>NC_136467.1:53214425-58014425 GCF_902686455.1 Sciurus vulgaris
CTTTGAGGAGACCTGGGCCAGGCACAGTGGCTTCCGAGCTGCCTGGGAACCATTTGTTTAGTACTCAGTGTTCCTACAAATTGCCATCAAGAATTCAAACTCCATTTTTCCACAGAGGGAGTTGGCGATGGCAAAAATTAAGTAATTGGCTTTCAGCCCCAGAACACGTCAGCAGCAAAGTGGGAAGGAGAATTCCCAAATTTTCTGTATCCTGGTTTCATGCAGAGGAAAAAAAAAAAAATCAACAGTGCATTCTTAGGCCAGGAAATCCCGTTCAACTCCCGGGGCTGGGTGTGAGCCTCCCCAGCCCCTCTCCACAGCCTTCCACTCCTCTCCAGCAGCTAGACATTTGCTGGCTCTGGACAGAGCTTGTGGAGACATAAGGGAAGAAACGCTAGTACTTGATCTCAGAAGCTGATGGAGTTTCTTGTGACTTCCAGGTCCAAGGAGATCTCTTAGAACAGGGGGATTGTTTTTAAAGGAATGGGAGAAAAAAAGGCCAAATAAATACTTTTTTAAAAAGGGCAGGAAATTTGGTTCCAAGCTCTCCCCACTTCGTATGGTTCCATATCTTGGGCAATTCACTTTGGCTCCCCCAGGCCTGGATTACTTCACCAGTAAAGTGAGGGCGTATGCACTAACATGATGGTGTCTACATTCCTGTGTAACAAAACGAGGCTAGGGTAGTCCCAGAGGGGTAGCCGTAATGGGTGGTCTTAAAGGCATGTTTTGTGTAGTGATTACTACATATATAAATTTGACCTCCTGCTAATAGTTAGCCCAAGGAAAGGGACTTTGTTTCTTTATACTTTTCTCGCTCCTAGAAGCCATCATACTGTCAAATGCCTTGGAGGTGCCAAGGCTCCTTCCACGTAAGCTTCTTTGATTTCTGTTTCACTCTTCTGCTCTCTAGGCCAAAGGTAAAGCAGCCCTCAGGACTAGGGGAGGCAGGGCAGTCAGTGGCTCTGCAGGAGGGCTGCCTAGAATTGAGGCGTCATCATTGGCTCTAGGCACATAGGAGAAAACAGGGGATTTCTTGAATTAGTTCATGTCCCGTTAGGGTTACCCAGGAAGCATCACCCCGTGCTCACAGAGACAGAACTGGCAGGCAAGCTTGGCTCCCACAGCCGGTGACTGACTTTGCTGGAAACCTCTCCTCGCTGGAGCCAACAGCATGGGGGGCCTTTAATGGGAGGGGAAAGGAAATAGTGAAACATATCCTAGCACCATGGAAGGGTGATGATTATGATTAGACTCGTTATTAGATGGCAGATACGCTGAATTCTTAATCTTTTCCAAACCACTGCTTTAAAAAATATTGTTATTGTTTCTTTTGGGCAAGTATTCTCTGTCAGGACAGTTCCAACAGGCTCTGGCTGACTGGAATGGACTGATTCAGGGCTTTTGGTATTGCTGAACTTTCTGTGGGATATGGAGGCCTTAATATTGCCCTTGGCATGTTTCGAGATGTTTCTCTTTGGGACGAAAGGACAGGAATTTCAACATGTTTCACCTGCAGCAAGTTCCCAATTTTATTTTCAAATAAGGACACATCATTATCTGAAATCAAGCAAACTATTGTTCCATTGCCTGGCTTGCTTCAATCCACAAAGGCCCCAGCCTCCTTTTTCTTAATCTGGTGCTGCCACTTCAATTCATTCTATGAGGAGGGTGGGGATGGCTGATGGCCACTCTTCTCTGTTCACTGCGTGGGGGTGAGCCAACTAGAAGTGAGGTCTATGTAATGTGTCCTTGTGTTGCAGAGAAAACTTTCTAACACAGGGATTCTCATTTTTGGAGGGTGCAAAGACCAAAAACGCTACAGCCTGCTTCTCCCAGGATTAAGGAGTTTGTGCCTTTCAAATGCTCCGAAAATTAAAAGGAGAGGAGAAAGTCATATTTGCAGGCATATTTTAACAGGCATTCAGCAAGATAGATTATGGTGGGGTAGTTTGTCTAAATTAAATCAATGTTTTACACATCGCAGAATGAAAATCTCAGATATATCCTGAATTCAAATCATTTTTCTGCTGCAGGCAATTTTAGATTAGCCTTTAAAAACGTACATATATGAATTGCAGGCAACTGCAGCAGGAAGAAAAAAAAAAGCGCACAGATGAGGCACATTAAACTTTAAATTCCTTTCAGATCCAACTAAATGACCCCTAATGTTTGATCACATTTCCTTATCAAAACAATCCAGCAGGCCTTTCGTGAGAAAGCATCTGAGGACTGGAATCGAGAAGCTGGCCCCCTGGGCCTCTCCTGTTTCTTCCAATGTATTGTCACCAAGATATTTTTAGTTCCTGAAACCCAGGCTGTCCTTTCTCCCTCCGACATCCTTGTCTGGCGCCCAGCAGGCCTCCTGCAGCCCACATGTGCTTGGCGGCCTGACCGCTCAGCTGCCTCTGCGCCTGCGTGTGTGCGCCTGCGTGTGTGCACCCGGACCTTCCTGGAGACCAGAAGTTGTAAACTGGCTGTGGAGGGGTGGCCTTTCATCCACATGGTGGCCTGCAGAGCTGTGCCAGTTTGGCTTGGTTCCCTGCCGAGGCAGCTGAAGTCAAGCTATTTGGAAGGAATGGGATGGACGTTGGGAGCCCCCGACCGCTCAACCCCCTGCAGACCTGGGCTGCAGGGGACCTTGGCAGCTCCTCCGCGGATGAGGGAACTTGGCTTTCCTCTGCTGCATTGTTGTCCTGGCCAAGGTTCTGTGTTTTTCCTTTCTCCTCTCCCAGGGTCAGCAGGTCTCCCTCTCCTCCCTGAGTTGCTTCCTCCTCTGTATGCCTACACTCTTCGTGGCTACCCCCTTACCCCGCGATGCTCTTGCCTTTGACCTGTGTTCATTCTTCCCTCTCCTTCCACCTGACCCTTCTCATGCCTGTGACACATACAGATTACAATTAAATAAGCCCCTCTCCCTACTCCTTCCTCGCATTCCCTACTTCTCTCCTCCTCCATACTCCTCTCTGCTTTCTATCCCTTCCTCTCCTGCACTCTGTGGCCTGGACTGAATTAGGGATCACAAATGTGTGCTTAAAAAAATCATCTTATCTAAAAACAAAAACAATGGCAACTGAGGAACTTGGGCTGGCTTGAGGCTGTTTTCTAAAGGTTTTCAATGGATTTCCAATGTGGCAGAATGAGTCCGCTTCCATGAGTCCTCCTCCTCCTCCCTTAGCTGCTCTGAGGAACCCAGAGCAAACTTCCTAAAATCAGGTCAGTTCACTCTGTGCTGTGCTCTGCCTGACCTGAGTCTTCCTATGCAGGGTTGTATCTGGGGATCAGTTACTGTCCCATTGTATCCAGGCCTCACACTGTTTCAAATTCTCTGGCAAACTTAATGGAAGAACGTCTCTGACAGGGAAATTCTGCAAGTGAACTTGGAAGCATGTTTGTTGGAGTTTGAATCTGAGCCATTAAGCAAAACCAGTGTTATGAAAGTTTGCATGCATTTGGGCAGTAAACAAAGAACATTAATGAGTTTACAGATTTAAAAAAAAATCCATGTCTTTAAGACACATTTAAAATTACTTTCTGGGGAATGAAAAATAAGAACCTTGAGAATCTGCAATTTGAAGTATCTGATCCAAATTGAATCTGAGGATCCTCCCAATTATAAATTTATATATTTATTTATTATGTCCATCTGAAATATTCATGTTGTGTGTTCCCAGACCTCTTCAACCCTCTTGTTGACCTAGACAATACTTTAAAAAAAAAAAAAAAAAAAAAATCCGAGTTGTTGGTGAACACCCAGCCTTGACTATTTAGGAGCTGTTAATGTGGTTTATTAATTACCCAGGCTGCTCACTCCTGCCCTCCCTCTCTTCCTTGCTATGCTATTTGTCTTCTTGCAGGGACATAACACCTTCATTAAATCCCTCCCGTCCTTGGCTCAGAGGCGTCCCCTGGAAGATATCCCCTCTCTAGATGCATCACCATTTATCATTACCCTTTGTTTGTGCTCTGTCAACCAGTTTTCAATTTATTTTGAATTCAGTTTATGATTAAAATTTAATGAGATCCAATCAAGTACTTTTCTCAAATCAAGATGCCTCTCCAGTTGCCTCTGTCCTCTGTATTACAATGGCATGAAGGAAAGCCACTGCAGGTTTCCGGCCTGCTGATGCTTCACAGAACACAGGTGGCATGTTTCCACATCTCTTAGGATCAAGGTGAATCGATCTGAAACATATTTAATCCAGAAGCTTCTAGAAGCTCCATGGCTTCCTTTATCCCCTTTTTCCCTCTCAAATAACTGTACCAATGCCCCGAGATGAGATTCACATGGTTCAGTGCACAGGATCTGGGGCCAGACTGTGCAGATTCGAACCCCAGTCCTTCTGCTTACTGGTCATGTGACTGTGAGGAAGTGTCTTAATTTCCCCATGCCTCAGTTTCCCCATTTATAAAGTGAAGCCAACGATAGTACCTATCAACTAGGGTCACCATGGAGACTAAATGAGTTAATACATATATAAAACTTGGAATAGTATTTCACAAATAGTAACCATGCAATAAATATTAACAAGTGATTGCTAACAAAGGGTAAAGTTTCTTAGGAAGCTCTATTTCATTATGCTTGTATTTTGATATATCAGCATAATCTGTGTTAGTGGTCAATAAACTACAACCCTTGGGCAAAGGTAACCATGATCTCTTTTTATACTAGCCTATGGCTAAGAATCATTACATTTTTTAAAGGGTTGTTTAAAATAAGAATAAGAAACAGAATATGAGACAGAGACAGCATGTAGCCCATAAAGCATAAGTGATTTACTATTTGGTCCTTTGAAGAAAAAGTTCACCAAGCCCTACTCTGCATGGTTTAGTAGAAAGAGTTAGCAGATCTATAGGTTAGGTTTGCTTTTACCAATCGTTTGTTATGTGACTTTGGAAAAGCTACATAAGTATCTAAGCCTTTGTGGAACAGGAATGGCAGGATGGTACATTGCCCCAGTCTGTGGCCCAGGCTTGTTTTAAGGACCAAATGAGATGATGTGAATCAAATGTGCTAGAAATGACTCTCATATGTACACGTTGGTTAAAAAGATTCGGTCTCCATTGGTTCATATGGTACTTTTAACACCTGGGTATAAAACCAGGAAACACAGTCTAAAAAAAAAAGAAAAAAAAGAAAAAAAGAAAAAGAGTTCCAAAGCCAAATCACTTGCTGCAGGAAAAATAATAACAAAAGTCATTTTTTAAAGAGCTTAACATAATCCAGGCTCTGCATTCGGTATTGTGTGTCTTCTTTTATCCTCATAATACCCCTCTGGAGCAAGTATGGCTATTTTCTCCATTTTGCAGATGAGAAAAATGAGGCCCAGATAAGTTAAGTAATTTTGTCAAGGTCACATGTCTAATTATGCAGCTGGCAGAGAAAGAAATTAAACCTGGGGAGACTGAATTCAGAGCCAATGCATTTAAACACTGTGTATTTTCCCACATCCTAGAAATAAGTGTTGATTCAGAGTAAATAGCATCTGGAAGGCAGAAGCCATAGTTACTGTGAAGGGAGGCCTTAGTTCTGTTAATGTGTGCTCTGAAAGAGACTTGCTTCCCACACAGGCCACCCTGGGGTCTAATGGGCCTGCAGAAAGGAAAGCAGGCCTGATGGGGGGAAAGAAGTTTCTGAAGATGGACTCTGAGATCAGAAAGTTGGGATTGTGAAGACCAGCAGACTCCATTTTGAAATCCTAGCAATTTCATATAAAATTAAATGTGCTGGAGATGAAGGGTGCTGGGAATGGACGTGAGCAGGGTTGGAGGCAGCAGCTCTAGGAGTTTGGCAGGGTTATGTACAGAAAAAAGTGGTGGTAGGGGGAAAGAGTGGGAAATTCTGTGGATGGGACACCGAGGGAGCATTGTCAAGAACGTTGAGGTTGCTGACATTTGGATAAGACCTTATCTGCAAAACCAGGCTGCCGGGGGTGGAGTAGGATAGAGCAGTCAGGAGAAAGTTCTCAGGTCTGAGGAGGCAAAAAGGAAACCAAAGCGAGCAGCCTGGAGAGACAGAGAAACTGATGGAGAGATTTGAAGACAGAACCATGAGATCAGAAAGGTGGTCAGAATCAAAGAAATGGTGACAGAGCTCTTGCCCAAAGGGCAATGAGATTCTAGAGAACTTTTCTCTTTGGAGTCAGATCAGAAGTATGAACCAGACTCACACTGTTCATAACAACTTGCAATTTGGCCAGTATCTCTGGGACTAGGCTCCTCATAGCTCCTGCCCATCCATGTCCACCCCAGAAACATCCTCACTCTCTGACAAGTGGTTTTCTATTCTAAAGACATGTTCACTCTCTCGGGAGTCTTAAGTGTTCCTCATTCACATTGGTTCTTAATCTTTGTGAACATAAGAATCAACACTACTTTTCCTTTTCCTTTTTTGGTCCCAGGGATTGAACCCAGGGTGCTTCACCACTGAGCTGCATCCTCAGCCCTTTTTATTTTTTTATTTTGAGACAGAGTTTTGCTAAGTTGCTCAGGGCCTCACTAAGTTATTGAGTTTGGCTTTTTTTTTTTTTTTTTTAATTTATTTGTTTTGATTCATTGTAAACAAATGGGGTAAAACTTATTTCTCTGGTTGTACATGAATTAGAGTCATATCTTTTGTGTAATCATACATGTACATAGGATAATGATGTTTGTCTCAATCTGTTATTTTTCCCTTCCCCTACCCCTCCCACCCCTCTTTCCTCTATACAATCCATCCTCCTCCATTCTTGCCTCCCTCCCACCCCGCATGAGTCTGGCTTTGAACTCACAATCCTCTTGCTTCCACCTCTCAAGTTGCTGGGATTACAGGCATGTGCCACCACGCCTGGCTTCTTTTCATTTGTAATAGAGATATACATGAATTTGGTGTAAAACTTATACAGTATAAACCGTTCTGAGACGCAGGTCTCTTTCCTGCCTTCTTCACAGTCATCCAGTTCCCTTCCCAGAAGCAAACAGTGTTCCTAATTTCTAAGAGAAGATGTGTGCAGGTGTGCTCTTACATCATGAAAAGGTGGCATCCTCTACACACTGTTCTACTCTTTAGTTTTAAAAGTTTTGTAGCTTCTTCCATTTCAGTCACACAGCACCTCTTATTGTTTTTTTAAAAGATACAGAATATTCATTGTGCAGATGTAGAACAGTTTTAAAACTCAGAACTTTTCAGACACGTGGTTGTTACTAGTCTTTGCTACATAAACATGGCTGAACTGCCCATCTTCATTACCTCTTCATTTCTCACAGTGTGCACATGCTTCTGCAGAGGAAATTCTCAGAAGCGAAATTACTAGGTCAAAGTTCACAAGTTTTTTAAAATTCTAATAGTTATTGCAGATAACTGTTTATTATCTGTACAAATTTCACTTCCCTTGGCCAAGCAGGAGAAAACCTGTTTGCTCTGGGACTTTAGATACAGGGAAGCCCTGATCCCACCTCATAGTCCCTAAGTGTGGGGCCTGGGCATCTGCATTGGGATCCCCACAAGGAGAGTCTGAGCCAGAAACTCTCCTCATCTTCCAGCAAGTCCCTTCCCCTCAGGGATGTATCACAGGGTGGCAATCATGGCCATTGTCCTCCAGGACAATGTGCTTTCTGAGCACCACATGCATCCAAGACCATCCAGACACTGCAGGATCTTGGGATCCCAGGTCCTGGTGGGCAGATCTTCTATCCTCTCAGGGGTCAGTGCTTTCTCACTGGTCATGGCTTCAATCCAGGTGTTCCCTCTGTTAAGGACTGCAGCACAGACCATACCAGGCTTATAATCATAGGCACAGCATATGGAGAAGGTCTGGAAGAAAACAGGAGAAAATGGACATGGTTAGCAGTAAAAAGATACTGAGTGAAAATTTTAAGGTGTATTGTTTTTACAATGTTTATATTAAAGAAAAAACAGATAAAACTGCATCTCGACTAAAACACATATCTCCCTGTGGCCTGATGCATGTTTGTATGTAATTGTCCTCTGTGACTCCCTGGAGAGGGCTGGCAGGGTTGGCTGTGTTCTGCCCCTTCTGGGAGAGGGTCGGGCCCTGACGGGCCCACATGGTAGTGGCGAGTGGGCTGTACCCCTTTTTTTCTGGGCAGAGCTCTGTGAATACACAAGCAGACCAGCACCTCCCTGCATGGAGTCGAAAAACAGATGTCCCATCATCATCCTTATTCTGTCAGCGAGGGCTGTGGCCAACCTTACCCATAGGCAGGATCTCTCAGACATGACCCCCAGGCCTGCCTTGACAGCTTGACAATCAGTGGATATTTAATGAATATTTGTGAGTAGGAAAGAGAAGAATAGGGCAGGGACACCCATGTGGCATTTTTTTTTTTTTTTTTTTTTTTTTTTTTTTTTTTTTGCAGTGCTGGGAATTGAACCCAGGGCCTTATGCTTCCGAGGCAAGCACCCTACCAAGTGAGCTATATCCCTAACCCCCGTGTGCATAATTATAAGAACCCCAAGGACTTGGCCCACCAGAAACTCCCTGCTAGTCCCCATGGAGCCTGACATTCTGTCAGTGACCCTTCCAGCTTACATAGATCTGTCCCACTCTAAAATAGGCATCAATCATTTATTCATTCAGCAAATCTTTGCTGAACACCTACTAGTGCTAGGTGTGGTTCTGAGTGCTGAAAACCATGCCCTTTGTGAAATTTCTATTCTAGAAAGAAGAGAGAGTCAATAAAGTAGTAATTTATTAGATATTTGCACTTCTAATATATATTTAGAGACTATATAAGATGTGATTATTGCTACAAAGGAAAGGAAAGCAGGCAAGGGAGAAGGGAGTGGGGGGAACATTTTAAAAAGTGTGCCCAGGCATATCTCACTGAGAAGGGGACAGCTGAGGAAAAATCTGAAGGAGAAAGGAAGAGAGCCACGCACATTATGCGGGAGAAGAGATTCTAAAAGGCCCTGAGGTAGGGCCTTTGCTTTCCTGTGTGTTTGTTTTCTCTCTTGAGCTGGAACAAAAAAACTCCTAAAGGCAGGAATAATGTTTTACATGTCTTTAGAAATAATTTTGAGGTCTGGAAGTATATCTCAGTGGTAGAAAGCTTGCTTAGCATGTGCAAGGCTCTGGGTTCAAATCTAATACCACAATTTAAAAAAAAATTTTGATTACTTTTTTTAAACTGTATATCCTTTTATAGCTCTTGGATTTTATATCACTTGTAGATATTTTAAGAGTTTTAATTGAGCTTATGCCTCAGAAGGGGGATGAACAGCATAGAATTGGACACATAGTGAGTTTCCATAATTATTTGCTATTTGAGTATTTGATAGTGACATATTTAAAACATCTGGGTCCATTTTGTGTTTGTAGTGATTACTAATCCTGTAGTTTTACTAAGAGGTTGTCCATTGTCATGGCAGGTTTATTTACTATCATCTGAGGGGCCCTGTGTTCCTTTTCAAACCAGCCTTAAGTAACCATTGATGGACCTCAAACTTGCAGTCATGAGATAACCCTTCTTGTCACCTTTTATATCAGCTTCCTCCCAGCCCCTGGAGGCCCCTCAACTAGAAGAGTCAAATGTGTAACTTGTTTTTTGTAAGAAGCACTTCTCAGTCATTCATGCTTGAGAACCTAGGGAGAATGTAAAAGGTGTACCTGAGCTGTCTGAAGTACAAGCAATGGAAATGGGTCACCTGACAAGCAAGAGTGGCCGGCGTTGAGTCCTCTTGTTAGTTGGCTCACTTTCTGCATCTCTTCGCCCTGCTATTCAGTTGGGGGCTCACAGATGCAAGCAGATTACCCAGCATTCAGCCAGCCCTTGAGAAAATACTTTTGTTTCCTGTCCAGCTGAAGAGCACGTTGCCCAGCATATTCAATTTCAGAGCTGCAGACGAATTGTAAGGAAAAAAGGAAAACAATGGTGAGCATTTTTAGAGAGTAAAAAAAGGTGAAATATTTATGGTTTGGGGTAGATTCTTACTCATTTTTATAAGATCTAATCAATTTAGGTGGTGAGCTCTCTTTTCTATAGAGTCAAGGGGCAAGGGACACACAACCTGGAGAGACAAGCAGGAAGGGAAAGACTGAAGGAAGAGGGAGGACCCTCCAGGGATCTTTCTATAGGCAGTTATTTGTTTTAATTATTTTGAGATGGAGCCCTCATTATGTTGTTTAGGCTAATCCCAAATTCGTGGGTAAGTGATCCTCCCACCTCGGACTCCCAAATAACTGGGACTACAGGTATGGGCCACCATGCCTCACTTTCTGTAGGCAGTTAAGATACATCTGGTAAAGGTCGTGGATGTAGCTCAGTGGCAGAGAGCTTGTCGAGCATGTGTGAGGCCCTGGGTCTGATCTCCAGCACAGCAAAAAGAAAGAAAGAAAGAAAAGCAAAAGATACATCTGCTAGCAAACTTCTGGCTCCACCTCTGCAAAGGGGGAGCATTTCAAAATGCTGTCTTGTTCCCACTGGATTGGGTTCAGAGCACTAGAGAAAGTGAATTCATGTTCTTCAAAAGCTGTCTTAGAACAATAATTTATGTACTCTGTGACTTCAGGCACAGTAAGCCCTCAGTAAACGTTTGTGGTTGAAATGCTGCATGGATCCAAAGTAGGAATTTAAAAATCCACACATAGTCTCTTTTCTTTCTCTAGTATTTGAAGTATGCTATGTACAAAGGCCTTGCACAGAATAAATCTCTGGAATTTCTTTCTTTTTCACTTACTTGCTCTTTTACCACACCTGCTTTGCAGCCTTTTACAAAGCACAAGTGCCCCACCTCCCCTTAAGCCAGGCATCATTTCAACCAATTGCTGATTAAGAGGATTTTTTTTTTTTTTTTTTTTTTTTTTTTTTTTTGGTTACCAGGAATTGAACCCAGGGGTGCTTAATCACTGAACCCTTGTTTATATTTTATTTAGAGACAGGGTCTTGCTGAGTTGGTTAGGGCCTTACTAAATTGCTGAGGCTGGTCTCAAACTTCCAGTCCTTCTGCCTTAGCCTCCTGAGTCACGAATTATAGGCATGTACCACTGTGCCTGGCTAAGAGTTCTATTTTTATAGATTCTATTTTTATAGATTAAAATAATATTGCTTGGACAGTGGGTTCTATTCTCCAATCTAATGATCTAATGGTTAGTTCAACCACACACAAACCAGATGGTCATGGCTACCTTTACTGCAGGCATAGTGCCCAGAGGGAATTAAGTTCTCCAAATGACCCAAAGTTGTTAAGTGGAAAATGTCATCATGACCTTTTTTCAATGTGTATTAAACTTGTGCTTTGTTTTTCTAAAAATCATTATTTATTTTTTTAATTAAGCAAAAGAAGAAAATTGTAAAAGTTCAAAAGTTTTCCCTCCCACTCCTCTTCCCCAGCCTAGTTCATCTTCAAAGGCAATGTATCAATACCCCGGAATGTTGCACACATCTTATACTTGTCTAAGCAGATACCACACACGAGGATAAATATACATTCCCCTTTCCTAATTTTGTTGCACGAAGTAGTAGCATAGTACATACATTGTTCTGTACCTTGCTTTTTTTTGACACCTAACATATCTTGGAAATCATTCCATATCAGTTACTGAAATGCATTTCATTGTGTATTCCAAACACATGCGAAGCAGCCCACATTATGATAATTTCTTTTCTCAATACCTGGCAGTCAATATTCATCCATGTTTTCTCCTTGGTACTGAATGACTTCTACCACAGGATGAGTTCTAGTCACTTTCTTTGAATTGCCTTGCAGATAAAATATCTTCATAAGCATTAGTGGCTTTGCCTGGAGGATAAGTAAACAGCTTTATGTGATTGGGGCTTTGCAAGCACAGTGGTGTCACACCACTGTTAATTTAAACAACATCTTAAAGGAGGTCCCTTAAGGTCATGAAGTGGGGACTCCAAGAATTGATCTGTCTTCTGAGGCTATGGCATTTTTTCTCTTGTTCCAGAAACTAGAATGAACCGAAGCATTCCTGTGGAGGTTGATGAATCAGAACCATACCCAAGTCAGTTGCTGAAACCAATCCCAGAATATTCCCTGGAAGAGGAATCAGAACCACCTGTTCCAAATATAGGGAACATGGCGCCCAACAACTTGTCTGCACCTAAAAATCCTCACTCTTCCCCAGGAGACATTTCTCAGGTTTACCCTCCCCTGAAACTTGCAAATCATCAGCAGCCTATGTCCCAGCAGGTCAGCTGCCTATGCTCTAAAGTCCTGGAGGAAAGTGAAGACAGTTTCTTCAGAAGGCACCCAGACCCAGGCAAAGATTTTCCCTCCGGCTCCTCTGCGGCCAGTGAGCCTGAGCCTGAGTCTGTTGTTGGAGCCCTCCCAATAGAGCATCAGTTTTCATTTATGGAAAAACGTAATCGATGGCTGGAATCTCAGCTTTCAGCAGCTTCTCCTGACACTGGCCATGACTCAGACAAATCAGACCAAAGTTTACCCAATGCCTCAGCAGACTCCTCGGGCAGTGGCCAAGAGACAATGCCTCCACTGCAGCCCCACAGGAACCGAGCAGCCCCAGATGTGCCGACGATAGACACGGGGTATGATTCCCAGCCCCAGGATGTCCTGGGCATCAGACAGCTGGAAAGGCCCCTGCCCCTCACCTCCGTGTGTTGCCTCCAGGACCTGCCCGGACCTCTCAGGTCTAGAGAGTTCCCTCAGTTTGAACAGAGGTATCCAGCGTGTGCACAGATGCTGCCTCCCAATCCTTCCCCACATATTCCATGGAACTATTGCCATTGTCCTGGAACGCACAATCCCCTGGTACCATGTAAGTGAACTTCACTGCCTGTGGACATTCTGGGCTGGGTGACAGAAGAAACAAGGCTGCATATCAATGCCCCATGTCATTACACCAGCACAGACATGTTCAAATGTAGGAAGGCCTTCCTTGTGTGGTTAGATTTGCAACGGCCTTAAGAGGATGCTTTTTCTTAGCCCAAACCTATCTTACTTGGAACCCTCTTAGGAAACTTTACGGACAAAGTAGATGCTTCTGTCTGGGTTAGTTTACCTGAAACCTGCCTGAAGGTAGGAAGCTGACCCAAATGATTTCTAGAAAACATATCTGTTCGAATTCCTGGGCTTTTGGGTTCTTTTCAGGCTTCTTCCCTTAGAAGTGGCAGAGGAAGGGTGTGGGAGGGGCAGGATGCCACTGCCAGTGCTGATGGCCCAGTCATAGCATGGGTGTGGTGGTAGATTCCCTTAAGTATGAATCACTAAGAACTGAATTTGGCAAGGCCAGGCCTATGTTTATTTCTCAGTGATTTCCAGATTAAAAAGGAATAATTTGTGAGCATAATACCATAAAGTACCTTTTAACATTCTGCTATCTACATTTAAAGATAATTTTTCTGGTCACAGCTATAATATTTGGTCACCTCCCCCCAATAGAAATATGTCCAAAAGCTCAAAACAGAAAAAGACCCGTATTTCCATCACTCCTTTCTTGTTAAGGTTTTGACATATTTACTTCTAGTGTTTTTTTCTCTTTGCATATATAGTTATGTAAGATTAAAATGACATTGAGTAGTACTTCTTCCAGCATTGTTTAAAAATGCTGCACTGTATTTCACCAGATAGAACTACAAATTGTTATTAACCCATTCTCTGTTTTTGGACATTTCAAACGGTTTCCAGTTTTATGATTCAATAAGCAGCGCTATGACAAACATTATACACATAAGATTTTATCTGCATTTGTGGTTAACTTCTTGGGTAAATGTACAGAAGTGTGAATACTTATCAAAGGTTTTGTGATACTAAGGCCTGAAATTTATCTACTAACAGGAGAAAGCCTCTCTAATAGACAAAGCAAGCATTTCCTCAGTGTAATGAGGGTCTCAGGAAGAGCTTCTCACTGGAAAGTGTTTTCCCATTGAAGCCTGAAATGGTGCCATTAGCAATCTTTGGAGGTAAACATCGTCCCCTCTGGCAGGCTGCAGTGGGCTCCTTTAAAAGACAAACATGCCCAACTGAGAAGCTTCACTTCTGATACCTCAGGACCTGTTTTCTTTCATCAGTTCACCTTCCCCTCTGTTTTATTTCCTTCTGTTGACTTGGAAGGGGGAGGTTTAGGATCCTGGGAGTGCAGAGGAATGATGAAAGGCAGGCAGAAGAGAACTTGGACAGGAGAAGGAAATAATTCACAGAAGATGTATAAACAGCCAATATGCATAGGAAACCAAACTCAACATCACTAGATTTAAGAAATGCAAAAGATTTAAAGATACCTTTTTCTTGTTTAGAGGTGCAAAACAAATAAATAAACCCCAGACAACACCCGGTTAGTGGGGTTCTGAATACATGTGCTAGGCATAAGTTAGTACAATCTCATGGTAGGCAATTTTTTACTAGCAGAATTTTGCATGTGCTCCCTCTTTGGCCAGAAGTCTCACCTGTCATAGTCTATCCTATAGAAACTTTGAACAAATATATAAAAGTATACGAACAAGGACGTTTATTAGATAACATTGTTGTATTAGAGTACTACACTGCCTGTCAACAAGGAACTGGATAAGTACAGATGGTCCCTGACTTAAGATTTGTTGTTGGCTTTATAACCGTGAAATCAATAGGCATTTGTGAGGCACAGCTCTCGGTCAGTCACATGCTCAACAGGGTAAACAAACCCTGTTTTACAGTGGTCCATGTTGCTAAGGTAAGATACTCTGTAGGCTAGGTGCATTAAATGCATTTTTGATTTGCTGTTTCCAACTTACTGTGGGTTTGTTGGTGCACAGCCCCATCATAAGTTGAAGAACATTTATAATTTATGATTTATTTATATAATGGTCTAATAGGCCCCTGTTGCATAGAATAAAATACTGTATACATTCTGACATAAAAAAGATCAAACGGAAAAACAAGATGCAATATTGATCCCATATATATTTATTTTTTAAAGATATACATGTTTATATACACATTTTTAAAAATCCAGAAAGATTGTACCAACCGTTAGAAGTGACAAGGGCTGGAGAAGAGC
Source organism: Sciurus vulgaris (assembly GCF_902686455.1). NCBI lineage: Eukaryota > Metazoa > Chordata > Mammalia > Rodentia > Sciuridae > Sciurus > Sciurus vulgaris. The sequence goes on from NC_136467.1 coordinate 53,229,383, forward strand.
AGGGAATTAATAGGAGACAAGAATATTTCCCTTCTAACTTTTTATGCTTTGTTAAATTTTTTACAGCAAACATCACTTCTATAATTGAAGAATAAGCTGTACACAGTGGCACACACCCATAATCCCAGTGACTTGGGAGGCTAAGGCAGGAGTATTGCAAGTTCAAGGCCAACCTCTGCAACTTAGAGAGATCCTGTCTCAAAAATAAAATAAAAAGAGCTGGGAATATAGCTTGAAGGTAGAGCACCCCTAGGTTCAATCCCTAGTACCAAAACAAAACAAAACGAGCAACAACAACAACAAAAACAAACAAAAAGTAAAAATTGAAAAGAAGAAAGAAAAGTAAGCGAAAGTAAGAATACACAAAGGATGAGCTTGCCCTAGCTCTTCCTGCAGGTACCTTGGCCCTGGCTCCCAAGGGCACCTAATCACAGGGAAGAGGTCAGGGTGATGCAGTGCTCATGGTTTTCCTGTAGGGCACTGCGACCCCGGAATACTAATGAGAACTGGAGTAGCAATGATTCCCAGGAAGGCTGCTGTGAAGATTAAATGAGATAATGTATTAAAGGCACTAGGGATGTGCCTGGCTGCTAGTAAGCTCTCAATACTAGAGGCTCTTAGTTATTTTATTTTTTACAAGATCCTGTAGCCCAGCCCTGCAGAGTATGCCTTACTTCCAGATCCCTCTCACTGGCACAAATTTTAAGGATTCAGGGCAGGTGTACAAATGCTTAGTTTCATGTCAGGGCTATAACTGCACTTAATTGCCAACAAAACCACTTCAAAAGAGCTGTTCACCTGAGGGATGCTTGTGCAGTTGGAAACCATGGCTACGTGGTTCCACTCTGCTTTAGAATAGCATTACTTCCTTGCCTGTTAATGAATATATAAATAAATAATGATCACCATGCAAATGGCGTAGCTTAGCTTTTTGCAAGTTAAAGCAAAAATGGTTACTGGTCATCTCTTTCATGTTAAAAAAAAAAGTTTTCAAAGCAGATGAAAGAGAAACAGAATAGCTTGTTTTCTTCTCATTACACCCCCAGGAGAAGTCTAAAGCCTCCGATGCTTTAGAATCCTTCTACTGAAGGTCACCAGAGTAGAGTTCATGACTGCACAAATAAAACCCATGATGCAGATATATTGGGGAAAAAGAAAGAATCAAGCATAGCAAGGTCTCATTTTATTATAAAATTCTTGCTTTCTCTACCAGGAGACAGAATAAAATAAAGCTTATAGGTACATGTCCACAAGTGCTCCCACTGACCTAAAAAGTGATTATTCTTATTCTACGATGCACACACAATTAACGTAAGGAAAAAGCAAACCAGATGGAAGAAATGATAAAGAAAAAAGTTGCCTTGTAGGAACCACAGCTGCTTACAGCTGTGGAAGTTCCTGTTAATAGTTTATGTTGGCTATTTTGTTTCCAGGCTAAACCAATTGCATTTTATTATGATTTTTTTTTGACAACTTGAAAATCAGATTTTATTTTCTCTCTCATAAACTCTCTTAATACCATTCTTAATAAGGAAGAAAAATGTTGAATGTTTTCACTGATAAATGGAAAACCTCGTTTAGGATTTGGTTTACAAATTCCAAGTGCTAAAAGCCCAGTAACATGAAGACCATGTGAACTCAGGCCAAGAGGATCACAGGACTGACAAATAACGTACAGTACTGGGCACATCCACTTATGATTGTGCAAGATTTTCATTTCTGTTGTGTGATTAACACCGCCTCAGAACTGAGGAGTTACCATGCTAACAAATCATTTGTCTATCACATCACCCACTTTCCATCTCCTACAGAGTAAACTCTCTTGATGGAATTTTAGCACTGGGGACAAGTCTGTGAGAAGCTATTTTTGAGCAATGATTCTTAAGGTGGCTGCCGACTTGTATGCCTCCTATTCTCACACATGAACTAGTGTGGGTTTGTGTTTAAAAACAGATACCCACATACAGACAGATTTTTCTCTCTTCCTTTCTCCATTTATTTTGAGCTGCTCAAGGGAACTGTATCCTATTTATCTCAGTTCACCAAGTGCCCAGTCGTAGAAATTCTATAAATATTTGTTGAATGAATAAAAAGAAATCTGTTCTTTGCTTCCTGGGGAAAGGAGTGACCCCCTAATCAAGAGTAGTCTTTGTGATGTCAAGTCGTGCAAAGCCCATCTTTAATTGTCTCGGAGGGAAGAAAAGGAGGAAGAAAAATGGAACCTGGAAACAGAACCTGTCCATTCATTTGTCAATTTATTCAACAAATATTTGCCAGATCATGTAGTAGGCACTGCATATACAGTGGTGAATACAACACACCTGGTCTTTTTCTTTGTGGAGTTCACAGTCTACCAGGGAGACAAAATAGGTAGAAATCAGCACCAAAAAAATGACAGATAATGTATACTATAAAGGAAATAACCAGGTGTTGGAACAGATGTTGATGGGCTGGCCAGAGAATGTCTCTTTGAAGAGACAACTGAGCTGAAACCTCAAGGCTGAGAAGGTTGAGGAAGTAAGGAGCTTGATGTTAAAGTACCGAAAGCAAGGCAGCGGGGCTGGAGGAGGGGCAGCGGGGAGAAAATGATGTGCTAGAGGACGAAGGATGCGAGGGTCATGGTGAGGAATTCAGATTCTATTCTGAATATTCTTCCTAGAACAGTACTTGGCACGCAGCAAGGGATCATAAATGTTAGCCATTGTTGTATATAGTAGCCAACTAAACTAGCAAGCTGTGGTCATGATAACAGAACAGAATGATTAAAATTTCAGCAATGAAAAGGTATTCATTTACCTAACAAACACACTTCTTATTTAGCAACTTTTCCATACAGCTAGCCAGATTTCCAGAAAAAACAGTCAAGTTCTACTTATAAAAGGGAAGCTTATATTTGGTTGACCCTCTGATATTAAATATTTCTTTGTTTTAAACAATAGAAGGACAGTACAGAGGAGTATATGTCAGTACCCCAACTTTAAAAATCAATGAGGTGGATCATTTTCATCTGCTCACATAACTTTTTACCACAGGTGGCCATTTCAGAAATGAAAGTTACAGCTAATCAAACACTTAGCCCACATGCCTTAGTGATTTTAATGATACGATTTGTTGCTATGAGACAAAAACATGTTGTGAGGGAAATAATCTGTTAGAAATCATATGACCTTGATTCAAAGGCTTTTGATTAACAGCACTAACATCCGCTTTCTGGAAAAGAAACAAACCCTATGATTAGAGCTTGGTAGTTCTTTTAAAGCAAATAAAATGTTATTAGCCACTCATTAATGGATATGGAAAGCAAAAATGGCCCCAAATATTAAAAACTTCAGTTGAGTTACTTTCAGCCCCTCCCTTAAAAAGCTTTCAAGGCTACTGGTAGTTTCTCCTCTTTGACCTTGTCTTTCTTCTTCCTACTTCTGAAAGGAGACACTGACTTACAAAAAAAAAAAAAAAAAAAAAAAAAAAAAGCAGACTAGAAGTAGATGGTCTAGCAGACCTGAGACCTAGCAAGCAGGCTGTGGAGTCCAAAATGGCTTCTTTTCCGGCAGGTAAGTCAGCTTCATTTGCTCATTGAGCATTGCTCATGAAGTGCTACTGTGTGTGGTGACATGGTGGTAAAGAGACATGGTCCCTGCTGTCACAGAGCCTGCATTCTAGTGAAGAAGGCAGGCAAGTAGCTGACAAGAAAGTCATGCTCACATAAACCCAGAAGAGTGATGAGGAAAATAAATCAGGGTTGGGAGAAGGTAATTCGGTGAAGTAGTGGGCTCTTTGAACAGGTCACATCTGGAGGAACCCTGAATGACAAGAAGTTCATGAGGATCTAGGGCAAAAACATTCTGGCAAAGATGGCAACTCAGGTTCCAGAGGTGGGGACCAGCTTGCCATGTTCAAGATAAAGCTGGGGCTGGTGAGCCGGTGAGAGCATAGGAGAGATAAGATCAAGAAGGGCATAGACCTGATCATACAGGGTGGATCTTCATCGAAATAATCTCTAGAGGGTTGTATCAATAGCTGGGTTTCTAAATGGCCCAATTATGTAAGACTAATCTAAAAGAGGTGTGGTCCCTGTCTGGTGACCTGATGGCAGTGGCACTTTTTGTTCTTTTGTAGCTGGAGCAGCAGTAATGACCTGCCCTGTTGCCCTGACACTCCAACTGGTGATCTAGACTCCCTGGAATGTATTTGGTCTGCCCTAAGAAGGCTGTAAAAGCAGCAGGTGCTGTGGCTCATACCTATAGTCCCAGTGACTCAGGAAGCTGAGGCAGGAAGATCGCAAGTTCAAGGCCAGTTTTAGCAACTTAGTGTGACCTTCAGCACCTTAATGGACCCTGTCTCAAAATAAAAATAAAAAGGGCTGGGGATGTTGCCCAGTGGTTAAGCACCGTTGGGTTCAATTCCTGATACAAAAAAAAAGGGAGTAAAAGCCAAGCCTGTGTGGTGTATCCTGTCCTGGACCACAGAGGTCTCACTTGCCATTTGTAGAGCTGCCCTCCAACCTTCTGAGTCCTAGTCTCCTTCATCATCTGGTTGCTGGGGCAGGCCCAGGCAGACCTCTTTCTCCTTCTTCCCTTCCTTGAACCCTCCCACTTGTCATGACCAGGCCTAAGTTAAAGCAGGGCAAGGGCCATGCACTGGGGCCCGGAGATGAACTAGGTTGGGGAACATGCTCACTTTTGCCAGAGGAATCATGACAGAAAGGACCCAGCTGATGTCAGAGTTAAAGCAGACAATAGACTGACTTCAGGGATTTGACTAGGCATGAGAGACTGGCTTGGGCACACTGCCAGGATCACCCAACCAAGTTTCCTGAGTCCAGAGACCTGGAGGCGGACACATGCACTGTCTTCTGTTCTGTGCTCACGTTCATCACTTCCCTGTTCATTCCCCTGAAAACATCATGGCTACTGACTGCCTACCAAACTAAGAATAAAATCCCTATCCTCATTCTCACCTCTTGATTTTGGTTCCAACCTACCCTACCTGCTGCTTTTTTGCTTGACTTGCAAGATACTTCCTTGACAGTTTTATTTCACCGTGCGTCCCTGCATGTAGCCTACTTACATGGCAGGCAAACATGAATGTTCCTTTTATAACCAGAAAAAGAATTAAGGGGGACTGGGGTTGTGGCTTAATGGTACAGTGCTTGCCTAGCAATGTTTGAAGCACTGGATTTGATCCTCATAAAAAATAAACAAAGTTATGAAAATAATTAAAACCAAAAAAAAAATTTTTTTTAAAGGTCGTTCGTGTCCCAACTATGCCCCCCGCATCATCCTACTTCTAACCTGGGCAGAGATGGCAGTGCTTGGGCCATCAGGAGGTGCTCGTGATTTATCCTGCGGGCCACCCACTTGGCTCTCTCCAGGTCCCCTTGAGTCTCCCAGATTTCCCACAGCCTTAGACTCTCTGGGCCTGGGCATTTCCCTCACGGGCCACCTCACTCACCCAGAGTGGGTTCCTACATCTCTCTCTCTGCATCTCTCTTCAGTTATCTCCTCTGGTCAGCCCAACTGCCCTTCTTCCCTTGGGACCCTGCTACTTCTGGGCTTGGCTAGAACCAACTTTCACCAGGTTACACATTCACATAAGTCCCTGCCAGCCCTGGCTTTGCTCCGATCCCTGTCCTCATTGAATTGCCCTGGCCCTAGGAGCACATAAGCAAGAGAGACTATGGAAGCTAGAAGGTGTTGTCCACTGGTTGGCTAAATGTTCCAGAGGGATGAGTCAAGTTTTCATTCATTTACTTCTTCAAAAGATGGAGTGGGAGTGTGTGTGTGTATACACGCACACATGCATGCATGCACACACTTGTGGAGAGGAAAGAAGAGAATAGCAATTCTATATCTATCATTAGGATGATTTCTCTTAGTCTGGGGTTCTGGACACTTAGGGAATTATGGAAGGCTTGATGGTATGGCAGAAGGTTTTCATGATTGTTTTATCTTAAGTATCTTATTAAAATAGGAGTCCATATAGAGTTTTTTTTTTTTTTTTTAAGTTCTTTGAGCTTTCCAATTAGGAGACCAAACTTGTAATTTCCACAGATTTTTTTACTTAAGAAACAAAAAAAGTGAATCAGTTTTGAGAGAACTATCAAGTAGTAGTATAGAAATAGGGAAAATATCACGGAGGTGGTAACTGATACCCAGACCCCTCAGTTGGTATGGAAACAAAATTTTTCTGAGCTTACCTCTCCTATTTGACAAAGTAGTTGAAGTCCATCATTCCTGTTCTCCTTGTTGTCTTCACCTTCAGATGGCCACAACTACCCTCGAGCGGCCTACAAACAAGTGATTCAGCCAGCTCTGCCTGGGCAGCCCCTACCTGGAACAACCGTGAGAGGTCTGCAACCCGTGCAGAAGGTCATCCCGAATTATCCCAGCCCCTGGCACCAAGAAGAGAGGCCTGCACAAAGAGACTGCTCCTTTCCAGAGCTTCCAAGGTGTCAGTAAGTATGACAGGGCCAACTGTCATGTTTCTAACATGAGAAAGCATTATGCCAGTGCAACAAAGGTGTTTCAAAATTCTCTGTAGGTTTACTACCCAGGTTAGTGACAGTCACATGGTAGAACCAACTGATGTGAAACTTTTCAGGTCAGAAGAAAACGGAAGCTAGTTGACAAGTATCTCTTTACCAGATATATAAAAACCACTAGTGGGGCTGGGACTGTAGCTCAGTAGGTAGAGTGCTTGCCTTGCAAGCACTAAGGCCCTGGGTTCAATCCTCAGCACCGCAAAAAAAAAAAAAAAAAAAAAAAAAAACACTAGCGAATAGTCAAAACTCCTTTTAAGGGAAAGTTCTTAAGATATTCTCTAAGTTACATCTTCTTCATTTACTTTCAGATTACCTGAGCTTTTAGTTATAAAATAGTTTTTTTATTTTCATTATCATCAACTTCCACTTCTAGAAAATTCTTCTGTATATTCCTACTTAATGTTCCTATTTAATCTTTTTTTAAAAAAAGTTTTAGTTGTCAGTGGACCTTTATTTTATTTATATGTGGTGCTGAGAATCGAACCCAGTGCCTCACACGTGCTAGGCAAGCACTCTACCACTGAGCTACAACCCCAGCCCTGTTCCTGTTTCATCTTATTTCTTACTTTAAATTTTTTAAATTCAATTAATTCCCATTAGAAACTTAAAATAACCTATCATTTTCTTTTGTAATAAAAACATTCATACATGTTGAATAGCATATTGACCCTTTCCTATGCTTCTTCCAGAAAAAGAATTCTGACTTTTTATGACTTCAGCTGTCTAACCCTTTGTATTAGTCTATTTTCCATTGGTATAACAAAATATCTAAAGCAGGATACTTTTAAAAGAAAAGACATTTATTTAGTTCATGTTTTAAAGGCTGAGAGTCTAAGTTTTGGGGGCTGCATCATCTATTTAACCTCTGGTAAGGACCCCCTTTGCTGCCTTACATCATAGCAAATTGGCATGATGGCAGAAGTATTGCTTTTTTTTTTTAAACAGGAGTCTTGCTATGTTCCCCAGGGTAGCCTTGAACTCTTGAACTTGTGATCTTCTGCCTTAGCCTTGAACTTGTGGTCTTTTGCCTCAGCCTCCCAAGTAGCTGGGATTACAGACATGTGGTACCACTACTCCCAACTTTTAGGCTTGCTCTTTTATAACAACTCTTCTTAAGAATCAGCCAGGATCCTATGAGAACTACATCAATTCTTTACAAGGGCAGCATCCTCAATGACCTAATTACTTCCCACTAGAACCTCTCAAAATTTCCAAAATGTCTCCTAGCACCACACTGAAGACCAACCTCCTGAACACACTCATAGTAAATCCAAACCATAGCATCTTTCAGCCATTTTTCTCCATATTGCTTTTTTCACTCTCAAATTTTTCTTTTCTCTTAATTTATGGATTTAATTTATATAAGACTCATAAATGAAGCTTCCTAATTTATGACGAAATTGGAAAGAAAGATGAAATGTTTGCTCTTGCTCAAGTAAAACTTTCACATGCCACTCTAAAACTATATTTGGTTTTTATAAAACAGAATGAGATATGGAGATCCTATTTTTCAGAACTACAGAAATTGGTAAATTGCTCAAATTTTATTGAAAGGAAAATAGCCCACTTATTAACAATGGCAAATAAGGTTTATGCCTGCTTTTCTCTTCTCTGGAAATTTCATAAGCCCTCATATTTCCTTTCCAGACAGGCCCCTCTTTTTTTCTAAAACAAAAATACATGGAGTCTAAGTAATGGAATTAAGTAAAATATGATTTGTGTGTGTGTGTATGTGTGTGTGTGTGTGTGTGTGTGTGTGTGTGAGAGAGAGAGAGAGAGAGAGAGAGAGAGAGAGAGAGAGACTAGGGATTGAACCCAGGGTTGTGTAACCACTCTCAGCCTCTCTTTATTTTTATTTTGACACAAGGTCTTGTTCAGTCATGAGCCTGGCTTTGAACTTTTGATCCTCCTACCCAGCTTCCCGAGCTTCTGGGATGTGCCACTGTGCCTGGTTAAAAAGAGATTTTTATAGCAGGATAATCACTCCAATGTAAGAAAACAAACAAAATTTAAGCATTTTTTAAGAAATAAGTTTGGTCTTGAATAGGGGAAGGAAATTATAATTTTTAAAATAAACTTTTCTTTTGAAATAATTGTAGATTTATAGAACAGTTGCAATGATAATGCAGAGTAATTGGTTTTGTAGCATCAATTTAACCCTGCTGTGGTCTCCTTGCTTTATTTTATCATTTTAGGATAATGAAAAATGAGTTCAGGTAAGGAGCTAATTCTCCTCTTACTGATAACTTCAAAGAGAATCTTAATAGAGAAAGTTTATTCTATCATTAATCTCCATGATGCTGTTTTTACATGAAAGTTTTTGAATAGTATCAAGGCCTTAATACTTCTTTATCAAGTGAGCAATCACCTTTCATAACAACTAAGCAACTTATGGCATAAAAAGATTTAATGCAAAAGAGTGAGAAACTGAATCTCCATTAGATGAAAGCATATTTTATAGAAATCATTTTCTCTATATTAATAAAAATGTAAAAATAACCTCCTTAAACATTCGTATTTTAGAAATATAGTATAGTTGAGATGCTGTATAATTTTATTTTAAATCCTATTATGTTAGACTTTAAGAATGTTTTATGATGCTTAGATAAAAATATAAAAGAATAAGTAATAATCTACAGAAAGCATATGGATTTGTAATCAAAACATTTTTAAAAATTTATAATGTAATCTAAGTGCAGAGGCACACACTATAATCTCAGCTATACAGGAGGCTGAGGCAGGAGAATTTTAAGTTTGATGTAGCTCGGTGGTAGAGCAACATGGGTTCAATCCCCAGTACCACTAAAAATTACACACAAAAATACATGCTTACACACACACACAATGAAACAATTTCAAACACATAGCAAATAACAAACATTTGTGTTCCCACTACCCAGATATTAAAAATGTTACCATATGCCATATTTGCAGAGTTTTTTTTAAAGATATAAAATGTTAGAGGTACAGTTTTAAGTCTCCCTACCAGTTAGGACTCAGTTGCAGAAAACAAGAACAATTCTAGCTATTTTAGGCAGAAGGAATTTAATATAGGGAATTGAGTGCTTACAGATTTGTTGAAGGTTGGAGGAGGAAGCTTTAGGCTGGGCTTCAAAACATGATCACAGGGCAACCCCACAGAGTGGGACCACTACAAAGGCTGCCTCCTCTGACACCCAGGAAGGTGGAGAATCCAAAAGCCAGCACCACTGCAAACACTGCAGCTGTTGGATCCATTCTGTGTCTGTGAGATCTGCAACCATACTCTGCTCTTGACATTCAGGAAATTGGTCATGCAACACTGGGATGTTTCTGAGAAAAACTCAGCATCTCACAACCGTGCCACGGAAGGAGCAGAAGCATGATCTCCATGTCCTTCTGTCTTCCAAATCGTAAACCAGTACATCTGATTATTCATTCCAGCAGAATGCTCATGGGAATTCTGCAAACCAAATAGTAATAAAGATACCGTATCACAATGTGGTAGATATTTCTTTAAAGGTTCTTCGGAATCAAATTTTCATTCATATATTAACAACTTAAATACTTTAAAACCTACATGACCTTTTTTTACCTTTTGATATGTGATTAAATGTTATCTATCATGAGCTAAAAGTCATGTCTTTTTAATCTGAATGCCTATAACATCAGCCTTCTATGTCACCATCATACTACTTTGTTCTGTTAATGACCTTGTCTGCCCTCTGCATGAGACTTATTTTTCTAATTAGACAGTCCTTGAATAGAGAAATCAAATCCTGCTTCCCTCTTTCGACCCCAAGCACAGGTCCTTACATATGGCAGCCAGCTGAATTGCTTATTGACAGAAACTCCATGGAGTTCTTCCTTCTGTTCTTAGATAAGAAGTGTATGCAGAGGAGAAATAAAGTTCATTCGTATCTTCCCACAGTTCTTATAGGCTTTCTGTGTCCCAAGATTTGCTGTTGTTAAAAAAACAAAAGTCAAACAAACAAACAAAAAACAACACGAGAGAAAGAGAGAGAGAGAGAGAATTTACTGAAAACATTCTTCTCCAGGGACCAGCTGTATCACCAGCCACCTAATGGAGCTGGAGCTCCTCAGGAGTCCTTGGAACACCCTGCAGAGCTGAGACCACAGGGTCCCCAGGCTCTACCCCCAGTTGCTGTGCCTAGACCCCCTAGTAACCCTCTGGCCAGAGGAACTCTGAAAACAAGCAACTTGCCAGAAGAATTGCGTAAGTCACTTGCAATGTGGTTTTCTCCTTCTTCTTTTCAGGCCTTGCATTTCAAAACTACTTCTTTTATTTGTTTATTTTTTGTTGATTCATTATATATATATATTTATATATATATACATATATGTATTATATATTCACACATATATTTCAGCTTTTTATTATTACAAATATCAATATGACAAATTAGTTGAGAGTACTTCTTGATCCTTCATCCATGATCTCTGATATTTCTCATATACACAGTGAAATAAAATTTACTTTTTTGCTTACAAAGTAACCAGAATTTTGTGTGAATGTTTTAAGCAATTCTGACATTATCAGTAATGGACACAAAGTGCTTACCATTAGATTTTCTTCAACACATACTCCAGCAACAAACAACACAACACTTTTTTCTTTTCCTAAACAATGCTCTTGAGTGGAATTGTCCCTGGGTAAATTGATTGGATGTCCATGTGGCATTGGACAGAAACCTAGTGCCTCACCATAAATTAGCAGCAGCCATCAAGAACGAGGTCATTTCCTGGAGGAATGAGCAATCTCATTTGGAAAAAAAAAAAAACAAAACGGTCTCACATTCTCCACTCTGCTTTACAACCAAATGCAAACTAAGCCTTTTATTTAAAGAAACATTTGACTAAGTGTCAGGTGATGATTCTTTTTCCACGTTTTGCTGCCAGAACCAGAAATGTTGAAATATCACCAAAATGTTCTCAGAATAAGGTCAGTCAGGATAGTTAGTTCCAGAAATCTTAAGAAAATAACCACTACTTGTGAAATTATTACCCGTAGTGTTTGCTAGAGAAGCTCAGTTTCTTCTAATAAGCTCTTTCCAAATCTGGGAAACTGAACCAAACTTGAAATGAAGCTCTTTGCATGGATTTGCTAATTCCTTTGGGGGGAATCTGTGCTCTTCCCATCATTTACAACTCCGAAAGGTTTCTATGACAAGGATCCACCATTGTCTTCACTCAAAAAAGTTTCTTTCTGAACACCTTAAGATCTTACACATTTTAATTTTGAGCATTTCTGAGCAACAGATGCTGTCCTGCATGGCATATAGACCCAATATCAGTTTATAGATCATATTCATCTTATTATAATTTATGAAGGGAGTCCTAAAATTATTTTTATAGAGTGAATAGAAAGTGTTGAGAAAAATGAATTGAGTGCCATCAATATACCTGCCTGCTTCAATGAGTCGATATGATCATTATACACACTTCCATCTGAGAGGGTGTTTCAAAAAACAGGAGCCTGAGTATAGATGAACACATGCAGACTCATTTTGTCTTCAGACCCCCTTTCTTCTACCCTTGGCCCCAGAGGATTCTTGAGATTCAACTGGTCCATTCCAGACTAAAACCCAACAGAGATTATTCATTTCTCACATTAAAATGCCAGCCAGATAATTTCCCCAAGACTTTAGCCTGAGAAAACACTGGTTCTCATCTTGGCAGGGGCAAGCTTGTCCTAACAGTATTGTCTGCTGCTCTAATCTGGCTAGGGCTGAGAGAGGGAGTCTGTGATGCTGGACTGCCCGGAGCAGTGTCTCTCCTTCAAGCTGCTACAGTTTTACTAACATTTCAGAGTCATGCATTAGTCTACTCCAGTTTCCTGGCCTTTTTCCAAAAGTGAGTAGGTGGGGGAAAGAAGTGGGTGAGGGACTGCTTTCTCACTCTCCCCTGACTTGCTCTTGTCAGGCAAGAGTTCAGAGCAGCAGAGAGCATCATGAGATCAAAAGAAGATACTGTGGGTGGCCCCTTAGCAGCCGCAGCTTCTTGGCCTGCTGTGAGAGTATTTTCCTTAGGCACAGTGCCAAGTATCTCTAAGAAAACAGGCAGGGATTTGAACTTAAAAACCTGTAGGTTCTGAGTGGTGAACCTTTTGGTAATGTCTCCTGTGGTTTTTCAGAAGCCCTTGGAAGCTAGTCTGAGTCTGCTCTTGGTCTCCTCTGACCCTTTGATTTCCATTCACCCTGGGCTCTCTGAACTCCCTGGGACAGGCCCTAGCCCTTGTGCTTGGGGAAGCAAGCCCTGAGACACAATCCACTGCAAGCTTAAGACCTTAGACCACCCTCACTCTGAGGTTTCCCTTATTATTCCAGAAGGACAAGAGACGTTGCTTGTAACTTACAAGTGTAGTATAGAATAGTGTAATCTGACAACTTTCTAATTAATGCGATTTTTTTCTCTTAGGGAAAGTCTTTATCACTTATTCTATGGACACAGCCATGGAGGTGGTGAAATTTGTGAATTTTTTGTTGGTAAATGGCTTCCAAACTGCAGTAAGTATTTCATCCAAAGAGAAAAGTGAACAGCAGAAAGAGAACAATGATTAGAAAAAACATTAGAAGAAAAAGTATAACTAGTCGTTAATATTTAAAAAGATATTTATGTGATTTTTAATTAAATACTTATTTTGAATTAAATACTTAGATAATTGATTTCTAGATTTTAAACTATGCAATGTGTTCAGCATTTTTTTCCATGTATGTTTTTGGAGTGATCCTGAGTACCTCCAAACAGTAAGAATTGTGCTAATAATGCCCACCATATACACAGCAGGTCCCTGGCTTGGAGGAAAGGCAGGCTCTTGCTGCACTTTGTACCTTTGCCCCTTCTGACCAATCATGTCCACTTTGGTTATGCTTCCTGTGATGCAGAAAACCACAGGCTTCACCACAGTCACCTGCTTATTTAACAAGGTCCTTTTGTTCTGCACTGGGCCATGAGGTTTGAAGTAGAAACCTGGTAATTTGGGTCTCCCACAGCCCACAGCTGCCTCTTCACACACTGGCGTGGTGAAGCTCCTGGACAGGGAATTCATGACTGGGTTTTTGCCTGGCCTTGCCTGTGTCCAGGACAGGCAGACCTAATCTAGACCTGTAGGTCCACTGTGATTTTGGCCCAAGCACTTTCAAGCTTATACTCCTCCTATCCCTCTACCATCACCTGAAGCAGCAGGTTTTTCTTCAGGATAAATAAAATACCATAGGACAGTACTTGGGGAACTGGCTTTCCTCAAACCCTGAAGTCACTTCTTTTCTTCCCCAAGGCCTCTTTTAGATATTTCAGTGACAATGAATTCTAGAGAGTGATGAAAAATTAGTGGTGGGTGAGTAGGAATGTTGGAGGATACAGAGGAATATTTAGAAATAAAAGCATAAAGAGATTACTTAGCATGGCTTAACAATTTTTATTGGAAGTTTTCTGTATTCTATAAACATTTTTTAATCAGGAGTATCTAAAATTAAAAAAAAAACCCTACAACTTATACAATACAACTTCATGACTATGCAGAGACCAACACTTTACTTTCTCATTTTTAGAGTAAGAAAGAGCTGTGGCCACCATGACATAAAATCAAATTATGAGACATAAGATCAAACATTTCAGAAGAAATTTTACTTTTTCAACTTTTTCAATTTTACATATATATATTTTTAGTTGTAGGTGGACACAATACCTTCATTTATTTTTCTTTTTATTTTTTTATGTGGTGCTGAGGATGGAACCCAGGGCCTCACATGTACAAGGCGAGCACGCTACCACTGAGCCACAACCCAGCTCAGAAATTTTACTTTTAATCATTTCCAAATATACACATACTAATTGCCCCTGGAGACAAGCTCAGACTTTTTTGACCTTAACAATCAGGGCTATTTAGGCAAAATTTAAATTAATCTTGACCCTCATCCTATGAAATCTTGTGGTAGAATCACAGAGCCCTGACCTGGATAGTTATGTTACTATTGATACATTAAGATTGCCTTAGCGGGATGAAACACTTAATGGGTAATTTCAGGAGAGTTCAATAAAGAGAGTTCAATAAATCTACCCAAAGCTCTGGGTAGGTTTTAGGGACTCCACAGGGAATAGTACAATATCTTGGCACTAGCAAAAGCAGGGAGTAGGTACTGCCCCTGTCTAAAGAGGCAAGGGCGCAATGGTGACTGGAACCTGAAGGGGGTGCTATATGAGTTTGCCAGGGATGCCATAAGGTACCGCAGATAGGATGGCTTACATGACAGAAATGTATTCTCTCACGTTCTAGAGGTTGCCAAGTCCAAGTTAAAGGTCACAGCAAGGTTGGTTTCGCCCCAAGGCCTCTCTCCTTGTCTTGTAGATGGCCATCCCCTCTCTCTGACTTCATGTGGTCTCTCCTCTGTATGCACACTTCGGTGTCCTAACGTCCTCTTCTTACATGGACACCAGTCCTGTTGGGATAGGGTATGCCCCTATGATCTCATATCACCTTAGTTTTTTCCTCAAAGGCTCTGACTCCAAATGTAGTCATTTTCTGAGGTACTGGGGGTTTAAAATGTCAATGTGAATTTAGGGGAATACCACTCAGTCTGTAACAGTGGCTGTATGGATTTTGTTGATAGAAATCTGGATAGGCAAATGGAAGCTATCTACCACATTGTATCTACCTCCATAGCAAGTGCTGGGATAATAATAATCACTATTTATTGAGTGGTTATTTCATAACTGGCATTATGATATGCCTTTTCCAGGTTGTCATTTTAATCCTCACAACCATAGGAAGTAGATTGATTAGCCACATATTGAAAATGAAGATAATGAGACTTGAAAAGTTTTGGTAAGGGGGCTGGGGATATAGCTCGGTTGGTAGAGTGCTTGGATTCAAATCCCAAGCACCGCAAAAAAAAAAAAAAAAAAAAAAAAAGTTTCGGTAACATTTCCAAAGTCATGAAATGAGGAAGTGGCAGAGGAAGAGTAGAACCCACACTGCCCATCTCTTCTCAGCCCTGACATTGTATTGCTTCTCTCACACACAATGGAACTGAATTACTGATAGAGAGCTACAAAAGCTTTCTACAGATTACCTAATGTTGTCATTGACTGGCACACATTTTAAAACAGCCTCTTCCAATCCAAAAGGATAGCCATTCCATCAGAAAAGCAACTTTTATTATGTACCCTATGTATTTGAGCAGTCACTGAGCACATGGCATGATCTGTCTCTCTTTTTGTTTTGTTTTACTGGGAATTGAACTGGGGATATTTTATCACTGAGCTATGCCACCAACTGTGTTTATTTTTTATTGTGACAGGGTCTTGCCAAGTTGCTGAGGCTGGCCTCGAATATAAGATTCTCCCACCTCAGCCTCTCAAATCGCTGGGATTATAGGCACAGGCCACTGTGCCTAGCTAAATGATCTCTTTGCATAGAAAGACTATATAAATGAGAGAGTCAGTGAATGAAAGAATACTATATTAGTTTCTTAATTGTTCAGTACTGTTATTGGTTACAATGGAGGAGAATTATATGAAGTGAGGAGGAGGAGGTCAGCATGTGAGAAGGATTCTCAGAACAGGATAACATGTGTTGTGCTTAAGGTGCAGGGGCCACCAACATGGGAGTAAAGTAATGAAGCATGTAGGGAAAGGAGACATAAGAATGGATCATAGATGGCACAGGAAGCTTGATAAGTGGCTGGGACTTGACTTGATTGGCCCTAAATGGCAGAGTGACATTTAGGACAATTAATCTGGGAGCAATATGGCTGAATCAAATAAACCCTCCCCAAGGACTCTTCCCCTCAGTCCCCATTCTGGTATATAATCCTCCTTTCAATCAGGAGCACCTTGTACACACACACACACGCACACACACACACACACACACACACACACACACACATGCACACACACCTTGCTATAGTACAATTCTGAAGCTAAGAAAAGCCTTCTTATTTGTCTTCTATAAAATAGAAAATAACCGATTTTGTTTTTCTCCTCTTTGGATACCCCTTCAAAGACATGAAGGCCAATACTAAATATCAGTCTTGTCAAGGCCTAAGAAGGCCTAAGAGTTCTACTTCTTGACTTGCATCATAAACCTTTCCCTACTATCTCAGTAATTTAGTTCCTTGGATCTGCTCCAAGTTTCATACAATAATTTTGAAACATATAGGTTGAAACTGGATATAATACTATAATAATGAGCTGACTAATGCAAGTGAAGTAGCACAGTTGTGTCTCTCAGTACTTGCATACTACATATTCATTAAAATTCATTCCAGAATAGCTTGTCTTTATACACACACACACACACACACACATGCACATGTTTATATATATATATAAAAAATATATATATATATATATACATATTATGTATTGTTGGCTTATATCCAATTTAGTGGTATACTGTGTCCCTCAGGTTTGTAAAAACATAATTAGGGCTGGGAATGTAGCTCAGTGGTAGAGTGCTTGCATAGTATGTGTGAGGCCTGAGTTCCATCCCCAGCACCATAAAAATAATAAATAAATTAAAACTTTAAAAATATTACCTAATTATTATGTAGCCACAGACACATTTCAGTGTGAACCACTGCATCCTAATTATGGATGTTAAATAGTTAAATGCCTGCTTATCATGAAATAGGGAATATTTTATGAATTTATGTTTTGATTTTTGGACTTAGGTGATCCTCATTGCTAAAAGCATTAGTAATTTTATGAGTTATAAATGTTATAACATCTTGTGTTTTCTCGGACTCTGCATCCAGAGAAAACATCTCATTAAGGGCCACCTCCCATATCTTTCTTTTGTAGATTGACATATTTGAGGATAGAATCCGAGGTATTGATATCATTAAATGGATGGAGCGCTACCTTCGGGATGTAAGTACATTCCAAAATTCTGAGAACTTTTGCTGGTGAGTAAGACAATTAGCTTGTGAAGCTTTTTTTTTTTTTTTTAACACGGAAGAAGCACTGGCATATGCACCCAAGTCTGGAGTTGAAAAAGCCTGGACAAAGCCTCCCTTGTTGGAAATCGTGCACAGACTTGGAAAGGAAAGATGGGGTCACCCTCCTGGACATGCACAGGCAGGAAATAACGGTCAAACCAGACACAGGTGGTTGATAACAATCAGAGCAAACAATTTCTAGACCAGAAGAGGAAAGGAGGAAATGAAGGCAGGGAGTGGGGAGGGAGCAGCAGAATTGAATTGAATCTTAGGCGCCCCAAGTGTTCTGTAGCACTGGGCTGAAGAGGTTTTCCCGCAGCCTTGTAGGCTGTGCAGCACGCCACCCTGCCCCGAGGTGCCCACTAGCAGCCCCTTGATTCGTGATCTGTTTTCTGCTGACAGAATCTATACCGGCCACCGGGACACTTTGTGCTTTAACAAGATAGAAATTGATTGCTGCCAGCGTGTCCATGTCCATGGCTGCTTCTTTGGGCGGGTGCCGGTGGGGGCGGGAGTCTCAGCAGACTCGAGTTTTGCAGCTTTTCTTTTGTCTGCAGCCTGATGTTTGCTTTGTGCTGAAGGGTCTGTTCCTACTGACGGTGCTAATGCAGACGGATGCGGAAAGCAGGGCAGTGGAGAGCGCAGTAGCTGACAGCTCAGATCCAGCTTCAGGGAGGGAATGCTTTCCATCGTCTGGCGACAGAGCCTATTTTGTAGGCTCACTCAGTGATTCAGGCTTTCATTAGCTCTTTATTAGAGGTGGTTGTGGAAAATGGTGGGCAAAAGCACATCTGCCCAAGAGAGCTCTTCTCTGAGCCCTTTGCTGGGAAGCTGGGCAGGGAGGTAGAGGGGAGGAGTGGAGGAGACAAGAGTGTGCCTTTCACTTTCCACGGAGATGGAGCCTGGCCCTCCATCTGTGAGCAGGTCAGGGAACAGTACAGTCCTGCTGGCCAGCTTCCAGCCAGCCTTCACCAAATGGACCACACTTTCCACTTCCATAAACATACTTCTCTCCCTCTCATTAACAGAAGACAGTGATGATAATCGTAGCAATCAGTCCCAAATACAAACAGGATGTGGAAGGCGCTGAGTCGCAGCTGGACGAGGATGAGCATGGCTTACATACTAAGTACATTCATCGAATGGTGAGTGGTGAGGGGACCACAGGGCCTCGTCGCCCCTTGGGGATGGGCTCTCTCTGCAGGGAAGGTCAGTTCTTCACTTGGACCAACTGAAAGTGGCATGAATCCCAGGCCTCCCAGGTCAGGAGAGAGACTGGTGGTTGAGACTTCATCTACCTTTGAGATCCTGGTGAGTCACCATGCCTCTGATAGGACTCAGTGCTCCTATCAGTGACAAGGGGAAATCACTGTGATCTCTAAGAGCCAAGATCTGGCAAGTGTGCTCGGCTGGCTTGGCTGTTTACCAAGAAATGAGAATTCCTTAGGAGGGTGGAGACAGGGCTGTGAGGAGAGAGGGCTCCTGCAGCTGTGTCATATTTGGTCCCCTGCCTTTTCAGAGAGGCAGGTGGCGTAGTGGAAAGGACACATGCTGTCGTATCAGAAAGGCTTTGTTCAAATTTGGCTTCCTAAAGTACAGGCTGTGTGACCATGGCCCAACTACTTAAATCTTCCTGTGCCTCTGTGTCCCTGTTCATAAAATGGATCACTAGTACTGAACAGTGTCGTGAAGATGAAATGAAGTATCTGGCACATATTGTGAAGTATCTGGCACGTATCAGATACTCACAGGGAATTGTTCTTCGCTCACGATGGCTGAGGAATCATTCCATTGCCACACCTGCACCATGGGGGCCTGGTCAAATAAAAATCAGTGGGAGAAATTTAGAGGGAATTAGACTTACTCAGCATCTGAGAATATTCTGGGCAAATATATCACCCAGCTTTGGAACTAGCTGTTTTATGGCCGAGCAATTCTTTTGTTCTTGGTAATTTCAAAGGTGCTGTGGAGACTTTCTGCTTGGCTAGGAAGCCAGTCTAGACTTGTGACTTTCAAACTGTCCTGTGGAGTCCCTAATGGGTTCCCATATGTCCTGGGGGTGGGGATGGCTCTGGGCCTCCCATCGTCACCTCAGCCAGAACTGGTTTGTGTTTTTCAGCTTGCTTGTTTCCAAGGATTCTGAGATTTAAAAAGGCATGAAAAATCACTGGACTAGAACTTGTAAGCTCCATTTCAGCTGTAACACTGCACTGGGAGGCGGGTGAGGGGCACCTGAAATTGGCATAGAGAATCACTGACTAAGATGGGCAGATGGAGTGGGAAGCAGAAGTGGTCCAGATGGAATAAGTGAGCAGCATAATACAGGAAGCAGTCAGGCAGTCTCAGGACATAGTTTTGCCTCAAGGGAAGCAAAGGTAAATCCCAGTTCTGTCCTAAGGGTCAGGAAGATGGAAAGGGGGCAGAGTGGGTGCATTAGTGTGTTCCCTATCTGGTTCTTCAGGTTTTATGTCTCCTCTCACCAAGTGTGGACTGCTCACAACCACCCTAAAGCAAGTCAAAGCAAGGGGGTGAGGTGAAAAAGTAAGGCCAAGAGTCAGGAGATAAGCCTCCCTTGTCTGTCTCACCCAGTCTGTCGGTGCCTGGGCAGGTCTCAAAAAGAGGGACATTTCTGGAAGTGAACTGACCTAAAGGGTCACAGCTGGCTCATGGTACTGCCATCCTTGGCTGTCTGCAGCACACCTGCACATTCCCAGAACACCTCATGTCTTGTCTGCATTTCTAAGAACCTGCCAGTCCCAGGAGCTGACAGCTGGTATGTGGGAAGGGCTCCAGGTCCCTGCCAGTTCCTGAGGAGACCTGTCTAGCTCTGCTGGTATGTGACAGAGCCAGGCAGTGATACACAGCTCAACTTCAGAGCTTGGCTGACTATGCCCGCTGTAAGCACTATGTCTCCAAACTTGGTTTCTTGGGGATCAATGTCTTGGGCCCTTCCTCGTCACAGAAAGAGATGAATAGCTCAGATGCAGAAGCACCTTCTTGCCCACCTGACTGACTTTCTGAACCCCTCCAGGCACCAAAAAACCTGGACAAAAAGAATTTGACCATGACAGAAGGAGTGAAAAGGCACCCATGAGTAGCTGCATGACAGAGCATATTACTTAGAGAAAGCCAGCATCTGGAAAGTGAGGGAAAATAAAAATGGACTGCTGCTGGCTAGTCTCTCAGCAGACTGGTTAGCCTAGTGGACAAGCCAGACTTCACAGTTTGTGTCTGAGCAGTCAGAAATGAAACCTGCTTCTTTTAACTCCGTCCCTTCCTTTCATGTGTTTACTCTGCGCTGGTGTGATTTTTACTGTTAGTTGCATAGTACTTGGGTCAATTTATAATATGCTTTTGGCATTATCTTCTGATTTTTGAAGGGAGGTGGTTCTGAGAAAACATCTGTGGCAGATTTATGTTTTGTAATGGTGTGTGTGTGTGTGTGTGTGTGTGTGAGAGAGAGAGAGAGAGAGAGAGAGAGAGAGAAACAGAGAGAGAAAGAGAGAGAGAGAGACAGAGAAAGAGTTTAAGAGGGGTTTCTATGGTGATTTCAATAACCACTGTCACCACTGTCACTTTCTTCTTTTCTGTTTTTATTCCCATGCATGATGAAGACTTATCAGTTATAAAAATCAATTGGAAGATAAAATAGTTGGGAGCACATAATTCCTCATCTCCTTGTCATCAGATGACTGAAAGCTTATGCTGGTCATGGGATTTGGAAGCCTCTAACTCCCCCGATATTGAAAATTCTGATCTTGATAGAGTCTTGGCAGCTAAATCTTCTTGGGCCACCACAGTGTGAGAACAAATTGAACTGGTGTGGGAACCTCAGGCCTGGCTTCCTGGGCTCTTCACAGTTGACCTCCCAACCATGTCCCCTCCCTCTTTGCCAAGCACATCTCACACTGCAGCCACAATGGACTGCACATTAACATGCTTCCACACCCCCAAACCACTGCTCATGCTCTGTCCTGGGCCGTGAATGTCCTTCTGCTTTCCCCTATGTCCCTACCTAATCACAATCTTCTTCCCATACTCAAATGACAACTCCATCCTTGTAATTGGCCTTTAAAATTCTTGATGTTGAATGGAGAGCCCCATTCTGGACTTGCACAGAAAACATTCATACTTTTCACACTACCTTCTGGTTGTTGATTTACCCATCTGTCTTCTCATGAGACTGTTGGCTTTGGGAGGACAGGGATTATATCAGTTTGGGAGGACAGGGATTTAGTTTCTGCTAAACTCACTCTCAAAAAAAAAAGGAGTCTGGATTTGCAGTGCTTACTCATTTTCTTGGGATAAATACTCTCACCATGGACAATTTCAAATTAGTAAAATGAAATCACTGAACATAGAAGAGAAGCAAACAAGCCAGCTCTTGAGCATATCTTAGTCCTTAAATCCCAGAAAATATGACTTTTGATAGGCTTTCTTTCAATAAATGATTGATAAACAAGTAGACGGCCTAGTTTATAATGGGGAGGGCTTAAAGTTATAAGTATGTGGCACTCAAATAAGAAAACTGAAAACACAAAATACCATGTGGGCCTGCATTGTTGTGGGTACAGTTCCTCCTCTTTTCCTGAAATTAAACCTTTCCATTTGTTTCATTTCAGATGCAGATTGAATTCATAAAACAAGGAAGCATGAATTTCAGATTCATCCCTGTGCTCTTCCCCAATGCCACAAAGGTAAACAAATGAAGAAACAAGAAGCCTTACAATTCAATCTTCGGTTTGTTTGCCACCTGGGATTTTAAGTGGAAAACCTCGGCAACTCTTTGTAGATCCTTAGAGAGAAGAGTGTTACCAGAAAGATCAACAAGTTGTACCACTCACTTCAGCAGCGTGGATCAGGGAGGTTTTAAAGTGTTATGTGATAGGATCATGGCTGTCTTAATTGTTCAAATAGCCATGGAACGCAAAGAGGTAGCTTGAGTTTAAATTCAAAAAAGAACATTCATCTGATGCTTCTTATCTCTTGTACATAAGAGTCAAGATGTGACGTTTTTGCTGCCTTCCTTCCACATAAGCATTTGGCTGCACATAGTTCAGTTCTCAAAGCTGTAGAGAATTAAATCTACAGTTACTTAAAAGTAACTTTGCTTGTGCCAACTTCATAAGGGGATGCCAACACGTTTGGAGAACAAAGGCAAAACCATGGGAGGGCATGCTCCAGGTCTGGCAAAGGGAAGGTCTGATTCTGGAGAATCAGACCACAGTACCCTGAGCCCAAACCCAGCTCACTCTGGAGCATTCCTAGATGTGAGGACTGCATTGAGATCTCTGCCCTGGATGAGGGAGGATCCAGTTTATATGAATGGGACACATAGGGTTGTACAGTGTACAACTTGTACCATAGGACTCCTTCTCATCCTCCCTGATCCTCCCTTGCCCAGAGCCTCATCATTCTCTTTACTGATAAGTCTCCTTCGTGCTCTCCTCATCTCCACTTTGACCCTATACTAGCCATCCTCCGTTCTACCACCAAAGAGGAACACCCAAAAATGTACCTCCGATCTCTCTCCCATTTAAAAATATGGCGTGATTCCATAGAATGAAAGATCATACCTGTATGTTTCTTATGAACATGTCATATGTGGGGCCACTCAGAAGAGGACTGTGCCCTCTCTGCTCAATTTTCTTTCTTAGTACCCTGTGTTCTATGCTTTGGACACTGGATCATTTCCTATGCCCTCACATAGGACATGTACTTTCATGTCCATGTTTTTGCCCTTTCTCTTCTTTCTGCATGTAATGCCCTTCCCTAACTTGTCTGCCTAGTGAATTCTTGCTTATCCTTGTATCATTCAATCCCTCTAGGTTTTCCTGAGACCTCTCCTGCCCATGTTGATATATTTCACTATCCCCTCTTTCTGGAGTCAGTGGTATGTCGTGAAGGTTGTGGGTACTGGGAATAATTGTTAAGAATTATTGGAGTATGGTAATATGAAAAACAGACCAACTTCTAGTTGGTTTTATTATTATTTTAAAATCCCCTTATTGTCTGAGCTAGGATAGATGGCTCCCACCACTGCCCCCTTGATATGCCACTGCCTGGAAAATAGTCTATGTAGTTTGTCTCCATAGAAGATTTTGAACTCCAAAGGGCAGTTATTGGCTCTTTTTCATTGTCTCTCTTCAAATTCAAAATGATGCCTGACGTATACCAGGTGCAGCTTCTAAGCACATCCTAGAATCCCCAGTGGAGTTCATCTCAAAGCCAGAGGCCCTACATGGCCCTGGCACAGCCGCCTCCACTCCCAGACCTCCTCCCCGGCTCACTCTGCTCCAGTCACACTGAACGCCCACCACAGGGCCTTCCCTGCTTTTCTAGTTGACTGGACTTGGACAACCACAAAGCTCTGTCCATTTGCTCTTTTAGGCCTTTGCTCATTTTCTCAGGGACACCTTTCCTAAGCATCTTATTTAAAACAGCAAACCTTTCACCCCTGCCTCAGCATGCCCTTTTCTCTTTCTGTTTTGTTTTACTCCACAGCACACATTACTGCTGAATGCCCTGCCCATTTTACTTACCAATTTTCTACCTCTGCCCTTCAGAACATCCACTCTAAGACCGTCAGAAACTGAGCCCCCAGAACCCCAGGTTCACAGTTTCTTCCTTTGCCTAACAAGTGAAGTCTGCTGGGCTCCTTCTACTACAGGCCAGACCTGGGGCTGGAGTGAAAGGATGATGAATTAGATTAAGCCCACAGCCTTGGCATGCGTCTCCTGAAGTCACAGGGGAATTCACATCACTCTGTGTGACCTCTGTCCTACCCCTTTTATGTGAGGGTGGTGAAAAGCACGTTGAAATGCAAAGGGCAGGTAGCCTGGGAGACTGACAGAAAATGCTGTGCACATGTGGTTTCCATAACGAGATCTGCAGCTTGCACTCGAAGCCAAGAGCATTTCACATGCTAAGACCCTTCCAAAAGCAAAACAGAACAACTCCCAGGATAGTTTGGTAGGAAACACCCATGAAGGGAAAGCCAGGGATGTTTGGGAACTGAGCCTGGGATCTGGAATCCAGGTTTTTCTCTAATGACCTTTGCTCTTGTCATTGTCTCTCCCGTAGGAGCATGTGCCCACCTGGCTACAGAACACTCATGTTTACAGCTGGCCCAAGAATAAAAAAAACATCCTTCTGAGGCTGCTCAGAGAGGAAGAGTACGTGGCTCCTCCCCGGGGACCCCTGCCCACCCTTCAGGTGGTACCCTTGTGATACTGGCCCTCCCCAGATCACTGGAGCCTTGCCATGCCTGGAGCCCTGTTCTGACAGCATCCTTGTGGCTGAGGCTGGTCAGTGGCAGTCACCGTGGCTATTTCTCATTTCCCTTCTGAAGCCCTCAGCACCCTCAAAACCGGTTCTGCAGAGAGTCTACTCCTGAGACTGGTTGTTCTCAATTCCCTGCAGTTTAAAAACCCACCGAAGGTGCCTATGTCTGATGTGTTCCTTCTGATTGATGTGCGAGTTTTGGTTCTCTCAGAACTTAGAGACTAATAATGTAAGTGATACTGCAACAAATGTAAATGACCACAAACACTCTCCTATTGCTTCAGGCTACTTTTGAGTTAGCCAGATGTTTGAGTGTCTTCACCCCAAACTGATTCATGTACAAATAATAAAGTGTTGGCTTTTTTGTAAGAGTGTGTTTCACTTATCTCAAAGGAGATAATTTATAATGATAGGGGCAGTCACTTCCTGGGACATCAACAAAGTTGCTTAGATATAATATTAGCTAAATGTGACAGATTTCTCTGTATTAAAGGATAAAAGCCAGGTAAACACCCATTTTGAACACAATTATGAAAACTTTATTTAAATTTTTTTTTTTAGTTGTCATTGGACCTTTATTTTATTTATTTATATGTGGTGCTGAGGATCAAACCCTGTGCCTCACACATGTCAGGCAAGTGCTCTACCACTGAACTACAACCCCAGCCCCAAAAGCTTTATTCTTATAGTAGAAATTTAAAATAAAACAACCTTGTGTAGGAGACAACCATGATTCTAAACAGTGTTGTTGCACCGGGGTATAGCTCAGTGGTAGAGCACAAAGAACAAAAAAACAACCCAAAAAACAGTGTGATTATTATTCTTAGGGTCTGACAGTAAATGTCAAAATATTTGAGTATGTGTATAAAGTGACAGGGGATGCACAATGCAGGCCAGAGTTGTAGTTTAAGACACCTGTCTTCTAGTTTTAGTCCTAACATTGTCTTGAGCCTGTCACTAACTACCTGAGTGACCTTTAGCAAGTCTACTTTCACTTTTTGAGACTCTGGGAACTCATATGTAAATGATATGAACAGAGGTCCCTTTAATGACCCCAGAAGGTTTGAGGTCTGGGACCTAAATTCTAAGTTATCTTTTGAGGAGTGACTTTTTATTTTCATAATTATAACTCCCTGGGGATAAATTTATATTTTCTCTTTTAATTAAATTTTTATTAACTTGATACATAGAAATATAAAAATTGTCCATATTAATATTTATTTTCTTAAGAGTTCCTTTTTTAATATCTTCAAAGATAACTTCAAGTTAATAATTTTGGAAAAGTATTTATATATTCATATGTATGTATACAGCTTATCTGATCTCAAAAAATACATATATATGCATATATATAAAATATGTATTCATGTATATAAAATTTAAATAAATAAAGTAGCAAGGTAGGTAGACTTTATGACCCAAGATAGTAGGTTGATCTGAAGACTTTTGGGAATGAGAACTACTCCTTCCTCTTTTTTTTCCCCTCAAATGCCTTGTAAGAGAAATTTACTATAAGTGACAGTAGAATCAAAGTGAAGTGAAAATAAAGTGAAAGCAAAATAAGACTCAAGCAGAGTCTCAAAAGAGAGAATGGACCATCTCCAAGCAGAAAATGACCAACTGCTTCCTCTTGTCTGTGCCCCCAACTTCTTAAACAAGTCTCAACTTTGTAATAGAGTTCAAAGTTTATATGTCACCACAGGGAAAGGACAAGTATTTGTCAATTATTAATAAGAAACACTACTAATAAGTCACAAAGAATACTAGTTTTACTATAATTTAAATGTCTACTGGGTAACGTAAATGTCTTTGTTTAAAAAAAAAAAAATAGGAAAAGGAAAACTAGCATAAGTGAACTACTCGTTTGTAAGACCTTTTGACAAGAGTCTTTAGTTCTGTAGCATTTGAGACCTAGTAGAGTGAACTTTCTTGTTTGGTTAACTTGAAATTCCTG
Source organism: Sciurus vulgaris (assembly GCF_902686455.1). Taxonomy (NCBI): domain Eukaryota; kingdom Metazoa; phylum Chordata; class Mammalia; order Rodentia; family Sciuridae; genus Sciurus; species Sciurus vulgaris. Next base: position 53,256,105 of record NC_136467.1, read on the forward strand.
GAAAACACCCCAAACATAAACTCACAAGTCTTCTCTCTTTTTATTAATTTTTTTGGCCTGAAGTGACACCATTACTAAGGATTCTACACACACAGGTAAATAAAATGACATCAGTAACTATTACTCTGAACTGTTTCTAGTTTGCAAAGATTTAGTAATTTGAATGCTATTACCCTCTCCTCCCTTCAGAGAACTGTCCTGAGCTCTCATCCATGAGTTCCTTCTGCTCCTCCTATCCCAGGTGGTTAAAAGAAAGGTCCCTGGTGTTCCATGAGTAGTCATTAAAGTGTTACCGCTAGTAACACTGGTTGCAAAAAAACAAAACAAGAAGCATGTATGCACGCACACTCACAGGCACACACACACCTGGCCAAGTGATAGCAGCTTGGTTCCTGAAATTTCTATGAAATGTGATGACCACCAACATCAATAGAATTTTTTTTTTCAGTTGCCAGTGGACCTTCAGTTTAATTTTATTTACTTATATGTGGTGCTGAGTATCAAACCCAGGTCTTACACATGCCAGGCAAGTGCTCTACCACTGAGCCACAGTTCCAGCCCCTCAGTGGAATTTTAACAACTATTTTAGAGCACTGACACTCAGATTGACACATGGTTTATTTAGACTTTATCTGGGTTTTGGTGCATCCTTCTGCAGATATTTTGGGGGTGGAAGTGGGGTAGTGCAGACTTAGTAAAAAACAACCTTTTAAATCCAAGGTTTTATTCAAATGGAAACTGATTTTTGAGGGTAGGGTAAATATGCCAGTTTAGATTCTTGTCTAATATTTAGTGACTAATTTAGAAGTTTAAAGGTAATTTTTAATTTTAGTGACTGGTTTCAAAAAATATCTGCTTGTCTAGTTTAATTTAACTTCTATATTGTTCAAAGATGTCTCAGTACATAGGCTAGACTCAAGTATTATATTAGTTATTTTTCAGCTCAGTGCTCATAAAAATTATTGTTGTTGATACCCTTTTGTTTCCTATTACATATATCACCTCTTAAAGGCTGAGTTTTTCCTCAGACATCTCAGCAAGGGGTGCAAATTCCCCATTTTGAACATTCCATCCTTGTTTCATGATGTTTTGCCAAAAGCATTTTTCTTAGCCCAGTCGCTTCGTCAACTACCTCATGTACTTTGCCAAATACCCCATTGTCACCATCACCTTTGCCAAATGGATTGCAAAGTCCTGTGATCATTGGGAAATGATCCAGAGTCTCACAAAACACAGACTCTTTCTGTTTTTTCTTAATGAACCAAGAAGGATCAGTGAATCTCACCTCCTAGTAGAAAATGCAAAGAGAAGGAAGGTTACTCTGTGGGAAGATACCCCAAAGAAGCAATGCCTCTCATCCTGGAAAACTACACACTATCTTTCAAGATAAATAGCTCTGTATGAGACTATGGACCAAATAAACAACAAAATAAAGGAAAAAAGCAAGCACCAAAATAATGACATTCTCAGAGCTTTTATTTCTTTCAAGGAATTCTTAGTCTGGGAGGGAACCTAGAAATCACAACCCCTGCCCCACCAACAGCTTTTCTTTCTGTGGGAGGAAAGCAGGGCCCAGGGAAACCGTGGCTTGCCAAAGTTCACGCTAGGGCTAGCACTCAGGTGTTCTGGTTCCCAGACAGCAGCCAATGATCGGCAAACATAGAAAGCTCTCTGTGTTTTGATGAGCAATTTGTCCAACAAATGACCCAGGATCTCCCTGAGGTAAAAGGAATGTTGTGAACGAATGTGGGAGGCCTGAGGGAAGATGTACCTCTGTCCTCTGGTGGCGGGAGGATTAAATGATCGTGTTGCAACTTGTTCTGTGAGAAAGTCTTTAGGGAATTAATTATTGCTGTGATTATATGGAAGATGGCTTTTCTTGAGGTGGTTTGGCAAATTTGTTTCATACTGGTATTATGTGAAACCAAGTTATAACTTAAAAGGCCTTAACACCATCCTGAAGCTTACAGACAAAATCTGCTGTTAGACCAATTTTGGGGGGGCTTGGGGGGTTCTGGGGATTGAACTCAGGAGCACTTGACCACTGAGCCACATCCCCAGCCCTATTTTTTGTGTTTTATTTAGAGACAGGGTTGCTTAGCACCTTGCTTTTGCAGAGGTTGGCTTTGAACTTGAGATCCTCCTGCCTCAGCCTCTGGACTCGCTGGATTACTTAGATCAATTTTTATCTGGTCAATCTCCAAAACAACAGCAATGAAAAAAGGGTTTATTTTTTAATTACTGTGATACTCATCTTTCTCATACTTCTGAATCTACAAAGGTGACACTTGTTGGAATAATACATAGCTGCTTGGAACATCGGCATTACCTTTCAGATAGAAAGAAAAAATACTCAGGTCATGCTAAGTCTCCTTCTGGCGAACAGTACCCTTTATCATGAGGTGTATCCACAGTACAAAGAAGCCTTGCTTATTCAGTACAGTTGGCATTCTGGGAGACGTTGTGCCTAGGCAGGATAGTAGTATGTTGCTGACTTCATACTGACTTTTCCACTTTCTATTAGAAAAGGCTTTCAAGATAGCTTCAGGGTACTTGGTGGGAGGAGAGTGGCTTTCACAGACCCTAGGCAGTCCCTCCATCTGTGACTGCGTATTTGCTCTCAAGTTCTTAGCCTCAAGCCAAGCAGGTGGGACCTTTAAGAGTCAGTGTAGTCAAGTTTTCTATTTAACTTCTCAAGGAACCTGTGAGTATGGGTCTAGGTCACATTTATTTGAGAGATTAGGAAGTGCTATTTGAGCCTCTGCTAAACACAGTCTTGGACCAAAGTGTGCCTGGGCAAACATGACCGTGTGCTGGGTCTGCCTGCTCTTTTCTAGAACTTCTCCCAAGGAAGGAGTAATCACAACCCCCAGGTCTCTCAGGGCTTGTAAACTAAAACCATGAGGGCACACATTTCTTGTCCCCTGCCTGACCTCCCTTTGCTCCCTTCACCAGGAAGGCACTGATGGTAGAAGGTAGCTGGGGAGAGAGGAGAAAGGTGGTAAGAGAGAGCACGAGAGAACTCCTGCCTGATGGATCCCATTAGGCTTAGTGTGCAAAGCAAGTTGAGATGAAGTAGCTGCTCTGGTATGCGTCCAAATGTGCTGTTCTATTTTTAGTCTCTCCTGCGTGCTTCTTAGCCCAGCCTTGTGTGCCTGGGCACCTGGATCCGCAGTAAAACATGGAACTGAGCCACTCATTTGTAAATCTGGACGGAAGGAGGCCATTGATGCGGGGCTTGTTTATTGCTGACAGGGAAGTGGGACCTGGAATGTTAACGAGGATGGCTTTCTGAAGCATGCCTTCATGGTTAGCAAGGAGTTCAAAGGAGGAGGCAGACCGGGTTCTGTGCCGAACAAATGGGAACTGTTGATAGAGGGAAGGAGAAATCAATTATGCTGTTGCAGGCTTCCATGTCATTGTGTTGGAGTTGTTAGAAAAGGTAGGACAAGGACCAGATCTCCGAAGGAAACAAAGCCACATGGCCTTGAAGTATAACAAGTTTGCCATGGCAACTGATGGAAATGAGCCTCCCAGCACCGAGCAGGTGTGTTATCTTACAGAATAAACATACTTCTCTCACTCCCTGGTTTTTATAATAAAACCTGTGTTTGGATTACTTTGCCTCCTCTTTGTTACCTAGAGAAGTTGGCCGTTGCTCAATCAGCCCCAGGCTCTAGTGAGGCAAATGTAATCAGTGTTATCAAAAGGGCTGCTTTGAAAAGGCTGGCGCTAGGCTGGGCTGCCAGCCTCATCGCTGAGTGGCAGCTGGGCTGCAGGTACCTGCCTGGCCTTTGCCATCTCCCAGGCAGCGCTCTCCACAGACAGCTGCTTGTTCCTGTGTTCATCAAGGCATGACAATGAGGCCTGGCTCTCATATGGGCAGTGGTCAAACGCTGCACTCTTCTGAGGAGAGGAGACCCGTGTTTAAGTGAAGCTGGGGCAGGACCAGTTTTCAGCATCCCATATGATCTAGGACATGGGCCAATGTTCCTGGGGTACAGGGGTTAACTGATTTTATATTCCAATCTGTTACTACCTGTGAAGTTCAATTTACTCAGAGACTTAAGAGAACTTCTGTTTCCCTGAGTTTGGAAAATCCTTCTCAAATGGGTTCTGGGTGGTAGAGTCTCATGTAGGAAATATAGACAAAATGTGGAATTTTATACAGTTTTCCCAAGCTAAAAAAGAAAAATAAAAGTTTATTTTTAATTTTTACAAGATCAAAGTTATGATAAAGCAGAGTATTTACACTTTCATTCCTCTCATTTATAACTTAAATTCCCTCCACTCTAGCTTCAAAATGATTTTCAAAACAAGATGCTCATTCTGAATGGGCTCCTAGAACACAGACACTTTCTAAACACTATTGTGGAAAACAGCTGACCCGAAGAGAACTTGTGTAGCCAAGCCAGCAGACTCACTGAAAAACAGTAAAGCAATAGTTTAAGATCAGCAGTGCTGACTTTCCTCCCTGCTTCTGCTTGGGTTCCTACTGCCCTTCAACAAGACACCCAGCACCCCTACCTGGTCCCCCTCATAGAGCCCTATCCTCCCAGAAGATACTCAGGCTGTCCCTAAACAGCCTTGACCCTAACAGGAAAAAAAATGGCTGCCTGAAGAACTAATTTGAACAATGTTGTCACTAGTGGAAAGGGTTTCATGAGCTAATCCTCTCAGGTGAAACAGTATTACTAGGTTTAGGCACTAAATCATGCCTTCTTGTACTCCTAACACAACCATTGAAACTTCACTCAGATTACAATTACTCTTACTTTTATACATAGTTCGAACAAGTGCAGGTGTCTGTTTTCACAATCCTTAGTAGGTAAGAAGTTATAAATTTAGGAGGACAACAGGAAATGTGGCTTCAAAAATGGCATGCTGATGGAAATGACACCTGACATTTTGAGAAAGTGGATTTTTCATGAAAATATTTTGAGGCAGCCTGAAAAATGAGCTCTAAAAATTCAAATTTAAAAATTATGTGGGTTGTCTCTGTGTCTTCTACTCTGTACCATTGGTCCACCTGTCTATTTTGGTGCCAATACCATGCTATTTTTGTTACTATTGCTCTGTAGTATAGTTTAAGGTCTGGTGTTGTGATGCCTCCTGTTTCACTCTTCTTGCTAAGGATTGCTTTGGTTATTCTGGGTCTCTTAGTTTTCCAAATGAATTTCATAATTGCTTTCTGTGTTTCCATGAGGAAAGAAGTTGGGATTTTAATTGAAATTGCATTGATTTGTATAATGCTTTTGGTAGTATCGCCATTTTGACAATATTAATTCTGCCCAAAAGCATGGGAGAGCTTTCCATCTTCTAAGGTCTTCTTTAATATCTTTCTTTACTGTTCTGTAGTTTTCATTATAGAGGTCTTTCACCTCTTCTGTTAGACTGATTTCTAGTATTTTATTTTTTTGAGACTATTGTGAATGGGGTAGTTTTCCTAATTTCTCTTTCAGAGGATTCATCACTGATGTGTAGAAATGCATTAGATTTATGGATGTTGTTATCTCATACTAGACAAAGGTACAAAACATACATTGGAGAAAAGATAGCTTCTTCAATAAATGGTGCTGGGAAAACTAGAAATCCATATACAGCAAAATGAAATTAAATTCCTATCTCTCACCCTGCAAAAAACTCAACTCAAAGTGGATCAAGAACCTAGGATTAGACCAGATATCCTGTGCCTAATAGAAGAAAAAGCAGGCCTAAATCTTCATCATGTCAGTTTAGGATCTGACTTCCTCAACAAGACTACTAAAGCATAAGAAATAAAATCAAGAATCAACAAATGGAATGGATTCAAACTAAAAATCTTCTTCTCAGTAAAGGAAACAATCTGTAACGTTAAGAGAAAGCATACAGAGTGGAAGAAAATCTTTACCACATATACATCAGATAGACCACTAATATATAAAAAACTCAAAAAACTTAACACCAAATAACCTTGGTCAATAAATGGGCTATAGAACTGAGCAGACACTTCACAGAAGAAGATATACAATTGATCAACAAATATATGAAAAAATGTTCAACATCTCTAGTAATTAAGAGAAATGCAAATCAAAACTACTCTAAGATATCATCTCATTCCAGTCAGAATAGCTCAGTTGGTACAGTGCTTGTCTTGCAAGCATAAGGCCCTGGGTTCAATCCCCAGCACCACAAAAAAAAAAAAAAAAAAAAAGACAATGATAAAGAATACAAGCAACAAAAGGTGTTGGTGAGGATTTGGGGAAAAAGGTACACTCATACCTTGCTGGTGGGATTGTAAATTAGTGCAACCACTCTGGAAAGCAATATGGAGATTCCTTAGAAAACTTGGAATGGAACCACCATTTGACCCAGCTATCCCACTCCTCAGTCTATAGCCAAAAGACATAAAATCTGCATACTACAGTAATGCAGTCATATCAATGTTTATAGCAGCTCAATTCACAATAGTTAAGCTATGGCACCAACCTAGATGCCCTTCAATAGATGAATGGATCAAGAAACTGTGGCATATATACACGATAGAATATTACACAACCTTAAAGGAGAATAAGATTATGGCATTTGCAGGTAAATGGATGGAGCTGGAGAATATCATGTTAAGTGAGATAAGCCAATCCCAAAAAACCAAAGGCCAAATGTTTTCTCTGATATGTGCATGATGATTCATAATGGGGGGTGGGGATGAATAGAGGAACTTTGGATTGGGCAGTAGGGGGTGAGAGGAGGGAAGGGGGCAGGGGGTGGGAAAGATGGGGGAATGAGATTGACACCATTAACCTAAGCACTTGTATGATCACACGAATGGTGTAAACTCTACATCATGTACAACCAGAAAAATGAATAGTTGTGCTCCATTCGTGTACGATGAATTAAAATTCATTCTACTGTCATGTATAACTAATAAGAACAAATGTATATCATGTGTAACTAATTTAGAACAAATAAAAATGATAATAAATCCATGGTTGAGGAGATAGCTCAGTTGGTAGAGTGCTTGCCTTGCAAGCACAAGGCCCTGGGTTCAATCCCCAGCACTGCAATAAATAAATAAATAAATAAATAAATAAATCCAGTAAGATTTATAAAAGCAATATTATGTCTAATTTTCATCCAGGTCAAATCAAAAGAGCTGCCTACTTAAGTGGTTCAGATTGATATATTGTAATAATAAACACCATAGTTTTCAATAACATCACAGCTCTCACGACTGACTGCTTTAAAAATAGTGTTTCCACCATCATGTTTTCTCTGTTTTAAGAAGGCAGTTGAGCATCTCATGTACAAAGTTTCCCTAATGTGAAGTCATTCACTCATTCTGTTCACAGATGACCTATCCCCCACAAACCCCACTCAAGTCAGGGCTCAGCTCAGCTTGCCCTGCACGACCTTGTCAGACCCAGTCCAAAGAAACCTAATATTTAGGTCCTTAGGCATCAAAGCAGATTCAGCAAGGGAAGCATTTAGAACACTTCATATTGTGTCTAATCAGTGACTGCTTAATCCACTTCTGAGTCAGTCTATCATCTGAAGGCTGAAGCAGAAGTCCCTGATACTCAAGTATGAGTACGAGAGGCCAGGTTCCATCATGCCATCATTTCTAATGAAGGTGTCATTCAAAAAGGAGTTCAACAGATTGGCAACCAACCTCCAACTACTTATTAAATGCCTAGTATGTGCAACATAGTATGTTTGGTATAAACAGGAGTGACACAGTCTTGCCCTGCAATTTTATAAAATCTAGTTGGGGAGATATGATGTCAGCATGGGGAAAGATCATTAACCACCCAAGCAGCCTACAGTAAATGTGAAAGAAGTGACAGCTGGTCTCTTTTCATTGACCCTCACTGTGACCCAAGACTGAGCTCAGTTTCAAGGTCATGTTTTCAAAGAAGCAGGTGACTGCAGATTTTTCCTAATAAGCAGAAACCTGTTTATTCCTCCTTCCCACATATACTTTTTAGATTATCATATTCAAAGTTGCTATAAATCGCCATGTAAATGAGAGCAGAGATTAAGAGACAGAATGTAAGAAATGAGAAAAATATGTAAAGGCACCACCGAATGTGCACATTAAACCAATAGACAATGCAGCCCATGGGGCATCCATCATGCCTTCCTCAAGAGCAGCCTAGATCCCTGCCCTAGAAAGGACTTGACAACATTGCAGCTTGTGGGAAGGTGCAGATGTGCTCTTTACCACTGCAACCTTCGCAGCTAGGAAGGCAGAAACCAGGCCGGTGCTGGATCAGCAGAGAGAGCAATAGGATTTCTGCACTCTGCCTGGTCAGGCTTGGGAAATATTTAAACGTTTCTGCTAAATATATAGATAATCGAGGAGGAAAGCAGGAAATGATAATTTGCTGGAATGGGCAAAGAAATTCTATGAATGAATAATGGCATTGTCCAAGTTCCCCTGATACAATCTGGGGCAGAAAACACTGACCAAGCTGAGTCTGTGATGCACTTTCACATGTTTTTCACTGGCATGGTAAAGGTTTTAATCAGATAAACTTGGGTTTGAATCTCAGTTCACTTACAAGTTGTGTGACCGTAAGCAAACTACTTTACCTTTCAGAGTTTCAGCTAATAAAATGGGGAAAACAGAACTGACTTCTAGGCGCGTTGTAAGGATAAGGTAAGATGAAGGATAGAAAGCTTCTAGAATAGTGCCTGGCAAGTAGTAGATGCTCAAAAAATGTTCCCTCCTTTCTTGCCTTTTCATCTTCCTTCCTATCCCATGGTTATGGAATATATATAGGAACATTAAATATTTTTTTCAAAAAAGTTAAACAGCAAATCCTAACAAACAGAATCTTTAAAAAATGAAGCCTCAGGAGAGGTCAATAATAAGAGCTTTTGAGCTTAAAACTTCCATCTAGTTTTTCAGAGGAGCTAATCAGTATAGTTTATTTTCTTAATAAAACCTGAGAGAAGCCACAGCAGACTCACAGAACAATCCCAGCATCTGGAGACAACTTTTTCTCCTCTAGTATCTTGCTAGGGAGCAGGGCTCCTGGCAGCACTAGCTAGAACGATGAAAGATAAAACATATTGAAACCTGCCAATGATGTTTAACTTTAAAGTAAGGAAACTTACTTTAGAGATTCACAATGGGGCCTCAAAAAATAGGATAATGGATTTGAAAGTATTTTGAACGGTAATTTGAAAGACAGTATTGTGTTCGCATTATACCTATTATTAAAAAAGGAAAATTTGAATTCAATTGGGAATCATGCTATGCTCTCCTTTGGTTCTGCTTTTCCAAAGAAAATGAGGTCTCACTGTCATCTCCAACACAGCCCGCTAGGTAGGCTAACCACAGAGGGAAAGCCAAGAGGACAGGTTAAGCAAACATTTAAACTGGAAGAGGGTTACCGTGTTAATGGTGTCTCTCTCTCTCTCTCTCTCTCTCTCTCTCTCTCTCTTTCTTTTTTAGGAGAAAGGTTTTCATGTGTTGACTCAAATAACTCTCATTACCTTATTTCTTAAATTCATACAAATATATAATTATGTAAAAATACTTTATAGTTATAGCTCATTTAAAAACTGTACTGGGGCTGGGGAGATAGCTCAGTCGGTAGAGTGCTTGCCTTGTAAGCACAAGGCCCTGGGTTCGATCCCCAGCACCCAAAAACATAAAAATAAAAAAAAATAAAAAATAAAAAAAAACTGTACTAACACAAAGGGAAAAAGTTCCAGAGATCTATTGCACAGCAATATGAATACACTTAACACTACTGAACTGTATACTTTAAAATGGTCAAGGTGGTTAATTTTACATTTATTTTATCATAATTTAAAAAACTATAAGAAAAATCAAATTTATAGATTAAATGAAAACTAAGATAAATTCAAATGCAAAACCTTAGTTCAAGGTGAAGATGATAACTTTTTGTTGAAAATAAATGGCCAATGACTGGTTTAATTACAATATATACATGTAAGCACAACAGCATAATATAATGCTTGCAAGCATTTTCTTTTAATTGCTGACATTTATTTGATTTTGAGCAGTCATTTGACTCATAAATCATTATTATTAGTTTTTCCTCCCATCAGGTTACTCACTGGAAACCATCAGTTTGTTTGGTGCAACTGATATGAAAATGATGTTTTCCAAACTATAATACTGATAAATTTGGTACTAAGGATTTAACCCCGGGCCACTTTTACCACTGAGCTACATTCCCAGTTGTTTTTATTTTGAGACAGGGTCACAAATTAGTTGCTGAGGCTTGACCTTGAACTTGGCAATTCTCCTGCCCCAGCTTTCTGAGTTGCTAGGATGATAGTTGTGTGCCACTATACCCAGCTATGATAATTTTTAAAAAGTTTTTAATAAAAAGTACTTTATAGATAATCTCTGCAAGTTGATATGTCATATAAACACAATCAAACCTGTGCTCATAACCATTTGCTTATTCCTTGAAAAAAGGGCCTACTTTGCTTGGCTTCTTCTGAGTTGAGTCCATGTTGCCAACTAGCCCTGAAAAGACTCAATTTCTTCACCAAGTTTCTGTATTGAAATACTGTAAAATTTCATTTATGCTAGCTACCATGATTCATTTGGTGTTTATTTTACATGAATGCATCATTTGTGTATTAAATCAGCATTGCTTTTTGTTCATTAGTCTGTGACAATTCAAGTACCAGGGTTATTTTTATGATGTGAAATCAAAATTAATTTATTAAAAAATTAAGAAACTAAATTGTATCTTATCACTAAAAAGAAGTAGATTTAGCTTTCAAACTTGTAAGATAATTTAATATGATTCTTATCAAAGAGAATACAAAGATGGTTTTTATTTTGATGCCAGTACATGCCAACATGATGACTATCAACACATTAAAATTAAAAGTTAAACATCACATAAGTGATCATGTAGTGCCAACCCAATTTTAAGACAAAATAACACTACTGGAAGTATGTGGTTATACAATGAACATCTCAAGTGAGCCATATAAGGTTATGTTTTTGCTATACAAGTTCTTTTTTATTTTGAGACGGGGTCTTGCTAAGTTGCTGTTATGGTTTAGATGTGGTGTTTCCCCAAAGTTCACATGTGAGACAATGTAAGAAGGTTTGGAGGAGAAATGATTGGTTATAGCCTTAACCTATCAGTAAATTAATCCCATTGGGGAATAATTGAGGGGTAACTAGAGGCAGGTAGGGTGTGGCTGGAGGAAGTGGTTCATTGGGGGCGTGGCTATGAGGTATATATTTTGTATCTGGCGGGTGGAGCCTCTCTCTCTGCTGCCTGATATCTTACTAGCTGCTCCCTTTGCCACACTCTTCTGCCATGATGTCCTGCTTCACCTTGGGCCCCGAGGAATGGAGCCAGCCACTTATGGACTGAAACCTCTGAAACTGTGAGCCCCTAAATAAACCTTTCTTCCTCTACAGTTGTTCTGGTCAGACCTTTTAGTCACAGCAGAGAAAAAGCTAACTAAAATAGTCACCAAGGCCAGCCTTAGATCATTATTTTGAAATGAAAACACAACATTTACTGCTGAATCTTCAACAAAATATCCAGAGACTCCTCTCATTTCAGGAAAAACTAATATTATATGCTTAGGTAATATATCTTTTAAAGAATTAGAACACCAGAAAAACGGAGTGAGGCGGGCATTCGTATGGGGAGGGAGGCCTCGTGTAGTGTGTTGGGCCAAAGCAAGACAAGAAGTGTATCCCTGCAGAGGGTCAGTTTGGCTCAGAACCAAAGAGGATTGAGAGGATAATGCTGTGCCTGGGTACTGGATTCCCAGGCGGGTTGAAGATAAAGGTGCAGCCTGGCACAGGGTCTCAGAGCCCACATGGAGTGAGGGAGTGTTTCTTAAAGGGATAGCCTACTGTGTGGTGTTGGTGTCCCTGCAGGCTGAAGAGGGAATCCCTGTAGAGAGGTGACTGAGGTGGGAAGAGGGAGGTCTTTGCATAGGAAAATGGCCCATCATAGGTTGTTATAGCCAAAGCAGATGCGTCACATAATAGGATATAATAAGAACACAGTGTCACTTCTGTGATGTTCCTGACAAAAACGTATAACTTAGTCATGAGAATACATCAAACACAAATTGAGGGACATTTTACAAAATAACTGGCCCATATTTTTTAAAAGTGGTTAGGATATAAAAGTCCAGGAAAGACTGAGGAATTATTCCAGACTTAAAAAGGCTAAGGAGACATGACACATAATTGCAACATGTGGTTGTGAACTGGAATCCTTTTCTGTCAATTACAGTAGGTATTGGGCAATGGAGAATCTGACTGGGACCTGAGGATTTAGACCCCAGAGTATCAATGTTAATTTCCCAATTCCGCTGTTTGTACTGGAATGTCTCTATTGAAAAAAAAAATGTGTAACAAGATATTTTGGGGTGATGAAATAAAATTGGCAACTTTTTTTTCAAATGGTTCAGGAAAAAAGCAGTCTTTGTACTTGCAACTTTCCTGAGAATTTTAAAAATTAAAAGAAAAAAAGTCCAACAAAAGGGGGTATAATTAAGGGAATTAAGTACATTCACGTGAAGAAATGTTAGGTTGCCATTAAAATGTCTTGGTAAAATAATAATGATACATTAACACTCTCTCTGTTTCTCTCTCTTTTTTGTGGTACTGGCGATGGAACCCAGGGGTGCTATATCCCCAGTTCTTTTAATTTTTTATTTTGAGACAGGGTCTTGCTAAGTTGGCCAGACTGGCCTTGAACTTGTGATGTTTCTGCCTCAGTCTCCCAAGTAGGTGGAATTACAGGTGTGTACCACCACGTCCAGCACATTAAGTTTTTAAGAAAGAGGACAAAAATTCAAGAATAAGTGTGATCAGCTATGTAGAAATATCATGCCTTATAGTAAGAGCTCCCATATGAAATCTTATGCGTCAAATACTAGACTAAGAAATTTGTATACTTTATCTCATTAAACTTTTCACCAACTTTGCAAAGTAATTTCACTTTACTGATGAGTAATCTGAAACTCAGAAAGGCTAATAACTTGCTGGACTTCTTAACTACTAACCTATTGAACTGCTCAGAGAAAAGACTGGTGGGGAAATGGTCAAAATGTTAAGAAAAGTGGTCTCTAGGCAGTGGGTCTATGAAAGACTTTTAGGTTCTCCTTTTGTAGTTTTCAGTATTTTAAAAAATATCTACAGTGGCGTGTTACTTTTGTATTTAGAAAAAAGAGAAAATTGTCATTTTAAAAGTAATTCATTTATTATGGAACAATGTTGTAAAGATATGCTAAAAATTTAAAACCATACTGAACAACTCAAACTACTAAAAGTGATATCTATTGGCAGTGATATTCCATTTAAATTGTTTGCTTCTCTGGGCTAGGGCTGTAGCTCAGTGGTAGAGCACTTTCCTAGCATGTACGAGGCACTGGGTTTGAGCCTCAGCACCACATAAAAAATAAACAAAGTTATTGTGTCCATCTACAAGTAAAAATATTTTTTAAAAATTTTTTTGCTTCTCTGGAATTTATTGTTTCTATAATTCTTTCATTTAGTCAAGAAATAGCATCTGATGATTTATTTTTATAAGAAAATATTTTAAAAGTAAAAATGTATAGTGTATGTCCAAATTTGTAAATTTTATTCAAAAAAGCAGGAAAGATATTGACGAGTAAAAAATTTGGCACTAAAATGTTCAGCAATTGTATGTCAGTGGCAAATTAATAGAAATCTTACCTTTTCTTTCTCAGTTTTTAGAGAAATGCATCACTTACATACTCTATCTTGACTATGTATTTAGTACTTCTAAGGGCACATATCATAGTTCAATAATATCTGTTGAATGAATGTTTTGAGTACAAATATTGGCCCCCCCAATGTAGCTTTAAAAACAGCATTAGACTTTCTTTGTTTATTCCCTTATATGGTTGGCATACTTTTTATCCAACCTATGCTCTGCTATGCTTGAGAAGACATAAGTGAAGCCCCAAGTATAGTAGGGAGCTTGAGTTGCCATTTACCAGGTAGTAGTGATGGTACAGGAAGGTAAGGTGAGCAGAAAGAGGGGACATGCTATTCAGAGGAACACAATGTCATTTTATAGCACTTAGTAAAATTTCTATTCAACCTATTTCTAAACAAACTGGAGGAGACACATTACTATATATATTTATATATATATATATATATACATACATACACACACACACACACACACACACACACTGAGGATAGACCTCATACTATAAAAGCTAAGTTTCTTGGTAGTGATATCTGAGCTTCACAGAGGAATGGAAAGGTGGGCAAGGTTGGGGTGACCAGTCAAAAATTCCTATTTTACTTGTAATTATGTAGCTGGTTTCTCAGGTTTATAAATTAACTTGGATCATAAACCCTAAGATAGACCAGATAAGAGGCCAATGTGGGGAAAGAAATCTCTTAGCTGGTGTACAAATCAAACAAATTTCCCAGTATCCACATCTCCACTTACCTGTCCAACTTTCTAATTATTTATGGGGGAGATTATATGCCACAGTGATATTGCCAAATTTGAAGATTCTCAAAGACCATACAAGGTAGTCCTTATGTATATTCAAGAAGTAATAGAAGAAACAAGCCTTTGAAGTCATCCTTGAATCCTTTCTTACATGCTACTATCCAATACATTAGCAAATTTGGTTGCTTTACCTGCAAACTATATAGACTATCTAGAGTCTGACCAATTGTTGACCCTGTACTTTACTTAGATTACTGGAAGAGCTTCTTAATTACTCTCTGCTTCAAACCTTGACCCTCTGCTACATTTTCTACTCAGCAGCTGCAAGGACTGCTAAGAAACCTAAGTTAGACCATGTTTGTGCACAAAAATCTTCAATGGCCATTGTCCTTTGAGTAAGGCCTTACCTGTATCCCACACCTGTTCTTTCTTTGACTTAATTCCCTGCAGTTTTCCCCTTGCTCACGTCACTCTAGCCATGTTGACCTCCTTGCTTTTCCTCAAACATGCCAACTATACTTGTTCATAAGAGTTTCCTTTGTAGGAAGTTGCCCTGACCCCTATCCAAAGAGCCTTCTCTCTCTCCCTGAGGCCCTTTTCTCAAATGTCACCTTATCAGAGAAACATTTTCTGACCATTTATGTCAAATAGAAGTGGCCTACCTGAACACGATCTCATTTACTTGGCCTCTGTCTTCACAGCAATCACCATCATTGGCACAGTTCTGTCCACCAAGTGTGTCTGATTTTCTTCAACACAGGTATGATACACTTTTGGGTGTGGCCCAGTGACTTGCTTTAGTCAGTGAAATGTGAGCAGAAGTTCCATGTGTCACTTTCAGACTTAAGCTTTAAGAGTCAGTGTACGCATAATACCTGAATTCAAATTATACTACAGAGCTATAGTAAAAAAACTGTGTGGTACTGGAATAAAAACATATACATAGGCCAATGGAACAGAATAGAAGACAGTGACAAACCCACCCAATACGGTCATCTGAAGCTTGACAAAATGGCAAAAACACACTGAAGAAAAGACAGACTTTTAAACAAATGGTGCTGGGAAAACTGGTTGTTCATATGTAGAAGAATGAGACTAAACCCTATCTCTTACTGTGCACAAAAAAATCAATTCAAAATAGATCAAAGACCTAGGAATTAAAACAGAAACTATGGAACTTCTAAGAGAAAATGTAGGGTCAACTCTCCAGCAACACTCCAACACTCCTTTCTCAAGAGGACTCCTGAAGCTCAGGAAATAATATCGAGTTAATAAATGGGATGGCATTAAATTAAAAAGCTTCTGCAAAGGAAACAAGAATGTGAAGAGAGAACCTATAGAGTGAGAGAAAATCTTTGCTAGCTACTCTTTTGACTGAGAATTAACATCTAGAATATATAAAGAACTCAAAACCCTAACACCAGAAAAACAAATAATTCAATTAATAAATGGGCAAATAAATTAAACAGATACTTCTCAAAAGAAATACAAATGGCCAACAAATACACAAAAATCCAGTGTTCAACATCATTAGCAATTAGGGAAATGTACACCAAAACTACATTGAGATTTCATGTTACACCAGTCAGAATGGTAGTCATCAAGAATACAAACAACAAATGCTGAAGAGGATGTCAAAAAAGGGAATATTTTTACACTGTTGATGGGATTGTAAATCAGTATAACTATGGAAATCAATATGGAGGTTCCTCAAAAGACCATGAATGGAACCACCACATGACCCAGCTATACCACTCCTGAAGAATTAAAGCCAGGCACGGGGTGCATGTGGCTCAGGAGGCTGAGGCAGGAGGATCACAAGTTCAAAGCCAGTTCACAGCAAAAGTGAGGCACTAAGCAACTCAGTGAGACCCTGTCTCTAAATAAAATACATAAAAGGGATGGGGACGTGGCTCAGAGGTTAGGTACTCCTGAGTTCAATCCCTGTTACCAAAAAAAAAAAAAAAAAAAAAAAAAAAAAGTCATCATACTATAGGAATACATGCATATCCATGTTTATAGCAGCACAATTCACAATTGCCAAACTATGGAACCAGTCTAGGTGTCCATCAACAGATGAATGGATAAAGAAAATGTGGTATATGTACACAGTGAAGTTTTATTCAGCCATAAGAAAAATGAGCCAGGTGCAGTGGTACAAACCTATAATCCTAGCAACTTGAGAGGTCAAGGCAGGAGGATTGCAAGTTCCAGACCAGCCTCAACAATTTAGTGAGGCCTTAAGCAATTTAACAAGACCCTGTCTCAAAATAAAAAGGGCCAGGATTGTGGCTTAGTGGTAAATAACCTCTGGGTTCAATTCTCAGTACCTACCCCACCCTCCCCCCAAAAAAGAAAGACAAAATTATGTCATTTTCAGGAGAATGGATAGAACTTGAGGCCATTTAGTTAAGCAAAATAAGCCAAACACAGAAGATCAAACATTGTTTTGTTTTCTCTCATATGTGGAAACTAGAGAGGGAAAAGAAAAAGAAAGATGTGGGGGAATCTTGTGAAAATCAAAGAGAAATCAGTAGAATAGAGGAAAAAGATGGCAGATAGGAGGAAAAGTGGAAACACTAGGGAATGATTTTGGCCAAATTATATTGTTATATTGTATGTATGTACAAATATGTAACAACAAATTCCATCATTATGTGCAACTATAATGCACCAGCAAAAAAAGTTGGGGAAGGGGCTGGGGTTGTGGCTCAGTGGTAGAGTGCTCACCTAGCATGAGTGAGCCACTGAGTTCCATCCTCAGCACCACATAAAAAAATAAAGGTATTGTGTCCACCTACAACTAAACAAAATATTTTTTAAAAAGTCAGGAAAAAAAGCCAGTGTACAATTTACCACACTATCTTTGCCCTCTCCCACAAAAACAAGCCATAATCCAGACAGTAGGTCTCCAGGCAGTTTGGGTCCTAGATTAAAGTGACACAGAACAGAGCCCCTGGATGACATGCAATGAACATACAGTGTAAGTGAGAAATTAACTTTATTGTTTTAAGCCACTAAGATATTGTGTTGCTTAGTGCCACAAGACAATCTGGCCTGCTCTGACTGACACACTCTCTGACATAGCACATATTTATCTGTTGCTTATGCCCCCATCCACCTCTAAATTATCTCTATAAAGGAAGGACTCTGTTTACTGCTATATCTCCAGTGCCTGGAACTGTGCCTGACAGAGGTATGTATTCAAAAGTGTTTGTTGGTTGACTGAATGAATGATAAATTGATCACACCAACTGAAAGAGGAAGATTTACCAATGGCAGGTGAATGTAATTCTGGATTCATCTACAAAAACATTCATTCTACCTGACCTGAATGTGAACATAGTGGTTCCTGCTTCAAGATCACCAGACGCAGTTTGAAAGCATGAATTGCTTCTGGGTGAAAGCACATAAAGTAGCCAAAGTTACAACACAAATGGAGATCTGGCATGCTGCTGAGGGGACTCAGTGACAATCATAAATAGAAAGCATTAGCACTGTTTGTGTGGATGCTGAATGTTGATGTGGTTTCCTTTCCCTGTGTGGACATTAGCATTTGAAATGAACAGAGCTTCAGAGGCCCAGAGTTTTATCTGCCGTTATCATAAATGGGTGTGTGAGCCCCTCTAAGGACTTTTGCAAAAGCTGTGTGTGCTTTTGTGAGCTGCTTTCTTTTCACATGCTTCCTCCTGGTATGCCTGAATTTGGTGGGAATAATGCATTTCCTGTATCATGTGGCATAGTACAAGGAAACTCATTGTATCCCTACAGAGGAAGAGTACATCTGTAAGTAGTTTTTAAGAGTGTACTGAAGGATCTTGTTAGGGTGACTTATTCTCCCAGTTCCATTTGGTTGATGAAGTGGATCACGTGACAGATGTGCATAATAAACCGCTTCAGTTGCTGCCAGTGGGAAACACAACCTATAAAATGCAAAATCTCATGGAATCATTGAGGGCATGATCGCACAAGAGAGAAGCTGGCCTCATTTTGAGTTGTCATTTCTTAATGCTGCAAACAATACACCAGTGTTACTAGGCTTTTGCATTTACTTTCCTCCCAAACTTTCCCGTTTGTTCCTAATTCAAACTGGAAAAGCAGTTGTTTAAGCATAGTTGCCTAAAGAGCAAATGTTATTAAGATGTATAATTACCCATTAAACATATTTGCAAGGAGTCCTAATGCTTTATCATGAATAAAGGAAACATGACAGCAGAGATGGGATTGCTAGGTCTTTTGCCCTTTCTCCATCTCTTTCTTTTCATTCCCTTCTATATTTCTTTTCTCTCTGTGCCATTAGTCTTCCCCCTCCTTTATACTCAGTAAATCCTTAATGAATACAACCATGAGGGATATAATTTGTCTCCCATTTTCTGTGGGTGGTATAGAACTGTGGTATTCAAGTTAAAAAACACAAGTCAACAAACCTATTCCAGGAGTAGTCCAACTTGCAGCACACTGGGTGCTTCTGGGTCATAAGGAATAGTGATGGGAGAAATAAAAAGAAGCAATGTCAGTCCTAGTACTACATATTGTAATTGGGATAACAACAAAAAGACTAGAAGTTGATTCTGTTCACTTCTACTATGGAGCTTCCATATGTGCTCAGCCCTACACTAGGCACAGTGGGGAGAGCTAAGGAAGCAGCACACATGGCCCTTAACACAAAAAGACAGTGAATAAATGATGCATATGATGACATATCCAAATGCTATAACAGTTGCACAGATAATAAGGCTTTAGGTGGTCCCAGAGGGAAGATCTCAGTGAGACCTTAAATTGTCAGGAAAGGCTTTAGGCAGGAGGCAGGAACTGAGCTAGACCTTGAAGGACATGTTTTGGGATGCCGTCAAAAGGGCAGAATACTCCATTAAAGAGGTCAAGAGTAAGTGACATTTTGCTCAAATTCTGTTGTTTGAGGCAACTTGTTTCATAGCCTTACTTTTCCAAGTAACCACATATGTCAGCAGACAAGTCATCTAAGGAACATTTAAAAAAATATTCATCAAATGTCAGTAACTGGCGATTAATCACAACACAAAGTATCAAGACATCACAGTGTAAGCTTTAAATTGATTATGAAGACAGCAGAATGATTTGTCTTGTATATCAGTGAGTGTCATGGATTAAGTACTGCTGAATTTAAGGAAAACAGAAAATATAATCTGGAAAATGAGAGCTTGATCTTCTAATAGCAACATAACAGCTTCTAAGAATTTTTTTTGGACACTTCGAAGTATGTCACTGGCACTGGTGAGTTTAGAGAGTTTTCATTTGCAGACAGGAAGCTGGCACTGGGGCTCTATAGAAAACCCCCTGGCTCCCGGGTTACCTCATTCTGACTCTGATTCTGGCTGGCATTCCTGGCTCTTTTCTGAGAGAAATGGCAAGGCCTGGCAGTAATGTTGAGTGCATATAGAGAGGAATGACTTGTTTTCAAGGTCGGCAGAGGTGGAGGTGAGAGGCAGCCCAAGGCCAAGTGTTTGACTTCCTGACCTTTCCAGGAAAGTGTAGCACTCTCTAATTTATTCCTAATTGGAATACTGTGCTGTGGTTTTCCTGGCCACAAGACATGCCTTTTTAACCATTTCCTCTCAAAACACATTTGTTAGATTTGATGTCATTATTTCAATACCAAAGTAACTACCCACTGAAAACTTTTTACTAAAACTTTCTTCTATTTTTATTTCACATACCACAGTAACAAGGTTTCTGAGGTCTTTTATTTTCCTTCCTTTTATTAGTTTTTAGAAGCCCCTTCCCCAGTTCTCATGTCCCTGAGGCAGAGGAGGCACCAACCCAGTTTGCAGGCCTGAGCTCTGGTCTTGGATGCATGCTGTAGGTGGTCAGAGGGAGCAGGAACCTTCCTAGAGGGATAGACATGGGAAGGAGGCCCAGGCTGGTCAATGGAGGACGAAGGAAAGCCAAAAGACCAAAGGAAAAAATAAAAACTCAAAAGAAAACGAAACCCTACCACACACCACAATGATTTCCCACACCCCAAATGCTAGACTTGCGAGGACACCAGTCCCTCTAGCTAGAAACAATTCCTAAAACTGACCCAACATGGCAAGTCTGACTTTCCATATTATCCCACATGTATGCTTGAAAGGAGCAATCCAGCAAAGAGGCAAGGGACCTCAGGACCACTGTGCTAGCCTCTTGGCCAGCAATAAGGTGTGGAAGAAGCCCAGAGGGCTCAGCAATAGCTTTGAGGTGACAGGGGCTACCACCCGCCGCCAGCCAACCTGAACAGCTCTGCTGAGGGAAGAAGAAAGGGCATTTACATGAGCTTCCAGAGCTGGGACAGCAAGTGAGAGGTGGAGCAGCAGGCCCCACACAGTGTTGGCAAGGCTCCAAGTCGATTTCTGAGGTTTTGAGCCTCAGGTTATTAGATCCTTTGGTTGTAAGGGGTCAGAAGAAAAAATTGGAGACTTTATGAAAAATAGAAACCCTTTTGGACCATCTTCCTTATTCCAAATGCCATGAATACTTGAATGTGGGAGCACAGGCACGTGGTTTGAATGTGCACATGTGTACACATTCCTACACATCACTGCTTAAATGAAAAATACTATGAGAGGACACTTTACCATTTTTCAGTCTGGGGTGTGGTCCTTCAAGGATGAGCACCTGAGAGGCATGTCTGCAGGTAGCTGAATGCACAGACAGCTACGTGGTCTGCTGGAAACCTAGGATTAGGTTGAGTAGATGATTCTTCTAGGGGAGGTTGTTCCCTCAGTGTTTTAATTTTCAAAGACTAGCACCTCCACTCCTTGTAGGGATGAAGTCATGGTGGATACCACTCAAAAATAAGAACTCTCAAGGAGCTTTCTCTGAAAAATCAGCATGCAGAAGGCAGTTAGCCCAAGAAGATGAGGTCTTGGCTACAATAGTAGAACATTAAAGTCACAAAATAGTAAAGGAATCTGGGTTTTCTATATTTTAAAATGTTTATTGTTTCAACCTTAGCATTGGTGAAATCCTAATGAAGTAATTAATAAATTTGCTTTTGGAGACTTTACATAAATAAGTGCTTTTGTTGATATTCCCTAAAAGGAAGAAAATCAGGTGCTGAAGTTTAGGCGCCCTCTGAAAATGACTTGGAATAATTATATTTGGGCAGTAGTGATATTGCATGCCATAGGAATCAACTTTCATTATTCTTTAATGACTCTTTGCAATTATTTTTTTCTAAAACTTTGTAAGCTTGACTTGTGTTCACCTTGCTGTAGAATGCTTTAAAGGGCATTTCATCTAATAATAGAGGGAAATGATAAATTATAGATGCCAAATCATATAGTAATGATTTAGATAGCACTAGGGAAAGCATATAAGCAATAAAATAAAATTTTCCCCAATCAACCTCTCCATTAGGAGCAAAAAAGAAATAGCTGTCTGCATAATTAAAGAGAGAGACATCAACATGCTTGTTAATATGCTAAATTGAGGGCTTTTAAAAAATGAAATCATAAAACAAAATAGTGTGAATTTTTATCAGTTTAAGTGAAGAAGTTCTGTATTTATGAATGAGAATGAGGTAATTTTATTATAAGTTCTGAAAATACAGATACCAAAAAAGGGAAGGAGAAGGAGGAGAGGGAGGAGGAGGACAATGAAGAAGAGGAGGAGGAGAGGGAGGAGGAGCAACAGCAGCAGCAAGGTCTTAATCTCTTAAGTTTTGGGGAAGCAGAACAATGAGATGGATAAGAATTTATCTGAGTCTAAATTCTGATCATGCCCTTCCTAGCTGTATAACTTGGGGCAAGTTACTTAACCTCTCTGGGCATCTGTTTCCTCAGCTGTAATATGGGGAATATAGTAGTTCTTATCTTATGAAGTTATCATAAGAATCACAAATAAAACACTTAAAATAGAATCTAACAGAGTACGCACTCAATAAAAATGGGTTATGTGACATCCTACCATTTCTCTGCCCAACACCCTAGTGATTTCTCTCCTTACTCCAAGTCTAAATCCTTTCCATGTTTCTACAAGGCTCCACACACTGGCTTGTTTTCTCTTTGACCTGATCTCTGGCCACTTTCCCTTCCTCCCTCAGCTCTGGCATGCTGTGCTCATCCTGGCTATTCAGGACCTACACAGTAAGGTCCACCGCCTCCCTCACACATATCCTGGCCTTCGGTTCTTACCTCAGAAACAGTCAGTTTTCTGGATATCTTATCTAACATGGCAACGCCTCATCCTACTGATATTTCTTTTTCTTTCTCTCTCTCTCTCTCTCTCTCTCTCTCTCTCTCTCCTCTCTCTCTCTCTCTCTCTCTCTCTCTATCTCTCTATCTCTATCTCTATCTCTATCTTTTTGATATCAGGGATTGAACCAAGAGGCATTTTACACCACTGAGCCACATTCCTGGCCCTTTTTTATATTTTATTTAGAGATAGTGTCTCACTGAGTTGCTTAAGGTTTAGGGCCTTGCTATACTGCTGAGGCTGGCTTTGAACTTGCGATCCTCTCGTTTCAGCCTCCCAAGCTTCTGGGATTACAGGAGTGGCCACCATGCCCAGCCCCCACTGATATTTCTTAATCCCCTTTCCTGCCTTATTCTTTATTTTACTAGTAACTATTTCCTAACATACTATATATTTTGCTAATTTATGCTGGTTATTTTCTACATTTCCCATTATAATATAAACTCCAAAAAGACAGGGATTTTTATTCTACTCACTATTGCATTCCCCTGTGCCTACAAGTGTTTGGCACTATAGTATCTGTCAGCAATTATTTAATACCTAAATGAAGAAATGGACTTTCCTTAATTTCTAAAAAAATAATAATTATAGCCTACATTTTCTAATTCCAAGGTTTAATGAAACATACACTTTTTTGCCACAAAAATTTTTCTTGGTTTCCATGATGATTATCAGCCATAACTATAACAACAACCATTTCTTAAAGACCTGATAATTACAATTCAAAAGTGAAAGGACAAGATTGGGTTTCCCTGGCCATGAGGCAGCTGCTCCTTCTAAGTCTCCATCGGTTCTTGTGGAAGAAGTAGTGGTGCTTGCAAGATCCCAACCCCCAAAACAGGAACATCTTCTGATTTCCATTTCTACCCTATCTTTTCAATAGTTATAAGAAGTCAGGAAGCTTAGTAAATATGGCGCATAATTTCCAGAATCTGAATGTTTTCAAGGGCAGAGTATATATAATCCTGTGAGTTATTGCTGTGTAACACGCCCACACCCCTTCTTCAGGGGATTTTAAGATTTTTTTTCTAGATGTGGACTTGTTGAGAGAGGGAGAGTATTAGGTGGAAGATAAAATGTCTACTGTGTTCCAGGCATTATACTAGGCATTTCATACACTCCATCTAATTTACTCCTTACAGTGATCCTACAGGTACGTATTATCCCAACCTCTGGATGAAGAACTGAAGTGAAACCAAGGTTCAGGGAGGGTAAGTTTCTTGCCCAAGGCCACTTGACTAATATATGGCAGAATAAGACAGTGTTTATCAAGGGCATGACAACCACTTTCATTTTCTCTTTTCCTCTTTGACCTTGTAAGCAGTTTCCCAAGCATTAGACCAATTTGTATGTCTTCAGCCAACAACTTCTGAATTAAGAGTTCAGGATAAATTTTTGCGACAGCCAACCTGGATCAAAGTTATTAGCATCTCAGCAGCTTTTTCTCCTGCCATGGGTGACAGGACCTGCATACCAGGAATGGGCTGACAGCAGAGGAAGAATAGCACCTGAAATTGATTTGGGAGATGAATTTAATTTAGGGGAATAATAAAGGAAGAAAACTCAAAGCTGAAGATGAGCAAGTATACTATAGTGATTAAGATGCACCTGGTTTCACATTCCAGATCTCACATGTTTGTTTTATGATATTTTGTTCATTCAGTGAATATATTTTGAACATAGTATGGGCCAGCCACTGTTCTAGGCACTTTGGCTATATCAGAGAATAAAATAGAGTCCTGTTTTTCTGGAGCAGATATTCCAGCTATGTCCTTGCTAAGACTCTGTTGTTTTATACATAAAATGGATAAAATAATATCCATTCATGTGGTTGTTGTGAGGATTAAGTACTCAACAAATACTCGAGATCATTATGCCCACGTTTTGAATCTGGGTAAGTAGGATCAAAATGATGTTAACAGAAACTAGGAAATTGGAATAATAAGATACTCTTGAAGCAAGATTCAGTGTGACTATGCTGTATTATTAGCCTTTTAACAGCCCGTTTCTAAAATATGTGACTCAAGACTTAGAGAGTTTGGACAGCATGTTTACCTTGGTCTGGATTCACCCATGTGCTCTGATGTCCTTTATTAAGTTGAGACTGTAACTAAATATCCTGGATTCCGAGTTTGACCTGTGCCAGGTAGGCAGGAGAGGCCTCTCGGGTAGGACACTCATTCTGTGCTACACTGGATCTGTGCTCTGTGTCAATATGCGGGAACCTTGAGGACATGAGAATGAGACTCTGTGTATCTGCTCAGCAGGCAAGATGAATACCCAACCATTCTCTGAAATGAACTGTGAAACTCTACTGTTGGAGCTAAAGATTGCACAGTAACCTTCAAGGGGCTGTGAAAAGGACAGTTTAAGACTGGAGGCTGAGAAGAGACTATTTTTTTTTTCCTATGTAGATGCTAATTTACTTTTTAAAGTGTTTTAATTAGTGCATTATAGCTATGTTTAATAGTGGAGTTCATTTTGACATAATCACACATGCATGGAATATAATTTATTCCACTTCAGTGCTCAGTACTCCTCCCTCCCTCACCATTTCTCCCCCACCCAGCACCTTATTCCCCCTCCTCTACTTCACTGGTCTTCCCTCCAGATATCTATTGTTTTTATAAATTGGTACTGTGTAAGTGTATATTCAAAGGTGGAAATGACTGTGGTACATTCACACATACACACAGAGCAATCTGATCAACCTCATTTCACTTCCTCCCCTGTCCCATCCCTCCCTGCTCCTGCTTCATTCCTTCCCTCCACTCCACTCCACTGATCTCCCTTCCATTTTCAGGGCTTCTCTTCTCCCCTACCTCCCTTATTTTCCTTTAGCACAAGAAGAGACTATTGAATAGAAGACCAGCACTCTGGTCTATGTCAGTTCTTAGGTCATCTGGCGAGAGGTTGGTATAGATACAGGTGTGAAAGCAGCCTGAACAAGCAACAAAATCTAAGAGCATGCAAGTTACCAAGAGCTGTATGTCTGGCTACCATGGTACCCAAAGTATGGCCCCTGAACTAGCAGCATCAGCATCACATTGGAACTTGTTAGAAAATGGAAATTCTTGGGCTACTCCAGACCTACTCCCAGAATCTCCAGGGGTGGGGCTGAATAATATTTGTTTTCTCAAACTTCTAGATGATTTTCTGATGTGTGCTAAAGTTTGAGAACTACTGAGACATACTGCAGAGTTAAGAAATATTTTCCAAGCTAGAAGTTTCCAGTCTCCATTGCCCTCCATTATGCAGGCAGGAACACTATATTTACATATTTTTAGTGTTTGTTTTTTATTGTTGTTAGTGTTTCTTTTAATAAGGCTCTATGAGGATGAGAAATGATAATTAGGAAGGTACTGAAGGGATTTACATCAGTGAAAATCCTGCCTTACATTCAAATTCTGGCAAGAGAATTGAATACAAATATTTCTCCCTAAAAGATTTTCTATATATTTTCATTAGTAATATACTTGTGACTTTGGGTGTTGTCTGCTGAACTGTGAATAGCCTTGAATTGGGCCTTAAACCCAAAATGAATTGGAAGAATTATGGATAATAATAACAATGGCAACTATAATTAAACCCATACTACATCATGAGTATTGTATTGTACTTTTTATGACTTAATTCTCTAACAACTCAGCTTCACACTTTTATTATCCCATTTTACTAATGAAAATACTGAGGCTCTGACAAGTTAAGTTTTTGTTGAAAGTCAAATATCATGAAATGACATATGTATGAACCTAGTCAATTTTAGTCACTGCGCCATTGGTCCTCAACAATAGAATCACCAGGGAAATGTTCAACAAATCTTCATGTTCAGGTTCCACCGCCGGAGATTCTGATTTAATTCATCTGGAATGGGGACCAGGTAGAGATACTTTTTAGAAGCATCCGGGTGATTCTACCACAGTCAGGGTGAGACTCAGTTCGGTACAGTATAATTTCCATGTAATCATCCAAGGTTAGCTGCTAGTAGGTGGTAGAGCTGGCTCCAAAGTGAAATCTGTGTGGCTCTGAAGTTTGGTTCAGCCATCACGATCATCTTGTCGTCTACTTTCACCTTTCTATGCCAGCACTTAATTCTCTAACATTCTTAACAAAAATTCTCTTAATTTCTGTTTTTTGTTCTGGGGATTGAACTCACAGGCACTCGACCACAGAACCACACCCCCAGCCCTGTTTTGTATTTTATTTAGAGACAGGGTCTCACTGAGTTGCTTAGTGCCTTGCTAATTTGCTGAGGCTGGCTTTGAACTTGGGATCCTCCTGCCTCAGCCTCCAGAGCCGCTGAGATTACAAGTGTGCACCACAGCGCCTGGCTCCAATACAATCTTACATTTGAAGGAGCTTTACAACTTACGTGAAGTGCTCAAAGATGTAGAAAAACAAAGATTCTCTAGCTAGCATAGCATATGAAAACAGTTGCTTTCAAGAAATATTTTCATGATTCCTTAAATAATCTAATGTCTTCCTGTTTTTGTTTTTTAAATTTTGACCCTTGAAAATAATTTCAAATAAAATGGCAAAATATCTAATTTTCCTATGAGTTTATAAATTGAAGTGGTTCTCAGGACAAACAAACAAACAAAAACCCTTTTCATCTAAAATTTTAATTGAGACCAATTTCAGTACCCTGGGAATTAATTCCAATGTTTGGCTCAGGTTTTTTGGCACTAAGTACCAGGCCCTGGCCTCAGGCCTGCAATGGGTCACCTTACAGCTGCACCTCAGGGCTCCTTGCCAGGAAGCTGGTTTCCTGGCAGCACTACTCTAGGGCTTAACACCACAACATGGAGTCCTGATACCTGAACTGACTAATAGTGATTCATATGACTGCAATTCTATCTAGCAAGCAACTGGGAGGAGTCATCTGGTGTAGCATGGTAGCACCCTCTGACATTACTGGGAGAAAAACAGGACTAATTTTCATTAGTTTGTCTAGGAATGGAGATGGTTGTTTCTCAAGATTTGAGTTATAGCTAGAAAGTTGTATACTGATATAACACCACATAAAAGGGAGAACAAGTATCACTTCCATTTGTAGCCAAGTTTGTAGCAGCTCTTTCAACTGAGCAGATCAGAGACCAGCTATTTTGGTTCAGGGACCAGAAAGATCAGGGTTTGAAATCTGGTCTTACTATTAACCAGATAGGGGAGTTTGGGCAGATAGCTTAATCTCATTGAGCCTCAGTTTTCTCACAAATAAAACAAATTTTAGCTGATTAAATTAATTCTAAATCTCAGTGTTAACATTTTATTACGTATGTACATGAATTATATATTTATAGCTTTCCTATTTCGGTGTAACCACTTGAACCTCATCCTCTTACTACAGTAATCTGAATTTCTATAAGTCTGAGGCTGTTTAAGAACCTCAGAACTAAAGAACAAAAAATTATAGAGTTTTAATTTCCAAAGGCTATTTAAGTTAGTTTAGCTTTCAAATATTTCCAGAGTTCTGCTATATAGGAGGCATTAAGTGTGAGAGACCAAGACTGAATTCTTAGCCTTAAAGAACTTCTATTACAGTAGAGACAAATAAACAGGTAGCTAAAATACAATGGAGTAAGTGCTACAATAGAAATGAGTGACAGGCCAGTCTGGGGTGGGGGGCACTGGGAGTCAGAGAAGGATTCCTGGAGAGATGACATTAAGCTGAGGCCAGAGGGATGGAGAGCATCTTTCTGGGTAAAAAAGCAGTAAGTGCCTTTGTATATTACAGAAGGACCTCTGGATCAGTGAGTAGAATTGACCACGGTCATGCACCTGACCAGTGGAAGAGTTAACAAAACAATGGAGCTCAAGGCTCAAATCCCAAATCATAGGCTCAGTTAAATGTCAATGACATGAATCAAAGTTTTTGTTTTTTGGCACAGATGAAACATCACAGTCCCTGCCCTTGCTGTCACCAACTTAAGACTTGGGGCTCTTTCCTGGCCCTAGGGTTAGGACATCTTCTCTCTGGTTCCAGTGTCTTCAGCAGTAACCCATCAACTCAGTTCAGCTACATCTCAGGTTTCTTACTGAGAAGCACCACCACTAATCCACTGTAGGGATGATGATGCTCTTTGAGTTGTTGAGTGCCACAGAGGGATAAAGAACCTAGCTCTGATTGGCTTAGGAAATAAATCTCTGTTATAAGACATGATGAATGTCTTCAAATATTCAAAGGATTGTGGAAGGATTAGATTTATTATGTGTAGGTTGGAGGGGAAGAATAAGAACCATATGAATATATAGATTAAAGGTAAGTACGTTTTGCAGGGTACTGAGCATACCTGTAATTCCAGCGATTAGGGAGGCTGAGGCAGGAGGATCTCAAGTTCCAAGCCAGACTCAGCAGTTTATCAAGGCCCTAAGCAACTTAGTGAGGCCCTATCTCAAAATGAAAAAACAAAAAGGGCTGGGGATGTGGTTTGGTGGTTAAGCACCCCTGGGTTTAATCCCTGGTTACAAAAAAAAAAAAAAAAGTAAGTGAATTTTCCATAAATAAGAAGAACTTGAGGTAAGTTGTGTTATTAAGTATTGAGTATTCCTACACTGCACTACACCACAAGTATTTAAAATAAAGGCAGAATGGCAACTTCACTAGGATGTTACAAAAGGGATTTTATACCTCAAGTAAGTATTGGATTGTGGATCTTCTATGATTCTCTGTTTTCACAGTTGGCCCAGGTCAACTGAGGTCCAATTGTTCTAATTTCTTATCTATTCCTCATGAAATATGTACTCTCAGCTCTAGTTAATTCACATTTCCAGCACATTATTTTTACATTTCTAAGCAAAGATATACTTATTGTATGTTGTGATATCTAAGAAGGCAATCCAATGTAATATCTTTCCACTTAATACATTAATATATTTACCGCTAGGTAGTGAAACTGCAGTACTTATATGAGAAAATGGGCAATTAGGCACATACATACACCACACCCACAAGCCCAGTCTGGCAAATGCATATTGCCTTATTTTAGGTATATTTTTCCTGTGTCCTAATATACTGTAGAGTCTAATATCTATCCTCTCACATATTCTAAAAAAAATTTAATAAATTCTTCCTTTCCTTTCCTTTACCTTTGGTTTTTATTGTGGAAATTGTGCTGCTGAAATATCAGCTCCATTTGTTTAAAGATCTGGAGCCGGTGAAGGGAGGGTACAGTCAGTGAAAACTGAAGATATTACTGGCAGTTCTGGCAGGTGCAATTTAGATTCTGTAAACCCCAAATTATTTTTGGAGAGCAGTGGTAAAAGATTTTACACACACGCACACACACACACACACACACACACACACACACACTCACACACACACACACACACACACACACATATAAATTTTTTTAAGGCAAACTACTCTTGCCAACTCAATAAAATAAAACATATAATTCGTTTTACCTGCTATCTATGCTTGGTGCATGTTAATATGATTACATGTTACAAATCAAATATATTAAACAATACTTGATTTTAAATGAGTATTTGGATAATATATTACTGAAAGCCTAAAATATGTGTGTGTTAAAATATCATAATAGTTTTTCAAATAGAAAAAAACAATGCAAGACCGTTTCTAAGTGTACAAAATCAAACAACAGTAAAAGAACCAGTCAAAATGAGCTGGCTCATCCCTAAAAACCACAGAACATAAATTCCTTTAATATATTGTGCAAAGGAATGTATCCTTCACTTTTTCCTATATTCTACTTTGGAGATATGCATATGCTGAAGTGCACATTCAAAAACAAAACAAAACAAAAAGCAAAAAGAAAAGGCTTCCATAGCTACTGATTCTGGCAGATTATTGTGTACTGAGTGGAGCAGGGGGGTGACTCAACCAGTCCCTAAGCACTCTGGGAAGTTATGGAACGGCTTCTGGGATAGTGGTTTACTGTGCATAGATAAACAATTTCTTTCAAAATAATCCTGTGGAGGGCTTCCCCTTAAAGAGTCATAATCATCTGGCCTCTTATAAATAGAAAATTACAGCTATACATTGTACTGATATGGTAGTGTGCCACCAAAAATAACAAGTAGAACTTGGGGACACAGCAGCAAGCAGCTTTGTGTAACCAAGAGATCTTTTTTTCATGCCATTTTTTTTTCATAAGATGCAAATGTTTTCACTAATGATCTTGTTATCGAAAGAATATAAGCAAGGGGACACCAGGCAAAATCCCCTGAAATCACAATAGGGCAGTACAGGTACTGAGGTAGGGGACTGGGCAGAAAAGGGCAGTGGGCCATTTTGACAGAAAGAACAGAACAAGTGGAAGCAGAGGATGGGGATAGTCTACAAAGCAGGGAGCAGATGACACAGAAGATGCTACAGCTGCTTTCTGCAGCTGCTCAAATGTCTCCTCTGCTTCAGAGAGGGGCAAATGTGCTTAAAAATGAAAGGCAAGGGGGATAAGAACAATATACCTCCCAACTGGACTATAATCTTCACAAAGCTCATCCTGTTCTCACGAGGAGGTTATTTTTAGGATTCAAAAATAGGCAAATAATTAACCAGCAAACCCCATGCACTTCTTAGCTCCTAGCACAATGGGTACTCCCAAATTACTGAAAGCATTGTAATTTCTAAGCCAAGTTCTAAGGATAAACTTGTAGTTGGAGCTTTGATGATAGCAATTTAGTAGTATGATAGTTTATGGCCTTGCCTGACTATTTCTGAACTCATAAAATACTTTGTCACATGTAACCTTTATGTATATATGCTTTAGGCCATATAATTAATGGATTTAGCTCATTATTTCTTGTCTTCAACTTAGTACAAGTAAGAGTGGTTGATTCATGCATTCTTAGATGATTTCTAAGAACTCTGAGCTGCACTGAACTGTGCACTATCCTAAGGACTGGCTCTGGTGCATTGCAAATCCTACCCTGAGGAAATAAATACATGGTTGGGGAGGAGTGCAGGGACACTCCATCTACTGCTGTGTTTTCTTCAGGACCTATAAGCATCCTAAACAGAGATTTCAGCTCCTCAAGAGCAGAGTGCATTTTACAATCAGGAAAAGACATTCTTCAGGAATGTCAGGGACTGAGAGAAATTACAAAAAGGAAGGAAGAAAGCTAAAACTAACTGATTATTAGGTTATTTCACAGATAAAAAATAAAACAGGCTGGGCATGGTAGCACATGCCTATAATACCAGCGACTCAGGAGGCTGAGGCAGGAGGATTGCAAGTTCCAGACCAGCCTCAACAATTTAGTGAGAACCATCTCAAAGGTAAAATAAAAAGACTGCGGGGTGTAGCTCAGACTTAAAATATTCCTGGTTCCATCTCCAGGACTACAAACCAAACCAAACAAAATACCCGCTTTTAGCAATTTCACTTAAAGTCACACAGGAGAATCAGAATTCAAATAAAGTTCTGTGAGAGTCCATAGCTTCTTTGTAGTGCCACAGGTCCGCACGGAGGTCTCAGATTCTATGAAGCTCTTCCCTCTTAAGGTGTATAACATTCAGACAGAGAATGCATATTTCATTCTTTCAAGAATCGGTGCCATTTCTGAGGCTGCATGCCATCACAGGGCAGGGGAGCTCCCCTGGCTGAGTCCACTCAACCACATAGAACCACTTAAGCTTGTTCCAAGGCCTCAGCCAGGCCTGAGTGAAGGAGAGGACTAATGCCTGCTCAAGCTCCCAGCTCAGTTAGGCATGCCACCAACTCTGAATGGAGAATCAGGGGCAGTGGTCCAGAGTATGTTGTAGTCTGAGCAGCCTTAACGAAAACAAACATGTTACTAAGTCCAGAACACTTGATTCTACTGAGATATGCTTCTTACAAGCATGTTTAGAAAACTGAGAATTTCACTGAGCAATTCAATTAAGACTAATCATGCTGGTCTTCAGCACAAGGCCACATTTGTATGAGTAATCTGATCCCACTCTATCTATTCACAAAGTATATCCCATTACTTCTCCAAATCTGTCTGTTCCAGAGATGATGTCTGTCTCCTCATTGTTTCCACATGCTTCTCTCTTTCCAGCCTTCATGTCCCAGCTGGTGTTGAATCCTCTTTCTAAAATGCCTTGCTTCCTCTACCCAGCAACCCTATCCTATCTTTCCAGACTCATCTCAAAATTGACCTTTTCTTCATTGAGTTTGTTTTGATAATTCCAGTCAGGTGTATCCTGACAAGCAAGTCTCAACTCAACATTTTCTTATCTGATTATTTTTGCTTAGAACTTGACTGTGCTTTCTCTGTAAATTCTCATTATCTCATATTTGTAAATGCATCCAGTCACCAACTGTAAGCATCTTGAAGGCAAAGGCTCTGTGGACATACTAAAGGGACTGGCAAAGACAGAGCACCATAGCAGTGTTTCCTAACCCCAAATCTCCTCCTCGGTCCCTCTCTCCCTCCGTTCCTCCCTCCCTTCCCTCTTTCCTTCCTTTTTCAGTTTAAACCCAATGTGAGCTGAGGTACTGTCTGATATTCAACTAAATTGCCTCAAATACCATTTCTTTGAATAGGGGGAGGGGCTTACAGTTTCTTTCCTCACTGTTTGGGGATTCTGGGAGAAAATGAGGGAAGGATTTACATTTTCTCTTCCTAGTCACCTCTGGGTCCAAGCTCTTGCTTTTGAAGATTTAGTGCAATGACTAGAAGGAGCATATTGCTACCCCCTGAGCCCAACATCTCATAGACACGGAACTGCTCCTTTTCCCGCATCAGTAAAATGAGCTGAGGCAAGAGTAATATCTGCTTAGGAGAAAATACAGAAGTAGGTATTTATATCCCAGGTCTTCAAATATTAATACTTCATTGTGGGTACTATTTTCTTTTGAATTTTTAGAGGAAAAATGCCTGGTCTTCATTTACCCTTTACTACTTAAAGTAGAATGCTGGAAACCCAATTTAAAATTTCCACTGGTATGGGCTCATAAAGTATAGTATTAGCATGTTCCATAATAAAGCATAGTAGCCAGGCATGGTGGCACACATCTGTAACTCCAATTACTTAGGAAGCTAGGGCAGGAGGATTGTAAGTGTGAGGCCATCCTCAGAAACTTAGTGAGAGTCTGTCTCAAAATAAAAAAAAAAAAAATAGTTGGTACATATACATCCATGTAAGCATATATTAACAATAATTAACCTCAAAGATAAATTACTGTGTTTTCCATTTCTTTGGTTCAAATTGGATATCTCTTCTTTTTGAGAGGGACAGTGTAATATAGTGGATAAGATACAGACTTGAGAGTTAGGCTACATATCCTTTTGTACCACTTACTATTTATGTAACCCTGGACAAATTACTTAATCTCTTTGTTAAAAATGGGGATACAAACAGCACCTATCTCATATGGACTAAACAAATATGTGTAAAGTGTTGTGAACAGAGTTTCACATATAGTAAAAACTCTATAATGTTGATTACTTTTTACTTGATATCACATGGTTTATGTTACATATGAATTATTAGGGGCTGAAGCATCCCCCCCCCCATTTATATGTCAAAGCCCTCTACTACCTCACTATATGACATTATTTGCCTTTATAAAAGTAATTAAGTTAAAATGAGGTCACTAGGGTGTCCATAACCCAATAGGACTGCTGGCCATGTAAGAGAAAATTAGGACACAGACAACATAAATGAGATAACATGGGAGGACACAAGAAAGCACCTACATTAGTTCAAACTGTTATAACAAAATACCATAAACCGTTTGGCTTACAAACAACTTCCTCACCATTCTGGGAATCCAAGATCAAGGTACTGTCAGATTTGGTACCTGCTGGAGACCCTCTTGTTTTTTCTCCCACATGATAGAAAGGGTGAGGAGTCTCTTGGAGGCCTCTTTTACAAGGGTGTTATTCATGATGACTTTACTCTCTTGAAATAACCATATACCAAAGGCTCAACTTCCTAATACCATTACCTTGGGATTAGGATTTTAACATAGGAATTGGGGTAGGGGGAATAAGCATTCAGACCACAGCAGTGACTACCTGCAAGCCAACAAGAGAGGCCTCAGAAGAAACTTATCTTGAACTTCTAGTTCCCAGAATTGTGAGAAAATAATTTTCTGTTGTTAACCCATCTAGTCTGAGGCACATTATGATGGCAGTCCTAAGAAACTAATACAAGTATCAAAGTTAAATATGGCAAAAAAAAAAAAAAAAAAAAGAGAGAGAGAGAATGGTTTGACATTAATTTTGTTAGCATTAGATTGGTAGGATATCTCCAAGAAGTTTTGTTATAGTTTGGATATGAGGTATCCCCCAAAAGCTCCTATGTTAATGCAAGAGGTGAAATGATTAGATTATGAGTGTTGGAAACTCAGTGGTCTTTCTGAGTTTGAATGGACTAACTGGGTGGTAACTATAGGCAGGTGGGACATGGCTGGACATGGTGGGTCACTGGGGACATGCCCTTGAGGGTTCATCTTTCCTGTAGCTCTTTACTTCTTGGTCACTATGAACTGAGCAGCTTTCCTCTTCCTTGGCCAGAGTGGTAGAGTCAATAAAACAGGGACTGATGAACTCATGGTCTAAAACCACAAGCCAAAATAAACTTTCCTTCCTCTAAGGTATTCTTGTAGGGTATTTTGGTCACAGTAAAGAAAAGCTAACACAGAAATTGGTACCAGGAGTGGGGGCACAGCTGTGACTAACTTGACTATGTGGTTCAGAAGATTTTGGAACTGGTTTGTGGCAAGAGTTTGGAAATTTTTTGAGATGCAGGGTAGAGAAGAGAATGTCTAAATGGAACTTAATGGGTGATTCTGGTGGGAGATCAGAAAACCAGAGCCAATAGGAATGTGGACAGTAAAGACTATGCTCATGAAGCTTAAGAGGGCAATGAGGATTCTATTGAGAATTGAACTGGAAGCCATTTGTGTTATATTCTGGAAAAGAAGTTGTCTACATTTTGCTTATGACCTAAGATTTTTGTGTGAGGCTGAATTTAAAGGTGATGTTCAAATTAATCTGGCAGAGGAAAATCCAAGATAGCACAGCATTCAGGCAGTGGCATGGATTATTCTGAAAGTTTATAGCCAGGTTTACTGAGAGAAATGGGAGTGGACAGCAGAGCATAAGGATTTTAAAAACTTGCAGTTTGGCCTGAAGAGTGAGTGTAAAATTAGGTTCAAGGAAGACATAATTGTTGAAGATATTACCACCACAAAAGAGAAGGTAAGTACTTTGCACAGACACAATAAGAACAGATGCTTGAGGGCATCTCAAGACTCAGCAAGACCACACCCACTGAATGCTCAATGTTGTAGAAATAAAAACTCCTTTAAGAGATCATGGAGGCACCCTGCTCACATAGGGTGCCCAGAAAGTTGTTTCCCCAGAATTCTAGAATTGACCATTTGCAGTCCCATGGTCAAAGGGGCCTAGCTACTCTTTGAGCTGGTGGCAGACCATGGTGTCATCTACATGGTGCTGGTTCCTCAGGAATGCAGGATGCTGGATATAAGGAGACAGGGGAGCTTACATCAAGATTTTGAAGGAAGGCTGGAAGCAGGCAAAGTGTGACAGAATTGGAATCACTTAGAGCAGCTCTTGAGAGAACAATATGTGAAGCTGTGGAGGTGAAGTTAGAATGGAGACCCCAGGAATTAAGAGATGTCAGTAATGTGGAATATCTGCCAAGAAAAGCTGCTAACTATGGACAAAGCCAGGCTAAGAGAAGGGCCATATAGGCTGCAACTGGCAAGGTCATTGAGGTAGAGCTTTGCGATCCTTTTGTAGAGAACATCTGACTGCCATGTGCCCAGATTATGGACAGGGAGCTATAGAACCAAATGTTTGCCTAGCTGGGTTTCAGTCTTGCTTTGATCCCATCTTTTCTTTGTCTGCCATTATTCTTCCCTTTGAGAATGGGAATGTTTACTCTGTGCCACTGTACATTGCATATATGTCACTTTTGATTTTTACAGGGGCTTACAGCCAAGAGTTTGCCATGAATTTCAGACGAGACTTTGGACTTGGACTTTTGAGCAATGCTACAACTGTTAATACTATGGGGCCTCTTGGAGGACTAAATACATTTTGCCTTGTGAGATGGACATGAGCTTTTGGGAGTCGGGTTTGAAATATTATGGCTTAGATATGAAGAGTCCCTCAAAAGCTCTTGTGTTAATGCAGGAGTATTCAGAGGTGAAATGATTAAATTATGAGAGCTGTAATGTAGTTGGTCCATCCTAGTTTGAATGGACTATCTGGGTGGTAATTGTAGGCAATGGGGCATAGCTAGCAGAGGTAAGTCCCCAGGGGTGTTCCCTAGAAGGGCTCATCTTCCCTGTGCCCACCCCCACATCTCATAAGAATGTGGCATGAGTGATTTATATTTGCACGTTGCAGTGCCCTGATTTGAACCAACAGACTACAGTTTCTAAAGGATTATAATTTAAACAGCTATTGGACCAACCCCAATGTCTA
This sequence comes from Sciurus vulgaris, assembly GCF_902686455.1. Lineage (NCBI taxonomy): Eukaryota > Metazoa > Chordata > Mammalia > Rodentia > Sciuridae > Sciurus > Sciurus vulgaris. The sequence continues at coordinate 53,293,184 of NC_136467.1, forward strand.
ATTTTAGCACATATATTGTTCCTGCAGTATTTAATCATAGTTAAAAAAGAAAAGTATGTTCTCAACTGCTAAGTGATAACTCTCCATTTCATTTTGTAACAGTTTTACATTCCAAGTTGGGAATCACAAAAACAGCTACCTATGGAATTATTTTAAGATACCCCGTCAAGGAAGTTTTCCAACTAATTCATTTAACAAAAGAAGCAAACAAAACAATAAGATAGTCATTTCTTGAATAATCTTCTCTTTATTAAATTACCTTCCAGAAAATGCTTAATTCTTTCACGTGAGCAGGTAACTCACGTATTTATTTCTTTTACAAATAGGCTGGCTCTTAAATAGGATGATACCATGCAACACCAGTTTTAAAATTTCCCAAAGAGAATGGCCACATACAGATTTTTACCACTTGAATTAAAAATAGAAGACCAAAGCTGAATGAAGGGACTGTATTTTTTCTAAGTAGAGTTAAGATGGTTTAGTGTGAACTATTGAGCTCCAGCAAGTATTTTTGCTACTTCACTGGTTTTGTACTATGACAGCACTGTGGTTTGTCTGACATTTAGATATTTGGGTCTGAAATGTAAAAACCCTATGTTCAATCACTCTTTAATCCAGAAGCATTTAAAATACTTCCTGTGAATCATAATAGAAATCTGCAAGACAGTTAATTGGCTTCTTATTTGCACCAAATGGAAAAGATGAATCATTATTTTTAAAAATGTTCACAACTAACACACACTGTTTGTGTGATTGTGACACCACTATGAAAATCAGCACGGAGATTCCTCAAAAGACTAGGAATAGAACCATCATATAACCTAGGTATGCCACTTTTCAGTACATAGGTCAAAGAATTAAAGTCAATATACTCCAGTGATACATGCATACCCATGTTTATAGCAGCACAATTCACAATAGCTAAATTATGAAACCAGCCTAGGTGTCCATCAACAAATGAATGGATTAAAAAATGGGATATATATATATTTGTTGCAGGAAAATGGATGGAACTTGAAATTCAGAAAGTCAAGGATCATATGTTTTCTTTCACATGTGGAAACAAAAAGAAAAAAGAAAAAAAGGTGGGGATCTTATGGAAATAGAAAGGAAACCTATTGAATAAGGAAGGGGGACTAGTGGGAGGGAGGAGGGCAGGGAAAGGGGAAGTACTGGAGAATGAAATTAACCAAAATATGTTATGTATATGTATGAATATGTAACAATGAAGCCCACTATTATGTACAATTATGATGCACCAATTTTAAAAAGATCTAAAATAATCTTTACATCTAAAATAATGTAGCTAGAACATAATTTGAGGCCTACGGAAAAGGAAAGAGATTCTTTTTTATTTGGTACTGGGGAGTGAATCCAGTGGTGCTTTATCACTGAGCTAAGTCCCCAGACCTTTTAATTTTTTTTTTTATTTTGGGACAGGGTTTTGCTAAGTTGCTTAGGGTTTTACTAAATTGCTGAAGTTGATCTTGAACTTCCAATTTTCCTGCCTCAGCCTCCCATGTCACTGGGATTACAGGAATGTGCCACTGTGCATGACTAGAAAATCTTTTCTTGCTCCTAATGCTCAACTTCAGTAACTCTGGAAATGCTCCAAAGTTATTACAAAGGTTCTAAAACTACATATATTCTTTCCAAATATACTGATGGCTAAAAATTTTGTACTATGACAGCACTGTGGTTTGTCTGACATTTAGATACTTGGGTCTGAAATGTAAAAACCCTATGTTCAATCACTCTTTAATCCAGAAGCATTTAAAATACTTCCTGTGAATCATAATAGAAATCTGCAAGACAGTTAATTGGCTTCTTATTTGCACCTTTTCCATTGGCTTCTTATTTGCACCAATTTTTTAAATGCATCTTTTCCATTGACATAAAAAATGATTCTCATCTTCATAGAAGTTGGAAAACACAGCCCTAGTTCCCTTTGTACTTTGCTCTGTCTACCTCTTCAGGAATGAAGAATGAGAAAAGGAGAGTAGCCAGAAGTGGAGGTGGGAGATGGTCAAGGGCAGTCTACTACCACTCTCATTACCAGAAGATGTAGAATGAAGTGGAAGCTGGAATGCTACTTCTCCCTGTTCTATTCAAGTACTGAATCATGATGTCCTTGAATGGAATCATTATATGGAAAATGACTATATTTTTATCTGATTTTTTATGATTTGTGTCCCTCAAAATAACTGGGAAGGTTGGAAGGGGTTTTAAATAAGGTGGGTCATTAAAATACAATATTTCCCAAACCAGGATAATATTAAACTGAAAAATAATTACTAGTCAAGATGGTACAATAAATTCATGCTTCAACTCATTCTACATGTTCTAACACATGGCAATAATAGATAAAATAGAAAAAGATAAAATGCAAAGATCATTGTAGGGTTCAAAAAACAAAACAACATCATCGTGCACCAGAAACAACAGAAATGCAAAGTTATGAGCCGGGGTAGAACTGCAGTCTATGAGGGTGTGAATTTTAAAGCAGCTAGTGGCAACTGCAAATTTGCTCTTGAGGAATATGTGGGTTAAGATGGTCTACTCCAGATGGCAACCAAAGCCAGCCTTGTTACGGGAAGCCAGAAATTGGGGCAAAACTACCTTGACCAATCATTCTGGTTTTTCTAAGACTCTCACTGTTGCAGCACTGATGATCCCAAGTCCCCCAAAACTATGAGTTCCAGGCAAACAGCTATGGTTGTTCACCAGATTCTCCTCAATCCCATGGAAGAAGGCTAAGCAAAACTGCTGTAGATACATTGCCTGGGCTATGTATGGGAAGCTAAGGGCCCAGAAAGGTAAAGGACAAAAGAAAACTGTCAACAACGGCAGCTGTGATGAAACATAAGTTGACTGAGGTACTGGGCTGGCTAGAGTCCTAAGAAAAGAAACAGGCATCCTCTAAAGCCATTTTAAGAATTGGTTCTGAACCGAGGGTATGGAATGAGGATAAAGGTAAGATGATAACATTCATTGAACTTAAGAAATAATCATCTCATGCATTGCTGATGGAGTTGCAAATTAGTGCAGCCACTCTGGAAAGCAGTGTGAAAATTCCTTAGAAAACTTGGAATGGAACCACCATTTGATCCAGCTAACCCACTCCTTGGTCTATATCCAAAGGACTTAAAATCAGCATACTACAGTGACACAGCCACACCGATATTTATAATAGCTCAATTCACAATAGCTAGATTGTGGAACCAACCTAGATGTCCTTCAATAGATGAATGGATAAAGAAACTGTGCTATATATACATAATGGAATATTACTGAGCCATAAAGAAGAATAAAATTATGGCATTTGCAGGTAAATGGATGCAGTTGGAGAATATCATGCTAAGTGAGATAAACCAATCCCAAAAAACCAGGCCAAATTATCTCTCTGATAAGCAGATGATGACACATAACAAGGAGTAGGAGGGAGACAAGAATGAAGGAAGGATTGATTGTATAGATGAAAAAGAGGGGTGGGAGGGCATGTGGGGGGAGAAAAAAATAACAGAATGTGACAAACATCATTACCCTATGTACGTGTATGATTACACAAATGGTGCGACTCTACTTCGTGTACAACCAGTTGTACCCTATTTGTGTACAACGAATCGAAATAAATAAATAAATAAATAAATTTTTAAAAAGCAAAAGCAAAAAAAAAAAAAAAAAGAAAGAATGATAACCAAAGTATCTCCCACTCAAAGAGATTGTGCAAATCAAAATTCCAAGACATATAAATAAGTTAATGCTAAAAACGAAGACATAATCAGTGATGGAGTAACTGGCATGGGACTAGTTTTCTTGCTATAAAAAGTGACAAAAATAAACAAAATGTATAGATGACTATTTTACTATTTTGAGAAGATGAACAACAGGCAGTGTGGGACTGAGACCCCTGAGAGTCTAGTTCCACAACTGCCCAGATTTCTGCCTGGAGGCACTCTGGGTTTATACACAAAGAGGGAGAACACAAGGAAAGCACAGTGGTTTTGCCAAACTTAAGAGAAAAGACTGAAATTTAGAAAAGTAACAAAAATTTGAGAAACATTACCAGAGAGGAGAAAGCAATGAAAGCCAGAGCTCCAAAGATCTGGGTAAGGGTTATCTTGAATCTCTGAATACTAAGATGCATATGAATAAAGTGGGATTACATAAGGACACCAAAAGAATAACTTCTGGGAAAACAACTCTAAGAGAAAGAAGCTCTGGGAGTTGAGACTTAAGCAACACTTTCACACAGTGGCAAATAATTTGAGTTACAATCAGTGGAAGACCTCTTGAAAATATGGCATTTCTGAATGTCTTATGACAGGTTTTATTCAAGTCTATCTTTCTAAGGATGTTTGTATAGCCAATAGCCTTTAGAAGGTATAGTGTCACCCTCCTGAACAGAGGGCAGATTTGTTTCCTGACCAGGATAACAAAAGAGAATGGCTTTCCAGGGTGATGTTTGGCAGATCTGCTAGCAGCTACTTCCTAAGATTAGAGGTTTCCTAAGCTCAGGGCTCCTGAGAAGTGATATAGCCCCGCTGTAAAAGTAACATTCACCTGGACTCACTCTACACTGTTCCCATGGGGACTTGGGACTAAGGAGAACCAATGAGAAGATGAAGCCATGTGACTGCTGTAAGTAATAAGTTCCTTTGTATCTTACCCAGGAGTCTCATGTCTTCTGTCAGCATCTGTGAAACTGTGGCAAGCTCATCTGCTGTCTTACACACAGGGTAAAAGCTCAGATCTTAAAGAGCCCATGACTTGACAAAGAAGCATCTAATAAGAGCTTAAAAAGGTGTTACTATAAAACTATAGTTAAAGTAGCCCTAGAACAAGAATTTTTTAAAATGGTGGTTGGTAATTTCAGCCCACAGGCCAAATCCAACCCATAGCCTAGTTCTGTATGGCTTACAAAGAAATAAATGGTTTTTGTTTTGTTTTTCTGTTTTCAAACACTTTTAAAGGGTTGTAAAAGAAAGGAGGAAAAAAAGGACAAATGTACAAAAGAGACTGTAGTGCCTATAGTGCCATACTTACTATCTGACCCTTTAAAGAAAAGCTTTGTATTGTTTTGTTTAGAATCATCTTAACAAAGCATAAAACAAGGTTGAAGGGATTGAACTGATCTTCAAGTAAATTAACTGCCAGCTGGAACAGAATATTCTAAACACTCCTAGAAGGATGATAAGAAAATGTAGACATACAACAGTGTGGTGATCACAATGTCCGGCACCAATAAAAGATTATTAGACATATAAAGAAGCAAGGAAACATAACCCATAGATAGAGATGGTAGAATAAATAGGAAAAAAAAAAAAAAACCTTTAAAACAGCTCTTATGAATATTTTTAGAATGTAATGGAAAACAAAATAATTTGGAAAAAAATTTGGTACCCCAATAGATGGTAAAAGAACAACAGAAAGAACCATATATAACTTCTAAAGCTGAAAAATATATTACCTGAAATAAAAGATTCACTGAATGGGCTTAATAATAGTAGATTAGGCACTACAGATGCATGAACTTGAAAAATGGGCAATGGAAATTATGCAACCTAAAGCACAGAGGGGAAACCAAACAAAAAAACTCAAAAGCCTCAGTGACCTGTGAGACAAGATCAGTGGATCCAACAAATGTGCAATTCAGAAGAAATGAGAAAGAATGGGACAGAAAAAAAAATTGAAGAAATAGTGGTTGGAATGTTGACAAATTTTATGAAGACTATATAACTCATCGATGCAAAAACTCAATGATCTCTGAGTGGGATATGAGTAGCACCAAAGCACATTATAATTAAATTGCTGAAATCCAATGATAAAAAGGAAATCTTAAAAGTAGCTAAAGGAAGAAAAAAAAAAAAACAGGCATTGTTATGGTTTGGATATGAGGTGTCCCCCAAAAGCTCATGTGTGAGACAATGCAAGAATATTCAGAGGTGAAATGATTAGATCATTAGAGTTGTGACCTAATCAGTATATTAAAGTACTCATAGGGATTAACTGGGCATTCACTGTAGGCAATTAGGGTGTAGCTAGAGGAGGTTGGTCAATGGATGCCTTTGGAGTTTCTAGTTTGTCTCTGGTGTGGAGAGTTCTCCGCTTCCTTGTTGCCATGTCCTGAGCTGCTTCCTCTGCCACACTCTTCCTCCATGATGTTCTTACTAGGCTCAGAGCTATGGAGTTGGCCATCTATGGACAGAGACCTCTTTAAACTGGAGCCATGTAAACTGCCTTCTCTAATTGTTCTTGTCAAGGTTGTTAGTCATAGCAATGAAAAAACGGACTAATAGATGTGTAGAAAAAAAAAAAAAAGAAAGACCATTGATTTTTGAACAGAAACAAAGCAAGCAAGGACACAAGTACTGAAAGAAAAATAATCTGTCAATGTCGAATTCTTTATCCAAATGAATAAATGTAAATAAAAATGAAAATAAAATGAACAGAACCCTTCAAAAATGAAAGCAAAAGAAAGACCCTGTCAAACAAACAAAAGTGAGAGAATTTTTTATCAATAGATCTATATTATAAGAAATTACAAATTCTTCAGGCTGAAGAAAATATCACTTAAAAAATAAAATATATATAAGGAATTAACACTGGAAATGGTATCTATGTGGGTAAATACAAGCCCTTTTGACATTTCTTAATTTCTTTAAAAGACAATAAGTTAAAACAAAAATAACTATAATGTAGTTATATAAAATATATATAGAAATAAAATGTCTGACAACAATAATACAAAGGATAGGAAGGGAGAAATGGAAGTATCCTGTTGTAAGGTATAATACTGAAGGTAGATTGTGGCAAATTAAAGATGTATGTTGTAAACCTTAGAGTAGCCAGTAAAAAAGTATAAAGAATCACAGCTAAAAAATGAGAGAAGATAAAATGACTTAAGAACCCACCCCCCACTAAAAAAAAGATGAAAAAAGAAGAAAAATTAACTGAGAACAGAGGAGATAAAAAGAAAAGGAATAGCAAGATGGCAGACAAACCCAACCATATCAACAATTACATTAATTACAAATGAACTAAGCATACCAGTTAAAAGGCAGAGATGTCAGATTGGATAATAATGCAATACCTAACTGTATCCTATGTATCAGTTATACACTTTAAAGATTAAGACAGACAGATTAAAAGTGAAAGGATAGGGAAAGATATGTAAAGCAAACATTGGTCATATGAAAATGGAAGTGGCTATGTTAATAGGCAAAGTAGGTATTAGGTTAAAGCACATTACTAGAAATAAAGAGGGACATTTTGTAATGATAAAAAGGTTGATCATCAAGAGGAGAAAACAATTCTAAGTATGTATCCATTTCATAGAGCTTCAAGAAGTAAAAACTAATACAGGGGATATGTGGGCAAATTCCTAATAGTAGAGATCTCAACTCCTTTGTGAGTAATAAAATAATTCATAAAATAAGTAGACAGAAAATCAAAGATATAGAAGACTTTAATAATACTATCAACCAATTTTGCTTAACTACACTATATAGAACACTCCATCCCACAACTGCCAGATTATGTATTTTTTTTAAGGAAACATGGAACATTCACTAAGGAAAACAATCTGGTGGGCCACTGAGCTAGTCTCAAAAAATTTAAAAGGACTTAAATTATAAAAATATGGTTTCTGACCATAAAATACAATTAAATTAGAAATCAATAAAAATATATGTGCAAATATATTCCCAAATATTTCAAAATTAAGCAACATATTTTTATGTTACCCACAAATCGGAGAATAAATTACCAGAAAAGTCACAGGAAAATATTTTAAGCTAAACAATAAAGAAAATACAACATGTCAAAATTTAAGTGTAAAAATTTGTAATATGATTAAAGTTGCACTTAGGCAGAATTTTTTAGAAGATCATCTTTGACTAGGGACTACAAAAAAAAGTATAACTATCTGAAAGTCTAAGTTGAATTTAGAATACTTTAATCGTGAGCTAATGAAAGTATAAAAGTTCAAAAAGCATTAAGATATGTAATTTTTTTAGGGTGTATTTCTCTTAAGTGGTATAAGACTCACAATTCCCAGAGAAATGCATATACAGACTCAATTGAAGCTTAAACTGTATTTAACATATGACTATAAAACAAAATTGGTAAAACAGATAACATGACTGATGCTTCCAGGTCATTTTTCAGTTACACTATCATAGAGATAGATTTGTTCTTTTGACAAATATTTATAGGGCACTTACTATGTTCCAGAATTATACCAGTAATATAGGAGGTGGGTAAGAAGGGGCAAAAAATCCCAACCATTCATTGATCTTACTTGAGGTAGGGGATTTGGGGAAGACAGACTATAAACAATTAACAAATAAAAATATGTATTTCACAACTTGGAGAAAAATATAATAAAAAAACAGCAGGAGAGATAGGGAGAGATACAATTTGTTTTCATTTTTTAATTTTAAATTAAAAAAAAAATTTCCCCAGTGCTGAGGACCTTGCATACCAAGCAAGCTCTTTACCACTGAGTTACACCCTCAGCTTGGGAATTAAATGGGCAGGAAAGACTTCTTGATAAGGTGATGACTGAGGGAAGATCAAAAGTAAAGGAACAAGTCATGTGAAAATCTGGGGCAAGTGGTGGAAGTATGTCTGGGTGTTCAAGGAAAACAAAGAAGGCAGTATGACTCTTCAGGAAGAGTCAAGGGAGAGGAATAGGGTGTCACAAAAGAGACGTGGGACAGGGAAGACCAAATAGGGATTTCGTTTTACTCTCAGTAAATGTGAAGCCTCTGGAGGGTTCTGAGCAGAGAGGTTTAACAAGATCTTCCCGAATTTTAACAGAAGTATTCTGGCTGTTGTGAGAGGAGTGGGGGAGGGGGAGAAGAAAAAGAAATATGAAAGGAAACCAGTTAGGAACAGAGAGAAGTGAGAACTGTATCTACCAAGGTGGTTTGTAGTTGATTCGAATAGGGATGATCCAATACAGAGTGTGAGAATGATGACGCAGAAAGTGGAGAAAGTTGCCGAATGCCTATCTTTGAGTAGAGGAAGTGATGGGACTATTAGGGTTTAGATCTGGAATGTTCCCCAAAGGTTCATGTGTTGAAGGCTTGATCCTCAATATAGTAATGTTCTGAGATGAGATTTTAGGAAGTGATTGGATCCTAAAAGCTCTAACCTCATAAGTGGATTAATCCATTGATAGATTAATAATTCAATGGCATATGTGCATGTACAAATATGTAAAAACAAACCCTACCATTATGAACAACTATAATGCCACAACTAAAAATATGGGAAGCTGGGTGTAGTGACACACACCTGTAATCCCGGAGGCTCGGGAGGCTGAGGGAGGAAGATTGCATGTTCAAAGCCAGCCTCAACTAAAGTGAGGTGCTAAGCAACTCACTGAGACCCTGTCTCTAAATAAAACACAAAACATGCTGGGGATATGGCCCAGTGGCCAAGTGCCCCTGAGTTCAATCCCAGGTTACCGCTCCCCTCATAAAAAGCGAAAAAAATGGACGGCAATATTGGAAGGTAGTGGATGCTAAGAGGTGGGACCTACTTGGAGGAAGTGGGTCACTGAGAGCATGCCTTGGAAGGGTGTATCATGTCCCCAGCCCCTTCCCTGCACCCTCACTCTTGGCTTCCTGGCCACCATGAGGTAAGCTGCTCTACTCTGCAACACGCTCCTACCATGATGTTCTGCTGTACACAACCATGGAGCCAAGCAACTATCTGCTGATATCTCTGGAACAATGAGCCAAACAAAATCTTTCCTCTTCTAAGTTGATTTTCTCAGGTATCTTGTTACAGTGATGGAACTCTGACTAACACAGGAACCTAGTGCACAAGATGCATGGATGTAGAGCTAGGAACATTTCATTTACAGTAACATGAAAAAAGTCAGAGAATGCAGGCACAGGCACAGGTAGGTGACCGCAAGTGGCGGTGTTGGTATGGTGGTCTGTGGAAGTTCTTTTCGTATCACTCTGATTTCCCAGGGAAATAGGAAGCAAGGGCTGAAAAGGAAGATGGAGGGGGTAGGGGTAGTAGTGGTGGTATGAGAAAGAGAAAGTATGAAGCAGTGAATTAGGAGAATTAGTAGATTAGATTTGCCATGGTTGATTTGTCTTTTCAACCCAAGATACATTTGAAACAGTTCTCTAGCATCTACACATATGAAGAAGTAATTATCAATAACTATTCATCTTTATTATGCATATGCTACTCCAGGGAGAGAGCCAATCCTGCCCTCTAGTAAGGGTGGATAATGCCTCAAAATGTATAGCTAAGTGAGTGCAAGTTTATAGCTTCAAAACTGAGGTTCTGTTTTGAATTCTTTGCTTCTTATAAGACTTCCTTCCAAAAAGAACTAAAGCATTATAAATTTAAATTAGCTTATTATGATGTGTATTTCCCATTTATCCTAAGATTACTGCTACAGTAAAAATCTTAAGAAAATTAATGTTATAGAGGGGAAAATACTTATTGTAAGAGATGGGAATATTAGAAATGTTTTCAAAAAGATCATGAAGCTGGAGCAGTGGCACATGCCTGTAATCTCAGCAAATTGGGACGCTGAGGAGGGTCTCAAGATTGGCCTTGAGATTGAGGCCAATCTCAGCAACTGAGATCCTCAGCAACTTCTTGAGACCCTGTATGTAAATAAAAAATTAAAAAGCACTGGGAATGTAGCTCAGTGGTAAAGTACCTCCGGCTCAATCCACAGTACAAACAAACAAACTAACAAAAACACACACACACAAGAGAAATACACAAACAGACGAAGAAACTTTCTTTTTTTTTTTTTTTGGCGGTGCTGGGGATCAAACCCAGGGCCTTGTGCTTGTAAGGCCAGCACTCTACCAACTGAGCCATCTCCCCAGCCCATAGACCAAGAAACTTTCTAATGATCATGTCATATATGAAAACCTTAGAAGCATGCAAATACACATACATAGCTGGCAGGTATCTTCTAATAAATAATCTCAAATCAATATGGGTGTAAATTGTGTCATAAATATGCCACACATCAAAAAAAATCTATAAAACCTTTACGGATATGATGGAGTGATAAGGAGACCAATTACCATTTCATGTTTTTTTGATTGATGCAACTCAGGAAAACAAAAGCACTCTTGGTGTTTTAGAAAACTTGAACAATGCATTGATTCTTCTAAAATATCTTATTCTCTTAAAACTTTGTATTTGAGAAAAATGAATTCATATCTAAATTACAACATCTTTGGAATACACTTATATATTTTTCCAGACTATAAATCTTCTATAAATGTCTCACCATCCAAAATCCTTCTATTATGGACTCTTTAGACAGGTGTTCCAAGTCAGGGATCTGTTGTACCTAACAATATGCTGATTCAAAGAATCATGACACATTTTTAACAAATAATGTAATGGTGTTTCCTTGTGTGCCTGTGTGTGTGTGTGCGCTTGCACACATGTGTGGTGGTAGATTATTTAAGAGAAATTAAACCAGTTCCCATAAATAATTATTGCTTATGTATGAGAATGAAATGTTAAAAAATAATCATTATAAATATTCAAAATCAACTGGGCTCAATATACTCTTTTTTTTTTTTTTTGGTATGAATAAAGCAAAATACTAAACTAATTCATTGGTTCCTAGCAAACATTAAGGGCTTAAAAATTCTAGTCTGACTATTCTTAAAAACAGAGGAAAGCAGTTATAGTTCTTAGGCAGAACTGTTTTTTCTGCTTAGTTCAAGTTTTGGTTTTAAATGGCTTTATGCAATTTTTCACCCTCAGGCAAAAGTTCATGTAGTCATTCTTAGGAAGATTTCACTTTTTCCAGATCTAGACAAGTTGAAAAATATTGGCCAAAGGTGAATAATACCAAATGTTCAAATGAAGTCCAATCCATTTGGCCACAGGTTTGTGCATATAACGAGTGAGATTTGTCCTCTGAAGAAATTTCTCTATAGGTTAAGAATGTATTACCAAAGAAACCTGGATCCCTTCACTAATACGTTATAAATGAATGAGACATTATGGGTGGGGGTGTCTGGATTTTAAACAGTCATTCATATTTTCATTCCATTCTATCTCCTGAAATAATAATTTTATAATTTATATACTTAATTATTTATCCTAAATTGGTCTTTTCATTCTTTTACAGAAGGGAAATTTATAGAACATATTCTAGTCATAATGCTTCTGGTACAAGATATTCCTGATGAATAAGTTTTACAAAATAGTAGTAAAATAAGCTCTTTTGTTTTAGTCATAGCTTCTAATCATCTCAGCAATTCATGGTCCTCCTTTGCACATACAATTGAAGGATGACTGGGTTACTGCTGCATTCGAATTTCATTCTGCTACCATCAACTATGCTCAAACTTTCAGTGATTCAGGTTGTAATTTCTTTGCTTTCTAATAATAGGTGGCATATTTATTTTGTGTGGGAGAGGGGACAGTATGTCATATTGTTTTTAAAAATAGTCTTAAAGCCTTATTTGTACCACTAATATCAATTTGAAGCTAGAAATGATAAAACCCAAGGAAACTTAAAGTGAGCCCAAATAAGTCCTCTTGCGTTGAGCTTGTTTGACTCTTCAAGAAAAGTGTGTGTCTCTCCTGTGTTCGAGAGCACTGTTGTCATTATGCTTCATGGGTGCTTTTACAATCCAGTACAACCATTTTTAGGTTCTCCTACTATTGACACTTTTAATGTTTATCCTTCTACTCTCTGGAATGTTTATTTCTTAATTATATAATATACAAATAAATTCTTATAAACAATTCTAACAGGTACCTATTAACTAAGATCTCCTTAAAAGCATTTCCCCAAATTTGGTCCCTTCCTTAGAAGTAACTGCTGCTACCACTTTGAAATATATTCTTTTAAAACATGTTCTAGGTATTTATATAACCCACAGACACACATGAACATTTATATATGCATAAAATTTGTTTGTGAAAAACATTATCGTTCTGGGGATGTAGCTCAGCTGGTAGAGTGTTTGCCTTTTAAGCACAAGGCCTTGGGTTCAATCCCCAGTACCGCAAAGAAAGAAAACAAAAACATTATCATTATATATTGTTTTGTTACTTGCTTTTCATTTAAAATATATTAAGTACATCCTACCATGTATTCAGGGATACCAGTTTTCAAAAATCTTTGGTGTACTTTTAAAAAAGTATACATAGCAAAATTAGTATAAATAGGAAGTTTTTACTTACTTTTTTAGCATGACTTTGATAGTCCCATGAGTTTTGATAAATGCATAGTCATGTAACCACTACCACAATCAAGAAATAAAAGTTCCATAACCCACAAAAATTTCTTCTGTGTCCAATTTTAGTTAGGAGGCACTTACCCTTTCCAAAGCAATCACTCATGTGTTCTAGTTTCACTTTTACAACAAAGCTAAGTAAATGGAATCATACATTTGCCTGTAAAGTCTGGCTTCATTCACTTAGCCTAGCACAGTTGCATTTCATCCACGATGTTGCATATGTTGGTAGTCTGGTTCTTTTTTTTCTTTTTTTTTTTTTACTTTTTTTTTTTAGTTGTCAATGGATCTTTATTTTATTTATTTATTTATTTTTACTTTTATGTGGTGCTGAGGATCGCACCCAGTGCCTCGCACATGCTAGGCAAGCACTCTACCACTGAGCTACAATCCCAGCCCAAGTCTGGTTCTTCTTATTGCTCAGTATTACTGTTTTATGGATATACATTGTATAAATGTTGATCCATTCATCAGTTGAAGGGCAACAGGGTTGTTCCCAGTTTTTGTTGATTATGAATAAAGCAACTATAAATATTGACTTTCGAGTTTTTGGGTATAAATATGTAGGGGGGGAATACTATTGGAAAACATCTTTGTTGATGGCTGCATTGTACTTTAGGACTTGAGTGTATGTACATTTATTTATTTGGTCAAAATATCAAATACACTGTATCAGACAATGAGGATTTAGTGAACATAGTATTGGTCAGTGTTGATCCTGATCCTCATAGAATTTGTTTTTAACCAAATCTTTAGAGTTATTATTGTTATTATTTGCAGTGCTGGGATGGAAACCAAGGCTTCCCACATAATAGGAAAATACCACTGAGCTACAACCCTAGTCCCCAAATCCCTATTAACAGATATTTAAGTTACTTCTGATTTCCTTATCATAAACAAGGAGTTTTTTTAATAGCTTCAATTCAGTCATTACTGATCATCTGTTATGTGCCTACCATTTTCCTAGAGGTTTTCAAGGACAAAACTGAACATTTAAGCAGTAGTTACGTTTGGGAGAGCTGCCTAACTCTAGGGCAATATGTTGCAGGTTTAATGTGAGGAACCTAGGATCATCTTTCATATTCCCAGGCTGCTGATTTTCGAACTTCAGTGGCCACCACAATGACCTACAGGGTTTGTTAAAAATACAGATCCCTGGGCCTCACTTCTGGTTCAGTAGGATTATCATGGTATCTGAGAATTTCCATTTTTAACAAGTTCCCAAGTAAAGTTAATGCTGCTGGTCCCAGGAAGATACTTTGAGAAGTTTGAAAGCTATTTGGGGGAATTCCTGAGCCTGATATCTTAAATTTGGATGTCCCTTCATCTGTTAGGATTTCAGAGATCTAGAAGTAGCCCTGTTTGAAGTTAATGATGCAGAAGAAACAATGCATGCCATTTCCTCTGAATGTTCACTGGAGACCTCTAGTATTTTAGGATTTTGTTTTCATTTCCCTGGAGTTATCTCAAGGTAGTTTCTTTCCCCAATTCTACTAGTTGGCAGGGGAACTTGTTCTCTGGCACCCTAAGCACCACCAATAGCAACAGTAGGGGATTTGGGTATGAACAGTTCTACTGAAGTGGTAGAACTCTTAATAGGAAGCTCAGGAATTGCCTCTCTGGGTTAGAGGTGGTTGGTTTGAATCTTGGATGTCCCCAAGTGGCCCATGTGTTAAAGGCTTAGTTCCTAGCCCATAGTACTACAGGGAGGTGGTAGAGACTTTAGGAGGTGGGGCCTAATGGGAGGTTTTAGGTCATTAAGCACAAGTTCCCAAAAGGATTGTGGGACACTGGTGTCTTCTTCTCTGATTTGGGGTCACCAAGAGGTGAACAATTTGCTCCACCCACCATGCACTCTCTGTCATGATGTGCTGCCTCACCATAGGCCCTAAGGCAATGGAGCCAAGTGACCATGCACTGAAACCTCTGAAACTGTTAGCCAAAATAAAACTTTCCTCTTTTTAAGATGATTATCTTCAATATTTTTTTACAGTTACTAAAAGCTAACACACTGGGTATCTTAGCTACAGGAACTTCATTGAAATTCCCGAGCATTCACCTGAGACTTTAGAAGAGCTGGGTAGGTATGGAGTGGGGAGCACGGAACATGTTTCCCTTGGCTTTGGGATGGGGGGTCTTGGGTTATGAGCTAGCTCTGATTGCTGCAGAGGCCAGGTCCCACAGGTAGAGGAGCCAGAGTTACTTCAAGTTGCTGGTGAGTATAAAGCTAACTGCAAGAACAGCTCTATCGCTAACTAGTTCTTGGAAAATTTCCTCATCTGTAAAATGAGGTCAACAGTCCCACCTCTTAAGATTATTGTGAGGATAAATATAGTAACACATGTAAAATACTAGTTATCATGGAAATTGACACACAGTAGGCTGCTCTTTATCTAGTGGGAGTGTGGATCTGTGCAGGAAGTTTGGTTGACTCACAAAGTATGCTTGAGTCTCTTTGGATTTATAAGGGCACTGACATTATTCCCTCTGGGAGATGAGGCAGCCAGCCTTGGGGGCCTGCTGTTTAGTCTCTCACAAGCATTTGCAGTCTCTGGAGGACATGTAAGATTGGAGCCTATATTAGCTGACAGGAAAACACCATGACACACTAGCATTGAAACCATGTAGGATCTAGTACAACTATTCACTGTAGGAGACTTTTTTTAGAGCTAAAAGGAACAGGGTTGATTTATTTCAACCAAATGCATTTTACAGATTATCATGGGAGGTTTTCAGTGACCTCCTAAGGGTCACAGAACATTGTAATTTTTAAGGTTCTTAATTCTGAATGACCTTGTTTTCATCTACTTTTTCTGATATTTTCCCCTTTTGCTCTACACATAGAACTCGTGTGCTATAGCTCCTTGTATTTTACATGTATGTCCCAAATGATGGGGAAATTCATTAACACAATTTTGTGCCTCAAAAGTCTTGTGTAGGTAAGGATTTTGGAAGAGTGGGAATTTAAGGACAAATTGGAAGAGTGAAAGTATAGGTTGGTATGCCAGAGCAGTGCAGCTCATTTTCTGCTTCCATCTGTCATTCTCAGGTATTCTAAAAGGTTGTACTGCTTATAGTTTCAGTATAAGCATTATTCCAACAAACTGATTTTAGTTTATTGAAAATTTAGTACCTATGTTTATATTCCAATTTTGTTTTAACAGTCAGGAATTTTTTACTGTTGTCTTAGGCATGTCTTACTTAGCCAGTGAATATGATTTTTCCCCTACATCAGAAACTTACTCAAAGAAGAAAATAATCAGAAGTCACTTTTTAAAAAGTGTATAATTATAAACTTAAACACATCATATTTATCTTATAAAAGGTTTCAGTTTTGTTCCTTTATTTAAGAACTTTACTTTTAAAGCATAAAAACAAACTTTAGTAGCAAAGGCAGTGATAATTTCAGAGTACATTCCCATCCCCCCACACTTCCCTACTGTCTTAAGTTCCTGCTACTCCTCCTCAGAGAGCTAAGGACCCATCACAGACATGATCCCTGTTACAGGAGATCTTGAGTCCCCAATTCCTCTCAGCAGAGGAAAATTTCAGAATGGTATATACAGAGGACACTCCTGTCTCCTCACTGCCTTTTGCAAGTTCCTGATACTTTTGCTAGGAAAAATAAGGACCTATCATCACAAACATGATGCCTATTGCAGGACAGCTTGACTCCCTATTCTTCCATCCCCAGTCTTAGTAGAAGGGAAGATGGGTGGTACTATTCCTAGTATTTTAGTTGCAAATGAGGCATTTTCTCATTGAGATAATGTAAAAAATGGCGGGTAGATTTTCTACACTGTGATGAATTAGGTAAGTTACTGAGAGTTGGTCCAAAAAGCTAATAGTCATTTTAATATCCTTTCTATGAGAAACATGTTTGTAGGTCCAAAAATAGGCTGACCACCAACAAGCTTTTGAAATATAACCTGTCATAGAATGGGAAATGGTTGGCTATTTAAAAATTTTTGATTTACACAAATTCTTTCAAGTGTGCATTAAGCAACAAGCATTTCTTGAGCTCTGGAACATCTGCTGCATATACAATATAGTAGTTGTACTAACATATCATGAAAAACTCAAACATAACTTGGGGGATTTCAACATACTATTTGTTTTACATTTGTATGTTTGAAAATTTTCATAATAAAACAGTTTTAAAACCCTTTAAACAAAAATTTCAGAAGTCCCCGAAGGATCAACCTTGACAAAATTGAGCAGCAATGTAAGACCCCTCTAATAAAAAGTAAAAATTTGAATTTTTAATTGTATCCATAAGACAGCAAACAAACTATCAAAATATTGAGAACATTTAAAACAATGTATCTATTCTGGATTTTCCAAAATCTCACATTATTGTTGCTCATAATTAAGAATGTCTTTCAAATGCCTAAGTATGACATTTAAAAAAAACATTATATAACATAAAATTAAACTAAATTGAGGAAAAGCATCTTACTTAATTGGGGGCAAATGAAAGATCTTTATAAATATCTGAAGAGATTTAATTTTATTTTAATTAATCTTAACTAATATTTAATGATTTAACTAGTGATTAGCATTTTCAAAAGCAAAAAGCAAAATACATATTCTCATCAATTTTTAAAATAAACTGAACACTAATCATTTTTATACATTTTCATTTTATTTTTAAGTACTTAAAATCCATTGTGATTAACATAAAAATGAAATTCATCTTTTTAAAAAGCATTGCTTTTTTGTATATTTATCTCTTTAAAATATAACTTCATAGAGGTCTATTAGGCTTTTTAAGGCATAATTTTATGAAATTCAGAGTTAAAGCATTTACTCTTTGACTATAAAGTCCCTAATAAATTTTCTGTAACATACTTTCATATCTTTTACAAACAAAATATTTGAAAACCCCACAATGCCATGATATAAAAGAGAGCAATAATTGCAGTAGAAAAAATAATAAATGAAATATGATATGCTTTCTGCTATGTACATATGAGTTATACAGAATAATCATTACAGCAGATGTCCTTAGAGAACAAAGGAGAATAGGAAAGTATAAAGGTGGGGGAAGGCATGGAAGATATTTTCTGTTATCTTCTACTGTGTGGTCTATTCTTTAAACAAAGAAAGGTCTCCTCAAGGGCAAGTCCTGTTTCAAATGTCCCTTTACCCTCCTGACTACAGAATAATGTGTTTGTGTAGTATATGATTACACCAGACAAGACTGTGAACACATGTGATTTACTCAATGATCCTATTCTGCTTCCTTTTAAAGATAAAGAATGCATTTAAGTTGATTGTGTATGAGACTATAGTAATTCCTTAGAAGGCTCTATTCAAACAATACTACTTTATTTTAAAATATTAAGAGCAAAGTAATTTTCCTGGGCTTCATTTTCTTTCCAGATAACATCAATTAATGCTTACATTTACTTTGCAAGAGAAAACATAACACAAGTAATTACTTTAAAATAGCTTTAATTCTTCTTTTTATAAGCAAAATATCCTCATAAAACATTCATTTTTCAAAAACCTTTATATGTAAATAACTTTAAAAATCTGAGAAAGATGGAAGAAACAACAATTAAAAACAATACAACTACCACCACAGCTTCTAACAGGAGGCCAGACCAAGACACAGGACTCATGAAAACAAGCTGCTTACATTCCCACAATACAACCCCTGGGAGGAATCTTGTCTTCTTTAACTTGGTGGGTGGCAGAGCCCATAGGAATTATTCAAACTATGAAAATCCCACAGCATGGTTACCTGTGGGAAATGAGACAGATATGACTTAAGCATAATTATTTTCTTATAAGAGTTAAGAAAACAACCTTAAATTATAAAGGTTGCATGGGTTTCAACTTTGACAGGTAGATAATTGCATATGTATTCACCAAACATAGCATTTCCCAGCTAAAGAGGAAAACAGACACTGTATACCTGCCATTTTTCTTTAAAATAATATTCTCCTCAGCACTTATATTTGTTGATTATAGATACATTTAAGTGGTATTTAAAATAGTAAAAAAAAAAAAAAAAAATAGCAAATATTTGAGGGTTTACTATATGCCAGACATATTGTACTAGTTATTTCACATGGCCTGTTTCACTTACTCCTAACAATAAACCTATGAAGTAAGAATATTATTCCTATTTTACAAATAAAGAGCTAAGGCTGAAGGAAGTTAAATTACCAGACCAAGATCACACAACCAGAATTCAAAACTAGATCCTTGTCTCCAGAGCTGTTAATGTTTAATTTAGCTCCAGTTCTATAACATGAAATATGATTTTAACCCCAATATTATATAGAACTATTCTTCTAGGGCTATAAATTATTAGTTTCTTTGTGAACTTTCACTTCTCTGACTCATTGTGACTGCTAGACTCTCAATCTTTCCCAATTCGTCTTCTGGTTTCAAGTGCTTTCCTGAACAGCCTGGACCCTAATCATTTCAATTATGCCTGAATCTCCTGTCCAGGGCTCTCCTGAAGTCAAATAAAGGGGTCCCTGTAACAGCAATTTCTATTCTTCCAACAAGTGAAACATTACTGCTGACTTAATCCAAGAGAAAAATCATGCTGCCTGTTTTTAACTGGGCATTCACTACAGCTCAGAAATCCTTTCACTGATACTTCACAGCACCCATAACAGCTGTTCTAATTTTTTTTTTCCACCACTAAATCCCCAGTGCACTCATCTATACCTCTTCAGATTATTTTACCATAGATTTATTTTAAAAACCATCTAAAGTAAGGTTTCCAGATAAAATACAGGATCACCAGTTAAATTTGCATTTCAAATAATCAGGGAACATTATATAAGTTTGTCTCAAGTATCATTATCATAGAAATAGTTAAATGGTATTTAAGATAAAAAACAGTAAATGTACATACTTAATACTAAAAAAGAATTCAGTTTATCTGAAATTAAAGTTTAACTAGATATCCAGTATTTTAATTTGTTAAATCAAATCCAATCAAATTTCCTTCTTTCTATTCCTAAAAGTGTCCTTCTTTTCAAAGGTTAATTCTCTGATCTATTGTATTAATCAGTTTTCTATCACTATAATGAAATACCTGAGGCAATTAATATATAAAGAAAAAAGGTTTATTTTGGCCCTTGGTTATAGAGGTTCAGTCTTAAGTTCCTGCTGCCTCAATACTCCTCTGGTGAGGATGGCACATTGTGGCTGAGGCACATGAGGGATATCATGAGACAAGAAACAGAATGAAACTGGGGTCCCACAATCCCCTTCAAAACCATGCCCCCAATGACCCACATAACTCCCATTAGATCCCACCTCTCAAAGGTTCTACTACCTCCCAATAAGGGATCAACATTTATCACATGGACCTTTGGAGGACCTCATCCAAAGCATATCACCTATTATACTGATATTCCTCCTTACTTTCCTTTTTTCCCCATTCCATATATTCTTCACCTCTTCATGAAGACATGTCCTTTGCCATGTCACTTTGCAATTTCTCTAATGAGGTGAATTCTATTTCCCTATACCTTGAATATGTGCTTGGCCAAGTAAACTGCTTTGATCAACAAAATGAGATAGAAGTGCCAATGTGTATCAGTTTAGAGTCTAGGTCTCAAGAGGATTGTGTATTTCTATTTGCCCTCTTAAACACTTACCCTGTCTCCATGAAAAAAATAAACCCAAGCAAGCCAGTCTTGGGAGGAGGGTGAGAGATAAGTTAAATAGAGTCCAGTTTAGAACAAAGCTCCCAGTAGACTTGCATATGCACAAGCAAGCCCAGCTGGACTCCACCAACCCTAAGGAGTGTAACTACGATAGTAATTATTGTCTTTAGAGACTATGTTTTAGAGTGTTACACAGCAAAAGTAACTGAAACATATACCTTAAAAAAACTTGTCCTGACTTTATTATTCCAAATTTCTTATATCCCCACACTGCTACAAAAAGTATTTTTCCCCTTAATTCCCTTGCCACTTATTTTTATTATCTGTACCAATACATAATTTTTTCTCTATTTTCATATGAGGCAGGGTCTTTCTTGCTATGTTGCCTAAGCTGGCCTCAAACTCCTGGGCTCAAATGATGTTCCAGCCTCAGCCTCCCAAGAAGTTGGAACTTTAAGTGTGCACTACTGCGCCTGGCTCATTTACCAATTCTCATTTAATTCACACCAGAAACCTCCTAATGGTCAGTCCTATAGCTCTGGCTCTCTCCTCATCTACCTGACTAAAGATTACTTCACATCGTTGTTAAGTTTTCCTCTCCTTTTTTGTACTATTCTATTCTTTATTTCATTGATTGTTCCATTTATTTTAGGGACTCATCTTCTCACTTCCACTCTTCTGGGAGTTTATTCATTTCCCCAATGGTGAATATGATATATCTGAGTCACACATCTTTTTATCTATCCCTAATATCCCTTTTAAGCTCTAGTTTGGTTGGTTCTCAAACTACATTGTGCATCAGAATCACTTAGAGGGCTTGTTAATATTCAGACTGCTAGATCCCCACTCCCACAGATTTATAGTCCATTAAGTCTGGGATTGGTTCTGAGAATCTGCATTTGTAACAAGTTCTCAATGATACTGATCCTGCATCAGTGACTATACTTTGAGAACCACACTTGTAGTTCCGTATTTCAAATTGTCTAACATTCTTCCCATCCCCATTCTCAAATATCATTTACGGCGCTGATTTTTTGATCAAAAGTCCTAGGAACCAATTTGGGCCAACTACGCAAAACCAAGAATTTATAAGGTAGCTCACAGAATCAAGGTGAAGGCTGCAGAACTATGCTCCAAGTAAGAAAGCATCCAGAAAAGAGACTATCTGACAGTAAGAGCATTGTTTTTAAGTCTGAAACTGAGTGTTTCTTAGGTTTTAAAGACCCTCTGTTTGGGTTCAAACCAGTCACCTATCCATTCTCTATTTGTACCTGGGGAATGATACAAAGAATTATGGTAGAAATAGTCACGAAGAACTCCTTTTTCTTTCATACTGTCTTAGTTTAGGTACTCCCAATCAAGCAGGTGGATTATTACAACAGCCTCCTAACTGGTTTTCTTGCTCCCAAGATATCCTCTCCACATCATCTTCAGTTATCTCTTTAAGATATGGTATTTTCTTCTTTGTCCGCCTGGTGCAGTATTGCTGTCTTATCTCATTTTGGGCAATAAATTACTTTTCTTTATATACAAGTGTTTGGGGTAATTTTGCCTTAGCCAATTCAAAAAGTGTGAAATAGTTTAAGAGGGTAGGGAATACAGGTCATTATAAAATAAGGACTTAATCCCCTACTAACCAGGCAAAGGTCAGAAATAAGAGTGCCAAAATTTTGCATAAAGACCAGCCTTAAAGCCTTTCAGAGATTAAAGTCTCTCACTAAATGGAAAACTCCCTTGTGGCAAGGACCAAGTCCTCACTGTTTCCCCAGCAGCAGCACAGTGCCTCACACATCAGGTACTTAATGAAATGAATCAAGTCTTCACCTCCTGGCCCTCACTACTTTGCATTACTAGTCTTCACTCTGCCTACCTTTCTTCCCACCACCAAAATCCCTCCTGTATATCACTGCTAAATCAATCCAATTATTTTCTTCTCAAAACATCTGGATTCCCCAATACATGCTCACCAACTCTAAACTCTTCAGTATTCAAAGCCTTCCATGACCTAGTTCTAACCATTTTTTCTAGGATTGCTCCCACACTCTTCATACTGTCAATTAGTTTGGACGAATAAGGTTTATTTAACACAATGTAAGCTTTTTGTGACTTTATTGTTTCCATTTTTTGGAATGTATTCGTCCCATGGTGTTTCCCCTACCTCAATTTCAAAGTCTGGTTAAGTTGCCATCTGTCAATGTTTCCGATCTTTTTCAATCTATAACCCAATACTCTGGGTTCTTGTTGATAATGCTCCCTTAGACCCCCTGCTCCTTAACTTCCTGGTTAAGAATCTTTCTATTTGAAGCTTTTGTTAATTATTCTCCTGTTTGTACATATAAATTCATAAGAGTTGAAAACATTATCTTAAATTATCATTATATACTTACATTATTTGCCCTATAAATTTTAAAGACCTTAAAGAGTTTTCTGTAGTTATTCTCATCTGCAAATAACTTCTATAGTGCCTTATATACAGTGGGTGACGAGCAAAATCTGTTGAGCAGATGAATAAATGGATGTATGTAATACGCATCTTGTGTTTGGGGCAGGTCCTCTTGAGGTAGACATCCAGTGGTTGTGCCAGAGATTGTGCTGGAATCAGCTGTGAAGAAGTGAGTGTAAACCAAAGACATCAGGCCAAGCAAAGATTCAAATGTCAGGAAGTCAAACACAAGCTTCAAGAGAAAAGATCCAAAACACTGAACCTGAGATGAAGCATCAGGCAGAAACACAGAAGAAATAATAGTACCTGAATAATAAGCTGAAGGAGATCTGGGATGGTGGACTTCTGGGGAGGCCTGTAATAGCATATACTAAAGTGAGTGAGTTTGTTGGTAAAATGTGGTTGCCTAAGAATTAGAAGTTAGTTTGGCAGCCATTTATCATCTCTAGCAAGAAACTCATACATGAAAATAAAATATTTATAATAGCAAATATGGAGAAATTAAATAGAACCTGCTTTGAGATGTGGATTTAATTTGAATTCCATTTTCTTGCTTCTGCCCTGTCACCTAATTTGCTTCACATAGTTGAACAAGTGCACATACAAATTCTAATGTATTTTTATTTCTTTAATTATACAGAAAAATGTATTTTAAAGAGATTTCATAGCACCCAATTACAAATATAAAAACTCTTAACTTTTTTCTTTTCTTTTTTTTTTGCTATAGTTTTTAGTCTTTTGATCAACCAATTGGAAAAGCAGTATTAAGAACACTATTTTTCTGCATCAACTATACATTGGCTGGAAACTGCTAAGAATTTTTCATGAAGGTTAAAAAAAACACCACATAATTATAAGAAGTGCATATTTTATTTCTGAAAGCTCTCAAGCTACAAAACAGTGCAGTTATCTTACCCTATAAAACATTTGTTTGCCTGTCAGTCTGAGAGGTTGGACTGAGCAGCTCTTTTGCCATACACAGTGTTTTCTTGCACTGATTTGCAGCAAGTATTATGGCAAAGACTAATGTCCACATGAAAAGCACAGGAAAATTCATTTTAAATCCTATTGTAAATGTCCAATAGTCCTCAGCATGAATTATAAAATAAATTGTTATTTTTGAATTAAATGTTGATTAAATTACAGTTTTAAATCATTTATTATTCTTCCTGGTATTACTAAAAGAAGGATAAACTCCTATATTAGTTTGCTTAAAAGTTAATATATTGGGCAAGGAAAATGAAAGAATAGAAGGATCAATCACAAGAAGGAAAGTGACTTGGATTCCTGAAGGGGCTTTACCCTATGGGGTCTTAGGCAAGTCATTTACCCTTTTTTCCCCCCCCATATTTTATTTTTTTAATATATATGCATATGTGTGTGTGTGTGTGTGTGTGTATGTATGTACATGTATATTTTTTAGTTGATGATAGGCCTTTATTTTATTTATTTATGTGGTGCTGAGAATTGAACCCAGTGCCTCACACATGCCAGGCAAGCACTCTTCCACTAAGCCACAACCTCAGCCCCAAGTCATTTACTCAAACCTCAATTTGCTTATCATAAAATATAAAGCCTTAACAATGGTTCTTAGCAGAAAGGCTACAATGGGCTTGCCTGTGGACATTTCTGACTTAATAGATGTAAGAAGTGGGGGCCTGGGTAACTGTATCTTGACAACACCTCATAAGTGATTCTGATGCTTATTGCTGATTAAGACTCAATGGTCTAAATAATTTCTTGAATATTTTGCAATTCTAAGAGTCTACTTTTTATATCAAATCAGTGGAATTTTAATAGTTCCTAGCTTTCATCATTACTCTCTTCTTGTTAATGAACAGGTATATTTTAGGAAATGCAAAGGTTGCTTCTAAATTATGAATAATAGCTTACAGTTATTGAGTGCTTACCAGTCTAAGGTATTAACTCATTTAATATATGTAATTCAATTCTCACAATAGCACTGTGAGGGAAGAACTAGTATTATCATCTTTATATAACACAATTGGGACAAATGAGGCATAGAAAGTAAGTTACCCAAAGTCACACAAGCAGGTAAGCAGGAAACTGGGCTGCACAGCCTTAACTCTTAACAATTATGCTTATGCTGCCATTCAAAAAACTACCTAAACATACAAACAATCACTAATCCTCACTGAAGCAGCACAGCTTTCCTTGTTACTATAGGAAAAAAGGGAAGGGTGTGTTTTTAGAAAGTTAGAAAAACTAAGAATGGGACTAAAGGGACCTGAGCTTAAGGCCCCTGGTGCTAAATTATAACTGGAGACTACTTGAATTTATAAAGACTACATAAATAGATGACTACATAAATTCATCTCTACATTCATCACTATCTGTAAGAGTGATTTTCTTCAGTTATCATTTCATCTCACATCTGGACATACTCTTTTTGACCGATCCAACATGAAAGAAAAAATATTAGAAATGTACCTTATCAGATGAATTAGATCCCCAAGTAAAACAGGAAAGTAAGCACAAAAGCTAACTGGGGTTGTGGGGAGGGAGATAAATGATAATCTAAATGATTCAGACTATATAATTAATTTGGGGTACACAAAGGACAATTTATAATACCCTTAGGTATATAGTGTATGATGGGGATGGTAAAGAGTAATACATTACAAGATATAACACTGCCCTCCCAACAAAATGGATAGAAAGGATCTAGCTGAAGTTTGTGATCGTGAATTTACAGTATTAAAAAACCAATCTGCACTGCAGTATTTTTTCTATCTGGGTGCACTTAGCAATCTGGGTGCAAGCACCTAGTTGGATCTGGTGTTTTGTTAGGTGAGTGTGACAGAACAACAGGGGAAGAGGATTGTGACTCCTGGCAAGAGAGTAGTAACATAATTTAATATAGAACACAACAGGAGACAAAAGAAAGTGAAAGCAGGAGAAGGTTATTAGAGAGAAAAAGAGATGTATATAGATTGCAGGTTCCAAGTCAGAGAAATCAGAGAAAGGTGACAGAGTGATACAGTGTAGGGAAGAACACTGGAGATGATATGTCAGTGAAATAAGAATGGTTGTACTGGGAAAAACAGGTGAACGTTCTGGCCGGACATCATGAAGTTTGCATTTATGAAGCTATAGGTGAAACTGGGTGTATGACAAGATCTACAGTGTAGTAATAGAAGTAAATGAATGAGGGAAAACAGAGATCACTGGTGATGAGCATGTCAAGGAACTTCTAATTTTGGGTATACAAGGGAGAATTTATGATAGTATACTTTGGCTTACAGGGTATAAGGTTCAGATAGTAGACACTAATACATCAGAAGGTGTAACATCACCTTCCCAGTAGCATTAGATGGGCTGTCTACTCGGTGATGAATTCACTCAGGATGAGTGTAGGTATTAAAGTGAGGAAGGAAGACTATAAGCCAAATGCCAAATTAAGTAATTTGTAATAAATTAAGTCTTGAAAACCCTGGATATGCTTAGTATAGAGGAACAGGTTAGAATGGGGATCTTCCTTTCTATATAACCTTTCAGTGTAAAAACCGTTCATGTTAATGCCAAAGTAAGCAGCTGCTTAACAAAAATGAGTATTGTTTCCCTTCATTCATAAGACTGAATCTTTGCTCCACTTTTCGAAAAGATTTGGCAAGAACTTCTGTTTCGCATTTTCATCCCGAGGCTAGATTTTCTCTGCTAAATATGAATGGAGAATGAAATTACCTGCTAATTCAGGCAAGAAAAATCTCAGCTCCCACTCTTGTGAATTTGTGAAAATAAATTACAACTTATTGCCCCAGTTCTGATTTGAAAACATCTGGTGAGACCACTGGCTGATTTCTACAACTTTTTTTTTTTTTTTTAAAGTGTAAAAACAGATAGAGAAAGGTTTTTTTATAATCTTGAAAGAACAGGGTGGCATGCTATTTCCTGACAGGATAGCCTTTACACAAAGAACCTCCACCTTCAACAAGCTGAAAATTGCTGTTACTGATGGCTTCAGAATATCACTGTCTGCCTCAGACAGTTGCATGTTTTTTTCATGTCATTCAGAAGTGGCTACATGCACACCATTTGCTCACCAAATGGTAAAATGCAGAGGGCAGGGAACAATTATTTCTGCAGTACCAACCACAATATGTCTGATACTATGTAAGGAAAAAAATGCCAAATATGATTCTTAATGTGGAGAAACTTACAACTTATTGGTCAATTGCATAATGCTTGAGACCAAAGCCATGTTGTTGTTGTTTTTTTAAGCACCCACAACATCTAACATAGGACTTTAGAAATATTATTAAGTCAATTAAAAAGTTAATAATACAAAAAACTTAGAATAAAATGCATGTTTAATATGAGTGATGAAAAAACAGTTGAACAGGAATATCATTGTAATTTATGAAACCTTATAAATGGCTATAAATATCTTACTCCTATTCTAAGTTTACAGTATTTTTATATTGCACATGTACTGACATAAGAGGGTCTCTATTCCAACTTACTGAAATCTTTAGGGAAGAAAAGAACCAGGTCAGGTTTTGCTAGAGGCAGGAACAGGAAGCTGGGTTCATCCTGTGCTAGGGCAACAAGGGTCATTGGGAAATCATCTGCATTCTTTCCCAGACAGCTAAGGAAACCAACTTTGAGCCAATACCTCTTAAGTATTCAAAACTATTATTATTATTGAATTAAGTATTCAAAACTATTATTCAACCTGTTATTGAGACTCTTTTCTCCTTGGTTTATTTGATCTCACATTATATTGTTATCCTACCATTCATCAAAAATTATTAAGCACCTATTATGTATCAGCTACGTATTCCTTTCTATTACTCATCTGAATCTTTTATTACCTCTTCTTTCTCTACACTACCGCTCCTGCTCACCCCTCAGCTCTATTCTTTCTACATCTATATCTATATCTAATATATCTATCTATCTATCTATCTATCTATCTATCTATCTATCTATCTATCTATATCTTATCTTTCAGAAACTATCAATTTTCTGAGTATCTTAGAACCTTTAGATGAATGTTTTCCAACCTACATATTCTACACATCCATAAATATCCAGGCCAAATGGAAGAGTAGGCTAGAGGAATCTGTAAAGTTTTAAACTTTCTGCTACTGCTATATCTCACTAATGGCTCCTTCCCAGTCTCTCTTGGTGGCATCTTTTACTTCTAGGGAAGTACTAGGTTTGAAAATTCCTCAGTGCTTTATGTCTATCTTTTCACTCTATGTGTTGTATTTAAACAAGTCCACCTCCTTCTCTCTGACAATCACGAAGCTTAAGAATGAATTTCTACTCATGTTTTTTCACATGCTTCAGGTCCTCACTGAACCTGATGCCCTCTTCCTCAAATCTAAAGTCTTTTTCCTCAAAGAAACCTTTATTCCTCTACCTAGACTAGATTAGGCAATTCTGTCATGTGACTTTATTTACCCTGTCCTTTTACTTTTAAGTAATCATCATTTCAAATAACCTGTTAAGTGGCTGTTTTGTCCATTTGAACAGGGGTCAGTATACCATGGTCCATGGATCAAATCCAGCCAACAGCCTATTTTTAAAATAAAGTTTTATTGGAAACAGTGCATGGTGGCACACATCTGTAATCCTAGCAACTTGGGAGGCTGAGGCAGGAGGATCACAAGTTCAAGGCCAGACCCAACAACTTAGTAAGATCCTGTCTCAAAAAAAAAAAAAAAAAAAAAAAAAAAAAATTTGGAACCCAGCCATAGTCTTGTTTATGTATGGTCTATGAATGCTTCTGCATTACAACAGAAAAAGTAAAGTAGTTTTAAGAGAGACTTCATGGCCTGGGAAGCTTAAAATATTTGTTATCTGTCTGTTAACAAGAAGTTTGATAACCTCTGCAATAGATCATAAACTCCAGAAGGTTAAAGTCATGCTTGTGTTTTTCACTTCTATATTCCCAGCACTTAATATAATGCTTCACAAATAAATGTCTTTTGACTAACTGTATTTCAATCTCAAGCTTTAACCCATCTGGTCATAGTGATACATACAGGATCATATGAATTGGCCTGTACTTATAACATAGACTTATAATCACTTCTTATCCATATAATGATTGTAGTATTTTAGTCCAAAGGAAGCAAATAACATGCAAACAAATGGATTATTACAATGAGTGTATTTGCTATGGAAAATGTACACAGTACAATTAGATATAAAAAATAGAGTAAATAACCAAATACTAAGAGTTTGGGATGGCTTCCCTGAGGAAGTGACCTTTGAGCTAAAATCCTAAGAACAAATTAATTGGACAAAAGAGATGGGAAAAGAAGAGCAAACTAAGCAGATAAAGAATAGCACACACAATTCTCTCTTCTGTGGAGAAGACACATGGTATGTACCAGTAACTGGTGTTCTTGTCAAATAATCAACTAGAGTAAGTTTGTTAAAATATTAAAGATATTAAGGATAACATCCTAAATGAAGCAACTTTTCAACCAAAACATTCTTAGTATGGTATTTATAAAAATGTAAAATTTGAACCATTCTGTTGCTATCTAACAGTGGAAAAATGGTTAGGTAAACTGTTTTATGTTCACAGAGCAACTCATGAAGTCATTAAAATAATGTATATGAAAAGTTTTAATTTGCATGGGAAACTTCTGCTAAATGCAAAGTGGAAAAACTAGGACATTATTTCCATTATATAATATATTTATGGAAAATTTTTCTATAAAGATTGAACTAAAATGTTAATCATACTGCTTCTGGGTGGCACTGAGTATTCCATACTTTCTGATGTTTTTTCATATTTTCTATGTTATGCATTTAAAACTTTAAAGTTGGAAAAATACATTTTATTGAGAAAATAAGGAAATAAAAGGAATGATCTGCATATAGATCTGAGAATACTGTTTCCTGGTCTCTGGGATGAGGATGTAGCATAAACTAGGATATAAAAGATGAAGATATTCCCCTTCTTCAAGGAGATAACAGTCTATTAGAATTACAGACAAACTAACAAATAGCTGCAATAGTATAAGCATTAGAAGTATTCACAAAAAGACCAGCGAAAACCTCAAAGTAATACCTAAATCTACTTGGAGAAATCAAGGAAACCTTGACAAACTTAAAACCCAGGAGAGTTGAGTGTCAACTTTTAAGTTGTGAACATAAAAGCGCCGTGGTACTTTAGAGCCCAGAGGAAACTACCTTGAGAGATGCTGCGCCAAATAGTCACTTTGTTTTGTAGATTTTGTATCTTGTTATTTAAGTTGAGAACTTAAGCTGTTCTTACTTTATGTAAGTTTGGTCTTTTCCTGACTGTCTATAATCCATCAGAAATGCTCCAATACCAACTCTGGATACATAATTTAAAAGAGAGTCCTAGAGATCTCGGGCATCAGGTTATTACTCTGTTCTGAAAGCTTCTTTTATTCTTTTTTTCCTCAAACATTATCTTTTACAGGCTCAATGTCTCTCATTTAAGACTCTCACTGCTAATTTACATAAATGGGAGAGTTGTTTAAGAAAATTTTGCTTCTTCCAGTAACTGTGTAGATTAATTGGTTAAAAAGATAAGAGAGAGATCTTTGTTCAGGAAATTCATCTCACCACACTATTAACTTGACTTTCCTTTAGTTTAAAGAGAAATAAAACCTCATTCTTTGGGTCAACAATTACTTTACTAAGTAAGCAATAAATATTTAATCTCCTTACCTTGTACCCAAGCATGTATTGTGGATAAATTGGGGAAACCTGCATTAAGCCTTTTGGGACCTGGGTACAGTTGACAGCAATTGCCTCCAAGGTTTGCTATACTTACTTTGGGTTTCCAGATACCTCCGGGAAGGAGTTTCTTTTCCATCACCATTCCTTAAAGGCAAGAGACTGGATGAAGGGCTACATAAAAATTTCCTTTAGACTAGATCAACTTCTGTGTGACTGACACTTTGAATCAGATAATCCTTTTTTGTTTCAGGGGCTGATATAAGAAATTTAGCCGTATTCCTGACCTCTTACCTACTAGATGCCACTAACACTGCCTCAAATGTGATAATCAAAAATGTCTCCATTTTGATAAATGAGCACTGAGGGGGCGAAATCACTCCTGGCTGAGAATCATTGGAATAAATGTATGAGACATTGATCCTCTAGTAGTAGTTAAGGAAACCAACTTCTGTGAGAAAAGGGATGACACAAAGAATAATTTATCTTGAATTTTACTGAATGTACTGGAAAACAAATAAAAATCCTGATTGAACAAGGAAGGAAATCAAATCTTGTCAAATCACTGTCCTATCTATTTTCTACATTAGAGATAAATGGGAAAACTGTAATAAAATAGGCTGTTTCCCACAATAGAAATGACTGGTATGCAGATGTTACTGAGAAGATTCTCTACGGTGTAGCATTAAAAGTTAATAGATCTGGATTAGGAGGCATGGATTCTTACTTAATAGCTTTATTTCCTTGGGCCTCAGTTTACTGATTTGTAAAATAAAAGTGTGGTGGGGAGATAGAAGAGAGGTCTGAAATAGATTTTTTAATTTAATAAATGTCAAGGATTTGGGGTTGGGGTTGTGGTTCAGTGGTAGAGTGCTTGCCTAGCAGGTGAGACACACTGGGTTCAATCCTCAGCATCACAAATAAATAAATAAATAATGTCTATCAACAGCTAAAAAAATTTAAAAAAAAATCAAGGACTTACATTCTAGGTCCTATCCTTGAGCTAGGATATAAAAGATGAAAAGATACAGTCCTGCCTTTGAGGACAACAGTCTATTAGGACTACAAACTAATAAACAACTACAATAGTATAAACATTAGAAGTATGCACAAAAAAAATCATTGGAAGCTCCAAAATAACACCTAAATCTGCTTGAGGAAATCAAGGAAACCTTTACAAAGAAGGGGAAAAAAGATGATGCTGAATATCAAGGCCAAATCTGGAGGTCTTTCTCTCTCTCTCTTTCTTTTACTGTAGATAAATGGTAGAAAGATCACCTTGGAAGTAGTGTGCACAAGACTGGAGGGGAATAAGTCAATTGATTATTATTATAGGAAATCTTAAGAAAGTTGCCATAATGAACTATGAAGCTCTTAACAATATTAGATTTTGAATGTTATTTCATTGTATCTTTATTTTTTTATGTTTAGTTCTGATTTAAGAACAAAATACCCCAGATTATTCTGTTTGCTTTAAACTATAAGCCTGGGAGGAATTTAAAGATCAAGCTCCATAAACCTGGCCCTGCCTTTGCTAACTGTGAACCTTAGTTTTTATGAACCTCAGTTTTCTCTTCAATAAAACAGGGGCTCAGACAGGATCTTCTGCAGACACCATGGAGGTATCTTGTTCTTCTAGGTAGCTAGGGAGGAGTTCTAACATCTAACTTTGGAGTCATAGATATTGACTGGCAGGTGATGCTGGGTTTCTGCCAGAACAGCCCCAAAGTGGGATGAGTATTCCTGCTGTCTTGATTTTCCCTAGATGTTGTTTCTAGCTATGTACTATCCAAACCCGATTCTCAGTTTTTCTACACTCTCACAACACACTCTGATACCAGATGTGTGGGGATTTTTTTCCCACCCACTTAGCAACCCAACAGGGTGTCCCCAACAGGGTGTCCTCTAATTCAATTCAATTCTGACACTATCTATCTGGAGGTAGTATAAGATGCCACGGGTAAGGGTTGTGCAGCCCTTGCACCCTTGCCCTTCCGGTGCCAATAGTAAGAGCCAAGTTGTACTTGTGTTGTTGATTGGCTATAATTTTAGTTTTCACAACCCCCTCCTTGAGTCTAATTAATTTCCTAGAGTTGCTTGCAGAACTGGATGAAGCACTTAGGTTTATCATTTATTATACTGGGTATGTTACAAAGGATACTGACGTACATCAGATGAAGAGATGAATAAAGCAAGGCATGGTTGAAGGGGTATGAGGCTTCCATGCCCTCTTTGGAAATCCCACCACTCAGGAACCTCCATGTGTTAAGCTCTTGATAAGTCCTCTTTCCGGTCCTTTGGGTTTTTTTTTTTTTTTTTTTTTTTTTTTTTTAAGTATTTTTCTAGTTGCCGATGGACCTTTATTTTATTTATTTATTTATTTATTTATTTATACGTGGTGCTGAGGATTGAACCCAGTGCCTCACGCATGCCAGGCAAGCTCTCTGCCGCTGAGCTACAACCCCAGCTCCTTTGGGTTTGTATAGAGGCTTTATTACACTGGCATGAACATAACATCACTGGCATTGGTGCTCAAGTCAACCTCTACCAGTCCTTTGCCACTCCCTAGAGGCTGGAGGGTGGGCTGAAAGTCTCAACCCTCTAATCCTGCTTTGATCTTTCTGGTGGTCAGTCTGTATTTATATCTATATCTATATCTATCTCTATATCACAACATCACAAACACATAAAACCCATGAATTACCCTTTGAATGTCTTTCCCAAGTATTTACTTTACCATCAACGTAGGTGGTATTATTTCTTGGATAATGGAGTCATCATAATTCTGCTATCCTAGGCATGAGAATTAGAAATACTTTAAACTCAGTTCTGTGGTATTTTTCCTGCTTCGAAATTGCTAATGAACACTGCAGAGGGCCTTTCTCACATGGTCATGGTTCATAGCTACAGTCAAGTCTACTCTAGTTCAGTGGAGAGCAGTAACTCCTCCTTTTTGGCATTTAGAAATTCTGATTGTCCAGGCAACATGGATGTGGACGTAAATGTCCTGTATGACGAACTGTTTCACCAAAATGTCAGAAGCTCCCTTGAGAAACTTGGGAGATCAGGGCCAACTTTATGGGCAGGCAACCTGTGCAGCCACACAGAGCCCAGTGCTTGATTTAATGTTCTGCAGTTACCATCTTGAAACTCTTAATAGTTTTTTGTTTGAATGCCTGTTTTGTAAGTGAAGAGCAGTGGTATAACAAAACATACATGCAAATAGAGATTATATGTATCTTTTCATTTTTGCCTCTGTTTGCATATAGTCTTTATGATGTCACATAAGGGCAGGATTCTGGTGCATCTACGAGATATAGAAACTCAGAGAGCCACAAAGTGGGTAAAACATAAGCTTGTTAAATTTATGACAGTTAGAGGAGGTGCAGACAGTTCCAAAAGGTTTTGCTCTCCACAAAAACCAACCAGAACTTGGTTTATGTGCAGAAAGAAGGCCACAGAATGCCAAGAAATACAAGTGAACAAAAACATCCTATTATATCCTTTCTTACTAATGGGTTACTTCCCTGTATTAGCCAACCATTTACACTGAAAATAATGACAGAAAGAAAGAAGAAGAAAAAAAAAAAAGAGCAACATAGGGGACTTTCATTTCTTCCTTACTAATTAGTAAGTAGAAGGTAGAGAATGTTGGTAGAATATGTGCATATGAAGAAGAAAAATAAAAACAGTTGAGTTAGTTTTGTGCAGAGTTCACACTGTTCTGGTAGTAAAAATACATCTGAATGAATAAGCTATGAATCACCAATTGTGTAATTTGGGTGAGTTAAATTTTGTTCAAGTGAAATGCTCTTGTATTTGCATTTTAAAACGGCACTGCACAATATAAAGATGAATAGTGAAATTCATCCAAAGAATTTAAAATTTTAATTTTTTTTACTTACATTGACATTAAAAAGCAAATTAAAACACTACGACTAGAAGGGGAGGGGGAAAAGCTATATATATTAGTGTAGAAAATGACACATTTTTCCTGCTTTTTGAACAAGAGGCCCTACGTTTTCTTTTTGCTCTGAGGTCCACACATTATGTAACTGGACATGACTGGGCTAGTTTAAGTAGTAAGGGAATGATGGATATTATTTAGCTCACACATCTTTTAGAAAGTCAGAGAATCAGGTTTGGATGGTACATAGCTAGAAACAACATCTAGGAAAAATCAAGAGGAATACTCATCCCACATTGGGGCTATTCTAGCAGAAACCCAGCATCATCTGCCAGTCAGTTTCTATGACTCCAAAGTTAGATGCCAGAACTCCTCCCTAGCTACCTAGAAGAACAAGATACATACCTCCATGGTGTCTGCCAGAAGAACCTGTCTTCTGAGTGTAGTTGAAGCATCATGTTATCATTTTGCTCACTCTCACAAACACATCTCTTTCCTTTCTTTGGGTGTTTTGTTGTTTTTATACTGAGGATTTAACCCAGGGTAACTTTACCAGCTCTATTCATTTTGAGACAGGTCTTGCTATGTTGCTCAGGCTGGTGTGAAATTTGCAATCCTCATTCTTCAGCCTCTTGAGTTGCCAGGGTTACAGGCATGTCCCACTGCACCCAGCTCACAAATATATCTTGAATGGGTGCATCAGATTGCTGAAAACTAGGCCATATGTTAAAGCTAGCTAGCTCCTGGTTAGAATCCTTTCAAACTAACTCCCATTCAGTGAAGTCACATTAGTAGTTTTGAGTACTATGAAAATTTGTAGTCAATGCTACAGATTGGGATCCTCCCTTCCCCAGCTGCTGTTAAACATTTACCAGCACACCACTAATCTTGTGGTAGTACTTACCACTAATCTCATGGTAGTAATTTAGCTGCAAGGGAGTCTGGAAACGTGTTTTTTTAATTTTCCAGATTATAAAGTACAGAAAAACAAGATAGAAGAGAGTTGGAATTGAAAAAGCCATCCTATAGTATCTGTTGCACAACTATAGCAGCCATTGCCCTTTTTTTCCCCCCAGTACTAGGAACTGAACCCAGGGCCTTCAATGTGCCAGGCAAATGCGCAACTACTGAGCTATAGCCCCAGCCTTTTTATTAAAAAAAAAAAATGTTTTTTTTGTAGTTGCAGATGGACAGTGTGCCTTTATTTTGTTTATTTTTATGTGGTGCTAAGCATTGAACCCAGTGTCTCACACATGCTAGGCAAATGCTCTGCCACTGAGCTACAACCCCAGCCCCCAGCCTTTTTAATTTTAGTTTGAGACAGGGTTTTGCTAAGTTGCCCAGACTGACCTCTAACTTGTGATCTTCCTGTCTCAGCCTCCCAAATAGCTGGGATTACAGCACTGTATTCTGTTCTAGCTCATAAATTGCCAATGGGCAGATGTTAAATAAAGTTAAACAATATTGATACAGAACGCTGAGCAGGCTTTTGGTAAAGGCATGAGTATGGGTCAGTGAACTAGAAGAACAGACAAAATGTTTTAAATTCATTTTTATGATACTAGACTATAAACTCCGTAAGGATCGGAACCATATCTCTTTTGTTTGTCACCATATCTCAAATTACTTGGCAAACAGTAGCCAGTTCAAAAAAGGGAGAAAAAAAGCATTAAGAATATTAAAGAGTTCAACTTTGGTACTTCTCATATTGTACACAGATAAGACAATATCAAGTGACTTTTACTGTTTTCAGATGAGCTATACTTCTGAATGTGAACTTTCACCCATGAAAAATAATCTGAAAAACTCATTTGGCAATGAAGGCTTAAATTTTATATCTCAGACTCAAAATTCTAGGACTCTTTCTTACTTAAGGAAGAGTATATTTAGAAAACAGATTTAAGAGTGGTCAATTAGGGGACTGATGTCAGGTTTTCAATTTGAGTACCAACTTTAAATTATACACAAGGCATACACTATTCCTAATTTCATGCTGAAAATGTTTTTCAAGAGTGAACATTCTTTCCTTGGAGTTCTAGAAGGCATTAGAGTTTAAACTGCCTTTTCTTAAAGTAAATTCAAGAGGTAAGGTGAAATAAACCTTCAAGAAACTGCTAAACTGTTAATTGGATACTTTTTCCTTTTATTTAGTTAGGAATAGTATAATTAAAAAACTATAAATGTACTTGATTATGATGTTCTTAATTTTATATTACTAAGAAACAAGTGTGGTTGGTAGGATTGCTAACAATACAGATTTACAGACCCCATGCCCCAGAAAAGGGTAATTCAGAAAGGGCCAAAATATTAAATTTTGTAGAATACCCTAGGTTTCATAAAATCACTAGTATTGTACATCTGACAATGAGTTTGTACATTATTTTACCAAAAAATATACACTAGTGCATAGACACACAACTTTTTATTTTTTGGTGCTGGGGATCAAACACTGGGCTTCACGCATGATAATTACATTTTAAAATCAGTTCCACAGGCTTCTAAAACTTCAAATCAATTTTAAGAGTTTCTGCCTCCTCAAACTGCTACTAGGTAATTTCCTGTATATTAGCAATCTTGACACCTATGTTTATAATGATGCTCTGAGGTTAAGAACTGCAGGCTAATTTACCATGGGTAATCAGTCTCAAATCCCTTCAAGCATAAATTCTTATTAGCATTTATATGTTGTGGAATTTACAAACAGCTTCTTTTAGAGACCAGTCCCTTTGAGCCTTGGATTTTCCTATCTGAAGACCCACAATGGTTCCCAATGAGCTCTCAGTACCCGGTAAAATGCACCTGTATAATACATAAGCGTGAGAGAATGATCTTTATTTTGGGAAGACTGAAAATGACTGCCAAGAATCATAATTTGATGGCAAAGTTTGCACTTAAAATCGTGGTTTCTGTCTCCGGTTGCTTAAATCGTTTGGTTGGGAAGAAATCCTTAAGGTGTAGTTTTTAAGAGAAACCCTCTCCTTGTACATATGGGAAAAGAGACCAACAGAAACCAAATTATTTGTCCAAGGTCACGCCCAGTATCAGTGACCAAGTAAGACAAAACCCACTGGTTTTAATTTAACAGGCAAAACAACTGCAACTGTTTATATTCCCTAACTGCATCACTTCACCCTCTCTTGATTTTTAAATAAAGTCGTTTGGTATAACGGTCCTTCCCCACTTCCTTTTGCTTTAATGCCATGGGTAGCAAAACCTTGCACAACGTGTTAATGAATAACACAGAGAATCCATGTCTAACGCGGTGGCTTTCACGGGTCTTTTTCTCTGGCCAAAATTTTCTCTTGAAAGGCTCTTAATCCTCATTCCGCTGGGGGAGGAGTGGAGGGAGGTCACTGAGAGCTGACAAGTCCTTACATGTACTTGCGCGTGCCCGGGACGCAGCCTGGCGCCCAGGAGGAAACCAAGGAAGGATACGCTAGGGCGGGAGGGAAGGCAGGGGGCGGGAGAAAAGCACGGTGGTGGGAAATCCCTGTGTACAGGATCGGCCAACCCCTGGCAAAGCTGGGCAGAACCATGCGTGAATAAATCTCATTAACTGGCCAGGCAAGACACTGCAGCAGCACACAGGAGGGGGCGCGAAAGGGGAGCGCCGTGGCGGTCCTTGTATGGGCAGAAAAACGCGCTCGCGCGCCCCCGCCCCTCGCGTCTCCCTAGGGTCTCGCGCCGAGCCGCGCCGATACCTGAGAAGGGCCGGCTGCGTCCGCACCCAGCCCCGCCCGTTCCGCCGCCCGCCCTCCCGCGAGGCCGCAGCGGCACGAGATCTGCGCCGCGCCTCCCTCCTCCGGCAGGCGGGTTCTCTTACCTTGTGAAAAATCGTCTCCACGGCCCCCCACCCCCGGCCCTCCCCCTCCTTCACAGGATGTGAAATGGCGGTCGGCGAGGCGAGCGCGAGTATTGCAGCTACGGCCAATCCTGCGTAGCCGCCAAAACGGCCCCGAACATTGACGTGCCCCTCCCGCAGCCCTTCCGAGCCCATCCATGATATCGGTGCTCCTCCGCCCCTCACCCAGGTGGCCGTGCCCATAGGCCGAGTCATCGATTCCCCGCGCACCGCGCTGGCCGGGCTTCCCGCCAGCCTCCTCCCTCGCAGCGTGCCTGGGGCGGGGGAGAAAACACCTCGCCCCCCTTTGGCGTCTCGCCGGGGAGCCAGTCCTACCCCTAGCCTTTCCCGCCGCGCCCCCTCCCCCAACTACTCACAGCCCTCCCTTTGCCACCCCCCGCCCGCGACACACACACGCACACCCCTTTTCCCCTCCCCCAGTGGTTGCGTCCGTGACATCATCATCATGGCAACAAGAGCTGCAGCCTGGGACCAAGGAGCCCGTGTGATTCCCGGCGGCGGCGGCAGTGGCGGCAGCACCAGCACCGGCACCAACACCGACGGACGCGCGAGGGCTTCTCTCCTGCTGCTTCTCGCCGGGTGCTCCTGAGGAGGCGGCGGCGGCAGCAGCAGTAGTGCCTACACCGCCGCGCGCGCGCCACCGCTCTTCTCGGTGTCTGTGTGTGAGGGGAGGGGGCGCCGCCGCCGCTGCGGAGGGAGCCGCCGCCGCCGCTGCTACTGCCGCTGCCAGGTCGCCAGTGTAGGGGAGGCGGTGGCGGCGAACATGTTTTCAGTGAGGATAGTGACTGCCGACTACTACATGGCCAGCCCGCTGCAGGGACTGGATATCTGCCAATCCCCCCTCACCCAGGTCCCTGTCAAGAAGGTGCCGGTGGTGCGAGTCTTCGGAGCGACCCCGGCAGGTAAGGGAGCGGGAGCGGGAGCTGGCGGGGCGCCGTGGCCGCCCTCCCCGCCGCGCTCACGCGCGCACGCCGCCGCCACCGACCCTCTGTGGGTCGCTGCCGTGTCTTCCCTCAACACCCTCGTCTTTTCTACGGTGCGTGACAAGAGAAGCAAAAATGTGGGTCCGCGGAAGCGCTACGCCCCCCGGGCTGGGAGGCGCGCAGTGTTTACACTGCGTGCGTCTGCGGAGGGCTGAAGCCGCACTTCGGGTCAC
This sequence comes from Sciurus vulgaris, assembly GCF_902686455.1. Taxonomy (NCBI): domain Eukaryota; kingdom Metazoa; phylum Chordata; class Mammalia; order Rodentia; family Sciuridae; genus Sciurus; species Sciurus vulgaris. The sequence goes on from NC_136467.1 coordinate 53,333,146, forward strand.
CGGCCAGGGGAACGAGTACCGCGAGCACCGCTCTTCCCCGGGAGGTTGGGCCAGGTGGCCGAGCCAGGTCTCGGTGGACGGGTTCGCGAGACCCTGCTCAGAGGTCTGTCGCAGGTGGGACCCTGATCACCCCGCTGCATCTCCCAGGTGCCCCTTTCTGGAAATGGGTTTGAGAGCAGAGGGGGAAGTGCCAGCTCTGTTGTCAGTCGCTGCTCTTCCCCTCTTCTCACCCTCGCTCTGCTCTGCCCCTTCCGGAGATGCTTTGGGCTGAATAGAGTGGCGCCTGGGGCCAGATAATCTTTCTCTTTGAAGTGACCATGTGGCTGTGCTGTGAGTGCCGGTCGTGACTGCCTAGAGTTTAATGCCTCAGCGTCTGGGGACTTGGCAGCATCCTCAGGTGCAACGCTTTCAGGAAATAGGTATCCTTGGAAGTAGGGAATGCGTGTTTATGTTGCCCAACGTGAAACATCACACCTCATGGGGTAAATTTATGAGAATCCACAACCGAACTCAGCAGCACAGACATTTTAAAATGCCCTTACGCTGAGTTGTAGAATTGCGTTTTAAATATAGGCATTAAAAAAAGAACATTTTGAAGAAGGTTTGGGATGGGAAGACAGCAGTGGCAGAAGCTACGTTCTCACAAGCTCCTACGGGGTTAGGATAATATAAATAGGATAAAGGCCAAATTTACAAAGCATTTAAAGCATTTTAAAGTTTTTTTTTTAAACATGGTTTGAACTGCTTTCATGAAATAATGAAGCTGCCTCCTGGAAAAGGGTGCTTTTACCTCTAGCTATGTATTGCCCTATGGGATTTTAGATAGCATTTCCCACTTGATGCTCCTTGCCCTAATCACCATTCATCTTATTACTACAGTCAGTTTCTGTGGACTGCCAAGATAATAGCACTTCCCCAAACACAAGCACTTATTTCAAGCAAGTATCTTTTAGTCTGAATTCTCTTTGTTAAAAATGTCAATATCGTGAGATTTTTGTAAAATATTCCTTTTTAAGTAGTGAAAGGGATTTATGAACCTTGAAAGATGGGGAATTTGAATGCTGCTAACAATTTGTAGAAAATAAAACACTGGAAACTTTGAAGGCTGGAAAATAGAGACAATAAGGTGTTTTGAAGGATAGGTTTTTCCACCGTTTTAATATAATGGTGCTGTCTTTGTTTGATTGGAATTTCAGTGTCATATACTGTTTGTTCTCACTTCAGATGCAGAAGAAGGATAAGATAGTGAAGTTGATATAGCTTTGTTCAGCCAGATTTCCAAATCGCAAAGCAACATGCTGATATGTTGTGGCATTTCTGTGCATTACTGTTTGTATAGTTTTGGTTACTTTTCTACAGTTTTTTTCTCCTCCTCCATGTAAGTCATTAAATATGTATCCCTAAGTGATTTTCAAACTGTTTTATAGGAAAGTTTTGTTTGTGGAAATAAATCAGTATAAGCCAACAGTAATTCTATTATATGAGAGAATATTCTTTAAAAATAAAAAAAAGATATATATTTTAGTGTTTCTGCATATTAAAAAAAATAAAGTATTCTATGATAAGAAATGTTTATTTCCTGAACATCTTAAACTGAATTATCAGCACCCCTCCCTTTAAAAAAAAAGCCCAAAATATTTTTTTTCATTATTACCTTGAAATGTGTAGGGTAAATGAATAAAACATTTTTGTCTACATGCTGAAAGATACAAAATACAGGGAAACTAAAACTTCAAGGTATTAAGGATTATCAAATGAATTTGCTATATAGTTCACAGGTTCAAACAAAAGTTTTTATTTCTTCAATAAGAGAAAAAAATTGAAGTCCTTTATGCATTTATAGTTTTTATAAATCCCGTTTGCAGTTTTAGCAAGTGGGATTAATCTTAATTAAACATAAAGAATAATTGCAGAATTTTCTATTTTTGAAATCTCTAGGGAAAATTAGTCCAGGCTATCTGGTAAAGTAAGATCAGTTAGCCTAGTAAAAGTCCAAATGCTACAATTTTTATGCAGATAGATTTATTATTTGAAAAAAAAAAAACAATGTTTATATCTTTACTAACAAGTAAAATAAGTTAATGAAAATTTGTAGTACATGATAAACCTATGTTCCATAAAGTGCCAAAAATATGTCTTTCATATATAGGAGTTAATTTTGGAAGTCCTTAATTCTTTATGTTGGTTTGAAGAAAAGATGTTTTTAAATTGAGTTTGCTTAACAAAAGAGATCCTGAAAAACAGCAACAGAAGACATTTTCTCTCAAATGAAATGACTGTTTCAAAATCATAAATTCTGAACTGATTGGATTAATACATTTTTACTAGTACAGTTTTCTATATTGCCTGAAAAGTATTTTTCTGCTTTAGAAAACAGTCCAGTTGACTTCTGGTTGTCCTGTGTTTTGGGGACATATTTTGAGAAATGTAAAAATAAATTAAGTATCTTGGGTTGAAAATCTTCTATATCATGAGTTGGTGAAATTTGAAAAGGTATTTTAAAAAGTGGCACATTCATTTTGAATGGTAAGTCCTGAATGACTGATTTAATCTCTTGCTGAGTGTTGATGATTGAGAGTCACTTATATTTTGTGAGTAGTAAAATTAGTTTTTTTAAAAAAGCCTCTGCTTTTCTTGAACTCATTTTAAAAATGTCTTGAATGTTGTCTTCATGTAACTGTCTTGAGCAGTATCATTTTTGGAAAAAATGGTTAGTTTTTTTTCTTTTATAAAGACATTCTTAGTAACTTGTTTTAATGGAGAGAAGCAAGGTTATGAATAAAGTGTAGGAAAAATTTTTTTTCATTTAGATCTGAATAAGGGTGTGACTGCTCAGGGAATTTGCTTCACATAAAATCCTGAGGCTTCATTGTGAGGACCTGACTCAGGTGGGCTTGAGACTTGTCCATTTTCCATATCTCAGTTTTTGCTTAGTTGCTTGATTTAACTCACTTCTTGCCAAGTTTCAATAATTCTCTCAGTTTTCTCAGCACCAGGTTAAACAGAATTATCCTTTCAAAGGGCTTCCCTGCTGAGATGCAGAGTAGGAGTAAATAGAGAGTGTGAGACGTTCACAAAGCAAGTAATTAAACCAAGTAGGCCAAACAGTCCATAGAGGGAGCTGCTTGTCTTTAAGATTATTATAAGGAATTGGTTATTCTTAAGTCTTCCTCCCATTTAATGAATATTGTGGTAGATTGTTACAAATGCTAACTTTCAAACGAAGTCAAATTTTTTAACATAAGAGATTTGTAATTCTGAAATGTTATATAGGTATATTTGAATAATATGTATATTATTTTATAAAGTTAACTATAATAAACTACCAGAATAACCTTTCTTTGGTAAATTAGTAGATTGTTAAATAAATTTGATATGAGTACAGTTTTGAAAATTAGCATTAACCAACAATTCAGATTACAAAAATTCTTCTAATCAGTCTTGTTTGTTCATGCCTTTTTATTTGCTAGATTATTTAAATATTTTACAAACATCATATCAATTTGATTATAATTATTAGATAGTCTAGGAGTACTGCAGAGATTTAGTAATATGTTACCACAAAATGGTCACTTTAATAGGTATTTGAAGTCCTAAGTGGCATATTTTATTAGTGTTTTATTTTATATTTGATTAAAATCACAATCAGTAAATTAGAGACTTTAACCTTCTTAAATCTGTGAGCAGATTAGAACTAGGTAATATGTTATTCAGTTGATTTAGTGAATACTTAAGGAGAACCTACTATGTATATTAAGTTATTTTTGGGGAGCTTTTATTAAAAATAACTTTAGCCTTCAGAAACTCACAGATGATAGACATGTAAACATAAGTTGAACATAAAATTATTTGACTATATAGTAGAAATGTAAGATATAGTGAAGACTCAAGGGAAGACATGTTCAGTGACTATCTGATAGGTGGAAAAAGGGTGTCAGGGAAGGCTTCATGAAAGAATTATGGATGAATACTTTCAAAGAATTTTAAATTTTTAATAAAGGAACAGATGCAAGGTAATTCACACACACAAAAAAAGAAACTGCTGTCTGCAGGGCAGTTTGGCAGTGTTTATCAAAACCCTCAAAATTACCTGTTTGCCCCCAAATTCTAGATTTAGGGATTTTAATGCAAGAAAATAAATCTTTTGGTAATCTGATTGTCTTAAATTCATCTACTTCTTTTCTTTATCCATTCCCACCCTAGTCTAAGCTACTAGCATTTTTGAAAGGGTTTACTACAGTAGTCTCCTAATCTTGGTTTATCCCAATCCACTCTGACCCCATCTGATCTGATTTCTACACTGTAATCAAAACGCAAATCTGATATCACCCTAATACTTTATGCTCCAGTAGCTTTCTATTATATTAGGATGTAGACAAAACTTTGTGGTGGCATCTAGCTGTCTGACTAGGTCTTGCGTAGTCTGGTCCCTACCTTTCTGTCCAGTCATGGCTTGAGCCATATTCTTCTTGCCTTGCTCTTTGTGTTCCAGCCATGTTGTCTTATTTCAGTCCCTTGTTCTTACCAAGCTCCCTCCTGTAGTGAGGGCTTTGTATCTGCTGTTCCCTCTGCCAAGAATGTTTTCCCTTTCCTTCACCTAAACTCTAATTGGTCTTTCCTCAGGGAAGCCTTCCCTATTGTAGACTCTCAAGTTCCATGGACTCTCCTTAATAGCACTTGATATGGTTGTGATTTTTTACCTGTTGGAAATGAGCATCTGTTTTTTTCAGTAGATTGTAATCTCCAGAAATGCTGGTAGTTTGTTTCATTTTGCTCACTATTACAAGTTAATACCACAGGGCTCAAAACTTGAGCATTTTCTGCAAGAACTAATTAGTAGATGTGAGTCATCACAGAGGGCAACCCCAGATATCCAACAGTTGGGAAATGGTTACATAAATCGGGCATATTATTGTGGTAGAATATGCATCTGTTGTCAGTATATTATGTGAAGAAAATCAGTTTACAAAACAGTCACTAAAAATGCAAAAAAAAAAATTCATTGAAGTATAAAGGTTGATCCTCTCTAGAAGGTGTATTTTGTGTTTTCAGATTTTCTACAGAGAAAGTGTATTGATTTTATAATTTGTAAAAAAAAAAAAAAAAACTGTATACACACAAGGTAAGAAGAAAAAAAAGCAATGGTCTCCAAAATAAATGTCAACTATCATCATGGTTGCATGATGATAGTTTTGATCTTGATTATATAAATTCAGTTTAGAAATGACAAAATGACTTTTATTAGAGCAAGCTAGTCATTTCTGATTTTGTTGTATCTAATTATATATAAAATGATTTTAATTTTATAATATTTTAGAAGTAACATGGTCTTGGTGACAATAATGAAAGGAATAAAGGCCAGAATTAACTCATATATACAAGAACTTAATATATGAAGTGAATACCACCAGTAATATGAAGTGGATACCACCTTTACCTATCAGTAGGGAAAAGAAGAACAATTTAGTAAATTTTGTTGGAATAGCCAGCTACTATTTTGAAAAGTTAAAAAGTTGACTTCCTGGCGAGTCAAAGATTTAAATGTGAAACAATGAAAAATATAGGATAATTACTTTTTATGCAATCCAGGAATGATGAATGCCTTTCAGAGTATGGAAATACTGAAGCTAGATGGTTTAATTTTATGATATAAAAATAAAATTTTGTATAGGGAAAAACCATAGTTAAAAGACCAAGACTAGTAAAACTTACTTCTACACTTCTCACAAAGGACTAATTTCTTCCTAATATATGAACAACTTCTAGCCAATAATCCAATAGAAAACATAAGCAAAGAGAATTCATTTGAAAAGATGTATACACTTATAATTAAAGATGTGAATTAAAACTACAACATACTATTTATCACCTGTAAACTAGCAAAGATTTGATTATGTAGTATAACTTGGGGAGGGTAAAAAGAAGGAAGAAAGGGGAGTGGGCATCCTCATACATTGCTGGTAGGAAATATACCTAGTGTTCTTGTTCTATGAAAAGCAATTTGAAAGCTGTTTTCAAAATTAAAAGTGTACATTTCTTTTAAATTAAAAATTCCATCTAGGATTTTAACTTCTAGATTTTCCATATGTGTCATATAAACATGTAAATCTTTGTGACAGCATTATTTTTCATTGTCAAAGATTGGAAACAAAAAATCAGTTGGAGAGTGATTACATAAATTACCATATATTTATTCAATGAAATATTAGGCCTCTCTTAAAGTGAGATAACACTGTGTGTACTGCTGTGGTTCCATGTCTAAGACCTAAGAGAAAAAAAGCAAGATGAAAGATTCCATTATGGTCTATTCAGTATGGTGCCATTTGTGTGATATATAGAGAGAGATAACAAAATTATGTGTGTATATATATATATATTTATATATATGTATGTGTACACACACACAGAGTCACACATATACAGATATCTCTGGAAAGATATGAAATTTTGGATATAGCAATTGCCTTTAGTGTTTAGAACTGGTTTACCTAGAGGACAAAAGTAGACTTTTTTTTTAGTTTTAGTGTAGTTTACAAAAGAGTGTTTGGTAATTTTTTTTTTTTTTTACTGTGTGCATTTAATATGTACCAGAGTTAGTATTTTTAAATTGTATTGTGCTAATAGGGATTGGTAAGGAAGAACAAAAAATAAAAGGCTATAATAGTTGCTGTAAACAGTCACTAAATGATTACTGCAGTGCTGTGTTTAATTTTAGATTTTGTTAAGAGTTTTCTAATTCACAGTGTTCAGATGATGTTACATGGCTCACTGGAGGGTGACCCTAGTGGATTGGGTTCTGAAGAATAGCTTCTTTGGGGTTCCTATTAACAATATGATGAATGACAACCAGCAGTTACTGCTCTTTTTGATGTTTTGAATGCATTGAAGGAGGTGCTTTACTAATTAGAATCTACCTAAGCATCCAGCCAGAGGTTGCATTTGCCTCTTGTGGAAATAAAATAGTAGAGTGGTTATTGGAGTTTGTATTCCAGGGTGCCTGAGCAGCATGCTGTTCAATTCAAGGTGCAGCCCACGGATGATGAGGATAAGGAAGGAGAAGAGGGCGCCCTTGGGGTAGGCCCAGCTCTAGGCCTGCATGTCCTCTGTTGGATCCTGCTCATTATGTGCATTGATGTACCATTTTAACTTGGTGCAAGTTAAATGTTATAATAAATAATAAATATATAATAATATATTATATAATAATAAGTTAAATGGTATATGTATGTTCTGCAAAAATAAACCATCATTGTTTTGAAATATTATTCTTATTGTGAAAACATTTGGATTTAAGCTTAGGCATGGTGGCTCACACTTGTAATCCTAGTGACTAGGGAAGATGAGGCAGGAGGATTGCAAATTCAAGTTCAAGGCCTTGTCAATTTAGTGAGACCCTGTCTCAAAATTTAAAAACAAAAAAAAATTTTTTTAAAGGCCTGGGGATTGTAGCTCAGTGGTAGAATGACCTTGGGTTCAATACCTAGCCCTGGAAAAAAAAAAGAAAAAAGAAAAAAAAATAGTTTGAATTTAAATTTCATTCATTCATTCATATTATTATGAATGTCAGCATTTTATAGGTCAGAAATATCTACCCTAATACTTTAAATTTTAACATTTCTTCTTTAAGGTGGGAGATTATGATAATTTTTTCACCAGGTATCATGTAGATGCTTCCAAATGCCCTCTTGTCCAACGTGCTGAACAAATGTTGGTTACAATGTAAAACAGGTTAAGAAACACCATACTAATCAAATCCTCTATAAAAATTTTAAAATAAAAATGAACACATGGTCGAAACATATAAATAAATCCTATATAGGCAGGCTCAAGGATTTTTCCATTGTCCTGTAATTGGTTGGTGTAGGTCTAGATTTGAAAACTGTGGATCTTGACTCTCACCTTTCACTGCCTCACACTGACTCCTCCTCACCCCATACCTAAGGAAATATTGGAGGAAGACATTGATGATAATTAAAAGACAAAAATCAACCCAGTACAGTGGAGCACACCTATAATCCCAGAGGCTCAAGTTCAAAGCCAGCCTCAGCAATTTAGTGAGGCCCTAAGCAACTTATCAGGACCCTGTCTCAAAATAAAAAAAATTTTAAAAGGGCTGGGGATGTGGCTTAGTGGTTAAGAACCTCTGGGTTTAATCACTGGTATCAAAAAAAAAAAAAAAAAAAACAAACAAACTAAAGAACCCTGGAGAAGTTATTAATAGAACTGCACATATATAGTTTAGAAATCTTCATAGGCCTCTGTGTCTAATTGTGATTAAAATATCCTTATAAAATAGATTATAGTAAGATTCATTTTGTGGATGTATTGTAGCTATATTTTTAAAGAAAAGGATAATAAAAGATATGAGGAATTGAGGATAGATGTAAACATAAATTCATGCTAAAATCGTATGCAGTTTTTTGGTTTTTTTTTTTGCTTTTAAAGAATGTACTAGACCTTTCAGGTTCCTTTGCTCTGTCTTTCATCTCATTTTTTGATTGGGTTAGAATTTATTCAGTTAAAGCTAATGTAAGTGAAAAATAATCCAGGATTAACCTTAAATAGGTTGGGTTTAAGTATAGTAGATTTCAGAGGATGTTGCCCTTGGCTGTAGTGATTTCAAAGAAATACTTAAAAACTGGTTGAGATGTGGAATATGCTGGGGTTATGTCACTTTGGTACATCGCTGACATTTTAACACCATACCAATACTAAATAAGAAAGAAAATAATGAGACGTAAGATACAGTGCACTTTGAATAAAGCAGTAAGTTAACTTGTAATTTCCAGGTAAATATTGGTAAGACAAGAATAGGTATATTAGGTGATTAGAAAGAAATCCACTGTTTACACATGATGTGGATTTATTTTTCAGATCAAAGAAAATTTTCAGCAAAACTAAGATTCTCTTAATGACAGTCTCTTTAACTTTTGGGTGCCCCCCCCCCCCCCATTTTCTTAGAAGTTTTCCAGATGAATTTCTGTGTTTTTCCTAGTTCTCTGCAAATTTTTAAATATTTCATCTTAAAAATAAAATGTATTTTGTTGCTTAATTAGTATTAGCAAACTGGACTGTTTTCTGCAGCAGAAATTGAATATATGCCTAGTAAAGTAAATTCTAAGAACAATGGTAGTAACTGTCAATAGGAAAACAATATATATTTATATATCTATAAATATATACATATGCCAGTTCTTTTTTTTTTTTTTTTTTTTTAAGATAATTTTGGGAAATACTAAGAATTTGAGGTCAGTGACCTTGGGGGCAGTAACTTAATTTCCTTTGGGTTCAGAGAGCATTTACTATGTGAACAACTCAAATAAAAGAAAACGTATTACCTCAAAAATGCTTTGTCAAATATATAACAGTTTATAAAAGTTTTCTATTTTTCTTCTACTTGTTACATTTACCAAAGAACTATAGCAAGAAATATTTTATTTTGCATATAATATTTACACTTCAAAGTAATTTATATATTAAATTAGGTTTTGTCTGAGTTGTGAAGTGAAAGCCTTTGTAAGAATACATGTTGATGTGTGAAAGAATGTGAAGTTAAAACATGTTGGCATACTCCTAGTTTCTCAGAACAAGAAAATGACTAATCTAAATTTCATTTCAGAATAAAAACCAAGACAAGCCACATAAAAGCAACCTAAAAATTAAACTGTCATCATATTATTTGTTTTAAAACTATGGAATAATATATCTGAGGAAGATTTCTCTCAAAATTGTTTTTCTCAATTTCAAGTAAGTAATTTATTTTGGTTAATATATTGGGGATGAGGGGGGTGGGGTGATCCTTGGCATTCAAGTTGGTAAATCCTACTCATCTATAAAGTGACAACTTAGATATCGAACTCTTTAAAGCCTGTGTCTTCTTTCCCTCTCCCAAAAGATTATCATCTGAATGGTTTTCTAACTCCTACCTCCCTTCCACGTTGCTATTAAATGATTATCCTGAATATTGTCTGTCCATAGTCCTCATAAGCATCCATCCCACTGCCTTCTATTGCTGAGTGACCTGGGAAAGTTATTTTACTTCTGTATGCCTTAATTTCCTCCTCTGTAAAATGAGTTTTAATGATTTTTTTTCCCCCACTGGATTTTTATAATTGAGAAAGGTAATCAGCAAACGCCTGGTATATATAGTAACTTAAATGTTACTTTTTTATCCTCTCCAGAATCTGCTACATTACCTCATATGTACTAAGTGTTCTTTAAAATGTTCAAGTTCAATTGAAATGAAAAGTGAACTTTTTGTAGTGTTTATTTATTCCTCACATAAGTACAAACTAAAACATTTACATTGTGGGGTAAGGATTTTTATAGTTGGACAATGACTTATATATCTACAGTGTAAGTAATTACCTATTTAAAACACTGTTTCAGAAATTAACTTTATAAGTACCTCATTCAGGCCCCCAGCTTTTTAAAACTCTTGATATTTCATGTATAGGCAGAGAAGTGTCCAAGTTTGAGTTCCCTTGAAAAAGAACAGTGTTAAACCATTCATCAGAAATAACCATAGTTTTCCATTTTTGTAGTTTAGATAATATGTTTCTTCTAAAAAGAACCTTATTTTTCAAATTGATTAATAGCGCCTTATTTGAAAATGATGGTAGAACATGTTGAATGTGTGTGTGCCAGATCCAACAGTAGAGGTGACATGTCAGTAGGGACTTAATTGTTCTCTTGTTTTTATCTTTGGAAATTTATGATACACACAAAATTGAAGCCTTTTGTTTTTAAACCTTGTAGGGTTGTGGGTTATAGGTCAAATGATTCATCATAGCCTAGAGCCTCAACTGTTTTCACCATATTTTTTCTCTATATGTTCCCAAGTTTTGTTTTGTTTTGCTTTTTAATGACATTATCTTTTAATGTCTTTTCATGAAGTCAAAGATTTCCAAAGATTTGATGTATCAGACCTTGATTGATGCTTAGGGCTTTTTAAATAGAAACCATAAGCTGGGTGTGGTGGCACATGCATATAATACCAGTGACTGGGGAGGTTGAGGCAGGAGGATTAAACATTCAAGGTCAACCTCAGCAACCTAGTGAGACCCTGCCTCAAAATAAAAAAATAAAAAGGACTGGAAATGTAGTTCAGTGATTGAGTGACCCTGGGATGAATCCCCAGTACTGCTAAATAAATAGCTAATATATGGCATTTTTATTGTGTGCCATTTTCTAAGTGACTTAATGTTCAGAACAGCTCCATGAAGTAGATACTATATATTCCCATTTTACACTTGAGGAAATAAGGCATGGAGAGGTTGATTAACTTTCTTCTAAGTTATTAGCGTAATGTTTACCTCATAGCATAAGAGAATTAAGTGAGAGAACATGTATTAGGTCTACCCATCTTAACAGGAGGAGCAGAGAAGCAAAATCTGAGATGTGTTTCTCCTGACACTTAAATAATTCAGTAATAGTCATTGCTGAGAGGTGACAGTGACCAGAAATATATTCTTATTCACATTTGTTTTATAATAATACTCTACTACTCTTTTCTGACCCATTTTTTTCCTGAAATGGAATATTACTTTTTCCTCTCAAGTTCCTGTTCTTATTTGGACTGAATTATTTTATGCATATGTATTTACAAGGTGATTGGGGGATTTTAATTCAATCTAAAATATTTTTGTAAGTTTAGTGTAATTAAACAAGTGGTATATGAACATATAGTCAGTCTTCCATATCCACAGGTTCTATATCGAGGGAATAAAGCAACCTCAGATCGAAAGTATTTTGGAAAAGAAATTATTTCTGTGCTGAACATGTGCAGACTTATTTTTCTTGTTATTATTTCCTAAACAATAGAGTATAACAACTATTTCATAGCATTTACATCATATTAGTATTATAAGTAACCCAGAAATGATTTAAAATATATGGGAGTCTATGTATAGATTATATGGAAATAATGTGTCATTTTATATAAGTAATTCAAACATCTGTTGGGGTGGTCCTGGAACTAATCCCCCACAGATACTGAGGGGATAACTGTATTCCCATTGTGAACTTAAAAAAAAAAAAAATGAAACAGGTAAATATTTTCTTCGAATACCAGTCTTATTCTCCTTTCCAGTTTTATCAATTTTTGCTGTAAGCAAACCTTCCCGAAACTTAGTGCTATAAAGTAATAGTCATTTGTTAGCCTGTGATTCTGGACTGGACTCAGAGCATTCTGCTAATGATTCTGTCTGGGACTGTTTATGTGGCAGCATTCAATTGATAGGGCAACTGAGTGGTAACGATTGGTCTAGGATAATTTGACTCATAGATCTAGAATTTGGTGGCTGTTGACTGGGATGATAGAGGGCCATGTGTCTCCAGCAGGCTAGCTGTGGCTCCTTCACTGGAGGCATTATTAGGGTTATAGGAGTAGCAAGCCCCATATATTTTTCTGTTGTTCCATGGGCCAAAGCAAATTACATGCACAACACAGAGTTGGTATGGGAGGGTTTTCCTAAGGGTGTGTGACTAATTAGGGGGATATTACTGCAGCCATCTATTATACTAGTGTTGCCAGCTGACTCATTTTTCAGGAAGCATTTGCCAGTGTTACATTGCCCTCCTAAATGAGCAGCACCTGCCCCACCCTGTGGTGCCAAGGATTGAATCCAGGCCCTTGCACACTAGGCAAACAACTCTACTATTGAGCTGTACTGATAGCTAGTAGTGTTTAAGTAAATAGTTTATTCAGTGAGTCAGATAAATTTAGTTAATCCATGTTCTTTCTTGTTTTTATTTCATTCTCATCATCCTTCCACATCATTCCTGGTCCAATTCACTCTGCAAATATTTACTGAGTACCCACTAAGTGCACACACAATAAGGTGAGCAGCAGATGGAGCAAGACTTGTGTTCATCATCAGTGTTTCTTCTGCTTCATTATGTAAACAAAATTTTGTAAAAGTAGATTATTATAGCAGTTTTTTGAAAATGACCAGCAACCCACACTAGTCTGATTATATCTTGTATGCTACATTTTATACAGAATTCTTCAAATGACAAAAACTGTTAATACAGAGGTTATTTTAATCTGTACTCCCACCAGAAGTATGAGACTTTCCATGTGTTCAAGATTATGTTCTAAAATGTTTTGATCAGTGCCAATCAAATAAGTAAAAACATGGATTTTGGTGTAGTTAAAATTTGCATTTCTTTCATTATAAGTGAGTTTGTCTTTCCATATGCTTGAGTGGCATTTATAGTTCTTTTTCATTATACTAGTTGCTTATTATCTTTTACACATTTTCCTGCTGAGTGTCTTGGTCTTTGCTTGTTGAACTCTTCATATATTAGAAAAGTTGGTTTCTGTCAGTGAATTGAGTTGTAAATGCTTTTCCCAGTTTGTTGTTCTTGTGATACATACATACCTTTTATTTAAATAGTGTTTTTTCACTTTTAAAAATATTTTTATACAGCTTTAAAATCACATTAAGATAAAGTTATATTTAAGTACTAGACATGAGAATGGAAGGAAAAGATCCTGGCCTGATCACATCCTGTTTAAAGAGTTTACCTTTTAAAACTCTGTGACTTAAAATGAGAAGTTTTAAAGGATCCTGTCTTTGATTTATTTTTTCCTCTTCTAGATTCGTTTCTATCATGAGACTATTCCTTTTCCTGTGCAGCAGAAGTGGAACCATCCTTTGGAGGCCTATTTGTAGATGATCAGATTTTGTAGCACAGGTGTAAAATACTTTGTATCAATTAGAATAAATTATTAATAATGTTGCTTTGAGTCTTGTCTATTGTTGACTTTGTGTGTGTATGTTCGTTATGCGTTTAACACATACAAATACAGTATTAATGTTTTAAGCAGTGCACTGTATATAATGCTTTATCTGTTTACTAGCCTTTACCTGACCAATCACATGGCTATATGACAGTGGCTAGATTAACTTAGTTACATCACATAAAAGAAAGATAAAATGCAGCCCTTTTTTTGAGCAGCATTAATGCTACTCACTACTCAAATAATGTTTAGATTTTTGATATTTTGTGGCTCTAGGAAGAAGGTAGCCAGAGGCACCTATTGCCACTTACGCAGTATCAAACATTATGAAATATACTAACTTTCTCCCTTAATTTCTGTATAAAAAAGGGATTAAAACTGTAATACTGGACACGTTAGCATGTTTTGAGTAATTCAGTACAGTTTTAAACATTTTTGGAGTTGCTAAACCCTTTTTCCATATGCAGTCTTACCTAGCAGCATCAAAACCAGCTAATAAGGAGTCCAAGTGATTTGGCAGGACATGATTGAAAGCCAGTTTTTGTTGTTTTACATAGTTTTTGTTTTTAAGTTGTAGGTAGACACAATGCTTTTACTTATTTGAATGTATGTATGTATGTATGTATGTGATCCTGCGGATTGAACCCAGTGCCTTATGTTTCTAGGCAAGCACTCTACCACTGAGCCACAACCTGAACCCTACCTAATTTTTAATTTTTCAAAGTTACTGAAGTAATTATTAGGATGTGTTATATCATTAATACTTTAATGATATTTCACTGACAATTGAAATTTTCCATTTGATACTGTCATGAACATAACTGTTATTTTCTTGATTAATCCTTTAAAACAATTTTAAACATGTCTAATGTTGTAATCTATCTCCTAATTATACATTTAATATGTATAGTAATTTTCCTTTCTGAAAAGCTGGTATTAAACTGAGGGGACATCTTATAAAAGAAGACTTCTTAAAGAAAATATGACATTTCCTAATTTGTTTTCAAACTCTCTATACTTTTATCAGTCTATCATGGAATGAGTTTGTTTCCCCCTTCTGTTTTGTTCATTTTTGCCTTGCTTTTCTCAATTGTTTTAACCTCTGTGGATTTTAACTTTCATAACTAGTATTTCAGCAGTGTGTTCAAACTGCTGAAGAATGAAGTTTCTCTGATGTTTTAAAGCCCTTTAAAATGGATTACTAGAAAAAAGAAATGAGAAATTAAAAATACCAAGCAAAAAATACAAGCTCCATTTATAATATTCTTGTATTAGCTGGGTGTGGTGGCGCCTGCCTATGATTCCAGCAACTTAGGAGGCTGAGGCAAGAGGATCACAAGTTCAACAATTTAGAGAGACCATCAGCAACTTAGCAAGACCCTATTTTAAAATAAAAAAATAAAAAGAACTGTGAGTGTTGCTCAGTGGTAAAGTGCTCTTGGGTTCAACACCCAGTTATTCCACCCCCACAAAAATTATATTTAACAGTTATAGAATTGTCCTCTTAGGTTGCTGTAAATTTCTGAATGCTGACTTCCAAGTTCTACATTTACCTTATAGATCTATAATGATTCATAGCACTCGAGTAGCATCGTAGGTACCTTTTTAATCAATTTTAAAAGATGCTTTAATTTCTCTTATATTTCTTGTTGTGTCACAATTCTTTTTACCTTATTGTTTGAGTCTTTCCATGATATCTAATATAAATCATTGCCTATCTGTGTTTAATCCTTTGATGTCACTTCATTTTTTAAAACCTATCTGAAGATCTTTTCAGTGGGGAGATTCTAAATTTGTTATAATTGATGTTTGATTTCTTTTTACTCTTTTAATTTTATACTTTTTAAATAACCTTGTTTTCTTCTTTCCTTTAGTTTTTGGATTTTGCAGCATAAACCATCTTTTGTGTTTTTTTTTTAAACCATAGCTATACAGTCATTTTTAAAAGTATGTACCCTGGAATGTAGTTATAATTATAAAATTCCTAGAATAAGACAATATATTATTTTCTTTAATGCATGTTGAGTATCCCTTATCTAAAATGCTTAGGACCACAAGTATTTCAGATTTTTTAATTTTTTCAGATTTTTGGGGAACATTTATATATGTGTGTGTGTGTGTGTGTGTGTGTGTCTTGAGTTATCTTGAAGATGGGACTCAAGTCTAAAGATAAAATTCATTTGTGTCTCATAAACACCTTAAACATATAGCTTAACGTACAGCTGTGTTTTCACTGTGACCCATCATATGAGGTTAGGTGTGAACTTGTCTAGTTAGGGTGTCATGTTAGCATTCAAAAAGTTCAGGATTTTTGAATATTTCAATTTTGAATTTTCAGAATAAGATTGCTCAACCCATATAAGAAATTTGTCTTAGTTTATTCTTTCAGCATTCCCAGTTTACCACACTAGTCTATAAGACTACTTCTAAATGTTGACTGTTTTAAATTTTATATGATCTTTTAAGAACACATTGTCTTATGTATCAAAGTAAAATAATCTGCATATTATTTGTAATAATTTGCTTATACCATACAATTTAAATCCATTTTTGAGTTTCGGTTTTGATTTTTTGGGTTGGCTCAAATAACATTTTCATGTACTATTTTTCAGGAAATTGACTGAAATTGAATATTTGGGGTACTTTTCTGAATCCTTGAATATCTGAAAATGACTTTTTGTTGCATGTGCATATTATTGACAACATGGCACAGTATGATATTTTTGTGTCCCAAGCTTTTTCCTTTATAATTCTCCAAACATTGTTCTGGTGTCTTTTAATTTTAACTGGAATAAGAAAGTTCTTTTGATGTAGGGATATAGTCTTTTTATTTTATGATAGTTTTTCTATTATACCTTTGATTATTGATTCCATTACATTTTATTGTGATTTTTTTAAAAGTAGTACCTGTTACTTATGGATTATATCACATTTTAAAAACTTTTTTATTTTTTTGCCTTCTTGGTGAACATTTTTATTTTTGTCTTCTACATTATAGTTTTCTATAATATTGATTCCAGTTTTTGCCTTCTTCAGTGTAGATTTTAATTTTGTTATTGTTTTTTACTTTTATTTATTTATTTATTTTTAGAGTTTCACTTATACCTTAGTCTGCATATATATGTATTTTTATTTCTTACAGGTATGTTTCAGTTTATCATCTTTATAAAAAATATTTCACAGAAACTTTATTTTCTTGTATCTTTTTGAGAACACACAAGAAATACTTTTTTACATTTCTTCTCTTTCCTATTACAGATTATTGCAGATTATTTTCCTTGGCATTTTAAAAAAAGGTGACTTATCTGTGCTGTTGGATGTTTGTGTAGGTCCCATTCTGTGTTATTTATGAATAAGAGACTATCTAGACCTAGTGTTTGCCAGTAGATAGGAAATGCCAAGTTTACTTGGCCATCTTCATTTTCTACTTACAGGCTGGTAGAACTGCCCTCTGATATACAGAGCTAGTGATTGTGCCTCCTTTATTTTCTTATTGTTCCTATAGCTTAATTCTCTGGCATGTAGGGGCTAATATATTCCTAGATAACCTGAGACACTTAAAAAAACAAAAATAAAAACTCTAGGCATTTCATGAAAACTACCAGATTGTGAAGGTTCTTAGGCCTGTAGGTGATTTAATATGCAATAAAAACTAATTTATTTATTTTTATGGAAACTATGACTTAATATCCCTGGATACAAGGAGAGATATATGCTGTCAATTATGTTAACATGGAGTGTTGTGTTTTTAGAAAGAGAATTCAATCTAAGGTATATAAGAAAGTAAAGGAGACTGGTTTTTATTGGAGTAGACCATATCTCTAAGGGAATAGAGTTGTGTATCTTAAATATGTTAGTGAAAAATTGGAAGAAATGTTATTCTTTATTTTGTTGTATCCCCTTCCCCAGTTTCTTTCTTAATCACAGAAGTTGGGTTGTTTCTTACAACCAATGGTGCACCATATTTAGTTGGCAGTGCTTTTTCTTAGTACTGAAGTTAGTGATGTTTTATAATCATTGACATTTTAGATCAAGGAATTATGTCAATAGGTATTTAGCTTAGTGTCCTTCTAAATTAAATACAGGATTAACGTTAGCTTTTCTCTCTTGACAATTTTGGCCTTATGTTAACTTTTTTGCTTTATTCACTTGAAAATCTGGTAAGACTGGGCACAGTGGCACATGCCTGTGATCCCAGCAGCTCTGGAGGCTAAGGCAGGAGAATTTTAAGTTGAAAGTCAGCCTCTGCAACTTGTGAGGCCTTAAGCAACTTAGTGAGACCCTATCTCAAAATAAAATATAAAAAAGGACTGGGGATGTGAAAACTTGATAAGGTAACTTGTCAGTTGTGTAACAAAGCACCATTCATTATTTATAGTAAAAATGAGTCAATGAGTAAATTACATAAAAACGGAGGGTGAACTGTAAATACTGGTAGGTGGTTATGTCTTTGAGTTTCCCTGAGTATGATAACTCTTGTAGTTGAGCAAGTTTGTTGCTAAGGCTCAGGAAGCTGTGTCTACGGGGCTGGAAAGACTGATTGCCATTTGGTGCTTCCAACCTAGAGTAGCTACTGTACCAGTCCTTGTGCTGTCATTGTCTTACATTTGACCTGTCAACTTGAGGTGGCCAAAGAGAATAGCCCCTGAATTGCCGTGAGGACTTCTGAATAACACTACCCTATTGGCATGTTGTTTCATGTTTTTATATCTCAACTAGGAAGTACAACCAGTGTCTAGTGTGCCCTTTTTGGATCACGTGTATTTCAATGTCTAATTAGGCCTAATGGTAATGTACCTATATTTCATGGTTTTCCTTCCTCCTTCTTTCCTTCCCTCCCTCCCACCCTTCCTCCGACCTTTCCTCCTTCCTTCCACTAAGGATAGAACCCAGGGCCTCAAACATGCTAGGCGAGTGGTCTATCACTGAGTTATATTCCCTAACCTTTTTATTTTTCATTTTGAGATAGGGTCTCACTAGGTTGCCCAGCCTGGCCTCCAACTTGTTATCCTCCTGCCTCAGCTTCCCAAGTAGCTGGGATTACAGGTGTGTACTATCATACCTGGTTATTTCATGGCTTTAAAAATTTACTTTTGTTTTTTAATGTTTGATGAGTAAATTGGATTTATTATGTATTCTTCATAAGAGTTTTAAATTATAAACATACTACATACTTACTTTATTAAATAATGCCAAAATGTTTTCTGAAGTGTTTCTACCAAGGTATACCCCACTAGCAGTGTATGAATTTCAGATGTTCACATCTTTACCAACATTTAGAATTGTCAGACTTTAATTCTTGCTTTAAAACATCTACTTGTAAGTTTGTGTACTTTTCTGACTAGTGGAATTGATTTTTTTCTGTATGATATCGCCTACTTGTTGAGATGAGTATTGATACCTCCAACTTTCAGGTTTATCTACTTCTCTTACCTCATATTTTGATGCTTTTGTTATATCTATACATTTTTATGCCTTCTTGATGAAATGGTATCTTTATTCCTTGTTAAGAAGATAATATTCCTTAATCTTTCATCTTCTGTGTCTATTATTATTATTATTATAGATCTTCCAGCTTTGTTTTGGTTAGTATTTACATGGTTTAGTGTATCAAGAACTGTGAAGTTAGCTTGCCATGAATTTCACAGATGCTGGCAACAGGCAGGAGAATCCATGTCTTCACTTTATTGCATATTTACTAAGGAGATGATTATAGGCAACACACTAATCTGAAGTGCTCCAAAATCTTTAAAGCATTATGTGGGTACTAGAAAAGTTTCAGATTTCAGATTTTTAAATTAGGTGTACTCAGTTTACAGATAGTAGTTAAAAAGGAATGCTGTCTTAATAGGAAAACAAGATGTATTTCTAATTTTTAAAATTTATGTCAACTAAGTTGTGTCACATTTACCAATCTTTGGAAGTCTCTGATTCAAGTGTCTGAAAAAACTTTACATTTAAAATTTCAAGCCTAATATTGTGAAATAGGTGTGGAATTTGTTCATTATAAGCATTTTTATATAGCCTCAGCTTTACCTAATGGGTTTTTTGGTCATCTTACATTATGCTCTTTCCCAGAGGGAAATGTTTTGTTTGACCAACTTTTAGTAGCTGACAGATATTGAAATGGGGGTTTCTCCAGATTGATATTAGAGAATAGCCACATAAAAAGACAGAGCCAAATGCATGGAACATTTACTTTTTGACATAAAGCCCAGTACATATAGATTCTTTTTAAAAATTGAAGTAAACTTGATCATGGGTAGTTTCTTGTTTAGTGTGTCAAAATCTCACTACATCCCCAGCACATACTTGAGGACAAAGGGTCAAGCTTCTGTTGACAACTGTGGCTCTTTCTGGCTCAGCTTTTGCAATTGTAGAATGGTAATAGGGAATCAGTTTTCCTTTAATAAAAAGGAAGACTCTTGGGCCTGGGGTTGTAGCTCAGTAATAGAGTGCTTGCCTAGCATTCATGAGGCCTTACAGTTGATCCCTTCTACCTTAAAAAAAAAAAAAGAAAGGCCAAGACTAAGTGTAATTGGAACCCTGATCTTATGTGTTCAATATGTTTACACAGGAAAAGTAAAAATGTGTAGTGTTCTTTCAACCTAACATACTTTTCTAATTATTCTTTGATACATTATAGGCCTTTAGACAATGCTTACAGTAGAAGAATTATTTCTTCATATGTAATTTGTGTGTGTGTGTTCCTGGGGATTGAATCCAGCGTTATTTTACTACTGAGAAACATCCACAGCCCCGTTTTGCTATTTTTTTTATTTTGAGGCAGCATCTCACTAAGTTACTGGCCTCCAAAATGTAATCCTGCTTTAGCCTCCTGAGTAGCTGGGATTATAGGTGTGTGCCACCACACACAGCTCTTTGTGTGTAATCTTAAACAGATGACAACCCCTTGTGTATAGATTGTGGACTTTTAAATCTATTCTCTGTTCTTTTCCATTGTTATTACTTTAACTGAGATTTACTTAATTAATTTATTTCTTTGCAAAGCTGGGGATTGAATTCAGGGCCTCCTGCATTCTAGGCACTGAACTAAACCCCCAGCCCAAGATCTCATGGTTTTGCTGAAACCATGTTAATAGCCTCCCAGTTTGTTTCCAACTTCACCTCTTCAAATTCAGCCCTTGTATTGTCATAAGAGTGGTATTTTGTAAAACTCAGTTTTCATTCAAACGTTGTCATATTAACAGTGGTACAATATAGGAATATAGATGAAAAATTACTGATTTTTACTATAAAATTAACTGAAGTTTTCAAAGATGAGGGGTGGGTTACATCTGTATGTTACATATGGTCTTTTATGCAGTCATCAAAAGTCTTGTAATAGGAAGGGGAAATATTCCTTTTTATGACTGAATAAAGAACAGATTTAAAAATAGTCTGTACAGTATGATTCTTTTTAAAAACGTGTGTAATGTAAACATGTGGACAAAATAATAAAATATACCAGAATGTATATTGTATACCAGAAGTGTTTATGTCTTGGTGGTAGAAATGAGTGATATTTTTCTTTTTTGTACATTTTCCCTGTTTTTTTATTGGTACATTATAGTAATACACAGTGGTGGAATTTGTTGTTCCATATTTGTACATGTACACAACATAACGATATAATTTGGCCAATAGCATTTCCCAGTATTTCCCCTTTTCCTCCCTTCTCCCTTCCCCAGGTCCCTTTCCTGTATTCTAGTGATCTTCCCTTTGATTTTCTTGAGATTACCCCCAGCCACTCTACCTTTCTTTTCATTTTTCCTCTCTAGCTTCCATGTATGAGAAAAAACATACAACCCTTGACTGTCTGCATTTGGCTTATTTTCCTTAATATAAAGGCCTCAAGTTTCATCCATTTTCCTGCAAGTAACAATTTCACTTTTCTTTATGACTGAATAAAGTGCCCTTGTGTATATATCCCACATTTTCTTTATCCATTCATTTGTTGATGGACACTAGGCTGGTTCCATAGTTTGTCTGTTGTGAATTGTGCTGCTATAAAATGGGTATGCATGTATCTCTATAGTATGATGACTTTAATTCTTTTGGATAAATGCTAAGGAATGGTTTAGCTGGATCATATGGTGTTTCCATTCCTAGTCTTTTGGGGAACCTCCGTAATGATTTCCATAGTAGTTGTACTAATTTGTAATCCCACCAACAGTGTAAAAGTGTTCCTTTTTCTCCACATTCCCCTCCAGCATTAATTATTGTTTGTGTTTTTGATGACTACAATTTTGACTCGGGTGAGATGAAATCTCAATTTAATTTTGATTTTCATTTCCCTAACTTTTTTGTACTTTTAAAAATATAAATATTTATTACTTTAGGACAAAAAATAGACCAGAATGTATATTCTACTGATATTATTTTTCTTCTTGAGGCCATCATTAACTTTCTCTGTTCTAGTTATTTTCCAAAATGTAGTCAGTGGACGTCTTAGAATTTAGAGTTCTCATTAAAAATATAAATTCCTAGGGTCGACCTCAGAAATAGAAAATAAAAACCTTTGGGGTTATCGTTGGAATGTGTACTTCTGATAAGTGCCACAGATGATTCTTATACCTTCTGAAGTTTAAAGGAAGATTCTGAACAATATAGGCTTTTTCATAATCGGGCACATGGCTATATTTTCAGTCTCATCTTCTACTTCCTACCCAAGCATTTGGGCCTTCAATCTGAACTACTTGCTTTGGCTCAAATGCTCAAGGCTTTGCTTATGCTGATAACTAAAGGAAAGCAGGGACCTTGACTGGTCTCATTTAGTTGTGGAACGTCTTGCTGAGTTGCTGAGTCTGGTCTTGAGTTTATAATTCTTCTGCCTCAGACTCCTGAGTTGCTGGGATTATAGGTGTGTTCCACCATGCCTGGCATGAATGTCATTCCTATGGGTGGAATGACTTTGTCCACTTGGTTAATTCTTCACACTTCAAGACTAACCTGAGATATCAACTCCTCTGCAAAGCCTCTCCTGACTTTCTTGTCTGTTAAGCAGGCCTTAGTGTCACCATTAAACTTTATATGTCTGTTAGAGGGAATATATGTCTGTCAGAGCACATATCACATGCTTTGAGAGTTTTTTGTTGTTTGTTCTGGCTTCCCTATTTAGGCAAGATCAGTATGCTGCCAGTCTTTTGTGTCCTCAGTACTTAGTTCCTAGATGTGTATTAAAATTAGAAAAAAGCTTGTGAAGGAGTAGTAAATATATAGCTTACTTATGTGAGATACCTAGAGTAGTCAAATTTATAAAATAAAATAGTGGTTACCAGAGGCTGGGAGGAGGATTGGGGATTTCTTGCTTAATTGGTATAATCTCAGTTTTCTATGATGGAAAAGTTCTGATAATTGTTATGATGGTTACATAGCAATGTGAGTGAATCATACACTCAGAAAAGGTTAAAATGGTAAATTTTGTGTTCTCTATAGTTACTAACACATTTTGCTTTATTGTTAAATTGTTTTGACATTGTAGTACTTGATTTTTAAAAATGTTTGGAATTAAATTGAATGTATAGAATAGGCCTATAAGAAATAGTAAGATTAAGTGAATTTATGAGAAAGAAAACAGCATATAGAGCAAAATGTTCTTCTGATAGTACAACTAGCAATTAAAATTTATAATTGATGTGATGGTCATTTGCCACTAACTAGTATATAGCTGTAAAACAGTATGTTATTTTGGGATTTCAACTTTCTTAAGGTCGAAAGACCTTTTTATATTTTCCTGCTTAGAATTGGCTTCCTACCCACATCACAGATATTTGTGAGCAATAAAATATTAAGCATCTCATATTCTAAGTATTTTTTGTAGATAATCTCAAGAGCCTTTTACATAAGCATGACTTAAAGATGACTCTGTTTCCTGGTTGGTTTGTTTGTTTGTTTTTTAAAGCATATGTGCTATTGAATAGAATAGTTCTCCTTTATCTGCAGGGAATATATTCTAAGACCCATAGTGGATGCCCAAAACCACAATAGTACTGAACTCTATATATGCTGTATTTTTTCCCTACATATATGTGCCTATCATAAAGTTTAATTTGTAAATTAGACACAGTAAGAGATTAACAATAATGAATAATAAAATAGAATAATTCTAACAATATACTGATGTAGACAGTGTCTCTCTTAAAATATTTTATTGTACTTTCACTTTTCACTTAAAGGAAGTTCTTTACAGTTTCTCTTTGTGATACCAAATAACCAGCAACATTGCTCTTGCACATTGAAGCCATAATTAAGTAAAGTAAGGGCTACTTGAATACAAGCAGTACAAAAACCTGACAATATCTAAGATGGCTATTAAGTGACAGATGAGTGGATGAGGGATATGATGTGGGTGTCTAGAGAAAGAGATGATTAATGAATGGTGTACAATTTAAAGTTTAATGAATTATTAATTTTTGGAATTTTCCACGTAGTGTTTTCAGATCATGATTGCAGCTAATACCACACAAAGTGAAATATATATTAAGAATGCTATATTACTATTTATCCTTGTAACTTAGTATTCCATTCAAAAGGAGAAATAATAGTGTGCCTTCAGTAATATGCATCGGCTCCTTTTTTCTTGCCAATGATCTTCATATCTCTGTTCTCCTACTTGTTGCCCTTTTCTGTCAAGTATTGATACATCCTAATGGTTGACAAGTAAGATGAAGGGCAAATGTGTTCATTCCTCTATTATTTTTCTTTAATCTCTTTTATTGAGATATAATTTAAAGACTAAAAACCCACCAATTAGATGAGTTATAACAAATATATTCAGTCATGATATATAGATGGTCTGTCACCCTAAAACATTCCCTTGTGAACCTTTCAGTCCAAACTCCCTTCTCATCACTGACTTCTAGCAACTACTGATCTGCTTTGACTCTACTAACTTTAGTTTTATGTTTTCTAGCATTTCATATAAATGGAGTCATATAGGATATAGTTATTTGTGTCCTCTTCCACATTGTTGAATGTATCTATGAAGTGTTCCTTTTTATTGGTGGTTTTCGATTTTGTGTATATACCATTCACTAGGTTCTTGATATTTTAATTATTTCTAGTTAGAATTATAAATAAAACTGCCATGAATATTCTTGTACAAATCTATATGTGATTATATATTTTCATTGGTCTTACACATACTTAGGAGGGGGATTGTTGGGTCATAGGATAAGTTTACTTCATAAGAATCTACCAGACCTTTTTTTCCCAAAGTAGTTGTAACATTTTGCATTAGCTCTGGCAATATATGGGAGGTCTCCTTTTTCCACACCCTCCTCAACATTTGGTTATATTTAGTCCTTTAAAATTGTATTATTTCTAGGGGAAATATTATGATATCTCATTGTGGTTTTGACTTTTCATTTCCCTAAGGACAAAGGATACTGAACATCTTTTATGTGTGCATATGGTTGCACCTGTGTGCTTGCTGAGGATTGAATTCAGAGTTTCATGCATATAAGAATGAACAGCTTTTCAGGTGTTCATGTGCCTCACAGTCTTTTGGTGCAGTATTTATTGAAAAAATTTTTGAGACCTAAGTTGTTGTTTCTTTGTTATTGAGTTGAACATATTATTTATATATTCTGGACTGATCCTTTATCAGATTTGTGTTTTGCATATTTTCTCTAACCTGTGACTTGTCTGCATTTTTCTAGTGGTATCTTTTGAAGAGTAAAAACTTTTAATTGTAGAAGTTCAGTTTATTGTTGCTGATGATTCATACTTTTTGTGACCTAAGGACTATGTGCTTAATATAAGATTGCAAATGTTTTCTCCTGTGTTTTCTTATTGAAGTCTTATACTCTCTATTTTCCAACAGGTTGTGGTTTAAAATATTCAGATTTCTAAGTTATTAGTAGCCACCTTTTTTAAAATGTATTAATGGGGATTATTTTGGTCAGGCCCTTTCTAGCTTTGATGTAACTTATAAAACTTCCTGTAATTGGTCAAAACTTTGATCTAAATATGGGCAAAGTATAATGCAATTCAATTAATTTGTGCCCTCGGATTTTCATTCCTGACTTCCTGGTAATAGTTTGTATCTGCCCAGGTTTAATTGCTCTTATCAGACACTTTGCACATTTAAACCCGTCTGTCAGATGTATATCTAAAAGTCCTCTTTCATTTATTTTCTGAGTTACTAGAGAACACAGATTTGTGTGAATTTGTGTAAGAGGATTATGAATGAAGCAGAATGCATTTTGTTAGGGACTTTACCGTCTAGAAGAAGTTAGAAAGTGATCAGTATTTGTAGATATGAGGGAAAAACCCAGTTTGAATGTTCACTGGCTCGACTTGTAGTATATTGTATATACAAAAACTCGTTTTGTGACCTCTGGCTAGTTCTTAATAGAACTAGCCTAACTTCTAGCTCAAGTCCAGAGCATCTTTTATTCTTCATGTAGGCCTGTGTATGAGAAGTCTTAGTGATTACGTCTCCTTTCTGCCTTCTCACCATATAGGATAAACTTAATTAAAAAAAAATAGCTTCTCTGGTTTTTTGTCTTGTGAGCTAGGGTAGTTTATAGGTAATATTTGATTCTACTGTTAGGTAACATCTAATTACACTCTTCTACATTACATAGACTGGTTGCCTTTCCCATTCAAAACAGCGTAAGTAACCAGCTGGGTAGAAGCAGATATGACAACCCTGCTTTCTGTTATTAAACCTTATATTAGAGAGACTTAAAAAAATTGTTTTGAAGTACAACAATCAGCAGGGTGTAGTGGTGTACACCTACAATCTTGGCAACTGTAGGCTGAGTTGGGAGGATTGAAAGTTCAAGGCTAGCCTCAGCAACTTAGTGAGACCCAGTTACAAGATAAATAATTAAAAAGGACTGGGGAGATAGCTTAGGGGTAAAGCACTGCTGGGTTCAATCCCTAAAACCGAAAAAAGAAAGAAAGAAATGCAACAATTTCTGTGCTCTAATTTTTAAAAAAATGATCCAATATACAGCTTTTTTTCCTTTCTTCTCTCTTGCTCTTATGTGCCACTTTAAGCCTATACATCCTCCCAACCCCCTAGTTAAATATAGCACTTCTCTTCCACTATAGGGACTTAAATTACATACACCATATATGAGTCTGCTTAAAGTTGTCACATAGTTTACTAATGCTCTGTGTATTTTTTTTTTTTTGAGGCTTCTTTCTGTGTTTAATATTGTATAGTTTCTATTACTGTGTCTTTATTTTCATTTATCTTTAATTCTGGCATTTCCAATTGGTTCTTACTTGCCATTGTATTTTTTCATCTTTAATGTGTATTTTTCATCTCTGAAATGAAATTTTTGATTTACATTCCTTTTATTATTTATTACCTAAGATGTTTAAGTATTCTTAAACATGTATATTATCGTTATTTTGATATCTTTGCTTACTAATTCTATCATCTGTATCATTTTGTAGATTGTATATTCTACTTTTATTTCTTATTATGGGTCATATTTTTTGATTATTTTCATGCCATTTTTCATTGGATACTAGACACTGGATTTTCCCTTGTTGTGTTCTGGATATTTGTCTATTTGTAGAAATTTCTTGAGCCTTATTCTGGGACACTGCTATGTTATTTGCAAATAGTCTAGTACTTTAAAGACTTACTGAATTATTATGCTTGATTACGTGGGAACAGAGTAAACTTTAGGGCTAATTTTGCCCCACTACTGAGATAATATCCTTATGATAATTCTACCTGAACTCTTGTGAAGTATATGCTATTTTCCTTCTGGATGAAATAAATTATTCCTGACACAATGTGAGCCCCTTGGATTGTTGCCTCTGCTTCTTTTTTACTGGATGCAAATATAGCTGTTTGTCATATAGCAGGATAATTCAGTTGAAAGACAAGGTGTTGAGGCAAAAAAAGTTTGAAAAGTAGGTGAAAGAGAAGATGAAGGATTCTTGTCACAAGTCCATCTAGCTGATTTAGAAGTGGTTTATGTAGGTGGTTGATAGGTGTTCCCATACTGGTGGATGCCTTCTCACAGGTGTAGGCCAAATGATGTATATCTGATCCCAATCGCCTAGTCATAAGATGCTTTTCAGTTCTGTACCTATCAAGAACAAAGGTTATTATTTACTTGGGCTCTTTTTTTCGAGGATTAGTTTGCCCGTGTGCATTTTCTGACATATTACACATGGACAGGCTAGAGTGGGTAAGCTGCTCCAGCAGATTGCCAAACCTGTAGTAATGAAAGAAAACACACTTATCATGATAATTGTGGAAGACAAAAATATTGTTTAAACGGGGTTCAGCAGGAGATTTGGTCTCAAGATGGGCTTTACCTCTAGTTGTCTCTTTCCTTACAAGTATGTGCTGATATTTTTAGTAAAAACTTCAGTGGAATCCTCTGCAGATATACCCTACTCTGCAATTCTCTCCTCTCTATTACTCTGGCAAATTCTAACAAGTATGACCTTCCAACTTTGTTTCCTCAACTCTGGGAGATTGCCAATGTCCACCTGGTTTTCTTCTCCCTCTGTTCCTTAGAAACTTTCTCTAAACAGGAATCTGTTGGAGAACAACTTACTTTGTTTCTTTTCCCTAACGGATTACTGTCCTGCATGGCCAGTGGCCAATGTCTAAAAACTGTAAAAATCCCTTTCTTATTACTTCATCTAGACTAGGATTCCTGCCTACTCGTTGTTTAAAGATTTAGCTAAATCATCATCTCCAAGATGTTTCATGTTCCCATTTTGTAGTCAGGAATTATTTGGTTGTAAAGAACAAAAGCTCTTTTCAAAAAGCTCTAATAAAGAGTAAATTTATTATTGTAGGACCCCGAAATCTTATAGAGCTTCATTGTTGGATACAAATAGATAGAACTTCTCTTCCATTCTTGTTTGCAAACAAGTTCCTACACAGGGTTCTTCCCATTTGCCTTTGGCTCTCATTTGCCAGGGCATTAACTCTGGCTTTCACTCAATGTGACTTTTCAGCTTTAGTCCTTATAGTAGGTAGTCAGATTACTTATTTGTGTGAATATTACCAAGGAGTTGGAAAGTTAATATTAGTCTTAGATGAGCAGAGGTCAGTACTGACATATTAATGTTTTGTGGTTAACAATGCAATTAAAACAAATATTTTTAATTTTTAAAAATTAGAAAGAAGGACTTAGAATTTGTTATTCTCATACTAAGAATCTAGTCTTAAAACTCAAGAAATTGAGTAATTAAATAATATGATTCATCTATAAACATTTACAGTCATTGTCCAAGGCACTAGGGATAAAAGTCTAGGAGTCAGCAAATCTAGGGCCTCGCACATGCTTTACTATTGAGCTAAACCCCAGAACTGTTTTTGATAGTAAAGTTTTTTTGGACATAGATCCTCCTATTCATTATATTATTATGTATGGCTGTCTTCATGCTTCAACAGGAATTGTGGTTGTAACAGAGATTGATCACCAAAGCCTAAAATATTTGTTTTTTGTCCTGTTAAAGAAAAAAGTTTGCCAGCCTCTGACATAGGGGTTTTTGTTTGTTTGTTTTTTAACTATGAAAAGTTTAACTTTTTTTTTTTCCTCCTGCATCAAGACCTTCTTTAAAGTCTTAGACTTTGATCAGAATTAATAGTTAAAAAAAGGTCAAGTTACTTTCCCAGAGTCCTGACATTAGATTAGAAGTTCCTGGTTTTATTCTGTTTAAGTATATAGAATTGTTTTGTCTTTTAATTAATTTCTGGTAAGTGTTAGTGAGATTACTACTTTCTCTGTAAGAGTTTCCTAATAGCAAGCATTTGAAAGTTTTATTTAAAATACCATATACAGGGCATGTGGGTTTATTGGTGATTCAGAACAGATGTGGTATGGTTTTTGGCAAGAGGTTAAAAGTCCAAGTTGTTGAAACCCCCTACATAAGTCTTTGTAAACCGTGAACTGGTTTTTTTTGTAATTTTAGCAATGAGCACAAGATTCACCCCCTCCCCCGTCCTATGTTAAAACAAAGATAATATGCTTTGGGATGTAAATATAGCTAAAAATTAACTATTTCAAATATAAAAATTAAACACAGAAGTTCCCAAAATACCATGAGTCTAAATGTGCTTGTTAGGTTAGTAGTTCTTCTCTCTTCATGGTTTTCATTCATTAGTTAAGGTAGAGAAGTCTCATGCAAATTTACATGAAGTTTTTCATCCTTCAAGTCTCAGCTGCTATAAAAAGAGTGCATTTATTTTCATATTTAATATGTACCTATCTTTTCAAAATGCCATAGCCATTAATTTCAGTACTAAATGATAGATCTTCTCACCACTTCACAGGAGATTCCCAATGAAGAAGTGGAATCTAAGGAATAAAAATTAAGAGTCCCTATGATTTGGGAGTTTTTATGACTCATTCATATTAACGTAAGTAGTATCTCTGTGATGAAAATACTTGACAAGTACAATTTAGAGGAGGAAAAGTTTGTTTTGGCTCATCGTTTCAGTCTCTGATGAGCTGACTCTATTGCTCTGGGCCAAGGTGAGGCAGAACATCATGGCAGAAGGGCATGTTGGAGGAGCACTGCTCAATTCATGGTGGTCGGGAGGCAAAGAGAAAGGGAAAGGGGCCACGGGGAAGATGAATCCTTTGAGGGCATGCTCCCGCTGATCCATCTCCTCCAGCAACATCCCACATGCCTACAGATACTACCTAATTAGCCCACCCAAAATAGGATCAACTACCATAATCTAATCATTTCATTTTTGAATATTCTTGCATTATCATAGGAACTTCTGAGGGACACCTCATATCTAAACCATAACAGTGCACTTTTATTCTCGATAATCCCAATTTTCACAACAAATTATATAGTCACTATCTGTATTTAATTATATTGACCATTGAGCACCTGGATCTGCTTAAAAACTTAGCATTCAACTGTCTTCAGAATTTATTCTCATTTTTAAATCTCATAGGAGTTAGTGAATTGATAGCTAAAAATTAGTGTAGTTGTTAAAATAAAACTTAACTTGTGCACAAACCCATCTGATAGTAAAAGCCTAAATCATGTATCTCTCTACAGCACAAAATCATGTGAATTCCCACTGTTAAAAATGAACTTAACCTTGCTAGGCATAGTGGTGCATGCTAGTAATCCCAGGGACTTGGGAGGCTGAGGTAGGAGAATCACAAGTTTGAAGCCAGCCTTAGCAACTTAGTAAGACCCTGTCTCAAAATTAAACAAAAAGGGCTAGGGTTGTGGCTCGGTGGTAGCTCACTTGCCCAGCATGCATGAGACCCTGGGTTCGATCCTCAGCACCACATAAAAATAAAGGTATTGTGTCCTCCTACAACTAAAAATTAAAAAAATTAGGCAAAAAAACCCAAAAAATCGTTTTAATGAATTTTTCATGTGGTGTTCAGGGATTTTCTCATTCTGTGTCCAGTCTCTTTTTCTAGGCTTATTTCCTGTTTTTCTCTCTATCATGAATATCCTATACATTTTCTAACTCCCTTCTTTCACTTAAACTGTTCCTTCCACTTTTGTTTTTTTCCTGCTTTTCCTTTTCCAGATTCCTTTTGCTATATGTGCCTTTTAAGTTCTTGTCCATTCCTTTTTTTGGACAAAGGATCTTGCTGTGTTGCCCAGTGCTGCTTTTGAACTTACAGTCTCAAGTGATCCTCTTATTTCAGTCTTCCAAGTAGCTGGGGCTGTAGGCACACACCATCATTCCCTTCAAATTCCTGTGCATTCTTTAATACCTTGTACAAGTATCACTCCCACGATGACTTTCTTCACTCACCCAGGGATTGAACTCAGGGCATTATGCATGCTAGGCATCCTTGAAGACCTTCTGGCAGCAACATTCCAATTAATTTCTCTTTTCTCTGGGCTCCCTAAACATTTCATTTTCATCTCTGTTATGTATTGTAGTGTAACTTGGCCCACCTCCACCCCTGGCTCTTTAAAGGCAGAGACTGAGTTTATTTTTAAATTCAAATTACCTGTGGAAAATCTTTACCATACCTAGGTGTTCAGTAAAAAAATTGGTGTACCTCATTAATTTCTTTAGGACAACTAGACCAGAAAATATTTTAAAAAGGGATTTTTCTATATAAGCTTTTAAGACTAACTTTAATATGCCAATTTCTAAATTTATTTAATACTTTTAATTGCTTTTATTTTACCTGCATTCAGGTTAACACTTCTTAATTTTTCTTCACATAGACACTTTGCCCCAGCCCTAAAGTTTCAGTTCTTCCTTCCCTTACAAGACCACTTGCCATGTTCTAATAGCTTCTTATGTTATTTTCCCATTGCCATCTTGTTGTCTTCCATTAATTCTTAAACATAGTAAGTTTAAGATCAGTTGCTTGACTTCCTAGGTAATCATTGCCTTTCATAAATCTCATTTTGGCCACTATCTTATGGGTAAGAAACAGGATGAAAGGTATACCTTAAACATTACCTGTTTGTAAGTACTGCTAAAGGCAAGAAGGAAAAATTAGCAGATGATATTATAGCCCTGGTATGTTTTTTATTTCAAGTAAATCTAATTTCATTAACCTTGGAATTGGGGAAACCTACAACTAGCCCTACAGGCATGTTATCTTAGCTTTATCTGATTTTATATTAGGTGAAAGCAGTTCACAGGAATTTTCAGAATGAAAACCTAAATGTGAAACCAAATTCTAAATAGCTGCCTTCACCATAAAACTGTTAATAATGAATCATCACAAACCCCATGGTGGTGCACACTGTAATCCCAGCATCTGGGGAGCTGAGGTAGGAGGATCACAAGTTCAAGGCCAGCTTGGATAGTGCTGTGAGACCCCCATCTCAAAAGAAGAAATAAAAAGAACTGGATATGTAGCTTAGTGGTAAAGTGTGCCTGGATTAAATGCCCAGTACCAGAATAAACCATCATATGCCCTTGATCTAGTGACTGGCAGTTAGGAAATTTTGTTGTACAGTTCTCTTCAGTACTCTGATCAGGTCACATCTTAAACTTGTATTTTTTTCAGTCAGAATAACAATTAGCATCTTATTTCACATAAATTATGAACTAAGGATTATAATTTGTAAAAATAGGTAAATCAGTTGATTTCATCTCATTTGTGCTATAGACTAGGTTCTTGGGTCATAACGTTAGTGATAGTTTTAAGATCTGTTCTTATATAAGGAGATTTCAGATCATAGTTCACCCTTGATTTATAGTGGGAACATTTTAAATTAGTATAGCATCTTCAGATATTCATCATTTCATAGATATACTTTATATGTCAGTGTGTGTGAGAGATGAGTGTTGTTTTAGAATATCTGAAAGCTCTGGGAACCTCTTAGAAGGGAAGCTTACAATTGGACTTATTTCAGATATAACAGATCCATACATTTGCTCATAGCCAATGAGGAAGGAACATCAAGTTCTTCCTTTTACTTATACTTCAGTACTCTAAATATGCTCAGGGGCAGGGTACATATGTGTGTGACATGGTGTAGACAATTTTACTCTCGGGGCTCCCCTGCTTCTGGCCCTTCAGTCTTAACAGTACTGACTTTAGGTTGCTCACTGTGAATAGTGTCACCATAGACTTTCATTATGGGGGAAAATAGCATTTGATACTACTTCTCATCTTTAATTCAGAATAATTAAGTTTACTGTGGACTGGGAAGGACCTAAACGATTTGAGAAAAGAACTGTTTCATATTTTGAGGAGAAATAGATTTGCTAAACAGAGGATTAGAAATATATGATTTGGCAGACTTGGAACTTGGAAAGCTGAAAATTGTTTTGAAATGCTAGAATTAGGAAAGTACTCTTGACAGTTTATAAAATTAGCCAGGTGGAATTGGTGAAAATATAAATTATTTTCATGTAATACAAATCCAGAGGGTAAAGGCTTAGGAGACATTATTTGAGAAATTCCCAGATTTGGAATCAGCCTTGGCTGAAATAAGAATTATGAAAGAGTATGGATTATTGTGGAAACATCATTGTTGTTAACTATACTACAGATAATTTTAAAGATTTAAAAATGTTTGCATTTGATTCAAAGACCTTTAATATTAGATGGTTTTCCTTTCCTATTACGATTCACTATAAAGTATTGATCACAGTGGTGATTCCAAAGAATATTAATGCATCTGTGTTGTGACTATAAATAGAATGCTTCTTTATAAATCAATAATTTTATTTGATAAAAAATATCTCTCAGGAATTTTGTTGTTTTTAAGCTTGTTTGAAGTAGTATTGAAGTAGTAAAAAGAGCACCAGACTGAGAGGAACTTGGGGGTTTTCTGGCCCTGACTCTCATTCAGTTAACTGTGTGACTTTAAGCACTCTGAATCTCTTCTTTCAGATGCAAAATAAGAGGTTGGGAGAGGCACTTATGGAGCACAATTGTGCATTTACTGAGTGCCATTTTCCTAACTAATTGATTTATTCGGTTTTTAATTAATGGACCTCTATTTTGTTGCTCATCCTATGCCCACATTTTTTTGTTTGTTTGATTCATTCTTTTATTTTTTTCCCCTTCCTCCCACCCCTCCCACCCCTCTTTTCCCTCTATATAGTCCTTCCTTCCTCCATTCTTACCACCCTCCTTATCCCTAACCCTAAACCTAACCCTAACCCTAACACTAACCCCTCCTACACCCCCTTATATGTCCTCATCCGCTTATCAGCAAGATCATTCGTCCTTTAGTTTTTTGAGATTGGCTTATCTCACTTAGCATGATATCCTCCAATTTCATCCATTTGCCTGCAAATGCCATAATTTTATCATTCTTCATGGCAGAGTAATATTCCATTGTATATATATGCCACAGTTTCTTTATCCATTCATCAACTGAAGGGCATCTAGGTTGGTTCCACAATCTGCCATGTCCACATTTTTAGAAAATAATACTGTAATGAAAATTCTTATACCAGTCTCCAGGGCATATTACTTGTACCATAATTTCAAGGCCATGGTATACATACTTCAATTTTATTTTACAGTGCCAAGTTGCTTCTAAGAAATTATACTGTCATCTGGAAAATGAGCGTTCTAATTTCAGTATTTCCTTACAAACATTGAATACTATTGGGCTTGCAAAATTTTTGCCATTGAAATGTTTTCTCTTTATTTTAATTCACATGTCCTCAGTAACAGCAAGGTTGATCATATTTTAATATAGTATTGGTCATTTTTCTTTCCTTTTCTGTGGACATGACCCCATTATATTCTTTGTCCATTTTTTTCTGTTGGTCTTTAGGAACTCTTTATATATTCTAAATAGTGAGTTTTTGTTGGCTAAATGCATTGGAAACATCTCTTCTTGCTCTGTTTGTCTTTTTATTTAGGCCCTTAATTTATGGGCCTTAATTTAAATAAAGTCATAGGATTTTTTTGGTTTGTGTTTTTTTAATGCCTGTTTTAAAAATTCTCTTCTAAACTGGTGTTTTTAAAATATTATTTTATCTACTTTTTAAATTTTGACTTGAATCCATCTGGTTTTCTTAGCCAGTGTGATTGAAAATCTAACTTTATTACATTTTTTCTCAGTCTAATTACCAGTTGGCCTAACACTATGCGGGGGTAAACCATTCTTTCTCCACTGATCTGTAGTGTCATGAATCTATATGTTTAACCAATAATTTCTAATCTGATAATAAATTTTTGAAGATCTGTGTACATGGTAGATTTTGAGGTAAATTACCATTGCTTTACATCCTTGTTCCCTCTCTTTTTGCTCATATTTTATGGATGGAATGGAACATGGGCAATGATGGTGCTGTTTTCTATTTTGTTTGGAATATTTAAAATCATTTCTCAGTGATCTCAGAGCTTTGGGAAATAGACATAACTACTCTTTATAATATGGGAATTCCTAGCCAAGCATTCTGGTACATTCTTATAGTTCCAGCTACTTAGAGAATCCTAAGTTTGAAGTCAACCTATGCAACTTAGCAAGACCATCTCAAAATTAAAAAAAAAACTAGGTGTGTATAGTGCCTCTGGGTTCAGTCAATCCCCACTACTGCAAAATAGATAGACAGACAGATAGAAGGCAAGAATGAATGAATTCCTGACCTGACCCTTAAGGTGATTTTATATAGACTACAAGAAAACACTGAACATGGTTCCTCATAAAATGAGTAAGTGAAAAGTCTTTAGCTGAATTTTACGCTGCATATGGATTGGTTGTGACTATAGGTAAAGATTTCTAGGGAAAGAACAGCTATCCAGAATTTTCAGAGGTCTGACAAAAAATACAAATTTTGTCTACTGAGATCTTGAATACCCTAGGCATTTGTAGAAATTCCAGAAAGAGTGTGATTTAGATGTAGGGCTAATATACTCCTGGAGGAAGGGCTTTTCCAGACTTGTTTTTTAAACAAAACTTAAAAACAAGGTTGAGAACATTTAAGTTTCTATGCATATTAATTAGTTGCATGCTGAAACAAAACACATTCTTCAAAGAAAGATAATAAAATCCATACTCAAGCAAGCATTCATTTAAAATTACTATACAGGTAAGGAAGTATGAAAATGTGATTTATAATCATAGAGAAAAATATGTCATTAAAAACAGACCCAGATGGGTTTGGGACAAAGCTCAGTGGAGCATGTTGAAGCCCTGGGTTCAATCACCAGCACAAAAAGAAAGAGAGGGAGGTAGAGAGTGGAGAGAGAGAGAGAGAGAGAGAGAGAGAGAGAGAGAGAGAGAGAGAGAGAGAAAAAAAATAAATGAAAAGGACTTTAAAACAGTTTTTATAAATATGCTTAATAGTTTAAATGAATATACAGTAGAATAAAACGATTAGTAAGGTATTACCTAGTGAGATCTGCCCATGGAGCTAAAGCACATTACAGAAGTCTGTGTTCACTAGTTATTGCAGTCTTGCCTGAAGAGTTTCATTTGAATCACACATAGTTGCAGGCAGGAGTTGATTAGAAGGGAAAGGAAAAGGCAGAAAGAACCACTTTCAAGGGAGAAAGGGAAAGAGTGGGTCTTCTCAGAGAGGAGAGAGATAGTGTGTACTCCTACCTTCCAGTTCTATTGCAGGTCCCAGCAAAGTTTCCAGAGTCCTGCCCAGGTTCCCCTTCTGACTTTTGACTGACAAGAGGATTGCATCAGACATTCAAGCCCCACTGTCACTGTGTATGGGGTAGGGGTAGGGGGTGACTATTATAATGACATGCTAAAGCTACAATGCCAACTCTGGGTCACCTTGGCGCATGTTGACCAGTTCTAATTGGAACTTGTACTTACAGATTTTATGGTTGGGGGATTTTTGCTTCTAATTATCATGTTTCCCTGAGTCCTGGAATCTGGTCTATATAAAGATCATAAAAGTCCCTCCTTCACTTGTGGTGTTCTTATTGGCAGGGAGAAGTATTTGGGACTGCATTTCCCCTGCACCTAACAGGTGGTTTGCTGAGGAATGTAGCATATCCTTTTGACTTAGCCAGGCAGGACTAGAGTGACCTCAGATAAATGGCTTTTTAAAAGAAAAAAGGGAGTCAGCACAGTAGGCCCAGTCCATAGAATTATCTGCCTCAACCTCATGTTCCTGCTACTCATCTGTCTGTTACCTATCACAGGGGCCAGCCAGTATCTGTCTCTGTCTCTGTCTCTCGCTCTCTCTCTTTCTCCCTCTCTTTCCCTCTTTTTTCTCTTTCTACCTTCCTGTCTGTCTTGTCTGTGTGTATGTGTGTGTGTGTCTCCCTCTCTCTCGCACACACAGGATACATTATCAAATTATTGACAGCCGGTGAGAAAATCTTTAAGGCCACCAAGAAAAATTCCTCAAACTCTACACAGAACAATAATCATAAGAATTGCTGATCACTTCTCAAAAGAAGTAAAACTGGCCATTTCTCAAAGGGGGGAAACCCTAGAATTCTATATTCAACTAAAGTATACTTCAAAAACAAAGGCAAAATAAAGACTTTTTTTTCTTGACAAAAAGGAGCAAAAGCTTTCTTACAAGTAGACCTGAACTATGGAAAAGGATACTATGTTGAAACTCAAATCTGCACCAAGGAATAAAGAACTCCAGAAGTGGTAAGTATATAGGTAAATAGAAAATACTTACTTTTCTTCTAAATTTCTTTAAAAGATAATTGTTTAAAGCAAAACTGTATCAGTAGCAGCTTATAATATATATAAGTAAACTTTTGGGGAACAAAAATACAAAAGATGCAGATGAATGGAAGTATACTATAAATCCTACAGCAACCACTAAAAGACGTAGTTAATAAGATAAAGAAAAAGATAAAAGTGAATCTAAAATTTTTTCAGAACAAAAGAAAACAGGTGAGGAAGAAAAATGAACTAAGAATAAATGGGAAAATTAGAAAACAAGTAGCAAGATAAAACTTTTAAGCCCAGCCACATCAATAATTACATTAGATTTAGTTATATATCTAATAAATCAAATTTTAAAAAGAAACAACTGTATGGTATTTATAAGAATCACATTAAATATAAGAAAACATAATTTAAAACTGGAGCTTTAGATCTCTGGCAAGGAAAAATTATAACACTAGAGTAGTTAACTGTCAAGCAAAATACACTTTATGGGAAGAAGTGTCAGAAATAACATTTGAAAATTATAAAAAAGTTCAAGTTATCAAAAAGACATTAAAGTTTCAAACTGCTTGATATAAAACTGATATCAAGGGAGAACTAAAAGGAGTTGGAAGTTGGAAACGTCAACACTCCTCTTTAGTATTTGATAAGACATGAGACAATTGATAAGTATATGGAACTCTTGACATTATTATCAACTAACTCAATCTAATTGGTATTCATAGAACCCTACACCTAACATCTTTATACATTGTTTTCAAGGTCATGTATAACATTCACTAAGATTATACAGTTATCATAAGTTTCAGTAAATAAATACAAAACTATTGGAATTCTGCACAGTAAGGTTCCTGACCCTAATGGAATTAAATTAAAAATCAGAAACAAAAAGATATCTGTTCAGATATTTAGAAATTAAGCAACAGTCTTAAGTAGTCTGTGGGTCCAGAGGAATTAGGACATAATCTGAACTAAATGTTAATGAAATATAGCATATCAAAATTTATGTGATATAGCAAAAGCAGTAAAGGGAAAGTTACATATTAGGGGGAAGATGGTTTTAAAACCATTTGTTTAAGCTTTTACTTTAAGAAGTTAGAAAAAGAAAAGCAAATTGAATCCAAAGTAAAAGGAAACAGGTTCAAAAGTAGTAGTGTAGAAATGGAGCAAAAATGGAGATGAAGCAAGGAAATCAAAAGATTGTTTCTTTGAATTGAGTAATACAGTCGATATGCTGATATACCTTTACCACATTTCTTCAGACATAGACATTAGGTCATCATTCTGTTGACCTAAAACAACAAAAAATAAGCATGGAGATTGCTTATTTTGCTGGCAAAATAAATATCTACATAGGGGAAACCCTAAAAAAATCTTTTTTTTGAAACCAAGAAACCATGTTATTTATTGTGTGTTTACCATAAGGTCCTGTCTTAGGCAATTTACTTTACTCATTTAATTAATTATCTCAACAACACTGGGGTTGCTACAACTGTTAGATCCATTTTATTTTTCTTTTCTTTTTTTTAATTTTTAGTTTTCATTTTTGTGGGATGGGAGGTAAATGAGTAGAATAACACTTTCTATCCTGTAGTCCCTCCTGGCCCACCTAAAAGATCTTAAGAGCAAAAAACTAAAAGACTTACCATGTCTAGTAAGTCTTTCAAAGGCAATATTATTGAAAAATAAGATTTCATTTAGCAAGACTATCAGGCAATTTTATTCAGAAATCAAATTTCATGTTTATACACTAGCAATAATTAGAAAATGAAATTTTTAACAATACCATTTACAGTGGCATGGAGAAACCTCAAGGATAAATTTAACAAAAGTATATGCAAGATGTATACACTGAAAAACTATATAGCATTGCTGAGAGAAATTGAAGACCTACAGAAATGGAGAGAGACATGGATTGGAAGTATAAATATTGTTAAGGTATCAGTTTTTCCCAAATTAATTTATAAATTAATTTATAAAGGTTTGGTGTGGTTCCAGTCAAGATGCTACAAAGTATTTTTGTAGTTTTTGACAGAACAATTTTGGCATTTTTGTGGAAATGCAAAGGACCTAGAATAGTAAAAATTGTTTTGAAAAGGAATGGCAAAGTAGAGGACTTGAACTATACTTGGTTTCAGGACTAATTATAATAGTACAGTAGTTAAGACCTTGTGATTTAGTGTAATGGCAGAAAATGATGAATAGAACAGAGATCTCAAAACTAGAACCTCTCCAATGCATTTTTTCCCCCTAAGAGGAACTGAAACAGTTTGTTGATGAGAAGGAAAATCTTTAACACAAATAGTTTTGAAATACCTAGCTATTTATATGGGGATAATCTGATCACAAAAGTTAGATAAGCACAAGAGAATATTTTTATATATGGGTTGGAGGGAAGAGTAGAGGCACTACTGATTCCTTACAACTAAGAAAAATTAACCATGAAATTCAGTAAAAGTGAGATCATCAAAGTTAAGAACTTTGACTCATCAAAAGGTAATATTTAAAAATGAATAGGTAATTCACAGATTGTGAGATAATATTTCCAAATGCTCTTCTGAGTGGTGGTGAAGATAAGTCTGGAACTGATTTTCATGTATTCTAGGATTGTGTAAGTGAATACATATATTTTGGATAGTGGAAGCCAACCTTTTCACTATTGGACAAGATGAAAGAATGGAAATGGGGAAAGAGTCTCTGGAGTGTTGGGTTGGAATTGAAGATATTTAAGTATATAATTTATTAGCTCTGTGTACTTGGAGGTCATGGAACTAATGACACCCCATAACAATGAGTGTACTTACCATTTGGATCCTGTTCTATACATTCTCCACTAAAAGACTTCCTTGAGAAATCGCTAATTCCATAATGAAGGCAGGGAAAGTACAAGGTGAACCTAAAGCATCTTATTCTAGAAAAAGTGTTCAAAGAAAGATGAAAACATATCAAAAGAACAGAGGAATTGTTGATTCAACTTAAACATGTAAAGATATTGGAAGTTGTAACTTGTCCTCACAAGAAAAAAACTGAACTGAAAATCGACATTTTTTATGCCCATCAGAAAATTCAGGTCATAGTGTAAATAAATGCTCTCAAACTAGAGAGAGAAGTGAATACAGAGAATCACAGCTTACCAGGAGCAGAAACCAACGAGAGCAGGAATTGGTAGGAAAACTTAACTGTAACTGATAAGTTAACGGAAGATGAATGTAGATTAGTTTGAGAGTTAAAAACTCCTGGGGACTCAGGAGTTCCTCCAATTTCTCATAGTGAAGACTCGGGGTGGGGAGGGGAAGCCCAGTAGCTTCCAACAGGGGGATGGGAATAGTAACCATTTTGAAATGTACCAGAGCATTCTGTTCTCCACTTGTTCACAAGGGAAATAACCAAAGCCTGACCAACTTGGGGAAAGAGAAATATCCATTCCAGTCCCCTCTGTTTCACCTAAATGGGGAAAAAAACTGAGAAGTACTTGTGAAGGTAGCAGCCAAGGACACGGACCCACTTAAACCTATGAAACCTAAATAGAACACTTCCTCTCTTCCCCACATCATCAGCAGGCTCCTATATGATGATAGAAGATTACAGTTGGAAGAACTGCAAGGCCCATACTCAGTTTAAAAAGTTTCCAAGGACAACAGTAGATAAAAATGAGCAAATAAGAGGAAATTTTAGCCATGAACACCTGTAGCTGTCACAAACGGTAAACACTGCAGCTTAACTCCTTACAGGATATGGCCAAGATTTTATAATTGTCATATTCGACATTTGGAATAATAATTAGTAATGTGTTAAGGATTTTAATGAAAAGAACAGACAACATACAGGTCATGTAAGCATAGAGAGTGAAATTCCACCAAAGAAGCAAAAGGAAGTGCTAGAAATCAAAAACACTGTAACAAATGAATATGCTTGGTGGGGTCAACAGGAAAAGAGCAAAAGAAATATTTGAAGTAATTCTGGCTGAAAATTTTCCAAAATTAATGACAGGTGCTAAACTATAGATCCAAGTAACTTAGAGAAAGCCAATCAATCAATATGTGTACCAAAAAACTACATCTAGGGATATCATGTTCAAACTGCAAGGAAACCAAAGACAAAGAGAATCTTAAAAGGGGGCCAGGGGTAAGTTTCTACTTTTATGTACAGGAAGAAGAATGAAAACTATATTGAATTTTTCTTCATAAACCAGTCAAACAAAAAGAGAGTGGGAGAAAATTAAAATGTGAAAGAAAACACCAAAATAGAATTCTGTATATAGTAGAATTACCTTTCAAATTTGGAGGAGAGGGCTGGCGTTATAGCTCAGTGCTAGAGCACTTGCCTAGCATGTGTGAGGCACTGGGTTTGATTCTTAGCACCACATATAAATGAATAAATTAAATAAAGGTCTATCAACATCTAAAAAAGTATCTTTAAAAAGTGAAGGAGAAATACAGACTTTCTCAGGCAAATAAAAATTGAGAGAATATTATTAGTAAGAAATTTTACTCACCTTGCAAGAAATGTTAAAAAGAAATTCTCCAGGGAAACAAAATGATATAGGTCAGAAACTCAGATCCACATTGTGAAGAGGAGCGCATTAGAGAAGGAATAAGTGAAGGTAAATTAAAGCATTTTGTTTTCTTATTCT
This sequence comes from Sciurus vulgaris, assembly GCF_902686455.1. NCBI lineage: Eukaryota > Metazoa > Chordata > Mammalia > Rodentia > Sciuridae > Sciurus > Sciurus vulgaris. The sequence goes on from NC_136467.1 coordinate 53,375,541, forward strand.
TAATTGATAAGTGTTCAAAATAAAAATAGTGTATATTCAGCTATTACAGTTATTGACAAAGGGATAGGAGAAAAGAATTTGGAATATTGAAATTATTTGCCAGCTCTACCTGTGAAGCAGTTTAGTATTATTTGAAAGTAGATTTAAATTAGTTGTAAATGTATATTACAAACTTTAGAGCAATGCCTAAAAATTGACAGTTTCTTTTCTTTTGATACTTTAAAGATATTGTTCCCTTGACTTCTGATTTGCATGTTTTAAAATTGTTTTTAGTTGTAGATGGACATAACACCTTTGTTTTATTCATTTATTTTTATGTGGTACTGAGTATTGAACCCAGTGCATCACACATGCTAGGCAAACACTCTGCCACTGAGCTACAGCCCCAGCTCTAATTTGCATTATCTTTGAAAGGTTTGGGTAATACATTTCTGCCTACTACCTTGGACTTTAGATTTTTATGATTTATCATTTTGCTTTATTTGGGCCCCCATAACTATGCTTAGTGCAGCTCCCTGGCTCTATCAGTCCAGTAACCATTCTAACTGAATATAATCCTAAAGAAATTTCCTTGTAATTCATATATGGTAGATGTAGCCTCTTGGGTGAGGATAGAGAGATTTGAAGGATAGAAGGTGCATCAATGCTGCCATTGCTTTTGGTAGAACAAATATTAAAATAGTATAGTAGTTTAGTTTTACTGTCATTTTTTCTTTTCTGAGGAAATTTTTTCCCCCAGTTCTTTCTTCATCTTTAATTTCTTTGTTTTGGTTAATGATTAGTTATTGTAAGTGGAATATTTGTATAAATTGACAAAATAGCAAAGTGATTCGGGATTTCAAAATACATATTTAGTGTACTATTAAATGTAAATAAAGATCCAAACTGTGCACCCATTTTAAAGTTGATTCAAGTTCCAAACTATGTGCCCTTTTTGAAATTGAATTTTATTTTCATTATTGAGTTGTAAGAGTTGTTTATTCTAGATACAAGTTTCCTTATCAGATATGTGACTGGCAAATACATTTTGCCATTCATTGGGTTGCCTTTCACTTTCTTGTAGAAAGGTAAAATTTTCAGCTACCATACAATGTAGTTTAAACAATTTACTAGAATTATAGATAATGTTAATTGCCCATAGAATTTTGTTTCTGAAAGAAAATTCAAGTGTTTATATAGAAAATTCAAGTGTTTATATATACAAATTTAACTACACAGTAAGTCGATCTTGATTAACTATTAATTACATTGCCTTAAACTATCTGAGATATATCAGAATATATGTATTCAGATATACCAGAATGTTTATTTTACTTTGAGACCTTGTTTATTTACCTTTCACTTGAAATACCATAAAACTTAATGTGGTATTAAACATCTGAAACTAACAAAATACCCTTGAGGGTAACTTATGTTCCTCTGATCAGTGTTATTTTGGGCCTGCATTTCACCTCAGATGATAACAGGTGTCTCCTGAAGAATGTGACGTATCCTATCCACTTAAGCCAGGCAGGGCTGTAAATTGCTTCTTGGAAAAGAAAGCATGCAGGAGTCAGCACAGTGAACCCATTTTATAGAATTATTCCCTTAACCTCATATTCCCACCACTCATGTCTGTCTATCCTGTCTGGTATGGTTGGAAATAGGTTCCTTATGAAAAACAAGACACTCTTCTAATTCAAGAAATAACAAGTGGTTTAGAAGCTCTGTACCAAGAACTGGAGACAAAGATCTTGATATATATATATTTTTATTATACCACAGTGCTTATTAAACATGTATTAAATACCTACTATTTTCCATGCTTTCTGTTAGGATTAGAAATAAGAAGACATGATGCATATATTCAAGGAATTCACACTGTAGGTGGGGGAACGGAAGTTGCTTATCTGGGGATTAGGTCTGAAACTAAGGTATGGGTTTAAAATCTCATAGGCAGAATTTCTCTTAAATTGTCTGAAATTCAACATATTTTCATTAAATCCAGCAGCAGCAGTTTTCCTCACTACTTCTTCAGGAGAGCATTTATTGAAGTAGTTGGTCTTCACTTAGCACTATTTTTAATAAGAACTTTGAATTGTATCTTCTAAACAGCAGAACCACACTTGGTTACCTCCTCTAGCAGGAGATTTTGCCATTGTTAGAGGCACAAAGAAACTGAGAACAAAAACGCAACAGACAACAGACTTATGCATCACTCCTCACAGCACTAGAGCATACATTTAGTTTTTTAAGTTTATTTTGTTTTTTAAATTTTTTATGTGGCAATAAGGATGGAAACCAGTGCCTCACACATGCTAGGGAAGCACTCTACCACTGAGCCACAACCCAAACCCTGTTTATTTACTTTTAATTTTTATTGGTGTATTATAATTATACATAATAGTGGGATTCATTGTGACATATTTGTACATGCACATAACATAATTTGTTCATTACCTTTTTCATCCCTCCCCTCTTCTCTCCCCGGGTCCTTTACTCTACTTATCTCCCTTCTCATTTCATGAGCCTTCCCTTTTTCCCTGTTTCCCTCTAGTTTCCACACATGAGAGAAAACATACGACCCTTGACTTACTGAGCCTGTCTTATTTCACTTAATACAATGCTCTCAAATTCCAACCATTTTTTACTCTTTATGACTGAATAAAACTCCACTGTGTATATATGCCACATTTTCTTTATCCATTCATCTTTTGATGGGCACTTAGGCTGGTTTCATAACTTTGGCTCTTGAATTTGTGCTGCTATAAATATGCGTGTATCTCTGTAGTATACTAAGTTTGATAAATACCAGGATCGTTTTATGGGGATCATATGGCGGTTCCATTTCTTGTCTTTCAAGAAATCCATATACTGATTCCATAATGGCTGTACTAATTTACAGTCCCTAAAACAGTATATAAGTTTTCCTTTGTCCCTCCATCCTCATCAGCATTTATTAATTCCACTTATATTCTTGTTGGTTGTTCTTCTGATTGTACTTCCCTGATCACTAAAGATGCTGAACATTTTTTCATGTATTAGGTGGCCATTATACATTTCTTTTGAGAACTTTCTGTTTAGTTCATTTACCCATTTATTGATTGTGTTATTGATTTGTTTTGGGTTTTAGTGGTAAGTTTAATTCTCTATATATTCTGAATATGAGTCCTTTGTGGAAGAGTAGCTTCCATTCAGTAGGTTCTCTTCATGTAGAGCATGTAATTATTGACTGGATACGTTAGCTCCTTTTATTGTGTTCTCATTTATTCACGTGGTCTCTTTCTCTCACTTCTTTTCACATCTTCCTTGCTCACGTCTAAATTTAAATAAATATGTAAATGCATGTGTGATATGATTCCACTGTATATAAACAAATATATGTAGCATGTGATAAGTGCCATAATAAATTTATATAGGTAGGTACTGTGAGGACAGAAATGAGGAAACAAGTTCTAAACTTAGTTTTATAGGTTAAAGAATATATATGTAGTTGAACTAGCAAGTTAATTACTCTTTCAAGAATGAGGTATAGTTATTTTTGTTTTCCATCTAAACAGTAGTCATATTCCTTATTTTCTTAAAAAAATCAGTTTTCACATCAGCCTTTCCCCTGTTTCTTCAGTGATAATTCTCTGGTTAGAAAGTTTATTATTTAATTCAAGGAAATGTATTGACCAGTTCTAAGAGATAGTGGAGGCAAAGGAGTTGAATTTCCAGAGATTTTTAAAAATCTCTTTGTTTGGCTTATAATACTTCTGTGCATTCTTCCAATTTTACACAGTACCACAAGTTAGTATCGTGAAAATCGATCTTCCCATTGAATATCATGTATTAGACTACCTACACAGTTGTCTAGTTTTATAGCTGCCATTTAGTTATTTTTTTTCTTTATGTTTTATATCCTTTTGTTCCTCCCTTACTGTTTTTCTATTACTGCCTTCTTTTATGTTAGGTATTTTCTAGTATATTATTTTAATTCACTTATTGTTTCTTATACAATTTTAAAAGGTAATCTTCATGGTTGTTCTTGGGCTATACTTATCATCTTAAAGAGTCTAGTTTGGATTAACCTAAGCCTAATTTTAGTATATTAAAACTTTACTCCCATATAGTTCCATTACCTTCTCCTTTCTTTTGCTGTTATCATAATACATATGTTTTTATTTCTACATTATAAGACCATCAACATGATTTTATAATTATTACTTTATATACCTGTCTTTTAAATGAGATAGGAGAGAGTAACAAACGAAATGCCCTTTAGCATTTTGTGTAGGGCACATCTGCTAGTGATGAATTCTCTCATTTTGTTTATCTATGTTTTGATTTCTTCTTTTTTCCCACTTTGCCTGACTCTTTGTTTTTTTAAAGGATAGCTTTGCTAAATACAAAATTCTTAGTTGATTGTATTTTTATTTCATTATTCTATATGTCATCCCACTACCTGTTGGCCTACATGGTTTTTAATGAGAAGCCCTCTACAAATCTTATTAAGGAAACTATGGGAGGAATTCCTTTGTTTTGCAGCTTTCAAAATTTTCTGTCTTTTGACATATTCATGATAATGTTAAGTATGGCTTTGAGTTTAGTTTTGAATTTGTTGAGCTTATCTTTGAGTTTCTTTTTCTTTTTTTAAATATATTTTAATTGTAATAGACACAATACCTTTATTTTATTTATTTTTTTTAATGTGGTGCTGAGGATCAAACCCTGTGCCTCATACATGCTAGGCGAGAGCTCTACCACTGAGCCACAACCCTGCCCTATCTTTGAGTTTCTTGATATGCAGATGTTTTCCTTCAAATTTGAGATGTTTGGGACCATTATTTCTTCAGTATTCTTTCTTCTCTCTCTCCTCTTCTTCTGGGACTCATATTATGTACATATTAGTATGTTTGATGGCATCCCACAGATCTCCGAGACTCTGTTCCTTTTTTTTTTTTTTTTTTTTTTTCTTTTTTCTCCCCGTTTTTTTTTTTGTTGTTGTTCTGGATTCAAGAATCTCAGTGGACCTGTTTTCAAGTTTACTGGTCATTTCTTCTGTCTGTTCAAATGGCAGGGCATCAGCAGGTTGTTCTATAATTCAATTCTTATACTAACTACCTGAAGATAGCATTAGATCCCACAGGTTAAGGGCTAAGTCCACAAGCCTCTCACCATTTCTCATGCCAATTACAAATTAGCTTGTGACCTGTATCACAACTATGATCAACTATAGATTGTCCATGAGCCCCTCTTCAGGTTTCTAGAGTGGTTTACAGATATCAGGGAAACCCTTTACTTATGTTTTACCCATCTGTTATAAAGGTTTTTACAAAAGATACAGATGAATAGTCAGTTTAAAGAGATCCACAGGGCAGATATGGGGAAGGAGCCTCCCCCCACTTTTAGGGCATGCTGTCCTTCATGTGTTTAGCAATCCAAAGCTCTCTGAACCTGGTCCTGGGCTTTTATAGAGTCTTCATTACCTAGACATCATTGATTACATCATTGGCCATTGGCAATCAACTCAATCTTCATTCCCTTTCCCTTCTTTGGAAGTTAGGGATGGGGCAGAAAGTTCCAACTCTCTGATCTCATGGTTGGTTCCCTGGGAATCAGCCCTCCCATTCAGAGGCTTTCCAGGAACCCCTAGGCATCAGTCATTAAATTACAGAAAGAAAGCTGGGGATGTGACTCTGTGGTAGAGTGCTGACCTAGCAATGTCAGGAGCCCTTGGATCCCCAGTATTGCAAAACAAACGAAAGATATATGAAAAGACATTCCAAGGGTTTTAGGAGCTATGTGGCAAGAACAAGGGTCAGAGAAAAAATATATATTTATTATATCTCACAGTATTACACCCCCTCTCATAAATTTTCACTTGAGCAATTTTACTTTTCAACTCCAGAATTTGTTTGGTTCTTTTCTATAATTTCATTGTCCTGCACAAACTTCGCTTTTCTTTCCATTGCATTCCTTGTTTAGTGCTACGAACATTTTTCCTGGTCCCAGATCATGCAATGTTGACTTTCGTTTCCAGGTTTCTGTACATATTAGAATATTCTCCTTTTGTTTGGATAAATTTTACTAACATTTCAAATATCAGCTCATGTTACTTTCTCATGGAAACTTTCCTAGATTCTCACAAATCTGTTTTATCTGTGGAAGCAATCATAAGATTTGTTTTATTTCAACACCTATCATATCATACTATAATTGCCTGTGTGCTCATCTTTATGCAGGCTATAAAGTTCATGATGTCAAGGAATGTTATTATGAGCAACCTGTGATCTATCATCTAACATTGGAACTCAATGAATTGTTAAATGAATAGAGAATTTATGGCTGCATTTATGAATGAGGGAAACAACCATGCTCAGTATTGGAAATACAAAGATATCTTAGACAAATGCACGAATAAAATAGACCTTTGAAACATGTTGTGTTTGAGGGTCATATTTTCTGGTAGTAATGTGGGATTAATACTTAAAACCAGTGATTCTAGATAAAGTCTTGTATACTCTATTTGAAAAAATGAATAGCAAAAATAAATTTGAAACCAAAAAGCATTATTTACAAATATAGAAGAAAATGAAGAAAACTTTCCATCATATCATAGGTCATAAACATCTTATGCCAGGAAATATACTTTAACATCATCTATTGCTGAGACCAACAAACTTTTTCTATAGAAGAATCTATAGTATATAGTTTAGGCTTTGAGGGCTATAACGTGTCAAAACCTGTTGCAACTTAACTCTGCCTGTAGCAAAGGCAGCCATAAATCATTCCAAATGGACTGTGATTCATTCCAATAAAACTGTTTTTTACAAAAATAGGGAGCAATCAGAATTTGGTACAAGTGCCATAAATCTATTATAAAGATATACCGTAATTAACTCCCTATTATTAGAAATCATCTTCAGTTTATTTCACTATTGTTAATAACATCCTAGCATCACTTCATGTTCATTCTCAATTTTTGACCCAGGATAAATTCTAAAATTTGATTTCGGAGACTAAAAGTGTATCCTTATGTGTTAGCTTCCTGTTACTACAGCAAGTACTTGAGATAAACAACTTATAAAAAGGAAGTTTATATTAGCTTACCGTTTTGAAGTTTTCAGTCTATGGTCATTTGACCCTGTTGCTTTTCAAGCTGTGATAAGGCAACATACCGTGGCAGGGAGCATGTGACTAAGCACACTATTCACCTTATAACCTGGACATGAAAAAGAGGAAGAGAAGAAATCCTGGTTCCACAATCCCCTTCAAGGACATGCCCCCAATGACCTAAAACCTCACACTAGACTTCATCTTTTAAAGGTTCTATTGCTTCCCAGTAAGTGCCAAAGTGGGGACCAAGCCTTTAACACACAGCCTCTGGGGGACATTTTCTATCCAAACTATAGAACCTTACAACTTTTTTTTAACAAGGATGGATAATTTAACATTTGCTTTCTAACTGTGACTGTGAGGATTTTGTTTAGTTCTTTTTGTGGTTATGTGAGAATGGAGAAAGATGGAGTGAAACTTTAGAAGGAAAGAAGCAAAGAAAGACTGGAGGGAAAGAGATTGAGATAATAGTGATGTAAAACTTGAAATATTTCAGGAAGAAGAAAATAGAAAAATTCCATAACCACAAATTTTCCTACTCACATGCCAAGTTTTTGTTTTATAGCTCTGTAGAGGTTTGTTTAAAACATTTCGTACATTGGATTTGAGACTTAGGGTGGGGTTTTGCAAATTACAAAATAAGAATTTCTTTTTTTCCTAAGATATTCTTAGGCTATCATGACTTTGATTGTAGCCAACCAATGAATATATATGTGTACACACACATATATATGATGATGATGATGATACCAAACTTTTCCAAGGGAAAAGTGTACTCAGTTAGTACAGGGATTGGCATCTTACTATCAGTGGGCCAAATTCCTTCTTTTTCCTGTTTTTGTAAATGAAATTTATTATAATCAAGTATATTGACTCAGTATTGTCATGGCTGCTTTCAGTGTTTAAAAAGGCAGAGTTATGTAATTGTATCAGAGACAGTATGGCCCATAAAGCTTAAAATATCTACTACTTTACAGGAAAAGTTTACAAACCCCTAAACTGGAGAAATTGCATAATTAGTCAGTTTATTGAAAATGGATCTACAAATATACAAGTAATTTTGCTACAAATCGGTAACCAAGATTTTAGACACTCAATTTGGAGACCAGATCTAGGCACTTAAAAAATACAACACAATGTTGAAAAATAACAAAAAATGTTGGAATGCAACAAACTCATAGAACAATTATGTGTTCCATGAAAGATGAAATTCAAAGCACCCACATACTTACTATTATTATAAAGCACCTGCCTTCATTAAAAAAGACTTACACATAGTTGGAAGTTGACAGCTCCATAAAGTTTTGCCCTGTTTTTAAAAACCAGCAGTTATACTGTGTGACAAGTTTCAATGGAGCATTGCTGAAATAATTTTATTGCAGCTTCTGGATTAGGCAACAGTAGTCAAATTGAAAAACTCAGAACTCAATAAATGTTTGAAACCTGTGAGCCTAGGCTTATTCCAAAGATAAGCTTTGTTTCTACTGAACATGTAACCTAAATTCTTTTTGACATGAGTGTAAGAGTGGATGTGTATAGGTGAAGAAAAATGGAGAAGATGTTGGTTAAAAGGATACAAAGTTTCAGTAAGACAGGATCAATAACTTCTGGGGGTCTGTTTACTGCAAGGTGATTAGAGTTAATAATGTATACTTAAAAAATGCTAAGAGATTAGATCTTAAATATTCTCATCAAAAATATTATGAGGTGACATATGTTAATAAGCCTGACTTAATATTATCACAATGTATAATATATATAATTTGTCAATTACACGTTAGTGAAGTTGCTGGGTGAGGGAGAAAATAGTAATATTTTCCTAGATCCACCTGTTACCTAGAAATAGCTATTGTCTTGAATTGTTTAAGAATCTTAAAATATTTTAGTAGATTTCAAAATGCCTTACCTTTGATTAATTTTATAGAAACATTCCTAAAAGAGTCCGATTTGTGAAATTCCTTGGAATGTAGTGGAAAAGCCACTAGACTGAAGTCAAAGTTCTTAACCAGACTGTTAACTAGATGTTGATAAAAGCTCAGTTCATAGTACCAACTCTAGGGTTCTTTTGTGAGAGTAGCTCTCAGTTTTAATGCTAAAGCCACTGATTTTAGGGCATTTTCTTAGAGCTTAAACTAATCCCAGCTGATGGGGTAAGAGTAGACTAGTTCATCTCAGGAACTTTATAGCTGTGTGACACCAGACCTTTATATGACATAGAGCTTGTGAAGGGAAATAAATGGAAACATTCTGTATCTATCAAGACAAAGCAATGCTATTACAAAACTACAAATATTATAGTAGACATACTGTTACCCAAAAGAAATGGACTCTCATATCATTTTATACATCTCACTTGTATTTAACTTTTGAGTTTATCTTGTTTCTCATTCTTTCCTTTTCTATGATACTTATTCTGTATTAAAACTGTTAGTGTTATGCCAAGAATTCATGTTATGATTGTTCTTCAGGATGTTCTTGAGGAATGGTGATGAATAAGACACTGAGCCATCATCCCTAGCTGCCAGAGAACCAGAGATTATGTCTATGTTGTAGTTACTACAGCCTTGAATGGGACTTTCAGTCATTCAGAATAGAAAAAGTCCAGTAAGCTGGGAACTCTTCTCAAACCCATGTACTCATGTCTTCCTGTAACCCCATTGATAGTTTTGGTTTTTTTTTCCCCCTTTGCAGTACTGAAAATGGAACCCAGGGACATTCTACCATAAATTACACCCCCAGCCCTTCTTTTATTTTTTAGGCTAAATTGCCTATATTAGCCCCAAACTTGCTATTCTACCTCAGCGTCCCAAGTCCCTGTAATTACCGGCGTAAGCCATTATACCTGGCTGACTGTTCTATTTCTCTGTTTTCATGGATTTGTTTTTTCAGATATTTACAACGCTCACGTCATTCCTTTGTCCTCAAACAGTTATTCCGTTTTACTGAACATTTTTTCATTCATTTAATAAACACTTATTAAACATATTAAATGCATTTTATGCTGAGTCCAAGGGATGTTATATTCATTCGGACACACAAATATCAACTCCCAAAGAATTTGCCATCAAATGGGAGAGTCAGATAAGGAAAGGGAAAGTTATATAAAATAAGAAATGAGAAATTAAGTATTAAAGAAGCTAACATTAACATTTTAAAAATCACACCAACATTCATTGTTAAATAGAAAGAGCATTGGTTTTAGATTTTCTTGATTTGCTTTCAGATCCTCCTTAAAAGCCACATGACCCTAAGTTAACTTCAGTGATAACTTGCTAGGTTGTTCTAAGTTTTAGAAATAAATAGATGTAACCTTTTAGCCTAGTGCCTGCTGAATAAATGATGTTTTCCTTTTTTGTAACTTATCTTCCCAAAATTATAATTCCAAAGCTTTTAAGTAGATAATTTATCTGGCTTCTACTTCATAAAAAATGTGAAAAATGGATATATAGTTATTTTTAAGACACTTTATCAGCATTCTGACATAAACTTATTATAAATCAATTTATATAATTTTTATTAAATTTACTCACAATTCCATTAAGATATATCGACTATCTTAAGAACTTGTAATATTACTTATAAAATGTTATCACACTAGGAATTCTGAAATCACTGGTCTTGAATTTGTGAACTTAAGAGGGAGTATTTCTCTGTCTTCCCACCTCCTTCATCCTATAGTTTAATCAAGTAATATTTTATGTCCAGAGGGTAATGTTTATAACCTTTATTACTGAGATATTTAAAAAAAACATTTAAGTAAATAATCAGTGAATTGCTTAAATGTATTTTCTAAAGACTTGTCATTATAATTAGAATTTTCTCTATGTAAAGAATATTAAAACTTTAATATTTTGGAAATAATACTATGTTTTATGTAGAAGCAAAATAGTCGAAAGTTCTTTTCACTGAAAACAATTATTTCATTTCTTTGAAATTAAGTAGCATAACTATTGTTAAAAACTGAGGGACTACTGGTGTAGCTCAGGGGTAGAACTCTTGCCTTGCACATGTGAGGTACTGGGTTCGATCTTCAGCACCACATAAATAAAATAAAAGGTATTGTGTCCATCTACAACTGAGAACATTTTTTAAAAATATGTAAACTAAGTTTGGTGTAGTTGCAACACAATATTTGTTTCTTCAAAAGTGTGATGGTTGATATCAAATCAGAATATTGTCTAGACGTTTGTCTGGAGGTTACAAATCTTATAACATTAAGTAACAAATCATTCCAGATATGTTATATCCTACATAGTAAGTGTTCAAGATTTGTTGTTTGTAAGTACCTTAAAAATAAGAAAGCTAATTCCTTATAAGAAATAATAGCCCAAAATATAAACAGAACATAGAACTATTTTATATAAACCATTCTGAGTCAACAATGGGAATAGTAATCAAACAAATAACTACTTTCCTATCTAAAGAAAAGGACCAGTGAGCAGAATCAGGAGGGATGGAAGTGGAGAAGAAACCTGAGGATAGTATTGGCATGGTAATAGTGAATTACTACATGAGGAAAATGGATGTGTTCTATTGTGTCATTCTTCCTATTTTAATTAGACAAATGGCATCTGTCTGGGGGGAACAGGGGACAGTGCTCTGAAGATAGGAACCGCTTCCATACAGCTCTGCCAGATTCAGGAGAGTAATGGTGCATCTGCTTTTTTGTTACTGTTGTTACTTAACCTTGTCATGGATACATTACTGTTTCTGTAGCATTTATTTTGTGGATTCTCTCTCATATTACTTTATCTTGGCTATGCTGAATTTATCCGTTTCTGCACCTTGACTGATATATTGGCTTCCTGAAAACTGTGCATACTTGGATTTTTACTTCCCTCCCTCCTTCTTTCTCTCTCCCTACCCCAACCCATTGTTTCTCTGACCTACTATATCAGGTAGAAAATTTAGTTATCTAGAAATCCATTACAACTGATTTATAGAGATTTTGTTTTGATTTGGGTTTGTCTTTTTTTTTTTTTTTCTATTACCCTCTTCCCTATCTCTAATAGCAAAAGTCTATGCTCTGAAACTCCTTTTACCCTTTTTTTGTTGTTGTTGTAAAGCTATCTCTTAGAGAAATCTCTTGTTTGAAAATATTAATGCCAATGCAGGCATTCATTGATTTATTTAGTAAACTTTCAGTGAACTTGTTTACAGCCCTGAGCTGTGTGGTATTATGGGGTGATTCAGTAAAGTATATAAAAATCAGTTATAAGTGGAAACTAGTCAAATACATTTTCATCAAAGCTACTACAATATTTAAATCATACTATAGTGCTTATGTTTATAAAATGCTTCCAAATGTTCTCTTGCTAAATATAGTTAACACAGATGACTTTAACTGTAGGTTTTCTTCCCCCCTATCTTAGATAAGGTATATTGCTATTTCAGTGACTTTGTATTCTGAGTTTTGTATAGTTAAAATGTTAAGCTGTATCACTATTTCAGTGACTTTTTGTTCTGAGTTTTGAATTGTTAAAATGTTTCTCAAGTCTAAACTTTATAATGTGTTACATTTTAGGTCAGAAGACATGTCTTCATCTGCATGGCATCTTTCCTTACCTCTATGTGCCATACGATGGTTATGGACAGCAACCAGAAAGCTATCTTTCTCAAATGGCATTCAGTATCGACAGAGCACTTAATGTGGCTTTAGGCAATCCATCTTCCACTGCTCAGCATGTGTTCAAAGTGTCATTAGTATCAGGAATGTAAGTATATGATAATACCTTTTAAAATTTCTATTATCTCTATTTCTTTTGCTGTTCTAATTAAAGGAAAACATTCTATTAAAATATATTGTTTGTACTTCTTTTACTTTTCCTCTAAAGGAACTATGATGAATTTCTTGCTGAAATCTTTTAAAGTGAATTTTTGTTGGAGTGAATGATGATTTAACAGTGGTTTTTTGTTTTAATCTGTTCCATTTGATTCATGTAATGCATTCATATTTATCTATTGAGTAGTTTCTCTGTGCCACATACTATTCCAGACACTTGCTATGTTAACTTTCTGTCCCTGTAACAAAATACCTGATATAATCAACTTATAAAGAGAAAAGGATTATTTTTGCTTATAGTTTCAGATGTTCTAGTCCTTGGTAGTTTGGCCCCATTGCTTTGGGCCTGTGGCAAGACAAGTGCATCGTTGTAGGAAGATTTGACAGAGCAAAACTGCTTACCACATGGCCAAGAAACAAAGGAGAAGGAAAGGAAAGACTGTGGTTCCATAATCTCCATTAAAGACATCCCCTTAATGACCTAAAGACTTCCCACAAGACCTGCCTCGTAAAGGTTCTACCACCTCCAGTAGTGCCACCTTGGGACCTTTAACATGGGCTTTTGGGGGGGTGTTCAAGATCTAAACTATAGGCTAGTGCTGTAACACACCCCCATTATCCCAGTGACTGGGGAGGCTGAGGCAGGAGGATCAGCAACTTAGCTGAGCATGACTTGTTTCAAAAATTAAAAAGTACTGGGGTTGTAGCTCAGTGGTAGATTGCCTCTGGGTTCATTCCCCAGTTTAAAAAAAAAAAAATCAAAACTGTAGAGCTTGGGATATATTGTTGAGCAAAATAAAAATATCTGCCCCTAGCTGGTTACATTCTAGCAGTGAAAACATAATAACTTATACATATAATATGAAATAAAACCATTTGTTTGTTGTACAGTTACTGCTATTGAAGAAGAGAAGATGGAGAGCGGAGTAAGAAGGATCAGTAGTATAGGACTGGGAAGTAGACTAGTGGCAAATTTATGTAGGATTATTAGGAGAGGTCTCATTGATAAGGTCGATGATGTTTAAACAAAGATGCGAAGAGTGTAAGGAAGCAGAAATAGCATGGAAGCCAGATGGCTTGGAATGAAGGGAGTGAAAAGTTGGGTAGAAGGAAATTGAGAAAGAGAAGATGGAGATCAGATAGGCTAGTGGTTCTCAAAGTATGATATCCATACTTTGGCTTCCAGTAGCACCATTAGCTTTTACTTGATTTAACAGCTGTGAGACCGTAGCGCTCAGATTTCCAAATACAAGGAATGCAATTGAACAATGATCTCTCTACTGTATGGTGAAATTCTGTTAATTACTCCATGTGACCTGAAACTGCTTTCCATAGACTACTCTTAGCTAGTGACTGAACATGGCAAGGACACTAAGGCAGTCTGTTCCTGAGAAACTTGAGGACTCCCCTATAGCCATTAGAATTCCATCACAGATTCTTCCTCCATCCCTCTCTCCTTCACATGGGACCTGATTAGTATCTAGGTTTGGTGGTTGTTCCAACTCTTCTGACTCTTTCATCATTTTCTCTCACAGGTGCTAATAAATATCTTGCACATTTGTTGTTTATACATTTGTTGTTTATTTCTCAGAAGACTTGGAGTAACACACTTAGAAATTTGAATGAAATACATTATTGGGTCCCACCCCAGACCTACTGAATCAGAAACTCTGGTGAGGGTGCCCAGGAATCAGTGTTTTAATAAGCCTTTCTGAAAAGTCTCATGTATACTAAAGTTTCCTCAATCACTGCTGGAGGCTATTCGCTATTCTTTTTTTTTTTTTTTTTTGGTGCTGGGGATCGAACCCAGGGCCTTGTGCTTACAAGGCAAGCACTCTACCAAATGAGCTATCTCCCCAGCCCCTGCAGGAGGCTATTCTAAGAACTTCGAATTTTACTCTGAGCTGTTGCAGGATTTTTTTTTTTTTTTTGCCGTACTGGGGATCAAACTCAGGGCCTTGTGCTTGCAAGGCAAGCACTCTACCAGCTGAGCTATCTCCCCAGCCCTGTTGCAGGATTTTGAGCAACCCAAGTCTGATTTAAAGTTGAAGGGATTACTTTAGCAACTGTGTAGGAAGACATAGATTGTTGGAGGACATAGGTAGAAGGGAGAGTTGTAGGATATATGTGTATATATATATATATATATATGATTTTTACAGACTGCAATATATATAATGTGCGTGCTTTACCTATTCATCTATCCATGGATACCTCTCTTGATCCCATATCTTGTCTTTTGTGAACAGTGCTGCAATAAATATGAAAGTGCAGGTGTCTCTTTGGTATAAACTGATTTCAACTCCTTTGGATGTATACCTATTAGTATTGCTACCTAATAGTGTTGCTGAATTACTTGATAGTTATATTTCTGGTTTTTTGAGGAGCCACCATACTGTTTTCCATAATGGCTATATTAATTAGCATTCCCAGAACAATGTATGGGATTTTCCCTTTATCTGTATGCTTGCCAGCATTTGTTACTTTTCATCTTCTTGATAATAGCCATTCTAGCAGGAGTAATATAATATCTCATTTTGGTTTTGATTTGCATTTCCATGATGATTAGTGATGTTAAGCATTTTTTCATATATTTGTCATTTGTATGTCCTCTTTTTTATTTTTACAGACTACATTTTGATTCATTGTACACAAATGGAGTACCTCATTTCGTTTCTGTGGTTGTGCACAATGTAGACTCATACCATTCGTGTAATCATAGATGTACATAGGGTAATGATGTCTGTCTCATTCCACCATTTTCTATACCCTCCTCCCTCTCATTTCCCTCTAGGTAATCTAAAGTTCCTCTATTCTTCTCTCACCCCCAACCCCCATTATATATCATCATCCACTTATCAGGGAAAACATTTGGCCTTTGGTTTTTTGGGATTGGCTTATTTCACTTAGCATGATATTCTCCAATTCCATCCATTTATCTGGAAATGCCATAATATTATTATTCTTTATGGCTGAATAATATTCCATTGTGTATATATACCACAGTTTCTTTATCCATTCATCTGTTGAAGGGCATCTAGGTTGGTTCCACAATCTAGCTATTGTGAATTGAGCTTCTATAAGCATTGACGTGGCTGCATTACTATAGTATGCTAATTTTAAGTCCTTTGGGTATAAACCAAGGAGTGGGATAACTGGGTCCAAAAGTGGGTCCATTACAAGTTTTTCTGAGGAATCTTCACACTGCTTTCCAGAGTGGCTGCACCAATTTGCAACTCCATCAGCAATGTATGAGTGTACCTTTTTCCTCGCATCCATGCCAACATCTATTATTGTTTGTGTTCTTGATAATAGCCATTCTAATTGGAGTAAGTAACAATCTTAGAGTTGTTTCAATTTGCATTTCTCTAATTACTAGAGATATTGAATACTTTTTCATATATTTATTAATTGCCTGTATATCTTCTTCTGTAAAGCCTCTATCCAGTTTCTTGGTGTATATCCTCTTTAGAGAAAACTCTATTCAGGACATTTGCTTATTTTTAAATTAGATGGTTTGGGTCATTTTTATTTTAATTTTTTTGTTTTTTAGTTTTTGGTTTTTGGTTTTTGTGTTGGGAATTGAACCCAGGGGCGCTTAAACACTGAGCCAAAACCCCAGGCCTTTTTTAATATTTTATTTAGAGACAGGGTCTTGCTGAAGTGCTTAAGGCCTTGCTAAGTTGGTGAGGCTGGCGTCAAACTTGCAATCCTTCTGCCTCAGCCTTCCAAACTGCCAAGATTACAGGTGTGCACTTCCACACCTGGTTGTTTTTTCTATTTCTATGAGGGATGTCTTTGGAATTTTGATAGCAGTTACATTGAATCTGTAAATCACTTTGGGTAGTATGGAGAGTTTAACAATTTTAGTTTTTCCAATCCGCGGACATGGGGTGTCTTACCATGTTTGTGTGTGTGTGTGTGTGTGTGTGTGTGTTCCTTAATTTCTTTCATCAGTGTTCTATAATTTTCATTGTAGAGATCATTCATTTCCTTCATTAAATTTTACTTAGTTGTTTTGGTTTGATTTTGGTTTTGATTTCTGGGTTTTTTTTTTTTTTGGTAGCTAGGAAAAATAGAATTGCCTTCTTGATTTTATTCTCAACATTTTGATTATTGGCACATAAAAAAAATCTACTTTTTTTTTTTTTTTTAATTCTGCAACCTTACTGGATTTGTATATTATTTTTAACATTTTTTCTTTTGGGCAGAGTCTTTAGATTTTTTATTTATTTATTTTTTTAATATACAAAATCATTTCACCTGCTGAGAATGATAGTTTGATCTCCTTTATAGTTAGTATGCTTTTTATTTATTTCTCTTGTCTTATTGCTCTGGTTAACACTTGCAGTGCTATATCACATTAAGAGTAGTGAAAGTAGACATTTTGTCCTGTTTAAAAAAAAAAAAAAACAATTTCTGCTTTCCCCATTTGGTATGATGTAGGCTGTGAATTTGTCATATATGGCCCATATAGGAGGTATATTTTTTTTCTACATTTAATTTTTATCGAATGTTTTTCTCCATCTATTAAAATGATCATAAGGTTTTTATCCTTCATTCTGTTTATGTTTATCAATTTGTATATGTTGAACCATCCTTGCAACCCTGGGTAAATCCCACTTGATTATGGTGTATAATCTTTTTGGAATACCGTTGGATTTGATTTGCTGCTATTTTGTTGAGAGTTTTTGCATCTGTATTCTTTAGGGATATTTGTCTGTAACTTGTTGTTGTGTCCTTGTCTAGCTTGGTATCAAGATAATGCCAGTCTCATAGAATGAATTTGGAAGGGTTGCCCCCATTTCTATACTTTGGAGTAGTTTGAGAGAATTGGCATTAATTCTTCTTTAAAAGCTTGATAAAATTCATCAGGGAAGCCAGTCTGTCTACTCCTGGATTTTTCTTTGTTGGAAAACTTTTTATTACTGATTCGGTCTCACTACTTGTTACTTACCTGTTAAGACTTTCTGTGTTCTCATGGTTCAATTTTGGTAGGCTGTATGTCTCCAATAATTTATTCATTTCTTTTTAGTTTTTTCCAATTTGTTGGAATATAGTTGTTCATAATAGTCCTCAGTGATTCTTTGTATTTCTGTGTTGTCAGTTATAATGTCTCCTTTTCATCTCTAGTTTTGCTTATTTGGATCCTCTTTTTTTTTGGTTACTCTAACAAACTGTCTCTTCATTGATATTTCGTATTTTTTATTTCACTTTTTTCTACTCTGGTCTTTGTTATTTCTTTCTTTGTGTTTTCTTTCTTTGATTTGTTCTTGCTTTTCTAATTCCTTGAGTTGCAAAATTAGGTTGTTTATTTGGTGTGTGTGTGTGTGTGTGTGTGTGTGTGTGTGTGTGTGTGTTTAATTCAGGCACTTACTGCTGTCTTCTTTCCTCTTAGTACTGCTTTTGCTATATCCCGTAAGTGTTTGTATGTTGCATTTTCTTTTAATTTAAGAAAGTTTTAAATTTTCCTCTTGATTTTTTTTATTGGTCCATTAGTTATTCAAGAACACATTGTATAATTTTTATATTTGTACAGTTTTAAAGTTCCTCTCTTTGTTATTCCTAGTTTTATTCTCATGTAGTCAGAGAAGATATATGATAGCATTTTGATTCTTCATATTTGTTGAGACTTGTTTTTTAACCTAACATTTGGTCTGTCTTGGAGAATGTTTGATATGCTGATAAGAAGAATGTGTATTCTGCAGCCATTGAATAAAATTTCTACAAATTGTCTTCTGTGTTCATTCAGTCGATGGTGTAGTTTAACTGCAGTATTTCTTTGTTGTTTTTTTGTTTTGTTTTGTTTTGAAGGAAAATCTGGTTGATATGTACATTGACGAAAGTTAGGTGTTGCAATCTCCGACTATTAGTCTATCTTTTCTTATAGATCTGCTATTATTTGTTTTGTATAATTAGGTGTTCCAGTGTTGGGTACATATGTATTTACAAATGTTATTTCCTCTTGCCAGATGGATTCCTTTATTATCATTATAGTGACCCTCCTTGTATCCTTTTACATTTTTTTTTTACTTAAAACCTTTTTATCTGATATATCTGTTTTGCATTTGTATTATATCATTTTCCATACTTTAATTTTCAATCTATATCTTCACTGGTGAAGGGAGTTTCTTCCATGCTTCCATGCAGCATATTATTAGATCTAGTTTTTAAAACTATTCTGCCAGTCTTTTAATTAGGGTATTTAAAGTACTTACATTCAAGGTTATTATTGATAAATGCATACTCTTCTCATTCTGTTAATTTTTTTCCTCTTCCTGGTGTCATATATCTTTTGTTCCTTTTTTCTGTCTTGTCTTTTGTTGTTTAGTGACTTCCAGATTGATTGGGTTTGATTTTTTTCTTTGTGTGTGTGCCTTCTCTCCTAATGTGTGTTTCATGAGAGTAGTTACCATCCTTTCACTTCTAGTGTGAAACTTCCTTAAACATTTGTTGTAGTGCCTGGTAATGATGAATTCCCTCAGTTTTTGCTTGTCTCAAAAGTATTTATCCTTCATTTCTGAGAATAGCTTTGCTGAGTGTAACATGCTTGGTTGGTAGTTTTTTTCTTTTAGGTCTTTGAACATATAATTCCAGTCTCTCCTGACCTACAAGGTTTCTGCAAAGAAGTCTGCTTTTATTTTAATGAGGATTCTCTTTTAGGTGATTTGACGCTTCTCTGTTTTTAGAATTTTCTTCTTTTGAGTGTTGATAGTTTGGCTGTAACATACTTTGGAGATAGGGTTTTTTTTGTTGTTTTTTTTGTTTTTATCAAATTTTTTGAGCTTCCCAGACCTGGATATCCATATTTTTCCTAAAAATTAGAAGGTTTTAAGCAATTATTTTGTTGACTAGGTTTTGTGTACCTTTTTCCTTCTCTTTTCCTTCTCAAGTACCCATAAGGTGAAAGTTTGCTTGTTTAACGGTGTCTCATGAATCCTGAAAGTTTACCTCATTCATTCAAAAAAATATGACAGGGTTATTTTAAAAGTTCTGTTTGTAAGATCAGAAATTCTTTCTTCTACATATTCAATTCTGCTATTTTTTATTTCATTTGTAGAGATTTAACTCCAAGATTTCTGATTAGTTCTTTTTCTAGTCTCTCTTTGCTGAATTTCTCCTTTATATCATGAATTACCTTCCTTATTTCAGTGAATTGTCTGTATGCTCTTTCCATCTTATTAAGTTTCCTTAAAAATCATTCTTTTGGATTCTTTGTAGAGCAATTCATTCATTTCTCTTTCTTTGGTGTTTATTGCTACAGAGTTGTTATATTTCTCTGGAAGCATCATGTTACCTTGTTTTTTTCATGCTTTTCTATATTAATATTTGTGCATCTGGTGGGTCAGTTTATGTACCAATTTATAGTAAGACTTTTTGCTAGCCATGTGTCTTAGGGTTTGGGCTGGATATGTTGTGTTGGCTTTGGCTACATGTGGTCACATTGATGTCTGTAGCTTCTTCACCCTAATCAGTTCGGCAATGGCTGCAGGTATCTCTGGCCTAGGCTGCAGGGGTTGTGGGACTGCACTGCCAGGTGGAAGGCAGCTCTTGTAGGTAGGGCCAATTTGCTGGCACTCCTGGGTACAGTGCTCCCAGCTGAGTATGTTGCACCCATCAGTTTCTGTGGGTCATGTTATGGTGGAGCCACCCTGGTAGTCCCAGCTGTATGTGGCATCCCAGGTAGTAGAGTGGTGCCTGTCAGTGTCTAAGGGCAGTACCCAGGCTTCACTAATGGGCCTAGATGCTATTCCTGTCAGTGCCTGAGAGCTATACTGTTGACTTTAGAAGGCCCCTGCAGAATGACGTACCCAGGAAGGTCTACCTAGATGTCCTTGGGCTAGGGAGGGTGGTTGAGGCTGAGCATCTGCTTCTCAGGACCTCAGTGGGCTAAGCTTCTGAGAATAGGTTGCTTATCTACTTCTAGGGGTCACAGAAGTATCCCGAGGATCTCAGCAGGTGAACCACTCAGGAAAAGCTGCTTCCGGGGGTTATGGGTGCATGATCAAGAGTAACTTTTTAATAGTCATGATGACTGAAATTAAGGCAAAAATGGTTTGCTTCGCATTTTGTCCCTAGTTTTTTCATAGTGGTATTTTAAAATGTTTTTTAAAAGCCTCAATATTTATATGTTAACTTACGATAGGCTTAACTGAAAGGTCTTGGATTTTCTTAGTTGTTTGTTATTTCAATAATATTGAAATAAGACTGAATTAGGCTGAGCCTAATTAGGTCAATAAGTTGTATTACTTCTTCTATGATTGATGGAAATAATTTAAAATATCTCTTTCTTATATTTCAGGCCTTTTTATGGTTATCATGAGAAGGAAAGACACTTTATGAAGATCTATCTTTACAATCCTGCAATGGTGAAAAGGTACAAAGATAAATGAAACAAAAACATAAAAAAACTAAGATTTATTATTATCATTGAAAATAAAAGGAAAAACCTAGAAAAAAGACCTATGTAGTTTGTAACATTATTGAAGAAGAGACCCTAAATGTACATATATGTGTAAACATAGAGACCCATGGCTAGGACTATAGGATGGGTAGTTTAACAGTGTAAGAACCTTGGTTTATGGCCCCCATCTGCTTCTTTCCTGTCTTAGATGTAGAGAGTTTATAAAAGTAGGTAAGGAAAGATGACAGCTGTCTCATATGATATTAGTGCCCTGCTGGCAAGACCAGATATGTAATACTAAAAACAAGCTTCTTTAATTTCAAAGCAAGGAGAAATTTGTGAGAGAGCAAAGTATGAAGGCTTCCTCTTGAGTCCTTACTAGCTGTTAGTAAAATTTATACACTGAAAGTTTTCTGTTATTTTAAGTGGTTGTTGTTGTTGTTCTCCTCCTTCTCTTCTTTCCCTCCCCCTTAATTAGTGTCTCTGCCTCTAGCTTATTCTTTCAATTATCCAAGAACCCAAATTATTGAGAGTAGGAAAGACACACACGCACACACACACCTTTTATTATTGTTTCAGATTCATGACAAGAGTTTTCATTGCCTATGATAATAAGCTAAGGTAAAACTAGACTTGGAGAAATGCTGAGTATTGTTTTTCCAGGAGATTCTTTTTGCCAGTAGGTACTGAGTTCCAAAAAGTTAACCTTATGGTAAGACACAAATTGAATGTTTTCCTAAAATGAATTAAGATACTGTGATAGGCACAACACCAAGGATGTGAGGTTTATTTTGAATTAAATCAGTTGAAAAATTCACTGAATTATAGTACTAATTCCAACTGTTATTCTTTTCTCTACCTAACAAGTGAAAACTAGTTTTCTTATAGCCTGCAAAATAGCTTCTGTTTATGTAAGATACCAAAATAATTTTCCAGAAGAGTCACTTAAACACAGTAAGGGATTTTTTGTACCAGATTCCCTTTGTTTACTTTCTTATATCCAGGAAGTACAAAAGAACAATCACCATGAATTCTTACCATCACTCATGAATTCAGTAGTAAGAAAATAAACCTTATTAATTTTTCCCTTTCTCATCGTAAGTTGCTCTCGAGTAGGAATTATGAATAAAAGTTGCATAAATCTTTTATAAATCATCTACAAACTATAATTCTACTTTATGAATATAATCCATTTTTCTTCCTTGTACCTATAGCAGTTGAATACTTACTAAAGTATTATCAAAAGTTTGCTTTACATTATATAGTCAGCTTATCACAATACCTACCCAAAACCTCTGATTTTTTTAATGGGTTTGTTTATTTATTCTTTTGTAAAAAACAAATATTTGTAAGGTATCTACATTATTTGATGCATTGTGGAAACTTTTGGGTAAACAGTGATGAGCAAAGTTTGAATGGTTCCTGCATTTAGGGAATTTACAGCAAAACAGGGGAGATAGTAAATTACATATAACCAAAAATTGTGGAACATACTATGAAGGAAAATTAATATTAAAATGTGATTTGCCTTTGCTGGAATCAGAAAAATGGCATCATACTAGTAGTCATTTTATTTTCTGCCATTAGCACAATAGTTAAAAAAAAAAAAGTTAACATGGGAGTATTCATGATAACACAGTAAAAGTTGTTAATTTTGTTGAATCTTGTCCCTTAGGTGTGCATCTTTGTAATATTTACATGACAAAATGAAAGTAAGCATGAAACACTATGATTTTCTCAAGGAAAGAAGCACTTACCTGATTGTTTTTTGTTGCAAACTGAACTAGCCACCTTTTTTTTTATTTTAATGGAATACCATTTTTCCCTGAAAGAACAACTGATAGTTCTAGTGATTTGCATATTTGGTACATAGCCTCTCAAAAATGGTCAGCCTGTCATTTCAAGGCAAACACCTCAGAGTATTTGTTGCCAGTGATAAAATATGAGCTTTCAAACAATGTTAGAATTTTGAAAAACTTTATTTCCTGCTGTGAACTTAACAGCTTTACAATGCTTAAAGATTTTTCTGATGAGAGAGGATCATATTAGCAAATGATTTTTGATATTGTGTAATGAACATTCAAAAGATCTGTGTAACTTAGTAGATCTCTCTTTTCCAAAAGACAAGTATATGGTGTTTGTCTTAGCTTTTTTGCTGCTGTGACTAAAAGATCTGACCCAAACAATTTTAGGAGGAAAAGTTTATTTGGAGGTTCACGGTTTCAGAGGTTTAAAGCCATAGAAGGCTGGCTCCATTTCTCAGGGCTTGAGGTGAGGCTGAACATCATGGTGGAAGAGTATGACAGAGATAAGCAGTTCACATCATCAGGAAGCAGAGAGAGAGATGCCAGATACAAGTTTATATGCCTCAAAGCCAGGCCACAATTCCCACCTCCTCCAGCTACACCCTACCTGTCTCCAGTTACCACTCAGTTAATCCCATCAGGGATTAATTCACTGATTAAATTTAAGAGTTTCAGAACCCAATCATTTCCCCTCTGAACCTTCTTACATTGTCTCACACGTGAGCTTTTGGGGGACATCTCGCATCCAAAGCATAACAGTGTTAGATGATTATGCCTGGGTTAAAAAAATACTTGAAGTGGAATGTGGATCATAATGTAATATAGAGTATGAAATTTCATTGGTTTGGCTTCAAAGTTCACATTATAGCTTATCCTTAGTTAGGAAACTACTACTTGAATCTCCATGTAGTATTTAAGAATATTGACAATGATCTGAAAAGGATATTAATTATTCTTTCTTTTTTCAACTTACACATCTGTGTGAAGCTGGATTTTCTTCGTAAGTTTCAACCAGTTTATATCAGATTGGGCAAAAACAGATAAGACAATCTAGCTATTTTTGTCAAAAGAGATTTGAAAATATATAAAACAATGCTTCTTTTCTCAACAATTTTTTTTTGCTTTGGAAAATATAGTTTATTTTTCATAAAATGTTATTTATGGTAACAATGAGTTATTGTTATTTTAAAATTTTTAAAAAAGTTGCTTAAAATTTTGTTTGAATTTCTAATGTGGTAAATATCAATATACATAAACCACATAAACAAAAGCTCTTTGGTGTTTTTACTAATTAAGAATGAAAAGGGTCCTTAAATCAAAAAAAGGTTTAAAAACCACTATAGTAAAGCTATCAAAGACCTTAAGTTATATTCATATGTATTCTCTTTCTCTTGCTACCTGTTTAGTGAAAAAGAACCTTGTCACCACCTTTGAGGCTCAAGATCTATATACTTTGACCTTTTCAAAGACCCCTTCCATATATCAGTTATTCCTATTTCCCTTGCTCACAGCATTTAAATATTAATAAAACTGTTAATTTTGTACATATACATTCATATTCATATACAGACCATTCTTTCACATAGTCATTCTTCTTGAAAGATTTATCTACACTTTGTGTATCTAGTTTTTTCCCTCTGATTTATTCTTTACTTTACTCCAATATGGCTCTTACCAACCATACTACTAAAATTATTCTCATGAATTGCTAAATCCAATTTTTTGTTCTTAGCTTTTGATCTCGTAGTAATAATAATGAGATCTTCAAACGATCTCAAATGTTGGCTTCTCTAATATTAACTTTCTTTAGCTGCCTCATACATGTCTGATCATTCATATATCTGCCATTTCATTGATTCCTTTTTAAATATTTGTTGTTATTTCTTAGGGTTCTGCCTTAGGCTTGTTTTCCTCTGTGCTTCTCTCTGCATCTTTATCTACTTCTATATTTTCACTTTTATTTCCTTAATCTTTATGCATTTGACTTCCTGAATTTTCCTCAAGCACTCCTGATCAGTATATCAAACCATGTACTGCATAAATGAAATAGCACTATGGAGAAGAGTGAGGGCTCACAAGTCAGAGGAATTTTGATTTGAACTTCAGTTCTATTTTTTATTTGTGTGATTTTTTGATACCTTTTTTGATTTTTTATAAAATGGGGGCAGTAATACCATAGGCTTATAGTAAGGATTGAGATGAAACATTTAAACCACTTAGCACAGTATCCATTAATTAGTGCTCAAAAATATGTTAACTGCTTCTGTAGTGTTAATAAAATTATTCTTATCCTAATCTTCCTTGTCTTTAATTTCCATAGTTACATAGAAATCTGCCTGAATCATCATTATATCTAAACCCCATTATGTCTAAAGCTGTTTTATCTTATTCCCCCTCAAAAAAATAAAAACAAATAAAACCCAAACAAATCTGTTTGTTTTACATTCCTTCCTATTTCAGTAAATATAACACCACCAACCAACTGCTTAAGCATCATCCTCACCTTCTGTTCTACCTGACCTTCTACATCAGTCAGTATTCAAGGCCTGACCATTTTGCCTTATAGGTCTCTTGAATCAATAGATTGCCTTCTCCTAATAGCCTTCTCATTTGCTTCCCCTAGTCTTGTGCATTCTCTGGTTAATGTGGTCATGTTCAGTTCTCAAATTTCACTACCTCTTCAGATGTCTTTACAGGCCCTTCATGATCTGTCTTCTTTTGTTATTTCTCTAGCCCTTTCTCTTACCACAATTTTTGATACTAGGTTACAGTCTTTGTGTTTTAGTTCCTGAATAAGCAGTGTTTTCTCAGGACTCTTGACATGTGCAATTTTATTTATATGACATACTATTTCTTCAAAGAAAGAGCTGAACCTCTAGTTAATCATTTAATCTGCTTAGACATCCTTCTAATATACTTCCTCTGAGTAGTACTTATTATGCTATTATAAGTGTCTATTGTTTGTGTTCCCCATCATAAAGGAAAAAATCCCAGGAAAGAAAAATATTAAAATGGTAGCCTCTGATTGATGGGATTAATAATAATATTTCTTTTTAAAATTTTTATGTATTTGTGAGATATATTTAAAAAACCTTTTTTGACATTTTGATTGTTTCAATACAGTTATTAAATTGGTTAAAGTCAAAATATTCTATATCCATGATTTCATTTTG
This sequence comes from Sciurus vulgaris, assembly GCF_902686455.1. NCBI lineage: Eukaryota > Metazoa > Chordata > Mammalia > Rodentia > Sciuridae > Sciurus > Sciurus vulgaris. Next base: position 53,401,785 of record NC_136467.1, read on the forward strand.
TTCAGAACATTCACGTTTACTTTAAAACGTGACTTAAACTTTTAATTTTTAACAAAATACAAATTTCCAATAAAATTAAAATGAAAATTTTGTGTAGTAAAAGGTGTTTTGTTCTCTCTATACAAAAAACATGCCTTTCCATGACCCAGTAATATTCTGATACATTTTGTTTACTACATTTTGATACTACATTTTGTTTATGTCTTCATCAGTTGATAGACATTTTGGGTTGTTTCCACTTTTTGACTGCTATGAACAATGCCTTTATGAACATTCGTATACAAGTTTCTGGGTAGCCCAGACTTTGATGTGTGTGTAATTGTTTCACTTAACATTTTAGAGAACATAACTGTATGACTCTTTTTTTTTTTTTTTTTCTAATTTAGGATATGTGAACTTTTGCAAAGTGGAGCCATAATGAATAAATTTTACCAGCCTCATGAAGCACATATTCCCTACCTCCTACAGCTCTTCATTGACTACAATCTTTATGGAATGAATTTAATAAATCTGGCTGCTGTCAAGTTCCGAAAAGCAAGAAGGAAAAGTAAGGTTAATTTCCAACTTGAAATTAAGGCTTTGAAATTAATGTTACACAATTAACAATGTATAAAATGACATATTTTTAGAAAATAAATGCTAAGTGGAAAAAGATTTTAAAATATACAAAATGAGATTTGAGATTATTAGGGAAAGCATTTCAAAAGAAAATTTAATTCTTAAAGATCTATAGAGATAAAATTCACATGGTAATTTGAGATTTTTCAATACATTCAGATTTGTGCAACTATCACCACAAATTTAGAACATTTTGATCATCTATGAAAGAAACATGTACCATTTAGCTTTTACCTGGAAGCTCCTCATGCTTTCCACCCTAAGTAACTACTGACCTATTTTCTGTCTCTGCCCATCCCTGTGTGTTTTATTTAAGTGGATTCATGTAATATTTCTGTTTAGCATAATATTCTTGAGGTTCATCTGTTTTGTAGCATGTACTAATTAATACTTAGTTCCTTTTTAGGACCCAGTAATCTGTGTGTGGATAGACTACATTTTGTATATCTCTTCATCAATTGATGGACTTCTTTGTTTTCTGCCTTTTGATTACTGTAAACAATGTCTTTATGAACATTCATTTACAAGTGTTTGTATAGTCATGTATTTTCATTCTCTTGTTCATATACCTAGGAGCAGAATTCTGGGTCAAATGGTCTAACACCCTTTTATTCTCATTAGATATTTTTCCCTTCTACTTCTTGCAAAACAAAACTAACATTTTTCTTCTAGCCCTAATACTCTGCCATATTTTTTTTTTTATTTTCTCTCTCTGCCAAACTTATTAAATCAGAGGTTAGCATTTTTGTTTCTTAATTTACCATCTATTCTCTTTTGATTTAATTTCCCCCTTTTATCACACAAAGTGTGCTTTGAAAAGTAGCAAGGGAGGATTTTTGGTTTTTTTGAATAGTGGGACTAGTTATAAGGGATCAACCCTCCTGCTAAAACACCATTTAAAGGCCGCATAAAATTGAAAGAAAAAAATTTTCAAGTATCAAAGAGTTTGCAAACATGAAGATTTGCAGGCCTAAAGGATTAGATGAAGGGAATGAAAGGAACGGAGAATGAAAGGAACGGATGCGAGACAGGAATAGGAAAGACAGTGAAATGAATCTGACATAATTTTCCTATGTACACATGAATATACCAAGGTGAATCTCCACATTGTGTACAACGACAAGACTGGGATCCTAATTAGAATAAGATATACTCCATGTTTATATAAATATGTTATGTTTACTTAAAAGAAGAAAAGAAAGAAAAAAGAATATAGTGCTGAGAGCAACTGTTGACCTGAGGACATTTGCAAATCCTAGAGAATTTAGAACCTTCTTTGAAATAGCCTTATCAGATGTGAGAGACAGAAACCAAAGCCCAGGGCCTACCTGGCAGATTGAACTCTCCACAGAATAAGACAGTACTTCCAATAGATATACCCTTAAGTAAAACACAGACTGGGAAATGGAACACTTTTGAGACATTTCATCACTCCAGTTTGAAACTCCAAAAACAAAAAGAGATTCCCAGATCTAAGAACTTGATCTAAAGTTGTGCTGGTTTGGGGAAATTCTCAGGTCTAGCTGAAGAAGCAACTGCAGATTCTTCTTAGAGGAAATTCTTTTAAGTATAGATCTCAAATTTTAAAAATTTCAAGTATAGTATGTTCAGCACTAAATTTAGTATATACCAGTCATATCAGAAAACTAGTCTTCATGAGTAAAGCCTAGCAAATATACAAACATAGATACTCTAGACTTACAGAGAATTTAGATGTTGGAATTATTATATATAGATTGAAAAACTATCATTCAGAATCCTTATCAAGTAAGGATACTATTTGCAGAGTTCTAATGTATATACATAATGATATATCACTAATAGTCTTGTTTTGCCTGTCTAACATGCTAGTAATATCTTGAGGTGAAACAACTTTGATACACTAAAACTTCTTTTAAAGAGGAAATATTTTGTGGCTGACAACATATTAAATTTACAAATACTGCATTTTTTAAATACATAAATTTTGAATCATTGAAACTAGCCGGTGACTGCCCTTTAAAGTAAACAAAAATAACTAATTCTGCTCAATTGAAGAACCTCAAATTTAGATGACAGTTATAGATTATTAGTTTTTCTCATCTTCTTACTATCTGAGAATATTATAAAATCTCCAGAATAAACCTGATTATGTGATTGAATAGCTCTCCCTTGGTTATTAATGTCCCTAAGAAAGAAATCCTCTAAAGCAGGATGAGATTGGCTTCACTGCCTAGTTGCTCCCTTTTTATATGTAGAGAAAGAAACCTAAAGGAACAAAGAGAGTTGTAGGAAAAGTAAGAGATGATCCCTACAGGGATTGTAGCCCCTTAGTCTCCCCACTCCGCATCTTTATGAGAGCTGTGTTATTTTATATCCAGGAGATACTCCTTTTTTTGCCTCATAGAGATGTTTTAAGAGTAAAAATTTAAGTTGTCACATCACTCAATTTCAAGACTTATTACAAAACTACAGAAGCTGTGGAAATAAAGGCAACATGGTATTGGTGAAAAGATAGATACTATACCAGTGAAGCATATTAAAGCCCAAAAATATGCCTATATTTGAAACAGCTCATAATTGGCTCATATAGTCATCTTAACTTTGACAAAGGTACAGTGGTAATTCAATGGAGAAAGAATAGTCTTTTCAGTAAATAATAGTGGATAATTCGGTGTCATGTGCCAGAAAAAAAAAAAAAAAAAATCACACATATACTTTACGCATTTTTTAAAAAAATTAACTTAAAATGATTTACAGACTGAAAGGTAAAAGCAAACTATCAGACTTTTAGAAGAAAACAAAGGGAAAATCTTCCCTACTTTGACTTTGACCATGAGATTTTAGAAATAACAAACACCCAAAAAAAAAAAAAATCCATGAAAGAAAAAAATTGGTAGGTTGAATTTTATCAAAATTAAAAATTCTTGCTCTGTGAAAAAACTGTTAAAAGAATGATAACAGAAGTCACAGGGCAGAAGGAAATATTTATAAATTGTGTATCTAACAGTTATATCTAAAATGCATAAATGATTCCTAAAAATCAACAGTAAAGAAAGCAAACGACCACAGGGCTGGGGTTGTGGCTCAGTGGTAGCGTGCTCACCTAGCACACATGAGGCCCTGGGTTTCAGCCTCAGCACCACATTAAAATAAAATAAAGGTATTGTGTCCACCTACAAAGAAAACAAACAACCAAATTAAAAATGGCCAAAAGGCCCAAATAGATACTTCACTAAAGAAGATAATGTAAAGGATGACAAACACATGAAAAGACACTATTTAACATTATATGTTTTTAGGGAATTACAAATGCAAACTACAAAGCTCTACCTCAACATACTTGTTTGAATGGCTACAATTCAAAATATGTAAGGATAATAAATGTGAAACCATAGCAAATCTTTTTCATTACAGGTAGGAATGCAAAATAGCAGTTTGTAAGGTAGTTCGTCGTTTCTCATTACATTAAATATAGACTTATACTATGACCCAACACTTGTTCTCCTAGATGTTTACCCAAGTGACTTAAAATTTAGTTCCATCCAAATCTGAATGCAAATGTTTATAGCAACTTTATTCATAATTACTAAAGATGTGAAAAGCAACTAAGATGTCCAGTGAACAAGGAATTGGATAAACTGTGATACTCTTTAATGAGAAAAAGGAAGAGACTTTGTATTCACACAACATTGATGAAATTTTAAAGCATTTTACTAAGTAAAAGAAGCCAGATCCAAAGGGTATAATTCTATTCATATGACTTTCTAGAAAAGGCAAAACTATAGAAGCAAAAAACATTATTGGTTGCCAGGTATTAGCAGAGAGGGGAGTGTTAAAGTACAGGGGAACTTTTAGGGTAAAGGAACTATTATGTATAATACTATGGTAATCGACTTATTCCTCAAACCCATAGAACTGAACTTTACTTCATCACATGATTAAGGTTCATGTTACCAGTGTGTACGGATATTGTGTACCCTTTAATATGATGAGATAGGAGGGGCACTTTGTCTCTGTGATATGCTTTCAATGAACCCATAGCCCCAGTTTCATCATGAGAAAAACATCAGTCAAACTTGGATTGGAGATCATTCTACAGGTTTCTTTATCAGTGCTCATGTGTATCAAAACATGAAACATAAGGAAAAATTGAGAAATAGACCAGAAGGGTCTGGGCAGCCATGGCAACTAAATGTGACATGGTGTCCTGGACTGGATTCTAAAAGTGCATTAATGGAAAAACTAGTGAAATTCAAATAAAGAGTATAGTTTTATTAATAGCAATCTTCTTGTATCTGCTTCTGCATTATACCATGATAATAAAAGTGTTTAAAATAAGGGAAACTAGGTAACCTACATACAGAATTCTGTACTATGCTTGAGACTTTCCTGTTAAATTCAAAGTTATTCTAAAACAAAAAGATGATTGGGGGGTCAACAAGTTGGCTCTCAATGCCAAGTATAGCTGAGAATTTAAAGATTGAGGAATTAAAGTTTGTAGAGTGCATACAATAGAAGTTCTTCCCCCCAACAAATGAAAAAACATGAGAGAAATTTGAATTAGCAAATTTAGGTAAATTTTTTTTTACAAAACATAAATATTGGAATGGTAATTAGAAAGGAATTTTTAAAAAACATGTAAGATGTTTACAAATTTATAGGCAGAATTGTGAAATTCAATTGGAAGAAATTTTTAAAAGGAGGGAAATTGCAGACTGATAAAATTTACATCTTCATTCATCGTATAAATATTATGGTTTTCTTTGGTGTAAGATAAAAAGTTATACTGCATCTGGATATCATAGCACATGCCTGTAATCTCAGCCACTGGGAGACTGAGGCAGGAGGATCACAGGTTCAAGTCCAGCCTAGGCAACTTAGCAAGACCATGCCTCAAAATACAAAATAAAAAGGACTGGAGATGTAGCTTGATGGTAAAGCATGCCTTGGTTCAATCCTCAAAATAAAAATAAAAAAAACAAATGGTTATACTACAATCATGGAAAGAGTAGGTAAATAACCTTTTGTATTTTACTTTGTCACATTAGACACATTAACAATTAAGAGTAAAACTCTTATGACAAATATATGTTTACATAATATTTTATCTTATGAGACAAATTAATGTATTATCTCTTACTTATTTGTTCATGTAGCTTTCCCTTTTTTTTTCTTTTTTTCTTTTTAGATGTTGATAGACTTTTATTTTATTTATTTATTTATATGCAGTGCTGAGAATCGAACCCATTGCCTCACACATGCCAGGCAAGCACTCTGCCACTGAGCCACAACCCCAGCCCTAGCTTTACTTTGAAATACATTCAAAAGTGAAAAAGATTTAGAAATTTGAATATTACATGCATATATACAATTTTGTACCAGTATTCAATTATATAATCAATTGTCATGAAATGATGCTTCTTATTATTATGTTAAAGTGTATTAAAATACTTAAGTGAAATAAATATTTGAGTATCCTAGTCATTTTATATTTCTTTAACACATGTAGTTGAAAGGAATTATATGAATGCATAATATTTTCTATAAATATATATGGGGTGTGTGTGTGTGAATATATATATGATTCTTTTGTTTATTTGGTTTAATTTTTTGGCAGTACTGGGGGTTAAGCCCAGGGACTTTCTCACTACTGAGAACATTGCCAGTTCTATTTATTTTGAGACAGGGTCTCCCTAATTTGCCTAGATTGGCCTCAAATTTGTAATCCTCTTACCTCAGCCTCCCAACTAGCTGAAATTACAGATGTGTGTCACTGCACCTAACTGAACATATTTAAATAAGGATGTTAACATATTTCTTTGGGTATTCCCAAAGTGTAGGTAAAACAAGATTTGTGGTGGATGGGATGCTGGGGATCCAGGTATTCACGCATAGGCAAGCACTCTCCACTAAGTTCATCCCCATCCCTGAAATTCGAATTTTTATAATGTGATTGGTAACTCTGAATCAGTAAATTTGTGTAGATTTTTATTTATATAAATTTATTAGAAAATAATGGCTTTATATTGTAATTTGCAAATTCCAAAGTAATTTCCTACCAATACCCTATCCAAACTATAGCAAAGCCTTTTAAAATCAGAATGTGCATTCTGGGTAAATGTGAATAAAATTTGAAATTTGAAAATCAGTTGCATTCTTTAGCATCTATTTTGTTGAGGGATGGTGATGGTGATGCCTTATCTCATTCTAATTATACCATTTTATGATTAAACTGACCAAATAAAAATCAAAGTTTTAAATTTACCTTGGAGAGAATTGTGAATTTAATCTATCTTCATGTTAGGATTCTTTTTGATGCCACTCATTTAACTTTCTTTTATTTGAAAATTTAAATTCCTGCAAGAGATAACAAAAAAAGTACAAAAATTTAGAGACTTCTTCCAAGGCATTACCTCAGGATTTAGTTTCTGAAATTGGGACCTGTAAGCAGATATGTGTAGTCTCCTCTTCAAATACAGGTCAAATTTTATTCACATTTACCCAGGCTTCCACTCACTATTACTACCCATTATATCTGGAATGCATTGTGTGTTTTCTTCTTATTTAGGGATTTGATGTTAAAGTATGTTTTGAATTCCATGTGAAATTTCCACTAGAATTTTAATTGAGGCCCAGAGTACCCTAGAAATTTAATGTCCATAAAAATTCATAATTCTTTGTTTTTCAAATGAGGTACTACAATAGCACATTTAAATGTATCATGCTTTTATTATACTATGAAAATATTGTAGCCATTTACTCCCCCATGTCTATATATTGCAAATATTTTTATTTCTGCTCTTAGGTTGAATTCTCAGGACATAATTTAGGAATTAATCAAAAATACTATCATTTTACGTAACGGGTAATTATATGCAAATACAAAGAACTGATTTATTTATTTTAATTTGTTCTTTTTAGGTATACACAACAGTGTATTTTATTTTGACGTATTATACATACATGGAGTATAACTTATTCTAATTAGGATCCCATTCTTGTGGTTGTACATGATATGGAGTTTCACTGGTGGCATATTCATATGTGAACATAGGAAAGTTATGTCTGACTCATTCTACTGTCTTTTCTGTTCTTATCCCTTCTCCCTTCCCTTCATTCCCCTTTGTCTAATCCACTGAACTTCTATTCTTCCCTCCCCCCTTATTTTGTGTTAGCATCTGCATATCAGAGAGAACATTTGGCATTTGGTTTTTTGGGATGGGTTTATTTTACTTACCATGATAATCTCCAGATTGATCCATTTACCAGCAAAAGTCATAAGGTCATTAAAAAGAACTGATTTAAATTTACCTTTCTACACTTAGGTGATACATTACATGCAAGTGGATCATGCAAGGATCGGTTATCAGGAAATACCCTTCCTGGTACTTTATTTTGGTGGGAAGAAAGTGAAATACCAAGGTTAGTTAATGTTGTAAAGGAAATGAATGTTTTACGTGTGTCCCAGATGTGATGATAAATTGGTGTTACATATTTTAGGCCTTTTTAATTGATGAGTTTATCAGTCAAGCAAATCTCAATGTGTTACATGGAATTGTAGATCTAAAAATCAGATCATGAATATGTTCCTACTTATTATCTAATTAATAAATCTGGGATAGATTGTTATATTCTTTCTAGCATCCATTTTCATTATGCATTCTAAACTGAGATCTTGACTTATAAAGTTTAAAAAGAATCATGTTTATAGTAAAATAGCAACTTAAATAGTGGGCTGGGGTTGTGGCTCAGTGGTAGAGTGCTCACCTAGCATGCATTAGGCACTGGCTTCAGTCCTCAGGACTACATAAAAATAAATAAATAAAGGTGTTGTGTCCATCTACAACTAAAAAAAATAATTAAAAAGAGTGGAATAGCAAATATTTTAATAAAAACTCCACAAATTTCTAAATATTAAGTGTTTATGAAAATAAGTGCATTGACATACTGTGTTTATGAATAATATAATTTGTGGGTTTTTTTCGACCATCTTATTGATTTTTTTTGAGATAATATTCCAAATGTTTAGATTTCCCTAGCATAATATGGTTTCTTCTACAACTTATTAGCAAAGAAAAGGCTAGCTATCTTTCTATTACCTTTCCTTTCATTTGACTTCTTAAGGAAATTGGGGGAAAGGGAAGTCAGAAAATAAGAGATAAATAGCATCAGTTTTGGAGGTGTCACTGTGGTGTTCTTCCGAGGGGTGTTTTCATTCCCCTCCCAGCAGCTCAACTGGCAGGGAAGTTCTGCCTGAAGTAACAGGCTCTGGGGACAGCAGCTTCTACTATAAGGCAAACATGTAATTGGCACCTGTCTAAATTAATCAGTAATAGCTTTAGTCTGTAATCATTACCTAAATTATAAATCAGTAGCTTTATCTACATAGAACTAAGAGTTTCTGTTTTATACCACATGGCACTGGCTAAACTTTCTTGATCCTTCTGTTGGTCAGTTGAGTGGTGGCAGGATAGTTATGGTTTTCCCCTTTTCACTTCACATGTTACACGATGCTTTTTAAGCAGATATTTTTTATGAAGAATGCAAGAGAGAAATTGCCTGTTTAAATGACTTTATTTTTTATTTCTAAAAAGAAAATGTGAATTGCTTAGTTGAATATAAACTATCAAAAGTATTTCTGTAGAACTTAATTTATGTAGTTTCAAATTTTTAATATATATTTGACAGAATTTCCATATCATAGAATTACTTGGGAATTCTTAATACCTGAAGTTAAAAATCTCATTAAATAATGCTAGAAATATATTTTTTTATGATGAATATTGTATCAGAATGAGTCTTTAAAGACTGAATTAATATGGACAGTCAATGACTCACTTCTGCTTATAAGGATCAGGACTTTTTGATAAACACACTGATAACTTCTTAGTTTCCTCACCAATGTAGTGGAATTGTTTTTATAATCTTTTTGAGATGATTGTATACACTAGATTCCCTAGTTCTCTAAGTTCTATATCTAGTGGCTTTTCTTTACTTTCTTTTCTTTTCATGATTAATTAAAATTGAAGTTTATTTGTAGTTTGAAGCCCTTTTCTGGTTAGGACCCGAGACTGTAAATTTGGGGAAACTCTGTTTTAGAATGTTTTAAAAAGTAAACTATTTTATTATTTTAAGAGTTATATAGGGACTGGGGATGTAGCTCAGTGGTAGAGCCCTTGCCTTGCCTAGCATGTATGAGACCCCACCACCAAGAAAAAAACAGAAAAAAAAAAAAAAAAAAAGGAAAGATATGAATAAGCAAACTAGTGAAATTAGATAAGTTATTCAGAATTAGAACTTACAGTAAGTATAGGATAGTTGTATACAAATTTTTGCGCCCAGATTGTTCTATATTCTTTAATTTTGTCATGCTGATATAAATGAAAAATCTATAATTGCATCAAATACAAATAAAGGTGTGAAAAGTTTTATCATAAATTAATATTTTTCTAGTGTTTTAGTGTCATTTCTAACCCCAGTATTGGCACTTTCTTTTCGGTACCTTTTTTTTACCCCCAGGATAAGTGTTTTATTTCCCTTCACAGACCTTCTTACAAAGGCCATACACAGCTGGGATTGTAGCTCAACAGTAGAGTGCTTGCCTGGCATGTGTGATTCACTGGGTTCAATCCTCAGCACCACATAAAAATAAATAAATTAAAAATAAAAAGGTACTGTGTCCATATACAACTAAAAAAAAATTTTTAAAACCAAAGGCCATAACAAATAGCCACAAATTTGTAATGAGATGGGGTGCTAAGTCAACAGTTTTATTAACCTTACTTTTGAAAAGTTCAGTGTAAAATATCTGTTGTCATGGACCTTCAGGGCCATTTGCCTAAGTGTTAAATCTACAAAAGTCAAAAATCTAACTGCAAGTATCTCAATACTACTGGCTACCCTTCAGAATGATCTGGAAAGATTTTTTAAATTAACATGTGTCTGGGCTCTGTCCTTAATGATTCTAAGTAGTAGATCTCTTGTGTTAAGTTGTGAACAGAAATATTCAGAGAGGTACAATTGTCTAATTGTCTAGCACTGTATTACTTGTCTACCTTCAGTGACTAAAATGAGTGGTCTACATATATATACTAAAATTTTTTTGATCACACTTTGTCTACCTGCTAGAAACAGATTTTTAATTCGGAAAACAATTTTCTCTTTGGTAACACTTCTGTCTTGAATGTCTGAAGTAGTTTTGAATAGGGGTAAGAAATGGTTGTACATTTCTTTGAGAAATTTACTTGGGAGTACTAGGGATCGAGCCAAGGCCCTCATGCATGCCAGGCAAGAGCTCTACCATGGACCTGGATCTCTAGAACAGAGATTACAATTTTTAATGTTATTGTTTCCCTCCTTTGTCACAAAAATGCTACTCCTGGAAAATTCTTTCTTGACATTTACAGTGTAACTCAGCATGCAAAGCTTTTTTTAGTATAAAAAGCCAAATTGTTTAAAAAAAAAAAAGCACATTGTTCGCCATATAAACTCTTTTACCTGACACTTCAATTCATGGCAAAACTGATATTATTAAATTGTATGAATGAAAAGTACAGTCTACTTTGGGAATTATTTTTTACTAAACACTAAAGGAACATATTGTGATAGTTTGGCTAATATACCATTTCTCTATCAATGGTAAAAAGATACATGTATATGTAGGAATGTTGTATAAATGTATACATGTATATGAATATATATTTCCATATGCACATATATATTTGAAGTATAAAAGTTCTGTGATATAACAAAATTCACTTCTCCCCGCCCCCCCTTTTTTTTTTTGTGCTGGGGATTGAACCCAGGGCCTTACACATGCCAGGCAAGTGAGTTATATCCCAAGCCCTAATAAATTAGTTCCTAATGTCCCATCAGAATTTCCTTAGGGAAAGAAAATGAACAATGAGATCCTGATAATGTGTTTCTCTTAAAATATTAAAAACATTTCAAATCAAATGTTAATGATATATACTATCCCCCACTTTCAAGTAAAGTCATGGATCTCCCCTTTTCATTTTTGGATCTGGTTTGGTAGAAGATCTCAATTTTAGAATGAGTAAACTGGAATTTATGCTACATATTGTCTGTTTCTTCTGTAAGTATGGGCAGTTACGTGGTGTCTTCTCTTCAATGGCTCTAATGAAAAAAACATTGCTTTTGAGTCAAAGGAGATTAGTGGGCAATAACCCTCTGTTCTCATAAATAAATTAATGACCTATTGTCATCACTTTTGCTAGTTATGATCCCACCATGGAGCATTCATATGGTTTATCAATTCTGTGGTTATGCAGAATTTTAAAGCCTTCTCCAGCTCAGCAGTAGTTAAGGGCAGGAGGAGCAAGAAGTTATCATTTGCCTACTTTTAGTATGCTAACTTCCTTCTTCTCTTGTTTCATGTTCTCTCCTCGGTTTTTGAAAAACACTTATTATTGCTTAATAAAATGCCTCTAGGTAACTGATTTTATATGTGTGTGGTCTTTGATGCATAAACTGTTGTTCTCTTTTCTCCTAACCCATTCTTCTCTGGACCATAACCTCCATGTTAAAACTTTGAATAGCCCTTACATGTAAAATATAATTAACCAAAATATGTAGAATTTGCTGCAGATGTTCTCAATGTATTTTTTATCCTATTTTTCTTTTGTATTTATATATAAATATTAATTATGTAATAAATAATGGTGAATTAATTTACTATCATTTAGGTTTGTTGGTTACTATATGAAATCTTGTATGAGTAAGAAAAACCTTACAAAGTTTGCTCTAACATACTTAGTTTTTTGTATTATTGTTTTTATGATATCTTTTTGTTACAGCTCTTTAATACTGGAAGGCGTTGAACCACAGAGTACATGTGAATTAGAAGTGGATGCTGTAGCTGCTGACATTTTAAATCGGCTGGACATTGAGGGTACATATCCAAATACTTTTAATATATATTTTTATTTGTAAAACTTAATGACCAAAGTAGAGTAGTAGAAAATTACTAGATTTTATGGAAGAAGAATGCAAATATTTTTAAAATTTCTTATGTATTTCTGAGGAGAATAATCATTATTTTTCATTCATATTTTCATTCATATGAGTATGAAACTAAAATAAGTTTGACATTATATAAAATGAGCCAATATAAAATAATTTAATATACTCTACCTTTTAATTGTTTTATCTTCAGATTATATACCAGAGAGGAAACATTAAGATCTATAAGATATGATCAGATGTTTGAATTTTATTTCCTTGCTGGGTTTGGGGGAACCCATAGAAGGAAAACTAACAAAGAAGTAACATAATAAATACAGGTTGGCAAAAGGGAATGAAGGGAAGGGAAGAGAGGTGGTAATAGGAAAGACAGTAGAATGAATCAGACATAACTTCCCTATGTTCATATATGAATACACAACCAGTGAAACTCCACATCATGTTCAATCCCTAGAAAGGGATCCTAATTTAGAAAGAGTTATATTCCATATACATATAATATGTCAAAATACACTCTATTGATAATGTATATCTAAAAAGAACAAACAAAAAAATACAGGTTGGAATAGTTTATCCATTTTATTACACAAATTAGGTAATCGGTTTTCTTAAAAGGCAATGTTTATTATGGAAATAGATTTTTTTAAGCAAGAAATATTCACATTGACCCTTGTAATATTGAAGTATTATTGTGATTACAGCTCAAATTGGTGGAAACCCTGGTTTACAGGCCATATGGGAAGATGAAAAACTACGACGAAGAAACAGAAATGAAAGTTCTCAAATTAGCCAACCTGAATCACAAGGTATATTCCTAATAGTATGCCAATGATATTTTAAACTAAATAATTTTAATGGGAAAATTTAGCCATTGAGTTTTTCCCTTAACACCTGATTTTACTTTCCAAATTATCTTTAAAATTTCTCTGTATTTTTCCTAATATCATTGCCATATAACCAGTAGTTCTTTCTTTACAGCTGTATCTACAGAGGCAATTTCTCCATGAGAATTTGACATCTCTACTATTTTTGGTTCTCTCTGTACTTGATCATCTTGCCCCACTTTCTGTTCCTTTTCCCTCCTCTAGTGTGTGCTATTTTTTGTATTTCCAAATAAGCTATATAAAACTATGAATATCAACTTAGAAATGCTGTTAAGTTTACGAAGCTTTGATAACACAACCATGAAATGCTGCCCCCAAATTATTTTCTGGGAATGTCATATCAACTCTCATTTTGATCATCACATACAGTTCTGAGGAAAATACTCATTTACTGTTAAATATTGCAACATTTAAAAAGAATTTGAGAAGGCTCAAACAAATACCATGGATACAGCAAGATTTTTTCAATGAAGGTCAAAAGTTTCAAAAAGCAAAAAGTTTCAAAAGGCAAATCTATTTAAGATATAGTGGTAAGCCTACATTGAAATCCAAATAAAATTTTAAATTTTTATAATGTTTACGGCACTAAAAATGTGATAAAATTTGTATGCCCTTTAAAATAGAAACATTATATTTACAAAGGGAAAATTTCTGGTTTCTGGATCTATGATACATTTATAGATAAGAGAGCAGTGTTTTTCTCTTAGATTTGTTATGATTATTAAATTAATTTATAACTTCAGTAACAAGCATTTCTCTTTTGTTTGATTCTGTAATAGGAGTACATGTAGGTGGTGTTTGATTGTCAAGTGAAAGATAGGAAATCGCTGTCAAAAAAATTTAAAGCTTGCTGGGCGCAGTGGTGCACGCTGCAATCCTAGTGGCTCAGGAGGCTGAGACAGGAGGATTACAAGTTCAAAGCCAGCCTCAGTAACTTAGTGAGACTCTAAGCAACTAAGTGAGATCCTGTCTCTAAATAAAATACAAAACAGGCCTGGGAATGTGGCTCAGTGGTCATGTGTCCCTGAGTTCAATCCTTGGCACCAAAAAAAAACAAACAAAAAAAAACCAAAAACTAAAATTAAAGCTGCTGTAGAAGGAAGGCTGGAGTTGTAACTTCTAGCACATGTGAGGCCCTGGGTTCGATCCTCAGCACCACATAAAAATAAATTAATAAAATAAAGGTATTGTGTCCATCTACAACTAAAAATATATTTTAAAAAAAAGAAAGGAAAAATATTTTATTCATTTTCTATGTAAATTTTTTTTCTATGTACATTTTTTAATCCTCTTTTAAAATTCAAAGATCACAGGTTTGTGCCACCAACAGAAAGTGAAAAAAAATTTCAGAAGAGACTTCAAGAAATTCTCAAACAGAATGATTTCTCTGTGTAAGTGGTTATTTATTATAGATCTCAGAACTGATTTTAATTATTGCTTTGTTGTCTAGTTTGTTATAAAGGATATGTTTTAATTAAGCAGAACATTATCAAGATCTGTGGACTACAGTGATTTATCCCAGGAGTTCTCTGCTGAGTTAACATTGCATTCTGAGGTTCTGTCTCCTGAAATGCTTCAGTGTACACCAGCCAATATGATAGAAGTCCACAAAGACACAGAGCTGAGCAAAGGTGAGATTATCTTTTCCAGCATACAGAAAATAGTCCAAAAGACACCTGTGTATTTAACAATGAGATATTAATATTTGATTTGGTTTGCTAGGGTTCTTTTTCCTCCCCATGAAATAAACATGGATATAGTAAAAATCCTCTCCCATTGATATACCCTTTTAATATCTCCATAGGTAAGCACTGTCCTGAAGTTGGTGCAAACTGTTGCCATATATGATTTTTGTATTATATCTATGTCAACAATATAAACTGTTGTTTTAGATTTTTAATTTTATATAAATGGTGTCCTGCATGACATAGATTAAGCACCTTGCTTTTTACATTCAATATTATCTACTTTTTAAGCAACTTAATTGAAATATACTAAATTTACAGAATAGTACAGCCATCTCCACAATCCACTTTTAGGACATTTCCATCAACTCAAAGGATCTCTTGTGTTCATTTGCAGGTAGGACCTTCCCACCCCTGACCACTAATCCATTTTCTCAAGTCTCTACATTTGCCTTTTTAAGATATGTCATCTAAATGAAATCAGATAGTATGTAGTTTTTTTTTTGTGCCTGCCTTTAATGTAGTAATTTTATGATTTATCCATGTTATAGTATCTACTTGTATTTATTCCTTTTTTTTTTTTTTTGGCAGTGCTGGGGATCAAACCCAGGGCCTTGTGCTTGCAAGGCAAGCACTCTACCAACTGAGCTATCTCCCCAACCCTATTTATTCCTTTTTATTGTCAAATAGTATTCCATTATGTGAATAAACCGTATTTTGTTTCCATGTATCAGTTGATGAATATTTGAATTGTTTTCACTTTTGACTGATGAAAATACTGCTTTAAGCAGTAAAACATAAAATGTAGAATATCATGAGAAGAGTTGTAAAATAATGCAAATAGTAGCAAATGAAATCCATTTGAGAATAAACTTCACTAAAAAGATTACTTTTGCAGAGAGAAAAAAGATTCATGTTCTGTGAATATTTGAGTACAAGTCTTTGTGTGAATATATGTTTTCATTTCTCTTGAGTTGATATTAGTGAGTAGAATTGGTAGATCATATAGTAGATTTGTGTTTAGCTTTTAAGTAAACTACCACGCTATTTTCCAAAGTGGCTGCACTGCTTTACATTCCCACCAGCAATATTTGGGGATAATTTTATGTGGTTCTATATCCTAACAAACATTTGCTGTTATCTGTCTTTTTTAATGTAGCTGTCATAGAATGAATGAAGTGGTATTTCATTGTGATTTTAATATTCATTTCCCACATTACTAATGATGTGGGGCATCCTTTTATGTCAACATTATACTTTGAAATTTGATCCTTGTTCATTCATTTTAGCTGTTTATTAGTGTTCTGTTTTAAAACTTAAGTTTGTCAGATTCTCTACAATTAACTTGTTTGCAGTTTGGCAGTGCTGTATCTGTCTCCCTATGGCTATGTGTAAGAGTTACTCTACAGGGGCTGGGGTTGTTTCTCAGTAGTATAGCACTTGCCCATGTAAGAGGCACTGGGTTCGATTCTCAGCACCACATATAAATAAATGAATAAAATAAAGGTCCATCAACAACTAAAAAAATTTTTAAAAAAAGTTACAGAACACATGGAAATGTAATTTCTGGTTGCTAGGATGTTTGCACTGTACCTATATAGCATTTGTTCTAACAGTGGTTCTGAATTGCATTTCCTTCATATGTGATTGATAAATAAAAGAATAATTAAAGTTTACTCATTTTGTTTCATATGTAATTTTTCAAGATAAGGGGAGCCCTCAACAACATTTGATAGTGTCAAATAATAAATATACTAATATATAAGAAAGAAATGTGCTATTCTAGTTCTTTGAAATGCTATCTTTAATCTTCATTTTCTAATTATCAAGGTCATTTGGGTTTCTTATCAGTTGTTTATTACAGAGGTATTTTCTCCCTAGCAAGGCTTTTCCTACAAAAATTTAGCTTCTTTTCTCTTTGTCTTTTCTAAAAAAAATATTTTTGGTGTTTTGTGTGTCTTCAGTTTTAATATTAAATTTAATAATATCTTCCTTTATAGTTTGATTTTTGTATCTGGTTTATGAGTCCTTCCCTACACTGATGTAACAAAAGTTTTAGGTATTCATCCTAAGGCTTCGGTGTCTTTATGATTTGTTTTTTTCTACTTAGTCCTTCTTTAATTCATTTGAAATAATACCTACTTAAGTAATAGGAATCTAATTGTATGTTGTTTGTGTGTGAGTGTAAGCAGGTAGTTGTGCCAACATATTTATTTAACAGTTTATGTGTTCCTCTAAATTCCCCCACCTCTGTTATTCTTCTCTGTTGTTAATATACTCTTTTAATTAGTTTTTTTTTTTTTTTTTTTTAAATAAACTCTTGTCAGGGCAGATCTTCCTTATCTAGCTTCAGAATTATCTTGTCCCTTGATCCTTTAAAGAAGTCCCACTTTGTTAGTTTTAGAATCACATTGTTTCTGTGAAGATTTACCTTGGGATTTTATTGAATTTATCAATTGGTTTAAAATTCTTTTAATTTTTTTATATCTACAAATGATATTATTTTTCATTTTATTCTGTATTCATTCATGTCTTTCAATAGTTTTATAATTCAACATAAAATTGTTATATGTCTTTTTTACATATACTCTGGGTACCTTTACCTTTCAGTTGTGTAGTTGTAAATTTTATCTTTCAAAAATTGTTTTGTCTAGGGGGCTGGGGAGATAGCTCAGTTGGTAGAGTGCTTGCCTTGTAAGCACAAGGCCCTGGGTTCGATCCCCAGCACCCAAAAAAAAAAAAAAATTGTTTTGTCTAATTGTTGGTATTTGGGAATGCCAGCAACCTTTGTGTGTTAATCTTTTGTCAAGCAATTTGTATTAGTGCTAATAGTTTCCATTTTTTAAAAAATTTTAAGTGCATAGAGTTATCATCTGCTAGTAACTAATTACTCCCCTTCCCTTGCTCAGACTTCATTCCTTCATGTCTTAATGTACTTCCTTAAAAACTATAGGATGATGTTGAGTGGAAATGTTAATACTCTTTTTCCTGATTTTAAACTGAATGCTTTCATATTTCATTAACTATGAAATTTAATACAGGGTTTTGGTAGATGTGCCTTGATCAGGTTAATACTTTTAAAAAGTTTTGTTTGCTTAGAACTTTGTTATATTTTAAGTCATAAGTTGATATTAAGTTTTACCAAATTTTCTTCTCTGATTTTTAAAATTTTATTAAATTAAATTAATTGATTGATTGATATGTTTATTTATTAATTTTGTGGTGCTGGGGATTGAACCCAGGCAAGCACTCTACCAACTGACTTTTTTAAAATAATCAGTTTTTCTCTTTTATTCTATTACTATGGTCAGTTACATTAAAATAATTTATAATTTTCTAATAATAAACTACCCTCACACTCCTGAAATAAACCTTTTGTGGTAACAGTGTGGTAAAAGGTAAGGAGGGTACATTTAAACTACTTACTTAGTTTTCATTATTGTTATAGGTCTACTCAAACTTTCTATTTCTGCTCAAATCAGTTTTTGTCATTTTTTCAAAGAAGTTATCCATTTTTTCTGCTTTTTAAAATGTTTTTGGTATAAACTTGTTTGTGGTGTTAACATTTTATTTAGCACTCTCCCTTTTTTCTTTCTTTTTTTAAAATTTGTTCTTTTTAGTGGTATATAACAGTAGAATGCATTTTGACATATCGTACATGCATGGAGTATAACTTCCTATTCTTGTAGTTGTACATGATACGGAGTTACACTGCTCAGCACTCTCCCTTTCTATTACTAATATAATTTACATTGCATTCTATAATTTTCTTTGATCAGTCTTTGCGGTCTGTATTACTATAAATTATAAAGAACCAACTTTCGTTGTTGCTTTTGGGGTTGGGTTTTGTTTGGGGAGAAGAGGGTACTGGCGATTGAACCCAGCAGCACTTTATTACTGAGGTATATCCTCAGTCCCTTTTTTATTTTTATTTTGAAACAGGGTCTTGCTAAGTTGCTGAGGGGCTGGCCTAGAACTTGTGATCCTCCTGCCTCAGCCACTCAAGTCCTTCCAAGGGATTACAGACACATGCCACTTTGCCTGGCGCTCTCTCTTTTTTTTTTTAATCGGTCCTCTCAAGTTTTTTTTTTTTTAATGAAACTATTTTTCCCTTTTTATTTATTTGTTTTTTATTAAGCATTCATTATTATCCCACCTATGTTCTAAGGCTAAATATTTACCTCAAAAATATTTTTAAAATATTTCAATATTTTAAAATCTCAATATTTTAAATATTGACATATACCTGTAATCCCAGGTATATGAAATATTGAAGATTTTAAACTGAGTGCTTTTGAAATCTCAAAAGCACTTTGTTTTAAGTCTGATTAAAACACCTGAAGCAGGGAAACAGAACTATTTTTCAATTAGCTGTCATACAACTGCCTGCTTTTTTTTTTTCTTCCTTAATTTTTTTTTTTTTTTGGTGTGTAGTCTTTTTTTCCCCTAGTATGTGCTTTTTATTCTTTCTCTTCAACTGGATTATAATACAGGATTCCTTTTTACCTTTGTTCTTAAAACTTTTGAGTCCTCTGTGCATTAGAACCTCTATAAATATTGAAGAACTATGTATGATTTAAAATTTTCTTAAAAATATGAAATTAATATAAAATGAGTTTAGTATTTGTTTTTCAGCTATAGAGAATAAAATTTTATTATTCAAATACAACTTTTTCCCTACCCTCCTTTGTATATTTTAATATATAGTGATTTTTTTTTTATTGTAAACAAATGGGATACATGTTGTTTCTCTGTTTCTACATGGCGCAAAGGCATACCATTTGTGTAATCATAAATTTACATAGAGTAATGTTGATTCATTCTGTTATTTTTTCCCTTCCCCCCACCCCTCCCACCCCTCTTTACCTTCTATACAGTCCTTCCTTCCTCCATACGTGCCCCCCTCCCTAACCCTAACTCTAACCCTAACAGTAACACTTCCCTCCCCCCCCATTATGTGTCATCCTCCACTTATTAGCGATATCATTCGTCCTTTGGCTTTTTGAGATTGGCTTATCTCACTTAGCATGATATTCTCCAATTTCATCCATTTGCCTGCAAATGCCATAATTGTATCATTCTTTATGGCTGAGTAATATTCCATTGTATATATATACCACAGTTTCTTTATCCACTCATCAATTGAAGGGCATCTAGGTTGGTTCCACAGTCTGGCTATTGTGAATTGAGCAGCTATGAACATTGATGTGGCTGTATCTCTGTAGTATGCTGATTTTAAGTCCTTTGGGTATAGGCCAAGGAGTGGGATAGCTGGGTCAAATGGTGGTTCCATTCCAAGTTTTCTAAGGAATCTCCACACTGCTTTCCAGAGTGGCTGCACTAATTTGCAGCCCCACCAGCAATGTATGAGTGTACCTTTCTCCCCACATCCTCGCCAACACCTGTTGTTGCTCGTATTCTTGATAATCGCCATTCTAATTGGGGTGAGATGGAATCTTAGGGTGGTTTTGATTTGCATTTCTCTTATTACTAGAGATGTTGAACATTTTTCCATATGTTTGTTGATTGCTTGTAGATCTTCTTCTGTGAAGTGTCTATTCATTTCCTTAGCCCATTTGTCGACTGGATTATTTGAATTCTTGGAGTAGAATTTTTTGAGTTCTTTATAGATTCTGGAGATTAGTGCTCTATCTGAAGTATGATTGGCAAAGATATTCTCCCACTCTGTAGGCTCTTTCTTCTCATTGCTGATAGTTGCCTTTGCTGAGAGAAAGCTTTTTAGTTTGAATCTATCCCAGTGGTTGATTCTAGCTTTTATTTCTTGTGCTATGGGAGTCCTGTTAAGGAAGTCTGATCCTAGACCAACAAGGTGAAGATTTGGACCTACTTTTTCTTCTATAATCTGCAGGGTCTCTGGTCTGATTCCGAGGTCCTTAATCCATTTTGAGTTTAGTTTCGTGCAGGGTGAGAGATATGGGTTTAGTTTCATTCTGTTGCATATGGATTTCCAATTGTCCCAGCACCATTTGTTGAAGAGGCTATCTTTTCTCCATTGCATATTTTTGGCACCTTTGTCTAGTATGAGAAAATTGTATTTATTTGGGTTTGTGTCCGTGTCCTCTATTCTGTACCATTGATCTACCTTTCTATTTTGGTACCAATACCATGCCGTTTTTGTTACTATTGCTTTGTAGTAGAGTTGAAGATCTGGTATTGCAATACCCCCTGTTTCACTCTTCCTGCTAAGGATTGCTTTAGCTATTCTGGGTTTCTTATTCTTCCAGATGAATTTCATAATTGCTTGCTCTATTTCTGTAAGGTACACAATTGGGATTTTAATTGGAATTGCATTGAATTTGTATAGCACTTTAGGTAGTATGGCCATTTTGACAATATTAATTCTTCCTATCCAAGAACATGGAAGATCTTTCCATCTTCTAAGGTGTTCTTTAATTTCTTTCTTTAGTGTTGTATAGTTCTCATTGTAGAGGTCTTTCACCTCTTTTGTGAGATTGATTCCCAAGTATTTTATTTTTTTCGAGGCTATTGTGAATGGGGTAGTTTTCCTAATTTCTCTTTGTGAAGAGTCATCACTTATGTATAAAAATGCGTTGGATTTATGGGCATTGATCTTGTAACCTGCTACTTTACTGAATTCACTTATGAGTTCGAAGAGTTTTCTGGTGGAATTTCCAGGTTCCTCTAAATATATAATCATGTCATCAGCGAACAGGGATAGTTTGAGTTCTTCTTTTCCAATTCGTATCCCTTTAATTTCTTTGGTTTGTCTAATTGCTCTGGCCAGAGTCTCAAGAACGATGTTGAATGGAAGTGGTGAAAGAGGGCATCCCTGCCTTGTTCCAGTTTTTAGGGGGAATGCTTTCAGTTTTTCACCATTTAGAATGATATTAGCCATGGACTTCGCATAAATGGCCTTTACAATGTTAAGGAATGTTCCCACTATCCCTATTTTTTCTAGTGTTTTGAGCATGAAGGGGTGCTGTATTTTATCAAATGCTTTTTCTGCATCTATTGAAATAATCATGTGATTCTTGACTTTAAGTTTATTAATATGGTGAATTACGTTTATTGATTTCCTGATGTTGAACCAACCTTGCATCCCTGGGATGAAGCCCACTTGATCATGGTGCACTATATTTTTAATATGTTTTTGTATGCGATTTGCTAAAATTTTGTTGAGAATTTTTGCGTCGATGTTCATTAAGGATATTGGTCTGAAATTTTCTTTCCTTGATGAGTCTCTGTCTGGTTTAGGTATCAGTGTGATATTGGCTTCATAGAATGAGTTTGGGAGGGTTCCCTCCTCTTCTATTTCATGGAATACTTTGAGAAGTATTGGAATGAGCTCTTCTTTAAAGGTTTTGTAGAACTCGGCTGAGAATCCATCTGGTCCCGGACTTTTCTTTGTTGGTAGGCTTTTGATGACTTCTTCTATTTCAGTACTTGAAATTGGTCTATTTAAATTGTGTATGTCCTCCTCGTTCAGTTTAGGCAATTCATATGTCTCTAGAAACCTGTTGATGTCTTCGAAATTTTCTATTTTTTTGGAGTATAGATTTTCAAAATAGCTTCTAATTATGTTTTGTATTTCCATCCTGTCTGTTGTGATATTTCCTTGTTCATTCCGAATTTTAGTGATTTGGGTTTTCTCTCGTCTTCTCTTTGTTAGTGTGGCTAAAGGTTTATCAATTTTGTTTATTTTTTCAAAGAACCAACTATTTATTTTGTAAATTTTTTGTATTGTTTCTTTTGTTTCAATTTCATTGATTTCAGCTCTGAGTTTAACTATTTCCTGTCTTCTACTACTTTTGGTGCTGGTCTGTTCTTCTTTTTCTAGGGCTTTGAGCTGTAGTGTTAGGTCGTTTATTTGTTGAGTTTTACTTCTTTTATTAAATGCGCTCCATGAAATAAATTTCCCTCTAAGTACTGCTTTCATAGTGTCCCAGAGATTTTGATATGATGTTTCTTTGTTCTCATTTACCTCTAAGAATTTTTTAATTTCCTTCCTAATATCTTCTGTTATCCATTCATCATATAATAGCATATTGTTTAATCTCCAGATGTTGGAATAGTTTCTGTGTTTTACTCTTTCATTTATTTCTAACTTCAATCCATTATGATCTGATAGAATACATGGTAGTGTCTCTATCTTCTTGTATTTGCTAACATTAGCTTTTGGCATAATATATGGTCTATTTTAGAGAAGGATCCATGTGCTGCTGAGAAGAAAGTGTATTCGCTCTTGGTTGGATGGTATATTCTATAAATGTCCGTTAAGTCTAAATTATTGATTGTGTTATTGAGATCTATGGTTTCTTTGTTCAATTTTTGTCTGGAAGATCTGTCGAGTGGTGAGAGAGGCGTGTTAAAATCACCTAGTATTATTGTGTTATGGTCTATTTGGTTTCTCTATTTTGAAATTGAGAAGGATTTGTTTGACATACATGGATGAGCCACTGTTTGGGGCATAGATGTTTATGATTGTTATATCTTGCTGATTTATGCTTCCCTTAAGCAGTATGAAATGACCTTCTTTATCCCTTCTGACTAACTTTGGCTTGAAGTCTACATTATCGGAAATGAGGATGGATACTCCAGCTTTTTTGCTGAGTCCATGCGCATGGTATGTTTTTCCCCATCCTTTCACCTTTAGTCTATGGGTATCTTTTTCTATGAGGTGAGTCTCTTGCAGGCAACATATTGTTGGATCTTTCTTTTTAATCCAATCTGCCAGTCTATATCTTTTGATTGATGAATTCAGGCCATTAACATTCAGGGTTATTATAGAGATATGATTTGGTTTCCTGGTCATTTGGTTCATTTTTTAAATTTTATTTATTTATTTGTTTGACACAACTTGTTTCCTCCTTTATTTGACAATTCCTTTAGGATAATTCCTCCCTTTGCTGATTTGCTTCTTTGTTTTTCATCTCTTCCTCATGGAATATTTTGCTGAGAATGTTCTGTAATGCTGGCTTTCTTTTTGTAAATTCTTTTAGCTTTTGTTTATCATGGAAGGATTTTATTTCATCGTCAAATTTGAAGGTAAGTTTTGCTGGGTATAAGAGTCTTGGTTGGCATCCATTTTCTTTCAGGGCTTGAAAAATGTTGTTCCAGGCCCTTCTAGCTTTTAGGGTCTGGATTGAAAAATCTGCTGATATCCGTATTGGTTTCCCCCTGAATGTAATTTGGTTCTTTTCTCTCACAGCCTTTAAAATTCTGTCTTTATTTTGTATGTTAGGTATTTTCATTATAATGTGCCTTGGTGTGGGTCTGTTGTAATTTTGTATATTTGGAGTCCTATAAGCCTCTTGAACTTGATTTTCCATTTCATTCTTCAGATTTGGGAAATTTTCTGATATTATTTCATTGAATAAATTGTTCATTCCTTTGGCTTGTTTCTCTAGGCCTTCCTCAATCCCAATAATTCTTAAATTTGGCCTTTTCATGATATCCCATAGTTCTTGTAGATTCTGTTCATGATTTCTTACCATCTTCTCTGTTTGTTCAACTTTGTTTGCAAGGTTAAATATTTTGTCTTCAGTGTCTGAGGTTCTGTCTTCCAGGTGTTCTATCCTATTGGATATGCTTTCTGTGGAGTTCTTAATTTGGTTTATTGTTTCCTTCATGTCAAGGATTTCTGTTTGGTTTTTTTTCAATATCTCTAACTCTTTATTGAAATGATCTTTTGCTTCCTGTATTTGCTCTTTTAACTGTCGATTGGTGCGATCATTCAATGCTTGCATTTGCTCTTTCATCTCATGGTTTGCTTCTCTGATCATTTTAATTATGTACATTCTGAACTCCTTTTCTGTCATTTCTTCTGCCATGCTGTCATTGGGTTTTATTGATGTAACATCTAGATTTGTTTGCAGCATTTTCTTTCCTTGTTTTCTCATGTTGTTCAGGTATCAGTGGACCGCTGAGATATTGCAGATTTCCTTTATTGACTTACAATGTCCCTGAAGATTTCTATATATATCCCCCCTTAGCCTTCAGTAGCCTGAAGTCTTGGAGGAAGTTGATAATGCGGTGCTCCACAAGGAAGCTGCCTCTCTAGGAGTGGTAGCCTTCAGGTGGGGTATAATCCCTGCTAGTGGGCAGAGGTGCCTCCACTTGTTGACCAATGGTCATCCAAAGGGGACCTAGGCTGCGGGCTGAGGCAAGGCCTGTTTGGGCCTGAGTCTCTGGTTTTACCGTCCTTGTGGGGAAACCTCACCCGGCAGGGAAGACTCACCCGGTGGGGAGGTCTTGCTGGTCAGTTCCCTCCTAGAGGTTCCCCTCAATTTACAGCTACCGCCTGGGCTGGGCTGCCTTCCTCTGCAAAGTTCCCAGGGGCCCGGCCCTACCTCCTGGGCCTGGGAGCCTCACCCTTCGCAGATGAATCTCCTTAGGCTGCCCCTCCTCAGAGAATCTGCCCGCAGGCCTGGAACCTTCGCTCCGCCCTAAGCCTGTCTCTGTGCGGCTCTTCCACCCAGAAGCCTCCTAGATCCTGGGACCCTGCTCTGCACCTAATCACCTGGCTATGCGGCCCCTCCTCTGAGCAGCCACCTGGGGCCCCGTACAATCGCTCTGAGACCCAGAGACCCGCCACATGCCTCTTCCTCCAGACAGCCTCCCAGTTTTCCGGTGCGGTCACTAGGAGTCCAAGAAACTCACTGCGCGCCTCCTCCACCCACCAACCACCCGTAGCCCTGGGCAATCAATCACTCCTAGTCGAAGTGATCCTCCCCGTTCCTCCTCCTTCTCCAGATAACCCCCCGAGTGTTCAGGAGCGGTCGCTCTGAGTGGCTCTGAATCCACGTGACCCGCGGCACGGGTCCTCTGGGCAACCGCCCGGAGCTCTGGTGCGGCCACTCAAGACCAAGCGACCCACCACGCTTCTCCTCCAGGCAGCCCCCCTGTGTTCAGGAGCTGTCACTTTAAGTCCAAACAACTCACCACTCGCCTTCTCTGAGCAGCCGTCTGGAGCGCTAATGCAGTCACTGCGAGTCCAAACGACCCGCCGCGCTCCTCCTCCTCCTCCTCCTACTCCTCCGGGCAGGCCCCGGTGTTCAGAAGTGATCTGAGTCCAAATAGCTCGACACGCAGCCCCTCCTCTGGCAACCGCCTGTAGCTCTGGTGTAGTCACCCCGAATCCAAGCGGACCCGCTCCTCCTCCTCCTCGTCCTCAGGGCAGGCCCCGGTGTTCAGAAGCGTCGTTCTGAGTCCAAACCAAACAGCTCGCTGCGCAGCTTCTTCTCTGGCAACCGCCTGTAGCTCTGGTGCAGTCACTCCGAATCCAAGCGGCCACGTTCCTCCTCCTCCTCCTCAGGGCAGGCCCCGATGTCCTGAGTCCACACAGCTCTCCTCGCTACTCCTCCCCTGGGCAGCCGCCGGAGCCCCAGTGGTTGCCTCGAGTCCCAGCGCTGTGCCGAGCGGCCTCCTTTATGGCGCTCCCAGTTGTCCCTATAGTGATTTTTATAAGAATAATATGCACACATTAAATAGAATCAGAAAAGATGAAGAGATTATAAATATTTAGTGATCCATATATTCAGGGGTTATTCTGCTTTGTTTTTGTATTAATCCATGTGATTGGTTATTTACTCCCATGGATTTTTATGAAGTTTTATTATATTCAGCATGTATCATTAATGCCTAAAATTTTTAATTAAGTATACATTGTAATATTTCCTAATTACACAAATTTTAAATGGTTTTTGGAGTTAGGCCATTGTGTTAATGTTTTTGTATTCTGTCATCTTAAGGTCACACTAGAAATAAAGTTGAAGAAGCACTTATTAATGAAGAAGCAATTTTGAACCTCATGGAAAATAGTCAGACTTTTCAGCCGTTGACGCAAAGACTGAGTGAGTCACCAGTTTTCAGTAAGTAATAGTGCTATCATAAATATTCATTGTTTTAAATCAGTGAAAGTGAGTTTGGAGGGTGGGATTTTTTTCTTTGATTTGAAGAGGTTAATGTTTTATATTCAGTACTTTTGTACTTCTATGTATAAAAATGAAATTTTGTATTAAATCAGGTAGCTTTGTTTTTTTTTTGTTTGTTTGTTTTCTAAGTAGATTTTTTAATACTATTGTGAAAGGAAATATTTTTTAAAAACCAACCAAAACCAATACCCTATTTTTAGCTGGGCATGGTGATATATACCTGTAATCCCACAGGCTTAGGAGGCTGAGGCAGGAGGATTGCATGTTCAAATCCAGCCTCAGCCACTTAGCAAGGCCCTAAGAAATTTAGCAAGACCCTGTTTCAAAATAAAAATTAAAAAAAGGCTCGCAAGGTTCCTTAGTGGTTAAGCACCCGTGGGTTCAATCCCTGGTAACAAAAAGCAACCAAAAAATTGTTCTTTGATTGGAGGAAACCATATTACTTCAAGAGGAAAAGGCACTTATTTTTAATTAATATTCTCCAGGAAGTACATTAATAAAACACTGTAATGTTCTTTTTTAGTATCAGAAATCTGACTTGAAATTTCTTTCAAGGTATTAATTTTAGGGCTAGCATAGCATAGGGCACTTATTTCTGAGTGTCTTTTCATCATACTAAATGCATTTTAATTAGCATCATAAACCATTCACACAATTTCTTATTGATAATTTAGTCTAACTTACTGAAATCTTTTGAGGAAATTTACTTAGCATTTTATTGCATAAAATGAGACATTATACTTTGTCTTTTGTTTGTTGTAGTTAATTTTATGCTTCTTTCCCTTTTCACTTTCCATTTTTAAATTTTGTAACATCAGATGTGAATCCAGCTCCATTAAATGCCCTCTTTGCTATTTACATTTTCATCTGAATGAAACATAAATCAAATGATTATGGATAATAAAATTTTTGTACATACTCACAATTCAAAACATTTTAAACAGGGAACTGTTTTCTTTTTTAAATGAGTGATCACATATATGAGGAAATCATCCTATAACCACATAAGAAATTTAACTTGAGGTTTACAATTAAGTTTTATAATTCTCTGACTGAACAAATTAATATATATATACCAAGGTATTTTAAATTATATTCTAGTTTATTTTAAAAAACAGTTAAGAGAGGAACATAGATAAAGTTAAAGTTAACAAAGGAGAGGCATATCCATATTTCACTACATTAGTCAAAGATATTGTATCATTAGTGGATATGATTCTACCTTGCCTAATGTTATAAAAATGCAATCTCAGTGTTACCAAAGACCTGAGGCTGTGAGGTAGAAAAAAATAAATCTAATTATAATTCTTTGGATCATTGCCAAAATGACTTTTGTATGCAGATAATATGCTATTTGGTAGCATGATTGAACCAATATTGTAAATATAAACAAAGGAAATTCAAAATATGATATTTTAGTAAATGAATATTATATTGCCTCTTTTTACAGAGAAAAGGGTGATATAATAGAACAAACATCTGCTTTATTGTCTTTTTTTTTTTCAGTAACTTTATTGAGATGTGATTCATCCTCTCGAGTGTACAATGTTGTGGTTTTTCATACATTCATGGAGTTGTGTGACCATTCCACAATTCCAGAACATTTTCATCACCCTCAGAAAAACCCTGTACCCATTAGCATTCACACTGTGTTCCTCCTCTCAGCCCCTGGCAAGTATTAATCTATAATCTCTTGTGTTAGATTTATCTAATTGGGGTATTTCAAACAAATGGAATTATAGTTTTGTATCTTGCTGCTTCCTTTAATATAATATTTTCAAAGTTCATCCATCTTTTAGCATGTGAGTACTTCATTCCTTTTTCTTGCTGAATAATATTCCATCATATAGATAATACTACATTGTGTTTGTCCATTCATCAGTTGATGGATGTTTGGGTTGTTTACACTTTTTTGGATATTATGAATGTTCTGATACTATTCATATACAGATTTTTGTGTGGACACATTTTCAGTTCTATCGAGTACATATGTAGGAGTTGAATTTATGGGTTATATAATATTAAATATAGAGGGAAAAAATAGACTCATATTCTCCTGTACTTTTACATAATAACAGTGAACATGGAAGACTTCTGTGACCAAGTATGTAGAATGTTTTCCCCACACACAAATGTGTATCAGTTCTGCCATAGACACCATCAGAATGTCTTCTAATTCAATTCAATTCTGACACTAACTGTCTGGTGACAGCATCAGATCTCTCAGGTTGAGGGCTCAATCCCCAAGACTCCTACCACTTTAAGATTGCTGATCACAAGCCTCAGATTGTTTTACCTGTGCTTCTGACTGACTGACTGACTGACTTTAAATTGGGATTCCTAAAGCCCCTTTGTGGGTTTGATTATGCTAGAACAGCTCATAGAACTCAGGGAAACACGTTGGTTTCTGGGTTATTATAAAGGATTTTACAAAAGATACTGATGAATACAAGATGAAGAGATGGGTGAGGTGAGGTATGAAGGAAGGAAAGGGCGCGGAGCTCCCATCCTCTTGTATGTGCCACTCTCCAGAAACTTCTGCATGTTTGGCTATCCAGAAGCACTGAGAACTCAATCTTTTTGGATTTTCATGGACTTGCTTTGCATAATTGATTGAATTATTGGCTTCTGTTGTTAAGCACAATCTTTACCTCCTCTCCACTCCCATGGAGGTTGAAGGATGGGACTCAAAATCTCCACTCTAATCCTGCCTTTGTCTTTCTGGTGATGAGCCTCCATCCCAAAGCTACCTTGGTACTGCCAGCTATTTGTTAACTTACCAGAGCATAATAAAGACATTTATCACTTTGAAGATTACAAGGATTTTGGAAGTGGAAATGGGGACAAAGACCACATATGTGTTTTACAGTATCACATATGGTAACTTTTTGTTTAACATTTTGAGGAACTGCCAATGGCTTTATCATTTTACAGTCTGACCAGCAGCATATAAGGGTTCTAGTTTCTTCACAGCCTTGCCAATATTTGCTGTTATGTATCTTTTTTTATTTTAGCAATCCTAATGTGTATTATGTAGTTTTATAAAAAATAGCATTAATTATTTTTAAAGCTCTTTGGTATTTTTCAACTACAGATTTCCTTTGATTATTTTGCAAGCTAAATAAAGGTTAAGTGAGGGATAAAAGTGTTTAAATACATAATTTTAAGGAAGTTTTTAGCATTAATTCATATTTTTACTCTGTGTTTTACTTTGAGCACTTATGATGGTGTTTTGTTTAGTACTCTTTAGGCTTAAGTAAGAGCCTGGCAGCTTGTTAAAATGTAAATTCCTGTTCACTATCCCCAAAATTGTCAGTAATTGAGGGATGGGGTCTGAGAACCTTCTCTCTAATAAGATCCCTAAGTTATTTTTATACAAATGACCTAAGGATCACCTTTGATAGGAGAGCTACATAAATATCTGAGCTTTAATTCCAACTACATTCTTTTAGCATGTGCCAGCATTTATGATGCTATTGTTGTTTTATAATTGATCTCAATTATTGGATAATTTAGAAATTTGAAGTTATTTATTGATGGGTTGTTTCATTTCTTCTACAGTAGACAGTAGTCCTGATGAGGCTTTGGTACATCTTCTTGCTGGTTTGGAAAGTGATGGATATCGGGGGGAAAGAAATAGGGTGCTATCACCATGTCACTCCTTTGGAGACACTAAAATTCCCCAAAATAGTGATGATGAAGAAAATGAACCACACATTGAAAAAGAGGAAATGGAGCTCAGTTTGGTGATGTCTCAGAGATGGGACAGCAATATTGAAGAACATTGTACCAAAAAGAGGTAATTTTTCAGTTATTTTAACAATTTCCTTTTGTCATCATTTCTTTAATCAGAAATTCTTTTTTAAAATTTTTTACAGAGTGCATTTTGATTCATTGTACACAAATGGGGTACATCATTTTCGTTTCTATGATGGTGCACCATGTAGATTCATACCATTCATGTAATCATACATGTACATAGGGTAATGATATCTGTCTCATTCCACCATTTTTCATACCCCCAGAAATTATTTCTTGCTGTTATTCATAGTATAAAATGCTTTATGAACTAAATTGACTTTTTTTAAAGCCTTTAACCCTTTTAAGTAGTGCTTTGGTTTTCATGCAGCATATTCCAAGAAAATAAAGTTTTACTATATTTAAAAAAAAATGATTCTAACCTTAAAAAACTGTCCTCTTTTGTATATTCATGCTGAGAGTTGAATTGTTATGAATGTAAACAACAATATATGCAGTCAGCTTGAAGACAAGGAATGGTTTTCAAATCCAGTTAGACTGAAGGAGTTAAATACTGAAAATTAAAAGATGAGAAAATCTCAGAAGCAGACATAGTATTATTTTGTTTCTCAAGATAAATAAGATGAGAATGCACTTTTCTAAATCAGACCCCGAGCTTGATTATTTGAGTCTGCCCCTAAATTGTGTGATCTGTGTGTAGAAAGATTGGCCTTTGAGCCTGAAAGACTAAATATGCTTCTCTTTTCAACTTCTCTAAGCTATACCAAAGTCTGTGTTTGAAAATTTCAATCCCAGATCCATTATTGAAAGGGGGAAAAGTTATTCCATACATTCAGTTTATTTGTATGTAAGTATTTTTTCTACCTAATAAATTAAGCCATTGAAATCTCTAGATACAATATTATAGTCTTCTCTCCATATCATCTCTACTGTCATATTAGGCATGGTTTATCCCATAATTCAGTTTATGCTTATGTGTTAATTGACTGGACCAAGTCTGTGAAAACCATGCTTACTTTGACTTTGGAAAAACAAACCTAACATAGATATATATTAGAAAGAAATCAAATAATAGAAGCATAGTGTCCAGAAAAGAAGATAATTTTACTCTATATATTGGACATTATAGTCTGCCCCAAGTTCCATAGTTAATACTGTAAAAAATTAAAATTAAAAAAAAGAATACTGTAAAAAGTAAAGAGAAAGAAAGGGAAGAACGCTGGAAGGATCCGTGAATACATTTAAAGAACATTTGAATAGAGAATATTTTGTCTAATTAGAGAAGAATTATGGGACAAGCAATAAACACGTCCATATATTTTGAAAGTTATCATGGAAAAGGACATAGTCTGGCTCCATATAGCTACAGAGTACAAAAGCAGAAATAATGTATGGAAACCAGAAAGGAAGAGCTTATACAATATAGGAATATAATTACTAACAGAGTTAAGAAGAAAGATTTTGTGTAATATAGAAATGTAGTTACTAACCATGATAAGAAGATTGTCCTGTGAGACAGCAAGCACCTTATACAGAAAATGTAAAAGCAGAGATTATATCAGATCTGTTAAAAATGTATTTTTATGTTTTTAATAGATTTATACTACACTTTTTATATTGGGTAAAAAGTTGGACTAGAGATATTTGGGGGCCTCTAATATCTCTCAACTCTTAAGGGAGTGATTTTATGGCAAATGGTGATTTGGAAAAAGCTTAAAGGGAAAAACTGTTCCATGTATAATAAAGAGATATTGTTTTCAAACTTTTGGGACCAAAGAAAGGAAAAATTGGGTATGGATAGAAAAAAGGTTTGCCCATCCATATAAAAAGGAAACTATCAGATTATACCAATATGAAATGAAGTTTCAAGAAACTATGTATTTGTGCTTTAAGGTCCATCTAAAATTTTTAACTAACCCTACTTTGTAGCTTCTGCCAGATTGTACCTTTACTACTTTCTTGCCCTTCCCTTAGCCTTTTGTTTTGGTTTTTGTTCTGTTTTGTTTCCATTTCAGAATGTAGCAATTGTGTATTTATGGAGGTTTAAAATACACCAGAATGCCCCCTAATTAGAAATTCCTGGGTTCTTACCCAAGCTATTATAAGAATATATCTAAAGATAGGATGAAGGGGAGAATATAAAGAATATGATTAGCTATGATAATCCAAGATATTGTGGAGCTGTGAATTCAGAATTATGGTGTCCTCTAGCTCACATGAAAGGAATTATAAAATCTATTCACAGTAACATTATGGCAAATACAGTAGTGGGACATGTTAATAAAGCAAAATAAATCTTTTATTTGTAAGTTACAAAACTTAGATCTTTTTAATTATTTTATTGTTATAGTCAAATTAGACATATTTTTAGCATCTAAAATGCTCTTTTCTAATGACACACTGACCAGTGTACTTTCATATTCTTTAGGGCACTGTGCAGAAATACACACAGAAATTCAACTGAAGAGGATGATTCATCTTCAGAAGAAGAAATGGAATGGAGTGATAACAGTTTGCTTCTTGCCAATCTTTCTATACCTCAGTTAGATGGAACTGCAGATGAAAATAGTGGTAAGTAATCAAGCCTATGGTGAACATTTGGTTATTTAGTGGCAAAAACATATATTTTATTTTGAACTATAATCACTTTTCCTATATGGTTGATTAAGGGAGGCTGTAGTAACGCTGTTATATTCTGTCCTCCAAGATTTTTTTCTTTTGGAGAAATGTAGATATATAATTCCTATTCATTTTTAGGAAGATATAACATTTATTAATTATTAATTCCAAAATTTGTAAACTTTAATCAGTTTATTACATTAACATTTAAGTAGCAAAAGAAACCCAAGATATATACTCAGCTCATTTGAAGTGATAATGCAAACATGCATATTATTTTATGAAAAATTCTAAATGTGACAATATTTTCCCTTATTCTCTCAAGACACTGAATGCTAATCTTTTTCTGATCAAAAGAATGTGTTTAATGACTAATAATTTTAGCTAGCTATTCATTATTTTTAAGTATCTTGATAGGAATGATCTTTTTGTTGAGATAACCATTTTAGACATACAAATCTAATTTTATATTATTTCTTTGTTGGTGATAGTATCTTGATATCAGAAAAATTTTAAAAATTAAGAGAGCAGAAATGAAATAAATTCTTATTTTCTCTCATTCTAGACAATCCTTTGAACAATGAAAATTCTAGAGCCCACTCCTCTGTGGTTGCAACAAGCAAGCTGTCAATAAAACCCTCCATCTTTCACAAAGATGCTGCTACTTTAGAACCCCCAACTTCTGCTAAGATTACCTTTCAGTGTAAACACACAAGTGCCCTTTCTTCCCATGTTTTGAACAAGGAAGATATAATCGAAGACCTTTCACAGCCAAACAACATAGAAAAAAACCTAGATAATTCAGTCACTTCTTTTACAACTGAAAGCACTTATTCTATGAAATACTCTGGATCATTAAGCAGTACTGTTCATTTAGAAAATTCCCATAAAGAGAGTGGTAAGAAAGATATTCTCCCAGTTTCTTCCTGCGAAAGTAGTATTTTTGATTATGAAGAAGATATTCCATCTGTTACAAGACAAGTACCAAGTAGAAAGTATACAAGCATAAGAAAAATTGAAAAAGATGCACCTTTTATACACGTGAACCGTCACACCAGCGAGAATACATTGAGCAAAAACTCTTTCAACTTTTCTGACTTAAGTCATTCAAAAAATAAATTATGCTCTGAAGGAAATGAAAAAGGAAATAACACAGCTTTGAATAGTTTATTCCCTTCATCATTAACTGAAAATTGTGAATTGCTATCATGCTCAGGGGAGAATAGAACTATGGTGCATTCTCTTGACAGCATTGCTGATGAGAGTGGATTAAATAAACTTAAAATCAGATACGAAGAATTTCAAGAACATAAAACAGAAAAAACCAAGTCTCAGCCAGCAAGCAGCACATTATATGTTTTTTCCCAGTGTTGTTCTTTCTAATTGTCTCTCTAGACCACAGAAACTATCTCCTGTCACATATAAACTACAACCTGGCAATAAACCATCCCGGTTAAAACTGAATAAAAAGAAACTTATCAGTCATCAGGAGAATTCTACCAAATGTAGTGAGATTGGATCCACAAAAGACAGTTGTATACAAAATAATCCTTATAATAGTAGTCCTGGGAAGGATAATGTATTGGCCAATGATTTGGTTAAAGCTACTCGTGGAGCTTTTGAAAATAAAACACCTACAGATAGTTTTATAGACTGTCACTTTGGAGATGGGTCCTTAGAAAACGAGCAGTCCTTTGGACTATATGGAAATAAATACACACTTAGAGCCAAACGCAAAGTAAATTATGAAACTGAAGACAGTGAGTCAAGTTTTGTAACACACAACTCAAAAGTCAGCCTACCTCATACCATGGAAATTGGTGAAACTTTAGATCGAACTCTCAAATCTCGAAAAAGAAGAAAAATGTCTAAAAAGCTGCCCCCTGTCATCATAAAGTATATTATTATTAATAGATTTAGAGGGAGAAAAAATATGCTTGTAAAGCTAGGAAAAATAGACTCTAAAGAAAAGCAAGTAATATTAACAGAGGAAAAAATGGAACTATATAAGAAACTTGCACCTTTGAAGGATTTTTGGCCAAAAGTTCCTGACTCCCCTGCAACCAAATATCCCATTTATCCACTAACACCAAAGAAGAGTCACAGAAGAAAGTCAAAACATAAGTCTGCTAAAAAAAAAACTGGTAAGCAACAAAGGACAGAAAGTGAAAATATTAAAAGAACTTTGTCTTTCAGGAAAAAACGGTCACATACTATTCTTTCTCCTCCTTTACCATCTTACAATGCTGAAACTGAAGACTGTGACTTGAATTACAGTGATGTTATGTCTAAACTAGGTTTTCTTTCTGAGAGAAGCACAAGTCCTATAAATTCTTCTCCACCTCGCTGCTGGTCTCCCACAGATCCAAGAGCTGAAGAAATGATAGCTGCTGCAGAAAAAGAAGCAATGCTTTTTAAGGGTCCTAATGCATGTGTTAGTAAGACTGTTAATTCTCGTGTAGGAAAAAACAGTCGAGCAAGAGCACAGGTTAAGAAATCAAAAGCAAAGCTTATTAATCCTTCTGTTACTAAGAAAAGGAACAAACGAAATCAGACAAAGAAACTTGTAGATGATGGGAAAAAGAAACCAAGAGCAAAGCAGAAACAAAAAGCAAACGAAAAAGGTACATCAAGAAAGCACATAACACTTAAGGATGAAAAGATCAAATCTCAGCCTAGTTCTGAAGTTAAGTTTGTGCTGAAACACCAGAATACATCTGAGCTCACAAATAGTTCTGGAGACTCTCAAGTACTTTTTAAACAGAAAGAGGTATCACTAATAGGCTCTGCTATAGATCATTCCCTTTCTACTCTCCAACCCACTGGAATCAATGCACAACAGAAGATATCTAACTGCTTTTCTTCTTTCTTAGAGAGCAAGAAGTCTACAGATTTCCAAACATTCCCCAGTTCACGAGATGATTTGCACTCATCAGTTGTTCGTAGTTCTATAGGACCTGGAATCTCAAAAATTAATATTCAGAGGTCTCATAATCAAAATGCTATGTTTACTCTAAAGGAATCAGCCTTGATTCAAAAAAATATATTTGACCTTTCCAATCATTTGTCTCAGGTAGCACAGAGTACACAGATACCTTCAGGTATAATGTCTCCAAAGACAGAAGAAAATACAAATATACAGAAAAACTATTTGTCATCTTTTGGAAAGTTAAACGAATATCGTAATTCCTTCGAATCAAAACCAGACCAGGTCTATGCCCCTAATTTTTTGCATTGCAAAGACAGTCAGCAGCAGATTGTGTGCATGTCAGAACAATCAAAGCACAGTGAAACTTGTTCTCCAGGAGATGTGGCTTCAGAGGAAAGCCAAATGCCTACTAATTGCTTTGTAACTTCCTTGAGAAGTCCAATCAAACAAATAGCATGGGAACAGAAACAAAGGGGCTTTATTTTAGACATGTCAAATTTTAAACCTGAAAGGGTAAAACAGAGGTCACTGTCAGAAGCAATTTCACAAACCAAAGCACTTTCTCAGTGTAAAAGTCAAA
This sequence comes from Sciurus vulgaris, assembly GCF_902686455.1. Lineage (NCBI taxonomy): Eukaryota > Metazoa > Chordata > Mammalia > Rodentia > Sciuridae > Sciurus > Sciurus vulgaris. Next base: position 53,438,738 of record NC_136467.1, read on the forward strand.
ATGTTTCAACACCTTCAGCATTTGGTGAAGGACAGTCTGGACTGGCAGTTTTAAAAGAATTATTACAAAAAAGACAGCAGAAAGCACAAAATGCAAATATTACACAAGACCCATTACCTGCTAAACATCAACCAAACAAAAGTATTTCTGGTTCCCTTGAACAAAACAAAGCAAATAAACGGACACGATCAGTAATGTCGCCAAGAAAACCTCGAACTCCCAGGAGTACAAAACCTAAAGAAAAATCTCCCAGACTTCTAAAAGTCGACTCTCTGAATTTACAAAACTGTGGCCAATTGGATAATTCCCTATCAGATGACAGTCCCATCTTTTTTTCAGATCCAGGCTTTGAAAGTTGTTACTCCCTTGAAGATAGCTTGTCTCCTGAACATAATTATAATTTTGATATTAACACAATAGGTCAAACTGGATTTTGTAGCTTTTATTCTGGAAGTCAGTTTGTCCCAGCTGATCAGAATTTGCCTCAGAAGTTTCTGAGTGATGCTGTTCAGGATCTTTTTCCAGGACAAGCTATAGAAAAAAGTGAGTTTTTAAGTCATGACAACCAGAAGTGTGCTGAAGAGAAGCATCATGCCTCAGACTCAACCTCATGGATTAGATCTAGTACTTTAAGTCCTGAACTTTTTGAGAAATCACCCACAGATAGCAATGAAAATCATCGCCACAACCAGTGGAAAAACAGCTTTCATCCTCTAACAAATAGAGCTAATTCAATAATAGAATCTTTCTGTGTCCAGAAAGCAGAGGACTGTCTAAATGAAAAATCCAGATTGAATAGGAGTTCGGTAAGCAAAGAAGTGTTTCTTAGCCTTCCACAACCAAGCAATTCAGAATGGATTCAAGGTCACACTAGAAAAGAAATGAGACAGTCTCTTGATTCCGTCAATACCTCTTTCACTACAATACTATCCTCCCCTGATGGTGAACTTATGGATGCAGCCTCTGAAGATTTAGAATTATATGTTTCAAGAAACAATGAAATGTTGACACCAACACCTGATAGTTCACCACGATCTACCAGTTCTCTCTTACAATCTAAAAATGGCAGTTTTACTCCTCGAACTGCTCACATTCTGAAACCACTTATGTCCCCACCAAGTAGAGAGGAAATTGTGGCAACTTTGTTGGATCATGATCTTTCAGAAACTATTTACCAGGAACCATTTTGCAGTAATCCTTCTGATGTACCAGAAAAACCCAGGTAATTAAAATTTTTTTCTCCTTGGATCACTTTGAATAATTATTTGATATATAATATTTTATACAGTTTTGTCTCCAATACTATATTGATAGGTATCATTGTGAAAATTAGTTACATACTTATTTTTAAAATTCACAAACTAACCAAATGGTTGTACCTAGAAAATATATTTAAGTTGATTAAATTTGAATCTTTTATTATTTAACACTGTCTCCTTTAAGGAATAGAGGAGCAGAGGGTCACCATGACATGATTCAAAATTAAGAAGTATGTCATAATACTTTAACAGTATTATAGTGATCTTTGTTTTTCCTATTGTTGGGAATTGAATCCAGCACCTCACACATACTAGGTGAGCACTCTACTAAACAGGTATACTTGACAATGATTATCTTTATTTTATTTATTTATTGTTTTGGGTATGGGGAGTTGAAACCAAGAGTACTTTACCATTGAGCTACATTCCCAGAGCTTTTTGAGTCAGCATCTCACTAAGTTACTGGGGCTGACTTTGAACTTGTACTTCCTCCTGCCTCAGCCTCCCAAGCTGCTGGGATTCCAGGCATGCACCACCATACCCAGCTTAAATGGTATTTTTTTTTAAATGTTAAATTTTTGTATTTTGGAAATGAGAGTGTTAGCTTTCTGTCACTATAACAAATATCTGAGATAAGTTATAAAAAGAAAAAGGTTATTTTAGCTAACAGTTTTAGAGGTTTCAGTTCATGAATAATTGATCCTGTTGCTTTGGGACATGGCTAGGCAGCATATTATGGTGGGAGAACATGGTAGAGCAGAATTGCTCACCTCATGAGCAGGAAGGAAAAGAAGGGAAGAGGAATAAACTGTGACCCCACAGTCCCCTTCAAGAGCACACCTCTCTAATGACCTAAAGATTTCCCACTGGGTCCCACTTATCAAAGTTTTCACCGCCTCCCAATATTGCCAAGTTTTTTGGGTTACACTGAAGATCCAAATCATAGCAATGAACATACATATTGTTACATAAGTACTCATATTTAACATACATATTATTACATAAGTACTCTTATGATAATTAAAGGTTATTTTAAATTGTATCTGTTATAAACCACTTCCTTTTCATGTGGTTCCAGTATCTTGAGTCTTATTTTTAGTTTATACAATTACAGTTGTAGATGGGCTTTCGTTCCTCTTATCTCTTCTTTCTTTTAAGTCTTTTCAGGAAAGTGATTGACAAATAGCAAATAGATGAATAATTAACAGCGGTTGAGGATTTATCCTCTACCACCTTTATCACTAAGTTAGGGAATATCTGATAAGAGCTAAATTGGATTGCCTTGCAAGCACAAGGCCCTGGGTTCAATCCCCAGTACCACAAAAAAAAAAAAAAGCTAAATTGGAGAAAGTGACTTAATCCGGAAGTTTAAATGATAGTTCTTGATCCTGCCTCAGTAGCTATACTTAACCATTTGCAGAGAGGCAGTTCATTTCAGCCATCTAGTCAGAAGTAGAGGAAAATGGTAGAGATGGCTAAGCAGACACTGCTTAGTTTAAATGATAAAATAGTTATAAAGAGCCAAATGAGGCAGAGACCACACTGCATATATGCACTGACCTTTAGCCCTAGCATATTCCTAACCCTAGTTACACACACACACAGCATATACTCATGTCATTATGTATTAGTCCAAAGGCAAAGAATATATAAGATATAAGGGCAAGAATGAATCCAAATGTAAACTATGGAGTTTGGTTATTTTGGTGTGTCTGTGTAGGTTCATCAGTAGGAACACTTGAACCACTCTGATAATAGAGAAGGCTCTGCATGTGTGTGGGTTCAGGGGAAATATGGAAAATCTCTGTATGCTTCTTTCAATTTTGCTATGAATTAAATAAACAACTGTAAAGTTAGTTCAGAATGTCTTTTTAAAAAATTTTACACAGTGAATGCCAGCAAATACATAAACAATAATTCCTGTAGGATTCCATTTAAGAAAGTGGTGAGAGCTGGAGATATAGTTCACTTGTAGAGAGCCCTTGCCTATCACTTGTGAAGTCCTTGGTTCAATCTTTAGCACCACAAAAAAAATTTTTTTTAATTTAAATAAACAATCAGCAATATAAAGAAGTTCCCTTCCTTCCTGATGACTTGAAGTATAAGGCAGAAACATTCCTTTTCTTCCTAGCAGTTTTATTTGGTACCCACATGGGATTCTCTGTTTCACTTTTAGAATATATGAATCTATGTTCCTTAGACATTAGTTTCCATTATTTGGGAGCTTTGACTTTATTAATAATAATGGTAAACTATTTTTTCCTATCTTAGCCATATATGGTATTTTAATTTTTAGTTAACAAACTTGCCATGATCACATAGCAACTAACTTCGTATTGCCATTATTAACTTTGTATTGCCATTAGTTATTATTGCCCAACTTAGACACTTGTCCTTTAGCTAAAATAAAAGGACAGTAACTATTTTTGTGGAATAGTATTTTAAAATCTTTGTATTCAATATAGAAAATGTAGGAAGTATAAACGAAGAAATAGAAGTCACCCCATTTCTCTGCCTGTTAGCCACCATAATATCTTGATGTGCTTTCTTCCTTTTTTTGAAATATGTAGTTTTTAATTTGTTTTGTTTTGTGAAATGTGCTCTTAGTGTAGTCACAGTTTTATGTTCAGACTTAATACTTGTGTTTTCAAATTTATGAGTTTCTTAAAGCATCAATTTGAATTTCTTGAAATATCCTTTTAATGACTGCTTAATAGTCTATCATATATATATTATTAGACAGAAAGGCTATTTCCTGTTTTGCCTATTTATATAAACTGGTATCTTTTTCTTAAGTGTTTTTTGTATTCTTGAGTTTTTCATTATAGTCCTAGAAGTAGGATTGCTGAAAAATTATTGTATATTGTGAAATTTTTACCCTACTGCTGAAAATATAAAAGAAGGCAAACTCACCACACCTTACCCATGCTTATTATTCTTGACTTCATTTTTACCTCTGTATCAGTATTAGCATTGGGTATGGTCACATGGCATGCACACTAAGTTCCTTCAACAGCAATAATTCTGTTTCTAATTTTTTACATAGGTGGGGAGAAAGTGCAGGGAAGGTGCTAAATGATGGTGTGTGTGTGTGTGTGTGTGTGTGTGTGTGTGTGTGTACGTGTGCGCACATGTGCACAGGGGATTGAAACTAGGGCTTCACACATGCTAAGTGCACACTTTACCAATGAGCTATACTTCCAGCATGTGATTTTATTTTTTAATGATTGAGAGAATTTAAGGGGGACCTAAGGTATGTTTGAATTGACTGGTCTTGCTAAACTATCATAGGTACTAGAGAATATAGAAAGAGGCTATAGATAAAATCCAAGAGATATAGAGTCTAAATGATAAATGACTTTGTAATTTTTATCCATGAGTGATGACATTGAAAAGTTACTTAAGATTAGTAGAATTAAGGAATCTGATGAGTTTGTGTCATCTCCTTAAAGGAAAAAAAGTTTTCATGGAGCACTAAAACAAAATAAAATATACTTTCTTTTTTTATTAATGATACTTTCCAAAGTAAATTAATTTGCTGGTCATGTATTGTGAGGAAAAACATATTGAAACTAAATAGAGAGTGTTCCTTCTTAAAAGTGGGGGATGGTTGAATGGGAAGAAACAAATGGGCATGTTTAAGACTCCAAAAGGAGTTTTAAAATTTTCAGAAAATTAAATATTTTGGTAATTGATTTTTGAAACAGAACTTTTTTTTCTAAAATATATTGTTTATAGGGAGATTGGTGGACGGCTTCTCACCGTGGAAACTCGACTTCCAAATGATCTGGCTGAGTTTGAGGGAGACTTTTCCTTGGAAGGACTTCGTCTATGGAAAACAGCATTTTCAGCAATGACTCAGAATCCAAGACCAGGGTCACCCCTTCGTAATGGCCAAGCAGTTATCAATAAAGGGTTCAATAATAGCCATAAAATGGTTGAAGATAAAAAAATTGTGATTATGCCTTGCAAATGTGCCCCAAGTCGACAACTGGTTCAAGCCTGGCTTCAAGCCAAAGAAGAATATGAACGTTCTAAGAAGCTGCCTAAAACTGAGCCAACTGGAGTTGTAAAATCTGTTGAGAACTTTAACCCTTTAGTTAACCCAGATGACAAACCTGTAGTGTCTCCAAAATTGGATGCAGGCTCACATATACATCCCACTACAGTACATACTAAGGAAGATATTGATATCTCTCGGATTGCTTTACAAGCACCAACCACAGGATGCAGTCGAACTGCAAGTGAAAGTCAGACACTGTTACCTGTTGCCTCTGCAAATAATCCTGAGAAAGATGAAGGTGATGATGATAACCATTATGTTAGTTATAGCCCTCCTGATTCCCCAGTAATTCCCCCTTGGCAACAAGGAACACCCCTAGATTCCAGAGCATTAAATGGAAATGATAGACCTTCAACACCAGTAGATGAGCTACGTTCCCTGGATGTTGAAAGCTTCATAAAGCCAATAAAAGATAGTACACAGAAAAGCCCCTGCAGTGAGTCTCAGGAGCCTCTGGTGATATCTCCTATTAATGCTAGGGCAAGAACTGGGATATGTGAATCACTTTGCCTTCATAGTACACCAGTTATAAAGAGAAAACATCTGGAAAGGCTTCCTGAAGCAACTTGCTTTAGCCCTTTATCAACAGGTAAGTGTGTAAATAATGGAAAGATTCCAAATGATTTCATAGTTAGAAATGAAGATAACATTCGACTATAATGAAAATCAGCTGTTTGCATGAAATTGTAGCTCAGCAAGTAGATTATTATTATCATGTCTTACAATCATCATATTTAAACTTTTTCATCTTTTGCTGTGAAATTACTGCTTTCATACTGTATTCTTACCTTCTGGATGAATTATAGGAGCCCTCTTAGAAACTTTACCTTCTTTTCAACTTGATTCCCCCCCACACACACACACACACTTTAACATACAAATAAATCTCTCTTCCACCTTTTAGAATAAAAACAAAACAAAAGGTCTCTTGACCTTTAATCTTCAGGCAGCTCTTAGGGTTTATCTTAATTTTTTAGCCCCATTTATTTGTTTCCTGTTCATTCACTGTATACTTAAATTGTGCCCCTATCTTTCTATTGTTACAGCTTTTTGTTAAGATTCTGAATAACTTCTTATAGCTGAAACCAGTGGATGTATTTTAGTCTTCTTGTCACATACCTTTCAAAATAAGCTTTGACTAATGGATCTTCCTTCTTGGAGCTTCTTCCATTGGCTATCCTACTTCTGTTTCTTTCTACTGGCTTTCCTTTGAAACTTATTCTCAGTTATTATCTAAGTGTTAAAAGTTTATTAAGGTTTGACCTTCAGCCTTCTTTATATTTTTTCTCTAAATGATCTAATTTCTGTTCATAGGATTAAAATAATTAACTCACGAATTTATATTTCTAGCTCAGAGCTCTCTTTTAAGCCCTGCAACACTATGTCCCACTGCCTAATTGACATTTCTACTTGAATGCTCAAAGGCACTACAAGATCGATATTTTTGAAGTTAATTCACAGTCTTACTGCACACATTCATCACCACTTCCCTAACCCCCTCATAAACACATATACGTGCCCACACAGAAATCCATCTGGTCTCCTTGCAGTTCTCTTTATCTCGATTAATAGTACTGCCATCTCTTAGTCAGCTACATTAGTCAGAAACAATTTATTTGTAGCACCCACCTCATTCCCTAAATATCCATCCTGTGGTGTTCAATCTATTAAGTAGTTTTATCACTTACTTATCTCCTAAATAACCCAAATTGATCTCCTTCAGAATTGTCATTATCTCTTTCCTGGGCTTCTGTATTAGCTTTTTTACCCACTCTTTTCTTTTGCCCAGTAATTAGGAAAAATACCTAATGCACTCCTAGTTGATTACTGGTCTTCAGATTTCAGCTCAAAGAAGCCTTACCTTGACCAGAAAAAAAATTGCCAATTGTGTTCCCCTTCATTATACTTATCCCAGTTATGAACTGGTTTCTCTTTACCCACAGTTTTACTTTCAGCAGTTTGAGTTACAGACAACTTTAATCCAAAAGTATTAAATAAAAATTATATAAATAAGCAATTAATAAGTTGTATGATTCTGAGTATAGCATTATTAAATCTCACACTCTCCTTTTCAGGATGTGAGTCATCCTTTTACCTAGCACATTCTTGCTGTATTCGCTGCCCTCTCTTTAGTCACTGAGTAGCTGTCTCAGTTATCAGATCAGCTGTTGCAGAACAGCAGCACTAATGTTCAAGTAATTCTTACTTAATAATGTCCCCAAAGAGCAAGAATGGCAATGCTGGGAATTCAAATATGCCATAAAGTGCTTCCTTGAAGGAAGAGGGTGAAGGTACAAGAAATTGTTTTGAAAAAGGGACCACATTCATTAAATTCTCAATGCAGTATATTGTTATAATTATTAACTATTTCTATTAGCTATCTCTTACTGTGCTGATTCATATATTAAACTTTGTCATTGATTTGTATGAATTGGAAAATACATATAGGGTATTATTGGCAGTTTTGAACCTCCACAGGTTCTTGGAATGTATCCTCTGCAGATAGAGAGAAGTACTTTAATATCACTTTTCTATATGTATGGTGAATTTCTGATTCTTTCCAGATCCCATGAGAGCAAGGAATGTCTTTTCCTCTTCATCATAAATACTTGATAAATAAGTGATTAATTGATTCCCAAGAATAATGACTGAGATTTTTAAAAAAACTCAATAATTAAACCCTAAGTGTATGTAAAAGTGCAAAAATTTTAAGTTATTTTGGAGGAGATCAGATTTGAATTAGTTTTATTTTTAAATTATGAAATTTCTGGGGGAATTTATAGGACAGTACTCAAAATGGTACCTAAATATTTGGAACAGTAGAAGTTTTTTAAAAAACAGAAGCAGGTAATTTCAATGTTCAAGTTAAAAATGAAATTTCTTTCTACAGAACCAAAAACCCAGAAGTTGAGTAATAAGAAAGGAAGTAATACTGACACTCTTAGAAGAGTACTCTTAACAACACAAGTGAAGGTAACTATATTAAACATATTTACAGATCAGTGGAAGATCCAGTCTTATTTTTAGATTTCAGTTAGATAATTAATAATTTCATGTCTCAATTAAAATTTTTTATTACTTATATTTTTGCATCGTTATTTACATATCTTTGAGACAACAAGAAATTGCCTACTTTTTAGTTTATTTTTTGTTGTTGGGATCTAAAAGATTCTTATATGTAAATACACATATTACAGAGAAAGTGAATATGATAGCCATATGTGGATTATGAGGATACAAATACATTAACTGATTACTGGCAAAATCAGAACAATCCAATGACAACAGAGCTCAAGTAAGTGATTTTTGATCCCACCAAAAATATATCCTTTTTCTTGGTTTATTACTTTTTTCCTCAAATATAACTTAATTTTTTGAATTTATATCACTAAATAGCAAAGGAAAGCACATTATTTACTACTGAAACCGAAAAGTTAAAACTGTCTTTAAAACCAGATACTAAAAATATCATAGTAAACTAGAAGCATATGGTTATGTGAAAAAAGCATACATTAGGCATGTGTACTTGGAAATACATGATGGAAGTCACTTCCATGATGACAACTTATAAATATCATTAACTACATATTTTAGTATTTATATCCTAAAGTTGTACTTTTAAAACATTTATTTATAAAATTGTTGAATTATAAACTATATATGTTAAAAACAAGTACTAGTGAGTTGTAAACATAAATCAGTATTTGGGGACAAATGGTTAATGGATTTAGAAAGCAGGAAAAATATTTTACAAAATTAAAAGAGAAAGATGTTATTTTTTTCTGCACACTTGAAGATTATTTACAATATTTTATTGTATTACTACAATACTACATGTATCAGAATTTCAAATCTTTCACAAACTTTAGCTGGTGTAGTTGTAAAAAAAGTACTTGCTCATCTTACTTTCAGGAAGGGTCAAGATAAATGTGTGGTATAAATGTCAACTCTCTACAAAACTGTTACTTTCAGTGTTTGGGACTTATAAACTCAAAGATCAATATATAGTTTGCTTATAGATTGTAGCAGATATTTTTATATACATATATGCAGTTATTAGAATGAAAAGAACATTAAAAGTTTTTTTTAACTTAGAGATGATGTAAGTTTTAGAATTACTAAGTACCTTAAGCATATTATTTAAGTGTGAAGTAGTAATCAAAAGAAAGAAAATGATTGCTCATTATCTCTTTCTGGCTTTTTTTTAATAGAATCAATTTGCAGCAGTAAATACCCCAAAGAAAGAAACTTCTCAGATTGATGGACCATCTTTAAATAATACTTACGGTTTCAAAGTCAGCATACAAAACTTACAGGAGGCAAAAACTTTACATGAGGTAAAACTACAACAGTAAGGACACATACACTGTTTTTATCTGTGAGGTTTTATTCTGTAGAACAAGTGTGGAAACTTTTTAGTGAGGGAGGGATACACTGAATTCTATCCTTGTTAATCTTCATTTTGTTCTTTTTATTTTATTTATATAAAGTAGAAAAACTTTTAAAGCATCTATTACTTGCTGAGATAATTTTGTTGTTTCACAGCTTTTACAAATCTGATAATTGGAATTTAGTTTATAGAAGCTAAAATTAGAAAAACTTTTGAAATATTAGAATTGTGTTACAAAACCTATTATTTTGATATTATACCAGGATATTATATCACATCTCAATTGTGAGATTTACTTATATTTTCCGTTTGTTTGGCTCAGTAGATTAAAACTTGCTATAAAAGAAAATAAATTCATTTATTCACATAGTTTGTATGTAATCTACTTACTTTAATGTTACAAACCATATGCCAAAGACTAGGATACCATCTTACAAAAATATGTATCAATCACAATATAGATCGGAAAGAATATGTAAATTTATCTTTACTCTAAATTTCTCCATATTACAGAAAGCTCAAAGCATATATCTGACTGGCAATAAGATGGAAATTTGAGCATATTTTCTCTATTGTGCTTTCATTATGGCAACCACTAGCAATATGGCTGAGAACTTAAAATTCGGCCTATACAATTGAAGAACTTAATTTTAAATTTTACTTAATTTTAATTAATTTAGATTTAAAAACCAATAATCATTTACTGGAAAACATATTAAGGATGTCAAAGACAATTTAGGCATATAAAACAAGCTTTCAACTGTGAATTTTATGAAATCGAAATATACAAGTGTTTCCATAAAAAATTTAGCATCCACATTGAGATGTGTGGTATAAATGTAAAATACATACTGATTTCAAAGAATCAGTAGGTAAAAGGATGTAAAGTATCTCATTAGTAATTTTTTATATTGGTTACATATTGAAATAATAATATTTTAGATATACAGGTCAAGCATCCCTAATCCAAAAATGCAAAATCCTAAACTTTTTGAGCACTGTTATGGTGTATAAGTAGGAAATCCCACACCTGACTTCATATGATTGAGTTGCAGTCAAAGTACAAATGCACTAAAAATATTGTATAAAATTAACCTTCGAATTAGGGGTATGAGGTATATAAGAAACACAGATGAATTTTGTGTTTAGTTTTGGATCTCATCACTAAGATAACTGTCTCATATGTGTGTGGGGATATGCCAAAATCCAAAGCACTGCCAGTCCCAAGCATTTTGGATAAGGAATTTTTCAACCTGTATTTGATTATATTTTTAAAAGTTTTTAAATTAGTTAAACCTATTTTTACTTTTTTTCAATGTGGCTACTAGAAAATTTTTAATTACGTGGGGCTTCTATGATATCCTATTGGACAGTGTCAGTTTATGTAGTTGTTTTATGTCTTTGCTCTTAAGACAAAATTAGTAACCACCCATAGTGGTGATTTGTTTTTATTAGGATTAGATTAGAACATAGCCTTGCACCCTCATTTATTCATTTGTGCATTTTTTTTCATTAGCATTCAAATAGTTCCTATGTTTTACCCGATCCTATTTTAGCCCCTGAAGCCCAGATAAATTAGGGAATAAACTGAGGAATATAAAATGTACACCCACAATTAAAAATTAAAGAAAATACTTTGTCCAAAAGTGCTTATTAAAGCAAAATTGATAGACCTTAGCAAAAAGACATTATATTTGGTTATTCCCTAATTATTTAAAACTCATAATTTTCTATTTATTGTTCTGCGCAATCCTACTTCAGAGTGATTGGTCCTCTTGAAGTTAGTTACTTGGGTTATCTGGTGGTTGCCGACACTTCTGACAAAGACACAGTCCTAACAACCACCTGGTGGGCAAAATAGGAAATGAACTGAAAAAAATTTGCTGTACTCCTACTTTCTCTAGGAAACTATCCAGAGCTTCTCACTTTCTTGCAATTAACCTAGGCTAATCTCTTCTTCTGCATATCAGTACTCAGTGCAGAAGAAAAGGAATCCTTGTTCCCTTTTACTCCTACATCTTGCTTAGTCATATTCATTAAATCTCTCTTGCCATCTTTTTTATTCTGTTTGCTTAAACAGAATTTTCACACCCCTAAGTGTGAAAATTGGTCTACTAATGAAATCAACCTCCAAAACTCTTGTGACTTGAAGTTGTTTTCCCACTGTTCTCCATAGTCTTTCTACTTGTTCATTCTTTTCTAATTAGACTGATTGCTTTGTTCTGTTTGGGTTTGGAAGTGAGGTTTTCCACTTAAAATTTTTTTATTTATCAAATGTAATGCATGTTAATTGTTAAAAAGTTATTTTTCTTAGCTCCCCATTTTTTTTTTTTTTATTAATAGCAAATTAATAAGTAGCAATTTTAAAAAAGAGAATCTTGCTTTTTAGTTCACACTATAGGTACAACTGTAGTTTAGGTAACTAAAGAATAAAACATGACAGCCTCCGGTTTGAATGTACAACCACTTGACTAGACATTATCTTTCTTAAACGGGAATTGAGAGACATTGCACATATCTAAGACAAATAGTTTTAAGTGTTTTCATTGAGAAATTATAGCACAAATTTTCTAAAACAAAAACATGAATTTATTTAAACTAATCTTGAAAGTAAAAATCTTTACTTTTAATGAATCTGTAGAGTATTAAATTGTGGCTTTGTCTATTATAGCAATTTTTCTGTAATTTTAAGAACATCTCCTTAGAGTCTTAGTGAAACATACTTCTTTGAGTATGCATTTCTCAAAAACTTTTTAAAATATTATTTTTATTTTCTTTTATAGATACAAAATCTTACCCTAATCAGTGTGGAGTTACATGCTCGAACTAGACGAGACTTAGAACCAGATCCTGAATTTGACCCAATCTGCGCACTGTTCTACTGCATCTCATCTGACACTCCACTACCGGATACTGAAAAAACAGAACTCACAGGTGTAATAGTGATTGATAAAGATAAGACAGTCTCTAGTCAAGGTATTATTCATTTTGTTAATGATACACCTGCCCACTCTAGGATGAATCTTTTAACAGGGAGAATTTCTGTACTAGAAATCTAATCCAAACAAGCATGACTCATTTCTAAAATGTTTAATCAGGTAGGATAGGAAACTGTGGTTAGCTTTGTCCTAGATTAATTATTCTTGCTTAAATTATTGTCAAAAATTGGAAGTAGCCTGGGTGTGTGGCTCAGTGGTTAGAATGTTCCCCTTGCAAAATGGAGACCCTAGGTTCTATCCTTAGCACTGCAGGAAAAAAATCATAAGCAATATGATATAAAGATTTTAATAACATTTCTAATTAGCATCTCTGATTTGTTCTAAATATTATTTTATAAAATACAAATTGTTCACATAGAATACAAATAATTATGTATCTCCTACTTGAGTAGACAGTCTTCCTTATGTATGCATTTGTGGGTATTTTGCCGCTAACATTATTTCTCTTTACTTTAAGAAGTTTAGTACTATTAAGTAAAAAAGAGACTTTTAAGGAATTTCCAACTTTGCTTATATCTCTTTCAAAATACATATACTTTTGGGTAAAAGGTTCTTTATAAAGTATACCATACAAGCATTTTATAAATTTCAAGTAATTCTTTGCATTTGAAATGCAGAAAAGTGAATTAGAAGTAAATTCAGTCCATTGAGGAAGAAGTCTTAGCAAGAGCAGAACCATATAAGAATTTGAAGTTTAATCAGTGCTGTAGGTAGTTGAGATGGCTCATACCAACTGAAAGCCATTTATTAAGTTTTCAGAATAGTCGATGTCACTTTTATATTTTGTAATCAGCTATGATGGGAGGTCTTTACATCTTTGAAATAGACAAGCACAACATCAGGAAAAAAAGGACCTTCTTTTTTGTCTTGAAGAGGTATAGTGATTAAACGTTTTCTAACATACCACTGATTAAAATATTCTCTGTTAAGCAAAGCTCTTAGCTTTGAAACAGAATAGAAACAACGTAATAAAATTTCTTTGCAGGTGATATGCTGTTATCTAGGAACTTTGTGAATGTAGATTTTTTAGAATAACTGAAAGTATGAAATTTGATATTTTAATTGTAAAAACCTTTTAAGAACTTTTTCAAGAAATTGGGTTAATTATATTTTTACTTTGGGGACTATGTTCTTATTTGAAATATTTCCATGGCACACTATCACTCAGAAGTAATGGATAATATTGAGTTTATGTTATATAATACAATACTGTTATATAGTATAACAGTGTTATATATAATAAGCATTTTATCTCATTTTTTTTTAAAGATATCAGATATCAGAGCCCATTACTTATCAGATCTGGAATTACAGGATTAGAAGTTACATATGCTGCTGATGAGAAGGCACTTTTTCAAGAAATTACAAATATAATAAAGAGGTATTATTTTTTTTTTTTCTGGTCTTTTCTAGTTTGGTCTTTTCATGCTATTGCAAATAATATAGATGAGGGTATGAAAGAGGAAAAGAGTCTCCTTGACTAAGTTTCTAATTTGGTAGCTAGTTGCCATATCAGTAGTATTGGTTTTGGTTTTGGTTATTGTTGTTGTTGTTTTGTTTTTCTTTTTGTTTTAATCGTTTGCTAATTGGTCTAGATGGTTAATAATAAAATCTTTTCAGAATTTATGAAAAGGACTTTCAACCAAAATCATTTTAATTTAAAAATAAAATAAGAGGCTCTTTTACATTTTATCAGGAGTGTAACTTTTGGTAGCCATGGACTTCCATATTGAATGCTTTCACTTAAGCTTTCTGCCCATTGCTAGGAATGAGCTAGAAAATACTCTTTGGATTCCGATGTACAGATAAAAGCTTCCTTGAACCTTTGTTAGCCTTACCCCTTTCTGTTTTGCTCTCAGAGTTCAAAATTTGAATTCTTTTTCCTATAAAGACTAAAACAATATTCTGCTTTAAAAATCAAGGTAATATTCTATAAACTCCACATCTGATTGAATCCCAGATAGGTTAACTTAAACCATTTTGAAAATTAGAAAACCAAAAAAATGTGTTTTCTGTAAAACAAAATCAAGTTAAATGACAGCATAAAAATGTTGTACTCTACCCATCCTAGATTCTAGGGAGGAAAAAAGAGAAGCCATTTGTACTACTTATAGCACCGGTGACTGAACAGATTCCTGTCCTTTTGCATCTTGTCATATCAGTACCTTATATCTCCTCACAGAGGTTGCCATCAACATGTCAGATGCTATAGTGCCCACATTTAATTCTGCAAACAGCTTAGAAAAAGTAACACATGAGGGTTTTGATCAATACCATCTTGTGCACTAGCACACATCCAATAAGTTCCTATACTTTGTATGTTTATCTTCTCCTTGTTGGTGTATCCCAACATTAGGATTACTTGGTATTGCAAATATTGAGAATTTTATTGGTCATTTGCAAGTGTAGTAACTTTCTTAAATGTCCAAGAAATGAATTATACTAATCATTAAGGAAACTGGGATAAAGTGAAAAAACCTATTAGAAAAAACAAGTTAACATTTTAGTTCTGTAATATCCTTTATATTAGTCCAGGCAACTCTCCAAAATAATTATTCCATTCTTTAACCCATTTGTTGAGTACTTACTCAAAATAGACTTTGGTGTTAGCTAGCCCTGTATTTTTGTCATGAGCAAGTTATATGTCTCTCTAACTTTTTGTTTCTTTATCTGTAAAATTAGTAATATATATGAGAATTAGATAAGTTAATGCACATAAAAGTCAGCTTGGTGTCTGACACATAGTATTTATTTTTTGGTACACTGTATTTAAATGTTAACTGGGAAAGTACAGTGCTGCTGCTAAATATAAAAATTGATAAAATGTAGTTACATACTTGCATACTTGTAAAGATTGTTTTTATTTTTTTTAATTGGTGCATTATAGTTATACATAGTAGTGAAATTCATTATTACATATTTGTACATGCAAACAATATAATAATATACTTTAGCAATAGCATTCTCCAGTATATTTTTCCATTCTTAATATTTATTTCCTCAGGTGGTAAATATGAAAAACACTCTAAAGTGATATTAAATAAAATCCATTATCTTCTTGTCAACAATTGTTTTCACATTTCCTTGGACTATTAATAAATTTATATTTTCACTTGTCTCCCTAATTTAGATTTAAAAACTATGGTTCCTCTTTTTTCCCCTGCATCCATTGCATTCTACCTATTTAACCTCAGAATTAGTTTCAAGTTTGTTTACCCTTCTACCCATTATCACTACCCTAGTTAGGCCACACTGATCTCATAATGTTAGTAGGTTATTTAAAATATTAACTGTGAAGTAGCTTTTCTCTATCTACCTAAAGAAAAACATTTTCTTACTTCTGCTGCTTCTGTATTCTCCAGGTTTTTTTTTTTTTTTTATTCACTACTAATCCCATGTACCCAATCTTGTTTTTTTTTTTGTAACTAGAAACCTGATAGAGTATAGAAATCAAAGAACAAATCAGAAGGACTTTGTTATGGTCACCAAATACTTTCACAGAAGCAAAGTTTCTTTGGCCTTTGAACTTGAAATAGATGTTTTCTCATCTTTTAAAGTCTATGACTATGTTTATATATGAATACACCACCAGTGAAATTCCACATCATGTACCACCACAGGAAAGGGATCCTAATTAGAATAAATTATATTCCATGTATATATAGTATGTCAAAATAGCCTCTACTGTCCTATATATCCAAAAGGAAAAAAAATTTTAAAAGCCTAATGAACCTCCAGGTCAACATATACATAGTATATCTGAAAAATATTGAAACAACTGCCACATTATTCTAAGGGAACAAAATCTGTGAAATAAATCTATCAAGAGAAGCATAGGGTCCCTTTTTTGTTTTCATTTTCTGCAGTCATTTCTGAGTAGTAGTAGTTTATAAAAAGACAACTTTTTAATTGAAATCTTTCAAAACATTATCAAAAACAGTATTTATGCCACAGCAGGATAAATAGCTGACAGGAATAATAATTCTTGCAACAAGATGTTTCATGAATTGAGAGATTTACATGAATTAGAATAACTGTCTGTGAAAGGAGCTAAAAGGGAAAGGCTTACAATAATCTGGCATCTTCATGTTCTAACAATGCTTAGAAATGTATGTAATGAAAACTCCAGGAATCTTCCAGTTTCTTAAGATCAAAGTCGACCATAGCCACATTGTGATGCCTGTTCTGATTCTCCCTTAGTACTTAAAAAGCCATTAACAGTGGGTTCTTTCATGTGTATGTGAGATCCTTCAAAATCTCCCATGACCAATGATCCTTAGAGCCAGTTTCTCAAATCTCGCCTTACAAGGAGTTGCACTGTACTAAATGTAGACCATCTTTAATTGCCCTAAGAAGTTTTTTAATGGACAAGATGATAAAGTCAGTTTCAACAAAGATATGGTAAAGTGTTGAGTGTTATGTTGGAGGACCTAGCAGAGTGTTGGGATACTTCTCTTTTCTTGAGTACCCTAGGATCTTTCCAGGCTCCCTTTCTGCGTAGTTCTTTCCCTTACTTCATTGTTGCTTATCGTGTTACTGTTTCTTGCTTCTCCATGATCATACCACAGTCTTGTTCTTTATTCTAGAAATACCACTCATGTAGCACTCTATAAGAGGACATTTTTATGTAGTTGGATAACCATTTGACTGTTTTATTAAATTAAGTGTTTATTAAGTCATTTTCTTAGAAATTTATAGCATATTTGTAAGGAGAAAAACACATGCATAATCTATACTTTATCTTTTTCTCCTAACAGTGTTGAGGGCTACTCTGCAAATCTGTGGTGTAACATGGATCATTTTAGCAGATCACTAGATATTAAAATTTATATTATATACTTTCAAAGGGCCTTAGAAATAGGGGGAAAAATACTCATACAGAAGTTTGTACCTCATTCCTTTGACAACAGCCACTTAAATATTCCAGAATTAAAATAGGACAGTTTTGTAACATTATAATTTTTATTGATCAATAAAACAAGCAATTCAACACTGACTTTTAAAAAGCATCTATGGAAGTCTAATAACATATTAGCAAACCAGTTTTAAATATTTGGTGATCTGCTTATGCTCCATTGTTATATCATAAACTTACAGAGCCATAGATGATTTATAGCAGTAAATTAATATAATTCAATACTGCAGACAATAACTAAGGCTTAGGGGTGGTAGGTAACATAATTTGAACAGGCCACACATCCCACAATTCAGAGTGGCTTTGTCACTAGTTAGGTAAAATCCAGCTTTTTTTTTAGGTGGGGTGGGTAGTACCAGGGATTGAACTCAGGAGCACTCAACCACTGAGCCACATCTCCAGCCCTATTTTGTATTTTATTTAGAGACAGGGACTCACTGAGTTGCTTATTAGCACCTTGCTTTTGCTGAGGCTGACTTTGAACTCATGATCCTCCTGCCTCAGTCTCCTGAGTCACTGGGATTACAGGCTTACACCACTGTGCCTGGCTTTAAAATTGAACTTCGAAATAAAAAATATTTTTTGACATTTCACTCAGGTTTTTGGCTATTATAAAGAATAAATAGAGTAATTTTGAGGTTCTCCATAGGACTACTATATAGTTTTTGCTCTCAAAACTCATGTTCCTTTCTTCCCCATGCAGTTTTCCCTTTGAAGTAAATTTTCAGGTTTATTTTCCTTTCTGTAACCAGATATTTCTTCATAATGATCACAACACAGAGGTTCCAAAAGGAGCCACAAAGAGACTCCTGAGCTAGGTGCACGATGTCAGTTTATCTTTACCCATGTGACTGTGTACCCACAGTAAGCACATTTAAGAATCTCCTCCTCATTTAATCTCTGTTAATATTTCATCGTACCATTAAACTAAATCATCTTCCTCTTATGTTGAGAGAACAAAGTTGTCATTACTCTGGCCTTCCTTTGTGTGAGAAATAAGTTATTACTAAAATTGAGAAAAGGAAGGTGTTTCTTTTCCACTCTCTGCATTAAAACTATTTAAGAGCAGTATGGATTAGGAGAAAAGTGGCAACAGAATGACCTAGAGGATCTTTTTCCAAATACCATATGCACAAATGCCTTTTTTACATTTCACCCTTTTCTACCTATATCATATTCTCAATTGTACCATCACTCATATACATCAGTGGTAGTCATCTGGCTTCCCACCCCAATTTCCATCAGCCTCTTTCCCAAGTCACATCAAATACCCAGTCCTAGTAAAACTATGCTCATTTTACAAAAGTTAAGTTCGATTCAGGTACTCTACCCATCCTTTTCTTATATAAAATTTCTGTAGGAACTACTCTATCATCCCTTCCCCATCTGCAATCCATTATAGAATATATATTTTTATTTTCATACCTTCTATCATGAAGAAATGAGTTCTTTTGGTTAAATGTCCAAACGTGTGGCCTTTGTTTAATTTTTTCCTTCCTTCTTTAGGTATGATCCCGATATTCTGCTAGGTTATGAGATTCAGATGCATTCCTGGGGCTATCTCTTACAAAGGGCTGCTGCTTTAAGTGTTGACTTATGTCAGATGATCTCTCGAGTACCAGGTATGTAGAGTTGTGAATGTTTTGTGGTTTAGCTGTCATAAAGTAGACAAAGGAAAGATGTTAAAAAGTACTATTGTTCTGGCTCAGTTTTTAATACTAAATTGTGTTAAGTTCTAGATACAACCTAGTTATAGAAAAAATTTGAAAATCAAGAAAGGTTAAAAAAAAAATTCCCCATTCTCATAGCTCTATCTACTGTTAATGTATTTCTTAGGATCTTTTTTCTCCTTTCAGTCATTTTTCATATGTAAGTCTTTTTAATATAACTTAAATTATACCAAAGGTTGCATTTTTATTATGCTTCCTTCATCCATCATCCTATCATAAGTATTTTCCTGTATTATGAGATGGTCTTCATAGTCATGCCAAAGCTGATTAATATTTCTTTGACTCAATATACCATATTTTATTGTACTTGTCTGGTTTATTTTTCCCATTCAGTTGGTTAAGGAAGAACAAGAAGAGTAAAGATATTAACAGTTAACCTATTTATCATTGATTTTTGAATATCAGGCTAAAAAATTGCATGAATTGTGAAGACTGTTTCCAAAGGTTTGATTCTAACTGCAGAGGAGAGACATTAATATTCATACCAAATTACTTACAGCTTATAAGTCACTTTTCATATTTTTGTTTTCTTTATAAGTACAGAATTTTTAATGTATTTATTTTAGGTGCACCACAAATCTTACTCAAACAAAATAACATATACTTTGGGGGACTAAATGATCAAATATAAAATTGATAAAATTAATTAGAAGACCATCTCCCAGAGGATATGACTCCAATAAAATGACTTAAATGTTGATAATTTAAATGAAAAGTTTGAAGCTGGAAGATTTAAGGATAGTAATTATTTTGCACTTTGCAAAAACTTAGAATGAAAAGGCAGAGATACTTTGAGTTTTTCATTGTGTAAACTTTTTGTAACTTCTATGTCTTTCGCATTTCAGAAATACATCTGTTTTTCAACACCTATTAGGATAGGAGAAGTAGCACTAGTGTTCAGATGGGCTTTTTAGTTAATTAGTTCTAACATGTAAGGCATATAATTTGGACCAGAAGAATGACTAAAGCTATGTACTGGGCTGGGGATTTTGGTCAGTGTTAGAGTGCTTACCTATTATGCATGAGGCTCTGGGTTCCATCCCCTGTACCAAAAAAGAAAAAAAAAAAAAAAAAAAAAAAGAGAGGGGGGGGCAGGGAGGTTATATCCTTTCAGATGGTAATTAGGGAGGCAACATAGTAGTAGTATAAAATACAAATTCTAGAGACTGGAGAAATCCTTGCTAGGTCACTGTCTAGCTAGATGTCAGAAAGTTACTTACCAAACCATGCCTCAGTTTTTTAATCTGTAAACTGTAAATAATAATAGAACTAACACAATGATTACTTAGAAATACTTAGAGCAATGCCTGAGATCAGAGTAAACATTATAAAAGCATTCTTGCTAAATGAAAAAAAAAAAAAAAAAAAAGGCAACTTTTAAACATTGTCTCTTTAACATAAAGTAAGAAATAGAGTTGGGTAGCTAAGTGTACATGACCTTTGGAGTGAGGTAATCCTGGTTTAGAATACTAGTTCTCTTATTGTATAACCTGGGGCAGTATTTAATGTTTCTGAGTAGAATTTTCTAGAAGGCCAAATGAAATTTGTGGTTGCATTTAAATAAAAGAAACATCAATAAAGTTCACAGAATATAATAGATATGCAATATATGATAAATATTTTTGTTATTCCATTGCCTTTAATCAACAACATTCACCTATACATAGTATTATTATTATGTAAGAGAAACACATAATTTCTTTTCTAGGTAAAATCACCTAAGAAACTGGGCTCAGAACTCTCTTTTCTAGGAGGAACATTTCATCTCCATATACAGTTGAGAATTTCATGCTAAATATGAACATCATTAATTGATGTCAACAGATTTTCAGAAAATTGTTTAGTTTTTAAGTTAAAAACTATCATTTCTTCCAAGAAATGACCAATTTTTATCAATGGACCTTTTTTATGCTAAAACCTAATAAATGCTGTAGCATTAAGTATTTATAAAAGTAGCAGCAGAAATCACCATATTTAAACAGGAATGGGTCTATTATTTAAATATACCGACATCCCTCGTTATCCATGGATTCTAAATCCAAGTGTTCTGCATGCATGGATTCAACCAGCCATAGATCAAAACTAGTTTTTTTTTTTTTTTAATTCATCTATGGTGAACATGTATGAACTTTATTCATTGCTATTATCCCCCTGAACAATGCAATATAACAACTATTTATATTTTATTAAATATTATAAATCACCTAGAAATGTAGATTGTATTATAAATAATCTAGAAATGATTTAAAGTATATTGCTATGAATAGGTTTATACAAATACTAAATCATTTTATATAGGTACTTGAGGTTCACAGAGTTGGGTATCTGCAGAGGATCCTGGAACCAATCCCCCACAGATACTGAGGGGGCAACACTGTAAAGAAAGAAGACTGGTATTTTCAGATGTACTTATTTCACAAAATTTCTTCATAATTTAAGGAAGAAAACTTTTTTATTAGTCAAAAAAATGATTACTTAGTCCAATATAATATAGACTGTGAATTTCATTTTACCCTTAATCTTCATCTTTAATTTTTATCATTCTCATTTACTTTGGCATAATTTGCCTGAAAGTTTGTTTTCTGTGAGTTCTAATAAAGTCTATATTTATTTCTATAGATGACAAAATAGAGAACAGATTTGCAGCTGAAAGAGATGACTATGGATCAGATACAATGAGTGAGATAAATATCGTTGGCCGAATTACACTAAATCTCTGGAGAATCATGAGAAATGAGGTAGTGTTTTATCTAAAATTTTTGAAATTAAGAAATTAGATCAGTATAAAAATTGAATCATTATAGAGTATTAGTATAGTCTACTCTGTAACTTAATTTTTTGTGAATTATTATTTTACTTAGGTCAATTCATAAATAACTACTTTCTAAAATGCAAAACTACAGGTTTTAGACTTTAATTGTATTATTTTAATTTTTTCTATTTATGTCTAAGACAACAACGAAAAAGTCTATAGCTATGATAAGACACTGTGTTATGTGTTGAATATTCTATAATTCCATTATTTTTGCACTTAAATCCAGGTGAAAGTCTAAATCATATGATTTTCTAGATAATGTTTACATCCTTGAAGTTGCCTGCTTTCTCCTATTGAATTGTTCTTAAAATACTTTCAGGACTTCAAAATAATTCCTAGTGACATAGCGTAGGATGTGGACAATATAGAGGTTTGGTGTAGATATTCCATCATACATTTCAAACTGTAGTCTCACTCATATTGCCTGTGATAAACACATAAATATATAAACGCAAATTTTCGAACGTTAGTTTCAGGGATCTTTTCATCTGTAAGTTCAGTACCTTCTCTGGTCTAACTGAATATTCAGTGAGAAAGGTTTTCTGTTAATCTAAGCTAAATATATATACTTCTGATCTTTATTTATAAAATGTGAGGAACACCTGTGAGAAAAATAGGAGTTGGATATTTCTTTCCTTCTCTCCCTTCCTAGTTGGGGCCAATTATCTTGTTAGGTTTTATTGTTGTTGTTTTTCCTAATCCAGAGTATTCCTGATAATTTGGTGATTTTCATAAAATACTAGGTAATGACTTTGCACAGAAGCTGCCCTTGATAATTTTCTTCATAGTATAGGGCCCTCAAACTATGTATTCTCCCTTTGAATAATTCCAGAGGTTCCTTTTTAATTTGTATCTTTTATCTGTATCTTCATGATTTTCTTTTCACAAACTACTCTTTATTCTTTATTAAAAAATCATATAGGGGCTAGGGATGTAGCTTAGTAGCAAAGCACTTACCTATCATGTACAAGGCCTTGAATTCAATCCCCAGCACCAAAAATAAGTAAATAATAAATAAAAATTATATAAAAGTCATTATATAAAACTATTTAAATTCATAAAAGTATATTAAATGAAAGTAAAACCCTTTTGTTTTCTCTAAAACGTCTACTCAACAGTTGTACTGCCAAATATAGTTTATAGTTAGAAGGAGTATCTTTCCTGTGCCTAGTTTGAGTTTTTAAATTCTGGGGTTTTGTTGTTTTTTTATTGCCTTACAATTATACATTGTAGTGGGATTCATTGTTACATGTTTGTTACATGTTTGTGTATGCACACTTACAATAGAAAATAGGATTTGTCAGTTTCACCCCATATCTTCCCTTTCCCTTCCTCTAGGCTCCTTTCTCTACTCTTCATATCTAACCAACCTCCTTCTCTCTCTCCCTCTCTCTCTCTCTTCTCTCACTCTATGTATGTGTATATATATGTATCTTCCTTTCTTTCTTTCTCTATGAGCAAAAACATGACACTTGAGTTTCTGAGTTTGTCTTCTTTCATTTAACAATGCTTTCAAGTTTCATCCATTTTCCTGCAAATGACATAATTTTATTCTTTATGACTGAAAAAATATTTAATATACTAGTTTTCACTTGTCTTGAAATTTTGAACATAGAATTTTTACTGTTTCCGAGTGATGAACACACTGCCTCTTAAAGAACTATTTAGCTACTTTAATGAAAGAATAAATAACCCTTGCCCAGAAGATTATACTTAAAGGCCTCTGGATTATCTACTTAGTCTTGGCCTTTCAAGAATTTGCCAAGGGGCTGGGGATATAGCTCAGTTGGTACAGTGCTTGCCTTGCAAGCACAAGGCCCTGGGTTCAATCCCCAGCACCAAAGAATTTGCCAAGGGGGTTGGAAACAAACTTGATTCAATTCAATAAATATGGAATGCCATCTTTAATCCAAGATGGAGGCCTGATTTTAGGAAATGTAGGAGCATTGCTGGTTCCTCTGCCACAGTAGGGAGGAAGGCAGAACCTTTTGGTGTAGATGCTGACAGACAAACAGATGAAACAATGAGAATCTGTGAACAGTCTCTTGTGATAGCTTCAGTTTTCTCAGTAAATTAGGAATCCCTGCTGTGATAAAGATGAGGATTGCGGAGAATTTTTTTAAATTTATTTTTTGTGATACTGTGGATTAAATCTAGGGACTCTACGACTGAGCTATTCCCCGAGCCCTTTCTATTATTTATTTTGAAACAGGGTCTCACTAAGTTGCTGAGGCTGACCTTGAACTTGCGTTCCTCCTTCCTCAACCTCCCTAGTTGCTGGGATTACAGGTGTGTATCACTATGCCCAGCTTGGAGAGACTTTTTGAAGAGTGTAAAATAGCTATCTAGGAGAATTCAACAGTGAATAATTAAGAAAATATAAATTTGATATTTGCATGAGGAAATTAAAGTGATACCTACCAGCTATAAATAAAGAGGGTTAGATTTGGACCATTTAGATTTTTTCATTTCCTTTAAGAACCTAACCTGTCTATATATGTTAATTCTCCATTCTCCTTTTATCTTCCCTGTATACTGTTTTCTCTGTGTGTCTTCCCCATAAATTTTCTTTCATCATTTTCATCTCTTTGTCCTTATCTGCATTCTGAGAAAGCTATTTGGGTTTGCGCTCCATATCACTGACTTAATTTATAGTAGAATCTGTTCGGTTGTTTATTCCTTTCAGTGTGTGTTTTCATTCTGCTACTAGCAATTTTACAATCCTCCTGTAATCTGGTTGTCTTTTTTACTTTATCCTATTGTCTTTTCTACCTTTTTGCAATCTTTCGAGGTGTGCGTGTGTGTGATGTGTTATGAAGTATGCTGCATCCCAGTACTGTTTATTCTGGTGTTTGGCAGAAGTTGTAGATAAAGTAAGACCAGTTTGGGTCACTGCACTAGAATAAGATTAACATTTAATCTCATTTTTAACTCCTGGGCTACAGAAATAGAAAGTAAATATTTTAAAATTATAATGTAATTTAAAAATGTGATGTGCTGTTTGAACTACTCCCCAGAATCTCAGGCTGACCTAAGAATGGGGACTACTGGTTCCTTAATTTCCACTTTGCATTAAAATACTTGACATTGTCTAGATTGCTTTTGTCTTGTAGGTATTTCTGAGAGATGACCTAGCCTAGAGGCAAATTTGGGCCCTTTTTCAGTATTTTCTCATTAATATAGCTTTTACCTATGCATTTTGAAGATGGTAAATACATCTGTCATTTTTTTTTTAGTCTTTTGCTTTTGAAATGAAATTAAGAGGCTGTGGAATGCTTGTGCATTTATTACTATTACTGATGTAATTCTTGGGAGGACAATGAATGCCTGCTTTTAATTTCTTAATGAACATTTTTGTCTAGTAAGCTATATGTAGTTTTGACTTAATTGTGGTTTAGTTATAATACAGATTTTTACAAAATAACTTTTATATCTACTATGAAAAATTTAAAATGATATTCAAATCTTTTAGAACAAAATTCACTACATTAAATATAAGCATTACTATAATGGGGTCTTATTCTCTTCTTTTAGGTGGCTCTAACTAACTACACCTTTGAAAATGTGAGCTTTCATGTTCTTCATCAGCGATTTCCCCTCTTTACCTTTCGGGTCTTGTCAGATTGGTTTGATAACAAGACAGATCTATACAGGTAATGTTTCACAACTCTGAAGAGAATATCTCTTAAAATCAGCACCATGTCATATTAAATAAAATGCACACATTTAAAGTGTATTGTTCAATGACTTTGAAAAATGTGTTCCCTCTATAACCATTATCCCAGTCATGAAAAGGAACATAACATCCACAGAATTCCCTTGAACAAATTTGCAGTCCTCCTACCCAAAGCCTAATCATCCAGGTGAGTACTAAATGGGTTTCTATTACTTGATTAATTTTGCCTGTTCCATAACTTCATATAAATGGAAATAATAATCTACCTCTGCCATGTGCAGTGGCACACACCTGTAATCCCAGCAGCTCAAGGGGTTGAGGCAGGAAAACTGCAAGTTCAAGGCTAGACTTAGCAACTTAGCAAGACCCTGAGCAACTTAAAGATATCTTGTCACAAAATAAAAAAATAAAAGCTCAGGTTGTAAAAAACCTCTCTGTTCAATCCCTAGGTGTCTGACTTCTTTAAAGAAACTCAGAAAATGCTTTTTGAGATTTCAACCATGCTGTAAAAACCATATTGAGATTCAACATGTTGCATGTTATTTATTTTTATTATTGAATAGTATTTAGTTGTAAGATTATACCATAGTTTATCCATTCACCTATTAATGGACATTTGTGTGCTTTCTAGTTTAAGGCTATAGTGAATAAAATTAGAATAAATATTTGTATTCAAGTCTTTGTATGACATGCATTCATTTCTCTAGGAATAGAATTGCTTAGTCAGTATGGTTTGTGTATGTTAATATTTTAAGAAACTGCCAGTCTGTTTTCTTTAGCATTTTATCTATTACAAATCTGCAGGAAACAAATTTTCTCAACTCTTATTTATCTGAAAATGTCTTCATTTCATTCCTATTTTTGAAAGATTTTCACTGTGTCCCATTCAGCAATTGAGTTTTAGTTTTATTTTTCTTTTCCCACTCTAAAGATTTCATTCCCTTTTCTTCTGGTCTCCATTGTTTCTGATGAGAAGTCAACAGACTTTTCTAGTGTATGTAATTTGTTTTCTTTTCAAAGTTGGATTTCACTGCTGTTATTTTTTACTCTCTACAAGACTTCTAGTGGAAGCAGAGGGAGTTTCTCAATTCTCCTAATACACCCTTGTCTTTGGAAGTTCCTATTCTTCTAGAGCTCAAGTATGACGCTTTCTCAATATTCCTGCTCTTCCCACAGTGTCATTTGACCTCTGTTTCACACTGCCAGGTCTTGGGCCCAAGCAGTTTTCCTTTTTCAGAGACAGCCTCTGCTCCTTCCTTAGTAGCAGTCTTCCTTTACCTGAGATCTAGGATGGAAATGTTTCTGCCCTTTTGCAGTGATAGTTGGTTATTACTCAGTGCCACGCCCACAAATGGAATAGGGGAATATATCAGATCCCAGTGTTTCCTAAGCCCCTCCAGCTTGATAGGACTCAGTCTCAAAACTGTCCCCTGTGCATATTATCAGGGCTTGGTTTTAAATTCTAGAGTAGTTATTTTAGTTTTTCATCACTGTGACCAAAATGCCTAACAAGAAACAAATTAAAGGAGGAAAAGTTTATTTTGGCTCACAATTTCAGAGGTTTCACTCCATGGTTGACGTACTCTATTGCTCTGGGCCTGGGGTGAGGCAGAACATCCTGATAGACAGGCATGGCAGATGAAGACTTCTCAGTTCATGCCAGCCAGGAAACAGAAGGAAAGAAAGGAGGAGAATAGGGACAGGATATAGTCTCCAAGGTCATACCTCCAATGACCTACTTCGATTATCCAACCATGCTCTACCTTCCCACAGGTTCTACCTCTTAGTTGTCCTTTCAGATTTTTAACCCATAAAATGGATTAACTCTCTGATGAGGTTAGAGCCTTCATGATGCAATCATTGCCCAAAAACCTCCCCTCTGAACATTGCTGCATTGGGAACCCAGTCTTCAACACACAAACTTTTGGGGGACATTAGAGATCCAAACCACAATAATAGTGGCCTTGTTCTAGAGCAAAACCTTCCTAACACATTTTTCTGGACTCTCAACTGGATGCCAATAAGTGGGTAATGCCAGTAAGTTGTTAATAAGGGGTAATGCCAATAAGTTGTTAATAAATGGGTAATGATTTTTCTCTTTCATTACTAAGCCTCCAATCCCAGCATTATCTGATTTCTTCTGACTAAACTCAGCCTCTAGGCAAGTACTCTCTAATAATAGGATTTTATCTCTGCTATTTTTAGTTCAGCCTTGGGATAGTCACAAGGAACTTCACATGTGTTTCTGAACCCCAATTCCTGCCTTTTACATAGGTCCTTATTTCTGGTGCCCCATCCCACAGATCCAAGCTGTAGGCTGCCTGAACTATAAGCTCTGCCTCTTTGACTTAAACTCTAATATACTGTACTGTGTTTAGGAAATTACGTTCATGCTGAGCTGAAGTTTATCTCGTGAGTTCCCCTTTTCTATAAAAGCAGTTTTATACTTTTTATTGTTCATTGCCCAAAAACAGTTAACTTGACTCTTATCTAGGCAGGAGAATTAGTCCAGGATGAGTTACTGCACTATAATGAAAAATGAAAGTTTTTACCTCTACTTTTCTATAAGTTAAAGGTAAAATGATAGTAATAAGTTGAAAAAATAGTGTTATAAAGAACAAAATGTGTTTGATAATTAAAATGAGTGAATTCAGGTTATTGAATTGTAAGACTACATGGTGTTGAGGATAGAAAAACTAAAGCCCTAAAAACAATTTGATATACATTTTCTGAGCATCTCATCTCATCTTCCAATCCTTTTGAGGAATCTCACAGAAATGAGCTGAAATTACCGAAAGCACCGAGCTTTTGATCAAAACATAATAGAAGCCGAGAGAGGTGGACTGTAATCGCAGCGGCTCAGGAGGCTGAGGCAGGATTTCAAGTTCAAATTCAGCCTCAGCAAAAGTGAGGGTTTAAGCAACTCAGTGAGACCCTGTCTCTAAATAAAATACAAAATAGGGCTGGAGATGTGGCTCAGTGGTCAAGTGCCCCTGAGTTCAATCCCTGGTACCCCCCCCCCCCAAAAAAAAAAAAAAAAAACCATAATGGAAAAAGAAGCTTAGAAGAGTTACATGCTAATAAATAAACTAACACATATTAGACTTAACATTTAAAAACCACATTCAGTTGTTTATAAGTCCTAGATGTTTTACTACTACTAATTAGTTCTTATGTAGGATAAGTAATTCTGTTTTTGCCAAAGAAAATTGAGAACTAGACCTAATATTCTACATAAGGGAATTAGATTAAATATTAGATCATTTATATTAAATGGATTATGTTATATGAAAAGACCAGACATCCATTTTCTTAGAGACTGTTAGGGCAATGAGAATTTTATTTTTAAATTTAAGTAACTTTTGGGGTGGTACAAAGGATTGAACCCTGGGGTACTTAAACACTGAACTGCATCCCCAGCCTTTTTTATTTTTTTATTTAGAGACAGGGTCTCACTAAGTAGCTGAGTCTGGCTTTGAACTTAGATCCTACAACCTCAGTCTCCCAAGCCCCTAGGATTACAGGAATGTGCCACCATGCCCAGCTAAATTTAAATAAATTCTTACCAGGAATCTTGAAGTCATTTCTTTTTCAAGAACTCTTTTTTATTTGATTTGTTTGCTGCAATGTTTTAAGGAAATATGATTTTTTTTGTAAATTAATTCAGAGTGAAAGGAACTTGCTAGTCAAGGATTGCTTGTATTAAATGTTTGTAAAGCATTAGAATGTTCTAATTGTTGTAATATTTTATTTTTTAATCCAGATTTGGTCATCTTGAAGCTCCTTATTGATATGAATGAGTTATGTTCTCCCAAAGTATTATTGTTAGGGTTTTAGAATACATTTTTCCATAAAACAATGTTATATCTCATGAAAAAATTCCCAAATCAGCCTATAAAACCTTTTCTAATTTCTAATGCTATAGATCTAGAGAACTCATAATACCAGCTTGATTTCATCTGTCATCCAAGGCATAGTTATTAAAGAGTTTCAGTTTCTAAGCTAGAGCTATGACCTGGGAACAGAGGGTTATGTGTATAGCTCAAGAAGGTAATCTAATAAATTTTTTCCTCTACTTGTAGAGCTAATCTTTAGAAAAAGTTAAGAATAAGTGAGTTTTTATTTGGAATTGTTCTATCGTCTTTTTTTACCTTCTCCCCAAATGTTCAGTCAAAAAATACCCTGTACCCTTAGAATGTGCCAAGTACCCCCATTTCATTAGTACCCAGGCCTGCCTGATTAATTGATGCTTTATAGTTACCTTTCCCTTCATCTTCTCCACATAAAAACTTGTATTTGCTCTTTACAACTGACTCAGACAAAATGTTAGGAGGATGGCATAATTATTTAATAGCAATGAAAAAACCTAAAAAAGTTAGCTTTGCTGTATTGTAATTTTTTAAGGGCCACAATAATCCATACTTTTTTTTTTTAAATGTATACCATGTGACTAGTAGTTAGAACTAGAAAATAGTAATGAAAGTTATATTATTTCAGAAAGAACACTTTTTAATTTGTAATGTAAAAAGCTCACATACTTCAAAAAATTTTTCAAAGTATTTTTATATTCATACCTGTATGAGAATAAATTTAAAGATAAATTATCCCTTGTTAAAATAACTTTTACTTATGTAAGATAAAGTATGTTTAAATTGGTAATATTACCTGGTTACCAGTCAGTGGAAAGGAAAATATCAATATAGGATGAGATGAACAAGAAATGGGTCTACTTTTGGCTTAATGAAGAAATAATTAATTTACTGTGATACTAGAAATTCATTAGGGCAGTTATTCTTAATCTGCCATCTTGTAGATCCTTCCTCCATTCTTGCCCCCCTCCCACCCCCCGTTATGTGTCATCATCCGCTTATCAGTGAGATCATTCGCCTTTTGGATTTTTGAGATTGGCTTATCTCACTTAGCATGATATTCTCCAATTTCATCCATTTGCCTGCAAATTCATAATTTGTTTTGACCGATAGTTCAGGTTCTGATATAATAGGTTCATAACCTTGGTGTAGTAGGTTTGTAACAGTTAACCTCACAGTAATCCTCCATTTCTTTATCTGTAATGCAAAGATGTTAAAATGTTCTACCTCATAAAGTGAAATGAGAAATGTGATGGTGCATATAAAATCTTTAGTATACACAAGATTCCCAATAAATAAATAATTCATTGGTATAACTTTCTTATCAGGATAGAGAATTGGATTACAAATAAAATGGGGAAATAGTAATTACTATATGATAATAGCAACTACATGTATTGTGTTCGCTTTTACACCTGTTTTGCACATTAAAACTGGGGACTAATGGATTAAATGATTTGCCTGTAGTCACCTAATGACTTCTGATGGAGGCCATGGTTAGAACAAAAGACTAACTCCAAAGTCTACACTCTCAACCAAAATGAAAAAATCTCTTAGGATGATTGTATGTATGTGTGTACATCATTATTATATATAGTCTAATAAAAATATTTCTTTTAAAATACATAGTATTAAGTTCATTTATTTAAACTCTAATAATAGACCATTTTTATGTTTTATTTTGAGACAGGGTCTCACTAAGTTGCTTAGGACCTCACTACATTTCTGAGGCTGGTCTTGAACTTGTGATCCTCCTGCCTTAGCCTCCTGAGCTGTTGGAGTTAAGGCGTGTGCCACTACTTCCAGCTAATCAGTTTTATATACATAGTATTTACCAGGTGCATAGACTAACTTTTTACCATTTTCCCAATCTTTTGTATCTCAGTGGACAACATCAACAAATTTAAAGGGCTAACGACATAGGAAAATAATTTTCAACATAATGGTTATGTATAAACTATATTGTACACTTCAAATGAATAGGAAAAATATGGGTAAAGGACCTGAACCATAAATGTTAAGGGAAAAAATCTAAACAGCTGAAATACTCAAGTGTCTACCTTATATGTGGCGTACAAATGACTGGCCTTAATAAGTACACAATCATCTACCTTATTAAAGTAATTTATTTCTAATATGCTGATTATGTTTCTTAATTGTACCATGAATTACAAAAACATTGTACAATCAATGTCTTATAAAAACTAATAGGACTTTAGGATGTGGGAAACAATGCAGAAAGAATTAAATAAATTTATTTTCCAACATATTCCAGTTTTTATCATTGTACTCTAATAGATAATTCTCTTGAATCATTCCCTTTTGTTTTCAAAGAACATTCATATTCAGTGTCATTGTCTGTTAAGACAGGCTCTTACATGTTTTATGTTTATTGTTCTTAAATTTTCTAATAAACCTTGCTAATTTTGATTTACACTTCTGTTCATGTTTTACGTTCATAAATGCAAAATACTTGTGTGCCATCTGACCTTTTCACAAATAATGTTGGTGTCTCATTTGACTTATTTCTCTGGGTTTACTCTCTGTCCAGAGAGAGGGCAAAGTGTAAATGTATCTGCTTTTCTGAACTATTCCACAGTTCCACCAATTCCTTTTACAGAAGGGGTGAGCCATTAAATTCATTTGATTTTAAAGGGATGGAACCAATCTATACATAATGCATTATACCACACTTATATTTGGCAAATCTGTTTTGTCGAAGAGTAACATTAATCTGAAACAAAAATGCAGATTAACATGTGATACTATTTTTTTGCCTGCAAACTAGTAATAACTAAAAATCATAACCCTCAATGTTGACAAAGATGCAAGGAAACAAGCTCTTTATCGTTACTACTATGAATGTAAATTATTAAATCCTTTCTGGAAAGAATTGTGTTCTTATGGATTGAAAACATTGACCAAATCTAGGAATTTATGTTAAGAAAACAAGGATTTGTACAAATTCAGATATCTATCTTAAGGAAATAAGCATTTGTACAAAGACTTATCTATAAAAATATTCCTCACAGCACTACTTATTATAATGAAGGATATTCAATAACAAGCGTTCAGTGATAAATTATATTCTAGTATATTTCATAACTACAAATAAATACGAGGAAATAATCACTATATATTAGGTTAAAATGCAAGTTATTAAAAAAAAGTGTTTCTATTTTGTTAAAGTATTTAGTATTCAAGTTTAGGATGTTTTTAAATGTTAGCTAATTGTCTTTAACATTTTTATTCAAATAATATGTATACTTTACAGCTCACCCATATAAAGCATATAATTCAATGACTTTTAGTATATTCACAGTTGTGCAACCATCATTATTAATTTAGAATATTTATCTTGACCCCCAAAATAACCCTGCATCACTTAGCCATTATCCTCTAATCTTCCAAATCCTTCCTGGCACCAAAACCATGCACCATCCTGGCCCACCTCCTTAGGCAACACTTAATCTACTTTCTGTCCCCATAGAATTTGCCTATTCTGAACAATTCAATACAAAATCACATATGATATTTTGTGACATGCTTCTTTTAGTATAATGTTCAGATTTATCTGTTATAGTACTTATCAGTACATTTTTTATTGCCAAATACTAGTCTATTATATGGTGTTATAGTACATTTTATATATTCATTCATCAACTAATGGACATTTGGGTCTCCATTTTTTTGGCATATGATTAATATTTCACTGAATGTTAGCATTCAGTTTTTCAATGTAGAAGTCTTTTCTTTCTTCTTGGATATATATTTAAGAGTAGAGTTGGTGGATTATATGGTAACTCTGTTTTGCAATTTGAGGAACCTGCCAGACTGGTTTTCATAGCAACTACATTATTTTACATTCCCACCAGCAGTGTTAGTAGGGTCCCAGTTTCTCTACATCCTTGTAACACTTGTTATTATCTGCCATTTTGATAATTGGCTCATTTCTTTTCTTCCTTCACATTCATTTTCTGATTTTTCTATCTGTATTAGTGATGTATCAAAGGAAAAGATTTTTTAACTTTTAAAACTGTGTGACTGTATTGTCGTAAAAGCCATGCAAAGATGGCAACATACTTTAATGTTAAATCTATAAATGAATGAATTTTACCCTTAATAATAGACCCTTGAGTCATTTTTTTTATATTTTAATAATATAGTCTTAAATTAACTTCCTATTATGTATTTAGCAAGGGCTTTTT
The DNA here is from genome assembly GCF_902686455.1 of Sciurus vulgaris. Taxonomy (NCBI): domain Eukaryota; kingdom Metazoa; phylum Chordata; class Mammalia; order Rodentia; family Sciuridae; genus Sciurus; species Sciurus vulgaris. The sequence continues at coordinate 53,472,662 of NC_136467.1, forward strand.
GCTATTGTTACTGCTTGCTTGTTTGTAACAGAAAAAGTGGGGCGACCATATCACCAGTTATCCCACTCCTTGGTACTTATCCAAAAGAACTAAAATCAGCATACTATAATGGTATATACATACTAGTGCTTTATAGCAGCACAATTCACAATATCCAAGTTATGGTACCCACAAACAGATGAATGGATAAAGAAAATGTGGTATACACACACAATGGAGTGTAACTCTGCCGATACAAAAAAGAATGGCATTATGTTGATTGCTGGTAAGTGGATAAAACTAGAGAACATCATGTTAAATGAAATAAGCCAGACTAAAAAAGTCAAGGGTCAAGTGTTTTCTCTCATATATGGAAGCCAGAAAGAGAGAAAGAAGGAATAAAAAGGGGATCTGTCAGAAACAAGGGAGACCAATAGAGTAGCGGAAAGGGATCAAGAAGGAGAGAGGAAGGAAGAACATGGGGAAGTACTGAGGAATGAAATCTAACAAATTAAGCTATATAAGGAATGAGACTGATCAAATTATATGTTATGTTCATGTACAAGTGTGATATAATGAATCCCACTATTATATGTAATTAATGCGTCAATAAAAATAAAACTTTAGAAAGATAGAGTTTAATCTTTAAAAAAACATTTAAGCTATTGAATAGAACCTTTGTATTTTCATAGAAAATACTGATTTGAAATATGTTTATCCCATGTAGTTATTGTCTCATTTAAAGTTACTTTTCTGTTTGTTCTAAATTGTCACCAAATACTATCTTTTCATAAGAGAATACAAGAAATGCTGCTGTTTTAAACTAGTATTTACACTGAACACGAAGACTTTATGTTTTTAAAAACCTATAGATGGGGACTGGGGTTGTGGCTCAGTGGTGGAGCACTTACTTAGCATGTGTGACGCACTGGGTTCGATTCTCAGCATCGCATATGAATGAAAATAAAGGTCCATCAACAACTAAAAAACATATTTTTCAAAAACCTATAGGTAGGATAAATAATTATTGTATAATCACCAGTGATACCTGAGCGGGAATATTAATTTTTATAATAAAAATAGAGCAACATCAAGCAAAATATTAAAAATAATTATCCTTGGTGGTACCACCTAATAACAAGTACTAGTATAAATTTTGTATATTGCTACTAGGTTTTAGGCTCATAAAATACATGGAATTTTCTTTTTTTGTTTTTGTTTGTTTTACGGTGTTGGAGATTGAATCAAGGGCCTCATGCATTAGCTAGGCAAACACTCTCCACTGAGCCATAATCCTAGCCTGAAATTTTATAATGTTTAACATAGTTTACTTAAAAGCTCATATCTTGACCCTCTCTTACCTGGAGTGACCTCACTTTTAATTATAATGTAGGTTTAGGGCAGAAAATAGTACTAGTTTCAAGTGTTCAGCTTTATTCCTAATGTTCATACCATGAATTCTTTTTTAACAGATGGAAAATGGTTGATCATTATGTTAGCCGTGTTCGTGGAAATCTCCAGATGTTAGAACAGCTGGACCTGATTGGGAAAACCAGTGAAATGGCTAGACTTTTTGGCATTCAGTTTTTACATGTATTGACACGGGGTTCACAGGTAGGTAATCAATTTTTCTTGTACACTTGAAAATTCTGTTTAAGTGATATACTTACTTTTGAGGTGTTTGAAGTGATTTCATTTTTTTAAAACTAATACCAACTAATCAATAACTAGATAATCAAATCTTGTTAGTGTCATTAGAAATGCCCCTTAGAACTGGGGAATCAGCAAAGAAAGTCTACCTCTTGTTTTACATTTCTAATTTTAACTTGTTCCAAATCCCAATAGAAATTTTTAATGTAAAAATAAAATTAATATAAATGGTCTATATAATGTTTTTAAAATGTTAAAGAAAAATATGATTTTAGAAGCAATTTAATGTGTATTTTTGTAACTAATTTCCCAAGGATATAATTAGATATTTTATCAAACACTTTACTGAAAATAAGTTCATGCTTTCGTTTAACAAATATTTATTTACCTGTGTCTTGTTAAACACTTTGCTAAGCATCAGAAATACTAGGTTAATCACTCAGTTCCTTTATCTTATAAAAGCCTTAAATTTGATTATTTTAATTACCTTTGATATTCCTCAGTCCACCAAATCAGTAAATATAGCAGAAGTAGAGTTTTAACTACTTTAGCATTACCTGTTCATTGGTTGTAATCTGTTTTATTTATTCCCTCACAAGTTTTAGAGACTATATGAGCTCTTTTTTTCTGTAAACAAATGGGGTACAACTTGTTTCTCTGTTTGTACATGAAGTAGAGGTGTACCATTTGTGTAATCATACATTTACATAGGATAATGGTGTTCGAGTCATTCTGTTATTTTTTTCCTTCCCCCACCCCTTCCACCCCTCTTTTCCCTCTATACAGCCCCTCCTTCCTCCACTCTTGCCTCCCTCCCACCACCCCCCATTATGTATCATCATCCACTTATTAGTGAGATCATTCGTCCTTTTGTTTTTTGAGATTGGCTTATCTCACTTAGCATGATATTCTCTAATTTCATCCATATGCCTGCAAATGCCATAATTTTTTTATTCTTTATGGCTGAGTAATATTCCAGTGTGTGTGTGTGTGTGTATGTGTGTGTGTATCACAGTTTCTTTATCCATTCATCAACTGAAGGGCATCTAGGTTGGTTCCACAATCCTGGCTATTGTGAATTGAGCAGCTATGAACATTGATGTGGCTGCATCACTGTAGTATATTGATTTTAAGTCCTTTGGGTATAGGCCAAGGAGTGGGATACCTGGGTCAAATGGTGGTTCTATTCCAAGTTTTCTAAGGAATCTCCACACTGCTTTCCAGAGTGGCTGCACTAATTTGCAAGCCCAGCAGCAATGTATGAGTGTACTGACTTTTAATAAAAGGCAAAGACACCTTAAAACCACATGAGGGACTGGGGTTGTAGCTCAGTGGTAGAGTGCTTGCCTTGAACATGCGAAGCACTGGGTTCAATCCTCAGCACCACATAAAAATAAATAAAGTAAAGGTATTGTGTCCATCTACAACTAAAAAGAATAAAAATTTTAAAAAACATGAGAATATTTCAGTGAACCCGTACCAGGTTTGTTTTGTTTTGTTTTGTTTTGTTTTTGAGTGTTTTCTTTTTTATAATTCCTCAAACTCTCTACTTAATAGTGGTTATTACAATCAGTAATTACTTGGTCCAGTTTTGCTAGGGACCAATTCAGAAATCCTTCTGTTTTCTTCTTGAAAACTGAAATAACATATATCTTTCTCCAGTCTCCTGACAACTCATATTCTCTAATTTTTCCCAATAAACTTCTCAAAGATTATTGGCCAGTTTCTATGTTAAAAAAAAAAAGAAGTCAAAAATTGTTTTTTTTTTTTAACCTTTATTTTACTTATTTATTTTTATGTGGTGCTGACAATTGAACCCATTACTTCACACATGCTAGGCAAGCACTCTACCACTGAGCCACAATCCCAGCCCTATTGACCAGTTTCTTAAATGAAATTGTCAAACTACACAGCTCTCTCTACATCTGCTTATTTAGGTATAGCTATATTTTAAAATAAAAAGAAATCTAATTGTATCTGTCTTTCCAAAATTTACATCTTTTTTTTTTTTCTTTTTTTGTGAATCATTGGCTTACTTTATAGTTTTTGTTAGTTATAGGACTAGGAAAAGGATTTACATGTAAACTCTGAGGTAAAGTAAACAAAAAAAAATATATGCAATCTTATTCTGAAGAGTAAAACATCCTCAGATGATTGTCATATATTCAGATGATCAACATATTTGTATTTAAACTGAATTCTCACCTCTCCCTGTTTGCAGTACCGTGTGGAATCAATGATGCTGCGTATTGCTAAACCAATGAATTATATTCCTGTGACACCTAGTGTTCAACAAAGATCCCAAATGAGAGCACCACAGTGTGTTCCCCTAATTATGGAGCCTGAGTCACGCTTCTATAGCAACTCTGTTCTTGTTTTGGATTTCCAATCACTATATCCTTCTATTGTGATTGCATACAACTACTGTTTTTCAACTTGCCTTGGCCATGTGGAGAACTTGGGAAAGTAAGGCTTTTTCATATTTCCAGTTATATTGTTGTGCTTTATACTTCTTACTAAAATTTCTTTTGAGTATCTCCTTATGCTTCACATTGTCCTGTGAGATAAATGAATGGGCTGTAGCACAACTCATCCATTCATTATAGTTGCCTTACTAACTGACATGGATCATGATATGATTACTTCAGCTTCTTGGGAGGATGCTCATGTGAAGAGGATCATGAATAGATAGATCAACTTGCACCTTTTTATCTATATGAATATCTATGGTCTATCTTAACATGAAAATTATTTTTAATTAATGATATATATCACTTTTTAGTAGAACAGTTTGAGGATTATGATTTTATAATTCTAGTTATCACATCCTCTTTCTAAGAAAGACTTTGATTTTTTAAAAAGTTAAATTGTGGATTTTATTAATTTGTATAAATGAAATTTTATAGACTACATGAGAACATTTTAAATCTCAAAGGTATAGATATTATTCTTGAATTCCAAGAAATACAGTCTTCCTTTTATAATGATTTTTATGTATTTGAGACCCCGGTGTGATTTTAGTCTATGATACACTCACTCTTTTATAGAGAAAGTTTGTGAGAATTGTATTGATAATCCTGTCTTTTCATTAAAGGAATTTGGAGAAGTAATTTATAATCTTTTTGTTTAAATTTTCCTTTAAAGAACTTAATATAAGGTGATCATAGATTGAATTGAAATCTGGTTTTTCAGTATAGATTTAACCATAGATTTTAATATAGTACCATTTAAGAAATGTCCTTTTAGTAAATTATGAATACTTAAAGAACTGCTTTTTGGTAATAAGGCAAGTAAACATATTGCTAAGTACATGAATTGATGTTTAATTGATGTTTTTAAATGAATTCTAATGGAATTAGAAAGATTCCTAAAATTGCCTAAAAACTATTTTATGATTTGAGAAAGTATTTGCTTAATATTTTCTTTCTTAACAGGTATGATGAGTTCAAATTTGGCTGTACCTCTCTAAAAGTACCTCCAGATTTACTTTACCAGATTAGGCATGATATCACAGTGTCCCCCAATGGAATAGCTTTTGTCAAGGTAATACTCTTTTCTAAATGAAAGAAATCAAATATGCCTTAACTTTTAAAGAACTAATAGTGGTTTCAAAATTGTTGGCACAGAATTGAAAACAAAGTTTGCTTGAATATTTTATCTCATTAAGTCAAAGATAAAGGAATCATCTAAGAAATCACTTTAGAAAAAAAGTCATATTGTTTTGCTTTAATTTAGGTTTACAATCTCTTAACTGTTAAATTGCATTAAATGCAATATTGCAAGAAATAAATTTATACACATGCATAGTGTCTGCTCCCTATAAGAATCTAGCAGACTTCAGTTGCAAAAGATGGTACCTACAAAAATTTAAGTTGCTTTACCACATACAGTCTACTAATTGTTTTTCTACAATATTTTAAATCAAATGGAGACTACCTTAAACATGACACTCTAATGTTTCTTGTTTGCATTTTTAAGAAGACATCCAAACAAGTAATAGGGTCCCCTTTTTTCTGTCCTTTATTTTCCCTCAAAAGAAACCAAGGAACTCCTCTTAAATTAATCATTAAAGATAAATAGAAGATTATATTGCCTCTTTTATTCCACTTCATTCATTTCTATTTCCTTTGCTGAGAATCTGTACTAGAATCATGAAGCAGGGTGATTGATTGTACAGTGGACCCCGCCAACTCTCAAATTCATCCTGGTGTATTTATCAGAAGTATCATTCTTTCTTAGTTAGAGGTAATGCTAAACTGCAATTAGTAATTTAAATATGAGGACAGTTTTTACTGAGAGTTCATGGTATATTTCTTTTTTGGAAATTTTCAAAGTGTGGTATTTCCAGGGTCTGATATAGGAAATGAGATGTACTTAGAGTCACGAAAATAGATTTTTTAATTAAATTTCTCCCCATGTAGAAATCAATTACCATATCATACACATTTCTGCTTATTTGGTCCCTGTTCTTTTTATAATACATCCTAAAATATTATGGCTGTTTTAAGAGGTACACCATATGAATTAGAGGTTAGAATTTGTTGTCATTATCATATATATATATATATATATAAAACATATATACCTACATACATACATATATATTTATTATCTCTCTTTAACAGCATTTTAAAATTTACATCTACATTTGACCCAATGTGTAAAGCATAATGAAAACATTTTTTAATATTCAAGAGTGTGATTATCCCATACCCGAGGTTTTAATTGTTCAATTCAACATGTATAGTCTTGCACGTGTCTGTGAATCATCAAAGTTAATACTGTTTTGTGGTTTTCATTCCTACTGGAGTTTTCTCATAAATTCTCCCTAGTCTTGATTAATACAAATGGTTTTTTTTTTCTTTTTTTTTTTTTTTTTTTGGCAACAACAAATTTTATCACTTCACTATTCATCCCCTCTTCCAGATTGCTAATAAATATAGGCCGGAGGGGATGGCTTAGTGGTCTAAGCATCAGATTTGAAATACCTAGAGTCCCTGGAACTGCAGGTTTGAATGTCAGCAGAGTCAACCCAGCTCATCATTCTTCCAAGGTAGATAAATGGAGTTCCATGCAGATTACTGTGTGGGGTCAATAGGATGAGATCTTTAAAAACTGAGGTTGTTTATGAGTGATACAAGTTCCATGTGTCTTTCTGGAAGGATGGGGGTTTTTATCAAAGTTTTCAACAACATTTCCCTCTGAACTTGTGTGGTCACTTATGCACTAGTTGACATCCTCCTTCCTGGAGGCTTCTCAGCTCACATAGAAGTGATCCATTAGATTTATAAACATTATAGGAACCTTTTAGGAGAAAAATCCTCTTCAAAAGAAATAGAATGTGATGATTTTGTATTGCTGGCCACTAGTCATATGGCCATTCTATTGTTAGCATGTTTCAATTCATGACACTGGCAATTATTATACTTTGTGTTTCCTTCTTAGTTGTCTAAATCTATACTGTTTGAGGGATTTTACACATATCTTTTTTCCTTCATGATAGCCTTCAGTAAGAAAGGGTGTGCTGCCAAGAATGCTTGAAGAAATTTTGAAAACTAGATTCATGGTAAAGCAGTCGATGAAGACGTACAAGCAAGACAGAGCCCTGTCACGAATGCTCAACGCACGTCAGCTAGGACTAAAGCTGATAGCAAATGTCACATTCGGTTATACAGCTGCTAATTTTTCTGGGAGAATGCCATGTATTGAGGTAAGTGACGTCTATCCCTAGTATCTTCAAGAGACTGAAGCAGCATCAAAAGAATGAATGTTAATTCAAGCATTTCATTTTGTTTTGAAACTTTAGATTAAGGGGCTTTTTTCCATAATATAGGATCGTTTTTTATGCCAATTCTTATAAACATTAGTATTATTGAGAATTTATGAGTTTTCTCTATGAAAACTGTCTTTATTTCAGCAATAGTTTTAAAGATTAACATGTGTATATATATATATATATATATATATATATTTCTACATAATCTGGATCCATGTATTAGCATTAGGTTGCAGTGCCAATTTTATAATGGTGTTTACAGTTTTGAAACTAAATTCCTTCACTTGTGCTAAATAGAGATCTCGTTATAGATAGGTTGACTTCTCTGAATATCAGAATAAAAATCATTCCGTTTTTACTAGTGTGCCAGTAGATATGAGGCAAAACCTTTCTTTTATAGTGCTCGGTGGAAATTGAAAGACACTTTTCATAGAATAAGACAAATTTCTTTAAATGTTTTTTTGCTATGAACACAATACAGTGAATAATAATTTACTAGTAAGAAAAAAGAACAGTGTAAACTCATTATGTTAATGACCTTCTCTTGCCAAAAGAAGGCCAGAGGATATAGTGATACACCAGATTTATAGTGGTTAGATAGTAGAAAAGCAAGGGAAGAATGAATCCCCACATAGCTCACAATAGGCAAAGTGAGCTCCAAAAACCTGTGCAAGACAGGCAGTGGCATATTCACATTGCAAGTAGTAAAATACTGTCCATAATGCCAAAACTAATACTATTAACTTGAATTTTTGGGTAATGATTTTGTTCATACTAGATAGATCTTTTGGTTTTATAATTATACTGTAAAGTCTATAAGCAATAAGAAATTTATATCGTTTTATGTTTCTATAGGTTTAGGAAATATAAAAATACTTTTATTAGTTCTAGTAGTTAATATTATTACATTTGAAAAACACTAATCTATATGATCTAGTAGAAAAAAAAGAAAATGATATACTACTAATGTGGAACAAGAATATCAAAATTTTTAGGCCATTTCCTCATTTCCTAATTAACTCCCTACCTCTGAATTTTAAAATTGTTTATTAATATATTTTTATAACAAAACAATGCAGAAATGTTCATTTTGTGCTGCTGTAACAGAATACCTGAGAGTGGGAAGTCCATAAATCAAAGGATACATCTGGCAAGGGTCTTCTTACTGAATCATCCCTCGGTGGAAGTCAGAAGGACAAGAGAACACATACAAAAACAAGGAAGAGGAAAGGAGGCCAAACTCATGCTTTTATCAGGAACTCACTCCTGCAATAACTAACCCACTCCCATAATAATGACATTAGCCCATGGATAAGGACTTAGTTCTCATGACCTAATCTCCTCTTAAAAGATCTCACCTCTCTACACTGTTGCATTGGGAATTATGTTTCCAGTACATGAATTTGAGGGGACATATTTAAAACATAAATACTTCTCTTAAAATATATAAGTATTTCGACCCTTGAATAAACAGAATTTGGGGTAATTTTGAACTAACAGTGGAAGTGTAGGAGTAGAGTTCTACGAGGAGCGTGCCACTACTTAATGTGGTACTGCGTAACATATGTGTTCTTGATCCTAGCCTTCTCAGATATTCTGAGGCTAACAACCATGAATATGTGTAACTTACACAACAGTACAATGTGGTGTTAACATCCACATGAAATCATAAGTGGAGAAAGAATCTAACATCACAGAAAGACCTCTTAGTGAATAAGTGAAAAGTTTCCACCAATGAAGTAAATATGGAAGCTAATCAGCCCCATTTAAAAAGGCAGATGGATTATTGACAGTGGTCATGTGCTTTCCTTCATTGAATACAGAATCAAATATTTGATATGTCAAGATCACACCAAAAAAAAAATGCTACATCTGGACTATCATAGAGAAAGAAAGACACTATTAAAGCAAGAATTCCTATAAGAATATAGAGAATAAATAATGTAAATAATAATTGTGGATTAAAGTTTCTGTCTCAGATATTATCACTGATTTGTTCTTTCATAAATTAAAAATTGTGTTTACATTTTTCTTCTAAAATACTGTTAATACTTATGATAATGATATCTATATGACATATATTCTTTCCAACCTTGTTACTTAACTTTTTCCCAGAGTTTTTTTTTTGGTACTGGGGATTTAACCCAAAGGCACTTAACCACTGAGCCACATCCTCAGCCCTTTTTAGTTTTAATTTTGAGACAGAATCTTGCTTAGGGCTTTCCTGAATTGCTGAGACTGACTCTGAACTTGTGATCTTCTGTCTCACCCTTCAGGCATTTGCCACCTCCCCCAGCTACTTTACTTTTTTTGTTATGACTTCTGAGGATTCCAACCACTGCCTAAATTGTAATACTAGTTATTTTCCTTTTTAAATCTTTTATCTCTAAATGTAGTCATATTTTCAAATTAGGAACTATGGCACAAACTAGTAGAATCTGTTAATTTAATTACTGGTTCTTCCTTCTTCACCTCCCCCTAGTACTGCTGAAGCCCTCATATAGCACAGTGTACCCTCCTAGGTGTAAGTTAAATGGGTCAGAGTAAGCAGTATTAGACATTTAAAATAAATGTTTATGTATTACTTGTGTATATCTTAGAAACATCTTTGACTTTGACTCTAGGATGGCTTACCCATCTAGCCATTTGCCCTCATATTTAGAAGTTTTCTTTTTGAAAGCCACAATAGGGGACAGATTGAACCTAATATTCAAATTTAAGTTTTAACTAGATAACATTTTTTTTAATGTATTGTTATAATTTACATTCTGAAGTTTTTCTGATGTGCTCAAGAATAGAATTCATGATCTTTACTTACAATCCAAATTAGGATTGTTGCCAATTTTGTTATTTCTTCCTTTGTTCATATACTGAATATTTACTTTGTAATACAACCTTGAGTAGCCTTTTAAGTATTATTCAATCTTACAGTTAGTTCAGATAATTCAAATTTTTAAGTAAAAATTGAGGAATCTAATAATTATTGCTATTATAAGGTTGTCATAATTATATAGCTTTTGTTTTAAAATTGTAAAGAGAATGCTTGCTTTCTTCCTTCCCTCCTTCCTTATTTATTTATTGGTACTGGCAATTGAACCCAGGGATTTTTACCACTGAACTGTATCCCAGACCTTTCTTATTTGGGAACAAGGTCTTGCTAAGTTTCTGAGGCTAATTTTAAAGTTGGGATCCACCACACCCAGCCCCTATTTATTTATTTATTTATTTATTTATTTATTTATTTATTTTAGTTGTAAATGGACCTTATTTTTATTTATATGCAGTGCTGAGAATCAAGCCCAGTGCCTCACACATACTAGACAAGCTCTCTACCACTGAACTACCACTCCAGCCCCTCCATTTATTTTTAATAGCAGTTCTCCTCAACACTCAAAGGAAAGTCTACATGTTGATTGATCCTTTTAAATTCATCTTATTTTATTGAATATTTGTAGAAAGAATGATGACATTCATGGCTATTTTATTTTGTTTCATATCTAGAAATATTTAGTAATTAAAGTATTTAAATGTTATAGTCTTTTGACTTATACTGAACTGTGTTAACAAATTATGTCCAATGTGTTTATACATATAGGTTGGTGATAGTATTGTTCACAAAGCCAGAGAGACCTTGGAACGAGCAATTAAACTGGTGAATGATACCAAGAAATGGGGTGCTAGGGTTGTATATGGCGATACTGACAGGTAATGAATTTGGGTTTTGTAGTTGTCTTTTTGCATCTTTTCATGTCTTCATTTTAGTGTTTGAAATGGCTTACTGGTGACCTAAAATAAAGTTCTACTTAAGTGATTGCCAGTTGTTATGCTCTCCTGATCAGTGTTAATACAGGTCCTGATTTATAGATACGATCTTAAGAGACAAAAGGGTAAGCACCCTGAGATCAGACTGTAAAGATTCTAGCATTCATCCAAGCAGCTCTTGGCCAAGTAGATAGTGATCTGTAAACAAACCACATACACAGGAGTCTAATCTACTTTAAAAAAAAAAAAAAAAAAAAACCTACTTTTAATGTGAGTAATTTCTCTTACATAGCAGAAACTCTCAGTTGTGTTTAAAATAATTAAAACTATTTTCAAAGGATAGTAGCCAAAACTGTGACAACTTTTTATTAGGCTCCAAAATCTGTTGACCTTCTTCTAGGAGAAATGCCCATAGAAAAATACAGTTTTCAGTTTGATTCTGGTGTGCACAGACTTCCACAAGCCCATTATTCATGGACTGACAAAAAATAAAACTGTTTTTAAATTGTGAATTACTAACACCAGACTACTTCCTTTCTTTCTAAGAATTTTTGGGGCTCACTTACTTATGTAACATCTTTTTTGTGTGACTTATTAAAATTCTTCTTAGAATAAAGGTGATATGCAAATTTTTGGGGGTCTGAATTGTTTTTTTTTTTTTTTTAGTATTGAGAACTTAGGACAGTGTGATATGCTAAGAGCACTTGCCTCAGGACCCCTGATCATTTTACAGTACAACAGAGCAATAGGTGATAACGCTCCTAATCATTAAAAATATTTTATAAGTAATCTTTAAACAACATTTAATTTTTTCCAGTTCTTTAAAATGCACATGTAGTCAGCATTATCATATTAATGCTGAATAAGACCTTGTTTAATATAGTGCCTGTTTTATTACAAACAGTGGGAATAGTTTCAAATTATCAAACCCATAATGATCCATACTCCTTCAGGTTTCTCATTGAAAGCCATTCCTTAGTTTGGCTTTGGGTATTTCATTGCTCAATGAAACTACTTCTGCTGCATGTTCTAGAAAAATAAAAACTACTAAAATAAAATTGTTTACCTTGAATAATTCCTCATAAAATATTTTGGGAAGAGCAGAAAGCTAAACATTTAAATTATGGGTTTTAATTCAGGTCTGTTTATGCCAGTTGTGACACACAGAATTAAAAGTTAGTGTGATTCTGGTTGGCCAAGAGATAGTGATCTGTAAACAAACCATATACACATATAAACTGCTTTTAATGTGAATAATTCCTCTTATTTAGCTGAAACTGAATTTGTATTTTAAAATAATTATTATAAAGGGTAAATTAATAAAAAGGGTAAATTATGTTATGTACCCTTTAAGATCTTTAAGAATTCAGAGACTTACAGAATGTCAGAAATAGAAGAAGATTTTGATACATTTTTTAGGCCAGCAGTTTATATGCTATTGGATGGAACCTTAGGAGGTCTTAAAATGTGCCTGAGGTGATGCTTAAGAAAAATTTTCCTTGAGTAAGAAAATTTCCCAAGATCATCCAGCTAGTCAGTAATGGAGCCATAAATTGGTACCTAGTGTTTTGTTTCCTCACTGGTGCTTTCTCTGTGCATCACATTTCACAGGTATTTTATGACTCAACGAAATTATTTGTAGTGTTATTAGAACTTTTGATCATCATTCATTACCTGATCCATTCAACAAATGTTTTTGAAATTTGTGTAAGGGCCACTTACTTAACAGTAACATCACCCTAGCAGAGAACAAATAGGTTATTAAAAGTGCAAAAAAAATCTGGTTGTTTAGTTTTTGGTCCTATAGTGTTCAAACCTATCCAACAATATTTTATTTCTTAGTAATTACTTTTCTCTTATTAAATTTAATTTTTGTATGTGTGAGGATAGAAGATTGAGAAATTGTTCTAGGGATAATAGGTATTGCTTGGTAGAGTGATAAAAGTTCTCAACTAAAAGAGAAAACATGAATTCTCAGTTTAGCTATATTTCTAGCAGACTGCATGGCAATTAAGTTACTTGTCTTCTCTGAGGTTCAGTTGCCTCATTAGAATGCAGGAAATTTAACAGGTGATGGTGAATCACTGTTGTCTTCTGCTTTCAAGAATTAGGATTCATAAACAATTTGGGGGTCTTAATAAGGGAGATCAGTTAACAAAGAGCATCAGAAGGATTCAAGGGTACTTTTCTTCTAAAGCAGTTATTCTTTATTGTCCATGTGAAAAGTGTAATAAATGAGCACCTTGTATAGTAATAATGGTTCTCAATTATATTTATCCCATCCAGTGGGATATGATCTATGACTATCAGTGATTGAAGCTCTCTATAATAGTGATTCTTAGGCAGGATAGCAAAATACTTTTGACAAGATACACACCTCCAGGGTAGGGAACTAGAATCAATCTCTTGGGAAGTTGACTTGAGTATAATTAAGAAAACCCTCCTAGGTGATTCCCATGTCCCCACTCATTGCCCCTGTATCATGAAAATCGTCGCTCTAAATGTACATTTCAACCTCTTAACTCAAAAAGTGTTATTTAAGTCATTTGAAAACTCCAGTGACAAACAGAAGCACATTTAAAAAAAAAAAAAAATTTGAATCCTGGAGCACTTGACTACTGAACTACATCCCCAGCCCTTTTAATTTGTTATTTTGAGACAGGGTCTAAGTTTCTGAGATTGGCCTGGAACTTGCAATTCTCCTGCCTCAACATCCCTAGCAGATAGGATTACAAGCATGTGCCACTACAACCAGCTTAAAACATTGTTTCCTTTTTTAGGCTAGTCTCTTTATTCTAAGAGACCCAAAACTTTCATTGATCCTGGGCCAGCTCTGTTAAAGCTTGACACCAAATCAAATTGTCCAAAACAGCATAGCCACTAACAAACCCGCTAACACTAACCCGCTAACACTGGGTAAAATCTCAGATATATAATACCCTTTAATAATAACTTAAGATATGTATGTGTATATAAACAAATTATTTTTCAAGAATTTTATTTAAATGAAACTGTATGGTATATATTCTCTAATATTTGTCCCTGAAGAGCAAGCATTCTAATTAGGAGAGAGGAAGTGGAGGAAAATTAGAGAATATAGTAATGAGTGCTACTCTAGAAGTATGTGTATGATGCTGTGGTCAGTCATCCCATCTGGTAAAGTGAAGAATGAAGTGTGCTTGGACAGCCTATTGTGTGTGTGTATGCACACTTACATATAGCTTTAATTTTATTACTTTTATTGAGTTAAATTTTAACAAAAAAGTTTACAGCATATAGTTCAGTATAAAAATGTATAGACCCAGAACATTTCTATTGCCCTCAGAAGTTCTCTCATTTCCCCTTTTGTAATCATACCTCATCCTTACTCCACCACCCCATGCAAGCACTTATCTCTGGATCAGAAGCTGCTGTGTTAGACAATGCAACAATGTTCAGAAGTACAGTGTTTGGATCATGAGGGCTCTGACCTCATTAGTGAATTAATCCATTTGATTGATTAATAGTTTTAATGGTCTCCTGAGAGGTGGTGAAAACTGTAGGCAGTTGGGGCATGGCTGAACAACAGAAATAGGTCTCTGTTGGTGTGGCATTTGGAGTATATTTTGTCCTCAGCATTTTCTCCTTTCCCCCTGCTTCTTGGCTGCCATGAGCTGAACTGTTTACCTCTGTCACACCCTTCTACCATGATTTTCTGCCTCACCTCAGGCCCAGAGCAATCAAGCTGTCTGACCAGGGTCTGAAACTGTGAACCAAAATGAGCTTTTCTTTAAGTTTTTTTGGGGGGCGTATTTTGGTCACAGTGATACAAAGCTGACTAACACATAGTTTAGTTTTGCCTGCTCTGGGACATTATTAGAGACGTGTGTGTACACTTTAATTTTAAAATGTTTGCATTCATCATTGCATCTGAATGTTTATTTTTCATAAACTGTTTGGCAGTCACATATGAAATTAAACATACCCTTCACCTATGACCCAGCAATTCCACTTCTTAATATTTATCCAAGAGAAGTAAAAACATAAGTCTATGCAGAAACTTATATACAAATATTTACTGTTATTTTATTCATATTAGTACAAAACTGCCAACAGTTCATTTGTCCATCAAAGGTTGAATGAATAAACAAATGGCAGTATATTTGTTTACAATAGAATATAATGTATTAATTCCAATGTATACAATGGAATACTACTCAACAATAAAATAAGAAACCAGTTACTGTTACTTCAACACCATGAATGAATCTCAAAGATGTGCTGGGTGAAAGAAGCCAGATATAAGAGAGAATATACCATATCATTCCATTTATATAAAATTCTTGAAAAAAGTTAAACAAATATATAAAAACAGGAAGCAAGTCATGTTAATCCTGAGGCCAGGAGTAGTATAAAGGTATGTAAGGGACCTTTTGGGGATGATAAAAATGTTCTGTATCTTGATTCTTATGGTACTTAAACATATTCTGTGGTAGGAGAAGTTTGCTTGGCTGCCATAATATCAGATTCATAGAACTGTACATTTCAACTGTTTTCATTTTATTACAAACTAATTGTATCTCAATAAAGTTGATTTTTAAAATAATGTTCCAAAATGAAAATTTAGGGCTGGGGATGTAAGCTTAGTAGTGGAGTGCTTGCCTAGTATGCAAAAGAAACTTTATAATGCTCTAGTAAAATATAAATGAACATCAGATGTGCCTAAAAAGAAAGTACAAAAAACTTCAAGCATTTCGGAGTATAGCCTAGCTTAAAGGTAATAATTAGCTATTCAAGGCCTTTTTTTTTTTTTTTGTACCTTAGTGAATGTTAAAATTAATTCAAATTGAAACAGTTTTTATTTTAAGGAACTTAAGCAAATCTGAATAAATCATTCCTTTTTGCAAACTCTGCTGGCTCTAAGACAAGTACTGCCTCTAGTATAAGAACATTTAAAAGACATAAGATTAGTTTATATGGCTAAAAACAAGAATTTCTTTTTTCCATTTTTTTTTCTTTTCTTTTTTTTTTTTTATCCTATGGATCAGGGTCTGAAACTGTGAACCAAAAGAGCTTTTCCTTCTCTAAGTTCAAACCCAGGGCCTCACACATGTTATTAAGCAAGTGCTGTACCACCAAGCTACATCCCTAACCCCAGAAAAAAGAATCTTAGTCATGTTTTAAGTTACCTGTTTTCTGTTTCCACCAAAATAAGTGGAGATGAACTGTATAATCTCTCTTGCTTAAATACTACATTTATTGGCTGTTATTTCTGTTGGTATTCAAATTGCAGTATATACTGAAATATAAAGTTGACTAGATTAAATTAGAAGAAAATATCTGTCAATTTTGTTTTTTCAATTCTTTTAAGATAGTTTTTAATCCATATTAAAATTTAATCCAGATTCTTCCCTCTTGACTTAAATACATTGCTTGTGGAATTGTACATCAGAAATACCTTTCTGAAATTGATAGTATTTTTCAAAAACCATTTTTAGTATACATAAATTGCCCAGAAATTTCACTTCTGGAAATTTGTTCTAAGAATATAATCACAGATGTGTGAAGTAATTTTTACATGAAATCTTAGCATAAATAAATGAATAACAACCTAAATTTTCAATGGTAGGAGTTTGGTTAATTGTTGAATAAATACAGTGCAACTATAAAAATAATGTTTATGAACTAAGTGACATGGAAAATATTCAAAATATACCATTAAATGTTAAGAGAAAGTTACCATATTAATATGATCTGTGACAATAAATGAGAAAAAAATTTACAGATAAATACAAAATGTTCACGGTGCCTTTTTTCTGAACAGTAGAATTATAGATGGCTGTGTTCTTCTTGGTGCCTTTTAGCACTTTCTAACTATTCTTTGGTGAACATAGATTACAAAATATATGTGTACCTTTTTTAATTGGATAGTAATAGAAGGAAATTTCCTGTCATATCACAAGTAGATTTTCCTTTTCCTCGTGTGTGTATTTAATGCATTTCTAGGGATTGAACCCAGGGTCTCATACATGCATTAGGCAAACTCTCTTAACAGTGAGCTACATCTCTAGCCCAAATTTTCTGTTCTTTGATTCAGGACCCTCTTAGCAGCTATGATATCTGAGCTGGTCTCTATGGAGCCAAGTTAGAAATACTAGCTATCTTTAAAGTTCTATAACAATGTATATACCATGAAATACCAGGAAAGTATGATAAACAGGAAAGCTTAGATAGAAAGCAATTTAGTAAGAAAGAGTAAAGGGGCAGGGATTTTTTTTGGTTTAGACAGTATTAGCCAAGAAAGTTATTCTTGACAAAATTTTTGTTACATAGACTTCCTCATTACCTGTTACATTTTTAATTCCCTTAGTATGTTTGTGCTACTGAAAGGAGCCACGAAGGAGCAGTCTTTTAAGATTGGTCAAGAAATTGCTGAAGCTGTAACCGCTACCAATCCTAAACCAGTGAAACTAAAATTTGAAAAGGTAAGAGGAATATAATACCAATAATCATGTATAAAAGTCACATACCTTCTAAAGACTTCTGAGTTTTTCCAAACATTTGTACCAGTTTCTGTTGCTGTAAAACAGAGAACCTCAAACTTAATGGTGTAAAATAACCTCGACTCCGGAATTCAGAAAAGGTGCATCTGGGTTGGCTTGTCTCTGCTCGACCATGTCTAGGTCCTCAGCTGGGAAGACTTTAAGGCTGAGTGTAACTTAACCAGTGGCTGAGGGTCATCCATTCAACAGCTGAGGGCTGAAATCATCTGAAGGGTGCTTACTCTCATGTCTGGTTGTTGATGTGGCTGCAGGCGGGAACATCAACTGGAACTAACTACACATGGCCTTTTCTCAGACCTGCTTGTTCTTCCTCACAGCATGATGGTTCTAGGAGTGAACATCCCAAAGGGAAGTAGACAGAAACTGTTTTGCTTTTTATAAACAGTCTCACAGTGACACCATGTCATAAGCCTCTCTAGACATAAGGAACCCCTTCTATTAATAGGAAGAATGACAACATCATAGGAAGATCATGTGGTATGGGAGATATCCTCTTTGCAAAATACAGTCTGCCACAGGGACTTTTGATTCTTTTCACTACCCTTTATATATCAAATTTTTTTTCTATATAAAATATATTTAGCCTTAGTATGTTTGTGTCAAATACAAAGAATTATAACACACAGCCCTGTCTCCTTAGAGCCAGTAAATGAAAGATTTTATGTATATTCTTTTAGTTGTTGATGAACCTTTATTTATTTTTATGTGGTGCTGAGAATCGAACCCCCAGTGCCTCACACATGCTAGGCAAGTGCTCTACCACTGAGCTACAACCCCAGCCCCAAGATTTTGTGTATATATTTATAAAATCTTTTTATATGTACATAGGTAATTTATAATCTTTATATATCTCTTTATAATCTTTATATACATACATATGTGTAATCTGTCAACTAACAAAATTTCATGAGAGTAATCTAAGCAATGTAAGAACACACAAAAACTGGGCATGGGGGCACACACCTGTAATCCCTGAGATGTGGGAGGCTGAGACAGGAAGAGCACAAGTTCGAGGCCAGTCTCAACACCTTAGTGAAACCTTGTCTCAAATTTAAAAACATAAATTAAAAAAGGACTGGGGATGTAGCTCAGGGGTAAGGCACTCTGGGTTCAATCCCCAGTACTAAAGGAAAAGAACACTCGCAATGAAGGAGGAATTGTATCTTCCTGATCTTGATGGGGAGACTCCATATGGGGAAAATGTTGAAAAATGATTAGGGCTTAGAGGTTTGGTTCAATGGTACAGTGTTTGCCTAGCATATGCAAGACCCTAGGTTCAATCCCTAGCATCATACACAAATAAAAGAAGTTTAGAATTTCAATAGGTGCATGGGACTGCAATCATTCTATATATATAAAAAAAAATGGCAGATAGAAGGATACAGGGATGAGAAAGTATAATTAGAAAATATAGCGTAGCAGGAAATGAATTTGGAACAAATGAAATTGAGACCAGCCTGTAGAATATCTTGAATGCCAAACTAAAGTGTTTAAATTTTATTAACAGAGGTTATTGTCTTAGTCTACTTGTGTTGCTATGAGTAATTTATAAAGAAGCAAAAATTTGTTTCTCAGAGCTCTGAAAGCTGGGATGTCTAAGATCAAAGAACCAGCATCTAGTAGTTAGTAAAGGCCTTCTTGCTACATCCTCATATGGTGGCAGGCAAAAGACCAACAAAGGGGCAACCTCCAACTGTCAAGCTCTTCTGTGAGGGCACCTAATCCCATCATGAGAGAAGGAGTCCTTATGATGTAATTACTTCTCAAAGGCCCTACCTGTGAATGCCATCACATTTGCAACATCTGAATTGTGTCCACTGAGGGGACACATTTAAACCACAGTAGTTATCAAATAAGAGAGTGATGATATCAGAGCTATTTGATAAGTTTTGGCCTCACAGTGTTGTATAAGATGGGTTGGGAACAGGAGACTCCCAAGACCAGAAATGCTACTTGTAGCTCGTAGAGCCTGAACTAGTGAAGTAACAATAGGGAAAATAAAGAAAGAATAATTTAAGAGATACTGAGAAAGAATATGGGCAATACTTAGAAGTAATTAATTTAGGAGGGCAGATAGGGAAAGAGGGAGAAAAGAATCAAAAAATTACTCAAATCCTTGTCATTACCTACTGTGAAGCAAGAATTGTACCAAGAGATTCAAAGAAGACTCACATCTTCCCTGAAGAGTACACAGATATTTACCTGAAATAGATCATAGACCTAAACAGAACAGCAAAACTACTTAACATTTAAGAATTGTTCATTTCTTCATGGTGAATATTGATTATAATTTTATTTCTTGTATTATCTTTACCTGGTTTTAGGACCAGAAGGGCTGCCCTCATTAAATAAGTTATAAGTGTTCCCTCTTTTATTTTCTGAAAGAAAAAATGTGTAAGATGGATACAATTATTTCTTCCTTAAATGGTTGGTGGAAATCACCAGTGAAGCCATCTGAAAGTTAAAATTTTATTTGGAGGAAGGTTTTTAATTATAAATTAAACATCTTTAATAGGTACTACATTATTCATATTTTCTTCTTAGGTCAGTTGTCAAGGAATTGACCATTTCTTTTACGTTGTCAAGTTTATTGACATGAATTGTTCATATTTCCTTATAATGATTTTAATATCTATAAGAACTTTAGTGTCACTTTCAGTTATGATATTGGTAATTGTGTTTTCTTTTTACTGTTCATTCTAGCTAGAGGTTTATTCATTTATTGAACTTTTTGAAGAACTATTTCATTAATTTCTACGCTGTTATTTCCTTTCTTCCACTTTCTATGGGTTTGGTATATATTCTTATCTTAATTTGGAAATTTGGTACATTGATTTTTAAATAAGTCTTTGTTGATAAGCTTTGAAAGGTACTTCCCTCTAAATGGTGCTTTAGCTACAAATTTTGATATCTTTGTCATCATTCATTTGCTTCAGTTATAATGATCTATAGGTTACTTAGAAGTGTGTTAAATTCCAGTTATTGGGGATTTTTCCAGAACTCTTTTTGTTATTATTTAATTTAGTTACAGTTAGTCAAAGAACATAACTCATACTATTTTTAAAGCTTTCTATATTCTCACTGATTTTGTCTCAGATAGTAAGAGGGGCTAAAGTCTCCACTATAATCATGAATTATTTGCCTGTTAGTTCCTTTTAGTTCTGTCAGTTTCAATTTCATGTATTTCAAGGTTTCTGTATTAGGGGCATGCACATTGAGGATTATGTATCATCGTGATTAATTGATACTTTTATCTTTGATAATGTTCCTTCTCTTGAAGGAATATTTCTAATATTAATGTATTACTCTGACTTTCTTTTGGATTATTGTTAATATGTATAACTATTTCCATTTTTTAACTGATGTCTTATGTTTAAAGTGGCTTTCTAATAGTTTATAGTAGATTCTTACTGTTTCATTTAGTCTGATAATTTCTGCATTTTAATTGGGATAGTTGGGTCATTTACAGTTAGTGTGATTATCAATAAAGCTTGGACATTTCCACAGTGTTTACATAGTACAAATATGATAAATATATAAAATGATAAATACATAAAATCTTTATCAATTAATAAAAAATAAACATGCTGGACACAGTAGCAGATACTTGTGGTCCCAGATACTCAGAAGCTGAGGCAGAAGCATCAGTTGAACCCAAGGATCCAAAGACAGCCTGGGTAATATAGTAAGACCCTGTCTCAAAAAAGACATATTTAAATATTTTTTAAAGGGGAAAAAAAAAGCTTGGGTACGAGGGAAAGGTCTAAATTCGTAATACTTTAAAAAAAAGAATACATGATACACCATTGATCCTGGAATTCCACTTAAAGGAATTCCCAACACCCACCCACCCCCAAAAGAAAAGACATCCTAAATGACCCATAGGAGGTAACTGATTACATAAATTATAACCCATACAGTAGATTGCTTTGTAACTACAGAAAACAAAATGAGGTTTCTATATCAGGATGGAGTGCTCTCTAAAATAAGTAAGCATGGTGAAGAATGTTGTATATTGTAAGCTACCATTGTAAGGAGAAGAAGAGCATATCTGTACATACATTTGCTCAAACTGTCTCTGTAAGGATACACAGGAAACCAATAATAGGATGCCTCTAGGGAAGAGGAAGTGGAAGCTAAGAGGCTTCTCACTGTATATTCTCATATAACTTTTTAAAATTTGTGCCATATGTAGAAGAAAATTAATTTAAATTGTTGAAGAAGATATAATTGATAACTTTTGATAGAGCAGTGTTAATTGAGGTAGGAGCAAAATTGGTAATGCCAGAAAAGTAGTGAGTGGTAAAGAAGTAAAGATAATTAATTTTATATGCTTTTTTATTGAGTTTTTTAATATTAATTCATTGTACCTTAAGTCATATTATGATTTTTTTATTAATTGAAATTTGAGAAAAAGAGAACAGAAAGACATAAAAATAAAAATCACAGTGGGAAAAATGGTTATTGAGAGACATTTTCTTAATTTCATTATAGGTATATTTACCATGTGTTTTGCAAACAAAAAAGAGATATGTAGGTTACATGTATGAAACACTGGATCAAAAGGACCCAGTATTTGATGCAAAAGGAATAGAAACAGTTAGAAGAGATTCTTGCCCTGCTGTTTCTAAGGTAAGTTCTATCTCACTTGTATGTGTAAAAAATAAGTGACTAAGACTCTGGTGAAAATATAAGTATACGTAAGCACACATCTAGGTGAAGGAACTATATCCTACATAACAATATTTACCTCTAGGAGGATACTATATGAATTTTGAGATTTTCTTTCTAATGTAATATTTTATTTAGTCCTTAATATCTGAAAGTCCTTCTTTCCATATTTTATATTTTATCAAAATTGTTGAAAAGCAACATGTATATTGGGCACAGTGGTGTGTACCTATGATTCCAGCTACTCAGGAGACTGAGGTGGGAGAATCACTTGAGCCCCAGGAATTTAAGTCCAGGCTAAGCAATATAGCAAGACCCCATCTCAAAAAGAAAAAGAAAACAAAAAGCAATAACACATGAACTGGTAAGAATTCTTGCCTATCACCTGGAAATGATAGTAGGATGTATTGCGATATAACACCTCCTAAAAGGTAGGGAGTCAGATGAAGAAGAGAAACTACCATAGATTTCATAAGTAACACAGCCCCTTCCACATTAAATGAAATTTTATTTACTTAGGTCATCAGTAATAAAATAGGATAATTTAAGAATGGTGCTACTGTAAATTACCTAAATTTCTCTACTATAATAATTTTCACCATATTATTATTTCTTTTTTGCTTTACTCAGAATCCTTTAGGAAACCAAAAATAATTAGCATAGATGGGAGTAGCTCTCTATATACTGAGTTTAATGAGATCATTAAAATGCCATTTATAATATTATGTGAATTTGGGGTATTACTCTCGTAATTTCTGTAGGATATGTCATCAGTATACTCTCTCCCTGTTGGCAGAATTGTACTTAAGCTAAATTAACAAGCTTATTACATAAATACATATAGTTTCCAGGATTCAGAATATATAGCAGTTTTCACCTGGAGTTAATATAGATTCAGTCCACTACATAAACCCATGACATGTTGGTCATTTCCTCATAGAAATATTTCCAACATAGAAAATTCTGTCAGTTATTTATCAATGCTATAAAAAGGCAAAAGAATGTTTGTCTTTCTCTTTCCACATTTTTTATTGATGCGTCATATTTGTACATAGTGATGTATAACATAATATGTTGTTGCATATTTGTACATGCATATAATATAACAATATAGTTGGGCCAGTATCACTCCCCACTGCTTCCCCCCTCACTCCTCTGTTTCACACCCTGGTCCCTTTCTTCTACTGATTGATCTCCCTTTGATTTTCAAGAGATCCCCACACTTTTGTTTTCCTTTTATCTTCCTAGCTTCCACATATGAGAGAAAACACCACCTTTGACCTTCTGAGTTTGGCTTATTTCACTTAACATAATGACTTTAAGTTCCATTCATTTTCCTGCACATAACACAATTTTATTTTTCTTTATGGCTAAATAAAACTCTGTGTGTATGTGTGTGTGTGTGTGTGTGTGACATTTACTTTATTCATCCTTTTTTGAAATTTATTTATTTTGATTCATTGTATACAAATGGGGTACAACTGTTGTTTCTCTGTGCACAAAGTAGAGTCACACCATTTGTGTAATCATGCATTTATGTAAGGTAATGATGTTTGTCTCCTTCTGTTATTTTTCCTCCCCCCCACTCCTCTTTTTCCTCTATACAATCCATCCTTCCTCCATTCTTGCCTCCCTCCCACCCCCTGTTATGTATCATCATCCACTTATCAGAGAGATCATTCGGCCTTTGGTTTTTTTGGGATTGGCTTATGTCACTTAGTGTGATACTCTCCAACTGCATCCATTTACCTGCAAATGCCATAATTTTATTCTTCTTTATGGCTGAGTAATATTTCATTGTGTATATATAGCACAGTTTCTTTATCCCTTCTTCAATTGAAGGGCATCTAGGTTGGTTCCACAATCTAGCTATTATGAATTCAGAAGCTATGAACATTGAAGTGACTGCATCACTGTAGTATGCTGATTTTAAGTCCTTTGGATATAGGCCAAGGAATGCTGGGTCAAATGGTGGGTCCATTCCAAGTTTTCTAAGGAATCTCCACACTGCTTTCCAGAGTGGCTGCACTAATTTGCAACCCCACCAGCAATGTATGAGTGTACCTTTTCCCCCACATCCTCGCCAATACCTATTGTTGCTTGTATTCTGATAATAGCCATTCTAATTGGGGTGAGATGGAATCTTAGGGTAGTTTTGATTTGCATTTCTCTTATTACTAGAGATGTTGAACATTTTTTCAAGTATCTGTTGATTGCTTGCAGATCTTCTGTGAAGTGTCTCCTCATTTCCTTAGCCCATTTATTGATTGGGTTATTTGTATTCTTGGTATAAAGTTTTTTGAGTTCTTTATAGATTCTAGAGATTAGTGCTCTATCTGAAGTGTGTGTGGCAAAGATAGATGTTCTACCCCTCTGTAGCTCTCTCTTCACATTGTTGATTGTTTCCTTTGCTGCGAAAAAGGTTTTCAGTTTGAATCTATCCTAATTATTGATTCCTGCTTTTATTTCTTGTGCTTTGGGAGTCATGTTATGGAAGTCTGGTCCTAAGCCAACATGATGAAGATATGGACCTACTTTTTTTTCTACTGGTGCAGGGTCTCTGATCTAATTCTGAGGTCCTTGATCCATTTTGAGTTGAGTTTTGTGCAGGGTGAGAGATAGGGGTTTAGTTTCATTTTGCTACATATGAATTTCCAGTTTTCCCAGTACCATTTGTTGAAGAGGCTATCTTTTCTCCATTGTATGTTTTTGGCACCTTTGTCTAATATGAGAAAACTGTATTTATGTGGGTTTGTCTCTATGTCTTCTATTCTGTACCATTGATCTTCTTGTCTGTTTTGGTGCCAGTACCATGCTATTTTTGTTACTATTGCTCTGTAGTATAGTTGAATGTCTGGTATTGTGATACCCCCTGCTTGACTTTTCCTGCAAAGGATTGCTGTATTCATCCATTTTTTGACCCCTATGCTGGTTCTATCGTTTGGCTATAGTGAATTGTGCTGTTGTAAACTTGAGTATGCATGTATCACTGTAGTATAACTTTTTAATTCTTCAGGATACACACCAAAGAGTGGTATAGCTGGGTTATATGGTGGTTGCATGCCTAAGTGTTCTGAGAACCTCCATACTGATTTCCACGTGGTTGTACTAATTTACATTCTCACTAATAGTGTACAAGTGTTCCTTTTTCTCTACATCTTCTCCAGCATTTATTATTGTTTGTATTCTTCATCACTGCCATTCTGACTGATGTGAGGTGAAATCTCAGAATAGTTTTGATTTGCATTTCCTTAATTGCTAAAGTTGCTGATGATTTTTTTCATGTATTTGTTGGCCATTTGTATTTCTGCTTTTGAGAAGAGTCTGTTTAAATCATTTGCCCATTTATTAATTGGGTTATTTGGCTTTTTTTTTTTTTTTTAGATGTTGATAGACCTTTATTTTATCCATTTATTTTTATGTGGGACTGAGAATCAAACCCAGTGCCTCACACATGCGAGGCAAGGGCTCTAGCACTGAGCTACAACACCAGCCCCAATTATTTGTTTGATGTAAATTTTTTTGAGTTCTTTATATGTTCTAGATACTAATCCTCTATCAGAAGAGTAGCTAGCAAAGATTTTCTCCCATTCTTTAGGTTCTCTCTGACCATTCCTAATTATTTCTTTTTCTCTGCACAAGCATATTAATCTGATGCCATCCCACTTATTAACTCTTGGCATTTTTTCCTGAGCTTTAAGGCTCCTACTGAGAAAGTTGTGGCCTGTGTCTCTATGCTGAAGTGTTGACCCTCTGTTTTCTTCTAGGAGTTGCATAGTTTCTGTTCTAATTCCTAGGTATTTGATCCGTGTTGAGTTATTTTTGTGCAGGGTAAGAGATAAGCGCCTTGTCTTGTTCTTCTACGTGTGGTGTTTTAGTCAGCCTTTCCCTACTGTGGCTGAATGATCTGACCAGCACAAGTATAGAGGAGGAAAGGTTTATTTGAGGGCTCACAGTTTCAGAGGTCTTAGTTCATAGAAAGCCAGTTCCATTCCTTGGGGCCTGAGGTGAAGCAGAACATCATAGCAGGAGAGCATGGCAGAGGGAGGCAGCTCACATCACTGTGATCAGAAAGCAGAGAGCGACTCCACTCTCCAGATACAAAATATATACCCCATAGCCACACCCCAATTTTCAGCTTCTCCAGCAACACCCTACCACTTCAACTAATCCCATCAAGGATTAATTCACTGATTGGGTTAAGACTTTTACAACCCAATCATTTCTCCTCTGAATCTTCCTGCATTGTCTTACATGTGAGCTTTTGGAGGACTCCTCACATCCAAACCATAACATGTGGATAACTAGTTTTCCTGGCACCCTTTGTTTAAAAGGCCATCTTTTCTCCAGTGTATTTTTCTGGCAGTTTGTCAAGGATCAGATTGCTATACATGTGTGACTCTATCTCTATGTCCTCTGTTCTGTACCATTGGTCTATGTTTTTATGCCAATACCATATTTTTTGTCATTCCCTCTATAGTATGATTTGAAGTCAGGTATTGTGATGCCTCCAGAATTGCTTCTTTGGCTTAGTATTGCTTTGGCTATTTTGGCTATATTGCTTTTATTCTTACAAAGGAATTTCAGAACTGTTTTTTTCTAATTCTTTGAAGAATGTCATTCATATCTTGATGCAGATTGCATTGAATCTGTAGATTGCTTTTGGTAGTGTGGCCATTATAATTCTGCTGATCCATGAACATGGGAGGTGTTTCGATCTTCTGGAGTCTTCTTCAGTTTCTTTCTTCAATGTTCTATGATTTTCATTGAAGAGATCTTTCATCTCCTTGGTTAGATTTATTCCTAGGTTTGGTTATTGTTTTGTTTTTTTTTGTTGTTGTTGGTTTATTTTTTTTTAGGGTATTATGAATGGAATTGTTTTTCTGATTTCATTCTCAGCAGATTCATTATTGGTTTAGAGGAAAGCTATTGGTTTTTGTGTGTTGGTTTTGTAACCTGCACTTTGCCAAATTTACTTTCTCTAAAAGTCTGTTGGTAGAATTTTTAGATCTTCTAGGTATAAGATGATATCATCTGCCAACAGTGATATTTTTACTTCTTCCTTTTTAATTTTTATCACTGTTATTTCTTTCTCTTACCTAATAACTGGCTAGAATTTCTAGCACTATATTAAATAGGATTGATAAGAATGTACATCCTGGGGCTGGGGTTGTGGCTCAGTGGTAGAGCGCTCACCTAGCATGTGTGAGGCCCTGGGTTTGAGCCTCAGGACCACATAAAAATAAAATAAAGATATCATGTCCACCTACAACTAAAAATTATACATATTTTTTTAAAAAACAAAAGTGTGCACATCCTTGTCTTGTCCCAGATTTTAAAGCAAATGCTTTCAGTTTTTCCCCATTTTCTATGAGATTGGCTTTGGATTTTTCATATGTAACCTTTATTATGTTGAAGTAGATTCCTGCTATCCTTGGTTCTTCACTGTTTTAATCACTGATAGATGCTGAGTTTTGTCAAATGCTTCTCTGTATCTATTGAGACGACTAATTGATTTTTGTCCTTAATTCTATTTATGTAATGAATTACATTTATCAATTTGTGTATATTAAACCTTACATCTCTGGAATAAAACCAACTTGATTGGGGCATACAATCTTCTTGATATGTTGTTGAATATGATTTGTTAATGTTTTGTTAAGTATTTATGCATTTAAGTTCATTGGGGACTGATCTGTAGTTTTCCTTCCTTAACATTTCTTTATCTGATTTGATACAAGGGTGTTGCTGGCTTCATTGAATGAAAGTGTTCCATCCCATAATTTTTCTTTCTTTTTTTGACCAGGGATTGAACTTAACCACTGAGTCACATCCCCACATACCCAGCCCTTTTTTTTTTTTTTTTTTTTTTTTTTTTTTATTTAGAGACAGAGTTTTACTGAGTTGCTTAGCACCTCACTAAGTTGCTGAGGCTGGTTTTGAATACTCCATTCTCTTGCCTCAGCCTTCTGAGCTGCTAGGATTACAGGCCTATGCCGCCACCCACAGCTCCATCCCTTTTTATTTCATAGAATAATTCAAGGAGTATTGGCATTTGTTTTTTTCTTAAAGGTCTGGTAGAATTCAGCTAGTATTCATCTGATCATGGGTTTTTCTTTTGTGGAAGGGTTTTATTACTGCTTCTATCTTATGTTATTGTTCATTTAGGTTTTCTGTGCCCTCTTGGTTCACTTTTGTCAGATTGTATGTGCCTAGAAATGTATCCATTTCCTCCAGGTTGTCCAGTTTATTGGAGTATAAGTTTTCTAAATAGTCCCTGTGATCTGCTGGATTTCTGTGATGTCTGGTGATTTCTCCTTTTTCATCTCTAATTTTATTAATTTGCATTTTTTTCTTTTGATTAGTTTGGTTAAGCACTTACCTTTTCAGAGAACCAACTCTTTGTATCATTGATCCTTTGTATTGTTGTTATTCTCAATTTCATTGATTTCAGTTCTGACCTTAATTTTTTCCTTCCTTCCGTCTGCTGGTTTTGAAACTGGTTGTTGTTCTTTTGAAGGGATTTGAGGTGCATCAGTAGTCTGTTTATTTGGGATCTTTCTGATTTTCTTATGTAGCACTTATAGCTCTAAACTTTCCTCTTAGAACTGCCTTCAGAGTGTCCCAGAAGTTTTGGTATGTTGTATCACTATTCTCATTTGAGTCTACGAATTTCTTTTAATTCCTCCCCTGATTTCTTCTATCACCACCCATTCATCATTCATAAGGGCATTGCTCAGTCTCCATAAGGGCATTGCTCAATTATATAAATCTCCATTTATATAATTTCTGTAGGGTTTTGTCATGTTGATTTCTAATTTCAATCCATTATGATCTGATAAGATGTAAAGAAATATATCAAGTTTTTGGTATTGGCTAAGAGTTGCTCTGTGTCCTAAAATGGTCTATTTCAGAGAATTCTCCATGAAATGCTGAGAAGAAGAACATGTGTTCATTTGTTGTTGGATG
Organism: Sciurus vulgaris; assembly: GCF_902686455.1. NCBI lineage: Eukaryota > Metazoa > Chordata > Mammalia > Rodentia > Sciuridae > Sciurus > Sciurus vulgaris. The sequence continues at coordinate 53,502,011 of NC_136467.1, forward strand.
ACATATTCTGAAGATGACCACTAAGTCAATTTGATTTATAATATTTTTCAGGTCCAAAGAGTCTTTTATTTTTGTCACTGGGTATTGAACCCAGGGGCCCTGAACCACTGAGCCACATCCCCAGTCCCCTCTTTAAATTTTTTTTTTTTTTTTAGAAACAGGGTCTCACTGAGTAGATAGGGCCTCGCTAAGTTGCTGAGGCTGGCTTTGAACTCATGATCCTCTTGCCTCAGCCTCCCAAACTGCTGGGATTGTAGGCATGCACCACTGCACCCAGCCAAAGAGTCTTTACTGAGTTTATGTCTGGATGACCTATGGAATGGTGAGAAAAGTGTGTCGAAATCACCCAGTATTATTGTCCTGGTGTGTACCTGAGGCTGCAATTTGAAGAGTATCTCTATCATGAAATTAGTTGCATTCATGTTTGGGACATAAATATTTTTATTGGTATGTCTTCTTGGATCATTCCCCATACAGTATGAAGTGACCTTCTTTGTCTCTTCTGATTAATTTTGCTTTGACATCTGCCTTGTCAGATATGAGAGTAGCTACACCTGCTTGTTTTGGGGCTCCATTGACTTGGTATATTGATTTTCATCTTTTTACACTCACTCTGTGGCTGTCTTTGCCTGTGAGGTACATCTTACAACAACAGAGTTGGGTGTTGTTTTTAATTCATTCCGTCAGCCTGTGTCTTAGTTGGAGAATCGAGACCATTTGCATCCAGTGTTATTACAGAGAGATGTTTATGAATGCCTGCCATTTTGATTTATTTATAATGTTAAGTTTGGCCCTGTTTCTCATTTACTTAGCTACTCTTCAAATGAGATTTGTTCATTTGTGAGCTCTGGGATTTGTTTTATTATTTCTTCTGTGTGGAGTATTCTTAAGTAAGTTCTGTAGTGCCAGTTTAGCAGTTATGAATTCTCTTATTTTCTGCCTATCTCAAAAGATTTTTATTTCCTTTTTCATTTTGAAGTATAGCTTTGCTGGAAATAGCAGTCCTGGTTGACAGTTGTTTTCTTTCAGGACTTGAAACACATCATTCCAAGCCCTTCTGGCTTTTAGGGTTTGTGCTGAGAAATCAAAAGTGATTCTGAATGCCTTGCTCTAAATTAGGACCTGATGTTTTTCTCTGTAGGCTTTTAAAATTCTATCTTTGCTTTGTATGTGAGCCTTTTTAATTATAATGTCATGGAGAGGGTCTTTCTTGATCTTGTCTCTTTGGAGTTCTGAATGCCTCCTGTATATGGATATCCATGTCACTCTGAAGATTTGGAAATATTTCTGTTATTCTTTCTCTGAAGAGGTTATTCATTCCATTAACTTGCATCTCACAACCCTTCTCAATTCCAGTGAATCTTAAATTTGGTCTCTTAAGAGGTGTATATTCTGGTCATGGTTACATACTTCTTTTGTTTTTTTTTTTTTTTGTATTTTTTTGTTGTACATGAACTCACATCTTTACTTATTTTTTATGTGATGCTAAGGATCAACCCAGTGCCTCCCATGTATGAAATAAGGTCTCTGACCACTGAGCTACAGCCCCAGCCCCTATACTTCTTTTCTTTAATGCTCTGAAAGTTCAAAGGTGGCCAATTTGTCTTCCAGCTCTGAGATTCTGTCTGTCTTGGTCTACTCTGTTATAGAGACTTTGCACTGAACTTTTTATTTGATTCATAGTGTCTCTCAATTCCAGTCTCTTTGTTTGGATTCTTTTCAGTATTTCTATTTCCTTATTTAATTTCTCATGCATAATCCTGTACTGACTTCCTCAATTCACTCAGTTATTTTTCTGTGTTCTCTTGGAATTCATTGATTATTTTTATAGTGATTCTTTTATCTAATATTTCATCCACTTCAATATTTGGAGGGTCAGTTGCTGGTTAACGATGAACTTTGGGAGGCGCCATGTTACTTTGTTTTTTCATATTTCTTGTGTTCCTGTGTTGGGTTTTATGCATGTTTTGGGATAGATTTCTCTTCCATTCTTTTGTGCCTGTTTAATGTACAATCTTCAATTGCCAAAATGTCCTAGACTGATCTTGATTGAGATCCCTTCATAATTGTTTTTTATCTACAAAAAGTCTGATTCTTAATAGACTGCTTGGTAGTAAATTTATGTTTGTCTGTAACAATAAATAATAATCTGTACATAAGATCATGTCCAGTTTCTTATGCCTAGAATGCTCTATTTAAGAAAAACTTAAATCCTCATCACATAGCAAATTTGTCTTCTGAATATCATTCTAACATGATTTTTCTCAAACTATATTATATTGGTTTTAGAAATAGAAAGTTCCAAGATATTTTTACAATTTCTAATAATTTTGATTATCCAATCATTGTGAAATTATTTGAGTAGATCAGGTTTTCCAGTAGTTTTATAATGAAAGTATAACAACAGTAATGAAGATAACTGGGGGATATTTTTTAATCACATGCATGCATCTCTCTTGTTTTAAGATACTTGAGCGTTCCCTGAAGCTGCTGTTTGAAACAAGAGATATAAGTCTAATTAAACAATATGTTCAGCGACAATGTATAAAGCTTCTGGAAGGGAAGGCCAGCATACAAGACTTTATCTTTGCCAAGGAATACAGAGGAAGTTCTTCTTATAAACCTGGAGCTTGTGTGCCAGCCCTTGAACTTACAAGGTAATGATGTACACATTATCACAGCCCCCAGTACCTAGCCAGTGTATTCCTGGGGATCTGCACAGGCTTAGAGTAAGTGAAAAGACATCTCATAATCCACAGGCACAGACACACACAGTTTTCTTTCCACCTTACCACATGAAGCCTCATCTATGCTACCTTATACTTTGTAAGTTCTGAAGAACTTTTCTTCTGGACTTTCCTTAGGAAACTAAATGCAATTAATTGTGATCTGATACGTTTCTCCCATGTGAAAATCACTAGGTAGTCCTTAATATTGATCTGTCAAAGCACTTACATTGAATCATTCTGGAATCCAATTGTTTAGCTAAATTTTCTCTTAATCTTTCATTGTTAGGTTTATGATAGTTTTTATTGTTAGAATCATATTATTCTCTAGGTAGCAATGATGTAGAATAAGTTTTACATATCTATAGCATAGTTTTCAAAGAAGTAGTAACTCTAATTTAAATGTACTTCTTAGATTTCTCTTGGTTTTGTTGCTTAATTCTGACTTAATGTGCTAGATTGATGCCTTATATGATAGTCTTTTTGTGTGTATTTTATTTGGATTTGAATAGGAAAATGCTTACTTATGACCGGCGCTCTGAGCCTCGAGTTGGGGAGCGAGTGCCATATGTCATTATTTATGGGACCCCTGGAGTACCACTTATCCAGCTGGTAAGGCGCCCAGCAGAAGTCCTTCAGGATCCAACTCTGAGACTGAATGCCACTTACTATATCACCAAGCAAATCCTTCCACCCCTGGCAAGAATCTTCTCACTTATTGGTATCGATGTCTTCAGCTGGTATCATGAATTACCAAGAGTAAGTTTACTAAATAGTACGTGCTATAACCACTTCAAATTTCCAGTAGAACTAAAGATTTTATTTTTGAGCTATGAGAGGCCAAGCAGATAGATCCTAACCTGGTAAAGATGCCATACCTTTCTGGTTTCTGAAAGGAGAAATTTTTTAATTCTCTGTAAATACCTTCTTAACTTCTGTCAGGTTGCTCAAATTACAGGATTCAAAATGAATCCTGAAGAATTTCAGTAGTAATCACTTAACCACAAAATAATGCAGAGCAAACCAACTAATAATAGAGAATAAAAATTACTTCAAAATAGATATTAAAAGATGTATAAGATATAGCATGTAGACATAGTCCTGAATAATCCAGAAGAAAGAAATATTAAAATAGCATTACACTAAAGCAAAATATGTAATGTGGAATCTCAGCACAAGGAGCTTTGCTTCAATTCTTACTTAGTTTAGTCATTAGAAACATGAAGGAGTGATATCTGGCAATGTAATAATCTGGGACACTTTTTCCTAGGAGAGTAGTCTTTTTTATCTATTGGTGAGAATTCACTTCAGATCTGATCTGCTCAATCATTTGCTATCATCTCAGACTACGGAAGGCAGATAGTATTTAGGCAAACTGATGAAAAGTTGATACTTAAGTTATATTTACTTCTTGGTAAACACTTTTAAAGGAAAGGGAAAGTATAACCTAGGAAACTGAGTTTGAATCTGTGTTTCTAAGAATTTGTGCTGACTGACATTTATAATCCTATATCCTGGCTCTAAGCCAGGAAACTGATATTTTTGTTGTTGTTACTATTTTCATTTGGTCACCAACAAGAATGTGAAGTCTTACATTTGTAAGAATCTAACCTGATAATTTATGCAAAGTAATTTATACAATACCAGGAAAATATGCCAAGGGTATGATATTATTTTATTGTAAAAAGAGCACCAGGAAAGAGAATTCTGAAACCAATATTAACTTAAAATGAAGAATTCTTAGGTGACATGTGTTTTATTAAATTTGAAATGCTCCTGGTTTATTTTTGCTTCAGTTTTGGATCCTCTTCCTACCAAGTTGTTTTAATCTTTCATTTTGTTTATTTCCATGACCCAACTTGTGCACTCTTAAACAGTATCCACTCTCAACCTGGATCTTTTCCATTGTCCTCTATGATCCCCAGTACCCTGTATAACTATAATCTCGTACATCTGCATATTTCCACCAAAAAAAACTGAGTGGCTGGAGACTAATTTTTTCCACAAAGAAAAAAAAAAAACAGTGTATTTGATGATATGAAGATGTAGGCTCTGCCAGGCTCAGTGACCCACACCTATAATCCCAGCAGCTCTGCAGACTGAGGCAGGAGGGTCTCAAGTTCAATGCCAGCCTCAGCAACTTAGTGAGGCCCTATGCAACTCAGTGAGACCCTGTCTCAAAATAAAATGTAAAAAAGGGCTGAGGATGTGTCTCAGTGGTTAAATGCCTCTGAGTTCAATCCCTAGTATCAAAAAAAAAAAAAAACAGATGAAAGCTCCATGACAGTGTGGGTTTGTTCATTTCTCTGACCCCAGTGTCTAGGACAGCATCTGGCATGTGGTAACTGCTCAGCATTTGTTGAATGAATGAATGAATAAAATAATGCCTGAGTAAATCTGTATTTAGCATGAGAATAGCAGTAATGCTGTGAAGCTAGCTCAGACTTATTTCTGAATTGATGATATTGTAGATCCAGAAAGCCACCAGCTCCTCTCGAAGTGAACCCGAAGGGCGGAAAGGCACTATTTCACAATACTTCACTACTTTACACTGTCCTGTGTGTGATGACCTGACTCAGCATGGCATCTGTAGTAAATGTCGGAGCCAGCCTCAGCATGTTGCCGTCATCCTCAACCAAGAAATCCGAGAGTTGGAACGCAAACAGGAGCAACTTGTAAAGGTATGGCCTTATTCACTGGACACAGAATTCCAAGCAATCTGATTCTTCAGGAAAATATTCAACTCTTGAATATAAGTATAAGTATAAGATATGAAACTGGAATAAAAAATACATGATATTCTTCTTAAAATCTAGGAAAGACCATCATTGAACTAAACCATTAAAAACAACTTAGTTTGTTTTATAATTTATTTTTGTTCTTAATGGAATAGTGTATTGTGTTTATTAAAGCCTAGAACTACAAGGGTCATCTACCCAGTTTCTTTCATAATAGTATAAAAGCAATAATAAGAAAAATTCCAGTTTCTCAGTCAACACTTGCCATTCTTATAATAATCCAGTAATCTTAGAGAATTGCTAGTTAACTTGGAAATTTTGCAATTCGAAGAGTCCAGACAGAACATTTATGTTAAAATCAATAATTAACATGATTGAGTCTTCCTGCCAGAGATTGTTCTAAGCACTCTTACAGATGAATAAAACTGACACAAAAAAGGTTAAGTAATTTGCATGTTACACTGCTAATGAGTTACGGACAGAGCAGGGATGTAGCCATAAAATGCAAAGATGGGAATTAATAAAATTTCAAATTCCCATTCTAGCAGAAATTAAAAAAATAAAAAAATTTAAAAAAAATCACTTGAAAATAAAATCCAAACAAAAGTTGTTTCTATATTTCTCTTTCCCTTCACCTCCCCCACCTTGCCCCCTCTCTGGGTAAAATTAATACTCCTTAGCTTCATTTTTAAGTCTTTCTCCATTCTGACCTTTCCTGCTACCTCTGTCACCAGTTCTTTCACTTCTCCCTGTCATACTCTACCCTCTCCCTGTTTCATATTGAACTTCTTTTAGGTTGATGAATATACCTTATTCTCTCCCACCTTCTTGCCTTTAAACACCGTCTTCACTCTGCCAGGAATGCTTTCCTCATCCCCTGCTAATCATTAGAGAGGAATCAGTTTAAACACCTAGACCAGATGAAACCTTCTCCACAGTGGGCTCCTGCCATAATCACCTCTACTTTACTGTAATTATGTATGTGTCTGACTTCTCCAGTAACAGGAAGTGAGCCACTGGGGAACAGAAGCTCTGCCTTCTCTCACTGTTGAGCCAGCTATGCCACTGTGAGATTCCAGTCCATGGTGGTGGTCTAAAAATAATTATTGAACACATGAACAATTTTCTGCTTAATGCATGATTAAGGAAGCAATATATCACTGCAGTTATTTCCAACCAACTTTCAGCCATTTTGTACTAGTTTTGTGATTCTAGTCAATACAATTACTGAAGTCACTGGGTGTCCTAGCTTCTGTTTATTTTATAGGCTACTGTCATTATAGCAGCAATCAACTCAGAAAATTCCCTTGTTGGATCCTAGTATAATGCACTATCAAGAGCAGGAACTTCAGATCTCTACAAGGTCACACTCTGAATGTTCTCTTCCTAGACCTTTTCATTTACTGCCCTCAGTGATGAACATCTTACTAGTTAGTGCCATCAATTTAACCAGAACCCTCTTTCACCATTAGGTCTTATTTCTTATAAAAATACAGTTTAAAAAAATGATGCTGTTTTATAAAGATGGTTTGTCATCTTTTAAAAGATATTGTTAATACAGTTTAAGTTTCACAAACTAATCTGCAGAATTTTTTGTAAATTATAAATTATGGGACATGTAATGAGAAATAGAAACATTAACAACAGATTAGATAACAAAATTAGACAACACTTTTATGGAATATTTAAAAATTGGCCATATCTGAGTCTGTAAGGAAAGACTAAATAAGGGATTGGGGTGAGGGAAGGAGAAGGAGAAGTACTGGTGATTGAATCAAAACAAGATATATTCCATGTTTTTATAATTATGTCAAGATGGATTCTACTGTCATGTATAACTAAGCCAATAAAAAATAAAATTTAATAAATAAATTCCTCATTAAAAAAGACTAAACTTCAAAAAGTTGAAATATTAGAAATGACATTTTAATCAACACAATGCTATAAAATTATCAATTAATTATAAACTCAGAAATCAAAATGATTTCTCCACTTGAAAACTTTAACACTACTTGTTAAACAAAATGAAAACACTACATATCAGATCCTAGATAGCCATAGCAGATCTCAGGAAAAAATTACCACCTTTAAACATTTTAAATAATAGTCATAAAAAAATGAAAATAAGTACATTAAGCATCTAAAGATTTTTGGAAATAATAAGGTCAAAGGATAACAGAAAGAATGAATGTATAAAAGTTAAAGGAAATGTTTTTTAAATGTGTGCCTTCTTCTGACCTAAAACATAGATGTCCAGGTTGAGTTATTTAAAAGTTTTGAATATAAGCCTGAATCAAGCTATAATGCTCAGGATTTAAATCAACCAGTAGAGGATCTTGAAACTGAACATTTGAGTTAAATTTAGTAGAGTAATTCCATCCTGGATTATTTATCAGACAAGCACAGAAAGCTCTTAAATATTTATCAGCTTGTGCTTGCACCTTAGTGTAGCCATAGTACATAAAGCTGTAGTACAGAAATTCTGCATGAGAGAATAGACTTGAGTTTTTTGGTAGAGATCTAATTAGCAAAAGGCTTCCTAGAATAGCCTACTCGGTCTCCAGAGGGCATACTAAAGTGAGTTTTTAAGCAGTTAGTTTGTATCAGTAACAACATAAATATCAGATATACTAACCAGCATACTCAGAAAAATGTGCTCCTCATTTGACTAGAAAATAATGGGTCAAGAAACAAAAATACATTGCCCTGTGAGCCATCTCTAAATTAGAAACCCTTTGATAAATATCAGAGTTCATTACAGCATATTTAAATTATCTCTCCTAAAACACATTCTGGAGTAGTTGCTGCTATTTAGATTCCCCTGTTTTTTAAAATGGGGTCTTGGTATATTGTCCGACTGGCCTTGAACTCCTCAGTCCACGGCATCCATCCTCTGTCTGGCCTTAGCCTACCAAGGAGCTGGGACTACAGATGTTGTAATACCAACCAGCTTAGGTTTCCATTTTTTTTAATCATTTGAATATACTTTATTTTCTTGACCCTTATAGTTCACACCAGTATTCTTTTTAATTTTCAGTGTTTTTCATGTTTTATCTTTTTAACATATGCCTGACTTGAGACTTTAAATACCATAAAATCTGAGATATTATAATGCTTCTCTTTTTAAAAAGTTGTACCATGATTTATTTTTTTCTTAATATGTCAGAATCACACAAAAGCCTAGAAAAGTATGGCTTTTTAGGCTTTCATGCCCAGAAATTCTAATTCATTGTTATGGAGTGGGGCTCAGGCATTAGTCAATATTTCTAAGTAATTTTAAGTTCATTGTTAGCCAGGGCTAAGAACTACTGATCTAGACTACTTTAAAATTCACACGATTTGACTTTTTCATATTATCTTCTCTTCTGAAATAAGAAAATGGATAACAAGTCTGTACAATTTGGAAAAAAAGGGTGTTTATACTTCATTTAAGAGACATTCTTTGGTAGTTGGGTAGTATATTGTGTGAATATTTTTCTACATTGACATAATGTACATATTTATTGAGCATAATGTAATAATACATGGATACAGTGTGTAATGATGAAACCTAAGCAATTAGTCTTTATGTTGGGAACTTTGAAACACCTCTCCTCTAGATATTTTGAAGGATATATAATAACTTGTTCATCACCCAAATGTGAACACTAGAACTGATTGCTCCTAACTATAATTTGGCACCTATTATGTAAGCTCTTTGTCCCCCTCCCCTTCCTATCCTCTCATGACCACTATTCTACTCTTTGCTTCTATGAGATCAACATTTTTAGCTTCTCCATGCCAGTGACAATATGCATATTTGTCCTTCTGTGCCTGGTTTATTTTGTTTAACATAATGTTGTCTTATCCCATCCATGTTGCTGCAAATGACAGGATTTCCTTTTTATGGCTGAATAATATTCCATTGTGTATGTACACATTTTCTTTTTGCATTCATCTGTTAATAAATACCTCAGTTGATTCCATATCTTGGCTATTGTAAATAGTGCTATAATAAATGTGGTGGTGCAGGTGTCTCTTTGCTATAGTGATTTTGTGTCCTTTGGATAAATATCCAGTTATGGAATTGCTGGGTCATATGGTAGTTTTATTTTCTAGTTTTTTAACAAACCTCCATACTACTTCCCATTGTGGCTATATTAATTAACATTCCCACCCACAGTGTATGAGAGCTCCTCTTTCTTGCTTCCTCTCCAGGATTCATTATTTTTTGTCTTTTTAATAATAGCCATTCTAACTGGGGAAAGAAGTGTCTCACTGTGACTTTGAAATGCATTTCCCCGATGATTAGTAATGTTAATCATTTTTATCATATGCCTGTTGGCCATTTATATGTCTTCATTTGAGATATGTCTATTTAGGTCTGTTGCCCATCTTTTAATCAGGTTATTTGTGGGTTTTGCTCTTAAGTTTTGGAGTTTCTTCTGTATTCTGGATCTCAATTCCTTGTTGGAGAAATAGTTTGCTAATATTTTCTCCCATTCTACTGATTGTCTCTTCATTCTGTTGATTGTTTCCTTTGCTGTACAGAAGCTTCTTAATTTGATATAATCACATTTGTCTATTATTGCTTTTGTTGCCCATGTTTTTGAAGTATTAGCCAAAAAAATAAAAAAATTAAAAAAAAACATTGCCCATACTGATGTCTTTGAAGTGTTTTCTTCTAGTAGTTTCCTAGTTTCAGGTCTGACATTTAGGTCTTTGATCCATTTTTGAGGTGATTTTTGTATATGGTGAGACATGAGTCATTCTGCATATGGATGTCCAGTTTTCCCAGCACCATTTATTGAAGAGACTATCAATTCTCCAATGTATGTTCTTGGCACCTTTGTTGAAAATCAGTCAGCTGTAAGTACATAGATTTATTTCTGGGTTCTCTATTCTGTCCCATTGGTCTGTGTGTCAGTTTTTATGCCTATGCCATGCTTTTTTTGGGTTACTATATCTTTGTAGTCAAGCATTGTGATGCCTGTAGTTTTTTTCTTTTTGCTCAGGATTGCTTTGGCTATTCGGGGTCTTTTGTGGTTCCATGTGAATTTTAGTAGTGTTTTTTCTATTTCCATGAAGAATATCATTGGTTTTTTTGGGGGGATTACAATGAATATGTGGATTGCGTTAGGTAGTATGGACATTTTAACAATATTAATTCATGAATATGAGATTTCATTTGTTGTGTCATCTTTAATTTCTTCAGTGTTTTATAATTTTTTCATAGAGATATTTCACTTCCTTCTTTAAATTTATTACTGGGGGGCAGTGTTTGTATTTTGGTTTTGATTTTATAGCTATTATGAATACAATTATCTTGATTTCCAAGTTTATTATTGGTATGTAGAAATACTGCTGATTTTTTTTTTAATCCTGCATCTTCACTGAATTTATTTACCAGTTGTAACCGTTTTTTCATGGAGTCTTTAGATTTGTTTATATTTAAGATCATGCCATGTACCAAAAAGGACATCTTTCCAATTTCTAGTGCCCTTACCTTATCTCATTCCCTGATTGCTCTAAGATATTCAGTAGTATGTTGAATAAGAATGGTGAAAGTGGACATCCTTGTCTTGTTCCAGATCTCGGAAGAAATGCTTTTGCTTTCAGCTTTTTTTTTTTTTTTTTTTTTTTTTTTTGCTTGTCCTAAGTTTTGATGTGTTGTGTATTTATTTTTGTATTTGAAGAAATTTTTTACTCTCCCTTTTGATTTCTTCTTTGACCCATAAGTTTTTCAGGAGTATGTTATTTAATTTCCATGTATATGTACAATTTCTAAAGTTCTTCTTGTTGATTTCTGTTGTGGTCAGAAAAGATACATATGATTTTGATTTTTTTAATTTGTCAAGATTTGTTTTTTGGCCTGACATATGTGATCAATCCTGGACAGTGTTCCATGTGCTGATGAGAAGAATATATTCTTTAGCTTTTGGATGAAATGTCCTATAAATGTCTGTTAGATCCAATTGGTCTGTATCGTATAGTTTAAGTACAGGGGGTGTTTTTTGTCCATTGATAAAAATGGGGTACTTAAGTCCACAACTATTATTATATTAGAGTGTATCCCTTTGACTTTCTTTGCCTCTTTTTGTAGTTTTTTTGTTTAAACTGTTTAATCTGATAAATATAATTACTTATGTTCACTTTTGGTTTCCATTGGTATAGAATCATCTTGTTCCATCCCTTCACTTTCAGTCTGTGTGTCTTTATCAGCGAAGTGGGTTTCTGTTAGGCAGTGTTGAGTCTTGATTTTTTTATCCAGTCAGTTTGTGTCTTTTAATTGGAGAATTCAATCTGTTTACATTCAAGGCTATTATTGATAGGTAAGAACTTACTCTTATCATTTTATTCATTGTTTTCTGATTGTTTTATATATTCTTTGTTCCTTTCTTCTGTCATTGTCTTTGTGGTTTGGTGGTTTTATCTACTGAGCATATTATTTTCTCTCTTTTCTGTGTCTGTTTTACTAGTGAGCTCTATACTTTTATGTGTTTTCATAATGGTAGTTACTATCTTTTCACTTCCAGATTCAGGACTTCCTTAAGTATTTCTTGTAAGTCTGGTCTAGTGTTGATGAATTTGCTCAACATTTACTTGTCTGAAAAAGACTTCTTCATTTCTGAAGGACAGCTTTGCTGGGTCTAGTATTCTCAGTTGAAGAAGTTTTTTCTTTCAGGACTTGGAACATATCATCCCATTCTTTCCTGGTCTGTAAGATTCCTACTGAGAAATTTGTTCGTAGTCTAATCAGGATTTTCTTATGTATAACTAGATCCTTTTTGTTGTTTTTATAATTCTCTGTCTCTGAGTTTGGATGATTCAACTATAATATGCCTTGGGGAAGACCCTTTTGGGTTGAATCTATTTGTGGACCTTTGAGCTTCCTACATCTCTTTGCTCCCAAGATTTGGGAAGTTTTTGAGATTTTTAAAAAAAATTTTTTAGTTGTCAGTGGACCTTTGTTTTATTTATATGTGGTGCTGAGAATCAAACCCAATGTGTCATGCGTGCTAGACAAGTGCTCTACCACTGAGCGACAACCCCAGCCCAAGTTTTGAGCTTTAATGTCTTTATTAAATAGTATTCGAATGCCTTTTCCCATCTCTTTATCTTGCAACACTTAAAATGCAAATACTTGTTTGCTTAATTGTGTTCCATAAGTTTCCTAGGCTTCCTCCATCTTTTCCTCCTCCTCCTTTCCCACTCCCACTCCTCCTTATCCCTACTACTGAATTATTTCAGAAAACCTACCTTCAAGTTCAGAAATTTTCCTGCTTGCTCTAGTCTGCTTTTGAAACTCTTGATTGTATTTTTTTTAATTTCAACTCAGCTCCAAGATTTATTTCTGTTTGGTCCTTTTATATGATCTCTTTCCCTAATAAATACTTCTTCCATATAATTTACTGATTTTATAATTTCATTAACGTGTCTGTTTTCTCTTGTGGGCTGCTGAGTTTTCTTAAGATTATTATTTTTAATTTCTTTTCAGGCATTTCATAGATTTGCTGATCTTCTTTGGGGTCTATTAGTGGAGAATTTCTGTGTTCTTTTGGGGGTGTTATATTAGCTTGTTTTTTCATACTTCTTTTGTGCCTACACTGATACTTAGATATCTGGTTAAACAGTTGCTTTTGCTAATTTTGTATAGTGGTTTCAATAGTGAAAGACTTTCTTCTGGAGATGCATTCTAAGATGTAGGTTGTATAGGATAGGTTGAGTGGGTATAGTATTATAGTCTCCATTATAGCTTTCTTGGTCATAATCTATGTTAGTAATGCCTGAAAATGTCCTGGGAGTCTAGGCTGTAGGGGTTTGTGGGGCTGATCTACCTGTAGGGTTGCAGCTCTTCTAGGCCAAGCAGTGGTAGTTCCAGGCTCTGTAGCCTATGGGCAAGTGTGAATCACCCAGCTATTTCCCTGAACCTCAGGCAGACAGGACCACACCTGTAACTTAAGTGGGGTACACAGAGCTGCAGGAACTGGTCACCCAATCTTTCCACATCTAAAAACATGGGTATGGTCTTAAGATGGCCCTGTTCATCAACAGTTTGGATAAGGGCCTAAATGGACTGAACTTCTTCGGTACTGTGAACTCCCTAGAAGCTCTCTAAACTGGACTCAGGGCTGCTGGAGCTGCTGGGGACCTCCTTCTTACCTTTTCTCCATTTAAGGAAGGTTCATACTGATCCCTATGAAAGAGATGGGGTGCTAAATAAAAGGTTCTTTGTTCCCTTCTTTGTATAAGCCATCTTGAGTCTCCATGTTCTTCTGCATCTCTGCCACATGCCCACCATCCTCCATTGTTTTCAGTCCCATACTGTGGTAGAACAGTTGTTTATTCTTTTTGGGAGGGCAAGCATATCAGCTACCTCTAGTTAGCCATCTTGCTGGAAGTTGCCTTTCTACATGAATTTTACTATCATAGAATTCTGTTGTAAATGAAACTTGATCTCAGGAATTAAATGAATTCTTAAGAGAATTTTGTGTTCTGTTTTTATGAAATAACATCTTGTTGAAATATTTCACCCATAGGGTAGGCTAGGCTTCTGAGAGAGGAAAACTAATAAATTTTCTGTAATGTATTACATGTTTTACATTTGCCAGTAATCTGTGGTGGGTCAGAAAGGGATTATAAAAATTTGGTATTTATAAATATACATAGAAACTTCCCTATTGTTTTATGTATTTCTCTTATGCTTTCAGATATGCAAGAACTGTACAAGTTCCTTTGACCGACACATCCCATGTGTTTCTCTGAACTGCCCAGTACTTTTCAAACTCTCCCGAGTAAATAGAGAATTATCCAAGGCACCATATCTCCGGCAATTACTAGACCAGTTTTAAATTGTCAGTGTCACAGAATTCCAGGTGCTATTCTGTTCAGTGTTTACCACTAAACTGTTGTGCATGGTGCTTTCTCAACTTCCATCAAGTCAAGGATGTTCATTTTCTGTTATCTGAAGACTGAAGATTTTTATGCTAACTGAATTAAAAATTATGCGATGATCTCTAAATAGCTTCTTCTTATAATGTACAAATTCCTCATTCTTTCACCTTTTTAACATTGTTTTATAATGCAGGTGTTGGATTTGCTCCAGTATGTGTACCATCTTTTAAATGCATTTGAGTAGATCATGTTTACTTCCCTCTGGAAGGAACACTGAAAACCTCTTAAACAAAAAACATTTGTGTGTTTTCCTTGAACTGTCTGTATCAAGACGTGTTAGAGATATCCATTCACTTTATAATTTTGACTGCAAAATATTTTGTAAATATACTTTTTTACTTTTCAAACAACTAAGTAAAATAATGTGCAATGAATTTTATACAAATGATTTTGAAGTTGTTTGGTATATTTCCTCTAGGTTTTGCTTGACTCAAAGTAGATTTGTTATTTTGATCGAACTGTGCAAACAATAGTACCATGTGTAGCATTTTGAAACATTATTTTCTAAAAACCGCTGTCTTGCTTTAGCTATTAATGGGGCATTGTGAGGAACTGTGCAAAGACATTTTTGTTACAAACCTGTGGGCCTGTTGCAATACTTTAAAAATAAAAAATTTTATTCCATTTTTGCTTGTTTTGTATAGACATTTCTATTGCTTCTAAATATGCTTAAAATATTTTCTTTTCTTATGTACTGTACAGTTAATCTTATTTGCCATCATCTTGAACACAAAATGTGTATTTAGACTATTTGTATAACTGTATAAAATGAAAAAGGAATTATGTGGTCAGTGCATTGTTTTTTTAAACTGGAAATCATTTTGTTTTAAGAGTTAATAATGGAAACCACATTAAAATTGAATAAAATATGAAATATGGCAGTGTGGTTTTTATCTTGCTATAAATGAAATTATCGGTTACGTATTACCCTATGCTTTCCTAATTTTAATGAGGTAAATGAAACTCAGTTCTTTTGTTTTTCTTTTTTTGCCAGACATCTGATTTTTTTGCTATTGTTCTTTTTATTATACATGTAGCCAAATTCACTCTGATATAATTATACAAGCATGGAGTATATCTTTGTTATATGCTGATACCACAATTCCCTTACCAAAACTTGGTTAAGATTTTTTTTCCTTTATTTTATTTATTTATATGCGGTGCTGAGAATTGAATCCAGTGCCTCACACATTCTAGGCAAACGCTCTATCACAGAGCCACAACCCCAGCCCCAAGTTTTAGATTTAAATAACAACAAAGGCAACAAAAACAGTCTAGGAAAATTTTAGCACTCACCATTTTAGAGAGGCATGTACTGCTTGGTAGATGTTCAGCATTCACTTTCATTTGGATACAATGAATTAAAAATCTTGAGGCCAGAACTTTGCAGATGGAAAGCAAAAACTACATTATTACTTCTTAAAAGTTTTCATGCCAATTTCTAATATATGCCAATTTTTTTCAGTAGAAAAAAAGTTCTTAACATAGATTTCTCATCTGCTTACTCATCAGAAATGTATCTTCCATTGCCAGAATGTGTTTGTCCTAGGTTGTTTTCTGATATGAAATCAGAGAGATACAAATCATGTCTTTAAACATGTATCTTTCAAGACCAGTTAAAGCATAGTAAATCCTCATTTTTGAGGATCTTTGTTGTTTCTTTGTGGGATACTGGGGATAGTATTCAGAATTAGGGTTCTCTTAACTTATGTATAGGTTAACACTGATAAAGCTTTCTGTACTGTCAGAACTTTCACTTACATCATCTCTTTCTTTTCTTGGGAAAAACTGCACCCAACTCCAGAACTGTATTTTACACTAACAACTTTTAGCTGTATAGTCTTGATTTTTCTATTTTCTCCTTTTTTTTTTTTCTTTTTTCATCTTCATTATAGCTGAAGCATAGGGATGTTTATTTAAGACGTATGAAAAAGATTTTTAATTGACTTCTCAATTTCAGAATACCATTCTTTCACATATTTTATAAAGCAAAAAGAAAACTAGCTATAAATAACATTGATAGGATCTGCCATCAACAGATGGAAGAGTAGGGAAAGGCAGCAATGCACAAGTCACTATTTTTAGGATGGATATTTCAGATCACTCTTAGCCCTGCACCTCTCAGAAGACAGCATACACCTCTCTACTTATTGTTATCCCCGTCATTCCTTGCCTCTTTCTGGGAATATGAGGAGAACTGTTACCTTTACCCACCTGGGTTTTATAATAGAGAATGAAATCCAGTACCGTTAATGGCCCAGTTCTGCTTAAATAGCTTTGTATAGGAAAATAGTCATGGATTATGTTTAGCATTTGAGAGCCAAGGATGAAATCACAAGACATACCACCAATTAATGGCTTCTCTTTCATTTCCTCACCCTCACCCATAGCTTGATTTCAGGATTTTGCCAATCTCTTAATAGTGGCTTGCAAAGCAAAATATCTTGTTAGAGGAACTCTTAGATTCATACCATCAGATTTCTGTATGTTTGGGAAGAAGAGACTAACCAGGAAGACAGACAAAGGACATTTTTAAATCTGATGCCACCTTTTGTTGGAGGGAAGGATGAGAAAATTTCAGGGAAAGAATGGGGTAGATCAAGGAACCTCCAAGGTCTGGACTTTCTCATGATCACCAATAAGAATACAGATAGATATAGATATAGATATAGATGGATATATATAGATATATATATTCACGTTCTTTGAAAACTGAGGACATTGCCTGCCCCTGATTTCCTAATACAGCTTTATGAATATAGGCAAAGTACTATAGTGTTAATCAGTCATTTAGTAAGTACTGAATATCAAATAAGCACCTGGCATTTTGCTTATCTGGAAAGAGATACCAAAGTAATCCCCTGTCCGCAAATATTTCACTTAGGAGAGAAATATGTGTAAAATTGATACTGGTTTAAAAATTATGAGTAAAGATGTTTTTTACTTCCTCTGTTGGAGGAACCCAGAAATGAGCAAGAGAAAGCCAGAATTGATCATTATTAGAGAACTCAAGGAAAAGTTTAGGGTAGCAAGGCCCCAGGAGGGAAATGTTTAAATAAAAGGAGCATTTAGGCCTCACAGGCTACACTGACTCCACACATTAGAGTGTCCACACGGTTAGAGTGACCCCTCCAGACACGGTTGACTCCAGCCTTAAAAACAATCAGATATAATTACTTGGTGACCTTGGACACAATGAGGCACACTACTAGAATAGGGAGGTTACTGGAAGTCTGTATCCTCACCAGAGGTAAGGCCGTTTCTAACCCACCCTTTAACAAGGTGCAAAAGGCCTAAAAGCAGGTCTAAACTCCCATATCACTGTGCTAATTTTCCCTGGGAAGGAAGGACTGGACAGTGCCAGAGGCACCCTATCTCTAAACTATATTCCCAGCGCCCCCCCCCCCCCTTTTTTTTAATTCGCCCAGGCTGGCCTCAAACTTGAGATCTTCCTGCCTCAGCCTCCTGAATAGATTACAGGTATGTGCCACCATGCCTAGCTGCTATATGCTGGCTACTCTGACTCATGAAAAATGAGAATGGATTACTTTGCCAACATTTGATGTCAGTCTTAACAGACTACAAAATCATGAGGACAGAGATAAAAATTTGCTCCCCAAAACATCCCAACACAAGCACACTGGCTGGCAAGTGGAATTATTGCTATATCAATGACTGGTGAGTTAAAGAATTTAAAATGTCCCCCAACTCTGGTCTAGCACCCAGAGTTGTCAATGGATCTAGAGCAGTTCTCTAGACTGCTGGTGGTTGAAGCCTGATTATGGTGGATCACCTATAAATGAGGGATTTGAATTACCCACCTTAGTCAAGAGGTCATTATACACATGGCAACCTTCAATAAAGAGGTGGAATAGCTTCATGAAAAGAGTGTGAGCTTCGGAGTCATCCAAACCTATATTTGAATTCAAGTTCCATTTTCATTAGCTGTAACTCTTCAGAGAAAAAAGCAACTAAGACTATATCTTCAACTAAAAATAAGACATACACCCCATATGTGTGCTGTAACTATGCACAGAGTTACTATTACAGCAAAGCAAGTTCTGACTCACATGCATTTTTTTGGTTGCTCCTCCTACCCATAACTGCACAGTTCCAGATTTCAAGCCCCTATATAACTGAAACTTTGTGTTTACAGTATGACATCAGGGTACCTTGGATAGGTTAAGAATATGGTTAAAGAGAAGCTTAGGGATGATATCTTAGGAATTACTTCTAAATATATTATGTTTTTAAAAAACTAAATGCCTCTTTCATTCATATAGATTCTAATAATCTATGCTGAAAAATAAAGCTGAGTGATTGCATAGTATCTAGAGGCCAATTTGAACCCCAGCACTGAAAAATATATAAAGCCAAGTTAAATGCACTTCAGTTCTAACCATTCCACAAGTATACATATTTTGGAAATATGTTTGCAATCAATATATACAATTTTTGTCAATTTAAACATAAAGCAGAGAAGATATCACTTTTTTTGTATGTGCTCTTTCGATCTTACTTATCCATTGCCAATTGCCTCCAGTTGAGGAGTCTGAGGGGGTCCACACTTTGCACAGTGCCTGAGCAGAGAGCTCCCAGTCACGTCTTACTGACTTCCCAGAGCAACTGAAAGTGTCTTTGTAGTCCATATCCTCAACAGCTTAGTTAAGGGTGTCACATCTGACCTTCCCAGACATAATAATTATAAAAATTTTTAGTATTTCCCTTTTATAGATGGTCTCTTTTACTAATTTAGAACTATCTTCCAGTTCAAATTCCCTATTTTCTGGCATTTTACCCCTTTAGCCTACAAATTAATAATAATTAATAATAATGACTAATATTTACTTTTTGCTGTATATATCTAGATATATATGTATGTATTTGGTGGAACTGCCACAAGTTACGTACCACAGTGGGTGACTTAAACAATAAATTCTCACACTGCTGGAGGCTAGAAGTCCAAGATCAAGGCGCTGGTAGCATTGGTTTCTCCTGAGGCCTCTCTCCTTGGCTTGTTCTCCCTATGTCTTCATGTGGTCTTCCCTCTGTGCCCGTGTGTGTCCAAATTTCCTCCTTTTGTAGGAACACCAAGCTTATTGGATTAGAGGCCACACCAATGACCTCATTTTAACTTCATTGTCTCTTCAAAGACCTGTCTCCAAATACAGTCATATTCAGAGTTCCTAGGAGTTAAAGTTCAACACATAAATTGGCGGGGTGTGGGGAGTGTTAATTCAGCCCATAACAATATGAATAAGGTAATATGTACGTGCTTTACAAACACAGTCTTACTTTCATCTCAGGTGAGTCCATGACAGACAAATGAGGTACACTGGGACTAAGTAATGAGATTAAGGGAAAAGTAGGTGGTAGAAGGAGAATGTGAAACCATACAGACTCCAGATCCTACTCTCTTCACTTCCCGAGTAAATATGAGTTGTTTTTTTTTTTTTTTTTTTTTTTTTTTTCAGACATTCTACCTCCTGGATGCATGAAAGATTCCCAGAGGAGGGAGAATGAAATAACTGTTGTAGTGAGCAGTAGAAAAATACGGTCCATTACTGGGTGTGGTGGTGCACACCTGTAATCCCAGAAGTTTGGGAGACAGAGGGAAGAGGATCCTAAGTTTATTTTTAATTTTATTAGAGAGAGAGAGAGAGAGAGAGAGAGAGAGAGAGAGTGTGTGTGTGTGTGTGTGTGTGTGTGTGAGCATGCATGTGTGCTAGGGATTGAACCCAGGAGTGCTTTACCACTGAGTACATCCCCAGTCATTTTTATTTTTGAGACAGGGTCTCACCAAGTTATTGAGGCTTGCCTTGAACTTGCAATCTTCTTTCAACCTCCCAGGTCACTGGAATTACAGATATGCACTATTGCCTGTAATTAGTGATGTACCTCAGTGGTATAGTGTCCCTGAATTCAATTCCCAGTACCACAAAAGACAAACAAGAAAAAAGCCATTTCCAAACCAATATTCTTTCCAGAGAGGTAGCAGAAGGGCCCCAGCCAGTTCCCAACTCTGTCCTTATGTACCACAGTCCATAGTTCCATCTTTCTGGCCCCATGGGGCCTCTGGCAGTGAGTGGTAAGGTCAGAAGTTGACCATTAGGTCCACCCTCATGTCCAATCAAATCCATGAAAACTAGGAGTTCAATGATAAGCTGAGCCCACTTCCTCAGGGAAAGCCTGGGGACACTTGTATATCACACACTCCATTATACTTAAGAGCTTGAAATCCTCTCCTCTCCTGTCCAGTGCCAAGGCTTTCTAGGAGGAGCCAGAGAAGGCCACCCTTTGCCCAGAGTCCCTGGCATGAGGCAAAGAGGGTCCCTGCTCTGAACAGAGTACACAGCTGTAAACTCAGGTCACTTTTGGCAGACATGGCGGCAATCGAGGACACCTGGAGTATCATTTACCTAACTTGTTTAGATGAGGACAGTATAGACATTTTGTTTCTCTCAACCTCAACTTTGCTATTTTAAAACTATCTTTCTTAAGACTCATAAAATGTTGAGAAGGTGGGGAAAGACCTGTACACTTGAATCTGCTCCAACTTAGAAGCTATGAACTACTTTATCACTATGCTTATTTTAAGTAGGTGAACAAACAGAGCCATGGTCACTGACAGCAAGCTTCCGTTGCTGGGCTCTGTAGAGAAGAGAAGCAGGAAAAGGATCCCAGGTTCTACCTGATGTGCCATTTAGAAAATCTCCATTCTGTTCTGAAACAGAGACATATCTATAACATCTCCATTTGGAAACTATGATTCAACAATAGACACCCTAAGATAAGAAGCTACTAACAGCTTTTACAGTGGACTGGCAAGTTTAGAAAATTGATCATAAACTTGAGGAACACTGAAGGTCAAGATACTACATGTCATTTCCAAAAAAAATGAGTGTGAGGTGAAACTATTACTCTGGTTTCATCATGTATTTTTGTGGGGTGGGGGGACACTCAAAATCTAAAATCTGAAGGAGTGATGCCAAACTCATTATTAAACATCCAATAAAAAACTAAAGAGATTGAATTTTATCTTAAACCAACATCAGTATTTATTTATATCAACATATTTCTCAAACATGCTCTTGTTTTCTACAAAGGCATGAAAACAGTGAATGCACTGATACTCAGTTGTTGTAAATCTACAAAATCATTCCTACCCACTTAAGCCCCAAGATCCAAACTGACAAGTGAAAACTCACGTGGAAGGGCAACATGCAGAAAATCTTAGATCGCTTTTACTCTTACTCTTGGCAAGACTTCAAAGAACAGCATTGACTGTTTCCGTGATTTGACCACGAGGGAGTGGAGGTAATAGAAAACAGAAGACCTCTTCCTCTCAACTTGTCTTTCAAAAAAATGCACAGAGCATTAATCTTCTACAAAGCAGCATGACTTAACCAAGGTATAAATTAGCCTAAAAAAAAAATCCCTCTGACCAGCAGAGGAGGATCCAGTTCTCTGCATTGTCAAAGGTAGTGGCTCTCAGCCTTGACTGAGCATTACACTTACCAAGGAATTTTCAAAATATCACTCAGGCTCCACTGCAGACCAAGTAAATTGGTATTTAAGTAAATGTATTAGGCATTGGAAGTTTTGATATAATGCCAGGTGATTCTTACAGCAGCCAGGACTAAAAACCACTGGAGCAAAGACTTGGATTGGGAACAAGAATACATTCTGCAATCATGTTTTCCCTTTAGGTCATATTTTTCTTCCTACAGTTTATAATTTTGGGAGGGCTACAGAAGCAAAATATCACTAAGCATTTCCCATTTCACAGTCAGGAGTAAAACACATTCTACCCTAAGATAAAACAAAAATGGTAGGGTCCTCTAAATGGTTTTAATCAAAAACAGTAAAATCGTGAATGTTTCCCATAAAGTGGGAAGCTCTAGCAAATCAATTTTGTCCATGGTTTTTGCTATACTACGTTAGAAGATTTGTTGTGATGTTTGTAAACATGATAACAATGAAGCATTTGCTATTTTTCCACTATGAATAGACTTAGCAGACTCAGAAATCTTGGCAGTTTTAAACTCTTCCTTCAAATATTGTGTTTTTTATTGACAAGAGAGACCCTCTCTTGCTTTTGTTGCAGGTAAATGTCTTCTTTCTGCAATGCTTCCAGCTCTGGCTCATTCTTCAACAAGGCAAAGGACCAAAGAGTTTTAGGATCAGAACAGGATGCTCTCCTCCTAAGGGCAGAGTTTTCTGCAAGGAATCAGGGAACTAGATGTGAGTTGAGAACCTGCTCAGTTACCCTGGTGTTGGAAGCTGAAACCCACAATCCAGCTCAACTGAACAAACATGTCCTCTTGACTGTACTGAGCAAAACCCAGTGTTGGTGTCAGACTCCTCTGCTGGAGTCTTCTTAGGCAGGATTGAGCTATATTAACTTTTCCTGCACTGTGCCAAATATTTTTACCAAACTGCAAATCCAGTGTGACCCCAAAGATAGAAAAATATTGGAAATGTACAAATACAAACACATACCAGAAACCACAAGCTTAGCTATTTTGCTTTTCTGGAAGCAACAATTGCAATAAACTGTATTGGCTCTTCAGTTAATAGAAATTATGTCCAGAAAACCTTACATGAAATAGTAAAACAAGCTCCATGAAACAGGAATCCCACCTGTCTTTTCCTGTTTTACCCATAGGGCCCTGGTTTCCAAAAATGGAAAATGCTGAGTCAATATCTGTTAAATGACTAAGCTGTTATGAACTTGGAAACTGTCTGGTCCACAGAGATTACAGCTGTAATATTATCTCCTGAAAGCAAAAATCCACTTACAGCTCACTCAAGTGTAAATGCTGCCCTATTAAGATAGTGCCTTCTTTTCGCTGGTCCACTAGCCTTGTCTACTACTCTTTCTCCCCCCAAATCCTGCATTTTGCTGGAATTGTTTTTCCATTCCAATTCAAAAGATGAATTCAATTCAAAAGATGAATTCAAAAGATGAATCCAGCCCACCCAGTAACTAGCTCATAAATGCTGAAATAAAATTAGCTCAAGCTGAAATAAAATTAGAAATGGATATAAATGTATTCTGAAATTAAATTCCTAAGCTGGAGCAAGACAAGAAAATATATAAGAATTAATACATAGTATAAGAATCAATCATCTCTGAAAGACCTAAAAGAAATAAATCAAAGAGGAGGACAAGAGAACACATAATAGAAATAACCACTGGATAAATGTTGGAAAATGAAGAAAAACATTTTTAAAAAATTTTATTTTGTGGAAGTGGGTATTGAATCCAAGGGTGTGCTACCACTGAGCTATATCCCTAACCCCTTTTATATTTTGTTTTGAGACAGGGTCTCAGTTAAGTTGTCAAGGTTGGATTCAAACTTGTGATCCTCCAGCCTCAGTCTCCCAAGTAGCTGGAATTACAGACAACAACAACAAAAAAATCTTGGTTATAAACATGTAATAAAATTTTAAATCATTAAATGTGAAATGACTTACATATATATATGAATATGCAACTCAATTCCAACCTAGCTAAAATGAACTGGCCAAAGTACCTTTAGGAATTGGAGCTGAAATCTTCCTCCTACAATCAAGATCATCAGTCTGCTTCCCTCCTTCACACGCAGGGGAGGCTACATGAACAATTTCTATCTTTTACTAACATGTAGAAGTCGCAGGATTAAGTGTTCAGTTGCTATGGTTCTAAAGTTCTGGTTATAAGAATGCTATCCCTGTTACTTACTGAATTCAAGTGAAACAAAATCATTTTAGGAATATCTTGGATCTTACTCTTGCAGGAGGGTGTTTGTAACACTAGTGTTTTGTTTGTTTGTTTGTTTTTGTGGTAGTGCTGGAATTAAACCAGAGTCTTATGCATATACTCTTACCTCTTACCTCTCAGCTACATGCCTGGCCCCTTTGTTTTCCTTTGATATAAACAAATTACAATTCTTCAAACAAATGACCAGGTCACCAACTGTAATGTCAATGTAGTTTGGACTCAAATTGGTTATTTCTAGTACTTTACCTGGTAGTAATCTTTACTGCCTTTTACTCTTTATTCACAAATTGTGGTTGATGAGGAATATAAGAATTTCTCTGTGTGCTTAGGATTATACTTTCTGTATAATTATCATTTATGTTTTCCAATATTTACCTAGTTTCTACCATAATCTTTTATAACGGTTATAATAAAGTGACTTTAAGATATTTTCATTAAAAAATAATAAACTAATGCCCTAAAAATTGAGTGCTTTACAATTGCTTCATTATTTTCCTCATATTAAGGTGCACTGAACAAGTTAAAAGTGCAGTAATAAAGGATAAAAGGTAAGATATATTAGGAGGAAAGGCATAATTCTAAGTATTCAACAAAGATTCTTCCATACAGGGTTTGTTGGCCTGGCCAGTGGGTAGCAGTGTGTCCACATACTAGTACACTCAATGGGGTGTACCTATAATCACTGTCACTGACTGCTAAAGCATTTTCTGCAGAAAATGGTTTTTAGTCCTTTTGAAAACCATGATTATAGATACCTAAAGATGGCAGATATGCCCTACAATGAACCCCAATAAATTTCTGTTCAGCTAGACTCCCTTTGAGTCTAGGTAGAACCTACAACTTGCTTCAAGACAAACAAGGATGGCATAGGTGATGGAATGTAATTGCTATAAATATATCATGTGATATATGACTCCAGATTAGCAGAGAGTCACTAGGGCAAGAGAGTCCCCTGCTGGCACTGAGGAGGCTGCCATGTTGTGGGAGGACCTACGAGAAAGTCACATAGCAAGGCAATGTGGGAAGCCTGGAGAACCTAAGAGTGGTGACCAGTTGACTGTCAGCAAGAAACAGGGACCCCAGTTAACACGCTAGGAACTGAATGCTGCAAGCAAGCCCAAGACCTGGAGGAGGACCCAACCTCCAAAAAAGAAGGAAGTGCTACCCAACAGGGATATGGGTCTCAGCCCTGTAAGACCCACAGCAGAGATCACAGTTAGGTTTGCTGAACCACAGAAATATGAATGTTGTTTTAAGCTGCTATTTTTGTGGTCACTTATTAGTCAGCAATAGAAAAGTTGGCTGAAAAGTTGGCTCTTGGTTATTGTGTATCAGCAGACACTGACCTAAGAACTGATCATTCAAAGGAATGCCAATGCTTCAAAGTGTGCTAAGGTCTATTCCTTTCATATGAAACACATTTTCAGAATTTATAATGCCAGTGATCTCAAGGATATTCACATTTTGGTTTGTGGAATCATAGCAACTTTTCTGTCTGGATTTCCAGAATGTATGCCACGTTCTCATTATCATGCATCTCTCCCATGGCCCCAGCTCCTACACTGGAAAGGTAGAAGCTGAGGGTAGAATCCCTGTAGTAATGAGCCTCTCATCAGCCAAACAACTGCTACTGCCTAAGGCCAGCAGCCTGAGGAAGAGCAGAGAGTGAAACAGAGATTTCCAAGCACTAACCAAGGGAGAAGTACAGTGTAAAAAGAGCAACAGGCGTTTTACCATCAGTTTCCCCACTAGCCCTCTCCAAAGCTGTTAGGTTCTCAACTTGAATGAAAGCTGTAAGGTAAAGGAAAAGTGGTTAAGAAAGGTACTGCATTTCACGTAAGACAAACCAAAGCAATTGTTTTTCAAAAACAAATTTATAGAAATTAGGTAAGAGAAAGCAAACACACTGCATTCTGATAGAAACTTGAGGTCACTCAGCAAAAACTTGGGAAAATATACAAAATCTCTCATCAATTACAGATACAACAGTTTAGCCATACTCATTTGAAGTTCCCCTTCTCATCCTTGATGCCTGGATCACTAAGCCACCTTCTGTCTGACACCCCCAATTCCAGCACAAGGGATTGAACTCAGGGCCTTTAGCATGCTAGGCAAGCTCTCTACCACTGAGCTACTCCTCCAGCCCTCCATCTTCTTAATTTTACTTTGGTTTCCCAGGTATTTCAAACTCAGGGAAGAGGATGGGTGGGTGACACAAGAATTCCAAACCCTGGAAAAGTCTGTGCCTCATTGTAAACTGAACTTTTAGCCTGGTTCACAGTACTTATACTGGGATTGTCACCCAAATCCAGTGAGGGTCAAAGTCTTGAAACAGAAAGACCTAGACCCAGCTTCTGTTATGAGGTAGGCCAGGGGCCTCAAAAGACCCATCTATACCTCTACTACTAATGTACTAACACAAATAGCTTCTAATATTGGAACATGGTATCTCCAAATTCCATTTGTATATCACTAGAGATTAAATTAGCATATAAAAATAAGTTTTCTTTCAAAAATATCTGCAAATATAATTTCCATAATTGAATGATTTACTGTCTATCACTGAACCTAAGACACTGATTATAAAATACAACCTTATTTTGTATATGCATATAGTAAAAAAAAAGTCAAACAAGATTTCTCAAAATATTAAAAGATCACTGATTAAAAGTATATGCAGTTCTAAAGACATTAAAGTATGGGGTCAAGGTATATCTTAGTACCAACAAAATGCAGCATTAAAAGTATTCTGCCAGGGGTGATGGTGTAATCCCTGTGAGTGGGGAGGCTGATACAGGAGGATCACCAAGTTCCAGGTCAGCCTCAGCAACTCAGATCCTGTCTCAAAATTAAAAAAAAAAAAAAAAAGCTGGTTGCAAGTGTAGGTCAGTAGGTCAGTGGTAAAGAACTGCTGGGTTCAATTTCAGTTCCCCACCCCCCCAAAAAAGTATTCTTCAGAATATTTTCTGAAGAACATATTTAATATACAGCATATGAAATTGGAATGAATTCATAATAGCACATACATAAAACTATTTATAATTTTTGTTTTAATTTGAAACAAAATGTGATGCTCTAGCTGTCATCCTGTACAAACCTTAAAACTTAACGAGTTTCTCAATTTGGATCTCATCTCACTACTATGTCTAGAGTCACAGATCAAGTGACAACATAAGCCAGACCTACATCGAGAGCCCTCAGCCAGACTCATGTCTTAAACCCAGTCTCTTGGGCCCTAGAAATCAAATATGAAAGGAGTCTTTAACAATCTTTGGTGCAACGATACAGATAAGGTAAAGTAATTAACAGAAACAACTATCAGTTTCCAGAGATGATCTTTCATGAAATTTCTCTGCCCAACATCCCAGACAGAATATGAATGCCTGATAGTTGAATGGAATATCCACCCCACACATACTGCTTTTGTTCTAGTAGAACACTACCCAACTTCTCAAGGAAAAAAAAAAAAAAGAATTCTGTGTGCTCTGAAAGGTAGAGACCAGAAAACATTACCTAATCAGTCTATGACAAACAATAGTCTCATAACAAGGTCCTACTGTACCACAGCAATTGATACTTTGTGGGAAACACTGAACATTAGAACGCTCCAAATTTTCAGCATTTACTATAAGTGGGCCTGGAATCTTTGATCCCCAAAGCATGCTGAAATCTGCTTATGCTGCTCTGCCCTCTTTAGAAGTGGCATTTATTCCCAGCAGTCAGTAAATAATTCATCTTCTCTAAGTGTTAGTCCCTTTTGTTCAGGCTTCTGGTAAGGTGTTTCACAGGGGAATCAGCAGTATTAACTGGAGAAGACTCAAATATTAATGTACTTGATAGGAACTGGGTGGAGACATCAGCTCTGGGTTCCATCAAAATATTTCCAGAATTTTCTGTGATAATATGTCTCATTGTATCATTCATTTCAACCACTTCAAAATCCATTTCATTCCATTGTTCTGCATCCTCCCCTTCATTTTCCTCCTCATAGTCATTTAGCTCAGAGTTGGAAAGCAAAGCCTTTTGGTCCTCACTCTTTCTGATTGCTTTTCGCTGGCGATCCAGAGGAAAAGTGGCTAATTTATACAGCACAGGAAATATAACAGCAGTGAATATTGATGACCCCAAACAGGTGTACAGAACTATGGGCAAATCTGGGTATTGTCCTTGAACAATTCCAATTACTGCAGGAATAGCCATTTCTCCAAGGGCAGCACCGACTACAAAAAAGGCTGCAGATTTCCCACTTATGGTCGTGTACTGCTCAATCCAGGAAACACCACTGGGAAACGTGGCTGCCATTGAGGCCCCATACACTGAAGTGGCAATCCAGAGACAAAGTGGACTCTTGTCAAAAAGCACCAGAAACAAAGATGAAGCCAGGCTGCCAATGTTGCTCAACACAATCATGGTGCCAGGCTGTAGACAGGTAGCAAAGAAGATTGCCAGCCCCCTGCAGGCTGCAAAGGTCCCCCAGAAGATGGAGTTCAACCCAGCTGCTTCTCGTTCTTCCATGCCAGCATGGGTGGTGGCAAAGGAGAAAACATAAGAGCCATATGTTACCTCTGCTCCAACATAAAAAAAGAAGAACAGGAAAAGGAGGCAGAGAAGGCTTTTGTGATATTCAGCCCTTCGATATCCCTGAGCAGATGCTTTTGATTTTTCCTGCCTTGAGCTTTTCTTGAAAAACAGAGCAAACAGGAAGACAGACACTATGAAGATATAAGTGCCAATAAAAGCATAAGCCCACAGGAGATTCATGTTATCAGGCAATCCAAACAGAGAGGTTGAGTCACCTTCAGATGACCAGTTGGTGGCTGGAGGCTGAAAGTCAGGCTCTGTGTGGTTTTCGGCAGACACTGTGGTACCCAAGGCCAATTTAGCCAGAAGTGGAGCCAGAAAGGCACCCAAGGCGAAACTGAAGTGTAAGGCCTGCATGTGTGGGGCTCCTTCATCCCCCCAAATAGCCAAGATGAGGACATTACCACCTGCCAGTGAAAGATGGGGAAATCATTTATGTTAAACAGTTATCCCATTTAAAGAAACAAAGTAAAACAGGTCTTTACTATCAGAAAGAGGATAAGTCTGTATTACATGACATGAGCATTTTAACAAAGTTATCAAACACCATGCTTGAGTTAATTCTCTGATTAAGGAACTCTAACCTACTACCACCAGAGAGCTGTCTTAGAACATCTCATCTGCATACATGGAATTCTACAAACTGGTAAACCACTACTTCCTAGAGTCGGGCATATTAGCAAAGCTACTTATAAAAGACTGCCAACATCATACTGGGCAGTACATTCATACACCTACTTATTTGTAACCATTTTAAATTTTTATATTTAGTTGGAAAATTTTTACCATCAGCAAGTGGCCAATTACCAAAGTTTTCTATACTTGGAATTGATGCCACTTGAGGAATGTTATTTATTTATTAATGAAACAGATGCAAAACACACATTCAGGAACCTGAATACTCCAGGCCTCTGGTGTGCCCATCATAGGAAATGAGAACACATTTTAGCATCTGTTCCTACACCGTCTGAACACCTGCAAGGTGAAAGGCCAGAAGCATTAGTCTTTGACTTTTTAAATCAGTCTCAGATAAACATATAGTAACACCCTGTAATTTGCAAACAAACTAGGCCAGAAGTATAAAACATTTCTCCAATCTATAAATAACCTTAGAGTAGTGAAGGGAGGCATAGAAAGCTGGATCTGGTGGTCAACACATATCACATGTTACTTAGCAGGTTTTCAAAGACATGATGATCCATAGAGAAGTTCTACTGTGAAAAAACAAGAACTTTTGAGAGAGAAAAGAAAAGCAAGCAAACTAGTACCCAGCATGGGTTTCTCTTAACTCAAAAACCAATGTGAATTTTAATTGGAGGCTGCTTCTATACTTCATCAGCCAAATAATGGTTCCACACTCGTTTTATCTTATTAAACCATCAATTCCTCTTATACTACAATGTTAAAATTCTCTCCCAATATAAAATCTGCTCACCTGCACAGTATTAGCCACAGGAGAAGCTTCTTCCCTGTTTGGATACAGTAAATCACTATCTCCCACAGAAAATCCTTTATGTTAAATTCATAGTTGGCTGCTCAAAAATCGGTACCCTGACTGGCAAGAACAGTAGCTGTTGGACGGGTGGATCTGAGGAGATGAACTCATGACCTAAGTTCATGTCGCTTTTTCCCCCTGGTTTTAGGGATTGAACCCAGGGACACTTTACCATTGAGCTACATCCCCAGCCCTTTTTATTTTGAGAAAGGGGTCTCAATAAGTTGCTGAGGCTGACCTTGAGCTTGTGATCCTCCTGCTTCAGCCTCCTGAGTCTCTGAGATTACAGGTATGTGCCACCAAATGCACCACAGTCCATGTCATTTCAAGAGCAATGCAAGTGACAGTTTAATATCATTTGATCTACTTTTCTAGTAGAAAGTCCCCACTCCCATAGATGACACTTGAGGGCTCACTAACCTGTATCCAGAATGCCCATTGAAACACCAATGATAGACATCATGAGAATCAGTAACACTGCTGCCTTGCAAAAAGGAATAACATAAAGACCAACTGTGGTAGCCAACAGTGAAGCCCCTGAGAAGAAGAGTTAAAAGTTAATTATAAAAAGCAGGAGTCATGCAGAAACCTAGGTCAAGGAAACATCATAAACACTTCTGAAAATGCAAAAGTAAGGTCAAATTTAAACTTGGTAATCATACATAGATGAGAGTTAGCAGCTGCTACAAGTGATTTTGTCATTTAACTATTTAATAAAATTTATGGATGATAAAATATAAATCACTATGACATGATTACAATTCAAGTACTGTTGATAATCGAACTAAAAATTATACCAGAACAAAAAATTTTATAGCAAAAGAGACAGGACAAAATTATTTACTTACATATTTCACATTTAAGAACCTAAAAATATACCTGGATAGGAATTAACAGTGTATAAAAGCAAAAATAAAATGAAATAAATAAAGTACTTTGTAATAAGACCTTACTAAATAAACTAGGGAATAGGGAACATAAGAAATAAATTCTTTCAACTCTCACTGCAAAGAAAGTGAATTCTTTATTTATTCATCAGCAATAAATTAGTCTCCTTGCTTCCAAAGAAGTTTTATCACATTAATCTAAATTTTCTTTAATCATGTTGCTTTATCAAAAAAAAAATGTTAAAACTTTTGCCATCTATTTCCAAGGTGATGCCATAAGTGACATGGGGCAGCAGGGACAAAAATGTAGCCTACTTCAGTTCACTCAACATGCCCTCCCCACTTCACTTTCAATCCAGAGTCTGTAGAGCTTGGGCAGATTCCAGGAGCTCATTCTGAGGCTGGAGGAGATCTGCCCTACACCGGAATAAGCAGAGAGAGCTATTTGAACAACACATGCATGATCCTACAGTGGTACCTAAATTACAGTGCAAGTCAGGAAGTCCAAGCATTGCTAACACACACATGGGACAGCTGATCTGTTTCCAGAGGACCCAACACAGGTTTCCTATGTCAATATAAGAGCAGAAAACATGGAAATTCAGTTTCTATGGAGAAGACACAAACACCACTCTTTTCATTTGTCAACCACTCAGCAGCTACTATTTTTCATATTTAAAGTCATGTTCTAACATGACAGCAACAAAGAACTGCAAAGCAGGGTTTACTTACCCAAAAGTAAAAAATGATTCATACAGTCAAAAAGAACTCCACCAATCATAGAGCCACACAAATATCCAGAGGCACGGCCCACAAAAATGAGAGAAAGACTGCTGATGTTTCTGTTCACATTCCTTGCCAAATCTTGAAACGTGGGTCCCAATATAGCGATACTCATTCCCTATAATATAAAATGACAATTTGTTTTTTTACTTATAATCTTTAAAATAATGTCTAAGTGGTAGTTTTTTCCACTATAAAAAACAGTGTGAGGGGGATTACAATGTAATGAAGAATACTTTATGCCCTATAGTCAAGAAAAATGAACAATACTACTATTATAGCTATAGATCCATGGGTTTTCTTCTATTTAACTCTCAATTTTTTAAATAAATTATTTAGTTTTTTGGGCTCCTTGAGGCAACTCTGTTTAGTTTTTTGAACAATACCTTAAAAAATTATTCTGCATTATTAGTTAATAAGATGTAACAAAACCATCCTCAAAATGCTTTGTTATTTCATATACTACACAAATGAATAGAATAGGAATTTAGTTGCTAAACATTTAAATTCTCAACACATAGAAATATATTCCCACTTTAAATGTTGAAACAGTAATATTTCTGGCACCCTCTGAACTACCCATATGCAAAATGTGTGGGAGATTAAACAATTTGAATGTTTCTAACATATATTTTGCTTCAAAGAAAATCCAAAGCCATCAGGAATGTGGTTTTTTTAAGATTTTCTGAGAAGATATCACATACATGTATTCAGAATGACTTTAACAATAAAATGTCACAGGACAACTGGTCAACAAGAACTAAAGATGACAGCTGGTTTTCAGAGGAAATTCACTGGACCCTTTTTAAAGTTTTTGAGCCTGAGGGTTGGGTAGAGGGGTGTAATCCCACTCACTGGGCAACTAAGGCATGAATATCACCAGTTCAGGGTCTCCCTGGGGCAACATAGTGAAATCCATCTCCAAGAAAAAAGAGAAAGAAAAAACTTTTTCTAATTCATCTACATTTCAAGGATAACTGATTCTATTTGCACTTTCTGTTGTACATGCAGGGTGTACCCCCCTGTCCAAGCAGGAGTACTCCAAGACTAAGGACTTGGGTATGCACAGGCCCAGAGCAAGCATCAGGAACAAGGAAAGAAGCCTGAACACTGGTCTAATGCAATTACTTCATGTCTTCAAAGGATTTACAAGACGTGGTGCACAGTGAGGGCTCACCAGGAATCTGCAGTGATTTCTTTCTCCTCCCCAAAATATTCTAAGAATATTGTGGCTCAGACTGTCTGATATGCTAAGTAACCAGAAGTGACTCTCCGCAAAGGGCAATGTGTTAACTAAGGGTTACAACTCTCCAGCTTCCAAAATTATCACGTTTGGCAAAAAGGGTTAGGCAAAGCTGCATCTAGCCTTGCACTATGCTCCAAGAAAATCATGTAAGGATATGAACGCTTGATATAAATAGGACTGTGAGTGGAGTAAGATGTTCCTGGCTCCACCGCTTATACATCTGTGTGACACCGAAGTCACTTTGCTCTCCTTGCAAATTTCCCTATCTGCAAAATTAAGTGGTTGGCTTAATTTGATCAGGACACTAGAAAGAGTATATCCCAGAAAAATCAGCTTTTCTTTGTAATCATGTGAGGACTAAATGGGTGGGGTGCGAAGGCCTCTGCACCGGCGAGGTATGAAGGTTTGCTGCAGTCGTTAAACATAATAGGCAAATTAGTTCCACACTTGACAATACCCCCCCAGGTGGAATTGTGCCCGTTTTCCAGATGACCAAACTGAGGCCGAGGCAGATTAACTAATAAGCCCAAGGTCACACTGCGCGGGGGGAGAAGCCAAGACTCCAACCGTGAAGGCCACTTGCTTTGCAGGGCGCCTTCTCGCGCCCGGCCAGGGAGGGTCGCTCCCACAGCTCTCACCAGCCCCAGGAAGGCGGCACACAGGATGGCGGTGGTGAACCAGCGCAGCACGGTCCGGGCCCGGCTGCTCGGCCGGGAATCCGCCACCGTCTCTGGTTCATTCGCCTGGACGTCAGCCTGGAGGAGCCGCTGCCCAGCAGCCGGGGCCCCGGCCCCACGGAACTCCAGTTCCAACTCCAGCTTGGAGGCTCCAAATGGTCTCGCTGCGGTTCTCTGTTCAACCGAGCTTCAGGTGCTCGGAGGTGAGCCACGGTCCCGCCCCCCGCGGCCCGACAGCCTCCCAAGGTGCCGCCTCCCCTCCGCCCACCAGGAGAGAAGCCCGGGAAGTCGGACTCCGCGAAGCGCAGGTGTTGGTGCGCAGCTGGCATTTGCCCTCCAGATCGCGCTGAGCTCGCGCGGGTCACTTGACGGAAATGAAGCCTCTAGCCAACCAGAACCGCGCTTCAAACCGGAAGTTGCTCCAGTTGCCTAGGAGACTGGATGTCTGACAGGCATCGCATCACACTTAGTTGAACTTCCTGACGCTAGGGGACTGGCGCCCCGAGGCGGAGCAAACGGAAGCTGCAGCCTCTGAACAGACAAATCGGGAGGTAAGATGCCCCTGAGGAACAGGGTATAAAGTGGCAGGATTGCTGGCAACTATGGGCCAAGGACTGCAACGTGGAACCTCCACCCTGCTCCCCGGGTCTCCTAGGAAACACTGGGAAACTGCGAGGCGCGGTGGTGCACGCCTGTAACCTAGTGACACAGGAGGCCGAGGCACAAGGCAAGCCTCAGCAACTTAGTGAGATAGTGAGATCCAGTCTCAAAATTAAAATAAGTAAAAAGATCTGGGGTGTAACTCAGTGGTAAAGAACCCCTGGATTCAATTCATTCCACAGTAACTAAGCCTCTCTCTCTCTCTCTCTCTCTCTCTCTCACACACACACACACACACACACACACACGACAAAAAAAAAAAAAAAAAAAAAGAAGATAGGAAGACCAAAAGTCTTGCCTTCATAGAGTTTTTCTTTTTTTTTTTTTTTTTTCTTTTTTTTTTTTATTGTAAACAAATGGGATACATGTTGTTTCTCTGTTGGTACATGGCGCAAAGGCATACCATTTGTGTAATCATAAATTTACATAGAGTAGGGGGCCGAGGCCGGGAGTGCCTGTGCGCCGGCGGCGACGACGCCGGCAGCGGCGGCCCAGCAGGCTCTGTGCGTGGGTCCGCGGCGGCTCCGGGTCCGCCCGCGGGTTGCGGTGCGAGCGGGGGCCTGGCTGCCCTCCTCCCCCGCCTGCCGCCGCCGCTGTGATTAGGTGGAAGATGGCGCTGGGCGGATGGAAATCCTAATGACAGTCTCCAAATTCGCTTCCATCTGTACCATGGGCGCCAATGCCTCGGCATTAGAGAAAGAGATTGGTCCAGAACAGTTTCCAGTTAATGAGCACTATTTTGGATTAGTCAATTTTGGGAATACCTGCTACTGCAATTCAGTTCTTCAAGCACTTTATTTTTGTCGTCCATTTCGGGAAAAAGTTCTAGCATACAAGAGTCAGCCTAGGAAGAAGGAGAACCTTCTTACGTGCTTAGCAGATCTCTTCCATAGCATAGCCACTCAGAAGAAAAAGGTTGGAGTAATTCCTCCGAAGAAGTTCATAACAAGATTACGGAAAGAAAATGAACTTTTTGACAACTACATGCAGCAAGATGCCCATGAATTCTTAAATTACCTACTAAATACAATTGCTGATATTTTACAAGAAGAGAGAAAGCAGGAAAAACAAAATGGTCGTTTACCTAATGGAAATATTGATAGTGAAAATAATAACAGCACACCAGACCCAACGTGGGTACATGAGATTTTTCAGGGAACATTAACTAATGAAACCAGATGTCTTACTTGTGAAACTATAAGCAGCAAAGATGAAGATTTTTTAGACCTTTCTGTTGACGTGGAACAAAACACATCAATTACTCACTGTTTAAGGGGCTTTAGCAACACAGAAACTCTGTGCAGTGAATACAAATATTACTGTGAAGAGTGTCGTAGCAAGCAGGAAGCACATAAAGGCTCTGCACCTGAAGAGATTTAAATATATGGATCAACTTCATCGATACACAAAACTTTCTTACCGGGTAGTTTTTCCTTTAGAACTCCGTCTGTTTAACACTTCAGGTGATGCGACCAATCCTGACAGAATGTACGACCTAGTTGCTGTTGTGGTTCACTGTGGAAGTGGTCCCAATCGAGGCCATTATATTGCAATAGTTAAGAGTCATGACTTTTGGTTGTTGTTTGATGATGACATTGTAGAAAAAATAGATGCACAAGCTATTGAAGAATTCTACGGGTTGACATCAGATATCTCTAAGAACTCTGAGTCTGGTTACATCCTTTTCTATCAGTCTCGGGACTGAGGGGGAACCGTGATGAAGAGATATTTTCTGCCTCATTTCTACTCTGGTTATTTTGGAAAGGATCAAGCACTGATTTTTCAAGAAAAGAGAAATGCAGGAAGCTCAGGGGGCAGTAGCACACTTTGCACACAATAAAGCAAAGACTCTGGATTAACAAAAAAAAAAAATTTACATAGAGTAATGTTGTTTGATTCATTCTGTTATTTTTTCCCTTCCCCCCACCCCTCCCACCCCTCTTTACCCTCTATACAGTAGTTCCTTCCTCCATACTTGCCCCCCTCCCTAACCCTAACTCTAACCCTAACACTAATCCTTCCCTCCCCCCCATTGTGTCATCCTCCACTTATTAGCGATATCATTCGTCCTTTGGCTTTTTGAGATTGGCTTATCTCACTTAGCATGATATTCTCCAATTTCATCCATTTGCCTGCAAATGCCATAATTGTATCATTCTTTATGGCTGAGTAATATTCCATTGTGTATATATACCACAGTTTTTTTATCCACTCATCAATTGAAGGGCATCTCGGTTGGTTCCACAGTCTGGCTATTGTGAATTGAGCAGCTATGAACATTGATGTGGCTGTATCTCTGTAGTATGCTGATTTTAAGTCCTTTGGGTATAGGCCAAGGAGTGGGATAGCTGGGTCAAATGGAGGGTCCATTCCAAGTTTTCTAAGGAATCTCCACACTGCTTTCCAGAGTGGCTGCACTAATTTGCAGCCCCACCAGCAATGTATGAGTGTACCTTTCTCCCCACATCCTCGCCAACACCTGTTGTTGCTCTTATTCTTGATAATCGCCATTCTAATTGGGGTGAGATGGAATCTTAGGGTGGTTTTGATTTGCATTTCTCTTATTACTAGATATGTTGAACATTTTTCCATATGTTTATTGATTGCTTGTAGATCTTCTTCTGTGAAGTGTCTATTCATTTCCTTAGCCCATTTGTTGACTGGATTATTTGAATTCGTGGAGTAGAGTTTTTTGAGTTCTTTATAGATTCTGGAGATTAGTGCTCTATCTGAAGTATGATTGGCAAAGATATTCTCCCACTGTGTAGGCTCTTTCTTCTCATTGCTGATAGTTGCCTTTGCTGAGAGAAAGCTTTTTAGTTTGAATCTATCCCAGTGGTTGATTCTAGCTTTTATTTCTTGTGCTTTTATTTCTTGTGCTTGTCCTGTTAAGGAAGTCTGGTCCTAGACCAACAAGGTGAAGATTTGGACCTACTTTTTCTTCTATAATCTGCAGGGTCTCTGGTCTGATTCCGAGGTCCTTAATCCATTTTGAGTTTAGTTTCGTGCATGGTGAGAGATATGGGTTTAGTTTCATTCTGTTGCATATGGATTTCCAAATCTCCCAGCACCATTTGTTGAAGAGGCTATCTTTTCTCCATTGCATATTTTTGGCCCCTTTGTCTAGTATGAGAAAATTGTATTTATTTGGGTTTGTGTCCGTGTCCTCTATTCTATACCATTGATCTACCTTTCTATTTTGGTACCAATACCATGCCGTTTTTGTTACTATTGCTTTGTAGTAGAGTTGAAGATCT
The DNA here is from genome assembly GCF_902686455.1 of Sciurus vulgaris. Classification (NCBI taxonomy): domain Eukaryota; kingdom Metazoa; phylum Chordata; class Mammalia; order Rodentia; family Sciuridae; genus Sciurus; species Sciurus vulgaris. The sequence goes on from NC_136467.1 coordinate 53,539,761, forward strand.
GGTATTGCAATACCCCCTGTTTCACTCTTCCTGCTAAGGATTGCTTTAGCTATTCTGGGTTTCTTATTCTTCCAGATGAATTTCATGATTGCTTGCTCTATTTCTGTAAGGTACGTCATTGGGATTTTAATTGGAATTGCATTGAATTTGTATAGCACTTTAGGTAGTATCGCCATTTTGACAATATTAATTCTTCCTATCCAAGAACATGGAAGATCTTTCCATCTTCTAAGGTGTTCTTTAATTTCTTTCTTTAGTGTTGTATAGTTCTCATTGTAGAGGTATTTCACCTCTTTTGTGAGATTGATTCCCAAGTATTTTATTTTTTTCGAGGCTATTGTGAATGGGGTAGTTTTCCTAATTTCTCTTTCTGAAGATTCATCACTTATGTATAAAAATGCATTGGATTTATGGGCATTGATCTTGTAACCTGCTACTTTACTGAATTCACTTATGAGTTCTAAGAGTTTTCTGGTGGAATTTCCAGGTTCCTCTAAATATATAATCATGTCATCAGCGAACAGGGATAGTTTGAATTTTTCTTTTCCAATTCGTATCCCTTTAATTTCTTTGGTTTGTCTAATTGCTCTGGCCAGAGTCTCAAGAATGATGTTGAATAGAAGTGGTGAAAGAGGGCATCCCTGCCTTGTTCCAGTTTTTAGGGGGAATGCTTTCAGTTTTTCACCATTTAGAATGATATTAGCCATGGGCTTCGCATAAATGGCCTTTACAATGTTAAGGAATATTCCCACTATCCCTATTTTTTCTAGTGTTTTGAGCATGAAGGGGTACTGTATTTTATCAAATGCTTTTTCTGCATCTATTGAAATAATCATGTGATTCTTGACTTTAAGTCTATTAATATGGTGAATTACGTTTATTGATTTCCTGATGTTGAACCAACCTTGCATCCCTGGGATGAAGCCCACTTGATCATGGTGCACTATCTATTTAATATGTTTTTGTATGCGATTTGCTAAAATTTTGTTGAGAATTTTTGCGTCGATGTTCATTAAGGATATTGGTCTGAAATTTTCTTTCCTTGATGAGTCTCTGTCTGGTTTAGGTATCAGTGTGATATTGGCTTCATAGAATGAGTTTGGGAGGGTTCCCTCCTCTTCTATTTTATGGAATACTTTGAGAAGTATTGGAATGAGCTCTTCTTTAAAGGTCTTGTAGAACTCGGCTGAGAACCCATCTGGTCTCGGACTTTTCTTTGTTGGTAGGCTTTTGATGACTTCTTCTATTTCAGTACTTGAAATTGGTCTATTTAAATTGTTTATGTCCTCCTCGTTCAGTTTAGGCAATTCATATGTCTCTAGAAACCTGTTGATGTCTTCGAAATTTTCTATTTTGTTGGAGTATAGATTTTCAAAATAGCTTCTAATTATGTTTTGTATTTCAATCCTGTCTGTTGTGATATTTCCTTGTTCATTCCGAATTTTAGTGATTTGGGTTTTCTCTCATCTTCTCTTTGTTAGTGTGGCTAAAGGTTTATCAATTTTGTTTATTTTTTCGAAGAACCAACTATTTATTTTGTCAATTTTTTGTATCGTTTCTTTTGTTTCAATTTCATTGATTTCAGCTCTGAGTTTAACTCTTTCCTGTCTTCTACTACTTTTGGTGCTGTTCTGTTCTTCTTTTTCTAGGGCTTTGAGCTGTAGTGTTAGGTTGTTTATTTGTTGAGTTTTACTTCTTTTATTAAATGCGCTCCATGAAATAAATTTCCCTCTAAGTACTGCTTTCATAGTGCCCCAGAGATTTTGATATGATGTTTCTTTGTTCTCATTTACCTCTAAGAATTTTTTAATTTCCTTCCTAATATCTTCTGTTATCCATTCATCATATAATAGCATATTGTTTAATCTCCAGATGTTGGAATAGTTTCTGTGTTTTACTCTTTCATTTATTTCTAACTTCAATCCATTATGATCTGATAGAATACATGCTAGTGTCTCTATCTTCTTGTATTTGCTAACATTAGCTTTGTGGCATAATATATGGTCTATTTTAGAGAAGGATCCATGTGCTGCTGAGAAGAAAGTGTATTCGCTCTTGGTTGGATGGTATATTCTATAAATGTCTGTTAAGTCTAAATTATTGATTGTGTTATTGAGATCTATGGTTTCTTTGTTCAATTTTTGTCTGGAAGATCTGTCGAGTGGTGAGAGAGGCGTGTTAAAATCACCTAGTATTATTGTGTTATGGTCTATTTGGTTTCTGAAATTGAGAAGGATTTGTTTGACATACATGGATGAGCCACTGTTTGGGGCATAGATGTTTATGATTGTTATATCTTGCTGATTTATGCTTCCCTTAAGCAGTATGAAATGACCTTCTTTATCCCTTCTGACTAACTTTGGCTTGAAGTCCACATTATCGGAAATGAGGATGGATACTCCAGCTTTTTTGCTGAGTCCATGCGCATGGTATGTTTTTCCCCATCCTTTCACCTTTAGTCTATGGGTATCTTTTTCTATAAGGTGAGTCTCTTGCAGGCAACATATTGTTGGATCTTTCTTTTTAATCCAATCTGCCAGTCTATGTCTTTTGATTGATGAATTCAGGCCATTAACATTCAGGGTTATTATAGAGATATGATTTGGTTTCCCGGTCATTCGGTTCATTTTTAAAATTTTATTTATTTATTTGTTTGACACAACTTGTTTCCTCCTTTATTTCATAATTCCTTTAGGATAATTCCTCCCTTTGCTGATTTGCTTCTTTGTTTTTCATCTCTTCCTCATGGAATATTTTGCTGAGAATGTTCTGTAATGCTGGCTTTCTTTTTGTAAATTCTTTTAGCTTTTGTTTATCATGGAAGGATTTTATTTCATCGTCAAATTTGAAGGTAAGTTTTGCTGGGTATAAGAGTCTTGGTTGGCATCCATTTTCTTTCAGGGCTTGAAAAATGTTGTTCCAGGCCCTTCTAGCTTTTAGGGTCTGGATTGAAAAATCTGCTGATATCCGTATTGGTTTCCCCCTGAATGTAATTTGGTTCTTTTCTCTCACAGCCTTTAAAATTCTGTCTTTATTTTGTATGTTAGGTATTTTCATTATAATGTGCCTTGGTGTGGGTCTGTTGTAGTTTTGTGTATTTGGAGTCCTATAAGCCTCTTGAAATTGATTTTCCATTTCATTCTTCAGATTTGGGAAATTTTCTGATATTATTTCATTGAATAAATTGTTCATTCCTTTGGCTTGTTTCTCTAGGCCTTCCTCAATCCCAATAATTCTTAAATTTGGCCTTTTCATGATATCCCATAGTTCTTGTAGATTCTGTTCATGATTTCTTACCATCTCTCTGTTTGTTCAACTTTGTTTTCAAGGTTAAATATTTTGTCTTCAATGTCTGACGGTCTGTCTTCCAGGTGTTCTATCCTATTGGATATGCTTCCTATGGAGTTTTTAATTTGGTTTATTGTTTCCTTCATGTCAAGGATTTCTGTTTGGTTTTTTTCAATATCTCTAACTCTTTATTGAAATGATCTTTTGCTTCTTGTATTTGCTCTTTTAATTGTCAATTGGTGCGATCATTCAATGCTTGCATTTGCTCTTTCATCTCATCATTCAGTGCGTGCATTTGCTCTTTCATCTCATGGTTGGCTTCTCTGATCATTTTAATTATGTACATTCTGAACTCCTTTTCTGTCATTTCTTCTGCCATGCTATCACTGGGTTTTATTGATGTAACATCTAGATTTGTTGCAGCATTTTCTTTCCTTGTTTTCTCATATTGTTCAGGTATCAGTGGACTGCTGAGATATTGTAGATTTCCTCTATTGACTTACAATGTCCCTGAAGATTTCTATATATATCCCCCCTTAGCCTTCAGTAGGCTGAAGTCTTGGAGGAAGTTGATAATGCGGTGCTCCACAAGGAAGCTGCCTCTCTAGGAGTGGTGGCCTTCAGGTGGGGTATAATCCCTGCTAGTGGGCAGAGGTGCCTCCACTTGTTGACCAATGGTCATCCAAAGGGGACCTAGGCTGCGGGCTGAGGCAAGGCCTGTTTGGGCCTGAGTCTCTGGTTTTACCGTCCTTGTGGGGAAACCTCACCCAGCAGGGAAGACTCACCCGGTGGGGAGGTCTCGCTGGTCAGTTCCCTCCTAGAGGTTCCCCTCAATTTACAGCTACCGCCTGGGCTGGGCTGCCTTCCTCTGCAAAGTTCCCAGGGGCCCGGCCCTACCTCCTGGGCCTGGGAGCCTCACCCTTCGCAGATGAATCTCCTTAGGCTGCCCCTCCTCAGAGAATCTGCCCGCAGGCCTGGAACCTTCCCTCCGCCCTAAGCCTGTCTCTGTGCGGCTCTTCCACCAAGAAGCCTCCTAGATCCTGGGACCCTGCTCTGCACCTAATCGCCTGGCTATGCGGCCCCTCCTCTGAGCAGCCACCTGGGGCCCCGTACAATCGCTTTGAGTCCCAGAGACCCGCCACACGCCTCTTCCTCCAGACAGCCGCCCAGTATTCCGGTGCGGTCATTAGGAGTCCAAGAAACTCACTGCGTGCCTCCACCTCCCACCAACCACCCGTAGCCCTGGGCAATCAATCACTCCAAGTCGAAGTGACCCTCCCCGTTCCTCCTCCTTCTCCAGATAACCCCCCAGGTGTTCAGGAGCGGTCGCTCTGAGTGGCTCTGAATCCATGTGACCCGCTGCACGGGTCCTCTGGGCAACCGCCCGGAGCTCTGGTGCGGCCACTCAAGACCAAGCGGCCCACCACGCTTCCCCTCCAGGCAGCCCCCCTGTGTTCAGGAGCTGTCACTTTAAGTCCAAACAACTCACCACTCGCCTTCTCCTCTGAGCAGCCGCCTGGAGCGCTAATGCAGTCACTGCGAGTCCAAACGACCCGCCGCGCTCCTCCTCCTCCTCCTCCTCCTCCGGGTAGGCCCCGGTTTTCAGAAGTGGTCTGAGTCCAAACAGCTCACCACGCAGCCCCTCCTCCGGCAACCGCCTGTAGCTCTGGTGCAGTCACTCTGAATCCAAGCGGCCGCGCTCCTTGTCCTCCTCCTCGTCCTCAGGGCAAGCCCCGGTGTTCAGAAGCGGTCGCTTAGAGTCCAAACAGCTCGCCGCGCGGCTTCTCCTCTGGCAACCGCCTGTAGTTCTGGTGCAGTCACTCCGAATCCAAGCGGCCACGTTCCTCTTCCTCCTCCTCAGGGCAGGCCCCGGTGTCCTGAGTCCACACAGCTCTCCTCGCCACTCCTCCCCTGGGCAGCCGCCGGAGCCCCAGTGGTTGCTCCGAGTCCCAGCGCTGTGCCGAGCGGCCTCCTTTACGGCGCTCCCAGTTGTCCGCGTTCACTGCTCCAGCAGGGGGAGGGGCGTCTCGCCGGCAGCTCTACTTCACAAAGTTCCCTGCGTTTTGGGACCACCGTCCCATCCGGGACTCCTTCCCAACGGGTGAGAGTCACCCGGCTGCTTTGAGTTGGTCCCAAGTGTCTCAATATCTCCTCTTTTGAATCCTGAGTCCTGGAGCAACATGAAATGCAGCCACCCTCTAGGTCGCCATCTTGAAACCCTTCATAGAGCTTTTCAAATTCACTGCCCTTGCTCCTTTGGTTTTTCAGTGTATTGTACATCTTTCAGTCCACAAATATTTGTTGAAACTCATGTAAGCTTTCAGTTCCACTTTGGCCCCATTTACAGATAGGGATATTAAGGCAGAGAGAGTAACGAGGAAACAACTTGCCCACGGTAGTCAAGGAATCAGTGACCCTATATGAATAGTGCAACAGTAGCTCAATAAAGCAAGCTGGATTCAAAACTGCCCACAGCATACAGCTGCCTCAATTCCTGTAGATAATTACCATGTTGTGAGGAAGTGGAGCCATTGGCAGTATTTCTGACAACAGCAGTCAACTGAATACTGCCAGCAACCATGTGCCCTGGAAAAGCTGTCCAAGCTCTGATAAAGAATGCTACACTACCCAACAGTGATCTTTGTCCTGTGAGACCCATAGTAAGAAGCACAGTTAAGTCATGTCTACATTGCTGAACCACAGAAATATGAATGTTGTTTTAAGCTGCTATTTTTGTGGTCACTTATTAGTCAGCAATAGAAGAGTTAGCTGAAAAGTTGGCTCTTGGTTATTGTGTATCAGCAGACACTGACCTAAGAACTGATCATTCAAAGGAATGCCAATGCTTCAAAGTGTGCTAAGTCTATTCCTTTCAATGTGGAAACACATTTTCAGAATTTTATAATGCCAGTGATCTCAAGGATATTCACATTTTGGTTTGTGGAATCTTAGCAACTTTTCTGTCTGGATTTCCAGAATGTATGCCACGTTCTCATTATCATGCATCTCTCCCATGGCCCCAGCTCCTACACTGGAAAGGTAGAAGCTGAGGGTAGAATCCCTGTAGTGATGAGCCTCTCATCAGCCAAACAACTGCTACTGCCTAAGGCCAGCAGCCTGAGGAAGAGCAGAGAGTGAAACAGAGGAGATTTCCAAACACTAACCAGGGGAGAAGTACAGTGTAAAAAGAGCAACAGGCGTTTTACCATCAGTTTCCCCACTAGCCCTCTCCAAAGCTGTTAGGTTCTCAACTTGAATGAAAGCTGTAAGGTAAAGGAAAAGTGGTTAAGAAAGGTACTGCATTTCACGTAAGACAAACCAAAGCAATTGTTTTTCAAAAACAAATTTATAGAAATTAGGTAAGAGAAAGCAAACACACTGCATTCTGATAGAAACTTGAGGTCACTCAGCACAAAACTTGGGAAAATATACAAAATCTCTCATCAATTACAGACACACCAGTCTGGCCATACTCATCTGAAGTTCCCCTTCTCATCCCTGATGCCTGGGCTAAGCTACCTTATTATCTTCACTTTGGTTTCCCAGGTATTTCAGACTCAGGGAGGAGGAGCCCTGGATAAGTGACCCAAGAATTCCAAACCCTGGAAAAGACTGTGGCTTATTGTAAACTGAATTTTTATACTGGTTTACAGTATTTGGAGTGGGAATAACCCCCAAACCCAGTGAGGATCAAATCTTAAAACAGGAATACCTCTTACTAAGACAAGCCAGAGGCCTCAAAAGAACAACCTACTTCTAATGTCGTAACTCTCTGAGACAGCTTCTAATATTGGAATATAATATCTAAAATTCCATCTGTACATAACTAGAGATTAAATTAACATTTAAAAATAAGTTTTATTCTGAAATATAAGCAAATATAGTATAATTTCCATGATTGAATGAATTACTATATATCATTGAATCTAAGACATTGATTATAAAACACAACCATATTCTATATATACTTATAGTAATGTGAATTAAATTTTGTCACTATGTTCAATGATCATTAAGACATATCCTGATTGAACATGTTAAAAAGTATGGGGTAAAGGTCTGTCTTAGGATAAACAAAATGCAGCACTAGAAAATGCATTTTTCAGAAAATTATTCAAGAACATATAAGCATTGAATATATGAAAGTGATATGAATTCATAATCAGTAACACATACTCTTTAATTTAGATATTATCTCATTTTCATTTCAAGAATCACACATGAGGCTCTGCACAGTGGAGCATGCCTATAATCCCAGTGGTTCAGAAGGTTGAGGTAGGAGGATTGTGATTTCAAAGCCAGCCTCAGCAAAAGGAAGGTGCTAAGCAACTCAGTGAGACTCCATCTCTAAATAAAATGTGAAATAGGGTGGGGATGTGGCTCAGTGGTCAAGTGCCCCTGAGTCCAATCCCTGGTACCCCCCCAAAAAAAGAATCGCAAATCAGGACATGATATAAACCAGGCCTCAGTGTAGTGCTGGAAGACTGAGTAACACCTTGAATCCAGGTCTCATGGGCTCTGTTCTGTGTTCTCTTTATAGAAATCAAAAATCAAATAAATCATTAGCATTCCTTTGTCTAACCATATAGATAAGGTAAAAGAATTAATAAAAACATCTGCTGATTCCAAAGATGCTTTTAAAGACACTATTCGAAAAAAATAACAGAATGAACATTGCCCTATGTAAATTTATGATTTTTAATTAAAAAAAAAAGTGTCTCAAATATGGCACAGGCCAGGTGTTAGGTCAGTGTACTCTATGGTTTCAGCTAGAATAGGTGGAATATTTTTCCCATCTAGTTGGTGATAACTCTTATGTGCCTGTTCTTCACTGTGTATTTAACTTTTAGTGAGAGTAAAGGCTTTTGTGAGACACACACACATACACACACACACACACACAAAAAAAAAAAAAAAAAAAAAAAGACACTATTCTCCCCAAATTCCCAGGAAGAAGATGACTATCTGGTAATTTACTTAGCAAATCCATTGCACTCCTCCTCAGCAAATTCATTGCACTCAGCAAATCCATTGCTCTACTAGAATACTACCCAAGTTCTCAAACACAAATAGCTTCACTACCTGCTCTGAAAGGTGGAGACCATAAAGTATTACCTAATCAACCACATGCCAAACACTAGTCTCATGACAACTTCCTACTGTACCATATCATACCAATCGATAGTTTCTGGAAGACTCCGGCTTTTAGAGAACATTTCAAAACTTTTCAGCATTTGCTATTAATGAACCTAAAAATTGATCCCCAAAGCATACTAAAAATCTACTAATGCTCTCCTCTGAATGACCTGGTTAGAGGTGGCATTTATTCAAGGCAATCATAAATAATTCATCTCCTCTAAGTGTTAGTCCCTTTTTTCCTGGTTTCTGGCAAGATGCTTCAGAGGGGAATGACCAGATTAACTGGAGAAGATCCAAACATCAATGCATTTGAGAGTGATTGGTTGGAAACATCTGGGCTCTGGACTCCATTGAATTATCTCCAGATGTCTCTATGAAAGAATATCTTATTTTATCATTTATTTCTACCACTTCAAAATCCATTTCATTTCATTTTTTCTACATCCTCCCCTTCATTTTCCTCCTCATAGTCATTTAGCTCAGTTGGAAAGCAAAGTTTTTTAGTTCTCAATCTTTCTGTTTGATTTTTGCTGGTGATCCAGAGGCAAAGTGGCTAATTTATACAGCACAGGAAATATAACAGCAGTGGATATTGCTGACCCCAAACAGGTGTACAGAACTATGGGCAAATCTGGGTATTGTCCTTGAACAATTCCAATTACTGCAGGAATAGCCATTTCTCCCAGGGCAGCACCAACTACCAAAATGGCTGCAGATTTCCCACTTATGGTCGTGTACTGCTCAATCCAGGAAACACCACTAGGAAACGTGGTTGCCATTGAGGCCCCATACAGCGAAGTAGCAATCCAGAGACAAAGTGGACTCTTGTCAAAAAGCACCAGAAACAAAGATGAAGCCAGGCTGCCAATGTTGCTCAACACAATCATGGTGCCAGGCTGTAGACAGGTAGCAAAGAAGATTGCCAGCCCCCTGCAGGCTGCAAAGGTCCCCCAGAAGATGGAGTTCAACCCAGCTGCTTCTCGTTCTTCCATGCCAGCATGGGTGGTGGCAAAGGAGAAAACATAAGAGCCATATGTTGTCTCTGCTCCAACATAAAAAAAGAAGAACAGGAAAAGGAGGCAGAGAAGGCTTTTGTGATATTCAGCCCTTCGATATCCCTGAGCAGATGCTTTTGATTTTTCCTGCCTTGAGCTTTTCTTAAAAAACAGAGCAAACGGGAAGACAGACACTATGAAGATATAAGTGCCAATAAAAGCATAAGCCCACAGGAGATTCATGTTATCAGGCAATCCAAACAGAGGGACTGAGTCAGTTTCAGATGATCCATTGGTGGCTGGAGGCTGAAAGTCAGGCTCTGTGTGGTTTTCAGCAGACACTGTGGTACCCAAGGCCAGTTTAGCCAGAAGTGGAGCTAGAAAGGCACCCAAGGCAAAACTGAAGTGTAAGGCCTGCATGTGTGGGGCTCCTTCATCCCCCCAAATATCCAAGATGAGGACATTACCACCTGCCAGTGAAAGAGGGAGAAATTATTTCCATAAAATACAGTTACCTTGTTAAAAATATAGGTCATTAGAATTAGAATTAATATTTATTTCATGGCATGAGCATCATAATGTTCAAAATTATCAAATACTGCACCTGATTCCATTCAGATTAAAGGAACTCTAACCCACTACCACCAGAGAACTATGTCTTACAACATCTCATCTGCATAATGGAATTTTACAACTATTAAACTAGTACCTCCTAGAGCTAGTCACATTAGCAAAGACATTTTTTTTAAAAAAGCAGGGCTTAACACCAAACTGAAGAGTAATATTTTTACACCAAATATTTATTTGTAAGTATTTTAAATACATACATATTTACTATGCAAACTTTTACCATCAGATCCTGGCCATATTACCAAAGTGTTGTGTGCTTGCATGATGACATAGTAGCTCTAATGCTGGGCAACAGAAGCACTTGAGAGAGGGGAGAAAAAAGAAAGGAAAGTAGTAGTACAGTGTATGCATTTCTCTTTAGTTCAAAACAGGTGCGTTTTAAATTCGGTAGCTGCTTCTGTGCTTGTGGAGTCAAATTAAGCTTTGACACTTGTTTTGTCCTATTAAATCATCAATTTAATGATAAAATTCTCTCCCCAAATAAAGCTCACTCACCTGTACCATAATTAGCCACAGGAGGAGGGTCCTTCCCTGCTTGGATACCATACATCAACAATCTCCCTTAAAACCAAACTATTTCTATTCATTTAATAGGTGGCTGCTAGGGCCTGGGGATTTAACTCGGTTGGTGGAGTGCTTACCTCGCATGCACAAGGCCCTGGGTTTGATCCCCAGCACCACCCAAAAACAAAAATAGTTGGCTACCCAAAAATTGGTGCCCTAACTGGCAAGAAGAGGAGCTACCTCTAGAAGGGTGGTTCTGACAGGGTGAACCCACGACCCACTCAGTAAGTCCATGTCATTTCAAGAGCACTGCCAGCAACAGGCTAATATCATCTGCTACACTCCCTGGTAGAAAGTCCGCACTCCCAGAGATGACACTGAAATGTTCACTTACCTATACCCACAATGCTCCCTGAAGCACCAAAGACAGACATCATGATGATCATTACTATTGCTCCCTTGTAAAAAGGAATAAGAAAAAGACCAACTGCAGTAGCTAACATTGACATCCCTGAGAAGAAAAATTTTAAAGTCAGCTATTAAAAGCAGAATTTAGGCAGGTTCACGGGTCAAGTCAACATCATAATAACTTTAAAAATGCAAAATAAGGTGAGATTTAAATTTGGTGATTGTGTGTAAATGAGTTGCAGCTTCTGTAAGTGGTTATGTCATTTAAATTTTTATAAGCTTTATAGACTCTAAAACACAAATTTCTATGACATGATTACAATTCAGGTACTGTTAATTGAACTATAAATTATGACACAAAGGAAAGTTTTATTGTAAAAGACTTGCCAAAATTGAATGTTATGCATTTAAGAAACTAATGGTATGCTTAGTATGTATTAACAGTGTAAAAAAACAAAAATTAAATGCAATAAATATAGTATTTTGTAGTAAAAACTTACTAACTAAACTAGTCTTAGGAATAGGGAGGGAAAAAAGAAATATATACTTTCAACTCACATTGCAGATAAAGGGGATTCTTTATTTTTCAGCAACAAATTATTCTCCTTGCTTCCAAAGGAGATTTATGTTTTATTATATAAATCTAAATTTTCTTGAAATATGCCAATTTATTCAAAACAGAATAGGTTAAAAGCTTTGCCATCTATTTTCAGGGTGAATTAGAGCAATCCAGGGTCATCACTGACATGGGACAGCAGGGACAAAAATATAACCTACCTCAGTTCACTCACCATCCCCTCTCCCTTCACTTTCAATCCAGAGTCCATAAAGCCTGGGTAGGTTCCAGGAGCTCATTCTAATCTCTATGGCCCTAGGAGATCTGTCCTACAACATGAGCAGAGCCTTTTGGACAACCAGTGCATGATCCTACAGTGGTACTTAAATTACAGTGAAGGTCTAGGAGGCTAAGGAGTGCTCATGCACACATCAGAGGGCTGATCTAAGTTTCCAGAGGGCGCAGCACAGATTGCCCCAAACTGCCAAGGTGAGAGCAGACATGGAAACCAAATTTCCAATGAGGACACCCAAATAGCACCCATTTTAGTTGTCAATCACTCTGCAGGCTACTATTTTCATATTAGAGCCAAGCTGTAAAATCATTTGCAGTCACAAAAAACACAAAGCAGTGTTTACTTACCCAAAAGTAAAAAATGATTCATATAGTCAAAAAGAACTCCACCAATCATAGAGCCACACAAATATCCAGAGGCACGGCCCACAAAAATGAGAGAAAGACTGCTGATATTTCTGTTCACATTTCTTGCCAAATCTTGAAAGGTGGGTCCCAGTATACCGATACACATTCCCTAAAATTTCAAAAGATGAAAGCATTTTATTTACAATCATTAAAATAATGTCTAAGTGGTAGCTTTTTCCAGTATTAAAAGGTAGGAGGGAGGATTACAATGTAATGCAGGGAATTACTAAGTCCCACAGTGAGGTAAAATGTACTATGACAATACCATTATTATTAGAATTACAAACTCCTGTAGATTTTTCTTGTATTTGCAACTCTCAATGTTACAAAATTATTTTAGAGGATTCAAGATGGCAATTTAGAGGAAGCCTGCATTCCTCAGGGCTCCATGGCTTAGATTCTCATGGCAGGAATATGCTCCTCAGTGAAGTGAGCGGATGTGGGATTGCACTGAAATTCAATCATCCTAGTGTCTTACGGACTCAGAAATTTGGGTACATTAAACAAAGAAGAAGGGGTTTATTGGAGCTGAACCATTGGCAGTGGCAGCAGTAGCAACAGCAGCTCTGGTTCACCACAGAGGGAGGGAGAATACAGAGAAAAACCCAGATTTGGTATGGAAAAACCTGAGACCAGAAAAACAGACTAAACAGCTGATCCAGAGGCTGCACTGTGCAGTGGTGCTTGAAAAGTGTGCTCTCTGTTTCCCAACATGCCACAGAGAGCTGAGGTGGAGCCATTTTGAAGCAGTCATGCTATAGCTGATGCTGCAGAGTCAGGAGAACATAGCAAACACTGCCATGCTGCTTTGGCAAGTGCCTACCATGTGGCCTAGGGTGTACCTGGCAGAACATGTGTGAAACAGGCACAAAGGAGATTGTACCCAGGGGATTCAAGTTGAAAAAGTAAAGGGAATCCTAATACTTCTCCTTTGAGTCTGGCAGCTCCTGATCCACTGAAGTGGGTAGGGAATCTGAAAAGGTGAATGTGAATACACTCAGGGACTAAGCCTGGGAAGGCTGTGCTTGTGGGTGTAAAGTTGGGTAAGGATTAACTCCCCGGCCCCATGTGTAGACTTCTTGGGAGGCCCCTGTTTTAGTCAGCTTTTTCATTGCTGTGACTAAAGGATCTGACCAGAACAATTTTAGGGGAGGAAAAGTTTATTTTAGGGCTCACAGTTTCATTGGTCTTAGTCCATAGAAGGCTGGCTCCATTCCTCGAGGCTCAAGGTGGGGCAAAGGGAAGCAGCTCACATCATCAGGAAGCAGAGAGACTCCACATTCCATATACAAATATATAACCCAAAGCCACGCCCCAATTCCCACCTCCTCTGGCCACACCCTCCCACTTCAGTTACCATTCGGTTAATCTCTATCAGGATATTAAATCACTGATTGGGTTAAGACTCTTATAACCCAACCTTCTTGCACTGTCTCACATGTGAGCTTTTTGGGGGACACCTCACATCCAAACCATAACAGCCTCTGAGATCCACACTCTCCAGAGCAAATGTCACCCAACAAAGCCCCTGAGGCCTGATTAGACCTAAGCCCCACCCAGCAGAATTTCCCTCAGGGAATTCTGCAGCAGCTTCACCCCTAGGAGGGCACAGATCTGGTCTGTGCACACAAACTCCAACATCCCAGTCCATCCTATGTCACACTGGTGAGAAGGAAAGCTGAGAATAATTTCGACAAGCTTCCAGCTTAGGCCATTCCAACTAGCAAACTGAAGAGCAACACAAAGAAGGAGGGGTTAAAAACCCCCCACCCGTACTCTTATCACTTAGTAAATAGCTCAAGAAGAAACGAAAAGACACTTAAGCATAGACAGTGACCATCCAAAATAATCTTGTTGATTATTTTGACCACGTTAGTGGAGAATATTCATTTTTCATTAATCTTTTTCTTTTATTTTTCTTTGTGTGTGTGGGTGAGGAGAGGAAGAGAAAGAATACCTGCTGTGTCAATTGGTTTAGGGATATATATACATATTTGTTTCTATTTTTTTTTCTCATTTTTACCAGTTTTAAATGTAGTTATTTTTCCTAGCCTTGTCTTTTAAGGGTAAGGTTGTTTTGGTTTGTATATTTTGCTGTGGTTTTGTATTGTTTTCATTTGTTTGTTTCTCTTTCTCTCTCTTCCTTTTAATAGCCAAATTCTATTGTTCTCTCTTCCCATTTCTTTTTACTTTGTTTCTCCTATTTTTTCTCCACTTTCCTTTAACCATCATTTGCTATATCTCGTCTCCATTGTTTCTGTTTACTTTTGGAAACTGTAAACTTTTTTCTACTTTCTTAGCACATTTTCATTTCTCTTAATTAACTCTATTTTTACCATCTTTTAGAACTATTTGGTTTATATAATTCCTCCCCCTCCCCTTAATACTGATGCAATTATTACGTCTGTGGATGACATAGTTGACACCTGCCATTTGCTTTAAAGCCAGATCTAGTTCATGGTTATTGTTTTTACTGTTGACAATTGTTGACCAACCATTCCTGTTTTATATGGTAATTAATGTTGTAAATGTCATAGTAAGAACTGGGCATTTACTGTAATGCTGTGCATCGTTTGAATCAGTTGTTACTATTGTTTGTTTTTCCCTATTCTGTAAGTTGCTGGGAACCTACAGGGACACTACAGGTTCACAGAGTAGACACTCTGCTGCTGAACTACACTCTACTAAAAGAGACAGCACTTTGCCCACACACAAATTAATTACACTCAATCTTTAGCTATACTTTAATACAAAGAATAGAAGACACAAAAACCCAAATTAATGAGCAGGCTCCAAATAGAAACAGATAGCAATGACTCCCACCCCCAGTTCCACCTATGGACGCCCACTGCTACAGCAAAAAGAAAATTAACATAAAGGCTGTCGATACCCATCTATAAAGGGGATCTCTATCTAGGTCATGCTAGGATACTTTGGCATGACCATAGACTAAAATGACCATAGACTAAAAAGTCCCATACATAAGAGAAAAAGAGAAATTCTTCCAACAGACGCATAAAACCCAACACAGGAATACAAGAAATATGAAAAAAACAAGTAACATGGTCCTCCTAAAGGTCATAGGTAACCCGCAACTGACCATCCAAATATTGAAGTGGATGAAATACCAGATAAAGAATTCAAAAGAATCATTATAAAAATAATTAATTCAAAGAGAACACAGAAAAACAACTAAGTGAATTAAAGAAGTCAGTAGAGGACTATGAATGAGAAATTCAATGAGGAGATAGAAATATTAGAAAAGACCCTAACAGAAAGCTTGGAATTGAAAGACCCAATATATCAAATAAAATGTTCAGCTGAAAATCTCTATAACATCTGAAAGTATAACAGAGTAGACAGAAATTCAGAGCTGAAAGACAAAGTGGCCAACCTTAATATACTTTCAGTCAGCATTATAAAAAAAAAAAAAAGTAAGTAAGTAACCATGATCAGAATATACAACTCTGGGAAAACATTAAGAGACCAAATTTAAGAATCATTGGAATTGAGAAGGGTTGTGAGATGCAAGTTAATGGAATGAAAAACCTCTTCAGAGAAAGAGTAACAGAAAAATTTCCAAACCTTGAGAGTGACATGGACATCCATATACAGGAGGCATTCAGAACTCCAAAGAGATAAGATCAAGAAAGACCCTCTCCATGACACATTATAATTAGAATGCCTCACATATAAAGCAAGGATAGAATTTTAAAAGCCTACAGAGAAAAACATCAAGTCATATTTAAAGGCAAGTCATTCAGAATCACTTTTGATTTCTCAGTACAAACCCTAAAAGCCAGAAGGGCTTGGAATGATGTGTTTCAAGTCCTGAAAGAAAACGATTGTCAACCAAGACTGCTATTTCCAGCAAAGCTATACTTCAAAGTGAAAAAGGAAATAAAAACCTTTTGAGATAGGCAGAAAATAAGGGATTCATAACTGCTAAACTGGCACTACAGAACTTACTTAAAGAATACTCCACACAGGAGAAATAATAAACCCCAGAGCTCACAAATAAACAAATCTCATTTGAAGAGTAGTTAAGTAAATGAGACACAGGGCCAAACTTAACATTATAAATAAATCAAAATGGCAGGCATTTATAAATATCTCTCTATAATAACATTGAATGCAATTGGTCCCAATTCTCCAACTAAAAGACATAGGCTGATGGAATGGACTAAAAACAACATCCAACTCTATGTTGTTTGTAAGAGATGTACCTCACAGGCAAAGACAGTCACAGAGTGAGGGTACAAAGATGAAAATTAATATACCAAGTGAATGGAGGCCCAAAACAAGCAGGTGTAGCTACTCTCATATCTGACAAGGCAGATGTCAAAGCAAAATTAATCAGAAGAGACAAAGAAGGTCACTTCATACTGTATGGGGAATGATCCAAGAAGACATACCAATAAAAATATTTATGTCCCAAACATGAATGCAACTAATTTCATGATAGAGATACTCTTCAAATTGCAGCCTCAGGTACACCCCAGGACAATAATACTGGGTGATTTCGACACACTTTTCTCACCATTCCATAGGTCATCCAGACATAAACTCAGTAAAGACTCTTTGGCTGGGTGCAGTGGTGCATGCCTGCAATCCCCGCAGTTTGGGAGGCCGAGGCAAGAAGATCATGAGTTCAAAGCCAGCCTCAGCAACTTAGCGAGGCCCTATCTACTCAGTGAGACCCTGTTTCTAAAAAAAAATTTTTTTAAAGGGGGGACTGGAGATGTGGCTCAGTGATTCAGGGCCCCTGGGTTCAATACCCAGTGACAAAAATAAAAGACTCTTTGGACCTGAAAATATTATAAATCAAATTGACTTAGTGGTCATCTTCAGAATATGTCATCCAACAACAAATGAACACGTGTTCTTCTTCTCAGCATTTCATGGAGAATTCTCCAAAATAGACCATTTTAGGAACAGAGCAACTCTTAGCCAATATCAAAAAGTTGATATATTTCTTTACATCTTATCAGATCATAATGGATTGAAATTAGAAATCAACATAACAAAACCCTACAGAAATTATATAAATACATGGAGATTGAACAATGCCCTTTGAATGATGAATGGGTGATAGAAGAAATCAGGGGAGGAATTAAAAAATTCATAGACTCAAATGAGAATAGTGATACAACATACCAAAACTTCTGGGACACTCTGAAGGCAGTTCTAAGAGGAAAGTTTAGAGCTATAAGTGCCTACATAAGAAAATCAGAAAGATCCCAAATAAATAGACTACTGATGCATCTCAAATCCCTTCAAAAGAACAACAACCAGTTCCAAAACCAGCAGACGGAAGGAAGGAAAAAATTAAGGTCAGAGCTGAAATCAGTGAAATGGAGAATAACAATACAAAGGATCAATGATACAAAGAGTTGGTTCTCTGAAAAGGTAAGTGCTTAACCAAACTAATCAAAAGAAAAAAATGCAAATTAATAAAATTAGAGATGAAAAAGGAGAAATCACCAGACATCATAGAAATCCAGCAGATCACAGGGACTATTTAGAAAAAACTTATACTCCAATAAACTGGACAACCTGGAGGAAATGGATACATTTCTAGGCACATACAATCTGACAAAAGTGAACCAAGAGGGCACAGAAAACCTAAATGAACCAATAACATAAGATAGAAGCAGTAATAAAAACCCTTCCACAAAAGAAAAACCCATGATCAGATGAATACTAGCTGAATTCTACCAGACCTTTAAGAAAAAACAAATGCCAATACTCCTTGAATTATTCCATGAAATAAAAAGGGATGGAATACTTCCAAATTCATTCTATGAAGCCAGCATCACCCTTGTACCAAAATCAGGTAAGGAAATGTCAAGGAATGAATACTACAGATCAATATCCCTGATGAGCTTAGATGCATAAATACTTAATAAAATATTAACAAATTGTATTCAACAATGTATTAAGAAGATTGTACACCACAGACAAATTGGTTTTATTCCAGAGATGTAAGGAAGGTTTAATACATACAAATCAATAAATGTAATTCATAACATAAATAGAATTAAGGACAAAAATCACTTAGTCATCTCAATAGGTGCAGAAGAAGGCCTTTGACAAAACTCAGTGATAAAAACAATGAAGAAACTTGGGATAGAAGGAACCTATTTGAACATAATAAGGGTCATATATGAAAAACCCAAAGCCAACCTCATAGTAAAACAATGAAACATTTTTTTTTTTAAATCTGGGACAAGACAAGGATGTGCACTTTCACCACTCCTATTTAATGTATTGCTAGAAATTCTAGCTAGAGCTATTAGGCAAGAGAAAGAAATAAAAGAGATAAAAATTAAAAAGGAAGAAGTAAAAATATCACTGTTGGCAAATTATATGATCTTATACCTAGAAGATCCAAAAACTGCACCAAAAGACTTCTAGAACTAATAAATTTGACAGAGAAGCAAGTTACAAAGTCAACATATAACGTACACATATACCAACAATGAATCTGCTGAGTAATAAATCAGGAAAACAATTCCATTCACAACAGCCCAAAAAAACACCCACAAACAAGCAAACCTAGGAATAAATCTAACCAAAGAGGCGAAAGATCTCTACAATGAAAATGATAGAACATTGAAGAAAGAAATTGAAGAAGACCCCAGAATGTGAAAAGACCTCCGATGTTCATGGATAAGCAGAATTATAATGGCCAAACTACCAAAAGAAGTCTAGAGAGTCAATGCAATCCCCATCAAGATATGAATGACATTCTTCAAAGAATTAGAAAAAGCAGTCCTGAAATTCATTTGTAAGAATAAAAGCAATATAGCCAAAATAGAATATAGCAATTCTAAGCCAAAGAAGCAATTCTGGAGGCATCACAATACCTGACTTCAAATTATACTATAGAATTGGAGTGACAAAAAATATGGTACTGGCATCAAAACAGACACATAGACCAATGGTACAGAATAGAGGACACAGAGATAGACTCACACTTGTATAGTATTCTGATCCTTGACAAAGGTACTAAAAACATACAATGGAGAAAAGATGGCCTTTTTAACAATGGTGTGGGAAAACTGGTTATCCATAAGCAGAAGAATGAAAGCAGACCCTTACCTCTCACCCTGCATGAAAATAACTCAAAATGAATCAAATACCTAGGAATTAGAACAAACTATGCAACTCCTAGAAGAAAACGGAGGGTCAACACTCCAGCATAGAGGCACAGGCCACAACTTTCTCAGTAGGAGCCTTAAAGCTCAGGAAAAAATGTCAAGACTTAATAAGTGGGATGGCATCAGATTAAAATGCTTGTGCAGAGAAAAGGAAATAACTAGGAATGGGAAGAGAGAACCTACAGAATGGGAGAAAATCTTTGCTAGCTACTCTTCTGATAGAGGATTGATATCTAGAATATATAAAGAACTAAAAAAACTTTACATCAAAAAACTAAATAACCAAATTAATAAATGGGCAAATGAATTAAGCAGACTCTTTTCAAAAGCAGAAATACAAATGGTCAACAAATATATGAAAAAAACATTCAACATCTTTAGCAATTGGGGAAGTCCAAATCTAAACTACACTGGGATTTCATCTCATACCAGTCAGAACAGCAGTCTTCTGAGGGCATGGGGAGTGAGAGGAGAATGGAGAAACTTTTGGTTACATAGAGGGAAATGAGAGGGAGGGGGGTATGAAAAATCTAGAAATGAGACAGACATCATTACCCTATATACATGTATGATTACACAAATGGTATGAATCTACATTGTGTATGACCGTGGAAATAAAATGACGTGCCCCATTTGTGTACAATGAATCAAAATGTAGTCTGTAAAAAATTTAAAAAATAAATAATTTAAAAACGAATACAAACAATAATAAATGCTGGAGAAGATGTGGAGAAAAAGGAACACTTTTACATCATTGGTGAGAATGTAATTTGGTACAATCACCATGGAGAATCAGTATGGAGGTTCCTCAAAAGAATAGGCATCAAACTACCATATGACCCAGCCAGATCCTTAGTATTTATGTTAAAGAATTAAAGTCATTATACTACAGTGACACATGCATACCCATGGTAATAGTAGCACAATTCACAATAGTCAAACTAAAGAACCAACCTAGGTCTCCATCAATGGATGAATGGATAAAGAAAATATGATATATACACCCAATGGAGTTGTACTCAGCCATAAAGAAAAATGAAATTATGTCATTTGCTGGAAAATAATGAAACTAGAGACCATTATGTTAAGTGAAGTAAGCCAAATTCAGAAGGTCAATTGATATGTTTTCTGTCATAAGTGGAAGCTCAAGAAGAAAAAGGAAAAGGAAGTTGGGGGGAACAAGAAGAAAGGTACCAAGGAGTGAAAGGCAGGGAGGGAGGGGTGTAATACTGGTCAAATTATATTGTTATAGTGTGTGCATGTACAAATAAGTAACAAATCCCATCATTGTATACAACTATAATGCACCAATAAAAATTATTCTAATTCTTCTGACTTTTCATTGCAATTTTGTCTAGTTTTTGAATACCTTAAAAGAGTATTCTTGATGAATTGTTAATAAACTGTAACAAAACTATTCTCACAGTACTTTGGTATATTTTGAAATATACTACATGCACAAGTAACCTTGGATTGTAGATTTTAAAATTTTAAATTATCCACACATCAAAATATTTCCCTGGGTTTTATGTTAAAACAGCAATATTTTGGTAGGGTCTTTCCTCAGAACTACACATATGCAATATGCAGGAGATAAACAATTTGAATATTTCCAATCTACATTTTTCCAAAACCACTAGGAAATATCACAAACACATATACAGAATAACTAACAATAAAATGTTACTTGGACAATGTGTTAATAAAGAACTAGGGGTTACAGTTCATTTCATGGGAAATTTGTCAGATCCTTCAAGAAAAACATGTTTTTTCTTCATCTACATTTCAAGAAAAATTGATTCTAATTACACTGCTCTGCTTTAAATGCAGATTATATCTGTTGTCCAACAGAAGCCATCCAGTTGGAGAACCAGGGTGTGCACAGGCCCAGAGCAAGGTTCAGGTTGAAGGAAAGAAGCCAGAATACTGACTCTAATCATATTATTACTCCTGTTCTTCAAAGGACTTGTAACAGGATTTGGCACATAGTGAATGCTCACCAAGTATTTATTTCCTCCCACATCAAATATTCTAAGAAATAACTGTGGTTCAAATTCTCTGAGATGCTAAGTGGTCAGATGTAACTTTCCCCAAAGGTCTAAACCACTTAACACTCCAGAATGGGAAATTATCAAGTTTGGTAAAAGGCACTTCTAGACTTGCACTTTGCTGAAGAAAAACATTTAAGGATCTGAAGGATTCATGTCAATAGGATTGTGAGCAGAATAAGAGATGTTCCTAGCTAGCCAGGCAAGGTGGTTTAATTTAATAGGCCAGTAATTCCAGTAACTAGGAGGCAGAGGCAGGAGGATCACAAGTTGGAGGCCAGCCTGTGTAATTTAGGTGAGACTCTGTCTAAAAATAAAAAAAACAAAAAGGGCTGGGGAAGTAGCTCAATGGTAGAGTGCTCCTGGGTTCAATTCCCAGTAAAGTAAACACACACACACACACACACACACACGCGCGCGCGCGCGAGAAAGAGAGAGAGAGAGAGAGAGAGAGAGAGAGAGAGAGAGAGAGAGAGAGAGAGAGAGAGAGAGAGAGGTGTGGGGGGAACGGGAGAGAAAATGTTCCTGGGTTCTTGGCTCTACCACTTACCAGCTGTTTGATAAGGGAAAAGTCACTTTCCTCTTTGCCTGTTTCCCTATCCTCAAAATTAAGAGGTGAGTTGATTCTGAGCAGGACACTTAGAAGAGGATATCCCAGAAAAGCAGCTTTCTGCATAATAATTTTGGCCTTGAGTGGGTGGATGCGGAGTGCAGCCGCTAAAGACCTGCGCAACCTCTCTTGTAT
This sequence comes from Sciurus vulgaris, assembly GCF_902686455.1. Taxonomy (NCBI): domain Eukaryota; kingdom Metazoa; phylum Chordata; class Mammalia; order Rodentia; family Sciuridae; genus Sciurus; species Sciurus vulgaris. The sequence continues at coordinate 53,561,939 of NC_136467.1, forward strand.
CTAACTCAAATAGGAGATATAGGAAAGGTTACTCAGTTGGAAAACACATTAAGAAAATCAATTTTGCGCTTGACAATAACCCTCCACGATTCGAATTGTGCCCATTTTGCAGATGACCCAATAGATGCCCAGGCTGATAAACTAAAGCGCCCAAGGTCACATAGTGCGCAGGTGGCAAAGCTCGGACTCCACCTTCGCCACTTGCTCTGCAGGGCGCCTGTTCGCCAGGGCCTGGGAGGGTCGCAGCCCAGCTCTCACCAGCCCCAGGAAGGCCGCATACAGGATCACGGTGGTGAACCAGCGCAGCACGCTCGCGGCGCGGCCGCTTGGCGGGGAGACCGTCACGGTCTCTGGCTTATTCCCGGCGGGGGCCTCCGCCTGGAGGAGCCGCTGCCCAGCAGCCGCGGCCTGGGTCCCACGGAACTCCAGTTCCAGCTCCAGCTTGGTGACTCCGAAATGGTTTTGCTGTGGTTCTCCGTTCAACCGAGCTTCAGGGGTTCCGAGGTGAGCCACGGTCCTGTCCCTTGCGTCCCGACTGTTGGCAAAGTCGCCGCCTCCCCGAGGACCGCCCCCAAGAAAGTCGGACTTTGGGATGCGCAGGTGTGACACGCAGCGGGCCCTCGCGCTCCGGATCGCACGTCAGGTGAGACCACTGAGGCCAGGGGACACCGTGCACCTTGGCAGAGTCAACCGAAGCTGCAGTCTTGGAACACCAAGTTAAGGGGTGAGGTGCTGCCAAACCTTTAGCAGGAAATATGGGCCAAGGGCTGCAGGATGGAACCTCGTGCCGGCTCCCCAGATGGGAGTTGAGGGAATATGAGGATCTTCCCTTATAAAGTTTCCAAATCCCTGCTCTTACTCCTTCCGAGATATGAGGTTTCTTGGTCTACCTTTCATCTTTTGTTCCGTAAATATTTGTTGGTCCTACTGTGTAAGCTTTCACATCGTACTATCTCAGTCAATCTCACAATAACACTCTGAAATCACTTTAGCCCCCAAGTACAAATCGGAGGATTAAGACGTAGGGAATAAGTAACAACATGCTCGTGCTCAGTCAGCGAGTCGGTGGTAACACGTGAACAGACTGACAGTAGGTCAAGAAAGCAATCGGTGTCTAAAGCTGTGATTCCAGTCCCACATCTGCTCAACTCCTGCAGTTAATCCCGGTGTTGTAAAGAAATGAAGAAAAGAAGGCGTTGGTTTGGGGGATTGCTGAGTAAAGTTGTGCCTGCTGAAAAAGAAAGGCCTTATCTTCTTTAATCTATACCAGTTTTGTTTTCTTTTGCTCTCCAGCCAAAGACCTCATCTCAAAATGTGATGTGAATGTTTTTCTTTATCCTCTCTCTGAAATATTTTTCACCTGATTTCTCTCTCTCTCTCTCTCTCCCTCTCTCTCTCTCTCTCTCTCCCTCTCTCCTGTACTATGAACTTCAGTTTCATCATTCTTTGCAATTCAGTTCTCCAGCTTCATCCTTTCCATCATTAAATCCTCCTCAGTTTAACCTCAGAAATGTCTCTTCAATCTACTTCCAACTCCCCATTCCCGCTACCTTATTTCTTTTTCTCCTCATTTCTTGCTTAGGCTAGTACAAAAGCTTTCTGGTTGATTCCAAAGTCTAAATCTTGAAGATTTCAGTGGGGGCCTCTGGGACATAAATATGATGACAGAAAACAGGACTTCAAAAAGTAAGAGTCAGTCATTCAGGAGAGAGGTAGTGCTTTGAGATATATCTTCTGTTAGTTGAAACAGTACATGTAGGTTGGATATCGACTGTGGGATTCCAGCTACAGTAGAAGGAAAACAATGAGCAAAGGGCTATGGCATCATGTGGACATTAGGAACTGATTCCACTTGTGGAGTCATAGAATGTTTCAAAGAGAAGATGATATTTCATCTAGATCTTTCAAGAATAAGTAGAATTTGTCATAGGGAAAGGGGTGTTTCAAGTAAAAAGATATTTCCTCTTAGCACAAACATACAGAGAAATCTGAGGGCATGGGGTGTTTATAAGGCAGGCTCTGCTAAATTCTGGGAAAATACGCACATAGAAGAGACAGTTTCTACTGTCACAGAGTTCATGACTGGTATTAAACCATTACACAAAGGTTGTGGAGCTTAATAATTGAGCAAGTCATATGAAGAAAACAGAGGATATGACATAACCTATTTTCGTTTTGGATGTTTGGGAAGTGTATTTTTGAGAAAAGTTTGGTGTGGTAGAAATAAAAGATATATCAAAAAGAGAGCAGAAGCTGGGCATGGTGGCGCACACCTATAATCTCAACTGCGGGTAGTCTGAGGCTAGAGGATCGCATATTTGAGGCCAACCTGGGCAATTTAGGGAATTAAAAAAATTTTTAGAAAGGGTTGGGGATGTAACTCAGTGATAGAGCACTCCTGGGTTTAATCCCGCACGAGAGAGAGAGAGAGAGAGAGAGAGAGAGAGAGAGAGAGAGAGAGAGAGAGAGAATGGAAGATGATGTGCGAGACAAAGGTTAGGTGCACATTGTAAAGAGTTTTGAATGCTGTACAAAGGAGTTTGGACTTGAGCAACTCATTTCTGTTGATACAATGAGATCTAATATAAGCAAAAGTATTTTTTCAGAATATAAAGCTTCACAATATTTAATCTTTATATACTAACACAACTCATGTCACTCTCCTGGTATTTATTCCATGTAGCCACCACCATGCACCTGACCATCTCTAAGGAATTTGAGATCCTGCCTTGACGCTTCTTTCTTTCTAGATAAATTGATTTATTTAAAGATCTATTTATTCATTTAAGATCTAACTGGCTTTTATTTTGGATTGGGGAACATCTCTTTCTATCAGATAGAATGGGTATTTGGGTGAACTGAGCAGAGGTGCTTATCTTTATATGCAGAAAAGTACTGAAAAAGAAACAGGAACAAGAGTGGATGGGTTCTTTAAAAATTACTTTTCTGAGAGAGTTAGAAGAGAGACTTCCTTATCATGTCTGCTCAGGTATATGGGGCCCCTTCTGATTGGCTACTGTGTTCTTATTGGTCGTTGCCCTCAGACTCTGAAATTATAAGGTCAGAGATCATATCCATTTGTTCTTCAGCATATGCCAGTGTGAGCAGCAAACTGCGCATGTGGAGGTTAATCAAATCACTGATATATCAACGACTGAATTAAAGGATTAACAATTAAAATTTAAAGTTCCCTGCAGGTCTAGAACCCAGAGTTGTCACTGAAGATTGAGCAGTTCTGTGGACAGATGGGGTTTGAAGCCAGATTACAATGGACCAATGGTAAATGAGGGGGTGAATTAGCCACCTTAGTCAAGAGGTTGGTTTACATATGTCAACTTTCTATAAAGAAGTAGAATAGTTTAGTGAAAAGAACATGGGCTTTTTGCATTGGAGTTCAATTTCTATTGAATGCAGAACTATGGAGATAAACGCATTTAAGCCTACATCTTCCTCTATAAATTAGGAATAAAGCCATCTGCCTCCTTGGTGCTTGAAGGTTTAAGGAGATGATGACAGATACCCAGATGGTGTTACAAGTGTGTATAGAGTTATTGTTATCATGAAGCTGATTTCAGCTAATGCATTATTTTCTCACTCCTTTTTCTTACCCCAAACTACAGTTCTTGATTTCAATCCCCAATGATGACTGAAACTATAGATAGATAGATAGATAGATAGATAGATTGATGGAGTTGGGTACCTTGGATAGGTAAAAAAATATTTATTCACAAGAAACTAGATAAAAACAGTTTTTTAAATTAACTGCTGTTATAATAAGAAAATAAAAAGACACCATCCCCCCAGGTCATCATCCTTTCCAAAGGGAAGTAGTCAAGGGACTTCATCCAGTACTCAAGTCTGTCTTTGTGACTACAGTTTATAGTCCCATCCTTTGGCCCCACAAAGCCTCTGGCAATGAGTGGTGAGGTCAGAACTTGACCACTCGGTCCACCCTAATGTCCAATCAAATCCATGAAAACTACTTCAATTAAAAGTATGATGATAAGCTGAGCCCACTTCCTCAGGGAAAGCGTGGGGACTCTTGTATATCACGCACTCCATTATACTTAAGAGCTTGAAATCCTCTCCTCTCCTGCCCAGTGCCAAGGCTTTCTAGGAGGAGCCAGAAAAGGCCAATCTTTGCCCAGAGTCCCTGGCATGAGGTAAAGAGGGTCCCTGCCCTGAACAGAGTACACAGCTATAAACTCAGGTCACTTAAAGCAGAGATGGTGGCAGTCAAGGACACCTGAAGTATCACTTCCTGTAACTGTTTATGTAAGACAAGAAAAGTGTGGTAATTTGTTTTCTCTCAGCTTCAACTTTCCCACTTTAAAAAAATATTTTCCCCAAGACTTATAAAAAAAAGAAGAGGGCAGGGGAGATAGTTGTACACTGAATCATGTTCAAGGTTAGAAGCATTGAACTACTTTATCAGTATTCTTGATTTAAGAAGGCTGACATCAGGCTTTCAGTTGCTAGACCCTCTAGTGAAGGGAAGAAAGAGGAAAGATTCCACTTTCTCTTGGTGTGCCACTTAGAAAAACCTCCTTTCCAGTCTGGTGCAGAGATATCTGTAATCATCTCCATTTGAAAATTTTTATTTAAGTAAAATGCATACTAAAATATTCAGCTAGTAACAGTTTTTTTGGTGGACTGGTAAATTTAGGAATTTAATCATAAACTTCATGAGGGAAGCTGAAAGGTCAAAGATGTCACATATCATTTCCAAAATATCTGTGTGAAGTAAAAATACTACTCCCATTTCAGGAACCCAACACAACCATCACATATTTGGGGTGGGGGGAGGCACTTAAAATCTAAACTATGAAAATAACTAATTTCTGAAGAAGTGATGCCAAGCTTATTTTTAAATTTCAAAGAAACAACTGACACATTGACCTTATTTTACACCAACATTAGTATTTATTTATAACAATACTTTATTCAAATTCTTGTACAAAGCCATAAAAATAATGAATATATTTATTACTGAGATATATTAAATCTATAAAATCGCCCCTATCTTTTCCACCCCCCAAATAAAAATTGATTAATGAAAACTACCTAAAAAGGCAACCAGCAGATCAGGTATGAGTGTTTTAGAAAGGACTTCAAACCAAAGTGTTGACCATTCCCTTTACTCAACCAAGCAGCAGCAGAAGTAATAGAAACAGATTTCTTCCTCTGTGCTTGTTCTTCAGAGAAAGTGCAGTGTGTCAATTAAAAAAGCATAACTTAACCGACATATAAATTATTCTAAAAAATCCCTCTGACCAGCAGAATTTCCAGTTCTCTGCATTGTCAACGGCAGTGGTTCTCAACCTTGGCTGAGCATTATACTTGTGGGAGAACATTTGGAATATCAGTACTGAGGCTCTGTTGCAGTCCAGTTAAATTGCTACTTAAGTAAAAGTGCTGGGTATTGGCAGTTTTAAAACACTGCTCTGCGATTCTAACAGCAGCCAGGGCAAAAAAACAAAAACAAACAAACAAACAAAAAAACACTGGATCAAAGACTTATCACTTGGACTGAGGACAAAAATACATTCTGCAAGCATGCTTTTTCCCTTGGGTAATTTTTCCTCCTGGAGTTTATGGATTCTGGAGGGTTGCTGAAGCATAATGTCACTTTGCTCTGCTTTGGTTTCACTAAGCACTTGCCATATCACAGTCCAGGAAAGGAAAAAAAAAAAACTTTCAACCCAGAGATAAGACCAAAATGGTAGTGTCTTCTAACTAGTTCTGAATATAGCTATATCTCCTTGAAGGTTTGCCAAAACCTGCATAACCCGTATTCTCTGCCAAAGTAAATTTCACCATGGTTTTTGCTGTAACATGCCTAAAGGTTTTTTGTGAACTTTGTGAACATAACCATGCAAGGCTCTTGCTGTTTTTCCATGATGCTTGGAAACCTTGGCAGTTTTCATATTTTTTTCTTTCAAAAACATTTATTTATTTTCTTTTTTAGCAAGTCAAGACTTCCATTGCTCCCTTTGCAGGTGAGTATTTCCTTTCTGAAATGCTCAATCTCTGAGTCATTCTTCAACAAGGCAAAGGACCAAAGGGTGGTTGGATCAGATCAGGGCACTCTCCTCCTAAGGGTAAGATTCTCTACAAGAGATCAGGGAAAGAGCTGAGAGCTGAGAACCTGCTCAGTTACCCTGGGTGTTGGGAGCTGAAACTCACAATCCAGTTCAGCCATAAATGTGTCCTCTTTGCTGCACTTAGCAAATCCTAATGTTGTTGACAGACTTCTTAGGCAGGCATGAGCGATATTAATCTCACCTGCACTATGTGAAGTATTTTTACCAAACTCCAAATCAAGTAGGACCCTGCCCCCAAAGATATAAAAATACCGGAAATGTACAACAAACACATACCAGGAACCAAAAGCTCAGCTATGTTGCTTTTCTGGAACTGTGTGAAAACAATTGAAATAAGCTTTATTAACTGTTTGGCTAATAGAAATGGTGTCCAGAAAATCTTTCTTAACAGTAAAACATAAGCTTTGTTAAACAGGAATTCTACCTGTCTTCTCCTGTTTTGTCCACAGGACCCTGGTTTCCAAAAATGGAAGGTGCTGAGTCAATATCTGTTAAATGACTGAGCTGTATGAACTTGGACGAAACTTCCTGATCCTCAGAGATTAGGGTTTTAATAGTATCCCTTGAAAACTATAAATCTACTTACAATTCGCTCAAGTGTAAATGATATCACATTAGGACAGTGCTTCTTTTTCTTGATAAAAATCATATTCCACTAACTTTATATGATAGACTCTTCCACAAAAGTCTGCAATTTGCTTTAATTTCATTTGTTCATTCCAATTGAAAAGAGGTTTCTAGGGCCTACCAGTTCCACTTAGGGACCCATTAGCAATAGTCACTGAGCTTAGTCCTACTCAGATAAAGTCAGTGGAACTTCCCTTCAGGTCTAATGGTCCCTGTACTCTGAATGGAATGTAGAGGTGGACATCTCTCAAAGAAGCAGTAGCATCAAGCCAAGATCAACTCATCCTTAGGCTGACTGGGAAATTCTAGGGCTAGGCCTATAAGGACAATGATATCTACTTAGGTCAGACAAATTCCTTCTGATTCTGGACCAGAAATATACAGAGGATGATCCAGAAGGTGAAGGAGGAAGGAATAGTCCCTGGGTGGGGTAGAGCTGCTGTCAGAGAGTCAGAGAGCAGCCTAACCCATGGTTCCCTAACCACAGACCTTCTGTTCCCAGTCAGTCAGAGGGATCTCCATGTTTGTAAACAAAGGAGCACAGGATGATTCAATTAGTAGAAAATTGTAATCTAAGCCCCAAATCACATGTTAATGATACTTGGTCCTTTAAAGACAAGAAAGGAAGATCATTAATACTTAGTTTGCCATGCCTAGCACATGGTAAGATCTCAAACACTTGCTCACATATGGAGCAAAACTGGAAGGAGAGATGACAAAAGTATGAGGTAGATGCCTGACATAACCCTTCTTTAAATTCATTTCCTCACTTCATGAGTAAACTGATTATAATAGTCCAAAAATCTTATGGCTTGAAGCAATAGTTTAACGAGCATGTGTTTCTCTGTGATCTTCTTATAGTTGGTGTCTTGGATTAGAGTTAATCCAAAATAATGAAGCAAAACAATAAAAAAAATACCAAAATATTCAAAATAGAATTACCACATGATCTACTTATTGGTATATACCCTAAAAGGATTGAAAATAGGGTCTAGAAGTTTATATATTCACATTTATAGTAACATTACCACAACAGTCAAAAATGGAAGCACCCAAATGTCCATGCACAGATGAATGGATAAATACAATGTGGAACATACAATGAAATATTATTCAGGCTGAAGTGGGAAAGAAATTCTGACATGTTCTACAACACTGATGAATCTTGAACACATTGTGCTAAGTGAAAGAAGCTAGTAACGAAAGGACAAATGCTGTATGATTTTGCTTGTATGAAGTACTTTCAGGAGGCAAATCAAAGACAGAGAAAGGAGAATGGTAGTTGCCAGGGGCTAGTGGGTGGGTCTAACATGGAGTTATTACTTATGGGTACAGAGTTTCACTTTTGCAAGATGAAAAGAGTTCTGTGGATGGATAGTGGTGATGGCTGCACAACAATGTAAATTTTCTTCCTTCCACTGAACTGCACACTTGAAAATGGATAATACATGGGCTAGGGTTATGGCTCAGTGGTAGAGTGCTTGCCTGGCATGTGTGAGGCCCTGGGTTTGGTCCTCAGTACCACATAGAAATAAATAAATAAATAAATAAATAAATAAATAAATGTTCATCGACAGCTAAAATATATATATATATATAAAAGAAAATGGATAATATAGTAAGATTTACATTTTGTACACCACACACCATTAAAAACACATGTTTGTAAAAGTACCTTATACTCCCAATGAGTTGTTCAGAAACTAAGAAGCCCAATATCTTGTGCTACTCATGTCATCAGACAATTTCAAAACCTTTCTCCAGCTCACCCAGTGACTAACTCAAAGCTAAATGCATCAAAGGCAAGCTGCAATAAATTTAGAGCCAGATACTGAATGCAGTTTGAAATTAAAAACCTAAGCCAAAGGCTGGGAATGTAGCTCAATGGTAGAGCACTTGTGCAAAACATGCAAGGTCCTCAGTTCAATCCCTAGTACAACAAACAAAACAAAACAAAACAAAAACCCCTAAACCAATGGAAAACAAGGAAATATATAAGAATTGGTATTCAGTGCAGAAACCAATCATCTTTGAAAGATCTAAAAGAAATAAATAAAACATAAAGGATAGGAGAAGACACATTTAAAATAATTGCTGAACAAATGTTGAAAAATAAAAATTCTTTTGATCATAAATTTTCAACATATAAAATTTTAAATCATTAAATATGAAACTAGACTGATGTGATCCTGCAATATGTATAATCAGAAAAAATGAGAGATTACACTCTATTTATGTATGATCTATTAAAATGAATAAATGCATTCTACTGTCATGTACAACAAATTAGAACAAATAAAATTTAAAATTTTTAAAAATATGAAACTATACAAATATAAAAATCTAATCAAGAGTTGCACACTTTGAGCCTGCCTGTAGTCCCAGCTACCTGGGAGTCTGTCAGGAGGATCACTTGAACCCAGGAGTTTGATGCCACTCTGAAAAACATGGTGAGACCTTGACTCAAAAAAAAAAAAATCAAACTCCAAGTTCAACCTAGCTCAAATGCCCACTGGTCAAAGTACATTTATGGAAAGGAGCATAAATTCTCCTCCTGACTACAAAGTCACCAGCCTGTTGGCTTCTTTGACACACAAGAGAGGTGCCAACCTTCTTTTTTTAGGCCACTAAGTATCATCTTCTACTATCCCCATTTATTAAGATCGGGGCTTTCTGAAAGGCCATGACAATTTGTATTATGCCATTTAACAAGATATCTACACAACCTTTCTGACCCCATATATTTGTTAATTTCTATGACAACAGCAAACAAATCCTTCCTGAAGACACCCTCTGTGGTGAATTATTTGACGCCTTATTTCTTACATTAGGCCTTTAAGACTAAAATTTAAATTAAATTAAAAATACATTTGGTATCATACCATATTTTGAAGGCTAAATTCACCCCAAATGTTGTCAGTGCTACTACTGGAAAGTATAGATATAAGTGTAGATGTAGACCTTGTCCATCATCCCAGAAACTTCTACTGGAGAGTACATTTGAGGGGAAGCCCCATGAGGGCAGGAACCTCTGAACTGTCACTAGTGTCTACCTGGCTTTTCTCACACAGATGGCAAAATAGGAGGTATCCACAAATCATGTGAAATAAATCATTAACGGTCAATGAAGTAAAGGGAGAAGACTAAAGGTAGCTGTTTTAGAGCACTGCAGCATGTTTATGTAGGGTGTCCTATACATAGTGGGGTGTGTGTATTGTGTGCATGTGTGTAGAGGGTACACAGGGGGACTACGAACTCCTAAAGACAAAAAGAGTCAGATTTAAAACAAAACAGACAACATTTCCATAAACAGCAAAGTGGTCACCCCTGCTAAAATGTGGTCCTTCCTAACTTAAGTGTGGTCCATGGGCCAGCAATAGAACCTCATCTAGGAGTTTGCTGCAAACATAATACAGAGGCCATTTGGTTTTTAATTCACGAAATTTGCATGATTTTCCAGTGTACATTTCTAATTTTTATGCCATGGCCTCATTACCATGCTTTCTCCCTCAGCTCCATCTGTTTGTTTGTTTGTTTGTTTGTTTATTGGTACTGGGGATTGAACCCAGGAGTGCTTAACCACTGAGTCACATCCCCAACCTTTTTTATTTTTTAATTTTGAGACAGGGTCTCTTTAAGTTGCTGAGGCTGGCTTTGAACTTGTGATCCTCCTGCTTCAGCCTCCCAAGCTGCTGGGATTACAGGTGTGCACCACTGTGCCCAGATCAGCTCCATCTTCTACCTTCTAGAAATGGAAGGTTACAGTGGGATCCCTGTAGCAAGGAGCCTCCCAGCAGACAGACAACTGCCGCTGCGTAAGGCCTAACAGCCTGAGGAAAAGCAGTAAAGGGAGCAGAGGCGATTTTCAAGCTCTGGCTAAGGAAAAAGTACAGTATAAAAAGAGAAACAGGCTCCTTCTTGTTAATTTCTCCACCAGCCCTCCCCATGTTGTTAGGTTCTTAACATGAGCCAATATTGTGAAGTGAAAGGGGCAGTGGTCCAAAAAAGGTGCCATGTTTCAGTGAGACAAACCAAAATTATTTTCAAAAGCAAATTTATAGAAATTAGACAATAGAAAGCAAACATTGTATTCCAGTGAAAATCAGAGGTCACGCAACATAAAACTTCGGAAAAGTAAACATAATCTCTCATCAGTTCTAGTCATTTATTGAAGGATGGCCATACCAGTTTGGCCATACTCTTATAAAGTTCCCTTTTTCTCATCCTTGGTGACCTGGGTCACCAAGTCACCTCATCTTTACTTTGGTTTCCCAGGTGTTTCAAACTCAGGGAGGAAGAGCCCTGGATAGGTGACACAAGAATTCCAAACCCTGGGAAAGTCTGTGCCTCATTGTAAACTAAACTTCTAGCCTGGTTCACAGTACTTATAATGGGATTATCACCCAAACCCAGTGAGGGTCAAGTTTTAAAACAGAAAGACCTAGACCTAGCCTTCATTACTGAGGTAGGTCAGAGGCCTCAAAAGACCCATCTATACCTCTACTACTAATGTACTAATTCAAATAGCTTCTAATATCAGAACATAGTATCTCTAAATCCATCTGAACACACTAGCGATTAAATTAGCACATAAAATAACTTTTAAAACATCAGTGAATATAGTGTAATATTCATAATTGAATTACTATATATCGTTGAATTGAAGACACTGACTATAAAACAGAACCTTCAAAAAAACCCATCAGTAAAAATTTGTCAAAATGTTAAATGGCAGTTTATGAAAGACTCTGGGAATTAGTAGAATATCTGGACACGTTTTAGCATTTGCTATAAATGAACCTGGAAACTTTGATCCCCAAAGCATGCTGAAATCTGCTAACGCTGCTTGGCGTTCTTCAGAACTGGAGATTATTCAAGGAAGTCAGTAAATTATCCATCTTCTCTTAGTGTTAGTCCCTTTAGTCCAGTCTTCAGGCAAGGTGCTTCATAGGGGAATTGTCAATAGTAACTGAAGAAGAATCAAATATCAACTTATTTGAGAGGAATCAGAGTCTTCAGTTGTGGGCTCACTTAAACTATTTCTAGATATCTCTGTGACAACGTGCCTTACTGTGTCATTCATTTCAACCACTTCAAAACCCATTTCATTCCATTTTTGCTATCCTCCCCTTCATTTGCTTTCTCATATCCCAGAACTAGAGGGTAAAGCTTATCAGTACTCACTGTTTCTGTTTGCTTTTCATTGGCGATTAGGAGGCAAAGTGGCTAATTTATATAGTACAGGAAATATAACAGCAGTGGATATTGCTGACCCCAAACAGGTGTACAGAACTATGGGCAAATCTGGGTATTGTCCTTGAACAATTCCAATTACTGCAGGAATAGCCATTTCTCCAAGGGAACCACCAATTACCAAAAAGGCTGCAGATTTCCCACTTATGGTCGTGTACTGCTCAATCCAGGAAACACCACTGGGAAACGTGGTTGCCATTGAGGCCCCATACAGCGAAGTGGCAATCCAGAGACAAAGTGGACTCTTGTCAAAAAGCACCAAAAGCAAAGATGAAGCCAGGCTGCCAATGTTGCTCAACACAATCATGGTGCCAGGCTGTAGACAGGTAGCAAAGAAGATTGCCAGCCCCCTGCAGGCTGCAAAGGTCCCCCAGAAGATGGAGTTCAACCCAGCTGCTTCACGTTCTTCCATGCCAGCATGGGTGGTGGCAAAGGAAAAAACATAAGAGCCATATGTTACCTCTGCTCCAACATAAAAAAAGAAGAACAGGAAAAGGAGGCAGAGAAGGCTTTTGTGATATTCAGCCCTTCGATATCCCTGAGCAGATGCTTTTGATTTTTCCTGCCTTGAGCTTTTCTTGAAAAACAGAGCAAACAGGAAGACAGACACCATAAAAACATAAGTGCCAATAAAAGCGTAAGCCCACAGGAGATTCATGTCATCAGGCAATCCAAACAGAGAGGCTGAGTCAGCTTCAGATGATCCATTGGCGGCTGGAGGCTGAAAGTCAGGCTCTGTGTGGTTTTCAGCAGACACTGTGGTACCCAAGGCCAATTTAGCCAGAAGTGGAGCCAGAAAGGCACCCAAGGCAAAACTGAAGTGTAAGGCCTGCATGTGTGGGGCTCCTTCATCCCCCCAAATATCCAAGATGAGAACGTTACCACCTGCCAATGAAAGATAGAGAAATGATTTATGTTAAACACACTTATCCTGTTTAAAAAAATAGGTCATTACTCTTACATAGAGGATGAATGTGTATTACATGGCCTGAGCTTTGTAAGAAAGTCATCAAATATCACACCTGAGTCAGTTCTCTGATTAAGGAACTATAACCCACTGCCACCTGAGAGCTATACCTTATAACTTCTCATCTGCATACTTGGAATTATACAAACTGGTAAATTACTTCCTTCCATTGCCAGGAACATAAACAAAGGATTTTTAGAAAACAGTGCTAACATCATATTGGGGAGTAATATTTATACCCCTAATTATTTCTAAATAGTTTAAACATATATTTACATATATATTATCAATCTTATCATATATTAGCCATATTACTGAAGCTTTCTTTTCTTGGAACTGGTAGCTACTTCAAGAACTTTATTTACCTATGTATAAACCAGATGCAAAACACACATTGAGGAACCTGAATACTGCAGGACTCTGGTGTTCCTTTACAGGGAACAAGAACACCCTTCAGCAGCTGCACTCGCCCTGTCTGAACACCTGCAGGGTGAAAGGCCAGAAGCATCAAGTCTTTGGCTGCCTTTTTTGTTTTCAATTAGATATTTTCAATAAAAACATAATTCTCTACTGTAATTTTACAGCCAAAGCCTGAAGAATAAAACATTTCCACAATCTATCAATAATCATAAGGCAGGGAAGTGAGGCATAGAAGGTTGGATTTGGTGCTAAATAAATATGAATGTTATTTAACAAGTTTTCAAAGACATGATAACAGATGGAAAAGCTTTACTGTGAGAGAAAAGGAACTTCTGAGAGAAAGTAACAGAAAGGAAAAATAAGGAAAATGGTGCATGCTACAGGTTTCTCTGTGCTCAAAGGTCAGTGTGTTTTAAATTGAAGGTTGCTTCTGTGCTTCTTCAAACAGTGGATCCACATTTGTTTTATCCTACTAACCATCAATTCCTCTTATGCTAAAATGATCAAATTCTATCATGACACGAAAAGCCCCTCACTTATAATGTAATTAGCCATAGCAGGGAGTCCTTCCCTGTTTGGATACTTAATTCAATAATCTCCCATAGAACAAAATTCTTTAATTTCACATTATAGTTGGCTGCTCAAAAATCAATGCCCAACTGGCAAGAAGAGCTGCAGGAAGAGTGGTTCTGACAGGGGGAACCCATGATTCACTCAGTAAGTTCATGTCATTTCAAGAGCATTTCAAGAGACAGTTTAATACCATCTGCTCGCCTCTTCCTAGCAGTAGTGTCCAATCCCAGAGATGATACCGAAGGGTTCACTAACCTGTATCCAGCATGCCAAATGAGACACCGAAAACAGACATCATGACAATCAGCAACACTGCTTTCTTGCAAAAAGGAATAATATAAAGACCCACTGTGGTGGCCACCAGTGACATCCCTGAGGAGAAAGGTAATAAAGTCAGCTACAAAACACAGGAGCCATTAGGAACTTAAGTGTTGAATGTTTTCTTTCACATGTGGAAGCTACAGCAAAGTAATGGGGAAAAGGATGGGGGATCAGATATCATAAAGATATAGGGAAGATCAGTGGAGTAGATGGAGGAGATTGAAGAAAAGGAGAAGGGACAGAAAGCGGGAGGACACCTGTAATCCCAGTGGTTTGGGAGGCTGAGGAAGGAGAATCACGAGTTCAAAGCCAGCCTCAGCAACAAGGTCTTAAGTAACTCAGCAAGGTCCTGTTGCTAAATAAAACATAAAAAGGGGCTTGGGATGTGGCTCAGTGGTTAAGCACCCCGGGTTTAATACCTAGTGCCAAAAAAAAAAAAAAAGAAAGAAAGAAAAAAGAAAAAGAAATGCAATCAGTGTAGTGACTTGTAGCAAAACTTTAAATAAATTAGTTTAGGGCATAGGAAAGAAAATACAAAATATGTATATTTCAGCTGGCATGTAGGTCATTGGTGGAATGTATACATAACATTTGAAAGGCACTGGGTTCACCTGAGGACAACAGATAATCAAAAACAATTGCGCACACACATACACACCAACTTTGGAAATAGGAGAAGTTATTTACTTATTCATCAGCAGTAAATTATTCTCCTTGTTTCCAAAAGAGTCTTATCACATTAAATTTGCTTTAAATGTGTAAATTTATTCAAAACAGAGTGTGTTAAAGCTTTGCCATCTATTTCTAGGGTCAGGTAGAGCAGTCTGGGGTCATCATGACATGGGGCAGCAGGGACAAAAATGTGGCCTACCTCGGTGCACTCACCATCCCCCTCCCCTTCACTTTCAACCCAGCCTCCACAGAGCCTGGGCGGATTCCAGGAGCTCATTCTGATCCCTGTGGCCCCAGGAGATCTGCCCTACACCCTGATGAGCAGAGTCTTTGGGACAGTCATCGTGTGACTCTGAAGTGATGCCTAAATTACAGTGAAGGTCGGGAAGTCTAAGCACACACACAGCTGAGGGCCCAGCAGACTCCCCTGAACTGCCAAGGTGAGGCCAGGACCCTGGAAACCCAGCTTCCATGGAGGACACCTGAACATCACCCATTTCAGTTGCAAGCTCTCTGCAGGCTACTGTTTTCATTTTTAAAGACAAGTTCTAAACTCTTTGAAAATCACCAAGAAGTGAAAATTAGTGTCTACTTACCCAAAAGTAAAAAGTGATTCATACAGTCAAAAAGAATGCCACCAAGCACAGAGCCACTCAAATATCCAAAAGCACGACCCACAAATATTTCAGAAAGACTGCTGATGTTCCGGTTCACATTTCTTGCCAAATCTTGGAACGTGGGTCCCAATATAGCAACAGTCATTCCCTGAAATATATAAGAACAAAAAGCTTTTCCATATTTAAAAAAATGTTTTTAATTTGCTTGCATTTAAAAGTGGGGAGGAGAATATAATGCAATACAGAGAATGACTTGAAAGTTCACAGTAAGGAAAAAAAATGTATGATAATGCTAATATTATTAGAGTGTTAGATTGCTGCTATTTTTTCTTTTTAAAATGCTCAATTTTAAAAAAAATCTGTAGTTCTTTTTGTTTTTTTGTTGCAATCTGTTTCCTATTTGAATAATACCCTAAAAAGTCTACTGTGTATTAATGGAGGAACTTTATATAGAGGGAAATGAGGGGTGGTATGAAAAATGGTGGAATGAGACAGACATCATTACCCTACGTACATGTATGATTACATGAATGGTATGAATCTACATCATGTACAACCATAGAAATGAAAAGATGTACCCCATTTGTGTGCAATGAATCAAAATGCAGTCTGTAAAAATTAAAAATTAAAAAAAAAAGAGTTAATAGGATCTAGGGATGAACTCATTGGTAAAGTGCTTGCCTAGCATGCACAAAGTCCAGTATTTGATCCCTAGCACTGCAAGGGAAGGAGAGAAGAAGGAAGGATAAAAGGGAATGTAACATTAAATCTATTCTTGAAATAGTTGTCTGTTTTGACATATACTACATGCACCAACATACAAGTTTAGATGTTAAAAATTCAAATTATCACATTTTCTCTTTCTCTCTCTCTTCAGGGGCACTCAACCACTGAGCCACATTTCCAGCTCTATTTTGTATTTATTTAGAGACAGGGTCTCACTGGGTTGCTTAAGCACCTTGCTTTTTTGCTGAGGCTGGCTTTGAACTCGCAATCCTCCTGCCTCAGCCGCCCAAGCCACTGGGATTACAGGCATGAGCCACCATGCCCGGCCAAAACATTCTCATTTTTGATATTGTTAAAATAGCAATGTTTCTGGTGTATATAGGGGGCTTCCATTCAATGACACAGACAATAAGCGGGAGATAATATAAGCATTTTAAATATTATAATTTTCTTCAAAGAAACCTTCAGCCATGAGGAATATAACCTGTGAAGCTTTCTGAGAAAACTTTACATACTAACATACAGAATGATTTTAACAATAATTTTTTATTCAAAGATAATACATTATGAAAAATTAAGTTTGACACAAACCAGCCTCCATATATTACAAACCGTAGCCTCATATGTCAAAAAAACTGTAACCTAAGAGTATATTCTTACAGCTAATGCCCACACCTTGACCAATTTTATCAATCATAGGCTGTACACTGTTCAGATTGTCCAAATGAGGCAAACGCAAAGCTACAACTTACATACTATAACTTCCTTTTTCTCACTATAAATACTGACTGCCCATATTGCTGGGTGGGTTGTCTCAAGCTTTTATTTGTCTACAGTGCTGCCCAGTTTATGAATCCTGTCATTGCTCAAATAAACTCTGCGAAATTTTTCTGAAGTTTTTCTTTTAACTGATAAGCATCAGATGTGCAATATGAAATAGAATTCCAATAACCTCCAGGAACAATGAGAGATCAAAGAAATTTACAAATCAAGGTCTCTTGTGCCCATTGATCTCACACAGTGACTGAGCTCATTAGCAAGTTTTCTTTTCAAGTAAGCTTCAATAATTTGAGTAAAAAGCTCTCTACCTATATTTTGAGCTTTTTTTTTTTTTTAAATGGACTGAGTCCATGACCACATTAAATCTGAAATTTCACTGGACTGGACTATATCCAGTTAGAGGCTTCTGGTAGTTACCTTATGAAATCTAAAGAGTCTGGGATATCAAGAGTCAGGGAGTCCACTTTCTGGGGCACCCACGAGCTTTATTCACAATAAAATGGGCTCACATCTGTGTTTTTGGATAAAATGGGTTAACCTTCCTAAGGACACCATAGAGTTATAGTGGTCACATTGAGAAAGTTTCTACCTAGATGAAGTTTCTCACTTGGGAGATGCATAAGAGAAGATACAAAAACCACAAAATCAATGAGATGCATCAACCTTATGTTATCCCTATTGTACAAAATTTGTCAACAAGAAAAACAATTTATGATGGATAACTGTTCAATGTCTCATTTTTATAAAGAACTAGAACATAGTTGTTAAAAAAATAAGTGAAATAAATCTATGTAAGATAAGACACTCATGTAAGATACCAGAAGTGGTATAACATTATTAACAAGATTAAAAAATTGGGGTTGAGGGGACTATATATAAATAACAATTTAATTGTTAAGGCTAGCAAAACCTAACAAAACCTAAGGTGGCAGCAATGAAAGTTTGCCTCCTCTACAGTTTCTTATGACAGAGGGACTGAAGATATTTGGAGCTGTTAGTAAACATGTTCTGTGACACACTGACAAGTTATACTTTGAGAGAGCACATGCTTCTAGAAGTTATGATTCATAGATTTGCCAATCTACACATGGTTGATGTGATATACACAATGGCTTGCTTCCTACAGATCACTGTAGATTAAGTCACTAAAGGTTAAGAATTCTAATTAATATATGACACTAAAATTCATACAAATAAGAAAGGGGACACCCTGTATGCAATCGTACAAGGAAGATGAGATGTGTTTTTGGTAAGGAAAAGCTGTGGTATTAAGATATTCTGTTTTATTGAGGGAAAAATAGAGTAATTTTTGTTGTAAAGTAGATTGACTTGTTCTAAAATGATAAGAGGAAAACTACCAGACAAAAACTGAATGGATAAGGAAGTTGTAGTAGGTATGTGGAAGATAAATCTTGTGAAAGGAATTTTACATGTGACCAAGCTGGTTATGATTAGAAGGGAATTACGTAGAAGTTTTACTAAAAATGGAGCATTAATATCTAAAGTGCACCACAAAACAAGATTTTGGTTCCCTCTGTTAAAATAACAAAGTTTCCTTAGAGTATTGGTCAGTTCTTAATATTTGAGGTTAAGAACTCAAATGTGTCTTAGCAAGACCTCACTTGTGTCTTAGCAAGATTCCTGTGCTTCATGACATCTTTACTAAGTTTTTGATCACTTACAGAATCAAGTCCTCTCTCTTAAAAGGGTTAACTAAAATTATGTCATTTTTGGTATGTACCTTTGAAGTGTTACCATCACTTTGGTTAAGTGAATGATTATAGTATAAAATGACCTGTGGTTTAATTTTGATGACACGCCTTAAACCTTTCATGTTTTTGTTAACTTTCCAAAATAATTCTAAATGGTCTTTTTCTTGATCTTGAATTAGTTTTGGGGGTTTTCCTGAAGAAGCCTTAGAACCCTTGGAACTGTCAAAAGAACAGCTCTCTTTACAAAAAGAGATACAAACTAATTGGGCTTTTTGATGCATCAAATTATAAAGGGAGCATTGTCACCTAATACGTAATGCTAAAATTTCTTTGAGTTATATTTGTATGGTTATGTTATTAATATGTTTCAGAGACTATATGAAGTTCCTAGAAATCTAATAGTCCCTAATATTATACCATCAGTCATAATTCTGATTATTCTCATTCAGTGTTGTATGCAGGAGCCTGGCACAGTGGCATGCACCTGTAGTACCAGCCACTCTGAAGGCAAAGGCAGGAGGATCACCTGAGCCCAGGAGTTTGGGACAGCATGGACAACATAGCAAGACTCAGTCTCATAAAAAAAAATGTTGTATACAATAGGAATAAACAATTTTTCTTATCAATTGCACTCTCATCTTACCTTTAACCATGGCCATTTAAAACATGTTCATGCACAGTTAATTGTTTAATTTGGGCCATTATCAATTTGGTGTTGAAGGACATTCAAGGAAAGGAGTCATGTACGGGTCTCTGATAACTTAAAGACAATTCTACTGGATGAGTAAGAACTCTCAGAACTGTAATGAAGAAACTAAATAACTTGTAAACATCAAGTTGATGTTTAATCAGCTTTGTACAATAGTCATTCATTTAACCAAATCACCCAGTGAGTGGAGAATGCCTGTAATTCCAGCTTCTTGGAAGGTTGAGGCAGGATTACAAGTTTGGGGTCAGTCTGGGCAATTAGCAAGACCCTGTCTCCAAATAAAAGATAAAAGGGGCAGGTATGTAGTTTGGTAGTACAGTGCCTCTGGGTTCAATCCCCGGTTTAAAAAAAGGGGGGAGATCTAAATCACGAGTACACACGGAGCACTTGGATGGCTGCCCTGTCCTCAGAGTCGTCACAGCTTCCATGATTAAAAACTCTGTGCTCTTTTTTAAAAAAAAATATTTCTCAATTGTCAACAGACCTTTATTTATTTATATGCAGTGCTGAGAATCGAACCCAGTGCCTCACACACGCCAGGCAAGTGTTCTGCCACTGAACCACAACCCCAACCCAGCTCTGTGCTCTTAAGATGCATCATAGAACAGATCAAATGATTCAAATTATGAAAAAACATTGAAGGGGTGACTTTAAAATTGCATGATAAGCTTATAATCAATATTTGGTTTGCCAAACCCCAAATTCTGTTAAGACAATGAAAAAAAAAAAAAAAAAAAAAAAAAAAAAAGGAAATCCAGCAGATGGATTTCATTCACTTGCCACCTTCAGTGCACATTTTCTGGTTGTATAGACACTCTCCCATGGAGAAAGGCTGATTCCATAACAGTAGTTACAGTTATTAGAAAATGTGTTTTCCATATGGGGCATTCCTGGGGTAAATCTCCAATAATAGAGTACTCATCTCACTGCACAAGAAAACAACTGTGCCAAGCACAGTGGCTCACACCCGTAATGCCAGTGGCTCAGGAGGCTGAGGCAGGAGGATCGCAAGTTCAAAAACAGCCTCAGCAATTTAGCGAGGTCCTAAGCAACTTAGCAAACCCTGTCTCAAAATAAAAAATAAAAAGGTCTGGGATGTGTCTCCATGGTAAAGTGCCCCTGGGTTCAATCCCTAGTATTAAAAAAAAAAAAAAAATGCAAAAGTGTTTAAACAAAAGGGGAGTACTACAAACACAATGGTATTAGACACAGTTCACTTGATAAACTGAATTCCCTTTTAGTCAAAGGTTCTACCAGTTGATGACAATCAGATTCACTCCCTCTGAAGAGCAGAATGACTTTTTGTGAAATAGTTCTTGGAAAACCTATGCCCTCAATAATTTTATCACCACTCTATAAATCGATGTGACTCAATAGGACAAGGCTTTAATGCATATTAAAACATATTTCCCATCAAGTAAAAATACTCTTTATGTCCCACCAACTGATGACAACCAACACTTTCATGATCTAAAACCTAGAGAGGGGGTCTTTTGGAAACCATATCAGAAAATTACTGTGCTTGACTCTGTTGGAAGGGACCATGTCAGGTTTCTCTCCTGCAGAAAACTTTCAAGAAGTGAATCTTGGATCTACCTCTCTCAACTAAAAGGGGCCCTTCTAGATTCCTTGTACGGTATACCTGTTGGAGACCCTGTTGAAGCAGGGAAGTTGCTTCCCTGAGGTTGAGAGCATCCTAGAGGGGGACAGCTTTTCCAAGATCAGGGATCAGGACTTCAACATCCTAAAAGCCTTATCTTTCCCTCCCGCCTTTTCCCTCTATTACCTGCTGAATTAATTCCATCCCTTTGCTTACAGAAAAAATACATGGACCAAACTCCATGAATGGCTTTAGCAAAGGCTAATGCTGTAGCAAAAAAAAAAAAAAAAAAAAAAAAAATCACAGCAATCATTTATTTGGTTTGTTGGCTAATGCCCCCAAATCAGAAAACAACTTCGCTTATGCCAATGCTGACCCATGTTCCCAATGACTCACCTTGAAACCCCAAAGAAAGAGTGGAAGTGCTTCTTGATATTCTAGACATCACTGCTCCATGCGTTCCTACACTTGCTTGAAATAGGACCCTGATATTTTCAATTAATAACATAATTGAAATTATGTTATATAGAAAACCTATGAGTGATGTCTGCATAAGTTGTGTGTCTAGGGGCTGGGGCTGTAGCTCAGTGGCAGAGTGCTTGCCCAGTGTGTGTAAGGCACCGGGTTCAATCCTTAGCAACATAAAAATAAACAAATAAAATAAAGACAAACTACAAGCTGTTTTTTAAAAGTTGTGAGCTGGGAATTAACTAGATGGATACAAGCTGAGTGCTGTCTGCAAAAGGTGCATGGCGATGCCAGATATTGCAAGCACAAGACCCGAGGATTACAAATACTTGTATAATGTCACATTAAATACAACAATGTCCCTTTCCAATAAACAAGGTTATATACCCTTTCAACATGATATAAAGGAATCACAGAAAATAAGTTTCCCACTGGACTTCGTTCAGAACTCCACAGATTTCCCATGAATAAATTTAACTGACCTCTGCTCAAAAGCCACTAGATGGCACTCTTTTCCAGTCTCCAAGGGCCTTTATGGGTGTGTAGCTATTTGTCTACTCTGTTCTGCATCTTTCAGATCTTGCTCTCTCCCCTGCTCACTCCTGCTTTCTCAAGAGCTTTCCCTGGTCTGGGGATGTAGCTCAATGGTAGAGTGATTGTCTAGCATGTGTGAGGCCATTGTTTCAATCCCTAGCACTGCAAAAAAGGAGAGAAAACCCTTAAAAGAGCTTTCCCTGAGTTCTGCTACCTCCCATAATCAGAAGTCAAAGATGTCAATATCCAAAATTAGTACCAACCTTGGAGAAAATAAAAATAAATCAGTTTTCATTGAGGAAAGTCTGTAACAGGATTCTTAGGTTTTTATTTTGGGCAGGAGTGGATGCCAATTGTATGAAACTTGAAGCTAACTAGTAAATTGGGGCAATTTTGGATCCTGTATCCAATCAGACTTCCCAAGGGAACAAAACTGACTAGAGTGAGAATATTAATGTTTAATAAAAACACTTACTGGAGCAAAATTTAGCTTTAGATCTTACCACTCATGTAGAGGGCTTGAGTGTGGTCCTAAACAAAACTGAGTGTTGTATTTAACATTCTAATTTCATTAATTCAGCAAGGGCAATTTAAAAGATGGTTGATCAGGTGGGGTTATAGTTCAGTTGTTATCAAATGTGCTTAGCATGCATGAGGCCCTGGGTTCAATGCACAGCACACATGTGCAGACACATACACACAAAGTCTGGCTGATGATACTGCTGCTTTTCTACATACTGCCACTGCATACATTAAGAAAGTTTCTCAGGGAAAGAAACACAACGTGTTTAAGAGAGCTGCTAACGGCTTGCTGGTAACTCGAGTGGAATGAAGGATGGCAAGCCTGGCTCTTCCAGGTGTTCCCAAACTTCATGTTTAGTGGGTCTTCAGGTTCCTATAACATGTGTACCAGGCCAAGAACAAAAATACTTTTATACCAGCCCATTTATAGTTCCTTAATCAACATCATGTTCCAAAGACTATGACCAACTGAACTTCATTGAATTCTCTTTATTGTATGACCTTTGGATTCTCTGATTCTGATTAAGAAATGTACTTTAGCCTCTTGGTAGAAATCATGATGGTAATTATGTCTCTCTGATGGGTTGTATCCCCTCAAGAGTCACAGATGCTTCTACGTAACCGTCTCTTCTACATCAGGCTGGCAACAAAAGCATTGAGAATGTATAATCATCCAATTCATTTGCCATTGTACATTGTGAATTCCATAATTATGCCAAACTTGTCAATTATGTTGGCTCAAGGTTTCAGTCAATTTCTCAAAACTGAGTACTGACCAGAAGGTTGGAATTGTTATATTGGGCCTAAAGCTGCCTGCATATGGGAAGCTTAACACACCTTAATAGGTCAACAAACCGCACCTGAGAGTATATTCCTGGAACAAGTTGTTGTGCAGCGAAGTGCATCACCTACTGCAAACTGCTCAGAAATGTGCACCCAGGCAAATGAGCTGTAACCGTTCAAGTTATTTCTATATGTCACTTTCTTGTTCTGTCAATAGATACTGCCTGCCCACCTTCCTTAGTGGGGCTTTTTGAACCTTTACTGGTTCAGGTGCTGCCAGGTTCCTGAATCATTCCTCTGTGCAAAGAAACTAAAATTAAATTGTATAACCTTTTCTTTTTTAACAACTGTTAGCTTTCAGAGGAAATTCCTTGGACCCTTTAAAAAAAAAAAAAAACTTTTCTCATTCATCTATATTTCAAGAATACTTGTCTCTTAATTGCACTGCTCTGCTCCAAACTCAGGGTGTGCCCACCGTCTGAGCAAGGAGCAGTCCAAGCCTGAGAACCAGGGTGAGCACAGGTGCAAAGCAAGCACCTAGTATATGGAGAAAAGCTAGTGCACTGGCTGTAATCAAATTATTTCATGCCAAAGGATTTTCAAGACCAGGCGCAGGATGAGGGATCACCCAGCTTTTGCAGTGTTACCTTTCTCACACCTCACCCCTACGACCCCCAATTAAAAAAAAAAAAAAAAAAACTTTAACAAATAATTGTGACTCGGCGTCTCTAAGATACTATGTTGTCACAAGTGGCTTTCCTCAGGGGGCTCGACCTCTGTATTTCCCCAAGACGGGTAAGAAGAAAGTTCCCCAAAACAGTGAATGAGGGGCAGCCCAGGAATTTAGCAAAAGGGGCTTCTAGCCTGCACTTTGCTCCAAGGAAGACATATCGGGATTTGAAAGTTTGATTTAAATACAACCAAGGGCAGAGTAAGCAACGTTCCAAACTCTGCCACTTAATCAGCTGTGCGTTTGATGAAAGTCACGTTCCTCTCTGGGTCTATTCCCTATCTGCAAAACTAAGTAGTTGGCTGAATTTGGTCAAGCCATCAGGATAGGGAATCCCAGAAAAGCAGTTTTTCGGTGTCATAATTCCAGGGATGGATGGCAGTGGCTAAAAACCTGTGCAATCCCTTTTGCTGCTTCTCATCACAACGAGGAGGCAAGGAAACTTTGCCGCGGTTAAAAAACATGTTAGGAAAAATCTATTTCGCGTTTGACAATAACTCCCCACAAGTTAGAACTATGCCCGGTTCTTAGACGACTACACTGAGACTCAGGCAGATTAACTCGAATGTTCCCAGGGTCACACAATATGCAGGGAACGAAGGACAGACTCCAAATCGGAAGGTCACTTTTTCTGCAAGGCACCTGCTCGCCAGGGCCTGGAAGGGTCGCAGCCCAGCTCTCACCAGCCCCAGGAAGGCCGCATACACCATCACGGTGGTGAACCAGCGCAGCACGCTCGCCGCCCGGCTGCTCCGCCCGCACGCCTCCATCGTCTTGGTCTCTTTCCTCGCCGGGTCCTCGGTCTGCAGGAGCCGCTGCCCCGCAGCCGCGGCCCCGGCACCACGGAACTCCTGCTCCAGCTCCAGCTTGGCCGCTCCGGAGACGTGGTCTTGCTGCCGCCGAGCTTTTCGGCCCATCCTTGGAG
The DNA here is from genome assembly GCF_902686455.1 of Sciurus vulgaris. Classification (NCBI taxonomy): domain Eukaryota; kingdom Metazoa; phylum Chordata; class Mammalia; order Rodentia; family Sciuridae; genus Sciurus; species Sciurus vulgaris. Next base: position 53,586,982 of record NC_136467.1, read on the forward strand.
CTCTGAGCAGTCGTCCCTACTGACCAGAAGGTCCCTCCTTGTGCCACCGCCCCCGAAGATCCTTCACGATTCAAGGTATGAGAAAATCGTACTTTGGACCGCGCGGCTGTCGCAGGTAGCGACCCGAGGCTCCCACTATTTCTGGGTGGATCACGTGGCAGACACCAGGCCTCTTGCCAACCAGGATCCTGCAGCGACCCGACGTGTCGTGTTGCCTGGGAGACCGGCGTCGCCCTCCGGCTTCAGCTGCGGGCTTTGCGGAACCCACTGCGACCCCAGACCGGCGCCCCGCGGCCGAGCGAGCTGAAGCTGCAGCCTGGGAACCCAGGAACCCGAAGGGAAGACGCGCGTCCTGGCGGCTCCCGCAGCTCCGGGGCTCCCGGCGACCGGGCTGTGCCTGCGGCGGAGCCTCAGCGCGCCTGGCCGCCGCCTCCGCCAGCGCCGCCCGAGCCCCCGCCAGCCGTCGCGCGGCGGTCTCCACCTGGGACTCTGCGGCGGGCCCGAGGGACAAAAGCATCTCCACATCCGGCCCGTGCACATCCAGGCCAGTGAAAGGATTTAACACCCAGGCACAGAAGCCCGGAGAGCCCAACAGCAAGGAGTGGGCGCCACACGCCTAGTGAGAAGGGCAGCGAGCCCGTCTCTCCTGCTGCGGAAACCAGGGGACTTCCGTGTGAAAGGGACGCACCGAACGTGTGAGCAGCGAGGGTTCCGGGAAGATGAAAAGCAGCTCCACCAAAGGCGGACCGGGCAAGGACACCAAGGAGGTGCGAACGCTGGTGTGATGAGCAAGGATCCTTGTAGCAGGAAATAATGAAGAGATTTCACGTTGGACACCCAGGTGTTGGTCTTAGTCAACTCCCTTTAAACCCCTGGTGCTAAATCACCACCACCACGTGTGCTTATGCCAAGTGGAGGAGTACTCGAATTTCTGGAATTGGACCTCAACCTGAAGGATTCCTTGCAGCTGGCAGCCCTTAAAACTCTAAGAGTGCAAGTGTCCAAACGGACAGCTGGAGCATCAGATGACCTGACTTACAAATTTAGCTTCAGTAAGTTCAAACTAATAGAAATGTAATTTTTAGAACAAGAGAAAAATGAATTTAATTGTCACGTGTTTTGTTTCTATGTTTGCTCTGGTAGAGCAAGAAGTAACCTCACTCCTAGAGGTAACCTCAGCAATCAAAAATAATTTTTCAGCCGGGCACAGAGGCTCTGGTCTGTATTCCCAGCGACAAGGAAGGCCGAGGCTGGAGGATCGTATGTTGGAGTTCAGCTTCAGCAACTTAGCAAGGGCCTAAGCAACTTAGAGAAACCCTGTCTCAAAATTAAATGGTCTGGGGATGTAACTCAGCACCAGAGCATCCCTAGGTTCAATCCTTAGTACTAAAACAAACAAACAGCTGGAAGTTCTAACCAGCTGGAAATACAAAGGATTTGCAAACTTAAAAAAAAAAAAAAAAAAAAAAAAGATTAGGGAAAATCTGGGATCAGGACTGCACAATCCCACATCCACATCTTGCTACCAGTACCTATTCAGGCCTCAATCAGCCGACAGATTGAAAGAGGAAAGTTACCTGTCCTGGAGATTCCATCTGGCTCCACTCTCTTTGACTGGCCCTCTGTCACCAATTCCCTATGGTCTGCCTCTCCACCTCTATGCTTTTTCCCAACCAGGCTTTGGAGCACAAATTCTTCTGTGAAAATAAGTGGCCTGTCATTGACTGCCTGAGCAGAGGCATTTGTTGCTGTATCAAAAATGTTATTATATTATAAACTCCCCTTCCCTGAAGGAGTTTGAATCTAGAAAGGAAAGACATTCAGCAAAAGTAAGGTAGCTGCTAAAGCAAATGTGGCCAGAGTTAAAAAGCTATTTGATCTATAATTTTTACGAGCCCCCTTTAAAAAAAAAAAAAAAAAAAAAAAGAAAAGAAAAGAAAAAGCATATATGCAACATAGCTAAAAAATATTACATTGCACCTCCGTATCTTGTCAGAAACTTCATGTCAGGAAGTAAATGAAAATTACTAAATGTTAACTAAATAACAAATGTTTTGCCAGGTGCTATGGCACACTCCTGTAATCCCAGCATCTTGGGAGGCTGAGGCAGAAGAAGTTCAAAGCCAACCTCAGCAAATACATGAGGCTCTAAGCAATTCAGCTAGACCCTGTCTCTAAATAGTCTCTAAATAAAATATGAAAGAGAGCTGGGGATGTAGCTCAGTGGTGAAGCACCCCTGGGTTGAATCCCCAGTACAAAAATAAAAGTTTTGGAGATTAGACAGAGGCATTGGGATGTCTTCAGATTTAACCAAAGTTGCTAGAATTGTGAAGTCTCCATTTAGGCAGAGATAAGGGGTGGGCACCACTGTGAGCAGACCTACATAAGAAAGAGTGAGTCCTGGGGCCTAGAAAATTCTACTTCTTGCCATGTCCCATCTTGGCTGTGCCATTGGAAGCAGCCCTCTGGCTCCCTAGCCTAAGATAAAAGAAAAAACCAGGTTCGCATTAAGGAGTTTGGGATATATTTAGGAGCCTGTTGGTACTACAGTGTCTACCTATGACTTGTTTTCTGCAAATATTTTATGACAGAAGACTAATATTTTAAAACTCACAATTGGAGGTAACTTTACAGACAAATACCCAGTATAGGGATAACAGTGACTGAAAGTTGATCCCCCCTCAGCCAGTTATTCTCCAAGTATGGTCTCCAGACCAGCAGCAGCAGTGCACCTGGGAAGCTGACAGAAATGCAAATTCTTGGACTTCACCTCAGATATCCTGAATTAGAAACTCTGGAGGCAAGACTAGCATGCTAAAGTTTGAGAACCTCTGGGCAAAACTGAACACTCAAACCAATGACTAAGAATAGAACCACTCACCCTTCCCAGCTCCAAAGTAACTGGAGGTGAAGTTGATGGACAAGGCAGAGGAGCCATGGGACTGGAAGAAAGCGCAGAAGTTGAGTCAGATGGTGTTCAAGGGAATCCGTGCGTGCTATGGTTTGAATATGGTTTGTCTGAAGCTTATGCTGAAATTTCATTCCCAATATGACATATTAAGAAATGGAACCATGTGGAACCTTTAAAAGGTGATTAGGACTTGACCAGCAAGAAGATCATCACCAGTTATTGTCCCTCAACTTTGAATAAGAACCATGAGAACAAAACAAAGCAAAAACAAAAAACAAAACAAAACAAAACCCTCTTTTCTTCATAACTTAACCAGTCTGTGGCATTGAATACAGCAACAGAAAATGGACTATATGACATATGAAGTTGTACCTGTCTTTCTTGGTTATTCAGTAGAACAGTGATCAGCAAATCAATATTGCCATTACAGAATGGAAATGCATAACTTGTTGAATGAGTGACAAAGCACTGACAACCAACTGTGGACCAGGCATGAGACAAACAGTAAATAAGCTTGGAGAGTCTAGTGGGAGAAACTAGTAATCAAGCAATGGCCCTTGTTGTCGCTCTTGTGACCATGTATTGGATGCTGAGGAAGCAGATGAAAGACTCCTACCTCAGAATTAGGGGGGTCAAGAAAGGTGTTGAGAGCTAAAGCACAAATAAGAGTCAGATGGAGGGAGGAGGGACTCAGGTACAGAATCCATTGAGGTTTCCTTTTCAATAAAGAGGCTTTGTTTCCAGATGATTTATTCTGTTATTCACACAGGACAATTTTAAAAAATGTTCAAGATGTCTCCTAAGTAGTAAATAAGTGAAATATAGCACATGTAAGAAAATAAGTCAGCTTTTGATTTATTTGGGCCCTTGAAGTCTTCAGTTTGGTTAAATAATCATTCATCTGTCTGCTCACAGATTTGAAGTTATAGAGGATGTTATACCCACTCACCAAAATTATAAAATGTGATAATGTGATAAAAATACTAAAGGATTTTTAAATTTTTTTTTTTTTTTTTGCGATGCTGGGAATTAAACCCAGGGCCTTGAGCTTCACAGGCAAGCACTGTATGAACTGAGCTATATCCCCAGCCCCGTAAAGGATCTTTTTGCAAAGAAGTCACAAATATGGATGTTTGTTTGATCAGTGTTTCAAGAAATACATGGTAGTGTCTAATTTATTGTTGGGGCAGGACCAAAGTGGCTGAAGTTAGGCTCCTTGCAAGACTTCCAGTGGGCTATGTTATGTTTTTAGTGTGTAGCCAGGACTAGGAACTGGCTATGTTATGATTAGTCAAGGTCATAAACATGAATTTGTGAGTGTGTGCACCTCACTTTCGTAACCTGTTGGTAGTGTGCCTTCTTTGACCTGCATATAAAAAGGACTTATGGGGACAAAAATGGGGCAAAATTAGGGCTAAAATGAAACTGGCTGGGGGCTGAAGCTGGAGGCTGAGGGCTGTGGCCACTACTGAATAAAGCATGTCTACTATCCTTAAAAAAATAAAAAAATGTAAAAAAACAAAACAAAACAAAACAAAAAGATTAGATGAAGTCAACGCTTATGAAAAAATTCAGACCAGTAACTGCAAAATAGCACCTCAACCACTTTCCAGGTCTCCTGAGTGTTGGAGGGAACCCAAAGGTCTTGTTTTTATAAACTTTCCAAAAATGTCTGCCTTTGCTCCTCGAACATTGTGGTTTCTTGTTCCAGGATGCATCCTTCGGTCCACAGTATTTGTTGAACCTCATGTAAGTGTGTTAGCTTTTACTCCTATATCTCAATTTTCACAATACTCTGAATTTCACCTTAGGTGTTTATAGCTAGGAGGATTAAGGCATACTAGTCAGTGACAACTTGCCCAAGGTCAGTTAGCCAATCAGTGGCAGAACATGAATAGCATAAGGATGGCCCAAGAAATAAATCTGGGTCCAAACCTGCAGTTCCAAGCACCCAGCTGCTCCAATTCTTGCTGGTAATTCCAATACTGTTAGGAAATGAATCAGGGTATGACTTGGTGGGATTGCCAAGAAAAGTTATACCAGCTGAGAAAGAAAGGCCTTACATTCGTTTGTTTTGTTTTTGTGGTTCTGTGAATTGAACCCAGGACCTCCCACAGGTTAGACCAGCTCCTTAACACTGAGCTAAATTCATGACCCTTTTTATTGTTTAATTAATTAATTTATTTTTGGTACTGGAGATGTGGCTCAGTACTCTACCACTAAGCCACATCTCCAACACTTTTTATTTTTTATTTTGAGATAGGGTCTTCGTAAGTTGCCTAGGCTGGTCTCAAACTTAAAATCCTCTTGTCTCAGGCTCCAGAGTAACTGAGTAGCTGGGATTACAGGCGTGTACCACCCACCCAGACAAGTATGGCTTGTCTTTTTCCTCTGGAGACCTTATCTTCATCTTACTCCAGCTTTGTGTGTTTCTGCTCTTTAACTGAGTCAACTGCAGTATCAAAATGTGATGTAAAAGATTTCCTTATCATCTCTCTGAAAAAAATCATTTTCCACCCGATTACTTGCTCATCCTCTTAGGCCCCAAGACTACAAAACTCAGTCTCTTCTTTTCTTGCAACCCAGCTCTCCAGCTTCATCCTTTTGGTTATTAAATCCTTCTCACTTTCTCTTTGAAATGTCCCTTCACCCTGCTTCCATCTTCCAATTCCTGCTACACACTAGTTCTTGTCCTCATTTCTTTTTCGTTTTCTTTTCTTTTTGTAATGGGATTGAATGCATGTGTACTTGACCACAAAGCTACATCCCCAGTCCTTTATTTTTTATGTTGAGATAGCATCTTGCAAAATTGGGTATGATGGCCTCAAATTCATGATTCTTCTTCTTCAGTCTCCAGGGTTGCTGGGAGTCCAGGTGTACACCTGTACTATTCTAAGCTATTCTCATTATTTATTGCTTTGACTATCACAAAAACTTCCTAGTTGATTTCTAGAGTATGTGCCTTTTTTCTTTTTTTTTTTTTTTAGACATTCTTTTTAGTTATACATGATAGCAGAATATATTTTCATGTATTTATACAAACATGGAGTATATCTTATTGATATCCCAGTCTGTGCATGATGTACATGATGTGGAGATTCACTGTGGTGTATTTCTGTATGGACATAGGAAAGTTAAGTCAATTTCATTCCACTATCTTTCCTATTCCTGTCCCCCCTTCCTTCCCTTCTTTCCCCTTTGTCTTAAAACTTTCAGGGGAGAACCTCTGGAAATCAAGGTGATGAGAGATAACAGAACCTTAAAAATTAGAGTCAGGTTAGCAAGAGGGAAATGGTTTGTCTTATCTTCTATTTAGTTGGAGTAATGCATGCAAATTGATTCTAGCTACAGCAGAAGTGAAAACAGTTCAAACAAAGTGCAATGGGAAAACATGAAAGGGAGGAACTAATTCCACTAGGAAGCATTGTGCAATGTTCCAAAGAGCAGGTGGCATTTCATCTGGGTTTGAAGGGCAAGTAGAATTTGCCTTAGGGAAAGGAGTAATTTGAATGTAAAGCAGCTATAAGTGCAAGTGTCAGAGAAATCCTAGGACATGAAGTGTTTGTGAGGCAGTATCTACTAAATGCTGGGGAAAATGTGCACATGAAAGAGACCTAGCTTCTGCACGCATAAAGTTCACAGAGCACTGGGGGACTAATGTTAAATAAACTTTCACAAAAGTTATATGGCTTGATAATTGTGCTAATGATATAAATGAAAGTATAGAGGCTTTAATTTAAGAAAAACTAATTTAGCGTTGGGTACACAAAAAAAAAATAGAAGCTGGGCACGGCAGTGAATGCCTGCAATCCCGGCGACTCAGGAGACTGAGACAGGAAGATTTCGAGTTCAAAGCCAGTCTTAGCAACTTAGTGAGGCCCTGTCTCAAAATAAAACATAAAAAGGGCTGGGGATGTGGCTCAGTGGTTAAGTGCCCCTGTATTCAATCTCTGGAACAACAACAACAACAAAAAAGGGGGGCAGGTAGAGAGAGAGAATGGAAAATGGTGGACAGTGTGGGAGCTATATGTTAGAGCCCTGTTCTAAAGAGCTTAGAATGTCACACAAAGATACAAAGGAGTTTGGACTTGAGGAACTCATTTCTGTTGGCATAAGAAGTTTAATACAACCAAAATTGTTTTATTAGAACATCAAGCTTTACAATAATTCATCTTAATGACCAAAAGAATGAAGCTGGAGAGCTGAGTTTCAAGGAATGGTGAGACTAAGGTTTGGGTCTTGGAAGCTAAGTGGAAGAGATAGAGAGAGAGAGAGAGAGAGAGAGAGAGAGAGAGAGAGAAATCAGGTGGAAAAGTAGTTTTCAGAGACATGATAAGAAAGTCTTTTACACAACATTTCATACTGTTGTCTTGGTTATCACCTCATGACCTTATGTCACCATCTTTCAGAAACCTGCCCGACGTCTGTGGTATTCCATGCAGCCACCACTATGCACCTGGTCATCTCAGTGAGGAATGTGAGATCCTGCCTGGATGCTCCTTCTTTCTGTAAGGGCTCAAGTCCCCTTCTCAGTTACAAACATTCAACAGTATAAGTCAAGACCAGGTAAATATTCAGAAGACCCAGACAGATTTGCCTATGGGTTTCATACCCTGACTGTGGCCTTTGATTTATCCTGGAGGGGCGTTCTGTTTATCTTAACAGTATGCTGCACCCCATTGGAGAGGGAATGAATCATTGAGGAAGGGAAGCTGATGAAATCTTTGCCTGTACTCCAGAGGGAAACCACCCCATGGCAGAGAGAGTTCTAACAAATGACCCCAATTGGGATTATAATACTACTGCAGGAATGATAAGGAGAAGCCAGATGATAGAAGCCCTCTTGGCAGGGATGGAAAAGGAGATACAAAAACCAATAAATTATGATAAATTAAGAAAATTACCTAAGGAAAAGATGACAATCCTGCAGCATTCTATGATAGTTAGGAGAGGCCTTCCAGAAATATACCAATATAAATCCCTCTTCTATAGCAGGCATTGCCCTATTGTGTCTACAATTCATTAACCAGTCAGCCCCAGACATTAGAAGAAAATTGCAATAACTCCAGGTGGGGCCACAGACCAACAGAAGTCAATTACTAGGCTCTGCCTTCATGGTCTTCAACAACAGGGATTTGGAGGAAAGTAAAAAGGATCAAGCAAAAACAGTAAGCCAAACTTTCGGCTGCCATAATTGGTAATGCCCTTGAGACCCATAAACTGTCCAGAGGAAACATAAGAGGACCTCAGGAAAAGACTTCTTTCTTTAAGTGTAATAGCACAGGACATTGGGCAAGAGATTGCCAACATCCACCACAGGGTCCCTACAAATGGTGTAAAAACACCTCAGAAGACCCTGGCCCTGGGAAATTGACAGCCTCCACTTCAAAGAGGGACTAGGTTAGTCAAGGCCCAACAGCATAGGTCCTCCTGGATGGAGAAAATGCTGACTGAGGATGCCTGAGGTGGCCATAGAAGCCTTGGACGTTATGGGTAAGCAAATCCGATTCCTTGTTCATTTCAGTGCTAGTTGCTCTGCTCTGACCAGTTATGTGGGAAAAGTTTTTTTCCAGGTCTACTTTTGTGGTAGGCCTTGAAAGGAGCAACAGAAAAAGATTTACCCCTCCCATACCTTGCCGCTTTGATAATCTGTTTTTTATTCATGATTTTCTAACAATCCCCAACTTTTCTCTTCCAGTGCTAAGACAAGACATAATGGTCAAACTGGGGACATTCCTCCAGTGGGGATACAAATTCCAAACACTCCTAATAGCTATTTGTGACCCCGCACCTGAAGAGATGAATTCTCAAGTAAATCCTTTGGCTTGGTATGCAGGAAAGCCAGGAAAAGCTATTTATGCTTACCCAGTACATATAAACTTAAAAGATCCCAGCCATTACCCAAGTAGAAAACATCATTAAAAGAAGAGGCAAAAAAAGGAATTACAACCTATTATAGATGAGCTTCTTAAATCTTGTCAATTCCCTTGTGATGTCCCAATTTTGCCCATCCTAATACCTAATGGGGAATACCAGCTAGTGCAAGACCTGAGACTTGTTAATGAAGCTGTAGTTCCTGTACACCCCTTAGCTGCAGACCCTTATAACTTACTCTCCCATATACCAGGAGACACTACTTGGTTTATGGTGCCAGATCTTAAAAATGCATTCTTTTCAATTCCACTGCATCTGTAATTCCACTATCTTGTTTTTGAATGGGAAAACCCTTTTAATAAAAAGACAATGTACATGGACAGTCCTCCTCCCAGGGGTTTAGGGATAGCCCTCATTTCTTTGCCCAGGCCCTGGCAAGGGTCTTAAGGTCTTAAGCTCAAGCAGGGAGGGGTCCTTCAATATGTAGATGACCTACTAATATGTAGTCCAACCAAGAAGATCTCCAACCAAAACACCATATAAACAATTTCTTGGCAGAAAGAGGGTATCTAAAAAGAAGGTCCCAATCTTCTAACAGAAGGTACAAAATTTGGAATATATACTAACTCCAGGGACCAGATAAACTCCCAACAGGATAAGGGCGCTTGTGAGTTGGGTCCACCAGTTAATAAGCAACGGCTTTAGTCCTTTTTAGGAATGGCAGGCTTATGTAGAATCTGGATTCCAAACTTTGACCTTATTGCAAAACTTCTCTATGAAAGCATAAAAAGACCAGACTCTGAGCCTCTAGGATGGAACACAGAAGAAGCAGACTTTGGGGTGTCAAAGCAGACCCTTAGCCAGGCTCCAGCCCTAGGAATATCTAACCTAACTAAGTTATTTACCCTTTATGTGGCAGAAAGAAAGGGGATAGCCATAGGGATCCTAATCCAAGACCTAGGGGACAAACCCAGGCCAATGACTTATTTCTCCAAGCAATTAGGGTAACTGCAGGGTGGCCAGGATGTTTGTTGGTGGTGGTGGCTACAGCCCTCCTGGTAACAGAGGCAACTGAGATTACTTTAGGGCAACCCCTTAAGGTCCTCACCCTAAAACCACCTTGGAAATAAAAGAGCTTTTATGGATGACAGAAGAAAGACTCACACAAAACAAAAACAAAACAAAACAAAAAAAACCAAATAACAAAAAACCAGTTCTCTTGAATAATCCTGAAGTTAGTATCAGGACATGTAATACTCTCAAGCCAGTCTCTCTAATGCCCATTGACCTCCCAGCTGAACATTCTTGTGAGGAAGTAATTCTCCAGACCTATGCCAGTCTCCCAGACCTATCTGACCAACCTCTGCTTAACCCAGAGGAAGAATGGTTCACAAATGGTAGTACTTTTGTCTGTAATGGTCAATGGAAGGCTGAATATGCAGTAGTTAGCCTAGAAAAAAAAATAATAGAAGCTTATCCTTTACTCTCAGGGACCAGCTCAAAAGGCTGAGCTAATTGCCTTAACTAGAGCCTTAATATAGGGACAAGATAAAGTGCTCTATGTATGTATGTATATATATGTATGTATACATATATATACCTATAAATACAGACTCCAAATATGTGTTTTTGGTGTCAAATGCCCACGCAGCCATTTGGAAAGAAAGAGATCTCTTGACAAATCAGTGATCCTCCATTAAACTAAGGAACAAATATTGCAGCTGTTGGAAGCTGTAACTCTTCCCAAAAGGGTGGCTGTCATACACTGTTGGGGACATCAAAAGGACATGTCAAAAGTGTCCCAAGGCAATATAAGAGCTGATCAAACAGCCAAGGAGGCAGCCATGAGAGTAGGTCCAAACTGGCTATGGCTTTATTCCCCTTCCAGGAAGACAAATTACACCCAATCTATACTCCAGAAGAGGAATAGGCTGCTCTTGGGGCAGGAGCCACTAAAGAAGGAAAATGGTAAGAAAGGGGTAGACAGCTTTACCTGCCCGTATCAATTCAATGGAAGACAATTAAAACCTTACACAACTCTTTCCATCTAGGGCAAGAAGCCACCCTTGGAATGGCCACCTGACTTTTTCTGGGTGATGACCTAGACAAAATAGTGAGAGAAGTCTGAAGGGCTTGCTCTCTTTTCTCTTATAATAAACCTGACCCCAGACTGGTTGAACCTATACAACACAGGGGAAAACACCCAGGAGAAGACTGACAAGATGAATTAAAAATTTTTTTTAGCTGTAGATCAGCATAATATCTTTATTTATTTTTTTATGTGGTGCTGAGGATTGAACCCAGTGCCTCACACACGCTAGACAAGTGCTCTACCACTGAGCCACAACCCCAGCCCTGAAGGATGGATTTTATCCATGTCTCCTTGCTGGGGATTTAAATATCTACTTGTCCTAGTGGACACTTTCACTGGGTGGGTTGAAGCCTATCCTACAAGGACAGAAAAGTCCACAGAAGTAGCAAAACTCCTATTAAAAGAAATAGTTCCTAGATTTGGGCTTCCCCAAAATTGTACAGAGTGACAATTGACCTTCTTTTGTGTTCCGGGTCCCACAAGGGCTTGCCAAAGTCCTAAGAATTAAATACCATCTACATTCAGCTTGGAGACCCCAGTCATCAGGGAAGGTAGAAAGAACTAATCCGACCCTAAAATGGGCCCTAGCAAAACTCTGTCAGGAAACTTCTGAAACATGGGTGACCTTACTACCCATTGCTCTCATGAGAATTCAAAATGTACCTACAACCCAGTTAAATACCAGCCTTCATGAGATGCTATGTGGGCGGCACTTTCTATCAAAAGAACTTGTGCAAATTCTAACTGTCCACTAAAACCATAGGAAACTAAGTCCTTCCAACTTCTAAAGAGGGAGGAATCCTTCAAGTAAACCCAAAGAATAGGTGTTAATAAAAACTGGAAGGAAGGATCCCCAAAGGATCAACTGAGACCAAAATGGAAAGGTCCCTATCAGGTAATTCTGGCTACTCCCACACTATGAAAATAGCAGAGATTAACGGCTGGATTCTTCTGTCAAGGGTAAAACAAGCACTGCTTGGCCACCACACCCCACAGGAGGAAACTTGAACCAGGGAGTCAGTTGAAAACGTCAAGTTCCTTTTCAAAAAGCAACTACCAAAAGATAAGTGAATATTTCCCGATCTTGTACCCCACCTGAGGTAGACTCCAATTCTGGGAATTATCTTCCTCTGTGGGTTTCTTGTGTTTGGAATTCTGCTACTCCTAAGACTGTATTCTTGAGGATAAAGCCCTTTGCTGTCTCTTTAACATGGGACTCTTTTCCCAGAGAACTGCTATCATATTAAAAGCCACATTCTGTTTTTCCCCATTTCTCACCCTGACCCTGGGACTAATTCTCACCCTATGGCCAGTAATTGACTCAAGTCACCATATGGGAGGACTTTTGGATCCAACATACCTTTTTATAACCTTAAAACTTACCCACTATCTCCTAAGCAATCAAATCCTTGTTTGGCTAAGGGCTGTTGGATATGCCTGCCCCCACCTCTATGGAAAACACCACCATCCCTGATCCTGTCCAACTATGAACTACGAGCAAAATGATTCTTCATCCTAAATGTGAAGGTGGTCATGTATTCCAGCTAATGACCTTAGATGATTTATACGACTTCCAAATTACAGAGAGGACCAAAAACACAACGGCTGGAAGGGCAGCTCACTTCTCCAGGCCTATCAAAACAATCTCACTAAAACTTCACCTCATCTGCCCATATGGGGACCTAGTACAACCCAAACCTGGCTCAAATTCCAGATGCCCCTCTGTATTCAGAAGGAACAAGATTCTAGGTATAACTTGGGAACAGTAGCAAGCCACCTTTGCAATCATACCTTTAAAATTACCCCAGAGATTGGACACTTGAATTCTGTGGTTATCTAAGATACCCCTTTAGAAAACCAGTATAGTTCTCATGAAAACCATTTTTAAAGAAGGTCACATTAGGGACTGGGGATATAGCTCAGTGGGTAGAGTGCTTGCCTTGCATGTCCAAGGCCCTGGGTTCAATCCACAGCACCACCCCATGCCCCCCCAAAAGGGACACATTATTAAATAAAAACTCAGGTTATTGTCAAAATAGATCCTTTGCCTATACAGACATATTCCTTTTGGGAGGTCTGCTGCTCCAGTGTGGCCGCTACTGAATGCTTACTTCTCCCTAATTACCAAACCCCAAATGAATGTGTTCTCCTTGACATAAAAGGAACTTCTTGCATTGTGAAAATAAAACCTCAAGGGCAATTCCAGGCCAGTCCCATGGCCCCTATCAACCTCTGACAGGGGCCATACTGACTAGAAGCCTAATCACATGGGGATCCAAAAATAATAAAACAACTTATAGGTTTTCTGTCAAACTTAGCTTCTTTATGGAAACACCAGGTATTAGAACAAAAGGACCAGACCTGATTCAAACTTCACAAATCATCTCAGATGTTTATTCAGGAACGGAGTTTCATGCCTCTGGTGGACCCACTTTCCTGGTGGAAAATGAGCAACTGAACAAAGGACTGGTTACACTGAGAAGTGAATTAATAAGCATGTTAGTTTGGGTGCTCAGGAATTTGGGATCTGTTTTACTGGGTGAAATGGGAGGGAATGTGAGGTCAGTGGTTGGTATCTGGAAAAGGACATGTTTAGGGAGGGATCAATGATTTGGCCTCTTCCCAGAGACTGCCTTTCTAGGTTTGATGGACACCTTCTCCCGAGGGTTTGTTTTGTCATTGGGGAGGAATGTATTGATAAAGAAGCACTGATATCAATGTATGGCTTTCTTTTTCACTTCCTTTTCCCAGGTCTCACTATTTTGGGATTTCTCATTGTCCCTATCTAATACCAGTATTAGGTCGGGACTTGAACAGCTACGTGGGACAGCAGAATGACTGAGGCACTGGGCAGTGTACTAAAGAGCGACCAAACAGGGACAGATAAACTCCACTGAGCCTTACATCCACCTATCACTCAGCAGGACCCCCCACCTATTCTGGCCTATAAAGACCCTGGGCAACCAGGGCCATCTGTGATTTTCTCCAGCTCTCCACCCTGACCTGTAACCTGGGGGCCTGGAAATTTCGCCCAAGAGCCAAATTCCAATAAAACTTGCTTCGGCCGCTTACTGCCCGCTTTTGTTTGGCCACCAGCCCTCACTCTCCAGCTTACATTTGGTGCTGACCCAGGAGGGTTTTGGGGCCTTCCCTATAGGGGTAGAAGTCCACCCTCTCCCTCAGAGGAATCAGGAGATTCCCTTCCATTTAGTTCTGTTTCGTTCTGTTTCTCTTTATCTGGCAGCAGATGGGGTAAGTTCCCTGGAGTTTGCCCTTCGCCATTCCAATCTTTACTCCTGGTAAGTGAGATCTGTCCCTTGTTTGCACCACAGACCCTCGCCTGTTCCATTTGGGCTCTGGTAGCTGTGGAGACATCCTAGCCTCCAGTTAGCCTCACATTTATTCTGTTCCAGACCCCCAAACGGTGAAAGGTGTTTTGGCTTTTGATCCATCCGCTCTTTTTTGGGTGTACACAGGTGGGAATTGGGATGTCTTTTTCTGCTTCTGTGCATCCATTTGGGTAAAATTGGATGGCTAATGGGAAATAAGGGAGCCCGCTAGACCCCAAAACTCCTTTGGGCTTTCTCTACCGTAATTTCACTAAATTAGGACTCCCCTAAGACTTAAGCTGTAAATGGCTATTTTTTAATTGTACTGTGGCCTGGCCTCAGAATATTCTAGATAATGGCTCAAAATGGCCACCAAAGGGCACTCACGACCATTTGCAAGCTTTTTTGGATTTTAGCGCTTGCCCCACCCTTTCTTCTACCTGTTCCATCACCCAAGTTCTCCTCCCTGGGGCCATCCCAAACCCCTCCCCTCCATATTCTGGCCAGTTATCCCCCTCCTCTTCCTCCCTTCTTCCTGAGGCAGGAAACCTGCCCCCTCCTGAGGATGCAGCTCCTCCTTTTCTTCCTCCTCAGAGCCCTCCCACCTCCCCTCCTTCTCCTCCTCCAGAAAGTCCCTCCATCCACTCCATTCCCTCCTCCCCTATTAGCGCACACACAAGATTTCATCAGACCCTCCCACTGCCTAACCCAAAGCTTCTTTGTCCCCTCCAGGAGGTGGCTGGTGCAGAGGGCATTGTGCAAGTCCACATTCCATTGTCACTCCAGGATCTTTCCCAGATTGAGAAACACTTAGGGTCTTTCTCTGCTGACTCCTCTCTTATATTAAGGAATTTAGATATCTTTCCCAGACTTATGATCTCACCTAGCATGTCTTTCTTCCGCTCTCACCCTATACTAACACCCCTACTTCCAGAAGGCACCACAAGATCATGCTGACCAGGTCCACCTAACGAACATAACTCTCCTCACAGGTGCAAAAAGAGCCTTTTACCAGAACTCCAACAAAGTAATAATTAACGGCCATGTCATTTTTCCAGGACTCTTATTTTTTTTCTCCTTAAATTCTGTATTTTTTGAGCTCATAACATTGATGTTTTTGATCAGTCCTATTTTTATTCAACTCAAGTTTTTGAACATCTGTTACAATGCAATGGGAATTTCACCTACAAAAACTACAAGACCTTTGTTTTTGTGTTATGTGTATATTGTGTTGTCTGTCTATTGTGTATCCAAAAATTGTGTACATGATATCATGACTTACCTCACAAGTCTCCAGGTGGTCAAGTTAAAAAACTGTTAATTGATATTCTAGGACTTTTCTCCAACAGAAAAGAGATGGCAAATATTGTTAAATATACCTATCTGATATCTTGGATTTACAGTAAAATAAGTAAATTGGATTTGACATGTGTGGGATTACTCAAATTACTCAAATTTTCTTGGTGACATCTGATTAATTTACAGGGTTATATTAAATATGTTCTTATGTTCCAGGTAATCAAGTCTTTAAAGCAGAAAATTTGTCAGACTGCTATTCTCCAAGCTAAGCTTGTCTGTGATGGTAATTTATATTTTAGATATAATGTTATATTATGTTTACTAATGTTTACATAATCTCTGAAAGTAAAATATGCAAACTTTGTAAAATGACATTTAAGAAAGAGCATGAAGGGTAATAGCAGAAAATGGGACAACAGTGACTGAGATTGGGGTCTCTGATGACCTCATGGCTGTGGCATGCCCAGTGTGTGGGAGCATTCCTGTGCAGGGACACAAGATGCCTGGCTGCTTTGGCAGTACCCTCCCTGGGGAAGCTCTGTGCAGAAGTTGTATCAGCTCTGACATTGATCTCAGGAACACAGCACCTGGCCAGGAAGGAATTCTTTTGATAGATAACCACAGTGTTTCACTAGCTCCCTTCTCTGGTTCCTGTCAACCTTACAGTAACTTTGCACAGTGGACTTTTTTGAGAGCTACACAGAGCTCCTAACATTGCACTTTGAAGCTGTGAAAAAGTTACATAGATGTCCTAGTCTCTGTAACTTTTCTCAAAGAATAATCCTTATATAATCTTTAACCTGATAATAAGACATATATAAATAAAGATTGCTGGAGTAACCCTTTAGATCTGCATCTCCATCAGGGAACAGAACACCATCTGATACCAGCTTAATCTTCAAAATCTGTGTTTATAAATCTTTATTTTCCAATCCTCCTTTGCTCCTCACTAGACCTGAGAATTTGGTCATGCTGGTCATGGCAAAAGAGGCAAAAATCAGCTTCAGAATTAGAACACTTTACCTAAGATTTGTGAAGAGCCCTGCCTTACCTGAAATAAGGCTCTGCCTCCCACCCTGCTACATGTTAGAATGGCTCCAAAATAAGCCAGACTTTAACTCATTTAAAGTTGTGTTCAAAAGTTTGATGTTTGTTGTAAAGATTACTGTGATCTCAAACAGGGGATAGAATTAATAACTCACCTGAAATTCAAGAGAGCTATTACACAAACTGAATGTTTTGCTGTTGGTGATTTCATTTTGTATTTTCCTTATAAACTCTATAACTGTTGCCTGATTAATTTTTTGCAGAAGTACTGCTTCAAAAACAAACAACGTAAATTAACTTGAAATAGTAAGCCATCACGTATAGGACAAATAATATAGGCCCCTTTTATAGATAAAAGGGGGAGTGAATAACTGTAAAGTCATAGACATTAAAGTTAAAACCCAGTACTCTTACTTTATGACTGGTGAGACTAACTTGATGGATGTTTAAGATCAAACTAAGAGATTGAGATTAAAATACAGAGGCCAAGAAAAGACAGTATTTGGCTCTTGCCCTCAGAGTCAGCCTGAATCCAGGGAACAAGAGAACTTCTCTCAGGAGCTTTGCATCTCTGGTCTTGTTGAGAACAGGGTGATATCTGTGCAGCTAACTGTCTTAATCACCAGGATGCAGGCAGCTGTGACTGCACCCTCAAGAGCCAGTACAGCACAAACAGGACTGTTGGGCCCCCGTGCTTATCGAGGTTGTTAAGAGATATTTGTCTGAGGAATGTGCAGCTGCCTGGAAACCTTATCTATCAAGGACAGGGGGGCCTAGCCCCGACTCATCTCCTGCATAGTTCACCCCTTCTCTCCTCCCTTCTTCCTCTGGGACCGTTCAGTTCTAGCAGGACCCAGTGAGAATCAAATAGATTGGCGGGACCCAACCAGAGGAGGACTAATGTTTAGCTGTTTAAATGTTAACCAATAATGTACAGGTCTTTGTGTTTGAATGCTTGGAAATCTCTTAAATAGAGGGCTTTCTCGCCTCTCGGGACTGCTCCCCACTCAGCCATTGCAATGGTCTGAGAGGCTGGTTGTGGTCCAGGCTCGAGCTTGCAATAAAACCTCGTTGTGTGTCTTGCATTACCGTGTGTGCACTTTGACTCTCTGGGGATCAGAGAATATTGGGGACCAGTTGATATCGGACCCTAACAGACCACACGATCTCCTGATCAGGGAGATGGATGAGACCACTGGAGAATGAAAAGCCAATCAGTGCACCTGCTGCAGAGGAGTGTCATTGAAAAAGGGAGACATCCCTGATGCTTCAAGGGGAAGCCACCTCATCAAGGAGACCCTGCCTAATGAACAACACTAAAGGAGCTAAGAAGCTGCTCTCAAGTTCCCCATGAGTGACCCCCTGTGGGAACTCAGCTGACTCTTTAACAGACAGGAACAGGTCAATTTGACCAGCATGGTCTTAAACACCTAGCAAAACAGTTTAAACTGAAATATAGCCATTCCTGGACATGTAAAAGAAACAATAGTTAAATGCAACCTAAGATGTACCATTGTGTTAACCCCCTAGAATAAATAAAGACTGGAAGCTACAAGAGAGAGATTCTTAGGCAGATGTACCTGATAACTATCAAGAGAAACTGCCAAAGTCAGGAGTTTTGGGTCAGTTTCAGGCCTACAGATCCTCCTAAGCTACACAGGTAGGCTTAATCTATGCTTACTAGTATGATAATCTTTCCCTAAGTCACAGAAATATAGAGATCTCTACTAAACACAGATTATACCAGCAGGAGGACTCGGTTATGTAGTCACTGCCACCCAAAAGCTAGAACAGCAACTTCAAGAGGCGGTAGAGGCATCTGCTGCCTCCCTGGTATCCTCACAAAAACAAGTTCTATCTCTCAGGTTTTCTTACAGAACTACCGAGTCCTAGATCTTCTGACAGCAGACAAAGGGGGAGCATGTCTATTCTTAAGGGAAGAATGCTGCTACTACATCAATGAAACTGGACTGGTCAAGAAGAATGTCAAAACTCTCAGGCATCTGAGTGAAAGGCTGAAGCAACAAAAATCAAATGACCCCTGGCCAGGATAGCTGAACTCCATTCTTGTCACCTGGCTGATCCCTATCCTTACTCTCCTATTTGTGATAGGATTTCTGCCAATGATTGCTCTCTGTCTTCTCAGGTTTGCCCGGAACCACATGAGTGAGGTTGCCAGAATGACATACAACCAGTTGCTCCTACACTCTTACAGCCACCTCCCCACTGACCTAGTACCCAAACATTTTTCCCCCACAATGCCTCCTAACATACAGGAAGTTGCCAGATGGACTCTGGCACCCTATATCACCAAAAGGGTCGGGATGTTAGGTCGGGACTTGAGTGGCTACGTGGGAGAGCAGAATGACAAGACAGCAGGCAGCACACAAAAGAGTGACCAATCAAACAGGGACAGATAAACTCCACTGACCCTTATGTCCAACTATCACTCAGCAGGACCCCCACCTATTCTGACGTATAAAGACCCTGGGCATCCAGGGCCATCTGCAATTTTCTCTGGCTCTCCACCCTGACCTATACCCTGGGGGGCTGGGAATTTCACCCAAGAGCCAAATTCCAATAAAGCTTGCTTGGCCCTTTCTGCCTGCTTTTGTTTGGCCACCAACCCTCACCCTTGAGCTTACAACCAGGAATCTTCTTCTTGTGTGGAATAAGTTCTTACTTGTATATACCAGCCAACTGGATGGGTACATGTACACTGGTATATTTAGCCCCAAATATATACATTGCCCCTGAAGGATATGATTACCTACCTGTCCTCTGGCCCCACCCTAAATGATTCTGCCACCAAAACTCCTCTCATGACCTGGCCCTTCCCCCTGACCACCAGAAGGGCCTGCCAAAAGTAACTAACTCCTTCCATGGCCTGGCTTTGTTAAGGCTGCCTTTGAAACCCAGACCCTCATGGTGGCTGTGGCCATTTTGTCCCTGAAGATGTGCCCCTCTGGTAGTTAATAAAACATCGCTAGTCCATGAGGTCTGCCACCATTTTTCATATTCTGTCCCATGTGCTTTCAGTCCCTAAAACTCAATCTCTAATTACACCTTTAATGACATTTCCTAGAGCCAAAAGAGCTACCCAGCTGATTCCTCTCCTAGAAGGACTGGGAATAGCCGTGGGAATTGGCACAGGGTTAAGAGGGTTAACAACTCCCATTCTTATTTCAGAGCTTGTCTAAAGTTCTCTCTGGTAAGCTAGAGGAAATAGCAGAAAGATTAATTATCATCCAAAGTCAGATAGATTCATTAGCAGCAATCACTATCCAAAATAGTAAGGGACAAGATTTGTTAACTGCTGAAAAGAAGGGGATTATGTCTCTTCTTGGAGGAAGAACATTGCTTCTATGAAAGCCAATCTGTAATTGTTATGGATGCAGCAAAAAATTAACAGACCATGCCCCCACAATCTGACAAAAATTGTCAGAATCATGGGGATCATGGCCAATATTGTGGAACTGAATGTCTTGAATACAGCCCTTGATGGGACCCCTTTTGGTGCTCCTTCCGGTTTTGTTGTTCAGATCTTCCTCATTAAACCTATTAACAAGACTTACCACTTCTCATTTAAAAGCCCTCAAACTCCAGCTGACACTGCGACAAGACTACAAACCAATCCTACAAATGGACCTGGGTACTTCACTGTCTCATTTTGATCAGATAGGGCAATAGTCCCATGAATCCCAAATAGGCAGGGACAACAGTCCATTGCAGTCTGAAGCATTTATAAGAAGATGAGACCTTTTCAGTCACCCAGAAGAATTTTAGGATCACATCTCTCAGGGGGAGATATTAGGTAGGAGTTCAGGGACACCAAGATGGCAGAGACAGGGTATTAAAAAGAAGCTGCTGGAGGACAAGACAAGGAGCTTGGTCCTATCCCATTACCATGACAACTCCCACCGCTGAGGACTTATCACCATGAGAACTCTGCCACAGTTTCAAATTTTAAAATGAACAATGGAAGTAAAGTGGGCAGATTTCTAATTAGGTTTTTTTAAGTAATGAGGTGGGGGGATTGGAAAATATTCTGATTAGGTATTATAAGATAACCAATGTGGGAAAATGGGGTAAGGTCTTCAATCAGGTGCATATAGGAAAGAGAACGTCTCACAGTTCAGGATATAAGACCCTAAATTTCCAGACTCTGGGGCCTGGAGCCTCCCTCGCTCAGTCCACTCTGTTCAACCTAACTGAGTGTTATCTTGGTAAAAGTGGCCCACTTCACCTTTGGAATATGGTTCTGAGGCTTATTTTTTAAAAGGGACATGCTTTCCTTTTCCTCTTCTCCCTCTCCCCCTCCCTAAACTGTGGACAGGGAACAAGATTACCTTGTGTTATCTGTGCTCCACAGGAAGGAGATATCTGCCAGAGGATCTAGGAAGTGACTATCTCCCAAATTAACAAGTGAATCCTAACACACCATCAGGGGCCCTAGGACCCCTTGTCAGGGCATACATGGAAAGTAATCTTTGAATAGCTCTTTTAAAATCCCCGTTTCCCCTGATGGGCAGAATCACAGCCTCAGAGACAGGAGTCCCATGTATTTCTTCCTTTGCTAGCAAAGCAATAAAACTTTTTCCTTTTTCTCAAAAGTGTTCTCATTATCGAATTGGCATCAGGGACAAGGACCAAGCTTTTGGTTACATTTTCGCTTTCAATAAATCTGTACTCTGTTACTTCTGTGTGTCTTGCTCAATTCTTTGTTCATGACATCAAGGACCTGTACTTTGACTGGACACCCCAATGTTAACAATAGAAGTTTAAAGGGAAAAACATCCAACTCTTTATCTTCCTCTATAGAATAGTGATATAGTGACAAAGGGCGGGTAGTCAGTGTAGATGACAGATGATCAGGTCAGGAAGATGGGAGCTGACTCAAAGGAAAGGAAATAAAATGCTAACACCTCCAGAGCACTTCCCTGCTTCTCACCAGTTACCAAGGTTTCCTACACCTCCAGGGAACTGCTCCTCCCAATTCAAGGAGTTGATAATGAGTATGCCCAGGCAGCTCTTTTCCGGTCTTTTGGGCTGGTGTGGAGGATAGGGAGAGGTACTCCTTGGGATACTCTTTTCCTGCTTTACAGTCAAGTAAGCAAGACAGGAGAAGGGGGAATGACGATAAGAAAGGAAACCTGAGATCTATAAAGGGGCAAGACACACCCCCTCCCACAAATGCCATCTCTAGGTCCCGTTCTCTCTGGAGAAGTCTGTCTCTGTTCTATCCCTTAAACAAAACTTGTTTTCTACACTTACCTCATCATTTCACGGGTGTTTAATCTTCAACACTGGGGGAAAAGGACTCCATCCTGATTTCCAAGACTGGTATGTGTTAGCTAGCACAAAAGGACCAGGCTGAATGCAAACTTCATGGATCATCTCAGCATTTCATGCAGGAATGGGGTGTTGCACCTCTGAGGGACCCACTTTCCTGGTGGAAAATGAGCCACTGAACAAAGAAGGGACTGGGCTTACATAGGTTACAGTGAGAGGTTTGGGTATTCAGGAATTTGATGTCTGTTTTACTGGGTGAAATGGGAGGGGGTCTGGGGTCAGCAGTTATCTGTGATTTTTCTTACTGGGCCAGATGGAGGGTCTGGGGTCTGTGGTTGTTATCTGGGAAAGAATTTGTTGATGGAAGGATCAATGCTTTGGCCTCTTCCCAGAGACTCTCATTTCAGACTTGACGGATAATGCTTCCCCAAGACCTGTCTTGTCCCTGGGAAAGAATGTATCAGGGAAAGGATCATGTATCGCCTTCTCTCTCATTCCTTCTCCCCAGGCCACACTATTTTAGGGTTTGTCATTTTCCATACCCAACAGTATGAGCTGGGGGCTCTGCTGGGATCCTCACCAAGATAAGCTCCTCTACACCTCATGTCTGAGGTGTGCCTTTCTGTCTCTTTGTTTCTGGAGGACAATAATGGGCACCCATTTGCTAATTAAGTGCATTTAGTGCAAGCTGCCATTCTACAGGACTTGGGTGAGATCACCTATCCTATGGGTCAGGCATGTTGGGTTCTGCCAAAGCCATTTCTCACTGTCTTATCCAGGCTCAGAGCATGTCTGGCATCAGTAGATGATGACCTTTGATCCCAGTCTGCCTTTGGATGAACAGAGATAAACAAAGGGTTAAAGAAATTTCAAGATTCTGGCCAGAGCCACTCCCATATGAATCTCAAAGTTTTCTCCTCTGACCTCCTATACTGACAGCCCTAATGGGGTATCCTACAGTGACTGGTCAATCAAATGGTGCTGACAAAAGCCCCAATAACATACATCTCTGTAAGAGCCAAACCACACTCTCACACTTGCTCCTCCTGAGCACTCCCCTCCCCTTGCCAATCGGACTCTAGCCATTGAAAGAGGGACATTTTACATGGAGTGGTTCATAAGGAAATGCCTAGGTTCCCTTTGTTCACATATTAAGCTTTTACAAGCCTGTAGGGATTCCCTGCATTGTTGTTTCTGGGCTCCTCTAGTTTCTTTGGCTTCACAAAAGGAGGCATTTTCAATTCACCCCTTCCATAAACTTCTCTGAGAAAAAGGGTGTTAAACATCTAACAACCACTAGATGTCCTCCTTACCCTCCGGTGATTCTGTTAGCCCACAGCAGAGGAAATATACTCCACCCTAGGTCCTTGTACAGGTCCTCGCTTGGGTCATCACATTTGGAATCTTAATGGTGGCAGGGGAAATCAGTATCAGCTGTTAAGCCTGAATTCTCCAGGGTCTTTGTCATGTGACAAAACAAAGATCCTTTTCATTCTCACCTGTAAGGCAGCAATAAATCTGGCAGCACCAGGTAGTGAGAGGTGTGTTTTGCTATCAAGTTCATTTAGGGACTCATCCCTAACAAGATGGGCAGTTTTCTCTGGTGCGGGTGCCTGAGTTCTGTTTTCTCTTACTCAGATGGGAGCTTCATTCTCAACAGCTATGCAGGCTCACCACTAGCCCACATACTGAAAAACTGGGGTAAGTTTGCCCCACAGATGCTCAAGGAAAAGTATCTCATTTTCTTCTGCTACCAGATCGGGCCTCAATACAAACTCTGATGGAGAATCTTGGGCATCAGAGGGAAGTACAAAATTTAATACTATTTTACAGCTTAGAGTGTTTTGCAAAAGGGAAAGGAAATGGCCTGAAGTTCCCTATGTTCAAGCTTTCTTTTTCTTAAGAAAAAACCCAAACTATGCCAAAAGTGCAGGTTAGATTCAACTGTCATCACTGCCATGATAGGAGAAGGCCCTAAGGAATCACTTCCTGAGAGAAAGAAACCAGAAGGACCCTAGAAATTTCCACCTTCTACTGCCATCCATCAGGAGCCCGGCCCCTCTGTCCTCCATACCCTGGCTTTCCCCCATCTGCTCCCAAAAGCAGTTCAAATATACTACCTTTCCAGGAGATGCCAGGGGAGAAGAATTCGAACCAATTAAAGTAATACCCCTTTCTCCCTCCAAGAGTTAAGTCAAATAAAGATAGGTTTAGAGAGGTTTTTACAGAATTCAGATAGATATATTAAGGTGTTTCAGAACTTATGTCAGGTGTTTGATCTCACCTGGAAAGATATTATATTATTACTTAACCAAACTTTAACCACCAATGAGGCGACCACCCTAAAAGTAGCTGAGGAGTTTGGAGATGACCTACATCTCATCTATGCCCCAGCAGCACAAACTAGAGGCAAACTTAATTATCCATCTGGAGCATAAGTGGTTCCAAGAACCAATCCTGAATGGGATCCAGATGATGCACAGGATAACTGGAAAATTAGACATTTCCAGACATTAATCCTTGAGGACCTCAGGAGATCCAAACAAAAACCTATTATTTATTCCAAGATATCTGAGATCCAACAAGGCCCTCAGTTAAGTCCCACTATCTTTCTGGAAAAACTCAGGGAGGCAATGAGAAAACACACCATCATGTATCCTGAATCCACAGAGGGCTACCTATTTTAAAAGATAAATTCACATCCAATCAACTCCCAGACATTTGGAGGAAATTATAAAAATTGGCATATGGCCCTGATCAATCCATGGATGATATCCTCTGGCTTGCAACTTCCCTGTTTTATAACAGAGATCAGGAAGGAAAGAAAGGAAAGGGTGCGTAGAGACAGGAAAAAAGGCTGAGGCACAGGTTAGGGCCCTACAAGGAGTAACTTTGAAGGTAAAAAAGGAGAAAAATGGAATAAACCTGAAGCCACAAAAGGGATTTGTTTCTGTTGTGGAAAGGAGGGACATTTCCAGTGGGAATGCCCATGGGCCAAGTGTCCAAATGGCCACCTCAGAGCCTAAGTGTCAAGGTAATCATTGGAGGAATGAGTGTCCTCAGGGGCATAGGTTCTTGAGGCCAGATTTCCCCACACAGGGCTGAGGGGGCCTGGGATTGATTCTAATGGCTCCTGTAACTCCAATCGCCATGAATGAGCCCTGGGTATGCTTCTCTGTAGGGAGCCAAGAAGTCAGTTTACCCCTGGATACTGGCAACAAATTTTCTGTACTCATCTTTATCTTGGACTTCTTTCCTCATACTATGATGGTACAAGGGGTGTCTGGACAATATATGCCAGAAAATTTACACCCCCACTGAGTTGTGAGTGGGATGGTATTACGGTTTGGATGTGAAATACTGAAGATTTTGCCTGGAGACAATAAGAAAGATGCCTTGAGGTCATCTTAGGAGCTGGCAAGATCATACCCATCTCAGGCTCAAGGGAGTAAAAGTAAAATTCTCTTGAGAGAGACCAGTGGGGAATCCTTCTTGCACTAGGGGGCCTAGGAAGTTTTTTTTCAGTCACCCAGACACTCATAGACTGCTGCAACCAGAGTCCCTGGAGGCTTGGCTACTTACTGTGCAAGATGGTAGCAGACCATGGCATCAAACACGTGGTGCTGGTTCTGCAGGAATGCAGAATCCTGAAGTTAGAGTGTCATGGAGGCTTCCACCAAGATTTCAAAGGAAGGCCTGGGGGGCCAGACAAAGTGCAGCAGGGTCAGAGTCCCTGTGGGTACTTCCTGAGGAAGCAAGGTGTGGAGACTTGAGGAGGAAGCTGAAGGGGCCATGGAGATTCCCAAGATTAAGAAATGCCAGCAACATGGGACCATCCTAGGAAAGCTGCAGGAATTGAGCAGAGACAAGTCAACACAAAGGTCACTTGGGCTGCAACCAACAAGTCTGCAGGGGTGAAGCTACACGAGCCCTTAGGAGAGGACATCATGCCATGTGCTCCAGATACTGAACACAGATCTACAGGACTTGTTTGCCCAGCTGGATTTCAGTCTTGCTTTGGTCCCATCTCTTTTTCTCTATGCCCCTATTTTGTGAATGAAAATGCTTACTCTGTATCTTTATATATTGAATACTTGTAAATTGCTTTTAATTTTATGGGAGCTCAAAATGCAAGCTTGCCTTGATCCTCAGAGACTTTGGACTTGAACTTTGAGCAATCTTGGAACTGTTGAGACTATGGGGACTTTTGGAAATGGACAAAATATATGTTGCATTGTGACATGGTTGTGAGTTTTTGGGTGTCAGGGGTAGAAAGTTACGGTTTGGATGTAAGGTGTCCCCCAGAAACTCATGTGTGAGACAATGCAAGAAGGTCAGTGCAAGAAGGTTCAAGGAGAAATGACTGGGTTGTGAGAGTCCTAATCCAATCAGTGAATTAATTCCCTGACAGGGATTAACTAAGTGGTAACTGAAGTGGTAGGTGTGGCTGGAGAGACATCATGCCGTGTGCTCCAGATGCTGAACACAGAACTACAAGACTTGTTTGCCCAGCTGGATTTCAGTCTCACTTTGGGTATGTATTTGTACTTGGCAAGTGGAAACTCTCTCTACATCCTGATCATCATGTGAGCTGCTTCCCTCCACTACACTCTTCTGCCATAATGCTCTGCCTCACCTCAAGCCCCCAGGAATGGAGGAGGCTGTCTATGGACCAAACCTTTGAAACTGTGAGCCCCTAAATAAACTTTTCCTCCTCTACAGTTGTGCTGGTCGGTCCTTAAGTTACAGTGGTGAAAAGGTGGGATAATGTTTTCTCATGCATTCCTGATAGTTCCAGAATGCCCTACACCTTTATTAGGGAGGATTTTACTTTCAAAACTTCAGTCTTCCATTTTGATGAATCTAGGACCTCTAGAATCAATCTGTCTACCTCTATTAGAATGCGATATAAATGCTGAGGTATGGACCACTGAAGACAAGTTTGGATGGGCAAAAAGGTGCAGACCCAATTAAAGTAGTCTTGAAGGATCCCTCTGGTCTTCAACATCAGAGACAATATCCCTGACATCCAGAGGCAAAAAAGGGGGGCTTATTGGAGATCATTCAAAACCAAAATGAACATGAACTTCGAGTGTCCTGCACCAGCCCATGCAATACACTTATTTTAGGTGTTCAAAAGCCAATTGGGGAATGGCCGCCTACCCAAGACCTTAGAATAATTAATGAAGCAGTATAATTCCTCTCTACCCTCTAGTTCCTAACCTATACACTCTGTTCTGAGATCCCAGCTGTTTGCTACAGAAAAAGGATTCCTTTTTCTGTATAACCATAGACTCTCAAGCACAATATTTCCTTGCATTCAAGGAATCAGATAGTGGATCTCAATTAACCTAAACCATGTTGCCTCAAGGATTTAGAGGTAACCCTCACTTGTTTGAACAAAGTACCTAACAGAATTCAAAGACAGGTCATCTGTGATTTTTCTCCAATATGTAGATGACATCCTCTTATGTACCACAAACCAGGAGGAATGTCAATAGGCCACTATGAACTCCAAACTTCTTAGCTGATAGAAGATATAAGGTCTCAAAAAGGAAAGCTCAATTATGTCAATAATAGGCTCAATACTTAGGATTACAGCTATCTCAGGGAATCTACAAGGTAGGAAAGGAATAACCCCCATGGGTTATTCTCTACCCCAGACAGTATGGCAACTTAGAGACCTCCCAAGGATTACTTGATACTGCAGACTTTGGATCCCTGGGTATGGGGAATTAGCCAAGCCTCTTTACAGCCTCCTTAAATAAACTCTACCAACAAAAAAACTATCCTATATGGGAGCCAGAATATATTAAAGCCTTTTAGGCATTAAAAGTGGGCTACTTCAAGCACCCTGCCCTCATCTTACCCATAGAGCAAAAATTTAACCTGTTTGTTACTGAAAAGGGGAGGAATAACCTTGGAAGTGGTCACACAAAATAATGGACCAGTTCTGTAACCAGTAGCGTATCTCAGTAAGGAGCGTGACATGGTGTCCTTGGGATGGCCCCACTGCTTATGAGTGTGTGGCAGCAGTTGTCCTACTAGTCCCTGAGGACAATCAAAATCACCCCAGGAAGAAATCTCATTGTCTATACTTCTCATGTTCTCCCGGGGATTTAAAATACTAACAGGGGATTATGGCTTCAGATAGTCACTTTCTAAAAATACCAAGCTATGTAGAAGGACCTGTAACTCAGATAAGGACTTGCTCTAACCTTAAACCCAGAATCATTAGAGGGAAATCCTGAACATGACTTGCCAACAAGTCCTAGCCATAAACTACTCAGTCTGAGGAAACCTTCAGAGTCTTTCCTGCCTAATCTGAATCTCACCATGTATACAGATGGTAGTTCTTTATGAAACAAGGAGAACTTAAGACTGGGTATGCTATGGTGACTGTACATGACACTTTAGAGGCACAATCCTTGCCCCCAGGCACAAGTGCACAGCTTGCAGAATGGATAGCCCGAAGAAGAGCACTTGAGCTAGGGAGACAACAGAGAGTTAACATTTACATTGACTTGAAATATGCCTACCTAATCCTGCATGCACATGCAGAAATTTGAAAAGAGTAAGGATTTCAAAGAGCTGGGGAACCTCCATAAAAATCAATGAACAGATCCTAAAACTGTTGGAAGCTGTTCATTTACCTAAAGAGGTAGCAGTAATCCCCTTCCAAGGACCGCAAAGAGGAACAGATGAGCTATCAGAAGTCAATAGATGAGCAGATCAATAGAGCAAAGAGGCTGCTAAGGGAACTTTATGCCAACCAACAACTAGCCCCTCTACTATAGACAGGACCTCCCCTGGAGATAAGACCTCAATACACCCAAGAAGAAGCCCACCAGGTCTTATCTAGAGGAGGCATTCTCTTACCTTCTGGTTGGATTCAGATGGAAAATAATAAACTTCCCACTAACTCTCAATGGAAAATTTTACACACCTTACATACATATTTCCATTTCAGAGAAGAAATACTCTCGAATTGACTCAAGAGATATTTGAAGGAAAAAATATAACCAAAAAAAAAAAAAAAATCCATCAAATAGTCAAAAGCCTGTGAGATGTGCCAGAGAAATAACCCACTTAACTCCATCAAAAGCCTCCAGGATTACAAAAGAAGGGGAAGCCTGGAAACTTGATTTTACCCTCATGTCTAAGACTGGTGGATTCTAATACTTATTGGTTATGGTAGATACTTTTACTGGATAGACAGAGGCCTACTCTCCCTAACTGAATAGGCAATGGTGAAATAGTAAAATCCTTATTACTAATAGTTCCCTGATTTGGGCTGCCTCCAGAATAACAACACAGCACCTTTCAAGTCAGCTGTTGCTCCAGGGCACATACAAGGTTCTAATCATAAGATATTCATCTCCATTATGCCTGGAGACCTCAATCCTCAAGTAAGGTAGAAAAGGCTAAAGATATCTTAAAGAGACAGCTGAGAAACTCACTCAAGAAACCCACTACCCTTGACCCAAAGTATCCCTTTGGCCTTACTCAGAATTAAAAATGTCCCCTTAACACTAGGGTTAAGTCCATTTGAGCTCTTATATGGAAGGTCATTTCTAAGAAATGCTATTCTCAAAGATCAGGAAACAGCAGATCTGGTGGCTTATATCACAAAGCTGGCCAAATTTCAAGCTGAAATCTGTTGATATCCCATATCTGAGCACTCATTCTCTACCTTTGTATGAACCTGAGGATCTAATTATGGTCAAAATCTTACCTTCAAATTCCCCAAATTTAGACCCTATCTGGAAGTGACATTTCCCTGTGATTTTATCTACTCCTTCTGCAGTGAAAACACCTGAACAGTAAGAACTGGATCCACCACTCTGGGTAAAATCTAAGCATCCTGAATCAATTCACAGAGAAACATCTCCTTCCCAAGAAACTGAAGAATGATAATCCTGTGTTTCAATAGAAGACCTAAAATATTTCTTCTACAAAGACATGGTGATATTGTAAACCTTGTTTTTTTTTTTTAAATCCCTTTATTGATTTTTGAGAAGTCCCTAAAATTAACCCTTTTCTAGACTGGTCTCAACAGTATGCCACTAGGTTTCAGAAAAATAATTGCTGGATAATGTGGACTACTGCCCCTGTCCAGAACTTCTTGGCTGCCTTGGTGGGTATCTCCCTTACAAGAAAATGACTGGATAAAATTACAATCTTAATGTTAGAACAGAAAGAAAGGAAACACTCTTTACTAACTGCTACCTGTGCTGATTATAAGGTGAGATTCAGGTGACCAGATAAGAGTCAGACCAAAAGCAGCTAAACAAGGCTTTAATGGGTTTGAGTCTTGGGCAAGGTTCACTAGTCCTCCAGGGTGAAGGCTCCTTAATGTCATCTGAGTTCTGTAAAACATCCTTTTGTTGATATGACCTGTGTTTAGTGGAGATCTCTATATTTCTGTGACTTAAGGCTGAATAAAAATACTAGAAAACAAGATTAAGCCTGTGTAGCTTAGGAAGATCTGTAGACCTTAAACTGACTAAAAAATTTCTGATTCTGGCAGTTTCTTTTGATAGTTATCAGGCACATCTGTCTAAGAACCTCTCTTTTGTAGCTTCCAGTCTTATTCTAGGGAGTTAACACAAGTGTACAAGTTACATTTAACTATTGTTTCTTTTAAATGCCCAAGAATGGCTATAATTTTGGTTTTTAACTGTTTCGCTAGGTGTTTGAGACCAAGCTGGTCAAATTGACCTGTTCTGTCTGTTAAGAGTCAGCTGAGTTCCCACAGGGGTCACTCATGGGGAACTTGAGAGCAGCTTCATTATCTCCCTTAGTGTCGTTCATTAGGCAGGGTCTCCTTGATGAGGTGGCTTCCCTTAGAAGCCAACAGGGATGTCTCCCTTTTCCATGACCTCCCTCTGTAGGCAGGATGAACTTACTGGCTTTTCATTCTCCAGTGGTCTCATCATCCTCCCTGATCAGGAGGTCGTGTCGCCCCAGAGTTGCAAAGCTCCTGAGAGATGTCCTCTTGTCCCTGGTTTTCAGGCTGACTCTGAGGGCAAGAGCCAAATAATGAGTTTTCCTTGGTCCCTTTGTTTTAATCTCAATCTCTAAATTTGATCTTAAACATCCATCAAGTCAGTATCACCAGTCATAAAGTAAGAGTGCTGGCCTTAATGTTTATGATGTACAGTTATTTTAAACCCTTTTATTTAATCAGGGTCTATGTTATCTGTCCTATAGGTGATGGCTTATTATTTTTAAATTAATTTAGGTTGTTTGTTTTGTACCTCTGCCAAAACATTAATCAGGCAACAGTTAAAGAGTTTACAAGGAGAATACAAAATGGACATCAACAACAGTAAAATATTTAATTTGTGCAATAGCTATCTTAAATTTTGGCTGAGCTATGTATGTATATCCACTGTTAAGATCACAGTAATCTTTACAACAAACATCAACTTTTGAACACAATTTAAATGAGTTAAAGTCTGGCTTATTTTGGAGCTATTCTAACATGCAGCAGGTTGAGAGGCAGAGCCTTATCTCAGGTAAGGTGGGGCAGTTCACAAATCTTAGGTAAAGTGTTCTAATTCTGAAGTATAATTTTTATCTCTTTTGCCACGACTGGCATGGACCAACTCTCAGGTCCAGCAAGGGGCAAAGGGGAGATTGGAAAATCAAGATTATAAACAGATTTTGAAGATTAAGCGGGATCAGATGGAGTTCTGTTCTCTGATGGAGATGCAGATCTAAAGAATTACACCAGCAATCTTTATTTATATATGTCTTATTATCAGGTTTTAAAGATTATGTAAGCATTATTCTTTGTATTCAGGAAAGTTACAGAGACTAGGACATCTATGTAACTTTTTTACAGCTTCAAAGTGCAATGTAGGAGCTCTGTGTAGCTCTCAAGAAAGTCCACCATGCAAAGTTACTGTAGGTGGGCAGGAGCCCAAAGAAAGGAGCTGGCGAAATATTGTGGTTGTCTAGCAAAAGAATTCCTTCTTGCCCAGGAACTGTGTTCCTGAGATCAGTGTCAGAGCTGACAGGAGTCCTGCATAGAGTCTCCTCAGGCGGGGGCACTGCCATGGCAGCCAGGCATCTTGTGTCCCTGCACAGGAATGCTCCCAGGCACTAGGCATGCCACAGCCATGAGGTCATCAGAGACCCCAATCTCAGTCACTGCTGTCCCATTCTCTGCTATTGCCCTTCACACTCTTCCTTAAATATCATTTTACAAAGTTTGCATATTTTACTTTCAGAGTCTATATAAACATTAGTTAACATAGTAAAATTATATCTAAAATATAAATTAAAGAAAGGCTGGGAGAGCTTTTAACTTTCCTTTTGTGTGGAAAAGTAGCAAAATGCTTCCATGTTTTACACGTGAACCTTTAAATAGATCAGGCTCTCATCTTTCTTTAAAACTACACTTTAAATTTTTACCTCAGTGTAAAAAAGACACCATATGCCTCATTGAAAACAGGTCTTGTTATAGAATATTAAATGATACAAATAAGTCCCCAATAAAATTGCTATTCTTATAAGTTTAAAATTACCATCACAGATAAGCTTAGTTTTGGGAACAGTAGCCTGACAAATTTTCTGCTTTAAAGACTTGTGTACCTGGAAGATATGAACAAATTTAATACAACCCTGTAAATTAATCAGTTGTCTCCAAGAAACACATTTGAGTAATCCCACACATGTCAAATCCAATTTACTTATTTTACTGTAAAAACCAAATATCAGATAAGTAATTGAACAACATCTGCCATCTCTTTTCTCTTGAAGAAAAGTCCTAGAAACAATTGATTAATATCAATTGACATTTTATTAATTTGACCACCTGGAGACTGTGAGCTAAGTCATGATATCATGTATATGATTTTTGGACACAGAATAGACAAACAACACGATATACACATAACACAAAAGCAAAGGTTTTGCAGCTTTTTATAGGTGAATCTCCATTGCGATGTAACAAATGTTCAAAAATGAATTGAATAAAAATAGAACTGATAAAATATATTAATGTTATGAGCTCAAAAATTATAGAATTTTAGGGAAAAAAAAAGCGTCCTGGAGAAATGAGATGGGTGTTAATTATTTTAGTGAAGCACCATACAATTTACTTTTTCTGGAGTTCAAGTAAAAGACTCTTTGCAGCTTGGGGAGTTATGTCCATTAGGCAGTCTTGGTAGGCATCATCTTGTGCTGCCTACTGGATGCAGGGTTGTTCATCCGGGGTGAGATTGGAAGAAAGACATAAACGTCTTGCCAGGTGAGATCATAAGCCTGAGGAAGATATCTAAATTCATTAATATAAGTAGAGGAATCAGCAGAGAAAGACCCTAGGTGCTTTTTGATCTGGGAAAGATCCTGAAGTGAGAATGGGACGTGGACTTGCACAATGCCCTCTGCACCAGCCACCTCCTGGAGAGGACAAAGGAGTTCCGAGTTGGGTGGGGGAGGGGTCTGATGAGATTGGGCGTGAGCACTAACAGGAGAGGAGAAAGGTGAGGAGGAGGAGGGACCTGCTGGGGAAGGAGAAGGAGGGGAAGGAGAAGGAGGGGAATGAGAAGGAGAAAGTCTGGCCTGAGTAAGGAGGTGGAGCTGAAAATATGGACAAAGAACAGTGGGGGAGAGATTTGGGACCCTCTCTGATGAGAAAAGCTTAAGCAGTAGAACAGGGAGTGCAAAGGAAAGGGGACAAGAGCCAGTCCCAAAACAATTCCCAAATAAAAGGTAATTTTGACAATTTCTCTGTCCAGGGACAGTAATTGCCCAAATCAGTGAGGACTTGAAAATCAAAGTTTCCCTCTAGTGGCTGTTTTAAGTCATTACCAATAGGATCCAATGGATGTGTGGGCATAACTTATGTCCCTGGCTTCTCCCAGGCCAGATGGGAAGCTGTACTATTGGGTAACCCTGAATGCAAGGGATATGGACACAAATATAGGACAGCCGTCAAATCCCCAACATCAGACATAGGTGGGGACCGTCTGTTTTTCATAGTAATGTTTATCCCACAAATTGGCCTAGAATATGTAGTGTAACACATGGAAGTCTAAATAATTATACTCGAACTGCCCTGCACAAGGTTGAGGACGTATTTCCTTCCTTAGCACAGAAGTAACACTCATGAGAAAGACTGTCTTACAAATCAAATGGATTTAGATGTCCTCACTGCAGCCCAAGGTGGCACTTGTGCCATTATTCAAACTGAATGTTGTGTTTACAGTCTTGACAACTCTGGCAATGTAACTGATATCCTTAAAGATTTACATTCCAAGATAGAGGCCATGTCCTCAGCAGCCTCGTCATGGGAACAACTTCTCAGTCCTTGGTTCTCTGGGACCTCCTGATGGAAAAAAGATTGTGGTCTCTATTGTCATCCTCATCTTCATTGGCATGTTTGCATGATGCAGCTCTTATTGCTGTTCATCTTATTCCAGTGCTCATATCTTCTTGTTTTTCTCATAGAGTACCCACCCCTCAAATGACTTTACAACCCGTTCCTTCTGAACAAGAGCCATGGTTCCTTGTCTCTAAAAACCTTCTAAAAAGGAGCCATGAACTGCTTGCCCCATGTTTCCTCCCTCTCAGCCTTAAGCAGCCAGAGTGGTCATCGCTCACTTCCCCTTACAGCATTAAGAGTTCCCTTAGTCAGAGGGATGAGATAGTGACAAAGGACAGGTGGTCAGTGTAGATGATCAGGTCAAGAAGATGTGGGCAAATTCAAAGAAAGGAAATAAAACACTAACCCCTCCAGAGCATCCCACTCCCCTCACCAATTACCAAGGTTACCTACACCTCCAGGGAACTCTTCCTCTCAATGCAAGGAGTTGCTAATGAGTACGTCCAGGGCAGCTCTTTTCCTGCCTTTTGGTCATGTAGGCAAGATAGGAGGAGGAGGTGGTGATGAGAAGAAAGGAAACCTAAATCTATAAAGGGGCGAGCCACACCTTCTCCCACAAATGCCAACTCTGGGTCCCCGTCTCTCTGGAGAAGTCTGTCTCTGTGCTATCCCTTAAACAAAACTTGTTTTCTACACTTGCCTTGGTATTTCTTGGGTGTTTATTTGTCAACAGCAGAGGACAGGATCCTGATTTCCACAGCTATCATTAGGACTAATATACCTGCCTCATTGCTGCTTGAGAGTTCAAGGAAGTGATAAAAGATACCAGATGATGCTATAAGTGTATTGTAGAAAGAGTTACTATTATAACTAAGCTGATATGGCTTACACATATTTTTATTGCCCCATTCCTACCTAAACATATACATTTCCTAACTTTAAGCTCCTATGATACCTGCAACAACACACATATGTACGAATGTGTGTATGTGTCTGTGTGTGTAAATATATGTGATATGACATTTTGAATAGCTAAAAACAGGATGAAATGAAAGTTTAGAGAGGATATATCTCTCCTTCTCTCTCTCCCTCTCCAGCCCCTATCCTGGGTGCCATGAGATGAGAAGTTTTCCTTCCTGAGCTCTTCAGTCATTATTTTCTGCCTTGCCTCAGGCATCAAGCAATAGGGCCAGCCTGAAATGGTGAGCCAAAATAAATCTGTCCTCCTTTAAGGTGTTTTTCTCAAGTATTTTGTCACAGTGATGAAAAACTAACTCAGGCCTAAAGATGATGGGCTAGTTTACTCTGTGGAGAAGAGTTCAAGGCAGCAAAGTATTCAAGTAGAGGCATTCATATTGCTAGCTGCTTTTAGCCAAATTTACAGAGAGAATCAGGAGCACAAAGGAACAGAAAAGAAAGATTTTAATATTTTGCACCAAGTCTAAATAAGGATCATGTGTAAACTTTCAGCCAAGGATGATGACGTGGTAAAAAGGAGCTCAGGACTTTGCACCAGGACAATAGGAAGAATGCCTCAAGGACATCTCAGGTATCTGCAAGGCCACCCCTCTCATCATAGGCTCAAAGGTGTAGAAACACAGATTTGCTTAAAAACATTTCCAAAAAAAAAGCCCTTTGGTGTCATGTGTGCCCCCAAACATGGAAAGATTGTTTTCCTTGTATTTAGCCAACAAGGCACTCAGAGGTCGTTGTGGCCATGGTTCAAGTGGACACAGGTACAGCTCACACTCTTAGAGGACGTTGGTGGTGTCCTCGTGATGCTGGTTTTGCAGGCACACAGAATGAAAGTTATTGGGTCAAGTAGGCTTCTCCAAAGACTTCAAAGGAAACACTTGGAAATTAGGCAGTGTGCTGCAGAGCCAGAATCATTGCAAGCAGCACCTCACAGGGCAATGTATGGAGCTACAGAAGTGAAGGAAAGCTAAATAGAGACCATAGGAAAGCAGTGATGTCTGTATCATGAAATACCTGCAAGGAAAGGAACAGGCAACCAGCAGAGCTAGAACAAGAGAGCAGCCATAAAATCAGCCAGGCCATAGGAGTGGGGCTGGCCAGCTCTGGGAGAGCACTTCCTGCCCACAATGTACCTACATGCTAGACATGGAGCTGTAGGACTTAATATTTGCCCTCATGGGTTAACGTCTTGATGTAGTCCAATTTCTCTTTCCTATTCCCATATTCATTCTGGGAGGGAATATTTATCTTGTCACTATTCTAACAGTTGTCCCATCTTCTGAATGTAACCCTCATTGCTCTGAGGCTTGTTTTCTGGAAGAACATGTTTTTTTCTCTTCTCCCCACTCCCCCTCCCTAACAAGATTAGGAAAGCAGTGTTATCTTTTTCTTCCCCTAGTTAATTGCCCTTCAACACACCCACCACAGGAAGGAGATGCCTGCTGAGGATCTGGGAGATGACTATCTCCCAAATTAACAAGTGAATCTTAAGCCACCATCCAGGTGCCCTGGAACCCCCTACCAGAACACACCTGCAATGAAACTCTAGAAGAGTTCCTTTAAACCCCCCCTGTCCCTTCTGATGGGCAGAATTACGGTCTTTGGGACAGGAGTCCCCTGTGTTTCCCCTTTGCTAACAAAGCAATAAACCTTATTTTTCCTTTTTTCTCAAAATCGTGTCCTCGTTACTGAATTGGCATCGGGGACAAGAACCAAGCTGTCAACAACACCATTGTATCTTGGAGTGTATAAATTTCCTTTTTATTTTCTTTGTGTGTGTGTGTGTATGTGTGTACGATGATGGAAATCAAATCAGGGACTTATTCATGCTAGTGAAGTGTTTTACCACTGAGCTATATCCACAGCCCTGCTTTTGCATTTTTACAGGGACTCATAATTAAGAGAAAAGAAACTTTGGACTTGGGATTTTTGAGCACTACTTGGATGATAATCAATCCTTTGGGGACTCCAGGAGATAGACTGAATTCACCCTTTGGGTGAATGGACAGGTCAAGAAAGTGAGATGAACATGAACCTTAGGTGGGTAGAGGCAACTACCATGGATGGGATCTCAAGTGTTCTTCAAAGGCCCAGGTGTTAAAAAAGTTTGGAGCTAGGGAGGTGATGGAACCTTTAACAGTGCGGCGTGATGGAGGTGTTAGTTCACTGGGGTGGGCTCTTTCAAGCAGTTTTGGGACTCAGTTCCGTCTAATTCTCTTTGTCTTCCTGGGCATGAGGTGAGCAGTTTCATTCCATCCCATGCTCCTGGCTTTGTGTATGTGTCTCATTGGTGCAGATCGAAAAGCAATGGAGCCAAGCAACTGTAGACTGGAAACTCCAAAACTGTGAGCCCAAATCAACCTTTTCTCTTCATAAGAGGACTGTCTCAGGTATTTATATGTCATAGAAAAATAAACCTGATTACACAATGGCCTTCCCATTTTGGATTGTGGAATCCTTGTGAATTTTCCAGTGTACATTCCAAATTTTATGCCATGTTCTCATTACATGTTTCCTTCCCTCTGTCCTATCTTCTGCCCTCTAACAGTAGAAGCTGAGAGTAGAATCTCTGCAGTTAGGAGCCCCCAACAGCAGAACACCTGACACTGTCTAGTCCTGAGGAAAAGCAGCAAAGGGAGCAGAGGTCATTTCCAAGTTGTAGCTAAAGAAAAGTAGTGTATAAAAAGAGAAACAGGCTCTTGTTAATTTCTCCACCAACTCTCTTCCAAGTTATTTGTCTATTACCATGAACCAGTTGTGTTGGGCATGTGATGTGAAGGGCTGTGCACAAGAAACTTGTGCTTATCACTTATGACAAAACAAAGCAATTTTTTTCAAAGGCAAATTTATAGAAATCATATAAGAGAAAGCAAACATGCTACCATCAGGTAGAAATTAGAGGTCATTTAGGATAAAACTTTGGGAGAAGGAAACAAAATCACTCATCAAGTCTAGTCAATTATCAAAGGATAGCCACACCAAAGGATAAGCTATACTCAGATGAAGTTCCCTTTCTCACCCTAACACTAGGTCACCAAACCACCTTCTTGCCTTTACTTTGGTTTCCCAGGTATTTCAAATTTAGGAAGGAGGAACCCTGGATGGGTGACTCA
Organism: Sciurus vulgaris; assembly: GCF_902686455.1. Taxonomy (NCBI): domain Eukaryota; kingdom Metazoa; phylum Chordata; class Mammalia; order Rodentia; family Sciuridae; genus Sciurus; species Sciurus vulgaris. The sequence continues at coordinate 53,625,252 of NC_136467.1, forward strand.
TATTCTAATCTCTAGAAAAGACTGTGCTCCATTGTAAATTGAACTTGCAGTGGTGCTTATGTCATAATTACCACTCAAAAACAGGATGAAATCTAAAACAGGAAAACCCATACCAACTTCTGAGGTCAGATAAGGCCTCAAAACACCTAGTTTTACAGCTCCAATACCAATGTAGTCACTCTGTAAGAACTTCTACAATCAGAACATAGTATCTCCAAATTCCACCTGAACTTAACTAGAGAAAAATTAGCATATATAAATAACTTTGTCTTCTTTAAAAGTCTTCAAAAAGAATATTGTTTCTTTTAATTCAAGGATTTCTGATGTTCCACTGAATCTAAGACACTGATGGTAAATGTAGCATTAATTCATATAGGCATATGGGGAAAAGTTGTTAATTAACCTGGCACAATATTTAATGATCACTGATCATAAAAAATGTACTCATTTCAGGGTAATTAAAGTATGGGGGAGAGGCATATCTTAGGATCAATGAAATGTATTCTATAGGAAATTATGCACATTTAAACTGGTACATAATCATAATCAGCATATGTTTAAAGCTATTTGTCATTTTTGTTTCACTTCTCAGTTGAAATGAAGAAGGACTGGCACTTAGTTTTAATCTAGGAAGTGTTTTGCACAAATCATGAAAGGTATTGATTTTCAATTTGGAAATTATATGATTTACATTTCTAGAATCATGGATCAGGAGATGTCATAAATGAGACCTTCATTAAGTACCTCAGTTTAGAGTCAGAAACCAGAGATAAGTCTTGAATCCAGATCTGTTGCACCCTTATCTGTGTTGTGTATGTGTGAGTGGCTTTTTTATTTGTTTAGAAAAAAACAGTGAGTCATTACATATTCTTTGGTTCAACCCTATAAGTAAATTTTTTAAAATGTCTCTTTCTAAAGACTTTCTTTCATGAAAGTACTCTCTCCCCAACATTCAGGCAGAGTATGGATGCCCAATAATTTCCTTAAAAAATCCAATCCTCACCTTTGGTTTTGCTCTATTAAAATACTACTTCAGTTCTTAAAGACCAATCACTTCTTTACATGGTCTGAAAATTGGAAACCATAAAATATTACTTAATCAGACTCATACCTAGCACTAATTGCACAACATAATCTTATTATGTGTACAAGACCAGTTGATAGTTTATAGAAGATTCAGAATAGCAGAACATCTCAAAAACATTTTTTTAGCATTTGTTATTAAATGAACCTGGAAACTGATCCCCAAAGCATGCTGGATATAGGCTTATGGTGTCTTCTAACTGGTCTCTTTGGAAATGGAAATAATTCAATGAAGTCAGCAAGTAATCTATTTTCTCTAGGTGTTAGTCCCTTTTATCCTGGTTCTAGTGAGATGATTCAGAGGAGAATCACTATTATAACTGGAGAAGATTCAAACATTGGTGCATCTGATATTTGGTCAAATGTCCGTTAATTTGGTTGTATGGCATTTAAAGCAAGCAACAAAAAAAGCTGTGAAAATGGCCTTAGAGCATTATCTTTTTGTATTTAAGGAGTTTCTAGATTTTAAAATACAGTTTATGTTAAAATAATTTTATTAATTTGGAGAAGACACTGTGAGAAACAGACTTTCTTCAGGATTTTCTTTTGTGTTCATCATGAATGATTATTTTTTCCTTTTCTGAGTTCATATTCTCCCTTTTTTTCGAATCTTAGACTGACATTTGGCTTTGAAAAAAAGAAAAACAGTGCATCTGAGAGTAACTGGTTGGAGACATCAGCTGTGGGTTCCATTGAAATATTTCCAGATATCTCTATTATAATATGCCTTATTGTATCCTTCATTTCAACCACTTCAAAATCCATTTCATTCCATTTTTGCTCTCCTCCCCATCATTCTCGTCTTCATATCCTGGGACTAGAGAGCAAAGCTTTCTGTTTCTTACTCTTGATGTCTTCCTTTGCTGGTGATCTAGAGGCAAGGTAGCTAATTTATACATCACAGGAAATAAAACAGCAGTGAATATTGCTGATACCAAACAGGAGTACAGAACTACCGGCAAATCCAGATATTGTCCTTGAACCACACCTACTATTGCAGGAGTAGCCATTTGTCCCAGCGCACCACCAATTAGAATAAATGCAGCAGATTTCCCGTTTATGGCCGTGTACTGTTCAATCCAGGAAATACCACTGGGAAACATAGCTGCCATCGAGGCCCCATACACTGAAGTGGCAATCCAGAGACAAAGTGGACTCTTGTTGAAAAGCACCAGAAACAAAGATGAAGCCAGGCTGCCAATGTTGCTCAACACAATCATGGTGCCAGGCTGTAGACAGGTAGCAAAGAAGATTGCCAGGCCCCTGCAGGCTGCAAAGGTCCCCCAGAAGATGGAGTTCAACCCAGCTGCTTCTCGTTCTTCCATGCCAGCATGGGTGGTGGCAAAGGAGAAAACGTAAGAGCCATATGTTACCTCCGCTCCAACATAAAAAAAGAAGAACAGGAAAAGGAGGCAGAGAAGGCTTTTGTGATATTCAGCCCTTCGATATCCCTGAGCAGATGCTTTTGATTTTTCCTGCCTTGAGCTTTTCTTGAAAAACAGAGCAAACAGGAAGACAGACACCATAAAACATAAGTGCCGGTAAAAGCGTAAGCCCACAGGAGATTCATGTCATCAGGCAATCCAAACAGAGAGGCTGAGTCAGCTTCAGATGATCCATTGGCGGCTGGAGGCTGAAAGTCAGGCTCTGTGTGGTTTTCAGCAGACACTGTGGTACCCAAGGCCAATTTAGCCAGAAGCGGAGCCAGAAAGGCACCCAAGGCAAAACTGAAGTGTAAGGCCTGCATGTGTGGGGCTCCTTCATCCCCCCAAATATCCAAGATGAGGACGTTACCACCTGCCAATGAAAGATAGAGATATGATTTATATTAAACTTAGTAAAATAAAGATTTATGACTATGAAAACAAGACTGAGTTTGTATTCCCTGGCAGAAGCATTATGTTTTAAGTTATCAAACATTGCAACTGAGTCAATTTTCTGATTAAGGAACTCTTAACCCATGACCACCAGAGAGCTATGCCTTACAACATCTTATACATGGAATTCTACAAGAACTACCTCCAAGAGCCAGACACTTTCACAAAAGCTTTTTATAAAACAGCGCTAACACCATCCTGCAGAGTAATGTTTATAGACCTATTTATTGTAAATATTTAAAATATATTTCTACTAGGTAAATTAGTGGGGGTACCAGGCATTGAACCTAGGGTGCCTAACCACTGAACCACATCCCCAGCATTTTTAAATATTTTATTTTAAGGCACGGTCTCACTAAGTTACTTAGGGTCTTGCTAAGTTGCTAAGTCTAGCTATGATCCTCCTGCCTCAGCCTCTGGAGCTGCTGGGATTACAGGTGTGCACCACTATGCCTGGTATACTATCTAAATTTTTATATCTGATAGTGGTCAAATTATCAAAGTGTCTACACTTGCAACTGATAGTCATTTTGGAACATTCTTTATTTCTGTATAAAACAGATGAAAATCACTTCCAGGAACCTTAATATTCCAGGTCTTTGTATACCTGTTATAGGGAACAAGAACACCTTTCACTTTCCCTGTCTCTACACCTAAAAGGTGAAAGGACAGAAGCATCATACTCTAGCTTTTTAAAAAAATTAGATATTTTCAAATAAATATATAATTCCATCTGTCATTTTACAACCAAATATTAAAGAAGAAAATACAATCTATCAAGTAATATCACAGGAGGGAAAGGAGGCACGGAAGGTTGGATTCAGTGCTAAACAAATATCAGTCCTGTTTTTTAGTAGCTTTTCAAAGACTTGATAACATATGAAGAAATAGTGCTGTAGGGCAATAGGGACTTTGAGAGAGAAAGAACAGGAAAAAAAGTAGAAGTTAGTATACAGCATGAGTTTCTCTTCATTCAAATACCAGGGGACATTTCAAATTAGAGGTTGCTACTATGCTTTCACAGCCTAGGAACCGTTCCACACTCCCTTGCTTTATCATGTTGAAGCATCAATTCCTCTTACTCTGCAATGATACAATTCTATCCCCAAATGAAAGCCTGCACACATGTACTGTAATTAGCCACGGGAGGGGATCCTTACCTGTTGGGATGCTGTAAATCAACAATCTCTCAAAGAACAGAATCATTTTAAGAACTTAAGCTCCCAGGTTGGCTGCTAAGAAATTGGTTCCCTAACTGGTAAGAAGAGTAGATGCTAGCAGGAAGGTTCTCACGTGGTGACGCCAAAAGTTCATGTCATTTCAAGGGCATTGCAAGTGATGCTTTACAATCCCCCACCCTTCTTTTCCTAGCAGTAGTGTTGTGATCCCAGAGTTGATATGAAGGGCTCACTCACCTGTATCCAGAATACCAAATGAAACACCAATGACAGACATCACGACAATCAGCAACACTGCTGTCTTGCAAAAAGGAATAAGATAAAGACCCACTGTGGTGGTGACCAGTGACACCCCTGAGGAGAAAGGTGGTAAAGTCAGCTTAAAAAAAACAGTGTTCATGAAGAGTCATGGGTCAAGTGAACACCATAACACTTCTAAAAATGAAAAATAAGGTCAAATTAGAACTGAGTAATCTTGAGAAGCTAAGAGTTGCTGCTCTTATAAATGCTCTTGTCATTTCAAAATTTTATAATCTTTAGGAACTATAAAAGATAAATTACAAAAAGATAAATACTACACATGAATATAATTCTAGCACTATAAAGAACTAAACTATAAATTATATTACAAAGAAACATTTGATAACAAAAGAGGCTGAAATTCTTTCATTAAATGTTTCTCATTTAAGAACCAGAAGGGACTTCTAGATGAGGTAATAAATTAAAAGGTCAAAAAGAAAATGCAGTTGGCATAAGAATGTAGTATAACTTGAGGAATGGGAGGGAAATATAAGATTTATATTGTTGGACTGGCATAGTTCAGTGGTAGCATGTGCAAGGCCTTGGGTTCAATGACTTGGACCCAAATAAAAATTATATCTATAAATATACATATAACATGTAAAATATACATATGCACACACATACACATATACACTACAGGTTTCTCTTCACTGAAAACCTGGGTACATTTCATTTTAGAGTTTGCATCTATGCTTTTACAGCCAAAGAAAGATTCCACAATTATTTGCTTTGTTGTACTAAACTATCAATTCATATATACGTGAATAAATATGAATATGTAATATTTATTCATATATTCTTTCAATCTATTTTTGAAATGAGATATTATTCACCAGCAATAATAGATTATGTTCTTTCTTCAATCATATCAATCTAAATTTTCTTTAAACATGCTAATTTATTCTAAACAGAGTGTGTTAAAGCTTTGCCATCTATTTCTAGGGTCAGGTAGAGCAGTCTGGGGTCATCATGACATGGGGCAGCAGGGACAAAAATGTGGCCTACCTCGGTGCACTCACCATCCCCCGCCCCTTCACTTTCAACCCAGCCTCCACAGAGCCTGGGCGGATTCCAGGAGCTCATTCTGATCCCTGTGGCCCCAGGAGATCTGCCCTACACCCTGATGAGCAGAGTCTTTGGGACAGTCATCGTGTGACCCTGGAGTGATGCCTAAATTACAGTGAAGGTCGGGAAGTCTAAGCACACACACAGCTGAGGGCCCAGCAGACTCCCCTGAACTGCCAAGGTGAGGCCAGGACCCCGGAAACCCAGCTTCCATGGAGGACACCTGAACACCACCCATTTCAGTTGCAAGCTCTCTGCAGGCTACTGTTTTCATTTTTAAAGACAAGTTCTAAACTCTTTGAAAATCACCAAGAAGTGAAAATTAGTGTCTACTTACCCAAAAGTAAAAAGTGATTCATACAGTCAAAAAGAATGCCACCAAGCACAGAGCCACTCAAATATCCAAAAGCACGACCCACAAATATTTCAGAAAGACTGCTGATGTTCCGGTTCACATTTCTTGCCAAATCTTGGAACGTGGGTCCCAATATAGCAATAGTTGTTCCCTGAAATTTATAAAGACAAATAGCTCTTCTTTACAAACAAAATAATATATGTCTAATTTAAAGTGGCAAGTGAGATACAAATGCAATACAGAGAATTACTTCAATCACATGGCAAGGAAAAAATGTACAATGACAATACTAACACTACTAGAGCCATTGACTCCTACATATGTCCTCTTTTAAAACTAAATTTTTAACAAATTCTAAGATTCTTGAGACTTCTGTTACATTGTTTCTATTTGAAGAACACCTTAAAAGTTCTAAAAGTTAATAAGAAGCTGGGGATGAACTCAGTAGTAGATGCTTTGCCTAGCATGTGAGATACCCTTGGTTTGATCCCCAACACTGGGGGGAAAAATTAACAAAAAATACCATTAAGTCTATTCTTGAAATTGGTTTCTATATTTTAAAATATACTGGACACACTAATGTGAGAATTTTGATGTTAAAATTCAAATTATCAAAATATTCTCATTTTTGATGTTGTTAGAACAGCAACATTCCTGGCACATAAAGAGTTATTTGACTGAGCTCCACAATATTCCAGAGGGAACCAATGTAAACATTTCTAAATCTGCATTTTTCTTCAAAGAAATCCCCAGCCATCAGTGCAGTTTGTAAGGCTTAGAAACTTTTACATACCTTATGTATAGAATGACTTTAACAATAAAATTTTTCTGAAGACAATTGTATCATGAAAAGTTAAATTTGTCCTAAAACTGTCTTATATGTAACTATTATGGTTTGAATGTGAGGTGTCCCCCAGAGGCTTCTGTTAATGCTGGAATGTTCAGAGGTGAAAGAATTCAGTTGTGAGAGCTATAACCTAATCAGCCCATCCTACTTTGAATGGACTGACTAGATGGTAACTAAGCACGTGAGGCACAGCTGGAGGAGCTGGATCATTGGAGAAGTGGCCTGGAAGGGTGCATCTTCCCTGTGGCCCCTTCCCCCCTATTTCTGTACTTCCTGACCCTGCCATGAGCTGAGCAGCTTTCCTCTGGTGGATAATTGCCCCAGGTTTGTGCTGCCTCACTTTGGGCCCAGGAGCCATCTATGGGCACTGAAACAGTGAGCACCAAAGAAACTTTTCCCTCTCTAAGTTGTTCTTGTCAGGTATTTTGGTCACAGTGATGCAAAAGCAGACTAAAACAGTAACAAAGTATAACCTGACTTAATACGTCAACAAACATTAACCTGAGAGTGTATTTTTTTAAATAAATGACTGATCACACATTGCACAATGTTTAAATGTGTTCAAATAAGATAAATGCTAAGCTGTAAATAATTATGCTATTTCTATATGTAACTTCCTCTTTTTGTCCATAAGTATTGCCTGCCCACATTGCTGAGTGGAGTTTTCTTAAACTTAATTGGTTCAAGGTGCTCCTCAGTGCATGAATTGTTCTTTGCTCAACTAAACTGCTAAATTTAATAGGTCTAAATTTCTTCCTTTAAGAAAACGGTGTTCAGATGAGAATCCAAAGTAGAAGTCCAGTGACCAGTTATCCCACTATAGCAATATCCATTCTCTAAAATGAATTCCTGCACTAATATAAGGATTTAAAAGTAAAAAAATTCATTGGTTGATTGAATCAATCACCTTATGCTTGATCTGAGGTCTGATCTGAGGAACTGAGGTCTCGCGTGAGTTGTGTATTTAATGTGAGCTCCATAAATATATGTTTTGAGTTCAAGCAATAGCCGGGTCCTCTAGAATCACAGCTACTGCAACCTCTGAGTGCCTGGGTGACTGAGCATGGTGAAACAACTTCCTAGGACTTTCTGAAAGGAGCCAAGAAATGGGGCTAAAAATACTAAGGGCAGCTAGCAGTCAGGGAATGAAGAGTGACAGAGTGCAACAGAGAGCCAGTAGCTCTGACTGCTGAAGAGTTCCAGAGAGTTCCCATAGCTGCTGGTTCCTACTGCCAGGAGAGCAGCCAGGAGAGGTGCTAACACTAAGGAAGCTTCACTTTGCCTATTCATGATTTCTATCTGAATTGGGCAAAAGAACCCTTGGCTGACTGGTAACATCTTGGTGACTTTTGAAGAGACCTTCCCCTTTAGAGGGCACAGAAAAAGATGACTGACAAGTGTGAAGGGCAGCACAGATCTGTCTGTGGATGACAAGTGGTCACCTGAATCATTGCTGCAGGGTCAGCCACAACTGCTGCATACTGTCCTACCATCTCCAGCTGTGTAAGCCTCCCCATCCTCTTCATGTGAAGGATGCAACTCCTCCACCATGTCCCTGTCCTCTATTATTTAGTCTTTCTTTCATTCCTTTTGTAGCCCTGCCTTACCTGAAATAAGGCTCTGCCTCCCACCCTGCTACATGTTAGAATGGCTCCAAAATAAGCCAGACTTTAACTCATTTAAAGTTGTGTTCAAAAGTTTGATGTTTGTTGTAAAGATTACTGTGATCCAAACAGGGGATAGAATTAATAACTCACCTGAAATTCAAGAGAGCTATTACACAAACTGAATGTTTTGCTGTTGGTGATTTCATTTTGTATTTTCCTTATAAACTCTATAACTGTTGCCTGATTAATTTTTTGCAGAAGTACTGCTTCAAAAACAAACAACGTAAATTAACTTGAAATAGTAAGCCATCACGTATAGGACAAATAATATAGGCCCCTTTTATAGATAAAAGGGGGAGTGAATAACTGTAAAGTCATAGACATTAAAGTTAAAACCCAGTACTCTTACTTTATGACTGGTGAGACTAACTTGATGGATGTTTAAGATCAAACTAAGAGATTGAGATTAAAATACAGAGGCCAAGAAAAGACAGTATTTGGCTCTTGCCCTCAGAGTCAGCCTGAATCCAGGGAACAAGAGAACTTCTCTCAGGAGCTTTGCATCTCTGGCCTTGTTGAGAACAGGGTGATATCTGTGCAGCTAACTGTCTTAATCACCAGGATGCAGGCAGCTGTGACTGCACCCTCAAGAGCCAGTACAGCACAAACAGGACTGTTGGGCCCCCGTGCTTATCGAGGTTGTTAAGAGATATTTGTCTGAGGAATGTGCAGCTGCCTGGAAACCTTATCTATCAAGGACAGGGGGGCCTAGCCCCGACTCATCTCCTGCATAGTTCACCCCTTCTCTCCTCCCTTCTTCCTCTGGGACCGTTCAGTTCTAGCAGGACCCAGTGAGAATCAAATAGATTGGCGGGACCCAACCAGAGGAGGACTAATGTTTAGCTGTTTAAATGTTAACCAATAATGTACAGGTCTTTGTGTTTGAATGCTTGGAAATCTCTTAAATAGAGGGCTTTCTCGCCTCTCGGGACTGCTCCCCACTCAGCCATTGCAATGGTCTGAGAGGCTGGTTGTGGTCCAGGCTCGAGCTTGCAATAAAACCTCGTTGTGTGTCTTGCATTACCGTGTGTGCACTTTGACTCTCTGGGGATCAGAGAATATTGGGGACCAGTTGATATCGGACCCTAACAGACCACACGATCTCCTGATCAGGGAGATGGATGAGACCACTGGAGAATGAAAAGCCAATCAGTGCACCTGCTGCAGAGGAGTGTCATTGAAAAAGGGAGACATCCCTGATGCTTCAAGGGGAAGCCACCTCATCAAGGAGACCCTGCCTAATGAACAACACTAAGGAGCTAAGAAGCTGCTCTCAAGTTCCCCATGAGTGACCCCCTGTGGGAACTCAGCTGACTCTTTAACAGACAGGAACAGGTCAATTTGACCAGCATGGTCTTAAACACCTAGCAAAACAGTTTAAACTGAAATATAGCCATTCCTGGACATGTAAAAGAAACAATAGTTAAATGCAACCTAAGATGTACCATTGTGTTAACCCCTAGAATAAATAAAGACTGGAAGCTACAAGAGAGAGATTCTTAGGCAGATGTACCTGATAACTATCAAGAGAAACTGCCAAAGTCAGGAGTTTTGGGTCAGTTTCAGGCCTACAGATCCTCCTAAGCTACACAGGTAGGCTTAATCTATGCTTACTAGTATGATAATCTTTCCCTAAGTCACAGAAATATAGAGATCTCTACTAAACACAGATTATACCAGCAGGAGGACTCGGTTATGTAGTCACTGCCACCCAAAAGCTAGCACAGCAACTTCAAGAGGCGGTAGAGGCATCTGCTGCCTCCCTGGTATCCTCACAAAAACAAGTTCTATCTCTCAGGTTTTCTTACAGAACTACCGAGTCCTAGATCTTCTGACAGCAGACAAAGGGGGAGCATGTCTATTCTTAAGGGAAGAATGCTGCTACTACATCAATGAAACTGGACTGGTCAAGAAGAATGTCAAAACTCTCAGGCATCTGAGTGAAAGGCTGAAGCAACAAAAATCAAATGACCCCTGGCCAGGATAGCTGAACTCCATTCTTGTCACCTGGCTGATCCCTATCCTTACTCTCCTATTTGTGATAGGATTTCTGCCAATGATTGCTCTCTGTCTTCTCAGGTTTGCCCGGAACCACATGAGTGAGGTTGCCAGAATGACATACAACCAGTTGCTCCTACACTCTTACAGCCACCTCCCCACTGACCTAGTACCCAAACATTTTTCCCCCACAATGCCTCCTAACATACAGGAAGTTGCCAGATGGACTCTGGCACCCTATATCACCAAAAGGGTCGGGATGTTAGGTCGGGACTTGAGTGGCTACGTGGGAGAGCAGAATGACAAGACAGCAGGCAGCACACAAAAGAGTGACCAATCAAACAGGGACAGATAAACTCCACTGACCCTTATGTCCAACTATCACTCAGCAGGACCCCCACCTATTCTGACGTATAAAGACCCTGGGCATCCAGGGCCATCTGCAATTTTCTCTGGCTCTCCACCCTGACCTATACCCTGGGGGGCTGGGAATTTCACCCAAGAGCCAAATTCCAATAAAGCTTGCTTGGCCCTTTCTGCCTGCTTTTGTTTGGCCACCAACCCTCACCCTTGAGCTTACAACCAGGAATCTTCTTCTTGTGTGGAATAAGTTCTTACTTGTATATACCAGCCAACTGGATGGGTACATGTACACTGGTATATTTAGCCCCAAAATATACATTGCCCCTGAAGGATATGATTACCTACCTGTCCTCTGGCCCCACCCTAAATGATTCTGCCACCAAAACTCCTCTCATGACCTGGCCCTTCCCCCTGACCACCAGAAGGGCCTGCCAAAAGTAACTAACTCCTTCCATGGCCTGGCTTTGTTAAGGCTGCCTTTGAAACCCAGACCCTCATGGTGGCTGTGGCCATTTTGTCCCTGAAGATGTGCCCCTCTGGTAGTTAATAAAACATCGCTAGTCCATGAGGTCTGCCACCATTTTTCATATTCTGTCCCATGTGCTTTCAGTCCTAAAACTCAATCTCTAATTACACCTTTAATGACATTTCCTAGAGCCAAAAGAGCTACCCAGCTGATTCCTCTCCTAGAAGGACTGGGAATAGCCGTGGGAATTGGCACAGGGTTAAGAGGGTTAACAACTCCCATTCTTATTTCAGAGCTTGTCTAAAGTTCTCTCTGGTAAGCTAGAGGAAATAGCAGAAAGATTAATTATCATCCAAAGTCAGATAGATTCATTAGCAGCAATCACTATCCAAAATAGTAAGGGACAAGATTTGTTAACTGCTGAAAAGAAGGGGATTATGTCTCTTCTTGGAGGAAGAACATTGCTTCTATGAAAGCCAATCTGTAATTGTTATGGAGGCAGCAAAAAATTAACAGACCATGCCCCCACAATCTGACAAAAATTGTCAGAATCATGGGGATCATGGCCAATATTGTGGAACTGAATGTCTTGAATACAGCCCTTGATGGGACCCCTTTTGGTGCTCCTTCGGTTTTGTTGTTCAGATCTTCCTCATTAAACCTATTAACAAGACTTACCACTTCTTCATTTAAAAGCCCTCAAACTCCAGCTGACACTGCGACAAGACTACAAACCAATCCTACAAATGGACCTGGGTACTTCACTGTCTCATTTTGATCAGATAGGGCAATAGTCCCATGAATCCCAAATAGGCAGGGACAACAGTCCATTGCAGTCTGAAGCATTTATAAGAAGATGAGACCTTTTCAGTCACCCAGAAGAATTTTAGGATCACATCTCTCAGGGGAGATATTAGGTAGGAGTTCAGGGACACCAAGATGGCAGAGACAGGGTATTAAAAAGAAGCTGCTGGAGGACAAGACAAGGAGCTTGGTCCTATCCCATTACCATGACAACTCCCACCGCTGAGGACTTATCACCATGAGAACTCTGCCACAGTTTTCAAATTTTAAAATGAACAATGGAAGTAAAGTGGGCAGATTTCTAATTAGGTTTTTTTAAGTAATGAGGTGGGGGGATTGGAAAATATTCTGATTAGGTATTATAAGATAACCAATGTGGGAAAATGGGGTTAAGGTCTTCAAGCAGGTGCATATAGGAAAGAGAACGTCTCACAGTTCAGGATATAAGACCCTAAATTTCCAGACTCTGGGGGCCTGGAGCCTCCCTCGCTCAGTCCACTCTGTTCACCTAACTGAGTGTTATCTTGGTAAAGTGGCCCCACTTCACCTTTGGAATATGGTCTGAGGCTTATTTTTTAAAAGGGACATGCTTTCCTTTTCCTCTTCTCCCCTCTCCCCCTCCCTAAACTGTGGACAGGGAACAAGATTACCTTGTGTATACTGTGCTCCACAGGAAGGAGATATCTGCCAGAGGATCTAGGAAGTGACTATCTACCAAATTAACAAGTGAATCCTAAACACACCATCAGGGGCCCTAGGACCCCTTGTCAGGGCATACATGGAAAGTAATCTTTGAATAGCTCTTTTAAATCCCCGTTTCCCCCTGATGGGCAGAATCACAGCCCTCAGAGACAGGAGTCCATGTATTTCTTCCTTTGCTAGCAAAGCAATAAAACTTTTTCCTTTTTCTCAAAAGTGTTCTCATTATCGAATTGGCATCAGGGACAAGGACCAAGCTTTTGGTTACATTTTCGCTTTCAATAAATCTGTACTCTGTTACTTCTGTGTGTCTTGCTCAATTCTTTGTTCATGACATCAAGGACCTGTACTTTGACTGGGACACCCCAATGTTAACAATAGAAGTTTAAAGGGAAAAAACATCCAACTCTTTATCTTCCTCTATAGAATAGTGATATAGTGACAAAGGGCGGGTAGTCAGTGTAGATGACAGATGATCAGGTCAGGAAGATGGGAGCTGACTCAAAGGAAAGGAAATAAAATGCTAACACCTCCAGAGCACTTCCTGCTTCTCACCAGTTACCAAGGTTTCCTACACCTCCAGGGAACTGCTCCTCCCAATTCAAGGAGTTGATAATGAGTATGCCCAGGCAGCTCTTTTCCGGTCTTTTGGGCTGGTGTGGAGGATAGGGAGAGGTACTCCTTGGGATACTCTTTTCCTGCTTTACAGTCAAGTAAGCAAGACAGGAGAAGGGGGAATGACGATAAGAAAGGAAACCTGAGATCTATAAAGGGGCAAGACACACCCCCTCCCACAAATGCCATCTCTAGGTCCCGTTCTCTCTGGAGAAGTCTGTCTCTGTTCTATCCCTTAAACAAAACTTGTTTTCTACACTTACCTCATCATTTCACGGGTGTTTAATCTTCAACACTGGGGGAAAAGGACTCCATCCTGATTTCCAAGACTGGTATGTGTTAGCTAGCACAAAAGGACCAGGCTGAATGCAAACTTCATGGATCATCTCAGCATTTCATGCAGGAATGGGGTGTTGCACCTCTGAGGGACCCACTTTCCTGGTGGAAAATGAGCCACTGAACAAAGAAGGGACTGGGCTTACATAGGTTACAGTGAGAGGTTTGGGGTATTCAGGAATTTGATGTCTGTTTTACTGGGTGAAATGGGAGGGGGTCTGGGGTCAGCAGTTATCTGTGATTTTTTCTTACTGGGCCAGATGGAGGGTCTGGGGTCTGTGGTTGTTATCTGGGAAAGAATTTGTTGATGGAAGGATCAATGCTTTGGCCTCTTCCCAGAGACTCTCATTTCAGACTTGACGGATAATGCTTCCCCAAGACCTGTCTTGTCCCTGGGAAAGAATGTATCAGGGAAAGGATCATGTATCGCCTTCTCTCTCATTCCTTCTCCCCAGGCCACACTATTTTAGGGTTTGTCATTTTCCATACCCAACAGTATGAGCTGGGGGCTCTGCTGGGATCCTCACCAAGATAAGCTCCTCTACACCTCATGTCTGAGGTGTGCCTTTCTGTCTCTTTGTTTCTGGAGGACAATAATGGGCACCATTTGCTAATTAAGTGCATTTAGTGCAAGCTGCCATTCTACAGGACTTGGGTGAGATCACCTATCCTATGGGTCAGGCATGTTGGGTTCTGCCAAAGCCATTTCTCACTGTCTTATCCAGGCTCAGAGCATGTCTGGCATCAGTAGATGATGACCTTTGATCCCAGTCTGCCTTTGGATGAACAGAGATAAACAAGGGTAAAGAAATTTCAAGATTCTGGCCAGAGCCACTCCCATATGAATCTCAAAGTTTCTCCTCTGACCTCCTATACTGACAGCCCTAATGGGGTATCCTACAGTGACTGGTCAATCAAATGGTGCTGACAAAAGCCCCAATAACATACATCTCTGTAAGAGCCAAACCACACTCTCACACTTGCTCCTCCTGAGCACTCCCCTCCCCTTGCCAATCGGACTCTAGCCATTGAAAGAGGGACATTTTTACATGGAGTGGTTCATAAGGAAATGCCTAGGTTCCCTTTGTTCACATATTAAGCTTTTACAAGCCTGTAGGGATTCCTGCAATTGTTGTTTCTGGGCTCCTCTAGTTTCTTTGGCTTCACAAAAGGAGGCATTTTCAATTCACCCCTTCCATAAACTTCTCTGAGAAAAAGGGTGTTAAACATCTAACAACCACTAGATGTCCTCCTTACCCTCCGGTGATTCTGTTAGCCCACAGCAGAGGAAATATACTCCACCCTAGGTCCTTGTACAGGTCCTCGCTTGGGTCATCACATTTGGAATCTTAATGGTGGCAGGGGGAAATCAGTATCAGCTGTTAAGCCTGAATTCTCCAGGGTCTTTGTCATGTGACAAAACAAAGATCCTTTTCATTCTCACCTGTAAGGCAGCAATAAATCTGGCAGCACCAGGTAGTGAGAGGTGTGTTTTGCTATCAAGTTCATTTAGGGACTCATCCCTAACAAGATGGGCAGTTTTCTCTGGTGCGGGTGCCTGAGTTCTGTTTCTCTTACTCAGATGGGAGCTTCATTCTCAACAGCTATGCAGGCTCACCACTAGCCCACATACTGAAAAACTGGGGTAAGTTTGCCCCACAGATGCTCAAGGAAAAGTATCTCATTTTCTTCTGCTACCAGATCGGGGCCTCAATACAAACTCTGATGGAGAATCTTGGGCATCAGAGGGAAGTACAAAATTTAATACTATTTTACAGCTTAGAGTGTTTTGCAAAAGGGAAAGGAAATGGCCTGAAGTTCCCTATGTTCAAGCTTTCTTTTTCTTAAGAAAAACCCAAACTATGCCAAAAGTGCAGGTTAGATTCAACTGTCATCACTGCCATGATAGGAGAAGGCCCTAAGGAATCACTTCCTGAGAGAAAGAAACCAGAAGGACCCTAGAAATTTCCACCTTCTACTGCCATCCATCAGGAGCCCGGCCCCTCTGTCCTCCATACCCTGGCTTTCCCCCATCTGCTCCCAAAAGCAGTTCAATATACTACCTTTCCAGGAGATGCCAGGGGAGAAGAATTCGAACCAATTAAAGTAATACCCCTTTCTCCCTCCAAGAGTTAAGTCAAATAAAGATAGGTTTAGAGAGGTTTTTACAGAATTCAGATAGATATATTAAGGTGTTTCAGAACTTATGTCAGGTGTTTGATCTCACCTGGAAAGATATTATATTATTACTTAACCAAACTTTAACCACCAATGAGGCGACCACCCTAAAAGTAGCTGAGGAGTTTGGAGATGACCTACATCTCATCTATGCCCCAGCAGCACAAACTAGAGGCAAACTTAATTATCCATCTGGAGCATAAGTGGTTCCAAGAACCAATCCTGAATGGGATCCAGATGATGCACAGGATAACTGGAAAATTAGACATTTCCAGACATTAATCCTTGAGGACCTCAGGAGATCCAAACAAAAACCTATTATTTATTCCAAGATATCTGAGATCCAACAAGGCCCTCAGTTAAGTCCCACTATCTTTCTGGAAAAACTCAGGGAGGCAATGAGAAAACACACCATCATGTATCCTGAATCCACAGAGGGCTACCTATTTTAAAAGATAAATTCACATCCAATCAACTCCAGACATTTGGAGGAAATTATAAAAATTGGCATATGGCCCTGATCAATCCATGGATGATATCCTCTGGCTTGCAACTTCCCTGTTTTATAACAGAGATCAGGAAGGAAAGAAAGGAAAGGGTGCGTAGAGACAGGAAAAAAGGCTGAGGCACAGGTTAGGGCCCTACAAGGAGTAAACTTTGAAGGTAAAAAAGGAGAAAAATGGAATAAACCTGAAGCCACAAAAGGGATTTGTTTCTGTTGTGGAAAGGAGGGACATTTCCAGTGGGAATGCCCATGGGCCAAGTGTCCAAATGGCCACCTCAGAGCCTAAGTGTCAAGGTAATCATTGGAGGAATGAGTGTCCTCAGGGGCATAGGTTCTTGAGGCCAGATTTCCCCACACAGGGCTGAGGGGGCCTGGGATTGATTCTAATGGCTCCTGTAACTCCAATCGCCATGAATGAGCCCTGGGTATGCTTCTCTGTAGGGAGCCAAGAAGTCAGTTTACCCCTGGATACTGGCAACAAATTTTCTGTACTCATCTTTTATCTTGGACTTCTTTCCTCATACTATGATGGTACAAGGGGTGTCTGGACAATATATTGCCAGAAAATTTACACCCCCACTGAGTTGTGAGTGGGATGGTATTACGGTTTGGATGTGAAATACTGAAGATTTTGCCTGGAGACAATAAGAAAGATGCCTTGAGGTCATCTTAGGAGCTGGCAAGATCATACCCATCTCAGGCTCAAGGGAGTAAAAGTAAAAATTCTCTTGAGAGAGACCAGTGGGGAATCCTTCTTGCACTAGGGGGCCTAGGAAGTTTTTTTTCAGTCACCCAGACACTCATAGACTGCTGCAACCAGAGTCCCTGGAGGCTTGGCTACTTACTGTGCAAGATGGTAGCAGACCATGGCATCAAACACGTGGTGCTGGTTCTGCAGGAATGCAGAATCCTGAAGTTAGAGTGTCATGGAGGCTTCCACCAAGATTTCAAAGGAAGGCCTGGGGGGCCAGACAAAGTGCAGCAGGGTCAGAGTCCCTGTGGGTACTTCCTGAGGAAGCAAGGTGTGGAGACTTGAGGAGGAAGCTGAAGGGGCCATGGAGATTCCCAAGATTAAGAAATGCCAGCAACATGGGACCATCCTAGGAAAGCTGCAGGAATTGAGCAGAGACAAGTCAACACAAAGGTCACTTGGGCTGCAACCAACAAGTCTGCAGGGGTGAAGCTACACGAGCCCTTAGGAGAGGACATCATGCCATGTGCTCCAGATACTGAACACAGATCTACAGGACTTGTTTGCCCAGCTGGATTTCAGTCTTGCTTTGGTCCCATCTCTTTTTCTCTATGCCCCTATTTTGTGAATGAAAATGCTTACTCTGTATCTTTATATATTGAATACTTGTAAATTGCTTTTAATTTTATGGGAGCTCAAAATGCAAGCTTGCCTTGATCCTCAGAGACTTTGGACTTGAACTTTGAGCAATCTTGGAACTGTTGAGACTATGGGGACTTTTGGAAATGGACAAAATATATGTTGCATTGTGACATGGTTGTGAGTTTTTGGGTGTCAGGGGTAGAAAGTTACGGTTTGGATGTAAGGTGTCCCCCAGAAACTCATGTGTGAGACAATGCAAGAAGGTCAGTGCAAGAAGGTTCAGAGGAGAAATGACTGGGTTGTGAGAGTCCTAATCCAATCAGTGAATTAATTCCCTGACAGGGATTAACTAAGTGGTAACTGAAGTGGTAGGTGTGGCTGGAGAGACATCATGCCGTGTGCTCCAGATGCTGAACACAGAACTACAAGACTTGTTTGCCCAGCTGGATTTCAGTCTCACTTTGGGGTATGTATTTGTACTTGGCAAGTGGAAACTCTCTCTACATCCTGATCATCATGTGAGCTGCTTCCCTCCACTACACTCTTCTGCCATAATGCTCTGCCTCACCTCAAGCCCCCAAGGAATGGAGGAGGCTGTCTATGGACCAAACCTTTGAAACTGTGAGCCCCTAAATAAACTTTTCCTCCTCTACAGTTGTGCTGGTCAGGTCCTTAAGTTACAGTGGTGAAAAGGTGGGATAATGTTTTCTCATGCATTCCTGATAGTTCCAGAATGCCCTACACCTTTATTAGGGAGGGATTTACTTTCAAAACTTCAGTCTTCCATTTTGATGAATCTAGGACCTCTAGAATCAATCTGTCTACCTCTATTAGAATGCGATATAAATGCTGAGGTATGGACCACTGAAGACAAGTTTGGATGGGCAAAAGGTGCAGACCCAATTAAAGTAGTCTTGAAGGATCCCTCTGTCTTTCAACATCAGAGACAATATCCCTGACATCCAGAGGCAAAAAAAGGGGGGCTTATTGGAGATCATTCAAAACCAAAAATGACAGGAACTTCGAGTGTCCTGCACCAGCCCATGCAATACACTTATTTTAGGTGTTCAAAAGCCAATTGGGGAATGGCGCCTAGCCCAAGACCTTAGAATAATTAATGAAGCAGTAATTCCTCTCTACCCTCTAGTTCCTAACCTATACACTCTGTTATCTGAGATCCCAGCTGTTGCTACAGAAAAAGGATTCCTTTTTCTGTATAACCCTAGACTCTCAAGCACAATATTTCCTTGCATTCAAGGAATCAGATAGTGGATCTCAATTAACCTAAACCATGTTGCCTCAAGGATTTAGAGGTAACCCTCACTTGTTTGAACAAAGTACCTAACAGAATTCAAAGACAGGTCATCTGTGATTTTTCTCCAATATGTAGATGACATCCTCTTATGTACCACAAACCAGGAGGAATGTCAATAGGCCACTATGAACTCCAAAACTTCTTAGCTGATAGAAGATATAAGGTCTCAAAAAGGAAAGCTCAATTATGTCAATAATAGGCTCAATACTTAGGATTACAGCTATCTCAGGGAATCTACAAGGTAGGAAAGGAATAACCCCCATGGGTTATTCTCTACCCCAGACAGTATGGCAACTTAGAGACCTCCCAAGGATTACTTGATACTGCAGACTTTGGATCCCTGGGTATGGGGAATTAGCCAAGCCTCTTTACAGCCTCCTTAAATAAACTCTACCAACAAAAAAACTATCCTGATATGGGAGCCAGAATATATTAAAGCCTTTTAGGCATTAAAAGTGGCCTTACTTCAAGACCCTGCCCTCATCTTACCCATAGAGCAAAAATTTAACCTGTTTGTTACTGAAAAGGGAGGAATAACCTTGGAAGTGGTCACACAAAATAATGGACCAGTTCTGTAACCAGTAGCGTATCTCAGTAAGGAGCGTGACATGGTGTCTTGGGATGGCCCCACTGCTTATGAGTTGTGGCAGCAGTTGTCCTACTAGTCCCTGAGGCAATCAAAATCACCCCAGGAAGAAATCTCATTGTCTATACTTCTCATGTTCTCCCGGGGATTTAAAATACTAACAGGGGATTATGGCTTTCAGATAGTCACTTTCTAAAATACCAAGCTATGTAGAAGGACCTGTAACTCAGATAAGGACTTGCTCTAACTTAAACCCAGAATCATTAGAGGGAAATCCTGAACATGACTGCCAACAAGTCCTAGCCATAAACTACTCAGTCTGAGGAAACCTTCAGAGTCTTTCCTGCCTAATCTGAATCTCACCATGTATACAGATGGTAGTTCTTTTATGAAACAAGGAGAACTTAAGACTGGGTATGCTATGGTGACTGTACATGACACTTTAGAGGCACAATCCTTGCCCCCAGGCACAAGTGCACAGCTTGCAGAATGGATAGCCCGAAGAAGAGCACTTGAGCTAGGGAGACAACAGAGAGTTAACATTTACATTGACTTGAAATATGCCTACCTAATCCTGCATGCACATGCAGAAATTTGAAAAGAGTAAGGATTTCAAAGAGCTGGGGAACCTCCATAAAAATCAATGAACAGATCCTAAAACTGTTGGAAGCTGTTCATTTACCTAAAGAGGTAGCAGTAATCCCCTTCCAAGGACCGCAAAGAGGAACAGATGAGCTATCAGAAGTCAATAGATGAGCAGATCAATAGAGCAAAGAGGCTGCTAAGGGAACTTTATGCCAACCAACAACTAGCCCCTCTACTATAGACAGGACCTCCCCTGGAGATAAGACCTCAATACACCCAAGAAGAAGCCCACCAGGTCTTATCTAGAGGAGGCATTCTCTTACCTTCTGGTTGGATTCAGATGGAAAATAATAAACTTCCCACTAACTCTCAATGGAAAATTTTACACACCTTACATACATATTTCCATTTCAGAGAAGAAAATACTCTCGAATTGACTCAAGAGATATTTGAAGGAAAAAATATAACCAAAAAAAAAAAAAAAATCCATCAAATAGTCAAAGCCTGTGAGATGTGCCAGAGAAATAACCCACTTAACTCCATCAAAAAGCCTCCAGGATTACAAAAGAAGGGGAAGCCTGGAAACTTGATTTTACCCTCATGTCTAAGACTGGTGGATTCTAATACTTATTGGTTATGGTAGATACTTTTACTGGATAGACAGAGGCCTACTCTCCCTAACTGAATAGGCAAGGTGAAATAGTAAAATCCTTATTACTAATAGTTCCCTGATTTGGGCTGCCTCCAGAATAACAACACAGCACCTTTCAAGTCAGCTGTTGCTCCAGGGCACATACAAGGTTCTAATCATAAGATATCATCTCCATTATGCCTGGAGACCTCAATCCTCAAGTAAGGTAGAAAAGGCTAAAGATATCTTAAAGAGACAGCTGAGAAAACTCACTCAAGAAACCCACTACCCTTGACCCAAAGTATTCCCTTTGGCCTTACTCAGAATTAAAAATGTCCCCTTAACACTAGGGTTAAGTCCATTTGAGCTCTTATATGGAAGGTCATTTCTAAGAAATGATATTCTCAAAGATCAGGAAACAGCAGATCTGGTGGCTTATATCACAAAGCTGGCCAAATTTCAAGCTGAAATCTGTTGATATCCCATATCTGAGCCACTCATTCTCTACCTTTGTATGAACCTGAGGATCTAATTATGGTCAAAATCTTACCTTCAAATTCCCCAAATTTAGACCCTATCTGGAAGTGACATTTCCCTGTGATTTTATCTACTCCTTCTGCAGTGAAAACACCTGAACAGTAGAACTGGATCCACCACTCTGGGGTAAAATCTAAGCATCCTGAATCAATTCACAGAGAAACATCTCCTTCCCAAGAAACTGAAGAATGATAATCCTGTGTTTCAATAGAAGACCTAAAATATTTCTTCTACAAAGACATGGTGATATGTAAACCTTGTTTTTTTTTTTTAAATCCCTTTATTATTTTTGAGAAGTCCCCTAAAATTAACCCTTTTCTAGACTGGTCTCAACAGTATGCCACTAGGTTTCAGAAAAATAATTGCTGGATATGTGGACTACTGCCCCTGTCCAGAACTTCTTGGCTGCCTTGGTGGGTATCTCCCTTACAAGAAAATGACTGGATAAAATTACAATCTTTAATGTTAGAACAGAAAGAAGGAAACACTCTTTACTAACTGCTACCTGTGCTGATTATAAGGTGAGATTCAGGTGACCAGATAAGAGTCAGACCAAAAGCAGCTAAACAAGGCTTTAATGGGGTTTGAGTCTTGGGCAAGGTTCACTAGTCCTCCAGGGTGAAGGCTCCTTAATGTCATCTGAGTTCTGTAAAACATCCTTTTGTTGATATGACCTGTGTTTAGTGGAGATCTCTATATTTCTGTGACTTAAGGCTGAATAAAAATACTAGAAAACAAGATTAAGCCTGTGTAGCTTAGGAAGATCTGTAGACCTTAAACTGACTAAAAATTTCTGATTCTGGCAGTTTCTTTTGATAGTTATCAGGCACATCTGTCTAAGAACCTCTCTTTTGTAGCTTCCAGTCTTATTCTAGGGAGTTAACACAAGTGTACAAGTTACATTTAACTATTGTTTCTTTTAAATGCCCAAGAATGGCTATATTTTGGTTTTAACTGTTTCGCTAGGTGTTTGAGACCAAGCTGGTCAAATTGACCTGTTCTGTCTGTTAAGAGTCAGCTGAGTTCCCACAGGGGTCACTCATGGGGAACTTGAGAGCAGCTTCTTATCTCCCTTAGTGTCGTTCATTAGGCAGGGTCTCCTTGATGAGGTGGCTTCCCTTAGAAGCAACAGGGATGTCTCCCTTTTCAATGACCTCCCTCTGTAGCAGGTGAACTTACTGGCTTTTCATTCTCCAGTGGTCTCATCATCCTCCCTGATCAGGAGGTCGTGTCGCCCAGAGTTGCAAAGCTCCTGAGAGATGTCCTCTTGTCCCTGGTTTCAGGCTGACTCTGAGGGCAAGAGCCAAATAATGAGTTTTCTTGGTCCCTTTGTTTTAATCTCAATCTCTAAATTTGATCTTAAACATCCATCAAGTCAGTATCACCAGTCATAAAGTAAGAGTGCTGGACTTTAATGTTTATGATGTTACAGTTATTTAAACCCTTTTATTTAATCAGGGTCTATGTTATCTGTCCTATAGGTGATGGCTTATTATTTTAAATTAATTTAGGTTGTTTGTTTTTGTACCTCTGCAAAACATTAATCAGGCAACAGTTAAAGAGTTTACAAGGAGAATACAAAATGGAATCAACAACAGTAAAATATTTAATTTGTGCAATAGCTATCTTAAATTTTGGCTGAGCTATGTATTATATCCACTGTTTAAGATCACAGTAATCTTTACAACAAACATCAAACTTTTGAACACAAATTTAAATGAGTTAAAGTCTGGCTTATTTTGGAGCTATTCTAACATGCAGCAGGTTGAGAGGCAGAGCCTTATCTCAGGTAAGGTGGGGCAGTTCACAAATCTTAGGTAAAGTGTTCTAATTCTGAAGTTAATTTTTATCTCTTTTGCCACGACTGGCATGACCAAACTCTCAGGTCCAGCAAGGGGCAAAGGGAGATTGGAAAATAAAGATTTATAAACAGATTTTGAAGATTAAGCTGGGATCAGATGGAGTTCTGTTCTCTGATGGAGATGCAGATCTAAAGAATTACACCAGCAATCTTTATTTATATATGTCTTATTATCAGGTTAAAGATTATGTAAGCATTATTCTTTGTATTCAGGAAAGTTACAGAGACTAGGACATCTATGTAACTTTTTTACAGCTTCAAAGTGCAATGTTAGGAGCTCTGTGTAGCTCTCAAGAAAGTCCACCATGCAAAGTTACTGTAAGGTGGGCAGGAGCCAAAGAAAGGAGCTGGCGAAATATTGTGGTTGTCTAGCAAAAGAATTCCTTCTTGCCCAGGAACTGTGTTCCTGAGATCAGTGTCAGAGCTGACAGGAGTCCTGCATAGAGTCTCCTCAGGCGGGGCACTGCCATGGCAGCCAGGCATCTTGTGTCCCTGCACAGGAATGCTCCCAGGCACTAGGCATGCCACAGCCATGAGGTCATCAGAGACCCCAATCTCAGTCACTGCTGTCCCATTCTCTGCTATTGCCCTTCACACTCTTCCTTAAATATCATTTTACAAAGTTTGCATATTTTACTTTCAGAGTCTATATAAACATTAGTTAACATAGTAAAATTATATCTAAAATATAAATTAAAGAAAGGCTGGGAGAGCTTTTAACTTTCCTTTTGTGTGGAAAAGTAGCAAAATGCTTCCATGTTTTACACGTGAACCTTTAAATAGATCAGGCTCTCATCTTTCTTTAAAACTACACTTTAAATTTTTACCTCAGTGTAAAAAAGACACCATATGCCTCATTGAAAACAGGTCTTGTTATAGAATATTAAATGATACAAATAAGTCCCCAATAAAATTGCTATTCTTATAAGTTTAAAATTACCATCACAGATAAGCTTAGTTTTGGGAACAGTAGCCTGACAAATTTTCTGCTTTAAAGACTTGTGTACCTGGAAGATATGAACAAATTTAATACAACCCTGTAAATTAATCAGTTGTCTCCAAGAAACACATTTGAGTAATCCCACACATGTCAAATCCAATTTACTTATTTTACTGTAAAAACCAAGATATCAGATAAGTATATTGAACAACATCTGCCATCTCTTTTCTCTTGAAGAAAAGTCCTAGAAACAATTGATTAATATCAATTGACATTTTATTAACTTGACCACCTGGAGACTGTGAGCTAAGTCATGATATCATGTATATGATTTTTGGACACAGAATAGACAAACAACACGATATACACATAACACAAAAGCAAAGGTTTTGCAGCTTTTTATAGGTGAATCTCCATTGCGATGTAACAAATGTTCAAAAATGAATTGAATAAAAATAGAACTGATAAAATATATTAATGTTATGAGCTCAAAAATTATAGAATTTTAGGGAAAAAAAAAGCGTCCTGGAGAAATGAGATGGGTGTTAATTATTTTAGTGAAGCACCATACAATTTACTTTTTCTGGAGTTCAAGTAAAAGACTCTTTGCAGCTTGGGGAGTTATGTCCATTAGGCAGTCTTGGTAGGCATCATCTTGTGCTGCCTACTGGATGCAGGGTTGTTCATCCGGGGTGAGATTGGAAGAAAGACATAAACGTCTTGCCAGGTGAGATCATAAGCCTGAGGAAGATATCTAAATTCATTAATATAAGTAGAGGAATCAGCAGAGAAAGACCCTAGGTGCTTTTTGATCTGGGAAAGATCCTGAAGTGAGAATGGGACGTGGACTTGCACAATGCCCTCTGCACCAGCCACCTCCTGGAGAGGACAAAGGAGTTCCGAGTTGGGTGGGGGAGGGGTCTGATGAGATTGGGCGTGAGCACTAACAGGAGAGGAGAAAGGTGAGGAGGAGGAGGGACCTGCTGGGGAAGGAGAAGGAGGGGAAGGAGAAGGAGGGGAATGAGAAGGAGAAAGTCTGGCCTGAGTAAGGAGGTGGAGCTGAAAATATGGACAAAGAACAGTGGGGGAGAGATTTGGGACCCTCTCTGATGAGAAAAGCTTAAGCAGTAGAACAGGGAGTGCAAAGGAAAGGGGACAAGAGCCAGTCCCAAAACAATTCCCAAATAAAAGGTAATTTTGACAATTTCTCTGTCCAGGGACAGTAATTGCCCAAATCAGTGAGGACTTGAAAATCAAAGTTTCCCTCTAGTGGCTGTTTTAAGTCATTACCAATAGGATCCAATGGATGTGTGGGCATAACTTATGTCCCTGGCTTCTCCCAGGCCAGATGGGAAGCTGTACTATTGGGTAACCCTGAATGCAAGGGATATGGACACAAATATAGGACAGCCGTCAAATCTCCCCAACATCAGACATAGGTGGGGACCGTCTGTTTTTCATAGTAATGTTTATCCCACAAATTGGCCTAGAATATGTAGTGTAACACATGGAAGCTCTAAATAATTATACTCGAACTGCCCTGCACAAGGTTGAGGGACGTATTTCCTTCCTTAGCACAGAAGTAACACTCATGAGAAAGACTGTCTTACAAATCAAATGGATTTAGATGTCCTCACTGCAGCCCAAGGTGGCACTTGTGCCATTATTCAAACTGAATGTTGTGTTTACAGTCTTGACAACTCTGGCAATGTAACTGATATCCTTAAAGATTTACATTCCAAGATAGAGGCCATGTCCTCAGCAGCCTCGTCATGGGAACAACTTCTCAGTCCTTGGTTCTCTGGGACCTCCTGATGGAAAAAAGATTGTGGTCTCTATTGTCATCCTCATCTTCATTGGCATGTTTGCATGATGCAGCTCTTATTGCTGTTCATCTTATTCCAGTGCTCATATCTTCTTGTTTTTCTCATAGAGTACCCACCCCTCAAATGACTTTACAACCCGTTCCTTCTGAACAAGAGCCATGGTTCCTTGTCTCTAAAAACCTTCTAAAAAGGAGCCATGAACTGCTTGCCCCATGTTTCCTCCCTCTCAGCCTTAAGCAGCCAGAGTGGTCATCGCTCACTTCCCCTTACAGCATTAAGAGTTCCCTTAGTCAGAGGGATGAGATAGTGACAAAGGACAGGTGGTCAGTGTAGATGATCAGGTCAAGAAGATGTGGGCAAATTCAAAGAAAAGGAAATAAAACACTAACCCCTCCAGAGCATCCCACTCCCCTCACCAATTACCAAGGTTACCTACACCTCCAGGGAACTCTTCCTCTCAATGCAAGGAGTTGCTAATGAGTACGTCCAGGGCAGCTCTTTTCCTGCCTTTTGGTCATGTAGGCAAGATAGGAGGAGGAGGTGGTGATGAGAAGAAAGGAAACCTAAATCTATAAAGGGGCGAGACACACCTTCTCCCACAAATGCCAACTCTGGGTCCCCGTCTCTCTGGAGAAGTCTGTCTCTGTGCTATCCCTTAAACAAAACTTGTTTTCTACACTTGCCTTGGTATTTCTTGGGTGTTTATTTGTCAACAGCAGAGGACAGGATCCTGATTTCCACAGCTATCATTAGGACTAATATACCTGCCTCATTGCTGCTTGAGAGTTCAAGGAAGTGATAAAAGATACCAGATGATGCTATAAGTGTATTGTAGAAAGAGTTACTATTATAACTAAGCTGATATGGCTTACACATATTTTTATTGCCCCATTCCTACCTAAACATATACATTTCCTAACTTTAAGCTCCTATGATACCTGCAACAACACACATATGTACGAATGTGTGTATGTGTCTGTGTGTGTAAATATATGTGATATGACATTTTGAATAAGCTAAAAACAGGATGAAATGAAAGTTTAGAGAGGATATATCTCTCTCTTCTCTCTCTCCCTCTCCAGCCCCTCTCCTGGGTGCCATGAGATGAGAAGTTTTCCTTCCTGAGCTCTTCAGTCATTATTTTCTGCCTTGCCTCAGGCATCAAGCAATAGGGCCAGCCTGAAATGGTGAGCCAAAATAAATCTGTCCTCCTTTAAGGTGTTTTTCTCAAGTATTTTGTCACAGTGATGAAAAACTAACTCAGGCCTAAAGATGATGGGCTAGTTTACTCTGTGGAGAAGAGTTCAAGGCAGCAAAGTATTCAAGTAGAGGCATTCATATTGCTAGCTGCTTTTAGCCAAATTTACAGAGAGAATCAGGAGCACAAAGGAACAGAAAAGAAAGATTTTAATATTTTGCACCAAGTCTAAATAAGGATCATGTGTAAACTTTCAGCCAAGGATGATGACGTGGTAAAAAGGAGCTCAGGACTTTGCACCAGGACAATAGGAAGAATGCCTCAAGGACATCTCAGGTATCTGCAAGGCCACCCCTCTCATCATAGGCTCAAAGGTGTAGAAACACAGATTTGCTTAAAAACATTTCCAAAAAAAAAAGCCCTTTGGTGTCATGTGTGCCCCCAAACATGGAAAGATTGTTTTCCTTGTATTTAGCCAACAAGGCACTCAGAGGTCGTTGTGGCCATGGTTCAAGTGGACACAGGTACAGCTCACACTCTTAGAGGACGTTGGTGGTGTCCTCGTGATGCTGGTTTTGCAGGCACACAGAATGAAAGTTATTGGGTCAAGTAGGCTTCTCCAAAGACTTCAAAGGAAACACTTGGAAATTAGGCAGTGTGCTGCAGAGCCAGAATCATTGCAAGCAGCACCTCACAGGGCAATGTATGGAGCTACAGAAGTGAAGGAAAGCTAACATAGAGACCATAGGAAAGCAGTGATGTCTGTATCATGAAATACCTGCAAGGAAAGGAACAGGCAACCAGCAGAGCTAGAACAAGAGAGCAGCCATAAAATCAGCCAGGCCATAGGAGTGGGGCTGGCCAGCTCTGGGAGAGTACTTCCTGCCCACAATGTACCTACATGCTAGACATGGAGCTGTAGGACTTAATATTTGCCCTCATGGGTTAACGTCTTGATGTAGTCCAATTTCTCTTTCCTATTCCCATATTCATTCTGGGAGGGAATATTTATCTTGTCACTATTG
Organism: Sciurus vulgaris; assembly: GCF_902686455.1. Taxonomy (NCBI): domain Eukaryota; kingdom Metazoa; phylum Chordata; class Mammalia; order Rodentia; family Sciuridae; genus Sciurus; species Sciurus vulgaris. The sequence continues at coordinate 53,653,428 of NC_136467.1, forward strand.
TAACAGTTGTCCCATCTTCTGAATGTAACCCTCATTGCTCTGAGGCTTGTTTTCTGGAAGAACATGTTTTTTTCTCTTCTCCCCACTCCCCCTCCCTAACAAGATTAGGAAAGCAGTGTTATCTTTTTCTTCCCCTAGTTAATTGCCCTTCAACACACCCACCACAGGAAGGAGATGCCTGCTGAGGATCTGGGAGATGACTATCTCCCAAATTAACAAGTGAATCTTAAGCCACCATCCAGGTGCCCTGGAACCCCCTACCAGAACACACCTGCAATGAAACTCTAGAAGAGTTCCTTTAAACCCCCCCCGTCCCTTCTGATGGGCAGAATTACGGTCTTTGGGACAGGAGTCCCCTGTGTTTCCCCTTTGCTAACAAAGCAATAAACCTTATTTTTCCTTTTTCTCAAAATCGTGTCCTCGTTACTGAATTGGCATCGGGGACAAGGACCAAGCTGTCAACAACACCATTGTATCTTGGAGTGTATAAATTTCCTTTTTATTTTCTTTGTGTGTGTGTGTGTATGTGTGTACGATGATGGAAATCAAACCAGGGACTTATTCATGCTAGTGAAGTGTTTTACCACTGAGCTATATCCACAGCCCTGCTTTTGCATTTTTACAGGGACTCATAATTAAGAGAAAAGAAACTTTGGACTTGGGATTTTTGAGCACTACTTGGATGATTAATCCTTTGGGGACTCCAGGAGATAGACTGAATTCACCCTTTGGGTGAATGGACAGGTCAAGAAAGTGAGATGAACATGAACCTTAGGTGGGTAGAGGCAACTACCATGGATGGGATCTCAAGTGTTCTTCAAAGGCCCAGGTGTTAAAAAAGTTTGGAGCTAGGGAGGTGATGGAACCTTTAACAGTGCGGCGTGATGGAGGTGTTAGTTCACTGGGGTGGGCTCTTTCAAGCAGTTTTGGGACTCAGTTCCGTCTAATTCTCTTTGTCTTCCTGGGCATGAGGTGAGCAGTTTCATTCCATCCCATGCTCCTGGCTTTGTGTATGTGTCTCATTGGTGCAGATCGAAAAGCAATGGAGCCAAGCAACTGTAGACTGGAAACTCCAAAACTGTGAGCCCAAATCAACCTTTTCTCTTCATAAGAGGACTGTCTCAGGTATTTATATGTCATAGAAAAATAAACCTGATTACACAATGGCCTTCCCATTTTGGATTGTGGAATCCTTGTGAATTTTCCAGTGTACATTCCAAATTTTATGCCATGTTCTCATTACCATGTTTCCTTCCCTCTGTCCTATCTTCTGCCCTCTAACAGTAGAAGCTGAGAGTAGAATCTCTGCAGTTAGGAGCCCCCAACAGCAGAACACCTGACACTGTCTAGTCCTGAGGAAAAGCAGCAAAGGGAGCAGAGGTCATTTCCAAGTTGTAGCTAAAGAAAAGTAGTGTATAAAAAGAGAAACAGGCTCTTGTTAATTTCTCCACCAACTCTCTTCCAAGTTATTTGTCTATTACCATGAACCAGTTGTGTTGGGCATGTGATGTGAAGGGCTGTGCACAAGAAACTTGTGCTTATCACTTATGACAAAACAAAGCAATTTTTTTCAAAGGCAAATTTATAGAAATCATATAAGAGAAAGCAAACATGCTACCATCAGGTAGAAATTAGAGGTCATTTAGGATAAAACTTTGGGAGAAGGAAACAAAATCACTCATCAAGTCTAGTCAATTATCAAAGGATAGCCACACCAAAGGATAAGCTATACTCAGATGAAGTTCCCTTTCTCAACCCTAACACTAGGTCACCAAACCACCTTCTTGCCTTTACTTTGGTTTCCCAGGTATTTCAAATTTAGGAAGGAGGAACCCTGGATGGGTGACTCATATTCTAATCTCTAGAAAAGACTGTGCTCCATTGTAAATTGAACTTGCAGTGGTGCTTATGTCATAATTACCACTCAAAAACAGGATGAAATCCTAAAACAGGAAAACCCATACCAACTTCTGAGGTCAGATAAGGCCTCAAAACACCTAGTTTTACAGCTCCAATACCAATGTAGTCACTCTGTAAGAACTTCTACAATCAGAACATAGTATCTCCAAATTCCACCTGAACTTAACTAGAGAAAAATTAGCATATATAAATAACTTTGTCTTCTTTAAAAGTCTTCAAAAAGAATATTGTTTCTTTTAATTCAAGGATTTCTGATGTTCCACTGAATCTAAGACACTGATGGTAAATGTAGCATTAATTCATATAGGCATATGGGGAAAAGTTGTTAATTAACCTGGCACAATATTTAATGATCACTGATCATAAAAAATGTACTCATTTCAGGGTAATTAAAGTATGGGGGAGAGGCATATCTTAGGATCAATGAAATGTATTCTATAGGAAATTATGCACATTTAAACTGGTACATAATCATAATCAGCATATGTTTAAAGCTATTTGTCATTTTTGTTTCACTTCTCAGTTGAAATGAAGAAGGGACTGGCACTTAGTTTTAATCTAGGAAGTGTTTTGCACAAACCATGAAAGGTATTGATTTTCAATTTGGAAATTATATGATTTACATTTCTAGAATCATGGATCAGGAGATGTCATAAATGAGACCTTCATTAAGTACCTCAGTTTAGAGTCAGAAACCAGAGATAAGTCTTGAATCCAGATCTGTTGCACCCTTATCTGTGTTGTGTATGTGTGAGTGGCTTTTTTTATTTGTTTAGAAAAAAACAGTGAGTCATTACATATTCTTTGGTTCAACCCTATAAGTAAATTTTTTAAAATGTCTCTTTCTAAAGACTTTCTTTCATGAAAGTACTCTCTCCCCAACATTCAGGCAGAGTATGGATGCCCAATAATTTCCTTAAAAAATCCAATCCTCACCTTTGGTTTTGCTCTATTAAAATACTACTTCAGTTCTTAAAGACCAATCACTTCTTTACATGGTCTGAAAATTGGAAACCATAAAATATTACTTAATCAGACTCATACCTAGCACTAATTGCACAACATAATCTTATTATGTGTACAAGACCAGTTGATAGTTTATAGAAGATTCAGAATAGCAGAACATCTCAAAAACATTTTTTTAGCATTTGTTATTAAATGAACCTGGAAACTGATCCCCAAAGCATGCTGGATATAGGCTTATGGTGTCTTCTAACTGGTCTCTTTGGAAATGGAAATAATTCAATGAAGTCAGCAAGTAATCTATTTTCTCTAGGTGTTAGTCCCTTTTATCCTGGTTCTAGTGAGATGATTCAGAGGAGAATCACTATTATAACTGGAGAAGATTCAAACATTGGTGCATCTGATATTTGGTCAAATGTCCGTTAATTTGGTTGTATGGCATTTAAAGCAAGCAACAAAAAAAGCTGTGAAAATGGCCTTAGAGCATTATCTTTTTGTATTTAAGGAGTTTCTAGATTTTAAAATACAGTTTATGTTAAAATAAATTTTATTAATTTGGAGAAGACACTGTGAGAAACAGACTTTCTTCAGGATTTTCTTTTGTGTTCATCATGAATGATTATTTTTTCCTTTTCTGAGTTCATATTCTCCCTTTTTTTCGAATCTTAGACTGACATTTGGCTTTGAAAAAAAGAAAAACCAGTGCATCTGAGAGTAACTGGTTGGAGACATCAGCTGTGGGTTCCATTGAAATATTTCCAGATATCTCTATTATAATATGCCTTATTGTATCCTTCATTTCAACCACTTCAAAATCCATTTCATTCCATTTTTGCTCTCCTCCCCATCATTCTCGTCTTCATATCCTGGGACTAGAGAGCAAAGCTTTCTGTTTCTTACTCTTGATGTCTTCCTTTCGCTGGTGATCTAGAGGCAAGGTAGCTAATTTATACATCACAGGAAATAAAACAGCAGTGAATATTGCTGATACCAAACAGGAGTACAGAACTACCGGCAAATCCAGATATTGTCCTTGAACCACACCTACTATTGCAGGAGTAGCCATTTGTCCCAGCGCACCACCAATTAGAATAAATGCAGCAGATTTCCCGTTTATGGCCGTGTACTGTTCAATCCAGGAAATACCACTGGGAAACATAGCTGCCATCGAGGCCCCATACACTGAAGTGGCAATCCAGAGACAAAGTGGACTCTTGTTGAAAAGCACCAGAAACAAAGATGAAGCCAGGCTGCCAATGTTGCTCAACACAATCATGGTGCCAGGCTGTAGACAGGTAGCAAAGAAGATTGCCAGGCCCCTGCAGGCTGCAAAGGTCCCCCAGAAGATGGAGTTCAACCCAGCTGCTTCTCGTTCTTCCATGCCAGCATGGGTGGTGGCAAAGGAGAAAACGTAAGAGCCATATGTTACCTCCGCTCCAACATAAAAAAAGAAGAACAGGAAAAGGAGGCAGAGAAGGCTTTTGTGATATTCAGCCCTTCGATATCCCTGAGCAGATGCTTTTGATTTTTCCTGCCTTGAGCTTTTCTTGAAAAACAGAGCAAACAGGAAGACAGACACCATAAAAACATAAGTGCCGGTAAAAGCGTAAGCCCACAGGAGATTCATGTCATCAGGCAATCCAAACAGAGAGGCTGAGTCAGCTTCAGATGATCCATTGGCGGCTGGAGGCTGAAAGTCAGGCTCTGTGTGGTTTTCAGCAGACACTGTGGTACCCAAGGCCAATTTAGCCAGAAGCGGAGCCAGAAAGGCACCCAAGGCAAAACTGAAGTGTAAGGCCTGCATGTGTGGGGCTCCTTCATCCCCCCAAATATCCAAGATGAGGACGTTACCACCTGCCAATGAAAGATAGAGATATGATTTATATTAAACTTAGTAAAATAAAGAATTTATGACTATGAAAACAAGACTGAGTTTGTATTCCCTGGCAGAAGCATTATGTTTTAAGTTATCAAACATTGCAACTGAGTCAATTTTCTGATTAAGGAACTCTTAACCCATGACCACCAGAGAGCTATGCCTTACAACATCTTATACATGGAATTCTACAAGAACTACCTCCAAGAGCCAGACACTTTCACAAAAGCTTTTTATAAAACAGCGCTAACACCATCCTGCAGAGTAATGTTTATAGACCTATTTATTGTAAATATTTAAAATATATTTCTACTAGGTAAATTAGTGGGGGTACCAGGCATTGAACCTAGGGATGCCTAACCACTGAACCACATCCCCAGCATTTTTAAATATTTTATTTTAAGGCACGGTCTCACTAAGTTACTTAGGGTCTTGCTAAGTTGCTAAGTCTAGCTATGATCCTCCTGCCTCAGCCTCTGGAGCTGCTGGGATTACAGGTGTGCACCACTATGCCTGGTATACTATCTAAATTTTTATATCTGATAGTGGTCAAATTATCAAAGCTGTCTACACTTGCAACTGATAGTCATTTTGGAACATTCTTTATTTCTGTATAAAACAGATGAAAATCACTTCCAGGAACCTTAATATTCCAGGTCTTTGTATACCTGTTATAGGGAACAAGAACACCTTTCACTTTCCCTGTCTCTACACCTAAAAGGTGAAAGGACAGAAGCATCATACTCTAGCTTTTTAAAAAAATTAGATATTTTCAAATAAATATATAATTCCATCTGTCATTTTACAACCAAATATTAAAGAAGAAAATACAATCTATCAAGTAATATCACAGGAGGGAAAGGAGGCACGGAAGGTTGGATTCAGTGCTAAACAAATATCAGTCCTGTTTTTTAGTAGCTTTTCAAAGACTTGATAACATATGAAGAAATAGTGCTGTAGGGCAATAGGGACTTTTGAGAGAGAAAGAACAGGAAAAAAAGTAGAAGTTAGTATACAGCATGAGTTTCTCTTCATTCAAATACCAGGGGACATTTCAAATTAGAGGTTGCTACTATGCTTTCACAGCCTAGGAACCGTTCCACACTCCCTTGCTTTATCATGTTGAAGCATCAATTCCTCTTACTCTGCAATGATACAATTCTATCCCCAAATGAAAGCCTGCACACATGTACTGTAATTAGCCACGGGAGGGGATCCTTACCTGTTGGGATGCTGTAAATCAACAATCTCTCAAAGAACAGAATCATTTTAAGAACTTAAGCTCCCAGGTTGGCTGCTAAGAAATTGGTTCCCTAACTGGTAAGAAGAGTAGATGCTAGCAGGAAGGTTCTCACGTGGTGACGCCAAAAGTTCATGTCATTTCAAGGGCATTGCAAGTGATGCTTTACAATCCCCCACCCTTCTTTTCCTAGCAGTAGTGTTGTGATCCCAGAGTTGATATGAAGGGCTCACTCACCTGTATCCAGAATACCAAATGAAACACCAATGACAGACATCACGACAATCAGCAACACTGCTGTCTTGCAAAAAGGAATAAGATAAAGACCCACTGTGGTGGTGACCAGTGACACCCCTGAGGAGAAAGGTGGTAAAGTCAGCTTAAAAAAAACAGTGTTCATGAAGAGTCATGGGTCAAGTGAACACCATAACACTTCTAAAAATGAAAAATAAGGTCAAATTAGAACTGAGTAATCTTGAGAAGCTAAGAGTTGCTGCTCTTATAAATGCTCTTGTCATTTCAAAATTTTATAATCTTTAGGAACTATAAAAGATAAATTACAAAAAGATAAATTACTACAACATGAATATAATTCTAGCACTATAAAGAACTAAACTATAAATTATATTACAAAGAAACATTTGATAACAAAAGAGGCTGAAATTCTTTCATTAAATGTTTCTCATTTAAGAACCAGAAGGGACTTCTAGATGAGGTAATAAATTAAAAGGTCAAAAAGAAAATGCAGTTGGCATAAGAATGTAGTATAACTTGAGGAATGGGAGGGAAATATAAGATTTATATTGTTGGACTGGCATATAGTTCAGTGGTAGCATGTGCAAGGCCTTGGGTTCAATGACTTGGACCCAAATAAAAATTATATCTATAAATATACATATAACATGTAAAATATACATATGCACACACATACACATATACACTACAGGTTTCTCTTCACTGAAAACCTGGGTACATTTCATTTTAGAGTTTGCATCTATGCTTTTACAGCCAAAGAAAGATTCCACAATTATTTGCTTTGTTGTACTAAACTATCAATTCATATATACGTGAATAAATATGAATATGTAATATTTATTCATATATTCTTTCAATCTATTTTTGAAATGAGATATTATTCACCAGCAATAATAGATTATGTTCTTTCTTCAATCATATCAATCTAAATTTTCTTTAAACATGCTAATTTATTCTAAACAGAGTGTGTTAAAGCTTTGCCATCTATTTCTAGGGTCAGGTAGAGCAGTCTGGGGTCATCATGACATGGGGCAGCAGGGACAAAAATGTGGCCTACCTCGGTGCACTCACCATCCCCCGCCCCTTCACTTTCAACCCAGCCTCCACAGAGCCTGGGCGGATTCCAGGAGCTCATTCTGATCCCTGTGGCCCCAGGAGATCTGCCCTACACCCTGATGAGCAGAGTCTTTGGGACAGTCATCGTGTGACCCTGGAGTGATGCCTAAATTACAGTGAAGGTCGGGAAGTCTAAGCACACACACAGCTGAGGGCCCAGCAGACTCCCCTGAACTGCCAAGGTGAGGCCAGGACCCCGGAAACCCAGCTTCCATGGAGGACACCTGAACACCACCCATTTCAGTTGCAAGCTCTCTGCAGGCTACTGTTTTCATTTTTAAAGACAAGTTCTAAACTCTTTGAAAATCACCAAGAAGTGAAAATTAGTGTCTACTTACCCAAAAGTAAAAAGTGATTCATACAGTCAAAAAGAATGCCACCAAGCACAGAGCCACTCAAATATCCAAAAGCACGACCCACAAATATTTCAGAAAGACTGCTGATGTTCCGGTTCACATTTCTTGCCAAATCTTGGAACGTGGGTCCCAATATAGCAATAGTTGTTCCCTGAAATTTATAAAGACAAATAGCTCTTCTTTACAAACAAAATAATATATGTCTAATTTAAAGTGGCAAGTGAGATACAAATGCAATACAGAGAATTACTTCAATCACATGGCAAGGAAAAAATGTACAATGACAATACTAACACTACTAGAGCCATTGACTCCTACATATGTCCTCTTTTAAAAACTAAATTTTTAACAAATTCTAAGATTCTTGAGACTTCTGTTACATTGTTTCTATTTGAAGAACACCTTAAAAGTTCTAAAAGTTAATAAGAAGCTGGGGATGAACTCAGTAGTAGATGCTTTGCCTAGCATGTGAGATACCCTTGGTTTGATCCCCAACACTGGGGGGAAAAATTAACAAAAAATACCATTAAGTCTATTCTTGAAATTGGTTTCTATATTTTAAAATATACTGGACACACTAATGTGAGAATTTTGATGTTAAAATTCAAATTATCAAAATATTCTCATTTTTGATGTTGTTAGAACAGCAACATTCCTGGCACATAAAGAGTTATTTGACTGAGCTCCACAATATTCCAGAGGGAACCAATGTAAACATTTCTAAATCTGCATTTTTCTTCAAAGAAATCCCCAGCCATCAGTGCAGTTTGTAAGGCTTAGAAACTTTTACATACCTTATGTATAGAATGACTTTAACAATAAAATTTTTCTGAAGACAATTGTATCATGAAAAGTTAAATTTGTCCTAAAACTGTCTTTATATGTAACTATTATGGTTTGAATGTGAGGTGTCCCCCAGAGGCTTCTGTTAATGCTGGAATGTTCAGAGGTGAAAGAATTCAGTTGTGAGAGCTATAACCTAATCAGCCCATCCTACTTTGAATGGACTGACTAGATGGTAACTAAGCACGTGAGGCACAGCTGGAGGAGCTGGATCATTGGAGAAGTGGCCTGGAAGGGTGCATCTTCCCTGTGGCCCCTTCCCCCCTATTTCTGTACTTCCTGACCCTGCCATGAGCTGAGCAGCTTTCCTCTGGTGGATAATTGCCCCAGGTTTGTGCTGCCTCACTTTGGGCCCAGGAGCCATCTATGGGCACTGAAACAGTGAGCACCAAAGAAACTTTTCCCTCTCTAAGTTGTTCTTGTCAGGTATTTTGGTCACAGTGATGCAAAAGCAGACTAAAACAGTAACAAAGTATAACCTGACTTAATACGTCAACAAACATTAACCTGAGAGTGTATTTTTTTAAATAAATGACTGATCACACATTGCACAATGTTTAAATGTGTTCAAATAAGATAAATGCTAAGCTGTAAATAATTATGCTATTTCTATATGTAACTTCCTCTTTTTGTCCATAAGTATTGCCTGCCCACATTGCTGAGTGGAGTTTTCTTAAACTTAATTGGTTCAAGGTGCTCCTCAGTGCATGAATTGTTCTTTGCTCAACTAAACTGCTAAATTTAATAGGTCTAAATTTCTTCCTTTAAGAAAACGGTGTCAGATGAGAATCCAAAGTAGAAGTCCAGTGACCAGTTATCCCACTATAGCAATATCCATTCTCTAAAATGAATTCCTGCACTAATATAAGGATTTAAAAGTAAAAAAATTCATTGGTTGATTGAATCAATCACCTTATGCTTGATCTGAGGTCTGATCTGAGGAACTGAGGTCTCGCGTGAGTTGTGTATTTAATGTGAGCTCCATAAATATATGTTTTGAGTTCAAGCAATAGCCGGGTCCTCTAGAATCACAGCTACTGCAACCTCTGAGTGCCTGGGTGACTGAGCATGGTGAAACAACTTCCTAGGACTTTCTGAAAGGAGCCAAGAAATGGGGCTAAAAATACTAAGGGCAGCTAGCAGTCAGGGAATGAAGAGTGACAGAGTGCAACAGAGAGCCAGTAGCTCTGACTGCTGAAGAGTTCCAGAGAGTTCCCACTAGCTGCTGGTTCCTACTGCCAGGAGAGCAGCCAGGAGAGGTGCTAACACTAAGGAAGCTTCACTTTGCCTATTCATGATTTCTATCTGAATTGGGCAAAAGAACCCTTGGCTGACTGGTAACATCTTGGTGACTTTTGAAGAGACCTTCCCCTTTAGAGGGCACAGAAAAAGATGACTGACAAGTGTGAAGGGCAGCACAGATCTGTCTGTGGATGACAAGTGGTCACCTGAATCATTGCTGCAGGGTCAGCCACAACTGCTGCATACTGTCCTACCATCTCCAGCTGTGTAAGCCTCCCCATCCTCTTCATGTGAAGGATGCAACTCCTCCACCATGTCCCTGTCCTCTATTATTTAGTCTTTCTTTCATTCCTTTTGTCACACTGCAGAAATCTGTGCTGGCCCTGACTTGACCACCCAGCACACTCTGTGGCTGGAATGGTTTCAAAAGCTCTCTCTTGGATTACAGACTAGTTGTATCACTGCAATGTTCTTTGTTTTGCACTCTGAATGGGTCACCTTTGTTTTCTGCAACTCTGAATCTGGTGTACACCCTGTTTAGTGAGCACCCATAACTCTCTTGTCTCTCTACCTGTGAGGATCTGATATTTCATCTATGTATAACAAGAAATTAGCTCTTGAAAACCCTGAAATTTCCATCTGCCTCCTCTTCTTTTGTTCTCCCGTGAGACATTTTTCTGCCTATCAATAAAGGGGAAGACAAGGGAAACACTCCAGGTGTTCCAAAACACTCAACCCTCAGGTGTCTACTAACTGGGGTTAATTTAAGTCTGAGAGACTTAATAAAAAGAGTCTGACTTTTTTTTTGCCATAAAACCTTGCCTCAATGCAAACTATAAGATCAAGAGTATTGACCAGAGAATGGATCTGTGGTTTATAACATCATTCTTGTTATATGACGTGTCCCACAAAGGCTCAAGTGTGAGATGATGCCAGAATGTTCAGAGGTGAAATGATCAGATTGTGAGAGCTGTAACCTAACCAGTGGATCAATCCACTGAATGGATTAGCTGGGTGGTAACTGTAGGCAGGTAGGATATGGTTTGAGGAAGTAGGTCACTGGGGCATGCCTTTGGGATTTATATTTTGTCCCTGGTGTGCAGAGTTCTCTCTATGCTTCCTGGATGTCATGAATCAAGCAGCTATTTTCCACCGTACCCTTCAACCATGATGTTCTGCCTCACCACAAGGCCAGAGCTAAGGAGTTGGCCAGCCATGAACTAAATCTCTAAGACTATGAGCCACAATAAACCTTTTCTCCTCTAACTTGTTCTTGTTGGGTCTTTTGGTAACAGTGCTGCAAACAATTCTCCATTCTGGAAAAGGAAAGAAAAATGAGGAGAAATGTCCTACATTTGGGCTTTTATGAAACTGTGCCAGGAGCCTAGCCTGAGCAACTCCTGTTGGGTCTGTGTGACTTAGTCTTCAAGAACCTTAGACCTACTGACCCCAAACTTGAAGGAAGTCATAAACATTTGAGTCAGGACCCCACATGCCATTTTTGACCTGGATAGAGAAAGACAGAAAGGATAGGAGAGTACAGAAAAGAACACAGCTTGTCCTAAAGCAACCACTACCTCAGGGTAACACAAAATATACAAAACAAGAGCCATGACACCTGTGTAAAACACATTGTTGGAAGTAAGGACATTGGAAGAAGGATGGCCCTGACTTCCTAGCTGGGCAGCACCCTACCTCAAGCAGAAGCCTAAGGAAGATTGCCTTCTGGCTTGAGGAGTCCAAGGAAATATCAGCATCACATCAGTTTACCTAGGTAATGATGTTCACCTGATATTTCAGGTTATAGGGGTCATAAATCTCTGTTTTCTGCCTAATTCTAAATCGTTTTATGTGCAGGTATATATTGTATGTCTACCTGTGCATATTTGTATATTGTATTGTTTATGTGGTACCAAGTTGACTTAGAAATAAATAAGTGCTTATTTGTCAAAAGAAAAATGAACCCAAACACTTTCCAAGATTCATGTAACTTGGAGAAATAGTGGGTAGATAAGATGTATTTAATATTGGCAACTATATCTTTTGATTGACCAAGTATCTATGTATCTAACCTTACAGAGCTCTTGATTAAGTAAAAACTGCATAACATCCACATTCTATAAAGATGGTTCAGTAAAGGCTAGACAGCTTCATTTAAGGCTTCAAAATTCACAATTATTAAAAATGGAGGGGCTGGGGTTGTGGCTCAGTGGTAGAGTGCTTGTGTGGCATGTATGAGGCATTGGGTTTGATTCTCAGCATCACATATAAATAAAAGAATAAAATAAAGGTCTATCAATATCTAAAACATATTTTAAAAAATTCTTAAAAACTGGATCAATTAGGTAAATATAAATGGGAAAATATTTATAAATATAAGTGATAGATATAAAACATCTGGGTCATTCTTAAGTAAGTCAAAACGCTGAAATAGTAACTGGTAAAAATAAATGCAAAGTACTCTGGGCTTCTTAAAATTTGTAAAATTTGGGTCTGCTAAATGTGTTAAAATTCTAATTGGCATGCATAATCCTACATGTGAAGAATACAAAAGAGTAACTTCAGCTGTATTTGGATGAGGAAACTGGAAAAAGGTCTATTTTAACTTATTTGGAAAAAGTAATTTGGAATTTTTTAAGGATTATTATCAATATTTGAAAAAACAGCAATAAGAGAAAAGTAATTTTTAAAAAGAGATACTAAGTTATAGGTATTGGGGTTATATTTTTTATTACAAAGGTCAAAAAGAAAAGGCAATGCATATGAATGAGAAAGGATTTTACATGAGAAAGGATAAGAATGTTAAAAAAAAAACGATGAGGGCAAAATCAAAAGAGTTAAGCAAAATGTAGAGAGCCTAAACAAGTCACAGGAGGTTTGTAAAGAGTTGATCTCATTAAAAAAAAAAAAAAAAACTACATATGTGATTAAGCAGGCAATAACAAGGAAAATTATTTACAGATTTTAATCCAACAAAAATCTAATGATGGCATAATGCTGTCAGTCATAATTATTATCCTAAATTGCTAAATACAATTGAAGTAACTAAATTGTCTTGTCAAGTTGCTGAAATTTACTTGTCAAAATTCTCACCAGAGCTGTACTAAGTCCTTTGTCATCCACAGTTTTGACTCTTCTCTAAAGTGTTTATAAGCAGGGTCATGGAAGGTCACCAGCAATTACTCTTAGATGCAGATTTCTGATAAAATTAGACATTTTTGTAGACAAGTTGGTTATTTTCAGTTGGAAATTGGGATTATTTTAAAGTACTGGGTGTTAACAGTCACCTACAGGAAAGATAGGATCAAACTTAACAATGGACTACAGGTTGGTAGAACAGGCATTCTGAATATTCAACAACCAAGACTTAGAGGCTAAACCCAAGGAAGATAAAAGGACTAAGAGGACAGCCAGAATTTTGGTCCTTACTCTCCAAGGTTAGTAGGACCCAGTAGATGGATGAAAAGACCCCTCTAAAAGGGCCCTGAAACTCCAGTGAGACAGCCAAACTCCCAGTCAGAACAATTGTGAGAATCCCAGAGACTAAAATCCTATAGATGCACAGTCAGCAAGAGGAGAGTCATTGGAGAGTGTAGTATCCCCAGTGCTTCCAAGGAAAGTCACATTGTCAATTAGGTCCTGGCCCATCCTGGCAGATGACACAACTGATATAAGGAAAGGAAGAATATAAGAATCAAGAGGTTTCTCATAAGATCTTCAAATAACCCCCAGGCAGCCTGAACTGGCCTTAAAAGTAGAAGGACAAATGTTGATTTTTAGTGGATATAGGACTCTTGAACCCTGCTACATGGTCTTGAACAGTTGGCAGGTAAGTATAACCTAAAACAGATGTATTTTTATGGGAAAAAAGTCAAAAAACAATCATACATGGACAATTAAAAGAAGACAGTGCGATTCAAGATGGCGGACTAGAGGGTGGCTGCGTTTCGTGTTGCTCCAGGACTCAGGACTCAAGAAGAGGAGATATAGAGAGCCTTGGGACCAACTCAAAGCAGCCGGACGAGAATCTCCCACTGGGCAGGCGTCCCGGACGGGGCAGGAGTCCTGGACGGGGCGATAGCCCCAAAAGCAGGGACCTTTGCAAAGTAGAACTGCCGGCGAGGCGCCCCTCCCCCCGCCGGAGCAGTGATCGCAGACAGCTGGGAGCATTGAAGAGGGGGCTGCCCAGAGGAGAAGGAGAAATACGGGCTCGGCACGTCGCTTGGAATTGGATCAGCTGCGCCAGGGCTCTGGGCGGCTATCCGGAGGAGCAGCGTGGACGCAGGACTCAAGAAAAGGAGATATTGAGAGACTTGGGACCAGCTCAAAGCAGCCGGGTGAGTGTTTCCCACTGGGCAGGCGGACGGGGCGGTAGCCCCCGGACAGGGCGGTAGCCCCGAAAGCAGGGATCTTTGCAAAGTAGAACTGCCGGCGAGGCGCCCCTCCCCCCGCCGGAGCAGTGATCGCACACAGCTGGGAGCATTGGAGAGGTGGCTGTTCACCACAGCGCTTGGACTCGGCGCAACCCACCCGCGCTCTGGGAGGCTGCCCAAAGGAGAAGGTGCTTGGTGAGCTGTTTGGACTGAACGTGACCACCCCTGAACACAGGGGGCTGCCCAGAGGAGAAGGAGAAATACGGGCTCGGCACGTCGCTTGGAATTGGAACAGCTGCGCCAGGGCTCTGGGCGGCTATCCAGTGGAACAGCGTGGTGAGTGGTTTGGTCCCAGAGCATCCGCTCCTGAACATAGGGGGTTGTCTGGAGAAGGAGGAGGAGCGCGGCGGGGTGCTTGGGCTCGAAGTGACTGCACCAGGGCTACGGGAGGCAGTCGGGACAAGAAGGTGCACAGTGAGTTCTTGGGACTCGTGACGCACCAGATCTCTGGGTGACTGCCTGGTGGAGAAAGTGGTGCGTGGTGGGTCACTTGGTCTTAGAGCGACCGCACGGAACAACAGGTGGCTGCCAGAGGAAAAGGCGTGTGGCGGGTCACTGGGACTCGGAGCGATTGTAAGGGGCTCCAGGTGGCTGCTCAGAGGAGGGGCCGCATAGCCAGGCGAAAAGTGCAGAGCAGGGTCCTAGACGGCTTCTTGGTGGAAGGGCCCCACAGACAAACTGAGGGGCGGAGCGAAGGCTCCAGGACTGCAGGAAGCTTCTCTGAGGAGAGGCAGCCGAAGGAGATTCGTTTGTGAAGGGTGAGGCTTCCAGGCCCAGGAGGTAGGTCCGGGTCCCTGGGAACATTGCAGAAGAAGGCTGCCCAGCCCAGGCGGTAGTTGTGAATTGAACGGAACCTCTGGGAGGAAAACCGACCAGCGAGACCTCCCCACCGGGTGACTCCTCCCTGTTGGGTGAGGTTCTCCCAAAAGGACCGTAAAATCAGAGACACAGGCCCAAACTGGTCTTGCATCAGCCCACAACCTACTTCCCTTCTGGATGACCATTCATCAGCAAGTGAAGGTACCTCTGCCCACTAGCAGGGAATATACCCCACCAGAAGGCCACCACCCCTAGGGAGTCAGCTCCCTTGTGGAGCACTGCATTATCAACTTCCTCCAAGATTTCAGGCTACTGAAGACTAAGAGGGGATATAATAGAAATCTTCAGGGATATTATAAGACAATAGAGGAAATCTGCAATATCACAGCGGTCAACTGATACCTGAACAATATGAGAAAACAAGGAAAGAAAATGCTGCAAACAAATCTAGATGTTACATCAATGAAACCCAACGACAGCATGGCAGAAGAAATGACAGAAAGGGAGTTCAGAATGTACATAATTAAAATGCTCAGGGAAGCAAATGACGAGATGCAAGAGCAAATGCAGGCACTGAATGATCGCACCAATCGACAGTTAAAAGAGCAAATACAGGAAGCAAAAGATCACTTCAATAAAGAGTTAGAGATATTGAAAAAAAACCAAACAGAAATCCTTGAAATGAAGGAAACAATAAACCAAATTAAGAACTCCATAGAAAGCATAACCAATAGAATAGAACACCTGGAAGACAGAACATCAGACATTGAAGATAAAATATTTAACCTTGAAAACAAAGTTGACCAAACAGAGAAGATGGTAAGAAATCATGAACAGAATCTCCAAGAACTATGGGATATCATGAAGAGGCCAAATTTGAGAATTATTGGAATTGAGGAAGGCTTAGAGAAACAGACCAAAGGAATGAACAATCTATTCAATGAAATACTATCAGAAAATTTCCCAAATCTGAAGAATGAAATGGAAGATCAAGTAAAAGAGGCTTATAGGACTCCAAATATACAAAATTACAACAGACCCACACCAAGGCACATTATAATGAAAATGCCCAACATACAAAATAAAGACAGAATTTTAAAGGCCGCAAGAGAGAGGAATCAAATTACATTCAGGGGGAAACCAATACGGATATCAGCAGATTTTTCAATCCAGACCCTAAAAGCTAGAAGGGCCTGGAACAACATTTTTCAAGCCCGAAAGAAAATGGATGCCAACCAAGAATCTTATACCCAGCAAAACTTACCTTCAAATTTGATGATGAAATAAAATCCTTCCATGATAAACAAAAGCTAAAAGAATTTACAAAAAGAAAGCCAGCATTACAGAACATTCTCAGCAAAATATTCCATGAGGAAGAGATGAAAAACAAAGAAACAAATCAGCAATGGGAGGAACCATCCTAAAAGAATTGTCAAATAAAGGAAGAACCAAGTTGTCTCAAAATAAATAAATAAATAAATAAATAAATAAATAAATAAATAAAATGAACCAAATGACCGGGAATACTAATCATATCTCAATAATAACCCTGAATATTAATGGCCTGAACTCATCAATCAAAAGACATAGACTGGCAGATTGGATCAAAAAGAAAGATCCAACAATATGTTGCCTGCAAGAGACTCACCTCGTAGAAAGAGATACACATAGACTAAAGGTGAAAGGATGGGGGAAAACATATCATGCACATGGACTCAGCAAAAAAGCTGGGGTATCCATCCTCATTTCAGATAAGGTGGACTTCAAGTCAAAACTAGTCAAAAGGGATAAAGAAGGACATTACATACTGCTTAAGGGAACCATAAATCAGCAAGACATAACAATCATAAACATCTATGCCCCAAACAGTGGCTCATCCATGTATGTCAAACAAATCCTTCTCAATTTCAGAAACCAAATAGACCATAACACAATAATACTAGGTGATTTTAACACGCCTCTCTCACCACCGGACAGATCTTCCAAACAAAAATTGAACAAAGAAACCATAGATCTCAATAACACAATCAATAATTTAGACTTAACGGACATTTATAGAGTATACCATCCAACCAAGAGCGAATACACTTTCTTCTCAGCAGCACATGGATCCTTCTCTAAAATAGACCATATATTATGCCACAAAGCTAATGTAAGCAAATACAAGAAGATAGAGACACTACCTTGTATTCTATCAGATCATAATGGTTTGAAGTTAGAAATAAATGAAAGAGTAAAAAACAGAAGCTACTCCAACACCTGGAGATTAAACAATATGCTATTACATGATGAATAGATAACAGAAGATATTAGGAAGGAAATTAAAAAATTCCTAGAGGTAAATGAGAACAAAGAAACATCATATCAAAATCTTTGGGACACTATGAAAGCAGTACTTAGAGGAAAATTTATTTCATGGAGCGCATTCAATAAAAGAAGTAAAAATCAACAAATAAACAACCTAACACTTCAGCTCAAAGCCCTAGAAAAAGAAGAACAGACCAACACCAAAAGTAGTAGAAGACAGGAAATAGTTAAACTCAGAGCTGAAATCAACGAAATTGAAACAAAAGAAACTATACAAAAAATTGACAAAATAAATAGTTGGTTCTTTGAAAAAATAAACAAAATTGATAAACCCTTAGCCACTCTAACAAAGAGAAGACGAGAGAAAACCCAAATCACCAAAATTCGGAATGAACAAGGAAATATCACAACAGACACGATTGAAATACAAAACATAATTAGAAGCTATTTCGAAAATCTATATTCTAACCAAATAGAAAATTTCGAAGACATCAACAGGTTTCTAGAGACATATGAATTGCCTAAATTGAACGAGGAGGACATACAAAATTTAAATAGATCAATTTCAAGTAATGAAGTAGAAGAGGTCATCAAAAGCTTACCAACAAAGAAAAGTCCAGGACCAGACGGGTTCTCAGCCGAGTTCTACAAAATCTTTAAAGAAGAGCTCATTCCAATACTTCTCAAAGTATTCCATGAAATAGAAGAGGAGGGTACCCTCCCAAACTCATTCTATGAAACCAATATTACCCTGATACCCAAGCCAGACAGAGATAAATCGAGGAAAGAAAATTTCAGACCGATATCATTAATGAACATTGACGCAAAAATTCTCAATAAAATTTTAGCAAATCGCATACAAAAATATATTAAAAAGATAGTGCACCACGATCAAGTGGGTTTTATCCCAGGGATGCAAGGTTGGTTCAACATCCGGAAATCAATAAATGTAATTCACCATATCAATAGACTTAAAGTCAAGAACCACATGATTATTTCAATAGATGCAGAAAAAGCATTTGATAAAATACAACACCCCTTCATGCTCAAAACTCTAGAAAAAATAGGGATAGTGGGAACATTCCTTAACATTGTAAAGGCCATCTATGCTAAGCCCATGGCTAATATCATTCTAAATGGTGAAAAACTGAAAGCATTCCCCCTAAAAACTGGAACAAGACAGGGATGCCCTCTTTCACCACTCCTATTCAATATCGTTCTTGAGACTATAGCCAGAGCAATTAGACAGACCAAGGAAATTAAAGGAATACGAATAGGAAAAGAAGAACTCAAACTATCCCTATTTGCGGATGATATGATTATATACTTAGAGGAACCAGGAAATTCCACCAGAAAACTGTTAGAACTCATAAGTGAATTCAGTAAAGTGGCAGGTTACAAGATCAATGCTCATAAATCCAATGCATTTTTATACATAAGTGAGGAATCCTCAGAAAGAGAAATTATGAAAACTACCCCATTCACCATAGCATCGAAAAAAATAAAATACTTGGGAATCAATCTCACAAAAGAGGTAAAAGACCTCTACAATGAGAACTACAGAACACTAAAGAAAGAAATCGAAGAAAACCTTAGAAGATGGAAAGATCTCCCATGTTCTTGGATAGGCCGAATTAATATTGTCAAAATGGCCATACTACCAAAAGTGCTATACAGATTCGATGCAATTCCAAGTAAAATCCCAATGATGTACCTTACAGAAATAGAGCAAGCAATCATGAAATTCATCTGGAAGAATAAGAAACCCAGAATAGCTAAAGCAATCCTTCGCAGGAAAAATGAAGCAGGGGGTATCGCAATACCCGAACTTAAACTTTATTACAAAGCAATAGTAACAAAGACGGCATGGTACTGGTACCAAAATAGACAGGTAGATCAATGGTACAGAATAGAGGACACGGACACAAACCCAAACAAATACAACTTTCTAATACTAGACAAAGGCGCCAAAAATATGCAATGGAGAAAAGATAGCCTCTTCAACAAATGGTGCTGGGAGAATTGGAAATCCATATGCAACAGAATGAAACTAAACCCATATCTCTCACCCTGCACAAAACTCAACTCAAAATGGATTAAGGACCTTGGAATCAGACCAGAGACTCTGCAGATTATAGAAGAAAAAGTAGGTCCCGATCTTCAACATGTCGGCCTAGGACCAGACTTCCTCAACAGGACTCCCATAGCACAAGAAATAAAAGCAAGAATCAATAACTGGGATAGATTCAAACTAAAAAGCTTTCTCTCAGCAAAGGAAACTATCAGTAATGTGAAGAAAGAGCCTACAGAGTGGGAGAATATCTTTGCCAATCATACTTCAGATAGAGCACTAATCTCCAGAATCTATAAAGAACTCAAAAAACTCTACACCAAGAATACAAATAATCCAATCGACAAATGGGCTAAGGAAATGAACAGACACTTCACAGAAGAGGATGTATAAGCAATCAATAAACATATGAAAAAATGTTCAACATCTCTAGTAATAAGAGAAATGCAAATCAAAACCACCCTAAGATTCCATCTCACCCCAATTAGAATGGCGATTATCAAAAATACAAGCAACAGGTGTTGGCGAGGATGTGGGGAGAAAGGTACACTCATACATTGCTGGTGGGGCTGCAAATTAGTGCAGCCACTCTGGAAAGCAGTGTGGAGATTCCTTAGAAAACTTGGAATGGACCCTCCATTTGACCCAGCTATCCCACTCCTTGGCCTATACCCAAAGGATCTAAAATCAGCATACTACAGAGATACAGCCACATCAATGTTCATAGCTGCTCAATTCACAATAGCCAGACTATGGAACCAACCTAGATGCCCTTCAATTGACGAGTGGATAAAGAAACTGTGGTATATATACACAATGGAATATTACTCAGCCATAAAGAATGACAAAATTATGGCATTTGCAGGCAAATGGATGAAATTGGAGAATATCATGCTAAGTGAGATAAGCCAATCTCAAAAAGACAAGGGACGAATGATATCGCTAATAAGTGGAGGATGACACATAATGGGGGGGAGGGAAGGGTTAGTGTTAGGGTTAGAGTTAGGGTTAGGGAGGGGGGCAAGTATGGAGGAAGAAAGTACTGTATAGAGGGTAAAGAGGGGTGGGAGGGGTGGGGGGAAGGGGAAAAAATAACAGAATGAATCAAACAACATTATTGTATGTGGATTTATGATTACACAAATGGTATGCCTTTGCACCATGTACAGAGAGGCAACATGTATCTCATTTGTTTACAATAAAATAAAAAAAAAAAAAAGAAGACAGTGGTCTTATCTTTTGGTGTTTGTGATCACTTTCCTTGGGTTGTTTGATACAGCAATAATCTAATTGTAAAAACTATCAGAGAATTAAAATTGTTTTAAACTGGGTATTTAGATAAGGTATACTGAAAGCCTCATTCACCAACAGTAAGATAGCTTATTTAAATAAAATTCTAAGTTTCATGTAAACAAAAACGTAGAGGTCATGTAACCCAACCTTCTTATTTTAGGGATGAGAAATTCAGATTCAGAGAGGTTACTTGCCTAAAGTCATGATCTAGTTATAAAAATAAAGTACAAATAATGCTTGACTAGAAGTTGGGTGGAAAGATTAGGAGACATGAAGATTAAGCAATTTTAGGTTAATTAGTAATAAATTAAATTAAATTTTGTTAAAACACAATGGGTTAATGGTTGTCTACAACAAAAAATAAGTGGCAGAGGAAAAGAACAAAAACTAGCTAAGCAAAGTGATGTAAGCAAACTAAGTGTATGTTTTAAAAATTAACAGTTCTAATTTGGCTAACACTGTTTCTTAGCCTAAATTGTACTGCATGTGATGATAAACTGAGTGTATAAGACACCAGTGCTAGAATGAATAAGAGCCCCTGCCTAGAGCCCCACTTCCCCAGTCCATTTGAAACTCTGGGAATAGGCCTTGGTTATTGCTTCAGAAACACCCCATATGTTTCTAAGGCCCCGCCAGGCAAAAGTCTCTAAGTTATAGATGTATGTAGTGAAATTGTGAAAGATGAAAATGACAAGGATTAAGGTAAGGCCAATTTAGAAAAATTAAGCAAGAAAATTCAGGGTCCTGAACTTTTAGGTTAACAAAAATGGAAACAAAGGTGAATGTAAAAAGAATTGCAGGTGGAAAATTTGTGTGACTTTGCAGTTGTTTATATGTAGAGTTAAGATTTAAAAAATTTTTTGTTTACAATAAAAATAAATTAAAATAAAAACATTTTAAAAATTTGCAAATGGGAAAATGGTAGTTCTGGTCCAAAAAGTGAGTAAAATTAGTTTTGGTTTTATGTGATTGAGGAAAAAATAAGCTATATAACTCTATTGGGGTAAACAGAATATAGGTAGGGTTGACAGTAAACTGTTCTGAAGAAAGCTTAAAATTGCAGAAGAGTAAGTGATGGTCTGTTATTCACATGAGAATGACAGAAGGCTAGGGGCAAATCTTGAAAAACTACCTGTATGTAGGGGACAAAGGGAAGACATACAATCAATAAATAAGAGGTGACCAAAAGGCACAGATGCTAAAAGATTGGGGGCATGTTTTAAAATCTAAAAGAGGAGACTTTTAATATGAAAATTAGTAGCATGTCAAAAGCCATAGAGACTCTCAATTCAATTTGGTGTGAGATATTTAAATAAAAATGTGAAGAAAATCAGATGTCATGAGATTTAAAAATGAATGAACAAGAGGGGGGGGCGGTAGCAGCTTTAAGCTATTCATTCTAAAACTTGAGATGCAGGAAACAGCTGAGAAGATTTTTTTTTTTTTTTTTTTTTTAAATAACAGAGACTTGAGTTCTGTTTATAGGAAGATAGCAAAAGCAGTTAAGGGAGAGGTAGAATAGGGCAAAGCCCTAAAGAACATCAGTCTGGAGGAGGGACACAAAAAAGAGAGACTATTAAATTGAGGCTTGTCTACCTGTTTCTGAGCCTCTAGGATGAACAAGGTTGCTCTTATTTTGATAGTTTAGCAGCTATAGCAAGTTTTGCCATCATATCCTCTCATGATCTTATTCAGTGGTCTTAGTTAACAGATCATAGATATATTAGTCTTTTTCAGCCCTTTCCATTCCATGGGTCATTTTGGGGAGAGAAATATATCCCCAAAGAACGGAGTACTTGGTGGTAAAACAAAGTAGAGATGGCTAGCTTGGACCTGAGAAGGGGCTCTGGGCATTTCACCAGTTGTTGTAACACCAGAAAGCTCCCAATATCCATGCCCACACTTAGTTCATACAACTGCTCTTGTCCTTGAACTTTGTTTGCCTCTTTGCCTTATTGGGATATCTTATTGGCTCTTCCCATATCTTCTGGCTGCAATTAAATGTTTGGGCAGTGTCTCAAAAATAAATGGTTAGAGAAAGGACTAAAGAGGTAGCCCCTGTCCACAATCTCCCATCAGCAACATAGAAGCAGGTAGGGCTCTCGCACCATCAACACAATCTAGGTGTTCACGTAATTCAAAACTTGTGGTAAGTGACAAGAGGGGCATGACTTTTCACTCTCAGGCCAGGAAGAGCACTTGATCTTGGGTTCAGCTAGATAGGCAGTTCACAGGAATAATTCCAGTGTACTCCCAGACCTGCCATGCAGTTTATCCTCTGAGGAGATTAACAATCAAGATCAAATCATCCATTTGTGGGAACAGTACAAATTGAGGTAGGATCAATGGCCTGAGAACATGACTGCATTGTGATGTGAGCAAAAATGCTAACATTAAATTCTTTGGGTCTAGAAATCTACTAAATGCCTGTGCTGTTTAATAGTAGCCCAATGGTGAAAAAGCATGGATATCTTCATTTGGCTTCAGTCAGGCTGTTTCCTTTCTGTGCCTCCACCATATAATTTACATGATACTTCTTACTCTAAGATTACACATCTGACTTCTTCTTCAGGCTATAGTAGGTCCATGTCAAGATGATTACAACGCAACGCTTCCAACCAGTGCCCTTGGGAGAAAAGTCAGGCCCCTACAAATCAGTAGAGCAGTGAATGAGAGATTTTTATACTTCTGGGAAACCACAGGGTCAATGCCTCTGGTCAGCAGGAAGAAATTACAAAAGACAGAGAACTTCACTTGTGATTCCTTAAGATTATGGAGGATAGGGGCTGGGGTTGTGGCTCAGTGGTAGAGCACTTGTCTAGCATATGTGAGTGAGGCACTGGGTTCAATTCTCAGCATGCATGTAATAAAGTAAACTTTATTAATAGACAACTTTTAAAAAACCATATATATATATATATATATATTTTTTTTTTTTTTTTTTTTTTTTTTTTTTAAGATTAAGGAGGATAAAATCTCCCAGGAGGGAATGAGACAGAAGAAACGGGCCCAGAGCTTCCCGGGGAGTACTTTGAATTTTTCTTTCTTCCATCTTTGATAGCCCTAGCTTCCCCAGACACCTCAGGGCTGAGTGGGAGCTTTGTCTTGGTTGCAGGGCCATCCAACATGACATAGTCCCACAGCTTCTCTGGTTGACTCTACCCCTCTACATCCTCTTTAGCAGTCCCCAATCAGGTCAATGAAGAGCTCTTTCCCTACTCAAGGCCAAACAAAAAGTCTGGAGTTAGCCAGCAGGACACTGCAGAATGCATGATCATGCCTTTTTCCCTATATAAGCAGCCTTCCTTATGCTGTAGCACTAATCCTAATAAAACTTCTTTTGGGTGTTTATTTTTTTTTTCAATCTTGCTTATGCATGATATCTTTCTCAAGTAAAGCAGACTGAACCGGATACACTAAGAGCTGGTAACACCCAAGGCTCCTGACCCTCAAAGGAGCAGGAGATGGGACTGAAAATGCTAGAAGTCAGGAAATGGTGGACAGTGGCAGAGTGCAACAGAGAGCCACTAGTTCTGACTCCTAAAGGAGTTTCATAGAGCTCCCACTAGGTGCTGGCTTCTACTGCCAGGACAGCAGCAAGGAGAATTGCTAATGTTGGAAACCGAGAGCTACTAACACTAAGGGAGCTCCACTTTGCCCATTCATGATTTCTATCTGAGTTGAGCAAAAGAACATTTAGTTGACTAGTAACAAGATCACATTAGATCCAAAAATTAACTGGGCTGTATACAGTTGAAGAGGTAGGTACTTTTTGAAAATGGGTTTCTCCAAATCTAAGGATCTGAGACTCCAGGAGTTTAGAAATCCACTTCATAGGACATCCACTAACTATTTTCAAAATCATGGGCTCAGAACTCATTTTCTGAGAAATGGCTTAACCTTACTAAGGACAGCTTAGAATACAATGGTCATAGTAGGGATCTTCTCACATAGATGAAAATCTCTGCTTGAGAAATGTGTTAGAAAAGTAAGGATTCAAAACCACAAAATTAATTTGATGCGTTCTTCAATTGCTAAACAGAATCATCTAGAAGGTTAATTGAATTAAAGATCACTTCATTATAAAATTCCTTATAAAAGGCAAAAGAAAAATCTTTCTGTAGCCATTTTTAGTTTTGTGTTCAAGGACATTCATGGAAAATATTCTAGTACAGATTTCTGATAACTTTAAGATCATTTCATTGCACTGGGTAAGAATCTCAGAACTGAAAAGAAGAAATCAAATGACTCATAAACATCAAGCTAATGTTTAATCCAATATTGAGCACAGTTAGAATTAATTGAATACTAAGGAAATGACTTGGCAGATTTTTGTGTTAACTCAGTAAGTGCTAAAATTGTGAAGACATACAGTTTGAATGAAGTCCATTAAGAATGACCCAAATTTAATTACCTATCATAACCAAGTTAATAAGAAGTGCTATACACCTGATCTGGAGAAACAAAAGTTGGAATTTACATGGATATAAATCCATTGCTCAGTGTGTAGTCATGGAGTGATTGATAGCTGCCTTGTCCTTGTTGAGTCTTTACAGGTTCCATGATTAAAAGCTCTGTACCCTGGAGGAGATTCAAGACAGTGGTTGAAGGAAGGCTGCATTTCCAGTTGCTCCATATCTCAGTGGGAGTGCTGCTTTTCAGTGAGGTGGGTGAAAAGAAGGAATTCACTGAAATTCAATCTTGCACACTCAGCGACTCTCAGGAGTCCAAAGCTTTGGGTGCATTGAACAAAGGAGAAGAAAAAGTACATTGGAGCCAAGCCAGTAGTAGCAGCGGCAATAGCACTGGTTCACCACAGAAGGGAGGGATAACGCAAACAGAAAGAGAAATACAGGAGACAAATATGGCACAGAAAAACCTATAGAACAGAAGAGCAGTCTGAAATTAATGAACCATAAGATGCACAGTGAGATGGTGTTTGAAAAGTGCTCTGTGTTTCTCATCTGGAAGCAGAGGGATGAGCTGGGAAGCCATCCTGAAGAGACCATGCTGCTGCAGGAGCTCAGGAGATCAAAGCCAATATTGCCATACTGCCCCAGAAACCACCTACCATGTGGCCTATGGTATACCTAGCAGAACATGCACCTGGCAGAGAAAATTGTACCCATGGACGTTCAAGTTTTTTGAGGAGTAGGGTTTTTGTTTCAAGTCATAGATAAGAAAAGGAGTGTATCTAGCTTGGCCATCATGTCTGGGGATTCATGTGATCAGCCTAAGAGGACTGAAAATTGAATAGGCTGCCATGATTATACTCGGGAATTACACTTGGAAACTGAACCTGGAAAGGTCATATTCATGGGCTCCCCTATACAAGTAGAATTCTCAGTAAACTCTTGAAATCCAGACGCCCAGCATCTGCCTGGCCCTACAGGTATGTTGATCTAATCTCTCCAAAGCAGAAGTCACTTGACAAAGTCCCAAAGACCTGATTAAAGTTTAACCCCAGCTGTTGCAACTTCACATTTAGAAGTCTGTAGCAGCTTTACCCTGGAAGCACATGAATTTGTTCTGTCCAGACAAAACTCCAATGAACAGAACTTCCCACTCTGCCTTAACTACTACTGGTGAGACAGGAAGCTGAGAGCTATTTCAACCAGCTTCCGTTCCAGGTCACTCAAGCTGGCAGCTCAGTGAGTAACAGAAAAAGAGGAAAGATTTAACAAACTCCAGTACTTCTCCTAAGGCATATATAGCCCAAGAAAAAATGGAAAGAAGGGCAATCTGGCATAGGCAATGATTATTCAAGTTGTCAATGCTTTTGACCACTCTAGTAGAGACAGTTTTCATTTTTCATTAAGAATTCTCTCTCTCTCTCTCTCTCTCTCTCTCTCTCTCTCTCTCTCTCTCTCTTCTCTCTTTGGTGTAACTGCTGTACTGATTGTCTGATGGATACAAATACATAATTGCTTAGTTTTCCCTCCTTTTCATCATTTTAAAATTGTTATATTTCCTGTTTTGCTTTCTTGAGGATTGGGGGTTTCATTTATTTTGGGATTTCTTTTTCTTGTTTCTCTTTCTTTTCCCTCTTATAGCTAAATTCTCTTGTTCTCTCTATGTATTTTGGTTCTTGTCTCCCCTCCTTCTTGACAACTATCACTTGCTACAGATCTTCTCCTTTCTCTCTGTTCACCTTTTGAATATTCCACACTTTCTTTTACCTGTGTATCACATTTTCTTCCCTCTTAATAAACAGTTATTTTACCATCTTTGGGAACTATTTGGTTTATTAACTTCCTGTTCCCCCATTCATGGTGTTGCAATTATTAGTACTGTGGATGGCATAGCTCATATCTCCTGTTTACTTTAATACCAGGTCTAGTTCATGGCCATTTATTGTTGCTGCTATTGACAATTTCAGACTCCATCAGAAATTTCCTATTTTTGTGGTGATTGATGTTTTAGATATCATAGTAGGCACCAGGTATTTGTTTAATGCTGCATATTATTTGTTGCTGTTGATAGTTGTTTGCTTCCCCCCTTTCTATGGGGTATGGGAATCTACTGGAACACTATGAGTTGATAGGTTAAAGACTCTGTGGCTGAGCTACACTCCAATCCCAGCCAAGAGACAACACACGTTACTCCACACATGAACTACCATATTCAAACTTCAAAGAAACTTTGAATGCAAAGAATTGGGGAGACAAAGAACTCAAACCAACAACCAGTCCACAGTAGGAATGACTGGGGGGGCCCTCAGGTCTCAGTCATGGACATCCACTCCTACAGCAATAACAGAAACAATTAACAAATACTGTGGACACCATAACTATGAGGGGTCTCAACCTAGATCACTCCCATGCCCCTTTAGAATTTAGAGTTGTGAAGAGGAGCAACCTTGGAAGGTGTCCCCCACATATTGCTGCTATACACAAAGAAATTGCTAGATCTACAAGCAGAATCCCACTCTTGTGAGACTTACAGGGAAAATGGGATCCTCAAGATCTGACACTATATACACCATCACCAAAGAACTAACAGGGGAACTATACTATAAAGCCCACTTAGAAATATATTGAAAAATTAGCAACAATATGCTATCCCAGAACACCTTCCAAGAGAGGGCTGTGCCCACACAAAAGAGAAAAGAGAAATCCATCCCAACAGATGCACAAAACCCAACAAAGGAATAGAAGTAATATGAAAAAGCAAGTTAACATAACACTTCCTAAAGATCATAATTCATCAGCAACTGAGTCCAAAAGTATCAAAGTGGACGAAATATCAGATAGAGAATTCAAAAGGATTCAGGCACAGTAGTGCACACCTGTAATCCCAGCATCTTGGGAGGCTGAGACAGGAGGAGTGCAATTTCAAAGCCAGGTTCAGCAACTTATGAAGGCCCTAAGCAACTCAGTGAGAACCTGTCTCTAAATAAAATATGAAAAAGGGCTAGGGATATGGCTCAGTGATTAAGTGCCCCTGGGTTCAATCCCTGGTACAAAAAAGTAAATAAATAAATTCAAAAGACTCACTATGCCTGTCATTTTCAATTTTCAGAGCTTGTTGGCAGTAATCTTGATGCTTATATGTACTTGTGCTTATATCCTATTCCTAGTACCCAGCCTCTTGGACAGAAATAAAAATGAAAATGTTTGGGAATATTTCAGAAGTGTGCCAGAATTGGTGAATGAGAGAGTCCTTATACTACTTTACAGTAGTGGCCTTCAGCAGCCTTTTCACACAGCATCTTGGGAAAATGCCAGAATTTAATTGGCTGATGATTTCAGTGTGAACAAAGACTCATCTACAGAAAATAATGGGAAAAAAGGTTAATCCTTTTATCTCTGAACTTTGAAAGGGATAAGTGCCCAGATGGTGTTTCTCTGTTTTTATGTTATTGGACCAATGTTCTATGTAAATAATTAAGGTGTAAGTATTTTCAAAAAGAATTCTAAAGAATGATTATTAAAATGATCAATGAATTCCAAAGAGAACATGGAAAAATAACTCAATGAATTTAGGAAGTTAGTTCAAGACATGAATGAGAAATTCAATAAAGAGGTAGAGAAAGATATTGAAAAACAACCAAATATAAATGTTGGAAATGAAAGACACAATAAAACAAAATGTTCAGTTAAAAGTCTCTCTAATAGGGTAGAGCATGCATAAAAGAGAATCTCAGAGCTGGAAGACAAGTGGTTACCATTTGAACATTCAGACAGTATTAAAGAAAAGAAGATATGTAATCATGACCAGAATATACAAGATTTCTGGGACAGCACCAAAAGAACAAAGTTAAGAATAATTGGAATCAAAGAACACTGTCAGATGAAGGTTAATGGCATGGATAACCACTTTAAGGAAATTAACATTTCAAGTCTTGAGAATGAGATGGAGAGTCAGATACAGAATGCATTCAGAACCTCAAATAAAAAAGGTTTAAAAAGAACCTGGCCACACATGGTGGTATATGCCTGAAATCCCAGCAACTCAAGGGACTGAGGTGGGAGGATCATAAGTGTGACACCAGCCTTGGCAACATAGTGAAACCTTGTCTCAAAATAAAAAATAAAAAGGATGGTGGGTGCAGCTCAGTGGTAAAGTACCCTGGATTCAATTTTCAGTCCAAGAAAAAAAAAAAAAAAGAACAAGAAAAAGAAAGGAAGGAAATGGAAAAAGAAAAGAGAAAAAGAACCTCTCCACAGCATATTATAATTAAAATGCGTAGCACATAGGACAAGGATAAAATTTTAAAAACCTCAATAAAATGTAGGGTCAAGTTTAGAGGCAAACCAATCAGAATTACTTGTGATTTTTTTTATATAAACTCTAAAATTCAGGAGATGTTGGAATGATGTGTTCCAAGCCCAAAAGAAAATAACTGTTAACCAAGATTACTGTATCTGGCAGACCTATTCTTCAGAATCAACAAAGAAACAAAACCCTTCCAGAACAAGCACAACTAAAAGAATTCATGACTACTAAACCAGCACTACTTATAGAAATACTACACACAGAAGAAATCAAAAACAAACTCCAAAATGCATTAATGGACAAATATCATTTGAGAGTATCTAAGCAAAGGAGAAATTGGGAAAAAATATTACAAATAAATCAAAATGGCAGGAATTCCTAAATATCTTCTGTGTAACACTGAATGTAAATGGTTTCAACTTTCCAATTACAAGACATACACTGGCAGAATGGATGAAAAAACAAGCTCCAACTATATGCTGCTTGCAGGAAACTCACCTTACAACCAAAGACAACCACAAGTGGAAAAAGTATAGAAATTGGTATACCATGCCAATAGAGCCCCAAAGCAAGCAGGAATAGCTTCTCTCATATCACAGACTCCAGTACAATAATATTGGGTGATTTCAACACATTTCTCTCACCAATAGGTCATCCAGACATAAACTCACTAACCACTCTTCAGACCTAAAAAATAAATCAAATGAACTTAACAGATATCTGCAGAATATTTCATCCAACAGCAGCCAAATTCACTTTCTTCTCAGCTGTCCCTAGAACCTTCTCCAAAATAGACCATAATTTAGGTCACAAAGCAACTTTTAACAAATACAAAGTAAATTAATAATTGCTTAGATCCTAACAAAATGAAATTAGAAATCATCACACACCCCCAAAAAATGCTACACAAACTACATAAACACATGGAGATTGAACTACACTTTTTTGAACTATGATGTTCTTCAAATGAGATTCGAAGGATAGGAGAAACTTTTAAATTCTTAGAATAAACAAGAACAGGGATACAACATATAAGGATGTCTGCTCTCACCACTCCTATTCAATATAGTACTAGAACTGCCAGCCAGAGAAATTAGGAAAGAGAAGAAAATAAAAGGGATAAAATGAAAATGAAGAAGTCAAATTATCACTGTTTGCAGATGATATAATCTTATACTTCAAATATCCAAAAAGCTGCACCAAAAGACTGCTAGAGCTAATAAACATGTTCATCAAAGTAATAGGTTATAAAATGAATATACAAAAATCAGCAGCTTTCCTATACACCAATACAGAATCTGCTATGAAATAAATTAGAAAATAATCCCTTTTACAATGGCCTCATCCCCCAAAAATTTTTTTCTAGGAATAAATCTAAGAAAGGAGGTGAAAGACCTCTACAATGAAAACTACAGAACACTGAAGAAAGGAATTGAAGAAAACACTTGAATATTGAAAAATCTCCCATGTTCATGGATAGGCAAACTTAACATTGTTCATATGGCTAAAATGGCCATAGTATAAAAAGCAATATACAGATTCAACACAATTCCCATCAAAACACCAATGACATTCTTCATAGTACTAGAAAAAACAATTCTAAAATTCATTTGTAAAAATAAAAGATCCAAAGTAACCAAAGGAGGGACTAGGGTTGTACTTCAGTGGTAAAGCACTTGCCTAGCATGTGAGGCCCTGGGTTCAATCCTCAGCACCACATTGAAATTAATAAATAAAATAAGTATGTGTCCACCTACAACTAAAAAAGAAAAAAAAATAGCCAAAGCAATTCTAAGCACCCCTGCAAAAAAACCACTGTTGGAAGTACCTCAACAACCAACCTCAAATTATACTACAAAGCTATAATAACAAAAACTTCATGGTACTGGCATAAAGACAGATACATAGACCAATGGTACAGAGTAGAAGACACAGAGACAAACACAAAGAAAAACTTTAATGCATTTTTGCATTACTTTCCACCAGGAAAAAAAACAAAACAAAACAAAAAAACAATAAAAAGCCCTTCTTGTTCCACTAATTGATGACAGCCAGACATTTTATAATCTGGAAACTAGAGAATGGGTGTTTTAAAAATAACACCAGAAAATGACTACCCTTTACTCTGCTGGAAGGGTCATGTCTGTTTTTTCTCTAAAACAAAATGTCAGAACATTTAGTCTTGAATCTACATTTCTCCACTTAGTGGGCCCCTCCAGACTCCTGATACTGACACCTGTCGGGGACATTAAAGTAAAACTGATCAGGGAGGTTTCCCCCAAAAGCAGAGGGCATCCTAGATATGGACAGCTTTCCCAAGATCAGGGATCCAGACTTCTCTACCATGCTGAAAGGCTTATCTTTTTTCCTTTATCCTTTTATTACCTGCTAGACTAATCCCTTCCCTTTGCTTACAGAAAATTACATGTGGCCAATTTCTGCAGACAGCTTTAGCAAAGGCTAATGCTCTAGCAAAAAGTCAGAGCAATTATTGGACTTGTGGGCTAATCAGGAAGCAATTCCACTACTCCAATGCTGCTTTACATTCCCAGTGATTCACCTTAAAACTTCAAAGGAAGAATGGAAGTGCTCCTTGAGTTTCTACACGTCACTGCTCCTTGCTGTCCCACACTTGCTTGAAATAGTACTCTGACATTTACAATTAATGACCTGAACTCTACCATTTATAGAAAGCCTATCTGGGTGATGTCTGCAAAATTGTACATATGAAAGAACCAGGAAGAACCTATGTGGGTGAAAGCTACAAGTGATGTCTGCCAAAGTGTATTGTGCTTCCAGGTTTTGTGTACAAAAGACCTGCGCAGCTACAAATACTAGTATGATGTCACATTAAATCCAGGAACATCTCTTTCCAATAAACAAGGTTACATTCCCTCACAGCGTGCTATAAAGGGATCACACACACACACACACACACACACACACACACACACACACACACACACACAATGTTTCCCGCTGGACTTGTTCACAACTTTGCAGACTTAAGGGTGATGAATTCCACAGATTACTACTTGATGGCCACTAGGTGACACTCTTTTCGGCCTCCAAGAGACTGGAGAATTTGCCTGGTTTTGCATTTGCCCTGGTTCAAATCTTGCTATTATCCCTGGCTCACTCCTGCCTTCTGAAGAGCTTTCCCTAAAAGTTCCCATACCTCCCATTATCAGAGATCAAAAGAATCGATATAAAATTCATACCAACATTGAGGATACAAAAGTTTTAAACAGGATTTTGTGTGTTCACTCTTGACACAAGTAAAGTGCTAATGGTATGGAATTAGAAGCTAACACATTAATCGGGGGAAGTTTAGGATATTCTAGCCAATCAGACTTCTCAGGGAATTAGAACAGTAGAAGCTGCTCTCTGATTGAGTGCTGAGAATATTTATGCTCAACAAAACACTTGGGAGAACAAAATTCAGTTTCAGATCTCCTTTGTGCCCATGTATGGGGCTTGTTTATGGTGCTAAACCAAAAAATGCTGTGTTTAACATTCCCTTGATTTTGTTGTTACAGAAAGAGAAATTTAAAAGATGGCTGATCAGCTGGGGGTGTTGCTCAGTTAGAACAGTGTTTGCTTAGCATGCATAAAGCCCTGGGTTCAAACCACAGCTCAAAAACAAAAGAAAAACAAAAAAGATGGGTGATGATAAAGCTGTTTCTCTATGCGCTGCCAGTGTATACATTAAGTGAACAACTCAGAAAAAGGAATACATGGTTTTTTCATGGTAGCCACTAATAGTTGGCTTGAAGGCAACCTGGATGTTTGATGGTAAGCCTGGCTATTCCACGTTTCTCTCATCTCCAGGTTTAGCGGGTCTTCAGGTTGCTATGAGGAGTTATCAGGCTAACATCCAACTATGCTCCCTAATTGCCATCATGTCCCAGAGACCATGAACAACTGAACTCCAGTGCTGTTGAACTCTTGGTTGCATGAATCTTGCATTGTTTGATTTTGATCTGTTTGGTTTATGGAGACCCTTGTACTTTAGTTTCTTGGTAGTGTCCTGCTGGTAGGCATCGTAAGTGTCCTTGATGGGTTCTATCCCCCAAGAGTCAAATGTATTTAGGCAGCTATCCTTTTTTATGCATCAAACTGGCAATAAAAACTTAAAAGAAGGCCTAAAGAATATTCCAACTCATTTGTCATTGTACATTGTGAATTTCATAATTATGCCAAATCTGCCAATTATGTTGGTGATAGAAAGTGCTCAAGGTTTCAATCTCCAAAAGGATGGAACTGTTGAATTAAATTTGGCCTAACGCTATCTGTGTATGCGGGGAACCTCAACATACCTTTAAAGTCAGCATACAGCACCCGAGAGTATATTCTTGAAACAATTTGCTTAGCAGCCAAGCAACCGGCCCATCACATGCTGCAGACTGCTCAGAAATGTGCACCAGCAGCAAATGAGCTATAACCATTCAAGCTATTTCTTTATGTCACTTTCTTCTTGTGTTTATTGATGCTGTCTGCCCATCTTCCTGGGTGGAGCTTTTTGAATCTTTACTGCTTTAGGTGGTGCCTGGTTCCTTAATCATTTCTTTCTGCAAAGAAACTGCTAAAATTGACTTATCTGACTTTTCTTTTTTATAGGTGTTAACAAGAACTAGAGGTCACAGTTGTCTGTTGGAGGAAATTCCTTGATGCCTTTAAGAAAAAAATGTTTCTAATTCAACAATATTTCAAAAACAATTGACTCTACTTGAACTGCTCTGCTCCCTATCCAGGGTATGCCCTTTGTCTGAACAGCAGCAGGCCAAGACTAAGGACCAGGGTGGGCATAGGTGGCACAGCAAGCACCTCCTGAAAGGAGAAAAGTCAGAATGCTGGCGCTAAATATTACTTCATGCCTTCAAAGGATTTACAACAAGACCTGGCACAAAGTGAGGGCTTACCAAACATCTGCAGAGATTTCTTTCTTTCTCACTGGCCCCATCTCCCACTCTAAGAAACAATCATGGCTGAGTCTTGAAGATGCTAAGTGACCAGAAGTGACTCTCTTCATTGGACTCTCCCAACTCCCCAGGATCACAATTATTGTGTTATCAGATGGGAGGTTGCCACAAATAGTGAACTGAGGAGCAGTCCAGGACTTTGGCAAACATGCTTCTAGACTTGCACTTTGCTCCAAGAAAAACTTTAAGGAATCTGGAGGCAGAGTAAGGGATCTGTTGATGGCTCTACCACTCAACCAGCTAGCTGTGTGATCTAGAGTCACTTTTCTTTTGGCCTATTTGCTATGTGCAAAATTCAGCAGTTGGCTGAATTTAGTCACACTACCAGGAAGAGGGAATTCCAAAACAGCACTCTCTGTGGCATAATTCCGGAAGCGACGGCAGTGGCTGAAGACCTGTGCAACCAACGCCTTTTGTGTTTTTCCAACACATCAAGGACACCAGGAGGGTTTGCTTCAGTTGAAAACACATTAGGGGAAAATTAATTTCCTAATTGATAATAACGCTCCACGAGTAGAACTGTACTGGTTTAAAATTATTATGAGACCCAGGCAGAATATCTAATGCCCCCAAAGTCACACAACTTGCGGGGGAGCAAAGCCCAGACTCCAACCGGGAAGGCCGCTTTCTCTGCCAAGGCACCTGCTCGCCAGGGCCTGGGAGGGTCTCAGCCCAGCTCTCACCAGCCCCAGGAAGGCGGCAAACACGATCACGGTGGTGAACCAGCGCAGCACGCTCGCCGCCCGGCTGCTCTGCCGGCACGCCTCCATCGCCTTCGTCTCTTTCCTGGCAGGGTCCTCGGTCTGGAGGAGCCGCTGCCCCGCAGCCGCGGCCCCGGCACCACGGAACTCCTGCTCCAGCTCCAACTTGGCCGCTCCGGAGACGTGGTCTTGCTGCCGCCGAGCTTTTCGGCCCATCCTTGGAGCTCTGAGCCCAAACCCTCCAGCCTGGAGATACCTTGCGCCATCTCCCCCGGGGTCCGTCGCGGGTCACCTCCTCGGGAAGTCGGACTTTGAACCGCGCGGCTGTCGCAGGTAGCGACCCGAGGCTCCCACTATTTCTGGGAGGACCACGTGGCAGACACCAGGCCTCTTGCCAACCAGGATCTTGCAGCTACCCGACGTGTCGTGTTGCCTGGGAGACCGGCGTCGCCCTCCGGTTTCAGCTGCGGGCTTTGCCGAATCCACTGCGATCCCCGGGCCCGCGCCCCGCGACGGAGCGAGCTGAAGCTGCAGCCTGGGAACCCAGGAACCCGAAGGGAAGACGCGCGTCCTGGCGGCTCCCGTGGCTCCGGGCTCCGGGCGACCGGGCTGTGCCTGCGGCGGAGCCTCAGCGCGCCTGGCCGCCGCCTCCGCCAGCGCCGCCCGAGCCCCCGCCAGCCGTCGCGCGGCGGTCTCCTCCTGGGACTCTGTGGCGGGCCCGAGGGACAAAAGCATCTCCACATCCGGCCCGTGCACATCCAGGCCAGTGAAAGGATTTAACTAACACCCAGGCACAGAAGCCCGGAGAGCCCAACAGCAAGGAGTGGGCGCCACACGCCTAGTGAGAAGGGCAGCGAGCCCGTCTCTCCTGCTGCGGAAACCAGGGACTTCCGTTTGTAAGGGACACACCGAACGTGTGAGCAGCGAGGGTTCCGGGAAGATGAAAAGCAGCTCCACCAAAGGCGGACCGGGCAAGGACACCAAGGAGGTGCGAACGCTGGTGTGATGAGCAAGGATCCTTGTAGCAGGAAATAATGAAGAGATTTCACGTTGGAGACCCACGTGTTGGCCTTGTTCAGTCAACTCCCTTTAAACCTCTGGTGCTAAATCACCACCACCGCCTGTGCTTATGCCCAGTGGAAGAGCACTCCAATTTCTGGAATTGGACCTCAACCTGAAGGATTCCTTGCAGCTGGCAGCCCTTAAAGGGAGTGCTCTAAGTGCAAATGCGGTTCCACCAAAGGGACAGCTGTTCAGAAATGACTCCATGGTGAGAAGACAAAAAAACAAGTGTGACAGAGCTGTGTGTCGCGTGGTGGCTCGCAGAGCCTCTTCTTATCCCCATCGTGAAAGGTTGTGGCATTTCAAATATAGATCCAGTTGAAGGAACATCAGATGATGTGACTGTTGTAGATTTAGCTTCATTAAGTTGGCAGGCTTTCAGGCTAACAGAAATACAATTTCAAAAGAGGAGAAAAGTGAATGAATTGTCAAGTGGTCTGTTTCTGTAACTCGCTCTGGTTTCACTGCTGGAGGTACATCAAAATATATCTCAACAGGTATAAATATATATTTAGCCATGTGTGGTAGCACATGATTGTAAGCTTGGCAACTCAGGAGGTTGAGGCAAGAGGATGGTAAGTTGGAGGACAGCCTCAGCAATTTAGGGATACTCTCTCTCTCAATAAAAAAAAAAAATAAAATGGTTGGCTGTGTATCTCAGTGGCAGAGTAACTCTAGGTTGGATCCCCAGTTTTTAAAAGTAGAATAAAAACATTTACAAAGGGGCTAGTGTTGTAGCTCAGTGGTGGAATGCTTGCTTAGCATGTGTGAGGCACTGGGTTTGATTCTCAGCATCACATAACAATAAATAAAATAAAATAAAGTTATTTTGTCTTTTACAACTAAAAAAGTTTTTTTAAATGTAATATGAAGCCAAACCTTGCAAGAAAAAGCAGCCAAAAGTAGGTCCTTGTCCACTCCTTGGGTCTCCTGGGTAGTAGAGGTAAGCCAACATTTTTACCTTTATAAATTATTTGAAACCCTTACCCTTCCACCTTGGACATCTGATGTTCTTGGTCTGTGGTTCATCTTTTAATTCACAATTATTTGTTGACCCTCGTGTGTAAATGTGTTAGCTTTCCCGCATACTCTCTCAATTGATCCTCACAACACCACTCTGAATCCCACCTTAATGCCACTTATACATACAAGATTAAAGTAGAGAGGAAGTAACATCTTGCCCAAGGACACTCAGAGTTTCAGTGGCAGTAGATGAACAGCATAATAGTAGGTAAAGAAATAACTCTGGGCCCTATGCTGTGGTTCCAAGCACACATGCTGCTGCAATTCCTGGAGATAATTCCAGTGTGGTAAGGAAGTGGACCAGGGCATCAGTTTGTAGAACTGCTGAGGAATGTGATGCCCTCTGAAAAGGAGAGGCCTTATCTTGCTTTTTTTGTTTGTTTGTTGTTTTGCTTTTTCAGGATGGGGAACTGGAACCCAGGACCTCACACATGCTAAGCAAGCACTCTACCACTGAGCTGCCACTGAGTCTATACCCAACTCTGTTTACTATTTTATTTGGAGACAGGGTCTGGCTAAGTTTCCCAAATCGGCCTTGAACATGCAATCCTCCAGCCAGTCTGTCAGGCCTTGTCTTCTCCCACAGGCCTTATCTTTTTTGTCCAACTCCAGCTTTGTTTCTCTTTGCTCTTTAACCAACCAGACCACAGCATAAAAATGTGGCATGCATGTTTTCTTAGTCATTTCTCTGAAATGGTTTTTTCCACCCAATTACTCTGTCATCCACTGAGGCTCCCAGAACACAAAGCTCAGTCTTACCATTCCTTGCAACCCAGCTCTCCAGTTTCATCCTTTGAATTATTAAATCCTAGCCCAGCACGGTGGTGCTATATGCCTGTACTCTCAGCTGTTTGGGAGCCTGAGGCAGGAGTATCACAAGTTCATAGCCAGTCTCAGCAACTTAGCAAGGTCCTAAAGCAACTCAGTGAAATTCTGTCTCTATTTAAAATATTTAAAAGGGCTTGGGATGTGTCTCACTGGTTAAGCACCACTGGGTTCAGTCCCTGGTACCAAAAAAAGAAAAAAAAAAAAAGTATGAATGATTAACTATTTCCTGCTTTTCTCAGAAATGGCTCTTCAATATGCTTCCAACTGTCTATTACCACAACTTTAGTTTTTGTCTTCCTCATTGCTTGCATAGACTCTTACAAAATCTTTCTAGTTGATTTCCAGTGTGTCTCTTAAAGTTTCAGTGAGAGCTTTGAAAATCAAGGAGATGACATATAACAGGACCTTAATAATTAGAGTCAGACCAACAAGAGAGAGGTCGTGATTCGTGATATCTTTTATTTAGTTGAAATAATGCATGTAAATTGAAACCTGATGGCAGGATTCTAGCTATGGTAGAAGAAAAACAATATGAGAAACAGCTACAGGAACATGGAAGGAAGTAACTGCACTTGGAAGAGTTGTACAGTGTTTCACAGAGAGGGTAATGTAAGAACCCAGAAAACCACGCTGAACACAAGAAATCACATAGGGGAGTTTATTAAGCACACAGACAGAGTGTCTCTCTGAGGGTAAGAGAGAAAATGAGAGGAAAAGAGAAAGGGTGCGCACGCAGGAGAGAGAGAAATGGAGGAGACTGTATGAAAATGAGCAGGAGAGAAGCATGAAAGTGAGGAGAGGAGAATAGAAAAGCATGAGAAAAAAGTGGCAGGGGAGCTATCCTTAAGCGGTTGAATTCTGCCGGGCTAACAGGGGACCAATAACAGAGAAGGGTACTTGCAAGCTGACTGATGAACCAATAGCTAGCTAGGATGTTCACAGACTGACAAGTAGTTAGGAGGCGGGGAAATGACTGTAGTGAAAAAGGGCAGGGGAGCAGCTTTATATTATATTCTCCTGTTTCTGTTTTTATAAGAAAATCTTTTGTTTTCCAGTTATTTCCCCCCTTATCTCTCCTTCCTGCCTACATAACTAGGCCTGGTTTTGCAGGTGAGATGTAAAAAGTCCATTCTTCCAGGGGCAGTCTCCAACTTCCAGATTTCCAGAGGCAAATGGCTTTCATGGACTTCATTTCCTCGATTTAATTGATCCGTTTCTACACTAATTGCCTGTCCCCAATTCTGGCTTCATTCCCCCCTCTAATTTTAGGAACTCCTTTACTGCTGTAGGGAAAAGGGGACAACAATCGCTCTGGATTCTTCGAACTGGAAGGGGGCAGCGTGGGGCAAGCCATTTGGAGTTCCCCTTTTAGAAATCGGGTCAATCTAGGTGTCCATGGTAGAAGTCTGGTTGGGGAAGAGCAGGTTGTAAAGGCATCTGGGAGTGGGTGCTTCTGTGAGAGAAGAACAAAAAGACATGAGTACTGAAATGAGATTAGTACAAGATAAATGTTGCAGAATCTGGAACATGCCAGTGCATATCATAAAGATGATGGAAGTCAATAATTCCTCACCAGGGGGTGGAAGAATTGAGAAGTTTTTCCCATAACAAGGCCTAGCAAAGGCTGGAGAGGACAAGGCCTTTATTTGGGAACTTTAACTTTGTCCAGGTTATCAGGAATGTAAACATAACATTTAGTAGAGATCTCTATACTTCTGTTACTAGCAAACATAGATTAAGCCTACCTGTGTCTGTAGGCCTTAAACTGACTAAAAACTTCTGACTCTGGCAGTTTCTCTTTATCATTATCAGGCACATTTGCCTAAGAATCTCTCTTTTGTAGCTTTTAGTCTTTATTCTAGTGGACTAACACAAGTGTACATCTCAAGTTACTTTTAACTATTATTTCTTTTCTATGCCCAAGAATGGCTATATATTGGCTTTAACTGTTTTGCTAGGTGTCTAAGATCAAGCTGGTCAAAGTGACCTGTTCCTGTCTATTAAAAAGTCAGCTGAGTTCCCACAGGGGTCACTCATAGAGAACTTAAGGGCAGCTTCCGTTAGTGCTGTCCGTTAGGCAGGGTCTCCTCAATGAGGTGGCTTCCCTTGGAAGCACTAGCAATGTCTCCCTTTTTCTATGACCCTCCTCTGCAGCAGGTGCACTGATTGGCTTTTCATCCTCTAGTGTCCTCATCAATCTTCCTGATCAGGAAGTCATGTGACCCAGAGTTGCAAAGCTCCTTAGGAAAGTCTGCTTGTTCCCTGGATTCAGGCTGAGTGAGGGCAAGATACTGGTTTTTTTCTTGGCTTCTGTATTTAATTTCAATCTCTAAGTTTGATCTTAACCATCCAGCAAGCCAGTCTCACCAGTCATAAAGTAAGAGTGCTGGGTTTTAATTTCAGTCTATGACTTTACAGTTATTTACCCCATTTTATCTAATTGGGGTCTACATTATCTGTTCTATAGGTGATGGCTTACTATTTCAATTTAATTTACGGTGTTTGCTCTTGGAAGCAGTACTTCTGCAAAATATTAATCAGGCAACAATTAGAGGTTACAAGGAAAATACAAAATGAAGTCACCAACAGTAAAACATTCAGTCTGTGCAATAGCTATCTTTAATTTTGGTTGAGTTATTCATTATATCCCCTGTTTGAGATCACAGTAATCTTTACGACAAACATCAAACTTTTGAACACAACTTTAAATGAGTTGAAGTCTGGCTTACTTTAGAGCCATTCTAACATGCAGCAGGGTGAGGCTGAGCCTTATCTCAGGTAAGGTGGGGCTCTTCACAAATCTTAGGTAAAATGTTCTAATCCTGAAGCAAAGTTTTTCCTCTTTTGCCATGACCAGCATGACCAAATCCTCAAGTTCAGTGAGGGGAAAAGTAATATTAGAAAATAAAGGTTTATAAACACAGATTTTGTAGATTAAACTGAAATCAGATGGAGCTCTGTTCTCTGATGGAAATGCAGATCTAAAGAGTTATGTCAGCAATCTTTATATATGTATGTAAGCATTATTCTTTGTTTTCAGGAAAGTTACAGAGACTAGGACATCTATGTAACTTTTTCACAGCTGCAAAGTGCAATGTTAGGAGCTCTGTGTAGCTCTCAAGGAAGTTCACTGTCCAAAGTTACTGTAAGGTGGGCAGGAACCAGAAAAGGGAGGTTATGAAACACTGGTTATCTAGCAAAAGAATTCCTTCCTGCCCAAGAGCTGTGTGCCTGAGATCAATGTCAGAGCTGATAGGACTCCTGTATAGAGCCTCCCTCAGGGGAGGGTACTGCCACAGCAGTTAGGCATCTTGTGCCCCTGCACAGGAACACTCCCAGGCACCAGGCATGCCACAGCCATGAGGTCAGAGACCCCAATCTCAGTCACTCTTGTCCCATTTTTCCTATTGCACATTACACTCTTTCTTAAATGTCATTTCAATAAGTTTATATATATTGATTCCTGAGTCTATATGAACATTAGTTAGCATTATATCTAAAACATGAATTAAAGAAAGGCTGAGAGACTTTTAACTATCCTTTTGTGTGACAAAGTGGCAAAATGCTTTCATGTTTCACAATATTAACCTTTAAACAAATCAGGCTCTCACTTTTAGAAATACATTTACATTTAAATTTTTTATCTCAGTGTAAAAAGTAACAAATTTTACATATACCCTATTGATGATAGGTCCTATAATAGAACATTAAATGATAAGTTTATAATTACCATCACATACACATTTAATTTGGAGAATAGCAGCTTGATAAATTTTCTGCTTTAAAGGCATGTATACCTGGAAAATATGAACACATTTATTATACAAAGAATAATATTTAAGTATGTCACTCCATGGAATAACTTTGTAAATTAATCAGATGTCTCTAACAAACACATTTTAGTAATCCCATACATGTCAACTCTAATTCACTCATCTTATTGTAAAAAAAAAAACAAGATATCAGACAAGTGTACCAACAGTATTTGCCATCTCTTTCCTGTTGAAGAAAAGTCCTAGAAAAATTGATATTAGACATTTTATAAGCATCAAGATTTTATTAGTTTGACCACCTAGAGACTTGTGAGTTAATTTTAAAGACATGTTGCTTCAATTAGTTTACCCAATTTAAATTGAATCTTTTTAAATCATGTGAATTAAAAGTATTTGAATCCATTTTTAAAATTTTAATTATATGCATGCTTATATTTAACACAAAAGCAAAGGCCTTGTAATGTTTATCTCCATTGCAATGTAACAGATGTTCAAAAATAACTCTAGAGTTGGATAAAAAGAACTGATCAAAAATCATTAACCTAG
Organism: Sciurus vulgaris; assembly: GCF_902686455.1. NCBI lineage: Eukaryota > Metazoa > Chordata > Mammalia > Rodentia > Sciuridae > Sciurus > Sciurus vulgaris. The sequence goes on from NC_136467.1 coordinate 53,695,795, forward strand.
GTATGTAGGATCAAAATTGTGAGCTCAAAAATATGGCATATAAGAAAAACAAGAGTCCTAGAAGAAAAATGATAATGGCCATTAATTATAGCATGAGAGAGTGAGAAGGAGAAGGGTAGAGAGAAGAGTTGAAAGGGAGAGATAAAGTGTTCTGTGTTGCAGCCCAGGAGAAATTTTAAATGGACACTTTTTTTTTTCCTTGGGTTTGAGACTGGTCTCCCATTGCACCTTCTGGCTTTCTCCATTCACATTTCAATGTAAACCTTGACTGAGATCTGAAAGGAGCTAACAGGTTCTAGCAGAAACTTGATGCCTAGGGCATTTTAACCCTTTTAGTAATCAATTCAGGTTTGGATGCAAGAAAATTGTGAAACATTATCTCCCACTACTTTAGAGGAATGGGGCAGATATATCATACTCCTTACTGGGACATGCCACTGACTGTTGGGCTAGTTAATCCCTCCACACTGGCATATGCGGGACCTCATGGCAGGAGGACTAGATGGGCTGGGCAGGGGAATGGAAGCAGAAACAGAGCTGAGTCAAAGTCAGAAGAGGAGGAGGGATTAAGAGGGGAGAAGAAGCCAAAAGGAAGTGTTTGAGTTTGCAGGAAGAGCCAAGAAGCAAGAAAGAAGAGACTGGAAGATAAGGAATCCCTTTCCATCTGCATGCTCGCTCACAGAAGCTGTGTGCCATTACGGGGCCATTTTGGATTGATTATCTAAAGGGTACTGTGGCCAAATATTAAGTTTTGATGACTTTAGCTGGGGGTCAGGCAAAGGGTTCTAAAGTTGTCTAATAGACATCCCAGGGGTGAATCTGCTAGAATGGAGGACCCAGATTCCATGGTGGAGACTGATACAGCTGAGTCTGTGGCCAGGGCGTCCCAGGGTCAGAGTAGTGTGCTGGAGACGAGGAGGCAGCACATTGATGGGGTCGTCACACAAGCATTAATGTGGGCCAGGCAAAAGCCGGGAAGGGTTGAGGACATCACATCAGGTTTTTCGAGTCACATCAGGTTTTCTGCAGAGCAGAGCAGAGCGTCCGGGCCAATGGAAGGCAAGGCTGTATCCGGGGGGCACTGGGGTATCAGATGGGGTTCCACTTGCTTAAGAGACAGTGGAAGAGACCATCCAAGTCACAGCAACAATGTAAGAACCCAGAAAACCACGCCGGACACGGGAATTGACATAAGGGAGTTTATTAAGCACACAGAGTGTCTCCCTGTGGGTAGGAGAGAAAATGAAAGGAAAATAGAAAGAGCGCACATGCAGGAGAGAGAGAAATGGAGGAGGCAGCATGAAAGCAAAGAGGAGAGAGAGAAGCATGAAAGTGAGGAGAGAAGAGAGAGGCATGAGAAAAGATGGTGGGAGCTATCCTTAAGCAGTTGAATTCCCCCGGGCTAACAGGGGACCAATAACAGAGAGGGGTACTTGCAAGCTGACTGATGAACCAATAGCTAGTTAAGATGTTCACAGACTGACAAGTAGTTAGGAGGTGGGGAAATGACTGTAGCGGAAAAGGGTGGGGGAGCAGCTTTATATCATAGGTAACATTTCCTCTGCGTTTTTGAAGAGTAAGTAGAATTTGTCATGGGAAGAAGGAAGTTTCTAGTAAAGAGCATAAGTGCAAATGTCAGAGACATCCTAGGGCATGGAGTGTTTATAAGGCAGGCTCTGCTAAATGCTGGAGAAACGTGCCCACAAAAGAGACACAGTTCCTACATTTAAAGAGTTCATAGACTAGTAGGGGAGACTAGTGGTAAACTACTATACAAAAGTTATATGGTTTAATAATTGGGCTGACAATATGAAGGAAAATACAGAAGTTGTGATTTAGGAGAACCTATTTTACTTTTGGGAATTTGGGAGGATGTCTTTGGTGTGATTGACATAAAGGTATGTAAAGAGAAGAGGATGATGTGGAAGACACAGATTAGTCACATTGTAAAGAGCTCTGAACGCTACACAAAAGACTTTGCACTTGAGCAACTCATTTCTTTGGGTATAATGAGATTTAATACAACCAAAAAGATTTTCTTTAAATATCAAGTTTCACAAAAATCCATCCTTATCACCTAAAACTGAACCCACGTCACCATCATCCATAGAACTACCCCACTTCTAGAGTATTCCATGCCGCCACCACAATACACCTGGTCATCTCAGTGAAGAATCTGAGATCCCGCCGGGATACCCCTTCTTTTGGCTGCCTCCATTTATCAAGTCTTACCAATTTTACTTAAACATTCTAATTTTACTTAGATGTTAGATATTTTACTTAGATTAGGTGTTTCTTAGATATTTGTAATGGTTAATTTTCGAAGTCAACTTGATTGGATTAAGAGATGCCCATGATTAAGAGGCTTCTGGGTGTGTCAATGAGAAGCGTCCAGGAATGACTGGAATGTGGGAGAGTGCACGGAAGTGGAGACCTTCCCTAAGTGTGGGCGGCACCGCCCAATAGGATGGTGGCTTGGATGGAATAAAAGTTGGAAGAACAAGGAAGCAGATGCACATGCAAGCTCGGCTCTTCTTGGATGGGTTCTTGATTGCTGCTTCGATCATCTGAGGATATCAGACTCTCACCTCTTCACTATTCCAAAGTGGACTCTGCCAGTGATTCTCCAGGTAGTTTCCAGAAGCCTTGGTCTCAGACTAGGCTAGCACTGTTGATCCTTCTTGTTCTGGGGCTTTTGTCTCTTGGACTGCGCAGCTGCTGGTTCTTCCAGCTCTCCAGCTGCAGACAGCCATTGTGGACTATCCACCTTCTGGTCATGTAAGCCAATCTAATAAATCCCCTTTTTAAATCATACTTCTTGTTGATTCTGTTCCTCAAGAAAACCCTAATATAATAGTCTTAAAATTAGGCCTTATCTCTGTCAAAAGGCTAAATTACAACAATTGTAGTTTAAAGATCTAACTGGTGGGGCTGGGGAGATAGCTCAGTTGGTAGAGTGCTTGCCTTGCAAGCACAAGGCCCTGGGTTCAATCCCCAGCACCACAAAAAAAAAAAAAAAAAAAGATCTAACTGTTTTTTTTTTTTTAATTTTATTGTAAACAAATGGGATACATGTTGTTTCTCTGTACATGGCGTAAAGGCATACCATTTGTGTAATCATAAATTTACATAATGCTGTTTGATTCATTCTGTTATTTTTTCCCTTCCCCCCACCCCTCCCACCCCTCTTTTCCCTCTATACAGTCCTTCCTTCCTCCATACTTGCCCTCTCCCTAACCCTAACTCTAACCCTAACACTAACCCTTCCCTCCCCCCATTATGTGTCATCATCCACTTATTAGCGATATCATTCTTCCTTTGGCTTTTTGAGATTGGCTTATCTCACTTAGCATAATATTCTCCAATTACATCCATTTGCCTGCAAATGCCATAATTTTATCATTCTTTATGGCTGAGTAATATTCCATTGCGTATATATACCACAGTTTCTTTATCCACTCATCAATTGAAGGGCATCTAGGTTGGTTCCACAGTCTGGCTATTGTGAATTGAGCAGCTATGAACATTGATGTGGCTGTATCTCTGTAGTAGGCTGATTTTAAGTCCTTTGGGTATAGGCCAAGGAGTGGGATAGCTGGGTCAAATGGAGGGTCCATTCCAAGTTTTCTAAGGAATCTCCACACTGCTTTCCAGAGTGGCTGCACTAATTTGCAGAACCACCAGCAATGTATGAGTGTACCTTTCTCCCCACATCCTCGCCAACACCTGTTGTTGCTCGTATTCTTGATAATCGCCATTCTAATTGGGGTGAGATGGAATATTAGGGTGGTTTTGATTTGCATTTCTCTTATTACTAGAGATGTTGAACATTTTTTCATATGTTTGTTGATTGCTTGTAGATGTTCTTCTGTGAAGTGTCTATTCATTTCCTTAGCCCATTTGTCGACTGGATTATTTGAATTCTTGGAGTAGAGTTTTTTGAGTTCTTTATAGATTCTGGAGATTAGTGCTCTATCTGAAGTATGATTGGCAAAGATATTCTCCCACTCTGTAGGCTCTTTCTTCGCATTGCTGATAGTTTCCTTTGCTGAGAGAAAGCTTTTTAGTTTGAATCTATCCCAGTGGTTGATTCTAGCTTTTATTTCTTGTGCTATGGGAGTCCTGTTAAGGAAGTCTGGTCCTAAGCCGACATGTTGAAGATCTGGACCTACTTTTTCTTCTATAATCTGCAGGGTCTCTGGTCTGATTCCGAGGTCCTTAATCCATTTTGAGTTTAGTTTCGTGCATGGTGAGAGATATGGGTTTAGTTTCATTCTGTCGCATATGGATTTCCAATTGTCCCAGCACCATTTGTTGAAGAGGCTATCTTTTATCCATTGCATATTTTTGGCACCTTTGTCTAGTATGAGAAAATTGAATTTATTTGGGTATGTGTTCGTGTCCTCTATTCTGTACCATTGATCTACCTTTCTATTTTAGTACCAATACCATGCCGTTTTTGTTACTGTTGCTTTGTAGTAGAGTTGAAGATCTGGTATTGCAATACCCCCTGTTTCACTCTTCCTGCTAAGGATTGCTTTAGCTATTCTGGGTTTCTTATTCTTCCAGATGAATTTCATAATTGCTTGCTCTATTTCTGTAAAGTACGTCATTGGGATATTAATTGGAATTGCATTGAATCTGTATAGCACTTTAGGTAGTATGGCCATTTTGACAATATTAATTCTTCCTATCCAAGAAAATGGGAGATCTTTCCATCTTCTAAGGTTTTCTTTAATTTCTTTCTTTAGTGTTCTGTAGTTCTCATTGTAGAGGTCTTTCACCTCTTTTGTGAGATTGATTCCCAAGTATTTTATTTTTTTCGAGGCTATTGTGAATGGTGTAGTTTTCCTAATTTCTCTTTCTGAAGATTCATCACTTATGTATAACAATGCGTTGGATTTATGAGCATTGATCTTGTAACCTGCTACTTTACTGAATTCACTTATGAGTTCTAAGAGTTTTCTGGTGGAATTTCCAGGTTCCTCTAAATATATAATCATGTCATCAGGGAACAGGGATAGTTTGAGTTCTTCTTTTCCAATTTGTATCCCTTTAATTTCTTTGGTTTGTCTAATTGCTCTGGCCAGAGTCTCAAGAACGATGTTGAATAGAAGTGGTGAAAGAGGGCATCCCTGCCTTGTTCCAGTTTTTAGGGGGAAGGCTTTCAGTTTTTCACCATTTAGAATGATATTAGCCATGGGCTTCGCATAAATGGCCTTTACAATGTTAAGGAATGTTCCCGCTATCCCTATTTTTTCTAGTGTTTTGAGCATGAAGGGGTGCTGAATTTTATCAAATACTTTTTCTGCATCTATTGAAATAATCATGTGATTCTTGACTTTAAGTCTATTGATATGGTGAATGACATTTATTGATTTCCTGATGTTGAACCAACCTTGCATCCCTGGGATGAAACCCACTTGATCATGGTGCACTATCTTTTTAATATGTTTTTGTATGCGATTTGCTAAAATTTTGTTGAGAATTTTTGCGTCGATGTTCATTAAGGATATCGGTCTGAAATTTTCTTTCCTTGATGAGTCTCTGTCTGGTTTAGGTATCAGTGTGATATTGGCTTCATAGAATGAGTTTGGGAGGGTTCCCTCCTCTTCTATTTCATGGAATACTTTGAGAAGTATTGGAATGAGCTCTTCTTTAAAGGTTTTATAGAACTCGGCTGAGAACCCATCTGGTCCCGGACTTTTCTTTGTTGGTAGGCTTTTGATGACTTTTTCTATTTCAGTACTTGAAATTGGTCTATTTAAATTGTGTATGTCCTCCTCGTTCAGTTTAGGCAATTCATATGTCTCTAGAAACCTGTTGATGTCTTCGAAATTTTCTATTTTGTTGGAGTATAGATTTTCAAAATAGTTTCTAATTATGTTTTGTATTTCAATCGTGTCTGTTGTGATATTTCCTTTTTCATTCCAAATTTTAGTGATTTGGGTTTTCTCTCATCTTCTCTTTGTTAGAATGGCTAAGGGTTTATCAATTTTGTTTATTTTTTCGAAGGACCAACTATTTATTTTGTCAATTTTTTGTATTGTTTCTTTTGTTTCAATTTCGTTGATTTCAGCTCTGAGTTTAACTATTTCCTGTCTTCTACTACTTTTGGTGCTGTTCTGTTCTTCTCTTTCTAGGGCTTTGAGCTGTAGTGTTAGGTCGTTGATTTGTTGAGTTTTACTTCTTTTATTAAATGCGCTCCATGAAATAAATTTCCCTCTAAGTACTGCTTTCATAGTGTCCCAGAGATTTTGATATGATGTTTCTTTGTTCTCATTTACCTCTAAGAATTTTTTAATTTCCTTCCTAATATCTTCTGTTATCCATTCATCATATAATAGCATATTGTTTAATCTCCAGATGTTGGAATAGTTTCTGTGTTTTACTCTTTCATTTATTTCTAACTTCAATCCATTATGATCTGATAGAATACATGGTAGTGTCTCTATCTTCTTGTATTTGCTAACATTAGCTTTGTGGCATAATATATGGTCTATTTTAGAGAAGGATCCATGTGCTGCTGAGAAGAAAGTGTATTCGCTCTTGGTTGGATGGTATATTCTATAAATGTCCATTAAGTCTAAATTATTGATTGTGTTATTGAGATCTATGGTTTCTTTGTTCAATTTTTGTCTGGAAGATCTGTCCAGTGGTGAGAGAGGCGCGTTAAAATCACCTAGTATTATTGTGTTATGGTCTATTTGGTTTCTGAAATTGAGAAGGATTTGTTTGACATACATGGATGAGCCACTGTTTGGGGCATAGATGTTTATGATTGTTATATTTTGCTGATTTATGCTTCCCTTAAGCAGTATGAAATGACCTTCTTTATCCCTTCTGACTAACTTTGGCTTGAAGTCCACATTGTCTGAAATGAGGATGGATACTCCAGCTTTTTTGCTGAGTCCATGTGCATGGTATGTTTTTCCCCATCCTTTCACCTTTAGTCTATGGGTATCTTTTTCTATAAGGTGAGTCTCTTGTAGGCAACATATTGTTGGATCTTTCTTTTTAATCCAATCTGCCAGTCTATGTCTTTTGATTGATGAATTCAGGCCATTAACATTCAGGGTTATTATTGAGATATGATTTGGTTTCCCGGTCATTTGGTTCATTTTTAAAATTTTATTTATGTATTTGTTTGACACAACTTGTTTCCTCCTTTATTTGACAATTCCTTTAGGATAATTCCTCCCTTTGCTGATTTGCTTCTTTGTTTTTCATCTCTTCCTCATGGAATATTTTGCTGAGAATGTTCTGTAATGCTGGCTTTCTTTTTGTAAATTCTTTTAGCTTTTGTTTATCATGGAAGGATTTTATTTCATCGTCAAATTTGAAGGTAAGTTTTGCTGGGTATAAGAGTCTTGGTTGGCATCCATTTTCTTTCAGGGCTTGAAAAATGTTGTTCCAGGCCCTTCTAGCTTTTAGGGTCTGGATTGAAAAATCTGCTGATATCCGTATTGGTTTCCCCCTGAATGTAATTTGGTTCTTTTCTCTCACAGCCTTTAAAATTCTGTCTTTATTTTGTATGTTAGGTATTTTCATTATAATGTGCCTTGGTGTGGGTCTGTTGTAGTTTTGTGTATTTGGAGTCCTATAAGCCTCTTGAACTTGATTTTCCATTTCATTCTTCAGATTTGGGAAACTTTCTGATATTATTTCATTGAAAAGATTGTTCATTCCTTTGGCTTGTTTCTCTAAGCTTTCCTCAATCCCAATAATTCTTAAATTTGGCCTTTTCATGATATCCCATAGTTCTTGTAGATTCTGTTCATGATTTCTTACCATCTTCTCTGTTTGTTCAACTTTGTTTTCAAGGTTAAGTATTTTGTCTTCAATGTCTGAGGTTCTGTCTTCCAGGTGTTCTATCCTATTGGTTATGCTTTCTATGGAGTTTTTAATTTGGTTTATTGTTTCCTTCATGTCAAGGATTTCTGTTGGTTTTTTTTTCATTATCTCTCACTCTTTATCGAAATGATCTTTTGCTTCCTGTATTTGCTCTTTTAACTGTCGATTGGTGCGATCATTCAATGCCTGCATTTGGTCTTTCATCTCATCATTCAGTGCGTGCATTTGCTCTTTCATCTCATTGTTTGCTTCCCTGATCATTTTAATTATGTACATTCTGAACTCCTTTTCTGTCATTTCTTCTGCCATGCTATCACTGGGTTTTATTGATGTAACATCTAGATTTGTTGCAGCATTTTCTTTCCTCGTTTTCTCATATTGTTCAGGTATCAGTGGACTGCTGAGATATTGTAGATTTCCTCTATTGACTTACAATGTCCCTGAAGATTTCTATATATATCCCCTCTTAGCCTTCAGTAAGCTGAAGTCTTGGAGGAAGTTGATAATGCGGTACTCCACAAGGAAACTGCCTCTGTAGGAGTGGTGGCCTTCAGGTGGGGTATATTCCCTGCTAGTGGGCAGAGGTGCCTCCACTTGTTGACCAATGGTCATCCAAAGGGGAACTAGACTGTGGGCTGAGGCAAGGCCTGTTTGGGCCTGTGTTTCTGGGTTTTACCGTCCTTGTGGGGAAACCTCACCCGGCAGGGAAGACTCACCCGGTGGGGAGGTCTCGTTTGTCAGTTCCCTCCTAGAGGTTCCCCTCAATTTACAGCTACCGCCTGGGCTGGGCTGCCTTCCTCTGCAAAGTTCCCAGGGGCCCGGCCCTACCTCCTGGGCCTGGGAGCCTCACCCTTCGCAGATGAATCTCCTTAGGCTGCCCCTCCTCAGAGAATCTGCCCGCAGTCCTGGAACCTTCGTTGCACCCCTAAGCGTGTCTCTGTGGGGCTCTTCCACCAAGAAGCCTCCTAGATCCTGGGACCCTGCTCTGCACCTAATCGCCTGGCTATGCGGCCCCTCCTCTGAACAGCCCCCTGGGGCTTCGTACAATCGCTCTGAGTCCCAGAGACCCACCACACACCTCTTCCTCCAGACAGCCGCCCAGTATTCCGGTGCGGTCACTAGGAGTCCAAGCCACTCACTGCATGCCTCCTCCCACCAACCACATGTAGCCCTGGGCAATCAATCACTCCGAGTCAAAATGACCCTCCCCGTTCCTCCTCCTTCTCCAGGTAACACCCCGAGTGTTCAGGAGCAATCGCTCTGAGTGGCTCTGAATGCACGTGACCCGCTGCACGCGTCCTCTGGGTAACCGCCCGGAGCTCTGGTGCGGCCACTCGAGACCAAGCGACCCACCGCGCTTCTCCTCCAGGCAGCCCCCCTGTGTTCACGAGCAGTTGCTTTAAGTCCAAACAACTCACCACTCGCCTTCTCCTCTGAGAAGCCGCCTGGACCTCTAATGCAGTCACTGGGAGTCCACACGACCCGCCGCGCTCCTCCTCCTCCTCCTTCTCTCCGGGCAGGCCCTGGTGTTCAGAAGTGGTCTGAGTCCAAACAGCTCGCCACTCAGCCCCTCCTCTGGCAACCACCTGTAGCTCTGGTATAGCCACTCCGAATCCAAGCGGCCGCGCTCCTCCTCCTCCTCCTCCTCAGGGCAGGCCCCGGTGTTCAGAAGTGGTCTGAGTCCAAACAGCTCGCCACTCAGCCCCTCCTCTGGCAACCGCCTGTAGCTCTGGTGCAGTCACTCCGAATCCAAGCGGCCACGCTCCTCCTCCTCCTCCTCAGGGCAGGCCCCGGTGTTCTGAGTCCACACAGCTCTCCTCGCCACTCCTCCCCCGGGCAGCCGCCGGAGCCCCAGTGGTTGCTCGGAGTCCCAGCGCTGTGCCGAGCGGCCTCCTTTATGGGTCCCAGTTGTCCGAGTTCACTGCTCCAGCGGGGGGAGGGGCGTCTCGCCGGCAGCTCTACTTCACAAAGTTCCCTGCATTCTGGGACTACCGTCCTATCCGGGACGCCTCCCCAACGGGAGAGACTCACCCAGCTGCTTTGAGTTGGTCCTGAGTCTCTCAATATCTCCTCTTTTGAATCCTGAGTCCTGGAGCAACATGAAATGCAGCCACCCTCTAGGCCACCATCTTGAAACCCTCCTCTAACTGGTTTTTATTAGAAGTTCCAGGATTGGGCCAGATGCAAAGAAAGGTGCATACTTGTAATCCCAGAAACTCAGGGGGCTGAGGCAGAAGAATTGCAGGTTTGAGGCCAACCTCAGCAACTTGGTGAAACCCTATCTCCAAAAAAATAAAATAAAATAAGTTTTAAAAGGTTGGGGTTAAATTTTTAAAAGTAGCTTGGTGGTTAAATGCCCCTGGGTTCGATCCCCAGTACCGAGAGAGGGAGTGGGGAAGAGGGAGAGAAGAAAAAAGAGAGAGAAGAAGAGAGAAAGAAAAAGGAAGGAAGGAGGAAAAGGAAAAGAAAAGAAATTCTAAGCTTGGGTAACATCTCATTATGTAAAATAGAATGGGTGTAAAAATGAGCTGAGCACACAATAGCTAAGCTATGGAAACAACCTAGGTGCCCTTCAATAGATGAATGGATTTAAAAAATGTGATATATATACACAATGGAATATTACTCAACCATAAAGAAGAATGACTATGACATTTGCCAGTAAATGGATGAATCTGGGGACTAATCATACTAAGTGAAATAAGCCAATCCCAAAACAACAAAGGTCGAATATTCTCTCTGATGTGTGAATGCTAACACACAACAAGAGGGTGGGGAGAATAGAAGTTCAGTAGATTGGACAAAGGGGGATAAAAGGAAGGGAGTGGGAATAGAATAGGAGAGACAGTGGCATGATCTGACATGACTTTCCTATGTACATCTATGAATACAGTATAGTGAATCTCCACGTCAGATACATCCACAAGACTGGGATCCTAATTAGAATAAGATATACTCCATTTTTCTATATATATGTCAACATAAACTCCGCTGTCATGTATCATTAAAAAGATCAAAGACAATGAATTTTAAAAAGAAATAAAAAGATGAGCTGAGCAGAAGCAGTTGGCTTATATGCAGTAAAGTCCTGAGAATTGCAGAAACAGGAACAATAGCAGTTTGGTCCTTTAAAAGTGACTTTTCTGAGCGGGTGGGTTAGAAGAGAGATTTCCTTATCACGCCTGCTCAGGTATACTGGGCCCCTTCCAACTGGCTGCTGTGTTCTGACTGCTTGTTGCCATCAGATTCTAAAATCATGAGGACAGTTATCATGTCTAATTTGCTTCCCAGAATATCCCAGAACGAGGGTACCACCTGATGCAGGGAGGTCTCTCAGATTACTGATACATAAATGGCTGGTGAATTGAAGGAATAATAGTGTTCCCCAAGTCTTGCACCCAGAGTCTTCACTGAAGTTAGAGCAATTCTGTAGACAAGGTGGGGTTTGAAGCCAATTAGAGTAGACCAACTGTAAGTAAGGGGGTCAAATGACCCACCTTGGTCAAGAAGTGAGTTTACATATGGAAACCTTTGCTGAGGAGGTGGGATAGCTTCATTAAAAGAGCATGAGATTTGGAGTCATACAAACCTATATTTATTTAATTCAATTTCCAACCAGCTCTAGGACTTTGAGAGGGAAACTATCTAAGCCTCTATCTTCCTCCTTAAAATAGGACTAATATCATCTGCCTCATTGGTGCTTAAGGGTTTAGGAGAAGGTGAAAGATACCCAGATGGTGCTTTCAGTGTATGCAGAGTTATTGCTACAACTCAACTGGAATGATTCACACATATTGTTATGGCACCTCTTCCTATCCAAACTGCACAATTCTTGATTTCAGGCTCCTATGATACTGGAACTTTGTATGTACACTATGACACCTGGACACCTTAGATAGTTAAAAAATGTGGGTAAATGTGGTTAAATGGTTAGATAATATCTCAGGAATTACATGTAAATAAAACCATTGTTTAAAATAAGCTCTTCCTCCATGTAAACCTATATTTAAATGAGGCCAAGTTAATACATATGTCAGTTCATTTAATTTAGTCATTCCACAATGTGGACATATTTCAAAATATCCTATTGTGCATGATACATATATATGATTCTTATTTGCCTATTAAAATAAATAAATTAACTTAGAACCAATGATGTATGTTCATTAATACAAATTAATAAATGCATTTTACATATGCAAGATACCTGGAAGATGTACAAAAATAACACTAAGAGTAGTTGCCTTACTTGGGTTTGTGATTAAATGTCTGGGATGTATAAGATCCTTTCCTTCCTTTTTTGTAAATTTTTGGTTGTTTGTTTTTACAATGCTGGGATCAAATCCAGTATCTTATCCATACTAAGCAAGTGCTCTATCACTGATCTACAGTCCCACCCTAAAAAAATACAGCTCCAGACTTGAAATTACTTTTTAACTCAGCTTTGTATTGTTCAATTTTATTATTATTACATGCACATATTACCCATTTAAAACTAGCAACAAAAAAAGTGTGTTTTTTGTTTCTATCTCACTTTTCCATTGCTGATGGCCTCCAGTTATCATGACTAGTTGATTGGGTCTGAAGGAGTACCTGAGCAGAGAGCACCCTGAGCAGAGTTTGTGAGCTACCAGCCACATGTCTTCTTACTGACTTGCCAGAGCGACTTGGTGACTTATGAGCCATAATCTAATTTGGCTTAATTGGAGTTTATCATTTGGACTTCTTGGTCATAATAATTATTTTAAAATCTTTTAGTTTTCACATTGTTTAGATGGTCTCTTTTCCTGGGAGAGTGAGATGATTTTTCTAGTTAAATTCCCATTTTGTGGCTGTTTTACTTTTTCCGTGATTAAGTGCCTACAGGATAGTGATGATAATAATAAATAACATAACACTGATACTTATGTGCTTTGTATGTATATAGATTTGCGGGACCACCATGACAAGGCACCTAGTTTGGTTGTTGGGATACAATGGAAATCTATCTTTTCACGCTGCTGGAGGCTAGAAGTCCAAGATCAACATGCTTGCAGCATTGGTTTCTCCTGAGGCCTCTCCCCTGTGTTCCCTCTTTATCCGTCCATGTCCAAATTTCCTCCTCTTAGGAAATACCAGTCCTATTAGATTAGAGGGCACACCAATGACCTCATTTGAACTTCATTGTCTCTTTAAAGACCCTGTCTCCAAATACAGTCACATCCTGAAGTATTAGGGTTAGGATTCATCATACAGAAATGGGGAATGGGGCCAAGGTGAGCCTATAACAATATATTTGAGGAAAATACTAAGTGCTTTACAAACATATTGTTAAATCTCATAGTCAAGTCCATGAAAGACGACTGAGGAACAGAGACACTAAACAATGAGATTCAAGAACTACAAGGTGTTAGAGGGAGAATGTGAATTCAGACAGTCAGGCTCCAAATGTCAACCTATTGACAACCACACCACACATGAGCTTTTCCCATTCTACTGAATCCATTAAAATTTCCAAATGTGGGGAAGTTGAAACAGCTGTTAGGGTGAGCAACAGAAAAATACCATCCCCAAACCATCATCCTTTTCCTAGGGTGGTGGTAGAGAGGCCTCAACCAATATTCAAGTCTGCCCTGGTGAACTATTTCCCCATCTGGCTCCTTGGAACCTCTAGCAGTAGTGTAATCAGAATGTGGCCACTAGGTCTACCTCATGTCCAACCAAATCCATGAACATGAAGTGGCAATGTGATGATAAACTGAGCCCACTTCCTCATGGAAAGCCCTGGAGACCCTCGTATATCACGCACTCCATTATACTCAAGAGTTTGAAATCCTCTCCTCTCCTGCCCAGTTCCAAGCTTTCTAGAAGGAACCAGAAAAAGCCAAGCTTTGCCTTGGCATAAAGCAAAGCTGAAAGAAGGTCCCTATCCTGAAAAGAGTTCAAGGCTATAAATTCAAAGCACAGGTGATGGAGTTATCATTTATTATAACTGTTCAGGTAGTCATTGAGTTTATCTCTATTTCAACTTTTCCATTTAAAAAAAAAATATATTTTTCCCCAAGACTCATACAGTGCCAAGAAGGATGGGGAGATAGTTATACACCTGAATCATGCTCCAACTACTCTATCACTGTGCTTGTTTTAATAAGTGAAAAACAGGGCCAGGTCTCTGCCAGCCGGCTTTCAGGCACCAGACCCTGTAGAGAAAGGAAGCAAGGAGAAGGATCCCAGGTTCTGCCCAACCTCGCCATATAAAAATTTCTGTAATCATCTCTATTTGGAAATTATTAATCAACAATATACATACTAAGTAAGAGCTTCTTTGGTGGATTGGCAGGTTTAGAATTTGATCATAAAATTCTTAAGGGAAACTAAAAGGCCAAAGATGTTGCATGTCACTTCTAAAATCTGTGTAAATTGAAAATGCTTCCACCATTCTTAGGAACCCACTATAACCATTGCATATATTTTAAGGCACTCAAAATCTAAAATCTGGGGACTGGGGTTTTGGCTCAGTGGTAGAGCACTTGCCTAGCATGTGTGAGGCACTGGGTTCAATTCTTAGCACTGCATATAAATAAATGAATAAAATAAGGATCTGTCAATATCTAAAATATTTTTTAAAAATCTAAAATCTGAAGATATTCTTTACTAATTTCTGAAGGTGTATTGCCAAAATATCTATCACCTATCTACCATCCATCTATCTACCTGCCTCTCTCTCTTTTAGTGGTGCTAGGATTGAACCCAGGGGTCCTCTACAACTGAACCACATCCCCAGCCCATTTTACTTTATTTTGAGACAGGATCTCACTGAATTGCTGAGGGTGACTTTCACCTTGTGATCCTCCTACCTTGGCTTCTCAGCAGCATGTGCCTCCACACCTGGCCAACTTCATTTTTAAAATTAAAGAAATTACTAATGATAATGAATCCTATCTTATATTGACATTAGTATTTATATCAATAGTTTATGAAAACAAGATGTCACATGGTACAAAGCCATTATAAACAATGAATTGACTTACATTTAGATGTAATAAATCCAAAAGATCACACCTACATTTTTGAGTGCCTAAAATTCAAAATTGCTTGTGAAAATTGTAGAAGAACAACCTGCAGAATATTTGCAATTGATCTTGGTTTTGGCAGAACTTCACACAATAGTATTGACTCTTTCTGTGACTTAACCATGCAGTAGTAGAGGTAACAAAACACAGGAGACCTCTTCCTCTCATCTTGTCTTTCAAAGGAAGAGCACAGAGTGTTAATCTACAAAGCAGCAGGACTTAACCAAGTCATAAATTAGCCAGCAGAGGATCCAGTTCTCTGCATTGTCAAAGGCAGTGGTTCTCAGCCTTGGCTGAGCATTACACTTACCAGGGGAAATTTCAAAATACCAGTACCCAGCTCCCACTGCAGACCAGTTAAGATGGTCCTTAAGTAAAAGTGCTGAGCATTGGTAATTTTGAAACACTGCCAATTGATTCTTACAGCAGCCATATTTGAAAGCCACTAGTGCAAAAGTTATCACTCAATGGGGACGAGAATACATTCTGCAATCATGCTTTTCCAAAACTTGGGTCTTTTTTTCTTCCTCGAGGTTGTGGATTCTGGGAGGTGTAGAAGCAAAACATCACTTTGCCTTGCCTTCAGTATTACTGAGTACTTCTCATACCACAGTCTGGAAAGAAGCCTTTGCACCCGGAGGTAAAACAAAAATGATAGTACCATCTAACTGGTTCTGATCTAAAAACAATAATGCCTTGAACATGGACCATACACTTGGACTCTCAAGCTAAGCAGCTTTCTCCATGGTTTGTACTGTATTACACTTGAAGACTTGTGACATCTGTGAAAATGATGATCACACAAGGCACTTCCTGTTTTTCCAAGAACATGCAGATGCATATTCAGAAACTTTCACAGTTTTTGAATTTTTCCTTCATATACTTGTGCTTTTTACTTGCCAAGCAAGGCTTCTCCTAGTCTCTTTGCAGGTAAATATCTTCTTTCTAAAATTCTTCTGTCTCTGGCTCATCCTTCAGCAAGACCAAGGACCAAAGGGTGTTTGAATCAGAACAGGATGCTCTTCCTCCTAAGGACAGAGTTTTCTGCAAGGGATCAGGGCTATGATGGAGAGCTGAGAATCTGCTCAGTTACCCTGGAGTTGGGAGCTGAAACCCAGGACCCAGACCAACCATGAGCATGTCCTTTTGACTGTACTGAACAAATCTCACTGTTGGTGTCAGACTCCTCTGCTGGAGCCTTCTTAGGCAGGCCTGAGCTATATTATCTTCTCCTGCACTGTGTTAAGTATTTTTATTAAACTGCAAATTAAGTATGACCCCGAAGAAAGAAAAATACTAAAAATATTCAAACTTGAACATACCAGGAACCAGGAGCTTAGCTAGTTTTCCTTCTTGGAACTGCCTAAGAACAATTTTAATAATCTTTACTGGATCCTCCATCTAGAAAATCTTACTTGAAATAATAAAACATAAGCTCAGTGAAGACAAGGATCTCTGTCTTTTCATGTCCCTGCCCCCCAAGAACCCTCGTTACTGAATATGGTAAATACTCAGTCTATATCTGTTAAATGACTTGGAAACTTTCTGTTCCAAAGAGATTAGGTTGTATTAATATCTCCTGCAAACTGGGAAACTGCTTATAGCTCACCCAAGTATAAAGCTGCCCTACTAGGACTACGCCTTTCTCCCCCGACCTTGGTAAAAAACGAGCAGTCCACGAACCTTGTCTAATGGACTCTTCCAACATCATCTTCAGTTCTTTTGATGGGGACCAGGGTGTGGATAGGTCCTGGGAGTGAACCCAGGGCCTGGTACATGCAAGGCAAGCACTCTACCACTGAGCTACGTCCCTGGCCCTTTTGATTTTATTCTGAGGCAGGATCTCACTAGGTTGTCTAGGCTGGTCTCAAACATGTGATTCTCCAACATCAGCCTCCCAAGTAGCTGGGATTACAAGACATGCACCACTGAGCCCCACAAAAATGTTTGAAATTTGCTGGCATTCTGCTTTTCCATTCTGATTAAAAGGATAAACCAGGTCATGGGTCCTGGGCCTGCCAATCTCATTCAGGCACCCATTAGCAACATTCCCTAAGCTTAGTACAGCCCCTGGTATGGAACCTTTGAGTTATAAGGTGATCTGGACTTGGACCAGAAAAGGCACGAATGGAAGGGAGTGGCAGCATCAAACCAAGGTAAACCGATCAAGGGCTGCGCAGCAACTTCTGAAAGTAGTCCCAATAAGAACAATGGCGACTACCAGATCACAGAGCTTCCTTCTGCATTCTGACCAGAAATATTCAGACTGTGCCATGAAAAGGGAAGAGCAGGAAGCAGTCCCCCAGAGGGGCAGAAATGGGGTGAGAGAAGCAAAGAGCAGCCCAGCCCATGGTTCCCTGAACATATACCCTCTGCTTCCGGACAGTCGGAGGGATCTTCATGTTTGTAAACAAGGCATGGGACCATTCAATTATCAGTAAATCGGATACAGTCCCAAAACACACGATAATGATACTCAGGACTCCCGGGACAGGCGAAGTTCATTAATAGTCTATGGTACATAGCACTTGCTAAAACCTCAATCCCTTGCTAAAATATAGAATGAAAATTGGAAAGAGAGATGACAAAAGGTTGAGGTAGTGTTATGGGGCGCAATTTAATAACAGACCGATCACCACTGAGAAGTCCAAATTTGAGAGTCTTTATTAAGCTGGCCAGCTGACTGTCTCACGCAATGCCTAAAAAAAATGGCTACTGGGAGAACAGCCCTGACCACAGGGTTGTAGGGGTTTTTATACCAAAAGTCACATCAATCATAAGTGTCTGTTGCTATGATTCAAAATTGCAAACTAACATCATGAGATCTTTGACAGAGGGGGAAATGGGTCAAACTGACCCTTATCTAGGTACAAACTAAAGAATGGTTGCTAACATCCACACAATTACCGTTTGCATGGTACATTGATTACTACATAGGAGTTGCCATTGTATATTATTAAACATGTCCCACTAAGTAACTGATGATGGGCGCAGAGGCAGGGTGTTCCCATGGAAGAAACTTATTTCCTACATAACATGGAGTCTCAGAACAAAATGGAGTCTGATTAGTCATTTCCCTTACAGTCTGGCCTATAACATTCTCATGGAGCCAGATCTGTCAGTCCATCACAGTAGGTGCTTGACAAAAACCCTTCTTTGAATTCATTTCTTCACTACCTGGGTGAGGCCGAGCTGATTAATAGGTAATACTTTTAAAAATTATCTATCTCCATCTTCTTCCTGTAGCCCATCTCTTCTGAAGAAATTGGATTAGGACAAAATACCCACCAAATAAAAAAGTCGATATTCTCTTATCTTTTTCTATAGCTGGTCTCTTCTGAATAAACTGAATAAGACAAAATCTCCACCAAATAATAAAAACACACTGAAATATTTTTCTTAGCTTTTTCACTGCTGTGACCAAAAGACCTACACTTTTAGAGGAGGACAAGTTTATTTTGGGGTTCATGATTTCAGAGGTCTCAGTCCATAGACAGCCAGCTTCATTCCCACAGGGCACAAGGTGAAGCAGAACATCATGGCAGAAATGTGTGATGGAGGAAAGCAGTTCAGAACATGGAAGTAGAAAAAGAGTTCACTCTCCAGGGAACAAAACTTACACTTCAAAGCCACACCCTGAAGGATTCACCTCCTTCAGCTACACCCTACCGGCCTACAGTTACCACCCAGTCAATCCTTATTGGGGGATTAATGCACTGATCAGGATAAGGTTCTCATAACTCATTCATTTCACCTCTGAACTTCCTTGCATTATCTCACACATGGGCTTTAGGGGCACGCCTCCTATCTAAACCATAACAATATTAAACATAGGATTACCATATGGTCCACTTATGGGCATATACCCCAAAAGAACTGGAAATAGTTCTCGGAGGCTATTTGTGTACCCATATTTACACCAACATTATCCATAACATCCAAACACTGGAAATGCCCAAGTGTCCGCCCACAGATGAACAGATAAATACCACATGGAATACACAAACAATGGAATGTTATTTGGGCTGAACAAGGAATGAAATGATGACATGTGCTACAACACTGATGAACCTTGAAGACGTTATGCTAAGTGAAATGAGCTAGTGACAACAGGACACATTCTGTATGATTCCACTTGTACAAGGTACTCGGAGTAGGCAAGTTATAGACAAAGAAAGGAAGAGGGCAGTTGCCACAGGCAGGTGAGTGGGCCAAGCGGGGAGTAATTCTTTAATGGGGACAGAGTCCCAGTTGTGCCAATTCATTAGGAGTGTCACATTGAAAGGGACGGTGGGACTCCAACCCTCTTCTCACACCCTTTTCTTTCCTGTCCTTGAGGTAAGGAGTTTGGATCTGGCACATGCTCCCACCATGATGTCCTGCTATCTGACAAGCCCACAAGAAGCATGGTCAACTCGTCATAGACTGGAACCCCCAAACAGTGAGCCAAAATAAGCCTTTTATCTTTATGATTCTTATTTCAGTTTATAGCAATGGAAATTTTTTAGCACAGGAAATGTGTACCAAGAAGGTAGGTCTTTGTCAGTATTATATACCTGGGGATGGAGGGGAGTCTTTGGAATTTTTCATGGAGAAATCTAGAGTGCTATAAGCAGAGGTAATGGGTGACTCTGGTGAAGGCTCAGAAAGCCTGAAGGCTGAGAAGAATGGGGACCGTAAAGGTGAAGCTGATGAGATGTTCAGGGGAAATATGGACTTTCTTAAGAATAGTGCTAAAGCCCATCTTTGTTACACTTTTGGGGGGAAAAAATGGCAGCATTTTGCCCAGGCCCTGAGACTATGTGAGAGATTGAGCTTAAAGATGATAGGCTAGTGCATGTGGGCTCAGCCTCTCAACAGGTGCCAGGTGCTCCTTGGGGTCCAACACAGAGAGAGTGCTAAGAGGCTAAGGATGCCAGTTTCTGGCCCTTCCTGTTTGGACCAATTCTTGGATTGTGTCAGCAGATAAAGGACAGCAGCCAAGGGGGACTGTCCGTATGCTCCTGTAGTCCAAATGCTGGTGATTAACCAGAAAACTAGAGGAGGCAGGAACCTTAGCTACCAGGAATCCTGACACATTGGGGCTGTCTTTGGGAATTTGTAACTGAACAGTCCAGTAATTTCCCCTCAACTCAATTTGAGCGCCTGTTTTTGGAAGAAGTGTAATGTTTTTTTTCTTGCTATATGGTAGCCAATAAATCCTTCCCTTAGATTCTGAAAAAAAAAAAAAAGATGATGGGCTAGTTTCCTTGGTATCAGATATTTGAAAGCAGCAAAGCATTTAAGTAGTAATACAGGTATTACTGACTGCTTGTATCTAAATTTACAGTGACAATTTGACTCAAAAAGGAAAAACAGAAAAGTTTTAAAAATCCACAGTTGAGCCAGGCACAGTGGTGCAAACCTGTCACCCCAGCAGCTGGGGAGACAAGGCAGGAGCACTGCAAGTTTGAGGTCAGTCTCAACAACTTAGCAAGACCCTCAGCCACTTAGTGAGACCTTATCTCAAAATCAAAAAGAAAAAGGGATGGGGATATAGCTCAGTGGTAAACACCTCTAGGCTTAATCCCAGCACTAAACTGAAATAAAATAAACAAAATAAAGTCTGAAGTGAAGTGAAATTAAAAGAATATCACAGTTTGGCCAGATAAGAAGCAAGAACAAACTTTCAAAAAAGAGAGTGCAGTCATTAGCACCCATAATAAGAAGCCAAGTGCTTTGGAGCAAAAGTACAGAAAGGAGGCCTTGAGAGCAACTCAGAGATCTGCAAGGCCATC
Organism: Sciurus vulgaris; assembly: GCF_902686455.1. Lineage (NCBI taxonomy): Eukaryota > Metazoa > Chordata > Mammalia > Rodentia > Sciuridae > Sciurus > Sciurus vulgaris. The sequence goes on from NC_136467.1 coordinate 53,716,478, forward strand.
CCAAGCATTACAGGCTCAGAAGCAAACACATATAAATTCCTCCCAAAAACCTTCCTTTGTGGAAAGAGCCCTGGTGCCTCACCTACCTATGGATTGGTTTCCTTGCATCAGCTAGCGGGACCCTCTGAGGCCACTGCAGTCATGGTTCAGGTGGGCTCAGCACTGGGCACATGGTGCTGGTTTTTCCGGCAAGCAGAACGAGAGATTTCTTGGGTAGTGGAGGCCTCTATGAATATTTCAAAGGTAACACTGGGAAGCAGTGTAGTTAGTATGTGACAGGTGCAGGTCCCTGTAAGCAGCTCCTTGGAGGACAATATATGGATTTGTAGAAATGACAGCAGAGCTAAAAGGTGGACCACAGGAAGGCAAGTGCCACAAATGTGAAATACCTGCCAAGGGAAGCTGCAGGCATTGAACAGAGCCAGCTAATGACGTGATGTGGTTTCAGTCACGTGAGCTAAAACCAGCAATGCCATAGAGTCAGGGCTGTCCAGGACAGGAGAGCACACTTCCTGTCCCCGCAGTGTACCCTGTATGCTGGACATGCCCTGCAGGATCTCATGTTTTCGCTGCTGGGTTTAGGTCTTGTTTTGATCCAATCCCTTTCTATTCCTCTTGGAGGGCAGTTTACTCTGTGACTCTGCCACCATGGATCTCCAAAGTATGTAACTTTTTTTTCATATTTGCAGGGCTCACACCTAAGAGTTTGCCTTTATTCTTAGAGGAGACTTTGAACGTGGAATATTGAACAACACTGGGACAGTCATCCTTTGGGAACTCTTGGGGGTAACCTGAGTTCGTTTTGGGTGAATTCACAGGTCAAGAAAGTGAGGTAGACAAGAGATTTTGGCGTTAGAGACAAATACCATAGTTTGGATCTTCAAAGTCCCCAAAGCCCCATGTGTTACAGATTCAGTCTCCAGAGTAGAGCTATGAGAAGTGGAGGCGTCTTTAAGAAGTGAAGTCTAGTGGGAGGTCTTTAGGGCATAGAAAGTGTGTGCCTCAGAGCAGCTTTGGGATGTTGCCCCTTCTCTTCTGCTTTTGCTTCCTGGGCATGAGGTGAGCAGTTTTACTCCATCATATGCTCCTGCCATGATGTGCTGCACTGCCACACACTAAAAGCAATTGTGATCTGCAAACTCCAACAGTGTGAGCCAAAATAAACCTTTTTTTCTCTTTAAGTGGATTATTTCAGATATTTGTTATAGTCAAAAGAAAGCTGACTAACACAGTGGCCATTCATAGTTTGCATTGTAGAATCCACTGGATTTTCTGGTGTGGATTTCCCAATTTTATGCCACATTCTCGTTAACATGCTTCTTTTCCTCAGCTACATTTTCTATGCTATAAAAGTTGAAGTTGGCAGTAGAAGTCCTATAGTAATGGTTTCCCAGCAGTTAAACGACTGCTACTATCTAAGACCCAACAGCCTGAGGAAACGCTGTGAGTGGACCAGAGATAATTTCCAAGCTCAGGTTGAGGGGATGGTAAAGTACAAAAGGAGAAGCAGGCTCTTTGGTATTAATTCTCCCACTAGCCTTCTCCAGAGTTGTTAGGTTCTTAGCATAAATCAGTGTTGTGTTGGACGTGGAAGGTGAATGGGCAGTGGTCAAGAAAATGTTGTGTTTCATTAAGACAAACTAAACCAATTTTTTCTTCCAAATCAAATTTATAGAAATTGGATACGAGAAAGCAAATTTACTGCAATCAGATGGAAATCACGTCACTCACCATAAAACTTGGGAAGAGGTAACCAAAATCTCTCATCGATTCTAGTCATTTATCAGAGACTAGCCACACCAATTTTGCCCTACTCATGGGAATTTCCCTTACTCATTCCTGCTGCCTGGACACCAAGCCACCTTCTCATCTTTACACTGCTTTCTCAGGTACTTCCAACCAGGGAGGTGGAGCCCTACATAGGGGACACAAGTAGTCCAATCCCTGGCAAAGACTGTGCCTCCTGCAAATTAAACTAGTTGGCTGGTTTGCAGAGCTTAGGATGTGATTAGTACGCAAATGAGTGAAGATTCAATCCTGAAACAGTCTGAACTCAGTTTGGGAGGTAGGCAAAGGCCTCGAAAGACCCTGTGTGCAGCTCTATTGCAGCCAACTCCGAAACAGCTTCTGAAATCAGAACTGTGTTGCCACATCCCACCTGAACATAGATGGAGAAAAAATTAGCACACAAAAATAACTTTTTTTCAGGATGGGGGATAGCTCACTGATGTAGTGCTTGCCTAGCATGCAACAGGTCATGAGTTTAATCCCAAGCAATGTAAAAGAAAAAAATATAAAAAACACTTTAAAAAATACTCTCTTTCATCTCCATAATTGAAAGAATTACTGTATTTCACTGAAACGAAGATAGTGATTAGAGTAAAATAGAGCATTATTATATATTTATATATGTATAAGGGATAAATAGAACTAACTCAGCCACATGTTAATGATCATGGATTGGATGGCTAATCCTGATTTCAGAGATGGTAAAACTGTGGTAAAAATGAATACCTTTGAATCAATGAAATTCCACACCAAAAAGGTATTCTTCAGAAAATTATTCAAATAATGTATTAAAATTAAGTATATTAAGTATTGAAATTTAAGTATATTAAATTGCTTATACTCATTATCGGTAGCACACACTTAAATTTTTTGACTCATTTCTCCTTTAAAATGAAGGATGGACTGACACATGTATTAATTTGGGAGATATCTTGTATACACTTGGAAATGTTTGGATTTTCAATTTGGAAATAATTTCAATTTCATTTCTAGAATCACAGATCAGGATATGACGTAGACAAGGCCTATGTTAAGTCTCTCAGGGTAGAGTCAGAAGGCACAGAAACCTCTTGAAGCCAGGTCTCCTGGGTCCCGCTGTGTTCTTTTCATGGAAATCAAACATCAGGTGAGTCAATAGCATTCTTTGGTCTAACCCTACAGGTAAGGTAAAGTAATTAATAAAAGCATATATTCCAAAGATCTCTTCCATGAAGCTACTCCACTGAACTTTCCAGGCAGAATATGCATGACAATTTGCTCAGCAAATCCAATCCATTCCTCCATGGTCTTGCTCTTTTAGGACTTTACCCAAGTTCTCAAACAGCTTCTTGGCATGTTCTGAAAGGTACAGACCATAAAATATCACTTAATTGGCTTCATACTACCGTAAGGTGACTTGGTAGTTTATGGAAGACTCATGCAACGTTTCATATCCTTTTAGCATTTGCTACAAGTGGAACGGACATCTTATTTCAGCACCCCCAAAGCATGCTGAAAATCTGCAAATGCTCTCCTGTGATGGCTTCTTTGCAAGTGGTAATTATTCAGGGCAGTCAATAAATAATCCATCTTCCCAAAGTGTTAGTCCTTTTTGTTCTAACTTTTTGGCAAGGGGCTTCATAGGGAAATCACCAGTATTAACTGCAGAAGATGCAACAACACATTTGGGAAGAAGGAATTGGAAACTTTGTCCATGGGCTATATCAAAATATTTCACATCTCTTTCATAGGATGACTCATTGTATCATTCATTTCAAAACACTTCAACATTCACTTCATCCGGTTCTTATCCATCCACCTCTTCATTCTATTTTTATAACCTAGAACTAGAGGGCATAGCTTTCTTGTCCTCACTCTTTCTGATTGCTTTTTGCTGGCGATTCAGAGGCAAGGTGGCTAATTTATACAGCACAGGAAATATAATAGCAGTGAATATTGCTGACCCCAAACAGGTGTACAGAATTATAGGCAAATCTGGATATTGTCCTTCAACAATTCCAATTATTGCAGGAATAGCCATTTCTCCCAGGGCAGCACCAACTACCAAAAAAGCTGCAGATTTCCCACTTATGGTCATGTACTGCTCAATCCAGGAAATACCACTGGGAAACGTGGCTGCCATTGAGGCCCCATACAGTGAAGTGGCAATCCAGAGACAAAGTGGACTCTTGTTGAAAAGCACCAGAAACAAAGATGAAGCCAGGCTGCCAATGTTGCTCAACACAATCATGGTGCCAGGCTGTAGACAGGTAGCAAAGAAGATTGCCAAGCCCCTGCAGGCTGCAAAGGTCCCCCAGAAGATGGAGTTCAACCCAGCTGCTTCTCGTTCTTCCATGCCGGCATAGGTGGTGGCAAAGGAGAAAACATAAGAACCATAAGTTATCTCTGCTCCAACGTAAAAAAAGAAGAACAAGAAAAGGAGGCAGAGAAGGCTCTTGTGATATTCAGCTCTTCGACTTTCCTGATAAGATGCTTTTGATTTTTCCTGCCTTGAGCTTTTCTTGAAAAACAGAGCAAACAGGAAGACAGACACTATGAAGATATAAGTGCCAATAAAAGCGTAAGCCCACAGGAGATTCATGTCATCAGGCAATCCAAACAGAGAGGCTGAGTCAGCTTCAGATGATCCATTGGTGGCTGGAGGCTGAAAGTCAGGCTCTGTGTGGTTTTCAGCAGACACTGTGGTACCCAAGGCCAATTTAGCCAGAAGTGGAGCCAGAAAGGCACCCAAGGCGAAACCAAAGTGTAATGACTGCATGTGTGGGGCTCCTTTGTCCCCCCAAATATCCAAGATGAGGACATTACCACCTGCCAATGAAAGATGGGGAAATGATTTATGTTAAACACAGTAACTTTTAAAAAGCTAATTATGAAAAGAAGACTGAGTCTGTATTATATGACCTGCGCATTGTAGCATTCAGAGTTATCAAACATCACACCTGATCCAGTTCTCTGATTAAGGAACTCTAACCCAATACCACCAGAGAGCTAACTAAGGCTTATAACATCTCTTGGATGCCGAAATTCTACAAGCTATAAACCACTACCTCCCGGCACATTAGCAAAAGCTTTTCATAAAACAGTGCTAACATTGTACTGAGAATTAATGCTTATACACCTATTTATTTCTAAAGAGTTTAAATGCATATGGGGCTGGGGCCGTAGCTCAGTGGCAGAGTACTTGCCTAGCATGTGCGAGGTACTGGGTTCATTCTTCAGCACCACATAGAAAATAAATAAAATAAAGACATTCTGTCCATCTACAACTACAAAAAAATTAACTTAAAAACTATATTTACTAGACTAATATTACATCAGATAGTAGCCAATTACTGAAGCTTTCTTGGAATTGGTAGCCACTTCAAGAACATTATTTACCTATGTATAAACCAGATGCAAAACACACATTGAGGAACCTGAATACTGCAGGACTCTGGTGTGCCTGTTAGAGGGAACAAGAACACCCTTCAGCAGCTGCACTCACCCTGTTTGAACACCTGCAGGGTGAAAGGCTGGATGCATCAAGTGTTTGGCTTCCTTTTTTAAAGATCAGATATTTTCTGATAAATGCATAATTCTACCTTGTAGTTTTACAACCAAACTAAGCCTGACATATATTTCCTTACTGTATCTAATCACATTAGATTGGGAAGGCAGGCATACCAAGTTGGATTTGGCCCTCAAAAAACATCACCTGGGTTCTTTGATGACACATGCATTAACTCTACTGCAGTAGGGCAAGAAACTGAGAGGGAAAAGAAAGGAAATCAAAGTAGCATACAATATGGGCTCCTCTTAGCTCAGAAACGGGTACAGTTTAAACTGGATGGCTGCTTCTCTTCTTCCACCACAAAATAAGGGTTCAAAACTTGTTTTATCCTAGTAATTTATCAATTCCTTACACTACAATAATAAAAATCTATCCCAAAATGATAGCCCGCTCCCCTGTACTATAATTAGCCACAAGAGGGGGTCCTTCCCCTTTGGGATACTAAAAATCAACAAAATTCTGTAAGTTCACTTCCTATTTCTCTGATGCCCTAACTGGTAAGAATAACTGATAGAAGGGTGATTCTGAATGACCCACTCAGAAAGCCCATGTCATTTCAAGAGCATCACAAGTGACAGTTTTTAAAAAATTTTATTGTTGCATTAGAATTATATATAATAGTGGGATTTGTTAAGCCATATACATTCATGCATGTAATGTAATTGGATCAATTCATCCCCAGTACCTTCATTTTCCTTCCCTTTCTCCCTCCCCCTGATTCATTTGCTCTACTCTACTGATCTCCCTTCTGTTAGTAAGTGACAGTTTAACACCATCTGCTCTCCCAGAGATGACACTGAAGTACTCACTTACCTGTATCCAGGATTCCTATTGAAGCACCAAGGACAGACATCATGACTATCAATAATACTGCTCTCTTGCAAAAAGGAATAAGGTAAAAACCGACTGCGGTAGCTAACATTGACATCCCTGAGAAGAAAAGTTAAAAAGCAGCTATTAGGAAACATTACAAAGCCAAATGCTTGTAACCCAGTAGCTGGGGAGACTGAAGCAGGAAGATCCCAAGTTCAAAGTGAGTCTCAGCAACTTAGCAAGGTCCTGTCTCAAAGTACAAAAATAAAAAAAGAAAGGAATAGCATGCATCATGATATGATCATCACCATAAAAACTTTCAATGGAAAATAAGGTCAAATTAAAACTGTAATTATGAGGAGATGAGCATTCAAGCAACTCTCATAAGATGTTATTTCATTTAAATCTTTTTTTTATTTTTTACAAACTGCATTTGGATTCTCTGTACACAAATGGGGTACATCATTTTGTTTCAATGTTTATGCACATGTAGATTCATACCATTTGTGTAAATAGATGAAAATGGAGAATATCATGCTAAGTGAAATAAGTCAATCCCAAAAAACCAAAGGCCGAATGTTTTCCCTGATAAGTGGATGATGATATATAATGGGGGTGGGGACGCAGGGCGAGAGAAGAATGGAGGAACTTTAGATTACATCAGGGAAATGAGAGGGTGAGGGGGTATGAAAAATGGTGGAATGAGACAGACATCATTACCCTATGTACATGTATGATTACATGAATGGTATGAATCTACATCATTTAAATCTTATATGGCTATGGACTATAAAATGTAAAATACTATGACATGAATACAATTTAGAACTGATCGTAATCAGACTATGAATTGGACTGCAAAGAAAAGTTTCATAGCAAAACACAAAAGCCAAAAACTATTTACTTAAATGTTTCACATAAAAGAAACTGAAGAGATCTTTAAGTAGGATTTAACTGTATAAAAAGTCAAAAAGAAAATGCAACCCATATAGTAAAAATTTACTCATAATTTTAGAAACATGGAGAGAAATACAAGAAATATATTCTTTCAACCTGCTTTGGAATTAAAAGAGCTTTTTTAATTCATCAGCAATAAATTATTCTCCTTGCTTCCAAAGGAATTTCATCACACTAATCTAGATTTTTAAAAATATTGCAATTTATCCAAAAAGGAGTATGTGAAAAGCATTGCCATCTATTTATAGTCTGGGGTCATCACTGACATGGGGCAGCAGGGACAAAAATGGAACCTATCTCAGTTCATCCACCATCCCCTGCCTATCATTTTCAATCCAGAGTCCACAGAGCCTGGGCAGATTCCAGGAGCTCATTCTGATCCCTGTGGCCCTAGGAGATCTGCCCTACATCCTGATGAGAGAGCCTCTTGGACAGTCAGTGCATGATCCTCCAGTGGTACCTAATTTACAGTGAAGGTCTAGAAGCCTGAAGATTACTAAGGCACATGCCAGAGGGCTGATCTAAGTTTCCAGAGAGCCCAACACATGTTCCCCTGAACTGACAAGGTGACAGCAGGAACCATGGAAACCCACCTTCCCTGGAGGACACTTGAACACCACCCATTTCAGGCATCACCCACTCTGCAGGCTACTGTTTTCATAGGGAGAGCCATGTTGTAAATTCAATGATAGTAACAGAAGCAGAAATCAGTACTTACTTACCCAAAAGTAAAAAATCATTCATACAGTCAAAAAGAACTCCACCAATCAGAGAGCCACACAAATATCCAGAGGCACGGCCCACAAAAATGAAAGAAAGACTGCTGATGTTTCTGTTTACATTCCTTGCCAAATCTTGAAAGGTGGGTCCCAGTATAGCAACACCCAGTCCCTAAAATTTAAAAAGACAAAAGATTTTTTTTTATTTACAATCATTAAAATCATGTCCATCTAAGTGGTAGCTCTCTCCAGCATTTAAAAAAAAAAAAAAGTAGGGATGGGGGATATTACTGACATTTTTATTGCTATGACAAAATACCTGACAGAAATCAACTAAAGGAAGGAAAGATTCATTTCTTACAGTTGCAGAGGTTTCTGCCCATAGTTGACTGGTCTCATGCATTTAGGCCTGTGGCTGGACAGAGCATCATGTGGAGAGCACAAGGTGGAGCAGAGGGGCTTACCTGATGGGGGCCCAGAAGCACAGAGAAAGAGAAAGAAAGGAAGGTTCCATTGACGCAATACACCATTCAGAGGCTCAAGGTAGGCCCCACTTCCTAAGCTTACGTCACCTCAATAGGATCACAGGCTGGCAACCAAGCCTTTAGCACGTGGCCTTTGGGGGACATTTCACATCCAAACCATAACAAGAAATTACAGTGTCGTGGAGGAAATTACTTTCAGACGCATAGTCAGCAAACATGTATAAGGACAATACCATTGTGATTAGAGATATAGATTACCATGGTTTTTCTTATATTCACAATTCTCAATTTTTAAAAATGATTGGGCTCTTCTGGCTTGCTTTCTTTTTTTTTTTTTTCATTGAGCTCTTTTGGCTTTTTTTTTTTTGCATTGAGCTCTTGTGGCTTTTATTTTTGCATTTTCTAATGATAACTTAAAAGACTATATTAAAAGTTAATTAAACATAACATTTAAACTATTCTTGAAATAATCTTCTTTGTTTTCAAATATACTATATGAACTAACATGAGAATTTAGATGTCAGTAATTTAAATTATCAACATATTTTCATATTTGATGTTATTAAAGCAGCAATATTTCTGATACATGAGGGTATCCACCCTCTGAACTATACATATACAATATTCAGGAGATTAAACTTATAAAATTTTTTAAATCCACATTTTTGTTCAAAGAAATCCCAATATATTGTGATAAATTAAATTTGACCCAAAGCTGTCTCCTTACGTACCAAACTGTAACCTAACAGTATGGCAACAAACTACAAATAACGGAGCATATATTCTTAAAGCATAGTTGAGCCTTGACCAATCATACTAGCCAAGCTTTTAGCCAGTCACAGGCTGCACACTCTCCAGGCATGTCCAAATATGGCAAATGTTAAGCTGCAAACAGTGAGGATCTTTCTGTAGGTCACTTCCTTCTCTGCCTGTAAAGACTGCCTGCCCACATTGTTAGGTGAAGTTCTCTCAACATTAATAGGTTCAGGGTACTGCCCAATTCATGGGTTGTCTCTTTGCTCAAACTCTGATAAACAATCTGTCTAAAGTGTTTTTTGTTTGTTTGTTCTGTTTTTTTTTTTTTTTTTAACAGACTGACATGGGAAATGGAATCTGAAGGAGGCCTCCAGGAGCCCCATGTGATCAAGGGAATAGACCAGCCAGAGGCCCTTGTATCCATTGATCTCACAGAGTAACTGAGATCTAGGCAAGTTTTTTCTTTAATTTGAGCTCCACAAATTTATGTATCAAGTTTTCTATCTTTATTTTGGTATTTTTTTGCTGGACAGAAACCATGATCACAGTGGATTTAAAAATTAACTGGATTCTACCCAATTACAGGCCTCGGGTGCCTTTTGAAAGTGGGTTCCTCCAAATCTAAGGAGCCCAGGACTCTAGGAGTCTGGGAGTCGATGCTCTGGGATTACTAACTTCATTCAGAAAAAAAATTTGAGCCCACAGGCCTTGTAATTTGGGGGGAAAATTGGTACCAAGGACACCTTGGAATTATAATGACCACAATTGGGAAGTTTTCACCTAGATGGAATTGTTAATTTAAGAGATGGATTAGAAAAGGAAGGATCCAAAGCACCACAGAATCAATGAGAAGCATTTTTTAATTGGTAGAAGCATCTAAAAAATTGCATGCATCCAAGATTACCTCTTTATAAAGTTCCTAACAGATGGCATATGAGAAATCTGAAGTGTTTTCACAAATACTAGTCAATACTTTAAGAGCAGGGTGTGGTGGCACATGCCTGTAATCCCAGCAGCTCGGAAGGCTGAGGCAGGAGGATCTGGAGTTCAAAGCCAACCTCAGTAAAAGCGAGGGACTAAGCAATTCAGTGAGACCCTGTCTCTAAATAAAATACAAAATAAAACAAGGGATGTGACTCAGTGGTCAAGTGCCCCTGACTTCAATCTCCAGTACACACACAAAAAAGAATATGGTTGGTTTAATTAAAACACACATCTTTAGGGTTTTCAGCATTCCATATGATACAGATACAGAACTTTTCCTACTAACGTAAAATGAGTTATGTGATATCTATAGTATAAAATTTGTCTGCCAAACACTAACATGATGGTTAGCTGCTAGATGTCTCATCTTTACAAGCAATTCAAATATAATTGTTCATAATAAATGAATAAATGAGTTAAGCAAATATACAAAATATTCTCTTATAAAAGATGTTAAAATTCGTATACCATAATGCTTTGCTGTTGTTGTTGTTGTTTTCCTTCAAATCAAGAATAGACAGTTGGGGGTTGGGCGTATAGCTCAGTTCTAGTGCATTTCCCTATCATGGGAGAGGTGCCTGGTTCTATCCCCCAGCACCCTCCCCGCACTGACCAGGCTCTCCCAACAAATAACAATAATGGAAAGTTGGGGTGAGGGAAATCCATACTAACAACAATGACATTCTCAGGGTGATTTAAAACAAATAAAGCCAAGAGGATAGTGATAAACTTTTGCTTCCTCTACAGTTTCTTTGAAACAGAGACTAAAGGTATTAGAACTGTTATTAACATGTTCTGTGCCACCAGGACAAATTACACTGTGAGATAATACATGCTTCTGGAAGTTACGGTTTTTAGGCTTTCCACTGCACAATTGCTTGCGTGGAGTTCACAGTGGTTTGTGTTATGGTTTGGACACCTTCCCCCCCAAAAGCTCCCATGTGAGACAGTGCAAGGTTTGGAGGAGAAATGATTGGGCTACAGCCCTAACCTAATCAGTGACTTGATCCCTGATAGGATTAACTGGGTGATAGCTGGAGGTAGGTGGGATGTGGCTGGAGGAAGTGGTTCATTGAGGGGGTGGCTATCGTGTATATGTTTTGTATCTGGAGAGTGGATTTTCTCTCTCTCCCTCTATCTGCTTTCTATTATCTTGTGAGCTGCTTCCCTCTTCCAAACACTCCGCCATGATGTTTGACCTCAACCCAAGCCCCAAGCAATGGAGCCTGCTGTCCAGGGACTGAGACTTCTGAAACCGTAAGCCCCCACATAAATTGTTCCTCTTCAGCAGTTGATCTGGTTGGGTCTTTAAATCACAGCAGTGGAAAAAGCTGTCTAAAACACTTTATTCCCATTGTAAATTCCAATCAATGAATGAAACTAAAGTTGATAGAATGAGTAGGAACATTGTAGGTTTGTGGAAGATGAATAGTGTGAAAGGAATTCTATGTGTGAACAAGCTAAGGTTAGAAAAAAGGAATTATTGAGAAGTGTTCCTAAAAATTGAATATTAATATCTAAAGAACACTGCAAAACTAGAATCTGGTCCTTACTATCACAACAATAAAGTTTTAGCCACCTGCAGTGAAGCATATGCAGCTGCGACTCAGGAGGCAGAAGCAGAGGATCAAATTCAAGACCACATGGCCATCCATAGTCACTTAGCTGTCTCAAATTTTTTTTAATAAAAGGAGGTCTGAGACTGTAATGCAGTGTTAACACACCCCTGGGTTCAATCATCAATATAAAAAATGAAACAAAACAAGACAAAAAAGAGAAAATAATTTTTTTGGAGTATTGATCAGCAATTTATCTATTTATTTATTTATTTATTTTGGTACTGGGGATTGAACCCAGGGGTACTTAACCTCTGAGCTACATCCCAAGAACTTTTTAATTTTATTTTGAGACATGATCTTACTAATTGCTGAGGCTGGTCTCAAATATGCAATCTTCCTGCCTCAGCTTACCATGGTCAACCCTTAATTGGAAATTGTGAGGGATTATTCTCACATTTAAGGTAATTGGCCTAGAAAGCAAAGAAACTATGTTTGACCAAGATAATCTTGTGCCTCTTGTTACTTTCTTGTGCTTCTTTTTTACGTTTCTGACTGCATAAAAAAGTGTCCTCTTTGTTAAAAGAGTCAAGGTTTTTCAATAATTGTAAATTTCTGTATTTGTCTTTGAAGTGTTAATATCACTTTGGTTAAATGATGTGCTACTGTTTGTATGATGACCCCTGACCTTATTTTGACCAAGTGTTTTAAACTTTTGATATTTTGGATGAACTTCACAAAATCAAATTTTGAATTAAGTCTTTTTCCTGGCCTGAAATTAATTTTGGAATTTTCCAGATAGGCCCTTGGCATATCTCAAAAGGATCTCCCTCTTTATAAAAGGAGATATTAAACTAATTGGGCTTATTAAACATATCGAATTATATAGGAAGCAGTGTCAATAATAAATAATGCTAAAATTTCTGAGTCACGTTGTATGGATATTTTATTAATATATATTTCAGAAACTATATGAAATTCCTAGGAATCTAATAGTGCTTGTATCATATCATCAGTCATAATTCTAATTATTATTTGTAAATATTGCATGCAGGCACCTGGCACAGAGGCATGTGCCTGGAGTCCCAGTAACTCCAAAGACTGAGGCAGATCACTCGAGCCCAGGAGTTTGGAACAGCATGGGCAACATAAAGACCTGTTCTTATTAAACCACACACACACACACACACACACACACACACACATGCACGCACATAAGGGAGATGTGGAAGGGAATAGCCAGCCAGGGAAAGGTGGTGAATGAGGAAGTCAGGGACAGGTCCAGACCAAAGGAGCATGGAGAGGGGCTTCCAATGACGTCAACTTCCTGACTGATGAAAGTGCTTGTGTACACAAGCAGGCGACCAGTTAGACACTTCCACACCTAAGCGGGGAATCCAACAGAAAAACGAAAATAGATGCATGGACCCTGGGAGCGCCAATGAACCACAGTGAGGAGAGTGTTGCAGGGGAGGAGATAAGGAAAGGAGGAGATTCCAGGGACTAAAATGAGAACAATCTAAAACTTTGCCACTGGACTCCTGACTCAGGGGCCCCTTCTCTTTAGAGAAGTCTGTTACTGTTTCTTCGACTGTTCTATTCAATCTGCTGTTTGCTTGCTATCTTTGTAACCTGTTCTTCAATTCTTTGCTAAGTGGAGACAACCAACCTGAGACCCCTAGACGGTGACACACACACACAGAAAAACTGTTGTATGCAACAAAACTAATCAAATTTTCTTGTCAAATGCATCAGTACGGTTAATGAAGTCCCATGAGATCTTTAACCATGGCCATTTTCAGTCCCCTTATTCACAAAGTGAACTGTTTAATCTGCTGCCTTCCTTAGCCACTCTCAGTTGGGTGTTCAAGGATATTCTTGCACACTCTGTCCAGCACAGGTTTATGATAACTTTAAGATCAGTCCAGGATGTGTGGGAAACCTGGCTTGACAGAACATAGAGGGAAAATCTGCGACAAGGCAGTGGGAGGAGATGATAGAGATTGCCATCTTTCTGACTGGGTTAGTGGAGTAACTATTCAGGTCATGGTGTCAAGCTCAACTAAGTCCTTCCTGGCAGATGATGCCAGCCAGCTATGGTGAACAGGAATTGAATGCCTGCTCCTAATGGAACCGGACAAAGGGCTCCGGTGTCAAACCTGGCGAACAGAGTAAGCAGTTGTTGGCTTTCTCAGAACTTCTTGGAGGTTTCTATTCCCTATTCTCATCCATTCTGCATTCCTAAATTTATCTGATGTTTTCAGAGTTGGAAGTAATTTCCTGAGGCTGTGTGTTCTTAGAGTTACAAACAAAGCCAGAAACATATGGAGAAGATTCTCAATTAATTGGTGAAGAGAACGTTCTCTGTGATGCGCAGTAATGATCCTGTGGCAAACGCCATAACACTCCTGGTGCTGGGGAGTCTGGCATCAATCATTCCTGAGGGGAAGAATGCTTAGCACTGTGTTCATCAGAGTTTGGATTCACATGAGAATGTAGAAATTTAAGCTGCTGTTTTTGCTGCTTCTCTTTATGCCAGCTTCTCTGTATAAAGGATTTTGGTAGGAATCTGCAACAAAATCCATGAAAAGACTCAAGGCTTAGCTACACCAAGTGACTTGAAGCTGAAGGTCATACCCCTCCTCCAGCACATGCAGCATGATGCAGTTCTGGCTTCCAGGACTCTTGGGTTTTACAACAGCTGGTCCTGTCCTATCCCTCCACCAAAATGGTGACTGTTCCCTTTCTCACTTTTACTCTGCTTGCAGCTTCAACCTTGCTTGATACACCTAAGCAGATTCAGCTTCCAATGCAGTATTTGAAGAATGATCCCAGGAAAGCACTAAAGAGACCTGCTATTCAAGATCTAAAATTCCTTGCCAATAAAATATATTTCAAGGAGGGAGAACATCCACTCTGTGAATGTGCCCTCTGGACACATGACTGCTTAAACTAGGGATGTTTTCTGTCCTTTCCACACTATCAGGGAACATCACCAGCAGACATTGCTCAGCATAGCTCCAGGAAATGTGACTCCTTCCCCAGATTCTCTGACTTACTCAATTAGTCCAAGAATGCTATCACCATAACAACAGGGACATTGCTGCTCATGGAGCAGGAGTCCTAACTGATAAAACTGTCTGTTGCCAAGAGAAGGAGCTTTGGGCACTGGAGCAAGATTCTCACTTTAGCCTGTAATCCCTGTTGGTGCTTTGTAGTCAGAATGATAGTTCAGGTGGTCAGCCACTTTAAAGATGACTCTAAATGGTATGGTGAAGTTGGCCAAAGGCAGGCTCCATCCTGGCCAGTCAGTGGTTGAGACCTTGCTGACTCAGCTGCACAGCATTCAGGATTCTGCCTGGATCCTGTGATGTGCCAGTAATGGGCAGTAGAATGCTTGGGGACCTTACAGAGCTTTATGAGGTGATCAGACAATCAGACACAGACAGGTAATGGGAACTTCTGGTAAGTTTGGCTACTGAGTTTTGTATTCAGCCAGAAAGCATTATCTGCTGAAGTAAAGGCAATAACTGAGGAGCAGCTTCAAAGTGTCTCCAGTGGATGGACTGTGTACTCTATTGGCAGCAGTGGAGCGTGGATTGCTTGGAATTTGATGCTACCATGTAAGATGCTGGAAATTTTGGATCTTGAAGCCAATAAGACCTCACAGGAGTTCAGAAGGGTACAAGCCAGTCTCTGCAAGGTGGACGGATGATAACATTCCTGTTGTCAATGAAAAACACTTAGTGGAACAAATCTAGCTTCACATTGACTTTCACTGATGTAGGGGGCATGTGTGTGGTGCTGAACAAAACTGAATGCTGAGCTAAATTTCCCTCGATTATCCCTACAGAAATAGTCGTTTAAAAGGTGACTAAAGCAACCTGGTAGTTTCTCCAAAAACTATAAAAGCAGGAAACTCAACACAAAGAAATCCAACAATGCCAGTGATTCCAGTGATATGGCAAATTGGCCAACACCAGGAGAATTAGTGAACACTGCACTAATAAGTACAAGTGGGTTCCACTCCACTTAGAGGATGTAGGAGTGAAGGGTCAAGAAAGACCTGGATCCTGGAACAGCTCAAGATGTCAACCTGCAGCAAATCAATCACCCCATAATAAAAGAGGAAATGATACACAAATCAACTTTGATTAGACATATGGTTGCTGAGAACATGTCTAAAGGATGGATCAGCCATTTCAAACAGAATTTTAAATCCATATGATGTATCACTCTGATGATAGCACAGGTGTGCAGGGGTAACCTGTAGAAGTATTGCTTAAAGAGCACATTAAGCATCTGATTGAATACAGCTGCAGTACAGAAAATTGGAATGTGATTTCTTTCTTTGGAGAAAGATGGATGAACAATGTTTCTTACTTATTTCTCTCACCACTGAACTCATATTCAGACTTTCACTACATACCTTACTCTCAACTTAGAGGGACTGAAAGACAACATAAGAGTAGAAGTTGTGGATGAGAAAATGAGGAAAAAGATCTAGAAAAATGATCCATCCCAGGCCCTCCTCCAAGAAATATGCCATAAGCAGACTTCTCTCAACAGACTAGATTGTCCAGAGTTTGTACCAGATCACACCTTTGGCTAACATGCACAAAGTGCCCCCAAAGTCTCCAAGAATTGGAAGTCCATTGAGCCCAAAGAAAAATACTGAAACAAATAACCTTCAAGCAAGGTTTGTCTAAAGGTGTGATACCAATTGGACTCAAATCCTTGGATAGAAGTAAAAAAGGTATCACACACTCTCTGCTTCTGTGTAGTCACATCCTGAGCTACTATGCTCTGCCATGCCCTTCTGCCATGATGTTCTGAATCACCTCCAGTTCAGAGATAGTCAGCTGACCATGGACTAAACCTCTGTAACCCTTTAAAGAAGCCCACTGTTTTAGTTTCTCAGCATGAAAGTTATCAAGCGATCTTACATCTTCCAACTGGACAAACTCTCTCTCCAAATATGGCTCCAGTTCACATGTAAAACACAATGGAAACCTTCAAAACAGAACCCTTCCAGTCCTCCTCAGCATTTGATTCCTGGCTCAAAGTTGGACACTGAACCCCAAATACATAATATTAAAGCAGGCCACTAAGAATAGAGTCAGTGGTTTCTACAAATTAAAGCAAAATGAAGAATGAGAGCTTCCAATGAATCCTGCAGACTATGGAAAGCAACATTTCAGTGATGTCCTTTAACCCCGAAAACAAATCACCAGAAAACCTAAAGTGCTGTACAATGGAATCATTTCTTTGTAATTCCTTATGTCTGCTGTGAAGATCAAATGTATCAGTTGTAAAGATACATTGACAAATATTTAAGGAAGAACTCCAATGAAGAAATGTACCCATGTACATATGTGAATTTTTTCCTATGATATTATCAAAGGAGACATTTGGTTATGATACAGTTGAGCAAAAAACAGATAATCTTTGCCTTTAAAGCCAACTGATGTATATTTCACTTTTTATTCAGCCTAATTTTTTCCACAAGTAGACCATAGATATAGGTTTTATGTTGCACATAGCATAACTACTGTAAGAACAAGTTATTCAACTGAGAATTTTTTATACACTAATATATTCTTGTTAGCCCAACAGGTGTTCTGTTCTATCAGCCTTTCATTTCATGCTCATCAGGAGTTATGCCTAGAATAGTTATATAAAAGAGAGGAAACTGAATGTTAAACATTAGGGAATATACGTAGAAAAATCACCTCCCCACTCAAGGACTAATGTATTTGGTATGTTCGTTTTTATCTGAAACATGATGGAATTTGGGATAAGCTTCAAAGACAACAATATATATGGTTTATTCCTTACTTGACTTCTTTAAATTATGGGATTCATGATGGACAATATTGTTTCAAGTTTTACTTTTTCAAGTAATACTAGTACTGTTTATCCATAGTCAGCACTGACTAAAAAAAATTTTTTTTCAGAATTTAGGTTGGTGAAGATATTTAAATGGTAGATCCTGAAAAGAACTAACTTTACTTTAAAAGGAATCTGCAAACAATATTTCAAAGCTTTTTCAGTAGTTTTAATGATCTTATTTGACTAGAATTTTTCAGAATTACTATATAAGGAATTTTAACAGATTTTTTAATGCATAGCTGAATAGATGTACAGTGAGAGCTACAGCTGTTTTAATAAAATAGCTTAAAAGTTTGTAAGAAAAATGAACTTTTGCAATTACTTAAGGTGAGTTAAGAAGCCATCAACCTCATATCTGCTAGACTTACAAAATTGTTCCAAATCCTTTTTGTCTTTTTTGACATTATTCAGTTGAATGTGCGAGAAAACCATTATTTCTGATTCAAAGGACTTTTCAATATTATCTCTGTCCCTCAATATAAAAAGCTTTGATTATACCAGGACATAAGTTTGTGAACCCTGTTTTTCAAAAGGGCTCCCATTAATTGCACATAAACATGAAATATCTGGCTGGGGATGTAGCTCAGTGATAGAGTGCTTGGCTACAAGTGCATAAAGACCTGGGTTTGCTCCCCAGCACCACAAAATAACCAATCAACAAATATGAAATACCCACCCCCTGCACTGTTTCCTGTCAAAATTCAAACTAACCCAAGTAAAAAAATAAATTATTCACTTGTGGAGGTTTAAAAATTCTTAGCTTTCAGTTTGAAATTACTTATTGACCAGGAAAAGATGCAATAATTTACTAAAATTGTTTTTCTACCATATCAAAGTACATAGTTCATGCCTTTGCTATCAGCAGTGTCAGGCCTATAATGAATAAATATGTTGTTTCACAGAATTTTTGAAATGAGTTAAAAGAAAGTGAAGAACATCTTTTGGGAGATAAACCTAAAAATGTTCCTAGTAATATTTCATATTTAATATTGTAAAATCTTACAAATGAATGTCATTAAATTGCCTTAGTTTCTTTGTCATAAAAATAATCATTTGGTCATATAGTAGCTATTATGTACATAGCAAAATTTCTTCAATTGACAGCCTGGATATTTATAAACTAAGAAATCTTACACAAATTAATAATATTTCAGAGTGTATTAACATTTTAGTTCTATAGTATACTATGTGGATGTCTTAAAATTCTGACATTCTATAGTTTGTATTAGACATGCTATTTTCATAATGTTTTACTTCTGCTTTAAGATTTGGGGTTTCATAATGTATTTTTGCCCTGAATTATTAATTTGATGAAAGTTCTGCTTTTAAAATCATCTCACTGACTAGGTTCTAATAAATGAAAATTAAACTTGGGGGAAAAGTCATCACCCTCCCCCAGGGAAATTAAAGAGCTGGAGATCAAACCCAGGGACTTCCACATGCCAGGCAAGTGCTCTACCATTAGCTACATGCCCAACACCTTAGCTTTTATTTTGAACATGATTTTAAAATATTTTAACTTAAGTCTTTTATTTTAGACTAATTTAAACTTGAATAATATTTGTTTGCATGAAGCAGAAATATAAATTTTAAAGTTTAAATAAAAGTGGCTAAGGCGTTGTGGCTGGACTCAGTTGTCAGAGTATGTGCTTATGAGGCCCTGGATTCAAACCCCAGCCGCAAAAAAAAAAAAAAAAAAAAAAAAAAAAAAAAAAAAAAAAAAAAAAAAAAAAAAAAAGATGACCCATGATCCTGCTGTTCCTTCTAGACACTGTCACAGGATATTTTAAGAAATTTCTCAATGGAAAGGAACATAAGATTGACCGTGGGGGCAGCTGTTTAAAACCATCCTGAAAGTGCTGGCAAGCCTTGCTGTCCCAGGGTTTTCTTTCTGTGTAGAAATATGGAGACCTCTTTATATCAGGGCATTTTGCAATCAACTATGCTCCTTAATCACCATCATGCTCTGAACAAAGACTGTGACCAGTTGCACTAAAACACCATTGAAGTTCCCTTTATTGTGTGAACTTTGGATTGTTTGATTTTGATGAGTTTGGTTCATGGAGACACCTGACACACCTGTTAAGGAGACACTTTGAAGTTTCTCCCATTATCCTCCTCATAACCATCCTCAGTCTCCCTGAGGTGCTATATGCTCTCAAGAATTACAATATTTCTATGCTTCCATTCCTTGTACATCAAACAGTCAACAAACATGAAGAAAGCATAAAGAATCATCCAAATAATTTGTCTTTTTTTTCCATTATTAAGATCAAACCCAGGGGCATTCTACCACTGAGTTACATTCCCAGTCCTTTTTACTTTTTATTTTGAGACAGTCTCACAAAGTTTCCCCAGCTGGCTTCCAACTTGTAATTCTCCTGCCTCAGGCTCATGAGTCTTTGAGATGACAGGCATGTGCCACCACACCCAGTTAGTAATTTGTTCTTTAAAATTGAGAATTCCAAGTATTTTATTTTTTTCGATGCTATCGTGAATTGGGTAGTTTTCATAATTTCTCTTTCTGAGGATTCATCACTTATGTATAAAAATGCATTGAATTTATGAGCATTGATCTTGTAACCTGCTACTTTACTGAATTCACTTATGAGTTCTAAAAGTTTTCTGGTGGAATTTCCTGGTTCCTCTAAGTATATAATTATATCATCAGCAAATAGGGATAGTTTGAGTTCTTCTTTTCCTATTTGTATTCCTTTAATTTCTTTGGTCTGTCTAATTGCTCTGGCTAGCGTTTCAAGTACGATGTTGAATAGAAGTGGTGAAAGAGGGCATCCCTGCCTTGTTCCAGTTTTTAGGGGGACTGCTTTCAGTTTTTCACCATTTAGAATGATATTAGCCATGGGCTTAGCATAGATGCCTTTATAATGTTAAGGAATGTTCCCACTATCCCTATTTTTTCTAGTGTTTTAAGCATGAAGGGGTGCTGTATTTTATCAAATGCTTTTTCTGCATCTATTGAAATAATCATGTGATTCTTGACTTTAAGTCTATTGATATGGTGAATTACATTTATTGATTTCCAGATGTTGAACCAACCTTGCATCCCTGGGATGAAACCCACTTGATCGTGGTGCACTATCTTTTTAATATATTTTTGTATGTGATTAGCTAAAATTTTGTTGAGAATTTTTGCGTCAATGTTCATTAATGATATTGGTCTGAAATTTTCTTTCCTCGATGTGTCTCTGTCTTGGGAATCAATCTCACAAAAGAGGTGAAAGACCTCTACAATGAGAACTACAGAACACTAAAGAAAGAAATTAAAGAAAACCTTAGAAGATGGAAAGATCTCCCATGTTCTTGGATAAGCAGAATTAATATTGTCAAAATGGCCATACTACCAAAAGTGCTATACAGATTCGATGCAATTCCAAGTAAAATCCCAATGATGTACCTTACAGAAATAGAGCAAGCAATCATGAAATTCATCTGGAAGAATAAGAAACCCAGAATAGCTAAAGCAATCCATCACAGGAAAAATGAAGCAGGGGGTATCGCAATACCCGAACTTCAACTTTATTACAAAGCAATAGTAACAAAGACAGCATGGTATTGGTACCAAAATAGACAGGTAGATCAATGGTACAGAATAGAGGACATGGTCACAAACCCAAACAAATACAACTTTCTAATACTAGACAAAGGTGCCAAAAATATGCAATGGAGAAAAGATAGCCTGTTCAACAAATGGTGCTGGGAGAATTGGAAATCCATATGCAACAGAATGAAACTAAACCCATAACTCTCACCCTGCACTAAACTCAACTCAAAATGGATTAAGGACCTTGGAATCAGACCAGAGACCCTGCAGATTATGAAGAAAAAGTAGGTCCAGATCTTCAACATGTCGGCCTAGGACCAGACTTCCTTAACAGGACTCCCATAGCACAAGAAATAAAAGCAAGAATCAATAACTGGGATAGATTCAAACTAAAAAGCTTTCTCTCAGCAAAGGAAACTATCAGCAATGCGAAGAAAGAGCCTACAGAGTGGGAGAATATCTTTGCCTATCATACTTCAGATCGAGCACTAATCTCCAGAATCTACAAAGAACTCAAAAACTCTACACCAAGAATACAAATAATCCAATCGACAAATGGGCTAAGGAAATGAACAGACACTTCACAGAAGAAGATCTACAAGCAATCAACAAACATATGGAAAAATGTTCAACATCTCTAGTAATAAGAGAAATGCAAATCAAAACCACCCTAAGATTCCATCTCACCCCAATTAGAATGGCGATTATCAAGAATACAAGCAACAACAGGTGTTGGCGAGGATGTGGGGAGAAAGGTACACTCATACATTGCTGGTGGGGCTGCAAATTAGTGCAGCCACTCTGGAAAGCAGTGTGGAGATTCCTTAGAAAACTTGGAATGGAACCACCATTTGACCCAGCTATCCCACTCCTTGGCCTATACCCAAAGGACTTAAAATCTGCATACTACAGAGATACAGCCACATCAATGTTCATAGCTGCTCAATTCACAATAGCCAGATTGTGGAACCAACCTAGATGCCCTTCAATTGATGAGTGGATAAAGAAACTGTGGTATATATATACAATGGAATATTACTCTGCCATAAAGAACGATAAAATTATGGCATTTGCAGGCAAATGGATGAAATTGGAGACCATCATGCTAAGTGAGATAAGCCAATCTCAAAAAACTAAAGGACGAATGATCTCACTGATAAGTGGATGATGACACATAAGGGGAAGGGCGGGAGGAGTTAGTGTTAGGGTTAGGGTTAGGGTTAGGGTTAGGGTTAGGGTTAGGGAGGGGGGCAAGAATGGAGGAAGAAAGGACTGTTTAGATGGAAAAGAAGGGTGGGGGTGGTGGGGGGGAAGGGAAAAAATAATAGAATGAATCAAACAACATTACCATATGTAAATTTATGATCATACAAATGGTATGCCTTTAACCTATGTACAAACAGACAAACAACATGTATCCCATTTGTTTACAATAAAAAAAAAATTTTTAAAAATTGAGAATTCCAATTTAAAACCATTTAGACCAAATTGGTTAATTGGGATATTGACAAAAAGTGTCAGTGTTCATGGTGTCAGTCAATCTCTCAAAATTGAGAGACTGACCAAAAGGGAAGAATATTAAAATTAAATTTGGCTTAAACCTGTCCCTGGGTGTAGGGAACTGTAACATTCCTCAATATGTCAACAATGGAAGTTGAGAATATATTCTTGGAACAAGTTGCTGAGCAGCAAGCATTCAGCCTGACCCATGCAGCAAACTGCTCAGAAATGCACACCTGGGGCGGGCGAATGAGCTGTAACCATTCAAGCTCTTTCTTTATATCACTTTCTTGTTGTGTCTGTAGATACTGCCTGCCCACCTTCCTGGCTGGAACTTTTTGAACCTTTAGTGGTTTAGGTGGGCCTAGTTCCTGAATCATTGCTTTCTACAAAGAAATTGCTAAAATTGACTTGTCTGACATTTTTTCTTTCATAGGTGTTAGCAAGAACTAAGGGTTATAGTTGGCTTTCAGAAGACATTCCTTGATGCCTTGAAGAAAAAAGCAATGTTTCTAATTCAGCTACATTTCAAGAATAATTCTCACTGCAATATTTTGCAGCAACTGACAGTATGCCTCCAGCCCAAGCAGGAGTCCCCCAATGAGGACCTGGCTGAGCACAAAGGCACTGTGTCCTACTCAAGCAGGACTGAGGACCAGGGTGTGTGTGCACAGGCCCAAAGAAAGCATCAGGTACAATAAATGAAGCCTGACTTTTGGCTATAATCAAGTTACTTCTTCCCTTCCAAGAACTTCCAAGCCTGGCACACACTGAGGCTACCTATGTACCTGCAGTGATTTCTTTCTCACTCCTCCTTCTCCCCCCATTAAAACATTTCATGAAACAACTGTGGCTCAGTCTTTGCAAAGCCACGGGCCCAGAATTGACTCCTCAGAGGACTCCCCTCTCCAGGTCCCCAGTATCACAGTGATCAAGGGATAAGAGGAAATTTCCACAAATAGTGAACTGAGGGGCTGCCCAGGAATTTGACCAAAAGTGCTCCAACCTTGCACTTGGCTCCAAGAAAAACTTTTGAGGCCCGGCAAGGTGGCACTCATCTGTAATCCCAGCAGCTCAGGGAGGCTGAGGCAGGAGGATCAAGAGTTCAAAGCCAGCCTCAGCAACTTAGGGAGGCACTCAGCAACTCAGCCAGGTACTTAGCAGCTCAGCCAGACCCTGTCTCTAAATAAAATATAAAAATGGACTGGGGATGTGGCTCAGTGATTAAGCACCCTTGAGTTCAATCCTCAGGCAAAAAAAGAAAGAAAGAAAGAAAGAAAGATAGAAAGAAAGAAAGAAGGAAGGAAGGAAGGAAGGAAGGAAGGAAGGAAGGAAAGAAGGAAGGAAGGAAGGAAGGAAGGAAGGAAGGAAGGAAGGAAGGAAGGAAGGAAGGAAGGAAGGAAGGAAGGAAGGAAGGAAGGAAAAGAGAAACTTTTTGAAGATCTGAAGGCTTGGTTTCTATAGGATTGTGGACAGAATAACACACATTTTCCTGGCTCTACCACTTAACTAGCTGTGTGATCTGGAAAAGATTTTCCTCTGTGGTCTATTTATTTCTCAGCACAATTAAGCAGCTGACTAAATTTGGTCAGGCCACCAGGGAGAGGAAATCCCAGAAAAGCACTTGTCTGTGGAATAATTTGGGGAACAAAGGGCAGTGGCTAAAGACCTGGGCAAGCCCTTTGTCTTCCAGGGGTCTAGGAGACCCAGCAAGGCTTGCTGCAGCTGGCAGACACGTTAGGAAATCAATTTCGCCTTGGACAGTAACCCTCCATGATTAGAAATGTACCCGTGTGTTAGAGAACTAAACTGAGGCTCGGCCTGGCTAATTAAGTGCCCAAGGTCGCACAGTGCGCAGGTGTCAAAGCTGAGACTCCCCTGGGAAGGCCACGTTCTCTGCAGGGCGCCAGGCCTGGGAGGGTTCGCAGCCCCAGTCTCACCAGCCCCAGGAAGGCGGCAAACACGATCACAGTGGTGAACCAGCGCAGCACGCTCGCCGCCCGGCAGCTCCGCCCCGACGCCCCCACTGTCTTCGGCTCATTCCTCGCTGGGGCCCCGGCCTCTTGGAACTCCAGTTCCATCTCCAGTTTGGTGGCTCGGGAGAAGCGGCTTTGCTGCCGCCGAACTTTCAGACGCACCCTGGACCTCTAAAGCAAGGTCCCTCAAGGTGCCACCTCCCTCCCGGGTCGTCTCGGGTCCCCAGTTGTAGGACTTTGGACAGCGCACCTGTTGCGGGCAGGGAAAGCTGGCGACCCATCCGGTACCATTCCAGCGAGGGCACCTAGCGGAAAGGCGGCTTCTTGGGAGCCCGGACCCAGCTTCAAACCCCACGTGGCTCTGTTGCCTAGGAGACCGGAGGACTGGGCGCAGCATCACGCCTAGCTGAAGCTCTCTGTGGACTGCTGCCTCCTAGCCTAGGGAGCTGGAGCTCCAGTTTCCAACGGGTGAATCCAGGGCAAAGACGTCGCTTCACCCTTTAGAGGACATACCTTCCCAAGAACTGCAAGGTGGAACCTCTCTCCTGGAGAGCAGAGGGAGCCCAAAGGACTTGCCTTTAAAAACTTTCAAAATCCCTGCCCTTGCACCTTCTTTATCTGAGGTTTCTCCATCGACTGTTCAGTTTTCACTCCACAAATACTTTTTGAATCTCGCGTTTGACAGTCAACCGCCCTCCGAACTTCACATTTTGGGGGTTTAAGAAAGGAGGATTCAGGCGTGGAGAGTAACAACTTGGGCCTGGGTCTGGTCACTCAGCGAAACAGCGTCTTTAAGGGTGGAAGAGTGGCTCAAGAAATAAATCCGTGTCCAAAGCTGCACTTTCAAGCACACACCTGCCCAGTTCCTGCAGATAATTCTGGTGTTGTAAGGAAGTGGAACAGGGCATCGATTTTCTCTGGTTGCTGAGTAAGTTGTGCCTGCTGAGAAGGAAAGCCTTATCTTCTTTATCCAATAGCAGCTTTCTTTTCTTTTACTCTTTAACCAACCTGACCACAACCTCAAAATATGAAGCAAATGTTTTCCTTTATCATCTCTGAAATGTCCTATTCTACCTGATTTCTCCTCTTCCTCCTCTTTCCCTCCCCACCCCATTCTTCTTTCTCTCTCTCATCCACTGAGCTTCCCACACTGCAAACCTCAGTTTTGTCATTATTTGCAACCCTGCTCTCCTGCTTCATCCTCTGGGTCGTTAAATTCTTCCCACTTTACCTCAGAAATGTCTCTTCAGTTTGATTCTGATTCTCCTTTTCCACAACCTTATTTCTTAAACTTCTCATTTCCTGCTTAAACTATTACAGAAGTTTTCTGGTTGATTTCCAAACTGTGTGTCTGGAATTTTCTGTGGGGGTCCTCTGGACTATCAAAGTGAGGACAGATAACAAGACTTTAAAAAAGAAACTTAGGCTATGAGGCTAATATCACCCTGATACCAAAACCAAAGACACATCAAAGAAAGAAAACTTCAGACCAATATTCCTAATGAACACATATGCAAAAATTCTCAATAAAATTCTGGGAAATCACATACAAAAACATATTAAAAACACAGTTCACCATCATCAAGTAGGATTATCTCAGGGATGCAAGGATGTTTCAACATATGGAAATCAATAAACGTAATTCATCACATCAATAGACTTACAAACAAGAATCATATGATCATCTCAATAGATGCAGAAAAGGCATTGGACAAAATACAACATCCCTTCATGTTCAAAACATGGGATAGTAAAAAACTATCCCTAGAAAAACTAGGGATAGTAGAAACATACCTCAACTTCACAAAAGCTACATATGCTACACCCAAGGCCAACATCATTTCAAATGGTGAAAAATTGAATACATTCCCTCTAAAAAAGACACAAAGATGCAACAAGACAAAGATGCCCTCTTTCACCACTTCTATTCAACATCATCCTGGAAACTCTAGCCAGAGCAATTAGACCAGAGAAAGAAATTAAAGGGAGACGAATAGGAAAAGAAGAACTCAAACTATCACTATTTGCCAATGACATGATTCTATATTTAGAAGATCCAAAAAATTCCACCAGAAAACTTCTAAAGCTCATAAATGAATTCAGCAAAGTAACAGGTTATAAAATCAGCACCCACAAATCAAATGCATTCCTATATATCAGTGACAAATCTACTGAAAGAGAAATTAAGAAAACTATTCCATTCACAATAGCGTCAAAAAAAAAAAAATCAAAAACCACTTGGGAATCAATCTAACAAAAGAGGTAAAAGACCTCTACAATGAAAATTACAGAACACTAAAGAAAGAACTTGAAGAAAACCTTTGAAAATGGAAAGACCTCCCATGTTCCTCAATAGGCAGAATTAATATTGTCAAAATGACCATAACTACCAAAATCACTATATAGATTTAATGCAATTCTAATTAAAATCCCTACAACATTCTTCATAGAACTAGAAAAAGCAATCATGAAATTCATTTGGAAAACCCAGAATAGCCAAAGTAAAGTGAAGCAGGAGGCATCACAGTACCACACCTTACACTATACTACAGAGTCATAGTAACAAAAACAGCATGGTATTGGCACCAAAACAGACATGTAGACCAATGGTACAAAATAGAAGACACAGAAATAAATATGGTTGTCTCATACTAGACAAAGGCACCGAAACATTCACTGAAGAAAAGATACCCATTCAATAAATGGTGCCAGGAAAATTGGAAATCCATATGTAACAAAATGAAATTAAACCCCTATCTCTCACCATGCACAAAACTTAGGCACTAGACCAGAGGGAAAAAAAAGTAGGCCCAAATCTTTATCATGTTAGCTTAGGATCTGACTTCCTTAACAAGCCTTCTAAAGCACAAGAAGTAAAATCAAGAATCAATAAATGCGATAGATTCAAACTAAAAAGCTTCTTCTCAGCAAAGGAAACAACCAATAACCTGAAAAGAGAGCCTATAGAATGGGAGAAAAACTTTACCACAAGTACCTGAGATAGAGCATTGATCTCCAGGATATATAAAGAACTCAAAAAACTTAACACCAAAAAAACAAACAAACAAACAACAACAACAACAAAAAAAAAAAACCCAATCAATAACTGGGCTAAGGAACTGAATAGACACTTCACAGAAGAAATACAATCAATCAACAAACATATGAAAAATGTTCATCATCTCTAGCAACTAGAGAAATGCAAATCAAAACTAATCTAAGATTTCACCTCAACCCAGTCAGAATGACAATTATCGAGAATCCGAACAATAATAAATGTTGATGAGGATATGGAAAAAAGGTACACTAATACATTGCTGGGGGGAATGCAAATTGGTGCAACCACTATGGAAAGCAATATGCAGATTCCTCAGAAAACTTAGAACAGAACTACCATTTGACCCAGCTATCCCACTTCTCAGTTTATACCCAAAGGGCTTAAATCAGCATATTACAGTGATGCAGTCACATCAAAGTTATAGCAGCTCAATTTAGAATAGCTAAATTATGGAACCAACCAAGGTGCCATTCGACAGATGAATGGATGAAAAAAATATGGTGTATATATACATATATATATATATGATTGAATATTACTCAGCCTTAAAGAAGAATGAAATTGTGGCATTTGCAGGTAAATGGATGGAGTTGGACACTATCATGCTAAGCGAATAAGTCAAGCCTAAAAAACCAAAAGCCCAATGTTTTCTTTGATATGCAGATGCTAATTTACAATGGGGGGGTGTGGCTAGGGAAGAATAGAGTTACATTAGATTAGGTAGAGGGGATTGAAGAGAGGGAATGGGGTATGGGAATAGGAAAGATAGTAGAATGAATCAGACATTATTACCCTATGTAAATATATAACTATACAACCCGTGGGATTCTACATCACCTATAACCAGAAGAATGAGAAATTATACTCCATTATATATGATGTGTCAAAGTTCATTCTACTGTCACTTAAAACTAATTTAGACAAATAAAACAATTTTAAAATTTTTATTATTATTTTTATTTTTAGACTGCATTTTGATTCATTGTACACAAATGGGGCATGAATTTTCATTTTATGGTTGTGAACAATATAGAGTCACACCATTCATGTAATCATACATGTACATAGGGTAATGATGTCTGTCTCATTCCACCATCTTTCATACCCCCACCCCCTCCACCCTCTCATTTTTTCAAGAAAAAATAGGAGAGTTAGGCACTCAGGGTAGAGGTAGCAGTTTGTGTAAGAGATCCCACGGAAACCAGGCCGGACACAGGAAATCACATAAGGGAATTTATTAAGCAAACAAAGTGTCTCCCAGCAGGGTAAGAGAGAAAATGAGAGGAAAAGGAAGGGAACAAAAAAGTGCACGCGCTAGAGAGTGGAAAAGCGAGGAGGATAGTGAAAGTGAGTAGGAGAGAGAGAAGGATGAGAAAAGATGGCGGGGTAGCTACTGTGAATCAGTTGAATTCCACGGGCTAACAGGGGACCAATAATGGAGAAGGATATTGCAAGTTGACTGATGAGCCAATAGCTAGCTAGGATGTTCATAGACTGACAGTAGTTGGGAGGCGGGGAAATGGCTGCAAGGGAAAGGGCAGGGGGAGCAGCTTTGTACATTACAGTTTGAAATTTTATTTTAGGTGAAGCAGTACTTGTAAAATAATTTTTTCAGACTGGGATCCAACCTTAATTTTCACACATGCTAGGTAGGTGCTCTGTGTAAGTTAATTATTGACTCTAGGATTTGTGTTAAGATAGAAATGAAAACAATAGGAACAAAGGACTATGGGAACATGTGGCAGGGAGCATCCAGTTCCACTTGGGAGACTCATACCATGTTCCACTGAGAAGGAAACATTTCATCTGGGTCTTTGAAGTGTAAAAAGACATCGCTGTAAGGTATTTTGAGTGATCAACAACTCTTAGTACAAATGTACAGAGAAATTCAAGGACATGGAGTGTTTATAAAGCAGGCTCTGCTAAATGCTGGGAAAATGTGCTCACAGAAGAGACAGTTTCTACCTTCATCTAGTTCATAGACTGGTAGGGGAGACTAATATTAAACACGATTACACAAAAGTCATGTGGCTTAATAAGTGGGTTATAATAAGATGGAAAATGCAAAAGCTGTGATTTAAGAGAACTTAGTTTGGGGAGCTTGGGAAGATGTCGTTGAGCAAAGTTTGGTGTGGTTGATATGAAATGTGTCTAAAGAAGAATGGAAGAGGACACGGGAGTTATAGGCTAGGTCCACACTGTAAAGAATATTGAGTGCCATGGAAAAAGGAGCTTGGACTTAAGCAACTCACTTTGTAAGCAAAAGCTCAGTCCTTGTCCCCATGCCAATTCAATAACAAGGACATGATTTTGAGAAAAAGGTAAAAGGAGTTCTATTGCTTTGCTAGCAAAACAGAAAGCCTCCTGTCTCAGAGGCTGTGATTCTTCCCATCAGGGAAAAACAGAGGACTTTGATCAGAGATATTCAAAGGCTATGTCCCAGGTGTGCTCTGGTAGGGGGGTCCCAGGGCCCCTGATGGTGTGTTAGGATTCACTTGTTAATTCAGGAGATATTCACTTCCTATATCCTCTGACAGACATCTCCTTCCTGTGGAGCACAGATTATAACTCAAGGTAATCTTGTTCCCTGCCTCCAGGTTAAGGAGGGGGAGAGGGAGAAGCAGAAAAGAACATGTCTTTAAAAACAAACCTCAGAGCATATATTCAGAGCGTATATTCAAAAGGTGAAGTGGACCACCATTACAACTTCTGTGATGAGATTTAATACAACCAAAAGTGTTTTCTCAGAATATCAAGCTTCACAGTAATTCATTTTTATCTCCTGAAACTGAGCTCATGTCACCATCTTCCAGAAACCTGCCCTACGTCTGTGGGATTCCATGCAGCCACCACCATGCACCTGCTCATCCCAGTGAGGAATCTGAGATCCTGCCTAGATGCTCCTTCTTTCTGTCTCCTCCATTTATCATCAACCATATTTTTGGAATCCAGCCTCTTCTTCCTCAAAAAAGCTGAACTACAATGAATTCAGTTTAAAACATGCAATGGCCTTTATTAGCAACTGTAGTATTGGGATGGTCCTAGCAGGGCTGGTCTGTGGCTCAGTTGGAGAGTGCTTGCCCAGCAGTCATGAAGCCCCGGATCCATACTCAGCTCTGGAAAGAGTCATAACAGCATTTATTTTTCAGTAGAAAAATCAGAAATAATGCAAATGCTTAAAATATAAAAATAGGATGGTGATTGTTTACAACATCATAAAATATTTAATGCCCCTTAAGAGGCGTAACATGCTAAGTTTTATGTTATGTATATTTTGCCACATAAAAAATAAAAGTAAAAATTTTCAAATGAAAGTAAAAATTTAGGTCTGGGGTATACCTCAATGGTGGAGGGCTTGCCTACTTTTCTAAAACCCTGGCTTTGGTTTCTAGCACTACAAAAATAAATAAATACATAAACAAGTTAATCAATGATTTTTTAAAAAGTCTTTTCCATAACATTCTTAAGGTTAAATGGTATTGACAAATAATGCGATGAATTGGAAAAACACATGATACTTCTTTAAGTTGCCTATAAACCTATGTTGTCAATGAGTACAGATGTTTCATAGTACAGAACAGTGATATTAAAACAGATTTTTTCCTAAAATAATTTTTTGAGTTTCAATTATTGTATCTACTGCTAGTATTTTTGAAAATAATTTATCCTTTATGACTTTATTTCTTATGAATGTTACAAATTCACATAACAAAATTTTAATTGTACAGAATGCTATTATAATGAAATTCATTTGACTTTGAATCATTATAAGGCGTTATGGATTGCATAGGAGGTGTTCCCCAAAAGCTCATGTGTGAGACAATGCGGGAATGTTCAGACGTGAAACAACTAGATAAGGAGAGCTATAACCTATTTGGTGGGTTAATCCATTTGATGGATTAATAATTTGAATGAATTAATGAGTGGTAACTGTAGACAGGTAAGGTATGGCTAGAGGAAGTAGGGAAGCAGGTCAGTTGGGGGTAAGTGCCTGGGGATTGTATTATCCCTGACCCTTTGCACTCCAGCTTTCTCTGTTTCCTGGTTGTCTTGAACAGAGAAACTTTTATGTAGTCACACCCTTCCACCATGAGGTCTGTCTCACCTTGCACCCAAAGTTATGGAGTTGACCAGCCATGGGCTGAATCTCTAAAAATGTGAGACAAAATAAACTTTTCCTCCTCTAAGTTGTTCTTGTCAGATCTCTTGGTTATTGCAACAAAAAGCTAACTAACACATATGGCCAGTTGACCAACATCTTTCTTGCCATCTCTGTTCTTAAAACACTACCATTGCTTGTTGAAAGAGTAAAAATTATTTCCATTTGATTTCTGTTCATCTTTATCCTAATAATCTTTTACACTGGTGGCAAGAGTAATTTTTCTCTAATACTCTATGGCTTATCATGTTTTGCAATTGTTTGTGTTATGCTGAATGAAACAAATCATCTTTCTGATGAGGAAAACAAATTGTTAAACATTGCAATGATGATAAGGCAGTCTTCAAACTTTTCAGAAAGTTATATCTCAGAAATATGCTCTATCTCTGCCAACTTAACACCATGTTTCTTTGTAAAGTGGTCACAGTCTTGATTGTTTCATTGCTTCATTAGAGAAAAACAGGTTAACAAAATAGCTTCCTCATTAGGTGTTCATTTGAAAACAAAGACATAATTTGAAATATTGATACTTAATATTAGTATGTTTTATTTGTAATAGATGAAATAGGGACTCCATAAGTGTATTTATGTAGATGGATCAAATCACTATCACTGTGAATGTGACATCATAAATGTAAAGTTGTCTTTGGTGAGTACTGACTACTCTGATACCATGAGTGCAAATGCCTTCGATATTTTCCAAAATGGATAAACTTTAAACTGAAAGAAAATTCAACATTCCCTTGTGTGGCTCTTTTACTTCCTTGGAATTTTTTGTCTTTATTGAAACTTTGCAAAAATATTTTGTGTTTATGTGTACAAGAGAGAGTCTGAACTCAGTCATGAAAAACAAATTTTCCTATTCATATGTGTATTTAGCAGAGCATTCAGAAGTTAGAGAACACGTGGGATGATCCCACACATTGTAGTTACCTAGTATCTCTTGCCTCTGCCCACTAAATGCTCCTAGCAACCCCCAGTTACCATGGCACCTTCCCATTTTGCTAAGTGTCTGCTGGGGACGGTAGGACTTCAGTGGAGAGCCACTGATGTAAAGCATCTGCCTTGAAACTCTGAAAATAGTATTCTCTCAAAAGGTAGGTGCCACAGAAGAGAGTGGTAATCCAGTTGTGTGCTCTGAGATAAAAGTCTTCTAAGTTGTTTCTTGGTGAAAGTTCAGACATAAGAAGAAATTCAAAATACTCCCTTTGTTCTTAAGCTCCAAAGCCCTTTGAATTCGTAGACGGGGGATGGTGACAGATGGCAATTGTTAAGTGGCAGGCTCACCAAAAACCGAGTTTGCTCTCCAGTATCTGAAGAGACTAGTCTTTGTGTGGAAAACCCTGTGATCACTGTATTCAGTTTTCTTTAAATGTTTGGTAGAATTCATCAATTAAACTATCTGATCCTGAGGTTTTCTTCAATAGGTGTGTTAGTCACCTTTTCCTCTCTGTGACAAAACACCTGGGAGGAAACAATTTAAAGAAGGATAGATTTATTTTGGGTCACCACTTCTGAGGTTTCAGTCCATGGTCATCTGGCTCCATTGCTGTGGGTCAGAGATGGGGCAGAACATCATGGCAGAAATGCATGTCAGGGGAGGGCTGCTCATCTCATGGCAGCCAGGAAATAAGAGGTGGGGGGCAGAGAGGGGCCTTCACCGATCCCCTTCCTCCAACTAGGCCCTACCTTCTACAGCTTTTGCCACCTCCCAATAATGCCATCAGAATTTGAATCCATCGGTAGGTTAATTCATTGTTGGGATCAGAGCCCTCCTGATCCAATCACTTCCCTAAAGTCCCATCTCTGAATATTGTGACATTGGGGATCAAGCCTTCAACACCTGAGCCTTTGGGCTACAGTTCATATGTAAACCGTGCTGGGAGGCTTCTTTATTACTGATTCCATCTCACTGCTTCTTATTAATCTGTTTAGGCTTTCTGTTTCTTCAGTGTTCAGTCTTGGGAAGGGGTATGTGTCTAGGAATCTGTCCATTCTTCTAGATTATCAAATTTATTGGCATATAATTGCTCACAATGATTTCTAATGATATTTTGTATTTCTGTGGTGTTGGTTGTGATGTCTTCCTAGTCATATCTGATTTTATTTATTAAAATCTTCTTTCTCCTTTTCTTACTCTAGCCAAAGATTTGTCTGTAGGGGTGTCAGACTAGCTCAGGCACAGGTAAGGGCCTCGGAGTCAAG
Source organism: Sciurus vulgaris (assembly GCF_902686455.1). Classification (NCBI taxonomy): domain Eukaryota; kingdom Metazoa; phylum Chordata; class Mammalia; order Rodentia; family Sciuridae; genus Sciurus; species Sciurus vulgaris. The sequence goes on from NC_136467.1 coordinate 53,750,438, forward strand.
ACTCAGACTCCTGGAGTTGGGTAGAAGCAGGCTTGTGGTGACCAGCCTGCAAACTCATTTATTGCAGTAATAACCATACATTTTATAGACTTTTTTGCCCAATCACAATGTGCCACGAGGGATCAGACCACCAGGCCCCTTTACAGGTTCCCTTGGTAACACTAGGTCAATTCGGGGGCAGTTGTTTACTTTCCTAAGTGGCCAGAGCAGAATGTTCCTCTCTGCAGGTTTTCCTGAGGGGCATTAATGTGCAAAGGTTTTCCTTTTACACACTTGAGACATTCACTGCTGCTAGCCATGACTTAGGATTTCTCCCAACATTTGTCTATTTTGTTTCTATTTTCAAAAATCCAGCTCTTTGATTCACTGACATTTTATATTTTTTCAATTCTCCATTTATTTCTGCTCTGACCTTGGTCATTTCTTTCCTTCTGCTAATTTTGTGTTGAGTCTGTTCTTGTTTGCTTAGTTCCTTGAGGTGCATAATAGGCTGTTTATTTGAGATCTTTCTCCTTTATTGATATGGGCATCAATTGTTTTATACTTACCTATATATCTGGTGTGTTTGGGTATGTGTGTCTCCATTTTCATTTGTTTCAAGAAATTTTTATTTTTCATTTCTTGATTTCTTCCTTGATCCATTGGTTGGTCAAAAGTAAGTTGTTGATTTCCCATTCATTTGTATATTTTCCATAGTTATTCTTTATATTGATTTCTAGCTTTCTTACATTATGGTCAGAAAAGATATTCATGTTTTTTCTTTCTGCTTGCTGATCATCATGTGAGCAGCAGCTCTCCTCCTCCACACTCTTCTACCATGATGTCCTGCTTACCTTGTGCCCTCAGGAATGGAGCCAGCTGTTTATGGACTGAGACCTCTGAAACTGAGTAGTATTTAAAGCATAGAACATGAGACTTCAAGATGGCGGACTAGAGGGTGACTGCATCTCCTGTTGCTCCAGAACTCGGGATTCAAGAAGAGGAGGTATTGAGAGACTCGAACCAACTCAGAGACACTGCATGAGTCACTCCCACTGGGTGAAGCTCGGCCTGGGCAGCAGGCCTGGGCAGTAGGCCGGAACAGTGGGCAGCTTCTTGGAGCAGGACAGGGTGGCAGAGGCTTTCCCAAGCACCCAAGCTCCATCCAGCTGCAGGCCTGGTCCACAGCCAGCTTCTCAAAGCAGGTCCGCCTAGTGAGAGGTTTTCTGGCCACAACCAGCCAAAAGCGGTGGACCCCAGTCCGGTCCGCAGGCAGCTTCTCGGTCCAGGGCAGGAGGGACAGAGGCTTTCCCGAGCAGCCTGGCTCCATCTGGTGGCAGGCCCGGTCCACCACAGGCTTCTCAGAGCAGGCCCACCTAGTGAGAGGCTTTTCAAGCACACCCATCCCCCAATACTGCACTCAGCAGCGGGCCAGGGGCAGCTTTTTCGGAAGCACTGCAATATCAAGTTCCTCCAAGACTTCAGGCTACTGAAGGCTAGGAGGTGAGTTATTGGAAATCTGCAGGGACACTGTAAGTCAATAGAGGAAATCTGCAATATCTCAGAGTTCCACTAATATCTGACCAATATGAGAAAACAAGGGAAGAAAATGTCCCAAACAAACCTAGATGCTATATCAATAAAACCCAATGACAGCATGGCAGAAGAAATGTCAGAAAGAGAGTTCAGAATGTACATAATTAAAATAATCAGAGAAGCAAATGAGGACATGAAAGATCAAATGCAGGCATTGAAGCATGAGATGAAAGAGCAAATGCAGGCATTAAATGATCACACCAATCAACAGTTAAAAGAGCAAATATGGGAAGCAAGAGATCATTTCAATAAAGAGTTAGAGATACTGAAAAAAAAAAACCAAACAGAAATCCTTGAAATGAAGGAAACAATAAACCAAATTAAAAACTCCATAGAAAGCATATCCAACAGGATAGAACACCTGGAAGACAGAACCTCAGACATTGAAGACAAAATATTTAATCTTGGAAACAAAGTTGACCAAACAGAGAAGATGGTAAGAAATCATGAACAGAATCTACAAGAATTATGGGATACCATGAAAAGGCCAAATTTAAGAATTATTGGGATTGAGGGAGGCACAGAGAAACAAACCAAAGGAATGAATAATCTATTCAATGAAATAATATCAGGAAATTTCCCAAATCTGAAGAATGAAATGGAAAATCAAGTTCAAGAGGCCTATAGGACTCCAAATACACATAATTACAACAGACCCACACCAAGGCACATTATTATGAAAATACCTAACATACAAAATAAAGACAGAATTTTAAAGGCTATGAGAGAAAAGAATCAAATTACATTCAGGGGGAAACCAATAAGAATATCAGCAGGTTTTTCAATCCAGACCCTAAAAGCTAGAAGGGCCTGGAACAGCATTTACCAAGCCCTGAAAGAAAATGGATGCCAACCAAGAATCTTATACCCAGCAAAACTTACCTTCAGATTTGATGAAGAAATAAAATTCTTCCATGATAAACAAAAGCTAAAAGAATTTACAAAAAGAAAGCTGGCATTACAGAACATTCTCAGCAAAATATTCCATGAGGAAGAGATGAAAAACAACAATGCAAATCAGCAAAGGGAGAAACTAACCTAAAGGAATAGCCAAATAAAGGAGAAACCAAGTTGTGTCAAAAAACAAAAATGACTCAAATGACTGGAAATACAAATCATATCTCAATAATAACCCTGAATGTTAATGGCCTGGATTCATCAATCAAAAGACATAGACTGGCAGATTGGATTAAAAAGAAAAATCCAACAATATGCTGCCTGCAAGAGACTCATCTCATAGAAAGAGATACCCATAGACTAAAGGTGAAAGGATGGGAAAAAACATACGATGCACATGGACATGGCAAAAAAGCTGGCGTATCCATCCTCATTTCAGATAATGTGGACTTCAAGCCAAAACTAGTCAGAAGGGATAAAGAAGGACATTTCATACTGCTTAAGGGAAGCATAAATCAGCAAGACATAACAATCATAAACATCTATGCCCCCAAAATTGGCTCATCCATATACATCAAACAAATCCTTCTCAATTTCAGATATCAAATAGACCACAACACAATAATACTAGGCGATTTAAATACATCTCTCTCACCACTGGACAGATCTTCCAAACAAAGACTGAATAAAAACCATAGATCTCAATAACACAATCAATAATTTAGACTTAGCCAACATATATAGACTATACCATCCAACAAAGAGTGAATATACCTTCTTCTCAGCAGCACATGGATCCGTCTCCAAAATAGACCATATTTTATGCCATAAAGCTACTGTTAGCAAATACAAGAAGATAGAGATACTACCTTATGTTCTGTCAGATCATAATGGATTGAAATTAGAAATAAATGACAGAATAAAAAAAGAAACTACTCCAACACTTGGATTAAATAATATGCTATTATGTGATGAATGGATAACAGAAGACATCAGAAAGGAAATAAATTCTTAGAAGTAAATGAGAACAGGTTGGTTTCAAGATGGCGGCCTAGAGGGTGGCTGCATTTCATGTTGCTCCAGGACTCAGGATTCAAAAGAGGAGATATTGAGATGCTTGGGACCAACTCAAAGCAGCCGGGTGACTCTCACCCCCTGGAGAGGCATCCCGGATGGGACGGTGGTCCCAGAACGTAGGAAACTTTGTGAAGTAGAACTGCCGGCGAGACGCCCCTCCCCCCGCTGGAGCAGTGAACTCGGACAGCTGGGAGTGCCGTAAAGGAGGCCGCTAGGCACAGCGCTGGGACTCGGAGCAACCACTGGGGCTCCGGCGGCTGCCCAGGGGAGGAGTGGCGAGGAGAGCTGTGTGGACTCAGGACACCGGGGCCTGCCCTGAGGAGGAGGAGGAGAAGCGTGGCCACTTGGATTCGGAGTGACTGCACCAGAGCTACAGGCGGTTGCCAGAGGAGAAGCCGCGCGGCGAGCTGTTTGGACTCAGAACGACGCTTCTGAACCCCGGGGCCTGCCCTGAGGACGAGGAGGAGGAAGAGGAGCGCGGCCGCTTGGATTCGGGTGACTACACCAGAGCTACAGGCGGTTGCCAGAGAAGGGGCTGCGTGGCGAGCTGTTTGGACTCTGACCACTTCTGAACCCCGGGGCCGGCCCGGAGGAGTAGGAGGAGGAGGAGGAGAAGCGCAGCGGGCCGTTTGGACTCGCAGTGACTGCATTAGCGCTCCAGGCGGCTGCTCAGAGGAGAAGGCGAGTGGTGAGTTGTTTGGTCTTCAAGTGACAGCTCCTGAACACAGGGGGGCTGCCTGGAGGAGAAGCGTGGTGGGTCGCTTGGTCTCGAATGGCCGCACCAGAGCTCCGGGCGGTTGCCCAGAGGACCCGTGCAGCGGGTCACGTGGATTCAGAGCCACACAGAGGGACTGCTCCTGAACACCCAGGGGGTTATCTGGAGAAGGAGGAGGAATGGGGAGGGTCACTTCGACTCGGAGTGATTGATTGCCCAGAGCTACGGGTGGTTGGTGGGAGGAGGAGGCACGAAGTGAGTTTCTTGGACTCCTAGTGACCGCACTGGAATACTGGGCGGCTGTCTGGAGGAAGAGGCCTGTGGCGGGTCTCTGGGACTCAGAGCAATTGTTCGGGGCCACAGGTGGCTGCTCAGAGGAGGGGCCACACAGCCAGGCGATTAGGTGCAGAGCAGGGTCCCAGGATCTAGGAGGCTTCTGGGTGGAAGAGCCGCACAGAGACAGGCTTAGGGCGGAACGAAGGTTCCAGGCCTGTGGGCAGATTCTCTGAGGAGGGGCAGCCTAAGGAGATTCATCTGCGAAGGGTGAGGCTCCCAGGCCCAGGAGGTAGGGCCGGGCCCCTGGGAACTTTGCAGAGGAAGGCAGCCCAGCCCAGGCGGTAGCTGTAAATTGAGGGGAACCTCTAGGAGGGAACTGACCAGCGAGACCTCCCCACCGGGTGAGTCTTCCCTGCTGGGTGAGGTTTCCCCACAAGGACGGTAAAACCAGAGACTCAGGCCCAAACAGGCCTTGCCTCAGCCCACAGCCTAGGTCCCCTTTGGATGACCATTGGTCAACAAGTGGAGGCACCACTGCCCACTAGCAGGGATTATACCCCACCTGAAGGCCACCACTCCTAGAGAGGCAGCTTCCTTGTGGAGCACCGCATTATCAACTTCCTCCAAGACTTCAGCCTACTGAAGACTAAGGGGGGATATATATAGAAATCTTCAGGGACATTGTAAGTCAATAGAGGAAATCTGCAATATCTCAGTGATCCACTGATACCTGAACAATATGAGAAAACAAGGAAAGAAAATGCTGCAAACAAATCTAGATGTTACATCAATAAAACCCAGTGACAGAATGGCAGAAGAAATGACAGAAAAGGAGTTCAGAATGTACATAATTAAAATGATCAGAGAAGCAAACGATGAGATGAAAGAGCAAATGCAAGCATTGAATGATCGCACCAATCGACAGTTAAAAGAGCAAATATGGGAAGCAAAAGATCATTTCAATAAAGAGTTAGAGATATTGAAAAAAAACCAAACAGAAATCCTTGACATGAAGGAAACAATAAACCAAATTAAGAACTCCATAGAAAGCATATCCAATAGGATAGAACACGTGGAAGACAGAACCTCAGACATTGAAGACAAAATACTTAACCTTGAAAACAAAGTTGAACAAACAGAGAAGATGGTAAGAAATCATGAACAGAATCTACAAGAACTATGGGATATCATGAAAAGGCCAAATTTAAGAATTATTGGGATTGAGGAAGGCTTAGAGAAACAAGCCAAAGGAATGAACAATTTATTCAATGAAATAATATCAGAAAATTTCCCAAATCTGAAGAATGAAATGGAAAATCAAGTTCAAGAGGCTTATAGGACTCCAAATACACAAAACTACAACAGACCCACACCAAGGCACATTATAATGAAAATACCTAACATACAAAATAAAGACAGAATTTTAAAGGCTGTGAGAGAAAAGAATCAAATTACATTCAGGGGGAAACCAATACGCATATCAGCAGATTTTTCAATCCAGACCCTAAAAGCTAGAAGGGCCTGGAACAACATTTTTCAAGCCCTGAAAGAAAATGGATGCCAACTAAGAATCTTATACCCAGCAAAACTTACCTTCAAATTTGACGATGAAATAAAATCCTTCCATGATAAACAAAAGCTAAAAGAATTTACAAAAAGAAAGCCAGCATTACAGAACATTCTCAACAAAATATTCCATGAGGAAGAGATGAAAAACAAAGAAGCAAATCAGCAAAGGGAGGAATTATCCTAAAGGAATTGTCAAATAAAGGAGGAAACAAGTTGTGTCAAACAAATAAATAAACAAAATTTTAAAAATGAACCAAATGACCGGGAAACCAAATCATTTCTCTATAATAACCCTGAATGTTAATGGCCTGAATTCATCAATCAAAAGACATAGACTGGCAGACTGGATTAAAAAGAAAGATCCAACAATATGTTGCCTGCAAGAGACTCACCTCATAGAAAAAGATACCCATAGACTAAAGGTGAAAGGATGGGGAAAAACATACCATGCACATGGACTCAGCAAAAAAGCTGGAGTATCCATCCTCATTTCCGATAATGTGGACTTCAAGCCAAAGTTAGAAGGGATAAAGAAGGTCATTTCATACTGCTTAAGGGAAGCATAAATCAGCAAAATATAACAATCATAAACATCTATGCCCCAAACAGTGGCTCATCTATGTATGTCAAACAAATCCTTCTCAATTTCAGAAACCAAATAGACCACAACGCAATAATACTAGGTGATTTTAACACGCCTCTCTCACCACTGGACAGATCTTCCAGACAAAAATTGAACAAAGAAACCATAGATCTCAATAACACAATCAATAATTTAGACTTTACGGACATTTATAGAATATACCATCCAACCAAGAGTGAATACACTTTCTTCTCAGCAGCACATGGATCCTTCTCTAAAATAGACCATATATTATGCCACAAAGCTAATGTTATCAAATACAAGAAGATAGAGACACTACCATGTATTCTATCAGATCATAATGGATTGAAGTTAGAAATAAATGAAAGAGTAAAACACAGAAACTATTCCAACATCTGGAGATTAAACAATATGCTATTATATGATGAATGGATAACAGAAGATATTAGGAAGGAAATTAAAAAATTCTTAGAGGTAAATGAGAACAAAGAAACATCATATCAAAATCTCTGGGACACTATGAAAGCAGTACTTAGAGGGAAATTTATTTCATGGAGCGCATTTAATAAAAGAAGTAAAACTCAACAAATAAACGACCTAACACTACAGCTCAAAGCCCTAGAAAAAGAAGAACAGAACAGCACCAAAAGTAGTAGAAGACAGGAAATAGTTAAACTCAGAGCTGAAATCAATGAAATTGAAACAAAAGAAACAATACAAAAAATTGACAAAATAAATAGTTGGTTCTTCGAAAAAATAAACAAAATTGATAAACCTTTAGCCACACTAACAAAGAGAAGACGAGAGAAAACCCAAATCACTAAAATTCGGAATGAACAAGGAGAAATCACAACAGACAGGATTGAAATACAAAACATAATTAGAAGCTATTTTGAAAATCTATACTCCAACCAAATAGAAAATTTCGAAGACATCAACAGGTTTCTAGAGACATATGAATTGCCTAAACTGAACGAGGAGGACATAAACAATTTAAATAGACCAATTTCAAGTACTGAAATAGAAGAAGTCATCAAAAGCCTACCAACAAAGAAAAGTCCGGGACCAGATGGGTTCTCAGCCGAGTTCTACAAAACCTTAAAAGAAGAGCTCATTCCAATACTTCTCAAAGTATTCCATAAAATAGAAGAGGAGGGAATCCTCCCAAACTCATTCTATGAAGCCAATATCACACTGATACCTAAACCAGACAGAGACTCATCAAGGAAAGAAAATTTCAGACCAATATCCTTAATGAACATCGACGCAAAAATTCTCAACAAAATTTTAGCAAATCGCATACAAAAACATATTAAGAAGATAGTGCACCATGATCAAGTGGGTTTCATCCCAGGGATGCAAGGTTGGTTCAACATCAGGAAATCAATAAACGTAATTCACCATATTAATACACTTAAAGTCAAGAATCACATGATTATTTCAATAGATGCAGAAAAAGCATTTGATAAAATACAGCACCCCTTCATGCTCAAAACACTAGAAAAAAATAGGGATAGTGGGAACATTCCTTAACATTGTAAAGGCCATTTATGCTAAGCCCATGGCTAATATCATTCTAAATGGTGAAAAACTGAAAGCATTCCCCCTAAAAACTGGAACAAGGCAGGGATGCCCTCTTTCACCACTTCTATTCAACATCGTTCTTGAGACTCTGGCCACAGCAATTAGACAAACCAAAGAAATTAAAGGGATACGAATTGGAAAAGAAGAACTCAAACTATCCCTGTTCGCTGATGACATGATTATATATTTAGAGGAACCTGGAAATTCCACCAGAAAACTCTTAGAACTCATAAGTGATTTCAGTAAAGTAGCAGGTTACAAGATCAATGCCCATAAATCCAACGCATTTTTATACATAAGTGATGAATCTTCAGAAAGAGAAATTAGGAAAACTACCCCATTCCCAATAGCCTCGAAAAAAATAAAATACTTGGGAATCAATCTCACAAAAGAGGTGAAAGACCTCTACAATGAGAACTATACAACACTAAAGAAAGAAATTAAAGAACACCTTAGAAGATGGAAAGATCTTCCATGTTCTTGGATAGGAAGAATTAATATTGTCAAAATGGCCATACTACCTAAAGTGCTATACAAATTCAATGCAATTCCAATTAAAATCCCAATGACGTACCTTACAGAAATAGAGCAAGCAATTATGAAATTCATCTGGAAGAATAAGAAACCCAGAATAGCTAAAGCAATCCTTAGCAGGAAGAGTGAAACAGGGGGTATTGCGATACCAGATCTTCAACTCTACTACAAAGCAATAGTAACAAAAACGGCATGGTATTGGTACCAAAATAGAAAGGTAGATCAATGGTACAGAATAGAGGACACGGACACAAACCCAAATAAATACAATTTTCTCATACTAGACAAAGGGGCCAAAAATATGCAATGGAGAAAAGATAGCCTCTTCAACAAATGGTGCTGGGAGAATTGGAAATCCATATGCAACAGAATGAAACTAAACCCATATCTCTCACCATGAACGAAACTAAACTCAAAATGGATTAAGGACCTCGGAATCAGACCAGAGACCCTGCAGATTATAGAAGAAAAAGTAGGTCCAAATCTTCACCTTGTTGGTCTAGGACCAGACTTCCTTAACAGGACTCCCATAGCACAAGAAATAAAAGCTAGAATCAACCACTGGGATAGATTCAAACTAAAAAGCTTTCTCTCAGCAAAGGAAACTATCAGCAATGCGAAGAAAGAGCCTACAGAGTGGGAGAATATCTTTGCCAATCATACTTCAGATAGAGCACTAATCTCCAGAATCTATAAAGAACTCAAAAAACTCTACTCCAAGAATTCAAATAATCCAGTCAACAAATGGGCTAAGGAAATGAATAGACACTTCACAGAAGAAGATCTACAAGCAATCAACAAACATATGGAAAAATGTTCAACATCTCTAGTAATAAGAGAAATGCAAATCAAAACCACCCTAAGATTCCATCTCACCCCAATTAGAATGGCGATTATCAAGAATACGAGCAACAACAGGTGTTGGCGAGGATGTGGGGAGAAAGGTACACTCATACATTGCTGGTGGGACTGCAAATTAGTGCAGCCACTCTGGAAAGCAGTGTGAAGATTCCTTAGAAAACTTGGAATGGACCCTCCATTTGACCCAGCTATCCCACTCCTTGGCCTATACCCAAAGGACTTAAAATCTGCATACTACAGAGATACAGCCACATCAATGTTCATAGCTGCTCAATTCACAATAGCCAGACTGTGGAACCAACCTAGATGCCCTTCAATTGATGAGTGGATAAAGAAACTATGGTATATATATAGAATGGAATATTACTCAGCCATAAAGAATGATAAAATTATGGCATTTGCAGGCAAATGGATGAAATTGGAGAATATCATGCTAAGTGAGATAAGCCAATCTCAAAAAGCCAAAGGACGAATGATATCACTAATAAGTGGAGGATGACACATAATGGGGGGGGAGGGAAGGGTTAGTGTTAGGGTTAGAGTTAGGGTTAGGGAGGGGGGCAAGTATGGAGGAAGGAACTACTGTATAGAGGGTAAAGAGGGGTGGGAGGGGTGGGGGGAAGGGAAGAAATAACGGAGTGAATCAAACAACATTACTCTATGTAAATTGATGATTACACAAATGGTATGCCTTTACGCCATGTACAAACAGAGAAACAACATGTATCCCATTTGTTTACAATTAAAAAAAAGATAATAAAAGATTTTGAAAGTAAAAAAAAAAAGATTATTTAACTATATTATGTATGATATATACATATACATACATATACATAAAATTTGAATTTTTGGAAACTTCAGTTGTGTTGTCAATTTTGGAAAAAGTGTCCAAGTTTACTGTGTTGAGTTGGCATTGTACAGAAATTAACAGTCTTATTGGTTTAGAATGTTAAACTTAATTTTATTTGTATGTATTTCATGTGTATTAAATATATAAGGTCTTAAAAAAAAAAAAGAAAATTGAAATCAGAAAAAAAAAAAAAAAGAAGTAAATGAGAACAAAGACACATCATATCCAAATCTGTGGGACACTATGAAAGCAGTACTTAGAGGAAGATTTATTTCATGGGGCGCATTCAACAAAAGAAGTAGAAATCAACAAATAAACGACTTAACACTACAGCTCAAAGCCCTAGAAAAAGAAGAGCAGACCAACACCAAAAGTAGTAGAAGACAGGAAATAGTTAAACTCAGAGCTGAAATCAACGAAATTGAAACAAAAGAAACAATACAAAAAATTGACAAAATAAATAGTTGGTTCTTTGAAAAAATAAACAAAATTGATAAACCCTTAGCCACACTAACAAAGAGAGGGAGAGAGAAAACTCAAATTACTAAAATTCAGAAGGAACAAGGAAATATCACTACAGACACAGTGAAATACAAAATATAATTAGAAGCTATTTTGAAAATCTATACTCCAACAAATCAGAAAATCTCGAAGACATCAACAGGTTTCTAGAGACATATGAAGTACCTAAACTGAACAAGGAATAATACACAACTTAAATAGATCAATTTCAAGTAATGAAATAGAAGAAGTCATCAAAAGCCTACCAACAAAGAAAAGTTCGGAACCAGATGGGTTCTCAGCTGAGTTCTACAAAACCTTTAAAGAAGAGCTCATTCCAATACTTCCCAAAGTATTCCATAAAATAGAAGAGGAGGAAACCCTCCCAAATTCATTCTATGAAGCCAATATCACACTGATACCTAAACCAGACAGAGACACATCGAGGAAAGAAAATTTCAGACCAATATCCTTAATGGACATTGATGCAAAAATTCTCAACAAAATTTTAGCAAATCGCATACAAAAATATATTAAAAAGATAGTAAACGATATTAAACGATAGTAAACGATATTAAAATGATCAAGTGGGTTTTATCCTAGGGAGGAAAGATTGGTTCAATATTGGGAAATAAATAAACGTAATTCATCACATCGACAGACTTAAAGTCAAGAATCACATTATTATTTCGATAATTGCAGAAAAAGAATTTGATAAAATACAGCATCCCTTTATGCTCAAAACACTAGAAAAAATAGGGATAGTGGGAACATTCTTTAACATTCTAAAGGCCATCTACGCTAAGCCCATGGCCAATATCATTCTAAATGGTGAAAAACTTGTCTCGTCCAGCGAGTACAATGAAGACTTGGCTCTCAGATGAAGTTTTAAGGTCTTTATTTTTATGGGAGAGCTTCTGAGCCGAGTGCCTGGTTCCTCTTCCTCCTCCACCGCCACCGTCTTCTTCATCCTCTCCTTGCACAGCTCTCTCTCTCCTTCTTTTCTCTCCTGCAGCTGCTGCTTCTCTCTTCTTCTCTCGTCATACAGCTGCTGCCTGCCTTCCTCCACCACGCAAAGTACGCAGCTTTTATGGGATGTAACAGCCAATCACCTCAATGGGTCAGGCGTTTGGCTCGTGGAGACTTAATGGTGGGTAATGAGGACATGTACTGATCACGAGCCAAGCACAGACGCGGAGGAGATCAGTCAGCCAATAGAAAGCACTTCCTTAAAGTTGTTTTTCTTTGTGGTTGGGCTTCTCGGCGCCATCTAAGGGTGAGGCCAGCCACCACTGTGGGCCCTATAGGGCAGCAGTCTCCAACAAAACTGAAAGCATTCTCCCTAAAAACTGGAACAAGGCAGGGATGCCCTCTTTCACCACTTCTATTCAACATTGTCCTTGAGACTCTAGCCAGAGCAATTAGACAAACAAAAGAAATTAAAGGGATATGAATAGGAAAAGAAGAAGTCAAACTATCCCTATTTGCAGATGACATGATTATATATTTAGAGCAACCGGGAAATTCCACCAGAAAACTTTTAGAACTCATAAGTGAATTCAGTAAAGTAGCAGGATATAAGATCAATGCTCATAAATCCAATGCATTTTTATACATAAGTGATGAATCTTCAGAAAGAGAAGTTAGGAAAACTACCCCATTCACAATAGCCTCGAAAAAAATAAAATACTTGGGAATCAATCTCACAAAAGAGGTGAAAGACCTCTACAATGAAAACTACAGAACACTAAAGAAAGAAATTAAAGAAAACCTTAGGAGATGGAAAGATCTCCCATGTTCTTGGATAGGCAGAATTAATATTGTCAAAATGGCCATACTACCAAAAGTGCTATACAGATTCAATGCAATTCCAATTAAAAGTCGAATGATGTAACTCACAGAAATAGAGCAAGCAATTGTGAAATTCATCTGGAAGAATAAGAAACCCAGAATAGCTAAAGCAATCCTTAGCAGGAAGAGTGAAGCAGGCGGTATTGCAATACCAGATCTTCAACTATACTACAAAGCAATAGTAACAAAAACGGCATGGTATTGGTACCAAAATAGAAAGGTAGATCAATGGTACAGAATAGATGACACAGACACAAACCCTAATAAATAGAATTTTCTCATACTAGACAAAGGGGCCAAAAATATGCAATGGAGAAAAGATAGCCTCTTCAACAAATGGTGCTGCAAAAACTGGAAATCCATATGCAGCAGAATGAAACTAAACCCCTATCTCTCACCCTGCACAAAACTCAACTCAAAATGGATCAAGGACCTTGGAATCAGACCAGAGACCCTTCATCTTATAGAAAAATAGGTCCAAATCTTCAACATGTCGGCCCAGGATCAGACTTCCTTAACAGGACTCCCATAGCACAAGAAATAAAAGCAAGAATCAATAACTGGGACAGATTCAAACTAAAAAGCTTTCTCTCAGCAAAGGAAACTATCAGTAATGTGAAAAAAATAAAGCAGTCTAGTATATTCACTTTTTAAAAAAATTTCTCTCCTTTACAATCATGCTGATAAGGTTTTCATTTCAAAATAGGTTGACATAGTCAAAAGATGTTTTTGTAAGCCTCATAGTAACCATAAAACACAAATCTATAATGGATAAACCAAAAATAAAAAGCAAGGAATCAAGACCCATGACTAGAGTAAGCCTTTAACACCAAAGAAAGGCTGTAAGAGAGGGAGCACAAAAGGAAGAAAGAAAGAAAGGCTACAACCAAACAAGAAAATAAGTTAGAGGAAGAACTTAGCTATCAATAATTAACTTAAATGTAAATGTATTAAACTTTCCAATTAAAATAGTGACTAACTGAATTAAAAAAAAAACCGACAAAACAAGACCTGCACTCTTGCTTACAACAAACTTGTTTCATATTTATGGAAACATATAGACTGAATGTATTAGGATGGAATACGAAATTCTATGGAGCTGGATGCAGTGGTGCACACCTATAATCCCAACTATTCAGAAGGCTGAGACAGAAGAATTATAAGTTGGAGGCCAGTTTAGCAATTTAGCAAGGTCTTAAGCATCTTCATGAGACCCTGTCTCAATAGAAATAAGTGAAAAGGACTGGTTATGTAACTCAGTAGTAAGGCAACCCTGAGTTCAATCGCCTGTATAAAAAAATAATTCAAAGAAATTACAATTAAATGTATCTTGATTCTGGGAGGCTGGTTATTAAAGGGTTATTTTTGTTTTGTTTTGTTTTGATTGAGTGACTTTTTTTTTTTTCAAGTGTAGCTTTTTCATGGATAGGTATTCCATGCAAATGGAATCCAAAAGAAAGCAAAAGTAGCCATACTTATATAAGATAAAATACACAGTTTTTGTGTGGTATTAGGGATTGAACTCAGGGGTTCTCTACCACTCAGCTACACTCCTAGCCCTTTTTTTTTTTTTTAATTTTGAGATAGGGTCTCACTAAGTTGCAAAGGCTAACCTTGAACTTGTGATCCTCCTGTCTCAGCCTCCCACATCACTGGGACTACAACACCATGCCCAGCAAGATAAAATAGACTTTAAATCAAAAGCAGTAAAAAAAGACAAGGGAGGTCATTATAGAATGAGAAAGTGGTCAATTCAGAAAGAGAAAGTAACAATTCTAAATATATATGCACCCAATATGTGAGTACCCAAGGATACAAAGCAAATATTAATAGACCGGGAGAGAGAGACTTTCTTTCTTCCTTTTGTGCTCCCTCTCTTACAGCCTTTCTTTGGTGTTAAAGGCTTACTCTAGTCATGGGTCTTGAGTCCTTGCTTTTTATTTTTGGTTTATCCATTATAGATTTGTGTTTTATGGTTACTATGAGGCTTACAAAAACATCTTTTGACTATGTCAACCTATTTTGAAATGAAAACCTTATCAGCATGATTGTAAAGGAGAGAAATTTTTTTAAAAAGTGAATATACTAGAAAAACTCTCTATTGGCATGCCATTCCTACCCACACTTTGAATTTTTTATATCCCTTTTGACATATTTCCATATTACCTATCACTTAACATGTTATTGTAGTTATTAGTATATTAGGTTGTTTGTTTTTGTCTTCAGACTTAAAATATGAATGTAAGCAGACCATGCTTAGAATACTAGAGCATTCTGTATTGTATCTTACCAGTGAGGTTCGGACCTTACTATGTTTTCTTCTTACTTATTAATATCTTATTCTTTCCTTTTGCAGAACTTCCTTTAGCATTTCTTGCAGAACAGGTCTGATGGAGATAATTTCTCTTAGTTATTGTTTGTCTGGAATGTTGTCCTTCCTTCATGTCTAAAAGATATCTTTGCTGTGTATAGTATTCTAAGTGGACCTTTTATTTCTTTCAGTACTTAGAAAATTTCATGCCATTCTTCCTAGGCTCTAAGGTTTGGCTGCAAAGTCTGCTGCTGGGTGAATCAGGACACCCTTTTGTGCTGTTTCTTTTCTCTTGAAGTCTTGGGGGTCTTTTTATCTTTCACCTGTGAGAGTTGGTCTTTAGATGATTTGGGGTAGATTTGGTGGAGTTCAATTTGACTGATGACTTTTGACATTCCAGTAGCTGAACATTTGTATCCTTCTCTAGGCTTGGTAAATTTTCTGTTATGATTTCTTTAAAAAAGCTTTCTACCTCTTTGACATTTTCACATCCTTCCTACACCCCAATAGTCCAAACATTTGCTCTTTGCATACTGTGCCAAAGTTCATGTGAGATTTCTTCATTACTCTTCATTGTTTTTCTCCCACACTGTGTATTTGAAAATTGCCTGTCTTTGAGCTAAGTCTTTCTTCTGTTTGATCGATTCTGCTATTGATACCATCTATCACATTTTAAATTTCACTGAGTGTATTTTTGTTCTCAAAAATTTGTTTGATTTCAAAATGTTGATTCCAAAAATAAATGAAATGGGTTCCATCTCTTGGTTAAGTTTCTCTGTTAGAGTATTGAAATGTGTCTCTGCTTCCTTCAATCTCACTGAGTTTCCTTAAGACAGTTGTTTTAAGTTCTCTCTCTGAGAATCCACCTATACTGATTGCTGCCTGGTTAGTTTCTGGCACCTTATTTTGAGTACTGGGTGAGGTCATGCTTTCCTGAAAACTCTTGATGCTTATTGACATGCACTGTCATCTGGGCATTGAAAGATTAAGTATTTGTTCCAGTCTTCCTAGTCCAGTTCTGCTTGTACCTGCCTTTGCACACAGTCTAAGCTGGCTCCTTATTTTCTCTTATCCTGTGGTCAATTCCACTATTACAGCACTGGATGGCACCCAAGTTCAGATATGCTGGGAGTCTCCTGCTGGTATGTCATCACTGTTTTGTATCAGAAGATGATCTAGACCCAGGTTTATCCTAAATAGGCTGTTGGTGTAATGTTCAGAAAGAAGACAGTTCCTAGAAAGAGTAGTCTGTCCCCACAAGCCTGTACCTGAGGTCTTGGTAGCCTGGGATGTCTCATTCAGTTACCTGCCTGTGATCAGACTGCAGAATTATGCCCGGCTCTGGGCAGAGTCACTATGGATAGTGCAGCCCAGGTCTTGTATCACACCTATTGCCACCAGTGCCACCAAGCTATGCCACATCCTGGGCCTGCATCCCTTAGCCACCTAAGCTGAAGCTAACCTTGTCTGGGTTCAAGTCTCACAACCACAAGGCCATGTAAGCCTTAGGTGTGACTTGGCAGCCAATGGTGATGGAGGCTAAAACATGAGTCCATCCCTCTGGGGCACAGATCTTTCCTGGTGCCAGGGCAGTTCTAGAGCCCCACGGGTGAACGCTTGCTTGGTGAGAGCTATATTGCTTGAGGTTGGTGGAGACAGTCCCTTAGCCACCAAGGGTGGCACTAAAGCTGGGTCACACCTTAGTCTCACAACCACAGGATCCCCCAGTTTTGGGAGGAGGGTGAGTGTGCCCCAGACCCACTTCATGACCAGAAATTATGCATCAGAAGCTTGGGACTATCCCTGTGTGCACAGGTCTCCATCTGTGTCCGGACCACTCAAGATCTCCACCTGCAGGCTCTGGCCTACTCATGGGGCGTTCACTTTCTACCAGATGCTGGGTCTCATTGCAGTAGGCCTGACAGTGGCACTAACTTCCAAGATAAAGCCGTACCCTCCTGGAACTTACGGTCCAGTGAGGAAGACAAATAAACAAGATAAAATATATAGTGTGCTCGTGATAACTAGTAAGGAAGAAAAAATTAAGTTGGGAAGGAATGTAAGTATCAGAGGAGGGAATTAAATTTCAGCTGTCAAGAAAGTCTTCACAGTAAAGGAGACTGAATAAAGACCTGAAGGAGGTGAAGGAGCAGCCGGTGGCTACCTGGGGGACAAGTCCCCCACACAGGGGGCAACCATACAAGGATAGAAGTTGAGGGATCCCAGAGTGAAGCTGAAGGACAGACAGAGTAGGAGATAAGGTCAAGGAAGTAGCAGGAGCCAGAATATGTGGAGCTGTGCAGGTCATGGCAAGGATTTCAGCTCTTGCAAGAGAAATAGGGAGCCACAGGACAACTTTGAGCAGAGAGCAAGGGCTCATCCGAATATCTTGACAAGCTCAAGCTGGCTGCTCGATAGAAAATAGACTCAGGGGAAGCAAAAGAACAAGAGAAAATTGTGACTGTGTGGATCAGAGTGGTGCAGGTGGGGTAGCGAGAAGTGGGGAAGGCATATTTGGGAGGAGAGTCTTTAAGGTTTGCTGGCACATCTAAGTGGGTGTGAGGGAAAGGGTGATGGAGGATGGTTCCAAGGATTTTGGCCTGAACAAGGAGAAACTGAAATGCTGAAAATGGCAAAAGAAGCAAGTTTAGGAGGGAGTGTTATTAAGAGCTCAGTTTTTGGTATGTTAAGAGAGAATCTTTTTAGGCAAGCAAGGTTGGGAGACACAAGACTTTGAATTCAAGGGACAAATGGGTTTCACCAGCATCTAGGGAGTACTTCAAGCCAGAAGATGGGATGAGAACACCTGGAGAGTGAACATGAAGGTAGAGTTCAGAACCTAAGCTTCATGTTCTCCCTGTATTGAGAGGTTAGAAGATGAATAGGGTCCAGCACAGGAGTGGCTGGACACAGGAGACCCAGGGAAGTAGGGGATCCTGGAAGCCTGATTCAGGGGTTAGAACTTGATTCATACTTGATACCAAGTGCTCCTCAATTTAGATAAAATGAGAACTGAAAAATGACTGTTGGGGCTGTGGGTGTAGCTCAGTGGCAGAGTGCTTGCCTAGAAAGAAAGGCAGGAGGACATTTTGGATGTAGAGGTTGTGGAGGTCACTGGTAACCTAATGATGAGAATGGTGTGGTAGGATCAAAATCCTGATGGGATAGATTAAATGATATATCACAGATTACAAGTTCTTAAGTTTAGTGTAGTAAATCTCTTTAGGACATTAAACATAAATAATGACTTTCTCTGGGATTGAAAACAAAATATAGAAAGAAGCCAAAAAATTTACACACACATAAACCCAATCAGTTGGGGTTGGGGTTGTGGCTCAGTGGTAGAGCGCTTGCCTAGCATGTGTGAGGCACTGGGTTCGATTCTCAGCACCACATATAAATAAATGAATAAAATAAAGATCCATCAGCATCTAAAAAATGTTCTTTTAAATAAAAATAAACCCAATCAATAAACAAGTAAATTAAAAGGATAGTTCTCAAAAGAATTCAAATGGACCCCAAATATATGAAATATGTTTAATATCCTTAGCAATCAGGGAAATGTGTATCAAAACAGCACTGAGATTCGATTGCATTCCAGGTAGAAAGGCAATCATCAATACAAATAACAAGGCAGACGAGGTGGTGCATGCCTGTAATTCCAGCCACTCAAGAAGCTTAGGGGGAGGACTGCAAGTTCAAGCCTGCCTTAACAACTTAGTGAGGCCCTAAGCATTTTAGAGAGATCTTGTCTCAAAAATAAAAAATAAAAATGTCTGGGGATGTGGCTCAGGGGTAAAGCACCCCTGAGGTCAATCCCCAGTACAAAATAAATAAATCAATTTTTAAAAGGGACGAAGAGGGGGTCAAATACAAACAGTTTTGCAGTTGGGGATGTGGCTTAGTGGTAGAGAGCACTTGGCTAGCATGGGCTACATTTGATCTCTGGCACCACAAAAGAAGAAAAAAGAAAGAGGGTTAGTTTGCAGAGTATCCAGTGCTTTGGGATTATTTCTCTCCATTCCCTTCTCTTGAGACACAATACCCAACACACTTGGAATACATATATGCAGTTTTAAAAGCACCAATGATTCACTACAGACTGTTTCCTTGATTTCAGTAATCCCCTCACCCAAGGAATTCCATAAATACAATCACAAAGCCTTAAAGGAGTTTGCCAAAAGTTTTATTGCATTTAAAGAGAATATCACATTTTTCCGTAGTAAAATGATCTTATTCTCCAAATGATTACAAAGCTCTTTTCATTTAAAACATTTTGGTTATGTGTACTAAATAGCATAGTATTTAAAATTCAGTTATAAATTATATTCTTTAAAAAGAAAAATAATTTTTTTTTAAAGTCAAGTACTAAATGCCACATACTGGTCAAATCCAGCATGATCGTTTCACATAGCGATCTATATTTAAACTACTGTGCCCAAAATGGCATCCTATTTAGCAAGGAAAGCAGCAGAGCCACACTTCAGGGCTCAGTGTGCACTTGAAATAATTTGGTTTTGAGGTCCAAGATAAAGTGTTTTTCCTAACTTCCAAAATACATAAAATATTTTTTTTAAATGTTCAGATATACACTGAGTCAACATGAACAATGTCAGATTATTCTAAGAGATACTTAGAACCTAGAAGCTCTCTCTTAATACTGCAGGGTTCAATTTGTGGTAGCTCTAAGTTTCAGGCTAAAATAAACAGATGGGAGAACAAATGGATGAAACCATTTTACCAAGCATCAGGCAATGCCTTTACAATCTCCTATTTGTCTGCCACAATATATTCATTGTTATATCAGAAATCATTATTAAAGGGATATTGTAATTTCTGGTAATAAGCCCCCATTCTCCCCTTCACACATAGCTCATGTCAATGGTAAAAAGGAGCTATCATTAGTCAACAGTGAGCCCAGTACAGTCTAATTAGGAAAATGATAATGATCATTGTTTTCCTAATTGGTTTTATCAAATCCTCATACAAAATGATGAAGGCAAAGACTTTAAGGAGAACAGGCTCAAAGGAAAACCTGTGATCCCCAATTCACCTGAACCCTACTTAGAGAACATTAGGATTCAGAGACCTACATGTAAGTTCAGGTGGAATTTTAGGTATTACACAATCATCCACAGTCATGGTGCTGAAAGCCCTTGATAAATCAAGGATCCCAGATCTACTAACACTGACCCAGATGCAGTACTTACTGCTTTGTCTCTGTGTTAAGTCTGAAAGATGAACAATGACACTTCCAGTGAGAAATTAGGACAACATAAAAATAAAACTGAGCAAATCACTCATTCTCCAAGTTTTAACACTGCTAACTCCCCAAACTGATTTTAGCCTGAAAAAGTTAGATTCAAATGTTCAAATATTTACTTATGCAAGCACAATAGAAAGCGCTATGTATGTATGTATTTATATACATCACTTTTTCATATTCCCTCAGAGACATTTTTGTGTGTGAGCTAGAAACACAAACAAGGGACTTTTTCATTTATTACCTTGGAGGCCACATCCATTAGAGAGTTTTCATTTGGGGAAGATTTTCTTGTGAGTTTCATAATTTAAATATTTCAATGTTAACAAAAATTATGTACTTCCAAGTACTTGAATGTGGTAATCGCTTTATAGATGTTTTTCTTTTCCTCAGATATGTGTACAAAATACAACACATATAATATTGTTGATTCTACACATTTTTAACTGCTATATGTATTTCAAAAGAAAAAAACAATGCTGAAAGGAACAAGAAGTGTAGCACCAATCTTCACCTCATCTTTCTTTGGTAGGGGAAAAAAAAAGGCACAAACTACACAATCCATTCATAGTGAAGGGTTAAAATATAACACTATAGTAACAAATCCTTGGTCCCTGAAATAATATTTCAGTACAATCTGAATTATGAAAGACACTCTGTCCATTAGGGAACATCAAAGTAGAAAGGTTTATGTATTTACCCATACTTAAAATATTTAATCAATTGACACTTTTAGTATCAGTCAGATACTGAACAATGGTATCAAGAATAAGTCACATATCATAGGTTTCAAAATAGTATCATAGATCTAACTTGATTTCTCAGTGATATATTGTTAGTCCCTATCACATACATGCTTAGTAACATCCAACTCCAATATACTCTTCTTACAAGATTTTTCCCCCCCGGGCACTTGAACCCAAGCTTGCATTACCACCAGGTTTTTGAGACAGCTTCTCAGTGAATTGCCTAGTCTGGACTTGAACTTGTGATGCCCCTGCCTCAGTCTCCCTAGTCACCGGGATTAGGGGTGGGTGCTGTCACCACACTGGCATTAGCACTCATACTGAAAGGTCAAGAAACATCGTGGGAATTTGTAGGCTAACTTCTAAACTATGGGTGAACTCAAGGACAGCATTTCGAAAGGCTCCCGGGAGACAAAACTTCATTGCTGTGGTCCTTGTTCCACTAGGAAAGGAGAGCCTCCACAGGGGTTTAATGTGTAAGTTGTAAGGCTCAGGCCTTACAGGAGCTATCACCAGGGATCACCTATCCTCCTGACAATGAAAACAGACCTTTTCATTGCCAGGGTAATTGAAAAGTCATTTGTGAAGCAAGTTAGCAAATGTTAATTATTATCTAGACTGTAAGTTCCTGCAGTTTCTTCCTTTGTGAGATCCACAAGTCACATTCATTGTTATTTCTTGTTTGTTCCTTTTATACACAATTATAGGGGAAAAGCGCTGAAGAAATTTTACCGACATTTGACCCCATTAATAACTTGCATTCCCTTGCCTTTTAATCCAGACTCACCATGATTAGCTCCAACCTGATGAAGCAGATGGATGCAGCTGGGCATTCAATGGCGGCTGAAGGCTGAGGTAGTGGACCGTGGTGATTGAGTGAAGGCTGTCAGCAAATGCTTAGAAAGGTTCAATTTCATTCCAGGTATCTTTCCAATTTACTAGTAAAAATACTGAAATCTTCTGCTTCAGAAATGAGGTAGCTTCCTATACCATTTGATATTTGTCAAGACATGAAGAATTTTTTTCTGCTCCCAGAAAGCAAGATTGTACCCATTTAGTGTGGTACATTGAACTTTAAAACAGTTTTCCTCAAGTGTGTAGAGGTCAAGGTGATTGCAATTTACTATTTAAGATCTGACAATTTAAAAGGGGAAAGCTAAACTACTGTGTCCTCAGTTTCAGTGTTTCTCTGAGATTCAAAGTTGTAACAATGAATTTTATCATGGGTCTCCACTGTCTCAAAAGTCATCTGTTAAGTCCACATTAATGGTGGTTCGATAATCATGGTTCTAACATATATACAGTTTAATATTTAGCTATGGGCAATTGTACCCTGGTATTTTTCCCCCTTTATTTTATTTTTATGTGGTGCTGAGAATCGAACCCAGTGCCTCACACATGCTAGACAATCACTCTACCACTGAGCTACAACCCCAGTTCTGTACCCTATTATTCTATACATTACTTTAAATGGGAAGGAAGCATGGGACAGGGACAAATTCAATTTTATTATTATTTGTGGTGCTGGGGATTACTTATAACACGAAGTATTAGTCTTTGCCAACAAATAATAAACATAGCTGTGACTATGAAATCATACTAGACCAGGAGTTTCTGTCCACCTTGTTTTTATTTGCCCCTGGAACATTCTCAAACTCAGTTCCAGGGACTCTTTTTATCTCAACAAAAATCAGTGAATATAATAGAACTGATAAGTCAGTAAAGTAGCAAGTTTTCCTATGGTATGTTTTCTTCCCCCAGTACTGGGGACTGAACCCATAGGTGGTTTACTACTTGCTAAGTGCTCAGGCTGGCTTTGAACTTGCAATTCTGCCTCAGCCTCCTGACTTGCTGGCATTACAGGCATGCACCACTTGCACCTGGCTATGCAATGTGCTCTTATCCCATGCTATCACATTACAATTATGACTGACAAATTGTTCTTTTCTTTTACAAGTGACAAAAAGTTTGCCTTTTGAAGAGTTGATTTTTTTCTAATGCTTTTTTTTCCTATTAGCAAAGATGGTACTTGTCTTTCAAATAAAAAAATATAGATGTATAAACAAAGTAATAACATTTTGCCTCCTTTGAAGGCAACACACTGAAAAAGCAACAACCTTTAACCTAATATGAAAAACTGCTCCTTAATGTTTTGTCAGTTTTCAGTATTTGAAATTTCCTGAAGCATTGTAAATACTTGTTTACATATTTTAAAATTGAAGCTAATGAGTTCACACATTTCCATTTGTATCTGTAAAATCTGGAATTTTTCTTTGAGACCATTCAACATAAAATGTAATTAATCCAACCTTAGGCAGGTTCTGTTGAGGCCCACTACATTCCAAGTCATCCTCCGTGGTGTGCTTTTAAGACTAAGATTTAATAAAACCTTAATGGAATATGAAAACCAAATTAAGCAACTATGCTTTCTGAAATATTTATGCTAAGAACTTGGCAATTTTTTTTCTTCAAAGCATTTACCTTAAACATTTAAAGTTTTAAAAATTAGCTCGAAAGTTGACCATTACATGAAACAGTAGTTTCCCTTAAATATTTTAATCATGTAATTTAAAAGATCATTGGAGACCATTAAAATTATAAGCTGAACACTATGAGCAAGTCATTCTCCAATTTACACAAAACTGGGTTGGGATCCATTCTGTGACACTGCAGGGTCCAGTAAGTAGCTCAGCTAAGCAACTAAACAAGGACATTAGTGGGCTCTTCAGTAGGTTGTTGAAGGATGGAGGGAAGTAAAGGGAAAGAATGATGAGGAAAACAGAGTAAGAAATAAGGTACATATGAAAGGACTCACTGGCAGTTACTCCTTAGGGCCACCCATGCCTTAATCTTACATCACACTTTCTATGCAGTTTCTATTGACTAAATATTAAACTCCACCTGGACACAGGATCATTTACAACAACACTGGCATAAATGGAAACAAATGCAGTTAAAAGGATAACAGTTATCTAAAGTAAACACATTTACTTTTCATATCAAAGTTATACATCTATTTTCAAAGTGCAGAAATTTGAAGCTAATAGCATAAAAGTTTTCTGCATACTTGGGCAGGCCTATGGGATCATCTGCAATCATGTATCTACTGATGACGTATGGATCATGAAGTGTAAATGAAATCTTGTTTCTATTTATGAACAGAATTCGAAGCTTGATACAAGCAGTATACAATGTTCAGTTGAAATCACAGATTTTGAAGCAGGGTTATAGAGTAAGCATTGCAGCAGTGATCAAAGAGATTTACAAATTTTGAATGAAGTATCAATAATCTGGGTGGTGTATTACTAGTTAGATGGATGGTTCCCCACAACTTCCACTAAAATTTAACCAAAACCTTTCTGGGAGCCCCTTGGACATCTGTTATAGTCTGACCCAAAGTTTCTATAAAGAAAAATGATCGTTCCCTTTCTTATGTTACTGTTGGCCTCAAATGCCAACTTTTTGAATTTGAGAATGTGCTGAGTGTTGTCAGACTGTTCTGACACTGCATTCTCATCCTCTCAGAGAAATGTCTGAATTAAACAAAAAGATTTCACCAGGTCACTTGATTCAACCATGACACTGTTCAGAAATTAGATTTGCTTTGACTAAAGTGGTATTTTTAAATCTAAAACACAAATCTTTATTTCTCATCTTCTTGGTTTGTATATTTGACTTTTAGGACTTTCTTATCAAATAACACATTCCAAAACTTTATTTAGTGGAATTTAGCATCTTACCCTTCCCTGTCTTTCTTTCTAACTTCAGGGTACTCTCCATGAATTCTATTACAGTGAATCCCTTTCAGGGTTACAGATAGTCTGATTCATTTCATTAAATGGAAAACTACTTATATGCATTATTATATACAATATGCTGAGATCTAAGTTTTTATTATAAATACTTTAGTCACTTTGCTGTTTTAATGTGAAAACCAAACCAGATTAAAATCTTCAGGTTTCAAATTATCTTTTTCCCTTTCAAAAATTAGCACATTTGAAATTGAATTGTTTTGAAAGGAAAAACAATTTGGAGATCTTTACAGGTCTTTTTCATTTTAGAATTAAGTCTTTCTGTAAAATTTGTGTGTGTGGGTGGGTGTTCCTTTGGGAATCTCTGCTAAAATTTAAAAAAAAAGAAAAAAGAAATCAATATTTTTATAATGACAGTTTTAATGATTTAAAAAAAAATTTTATTCTTTAAGTTGTAGATGGAACCAATGACTTTATTTTATTTATTTATTTTTATGTGGTGCTGAGGATGGAACCAAGTACCCCACTCATGAGAGGCAAGCATTACACCACTGAGCCACAACCCCAGCCCTGATGATTAGTTTTAATTGTGTCTTTATTGAACTTTTCAAAAATGTAATAATGGTATGGAAGTAATGTTCTGGATAACTGGGAGTGAATAAATGAAGGATTTAATATACTATATTATCATGAAACATGAACATGAAAAGGCAGTGTAATCAAAATGTAGTTTTTTAAAATTCCTGCCACAGAATCTTTTGCAAACAAATTATCAAAGACCCCTGAAAATGAAATATAAAACTATTAGAAGGAGTAAGTTGCAGCTGGGCATGGTGACACGTACCTATAATACCAGCTACTCAAGTGGCTTAAGCAGGAGAATCGCAAGTTCAAGAACAGACTCAAGAACAGACTTAGCAAGACCTTCTTTCAAAATGAAACATAAAGGGCTGGGGATGTAGCTCAGTGGTAGAGTACCTTAGGTTCCATCCCTAGTACCAGGGGTAAAATGTAGTAGTAAGTTGCAACTATCTGTCTGGGATAGTAAATTGCTGAATATCTTCATAATCAAAATTATTTACAATCCTATTAAAAATAAATTCCACATTTAGCATTTATATTATGAAATTTTAAAGTGGTGAGTGAGAAAGTTGATACTGAAAAGTCATTGGATTTTCCAGCTGTTCAATTAACAGCCTCACATCCCTTCAGCACCCCCACACCTGTTCCTCCCAAACCAACTACTACAAATCCATATGCTCTCCAGGTAGTCCACTCTTAACTAGAGCAAAGTAGGACTTTGCCTTTTAAAGATAATAGAAGATAAAGAGAAAAATAGTGAGCTAATAAAATTTTCATACCTTACAGATCATTTACAAACAGATGAATAAAGATCTAATATTCATCTACACTTAGGATTTAAATATACTTTGCATATTATTGACTTTTAAAAGTCTAAAGTACTGAAGTATAAATTTCAAACATAAGAAAGTGTTCCAGTTTTTATAAGTGAATAATGTGTCAGAATATGGCTTGGTTTTTAATTTTAGGTATTCAAAACTAATAACTTTCTTATGAAAGTCTACATATAAATAGAAAAAAATAACAAATATTAATGGAGATCACACTAGGATAAACACAGCACCATGTAACAACCTTTCAGTTAATGCGGGCTATATAAATGATGATGGTCCCATAAGATTATATTGCCTAGTAAAATTGTAACCATCTTGGTGTAAGTTCATTCTATGTTTGCCCAATGAAACTGTCTAAAGATGCATTTCTTGAGACAGGGTCTCACTAAGTTGTTGAGTCTGGCTTCAAACTTATGATCCTTTTCCCTCAATCTCACAAATAGCTGGGATTACAGGAATGTGCCACCACAACCAGTTAATGATGAATTTCTTAACATATGTCCCAGGTCATTAAGTGATGTATGACTGTATACATGAATGCAAATTTTTGCTAGAAAAATTTGGAAATGTAGGCATTCTCTGTTATTAGTACTTTAACTTTTTGAGGCCCATTGACCTCTTAAGTTTTCAATTCTGCAAATAGTTCAATGAAATTGACACAGGTACATTAAAATGGGTTGAAAATCATAACCTAGAGCTTGTATATATTAATATATTATGTATAACTAATATAATAATATATAATTAATTTAACATATAATTTAAATAGGTTATTATTTCCAACCTATTTTAATACACCTGTGTCAATGTTGTTGAAATAGTCACATAATTGAAAACTTGGGACTTAATGAGTTAATGGATCTTATATAATTATACTATATGTTATATACATTTAATTTTTATAGATGTTCCACATTTGGGACAGTGGGACAAAATAGGTTAATTTCATTAAACCAATTTAAATAATTGTTTCTGTCAGAAAGAGATTTTCTTCAGGAATACAAAGGTTTTTGTTCCTTCCCATCTGTGCCTGTAACTTCAGCTTGATAATTTGTTCAGTAAGACTTGATTTAAATACTAGTGCTAAAAAATCCAGGTCAGAAAAATCCATAAGTCTAAGTTAAAAGCACCAGAATATCTTTCTTATATTCTATTTTACTTTATTGTTGAAACAAATCAGAAATCTGGGATGTTTCTGGCTACTTGAGTAAAACACACTGCAAACCCAAAGGGAACAAAGGTAATGAGAAGAAATGCCTTACTCCTGAACTGCTCTGCCCTTCTGAAGCAGATCCTTTTCATCTCACATATTGATACTGAATACAATGTTAGCATCTGCTTCTAGAAGGTCCCTTGATGCAGGAGCAAGTAGTCTATTCTAATTGCATAGCTACCTCACAGGCAAGCAACTTTAACATAGACTTGAGGTTTAGATAGATCTGGTATTATCTAGAATCCAGGCTTAAATTTTGTAAAAAGTTTCCAAGGAGCTGAAGAAATTAAGAGTACCAGAACTGAAGACACCATGAGACAACAAACAAAATATTTCCAGACCTAAAAAAACCACAACCCTTTCAGTATAGCTTGAGGTATTTTTAAATATTTGTACAAGCTAATAGCATTCACAGTTTCCAAAGTTGCTTTTTACTGAGATAACTTCAAATGTTCACAATATTTAACTTTCATGCATGTTTTCCTGAAACTGAGTCTTTCCTCAGACTCCTGGAAATATCAGACAGCTATTCAGTGGCAGAAAATGGTTCTTGTAGTTAATAAGAGTTCTACTTCCCAATTATTGTGCTATTCTGAAGATATGATTAAAAAAATAAGAAATTTGCAATTCATATAAAAAGAAAACTTGCTTAAAATTCAAAAGCAAGTCCAGTCTGGTGGAGGTATATAGGACATTAAATAATAGAGTCAGATTCTTTTTTGAAGATTCCAGATGAGCTTGACAGCAGAGAGTTCTGGTTATCCAACATTTTCTCCATTTTTTCTCCTCCAGTAGTTTTACTGATCTCTCTTTGCTTCTTACTGTGGATCCATGGGATAAAACAAAGCACAGTACCTCCAATAAGAGGAGGAATTCCCGCAAGATAGAATGCCACATCATAGGAGCCCAGCTTGTCACGAAGTAACCCTGTGAAGGGAAAAAGCTGTCATCAAGAAAGAACAAGTGTGGCTCTTAGTAGTCCTCAGATCAGTCAAAATCATGGCCGAGGCCTAGCCTCATAACTTCACCTCAGCAGGACTGACTCAAACATCTCAGATATGGGACATTTTTAGGAAACAGATCTGAGATATAAACCATTTCTAATATGAAGGAAACGATCTCATATCTTAACCCTTATCACTGAGTGCAGGCCTCTGAATTTTTATACCAAGATATTACTTGGGAGAAATATTTGCAACTAAGCTTCAGCTTTCTCAAAGCCCCTCAGAGACCATTGGAAGTATTCAAACACATGATGTAAACTTGACTTAGCCAAAGGTGGACAGAGCATCCAGCTGAAATTTTTCTCAAATGTCTACATTTCAAACTAATCTTGGGTCTGTTATTTTTTCCCCTTTAATAAATAAGATGAAACTATTTTAAATTACAATCCAAAAGCATGAAAAATTATAAATCTGAGTCAAGATTAAAAAATTAGGGAGTTAAACATGAATTGGAAGACACTAAGGTTTGTCAGTACTTGGGAAGAAAATATAAGAATGTATATTTGGCACTGTAATAGATCCTTGGGCTTTGCTTCTAAACACTGTTATTTACAGTACTCCTTACTTCTAATTTCCCTAACAAAACCCAGGACTTGGGGTTTTAAAAGTTTTCTTAGTTTTTTTAAAACTTTTATTGTATAACCACACTTATATGAAATGTCCAGGGAATATATTACACAGAATCTCTCTGACTTTGTTAAATAAATAGCTGAGAATTTGTCCAGTTAGGTATTACTACAGAGAAATGAATGTGTATATTCATTCTGGATATAAATAAAAATACATAGTATCTCTAAATATATAACCTCCCTATCCTCTGAATCAGATTTTGCTGTAAGACTATTATGCCCTCAGAAACTCTGGTTAGTTAGGTGCTTTCTGCTACCAGTTGCTGTGTGTGGTTATTCTGTTCACTTTGGAAGATTCCTATTAGCTCCCTTATTCTTGATCTGTTAGCAGTCACTTCTGGTAGTAAACACCATTACTACTAAAGCGTTACTTGTGATCTGCTATGGATTTGGAAACCCCAAAACTAAGCTTATATGGTATAAAAAGAGTGAAAAGTGGCTTAATGATATTCCCTTGTATGGATATGCTGCATTTTGTTTTTCTGCTTATCTGCTGATAAAGAGTTGAGTTTACACTAAATGTTATTTTTTTAACGGTCCCTTACACAAAGCATGTATATTTAGAAATCTTTCAGAATCTTCGTCTTTTTAAGTATCATGTTCCCAATTACTCCAAAGCATACCCTAAATAAAATATAGTAATTGTGGGAATTTAAAGCCTAGAAGCTTACTCTTATACATTTTACTGAGTGTTTTAGATGCTATTAAGGATGAGAGCAACTACCCAGCAAACTTTTTTCAACACAGTTTTTTTGCAACTACACTTACCTAAAATATGATGGGTAAGGCGCACACACACACACACACACACACACACACACACACAAAATAAAAGAACCATAATCAATAAATCACAATATAGTTTACATAAGTGAGGCTTATGACCTAAAGTAGAAATGCTATTGAATGAATATAATACAGGAGAATCATTATATTTACCTGCAATGGGTGGGCCCACAGTCATTGGTATAGACATGAATCCAAGCAGAAATCCAATTGCTTGGGACACATCCTGTGCACCAACTAACTCAAAGGCAATGGGGGCCATGATAGAAATGAAGCATCCATCGAAGAGACCCATGATGAGACAGACAGCAATGAGGGCCCCAAAGACACTGCACAGGGGAATCATCATGGACATCAGACCAATGAAGAAAAAGGAAAGCACCTAGGATAAATGACCGTATGTCAACTCTGTTTTTGGAAAAAAACAACTCTGCTAAGTGATAACTGCTTATCTCCCATCCCCTTGATCCTAAATACATAACCAGATTCCCCAAATTCCATTCAGATTTTCTTAATATATCCATTAGGGATAAAGAGAAAGAACTGTTTATATATTTACTACAAACCCTTTGATGTCAGAATCTGGAAGATATTCATCTTTGGAGTAGTGATTATGAGGCTTAAGGATCACATTGTGCCTGGTCAGTGCTCAGTCAGCTCAAATTCATTCATCAAATAGCTGATTTTTTTATCCTTTGCAACTATCATACTTTACTTGAAAAGCTTAAAGATATGTTGAAGCATTCCAGAGATAAGGTTTAGAATATTTATTTTGAACCACCAAACACCTTTATCATAGCTTTAGTTAATAGAATCAAATTCCTGATTTTGCCTGTCATTTGGTAGGCACTGTGCTATATGCAGACATTTCAATAATGAGTAAGAGGGCTGGGGAATATAGCTCAGTTGGTAGAGTGCTTGCCTTGCAAGCACAAGGCCCTGGGTTCAATCCCCAGCACTGCAAATAAATAAATAAATAAATAAATAAATAATGAGTAGGAGCTGATTTCTACCCCTGCATTATAAAGAGATGTACATTTAAATAAGTAAGTTCAAATGAATTGTTCTAGATGCTACCACAGTTCAAAGTATAGCAGGTACAAAAATGGAAGGGAATAGACAATAACTTTTCTAGGCAGAGAACTAATTAACACTGGACAATTTACTAATTGGCAGAAGAAACACTGTTTTAGTTTTGTTTCAGAGATACTGGGGATTGAACTTAGTACCTCACAAATGCTAGGCAAGCACTCTAGCACTAAGTAACAACTCCAGCCCGTTTTTTAAAAATTTTATTTTGAGACAGGATCTCACTAAGTCGCCCAGGCTGGCCTTGAACTTGCAATCCTCCTGCCTCAGTCTCACGATTAGCTGGGATTACAGATGTGTGCCAATATACCTGGCTAGAAGAAATGTTTTAAAAAGGATCAAGTTTTTAAAAAGCATATGCATGGAATAGCAACTATCGTTTACTTCATGTCTTTTAAGTTCTAGGCATTACTTTGAATACTTTAGATGGATTATTTCTCTGGTGATCCTTAGAACCTCTTTATGAGGTGAGTACTAATGTTACCCCGCATTCTAAAGATGAAGATAGTGATGCTGAGAGAGGTTAAGTAACATGTCCAAAGATGGAGCTAGTCTGGAACCTGTGGCTCATGTGGACAGAAGCAGGGAGTGAATAGGACTATTCCCAGAAGATGCTCTAGTGACAGCGGAATTGTGTATAATGGAGACTACTAGATAAAGCAGCCTTCTGGATCACCACTTCACCTCTTTCGTATTTCCTAAAACCCACTGACACATCCTTGGAAAACCAAACTTGGTAGTGCATGTCAGCACCACCACTCAAAACCTGAGGACTCAAGTCACAGTGTGAGTTTAAGGTAGGATACAAGAATGGCAGCTTTCGGCTGGGCACAGTGGTGCACACCTGTCATCCCAGCAGCTCTGGAGGCCGAGGTAGGAAGATGGCAAATTCAAAGTCAGACTCAGCAAAAGTGAGGTGCTAAGCAACGCATGAGACCCTGTCTCTAAGTAAAACAAAATAGGGCTGGGGATGTGGCTCAGTGGTAGAGTGCCCCTGAGTTCAATCCCTGGAACCCTCCCAGCAAAAAAGAATAGCAGCTTTCACAAACTTTAACACAAGTGATCCATGGACACTACAATAAAAAACACACTCTTGGAAAATGTGTTACACTAAAAGAACTAAAAGATTAGTTCTCTTCCTAACACCATTATGCCATATAGCTCAGTACATTTTTCTTCATTACTATAAATATAGCTTTACAGTAAAATTATGATTGGTTTAAGAATCTGAGTGGGCTATTTGAAAAATAAGCTTGGCACTTCACATTTGCATTTTGAAAGGAAAAATAATCTTCCCATTCTTCTGATTTTTATTTTCTAATGAAATATTCTTTCCTCTAACCCAACTTCCATGAAAATACATGCATAATTTCTCTGCAGTGAGTAATTACTGGACTTGTAGCCTGGTAGGCTGGAAAGAACTAGACTTAGAGGACACCAGATTCTAGCTGTCTGTGACCATCACTAAGAAAAAGACTTCCTAATATTTCCCATCTATTAAGATCAAAAGAGGTCTAAATATAAAATAGAGAAGCTGGTTTGAAATCAACAAATAATAAAGACTTATGGAGTTATTTCTATTGCAAAACTAACCAGACAAACCCTAATGTTCTTAATTATAAATATTTTCATTCTATCTACAAACATGAAAGGCAATAAATATGGAAAACCTTAGAAACACCCACATATAATCAAACAAACTCCAAGGAATCTAGAATAAAACTTCAACAGACCATAGAGCCAGATGCAATGGATCTAACTTCTAAAACCACAGACCAAACATTTTTAGCCATACCACTATATAT
The DNA here is from genome assembly GCF_902686455.1 of Sciurus vulgaris. Lineage (NCBI taxonomy): Eukaryota > Metazoa > Chordata > Mammalia > Rodentia > Sciuridae > Sciurus > Sciurus vulgaris. The sequence goes on from NC_136467.1 coordinate 53,783,345, forward strand.
ATTAACTTTCAGAAATATATATATGTATATGTATATATATTAATTTTAATTTTAATGTGCTTCAAATTATTTTCCTACTTGTTCAGTACAAATTTCTTTCAAGATAAGAAAACCACCTTGTGGAATCTTATCCTTGGTCATAAAAGTCTAGTACAGGACTTGGCACAAACTCAATTTTACTTAATAACAAATGTTTTCATGAAACAATTTATGTAACATGAGATCTAGGCACTTTACCTTTAGTAGTTTTCCTGATTTCTCTTTTCATTTTGAGTGCCTTTGAAATTTTGTTCTCTGGTCAATTATGTAAAAAGTCATTCACTTAAGATTTTTAGCACATTATTTAATTCTTTATCTGGCTGCAACTTCTTTGTTCTTTTCTCAATTTAAACTACATTAACTCATATTCTTTCATTTTTAATTATTTGACAATGATTTATTAATTTGTTACTTAAAAGTAAATTTTTTAGGTTTTCCTTTAAGAATTGAGTTTATGGGCTAGGGTTATGGCTTAGTGGTACTGCGCTTGCCTGGCATGTGTGAGGCCCTGGGTTCAATCTTCAGCACTAAATATAAATAAATAAAATAAAGGTCCATTGACAACTAAAAAAAAATTTTTTAAATAGAACTGAGTTTATGAAATGTTTACACATTTTATAGATGTGTATATTGCTTTGTTTTCTTAAAAGCGTCCAAGGAAGCACTTTTTGTCATAATATCATAGGCCCTAAAAGAATAAGCGCAATTTAAGTTAATTTATGTACCTAAGACAGGAAGGGTTTTTTGCAAGTACCTTCCCAGTTCTTTTTTCTTTCTCTCTCTCTTTTTTTAATGCCTTTTATTTATTTATTTATTTATTTAATTTTGGGGGGTACAAACCAGGGCCTTGTACGTGCTAGGCAAGTGCTCTACCACTGAGCTACATCCCCAGCTCACCTTCCCCATTTCTATCACAAAGATAGCCATTCTTGGAGACATGTCAGTTTAAGTTTGGCTCAGGAATCAAAGTATAACTCAAGAGGAAAAATGAGCTACACCTGAATAAGCAGAAGGCATTTGTGCAGGCACATAATTGGCCACAGTTAAGATTCAAGTGTTGTTTCTAATAGGTTTATTCAATATAAAGTTTCCAGACTTTCAGATCCTCTAGCTAGGCACCCAGGCCAGAAAGCAGCTGGCAAAAGTCCCGGTGTCCCTCACAAACTAAAGGGCTGTTCCGGCCACATAGCCAGGGCTGGCTGGCTGCTTTTGAAGCACATGGAGGCCACTGTACTTTCCAAGTGCTTTGCAGAGAGTCTGCTCACTTGTGCTCCATGACTACTACTTTTGCACTTGACCCTTCACACTGGTGCCACAGCCTAGATAAGATTATGGAGCCTCTGACTGGTATTCAGACTGGGGAATAGTTAAGTGTTTAGATACTATTTTAGAATTAGCTTACATTTGGTAAAGTCTATACACTCATTCTAAGGTTGTCTTTAGAAAAATGTAAAATGCTAAAGTAGAATAAAAAACAAAATTGGACAACACTGACCACTCCACTGTATCTGAAGTGGAAGAAGAAATTGACCAGGAAGATGGATATGAAATCCATAATTCTTTCTAAATTACAAATGTAACTCATGAATACATTCTTTAAACAATTCAAACCTTAGAAAAATGTACACCGTAATATATGAAAGACTTCCCTCGCCCCTTCTAGCCTCAACCCATGCTCTCTCCTCAGGAATAACCCCTTGACAATTGGTTTGCACCCCTCCCAAGCTATTCCTAGCAACACACACATATGTTTGGGGTTGTCTGCTTTACACACATGGACATGACGTCCACATTTGGTATGTCCATGTCACACAGAAATATGACACAATGGAAGTGCTCCAAATCAAGCCTAGAAGCCCTCTACCATAGAGTTATATCCCTAGCCCTATGAAACAGGGTCCTACTAAGTTTCCCAGGTTGGTTCCAAATCTGTGCTCCGTCTGCCTCTGCCTTCCAAGTAGCTGGGTGTGCCATCATGCCCAGCTCAATCCTTTTATACACAATTAGAGCCTTCAAACCTTTCACCTTTCCAAAATTACAGCTTTAAGATACAGACAGATCTGTAGTCATTTAATCATGACTAGAAAGACAGACTGTGAGGTTAAGAAAAGTGGCAGGAAGAAAGCAGGGTAAACACAGCCTTTCCTCTCCCAATAAAGGACATACTCCAGAACTTTGCAAGATTTCCTTTAACCATTATCATCCTATATAATGCAATTCAGTTGTATTCTTCTGCCAGGAGTAGTGAGCTTTTCTCAGTCTTTACAATCATTAGACTAAAAATACCTGGAACTCAGGATCTTGAGGGAAGTTTAAATTCAGAACTTTTAAGCAAAAAGATGTAGATATATTCTTAAAATCATTGTCTATAAGCAAAGACCTCTAATTCAGGAAAACTAAGTTGTCCTTTCTTGAGAACTGTTTCAAATTGGGATCTACCTTCTGTATTTAACATGATTATTAAAATATAATAAAAGCAAGGATTTATTAACCATCCATCCTGGGACAGCACTTTACATATGCAGTCACCAGAAATCTTCACCACTGTCCTCTGCTGATTCTGAAGACAAATTGCTAGTTAGACACTCACTCCAGAGCCTATGCTCCTCTGTTCTGCAGCCTCCCAAACCAGAGATGACTGTGTCTTGAAATTTGACCACATGGGAGTGCTGTGAAGTGTGTTTATATCACCCATTGTTCTAGGACTGGCAGCTACTCAGAACTGGCTTCAAGGGAACAAGGAGGAATGACACCTGTCACAGCCCCTTGAAGCTGTACTATAAGAAACAAAAGTAGGGAGCACGTGTGCCTGAGAAAACCTACCGCCAATGAAAGGAATGAAGGAGAGATAAGCAGAAGAGCATTCCAGCCTATAAAGGTTGGGTCAAAGGGCAGCCAGCCAGGGAAGAAGGGAGGAAGAAAGGAATGCACACACAGGCAGAGCTGGAGTCTGTTGCAGCAAAGAAGCTAAAAATCAAAAACCTTGGGAAAAGAAAGTCAGAAGAAAGTGTAATCCCAGTGGCTCAGGAGGCTGAGGTGGGAGGTTGGCAAGTTTGCTAGGCAACCTAATGAGATTCTATCTTCTCAAAATAAAAAAGGAAAAAGGAACTGGGGATGTCGCTCAGTGATAGAGCACCCTGGACTCTGTGTTAGTTGGGCTGTGTTGTCTCTCGTGCTGCTGTGTTTACAAGATGAAGTCCGTCAGTAGCCCCCAGCAGCCCCAGGACACACTAAGGACTTTTCTGCTACTCCACCAGCCTCTTAAAAATCCAGTCATCCCACCTGTGACTCTGCACATAACACTGGGTGTCCCAGCACATACTACTGCCCTACATTTGGATGAAAAAAATTTATGTAAGGGCTTAAAGAAGCCAGTCTGTGGCTCACCTTTTCACTGAAACTGAAATATCTGATCCACAATATTGACTTTTAACTCACTGCTGTCTAACTGCATATCAAATGTGGGAAAAGTAAGGAAAGGTTCTATTTTCTTCTGTAAATTACTTGAAATACCTAAGTATTAAAATGTACCCCAAAAGTGTTGCAAATGACCTGTCTGTCCCATCTGTAGGGGAAAGAACTTTCAGAAATTATTTTGGAGAAATGTTTACGTATAACATATAGCAGGACTTTACCCTCTAAGCACCTTAGTCTGGACTCCAGCATCCCTCACCTGGACCGCTCCTCATCTCCTACCTGCTCTTCCTCCCCTCCTGCACTCTTGCTTTGCTCCCTGTAACCCACCCTTTACATACAGAGCAAGTACGGTAGTTTTAAAATGTAAAATCAGACCAATATTCTCCAACAAAGGGCCACTCTACTTAAAGTAAAATCTCTTGGGTTTCAAGGCCTGGATCGCTGGCGCTCCTGGTGTTTCTACCTCTTCTGCGACGCTCCCTGTCTTCTTAGTCCCAAACACATCCAGCATTTTCCTGCCTAAGTCCTGCTCCGAGAACTCAGGGACTGTGTCTGTCTTTTTTGTATCTGGGTTGGTGTCTGGGGCACAGAAAGCACTCAGAATTTTTTGAAAAAATAAAAGGAAGCTCTGTAGTACAATAAATGCCCATTAGAAGGCTCTCTTGACACTTGAAAACCAGCCTGAACACTCAGCTACATGTTCACTCCACATCACATCCATAGTGAGAATAAATAAATACATTTTTTTAAAGTAGCACATAAATATGCATACCAGCACTACACACTGCCTCTGTCTACACTTCCTTCTGAACCTACATGCACATAAACACCTGCAGTGAGGCAGCCTCTCTGTTCCTCAGTGGACACATCTGTAAAGAGAAACAAGGACAGTTCCACCCTTAAAGGGCTGGGCAAGGATAATAAGATAATGCATGTAGAGTACTTTGTTCATCATCTGAATGTGAAAGTGCTCAATGAATGGTGGTTGTTATTACAGTCAATTAATGCACGTCCCTTCATCTGTAATAAATGCCTTTTCCAATTAATCTCATGTTTCCAAATTTCACTTTTTCTTTAAGGCACTGCTCAAATACTGCCTCTGATCTATAGCACAAGTTGAAATACTTAATCCCCAAATCATAAATCCCCTTTTGGTTCTTCTTTATCTTCCTTCTGCAGCCAAGTTTTTGGCTATAGTTGTCTATATTTCTATTTATTCAACTGATCATATCCAATCTTCTGTATCTGCCACTCCACTGAAAATGTTCTCTAAAAGGCCACTAATGGCCTCTCTGTTGCTAAATCTAGTGAAGATCTTTTAGTCTCCTCACCAGCTACTGATGCAGTGCTGGCCCTCTTGCCCTTAGAAACTCTCTATTCTTGGATTTTTCTTTCCAAACTGGTCACTCCCTATGGGTGTCCTTGCAGGTCCCTAGTCCTCCACTCACTCCATAAGCCCAGGAATACTAAAGTCCTATAGGTCTCTTATCCGGACTATTCCCGGAGCTCCAAGCTCAACTGGCCTTTTTCACAGGCACAACACATTTAACATGGCAAAATTGAACTCATCATCCTACTCGGAATTACTGACTCACTGATAAGAGAGCAAACCCATCCACTCTGTTACCCAAATTACACATCTCAAGCCCAACTTAAGTGGCTCCATCGAACGCTCATTCTCCATATGGCTGGTTTACTCCTGGCATCTCTGCCGCAGCTTCTCCTGCCTAAGCTACTTCAATAATCTCCAACTAGTCCCTTTTTTTCCACTCCTTTTTTCTTTTCATATAATAGCTTTGAGATATCATTTGCATATAAAATTCATCCATTTAAAGTATACTATTCAGGACTGGGGTTGTAGCTCAGGGGTAGAGTGCTTGCCTAGCACGTGTAAGGCCTTGGTTTTGATCCTCAGCATCACATAAAGATAAATAAATAAAGGTACTGTGTCCATCTACAACTTATACACTACACACACACTCAACACACACACACATACACACTACTCAGCAACTTTTAGTATATTCACAACATTGTACAACCACCAAAATCATCTAATTTTAGAACATTTTCATCGCTCCAAAAGGAAACCCCCCACACAGTACCAATTACTCACCAATTCCTCCTTCACCTTAGCTGCTGAAAACCAATCTACCTTCTATCTACCTTCTATCTCTATGGATCTGCCTACTATGGACATTTTATATAAATGGAATCATTCAATATGTGGCCTTTTCTGACTTCCTCAACTCTTTCCTCCTCTTCCACTCCATTCTATCCAGATTAATCTTTATAAAACACAACTCACATCACTCCCTTGCTTAAAATCCTTAAACTTAAATAACTCTCAATGGCAGAATAAAGTTCATCCTCTTTCATGTGCATTAAAGTCCTTCCCAATCTGGCCCAAACATCTACTATTCTCTCTTTATTCCATTCAAACATTCAGTTTCCCAGACACATATACCACGTCACATCTCTGCATCTTCACCCATCTATTTCCTCTGCTTGGAATACACTTCCCTATCTTCCTTAACTGTGTATCCGTCCATCCATCCGTCCAGTCTCCCATCCATATATAACTACTACTCACCTCTGTTATGTGTGTTTGGTGCTGGGAATTGAACCAAAGGCCTCATGCATGCTAGGCAAGTGCTCTACCATCGAGTTTCATCCCCAGTCCTTTAACTACTACTCTTTTCTTAACACTGCACAGACCCTCACTAATGATTCTGATTTTCCCAGGGCACCCCTGTAGCACACTCATTATTCCACTGTACTGTAACACTATCTTATCTGTCTTCCCATTGGACCTTCAGCTACTAAGGTTCACAGAATACATTTCATCTGCAGCATGTAGCATGCTTTCTGGCATGAAGGAGTCACTTAAATATCTGTTGCCTGAGTGTCATTAATGATCCTAAAATTAGCATTTATTTATGCCCACCCCACATCACCCAGCAGGCAAAAAGTCACACATACCCCCAAATTTCATAAGAGATTGCAAAAAGCACTGGATGTGCACATGATTATGAGAACTGTGCCAAAAATAAAGAATTCTTCTTAGAAAAAGCCATGGGCAAAAACATTTTGGTGGAATTCCCTGACAAAACAAAGAAAATTGTTAGACTGCCAACTTTTCATGTTGTTCAAATTCAATCTCAACTGATATTGTCCTCGAAAAACTGTTTGTAGAAGTTATGTTCTAGAAAGTATTTTTTCTTTTTATAGAATTTTAAAATATACATTTATTTAATGAGCTACTGGGCAATAAGAATAAATTTAGGGTGAAAGAAAAGTGTTAAGAAAGTACCTGTAGATAAACCTTCTTCGCACCAGGTACATAATCTGCAATCCGGCCAAAGAGAAGTCGTCCAACTCCAGAAGTGATGCCAATGCACATGAGAACTACCTCTTTATTTTTTTCATCTTGAAATCTTTCATTCACATGTTTCATCTATAGACCAAAGAGAAAGCAACCACACTAAATATGGTAGGAAAAGTGGACAGGATTGAGTCTTTACATCAAAAGTGCATTTTCTCTGCAATTGTACAGATTCTCACCCCTTCCAAATTAAAATATTTATGAAATTTATTATGATAAATTTTCATGAAAACGTGTGAAGGAAATCTAATATGATTTAGCTGGAATTAAAAAAAATAATAATAGAGCCAGGGATGTAGTTTGGTACAAAGTGCTTGCCTAACGTGCACAAAATCCTAGCTTCAATCCCCAGCACCACAACACCTACACGAAAAAGAAATGAGTTCTTGCGAGAATTTTTTTTTTTTTTCCTGTTAAGGGTTATCAGCACACACTTAATAAGCTAGTATGGAGCCCTTCAAAGAAGAAAACACATCTTTGAATGCACCACATAACCTTGTTTTCTCAAGGTAACCCAAGGACTCAGCATATTATCTGCCCCGTGAAAGACAATCGATTCTAAAATTTTACTTTGTGCATTTTTAAAGTTTATTGTATATTCCCACACCATCTGATTTTTTTCTTCCCTTTCAAAACTGGTAACAGTTCTTTAACTTCTGAATTTTCATGCTGGTCCAGAAAAATCCTCCTAAATATGGTTTTAAACTTGTCAATCCCTTATTCAAAGGCTGCCTGCTGCCTACATTTAATACTTCTTGGTTTGGTATTCAAAGCCCATTATAATCTGCCACTAATCTATCTTTGTACCTTTATTACCTACTGATACTTGGCCCAGAAGTCCCAAACAAACATAAAGAAGTAAAACAGATTCACTGGAGAGGAAAGGCATATGCTTCAGTGGATTATTACCGGCAGTGTTGCCAAGTGTACCTCCCAGCCACCTTTTATTAAAAAGTCAGAAATCTGGATTTTGTGTAGAAATGTTGGCACCTAACTTAAATTTAGAACACTGTGTGATCCAACCCTACAAAAGCCAAACAAAATATGTCTGCAAACTGCATTAGACCAGCTTTGATCCCCGCCCTAATCCCATCAGGCCCAGGACAAGTTTATTCACAATGTTGCTTAAACCTGCTAATATGTTCTTACTTCTCTACTTTTCTCCTGCCTCTTCTATGCTGGTAGCTCAGGGGTAAAGGGCTTACCTAACATGCATGATTCCCTGGGTTTGATTCCCAGTACCAAAATCAGTCAATCACATCATTCATGAGATTTAAGAGAGAGAGAGAGAGAGAGAGACTTTACCATTTGGCACTATGAGCTCCCTGTGGTCCTACCCAGCCTTGTTAGCTTTTCACTCTACACAACTCTTCCATGTCAAAGTGGACTAACAGACATCCAACTGCTTGTATCAAAGGCACCTGGAGTCAACATGCCCCATGCTGTTCAACCCCTAGCCCCGTATTTAACATGACTATTATTGGCTCCCATAACCATGATAGAAACCTGACACCCATCCTTAATTATTCCCAATTCCTCTCTTCAAGTAAAATGGTCACCAGATCCTTATGATTTGCCCTGCTCAATCTTTCACACACACTTCCTTTGATCCATGTTTCCTATGAAATTTTAGTTCAGGTTCTTGTAACTCCTCACCTGGGCTACTACAGCAATCTTCTAACATGGTTTTTCCTTGAGACCCCACTCCTAAATCTCTCCCATTTAAACTGTGTTCCCTGAGGCCATGAGTTCAACTTCCGAATTTTTAAATGTCGCTTCTAGGCTTCATAGCCTCTTTTGGCAATTATCTTCAGGGTAAAGCTAAAACTCCTGGTATGACAGGAAAAAAAACCTCTGCTTTCCTAGTACAGCCTCACCTCCAGCTGCCTCTGTCAGCATGCCATGCTCACACTGTAGGCAATGAGCACTGACTGGTCCACACTGAGACATGCTACAGCGCAAAACACATGGAGGAATTAGACATCAGTAGGGGAAAAAATGCACAATATCTCAGTAATTTTAATAATGATTTCTTGTTAAAATAATATTTGGCAAATGGTATGACTCTACTTCATGTACAACCAGAGAAACAAAGTGTATCCCATTTGTCTACAATGAATCAAAATAAATTATTTAAAATAATAATAATATTTGGGCTATATAGTTAAGTAAAATATGTTATAAACACTAATTTCATGATTTTTTTAATGTGGCTACTAGAAAACTTTAAAGTACAATCTGACTTGCATTGTTTTTTAAAGAAATCCACTTGTGGCTATAAAGATAAGAACTGCTAAGGTGACCTCAAACTTTTAGACAAGTTGAAGGGAGATCAGATTTCCACTGTGTTCTGAGGGGGAAATGAATGACCTGATTTATGACACATGCATTATTGTGTATTAATTGGCTTTACTTGGAATTTGAATCCAGACTCTAGAGTACTACTCCAAATCAGGTAGCACCAAAAGAATGTATTGTAACTTTGTGTGTGTGTGTGTGTGTGTGTGTGTGTGTGTGGTTGTGGGGATCAAACACAGGCCTTGCACATGCCAAGCAAGTGCTCTACTATAGTACCACATCCCCAGTTCCTACTATAACCTTTTTTTTTGGTGGGGAGGGGGGGGTGGTGCAGTGGGAGGAGAAGTAGCAGGGAGAGGGGTACTGAAGACTGAATCCTGAAGTGCTTTACCACTGAGCTACATCCCCAGTCCTGTTTTTGTTTGTTTGATGAAATTTTTTTTTATTCTCAGTCCTTTTTATTTTGAAACTAGTCTCCCTAAGTTGCCCACTCTGGCCTTGAACTTGTGATCCTCAAGTATCTGGGATTATAGGTATGAACCACTGTGCCTGGCTTTCTATCTTTAAGTAATTTTCATATTTTTAACTATTAAAGAGACATCATTTAGTATTCACAATAGACCAAAATTACCAGTCATTCTTTTGATGAAACTAACAACACATATTAACCAAATTGCTATTATTCCTTATTAGTGATTTTTTTTTCACTCCTGCCCCGTACTCTACTTTGTAATCTTTTTTAAAAGAAATAAGGTGAAATGTTTGGGATCTTTTGGAAAAGGGTGAATTAGGTAAATTTAAATTATACTTAAGTGGAAACTTAGCTCTTCAACTACAAAGGACATTACTTCATTAAATTTTGTTCCTGTTGTCACTGTCATTTAAATAAAGCAAGAATTTCAACTACTTTACACTCCCTCTCTATCCGCTATCAAAATCTGTAAACTAAGTTTCTTTGGTCAATAAGTGAGGAAATCATGATGGAGAGAGGAGCAGATTTTCTGGTACTGGATCTCTGGGTCCTAGAGATTCTTCCCAAGGCAGGTGTACCCAGATCTGGTGTGTTGCACTTGTGGTCTGGGCTTCCTATGACTGCTGCTGTCTGTTCTATGAATTTCTGCCTATCTTTCATCCTCTGGACACTGCCATGCACTGTGTTTAGCAGAACTCACAAGGCTAGGTACAAATGGTATTTCCAACAGAGTCACATGGGTAGACATGAAAATATTGAACAGTTTATTTTCAGATTTAATCTAACTTTTGTTTAACCTAACATTTAAACCAATACACAACTTATACTAGAGTCCACTATCTCTGCAGGGGATAATATTTTTTAGAGAAGTTGTTTTAAGTTAAATTTGGAGGGTGGGGGTGTAATTCAGGGGTAGAGTGTGTCCTTAGTATCCATCAGGTCCTGGGTTCAATCCCCAACACCAAAAAGTAAACAATAAAGTTAATTTTATCTGAATGAATAAGTATCTTCAGGGCAGGAATTAGTCTTTTACTTATGTTCTTAAACATTTGTTTAATCCTGGGCTGTACACCCCTAAGAGATGAATAAAGTCTTGCTGACTGACAACACAGCCTACTCCCAAAACATTCTTCCATCATTCAAGCAACAACAGCTTTTGCTGATCACAGAAACCATTTTTAGATTATGTGAAACCCTATTTGGTTTTTGCTATCCAAAGATAACCAAGAACTCAATACCAGAACAAATACTCATTCTACATCCATGCAGGAAAGAAGACAAACTAGTTATATACATTTCCACTTCATTTAACATCTTTATTTGTTTATTTATTTGTTTCAATGTGGTGCTGAGAATCAAACCCAGTGACTCACATGTGCTAAGCACTGTAACTTCATTTAACATCTTCAATTCAAGTAAATGGTGGTGTACCTCTCTGCATAAATGACTTGTTTCTGACTCGGCAATAAAAGCTAAGTTCCTCTTCCCTCCCTAGAGCCCTGGAGGTAGATCCCATTTTTGAGAGGTCAGGGGCAGCAGTCTATAAAAGCAACCATCTCACTGGAATGGCCTCTGCCCTAGCTTCTCTTCTCCACCACTCTCCTGCAAAGGAGCCATAGGCAAGATATTTGGAGACATCCAATAGTGTTCTTCCACTGGGAATCCAAGGCAGGGTCCTCTGGAATTCAGAGAATCAACCATGAAGAAGGTTAAATGAGTGACCACAGTACAACCTAGTGGTGTAGTAAAACTCAGTGGCAGTACACAATTGGAAAGGAAAGATATCACTGGTCCAAAAGGTCCAATACTACCTGCAGCCATGTTGTCTAAGATTGCGTTATTTGGCTATGCCATGATGGTCACTCGCCACATTATCCCTCCAACCTTCACTTAAGGGAATGCATGCTTTTTTGCTTAATTGCTTTCATGTAATACTTATGTGATTTATTACATAAGGGATATGACAAAACTTTAGGGTATACAAGTTAGACTACACATCTTCACGGAAATGTAGTTAAAGAAGAAAAGGGAAATATTGGAGACTCTTACAACAAAAATAACTTGATTTCTGACAGTGGACTTGAAGTGACAGCTGACTGACGCAGTACAAAGCATTAACAAAGTGTTAGGAGACCAAGAAAGCAGGGCAAAGACAGATGCAATAGAACATTACAGACTGAGAAAGTGAGGACTGACCTTGCACAATTGAACAAAAGACAAAAAACCTACAATATTTATCATTCACTCTGTGAAAGGCAAAAAGATTTTAGTCACCCATCTGTCCTTGTTTGTGATGATTTTGATTCCCTGCCTGCCCTTCCTCTTCAGGTAGACATCCTCATCCTGTAAAGAGGGGTGGAGAACAGGTAGGCAGGTGCATTTACTTGTGTCTAGGAGAGTAAACTCTTTGCGGGAGGGAGATTTGTGTCTTTTAGGTTTACGTGGTATACCCAAAATGTGCTAATAAGTGCTATATAATATGTTCAGTGATTAAGGTATTCAAATTGATTTCTTCAACTTCTTACTTTCCAAAAGGGACAGTAAGCTCATATCACTTCTACTCATTGCTGTTCATATCAGAGACTATCAACTTCAGCTTGTTGCTTCTCATTTGCATGTAGCATGGAGTAATTTCTGAGAATATATTCATTCAACATTTGAAAAGCTATTCCATAACTCTATCTCCAACTCAAGCAAATGGTAGTATACTTCTTTTTATAGGTATGCTTTTTAAAAAAGGTAAACTCAAAGAAAAGAGGCTGTTCTCTTTAAAAGAAAAAAAAAAGATGTGTGTTTGAAGGGGAGTAGAAAGTCTGCTGAAGTAGTTAATGGATAATCTCAGAATTTGTTACAAATGAAAACTCAACACTACCCTTTGACTTCAAAGTTGGATTAACAAATCTTCTGAATGGAATGAAATGCTTTCTCTTTCTTTTTAAAATAACTATTGTTTCCTCTATTTTTGCTTTAAAAAGAGAAAAAGGGTAAATTAAAACAAGTGGGTCATTAATTAGGAAGGGTTTTCTTTTTCATTTTTTGTTTTGGTACTGGGGATAGAACCCAGGGATACTGTGTCAACTGAGCCATATCCCTGACCCTTTTTTATTTTCTGAGACAGGGTCTCACTAAGACATGCAGGGCCTCATTAAGTTGCTGAAGCTGGCCTCAAACTTGCAATCCTCCTGTCTCAGCCTGTCACAGGCATGTGCCACTGTGCCCAGCTTCTCAGAAGTTTTGCACAAGCATCATATATCAAGATGTCAAGTCAGGTGATGAAAACTAACTCCAGAAATTTGGGTACATAAAATCAAATCCTTTACACCAAAACATTGAAATATGTTTCCATGACCATTGATAGATAATCATGGATCAGATAAATCTAAAATATAATTTTAGTTAGTTAAATCTGATCAACTGTGCTTTGAGACTAAAACATCTCTAAGATGCACTTGAAGGGGAAATTTCCTTACTTATCAACAACTGTAAGAACCAACATCTCTAGGCAGCACGGTGTTTGTTTTCAAATGACATATCTCTTGTGACTGAAATCGAGGTAGAGGTGTTCGCTGCCTTCTCAGTGGCCAATGGTAGAGAGCAGACCTTTGGTCTAACAGAACTCTAGGAGGCAGCAGTAGCTGGTTCTGTTTGTTTTTTTAAACAGCCAGACTTTCCATTTCATTAAAATGGGTTTCCATGGTGTTGAGAATGACAATGGTACCGTTAAGACATGAAAAGTTCAAGACCGAGAAATAAGAAGTTTCAAGAAGTTTCTGGAATAAAGATTATTTTAACAGCCAACAAGAAGTAGAGAAAGAAAGGCACAGAAGGAAGAGATGGCTGATAATTTGAAAAGTCTTGATCAAATTTTGAAAATATTTTCAAACTCTAAAAAAGTCTTTCTTATTTTTTTTTCCCTTTAAAATTTCCATGGATTAAAATAAATAAGTAATACATCCTTGACAGTGCATCTTTTAGATAAGATCAAATTTAGCAAAATGTTCTAGAGGAATTATCAACCAAACTCTACTTGGATTTAGATGCCAGTTTCAATAACTCTGTTAAAATTATAGGGTAGACTTTATCTTAAAATAGAAAATAAATCCCTATTCTACTGTCACATATAACTAAAAAAAAAAAAAAAAAAACAAATAAAAAAAGAAAAGAAAATAGATCCCTAGAAATTTTAGGCAACTTGAAATTATTTAGTGACCCTGTCAATTTCTGTGCCAGATACTGTGAAAGTTATCAAAAGAATACTGTTTCTTCCTGAGTGATGAAAGGTGTTTAACCTTAAGTTTAGCTTACATTCTATTCATTCCACCTAAATCTGAATTTGATTCTGCAATGTTCTTTGCTTGGAATCTCACTCTTAGCACACAAGATCCACCACTCTCGGGTCCCTGGTTCCTGGATAGTTTATATGAACACAATAGATCTGGGTGAAGACAGAGTGTCTGTGAAGGAGTGGGACAGGAGTGCTTCTTCAGTGGTTCTAAGCATGGTCCCAGGGTTCAGCCTTGGTCTGTAGCCTCCCTACACGTGCAACTGGCATCAAGAAATTAGTTAGGGCGCTTTGAAAATACAAAGTGGTTGCAAAGTCTTAGAAGACATGACTTCTGTTTGATGCTTTTTTGAGGCAAGAGGGGTTTCCATGTTTTGCATTTACTTAAAAGGAGAGGAAGAGAGGAATACACTCTTTGAACTTACTCTTGACTTTTTTTTTTTCCTTTTGATACTGGGGATTGAACCCAGGGGCACTTAGCCACTGAGCCACATCCCCATCCCTTTTTATTTTTCATTTTGAGACAAGGTATCACTGTTGCTGAGGCTGGCCTTAAACTTGCAATCTTCCTGCCTCAGCCTCCTAAGCAGCTGGGATTATAGGAGTACAAGACCATGCCTGGTTGGTTTTTCTGATTTGGTGGGGGAGGTGGGGTACTGGGGATTGAACTCAGGGGCACTCAACCAGTGAGCCACATCCCCAGCCCTAGTTTGTATTTTATTTAGAGACAGGGTCTCACTGACTTAGTGCCTCAATTTTGCTGAGACTGGCTTTGAACTCACCATCCTCCTGCCTCAGCCTCCCTAGCCATTGGGATTATAGGCATGTATCACCAAGCCCGGCTGATTTTTCTGATTTTTCAGGGAAAAACAAAGAAATTAGTACATTAGTTCTTATTCAGCTTAATTTTGCACTTTCTTCTAAAGTGAAGAAAAACTGAATCCTTCCTGAAAATTCTACCTTTTTCTAACCTCCCCTAAGACTCAAGGTAGTGTTATTGGCTAGAAAGATACTTTGCCAATCTCCTATCTACCTCTCCCCTCCAATCCTGGTCAGGTAGAGTTGAAGCTTTTGTTAATCCTAAGAGCCAACCAACTGCTGGATCTTTTCCTAGTATATCCTCAAATTCATTTTTTTTTTTTTTTTTACTTTAATAAAGATTAAAAATTCTAGGATTAGGCCTAGATCAGTTTTCCTTCTAATATCATTTCTACATATCTCCGAGACTGTCTGCCCTAATTATTCCTTTTCTTATTCTCGTTCTGAGCATGGTAGAACATTATTGATTTTAAAAAGATTATATGCATAGGTAGGTTCTGTTATTTAGGACATTTTTTTCGGAAGAGAAAAGGAGGTGATGAGCATGATGCATTGCTTGGGAACATTATAGGGCTGCTGGAGGGTGAAAGCAAAGCAGAGCTTAGAAAGCACCTCATTGAAGGAGAGGGAAGGGGGTTAGGTAACTCCTGATCCTGGGCAATTCCAATCCCAGGATTCAGAGCAGGCTCTGAGGGCTACAGAGGGGGACAAGGAGACACCTGGCAGAGAACAACAGTTAAAGCTTAAGGCATCAATAGGAAGCTAAGAATTTTCCTCTGAGGAAAAGCTGGCAAGGACAAAGCTTGAAATTGTGAGGCAGGAGCATACTAAAGAAAACCATGTTCATACTGAGATAACAATTAAATAGGGACAAGGACACTTGATTTATGTTGAGGATATTATAATGAATCATAAATTTGATTATTAACAAATGGCAGCATTTTAAACTCCACAGATGTGTTCTTGGGTTGAGATGGGTTTGGGCATCTATTAGCCTATTTGCTGGACCGTGGTCACTCTCTGGTGCTCAACTCTTCAGGGAGAAGTCACACCAAATGGGGGAACTATTTCACCTCAGCGGAACTGTGTACCTCTTGCCACTATTTACATAGTATTAAATATACTCACATTAAAACTAGTCTATATCATTTTAAGGTTTCTTTTATTTCTGATAAGTTTTTAAACCTTACCCTGTCTCAACTATATCTGTGTGACTCCTTCCCCTATAAGATGGAGGTAATAATTTCGTTGCCTTCAGGATTTTATACATAAATGAGCAAAGAAAAAAGAACTTGAGGGGCTGGGGATATAGCTCAGTCAGTAGAGTGCTTGCCTTGTAAGCACAAGGCCCTGGGTTCCATCCCCAGCACCAAAAAAAAAAAAAAGAAAAAGAAAAAAAACTTGAAGAACCTCAAGTACTGTTAAAATGCAAAAGTAATAGCTTCATACTTTAACAGCTCAAGCAGCCTATAAGCCCAATCTGAAATCAATCAAAAACTGTGCAGAGCTGGGCGTGGTTGCACATGCTTGTAATCCTAGCAACTGGGGAGGCTGAGGTAGCAACTTGGTGAGGCCCTAAGCAATTTAGCAAGATCCTGTCTCAAAATAAAATATGAAAAGGGCTGGGGGGTATGGCTCAGTGGGCAAGGACCCCTGGGTTCAATCCCCAGTGCCTCCCCCCCCCAAAAAAAAATTATACATATACATACGTACATTGAGCACCAGGCACATGTTAGGTACTGACTGGATCTGGAGCAATGAAGAGGAGATGCTGCCCCTAATCATGTGGAGCCCCGCTCTCCCTTACCTGTTTCTTCTTGAGTATTTCCTGAGGTGTACGGATACTTCCATACAAAACTCCCCAATATATTTTGTAAATAAATCCACAGTTTTCACCAGCTTTTCCCATACCTCCATTGAATACATTACACAGTATATAGGGCCTAACAAAAATACATTACTACAGTTTCTTGAGTAAAAATTAGATATTTTAAAGTTTTTAATGATTTCTTTCTTCTCCACCAATTTTATATTTTTTAGAGGTTGGGGCCTACATTCTAGGGATAATTTTCTTGCCTGAGTAAAACATGCATCATTTCTAAAAACTGTTGAATTATTTACAAATACTTGACAAACTTGCTCTGCCTCACTAAAATCAGCAGCTCTGCTTTATTTGTAAGGGATCAGCTTTCTAGATTTCTCATTTATTAATTATGTTTTCTCTTCCTATAATGTTCCTATGCTAGCATTTTACTTACTTAAAAAATTCTTTAAAAAATAACTGCTTGTTTTGATGACAGTGTTCTGTAAATATTTAACTTTACCATTAATGAGTCACAAGAGGCCAGAAGTAAAAATCCTTATTCATTTCAGTAGGAGAATGCTGGTGAAGACTGCCTATGGTGTTACACTGAAAAATGGGCAAATTTTCACTAACCTGAATAGTCAATTTGCAGCAGATGTTGAGATCTGAAGGGAAATAAATGCAAGGTTAGAAAAGCAAGAAAAGCATAGACACCATTGAAAAAATCTGGAAGTGGGGATGACGTGAAGGAGAAAGGTCCAATCATTCACTTAACAACCATGTGAGAACTGAGCAATACCAGCATATTTTTAGAAAAGTTAAGTAGTTAAAGTACGAGAGAAAACAAACGAACAAACAATGCTTGGGTCCTACAGCAAAGTGTGCAAGAACTTTTCATTTTCAACATTCAGATTTTAATATAATAAATCAGATAAAAATAAGTCAGATAAAAATTCAACTGTTGACTGGTCTTAGAGTCTAGAGAAATTCTGTTGTAAGCTTCCCAAGGACAACAGGAAGCTGTCTTTTTTGTCTTCTAAGTACCTAATAAAATTAGCCCTTCACACACAGAATATGCTTACAATCACCTCCTCAGAGGCTGTCTGCAACTGCCCAAACCAAAGTTGCCATCACTGTCACCTTCCATCTTGCTTTATTTTCAAAGAAAATATCACTATTTGAAAATGACCTTGTTGGTTCACTGATTTCTGTGACAGAAACCATACTTGTTCTCACCAGTGCATCCTCACACCTAGAATGTTCATACCATGCTACAGGCACTCAGTATATGTCAAGTGACAAACCTGGAATCTATTCAGCTGAGTTGTAACTAGAGGAGAACACACACACAGGCAAGAACAGAAACAGTGACAGAATCCAAAATCTAAATCTACTGTAAGTCTTCTAACAGCACTCCTGCCACTATAGCGAAGTTAGACCTCTCTGGAACTCGAGGTTCTTATCCGTAGTGGAAGAACCAGTATTAGCGTTGCTTTCCTCATCAAAGGTTACTGTGAGAGCTGAAATCAGGAAATGTATGTGTGAAGTGGATAACCCTTATATCTTTTGGGGAAGTCTGTTGGTAAGGTAATTAATGAATGAAATGAAATGTTTCTAAAAGACATAATAAAAAAAATTCAAGGAATGTATATAAAGGGTATGAGAGTACAGTGTGCATGTGTGTGTAGAATACTTCACACAGCGACTCACAACAGGTAAATAGATTAGTAAACTATAAAGAAATACCCTTATTAACCTATTTTTGAATGAAAAATAGAAAACATTGATAAAAGCAATATATTTGTTTTTATTCTTCAGAATACCAAAACATTCTGTATAGTTAATTGATAATTAGAAGAAAAATTAAAACCAAGAATACAAAGAAAGGAAAAAAGAAAAGCAAAAAGAAAGGGGAAATGGGGAGAAAGTAAATGAAAGCTTTACCACTAGTATTTAGCCACTAGGTCAAAATCAAAATTAAAATGTTAAGTCCAACTCTTTTAATCCAGTTGCAATGCTAAGAAAACTGAGATAGGGCAATTCTTCCAATATATAATTCAATTTTTAATCAATAAAAAATGTACCCATACCTCAGCAACCATCATCCACAAGGTTAGAAACATGTAACAGGCCCCAAGACTTTGCTCCTATCAGAACCTCAGAGTGAAAAGAAAGAGAGGCAACTATTTTCAGCCCAGTATACGGTGACCTTTTGTTTAAAAGGATACTCCTGTACGCCTTGCATTCTAAGATTGCCACGAAACAACCTTAACCCTGAGCTCCAAATATATCCAAAGAAAGATAACTTGCAATTGCTATTGGCAACTCTGAAGAACTGGACTCTTGTCAAAATGGCAAAACAACCTCCTGATTAAGTTGACCAGGATTGGATGAGCAAACAATTTTATTCCTCTAATAATTCCATTTCTACAATGTACACATTTATAGTTTAGGCTATAATAAGCTTCTATTTATTTCCCTCAGATATTCTTGGATGTTATACCTGGTCCTACCACTTTTATAACTATGTGACTTTTGGCAAGCAGTTAAACTTTCTACACCTTGGTTTCTTTTCCTGTTTAAAAATGTGTGTGTGTGTGTGTGTGTGTGTGTGTGTGTGTGTGTGTGTGTGAATACATATATAATTAAATTAATTAAATGATCTGTAAAATCCCTTTCAGCTTCTAAGTAACAGTTACACATTCCTGACAGGCACTTAAATATTTTATTTAAAAGGGCTACACTGTGTACCAGCCCTGCAACACTGAGCTAGTCTCACTGCACCTGGTTCCTCTCCTGAGAAAAGGAAGCACTGATACTGCCTGTTTCACAAGGTGGTCCTGAGACGTCAGTGAGAAAGAATGTTTGTGGGAACTTCTTGTGAGTCAAATGTTAATAAAAATGTGGGAACACAATAAACGGTACATTTGTTTAAAATGAACTTGTGGTTTGAAGTAAACTCTTGCTCTCGAGGCACTGAGGACTGGGAATGCAGAATCTTAAACTGTGTTCCAAAGCCTGGCTGCTGCCGCTGTTCTTACCATGCTATGCCAAGAATCAGTTCAATCTGGCATGGCTACAAAGATAGCGAGATTGCCTAACTGTCCGTGTTTACAATTTTGCACCTCCAAATCGCACTTTTCCCAATGTGTTATGAGGGAATATAGACTTTGTGGTTACAAATGAGCTGCCAATGGGTAGAGGCAGGTGGGAAGCCAGATGGGTGCAACAGGGTGAGAAAGGGAGAAAGGCATAAGGGAAAATGGACAGCATGGGCAGCCAGAGATATGCAACCCTTGAATTTTCCTTGGGTACTTCAGATTCTTCCCAACAGCACAAATACATAGCAAGACCTGTTTTCCTTATGTCCTATAATCTTCAGAATGCTTATAAGAGTTTCTCTAAAAGATGCCCCGAAATTGGAGATGAGGTCAAACTAGCATAAACGTACTCTTGATGGATCAGACAACTCTATGTCACAGAGGTACCTGGTAAATTGGTCAAAAGCCAATGTCCAAGTATAGCTATACAAGGGAAGCTGCTTCAAATTAAGAGTTCGAGGGTTGGGGATATAGCTCAGTTGGTAGAGTGCTCGCCTCACAAGCACAAGGCCCTGGGTTCAATCCCCAGCACTGCAAAAAAAAAAAAAAAAAAAAAAAGTTCTATTCCTCCTGTATTGCACAATTCATTTTTTACTTGATATAAAAATCATGAAAGGACCTTTACTCATCAGTATAATTTAGGTTCCTCAAACTTGAACAAACTTTGATACTATACGGATTTGAGGAATCAGCAAATATCCATATTACAAAGAAAATTAGATATTACTCAAAAACATGCTATATTTTTATCAAACAAAACCTGAGATACTTAAAAACCTGGAGAAATATCTGCATTAACAAGAGGGAAGGAATGGTTTTCTAATGTACCAATTTCTTAGGGCCCTCTCAGAAGACTAATGATTCATCAGTGGTCTTAGAGTTTATATGTGACTCTAAAATTGAAGCAATTTACTTTTTTCCATTTTCCTATAATAGTATTTATGTTAACCAGAAACAGGGTGTATCTTGCTATAAATCTCTATCTCTGTTCATTTTTGTTCTGCTGTGCTTGACATTTATTATAGAAAACATAATTTAACATAAAACTCTATATGGCCTATGTTCCACTTGTCACTGATTGTTAAAACTAACTCTATATAGCCACAATTTTCTCTCATAGACAATGCACGAGAGATCAAAAGGGAATATGTGGGGGCTGGAAATAAGGTCACACGATACTCTCTTATTCCCATTACATTAGAACAAGAGCTGGTTTTCCTAGCTGCAAAGTATGCCCAATGTTCAGCATTGCCTCTATTCTTAGTTCTGGAAGAGCAATTTGCAAGGCAAATGTACTAGGCCCAGTGTAGCTGAAAATAACAGCCTCACCCTCCATCTCCGAGCTGACCTGATGAAGCAGACTCCTTCATAAAAAGAACATGGGATTTACCATGCTTCTAGACATGTTCAAATCCGGCTCTGTGCAAAAGTCAATTTGTGAACATGAACAAGCACAGCCTCAGAAAATCATTTAACTCTGTTATTTATTACACTTATTACATTCATCTTTGTGATAGTTTATGAGATTTTGTGACAATGCTTAATACATGATCCATTCTTGGCAAATGCTACCTGAATCTCCCTCTCACAAAGCCATGAAAGGAGGAACATTTGTTTGCTGTTCTTATTTTCATGGCTTAGCACCTAAGCATGGGCTGGAGCAGTATTTTTGCTGAAACCATGCAGTGTGAACAGAGGGGCTCTGGCTTGGGGAGTTTCTAGGCTACATTTGCCCCTAACAACATTTGGCATTATGCAAAGCTAAAAAATATCTCTTGAGGTACTACATGCCACACTTACTGATTTGTCTGCCTCAGAAGTTCATTTCTAGTTTACAACTACAACTTTTCAGTAACAAGTGAACTTGGAGTCCACTTAATTGCCCTGTTAGCAAGCAAATGATGTGCCATTAATCTTGTATCAGGTAAATGGTATCTCTCTAACAGGTCAAAGTTTCTTTTGAGAACTATCTGTCACAAAACCAACTCACTTATATTTTATCACGTTTTTTCTTTAAAAACAAGCTAATTAACACTCTATTACAGATTTCAACATATGATTCCGTGATCTTCCTGATAGAGAACTATGCAGGTTTAAAGTTTAACAATTAAAATTCAACCTGATGATATCGAGTCGAAGAACACAGGTACTAGAGATGATTTTCAAGGTGAGTAGCACTGCAGAGATATGAAAACAACTGAAACTAAATCGTCATTACCATATTGAGGATGGAACGTTTGATGCCAGTGAGAAAAGTCACATTGTCATTATCATTCTTAGGCATTTATCATCTGACTGATGTAGCCCTTGTTCAGTGCTTAACCAAAGACATGCAGACCTGAGGTCAGACTGTGGTTCTACATCCTGCATCCTATTCTTACACATATCACCTTAGACTCTGAGATTTTTCAGTTGATACTGAAGACATAGCTAACTCAGAAAACAGTAACTTCTTCTATTTATCTTATAATTTCAGCATAGGCATATAAAGCTGTGGGTCACGGGAAAACACACCAACTCTCCCTTCCCATCAACAGATAGCATTAGTGGTATCTTAATTATTCTGATTTGCCGAGTTTGAGCTCATTTGTTAAAAGTTAAATGAACATGAATATGCTATCATGTTCTATAAGTACAAAATGTGAAAAATCATTATGGCATGAGTTCAAAGATTAAAATGCTGAGAAACAGCTGGGTAGGTGGCACACCCCTGTCATCCCAGTAACTCTAGAGGCTGAGGCGGGAGGATCACAAGTTCAAGGCCAGCCTCAGCAACTTAGCAAAGCCCCAAGCCACTTAACAAGACCTCAGCTCAAAAAAATTTTTTAAATTAAAATAAAATAAAATGATGAGAAAATAAATACCACCTATATTGTGTTACTTTAGGCTTATTAATAATATTTTTAGTCATTGAACAAATATTTGAGTACCCACTGTGTGCTAGATCTATGACTGAACAAAACAGATTCTTCTCCTCATTGTAGATTTTATACACACACACAAAGATAGAAAGAAATAGTCATAATAAAATAAATTACAAATATGTTAGAAGGCTATAAAAAAAAAGAAAAAGGATAGTGTGAAGGGGTTTGGGAGTGCTGCAAGGAAGAGGAAAGGAGGAGTTTTAAGGAGGTGGTCAGGGTGAGCCTAATTAGAAGACAGTGGCAGGAGCTCAGTGAGCAAGAGAGATAAAGATAAGATAGGAAATCAGGGAGGCAGGAGAAGCCAGATTGGGGAGGACCTTGTGGGTCTCTAAGGATGTTAGTTTTTGCTTTAAAACTGAAGATTTTCTCATTTCCAATGAAGGACTCTGAGCAGCGGGACATGCTTGAAAAGAATGTCTATGACTTTTTATGCAGAACAGACTGTAGGGGCCAGGGAAAGAAGCAGGGAGCCCAGTTAGGAGGCTACTACAGTAACCCACTCCAGGGAATGGTGGCCAGACCAAGGTATTGGTAGTTAGAGGTGGCCAAATCCTGGAACTGGAACTGGAAGGAGGGTCACGAAGACTTTCTGACTGGATCAGGGTTGTGGTGTGCAAGAAAGTGGAGCGCTAAAGATGACTCCAAGGTTTTAGGCTGGAACCAATAGAAGGATGGAAGAGCCATCTTCTGAGATAGGACGGCTAGAGTACAGCAAGTTTTTGAGGGTATAAGCAGGAATTTAGGGTTAGATATGTTAAGTCTGAAACATCTAGCAGTCATCCAAATGGATATGAGGGAAGCAGTTGTATATACAACTCTGGTGGAAAAATCAGGAAAGAGGTTTAGGCTAGATAGATAAGTCTGGAGTCACTGGTGTGTATATTTATAAATGATGTTTGAACTCAAACTACCAGTGGAATACCAAAAAAAAAAAAAAAAAGAAAAGAAAAAAAGAACAAGGAGCAAATCCTAAGACATGCTGATATTGGGGGGAGGGCGGGGGGAGCCAGCAAAGAAACTGAGAGGGAGTCATGGGGAAATAGGCGGAAAAGCCATGAGACTGTCACACTCCTGGAAGCGAAGGGGAGGATAAAGAGGAGTTATAAGAAGTTAACCCAGAAGACACAACTCTCAAGCAAATGGGCAATTCACAAAAAAATGGAAGCAGCTGCTGCTAGGAATTGTTGTTTAGAGAGTTGGACCTTACCAAAACTGAACTGAACTGTGAGCTTTTTGTACCCCTACAATGAGATTGTAAATGGGTAGGCCTAAAAGAGAGGTCATTTGACAGCTTCCAGGAGTCAATGAGCCTTTGCTTTTAAGAGTCAACTACAAAAAGACAAAATATCCAATGCTGCTTTTGAGAACAAGCATATATAGTCTCTCTCCAATCATCATATACAACCTAGAAGGTGAAGATCACAGAATTCATGACAAAGCATGAGAGCACTTCATTGTACTTCGGAATCTTCAAAGATCTAAATTGAAAAATTAAGTCCCTAATAGATCAAAGATCCAGTGTAACACAAAACCTCGGGTTCATGGCCCAACTCCAGTGCTATGAAGCTTTTCTAACTACTTTTCTAAATGGCAATCATCTTTCTCCTGTGAATCTTCTATACCTTCCTTTAAAACCACTTGACTGGCTATTATATTGTCTTATATTTTTAAAACCCACACTTTTATGTCAGAACTGGGATAGATATTTCACATACATTTTCTCTAGTCCTCATAACAACTCTGGAAAACTGGGTTTATCTCTATTTTGTAGATGAGGAAACTGATGCTTAGAGAGGATGCCAAAAATTATATAACTAGTTAGGTACAAAAACCAGGATTTAAGTCCCTATCTGTCTTACTTCAGAACCTTCACTTTTAGCTGACTATATAATACTGCCTTTTACCTAAAAGTACCACACTAATAATCATCACTCTCTATTTCTGTGTACTTGAGAAAATTATTTATTCTTTTAGCACCTTAGTCTTCTCATCCACGAAATAAGGATAATATATATTGCATTGTTGTGAAGATTAAAGAAGAGGATATATGTGTTTTATAAATCATCACAGTTTTCATTATTATATTTACTAGGTTTGATGCTGCTTCAGAACAAGTTCATATGTTCATGTGTGTCACCTTCGATGTTCAATAAAGGACTTAACATGAATTGAACATCATCTATTCATCTTTGGAAGGCTTTGAACATCTTTTCCCCATCTGAGGAAGAACCTGTCATTCCGTTCCATGAAGCCAGGGTTAAGTCCCCATAATCCAAACCTTAAATTACAACAAAGTAACACACTCAGTGCATCCACCAAAGACAAGATTTAAATAGCCTGCCTGCAAGGCATTTATTTAATAGTCTGGTGTTTCCTTTATAAAGCGGCTTTCAGTGCCATAACAGTGTAAGAAAGAAAAAATTCCAAATGACAAATGTCAATGTTTTTTAAGAAATAATGCCTAGAAGGAGAAGAGCAAGGAAAAAAGGCAGAATTTATGAACAGAATTAACAGCCCTTTGTGTTCCACACACCATCTGATTTACCACATCCTGATACAAAAAGTATCTCTAACATAGTGTCACTCCTCATCCACTATATAGTAGACTACAAGCTAAAAAAGACCCAAGTTCACACATGTAGTACATACACAGAATAAAAAATTTTGAAGCTAGTGTCATTTTATTTATCATTTATCATCTATATAGATCTGCAAATACCTTTTCAACCACAAAGAGAAAAAAAAAAGAAAGAAACATACTAAGGTCTTTTGAGCAAATTTTGCCAAGGGCAAATACTTTCAATATTGCTTATTCTTGTTTCAGTATGAAAATGCTAAATTTTGCTTTGAAATAAATATCAACATTAAAATTTGCTTGAGCACTTGAAACTCTTATTTCCAGTGAAACTCTAGCTCTCTTCCCTCATTTAGAACTTGCTTAATGTTTCTCACATACTTCTCTGAATAGAATTCCCATTTTCCCAGAAGTGTCCCACAAGTAAATGTAATGCTTCATGTCAAATCCATTAGCTTTTTTGCTCATCTTCTAATTTCTACACTCTTCTGCTGAAAAATAATGTATGAATGTTGACAAAATCATTGCATTATCTATGTCCCTAATTACGTTTAATAAGCTACTTCTAGAAAAAGTGACCTACCAAATATTTTACATTGATAAAATTGCTGTAAAATTTTAGTCTTCTTTTTGGTTTTTATTTGTTTGGGTTTGGAATTTTTTTAAAAATACCAAAACACACCATGTTTAATGGTCTGAAGGATGAGTTGACTTTGTCTTGAGAGACCCTAATTTCAAGAGTCTCTGAATTAAAACCAGGATAACGTTTGAGGCCAACTTCAACCTGACCTGTCTTGCTCTTTTAAGAAGTTTTCCTGTATGAAGTGATAATATCTATTAGGAGCAGAGCCAAAGATGTATACTCACCAAGTGAACATAAGGCACAAAGTATCCAAAAAGTGCAAGTGGTATTCCAACTGCCCATACTGCATAAGCAGTCACCTTGAAGATCGCAAAATTGAAAAATTTTTTTGGAGCACTGAACTTTCTCCTGGAAAAGAGGGAGAATCTGCTGCTTTCACTCTCTTTATCTTTGGCACTGGAAGCAAGAGGTCGGTAAGTAAAGCCAGCCAGAAAGAGAATAAACATGAAGATGCAGAGGATCCTCAGTGTGTAAAAGAGGCCCACGCCGTCAATTAGAACCCTTAAAAGCAAAGGCAGCAAAATTGTGAAGACACTGCTGCCAGCGGTGACAATGCCATTCACCAGTCCAAGACGCTTCTTGAAATAGTGTCCCAAAATGACCAAGGAAGGCTGGTATGCAAAGGAGCAGCCGCAGGCAAATATGATTCCATAGGTAAGGTACAGAGGCTCGATGGAACTGTATAAAGATGAAAAAGATGGAAAGCAGCTTTAATTAGTTTTATCATGTGCTTGGTAGAATAAAACCTTACAATAAAAATGGATTTTGTTTAACCAACATATTTTCTGCAAATAAAAATTGACAAAAAAAAAAAGGAAAAACCTTAATAAATCCAGAATATAGCACTAAAAGTATTTTAAGTTAATCTGAATGTGTGAAAAATGATGCTTAAGGTCATCACTGTCTTTGGTCCCCCTTCCCTTTCCATGATTTCTGGTGAGCCACATACAGCACTGGGTTTAGAACTGTGCTCTCCACAGCTCAGGAAAAAAAGCTGGTGCCAGGAAGGGTCTTGTAAAATTGACAGTAATTAAACTAACAAACAAAAGTCTTGCCTCAAGAAAACTTTTAAATTAGCATTTTTAATTGCCAAAACTCATTATTTCATGGCATTTTCCCAGGTACTAAGAAATCTAATAAAAAGAAAGACTGCATTTGATATTGTCTTCCCAAGGTTATGTCAAAAACATTTGCACAGAAGAGCAGTTGTGCCTCATTTTTGCTGGCCTAAGGGCTGTGGACCAACCTTCGCCCTGTGTTGCGCTGTTCCCAGCATTGTGCAAGATAACAAGAAATCATATTCTGATTTCAGGAAGGCTGAATTAAATGTGTCCATTAGTGATCCTGGTTTGTGAGCCTTAAGATCATGTACGTCTCAAAAGAATAATTAAGGATTAAATAATTTTATGGTTTAGCCAAATAATTATATATTTCTTAGAAAGGCAAAGGATCATATGATTACATGTTTTGAAATAATTAAGGTAAGAAGTAAAAGAAAACTAGTTTTTTTTTTTTTTTTTAAAGTCTAATTCAAAAGGCTATCAGTGGTAAAGGCAAACAATTTATTAGAAGCTCAGATAGATAAAGTTGGTTAATAATTACATTTTGGACAGTAATGCTAGTCTAGCAATATGCTGAGGTAATCACAAGGAGCTCTAGAATCTAATAAAATTGAGGCCTATTGGCAATTCTCTCTGAGATGCTCTTCCACCTCAGTTAAATTGCAGCTAAGCACTACCTTCCAACCAGGCTCAGGAGTTACTAATGGCTTTCCCACATTAATCTCTCCTCAGTCAGATCACCTTCTACTCAATCTCTATTCTACATTCAACAAATATTACTGAGCTACTATGTACCAGGCAGCTGGTGAAAAAAAATATTAAACATTTGGTTCTGCTTCAAGCTACTCACAGTAGGCTTAGGGGGAAACAAAAAATACATCTATCCCTAAGAATAAGAATACAGAACAAAATATAAAATAATACTTCATTCTGCATCAAATTTTCTACAAGGGCAGTTTTTTAGATCATTGTAACTTCTTAAACTGTTAACTTTTCAAAACAATTTTAAAGCAAATAACCTAAAACTACTATATATTTTTCTGTTTCCTTCAAAGTATATATATTTAAAATAGTATTGCTGGGTGTGGTCACTTGCCTACAATTCCAGTAACTAAGGAGGCTGAGGCAGAGGGTCACGAGTTCAAGGCCAGCCTCAGACACTTAGTCAGACCTTCTCTCAAAATTTAAAAAAATAAAAAGGGCTGGGGATGGAGTTCAATGGTAAAGCACCCCTGGGTTCAATCCCTAATACCAAAACAAGAAAGAAAATAGTATCATCATGAACATCAACTGTTACGCAGTTGTACCACAGTATTGTAATGCTGTCAGTTTTAAAACCAGATAGCCACATATATAAATCAGAAACATCTTTTAAACACTATTTATTTTATTTATTTTTGGTTGTTGCAGTGCTGGGGATTATACGCAGGGCCTCATGTGTACTAGGCAAGTACTCTACCATCAAGCTGCATCCCCAGCCCCACAACTGGAAATACTAGGCACTTGTAAAATCAGTTTCATCTCTTTACTTCAAAACAAAGTACATGAGCCCTTCTGATGGCATTTTCACTGATGCTGAGCCTTTTTACTTTATTTCTAGATGTTCACCTTAATAACAGATAATTCAAGTTGTTGAAGTTTGGCAACTGAGTAAACACAATATACATCAGTACAGCTGTATGCAAAAAGGATTCAGAAAAGGGACCACTGATGAAACCCAAGATGCTGGAGGCTTTCCTAAGAAGGCAGAACTGAAACTAGAAGAGTGGTTCTACTATTTAACACTTAGAATTCATACGTTTTCCCTTGTTCCTGTATATTGCTCTAAAATTTGGTAGTCTTTGACCAGCAAGGTTAAATAACAAAATTAAATAGGAAATATGAGGACATTACATGTAGTAAGGGTAATCTGGTTTCAAAAATTTTGCTTCTCCTGGACAGGGTGGGAAGTAGAGATGAACTGGTTAACAAAAAATACTTCATAATTTTATTTCCCAGTGGTCAAAAAAAGTTCGAAAAATAATAGTTGCTATCTGTTTGTGTTTTGTCTACCAATCTGGGTAGGTAACAGGTTATACAGACTTTCCACCTGTCAATCCTCTCTTCCCCCAAAGCCTGAATATGGATACTCTCAGCAGGTGGTAGAGCCACAGTGACAATGGGTAACTAGAGGCTTCAGATCAAAGCAGTGATCTGAGAAGGCCTACTAACACGTTATACTGTTGTCAAAAATGAACTAAACAATACTTCCATAGCCTGAACCAGGCCCTGGGTTCAATCCTCAGCACCCCAAAAAACAAACAAACCACAACAAAGAAAATCAAACAAAAACACCCCCCCCCAAAAAAAGAACTAAACATAATGATCTCACAGAACCGCCTAAACAATATTTCATTTCAGACAAAATTTTTTTCGTTAAAATGGAAGTTTAGGAAAAAGAATCATAAAAGCAATTTAGAGACAATATCTATTTTCTACCCAATATAATTTTTAAAAACCTAAATAAAAATTTAAGTTAGGTAAAAGAAAGTATGAAAGAGGCTCATTTTAAGTTTGAGGGAGGCATGTGTGTGGTTGAGGGTACAATGAGAATTCTGTTGACTGAATACCAAATATTTAAAAATAAACATGGCAAGAAACGCCAAGTTTGATTTTCCCCCCCAATGACCACAATCATGTTTTTCAACTGAAGCAGCATGAAGATAGGTAGGGAAGGGAAAGAGGCAGGAAGTGAAGATAAACCACTGAAGTAGAGACAGAGAATGGAAATGATCTTAAGAAGTCTTCTTGTTAATCATTTCCTGTTAGCCAGAGCTACAAATTAAACCAGTGTTTTTCTGGAGATTATTCTGACCATGCAAGGGAATTACTAGGACAACTGGAGTTGTTTCCGTACAGGCTCAGCGAGCTAAGTCTCTCTTCAGTGCCCTCCATTTTTTTTCTAATAGACACAAGGAAAGTGCTTTGACATTAAGGTTTATTTTAAGGTGTATTTGACTGCTTCATTTTGTCATGATAGTCAAACATTTTAACACATTCGTACAAGCAGGGTTCTCTACCCAGGTTGGAATTAATCTTTAAATTTAACTTTTAAAATTTAATCTTTAAACAATGTGGGGAAAAAGTCTTATTCACATTAGTAAACACATTTTCATATCAGGCTTATGAACAACCTCTTTAAAATACCACTTACTGTACTCTCAGGTCTCAGATGGGGCTAACCTTAAACTCAGGCCATTGTTTTAGATAACTAGCAGATATAAATTTATTGTTTTAGAATTTCTGTGTGAATAGGAAAAAACAAAAGGAAAAAGAGTTCTCTTGGCTCCAAGGAACACCTGTACCCTGACTGACATGTATATCTTATTTAGACATTGCAAACAAAAGCATTTAAATTCTTAAGCTCTGATTTGTGATATGGGCAACATTTTAATTTGTACTCCATACTGCTTAACATTTTAAGCAATGAAAAGGGGATCTTCCCTTGTAAACAGTAAAGTTTTTGAAAGGGAAACTTCAGGTATTTAACAGTTTTTCAAAAGCAGCATGAAGAAACCAAGTCTTTACCTTACGAATGAACTGGACATGAGCCCAACAAATCCAACAGCAGCACCCATCACAGCTGTTTTCCGACAGCCAAATATGTCTGTGAAGACACTGGCTATGGGGCAGCAAAAGAAAATCATTCCCATGGAGAGGGAACCTACCCAGGCTGTAAAAGAGGGAAAGGGAAAGACATTATGACATGGTAAATTATATTTGTGCTTATTCCACAGAATATAATACACATTTAAAAAATATTCATGCTAAAAGGCATTGTTCACACTAATGAATAGAGGGTAAGACAATAAATTAGTAACAAATCTGAACCATAGCTCAAAACAGTAATCATAATTAGCATAGCAATTGTTTAATTGAATATTTGAAAAGTTTGTACTTGTAAGTAAATTTAAACATTCCCCTCATATCCAATCTATCAATATATCTGTGACTTTAATCAATTTCTAATCTATAGAAAGACATTTATCTGAAGAAAATAAAGTGATACATTTAGGAATGTATACTTAGGTGGTTGAATTACAAAGAAATGATGACCACTGAAATCAGGACAGTGGTTAAGTATTATGATCATTTAAAGGCTTATATTCATTTGGACCCAGTTATTAAGGGAAGATCATTTGCATAGGGCCTGAGCTTAGCTCTTTTACTAAGGAAATTGACTGATACACTAGTAGATTGTTTTTTACTTGAATAATAGTTACTGGGTACTCACTTCCTTTATAAAACTAAGCATATGATTTATATTCTTTTCTGAAAGTATGTTATCTTTCACAATAAAAAAAAAAAAAAGAAAGTCATAGCTTCTGGTTCTGATTTTGTGAAAATCCACACAAAAGAAAACCAAACAGGGAGAGAAATAAATATTAAGTACAAATAATTATAATATTGCGCCAAAGATATGAGTGAACTCATAGAACAAATAGTCCTAGGTCAAATCTCCAGCTCCGAAACTATAACACATCCTTGGGCAAGCCACTTCCCCTCTGAATCTGTTTTATCTTAAAAATGGATCAAATACATACCTCCCCAGAATTATTAAGGATGAGAAAAAGTATATCTAAACCTCAGTATCTGACATATAAGCACTTAATATTTTATCTTTTTTTTTTTTTCCTTGAGGTGCTAGGGATCAAACCCAGGGACTTGCACACAACTGGGTAAGTACTCTACCACTGAGGTAAACCTCCAGCCCACATTAGCACTTAATAATTTAGAATTTTAACAATACATTGTCCTATAAAATGAAGATGATCTTTAGTGATACACCCAGTTCTGAAATTTTCACCCAGTTCTGATATATTTCTCTATTTTCATAGCACATAAAGAAAGCCCAAACACTATTCTAATAAGCATTTCTTAATACTGGGTCTAAATACTGGCTTTACCATGGTAATAATTTCAATTACTTCTTTGCCTTCTTGCATTTTAAATTATGTAGACCATATTTTAATCATCCATATTTCTATTTCTTTTCTTCCCTTACAAGAAAGAAGACTTTAATACGAAAATGCAATGAAGAGGCTGGGCAAACAGTGCCATCTTGATTTAGATGGTGGTGGTGGGGATTCAAAAGCAAACAACAGAGAGAGGTTAATTGGTCAGATAAGTAGGCACAACCCAACCCCACATTTGCAGAACCACCCAGTATGGATCTGCTTGAGAATCTGTGTGGTTTTGTGTGTGTGTGTGTGTGTTTTTTTTTTTTTTAGTCTAACCTCTTATATATAATGTCACTAATCTGAAATAATTTAATCCCATTCAGAAAGTATAGTAATTTGTGTTTAAGAAACAATCTAGTATTAAGATTAGGCAGACTTGGAAAAAAAATCCTAACACCTACTTTTAGATATACGCACTTTTTAAAATTTTTTATTTGTTCTTTTTAGTTCTACATAACAGTAGAATGTATTTTGACATATCATACATACATGAAGTATAATTTCCTATTTTTGTAGTTGTACATGATGTGACGCTTCACTGGTTGTGTATTCATATATGAATATCGGAAAGTTATGTCCGATTCATTCTACTGTCTTTCCTATTCCTATCCCCCGCGTCCCTTCATTCCCCTTTGTCTAATCCAGAGATCCATAGTTATAGGCACTTTTAAAATCAAATAAGATGCTGACACTAAATAGACCACATTAAGGAATCCAAGAACATTCATTACATATAATACTCATGAGTCAAGGTACTTTCAAGGAAGGAAAAAAAAAAAAAACTTTCACAAGTCTTTCATTACTGTGGATTTGGGTCAAACTATATATGTTTTTATCTTCTTTTCTCCAAGTAAACAAAATAAATAAATACACACGACAAATAAATAAATAACACAAATAAAACACAACAAAATAAAGAATTAGAGGTCATAACTTCGTATTCTGATTCTGTAAAAACTCAACCCCAAAAAGAGAGAAATAAGTACAAATGATCAGAATTTGGGGCTAATGAAATAAGTGGTCTCATAGGATATCAAGTCTATATAAAGAATTATAGACTTCATGTTCATTGAACAAGCACTAACAGCAAGATATAATCAAATACAGCTTCTTGCCTTGACCATCCTCCTAAAATTTATTCAATTTATTCCTGGCTTTTTGGCTGTCACTCAAAAGACTCACTGTTGAAGCCTCACTCCCTCTAGCCAAGTCCATCTGGGAACAAGTCAAAACAGCTCAAGGCTACCTCCCTCCTCCACTGGCCTCTCTCTGATCTGCAGGGAAACGCTCACAAAATCCTTTGCAAATCCCAGCACAGTCACCTGCTGTGTAGCTCTTGCTGTGGAGGCAGTTGTCAAGCCACTCCTCCCTCCTTGTTGGATTTCTTGGTCAACTCCCAGTTTTCTTCTGTGTTCCCCAATGGGAGGGGGAGTTCTTTAAATGTCTACGAGATGCCTCTAAAGCCCAATTCACTAGATACCAAGTGAGAGAACATGTACCCCTACCTCTCCCATGGAGTAAAGAAGCCACAGCATAATTTGCTCAAGAGTCATGCTCTTTCTTGGTCCATAGGAATCCTTCTTAAGGGTTTTAGAATTCCTAACTGACTCTTAAACACCTACTTTGAAATGTTATATGAAATATCTCATTCTGAAGTGCACACTACAGTACGTTAGTGCCTCTGCTGAAATGCCAATAGAATATTGTTATAATAATAACAATTATTTAATTGCTTGCCACTGCAAACTCATAAATTTTGCAGTTTTTGTAGTTTTAACATGGTACCTGAAGAATTCAAGGTCTTATTGGTTATGATACAAACCATAAAAATTAAAGCAGCCTGAATTGAAGTCACTTTCACTTTTGAACAAAAGCCATTGTTGTAATGTGTAATAAAAGTTAATGGTGCCCCACAAAATAAACAAATTAAATTAATTTAACTGTTGTTCTTCAGCCCACTTGCTCTCACTTTTTCTCTTACTGGGGATTGAACCCAGGGGTACTTTATCACTAAGCCTCATCCCCAGCCCTGTTCATTTTACTTTGATAGAATCTCACCAAGTTACTGTGGGCCTTGCTAAGTTGCCAAGGCTGATCTCAAACTTGTGATCCTCTTGCCTCAGTCTCCCAGATCACTGGGATTACAGGCATTTAACACCATGCTCAATTCTTTCATTCTTTCCACACCTGACTGTGATTATTATTAAAGATTCAATAAAACTGATTATTATGCTGATAACATTTTTTGACCTCAGATCATTTCATCTAATTCTTAAAATGCCATTATAAGGTAGTACTTTTATTAAGTTCATTTGATAATCAAGAAACTAAAGTGCATAGTCACTGTACCCAGCATGGTAAAAAAGATTTAAATGCAAAATAGCCTAGTTCCTCTGTCATTCTACCAAATACTCACATGGGATTTCTTAATATTGTTGAAGAAACAAGTTTTTTTCAATGGAAAATGTGCTATTTTAATTATTTTTATACTGTGACACAGCTCTACAACATTCTTTCCTATTCTATTAAAAATCCCTATTGGGGGGCTGGGGTTGTGGCTCAGTGGTAGAGCACTTGCCTAGCAAGTGTGAGGCACTGGTTTTGATTCTCAGCACCGCATATAAATAAATGAATAAAATAAAGGTCATCAACAACTAACATATATATTAAAATTTTCTTTTAAAAGAATACCTATTGGGCTGGGATTTGTTCTCAATAGCGCACTTGCCTACCATTCATGAGGCCCTGGGTTGGATCACCAGCACCGAAAAAAATAATTAAATAAATAAATAAAATCTAAAAATTTGTTATGTTCCAAACCCTATCCTAGGCTATTGAGAATATAAACACAACTAAAAGATTTCTCTACTTTCAGTAATTTTTAGTCTAATAACAGATATGCAGATAGAATGTGCTAAGTGTTTTAGGAGAAATAGATGTCAAAGAAAGGTTTTAGGATATGATTGCATGCTCTTATTTGAATATGTGTATGTGTTTAACATTGTAGACTCTCCCATCTAAGAAGCCAGGCAGAGATATCTTTCTCAAATATCAGGAAGCTTTCTTTCCAATTTCCCCAGCCAGACTATTATGGTTTAGATGTGAGGTGTCCCCCCAAAAGCTCATATATGAGATAATGCAAGAAAATTTAGAGGTGAAATGATTGGGTTATGAGAACCTTAACCTAACCAGTGTGTTGATCCCCTGATAGGAAGTAACTGAGTTTGACCGTAGGCAGGTAGGATGTGACTGGAGGAGGTGGGTCATTGGAGGCATGCCTGTGGGGTATATATTTTATGAGTTGAGCTTAGACTCTCTGTCCATTTCCTGGTGCCATGTTCCCAGCTGCTTTCCTTCTCCCACACCCTTCTTCTGTGATGTTCTGCCTCCCCTGCAGCAATGGAGTTGGCCATGTATGGACTGAGACCCCAGAAACCCTGTGCCCCCAAATAAACTTTTCCTCCTCTAGAATTAGTCTTGCCAGGTCCTTTGGTGACAACAGTGAAAAAGCTGACTAAAACCCAGACGGTCTTTTTTCCTGCTCCAGTCTCCTCACTGTATGGCTAAGGGAGGATGCAAATCATTCAAAGTAAGATTAAGTTTCCTATTTAAGGAGATTTTCTTGCATACTAAGTAAAACAAAAGGATTGTAATTATGCAGAAGTAAATGACTATAGGGGCAAAGTGTTTACAACTAAAAAGACCCAAAGGAAAGATTTACTGTAGTTAAAGATAAATTTATCAATATTCTTTTGCCTTTTTTGATGGTCCCAACTTCCATTTTCACTCAATCTTGACCTCTTTTAAGATACCTTTGCTCTGTAGTAACACAACATCATTCAAACAGCCTTAAATTAAATGAAAAAGTACATAAAACTGATATTAAAATGTAAAATATTATTTAACAAAGTTCCAATGTTTATTGGGGTATGTTATCTGGCAACTGCATAAAAATTCAGAAATAAGTAAATGATACTTGCCTTGACCATTTTATTGCCACTCTAAAGGTTAGTTGGCAGCTATAATTCACTTAGTACTGGCTTAAAAACTATTTGCTAATCAAATTCTGTTCACGGCACTGGAGTACAGTCACCATGCAAACTACAGGCAGGGAAGATGTTTGTGACATCCCACCCTGGCCAAGGCTGGGAGTTGAACCCTGGACCTTGCACATGCTAGGCAAGTGGTCTACCACTGAGCTACACTCCTGATCCCAATGTGTCCCTTCTTTGCTAGGACAAAGTAGGGATTATACTAAACAAAAGTAGCATCTGGAAGTTGTAAGAACTGCACAGATACATTGGTGACTACACACAACAAAGAGGCAGACTTTGTGGTGTGAGCCCAGACAAACTATCTACAAAGAACAAAAATTCAGTAATCCTTGGAAGAATACAACAGATTCAGTGTCACTTCCAAAAGTCATCTAAAATGTCCATGTCTTAACCAAAAATTACAAGACATGCAATGAAACAGACAATATAAATTGACATTGAATGGGTTCAACTATTGAAGTTAGTAACACAAATTTCAAACTATTATAGATATATTGGAAGAATTCAAGAATAACATTTTCCAAACAATTATAGGTTAAAAAAAAAAAAAAAAAAAAAAGGTCTCATGAACAGATACAGAATCTCAACTGTGAAATGGAAACTATAAAAGAATGGAAACCCTAGAAATGAAAAGTGCAACTGAAAAATGCATTTTGATAGGATCACTTCACCAGATTGGAGATGAAAGATTAGAATTGGAGAACTTGAAGAATGGAAATTACCCAATCCAAAGATCAGAGACAATATTAAACAGAATACACAAGATCTTAGAGAACTGCGTGACAAAATCAAAAGGCCCAACGTAAATGCAGCTGAAAATGGAGAGATACTGATGATGTAGTACATCCAGGGAGAACAATGATACCATTAACAGTTGGCCTCTCATTAAAAAAAAAAAAAAAAATGGGGATAGCTGGGTGCAGGGGTGCAGGGCTGTAATCCCAGTTACTTCAGAGGCTGGGATCCTAAATTGAAGCCCCACCTCAGCAACTTAGCTAGACCCTGTCCTCCCAGAATAAACAAATTAAAAGAACTGGGGATGTAACTCAGTGGTAGAGGTGTTCCCTAGCATGCAGGAGGCCCTGGGTTTAATTCCCAACATTTTAAAATAATAACAGGGATAGGAGACATGGAACTGTCATATTCAAAGTGCTGAAAGAAAAACTATCAACCAAGAACTCTATATCCAATTAAACTAGTCTTCAAAAATGAAGGCAAAAGATATTTTCAGATAATAAAAAACCGAGTTTGTCACTAAGAGATCTTCACTACAAGAACCATTAGCATTCTTCAGACTGAAGGAAACTGATACGAGCTAGCAACCTGGGTCCAGAGAAAAGATTTTTAAAAATTTCCTCGTAATTTCTTTACAAGAAACACTTTAAATTTTTGTTTAAAGTAAAGTTTTAACACTGTCTATAGATGTCATGTATATGACAATAATAGCACTAAAGATGGAGGTAAGTAGAAATATAGTTACATGATTGCTATATTTTACCAAAAGCAATTCTGTGTTAACTTAGAGATAGGAGTAGCTTAGAGATGGCTACTGTAATTCCTAGAGAAAGCACTAAAAAAATTAATGTTAAAAATATATCGCTAGAAAGTCGATACAGTAATTAAACTGATTACTAAAAATTATTATTTTCTCTGTGCTGATGTGTGTGCATGAGGTAGTGGGGATTGAACCCAAGACCTCACACATGGTAGGCAAGTTACACCTCAATCTCCTAAAAATTACTTAATTAACACAAAAGCAATCAGAAGATAATAAACAGATGAACAAAAGGCAAATGAGATAAAAGCAAATATTACTATATCCATTATTACATTAAATAAAAATACTCAAATGGCAAACATTGCCTAACTTGATTAAAAGAGATGTACTTTAATTATAAAGACAAAAATAAATTGAAAATAAAAAATAGAAAAAGATACACTTGCTTACTTTCTCCTCCTCGCTTTTCATACTCTTTCTTGCGCGTACCCTTTCTCTTTCCCTTTCTTTTCCTCTCATTTTCTCTCTTACCCTGCAGGGAGAATCTGTTTGCTTAATAAACTCCCTTATATGAAAAAAAAAAAAAAAAGAAGTGAACTTCCCAGACAACACAGAATTCAAGGCAAGAAGTGTTACTAGAAACAAAGGATATTTCATAATGATAAAGTGTCACAGAATCAGGGAGCTATAATAACTATACATGTACATAAACCTAATGTCAGAACTTCAAATATGCAAGAAGTTACAAATTTGATCCCTACCTTAGGCTATATTAAAAAATTTCTTCAAAATGGATCACAGCACTTAAATATGAGGTGGAAAACTAAAGAACTCCTAGTAGAAAACATTAAAGAAAATCTTTGTGACGTTGGCTTAAACAAAGATTCCTTTAAAAAACATACAAAAAACTAATAAACTAAACATCAAAATGAGGAATTTCAGAGGGGGAACAAGATGGCAGCACAGAAGTATCTTTCATGTGATTGAGTTTAAAGAGTCAGGGCAACAAAGGAGAAATTATTCCAAGGTGAGGCAGGCTCACTGTGGCCCAAACACTGGCCATGCCACTGGGTGTGCAGACTGAGGGCCTCTGGAGCAAGTGCACACCTGTCAGCATAGTCTGCACACTTGCTGAAGTTTGGTTCAGAAAGGCCCCAAGTGGCTCTGGCTTTCATCATACCCCTGGGCTACAGATATAAAAAGTCTATAGGGTAGAGAGCCCTGGCTTTGTCTAGGAGATCCCTGCCCCCAGTACTGAGGATCAACCCAGGGTTTTGAGTTTGCTAGGAAGTATTGTACCTCTTGAACTACACCTCCAGCCCTTTTTGTCTTTAGACAGCATCTTGCTGAATTGGTCAGGTTGGCTTTGAACTTGGAATTCTCCTACCTCAGCCTCCACATAACTGGGATTACAGACATGCACCAATGCACCCAGATAGGAGAATTTTTTTTTTACTCTCTCTTTTTTTCTTTCTTTCTTTCTTTCTTTTTTTTTTTTTTTTCTGGTCCTCTTCCATCTATTCTAACTTTTGCTATTTCTCATTTTTTCTACTGTTAGTTTATTTTTATGCTTTAGTTGGATATTTTCTCTAATTCCCCTCCTTTGCTATTCTCCAGTTATCTTTTTAATTTTGAAAATATCTTCATTAATCTTACTTTTATTAATTTTTTGGTGGGGTACTAGGGATTGAACCCAGGGCTCCTCTACCACCAAGCTATGCACCCAGTTCTTTTTATTTTGTATTTTCAGATTGGGTCTCACTAAGTAGCTTAGGGTCTCATTAAGTTGATAAGACTGGCGTTGAACATGTGATCCTCCTGCCTCAGCCTCCTAAGATTACAGGCATGTGTCACCATGCCTGACTACTTTTATTAATTTTTAACTTTTTTATCTATTTGATATTATTTTTGGCCCTTTCTTTTCTATTGTTATTAATGTTGCAGTTGTTATTTTTACTTGGTTTTTACTGTATTTCTATACCTGGTTTGATTTTATTATTCCTGGTACTGCTGTTTGTTTTCTGCTTTCTAAGCAGTGCTGGGAAAATTCAGTACCTGGAACACTTTGGGTGGATTTTTATCACTCCCTGGTGCAGTTAAGAGATACTGTGCCTTCTTCCAATCATAACCTAGTCCTACTCAAGCCTTGGCAGTTGAGTTTAAAAGATAGATAAGGGAGATAAAAGCCCCTTGCTGATGACCTGGCCATAAAAAAGACAGGGAGGGCCTGAAGTCCCACTTGGACAGTGACCCCTATAGCAATAGCAAAGAGAAATAACAGTGTGGGCATCGGATCTTCATGGAACCTTAGCATAGGTCACTCCTATATCCCTTCAGACTGCACATTACTAACAAGACTAGAGAAGTAATCACAGAGGATGCCCTCTATATACAACACACACCTACCTTAACTACTAGAAGAACCAATTCTTGCAAGATCTACAGAAACAATACACACTGGGTCACAACCCACTAATCACAACCCACAGTGAAAATATACCATAAAGTCCATTTGGAATTAAACTCAACACTACAAAGTAAACTGATATCCCAGGGCACATCATCAAGAGGGCTTACTTAGAAAGCCCTCACATAAAAGTGAAAGAGCTATTCATCTTAAAAGATGTGCCAATCTCAACATAGAAATGCAAGAAGTATGAGAAAACAAGGTAACATGACTTCTCCAAAAGTAGATAACTCTCCAGTAACCAATTTCCAATAAGGGGATGAAATTCTATAGAATTCAATGATTTTTTTTAAATAATAAATGAATTAAACTATTATATGAATATACAACTGAATGAACTAAGAAAGACAATGCAGGATATGGGAAAGTAATTCAATAAAAAAACCAAAGATTTTGAAAAAGAATTAAACAGAAATTTTAGAAATGAAAATCTCTAAAAGTCATATAAAAGCTGCTGAAAGCCTCACCAAGAGACTATATCGAGCAAAAGAAAATAATATCAGGTCTTGAAGACAAGACTGATGAACTATCATATCAGGCAGAAATAAAGGAAAAACTTGGGAAAGAATGTACAGAACATAAAAGATCTATGGGATATTATTAGAAAACCAAATTTACATATAACTGAAATAGAAGAGGGAGAAGAACTACAGGCTAAAGGGACAGAAAACCTATTCAGTGCACCAAGAGCAGAAAATTTCCCAAATCTTGGGAAAAACATGGACATCCAGATGTAGGAGGCATTTAGAACCCCAAACAGACAACACCAGGAAAGAACCTCTCTTTAACATATTACACTGCCAAAAGTACAGAATAAAGAAAAAATATTAAAAGCTGCAGGAGACAAGTGTCAAGTCATACATAAAGGAAAACTCATTAGAATAAGAACAGATTTTATAGTAGAAATTCTGAAGGCCAGGAGGGCATGGAATGATGTACTTCAAGCCCTGAAAGAAAATATTTGCAAACCTAGATTACTGTACAGAACAAGACATTCCCAAGAAAAGCATAAACTAAAGGAATTCATCACCATTAAACCAGCATTATGGAAGACACTTAAAGAAATCTGACAATCAAAAGAGGAAGCAGAAACACAATCATCAGAGGACAGAGGAAAATAAATCTCAGAGTAGATAGGCAAGAGAATTAGGAAAGAATTAAACATAATTAATACAGTAAACCATCAAACATCTAAGGGAGAAAAAAAAGAACATAGATTATTTTGAAACAACCAGAAGAAAAACAACAAAATGACAGGAACAAGTGCATACATTTCAATAACTACCCTGAATACAAATGGTCTTAATTCTCTAATTAAAAGATGTAGACTGCTGAGGATGTAGCACAGTGGCAGAGTTCTTGCCCAGTATGCATGAGACCCTGGCTTAATCCTCAGTACTGCAAAAAATATATAATAATTAATTAAAAAGATGCAGACTGGCTAACTGGATTAAAAAACAAGACCCAATATATGCCACCTGCAAGAAACTCATTTCCTGGCAAAAGATGTACAGAGACTGAAAGTAGAAGAATGAAAAACAATATTTCAAGCACATGGAATCCAAAAGTAAGCAAGAGAAGCTATATTTATATCCAACAAAAATCAGTCAGAAGAAACAAGAAGGTCATTTAAAAGGAACAATCCATCAAGAGGATATAATAACTGCAAATATATGTGCACCAAATATCAGAGTACCTGTTTAAACAAACACTACTGCTCACATAGGGAGAGTAATAATATTGAGTGACTTCAGTACCACATTCTTGCCAACAGATCATCCCAATTTAAAAAAAAAAAAACCAAGAGAGAAACAGAGTTCAATTACATTATAGATCAAATGAACTTAACAGACATGTGCAGATTATTCCATTCAACAGCTGCAGAACCCATATTTTTTTCATCAGCACATGGAACATTTTCCAAAACAGATCATGCAAAGCAAGTTTTAAATACAATTCTTGTGCCTTATCAAATCGTAACACAGGAAATTAGAAATCAACAGCAAAAGAAATTGTTGAAAAAGTTCCTAGAATCAAATGAAAATGAAAACACCCACCAAACCTATATGACGCAATAAAAGCAGCAGTTAAGAGTGAAGTATGTAGATACAAGTACAAACATTATTTTAAAAATTAGGTTTCAAATAATCTAAAAATGTACCTCAAGGTCTTAGAAAAACAAGAACCAAACCCAAAATCAGGAGAAGGAAGGAAATAATAATGATTAGAACAGAAATAAATGAAACAGACAAAAAAAAAGTTAGAAAAGATCAATAAAACAAAAAGCTGATTCTTTGAAAAGATGAACAAGATTGAAAAACTAACCTAAAGAGAGATTAGATAAAATAAAATAAAATTAGAGGTGAAATGGGAGATATTATAGCAGATACCACTGATATCCATCGAATCCATTAATTCGATGAAAATAAATTCAAAACTACAGAAGCAATGCACAAATTTCTAGACACATACACCTACCAAAATGAAACCAAGGGGATATTTTTTAAATTAAGTAGATTAGTAATAAGCAATGAAATTGAAGCAATAATAAAAGTCTCCCAAAAGAGGAAAAGCCAAGACTGAACAGATTTATTGCTGAATCTTACCAAGCTTAATTTTGTTTTGTTTTGTTTTGTTTTAAGGAATGGACTCATCTTTTAATGACAACCTCAGAATAACCAAGTTCACAGAGATCAATGTATACGTCAGAAAGTCAATTCAATAATTTTCAATTTTAAAAAACCTGCTTTTTGCACAGGGCATGGTATATCCTGCATACATAAGAAGTCAAATCTTACTCAGAAAGCTGCCCAGAGGGCAGGGAACTAGAGGAAGGCCAGGGGAGAAAGTTCTACAATTCAAATATTTCAATTCCCATTAAACCTGCCTTCATCTCCACCAAAGTCCTAGACCATAGTGAGACCCAAAGACTCCAAGTCTTTTGGATAAGGTTTGCTCCCTTTTCCCTGGATGGAGTTTAGACAGCCACTGAAAACATTTGTCTCTAGACTCTGCCTTCTATTTTCTGTACTTTACCAACAGCCATTCTAATCAACAGCTTTTCTTTAGAAATTTCATTGTGGAGAGTCTCCCAAAACAGAAAAACCCAAGACGGAACAGATTTACTGCTGAATCTTACCAAACGTTAAAAAATTAAAAAAAAAAAAAAAAAAAATACCCTAATACCAATGCTCTTCAAACTATACCATAAGATAGAAAGGGAAGGAAACCTTCCAAACTCATTCTATGAAGGTATTACCCTGCTACCAAAACCCGAGAAGGACACAACAAAAAATACACTATCAGCCAATATCCTTGATGATCATGGATACAAAAATTCTTGATAAAATATTAGCAAATTGACTTCAACAGCACATTAAAAAGACATACATATGATCAAATAAATTGGTTTCATTCCAAGGACTTAAGGATGGCTCAAACATGCAAATCAGATGTAAAACAGCACATAAATACAGTCAAGGATAAAAATCACATGATCATCTCAATAGATGCAGAAAACACATTTGAGGAAATCTAATATCCCTTCATAATAAAAAACCTGAACAAACTATGTATACAGAAGGATTATACCTCAACATAATAAAAGCTGTATATGACAAGGCCATGGCTAACATCACAATGCATTCATTATGATGAAAACCTAAAAGCATGTCTTCTAAAATCATGAATGAGACAAGGGTGTCTACTCTCATTACGCTAATTCAATATAGTGCTTGAAATTTTAGCCAAAGCAATCAGGCATGAGAAAGAAATAAAAAGGATATAAAAAGGATCCTTTTTAAGGAAGAAGTCAAATTATTTCTGTTTGCAGATGTTGTTATTCTATACTTAGAAAACCATAAAAACTCCATCTAAACACTCTTAAAACATAAATTTAGGAGAATCACAGCCTCTGGAACAGGAGTCCCGTGTTTCTCCTTTGCTAACAAAGCAATAAAACTACTTTTTCTTTTTTCTCAAAACCATGTCATCATTATTGGATTGGCGTGGGGTCAAGGATCGAGCTTTTAGTAACAAACTGGCAACCCAGATGGGACCCAAATGCAGTCCCAACTCCAGCTTTCTTGGGCAGGCCTGGCACTCCAAGCAACCCCATTTCCATGCTGAAGATACAAGGTAACTGGTGAACTTGTTGAGAGCCCACTGCTGAAGAGTTAGGAGGCAGGTGAGTTTGCCTCAGGCAGAACTAGAGGACCTATTCCTATGAGTAAAGAGAATAACTGAGGGAGCAACCAGCAGCTCAAAGCTCCTTTTGCTTCAGGGAACTCATGCCTTCTCTCCCTGGATAGTAAGGATTGCTCCATCTTTGTCCACTTTAAGAAAAAGAAAACTGAACACAGTAAAGTCATAACACCCTTGGCCATCTGAAACAGGCCTGCTGGATGTTTAAAACTAAAAACCTGCAGACCATAGTCAAGGAAGCAAAATGGCCAAGAAAAAAGTAACCGACGTTTTGGCCCTTTCCCTCTAAGGTCAGCTAGGACCCAGAGAAAGATGGGACACCTCTAACAGTCCTGCCACTCTGCATGATCCCTGCCCTGTGTATGCCTTGTTCAGCCATACACCACTGCCACCACGGACCTGTGGACGGTCCCTGTCTGCCTGTTAGAAGGTAAGGACTTTGGGTCACTTCCCCACAACTTCATTCCCTCTCAGCAGAAGCAGCTTGGAGGTGTTGTTGCCCATTTTTCCATGGAAATGAAACGTAGAAACTCACAATGGTGAAATGTAACATTGGTCCACTTTATGCTTTGAGTACAAACCTTGCTGCTCTGCTACTGCAACTTATTTTTAAAATGACATATTTCGTTCTCTTCTTCCCTCCTTCTCCCTCCCTAATCTCAGGGAAATTGTATTACCCTTCTTCCCCATCCTAGACAGAGTTATCTGTCCTTGAACACCCACCCACCATAGGAAAGGAGCAACTCAAA
Organism: Sciurus vulgaris; assembly: GCF_902686455.1. NCBI lineage: Eukaryota > Metazoa > Chordata > Mammalia > Rodentia > Sciuridae > Sciurus > Sciurus vulgaris. Next base: position 53,828,137 of record NC_136467.1, read on the forward strand.
CTTCAAGGGCAATACCAAAAGTTTGTTTTTGTTTTTGTTTTTTGAGGGGTTTTGTAAGGGATTTTTGTTTTGTTTTGGTACCAGGGATTGAATGCAGGACCACTTAACCACTGAGCCACATTCTCAGTCCTTTTTTATGTTTTATTTTGAGGCAGGGTCTCACTAAGTTCTTTAGGGCCTCACAAAGTTGCTGGCTTTGAACTTGTGATTCTCCTGCCTCAGCTTCCCTGCCTCAGCCTCCCAAGTTGCTGGGAGTACAGGCCCAGAAGATTTAAGATTTAAGAAATGACTATCTCCCAAATTAACAAGTGATTTACAATTCAACAGAGAACACCTAAATTGTAGCCTTTGAATCACCTCTTTAAAAGCCATTTCCCCTGATGGGGAGAATCACAGCTTCTGGGACAGGAGTCCCTTTTGTTTCTCCTCTACTAGCAAAGCAATAAAACTTCTTTTCCCTTTTTATAAAAAAAAAAAAAAAAAAAAAAAAAAAAAAAAGCCCTGATAAATTCAGCAAAGTAGCAGGATACAAAATCAACATACAAAATTCAGTAGCTTTCCTACACACCATTAATGAACTTGTTGAAAACAATAGCTTAAAACAAAAAAGAAAAATTACAACTAAGAAAGGAGACGAAAGGCCTCCACAATGAAAATATAAAACACAGAAGAAAAAAAAATTGAAGAAAACACTAGAAGATAGAAGGACTTCCCGTGTTGAAGGGTTGGGAGAATTAATGTTGTTAAAATAGCCATTACTGAAAATAATTTATAAATTCAGTACAACCTCCATAAAAACACCTATGTCATTCTTTACAGAACTAGAAAAGACAATCTTAAAATTCATATATATGGAAGCTCAAAAGAACGCAAATAGCCAAAGCAATCCTGAGCAAAAAGAACATTGCCGGAGGCATCACACAATACCAAATTTCAAAATATACTACAGAGCCACAGTAACAAAAACAGCATGGGATTAACATAAAAATAGATACATAAACCAATGGAATAGAATGGAGGACCCAGAAATAAACCCATGCATCTACAGTTACCTGATTCTTGACAAAGATACCAAAAACAAACGTTAGAAAACACAGCCTCTACAACAAATTGTGCTGAGGAAACGTACAAAATGCCACTAGATTCCTCTCACCCTGTGCAAAAATCAACTCAAAGTGAATCAAAAACCTTCATGTATGACCTGAATCTGTGAATCTACTATAGGAAACACCACAAGATATTGGCCCAGGCTACAATTTTCTTGATAGGACTCAAACAGCTCAGGAAACAAAAATAAGGATTTACAAATGGTAGTACATTAAATTAAAAAGCTTCTGCACAGCAAAGGAAACAGGACAACCTACAGAATGAAAGAAAACCTTTGCCAGCTATTTATCTGACAGGATTAGTATCCAGAATATATAAAGACTTAAGAAATTTAACAACAAAAGAACAAATAATCCAATCAATAAATGAACAAATGATCTGAACAGATAGATACCTCTCAAAAGAAGAAGTACACACTTGTAATCCCAGCAGCTCAGGAGGCTGAGGCAGGAGGATCACAAGTTCAAAGACAGTCTACGCAACTCAGCAAGGTTCTAAGCAACTCAGTGAGACCCTGTCTCTAAATAAAATACAAAAAAGGGCTGGAGATGTGGTTCAGTGGTTAAATGCCCCTGGGTTCAATTCCCAGTACCCGCCCACAAAAAAAGAAGTATATACAACCTAAAAATACATGAAAATATGCTCAACATCTTCATCTTTAGCCATCAGGGAAATTTAAAAAAAAAAAAAAAACACTACATTGAGATTCCATATCACTACCCCAGTCAGAAAGGTTATTATCAAAAAACAACAACAAATACTGGTGATGATGTGGAGAAAACAGAACCCACTGTTGGTGGGAGAATAAATTTAGATGAGTATAGCCAATATGAAAAACAGTACGGAGGTTCCTCAAATACCTAAAAATAGAACTACCCTATGATCTTGCTACACTACTCCTGGGTATGTATATACCTAAAGGAAATGAAGTCAGCAAACAAAAAGAGATACCTGCATACCCATGTTTACTGTAGCACTATTCATGATACCCAATAAATAAAATCAGGTAGGTGCCTATCAACAAATGAATGAATTTTTTAATTCGCACACACAGACACACACTGGAATATTGTTCCCCATAAAGAAGAACAAAATCATGTCATTTGCAGGAAAATGGATGGTACCAGAGTACATCATGCTAAGCAAAATAAGCCAGATACAGGAAGACACAAGTTTTCTTTCAAGTGTGGAAACTTTAAAAAAAAAAAAAAAAAAAAAAGGTCTGAAAGTAGAAGAAAGTAGAAGAGAGAGGGGAGGCAGAGAACAGGAGAGGAAGAGAGAATAGTAGGATAGATATGATCAATGCATAATATATACATGTATGGAAATGATACATTGAAACTCATTAATTTGTATAATGTGTTAACAATTGTAATTTTTAAAAAGAATATCTTCCATTGAGTAGGAGCTTTTAATTTTGGTTAAAATTTTTGATAGATATTTACAAGACCAAACAACACTACTCTGGTTTAGTCTGAGATTTTCAATGTTACTATGGAGAAAGAAACATTTTTTTAAGACCTTGTTTTAAATTGAAAATTCAAAGAGCAGGTGGAAGAAAATTCAAACCATTAGGTAAAGAAGGTGAAAAAAGAAAGAATCAAACAAACAATACAATCACTCCCATCTAAAATGATTTTGAAACTCAAATTTCAAAAGCTCAAAGCCAATCTAATGCTAAGAAATTCAGCCAACAAACTGCCAATTAGCAAATAAATACAGTCATTAGAGATGAAATTAAATCTATAAACCAGGCTATAACTCCAAAATGTATATACTTAGATTTTCAACAAAATAAGGAATCATTTCATTTTATTATTATTTTTTTAGTGTAAACAAATGGGATACATGTTTCTCTATTTGTACATGGAGTCAAGGCATACCATTTGTGTAATCATAAATTTACATAGGGCAATGTTGTTTGATTCATTGTGTTATTTTTTCCCTTCCCCCAACCCCTCCCACCCCTCTTTTCCCTCTATACAGTCCTTCCTCCCTCCCTCCTTACCACCCTCCTTATCCCTAACCCTAAACCTAACCCTAACCCTAATGCTAATCCCTCTCACCCCCCCTTATATGTCCTCATCTGCTTATAAGCGAGATCATTCATCCTTTAGATTTTGAGATTGGCTTATCTCACTTAGCATGATATTCTCCAATTTCATCCATTTGCCTGCAAATGCCATAATTTTATCAATCTTCATTGTGGAGTAATATTCCATTATATATATATATATATATATGCCACAGTTTTTTTATCCATTCATCAACTGAAGGGCATCTAGGTTGGTTCCACAATCTGGCTATGGTGAATTGAGCAGCTATGAACATTGATGTGGCTGTATCTCTGTAGTATGCTGATTTTAAGTCCTTTGTGTATAGGCCAAGGAGTGGGATAGCTGGGTCAAATGGTGGTTCCATTCCAAGCTTTCTGAGGAATCTCCATACCAGCAATGTATGAGTGTACTTTTTTCCCCACATCCTCGCCAACACCTATTGTTGCTTGTGTTCTTGATAATCCCCATTCTAATTGGGGTGAGATGGAATCTTAGGGTAGTTTTGATTTGCATTCCTCTTATTACTAAAGATGTTGAATATTTTTTCATATATCTGTTGATTACTTGTAGATCTTCTTCTGTGAAGTGTATGTTCATTTCCTTAGCCCATTTGTTGATTGGATTATTTGTATTCTTGGTGTAGAGTTTTTTGAGTTCTTTATAAATTCTGGAAATTAGCGCTCTATCTGAAGTATGAGTGGCAAAGATTTTCTCCCACTCTGTAGGCTCTCTCTTCACATTACTGATAGTTTTCTTTGCTGAGAGAAAGCTTTTTAGTTTGAATCTATCCCAGTTGTTGATTCTTGCTTTTATTTCTTGGGCTATGGGAGTCCTGTTAAGGAAGTCTGATCCTAAGCCAACAAGTTGAAGGTTTGGACCTACTTTTTCTTCTATAAGATGAAGGGTCTCTGGTCTGATTCCAAGGTCCTTGATCCATTTTGAGTTGAGTTTTGTGCAGGGTGAGAGATAGGGGTTTAATTTCATTCTGTTGCATAGGGTTTTCCAGTTTTCCCAGCACCATTTGTTGAAGAGGCTATCTTTTCTCCATTGAATATTTCTGGCCCCTTTGTCTAGTATGAGAAAATTGTATTTATTAGGGTTTGTGTCCATGTCCTCTATTCTGTACCATTGATCTACCTTTCTATTTTGGTACCAATACCATGCCATTTTTGTTACTATTGCTTTGTAATAGAGTTGAAGATCTGGTATTGCGATACCCGCTGTTTCGTTCTTTCTACGGAGGATTGCTTTAGCTATTCTGGGTTTCTTATTCTTCCAGATGAATTTCGTAATTACTTGCTCTATTTCTGTAAGGTACGTCATTGGGATTTTAATTGGAATTGCATTGAATCTGTATAGCACTTTAGGTAGTATGGCCATTTTGACAATATTAATTCTGCCTATCCAAGAACATGGGAGATCTTTTCATCTTCTAAGGTTTTCTTTAATTTCTTTCTTTAGTGTTCTGTAGTTCTCATTGTAGAGGTCTTTCACCTCTTTTGTTAGATTGATTCCCAAGTATTTTATTTTTTTCGAGGCTATTGTGAATGGGGTAGTTTTCCTAATTTCTCTTTCTGAAGATTCATCACTTATGTATAAAAATGCATTGGATTTATGAGCATTGATCTTGTAACCTGCTACTTTACTGAATTCACTTATGAGTTCTAAGAGTTTTCTGGTGGAATTTCCAGGTTCCTCTAAATATATAATCATGTCATCAGCGAACAGGGATAGTGTGAGTTCTTCTTTTCCAATTCGTATCCCTTTAATTTCTTTGGTTTGTCTAATTGCTCTGGCTAGAGTCTCAAGAACGATGTTGAATAGAAGTGGTGAAAGAGGGCATCCCTGCCTTGTTCCAGTTTTTAGGGGGAATGCTTTCAGTTTTTCACCATTTAGAATGATATTAGCCATGGGCTTAGCGTAAATGGCCTTTACAATGTTAAGGAATGTTCCCACTATCCCTATTTTTTCTAGTGTTTTGAGCATGAAGGGGTGCTGTATTTTATCAAATGCTTTTTCTGCATCTATGGAAATAATCATGTGATTCTTAACTTTCAGTCTATTGATATGGTGAATGACATTTATTGATTTCCAGATGTTGATCCAACCTTGCATCCCTGGGATAAAACCCATTTGATCGTGGTGCACTATTTTTTAATATATTTTTGTATGCAGTTTGCTAAAATTTTGTTGAGAATTTTTGCATCGATGTTCATTAAGGATATTGGTCTGAAATTTTCTTTCCTCGTTGTGTCTCTGTCTGGTTTAGGTATCAGGGTGATATTGGCTTCATAGAATAAGTTTGGGAGGGTTCCCTCCTCTTCTATTTCATGGAATACTTTGAGGAGTATTGGAATGAGCTCTTCTTTAAAGGTTTTGTAGAACTCAGCTGAGAACCCATCTGGTCCCAGACTTTTCTTTGTTGGTAGGCTCTTGATGACCTCTTCTATTTCATTGCTTGAAATTGATTTATTTAAGTTGTGTATGTCCTCCTTGTTCAGTTTAGGTAATTCATATGTCTCTAGAAGCTTGTTGATGTCTTTGAGGTTTTCTGTTTTGTTGGAGTATAGATCTTCAAAATAGCTTCTAATTATGTTTTGTATTTCACTCGTGTCTGTTGTGATATTTCCTTGTTCATTCCGAATTTTAGTAATTTGAGTTTTCTCCCTCTTTCTCTTTGTTAGTGTGGCTAAGGGTTTATCAATTTTGTTTATTTTTTCAAAGAACCAACTCTTTATTTTCTTAATTTTTCCAATTGTTTCTTTTGTTTCATTTCGTTGATTTCAGCTCTGAGTTTAACTATTTCCTGTCTTCTACTACTTTTGGTGTTGGTCTGCTCTTCTTTTTCTAGGGCTTTGACCTGTAGTGTTAAGTCTTTTATTTGCTGATTTCTACTTCTTTTGTTGAATGCGCCCCATGAAATAAATCTTCCTCTAAGTACTGCTTTCATAGTGTCCCACAGATTTTGATATGATGTGTCTTTGTTCTCGTTTACTTCTAAGAATTTTTAAATTTCCCTCCTGATGTCTTCTGTTATCCATTCATCATATAATAGTGTATTATTTAATCTCCAGGTATTGGAGAAGTTTCTTTTTTTTATTCTGTCATTTATTTCTAATTTCAATCCATTATGATCTGACAGAGTACAAGGTAGTATCTCTATCTTCTTGTAATTGCTAACAGTAGCTTTGTGGCATAAAATATGGTCTATTTTAGAGAAGAATCCATGTGCTGCTGAGAAGAAAGTGTGTTCATTCTTTGTTGGATGGTATATTCTATATATTTCTGTTAAGTCTAAATTGTTGATTGTGTTATTGAGATCTATGGTTTCTTTATTCAATTTTTGTTTGGAAGATCTATCCAGTGGTGAGAGAGGTGTGTTAAAATTGCCTAGTATTATTGTGTTGTGGTCTATTTGATTTCTGGAATTGAGAAGGATTTGTTTGATGAACATGGATGAGTCAATGTTTGGGGCATAGATATTTATGATTGTTATGTCTTGCTGATTTATGCTTCCCTTAAGCAGTATGAAATGTCCTTCTTTATCCCTTCTGACTAACTTTGCCTTGAAGTCCACATTATCTGAAATGAGGATGGACACTCCAGTTTTTTTGCTGTGTCTGTGTGCATGGTATATTTTTCCCCATCCTTTCACCTTTAGTCTATGGGTATCTCTTTCTATGAGATGAGTCTCTTGCAGGCAGCATATTGTTGGATTTTTCTTTTTAATCCAATCTGTCAGTCTATTTCTTTTGATTGATGAGTTCAGGCCATTAACATTCAGGGTTATTATTGTGATATGATTTGTATTCCCAGTCATTTGACTCATTTTTGATTTTTGACATGATTTGATTTCTCCTTTATTTGGCTATTCCTTTGGGCTAGTTCCTCCCATTGCTGATTTGCATCGTTGTTTTTCATCTCTTCCTCATGGAATATTTTGCTGAGAATGTTCTGTAATGCCGGCTTTCTTTTTGTAAATTCCTTTAGCTTTTATTTATCATGGAAGGATCTTATTTCGTCCTCAAATCTGAAAGTAAGTTTTGCTGGGTATAAGATTCTTGGTGGGCATCCATTTTCTTTCAGGGTTTGGTAAATGTTGTTCCAGGCCCTCCTATCTTTTAGGGTCTGGATTGAAAAATCTGCTGATATTCTTATTGATTTCCCCCTGAATGTAATTCGATTCTTTTCTCTCACAGCCTTTAAAATTCTGTCTTTATTTTGTATGTTAGGTATTTTCATAATAATGTGCCTTGGTGTGGGTCTGTTGTAATTTTGTATATTTGGAGTCCTATAAGCCTCTTGTACTTGATTTTCCATTTCATTCTTCAGATTTGGGAAATTTTCTGATATTATTTCATTGAATAGATTGTTCATTCCTTTGGTTTGTTTCTCTAAGCCTTCCTCAATCCCAATAATTCTTAAATTTGGCCTTTTCATGATATCCCATAATTCTTGTAGATTCTGTTCATGATTTCTTACCATCTTTTCTGTTTGGTCAACTTTGTTTTCAAGATTAAATATTTTGTCTTCAATATCTGAGATTCTGTCTTCCAGGTGTTCTATCCTATTGGATATGCTTTCTATGGAGTTTTTAACTTGGTTTATTGTTTCCTTCACTTCAAGGATTTCTGTTTGTTTGTTTGTTTGTTTGTTTTTTCAGTATCTCTAACTCTTTATTCAAATGATTTCTTGTTTCCCATATCTGCTCTTTTAACTGTTGATTGGTGTGATCATTTAATGCCTGCATTTGTTCTTTCATCTCCTCATTTGCTTCCCTGATTGTTTTAATTATGTACATTCTGAACTCCCTTTCTGACATTTCTTCTGCTGTGCTGTCATTAGGTTTTATTGATATAGTATCTAGGTTTGTTTGGGACATTTTCTTCCCTTGTTTTCTCATATTGGTCAGATGTCAGTGGGACTCTGAGATATTGCAGATTTCCTTTATTGGCTTTATAGTGTCCCTGAGATTTCCAGTGTATCACCTCTCAGCCTTCAATAGCCTGAAGTCTAGGAGGAACTTGATAATGCAGTGCTTCCAAAGAAAGCTGCCCCTAGCCTGCTACTGGTCCCAGGGCTTGGAGCTGGCTCTGTGCAGAAAGGCTCTCACTGGGCGGTCTGCTCCGAGAAGCTGGCTGTGAAAGGAGCCTCCACCGGAGGGAGCAGAGCTGCTTGGGGAAGTCCCTGGCTGCCCTGTCCTGGTCCCTGAAGCTGCCTGCGGGCTGGAGCTCGCCGCTGGCTCCGGGACTTGGAGCTGGTTCTGTGCAGAAAGGCTCTCACTGGGGGGCCTGCTCCAAGAAGCTGGAGAAGCTGGCTGTGTGGAAGGAGCCCACCACCAGAGTGAGCAGGGCTACCTGGGGAAGACTCTAGCTGCCCTGCCCTGTCTGATAAGCCGCCCCTATCCGGGCATGCCACCCAGGCCGAGCTTCACCCCGTGGGGGAGACTCACCCCACGGCTCTATTTTAGCCCGAGTCTCTCAATGCCTCTCCTTCTGAATCCTGAGTTCTGGAGTGACTGGAGATGCAGTCACCCTCTAGTCCGCCATCTTGGATCGTCCCGTGGAAAAAGCCTGCCTCACTTCATTTTAAAAGAACAAGAAATTATTAAACAAATGATAAAAAAAAATGAAAGTGCATTAAAAAGAACATTAATTAGATATCTTGGGTATGAAAACATATGGTCATTGAAGTACAAAAAAATTCAATAAGGTCGACAGGGGGTTGGAGATGTAGCTCAGTGGTAGCGCATGTGTCTAGCATGTTGGAGACCCTGGGTGTGATCCCAGCACCTCAAAAGAATAAACAAACAAAAATCCAATCAATGGAGAAAACAATTTATTCCAGATTTTAAAAAAAAATAAATATGGGGAAAGATTTAAGGATCTTATCTTTCCTCAGGAAACAGAAAAGGTATTTCTTCAAGCACAAACCATGCAGGAAAATGTGAATAGAATCTAAGCTCATTTAAACCTACCACTTCTATAGACAAGATAGTAGAAACAAAGTAATCAGCTACAGAATGAAAGGTCATTGCAAGGCATAGCTAACAAAGTGTTATGGTTTAGACATAAAATATCCCCCCAACCCCAAATACCCATGTATTGAAGGCTCAGACACCAACACAGCAGTGATCAGAGGTGGAACTTTTGGGAAGTGACTGGATCATGAGGGCCCTGATTTCATCAGTGGAGTAATTCATTGAGAGCTGAATGGACTACTGGAAGGAAGTAAAACTCATAAGAAGAGAGACCAGGTTGAAGGAAGTATGTCATGGGGATGTGCCCTTGGGAACAATACCTTGTCTTTGGCCCTTTCCTCTCTCTCTCTCTCTACTTCCTGGCTGCCCTGAGCTGAGATTTCCTCTGCTGTGCCCTTCCACCATTATATTCTCCCTCATCTCAGGCCCAAAGGAATCGAGTGAATTGACCACGGACTGAAACTGTGAGCCACAATAAATTGCTCCTCCCCCCGGCCCCCAGTGTTTTTTCTCAGACATTTATCACAGTGATGAAAAGCTAACACACAAATTGTTTTCTTCTTAAAGACTATAAATCAATAAGAAAAAGACAACTCAAGAGAAAAACAGGCAGGAAGGCTGGGAGAAAATATTCAGAAGGGAAAGCCAATGATCAATTCACATTTTGAAAGATGCTCACCAGTAATCAGAAAAATACAAATTAAAAATAATAGATCTCAAATTGACAAAAATTAAAAAGCTTAACCATGCTGAGTTTTAGTTAGACAATAGGGAAATGGAACTCTCTTATACCTTCCAACATAAATTCCAAGAATCATTTGGCAAAATCTAGAAAAGCTGAAGATGTGCATACCCCACATGCTAGCAATTCCATTCTCAGGCATATACTTCAGAAAAGTTTGGCACATGTGCCCAAGTAGATAGGAATAAGAACGTTCACTGAAGCATCATCTGTAAAAGCAAAAAAGTGGAAAAAACCTAAATGCTCAGCAGCAACAGAATAAAGAAAGAACTCTGGTATTAACATACAATGGAATATAGATTCATACATGTAATCAAAACATAAGACATGATGAGAAAAATAAAAACAGATTCAGGATAGTGATTACCTCTGGGAAGTCATAGGTGGAGGGGATTTAGAATGGAGAGGGGCACACAGAGGACCACAGTTGAGTAGGTAACCTATCTTTTATAAAATAAGAAAAAATTGGGATCAGAACAGTAGGTTGGAGGTATAGAATACATGCATTGCTATTCCCCAGATTTCACATATTTTTTTTAAATGTTAGTTTTCATATTCTCAAAAGGTTATTCTAGGAGTAGAATATCGTTACCACCAAAACAAAGGCTAAAAATAGGAAAAATAATTTCAAACTCTTTCCTTATAAAAAAACTTGGCTTTCAAAATGGAAGAATATTGTGTAAAACTGAAGTCTTAAAATTCCATATACTCCACTGATCTGGAATTCCAGAACTAGAACTTCTCTCCACATTATATTTCTTATAAAACAATAAAAAAAAAAAAAATAGAAGAGCTCTCTGTTATCACCCACCCCCACTATTTCTCTGTACTGACAGCATTTTGTGTTTGCAGATGAGTTAGTCAACTTGGAGATGGAAGCCAGGGCCTCACACATGCTAGGCAAGCTCTGTGCTATTTAGGCCCATCCTCAGCCCAAGAAAGTCATATTTTTGGCTACAAGTTCACAGATGCTGGCAAGTAGGATCATAATTCTAACATCTGCTGTCATAGATCACCCTTAAAACTAAGTAGTCTAAGATTATACTCTATGGTTTTGCAATTCTGACAGCCTGGAAACAAGTATCTAAAATTTTTGGAAAGCTCATTCTTAAATAAAAACAGCCAAGTGTTTTAGCTAGTATTTTGGTTTTTTTTTTTTTTTTTTTTTTTCTTGCTGAGACCAAAAGACCTGAAAAGAACAATCAGAGGAGGAAAAGTTTATATGGAGATACACGGTTTCAGAGGTCTCTCCATGGACAGCCAGCTCCATTCCTTGGCGCTTGAGGTAAGGCAGAACATTATGGCAGAAGAGTGTTGTGGAGGGAAGCACCAGGAAGCAGAACGAGACTAAGCTCAGCTCACCAAACGTATACTCAAAGGCATGCCGCCAATGACCCACCTCCTCCTGCCACATCCTACCAGCATGTAATTACCACTCAGTTAATCCCTGTTAATTCGCTGATTGGATTAAGGCTTTCATAACCCAATCATTTCACCCCTGAACCTTCTTACATTGTCTCACACGAGATTTTGGGGGACACCTTGCATCCAAACCATAACACCAAGTCTTATATCAAGAGTATGGTCAGAATTTGAGACTTCCCCGTGTTTTTTCAAAGTAAACTCTAATTTAGCATAGATAATCCCCAAAAGGCCATTCTTCCTCTTAGGGGCAGAAGAGAGTATGGGGCTGGTCACATAACAGTTCCTTTCCACAACTTTGGAGAAGACAGGCCTCAAGTCTAGGCCTACAAGCTCCTACAACTACTCAGTCTTATGGACAAAGACTGGGTCTTATGGACAAACCATGCAGGTAACAGTCCTCTAAGTCACTCAATCATACTGTAAGTGAATACTGTGTGTTTAAGGGGGGGAAATGCTTTAATCTGCTTTACAGTATTGATAAGTGAATTTCACACCAGACATGAGCAAGAGTACATACTACAAAAACAACATATAACTGTCAATGTCAAACGACATATAACTTTGATCACCTAGCTGAGGCTGTTTGTCAAGTTCCTCCACTAGGAAGTGGATTTTTCTCTTTTCACACTACAATCTTGGAAGGAAGTTACTAAGCACAGCCTACTTAAGGAGTAGGAAATTATGTTCCATCTCCTTGAGAGTGATACATTGTTTTAGTCAGCTTTTTTGCTGCTGTGACTAAAAGGACCTGACCAGCACAATCATATAGAAAGAGAAGTTTATTTGAGGGCTCATGATTTCAGAGGTCCTAGTCTTAGAAGGATAGCTCCATTCCTCAGGGCTCGAGGTGAGGCTGGACATCATGGAGGAAGAGTGTGGCAAAAGAAGCAGTTCACATCATCAGGAAGCAGAGAGAGAGAGAGTCTCCTCTCTAATATATACCCCATAGCCACGCCCAAATTCCCACCTCCTCCAGCCACACCTACCACTTCAGTTACCATTCAGTTAATCCCTATCAGAGGATTAAATCACTGATTGGGTGAAGACTCTTACAAGCCAATCATTTCTCCTCTGAACCTTCTTGTACTGTCTCACACATGAGCTTTTGGGGGACATCACATCCAAACCATAACATGTATTTATCTATATAAATCATTTGGAATTCCACATGGGAGTTTGTCTACTCTCCCACATTTAATCATTTGGTCATTTATTAACATTAATATGGACTCACAGATAATTATTGTATACTTTAGGTTATATTCAAATACTTCTTTTATCATTTTGACCATTGGAAGCTCACTGGGAGCTCTTTCACTTGGCTCCTGTGACTCTTTAGCACACTTCCATTTTATGGTAAAGGGGTTTTTTTAGGAGTTATTTGTGTTTGTTTTTGAGCACTCCCTTGCTTTATGGTATACACATGCTGCAGGCTCCTTTTGTATATTTTCTTCCCCAGTCTTACAATCAACCCTATCTTCAAGGAGTCCTGGTTACTTAAGTGCTAGGTGTACTTGTTGCTACAAGGTTGTCATTGTATCTGAGTAGTATCCGTTGGCAGGGCTAGGAAATCCATGCATATTTACCATCCTACAAATGTCTATGTAACTACAAATATTTCCTATATGAACCCATTAGTATCTACATCAAGCTAAATATGAATTAGTACTGATACCCCCAATTCTAATCCATACCACAAGGGTGATGCTAGCCCTTCTCCCTTACTTTTTTTGTATCCTCCCCTTTCAACAGTGAAAAATCTGAAATCTTCAACTTTTCATCTTAGAAAATTATAAAAATAAGTGGATTTATGTTTTAAGAGACACCCACTTCATCAAATAACCATACTATTCCACTTGCTCATAATACCAAGACCCTATTAATAAAGAACTTTAAAATTTATAGTAAATTCACTCAGATCTAAAGTGATCTAAAGCTATGCTTTACAAAATTTTTCAGATCATGGCTTACACAGAAAACACCTCCTGGGGCTGGGGATGTAGCTCAGTTGATAGAGTGCTTGCCTCGCAAGCACAAGGCCCTGGGTTCAATCCCCAGCACTGCAAAAAAAAAAAAAAAAAAAAAATTAAAAACATTAAAAAAAAAAATACCTCTTACACAGCCCACTGACATAAAATGGACACGGTTACTCAAGGCTGGAGGCAATGGCTCAGGTACTTGGGCCTCAGGAGGGTTAAGGGACCAATATCTCTGTTAACTTGAAACCCATTCATATCACCTGGAAAGTGCTAACTAAAGTAACATAATTCTAACAACTACAGATATTTCTGAAATTATAAATCATATACTACTCCTAGAATGTGAAAAACAAAATCTGAGGTTAAAAAAAGAAAGAAAGAAAGAAAGAAAGAAACACAATACATCAAGCCCACATCAACTGCTGAGCCTCCAAGGCTAACCTCTACATCTGGAAATTCATAGCAGTACAGTCTTGAATTGGGGGAATTTTTTTTTTTTTTTCCTCACTCCTAACCTGGATTCACAGTTGAGGATTTTAATGCAAAGCTCCTTGACCCTCATTTACCAAAACTCTAAAAGTAATGAATATTTTCTAACCTTACCACAGTTTAAAGCAAAAGATAAAATTCCCCAGCCCACTTCCACAAGGCAGTGTGCTAATCATACAGCTAAATATGAGCCTTAATGAGGTTTCTCAGTTCCCATTAGAATGCCTAACTTACAATCTGCTAGTATGATTTCTAAAGGAGATGAATCCAGTGTAATTCAACAACAAAATATCCACAATACAGGTCCTGAAATTCCTAGACAGTTCTTCTCAAAAGCTCTATAAAGAGGTTCATAATTTGTGTGTGATTCCTATGCTATGATTTTTCTGCAAATAGAGAATAAATTTGTGTAACTTATCTCAAAATAATAATAATAATAATAATAATACCCTATTGAAAATAATGATATTTAAGGATGTTGGGAAAATTGTGTAGTACACTCTCAATGTTACCCATTAGATTATGCCAAACCCGGAATATGAGCACTCAGATCAGATCACCCCGGCCCCTGGTGGAACTACTTTCAGAACTGCCTCTTTTTTCATAGCTTCACCTTTCACTGAGAGACACTTCGGAAAACTGCCTGATGAAACCTATTGTTAGTTCTACCACAAGGGCAAGGCCTATGTGTACTCATTATTCAGTACTCCGTATAAGAAACTAAGGCAGAGAACACTTTACTTCCTTTGAGAAATAGGTAAATTTTGTTTTCTTTAACCATATCCACCATACTTCCTTTTTCATTTTTGTTGCCAGGTAGCTTAGAGTAAAATTTACCATTGCTTTGTAACAACTATTTATGCCCTGGTAGTTTATGTATTAGGTATTATACCTAATACCTTAATACCACATACTATGTCATATTTCTGATTGTTGATTTGTTTTTGACCCCTTCCTTACCATTTTACTTGTGCAGTTTTTCATTCTGAAAAACACTTCAAATCCTCCTTGGAATAAAGGTAGTATAGCAAATATACATATAATCCTATTGTTAGTATAGTTGCTTAATCTTTGAAATAATAACCCAAATAATGACTTACAGTCGGAAACAAGTTAACAGAAAATTTTTTTTTACTAACTTCTTATGTAAGGCATTGGAACATATTCTCCAAAATAGAGAGGAAACAATAGATGAATATCATTTTCTCATAAGGTTGACAGACTTTAATTCTCAACTACCAAGAGACAGTACTTTAATAATTAGATCCCTTTCAAACATCCATTTTCTCTAGACTCATTTCTGTGCACCTCCTTCCCTCGTGATAAACCTTTACCTCTTAACTGCAGGAACCACGCAGGTGGTGGTTAGACAAAGAGTAACAGTCTTAACCAATAATAATCAAGAACACTGAAAACATACTCAGAGCAAACATCCTGTCTTGGCAAGGGGAGAGAAAAACTAATATTAACTGACCACTACCATGTGGCAGATGATGTGCGGGGCACTTCATATATTCCACTTCATTCAATCTTCAAAGCAATCCAGGATGAAAAATCCAAAGCTCAGAGATTAAATTACTTGCCTAAGAATGCTCAGATATTTAAATGGAAGCCTCTAACTTTACACCACAGGCGGTCTGGCCCAAAGCCCTGCTCTGTCCATTCCATCACTCCTTATAAATAACCATGCTGTTTTTATAGCTTCTTATCAGCACACCTAAGCTTGGGAACCTTGTAAAGTGGGAAAACAATTTAATAACCCTTTCTGCTAAGATAAGGACCCAAGGAAGCTACTTAAAATGCCTTTCTGTGGAGGAATAGTCAAAACCCAGTTGTTCTTCCAAAACTGTTCCACTGTACTGTCCCTTAATGTTTTCTTCATCTGAGCTTCTCCAGCACTTGGTGCACATCTTGTCTTTCCAAATCAAAACTTCTTAAATACCATCACCTCGCTCTTCTATTCTTCACATCATAGTAGATATACAAAAAGTATCAAATGAATGGGAACATTCAACCTTGAAAGGAAAGTTACTACCGGATATGTAATATCTAACCTCTAGAGCTCCTTTTCTCAAAAAGCACTGATTCTAAGTATTTTTCTTTTGCGCATAGGAAGAACTCCCTCCCACAGCATGCTCTCTGAAAAACCAGAAGAGTTCTTACACATAAAACTAAAACTACTTACCTAAGCAAGGTATCAACCATCTCTGAACCCTCCCACAAGGAAATAGCCCTGATTCAATTGATACTTTTCCTTGCATTTCCCAGGATAGCCTTGTTCTGCTGTAAGAGTCACAGAACCAAATCCTATGCAACAATGAGGATTTGGGGAAGGGAAGCAGGTGCTGGGGATCCAACCCAGGGCCTCACCCATGCCAGGCAAGCACTCTACACTGAGCCAAATCCCCAGACCTTGAAAAGCTATCTCTAATAAAAACGTTGAGTAGAATGGAGCTAAGGACAAAGAATTGAAAGGTCCTTATCTTCTAGCTGAAAGGGTTATTAATTGTTTTCCCACTTTAAAAGGTTCCCCAAGTTAGGTATCTAACAAGAAGTTATAAAAACAGCATTGTTGTTTATAAGGAGTGATGGAATGGATGGAATTCAAAGGTCCAGCTATCAGATTTGTATCCCAGCACATTCTTTCATTCAACAAATATCTATTGAGGACCTGTAATGTACGTGCCAGCCCTATTTAGGTGCTGAGGACATAACAGTGAATAAGACAGGTATGAATCTCTGCTCTCTTTGTGGTGCCATCATATTGAGGAACAAAAACTAGGAAGAGTGGGTAATATGTTGGTTGGCAAAATCCTCCATATAAAGAGGAGACTGAAAGCAACAATATAAAATTCAATACAGAAGAAAATACAGCACTTTATATTTGGAGTTCAGTAAGTTAAATGAATAGTTATGAATGGGAGTAGGCATACAACATTAATCAGGTAATTATACATGCACTGTGTACACATCATAGACTCTGTTGGGTATGGGGATCTGAAGTCCCTAATCTCAAGAAAGAGAGACAGACAAGGCCAGAGCAGTAAACAGTGTGATAACTGACCAAAGTTTATACCATGTATTATGGAACCCCTTACTAAAGGTACCCAACCCAGAGGCAGGAGGGAAAGGGTAGTCAAACATTCTTTCCTCATGATAACATCCAAACTGTCTTGAAGGCTTTGTTTAGGCAAGGAATGGGGTGCAGGGAGACAGGCCATGTAAAAAGAACAGCACACACAAAATTAATATATGCAAGTTGTTTCCTAAGGGAACAGCCCAAATCATAGGAAAACTATGTTTATCATTCCAAAAATACACACTTCACACCTTATCTGTTAGGGAGTCACCCATAGATTTTATATGGGAAATGACATGATCAAATGGTGTTTTGAAAACCACTCTGGCAGCAGTTTGGAGAAAAGACTACTCATAAGGAAAACTGGCTGCTGCAAGTGACAAATGACAACAATCTGAGCTTAGCAGAGGGGCATCCAAGGGGACAGATTTGAGGGATGTGAGTGACAGAATCAACAGAACTTACGACTCACTAGATTTAAAAAGATGAAGGCTGTGACAGTAAGAAGAGATCTGGCAAGGTGACAAAGTGAAGGGAAGACCAAGAATAAAGAAAAGAAACAGTTTTGGAAAATGGGGAAAGGCGAAAATGATGAATTCATTTGAAAATGAATGCAACTGAATATGACTGAATATAAAGCAAATTTCTCTTTCCAAAATTATTCTTCAGACAAGAAAGTTAGTTTATATTAAATTCCCTTAAAATTGTTTCATTTTTTCACAAATTTTTCTGAACTTCCATATTTTGAAAAAATTACTGTTTGGGAAAGACAAGTAAGCCAAAAACTACCTCACACTATTGCTGAGTTTGGGTGCTACCAGAGGTCACCAGGTGGAAGGAATTGGTTTAAAAGGAATAAAGAAATTTAACATAGACTTAGAATTTTCCTGAAAACATATTTGCAAATTTGGATGTTAAAATTTCAAAAACACAGTAAGTAGGTACATTGTGGAGAGTACAAATCCACATCACCAGAACAAAGTTTAAAACAACTATCTTAATATTGTGCTAGTAGAAACTGGTCTTAGGGGACTTCCCTCCTTCCTTGGCCTCTGAGGGATTCAAGGACTTCCCAGGGGAAGCCACTCAGGACTGTCTCCACCCCCTCAGTGACTACTACTGGAGAAGAGGACTCATCTGATTTGTATTTTGATAGAAGAAAGTGAACATGCTTAGTCTGCTCCTTTGGGTTTCTCTTGTCTTCAGTAGGGTCTGTCCTCAGGAGATCCAAATTCTCTGCTTATCCATGACATAAACTTCCAGGGCAAAGCTTGCAGGGGAGGTTTGTCCTTGACCAGCTAACCTCTAACTGCCATACCACTCTCATCCTTTTAATGAAGAGGAAGGTATTAGATGTCCACAGATGATAAAGATTTGATGGTGAAGACAGTTGGAATTTATTTAAAATGTACTGTTCCAGATACTCTAGATGCTTTGCATTAAGTATCTAACTTAGTCTGTTTTGTGCTGCAAAAACAGAATACCTGAGAGTGGGTAATGATATTATCAAGAAAAGTAACATATTTCTCTGTTCCAGAAGCAAGGAAGTCCAAGATCAAGGGGCTGCATCTTGGGAAGGCCTTCTTGCTGTGTCACAACATGGCAGAAGGAACATGGGGGTGGAGAGAGGGAGAGAGAGAACAAAGAAGGGAACCAAACTCATCCTTTTATAAGGAACCCACTTCCTTAATAACAGTATTAACTCACTGAGGGAACATAGTCCTCATCACCTAATCACCTCTTAAAGTTCCACCTCTCAACACTGCTGCATTGGGGTTAAGTTTCCAGCACATATACACTTGAAGAGAGAGAATCAACCATTAATTCCCTTAATAACCACAACAATTCTACGAGATACCTACTCAGATGAGGAAACAGACACTGATTTTAAAACTTGCTCAAACTCATATAAATGTAGAGGATGGTAAGGCTGAAATTTGAGCCCAGAGGCAAATTCTCTTAGCCACTTTGCTAAACTGCCTTTTAATTCATTTAATCAAAAGTAATGACACAGATGATGAGAAAAGAGGTAGTATAAAAGAATTAAATTTTCATCTGTAGATAAAATATGAGTTTGAAAATTCAAAATATAACCATAAGTGTACTGTTTAGAAATATGAAGATAATCATAGAAATATTTAAAGGAGTTGAAAGCAGTTGGCTTTGAATGAAAGTTGCTAGAAGAGGGAAATGGGACAGAGGGATGCTACTTTTTATTATAAGTTTTATAAATATGGATCTATATGCACACATAACTTTGGCAATCATAAAAATTAACTTTAGAAAGAAAACTGATACCCACTTTGTTGAAATCAGTCAAGTTATATGACCAAGTCTACTCTTAAAAATCATGATTCCTTTAGGATAATAAAATTATCCAGCAAATAGGTTATACTAACAATGGCACTGCTGAGAATAGGTGCCATGATGTTAGTGTGATCTGTCTCAAAATTTGAGAGCTCTGATCAAAATTTCTAGAAAGAGAATTAATCTGTGGCTCAAGTACCAGAGACAGAGACAGACCCCCTAAGTCAAGTCAGAGCACAGTTTCTCCCGAATGAAGGCAGGGGTGCAAAAACCAGTTTGGTAGTCATAAGTAGCTTCACAGTTTAATTTCTAATTTGTCAGGCCCTTGAAAGCATATAAAGATACCATTCCTTTAACAATGACAGTATTTGCAGTGTGAAATGAGAAATGGAGGGGTATAGTAGCAGTTACAGAGAAGCAAGACATGAAAGGTCCTGATTATAATACTGCTTGTCAAGCAGTATCAGTTCTGCCAGGGAAGATAACTACCAGGTCAACATAGAGAAAGCCTTTATTTCAAAAAAGTCCTTCTTGAGATTTTGGAGAAAAATTATAAAGCTTAATTTTGTTATTACTTAATGGTAGTATGTGCTACTTCATAAATTAAAAAGGAATATCACATATCACAGAGCTCAGAATAATAGAGGTTATTCTACTAGATAGCTACAATATTCTTCTCCCCTTCAAGAGGGAAGAAAGCACTCTTTACTACATTCAGAGGGGCTTATGTGAGTGCAAAACATTTAGGTAGGTCTACGACAAACTCCCCAGGTAAAGCTTCCCATTAATCTCAAACCACTGTCCCTTCCACAGCCCAACACAGAATTTGGTATACATTTTCCCTGAAATTTTATGCTACCTAACATTTATTAAGAGCTCACTATGTGACAGACACTGTTTCAGTGCTTTACATGCATTACTCACAACGATCTTTTTTTTTTAATTTTTTAATTTTTATTTTTTCACAACGATCTTGATTCAAGTATTTTTATTATCCTAGTACAGTTGAGGAAACTAAGGCAAAGGGTGAAGCAGAGGGCAGGTTAAACTACTTGCCCAAGGCCACAGAGACAAAGGATGAAGGCAAGAAACTCATACAGTCTGGAACCCATGTTCTAACCCACTACACACCACCCATCAGGGGCAGCCCAACCTCCGCAGAGTCACAACAAACCTTTAGATACACTCTAGGGTATTTCTTCCCAAAACTGTCATGCACAAACAAGTCTTCACAAACTAAGAAAGTATCAACCCACACAGACAAGTTTCTACCTAACAGATTTCTATCTTAGTGAATCAAATGCCTCCTTGTTCATGATTGGTGGCCTCTCAAATAGATAACACCTCAGTCCTAAGTACCAACTAAACAAAGATGCTCTGATAATAGCATTCCTAGCCACAAGTAACTCTGGCAGGGAGTTACCATTGAATAGCAGGAAACTAAGAGATAAGAACATTCAAACGCCAAGATAAACCATAAACTGCATAGACAGGCCAAACCTCTCTCGCACGTTCCTCTCCTTGACAGTGGGTATTGGCCCAGGATCATCTTTTATATAAAGCAGTTCATTAAGACAAGTTGAAATGATGAATGACTGAGAGGGGAAAATAGCTTAAAAGAAAGATACAAAGGATACACATTCATCCTTTGTTTTATTCTTCCTATGTTTTAGAAATCTTGATTTTTCTTGCCACAGTTTGAAAGGGAAGAAAAGATTTATCTAAAAAATTATCTCTGCCATTCAGTTTAGTCTCAAAACTCAAGATAAATAACAGGCATCTATACTTTCAGTCTAGCAGTGAACAGGCAGACTGTTCACAGTACCTCTCAGAGTTCCACAAAGGAACCCTGCAGATCATAACTATACACTCTCATACACATCTTATTAAAGAACAGTTGGGGCCAGGTGGTGGTGGTACAAACCTGTAATCCTAGCAGCTTGGGAGGCTGAGGCAGAAGGATCTTAAGTTCAAAGCCAACCTCAGCAACCCAGCAAGGTTTTAAACAACTTAGCAAGACACCTGTTCAAAATAAAAAATAAAAAGGGCTGGGGATGTTGCTCAGTGGTTCAATTTCTGATACCAAAAAAAAGAAAAAATGAACACATGGGTGCTCAGCACTAACACAATGGGACTCATACTCCTAAACACCTGTTCATGGGCCAGTCCCAGACCAGCAAATCTGCACATGTATTGTCCTGTGTCCACAGAACAAATAAGGATGTCATTTAACTGCCATAGCATTGTGGCTACGCCACTGACAAACTCATAGAGTGACGACACCTTATCTGTATCAGGTGTGTGCATAGGACTTAAGTGAAAGCACATGGTCAGGAAAAAAAAATTATGAAATTCTTCCTCTGACAGCATGAATGCAATGGGTTCTTGCATAATGAGGTTTCATTTCCAAGTAGTGCTGAGTGTTCATATCCTTGCTTTCTTCTCAAATTCATGGTTCTAATTATACTGGCTAATTCACAGCCATTACACATGAAGAGAAATATTTTGTGTATAAAACAATTTACATTACTCTTACATACATATGTTGATGGAACAACATGAGTAAAACATGATATCAATTGTTTATATTAGCAATTAATAGACATTAAATGCTATAAGGTTTTATTTTATAAATTTAATAAAATTATACTGAATATAAAGAATATATTGTTATAAGTATTTTTAAAATTCTTGAATTGTACTCTATTTTGCCTTTGATTTTTTTCTCATGTAACTACTTTAATGAGATATCATTCAAAAGCCATAAAATTCAACCTTTTAAAGTATACAACTTGGTGGGTTTTAGTACATTCAAATTGTTGTGGGGTTGGGGATATAGTTCAATGGTAGAGTGCTTGACTAGTGAGCATGAGGCCCTGGGTTAGATCCCCAGCACTAAAAGAAGGGGAAAAAAAATGTCCAATCATCAATAGCTAGTTCCAGAACATTTTCTCACCTTGTCCCCAAAAAACAGAAACCCTGTACTCACTACCAATCACTCTTATTCCTCCCTCCCTCCCTCCAGCCCCTGGCAACCACAAATCCACTTTCTGTCTTTATGGAATTGCCTATCATGAACATTTTATACAAGTGGAATCGTAAGATGTGTAGTTTTTTGTGTCTGGCCTCTTTTATTTAGTATAATGGGTTCAAGGTCCATCCATACTATAGCATATGCATTTATTCATTTCTATGGCTGAATAATATTCCACTTGTAGATACCTGTTTTAAAATCAGTTCATTCACTCATGGACATGAATTATTTCCAATTTTCAGCTATTATGAATACTGCAACTATGACCTTTTGAGTACAAGCTTTTAGGTGCACGTATTTTTCAGTTCTCTTGAATATCCACCTAAGAGTAGAACTGTCCTGTCATATGGTAATTCTTTGAGGAACTGCTAAATGGACCAAAGCTATACCATTTTTAATTCCCAACAGAAATGTATCTGGGTTCCAATTTTTCCACATCCTTGCCAACATTTGTTATTGTCTTTTTTATTTCAGCCATCCTTGTGGATATAAAATGCTATCTCATGATTTCTATTTGTATTTCCCTAATGATTAATGAAGTTGAGCACCATTTCATATGCTCATTGCCATTTATACAATTAACTTTGGGAAAATGCCTATTCAAATCCTTTGCCCATTTTTAAACTGTGTTGTCTTCTTATTGTTAAGTTGTGATAATTCTTTATATATTCTGGATATTAGTCTTTTAATATATATGACTTGCAAAAAATCCCCTCCATTCTATTGATTCTCTTTTCACTTTCTTGATGGTGCCCTTTAAAACACATCAATTTTTAATTTTGATGAGGCAACATTTATCTATTTGTTGCTGTTATTGCCTGCACTTTTGATGTCACATATAAAAAATCTGTTGCCTAATCCAAAGTCACCAAGATTTAAGCCTATTAATAGGCATAAATTTGAGTTGATTTTTAATAGGGTATGAGGTAAGGAATCCAACATTATTCCTCTTCATGTAGCTATCCAGTTGTCTCAGCACATTTATTGAAAAGATTTTCTCTCCCCATTGAATTGTCTTGACTTGTTTTTATCTCAATTTTAATATTTAGAAGAAAAATATTTTGAAAAAATTATTTTTTATTGTTTTATACCTATAAAACAGTAAGCTACACACAAGGTGTTCAATGAGAAGTGATGATATATGTATGCACCTGGGCAATATTGCCACAAACAAGGTAATGAGTATGTCTTTCACCTCAAGAGACTTCTCATGTCTCATTATAATTGCTCTGTCCTGTCCCTCCTGAAGCAACTCCTGATCTTTAGTTTGCATTTTCTAGATTTTTATATAAACAGAATTATACAGCATGTATATTATTTGTACACTTTCTTAGATTTACATCTTTGATGAAAATTATTCAAATATTAAGCTTCAAATACAATTATCTTTTTAAAGACTGTATGTTTTTAGGGCAGTTTTCAGTTCACAAAATTGAGAAAAAGTATAAAGATTTCTCATATACCTCCTACCACAACACATATATTGCCTCCCCCATTACTGATTGCCCCCTCAAGAGTAGGTATTTGTTACAACTGACATCATAATCACCCAAAGATTATAGTTTATAT
This sequence comes from Sciurus vulgaris, assembly GCF_902686455.1. Taxonomy (NCBI): domain Eukaryota; kingdom Metazoa; phylum Chordata; class Mammalia; order Rodentia; family Sciuridae; genus Sciurus; species Sciurus vulgaris. Next base: position 53,851,905 of record NC_136467.1, read on the forward strand.
TAAGGTTTAACCTTGGGGTATACTCCATGGATGAGGACAAATATATAACATGTGTTCACCATTATAGTATCAAACAGTAGTTTCACTGCCCTAAAAATCCTCTGTGTTCTGCCTATGCATCTCCCCCTTCCCCACTCTCTGACACTTGTCTTTTTACTGTCTCCGAAGTTTTGCCTTTTCAGAATGCCATGTGTTGGAATTAAACACTATATAGCCTTTTCAGATTATCTTCATTCACTTAGGAGTAGGTATTCAAGGTTACTTTGTGTCCTTTCAGAACTTGACAGCTCATTTCTGTTTTGGTGCTAAATAATATTCTACCAGCAGGATGTACTTCAATTTAGTTATTCATCCACCTACTGAAGAACATCTACGCTGTTTCCATGTCTTGGCAATTATGAATTAAGGTGCTATAAACATCAATGTACAGGTTTTTGGGCAGATGTAAATTTTCAACTCCTTCGGGTAAATATCAAGGGGCACAACTCTTAAAAGAACGCATTTAGTTTTGTAAGAAACTACAAAACTGTCTTGCAAAGTACCTGTACCATTTTGCATTCCCACCAGCAATGAATTTAAGAGAGACATCCTCACTGGTATTTGGCACTGTTGTTGTTCTGAATTTGGGTCATTCTAGTAGGTGTATAGTAGAATCTCATTTTGATTTACATTTTTCTAATGATACATGATGTAGAATAACTTTCATATGTTCATTTGCCATCTGTACATCTTCTTTGGTGAGGAGTCTGTTAAGATTCTTGGCCCATTTTTTAATTGAGTTGTTTGTGTTATTATTGTTGATTTTTAATTGACATAAAAATTGTGCATATTTATGTAGTACAATGTAATATTTGAACATTGTGTAATGATCAGGGTAAGCATATCTATTCTCTTAAACATTTATTATTTCTCTTTGAGGAAAATATTCAATATCATCTTCAAGATTTTTTAAATACATAGCATATTATTGTTATCTTGAAACCAAATACCACTAGAGAATATATAGGAAAAATGCTTCAGGATAATGAAATGGGAAACAATTTTTTAGAAAAGACCCCAAAGCACAGAATTTTTTTAAAAAAGGGACAAACAAATAAATGACATGGTACGAAAAAACTTCTATATAACAAAAGAAACAACCTACAGAATGCAAAAAAAATACCTATGGACCATCAGACTATACATCAGACAAGGGTTTAATATCCACAATGTAAAAGTACTCAATAGAAAAAAAAAAAAAAAAACCTGTAAGTAAACGGGCATTTCTCAAAAGAAAGATATACAAATGGCCAACAGTTATATGAAAAACTGCTCAACATCACTAATCATCAAGGAAATGCAAATCAAAACCACAATAAGATATTACTTCACTCTGGTTACAATGGCTATCATCAAAAAACCATAAAGAGAAAAGAAATTATGGCATTTGCCAGTAAATGGATGGAACTGGAGACCAGTTCAAATAAGCCAGAACAAAAAAAAACCCAAAGTCCCAATGTTCTGATTGATATGCAGATGCTAACCCACAACAAGGGGGGCAAGGGCAGATAGGGAAGAATAGAAGTATGTTGGATTCGACAAAGGGAAATGAAGGGAATGGAGGGGGAATGAGACTAGGAAAGATAGTAGAATGAATCAGCATTACTTTCCTATGTTCATATATGAGCTCACAACCAATGTAATCCCACATCATGTACAACCAGAAGAATGGGAAGTTGTACTCCATGCATATGTAATATGTCAAAATACATTCTCCTGTCATGTATAACTAAAAAGAACAAGTTTTTTAAAAAAGACAAAAGAGAACAAATGCTGGTGAGGATGGAGAACCCAAGAACACTGTTCATGCAAATTAGCACAGTCATTATGGAAAACAGTATGGAAATTCTTCAAAATATTAAAAATAGAACTATCTTATTGAATTTTAAGAGTTCTTTCTATATTTTGGTTTGTATGTATGCATGTATGTATATATTCATTCTTTTATTTTGCAAATAAATCTTTATTTTTATAGCATCATAGACTTAATTGTTGTGCAATAAGCTGCACACAAAGTGTTCAATGAGAAGTTCTGATATACCATATGCACCTATGCAAACATTGCCACCTCATCCGTTATTTCTTTCATGGATTGTGTCTTTGCTGTTGCATCTAGAAGAGTCATCACCACACCCAAATCTTTTATTTTCTCCAGTTATTTTCTAGAAATTTCATAGTTTAGTGTTTCAGATCTATTAGTCATTTTGAATTAAGTTTTGTGAAATCTATATCTAGATTCATTTTTTTGCATAAGAATGCTCAGGTGTTCCAGCACCATTTGTTGAAAGGAGTCTGCTCCATTGTATTTTGTCTTTGTTCCTTTATCAAAAATCAGTTGAATATATTTACCTGGGTCTATTTTTGGGTCCTCTAATCTGTTCCATTGATATATTTTGTTGTTTGTTGTTCTTTCACCAATACCACACTGTCTTCATTACCATAGCTTTGTATTATTAAGTCTTGAAGTAGGATAGTCTCAGTCCTCTTTGTTCTCCTCCTTCAATATTATTTTGCCTGTTCTGGCTCTTTTGCCTCTCCACATAGACTTTACAATCAGTTTGTCTATATCCATAAAATAACTTGATGAAATTTCGATTGGGATTGTATTGATTCTACAATTCAAGCTGAGAACTGACATCTTGACAATGTTGAGTCTTCCTATCCATGAACATGGAGTATTTCTCTTTCTCTCTCTCTACTGGTTCTCCTTTGATTTCTTTGATTTCTTTCATCAGTTTTGTAATTTTCCTCATATTGATCTTATATTTTCTCATATTTATATTTATTTCATTTGGGAGGTTGCTAATAATATAAATGGTCTTATGCTTTTAACTTCAAGTTTCACTTGTTTATGTTGATTACAATTACTTTTTTATAATTCTAGATCATTACTGTGACTGTATTCTAATAATAGAATTCCAAAATGCCTCAGTTATAGTAAAGTAATGATTTTGCTGAAAGAAAAAATTAAATTTTCAAGGATAATCACATAATGAACTTATGGATAACTTAATTACATAATAAACATGATTAACATGAATAAATCTTTATTTTTTTTACTCAAACATCACAGGCCTATCAAAAGCATAGTAAAACACATGAAAGAATAATTGAATTCTTTGACATATTAACTGGCTTTCAATATTTCAAACCGTAATGTTACATATTTTCCAATTTGTTATGGAAGTTTATTTGCAAGGTAAAAAAAGCACATTGAAACAGTTTTAAAGCTTGATTAATAATTTTAAATATTTAGACAATGTATGTAAGCCTCCATTGGCATACCTTAGTTGTCACTGATGTACCTTCATAGACTGAAGGTAGGTAAGTACTTTAAAAGTGGATTGGGCTGGCAATGTTCTTTTTCTTGGTAAGGGGGTTCATAATTATTCTTTAAACTGTATGTTTTGTGCTTTTCTATATGTAAATTATACTTCAAAGTAAAAAGTAGGGAGAGGAAAAAGCACCTCAGAATGTGATAGTGAGCCTGACGGACATCATAAATCTAAACTTGGCGTAAAGTGGAATCAGTATGCTCACTTTGTTTACATGTGGACTCAGCTTTTGGAGGATCTGAGATAAGCCATGTGATTCTCCTAGATGCTCTCTCCCTGAGGCAACTAGGGATCTTCTCCAAAACTCCAAAACTGTCAGAAAAGCTGGAAATGAACCAAGGGAAAAGCACATCTAAAGAGCACCCCAAAGGGACAGGCACATGGCCAAGTACTTTGCACATGCATGTGTCATTAAATCCTTGCAGAAACCCTGAAAGACAGGGAGCACTAATTCCAATTCACTGGTAGAAAAGCTGAGATTCATGAAGATTAAATAATTCTCAAAGTGGCCACAGAATTAGTTGATAGTTGAGCTGAGTCAAGTTCAATTCTCTGAAGATTCCTTCATCAAATATACCAAAGTTATTGATTTGCCAATGGCAGAGGAATAACCTAAGAATAAGAAAATCAAGCAAACCAGCATGATGAATAAAAAACAACCAGATTAGAGGTTCAAAGAACAGATGCTACATTTGGTTTCTTGATATCACAGACCTGCCTGCATGACACCCCTGCCATCCTCACTTCCCCATTTATTGACTCATCCCAACTCCTACGAAGTAATAAAAATTTTCTAAATTCTACAGGTATTCTACAACATTAGCTTATTACTTTTATTATTAAAAAATATTTGGTTTATGGGGGGGTGGTAATCAGGGATTGAACCAGAGGCACTTAACCACTGAGCCACATACCTAGTCCTTTTTTATATTTTAGTTAGAGACAGGGTCTTGTTGAGTTGCTTAGGGCCTCAAGTGTTCTGAGGCTGGCTTGGATTACAGGCATGCACCACTGCAACAGGCATATTTGGTTTACTTATACAATGTTTACCATAGGCCAAGCACTGTTGTGTTCTACAAATATAAATTCATTTAATCATCATAGCAACCCTATGAGGAGGACACTATTAGTACTTCCCTTTTTACCTGAAGAAATGAAAGCAAACAGAGATTTAAGTAACTTGCCCTGGCTAGCATAACTTACAAATGACCCAGTCAGAATTCAAAGGTAGGCACGATTTGAATAATGTTAACCACTTGACATTCCTGCCTTTCTATTAAAAACATAATCCTGGTGTGCAAAGGCTACTCAACTATCATAAAAAGATCAATCTGAGCAAAGATGAACAGGTGGGAGCTTGAATGACAGCTAAACAGAATGCAGGTCTAAGGTCCAGGGTGGAAGTGAATGCACCCAAAGATATAGACAGAGGTACCTGGTAATCAGCAGCAGCCGAAGTGAGTGTCCTTTTTGTCTGGTAAGGACACAGCCTCCCTGAGGGCAGATTTAATACCTACCAGACCACAATGCAGCTCTACATAGGAATAACAGGATGTGTCAGGTGCTGAGAGTACAACGTGATCATTCAACTGGAGCTCCCAAAAGGAAGAAAGAGCAGAAGCTAGCAAAAAGAAGAGAAGGGAAATGCCTCTAAGCATTTTATGTGTAAACCCAAAGGAATGGCAACATGTCAGTGAACAAGTTCCAACTGTCTTCTAGAGGCCACATGAACAAGTTCCCTCATAGAGAAGAAAGCCTTTAGGTGAACTTAACAGGAAGACCTTCTCTCCAGGAACTCTCTGTGCAACTTCACCATGGTGGCATTTCATTGAGAACACATTCCCTCTAATCTGTACATGTTCGGTTAGTATTAATATTTTGGCTCATGTTCTTGTTATGATACAGGGTGGGGGAATCTTAGAGCATACGAAGTGTTTTAAAGTGAACTACAATGGCCAGGCATGGTGGCACACACCCGTAATGGGTGACTGGGGAGGCTAAGGCAGGAGGATCACAAGTTCAAGACAGCCTCAAGAACTGAGCAAGACCCCATCTCAAAAATAAAAAGGACAGGAGAAAAGGTCAGTGGTACAGCACCTGTGGGCTCAAATCCCAATACCAAAATAAATAAAGCAAACTACATATTTTGATAAAATAGTTGTGCCTCAAAATTCAATATTCCAGTTCATAACTCCAATTTAGACTTTCTTAATTTAAAGAAGTATGATGGCTTTAACTTAATACAAAACTTGATTTTGCAATTCTAGTTAAATAAATTATTTCCCCAAGGTTAGTTGTGTAAAGTAACCTCAGTGAGATCAAATACAATGTGTCAAAGTGGGGAAAGTTACTTTGGGATTGTACTCACTTTCTAGAGGAGAAGAGAGGAAACGATTAAATTGTCCTAGGTCTTCTCCACAGAGGTTTAACAGGATTTCTACTTCGTCTTGTTGCCTTTCACAATCTCTTGGTACATTCAGAAGCCACAAAGTAAGAAAAAGACAATTTGGATAAGGGAGCTAAGCGTTATAATCCTGAAAATGGGATTTCGAAAGGGTGTGCTTCGAGTTACATCATTGAAGCCTTTGAATGCCATATGGCTACACTTACACAAATCTGCAACTTAAAAGCCACTTTGAGTTAAACTAAATTTAAATATGGAATAACAGCTTTATCACTAAGAGTATTTTTAAGGACTTCGTTCTCCCACTCTGATAAAACTGGTTTTATAACCAATAAGTAACTACTAAACAAAAGACAACCGAAACTAACAAAATACTGATCATTCTTACAAATTAACACACTGCCTAATCACTAACGCTTTCACTTCAATTAAAGTACCATTTCAGGTAGGGATTCTTTTTCCTCTTCTCTAACACTGACTTCAACCAGCTTGTTAGTTTCACATGGGTTCCAAATCACTGTATTTTTCCATTTCCCTCTCAGGCTTTCTGGGAAGCCTGACAGACGGTCTGGAAAGATGAACTTTCCAAGGTCCAAACTCACAGCTGCTCCTTCCAAGGCCAGCTCCAAAACTGACACGGGCTGCCTGGTAGGCGTCAATCAATTATTAATGCCTTGTAACCTTTTCATACTCCAATCTTTTTCTTTTCACTGGAAAGACTTACTTCTTAACTCTAAAATCTATTATAACAAAATGTTAAATGAAAAATGAATAGATACTCAGACTTGTGCATAAACACAAGCACTGGATGTGAATGTGGGGAAAAAACTTTAAATTGTTAAGGCAAAGATTTTTCTTGTTTTATAATTTTTTATTATCATATGTTTGGGTAATTTTTAAAAATCCACTCAAGAGGTGATAATAACAATCTGTCACTGGTAAGCCCCATTTTATAAGAGACAACATACTCAGTCATTTCTCTTTTTTCTTATAATTTTGAGACAGGATCTCACTAAGTGGCTGAGGGTCTCACTAAACTGCTGAGACTGGCCTCAAACTTGTAATCCTCCTGCTTCAGCCTCCCCAGTCTCTAAGATTAACAGTCGTGCTACCACACCTGGCCAACAAACCTCTTTGAAGAAACACAGAGGTATCAGTGGTCTGCTCAATAAATAGCCTTCCTTAACGCATTTTACTTTAAGTGGTACACAGTTGGAACTCTTCAGAATAGAAAGGCTTATAGTATGGTGCTATGTAATTAACTTCTGCATTTTTTTCTTTAAACCTACAGGAGTAATTTGATCGGCTAGGTTTCCTTCTCCAGAAGGAAGAGCACAATTCCTCCTTCTTATCAGACCACTGAGTAACCCATCAGTAATTATTAAACATGTGATTGTGAAATAGCAATTAAGAGCACAGCCTATATATAAAGTTAGGTATGGGTTTGAACGCTGGTATCACTGACTAACCTGCTGTGGGACCTCAAATAGTTCAATTAACCTCTCTGTGCCTCCTTTCCATTACTGATAAAATGGGTAGGATAGTATTAGAACAATGGGGGTAAAGGAGCTTGAAACTGGCTCTCGGGACTAAAGAAATATTTGCTCGATAGTAATTACATATATCAGTATAATGTTAACTGATCAGTTACAATAGCTTAATTGACAGAATGATCCAAAGAAACAAATTTCTAAGAAACCAGAACTCTGTTTTGAGAAGAAAACTCAAGGAAATGAGATAAGCTATTTATTAACAATCTAAGGCCTCAGAGAAAAGGGGCAGCACCAGGGCTGCCCTGCCTGGATTTAGTTCAGTGAATCAGGGGAAGACATGGCCAAGCCCACGCAGGCTCACCCACAGGCTCACCCATGAAGGCGCCCCTAGGCAGCCACAGTTTCAACAGGGTCCCTCTTTTGCATGTGGAAAAGGATCTTACTTTTTTCCTTCACACTCCTACTACCTAGTCCCTACTTTTTAGCCAATGTTCAGAATTAGCTCTAAATAGCCTCTACCATTTTCCCCCACCATGTCACTAACCTCCATGCCCCTTTACATTGTTAGTACAAACAGATTCACCCAAAAATAACAAGAACCATAAGTCACTTCAGGGATGACTGTTAAAAGAATGCTCGATAACCATCATTAATTATCAGATCAGAAGTACACAAGCAAGAACACTGTGCACTGTTTCAATTACTGATCTGCCATGCCCAAGTTATGTGACACAGAGGAAATTACAATGGAAAGACATGTCTTCTATACCTTCGCTTCTTTCACAGCACCAGGCCTAGTGTCTGCCCAAAATAGAGCACACCAGTCCCATGCTCAAAACTTAGAAGAACCCAAGCTCTTTGCCCTGGTCTGCAAGCCCTACATCATCCAGCTCCACCCCCCCATCTCTCCTCACTGTGCAACTTTCTATTGATGAACTGATAAAACTTGCCACTCATGATCCTACCTCTCAGCCTCTGGGTTTCTGTTTCCTCCTAGGAGGTTATTACCCCAGATCTTCATATGACTGTGGTCACTCAGTTCTCAGGTCAAATATCACTTGTGACATAACTTTCCAATTACCAATACTCTTTCTCAAGAATTGTCCCATTTTACTTTCCTCAAAGATCTTGCCACTCCATAAATCTTATTGATACATTTACCATTTCTACCACTAAAATGTAGTTCCATTAGAGTAAGAGTAACAAGTCCCCATCTTGTTCACCACTGTGCTCCTGATGCCTAGCACAGTAAGTAGTACAAAAAAGGAACTCTCAATTTTTGTTGAGTTAAATCAATGAAATGAGTAATAACCTCTGAAGATGATAGTTTTAGTATTTACTGAGTAACTACTATATGCCCCCCCAATCTAAACACATTCTACTCATTATCTCATTTAAAATAACCCAACAATCCTACAACGTTCCCCAATTTACAAATTAGAAAACCAAGAAGACTTAGAGACATTATGTTGCTACAATGTCACTGAGCTAGTAAATGAAGAGCTAGGACTGTGGTCTGGTTTATGAAATACATAATTCATATTAAAATATAAGGAGTCAGGCACAGTGACTCAGGAAGCTGAGAGAAGGAAGATTTCAGGTTCAAGACTAGCCTCAGCAATTTAGTGAAACCCTCAACTACTCAGTGAGACCCTGTCTCAAACACTAAAAAAGACTGGGGACATAGCTCGGTGGTAAAGCATCCCTGGGTTCAATACCCAGTACCCCCTGCAAAAAGAGAAAAAAAAAATGTATGTACACAAATTTTTTTTTTTTTGAGTGTGAAAGAGTTAAGATTTATTCAAGCAAGAAGAAAAGAAGTAACTCTCACTGAGCAAGATGATTGAGTATGTGTGTACATGTGTGTATACTTTTTTTAGGAGGTGGGGGTAACCAGGGATTGAACCCAGGGGCACTTAAACACTGAGTCATATCCCCAGCCCATTTTATTTTTTATTTTGAGATAGGGTCTCTTTAAGCTGCTCAGGGCCTCACTAAGTTGCTGAGGCCAGCTTTGAGTTGCAATCTTCCCTCCTTAACCTCACAAACTGCTGGGATTACAGGCATATGCCATGGTGTTCAGCAAATGTATGTATATATTTTTTCATTTGTTTCCAGTTGCAGATGGACACAATATCGTTATTATTCATTTATTTTTTAATACGGTGCTGAGGATGGAACCCAATGCATCACATGTGCAAGGCAAATGCTTTACCACTGAGCTACAGTCCCAGACCCAAATGTATATTCTTACCTGTGATGCTATACAACCTCCAAGTCAGATTTCTTGACTATGATAATAACCATGTCATTTCACTTTAACAGTTTTATCGTTAAACCGGTTATTTAAACTGTGGCATATATATACAATGGAATATTACTCCACCATGAAGAATGATAAAATTATGGCATTTGCAGGCAAATGGATGAAATTGGAGGATATCATGCTAAGTGAGATAAGCCAATCTCAAAAAACTAAAGGACGAATGATCTCGCTGATAAGCGGATGAGGACATATAAGGGGGGGTAGGAGGGGTTAGCGTTAGAGTTAGGGTTAGGTTTAGGGTTAGGGATAAGGAGGGTGGTAAGAATGCAGGAAGGAAGGACTGTATAGAGGGAAAAGAGGGGTGGGAGGGGAGTGGGGGAAGGGAAAAGAATAACAGAATGAATCAAACAACATTGCCCTATGTAAATTTATGATTTTTAATTAAAATAAATAAATAATAAAAAAGAAAAGACCCTAAATTTAACAACAACAAAAAAACGGTTATTTATATAAATATGTAAAAACAAAATTGATAATTACAATATTCTATGCAGCTGTATTACAACATATTAAAATAGCCATGGACTGTCTAACACAAATCTAACTAGGTCAAAAAGAAATGCAGTAAGCAATAAAATTCTTTTATCTCATGCTTCATCTCTTGCACAGCTGTCATAGTAGCATGAATCTGACACTCCTAGACATATTTCAACAGAAGTCAGTACATACTCTACCCATCTATTCTTTAGCTGCAACTGCCTAAGTGTGAAGTACGAGAAGAAGCTAACCAAAGAATTAGCATTCACCACAAAGAAAACCCATAAATACTAAGAAACTACTTCTGGTGAAGTCAACCTTACCTGTACAACCAAACACCAGCCCACTTGTTCTTCATTCATCCCATATAAAAAAAATTAAAAAAAAATAAAAAAAAAAAACTAAGGTAATACCCAGCCTGTTTTAAACAGCCTTCAAAATGTTAATATCCCTTATTCTAGGACTGTAAGATAAATAGTGAAATAGTAGGTGGTTCTCAACAATAAATCTAAAAATAGGGCCCTAAGTATAATTTTGACATTTATGACAAATATCACATAGAATAAACATACACCACAAAATGTGCCTGCATCTGAGCAAAGCCACTACTGATTCAACTGACTCACTGCTCTGTCTTCCTTATTTATACTGTAAATCAGTATATAACAATATTCAGCAAAGAACAACAAAAGGATCATGTAGAATCCAAAGATCTAGATTTGCTTCCTAAACTTTCTGGATATTCTTGCTTGATCTAGTCAATCTGAGCCTGTTTCCTCATCTGTATGGTGAGAATAATTATAACATCATTCTACCTGTTAGCCAAATTAAGATTAAAAGTGTGATTTATGTAAAAACAAACCAGCAAGTATAAAGCAACACAGACTTTACATTTTTTTACATAGCAAGTGACAGCAATTCTAACAGGAAATATTCAGTATAAATTTTTATTTAACCAAAGAAATATCCAAGAAGTTACATTCATTCCCTTATTTAGAATGTCTAGAAAAACTTAACAAAGGTGAAAGGATTTTTAAGGGCAGTTTGGTGAGACATGTATAGAGTAGTGAATTCATTTTTGGTGAATTCATCAAGTCAGATGAATTTTTCAATGAGTCTTAATCATAACATCTTACAATAGATGTATCCAGGCCTTCCAGAAATTTCATAAGGAAGCAAGTGCTAATCACTTCACAAACATACATTTATCAAAACATACTACCATTTCTAAAAAGTTTTTCCACAAGTCACTACCATTAGTCCTGGAGATAAATTGATAAATTATCTGCAATTTAACATTAGCATAGCTTTTAAAATTGATAATATGAGTTCATGTGGTTAGTTACAGAAACAGAAAGATCTCAGGATTAAAAAAGTAAGTCTCTTGGCAGATTTCACCTACTGAGATATCACTGAAGAATTCTGTAATCTAAAAACTTAGTATCACAATGAATTTTATTAAAAAGATTTTTCATAAAATATTCTCCTTAGTTAAAATATGTTCCTATTTGTATTTCACCTTCCCATTATAGTTATGTTCTGCCTGAGGTATGACTATCTTTAATTAATTGTGCCATTTAGCCATCAGTACCTATGTTTTAAAGTCTTACTAATTAACAGTGAGGAAAATTCCCATACTGTGCAATGAACTGAACTTGAACTCTGACAGATATTAATGGATGTAGGAAGAACAAACAGTTGATAAGCAGAATTTATAAACATTTGTTTTTCCTATAGAAAATCATTAAAGAACATTTTACTTTGCATTTTTATATCACACTACACATTACACGATTTTCTGCTACTCATGGTAAATTAACTAAGCCAGAATAAAATTTTAAGGATTCAACAATAAACAAAAAAAGCACTTTACTGGGTGCTATAAGTACAAAAGTCCATCCCTGTGCGGTGGCACACACCTGTAATCCCAATGGCTCAGGAAGCTGAGGCAGGAGGATCACAGGTTTGAAGTCAGCCTCAGTAACTTAGCAAGGCTGTAAGCAACCTAGCAAGACCCTGTCTCAAAATAAAAAATGAAAAGGTCTAGGGATGTGGCTCAATGGTTAAGCACCCTTGGGTTCATTACCTGGTTTAAAAAAAAAAAAAAAAAATATATATATATATATATATATATATATATATATATATATTACAAAAGCCCATTTCTCAGTCACCAACCAGCCCCAAATAATGTGGTTCAAATTAAGCACATAAACAGCTCCAATTTAACAAGAGATGAAAGCATAGAGGTCCTCAATATTTCTATGACCAATCAATCCCATCACTTAAAGTTTATTTACTTCTTGCCAACTAAAAAGCCTACTACTAATCAAGAACCTCTTCATCTTATATGAAGAAATCATCCTGAATTTCGAGCCATTTTCTCTTAGGACTGCAGAGTGCTTGGTTTGCTCTCAATGTGGCTTCTCAAAACCCCCAAATAGAGCACTGGAGCCCCTAACTCCTTTCCTACCTCTGACCAGTTGGCTTTCCTAGTCCTTCCACTCTTGACTTCTTGAAGATTCTTAACAAGAAAAAGTGGGGCAGAGGGTTAAAGTCGATGACTCCCTGATGTTACCATCACCACACAACCTCTTTCTTTTTTTTGACACATATCAGCATTTCCTTCAGGAGAATATCTAGGTTAAGAAGTACTCTGTAAGCTGAAACTCACAGAAGTTACTGTGTCCAAATCTAGCACCCCAGGGAAAACATTTCTGCCATGGGGCTCACATTCAGACCCCTAGGGTCCCTTAGGCCTATATTAGAATATTTAGAAACAAATGGAACACAACAGAATTGGACAAAGATTACTGTCACCTCCTGGTTCAAAGGCTCCAAAAGTGAGCCAAATAACTGAGGTACCAGTCAGTGCACCTCAGTCAGAAGGTTCAGTCCTCAGTCACTAAATTAAGACTGAGAAAGGAAACTAATACCAAACAAAGATTTCTCCAGAGGGACCCAGTCTCAGAGCTACACTCACACATACTTGAGTATGGACATGAATTACAAAAATAATTGATCCAGTAAGCAATGAGAGGTTGAAAGGGAAAGGATTATTTTACACTGTAGAAATCTGAAGAAACATCCTTGCAAGCATTAAAATAGTATCACTGTGGCCTCTACACTGGGATTATCAGGCACAGTTGCTGGGAAGAGAATTGTACTTGATAGGGGAAACAGGTAAGTAAGAAGAAGAAATAAAACTCCAAAAGTAAAGTTAGTACAGAACCAGACAGAGATAAACCTGATAGGATGATAACAGGTAGGAGGGATGGACTGGAGCACAAGAAGTGTCTGATGATAAAAATGTACATGGAAAGTAATAAGATCCAAATAGCACTAGGCTCCAAGATCATGTTGATCTTTTCAGAAGGAAAGTTAATATGCAACATGTGAATGATAGACAAGTGTAAAAATAATACAATGTGAACAGGTGAGGCAGTGTTTATTCTCCACCTGGAATAGTTCTCAGTAATGACAAAGAACTGGTAGTAAATAAAATACTAACAACAGTATCTAGTGACTATGCTCAGTACCTCTCTCCCAGGATTTGGGTGAAGGTCAGCATTTGAGGATGAACTTCTACCACGCAGAACAGCCTGAAACAGAACCCAACAGTTCTCTCTAGGGAAGCAGGAAGCAGGAGCTGTGCTGGGCATGATAAGAACTTGATAAGAACCCAGTAACCAGAGTCCCTACCTAAACCAGCTGCTAGTCTCCATGAAAGGGCTGCACCTGAAGGATCTCAATTGTGCCCTGAAAGTTTGAAAGAAGGCAGAGTGGACTGGGGATGTAGCTCACTGGTAAAGCTCTTGCTCAGGGCATGTGTGAGGCCCTGAGGTTCAATCCCCAGCACCCCCCAAAAATTATTTTAAACCAAGAAGAAGAAACTGGATACACTAATACACATCTGTAATTAATACCAGCAACTCAGAAGCCTGAGGAGGAGGACTACAATTTTGAGGCCAGATTTCTGCAAATTAGAGAAACCTAGTCTCAAAATAAAAAGAGCTTGGAATGTGGCTCAACGGTAAGAATGCCCACGGGTTCAATCCCCAGCACCAGGTAAAGATTTTTTAAAAATAAAGAGCACAGGGTTCTTTAAAGACCAGCAGTCCCCCTAGCCAGTTCCACAGTTCCACCTTTGTTTTTGTTTTTTTGCTTTTTGCAGTGCTGAGAATCAAAGTTAAGTTCTACCACTTCCCAGCAGTGCCAGAGGCCTGTGACCAAGCAAGCATTCAACACATGGCCTTTGGGGACAATTAAAAATCCAAACTATAAAAAGCACTAGATAGTAAAAATATTCCTGGCACCTTAAAACAAATATTTTCAAATCAATTCTTGAACACACATACAAAGTACTCTACAGTGATTGAGACAAACCCAATATCTTGTTTAAATATAATAAACAACATGATGACATGATATTCAACCTCTTTTGAAAAAACTGCCAAATAAGCCATAGTATCTGTCAGCTCAAAGTATAAGTCAAAGTCAGGCAGACCAATGCTTAATGGTTCCTGGTGCGTGCCAATCTGCTACTCATTGTCAGTGCACAAGATTAACTAAAGAAACTGAGAGTGATTAGAAACAACAATTTGAAAGGGCAGTTTTACATCTGATAAATCTAATAATGTAAGATCCATGTAAAAGTCTTTCTTTTTTTTTTTTTTTTTTTTTTTTTTTTTTTTTTTTTTTTTATTTTGCTGTGCTGGGGATTGAACCTAGTAGTGCCTTATGCTTGCAAGACAAGCACTCTACCAACTGAGCATAAAAGTCATTTTTGTCTCCTTTTTAAAAATAATTCTGGACTAGATATATGCACACAATAAAAGATTCAACTGGCATTCTGGCATTTTATTGTGATTTAAAAGTATAAAATTTAGGTGGATAAGGATGTGTCTGGTAGAGTGCATGCTTTGCATGCTTGATGCCCTGGATTTGATCCCCAGCACTCCAAAATATATATATTTTAAGTATAAAGTTTACGTTATGAGGAAACTCTTAACTATAGAAAAGAATATTTTGAAAACTGAAGGACTCCCAGAGCTATCTAACTTTAAACTTGTCCATAAAATAAAATTCTAAAACAGTAATGTGGGAAAACTGCCATTTATCAACTCTAACTTGTACCTCTGATTTGAGGGCACATTTTTTGCTGCTTGTGTATATTTTAAAATAATACTTATGAGCACTTTCATACAGGGTATAAGCCTACGATTATAAATATACTCAAAGGAAAATGTCTGATGATTTTTCCAAGAATTTGAGAAAGTATTACACACAGAAAATGAAGCAGAAAAAATTCTTCATGAGACCCAAACTAGGGATGTTGGAAGAATGATGTCAACATGTTTCCCTGAGTATCAATGTAATTGTGCAATGTGATAACGTGTGCAAATCATTTTTATGGAAATGGATACAAGCACTACAGTCATGACCCATTTGTGTGTGTGTGTGTGTGTGTGTGTGTGTGTGTGTTTTCTTCTTTTTTCTTTTTCTTTTTTGGTACTGGGAATTGAATCCAGGGGTGCTTTAACCACTGAGCCACATCCCCAGCCCTTTTATATGTTTCATTTTGAGACAAAGTCACTAAATTACTTAGGACCTCACCAAGTTGCTGAAGCTGATTTTGAACTCACAACATCACCATGCTCAGCCAAATTTTTTTTTATAATGCTGGTGTCATGTTAATTCCTATGACTGATGTCCCATGAATACTACTTAATGGTTTAAGCAAACTTCCTAATAAAAGACTACACTCAATGGGGCATGGTGGCACACACCTGTAATCCCAACTGCTTGGGAGGCTGAGGCAGGAGGATCGAAAGTCCAAAGCCAGCCTCAGCAACTTAACAAGGCCCTAAGCAACCTACTGAGACACTGTTTCAAAATAAAAAATAAAAAGGGCTGGGGATGGAGGTCAGTGATAATACCTCTGGGTTCAATCCCCAGTAACAACAACAACAACAACAAATGACTGCACTTAATTGATTTTAAAAGAATTCCTTTATCATAAAAATTATGAGCTTGGATATAAAAAATACCTGAAGAAGACATTCAAAATATCAGACCAGCAATTCTGCTAATACTATGATTCCCAAATCAGTGATGTTCCAGTGTTCTTCTGCACTGTTATTTATTCCAAAATTCTAATCCCTAGGCAGGGCCTCAATATGATCAAATTTCAGACATTAAATTTACTCACCCTAACTGTCCATTTTGTTTGTTTTGAGGTCCAGAGATGATGGCCTATGCAACAGTGGATTTAACAGCAATTATTTAAATCTTAAGTATGCTTTCAGATTTATTTGGTTCACCCACACCTTTAGAGTGAAAGGTAAAAATCTACCTCTCCTTGCTTATATTGCTTTACTAATATCCTACACACATTTGTGGGACTGACTTTATAAAATCTAAATGCAACACAAAACATTCACAATTCTTCCTGTCAGTATATCACAGTTTCAAAATGCCCCCAAATACAAATAAACAGTATCAGCTAAAACACCACAAACATGGAATTAAGGCAAATGATAAAGTGGGAAAAATATCCAAAACTCATTTCACTGACAAATGATTATTTCTCAAAAGATTAGGGATTCCTACAAATCAATTAAAAAAAAAAAAAAGAAAGAAAGAAAGAAAGAAAGAAAGAAAGAAAGAAAGAAAGAAAGAAAGAAAGAAAGAAAGAAAGAAAGCCAACATTTCAGCAGAAAAATACAAAGGGTAACAGCCCACAAAAGGAAATCAAAAAGTAACTCATTATACACAAAAGAGGCTCTTCAACCTTATCCATAACAAAAGAAATACAATTAAAAATAAAATACATTCTTTCTATAACAGTGTCACAGTGTTGACACTGTTATAATCCCAGCAGCTTAGGGGGCTGAGGCAGGAGGATCGAAATTTCAAAGCCAGCCTCAGCAATTTAGTGAGGCCCTAAGCAACTCAGTGAGACCCTATCTCTAAATATAAAAAGGAATAGGGATTTGGCTCAGTGGTTAAGTACCCCTGGTTTCAATCCCCAGTCCCCCCCCCCACCAAAAAAAGTGTTAATACTGTGCTGAATAAGTTAGCAAGACCTTGTCTCAAAATAAAATTTTACAAGGCTGGTGGTATGTGTAGTTCAGTGGTAGACTCCTCGCCTAGCATGTGTAAGGCCCTGGGTTCAATCCCAGCACTCCAAAAACAAAAAAAATTAAATTATGTAAAACACAATTTTAAAAACTTAGTACAGAAGGGGAAAAAAAGAAAATAAAACATCTCAGTAACTTTTTATATTGGTTACACCCTTTTCACCACATTCAGCCTTAATTACTTTTTCAAAGGTCCCATCTCCAAACACAACCATTCTGGGGCTTAGAGCTTCCACATATGAATTTGGAGTCACAAACAGTTAGCAAATAACATATAGCTTGCATCAAAAGTTTACTGCAATGCTACTATAGAGCAGGGGTCATCAAACTATCACCTGCAGTCCAAATATGGCCTACTGCCCATTGTGTACAACCCACCATCTAAAAACAGTTTTATCATTTTTAAAAGGTTGGAAAAAAAAATCAAAGGAGAGTGTGTCAAATCTTGCTACACAGTTAAAAAGAATGAGGTTTCTCTATATGGTCTGATGGCCGCCCAGTTTTTTTGTTGTTATTTTGAGACAGGGTCTTGCTATGTTAACAGCCCAGATGGCCTCAATCTCACAATCCCTCTGTCTCAGCCTCCCAAGTAGCTGAGGTTGAAAAGCATTCACCACTACACCCAGGTTCATTGGGTCAACTTCTTAAACTTTCATGAAATTTATTGATCAGGTTTACTTTGTCTTTTACCATTTTTTTCTTATCATTTGGATTTTGCATCAATTTTCTAGACTGTCAACAAGAAGTTTTATAAGGCCAATTGTCTAAATAGTAAAGCTTACATGCAAATGTTTTTACCTTTCAATAACTACTAATTTTATTATTTATATTTATATTTAATTTATATAAATATGTTTATATATATTTATATTTATATCTATATTTAATTTTGCAGCACATTTTTTCATGTTTATTACATTTCTTCTTTGTTGAACTGTCCATGTCTTTTACTTATTTTTGTTTGGGGGTTGTAGTCTTTATAAAAACTCTTTATTACTTAACATGACAATGGCACCAAGTCCAAAGCCCTACTCTTTATGAGGAATAAAAAAAGAGAGAGATCTTTAAAGTGTCAATAATTTGACTCAGTTCTCCTTTTTCTTCCTTCTCTTCTCACAGTGCAACAGAAAGGGCACTAGATTTGGAGTCTTATGACACAGCTTCACTGATGAGTCCCTGGTACCTGTTTAGTAACTCAAAAGCAAGGAAGCTGGATTAATTTGGTCAGCACAGACCCAGAAGTCTAAAATCTTTTGTCTATTTATCTTTTCCTATTCCCTCCCTACTCATCACCAGCTCTCGTTCTATTAATGATGGAAAGATAGCAACTGTGAGCTGGATATAAAATTTGTGGGGGTTTAGTAGTCATAAATCAGTGTTGAAGCCAAAAATCAAAAATAAGTACAGAGAAAGAAATGGTACTTCCTGTCCTGAGAGGGTTCAGTTTCTATATAAATGACAAACTTAGTCAAGATACTATCATCTCACCATCACACTTTGGTTCTGATGAGAATGTTAATGGCATTATTACCAACGAATAACTTCAAAGCAAATAATCAAAAATTGACTAAAATAGATCCAGTCCAAAAACTTGCTTATTTGGTAGTACAAAAGAATAAGCCAGTCACATTTGCTTTGATCCTCCCACTTCTTTTACCAATCCTCTTCAGTATTCTAACTTCCATGCAATTGTGCTAGGCTTTCTCCCAAAGGACAAAATTTAAAAGTCAATGTGTACACTGCTAAATAAAGTAACCTTGGTTTTAAATGCTTGTTTTATCCTAAAAAGGGCCAGTACAGTTGTGGTGGCTCAACTGTAATCCCACCTAATCAGCAGGCTGAGGCAGGAGAATAGCAACTTTGAGGACAACCTATGCAACTTATCTCAAAATAAAAAATCTAATAAAGGGCTAGAAAGCAGACCAGTGGTAGAGTGCTTGCCTAACATGCATGAGGTCCTGAGTTCTATTTCCAATACTGCAAAATTAAAGAAGGGGGAAAAAAGAGGGAGCCAATACTTTTAGTTTTACAGTATCTTCCATTCTACCAATGTTTGCGTGCCCTTTTCCCCCCTTTTTGGGGGGAAAAGTCTTCCTCCTAAGTCTCTGAAGTAGCTTGGATTATAGGGGTATACCACTATACCCAACTACCTTTTCTTTTCTTTTCTTTTTTTGGTACCAGGGATTTAACCTAGCACTTTATCACTGAGCTACAATCCCAACCTTTCTTATTTTCTATTTTGAGATCGGGATTCACTAAATTGCTTAGGGCCTCAATAAGTTCCTGAGGCTGAACTTGAAATTACAATCCTCCTGTCTCAGTCTTCCCAGTCCCTGGGATTACAGGTGTGTGCCACCACATCCAATTTTCTTAAAAAGAAATTCAAGCTTACTTTAAAAAAAAATCTGATTTTAAAAAAAATTTTTTTTATTTTTTAATCTACAGTATTGGGGATGAAATTCAAGGCCTCATGCATGCTAAGCGAGTGCTCTACCAATGAGCCACATCCTCTGCCCCAGATATAAAATTTTTATAAATAGTAAGAAGAGAAATCCATTCAAAATTCCTCCATCACAATACAACTATTTTTTCATCTTTTCCATAGTCCTTTTTTGTTCACAAGCATGCCCACTTTGAAAGCTTTAATCAAGCAATACATCCTGCTCTTTCTCCATCAGGCATTTCCACGGTGCTACATAGTAATCATTATAATTTACATAGCAACATAGTCCACAAAGTAGATGATCACCATTTATTTAATCATTTCTGTATCCGGGGGCATTTAAGTTGAATCCAGAGTTTCAGATTTTTAATCTGAAGTTTCATCTTCTTGCAGTTAGTTTTTTTCTTTCTTATAAGTCATGAGGCAAGATACTAGGGAAGAGATTCTGGGTCAAGTGATCTAACAATATTTGGTATTTTTAAATAGCTTTTGCCAAAATAATTTTAATTTGGCAATAAGAAATATTAAACCCTTAAGTGTGATACTAAAAGTTTATAATGGAAATATGATAAATAGTCCTTTATCATGGGTAAGGAGCTCCTAAAATAGTGTGATAAAACATCACCTTTCAGTCCCTTGATTCCTCATTGCTTGGAGAAAAACACTCTATATAGCCCTTAGATCTGGAGATAAGAGGACAAAACTGCAAATCACTTTTTAGATTTCAGCAAAGGGATAAAAAATTGGGGGTTGCCAGCTTCATGACTCTATTTTTAAAGTGTCTTATTGGATTTCTAGGGGTGACACTATGTTTTCTTCAATTTGTACAATAATTTTTATCAAGGTACTGTATGATCTGACCCTCTCTAGACATCAAATGCCTAATAAGAGAGCAATCAGAAAATTAACTTAAAAAATAAAATAACAGAAACATTTTACTACTTATTAAAAGCAATAATAGCAAGCAATCCTATTCATTCTGTGACATATTCATCATCAAACTTTTCCCTTGTTTAATAATTACAAGACAATACATGAAACATCTTTTAATTTATACATAAAAATGGAGATGTAAAAGCAATCTGTCCATGCTTCCATCAATTAAAAAAAAAAAAAAGGAAGAAAAAATTTCCACTGCTGAGGTATGATGGACATGGGAAAAAGTCTTGAAAAGCAAACAATCAAATAGGAAAAAAAATAGTAGCACACACCTGTAATCCGGGAGGCTGAGGCAGGAGGATGACTAATTCCAGGTCAGCCTAGGCAACTTAGCAAGACCTCGTTTCATAATAAACAGTAAAATGGACACGAGGGATACAGTTCAGTAGTAAAGTGTCCCCAAGTTCATTTCCAAGTACCAAAAAAAGGAAAAGAATCCACCATAGGAATGTTTTGGAAGTTTGTCTTTTTTTTTTTTTTTTTTTTGGTACTGGGGATTGAACCCAGGGGCACTTTACTGCTGTTATATCTCCAGTCTTTTCACTTTTTAGTTTGAGATAGGGTCTCACTGAGTTATCAAAACTGGTCTCAAATTTGTGATCCTCCTTCCTCAACCTTCCGAGTCCCTTTGATTGCAGGTATGTGCCACAGCGCCCAGCTGGAAACTTGCTTTTTATGTACCTCTTAAATCTATATACTTTTCATTATAAAATATTTAAGACATACAGAAAATTATAGGTACTACCAATCGACTTTGTCAAAAAATTTTTTTTTCTTACGAATACTTGCTTTAGAATTTTTTAAAAACAAAGTATGGAGTTGAAGTTTCTTGTGTAGCCCCCTCCTTCATTCCCCTCTTCCCTTTCACAGAAATAACCACATTCTAAACTGGCTTAATATCATTTCTATGCATATTTCTATACTTTTATTACATAACCATGTCTTAATAAAATATACTCACTCTTCTTTAATTCTAAGATGCATATTTTTTTCACATTAAAACATCTCTAAAATGTTGATGCATCTTACAATCCATAATAAATCACTACATCATAATTTAATTGGCAGTTTTTCTCCTTTTTGGGTGTGCACAAAATAGTGTACCTTAGCATCAATGAAATGTGGCAAAACAGTTTAACGTGATTTTTTAAGAAAACATAAGTGATATATCAGAAATGCTCTTTCACATTTTCACTGAGTATCGTTTTTGAGATTTACCAATGCTAGAACATATATGCAACATCTTTAGTGTCTTAAGTTACCAAAACACACAAAAGCATTAAGAGACATTTAGGTAAGGGCCAAGTCCTATGCTTGCTGATGGAAATGGTAACCGTTCATGTTCAAATGGGCATGCTTGACTAAAAGAAGAGATATAATAAACAAGATAGAAGAAAAACAAGGAAGGGGGGAAGAGAAACAGAGCATAGATTTCCTGTGTGATTGATATGATAGTAGCTGGGGTCACAGAAGTTATAGTTTGGAGCTGGACTATATCACAATGGCCAATATGTAACAGGTTTGGTCCCTAACTTGGTGTTATTAGGAGGTGGTGGAACCTCTAAGAAGTGAGACCTAGCGGGAGGTCTTAGGTACTGGGAGTGTGTTCTGGGAGGGGATTGTGGTCTCTTTCTTTCTCTTTCACATCCAGGTCATGAGGTAAAGGGTTTGCTCTACTACCCACTCCCTGCTGCCCCTACAGGGCCAATTGGTCATGGACTAAAACCTCCAAAACTGCCAACCAAAATAAACATGCCCTCTTTCTAAGTTGATGAATGACCATAGGTGTTCTGTAACAGTACCAGAAAGCTGACAAACACAGCAGACATCAACATCAGAATAACTAAACTTGATAACCGAGAAATTACAATGACAACAGAAGGAACTGTTTCCCAGAAATCTGTGCTGTTGCTACTCAGAGCGCAAATGCCCATGTCAGCCAGAGGAGCACTGAGACCTAGACCCCGCCCTTACACAGTGGATTCCTCTAACTCACCAGCACTGTGACAAGGCAGGCCACAGTGGTGCAGGTCCAAGGAAGAGCCTTTCACACAACCAAGGATGCTGCTGCTTCACTGTTCCCTCTGAGGCTGCTCTTCCATGTCTCTCTCATCCCCCCATCTCCCTTTTTTTAATTCCTCTTTCCCAGTATTACTTTACTCAAGAAGTCCAATTCAAAGAAATCCAATTCAAAGACCCATTGTCCGCTGGTCTACACACACACCACAATGATAAGCCATAGTAGATTTTGCTGATGGCACATAAGAAAAGTTCCTAACTCAAGTTTTAGTTTATTAAGTGTTAGAAGGGGCAGGAAACAGAACAAGAGATTTTAAAGCAAAATGCTAGAGACACATTATATATATTTTTAAGAGCCTCAGTGAGCTTTTCTACAAATACACAGAGTACTTAGCTTTCAGAATCAGAGGACAAATTGTGATAATTCTTATAAGATATTCAATATATTACTAATTAATTCTTACTGTGTATTTTCCCCTTTGTCTCCATTTAACCACAAACCAGTTGGGGGGAAAAATGGTAATACTTTAATACCAGTTAATAGAGAAATGCCCATATTTATTCACATTTGTCAAATAAATAAAATTATTACTGGATTCATTAATAAATAAAACTAAAGAAATGTAGAATTCCTAAAATATTTAGTTTTTTATGAAACTAATATTTCAAATTCCAGTGTATTTTATTTAATATGGGGTAAAAGAATCAAATGGCCTAAACCATTTTATGGGTTTTTCTTCCTCCAAAACATTACCATAGCCATAAAATCCACTGGTGTTCTGCTGTTTTGCAGCATTCTGCAACTAAAGTTCCAGTTACCTGCTGACATTTTTGAAATGTGTTTGAACATAAAATTATTGGAACATTCTTTCAACACTCAAATTTGATTAACTCACTTTCTGTCCAGTTATCCTAATTAACCTACAGCCTTCAAACTTTGGGATTATCACTGCCAATTCTGTACAGCCATTTATTTAATGCACAGCCTGCTCTAATACCTTCTTAGGAAAAATTACAAATAAAAACCCTTTTTAATTTCCACTAATTAACTAAACATTGGAATGTGCCATGCCCTATAATCTGTATTAATGTGTGGATACAAGTTTTGCCTGCTTCATATGAAGCATTCAAAAACCACATATTAAACTGAACAAATTCTTTTTTTATTTTATTTGTTCAAATTAGCTGTACATGACAGGAGAATGCATTTATACATTTTGATAGATAACACATAAACAGTAAAATCTCTTGTTTGTCTGATTATATATATTGCAGCATCACATTGGTCATGCAGTCATACATGTACAGGAAGTAATAATGTCTGTTTCACTCTACTATCATTCTGACCCCCATGTCCCTTCACCTCCCTTCACTCCACTCTACTTAATATAAAGTAACTCTATTCTATCCTATCCCCCCGGCCATTGTGAATTAGCTTCTGCATATCAGAGAAACCATTCATTCAGTCTTTGGTTTTGGGGGATTGGCTTATATCACTTAGCATGATATTCTCTAATTCCATCCATTTACCAGCAAATGCCAGAATTTCATTCTTCTTTAAAGTTGAGTAATATTCCATTGTGTACATGGTACCACATTTTCTTTATCCACTCATTTGTTGAAGGACCTCTAGGTTGGTTCGATAGTTTAGCTATTGTGAATTGAGCTGCTATAAAGATTGATGTGTCTGTGTCACTGTAGAATGTTGATTTTAAGTCCTTTGCAGTGAAGGACTTTCATTTGTTCAAAACCATCACTGAATGTCAACACGTGTCAAGCACTGTGCTGGGCAATACAGATATAACTAAAGAAGACAAACACAGTTCCTGCCCTCATAAACCTTCCCTGGCTAGGAAAGAAGTCAGACATTAACAAATAATTGTCAATAAATAGCTAGAAAACCAATGCCATAATCTGTACCTTGCATAGGGCCTAACAAACTTAAGCTTAGTGCATACTATTACCAACACCTCTGCTTTAAAAACACAAATACTGTACTCAGTAAAGAACTTGGTTGAGTTTATAGAGCAGGAGTGATACAAAATGTGGAAGAGAGAGACCAAGTCAGGCCCAAAGTTAAAAGTGCAGAATAGTGGTGATGGGTGCACACCATTGTGAATGTAATTAATGCCACTTAGCTGTATGCTTAAAATGGTTCAACTGATACATTTTATGCTATTTTTTCCACAATTAAAAAAAAAGTTTTTACACGTATAATCAACAAACACTTAAATCAGGAGTACATCCAAGTCTTCAATGGTGGTATACAGGTAGAAGAAGCCATACAACACAGAGGGGAAAACAGACAAAAAACACTTGGCTTTGATTCTAACCTTACGTCAGCTGTACAGTCCACATCCTTTGCTCACCTATCAGAGCTTGGGAGGCACAATCTTGGAAACTGGTTTTACCACAAATACACAGTTTCTAATCTTGGTTGAGTTTTCAACACTTTTCCTTATTATTAATCAGTACCCAAACCTTTGCCATGCTCCTCGAATTTGTCACTCAACCCCATGGCCACATTTAAAGACCTCTTACCCTCAGGTTTCTGGTTCTCACTTAAGCTACATTTGCTCCCATTCTTCCTTTCCAGGACTTCAATAGGTGGTCCCAAGGCAAGCACTCTACGACTGAGCTACAGCCCCAGCTCTACAATTTCTTTTAAATAAAACACACACACACACACACATACACACACACACACAGTGTTACCCTCTTATGAAATTAAAAATGTGGATAAACAATATAGAAAAACATTAAAATAGGGCACACAAGAGAAATGAAAACATATGTCCAAACACTTGCACACCAATGTTTGTACTTTTTGAAATGAGAAAAACCAGAAACAACCCAATTGTTTATCAATGTGTGAATGAATGAAAAATTGTGGTATAGGTATACAATGGAATATTACTCAGTAATGAAAACAAATTGCCTACATGCAACATATGGATGAATCTCAAACGCATCATGCTAAATGAAAACTAGACACAAAAGAGAACACACTGTATGATTCCATTTATACATATATAAAAATTTAGAATTTAAATTATAGTGACAGAAAGCAGATTGTTTCCATGAGCCAGAGTGTAAGAGAAGACGACTATCTGTAAAGGTGTCCAAGTGAACACCCTGGGGTGATCAAAATGCTTCGTGTTGTGACTGTGATGACAGCTACATGACTGTATGTAGTTGCCAGGACTCACCAAATTACACACTTTAAATTGGTGGATTTTATTATACATAAAATACCACTCAAAAAAGCTGACTTTTAAAAATTAGTTAAATGTGCCTGGTCCTCTTCCATCTGGTAGAGGAAGCCTGGAAGGGTGTGGTTTGCTCTCTGCCTCCGGGACTTGGTGCTTTCTCTTCAGGTACTGCACATGAAGGTGCTGCACGTCCACCACGGATTACCTGCTCGGCGGCTCTGTGACCACGCTGGCACCCCATTCACTGTGTGTGCGCCTTCTCCAGGTTGCTTGCAGGGATGCTGGGCCTCTAGCCTACTGGTGCGAGTTCCCTGGTGTCCCCCAATGGTTCTATCCACTTGGCCTGGCTCCTGTTCCTCATGTTCTAGGTCTGCATTATTTGTACCAGCATCTATAGTATCAACATGGGCCTGATGTTTTTTAGTTTCTAGGAGGTCCAGAAAGCCTGGGGCAAGAGCAAGGGGCACTGAGGCCTGACCCCAAGCCAGGCTGACCTCATCTGTTTTGCTGTGGCACATGAACCTTGTGCCCAAAAGGGCCACATCTCAGTCCCTAGAAAGTCCTGCATCTTTCACCTCACTCCCTGGGCAACCATGTGAAGGAAAATGGACCAAAATGTGCCTCAGTTCTGTTCCCAGGGCTGATTTCTGCCACTGCCCAGAGGGGGAAGGCCCAGAGTGATAAAATTTCTTAAATCAAAAAAAAAAAAAATTAATTGAATTGAGCCTTCTAAAATGTATCCTAGTTAAAATTTTTAGATCTACACTTCTTTTCTAAAAACCTAATTTATATTTCAGTTCTAAGGTAAGTCAATACCATATATTATTAGTATGTTTCTCATAGTGATACATATGCTTCTTTACTGATTACGAATAACATTTGGCTGAATTCTGTTTTATTTCTAGAAACTTTATCAAGGCAACAATTACAACTTAAGTGGAGAGGTAAATTTTGTTATTATCAAAATGGTTTTGATTGTAAAAACTAAACAGTGTAGCTCTGATGGTCCTGCATAGTAATCTTATTTACTCTCAAATATAAAGATTCTTTGGAAACCTCCTCAATGGACACCTCAAACTCCAAAAATGAATACTTGTCTTCTTTAGAGATATTGTACCCAGGTGGAAAATCAAGGACAAGAGAGGATTTTGCTTTTTTTATTCCCTTGGTATTAAAATGTATACTTTTCTTTATTCCCACCCCACCCCTAGGATCTAATAAACATAGTACTTAAATAATACTGACTCCTTCAAAAGTTAATGTATAAATTAGTTCAAATTTTAACATATAAATAGAATTGTAGCCACATGACACTCATTTCCTAAACAATATATTCAAAACAGTTTTATAATATTGCTAACTCACCTAATTCTTTGTTTTTTGGTTCTTTTTTTTATTTGTTCTAATTAGTTATACATGACAGTGGAATGCATTTTGACACATCAAAACGCAATCTGTAAAAAATATTTTTAAAAAATTTTTTTAATTTATGGATTAGCATCTTCACATTCCCAACAGGTCATTTATCACCTGAAGTTTGGGGTTCTATCTAACTTGCCTAATTCTGATTAAAGATGGATACATAGTTCGCAAGTCTTCCCCTGCGAGGGCAGCTTTGTTCATCCTCTGTTAGAGGTAAGGCTCTGAACTTTGTCTAAGGCCAACCTGAAAATCCACCAAAAGATAGTATGTTAATGTATTTTCCCTATTGTTCCAAACAGTTTCCAGGGTTACAGATGACCATGCTACAATACAGGGAGGAAAAGGTTAATGGAAACTTGTTCTATTCACTTATTATTAGACTTAGAAAAGTTGATCAATTTTGACAGTTCTACTGACTCACTGACTTGCTTCCCAAAAAAACTAGGGATATTTCCAGCTCAATAGAGTAATTATCCAAAGATTAGTGACCAATGATTAATTTATCCTCTTAAGTGACCATAAATAATGGGGATTACACAGCTTTGACATTTTTCCATTACCCATTCTCAGTTGCCACCAGACACCCAAAGTCATCATGATGAATTAGAGGAAGAAGACAGATTAATTGGATTAAGTATTTTTTACCAGATTTTTTTCCACAAAGAGTTTGCCTTTTAAGTGGCTTGATATTTGTTTCCTAAACAAAGAT
Organism: Sciurus vulgaris; assembly: GCF_902686455.1. Lineage (NCBI taxonomy): Eukaryota > Metazoa > Chordata > Mammalia > Rodentia > Sciuridae > Sciurus > Sciurus vulgaris. The sequence goes on from NC_136467.1 coordinate 53,879,865, forward strand.
ATAAAAAAAATGCATAAAAAACTAGTTTTAAAAGCATACACATAACAAATGAACACTAAGATATAAAAAAACTGTGTTTTGAAGTGAAAAACTTACATTGCTCTTTTGCTATTCCTGACTTTTTCTGTTATCAAGTCTCTTTTTGTCTGGTATGTTGGCATAGGACTTAAAAGATCACAGGGCTTCTGTATCTCAAATTCTTACAGGAGAAAAAATTGTTTAGTTGGATTTTCCTTTTCCTCCTTTGATCGCAGTCATTAGAAATCAAATTCACTAGTCAGCAAACCAGCGCTTCCGTTCCTCCCAGCACAACAGCAAATAACGTGTCAAAACACTGCCTTGTGCCCCGACTTTAGTTTTAATACAGGCCTTATAAATGAAGAAGCAATATGGTATTAAAAGACACACAGTCGGGCTGGGGTCATGGATCAGTGATAGAGCACGTGTGAGGCACTAGGTTCGATTCTCAGCACAACACAAAAAATAAACAAAATAAAGATATTGTGTCCATCTACAGCTAAAAATATTAAAAAAAAAAAAAAAAAAGACACAGTTACGGGAAGGAAAAGGGTGTCTTCAAGTACAAAAAAGGGAAATAATCTCTTCTTATCAATTCCCTCCCACCCGCCCCTTGCTTTTTACTGGTTCTTCTTCCAGGATCACTGCACCTCCAGCACTTCCAGCAGGGCTTCAATCACAAAAGAGCAATTCAGGAACTGAGTCCTGAGCGATTACAGATCAGCAAGTGAGTCAACATACACACCCTCTAACAAGCCCAGGCCAACACGTTCAATAATAATATTATTTGACATATTTGTGGTGCTTCATACATCTAAAAGTGCTTTGATAGTCTATTTTCTTATTCAAGTCTCCTTACTAACTGTGTGACAGAAAAACTAAGGCAAAATACTCACATGCGGCCAAGTAGTCAGTTATTATATCAGGACTGATTCCATTCTTGGCCAATGTGTGCCACACGAGGACACCTTCTTCCCTGGAAATCTCAGACGTCTAAGATGAGTGTGCAAAAACAAACCATGTGTTTTACAAAACACAAGATACTCCATGGGCTGGGATTGTGGCTCAGTGGTAGAGCGCTTGCTAGCATGTGTGAGGCACTGGGTTCAATACTTAGCACTACATATAAATAAATAAATTAAATAAACAACTAATAAAAATATTTTTTAAAAACGATAACTCCACCATAGTTCTAATCTATACAGAACTTAATTTCATTTCTTCTTGTTTTCTAGTAGCTTTGCTAGACAATTTTTTAAGGAGTAGAACCTAGGCAGGGCATGGTGGCAAACGCCTATAATTCCAGCAGGGAGGCAGGAGGGCTGCAAATTCCAGGTCAGCCAGGGCAACTTAGCAAGACCCTCAGCAACTTTGCAATTTTTTAATTTTGTCTCAAAATTAAAAAATTAAAAAGAACTGGGGTGTAGTTCAGTGGTAAAGTACCCCTGGGTTCAATCCCCAGAACAAAAAAAAAAAAAAAAGAGTAGAATCTATATTTGAAAGAACTGTTTTCATTATGAACTGAATCAAATAACTGGCTAAGTGTCTAAAATCTGTGAAGGCTGATCTACAAGACCTGTTCAACAGCGGGTCTTCCACCACTGTCAATAAATTACATTTATATTTGAAATATAAAAATTAATTGAAATAATTCTAAACTATTCTCACAGTTCTTCTGTCAAGACCATCTTGAAAATAAGACTTATAGACTGGCGTAAATATGTCACGAATGAAAGAAAAGGCAGTATGTCAAAAATCTAAGCGGTTGCTAGGTATGGTGATGCATGCCTGTAATCCCAGCAGCTCAGGAGACTGAGGCAGGACAATTACAAGTTCAAAACCAGCCTCAGCAACTTAGTGAGGCCCTGTCACAAAATGAAGGAAGGAAGGAAGGAAGGAAAAGAGAGAGAGAGAGAAAGAAAGATGGAGGAATGATGATTTCAATTGAAACAAACTCAATTAACCAGGAGCACCTGGAGATCTGCTCTAGACAGAATTTCTGGATTTCTATGATTATGTCATATTCCCCTTAGAGACACATGCTCTTTCCAAAGCTCTGCCTCTGACGGCTTCACTCTGAGGCTTCCGGGTTGCATTTCTAGTTCTCTGTTTGACATTCTCCCTTGAGATCCTGCTGGCCTTTAACACTCTACATACCCAAAATCTAAGGCAGCCTTTCCTTGGCAACTCCTCCTCATGCCCCTGGTCTGGTCAACAGCCTCATTCAGGATTGTCGACATCATTTGGGGAGTCCAATATAAAATAAAAATGTGGGGTTCTTTGATCAAAAGTTATTCAGACACAGGCCCCAGATGGAGTCATCACCTGTTCAGTGTTCTCCGTCACCGTCCACGCCCACCACTTGCCAGAATCCCCTCAGTCCACCCTTTGTAATGTCTCACAGCTATTCCATCATTCCTATTTTCTCAGTTGTGCCTCAAATCTCACCCGGCTTTCAGTCAGGGACTTAGTAATTGGTGTCCGTCCTACTTCTTTCTTCTGCAAATCAGTCATCTTTTAAAAGCACTTCTTCAGAAACCCTCAGTTTCTTTCCACGGCCTATCTATCAAATAATGTCCAAATTTCTTCAGTTGGCATTGGATCTTTCAGTCCTCAGCTCTACCATTATTTTCCAGTCTTACCTTCTACAACTTTCCACTACATAACCTGAGTTCTAGCCAAACCAAACTCTATGACACTCACGTACATAAGATTGTAAGTAGTTAAGAATAAACAACCTGGGTCCTGAAGTCAGACTTAAGTTCAAAATCTAGCCCCACCATTTATGGGTTTTAGCAGCCCACCTAAAACACAGGAACATAATAGATCATAGGATTGCTGGGTAGATAAAACAGGGTAACGTAAAATACACAGTAAAGCACAAAAGAGACATTCAGTATTAGAACTGCTCCTGGGCTCTTGCCCAGAACTTGCACCTTACCTGGAATGCCAGGTGAGAGGAAAGTCTACCAATCCTTTAATGCCTAACTCAAAAGCTACTTTCACACACTCATGTTTCTCTTCAGACCACACAAATTGTTCACCTTTTGCAAAAGTTACCTTCATGAAACCTTCCTAAATCAGTTCAGACTACTTTTTACCCTCTAAAATCCTACATCTTGTCTGCACTGCATTTAGCATGTATAGCATATTGCCTTAGATTTATTTATGTGCATACCATTTTGCCCCCTCTCAAGAGCATGGAGTAAGTCAAATTCACTTCTGTTTCTTGCATGGCTCTTGGTAGACCGTCTTGGTAGACAAAAAATTAAAACATTTCTGCCAGGGGCCTATACCCACCTATTATTTTAGCTACTTACGAAGCTGAGGCAGGAGGATCGCAATTTCAAAGCTAGTCTGTACAACTTAGCAAGATCCTGTCTCAAAAAAATTTTTTAAATGGGCTGGGGATATGGGTCAGTGGTAAAGCACCTACCTCACACATGCAAGGCCCTGGGTTTGATCCTCAACATCAAAATTAATTAACTAATTAATTAATTTTTAAATTTGAAAAAAGCGGGGCGTGCTGAGGATGTAGCTCAGTGGTAAAATATCCCTGGGTTTGATACCCTAGTACTGTCAAAACAAAACAAATTATTTCTATGTCCTCTTTTAAAAATAATGGTTAATTTCCCTCCCCACCCTAACTATAACACCTGTGCTGAAAGAGCAAAAGAAAGGGAAAAAGGGTGTGCCCTACTTGCCCAGGTGTGTGTGTGGAGGGGGGGAACCCCTAAGGCCTAGGATAATCTCAGGCCTTCCTAGTATTCCCACCTACAATAACAAAGTTTGACTATAATATATTCACTGTTTTACATCCTCTTGTATTTCTAGATCTTATTACATATAATTGCCAAGCCATTTGTAGCTCCTAAAAGACTCAAAAACTGAGAGAGCACATAGTCTTATAAGCAATAAAATATAAACTAAATTATCTTTTAAATGCCACTGGCACTTATCAAATTAGCAAATATTAAAACAAAAAACATAAAACCTAACAATGAGTCAGAACAAGGAGTCAGAACATTGCCAGTGACACTGTAAACTTTCCAGTATTCTAAAGAATAATCTGGCAATGTATAACAAGTGTTATAAAGTTATTCATACCCTTTGAACTAGTAATCTCACTTTTGGATGTATACCCCAAGGAAGCAATCCAAGAGGATAAAAAAATAATTTGCCCAAAGATGTATACAGATATGCTACTTCCATTTCATAACACTGCTATTCAAACAGCCAACAAAGGAGACCTAGTTGAGTAACCTAGTGTAGACCAGTATGGTAAAATATAACACTTAGTGAAACTATTATGTTGGGGCCCTATAGGATAGAGAAAAATGTACCTAAAAAAAAAAAAAAGTACCTAAAAAATGTCACTAAGAAACATAAAACAAAAGTAAATACATATAAATATACAATTACTTATTTGCAATAGGTTTTTTAAATGACATCAACACTTGAAAACAAAACCTGATTTAAACTGACGTGAGACTATTTGTGGTCTTTGTCCCGCTTACACTGAAAATTCATATAATTTGCTCCCTTAGGAATGCTAAAGTCTTTGATTACAAAGTACCTTAGACTTGTCTAAAGAGGTTAAAAAATATGTGTAGGTACCAGATCACTTTTTTACAATTTGAAAAAATATGAATTTCAAAACATATGGTCCCAAGAAGTATGGTCCCAAGAATCAGATAGTTTGGCTCTATAGTACGTATATATATACATATATATGTATACACTGATATATATAGACAAACACCCACACACATCAGTGTAAATTTCAAGTAAGAGTTAAGAGTCAGTGTTCCCTAGTTTTATTGCTTGGAAAGAGTGGGCTAACCTTAAAATGCTACTACTTTCCAGGTGAGTAAAACAAGACAAAAAATTGAAGATAAACCAAATCCCTCTCCAAGTAATTAGTTCCCAAAGCAATGAAATGATACTTTTTATAATTTATTTTTATTTAAGATTCAAGTAGACTTCTACAGAAGATTTCACAACATTCCTGGGATATAGTTGTCAGTCCTAGCCAGCATCATTCGGAGACACAAGTTTATAGAAAATAATGATAAACTCTCCTGTTTTATAAAGAATCTTCTAAGTGGCTCATAGCTAGGCTGATCAAAAATTTCAATCATTTAAAAGTATTACTTTAAACCTTTTAGTTTAAATAAACATTTAAACATAACCTTTCTTTTTCTACATTCAGGCAAAGACCCTCTCAGTTTTTTTTTTCCTGTTTGCCAACAATAAAATGTGAAAGAAATGGCTTATTTGCCTCTGCTCCCCATATAAGTAGCCTATATAGCAGAAACACATGAAAACTGCCAAATAAAATGTTAGATTAGAAATTATTTATCAACACTGATTGGGCACAGTGGTGCCTGCCTGTAATCCCAGCACTTCAGGAGGCTGAGGCAGGAAGATTGCTAGTTTAAGGCCTCAGCAACTGTAGTAAGACACTGTCTCAAAAAAGAATTTTTTTTTTTTAAAGGAGTGCTGGGAAAATAACTCAGTGGTAGAGCACCCCTGGGTTCAACCTTGAGGCGAGGAGTGGGACTGATGAGAAGGAAAGAGAAAGGAATGAAGGAAATTACTTATCAATGCTGGGTCTAATAATCATGCATAAAAACACAAAAGAGACTATTATCTCTTCATCTTACCCTCCTATACCATCACCCATCCCTCAAAAAGGAAAAGAAAAAAAATCAGTAAGAATTTAATGTATAGCCAGGCATCGTGGCCTGTGTCTATAATCCCAGTGACTCAGGAAACAGGAAGATCACAAGTTCAAATCCAGCCTCAGCAACTTAGCAATGCCCTAAGCAACTCAGCGAGACCCTTTCTGAAAATAAAATATAAAAAAGGGCTGGGGATGTGGCTCAGTGGTTAAGCACTTCTGGGTTCAATCCCTGGCATGGGGCAGGGGGGATCCCAAGGGGGGATTTAACAGAGTCTTTGACTGGCTCTTGTGTTAGCACCAATCTATCTAGTTTGTTGTAGTTGTTGTTGTTTGGGTACCAGGGATTGAACCCAAAGGCATTTAATCACTCAGTCACATCCCCAGCCCTTCTAATTTTTTATTTTGAGATGGCATCTTGCTAAGTTACTTAGGGCCTCGCTAAATTGCTGAGTCTGGCCTTGAATTTGCAATCCTCCTGTGGGTTGGCCTCCCAAGCCACTGGGATTACAGGCATGCACCACAACACCCAGCTGCAATCTAGTTCTTAATACCCTTACACCTGATATTACATATCTCTCTTTTCATCAAAAATTAAAACATGACCAAATCATTTGATCTTATTTAAAACGAGGTCCCTTTATCAGTTCCAGACAATGAAATGCTTTTCTCTGAATAGAAAAAGATGAAACATTAACAGCTACAACTGAAATGTCATATGACTAGTATTTATTCATTTCTGCAAAACAGCTTAAAAAGGTAAGTTTACTATTATTTCATTAATAACTACAGGGAGGAGAGTATTGCTATCAAATATCGTCAAGTGTTATATCACTATATATGGACAACGGCAACTTTCTGCCCCCATTTGCACTAAAACATCAACTAACTTTGTGGAATGTCATTGTTTAAACAACCATTGACAAAGGTGAATCTCTGGGATGCTGTCATTTGAAATTATAACATGAAGTCAAAACTAAAGAAAAGGGTAATTAAGCAAGATGAAAAGATTTTTACTATTAAAAACAGTCACAAGGGATTGGGAATATAGCTCAGTGGCAAAGAACATGAGGCCCTGAGTTCAATCTCCAGCACCAAAAATAACAAAACAAAAAACCAATCACCAGAATAACTTTTTTGACTAGGCATTAACACTTATCTATCCAGAAAATTATTATCTCCATTTAGCTGAGTGCTGTGATGCACCCTTACTTATAACCAGAGCAAGCTGAGAGGCTGGAGGATGGCAAGTTCAAGGCCAGCCTCAGCAATTTGGCCAGACCTTGATTCAAAATTAAAATAAAAGTGGCTAGGAATGCAACTCAGTGGCAGAGCTTCCCTGGGTTTAATCCCCATTACTGAAGAAAAAGAAAATTTCCATTTCATAAATAATGTTTCTTCTTAGTTTATAAAATGTATCTCAGAATTGGTCTTTGGATCCACTCTTAGTGTGTCACAAAAATAAATTCTGGTTTCCTAAACTCTTGCAGAACACTGTTGAAGCAATTTACTCTTCAGGAAACAATTGGTGCTGACGACAGACCAATGCACTTTTCCCTGACATACCATTAATTTAACAGTGAATTTTCATTTAGATTTGACTATCTAAAGCATACCTTTCTTTTGGTTTTTTTGTTTTGTTCTGTTTTTTTTTTTTTTTTTTTGGGGGGGGTGCTTTTTTTTTTTTTTATTTTTTCCCTCTTCTTTGGATGCTGCGGATAGAACCCAGGACCTTGAGCATGCTAGACAAGACCTCTGCTACTGAACTACATTCCCAAACCTTTGAATTGAATTTTAAACCCTTTTAATGAGTGATAATCAAGTGGGAGGACTGGAGGAGGGCATAGGCAGCACAATTCCCTAAGAGGAACATATGAAAGGTTCAGAGAGGCACAATTAGTAATTTATAAATCAATAAGCACACACACACACACACACACACACACACACATACACACATATATGCATACACATAAAAAACATGTATACATATGTGTTTCATAATTTTGTATTAAAAAAAGGAATCCTAATTATTTCTGTAACACAACTAAAAGTAAACCTGACAAAATCTTGGCTAGGGGTTAGAACAGAAGCATGGTTTGATCTTCTTAATATGAGAGATACTCACAAGAAAAGGTAAACTATCCTTGAAGGTATCAAATTTTTCAAAGATCATGAGATTTTTATGTTTATCATGAGGGAAAAAGGTTAGAAACAATGCTTTGATCCATACACATTATTTCAAAACTGTATTTCACAATTCTGATTTCAAATCTGTACTGTTATTTAATTAAAAATTAGTGAAATAAGGCTGGGGTTGTGGCTGACTGGTAGAACACTTGCTGACGTGTATGAGGCACTAGGTTCAATCCTCACTACCTAAAAATAAATAAACGTATTATGACCATCTACAACTAAAATATGTATTTTAAAACATTAGTGAAATGAAAAAAAGCCTTCTGACTTAGGAATAAGCAAGCCATCTCCTCAGCTCCTTATTCTAGTTCCTATTTGCTAGGTAAGAAAGTAAGTTAGCTGTTAATAAAGGCACTTAAGCAAAGAAGGCATGACCGTGCACATTGAGCCCAGGTACATCTGAGAGAGCTACTTTCCTCCATCGCTGCAGGCTCTGAGAGGCTGTCTTGCTTGTTGGGTCTGCACAATTGGAGTTGCCCATTCCGAATCTCTGCCAATGAAAACACCCACAGTTCCTAAGTGGGTGGCACCGGCTAAGCAGGTGCTCAGAACTGTGGAGAGCAGACTATTCTAGTTATGTGTGGGATTTAGTTTGTTTTTGTTGAGGTTTGTTTGTTTAATTTGAATATGAGGTCGGATTTATGGTATGACAACACTAAATGGATTTTTTTCCCCAGTACAAGAGGTTGAACCCAGGAGCATTCTTAGCATTGAGCTATAACCATAGTCCTTTTTATTTTTATTTTGGGACAGGGTCTTGCTAAATTGCCCAGGTTGGATTCAAATTTGCAATCCTCCTGTTCAACCCCCAGAGTCCTGGATTACAGGCTGAGCCCAGCTCTAAATGGAATTCTTTTCCAAAAATGATTTCACAGTTTTCTGATGACTTGCATAGAAGACACCATTGAGGTTCTGGAGAATATACAAGTAAATATGCAGCAAACTGTTTCAAAGGGGAAAAAAAAAAAAAAAAAAAAAAAAACAGGTAGGGTTCTACTTCCAGGACAACTTATTTATATAAGTATAAATTTTCCCCAGCTAAAAAGATGTTCTTAAGTTCAATTTAATTTTTGTAAATACTGATATCAAGTAGCCCAACCCTAAACTGGAAAGTTACAACTTTTTTATCTATAAATGACTACTATAAGGCTACTCTAAAAATGAAGCCGTCAGAGCCTATGGTACACATGCCTGTTATGCCTGTAATCTCACTCAGAAGGCTGAAGCAAAATGATGGCAAGTTCAAGGCCAGCCTGAGCAACTTAGTAAAATGCTGTCTCCAAACAAAAAATAAAAAGGTTTGGGGTTGGTTCAGGGGTATAGCACCCCTGGGTTCAAAAGGGGTGGATGGCACAAAAGGGGGGGATGGTATTTATAGGTGTTACAAAATGCTTTCATTCCTGAATGGTATCAAAAATCCTACTTCATGCTAGGTGGGGTGGGGCATAGTTATAATCCCAACAATTTGGGAGGTTGAAGCAGAAGGATTACAAATTTGAGGCCAGCTTCAGCAATTTAGCAAGGCCATAAGCAACTTAGGAAGACTACCTCAAAACTTAAAAAAGAAAAATAAAAAAGTGTTGGGGATATAGGTCGATGGTAAAGTAGCCCTGGATTACCAGTATCCCCTCCCCCTCCCAAAAAAAGTCGTTTATCAAAAGGGGAGGTTCTTTAGCCACAATCATTACAATAACATCACAAAACCTATTGGAACTTGTGATCCTCCTGTCTTAGCCTCCTGAGTCACTGGAGGGTATTCGCCACTGATATTTTTTAAAAACTCAAATACACAACTATAATATTTGCTTTCTCTAGGAAGAAAGAAGTAGATAAGTAAATGAGATTAGTGCCCTAGCAAGATCCCAGAAAGTGTCCCATCGCACTGTATCAGGAAGATAAAAAAGAACTCTATACTTCATCAGTCCATGTGTTTTCCAATATCAGTCAGAATTAAAACAAAGTTCCAATTTCTACATGAAAACAATGTTCCAGTTAATTGTAGAATCTGTCTTAGTTCTCCAAAAAGTATAGCTACTCCTCCATCCAGACAAGAAGCATGCACATGTGAATGAGAAAAAATTGAATAGAGACAATTCAAGCTTAGTTTACTCCCTCTGACCTATAACTACTACCAACACAGCAGGAAGTGTGAGGCACATCTCAGAGTTCTGTCATCGCAGCTATGACCATAATGAGACTGCGATGCCATGAGTATTTTTCTTTTGTTTACTGCCCAACTTGGAGTTCAGCTGACTTTCCCTGAATTTCATAGTAAGATTTATAACCATAGAGAAAGAGGTCATCAAATGCCTTTCCCGGCCTCCACTACCTGCTGAAATAGCACAGAATTCTGCCTTTTAGAATAAGATGGAGTCCTGTTACATTACAAATGCCTTTCAAATATTCTATCACTTCCTGTCTGTTACTCATTTCTATCTCAACAGATCCTATAAACTCCTTTGGAAGGACAAGACTCTCTCAGTCACTATCTTCAATACTGCCAGCACAGAGCCCAAAAAAGGGGCTTAAGCATTTGTAAAACAAGGAGGATAAACAGAAAGATATGTAGAGTCACTTAAACCTTAGTGCATATGAATTTCTTCTGGTCCTTGCCTAAGAAAGTTTGGCTGTATCATCCATTATGTAAGAAGAATTAAGAAAGCCCTGAAGAGAAGTAAGCTTAAGGAAAGCTCCTCTTGGTTCTGCCATGAAGGATTGTCCTGGAGCATGTTTTCCAAAGAAAGCTTGAATACCATATGAAAAGTACTATGTTTCTCTGTGGAAGTCTCACCACACCTCAAAAATCTATTTCAAGGAGACATGAATTATTGGCAGTTGTTTGTTGACTGCAAGGTAAGATTTTTAGAAGCAGGGACTGATGGTATGTAGCCACACCTATAAATTCTAGCTACAAATTGGAGGCCAGCCTGGGCAATTTAGGGAGATAGTGTCTCAAAAAGTAAAACAGAGCCAGGCGAGGTAGTACATGCCTGTAATCCCAGTGGCTCATGAGGCTGAGACAGGAGAATCACAAATTCAAAGCCAGTCTCAACAAAATCAAGGTGCTAAGCAACTCAGTGAGACCCTGTCTGTAAATAAAATATAAAATAGGGGTGGGGATGTGGCTCAGTGGTCAAGTGCACTGGAGTTCAATCCCCAGTATCCTAAAAAGAAAAAAAAAAAAAAAAGTAAAACAGATTAGGAATGAATCACAGTGGTAACACATCTCTGGGATCAATTCCTAGCACAGCCAAAAAAAGAAAACAAAGGGACTTAACAGGAATCCTAATCTTTCAGATTTCTTTCTATCCCTGAATGACTTCTCCAGTACTCAAGCAATCACTAGTCAACATAGAGAAACATCAGATTTGCAGAATTTTATCAAGACAGTACAATATGATCAAGGGTTAAAAACCTAGTTCCTGGAGTCAGATAAACTTGAGGTTGAAATCTGGCCCCACTACTTGCTTGAAAACTCTGGAAGCCTGAGTTTTCACATCTGAAAAGAATTTAAAAAGCCTATCTGATGGGGTTGCAGTAATGTTTAAATAGGACCCCACATAAAGTGCTTAGCCATAGGCAGTACTTAAGAAATGTGCACGATCACTTGGGGACCTAGGTACCCACCCATTCTATCACCACCTCCCCGTGTATCCTCAAGCTAATCACTTATTATAAAGCTAATGAAAACAAGGAGACAGAACTAATTGCCCTCTAAGGCCAGGATTATCAGTTATGAATAAGGTAATAGAAAACACACTAAAAGTTTGGAACTCAAAAGCTTTAAACAAGCCAGCCATGGTGGCACACGCCTGTAATCCCAACAGCTCTGGGAGGCTGAGGCAGTTCAAAGTCAGCCTTAGCAACTTAGCAAGTCCCTAAGCAACTTAGTGATACCCTGTCTCTAAATAAAATATAAAAAAGGGTTGGGGATGTAGCTCAGAGGTTAAGCTCCCCTGGGTTCAATTCCCAGTACAAAAAAAAAAAAAAAAAAAAAAAAAAAAAAAAAAAGCCTTAAACAAATTCCAGATATTTTGGGTTGTACTTGAAGCTTGCATGTTTGATTACTGATGACTCAGCATTAGAATATCAAAATGAAAACACCTAAATAGTCAAATTTCAAAGCAGCTGAGGGTGTAACTCAGAGGCAGGGCACTTATCTCTATGAGCAAGGCCCTGGCTTTAAATAAAAAATTCATACCTCGTACTCTCAAATATTCAGTGCCTGCTACAGATAGATGATGGACTTTATGAAATAAATGGTAGGGGCTGGGTGGAGAACCTTAACAATAATTGGCTCAAAGACTATTTTATGGTTCAACGTAGATATAGTTCAACGTAGCATCTAGCATGTGCCAGACCCTGTATTCAATCCCCAGTACCACAAAAAAAAAAAAAAAAAAAAAAGTGTCAAAGACAGTTTGAGAGGTAAACCAGGTTTCTTCCTTTCCCTCACTGCTTTTGTTTGGATCTAGAATGTCTCCCAAAAGCCCTGTGGTTAAGACTTGGTCCCCAACTTGATGCTACAGGGAGACAGTGGAACCTTTAAGAGGTGGAGCCTAGTGGGAGGTCTCAGATCATGGGGGCATACCCTTGAAGGAGACTGTGGGACCCTCATCACTTCCACACTCTTTCAGTTCCAGTCATGAGTGAATAGTTTTGTCCATAGCACTAAAGCCATGATGTACTACTGCCTCATCACAGGCCCAAAAGCAACTGGAGCCAACCAATCATGGACTGAAATCTCCAAAACTGTGAGCCAAAATAAACTTTTCCTCTTTATAAACTGATCAGGTATTTGTTACAGATTAGAAAGAGGCTAACGCACTCACCTGAGCTACCCAGTACTGAAATAGTGTAGCCAACTGGAACTTTGGGAATGGGTAGTAGGTAGAGGCTTTCACACTGCAAAATGTCAATCCCTAGCAAAGCTATCATCACCATTGGGTCCATTTGTCAGTCAGTCATTTGATCGGTTGGGGTGAAAGTGGGTCTCCCGCCCCCTCTCCCTCCAAAGAAGACACCAATGGCATCTATTCACCAGAGTTTACAAAAACAATGGTAAACAAGATAGCAGTTGTTTTGACTACATCAAAAATCTATGATCCCAGGCAAGAATATACCTTTCAGAGCTAGTCTGAAAATCTTAACTCGGTCAATTATGCCTCCTTTTGAGCTTTTCACGCCAAAATACTCATATAGAAATGACAAAATTTTTGTCTACTATTAAATACACACATCTATCCTGCTGAAATTTACAAAGATTGCCTTTCACAAATAGTAAGGACATGTTATTAAATTTGGAACACTTCTGTACCTCTTTGACCTGCACAACACAGCAGCTTCAATAGTTGTTTAAGGAACAGAAATTTCAGGTTAAATGTGCTACCTTATTCACATGCACAAGTAGACAATGTACAAGAATATTTATTTCAGCTTTGCTTATAATAAGTTTGGAAGCAGTATAAATGTTCATTAAAGGGAGAATGCATGAAGTACAATAAACCCATAATGAAAACCACATAAGTTAAAATGGAAAGAACTTGAGCTACCAGTTCAAACTGAGGTATTATGTGGATAAGTCCTAAACATAATGCAAAACCAAAGAAAATCAGGTTGCAGAATGATACAAATACTATAATACTATTTATATAAGATTTTTAGATCATCAACATTACCTTTGCCTTAGAATTTGTTACTATAGTCCTGCTTATTCATGGTATGCACACTGAAGACCTAAAGGAACATTCACTCTAAAATTAATTTTTAAAATTAACATTATTGATCATATAAAGTTCCCCAAATAGCAGGGGGGAAGCCTGATTTAGTAATGAAAATCACTTAGCCTTAAGGTTAGGTGACAGTGTTCTGTCCATTCTGCTACTCACCCAGAAACTTTATTTCTCTGAACTTCAGTTTTCTCACCTAAATGGAATGGATAACTCCTGCCTTGAAAGATGAGAAATCATTAATGGGGAAATGTTACTTTGAAGATTTTAGACTTTGTTGGGTTTCTGTTGTTTTTGTTTGTTTTGTTTCAGCTTTTTGAGGTTTTTTATTTGTTTGGTTGGTTGGTTTTTATTTTGTTGTTGTTGTTTTTGTTTTGTTTTTGTTTTTTGTTTTCTGCCTAATCAGTCAAGAGGTAAGGTAATAACAAAAAAAGCTGAGTCTGTGCCTTTTACACGTTATTTACTATATTGAAGAAAATGTCCAAGAACACAGCAGGAAGGGGCAACCCCTTACCTTCCTCTTCCTAGTCCCAGATGCAGATGCCGCCTATGCTTTCTATATTTAGCACGGTGGAGAGCGATGAGAAACTGTGGCTTTCCACAGGCTTTCCGTGACCTTGGGATACATTTTTCATCTCTCCTTCTACCAAGCAGCCCCGCAACATACACCCACCCTCTGCAGCCCAGTAGGATAAACAACCCAATCGTCCTAGACACGAAAGAGACCGTAAAAATGGCAACGAGATGTTGTTGGTGTCGGAAGATTCTGACTGTTTTACGGCACTAAGACGAAAGTAATGTGGACTTTTAGCGCCCACTCTACAGAAGAGAAAAGTGGAAACCTGGGCTTATTTGCAACAAGTTCTGCAACTTGTTTCCAACACAGTCCTTGTATCTGATTCCACACAAAGACTGGCACACCGAGCCGCAGGCTCCATAGGCAACAGTACAGACACAAGCGCTCGCACCCTCCGGCACAGGGGGACCCACCAAGATTCACAATGGGGCACGGACACACACCCAGCACGTGGAATGCGCTCCGGGACCCCGCGTCCCCCAGGGCTGGTTGCTGCGCCTCACCTGTCTTAAAGACCATCTTGTCATCGTCCTTGGACCCAAAAGTCTTCAGCATGGACACGAAGAGCACCCCACAGGCATTCTGGATGCCAAACACCGACCCGTTGCACCACATAGCCGCCAGCATCACTAGCCAGCCCCAGCCGCCCTCGGGGGGCTCCCGGGGCTCCACCTCCACCTTCTCAGCGGCCGCCTCTGGGCCTTCCGAGGGTCCCGGGTCGGGCAGCGGAGCTTCCCCCACCTGCGCGGGGCCGGGTGGCTGCGCCTCGCTAGTCCCCAGCGCGGCGGCGGGTTCCTCCTGGGAGGGCACCATGGCCCGAGGCGGAGAGCGCGAAGGCGCGGGTTCCCGGCCCGCTCGCGAAGGAACAGGGAGAGCCGCGCGGGCGGATTAGGAGGCCGAGGCGAAGGCGGTAGAGCCCCTGACTGGCAAGCAGGAGGGCGGCGAGCGGCGCAGGACAGCCACGAGGACGGCGGCGGCGCGCGAGTGCCTCTGGACTCAGGACTCGCGCCTCGCAGTCTGCAGCCCCGCACTCCCGACGGAGCCCGGGGCCAGCTGCCGGTTCTTAAAGGTGCCCCCAGCCCGGCCGACAGGGGGCGTGGCCGGGAGCGGGACGTGCCCCCAGAGTCCACAGATGATTGGGCCTCGGAGGGGGGAGGCGGGGCGCCCTGTGGCGCACGGCCCCAGGAGACCGCGGGTGGCTGTGTCTGCGTGCCCGTCTGCCTCGCGGCCTCCTGCTAACTGAAGGGCGCCGGGGTCACAAAGGTGCAGGTCACCCCTCCTCAGAGTATTAACAAGAGGGGTGCGTCTCCTCCTAGGTACGGGTTGGGTCAGCCACTCAGTAGCACTGGGTCTTTACTCCCAACTCACTGTCAGCGTCTCAAACAAACTAACATCTCTTGTTTTTTTTTATTTTTTTAATTTTTTGGCGTTCACTTCTTCGTGCTAATTATAAAATACATTATGCCACTTGCCTACTTAGAAAATCGGAAGAAAAGAGGCCTTATTTAATTACTTCATTCCGTCTGCGTTCGTATACAGTTTCCTTTGAATACTTGGCACATTGAAGATGCTCATTTTGGAAGACAGACTAAAATGCTAAAGACTTCAACCAACAAACATTTTTTGAGAGATAGCCAGAAAACATTACTTTTCAAATATGCACAGTTGATTTTACTTTAAACAGATACTAAAACCTATGTTCAACTGTCTCTCTGAACATGAAATGTCAATGTGCATACCTAAAAAGTAAGTAACTGGCTGTGCAATATTGAGGATAGTTATTAATTTCTCATTTACTCAAATTCTTCACTTCGACCAAAGTCAAATTATGCCAACCATTTATGTGCTTCTGTGCCCACCACTGTGGAAGAGTATACAGTTACCTGCAATTGGTCCCATTTCTGTCTCTTGAAACTAAACTAGTAGGGAAAAAAGAGTCCTGGGATAGATGACGTGAGCCGTTTAAAATCTGTGATAATGAAACTCAGATAATGGAACCCTTAAATTATCTTCAGAACACTAAGGAGGAGGTTCTGCAAGTAGTCTTTGAGCTGACAGGTACACAGGACTTCAGTAGATAAGCAAGGAGCATTTCAGCTAGAGGAAACACCATAAACCAAGGAAAGCAGGGTGTGCCTTAGAAACAGGGAACACAGCTCAAGTATGATTTGATTTAGAGATAAAGTTAAAATAGAGCTACAGGTTGGATCTGGAATGTCCCCCAAAGGCCCATGTGTTAAAGGCTTGGTCCCCTGCCTGCAGCACTGTTGGGAGGTGGTGAAACCTTAAAGATATGGTGCCTACCAGAGAGTTTTAGATCATAAGAGTCATGCCCTCAGAGAAGATTGTGGGACCCTGGTCTCTTCTTTCTCTATTTCATTCCTGGCCATAAGGTGGATAGATTTCATTTGCCACATGCTCTCCCCATGATGCTTAGCATAGATCCACAAGCAATGAAGCCAACCAACCATGGACTGAAACCTCTAAAACTGTGAGTCAAACTAAACCTTCCTCTTTATATCTCATCTCAGGTATTTGCTACAGTTAGGGAAAGCTAAATAACTAAATAGTAAACTAAGAAAAATGCAAAAATGCAAAAATGCAAAAAATGAGTGTGTAAAGTTGTTACCCCAGCCTTGTTGGAAATAAGGAAAAATCAAAGCAAAAATGTAAAATCAGTAGAGGTTTAATCAAGTATAAACTAAACTCTAAAAGTTACTATGTTAACCTCTATGAACTTTCAAAGTTGTTCATAACATATTGGGCAAAAAAAGTCCAAATGTATATATGCATATAGACATATATTCATATGTGTGTGTGTATGTATAGTGTAACCCAAATATTAAAATAAATACCCATGAGTCAATAAGTAATTGGAGGGGATGTGGGGTTGTAGCTCAGTGGTAGAGCACTTGCCTAGTACGTGTGAAGCACTAGGTTCTATCCTCAGCACCACATAAAAATGAGTAAATAAAATAAAGGTATTGTGTCCATCTACGACTAAAAAATAATAATAAAATAAATGGGGGAGGGGAGGCAGACAAATCTTTCTTGAGGAAGAATTCCTGATAATGTATGTAGAGCTAGGCTTGGTGGCTCACACGTTCCAGCAACTTGGGAGGCTCTGACAAGAGGGTCTCAAGTTCAAGGCCAGCCTCAGCAACTTAGCTTGACTCTTAGCAACTTAGCAAGACCTTGTCTCAAATAAAAAAATTAAAAGGACTGGGGATGTAGTTCAGTGGTAAAGTACTCCCCAGTACCAAAGAAAAGGATAGGGGTATGCTTCTTGACTTCCTTTTATAGTGTTCAGTATGGAAAGGGTATTGGTACCTTTACAGTGTGGAAACTGACAGACACTATTACTTCAATCAGGTGATAAAGTATAGATCTGTGATCTGTATCTGTGATTTGTGATACAATGTGATGAAAATGGAACTTTACTTTTTTTTTTTTCTTTTTTCTGTCTTTCTTTTTTTTCTCCCTCCAAAACTTATAAACCTAATATAACCACCAGAAAAACAACAAATTCCAACTGAGGGACATTCTACAAAACACCTGATAAATACTCTTCAATACTGTCAAGTTTATCAAAAACAACTAAAATCTGAAAAACTGTCACAGTCAAAAGCAGTTTAAGGAAACATGACATCCTGGATCAGAAAAATCCTGGAACAGAAAAAAAAATAATAGGCAAAAACTAAGGAAATCTGAATTAAGTATGGACTTCAGTTAATAACAATGTACCAATACTGTTTTAGTAATTGTAACACATGTAGCATTCTAATGTAAGATATTAATAATAAGAGAAACCCAATGAGGGAATGAGTACTGTCTGTACTCTGTAATATTTCTATAAATCTAAAACTGTTCTGAAAAGTAAAGTTCATTTTTTGTTTATTTGTTTTTGTTGTTTTGCAATACTGGGGATTGAACCTGGGCAGGGCAGTGGGGGGCAGTTCTACCACTGAGATATATCCGAGCCCTTTTTAATTTATTTTGAGATATGGTCTCACTACATTACCCAGGGTAGCCTTGAACTTGTGATCCTCCTGCCTCAACCACCTGAATAACTGGATTGTATTACAGGCATACGCCACCACACCTGGCTAAAAAGTAAAGTTTATTTTAAGAATATGTATATCAAAAAAAAAAAAAAAAAAAGAATATGTATATCACAATTCTATTCTTGTAAACATGTTTATTTATTTGTACATAACAATGTATGAAATGCGATATGGTTTATTTTGAGAGTTTCACTTTATAAAAAATCGTTATATTGTATAGTATTCATATACCGAGACTAGGAAAATAGTTTTTATTTATTGATTATTCTCAAAATTTGTTTCTATTTATGTGTCAACATTATTTCTAAGCATTATAAAGTGTACCCTATTTTCAGATTAAAGTTTGGCATTTCTCAGAGGGGACTGACTTAAAGGATAAAAAAGTTAATGCCCACAAAGCACTTAGCACAGACTCTGGCACACAGCAAGCACTTGGGAAATGTTAACTATTACTATTATTATTGTTGATTGCAAATGATGTAATTCATTTTTTCTGCTGACTTCCATCACCACTATTATATTGGAATCAAAGCAATTCAAATGGACACAACAGGAATTCCAGCAACTCAGGTGGCTGAAGCAGGAGGATCACAAGTCCAAAGCCAGTCTCAGCAACTTAGCAATGCCCTAAGCAACTCAGTGAGATCGTGAGACCCTGTCTCAAAATAAAACATAAAAAGGGCTAGGGCCATGGCTCAGTGGTTAAGCGACCCTGGGTTCAATCCCTAAAAACAAAAAAACAAAAAAAAAGTAATTTAAATGGGTTACTTTGCTGTGCTAAAGATCAAACTCAGGACCCCTCAAACATTCTAGGCAAGTGATTTACTGAGTCACACCCATAGCCCTCAGATGTTTGCATTCTTGTAAATGCATCCGTTAATCACAAAAATCTCAGGTCAGGATGTTAAAATATAAAATACTTAAATCTGGGAATTTAGACATCTTTGACCTCAGCTGTTATGTTATCTATCCCTTAAGAGAACTTCTTTATTTTCCATCAATCACTACCCAACTCACAAGTCATTTGTCAAAACCTGGTTCAAAGTCGCTCATTTTATCTATTTGGAAAGTTTGACTCCAAGGCAAAGTTTTCTTCCACCACAGTCTGAGTGAAAGGTATGTACTGAAGTTTTACACATTAAAAACTGAAGTTCTAGTTATTCTAGGAGTTGACTTTACTTTCATCTCCGCTGTTTTCCTTTGTTTCTCTCAAATTTCTAAGGTAGTAAAAGAAAAAGCTGCAAGGCACAGTGGTGCACACGCATAATCCCAGCAACTGAGAGGCTAAAGCGGGAGGATGGCAATTTTGAGGCCATTCTCTGCAATTTAGCAAGATGCTGTCTCCAAAAAAACAAAACAAACAAAAATGTCCTTCTGTCTTCTGCCAAGGGAAGAAGTCCCTCGGCCCTGCAGTCTTGAACTTCCCAACCTCAGTACTGTTGAGGGAATAAAAAAACTGTTTTGTTGTTTTTGTTGTTGTTGCTGTTGTTTGTTTTTTGGGGTACCAGGGATTGAACTCACGGTTGATTAGCCACTGAGCCACATCCCCAGCCCTATTTTGTATTTTATTTAGTGACACGGTCTCACTGAGTTGCTTAGCACCTCACTTTTGCTGAGGCTGGCTTTGAACTCATGATCCTCCTGCCTTAGCCTCCCAAATTGCTAGGATTACAAGGGTATACCACTGCACCCATCTTCTCCCTAACCTTTGAACCACAGCACCACTGTGCACAGTAAAGATACGCAATAAATATTTCTCTTTTTTTTTTTATTGTAAACAAATGGTCTCTCTTTTTTTTTTTAATATTTTTTTAGTTGTGTGTGGACACAATATCTTTATTTATTTAATTTTACGTGGTGCTGAGGACCGAACCCAGTGCTTCACATGTGCGAGGCAAGTGCTCTACCACTGAGTACAACCCCAGCCCCTACTATTTTTTATTATTTATGTATTTATATAATAAATTATTTTTTGTTTGATTTTATTGTTTGTTCTATTTAGTTATACATGACAGCAAAATGCACTTTGATTCATCGTACACAAATAGGGTACAACTTTTCATTTCTCTGGTTGTACATGATGTAGAGTCACACCATTTGTGTAATCATACATGAACATAGGGTAATGATGTCTCATTCCACCATCTTTCCAACCCCCTGCCTCTCCCCTCCCCTCATTTTCCTCTACACAATCCAAAGTTCCTCCATTCTTCCCTTACCCACCCCCCATTATGTATGTTGGGATTATTCTCAGGCATTTCATTTTCATGTTGTTTATGTCACATGTTGTCTGCTTAGGGAATAAATTTTTGTCCATGAGGTTATTGCCAATACAGTATAAAGTGATCAAGGTTCTGTATGGTTATCTGATCTACCATCATAGTGTTATATATTTTTGATGAATCTAGGGAAATTTAAATACAGTGTTTCATAGGAGGTATCACAATACCATACCTTAAACTATACTACAGAGCAATAGTAACAAAAATGGCATGGTATTGGCACCAAAATAGATCAGTAGACCAATGGTACAGAATAGAAAACACAGAGACAAACCCACATAAGTACAGTTATCTCATACTACACAAAGGAGCCAAAAACATACAATGGAATAAAGATAGCCTCTTCAACAAATGGTGCTGGGAAAACTGGAAATAGACATGCAGCAAAATGAAACTAAGCCCCTATCTCTCACCCTGCAAAAAACTCAACTCAGCATAGATCCAGGACCTAGAAATTAGACCAGAGACCCTGCACCAAATAGAAGAAAAAGTAGACTCAAATCTTCATCATGTCAGCTTAGGACCAAACTTCCTTAACAAGACTCCCAAAGCACAAGAAATAAAAACAAGAATCAATAAATGGGCTGGATTCAAATCAAAAGGCTTTTTCTCAGCAAAGAAAACAATCAATAACATGAAGAGAGAGTCTACAGAGCAGGAGAAAATCTTTTCCACATACATTTCAGATAGAGCACTAATGTCCAAAATTTATAAAGAACTTAAAAAACTTAACACTAAACACTTAACACTAAAAATACAAAGAACCTAATCAATAAATAGACTAAGGAACTGAGCAGACACTTCACAGAAGAAGATATATAATCAATCAACAAATATATGAAAAAATGTACATCTCTAGTAATTAGAGAAACACAAATCAAACTACCCTAAGATTTCATCTTACTCAAATTAGAATGGCTATTATCAAGAATACAAGCAACAATAGGTGTTGGCAAGGATGTGGGGGAAAAGGTACACTCATGCATTGCTGGTGGGATTGCAAATGGGTGCAGCCACTCTGGAAAGCAGTATGGAGATTCCTTAGAAAACTTGGAATGGAACCACCTTTTGACCCAGTTATCCCACTCCTCAGTTTATACCCAAAGGACTTAAAATCAGCATACTACAGAGATACAGCCACATCAATGTTTATAGCAGCTCAATTCACAGTAGCTAGATTATGGAACCAACCTAGATGCCCTTCAACAGAAGAATAGACAAAGAATCTATGGTATATATACACAATGGAATATTATTTAGTCATAAAGAAGAATAAAATTATGGCATTTGCAGGTAAATGGATGGAGTTGGAGAATATCATGCTAAGTGAGATAAGCCAATCCCCAAAAATCAAAGATCAAATGTTTTCTCTGATAAGTGGATGCTGATACATTATGGGATGGCGGGTAAGGGAAGAATGGAAGAACTTTGGATTGTGTAAAGAGAAATGAGGGGAGGGAGTAGGAAAGATGGTGGAATGAGACAGACGTCATTATTCTATGTACATGTATGACTATGCAAATGGTGTGACTCTACATCATGTACAACCAGAGAAATGAAAAGTTGTACCCCATTTGTGTACAATGAATCAAAATGCATTCTGCTGTCATATATAACTAAATAGAACAAACAATAATAAATATATAAATAAATAAATAAATACAGTACTTCAGTTATAATTAAATGCATTTTTGTTTTTTAACTTTTCTTTTACTTTTTGTTTTTACTGGCCCTGACAGTAAAGCCGGATCTAGTAGATTAAGATAATTAACACAAGGCTTAAAAATATGTTTATTATTTTTACAGTTTAGATTAGATCAAATAAACATTATATATCTTTTTTAAGGTGCTATTTGTAAAATAGACACATCTTAACTGTGTGTACACATTTCCCCATTTTACATTTCTGATTGAAAATATCTTCAACACATTTTTTCCCAATGCAACAATGTATGTTTGTGTGTTACTGTGTTACCGAGCTACATCCCCAGCTTTTGCTTTTGTTTTTGTTTGTTTGCTTGTTTGTTTGTTTGTTTGTTTGAGACAGAGTCTTACTAAATTACCAGGACTGGCCTCAAACTTGAATCCTCCTGTCTCAGCTTCCCAAGTCCCTGGGATGATGGGTATGCACCACACTCCCGGCTCCAGTGCTAACAACTTCTAATGTCATGACTTCAGTCCTCAAATACTTTGGTTTTTTATCTAAAATGTAATGGCAAAATATTGTATATCAGGTTCTATGCTCTTGGTGGTCCTAACAGGTTTCTTAAGCCCTATGCTATGGTGTTTCTGAAGAATAAGGTGGAGAGAGTCCCTGGACATCCACAGTTACAGTTTGGTCACCTCTGACCTAATGTGTGTGACATGGGCCCAGAGTCTGGTCTTCAGCTCTTTATGTTCCAGAATCCAATTATTTCCTTCCACCAGGGACATCTGGCTTCTAAGGAGTGATTCACTCAAACAAATTCACAATAAAACTAATTGAGAACTTGCATTACAGTTTTTGAATGTAGTTTCATGTAGTGCCAGGCCAACTTGAATCTTCTGATGGAGTTGTTCAGTGCCTTATTTTCCCAAGGGATAAGCCTGTGTGACACAAACTACTACTATCAAAAGGCCCTTAGGTGATCCGAAACCAGGTCAAGACTGAATAATCTGTAGAGAAAATGTCTCTAAATGATGCTACTCTGATGCTCTCTACCTCCCCCAACCCCCAACCCCCAATTCCATCTATAGAAGACACAGGCTACGATGGCAAAAGCACTTGGAATCAGAAAATGAACTCCTGTCAGTTAACATCTGTGTAACCATGGTCTGGTCACTTGTTTTCAGGAGCCTAGCTGCAGAGTGGCGCACAACTGTAATCCCAGAGACTCGAGAGGCTGAGGCAGGAGGATCACAAGTATGAGGCCAGTCACAAGATCCTCTCTCAAAAGAAAAAATAAAAATAAAAAGCATTAGGGATGTAGCTCAGTGCTAAAGTGCCCCTGAGTTTCATTCCCAATACAAAAGAAGGAAGAGGGAAAGGGGAAAGAGAAGGAGGAGAAAAAAACTTCTATCTGGCCCAAAACAATTCCACAGAGCCTGATTTCAGTTGTGCTATGGTTTACCTCAGATATATTTTAGTGTCATTAATGAAGTTTGGGGAAACCCTTCTTCAGTTAGCATTATCTTTGCAAATCTGGAAAGACAAGTGTGGTTTAGCTAATCAGCTTCATAGGTATATAGTAACAATGTCCAACCCTATTTCTATATCCAAACCTATCTCAAGTTTTAGGATGTCCTCCTTTTTATTTTTTATTTTTATTTATTTATTTTGTGGTGCTGGGGATCAAACCCAGGGTCTTGCGTATGGCAGACAAGTACTCTGCCTCTGAGCTGTATCTCCAGCCCAAGGAGTATATCCTATTGGTGATGTGTGGTCCCTCATGCCTTGTCCATCCATGCCACATGACCCCGAAATATGACGACTTACCAAAGATCTGTCCAGTGCAGTGCCCCCTGCCATTTCTTCACAGGCCTTCTTAGGTAACGTTTGTTGACATGGGTTGTACAGAATCAAATCTACTGTTATGAGAAGTAAAAGCATGTTTGATTACTTACATTTGAAGATGATCAACTCTTTCCATTTGCTACGGTGAAATTTAAGCAAAATTGGGGGAAAAGAGATTTGAACTCAAGTCCTGCCCCAACCCCTCACAAGCTGCCGGCCTGGGCCCCAGGACTGTTGAGGGGATGGAGTAAGATAGGGACTGGAAGCCCTCTATGACCCATGCCTCACTATGAGGTGCTGCTGTTATTGCTGTTACTGGACGTACCCTTATAAATGGTTCTTGTGTTAATAGAATCACACAATATTTCTTCTAAAGAAGGGATCTTATTACTTTGTCCAAACTCCTGCTTAACACAAGAATCTCTGGTAAAGCATCCTAGTGAAATTAAAGGGCTACAACCTGGGAGAAACAGTCCATACCTGTGAAACCCCACAAGTGGTCAAGGAGACAGTGTTATTTAACAACATGGCTCACAGTTACCCCTCAGCCTCTCCTCAGCTCACCCTATGAGGGGCTCTGCATGTCACAGGCTCAGGAAAAACACAGACTGCCTGCCTGGGCGGAGGGTGTGGGAGGCGTCATGGAAACCTGTTCTCCCAATCACATCCCTGAGAGGAGCTTCTGCAGACACAAAGAAATCTAAAACACCAGTTGAAAAGAATCTCAGGAATCATGGATTCCTATGCTTTATTTTTTTATTTGTTCTAATTAGTTATACTTGACAGTAGACAGCATTTTGACACATCATACAAAAATGGAGTACAACTTCTCATTCTTCTGGCTGTACATGATGTAGAAACATGCTGGTCCTTTATTCATATATGCACACAGGGTAATAATGTCTGATTCATTCTATGGTCCTTCCTAACCCCTTACCTCCTCTCCTCCCTTCACTCCCCTCTGCCCAGTCCAAAGTAAAAATATGGAATGCTTCACAAATTTGCTGCCCTCCTTGTGCAGGGGCCATGCTAATCTTCTCCATATTGTTCCAATTTTAGTATATGTGCTGCCAAAGTGAGCAAGATTCCTATGTTTTAAAAAACATGTTTTAGCCAGGTACAGTAGCACATGCCTGTAGTCCCAGTGACTCAGGAGGCTGAGGCAGGAGGATTGCAAATTCAAAGCCAGCCTCAGCAACTTAGCAAGGCCCTGAGAAACTTAGCAAGACCCTGTCTCTAGATAAAATATATTAAAAAAAAAAAAAAAACTAAGGATGTGACTCAGTGGGAAAGCACTCCTAAGTTCAATCCCCAGTACCAAAAAAATAAATAAAAATAAAAATAAATTTTAAAAAAGCATGTTTTACAGTAAACCATAGTTAGAAACACATTTGATCTCAGAATCCAGTACCCATGGATACACAAATAGATCAACAGTCTAACAGAACAATTTTTACATTACTAAGTACAAGACAGCACATTCTATTTGATTTGGTTTGGTTTGGTTTTAATGTGCTCATAAAAATCCAATTCAGATTTCGTAGTCTGCTCATGGACTGAAGGGAAGGGAAAGAAGATGGGAACAGGAAAGACAGTAGAAAGAATCAGACATAACTGTCCCATGTTCATATATGAATACACTACCAGTGGAACTCCACGTCAGGTACAACCACAAGAATGGAATCTAATTAGAATAGCTTATACATATATGTATAATATGTCAAAATATATGTATGTGTAGTGTGTCAAAATACAGTCTACTGTCACGTAATCTAAAAAGAACAAATAAATTTTTAAAAAAGAAAGAAAATTGCTAATCCAGTCCAATTCTCCCATTTTACAAATTAGGAAAATGAAGTCAGATAAAAATGAAATGACTGTCTATCGACTATTCCCTGAACACACAAACATCTACTCATTTAGTGACAAGATCCCAGACTTCCTGATCTTCAGCATGATCTTCCTCTGCATCTCCTATAATTTTGCCTATCTTCTTGTGTAGGGAACTAATATTTCCTATTTCTATTTTAAGAGCAAGATATCTGTCCCCTATCTGATAAGGGTTAGATGAGCTTGCCCCGCTCCCACCTGCCCTGACCTCTATCACTGTGACTTCACAGTTAAGGACCCTTGGGTGCTATTCTCCTCAAAATCCTAAATAACTGGTAACTCCAGGAATACAGCAGGAATATAAGAGCCATGTTTCTCCTCTTACATTTGTTGGAATTTCTTACATTTGTTAGAATTTTTTCTTCCAATTAGTTATCGAACTCCTGATAAGGGTCACCTGGAGCCCAGCCTCAGGAAGACAAGATAAGGAATCATTCCTTTCCATCAGGAGGGGTGGGATATGGGGAGAGTCCTACAGAGAACTGGTCCATGACTAATTCTGCTAGGACCATCTCCTCCTCTCCTTTACTCTCTTTTTCCTGGCCTGAATGAAGTTTAAAGGGTGTGTATTTTTCAATCAGTAAGCTCCTGGTGAGATTGGCACCCCCTTTTATACAGAATAAAGTAGAAATCATAATTTCCTGGTCATGGTAATTTAACGAAATCAAGAAAACATATGGAAACAAAATTGAGAGTTTCTTTTTGTTGTTTGTGTTCTCATAGACCATGTATGATATAAAAGCCTATAGAAATACAAAGGAGAAAGCAGCTAGAGAAGACAGGCAACTTGATCAACTGGCCATAAAAAAAAAATTGGGAGGGTTTTATTTCTCTCTTAATGGAAAAAGAATATGCCGTTATTCTGTTCTAAAGGAGTTTGATTTATTTTTCCTTAGAATTCTTCCCACCCCATCCCCACTCACCATCAAACAATAAGACTTAAAACCAAGATATTGAACTTGAGATACAAAATTAAGGATAGGAAACAAAATTTCACAACTGACAGATTAGAGCAAGATACCAGTTAATGCTGGAAAGGGTATATTGTGTCTTACTTTCCTATCTTTGCTCAGAAACCAGCACAGTTCCTGTAGAGCACTTGACAGGTGTTCCATACATACTTCTAGAATGCATAAGTGACATATATAGTGTGAGAACAAGAAGAAGACCTTTAGAACATCAGTTCAGACCCCTGGGTTCTAGACTCCAGAACCAGGAGACCTAGAAGAACAATCAGGAGAGAGGAGTGAGCTAGATTCAGAATACAGATATGGCCACAAGTCAGAATCAAGAATGACAGGAAACCACGCACAGTGGAGCATGCCTGTAATCCTAGTGACTATGGAGGCTGAGGCAGGAGGATCACAAGTTTGAGGCCAGCCTTGGCAACTTAGTGAGACCCTCTCTCAAAGTAAAATAAAAAGAACTGTGGGAGAAGACCAGAGATAGTTCCACACTGGGTTCAATTCCCAGTACCAAGAAAAAAAGAAGGAAAAAAAAAAAAAAAAAAAAAAAAAAAAGAACAGGAAAACTACAAGATTTTAAAATTGTTTTCTGGAATATAATTTAAGGTAACATATGAAACATGCCTTGAGATCATTTTCCCCAAAAGTTTTCTTTTTTTTTTGTAACATAAAATGAGTGAAAGCTTCCACCTCCACTTCTTTCTAGGTATTACATCTTCAAATACAGGAATATGAGAACTGAAGTTTCAATTTGTGTTCTGCTTTTCCTGTTACAAGCAATATAATAACTCTACATTTTTTTTCCTCTGCTAGGATTGAACTGCCTCACACATGCTAGACAAGTTCTCTACCACTGAGCTACATACATCCCTGGCCCTACCCAACTTTTTCTTAATTTTGCAAAATTTTTAAAAATTAAATTACTGCAAAAAAAAAAAAAAGCTTATGTGGGTGGGGCGGGTGGGGAGTGAAAAAAGAATGGAAGAACTTTAGATTAGGTAGAAGGAAATGAGAGGAGGTATGAAAAATGGTGGAATGAGACAGACATCATTACCCTAGGTACATGTATGGTTACACGAATGGTATGAATCTACTTTGTGTACAACTATAGAAACGAAACGCTGTACCCGATTTGTATACAATGAACCAAAATGCAGTCTGTAAAAAATTAAAGAATAAATAAGTAATTTTTTTAAAAAGTATGTGTGCTTGTGATTGAATTTGAAGTATTTTTCCCCTTTTGTTTATCTCCATTTTCTAATTTTTCTTTTTTTGGTACTGGGTATTGAACCCAGGGGTGCTTAACTGCTAAGCCACATCCCCACTCCTTTTTTTGATTTTTTTCATTTTGAGACAGGGTCTCAATGAGTTGCTTAGAGCCTTGCTAAGTTGCTGGCTTTGAATTTGTAATCCTCCTCCCTCAGCCTCCTCAGTCACTGGGACTACAGGTATGTGCCACAGCATCCAGCATTTTCTAATTTTTCAATAAGGAATATTTATTTATCATATATGTAAAAATATTTTAATCTAGAATTGATCCTTATCACTTATGATAAATTTACTCAAAGTAATCTTTTGGGGTCTGGGGAGATAGCTCAGTTGGTAGAGTGCTTGCCTCACAAGCACAAGGCCCTGGGTTCAATTCCCAGCATTGCAAAAAAAAAAAAAAAAAAAAAAAAGTAATCTTTTGGGAAAATACTAAATTTCTAGAGCAGTAGTTCATCTCTATATCACCTGATAGCTTTGAGCAACAATTATAATCATAAATCAGTTATGAGCTTTTAAGGTTAAGTTTTGACTTCTCTCCAGTTCTTTCTGGAAATAGAGGAGGACTGCTAAACTTTTATGCACTGTGGTTTCTGGCTACATTTCAGTCTGGGATTTCTTCCCTGACTTGGCACAAATTAAGAGTGATATGGGCTTTGATAGCCAAATAGTTTTTGAAAACTTTCTATTATGTATACATTCATTAGTGGTCACCTTTTATGATATAAAAATGTGAGGGAGTTAATTTGGCACATTTATTAAAAGTCTCTCAAAACTAGCATGTCTCAAAATTTGACAAGCTAATTAATTTCCAAACTGAATACTAAATTTTCTGACATTGTAGCTTCCCGAAGGTCAACAGGGGAAAGACAGATACTCACGTAAGCACCACCGTAGGGTTATAGTTTAACTAGTGATTCCCTTTGGAGATGACCACATTCCTGCACAGAAAAAAGAAAATGTTTGTTCAACCATTTTATCTGGTTTCTTTGGGATTTGAAGAAATTTACAATTAAGCAGGAATGAATTATTCTAATCCAACTACCCTATTAAACTACAGAATGGAAACCAATTCACAAATAACAGTATAGCAAAGGCAGTAGACGAATTACATGGTTGTAGTCCTTTACTGAACCACAGAAATAGGAAGTCACTAAAGGTCTTGTGTTTACAAGAAGATCAAGGTTTAGAACATGAAGTTCTAGGGTTCTGGAATAATCAAGGAATTCTGTTTGTGTTTTACTGAAGCACGCAGATCCCTCTTTGAGTTTTCAGCCCTGCTGGTCTTCAGTTCTCACATATTAGGCCTTGTTGCTTTAGTGCTTATCACTCCCTGCTCCTTATTCATTCACTCGATGGTCACTTTTGAGCACCTGTTCCCTGCCAGCTGCCATATTGAGTGTTGGAAGAATAACAAACACATTGTAGTCTTGTGTCATTTGCAAGTTACTTTCACAAACACCATAACTTTTGGCCATGTAATATGAGCTGTTCAAAGTCAAGAACCGAGACTCATTCATCCTCGTGTCATCCCAGACTTAGTTCAGTGCCTGCCCAATGCACATTTGATGAATGGACAAATATATGCAGGAAAGAACCAGTGAGTGAGTGAATATACAAAGCTTCACATCTCTACATCTGCTTTGACTTTTTGAAAGATTGTCAAACATCTGCCTCATTAACTCCTTTAAAAAAAAAAAAAAAAAACACAGAAAATCTTTGTGGTTCTTATTTATTGCTTTCTCCCCCTGAGAGTAACACCTTCTAAAGACACCCAGAGGCAACACTCCTCCCCAGAAACCCCAGATTCCTGCCTCTGTTCCTTTGCCGAGTGCTTTGGCTGCTGCCACAGGATTCCTGGGTGAGGGGATAGTGTCTCAGCTTCACTCTGCCCTTCTGGGAAACCAGCCAACTCTTTACGAAGATTTCAGTAATTGGACCCTAATACAAACTTTATCATTCCTGTTACTACTGTTGTAGAATAATTTTAAATATGATTTTTAAAAAGCTGCATAATTAGACTTTCCTTGATGCATTAGAAACCATGAAGGGCAGCAAGCCAGGAAGCCTAGAAAACAGCTGTGGAAACCACAAGCTAAGCTGATGTGCATTTGGTGCTCAGGGTGAGATTAACAGGCAGAATCAGGAAATGAATAGCATTCAGAGATTACTAAATATATTTTAAGCAGTTTTATACTAGACCTACAAATGGAAATGTCTTTTGGTGGGCAGGTAGTTCTCATGGTGCTGGGAAAGAACCCAGGGCTTCATGCATATTAAGCATGTGCCCCACCACTGAGACTCACCCCCAAACCCCAGAAATGTTTCTTTAACCCTTTCTTTCTTTTCTGAAAAAAGATAACCAAAACCTTCCAAATCACCCCCCAAATTTAAGACCTTTTAGAGAATCACCTTGAAAACAGCCCCGAAAAACAAGATGTCCCATAAAAGCACAAAGCCCTTCTTTCCTGCCTAAACTCTTTGATGGTTTTCTGCTTCCCTTTTAATAAAGATCGTTCCAGGTTTTAACCAAATTATCACATTACATTTTCACAAAAACCTCTTTTTCCCCCAAACCCAGGACCTCATACATGCTCAGAATTGCGCCTCCTTGACATGACATTCTGGTAACGCTTGCAGTGGATGAGAGGCAGGATGAGGATCTGCGCCAGCTACTTCTGCAACATCTTTCACCACCATAATAAATAATGGTGCTTGTAGATTTTGATCAGGAGTAAAAGCGCATGCCTTCACTCAACACATTTGTACAGGCACTAGGAGATATGAAAATAGTAGAACATAGCTCCAGCACCTGTCCTTCCTCAAGCTAGATATGATCTGGAAAGAGCTTGAATCTGTTGCCTCCTCCACTTTTTAATCACTCCTTCTCTTGCATTCCTCCTGTATTTTGTGACAGCTAGTGGGCAATCTGCATGGGGAGGGGAAGAATGGTGTCATGGGGGCCGTTTACACCTGGTTAGTACACCCCAGAACCATTATGCATGAGAGCAAGTGAAAATTAAGATCCAGGTTGAACTTGCTGGAGGCAAAATGATAGGTGAGGTGTTATGGTTTGGATTTGGAATGTCCCCCCACAAAGCTCTTATGTTGAAAGCTTACCCCCCAGCACCACAATGGCCAGAGGTGAGGCTCTTGGGAAGTGATTGGATCATGAGGGTTCTGACATCATCAGTGAATTAATCCACTGATAGCTGAATGGACTACTGAGAGGCGGTAGAAACTAGGCAGGTGGGGCACGGTTGAAAAAAGTAGGTCACTAAGTAAGTCCTTGGGGACTGTACCTTGTTCTGGCCCCTTCCTCCTCCTCTTCCTCCTCCTCCTCCTCCTCCTCCTCCTCCTCCTCCTCCTCCTCCTCCTCCTCCTTCTTCTTCTTCTTCTTCTTCTTCTCTCTCTCTCTCTCTCTCTCTCTCTCTCTCTCTCTCTCTCTCTCTCTCTCTGCTTTCTGGCTGCCATGAGTTGAGCAGCTTTCCTTTCCCACACCCTTCACCATGACGTTTCTGCCTTGGAGTCAGCTGATCATGAACTGAAACCTCTGAAACCATGAGCCAAAATATACCTTTCCTCCTCTAAGTTGTTCTCGTCAGGTATTTTGGTGACAGCTACAGAAAGCTAACCACTAGGGTTGTGTTTGCAGCTATGGGCCTTACCATCAACCAGATCAGGGTTTAGGAAGTGTTCTGCCATTTGCTAGCAGTGTGGCTCTGGGCAAGTTATTTAACTTCCTTAAGTTTTTGCTCATTTGTAAAAAGCACCTACCTGATCTGGTTGTTGGAAAGACCAGATGGAGTAGGCAAAGCACCCAGCTTTCATGGTGCTATTCAGGTCCTTGAAATCTGTCACATTGTAATTTTTTGATAATTTGTGGCTACTCTTGCACCAGAGAATGACAAAGGACACTCATATGTGGAAGCAAGGAGTTGTTCCACCACTATGACTTGGAGGTATTGGAAAGGGTATGGACGTCAAAGAATAGTCCCATGAAGTAAAGTCCACAGATCCACATCCCTTTTTTTCTTTGTGTGTGGTACTAGGATTGAGCCCAGGGGCACTTAACCACTGAGCCACATCCCCAGCCCTTTTTTATATTTTATTTAGAGACAGGGTCTCACTGACTTGCTTAGGGCCTCTCTAAATTGCTGAGGCTGACTTTGAACTCATGATCCTCCTGCTTCAGCCTCCTAAGTCGCTAGAATTACAAGCATGTGCCACCATGCTGGGTTCATGTGCTATCTGTACCTACACAAGCCTCAGTTCAGAGCAGAGGCAAAGACTATTGGTGCATTGGAAGAGCAGCCCTCTCAGCCCCCTGTCCTATTTGCCTGCCCGAATTGCCACCAGCTGTCACTCACTCAAAGCAGAGGTGGCATCAGCAGCAGCCACAGGGAGGAGGAGACCCTGGGAGATTGGGATCTGTTTACTTGTTCTGTTAAAGTGCTGTGTCCCTAGTCCCTGTGACCCAATTCGTGCATCCAACTGCACCAAGGAAAACTTGACACTGCAGCTGGGCCTGGTGGAAGCAATGAGGCCCAGAACAAGCTGACTTTTATAGTCCTTACACATGGCACAGATATTTATAGAATGACTATGCTGTGCCAGGTCAGAAACCCTGCCCGTACCCTGCTCCAAATCTGGCCCAGGAGACACAATTACTCCAAGCAGGATAGGTACCTTAAGAGGTCCAACAGGCCATTGGGATTGAGGACAGGGAAGGAAGAAGGAGTGACTGCGTCCCATTGAGGGATCTAGGGATGCTGAATAATTGGGAGGAGAGGGTGTGTAGGCCACAGAGACTATTTTTCAATAAATCTAGCTAACCAAGAGAGAAAAGGCATTGGCTTGGAGGAAATAGATCAGAGGACGGCTTGTTTTAAGACAGGAATGGCTTAAACATGCATGGAGAATAAGGGAGAAAGCAGAGATGGCTGGAGGGACCACAAGGGGCTGGGCTGACCTACAAAGAGGATCAGCTCACCCTGTGATGTGGGAGAGAGACAGTGAGGCTAGTTGTAAATGTAGGTAAAAAGGGAGGGGGAGCAGGTTGTTCAGGTTCTTGGTGCTCCGTGGCTCCATTTTCTCAGTGAAGTAGGGAATGATTCCTAAGACTAAGGAGGGCAGGTTGGTGGGCAGGGTCTGGGGAGAGCCATGAACCTTTAGAGTTTTACACTGAAGACCTCTGATTGGCAGGGGGAGCAGTGCAGTTGGAAACAGGTTATGTTACGGTCCTAGTCCTAGGCTTTCCCTTTTTTTTTTTTTTTTTTTTTTTGGTACCAGGGATTGAACCCAGAGGCACAACCACCAAGCCATATTCCCCAGCCCTTTTTTTGGTTGTTGATGGACCTTTATTTTATTTGTTTATTTTTATGTGGTGCTGAGGATGGAAGCCAGTGCCTCACGCATGCTAAGCAACCTCTTTACCACTGAGCCATGACCTCAGCCCTGTCGGCCCTTTTTTTATATTTAGAGACAGGATCTCACTAAATTGCCTAGGCTGGCTTCAAATTAGCAATCCTCCTGCCTCAGCCTCCTGAGCTGCTGGGATTACAGGAGTGTGTCACTGTGCCCGACTGTTTTCCTTAAAGCTTATGTGTCCACATGGATGGAGAGAGGCTGTAGAAGGAACAAGAAGAAGTTAGAACAAAAGAAGGTAAGGATCAGGTCTGAAGTCGACGGAGGACTAACAGAGAGGAACAAAGTAGGGAGGCAATGAGAAGGGAGATCCCAGGAGGGGAAAGAGAAGCCTGAGCTGTGAGAATGGCGTGGTGGGGAAGACACTGTGTTGGTTTGGAGAGTATCCCTAAAAGTTCATGTCCAGACAGAACCTTGGAATGTGACCTCATTTGGAAATAGGGCTTCTGCAGATGTAATCGACTAATATGAGGTCATATGGGGTTAGGGTGGGCCCTAAATCCAATGCCTGCTGGTCCTGAGAACAGAGACCCCAGAGAACACCATGTAAAGACAGAGGCAGATATCAAAATATCACATGGTGCCCCATAAATATGTGTCATTTTTTATATTTTAATTAAAAAAAAAAACTGGACTGGAGACGTGGCTCAGTGGTGGAGCGCTTATCTACCACGTGTGAGGCCCTGGGTTCCATCCTCAGCACCACACAGAACTAAAGAAATGAGATGGAGGTATTGCATTCATCTACAAATATATTTTTTAAATAAATAAATAAATAAACAAATATTTTATTGCTAAAAAAACAAGAAGGCGAAGACTGGAGCGCTGTGCCTGCGAACCAAGGAACACTGAGGATCGCCCACAACCTCCCCAAGCTAAGAGGGAGGCATGGAACGAGAGGCTCCCTCAGGGTCTCCAGGTGGATCGAACCTGTTGGCACCTTGATTTGGGACTTTCAGGGTCCAAAATTTGTGAGAGACTAAATTTCAGGTCCCTCTGTGTGTAGCACTTTGTTACAGGGGCCCTAGGAAAGAAACAAACACAGACAGGAAGGAGATGGCAGTGGGTGGCCTCTCTCCCCCGCTATACTAGTCCTGGCAGTGAGAAGATGTTAATGAGGTCCTGGGGGGTGGGAGGGAAGACACATCAGGTGCTGCACTGATGGCGGAGGGGTGCACACCTGAAAAAGTGAAAACAACCCCAAGACTTCACGACCCTGAAGAAGAGACCACCTGCCTCCTGATTTTGTGATGGGTACTGTTATTTTTCCCAAGGAGAGGATTCAGAGAAAAGTCACAGTCCTGGTGGTTACAGATGATGACTTTGGAAGTTTAGAAGTGAGAGGAGGTTGGTCTTTGCTGGGCTAGAAGGAGGCGTGTTCTTTGACTGTTGGTATGGTTTGGCTGCTAAAGGACTATTTTGGGCTCAAAAATATTACCCTTATTTTTTTTCCTATTCCATCTCAATTATATTAAATCAAACCACAGCTCTACAAATAATCCTGGCAATTACAACCTTTGACCTGAGTCTGCAACAGACAGCAAAACAGAATGGAAAGGGGGCTCAAAGGAAGGTACACATGCCTGTGACCAGGGGGTGGGTGTGACCAGAGAGATGGGGGTACTTATTTTATGATTAAGACATGAGGGGTCCCCCAAAAGCTCATGTGTAAGACAATGCAAGAAAGTTGAGAGGTGAAATGGTTGGGTATGAAAGCCTTAACCTAATCACTGGATTAACCCACTTAAATGGATTAACTGGGTGGTAACTGTAGGCAGATAGGGTGTGGCTGGGGAGGTGGATCATTGGGGGCATGCCTTTGGGGTATATATTTTGTCCCTGGAAGGTGGAGGTGCCTTTCTCTCTGCTTCCTGGGGCCGCATCCTGAACCACTTTCTTCCACCATACTCTTTTGCCATGATATCCTGCCTCACCTTGAGCACAGATCAGTGGAGTCAGCCATCTGTGGACTGAGATCTCTGAAACTGTGAGCCGAATAAACTTTTCCTCCTCTAAAATTGTTCTTTTCAGTTCTTTTGGTCACAGCACTGAAAAAGCTTAGGACCTGGGAGGTTGAGGCAGGAAGATTGCAAGTTCAGGGCCAGTTGTAGCAACTTAGCAAGGCCCCAAGCAACTTGGCAAGACCCTGTCCCAAAATTTAAAAAAAAAAAAAAAAAATTTAAAAAGAGCTCAGAATGTAGTTTGGTGGTAAAGCGACCCTGGGTTCAATCTCCAGTACCAAAAAGAAAAGAAAGAAAATAGGCATCCTGGGGATCTAGGGACTTGGGGTGCAGCTCAGTGGTAGAGCACATGCGTAGCATGCCAGAGGCTAGGCTTGATCCCCGCACCAAAAAGCCAGGTGGGGGGAGGGACAGCATTTCATCCCATGTTGTCCTTTGATACACTCATGTTGTTGATTTCTTAGTGGTGGCTCTCATCCCCTCATGTCCCCACTCTGTCCACATGGTGATCATCCTCTGGAAGCAGGAACAGGAAGTCCTGGGCAGTGTCTCTTGTCAGTGGGGGCTGCTGCTCCAGGAAAGCTGGTTAAACACACTTGGGGACAGGGAGAAAATACTTCCTCTTCTGTCTCTAGATCACAGTCATGGCTGCTCCTACTCCCTGTCCCCACTGGAGAAAAATCTGTCTCCTAGTGCTGTGTCATCAGACACGCTGACAGCAATCCATTGTTGTTATTATTCCTTTTTCTCAGTACGACCCCTTGGTCTGCATTTTCTGGCACAGAAACAACAAGTTGGTTAAAGCTAATACCTTGTTCTAATGGAGCCCTGAAGATCAAAGCCAGAGGATCAGAGCAGGCCACTCTCTTCCAAGGGCCTGAAAGGCATTTTCCTTCTTACACAATTGGATGTTCCCCCTCCCTGTTTGTTCAGATGATTCTCAGCTGTAATATAATCCTCTTGTTTCAACTGTAGACCAAGGCCAAGAGAGAATTCATGCTTATTTATTAAACCTTTACAAATACCAGGATGAAAATTAACAACAGAATAAAATCAAAGGCATGAGTGTTTTATCATGCATATCATCTTCCACATAGTCCAGGTCTGCTGACTGAGAGGAGAAAGGCTGGACAAGAAAACGAGGAAAATGAGTGAAAGGAAAGGTTTCTTTGAGAAAGGTGCCTCTGGTCTCTACCTACTTGCAAGGGTATATTCTGGGGATATAAAGAAGAATAAGAGCCCAGAGCAGTGGCGCATACCTGTCATTCCAGCCACTCAGGAGGCTGAGGCAAGAAGATCTCAAATTCAAAACCAGCCTTAGCAACTGAACAAAACCATGTCTCAAAACAATAAAGGGGGGGGGGGAGGGCTGGAGATGTGGTTTAGTGGTTAAGCACCCTGGGTTCAGTCCCTGGTCCAAAAAAAGAGCGTCCGAGAGAGAAGATCCAAACCTTGCTCTTGAGTAGTGGCAAAGATCAAGTTTGAAGGCCTAGACAGAGCAGAGGAGAGTCACAGGTAACATCTGGGGAGGTTAGGAAGGCGTCCGGAAAGAGGTAACAATTCAGGAAACCCTGGAAAGATGTGTAGGAGATTACTAGAGATGAAAAACAGCATACAAAAGCACAGAGCTATAGAGAACATATTTTGATCAGGGAACATTAAGAAACTGAAGGCTGGTGTAATTTAGATAGTAGTTGGGGATGCAGCCAAATGCAGTCAAAGAGGCAAGCTAGAAATTATGAAGAATCTTTCCTACCATACAAAAAATCTGAATTTTTATCCTGTGAATGGAGCTCTACTATGTGTCATTAAGTAGGTAGCTACTAACTGCTTATAGTTACTTAATCAATTTTTTGTGGGTTTTTTTTTCTTTTTTTGTTTTTTGGGTTTTTTGTTTGTTTTTTGTTTTTTTTTTTGTTATTGCTGTTTTGTTTTGTTTTGTATTAGGAATTGAACCCAGGGGTGCTTAACCACTGAGCCACATCCCCAGCCCTTTTTTATATTTTATTTAGAGACAGGTTATCACTAAGTTGCTTAGAGCCTCACTAAGTTGCTGAGGCTGGCTTTGAATTTGAGATCCTCCTGCCTGAGCCTCCCAAGCCACCATGCCTGGCCTTAATCAGGTTTTCAATTGTGATAGATTGGACTAAAAGCTAGGAGACTGACAGGTGAAGGATGATAGGCAGAGGGTATGGAGAAAAGAGGAGAACTGCCGGAACAGACAGGGAGAGAGGGGATAGGGTAGGAGCAAGTGAAGGTGAACTCAAGACCCCAGGTGGGTGGTAGTGCTATTAGCAGAGCCGGGGAGTACAAGGAGAACAGTGGGGTTGGCAGGGGAACAACATGTCCACTTTATGCTGTTTGATGTACCTGGGTGCTCTCCAGAGGCAGAGACTTTATATAAATGTGGGTTTTGTTTGTTTAAGATGCTGGGGATCAAACCCAGGGCCTTACACGTGCCAGGCCAGGGCTCTACTACTGAGCTCCACCCCCAGCAGAGAGATGTTGAGCAGGAGGTACAGGTTAGAGACATTCAGCACCAGCTGGGGAAGCAGCCAGAGATAGTCAAGATGGACAACACCAGATAGTACAGAGGGTAAATGTGAAATCATGAGCTACTACCTAGAAAGAACTTGGAAAAGTAGGTGATCCCACAAGGTGAGCACACAGTAGGTGGAGAAAGCTTTAAGGAATAGGTCTATCTACCCAGAAAAACTCAACCCTCCCACCGTGGACAAACACCCACGATGAAGGTGAAGGAAACCCCTCGGTGGAAGGCAGCTGAAATCCTGTCTTGTCCTGTGTTGGATTCTGTCCCACTGCTCACAGCTTCATTTCTGGTCAAAGTCAAATTCTTCTTGACATGTGGAATCAAGACCATATGGGGATTAAGGACCTCGGAATCAGACCAGAGACCCTGCAGATTATAGAAGAAAAAGTAGGTCCAGATCTTCAACATGTCGGCTTAGGACCAGACTTCCTCAACAGGACTCCCATAGCACAAGAAATAAAAGCAAGAATCAACAACTGGGATAGATTCAAACTAAAAAGCTTTCTCTCAGCAAAGGAAACTATCAGCAATGCGAAGAGAGAGCCTACAGAGTGGGAGAATATCTTTGCCAATCATACTTCAGATCGAGCACTAATCTCCAGAATCTATAAAGAACTCAAAAAACTCTACACCAAGAATACAAATAATTCAATCAACAAATGGGCTAAGGAAATGAACAGACACTTCACAGAAGAAGATCTACAAGCAATCAACAAACATATGGAAAAATGTTCAACATCTCTAGTAATAAGAGAAATGCAAATCAAAACCACCCTAAGATTCCATCTCACTCCAATTAGAATGGCGATTATCAAGAATACAAGCAACAACAGGCGAAGATGTGGGGAAAAAGGTACACTCATATATTGCTGGTGGGGCTGCAAATTAGTGCAGCCACTCTGGAAAGCAGTGTGGAGATTCCTTAGAAAACTTGGAATGGACCCTCCATTTGACCCAGCTATCCCACTCCTTGGCCTATACCCAAAGGACTTAAAATCAGCATACTACAGAGATACAGCCACATCAATGTTCATAGCTGCTCAATTCACAATAGCCAGATTGTGGAACCAACCTAGATGTCCTTCAATTGATGAATGGATAAAGAAACTGTGGTATATATATACAATGGAATATTACTCAGCCATAAAGAATGATAAAATTATGGCATTTGCAGGCAAATGGATGAAACTGGAGAATATCATGCTAAGTGAGATAAGCCAATCTCAAAAAACCAAAGGACAAATGATATCACTAATAAGTGGATGATGACGACACATAATGGGGAGAGGGAGGGGTTAGTGTTAGGGTTAGAGTAAGGGTTAGGGAGGGTGGCAAGAATGAAGGAAGGAAGGACTGTATAGAGGGAAAAGAGGGGTGGGAGGGGTGGGGGGAAGGGGAAAAAAACAGAATGAATCAAACAACATTACCCTATGTAAATTTATGATTACACAAATGGTATGCCTTTACGCCATGTACAAACAGAGAAACAACATGTATCCCATTTGTTTACAATTAAAAAAAAATAAAAATAAAAGACCATATGGGTGAGTTTGTCCTTGTCTGGACAATGCAGTTGCTACCACCTGGGAAGAAAAGCAATTCCCTTTTCTAAAAATGTTGCGTGCTTTTCATCATTATGAAATAAAATAATTAAATTTTGGAAAATAAAGAAGAAAGAACTAAAGAAACTACCTATAGTCTCAGAAACCACCATTAATATTGTGGTATATGCCCTTATAGTCGTGTGTGTGTGTGTGTGTGTGTGTGTGTGTGTGTGTGTTACTGGAGATGGGACCCAGAGGCACTGTACCACTGAGCCACATCCCCAACCCTTTTTAATCTTTTGTTTTGAGACAGGGTCTCACTACATTGCTGAGGCTGGCCTTGAACTTGCCATCCTCCTGCCTCAACCTCCCAAGTAGTGGGATTACAGACATTGTCATTGGACCCAACTCACTTCTAGTCTTTTTTCTGGATACTTACAGTTTTGCCTACTTTTACTTTTGCTGTTTTATACATATAGTGGTTCACTTAAAACAATAGCATAAGCTATGTAACTACATATGTCTCATAAATATCACCTTTAGGAACTATGTAAATTGCTTTTATTAGAAATAATTTATTTGAATGGGTTAGAACATATAAATGATAAAAATGTTTAAATGCAAAAAAGAATACAGAATACCCACGAAAAACGTCTCAGGCAGGCATGGTGGGGCATACCTCAGGAGGATGAGGCAGGAGAATCATTTGAACCCATGAATTTGAGACCAACCTGGGCAACATAGCAAGACTGTCTCAAAAGAAAAATGACTCCCCTTTTCCCTATCACTTGGCCAGCCAGTTCTTAAACATAATACGGCATGAGCTCCAGTCTGCTGTGTGTTCTTGCAGAGATATTTTGTGTATGTGCAAGTATGCCCCTAATGGTAGAAGATGATTCATGCTATTACACCTTGTTTTTTTCACATGACAGTGTACCTTGGAGTCTGCTCCAGATTGCCTCATTAAAGCTGCAACATTCTTCTTAAGAAAAGTGATTTCTCAGCAGGCAAAAAATGGTGACTGTCCCAGGGGTAGCTGGACCCTCCCCTGAACCAAAGTGACAGGAAGTTATTGGACTACCTACCAGAGATGCCCCTACAAGCCAGGAGATTTCCACCTCCCACCCATAGGGTACAGGAGGCAGAAATGTCTCTTATTAATAAATGGAGGCACCATGCCCAGAGAACATGAGACTGGAATAGTGAACTTTGCTCCAGAAATAAGGTTATTTTCGGTCTCTTGTTTATTGGCTTTTTCTGGTCTACCTACTCTGGGAAACCGCTCAGGCCTCCCCAGGTCTCAAGTCTCTACAAGTCCTCTAACGTAGATCCAAGGAAAATGTGACAAGGACCAAAAGGCCTGCTGTGCCAATAAAATCTCCCTGCCCCACTGCCCACCCTATTACCCTGCCCTTTCCTCCTGGTTTTCTTGAAATTTCATAAATTTGCCCTAGCTCAGTTTTGCTAACATCTTAGGGGGCATTGACCTTACCAGATCAACCAACCCATGCATTGAATACTCAAAGGCACCAACATCTAAGATTGGGGCTTTTTTTTTTTTTTTGGTGGTGCTGGAGGTTGAACCCAGGTATGCTAGGGAAGCACTCCGCACTGAGCTCCATTCCCAGCCCTTAAGACTTGATTTAATAACAACATTAAGAGTTCAAACAACAGCCGGGAATGGTGGTATAATGACAATGACTTTTGAGGCTGAGACAGGAAGATCATGAGTTAAAAGCCAGGCTCATCAACTTAGGGAGATCCTGTCTCAAAATTTCAATTTTTTTTAAAAAGGGCTGGGGATATGGCTTAGTGGCAAAGCACCCCTGCGTTATATCCCCAGAAAAGAAAAATTTAAAAAAAAAAAAATCAATGTAAGATCTCTCACTGGATAATAAAGAATGAGTGCAACAGAATAATACAGATTGAGGTTTCAAACTATAGGCCTTAAACTAGGGATGTAGCCCAGTGCTGGAGGGCTTGCCTACCACGTGCAAGGCCCTGGATTCAATCCCCAGCACCACAGAAGAAACAAACAAAAACACTGGCTCTTGACTCATCAAGTGCATAATGAAAGGAACTTTATTTATTTGTTTTTTGAGATAGCCTCTCTGCTACACTGCCCAGGCTGGCCTTTAACTCCTGGGCTCAAGTGATCCTCCCACCTCAGCTTCACAAATACTGAGGCTGCGGTCATGCACCACTACACTGACTTGAAAGCAATTGTAGTGGGTAGCAAGAATGACCAGAATCTATTTTTGGTGAATGCTAAGGACTAAATCCAGGGCCTTAGGCATACTAGGCAAGCGCTCTACCACTGAACTACACTCCTACTCCAGTATCTTTTTTTTTTTTTTTTTTAATGGAGTGTAATAGAATGGAAAATATTGAAGTGTGCAGTTTGAAAGTAACTGACATCACAAGGAACAATCCATACAAATTTGAGTAACCAGGAGAAAACCTCTTAAAAGTATAAGATCTAGTACAGAGTAGGTGTTCTAAAAATGTTTATGGAGCCTACAGGACCAGGGATTAAA
Organism: Sciurus vulgaris; assembly: GCF_902686455.1. Taxonomy (NCBI): domain Eukaryota; kingdom Metazoa; phylum Chordata; class Mammalia; order Rodentia; family Sciuridae; genus Sciurus; species Sciurus vulgaris. Next base: position 53,922,048 of record NC_136467.1, read on the forward strand.
ATTCAGAGATGCTCAACCACTGAACCACATCCCCAGCCTTCTTTATTATTTTTTCAAACTTTGAGACAGGGTCTCACTAAGTTGCTTAGGGCCTTGCTAAATTTCTGAGGATGGCTTTGAACTTGCAATCCTCCTGCCTCAGCCTCCTGGGATTTGAGGCATTTCACCACACTAGGGAGGAGTAGAAGACTAAGAGAAAGCCTTTTGGGGTTGGTGATATAGTGCAGTGACAGAATTCTTGCCTACTATGTGCAGAACCCTGGGTTACCTCCTCGACACAAAAAATATTTAAACAAGCAGACTCAGTGGCCCTGAATAAGTGAGGGGAAAATCCTCGGTATCTGTGTGGCGACTGCTCAGGCAAGGTATCATATCTGGAATCCATCCACTTTGCTCCAAGTCCCCTGCCAGTACCCTGATTCAGGTCCCTTTCATCTCTGGTCTGGACCAATGCAAAGGCCTCTGCACTGGTATTCCTCTCCCACTCCAGCCCTCTGTGTCAGTCAGGTGTGTATTCAACTGTAACAGGAACCCTACCTCAGGGATTTAAACAAGTAGGGGATTTATTTTTCCACATGTAACAAAAAGGCTAGCCAGATATGATGGCACATGCCTGTAATCCCAGCTACCTGGGAGGCTGAGGCAGGATGATTGCAAGTTTGAAAAAGACCTGGGCAACTTAATGAGACTTTGTCTCAAAATAAAAAAAAATAAAAAGGGTTGGGGTGTATCCCAGAAGTAGAGCACCCCCAAGTTCAATCCTAGGACCTGGGGCATGGGGAGTGGGGAGAAGGGTAGTCTGGGTGTGAGCAGACCAGAGCTCATAAACTGTTCAGGATGTCATCTGAAAACCAAGCTTCTTCTACATGCCTGCATGTTTTTGATATTTTGCCTGCTCTATATTATTGGCATGAACCTTCCATCCTTATGGTTGCAAGATGGCTACTGCACCTCCTAGCATTGGATTCTTTTCCAAACTAGGAAAAAGGAGAAAGAATTTAGGGTAAATGTACATACCTTTTTAAGCCATAAAACAATGGCCTTGGAGGTTTCAAGATGGCGGCCTAGAGGGTGGCTGCATTTTATGTTGCTCCAGGACTCAGGATTCAAAAGAGGAGATATTGAGAGACTTGGGACCAACTCAAAGCAGCCAGGTGAGTCTCTCCCGTTGGGGAGGCGTCCGGATGGGGTGGTCGTCCTGGAACGCAGGGAACTTTGTGAAGTAGAGCTGCCCGGCGAGACACCCCTCCCCCCACTGCAGCAGTGAACTCGGACAACTGGGAGCATCATAGAGGAGGCCGCTCAGCACAGCCCTGGGACTCGGAGCAACCACTGGGGTTCCGGCAGCTGCCCAGAGGAGGAGCGGCCAGGAGAGCTGTTTGGACTCAGAGCGACCATTTCTGAACACCGGGGCCTGCCCTGAGGACGAGGAGGAGGAGGAGGAGCACGGCCGCTTGGATTCGGAGAGACTGCACCAGAGCTACAGGCGGTTGCCAGAGGAGGAGCTGTGTGGCGAGCTGTTTGGACTCAGACCACTTCTGAACACCGGGGCCTGCCCGGAGGAGTAGGAGGAGGAGGAGGAGAAGCGCGGCGGGCGTGTGGACTCACAGTGACGGCATTAGAGCTCCAGGCGGCTACTCAGAGGAGGAGGCGATTGATGAGTTGTTTGGACTCAAAGCAATCGCTCCTGAACACCAGGGGGCTGCCTGGAGGAGAAGCGCGGTGGGTCACATGGATTCAGAGCGACTCAGAACGACCGCTCCTGAACACCCGGGGCGTTACCTGGAGAAGGAGGAGGAACAGGGAGGGTCACTTGGACTCGGAGTGACTGCCCAGGGCTATGGGAGATTGGCGGGAGGAGGAGGCACGCAGTGAGTTTCTTGGACTCCTAGTGACCGCATCGGAACACCAGGCGGCTGTCTGGAGGAAGAGGTGTGCGGCGGGTCTCTGGGACTCAGAGCGATTGTATGAAGCCCCAGGTGGCTGCTCACAGGAGGGGCCGCATAGCCAGGCGATTAGGTGCAGAGCAGGGTCCCAGGATCTAGGAGGCTTCTGGGTGGAAGAGCCGCACAGAGACACGCTTAGGGGCGGAGCGAAGGTTCCAGGCCTGCGGGCAGATTCTCTGAGGAGGGGCAGCCTAAGGAGATTCATCTGCGAAGGGTGAGGCTCCCAGGCCCAGGAGGTAGGGCCGGGCCCCTGGGAACTTTGCAGAGGAAGACAGCCCAGCCCAGGCGGTAGCTGTAAATTGAGGGGAACCTCTAGGAGGGAACTGACCAGCGAGACCTCCCCACCGGATGAGTCTTCCCTGCCGGGTGAGGTTTCCCCACAAGGACGGTAAAACCAGAGACTCAGGCCCAAAAGGCCTTCCTCAGCCTAGTTCCCCTTTGGATGACCATTGGTCAACAAGTGGAGGCACCTCTGCCCACTAGCAGGGAATATACCCCACCTGAAGGCCACCACTACTAGAGAGGCAGCTTCCTTGTGGAGCACCACATTATCAACTTCCTCCAAGACTTCAGCCTACTGAAGGCTAAGAGGGGATATATAGAAATCTTCAGGGACATTGTAAGTTGGTGGAGGAAATCTGCAATATCTCAGCGGTCCACTGATACCTGAACAATATGAGAAAACAAGGAAAGAAAATGCCGCAAACAAATCTAGATGTTACATCAATAAAACCCAATGACAGCATGGCAGAAGAAATGACAGAAAAGGAGTTCAGAATGTACATAATTAAAATGATCAGGGAAGCAAACAATGAGATGAAAGAGCAAATGCACGCACTGAATGATGAGATGAAAGAGCAAATGCAGGCATTGAATGATCGCACCAATCCACAGTTAAAAGAACAAATACAGGAAGCAAAAGATCATTTCAATAAAGAGTTAGAGATATTGAAAAAAAAAACAAACAGAAATCCTTGACATGAAGGAAACAATACACCAAATTAAGAACTCCATAGAAAGCATATCCAGTAGGATAGAACACCTGGAAGACAGAACCTCAGACATTGAAGACAAAATATTTAACCTTGAAAACAAAGTTGAACAGAGAAGATGGTAAGAAATCATGAACAGAATCTACAAGAACTATGGGATATCATGAAAAGGCCAAATTTAAGAATTATTGGGATTGAGGAAGGCTTAGAGAAACAAACCAAAGGAATGAATAATCTATTCAATGAAATAATATCAGAAAATTTCCCAAATCTGAAGAATGAAATGGAAAATCAAGTTCAGGAGGCTTATAGGACTCCAAATACACAAAACTACAACAGACCCACACCAAGGCACATTATAATGAAAATACCTAACATACAAAATAAAGACAGAATTTTAAAGGCTGTGAGAGAAAAGAACCAAATTACATTCAGGGGGAAACCAATATGGATATCAACAGATTTTTCAATCCATACCCTAAAAGCTAGAAGGGCCTGGAACAACATTTTTCAAGCCCTGAAAGAAAATGGATGCCAACCAAGAATCTTATACCCAGCAAAACTTACCTTCAAATTTGACGATGAAATAAAATCCTTCCATGATAAACAAAAGCTAAAAGAATTTACAAAAAGAAAGCCAGCACTACAGAACAAGAATTCTCAGCAAAATATTCCATGAAGAAGAGATGAAAAACAAAGAAGCAAATCAGCAAAGGGAGGAATTATCCTAAAGGAATTGTCAAATAAAGGAGGAACCAAGTCGTGTCAAATAAATAAATAAATAAATAAATAAATAAATAAAATTTTAAAAATGAACCAAATGACCGAGAAACGAAATCATATCTCAATAATAACCCTGAATGTAAATGGCCTGAATTCATCAATCAAAAGACATAGACTGGAAGATTGGATTAAAAAGAAAGATCCAACAATATGTTGCCTACAAGAGACTCATGTCATAGAAAAAGATACCCATAGACTAAAGGTGAAAGGATGGGGAAAAACATACCATGCACATGAACTCAGCAAAAAAGCTGGATTATCCATCCTCATTTCAGATAATGTGGACTTCAAGCCAAAGTTAGTCAGAAGGGATAAAGAAGGACATTTCATACTGCTTAAGGGAAGCATCAATCAGCAAGATATAACAATCATAAACATCTATGCCCCAAACAGTGGCTCATCCATGTATGTCAAACAAATCCTTCTCAATTTCAGAAACCAAATAGACCATAACACAATAATACTAGGTGATTTTAATACACCTCTCTCACCACTGGACAGATCTTCCAAACAAAAATTGAACAAAGAAACCATGGATCTCAATAACACAATCAATAATTTAGACTTAATGGACATTTATAGAATATACCATCCAACCAAGAGCGAATACACTTTCTTCTCAGCAGCACATGGATCCTTCTCCAAAATAGACCATATATTATGTCACAAAGCTAATGTTAGCAAATACAAGAAGATAGAGACACTACCATGTATTCTATCAGATCATAATGGATTGAAGTTAGAAATAAATGAAAGAGTAAAAAACAGAAACTATTCCAACACCTGGAGATTAAACAATATGCTATTATATGATGAATGGATAACAGAAGATATTAGGAAGGAAATTAAAAAATTCTTAGAGGTAAATGAGAACAAAGAAACATCATATCAAAATCTCTGGGACACTATGAAAGCAGTACTTAGAGGGAAATTTATTTCATGGAGCGCATTTAATAAAAGAAGTAAAACTCAACAAATAAACGACCTAATACTGCAGCTCAAAGCCCTAGAAAAAGAAGAACAGACCAGCACCAAAAGTAGTAGAAGACAGGAAATAGTTAAACTCAGAGCTGAAATCAACGAAATTGAAACAAAAGAAACAATACAAAAAAATTGACAAAATAAATAGTTGATTCTTTGAAAAAATAAAAAAATTGATAAACCTTTAGCCACACTAACAAAGAGAAGACGAGAGAAAACCCAAATCACTAAAATTCGGAATGAACAAGGAAATATCACAACAGACAGGATTGAAATACAAAACATAATTAGAAGCTATTTTGAAAATCTATACTCCAACAAAACAGAAAATTCTGAAGACATCAACAGGTTTCTGGAGACATATGAATTGCCTAACCTGAATGAGGAGGACATACACAATTTAAAAAGATCAATTTCAAGTACTGAAATAGAAGAAGTCATCAAAAGCCTACCAACAAAGAAAAGTCCGGGACCAGATGGGTTCTCAGCTGAGTTCTACAAAACCTTTAAAGAAGAGCTCATTCCAATACTCCTCAAAGTATTCCATGAAATAGAAGAGGAGGGAACCCTCCCAAACTCATTCTATGAAGCCAATATCACCCTGATACCTAAACCAGACAGAGATTCATCAAGGAAAGAAAATTTCAGACCAATATCCTTAATGAACATCGACGCAAAAATTCTCAACGAAATTTTAGCAAATCGCATACAAAAACATATTAAAAAGATAGTGTACCACGATCAAGTGGGTTTCATCCCAGGGATGCAAGGTTGGTTCAACATCAGGAAATCAATAAATGTCATTCACCATATTAATAGACTTAAAGTCAAGAATCACATGACAATTTCAATAGATGCAGAAAAAGCATTTGATAAAATACAGCACCCCTTCATGCTCAAAACACTAGAAAAAATAGGGATAGTGGGAACATTCCTTAACATTGTAAAGGCCATTTACGCTAAGCCCGTGGCTAATATCATTCTAAATGGTGAAAAACTGAAAGCATTCCCCCTAAAAACTGGAACAAGGCAGGGATGCCCTCTTTCACCACTTCTATTCAACATCATTCTTGAGACTCTAGCCAGAGCAATTAGACAAACCAAAGAAATTAAAGGGATACAAATTGGAAAAGAAGAACTCAAACTATCCCTGTTCCCTGATGACATGATTATATATTTAGAGGAACCTGGAAATTCCACCAGAAAACTCTTAGAACTCATAAGTGAATTCAGTAAAGTAGCAGGTTACAAGATCAATGCTCATAAATCCAACGCATTGTTATACATAAGTGATGAATCTTCAGAAAGAGAAATTAGGAAAACTACCCCATTCACAATAGCCTCGAAAAAAATAAAATACTTGGGAATCAATCTCACAAAAGAGGTGAAAGACCTCTACAATGAGAACTACAGAACACTAAAGAAAGAAATTAAAGAAAACCTTAGAAGATGGAAAGATCTCCCATTTTCTTGGATAGGAAGAATTAATATTGTCAAAATGGCCATACTACCTAAAGTGCTATACAGATTCAATGCAATTCCAATTAATATCCCAATGACGTACTTTACAGAAATAGAGCAAGCAATTATGAAATTCATCTGGAAGAATAAGAAACCCAGAATAGCTAAAGCAATCCTTAGCAGGAAGAGTGAAACAGGGGGTATTGCAATACCAGATCTTCAACTCTACTACAAAGCAATAGTAACAAAAACACCATGGTATTGATACCAAAATAGACAGGTAGATCAATGGTACAGAGTAGAGGACACGGACACAAACCCAAATAAATACAATTTTCTCATACTAGACAAAGGTGCCAAAAATATGCAATGGAGAAAAGATAGCCTCTTCAACAAATGGTGCTGGGAGAATTGGAAATCCATATGCAACAGAATGAAACTAAACCCATATCTCTCACCATGCACGAAACTAAACTCAAAATGGATTAAGGACCTCGGAATCAGACCAGAGACCCTGCAGATTATAGAAGAAAAAGTAGGTCCAAATCTTCAACATGTCGGCTTAGGACCAGACTTCCTCAACAGGACTCCCATAGCACAAGAAATAAAAGCAAGAATCAATAACTGGGATAGATTCAAACTAAAAAGCTTTCTCTCAGCAAAGGAAACTATCAGCAATGCGAAAAAAGAGCCTACAGAGTGGGAGAATATCTTTGCCAATCATACTTCAGATCGAGCACTAATCTCCAGAATCTATAAAGAACTCAAAAAACTCTACACCAAGAATACAAATAATTCAATCAACAAATGGGCTAAGGAAATGAACAGACACTTCACAGAAGAAGATCTACAAGCAATCAACAAACATATGGAAAAATGTTCAACATCTCTAGTAATAAGAGAAAAGCAAATCAAAACCACCCTAAGATTCCATCTCACCCCAATTAGAATGGCGATTATCAAGAACGCAAGCAACAACAGGCGAGGATGTGGGGAAAAAGGTACACTCATACATTGCTGGTGGGGCTGCAAATTAGTGCAGCCACTCTGGAAAGCAGTGTGGAGATTCCTTAGAAAACTTGGAATGGAACCACCATTTGACCCAGCTATCCCACTCCTTGGCCTATACCCAAAGGACTTAAAATCAGCATACTACAGAGATACAGCCACATCAATGTTCATAGGTGCTCAATTCACCATAGCTAGACTGTGGAACCAACCTAGATGTCCTTCAGTTGATGAATGGATAAAGAAACTGTGGTATATATATACAATGGAATATTACTCAGCCATAAAGAATGATAAAATTATGGTATTTGCAGGTAAATGGATGAAATTGGAGAATATCATGCTAAGTGAGATAAGTCAATCTCAAAAAGCCAAGGACGAATGATATGGCTAATAAGTGGATGGAAGGGTTAGTGTTAGGGTTAGAGTAAGGGTTAGGGAGGGTGGCAAGAATGGAGGAAGGAAGGACTGTATAGAGGGAAAAGAGGGGTGGGAGGGGTGGGGGGAAGGGAAAAAATAACAAAATGAATCAAACAACATTATTCTATGTAAATGTATGATTACACAAATGGTATGCCTTTATGCCATGTACAAACAGAGAAACATCATGTATCCCGTTTGTTTACAATGAAAAAATTAAAATTAAAGTTAAAATTAAAAAATTTAAAAATTTTTAAAAAATTTAAAATAATAAATAAATAAATAAATAAAAATAAAACAATGGCCTTCTTTGAAACTACTTAAGTCCACTAAGTAGCCTTCCAATTATATCTCATTAACCACCTATACTATCACTTGAGCAAGGGAACAATCAATTTGCATTTTTGAATGCACATATTGAGTACGTTGAATAGAAATCAGAGTTTTGTTAGTAAGCAATTGGTAATTGGAAGCATTTGTCATATCGCCTAAAACAACCTGTTTCAGACTCTTTGAAGGTGTTCTACTGCTATTAAGAGCAAATCTGATCCTAAGAAAACTGGGAATGGAACTCCATTTGACTACCATTTGACTGGTACTATCATTTGGGACTACCAAATGGGACTACCATTTGACTGATGAGTGCTATCAGTTATTCCCAAAGGGCTTAAAATCATCATACTACAGCAATACAGCCACATCAATGTTTATAGCAGCTCAATTCACAATGAGCCAACCTAGATGCCTTCAACAGATGAATGGATAAAGAAATGTGGTACATATACATAATGGAATATTACTCAGCCAAAAAGAAGACTAAAACTCTGGCATTTGCAGGTAAATGGACAGAGTTGAAAAATATCATGCTAAGCAAGATAAGCCAAACCCAAAAAAACCAAAGGCCAATTTTTTTTCTCTGATAAGTGGATGCTGATCCGTAGTTGGAGGTGGGTAGGGAAGAATGAAGGAACTTTGGATTGTGCAGAGGTGAGTGAGGGGAGGGGTGGGGCAATGGGGATGGGAAAAACAGTGGAATGAGGTAGACATTATTACCCTATATATATGTATGAAAAGATATATATGTATGAAAATATTTTTAAAATATCACTGTGAAAAAAAGATAATGAAAAAAATTTCAATACCACATATTACTTACTAAGATTACTCTGAAATGTTCATTTTTCTTGTTCCTAAATGAAATTAATATATACTAAGAATAAAAAAAGAGCAGATCTGAAATACCTTCAGCCATTATGAACTGAATTATGTCCTCCCAAAATTCATATGTTGAAGTCTTAGCCTCTAAAACCTTAGAATGTGACTACATTTGGAGATAAGCCCTTCAAAGAAGTAATTAAGATCAAAGAGTCTTTTTTTCCTTTTTTCCTTTATTATTTTTTTAAATTTTGAAACAGCATCTTGCTGCGTTGCTGAGACTGGCCTTGAGCTTACAATCCTCCTGCCTCAGCCTCCTATATCGTTGGGATTTCAGGCAAGTGCCACCATGTCCAGCTCAAAGAGGGTCTGAGTGGGCCCTAATCCTTCATGACTGGTGTACTTGTCAGAAGAGGAAATTAGCACCTACAGAGAGACATCAAGGATGTTCAGGCATCAGAAAAGTTCACATGAAAATGCTGAAGAAGCAGCCCTCAGCAAGCTGAGGAGACAGGCCTCAGGAGTCCAACGCTGCTGACACCTTGATCTTGGACTTCCGGTCTCCAAAATCGGATAATAAACATTTCTTTTGTGGAAGCCACCTCGTCTGTGGTGTTTTGCTATGGTATCCCTAGCAGCCTTAAGAAAGTCGAGTGCCCTTTGGGTCCACATTAACCTTGGCCTTCCTCTGGGGCCACCCTCCCTTGCTCACAGCCCTCCAGCACCCTGGCCTTCTCTGGTTTCAGACTCCTGGGCTCTGCCTGCACCATTCCTTCTCTGGTCCTCCTGTTCATTAAGTGACTGGCTCCTTGCCCCTCAGGTCTCAGCTCATGTGTCGCTTCCTCAGAGATGAAGATCCACCCCACCTAACAGAAGCACCCCCTGATATTCCCTGGCCACAGTGTGCTTCTGTACTAAATTTTATCATGATTTGTAACACTTTCATTTGTTCTTTTTTAAATTTTTTCCCCTTTTTAAAATTTTTACTTTTACAGACTGCATTTTGATTCATTTTACACAAATGGGGTACAACTTTTCATTTCTATGGTTGTACACAATGTAAATTCACACCAGTCATGTAATCATACATATACATAGGGTAATAATGTCTGTCTCAGTCCACTATCTTTCTGTCCCCCACCCACTCCAACCCCATTTTCCTCTACACCATCCAAAGTTCCTCCATTCTTCTCTTGCCCCGCTGGCTCATTATGTATCATTGTCCAGTTATCAGAGAAAATATTCGGCCTTTGGTTTTTTGGGCTTGGCTTATTTCACTTAGCATGATATTCTCCAACTCCATCCATTTTTTACTTCTTTATGACTGAATAATATTCCATTGTGTGTGTGTGTGTGTGTGTGTGTGTGTGTGTGTGGACAGTTTCTTATCCATTCATCTTTTGAAGGGCATCTCAGTTGGTTCCACAATCAAGCTGTTGCGAATTGAGCAGCTATGAACATTGATGTGGTTGCATCCCTGTAGTGTGCTGATTTTAAGTTCTTTGGGTAAAAAACGAGGAGTGGGATAGCTGGGTCAAATGGTGGGTCCATTTCAAGTTTTCTGAGGAATCTCCATACTGTTTTCCAGAGTGGCTGCACCAATTTGCAACTCCACCAGTAATATATGAATGTGCCTTTTTCCCCACATCCACGCCAACACTTATTATTGCTTGTGTTCTTGATAATAGCCATTCTAATTGGAGTTAGGTGAAATCTTAGGGTGGTTTTAATTTGCATTTCATTTGTTCACTTTTATATCTTGTCTTTCCCAGTGGAAGCTCCATGAAGCAGGAACATATCTGTCTTTTTCATAGTTTTGTCCATTGGCGTAGCAAAACCTAGACCTTTAATAATTTCTGAGAATGAATGGAATGTGTGTCCTCTGGTATTTTCTGTTAGTTACATTTATTTTTAGTTATGTGTTGAATGTGAGAAGCAGAAAAAAGAGTGGAGGAGGAAGAGGAGAAGAAGGAGCAAGTCTGGCTTCTCTGGTTGGGGACATGGCAGCTGGGTATAATCAACACCCCCTAATAAACCCCTGGGACTCAGGAGTGACATTCTCCTGCTTCCTGTAAGCCACTCAATGCCTTTCACTGACCCCCACCCCACCCCACTGCATGAAGTGAAGATGATCTCCTAAGCAGTTTGCTATTTAGTTTTACAGTGTGTGAGGAGGTGGTTGGAAATAGTCTGTGACTTAAAATGGGTCAGAAGTTTGTCACCTCAGTCAACTATAGTGCACTCCTTTCTAACAGCCCATCTGGTCCAAACTCCATCTAGCCCATTATATGAAGAAATGCAAGTGCATTTAAATACTTATGTGTTCCCTTTTTAATATTTCAACAGGAAAAAATCCCACAAAAATTAAGCTATTAAAAGGGAAGTTGAGTAGCAGCGACGTGTCTGTCTTGGAAGCGCCGGGGGCCCTTCGCTAGGTCCCTGGGCGTGGAAGACGACGGCTAGGTGCCCAGTCCAGCAGCGTGGGGCGGCGGCGGCGGCGAAGGCCCGGGCTGGGAGCGTTGGCCGCGGGGGTCCCAGCCATGGCCGAGTCGGTGGAGCGGCTGCAGCAGCGGGTGCAGGAGCTGGAGAGGGAACTTGCCCAGGAGAGAAGTCGGCGGGCCCTGGGTGGCGGCGACGGAGTGGGCGGTCGGACCCGCATCGAGAAGATGAGCCCCGAGGTGGTGGATTCCAATCCGTGCAGGCTTTAAAATATTTTTTCTTTGTTTTAAGCCGCCTGATGGCCTTGAAGCGAATGGGAATTGTAAGCGACTATGAGAAAATCCGTACCTTTGCTGTAGCAATAGTAGGTGTTGGTGGAGTTGGTAGTGTGACGGCTGAAATGCTGACAAGATGTGGCATTGGTAAGTTGCTCCTCTTTGACTATGACAAAGTAGAACTGGCCAATATGAACAGACTTTTCTTCCAGCCTCATCAAGCAGGACTGAGTAAAGTTCAAGCAGCGGAACATACTTTGAGGAACATTAATCCTGATGTTCTTTTTGAAGTACATAACTATAATATAACCACAATGGAAAACTTTCAACATTTCATGGATAGAATAAGTCATGGTGGGTTAGAAGAAGGAAATTCTGTTGATCTAGTTCTTAGCTGTGTGGACAATTTTGAAGCTCGGATGGCAATAAATACAGCCTGTAATGAACTTCGTCAAACATGGATGAAATCTGGGGTCAGTGAAAATGCAGTCTCGGGGCACATACAGCTTATAATTCCTGGAGAATCTGCTAGTTTTGCGTGTGCACCACCACTTGTAGTTGCTGCAAATATTGATAAAAAGACTCTTAAACGAGAAGGTGTTTGTGCAGCCAGTCTTCCTACCACTATGGGAGTGGTGGCAGGGATCTTGGTACAAAATGTGTTAAAGTTTCTATTAAATTTTGGTACTGTTAGTTTTTACCTTGGATACAATGCAATGCAAGATTTTTTTCCTACTATGTCCATGAAGCCAAATCCTCAATGTGATGACAGAAATTGTAGGAAGCAGCAGGAAGAATACAAGAAAAAGGTAGCATTACTGCCCAAACCAGAGGCTGTTCAAGAAGAGGAAGAGATAATACATGAGGATAATGAGTGGGGTATTGAGCTGGTATCTGAGGTTTCAGAAGAGGAATTGAAAAATTCTTCAGGTCCAATTCCTGACTTACCAGAAGGAATTACAGTGGCATACACAATTCCAAAAAAGCAAGAAGACTGTGTACCTGAAGTAACTGTAGAAGACTCTGGAGAAAGCTTGGAAGACCTCATGGCCAAGATGAAGAATATATAGATTATGGACTGACATATATTTTACTTTTTCTGTGTTTAAGCCTATTCCCTTGAAATTTAAAAAAAATTCAAAACTGATAAAACTTAGGGCAACATTAACTGATGTATGTATCTTCACTAAATTGTACTTTATGAATATAATGTAGTTCTTCCTTTTTGGTCTCCTTTGCAACTAAATCAATAGCTGTCCTAAAAGGTTTGCCTCCAGAGGACTATTGTAGGCAGTTATTAATCTTAATGAAGACATAGCCACCAAGATGTCTTGGCCTTTTGAAGATTGGGGAAGGACCAATCTTATTCTGTATTCTTTTTCTTTCTAGTAATCCCTGTGGTCTGTGGGTAAGGACATGGACAATAAAGTAGTACAAACAAGGAGGACAGGGGGAGCTCCTTGATGAGAGCTGCAAGTGTCTATCACTGTTTGGAATTGTTTCCTAGAAAAAAATTGCCCACTACTTAGTAACTTGACCAACAGTGATTTAAGATAAAATCATCCTCTCCAGTGTTTCCAGATGAAATACAAACTGAAATGTAATCATTGGAGAAGTTTGAATTATATACTTAAGACAAAGGCAAATAAGTGGAACCTGTCTTCATGGGTAAAGAGATGAAGGCACTTTAAGGAAAGTCAAATTTTATTTTATTCTGCACTGACCATGGAAAAGAAGTCTTTACTCTCTGTGGCATATACATTTGGAGTTTCTCCACTTTATTGGAAAACAATGCATAAATTTAGACTAACACATTCACATTATCTACCGTATAGATTTCTTCCAAATATTGGACAGTGCACATGAAAGAAGAGTTTTAAGTTACCTCTGCAATGACTGATGTATATTCATTCCCTGGAAGTCTCATTTCCTGACTGACTAAATTGTAAATTGATATAAACTGGTTTTCTCTGGAGTTGCTTACAAATAGCAAAGGTTTAGCCTTGGTTGGAGTAAATTCTTACTGATTTGGAGACCAGTAAACAACATGCAGGTGTTACCATTGCCAGTAGGCTGTTTCTATGTAAATCTTATTTTGATGATTTTTCCTTTGAATATATAAATGTCCAGATTGTATCTTCAGGGGGAAAATGTTAGTAAAGTTAAAAGTACATTCCTTACTTGTAAAATGAAGTTGTAAAAACTAAAAAAAAAAAGGGGGGGGAAGTTGATTATAATCACCACCTACCACAATGATGGAGTTACTCAACACAGGACTTCCAAATGGAAATGGAACCTGCTTCAAGTTTTCAACATTTAGCCAAGACTGAAGAGTTTCCCACAGCCTCTACACACACGTAATGTGAAACTGTTAGCAGGATGGCTCAAGATGCCACCAGCTACTCCAGAAATATTTGGAGTCAAATTGGTAGGAAAGTAGGTTTTAGTCAAAGGCAAATTGGAAGAAAGATGTAAGAAATTTCATTGTTTCAAAAGTTCCCTCTCACCCAAAAAGTTCCATTTTGGAAGTCTCAAGATAAGCAGAACTTTCAAAGAAAAGGCAGGGAAATGAAACGCAAACCAGGCGATATGATCTACATGTGTGGATTTAGTTGGCCAGCCTGCACACAGGCCTAAGGCAGTGGGCGATCTTGCTCCTAGATTCTTGGGCACCTGTGAGGGTGGGGGTTCCCAGCCCTTTAGCATCCTCCCAGGGTATTTCACAGGTTTTGACTCCTTCCGACTTCCTGGAGACTTCCTTTTCATGTCAAAAGGAGCTAGGACTTCCTGGGGCTTCATGTGTATTTTCCTAATTTCATAGGAGGGCTAGTTGTTCCCAAATTCAATGTTTCCAAACCTGATGTTTACTGATTTAAATCAGTAATTGCTCTGCCTCAGCTGGCCACAAATGTCTCCTTGTCTGAAAAAACTGTGTCTGCCAGATTGTTGTTCAATTCGGTATTATTTCAAAACACCTAGGTGTATGCAAAGGCAGAGAGGCTAATTAAAATGAAGACACAGGGCTGGGAATGTAGCTCATCAGCATTTAAAGTGCTTGCTTCACATGCGTGAGCCCTGGGTTCAGTCCCTAGTATGACAAAAACAAGCAAAAAACAAACAAAAGTATTAGCTCTATTAATGAAAAATACTTTAAAAGTTATCTGTGGGAGTCTAATACTCCCATGCCTCAAGCATATAGTGCTCTGTGTTTTTACCTGCGTATTGTCAGTTTCTTTCACAGACTACAATCATTGAATCTTCAGAGGGAAGTGAATAAATGGAAAACTTTCCTGGTTTTGGCAACCCAGATTGGATGGCTGGGATTCTGGATCCTGACAACGTTGGCAAAAATTTAAGAAAACTTAATTTTGTGGGGCTGTCGATAGCTCACTGCAGTTTGGGAAAGATGCAATTAGCCACAAGGTTTGATATTATGATACCAACGTTTAACCTGGAATTTCACGTCTTCAGATCTCACCAGACTAAGGAACTGAGGATTAACTTTATGAAGCCAAAATTAGTCCTTGGAGAAACTGGCATAAGCCTCATCTATCCAGAAAATGGGACCTGAAACTCCCCTCATCTGGAGATGTGAGAGCCAGAGACCTGGCTTGGAAATCTTGAATGGCTTGACCTAGACAGCCAGTCCCCTTGGAGCCTGAGAAGATAGCACCTCTATTTGGGGACCACTCTGTTGCTGCTGTTTTCTTTGCTGCTGGTGACACCTCCCTCCCTTGGGTAGGGTGTACAACAGAACAAGGCCTAGAGGACATGCAGCTGCCCAGCATCCTAGAACAACAGAAGGCAAGAAAGCAGAGAACAGGCATAAGAACTCATGTCTTCTTATTTTTTGGAAAGTATATCTGCAGGGATAACAAAATTCACAACTGCCAGTTTGGGCTGGCCTCCTTGTGGCTAAGCCCAAGGGGAAAATGGTATAAGCAGCAATTAGAATTTGGGGGTTGGGGATGTGCTAAGTGGTAGAGACCTTGTTTAGCATGCACAAGGCCCTGGGTTCAATCCCAAGTACCACAAAAAATCAAAGAACAAAACAAAACAAAAAGAAACACTAAATAGAAGAATTTGTGTGAAAAATATCAGCTTTCTTTAAAGTCTAAAAAATAAAAAAATAAATAAATATCCTAAAGAAAAATTCTATGGAAATCCATTCCCCTTCAAAAGGTAGCCAAAAGAAACAAAATACTCTCACTGGGTCACCTCCAACTATTACGAACCATTAATACTTAAAGGGCAGGTTTGGACTTCAACCATGTGGTACAGGCTGGATGTATCCCAGCAAATCCTCTAAACTTTCTCAGCTGTTAATAAGTTAAAGCTTAAAACTGTCTGTCATGCAGCTGGCTAAGTGCTCTGAGCTCTGGGGTGGAGGGGGGACAAGGGTTTTGGGGGTCAATAAATAGCTTTACAAAAAAAAAGTGTCAGGGCCTCTGGACATGTTTAAGGGACACAATATTATGTTTGCATGTTTCTGGTAAGTGAATAAAAATGGACCAAACTGATCAGTTGTTCTAAGAATTAGATCAGGGTTTATACCTCTAAAAGAAATCCAAATAACAGTTTTCCTATTTTTCTCAATTTATAACCAGAGATGTGTGCCTTATTTTAAAAGATCATTATGTTCCTGAGAAGTTTTGGAAGTGGAATCATCTAACATCTTAAAGATGCCAACAATTTTAGGGATCCTTACACTGAATTTTGTTCGCAATATTAGCAAATGTTTGTAATGTAAATATTCACTGATTCTTCTATCTTTGTAAATATCAGATTTTAGAAGCTCTGATTTATTTGTGTTATAGATTCTGAAAGTTCATCACCGTTCAAATAGTAAGCAGCTGACAGGACACAGATGGCATGATAGGAAACACTGAAGGGAACTATCAGTGGCTGGAAATGTCTCAACTTTGTGCTGATTAAGAAGTAAATAATGTGTCCACAGCACAGCAAACTAAAAAACAAAAAAATAAAAAAGAAGAAGAAGAAGAAGTGGGAAGGGCTATGAATTCAGTGAATGATGGACCTTTTCCTTTTTAGGGTCCTCATTTCTCTCCCCTCCCCTCTCCCTGCCTTCCCGCTCCGCCTCTTTTTAAGGGTCGCTCTCGGTGGGTTGTCCTGGCTCAAACCATCCTCCCGCCCGCTGGCCTCGGCCTCCCCGGGGGCTGGGACTAGCAGGAGCCCCACCTCGCGGGCTTCATTTCCTTCCGCTGCCAGTTCTCACCACTTCATCCCCAAACGTCAAACAGATCAGCCTGCTGTTTAGCACCCCTTCCTGACCATCCCCGCCCTGCCTCAAACAGGGAAGTTTCCCTTCCTCTTCCCCTCCTTCCATTTCCACCAGAAAGGCAGTTACCACCCTAGGCTTTTAAAAATATCTGAGCAATTAATTCACCCTCTTGTGGCAAACACTGTGGCATTTTTCCACCACTGGGGGCAATTTTCTGCTGGGAGCACTTCACGTTTAAAAAGAACCTCTTTTTAGTTAAAACAATGTTTTAACTAAAAAGAAACAATTCCTTAGAGAATGTATTCTAAAGGACTTCTATTTTACACGCATTTCTATGCTTTATCACTGTAAAGAAAGCATTAAGCCAAAAGGACAAAGAGAAAAAGAGCAATTTAAACCCAAAAGCAATCAGGAAGAAAACAGAATTAGAACAGAAAATAAACAGGGGGTAGAAAAGCAATAGAGAAAAATCAATGAAATAAAAAGTTGATTCTTGCTGGGTGTGATGGCACATGCTTGTAATCCCAGCCACTCAGGAGGCTAAGACAGGAGGATCGCAAGTTCAAGATCAACCTCAGCAATGTAGTAAGGCCCTAAGCAACTTAGCGAGACTCTATCTCAAAATAAAAAATAAACAAGGACTGAGGGTGGTAAAGCAACCCTGGGTTCAATCCCCAATAACAACGCCCCCCGCTAAATAGGTGATTCTTTTAAAATATCAACAAAATTGACAAAACTATAGCAAGACTGATCAAGGAAGAAAAAAATTACTAAAATCAGACATGAAAGAGGGGCCATTACTACTGGCTTCTTTTAAATAAATAGAAAATTATAAGGGCATATTATGAACAAATATATGACAATAAATTAGATAAAAATTGACATATTCCAACCTAACTCAAAAAGGAATGGAAAATCTGAACATACATATAACAAATACAAAGGTAGAATTAATAGTAAAATAAAATTATCCTCAAAGAAAAGTTCAGGATTCACTGGTAAAATCTAAGAATTTTTAAAAAGAAATTATCACCATGGTATTATTTTCTTATAGTATTATGGTACAGTGTTCCCTTAAAAAGTTAAAAGTAGAATTGTCATTTAATCTAAAAATTCAACTTCTGCATTACATCCAAAAGAATTAAAAGCATGATCTCAAAGAGATATTTCATGTTCATAGCATCCTAATTTATAATAGCCAAAAGATAGAAGCAACCTATATTTTTTGTTTGTTTGGTTCCAGGGATTGGACTCACTGGCACATCCCCAACTCTTGGTATTTTTATTTTGAGACAAGTTCTTGCTAAATTGCTTAGGATCTCACTAAATTGCTGATGCTGGCTTCAAACTTGAGATCCTCTTGGCTCATCCTCCTGACCTCCTGGGATTACAGGTATGCATCACTGCCCCTGTGAAGCAACCGGTTTTAATCAGAGTTTTATTTTGTTGTTGTTTTTTGTTTGTTTGTTTGTTTGTTTGTTTAAGATTTTATGGTTTTGCCAGGCAGGTATGGTGGTGCACACCTATAATCCCAGTGACTTGGGAGGCTGAGGCAGGAGCATCACAAGTTTGAAACCAGCCTTAGCAACTTAGCCAGGCCCTAAGCAATTTAGGGAGATCTTGTATCAAAATAACAATAATAGTGGTGCCATGGTTGAGTGCCCCTGGGTTCAATCCCCAATACCAAAAAAAAGTCATGGAAGGATGAAAGAATGTCTCTTTTCCCCATCTCTATTCAACATTGTGAAGGAGGTTCAAGCCCGGGCCATAACTACTGAAGAGAACAGGAATAAGCCTTTGTAACCTTGGAAAAGACAATAGTTTCTTAGATATGACACACACACACACACAAAAAAAAAAAAAAAAAAAACAAGTAACAAAAGAAAAAAATGACACTTCCAGTCCTGGGTGCTTCAGACCTGGTGCAGATGTGACCAGTCCAAGAACCACACCAGGGAGCCTGCCTGACCCCCACACTGAGATTGGACGCCATCGCTGAGCCTGCCTGCCCCCCTACTGCTGAGGGACACTGCACTTGCCTCCATGCTGACTCAGCGCACCCTCGCTGGGACTCCCCAGCTTCTTTGGAGGTTGGTGCGGGCATTTTGAATTATTCCTGAGGGCGTGGCCATCATCATCGGAAGGACAGCTCCTTTCCTGAGACACCTACAGGAGACTGGAGGACCTTTCACAAGACCCAGGAGTCAAGAAGAGGAGGATGGGGCAGTAATCCCAGAACGCAGGGAACTTGGTGGAGTAGAGTGGCCCAGTGAGACTCCCCCGCTGGAGCCGTGAACCCAGTCAACCAGGAGCATTACAGAGGAGGGTCGCATGGCGAGAGGCTTCAGCACAGAGCGAGGGTCCCAGGCCCAGGCAGTAGGTCCAGTCCCCAGGGAACATCCCAGAGGAGGGCTGCCCAGTGAGAGACTCACTTGCGGGGCAAGGCTCCCTGGCCCAAGAGGAGGTCCAGACGCCTGGGAACGTCACAGAGGAGGGCTGCCCAGCAAGACTTCCCCACCGGGTGAGTCTTCCCTGCCGGGTGAGGCTTTGACACCAAGGCAATAGAACCAGAGACACAGGCCCAGACCAGCCAAGCCCCAGCCCTCAATCTAGTCCCCCTTTGGCTGACCATTGGTCAACAAGTGGAGGCGCCTCTGCCCACTAGCAGGGAATATACCCCACCTGAAGGCCACCACCCCTAGAGGGGCAGCTTCCTTGTGGAGCACTGCATTATCAACTTCCTCCAAGACTTCAGGCTACTGAAGGTTAGGAGGTGAGTTATTGGAAATCTACAGGGACACTATAAGTCAATAGAGGAAATCTGCAATATTTCAGAGTTTCACTACTAGCGGGGTAGATATCTGAGCAATATGAGAAAACAAGGGAAGAAAATGTCTCAAACAAACCTAGATGCTACATCAATAATATCCAATGACAGCATGGCAGAAGAAATGTGAGAAAGGGAGTTCAGAATGTACATAATTTAAATGATCAGAGAAGCAAACGATGAGATGAAAGAGCAAATGCAGACTTTGAATGATTGCACCACTCAACAGTTGAAAGAGCAAATACAGGAAGCAAAAGATCATTTCAATAAAGAATTCGAGATACTGAAAAAAACCCAAACAGAAATCCTTGAAGGAAAAATGAACCAAATTAAAAACTCCTTAGAAAGCATAACCAATAGGACAGAATACCTGGACAACAGAACCTCAGACATTAAAGACAACATATTTAATCTTGAAAACACAGTTGATCAAACAGAGAAGATGGTAAGAAATCATGAACAGAATCTACAAGAATTATGGGATATCATGAAAAGGCCAAATTTAAGAATTATTGGGATTGAGGAAGGCACAGAGAAACAAACCAAAGGAATGAACAATCTGCTCAATGAAATAATATCAGAAAATTTCCCAAATTTGAAGAATGAAATGGAAAATCAAGCACAAGAGGCTTATAGGACTCCAAATATACAAAGTTACAACAGACCCACACCAAGACACATTATAATGAAAATACCTAACATACAAAATAAAGACAGAATTTTAAAGGCTGTGAGAGAAAAAAAATCAAATTACATTCAGGGGGAAACCAATAAAAATATCAACAGATTTTTCAACCCAGACCCTATAAGCTAGAAGGGCCCGGAACAACATTTTTCAAGCTCTGAAAGAAAACAGATGCCAACCAAGTATCTTATACCCAGCAAAACTTACCTTCAGATTTGATGATGAAATAAAATCCTTTCATGATAAACAAAAGCTAAAAGAATTTACAAAAAGAAAGCCAGCAATACAGAACATTCTCAGCAAAATATTCCATGAGGAAGAGATGAAAAACAATGATGTAAATCAGCAAAGAGAGGAGCTACCCTAAAGGAACAGCCAAATAAAGGAGAAACTAAGTCATGTCAAAAAAACAAAATTGAGCCAAATGACCAGGAATGCAAATCATATCTCAATAATAAACCTAAATGTTAATGGACTGAACTCATCAATCAAAAGACATAGACTGGCAGATTGGATTAAAAAGAAAGATCCAATAATTTGCTGCCTGCAAGAGACTCATCTCATAGAAAGAGATACCCACAGACTAAAGGTGAAAGGATGGGGAAAAACATACCATGCACATGGACTCAGCAAAAAAGCCAGAGTATCCATCCTCATATCAGATAATGTGGACTTCAAGACAAAGTTAGTCAGAAGAGATAAAGAGGACGTTTCATACTGCTTAAGGGAACCAAAAATCAGGAAGACATAGCAATCATAAATATCTATGCCCCAGTGGCTCATCCATATACATCAAACAAATCCTTCTCAATTCCAGGAACAAAAAAAAAAAAAAAAACACAACACAATAATACTAGGTGATTTTAACACACCTCTCTCACCACTGGACAGATCTTCCAAACAAAAATTGAACAAAGAAACCATAGATCTCAACAACAATCAATAATTTAGACTTAATGGACATATATAGAATATACCACCAACAAAGAGTGAACACACTTTCTTCTCAGCAGCACATGGATCCTTCTCTAAAATAGACCATATATTATGCCACAAAGCCACTGTTAGCAATTACAAGAAAATAGAGATACTACCTTGTATTCTATCAGATCATAATGGATTGAAATTAGAAATAAATGACAGAATAAAAAACAGAAACTACTCCAACACCTGGAGATTAAATAATATGCTATTGTATGACGAATGGATAACAGAAGACATCAGGGGGAAAATAAAAAAATATTTAGAGGTAAACAAGAACAAAGATACATCATATCAAAATCTCTGGGACACTATGAAAGCGGTACTTAGAGGAAAATTTATTTTACGGAGCACATTCAATAAAAGAAGAAAAAATCAACAAACAATCTAACACTACAGCTCAAAGCCCTAGAAAAAGAAGAACAGACCAGCACCAAAAGTAGTAGAAGACAGGAAATAGTTAAAATCAGAGCTGAAATCAATGAAATTGAAACAAAATAAATAATTGAAAAAATTGACAAAATAAATAGTTGGTTCTTTGAAAAAATAAACAAAATTGATAAACCTTTAGCCACACTAACAAAGAGAAGGAGAGACAAAGCTCAAATTACTGAAATTCGGAATGAACAAGGAAATATCACAACAGACACAATTGGAATACAAAACATAATTAGAAGCTATTTTGAAAATCTATACTCCAAAAAAATAGAAAGTCTCAAAGACATCAATATGTTTCTAGAGACATATAAATTAGCTAAACTGAACCAGGAGGACATATTCAATTTAAAAAGATCAATTTCAAGTAATGAATAGAAGAAGTCATCAAAAACCTACCAAAAAAAAAAAAAAAAGTCTGGGACCAGATGGGTTCTCAGCCAAGTTCTACAAACCTTTAAAGAAGAGCTCATTCTAATACTTCTCAAAGTATTCCATAAAATAGAAGAGGAGGGAACCCTCCCAAACTCATTCTATGAAGGCAATATAACCCTGATACCTAAACTAGATAGACACACATCGAGCAAAGAAAATTTCAAACCAATATCCTTAATGAACATCGACACAAAAATTCTTAACAAAATTTTAGCAAATCACATACAAAAACATATTAAAAAGATAGTGCACCATGATCAAGTTGGTTTCATCCCAGGGATGCAAGGTTGGTTCAACATCAGGAAATCAATAAACGTAATTCACCACATTAATAGACTTAAAGTCAAGAATCACATGATTATTTCAATAGATGCAGAATAAAATACAGCACCCCTTCATGCTCAAAACACTAGAAAAAATAGGGATAGTGGGAACATTCTTTAACATTGTAAAGGCCATCTATGCTAAGCCCATGGCCAATATCATTCTAAATGGTGAAAAACTGAAAGCATTCCCCCTAAAAACTAGAACAAGGCAGGGATGCCCTCTTTCACCACTTCTATTCAACACTGTCCTCGAAACTCTAGCCAGAGCTATAAGACAAACCAAAGAAATTAAAGGAATATAAATAGGAAAAGAAGAACTCAAACTATCCCTGCTTGCTGATGACATGATTATATATTTAGAGGAACCAGGAAATTCCATCAGAAAACTTTGAGAATTCATAAGTGAATTCAGTAAAGTAGCAGGATATAAGATCAATGCTCATAAATCTAATGCATTTTTATTCATAAGTGATGAATTCACAGAAAGAGAAGTTAGGAAAACTACACCATTCACAATAGCCTCGAAAAAAATAAAATACTTGGGAATCAATCTAGCCAAAGAGGTGAAAGACCTCTACAATGAGAACTACAGAACACTAAAGAAAGAAATTAAAGAAAACCTTAGAAGATGGAAAGATCTCCCATGTTCGTGGATAGGAAGAATTAATATTGTCAAAATGGCCATACTACCTAAAGTGCTATACAAATTCGATGCAATTCCAATTAAAATCCCAATGACGTACCTTACAGAAATAGAGCAAGCAATCATGAAATTCATCTGGAAGAATAAGAAACCCAGAATAGCTAAAGCAATCCTTAGCAGGAAGAGTGAAGCAGGGGGTATCATAATACCAGAATTTCAATTATACTACAAAGTAATAGTAACAAAAACGGCATGGTATCAACACCCAAAGTAGACAGGTAGATCAATGGTAGAGAATAGGGGACATGGACACAAATCCTAATAAATACAGTTTCCTCATACTAGGCAAAGGTGCCAAAAATGTGCAATGGAGAAAAGATAGCCTCTTCAACAAATGGTGCTGGGAAAACTGGAAATCCACATGCAGCAGAATGAAACTAAACCCCTATCTCTCACCCTGCACAAAACTCAACTCAAAATGGATCAAGGACTTTGGAATCAGACCAGAGACCCTTCGTCTTATAGAAGAAAAAGTAGGTCCAAATCTTCAACATGTCGGCCCACAATCAGACTTCCTTAACAGAACTCCCATAACACAAGAAATAAAAGCTAGAATCAACAACTGGGATAGATTCAAACTAAAAAGCTTTCAGCAAAGGAAACTATCAGTAATGCGAAGAGAGAGCCTACAGAGCAGGAGAAAATTTTTGCCACTCATACATCAGATAGAGCACTAATTTCCAGAATATATAAAGAACTCAAAAAACTCTACACGAAGAATACAAATAATCCAATCAACAAATGGGTAAAGGAAATGAACAGATACTTCACAGAAGAAGATCCATAAGCAATCAACAGATATATGAAAAAATGTTCAACATCTCTAGTCATAAGAGAAATGCAAATCAAAACTACCCTAAGATTCCATCTCACCCCAATTAGAATGGTGATTGTCAAGAATACAAGCACAGTAGGTGTTGGAGAGAATGTGGGGAAAAAGGTACACTCATACATTGCTGGTGGGGTTGCAAATTAGTGCAGCCAGTCTGGAAAGCAGTGTGGAGATTCCTTAGAAAACTTGGAATGGAGCCACCATTTGACCCAACTATCCCACTCCTTGGCCTATACCCAAAAGACTTAAAATCAGCATACTATAGTGATACATCCAAATCAATGTTCATAGCTGCTTAATTCACAATAGCTAGATTGTGGAACCAACCTAGATGCCCCTCAATTGATGAATGGATAAAGAAACAATGATATATATATATATATATATATATATATACACACACACACACACACACAATGGAATATTACTCAGCCATAAAGAAGAATAAAATTATGGCATTATGGCATTTGCAGGCAAATGGATGAAATTGGAGAATATCATGCTAAGTGAGATAAGCCAATCTCAAAAAAACCAAAGGACGAATGATCTCGCTGATAAGCAGATGATGATACATAATGGGCGGGTGGGAAGGAGGCAAGAATGGAGGAAGGAGGGACTGTATAGAGGGAGAAGAGGGATGGGGGTGGGGGGAAGGAAAAAAATAACAATGAATCAAACACCATTACCCTACGTAAATGTATGATTACACAAATGGTATGCCTCTACTTCATGTACAGAGAAACAAGATGTACCCCATGTATTTATAATAAAAAATAATAATAATAATAAAAAGAACCCCACTGGGAATGGCATTAGGACACTGATCACAAAGAGATAATCCTCATAGTAGGGCAGACTCCATGTTCCTCAGGGACATGTGTTTTACCAAGCAGCACCATTAGAAGGGCTTGAAGAAGACACAGCAAAGAATGCCAAGGCTTGGGCTGGGGAGATAGCTCAGTTGGTAGAAGTGCTTGCGTTGCAAGCACAAGGTCCTGAGTTTGATCCCCAGTACCGCAAAACAAAACAAAAAAGAATACGAAGGTCATGAGAGTACGTGCTGAAGCTCTCCAGGGCCTCCCAAAGCCAAAGGAGGCTGAGCCAGATCCCAAGAGGTGTCAGGCACACACTCACTTGACTTACCTACATTGCTCACACCAAGCTCAGGGAGCCAAGGTCAAGGCTTTGCCAGCCAAAACGCAAAGCTGAGGCTCAAACCAAGGCCCAGGTACATGCCACAACTGCAGCTCCAGCTCCAGCTCCAGCTTCAGCTCTGGCTCTGCCTCTGGTTCCTAAATGGGCCCTGGCCTTCACGAAGTTTCCATAGCAGAGGCCTCTGTCTGCCAATGTGAGGACAAAAGAACCCCTGGGCTGGGTCTGCACGGCGCTGGGTGTCCATCTGCGCTGTTTATACAAATAAACCTGAGGCAGGAAAAGAGAAAGAAATGGATAAATTGATTTTCAACAAAATTTAAAACTTTAGCCTGGGGTAATAGCTTAGTGGTAGAGCATGCTTAGCGAGAGCAATGCCCTAGATTCTATCCACAGCACCAAAAAGAAAAGAAAGCAAAACACAAACGTCAAAGGACACCATCAAGAAAATGAAAAGGCGACCAATAGAATGAGAGAAAATATTCGCAAGTCATGAATGTGTTAAGGAATTTGTATCTAGAATAAATGAAGAACTTTTATAACTCAATGATAAAAAAAAAAACAAAGGACTCAATTAAAAAACAAGGAAGTATCTGAATAGATAGTTTTCCAAGGAATATATACGAATGGTCAATAAGCACATGCAAAGATAACCAACAGTCAGCAGTCAACTGTAAATCAAAACCACAATGAAATACCATTTCAGATCATTTAGAATGGTTATAGTAAAATAGAAAATAGCAGGTGTTGTTGAGGATGTGGACAAATTAGAACCTTCATATGTTGTTGGTGAGAATCTAAAATAATACAGTCAGTGTGAAAAATGGTTTGGTAGTTCCTCAAAAAGTTAAAAACAAACTAGGTATGGTGGCAAACACCTATAACCCCAGCTACTTAGGAGGGTCGCAAGTTTGAGGCCAACCTGGGAAACTTTGTGAAACCCTGTCTCAAAGTGAAAAACAAGAACAAGGTTGGAGGTCTAATGGAGTGTGGTGCCCCTGGATTTCACTCCCAGTCTCTCCTCTCTCTCTCTCTCTCTCTTTCTCTCTCTCTCTCTCTCTCTTTTACACACACATACACACACACTCAATTAAATGAAAAATTACCATAACTCAGAAATCCCCTCCTAGATTCCTCAGAAAATTTGGAATGGAACCACTATTTGACCCAGTTAACCCACTCCTTGGCATATACCCAAAGGACTTAAAATCAGCATACTGTAGTGACTCGGCCACATCAATGTTTACAGCAGCTCAATTCACAACAGCTAAGCTATGGAACCACCTAGGTGCCGTTCAACAGAAGAATGGATAAAGAAAAGGTGGTACATATACACAAAGGAATATTACTCAGCTATAAAGAAGAATGAAATTATGACATTTGCTTAGATTATCATGATAAGTGAAATAAACCAATTTCAAAAAACCAAAGGTCAAATGTTATCTCTGATATGCAGATGTTAACTCACAATAAGTAGCAGGGGAGGGAAGAAGAGAAATTAACTGGATTAGACAAAGGGGAACAAAAGATGGGAACAGGAAAGACATTAGAATAAATCAGACATCGCTTTCCTGTGTTCACATGTGAGTACACCACCAGTATAACGCCACATCATGTACAACCACAAAAATGGGAAGTTATACTCCACGCATGTATGTCAAAATACATTCTACTGTCATGTAAAACTGAAAAGAACAAATATATAAAAAAAGAAATCCCCCTCCTAGGTATGTATCCAAAAGAATTAAAAACAGATACTCAAACAAATACATATACATGGATGTTCAAAGCAGCACTATTCACAATAGCAAATGGTGGAAACAATCTAGATAACTAAAATGTGGTTTAACCATACATTGGGATTTTATTTGAAAGTAAAAATAAATGAAGTAATACAAAATAGATACCTCTTGAAAACATTAAGTCAAAGAGGCTAGTCAAAAAGGACTGCATATTGTATCAAATATTCCACTTATATGAATTATCCAGATAAGACAAATTCATAGAAATAAAGTAACTTTGTGGTTGCCTAGGACTTGGGACGACTAGGGAATTGGATGATGGATAAGGGAAGTTGTTAATCAGTTTTCTGTTACAGTGACAAAATACCTGAGACAATCACTTAAAATGAGAAAGGTTCATTGGTTCATGGTTTCAGAGGTTTCAGTCCACAGTCCCCTGGCCCTGTTGCTTGGGCCTGTAGTAGTACAGTACATCATGGCAGGTGCATGTGGTGGAGGAGGGCTGTTTGCTCATGGTGCCCAGGAAGCAAAGAGAAAAAAAGAGAAAGGAGCCTGGGTTCCAGTACCCGCTTTGAGGGCACGCCCCCAGTGACCTAACTTCTGTCCAATAGGCCCCACCTCCTGCTCCTCCCAATGGTACCGTTGACTGGGTATAACTCTTCCATAAACGGACCTTTAGGAGATATTACAGGTCCAAACTACAGCAGGAAGTAAGAGGGATATTGGAAAAGTTCTAAAATTAATTGTGGTTAAAAGCCACTGAACTATACAGGGTTTTTGTTGTTGTTGTTTGTTTTCTTTTGCTTTGTTTTGTTTGTGGTACTGGGGATTGAACCCAGGGGTGCTGTACCGCTGAGTCATATCCCCAGTCCTTTATATTTATTTATTTTCATTCTTTTTAGTTGCAGATGGACACAATACCTTTATTTTTATTTCTTTATTTTTATGTGATGCTGAGGTTCAAACCCAATGCATTACACATGCCGGGCAAGTGCTCTACTACTGAGCTACAACCCCTGTCCATCCTTTTTATTTTTTATCTTGAGACAGAGTTTCACCATGTTGCTGAGGTTGGCCTTGAATTTAAGATCCTTCTGCCTCAGTCTCCCAAGTCACTGGAATTATAGGTATGCACCACCATGCCCAGCTTGAACTCTACCCTTTAAATGGGTGAACTGTATGGCGTATGATTTGGGTCTCAATAAAGCAGTTTTAAAGATTAGACTTAAGATTCCCTGGAAGCAGCACCATCATTCCTGCAGATGCTTATAAAGAGGATTCCATAAAATATGGTACATAACAATGCCATTGATACTCTTCAGCAAATGCAGCAAAGACTTAGCCAAAGTGTCACGGGGTAGAACCGCCACTGCCTAAGGGCCGGAAGCTAAACTCTACCACAGAGAGTACTCCACAGGTATTTCAAGCCAAATTGGAAGAAAAGGCCTCGTTTTTCAAAAACAAACTTTGAAGCAGGATAGAGGAAATGTTTCTCCTCAAATCACCATCTTCAGGGCATTTTTTTTTTCTTCCCCATTTAGCCCTGAGGATTGAACCCATGCTAGAAAGACGCTGTACCACTGATCTAAACCTCCAGCCCTCAAGTGGTCACCTTCGGAAAACTCCAGGGCGAAGAAATCTTTCTTTTTCTTTTTCTTTTTTTATTTTTTTTATTTTTACAGACTGCATTTTGATTCATTGTACACAAATGGGGTAGAACTTTTCATTTCTATGGTTGTGCACCATGTAGATTCATACCATTTGTGTAATCATATATATACATAGGGTAATACTGTCTGTTTCACTCTACTATCTTTCTGTCCCCCACCCGCTCTCACCTGCTCTCACCCCTTTTTCCTCTACACCATCCAAAGTTCCTTCATTCTTCTGAGGAAAGCTTTCATAAAAGAAGAAAGGGTAGAGTGGGAGAAAAGGCAGAAAACATACCTACGTAAACGTAGTGAGGCTGAGGGAGAATGTGTCAGAGACCCCTGGCCAGGGCAGGGGGCAGTTTCTATTCTCTGCCCTTGAGGAGTTTAGATATTAAAACAATTTGGAGCTTTGATTCTCAGTATGAGGAAGTTGCCCTTGACTTCAGAGGGATTCTGTTTCAAGAGATATGTTTAGAATATTGAGAATACCCCTCCATACAGGTTAGGGGGCCAAGTTAACGCAACCTGAGGCCCTCTATCTTAACCCAAGAGTGTTTTCTGGACAAACAGACACTTCACACATCCTTCAGGAGAACTTCTGTAGCTGTTTTTCTCAACCTGCTGCCCTCCTCCCCAACCCTTTCTTTCTCTCCCTCTCCCTAATTTACAAATATAAGGCATGTTTGCTGAGGAAAACAGAGACACATCAGAAGAGATTCGCCATAATCTCATCACCTAGAAATGCTCACTGTTTGACTCTGGGTCCCTAAAGTTGGAGTTAACTTGCCATAAGCAGGAAGATCCCAAGTCCAAGGCCAGTTTCTGCAACTTAGCAAGATCCTGCCTCAAAATAACTCTCTAATAAGATAAAGCAAGACAGAAAGTTTATCTTATTAGAAACAAGATACACCATCACTTACCATCTTCAAAAATCTTTGCACTTGAACTTCTATAATTTGGCAAAATATTCATGAAATAATCTGCAGGTAGTTTTAACAAATAACACCTTTAAACAGACACTGTCTTATACTGTTTATTAGGTATGAACTTCATAAGAATACTTATAAAAGTGGTGATGGTGGAGCTGGGAGTATTGTGCCTTCTCCAAACTGCCCGAGAGCCCCACCAATAGTGTGGTGGAAGCTGTGGTCCAGGCCAAGGCCATGGTTCTTGCAGCCTGTAGATGTTACCCCACACGTGTCCCTGTGCTTGTGAACTGGTTTGGTGGTCCACTGGATGTCAGGATTTCTTCTGGTTGCTTTGTGGACTAAGTCAATGAGGATAACCTCAAAGAATTTGTATATGGAATCTTCTCCAACCCAGTGCGAATTCAGACTTTCAGAGTCCCACAATGACACCTAGCTCACCCTCAGCAACGGACTAAAGACTTTGAACAAACTTTAGCTGGTTAACACCGTGATGGACAGGCTTGCCATACATTGCATCCTGAGGAACTAGGCATTTGAAGCCACCTCTGCACACATGAATCCCATTTATAAGATAACCTTGCTTGGCCTTGTACCCAGACTGCTTTATCTCACTGGGTGGAGTGGCGAGCCCTGTGTAGCACTGAGAGCTGGCAGTACTGCCAGCAAGGGACCTTCAGAAGAAAGTCCCTCACACTGAACTGCTGCTTCCTTCATAGCTCCTGGATGTACTTGTATGTGCCTGTCTTGGTCACCTGATGGCTGCCACCAGACCCAGAACTTCTTATTGGTATTTAACTGTAACTTAGTACCCATTGATCAACCTCTACCCATTCCTTCCCCACCCTCCCCAAACCATCAGGTCCTGGATGCTCAAGTCCTTCACTTAAAAGCTATGAAAATAGTTATATTGTTTAGGGAATATTAATACAGGACAATTCAATACTGTACATATTCAGTCCACTCTTTTTTTTTGTACTGGGAATTGAAACTAGGGGCACTTTACCATTCAGCTACATCCCCAGTTCCAACCCCATCCCTTTTTAAATTTTCATTTGGGGACAGGATGTTGCTAAATTGCTGAGACTGGCCTTGAACTTTCTCTCCTCCTACTCAGCCTCTAGAGTTGCTGGGACTACAGATGTGCACAACTGCCCCTGGCCAGATGCATTTTGGCGGGGGAAGGGGATGTGCTCTACCACTGAGCTACACCCCCAGCCCTTTTATAATTTTTAAAAATTTTTATTTATTTTTATTTTTACAGACTGAAATTCAATTCATTGTACACAAATGGCGTACAACTTTTCATTTCTATGATTGTACAAAGTAGAGTCACACCAATAGTGTAATCACACATGTACATAGGCTAATGATGTTTGTCTTATTCCACCATCTTTCCTTCTCCCCTCCTACTTCCCCTCCCCTCATTTCCCTCTACGTAATCTAAAGTTCCTCCATTCTTCCCTTACCCCACCCCCATTACGTATCATCATCCACTTATCAGGGAAAACATTCGGCCTTTGTTTTTTTGGGACAGACTTATTTCAGTTAGCATGATATTCTCCAACTCCATCCATTTACCTGCAAAAGCCATAATTTTATTCTTCTTTATGGCCAAATAATATTACATTATGTATATATACCACAGTTTCTTTATCCATTCTTCTGTTGAAGGGCATCTAGGTTGATTCCACAATCTAGCGATTATGAATTGAGCTGCTATGAACATTGATGTGGCTGTATCACTGTAGGATGCTGATTTTAAGTCCTTTGGGTATAGGTCAAGAAGTGGGATAGCTAGGTCAAAAGGTGGGTCCATTCTAAGTTTTCTAAGGAATCTCCATACTGTTTTCCAGAGTGGCTGCACCCATGTGCAAAGTTACCGGCAATGTATGAGTATACATTTTCCCCCACATCCTTGCCAACACCTATTGTTGCTTATATTCTTGATAATTGCCATTCTGACCTGAGTGAGATGAAATCTTAGAGCAGTTTTGATTTGCATTTCTCTAATTACTGGAGATGTTGAATAATTTTTCATATATTTGTTGATTGCTTATATATCTTCTTTTGTGAAATGTCCACCCAGTTCCTTAACCCATTTATTGATTAGGTTCTTTGTATTTTTGGTGTAAAGTTTTTTAAGTTCTTTATAAATTTTGGAGATCAGTGCTCTATCTGAAGTGTGTGTGTGGAAAAGATTTTCTCCCACTCTAGGCTCTCTCTTCACATTATTGATTGTTTCCTTTGCTGAGAAATTTGAATCCATCCCATTTATTGATTCTTGCTTTCATTTCTTATGCCCTGGGAGTCTTATTAAGGAAGTTTGGTTGTAAGCTGACATGATGAAGATTTGGACCTACTGTTTCTTCTGTTAGGTGCAGGGTTTCTGGTCTAATTTCTAGGTCCTTGATCCATTTGAATTGAGTTTTGTACAGTGTGAGAGATAGGGATTTAGTTTCATTTTGCTGCATGTGGATTTCCAGTTTTCCCAGCACCATTTGTTGAAAAGGCTATCTTTTCTCCATTGTATGTTTTTGGTACTTTTGTCTAGTATGAGAAAACTGTACTTATGTGGGTTTGTCTCTGTGTTTTCTATTCTGTACCACTGGCCTACCTGTCTATTTTGTTGCTAATACCATGCCATTTTTGTTACTGTTGCTCTGTAGTATAGTTTAAGGTCTGGAATTGTGATACCTACCTGCTTAGAATTGCTTTGGCTATTCTGGATCTCTTATTCTTCCAAATGAATTTTCTGATTGCTTTGTCTATTTCTATTAGGCCCCTTTTTAATTTTAAGATAGAGTCTCACTAAGTCCTTGAGGATTCTGCTAAATTGTTGAGACTGGCTCAGAACTTGCAATCCTCCTACCTTAGCCTCCCAAGTGGCTGGGATTATAGTGCCTCCAAGCCTGGCTCACCAGACACCATTTGTAAAAATACATATTTTTGATCCCCAATTTGGTTGAATGCACAGATGCAGAGTGTGAGGATACAGAGGGCCACCAGTATTTTTTCACTCTAGTTTCTGAACTTCTCTTGTGTCTTCTTTCTCTTCGAACAGAAGATAAAATCTTAAAGGCCAAGTATAGAGCCCTGGGGCTTGCCAAAAATATTTGCTTTCCAGCTACCACAGATTTATTTATCAGTCACCAATTCTCTTTGGGTACAGTCCTTAAACTTACTGCCAATTAGCCTGTCCTTTATTAGTTATATTTCTCTATTTGATCATAAGAATACCTTGAGACATTTAGATGTTTTGCTGAGAATCCATATCACAAGAGTTAGAATACATGGGTTCTAGGTTCACCTTTATTTCTTTTAGTTACAGGTAAATCTCAACTTGCTTCCTCATCTGGACATTATATATAACACTACCTGTACTATGTACCTTTCAGTATATCTTAAATATCGAATGAAATAATCATGTGAAAAATGCTTTCCAAAAATATTGTGCTGGGTCTGGGGGTGTTAGAGCACATGCTTAGTGTATGCAAAGAGCTAGGTTCGATCCCTAGTACCTCGCTCATATGCACATATGCACACATGCACACACACACACACACAATATTGTGTCAAGATATATATCTTATTATTTATAATGCCAAAAGGAAATATTAATTCCCAATAATAAAATAGCTAAAATAAATTATGACATTCATATATATCATGTAGCCACCAAATATAGTGCTTTGAAAAAAATAATGCTACTGGAAAATGTTTACAGTGTAACATTGATTTTTAAATAGTGAACCTAGTGGTAAACCCTTGGGGAAGAACTAATGACTGAAGAGAATAGAAGGGGGCTTCTGCCAGACTTTTTTTCCCTTGTGCTGCTAGGGATCAAACCCAGGGTCTTGCACTTGCCAGGCAAGCACTCTGTCACTGAGTTATATACCCAATCCCAGATCTTGACAATTTCTATATCGTAATCTAGCTAATGGTTACACAAGTGTGTTTACTTAATAATGATTCATCACATTTTATTCATATGAGTACTTCACTATATGTTGGTTTTACCTTATGGAAAATCAACTTTAAAAAAAAATCCAAATAATACAATAAGTTGTTGCTATTTGTCTTAGGGTCTTACAATGCTGTCCAAGCTGGTCTAGAACTTGTGAACTTGTGGGCTCAAGCAATCCTCTTGCCTCAACCTCCCAAGTAGCAGGGACTGCAGGCACACACTACTGTAACCCATTAGACATATAATTATATATACACACACACACACACACACACACACACACACACACACACACACACCAGGGATTCAACCCAGGGACGCTTAACTACTGAGCCACATCCCCAGTCTTTCTCTTTTTTTTTTTTTTTTTTTTTTTTAATTTTATTTTTAAGACAGGGTCTCGGGCTGGGGAGATAGCTCAGTTGGTAGAGTGCTTGTCTTGCAAGCACAAGTCCCTGGGTTCGATCCCCAGCACCGCAAAAAAAAAAAAAAAAAAAAAAAAAAAAAAAAGACAGGGCCTCACTAAGTTGCTGAGACTGGCTTTGAATTTGTAATCCTCCTGCCTCTGCCTCCGGAGCCACTGGGATTACAGGCCTATGCCACCACTCCCAGCTGATTACTTCTAATTCCAAGTGACAGCTCACTAGTCATCTATGCAATGATTCCTCCCAAAATATTTCCAGGATCAAAACTAGAAGATATCTGCCCATCACCAGTTCCCTGCCTCACTCTACTTCCCCACAATTCCTTAAGATTAACTGATAGTGCCTGCCTGTGATTGAGGCTCCAAGCCGCTTAACCTCGCAGGTACTTTTCATATCACATCTCACCTTGACGTTGGCATGTAATTCAGGAGCCCAACTTCTCAACCATGATGGCTTTTCCCCTCTCATTCTTTAAGAATGAAAATAACATAAGAATTGCATTAGTCAGTATTATACCATCTGTCTTATCATGTCCCTTGTAAAAATTCTTTGTCATACGACTCCTACAGACCTAGATTGCTTAATGTAGGGACACGTTCTGAGAAATGCATTGTAAGACAATTTCATTGTTGTATGAACTCCATACTTATACAGATGGCTAACATGTCCCTAGGTGATACAATCTTATGGGACCACTCATGTATACAGTCTGTCATTGACCCAAATGTCAGTATGCAGCACAAGGCTGTACTATCACAAAGCAAAGACTTATGGTCCTCTGCAATTTTTTTTTTTTTTTAAAGCAGTTCATTTATTTATTTGTGGTCTGGGATGAAACCCAGGACATTGTGCATGCTAGGCAAGTACTCTACCACTGAACTACATCAAAGTTATTAACTTTGACACTGCTCTCAGAGATCCATGCCACTAATTGATATTGCTCATGGTTTTCTTCCCTGTATCTTTAATTGCCTCTTTGTCCCTTTAAACCTCAGCTGAGCTCTCTGCATCAGGTGTGTAGTTTTTTTCTAATGCAACTTCCTCCCCCTACCCTCTGTCACTCCCACATGTTCCCAAGTCTCCATTGTGATTCTTCAGTCCAAATTTGTCTGAAGAGCTCCTTTGTCACTCCAGCATTATTTACGGAGTCTTCAAGATTCTATCTGAACCTTCCCCAAGGATTCCTAAATGAAAGAAGGTGCTGAAGTTACAACTCAAGATGTATTTGTGGCACAGACAAAATGACAAGAAATGAATGAAAATGGGGTCCAAGTGCCAACAAAATCTTGTGTGCTTTCCCTCAGTGCCGTCATTCCCGGGTTGCCTCTGAGAGGCCAAGCAGGATGTACTGCTACAAGTGTGTCATCTGAAGTGACATCTCTATTCAGTCAAGTCACTGGGCCATTTCCTTCCACATGTAAGTCACTCTGAGGGGAAGCAAATAGGTGAGTAGGAAAATAAACCTCTCAAGATTGTATTTTTCTCTTTTCAGTGCTGAGGATCAAAACCTCATGCATGCTGGGTAGGTGCTCTATCACTGAACCACCCCCTCCCCATTTGCTCAGGTTGATGAATGGGAATCTTCAGTCTGTTTCAACTCCTGCACTTATATGTTGTGTTCTGCCTTCCAAGAACCTTTAAGCCTGAGCATAATACTCAACTTTGGCTCAGCTCCAACTCTGGTTGCGAGTCCTTCCCACTACTTGATCTGCACCCAGAGGTATGTGTGTGTGCAGCTCTGGGTCCCAGCTTGGTGGGAAGGCATGACTCCAGGGTCAACATCTGGCGTTCTGCTTGTCTGAGCCCGTTTTGAGCTTGAGGAATCAATCTCAATCTAGTAAAGTGCTTAGGTTCCGTTGCTTAAAAAAAAAAAAAAAAGAAAAAGAAAAAAGAAAAGAAAATGGTACTGGGAATTGACTCCAGGGGTACTCTATTACCGAGTTGCATCCTCATTCTTTATATTTTGTGTGGGGCGGGCAGGGGTACTGGGGATCAGATTCGGGGACACTCAACCACTGAGCTACATCTCCAGCCATATTTTGTATTTTATTTAGAGACAGGGTCTCACTGAGTTGCTTAGTGCCTCACCACTGCTTAAGCTGGCTTTGAACTTGCAGCCCTTCTGCCTGCCTCAGTCTCCTGAGCCCCTCGGATTACAGGCATGTGCCACCATGCCCAGCCCCATCCTTTTTATTTTGAGATAGGGTCTCACCAAGTTACTAAAGCTGACCCCAAACTTGCAACCCTACCTCAGCCTCCTGATGAGCTGGGATTATAGATGTGCATTACCACACCTAGCAAAGCTCAGGTGCTTTTGATCATTGTTCACCAAAAGCCCTAATCGCTGAGTTCTAGATGCTTTGCCATTTCCCCCTTATCTGTTTTCTTTTATACAGGCCCCAGCCTTGTTCAGGGGTCTACACAGAGCCAAACCTTTCTTCTATTTTCTGATTCCTAGGGAGTAAGGGTAAAATGTATCGTGGAAGGAAGGACAGAAGTTATTGAAAGGAAGGAATGCAAGAATAGCATTGAAATGCATTGTCACATTTTAGAACTTTACCCCAAAAGGCTTTGAACTGCAAAATGTGCAGAACATGATACAATTAAGGCCCAGCTAAAATTCCTTAAATGGCCTCACTGGCACACTCTGAATGGTACAGGAAAAGTGTCATCCTTTCAGTTTTTCAACTTGAACAACTTGTGTTCTTGGAATGAGAGGAAAAAACATTGGAAAGCAAGTTGACTTCTCATAGCTAGCACAAACTTCAAGCCAGCAAGCCCATTTCACCTTCTTAGAGATTATTTGAGTGGATACAGAATATTCTATACAATTTCATTGTGTATTTGCTAGGATACATTAGCCTTAAGTGTGGTTAGTACATGTTTTGACCATTTCTATGATTAAAAGTGAAGTGTGTGTGTGTGTGTGTGTATATATATATATATATATATATATAATGCACTAATTAAAACAGTACTACTAATAATAGGAGATCAGTAGAATTGAGCAGGAGAATTGGGGGAATGAGAGAAAGAGAAGGTACTGGAGAATGAGATTGACCAAATAGTGTGCATTATAAATATGGCCTAATGAATCCCACTATTATGTAAAATTATAGTGCACCAATCTAAAATAAAGAAAGAAGTGCACTAAGAATGCATTCCTGGACTGGATTGTGGTTCAGTGGTAGAGCAGTTGCCTAGCATGTATGAGGCACTGGGTACAATCCTCATCAACACATAAAAAATAAATGAATAAAATAAAGGTATTGTATCCATCAACAACTTAATTAAAAAAAAAAAAAAAAAAAAGAATGCATTACTATGCTGGGCCAGGTAGTGTCACCAGCCTATAATTTCAGAAACTTGGGAGGCAGAGGCAGAAGAAAGATTGGGAAGTTCGAGGAAAGTCTCTACAATTTAGGGAGACTATCTCAAAATTTAAAAAAAAAATAAAAGTAAAAAGGGCTGGGGATGAAGCTCAGTGGTAGAGTACCTCTGGGTTCAATCCCCCTAAAAAGAACATAATGAAGACTGTATTTTTGCACTCTCTTAATTTTATGATGGACAAAGTACCAATTTCTGAAAGAATAAAAAAATTTGTTGTTCACATTTGAGTAGTGATTTTAACTTCTTTCATCTTAAAGCTTTTTTAAATCATTTTCTGTTCCCACCCTCTCAAGGGGATAATGAGCCGGAAATAACTAAAACTATAAAGGAAGGAGAAATCAGAAGCAGATTATCAGAAAATTAACATTGATTTAACGTAAGATTTTCCCTTCTCCTTCCTTTTTTTGCAGTACAGGGTTGACACCAGGCCTCACGGTTAGTACTCTACCACTGAGCTATACCCCCAGACCTTTTTATTTAGAGCTAGGGTCTTGGTAAAATTGCCCAGCTAGCCTCAAACTTGTGATCCTCCTGCTTCAACCTCCTTGGTAGTTGGGATTGCAGGGTTGTGCCAACACACCTGTCCATCCTTTTCTTGAATTGGGTAATTAGTACTCTGTTTTGGATTGTTCCATGGGGAGAGGAGAATTAAACTGCTTTCCTCAACTACCAAAATCTAAAGTAAACTTTTAGTCAGGCAATTTACTACCTCCACTGATATGAATACAGTCTCTCATTTATATATGCTGTATTCTGAAGTTCAAGGAAAACTGGAAATTAAAATTTTGACCCCTCCCGGCAGAAGTGGATCAAGGGTTCCAGATGGTTCAAAAACTACAAGATAGGTTTCAGTAGTATTATATAATACTTCTACTAGTAGGGGATACATTCTAATATATATTAGAAACTCTGTCAACAGAAATAAAAATTACATAGAAGGTATATCTACAGTCCCAGCTGTAGGGAGGGTTGAAGCAGAATAACAAGTTCGAGGCCAGCCTTGGCAATTTAGTGAGATGTTGCCTCACAATACAAATTTTAAAAGGGAGGGGACTGGGGATGTAGCTCAGCTATAGAGCACTTTTCCATAGTAAGGGCAAATGCCTGGGTTCAATCCCCAGTCTTTCCCCACAATTTACACAGTAAATGGAGGGATGTATTAACAATCTCAAATGAGGTAAGATTACTGATGAAAACATTTATTTAGGTACTGGGGACTGAACCCAAGGGCATTTTATAATTGAGCTACTTTCCCAGTTCCCCTCCCTTTTTAAATTTCAAGACAGGATCTCACTGCGTTGCTGAAAGTTGAACTGAACCCAGGGGCACTTTACCACTAAGCTACATTCTCAGTCCTTTTATATTTTTTAATTTTAAATGTTAAGACAGGGTCTCACTAAGTTGCTAAGTCTGTCTTTGAACTTGTGATCCTCCTGCCTCAGCCTCCTAAATCACTGGGATTACAGGTATGTACCACCACACTCAGCTACAAACACTTTTAAGACAATGTCCTATTATAGAAAACCAGTCATCTGTGGATTGAAATTGAAGTTACTATACAGTAAGTGGTATGGTAGGTCTTGCTGATGGAGAGGGGTCAAGGCATGGCAGGGTCCCTTATACAGCTGGTGAGGACCATTGTTTACCTCCTTAATCACTATTGATTGGCATTGCCTAATCAATCAGGGGTCAGAAGTTGGAAAAGGACTATGTGTCCTGTTCCTGATGCCCTTCTTCCCAGCTATTGTTCATCTACTTGCAAACAGTAGCAAATCAATCATTTAGTCCCTTTTCCTTTGACAAAATGCAAATGCCTGCTTTAGATATAAGCTTGTGTAGTGTTTGGCTAAATGTATGATCAATCAATGAGTTATAAGCAATATCAGCACCCTCATTTAGGGGGGGACAGAGCATTCACCATCTGGAAAGGGATAGAGAAAGGTATAGGCAAAGAATGGGTTCACAAGAGAAGGGAATGCACACAGAAGGTTAAAAATGAAACTTCAGCCTCTGCCTAGTGTCTGCACTGCTGACTAGTAACTAAGCAGGATCACAAAGCACATGCACACATAGGCATGGAGAAACTGACAAGAAATTGAAAACAAAAATAATTGTCTATCATGTAACCAATTAGTTTATGTATTTTTTTTTTTTTTTTTTTTTAACAATATAACTGGCTTGTACTTGTATAAAGGAGCTTGTTTGCAAAGGACTCAAAGAAGCTTAAATTCCCCATTCTGGAATAACACGCATGCAATGCTAGTAGGGAGGACATAGAATGCATCTTCCCATTTGTCTAGGCAGAGCGATGATCTTCAAGAAACTTTCAAAACAAGCAGTTAGGGGCTGGGGAGATAGCTCAGTTGATCCCCAGCACCACACACACAAAAAAAACCACAAGCAGTTAGGCTCCGACTTACCTCTACTTTGTCTATAAATACCCAGGCCCCTCAAGCAACCTTTAGCTACTGAGGGTTACCTGGTTCCCTAAAGTGCCTGTGCCTTAAAACTCATTCACCTGTTCTTGCCTTTCAAAACTTCCTTTGGGGCTGGGGAGATAGCTCAGTCAGTAGTGCTTGCTTTGCAAGCACAAAGCCCTGGGTTCCATCCCCAGCACCACAAAAAAGACCCAAAAACCTTCCTTTGTCTCAGAGAAGAGGGGTGGGATTCCACATAATAGCAGTGTATATCTTTTTGGGTTAGGCAACTGTCAGGCTACGCTGAGAAGCAAGACTATATACCAGACTAAGCATTGTCATACATCAAGAGAATTTCCTGTATTTAGCTCAAGAAATTACGACTATTACAGTGGCACATGCCTGTAATCCCAGGGACTTGGGAGGCTGAGCCAGGAGTATCTAACGCTCAAAGCCAGCCTCAGCAACTGAGCAAGACGCTGTCTCAATATAAAACATTAAAAAAGGCTGGGGATGTAGCTCAGTGGTAAAGCAAGCTTGCATTCAATTCCCAATACACACACACACAGTGCCTATCATTTCCATCTCTAGTAGCATTCTAGAGTTAACGTTTCTGGTTTTTTTCTTCTTTTTTTTTCTTTACGGGAATTGAACACAGCACTTCATACATGCCATAAGCACCCTATCACTAAGCTACATCCCCAGTCCTCTACTTAAGTCAAAACATTAATTTTGGGGTACTGGGAATCAAACTTAGGGCCTTGCACATATTATACAACTGCCCTACAACTGAGCTACACTCCCAGTCCCACAATCATGTTAAATAATTAATTACATAGTAATGTGTCAATGATCAGGTAATGGACATCTCTCTCAAAGATCTATATTTTAAAATTTTAAGTGAATTTCAGACAAAAAATTACAGAAAAGTAAAAAATAAAAATCACAGAGATGGGGTATGACTGTCCAGGTATCTCATACTGAGAATGTATATGTATGGCGTTGATTCCTTTCTGCTTTCCATGACTTTCTCCCTTTATCTAATACCCAACCTAGAAACTTTTAAAAAACACCATTTTTTGGGGGAGATCCCTTCTCCCTCATTCACCCATTGAGAGAGAAGTTTTGGGAGGCTGGGGCTATCACACCAGAGAGAAAACAGTACAAAAGAATTTAACAGTACAAGTATATTTATATTTATATTACTGCTCATAATAATATATAGTAAGTTATCATATTATAAAAATATATGATAAAATCTTTTGTGTGTGTGTATGGTGCTAGGAATTGAACCTCCTGCATGCTAGGCAAATACTCTACCACTGAACTGCATCCCCAGCCCTATGATAAAATCTTGTAAGAAACTGAATGAACTAAAGCTTGACAACTAACTCTTTTAAGAGAACAGAATAAAACTGCAGGGGCTGGCTAAGTTCCACTAATTTCTTTTCATTTTCTTTGATTTTTTCTCCTGATCTTCAGTTATTCTTTCTGCAGGTCGCTTTTTCAACCCCTTCATTTTTCTAGTTTGTAGTTTGCTTAGGTCTTGTTTCTGCATATGAATCCTTCCATAAGTTGTACCAAAAGTATCATGGGAGATATTTTTCTTCTTCTTTGGCTACAAAACAAAGGGAAAA
Organism: Sciurus vulgaris; assembly: GCF_902686455.1. Taxonomy (NCBI): domain Eukaryota; kingdom Metazoa; phylum Chordata; class Mammalia; order Rodentia; family Sciuridae; genus Sciurus; species Sciurus vulgaris. The sequence continues at coordinate 53,963,282 of NC_136467.1, forward strand.
AAAATTGGTGAGTGTGTGTATATCTTTTACTTCTTTTTAAAATGGCATTCTACTATCATGAACTGCTAAAAATCAAATACTCAACAACTACTTTAAAACAATTTCCATCAATGAGGGTTCCCTCAATGCTATAGTGTATAGCACTATATATCTTTGTTCTCGAACCTAACTATCCATACCCATCACCTGGGAATCCTGTTAAAATGTAGATTCTAATTCACCAGGCAAACTGTCAGGCCACACTGCGAGAAGACACTAACCAATGTCGTATATCAAGAGAATATCCTTTGTTGAGTTTAAGAAATTGTGCCTATCATTTCCATCTCTAATGTTATTCCAGAGGTAACATGTCTACTTTCTAAAACCACTTAAAAAAAAAAATCAAAACATTTATGCACATATGGTTTATACATCCTTTCTCTAAATTCCCAGTCTTCGCAATGCCTTTAATGATTCTTTTTTGCTGAAAATGACAGTTTGGACTATCAGAAAGTTCTAAGCCAAACTTGATGCCTGTTTTTTGTTTGTATGTTGAACTGGGGATTGAACCCAGGGGTGGGCTCTACCTTTCTATCTCCGGCCCTTTTTATTTTATTTTTCAGACAGGGTCTAAGTTTCCAAGGTTGATCTCAAACTTGCTATCCTCCTGCCTCAGCCTTCCAAGGAGCTGGATTACAGGTGTGTGCCACAATTTTGATGCTTGGTTTCTGTAACTCTTTTTATTATCCTTTATGGTTGCCCTTCTGTTTCTTTTTCCCTTTCCTGGATCTGTGACTCTAGCTTTATTTATTTATCTTTTTTGTGTATGTCCTTTAATACGCTGCATATCCTTTTGGAAAGAAGGATGCAATATATAAATAAATGTGGCACCAAATTTTAAGTCATATACCTTGAGGGCTTTTGGCATTTTCATAGATAATTTATAAAGGTCATCTGATGCCAGGTGTGTCCTCCTCACAACCAGATCCAATGAAGGTCCCATCTCTTCCAATTCAATCCGTGGTGTTCTGCAACCAGATTTCTTCAACTGCAACCTTAATGAAATAGGAAAAAAAAGAAATGTTGCTTTGATGTTTTATAAAACTCTCCCCCCCCCATACTCCTGTTCAAGGGATTTATACTTACATATAGTGATATAACATACTCACCCCTTTTTTTTTTACATTTTATTTTGAGATGATTTTTTGGTCTATTTATTTTGAGATGCTAAGTTGCTTAGGACCTTGCTAAATTGCTAAGGCTGGTTTTGAACTTGGGATCCTTCTGCTTCAGCCTCTCAAACTGCTGGGATTACAGGCATGTGTACCACTGCATCCAGTGAGGCCAAGCTTCTTAAACACTTTAGACATCAGATCAAGTACATCCTTTGGTTAATTTTTTTTTAAGTCAGAAATATATTTGGGAGGCAGGAGAATCACAAGTTCAGTGCCAGCCTGGGCAACTCAGCAAGACCCTGTCTCATTAAAAAAAAAAAAAGACTGGGGATGTAGCTCAGTGGTAGTGTTAGCCTAGCATGTGTGAGGTTCTGGATTTACTCCCAGTACCACAAAAACATAAAACAAAAACAAAGCCCAAAATATTTTTTTGGAGCAGGGGGTAGCAAGGATTGAAGCCAGGGGTGCTTTATCACTGAGCTATATCCCTAGTCTTTCATTTCTTATTAATTTTTTTTTAAATCCCCTGACAGGACCTAATTTTGTGAGATTGGCCTAGAACTGCCTCAGCCTCCTGAGTCACTGAGATTATAGGGGTGTGCCACAATGCCTGGCACAAAACCCAAATTAAAACCACTTCCTTTACCTTATTCCATCAAATACACTGTACTATTTTCTTAAAAGAGATGCTTCAATTCCAAGCCTTCATATCTTCAGCCAAGGATCTACTGACCATAACTTTTATACCACACACTTAATATCCATCTCAGATCCTAACTTGGTTTTCTCTAAATCAAAAGTAACATTCAGTTCTGCAAGACAGTATGGTACAAAATACAGAGACAAAAGACAAACAGAACCTTGTTACTTCTCTTTCAGATGGGCTCAGGCTATAGACATGCTAAATGTAATTGTTTAAATATCTGCCCATTTCTTTTCAGATTGTAATTTTCTCCCTCTCAAACACCTCTTTTTAACCAACATTCTGTTTTCATTGAGTAAACTCCCTTACTGGAAAATTTTGTTTGCTTTCTTGGGGTACTGGGGATTAAACCCAGAGGTGCTTTGCCACTGAACTACATCCCTAGTTCTTTTAAATTTTTGAGACAGGGTCTCACTAAGTTGCTCAGGGCCTCTCAAAGTTGCTGAGTTGAACTTTCAATCCTCCTCCTTCAATCTTCTGAGTTGCTGGGATTGCACGTGTGTGCCACTGAGCCTGGTTCATAATACATTCTTATTTTATGGCAGTAATGGGGATTGAACTCAGGGCCTTCTGCATGCTAGACAAGCATTCTAACACTGAGCCACAGCCCCAGACCTATAATACATTCATGAAAGCCCCCAAACCAAGTAAGGAAATGCAAATTACTTTGAATTTTAACTAGCTAAAAAATAATTGTAAAGCTCCATTAGGTGCAGTGGTACACAACTGTAATCCCAGCAGCTCAGGAGGCTGAGGCAGGAGGATTCCAAATTCAAAGCCAGCCTCAGCAACTCAGTAAGGCCCTACACAATTTAGCAAGACCCTGCCTTAAAATGGAAAATATAAAAAGGTCCGGGGACGTGGCTCAGTGGTTAAGTGCCCCCGACTTCAATCCCCACTACCAAAAAAAAAAAAAAACAAAAAAAACCTCCTAATTACACACTGCAATCAATATTTTATTGTATTTTGCCATATTATTATTTTTGTGTGTGTATGTAGTGGAAGGGATTGAGACCAGAGATTCACAAATGTTAGACAAGGGCTATTCCACTTGACTACATCCACAGTTCCAATTATTTTACTTTCGATGAAAGGAAAAAGCATAAATGGTACTATTAATCGTATAGTAGGAAAATTAAGCATTTGTGACTCAGTTCAGTTGAGCTCATGATGAAAATCACTAACTGACAAAAGAGGTGAATATTTATTTTCATTTAGATATGTCATTAGACGCACAGTTGGTCAGTTCTCTCTTTTGTTATGAATAAAAATGAAAATCATCTGAGCCAGGAGTGCCAGTGAATGCCTGTAAGTCACAACACTTGGGAGACTGAGGTAGGAGGATCACTTGAGGCCAGGAGTCCCAAGGCCGGCTTAGATATCACAGCAAGACTCCATCTCCCAAAATACAAACCAAAACAAACCAAAACCTCTACGAAATCTGGACACAAATGATTGTACAACAGTATTACTGAACAGAAGACACTATCAACACTCTGCTGCTAGTTCACATGTTGAATTGCCAAGCCATTGCTTAAAATGTCCATCAGAGACTGAACTCAATGTACAAAAAAAGGTAGTTTGGAAGATCAGTGTAATCTCTAGGAAAGCGGGGTTCTACCAGCCAGTGCCAATGTTTTATTTTCAAAAAGAAAAAAAGGCATGCTTACTTCAAAAGACAATTACAGCACATTATTAAGCTCTTTAATAAAAACAGAATCTGCTTGTTAGGATTTATACTTATAGGTAGACTTGGTGGTGCATAAAAGTAATTCTAGCAACTCAGGGGTTGCTGAGGTAGAAGGATCACAAGTTCAAGGTCAGACTCAACAACTTAGCAAGATCCTGCCTCAAAATAAAAAAATTAAAAGAACCGAGGTTGGGGCTGGGGAGAGGGGAGATAGCTCAGTTGGCAGAGTGACCCTGGGTTCAATCCCCAGCACCACAAAAAAAAAAAAAAAAAAAAAAGAAAGAAAGAAAAGAACCGAGGTTGCGGCTCAGTGGCAAAGCACTCCTGCATTCAATCTGCAATTCAAAAAAAGGGGGACGATGAGGGGAGCTTATATTTACATTGTGCTGGGATTAGGGGTAGAGGGCCTAGGCTAGACAGAAGGTAAAATGAATCTAGCCACTGATTTTTGTTATTCCTTTAGGACTACAGTTTTCTTTTCTTTTCTTTTCTTTTTTGAGGGTGGGGATAGATACCAGGATTGAACTCAGGGGCATTCAACCACTGAGCCACATCCCCAGTCCTATTTTGTATTTTTTTAGAGACAGAGAGAGTCTCACTGAGTTGCTTAGCACCTTGCTTTTGCTGAGGCTGGCTTTGTACTTGTGATCCTCATATCTCAGCCTCCCGAGCTGCTGGGATTATAGGCATGTGCCACCGCACCCAGCGGGACTACAGTTTTTTAAAAGATTTAGGATTTTGGCTCTCTCGCCCTCTGGAGATAGGATGCATTCTCCCTCAAGTGTGTATTCCTTGCTCTACCCCAAAGGTTTCTCATCTTTTGAGATTGATAACCAACCCCCCCCATTTTCTTGAAAGCCTATCTATTTTTCCTATTTAAACCTCTGTCTGTGCCTTGGCCAGGGTTGGGGGGTGGTTAAAATTCTGAGATTTGTTTTGGCTGGTCTGACTTATGGCTATGCACTCTAAATGCAGTTTAGAACAATAAAAAGTTGAGCACCTTGGTGCACACCCATAACCCCAGTGACTTGGGAGGCTGAAGCAGGAGGATCACAAGTTCAAAGCCAGCAGCTTCAGCAACTTAGAAGGCCCTAATTAACTTAGCAAGACCCTGTCTCGAGATTAAAAAAAAAAAAAAATAGGAATGTGTGCAGCTGTGCAAGTTTATAAACCAGCAACCCTGCAGGCTGAGGCAGAATAGTAATTTCAAGGTCAGCCTTGTCAATTTAGTCAGGCCCTAAGCAGGCCCTTAGTGAGACTCCATCTCAAAACAAAAAAATTAAAACGGCTGGAGATATATGTAGCTCAGTGGTAAAGCACCACTGGGTTCACTTCCCAGTACCTATCAAACAAACAAACAACAAAACAAATAAAGAGATACTGTATAAAGCTAAGGCAGATCATTCTTGAATTAGTGTTCCAGACTCAGAAAGCATACAATATTAAATGCCCCCGGACCCTGAAAAACTAGAATTTCAGAGGCAAAGATTAGCAGGATCTAATCTAATTCTGATGGTGTGTCAGCACAGTGCTGCTGCCACTACTATTCAGCAAACTCTCCAAATTCTTGAGCAGATGCCAATTTTGCTTGAGCCCTATAAAACAGTCACACTAACATGCTAACCCTGAGAATTAAGAAAAACACGCTAGGGCTGGGGAGATAGCTCAGCTGGTAGAGTGCTTGCCTCGCAAGCACAAGGCCCTGAGTTCAATCCCCAGTACCACCAAAAAAAAAAAAAAAAAAAAAAAACCATGCTAAGAAACATACTTACTTATAGCTTCGAAAGTAAATCTTCCCATTCAGTGCAGTGAAATGCAGAACATACTCTAATCCAGCCAGGCGAATATTTGATACTGTGGGGCCTCTGAAAAAGTCTAAAAGCACATGTGAAATTACTTTTGAAAAACTCAATACATGTCAGGTGTGGTGGTAATAAACCCGTAATCCCAGCAACTTAGAAGGTTTAGGCAGGAGGATTACAATTTCAAGACCAGCCTCAGAAATTTAGTGAGGCCTTAAGCAACATAGTGAAACCATGTCTCAAAATTAAAATTCAAAAGGGCTGGGGATGTAGCTCAGTGGTTAAGCATTCATGGGTTCAATCCCCAGTACCAAAAAATCTCAACACACTTTATTTTTTTTTGGTGCTGGGGACTGAACCCAGGGCCTTGTGCACAAAAGGCAAGCACTCTACCAACTGAGCTAACTCCCCAGCCCTCAACACACTTTTTAAATCCAATTTCCAAGAGCTTTATTCTAAATGCCCCATTTTGCTCTAATATTTACCTAAAAAGATAGGCAGTACAAAAATGATCCCTGAAAAATGTGTGAAAGTTTCACCTCTCAATCATTTAATCTCATGACTCTTTCACCGAAACATAATTTTTCAATTTTGAAATTCTTTTAAAGCCAATGTTCCATATCAGAGTATCATATTTACCATGGATATTAACTTTTTAAAAAAAGTCAGTCAAGGCATAAATTTTTAAATTACTAATAAGTAGCTGAAAAGTCCAGGACCTGATCAAGGAAAGTTCAAGATGAGTCTAAAACAAAGGTGTGATAGATTAAAATGTGTCTAAAAATGCTGACAAAAAGCTGGCCTGCAAATGGGCAGGAATGATAGTTCAGGAAAAAGATATTATGAGGGTACAGATGAAGATAAAACTTCAGTTAAAAAGAAGGGGCTGAAAATTAATTGGTTTTAGTCAGAGATGGAAAGCTCAGTTTGATATTTTTCAGTGGATTAATTACAGGCAAAAATAATATTTTAAATGTGTCTGTGTCCACAAGTCACACAAGTCAGTGGAAAGGGAGACTGGAGGCCAATCTGCATACTTACAGAAAAGCCATAGGATCTGTAGTCAGGGAATATAATCAGATCCTGAATCTGCTACTTAGTATCTCTTCATACTGGGCAATCAAGCTAACTGGTCTCCATTTCTTTATCCATAACCTGGGAACAATATTACTCTTAGGCACTGAATGCTCATATTCTCTCAATATTTATACTTTGAAGCTCTAGGCATCAATGTGGCTATATTTAGAGAGGAGGCCTCTGAGGATAATATGAAGTTTAAAGACCCTAATCCAACAGAATTTATGTCCTAGTAAGAAAAAAATCAGCAAGCCTGTTGTGCCCTCCCTCCCTGGGCACAAATTAAAGATAGGTCATGTGAGAACACAGGAAGAAGGTGGCCAGGGAAGAGAGTCCTCACCAGAAAGAGAATTGGAAGCAACTTTGATCTTGGGCATTAAGCTTTGGAACTACAAGAAAACAGATTTCTGTGGGTTAAGCCACCAAGTCAATGATATCTTGCTATGGCAACCTGAGAAGACTGATTCAACAACCTCTGTGAGGCTATAGAAAAGATTAATAATTACCTAATCAAACCTATAGCAGTTATTTTCATTACTGCACGTTTTTCTTTTTTGGGGTACTAGGGATTGACTCTAGGGACACTTTACCACTGAGCCACGTCCCCACAGTCCTTTTTATTTTTTGAGACAGGGTTTTGCTAAGTTGCTTAGGCCTCACTAAATTGCTGAGGCTAGACTCAAACTTGAGATCCTCCTGCCTCAGCCTCTTGAGTTGCTGGGACTACAGGTATGTGCCACCACACCCACCTAACTGCACATTTTTCAAACAGATTAAAAATTAGGAAATGTGGGCTGGGGTTGTGGCAGAGTGGTAAAGTGCTTGCCTAGCATGTGTGAGGCACTGGGTTCAATTCTCAGCACCACGTATAAATAATTGAATAAAATAAAGGTCTATCAACATCTAAAATTTTTTTTTTTAATTAGGAAATGAGAAAGACAATGTAGCTATTGATATAAATAAAGGCATTAAGAAGAATTAATCTTATTAGGTAGCTAAATAACAGGTCTTAAAGAAATACTTATTAAAATTAACCCATTTCTTGATTTACTATCAGCTTAATGTTCAATGAACAGTCACATAAAAACAGTAACAATAAAAATTAGGAAGGACTGAATCTAAAAAGATTATTTGCTGGTTTTCTATCAAGGATGCAGTTCTAGCCAGACATGATGGCATACACCTTTAATCCCAGCCAGCTAGGGAGGCTGAGGCAAGTCACAAATTCAAAGCCAACCTCAGCAACTTAGCAAGATCCTGTTTCAAAATAAAAACTAATCATTTTTTTTTTTTTAAAAAGGGCTGGGATGTAGCTCAGTAGTTAAGCAACCTGGGTTCAGTAGTTAAGCAACTTGGGTTCAACAGTTAAGCAACCTAGGTTCAATTCCCAGTACCAAAAAAAAAAAAAACAAAAAAAACCCACATAGTTCCGGGGCTGAAGATGTAACTTAATACATTCCTGGCATTCATGAGATCCTAGATTTCATCCCCAGCACTGCAATTTAAAAAAGGAAAAATAAGAAAGCAATTTCCACTAGATTTATAGAATACTTTTTACAAAAAAACTATATTATTTAAGTAAGCAAAAAAGAAACTTCCTATAAGAAAGCCCTTCATTAATTTCTTTCCTCACTGATCTTCCATACAGTCATTTCAGTGATAGACCACATAGATGACAATGGTTCCATAAGAATATATCATCTAAGCCAGCCATAGTGGCATAGGTCTGTAATCCTAGCAACTCAGAAGACTAAGGCAGTAGGATCGATCGAAGGTTTGGGTGAGGACAGCCTAGGCAACCTAGTGAGGGCCTAAGCAACTTAGTAAGACCCTGTTCAAAATAAAAAAGAAAACGGGCTGGTGATGTGGATCAGTGGTTTAAACACTCTAGGGTTTAATCTCCAGTATCTCCCCATGCCTGGAAAAAAAATTATATGTATGTGTATATATATACACACACAAACACACATACATATACACATATATATATCACCCAGTAATGTCAGAGTCAATTTAGTTTGTGTAGATACACTTTGATACTTCAACTCTCACCTGACACATTTTTCAGGCTATATGTGCATCATTAAATGACACATCACTGTATTTCATTTGAACACACAACTAAGGAACAATTATTTTACTTCATATTTACACTGAAAACCCACTTCCCTTTGTGTCCTACTATCGCATTCCATTCCTCTTCCACCTGTCTGTTTCGGTCCCCAGATTGCATTAGGTTTTCACTCCCTTCCCTCATCGCTACATTATGTGGTCATTCATGCCACCTAGTGGAAACACAAAATGAGAAGGCAGGGCTTTAAAAGGCCATCAAAACAAAGGCAAACAAAAGCCCTGTCTGTTTTAAGAAATTATAAGTGCCTACCCTCACCCAACATAATCATATGGGAACCTAGTGGGGAAAGGTGGGAAATCTGGGTCAATGGAGTACAAGTAATAGAAATGCCTGAAAATCTGGCTGAAATAATACTCCTGCTGGGCACAGGGCACATGCCTGTAATCCCAGCGACTCAGGAGGACCACAAATTTGAAGCAAGCCTCAGCAACTTAACAAGACCCTAAGAAACAGTGAGACCCTAACTCAAAATAAAAATCAAAAAGGGCTGGGAATGTAGCTTGGTAGTGAAGTGCCCCTGGGTTTAAACCCTAGTACCAAACAAATAAGCAAGCAAAAATTCTTGATATTTTTGGGATTTACTATAGAAAATAGGAAATATTAATCACTGCCATTTATGTATGAATTTAATTCATAGAAAATATAGGTAAGAACCTACAAAGATTCTGCAAGAGAAAATGGACTAACAGGCAGAAAAGCTCACGTTTTGGGTCTCAGTTCTGCTTTACCTATTTAATACCCCTTATTTAACCTCTATGAGCTTCTGTTTGTTTTCCCATTTCTGCAATGAATGTCACCAAATTCCAGAGTTTTTATAAGGATTAAACAGATAATACTAATGCTCAGCCAGGGGTATGGTTCAGTGGTACAATACTTGCCTAGCATTTAGGGGGCCCTGGGTTCAATCCCCACCCCTCTTAAGGTTTATATGTGAGGTGTTCCCCAAAAGATCATGTGAGACAATGCAAGAAGGATCAGAGGAGAAATGATTGGGCTGTAAGAGTCTTAACCCAAACAGTGATTTAATCCCCCTGACAGGGATTAACTGAGTGGTAACTGAAGTGGTAGGGTGAAGCTGGAGGAGGTGGGAACTGAGGCATGGCTTTGGGTATATATTTGTATCTGGTAAGTGGAGTCTCTCTCTGCTTCTTGATCACAATGTAAGCTGCTGCCCTCTGCCACACTCTTCCGCCATGATGTTCTGCCTCACCTCAAGTCCTGAGGAATGGAGCTGGTTATGGACTAAGAACTCTGAAATCGTGAACCCTCAAATAAACTCTTCCTCCTCTACAGTTATGCTGGTCAGGTCATTTAGTCACAGCAGTGAAAAAGCTGACTAAAACAAGCCCCCAAAACCAAAACCAAACAACTCCCCTGCCCCAAGGCTTATTAAGAGAAACGAGAAGTTCTGAAAATTGTAATCCAACAATAACACTGTTAATAGTACCAACAAGAAAAAATAAAACCAATGTGTCTCAATGTATCTATCCCAAATCTTTTTTAGTGGGCTCAGATTATAAAGTGCAAGAATATGATTTAATTTGTACGCAACCAACTTTCCAATGATAATCTAGGGCAAAGTATATAAAAAAGTTTTTAAAAGGGTAATTTAGGGTAACAAGCCTAAATTTATAAAAATGGTACAAAAAAAGGCTCAAATGAAGTAAAATAAATTACTGAAAATTGAGAAAATGTTGCTGCACATCAATAAGGGACCTTGAGGCTGTCAAAAAAGAGGTGAAGAAGACTGCTGCTCAGAGTCATCAAAAAGTTCACCAGACCCTTTAAATGAGTTCAAATCTCTTGATAAAATTATTCTCCAGGGTTATAAAACAAACAAACAAACCCCCCCCCCCCAGGCAACTATGGTCACAGGACACTGAGATTACCAACCTTTCAAAAATCACGGAGAGCTGGGAATATAGTTCAGTTGGCAGAGTGCCTGCCTAGCATGCACAAGGCCCTGGGTTCAATCCTCAGCATCACAAAAATTATTAAAATCAAAACTAACATGTAGCTGAGCATGGTGGTGCACAATTAAAAACCCAGCTACTCCAGAGGCTGAGGCAGAAGGGTCCCAAGTTCAAGATTAGCCTAGGCAATTTAACAAGACCCTATCTTAAAATAAAATGAGAAAGGGCTGGGGAGATAGCTCAGTTGGTAGAGTGCTTGCCTCATAAGCACAAGGCCCTGGGTTTGATCCCCAGCACCGCGCAAAAAAAAAAAAAGAGAAAGAATGAGGATATAGCTCAGTGGTAGATCAACTGCCAAGTACGAATGAGACCCCCTGGGTTTTATGCCCAGTACTGAGAGAGAAAAGAAAAAAAAAAAAAAAAAAAAAAAAACCAAACAAACAAACAAATTAAAAAAAAAAAAAAAAAAGCCCTTGAATGCTGGGGATACAGCTCAGTTCACAGAGTGCTTGCCTGTCAAACACAAGGCCCTGGATTCAATCCCCAGCACTGCAAAAAAAAGAAAACTGGAAGAACAGTAACAATAATACCAATTTATCAAAAAAGGAAAAACGTGGGGATTGGGGTTATGGCTCAGTGGTAGGGTGCTTACCTAGCATGTCTGAAGCACTGGGTTCAATTCTCAGCACCGCATAAAAATAAATGAAAAAATAAAGTAATATTACTTCACTACTAGTAAGTCATCTACTGGGGCGGGGGTGTACAATGGTAAGTACATGCTTGGCATGCCAAAAGTCCTGGGTTTGATCCCCAGCAAGGGCAGCAGGGTGGTGGTAGAGTAAGTCATCTATAAAACGATTCTGTATGTTTCTTGTGAAAATTAAGCAATCAATGTAAAGTACCTAACAAATATTTGGCACTGAGAATGCTGATGACAATGAAATAAGCTGGGGAGGTCACTGAGGGTTTCCTGGAAACCAAAACCTGATATGAAACTTCAAAGAACATTAGAAATTGAAAAAATAAGAACGACATCAGGAAATATAAGAGGGATGTGCAAAACACATTTCAACAAACCACTTTTTCAAAGAAAAATAAAAGGAAACTGAAGATCAAGAGGGTAAGTTATACTGAGGTGGTTATGAAAGTGCTTGTGTATCAAACTAAGAGGTCTCAGAGATCAAAGTGGTGAAAGTGGATGATGTTTAACAATCGTGAAATTTGAAGTTCACAACTTAAGTTTAACCTAACAACACTACTAATGACAGGATAGGGGTGTAAGCATTTTGTAAAGTATAAAACACTGTATAAATAGGATGATACTTCAATCACAACATCAAAAAAATCATCCATAAAATGTATATTCCCTTTAGCTCTATTTAGATAGATAATTAAGTAACAATGAAATTGAAAAAAGAAAAAAAAAAATTGTACACCCAAACAAAGTGCCATCAATGACAGTCAAATTGCCTACCTCAACTACCCTACAAATAAAATATATTAAAATATTTACCAATAAGAAGACTTTTTAATCTTCTGTAGTCTTCAGTTGCATCAAAAGCATCACCAGCAAATATTAACATGGGTTTTGTTCCCTCGGGACATTTACTATTCTGTGAAATGGGGAAAAAAAAAAGGTAATTATTCAACTATCAAAGTCTAAACTGTTAATATGCTGATTTTTAGGCAGTCAATACATATGGTAATTTGTTTTAGATTATATTAACTATTCTAAAGCTATGTCTGCAAATACTGATTTTATAGTTAAAAAAAAAAAAAAAAGATTAGATTTTTAGGCTTATAGACACTTAGACTGAAAAATAATTGAGCCAGGTACAATGGCATGCCTATAGTCCCAGCTACTTAGGAGGCGGACTGGGGAGGATCCCTTGAGCCTAGGAGTTCCAAGACCAGCCTAGGCAACACAGCAAGACCACATCTCAAAATAACAATAATAATAAAAAATAAATTCTTGCCAGTTGCAGTGGTGCACACTGTAATCCCAGCAGCTGGGGAGGCTGGGATAGGAGGAATCACAAGTTCAAAGCCAGCCTCAGGGTCAAGTGCTTCTAAGTTCAATGCCCGTATCCCCCCATAAAATTCTTTTTTCCATTCATTTACATTTATCATATAATAGGAGGTCAAAGAATGATGTTAAACTACTTTTTAACATTAGTTTATACAGAAAATAAAATTAAAGCTACATTTGAGAAAAACAAAACCAACTGAAAAAAACTAAAAATTGCCCTCTCATAGCCAGCATTCCAGAATCAAATAAATTTAAACTGCAGTTTCTCTGAATTATTGTACCACTGTGCTTTCCTACTGCGTTACATTAAAAGCAACTTTAGGAACAAGGTATGGTGATACCTACCTGCAATCCCAGCTAAAAGGGTGGCTGAGGCAGAAAGATTTCAAGTTCAAGGCCAGCAACTTAGTGAGAGCCAGTCTCAAAATAAAAATAAAAAGGGCTGGGGATGTGGTTCAGTGGTTAAGCACCCTTGGGTTCAATCCCTGGTACCAAAGGAAAAAAAAAAAAAAAGGACTAGGGATGTGCTAACATGGTAGATCTCTTGACTAACACAGGTAACACTCTGGGCCCAATACCCAGTAATAGGAAAGGGCAGGGGAGACTTAAAATTTAAACCACTACCCAAACATTCACATGGAAAACAATGTAATTTTATACAAGTTGTAGAAAATACGGATCAATTCTCACTTCATAGTCTTGAAGTGCTTGCTATAAAAAAGTATTTTGTCTAACTCTAGATTTTCTATACTAAGGATACGTGAAGAAGATTTAGAAGCTACCAAGTAAAGAAGAAATTCTTTTTTTTTTTTGGTGCTGGGGATCAAACCCAGGACCCTGTGCTTGTGAGGCAAGCACTCTACCAACTGAGCTATATCCCCAGCCCCAGAAGAATTCTTTAACTGAAGGATTAACTTATGAAGGAAGGTGAAAGGTTGTTGGTCGAGTTTCCCATTAATTCTAGTACCTCCACTCTGACAGGTAATCAGGGATTATCCAAATCCAGCAGAAAAACAAATAGGAACAAAAAAAAAAAAAATGTCACTCCAGCATTATTTACCGGATCTTCAAGATTCTATCTGAACCTTCCCCAAGGATTCCTAAATGAAAGAAGGTGCTGAAGTTACAACTCAAGATGTATTTGTGGCACAGACAAAATGACAAGAAATGAATGAAAATGGGGTCCAAGTGCCAACAAAATCTTGTGTGCTTTCCCTCAGTGCCGTCATTCCCGGGTTGCCTCTGAGAGGCCAAGCAGGATGTACTGCTACAAGTGTGTCATCTGAAGTGACATCTCTATTCAGTCAAGTCACTGGGCCATTTCCTTCCACATGTAAGTCACTCTGAGGGGAAGCAAATATGAGTAGGAAAATAAACCTCTCAAGATTGTATTTTTCTCTTTTCAGTGCTGAGGATCAAAACCTCATGCATGCTGGGTAGGTGCTCTATCACTGAACCACCCCCTCCCCATTTGCTCAGGTTGATGAATGGGAATCTTCAGTCTGTTTCAACTCCTGCACTTATATGTTGTGTTCTGCCTTCCAAGAACCTTTAAGCCTGAGCATAATACTCAACTTTGGCTCAGCTCCAACTCTGGTTGCGAGTCCTTCCCTACTTGATCTGCACCCAGAGGTATGTGTGTGTGCAGCTCTGGGTCCCAGCTTGGTGGGAAGGCATGACTCCAGGGTCAACATCTGGCGTTCTGCTTGTCTGAGCCCATTTTGAGCTTGAGGAATCAATCTCAATCTAGTAAAGTGCTTAGGTTCCGTTGCTTAAAAAAAAAAAAAAAAAAAAGAAAAAAAAAAAAAGAAAATGGTACTGGGAATTGACTCCAGGGGTACTCTATTACCGAGTTGCATCCTCATTCTTTATATTTTGTGTGGGCGGGCAGGGGTACTGGGGAGATTCGGGACACTCAACCACTGAGCTACATCTCCAGCCATATTTTGTATTTTATTTAGAGACAGGGTCTCACTGAGTTGCTTAGTGCCTCACCACTGCTTAAGCTGGCTTTGAACTTGCAGCCCTTCTGCCTGCCTCAGTCTCCTGAGCCCCTCGGATTACAGGCATGTGCCACCATGCCCAGCCCCATCCTTTTATTTTGAGATAGGGTCTCACCAAGTTACTAAAGCTGACCCCAAACTTGCAACCCTACCTCAGCCTCCTGATGAGCTGGGATTATAGATGTGCATTACCACACCTAGCAAAGCTCAGGTGCTTTTGATCATTGTTCACCAAAAGCCCTAATCGCTGAGTTCTAGATGCTTTGCCATTTCCCCCTTATCTGTTTTCTTTTATACAGGCCCCAGCCTTGTTCAGGGGTCTACACAGAGCCAAACCTTTCTTCTATTTTCTGATTCCTAGGGAGTAAGGTAAAATGTATCGTAAGGAAGGACAAGAAGTTATTGAAAGGAAGGAATGCAAGAATAGCATTGAAATGCATTGTCACATTTTAGAACTTTACCCCAAAAGGCTTTGAACTGCAAAATGTGCAGAACATGAACAATTAAGGCCCAGCTAAAATTCCTTAAATGGCCTCACTGGCACACTCTGAATGGTACAGGAAAAGTGTCATCCTTTCAGTTTTTCAACTTGAACAACTTGTGTTCTTGGAATGAGAGGAAAAAACATTGGAAAGCAAGTTGACTTCTCATAGCTAGCACAAACTTCAAGCCAGCAAGCCCATTTCACCTTCTTAGAGATTATTTGAGTGGATACAGAATATTCTATACAATTTCATTTGTATTTGCTAGGATACATTAGCCTTAAGTGTGGTTAGTACATGTTTTGACCATTTCTATGATTAAAAGTGAAGTGTGTGTGTGGTGTGGGTGTATATATATATATATATATATATATATATATGCACTAATTAAAACAGTACTACTAATAATAGGAGATCAGTAGAATTGAGCAGGAGAATTGGGGGAATGAGAGAAAGAGAAGGTACTGGAGAATGAGATTGACCAAATAGTGTGCATTATAAATATGGCCTAATGAATCCCACTATTATGTAAAATTATAGTGCACCAATCTAAAATAAAGAAAGAAGTGCACTAAGAATGCATTCCTGGACTGGATTGTGGTTCAGTGGTAGAGCAGTTGCCTAGCATGTATGAGGCACTGGGTACAATCCTCATCAACACATAAAAATAAATGAATAAAAAAGGTATTGTATCCATCAACAACTTAATTAAAAAAAAAAAAAAAAAAAGAATGCATTACTATGCTGGGCCAGGTAGTGTCACCAGCCTATAATTTCAGAAACTTGGGAGGCAGAGGCAGAAGAAAGATTGGGAAGTTCGAGGAAAGTCTCTACAATTTAGGGAGACTATCTCAAAATTTAAAAAAAAAATAAAAGTAAAAAGGGCTGGGGATGAAGCTCAGTGGTAGAGTACCTCTGGGTTCAATCCCCCTAAAAAGAACATAATGAAGACTGTATTTTTGCACTCTCTTAATTTTATGATGGACAAAGTACCAATTTCTGAAAGAATAAAAAATTTGTTGTTCACATTTGAGTAGTGATTTTAACTTCTTTCATCTTAAAGCTTTTTTAAATCATTTTCTGTTCCCACCCTCTCAAGGGGATAATGAGCCGGAAATAACTAAAACTATAAAGGAAGGAGAAATCAGAAGCAGATTATCAGAAAATTAACATTGATTTAACGTAAGATTTTCCCTTCTCCTTCCTTTTTTTGCAGTACAAGGTTGACACCAGGCCTCACGGTTAGTACTCTACCCACTGACTATACCCCCCCAGACCTTTTATTTAGAGCTAGGGTCTTGGTAAAGTGCCCAGCTAGCCTCAAAACTTGTGATCCTCCTGCTGTCAACATCCTTGGTAGTGTGGGGATTGCAGGGTTGTGCCAACACACCTGTCCATCCTTTTCTTGAATTGGGTAATTGTACTCCTGTTTTGGATTGTTCCATGGGAGGGGAGAATTAAACTGCTTTCCTCAACGACCAAAATCTAAAGTAAACTTTTAGTCAGGCAATTTACTACCTCCACTGATATGAATACAGTCCTCCTCATTTATATATGCTGTATTCTGAAGTTCAGGAAAACTGGAAAATTAAAATTTTGACCCCTCCCTGCAGAAGTGATCAAGGTTCCAGATGGTTCAAAAACTACAGATAGGTTTCAGTAGTATTATATATACGTCTACTAGTAGGGGAATACATTCTAATTATATAGTAGAACTCTGTCAACAGAAATAAAAATTACATAGAAGGTATATCTACAGTCCCCAGCTTAGGGAGGGTTGAAGCAGAATAACAAGTTCGAGGCCAGCCTTGGCAATTTAGTGAGATGTTGCCTCACAAGACAATTTTAAAAAGGGGAGGGGACTGGGGATGGTAGCTCAGCTATAGAGCACTTTTCATAGTAGAGGGCAAATGCCTGGGTTCAATCCCCAGTCTTTCCCCACAATTTACACAGTAAATGGAGGGATGTATTAACAATCTCAAATGAGGTTAGATTACTGATGAAAACATTTATTTAGGTACTGGGGACTGAACCCAAGGGCATTTTATAATTGAGCTACTTTCCCAGTTCCCCTCCCTTTTTAAATTTCAAGACAGGATCTCACTGCGTTGCTGAAAGTTGAACTGAACCCAGGGGCACTTTACCACTAAGCTACATTCTCAGTCCTTTATATTTTTAATTTTAAATGTTAAGACAGGGTCTCACTAAGTTGCTAAGTTCTGTCTTTGAACTTGTGATCCTCCTGCCTCAGCCTCCTAAATCACTGGGATTACAGGTATGTACCACCACACTCAGCTACAAACACTTTTAAGACAATGTCCTATTATAGAAAACCATCATCTGTGGATTGAAATTGAAGTTACTATACAGTAAGTGGTATGGTAGGTCTTGCTGATGGAGAGGGGTCAAGGCATGGCAGGGTCCCTTATACAGCTGGTTGAGGACCATTGTTTACCTCCTTAATCACTATTGATTGGCATTGCCTAATCAATCAGGGGTCAGAAGTTGGAAAAGGACTATGTGGTCCTGTTCCTGATGCCCTTCTTCCCAGCTATTGTTCATCTACTTGCAAACAGTAGCAAATCAATCATTTAGTCCCTTTTCCTTTGACAAAATGCAAATGCCTGCTTTAGATATAAGCTTGTGTAGTGTTTGGCTAAATGTATGATCAATCAATGAGTTATAAGCAATATCAGCACCCTCATTTAGGGGGGGACAGAGCATTCACCATCTGGAAAGGGATAGAGAAAGGTATAGGCAAAGAATGGGTTCACAAGAGAAGGGAATGCACACAGAAGGTTAAAAATGAAACTTCAGCCTCTGCCTAGTGTCTGCACTGCTGACTAGTAACTAAGCAGGATCACAAAGCACATGCACACATAGGCATGGAGAAACTGACAAGAAATTGAAAACAAAAATAATTGTCTATCATGTAACCAATTAGTTTATGTATTTTTTTTTTTTTTTTTTTTTTTTAACAATATAACTGGCTTGTACTTGTATAAAGGAGCTTGTTTGCAAAGGACTCAAAGAAGCTTAAATTCCCCATTCTGGAATAACACGCATGCAATGCTAGTAGGGAGGACATAGAATGCATCTTCCCATTTGTCTAGGCAGAGCGATGATCTTCAAGAAACTTTCAAAACAAGCAGTTAGGGGCTGGGGAGATAGCTCAGTTGATCCCCAGCACCACACACACAAAAAAAACCACAACTAGTTAGGCTCCGACTTACCTCTACTTTGTCTATAAATACCCAGGCCCCTCAAGCAACCTTTAGCTACTGAGGGTTACCTGGTTCCCTAAAGTGCCTGTGCCTTAAAACTCATTCACCTGTTTCTTGCCTTTCAAAAACTTCCTTTGGGGCTGGGGAGATAGCTCAGTCAGTAGTGCTTGCTTTGCAAGCACAAAGCCCTGGGTTCCATCCCCAGCACCACAAAAAAGACCCAAAAACCTTCCTTTGTCTCAGAGAAGAGGGGTGGGATTCCACATAATAGCAGCGTATATCTTTTTGGGTTAGGCAATTGTCAGGCTACGCTGAGAAGCAAGACTATATACCAGACTAAGCATTGTCATACATCAAGAGAATTTCCTGTATTTAGCTCAAGAAATTACGACTATTACAGTGGCACATGCCTGTAATCCCAGGGACTTGGGAGGCTGAGCCAGGAGTATCTAACGCTCAAAGCCAGCCTCAGCAACTGAGCAAGACGCTGTCTCAATATAAAACATTAAAAAAGGCTGGGGATGTAGCTCAGTGGTAAAGCAAGCTTGCATTCAATTCCCAATACACACACACAGTGCCTATCATTTCCATCTCTAGTAGCATTCTAGAGTTAACGTTTCTGGTTTTTTTCTTCTTTTTTTTTCTTTACGGGAATTGAACACAGCACTTCATACATGCTATAAGCACCCTATCACTAAGCTACATCCCCAGTCCTCTACTTAAGTCAAAACATTAATTTTGGGGTGCTGGGAATCAAACTTAGGGCCTTGCACATATTATACAACTGCCCTACAACTGAGCTACACTCCCAGTCCCACAATCATGTTAAATAATTAATTACATAGTAATGTGTCAATGATCAGGTAATGGACATCTCTCTCAAAGATCTATATTTTAAAATTTTAAGTGAATTTCAGACAAAAAATTACAGAAAAGTAAAAAATAAAAATCACAGAGATGGGGTATGACTGTCCAGGTATCTCATACTGAGAATGTATATGTATGGCTTTGATTCCTTTCTGCTTTCCATGACTTTCTCTCCCTTTATCTAATACCCAACCTAGAAACTTTTAAAAAACACCATTTTTTGGGGGAGATCCCTTCTCCCTCATTCACCCATTGAGAGAGAAGTTTTGGGAGGCTGGGGCTATCACACCAGAGAGAAAACAGTACAAAAGAATTTAACAGTACAAGTATATTTATATTTATATTACTGCTCATAATAATATATAGTAAGTTATCATAGTTATAAAAATATATGATAAAATCTTTTGTGTGTGTGTATGGTGCTAGGAATTGAACCTCCTGCATGCTAGGCAAATACTCTACCACTGAACTGCAATCCCCAGCCCTATGATAAAATCTTGTAAGAAACTGAATGAACTAAAGCTTGACAACTAACTCTTTTAAGAGAACAGAATAAAACTGCAGGGGCTGCTAAGTTCCACTAATTTCTTTTCATTTTCTTTGATTTTTTCTCCTGATCTTCAGTTATTCCTTTCTGCAGGTCGCTTTTTCAACCCCTTCATTTTTCTAGTTTGTAGTTTGCTTAGGTCTTGTTTCTGCATATGAATCCTTCCATAAGTTGTACCAAAAGTATCATGGGAGATATTTTTCTTCTTCTTTGGCTACAAAACAAAGGGAAAAAAAAATTGGTGAGTGTGTGTATATCTTTTACTTCTTTTTAAAATGGCATTCTACTATCATGAACTGCTAAAAATCAAATACTCAACAACTACTTTAAAACAATTTCCATCAATGAGGGTTCCCTCAATGCTATAGTGTATAGCACTATATATCTTTGTTCTCGAACCTAACTATCCATAACCCATCACCTGGGAATCCTGTTAAAATGTAGATTCTAATTCACCAGGCAAACTGTCAGGCCACACTGCGAGAAGACACTAACCAATGTCGTATATCAAGAGAATATCCTTTGTTGAGTTTAAGAAATTGTGCCTATCATTTCCATCTCTAATGTTATTCCAGAGGTAACATGTCTACTTTCTAAAACCACTTAAAAAAAAAAATCAAAACATTTATGCACATATGGTTTATACATCCTTTCTCTAAATTCCCAGTCTTCGCAATGCCTTTAATGATTCTTTTTTGCTGAAAATGACAGTTTGGACTATCAGAAAGTTCTAAGCCAAACTTGATGCCTGTTTTTTGTTTGTATGTTGAACTGGGGATTGAACCCAGGGGTGGGCTCTACCTTTCTATCTCCGGCCTTTTTTATTTTATTTTTCAGACAGGGTCTAAGTTTCCAAGGTTGATCTCAAACTTGCTATCCTCCTGCCTCAGCCTTCCAAGGAGCTGGATTACAGGTGTGTGCCACAATTTGATGCTTGGTTTCTGTAACTCTTTTTATTATCCTTTATGGTTGCCCTTCTGTTTCTTTTTTCCTTTCCTGGATCTGTGACTCTAGCTTTATTTATTTATCTTTTTTGTGTATGTCCTTTAATACGCTGCATATCCTTTTGGAAAGAAGGATGCAATATATAAATAAATGTGGCACCAAATTTTAAGTCATATACCTTGAGGGCTTTTGGCATTTTCATAGATAATTTATAAAGGTCATCTGATGCCAGGTGTGTCCTCCTCACAACCAGATCCAATGAAGGTCCCATCTCTTCCAATTCAATCCGTGGTGTTCTGCAACCAGATTTCTTCAACTGCAAACCTTAATGAAATAGGAAAAAAAAGAAATGTTGCTTTGATGTTTTATAAAACTCTCCCCCCCCCATACTCCTCGTTCAAGGGATTTATACTTACATATAGTGATATAACATACTCACCCCTTTTTTTTTACATTTTATTTTGAGATGATTTTTTGGTCTATTTATTTTGAGATGCTAAGTTGCTTAGGACCTTGCTAAATTGCTAAGGCTGGTTTTGAACTTGGGATCCTTCTGCTTCAGCCTCTCAAACTGCTGGGATTACAGGCATGTGTACCACTGCATCCAGTGAGGCCAAGCTTCTTAAACACTTTAGACATCAGATCAAGTACATCCTTTGGTTAATTTTTTTTAAGTCAGAAATATATTTGGGAGGCAGGAGAATCACAAGTTCAGTGCCAGCCTGGGCAACTCAGCAAGACCCTGTCTCATTAAAAAAAAAAAAAGACTGGGGATGTAGCTCAGTGGTAGTGTTAGCCTAGCATGTGTGAGGTTCTGGATTTACTCCTAGTACCACAAAAACATAAAACAAAAACAAAGCCCAAAATATTTTTTTGGAGCAGGGGGTAGCAAGGATTGAAGCCAGGGGTGCTTTATCACTGAGCTATATCCCTAGTCTTTCATTTCTTATTAATTTTTTTTTAAATCCCCTGACAGGACCTAATTTTGTGAGATTGGCCTAGAACTGCCTCAGCCTCCTGAGTCACTGAGATTATAGGGGTGTGCCACAATGCCTGGCACAAAACCCAAATTAAAACCACTTCCTTTACCTTATCCCATCAAATACACTGTACTATTTTCTTAAAAGAGATGCTTCAATTCCAAGCCTTCATATCTTCAGCCAAGGATCTACTGACCATAACTTTTATACCACACACTTAATATCCATCTCAGATCCTAACTTGGTTTTCTCTAAATCAAAAGTAACATTCAGTTCTGCAAGACAGTATGGTACAAAATACAGAGACAAAAGACAAACAGAACCTTGTTACTTCTCTTTCAGATGGGCTCAGGCTATAGACATGCTAAATGTAACTGTTTAAATATCTGCCCATTTCTTTTCAGATTGTAATTTTCTCCCTCTCAAACACCTCTTTTTAACCAACATTCTGTTTTCATTGAGTAAACTCCCTTACTGGAAAATTTTGTTTGCTTTCTTGGGGTACTGGGGATTAAACCCAGAGGTGCTTTGCCACTGAACTACATCCCTAGTTCTTTTAAATTTTTGAGACAGGGTCTCACTAAGTTGCTCAGGGCCTCTCAAAGTTGCTGAGTTGAACTTTCAATCCTCCTCCTTCAATCTTCTGAGTTGCTGGGATTGCACGTGTGTGCCACTGAGCCTGGTTCATAATACATTCTTATTTTATGGCAGTAATGGGGATTGAACTCAGGGCCTTCTGCATGCTAGACAAGCATTCTAACACTGAGCCACAGCCCCAGACCTATAATACATTCATGAAAGCCCCCAAACCAAGTAAGGAAATGCAAATTACTTTGAATTTTAACTAGCTAAAAAATAATTGTAAAGCTCCATTAGGTGCAGTGGTACACGACTGTAATCCCAGCAGCTCAGGAGGCTGAGGCAGGAGGATTCCAAATTCAAAGCCAGCCTCAGCAACTCAGTAAGGCCCTACACAATTTAGCAAGACCCTGCCTTAAAATGGAAAATATAAAAAGGTCCGGGGACGTGGCTCAGTGGTTAAGTGCCCCCGACTTCAATCCCCACTACCAAAAAAAAAAAAAAAAAACAAAAAAAACCTCCTAATTACACACTGCAATCAATATTTTATTGTATTTTGCCATATTATTATTTTTGTGTGTGTATGTAGTGGAAGGGATTGAGACCAGAGATTCACAAATGTTAGACAAGGGCTATTCCACTTGACTACATCCACAGTTCCAATTATTTTACTTTCGATGAAAGGAAAAAGCATAAATGGTACTATTAATCGTATAGTAGGAAAATTAAGCATTTGTGACTCAGTTCAGTTGAGCTCATGATGAAAATCACTAACTGACAAAAGAGGTGAATATTTATTTTCATTTAGATATGTCATTAGACGCACAGTTGGTCAGTTCTCTCTTTTGTTATGAATAAAAATGAAAATCATCTGAGCCAGGAGTGCCAGTGAATGCCTGTAAGTCACAACACTTGGGAGACTGAGGTAGGAGGATCACTTGAGGCCAGGAGTCCCAAGGCCGGCTTAGATATCACAGCAAGACTCCATCTCCCAAAATACAAACCAAAACAAACCAAAACCTCTACGAAATCTGGACACAAATGATTGTACAACAGTATTACTGAACAGAAGACACTATCAACACTCTGCTGCTAGTTCACATGTTGAATTGCCAAGCCATTGCTTAAAATGTCCATCAGAGACTGAACTCAATGTACAAAAAAAGGTAGTTTGGAAGATCAGTGTAATCTCTAGGAAAGCGGGGTTCTACCAGCCAGTGCCAATGTTTTATTTTTCAAAAAGAAAAAAAGGCATGCTTACTTCAAAAGACAATTACAGCACATTATTAAGCTCTTTAATAAAAACAGAATCTGCTTGTTAGGATTTATACTTATAGGTAGACTTGGTGGTGCATAAAAGTAATTCTAGCAACTCAGGGGTTGCTGAGGTAGAAGGATCACAAGTTCAAGGTCAGACTCAACAACTTAGCAAGATCCTGCCTCAAAATAAAAAAATTAAAAGAACCGAGGTTGGGGCTGGGGAGAGGGGAGATAGCTCAGTTGGCAGAGTGACCCTGGGTTCAATCCCCAGCACCAAAAAAAAAAAAAAAAAAAAAAAAAAAGAAAGAAAGAAAAGAACCGAGGTTGCAGCTCAGTGGCAAAGCACTCCTGCATTCAATCTGCAATTCAAAAAAAGGGGGACGATGAGGGGAGCTTATATTTACATTGTGCTGGGATTAGGGGTAGAGGGCCTAGGCTAGACAGAAGGTAAAATGAATCTAGCCACTGATTTTTGTTATTCCTTTAGGACTACAGTTTTCTTTTCTTTTCTTTTTTTTTTTTGAGGGTGGGGATAGATACCAGGATTGAACTCAGGGGCATTCAACCACTGAGCCACATCCCCAGTCCTATTTTGTATTTTTTTAGAGACAGAGAGAGTCTCACTGAGTTGCTTAGCACCTTGCTTTTGCTGAGGCTGGCTTTGTACTTGTGATCCTCATATCTCAGCCTCCCGAGCTGCTGGGATTATAGGCATGTGCCACCGCACCCAGCGGGACTACAGTTTTTTAAAAGATTTAGGATTTTGGCTCTCTCGCCCTCTGGAGATAGGATGCATTCTCCCTCAAGTGTGTATTCCTTGCTCTACCCCAAAGGTTTCTCATCTTTTGAGATTGATAACCAACCCCCCCCATTTTCTTGAAAGCTATCTATTTTTCCTATTTAAACCTCTGTCTGTGCCTTGGCCAGGGTTGGGGGGTGGTTAAAATTCTGAGATTTGTTTTGGCTGGTCTGACTTATGGCTATGCACTCTAAATGCAGTTTAGAACAATAAAAAGTTGAGCACCTTGGTGCACACCCATAACCCCAGTGACTTGGGAGGCTGAAGCAGGAGGATCACAAGTTCAAAGCCAGCAGCTTCAGCAACTTAGAAGGCCCTAATTAACTTAGCAAGACCCTGTCTCGAGATTAAAAAAAAAAAAAATAGGAATGTGTGCAGCTGTGCAAGTTTATAAACCAGCAACCCTGCAGGCTGAGGCAGAATAGTAATTTCAAGGTCAGCCTTGTCAATTTAGTCAGGCCCTAAGCAGGCCCTTAGTGAGACTCCATCTCAAAACAAAAAAATTAAAACGGCTGGAGATGTATGTAGCTCAGTGGTAAAGCACCACTGGGTTCACTTCCCAGTACCTATCAAACAAACAAACAACAAAACAAATAAAGAGATACTGTATAAAGCTAAGGCAGATCATTCTTGAATTAGTGTTCCAGACTCAGAAAGCATACAATATTAAATGCCCCCGGACCCTGGAAAAACTAGAATTTCAGAGGCAAAGATTAGCAGGATCTAATCTAATTCTGATGGTGTGTCAGCACAGTGCTGCTGCCACTACTATTCAGCAAACTCTCCAAATTCTTGAGCAGATGCCAATTTTGCTTGAGCCCTATAAAACAGTCACACTAACATGCTAACCCTGAGAATTAAGAAAAACACGCTAGGGCTGGGGAGATAGCTCAGCTGGTAGAGTGCTTGCCTCACAAGCACAAGGCCCTGAGTTCAATCCCCAGTACCACCAAAAAAAAAAAAAAAAAAAAAAAAACCATGCTAAGAAACATACTTACTTATAGCTTCGAAAGTAAATCTTCCCATTCAGTGCAGTGAAATGCAGAACATACTCTAATCCAGCCAGGCGAATATTTGATACTGTGGGGCCTCTGAAAAAGTCTAAAAGCACATGTGAAATTACTTTTGAAAAACTCAATACATGTCAGGTGAGGTGGTAATAAACCTGTAATCCCAGCAACTTAGAAGGTTTAGGCAGGAGGATTACAATTTCAAGACCAGCCTCAGGAATTTAGTGAGGCCTTAAGCAACATAGTGAAACCATGTCTCAAAATTAAAATTCAAAAGGGCTGGGGATGTAGCTCAGTGGTTAAGCATTCATGGGTTCAATCCCCAGTACCAAAAAATCTCAACACACTTTATTTTTTTTTGGTGCTGGGGACTGAACCCAGGGCCTTGTGCACAAAAGGCAAGCACTCTACCAACTGAGCTAACTCCCCAGCCCTCAACACACTTTTTAAATCCAATTTCCAAGAGCTTTATTCTAAATGCCCCATTTTGCTCTAATATTTACCTAAAAAGATAGGCAGTACAAAAATGATCCCTGAAAAATGTGTGTAAGTTTCACCTCTCAATCATTTAATCTCATGACTCTTTCACCGAAACATAATTTTTCAATTTTGAAATTCTTTTAAAGCCAATGTTCCATATCAGAGTATCATATTTACCATGGATATTAACTTTTTAAAAAAAGTCAGTCAAGGCATAAATTTTTAAATTACTAATAAGTAGCTGAAGAGTCCAGGACCTGATCAAGGAAAGTTCAAGATGAGTCTAAAACAAAGGTGTGATAGATTAAAATGTGTCTAAAAATGCTGACAAAAAGCTGGCCTGCAAATGGGCAGGAATGATAGTTCAGGAAAAAGATATTATGAGGGTACAGATGAAGATAAAACTTCAGTTAAAAAGAAGGGGCTGAAAATTAATTGGTTTTAGTCAGAGATGGAAAGCTCAGTTTGATATTTTTCAGTGGATTAATTACAGGCAAAAATAATATTTTAAATGTGTCTGTGTCCACAAGTCAATACAGTGGAAAGGGAGACTGGAGGCCAATCTGCATACTTACAGAAAAGCCATAGGATCTGTAGTCAGGGAATATAATCAGATCCTGAATCTGCTACTTAGTATCTCTTCATACTGGGCAATCAAGCTAACTGGTCTCCATTTCTTTATCCATAACCTGGGAACAATATTACTCTTAGGCACTGAATGCTCATATTCTCTCAATATTTATACTTTGAAGCTCTAGGCATCAATGTGGCTATATTTAGAGAGGAGGCCTCTGAGGATAATATGAAGTTTAAAGACCCTAATCCAACAGAATTTATGTCCTAGTAAGAAAAAAATCAGCAAGCCTGTTGTGCCCTCCCTCCCTGGGCACAAATTAAAGATAGGTCATGTGAGAACACAGGAAGAAGGTGGCCAGGGAAGAGAGTCCTCACCAGAAAGAGAATTGGAAGCAACTTTGATCTTGGGCATTAAGCTTTGGAACTACAAGAAAACAGATTTCTGTGGGTTAAGCCACCAAGTCAATGATATCTTGCTATGGCAACCTGAGAAGACTGATTCAACAACCTCTGTGAGGCTATAGAAAAGATTAATAAATTACCTAATCAAACCTATAGCAGTTATTTTCATTACTGCACGTTTTTCTTTTTTGGGGTACTAGGGATTGACTCTAGGGACACTTTACCACTGAGCCACGTCCCCACAGTCCTTTTTATTTTTTGAGACAGGGTTTTGCTAAGTTGCTTAGGCCTCACTAAATTGCTGAGGCTAGACTCAAACTTGAGATCCTCCTGCCTCAGCCTCTTGAGTTGCTGGGACTACAGGTATGTGCCACCACACCCACCTAACTGCACATTTTTCAAACAGATTAAAAATTAGGAAATGTGGGCTGGGGTTGTGGCAGAGTGGTAAAGTGCTTGCCTAGCATGTGTGAGGCACTGGGTTCAATTCTCAGCACCACGTATAAATAATTGAATAAAATAAAGGTCTATCAACATCTAAAATTTTTTTTTTTAATTAGGAAATGAGAAAGACAATGTAGCTATTGATATAAATAAAGGCATTAAGAAGAATTAATCTTATTAGGTAGCTAAATAACAGGTCTTAAAGAAATACTTATTAAAATTAACCCATTTCTTGATTTACTATCAGCTTAATGTTCAATGAACAGTCACATAAAAACAGTAACAATAAAAATTAGGAAGGACTGAATCTAAAAAGATTATTTGCTGGTTTTCTATCAAGGATGCAGTTCTAGCCAGACATGATGGCATACACCTTTAATCCCAGCCAGCTAGGGAGGCTGAGGCAAGTCACAAATTCAAAGCCAACCTCAGCAACTTAGCAAGATCCTGTTTCGAAATAAAAACTAATCATTTTTTTTTTTTTTAAAAGGGCTGGGATGTAGCTCAGTAGTTAAGCAACCTGGGTTCAGTAGTTAAGCAACTTGGGTTCAACAGTTAAGCAACCTAGGTTCAATTCCCAGTACCAAAAAAAAAAAAACAAAAAAAACCCACATAGTTCCGGGGCTGAAGATGTAACTTAATACATTCCTGGCATTCATGAGATCCTAGATTTCATCCCCAGCACTGCAATTTAAAAAAGGAAAAATAAGAAAGCAATTTCCACTAGATTTATAGAATACTTTTTACAAAAAAACTATATTATTTAAGTAAGCAAAAAAGAAACTTCCTATAAGAAAGCCCTTCATTAATTTCTTTCCTCACTGATCTTCCATACAGTCATTTCAGTGATAGACCACATAGATGACAATGGTTCCATAAGAATATATCATCTAAGCCAGCCATAGTGGCATAGGTCTGTAATCCTAGCAACTCAGAAGACTAAGGCAGTAGGATCGATCGAAGGTTTGGGTGAGGACAGCCTACGCAACCTAGTGAGGGCCTAAGCAACTTAGTAAGACCCTGTTCAAAATAAAAAAGAAAACGGGCTGGTGATGTGGATCAGTGGTTAAACACTCTAGGGTTTAATCTCCAGTATCTCCCCATGCCTGGAAAAAAAATTATATGAATGTGTATATATATACACACACAAACACACATACATATACACATATATATATCACCCAGTAATGTCAGAGTCAATTTAGTTTGTGTAGATACACTTTGATACTTCAACTCTCACCTGACACATTTTTCAGGCTATATGTGCATCATTAAATGACACATCACTGTATTTCATTTGAACACACAACTAAGGAACAATTATTTTACTTCATATTTACACTGAAAACCCACTTCCCTTTGTGTCCTACTATCGCATTCCATTCCTCTTCCACCTGTCTGTTTCGGTCCCCAGATTGCATTAGGTTTTCACTCCCTTCCCTCATCGCTACATTATGTGGTCATTCATGCCACCTAGTGGAAACACAAAATGAGAAGGCAGGGCTTTAAAAGGCCATCAAAACAAAGGCAAACAAAAGCCCTGTCTGTTTTAAGAAATTATAAGTGCCTACCTCACCCAACATAATCATATGGGAACCTAGTGGGGAAAGGTGGGAAATCTGGGTCAATGGAGTACAAGTAATAGAAATGCCTGAAAATCTGGCTGAAATAATACTCCTGCTGGGCACAGGGCACATGCCTGTAATCCCAGCGACTCAGGAGGACCACAAATTTGAAGCAAGCCTCAGCAACTTAACAAGACCCTAAGAAACAGTGAGACCCTAACTCAAAATAAAAATCAAAAAGGGCTGGGAATGTAGCTTGGTAGTGAAGTGCCCCTGGGTTTAAACCCTAGTACCAAACAAATAAGCAAGCAAAAATTCTTGATATTTTTGGGATTTACTATAGAAAATAGGAAATATTAATCACTGCCATTTATGTATGAATTTAATTCATAGAAAATATAGGTAAGAACCTACAAAGATTCTGCAAGAGAAAATGGACTAACAGGCAGAAAAGCTCACGTTTTGGGTCTCAGTTCTGCTTTACCTATTTAATACCCCTTATTTAACCTCTATGAGCTTCTGTTTGTTTTCCCATTTCTGCAATGAATGTCACCAAATTCCAGAGTTTTTATAAGGATTAAACAGATAATACTAATGCTCAGCCAGGGGTATGGTTCAGTGGTACAATACTTGCCTAGCATTTAGGGGGCCCTGGGTTCAATCCCCACCCCTCTTAAGGTTTATATGTGAGGTGTTCCCCAAAAGATCATGTGAGACAATGCAAGAAGGATCAGAGGAGAAATGATTGGGCTGTAAGAGTCTTAACCCAAACAGTGATTTAATCCCCCTGACAGGGATTAACTGAGTGGTAACTGAAGTGGTAGGGTGAAGCTGGAGGAGGTGGGAACTGAGGCATGGCTTTGGGTATATATTTGTATCTGGTAAGTGGAGTCTCTCTCTGCTTCTTGATCACAATGTAAGCTGCTGCCCTCTGCCACACTCTTCCGCCATGATGTTCTGCCTCACCTCAAGTCCTGAGGAATGGAGCTGGCTATGGACTAAGAACTCTGAAATCGTGAACCCTCAAATAAACTCTTCCTCCTCTACAGTTATGCTGGTCAGGTCATTTAGTCACAGCAGTGAAAAAGCTGACTAAAACAAGCCCCCAAAACCAAAACCAAACAACTCCCCTGCCCCAAGGCTTATTAAGAGAAACGAGAAGTTCTGAAAATTGTAATCCCAACAATAACACTGTTAATAGTACCAACAAGAAAAAATAAAACCAATGTGTCTCAATGTATCTATCCCAAATCTTTTTTAGTGGGCTCAGATTTATAAAGTGCAAGAATATGATTTAATTTGTACGCAACCAACTTTCCAATGATAATCTAGGGCAAAGTATATAAAAAGTTTTTAAAAGGGTAATTTAGGGTAACAAGCCTAAATTTATAAAAATGGTACAAAAAAAGGCTCAAATGAAGTAAAATAAATTACTGAAAATTGAGAAAATGTTGCTGCACATCAATAAGGGACCTTGAGGCTGTCAAAAAAGAGGTGAAGAAGACTGCTGCTCAGAGTCATCAAAAAGTTCGCCAGACCCTTTAAATGAGTTCAAATCTCTTGATAAAATTATTCTCCAGGGTTATAAAACAAACAAACAAACCCCCCCCCCCCCCCAGGCAACTATGGTCACAGGACACTGAGATTACCAACCTTTCAAAAATCACGGAGAGCTGGGAATATAGTTCAGTTGGCAGAGTGCCTGCCTAGCATGCACAAGGCCCTGGGTTCAATCCTCAGCATCACAAAAATTATTAAAATCAAAACTAAACATGTAGCTGAGCATGGTGGTGCACAATTAAAAACCCAGCTACTCCAGAGGCTGAGGCAGAAGGGTCCCAAGTTCAAGATTAGCCTAGGCAATTTAACAAGACCCTATCTTAAAATAAAATGAGAAAGGGCTGGGGAGATAGCTCAGTTGGTAGAGTGCTTGCCTCATAAGCACAAGGCCCTGGGTTTGATCCCCAGCACCGCGCAAAAAAAAAAAAAGAGAAAGAATGAGGATATAGCTCAGTGGTAGATCAACTGCCAAGTACGAATGAGACCCCCTGGGTTTTATGCCCAGTACTGAGAGAGAAAAGAAAAAAAAAAAAAAAAAAAAAAACCCAACCAAACAAACAAATAATAAAAAAAAAAAAAAAAAGCCCTTGAATGCTGGGGATACAGCTCAGTTCACAGAGTGCTTGCCTGTCAAACACAAGGCCCTGGATTCAATCCCCAGCACTGCAAAAAAAAGAAAACTGGAAGAACAGTAACAATAATACCAATTTATCAAAAAAGGAAAAACGTGGGGATTGGGGTTATGGCTCAGTGGTAGGGTGCTTACCTAGCATGTCTGAAGCACTGGGTTCAATTCTCAGCACCGCATAAAAATAAATGAAAAAATAAAGTAATATTACTTCACTACTAGTAAGTCATCTACTGGGGCGGGGGTGTACAATGGTAAGTACATGCTTGGCATGCCAAAAGTCCTGGGTTTGATCCCCAGCAAGGGCAGCAGGGTGGTGGTAGAGTAAGTCATCTATAAAACGATTCTGTATGTTTCTTGTGAAAATTAAGCAATCAATGTAAAGTACCTAACAAATATTTGGCACTGAGAATGCTGATGACAATGAAATAAGCTGGGGAGGTCACTGAGGGTTTCCTGGAAACAAAACCTGATATGAAACTTCAAAGAACATTAGAAATTGAAAAAATAAGAACGACATCAGGAAATATAAGAGGGATGTGCAAAACACATTTCAACAAACCACTTTTTCAAAGAAAAATAAAAGGAAACTGAAGATCAAGAGGGTAAGTTATACTGAGGTGGTTATGAAAGTGCTTGTGTATCAAACTAAGAGGTCTCAGAGATCAAAGTGGTGAAAGTGGATGATGTTTAACAATCGTGAAATTTGAAGTTCACAACTTAAGTTTAACCTAACAACACTACTAATGACAGGATAGGGGTGTAAGCATTTTGTAAAGTATAAAACACTGTATAAATAGGATGATACTTCAATCATAACATCAAAAAAATCATCCATAAAATGTATATTCCCTTTAGCTCTATTTAGATAGATAATTAAGTAACAATGAAATTGAAAAAAGAAAAAAAAAATTGTACACCCAAACAAAGTGCCATCAATGACAGTCAAATTGCCTACCTCAACTACCCTACAAATAAAATATATTAAAATATTTACCAATAAGAAGACTTTTTAATCTTCTGTAGTCTTCAGTTGCATCAAAAGCATCACCAGCAAATATTAACATGGGTTTTGTTCCCTCGGGACATTTACTATTCTGTGAAATGGGGAAAAAAAAAAGGTAATTATTCAACTATCAAAGTCTAAACTGTTAATATGCTGATTTTTAGGCAGTCAATACATATGGTAATTTGTTTTAGATTATATTAACTATTCTAAAGCTATGTCTGCAAATACTGATTTTATAGTTAAAAAAAAAAAAAAAAAGATTAGATTTTTAGGCTTATAGACACTTAGACTGAAAAATAATTGAGCCAGGTACAATGGCATGCCTATAGTCCCAGCTACTTAGGAGGCGGACTGGGGAGGATCCCTTGAGCCTAGGAGTTCCAAGACCAGCCTAGGCAACACAGCAAGACCACATCTCAAAATAACAATAATAATAAAAAATAAATTCTTGCCAGTTGCAGTGGTGCACACTGTAATCCCAGCAGCTGGGGAGGCTGGGATAGGAGGATCACAAGTTCAAAGCCAGCCTCAGGGTCAAGTGCTTCTAAGTTCAATGCCCCGTATCCCCCCATAAAATTCTTTTTTCCATTCATTTACATTTATCATATAATAGGAGGTCAAAGAATGATGTAAACTACTTTTTAACATTAGTTTATACAGAAAATAAAATTAAAAGCTACATTTGAGAAAAACAAAACCAACTGAAAAAAACTAAAAATTGCCCTCTCATAGCCAGCATTCCAGAATCAAAATAAATTTAACTGCAGTTTCTCTGAATTATTTGTACCACTGTGCCTTTCCTACTGCGTTACATTAAAAGCAACTTTAGGAACAAGGTATGGTGATACCTACCTGCAATCCCAGCTAAAAGGGTGGCTGAGGCAGAAAGATTTCAAGTTCAAGGCCAGCAACTTAGTGAGAGCCAGTCTCAAAATAAAAATAAAAAGGGCTGGGGATGTGGTTCAGTGGTTAAGCACCCTTGGGTTCAATCCCTGGTACCAAAGGAAAAAAAAAAAAAAAGGACTAGGGATGTGCTAACATGGTAGATCTCTTGACTAACACAGGTAACACTCTGGGCCCAATACCCAGTATAGGAAAGGGCAGGGGAGACTTAAAAATTTAAACCACTACCCAAACATTCACATGGAAAACAATGTAATTTTATACAAGTTGTAGAAAATACGGATCAATTCTCACTTCATAGTCTTGAAGTGCTTGCTATAAAAAAGTATTTTGTCTAACTCTAGATTTTCTATACTAAGGATACGTGAAGAAGATTTAGAAGCTACCAAGTAAAGAAGAAATTCTTTTTTTTTTTTGGTGCTGGGGATCAAACCCAGGACCCTGTGCTTGTGAGGCAAGCACTCTACCAACTGAGCTATATCCCCAGCCCCAGAAGAAATTCTTTAACTGAAGGATTAACTTATGAAGGAAGGTGAATGGTTGTTGGTCTGAGTTTCCCATTAATTCTAGTACCTCCACTCTGACAGGTAATCAGGGATTATCCAAATCCAGCAGAAAAACAAATAGGACAAAAAAAAAAAAAAAAAAAAAACATCTTTTGCCCTAGGACTAGAGGTCACCTGTTGTTTCCTGCTCATCCTGACCATTGCTGTTGACATTCTCTGCCTCCAAACCCTGAGTATCAACTATCTGTACTTAGGGGATGAAGATATGCTGAAGGTCTGCCTAAAGGAAAGCCTGAATCTTCTATGCTCCATCTGTACTTACCTGATCCTAGGACTATAGGGACTATTTAGGTATGTAGTAGGTATGAAAAGGTGGCAACACCAATCCCACAGTTCTGGCTTTCGTCACAATGCATAGTAATAAAAAATACATTTTAAGTCATGACCCAGTATACACATCAAAAAAAGAAAACAAAAGTTATGTGAAACAATAGTTAACATGTAAAGAATGTTATTCTATTAAAAAGAGTCACAACCATTTCATGAAAATCTTGAACTAAAAGACAATACAAAAAAAAAAAAAAAAGAATACAACAGATGATCTACACCTTAATATTCTGAAAGGAACTAAATATTCAAAATTCTAAAAATATTATAAACAGGTATACTAAAAATACTGTAAGTATGTGGAATTTACTTCTGGGCAACCCTTTTCAGGTCTTTTTTTTTTTTTAATACTGGGGATTGATTGAACCCAAGGTCACTTTACCACTGAGCTTACCTTACCTGACCTTTTTATTTTTTGAGAAAGGGTCTCACTAAGTTCCTCAGCCAGACCTCAAACTTGAGATCCTCCTGCCTTAGCCTCTTGAGTAGCTGAGATTATAGTTGTGCACCCACCAGGCCCAGCTTGAGTTTTTTAGATAAAGAAAAAACAAGGAAATAATTCTTATGCATTATACAACATTCCAAAAACTTCTCAAAATTTCTCAGGCAGTTGCAGTGTAGCTATCTTATCTAAAATAAAATCAACTTGCCTCAAAATTCAATCATCTTGTTCATTAAGGTTTATTTGATATAATGTCATCTTAGAAACAGGCTCCTAGAATACTCACTGAACTTCTTGGTAAAGTATAATCACCTGTTAAACTGTTTATTCTTATTGTGCCTGCATAAGAATTCATTAATGGAAGAGGCATGGTAAACACAATAGGCAAAAAAAAGAAAAGAAATACCAATGAAAAATGTCTTAAAAATGAGGTGGTAGAAGAGGAAATTAATATTCTGAAGGAAAAATGTAACAAATTATACAATTCCAAAACAAACTAAAAATACAAGCTTGTAACCTAAAATTGGGATGAAAAGAGAACTATTTAAAAAAATCTGAGTGTATGCCAGAATTGTCAGTGTAAGCACATTTCTTATCAAATAATGAAATTTGTGGGGTTTTTTTATGTACACACACACACGTACATACAAACTCACATAATCCACAAATGAAAACTTAGTTGTGGTGTGTGTGTGTGTGTGTGTGTGTGTGTGTGTGTGTACTGGGTTTGAACCCAGGGCCTCATGCACACTAGAACTACATGTCACACCACTCCATTTCAAGACAGGGTGCCATAAACTTGCCCAGGCTGGCCTCAAATTTTCAATCCTCCTGCCTCTGCCTCTCACTAGTAGCTGGGATTACAGGTATGCATCACCACATCAGGCTTGTGTTCCAGTTTAAAAGCAGCAAGGATTTCATTGCTTTGGAATGAAACAGAAAGAATAGGGAGATTGATAACCACCTATCAGTCAGTACTCACACCCACCAAACTAGTGACCAAGTAAACAGTAATAGTAAAGATAAAATTGGCTTATGCTGCTCATCTCCAGGGATTTGTGCATAGCCCCAAAGAAACTAATAATATGATGGCTTCCACAATAATCAAGTCATTAGTTTATGTACTTTACAAAACACCTTCCAATATATTATTTTCATTGATGAGTGTTTTCACAGATACTATCTCATTTGATGTTGCTACACTTATTTTATACTTGGCTGCAATTGAGGGTCAAGAAATCATTAATTTGTCGTACTACAAATGTCACTTTAATGGAAAGAAAGGTCTCAAAACCTCATGTTCTGCCTCTAAATCCAATCTCCAGGCCATTGTCTGTCCTGTACCTGAGGAAGCTGACCAAATGGGGATCTTATAAGAGCCTTCTTTCAAATCTGCACAATAAGGGAATATTTAGTTTAGAAATTCTACTAAACCTGGAAGGTGTGTACCCTTTTTAGACAAGGGCTGACTGAAGGTATTAATACATACAATCTAAAATTTTTTCAACTATAACAAACTTCATAACTAAGAATAGTTACATAATTTTCCACTACAAATGACAATACCCTTTTTCTTAAAGATCTTGAGAGCCAGGTGCACTCTCAAAACAAGAGCTGGGAGGAAAACGGATAGAACTAAAGACCATCATGTTAAGGGAAATAAGTTAAATAAAAGAAGGTTAAGGGTCATATGTTTTCTCTCATATGCAGATGCTAGAAAAGAAAAAGAAAAACAAAGGTGGGGGGTAGATCTCCTAAAAATCAAAGAGAGATCAGTAGAGGAAAGGGACCAAGGGGTGGAAGGTGGAGAGGGAGAGGAAAGTGCTGGGGAGTGATATTGGTCTAATTATATTGTTATAGTGAGTGCATGTATGAATATTTAACAACAAATCTCATCGATATGTACTCTATAATACATCAATAAAAAAAGTGGGAGAGGGATAAAGACTGCGATGCAATCAGCTGTAAAGATCCCCTGGGTTAAAGAGTCCCTGGGTTAAATTCCCAGTACCAAAAGAAAGATAAGTTCTCGAGAACTAATCTTGGTTCCACTTATTATATGTATGACTCCAGATAACCAATGAAACACTTCTGGGTCTCAAATGCCAAATCTATAAATAATAGGGAAAATTATTTTGGCTAAGCACAGGATGGCTATGAATTCTAAGTGAAATAATACATTTCATGGGTAGACTAAGCCAGAAGCAGAGTTTTGAGAGAATAAGAGCCCAATTTGCATCTAGGAGCTGAGGTGCAATTCTTCCTCATTGCTTTTTACTTCACAATCTCTTTCAAACAAAGGGGATACAAAGATACCAAGTCCAAGGGGGGATTAAGCTAGAAATTTTTTTTAAATTTTTTTTTTTTTTATTCTTGCAGGTACTTATATTTAAATATGCAGCACCACAGTATCATCACAACCTGAAGCCAGGTCGCTCTCAACTGAAGCCAGGTGCAACCTGAGTTTATCTTAACATTCAGTTACAAGGTGATCTTTAGCAATTGATTAGAAATATCAAGCTAGAAATTTGATGGCCAAAATACTACATGATCAGCCAGAACTTCCTGGATTTAGAATAGGTCTCTATGGGCTAGGGAGATAGCTCAGTTGGTAGAGTGCTCGCCTCGCAAGCACAAGGCTCTGGGTTCAATCCCCAGCATCGCAAAAAACAAACAAACAAAAAGAATAGGCCTTTATTCTAACCTCTGAGATTCTATAACACAGGCATCATGATCATTCAGAGGGCAAGGATAGCACTTAAACCATGGGCCTAGACAAGAATTAGCGACCACAGTCTGAAGTCTATCTGCCACAATACCCACATGTGTGATATGCTTTAAAGAATCCTATTTGTAAAATAAAATAGTATTTCTTAGAGCATGCCAGAATAAAAACATGAAGTTCTCTATAAAATTCTATCAGTGCTCTTCACCTATGATCACCACTGCCCAAGAGCAACATTACAAAATGCTTTTTATTTTTATGATTAGTATCTTACCTTAATATCTTTGAGAGACACAAACTTCTCAACACCTAATTCAATCATATCCAGCACATGGTAGTCATACATGCGACCTAGAAGAAAATGCATTTTTAAGTACTGTTTTCCCTAAACAGTAGCCTTATATGTATCTACTTTCCTTTTTTGTGGCGGGGTGGGGTACTGGGGATGGAACCCAGGGGTGCTTAACCACTGAGCCACATTCCCAGTCCTTTAGTCTTTTTTACATTTTATTTTGAGATAGGACCTTGCTAAAATGCTGAAGCTGGCTTTGAACTTGCAATCCTGCCTCAGCCTCCCTAACTGATGGGATTACAGGCACATGCCACCACACCCAGCTATGTGTCCACTTTGTAGCATGCACAAAACACCCTAGTATTTCTCTTTTCTTTCTCCCTAGACTATCCAAATACACTTCCTCTTTCTATCTAAATTAGACTGTTAAGATATTAACCATAAAAAGGACCTCAAAAAGCATTTAGCCCAACTCCTTTATTTTACAGAAGGATAAATATGGGCTAAAGGTGTAACTCCGAGGCAGAATGTATGCACAACATGTGTAAAGCCCTGGGTTCAATTCTCAGGAACTAAAAGAATGAAGGCCCACAGAGAATAAATGGCATGGTTATACCAGTGGGCATGCCAAATCAAACCTCAATACACCCAGGCAAGAATTCTTTTTAAATGTATTTATCTAATGGATATTAATTAGGGAAGGGTTAATTTATGGGGACAGATATACTACTATTTTTTTTTCTAAATATAATTCTGATTAAGTACACATATATATTTCATATTATAAAAATACCTACAACTTGAAATAGGGTGATCTCCCCCCACATACTATGTGACAGCTCAAGGATACCCAATGCAAGTAGAAGGTAACAGTGTTGCATCTACAACTGAGTGAGGATGCTGAGAGACCTAAGAGACCATACTTCCTATTTAAACCAAAACTTCACAGAGGCAGAATGGCATTCTAAGAAAAATTAATAAATAAGGAACTCTTTCATATTTTTCCTTAACTTGTGTTAATTTCCATGTACTGGCAGGGTAATATTTATATGCCCAGGTTGAAGATTATAACTTTGCACATGCAAAGTCTTGGCTCAATCCCAGCACCACACATCCACACAAAAATATATATGCCCTGTCCTTTACCTGAAGATTGTCTCATTTCTTTTCTTCTGCTGTGCTGGGGATAGAACCCAGGGCCTTGCACATGCTAGGAAAGTGCTCTACCACTGAGCTATACCTAGGACCTCCAAAATAATTGTATTTAATGTTATAAGGTAAAAAAAAAATTACTGTAAAGCTTAATGATTACTCCTGAATCCTGAACGATCAGTTTATGAGTCACAGAGCTGATTCTACAAATAAAAACATTGAGAAATAAACCACGCAGGTATGATTACAGTGCATGCCTGTAATCCTAGCTCCTCAGGAGTTGTTCCAGGTCAGCTTGGATAACTTAGTAAGATCTTGTCTCAAAAAATATAAAGGCTGGAGGTGTAGCTCAGTGGTGAAGCACCCCTGGATTCAATCCCTGGTACCACAAAAAAAAAAATTTTTTTTTTTTTTTTAAAGTAAATGATACTTACCTATTACTAGATTATTTGGCCGCTTCTTGTTATGGGAACCAAACATGAATAAAGAACAATCTGACTTCTTTGAAAAGAATTCCTATAAAGGCAAATAAAAAATAAGAACTTTGAGAATCTTACCTGTGAATTTAACATTTCACTTCTTTTCAGCGGAAGTTAATACAGAATTAGTGAACTACACAGAAATATGCAAATATTTCATTTTTAGCATTTTACTTCAAATTTTGTTTTGAGTTACTTAAGGGAAAGATTTCAAAAATAAAAATATGTGAAGACTATTAGGTTAATAAGTAAAACAAGAACATTTATGGTCAGGCGCAATGATGCATTCCTTTAATTCCAGTGGCTCAGGAGGCTGAGGCAGGAGGATCATGAGTTTAAACCATCCTCAACAATTTAGCAAAGCCCTAAGCAACTCATGGAGACCCTTGTGTAAAAATAAAATATAAAAAAGGGCTGGGAATGCAGCTCAGTGTTTGAGTGCCCCTGGGTTTAACTCCTAGTACCAAAAAAGCAACAATAAAAATGTAGTAGTCAGGCTGGGGAGATAGCTCAGTTGGTAGAGTGCTTGCCTCTTAAGCACAAGGCCCTGGGTTCAATCCCCAGCACCGCAAAAAAAAAAAAAAAAAAAAAAAAAAAGTAGCAGTCATTTAGTTGATGTAGTCATTTTGTAGTAGAACACCAAAGGTTTCATTTGCTAAACAAATTCCTTTACTCATAAAACATTACTATCATCAATAGCACATCTTAATATATAGGAGACATATGAATTTATCAATATGGTATTTGGAGGATGTTTACAATTGGATCCATGAGCTTACAAACTGCAACCACACAGGGATCTAGCCCTAGTATCTCCATGGATCCCCAAAGAGAAATGGTTCAATATTGTGTACACAGACAGGGCTGACTGACACATCTATGATATTCCAGTATGAGAGCTATCTCTCTGTTTGGCTCTCAGAAGTAACTGGCTTCCATTGCAGGATGGAGAGGAGTGGGACAATAGTTATGGAGTTTCAATCCTGTACAGATTCTTTTCTAGTATTACCTACATTTCCTATATATCCCAACTGATTCAATTCACTGAGATCACCAATCTTAGCACAAAAATTAGATTTGATTTGTTCGAGTCCAAAAATCAGTGGGAAGGCCTCCAAAATCAATAAAGAAAAAATTTAAAGATCAGATGAAACAGCCATAATCCTCAATTTTTCTTCACTGGTTCTAAGACTCTCTGAGATAATGGGACCCTACTTTAGTTATCATTCAGTTCGGTACCTAAGCAGAAACAATGGAGCAAAAAGCTACACCTGCATATCCACTCCCAGTGTGAAGGACATAGAATCACAAAGTTCAAGAACAAAAGGTCTGCCACTTAGTATGGCATCTGGACATATTAACCTTTCTTTTCTTTTTTTTTTTTTTGGTACTGAGAATTGAACCCAGAGATGCTTAACCACTGAGCCACACCCCTGGCCCTTTTTACTTACTGATTTATTTTTATTTTGAGACAGAATCTCACTAAGTTCCTGAGGTTGTTCTTGCAACCCTCCTGCCTTGGCCTCCTGAGCTGCCTGAATTACAGGCCTGTGCCACTGTACCAGGCACAAATTAACTTTTCTGAGACTTTTATCATCAGAGACAATAAAACCTCCTACGAAAATATGCAAGGGCTTTATGTCATATGTGAGTAAACCATGTACAGTGTCTGGCACAAGAAGAATTTTTAAAAAAATTTTTTACATCAATGGAAATAGTTTTCTTAAAAATTTAAAACACATTCTTATAGCCAGGCATGGTAGTACACACGTATAATCCCAGTGGCTTAGCAGGCTAAGGCAGGAGGATCACAAATTCAAAGCCAGTCTCGGAAATTCTGCAAGGTCCTAAGCAACTTAGTGAGACCCTGTCTGAAAATAAAAAATAAAAAGGGTTGGGCAAGTGGCTCAGCAGTTAAGGGCCCCTGGGTTCAATCCCTGGTACCAAAAATATAAAAAATAAGAATGTTCTTATGGTCAGGAATGGTGGCACACATTAATCCCAGTCACTTGAAAAATTGAGGCAGGAGGACTGCAAGTTCAAAGCCAGCCTCAACAACTGAGCAAGATCCTGTCTCAAGATAAAAAAATAAGAAGAAAGGGAATGTAGTTCAGTGGTATAATACCCCAGGGTTCAATCCGCAACCCCTAGTACTGCAAAAACAAAACAATCACAAAACAATAATTTAGAAATCACAAGGGAAGCCTATAATACACTAAAAATAATAAAAAGGCAAAAAATCAAAGCACACTGCTAGAGAAAGTCACTTAACCACAGAGGGGTAAAAGAAAAGATCTAGCAGGTACAATGACACATGCCTGTAATCCCAATAGTTTGGGAGGCTGGGACTGGAGAATCATGAGTTCAAAATCCAGCCTCAGCAACTTAGTGAGGCCGTTACCAACTTAGCAAAATCCTATAGATCTCAAAAAAAAAAAAAAAAAAAAACAAAAACCCCAGCTGGGATGTGTCTCAGTGGTTAAGTGCCCCTGGGTTCAATCCCTGGTACAAAAACAAAAGAGATCTGAAACAAGCAAGCCTCCATTTGACAATTAATCATGTGCTTTAACATGTAATTCAATTTTAAAAAAATTCTATCAATATACTTGTACATTTATTAGCAATAGTGGAATATAAGACCTCAAGAGATTGATGCAAAATAGCTTGAAGTCAAGAGTTGAAAGCCAGTCTGAGAAACATAGAGAGACCCAGTCTCAAAATAATAAACAGGGCTGGGGCTATAGCTCAGTTGGTTGAGTGCTTGCCTCACAAGCACAAGGCCCTGGGTTCAAATCCCCAGTACTGCAAAAAAAAAAAGGATGGAGATTATATACACACACATATATGTATATACTTTATTATATGTGTGTGTATATAAATAATATTTTATATATATATATATATATAAAACTACATCCCTATTACTGGAACTGAAGCTGGTTTCAAACTTGCAATATTCCTGCTCTAGCCTCTTCGTGGTTAGGATTACCAGTGTGCACCACTGTGCTCGGTTATAGTTGTATTTATGAAACAATAAAGTTCTTATTCCCCCATATCAAAATTATCTTACAAAGGATGATTTAATTTAAAAAACTCTCAAATTAGGGGTATAACATCAATTAGCCTTGAATAATCATTTACATATTCTCTTGAATCAGAAAAAATATTGTACTTACCAGTGATGTCTGATCCTCAAATGGTCTTGTAATATTTTTCCTAAAAATATTAAAAGTGACCCAAAATTTAATAATCTTGATAAGTAAATCTAATTAATATGTAAAATATATATTAAGATGATTTAAAAAACAGAATGGTATCCATATTTATTTAGTGTCTGTTACATGCCAGGCAGTGTTCCAGGATTTAGGGATGCTAAAATATTACATGAAATAAGATACCTGCTTTCACGGAGCAAATATTCTAGTAGAAAAATAGGTTCAAAAAGTAATAATTATTATAACAAAAATAAAATAGGGTATTGTGTTAGTGTGAAGAGTGGAACAACAATTTCAGCTGAGACATGATCAGTGAGTTAGGCACAGAACTTTTAAGGTTAAAAATATTCTAAGAGGGGCCAGACGCAGTGGCCCATGCATATAATTCCAGAAACTCAGGAGGCTGAGGCAGGAGGACGGAAAGTTCAAGGTTAGCCTCAGCAATTGAGCAAGGTCCTAAGCAACTTAGCAAAACTCTGTCTCAAAAAACATTAAAAAAATCATTCCCTAAACACTACTTCATAACAACCACATACATGGTATTTACATTGTTTTAGGTATTATAAGGAACTTAGAGATGATTTAAAGCTCATGGGAGCATGTATGTTGATTCTGAGCAAAACCCACACCATTTAATATATAAGGGATATGAACATTAACAGACTTCAATATCCAAAAGGAGTCCTGGAACTAGTCCCCAACAAATAATGACAGTTAACTCTATTTGCAGTCTTTACCTAGTCTCAAAGTATCTCTTTCAAATACTTACCAACTACAAAGGGAAAAATAGTTAACTTTATAGTGGAGAAACCCAGTAGACACCACTTTAACCAGGTTAACA
The DNA here is from genome assembly GCF_902686455.1 of Sciurus vulgaris. Classification (NCBI taxonomy): domain Eukaryota; kingdom Metazoa; phylum Chordata; class Mammalia; order Rodentia; family Sciuridae; genus Sciurus; species Sciurus vulgaris. Next base: position 54,006,086 of record NC_136467.1, read on the forward strand.
CTACCAGCATAAGACATATTGACATCATATGTATTTCCTAGTATTTTATTTACTGAGAAAAGCATATCACTTTCATGGTATTCTTGACCAAAAAAACATAACCTCAATCTACTGATAAGAAAACCCAAGACAAACCCAAATTGAGGGCTGACTAGTACTCATCAAAAGTGTTAAGGTAGGGCTGGAGTTGTAGCACAGTGGTAGAGCGCTTGCCTAGCGTGCGTGAGGCACTAGGTTTGATTCTCAGCACCATACACAAATAAATTTGAAAAATAAAATAAAAATCCATCAACAACTAAAAAAAAAAAAAAAAAAGTTAAGGCCACCAAAACCAAGAAAAGACCGAGGAACATCACAAATTAGAGAGGACAGGCAAGTGATAACTCAGTGTAATGTGGATCCTAGAAGAGAAAAGGGATATATTAACATTACCATACCAATGTTAATTTCTTAGCATTAGGGCTATGCAAGAAAGGAAAAGCTGGGTGAAAGATATATAGAAACTCTCTTTTTGCAACTTTTCTGTAAATCTGTAATTATTTTAAAATAAAAAATATACATATGCTATATACTCACAGATTATGATTACAACTGTATAAGCACATTTGACACAAATGAGAAAACAAACCAGAAAGAAATATAAGTCACTTAATTTACAGCCTTGCTAAATTGCTGGGGCTGTCCTCAAACTTGGACTTCTCCTGCCTCAGCCTCCCAGGTCACTAGGATTATAGTAGGATTATAGGCACAGGGCACCATGCTCAGCTGGAATGACAGTGTCTTTTTACATTAAAAAAAAAAAAAAATTTCCCTTCCAAATCTTTCATAAAGTGGTTGTTACTTTTACAATGGAACAAAATAATTTAAAATAAATTTTTTAAAGATCATGACTTACTTTTTATACAGAACGCCGTACGGTTTTTTCAGTGCATACTGTAAAACATAATTTATAGCTTTTAAAACAAAACATTCTGAAAAGCAGAAATGAAAATAAAGCGTTGTAACATGCATTCTACAAGATTGCTCTGGTCACTGAATTCTATTCTGTTGTCTTTTGTTTGGCTCCCTTTTGATCACTTAGAATAACTTGTAACATGAGCTTAATATTCTTAAACTAGATTTTCCTTATTCAAGGTATCCATCCCTTTCAATAGTCGATTCAACTTAAATAATTTCCTTCATTTCTTTAAACTCTACCTACTCTATTCTCTCTTTAAGTAAACAACCTGGAGTAGAAGAGCAAAAGATAACAGAAAAATAAATCCCATCTTAAAGCACTGATACAACTGAAATAACTTTGGAGATATAAGAACTCAGCAAAATCACAATTATGACAATCAAAATACTAGCCAGAGTTTATTTCATTTATTTTTGCAGTGCTGGGGATTAAAGCTTGGTGCTTTTGCACACTAGGCAAGTGCTCTACCACTAGGCTATGTACCCAGCCCTTAAACACAGCCATTAAAAAATTACTGCTGCCAAGTGCTATGGCACACACCTGTAATCCCATCAACTCAGGAGGCCAAGACAGAAGGATCCCAAGTTCAAGGTCGGCCTCAGCAACTTAGTGAGATCCTGCCTCAAAATAAAAATAAAAAGGCCTGGGGAATGTTGCTCAGTGGTTAAGCATCCCTGGCTTCAATCCACAGGACCAAAAAACAACACAAAACAAAAAACTGCTGTTATCCAACTCTCTTCCTTGTTCCCCCCACTTCTTTCCACCAATTCACTAATAATCACTTATTACCTGTATGGCCAGTACTACTCTATCAAAAAGAATAGCAAAGATATAAAGCACTGCCTTGCATTAGAAAAAGGGATCAGTGAGGGAAAACATTGGAAAATAAAAGGAAATGATTAGTCATTAGCTATAAGAGCTAGTAAATAAAGAACTCACATGGGTTGGGGATATAGCTCAATGGAGAGCACTTGCCTAGAGTGAAAAGAAACTCACCAGTGAAATAGACCTTCTGAAGTACCAAAACTCTTGAAGATTCTTCTTATCCAAATGTTTCCCTGTCTCAGAGTAATGAACATTACTATCTTTTCTTGACTACACAGTCATCATTATGCATGGTAACTACTGTAATAATCTGTAATACTGTGCTATTAGAGCTTAAATATGTAGGGATCACAGGGTTGACAGGATAGTGTTCTACCAAAACAATGACATTTGGGGGCTGGGGCTGTGACTTAGTGGTAGAGCACTTACTTGCCTAGCATGTGTGAGGCACTGGGTTTGATTCTCAGCACCACATATAAATAAATATAAAATAAAGATAAATCAACAACTAAAAAATGCATATAAAAGACATTAGTTAAAAAAATGACATTCAGAAACATATCAAAAAAGGATGAGCACAAATTAGGATTTAGATATCTGAATTGACTATCATGTTTAATATGCATAGAAAGTTTAGTCAATTTCAAAAACATGTTCAATTACTTACTTGATTTAACTCAAAGAATCTATCAGCTGTATTCAGACTTAAATACTCAACTACCTACAGGTATCTCCATGTGGTATGCCTCCTTCATTGATGAAATACCCAATACATGGGGGGGGGGGGGACACGCGGGCAGTACCAAGGATTGAACTCAGGGGCACTCAGCCACTGAGCCACATTCCCCAGCCCTATTTTGTGTTTTCTTTAGAGACAGGGTTTCACTGAGTTGCTTAGCACCTCAGCAAGAGCTGGCTTTGAACTCACGATCCTCTTGTCTCAGCCTCCCACGCTGCTGTGATTTCAGGTGTGCACCACTGCACTTGACAGGAAAAAGTTTTTTATCTTCCCTATTTAAATTAGCTGTTACAAAATGAGTATTATCACTTTTCCCTGCAAACTTGCCACACTTTTTACATTCTCCAGTTAGCATTACTGCTCAACAAGCGCTCAAACCAGAAACCTGGGAAGGTGTACTTCTCACTAATGCCCAGACTCTTTCACCCTCAACATCTATTCTGTGATCAATCCTCATTTTCACTATCACTACCACCAGACTCCAGGTCCTCTTTAGAGGCTAATAGCAATGATGTGGTTGCCCACATTTGCTCTCAGGCCTTTCTAATCAAGTCAAGAAAATGAACTGATTAACTCTCTTATTTAAAATCTTTCAATGACTCCACAGGGCTTTTGGAATAAAATTCAAGCTCCATGTTAATAGGTGATCCCTGACTCTTACGGCTTCACACAGTATATCTCTTTAGCCAGTCCAATTATTTGCAGTGCACCAAATGCATCATGTTCCTTTCACACCCACTTTTGCACAAGACTCTCCCTCTCTGCCCTCTGGCTCCAACTGCTCCTTCAAAATAAAGCTTATGTGTTATTTCTGGGAAGCACATTTCATATGTGGGTCCATCCAAGTGATATGAACTATCTCCCCTGCTACCATGTGCATACCTCCAGCACAGCATTTAACTCACAATATTTTAATTTTTCACATATGTCTCCCACTAAGTTCACTAAAAAAAAAGTACTATGTTTTACCTATTATTCCCAGTACCCAGGACAGTAAATGGCATTGTTAAATGAATAAATACATAATGATGTTCAATTGTTTCACTTTGCAAATCAAACGTGTTCCTAAAAGGGCTGGTGTTGTAGCTCAGTGATAGAGTACTCTTTGCCTATCGTGTATAATCCCAGATTCCATTTCTAATGCAGTGAGATGAAGAAAAAAGAAAACAGGGTTAAGATATGTTCCTAAAATGTGTGTAAACCAAATTCTTGTAATTAAAACTAGTTTAAATTTACTAAGGGAACTACTTACTTTAAGGAAAACCAGTAGTCAGTGAAGTGGCAAGGCACATAATCTCCAATTTCAGATTTTCTCCAAGGCAAGTAGATCTTAAGACAAGGCAAACTTACCTACGTATTTCTCCAGAAGCCCAACCCAGTATGCCCAAAGTTTCTAAAATGACTTCGGTACCATTTAAACATTAAGTGTAAATACATACCACATCTTTAAGTACTTGTGTCACTGTTATATTTGCATTTCCCCCTTTAATCAGCATGGCATTTTTAATATTTTCACTGAGCTTCGGTTCTCTCTTCTCAAGGAATCTCTTGGCCCTTTTTGTTTTGGGTTTTCTGTTCAGAAAAGCATAAATTATAACAATGCAAACAATTTCCTCATGTTGCAAAATCAAGACTTAAATGAGAAAATTCTAAAAAGTCAATAAAGACATTACATTCATACATTAATAGTATTCCACCATTAAACAAAATCTCATATTTTAAAGAGCTATTAGTAAAAAATATTCTATTAGTATTAAACAAGTGCTTTATTAGCTTTTGGTTTTCTTTAAAAAGCTTTCTTTTATTTCAATATCCCCAGAATTCTTTTATTATTGTTGTTTTCTAAATCTTTTTTTTTTTTAATTTAAAGAAAATTTTTTTAGTTGTAGATGGACACAATACCTTTATTTTTTTATGTGGTGCCGAGGATCAAACCCAGTGACTAACACGTGCCAGGCAAGCACTCTACCGCTGAGCTACAACCCCAGTCCTAAATCTTTTTTATTTATTTATTTATTTATTTATTTATTTATTTATTTATTTAATTAATTATTTTCTTGGTACCAGGGATTGAATCCAGGGTTGCTTAAAAACCAAGCCACATTCTCAGCCCTTTTTGAGACAGGATCCCACTAAGGGCCTCTCTAAATTGCTGAAGCTGATTTAAACATGAAATCATACTGCCTCAGATTCCAGAGACACTGGGATTACAGGCATGCACCTGCAATCCCAGTTTTTTGTTTTTTTTTTTTTTTGTTTGTTTGTTTTTAATTAAAAAATAAAAGACTAGACAGGCATGATAGTGTATACCTGTAATCCCAGGTAGGAGGATTACTAGTTTCTGAGGCCAGCCTGGGCAACACAGCAATACCCCAACTCAATTAAAAATAAATTGGTAAATAATGGGCTCAAGCAAACAATGTTATTTTTACTCCTCCCCCCGCCCCAAATTTAAGGTAGACAAACTATACCCTGTACCCTAACTGCATATCAACTGCTGATCAACCTGTGGATATTTACTAAAGTTAGATAGGCTAATTACTGCTTATTTTTCTTCCAGGCTTAAGATCACAGTGCCTATCAGGAAGTATATACTGTCTCACTCCAACATCACTGCTGAGAAAGTCTACATTACTACTGCCAAAGAATAATCATTGACACTTTTTATAGAGTAACTTTATATGTTAAGACAATCTTCACCACAACTCTAAGAGACAGGTACACTTAGACATTCACTTTACATATAAAACAAAGACTTGATAAGTCATCTTCCCAAGGCCACGCAGCTATTAATTAGGTCCATCTTCAAAATGAACTAGACTAAAAACTCATCTAAGACAATTACCTATGAAACAAGAAGGGAAAATATATTCCTTATTCTGATTTTATGGTGTGACAATAAGACTACCATGTTTTGTTTTGCTTTTTGTGGTATGGGAGATTGATTCCAAGGCCTCGTTCGTGCACTTTACCACTAAGCTAATAACCCCAGCCCAGGAGTACCATGTTTTTATACGTTTTTTTTTTTCAAAAAAGTGTTTTCACCTTTGCCTCCTTTAATGGTGAACATCAGAGGTGAGCATCTTGCTTTCAAACAGTTCTGTGCCATCCACTGAAAGAATTCCTCCTTTCTTAAATACCTATGACCCTCCCTCCTCTGGTACTATGAATACTTCAGGAAGAAAAAGAAACAAAGAACATACATAACTTCAAATTCTCATGTAAAATTAAGGCTAAGGCAGGAGGAACAGTTGAGCCCAGGAATAAGAGACCAACCTGGGCAACATAGTGAGACCAGGTTTACATACAAAAGTTCGGAACAGGATTAGAAAATATTTGCTTTTTTGTTGTTGTTTAAAGCTATGTGAAAGTTTATTCTTTCATATATTACTTACTCTTCGTCTCTTAACAGGTCTCAGGAGACTAAGAGAATAAAATTTCCAGGAGCTGTATGATGAATGAATCCTTTCTTATATTTGGTACTGAGAATTGAATCCAGAAGCAGTTCACTCATTTTTATTTTGCAGAGGCACACACCTGTAATCCCAGCGGCTCGGGAGACAGTTCAAAGGAGGACAGAGAGTTCAAAGTCAGCCTCAGCAAAAGCGTGGCACAAAGTAACTCAGTGAGACCCTGTTTCTAAATAAAATATAAAATAGGGCTGGGGATGTGGCTCAGTGGTTGAGTGCCCCTGAGTTCAATCCCCGGAACTCACTGCCCCAAGAAAATCCTATTTTGAGAAAAAGGTTGCCCTGGCTTGCCTTTAATTTATAATCCTCCTGTCTCAGTCTCCAGAGTTGTTGGATTACAGGTCGTGAATCTTTTATAAAGTTGCATAGGAGGGACTGGGGATGTAGCTCAGTGGAGAGTAGCTTATTTAGCCTACCATGCACTGGGTCCTGGGTTTAGTCCCTCCCCACCCTTGGTTAAAAAAAAAAAAAAAAAATTTAAATTTTTTTCTCCAGATAAGATAAAATGTCACATACCTTTTTAATCATTTACCGGTTAATAAACATACATATTATTTACTAAATCAAGAAATATGTAGTGTGACTCAGGCATGGTGACGCATGCCTGTAATTCCAGTGATATGGGAGCTAAGGCAGGAGGATTGCTAGTTCAAGGCTAGCCTCAGCAATTAGCAAGATCCTCAGAAATTCAGTGAGACCCTGTTTCAAAAAATAAAAGGCTGGGGATGTGGCTCAGTGTTTAAACTCCCCTGGGTTTAATTCCTGGTTTAAAAAAAAAAAAAAGAAGAGAAGAGAAGAGAAGAGAGAGAGAAGGAAAGGAAAGGAAAAGACAAGGTAAATTTTTTTTTTTTTTTTTTTTTGCGGTGCTGGGGATTTGAACCCAGGGCCTTAGTGCTTATGAGGCAAGCACTCTACCAACTGAGCTATATCGGAAAGGAAAAGAAGAAAGGAAAAGAAGAAAGGAAAGGAAAGGAAAGGAAAGGAAAGGAAAGGAAAGGAAAGGAAAGGAAAGGAAAGGAAAGGAAAGGAAAGGAAAGGGGAAAGGGGAGGGGAAGGGGAACGAAAGGAAAGGAAAAATGTGCACTGTGTCTTTATGGCAACAAGTGGTATATGCTCTACATTCTATATGGTTCGTTACTTCTCACTAATCAGCAACTAATGCAAAAAACCGCACGTGTTTTATTAGTTGTTTGTCCCTCTATTACATTAAAAGCTAGTCTTACTCATCATTGTAGTCCCAACATCTAAAGTTCTAGTAGGTGTGCAAAATGTCTAAATCAATGACTAAAAAGAAAATCACTTAGGTTACACATTTAACCTAGGCAAATCACAAGAAAAGCATTGCCAATAACAGCAGGAATATTTAGGAGCTCAATACACATTTTTGTAAGAATTTATAATAGATATCACTCCAGGATAACTCAGACAAGCATGCAAAGTGGGAAGGAAAAGAAAACGCTAATGGGCTGGCGTGTGGCTCAGTGGTAGAGCTCTTGCCTGGCATTTGTGAGGCCCTGGGTTCGATACTCAACACCACATATAAATAAATAAAATAAAAGACCCATTGACAACTTAAAAAATATTTTAAGAAAAAGAAAACGCTAATGAACATTTTCTACGTGCTGTAGCAAAGGTTTTACATACATTTCGCCAAACTCACAACTCTACGAAGCGCGACGATTACGATCGCTATTTTAGAGTAAAACGAGATTTAGGAGGTTTAATGGCAAAAGTTACAAAGCTTTATGCACGCTCCCGGATTGTCACCTAGATCTGGCAGGTTCTGAGGCCTGGGTTCTTAACCCCCTTCCTCTACCATTTTCCTCACACTTCACGAATCAGCCGTTTTTAGGTGGCCGGAATAAAAGCGGCCAACGTCTCCGTCCCTCCTCTCATGCTGCCGCTCTCGGTGGGGGCTTCCGGGCGCTCGGTCTCCCGGAGGCTGAACAAGCCGAGAGGGGCTGGCGAACCCACCGGTCCCCATCCAGGCACCGCACGCAAAGCGCTTTCAGAGAGCGCTCACCAAAAAGAGAGGGAAGCACAGGCAGTATCACTCTCCTAACAGGACAGCCTCTCCCCAACATTCTCGGGGCAGGGTCCCAACGCACTTACATAACTCGATCCAAGGCGTCCATGGCTACCGCAGCCCCAAACTGTTGAAAGATGGAAACGGCGCGGTTACGCCAGATAGGCGCGTGCACCGGAGCAGATGAAACCGGAAACTGCAGTGACGTAACTTCCTGAGGCAGCCCCTCCGGGGGCGCTGGCGGCCATCTTGGATTAGGTCGCTTTCTGTTACCTTGGATCCCTTGTTTCGGCTCTTTCCGGTAAACTTCAGGTGTGAAGTGATACTTAAAATGTCTTGTCCCTCAGCTTGATGTGCACGCTCGTGTGTATACCTGGAGTCAAGTATTTAGGGAACACAGGATACTAAAAAGGTTGAAAGCATGTGGATACTCATGTAGTAACCAAAAAGCTAATGTGAAATACCATTGATAAAATATTGAGCTCAAATAAGGCAGTTTTTTCCTGCTTCTGTTTTGTCGTGTTGGCGGCGGGGGGCATAGTCTCACTAAGTTACGGAGGCTGGCCAGGAATTCGCCATCCTCCTGCCTCAGCCTCCTTTGTCAATTATGTTACTGGCTATGACACGTGGTCCCCAAGACAACCGGTTTGCGAGTACAGTAGTTGCCTAGCATATAAAATGCATGCCAACATACTGCTGGCCGTATATATTCCCCAAATATTTTCATTATTATAAAATTCACGCCTTAATGTGTACTATTAAATGAGTTTTGTTACCTTCACAAAGATGTGCGACCATCACCACTAATATTTCATCACCTCAAAAAGAACCCCACCTCACCCACCCAGTAGTGTCACTACTCATTTTCCCCTTCCACCATCCTGGGAACCACTGAATTCACTTTGTGTTCCATAAATTAGATTTTTTTTTTCCAGTGCCGGTGCTGGGGATTGAACCTAGGGCCTTGTGCTTGTAAGGCATGCACTCTACCAACTGAGCTACATCCCCAGCCCTAGATTATTCTTAATATAAATATGTCTAGACACAAAGAGTGTGTGTGTAAATGTACTTATACAATGTGCCTTTGTGAGCTTGCAATTTCAGGGACTTCGGAGAATGAAGCAAGAGGACTGCAAATTTGAGGCCAGCATGAGACCCTGTCTCAAAGAGCTGTGTGGAAAGCAGACTGTGCTTTGCTCTGAGTTACTACGTGACATATAGAACAGCAGTTTTCAGGTTGTATCTAAACCTGTTACACCACTTTGTAAAGTAGTAATTTGCCGTAAGTGCTGACTACACCTTGTCTGTACAAGAAGAGTCACCATCTGCTTGGCACAATCTGCTAAGTTAATTGTGTTAGTAAGAATGACCACCTGTGAACTTAATGAACTAATCAGAAGCACATGAATGCATGGGATATAAAACTAATACTGGAAAAATGAGTACATGTGCTTATTGAACACACCAGACCACCAAATAATACAACCCCCTTACTTGAGGTCCATAGGAGAAGCACCCTCAGCTTGGACATTGTGGCAATGGCACCCTGACCCCATCACCTGGTCACTCTTCATGAGTCTTGCCCAGGAGAACCACCAGCAACCAAACCTCTGAATTTCTCCTTGGGTTTTAGCAGAGTGTAGTTTCTCCTGCCCATGATGGCCATGCAAGTTCCATTACACATGATACTATGCAACTGCCCTTGGCCTAGAATAAGTTCTTCTGTTTTAACAGCTCTGCACCCCGAACAAGTTCTTTGGCTGATTCACAATCTTATCTAACCACCTACATAGACTACTTGTATTCATATCTGCTCTCTGCCATTGCTCTCCTGAGATTCAGCCTTCTGAACCTCTGTGGTTGCCTTAACCCTTAATTCTTAACTTCTAATATCCATAACACTTAAATCACACATCCCTAGGTGGGATAGATATTAGAAATTGATTGGAATTTAAAAAACTTGACTGCCCAGCTTATAACTACCAGGTGACCCACTAGTATTCAGTGAACTACCACTTGATGAAAGTGAGGTAGGCTGTGAATTTGTTATTCAATAAATTCTGACACCGTGGAAAGATACAAAGTATTTCATCTATGTTAATGATGTTAAGTACACTCAACAATTGGGGGTGCAGCTCAATGGCAAAGCATCCCTGAATTCAGGCCCCAGTACAAACCAAACCAAACCTAAAAGCAGGATAAAATTTTGTTGTCTCTGGTTCCATTTTGCCTGTCTCCTCTCAGTCATTTTCTCTGGCAGTCACCTTAAAAGTCCAGAAACAATAAGTCTGTCACAAGATATTCAAACAAAATATGGCAGGATTTGGTGGAGGGCTGAAGGAATCTGGGATAGTTCTGGATTGGTGGCAATTTCTGACATGGAGTGAGAGGGAGGAATTTACTTGGGTTTGGATGTCATAAGGTGAGAAGAGCTTAGCAATGAGTGTCTTTAGGAATAGATAGGTGTAAGTATTTGATCTCTGTCATTTCTTGGCACTCAGTTCCCCAAATCCTTGTCATCGGTGAAGTAATTTTTCTTTTGGTATGCTAAGATAAGTAAGTAGTGGTTGGGGGCTCCTGGGCAGCCTCTAGATAGGGGATAGTTTCCAAGGAAATAAATGTGACTAAAAGTTTGAAACTTTCAGGGCTGAAAATGTAGCTTAGTGGTAGAGTACTTGCCACATGTAAGTCCTATGGCTCAATGCCTACCACTGCAAAACAAAAAGTAAAAAACAAAAAGACAGCTAAGCATGGCATGACTATAATCCCAGCAACTCAGTAAGACCAGCCTGGGCAATACAGCAAGACCCCATGGCCCCACCTCAAGAACAAAAACCAACCTTATGACCTCCAAGGATTGAAGACTGACTTAATTGCCTACGTTCAATGATTTAGTCAATCATGCCTACTAATGAAGCCTCCCCAAAGTCCCCTAAGGACAAGGTTGGTGAGCTTCTGGGTTGGTGAACACAAGGAGGTAATGGGAGAGTGGCCGGGAGAGGAAATGAGGTTCCACTTTGCTTCTTGTTATACAGCTGTTCTATCTGGCTGTTTTTGAGTTATGTCCTTCTATAAAAAACCTATAATAAAACTAATAAACTTTCTCAAGTAATTTCTGTGAGCTATTTAAGCAAATAATTGAAATTGAGGAGGGGGCAGTGGGAATATTCAATTAATAGCCAAGTCAGACAGAAGTTGTAGGGACCCATCACTTGGATTGGTATCTAAAGTGAGGAGGAGGCAGTCTTATAGGATTCAGCTCTTAACTTGTGGAATGTGACACTAATTTCAGGTGGACAGTATCAGAACTGAGTTAAATTTTACATGTGTAATCCCAGCAACTTGGAAGGCTGAGGCAGGAGAATTACAAGTTGGAGGCTAGCCTCAGCAACTTGGTGAGACCCTGCCCAACAATAAAAAATAAAAATGACTAGGGATGTGGCTCAGTGGTAAGGTGCTCCTGGCTCCAGTATGAAAAAAATAAACATCCCTTTCCTTAAGTCTCTCCTTTGAAATCTTAAAATTTAACCCTGGTCATTTTCTCTGATCTTCAATGAAACAGAAAGCCAGGTCACCTCTCTGGCAATAACTACTTTCCTGGTTGGTTACCAGCAGAGCAATCTAGGGAAGGAATCCTGGAGAGAAAAAAAAAAAAAAAATTGATCTCAGTTAATTGGACAAACCAGCCCAATCATGTACTTTGCCTTAACCATACCATCACCACCACTCTTAGCACTTTAAAAGTTTTTCATTTGTATTTATTCAACTTGGTTTTCTTCCTAACTCTCCAATTCCAATAACTTCCTTAATCACAAATCCACTTCAAAGGACTACATTCTTATAAAGTCAACAAACACTTTTACCTCCTACATCCAAGGCACTGTGGGAATACAAACATTACTACCACCCTTGAGTTTGTAGATCTGGATCAATTTCGAATTATTGAATTTTCTTCTCATAATGGGTTTTATCTATTTCTTTCTATACCTGTTATTGAATGTTAGACATTTTGAATTTTATTGGGTATTGGATATGTTAAAAAACATTTCCAAGTGTTCTGGAATGCAGTTATTTGGAAACAATTTGATCCTTTCAGGTTTTATTTTTAAGTTTTTGTTAGATGGGGCAAGAGCCACATTTAGGCTCATTTTATCTCACTACTGAAACAAAACCCTTCTAAGTGTTCTATCCCATGCTCATGAATTAGGTTTTTCACTCTGGTTGAAAACTGTTAAGCTCCAGGGATTGTTCACATGGCCCTTTCCCCTGCTCTGGTGATTTCCGAAAAACAGGTCATCAATTCTACTGGAGTTTAGAACCTTCTGCAGACCTCTGGAGTTTTCTTTCTTCTGAATTCTGCTCTGTAAACTCCAACTCTCTTGGTCTTTCTGGAATTCCTGTTCTATCTCCTCAACTCGAGGAAATCACTGGGCTTCATCTAGGTTGCCCCTCCCTACACTGTGGCTTGGAAACTATAGGCAGTATGCTGACGCAGGCATATGGCTCATCTCGTTTCCCTAATTTAAGCATCTGTTATGGTTTTAATATGAGGTATTCCCCCAAAAGCTCATGTGTAAGCAATGCAAGAAAGTTCAGGTGAAAATATTGGGTTTCGAGAGCTTGAACCTAATCAATGCATTAATTCACTGATATGGATCAAATGGGCATAACTGTAGGCAGGTGGGGATTGCTTGGAGGAGGTAGGTCACTGGGGACATGACTTTGGGGTTTATATTTTGTCCCTGGTGAATGGAACTGTTTCCTGATTGCCATGTTCTGCTCTGTCACTTCCCCTTCCACAGTGGTCCTTTGTCTCTCCTTGGGCCCAGTGCTATGAAGTTGGTTGTCAATGGACTGAAACCTCTAAAACCATGAGCCAAATAAACTTTTCCTTCTCCAATTGTTATTGTCAGGTCTTTGATCACAGTGGTGAAAAAGCTGACTAAAACAGCCTCAGATGTGACAGTATGGTAGACAACAAAAGCCTCCTAAAATGTCCATATCCTAATCCTTAGAACCTGTATGTTAATTAAGTGAATATAACACTTGCAGATGTTATTAATGATCTTTACATAAGATTACCCTGACTTTCCCAGGTGGGTGGGCCCTAATCCAACAACAAAGGACTTCATAAGAGAGAAGAATCTGGGCACTGTGGAGAATGCCTATAATCCCAGTAACCTGGGGAGGCCGAGGCAAAAGAACTTCAATTTCCAGGTCAGCCTCAGCAACTTAGCAAGATCCAATCTCAAAATGGAAAAATTAAATAGAGTTGGGATGTAGCTCTGTGGTAGAGCATTCCTGGGTTCAATCCCCAGTACCCTTCCACTACCAAAAAAAAAAAAGGAGAAAATGTGAAAGAAGCCAAGGTCACAGTGAGAGAGATTAAATGTACATTACTAGCTTTAAATACAGAGGAAGGGACAAGATAAGAAAGGCAGACAGCTGGAGCTGGGCATGGTGGCACACATCTGTAATACTAGCAACTCAAGGCTGAGGCAGAAGGATCAGATTTCAAGGTCAGCCTCAGGAACTTAGTGAGACCCTAAGCAACTTACAAGACCCTATCTCAAACTGAAAAATTAAAAAGGTTGGGCATGTAAAGCGCCCTAGATTCAACACCCAGTACCCCAAAAAGGAGATGCAGACACCTTTCCAAATTGGAAATGACAGCCTCACCTAAAGTCTCAGGTATTTTGATATAGCAACAGAAAAGGGACTAAGGCACTCCAGTAATAACAGAAACGGATCATAAGTGTAGCTTTGAGATCTTTGCAATAAGAAACACCACAATTAAGGAATCCCAAAGCCTGTGTTTGTGTGTGTGTGCGTGTGTGTGTGTGTGTTGTTTTGTGTGGTGCTGGGGGTTGAACCCAGGGCTTTGTGCATGCGCGGCAAGCACTCTACCAACTGAGCCCTTTACAATGGGCATTTATAGTACTTGTCAGTCTTCCTTGTCCCGATATAGTTTACCAATAGTAGTCTTTTTTTTTTTTCCTTTTGGAGTGCTGTGGGTCAAATCTTATGCATGCTAGGTAAGCACTCCACCACTTAAATTCCTAGCCAAGGAGTCATTTTTAATTATAAATAATATTACCAAATATCACAGCTGACATTCAATTATTATCTTGTCTTGTGAGTGTCCAGAAAAAGAGTGCTGTAAGGTAAACTCAAATTTATTTTTCCAGGGAGAAACGAAATGGTTTTAGTCACCCTTTAATCATAACTGTTGAGGGCAGTGCCATAGTATTAGAATCCAGTTTCTTTTCTTTTTTTTTTGGTACTGGGGAATAGAACCCAGGGGCACTTTACCACTGAGCTACATCCCTAATACTTTTATTTTTTTGAGATGGTGTCTCTCTAAGTTGCTGAGGCTGGCCTCATACTCATGATCCTTTTGCCTTAACCTCCCAAGTCCTTGGGATTATAGGTGTGCATTACCAAACCCAATCTCAGTTTCTATCTTGTTTCTTTGCCCCTAATGATTTCTATTTCCAAGAACTTTGCTGGGGCTCAAGCCACCACAGCTATGTTTCAGCAAGAAGAAAAAGATAAACCTACACACTTCCCTTTATGCCTGAGTCAAAATATCACTGAAAACTTCCAAGTCCAAGTCAATGGCCATGACTTTAGTCATATGACTACATGTATCTGCAAGGAAAGCTGGGACACGGCTAGTCTGAATAAATTCTGGGATTTTGTTACAAAGAAAAAAAGGGAGACTGTAATCCCAGTTATTCCAGAGGCCAGCCTAGGTAATTTAGCAGGACTGTTTCAAAACAAACAAAAAAAGGGTCAGGGATGTGGCTCAGTGGTAGAGCACTTGCCTAGCAAGTGCAAAGCCCTGGGTTCAACCTCAGTAACACACACAGACACACACACAAAGAAGGGGGTTGGGGGGAACAGATATTGGCTCAGGCAATTAGCAGTCTCCCTGTCAATAATTATATTTCCATCAATTTTGAGATGTAATTAATAAAGTGTGTTTTAACTTATTAGTATTAGGATAAATGTACAAATTGCTGGTTTCATAGTCAGAAACAATCAAGTATCAGCAATTCCATACATCTCAACCTATAAAGAAGTATAAAAGTTTGTGAATAATTTACTTTAAATAGTGGGACTGGTGGTATAGATCAGTAGTAGACAGAGCATGTGCTTAGCACGCCCAATATTCTAGGTTTAATCCCCAGCACAATACATACACCTAAAAACAAATAACAAATTAGAGTGGAGCAAATCTAGGTAACTGCTATAATAAAGATGACGATTATGGCTGAATTCCAGTAAAACTTAAGGATGCCTTTATTTTTTCAAGTGCTTAAGGCACTTAAATCTGTTCCTAAAATACTGTAGTAAACTGAAAATGGATCCCAAAGATTACCGTGGTTTTATTCCTGTTTAAGTTACATGGCAGGGCTGGGGATATAGCTCAGTTGGTAGCGTGCTTGACGCATAAGCACAAGGCCCTGGGTTCAATCCCCAGCACCGCAAAAAAAAGAGATACATGGCAAAAAGGACTTCAATATTTATTAGTTTTTGGTACTGGGGATTGAAATCAGGGATACTTTACCACTGAGCTATATCCCCAGCCCTTTTGTTTTGAGACAGGGTCTTGCTAAGTTGCTTAGGGCCTCATTAAATTACTGAGACTGGCCCTAAACTTACAATCCTCCTGCCTCAGCCTCTTAAATCACTTGAGATTACAAACATGTACCACTGTACCCAGATGGTAGACATAATTCTGATAACAGAACTTAAAAAGAGGGAAATTAAATTATCCAGGTGGGCCCACTGAAATTAAATGGGCCTTTAAAAATGGAATTAGAAGGGGCTAGAGACGTAACTCAGTGGCATAGCACTTGCTTAGCATACCCAAATCCTTGGTTCAATCCCCAGCACATGTGTGTGCACGTGTACACACATACATATACATATACGAAGTGGAAGTAGAAGACAGAAGGCTAGATCAGAGAGATAGATGAAAGAAGTAGCAGAGGAGATTCAAAATGAGAAGGGACCTGACCCGCTACTGTCAACTTTGAAGACAAGGGGGCCAAGAGCCAAGGAACATGGTGGCCTCTGAAGGCCCTTTATCTAACAAATAGCAAGGAAATGGGACCGTGATTATTCATCTACAAAAAGCTGAATTTTGGGGCTGTGGTTGTAGCTCAGTGGTAGAACACTTGCCTAGCATGTGTGAGGTAATGGGTTCAATCCTCAGCACCACATAAAAATAAATAGATTAAATGAAGTATTGTGTCCTTCTACAACTAAAAAAAAATTTTTTTTTAAAAAAGCTGAATTTTACCAACAAATGTATGAGCACACAAATGGATTCATCTCCATCCTAGCCTCCAGAAAAGAACAGAGACCTGCCAACATTTATATTTTAGACCAGTAGAGACCCTGTCAAACTTCTGACTTATAAAACTGTAAGATAATACATTTGTGTTTTAAGCCACTTAATTTGTAGTAATTTGTGATAGCTGCTATAGAAAATTTATTCTTACCTTAGTAAACTTCCAGTTTGAAGTACTCATCAAAAGAAAAGAGAAAGGACCCTACAGCCATTTAAACAATATTTTAAAAATTTAATTCAGTCTGGTTCTGAATGATTCTAGTATATTAAGTTGTGCTATAACTGGAAATGTATGGTCAACAAAAACAATATGAAAATTGTTTCATCTAGGAGTGATTTCTAAGGCAGCACCTTGAGTTTCCATAAAAACAGAACCCTCCGTCTCAGAAGAAGGGATGTCAACAAGAGGACCCGATTCCTCTGTATCCAAATGCAGTGATTTCTCCTGTTCATAGATCAGGTTTGAACTGTCTTTCATTTGAATCTCTTGCTCTTCCAATTCCAAAGGTTTTTCTGAGGCTGAAGCTACAACTTCATCTTCATTTTCATGTAGAAAGCTACAAATCATGTTGGGTCTATAGGAGAAATCATTATCCTTCATTTGTAGCCATTCTACTCCACCTAATTAAGCGGGGGTAAGGGGCAAACCAAGAAAGAAATATGAAAAAGAAATTTTAGTTGTCTATTTTTCTTTAAATTTTCATCCTATGGTTATGTCAAAGCAAAATCCCAACATAAACCAACTATAAATATCAATAAAATAATTATGTAATTTCCAGGCATTGGAATGGAGTATATGAATCATCACAATCACTATAAGCAATTAACTTCAATTATTGTTCCCATGCACCTTTCCCAGTTAAATTCACAACTCATTCTGAGAAACTGAGCTGCCATCTCATGCCTTAAAGAAAACTGTTACTTCCCTACAATTTTATTTTTAAAGTAAAAAAAAAATTTTTTTTTAGTTGTAGATGGACACAATACCTTTATTTATTTATTTTTATGTGGTGCTGAGGATCGAATCCAGTGCCTCACACATGCTAGGCGAGCACTCTACCACTAAGCCACAATCCCAGACCTCTACAATTTTAATATATAATACTACTATCTCACCTTCCAAGTCAGGACTCTCATATCATTTTATCTTTCCTCTCCTTTCCCCTTTCTTTCTTGCTTTCTTTGTTGTGGTAGAGGTGGATGCTGGGGATTGAACCCAGGGCCTCACATATGCTACACACATGCTCTACCTCTGAGCTACACCCCCAACCCTCCTCATTCTCATATTATTCTGAGTTGGAACATTCAATTGTGAATGAAATAAGACAGTCTCAAACAAAAAATCACCTTGAAAAAAAATTTTGTTCCTTTCCATACTTATTTCCTCATCTCTCAATTAAGCCCCGACAAAGTTTGTTCCAATAATGCTAATCATTTTTTTTTCTCTTGTCCCTATTACCTTTCCAGCCAAATATTTTCAACAGATGAGAAGTCTGAGCTTGCCACAGAAATTAAAAGGATCCACTGAATTCCACTAGATATCTCTAAGATACCTCATCTTCCTGCCTTGTTCACTCTTCCATCTGCTCCCATTCCCCACCATAAAGTAACTTTTCTGAAGGTACTGCTTGCTTCCTCAATACTAAATCAACTGCCATCCTAGCAGGACTTTCAATTTGTCCTGTGGGGATGTCCATCTAGCAAGGCCTCCTCACAACAGCCAAAATAAATTTACCAGTGATACAAATAAACCATCTCATGAAAGTCTTAAGATGACTACAGCTCAAACAACATATTACCTGCAAAATCACAGGAAGACCCTCAATCAGAACCATCTACCTAATTCTTCCTAAATTCCTGATTCCTGAGTGTTAAGAAACTAGTTTTTGTTGTTTCAAGCCATCAAGCTTAGGGGTATTTGTTATGCAGCAATTGACAGAATCCAGACTTGCACAGATGGTTGCTTACTTGACAGAACATAATTTCCAAATCCTCCCAAAGAACTATCACATTAATAATCTAATAATGAATGCCATGAGAATAAGAAATTCTGAACTTCCTTTAATAAGAAAATGTAAATAATAGCTAAGCTTATGATATGTCCTTCCCTTCCAAACTCATTCTTGAACCTAGTATTTTCTCCTTCCTATTATTTTTCAGGATGCATGAAAAAAAAAATAATTTTGGGATATACACAATAAAAACAAAGGTTTCTATGTAGTTGTGTACAGAACGGTACACTTAATTTCTATATGATCAATGTACCTTCAAATATTTATTTCTTGCCTAAAACATACTAAATCTAATTAAGCCATGTGAGTAGAGTCTAATTTACTAGAATTTCAAATATGTCATTGAACAGTGAAATTTTAAACCATGGAGTGATTATCTGTTCAGCTCCACAGATGTGCCTGAATGGGGCAAGACACTCTGCTCTACAGTTTCTAGACTATGATGTCAGCAACTAGAGAAGACTAAATAGACACTAACTACGAACTAGACTCAGGTTGAACAATTACTGTCCTAGAGTTTCCCTGTCATATAAAGCCAACTTCCTCCAACTGTGAGTTTGTTGGGGAAGGTTGCTGAGGCTGCCAAGTTCCCAGGGATGCCCTGCATTTATTTACACCTTGAAAATGCCAAACACTAGCATCATAACCAATGCATTTCGAAGTTGGTTTTTAGTGAAGAAAGAAATGGAAAGAAACAGAGAGAGACAGACAGACACTGCTGAATTCCCTAAGGCCTGGAAATCGTATCACCTTTCTTGACAAACTTCTTAGTTTGTAATTTCCTCACCTATATTCGAGTTTGATTGAATTTTAAATGTTTGGTACTTTTCATGCAGCACTCTTAATTTTATTTACTTTTTTCTTGTGGTGCTAGAAACTGAATGCAGGGCACATGCTACTCACTCTTCTTCTGAGCTACACCCCAGCCCAAACGAATGTCTATTAACTCTAGATTTTGCTGCTATTAGCTCATAAACAGGCTCATTACAGTGAGGCTCTGAGGCACATGTCTGAAATCCCAGTGATTTGGGAGGCTGAGGCAGGAGGATTACAAGTTCAAAGCCAGTCTCAGTAACTTAGCAAGATCCTGTCAAAATAAAAAGGATGGGATGTAGTTCAGTGGTAAAGTGCCCCTGGGTTCAATCCCCAGTACCAAAAAATAAATAAAATTGAACATATTACATACAGTTATTACTGCAAAATACAGGGAATATCCTGGCAGCAACGTGTTTCATTTTCTTCATAGTCCTGGAAATTGAACCCAGGGTCTCACAAATGTTAGGCGAGCACTCCACCACTGAGTTACATTCTTAATCCCTTTCATCTTTGAGACAGGGTCTCAACAGGTTGCCAAGACTGGCTCCAATCTGCAATTCTCCTGCCTCAGCCTCCTGAGTCATTGAGATTTCAGGGGTCTGCCACCATGTTCATCTAGCAATATGTCATTATAGGATATAACACTGTATCACCTCTGTTTAGGGAATGAAGTGAACTAACCTATGTTTTCTTCTCCTTCCTTCTTTTCTGTCAGAAGAGTTCTTGTCATGCTGAGTTTCTTCATTGTATGGCATTTGTATTTTAGCACTGTTTTATTATTGCCTTCTGCATCCACTGGAACATAAAATGAACTCAATTATTACACTGTTTGATGCCAGCAAATAAAATAATGATGTTAAGCCTTGGTAATTTTCAGTTTATGGAGTTTGACTAAACCATTTCTATTACCATGGTACAGTAAGTTCAAAGTACAATTTACCTCTCCTGTTCCAAGCACAGAGAAATGATAGATAAAATATTACCACTTAAAGACACTAGCTAGATTCAAAAACAACACCCACCTCCGAGAGAGAGAAATGCAAAGCTATGAGTGAGATTAAAGCCATAGGTCTAATAGGCTCAAGTCCTAAAGTGGGACACTGGGGTTAGGAATTCTGGCCCATAGAGTAATAGGGTTTATAATTGTACCATTCAAAATGGAGGACCAAAATCAGGCTTATTACTTGACACCAGAGGCTGGCGTGGAGACGTTTCCATTTATAAAAGAAGGCTGAGGAAAAAACTGCTGACAATCTGCTACTAGAATTGTGTGGATCTAGGTAGGAGGAGGAGGCTCTGAGTCAAAGATATGAAGCAATGAAAAACTTACACATTATTGCTCTTTGAGTGTAAACTGGTATTAGTGATATTTAACAATTTGAAAATGAAACTGTTGCTATGTGGCCAAATAATTTTACTTGATTCAACTTAAAGTTGAAGATGACACATTTAATCTTTTTTCTTTCTTTTTTTTTGGGGGGGTGGGTATTGGGGATTGAACCCAAAGATGCTCAACCACTGAGCTACACCCCCAAACCTTTGTTTTTAATGTGAATCATGGTCTTGCTAAGTTGCTCAGGCTGGCATCAAACTTGCAATTCTCCTGCCTCAGTCTCCTGAGTAGCTGGGGGATATTTGGGATCACCCAGCTAGAAGCATTTTTATAGTGAGGTAATCAGTCTAACTGGGCAAGGTGGTGCACATCTATAATCCCAGCAACCTAAGAGGTTGATAAAGGAGGATTCCAAATTTGAGGCCAGCCTCAGCAACTCAGCAAGACCCTGTCTCGAAATAAAAAATTAAAATGGGCTGGGGATGGAGCTCAGTGGCAAAACATCCATTCAATCCCCAGTACCAAAAAAACAACAACAAAAAGGACAATAACCGTTTACATTCACAGTAGCAGTGAAATAGAAATCAACTGTGGTAGTCACAAAATACCATGCAGTAGGGAAAACAAATAAATTAGCACTATACATATTAACATGTATGAATTCTAAAACATATTGAGAGAAAAAAGTTAAAAGAATGATGTGCATAGCATGTTATAATTTATTTATTTATTATTTATTTAATTGGCACCAAGGATTGAACCCAGCGGTGCTTAACCACTAAGCCATATCCCCAGCCCTTTTTATTTTGGGACAGGGTCTCAAGAAGTAGGTCAGGGCCTTGCTAAGTTGCTGAAGCTGGTCTCAAACCTGTGATCTTCCTGCATCAGCCTCCAGAGTTGCTGGGATTACAGGTGTACATCACCACACCTGGTCCTAGCATGTTGTATCCATTTTTTCTTTCTGTTTTTCAGTGCCAGGGAATCAAACTAAGGGCCTTGCACATGCTAGGCAAGTGCTTTCCCACTGATTTACACCAGCTCAAGTTTGAAAATATATAAAACTGTTATTGTTTGTAGATGCATACATATGTCATATAGAATTAAATGTAGAAATGATAACAAATTCAGGAAAGCAATTACCTATGAAGACACAGGGAAAAAGGATATACAGGGATTTCAATTGTACTTTGAAAGTTTTTTAACTGTAATCTGAGTCAATCTTGGCAAAATGATAGAATATGATGCAGTTAGGCAAACACACACAAGATGTTTAATTTTAAAACTTACCATATGTGGTATGTTACAATTTATTTATTAATTTTGGTACCAGGGATTGAACCCAGTGCACTTTACCACTGAGCCACATCCCCAGCTCATTTTATTTTTTTTATTTTGAGACAGGGTCTCACTAAGTTGATTAGGGCCTCTCTAAGTTGCTGAGGCTGGCTTTAACTTGCAATTCTTCTGCCTCAGCCTCCAAGCTGCTGGGATTACAGGAGTGCACCACCACGCTTGTTACAAATAATTTAGATCAAACAAACAAACAAACAAACAAAATTTAGCCAGGAGTTAAATTACAGGAGCCAGGCATTATTATAATCTGAGTAACTTGGGAGACTGGGGCAGGAGGATCACATTAGAAGTCAGTTCGGCAACTTAGGGAGATCTTGTCTCAAAATAAAAAATAAAAAGGACTGGGGAGGTAGCTCAGTGCCACTGGGTTCAATTCCCAGAGGGTAAAAAAGGAATTAATTTTGCTTGC
The DNA here is from genome assembly GCF_902686455.1 of Sciurus vulgaris. Classification (NCBI taxonomy): domain Eukaryota; kingdom Metazoa; phylum Chordata; class Mammalia; order Rodentia; family Sciuridae; genus Sciurus; species Sciurus vulgaris. The sequence continues at coordinate 54,028,389 of NC_136467.1, forward strand.
CTATCAATTACGTACCATGTTCAGCATTTTCTTCAAATATAACACAGGTTCCAAGAGTATCTGCAGGAAAAAAAAAAAAAATCAAAGGCAAATTAAGAAATAACACAGGTACTTTCTCTGAAATATGAAAAGGAGTTTGATCTATATGACATCTTCTTACCTTCATACTCTCCAGCAAAGACATAGCTATCCAATTGCAGAATGGGCCTTTCAGTGTCAATCCCCTACAACAGTATAAAGGATCATAAATAACATCAAAAGAAAAAGCCTTCACTGTGTGACCTTGCTACCAAAGAAAATGATTTCCCAAAGTGGGAAACCTAAAGAGCAATTAGTTCTAGCAAGCACAAGTTAAACACTGCTCTCATCCCAGGAGCTCCAACCTGAAGACTACTTAATTAATACCCAAGTAGCAAGGTCTGTTTCAATCAATAATAAGAACACAAAGTTTTGTGAGAAGTATTTTAAGATAAAGGGATTTTAAGGTAAAGGGATAAGAGCTCAGGATGTAGCTGGGTAGTACAGGTGTGCTTAGCATGCACAAGGCCGAGTTCAATCCCTAACACTGGGGGGCGGGGAGCCGATAATAATTTATGGTGTCATAGTTCAAATCTACAACAAGTGATGTCTTTGAAATCCTTTCCTAAATTACCCAGGCTGGCCTGGAACTTGCGATCCTCCTGCCTTAGCCTCCAGCCTAGATGGGATTGCAGACCATTTTTGTTTTAAGAAAATCTGTAACAATCCCCCAATTCTAGAAGACTCACCAAAATCTTGCATTTATTTTCACATTTTGAGAGAAAGTCTGAATCGATGATTCCCGATAATTCGACCAGAACGAACTGCTCCTGGTGGAAGAAAACAAAGAGTTCACCAGCTAGCATGTGAGTGAGCGAGAAGAAGCAATAAACACAAAAAGCCAAAAATTCCCATTGTAATGAGTCCACCTTTGTGGAAACTGGATCCGGTTTTCAACGAAAAGATAAACGCGATGTTACCTGGGGTAACTTCCCAGCACTTCTGCATTCTTACTATGGTGGGGCAATCAAGATTAAGACCACACGCTCCCCAGCTCCGCGCCCAGGGCGGAGAAGCGGCCGAAGCGCCAGGGGGCCTCCCGCCCGCCCGCGGCATCCCTTACGCCCTCCCCACGCCCAGCCTGTACACCCATCACGGCGACCACCGTGCAGGATTCCGACATAGTGCTTACTGCCGCCTCCTCCTCCTCTTCTTCCTCTCTGTCCTCCCTGGTCGACTCCTCGGCCGCTGCCATGAGTCTTACACCTCGGCGCCTGGGTCAAGAGACAGGACCGCCCGGCGCCGCCATCTTGAGAATGGGCAGCGGCTCCCACGGGTAGCTCCTGCCAGAACGCGAGATGGAGACCTTCGGCCGAAGGCCCGCTCACGCGCCTAGAGCGCCGGGGCTCACGTGGGCAGCGTCGGCCCCGCCCCTTCCTGCGCCTCCGAGCCTGGAGCTGCGTTATGATGTCCGCCGCTGTGATCCCTGGGCTGTGTTGGGACCCATGCGATTGGGAGCTGCTGGGCTCCTAGCCCAGCTAGTGGGAGAGGACGGGTGAGGCAGAGGGGAGAAAGAAGGTGAAGCAAGAAAACCAGGGTGTGCGCGGAAGTGTACAAAGACCTAGTGTTGACTCACCTCTACGTTTCTGGAAAAGAAATTCTTAATATCTTAATAATTCTTAAATTCTTAATAATTTTTAACGGTGAGCGTTAAAAATACAGGATCCTCCAACCAAGTTAAAGGCGCATTTATTTTACCGGATGTTAAGTTGGATTTCAATCCTGCAAGAGCATAGAATCCATAAGAGTATGTAAGTGAATCCATCCAGTGCATCAAATTTTTGTGAGCCTATAAAGAGAACCCCACCACCACCACCACCACCACCACCACCGTTGAACCCAGGGCAACAAGCAAGTGCTCTATTACTGAAATAATCTTCGATGTGCCTGCCCTGCTTCCCCCCTCCCCCAGCTTAATTTTGAAGCAGGGGCGGGGTGAACAACACAGGCTGACCTTGAACTTGTGATCCTCCTGCTTAGTTGGGATCAACATGCATGTGCCACCATGCCTATATCTACAGATACATACACACACACACACACACACACACACACACACACATACGTATTTCTAGACTTTTTAACAATTTTTTTTAGTATTTTTTATTTATTACCACAACTCCAGCCCCTAGATTTACTTCTCCATATACAAGTCTAAAAACATTAACTATTTTTTTTTTTTTTTTTTTTTTGCGGTGCCTGTGATGGAACCTAGGGCCTTGTGCTTGACAGGCAGGCACTCTACCAACTGAGCTATATCCCCAGCCCACCGTTCACTCTTTCTATGATCTAGAACTTTATACTCTTATCCCATTAACAGTTACATTCTACACCTCTTCCCATTCTCTTTGTCCTCCATTAGAAACTGCAGACCTTATTGCAAATCTATTTGTTATACCGTAGATAATAATTGAACTCATCCTCTGTGTTTATTATGACAATATTGTTAACATCTTCATAGGGGCTATTTGGTTTACGGCTGCATATTGTCTGTACTGGGTGCTGCTATTATTGATCTCCCCCTTAAAGTAGAGGTTTTGGAAATCTGCAGGGTCACTATAAGCCCATAGAGGGGAAACTGCAATACACCAGATCTGCACTGCTAGAGGGGAAGATACATGAACAACATGAAAAAACAAGGAAAGAAAATGATCCAAACAAACCTAGATTCTATATTAATAGAATTCAGTCACAGTATGGTAGAAGAAATGTCAGAAAAGGAGTTCAGAATATACATAATTAAAATGATTTGTGAAGCAAAGGATGAGGTAAGAGAGCAAATGCAGGCAATGATTGATCACTCTAATAAGCAGTTGAAAGAGCAACTGCAGGAAGCAAAAGATCATTTCAACAAAGAGACAGTCTAAAAAAAAACAAAAACAAAAACCACACAAATCCTTCAAATGAAGGAAACAGTAAACCAAATAAAAAACTCAATGGAAAGCATCACCAACAGACTAGACACTTGGAAGACAGAACCTCAGACAATGACACAAAATATTTAATCTTGAAAATGAAGTTGACCAAACAGAGAAGATGGTAAAAAATCATGAACAGAACCTCCAAGAATTATGGGACATCATGAAAAGACCAAATTTAAGAATTATTGGGATTGAGGAAGGCACAGAGATACAAACCAAAGGAATGAACAACCTATTCAATTAAATAATATCAGAAAATTTCCCAAACCAGAAGAATAAAATGGAAAATCAAATAGAAAAAGGCTTACAGAACACCAATTGCACAAAATCACAACAGATCCATACCAAGGCACATTATAATGAAAATGCCTGACACACAAAATAAAGATAGGATTTTGAAGGCTGCAAGAGAAAAGCATCAGATTACATATAGGGGGAAATCAATATGGATATCAACAGATTTCTCAGCCCAGACCCTAAAAGCTAGAAGGGCCTGGAACAACATATTTCATATCTGAAAGAACATGGTTGCCAACCAAGAATCCTCTACCCAGAAAAACTAACCTTCAGATTTGAAGATGAAATAAAATCCTTCCATGATAAACAAAAGTTAAAAGAATTTACAAATAGAAAGCCTGCACTACAGTATATTCTCAATAAAATATTCCATGAGGAGGAAATGAAAAACAACAATGGGGGTCAGCAAAGGGAGTAACTACCATAAAGGAAAAACCAATCAAAGCAGAAACCAAGTCAAATTAAAAACCAAAAACAAGCCCAAATGACTGGGAATACAAATCATATCTCAATGATAACCAACCCTGAATGTTAATGACCTGACCTCATCAATCACAAGAGATAGATTGACAGATTGGATTAAAAAGAAAGACCCAACAATATGCTTCCCTCAAGAGACTCATCTAATAGATAAGGACATCCACAGAATAAAGGTGAAAGGATGGGAAAAAAACCTATCATGCACATGGACTCAGTAAAAAAAGCGGGGGTTTCCATCCTTATTTCCGATAAAGTGGACATCAAGCCAAAGTTAGCCAGAAGGGATATAGAAGGACATTCATACTGCTTAAGTGAACCATAAATTAGGAAGACATAATGATAGTAAATATTTATGCCCCAAACAACAGTGCATCCATGTATATCAGACAAATCCTTCTCAATTCCAGGAATCAAATACACCACAACACAATAATCCTGGGTGACTTTAATACACTGCCATCACCAATGGATTGATCTTCCAAACAAAAACCAAACAAAGAAACCATAGAAGTCAATAACACAATCAATAACTTAGACTTAACAGACATATATAGAATATTCCATACATCAACAAGTGAATTCACTTTCTTCTCAGCAGCATATGAATCCGTCTCTACAATAGACCATATGTTATGCCACAAAGCAGCCCTTAGGAAATGCAAAAAAATAGAGATACTACCTTGTGTTCTATCAGATTATAATGGAATGACAAGAGAAATCAATGACAAAAAACAGAAATTACTCCAACACCTGGAGACTAAATAATATGCTATTCAATGAAGCATGGATAACAGAAAACATCAGGGAGGAGATAAAAAAATTCTTAGAGGTAAATGAGAATGACGATACAACATATCAAAATCTCTGGGACACTATGAAAGCAGTAGGAGGAGGAAAATTCACGGCATGGTATTGGCACCAAAATAGACAGGTAGAACAATGGTACAGGACAGAAGACACAGGGACATACACACATAAGTACAGTTATCTTATATTAGGCAGAGATGCCAAAAACTTACAAAGGAGAAAAGATAGCCTCTTCAACATATGGTGCTGGCAAAACTGGAAATCCATATGCAGTAAAATGAAACTAAACCCCTATCTCTCACCCTGTACAAAACTCAACTCAAAATGGATCAAGGATCTAGGAATTAGACCTGAGACCCTTTACCAAATAGAAGAAAAAGCAGGCCCAAATCTCCATCACGTTGGCTTAGGACCAGACTTCCTTAACAAGACCCCCATAGTGCAAGAAATAAAAGCAAGATTCGATAAATGGGATAGATTCAAACTAAAAAGTTTTTTTTCTCAGCACAGGAAACAATCAGCAATGTGAGAAGAGAGCCTACAGAATGGGAGAAAATCTTTTCCACACACACTTCAGACAGAGCACTTTATCTCCAAAGTTTATAAAGAACTTAAAAAACTTTACACCCAAAATACAAAGAACCCAATCAATAAATGGGCTAAGGAACTGGGCAGACACTTCACAGAAGAAGATATATAGGTGATCAACAAATATATGAAAAAGTGCTCATCATCCCTAGTAATTAGAGAAATGCAAATTAAACCACCCTAAGATTTCATCTAACTCCAATAAGAATGGCTATTATCAAGAACACAAGGAATAATAAGTGGCATGGATGTGGGAAAAAAGGCACACTCATACATTGCTGGTGGAGTTGCAAATTGGTACAGCCACTCTGGAAAGCAATATGGAGATTCCTCAGAAAGCTTGGAATGAACCCACCATTTGACCCAGTTATCCCAGTCCTTGGTTTATACCCAAAGGACTTAAAATCAGCGTACTACAGTGATGCGGCCACATCAGTGTTCATAGCAGTTCAATTCACAATAGCTGGATTGTGGAACCAACCTAGATGCCCTTCAATTGACGAATGGATAAAGAAACTGTGGTATATATATATATATATATATATACAATGGAATATTACTCAGCCATAAAGAAGAATAAAATTATGGCATTTGCTGATAAATGGATGAAGTTGGAAAATATCATGCTAAGTGAAATAGGCCATGCCCAAGAAAACCAAAGACCAAGTGTTTTCTCTAATAAGTGCATGACAATATATTACAATGGGGGGTAGCAGGGAGAAGAGAAGAATGAAGAAACTTTGGATGGTGTAGAGCAAAAAGGGGTGGAAGAGGTGGGGATGGAAAAACAGTAGAATGAAACAGACAGTATTAGCCTATATATATGTATGATTACATGAATGGCGTGAATATACATTATGTACAACCATAGAAATGAAAAGTTGTACCCCATTTGTATACAATGAATCAAAATGTCTCTGTAAAGATAAAAAATATTTTAATTTAAAAAAAGGACCATTTTCTTTCCCTTTTAAATGTCCATGCATAACTTGTTCTTTGACTTTTACTTTACCCTAACATTAGTACATGTATCGTTGGTTATAATATCTTGCAGGGGGGTCAAGACCAAGAAGGTAATCCCTATGGTGGCCAAAAAGTTACCTGTTTCCTTCCCACTGTTTAGGTCAGCTAAGACCCCTCAAGGTTACTTTTACAAACTTGTGAGATGCCTCTCTTCATCCTTTAGTCTTTTCCTCTACCAGTTGTGCCATCTGCCAGGATGGGACAGGGTCTTGCTGACTGATGACCACATGTGGCTTCCCTTGGAAGCATTGGAGACATTTCCCTCTAGAGTGACCCTCCTCTTTGCAGAATGGTACTGGTTGGTTTCCTGTTCTCTAGGGTCCTCAGAATCCCCCCAAGTGGGAGATTGGGTGACTCACTGTATTTGTAGATTCCTTAGAGGTATCCCATTTTCCCTGAGTCCTGGGTGACCTGTGAGGGCAAGGGTCAAATTATTGGTGTGTTTTTTTTTTTTTCTTTTTTGTTTTTTTTCTTAGACCTTCTATTTTCTTTGACTTTGGTCGCCACATCTTGGTCGTTAAACACAGAATTTTTTTTTTTTTTTTTTTTTTTTTTTTTTTTTTTTTTTTTTTTTTATCACCAGGATTGAACCCAGGGACTTAACTACTGAGCCACATTTCCATCTCCAGCTTTTATTTTTGAGTCAGGGTCTCACTAAGTAGCTTAGAGCTTTGAACTTGCAAACCTCCTGCCTCAGCTTCCCTACTTGCTGAGATTACATGTGTGTACCACAATGCCCAGTCAGGTCCACCAATCTTGAAGGGGGAGTAGTGTGTTTTAATTTTAACTTTTGGAATTTTACAGTTACCCCTTCCATTTAGTTGGGATCAATATTAGTACTGGGAGTCAGTTTCATATCCTACCTGTCCTGTAGGTAATGGCTTTTTATCTCTAATTAACACAGGTTATTTTGTTAGTGTACTTCTGGAAAAACACAGACAATGGTTATAGTTTTACAAGGAAAATACAAAACAAAATTTGCAAGAGTAAAAACATTTAAAAAATTGATGTTTTAGTATTTAATTTAATTTATTCATTTATTGTCACTGGGAGTAGAACTCAGGGTGTTCTAGCACTGAGCTACATCCCAAATCCTTTTGTTACTTTTTTACTTTGCGACAGGGTCTTGCTAAATTGCTGAAGCTGGCCTTGAACTCATGCCTTGGCCTCCCCCATTGCTGTGATTATATGCATTTGCCACAGCCACTTTGCCCAGTGATGTTTTATATTTAACTTACAAATGACTCAGATGTTCTCTCCACCAAATAAATTTATAAATGTTTATCCCATTTACAGCAAACCTAACTTACCCATCTTTAACAGCTATTTTAAGATTAACCGTGAATACCAGGATATCAGACTAGTTAATATTTTAAGCCATTTTTTCCTGCAAAAGAAAAATCCTAAAAGCAAAGAGTTATCGTACTTTTAATTTTTTGTACGGGAGTACTGGGGTTTGAACCCAGGAGGACTTTACCACTAAGTTACATCCCTAGTCCTTTAAAATTTTTTATTTTGAAACAGGCTCTCATTAAGTTGCTAAGGGCCTTGCTGAGTTGCTGAGGCTGGCCCCAAACTTGCAATCCTTCTGTCTCAACCTCCAGAGTTGCTAGGATCATAGGTGTGTTCCATCACACCCAGATGGACACTATACTTTAAACATCTTAATTGAATCAAATACAATCCTGACTGGCTAGTAACCTAACCAAAATATGTGTATTAATAATTTTGAAGACACATTTACTTTTTACTTCCTGAATTTGTCAGGAAGACAAATTCAAATAAACCTATTTGTCAAAGATTTATTTAAGTAATTTGAACTAAAGCCATTTGGATTTATGTCCTTTTAAATTTATGCTTTTGTTTCTGGTATTAAGGATTGAACTCAGGTGTGCATTACCACTAAGTCACATCTTCTTTTTATTTTTTATTTTGAGACAGGGTCTCTCTAAATTGCTGAGGTGCATCCCACAAAACCAAAGACCAGATGTTCTCACTGATATGCAGATGCTAACTCACAATAGGGATGGGGGGAGATTCCACCAGATTGGGCAGGGGGAGTGGAGGGGAAGAAAGGGGAGTGGGAATGGGAAAGACAGTAGAATGAATTGGACATAACTTTCTTACGTTCATATACAAATACACAACCAGCATAACTCCATATCATGTACAATCACAAAAAGGGGAAGTTATACTCCATGTATTTATGATATGTCAAAATACATTCTACTATCATGTATAACTAAAAAGAACAAATAAAATTTTTTTAAAAAAATTGCTGAGACTGACCTCGAACTTGCAATCCTCATGCCTCAGCCTCCTGAACCTCTGGGATTATAGTCGTGCATGACTGCTCCTGACTGTCTTTTTAAATTTATAAACCAATTTGATACCATGCAGACACAACATTCAATACACATATATACATAAAAATATAGACAGAAAACAAAGATTTTATAACTTTCATTTAGATTCCCTATTTGCCATTTTTAAAATAGCCAGACTGTTGATATGATTATCATATCTCTAAGCAGTCCTTAATCTGTTTTTTTTGGTAGTGAGGATTGAACACATGGGTATTTAACCACTGAGTCACACCACACCCCCAGCCCTTTTTATTTTTTATTTTAAGACAAGGTCTCACTAAGTTGCTGGGATCACAGGTATGTGCCACTATACCCAGCACCATTCGAATTATTAATCCATTAAATGGATCAACCCACTGATTAGGTTATGGCTCTCTTACTCTTACACTTCATCTCCTGCATTAACACAGGAGCCTAGGGGGGATGCCTCATATCCAAACCACAACAGCTAAGAAGTTATGGGTAACAAAATGAGAACATTAATAAATCAGACTTAAAAGAACCATGTAAGAAACAAATTGAATAGTTTTTGTGGGCACAGTTGGAGCTAGTAGAGAAAAATCTGTAATTTGTTGGGGACAGGCAATTAATTTTAATTGTAGTCAATAGAAGAATCACGAAAAAATTCAGAAATATAATTGCTGACAAATACAAGAGGGATGAGTTGGGCACAATATTTAAAAGCCTACCACTAGGAGGAGACAAATGAATTAAAAATCATTTAATCTGCTCTTATTCCTTTGGAACATGTTATCTAAATTAAGAAAAGCCTATATGAAAAATGTCTTTAGTAGCAGAATTTTGGTAAAAGAGTCTTTAGTATTAACATTTGTTTTTTTAAAAACATAAACACTAGCCCTGCACTGTGGCAGACGTCTGTAATCCCAATGACTCAGGAGGCTGAGGCAGGACGATTACAAGTTCAAAGCCAGCCTCAGCAATTTAGTGAACCCCTAAGCAACTTAGTAAGACCCTGTCTCAAAATAAAAAATAAAAAGGGCCGAGGATGTGGCTCAGTAGTTAAGCGCCCCTAGGTTCAATCCTCACTACCCAAAAAAACAAAAAAAAAAATTGTTTTTTTCTTTTACACTCACATAATAGTTTATATTCCATTCAAGAAGAATAAGATTGGGCTGGGGATATGCTCAGTTGGTAGAGTTCTTGCCTTGCATGCACAAAACCCTGGGTTCAACCCCCAGCACTACATACATATACTCACAAAAAAAGAATAATAAGGCCACTGGGCGAGGTGGTGCACGCCCGTAATCCCAGCAACTCCATAGGCTGAGGCAGGAGGATCACAAGTTTGAGGGAGGTTTTAAGAACTTAGTGAGACCCTGTCTCAAAACATTTCTGAAGGGCTGGGGATGTAGCTCAGTGGTAAAGCGCCCCTGAGTTCTATACCCAGTACCTACAAAAGGAAGGAAGGAAGGAGGGAGGGAGGGAGGGAGGGAGGGAGGGAGGGAGGGAGAGAGAGAGAGAGAGAGAGAGAGAGAGAGAGAGAGAGAGAGAGAGAGAGAGAGAGAGAGAGAGAGAGAGAGAGAGAGAAAGAAAGAAAGAAAGAAAGAAAGAAAGAAAACAAAGAAAGTACAGAATGCCCCATACCCAGAGTTTGTGATTCAGCATGTCTGGCATAAGACAGAACAGAAAATGTGCATTTCTTTTTTCTTTTAACATTTTTTTAGTTGTAGATGACCACAATACCTTTACCTTATTTATTTTTATGTGGTGCTAAGAATTGAACCCAGGGCCTTCTGTGCTAGGCAAACGACCTACCAGCCCCACATTTCTTTTTTCTTTTTTCTTTTTTTTACTTTGGTACTGGGGATTGAACCCAATGGTACTCAACCACTGAGCTGCATCCCCAACCTTTTTATTTTTTATTTTGAGACAGGTTCTTGCTAACTTGCTTAGGGCCTAACTAAGTTGCTGAAGCTGGTTTCAAACTTGCAATCCTCTTGCCTCAGCCTCCCAAGCCACTGGGATTACAGGGAGTACACCACTGCACCCCGTGGGAAATGTGCATTTCTAATAATTTCTGAGGTGAAACTGATGCTCTGATCTAGGAAATGCACTTTGAAGTTCACTGTGTTTGACGACAATAGAAGCAAACATATGACAACAGCCAGATTCAATTAAGTACTAAGAACATACTAAGCAATGTATTGTAGTTTGCTAGAAAGTAACTTAGTATTAGAAATAAAACTGAAATAATCCTTTTTTTTTTTTTTTTTTTTTTTTTTTTTTTGAGGGCCTCGAATTCACAAGGAAGTGTTTCATACTGCATTTCATAGCATGTATTATCACTGGAAACTACTGGAGCTGTGTTGAGGCAGTGGTGAAGTAAAATGGCGTAGAGAGAGACTGAGGGTGAAAAGACCAAGATGCAATCTATGAGAGTCCTCAATCAGGGAACAGGAACCTTATATGAAGTTCCTGATAGACATAGAAAGTGTTCCCAAACCATCAGTTTGGTTCACTGACAAGTAACAGAAAGCATTCTTTTTATGTTAAGACAAAAATAGATGGAGGAGGGCTGAGGATATAGCTCAGTGATAAGAGTATTTGCTTAGCATGCAGGAGGCCCTGGATTAGATCCCCAATACCACACCAAAAAAGGGGAAACACAAAAGGTGGAGGAGATTGCAAAATCTGCAAAACTGTTTAAGATGCCAGAGTCTACTAGGAAATTTCTTTGAAGTGGAAAAAGATTGGAAAAAGATTTAAAAGCTATTTAGAGTTTTATTTGTGAAGGTGCCCTCCTTCCCACCCTTTTAATTTTTTTCTGCTGTTAGAGGTACTTTGGTGGAAATACTTGGGAAATACTTGTCAAAAGCAAACAAAGTTTGGCCTGGGGATATAGCTCAGTTGGTAGGGTGCTTCACTTGCGAGTAGAAGGTCCTGGGTTCTAATTCCCAGCACTGCAAAAAAAAGAAGGAAGTTTGAAACATCCTAGTCACACTTGCAGTCAAAAAAAGTGCCCATCATCAGTAGTCCCTGTGATATGTCCTAGAATCTACAGGATTTGGCTTTTTTTTTTTTTTTTTTTTCAGTACTGGAAATTGAAATCAGGGTGTTCTACCACTGAGCTATATCTCAGTCCTTTTCATTTTTTATTTTGATAAAGGGTCTCATCAAATTGCCCAGGCTTGCCTCGAACTTGTGATCCTCTCTCTTCAACCTCTAAAGATGTGGAGATTACAGGCATGTGCTACCACGGACAACAGGACTTGGCTTCTAATTAGATGGAGTAGGATGAAGTGAAAAGAGAGAAGAGGAGGAATAAATGAAGGGGGGAAAATCCAAATTACTATGATTAACTGCCTGGATGACTGGGTAAGTGGTTTTTGTTTTTGTTTTGTAAGGAGCAACAACAACAACAACAAAACAAAAAACATACAGTCAAGCATGGGCACATGCCTGTAATTCCAGCTGCTGGGTAAACTAAACCAGAAGGATCACAAGTTGGAGGCCAGCCTTGGCAACTTAGTGAGACCTTGTCTCAAAATAAAAAATAAAAAGGACTAGGGATGTAGATCAGTAAAAGCACCCAGGTTCTTTTCCCAGTACTGCACAGTGGGAGGGAGAGGGGAGGAGAAAAGGAAAGAAAGGGAGAGAGAGAAAAAATAAGAAGAAGAAAACCATGTGAGAGGCCCTGGGTTTAATCCCCAGAATGGAATTTTTAAAAAAGAGAGTGAGAACGAGCAAAAGAAAGAGAGAAAGAAAGATGAAGAGAAACTGGTATGAGAGGATAAGTGCTGAGCTTGGCTTTGAACACTGAATGTGAGTTCCTGGGAGGAATCACATGGATCTAATTGAAATGCAGTCATGGAACCAAGGAGAATTTAGAAGTTCTATTTCCAGAGTTCCAGAGTCTTTTTTTTTTTTTTTTTTTTTTTTTTTTTTTTTAAAGAACCAGGGTCCCTTAACCAGTGAACCACATACCCAGCCCATTTTATTTATTTATTTTTTAAATTTTGAGACAGGGTCTTGCTAAGTTGTTGAGGCAGGCTTCAAACTTGCAATTTTCCTGTCTCAGCCTCCCAAGCCACTGAGATTACAGGCATGGGCCACTGCACCTGACTCCCAGAGTCATCTTCTCAAAAAAAGGTTGAAGCTTTATCCCAAAAACTAGTCCTATGAGGTTTCAGATTTGTAGCTTTCTCAAAGGAAAGGGTAGGAAGGAAAGATCGATGTTGAAAAACAAATATTTAAATGTCATGAACTTGACGCCAAACCATTTAGAAGTGTCCCAAAGTTTAGTTTAACCTGATAACGAAAGAGAGGCAACGGAAATTCTTCAGGGAAACCATAAGATCTTTGAGGGCTGTCTTGGGAAAAAGATATTTTGGCAGCTGTGTAAACATGGGGTGACAGAACAGAAAATTTTTCTACAAATCTTCAGGTATGGGGACATGAGACCCTGGATAAGGCGGTAACTGAGGAAAAGAAAAGGAGAGGTCAGAGACATTCCAGTTGAAAAAGTAATAGGACTTGGGTGATTGCCCAAACGAAGAGGCCAGTAAGAGAAGGAAACTGGGAAAAAAAATCTAATTATGAGCCTGAGAGTCAGTTCAGAAGTATGGTGTTGGCAACATGAGGTAGCTTGCCCCAGGTGCTCTGTCCAAACAGATAAAGGAATGATTAACCAGGCCACTGGCTCTCAAGTGTGGTTCCCAGACCACTGTAGTCAGCAGTATCTGGAATTCTGTTAAAAATGCAAATTCTCAGGTCCTACCCAAGACTACTGAATCAGAAACCCTGGGAAGGGCCACAATTTGTGGCTTAAGCTCTCTAGGTGATTCTGATGTACATCTAAGTTTGAAAACTCATCTAGGCCAATCCAATTTTTTTTTTTTCCTTTCAAGAATTTGCTCTGGGATATACAGAGAGAATCAGTCTGTTGATTGAGGTGAGAGAAGCTGAAAGTTGGTTATAAAGAGATTATGAGTAAGCTGGAATTATGAGTAAGCAGAGGCTATGACTAAATGAGGTCTTTGGCTGGTAGTCACAGAGACAGAGGAATGGTAACACACACCTTTGTGATTGGGGCGTACTGTATGCCTGCTGCAGCCCGAAGTGACACATCAACCCAGTTCCTAATTGTGAATGGAACCTGTCCACTTGCCATGTTCATTTTTGTTCCCAACTGAAGTTCAACCATGTTGCTATTCTTAGGGTTTTATGATCCTCTTATCTCCTTTATTCTCATGTATACCCTTAAAATAGACTTCCCAGTACTTGAGGTAGCCTGAGTGAATCTGAGTTCCCAAAGCATTAAAAGATGATATAGCTCCAAAGTAGACTACACAAAAGTTTAAATTAATAAAAGAATTATGTTTTTTAAAAATTACGAACATTTTTAAAAATATTTTTTAATGCCAGGCTTGGTGGTGCACACCTGTAATCCCAGGAGGCTGAGGCAGGAGGATCAAAAGTTCAAAGCCAGCTCAGCAATTTAGTGACACCCTAAGCAACTTAACAAGACCCTGTCTCAAAATAAAAAATAGGGTTGGGGATATAGCTCAGTTGGTAGAGTGCTTGCCTTACAAGCACAAGGCCCTGGGTTTGATCTCCAGCACCGCAAAATAAATAAATAAATAAATAAAAAGGGTTGGGGACATAGCTCAGTGGTTAAGTGTCCCTGGGTTGATCCCTGGTACCAAAAAATAAATAAAATAAATAAGATTTAATGTCTTAGTTTTTGATTCCTTCTGTATGGAGAATTGAATGTAGAGGTGCTTTGCCACTGAGCTATACCTCCAGCCTTTTTATTGTTCATTTTGAGGCAGGGAAATTGCCCAGACTGGCCTCAAACTTGCAATCCTCCTGCCTCAGCCTCAGGAGTAGCTGGGATTACAGGTGTGTGCCACCACACTAGACAGAACAATTTTGTGGTGACTGGAATGTCTCTTGATCTCTCGTTGTCCTCAGCCATTGTCTTAATCCACTTTTTTTTTTTTTTTTTTTGGTACTAGGGATTGAACTCGGGCGCACTCAACCACTGAGCCACATCCCCAGCCCTATATTGTATTTTATTTAGAGACAGAGTCTCACTGAGTTGCTTAGCACCCTACTTTTTCTTGCTGAGGCTGGCTTTGAACTCATGATCCTCCTGCCTCATGCCTATAATCCTGAGCCACTGGGATTATAGGCATGCACCACCACGCCCTGCCTTAATCCACGGTTAAACTTTCCACCCTTAATTCCAATGTCTTCTGTATAGAATGTCTTTATTTATTACGTTTGATATTGATTTTAAACTAATAACAATCATTCAATTCAAATAGAGTTGTAAGCATAGTTTCCATCAACTGTTAATAAATGAGGCAGCAGCCTTGCCTATTGTCCTTTCAGTGACCTTAGCCAGGAGCCCTAACAGTTCTTGTGGTAAAGGGGTTGAATTAGAAGAGACATCTCTACATTCCTTTTCATTCTGACATTGCCTATGCCATTTTGTGTTATCATCTTAATTACATTACCCTTATCCTATTTTTAAAATATTGCTTATTTAAATAGCTTGGTGTTGTAAAATTAAACTTTTATTATCAATACATTGCAAGAAAGGAAGTAAAAGTCCTAAGAACAAAACTTCCGGGGCCAGGGGTGTAGATCAGTAGTGGAACATGTGCTGGGAGGCTTTTGGTCCAATCCCCAGCACCAAGGGGGAAGAAACTGTTGTGCTAGGAGTGTTACAAATGTTTTACTTTTTTATGACAGTTTGACTCGTATCAGAACCTACCATACCTTATCAAACCTCACACCCTTCCTTTTCACCCGCCAACTAACCCTTTTTTTCCGACCAAGTTGATCTGTTGAAACTCTACATCCTGTCTTCTTATTTTTTCTCCACATATTTTATTGGTGCATTACATAACTGCCTTATTTTCTTTTTGTCACTGTCATTTGCTACATCAGGCTGACCTTTGCTCCTTAGCCCTTGTCTATTACTTCTCTTGCTCCAAAAAATGTATCAAAAATTCATTCATGAAACCCACCACTTAAAATCATATTGTTGCATCCTGTTTTATATTTGTTAGTTTGTGTATGTATATTTTTTCTTGACTTGATTTTAAGTGCCTTCAGTTAACTTTTTTTGTGTGTAGTTTCTGTGTAAAGTGTTGTGTGATCATTAAGAATATCAAATGAATGGATAGATGAAATAATTAAATAATTTTAAACTGGTTTAACTCAGAAGAATTTGAGGAAAATGCTTAACTAGAATTTAAAAGTCATTCTAGGCTGGGTATGGTGGCACATGACCATAATCCCAGTGACTCCAGAGGCTGAGGCAGGTCACAAATTCAAGGCCAGTCTTAGCAACTTAGTAAGACACTGTCTCAAAATATAGAATAAAAAGGCTAGGGATGTGATTCGGTGGTTAAGTATCCCTGGGCTCAATCCCTGGTACCAAAAACAAACAAACAAAAAAAAAAGCCATGCTAGGTCTAAACAGTTTGGAGGTTTATGTTGTAAAGGGTTAATTTGAGTGGCTTATCTTTGTACTATATACTCCTTCCTATTATTGGTTGAAATTGCTCACTGTTTACCTTATTCTCATAAAATGAAATTGACCCTACAACTGACACATTTTAATAAATGTCATTGAATTATTAAAATGAATTTATGTGTATTATTTCAACTCTTCACAAAAGTTGAAATTCCTTCAGAGCAAGACCCAATATTTGAGCCCACCCGCTTTTTGGTGCTGGGGACTGAACCCAGGGCCTTATGCATCTAAGCACATACTCTGCTACTGAGTTATACTTCCAGCCTTGAATTCCTTTCAGTCTACACACATAGACCTTGGGGTTAATACAGTTCTGTTGTTCATGGAGACACATGTCTGTAATTCCCATTACTTGGGAGGTTAAGGCAAGAGAATTGCAAGTTCTAGGCCAGCTTTGGCAATTTAGGAAGACTCTGTCTCAAAAATAAAAGTTAAAAAGGGCTAAGAATGTAGTTCAGTGGTAAAGCACACTGGGTTCAATCCCTAGTAGTATATCCACACAAAAAAGAATTAATACAATTGTGAGTTTACAGTTGGTACTTAATAAGTGCTTCTTGAGTAGATGAATAAATAGGAAGAAATATGTTTTTCCCTAAGTCAGTATTTCTCAGTGTAGTGCTAGATCTTCTATAATAAATAAAAACACTTGAAGTTCACATTAAAAATATAGATTGGAGGGCTAGGGTTGTAGCTCAGTGACAGAGTGCTTGCCTAGCACATGTGAGGCACTGGGTTCGATCCTTAGCACCACATAAAAATAAATAAGTAAAATAAAGGTATAAAAAACACATATATATTGGCTGGATTTGTGGCTCAGTGGTAGAGTGCTTGCCTGGCATGTGTGAGGCCCTGGATTTGATACTCAGCACCACATATGAATAAATAAAAAAAGATCCACTGACAACTAAAAACAATTAAAAAATACATATATATACATATAGATTAGAGCTGGGCATGGTGGTGCATGCCTATTATCCCAGTTACTTGGGAAACTAAAGCAGGATTGCAAGTCTGAGACCAGTCTAGGCAATTTAGCGAGAACTCGTCTCAAAATAAATAAAAATGTCTGAGCTGGGTGCGGTGGTGCACACCTGCAATCCCAGTGTCGGGAGGCTGAGACTGAGGCAGGAGGATTTCGAGTTCAAAGCCAGCCTCAGCAACTACTCTCTGACAAAATAGTTCATTTCTACCAGGTGTGGTGGCATATGCCTGTAATCCCAGCAGCTTGGGAGGCTGAGGCAAAAGAATCACAAGTTCAAAGCTAGCCTTAGCAACTTAGCAAGGCCCTAAGCAACTTAGGAAGACTCTTTCTCAAAAAAAAAAATAAATAAATAAATAAAAATAAAAATAAAATAATAATAATAATAATAAAATAAAAAGGACTGGAGATATTACTCAATGGTTAAGCACCCTTGGATTCAATCCCTGGTACCAAAAAAAAAAAAAAAAAAAGTCCATTTCTGTATAAAGCCTGATATATTGTAGCAAACTCATCCCACAGAGTTTGTCCTTTCTTCTTTTCTGTTTTTGAGGAGTAGACACTTCAAATGAAGCTATTGCCTTATTATAGGGTAAAACAGCACAAAGAAAACTAAGATCATTGCCACATGCTGATGAGCCAGAGGATCAGCACTCAAATCTTTTGTACAGCTTCCCCATAATTAAAAATCACATAAAAAGGGCAGGGATTCAAATGAGTTCACCGTGTTTTCTCACTTACCAGAAAGTGTTTGGTAGCTATGAAGGATAACAAAATACAAAGTCTATTGTAGCAACAATCCTTTGGCCAAGTCATCTCCTGTTCCAAGTCTGTGGAGAGTATGTTAATTCCAGGGCCTCTTCTTCCTTCCTCCTCCTATCTCCAGGAGGTGTGCTAGCTTCTGATAGATAGAAAACATTCCCAAGACCAAACCAGAGAGTTTATAACTCCTGTTCCCCACCCTTCATAGAGTGAGGTGAGCGTTGGCAACTGATCACTCAAGGATGGGTCCTTGAGAGCAGATGTGCCTGGGAAGCTCAGGAGAGTTTTTCTACAATGCATTCCTTGTTGGTGTGTGAATCTAGGCTGGATATGATTACTTGACTCTTAAAATTAGGCTTTCTTCTTGCCACATGATTTCTGGAATGTTACTTAAGTTTAGAATGTCTATTACCCTGTTTGTAAAAAGGAACTTAAAATAGAATGTTAGTGTTAGAAGGAACTTCTAAGACAATTTAATGTAACTGCTTAAGTTTTCTAAAGAGGATGAATACAGAGAGGTTGAGAAACTTATTCAAGGTCAATTAACTTGAAAAGTCATCTGTCCAGAAATAACACTTGAAGAACTCAGTTAATTTTGGTATTAACTAGGGTCTAAAATAGGGAAATTACTGAAATTTTTGCTTAAAGGCCAAACATTTAAATGGTATTTTACTTTGTGGCTTTATTTCTCTGGCAATCTAGTTAGTGGATAAAAAAACACAAAGTATTATTTTCTCCCATTTCATCTAATGAGAGAATAATAGAATCTTTTATAAATATAAGAGAAAAAGGAACACTTTACACTGTTGGTGGTATTGTAAATTAGCACAACCACTATGGAAATCATTATGGAGTTTCCTTAAAAGACTAGGAATGTGCTGGTCATGGTGGCACATGCCTATAATCCCAGTGGCTTGAGAGAATGAGGCAGGAGAATCGAATATTAAAAGCCAGGCTCATCAACTTAGGGAGTCCCTAAGAAATTGAGTGAGACCCTGTCTCAAATTAAAAAATAAAATGGGTTGGGAATGTGGCTCAGTGGTTAAGAACCCCTGGATTCAATCCCTGGTACCAAAAAAGACTAGGAATGGAACCACAACATGATGCAACTATATAACTCCTTGGTATTTATTCTAAAGCTCAACTCAAGATAGCCAAACTATGGAACCAACTTAGGTGTTCATCAATGGATGAATGGATAGAGAAAATGTGAGGTATGTACACAATGGAGGTTTTATTTAACCATAAAGAGAAATGAAATTATGCTGTTTGCAGGAAAATGGATGGAACTTGAGAACACTGTTAAGTGAAATAAGTCAAATTCAGAAGGTCGAGGGTTGTTTTCTCTCATATGTGGAAGCTACAGAGGACAAAGGAACAGAAAGTTGGGTGGGGTGGATCTCATGAAAATTGAAGGGAGATAGTAGAGAAAAGGGACCGGGAGAAGTAGGAGAGGGGGGAAAGGGTAAATACTGGGGAATGATGTTGGCCAAATTATATTGTTATATTGTGTGTATGTACGAATGTTACAACCAATCCCACCATTATGTACAACTATAATGCACCAACAAAAAATGTGAAAAAATAAAAAGATCAATACAATTAATTTCAGATCATAATCATTTTGACGTTTTAATTAATCTTGATTCTTTTTAAAATAATAACTCCATGATAGTATATGAATTATATATCAACTAAAATAATTCTTTCACTCACCAAAAGTATATTTTACTTGCATAAACTTTAAATCTACTTGAAGACTTTTAAAGATAATTTAGGTAAGCAGAAAAGTTGCAAAATAGTTCAAAGTTTCCTCAAGTAATCTTCACAACAAATATATGTATATATATATAACATATATACCTATTTACAACATATATATGTATATGTAATGTACATAAATGCATATATATACACATTTAATTATTTATATTTGTATACTTTTTTGAACCATTTGAGAGCAAGTTTCAGACATAATGTCCTTCTAACATTATTATTATTATTTTGGTACTGGGCTAACTTTAATTCTTAACTGGAAAAAATATATTGTACCCAGTAACCCAAGTAACTGTAGAGTAATCTAGTATCAGTCTTTTCAGCAACACCCACTCAGATAATAATCGTTGTTGATAGCATCATTTTCAAATTGTAGCATCTTCTGACTTGAACAATGGTAGATAAAAATCTAGCCACAAGAACAATTAGTATATAGTCTTTTAGCTCAATAGATATTTTGCTTAAGAGTACCCTGATGCTTTAGTGGATGGAAAAAGAAAACATGTTCATATTTTGCATTTGAGAGTTGCCAAACTCAACAAAGTTACCTTTTTTTCCTTCCTTATTTTCTTCTTATACCCTGAAGCATTTTCTTTTAGAGTGAGAAGAATTAAACAGAAATTGCATTTGCTTATAGATGAAGGAACCAAAGACCAATTCAAAGACTTAAAACGACGACTTCTGAACTAACAGTTCAGTTTTGTCTTCTGTAGTTTCACTACTATGTTACCTTGTTAGCTGTTTTTCATTTTGTTAAACTGTAATGAGATTGGAGAGTGTCAAATAGGCATTGAACTAAGTACAAGTTTTTCTTCCAGTTGGCTGTCTGGTGCAATGGACACTTGCAATACCCTTAACCTTGAATACATTCTATGCAGATGTCTTTGTGAATCCTGATTCCGCTAGCATCAATAGCCATAAGCCTTGTGAGATTATATTAAGGATACAGTGGACATTTAACACAGGTGCTCTTATATTAAAACTGCCATAGGAGCTCTGAGTAGCAAATGAGGAAAGATAGTCAATTATAATAAATTGGCATTTATTAAGCACACTGGATTTCCAGTGCTATCTTGTATGAAATTGCACCCTTGTGTAGGAAGTTAGTTCTCATCACTATACAGATCAGCATAATATAATCAGATGTAAAATGTCCTGCTGTAAGCCAAACTTGTTTCTATGAGCAAGAGTTTTATAGCAACAATTTAATAGCAACAATTAAACTCTTATTCCTGTTTCTAAGCATAAACCTTTGGAACACACCTATTTCTCATAGTTAAGAGGACAAATTTGTGAACACGCCTAAACCTCAGCTATAACATCATCATTCTGTGCTTCTCAGTGTGAAACTGGCTTCCTACCAGATGAATAGAACATGACTTCTGTTTTAGTAATGTCTAATATTACCATGGTGAGGTTACCATCATCTTTCTGGTGCCAAGGTAGTTTTGGTTAAGGTCTGAAGAAAAATACAATGTGAACAAAAGTAAAACCCACTTCATTTTTGTTGTACCGATAGTCAAAAGACTAATGGTAAAAACTAAACTTGTTGCTAGTGCAGGAATATAGTGCTGGTTAATATTTACCAAGTATTGCTAATGCATGATACTTTTTTAAAATTCATGGTACTGGGACTTGAAACCGGGGTGCCCTACCACAACTATATCCCCAACCCTTTTTACTTTTTATTTTGAGACTGGATCTCGCTATGTTGACCAGGCTGACCTCAAAATTATGATCCTCCTACCTCAGTCTTTTAAGTCATTGGGAACATAATACTCTTGTATGTATTCGTGAATGTGGAAATAAATTTAAAAGTTGATGATACAATTTGATTAGATTACATTATGATTTACAAAGCTGTGATTTTTTTCTCACGATATTTCTTTTCATACTTTTATTGATGCAGGGCAGCAACTAGTTAAGGATGAGAGCACCTGATATTAAACAAAAATTTCCAGTATTTAAAAAATAAAAAAGCTCTTGGGGCTGGGGCTAACAGTGGTAGAGCAAGTTTAGCATGTGCAAGGTCCTGGGTTTGATTCCCAGTACCATAAATAACAACAAACAACAAAAGCAAAACTTAAGTCGCTGTCATTGGGTCTTCCCTTTATTTTCACTTCATGTTTTAAAAAAATGCCATTTGTACTGTATGCAGTGAACACCGCTATGTTCTTAACCAGATTCTCTCATGCTTGGTTTTTTAGTTTACATTTATTTTTTTTTAGGTGTTACACAGATGTTTTTGTTATTATTTTTTCAAGAGGGAGATGCTTGCCTAAGTGCCACAGAACCCCTGTAATAATTTATCACATAATTTTCTATACAGAAGTCTCTCCACTAACTTGGGAGAACAAATGGGAATCACCAATGGCTTTTCATATAAGCTCCTAATAACTTTAGAGGCACTTTAGGAAGAAGAAAAATTTTTATTTGCATTATACTAAGTTAACAAGATCTCTTTGTCTTTCATGAAATTTGTTTTCTCTTTTCTTTTACCAAGTACAGAAGATTGACCCCAGGGCCTACCACATTCTAAGCAAGTGCTCTAACACTGAGGTACGTTCCCAGCCCTTTAAAATGTTTTTTAAAAATTCGTTTTATTTATTTTTTGTACCAGGGATGGAACTCAGGGGAGGTTAGCCACTAAGAAACATCCCCAGCCCTTTTTTGTTGCTTAGGACCTCGCTAAGTTGCTGAATCTGGCTTTCAACTTTCAATCCTCCTGCCTTAGCCTCCTGAGCCACTGGGACGACAGGTGTGTACCACCAAGTCTGCCTAGCTATTTTTAAATTTTGAGTCTAACTTGCCCATGCTGGCCTGGAATTTGTGATCCTCCCCTGTCCACCTCTTAAATAGCTAGCTACTTTCTACTGTGTGATAAGCAACATGAGAGCACAAGACCAGGCCTTACTACTATTGTGTGCTTTGGTATCAAGCATGAAACCGTACCCACGTAGAAGCTTGATTTGATAAATTGAAGCAAAATCTGGCTTGTAGGTAAAACTTCAGTATGTTAGGGGCAAAATAATGTTGACTTGGTAAAAACAGAACAGCTTTAGTTCTTCTAAGTTTCTGAACTATAAAACCACACATATCTCTATTCAAAAGTTTATTACCAAATCCAGTTAGGTATCATTTAAAATTAGCTTGGGAAAAAGGGTAAGATATACTAAGAAACAGTAATTTAAAATTTCTTATGTATTGTTGTATTTGAAAGTGTTAACATTCTTTTAAAAAGAAAGGTTCATTTTAACTAGCATGAATGAAATTTTTACCCTCAGAATGGGGATGCGAGATGAGTAGCAGAAATTTCACATTTAATTACATCTGTACTCACTTTCTGCTCCAGATGTGACATCCTGCATTAGTCATAAAATATGAAGTTTAAGAAATGTCTAAAAAGATTAATTGTAATAAAATGTACATGTAAGTGCCTTTCTCATTAAATAAATGAGTGAAAAAAAAAAGTCCTATTATTTAATCAAGTTCTTTAACAGACCTCAGCTGCCTCACTTATAAAATGAGAAAACTGGAGTGGAGAACATTGAGTGGCAGTTGGGCGGCTTTGCTCTGGTCTTGGAGTTCTGGCTCTCTGAGCTTCCTTCATTATTTTACATGTTTGTAGTTCCCATTATGTTGTAATCTCTTGTAGGGTAGGGATACCCCTATTCCTATTCCACTTCCCCTTGCACAATGCTTCGCACATAGCAGGACTCAATGAAGTGTCATTTGACCATCTTTTTTTTTTTTTTTTTTGGGTGCTGGAGATCGAACCCAGGGCCTTGTGCTTACAAGGCAAGCACTCTACCGACTAAGCTATCTCCCCAGCCCCTTGACCATCTTTTTGTAACAAAATTTTGAAGCCTAGTTTTTAAATGACATTTCACATAAAATCATTTAACATTCATGTAGTATCCATCACTAAAATATTTAGTTTTCCTTATGCTCATTAAACATTTGACCCTTTATTCAAGTGCCAGATCAGGTTCATTCTTCTCTATAAAGCACTAATTTGTTGAAAGCCTTAATGATGGCTTTCTCTTTTACTGTGCTACTCAGATAGCTTAACCTATTGGGCAAAGTCTTTCTTGCCACATTAGATTTTTAGTTGGCACAAAAAGGACACACTTAATGTTTCTTTGCACCCTGTAAACATGGTGCCTTTACAACAAAGGTGCTAAATTAACATTTGATGATGATCATGTTACAGGAAACAGACTGGTCGCCAAGCAGCAAGCAGCACTCAGAGAGGAAAACTTTATTTTATGCCCAGCGGGCCCAGAGGAAAACAAAAACTCCAAATTCTGAGCCCTGATCCACAATTTCTCACAATATTTATAGGTTATTTTTTTTATTGTAAACAAATGGGATACATGTTGTTTCTCTATTTGTACATGGCATAAAGGCATACCATTTGTGTAATCATAAATTTACATAGAGTAATGTTGTTTGATTCATTCTGTTATTTTTTCCCTTCCCCCCACCCCTCCCACCCCTCTTTTCCTTCTATACAGAGCTTCTTTCCTCCATACTTGCCCCCCTCCCTAACCCTAACTCTAACCCTAACACTAACCCTTCCCTCCCCCCATTATGTGTCATCATCCACTTATTAGCGATATCATTCTTCCTTTGGCTTTTTGAGATTGGCTTATCTCACTTAGCATGATATTCTCCAATTTCATCCATTTGCCTGCAAATGCCATAATTTTATCATTCTTTATGGCTGAGTAATATTCCATTGTATATATATACCACAGCTTCTTTATCCACTCATCAATTGAAGGACATCTAGGTTGGTTCCACAGTCTGGCTATTGTGAATTGAGCAGCTATGAATATTGATGTGGCTGTATCTCTGTAGTATGCTGATTTTAAGTCCTTTGGGTATAGGCCAAGGAGTGGGATAGCTGGGTCAAATGGAGGGTCCATTCCAAGTTTTCTAAGGAATCTTCACACTGCTTTCCAGAGTGGCTGCACTAATTTGCAGTCCCACCAGCAATGTATGAGTGTACCTTTCTCCCCACATCCTCGCCAACACCTATTGTTGCTCGTATTCTTGATAATCACCATTCTAATTGGGGTGAGATGGAATCTTAGGGTGGTTTTGATTTGCATTTCTCTTATTACTAGAGATGTTGAGCATTTTTCCATATGTTTGTTGATTGCTTGTAGATCTTCTTCTGTGAAGTGTCTATTCATTTCCTTAGCCCATTTGTCGACTGGATTATTTGAATTCTTGGAGTAGAGTTTTTTGAGTTCTTTATAGATTCTGGAGATTAGTGCTCTATCTGAAGTATGATTGGCAAAGATATTCTCCCACTCTGTAGGCTCTTTCTTCACATTGCTGATAGTTTCCTTTGCTGAGAGAAAGCTTTTTAGTTTGAATCTATCCCAGTTATTGATTCTTGCTTTTATTTCTTGTGCTATGGGAGTCCTGTTAAGGAAGTCTGGTCCTAAGCTGACATGTTGAAGATCTGGACCTACTTTTTCTTCTATAATCTGCAGGGTCTCTGGTCTGATTCCGAAGTCCTTAATCCATTTTGAGTTTAGTTTCGTGCATGGTGAGAGATATGGATTTCCAATTCTCCCAGCACCATTTGTTGAAGAGGCGATCCTTTCTCCATTGCATATTTTTGGCACCTTTGTCTAGTATGAGAAAATTGTATTTATTTGGGTTTGTGTCCGTGTCCTCTATTCTGTATCATTAATCTACCTTTCTATTTTGGTACCAATACCATGCTGTTTTTGTTACTATTGCTTTGTAGTACAGTTGAAGATCTGGTATTGCAATACCCCCTGTTTCACTCTTCCTGCTAAGGATTGCTTTAGCTATTCTGGGTTTCTTATTCTTCCAGATGAATTTCATAATTGCTTGCTCTATTTCTGTAAGGTATGTCATTGGGATTTTAATTGGAATTGCATTGAATTTGTATAGCACTTTAGGTAGTATGGCCATTTTGACAATATTAATTCTTCCTATCCAAGAACATGGAAGATCTTTCCATCTTCTAAGGTGTTCTTTAATTTCTTTCTTTAGTGTTCTGTAGTTCTCATTGTAGAGGTCTTTCACCTCTTTTGTGAGATTGATTCCCAAGTATTTTATTTTTTTCGAGGCTATTGTGAATGGGGTAGTTTTCCTAATTTCTCTTTCTGAAGGTTCATCACTTATGTATAAAAATGCGTTGGATTTATGAGCATTGATCTTGTAACCTGCTACTTTACTGAATTCACCTATGAGTTCTAAGAGTTTTCTGGTGGAATTTCCAGGTTCCTCTAAATATATAATCATGTCATCAGTGAACAGGGATAGTTTGAGTTCTTCTTTTCCAATTCGTATCCCTTTAATTTCTTTGGTTTGTCTAATTGCTCTGGCTAGAGTCTCAAGAACGATGCTGAATAGAAGTGGTGAAAGAGGGCATCCCTGCCTTGTTTCAGTTTTTAGGGGGAATGCTTTCAGTTTTTCACCATTTAGAATGATATTAGCCATGGGCTTAGCATAAATGGCCTTTACAATGTTAAGGAATGTTCCCACTATCCCTATTTTTTCTAGTGTTTTGAGCATGAAGGGGTGCTGTATTTTATCAAATGCTTTTTCTGCATCTATTGAAATTATCATGTGATTCTTGACTTTAAGTCTATTGATATGGTGAATGACATTTATTGATTTCCTGATGTTGAACCAACCTTGCATCCCTGTTTATAGGTTATTTGATATCATCTTAGACCTATTTGACATCATCTTAGATCCTATCATTGGAGCTTTTTCCTTTAAAAAAAAAAAATCCTAATCTTTGCGGCTGAATGCCTGTACAGAGTCTCTAACATATATAGCATGCTCGCAGAACAGATAAGAACAGCTCTTTTCACAGACATCTATTACATTTCAGGAGGGATTAGTCAGACTCTTAGGGCAGTTATTGACAATGCAAAAGGTAGGTGTATAGTTAATTAGGTTTCCTGGAGAAAGGCGAAGAGGGGAAGGGAACTGACCCCTTCCCCAGGCACTGGACTCTTCCCATAACGTTTTTTGTAATTTCATTTCACAGCCAGGTCTGGTTTTGCCATTGCAATCACACTGATCAATACTAAGGGATTTACCATTAAAGGTCTATACCAGTTGCTTATAAAACCCCCGGAATTCTTCCAATACACCCCTACCCCCGCATCGTACTGGGGATTGAACCCAGGGGCCCTCTACCACTGAGCCACATCTCCAGTCTTTTTTTAATTTTGAGAATGGGTCTTGATAAATTGCTGAGGCTGACCTTGACCTTGAAATCCTCCTGACTTATGCTTCTGAGTTGCTGGGATTATAGGTGTGTGCTGCACCTGGCCCCCCATTACTTTTAAAGCAAATCTGAAATATGAATTTGGACAGTCTGATTCTAAACCTATTGTTCCTAACTATTATTATGTGACATGGTCTTTCTACATAGAGCTGTTTACCTGTGTGGGAGACAGGAGATTATTAGGAGGGTATTAGTAGTGTAATGCATGTAGTGTTATACTCTGGGCTTGGACTGCACAGAAAAATCAAGGAAGGGCTGGATGTATGGGGCATGCCTCAGTAGACTATAAAATAGCAAGTTATTTTCAGCCTCAGCAATGCAGTAAGGCACCAAGTAACTTAGTGAGAACCCGTCTCCAAAAGAAAAAAAAAAAAAAATTCCCATGGAAGACTCAATCAGACACATTGGATGTATTTGAAAATGGAGATAAGAGATTAGGGAGATAAGGATGATGTCTGTGTTTATATTATTTCATTCCAAAAATATTTATTGAACACTTATTTTGTGCTAGGAACTGTGTAAGCTGCTGTGTTAGGAAACAGTAGACCAAATAGACAAATTCCCTGCACTTATGGAGCAAAATTGTTAGTGGAAAATAGGCTATCTATGCATAAACTCTGTCTGGAAGAAAACAAACTGGTAACACTGGTTGTTTAGAAGGAGAACAAGATGGAAGCAGGAGTTTGGATGCAAGAGAAACCTACTGAATTTTAACACCATGAACATGATAACTTTAAAAATAATAACTTTTTTTTGTGTGTGTGTGATGCTGGAGATCAAACCCTGAGGCACATCCATTCTAGGCAAGTACTCAAAAGTTGTCAGGTTTAATCCCTGGCACCAAAAATAAAACTACTTTTTTTTTTTTTTTTTTTAATCAAGACAGTACTGTGTACTAAGAAAAACAGAAACACACCCTTGCCTGTATAAATAGGCTTCGTGTAGGTGGGAAACAGTGGTAAGTGACTTTTCACTCTATATCCTTTTGTATCATTTGCATGTTTATGAATTCAATTATTGAATACACTATGAACAAGTATTACCCAATTAAAATATTAAATGAGTTTTAAAAATAGTAAGGAGAAACCTCGGGAATGAATAGAGATTTTATGGAGAAAGACAATTCCACAAGTTTTTAATATTTTATATACTGGTGTGCTTTCCCCAAGTTGTGACTTTTACTAAAATTAACAAAGAAAAGCAGTGTGCATGCCTGTGTGCAGTGCAGGGGAACCAATAAATCCAAAACTTTGGCGTTTGTGAAAATAAAGGAATTGAAATATTTTGGTCTTTGGCTAATGTGGGAAACTCTGAGCTATCAAAATTCTCAAGATAAGGTTTCAAAAAATGCCTAAGGCAGTTTCACTGCATACAATAGACACTGTGTTGAAATAGGTTCAGATGGTTGCCCTCCACCCATAGGCTTCACGGGTTTCATGCTTTCTGGTAGAACTAACCCTGTCCCAAGAGCTTGTACTGTTTTAAGTCTAAACAGATCCACACTGTCCCAAACAAAATTTGTTACAAGGATGGCCAATTTAATTAGAAAATTGTTTTGTTGCAGAAATTATTTTAACTTTCAGGGTTTTAAAAATGGGTTTTGGTACCAGGGATTGAACCTAGGGGTGCTTAACCACCGAGCCACATCCCCAGTCCTTTTATATATT
This sequence comes from Sciurus vulgaris, assembly GCF_902686455.1. NCBI lineage: Eukaryota > Metazoa > Chordata > Mammalia > Rodentia > Sciuridae > Sciurus > Sciurus vulgaris. Next base: position 54,056,934 of record NC_136467.1, read on the forward strand.
TCATTTAGAGACAGGGGTCTCCTCAATTTGCTTTAAGTTGCCGAGGCTGGCTTTTGAGCCTCCAGAGTCAGACATCATAGGCATGCACCACAGCACTGGCTTTACTGAGGTTCAACTGACACACAGTAAGTCATGCATACTCAAAGGTGTGTTACTTGATAAATTTTGGTATATGTATACAATTATCACCACAATCAAGGTAATGGGCATACCACTGCTTCTAAAAATTTCCTCTTAATTCCTCCCTTCTGTCTCTCTAGTCCTCTTCCCTTGAAAAGGCAATCACTGCTCTGTGCTGTCACTATTGATTAGTTTGCATTTTCTAGAATTTTAGGTAAATGGAATCATACATTTTGTGCTGCTTCTGCTTTTGCTCAGTATTGAGATCATGTTACCACATTTTGTCCATTTATCAGTTGACGGACATTTGATTCCACACTCCAACCATTCTAAAAGGTATGTAGTGATCTCATTGTGGTTTTCATTTACATTTCCCTAATTATTAATGATGCTATTATGTCTTTTGAAAAAGTCTTTACTTCACCTAGGTTTGGGAAACATATTTTCACTGGACAGAGAATTTTAGGTTGACAATCCTTTTCTTTCAGTTGTTTAAAGTTGTTCTGTTGGGTATTGGGGCACACACCTATAATCCCAGCTACTTGGGAAGCTGAGACAGAATTGCAAATTCAAGGCCAAACTCAGCAACTCATCAAGACCTTGTGAGAGGGTGGGGGGGAGAGTACTTGAAGTTGTCTTATGGATTCCTTTTTCCCGTCTTTTTTGTTTCTATTGCTGTTATCTTCAAGTTCACTCATTTTTTGTTTAGCAATATTTAGTTTGCTGTTATCCCTTTCAGTTGTCTTCACTTCAAACTGTAGTTTTTATCTCTTTAAGTTTAGGGGCTGGGGTTGTAGCTTAGTGGTAGACTGCTTGCCTAGCATGGGTGAGGCACCCATGGGTTTGCTCCTTTGCACCATATAAAATAAGTAAAATAAAGGTATTGTGTCCATCTACTACTAAAAATTTCTTTAAAATAAATTAATTTAGGGAAATATTTCACTCCATAGTTCTACTTAGTCTATCCAATGCTGCTTCTAGATTCTTTAACATTTGAAATAGCTATAACTCTTATTTTGGGGTCTGTAGAGTGAACCCAGGGGCACTTTACCACTGAGCTACACCCCAACCCTTTCTAATTTTATTGAGACAAGGTCTATATTGTCCAGGCTAGTCTGCAGCTTGCAATCCTCTTGCTTCAGCCTCCCAAATTGCTGGGATTACAGGTGTGTGCCACTGTGCTCTCTTCCCTTCCTAAAATTTATTTGCTCTGTATTTGTCTCATGCCTAGGTTTTCTTCCAAGAGTTATCCATGTTTCATCCTCAACCCTTTTTAGAGACAGCATTGCTAAATTGCTGAGGCTTGCTTCTAATTTGCAATCCTCCTGCCTCAGCCGCCCAAGATTTTGGGATTACAGGAGGTTGTCGCTGCACCTGGCTTAGTGTTCTTACTTCTAAGATGCCTCTTATGATCTTTAGAAATCATGCTCCATAATTTCTTAACACCCTATCAGTCATGTTAAAGACTACAAAACAGTGTTAACATAGTATATAGGAATCTATAACAGCCATCATGTGGGAAATAAAAGATATAAATCCCTACTCTCATAAAACACACTCTGGTAAAGGGAGCTACACAATAACAAACATAATACTTTGTATCTAAAGGAAAAACCTAATAAAGATTAAGGGAGACCAGGCACAGTGGCATGCACCTGTAATCCCAGTGGTTTGGGAGGCTGCTGAGATAGGAGGATCTCCATTCAAAGCCAGCCTCAGCAATGGGGAGGTGCTAAGCAACTCAGTGAGACCCTGTCTCCAAATAAAATACAAAATAGGGCTGGGGATGTGGCTCAGAGGTTCAATGCCCCGAGTTCAATCGCTGGACCCCGATTAAGGGGGATTAGGAATGCCTGGAGATCAGATTGCAACTTAAAATAGGATGGTCAGGATAGGTCTCACTGAGATTTTGAGCAAAGACAGGCTGGTAAGGAAGTGAGCTATGTAGCTTTCTAAAGGAAGAGCATAAAGCTCCTGAGATAAGACTTTTGCCTGGTTTCTTCTTCTAAGAGCAAGAAGCCAGCATTCCTGTAGAGGATTGAGCAAGGAGAAAGCAGATGGTTAGAGGGAGGAGGATGAGACAGGTCTTGTGGGACCTTATAAACCACTGTAATGATTTTGGTCCTTAAATTGAATTAAATGGGCAAATACTAGATTTTGAGTTGAGTTTTATTATTATGTGCAATTTCCCTTCCTTCTTATACTTCTGTTCAGTAAATATTTGTGAATTAATTGATTTCAATTAATTAACCCTATGTGAAAATGCTTCAACTCAACAAGGTATACACCAATAGTGACAATATTTGGTGGCCCCAGGATAGCCAGAAGAGGGATGCTTTGAGGCAGGCAAAACACAGTGGAAGCTTCAGACTACATCACATAACTAAATACAAATGAAAAATACCATTAATAATTCACAAAGTATACTTTGCAAAACAAAATGTACAGGGACCTAATGTTTATATCAAGTTTTCTTTCAGAGCATACAACACTTCATTACTAGATTAGGGACTTACCAAACCAAAGTGATTTGTGGTGCTGGGGATTGAATTCAGGGACACATACATGCTAGGAAAGGGCTCTACCACTGGGCCACATCCTCGGCCCCACAAATTAGCTTTACATGAGATGACCTACTACACTTCAGCTCCAAGAAACCAAGTGTTCTTTTAGAAAGTGGGCGTTGCCATACTTTTATTTTCACATGAACTTTATGTTTTGAAATAGTTAATACAATCTCTAAAAATTACCCAGAATTGTTCTGCTAAGACAAGTAGTACTGGCATTCAATTTTTTTTAGAACTGAATGAGAGCGCTAGCTGTAGTGGGGGTGGCATCTAGCCCGGAATAGTATTTGACTGTTTCCTTTTGAGGACCTGCTCAAAAGAGGAAAATGACCTTAATGGTGTCTCTTTTCCATCTCTATAACTCTGAAGTGTGTGCAGGTCTAGAGCAGTGTTGCAAACTGTAGTCAGGTGACTAGTATCAACACGGGGACCAATCATTAACCTAACCCCACTTTGTTTTTCTGACCTCAATTAATATATACTAAATTCCAGGACCACAGGACTCATGAACATTCTGCAACAGAATTGCACCCCCATTCTAGTAGCAGCCTTAAGCTGTTAAGACCCAGAACCTGTTCCAGAATAATTGATCAGATCAAGATTTCCCTATACATCTCAAAGCTATTGTTGACAACCCCAAAGATAGCCCATAGACCTGTCTTCCTGTTGTGGTCACAATGAGCATAAAGCTTTCTTTCCTACTTCCATTTGAATTTTCTTAGGGAAGTGGCAGGACCCAATCTATTCAACCTCCACCATATCCACTCCACACCTTTGGCTAGGACTTCGGAAACAGTTCCAATTCCTATTACCAGTGTGCAAAGAGATGATAAGCAGAAACTGAGGGATAGGTTATTTTTTTTTTTAAACAGGGGCTCACCAAATTGCCCAGGCAGACTTTGAATTCATGTAGTACCTCTGGATTAAATCCCCAGCACCACAAATAAATTTAAATAAAAGATTAAACATTCTGAAAGTGCCCACAGTTGCACGATCCTAGCATAGTAAATTTAGCTTTCCTAGGCACTTTTTGCCTCATTAAAACCAAAACCAAATCTATTCTTGTCTATCCCAATTCTTTTGTCTCATGAGTTGTCAGTGGAAGAAAACCAGAAAACTTTAGAACTTTTATAATCTTCTTGGCTTTCTATTTACTCATTTGGTTTTGCCACTTCATGTTAACCTTAAAATTTCTAAAAAGTCTCCAATCTAACTGGTCTCCTGGCTTTCATCCTAATTTTCTGTAATTCCTTTTTTTTTTTTTTTTTGTGGTGGTGGGCGGGGGCTGGTGGTTGAACCCAGCCCTTAGGGCCCTTTATAATTTCTTTTGGGAAAAAAATGCCACTGGACAATGGTACACACCTGTAATCCCATTGACTCAGGAGGCTGAGGCAGGATTAACAAATCTGAGGCCAGCCTCAGGAAATTTAGTGAGGCTCTAAGCAACTTAGCACGACTCCCATCTCAAAAATAAAAAAATGAAAAGGGCTGTGGAATGCAGCTCAGTGGTAGTGCCCTTGGGCTTAATCCCTAGTACCAAATAAGTACATAAAGAAACTATGACCAGCACAAATTGCTTCAAATACTTGAAACTATTTTAAAAAATTTTCATATTATATGGAGATCTTTTGCTGAAAACAAGTTCTACAAAAGGACTCAACTGTGAGATTCCAGTAGCCAATATTCCTGGTAACTAAAGGAATGCCTCCTTCCTGGAAGATCTTTTGTTGCAGTACTGGGAACTGAGGGCAGGGCCTTGCACGTGTTAGGTAAATGCTCTCCAGAGGTACATCCCCAGCACATTTTAGTTTTGAGACAGGATCTTGCTGAATCATCAGGCTGGCTTTTAACTTGCAATTCTCCTGCCTCAGACCTTTGGTGAGCCACTTTGCCCTGCTTACTCTTTTTTTGTGTGTGGAAATGGTGGTTGAGCCCAGGGGTGCTTTACTACTGAGTGCACCACCATGCCCATTTTTAACTAAATACTTACAAAAAAAGAAAAAAAAAAGTAGTTTTACTCAGTTTTATATATGAACACATACATATATAAAACCAATCTATGGAAAGTCTCAGTAGAATTGGGTTACATTTATTGAATTTATTTTGCAGGCTTTTTAGGGGTTTTCATCAACATCCTTTACCATTAAAATGCTAAAGGTGAGGCTGAAGCCACCAGAACTAGACAGGCTACAAAATAGGAATTCTTGAATCAAGCAGGAGGTAAAATAACTCAATCCCCAAATTTCAGGTAGACTAAAAGACTTGGCAAAGGCAATTTAGCAATGAGACAACATAGTGATTAAAGCTATAATGGGGCATTGCAAGGGTTGTGGCTCAGATGTAGAGCACTTGCTTGGCATGTGTGAGGTCCTGGGTTCGATACTCAGCACCACATATAAATAAAGAATTCATTGACAACTAAAAAATGAAAAATAAGGGAAAACAACAACAAAAAACTATGATGGGGCTGGGGATATAGTTCAGTTGGTAGAGTGCTCGTCTCACATGCACAAGGCCCTGGTTTAAATCCCCAGCACAACACGTGTGCACGCACACACACACAAACACACTATGAACTAAAACCAGACAGCTAGAGTTTGAATGTGGGTTCTATCATTTCTAGTTGTGCAAATTGCGCAGTCACCTTAAACAACTTATCATTAATTCCTTCTTTGTATCATATGTTTGGGGGCCTGTTTCAGTTCTCCCCTCAACCTCTGCCTTGGTAAAGGAGAGCGAACCAGGGGCACTTAATCACTGAGTAACATCTGCCCCATACCCACACTTAAAATTCTGCAACAGGGTCTTGCGTTGCTGAGGTTGGCTTTACAGGTTGCACCACCATGCTCAGCTTTTCAATTTTTTCTTTTCGGTACTAGAGGTGGAAGTGAGGGGTACTCTACCACTGAGCTACCTAGTCCTTCCCATTTATTTTGATAGGGTCTCACTTCGTTGCTGAGACCTTGAGCTTGTCATCCTGTGTGGCCTCAGCCTCCCAAGTTGCCAGGGAGAAATCAAACAAAGTATTGAGGGCAATGACTTAAATGGAGATATATAACATGGATTAGAAGATTCAGTACTAACAGTTCTCCACATTTTGACCTATAGATTCAATCAATACTAACCATAATTATACCAGTCTTTTTAGAATAGAAACTGACACTTATTTTTAATATTTACACAGAAATATAATGAACAAAGTAATCTTGACAAAGAATAAAAGTAGACCACCTGACTTCGAGAGTTATAAAAAACTTAGAAATCAGTGATATTGGCACATGGATAAATTATAGTGTATTGATGAATGAAATTACAGTCCAGAAACATATCATACTTATATGGTCAACAGAATTTTTAGAAAGATACCAAAGTAACTCAGTGAAGAATGAAAACGTCATTTCAACAAATAATGCTAGAATAACTTGATGGAGAAATTGAACATCAAACACTAATCACTACCACATACAAAATTTCATTTGTGATTGATCATGGACCTAGACATAAAAGACTGAACTACATCTTATGAGGAAACAAAATGCCCTTACTACATCAGGGGTAGGCAAATTTATTTAGATAAAAAAGTTCACTTATAAAATTGACGAATTAAGATTAAAAATAACTTATTAACACTATAAGGAACAAAGTCAAGACACAATGGGAAAGTATTTGCAGAGTAACTGACAAGCAACTCATATCCAAATTAAAAAACACCTATAACTGAGTAACAAACACAGCCAACCGTATTTTTTAAGTATATGACATTTAAATTCAAAGATACAATGACCAACAAACATGAGAAATGTTCATTAGTCAGAGGAATGCAGATTAAAATCACACTGAGATACCACTATCCACATGGAAACCACAAAAATGCCTGTGCTAATGTTCATAGCACCTTTACACATATTTGCTGGAAACCAACAACATCCACTAAAAAACAAATCATGGATGTATTCATATAATAGAGTACTTATTATTCAGCAGTTAAGAGTTGCTTGATCATATTTTTGCTGAGTTACAGCATTATACAAAGCACCAAGAAAAACTTGAAAAGGCAATATTAGTTTATGATGTAAAAGTTGCAAGTGGTTAATTAGGTAAGGGGTGAAAGAAGGGATTAATATTTTAATTCCCTAGGAAGGGACTATGGGAGATTTGTCCTGAGAGGATGAACAAGTTATATCCTTTTACTAAAATCAAAGTTATAGTGGATGGCGCCAAATACTGTTGAGTTGTTCAAGTTGGCATATAATGCTTCATTGTTGTTCTGTTTACTTTGTATGTTTAAAGATCCCACATTAACAAATTCAAAGCCAGCCTGTGAGACCTACTGAGACCATGTCTCAATCATAAAAAAATAAGGTCTAAGGATGTAGCTTAGTGTTAGAATGTCCCTGGATTCAAACCCCCATACTGTCAAACCAAACCAAAAATCCACACACACCCCCCTCCATAAAAGATGTTATAAATCTGTATCTCAATCTATTCTCTCCACCCTTGAGGCCTAAGCTCTCACAGGGTACTAGACATCCATTGGCAAGTGCCTTTAATAGTTTTCTTGCCATTTAGAAGTCAAAGGACTCTAGCTTTGACTTTGTATTAAGTTCATTATATTCATAGGTTTTCAGTATCCTCCAAGAAACCAGGCCCAGGGGCACTTACTTTTTGAGACAGAGTCTAATGAGGTTGCTAAGAGGTTGGCCTTGAATTTGTGATCCTCCTGCCTCAACTACCCAAGTCATTGTATGTTCACTTTTTCTTATATCCATCATACATCAGCAGTGGAATTTTGGACAGTCTGTTCTTACATCTCCATTTTTGGGTATAAAAGATGTATCATGCACTGCCTTAGTAATGATTAAACCAGGGGAAGTTTGAAGTAAAGATTGGGGGGCATCTGAGAAAGTAAACTAATGAAAATGTACCATTACAACAGAATATCTGCAGAACTCACAACTCAGTATCAGGCAGAAATATGAAGAATTCATTGAATAGTCTTTGAAGGCAGGAGAGCATGGAATCCAAATGAGAAGCACCCTCTTCCATTTTAACAGCAAGAGAATGGTAGATGAGAATGACAAGTTTGAAGGGTAGGGGACCAGGAATGAAATAATTGGTGGCACTTAATTTATCTGTAAGAATAGTACCACCTACGTACAATGACTGCTCATTGTTGATTATAAAAATTTACTTACCTGGTTAAACAGGTACTGCACACCAATGCAGTATTTTGTTTTTCTAAGATCATCTAACAGACAGGGTCAAGTTCTTTTGCCTATGTTGGGCAAAAAGCAGCCTTCCAGGTAGGTCTACAGGTATACTCTACCAAGCCTGGTTTATGGATTTGTTCTTAATGGAAAATTTGCTAAGTATTTTTCAATTTAAGTTTATTCTGAGAAAGATCAGAATATATACATTTTCATAAAATTATTTTTAGCTTATTAGAAACAGGAAACTAGAAAGGAAATTCTGTTAATTCAAGAAAATGAGAGGGGTTGGGTGAATAGCTCAGTGGTAGATTTGATCCCCAGTATCATCACAAAATAAACACAGAACAAAACATAACAAAATTACCTCCATGAAAAAATGATCATGTTTATAAATCTGTTCTAGTTTAATAGAAACATCCACAGATGAAATCCCCTACACCCCAATGGTTTAAAAGCATAAACTATAAAAGGTCCACAGTATTTGGTCAAGTAGACATAAAACAGATCAACACTTTCTGAATGTCACTAGACAATTAAGTAAGCAAACTTTTATTGAAGCTTAAATTGTGATACAGAAATACATTTCAACTGATTTAAGTCCAACACCAATGAAGAGAGGAATTATGGCACCAAAATTTTCTCTCTTCTATCACACTAGGATAGATTCTATTCAATCTACAGTTTTCATTTCTCTAGGCTTTGTTCCACACAAATTTGTGCAAGTTTTCAACATTAGAAGTCTTTAGACTATTAGGGGAAAGAAAAAAATTATTTTAAAAACAAAATAAAAATCAAACCTCAAGCCAACAAACATTACCAATCTACTGGGGTACTGCTCCAAAACAAAATCCATCTTGAGTACAGGTCCTCACATCAGAGCAAGTCAAAACATTAGGTGCTGTGCTCATTACAGAATCAAACAGATCAAGTTGATTGAAAGCTTCCTCAATGAAACATTCGATCAACAGCGTGCTTGAGATATAAGTCAAAACAGTGTTCCAACCACTTGATTTCAAACCAAGTAGATTTTAAGTTTAGAAACACTGAAAAACGTGTTTCGTTTATAATTACGGAAGGAACAAAGCATCACTGCATCAATCCAGAAATTATCAAGAAACTATTGTGAGTTCAAGAAATACAAAATGTAGTCATTTTGCTATTCTCTTAGTTGCTTAAATACCACAGTATTTGCAATTATAGCTAAAACATCCCAACTCTTGAAAGCCTATGTTACTAGTCATTTCCCACTGAACATTTTTAGAACTTTTTTTTTTTTTTAAATTAAATCTAGCCATACATTCTGCTACATGGTAATATCTGAATAACCTAGACAGTTTTCATTCTGGGCAGTCATTCATTTGATCTTGTGAATACCACGGTGGAAGGAAGATGATACAGGAACAGATGAAGTCAGAACACGCACATGTTACTTAATCACAGAACTTCTAAGTCTTAAGATGGAAAACCAACTGATTCTGCTTTGAACCAAAGTTTACAATACACTATTTAAAGGAAACTAGTGGCAATGGCTACTAAAAGTGAAAGTTAAGGTGGATGATCCAAGTTGACAGGACTTAAATGAATCCAGGACTATCTATATGCTAAATCTCCCTACTAGCTACTTAGTGATAAAAATCCTTTTATACCACTACTTAGCAAGTTAGTAAAGGCATGGTACTCCATTAGAAGCTAATCTCATTTATTAAAGAGCACAGTATAGCATGCGGTGTACAGATCAGTCAGCACACCATAATCTCAACCTATAACTCTATGTGTCCTTCTTGCTACTCGACATTGGATATGCTTAAAATTCTTTTGTGTGAGATATTTAACTTTGTCATTTACCTTCCAAAAGAGCCCATGCCATTAAAAAGTCCAAATTAATATGCTCTTAAAAGAAAACTAAGCCCAGAGACTTTTCCCCATTCCCTGACCTGGGGTGTAAGATTAGTATATAAACCCACAGTGTAAGTGTATTGCTTCATTTGGGGGCGCTGGAGGAAAAGACACCAGGTTGAGGGAAGAAATCAAAGGACTACAAATGCAGAAACAATTATTAAAATAGTAATACACAAAATGAGTAATTGGAATCATTTTCTTAAGGACTTGTCTTGTGAAAGAAAAATTTAATTGCTATTGCAAAAAACATCTGTATGAAGTAGAAACTGGTTTCAATAACATCAGTAGAGAGTATGTTCTAGAAAGTGGAGGTAACTGGATGTAAAATTCTGGCAGCAATTTCATAGAACAGTCCCAGATGGTTAGGCTGAGGCCAACACCTAATGAGGACGAAAGCCTTGTCTGTGGGGAATTTTGGACGATACCTGCAGAAATATTACACTGTGCATAAACCAAATTGAATTGTGTTCACAAGTGTTGTAAAGTTTCATATAGTAAAAGTTTTTTTCTACATGCACTTCAATTTCACAGCAAGAGTGGCATAGAATACCTAAACACAGAAGAGAGCATTCATGCAAGATATCTAACTCCTTGATATAATAATGCATACACTTCAAAATGATTACACTATCATTACATCTAGGGCTTTCTGCATCTACAAGGTGGTGGTTATGGAAAGCATGGCCCCCAGAATCAATATCTATAAAGCAGCCACCACCTTCTATGTGTGTTCTCTTTTTGCGTTTTTTCTTCATTTTCCTTAATCAACTCTGCTGTTGTTGCTTCTTCTTGGCAAAACTGGTAAAAACAAAATTATAATCATTGAACATAGCACTCTGGCAATCAAGACGTTTAAAACCTTCAATCTTCTGGGGTGAAGAAAGCACTGTGCGACATTTAGAACTCTGGGGGAAAAATTGAAATAATCATTAGTGCTTCCAATCTGCAGGTATTTTCAAACAAAACAGTTATCAATAAGTACCCTCCTATCTTAATGAAACTGGAATTTTTAGTTTACCTTCCCTCTAATGGGTTGGGGGAGTGGAACATCTTATGGTCCCCCACGAGGCCTGGCAACAGGGAAAATAAATGTGATGGGAGGAGTCCATCAATTGGGCTCAATATAAAACAAGGACACATAGAAGTCTAATGAAATATAAGTAGTCTGATCTATCAGTAGCACCTCTGGGTATTTGAGTGACTATGTGTGCCATCTTAAAATACATCCTATGACAGTCCTCACTATCATTTTCTTTTAGACATTTATTGTCAACAAGAAATCAAATTACCTGATTAACAAACAAGGTGGTCACAAATTTTCCTGGCTTGAAGACTTCCACAACTTTCCTGATCAGGTCATCATAAGAGGTCTGACTTAAGTTTGTTTCAAAGCTAACATAAGAAAATTCTGGTTCTGGAGTGATGTGAATAGTCCAATAAGTTCCCTTAGAGAAACAATTTTGCATTAGTAATGGAAAATATTTAAGTATTAAGATAATTATTGAATCAAGATGTAATTTACTTACATCCGATTTCATTCCATTCATTGAATACCCACAAGGATTGAACAGTGTGGCGTCAATGACAGAACCTGGTATCAGGTCACAAATTCCACTCTCCTGGAAAAGACCAAAGACCAAATTAAACATGACTTTGAAAAACAAACCAAGACTGAGATAAATTTAAAAATGCAGTTTTGAGGCAGAACAATTCAGCAACAATTTTTATTTAAAAATACTTACACAAGGGGGCTGGGGAGATAGCTCAGTTGGTAGAGTGCTTGCCTTGCAAGCACAAGGCCCTGGGTTCGATCCCCAGTACCACAAAAAAAAAAAAAAAAAAAAAAAAAAAAAAAAAATTACTTACACGAGTGACATCCTTTGCAGTAACACCATCTTTCATGTAGAACTGGTCCATAACTGCTGGGTCAAGCTCACTCATCAAAATTTCCAGGGTTTGATCTGGCTGACTTATTACCCGACTCTCTGGGAAATCCAGAGTATACAAGTACCTGTATGAAAGTATAAAATAGTTCTTAAAAACAACTGGTCGTTTAAAATAAATCTTATATGGACAACAGAAAAAAAAATATCCAAAAAATGATATCGAACATACCAACAGTCAGAATTCATACGTCCCATACAATATGCTGCTCCATCTGTTGAGGGAAGAGAAGATAAATATAACAAATCCATTTTAACAGCTTATTTTCACCTATCTAATAAGTGGGATTATACTTTTTGCCAAGATAGGCAGGATTACTACACACCCTGTCCTTAAAAAAAAAAAAAAAAAAAAAAAAAAAAATTACCCAAAACAAATTCTGTCTTTGAAAAGTACACTTAGGCTAATGGGTTGGTTTAAATAGTTGAGAAAACTATGGCTTACTTTCCTATAGAAAATGGAATTTGGTCACCAGTTATCTACTTTCCCAACTAAATACAAATAATCAACACATGGAAGCTATTAGAACTAAGTACCTACCACTCTGTGACCCGGCCTACTAGGGTTTCATATTAGATGTGATAAGTTACTAAGAAAAGTCAGATTTTTTTTCTCATGGTGGTGGGAATCAAAAACCCAGGGCCTTGCACACGCTCAGTAGGCGCTCTTGCCACTAAGATACATCCTCAGATTCCTGATTTTCTTTTTAATCATACCTTTGGGGACTATGTGATGTTATCAAATTACCCTAGGTTTTCAGTCTCATTTAGCAAGTCAAGGTGTTGAATTAGATAACCTTAGTTCTCTAATCTCTAAGAAAAAACTCAGAAACTAGGGAACAAGCATTCAATTCCATGATTTCCTTTTCTTTCTTTCTTTTTTATTTTAAGAGACGAGGTCTTGCTCCATTGCCCAGTTGGTCTTGAACTCCTAGGTTAAAGTAATCTTCTTAACTCAGTTTCCTGAGTGTCTGAAACCATAGGCTCATGCCAGTGTCAAGCTTCCATGGTTTTCTTATTCTGGTGTTTCAACAGCACTGATTTGAGATGCATAATTATTTTTATAAGAGCACATACACATGAGATAAAATTTTTAACAGGTGCTCATATTTTTATACTCTATAAATTCTGCATATACAAATATATACTTTTGGTAGCACAGATTGAACCACCAGGGCAGTCAACCACTGAGCCATGTCCCCAGACCATTTTTCTCATTTTTTACTTTGAGATCTCCCTAGGTTACTTAGGAACTTGCTAAGTTGCTGAGGATGGCTTTGAACTTGCAATCCTCCTGATTCAGCTGCCCCAGTCGCCAGGATTTCAGGCATGCACAACCATGCCTGACAAATTCTGTATATTTTTGAATAATATAAGCTATTATAAAGGTCAACATTATAGCTGTGTTATTCAAATTCAAGGTCACCCTGATGACTTATGGAGATCCTATCTCAAAAATAAAACAAAAACAATCAATCACTATTATACTGATAAAACATTCAGGTGAGTTAAAGTTTGAAGAAAGGATGGAAGAGTTTATATATGGGGCTGTATTTGCAAACATATCCCCTCATATATTAAAAGAAAAAAGAAATCTCTGAAAGGTCCTCCCCTCTAAATTCAAGAAGAAAAATGTTTAAATTCTATTTAAACTTACTTGGGAAAATTGCATTAAGAAATTCTATTTCTTCCTGGAAATTCCTGTGTGGGTATCCTTGATGAGAAGGCTTCATGAAATTCTTACGAGAATAAAAGAAGCTCTTGGGAAAAAAAAAGAGAGGAGACAGACAGATACTAAGAACTTCTAAGGAAAAAAAAAAATAAACTGCACATCAAAAATCTGCAAAATTAAAACTCTTAAAAATATTTTTTCCAATATTTTACTTTTGAGGCAAAATTAGCTAATGAAGTGACACTAATACAGTCTTTATTATAAGGCTTAAACAATATTTCTGACTACTTACTTGAATTGAGTCAAACCCACTGTAATCCCTAGCAAGCTTCAACAGGGGAACCAGTGCTTTCAGCAAGAGGGTGGTACCACATGTCTTCAAAATGAAACGTCTCTTGGAGACAAACATGCTACTCTCACTGCAGTTGAAAAGAGTCAAAGGATTATTATAATTTTTATGTACTGCTGATGGTATAATTAACTTATTACTAGATCATCATTTCTGATTTTTGGCTAGTAGTTTAAAAATGTTAGTATCCAAAGAAAGCAAATAACGTATTACAGAAGCCTTTCTCTGTTATTAAAACAAACAGAAACAAAACAGTTTAAGGCTCTAGAATCTTGAATCAGCTCATTACACATCGTCACCTTCCTCTTCTCTTCAGCAGTATCCTTGGAACACTTTGTCTCTTTGGGACAGGGTTCATTCTTTCTTTCTTTTCCCCTGATTTAACCTCGGGCACTTTACTACTGAGCTATATCCCAGTCCTCTTGATTTTTTTTTTTTTTTTTTTGGATGCTGGGGATCGAACCCAGGGCCTTGTACTTACAAGGCAAGCACTCTACCAACTGAGCTATCTCCCCAGCCCACCCCCGCCCCGTCCTCTTGATTTTTAAATTTGAGATAGGGTCTCATTAAGTTGCTTATGGTCTCACTATGTTGCTGAGGCTGGCCTTGAACTTGTGATCCTCCTGTCTGCACCTCTTGAGCTGCTAAGATTACAGGCATGCACCACTGTTCCTGGCTCACTCTCTCTCCTGTGCCTCCAGATGGCTAACTATATACAATAGTCTAAAAATTGTCACTGGTGTATGCCTAATTTATTTAAACTATTTACTAACTACATAATTTCATCTTGCATTACTTATTCTCACATCCTATTTCTGCAACCATCCCAATATTTCTTTTATTAGATAGACAATAAGCTCCACAAGGAAAGGAATGTTTTCTTCTCACTCACCACATCCTTGGGGAATGGGATACTATACTAAACTAAAGTATTCTGATAAATACCTGAACACCCCAAACATAAGCTTAGTAAAAAGTAGAGACCTTATGTACCTTGTTTAACCCAAGGGCCATTGTAATATAAGCTAACTAGTCAAAATACTTATAATTAACTTTTACCTAAAAAAGGTTGAATGGCTTTGTATACCAATACAGCAACCATATTTATATGAAACCTTTCCCTAAAGTTAGGGCAGGGGTTTGGTGCGGTGAGATAAGGGTACACATGACTTCTGCCAACTACCAGGGGCAAAGATGATAACCAGCTTGAAGAGCTGTTAAATTTCAAAATCTGCTTAGAAATGCCAGGATTACTAACTTTTTATTTTATACCATATTCTTAAAACTATGGTAAAAGTTACCACACAACTAAAAGGAACAATAATATTTCACATAAAGTTATGATTAGAACTGAAATTGGCTAGTTAACATTAACACCTGTTTTACAGTACTTACCTGAGTACATAAGCTTCCTGCTTGTCAGTTTTTGTCACACTTATGATTGAACATTGCACATCCTTCAAAAGTACATCCCACTCAGATCTATTATTTAACAAAAAATATGATTAGTAACAGTTCATGCCTATTCATAAATGCTCCCCACTTAACCTACACTTTATACTACACTTAACCTATACTTTATATCTACAAATCACTAAAAGAAAAACAAGCAAAAATGTGAATAAGTCATTTATCCAGAAAATTCAAACCAAGGGATATCACTGAATCATTATTGGTTAAAGAAATTCAAGTTAAAATCTGATATACTTTGTCAAACTCATTTTTTTTAAAAATATTTTTTTAGATGTTGATGGATGGTTGTTTTATTTATTTATATGTGGTGCTGAGAATTGAACCCAGTACTTCACACATGCTAGACAAGTGCTGTACCACTAAGCTACAACTCCAGCCCCAACATCAAACTCATTTTTTTTTTTTTTTTTTGTGGTGCTGGGGATTGAACCCAGGGCCTTGTGCTTACAAGGCAAGCACTCTACCGACTGAGCTATTTCCCCAGCCCCAAACTCATTTTTAAAAAGAGCATCATTTGGACTAGTGGCTCGGTGGTAGAGTGTTTGCCTAGCATGCGCCTATAATCCCAGTTACTCAGGGGTTGAGGCAGGAAGATGTGATGGTTAAAATTCCAGCCCGTCTTGGCAATTTAGTGAGACCCTGTCTTGAAATAAAAAATAAAAAGGGATGGGGATGCAGCCCAGTAGTAGAACACTCCTGGGTTCAATCCCCAGTAAGATACATAAAATAAATACATATTTCATCAAATTAGCAGACATTTAAAAACCTGAACAATGGAGCAATCTGTTACTTGTATTGTATTGTGTAGTTGTTATTTCCTGCCATCAATTGGCAGTCAATCAAGTCTAGAGGCGCTCACAAAAAATTTGGAATGCCTCTGGCAATTGTAAGCACATCCATAATATTTGGGGAATACTATGCAATGACTTCTTCACATATAAGAAAGAACTCATTTTATTGGGTTATGTTTTTGCTTTTTTCAATAAAAAAGGTATGATTCTATGGGGGAGGAGGCCAGGCACATGCATCTGTAGTTCCAATCACGCACTGGGGAGGTGGCAGCAGCTTGAGCCCCACTTATGTAACAGAGGACAGTCTAAGTAACATAGCAAGATCCTGTCTCTAAAATTAGAAAGGTGCAATCTGTTGTCTAGGCATGAAAAAGTTCTGAGCAATGTAAATTTAAAAGATTTTTTTTTGCCCTCTGCAGTGGCACATACATGTAATCCCCAGTTACCGGGGAGGCTGAGGCAGGAGGATTCAAAATTTGAGGCAACTTACAATGGGGGAAAAAAAATCTGCTTAAAAAAGTCAGGCAGTAGCTTTGAGCTTCATATTTCTAATTCAAAAGCTCACAATGTACTACTTTAAAACCCACAAGAAGTATCCCAAATTCTACAAACAATATGCTTTTAGTGCAAAAAGTAATAATCAGGAGCTGAGGGGTGGGGGAAGAAAAAGAACAAACAAAACCCCAAAGAAACAAACCAACCCAGACCTCAGGGAAGGATACAACTTTCCTTGGTCTTTCTGCCTTTCTTTCCTTTTTTTTTTTTTTTTTTTTTTTGAGATGGGTATCACTATTACCAAAATTTGCAATCCTCTGACCTCAGTTTCCCAAGGAGATGGGATTACAGGTATTACAGGTGTGTATCATTGCTCCTGGCTTGACTTATTTATCTAGAGTGTAAGAAATCCTATTCCACTTAACTGATCAAGATTAACCTGCTTACTGTATCTAAAAACTACCTATTAGACATTAAGAATTCAAAAATGGAAAATGGAGGTAAATAAATAAAACATTCTCTGGTTTTAGTATTAGAAACACTACTGACAAATTCTTTTCTATTACTCCATTCTTGGTAATACATTAGTCAAGCACAATCCATGGTTTCAGTCAACCATGCCATCAAATGAAGCTGTACATCCAACCAACAATGTCATGACTCTAGGTATCTTCAGATCAGGTTAATGATACATCAAAATGTATCATTCACATAATTTCATCTAATCACATAGGCCTGGTCTCATCTTACACTATCACAAGAAAGGTGAATACAGTACAATGTTTTGAGAGATCACATTCACATAACTTTTATTGTACATTATTAAAATTGTTCTTTTATTAATTATTATTGTTAATGTGTGACTAATTTGTAAGTTAAACTATCAAAAATATGTACGTATAGAAAAAAATAATATAGTGAACTCTGTACTTATGGGTTCCATGTGGATTCAACCAATCTTGGATTGAAAATATTTGGAGAAAAAAAGTAGTAACAACACACAAAAAAAGCAAGTCTCTCTACCAAACATGCATACTTTTAATTCCCTGAACAATGTAGTACAACAAGTACTAAGTATTTACATAGCACTTATCTAAGTATTGTAGATAATCTAAAGATGATTTAAAATATACTGGATTCTACATGCATGACCACCTGCAAAACTGCTGCATGGGATGCTGAGGCAAGAGGATTATTTGAGTCTAGAAGTTCAGAGCCAGCAGAGTAACAGCAAAACCCCATCTCAAATACAAATAAATTAAACATTTAAATGATAATGCAAACAGCAGTTTTTATGCAAACACTATGCCATTTTATATAAAGTGACTTGAGCATCTGCAAATTTTGGTATTCTGGGGCATTCTGAAATAAATGCCAAAAGATACCAACAGACAATAGTACCTTTTTACATTAAAAAAATAAGGGGGGGGGGTGTCATTTCAACTTTTATTGAATAGGTGATAAGGAAGTCTTCTATCCTTCATAAACACCCCAAAATCCATTTTTATTTATGCCTCATCCTCTTAAAAAAAAAAAAAAAATATATATATATATATATATATAGAAATCCTGGGGATTGAATTCAGGGCCTCATGTATGCTAGGCAAGTGCTCAACCACTAAGCAACATTATTGAGCTATATTCCCAGCACCTTAAAATGACTTATAAATTGTGACATACTAAAGTGTTGCTTTTCACTCACAGTGACTAAAAATCATTCAATTCATCTACTATTATTAATAAAGAGCATCTATTTCTTTGGGATCATTTATCATGATCTTTGAGCATATTTTTGAATATTTAAATACCTACTATTAAAGGTAAATTAATTTCTCAACCTCAGCATCCTTTACATTTCAGTTAAGACAATTCTTTTTTGTGTGCGGGGGTGGGGGGGGTGGGCGACAGGTGCGAATTCACTGTTCTTCGTATACTGTGTAGCAGCATGCACTCAGCTTCCCCATGTCTTGTCCTTTTGATATTGGAGATTCGACCCTGGGGGTACTTGACCACTGAGCCACAACTCCAGCCCTTTTTATTGTCTGAGACAGTCTCACTAAGTTGCTTAGCCTCACTGAGTTGCTGAGGCTGGCCTCAGAACTTGTGATCTTCCAGTCTCAGTCTTTAGCATTGCTGGGATTACAGGTGCTCACCCTGTATCCCCAACACCCCCAGTTTTGATAATAAAAATTGTCTCTAAACATTGTGAATAGTCTCCTTGATAGCATTATTACCCACAGCTGAGAAACGCTGACATAGTGTTTAAAAACAGGAAAAGTAATTCAATCAGAAAACACTTTATCCATATTTGTGTTTTATAAGCACCCAAGAATTGTGTATAATTATCAATCACCAAATCAGTATTATGTGGTCCTATATGAACACATTCCAAAATTATCATCTCTTCAATCAGCTTTGTAGCTATCAGTATAATTTACTGAACCACTGTTTAAAATTTATGATACCAAGAATTACCAAAGAGATCATATTGTAAAAAGTTTATAATATAGACCAATGATTCATTGCAGTGGGTTTGTGAACAAAACAGACACTCCCACCATCATTAGAGTTTGATATTCTAATCATAGATATGTAATTTTGAAAATGCCTCTGCCAATTGCATTAAACACTTTTGTCTTTCCCCATTATTTGTGTGGACAGAAAGCAGGACAGTGAAAACCCTTCCTCTAAAACAGGAGCCAGCAAACTTTCTGTAAAAAGCTACGGAGTAAATTTTGAATTTTGCAAGGCTGACAGTCAATATTTAAACTACTCAGCTCTGCCCCTTATAGGAAGAAAATATCCAAATAAAAATGAATGGGTGTGGCTAGGTTCCAATAAAGTTTTATTTACAAAAGCAGGCTTACTGTCCCCACAGAAATGTGATAAAATAATGTTTCAGGTTTCAATTTCAATGTTTCAATTGTGTTTCTTTTTTTTTAACCTTTCTTATATATGTTCATGTACAGCAGCATTATTTGGACCTCTTCAGTTTTTTTCACCTTTCTTGCTCCTTGATTATTCAACTGTCTTAATGCTTAAAGCAATTGCTTTCTTTCATACAACTGAAAAACTTATCTATACATTATTACTTTGACAAGTACTCTAACACTAAATTACACTTGTTTATTAATAATGAATGAGTACTAGTGTATTCTGGTCTTGCCAAGATAGAAGTACGCTACATCATCTTTTACTAAACTCAACTACTGGGGAAGCTGAGATAGAGGGATCACTGGAGACCAGAAGTTGGGGCCAGTTTGGGCAACACAGCAATAGAGCAATTGCCTAGCATTCACAAGGCCCTGGGTTTCAAGTTCTGTGATAGAGCACTTGGGACAACATACATAAGGTCCTAGGTTCAATTCCCATCACCTCGAAACAAAGCAACACAACCCTGGACAAAATGCAAGACTGGACAAAAGTAAAACAGTGAACTAAAGAAGAAAATCAAAATGCTACTGAACCAGCAGTGTCCTCCCCCCCCCCCCCCTTTCCCATTTGGTATCTGTTGGATTGGTTTCAGGCAGTCAGAAACCCTTACATGCTTGGTGCAAACAGAGTTCCAAAATAGGCCTTTTAGTTCTGGTCTGCAAAGAAGGAAGCTCTTTTGGGTCAGATAATGTGGGGAAATCCCACCTGTCTTGGTTTGGCTCCATTTTATCCTATCCTTGCACACATGAAGTCCTCTAGTAGCTGGGTGGCTAGGAAGATCCCTACAACTATCACCTATTAGGCAGGAGAATCCTTTATTTTCTTCTAAAAATATTTTTAATTGTAAATGGACACAATATATTTATTTATTCTATTTATTTACTTATCTATATGTGATGCTAAGGATGCAACCCAGTGTTTCACATGTGCTAGGCGAGCACTCTACTACTGAGCTACAACTCCAGCACAGGAGAGTTCTTTTTAAAACAAAACTGTGGTCCCAAGAACAAAGAGCACCACAGAGATCCCTGTTACTTATCTCCCTCCTCCTCCTCCTCCTTTTCCTACTTGGTCCCAGAGGAAGACAGTCACAGACTGGAGAGAAGAGTCAAATAAAGCAATCCCAAAGAGTTTTGTTTTTTCTTTTTTTCAATGCTCAAATCAGAGCCTTGTGCATTTAAGTCAAGTGTTCTACCACTTAGCTATTCCTCTGACTGCCATGAAGTTTTATATGAATACCCCCCTAGCTTTTTTTTCATGGATCTGACCTTTCACAGCACATTGAAGCTATTAAAACTGAAATACGGGGTAGACTACCTCCCCAGTCCTGGAATGGTACTAAGTGAGACAAATACGGATAATATGACAAAGGCTTTCATTACTAACTTGATATTGGAATCCATAATATAACCCACAGATGATGCTGGCTAAATCTTGAAGCCCGAATCTAACCAGGTAGACAGACTGCTAATAATGACCCCCCCCCCACCCCCAATCAACAAAGTGCCTGAAGATGTAGCTCAGTGGTGGAGTGCTTGCCTACCAAGTGCAAGACCCTGGGTTTGATACCCAGGACTACAAGGAGAGGGAAAAAACACAAAGGATCCAACAATTGTAAGATCTACAAGTGGGTATTGAAGTTTATGAAAAGATGCCCAACATCATTATCTAGTAATTCTACTTCTGGATATGTAACTAATACTATTGAAAACAAGATCTAGAAGATAAGTTGTCCTCCCATGTTCATAGCAGCATTAATCACAATAGCCAAGAGGAAGAAGCAGCCCAAATATGGTACATGTGTACAATGGATCATCAGCCTTAAAAAAGAATGTCACATGCTACAAAATGGATGAATTAAGAATATTAATAAACCAGTCACAAAAGTACAAAAATATATGACTCCACCCATCTGAATTATCTAGCGTAGTCAAAATCATGAGAACAAAGTAGAAAGGTGGTTGACACAGGCTGAGGGGCATGGTAATTAATGTTTAATGAGTACAGCTGGCCCTCTGTGTCTGAGAACTGAAACCAAATGCAGATGGAAAATATTAGAATTATCTCTACTAAACAAGTACAAATCTTTATTGCTTGCCATTTACATTGCATTAAGTATAAGTAATCTAGAGATCTTTATCTGGGAGGATGTGCATAGATCACATGTAAATACTGCACCATTTCATATCAGAACTTTTATATAATTGACTCCATAGGTTTTGGCATGAGAATTTGTGTGTGCCAAAATCAGTTTCCTGTGGATACTGAAATCTTTGCAAAGTCTCATTTTACAAGACGAAATACAGTTCTAGAGACATGTTGTACAATAGTAAGTATAATTACTACTGAACTGTATCCTTAAAAAAGCTTCCAGGTGTTTAAAAATTACTTCCTACAGTAAAGTTAGTTTTAAAATTCAATTTACTCAGTAACTGTTTAAAAGGAAACAAACCCAGAATGTAACACTGCTAATTATAATCACAGTATTGAGTTGTTTCTCTATCTCATAATTTTACCAAAGTGTACGTCTTTTATCGGTACAGTTACTTCCATTTTCTCCATTTATTAATATTTTCAACATATGCTCCCTTAAAGACAAGTGGTTCTGAAAAAATTTTAAGTATTTAAACTATGAGGAATGCAATGAGAAGCTTAACTCTTCAATAGGAAGCTTTTCAGCTCCAGAACATTTACACTAAAAGGTTTCTTGGCAATAGGTTGTAAATTCCTTCTGTGTAAATGACTAAAACTCCAATATCATGCAATTATGTAGTCAAATAAGGCATGAGTTCAGAGAAGGCTAATGCTGAGGTGTGATTTACCTT
Source organism: Sciurus vulgaris (assembly GCF_902686455.1). NCBI lineage: Eukaryota > Metazoa > Chordata > Mammalia > Rodentia > Sciuridae > Sciurus > Sciurus vulgaris. The sequence continues at coordinate 54,079,212 of NC_136467.1, forward strand.
TACAACCATCCTTTCCCTTTACTCAAAAATTTTATAGTTTATAAAATTTGTAGAGCACAGAATAGTAGGATATCCCACCGATTTTAAATGTCACTTTCAACATGAGATTCTAGTTTTCATATTTTTATGAACTAAAAATACCTCTAACACTCCCAAAATTAAAACATTTATCCTCTTCACCTCTACTAGAATTTCCCAGCTAAACTCAACCTGGTTACTAAGCATACCTGAGGACTATTACCAATTTGAAAGCAAAAAGGATCCTATAATCCTGAGGGGGGAAAAAAGGACTAAACTATCTTTAACAATCTTTTTAAAAAATTATTCTATTCACTTATACATAACAATGCATTTTGATTCATTCAACTATTGTACTCTATTGCATACAAATAGAGTACAACTTCATTTTTCTGGTGGTGTAATGTCACACCATCATACCATTCGTGTAATCATACATGTACACAGGGTAATGATGTCTGTCTCATTCCACCATCTTTCCTTCTCTTGGCCCCTCCCCTCATTTCCCTCTACACAATCCAAAGTTCCTCCATTCTTCCTTTACCCTCCCCATCTCCCCCGTTATGTATCAGTATCTACTTATCAAGAAAACATTTGGTCTTTGGTTATTGGCTTATCTCGCTTAGCATATTCTCCAACTCCATCCATTTACCTAAAAAAACAATCTTATTCTTCTTTATGGCCGAGCAATATTCTATTGTGTGTATATATACCAGTTTCTTTATCCATTCATCTACTGAAGAGCATCTAGGTTGGTTCCACAATCTAGTTATTGTGTATTGAGCTGCTATAATTATAGATGTTGCTGCATCACTGTAGCGTGCTGACTTCAAGTCCTTTGAGTATAAACTGAGGACTGGGATAGCTGGTCAAATGGGGGGGGGGGGGATCCATTACAAGTTTTCTGAGGAATCTCCATATTGTTTTCCAGAGCATTTGCACCCATTTGCAATCCCACCAGCAATGTATGAGTGTACCTTTTCCCCCACATCCTTGTCAACACCTATTGTTGCTTGTGTTCTTATAATAGCCATTCTAATTGGAGTGAGATGAAATCTCAGGATAGTTTTGACTTCCATTTCTCTACTTACTAGATATTGAACATTTTTTTTTCCCATGCATTTTTAAGCTTTTATCTTCTGTGAAATGTCTGCCCAGTTCCTTAGCCCATTTACTGATTGGGTTATTTGTATTCTTGGTGTTAAGAATATTTCCACTCTGACCAAAGTTGAACTCTAAGGCATTTTCTATATGGCCAGTGATTTTTATTCAACATTCTTCTTTCATGGTGCTAGCAACTGAACCAGGGTCTTTTGCACAGCAGGCAAGAGCTCTTCCATTGAGCTACAATTACAATCCGAAGTCCCTCAATGTACTTTTAAGATCTTAAAGATTAGAGAAAACTTTAGATTAACACTAAGAGGTTGTCTCTCCCTTTGAATACTTCAAATTCAAATACTATAGGAAATAAGTTTTTTAAACCTACAGATCATCTGAATATGCCTAATTGCTGCTCTTCAACATATATTAATACTCTTTAACCCAACCTACCAGCTAAGTTTCTTTTGTTAACAACATAAACCCTACATATCCACTTCTCATTTGAGAAATTAGCACAAAAACTTCTCATTACTATATAATTTTTTCAGATTACACTTAAAATGAATCACCCTACAAAAGGGTAAGAAATATTTAAGAAAAAAATGTGAAAATTCAGGAAGAAGTTTCCAGCTTGACTTGGCATTAAAGCTTGGAAAGATAGGCAAATTTTGCCAGACACAGTGGCACATGCCAGCGGCTCAGGAGGCTGAGGCAGAAGGATCACCAGTTCAAAGCCAGTCTCATCAAAAGCGAGGTGTTAAGCAACTCCGTGAGACCCTATCTCTAAATAAAATACAAAATAGGGCTGGGGATGTGGCTCAGTGGTAGAGTTCCCCTGGGTTCAATCCTACTGTACCAAAAAAGATGGGCAAATTTTGCTTCAAGTGCTTTCTATTCCCTCATTCCCAAAATCAATCCCAGGTGAATTGAAGATCTGAATATGGGGCTGCGATTGTGGCTCAGTGGTAGAGCGCTTGCCTAGCATGCCTGAGGACTGGGTTCAATCCTCAGCACCCCATTAAAATAAGTAAAATAAAGGTATTATGTCCATCTACAAATAAAAATGAAAAAAACAAAATCTGAATAGGGAAGGTAAAACAATATTTTTTTGGGGGGAGGGGTCTTCCAGACTTTGACATGTCTTAAATGGGATACAAAATCAGTTAACCATTAAAGAGAAAATATTAATAAGCTTTCTTACCTTCTGCTCAGAGATACCATACAAGGAAATATAGAGGGAAAAAATATTTCTAATATACATCTGACAAAAGAAAGTAGGCGAATAGACCTGAATGAATATTTCATAAGAAGAGCCAAAAAAAAAAAGAAAATGGCACTTGCCTAGGCTGCTCAACACTCTGGGTTTAATCACCAGCACCAAGGAGAGATGTTCATCAGTCAGGAATGTATCCCAAATGGTCCCTCACGATGCTTTGTAAAACATCTCTCCTTTTACCCTATCCTCAGGCAAACACCAATCTGTCTTATACCAGATGAGTTTGCACTTTTTAAGAGTTTTAATATGTATTTTTGTCTGGCTTCTTTTAATCAGTATAATTACTTTTACATTATCACGCATGTTCTTGAATATGAAGGGTTGATTCTTTTATGGCCAGGTAGTTTTCTATTGTAGGAACATAAAACAATTTGTTCACCCACTTTCCTGTTTAATATAGAGTTGTTTCCAGCTTGGGGGCTATTATCAACAAAGCTACTATGAACATTCATGTAGAAGTCTTTGTATGAAGACACATTTATTGTTCTTTTTGATAAATACAAATGAATAGATTGGATTCTCGACAGACGTTTTAACTTTAAACACTGCCAGATTTTGGGGTGTAGCTCAGTGGTGGAGTAAGTACTGACATGAGGTCCTGGGTTCGATATGGCTATGTACCCTTTTCCATCCTGTCAGCAGAGTATGATTGTCCCAGTCCTTCACAACTTGTCATGTTATCAAAATTATTCTGACCACAAAATGATCTGGGTATTATGTTCCACTTACATCCCGGGAAAATGTGGAAAAGGTTGTAATCATTTCTTCCTTGAATGCAATATTCCAGTGATACCATCTGGGCCTAGTTTTCTTTTTTTTTTTTTGGAATGCAAAGCACATGCTTTGCCAGCGCGCTACATCCCAGCTCAAGGGCCTAGTTTTCTTTGAGATGATTAATGACTATTTCAACGTTTGTAACAATTGTATAGGACTATTTTAGGTTTTATCTTCTTGCATCAGTTTTGGAACGGCATTTTTCCAGAAAAATTTTCCATAATACCCTTATCTTTTTAATGTCTTTGGCATGTGTAATAAGGTTCTTTGGACACTTGCGCATTCTTAAGCTCTTATTAAGTTCTGTATCCTTATGTTTAATATGCCTCACAAACAGACTTATTTACTTTAACCCAGGCTGGTAATCTGTCTTTTAGTCACGACCTCTCTTCTCTTCACCTTTTAATGGACATGGAGGGCAGGCTGTGAATCAAGGGCAAGCAAGGACTTTCTGTTTTTCTCATTTAACAAATACAAAGCTACTAAGATAATTCTGCGGAAGGATGAATGTACTGAAGCAATCTAAAACTCTCCAGTGATTATATTTCCTCTTTGAATAAAAAAAAGTAACTGCTGCACATCAAACTGGTAAGGCACCTCTAAAGTACAGTCTTTTTGATTACAACCTGGTATCATTCTTCTCTAGCCCTGGTAACTCTATAAAAAAAAAAGAAAAATATTTTTGTCCTTAAGAAATCTAAAACAAAGGTAATGCTTTATTGTAGAAAATATTGACCTTTTAAATCCTCACACTACCTGGAAATATACCGTTATTGTCTCCATTTTAAAGGTGAGGAAAGGACTCATACTATTTAGTGCAGTTTGAATTCAAATCTTGTTATTCCAGAGGCCATGAACTTAAACCACCTCATTATGCATTACTATTCTGACAGACAATTCTTCTAGGGGGGTTTTCTGGGGCCTGTACCCCACCTCCTCAAAGACTAGACTCCTTCAAATGATTCCTCTCTTGGAAGCCATTGATTTTAGGCAATTAGTCACTATTTTGCAGATACTTTTTTATCTTAAACCAATCAGTGCATCCTTGCTTGACTGGTTACTGAAAATGTTCCTACAGAAGGCTAGCAAAAGAACTCTTAAATTCATTACCACAGAAAATTTTCAGTTATTTAACTTGCTTTATGTAAAGCATCCGCGATGTGCTACATTTCCAATAGTTTAACGAATGTTAAACACCCACAAATATGGCACCAAGTCAAGAAATCTAAAAAAAAAACAAGACAAAACCCAGAATATTCTGTCCTTAAAGGTTTAACTTTTGCCATCGTTTTATGAGCTACACTGAAGCAGTAAAACTATTTCAAATGTGGTAAGTACCAAGTAAAAGTGGTTATTAAAAATTTAAAGAAAACAGGTTGCCTTGTAAAAAGGCTTTCTCCCTCTCCTTCACTCAGGGAACACTTAACTAAAAAAATCCAAGCACAAATTCTGGCACTTTTGGCCTAAGAATGTGGAGAAAAGAAAACTCTTCCCCTTGTTAAGAAGGTGTGTTACAAATTATTTAAGGGTTCACATATGTGAATAACTACATCAACATAATTTTTAAAATTATTTTCCAGGCCTGTTCTTGCCAAGATTTTCTAGGTGATAATGCTAATGCCAGTAATTTTTCCAAATGTCTATCACAAACAAGTTTTCCCACTTTTGAAAAATGAAGAAAATTCTAAGTTTCACCGCGGTTATATTGGAAAAAAGTAATCTCTTCCTGTAATATATATATGTGTGTGTGTTTATTTAGAACTGGGCCTGGCACACAGCGCCATATTAGACATTATAAGTGTCACATGAAGCTTGAAAAATTAGGCCTGTGGCATTTTAGTAACCAAGATTTTTCCCCTACGGTGGAAGCGTTCAAGAACTGCGTTTCCCAATGTGCCTTAAAGTCTCGCAGCACGTGTCCGCCTGGATTCTCTTCTCCAGTTGCTTTTTGTCAAAGGACGGCTGCAAACGCAGCCAACATTCCTAAAACGCCCATTGGCCCACACCCTGGGGCCAGGCTCTCGGAGGAGTCCTGGAGCTCATTGGTCGCCGCATCTCAATGAAACGGGACACGCCGGTTCCTCCGCCACACCGCCACCCTGGCCTCACTAGCGCGCCCAGCAGACCGGGAAACCAGCGGAGGGGCCCAGGAGGGCGGCGGGTGGCTACTGGTGTGACCGCCCCCAGGAACAGGGCCCAAATATCCAGGCATCGCCTGTTCGTTTATCTGTGCTTCAATTTTCTTAGGAAAACTACAAAAAGGTCACTACCGCGCGATCAGCTCAGCGCTCTCGCGCGTGACCTCCCGCGGTACGAGTGGGGACCCGATTTCTTTCCTTAAGCTAAAGGTATTATGTTCTGGGACAGACGAGCCTCCATCCCGCAAATGCGGGCAAACCTCCCTACCCCTGCACTTCTCTGCCCCATTGCGGTCTCTCGGATCCTGCCGTCTCAGTAACAGGTTATACAACCCAAGGTCAAGAGACTCGAGGGGCAACCCTTGGCGAATTCACGGAGTCTTCAATGGCCTCTCCAACAATATCACAACCCACCCACCGCCCTGAAAACGCTGTGCTACAGAACACGTTAGGGCAGCGGTGGGGCCCAGCCACTGCGACACGGCCGCTCCCGCCCAATCCCCGCCGCCCCAGCGCCACATGCTGTCCGCCGAGACCGCAGCGGGAGGCCTGCTGGCCAGCCCCTCCGCCGGGGCCAGAGGGCCCCTTCCTCTAGGCGCTCGGAGAAAGAAAAAGAGTCCCGCTCCCGTCCCGCTCGCTCCCTCCGCCCATACCCGAGGCGGGCACGCCCGAATTAGTGCCTGAGCCAGCGGAGCCACACCTGCCCCGGGGAGCCCGCGCAGCCTCCCACCCCGGCGCCCGCACCCCTTCAGCGCCCGGACCGCCAACGACCGACTGCAGAGTGGGGAGGCACGGGCCGTGAAACCACGCCGCGCGGCGTCGCCCGCCGCCCCGCAAGCCCCGCCGGGGACGTTACCTGAGCACGCGGCCATGCCGGCCTCCTCCCCTCCCCCAGGGCTGTGCCGGCCCGGCAACGGCGGCGGGAGAAGCCGGTTCCCGCCCCGCGTGGACGCGCTGCTCCCCACAAGAGTCCGCGCCCTCCACGGCAGTCAAAACGACCCCCGCTCGCGGCCTCGGCCCCACCTGAAGGCTGAGGGCCCCCGGCAGGGGCCAGGGTCTGGTGCTTTGAAAGCGGTGACGACCCTCAGGCCCGGATCTGCCGAAGCGAGCTACTGGCACCTACCTTGGGATAGTGCGAAGATCCCCAGACCCTTGGTTTGCGTCGGGTTGCTGCCGGGAGAACCAAACCTCCAGCAGCTTCTCGGTCCCTTCGAAAAAATGTGCAGCTTCCATCACCGTGAGACTGCGAACAACCAACAACCACAGAAAATCAACTAAATTAAATCTCTTCTCCCGCCGCTGCCGCCGCCGCTGCGGATTGTTCCAGCTGTTACTAAAGTTCAGGTTCCTTTTTTTTTTTTTTTTTGCTATAATTTTATATTAAATTTTTTTAAAAAAGGATTAATAAAATTTTCCCGGCTTTGTATGTGTGTGTGTGAGCGAAAGTTGAACGTGAGTCTGTTGGAAATAGAGGCAGATACAGTTCAGTCTCTTGTAGTCCGCTGCTTTCCCGTTACAGAGAGTAGAGCGAGCGCTAGCTAATGTCGCCGGCCATACTGTGTAAGCGAGGGCGCTGCGTGAGTGCAGACCTTATATACTGCGGGTGTCTGAAAGGCCAGGAAATGACGCATAGTCCCGCCCCCACGACTCATAGGAGCGTCTCCCTGTCACTCACTCGTGACTGAGTTGCGGCTGGCTGGCGGTGGGCCGACAGGGAGCGCTGGGAACTACCAGCTGCGCTGCAGATGGAACTATCACTGTCGCCTGAGCCGGAGCGGCCGCTGTGTTGTCCGGCTGGGGACCAGGAACTGGGGTTGAATGCAGAGTGGGTGGGGAGAGCGGGAACAGAGTAAGGAAAGGCTGTGCAGCCCTGCATAAAACAACTTGTTAGTAGAGAACATGGGTGCGTCCTTAGGGGTGTTGGCGGGTTTGACTGGGGCGGTGGCCAGTGCTAGGTTGGCGTGGTGGTTTTGATTCTGTACAATTTCCCGCGACTGCTGAGGTACTTGGCCATTCTTTAAAGTGTGTTTCCTTGAAGCGAACGAACGCAATCAGGCATTAAAACTCAACATTTGTCCGTGACGTACACTGTGCCCTGGGTCGAATTAGAAGGCGCTTTTATTCAGCTCACGCGTTTCTGACGTGCAAATGAATGTAGTTTTCGACCCGTTTACACAATAGCCAGAAGCGTTGTCTCCCTTTCAAAAGGGAAAAGCAACGTGGCGTCCAGCTTTGGAGGGCTCCTACTGCACCTATCTCCCACCATGTGACTTGTCGAGACTCAGAGTTGGCCGAGCGCAACAATCGCCCTTGTAGGGAATTTATTCAGCAAAACTATTTTTAGAAATTAGGTTTGTTGAACATAACTTTAGTTTATTTGTTAATGTTTTTCTTAAACTGATGAACTGATTGAATGGGTGTCCTCCCAATCCCCTAAATTTGCAGCGCAGTCATCTCACTGTTTAAGAAGGATTTACATGTAAATTGATATAACAGGGATTCCAGAGCTATCACTTGAGGCAATTTAAAGAACTATCCATCTAACATATCACTAATCAACGTAAAGTATAAAAATAGTTGTCAAGTCGTCCTCAGGTTAACCCGAGGTGGCAAAATTGTAACCAAGTTATTATGACTTGGAAATACTGGAGTAAAAAGCAACTTGACATAAAAACTACCATTGTCACAAGACAAAGTGACTTTCTCCTTTTATTCGTAAAGAAAAACTTTCCTGAAAGTGAAATAAGAGAATGTCAGCATGAAAAATCCACTGAAAAAGGCACGGTGGGAATTTGTCCTGTAGATACCCTGCAGGATGGTACTTGTCTCCATGAAACCTGTGCCATGTTTTTAAAAGCCTCCAACTCAAACTGAGGATTGGGACAAAAGATAATAAAATGTTACTTATTTTATTATAATAATAATTAAAAGAGGATGTAGTTGTTATGCTTGGAATAAAGATAAAAGGAACATTTCTGTTTTACAAGCTATTCAATTATTTGATGGTTGCTTATTGAAATGAATCTGCCTACTAAACCACCTCAAACACTAATTGTGGTATAAACATAATTTAGCTTATAATTGCTCATAATTAGTTGCTTTTCAATTACTATTATGCTTTTTCCCAATGCAATTTAAGTCAATATAAAAGTGCCAAGAATCTTGGCAAGGTAAATCCTTGTTAATTTGATGTAGGATAGCTTAAAATGGTGTCCATGAATTGGATTGGTTCTTTGTAAAATATATAATTTTTCTTAGGCATCATTATTGTCTTGAAGCTCAAAATCCCTTGTACTTTTTTCCTTTGGGACTGGGGATTAAACTCAGGGGTGCTTTACCACTGAGGTACATCTACAGCTCTTATAATTTTTTATTTTGAGACAGGGTCTTCCTAAATTGCTTAGGGCCTCCCTAAACTGCTGAGGCTGGTGTTGAACTTGCAATCCTCCTGTCTCAACCTCCTGAGTTGCTGGGATTGCAGGTATGCCAACCATGCCCAGCTCTTGTACTCATTATTAAGTTAGCTAATCTTAACTTAAATATTTCACTGAACTCAACATGTCTAAAACATTTATCATCATTCCTAAACTGGCTTCTTTTCTCATCAACCTCTTTCTGTTAGAGTGAACTTCCCCCCCTCTTTAAAAAAATGCTTATTGAGCAGCAGTTTGTATATATAAGACTGCTAAAGGACTTTTATCCCACAGGTCTTCTAAAGTCACGACCCCGTACTCTTTTTAGTAATCATTCCTATTAGAATCCCAACATGTGTGCTGGGAACTGAACCCAGGACCTCCCACATACAGAGTACACTCTTTACAACTGAGCCACATCCTCAGCCTCATTCTAACCTAACTTTTGTAGAAACTCCTTACCTGACTCCACTTTTCCCTGGAGTTGTCACCCAATTTCTCTGCTCCCCTTAACAGTAAAACTTCCTAAAAGATAAAAAGACAAGTCCACACTTGCAATCTCTACCTCCTCATTGCTTCGTCGAACCCTCCAAATGGATATTTATCCTTAGCACTTGACAAAAAAGCTCTATGGGTAAGCACCCCTGGGTTCCATTTCCAGTACCAAGGTCCACATCTTGCTAAACCCAGTGGTTCGGTGGTTGGTCTCAATTGTCACTTTATTCAGTCTTTTCGTGTGTGTTCATGTGGTACTGGGTATGGAACAAAGTGTCTCACCCAAGCTAGACAAATACTCTACCACTGAGCCATATCCCCAGCCCTGTTTTTCCTTTTTTGTATTTTATTAGAGACGAGGTCTCTCGGAGTTGCTTAGGGCCTAGCTAAATTGCTGAGACTGGCTTTGAACTTGCAATCCTCTGTCAGGCCTCAGCCTCGAGAGTGCTGGGATTACAGGCCTTTGCCACCGTGCCTTTTTTTTTTTTTTTTTTTTTTTTTTCTTTTGTACCAGGGATTGAACCCAGGGACACTTAACTACTGAGCCACATCCCTGGGCCTTTTTTATATTTTATTAGTGACAAAGTCTTGCTGAGTTGCTCAGGGCCTCACTGGCTGGCTTTGAACTTGCTGTCATCCTGCCTCAGCCTCCCTCGTCACTGGGATTACAGGTGTGTGCCACCATGCCCAGCTCTTTTTAAAATTTTATTTTGAGACAAGGTCTGCTAATTTTTCCAGGCTATCCTTGATCCTCCTGCTTCAGTCTCTTGAGCATATTCAGTTTCAGTAGCTTGTGGTACAATTACTTGTACTTAGCCAGGCGTGATGGCTCATGCCTGTAATCCCAGTGCCTCAAAGGGTGAGGCAGGAGGATTGAGAGTTCAAAACCAGCCTCAGCAATTTAGGGAGACCCTAAGCAATTTTAGTGAGATCTCATCTCAAAATAAAACATAAAAAGGGCTGGGGATGTTACTCAGTGGTTAAGTACCCCCAAGGGTTCAATCCCTACAACAACAACAAAAACAAAACAAAAAACAAACAAACAAACAAAAAAACTACCCATACCTTCCTTTTGTGTGTGGGGAGGCTGGGTAGAAGTGGAACCAGGGTCTCATAAATACCAGGCAAGAGCTCTGCCACTGAGCTCTACCCCCAGCCCTGCATCTTCTTTCCTGAAACAATTCTCCAGGTTCTTATGATATCTTTCCCTTTTGAGTTTCCTTCTACATCTGGATTTTCTTCTCTGTGCTGCAGTGCTCTTGGCTTCACCTCTGTGCTTTTCTCAATGCACACTTTCTCCCTAGATGACCTTCCTCATCTAGTCCATGCTTTTGAACATTTGCTTACTTGAAATGCCAAATGAGCATATAGAAACTAACATGATTAAAACGAGTTGTTCCTTTTCAAAACAAAATCTGCCTCCTTCCTACAAACAAAAACAAAAACAAAACAAGAGAAACAAAAGCCAAGCTGTCTTCAACTGAAGCTCCCTGGCCGACTTTACTGCCTCTACTTTGCCTCTTGATAGTTTCCCCTTCACACCATAATCATCTCATTACACAGTAGTTGCTCAACCCCAAAGGCAACCTTTATCCCACTCTTTCTTGCATTCCTCTACATCCAATCCATCATTAGCCTTGTTAATACATCTAAATTCAGACATTTGAAGAATTTGTCTTTTCTATCTTCACTTTACCATCACCTAGTTTGAACACTAAAATGAGTGCCCCAGGATTATTGCAATAGTTTTCTTAATAGTCTTTTTGCCTTTAACTTGCCACTTCAGTTGATTCACTACAGAGCAGCCAGAGTGATGTTTTTAAAACGTAAGCCCAATTATGACAAGCAGTAAAATTTTCCAGTGGTTTCCCATCATACTTAAAACTTTCTTAACCTAGTCTTCAAATCCTTACGTGATCTGGTCCTGATTAACTTTCCTCCAACATCATCTTCACCATTCACTTGTGCCTTAGCCATACTGACTTTTCTCCTTTAAGGTCATTTTTATTTATGGAAAATGCATTTTCTTTTCTTTGTATGATTTGTTCATTCTTGTCATTTAGGTCTTAGTTCAAATGTGCCTTCTTCTGCAAGATCATCTCTGGTAGTAGGGCACAGGCTAAGCTATTATAACAAAGAGATTCCCAAATACAATAACTCAAAAAAGATTAAAGTTTATCTCTCTCACACACGTAACAGTTCTGAGCTAGGCAGGTGGTTCAGGGTGAGTGAAAATCTCTGCTCCAAGAGATCATATGGAGAACAGGTTTTTTTTCTAATCTGTTCTTCCCATAGGACGCAATCTTCATTCTTATGCTTGAAGCTTGCTTACATTTGTTCACTTTCTAGCCTGGAAGAAGAGGAAAATAAGAGTGGAGACAAAAGAATTTCGTTATGAAAACAGGATCTGGAAATTGTACCATCATTTCTGTTCATGCTAATTGTGAACAAAATTGGTCCCTTCCACCAGGGCCGTGGTGAATGCCTGTAATTCCAGCCACGTGGGAGACTGAGGCAGAAGGATCATGAGTTCAAAGCCAGTCTCAGGAACTTAGCAAGGCACTTAGCAACTCAGCGAGATCCTGTCGCTAATAAAATACAAAAAAAAAAAAAAAGGGCTGGAGATGTGGCTCAGTGGTTAAGCACCTCTGGGTTCAATCCCCAGTACCAAAGGGGGGAAAAATTGGTTCCTTCCAAAATTCAGGTGTTGCCAATGTGATAGTATTAAGAGGTGGGGCGTTTAAGAGATTATTAGGCCATGGAGGCTTATGAATCCCTTATGAATGGGATTAGGTGGCCTTATAAAGGAGCTCAATTTAAGAAGTTGGTCCTCTGGCCCTTCTGCCCTCTCCCATGTGAGGGCAAATTAAGAAGGCTCTCACCAGATGCCAGTGCCTTAATCTTAGACTTTCCAGGCTCCAGAACTGTGAGAAATCAATTTCTGTTCTTTATAAATTACCTAGTCTCAGTTATAAAAAAATGACTAAGACAGAGTGGGGATGTAGCTTAGTGGTAGAGCGTTTGCCTAGTGTGCATGTGGCCCCGAGATGATGCCTTAGCATTACAAAAACCACCACAAAAATAAAAAAACAGGCTAGTTCATTTCATTTCATGTTCGCTTCAAGCTGCAAAAGAGACTGAGAAATGCATCTGACAGCTGGGTAGCAAGTCACCTAGTCAAAACTTAGAGGATTCTATTTCTAAAGAGAAGGAAGGAGAGAATCTGCAGTCCTGTCCCACCTCTTCCTTACTACCTAATCTACAGTAGTCAGCTAGTCACTCTTTAGAGCAGCATCCTGTTTTAATTCTGTACATAATTATTTAATCTTTGGAGTGCTGGGGATGGAACCTGAGGCCTTGTACATGCCAGGCAAGTGCTCTACCACTGAATTACCAGATTCCACTGAAACTACATCCCCAACCCTCTACATATTTCTTACTGTTCTCTTATATTTACTTGTTGGAATTAGCGGTGCTCTACCATTGAGCTAGATCTCCAGTCCTTTTTATTTTTATTTTTTTTAATACAGAGAGAGAGTCTCACTGAATTGCCCAGGCTGGCCTCGAACTTGCAATCTTCCTGCCTCAATCTTCCAAGTTGCTGGAATTCCAGGTGTTGTGCCACTGTACCTGGCTTTCAGTTTGCTTTTAAGCCACATGAAATGCTTGTTTGTTTTTGCTAAATATTCTATAGCACCACTCAAAAAAAAGTTGGCATAAGTTGGTACTCAGTCATTATTAATTGAATAAATGAGTAATGAATTTTTAACTACATTCCTAATATGTCCAACTATTTCAACTAATCTTGTCAGCCAACTTTTCTCAAAGCCCCCCATTCCATGCCTTCCACTATCAAAATCTTACTTAACTTCTAATAGCAGCAAAAGTTAAAATTCCACATTACATTCTCTAGAACAATACTCCTGCACATGCTATTAGTTACCTATTGCTTCATAACAAATTACACAAACCTAGTAACTTAAAACAACACAGACTCTATCTCACTCTTTCTGTGGGTTAGCAGTTCCCACAAGGTCTAGCTAGATCTTTTGCTTCACAGGACTGCAATTAAGTTATCAGTTTGTTTTAGTAAGCTTAAGCTGCTATAATAGAGTACCATAAACTGGGTTCTTAAGACATAGGAATTCCAGGGGGAAGAAAGTGGGGAGCAAAAGGGTAAACACTGAGGATCAATATTCACCAAATTATATTGTCACATTGTGTACATGCATGAATATGTAAACAATGGAAATTTATTTCTCATAGTTCTGTATACTGGAAGTTCAAGACCAGTGTGCCAGTATGTTGGGTTCCCATGAGAATCCTCTTCCAAGCATCCCCACATGGAGAAAGGAGATCCAGAGAGCTCTTTGAGGTCCCTTTTGTAAGAATACTGGTCCTATTCAGGAAGATTCTTCCCTTTTAACCTAATTACATCCAGTACCCCAACATAATACCATCACATTGGGAGTACGATTTCAACATATGAATTGGGGGGATCACAAAACATTCAGTCCATAACACAGTCCTTACTGTAGTTTCAAGATTCACCTGGGAAAGAATCTGCTTCCAAACTCACATGATTGTTGGCAGGATTCAGTTTCTTGCTGTTGGATGGTGGGTCTCAATTCCTTACCATATGGGCCTCTCCATTCGTCTGCTCCCAGCATGGCAACTTGCTTCATCAAAACCAGAAAGAGGGCTGGGGTTGTGGCTCAGTGGTAGAGTGCTTACCTAACGTGTGTGAGGTACTGGGTTCAATTCTCAGCACCACATATACATAAATGTCCATTGACAACTAAAAAAAAAAAATTAAAAAAAAAAACAGAGTTTGCTAATATGACAGAAGTTACACTCTAATATAACATAATCACAGAAATGGCAGTTCCCCACATTTTCACCCCTGACATAATCTTTTGGTTAAGCAGATTAGGAGCAAATTACATCAAAGGAGAGTGGTTTGCACAGGTCATGATGACTAGGACTCAAAGATCAAGAAGGGTCATCCTGGAACCTACTGATCACACCCAATACTTTCTGAGAACTCTGAAAGCATTTGCCATTCAGACCACATAATTCATCACCAAGTAGCTGCATTGTTGGTTTAATATATCATTTAAGTTGAAATTTCCATGTCTTTTATTTTGATATCCTCAATCTCAAAACAAGACACATATGTGATTTTTCATGTACTTTTATTTATTTTTTTCAGTGTGGAGTATAGAACTCAGGTCCTCATGCATGCCAGGCAAGTGTTCTACCATTGAGCTATACTCCACCCTTCATATACTTTTAGATTGAATTTAAATTGATTAAGTCCTGGAGCTGGCTTCTTCCTTATATAAAAGTTGATTGTTACATTTTCAGAAATTTTCAGTCAGTCAATGTCATATTGGTGGCATGAAAGAGATCATGGTGGAAACATTTACTTCAATGAAACTGTCAAACTCTACAGTCAGGGCTTATTTACTAGCAAACTACTAGTTGTCATAAATCTGTCACATTGTTGGCATTGAAAATATGTTTTTTTCCAATGTAAATGTGAGTTCTAGTACTCAAGGCTATTTGGGACTTCACTGAGAAAAGTGTTTTGGCAAGTGCACAACACCATAAAAATATGGCAGTATAACTGCAAAGTACAGAAGTAATAAAAGGGAAACTAATGAAGAAAGGAACAACACTGTAATGCCTGAGGTATTTTACATAAAATTGTGAAACAAAAGTGCCCAGATATAATCTATCCCCAAAGCTGTTTGACTTCTTTGGTGTGACAAATATGAATGAGAGGAGATAATGCCAAAAGTGAGAATGCAGTTTTATTTGGAATGACTCTCCTTAATGTTCTGTATAGTATTTTAGCTTATAAGATGAAGGATAAGAAATGGAAGTGAAACTAATATGAGAGATTGAGAGGCTCAAAATATCATAAACTTTGTGATGGTGAATTAAATATTTAACAGCAGACAAAAGAAATAAAAGCTAGACAATGAACTTAATGGAAATGGACAAAGTCATTTATAAACAATTTGTCCTAGCAAAATATGCTAACATAATTTTCTTACTCATTTTATCAGTAACTAAATGTTCAATAAGCAAAGAATTGGTGATGTGCTATTTGCAAATTTTATGTGGTTCATGAATGCTTTTTTTTTTCTTCTTTTTTTTTTCAATGGCACCGATGATTGAACCCAGGGGCACTTTACCACTGAGCCACATCTCAAGTCCTTTTTATTTTTTATTTTTATTTTTATTTTATTTTGCTAAGTTGCTGAGTCTGGCCTTCAGTTGTGACTCTCCTGACTCAGTCTCTCCAGTAGTTGGGATTATAGGCATGCACCACCATTTACAGATCATAGTTTCAGTTTTAAACTATTTAAACAAAGAGTCCCTTTGAAGGTTTTTAATATTCTTTTTTCTTTTGCACTTTTCCCCCACTAATGTTTTTAAAATTTTTATTTGTTTTAGTTATACATGAGAGTAGAATGCACTTTGATTCCCCAGTATTTATGAGTGCTCTCCCTCTCTCTCTCTCTCTCTCTCTTTCCTTTTTCTGGTAGTGCTGGGGATTGAACTCAGAGCCTCACATGTGCTAAGCAAATACTGAGCTACATTTCCAGTTTTCAGAACTGTTATTTCTTCTTTCCACATTTTTAGTGGTGTGTTATACTTGTACATAATGATGGGATTTGTTGTTACATGTTCATACATGCACACAATATAATAATAGGCAGAACTGTTATTTGTTTTTAAATATTTTTAGTTGTAGATGGATACAATATTTTATGTTATTTTATTTTTATGTGGTGCAGAGGATCAAGCCCAGTGCCTCACACATGCGGGCAAGCATTCTACCACTGAGCTACAACCCCAGCCCAGAATTATTATTTCTTTACTGCTATTTCTAAATAATCTTTTATAGCTTGAAGTCCCAAACTCCCAACACTTCCCTAATCTTCCTATGCTACCAGTAGATTTTTTAATCAGTAGGTTAGGATTAGGTCAGTCACTCTCGAAAAAATTTTAAACTGAAATTTAAAAGCCTGTGTTTTCTGAGGACAGCTGTTTATAGAAATTCAGTTATTAGCCCATTGCTAATGGTAAGTTTTTCCTGTTTCTTTTTTTTTGTTGTTGCAGGGTACTGGGGATTTAACCCACGGATGCTTTACCACTGAGTCACATCCCCAGGTCATTTTTTATTTTGAGACAGGGGCTTACTAAGTTGCTTAGGGCCTTGCAAATTGCTAAGCAGGCCTTGAATTTGCAATCCTCCTGTCTCAGCCTCCTGAGTTGCTGGGATTACAGGCATGGGTCACTGTGCCTGGCTGCTTATTAAGTTTGCTTCTTTGGTTTTTTAAAAAATTTTTTAAATTGGGGATGAATGCAATACCTTTAATTAATTAATTAATTTATTTTTATGTGGTGTGGAGGATCAAACCCATTGGCAAGCACTTTACCACTGAACTACAACCACAGCCCTATGGTAAGTTTTTAAGTCAAGCATTACGAGAAGTAAGTTTTTTAGAATATTTAACTTATAAATTACTATGGAAAACCAGCCCTTTTTACCCTACCTTCCAAGTCTTAGATCTAGTTTCAGAAAGCAGGCTCAGATCAAGAGTTGGGAGGCTTCTACTCTGTAGAAACAGTAGCTCCAAAGTCCTACATCCACATTTGAGGCTTATTCCAATAAAAAACAAAACAACAACAAGAACGTACCTTGGATTTCCTATGGTGAGGACTGAAAGTCCAGAAGTTTTATCTGTTTTGTGATGCTTTGAGTTTAAATACTAATAAGCAGTATTAGATATTTGAAGAAAGCCCTCGACATTAAAGAGAAAGAAATCAAAATAGATAAGAAAAAAGGAAACCAGAGGAAACAGAAATAATGCAGGAAGTGAAAGCAAATGTCTCAGGCATAAAATAGTAATAATGAAACTCTGCAAGGATAAGAGAAAACACTACCCATGAAAACAAAAGAAAATAAAAACAATGCTATAAACAAGGAGCACTCAAAGAACAAAAAAGGAGTGCTTGGAAATTAAAGATAAGTTAGCTACGGTTTAAAAAAAAGTGGGAGAAATAGAAAAAAAAAGTGGCAGAAAGATTTGAAGAAGTATGAGAATGTAGGATAAGTCAGAGATAAAAACAGGAGAGAAATGATTGAATAATCAGTCAGTCGAAGGAGCCCCCATATCCAAGTATTAAGAATTTTAAGAAAGAAAAGAGAAGGTAATCATCAAGGAATAGTACATGAAAAATTTCAGAACAGAAGAACATGGATTTCTCGATTGAAAGGGCTCAACTAGTGCCCTGGACAATGAATGGGGGAGGACCCACACCAAATTACATAATTGTGAACTTCCAGAACACTTTGGGATAAAGATTTTAAAAGCTTCCAGAGAGAAAGAGTGAGAGTGAGAAGGAGAGTGAGAGTGAGAGAGAGAGAAGGGAAAAAAGGTCATAATATATGGGACCTTTGAATAGCAACATTAAAATCTTAAAGATAATGGACTAACGTTGTTTTTTGTTTTGTTTTGTGTTGTGTTGTGTTGTGTTTTTGGAGGTGCTGGGACTCCAGCCCAGGCCCTGGCACCTGGTAGGCAAGAGCTCTACCACTGAACCATACCTCTAGTCTGATTATATTTTTTTGGTACTGGGGATTGAACCAAGGGATGCTTAACCACTGAGCTACATCTTCAACCACTTTTATTTTTCATTTTGAGATGGGGTCTCACTAAGCTGCTCAGGGCCTTGCTAAGTGGGCTGAGGCTGGCTTTGTATTTGAGATCCTCCTGCCTCAGCCTCCCCAGTTGCTGGGATTACAGGTGTGTGCCTGATTATTTTAACTGATAACTCTATACCTGGCTGTGGGCAGTATCTACAGTTTTTGCTAGGCACTGTGATAAGCTCAATATACATGGGAAGGTATGCAAGTTGTCACAGCAACAATAGAAGCAACAGGTTTCAAAAATCAGAAGTAAAATGTGATTGTCTAGTTTTTTTTTTTTTTTTTTTCATCCTTTTTGGGATGTTAGATATTGAACTTAGGTCCTCATGCACACTAGGCAAGGGCTCTACTACTGAGATACATCCTCAGCCTAATAGTCATTGTTTTTTCAATCACACAGGTTAAAGAATTGTTTAAGTTCTAATACTGGGTCATTCTCCTATGTGGTTCTTATTTGAGAAAGCTAATAACTGGAGCAATAAACTTTCATTATCAATGTGTTATCTCAGAGAACCCTTATGTGGAACTGAAGAACAAAAGCTATTCTGGTATCTGGTGACAGGTTTTAGTTGATCACTCAAAGCTCCCACTCATTCTGGAAACCAGAGACCTTGACATCTTGGTAAATGTGGACCAAGGAGCCTTAGCACGTCCATTTTTTAATAGATTCAGATATACTTGCCGCATACACACCAAAAATCCTGCCTTGTTTTACAGTGATTATAAATCATATAATGATTTGAACTTTCTTCCTCCAGATCCTTAACCTTCAACTTGAAAATAATAAAGATTGAGAAAGACCCACTCAGAAAGTCTAATTTAACCTATCTGGTACCTGAGAACTTGATATGCTAGATCTTTTATCTCTATTCACATTTCTTTCTTGGAGAATCCGCCCTCCCGAGTCCATAGAAGGGACAGCCCTACTACTTTTAGACCTTGCTTCCTAGCCACAGCTGACAGGATTGGTCAGAACACCTAATCCAGTCAGATTCTTTTGCTTGATAATTTGAACTCAAAGACCTAGATCCCTTCAAAGGAGTTTACATAAAATGCAATGGCACCAGGAATTTATGCATTCCAATATAAACTCAATTAATGAATTTTATTCCATAGAATGTAAGAATTTCAAAAATGTAAAGAGGAGATTAATGTTAACATTGTTATCAGTGGTAAAGTAGATGAGTTTTTAAAATGGGCATATGTAAGATAATTATGAACCCTTTGGTATCTGTTCATATCACAACACACACACTTTTAAAGCAGTTTGTGTGTGTGTGTGTGTGTGTGTGTGTGTGTGTGTGTGTGTGTGTGTGTGTGCTGGGGATTAAGCCCAGGGCCTTGTGCATGTGCCCAAAGCAATTCTTTAAAAAAATGACTTTTAATTCAATTCTGACATAAAAACATACATTTATTTATGTCAGTCACACTGTGTACAATTAAATACTTACAAAAGAATGGTAGATAAAAAATGTAAATCATTTTGGATGAAAGCGAATAAGTTGTTTCTGTCTTGGGTAATTAAAAATTAGAATATCTTATGAGTTTATGTATGGCTATTTAATTCTTATCTACTTTGAATAGTGAAGTCATAACATTTGTTTACTTAGTTTCACACCCAGAGTGAAAACTTTTTCCATTCACTGTGATATTTCTACAGCCTATTTCATATTTCACTTTACTTTTACTAAGCCTTAGAAAGAATATAAGCATTTTCTAAGAAAAATTATATTTAAGGAGATCATCAGTTTATCTAACTACTACCTTAATTAATAGCCAATAGATTTCTTGTTTATTTCCTTTTTCTCCTCTTCTTTTTTTTTCCTTCAGCACTGAGGGTTGATCCCAGGGTCTCAAGTATAGTCTGGAAGCACTGTACTACTGAGTTATATCCACAGTCCTCCAATAGATATTTTATTTTATTTTATTTATTTGTTATGAGTGATTGAACCCAGGGGCCCTTAACCATTGAGCAACATCCCAGCTCTTTTTTACTTTTTACTTTGAGACAGGTTATTGCTAAGTTGCTTAAAGCCTCGCTAAGTTGCCGAGGCTGGCTTTGAATTCGTGATCCTCCTGCTTCAGCAGCTGGGATTACAGGCATGCACCACTACACCTGGCTTCCAGTGGACATTTTAAAGCTTATTTTTCTTTCCTTTCCTTTTTTCTTTCTTTCTTTCTTTCTTTCTTTCTTTCTTTCTTTTTTTTTTTTTTTTTTTTTTTTTGGCAGTTGTAAGGAGGGATAGAATGCCTTTATTTTATTTGTTTATTTTTATGTGATGCTAAGGATTGAACTCAGTGCTTCACATGTACTAGGCAAGTGCTTTGCCACTGAGTTATAGCCCCAGCCCTCATTTTTAAAATATTTCTTAGATGTTGATGGACCATTATTTTATTCATTATTTATATGTGGTGCTGAGAATCAAACCCAGTGCCTCACACATCCTAGGCAAATGCTTTATCACTGAGCCACAACCCCAGCACTCGTTTTTCTTTTTTAAAGAAAGCAATTATGTGTCCCCAAGAAAGGATAACAGATTGAGTTGGTATAGTGTATTCTTGGTTATCAAAAATACTCATGTAGCTTTGGGATTTTGAATTGGTGAATATTCATGATGTGTGGAAAAGCATGATACACACTACAATCTCAATCACAAAATGGGATATTGTGTATGTACATGCACGACCTGGAGGGATACGTCCAACTAAGCTGCTTGTGACTGGATGACTTTGTTCTTTGCTTGTGTTTTTGTTTTTCCTGTAATGCACACATTAACATTTAAAAAATAAATGCTATTTAAAAAAAAAAAAAAAAAAAAAAAAGAAAGCAATTATGTCAACGAAGTGGCAGTAACTTAGTTTAGCTTTGTTTAAAATGGCCTGGTATTGATGTATTTACTTTATTTACTCAGAACTATATTATACCCAAGGAGTTGTATGGAAAGGAGTGAGTCCTTTCTCCTTGAACTCACTTATTTTCCTTTTCAAGCACCTTCCTGACCTACATAAAAGTTAGTTGTAACTCTTTAAGTTCAGGCTTCCAGTGTGAAGAAGTGTATTGCTTAACTTGACAGGGCTGAAAGCTGGAGTGTGAGATGGGGAGTTGTCACCATTTCCCAGCAGTAGTGTCTTTAGCAACTAAGGTGTGGCATCACCAATGGTAAAGGACACTATTCCAGTCAAACATGTTTCTGTTCTTCATCTTCCATTGTGCAGTGAACTCTCTAAAGTTCTAAGTCTTAAATAAAGAAGAGAAGCAACAAAGAAAAACAAAAACCACCATCCCAAACCAGAAGTCATCTAGTTTCTGAAAATTCTTGGACATAAAATATCAGTCACTGAATTTTCCTTCACCCCTATCAAGTTCCACAGTTCAGAGTAGGTCTCCCCACAGGAACTGAGAGAGCAGAGAGGAAAATGTTGCTCAGTGATTCAGGGGATAGTGGTGTGACAGGTCTATCTAATGACCGGATGTTGAACCTTATGCTTGTTCATAGTCATTCCACAATAAAACTGAAGAGCTGTAATATTAAACAGACAAATGCAGGATTGCAGTCACTGTTGGGTGCCCAGAGGGACAGAACAGAAAATTCCTAACTTTTATTGTTTGTTCCAAAAGGTCAGGTAGTTTAAAAATGATATGGTTATTTATCTTCTGAACTTTGTTAGTCTTCCCCATCTACCAGAATATGCTTAGGTTTAGATATGATCTTTTTCATGAATTAATGGCTTAATTCATGTCTAATTGGTTAATTAAGCCTTTCATTCATTGAACAAACTTTTTTTCCCCTTCCTTTTGCTGCACTAGGGATCAAACTTACGGCCTCACACATGCTAGTCAAGTACTCTATTACTGAGTCATATCCCTAATAACTTAACAGGTATTTATTAATTACTTAAAATGCACTGGGTAAGTATTAAATTGAGATACTGGGGCTGGGGCTGAGTTAAGTGGAAGAGCACATGGCTAGCATATGCCAGGCTCTGGGTTCAATCTTTTGCACCACAATAAATGAACACAATTGAGAAATGTTGATATGAGATCCCCAAAACAAGTTTGTTTTAAAGTAAAAAAAACAAAAAACAAACAAAAAAAAACTTACAGATTAAAATCATCAGTTCTTTGAATTATTTCTTATTAATTCATTTTATTTTTAAGATAAGGCTAGAGAATGTGTCTTTATGTGACCATGGGTTCCAAGACAAGTGTTTCCCAATTGTTGAGGGAGCACAAATAGCTGTATAATATATATTGAAAAGTAATTATGTTGAAGACCTTGCTAGAATTCCATTTGAAACTCTTGATTTTTCTTTAAAAATGCAATTTATATACATTTTGTGTGTGGGCGTGATGCTGGGGATCAAACCCAGGGCCTTGCCCATGGTAGGCAAGTGCTATATCCCTACCACGACAATAAGCAAACAAACACACAAACACAGTATGACCTTTTATTTACTGGGAGTAAAATCTGTGTGTTAATCACAGAGAAGTGTTTCAAATTAGCAATCGAAATCTTATTCTCTTATAGCAGTTAGAAATAGAAATAAAATAGTGTGCTGGGTGGGTACCTCAGCTGTAGAGTGGGTGCCTAGCCTCATGAGACCCGGGTTCCATTCACAGCACCACAATAAAGTAAAATAGCTAAAATTAACTTAATTACTCTTTTGTTATTTTTATACTATATTACTTTTTAAGGGCAAATGCAAATATATGAACTCATATATGAGAACATAAAAGCAAATCTGTTTCTTTTTATTTTTCATTTTTATTTACTTGTTCTTTCTTTCATTATTGTTGTGTCTGTTTCTTTTTCATTTACTTTTTTGTTTCTGCAGTGCTGGGGACCAAACCCAGGGCCTTGTACATGTTGAGCAAGTACTCTACCACTCTACCCAGATCTCTTTGTTTTAAAATTGATTTTTGACACCATGACATTACATTAAATTTTAGTCTACACTTTTTCTGCGTTTGAATGTGTTGCCCAAAGTTAATGTGTAGGAAACTTGATTCCCAGTGTGGTGATATTAGAAAGTGAAGCCTAACGAGAGATTCAGGTCATGGGGAGCATCACCCTTATGAATGGATTAATGCTATTATGTGAGAGTGGGTTCCTTGTGAAAGCACAAGTTCAGTCCCTTTTTTGTTTTTTTTTTACATTTTAATTTATTTTATGGAAAACAAATGGGATACATGTTCTTTCTCTGTTTGTACATGGATAAAGGCATACCATTTGTGTAATCATAAATTTACATAGGGTGATGTTGTTTAATTCATTCTGCCATTTTTCCCCTTTCCCCCACCCCTCCCACCCTGTTTTCCCTGTGTACAGTCCTTCCTTCCTCCATTCTTTTTTTTTTTTTTTCTTTGCAGTCCCTTTTTGTTCACTCTTTTTCTCTCTCTCTTCCTCTCTTCTTCCCTTTCTTTGTCCACACTGGACTCAAACTCTTGATTCTCCCACCTCAGCCTATCAAGTAGCTGGGATTACAGCTCCTGTGCCATTTTACCTGGCTCTGATAAAGGCAATTTCTGGCCCCCACCATTTTCTCCCCTCCCCACCATTTTCTCCCCTGACAATAAGCCCTCTGATGACTGACTGATCAACTCCGCTGCTTAATTAAAGCATCACTGATCGCTCAAGTGGGGTTAATAGAGAGCTACAGGCGGTTGCCAGAGGAGAAGCCGCACGGCGAGCTGTTTGGAATCAGAACGACGTTTCTGAACCCCGGGGCCTGCCCTGAGGACGACGAGGAGGAAGAGGAGCGCAGCCGCTTGGATTCGGGTGACTGCACCAGAGCTACAGGCGGTTGCCAGAGAAGGGGCTGCATGGCGAGCTGTTTGGACGCTGACCACTTCTGAACCCCGGGGACTGCCCAGAGGAGTAGGAGGAGGAGGAGGAGGAGCGTGGCGGGTCCTTTGGACTCGCAGTGACTGCATTAGTGCTCCAGGCGGCTGCTCAGAGGAGAAGGCGAGTGGTGAGTTGTTTGGTCTTAAAGTGACAGCTCCTGAACACAGGGGGGCTGCCTGGAGGAGAAGCGTGGTGGGATGCTTGGTCTTGAGTGGCCGCACCAGAGCTCCGGGCGGTTGCCCAGAGGACCCGTGAAGCGGGTCACGTGGATTCAGAGCCACTCAGAGGGACTGCTCCTGAACACCCGGGGGGTTATCTGGAGAAGGAGGAGGAACGGGGAGGGTCACTTCGACTTGGAGTGATTGATTGCCCCGGGCTACGGGTGGTTGGTGGGAGGAGGAGGCACGAAGTGAGTTTCTTGGACTCCTAGTGACGGCACCGGAATACTGGGCGGCTGTCTGGAGGAAGAGGCCTGTGGTGGGTCTCTGGGACTCAGAGCGATTGTTCGGGGCCACAGGTGGCTGCTCACAGGAGGGACCACACAGCCAGGCGATTAGGTGCAGAGCAGGGTCCCAGGATCTAGGAGGCTTCTGGGTGGAAGAGCCGCACAGAGACAGGCTTAGGGCGGAGCGAAGGTTCCAGGCCTGTGGGCAAATTCTCTGAGGAGGGACAGCCTAAGGAGATTCATCTGCGAAGGGTGAGGCTCCCAGGCCCAGGAGGTAGGGCCGGGCCCCTGGGAACTTTGCAGAGGAAGGCAGCCCAGCCCAGGCGGTAGCTGTAAATTGACGGGAACCTCTAGGAGGGAACTGACCAGCGAGACCTCCCCACCGGGTGAGTCTTCCCTGCTGGGTGAGGTTTCCCCACAAGGACGGTAAAACCAGAGACTCAGGCCCAAACAGGCCTTGCCTCAGCCCGCAGCCTAGGTCCCCTTTGGATGACCATTGGTTAACAAGTGGAGGCACCTCTGCCCACTAGCAGGGATTATACCCCACCTGAAGGCCACCACTCCTAGAGAGGAAGCTTCCTTGTGTTGCACCACATTATCAACTTCCTCCAAGACTTCAGCTTACTGAAGGCTAAGGGGGGATATATATAGAAATCTTCAGGGACATTGTAAGTCAATAGAGGAAATCTGCAATATCTCAGCGGTCCACTGATACCTGAACAATATGAGAAAACAAGGAAAGAAAATGCTGCAAACAAATCTAGATGTTACATCAATAAAACCCAATGACAGCATGGCAGAAGAAATGACAGAAAAGGAGTTCAGAATGTACATAATTAAAATGATCAGAGAAGCAAACGACGAGATGAAAGAGCAAATGCAAGCATTGAATGATCGCACCAATCGACAGTTAAAAGAGCAAATACAGGAAGCAAAAGATCATTTCAATAAAGAGTTAGAGATATTGAAAAAAAACCAAACAGAAATCCTTGACATGAAGGAAACAATAAACCAAATTAAGAACTCCATAGAAAGCATATCCAATAGGATAGAACACCTGGAAGACAGAACCTCAGACATTGAAGACAAAATATTTAACCTTGAAAACAAAGTTGAACAAACAGAGAAGATGGTAAGAAATCATGAACAGAATCTACAAGAACTATGGGATATCATGAAAAGGCCAAATTTAAGAATTATTGGGATTGAGGAAGGCCTAGAGAAACAAGCCAAAGGAATGAACAATTTATTCAATGAAATAATATCAGAAAATTTCCCAAATCTGAAGAATGAAATGGAAAATCAAGTTCAAGAGGCTTATAGGACTCCAAATACACAAAATTACAACAGACCCACACCAAGGCACATTATAATGAAAATACCTAACATACAAAATAAAGACAGAATTTTAAAGGCTGTGAGAGAAAAGAACCAAATTACATTCAGGGGGAAACCAATACGCATATCAGCAGATTTTTCAATCCAGACCCTAAAAGCTAGAAGGGCCTGGAACAACGTTTTTCAAGCCCTGAAAGAAAATGGATGCCAACCAAGAATCTTATACCCAGCAAAACTTACCTTCAGATTTGACGATGAAATAAAATCCTTCCATGATAAACAAAAGCTAAAAGAATTTACAAAAAGAAAGCCAGCATTACAGAACATTCTCAACAAAATATTCCATGAGGAAGAGATGAAAAACAAAGAAGGAAATCAGCAAAGGGAGGAATTATCCTAAAGGAATTGTCAAATAAAGGAGGAAACAAGTTGTGTCAAACAAATAAATAAACAAAATTTTAAAAATGAACCAAATGACCGGGAAACCAAATCATTTCTCTATAATAACCCTGAATGTTAATGGCCTGAATTCATCAATCAAAAGACATAGACTGGCAGACTGGATTAAAAAGAAAGATCCAACAATATGTTGCCTGCAAGAGACTCACCTCATAGAAAAAGATACCCATAGACTAAAGGTGAAAGGATGGGGAAAAACATACCATGCACATGGACTCAGCAAAAAAGCTGGAGTATCCATCCTCATTTCCGATAATGTGGACTTCAAGCCAAAGTTAGTCAGAAGGGATAAAGAAGGTCATTTCATACTGCTTAAGGGAAGCATAAATCAGCAAGATATAACAATCATAAACATCTATGCCCCAAACAGTGGCTCATCTATGTATGTCAAACAAATCCTTCTCAATTTCAGAAACCAAATAGACCACAACACAATAATACTAGGTGATTTTAACACGCCTCTCTCACCACTGGACAGATCTTCCAGACAAAAATTGAACAAAGAAACCATAGATCTCAATAACACAATCAATAATTTAGACTTAACGGACATTTATAGAATATACCATCCAACCAAGAGTGAATACACTTTCTTCTCAGCAGCACATGGATCCTTCTCTAAAATAGACCATATATTATGCCACAAAGCTAATGTTAGCAAATACAAGAAGATAGAGACACTACCATGTATTCTATCAGATCATAATGGATTGAAGTTAGAAATAAATGAAAGAGTAAAACACAGAAACTATTCCAACATCTGGAGATTAAACAATATGCTATTATATGATGAATGGATAACAGAAGATATTAGGAAGGAAATTAAAAAATTCTTAGAGGTAAATGAGAACAAAGAAACATCATATCAAAATCTCTGGGACACTATGAAAGCAGTACTTAGAGGGAAATTTATTTCATGGAGCGCATTTAATAAAAGAAGTAAAATTCAACAAATAAACAACCTAACACTACAGCTCAAAGCCCTAGAAAAAGAAGAACAGAACAGCACCAAAAGTAGTAGAAGACAGGAAATTGTTAAACTCAGAGCTGAAATCAATGAAATGGAAACAAAAGAAACAATACAAAAAATTGACAAAATAAATAGTTGGTTCTTCGAAAAAATAAACAAAATTGATAAACCTTTAGCCACACTAACAAAGAGAAGACGAGAGAAAACCCAAATCACTAAAATTCGGAATGAACAAGGAAATATCACAACAGACAGGATTGAAATACAAAACATAATTAGAAGCTATTTTGAAAATCTATACTCCAACAAAATAGAAAATTTCGAAGACATCAACAGGTTTCTAGAGACATATGAATTGCCTAAACTGAACGAGGAGGACATAAACAATTTAAATAGACCAATTTCAAGTACTGAAATAGAAGAAGTCATCAAAAGCCTACCAACAAAGAAAAGTCCAGGACCAGATGGGTTCTCAGCCGAGTTCTACAAAACCTTTAAAGAAGAGCTCATTCCAATACTTCTCAAAGTATTCCATAAAATAGAAGAGGAGGGAACCCTCCCAAACTCATTCTATGAAGCCAATATCACACTGATACCTAAACCAGACAGAGACTCATCAAGGAAAGAAGATTTCAGACCAATATCCTTAATGAACATCGACGCAAAAATTCTCAACAAAATTTTAGCAAATCGCATACAAAAACATATTAAAAAGATAGTGCACCATGATCAAGTGGGTTTCATCCCAGGGATGCAAGGTTGGTTCAACATCAGGAAATCAATAAACGTAATTCACCATATTAATAGACTTAAAGTCAAGAATCACATGATTATTTCAATAGATGCAGAAAAAGCATTTGATAAAATACAGCACCCCTTCATGCTCAAAACACTAGAAAAAATAGGGATAGTGGGAACATTCCTTAACATTATAAAGGCCATTTATGCTAAGCCCATGGCTAATATCATTCTAAATGGTGAAAAACTGAAAGCATTCCCCCTAAAAACTGGAACAAGGCAGGGATGCCCTCTTTCACCACTTCTATTCAACATCGTTCTTGAGACTCTGGCCAGAGCAATTAGACAAACCAAAGAAATTAAAGGGATACGAATTGGAAAAGAAGAACTCAAACTATCCCTGTTCCCTGATGACATGATTATATATTTAGAGGAACCTGGAAATTCCACCAGAAAACTCTTAGAACTCATAAGTGATTTCAGTAAAGTAGCAGGTTACAAGATCAATGCCCATAAATCCAACGCATTTTTATACATAAGTGATGAATCTTCAGAAAGAGAAATTAGGAAAACTACCCCATTCACAATAGCCTCGAAAAAAATAAAATACTTGGGAATCAATCTCACAAAAGAGGTGAAAGACCTCTACAATGAGAACTATACAACACTAAAGAAAGAAATTAAAGAACACCTTAGAAGATGGAAAGATCTTCCATGTTCTTGGATAGGAAGAATTAATATTGTCAAAATGGCCATACTACCTAAAGTGCTATACAAATTCAATGCAATTCCAATTAAAATCCCAATGACGTACCTTACAGAAATAGAGCAAGCAATTATGAAATTCATCTGGAAGAATAAGAAACCCAGAATAGCTAAAGCAATCCTTAGCAGGAAGAGTGAAACAGGGGGTATTGCAATACCAGATCTTCAACTCTACTACAAAGCAATAGTAACAAAAACGGCATGGTATTGGTACCAAAATAGAAAGGTAGATCAATGGTACAGAATAGAGGACACGGACACAAACCCAAATAAATACAATTTTCTCATACTAGACAAAGGGGCCAAAAATATGCAATGGAGAAAAGATAGCCTCTTCAACAAATGGTGCTGGGAGAATTGGAAATCCATATGCAACAGAATGAAACTAAACCCATATCTCTCACCATGCACGAAACTAAACTCAAAATGGATTAAGGACTTCGGAATCAGACCAGAGACCCTGCAGATTATAGAAGAAAAAGTAGGTCCAAATCTTCACCTTGTTGGTCTAGGACCAGACTTCCTTAACAGGACTCCCATAGCACAAGAAATAAAAGCTAGAATCAACCACTGGGATAGATTCAAACTAAAAAGCTTTCTCTCAGCAAAGGAAACTATCAGCAATGCGAAGAAAGAGCCTACAGAGTGGGAGAATATCTTTGCCAATCATACTTCAGATAGAGCACTAATCTCCAGAATCTATAAAGAACTCAAAAAACTCTACTCCAAGAATTCAAATAGTCCAGTCAACAAATGGGCTAAGGAAATGAATAGACACTTCACAGAAGAAGATCTACAAGCAATCAACAAACATATGGAAAAATGCTCAACATCTCTAGTAATAAGAGAAATGCAAATCAAAACCACCCTAAGATTCCATCTCACCCCAATTAGAATGGCGATTATCAAGAATACGAGCAACAACAGGTGTTGGCGAGGATGTGGGGAGAAAGGTACACTCATACACTGCTGGTGGGGCTGCAAATTAGTGCAGCCACTCTGGAAAGCAGTGTGGAGATTCCTTAGAAAACTTGGAATGGACCCGCCATTTGACCCAGCTATCCCACTCCTTGGCCTATACCCAAAGGACTTAAAATCTGCATACTACAGAGATACAGCCACATCAATGTTCATAGCTGCTCAATTCACAATAGCCAGACTGTGGAACCAACCTAGATGCCCTTCAATTGATGAGTGGATAAAGAAACTGTGGTATATATATACAATGGAATATTACTCAGCCATAAAGAATGATAAAATTATGGCATTTGCAGGCAAATGGATGAAATTGGAGAATATCATGCTAAGTGAGATAAGCCAATCTCAAAAATCCAAAGGACAAATGATATCACTAATAAGTGGAGGATGACACATAATGGGGGGGAGGGAAGGGTTAGTGTTAGGGTTAGAGTTAGGGTTAGGGAGGGGGGCAAGTATGGAGGAAGGAAGGACTGTATAGAGGGTAAAGAGGGGTGGGAGGGGTGGGGGGAAGGGAAAAAATAACAGAATGAATCAAACAACATTACTCTATGTAAATTTATGATTACACAAATGGTATGCCTTTACGCCATGTACAAACAGAGAAACAACATGTATCCCATTTGTTTACAATAAAAAAAAAATAAATAAAGGCAATTTCTGGTAAGGCCTCAGACAGAAAGGAGGGAAGAGTTATTGGGAACTGGAATAAATGCCATCCTTGTTATCAGTGGTAATGAACTTGGCTGAATATGTCCATGCCTGAGGGATTTATGGAATGCAGAATTAAAGATCAAACAACTAGTATATCTGGCAGAAGAAATTCTAACCAAATATTGAAAGAGCTGTGTGATTTATTTTAATGGCAGAATAAAACAAGAGAGAAAATTTATGGTAAAATGGAAATTGTAAATAAAAAGGAAAAATACCTTAGGAATTTGAAAGAATCCTAGTTTTTAGAGAAGGAAAGAACATTTTTAAGAGTGAAAACTGAAGATGGTGGACTAGAGGGAGGCTGCGTTCCTTGTCGCTCATGAGTAGGGTTTAAAGCAGAGGATATCTGTTTCTCTGTGGGGCAGTCTTTGCTGCTTATTGATCCCCTGCTAGTATCCCATATCAATTATTTTTTTTAATTTTACTTTTTTTTATTGTAAACAAATGGGATACATGTTGTTTCTGTTTGTACATGGAGTAACAGCATATCATTTGCATAATCATACATTTACATAGGGTAATGCTGTTTGATTCATTCTGTTATTTTTTCCTTCCCCCACACCCCTCCCACCCCTCTTTTCCCTCTATACAGTCCCTCCTTCCTCCATTCTTGCCCCCCTACCACCCCCCATTATGTGTCATCATCTGCTTATCAGTGATATCATTCATCCTTTGGATTTTTGAGATTGGCTTATCTCACTTAGCATGATATTCTCCAATTTCATCTATTTGCCCGCAAATGCCATAATTTTATTATTCTTTATAGCTGAGTAATATTCCATTGTGTAAAGAAACTTTGGTGTATATATATATATATTCTTTATCCGTTCATCAATTGAAGGACATCTAGGTTGGTCCCACAGTCTGGCTATTGTGAATTGAGCAGCTATGAACATTGATGTGGCTGTATCTCTGTAGTGTGCTGATTTTAAGTCCTTTGGGTATGGGCCAAGGAGTAAGATAGCTGGGTCAAATGGTGGGTCCATTCCAAGTTTCCTTAGGAATCTCCACACTGCTTTCCAGAGTGGCTGCACTAATTTGCAACCCCACCAGCAATGTATGAGTGTACCTTTTTCCCCACATCCTCTCCAACACATATTGTTGCTTGTATTCTTGATAATCGCCATTCTAATTGGGGTGAGATGGAATCTTAGTGCAGTTTTGATTTGCATTTCTCTTATTACTAAAGATGGTGAACATTTTTTCGTATGTTTGTTGATTGCTTGTAGCTCTTCTTCTGTTCTGTTCATATCCATAGCCCATTTGTTGACTGGGTTATTTGTATTCTTGGTGTAGAGTTTTTTGAGTTCTTTATATATTCTGGAAATTAGTGCTCTATCTGAAGTATGAGTGGCAAAGATTTTCTCCCACTCTGTAGGCTCTCTCTTCACATTACTGATAGTTTCCTTTGCTGAGAGAAAGCTTTTTAGTTTGAATCTATCCCAGTTGTTGATTCTTGCTTTTATTTCTTCTGCTATGGGAGTCCTGTTAAGGAAGTCTGATCCTGGGCTGACATGTTGAAGATTTGGACCGACTTTTTCTTCTGTAAGATGTAGGGTCTCTGGTCTGATTTCAAGGTCCTTGATCCATTTTGAGTTGATTTTTGTGCAGGGTGAGAGATAGGGGCTTAGTTTCATTCTGTTGCATATGGATTTCCAGTTTTCCCAGCACCATTTGTTGAAGAGGCTATCTTTTCTCCATTGCATATTTTTGGCACCTTTGTCTAGTATGAGAAAATGGTATTTATTTGGGTTTGTGTCCGTGTCCTCTATTCTATACCATTGATCTTCCTGTCTATTTTGGTGCCAAAACCATGCCATTTTTGTTACTATTGCTTTGTAGTATAGTTGAAGTTCTGGTATTGCGATACCCTGTTTCATTCTTCCTGCTAAGGATTGCTTTAGCTATTCTGGGTTTCTTATTCTTCCAGATGAATTTCATGATTGCTTGCTCTATTTCTGTGAGGTATGTCATTGGGATTTTAATTGGAATTGCATTGAATCTGTATAGCACTTTTGGTAGTATGGCCATTTTGACAATATTAATTCTGCCTATCCAAGAACATGGGAGATCTTTCCATCTTCTAAGGTCTTCCTCAATTTCTTTCTTCAATGTTTTGTACTTTTCATTGTAGAGATCTTTTACCTCTTTGGTTAGATTGATTCCCAAGTATTGTATTTTTTTTGAGGCTATTGCAAATGGAGTTGTTTTCCTCATTTCCCTTTCAGCTGTTTCATTGCTTGCATATAAAAATGCTTTAGATTTATGTCTGTT
Source organism: Sciurus vulgaris (assembly GCF_902686455.1). NCBI lineage: Eukaryota > Metazoa > Chordata > Mammalia > Rodentia > Sciuridae > Sciurus > Sciurus vulgaris. Next base: position 54,111,682 of record NC_136467.1, read on the forward strand.
GATTTTATAGACTGCTATTTTGCTGAATTCATTGATGAGGTCTAGAAGTTTTCTGGAGGAGGATTTTGGATCCTCTAAATATAAAATCATGTCATCCGCAAATAGTGACAGCTTAAGTTCCTCTTTTCCTATTCGTATCCCTTTAATTTTTTTAGTCTGCCTAATTGCTTTGGCTAGAGTTTCGAGGACAATGTTGAATAGAAGTGGTGAAAGAGGACATCCCTGTCTTGTTCCTGTTTTTAAAGGGAATGGTTTCAGTTTTTCTCCATTAAGAATGATGTTGGCCATGGGCTTAGCATAAATAGTCTTTACAATGTTCAGGTATGTTCCTACTATCCCTATTTTTTCCAGTGTTTTCAGCATGAAGGGGTGTTGTATATTGTCAAATGCTTTTTCCGCGTCAATTGAAATAACCATATGATTCTTATCCTTAAGTCTATTGACATGATGGATTACGTTTATTGATTACGGATGTTAAACCATCCTTGCATTCCAGGGATGAACCCCACTTGATCGTGGTGCACAATTTTCTTAACATGTTTTTGGATACGGTTTGCCAGTATTTTGATAAGGATCTTAGCATCTATATTCATCAAGGATATTGGTCTAAAATTTTCTTTCCTTGATGTGTCTTTTCCTGGTTTGGGTATGAGGGTGATATTAGCTTCATAGAATGAGTTCAGTAGGGTACCCTCCTTTTCTATTTACTGAAATACTTTGAGAAGTATTGGAATGAGTTCTTCTTTGAAGGTCTTTTAGAACTCGACTGAGAATATGTCTGGTCCTGGGCTTTTCTTGGATGGTAGATTTTTAATGGCTTCTTCTATGTCATTGCTTGATATTGATATTTTTAAATCGTGTATGTCCTCCTGGTTCAGTTTGGGAGGAGCATATGTCTCTAGAAATTTGTCAATGTCTTTGGTACTTTCTATTTTGTTGGAATACAGATTTTCAAAGTAGCTTCTCATTATGTTCTGTATCTCAGTGGTGTCTGTTGTGATATTTCCTTTTGCATCATGTATTTTAGTAATTTGAGTTTTTTCTCTCCTTCTGTTTGTTAGTGTGGCTAAGGGTTTATCTATTTTGTTTACTTTCTCAAAGAACCAACTTTTTGTTATGTCAATTTTTTGAATAGTTTCTTTTGTTTCAATTTCATTGATTTCAGCTCTGATTTTAATTATTTCCTGTCTTCTACTACTTTTGCTGTTATTCTGTTCTTCTTTTTCTAGGGCTTTGAGCTGTAATGTTAGATCATTCAATTGTTGACTTTTCATTCTTTTCTGGAATGCGCTCCTTGCAATGAATTTTCCTCTTAGTACCGCTTTCATAGTGTCCCAGAGATTTTGATACGTTGTATCATCATTCTCATTGACCTCTAAGAATTTTTCAATCTCCTCCCTGATGTTTTTTGTTATCCATGTTTCATTCAATAGCATATTATTTAGTCTCCAAGTGGTGGAGTAATTTCCTTTTTTTACTATGTCATTGATTTCTACTCTCAGTCCATTATGATCTGATAGAACACAAGGCAGTATCTCTATATTTTTGCATTTCCTAAGGGCTGCTATGTGGCATAACATATGGTCTATTTTCGAGAAGGTTCCATGTGCTGCTGAGAAAAGTGTATCCACTCGTTGATGGATGGAATATTCTATATATGTCTATTAAGTCTATGTTATTGATTGTGTTATTGAGTTCTATGGTTTCTTTGGTTGGATTTTGTTTGGAAGATCTATCAAGTGGTGACAGCGGTTCATTAAAGTCACCCAGAATTATTGTGTTGTGGTCTATGTGATTGTTGAAATTGAGAAGGATTTGTTTGATGTACAGTGATGCACCATTGTTTGGGGCAGAAATATTTACTATTGTTATGTCTTCCTGATTTATGGTTCCGTTAAGCAGTATGAAATGTCCTTCTTTATCCCTTCTGACTAACTTTGGCTTAAAGTCCACTTTATCTGATATAAGGATGGAAACCCCCGCTTTTTTACTGGGTCCATGTGCGTGGTAGGTTTTTTCCCATCCTTTCACCTTTAGTCTGTGGATGTCTTTTTCTATGACATGAGTCTCTTGCAGGCAGCATATTGTTGGGTCTTTCTTTTTAATCCATTCTGCCAGTCTATGTCTTTTGATTGATGAGTTTACGCCATTAATGTTCAGGGTTATTATTGAGAAATGATTTGTATTCCCAGTCATTTGGCTTATTTTTGGTTTTTAAGTTGGCTTGGTTTCTCTTTTGAGTGGTTTTTCTCTAAGGTAGTTCCTCTCTTTGCTGACCTCCATTGTTGTTTTTCATTTCCTCCTCATGGAATATTTTGTTGAGAACATTCTGTAGCGCAGGCTTTCTATTTGTAAATTCTTTTAACTTTTGTTTATCATGGAAGGATTTTATTTCATCTTCAAATCTGAAGGTTAGTTTTTCTGAGTAGAGGATTCTTGGTTGGCAACCATGTTCTTTCAGAGCTTGAAATATGTTGTTCCAGGCCCTTCTAGCTTTTAGAGTCTGGGTTGAGAAGTCGGCTGCTATCCATATTGGTCTCCCCCTATATGTAATCTGATACTTTTCTCTCGCATCCTTCAAAATCCTATCTTTATTTTGAATGTTAGGCATTTTCATTATAATGTGCCTTGGTGTGGATCTGTTGTGATTCTGTGCATTTGGTGTTCTGTAAGCCTCTTGTATTTGATTTTCCATTTCATTCTTCAGGTTTGGGAAATTTTCTGATATTATTTAATTGAATAGGTTGTTCATTCCTTTGGTTTGTATCTCGGTGCCTTCCTCAATCCCAATAATTCTTAAATTTGGTCTTTTCATGATGTCCCATAGTTCTTGGAGATTCTGTTCATGATTTCTTACCATCTTCTCTGTTTTGGCTACTTTATTTTCAAGATTAAATATTTTGTCTTCATTGTCTGAGGTTCTGTCTTCCAAGTGGTCTAGTCTGTTGGTGATGCTTTTCATTGAGTTTTTTATTTGTTTTATTGTCTCCTTCATTTCAAGGATTTCCGTTTGTTTTTTTTTTTTGAGAATCTCTATCTCTTTTTTGAAATGATCTTTTGCTTCCTGCAGGTGCTCTTTCAGCTTATTGGTATTATCATTCATTGCCTGCAATTGCTCTCTTATCTCATCCTTTGCTTCGCGAATCATCTTAATCATGTATAATCTGACATCCTTTTCTGACATTTCTTCTAACATACTGTCGTTGGATTCTATTACTATAGAATCTAGATTTGTTTGGATCATTTTCTTCCCTTGTTTTTTCACGTTGTTCATGTATCTTCCCCTCTAGCGCTGCAGATCTGGGGGTATTGCAGATTTCCCCCTATAGGCTTATAGTGGCCCTATAGGTTTGCAAAACCCTTTCTTTAAGGGGAGATCAATATTAGCAATGCCCAAACTAGACACTATGCAATCCTAGACCAAATAGCCCCTATGCGGACAATAACATCATGTAAATAAGGGAGAAAGCGACTCTGAGGGAACAGGTAAACAGAAGGAAAAGAAAGCAAGAAACGTAAAGAAATAAAAACTTAAATATTTTTTTTAAAAAAAGGAGAAAAAAGAAAATCTACTGTATAATAGTCATATTGTAATGAAACCTCCCAGTGTTTAGTAGCCCAATGTATGAGAGGTACCTGAGAATGAGCTTCAAGCCTCCAGCAGGCGTCGCAGGATGGGATTTGTCCCACCTGAAGATTGGAGCTACGGCTTCCAGGATTATCCAAGATGGCTGCTCTGGCTTCCAAATGTGTTGGCAAATGGGGAGCTGCAGCTCAGGGGTGGATGTGGTCAGCTGGAGATCCTGGAGACAGGATGCAGTTGGTCCGGAAGGGGTCCTCGACGTCCAGTGTGTTTGGTGTGGTTGTGGGATCCTGGAGGCCGGGTGCAATCTGTCGGTCTGGGGTCCCAGTGATAGGGCACAGTCAGTTGATCTTGGGGTCCTGGCGGCAGGGTGCAGTCAGTTGATGTGAGGGCCCCAGAGGCAGGGAGTGATCAGTTGGGCTGAGGGATCCTGGAGACGGGACTCAGTCAGTCGGGCCAGGGGTCCTACAGGGCCTGGCTCCGTGAATCATCTTAATCATGTATAATCTAAAGTCCTTTTCTGACATTTCTTCTAACATACTGTCATTGGATTCTATTACTATAGAATCTAGATTTGTTTGGATCATTTTCTTCCCTTGTTTTTTCATGTTGTTCATGTATCTTCCCCTGTAGCAGTGCAGATCTGGGGTATTGCAGATTTCCCCCTATAGGCTTATAATGGCCCTATACGTTTCCCAAACCCTTTCTTTAAGGGGAGATCAATATTAGCAGTGCCCAATTCAGACACTATGCAATCCTAGACAAAATAGCCCCTATGAGGACAATAACAAGTTGTCATAATAAACAGAATGAGTTCAAATATTATCTTCAATAAAACAAACAGATTTGCAATAAGGTCTGAAGTTTCTAATGGAGGACAAAGAGGATGCAGAAGGATGTAGAATGTGGTTGTTAATGGGATAAGAAAAGAATATACAGAAGTTCTAGATAATAGAAAGGGTGAGTGTAATCAAAAGAAATTGGATGTTAGCATGCAAAAAAAGGAGAAAGGACCTTAGGCAGGAGTGACCAAGCCCCTCTTCCAGGACCCCTCAGTCCAACTGACCACACCCCACCTCCAGGACCCTCCGACTGAGCATACCCATTTCCCGAGCTGCGGCTCCCCATTTGCCAACACATTTGGAAGCCAGTATAGCCATCTTGGATTATCCTAGAAGTGGAAGCTCCCATCTTCAGGTGGGGCAAATCCCATCCTGAGATGCCTGCTGGAGACTGGAAGCTCATTGTCAGGTACCTCTCATGCATCAGGCTACTGAAGACTGGGAGGTTTGAATACTATATGACTGTTATAGTGTAATTTTTTTTTCTCCTTTTTGAAAATTTTAAAGTTTTTATTTCCTTATTTTCTGGCTCTATTTTACTTTTGTTTACCTGTTCCCTCAGAGTCTCTTTCTCCCTTTTCTCATGCTAACAACTAACTTCTCTTGATTACACCTTCACTCTTTCTATGATCTAGAACTTCTATGTACTCTTTTCTTATCCCATTAACAGTTACATTCTACACCCCTTCCCATTCTCTTTGTCCTCCATTAGAAACTGCAGACCTTATTGCAAATCTATTTGTTAGACTGTAGATAATAATTGAACTCATCCTCTGTGTTTATTATGACAATATTGTTAACATCTTCATAGGGGCTATTTGGTTTTGGGCTGCATATTGTCTGTACTTGGTGCTGCTATTATTGATCTCCCCCTTAAAGTAGAGGTTTTGGAAACCTGCAGGGTCTCTATAAGCCTATAGAGGGGAAACTGCAATACACCAGATCTGCACTGCTAGAGGGGAAGATATATGAACAACATGAAAAAACAAGGGAAGAAAATGATCCAAACAAACCTAGATTCTATTTTAATAGAATTCAGTCACAGTATGGTAGAAGAAATGTCAGAAAAGGAGTTCAGAATATACATAATTAAAATGATTTGTGAAGCAAAGGATGAGGTAAGAGAGCAAATGCAGGCAATGATTGATCGATCACTCAAATAAGCAGTTGAAAGAGCAACTGCAGGAAGCAAAAGATCATTTCAACAAAGAGACAGTCTTGGAAAAAAAAAACAAAACACAAATCCTTCAAATGAAGGAAACAGTAAACCAAATAAAAAACTCAATGGAAAGCATCACCAACAGACTAGACCACTTTGAAAACAGAACCTCAGACAATGAAGACAAAATATTTAATCTTGAAAATGAAGTTGACCAAACAGAGAAGATGGTAAAAAATCATGAACAGAATCTCCAGGAACTATGAAACATCATGAAAAGACCAAATTTAAGAATTATTGGGATTGAGGAAGGCACAGAGATACAAACCAAAGGAATGAACAACCTATTCAATTAAATAATATCAGAAAATTTCCCAAACCTGAAGAATGAAATGGAAAACCAAATAGAAGAGGTTTACAGTACACCAAATGCACAAAATTACAACAGATCCACACCAAGGCACATTATAATGAAAATGCCTAACATACAAAATAAAGATAGGATTTTGAAATCTGCGAGAGAAGAACATCAGATTACATATAGGGGGAGACCAATACGGATAGCAGCCGACTTCTCAACCCAGACTCTAAAAGCTAGAAGGGCCTGGAACAACATATTTCAAGCTCTGAAAGAACATGGTTGCCAACCAAGAATCCTCTACCCAGAAAAACTAACCTTCAGATTTGAAGATGAAATAAAATCCTTCCATGATAAACAAAAGTTAAAAGAATTTACAAATAGAAAGCCTGCGCTACAGAATGTTCTCAACAAAATATTCCATGAGGAGGAAATGAAAAACAACAATGGAGGTCAGCAAAGAGAGGAACTACCTTAGAGAAAAACCACTCAAAAGAGAAACCAAGCCAACTTAAAAACCAAAAATAAGCCAAATGACTGGGAATACAAATCATTTCTCAATAATAACCCTGAACATTAATGGCGTAAACTCATCAATCAAAAGACATAGACTGGCAGAATGGATTAAAAGAAAGACCCAACAATATGCTGCCTGCAAGAGACTCATGTCATAGAAAAAGACATCCACAGACTAAAGGTGAAAGGATGGGAAAAAAACCTACCACGCACATGGACCCAGTAAAAAAGCGGGGGGTTTCCATCCTTATATCAGATAAAGTGGACTTTAAGCCAAAGTTAGTCAGAAGGGATAAAGAAGGACATTTCATACTGCTTAACGGAACCATAAATCAGGAAGACATAACAATCATAAATATCTATGACCCAAAGAGTGGCCCATCCATGTACGTCAAACAAACCCTTCTCAATTCCAGGAATCAAATAGACCACAACCAATAATCTGGTGACTTTAACACATAGCTGTCACCACTGGATAGACCTTCCAAAAACTAAACAAAGAAACCATAGAACTCAGTAACACAATCAATAACTTAGACTTAACAGACATATATAGAATATTGCATACATCAACAAGTGAATCAACACTTTCTTCTCAGCAGCACATGGATCCTTCTCTACAATAGACCATATGTTATGTTACAAAGCAGCCTTTAGTAAATGCAAAAAAAGAAAAATAGAGATAATACCTTGTGTTCTATCAGATCATAATGGAATGAAATTAGAAATCAATGACAATATAAAATACAGAAATTACTCCAATACCTGGAGACTAAATAATATGCTATTGAATGAAGCATGAATAACAGAAAACATCAGGCAGGAGATAAAAAAAATTCTTAGAGGTAAATGGGAATGATGGTACAACATATCAAAATCTCTGGGACACTATGAAAGCAGTACAAAGAGGAAAATTTATTGCATGGAGCACATTCAAGAAAAGAATGAAAAGTCAACAAGTAAATGACCTTACATTACATTTCAAAGCCCTAGAAAAAGAAGAACAGAACAACACCAAAAGTAGAAGACAGAAAATAATTAAAATCAGAGCTGAAATTAATGAAATTGAAACAAAAGAAACAATTCAAAAAATTGATAAAAAGTTGATTCTTTGAAAAAGTAAACAAAATAGATAAACTCTTAGCTACACTAACAAAGAGGAGAGAGAAAACTCAAATTACTAATATTCCTGATGAAAAAGGAAATATCAAGACAGACACTGCTGAAATACATAACATAATGGGAAGCTACTTTAGAAATCTATACTCCCACAAAATAGAAAATATCAAGACATCAAAAAATTTCTAGAGATATATGGTCCTCCCAGACTGAACCAGGAGGACATACACAATTTAAACAGATCAATTTCAAGCAATGAAATAGAAGAAGGTATCAAAAGCCACCAACCAAGAAAAACCCAGAACTGGATGGATTCTTAGCCGAGTTCTACAAGACCTTCAAAGAAGAACTTATACCAATACTCCTTAACATATTTCATGAAATAGAAGAGGAGGGAACCCTTCCATATTCATTCTATGAAGCTAGTATCACTCTGATATCAAAACCAGACAAGACACATCAAGGAGAGAAAATTTTACACCAATATCTCTGATGGGTATAGACACAAAAATCCTTAACAAAATTCTGGCAAATTGTGTACAAAAACATATTAAGAAGATAGTGCACCGCAATCAAGTGGGGTCATCCTGGGGATGCAAGGTTGGTTCAACATCCGGAAATCAATAAATGTGTTCATCACATCAATAGACTTAAGGTTAAGAATCATATGATTATTTCAATAGAAATAAGATGTTCGACAAAATACAACACCCCTTTAGGCTCAAAATATTAGAAAAAACATTATAAAGGCTATTTATGCTGAACCCACAGGCAACATCATTCTTAATGGAGAAAAACCAAAAGCATTCCCTTTAAAAGATGGAACAAGACAGGGATGCCCTCTTTCACCACTTATTCTCAACATCGTCCTTGAAATACTAGCCAGAGCAATTAGACAGACCAAAGAAATTAAAGGGATATCAATAGGACAAGAACGAATCAAGCCATCACTATTTGCTGATGACATGATTCTATATTTAGAGGATCCAAAAAACTCCACCAGAAAACTTCTAGACATCATAAAGAATTCAGCAAAATAGCAGGATATATAAACCAGCATAAATCTAAAGTATTTTTATTCAAAAGTGATGAATCATCTGAAAGGGAAATGAGGAAAACAACTCTGTTCCCAATAACCTCAAAAAAAAAAAAAAAATACTTGGGAATCAATCTAACCAAAGAGGTGAAAGATCTCTACAATGAAAACTACAGAACATTAAAGAAAGAAATTGAAGAAGACCCTTAGAAGATGAAAAGATCTGTGTTCTTTGATAGGCAGATAGGCCATACTTCCAAAGGCACTATACAGATTTAACACAATTCCAACTAAAATCCCAATGACATTTCTCATAGAAATAAAGAAAGCAATCATGAAATTCATCTGGAAGAACAAAAGACACAGAATAGCAAAAGCAATCCTGGGCAGGAAGAGTGATGCAGGAAGTATCACAATACTAGACCTGAAACTCTACTATAGAGCAATAGTAACAAAAACGGCATGGTATTGGCACCAAAATAGACATGTAGACCAATGGTACAGGACAGAAGACACGGAGACATACATAAGTACAGTTATCTTACATTAGGCAAAGATGCCAAAAACTTACAATGGAGAAAAGATAGCCTCTTCAACATATGGTGCTGGCAAAACTGGAAATCCATATGCAGTAAAATGAAACTAAACCCCTATCTCTCACCCTGTACAAAACTCAACTCAAAATGGATCAAGGATCTAGGAATTAGACCTGAGACCCTTCACCAAACAGAAGAAAAAGTAGGCCCAAATCTCCATCACGTTGGCTTAGGACCAGACTTCCTTAACAAGACCCCCATAGTGTAAGAAATAAAAGCAAGAATTGATAAATGGGGTAGATTCAAACTAAAAAGTTTTTTCTCAGCACAGGAAACAATCAGCAATGTGAAAAGAGAGCCTACAGAGTGGGAGAAAATCTTCCACACACACTTCAGACAGAGCACTCATCTCCAAAGTTTATAAAGAACTTAAAAAACTTTACACCCAAAATACAAAGAACCCAATCAATAAATGGGCTAAGGAACTGGGCAGACACTTCACAGAAGAAGATATATAGGTGATCAACAAATATATGAAAAAGTGCTCATCATCCCTAGTAATTAGAGAAATGCAAATTAAACCACCCTAAGATTTCATCTAACTCCAGTTAGAATGGCTATTATCAAGAATATAAGCAATAATGTGTTGGTATGGATGTGGGGGAAAAAGGTACACTCATACATTGCTGGTGGAGTTGCATTTTGGTGCAGCCACTCTGGAAAGCAATATGGAAATTCCTCAGAAAACTTGGAATGGACCCACCATTTGACCAGCTATCCCAGTCCTTGGTTTATACCTAAAGGACTTAAAATCAGCATACTACAGTGATGCAGCCACATCAATGTTCATAGCAGCTCAATTTACAATAGCTAGATTGTGGAACCAACCTAGATGTCCTTCAATTGACGAATGGATAAAGAAACTGTGGTATATATACACAATGGAATATTACTCAGTCCATAAAGAAGAATAAAATTATGGCATTTGCTGGTAAATGGATGAAGTTGGAAAATATTACGCTACATGAAATAGGCCAAGCCCAAACACGAAAGGCCGAATGCTTTCTCTGATTAGTGGATGACAATACATTATGAGGAGGGTGGTGGCAGGGGAGGGAGAAGAAGAATGAAGGACCTTTTGATGGTGTAGAGGAAAATGGTGCAGGAGCGGGTGGGGGAAGGAAAGATAGCAGAATGGGACAAGACAGTATTACCCTATGTATATGTATGATTACATGAATGGTGTGACTCTACAATGTGTACAATCATAGAAATGAAAAGTTGTACCCTATTTGTATACAATGAATCAAAATGCATTCTGTAAAAATAAAAAAAAAATTAAAGAAAAAAAAGAGTGTAAACCAAGTCTGTGTCAAGGTGATAAGTTGATGATAAGATTAGTATGGCCAGAAGAAACGCCAGTGGCATTCATCAAGACAATGGGTAAATGACCCCAAAGGTATTTCAGAGATCTTTTCTTTTTTTCTGTAGAGACAGAAGTTTCACAATGTTGCCCAGGCAACATTGGTCCCAAACTCTTGGACTCAACTGATTTTTCTGCTATGACTCTCAAGTAGTTGGGACTACAGTTGTGTTCACTGGCCTGGCTCATTTCCAAGGTCTCTGAAGCTGCCACTCCCATCACAAGCCCAGAGCTCTAGGGAGACAGAATGGTTTTGGATGGCCAGATGGGGGTACCCTCCATGAACTTGTGGCCCAGGACTGTAGAATTCTGCTACCCGAATTCCAGCCCAGTGCTCCTTGGCTGACCAAGCTGTGGTCCAAGCAGGCTGGGTATGGCTTGGGCCGCTGGTCTGGAGGGCAAATGCAATAAGCCTAGGAAGTGACCATGTGGTGATAATTCTACAAATACACAGAGTTTGTAACCTGCAGGGAGCAAAGATACCTCCACCCAGATTTCAAAGGTTAAATAGATGCCTGGGGGCCTAGGCAGAAGACTGTCACAGGGTTGGAGCCATTGCAGTGAGTCCCCACTAGGGCAATGCCTAGTGCTGCATTAGGGTTGAGACTGCTCTATATGACCCCCCCAAATTATAGAACTGTCAGAGTGCAACACCAGCCTGGGAAAACTCAGCCATAAAACTCCAACTCGTGAGACTCTGACCCAGGAGACCTGCCACGTGGGCTGGGCTCCACATAAAGGGCCTTGAGGTCCCTAACCCTACTCCACTGTGCCGGTAATGTATATGGAGTCCGAGAAGATTATTCTCAATTCTTAGGATTTAGTATTCTTTGCCCTTTGGGTTTTGGACTTGCCTGGAACCTAAACTCCTTTCTTCTCTCCTCTTTCTCCCTTTTGGAATGAAAATGTCTATCCTATGCTTGTCTCGCCCTTGGACTTTGGAACTAGATAACTTGTTTAATTTCCTAGGCTCACATTTGAAGGGGAATGAATCATGTTACAACCATACCTAATTTATTATTTTTTCCATATTTGATTTAGATGAGGCTTTGGACTTTGGACTTGTATGTTGGTGTTGGAAAGAGTTAAGACTTGGGGGCTATTGAAATGGAGTGAGGGGCTGGGGAGATAGCTCAGTCGGTAGAGTGCTTACCTTGTAAGCACAAGGCCCTGGGTTCAATCCCCAGCACCAAAAAAAAAAAGAAAAAAAAAAAAAAAAAGAAATGGAGTGAATGTATTTTGCATGTGAGAAGAACATGAAGGAGCAGAATGCTATGGTTTGAATGTGTCAATTCAAATTTATACACATTTTATCCTAAAAACAAAACATGACAGGGATTTTAATAAGTCAACAAACTGTATTCCTCCCTGCTTTAACATAATGAATATGAAGTAAATTAAACAGCATATGTCTCTTGTGAAATAGGAAATGTTTCTTTTTAAGTGAAGGAAACTGAGCTACCTAACAATCCAACTTCCCTCTGCTAAGCCGCCCAGCAAATGCAAGCAATCTGATTAGTGAGCTGGGGGAGGAAACTGGGTTCCTATATTCAGCTCCCCCACTCCTCAGGAGATCTGGCAGCCTCAAGGAGGGTCTGAGCACTGCCTTTGAGGAAAGGGGCCCATCTCTTCACAGGAAGCTTGCGGTTTTCCAGCCCTGCCTTTAACAAGATGGGCAAATCTGCCTTTTGGAGTTGAGAATTAGAAAGCCCACAGGCCCACAGATGTAAGCCATATTCTCTAAATTCGGTTTTTGTGATGAACAAAGAAGATCTTTTCTAGTTCTTCATATACCCACTGTTTGTCTTTTCTCTCAATTAGTTCAGAATCAGGTGGGGAAGAAGGATAAGATTTATTGGGGTCTCTCAAACATGAGCATGTGTGATTAATATTCTTAAATAGTATATTAAAAGTAACATTTTAAATACTTCTAAAACATTCTATATTTAAATCAACTGTTTGTCATAAACCATATTAAAACATTAAAATGAATTTTTGAATTTGTGAGGGAATGAGGCAGTTTCATATTTCTGTGAAAGAGACAGTCAAAAATATTGAAAAACAAGCTGGACACAGTGGCTCAAGAGGCTGAGGCAGGAGGATTGGGAGTTCAAAGCCAGTCTCAGCAAATTAGTGAGGTCCTAAGCAACTCAGTGAGACCTTGCCTCTAAATAAATATAAAAGAGCTTTGGATTATGCAGAGGGGAGTGAGGGGAGATGTGGGACCATAGGGATGTGAAGGATGGTAGAATGAGACAGATATTGTTACCCTATAACCATGTATGAAAAAAATAAAATTTTTTTAAAAAGCAGGAAATAGTACCATTAAAGGTACTAAAATATAAATCTTCTTTAAAACTATTTTATTACTTATAAAATGTAATATGGTTAATAATGCTACACAAGGAAAAATATATTTGCAAAAACATTTTGGTGTCGTAATTTTGCATAAAAATAAACAATACTGTATTAATGTGATACTTAGATCATAAAGTTTTTGTGACTTGCTTTTCTGCAAATTCATTCATTATTAGATCATCCAAATCTATACTTTCAGCAACAGCATTTTCAATCAGTGTAATTGAAAGCAACCTCAGTTCCTGGCAAATGCAAGAATACAAATACTTTGTGATAATTTTTAACTTTAAAAATGATCTGTTTGGGCTGGGCATGGTGGTGCACACCTCTAATTCCAGCAGCCAGTGAGGCTTAGGCAGCAGGACCCCAAGTTCAAAACCAGCCTCAGCAACTTAGCAAGGCCCCAAGCAACTTAGTGAGACCTGTCTCAAAATAAAACATAAAAAAGGACTGTGGATGTGACTTGATGGTTAAATGCCCCTAGGTTCAATCCCATAAATTAAAAAGTTATGTTTACACCGTACTGCAGTCCATTAAGTGTATAATAACATCTAATAAAACAATGTACATACCTTGATTGAAAAGTGCTTTATTGGGACTTCGGGTATAACTAAGTGGTAGAGTGTGTGCTTAGTTAGCATTTGTAAGGCCCTGGTTCAATCCAGCACCAAAAAAGCAAAACAAAACAAAACAAAACCCCATTTTTCTAAAATATAGTATCGACCATGAGAGAAATCAGAGAGTCATAATCTATTTTTCTGGTGGAGAGTCTTACTTCAATGTTGATGAATTCTGGCTGATCAAGGTAGTAGTAACTGAAGGTTAGAGTGGCCATGGCAATTTCTAAAATAAGACCAGGGCTGGGGATGTAGCTCAGTGGTAGAGCACTTGCTTAGTATGTGTGAGGCCCTGGGTTTGATCTCCAGCACTGAAAAACAAACAAACCATAATGAAGTTTGCTCCATCAATTGACTCTTCCTTTCATGAAAGATTCCTCTGTGCCATACAATGCTACTGGCTAAAATTATTTGTTTGTTTTTGATACCAGGGATTGAAACCAGAGGTGTTTTACCACTTAGCCACATGCCCGACCTTTTTTTTTTTTTTTTTTCTCCCCATTTAAAAAATTTTGGGACAGGGTCTTGCCACGTCGTTTTACTTTACTAAGTTGCTGAAGCTGGCTTTGAATTTTTGATCCTCCTGCCTCAGCTTCCAAAACTGCTGAGATTCCAGGCATGCACCTCTGCACCTGGCTATTTGATAGCATGTTACCCACAGTAGAACTTTTTTTTTTTTCCAAATTGGAATTGATCCTCCCAAACTCTAGCACTGCTTATCAACTAAATTTATGTTTTTAAAATATTTTGTTGTCATATCAACAATGTTCACAATAAAATCACAAGAAGCAGATTCCATTTCAAGTAATCATTTTCTAGACCAGGTATAGTGGTGCTTGCTTGTAATCCCAGGGGTTAAGGCGGCTGAGGCAGGAAAATCTCAAGTTCAAGGTGAACCTCAACAACTTAGTGAGACCCTCAATAACATAGTGATATCCTGTTGCAAAATAAAAACGGACTGAGGCCAGATGTGTTAGCATACACATGTAATCCCAGTGATTTGGAAGGATGAAGCAAGAGGATTGCAAGTTTGAGGCCAACCTCAGTAATTTAGTATGATCCTCAGCTACTCAGCAAGGCCCTGTCTCAAAATAAAATGTAAAAGAATATGGGGATGTAGTTCCGTAGTAAAGTACCCCTTAGTTCAACCCTTAGTACCAAAAATAAATATATAAAAATAAATTAATTCACTTTCTTATATGGATATAGTTCAAGGTGCCCCAGAACAATTAAAATAGTAACATCAAAAAATCACCAATCACAATGCTGGACAGGGAGGGTGGCATATGTATATAATTCCAGCATCTCAGGAGGCTGAGGCAGAAGGATCTTGAATTGGAGACCAACCTGGGTAAGGTAGCAAGACCCTGTCTCAAAACAAACAAACCAACCAAAAAGCCCTGCAAACAAACAAAAAGCACTGATCACAGATCATATAACAAATATAATAATAATAATAGAAAATATTTAATATTACAAACATTACCAAAATGTGACACAGACAAGAAGGGAGCACATGCTGTTATAAAAATGGTGCCTACATAAAGAAGAATAAAATTATGACATTTGTGGGTAAATGGATGAAGTTGGAAAATATGCTAAGTGAAATAGGCCAAGCCTAAAACACTAAAGGCTGAATGTTTTCTCTGATAAGTGGATGACGATACATAACGAAGTGGGGGTGGGGGTGGGTGGTAGGGGGTGTTGGAGAGAAGAATGAAGGAACCTTGGATGGTGTAGAGGAAAATGGGGTAGGGTGTGGGGGAGGAAAGATAGAATGAGACAGACAGTAGTACCCTATGTATATGTATGATTACATGAATGGTGTGTATTGGGGGCTGTGCCATGCGGACGGCGCCAGAATGGTGCCTGATCACATCGGCAGCGAGGAGGTTAATTGACATAAGCACACTCAGGTGATTTATCATCCACGCACACAATGTATGCACATATGTTCTCGAGCACTTCTAATCGTGCCTGCTCGGACATCTAGCGTCTTGCTTAATCTTTGCATAAGAGGTGTGGCCCTGCTCTCCGCCTCCTGGAGGTGATATAAGCTGGCTAGCAGAAAGCAACAGCAGTAGCAGCTACCAGAAAGAAGTGGTAAGCAGAAAGAAAAGGCAGTGAGAGCAGCAGCTAGCAGAAAGAAGCGGCGAGAAGCCACTAGCAGAAAGAAAGAGCAGCAGCAGCTACCAGAAGAGGCAGCAAGCAGATAGAAGCAGCGAGTAGGGGCAGTGGCGGAAGGCAGATTGTAGAGCGGAGAGCTGAGAACACATCTTTAGGTTGCAGACCACAGATCGCAGTAAGTGGGACGCATCACTAAAGCACCTTAGGTAGACGCACCCTTAGTTCACAGGATGCAGGATGCACCTTTAAGAAAAAGCAGAACTAAGAAGATATGGATCTCTGAAAGTGTAGTCTCTCTTAAGCAAAGTCTCTCTTTCTCTCCGATAAGCAAAGCCTCTTTCTCTCTCTCCTCTCAAAGGAAGTAAGCCTCATTTTCTCTATCCTCAATGAACAAGCAAGTAAGGAAGCAGCTCAGAGATAGAAGTAGCTCAGTTTCCAGTCCACCACCCATAAGACCCGTGCAAATTGTTGCTGCAGGCGGTGACAAATATCATGGATTTGGTACCGCAAAGAGCCAGTGACAGGTGTGAATTTACCTTGTGTACAATCATAGAAATGAAAAGTTGTACCCTATTTATGTACAAATACATTATGTAAAAATTTTAAAGAAGCAAAAAATATAATAAAGATAAAAAAGAATAGCTAATAAAAATAAAAGTGGTGCCTAGCCTACAGATATTTTGTTTCAGTGTTGCCACAAACCTTAAATTTGCAAACCACTCAGGTGGGGGTGTGTCTCAGTGGTAGAACACATGCTTTGCATACTGGAGGCTCTGGGTTCAATCCTCAGCGCCCAAACTGAACTAAATCAAACTAAACCTATCTCTGAAGCACAATAAAGTGAAGCACAGTAAAACAAGGTATACTTGGACAAACTAGTAAAAAGAGTATGGGGGCTGGGATGTAGCTCAGTGCACATTTGCAAAGCTCTGAGTTCTATCCCCAGTTCCCCAAAAAAAGAGTATGGGACAATGGCAGTCAGTTTTTGCTCACATGCTGGGCAGTAATGTGAGAGATTTATGAATTGTCTGTTACCAATGGATAGTTTAAAACAGGCTTCTGGACCCATGCTGTGTATTTGCACATATGTATGTATGTATTTATTTTGTGGCATTGTGGATACCATGTTTGTATTTAAGCAGATTTTTTTTCCTTTTTGAGACAGGTTCTTACTATGTTGCCTAGGCTGTCCTGGAGCTCCTGCGTCCAAGCAGTTCTACTGCCTCAGCCTCTCTAGCTGGATCTACAGTTGTTAAGCATATGTTGTTGATGTTCTATCCAGCATTTTAATTAATTTATTCATTCATTCATTAGATATTGTGTGTATCTAATCTGCCATACTGCCGGGGGGCTGATATGCAGGGAGGTAATCATAACTGGAGCTTAGGGTGTCATGAATAAATAATGAGTTTATTTAGAAGGCTGTCACTCTTGGAAAAGAATAGACTTAACCAACATGGTTGTAAAATGAGGTTTTCCAACTCACTGGATTTTTTCCCCCCAGTTAACTAAAGATTTGCCTGTTTTAGGATTAGTACTACTCCACATTAGGCTGCTTGCTATGCACAGGAAACAGGTTCTCAAAATTCTTTAAGTTATATAGTCACTACACACAGTTGTACTAGTTGATTTTTTTATTGGCAACTTTAGGAATTCTTCACATTTCAAATTTCATAATCCGACAATAGTAACTACCTGAGCCCCTGTAATAGTAACACATTCAGAAAACTTGCTCCTCAAAGTATGGCCATGTTCAGCAGTAGCAGCAACACCTGGGTGCAGTGAGAAATGCAGACTCTTGGGCCCCTCCTCAGCTCTACTGAATCAGAATCTGCATTTTAACAATATCCCCAAATTCATAAACACATTAATATTTGAGAGATGCTGTTCTAGAAAAAAAAATGAAGAGGTTGCAGTTATTGCTGATGACTTTAGCAGAGACAGAATTTGGAAGTAGTGTGATATAATAGAGCAATCATGGTTTTAAGAATCAGAACCTGAGGTCCACTCCTAGATAACAGTGTGACTTCAACAGTGTAACTTCACTTAACATTTCCAAATGTAATGTTCGCATTTCACAATCTTGTTAAGGCAATAATAAGAAATAATGTAAAAAAGTACCCATGAGGGCTGGGGTTGTGGCTCACTGGTGGAATGCTTGCTTACTATGTGTGAGGCACCACATAAAAGTAAATAAATAAAAATGAAGGTATTGTGTCTGTCTACAAAAAAAAAAAAAAAAAAAAAAAGTGCCCATTACAGTGCCTATCACATAGTAGGAGTGATTGTTAGGTTACTTTCTTTTCCATTTTATGTTCTGCCTAGGGAGAATAAAATGATTTTTCCCAATCATTCAAGTGTGTAGAACATGGTGTTTTGTGAATCCATGAGAGATATCAAATATTAAAATAATTAGCATTGATTTATAGATGAGATACAAATTACAGAAGTTTCCAAAAAGGATAAAATATACTTTACAGGAGACACACACAAAAAAGATTTGAATTAGAAGTTAAAATAATTTAAAGTTGAACAGGGGAAGAGATTTACCATATATGTTAACACAGTTAATATAAATGCATTTGAAATATAACACTCAGCTTCCTAATGACCAAAGCTAAAAGGAAAGCTTAGTAAATTACATAAGGGAATTATTCCAGAGAAAACTTCTTTCTTATTAAGTTCCAAAAGGAATGTATTGCATAGGTCCTTGGCCAAGGAACATCAAGCAATTTAATGGGACATATTTTAATGATTCAATTGGAAAGTAGTTGTTAATATAAGAAATTTGACTTGTAAAAGATCTCTCTGGTTCTTTATACTAAAAGACTAAACAGATGGAATACAGGTTGAATTTTCCTTCTTTTCTGATAACTAAAAACCAACAGAGGCTGAAAGAAAATTGCTTAATAAGTTCTCTAGAAATAGATTAATTCTTAGAAAACTTAATTTACCTATCAGAGGAAAATTTGATGTGTCAATTATAGACATGGTAAAACAAACCAGAATTACTCTATCTGTACAGAAAGCATGTAGACCATTAAAAGAAAATATTCTTTTGTATATACCAATATGAACCAACTCTTTTTTTTTAACCTTTGCTTTTTAAAAAATGTTCTTTTTAGTTATATATGATAGTACAATGTATTTTGACATATTATACATACATGGAGGATAATGTCCCCTTCTGGTGGTTGTACATGATGTGGAGTTACACTGGTCATGTATTCATATATGAACACAGGAAAGTCATGTCTAGTTCATTCTACTGTCTTTCCTATTCCCATCCCCCTTCCCTTCCCTTCATTCCTTTGTCTAATTCAATGAACTTCTCTTCTTCCCTCCCCTGCGCAGTTATTGTGTGATAGCATCCATATATCAGAGAGAACATTAGGCCTTTGGTTTTTTGGGGGATTGGCTTATTTTATTTAGATAGTGTCTAGTTCCATCCATTTATTGGAAAATGCCATAAATTCATTTTTCTTTAGAGCTGATTGTGTATATATACCACATTTTCTTTATCCATTTATCTGTTGAAGGTCACCTAGATTGGTTCCATAGCTTGGCTATTGTTACCTGAGCTGCTGTTTAAATATTAATGCGGTTATGTCACTAGAGTATGCTGGTTTTAAGTCCTCTGGGCATACACTGAGGAGTGGGATAACTTGGCCAAATGATTCCATTCCAAGTTTTCTGAGGAATCTCCATACTGCTTTCCAGAGTGGTTGCACCAATTAGCATTCCTACCAACAATGTATGAGTGTACCTTTTCCCCACATCCTCACCAACATTTATTGTTACATGTATTATGTATAAATGCCATTCTGGCTGGAGTGAGATGAAATTTCAGTGTAGTTTTGATTTGCATTTCTCTAATTGCTAAAGATGTTGAACATTTTTTCTTATATTTGTTGACTGATTGTATTTCTTCTTCTGCGAAGTGTCTTTTCAGCTACTTTGCCCATTTATTGCTTGGGTTATTATTATTTATTATTTTGATGTTAAGTTTTTTGAGTTCTTTATAAATTCTGGAGATTAATGCTCTATCTGAGGTGCAGGTGACAAAGATTTTCTCCCATTCTGTAGGCTCTCTCTTCACATTCTTGATTGTTTCCTTTGCTGTGAAGAAGCTTTTTAGTTTGATAACATTCTATTTATTGATTCTTGATTTTACTTCTTGCACATTAGGAGTCTTGTTAAGAAAGTCAGTTCGTAAGCCAACATGATGGAGATCTGGGCCTAATTTTTCTTCTAGTAGGTGCAGGGTCTCTAGTCTAATGCCTAGGTCCTTGATCCACTTTGAGTTTTGTGCAAGATGAAAATAGGGTTTAATTTCATTTGCTACATATGGATTTCCAGTTTTCCCAGCACCATTTGTTGAAGAGACTATATTTTCTCCAATGTATGTTTATGGCACCTTTGTCTATAATGAGATAACTGTTATTTATGTGGGTTTGTCTCTGTCTTCTATTCTGTACCATTAGTCTTTAGTTCTGTTTTTGTGCCAATGTCATGCTGTTTTTGTTAATATAGTTCTGTAGTATAATTTAAGGTCTGGTATTGTGATACCTCCTACATCAATTTTCTCACTGAGGGTTGCTTTGGTTGATTTATTTGCTTTGGTTTATTATTTTGTTTTTCCAAATGATTTTCATGACTGCTTTTTCTATTTCTATAAAGAACGTTATTGGAAATTTAATAGAAATTGTATTAAATCTGTATAGCACTTTTGGTAGTATGGCCATTTCAACAATATTAATTCTGCCTATGTAAGAACATGGGACATCTTTCCATCTTCTAAGGTTTTCTTCAATTTCTTTAGTATTCTGTAATGTTCATTGTAGAGGTATTTTACTTCTTTTGTTAGATTGATTCCCAAATATTTAATTATTTTTTTGAGGCTATTATGAATGGGATAGTTTTTCTAATTTCTCTTTCAGTTGATTCATCACTGATGTATAGGGATGCAAATGATTTATGGGTGCTAACTTCACATCCTGCTACTTTGCTGAATTCATTTATAAATTCTAGAAATTTTCTGGCAAAGTTTTTTGGGTCTTCTAAATATAGAATCATGTTTTCGGCAAATAGGGATAGTTTGAATTCTTTTATACATATATATATATTTTAGTTGTCAATGTATCTTTGTATTTAATTTACTTATATTTATATGAACCCAGGTAAGTGCTTACTACTGAGCTACAACTCAAGCCCCTAGTTCAAGTTCTTATTTTCCTGTTCTTATCTCTTTAATTTCTTCCTTCTGTCTAATTATTCGGCTTGAGTTTCAAGGATTATGTTGAATAGAAGTGATAAAAGAGGGCATCCTTGTTTTGTTCCAGTTTTTAGAGGGAATGTTTTCAATTTTTCTCCATTTAGAATAATGTTGGCCTTGGGTTTAATATATAAAGATTTTACAATGTTGAGGTATGTTTCTACTATCCCTAGTTTTTCTAGTGTTTTGAAAATGAATGGATGTTGTATTTTGTCAAATGCTTTTTCTGCATGTATTGAGATAATCATGTGATTCTTATCTTTAAGTCTATTGATATGATGAATTATGTTTGTTGATTTCTGTATATTGAAACAACTTACAACCCTGGGATGAATGCCACTTGAGCATGGCACACAATTTTTTTTATATATTTTTGGATGTGATTTCCCAAAATTTTATTAAGAATTTTTGCATCTATATTCATGAGGGATATTGGTCTGAAGTTTCTTTCCTTGATATGTCTTTGTCAGTTTTGGTATCAGGGTAATACTAGCTTCATAGAATGAGTTGGAAATGATTCCCTCCTTTTCTATTTCATGGAATAATTTGAGAAGGATTGGTATTAGTGCTTCTTTGAAGGTCTGGTAGAACTTGGCTAAGAATTTGTCTGGTTCTGGGTTTTTCTTTCTTAGTAGACTTTTGATGGCATCTTTAATTTTATTGCTTCAAATTGATCTGCTTAAATTTTCTATGTCCTCCTGATTCAATTTGGGTAGGTCATATTATTCTAGAAATTTGTTGATGTCTTCAAGATTTTCTAGTAGAGTATAAATTTTCAAAATAGTTTCTAATTATCCTCTGTATTTCAGTAGGGTTCATTGTGATATTTCCTTTTTCATCAAAAATTTTAGTAATTTGAGTTTTCTTTCTTCATTTGTTGATGAAGGGTTTATCAATTTTATTTTTTCAAAGAACCAACATTTTGTTTCATTGATTTTTTTTTTTGTTTCAATTTCATTGATTTCAACTCTGATTTTAATTATTTCCTGCCTTCTGCTGCTTTTGGTGTTGGTTTGTTCTTCTTTTTCTAGGGCTTTGAGATGTAATGTTAGATCATTTATTTGGTGACTTTCCACCCTTTTAATGAATGAGCTCAATGCAATGAACTTTCCTCTTAGAACTGCCTTCATAGTGTCCCAGAGATTTTGATATGTAGTATTGTCATTTATCTCTAAGTATTTTTTTTTTTTATTTTGTCCCTGATTTCTTTTGCTATCCATTGGTCATTCAATAGCATATTATTTAGTCCCCAGGTGTAAGAGTAGTTTCTGTCTTCTATTTTATCATTGATTTCTAACGTCATTCCATTATAACCTGATAGAATGCAGGATATTATCTCTCCTTTTTTGTACTTGCTAAGAGTTGCTTTGTGGCAATTAAGATATGGTCTATTTTAGAGAAGAATCCATGTGGTACTGAGAAGAAAGTGTATTCAGTCATTGATGGGTGAAATATTCTATGTGTCTGTTAAGTGTAAATTATTAACTGTATTGTTTAGTTATATAGTGTCTTAATTTAGTTTTTGTTTGGAGGATCTATCCAGTGGTAAGAGAGGTGTGTTAGGTCACCCAGTGTTATTGTGTTGTGTTCTATTTGATTTTTGAAACTGAGAAGGGTTTGTTTGATGAACACAGATACTCCATTGTTTGGGGCATAAATATTTACAATTATTATGACTTGTTGATGTATATATAATTCCTTTAAGTAGTATCAAATATCATTCTTTGTCCCTTCTGATTAACTTTGGCTTGAAGTCTACTTTATCTGAGATGAGGACAGAAATTCCTGCTTGTTTATGAGATCCATGTAAATGATATGTTTTTCCCCATCCCTTTACCTTCCATCTGGGGATGTCTTCGTCTGTGAGGTGAGTCTCTTAGAGACAGCATATTTTTGGGTACTGTTTTTTTTTTTTTTTTAATGGGGTTTTGATGTTTTTTTTTTTTTTTTTATTTTTTTTATTTTTTTTTTTTTTTTAAGTTGTCACTTTTTTTTTTTTTTTTTATTGTAAACAAATGGGATACATGTTGTTTCTCTGTTTGTACATGGCGTAAAGGCATACCATTTGTGTAATCATAAATTTACATAGAGCAATGTTGTTTGATTCATTGTGTTATTTTTTTCCCTTCCCCCCACCCCTCCCACCCCTCTTTACCCTCTATACAGTAGTTCCTTCCTCTATACTTGCCCCCCTCCCTAACCCTAACTCTAACCCTTCCCTCCCCCCCATTATGTGTCAACCTCCACTTATTAGCGATATCATTCGTCCTTTGGCTTTTTGAGATTGGCTTATCTCACTTAGCATGATATTCTCCAATTTCATCCATTTGCCTGCAAATGTCATAATTTTATCATTCTTTATGGCTGAGTAATATTCCATAGTATATATATACCACAGTTTCTTTATCCACTCATCAATTGAAGGGCATCTAGGTTGGTTCCACAGTCTGGCTATTGTGAATTGAGCAGCTATGAACATTGATGTGGCTGTATTTCTGTAGTATGCAGATTTTAAGTCCTTTGGGTATAGGCCAAGGAGTGGGATAGCTGGGTCAAATGGTGGTTCCATTCCAAGTTTTCTAAGGAATCTCCACACTGCTTTCCATAGCGGCTGCACTAATTTGCAGCCCCACCAGCAGTGTATGAGTGTACCTTTCTCCCCACATCCTCGCCAACACCTGTTGTTGCTCGTATTCTTGATAATCGCCATTCTAATTGGGGTGAGATGGAACCTTAGGGTGGTTTTGATTTGCATTTCTCTTATTACTAGAGATGTTGAACATTTTTCCATATGTTTGTTGATTGCTTGTAGATCTTCTTCTGTGAAGTGTCTATTCATTTCCTTAGCCCATTTGTTGACTGGACTGTTTTGAATTCTTGGAGTAGAGTTTTTTGAGTTCTTTATAGATTCTGGAGATTAGTGCTCTATCTGAAGTATGATTGGCAAAGATATTCTCCCACTCTGTAGGCTCTTTCTTCACATTGCTGATAGTTTCCTTTGCTGAGAGAAAGCTTTTTAGTTTGAATCTATCCCAGTGGTTGATTCTAGCTTTTATTTCTTGTGCTATGGGAGTCCTGTTAAGGAAGTCTGGTCCTAGACCAACAAGATGAAGATTTGGACCTACTTTTTCTTCTATAATCTGCAGAGTCTCTGGTCTGATTCCGAGGTCCTTAATCCATTTTGAGTTTAGTTTCGTGCATGGTGAGAGATATGGGTTTAGTTTCATTCTGTTGCATATGGATTTCCAATTCTCCCAGCACCATTTGTTGAAGAGGCTATCTTTTCTCCATTGCATATTTTTGGCCCCTTTGTCTAGTATGAGAAAATTGTATTTATTTGGGTTTGTGTCCGTGTCCTCTATTCTGTACCATTGATCTACCTTTCTATTTTGGTACCAATACCATGCCGTTTTTGTTACTATTGCTTTGTAGTAGAGTTGAAGATCTGGTATTGCAATACCCCCTGTTTCACTCTTCCTGCTAAGGATTGCTTTAGCTATTCTGGGTTTCTTATTCTTCCAGATGAATTTCATAATTGCCTGCTCTATTTCTGTAAGGTACGTCATTGGGATTTTAATTGGAATTGCATTGAATTTGTATAGCACTTTAGGTAGTATGGCCATTTTGACAATATTAATTCTTCCTATCCAAGAACATGGAAGATCTTTCCATCTTCTAAGGTGTTCTTTAATTTCTTTCTTTAGTGTTGTATAGTTCTCATTGTAGAGGTCTTTCACCTCTTTTGTGAGATTGATTCCCAAGTATTTTATTTTTTTCGAGGCTATTGTGAATGGGGTAGTTTTCCTAATTTCTCTTTCTGAAGATTCATCACTTATGTATAAAAATGCGTTGGATTTATGGGCATTGATCTTGTAACCTGCTACTTTACTGAAATCACTTATGAGTTCTAAGAGTTTTCTGGTGGAATTTCCAGGTTCCTCTAAATATATAATCATGTCATCAGCGAACAGGGATAGTTTGAGTTCTTCTTTTCCAATTCGTATCCCTTTAATTTCTTTGGTTTGTCTAATTGCTCTGGCCAGAGTCTCAAGAACGATGTTGAATAGAAGTGGTGAAAGAGGGCATCCCTGCCTTGTTCCAGTTTTTAGGGGGAATGCTTTCAGCTTTTCACCATTTAGAATGATATTAGCCATGGGCTTAGCATAAATGGCCTTTACAATATTAAGGAATGTTCCCACTATCCCTATTTGTTCTAGTGTTTTGAGCATGAAGGGGTGCTGTATTTTATCAAATGCTTTTTCTGCGTCTATTGAAATAATCATGTGATTCTTGACTTTAAGTCTATTAATATGGTGAATTACGTTTATTGATTTCCTGATGTTGAACCAACCTTGCATCCCTGGGATGAAACCCACTTGATCATGGTGCACTATCTTTTTAATATGTTTTTGTATGCGATTTGCTAAAATTTTGTTGAGAATTTTTGCGTCGATGTTCATTAAGGATATTGGTCTGAAATTTTCTTTCCTTGATGAGTCTCTGTCTGGTTTAGGTATCAGTGTGATATTGGCTTCATAGAATGAGTTTGGGAGGGTTCCCTCCTCTTCTATTTTATGGAATACTTTGAGAAGTATTGGAATGAGCTCTTCCTTAAAGGTTTTGTAGAACTCGGCTGAGAACCCATCTGGTCCCGGACTTTTCTTTGTTGGTAGGCTTTTGATGACTTCTTCTATTTCAGTACTTGAAATTGGTCTATTTAAATTGTTTATGTCCTCCTCATTCAGTTTAGGCAATTCATATGTCTCTAGAAACCTGTTGATGTCTTCGAAATTTTCTATTTTGTTGGAGTATAGATTTTCAAAATAGCTTCTAATTATGTTTTGTATTTCCATCCTGTCTGTAGTAATATTTCCTTGTTCATTCCGAATTTTAGTGATTTGGGTTTTCTCTCGTCTTCTCTTTGTTAGTGTGGCTAAAGGTTTATCAATTTTGTTTATTTTTTCGAAGAACCAACTATTTATTTTGTCAATTTTTTGTATTGTTTCTTTTGTTTCAATTTCATTGATTTCAGCTCTGAGTTTAACAATTTCCTGTCTTCTACTACTTTTGGTGCTGTTCTGTTCTTCTTTTTCTAAGGCTTTGAGCTGTAGTGTTAGGTTGTTTATTTGTTGAGTTTTACTTCTTTTATTAAATGCGCTCCATGAAATAAATTTCCCTCTAAGTACTGCTTTCATAGTGTCCCAGAGGTTTTGATATGATGTTTCTTTGTTCTCATTTACCTCTAAGAATTTTTTAATTTCCTTCTTAATATCTTCTGTTATCCATTCATCATATAATAGCATATTGTTTAACCTCCAGATGTTGGAATAGTTTCTGTGTTTTACTCTTTCATTTATTTCTAACTTCAATCCATTATGATCTGATAGAATACATGCTAGTGTCTCTATCTTCTTGTATTTGCTAACATTAGCTTTGTGGCATAATATATGGTCTATTTTAGAGAAGGATCCATGTGCTGCTGAGAAGAAAGTGTATTCACTCTTGGTTGGATGGAATATTCTATAAATGTCCGTTAAGTCTAAATTATTGATTGTGTTGTTGAGATCTATGGTTTCTTTGCTCAATTTTTGTCTGGAAGATCTGTCCAGTGGTGAGAGCGGCGTGTTAAAATCACCTAGTATTATTGTGTTGTGGTCTATTTGGTTTCTGAAATTGAGAAGGATTTGTTTGACATACATAGATGAGCCACTGTTTGGGGCATAGATGTTTATGATTGTTATATCTTGCTGATTTATGCTTCCCTTAAGCAGTATGAAATAACCTTCTTTATCCCTTCTGACTAACTTTGGCTTGAAGTCCACATTATCGGAAATGAGGATGGATACTCCAGCTTTTTTGCTGAGTCCATGTGCATGGTATGTTTTTCCCCATCCTTTCACCTTTAATCTATGGGTATCTTTTTCTATGAGGTGAGTCTCTTGCAGGCAACATATTGTTGGATCTTTCTTTTTAATCCAGTCTGCCAGTCTATGTCTTTTGATTGATGAATTCAGGCCATTAACGTTCAGGGTTATTATAGAGAAATGATTTGGTTTCCTGGTCATTTGGTTCATTTTTAAAATTTTGTTTATTTATTTGTTTGACACAACTTGTTTCCTCCTTTATTTGACAATTCCTTTAGGATAATTCCTCCCTTTGCTGATTTGCTTCTTTGTTTTTCATCTCTTCCTCATGGAATATTTTGTTGAGAATGTTCTGTAATGCTGGCTTTCTTTTTGTAAATTCTTTTAGCTTTTGTTTATCATGGAAGGATTTTATTTCATCGTCAAATTTGAAGGTAAGTTTTGCTGGGTATAAGATTCTTGGTTGGCATCCATTTTCTTTCAGGGCTTGAAAAATGTTGTTCCAGGACCTTCTAGCTTTTAGGGTCTGGATTGAAAAATCTGCTGATATGCGTATTGGTTTCCCCCTGAATGTAATTTGGTTCTTTTCTCTCACAGCCTTTAAAATTCTGTCTTTATTTTGTATGTTAGGTATTTTCATTATAATGTGCCTTGGTGTGGGTCTGTTGTAATTTTGTGTATTTGGAGTCCTGTAAGCCTCTTGAACTTGATTTTCCATTTCATTCTTCAGATTTGGGAAATTTTCTGATATTATTTCATTGAATAGGTTGTTCATTCCTTTGGCTTGTTTCTCTAGGCCTTCCTCAATCCCAATAATTCTTAAATTTGGCCTTTCATGATATCCCATAGTTCTTGTAGATTCTGTTCATGATTTCTTACCATCTTCTCTGTTTGTTCAGCTTTGTTTTCAAGGTTAAATATTTTGTCTTCAATGTCTGAGGTTCTGTCTTCCAGGTGTTCTATCCTATTGGATATGCTTTCTATGGAGTTCTTAATTTGGTTTATTGTTTCCTTCATGTCAAGGATTTCTGTTTGGTTTTTTTTCAATATCTCTAACTCTTTATTGAAATGATCTTTTGCTTCCTGTATTTGCTCTTTTAACTGTCGATTGGTGCGATCAATCAATGCTTGCATTTGCTCTTTCATCTCATCATTCAATGCTTGCATTTGCTCTTTCATCTCCTCGTTTGCTTCTCTGATCATTTTAATTATGTACATTCTGAACTCCTTTTCTGTCATTTCTTCTGCCATGCTGTCATTGGGTTTTATTGATGTAACATCTAGATTTGTGTGCAGCATTTTCTTTCCTTGTTTTCTCATGTTGTTCAGATATCAGTGGACCGCTGAGATATTGCAGATTTCCTCTGTTGATTTACAATGACCCTGAAGATTTCTATATATATCCCCTCTTAGCCTTCAGTAGGCTGAAGTCTTGGAGGAGGTTGATAATGCGGTGCTCCACAAGGAAGCTGCCTCTCTAGGAGTGGTGGCCTTCAGGTGGGGTATATTCCCTGCTAGTGGGCAGAGGTGCCTCCACTTGTTGACCAATGGTCATCCAAAGGGGACCTAGGCTGTGGGCTGAGGCAAGGCCTGTTTGGGCCTGAGCCTCTGGTTTTACCGTCCTTGTGGGAAACCTCACCCAGCAGGGAAGACTCACCCGGTGGGGAGGTCTCGCTGGTCAGTTTCCTCCTAGAGGTTCCCCTCAATTTACATCTACTGCCTGGGCTGGGCTGCCTTCCTCTGCAAAGTTTCCAGGGGCCCGGCCCTACCTCCTGGGCCTGGGAGCCTCACCCTTCGCAGATGAATCTCCTTAGGCTGCCCCTCCTCAGAGAATTTGCCCATAGGCCTGGAACCTTCGCTCCGCCCTAAGCCTGTCTCTGTGCGGCTCTTCCACCCAGAAGCCTCCTAGATCCTGGGACCCTGTTCTGCACCTAATCGCCTGGCTGCGTGGCCCCTCCTCTGAGCAGCCACCTGTGGCCCCGAACAATCGCTCTGAGTCCCAGAGACCCGCCACAGGCCTCTTCCTCCAGACAGCTGCCCAGTATGCCGGTGCGGTCACTAGGAGTCCAAGAAACTCACTTCGTGCCTCCTCCTCCCACCAACCACCCGTAGCCCGGGGCAATCAATCACTCCGAGTCGAAGTGACCCTGCCCGTTCCTCCTCCTTCTCCAGATAACCCCCCGGGTGTTCAGGAGCAGTCCCTCTGAGTGGCTCTGAATCCACGTGACCCGCTGCACGGGTCCTCTGGGCCACCGCCCGGAGCTCTGGTGTGGTCCCTCAAGACCAAGCGTCCCACCACGCTTCTCCTCCAGGCAGCCCCCCTGTGTTCAGGAGCTGTCACTTTAAGACCAAATAACTCACCACTCGCCTTCTCCTCTGAGCAGCCGCCTGGAGCGCTAATGCAGTCACTGCGAGTCCAAAGGACCCGCCGCGCTCCTTCTCCTCCTTCTCCTACTCCTCCGGGCAGGCCCCGGGGTTCAGAAGTGGTCAGGGTCCAAACAGCTCGCCACGCAGCCCCTTCTCTGGCAACCGCCTGTAGTTCCCGTATAGTCGCCCGAATCCAAGCGGCCGCTCCTCTTCCTCCTCGTCCTCAGGGCAGGCCCCGGGGTTCAGAAGCGTCGTTCTGATTCCAAACAGCTCGCTGTGCGGCTTCTCCTCTGGCAACCGCCTGCAGCTCTGGCGCAGTCTCTCCGAATCCAAGTGGCCACGC
Source organism: Sciurus vulgaris (assembly GCF_902686455.1). Taxonomy (NCBI): domain Eukaryota; kingdom Metazoa; phylum Chordata; class Mammalia; order Rodentia; family Sciuridae; genus Sciurus; species Sciurus vulgaris. The sequence goes on from NC_136467.1 coordinate 54,141,205, forward strand.
TCCTCTCCTCCTCCTCAGGGCAGGCCCCGGTGTCCTGAGTCCACACAGTTCTCCCCGCCTCTCCTCCCCCGGGCAGCCGCCGGAGCCCCAGTGGCTGCTCCGAGTCCCAGCGCTGTGCCGACCGGCCTCCTCTATGGCGCTCCAGCGGGGGGAGGGGCGTCTCGCCGGCAGTTCTACTTCACAAAGTTTCCTGCGTTCCGGGACCCCCGTCCCATCCGGGATGCCCCCCCAGGGGGTGAGAGTCACCCGGCTACTTTGAGTTGGTCCCAAGCGTCTCAATATCTCCTCTCTTGAATCCTGAGTTCTGGAGCAACACGTAATGCAGCCACCCTCTAGGCCGCCATCTTGAAAACCTCCGGGTTTTGATGTTTTTTAGAAAATGTTTTTAAAAATGTTTTTTGTGTTTTCTGGCCTTCATGATTTCCAAGGAGAATTCAGCTATCATTCAAACCATTATCCTCTTGTGTGTAGTGGTTTATGTTTTTTGTTTTCCCTAGCTGTTTTTTTTTAAATTTATTTTTATTGTAAACAAATGGGATACATGTTGTTTGTTTGTACATGAAGTAAAGGCATACCATTTGTGTAATCATACATCTACATAGGTAATGGTGTTTGATTCATTCTGTTATTTTTCCTTCCCCCACACCCCTCCCACCCCTCTTTTCCCTCTATACAGTCCCTCCTTCCTCCATTCTTGCCCCTCTCCCACCCCCCATTTTGTGTCATATCTGCTTATCAGTGAGATCATTTGTCCTTTGGTTTTCTGAGATTGGCTTATCTCACTTAACATGATATTCTCCAATTTCATCCATTTGCCTGCAAATGCCATAATTTTATTATTCTTTATGGTTGAGTAATATTCCATTGTATATATATACCACAGTTTCTTTATCCGTTCATCAATTGAAGGACATTTAGGTTGGTTCCACAATCTGGCTATTGTGAATTGAGCAGCTATGAACATTGATGTGGCTGTATCTCTGTAGTATGCTGATTTTAAGTCCTTTGGGTATAGGCTGAGGAGTGGGATAGCTGGGTAAAATGGTGGGTCCATTCCAAGTTTTCTAAGGAATCTCCACACTGCTTTCCAGAGTGGCTGCACTAATTTGCAACCCCACCAGCAGTGTATGAGTGTACCTTTTTCCCCACATCCTTGCCAACACCTATTGTTGCTTGTATTCTTGATAATTGCCATTCCAATTGAGATGAGATGGAATCTTAGGGTAGTTTTTATTTGCATTTCTCTTATTACTGAAGATGTTGAACATTTTTTCATATATATGTTGATTGCTTGTAGATCTTCTTCTGTGAAGTGTCTGTTCATTTCCTTAGCCCATTTGTTGATTGGGTTATTTGTATTCTTGGTGTAGAGTTTTTTGAGTTCTTTATATATTCTGGAAATTAGTGCTCTATCTGAAGTATGATTGGCAAAGATATTCTCCCACTCTGTAGGCTCTCTCTTCGCATTGCTGATAGTTTCTTTGCTGAGAGAAAGCTTTTTAGTTTGAATCTATCCCAGTTATTGATTCTTGCTTTTATTTCTTGTGCTATGGGAGTCCTGTTGAGGAAGTCTGGTCCTAAGCCGACATGTTGAAGATCTGGACCTACTTTTTCTTCTATAATCTGCAGGGTCTCTGGTCTGATTCCGAGGTCCTTAATCCATTTTGAGTTTAGTTTTGTGCATGGTTTAGTTTCATTCTGTTGCATATGGATTTCCAATTCTCCCAGCACCATTTGTTGAAGAGGCTATCTTTTCTCCATTGCATATTTTTTGGCCCCTTTGTCTAGTATGAGAAAATTGTATTAATTGGGTTTGTGTCCATGTCCTCTATTCTGTACCATTGATCTACCTGTCTATTTTGGTACCAATACCATGCTGTTTTTGTTACTATTGCTTTGTAGTATAGTTGAAGTTCTGGTATTGCAATAGGGGTCCTGTTTTTTAATCCAATCTGCAGTGTATGTCTTTTGATTGATGAGTTTGGTCCATTTACATTCATTGTTATTGAGAATTATTTTTATTCTTTGTCATTTTCACTTATTTCTGGTTTTTGATTTAGTTTCTCCTTTGATTATTCTTCTAATGTTGTTCCTCCCTTTGTTGGTTTTCACTTTTATTTTTCTTCTTCATGAAATATTTTATTGAGAATGTTTTGTAGTGCAGGCTTTCTAGTTGTGAATTCTTTTAATTTTTGTTCACCATGGAAGATTTTTATTTCATCATCAATTCTAAAGCTTAATTTTGCTGGGTATAGTAATCTTGGCTGGCACCATTTTTCTTTCAGAGCTTGGCATATTATTCCAAGATTTCCTAGCTTTGAGGGTTTGGGTTGCAAAATCAGCTGTGATATGGATTAGTTTCCTTTTAAGTGTGACTTGTCATGTTTTTTTTTCCTATGGCAATCTTTAAAATTCTATCCTTAGTCTCTGTGTTAGGCATTTTCATAATAATGTGCCTTGGTGCAGGTCTGTTGTAATTTTGTACATTTGGCGTTCTCTAAGCCTTCTGTTTTTGATTTTCCATTTCATTCTTTAGGTTTGGGAAATTTTCTGATATTATTTCATGAAAAGATAGTTCATTCCTTTGGTTTGTATCTCTGAGCCTTCATCTATTCCAGTAAGTCTTAAATTTGGTCTTTTCAGGTTATCACATATTTCTTGGAAGTTCTGTTCATAGTATCTTAACATCTTTTCTCCATGGTCAACTTTATTTTAAATATTATATAGTTTGTCTTCCTTGCCTGAAACTCTGTCTTCCAAGTAGACTAGTCTGTCGGTGATGCTTTCCATTTAATTTTTAATTTTGTTTATTGATTCCTTAATTTCAAGGATTTCTGGTTTTCCTTCTTTAGAATCTCTATCTCATTATTTAAGTGATCTTTCATTTCCTGTATTTTCTCTTGGATTTTATTCCTTACATCATCCTTTACCTCACAGATTATTTTAACTTTGTACATTTTGAACTCCTTCTCTGACATTTCTTCCACGTGGTGTTGATGGATTCTGTTACTGAAGCATCTTGGTTTGTTTGGGGCAATTTTTTCCCTTGATTTTTCATATTGTTTGTCTACCCATTTAATAGGATTGATCTGAGGGCTTAGAGTTTCTATCCTGTAGATTTACAGTGTTCCTGAATGTTTCCAGTACCTCACTGTTTAGGAGAGACAAATAATTACAACAACCAATGCAAACAATATACAGCATTAAACCAAATTGTTCCTGTGATGAATTCTACAATGTTGTCACAATAAATAGAAATGATATGATCAGTTATTGCCTACAATAAAAATAGTAAGTAAACCCTTGCAAAAGGTTTTACAGTTTTGAATAGTAGACAGGGAGAGAACAGAAGTGAGGTAGGATGTGCTGATTATGAGGAGGAGGAGAAAAGATAGAAAAAAATTAAAGGAAAAGTGAAAGAGAGAACAATAGATATTGGCTGCTGACAGAAGAAAAGAGAGAAAGAGAATCAAGGGAAACAAATAGGTGAGGGAAAACATAAAGTAAAAAATTTAAAAATAAAAAATAAAAGAATACAAAACAAAACTGAAATATACTAGTTGAGCATCATAGTCCTCAAAAAACTGATCCATGAAAAATAACTGGTTTCAAAAATTCTAGAAATGAAAGAAAAATACAAATATGTATAAATGTCCATGAACCATTAAGTTCATAATTAAATAGAAAAAAAAAGAGATCTTTATGAAAAGTTAAAGAATTGTTTCCATTGGAGTTTCAAAGATTCTCAGTTTCCTTTCTCAAAAGTGTTAGTTGGGGTTGTCTGGAGTATGATGCTTGCTCTACCCTCTGGGTGGGGTTGTCGGAGTGAGAGAGGTAATCTTATAGGCAGAACTCCTGGAGGCAGGGTTTGGGCTTAGGTGGGCTCTAGGATCTTTGCTGAATGTCAATTGGTCTGAAGATTTCAAATCAGCACACCTTTAGGGCCTAGCAATTGCTGGGCCCCAGGGATTTCCCCTGGGTTCCATTTGTGTGGAGGAGGAGCCAATTCATGGTCTACTACATCACCTGCTGGCCACACATTTCCTGGTCTTGGGTTCAGTTTCCAAATTCAATCTCTCCAACCTCCACCCTTCTGAATTCCCAGCCAGGATCTTTGCCCCATGTTTGATTTTCTCCTGGTCACTTAGGCACACTCTGTGTTGTGCAGTGTGGGGTCTGTCAGGCTTGTATTTGGGGCCAAACTCAGGTTTGTCAGGAATCAGCTCTCTCAGCTGCTGGACCCTATGCTGTATCTGCAAAATGGTTCCTTCCTCTGTCCCCTGCATATTGCCAGAAGAGATGCAGTTTCTTTCCTGTACAAGGATATTGTGCAGCATGCCTTTCAGTTTAGTTGGGCAGTGTCTTTGATCTCTAAACTCTCTGTACCCAGATATGCCTCAGAATTCCTAAAAGTATGAATTTCTTTAATTCCCTTATCCCTCCACTTTACTCACCTGAGGGGGACTGCTCTGGGGTGGTGCCTGTGGCCAGGCAGCAGCTATGGCACTGGGGATTTCTTCCTTATTTTATTATTTCCAATCTCCTGAGTCCCTGATCTGCTTTGAGTGTCCAGTATTAAATTCCAGTAAAGTCCTCCCAGCTTTTTTTTTTTTTTTTTTTTTTTTTTCATTCACCCACCTTGTGAGAAGCTGCCGGTTTGCTTTCTTGGTTTCACACCATTGAGCAGCTAGGAAAGCAACCTTCTCTATTCTGTCATCTTGAAATGCCTTTTTCTTGTACCAACTCTTCATAGCCTATAAATTATATCAACTTGCTCTTCCTACTAGATTCATTCCCAGTAAAATAAAGGTATATTAAATAAAAGTATCTTAAAAATAACAAGTGAAACTTAAGATACTTGATTCTTTTTTAAAAAAAATATTTTTTAGTTAAAGATGGACACAATACCTTTTATTTATTTATTTGCTAATTTATTTTTATGTGGTGCTGAGGATCAACCCAGTGCCTCACATGTGCCAGGCAAATGCTCTACCACTGAGCCACAATGCCAGTCCTGATGTTTTACTTTTATGAATTAATTTTTACAAAAGGAAATCAGTATATAGATTAGGTGATATTTATTGATCAATACTTAAAAACTCAATGAGAAGAAATTAAACTAAACCATTCCTGAGACTATTAAATCAACACATTTCTTTCTGCAGATTTACTTTCTGACAGTGGGTTTCAATTTCAGTTTCAGTTTAATTCGTTTTTGAAATTTGACTTTCTGAAGCAAATTGTAAGTTCTTTTTTTTTCCCTAGTGCATAAAATCCTTTTTGTTTAATTTATTTAGATGTACTTGCATCATTAAAACTACTATATCCCAATTCTATTACCACATTCTCTTGGCAGTTGTAGATGAAATTCAACAGAAGAGAGAGAAATCTTTGGTAGAGCTAAGCATGTGCTCTACTACTGAGCTTCATCCCCAGCCCTACTTCACAAATTATTGAGTGTCATGGAGTACCAGACACTGGATATTGGCAAATAAAAAAAACAGGGCATTTGCACTCATGCTATGATTATTGCTTCTGGTGAAATATGCTTTCTCTCTTTCTCTTTTATTGGGTACTAAAAATTGAACCCAGGGGTGCTCTATCATTGAGCTACTACCTCAACTACTTTTTTTTTTCTTTGAGAGGTTCTCAAAAAAACCCATTCTAGCCTCAAACTTGTGATCCTCCTCCCTCTGCCTCCCAAGTAGCAGTGTGCCACCATGCCTGTCTCCTGTTGCTCTCAAGACATCACTGATGGGGCTGTGGTTGTAGCTCAGTGATAGAGTGCCTTCATGGCATGTGTGAGACACTGGGCTCCATCCTCAGCATCACATAAAAACAAATAAATAAAATAAAGGTATTGTGTCCATCTACAACCGATTAAAAAACAAAAACAAAAAAGGACACCACTGAGCTAGGTGCAGTGGGACACATGAAGCCCTAAGACACTTAGTGAGGCCTAAGCAACTTAACAAGATTCTGTCTCAAAATAGAAAATCAAAAGGACTGGGGATGTAGCTCAGTGATAAAGTGCCTCTGGGTTCAATCCCCAGAACCCCCCAAAACAACAACAATAACAAAAAAAAGACCACTGAAATAAAGATTCAGAAGTACAAAGAGAGGCAAAATAATAGAAAAGAAATTGGGAATGAGCTTTTGAAACTTAAGACTGTGGTGACAGAGGAAATAGAGCTGCAGGTCTCAATCATAAGGCTAGAGAGATACAGATCGCAAACCTTTCAGAAGTTCTGGGGCTGCAGTTAGCATACAAGGAAGTATGACAACAGTCTGCAGAGCTGGGACATTAATGGAAGAATTACATATAAAACAGTTGATCTTTGTCTTAGTCTGTTTTGTGTTACTATAAGAAATATCTGAGGTTTGGTATTTTATAAAGGAAAGAGACTTATTTAGCTCACAATTTTTATAGGCTGAAAGTCCAAGACCAGGCAGTCCCATCTGGTGAGGGCCATCTGGTTATATCATAGTGTCATAGTGAATGGAAACCTTAGGGGGAACATGTGTGAAAGAGAGAGGTCACATGGTGAAAAAGGAAGCCTAGAAAGCTGAACTTGTTTATAACAACCTGCTTTCTCAGTAATTAATCCAGTTCCATGAAACCTAATCCACTTACTTGAGATGGACATTAATGCCTTCCAAGAGTGGTACCCCCAATGACCTATTACTTCCCACTAGGCTCCAACTCTCAATGGTTCCATCACCCCTTAATACCATTACACTGGGTACCATGCTTCTGACATATGAACCTTTGGGAGACAAATCATATCCAAACCATGGCAATCTTCCCTTGACTACTTCATTCCTCTACAGGTAAAATGTTGTCAGAGCACAGGTTTCAGACATTTAACATCAAGTCAAAAACAGGAGTGCTCTCCCCTTCCCTCCCTCCCTACTCCCTTTCTTCCTTCCCTCCACTAGGAATAAAACCTTGGGCCTCACAAATGCTGCACAAGGGCTGGGGACATAGCTCAGTTGGTAGAGTGCTTGCCTCGCATGCACAAGGTCCTGGGTTCAAATCCCCAGCACCGCAATAAACAAACAAACAAATAAATAAATAAATGTTGTACAAGAGCTCTACCACCAAGCCATGCCCCTAGCCTTGGAGTCCTATTCTCTAAAAGAAGAGAGGAGAGGAGGTTTGCACCCTCCAAAGTGTCTTTTCTGGTTGCTTTTTTCTTTTTTCCAAACCCATAGGGACTGGGGATTTGAACCCCAGCCTTTCTGCTTGCAAAGCAGCGCCCTACGGGATGGTCTATATCGTCTGCACTAAAAGAAGAGAAATACTAAGGTTCATAATGTAAATGTGAGCTCCTCAGAGGAAAGCAAAAGAGAGAGTTGGTAATAAGAATCAATCTCAGGGCTGGGGATATAGCTCAGCTCACAGAGTGCTTGCTTCAAATGCATAAGGCCCTGGGTTCAATCCCCAGCACCCACCCCATGGGGAAAAAAAAAAAAAAAAAAACCGACCTCAGAAGTTTAACATATAATTAGTGAGAGTCCCTATAATAATTGCAAATAGAGTGGTAAAGAGTGAGAAATAATAACAGTGGAGAAGAGAAGAGAAAATAATAGAGCAAAACAAACTTACAACATTTCTATGGGAAAAAAATAAAATGCTTAAAAGGGAAAAACAGATTTATGGGGCTGGGGAGATAGCTCAGTCAGGAGAGTGCTTGCCTTGTAAGCACAAGGCCCTGGGTTCCATCCCCAGCACCCCCCCCCCCCAAAAAAAAAAAAAAAAAAAAAAACGAAAAAAACCAAAACAGATTTATTATATATCTGAACTACTTAATGTTAGAAAATAATGGGGGAATGTCTTCAGGGTTCTGAGAAAAATTCATTTCCTATTTAGAATTGTATGCTTTGCCAAAAAAAAAAAAAAAAAAAAAAAATTCAAGTGTAAAGGTTTAGAATGCAACCAGTTTAATTTTTGCTTATTGAGGACCTCATGACCCCAATGAGGAGAAACATATAAACATGAAAATAAGAGAAGTGTAAAGAAGTCTGCACAGGGTGTTAACAGCATGGGTAGATGAGGGGCACCCAACTCGGCACAGAGGAGTCAAGAGATTCCTGAAGACAATCCTGAGCTGAACCTTAAACCACAGGGAAACAACGTGGCAAATCTCTTCAACAAATTTCCCTGCTCTAGATTAGACTGTGGTAAGAGAAATTTTATCCTCATATGCAAATTTGACTTCTATATAGATCATAAACAGGATGACTAAGGACATAAGCATGAACAAATAGCCATAATTTTGCCTACTATTTCCATCACATATGCAGTGAACCTGATTTGCAAGATTTGCAAGATTTGATTAATCCATTGGCTGCTGGGCACATGCTCCTTTCATTGACTTGAATGAATTTTGAAACCATCTCTTTGTTTCTTTCATTATGGTTGTCTACCTCGGGCAAATGAACTCAACTTTTTCTTTTTTGTGTGATACTGGGGATTGAACCCAGGGACATTTTGCCACTGAAACTAACCCCCAGTCCTTTTTATTTTTATTCTGAGACAGAGTCTCACTGAGTTGCTGAGGCTGGCCTCAAACTTGGGATCCTCCTGCCTTAGCCTCCAGAGCCACTGGTATTACAGTTGTGTGCCACTGCACCTAACCCAAACTAGACTTATACAAAATTTCTTACTGGTATGTGATTAGGCCTTATTAACTATTTGTGGGATTATCCTTTTTTTTGTTGTTCTTTTTTTTTGTTTTGTTTTTTGTTTAAACCATAGGGAAGGCTATAAGCTGGCATCAGGGAACAGTTCCTGCTATTTTGGAGTTAGAAAGTTTAGAATTGGGACTAAAAAGTTTAGAATTGGGACTAAAGAGTGCAAGAACGGCTGCTAATGTTAGATTTGTGGGATTTTTTTCCCCCTGAAAACATATTAAGAGACAAATTATGTTTCTATGTAGTCTTGCTACAATTTTGAAAAAAATTGTTTTTTCTTTTTTTCTGAATGAAAAGAAAAATGTCCACCAGTTCTCTAAAATAACTATCAGCTTGACAGTAGCATTAATGTACTCTGTTGTTTTGTAGCACAATGTATTTCGTGTATATAGGAGGACATCCTGTATTTTGCACACACAGTGTACTAAAATGTGATAATAAAAAGAACAAGCAGGGTATGGTGCTTCATGTCTATAATCCCAGTGGCTGAGGCAAGCAGTTTCCAAGTTTGAGATCAGCCTCAGCAACTCAGCAAGACCCCGTCTCAAAATAAAAAATAAAAACAGCTGGGAATGTGGCTTGTTTGTCAAGCACCTTTAGGTTTAATCCCCCATACCAAAAAGAAAAAAAAGGAAAGAAAAAAATACTAGTCCAATTTGTTTAGTTGTAGATGGACACAATAACGTTATTTTATTTATTTATTTTTATGTGATGCTGAGGATCAAAACCATTGCCTCACACATCCTAGGCAAGTGCTCTACCACTGAGCCACAATCCCAGCCCCAACAAGTCCAATTTTTAAGGATCATATTTGTCTACCATGTTATGTTTTTGTCATCAAAGTAATACCTTTAAAAGAGGAAGAGGGAGTGCTTCATTAACATTTCTGTAGTTAGCTCCTTTATGGAAAGAAAATAGAAGAAAGTCCAGTTTGGAGATACCAGATTCCCTACTACTGCCACCAAACATGGCATAGGATGAGGGCAACATCCACCCCCAGTTTTTAAAGATGGCCTATTATTCAGTGACAGAGTCAAAACTTGTGCACAGTTGTGGGCTGAATGTTTAGCCCCCAAATTTGTCTACCTGGAACCTATAAATGTCATACTATGGAAACAGGGATTTTGCAGATATTCTTAAGCTAAAATTAGTTTATACTGGATTAGGATGGGTCTTAAATTCAATTTGACTGTTATCCCTATATGAAGGAAATTCAGACACAGACACAGACGGAAAATGGCTATGTGCAGACAGGGAAAGAGATTGGAGTTTCACATCCATAAAGCCAGCAATGCCAAAGACTGAAGGCAATCACCAGAAATTGGAAGATGTCAGGAAAATTCTCTCCTCCAAGTTTTAGAGAGAACATAGCCCTGTAGACATCTTGATTTTAGACTCTTGGTCTCCAGAACTGTCAGATAATTAATTCTTGTTGTTTTGTGGCAGCAGTTTGTGGTAATTTAGCACAGCAGCCCCAGGAAAGGAACCCAACCATCAATCAAGTTCCCCCTATACCCTATCAGTAGCAGGTGGGCAGCCTATTCTTAGTCTGGTCTGCATCTTCAACCAACAGAGATCCTACTGACTTTCATTCCGTCTACTCAACTGCCTTGACATTAACTGTACTAAGGAGATTAGAATGTTTCTCCATTAGCCTGTAAGATTAGTCCATTCTTATTAAAAACAATTCCTTTTTTTAGAATAAATGTTTAAGTGGTACAATTATCCCTCCCAGAAGTGTAGCAGATATTTACATGGTAGTTAGCGAACTGAAACCTGACTGGTCAGAGAACTGTTGCTGGTAGGGTGGAAAGAGAAAAGGCAAGGAAGGTCTCTTACACTTACCAAGACAATGAACATCTCAACAGCAATGGCAATTCTCTGTATTTCATAAGCCCTGTGACTCTTGCATAACTGAGAAGGGAAAATAATGACTGATATCAACCAAATATGAAGGGAAAAAAGGTTAGTGGACTGGGTTTGTGGCTCAGTGGTATAGCACTTGTCTAGCACGCATGAGGTCCTGGGTTGGATCCTCAGCACCACATAAAAATAAAGGTATTGTGTCTACTAAAACAAAATATTAAAAAAAAAGGTTAGTAATTCTAATATATGTGAAGCAGAATTTATGACAGTGCTATGGGTTGGATATGGTTTGAGTGTTATCCCCAAAGTTTTCATGTTTTGAAATTTAATCCTCATTGTGATGTATTTATTAAGAGGGTAGAAACCTAATCTATGGTGTTGAGAATAGGGCCTTTGGGAGGTGACTGGGATTAGATAATCATCAGGGTGACCCCCATGATTGCATCCTGACAGCTTTTGTTGTCAGGCCTTTTGCTAAGGCTTCTGTTTGGTCCCCAGGGTGGCAATGTTGGGAGATGGTAAAATCTTTAGGTGGTAGGGCCATGTGGGAGGTTTTCAGGTCACTGGGAGCATACCCTTGAGGGGTCTGTGGGACTCTGGACTCTTCCTCTTCCTCTTTTGCTTCCTGGCCAAGAGATGAATGGTTTTTGCTCCACCACGTGTTGCTGTTATGATGTGCTGCTCTGTCACAGCCAAAGCAAACAATCAATAATGAACTGGGACCTCCAAAACTGTAAGCCAAAATAAAACTTTTCATTATGGTGTCAGAAAGCTAATATAACTTTATAAGAAGCAGGAGAAGCTGGGTACAAATGGCACATGCCTATCATTCAAGTGACTCAGGAGGTTGAGCAGGAGGATTGTAAGTCTGAGGCAAGTCTCAGCAACTCACTGAGACCCTGTTTCAATTAAAAAAGAAAGAAAGAAAAAAGGCTGGGTATGTAACTCAGAGATAAAGTGCTCCTGGGTTCAATTCTCAGTAACAAACAATAAACAAAAAGAAGCATATCATCAGTGTGGCCCCTTGACCTTGGATCTCAAGAACCATGAGCAAAAACAAACCTCTTTTCTTTAAAAAGTTAACTCTTTTCTGTATGGTGGCATGTGCCCAGAGTCCCAGCTACTCAGGAGGCTGAGACAAAAGGGTTGGTTGAGCCCAGAAGGCCATCCTGGGCAACACAGCAAGACCCCCCAGTCTAAAAAAGAAAAAAAATCTCACCTGCCTCAGATATTTCATCTTAGTAATAGAAAACAGACTAATCAGAGGATGGAATGTTTCAGTGGGATCATCTGATCTTGATAAATGGCAAAAATCCTCTATAGTCTTAGAAAATTGGGGTTAAATCCTGTCACCAACCAATGGTAACACTATATAAATTATCCCCGTAAAGCCTCAGTTTTCTTATCAGTAAAACGAGGATTAAACATACCTTTCTCATAATATAAGAAATGAGTACATATTAGCTAACTTAATCCTGGGATTCAATAAATGTTAGCTCTCATGATCATTCTACTTTTTTTTATTAAAATTTTTTAAAATTTGTTCTTTTTAGGTATATATGACAATAGAGTGTATTTTAACATATTATGCTTACATTCTAATTAGGATCCCATTCCTTCGGTTGTACATGATGCGGAGTTTCCCTGGCTATGTATTCATATATGAGCGTAGGAAACTTATGTCCCATTCATTCTACTGTCTTTCCTATTCCCATTCCCCTCCCTTCCTTCATTCCCCTTTGTCTAATCCAATGAACTTCTATTTTTCCTCCCGTCATTCCACTTATTTTCCAAGAAATGTACCCAAACCAATATTCTTTCCTTAGGTCCCAATGCTTTTTTTTTTTTTTTTTTAACCTTCTGTATGTTTTCAAGCTTCCTTCTTCATATGGAAAAGTTATTATTTTTATTTTAATGAGGCTAAGATTCTCTTAGCTTCTCAACTGCCTTTTCTTCATGTGTGTAATCTTACTCTCCCCATCCACCTTCTGAAGACCTTTCACAGGTGAAGCTACATGTGCCTGGGTCCTCTTGATGCTCCATACTTTAGTCCTAGTATTTCCTAAGGGTTCACTTTTTTTTCCCCCTTCACCAGCTGTTTTCACTCAATATATGAAAAGTTCCTTTTATAAATAAACAAAATTCCCAAAATCTATTTACCACGATAGCTTCAATCATATCTTTCTTCTTCCTTTTTTAGCCATGCTCCTACTTTTTTTTTTCCTTTTACAGTTTATTTATTTAAAAAGGAAACATCTCATGGATCAAAATTCAGAGGCATGCGTGTAGTAAAATTATATTGCCTACCACTGAGTTTCAAGTACACAGTTCTCTTTCATTGAGCGGTTTCTTGCATCCTTTTAAAGATAAATCTACACATTTACAAGCAGTGTTCTTTTTCTTTCTTACAAAATGTTGGCATATTATATGTACTCTTCTAATTCTTTTTTTCTGCTTAAAATATATTTGAGTTTTTTTTTTTTTTTTTAATACCACTACATAATAATTTCGTCTTGGTTTATGTCTACAGAAAATCAGATACCAAGATAGGATTAGACAAGCAGGAGATTATTGGAGGAAATGTCTGTGAGGGAGAATGGAAAGGGAGCTGGGAGAACCATCAGATTCTGATGTAGATTTGACCCCTGTGAAGAGGAGAGAGAAGGAAAGAGATTGGGTAGGAAGTTACTTAGACTGAAACACCATTCCAGGAAAGTTTCAGTCAGGGGATACAGGGAATCTTCAAGCAAAGTTCATTAGAATCCTGCATGTTACTGGAATGGGCCTGCCTTAGCATCTATGTTATGCTCAGTCATGCTAGGAGCAGTCCATTGGAAGGATGGCCTTGGTACAAATGCAGTGGCATATTCAGAGCTTAGCACATGGGACCTCTTGCAGAAGGAAATCTGAGAGTACTATTTTCACAGTCTTTATGTTACTTTTAAGGTTACATAATAATCTATTGATGGGTATGTTATAATTTATCCTTTTTTATTAACTTTTTTTTTTGGTGCTGGGGATTGAACTCAGGGCTATTGAACATTTTTGTTGTTTCCAGTCCTTTCCTATTATAAACAGGACTATATCATCTTGCACACATCAAGTTTTACAAGTTGGGTGTCTGGTGAAGTGGACTCTAAGATAGATTAACATGTAGTCAGTTGGGAAATGTTCTTGTGATCAATATCTGTTGGAAGGAAAGGGAAGAAAGCAAGCAGGATTTGGGAATTTGAGAAGCGGATGTGCAATGTACTCTTACTGATGGCCTCAGTTTACCCCACAAGGGGTTCAGAACATCTGATGTAGTGTGAGAGATCTGAATTCTTATATCTCTGAATTGATTATCACTGGATGTAGGTTACTCTAGGAAAATGACATGGCCCTAGGCCAAGGCAATTCCAGAAGAGGGCTGACAGTTTAAGGCTGTAACAGCAGTCTCAGCAGCTGTTGGGGGAATAGATTCTTTGCGGGTTTTTTTGGTGCTAGAGATTGAACCCCAGGGTGCTTAACTACAGAGCCATTTCCCCAGCTCTATTTATTGATTTATTTTTATTTTGAGACACAGTTTTGCTAAGTTGTTTAGGGCCTTGCTTAGTGGCTGAGGCTGGCCTTGAATTGGGATCCTTCTGTGTCCCAAGCCGCTGGGATTATAAATCACTGAGATTATAGGTGTACAACATGATACCTGGCAGGTTTTTTTTTTTTTTTTTTTTTTTTTTTTTTTAATGTTTTTTAGTTGTTGATAAATCTTTATGCGGTGCTGAGAATTGAACCCAGGGCCTAACACATGCTAGGCAAGTAGTGAACCATATCCACAGCCCCCGGCAGATTCTTTAGTCCTTAAGAGCACCTGGCATTTTCATAACATCCAAAATGAGGAGTATGATTGTAGGGTAACCCCTAGGTAGTATTGCTAGGTCTTAGAATATATACCTTTGGAAAAAAAAATTTTTTTTTTTTTTGTATCAGGGATTGGACCCATGGGTGCTCAACCACTGAGCCACATTCCCAGTCCTTTTTGTTTTATTTTGAGAAAGGGTCTTGCTAAGTTGCTAAGAGCCTTGCCAAGTTGCTGAAACTGGCTTTGAACTCACGATCCTCCTGCCTCAGACTCCTGAGCTGCTAGGATTACAGGTATGCACCACTTTGGCAATGAAAGTTAAAAAAATGTTGCCAAAATAAAAAGTACAATGTATATTTTGGCAGATATTTTGCCTTTTTACTTCTCCTGGTAATGCAGGATAGTATCTAGTTCCCCCCCATCCTTTATTCATTTATTTATTTTTTGGTACCTTGGATTGGACCCATGGGTGCTCAACCACTGAGCCACATCAGCAGCCTCCTCCCCATCCTTTGTAACACAAGGTGTCAAACTTTTAAATTTTTCTGTTAAGCTTTTTATAATCTAATTTTTTTTTTTTTTTTTTTTTTTTTTGGGTGCTGGGGATCGAACCCAGGGCCTTGTGCTTACAAGGCAAGCACTCTACCGACTAAGCCCCTATATTTAATTTTTTAATTGATATTTTTTTCACTTTCTATTTACCTTCAAATACATATTCATTCAATCCTGGTTCTTCAATTTACTAGCTGGTTTCATTTGTTTATATGTAAAATGGGAATAATAGAACATATAGGGATGTTCTAGAGTTTAGCGAAATAATGAATACAAAATTCCACATGTGTAAATAGCAACTAATCAAAAAAATATTCTCAGGGCTGTGCTTGTAGCTCAGTGGTAGAGCACTTACCTAGCATGCATGAATGAATCCCTGGGTTTGATCCCCAAAACTGGAAAAAAAAAAGAAAAAAATTGTCCTCCACACCCTACCCTTATGTACCATGACTTCCCAACCTGTACATTTAGGCCAGACTTCTTACTGCAAATAAAAATTTTTGTACTTGTCATTTTTCTTTTTCTTTTTTTCTTTTTTGGTATTGGGGATTAAACCCAGGGGTGCTTTGTCACTGAGCTATATCTCCAGCTGGTTTTTCTTTTCTTTTAAAATTTTGAGACAGGGTCTTGCTAAGTTGCTTAGGGCCTGACTAAATTGCTGAGGCTTGCCTTGAACTTGTGATCCTCTTGCCTCAGCCTCTGGAGTTGTTTGGATTACAGGTGTGCACCATCTCACCAGGCTGTGATTTCTTTCCTGATGCCCTGTGGACACTTCAAAGTCAATATGCTCCACCAAATTCATCATGTTTTTCTCAAAAATTGCTCTCATTCCAGTATTTCTTAGCTTTCCAAAGTTTCTATCATACTCCTGATGTCAAAAACTTGAAGCCATCTTGAATTCTTCCATCTCCTTAAAACTATGCTTAATTTAATTAATCACCAAGTTCTGATGAATTTTATTCCTAAATAATTCCAGTATCTGGCTTTTTCTCATAATCACCACTGCTTTTCCATGGTTCATATCTCTTTCTTTAACCAGTATTAATGTGATAGCTTTTCACTCCTCTTGTTAGCTGCTCAGTGAAAAAACCACCTTTAGAACAAAACTCCTATATTAATCAAACTTCGAAGTGTCCTTTTGCTTTGTTCAGCTAAAATTTCTGGGAGAAACTTTCAAAGAACAAGTCAAGGTCACTAGGCTACTGTGACACAATCTTTCAGGCACTTAGAGTAAACTTGGCTCATTGTAGATACTGAAATCAGCATACCCAACCCCCATTTTTCCTTTTTTTTGTTACTGGGAATTGTGCACAGGGGGTGCTCTACCACTGAGCTTCATCCCCCGTGGGCCTCCCACCCCTTTTTAAGTGTGAGACAGGGTCTGGCTGAATTTCCCAGGCTGGCCTTGAATTTGCCATCCTCCTGCCTTCAGTCTTCTGAGTAGTTGGGATTACAGGCAAGTACCACAGTAACTGGCCATATCTTTCCTTTTTAAACATGTGCTCTATGATCTTGAACTGAGCATGTCCAGAAATGTGTCCGTCATGGTTCCTTTTTAAAACTACAACCTTAAACTAAGCATGCCCAGAAATGTACATTTTAAACTGAGCATGCACAGGTATGTGCCTGCCTCTGCATGTACTTTTCTGAATGAACATTGATAATCTCCCTGAACAAAATTCCCATGCTTCTTTCCCTCTGGGAGAATATAACTTTGCAACAACCTGTGTTCTCTTTACTTGCTGTGAGTAATAAATCTTTCTCCATTCTTTTATATCCTGGTTGTATTTTTGGCTTTGCACTCACCAAGATGTGAACCACTGGATTCAGTTACATTCTTACCTTCCTCCAATGTATTGTGAATACTGTTGTCAGAAGACTTTTTTTTTAAAATAGGCAAGACTGGTTATATTTCTCCTTAGTGCAAACGTCTTTCCCATTACCGATAGAATGATGAAATATAAAACTGCTGTTATAGTTCTTTATAATTTGAGCTTTGCTTATCTGTCCAGTCTTTTTTTAAAAATATTTTTAGTTGTAGATGGGCACAATACCTTTATTTTATTTATATGTGATGCTGAGGATTGAACCCAGTGCCTCATGTATCCTAGGCAAGCACTATACCACTAAGCCAAAACCCTAGCTCCCCATCCAGTCTTTTCTTATCCATTTCTTTTCCTTGACTTAATCTATATTATTTAGACAAGTAGCATTTCTCAGAAGAAAAATATGTAAAAAATGTTCTACCTAAAGTAGTTTCCTGCTCTCTCCTCCCCAACTTGCCCTTCAAGTAAAGTCCTATTACTTGTGAATTTACCTCCTTCATGAAGTTTACCCTGACTCACTTAGAACTCAGTCTGCCATTGTTTTTTTTTAAATGCACATAGTTTATTTCTAACTTGCTTGCATGTTTATTTAGTAGTTTTAGTTCTCTGATGGAAAAAGACCAATTTTTTCTTGCTATCTCCAGCATATATCATCAACCCTATCAATGACAGCAACTCAGATTCTTGACTGAAGATAACTTCAAGATTTGCAGTTTCTCAGGAAGGGGCTATTGTAGTTAAAAAAAAAAAAAAATCCTGCCCCCTCTCTCTAGTTTTCCAAGATCTTTGAAAACCTAGCAGGTAGTTTACTTTTTTAAAAAAATATTTTTTAGTTGTTGATGGACCTTTATTTCATTCATTTTTTTTAATATGTGGTACTGAGAATCAAACCCAGTGCCTCACACATGCAAGGCAAGTGCTCTACCACTGAGACCAGTAGTCACTACCTCAGCCCAGTAGTCTACTTTTTAAAAATTGTTTACTTTCCTATCATTTCAGGTAGAATTGACCACACCCCTCCTTCATTCTCTTGATTGTAGTATATAAGCTCTACCTTAGCACCAATCATATGTAAGTCGGTACCCTAAGCATCTGAGACATCAGTCATGACACTGAAAGTAGGGACAAATGACCTCCTTCTACCCTTCTAGTGGTTTGGTCTAAGAATTAAATTGATCAGGTTAACAGGAGTACAACCTAGACTGGCCTTGAACTCCTGGGTTCAAGAGATTCTCCTGTTTCATTCTCTCAAGTCGCTGAGACTACAGGCTGTGCTGCCATGCCTGGTGCAAAAGAACAATTTTAATTATATATGGAATCCCACCAAAGAAGACTCAAGGGCCACATGAGTGAAACTTATGCAACATCCTCACTTACAGAAAGGAACTGAGATTTGGAGTTTTGGGGGATAGAGGAGACAAATTAAGGGAAGATGAGGGGAGGAAGTGAAAGGTGAATAAAAGTTGTCTTGTTTCGAAGATGGTCTCCTAGGTGATAAAAGTTGTCTAGGAATAGCTGTCTTCCTGACAATACATTTATTAATGAAGGTTTCCTTTGTAAGTGTACATTTCTCTTTACAAAAGGGTTGTTTTATACTTTATTTTAGGTAGTGGAAAGGTGCCGACGAGCTTTTCTTGTGTTGGTTGGTTCTCAAGGTTTTTAGCTCAAAGTAATCAATATGCAAGAGGGGCATATTTTAGCAAGGCACAATCTGGTCTCCTAAAGTCATGTTTTGGTGTGATATATCCCAAGTCCTAACACCATAATGAATCAATGTTCACCCTGATTAAAGGGTCTTTCTTTTCAGGATAATTTCCTAATTATGAATAGACGTCAAAAGACCTTCACAAAAAATTTTAAGGCAAAATTACTGCTTTAAAAACGCAGCATCTTCCAGACACTTTCATTGTCCTTAGACAGATGGCTAAAGCTTGGCTACGGGAAACGCATATGCTAGGAGAAAACCCACTAGAACGCTAAGAAAAGGATGATTGGCTGCTGGGGCTTAGAAATTACATGTTCCCTTCAGACCAACGCAAGAACTAGGAAACCGCTGAACGTTCAGCTTTTGAAATACGATTTTTGATCGCAAAGAAAAAAGATTAACCTATCAGGAAGAACCGAGTACTTCCAATTACCAATCAAGAGCGGGAAAGAAGCCAAAGCCTAGGGATACCCACGCACCAACGAGGACGTCATTCTTCAGTCTCCACCAATGAGCGGCTGGCTGGGGGCGGGGCAATAGGCGGACCAACTGCTGTGGAAAATAAACAATCCTCAGCACAACTCTCCTAACCGTAGTGCCTGCTTCTCAAGCCACCGGAGCAGACTACTGGGCAAGGCGGTTAGATGCTTTCCCCTCTCCTCCTCACCTAGGCACGGTTAGAACAGGAATACCTCCTTTGTAGTAGAGTCAGATCGTTCTTTCCATTCGCTCCCTCACACTAGCAGAAAGCTCACTGTAACTTTTCCTTTTTTACCTTTACAGGAACTGGGATCCGAGCGCTACCTGGGGTGGCGGCGGCGCCAGTGCGCAGGCGTGCATGCCTTGTGGGGGCGAGGCTGTGGCGTCCCAAGGAAACCTGGGAGCTGTATTTCTCCAGTCGGAGAAAATTCCGCTGGTCCTCTGGCCTCCGGGACTACATTTCCCAGGAGTCTCCGCGACCTTGGGGCGGGCGGACTGGTTCGTTAAAGAGTTCGAGGAAGCCGCGGCGCGGCCCACCAGGTTCCAAAACAAGGAAATGAAGGGGGGAGGCGGGACCGGGGGTGCCAGCGGGAGCCACCGCTGCTGCCGCCGCCGAGGAGGAGGAGGTGGAGAAGGAGGTGGTGGCTGCCGCGGCCGCCAAGGAGTCCCTTGCTGAACGCGGACCTCGGAGCGGCGGGCGGCGCGCGCGCGCCCGAGAGGTGGCTGTTGGAGAAGTGGAGCGGCGGTCGCGGGGGGAGGAGGAGGAGGAGGAGGGACTGAGCGGCGGCGGCCCCCGCGTCCCGGTGCCTCTATGGGGGAAGCAGACAATGGATTATGATTTCAAGGCGAAGCTGGCGGCTGAGCGGGAGCGGGTGGAGGATTTGTTTGAGTACGAAGGGTGCAAAGTGGGACGCGGCACCTACGGGCACGTCTACAAGGCGAGGCGGAAAGATGGGTAAGAGCACGGGCGGGGGGAGTGGGCTCGCCCTGGTCCTCGCCCCGGACGCGACTGGGCGGGATGGGTGGGTCGGAGCCCAATCCAGCCGAACGAGAGGGGCGAGGCTGAGGGGGTCGCGGGCCGCGTCCTGTGGCGGACTCTGAGGGACGCCCTTCTGCCCGCCCCCGCGCGGCCCCGTCGCGCCCCTCGAACTCCCGCAGCGCAGCCCAGTGCGGGGCGTCGGTCCGGTCGCGGTGGGCGCCCACAGCTTGAGAGCGGCTGTGGGACTTGAGTTGGGAACGCGGTTGGAGGTGGAGTTTGTGGGGTCTGGTCTCTTAAGGAGACGCCGAGGGCTCCGCTGATGAGTTGCGGCTCCGGCCCTGGGGTAGTGACGGTCGTCGTGGAACTTCCAATCGGCTGAGTGCTTCCCGGGGGCGGCGGTTTGAAACCTCGCCCGGGAGTCGGTCGGGCGGACGAGCGCTGGGGTCCTGGCGGGCCCACAGCTCTGACTCCTGGGCTCCGCCAGCCCGCTGGCCCCTCAGCACGGTTCCTACGGTATACCTGGCGACTTCTCGACCCCTCCTCATCTGCCCCCAGTCTCGCAGTCTTACATTCTGAATTCTGCATCTTCCCCCTCAAGGTGGGACTTTTTTTTTTTTTGGCGCCAGGGTTAACTTTAGAGTTCGCTCAGAGCTCTGGTGCCTTCCTCCTCTCCCCTTCGGGTATCTTAGATATTCTGGAGCCCTCCACTCCATCCTCTATCAGTGGTTCCGTGCTAGGGTTTATCGAGGACCTGGATTATCAACGCAATACGAATGACAGAGCTGGGCCTGCACCTTTGTTTTCCTGGGAGTTGAGGGAGAAGTGTAGGAACCCCTTGGGAACCTTTTCCCGATGGTTGTCGTAGTAGCTCAGACGAGCTAGATAATATATTGAAAACGCCTATTCGTCTTGGAGGGCAGATGATCTCGTAGAGCGGGACAGGTGGAATCAGCTCCCTGCTTGGGCAGGCTGGAATTAAACCAGCCGTCACCTCTGCCCCATTCTGGCAGGAATTCCGCTCCCCCAGGGTTCGGGAGCTCTGGAAAACCTGCTACTCCTCTTAGACTCTCAAGAGGGTCCACTGTAGGGAAGAGAGAGTTTTTAGGGTTGTAACAACGTTTTTGAATAAACGAATTTTTAGCCACTATGACATCAGTAAGATCTGAAGTGCTTACTTATCTTTCTGCATGCACTATTGTAATTCGATATGGTTGGTTTAAGAACTTCAGGATCAAAGTACAGGTGGTGTGTGAGCTAATTTCATAAAAGGAACAGCAAAATACAGCCTTTTAAGTGTACTATAAAGTATCATGAAAATTACAAAGTACTATTTTAATTTAAAGGATTATTGCAGATAATTTTTTTCTCTTGTAATAACTACAGGGGCCAGTAACACTCAGTTGTTTCTCATAACTCTTAATTACCAGGTGTTCCAGAATGCACATCATGGAATGTAAGCTACTATAATTGACTTATACTTTGTTTTTGGAATATCCACTCTATCTGTTATACTGGTGTTTCTGTGGAAATCTTATTAGATATATTTGGGGAAAGTACATCCAGTTTTACTGTTTGGACATTGTCCTTACACTGTAATTGAGATTTTTTTCCCCCTTCATACTCCTCATGCTAACTTTGTAGTATGCTTTATATGGAATTTTTTAAATGTATTTTTGTTAAAGTAGTTTTCTTTCAGCGGGCAACTTTTGAGAAAAGTTTAAAAAATTCTTCTGATTTGCATTTGAATATTCTGGGCTTACAACAAAACCCAATTTAATTCCTGCTTCTGTTTGTTATTTTTGAATATTTCTCTCTCCAATAAAATTTTTGATTCGAACACACTTCCTTCTTGAGTGAAATTTGTTAATTAGGATTAATAAAGTTTCTTTAATAAGATTAGTTTGTGAATCTTGAAACTAGAATTTAAATTTTTTAATATTTACAATCTGAAAGCATTGGTTCAGACTACTTAATCACATGTAAGGAAAGCCATAATAAAAATCCTCCCCTCCCTTGGACCAAGAGTCTGTTTGAGATTTGTTATTTTACAGTAAATACCCACATCTTTTGTGGGTTAGCAGAAAGATTAGTTTTATAGTCATTGACAATCAGCAAACTGCAAGAACAAAAAGTTTTTAATGGTGGTTCTAAACTGTGATGCAGATTTGCCTAGTAAAGAATTTTACACTCTGATCATGGAAGTTTAGCTTTTCCCAGAGTTTATTTTGGTTTGCTCAGGAGAATACTGGTATTTTAGGAAGTAAGAGGATATGTTAAATCATTCAGGTGTATATAATGTAGCATATATAACAAGCAAAGTCTTTAGAAGGAAAATTGGAGTAAATAACAATCAGTAGAAAAGCCTCTGCCTATAGTTTATGCAGTAGTTTATAAATCTGTAAAAAGTAATTTTCTTTGAAATAGGACTTTAATTTAGGCAATATTATGTTAAATTTTCGACAGACTGAAAATGTTAAGACAAAATGAGTTTTCTCCTTAAAATTTTTAATTGACACATAAAAATTGTGCACATTTGGTGCCATGTGATGTTTCCATACAAGTGTACATTGTGTAATGTTTATATCAGGGTAAGCATATATTCTTACATTTGTCACTTTGTGGTGAAAACATTTATAATCCTTATATGTAACTTGAAATACAGTACATTGTTGTTCTCTATAGTTACCTTTTTCTGTAAGTAAAACACCAGAATTCATTACTTCTAAGAGCTTTTCACCTTTAATAAAAATGTTATTTGTTTCCTTTTTTGTTTTGAAGGGTCTTGGCCCCTTTTTAAAAAATCAGGCTTAAAAGTTTTTATCAATGCTGGGTATTGAGCCCAGAGTCACTTACAGTAAGAATGCACTTTACCATTGAGCCATATACCCCCAACCTTGAAAGTTAATCTTGAAGAGAAACAAGTTCAGAGTATTTCTAAACTTTTTAGTGTGAGTATGAATTCATAGAATAGTTTCTCTTCATTAGTAAAAATTCCTAGATAACAATTATGGTTACAAATTTCAAGGCTATGTTTCTCCAATTGGAAACATTTTTAGTTTTGATTGATAAAAGAATATTGTTAAAAAGTTCTGGGGCTGAGGCTGTAGCTCAGTGGCAGAGTGCTTACCTAGCATGTATGAGGCACTGGGTTCAATCCTTAGCACCACATAGAAATAAATAAAAGCATTCTGTCCATATACAACTACAAAAAAAATTTTTTTTAAAGTTCTTATGTTAAGAGATCAGAAAAACATGACTCCATAGCAGAGTATAACATCTGAAAATTGTTGTATCCAACAATGCTGTTTAACTTCTTAGACATTCAATTAGTCTATTGAATCACCTCAATAAAAAGAATGTTCCATTTTGGGTCTGTTTTTGAAAGATAACGTAGTAATTGAAAGTGAAATGGTTGACAGACATCTAACAGTTCCAAATTAGCTTTAGGGTTTCGAATGAGTAGTTGGTGATTGGATATTTTAATGCGTTATGAAATCCTTCACAAATTTAAGTACTAGTACACACATATGGTAAATAATAGGTCCTATAGTACCTGTTTTTGATGGGTATTTCATAATTGGTTTTAGTTAGATCATTTTATTTGCATTTTTTATCAGTTATTTCCAGAAGGTTAAAAGATGTATTAGTATGATCATAGCATATTAGGACTTTGAAGAGTTTTAGATCTAGTTCAACTTTCTCTTTTTACACGAGAGATCTGGAGCTTTGAGAGGTTAATTGTAATGCCATTGTCTCATAACAAAGATGAAACCAGAAATATAGATCTCTGAGTTCTTGTGGTTTCCAGTATGTTTTTCTTCCTAATATGGGAAGAAAACTAAAAAGGCCGTGTTGCTTCTAGTCTTGATAATCTTATCGTACAACTTTTTTCAATACAAAAAATACATCTATACCAAAAAATATGGAAAAGGGAAATACCACATTAAAAGGGAAATTTTATTTATTTTGGATTCATCATTTTTTTATTGGTTCTTTTTAGTTATTTAACATTAGAATTCATTTTTGACAATTATAAAAACATGGAATATAATTTGCTCTAATTGGTCTCCAGTACTTCCCCTTTCCCTTCCTCCTCCCTCCCTAAAAGGTACATTGTATAAAAGAAGTACAAGGGGCAGAGATTGCGCAAGCTCCTGGGTTTAATCCATAGCCCTGCCAGAAAGATAGAGTGTACAGGTCAGCAGATTGTATTATGTGTAGCTGTTTCTCTTCATCTTCACTGTCACTAATTTTGGCCATTGTTGGTCTCTGCCCTTAATCTTTCCTTACTATAGTTCATGTTGCTGACATTGTCATTTTTCTACAAAATAAAATTGGTCATACCTCTTTTTGGAAAATTGTACATTTGCTATAGTTTATATTATCATATCCAGTCTTATAGTTGGTATCTAAAGACATTTGCCTTCAGATCTTGGTAGTGCAGTGCTTTTATACTTGCTACAAATGCACGCAAATCATATAGTTCTGCAGCATATCATTGCTTGTATTTTCTAGGTCTGTATTCTTTCATTTTTCATTTTCTTCTACATTCAAACTAGAATGGTATTGCTGTACCATTTCTCCCTTTCCATTTCCCTTACCCTCATAAACTTGGCAAACTCCTGCTCATACTTCAATACCCAACTGAAACAGCTTTTCTTCCAGAGCCTTCCCTTTATTCATTTAGTATATTTCTTAGCTATGCTCCTATCCCTCGTTCTTATG
This sequence comes from Sciurus vulgaris, assembly GCF_902686455.1. Lineage (NCBI taxonomy): Eukaryota > Metazoa > Chordata > Mammalia > Rodentia > Sciuridae > Sciurus > Sciurus vulgaris. The sequence goes on from NC_136467.1 coordinate 54,165,876, forward strand.
TGTGAAATATTACAATAAATGATATTAATATCTCTCTTGAATGATTAGCTCATTATTCTATCTCCAGTGCTTTGTACAGGATTGGCCATGTAACACAATCAGAAACTATATTGAATTTTAAAATACGCCCTAAATTAGTAAGCATGCTTCACTGATCCTAAAAACCAGTCAGAATTCTTTTTTAAAATACGTTTATTTACTTTTCTTAAAAAGCAGTATTTTTAGTAATTGAGAGTCTGAAATACAGTGGTATTCTGTGAGATAGGTGGTTAAGTGTATTCTTATAGCAGTAACTAGGCCTAATGTGTTTTTTTTCTAAAATTATATGATGCTTTTCAAGAACGTTTCTTTTAATAGATATTAATGAGGAATATAGGTAAATTCTTTTTTTAAATATTAAATTTTTTTCTCCTTTAGGTCAGCTCTTTTAGAATTGTTAGGTTTTAGTAATCTGTCTCTGTGCTTTTAATAGATATTTTGCAGAAATGCTTAGACAATGTCAGCATTCAAATATGTTTTTGGAAAAAAATTGATGAGGATTTATGGTGAAAGTATCTTTAGCACTTAGTAAATGAAGTGGACGTTGGTTTATATTTAGTTTGTCATTTTGCAATGCAAACTTTCCAAATCTAATTTTGAGACTTAAGGAATTTTTTTTTCCCTCCCAAAATTTGAGCTGGGCACAATGGTGTGTGCCTGTAATCCCAGCAGTTTGAGGCTGAGGCAGAGTTGCAAGTTCAAAATCAGCCTCAGCAATTTATTGAGACCCTGTCTCAAAGAGTACAAAGGACTGGGGATTGGCTCAGTGGTTAAGTGCTCCTGGGTTCAATCCCTGTGACCAGAAAACAAAAACAAAACAAAAAAAGCAACCAAAAGCAACAATGTTTTTTGATTGTTAGAAGCAATAGTGAGCAAACTTTCAGTAAAAAGGTAGATAGTAAATATTTTAGGCTTTGTGGGTCATACTGTCTTCTGTACTTAATTCAGAATTCAGCCTGAAATAAGTATTGATAACCAGTGTGTGAAGAGTAACTAATTTGCAAGGAATCAAAGATAATTACTTTTTCAAAAAAGTTTTTGTAAAATAGTGTGTATTCAGTTAAGTAATACATGCAAGTGCATTAAAAGATACACAATGTAACAAGTCTTCCCTTTCCCAGCCACTTTTTCTCCTTTCTGTAGGCAGCCATGCTTGGTTGACCTTTAAGGATTTTCTTGTATATATTAAATATGACAAATGCTAGAGTACTGTACATATTCTTTTAAATATTAAATATAACTTAAAGATCATTATGTGTCTTATGTACAGAGACACCTTGTTCCTCTTTTTTTTTTTTTATAATTTTTAAACTTTTGGTGGACACAATACCTTTATTTTACTTTTTTTTTTATGCAGTGCTGAGGGTCGAACCCAGGGCCTCACACGTGCTAGGTGAGCGTGCTGCTGCTGAGCCACAACCCCAGCCCCCATCTTGTTCCTCTTAATATAAGTTTTATTGCATTCCATTTTATTGACATGGCATATTATTTAACCATCCTGCATGATGGACATTTAGACCAGTCTTTTGGCAGTATTAATACTGCAATGAATATCTCAGTATTTTGTACATATTAATATAAATTAATTCCTAGAAATTGTTGACCTTTGTAAGCAATGAATTGAAATCATTTAAAGATAGGGCTGGGGAACTCAGTTGGTAGAGTGCTTGCCTCACATGCACAAGACCCTGGGTTCAATCCCCAGTACCACCCCACACACACAAAAAGACTTTGAAGATAATTAATAAATGAAGAGTTGTAAGTAATTTGTTTGCTATAGGAAATGCAAGTTACTTTCCCCATTGCTGTTTCAGCAGCATGGGAAAAGCAAGCCTCTGAATTTTGGATAGAGTACGTCTATGGAAAGATTTTAAAATATAATAATATATCAATGTTGATGAATTAAGGACTTTTGTGTAATGTATTTTTGAACTCGATATGCTGGATAAGATGTGATGTTAAATTGTGAGTTTGTTGGCAACAAATGCTCACAGTACAGTGAGGGTTAGGCATCAGTGTAGAAGATAAGACAGTATATTACATTTTCAGATTTTCTTGGTAAACTTTTGGGAGTATTTTTTAATGAACTAATGTGTTTTAAAAGATAAATTTGGTATCTTGTAATGTGACTGTATGATATTAATACTGCTTTAGTATTCTAAAAGGGACAAGAAATGTTTTGAATAAGATGACCATTTCTTAAAAATAGTGTTTCAGATCTACAATCATAAAGAAGTAGCTGACCAAGCTATTTAAGGATTTTTGGCCATTTATAAATAGCTTATAGTCCAACACTTCCTGTAATAGCTGTTTTGAGTAGGCACTGTGCAGGATAAAAGAGAGTCTCAAGAGAGATAACAGGATGTAATTCAGGATACAAGTGTGCAGCAGTAGGTTTTTTTATTGAGGGTTTGAATTCTTATCCAGAAGTGAGTGATGGATCCAAGAGAAAGAAAAACCTTTAAAGCCCTCCAATAATTGGTGTCCATATGAAATATCTTTAATTTCAGATATATGTATATATATTTAATGGTATTGGGAATCAAACAAATGCAGTAAGTCTTGTAAAGGAAAAATGTACCCTCACAAAGATTTTAAACCTGTTGTGTATTTTCTGTTTAAAAACATTATTTCAGGGCATGGGATATAGCTTAGTGGTAGAGCTGCTTGCCTAGCATGTTCAAGGCCCTGGGTTCTATCCCCAGCACCTCCAAAAAGGGTGGGGGGGTTTACACCACAAAAGGGGAAGGAATAAATAAAACTAACCTTTGTGAAAAGCAACTCTACTTGTCAGCTTTACTGGTGAGTTTATTTGACAGTTAATAAAAATAACTTTCCTACAGAAGAGCATAACAAACCCCTTGGAAAGTAAAAGTTTTACATTAGTTTTCCAGCGACCATGTTCAAATGTAGATATCTGTAAATACCTGCAGCAGTTTGTCAGATTCAGTTTTGACCAGTGGTAACAGAACACAAAGTGAACTGAACTACTTGGTAATTAAATCTGTTCCCTACCCATGTTCATCTTAGTAACTGAGATCATCCAGAACAAAACCTCACTGAAAAAATTGTGTGTGTGTGTGGTGCTGGGTATTGAATCCAAGGCCTCATGCACACTAGGCAAATGCTCTACAATTGATTTACACCACAAGCCTAAAACTTAAAAAAAAAAAATGTAACAGGAGTATACTCTAAAATAATGATAGAAGTATAGCAAATAAACAAGTCATTATGATGAAATATATACTACATGTATGTGTTTTTTTATATGACAGCACAGTGTTTGTTTACATCTGCATTGCCACATAGTAATTTGTTGTGCTTTTTGTGATGTCACTAGGTAGTAGGAAGTTTTCAGCTCCATTATAACCTTATGGGACCACTAATACATATGGCCTATTATTTATTGAAATGTCATACGGCACATTACTAATTTGATTTTGTGTAGCTTATAAAATGAAAATTGTGCTGGGTATGGTAGCACTCGCTTGTGGTCTCAGCAGCTTGGGAGGCTGAGGCAGGAGGAGCGTGAGTTCAAAGCCAGGCCCAGCAATTTATCAAGGCCCTAAGTAATTTAGAGAGACCATGTCTCTAAATAAAATATAAAAAAAAGACTGGGGATATGGCTCAGTGGTTAAGTGCTCCTGGGTTCAATGCCCGGTATTAAAAAAAAAAAAAAATCATGCTGGATGGAGCTATGGGGGAGACTGAGGCAAAAGGATCCCAAGTTTGAGTCCAGCCTGGGCAATTTAGCAAGACCCTGCCTAAAAAAAATATAAAGGGTTCGGGATGTGGTTCAGTGATAGAATACACCTGGGTTTAATCCCCAGTACCACAAGAACACCAACCTTCCAAACCCAGAAGTGTATTAATTTTAATTTCTCCACAATCTGCTAATCTTTGTAGTGTATTTGTATTAAAGGGTAAATATTTTATTTTCATACTATTTTAGCATGTTAAAAAGCTTTTACATTATAATTGTACTTAAAATGCAAAGTAAAAGCTTTCCTTCTTACTCTCCCTGCCCAAGCTTTCTTTACTTCTCAGAGGTAATCAGTGTTAACCATTTGTGTTTTAAGTTTTGTTGGGTCTCACCAGTCTTTTTAAAAAAATTTTTTTTAAGTTGTAGATGGACACAGTACCTTTATTTTACTCATTTATTTTTATGTGGTGCTGAGGATCGAACCCAGGTGAGCACTCTATCACTGAGCCACAATCCCAGCCCTTACTGTTTTTTTGAGTAGTGCTGGGGATCAAACCTTGAGTTTTGTCATGGCAGGCATGGAGCTATATCACAAGCCTTAACAGTATAACTTTAATTGATATCCATTTAATTCATTGTGTGTGGTGTTGGGGGAGTAAAGCCAGGGTCTTGCTCTAGCATAGAGCTACATTCTCAGCCTGAATTCTTTGTTGATGTATCAACTAGATAGTTTCTGTTAACTTTCCATAAGAAAAACTGAGCAGTTTTGTGAAATCCCACTGTGTCTTATTTTCCTTTTTCCCATCCTAACCTTCAAAGTGATTACTTTTATATTTAAATTTTTTTCTGATAAAACTTTTACGGCTTTAAGATATAAACTTAAATTTCTTATTAACATGTATTATCTCTATTCTTCCAAAAATGAAGGTTAAAGTATACATCTTTCCTATTCTTTGTCTCTGGCTTCAAATTTTAATATAAATTTGGGGCTGGAAGTATAGCTCAGTGGTAGATTGCATGTTTAGCATATTCAAGACCCTAGGTTCAACTGTTCCTCCCCCAAAAGATAATTTTTATAGTATCCTGGTTTATTCAATGGTTTTTGTCCATGGTTGATTCTAAAAGATGAATATTGGAAACCATTCACCAACATTAAAATATTATGATCATAATTTTTTTTTAATTGGAGTTAATATGTTGAAACCCACGAGGAAGGAAATGTAATCTTGAGTATTAAATAAGTGCTGCTTGAAACAATGTTCTAGATACTAAGGCCTAATGAATGATCTTAATATAAGTTTCTTTTTTTGAAATTTGTTTTTTCCCTCTTAGGTTTTTTTTTACTTTATCTGTGCATTCTAAAATTTCACAAGAGCATGTCCAGAAGATGTAGGTCTTTGTTTTAAATTAATCTGACTTTATCTCCTGTGTCTTTAACACATTATTATTATTTTTTTGAATACATAGCCTTTGCACATTAATTTGTACTTCAGAGGTTAAAAGTGATATTCAGTAGCTTTAGTCTCATTCCATCCTCATCCTCTACTCCTTTACTTCCCTGGTTCCAATCCTTCCAATTCCTTATGGATCCTTTGCTGGGTCTTTTATCTTTGGTTTGGAGAAATTTTTATTTCCTATTATTTATTATTTCCTCTTGTTGACTCTCATCTTTTCTTCTTCATGTATACCTGTTAACAAATGTTGACTCTGTCTTCCCTGTCACTTAATTTCATTCTCAATATATTTCAACTCCCTTAGCACCTCTACATTCTGGGGGTGTTTCCCTTATTTAATATAAACTTTCCGGGTTACCAATTTCATTTTCAGTAGAGGCTGTGATTTTTTTTTTTTAAGCATGACTTGCATTTAGGAGTCTGCCTGAAATTGATAATTGACTTAATAACATAAATAAATTTCCTATTTATTTAGATTGTTTCTCCTGTTTACTCATTATACATAATTCTTAAGTAAATTTTTTTTGTTTTCACTATATGCTATTTTAAAATTTTCTTTAATGATTTTTAAAAATCTTAGTGCTACACCAAGATAATGGAAACATTTTTATATTTTCACTTATTTTATTATGTGTATATTTTAATTAATAATACATTCTATTATGTATGTGTAACATACTTTTGGAAGAAAAGCACAAAAGTCTATTTTATACTTGTGTGCCTACAGTCCAAGCTACTTAGGAGGCTGAGGCAAGGGGACTGAGGCTTGCGTAGGCCATTTAAAAGAAAAAAGAAATCCTTGAATAAATATCTTTTTAAAAAGGTGCATAACTTCGTGAGTTTTAATACATTCACAGTGTTGTGCAGCTGTAACTATTTAGTTCTAAAACATGTTCATCACCCCCCAATAAGCCCTAAATTTTTAGGGTTACTCTTCTGTCTTCCCTCCCTCCCTCCAGGATCTGGGAACCACTCTACTGTCTGTGTGTTTGCCTTTTCTGGGTATTTCATAGGAATGGAATCACACAACATATGGCATTTTGTGACTGGTTTATTTAAACTAGTGTAATGTTCTTACGATTCATCCATGTTTCAGCATGTATCAGTATTTCTTTTTATGATTGAATAATATTCCATTGTATAGATGTTTCAAATTTTGTTTATGTGTGTTATCTACTCATTTGTGTTCCTTCCATTTTTTCCTTCCATTTTTTGGTTCTATGCTGATGCTTCCGTGAACGTGAGTGTACATGGTTTTGTTTGAACATATGTATTCATCTGCTTTGAGTATACACCTAGGAAGTGAAATTACTGAGTCATATGGTAATTCCATATTTAACTTTTTGAGGAACTAACATAATGTTTTCTTTAATGGCTGCTGCATTTTACATTTCCACCTACAGTATTTGTGTTCCAGTTTCTCCACATCTTTCCTAACAATTGTTATTTGCTTTCTTTTTTTAAAATCATAGCTATTCTAGTTGAATTTTTTTTGTGTGTGTGTGTCTTATCAGGGATTGAATCAGAGGTGTGTAACCATTGAACCACATCCCCATCCCTTATTAAATATTTTATTTAGATACAGAATCTCTCTTAGTTGCTTAGGGCCTTGGTAAGTTGCTGAGTCTGGCTTTGAACTCACAATTCTCCTACTTCAGCCTCCCTAGCTCCTGGGAGTATACCACCGCTGGAAATGGTGTTCTTGTTGTGGTTCTTATTCCTGTTGGTATATAATGTTGAACATCTTTTCATGTTCTTATTGTCTGTTTATCTTCTTTGGAGAGATGTCTGTACAAGTTCTTTGCCTGTTTTTAAGTTGAATTATCTTTTTGTTAACATTATTTTTAAAAACTATTTTATTATACAAAGATTATTTTTTGGTTGTATACAATGCTTTTCTCACTTAACATCGTGCTTCCCAAATTGTACACTGAGGTTTCCTAGGGCACCGCAGCATATTCATTCACATGGGGTACTATCAACATTTTGGATTTTTTGAGAGAAATGGAGAATCTGTAAGAAATACTCATTTGAAGTAGTTCACAGTTTCAGTATTAGGTTGTGTACTTTCCTTTTGATGATGTCATATTTTGGGGAATCTAGATTTTTAAGGTTGCTGTGATAAAAAGTAAGTACTGTGCAAAATAACATGTAGAACAGAAAATGTCAATAGTAATGTTATTTGATTTTAAGATTTTAGAAACTGAATCCCCTTAAGTAAATTGTAGTTATTTAAGAGTGAAACAAAAATACCATGTTTTATTTTGGTTTATGTGTATTTGATTTTTAAATGATGCTTGGATATACATTCTTAAATTGCCTTATTGCTTAATAAATTGAATTGTTAGGTATTCCTTTTGACCTAGGATGCTGTGAACAAATTACTAAGATCCTCAGGGTGCTGTGAATGAATTTGAGATCCTCTAACCTTAAATAGGATCAGTGTTTATCCATATTATTAAATTTTCCTTCAGAAGACTGATATTCATTGGCTCTATATTCTTCTGTGATATGGATATACAGTACTTAGTACTTTCTACTTGTTGAACATTTAAGGTTTCTGTCGTAGTATTTTGATTATATTTAGCATTATATTTGCTTATATTTAATAGGTGTTCTTGTCTTGGTCCATGTGTCTTTTTTTTAAATTTTTTTTTTTTAGGTGTAGATGGACACAATACATTTATTTTATTTATTTTTTATGTGGTGCTGAGGATGAACCCAGTGGCAAGCACTCTACCAACTGAGTCACAACCCCAGCCCATGTCTGATTCTTATAATTAAGTCTTAGAAATTGATTTACTATGTTAAAGAGTGTTAGTTGTTTTAAGGTTCTTTGTACAAACTTTCTAATTTAATATATAGTTGCATTCGCCTTCACTAACAGCATATAAAAGTGACTCTTATCTCAGTTCTTTATCACTGTTGATACATGAAATAGTTTCTGTCTTACCCTGATAGGAGTTACAGCTGTTGTCTCTATGCTTTCCCTAAAGCTAAGTTTAAAGCTTTCCTGGCTGTCCTTACAATTTACATCTCTCTTTAGCTCCTAGGAATAGTAGTTCATGACTTAGGTACCTCTCCCAACAATGCTTTACCAATTTTATAATTGACAAACCGTTTTTTGATTATTAAAACAGTAAGATTTCCTTGGAAAATTACATACTTATGTAATCTTTTCACCTACTTTTTTTTCTGATTTCATGTTAAAGATATGTACAGAAGTATAATTAGAAAGTTTTCTAGTCATAAATGGCATTCCCTGTTATATTTTGATATAGAAATTATTAATGGCATTTAAAGTAATTACAAAGTTACTGGGAAGCAGAGTAGATCTAGCTGTCTTTAAGAGAACACACACTAAGTTGCTTATAGTATGTTGACCTGTCATTTTGGCTTCATGCAACAGAAAAACTGATCAATATCTTAAATAAGGGACTAATTTTCTTCTTGCAAAAAAATTCAGACAGTGCTGGACTAGAATCATCACTGAAAGATGTTAACAGGTGTCTACCTCCTTCCCTCTGTCCTGTGGTTTCTGTACACATTGTTGTACCTCCATGTATTGCTTCCATATTATGGGCAGGAAGAAGGTGAAGAGGAAGAGGCTGGAAGGCAAAGGGGCTGTGCCTTCTCTCCAAAAGAAGGCAAAGGAAAACCCATGGTGAATGACTTCTCTTTAGAGAAGGTGGTTAGTAATAGTCTCATCCACAGCATGAAACAAAGGGTTTCAGTAAAGATAGGAAAGGAGAAAAAGCTTTTCAAGTTAATTTTAAACAGTTAAAACCCAAGTGCTTAATGCTAAGTACAATTATGAACTGTCACTGTCTCTCACACTGTATAAAGACTTTTAATAATTAAACATACTGTTGACCTTCAGGTCTGTATAAAAGTTTAAAATGTAGGTGGATAAAGATGGACTTTTAAGTAGAGTCATATGATAGATAACTATGGGAGTGTATCTTTTTACATAAGTGATCAGAAAACAGCCCAGAAATTTGGTATTTATAATAGAGAGTAGAACTTAGTCATGTTAAATTTTATGTGTAATCTTTGCTCTAGACCAACTAAGGGTCTTTGTTTACTGTGGTCATAATTTCAGTACCTTTACCACAAAGACATTTTCCATCCCAGCACTTTAATAAATATAATCCTTTTGAGTATAAATGATTTAAATAAAGATTTTCCTTCTTAAGTAAATACTTACATTTTTATTTCTCAGAGATGATTTTTTGAGTCTTAGTAAATAATGCAAACAATGAAAAGCAAATTGTGGTAGGAGACCTTGAATTTTGAAAGCCATATTTCAGATCTGGATTACTAAATACTTTCTGGTTATAGGATTTTGTTAGTAAAATAATCTCTGTAAAATTTGTGTTTTACACAATAATGTATAAAAGTCCTCAGCAAAATATTAGCTTATTTATTCATATATGTATGTATACAATACATGATTAATGTGTTAACAATGTATTAATATATTAATACCTGATTAATTTGCGTGATAGGCTAGTTTTGAGTGAAAATTATACTCACCTTAGTTATGAGAGCCAGGATTAACCTGGTTATATTCAGGAGAATTTTATCTATATTCATAACAAATTATCATTTAAAAAGTTTATTAGGGAAAAAATGTTGGTTTGGTGATGGAGTATTTTACTTTAAACCATATAAATAAAGAAGAGTAAAAGAGAAAGATCTTTATTTTAAAATTTTTCTTATTAAAAATGTCAACAGTAATACAGAAAATATAATGCCAAGTGCACACCTGTAATCTCAGTGGCTCAGGAGGCTGAGGCAGGAGAATTGCAAGTTCAAAGTCAGCCTCAGCAACTTAGTGGGGTTCTAAGCAACTTAGCAAGACTCTGTCTCAAAATATTAAAAAAAAAAAAAAAGGGGGGGCTCGGGATGTGGTTCAGTGGTTAAGGCCCCAGGGTTTAATCTCTGGTACCAAAAAAAAAAAAAAAAGAAAGAAAGTAAAGTTGGGGTGTGGTATAGCCTTTGCATGCATGAGTCTCTGGGTTTGAGCGCTAGCACTAGGGATGGTGGGGTTGAAGAGTTGGGGCAGAGAGTGGTTATAAGTAGTCATTATGAATTGTGTGGTTTTTATCTTTTTGCATTTCTTTCTGGCCTAATGCATTTTTATTTTCTCCAAAATGTGATCATATTCTACGGAAATTTTGATAACCTATATTTTCTGTTTCACTATAAGTAATGGACATGTTTTTCCATTTCATTAAACCTATCCAGCAGTGCTATTCTTTTTCTTTTCCTCCAGTATATCTATGCCTTTCACATGTATAACCCTTCCAACAGTGTCTTTAATTGTAGTCAGTTATTCTTGAGGGATGATAAATACATAGTGTAGAGGTAAAAGCAATAAACTCAGAAATCTCAAAGAGATTTCATTTCTTGATTGGGCCAGATGAATTCTAAATGTATATACAAAATTTTGTATTACATGGGAGCAACTGGAAAGGATTTTGGGGTCTGAAAACAGAAATGTGGAAAATGGGGATGTTGTTTTCTTATGAATTGTAAGGAGATGATGTTTATATACTCTAACGTAAGTATTAATCCTATTATTAATTTTTGACATGAATTTTGATATTCATTGGCGTATCTATTTCTAGAGGGCCAGGAAGTTCTTAAAAACAAATTGTTCTGCTGGGCGTGGTCGTGCTTGCCTAAAATCCCAATGGCTCATCTCCCAGGGAGGCTAAGGCAGGAGGATCACAAGTTCAAGAGTAGCCTCAACAATTTAGTGAGGCCATAAACAACTTAGCAAGACTGTCTAAAAATTCAAAGAAAGAGCTGGTGATGTGGCAAGTGGTTAGGAACAAATTGCTTTTAATTCCTTAATTAAACACATACTGTATACTAGATTATTATTAAAAGAAGGAAATGTTGGAGTTTTGAAATGTAAAAAGCAAATATTTAATATTTACTGATTTTTAAAAAATTATAGAAGTTATACAGTCTGCAAAAGTATTACATGATAAGGAAACATATAAAGGGAAAAGTAAGAAGTACTCAAAATCCCATCATCCATAGATAAATATTTAATATTTTGGTCTTTCCTGACATCTTTCCAGCAATTTATGGCTTTCACAAATACACATCTTCACATGTTGTAAAAAATTATAAAAATAAGACCATCCTGTATATGTTGTTCTAACCTTTTTTTTTTTTTAAAAAAAAACTAAGGATTGTCATTTTTTGTTTTAGGAAATGCAAATTTATATAATCCTGTAAACCACTTTATGGTATTTCATTATCTGGTCATATTGATACAGACTGATGAAAATTTAGGCTACTTGCAGTCCCCCCCCCCCCCCCCATAGTAAGTAATGTTTAGCATGTTTGCTCATTTGTCTGAGATAACTTTAGAATAAATTCTTAGAAGTGTAATTGTTAAGTCATGGGGTATGCCTTTTTTTAAAAAAAGTATTTTTATATAAATTTTTAGTTGTTGATGGACCTGTATTTTATTCATTTAAATGCGGTGCGAGAATCAAACCCAGTGCCTCACTCACGCTAGGCAAGAGCTCTACCACTGAGCCACAAACCCAGCCCCAGGGCATGCCATTTTAAATGTTAGTAATATACTGTTCTTCTCTTTCCTACAAGAAAGCTGAGCCAATTTATACTTCTACTCAGAACACAGTATGCCCCTCTTTATCTTGCCCACATTAGCTTTTGACTTCCCTTCTAAGCTGACAGATGATCTTTTGCCTTTATTGTTATTATTTTATTGCCAAGGGAGATTGAATGTCTCCATTTGTGTATTGACTGTTTGTATCCACCTTATGGGTATTTTTCATTCATTTCCTGTCTTTTTTTTTTTTTTTTTTTAAACAGCATTGTATGATGGTTAAGATTGGGCTTTGAGGTTATAATATCTGAATTTATAATACAGGATATACTACTTAATTGTGTGACTTGAGCAAATTAGCTGTGTCTTAGTTTCTCTCATCTGTGGAAAGGGAAATAGTACCTACCTCTCACAGCTGTTTTAGAATTGCATGAGGTAATGTCATAAAGTACTTGGAACAGTGTATGGCAGATAACAAGCACTTCTTACTATTAATCTTTTTCACATTGTGTATTTCTTTAGAATAAATTCTTAAAAGGTAGATATAAAAATAGATATCACCAGGCTGGGGATGTAGCTCTAATGCTTGCCCAGCATGCTCAATGCCCAGGGTTCAATCCCTAGTATTGCAAATAATAAAAGAAAAAACAAACATAGAACAACGAAACAACCCCTCCTAATTCCAGCAAATTGCTTTATTAAAACAAATTGTTTCTTATGTTCTTTATATATCCTGGAGATTAGTGCTCTATCTGAGGTGTGTATGGAAGATTTTCTCCCATTCAGTAGGCTCTTTTCACATTAATTTTTGCTGAGAAGGAGCTTTTTAGTTTTAACCCATCCCATTTATTAATTCTTAATTTAACTTCTTGTGCTTTAGGAATCTTAAGGAAGTCAGTTCCTAAGCCAACTTGATGAAAATTTGGGCCTACTTTTTCTTCTATTAGATGCAGGCTCTTTAAGTCTTTGATCCATTTTGAGTTGATTTTTGTACAGGGTGAGAGATACGGGTTTAATTTCATTTTGTTGCATATAGATTTACAGTTTTCCCAGCACCATTTGTTGAAGAGGCTATCTTTTCTCCAATGTATGTTTTTGGTGCCTTTGTCTAGTACAAGATAACCATATTTATGTGGGTTTGTCTCTGTGTCTTCTATTTTGTACTATTGGTTTACATGTCTATATTGGTGCCAGGATCATGCCATTTTTGGTACTGTAACTCTGTAGTATAGTTTAAGATCTGGTATTGTGGTGCCTCCTGCTTCACGTTTCTTGCTAAGGATTGCTTTGGCTATACTGGGTCTCTTATTTTTCCAAATGAATTTCATGATTGCTTTTTCTAGTTCTATGAAGAATGACATTGAAATTTTAATAGGAATTGCATTGAATCTGTATAACACTTGGTAGTATGACCATTTTGACAACATTAATTCTGCCTATCCAAGAGCATGGGAGATCTTCTAAAGTCTTCTTCAATTTCTTTCTTTAGTGTTCTGTAGTTCTCATTATAGAGGTCTTTTACCTCTTTTGTTAGATTGATTCCCAAATATTTTATTTTTTTGAGGCAATAATGAATGGAGTAGTTTTCCTAATTTCTCTTTCAGAGGATTCACTTATGTATAGAAATGCATTTGATTTATGGGTGTTGATTTTTATATCCTGCTACTTTGCTGAATTCATTTATTAGCTGTAGAAGTTTTCTGGTGGAATTTTTGGATCTTCTAAGTATAGAATCATGTCATTGGTAAGTAGTGATAGTTTGAGTTTTTCCTTTTCATGGCCCTTTAATTTCTTTCATCTGTCTGATTGCTCTGGCTCAACCAGATCAATAAATGGGTTAAGGAACTGAACAGACACTTCACAGAAGAAGAAATACAATCAACAAACATGAAAAAACGTTCATCATCTCTACCAACTAGAGAAATACAAATCAAAACCACTGTAAGATTCCATCTTAGTCCAGTCAGAATGGCAGTTATCAAGAATATAAGCAAAAAGAAGTGTTGGCAAGGACGTGAGGAAAAGGTACACTCCTATATTGCTAGTGGGACTGCAAATTGGTGCAGCCATTGTGGAAAGCAGTATGGAGATTCCTCAGAAAACTTGGAATGGATCCCCCATTTGACCCAGCTATTCCACTCCTTGGTTTATACTCAAAGGACTTACAGTCAGCATACTACAGTGATGCAGCTACATCAATGTTTATAGTGGCTCAATTCACAATAGCTAAACTATGGAGCTAACCTAAGTGCCCTTCAACAAACAGATGAATGAATAAAGAGAATGTGTTACTTATATACAGTGGTATATCACCCAGCCTTAAAGAAGAATGGAATTATGATATTTGCTGGTAAATGGATGGAACTAGAGAATATCATGCTGATCCATAGTGTGTGGGGCATGTAGGGAAGAATGAAGGAATTTGAAATTGTGCAGAGGGGAGTGAAGGGAGGGGTGAGTTGATGGAGATGGGAAGGAGGTAGAATGAGACAGACATTATTATCCTATATACATGTATGATTACACTGTGACTGAGCATCACGTATAACCAGAAGAATGAGAAATTATGCTCCATTTGTGAACAGTATGTCAAAATGCACTCTAGTGTCATGTGTAACAAATTAGAACAAATAAAAAAATTAATTAAAAAATTGCTTCTTGCCTGGTGTAGTGGTGCACTCATAATCCTAGTGGCTCAGGAGACTGAAGCAGGAAGATTGCAAGTTGAAAGCCAGCCTCAGCAATTTAGGGAGGCACTAAGCAACTTAATGAGGTCCTGTCTCAAAAAATAAAAAGGGCTAGAGATGTGGCTTAGTGATTAAGCACCCCTGGGTTCAATCCCTGGTCACCTCCACCACCAAAAATGTTTCTTTTACATTAAAAAGTGCATGAAGAGGGTAAAGAGGGGTGGGAGGGGTGGGGGGAAGGGAAAAAATAACAGAATGAATCAAACAACATTGCTCTATGTAAATTTATGATTACACAAATGGTATGCCTTTACGCCATGTACAAACAGAGAAACAACATGTATCCCATTTGTTTACAATAAAAAAAAAAAGTGCATGATAACTGTTTGGTGTTATTTCAGTATTAAGATTATGTTCAAGCTCTCTGTTTCAATGATCTGTTTCTGTATTAATCTTTCTAATAAATGAGAGGATTCATGTATAAAATGATATATTTCCTAACTTGATTTTGAAAAATCTGAAACATGTTAAAAACCTACTCCTATGATCACCTGTGTATCCACTCTCCACATCAGTGAATCTAGTCATTTTTTCCCCCCCATAAAGGGTCAGGTATTTTCTCTTTTTCTGCCAAGAGCCAGTAAATATTTTAATTTTTGAAGGCCATATTATCTCTGTTACAACTACTGAATTCTGCAGCTGCATTAAGAAAACAGCCATAGACAATATAAACAGGAATGGCAGTGTTACAGTAAAACATTATTTGCAAAAATGGGTGGCAACTGAATTTGGCCCAGGCTGCAGTTTGCCTTTCCTGGTACAGATTAAAGAGCAAGTGGCTGTATTTTCTTTCAAATGTTTGAAAAATAAGTTGCAATCATCATGGCACTATCCTTTTAATGTCTCAGCATGTATCTCCTAAGACTATTCATATGCTCCTGTATAACCATAATACCAATACCATTATTATTTTTAAAATTATTTTTAGTTGTAGATGAACACAATACCTTTAATTAACTAATTAATTAATTAATTTATATGTGGTGCTAAGGATCGAACCCAGTGCTTCATATGTGCTAGGCAAGTGCTCTACCACTGAGCTACAACCCCAGCCCTGTTAATACCATTATTACAGCTAAGAAAGTGATAATTTTGTTTTTTACTAGACCAACATTATATAATTATTATATATATAAAATATATAATAATATAAAATATATAAAATTTATATAAAATATATAATAATTTTATATATATAAAATATATAATTATAATATATAATATAAATTATATACTAATATATATAAAATATATAATAATTATATAATGTTGGTCTAGTAATTAAAATATATAATAAAATATATAATTATTATATATTTTATATATATTATATATATATTATAATTATATAATGTACAAAAAGCATGAAAATCCTTAGAGTTGTTCCTTAACAGTTAACCTACTGAACTGTTTCTATTCCTGGCCACCTTTCCCTATCCTTTCCTTGATTCGTTTCTTTAGATAGAAATCTGCATTGAGAATAGCAGCTTGTTGATTTAATTTCACTCATACAATCATATATAAGGAGTTTTTTGTATATGTTTGGTTTGTAGTTTTAAAACCCTGGGATTTGTTTCTGTGTTTACTTGAAATAGAGAATTATAAGTGATTTTCAATCAAAAGAAAAGATCTTAAGTTACATACAATCTCTGAAGTTTTCATTTGATTGTTAAATAGTTGAAGAAATTGAAGTTAGGCTAAGTGAATTATGTACTTTAAAGAAGTGGCCAATTTTGTTAAATAAGTTAAAGACGTGGGTGGGCGGGGAGTAGAAAAAACAATATATATTTTTTTATTTTATTTTTTTTATGGTGCTAGAGAGTGAATCCAGGGCCTTGTGCATGAGAGGCAAGCACTCTACCAACAGAGCTATATGCCCAGCCTTAGAAGACATTCTTGTTATTTTCTTTTTGTGGGGGGGGGGCAGTGGGGGAGTTTAGGGGAGGGGTGCCAGGGATTGAACTCAGGGGCACTCGACCCACTGAGCCACATCCCAGCCCTATTTTTTTGTATTTTATTTAGAGACAGGGTTTCTCTGAGTTGCTTAGTGCCTCGCTTTTTCTGAGGCCGACTTTGAACTAGCGATCCTCCTGCCTCAGCCTCCTGAGCTTCTGGGATTATAGGCATGTGCCACTGGGACCGGCTCAATCTTGTTACTCTTAACACCGACTATTAAGCATTATTTGGATACATGTTCTTTAAATTTTTTAGGTCTTCTTTTAATTTTATAAGTATTTCCTTCCTCTTTTTCCTTTTGTGGTACTTACTGGTAATTGATCCCAGGGCTTCAAGCATGCTAGGCAAGTGTTGTACCAGCCCCAGTATTTTCCTTTTTTTTTTTTTAAATACATTTTGTACAACAGTAATTCCAAGATAATGTTGCAAATGCAGAAGAATAATATAGCATAATTAAAATATAAGAACATTTGTAATTGTTTGGCTTCTTACATATATATAAATGCCTGGTTTGTGTGATTTGAATTTTATAAACTGGATGATATGGGTGACTAAGCAGGGCTCTGAAGTGGTCTGGGTTTGAATTGTTACTTCTGACTGCATACTTTTAGGCAAGTTTTTAAAATTCCTTGTGTCTCATTTCTTCATCTGCACAGTGAGAATTATAATAGTACCTATTCAAGGTTTGCAAAGTCCAAATGATTTAAAACTTACTGGCACATCATACATCCTGTATAAGCTGTTGCTGCTATTGTGTTTTTGTTTTTTTGGGTACTGGGGATTGAACCCAGGGGTGCTATATCCCCAGGCCTTTTTAAAAAATATTTTATTAGTGACAGGGTCTCTGAGTTGCTTAAGTGCCTCGCTAAGTTGCTGAGACTGACTTTGAACCTGTAATCTTCCTGCCTCAACCTCCTGAGCTTCTGGGATGACAGGTGTGTGTCACTGTGCCCGGCTCTGCTACTTTTTTAAAAAAAATATATTAAATATATATTTTTAAATTATATATATTTTTAAATATATAATAAATATATATTTTCTAGTTGTTGATGGACCTTCTTTAATTAATTTATTTATATGTGGCGCTGAGAATTGAACCCAGTGCCTCACACATGCTAGGCAAGTGCTCCACCACTGAGCTACAACCTGAGCCTTCTGCTGGCTTTTTTTTTTTTTTTTTAATATTTACCATCTTAACTTTTATTTTTTTGCATGTGGTGCTGGAGATTGAACCCAGGGCCTTGTGCATGTGAGGCAAGCACTCTATCAACTAAGCTGTGTCCCCAGCTCTGCTATTGTTTTTTGAATGGGATTTTTATATCTTTGGTTTTCAGAAACATATGGGATATTCAAGTAGTTACTTTGTTTTGAACACAGTATGTCATAAGAACTTAGAATATCACAAGCACTGCTTTAGTGGATGAGGACGGTGCAGTCTAGAAGGTTGTGAGAATTAAGAGAAGATAGTATCTGAGGCAGGTAGGGCTGATCAATTTGCCAAATTAGTAATATAATATAAATATCATTTGGGCACTGTGCTCTTTTGCCTGCCATTTAGCCTTGAAAACTGATCTTGTCTCTTCTGGCCAGTTTAGTCTTTTGCTTTGCTTCTTTGAGCCTCCTCATGTAGCTCCCTAAGTTTCTTGGCTAGACGCTATATTTCTCTTGGTTCTTAGTTAATAACTCGAATTAAGTTGCTAATATAAGTCAAAATTTTTTTACATAATATAGAATTTTGTGATTGACAGTATTTTTAATACCTTATTCATTTGATATTCAGTATACATCTGAGAGATAGTGAAGGAATCCTTATTGAACAACTCTGGTTATACTAAGAGATTAAATGCTTGGTGTCACAAAGCAAATAAGTGAACCAGCTTAAAATTTATCTGATTACTTTTTCTCATAGACCAGCTATATTTTAGAGTCTTTTAGCCCTACCACCAGAAAAGAATAAAGTAAAATCCAAGATCTTAATATTTTACCAGATTAAATCCTTAATATTTTATAAGAATGTTATCTGAAAAGCTTTTCATGTTTATTTTTATTTCATAATATTGGAAAGAGGTAGATTTTTCCCTGTACTGCCTAATATGTATTACCTACCCATTTTTTTCTCTTTCTTCTTTCTTCCTCTTCCTCTGCTGGGGATCAATCTCAGGGTCTTGTGTATACTCTGCAAACACTGTATCACTGAACCACATCCCCAGCCCTGCTTATTTCAGCATTACTGTCAGAATTACATCTTGCCATTGGAATACAGTTCTACCTTTACCCTTCTATATTTGTTTCCTTCTAAGTGTGTTTTTTATTGTTTCTCTCCTATATTCCCAATAATTCTGGTTCTAAAAAGACATTTGTCTTGAACTGTAGAACCTTCCATATTACATTTTGTGAAGTATGTTCTTCTACTTGATTTCTTTCATATTTCTCACATGTATTTGCTCTCATGTAGTTTAAAAAATTGATTTGTTACTTTCAGCATTTATAAATTCATACTTTATTGCTCTTTTAATTTTTCTGATAGCGTAAATAATTTCTTTTGGTAAGAATATAAGTTAGTTAAGGCTTAACTTTTGTCCTTTTTGTATAATTAGCTGCATAATATTCAATGAACTGTGCATGTTAGCAATACATTGTTGATTTACTTACTTGTCAAATCTGTAATCTGATTTCCTTGGCAGATATGTAGACTTGTGATAGGCATTTGGCATTTTGTTTTGGGCAGTGTAACTTTAAATCTACATAAACTTCTCTGCCTTTTGCCTCTGCTGTGTTCATAGATTCCAGGAGGGCTTCGTGTTTGGACTTCAAGCGTTGGAGGTAGCAGACTTTTCAGAAGAAGGTAAATCAGAGTGTTGCCTTCTGGTGTCATTGTGTGTGTGTGCTGGGGTGGGCATATGACAGGTGAGAGCTTTTTGTGTCATCACAAAATAATTTGTAATGCTGCATTAAGTGATTCACTTTTCACCAAATTTAAAACCAAGTTAATACCTGTACAATTTTTGTTCATTATTATTACAGTCTGCAAAAATAGAAAACTTTAGATAGAACTGAAGACTCTAAATTTCACTTTCTTTGCCATTAACAAAGAGTAGGAGTGATTAAGAAAAGAGAGCATTAGTATAATGTATAATATGCATTGTGTAATTTTCTCAGACTTGGCTTCATTGTGATTTCTTCCTGGGAACTTGTCCAAGTCATTATTCATATGTTGTATTCTTTCCTGCTGCTCCTTTTACTGAAAGATTGCTTCACAATAAATAGAGAGGCAGCCTAATCCGTGACTCATGACTGGAGGATAGACATTCTTGCTGTAGTTTCCATGTGCCAGAACGTTAGTTTCCAATATGCTAATTACCTCTCTTCCCGAACTTGTTAATATGCTCTTCTCTCAAGTTAGTTCTTGTTTGGGTATAGAAACAAACACATCCCACACACTTGTAAAATGTGTTTTTATAGAGATCTTCTTAATGAGTTACTTTTTAAGAAAATAATATGACTAGAAAACAGAAATTCTGACATACCTTTCCTGGATAATGCTGCTTTGATTAAAGAAAAAGAAAACATTTTGTTATAGATTTTACTTTTTGTGAATTTATACAATCATTTATGAGCTTTTTTAAGTTTATAATTGAATAGAATGTTGTTTTTTTAAAAGATTGATAGTGGTCAACATAATATATCCTAGACATAAAGTTAGTAATATGACTAGTTTTTTGATTGTGCATGAGAATTGGAGGAATTGTTTTCTTCTGTCTTCTAGAAATTATATTTGTTTAGATTATCAAGTAAGTGACTAGATATTATACCTTATATTCAGGATATACTCCTTATTATGTGAAGTTGGATAGTATGTATTTATTGAATCTCTGCTATCTGCCCAACACAGGATCACTCTATTTTGCAGAGTTTTACTATTTCACTTCCTCCTATTCAGAGAAGCCACATTCTTAACTAGAGGAGATAGATGAGTTTCACGTTTATTGGGGTTAGCTACATTTTACCTCCTAAAACCTTTTACCTTTTACTCTTTTCAGCAGCCATTTTAAATTTACTAATAATGCGTTGGAATTTCTTCAATACGTTTTTGTACTTCATTGCCAGGCTCTTTTCGCCATTATTGAATTATGCACACTTATATTAGTTTAGCTAATGTGACTCTGGTATATTTTATTATCACTTGAGAATCTCAATAGATTATCCTTATCAAGATTTCCCATCCAGCCTCCTACCCCTCCTCAGTTTCTTTGAGAAAGATGGGATTAAATGGATGATAATAAAAGTATGTTAAGAATTAATTGATTTTAGTTTTTAGAGCAGTTTCAGTTTTACAGAAAAATTGAGTAGAAAGTAGTTTCCACTTCATCCCCACTAATTCTTTCTCAATTTCCTTATTATTAACTTCTTGCTTTAATGTGATAACATTTGTTACAACTGATGAGCCAGTATCGCATTATTAACCAAAGTTCATAGTTTACATTAGAGTTTACTCTTTTTTTTTTTTTTTTTTTTTTTTGTGGTGCTGGGTATTGAACCCAGGGCCTTGTTCTTGCAAAGCAAGCACTCTACCAACTGAGCTATATCCCCAGCTCTAGAGTTTATACTTTGTGTTGTGTATTTAATGTTTTTTTTTTTTTTTTTTTTTTTTTTTTTTTTTTTTTGACAAGGTATAAGGACATGTACTCGGTATTATCATACATAATAGTTCACTACCCCTAAACTTCCCCTATGCTTTCTCTCTCTTTCATTTCTGGTTCCTTCCCACCAAGCCCCTGACAATCACTAATCTTTTTCTTTCTCTAGAACTTTGTCTTTTCTCGAATAACATATAGTTGGAACTATATTGGAACTGTCTTCCAAAGTGACCTTACCATTTTGCATTCCCCACTATCAGTGAATGAACAATGAATGAATGTCAATGTTTTGGATTTGTCATTCTAGTAAATGTGTAGTGGCTTCTGTCTGTCTCTTCCATTTTGGTGCTGGGGATCAATCCAGGGTGTTTTGCATGCTAAACATATGCTCTACCACTGAGTTATATAGCCAACCCTCACTATTGTTTTTATTTGTAACTATTTAATGATGACATTGAACATATTTTCACTCTATCACTGAACTATATCCTGAACCCTTTTTACTTTTTGAGTATAGGGTCCTGCTAAATTGCCAAGGGTGGCCTTGAACTTGTGATCCTTCTATCTCAGCCTCTGGAGTTGCTGGGAGCTACCACCACACTGGCTTTTGCTCTTTTTTAAATTGGGTTGTCTGTTATTGTTTAGTTTTAAGAGTTTTTTTTTTTTTTTTTGGTATATTTTGAATACCATTCCTTTGTCAGATATTTGTTTTGTAAATATTTTCTCACAGTCTGTAGCTTGTCTTTTTATTTTCTTATGTTTTTCATAGAGCAGAACTTTTTAGCTTTAGTCAAGTCCAGTAGGCCAAATTAAAAAAAATGAATTTAATCTTGCATCTAAAACTCATTAATTGTTAAACTCAAAGTCATCTAGATTTTTTTCTTATGTTGTCTTATAGGAGTTTTATAGCTTTGCATTTTGTATTTAAGTCTGCAATCTATTTTGAGTTAATTTTTGTGAAAGCCATAAGGTCTGTGTCTAAATTTGTTTATTTTTTTGCAGTGCTGAGGATGGAGCCTCCAGCATGCTAGGCAAGTGCTCTATGACAGAGCTATACCCCAGCTAATTCTTTTTTTTTTTTTTTTTTGCATGTATATATGTAGTTGTTCCAGCACCACTTGTTGAAAAAGACTGTCCTTTCTCCGTTGCTGTCTTTTGTTCCTTTGTTAGTGACAAGTTATATTTGTGTGAGTCTATATTTCTGGGCTATTTCTGTTCCAATGATCCGTTTAGTTTTTCTTCTACCAGTGCCATACTGTCTTCATTACTGTAGCCTTATAGTAAGTTTTTATAGGGTAATGTTGGTCTTCTTACTTTGTTTTTCTTCTTTAATATTTCCTTGACTATTTTGAGTGTTCCAAAAGACTGAGTGTTAGACTCAGTTTGTCATTGTCTGCAAAATAACTGGCTGGGATTTGAATTGGGATTGTGTTGAATATATATATATATATATATATATATATATATATATATAAAGTTAGAAGTAAATGATATCTTGTCAATGTTGAGTCTTCATAGTCTTGTACATGGAATATCCTTCCATTTAGATTTTTTTTTTTTTTTTTTTTTTTTGGTGGTACCAGGGATTGAACACTGGGGCACACAACACTGAGCCAAATCCCCAGGTCCCCCCCTGGCCCCCCCCTTTTGTATTTTATTTAGAGACAGGGTCTCACTGAGTTGTTTAGGGCTTCACTATGTTGCTGATGCTGGCTTTGAACTTGCAAGCTGCTGGGATTACAGGCGTGTGCTAGGTCCATTTAGCTCTTTTTTGATTGGAGTTTTATAATTAAAAAAAATGTTTTTTCAGTTGCAGATGGACACAATACCTTTATTTTATTTATTTTTGTGTGGTGCAGAGGCTTAGACACAGGGACTCATGCATGATGAGCAAGCGCTGTACCAGTGAGCCACAACCCAGCCCTATAATTTTACTTATGTGTATCTTATACATATTTTGTAGGTTTTATAGCTAAGTTTTTTGTTCTTTGTATGTAATGTAAATGCATTTTGTTTTAAATTTCCACAGATTATTCTATTCAGTAGTATACACAAAAGCAAAATACTCATAATATCAGATTATAGGATTCCATCTTCTGGCCCTCTTGTCCTTCCCTTCACCTCATCTTCTATGAGAAGATAAATTAAATTTTTGTTTAAAAGTATCTTAAATGGGACTGGGGATATAGCTCAGCTGGTAGAGTGCTTACCTTGCATGCACAAGGCCCTGGGTTCAATCCCCAGTACCCAAACAAACAAACAAAAAAAGTATCTTAAATGATGGGATTTAGGCAGTTTTTCAACATAATACCTTGTGTGTAATGTGCATATTACTTAGTTTCTCTGCTCTTGTTATTGTAACCTTTGTAGTGTTCAGTGTGTGCTATAGTACACATAACTACTTAATTCTGAACTCGTATTGTCAGCCTACATCTTACTAGAAAAGGCAGATGGCCAATGATGTTAGTCATCTAATCAGTCAGTCCATCCAATACTTTGTTGTTAGCTGCAAAGATACTCATAAAAATGATACCACCTCTCTGGTAACTTATTATCCATGTAAGAAATATTAATTTCAAATACTGTTTTCCATTTTTACTGATTCATATATGCCAAAAACTTAGTCCTGCATCCCATTCTGAGCATTCTAATTGAAGTATCTTATTTGTGGGCTTCATCTATAGTCTCTCAAAAAGAGTTTACAATTTTGATGTACATTTATTGAGGCTGTAGTAGGTATTGGACATTTCTAGGCATTTTACATACGTGACCTCATTTATCTTCAAAACATTTATGCAGATTACACATTATTCTTCCCAACTTACAGATGTAAAAACTGATAAAATGAGGGTATAAGAAGCTCATCAGTCATGCAGGCTCTTTTTGAAAAATATTTTCTAGTTGTCAATGGATCTTTTATTTTATTTATTTATATCGGTGCTGAGTATCGAACTCAGGGCCTCATACATACCAGGCAAGCACTCCACCACCAAGCTACAACTCCAGCCCCATGCAAGCTCTTTATATAACACATTGTGAAAAAGTTACCGTAGAAAGTGGTATAAGATGAATGCTGTGTGTATAGTGCAGAGGTATGCTTGGTGAATGCAGAGAAAAGAGGTTTGACTTGGCCTCAGATGTTCACAAAATATCTGGAAAGCTTGAACTGGTCTGATGAATGGGAAGAATAAAGGAGAAGAGAGATGGGGAGATCAGATCAATCAGTGTTGAGAAGACTGAGGGACAAAAACAGTGAGTACTTTCATGACTGACAGTATAAAAATGTCTACTATAGTAGTAAAGTGCAGTAAAACAAATTTAATCTCTTTATTTTGAACAAAGATCCCTCTCTTCTGCTTTTCTCTTCAAGTAATTCTTCTTGATTTGCTTATGAGAGTAGATCACTAGACTGTTGTATAACTTCCAAATTACCAATCCTCAAGCTCATCTTTGTCCTGGATTTGTTAGTAGTACTGAGGGAACAAACCCTGAGGGAAAAATGGAAGATTAAAGGAACCCTATGTTAAGGATTTTCTTAAAATCAAATATGTTTTTTTTTATCTCTTTCCCACGTCTCAGTTGCCTGACTATCCTGAAAATACCCATTAATATGCTAAAAGCTATGAGCTGCAAATGCTTATAGGAAACATTGTTTTCAATGAACTTAATGTTTAGTTGAGAAGATGAGTAAAGTAAAATGATTAGAAACCATTTAGCAATATTAAGCGCCAAATTATGTAATATACATTTTAAATACCATGGAATCATTTTTCTTCAGTGATGTTCTTTAGGGTTCTGTCGTCCCTCCTGTTTTCGT
The DNA here is from genome assembly GCF_902686455.1 of Sciurus vulgaris. NCBI lineage: Eukaryota > Metazoa > Chordata > Mammalia > Rodentia > Sciuridae > Sciurus > Sciurus vulgaris. The sequence goes on from NC_136467.1 coordinate 54,190,824, forward strand.
AACTTTTAATTTCACATCTCTATCTATAGGTTTGTCCAAGGGCATTTTAGTCCTCTTTGTTTCCACAGTTCTCTCAACTTCCTCTTATTTAAACTTCCCTGGATTGTTCTTTGTAACTCAGTGAAGGGTATCAGTCACCCTTTTCCTAAGCTAGAAACTGGGAATCATTCTTGCTTTTCTTTCTTTTATTTTTTCACCACATGTTCTTTTGACAGTTTCCTTATTATCTTTCAGATCCACCCTCTTTTTCTTCTGCCACTGTACTAATATAGACTATAATGACTATACACTTAAATTACTTCAAAGACCTCTTAATTAGTCTCCCTGTGCCATTTCCACCCCTCCATACTATCCACAAAAACACAGATTGCTTCAAATCCTTATCTTTGTTTCTCAGGATGACATCTAGTTATCTTAATTTGGATTACCTGTTCTTCTTCTAGCCCTGCTTGTTTCTTTTTCAACTTTATTTTTCTCTACTCTGAATCATCCTTACTGAACTTCAGATGTATATTGTTCTTTTGCTTCTGAACCTTAAAACATACTATTCCCCATTCCTTTTTCTCAGAAGAGGAATGTGAAGAAATGAAACTAATTGCTGTAGTGATTAAAGTGCAGATTTTGGAGTCGGATCACTAACCTGTAAAAACTATCTGCCACTTCACAAGCCTTTGTGATATTCACTACTTTATTAGCTTTGCCATCTAGAGCAAATCATTTACCTTCTCAACTTTCAGTGTCCTTCTCTGTACTTGCATTATACCATCTTGTAGGGATTAAACTAGGTAATATTTGAAGTTCCTAGATCAGTCCCTGACATGTAGTAAGCCTTATAAGTGTAACTGTTGCTAATAACTCTTATACATGCATTGTCATTTTGGATTAGTGTTCCCTTTTGTTTCAAAATTGATTTAATGGTAGAGGAAAAAATATTCTTTTCTACTGTAAGTTGTGAGTTGATTGGCTCATTATTGCTGGTTTTTACCTTTGATCTTAGTTGGGCAGCAGCTTTATCCTCCTAATTCCTTGTTTTTCAGCTTTTTAGTAATTAGAATTTGATTTTTGGATTGATCTTTCTATATAATGGATAATTTGACAAGGTTAGGTTTACCTGAATTTTATATAGACAAATTTATTTGGTCAATCTATATGGAAATTTTTGAAATAATGACTTAAAAATCATAGAAAAATCAGGAAGCATAGATAAACTTAAAGAAGGAAAAAGGATACCTTCATTGTTGATACTTTAGTGCATATATGGTACACTTCCTAATGCACATATTTTATACTACAAAAATGAGTAAATGGTGTTATAATTGCCTTTAAAATATTATAATGAAGGATACTTCATACAACATAATAATAGCTGATAGCTGATTTTTTTGAGTTGATGTTCTGATTTTTGTGCCTTGTTGATTAAGGTTCCAAGCAAAGTCTTCTAAAGGAATTCACTTTTTTCATTCTAGTGTATTTCAGAGACTGTGAACTGTAAAGGTTCAGATGATTTGGGTTCTAAAAAGGATACTCTATTAGCAAAGAGATGGTATCATAGTTGTTAAGATAAACTAGGACAAAACATGCAAAAATTACATTTTATCAGAAAACCTCAGTGGTCTAAGTTTGGTAGGATCTTCAGTGATGAAAAATTAATACATATTTCAAATTTAGAAGTGTTAATTTTGATATCTTCACTATTCTCTTTTTATGGGCATTTATTTTTCATTGATGCTTGTAATGTAATATGGTGATTTCATGGATACTGAAATCTAAAAATGAAACTTGGAGCTGGGTTGGAGGTACACCTCAGGGTAGAGTGTGTGCTAAGCTTAGCCCTGGGTTCTATTCCCATCACCAAAGGTAGTGTGTGTGTGTTTGTTGGGGGGGAACCAAACCTGAGGAATCAAGGTTATTGATTCAGTACTGTTCAGTCTGATAATCTAGTTCTAGCTGATCTGACTGTGCTAGATTTGAGAATAACAAAATATATTTTTCTTTTTCCCTCCAGAAGGAAATAGTTGCTTCTTTTGGTGAATTTTTAGATACAATTACTTTTCCAATAAAAATATTAGTGTAACATTGTCACTGTCATCTTGATTTTATTTTTCAGAAAATGGATCTATATAGATAAAGATATTTTTTGAGATAGGGTCTGGCTATGTTGCCCAGCATAGTCTACAAGTCATTCAAGAAATCTTTCTGCCTATTTCAGAGACTGTGGACTGTAAAGGTTTAGATGATTTGGGTTCTAAAAAGGATACTTACTGTATTAGCAAAGAGATGGTATCATAGTTGTTAAGATAAACTAGGCAGTCACTTCCACTTCTTGCTGCTGAAGTATGTGTTTTAAAAAGGAAGTTTTCCAGATTTTCTTCTTATTGGGAATCATTTTTTAGGTTGATCAAAACTAAAAAAAAATTTCAGTGCAACAGATATTTATGCTACTAATTACAAGGTACTTTGTTAGCATCTACAGAATATTTAGAAATGAATTAAGTCCCCTTCGTCATTTGAGGATGGGGTAAGGGGCGTGGTTCAATTCCAAGTAATTATAATAAAATAGAGTATGGAAGGTCCTTTACAGAGTTTTGAGCAAATTATTTGCTCTACTAGTGATGCGAGTGATGGTCTTGCAAAATGTTATTAGCTCTCAAATCTGATGAATTCTTTTCCATTCTCTTCTATTTCGCTTTGCCTTTTTTTTGACCTTGTGTTTTGATTTTACATTCTCCTACCTGCTGAGGTGATGGGGATCTGAACCCAAGGCTTTGTGTATGCTGAGCAAGTACTCTACCACTGGGCTACATCCCCAATCCCAAATTTCTGGTTATATAAATGGCTTCCTTTATTCCCCCTATCCATACCCAGTGCTGGGTTGCTTTTTCATTTGATGTATTTTCCCACTTACCCTTTAATACTTGTTCCTTGACTTCTGCATACCTTTGTCTTAGTTTTTCCCTCTAACTCTTCTATTGCTGCTTATTTTAATTGTTACCTCCCCCTCAATTTTTAAAATCGTTAAAGCAGAAGAGTTAAACTTCAGACAATGAACAACCATGTACCCTCTGCTTAGATTAACTATTGTTATCTTTATTTGTGTTATATCTCTGAGTATATGAGAAGGTTTATGTTGTTATTGAACCATTTGAAATTAAGTTGCAGATGTCATCTCCAAGTACTTGAATTTATAAGAATAAACATTCTTTATAATCATATTATCCTACATTTGGATATTCAATAGAATAAAAATTAGGAAATAATATTAACCACAATACTAGGAAATAAAATTAACCACAATATCATAATGTTATGTAATATCTAGTCCATATTTAAATCTTCTTAGGTGTCCTACAAATAAACTTTTATAGCTATATTTATTTGAACCACAATCCATTCAAGATTTTTTTTTTTATTGTAAACAAATGGGATACATGTTGTTTCTCTATTTGTACATGGAGTTAAGGCATACTATTTGTGTAATCATAAATTTACATAGGGTAATGTTGTTTGATTCATTCTGTTATTTTTTTTCCCTTTCCATTCAAGATTTTGATGCATAGCCTTTTGTTGTTATATGTTTTGAGTCTCTTGATCTAGATTATCTCCACATCTCTCTTTTCTTATGACTGCCCCCCCGCCCACTTTTTTTCAAGGGGCCAAACCAATTCTAATAGAGTAACCCATATCCAATTTGCTTCTTATGAGTAACAATAGTTACACTCATAAGTGATCAATAACCTTATCCCATTTGCTAATAGGGTTTGGGGCAATAGAAACCCATGGATCCCATCACCTCTGTCTATGGATACTGTGGTCTTTTTACCCTCATGTTCAGGTATAGATAATGATATCATGTGAAAGAGGTTTAAGAGCATTGGCCACCATTTTTCACTCTTTTCTTCTGTTCTTTGTCTTTATGATCACATTTATTTACTTCTACTTTAAAAAATTTTTTTGGTGAACCCAGGAGTGCTTTACCAGTGAGTTACATCCTCTGTCCTTTAAAAAAAAAAGTGTATTTTAAGAGAGGATCTCACTGACTTTCCCATGCTGGCCTTGAATTTGTGATCCTCCTGCCTCAACCTCCCTGAGTGGTTGGGATTATAGGTATACATCACCCTACTCTTATATGTCTTTAACAGTCACTGGTATAATGTTGTCTTCTTTCTAAACTCCATTTCTGTTATTTCCTATCTAGTAGCCAGTTGAGAGTCACCATGTCTTAAATGGATTTCTTTTTTATGTATTTTTAAATTTACGCCTCATGACTATACAAAGTAATTGGGTTCATTTTGACAAAATCGTATATACAAGGAATTTGATTTCAAGTGCCAAGCCTTCCCACCCCCATTCTCCCTCCTCTACTTTATTAAACTTTTTTCTTCATATATATAAAAGTAAAATTCCCTTTGGTATTTTGTATATGAATATAACATGGTTTTATTAAATTCATTTCATTTATCTTCCCCTTTATCTTCCTTCCTCCTCCTTGTTCTCCATCTTCTACTCCACTGAGCTTCCCTGTATCTTTATGGTCTCTAATATCCTCCCTACCTTCTTTCCTTTATTTTGTTCTAACTTTCACATATGAGAGAAAACATTCCACCTTTGATTTTCTGAGTCTGACTTATTTCACTTAGCTTGATTTTCTCCATTTACATCCATTTACAGGCAAATGCCATTATTTCTTTCTTCTTTATGACTGAGTAAAACTCCACTGTGTATATACATCACATATTCTTAATTCATTCATCTATTGACAGGCATCTGGGTTGATTCCATAATTTGGGGATTGTGAGTTGTGCTGCTATAAACATTGAAGTACTGTGTCACTCTCATAGGTTAGATCTTTTGGAAAAACACCAACGAATGGGATAGCTGGGTCATATGTTTCTATTCCTAGTTTTTTTAGGACTCTCCACACTGCTTTCCAGAGTGGTTATACTAATTTGCAGCCACACCAACAATGTGAGAGTGTACCTTTACCCCACATCTTTGCCAGAATTTATTATTATTTGTGTTCTTGAAAATTGCCATTCTGACTAGAGTGAGAGGAAATCTTAGTATACTTTTTTTTTTTTTTTTATTTTTTTTTTTATTTTCTTTTTTTTTTTTTTTTTTTTAAAAGCAAATGACAAAGACCCAGTTTACCAGCTTTTTTAAACCTAAGCTTAACATTACATATTTAAACAATTGTCAAAACTTTACTAAGTTGCCAGCATTCATGCACAACTAGAAAACATCCTTAAGTTTATATTAAACCAGAAATGTATTACCATTAATGCATTAATATCTTTCATTACTAAATACTGGGGGGGGGGGGGAGGAGGAACAAATTATTTCTACAGGAGATTCATCCTGGCAATGTTAGCTCACAGCAGGCTGACACTACTTGGCTCACATGTCAAACACAATGGAAAGCAGATCCATGCTGGTGTTAGAATACAATCTTGTCCTAGCACTACTCAAAGTCAAGGCTCACCTTGGATTACGTTTAATAAAAAAGCAAAGTGCATACAGAGATTACAACAATTTTAAAGACAAAAAAAAAAAAAATGGTCCTATTGTGTGGTCCCAACAATAAACTCAAAAGTCTATGACAAATAGGGGCTCCGATGAGCTGTTTATAAATACTTTAGATTAGGTACAATTATACTGAAAGTCGAGTTCGTCTGAAATCTTCAAAAAAATGTTCCTGTTAATCCTCAAATGGTGCTTGTTATACTTTAACATTTCTGTTAAATGCGTGCGTTGAATTACTTGTTATCCAAGCGTAGCAGCTGCTCCTTACCATTTATTGTTAAAGACTTTAACTGGCCGTCTTCTTCAACTTCTACTCTTTCTTGACCATTCTCGACAATTCTTTTTGTAGTGATTTTTCTGCCATTTACTATTTTGGTAGAAGTTGATATAGATTTGAAGTTACCCATCCCGCTGCCGCCAAATGATGTAGAAGAGAATGAAGTAAGGCCACCGTGACCTAGTGACCCAAATGAAGTAAATCCTCCAAATGATGGAAATCCACTGAAAGCAGAGAAAAATGAGCCTGCACCTCGGTTTCTGCTTCCTCGGGGACCCCTTCGGTTCCCAAAAAAGTCTTCAAATGGGTCTTCAAAGAAGTCGAACGAAAACGGGTCCCTTCCACCAAAAAATTCCCTGAAGACATCATCTGGGTTCCGGAACGTGAAGCCAAACTCAAAAGGACTGTCAAAATGACTTCCACCTCCACCTCCACCATTTAAGCCTTCTTTGCCATACTTGTCATAGATGTCCCGTTTTTTAGCATCTGATAACACCTCATACGCCTCAGCTACTTGTTTGAATTTTCTCTCTGCTTCTTCTTTATTCTCAGGATTTTTGTCTGGATGCCATTTTAGTGCCAGTTTCCAATATGCCTTTTTGATATCCTCGGGAGAGGCGTGTCTCTGCACGCCTAGAACTTCATAGTAATCCACCATGTTTTAACAGATTGTTGGAACAAGTCCGAGGACGCGGCGGACGGGACGGGGCGGGCGGCCGGGTGCTCGCGGTCCGGCACGGCTGCGCTGGTGGCGGCGGCAGCCTTAGTATACTTTTTAAAATTATTTTTTGTTTTAATTAGTTGCACATGACGATAGAATGCACTTTGACACATCTTATATAGATGGAGTATAATTTTTCATTCTTTTCGTTGTACATGATGTAGAATTCCACCAGTCATATAGTTATATGTGTATATAGGGTAATAATGTCTGATTCATTCACTATCCTTCTTACCCCCCCTTCACTCCCCTCTACCTAATCTAAAGTACCTCTGTTATTCCCTAGCCACCCCACCCCCCCTTATTGTGAATTAGCATCAGCATATCAGAGAAAACATTTGGCTCTGGTTTTTTGGGATTGGTTTATTTTGCTTAACTGATATTCTCCAGCTCCATCGATTTACCAGCAAATGCCATAATTTCATTCTTCTTTAAGGCTGAGTAATATTCCATTGTGTATATGTACCACATTTTCTTTGTCTATTCATCTGTTGAAGGGCACCTAGGTTGGTTCCATAGTTTAGCAATAGTGAGTTGAGCAGCTATAAACATTGATGTGACTGTGTCACTGTAGTATGCTGATTTTAAGTCCTTTGGATATAAACCTAGGAGTGGGATAGCTGGGTCAAATGGTTTTTATTCCAGGTTTTCTGAGGAATCTCCATACTGCTTTCCAAAATGGTTGTACCGGTTTGCATTCCCACCAGCAATGTATGAGTGTGACTTTTGCCTCACATCCTTGCCAACATTTATTGTTGTTTGTATTCTTGATAATTGCCATTCTGACTGGAGTGAGATGAAATCTTAGTTTTATTTGCATTTATTCATGTATTTGTTGATCGATTGTATTTCTTTCATATACTTGTTGGCCACCTGTGTTTCTTCTTTTGAGAAATTTGTGTTTAGTTCCTTAGGTTTTTGAGTTCTTTATATATTCTGGATATGTCTGAGGAATAGCTGGCAAAGATTTTTCTCCCATTTCATAGGCTCTCTCTTCACTCTTTTAATCATTTCCTTTGCTGTGTAGAAGGTTTTTAATTTGATGGCATCCTACTTATTCTTGGTTTTATTTCTTGGTGTAGGGATCTTTTTGAGGAAGTTGGTGCCTGCACCTATATGATGAAGTGTTGACCCTGTGTTTTCTTATCTAATTTCTAAGTCTTTGATCCATTTTTATTTGACTTTTTGTGCAGCATTAAAGATAGGAATCAAAATTTATTCTTCTATAAATGCATATCCAGTTTTCCCAGCACCATTTGTTAAATAGGTTGTATTTTTTGGCACCTTTGTCAAGTATCAGATGGCTGCATAAATTTGGGTTTGTTTGTTTTATTTAATTCCATCGGTTTTCATGTCTCTCTTGATGCCAGTACCATGCAGTTTTTGTTACTATAGCTCTGTAGTATAATTTGAGTTTGGGTATTATGATCCCTCCTGCATCACTTTTCTTGTTCAGAATTGCTTTGGCTATTTTGGGTCTTTTCTTCCAAATGAAGTTTAGGACTGTTTTTTTTTTTTTTTTTCTTTATTTTTTTCCCTAGTTCTTTGAAGAATGTTATAGGTATTTTGATGAGGACAAATTGAATGTGTTTATTGCTTTAAGTAGTAGGGCCATTTTGACTATATTAATTCTGCTTAACCAAGAACTTGGGAGGTATTGCCATCTTCTAAGGTCCTCTTCAATTTCTTTCTTCAGTGTTCTATGGTTTTCATAATAGAAATCTTTCACCTCCTTGGTTAGATTAATTCCCAGGTATTTATTTATTTATTAGGCTATTGTAAAAGGGGGTGGTTTTCCTGATTTCTTTCTTATCTGAATCACTGTTGAACTATAGACAACTATTGATTTATGAGTATTGATCTTATATCCTGCTACTTTGCTAAATTCATTTATCACTTCTAGAAGTCTTCTGGTGAGAGTTTTGGTGTCTTTCATTTATAGGGTTCTGTCATCAGCAAACATGATAGTTTGACTTCTTTTCCAATTTGTATCCATTTAATTTTCTTCTATTGCCTGATTGTCCTGGCTAGAATTTTGGGAAACTATCTGCAAACTGGCTTAGTATATCCCTCCACTTCCCTGTCTACCGGCTCCCCTCCCCCGAACGACATAATTTTTTTGGGGTAAGTGACCTTAATTTCACTGAGATAATACCCTGCAAAACTTAGTCATCTTAAGGTGTTCAGCTGGCTCTCTGCCATAGAAACATGTAAGGTACACATGTACATTAACATTGGTTTGTCAGATATTTTTCAAATGTCTACAATGTGACTAAATTTATTTGACCATAGTAGATTATTCCATTTCTGGAATGTGCCTTGAATTCATTCCTTCCACTCCTACTACATAGCCTTTAATTTTTGATCCTCATTTTTGGTTCTCATCAACCCTCCCTAAACCTTTACAGTGGTTCCCTCTGATCCATCCTGCGTACTATCTGCTTATCAAGAGTATCTGTTTAATTGTATGTTTCTCTTGTGGCTTCCTGTTATATGGGAAAAATGCCAATTTGTCAGCATTCCACACAAAACTATGCTTATTTTCTTTGCTCTTTTCTCCATCCTTGTGTTCTAGCTATACTTGTCTTCTGCCTGTTTTTTGAGTATAGCATAGGTTTTAATCTTAAGACTTTGTACATATCTGTCCTGTCCCCTCTTCTTTGTTTAAGAAATTCTGCTCATCTCTTAAGTTCCACTTGGATATTTTCTTTGAAAATTATTTATCCGATAGCCCTTTCTTTCTACACCCTCCACCATAACTAAGCCCTTCTCTCCATTTTTTAATCTGATGTACTCTGTGTGTGTGTGTGTGTGTGTGTGTGTGTGTGTGTGTGTGTATATATATATAGCACCTATCAGAGTACCCCTTTATTGTGTGTGTCGCTGTGTAAAGATTCATAAGGGAGTCAGCCTCCTTCTTTCTCCTGATCTCAGAGCCCAGCACCAGTGCTTGGCACACAGTGTGTGCTGAGTAAAATGTGTCTGAAATAAATGTCTGACTTCTCTTGTTGTATCACCGTCTATAGCAAGTAGGTCTGATTTGAGATTCATGAATTCTCGAAGTTAGATATTTTATATAAAAATTTGGTTTATACTAAATATTTTCTAATGATTTATATACTGTTAAAAATAAATCCTTATTTGTTTCAAGTTTAATGCTTGGGATGCCCAAAGTCTTAAGTATTAGTGCAAATAAATTTATTGTAATCGCATTTATTTATGAGAATTAAGAATTTGACATTTTTAGAATAAAAATGAAAAATCATTGATAATTTGTAATGTGGTTACCAATACAGTGTTAAATTTGGTATTTTAGAATTACATTGATGATTCAAATTGTTTTTGACTGAAAAGTAAGAAGTTTGGGGAAATACCAGCATATCCTAATAAGATTGAAGTGTTATTGAACCACTGATGAGATACATTGATATATGAATTCAATTCAGTGATTTGTTTTTCTTTAAAATGAATTTTAGCTCTCCAGTCAATATATGGTTGTATATAGTAGCACACACCTGTAATCTCAATGTCTTGGGAGACTGAGGCAAGAGGATTGCAAATTTGAGGTCAGCCTGGTCAATTTAGTGAGACCCTGCCCCCAAATAAAAAGGATTGGTGATGTAATTCAGTGATAAAAGTGTCCCTGGGTTCAATCCCCCTACCCAAAATAAATAAAAATTTAAAAGATGGTTGCATAAAAATGTTACCATTTCTGTGGTTAATGGTGTTATTAACCTTTAGACAAAATGGAAACTTCACCCATCTTCAAAGCCATTCTTTCTTTCACATACAGAAGACTCAGAAAGGTCCTTTCTGGTAGGGGGGTGTGACCCAGCGATGCTTTACCACTGAGCTACATTCCTAGCTTTTTATTTTTTATTTTGAGACAGGGTATTGCTGAGGAATTTATGATCCTCCTGTGTCAGCCTCCTGAGTTGCTGGGATTGTATACTGGGATTATAGGAATGCACCACCATGTCCAGCTCCAGAAATTTCTTTTTAATCCATTATTTCGTCTCCTCTGCCACTATCGTAAATTAACCTTTCTTCTTTTTTTATCTGGACATGTGATTCAACCTATCAAATATTTAACTCTGCTACCAGTTTTTCTCTGTAATTATTACCAGTTATTTTTTCTGAACAGGAATTTTGTGAATATGTCTTCTCAGTTTTAAAAACCTTTGACTTCACACTATTTACAGAAGTACAAACTTTTTTATTTTTTCCAGAGCTCTCATGATTCCTTTCCTTTCTTTACTTTTCGGACCTCCAGTCTTACTGAATACCAGCTCTTTCCTGAATATGTTGCTGTTTTTCTTATATCATGGGTATGTGCCTGGAATCTTCTGACCCTCATCTCTTTTTTGCCTGAGGAACCCCTCCCTTAAAAGCATGACTTATGGAGTTACCTTTCTTAAAGCTCAAAAGGAATTATTTGTTATCTCTATTCCTGCTTGCACCTCTCTTGTGGGTAGAGAGCATATCAGCATATCATTAATACTTGTTTGTATTTCTTATTTACTCAGAATTTCTTTCCAGTTGGATTATGAGCTCCCTCATATCTAGGGTCATCACTCTCCAATTTTGTTTATCCCTAGAGTTTGGCACAGTATTGGGGACACACAAAATGAACTCAGTAGTTTGTTAATTGGTATAAAGTAATGAGGCTCTTCTCTTTCCATTAGAAACAAAAAAGGATTTTAATCCTTTTAGTTTGCAGACAAATTCCCCCCCCCCCCTTTCTCTCTTTCTCGGATTGTTTTCATTTAAGGTAATAATTTCTACTTTGTGCAGATATAAATATGTGCTTCTTATTTTTCTGTTGTCTTTAGAATTGTTTGCATCAAGAATTTTCTAGAACATACTGTCTCAGATGGAAAACCTAATAGAATCACAGTCTTTGCTTTATTTTTGTTTTTTTTCATTGTGATTACAGGGTGAAGTTTGCATGGTATTGATTCACATTATGGAGAAATAGGACATATGCCTTAAATTTTAAAAATTCTGTATAGTATATATCTGTTTTTATTACAAATATATACGTATATACATGTGTCTATATATATTTTTTATCCTGTGAATTTATTTATTAAATTTATTATTTTTAGGATGCCTTTTCTGTAGTCATGCTATTTAATGAACATTAAAATGTAGAAAGCAATTTCCCTAAAACTGGATTCACTTTGTCTTTTCTTGTTTTTTAGAAATAAAATAGTGGGAGAACTAAGCTGCCCTCTGAAAACCAGGCTGTCATAGGCAGGGCAGGACGGGTTTGCTGCTTTTCAACACTGTCATTTAAAAGAAAACATTGTACTTTTATGATACTTAATATTACATGTACCGAAACATCCAAGCTGTGGGGTATGAATTACTACAACCACATGAAGGAACTCCTAGAAAAGGACACTGACATTGGATGAGAGCTGCAAAGCTTCCCTGCCCCAAGTGCCTTAGTCATTGAAATATGTCTGGACATTGTGGTAAAGGGGACACATCCTTAGTCTTTATACCAAAGTATTAGCGAAACTGGCGTTAACATGATTCATTCAGGAGATGTTTCTACTAGGAGTTCCATACGCCCTCTGGGACCTTGCTATTTCATACGGTGAATTTCAGAGGTGCCACATCACTATTTACCATCTGGCAGTGTACAAAAGAGAAATAGTAATGATATATGTACTTTATTTCATTCTCCATTTAAAAGCTGCAGAACTTAAAATTGCAGATTTTTGAGTATTAATTTAACAGATGGAAGTTATATTTAAACTTATTAAGTGAAATAATTACTGGGTTTATTTCTTGTTCCTGTCCCTATAATTCAGAGTAAGAGGCCTATTCTTCAGTCTGTTCTGCTCAAGCTTTCAGATTCCTTTGACAGTCTGGATGTGAAATTCAAAAGCCATTAATGTGATGTGTTAATTTTGCACTTTTTGACTTACTGCAAAAAAAAATCTTATAGTTTCCATAGCAACGCTAACCTATCCAGATTGTGTAATATTCTTTACAGTATTAAAAATAAAACTATGCAATTACATGAGCTTCTGGAGCACTTCATTTAGGGAAACTGGGAATTGAAATATTTCTGTTGAAAAATGGGATCACTTGTGAAAAATTTGTCAGAAAGCTTTTATAATTTTTGTTTCAAGAACTTATTTAATTTACTTAATAATAGTTATCTGGTATTTAATTTACTTGTTAAATGTATAATATGTACATTGTAAGCATTGTGTCAGAGCATCTCTGGCACATGTGCTTTCATACATGTACCCATACATACATTTATGTGGTAGAAGTGGACACTGGCTTTCATTACATTTGGTTACATGCTGTTAATGCTTTTTAGTGACTTATGAGTGTTGTGAAGAAATAGGAATCAGTATGGAGAAAAAGGGAAAAAAAATGATCACTTAAGCTTTCCCTGATTTTTAACTTTGCTCTTTAAAACATGCCTAAGCTCTCACTTTGAAGAGATTATTCTAGTAGGTGATTATTTCTAGAATATCAAATTATTTTGATTCCTCCATTCTAATTTAAAAGACAATATTACATTAGCACTTGAGTTGACTTAACTTCCTATATCTTAACACAATTGTTTTAAATTTTTTGTATTATCTTCAACATATGTATAGATGTATATATATTTCTACATAGCATAAATTGTGCATTTTCTTAGTGATGTATGGTAGACATTTCCATGTTTCTAATGACAGCTATCATTTTAATAATGCATCACAGTCCATTTTTTTTTTTTTTTTTTTTTTTTTTTTTGTACTGGGGATTGAACCCAGGACCTCTTAACCACTGAGGTTCATCTCCAGCCATTTTTATTTTTTATTTTGAGATTGGGTTTTGATGAATTTCTTAGACCCTCAGTCTCCTGAGTTACTGGGATTACAGGCATGTGCCACCACACCTGGCTACAGTCCGTCCTTTTGACATATCTGTTTTATTTTCTGTTAAAATGCTGCTTATTTGCTGAATGGCATGTCTTGGAAGAAAAATGTCAATAATTTTCAAGTTGATTTAGAGAGAAAGAAATCATAATTTTATTATTTCTTATACAATGAAATCATTTGCCCAAAACATAGATGATTGTGAATAATCTTTAGAAAGGCATGAAAAAAAGATGTTTTAAAAGCATGCTAGGTTTTTAAGGCATCTCAAACTGCTTTATCTGCCAGCAGTCACAGAATGGTGAAGAGGAAGAATAGTTAAGTAGGACAGATGTGGCATTATTTCAGCATGTTAATGCATCCATCATGTCCTGATGATACCTTGCTGAAGCTCTAATCAAAGACAATTTGGAGGGCATGGACTATGCCCCTGTTATAAGAACAACCAGTGATATGATCCACAGTTCCAGCATTCAGCTGGGACCCTTGTGTATTTCTGGTGTCAGTGTCCTGAAGATGCTTACTGTGTTACACCAGCCACTCATCTGATGTTGGTTCTGTGAGCTTGTATCATCATTATTGAATTGCTAGTTTCCCTGGTAACTGTTAGGAATTCCCAGATCTCTAGTCCTTTCTCTGTTGTTTGCAAAACCCACTGTAACTACTGAGTTTCTCTTAGAGTTTCCTGAGAATGAGATGTTGGTGGCTAAGTTTTGAAGTCTTAAGGGCTTTTGGTTGGGGTCTTAGCATTTGAATACTTCTTATATAGGTGAGAACAATTTCTCTTTCCTGTAAATGTTCTTATACTATGATATTACTTTCAGTGACTCTGGGAGTTTATGTCTATCAGTTATTTTTGTAGTGAATGTTTATAACAGAATGCTTTCATAGAACACAGATAATTAAGACAGGAGTGGAATTATCTTGCAATATGTTTGAGTTTATATTTATGCTTGTTTATTCTTCAAAACTAGTGCTGTGTTTAGTATCCTATTCTGTTCAGTTTTGAATTCTGTGTTTTGGCTCTGTCTGATATTTTCATTGTGACAATTCTTTTGGTATTTCATATTTCTGTAGTTGAAATATTATCAAAAATAATAAACGATGCATGGCATAATGTTTACATATCTCTGAGAAACTATGTGCATTCCTGTTGTTTTTGTAGTTATAATTTTGAATCTGAAAGTAATATGTGGAAAAGTAAAAAAAATTTTTTTTGTTCATGTGCAGAAAAGATGAAAAGGAATATGCATTGAAGCAAATCGAAGGCACAGGAATATCCATGTCAGCTTGTAGAGAGATTGCAGTAAGTGAATATAAATATAGTTGCTTATTTTATTATTGATATTGGGTAATGACTTGTTTTAATATGAGTATGATGTATACAACATAGTTATTTCACAGATGTTAGTTTAAGGATATTTTATATTAAGATAAGAAAATTTGCATAAAGTTAAAATTATTTGAAAGTCATCTTTGGACATTCTCTTAATGATATTTAGGATTTTATTTTTATTTATTTATTTTTTTTATTTTTTTATTTTTTTTTATTGTAAACAAATGGGATACATGTTGTTTCTCTGTTTGTACATGGCGTAAAGGCATACCATTTGTGTAATCATAAATTTACATAGAGCAATGTTGTTTGATTCATTCTGTTATTTTTTTCCCTTCCCCCCACCCCTCCCACCCCTCTTTACCCTCTATACAGTAGTTCCTTCCTCTATACTTGCCCCCCTCCCTAACCCTAACTCTAACCCTTCCCTCCCCCCCATTATGTGTCAACCTCCACTTATTAGCGATATCATTCGTCCTTTGGCTTTTTGAGATTGGCTTATCTCACTTAGCATGATATTCTCCAATTTCATCCATTTGCCTGCAAATGTCATAATTTTATCATTCTTTATGGCTGAGTAATATTCCATAGTATATATATACCACAGTTTCTTTATCCACTCATCAATTGAAGGGCATCTAGGTTGGTTCCACAGTCTGGCTATTGTGAATTGAGCAGCTATGAACATTGATGTGGCTGTATCTCTGTAGTATGCCGATTTTAAGTCCTTTGGGTATAGGCCAAGGAGTGGGATAGCTGGGTCAAATGGTGGTTCCATTCCAAGTTTTCTAAGGAATCTCCACACTGCTTTCCAGAGTGGCTGCACTAATTTGCAGCCCCACCAGCAGTGTATGAGTGTACCTTTCTCCCCACATCCTCGCCAACACCTGTTGTTGCTCGTATTCTTGATAATCGCCATTCTAATTGGGGTGAGATGGAACCTTAGGGTGGTTTTGATTTGCATTTCTCTTATTACTAGAGATGTTGAACATTTTTCCATATGTTTGTTGATTGCTTGTAGATCTTCTTCTGTGAAGTGTCTATTCATTTCCTTAGCCCATTTGTTGACTGGACTGTTTGAATTCTTGGAGTAGAGTTTTTTGAGTTCTTTATAGATTCTGGAGATTAGTGCTCTATCTGAAGTATGATTGGCAAAGATATTCTCCCACTCTGTAGGCTCTTTCTTCGCATTGCTGATAGTTTCCTTTGCTGAGAGAAAGCTTTTTAGTTTGAATCTATCCCAGTGGTTGATTCTAGCTTTTATTTCTTGTGCTATGGGAGTCCTGTTAAGGAAGTCTGGTCCTAGACCAACAAGATGAAGATTTGGACCTACTTTTTCTTCTATAATCTGCAGGGTCTCTGGTCTGATTCCGAGGTCCTTAATCCATTTTGAGTTTAGTTTCGTGCATGGTGAGAGATATGGGTTTAGTTTCATTCTGTTGCATATGGATTTCCAATTCTCCCAGCACCATTTGTTGAAGAGGCTATCTTTTCTCCATTGCATATTTTTGGCCCCTTTGTCTAGTATGAGAAAATTGTATTTATTTGGGTTTGTGTCCGTGTCCTCTATTCTGTACCATTGATCTACCTTTCTATTTTGGTACCAATACCATGCCGTTTTTGTTACTATTGCTTTGTAGTAGAGTTGAAGATCTGGTATTGCAATACCCCCTGCTTCATTTTTCCTGCTAAGGATTGCTTTAGCTATTCTGGGTTTCTTATTCTTCCAGATGAATTTCATAATTGCCTGCTCTATTTCTGTAAGGTACGTCATTGGGATTTTAATTGGAATTGCATTGAATTTGTATAGCACTTTAGGTAGTATGGCCATTTTGACAATATTAATTCTTCCTATCCAAGAACATGGAAGATCTTTCCATCTTCTAAGGTGTTCTTTAATTTCTTTCTTTAGTGTTGTATAGTTCTCATTGTAGAGGTCTTTCACCTCTTTTGTGAGATTGATTCCCAAGTATTTTATTTTTTTCGAGGCTATTGTGAATGGGGTAGTTTTCCTAATTTCTCTTTCTGAAGATTCATCACTTATGTATAAAAATGCGTTGGATTTATGGGCATTGATCTTGTAACCTGCTACTTTACTGAAATCACTTATGAGTTCTAAGAGTTTTCTGGTGGAATTTCCAGGTTCCTCTAAATATATAATCATGTCATCAGCGAACAGGGATAGTTTGAGTTCTTCTTTTCCAATTCGTATCCCTTTAATTTCTTTGGTTTGTCTAATTGCTCTGGCCAGAGTCTCAAGAACGATGTTGAATAGAAGTGGTGAAAGAGGGCATCCCTGCCTTGTTCCAGTTCTTAGGGGGAACGCTTTCAGCTTTTCACCATTTAGAATGATATTAGCCATGGGTTTAGCATAAATGGCCTTTACAATATTAAGGAATGTTCCCACTATCCCTATTTGTTCTAGTGTTTTGAGCATGAAGGGGTGCTGTATTTTATCAAATGCTTTTTCTGCGTCTATTGAAATAATCATGTGATTCTTGACTTTAAGTCTATTAATATGGTGAATTACGTTTATTGATTTCCTGATGTTGAACCAACCTTGCATCCCTGGGATGAAACCCACTTGATCATGGTGCACTATCTTTTTAATATGTTTTTGTATGCGATTTGCTAAAATTTTGTTGAGAATTTTTGCGTCGATGTTCATTAAGGATATTGGTCTGAAATTTTCTTTCCTTGATGAGTCTCTGTCTGGTTTAGGTATCAGTGTGATATTGGCTTCATAGAATGAGTTTGGGAGGGTTCCCTCCTCTTCTATTTTATGGAATACTTTGAGAAGTATTGGAATGAGCTCTTCCTTAAAGGTTTTGTAGAACTCGGCTGAGAACCCATCTGGTCCCGGACTTTTCTTTGTTGGTAGGCTTTTGATGACTTCTTCTATTTCAGTACTTGAAATTGGTCTATTTAAATTGTTTATGTCCTCCTCATTCAGTTTAGGCAATTCATATGTCTCTAGAAACCTGTTGATGTCTTCGAAATTTTCTATTTTGTTGGAGTATAGATTTTCAAAATAGCTTCTAATTATGTTTTGTATTTCCATCCTGTCTGTAGTGATATTTCCTTGTTCATTCCGAATTTTAGTGATTTGGGTTTTCTCTCGTCTTCTCTTTGTTAGTGTGGCTAAAGGTTTATCAATTTTGTTTATTTTTTCGAAGAACCAACTATTTATTTTGTCAATTTTTTGTATTGTTTCTTTTGTTTCAATTTCATTGATTTCAGCTCTGAGTTTAACAATTTCCTGTCTTCTACTACTTTTGGTGCTGTTCTGTTCTTCTTTTTCTAAGGCTTTGAGCTGTAGTGTTAGGTTGTTTATTTGTTGAGTTTTACTTCTTTTATTAAATGCGCTCCATGAAATAAATTTCCCTCTAAGTACTGCTTTCATAGTGTCCCAGAGGTTTTGATATGATGTTTCTTTGTTCTCATTTACCTCTAAGAATTTTTTAATTTCCTTCTTAATATCTTCTGTTATCCATTCATCATATAATAGCATATTGTTTAACCTCCAGATGTTGGAATAGTTTCTGTGTTTTACTCTTTCATTTATTTCTAACTTCAATCCATTATGATCTGATAGAATACATGCTAGTGTCTCTATCTTCTTGTATTTGCTAACATTAGCTTTGTGGCATAATATATGGTCTATTTTAGAGAAGGATCCATGTGCTGCTGAGAAGAAAGTGTATTCACTCTTGGTTGGATGGAATATTCTATAAATGTCCGTTAAGTCTAAATTATTGATTGTGTTGTTGAGATCTATGGTTTCTTTGCTCAATTTTTGTCTGGAAGATCTGTCCAGTGGTGAGAGCGGCGTGTTAAAATCACCTAGTATTATTGTGTTGTGGTCTATTTGGTTTCTGAAATTGAGAAGGATTTGTTTGACATACATAGATGAGCCACTGTTTGGGGCATAGATGTTTATGATTGTTATATCTTGCTGATTTATGCTTCCCTTAAGCAGTATGAAATAACCTTCTTTATCCCTTCTGACTAACTTTGGCTTGAAGTCCACATTATCGGAAATGAGGATGGATACTCCAGCTTTTTTGCTGAGTCCATGTGCATGGTATGTTTTTCCCCATCCTTTCACCTTTAATCTATGGGTATCTTTTTCTATGAGGTGAGTCTCTTGCAGGCAACATATTGTTGGATCTTTCTTTTTAATCCAGTCTGCCAGTCTATGTCTTTTGATTGATGAATTCAGGCCATTAACGTTCAGGGTTATTATAGAGAAATGATTTGGTTTCCCGGTCATTTGGTTCATTTTTAAAATTTTGTTTATTTATTTGTTTGACACAACTTGTTTCCTCCTTTATTTGACAATTCCTTTAGGATAATTCCTCCCTTTGCTGATTTCCTTCTTTGTTTTTCATCTCTTCCTCATGGAATATTTTGTTGAGAATGTTCTGTAATGCTGGCTTTCTTTTTGTAAATTCTTTTAGCTTTTGTTTATCATGGAAGGATTTTATTTCATCGTCAAATTTGAAGGTAAGTTTTGCTGGGTATAAGATTCTTGGTTGGCATCCATTTTCTTTCAGGGCTTGAAAAATGTTGTTCCAGGACCTTCTAGCTTTTAGGGTCTGGATTGAAAAATCTGCTGATATGCGTATTGGTTTCCCCCTGAATGTAATTTGGTTCTTTTCTCTCACAGCCTTTAAAATTCTGTCTTTATTTTGTATGTTAGGTATTTTCATTATAATGTGCCTTGGTGTGGGTCTGTTGTAATTTTGTGTATTTGGAGTCCTGTAAGCCTCTTGAACTTGATTTTCCATTTCATTCTTCAGATTTGGGAAATTTTCTGATATTATTTCATTGAATAGGTTGTTCATTCCTTTGGCTTGTTTCTCTAGGCCTTCCTCAATCCCAATAATTCTTAAATTTGGCCTTTTCATGATATCCCATAGCTCTTGTAGATTCTGTTCATGATTTCTTACCATCTTCTCTGTTTGTTCAGCTTTGTTTTCAAGGTTAAATATTTTGTCTTCAATGTCTGAGGTTCTGTCTTCCAGGTGTTCTATCCTATTGGATATGCTTTCTATGGAGTTCTTAATTTGGTTTATTGTTTCCTTCATGTCAAGGATTTCTGTTTGGTTTTTTTTCAATATCTCTAACTCTTTATTGAAATGATCTTTTGCTTCCTGTATTTGCTCTTTTAACTGTCGATTGGTGCGATCAATCAATGCTTGCATTTGCTCTTTCATCTCATCATTCAATGCTTGCATTTGCTCTTTCATCTCCTCGTTTGCTTCTCTGATCATTTTAATTATGTACATTCTGAACTCCTTTTCTGTCATTTCTTCTGCCATGCTGTCATTGGGTTTTAT
Source organism: Sciurus vulgaris (assembly GCF_902686455.1). Lineage (NCBI taxonomy): Eukaryota > Metazoa > Chordata > Mammalia > Rodentia > Sciuridae > Sciurus > Sciurus vulgaris. Next base: position 54,210,913 of record NC_136467.1, read on the forward strand.
TGATGTAACATCTAGATTTGTTTGCAGCATTTTCTTTCCTTGTTTTCTCATGTTGTTCAGATATCAGTGGACCGCTGAGATATTGCAGATTTCCTCTGTTGATTTACAATGACCCTGAAGATTTCTATATATATCCCCTCTTAGCCTTCAGTAGGCTGAAGTCTTGGAGGAGGTTGATAATGCGGTGCTCCACAAGGAAGCTGCCTCTCTAGGAGTGGTGGCCTTCAGGTGGGGTATATTCCCTGCTAGTGGGCAGAGGTGCCTCCACTTGTTGACCAATGGTCATCCAAAGGGGACCTAGGCTGTGGGCTGAGGCAAGGCCAGTTTGGGCCTGAGCCTCTGGTTTTACTGTCCTTGTGGGAAACCTCACCCAGCAGGGAAGACTCACCCGGTGGGGAGGTCTCGCTGGTCAGTTTCCTCCTAGAGGTTCCCCTCAATTTACATCTACTGCCTGGGCTGGGCTGCCTTCCTCTGCAAAGTTTCCAGGGGCCCGGCCCTACCTCCTGGGCCTGGGAGCCTCACCCTTCGCAGATGAATCTCCTTAGGCTGCCCCTCCTCAGAGAATTTGCCCATAGGCCTGGAACCTTCGCTCCGCCCTAAGCCTGTCTCTGTGCGGCTCTTCCACCCAGAAGCCTCCTAGATCCTGGGACCCTGTTCTGCACCTAATCGCCTGGCTGCGTGGCCCCTCCTCTGAGCAGCCACCTGTGGCCCCGAACAATCGCTCTGAGTCCCAGAGACCCGCCACAGGCCTCTTCCTCCAGACAGCTGCCCAGTATGCCGGTGCGGTCACTAGGAGTCCAAGAAACTCACTTCGTGCCTCCTCCTCCCACCAACCACCCGTAGCCCGGGGCAATCAATCACTCCGAGTCGAAGTGACCCTGCCCGTTCCTCCTCCTTCTCCAGATAACCCCCCGGGTGTTCAGGAGCAGTCCCTCTGAGTGGCTCTGAATCCACGTGACCCGCTGCACGGGTCCACTGGGCCACCGCCCGGAGCTCTGGTGTGGTCCTTCAAGACCAAGCGTCCCACCACGCTTCTCCTCCAGGCAGCCCCCCTGTGTTCAGGAGCTGTCACTTTAAGACCAAATAACTCACCACTCGCCTTCTCCTCTGAACAGCCGCCTGGAGCGCTAATGCAGTCACTGCGAGTCCAAAGGACCCGCCGCGCTCCTTCTCCTCCTTCTCCTACTCCTCCGGGCAGGCCCCGGGGTTCAGAAGTGGTCAGGGTCCAAACAGCTCGCCATGCAGCCCCTTCTCTGGCAACCGCCTGTAGTTCCCGTATAGTCGCCCGAATCCAAGCGGCTGCTCCTCTTCCTCCTCGTCCTCAGGGCAGGCCCCGGGGTTCAGAAGCGTCGTTCTGATTCCAAACAGCTCGCCGCGCGGCTTCTCCTCTGGCAACCGCCTGCAGCTCTGGCGCAGTCTCTCCGAATCCAAGTGGCCACGCTCCTCTCCTCCTCCTCAGGGCAGGCCCCGGTGTCCTGAGTCCACACAGTTCTCCCCGCCTCTCCTCCCCCGGGCAGCCGCCGGAGCCCCAGTGGCTGCTCCGAGTCCCAGCGCTGTGCCGACCGGCCTCCTCTATGGCGCTCCAGCGGGGGGAGGGGCGTCTCGCCGGCAGTTCTACTTCACAAAGTTTCCTGCGTTCCGGGACCCCCGTCCCATCCGGGATGCCCCCCCAGGGGGTGAGAGTCACCCGGCTACCCTGAGTTGGTCCCAAGCGTCTCAATATCTCCTCTCTTGAATCCTGAGTTCTGGAGCAACACGTAATGCAGCCACCCTCTAGGCCGCCATCTTGAAAACCCCCCAGGATTTTATAATCTTAGAAATACTGAACAAAATAATGATTTAATTAAAATTACCCTAGAACATGATTATTTTAATTAATAATTTAATTAAAGTATTTACCTGTAGTTTTTGATATTTCTATGAAATATTTCCTGTGAAATAAGCACTTTTAATATCCCCTTTTTACAAATCAGAAAATAGGCAAACCATATTTATAGTGTAGAAGGCATACTGTTATAAAATCTTATTTTAGTTCTTCAGCAGAGTTTGCTAATTAGGGCTTTATTGTGATATTACATGTTAGAAACTTTTGTCTCTAAATTGTTAAATACTTAAATATTTAATTGTTATTTAATAGTTCTTCAACAATTGTTTATATTGTTTGTGTTCATTAGCAATTTTTATCTCTAATAACTCTTGCATATATTTCCCATAGCCCACATTTTTGCTTTACTCTTATGGAAACACTCCTTCACTCTTAGTCTGGCAGAAGGTCTGTAGAATTAGATGTCTGTTTGTCTAGCTAGCTAAGTTAGTGGTGAGTCTTGGTCTCCTTATCTGTGAAGTAAGGTAACTATAAGGTCCCTCCAAGTCATAACTTTTTAAATTTTAAAGTGATAGCTTCTCCTTGGACTGTGCAAATTTTGAGGAACCAGGAACATTGTCTTTTTAATCCCTACTGCTTAGCATAGTGCCTGGCACATAGTGACCCATAAATGTTTCTTGAATAAATAAAGAAATGAATAAACAGAATTTTAAAAATTCTATTAGTTGTCCATGATGCTAAGGTGACTTTAGAATATAAATTTATTGTTGGAAACTTTCAGTTTGGTGGTTTTCCATTACTTATAAAGTGTTTTTTTAATGTCTTACCAGAATAAACATTTGATAAGTGATTTGTAGTTCTTTAAACTTCTTACCATATCAACCAATATGAATATCATTGGTATGTTATTTTGCTGTGTTACAGTATTATAGTTTAGAAAAGCATTTTTCAGCCTTTCCTTCCATGAGTCAGTTTGGCAAATAGCTAGAATTTAAGGTACTCATTAATGAGAAATGAAAACTGAATTGTAGATGTCCTTTTTGAACAGATACTTCTATGTACTGAGGAACCCATAGGTGTTAGTCTTTATGTAAATTTGGAGTGTTATGGAGAAACTAAGCTATTAGTCATTCACAGCCTTCATATTTTTATTGCGAGTTTGCCTAATAGAACTTTATAAAGTGTGCAGATTCTACATTAAATAGAATTTTATCACAACTTGAACTATTTAGTCCCAATGTGATAGGAATTTTGACACAAGTTTAGTATGGATGTTACTGCACATGGCTATGCACATACATCTTATACATTAAACCCACTAACAGTTGTATAATGATTGTTTTATGCATATCTCCATGTTTTAGTTAGCTTTAGTGTCTCGGTGACCAAAATAACTGATGAAGAAAAGCTTAGAGGAGGAGAAGTTCATACTGGACTCACAGTTTCAGAGGTCCCAGTCTGTAGATGGCTGGTTTCATTGCTCTGGGTCTAAGGTGAGGCACCATATTGTGAGTTAAGGGCCCAGAGTAGGAAAGCTGCTAAACTCATGGTGGGGTCGGGAAGCAGAGAGAGAGGGAGGAGAAAGGGCCACAGGGAGAACAGCCCTTCCAGAGAATGCCAGGGAATGCATGGAATATCCAAAGTTCTCATTTTTAACTGAAAGTCTCCTGTTGGTATTTATAGAGCAGGCGTACTAGAAATGAATTATGTTTTTATTTTATTTTTATGTTGGGGTGTCTTTCTTTATTCTTTTCTTTATACTTAGCTGGAACAAGTCCATGTTTGGAGAGTATTTCCATCCCCGCCTCCCGCCCAACATTTGGACTGTCATCCTGCTGCCTTCAGGACTTCATGGTTTCTGATGACAAATCAACTATTAAGTTTGAGAATTTCTTGTACATGAGGAGTTTTTTCCTTGCCTATTTTAAGATTTATAATGAAAAATGAAATCCTGAAGAGTTTGGGGTTAGAGTTTGTTGTTTTCTTAGAATTCTGGGAACTGATACAAGGTAAACAAATGCATAGGGAGGAACAATGTGTTAGTATTTTTCATTTCCTAACAGCTGAAAAGATATGGAGAACCAGGAGGCAAATGGAATTACTAGTCCTATGGTTTCTCTGTCTGATTTACTGTATGGTGGATCATGTGTTTCTTGAAATGTGTGTGTGTGTGTGTGTGTGTGTGTGTGTGTGTGTTTGTAGTATATTTCAATCTATGTTTCCTATGAGAAGACTAAGTGGTAAGTGTTTATATTTTCAGAAGTTGATGTAAATACTTATTGCTACCATTAGTGGAAAAGAGGTAGGCCATATAGATTTATGGGGTTTTGTACAAAGGTGACAAAAGTGAGAAGGAACAGTTTAAAAGAGATACTTGCTTTGCTCACCAATTTGTGTGTGTGTGTGTGTGTGTTTTATGGTGAAGGAAGCTGAGATGGTGTGGTAACTCATTCATAGATGTAGCTGAAATTTTTTTTTTCTTCCCCTACTTTAGGGTAATAGACTAGTTGGCTGTAGGTAGTGACATTAGGCACCTGTGTGTGGTTACTGCAACTTATTGCTTCTATAAAGAATTGGTGAGTTTTTATTGAGGAGTTGGCTTTCTGCTGTGTTAGTGTCCTTCCCTACTAAGGAAAATCAATGGAGTTTTTCTAAAAATTACATTCTTGCTCTAAGCAATTAGATTTAATTGGCTATCAGTTCCCTACTTTGAGCTTATTTTTCTCTTGAATAATATTGAAGTAAAATTGTAATAGTTTTATAAATGCAGAGCGATAGACTGAATATAAATCTGATACTGTTATGTGAAGGGCTCAACTTAGAACCTGAGCATAAATGTGCAATAAACGATTGTTGTTACTATTATTATTGGTAATAATCTTTTCCTATTTGAACTCTAATCAAATACAAGTTTTAGCTGAATGTGCTTCCCCTGTGGTCTAAGTAAATTATTTTTAAGACTATAAATTTAATTAAGTATAACATTTTTTTAATTATAGCATTATAGTTTTACATAGTAGTTGGATTCCTCTTAACTAAGTCATACATGTAAGGAATTTTATTTCAGTCCCCATTTTCCCTTTTCCTCTCCTTCTCCCTCCCCCTGTTCTCCTTCCTCTACAGGAAGGAAGGAGAACACTTTCCTTTCACTCACTCATTTATGTATTTTTGATTGGTACTTTTGACATATATGTAAAGTTTAAGTTCCCTTTCGTACATGATTTTGCTACATTCATTCCATATTTCCTCACATTCCTGTCCTTCCTTTCTCCCTCCTTGTTCTCTACCTTCTATATCACTCATCTTCCCTAAATATTTAGAATATTTGATCACACCTCTTCCCACTGCCACCTTCTTTCCCTTATTTTGCTCTAACTTCCACATATGAGAGAAACCATTTGACTATTAATTTTTTGAGTTTGGCATAGTTCAGTTAGCATGATGTTCTCCCATTTCTGTCCATTTACCAACAAATACTATTATTTCATTCTTTATGACTGAGTAAAACTCCATTGTGTGTATATTCCACATTTTCTTAATCTGTTAACCTATTGGTCTATTCATCTATTCAAATTTTAAAAAAAATGTATTCTTATAGAAGACACTAAGCTATAAAATTTAATAGGAACTGATAATTGTAGAGACACTGAAATGGGAAAACAAAAATAATTTTTTTAAAAAAGATATATGCCTTTGGTTTCAGATTATAATGTGGGAAAGAACTTGGATTTGGATTCAAGTAGACTTGGGGCTCTGTTGGACTCCATCATTACTCCTGCACATCTTAGACAATTTGTTACTATTCCCAGGACCCATTTTCTATGTAGCTATAGAGATGAAGATTTTAAAGGGGAATCATGTATATCTTGATTTACTTGCAGAGTTGGCATTACTGGGGAAGCAGGCCATGTAACAGTGTATATAGATTGACCAGATTCTCAGCCTCTGTGAGCTTCTTTTTTCTCGCTAATGTTCCAGATCATTCTTAGCGTATAACCAGAATATCAGCTGAATCTCATGAAATGTTTTGACAAATCACTTCTTTCCAAACATGTTCAAGAAGCTTAGAAGTTGTACTCTGTAAACATGTACAAATATTATGTGTCAAAAATTTACAAATGTGCACACTCTTCCCAGAAAATCTTTAATAAACCAGTGACTTGCCATGATTATCTTGGACTTTATGTTCCTGACATGTGGACACACGTACCCATATACATGTTCTGTAAGTTAAGAAGACAAGCACTATATCAGGTAGCCTTATCACTCTCTTTGCACACTTGAGGGATGAATCTGAGACATTGTTCTTGACCCTGAAGCAGCCAGTAGTTCTTCTGAATACTTTACAACTCTATAAATGTTCTGCAGCTGGAGGAACAAGATGGATAGTCTGAGATTAGTTGTAAACACTTTCTGTCTAGGGACCTGTTGTCATATAAATGCTACTGAAAATTTTTGTTTTTGTCAAACAGAATGACTTCTGTCTTGACTGTTGTCCAGTGCTCTTGTTCTTAGCAGAGAAAAAGAAATAAAATAAAAAAAAATCGTTTGTACAGAGAAGAAAAAAAAGGGGGGATCCTATAAGTGCTTAGAAGGGAGAATTGCCTGGGTGAGCAGAGTCTGATTTGCATATATTTTAGCAGTATATAATACAGCTAACCCCCTAGGTTGTAATGTCGATAATTTCTACTTTTATTTTTTAGACTACTTTTCTGATTATTTGGGTTTGGAGTTAAGTATCTTTCTATGTGTTGTCTCTTTTTTTACTGTTTTTTTTTTTTTATTTAATAAGAATTATTAATCCCATATGTCAATTCTGAGTATAACTTATCTAATTTCTGAGAACTCAAATTTATGTTTGACATGGGATAAATAGCATCTAGCTTCACAGTATTGTAGTAAGGTTAAATTCAAGTACATAAGCCTTTGGATTATAATCAGTTCTCACTGAAGATTAGTTTTTCTCCTTTCTCTGAAGTTGAATTTGTTAGTGTGATAGAAAGAAAAATTGAGGATGGGCTTAGATGAAAGTAATAAATGGAGGTCTGGTATATACTTCTTTTAAAAATTCAAATATTTTGTTGTCTTTGCTAAGTTGTTTTTTCCTACATTTTTATTGGTGCATTATAGTTGCATATAATGATGGGATTTGTTGTTAAATATTCATACATGCATATACAGACAATATAATTTGACCAGTATCACTCCCTAGCACTTCCCTCTTCTCTCTGCTCTGATAAATTAGTTTCTAAACATGCCATAGCAGAAAATAGTACATTTGTCTCCTCCAAATACATCAGTAGATTAGCAGAGATTGATTATGAATTTTTTTTGCCCTTGCTGAGGCAATACAGAACATTATTTTCAGGAATATGGAAGTTGTTTTAAGTCAGTTTTTGAAACATGCAGTGCCTTCTCCCTCAGGAAACTTGGATATAAATGGTACCCAGGTTATCAGTCTGCCCTACCAAAACCTATATAGTCACTTAGGTGATTAAGTTTTGGTAGGTCATAGTTTGTAAGGACCACTTGTAACTTATTTCTTTTCTTTTCTTTTTTTCTTTCTTTCTTTTTTTTTTTTTTCGTGGTGCTGGGAATTGAACCCAGGGCCTTGTGCATGCAAGGCAAGCACCCTACCAACTGAGCTATATCCCCAACCCGTAACTTGTTTCTATGGTGAAATACATTTGTTTATTTCTAATTTTTAAAATTTTATTTCTTTATTTGGTGCTGGTGATTGAACTCAGGGCCTTGAACATGGTAAGCACATGCTCTGCCGCTGAGCTACATCCCCCAATGGGAAAATGTATTTAGAATTAATTTTTTTTTTTTTTTTTGAGACAGGTTTTCACTAGGTTGCCAAGACTGGCTTTGTACCTGTGATCCTCTTGCAACAGCTTCCCAAGCTGCTGGGATTACAGGCATACCCTGAAAATGCTACCTGAACACTGAGCTCTATCCCCCTTCTCAGTTAGGTAAAGTTAGGTATTTTTATCCAATAAAAAATAGACTAAGAGTTAAATAGGAACTTGCAAAGGAGTGGAAATATTAATGGCTAATAAATAAAAAAGATGCTGAATCATATTAATAATTAGGGAAATATTAAATAATGCCATTAGATATACTTTTTAACCTATCATATGGTAGCAGTACCAATATTGCAATGGTACAGAATACTGGGACTGGCATGTAGTGCTAGTAGAATTGTAAATGATGTCACAGCCCTGAGTAAAACAATTTGTTTATCTAGTAAAGATTTACATATCTGATAACCAGTAACTTCACTCCTAGATTTAGATGCTTGTAGCAATGCTTCTCAACTACAATTGACCCAACTGCCCCTTTTATAACACTTATTCTATAGTCCCCTTTACTATCCTGAGATGAAATTTAAAGATTACAAAAGCTCTTATATATACACTTTAAAAATCCATTATAATCCCTTAATTTATTACAAAGAAAAATAAAAGGAGGTTTCTTTTTTTGTTGTTGTTGCATTCATGCAGCAGCTATTTTTTGCAGATCATTGGATTCATGCATATGTCCATTTTAAAATTATGAAAAGGCAATATCTAATAAAATACATATATAAGAATCAGATATTTTAATTAAAATATTCAATTATTAAGTCACAGATATACACCTAATTATGAAATATGTAATTGAGTTGAAGCTCATATACTGTTACGAGTAGATTTGAGTTACTGTTGTTTTTTGTGTTGTAATAAACCTATTTTGTGGTATATGTGAGCCTATTGATTTATGGGTTTCACAATTAAATAGAAGATTCTACCAAAAAATATCAGTTGTACCTAAAATTCTTATCATTTCAGAATATGTGAAGCTTATTAGTATGTTACTAATATTTTTATCCTATCATTTGATTTTTCACTTCTCTTATTTTTCTTATTGCCTATCCTGTTTGTTGTTGCTTTTCTTATTTCTTTTGCTTTATGTACTTAAAAAAATTTTCCCTCCTCTACTGTTTGCCAAGAGTTTGTTTTATGACTGCAGCTGTTTGTGATTCCACAAACATTGTTTACACCTGTTTCATCTGTTTTCTTATCTGAGACTGCCTCCTTCCTGTCCATTAAACCCAGGTGCACTTTACCACTAAGTTATATCTTCACTCTTTTTATTTTGAGACAGGGTCTTACTAAGTTGCCCAGGCTGGCCTCAAACTTGTGGTCCTCCTGCCTCAGCCTCCCAGGTGGCTGGGATTACAGACATGCACCCCTGTCCAGCTGGGTCTGTCTGTCCTGTTAAACATGCTATGTAAGTTCTTACCTAGGATTTTCCCAAAGGGCACAGGGAGATCATTTATTATATAAATTTTGCTCAATTAAGTTAATTAAATGATTCTGAAGTCTTTAGTTTTTTCTAAAACAAGAATTAATACTTCAGAGTAGGCTCTATGGAGTTGAGATTCTCATAGTTTTGGAGATTTGGGGGTCCTATGTTAACAATTTAATTAGCATCTATTTTTAGTATCGACTTACTCTGCCTTCATAAAATTTAGCTCAAGAAATTCTGTCTGATACTGACTCTTGAGTCCTTGCAATTTGTCTAGTACACTGCTTGGAACAAAGTGGATTTTTAATAAATTGTTGAAAAAATACAACCGTCTATTTGAAATTGTTATTTTTACAATATTAACAGCAGGCTGTGATGTTTTTCTTGTAAAAATTTTCTAGTACTAGATTTTAAATTTTCTATTCAGGTACATTCTTATTTAAAATAAAATTTGTGTACTATTGGTTTTCATTATATAAAATTTTTGATTCATTCTGATTCTCCTTCCTATAACCATATATGCTTTATGAATAAGTGGTGGAATATAACCATTTGAAGAATAATCAAATAATTTTTCACTAAATATTTGAATATCTACCATAATCCAGGCATTGTGCCAAATGCTTTAAGATGCAGTATTGAGTTCCCCTTCTTTCAAGACATTTATAGAGGAAACAGATGAGAAAAACATTGTCAACACCATGTAATTAATCAGTTCTGCGATAGAGTTAAGCACTGAATGCTGGAAGTGCTGGGAAGATCCTTGGATTCTGTGGTGACATAAATCTGAAAGACAAATGGGAGCTAGCTGAGTGAAGGAGAAGGGAGAGAGCTTGGAAAGGACCTTTGGCCTGAGGAAATAACGTGTATGTGGGAAGGCCTGGAAGTGAGAAGGAACACAGTGCTCTCTCAGCTTAACTATGGAGGAGTGTTTTAATTCCCTTTAATTCCCTTTAAACCCACCAGATCGAGTAGTTGTTACTGCTGAACAACTGCAATTGTGGGATTTATTTACTGCTACAGCTAGGGTGACTCTCACTAATATGCGGAAAATACAAGTACTGTTCAAAGTTGCCCAAACAAAAAATTGCTGTTAAGAATGATATTTAAAGTCATAGATAATCTAAAAATGCAAAGGAGAGGAAAAGCGAAGATGGGAGATAAATGAGATAACAGTTTCATCCATTTTATCATAATAATGGTTAAAGTTGGTAAATCAAGAATATAGTGGTATAAGCACTTAAAGATATGAAATAATCAGAAGAACTCAAACCAGAGAAAGTTAAAATTAGTTGCTTATGGGGAGGGGAAGGATGGATCAGAGGATTATTTAATTATAATCTCTCTAATGTAATTTGTCTCTTAGTAATATAAATATATATTTTAAAATAATTTGATGGAATTAAACTAAAAATATAAACTAAAAATATGAATCCACTAAAATGACTAGAATTGAGAAGATTGGTTATGCCATTTTCAGTGAGGTTCTAGAGTACTGGTGCTGGTTAAGCCATTTTGATAAAGAGCTTGGTAGTTTCTGATGAATTTATACATATACCTATTGTATGACACATCAGTTCTTTTCTAGTTGTATATATCCAAGAGGAATTAATGCATATGACCACAAAAAACTTGTAGAGTGTTCACAGCAACATTATTGATAATAGCCTCAAACAGGAAATAACCCAAATATTCATCAGTAGGAGAGTAAACAATTTATGATATTGTCAAAGTTTTATGTTAAGGAGATATTTAAGATGGGTTTTAAAGGATAAATAGTAGGGAGGGAGAAGCATTCTAACAGTAAAGTAGAAAAATAGGTAGTGAAAGAGGGATATGTCAAGGGTCTGGGTGCCTAGTTACTAGTTATAAAATAATTTGGAATTCATCGGAGCTCAACCACATATCTTTTGTAGACAATAAGTTGACCTTTATAATGTTCTTTTATATTCCTTTTTGAAAATTACCTTATATAACAATTTAAAAAATTCATTCTAATTAGTTTTACATGACAGTAGAGTGCATTTTGACAAATCATACATAAATGGAATATACCTTCTCATTCTTCTGGTTGTACATGATGTAGAGTTACACCCGTCATGTAATCATATATGCACATAGGGTAATAATGTCCTATTCATTCTATCATTCCTACCCTCATATCCCCTCCTCTCCCTTCACTCTCTTCTGTCTAATCCTGAGTACCTCTATTCTTCCCCATTGTGAATTACCATCTGCATATCAGAGAAGACTTTCAGCCTTTGGTCCTTTGGGATTAGCTTATTTTGCTTAGCATATATTCTTCAGCTCCATCCATTACCTGGCAAATGCATAATTTCACTCTTTTTTTAAGGCTGAGTAATATTCCATTGTGTATATGTATCACATTTTTTTATCCATTCATCTGTTGAGGGGCATCTAGGTTGGTTCCATATATACAATTTTGTATCATGTTTCTACCTTTCCTATTGATTGACGAGTTCATGTTATTAAGCCCAGTGTTGTCTTGACCTATAATGTGGTTATTAATACTGTTCCCTTATAGAATGTTATAAAGATGTGCCACTTTAGTTGTCCTTTCCAGCTAGATATCTTAGGGAAAATATGGTTTATGATTTAATTTATGTGAGAATGTCCTATAGGCTTTGGAATTATGAAAATGCAAAGAATTATTGTTATTAACCCTTCCACTGTATTTATGTTACTCTTCAGAACCTAGTAGTGAATATTCTTTACTTTGTAGCAAAATACCTGCATTGAGTGGACTTTTTTCTTTCTGAATCTTGACTGGAATCTGAACAGCCTACCTTTATAAGGCAGGGTTCATTTTCATGTACTTTGTTGTATTTATAATGGCTATCTTTGAATTATTTCCTTTTAATTTTTAAAAGTAATTATTAGTGCATATTACTTGTACAAAATAATGGGTTTCATTGTGAAATTTCATACATGCATACCATATACTTTGATTTGATCTACTTTCCCTATTGCCTTCTCTTAGCACCCCCAAATTAGTTTTGAAACAATACTTCTGTTATTTTTTTTTAAATTTATTTTTATTGTAAACAAATGGGATACATGTTGTTTCTCTTTTATGGAGTAAAGGCATACTCTTTGTGTAATCATACATTTACGTAGGGTAATGGCGTTTGATTCATTCTGTTATTTTTTCCTTCCCCCCCACCCCTCCCACCCCTCTTTTCCCTCTATACAGTCCCTCCTTCCTCCATTCTTGCCCCCTCCCACCCCATTATGTCATCATCTGCTTATCAGCAAGATCATTTGTCCTTTGGTTTTTTGAGATTGGCTTATCTCACTTAGCATGATATTCTCCAAATTCATCCATTTGTCTGCAAATGCCATAATTTTATTATTCTTTATAGCTGAGTAATATTCCATTGTATATATATATATACCACAGTTTCTTTATCCATTCATCAATTGAAGGACATCTAAGTTGGTTCCACAATCTGGCTATTGTGAATTGAGCAGCTATGAACATTGATGTGGCTGCATCTCTGTAGTATGCTGATTTTAAGTCCTTTGGGTATAGGCCAAGGAGTGGGATAGCAGGGTCAAATGGTGGTTCCATTCCAAGTTTTCTGAGGAATCTCCATACTGCTTTCCAGAGTGGCTGCACTAATTTGCAGCCCCTCCAGCAATGTATGAGTGTACCTTTTTCCCACATCCTCGCCTACACCATTACTTCTGTTTTATAGTCTCTTAGCTTGTACAGTAACTGATTACCATCAATTGTAGACTGCATGTAAAAGATAAATTGGTGTTATTGGATTTTATTGATCATTCTGTATAAATAATGGAAAGGGAATATTCAAATAGTAGGGGACAAATCATCACAATTTATAAAAGCAATTTAACTAGATAGCATTTCATCCTGTGGCCAAGACTTATGTTTAAGAGATTAAGTATTAAAAAGGCTTTAAGGCCATTGTGAAAATCAAGAGTAGTTAGTGTAAGTGATTTACTTATTAACTTTTTTGGTGGTGAACTTGATCATACTGCTGGGGGCTGGACTAATTTGATGGCTTACTTACCAACATATCTGGTAACTGGGCTATGATAAATTGAAGAAATGAGGACCTTTGACTAGAATGCCAACGTGTGTCCTCTTTTCTGCACAACAGATGGTTGTAACGAGCTCAAGTGTTAAAATGAACAAGAAGCTATATTTTTGTTTTGTGTTTTGGATAAAATTTTGCCAGTTGTACATTGCCATTTATGCTGCTTTCTGTTAGTCACAAGGGAGCACATACACATCCAGATACGGGAGGGCATGAGACCAGGGGATGGCAAGATTCTGGAAGAGTGTGTGGTACAGTCATACCATTGTGACCATCTTTAGAAAATACATTCTGCCACAGTGATGGAGTCTATATTTGCTACTATTGTGTTTCACATCAGCATTTTATAATGACATTTGAGATAACAGATCAGAATTCTTTACCTAATCCATAAGTGGAGTTTAGGACTTTACCGAGTGCGAACCTAAAGCTAAAACACTTTTAAAAAGTTTTTTTAAAATATATTTTTCTATTAATTTGAAAATTACTTTTTTAAAAACATTTTTTTCTTAAAGTCAAAATTGCTTATGTATTTGTTTACTTCCCCTTTTAAAAAATAAGGGTTAGGCTGTTATGGATCACTAGCGTATCCAGTTATGTTATATATAGTTTTTATTGTTGCTACTGTAGGGACTTACATAAAATAGTTTCCCATTGATGAGAACCAATGAAAATTTGCCATGACATCTTTATTTTTGTGGGATCTAGTTTAAGTTAAAAAAGATCTTTCCCTTTCTTTTTCTATTTCTTTCTGTCCTTTCACACACACACACACACACACACACACACACACACACACAAATAAAGAAAAGTAGGACAAAACTTATCTGTGCTTTGATCTTACTGTAAAGAGTGAATGTGTGGGGACACAAAAGGCATGTTTTTTCTTTTCTGTCAAGGTTCTTGTTAATGGAAGCAGAAAGTCAAGGCTGAAGAAGCCCTTTTTATATATTCCCTAACAGAAACTATCTTGGACAGTGTGCAACTGTTTTGATTACAAGGTAACTTAACTTGAAAAGACTGGGAAACTTACCTAAATCTGAATTTACCCCAGTGCAAAAGTCTTATCTTAGAAAATTATCTAAGGAAAAGAAGTGGTATGCCAAGTGCAGTGATGCATGCCTGTAATCCCAGTGGCTTGGGAGCCTGAGGCAGAATGATCTCAAGTTCAAAGCCAGCCTCAGCAACTTTGTGAGGCCCTAAGCAACTTAGAGAGACCCTGTCTCAAAATACAAAAAGCACCGGGGACATAACTGAGTGGCTAAGCACCCCTCGGTTCAATTCCTCTGGTACCAAAAAATAGGAAGGAAGAAAAGAAGGAAGGGAGAAGTGGAATGTTTGGAGAGGCCTTGGTGAAGCCCTCTGAACTCTAGTTTATGGCTAGGCACGGGAGAACAGTGTGGCCTCTTTTTAGATTACATATTCCTCTAGAATGGTTGACATGTTTTCCCTTGCAGTTTCTCAAATCAGGATTTTAAAGGTATTGGCAACTGTGCTGTTTCCTTTCAGGAGGTGACCTAGGTAACTTTTGATATTTTGTGGTAAATCAAGCTTTTCTGTTCTATAAGAGCATGCTGATGCCATCAAAGAATTTTATATATATATATTCTTAGTTGTTGATGGACCTTTATTTTTATTATATTTATATGGGGTGCTGAGAATCAAATTCAGTGCCTCACACATGCTAGGCAAGTGCTCTACCACTGAACCACAACCCCAGCCCCAAAGAACTGTTGTTATGTGAACTCATTTTGGAAACTGGAAAGACCATTGAGATATGAAACAGTGAAAAGTGCTTTGTCAGCAAAACTGATCGAGTACCTGGTAACACCTTGGGGACAGAAGAAGCTTTGCAGGTTGCTATGAATCATTGCTATTACATTGGCATCTAAGACTGCCAAAGATTGTAAAAGAAGTCTTGTCCAGGTTCTTGAAAATCATACTTAATCCTAGTCAGGGTCACAAATCACTGCCTTGTGGAGAATTTCTCTTAAGAAATGGGACTGGAATGAGGTTATTTTCTTTTGTAGAGAAGCTCATAATTCTCCAAAGAATAAGTCTCAAAGCACTGGAAATTCTGATTTCATTTGCTGTCACATAACTTTGTGAGTCAGAATTTTTAGAAGACTTTTGGCAATCTGTTTGATTATTTAAAGCCATTACCATGTTAAAAGCCATACTGCTTATTATTCTATCTCTGCATTCAGGAGAAACTGTAGTAACTTTCTAACTGAAATAGGTATTTGTGAAGTTTATTTTCTTTTGAATTTTTTACCTTTTCTGATCTAAGCATCTTTTTCAAGTTTGGAGATTTTAATTTGATCACACTAATGTGTATTTTTATGTATTTAGATTTATTTCTGCTCTCTGAGTGTTTCCTGTGTCTCATGCTTTGCTTTTCCCTTCTTTTGTGATTTCTGTAACATTGAGTTTTCCTTAGTCCTTTTCTCCCCTTAACTCGTGGTTTGAAAATAATTTATACTCTTCTTAGTAACTATAATTACTCTTATAGTTTTATATGCCCATTTGTTTTAAGTTATCATTCATCCAGCTTCTACCTAGTACAAGAACTTTAGAAGTCTTTACTTCAGATTTCTCCCTAATGTTCTACTTTTCCTCATTATTTTAGTTCTATCTTGTTTTCACTTATCTACCCCCTCCCCTCCACATTTTAGTTTCTTTACAGTTAAGACTTATTTAGATTTACTTTTGTGATTTTTTTTTTTTCCCCTGCATATACTATGTCCTCCTTGTTAGGTATATTTTTTAGTGATTATTTAAGCGAGGACCTGTGAAGGGCAGTTGTTTTCAGTCTTTGAACGAAAGTGTCTTTATTGCCCCATTTTAAAATTTAGTTTAAGCTAGGTGTAGCGGCATCCATCTGTAATCCCAGTTACTATGAAACCTGAGGTAGTAGGATCACAACCTCAAGGCCAGCATGGGTAACATGGTGAGACCATCTCAAAAAATAACAACAATAAAAAATATTATTTAGCTGGATATAGATTATAAGGTTCCCCCACCCCCAGTACTTTAAAGATTTCTCCATGGTCCTTGGTCTTGTTTAATGCTGAATATTTTGAGGAGTATAATTAATATTTGACCTTTTTAGATAATGTGTTTTCACTGTTTGATTTTAAAGTTACCTTTGATGTTCTGCATACTATATAATATAGTACCCAGGACATATAGCAAGCTTCCTTACTGCTTCTCTAGGCCAATGAATAGTTTTTCTAGTCCCTTTTTTCACTGACATGGTAGCTCTTCCTAACCTCTGCACTCTTGTGTGCTAATTCCGTACCTCAACTTTGTACATCTAAGGCACTGTCTTTTGTTTTTGCGTGGGAATTTAGATCACCAGTTCCTAGGGCCTATATCCAGGAGTCTAATCCCCATGGGCTTTACATTTATCTGCTCATTTTATTCTTTTGGCTCTGATTTGATTTCTTCTTTTGTTCCTGTCACTTGATATTTTAAGTCCATTCAGGCTGCTATAGCAAAATCCCTTAGAAAGGAGAATTTAGGAATAACAGAAATATATTGTTCACAGTTCTGGAGGTTGGGAAGTCCAAGATTGAGGTGCCAGCAGATGGCTTGTCTGATGAGGTTTGCTCTGTTTTAATAGATGGAGCCTTTTCATGGTGTCCTCACATGGTGGAAAGGGGAAAACAAGCCTACTTGGGCCTCTTTTACAAGGACTTTTTTTCCCCATTCATGAGAGTTGCAGCCTCATGACCTGATCACCTCCTCAAGGTGCTGCCTCTTAATACTATTATGTTGGGGAGTAGACTTCAATTTATAATTTTGGGGGTGGGGCACGAACATTTAGACCATAGTGCTTGCAGATCTTCCTTTTTTTTCTGTTCAGATTTACTATTTAAAATATGTTTAATGGAAGAATTAAGAAAAATAAGATAGTCTTAAAAAGATTAGTTGTAATATAATTAGATTTCTTTGAAATAAGAACTTACTTTCCATGAGATTTTTAGAAAGCCATTGTAATGTTAGTTCAAGTATGTAATTTGTCCAGAGCTCTAAATTCTTATTGCTTGACTGTTTGCTTATTCCATAAAGATATTTGAAGTGTTATACATATAGTGATACACTTGGACCCCTGTTTCATGTTTAATTCGTCAAAGCCTGAGACTGTCCTAGGCATGTCCAGGTAATGTTTGACTGATTCTTCTAGAAGGATCATTTAATGCTTCTTTAGACTAATAATGTTTCTGGAGAAAGATTTAAAATTTTTTAAAATTCTATTTAGTCATACATGACAGTAGAATGCATTTTGACACATATATCAATGAAGTATAACTTCTCATTTGTCTGGTTGTACATGATGTAGAGCTACACAGGTTATATAATCATAAATGCACATAGAGTAATAATGTCTGATTCATTCTATCGTTCCTACCCTTATACTCCCTCTCCTCCCTTCACTTCCTTCTGTCTAGTCCAAAATACCTCTATTCTTCCCTCCCCCGCTTATTGTGTGTTAGCATCCACATATCAGAGAGAACATTTGGCCTTTGGTTTTTGGTATTGGCTTATTTCACTTAGCATAATAGTCTCTGTTTCCATCCATTTACTGGTAAATGTCATAATTTCATTCTTCTTTATGGTTGAGTAATATTCCATTGTGTATATATACCACATTTTCTTTATCCATTCATCTGTTAAAGGGCACCTAGGTTGATTCCATAGTTTAGCTATTATAAATTGAACTGCTGTATACATTGATGTGGCTTCATCAGTGTAGTATGCTGATTTTAAGTCCTTTGGGTATAAACCTAGGAGTGGGATACTAGGTCAAATGGTGGTTCCATTCCAAGTTTTAGAAATCTCCATACTGCTTTCCATAGTGGTTCCACCAATTTGCATTCCCATCAGCAATGTATGAGTGAATCTTTTTGGAAAAAGATTCTTTACCATGATCTAAGGCAGTGGTTTTCAAAGTATGGTTCCTGAATCTTCAGCATGAGTGTCACAGTGTACACTGTTCCCAAGTCATTCATTAGATATTTTTGTCAACATCTTTGAAGTGTGTTAAAATATTTTAACTCATAAATGGTCCCATGTGTTAGTTCATTTTTCATTACCAAAACAAAATACCTAAGATTGTGTAACTTTATAAAGAAAAGAGTTTTATTTAGCTCTTATTTTTGGAGGCTGAAAGTTGACCTCTGCTGAGAGCCTATTGGCAGTGGCGTCAAAGTGCAAACACATGTAGAAGCAAGAGATCACATTCCCAGATTGGAAACTAGAGAGTAATACAGGCTTATTCTTGTAATAAGAGCTAATAATGTCCCCATGAGAACTGCCTTAATTATTTCTGAGGGCACAACCCCACTGACCTAATAGTTTCCCAGTAGGCCCCACTTTTAAAGGTCCCACACCATTTCCCAACATTGTATACCAAGCCTCCAGCACTTGAGCTCTTAGGGGACAAACCACATCCATACCATAGCATTCAATGATTTGACACTCTTTAAGAATAAAGTATTAGTTTTATTTATTGCTTTTAAAAAAATATAGGACTACTAATTAATTCTATAGTATCATATTAAATACTGATACAAATAATATCTGCTTTGGTATATTTGTGATTTTCTTATGCTTGAGAATCATTTTATTTTTAAAAGTGTTCTTAAGGCCTGTTCGCACTATACACATGTATTGAATAATTACATTGTACCTCACCCATTTGTGCAATTAAAATAATTATGAAAAATGATAACTATGTTAGGTGATGGATATATTAATTACATTAATTGTTCTGTAATGAAGCATATATCAAAACATTACATTATATTCCATAAATATATCTAATTATTATTTAAAATAAAAAAGTGTTGAATGTGGGAATTAAGAAAATGTTTTTTATCTTTAAATTAATTATCTCATTTCCCTTCATAATCTGACTATCCCAAACTTAGAAGAGAAATTATAATATTATATAATTCCTTTCATGGAGCCTTGTAGGTTTAAAACATAATTAGCATTGTTTCATTTCCTTCCATAGAGAAAATGTATGCTTTCTTAGTAAATGTAGTATACTTTTGTTCATGAAGAATGTCATTGACTAGTATCAAACTAATTAAGGATACTAAAATAAAAATATTTCCAATCCCAAAATACTTTAAATGATTCTTATGAAAGAAAGATCTTTCAATCTTTTTAATCTTTTTGTTTGTTTGGTGCTGGGTATTGAATCTAGGATCTTGTGCCTACTAGGCTTGTGCTGTACCTCCCAGCTGTACCCCCAGCCCTTGTTTATTTCTTAATCATATAGAAACACTATGAAAAGCAAACTGCATGACATTTCAGGGTTCAGAGATTTTGATGACCGTTTAAATAAAGTTTTGATCAAAAGGCTGAACACAAAATTAATGATAGTACCAGTGTAAAGACATTTAAATATTCATTTTCCATCAGTCTTAATTAACTACTTAAACAAAACCCTATACAGCCACTTGAATGAATGTTCAGAAAATGTTTTTTGAGTTTAAATGATCAAGTTATTTTTGACCCTGTTAACTTATTAGCAAAATATTGTATTTTTTACATAGCAATTAAGCTATTATTAGATATGCAGGATATCTATCAATGAACAGGTTCTCAGTACTCCAAAAGATATTGTAAGATGTAAGGTCAGAGTGGGAGGAGTAGTGAAATAGTGAAGGAAAATTGGAAACATTTCATCAAAATATTGATAAAAACCACTCTGTAGACTTGAAGAATTAAAAGGTAGTTGTGATTTAAAAATAAGTAAGAAAACCAGAACAGCTAAAGCAATCCTTAGCAGGAAGAATGAAACGGGGTATCACAATACCAGTACTTCAACTATACTACAAAGCAATAGTAACAAAAACGGCGTGGTATTGGCACCAAAATAGACAGGTAGATCAATGGTACAGAATAGAGGACACGGACACAAGCCCAAATAAATACAATTTTCTCATACTAGACAAAGGGGCCAAAAATATGCAATGGAGAAAAGATAGCCTCTTCAACAAATGGTGCTGGGAAAACTGGAAATCCATATGCAACAGAATGAAACTAAACCCCTCTCACCCTGCACAAAACTCAACTCAAAATGGATCAAGGACCTTGAAATCAGACCAGAGACCCTACATCTTACAGAAGAAAAAGTAGGTCCAAATCTTCAACATGTCAGCCCAGGATCAGACTTCCTTAACAGGACTCCCATAGCACAAGAAATAAAAGCAAGAATCAACAACTGGGATAGATTCAAACTAAAAAGCTTTCTCTCAGCAAAGGAAACTATCAGCAATGCGAAGAAAGAGCCTACAGAGTGGGAGAATATCTTTGCCACTCATACTTCAGATAGAGCACTAATTTCCAGAATCTATAAAGAACTCAAAAAACTCTACACCAAGAATACAAATAATCCAGTCAACACATGGGCTAAGGAAATGAACAGACACTTCACAGAAGAAGATGTACAAGCAATCAACAGATATATGAAAAAATGTTCACCATCTTTAGTAATAAGAGAAATGCAAATCAAAACTACCCTAAGATTCCATCTCACCCCAATTAGAATGGCGATTATCAAGAATACAAGCAACAATAGGTGTTGGCGAGGATGTGGGGAAAAGGTACACTCGTACATTGCTGGTGGGGTTGCAAATTAGTGCAGCCACTCTGAAAAGTAGTATGGAGATTCCTCAGAAAACTTGGAATGGAACCACATTTGACCCAGCTATCCCACTCCTTGGCCTATACCCAAAGGACTTAAAATCAGCATACTACAGTGATGCATCCACATCAATGTTCATAGCTGCTCAATTCACAATAGCCAGATTGTGGAAGCAACCTAGATGTCCTTCAGTTGATGAATGGATAAGGAAACTGTGGTATATATATATACAATGGAATATTACTCAGCTATAAAGAATAATAAAATTATGGCATTTGCAGACAAATGGATGAAATTGGAGAATATCATGCTAAGTGAGATAAGCCAATCTCAAAAAACCAAAGGATGAATGATCTCGCTGATAAGCAGATGATGACATATAATGGGGGGTATCAGGAGGGCAAGAATGGAGGAAGGAGGGACTGTATAGAGGGAAAAGAGGGGTGGGGGGGAGGGAAAAATAACAGAATGAATCAAACATCATTACCCTATGTAAATGTATGATTACGCAAATGGTGTGCCTTTACTTCATGTACAAATAGAAACAACATGTATCCCATTTGTTTACAATAGAAATAAATAAATAAAATATAAAAATGAAAAAAAAAAATAAGTATTCACAAAAAAGACAACCTAATTTAAAAAAGTACAGAGGGCTTAAACAGACATTTCTTCAGATACACAAGTGGCCATTCACATGAAAAGATGCTTGGTGTCATTAGTTATTATGGAAATGCAAATCAAAGCCATAGTGAGATACCACTTTATGTCCACTAGAATGGTGGTAGTAACAGTAGTAGTAGAAGTAGAAGAAGAAGAAGAAGATAATAGCTATTGGTGAGGAATGGGGGAAATTGGAACCCTCATACATTGCTGGTGGGAATGTAAAATGGTACAACTGCTATGGAAAATATTTTGGTTGGACAGAATTACCATATAACCCAGCAGTTTCACTCCTAGTTATATATCCAAGAAAACTGAAAATAGTGTTGAAATAAGAACATAGGCATGAATGTTCATAGTAGCATTGGTAGTCAAAAAGTGGAAACAACCCACGTGCTCATCAAATGATGAATGAATAAACAAAATATGGTATATCCATACAATGGAATATTATTTAATCATAAACATGAGCGAAGTACTGATGCTTACTATAACATAGATGAACCTTGATAACATTATGGGAGATAAAAGAAGCTACACACAAAATGCCACATATTGTATGATTCCTTTTATATGAAATGTTCAGAATAGGCAAATTCATAGAGACAGAAAGCAGATTATTGGTTACCAGGGGCTGGGATGAGGGGCAATGGAGAGTGACTGCTTCATGGATATGGAGTTTCTTTTGGGCTAATGATAATGTTCTAGAATTATGTAGTTGTGATGGTTATACAACATAGGGAATGTATTGGAAGTCACCAAGTTGTATTCTTTAAAATGGTGAAGTTTATGCTATATGAATTTTACCTCAATTAAAAAAAAGAGTACTCAGGAAGATTATATCCCTTTTCTTAGTAATATTACAAAGAATTTTAAAGTCAAAAGAAACTTTAGTCACATTTTTGTTTTGTGCTTAGAAAAATTAAAAAAAATTGGTAAAATATGAAGGGGTCAAATAAACACCCTTTAGAGTTTCAATACAAGGCATATCTGTTCAAAGGAGTTTTCCTGCTAAAGAGCAAACCTTAGGATAAATCACAAGGCAGTCTCTTACAGGGTATTATGCCTTTTGTGTTGCTTTTTAATTGACTGGCCCTCTTTTCAGTCATGAACAGTGTTTTATTAAACTTTTCATACTTCCCTTGCATCTTATTCTGGATCCTTTTGACTTTTGACTTTTGACTTCACATATGCCTTTCTAACTGTTATAGTTTGGATGTGAAGTATCCCCCAAAAGCTCATGTGTGAGACAGTGCGAGAAGGTTTAGAGAAGAAATGGTTGGATTGAGTCTTAACCCAATCAGTAAATTAATCCCAATAGGGATTAACTGAGTGGTAACTGAAGTGGTAGGGTGAGGCTGGAGGAGGTGGGAATTAGGGGGTGACTTTGGTGTATATATTTGTATTTGGCAAATGGAGACTGACTCTGCTTTCTGATCATGATGTGAACTGCCTCCCTCTGCTACACTCTTCCACCATGATGTTCTGTCTCACTTCTAGGTTTGAGGAATGGAGCCAGCTTTCTGTGGACTAAGACCTCTGAAACCCTGAGCCCTCAAATAAACCTTTTCTCCTCTGATTGTTCTGGTCAGATCTTTTAGTTGCAGCAGTAAAAGCGGACTAAAAAACTAACCAAAATTTTTATTCTGCTTTGTTAGTGCTGACCTTTGACTTCGGCTTTCTTTAATTAACCTACTCCTTGAATGACATGGTCTATAGCTACCTTATGGGTAAACATTATTTATTCTGCTTCATGTACCTAGATCCTTTAATCTTTCATCATCCCTGCTTTCTCTACCTTACCAAGGAAACCTGAACAGCAAGGACCCAAAAAATAGGGAAAAGGGAATGAAGGAGTGGGAATACAAGCTAATAAGGCAAAGGCCCTGTCATCTTTTGTGAGATGTGTTAGAAAAGAAATTGTCCTTAGAAGTTAAAATTATGTCTCATATAGTTTTGCTATTTCTAAAGGTCAAACATTATTTAGTGTTATATCATCTAGTTTTGTCTAGTAAATTTATGTTTCTGTTTAATAAAAAAATATAGGCTGTCTTGAGAATAGTGTTTCTTTTGTGCACTATGTTCCTCAGAGTAGTAGGACTTGGAAATGTTTGTTGAAGCTCTGCTTTGGAAGGTGGGGAGGATTCCATGATTAAATATATTTTGGAAAGGTTTCTTACCTGTTGCTAAGTCCAAATGCACCTAGACTGCAAAGTGCTACAGGTAACCAGTTAGTTCTAAAGGCTATCTGTGGTTCATAGAATCTATTTATATATAGATTAGTGTATATTTTCTGTTAATGTAAACTTCAGCTTTTTCTTAAACTTCCAAGTATCAAAATGTTTTTAGTGACTTTTTTTTTGTTCTAGAAAAGTATTTTTTGAGGGATGAACAAAACACTGAAACATTCTTGGTTTTAATTGATAAGTAAATTTATCTACCTCTGTTAAATCTTAGCTTGTCAAAGTATATTTGTTGAGCCTGGTATTAGATGTAAGACTTAGGGCTGGGAGTATAGCTTAGTGTATGTAGCATGCACAAGGTCCTGGGTTCAGTCACCAGCACCAAAAGGAAAAAAAAAAAAAAAAAGTAAGACGTATAATTCAAGTACCCTTTTGAGCCAGGTGCGGTGCTACCCACCTATAATCCCAGCAATTCAGGAGGCTGAGGCAGGAGGATCACAAGTTCTAGGCCAGTCTCTGCAACTTAAGTTGACCGTATCTTGAAATTAAAAAATGGCTGTGAATATAAGCTCAGTGGTAGGATGCCCCTGGGTTAAATCCCAGTACTGGAATTTGAACTCCACATTATATTTTCATTTATTAAGGAGTTTTGTCAAGACAAACTCTTCCTTTAAAAAGCACAGTCCTGTGCCACTTAATGACTGGGCTGTGTTCTGAGAAATCTGTCATTAGGCAATTTAGTTATTGTGTGAGCATCATACAATGTACCTATGTAAACCCAGATAGTATAGCTTACTACACACCTAAGCTGAGTTCGGGTGTAAACATGTGACATAACCTGTTGCTCCTACGGCCATGATGAACAAGACAGCATGAGGTAAATCAAGCACAAGAGATATGGTAAACATGAGATGAATGAGGCGGCTGTTGGCATAACATGGCTTTCTGTTTTATAGAAAATGATTTTTTTGTCCCTTTTTAAAAATTCTAATTAGTTATATGTGACAGTAGAATGCATTTTAACACATCATACATAAATGGAGGATAACGCCTCATTCTTCTGGTTGTACATGATGGAGAGTTACACTGGCCATGTAATCATGTATGCACATAGGGCAATAATGTCCAATTCATTCTACGATCTTTCCTACCCCCATACCCCCTCCCCTCCCTTCTGTCTAATCTAAAGTACCTCTGTTCTTCCCTAGCCCCCTCTCCCTTATTGTGAATTAGCATCTGCATATCAGAGAAAACATACGACCTTTGGTTCTTTGGGATTGGCTTATTTTGCTTAGCATAATATTCTCTAGCTCCATCCATTTGCTGGCAGATACCATAATTTCATTCCTCTTTAAGGCTGAGTAATATTCCATTGTGTGTATGTACCACATTTTCTTTATCCATTCATCTGTTGAAGGGCATTTAGTTTGGTTCCATAGTTTAGCTATTGTGAATTGAACTGCTGTAAACACTGATGTGGCTGCGTCACTGTAGAATGCTGATTTTAAGTCCTTTGAGTATAGATCAAGTAGTAGGATATCAGGGTCAAATGGGTTCCATTCCAAGTTAGAAAATGATTTTTTTTTAAATAAGTAGGAATACTTTCTAAAAAAATGATAAAAAGCGTATTATAGTAAATACATCTACCAGTAACATTGTTATTTAATATCATTATCAAATACTGTGTACTGTTCATACTTTTACTGTTGTACTGTGATATGACTGGAAATACAGTAGGTTTGCTTACCTCAGCATGATCACAAAACACGTCAGTAAGGTCCATCCTGCACTTTGATGTTGTGGTGGCTTAGGTGTCACTATGTGATAGGAAATTTTCAGCTCCACTTTAATTTTGTGGGACCATCACACATGTGACCCATTGTTGACTGAAATGTCATACAGCGCATGACTAATTAGCCTGGATATTGAAGGCATAATTAATAAGCACAATTCATTATTATTATTATTTTTTTTTTTTGCAGTGCTGGGGATTGAACCCAGGGCCTTGTGCTTGCAAGGCAGGCACTCTATCAACTGAGCTATCTCCTCAGCCCATTATTTTTTAAATCTTTATAGAAAACAGCTTTTATTCAGTATTTATCCATTATTAACAAATAAATATGTAGACATTAATATTGTAAATCATAATATATTCCTAAGAAGTCTATAATAGGTATCATCTCTTTTTTTCATTAGGTTTAATTAGTATAAGATTTTGGCTTTCTCATGTACTTGAATTTTTTTCTCTATAAAATTACTTATTACACTGATTTTCTTTTTGAAAACTTTATAATGGATATCTAATAGTTATAAATGGTTTGTAAGCCTCTAGTTATTATAATTGGTGTAAGATTAGATTAGTTGTGGCTTATTCCCTCCTTTGTTGTTGTTTTATATATGCAGGGCTTTAAACTAATGGGGAAATGAAGTTTGTAGTTAGGTTTTATTCCTCTTACGTGTTTTACAGGTGCTATGATATGTCTATGTTCCCCCTTAATTTGTATATTGAAATCCTAACCCTCAAGGTGAAGGTGAGATTAGTGCCCTTATGAACAAGACCTTAGCAAGATCCCTCCCACTTCCCTTATGAGAGATTATGGTAAGGGGAGGGGTAGTCTTTAAGGAGGTGGTTGGTCACCAGACCCTGAATCTGCCAGCACCTTGATCTTAGAATTCTCAGTCTCCAGAATTGTGAGAAATTTCTTTTGTTTATAAGCCACACAGTTTATGGCAATTTGTTATAGCAGCCTAAGTGACCTGAGACGAGGGGTGTATTTTATTTCCATTTAGACTTGCTATGTCTTTTGACTGACGGCTCAGGGCTTTGTTCAGAGTTGTTTCTGTGTGGTTGGCTTCTGATCCTGTGATCAAGTCAGCTAGATCTGGCAGTGATAGAACACAGTGGTTTCAGAGTTTCTCCCAGGTGAGTTGCTGAAGAACCAGAACAGATCCTTTGTCACGAGTCTTGGCACTTAGACAAAGCATATCTAAGTTGAGTTGGCTTCAAAATGAATTTTGTTAGTTTAGAAATTAATGTTTTTCTGTTGTTTTTTGCTTTCTTTAGTTACAAGTATTCTTTCCTTTCAAATGGTATCTAGTACGTTGTATTATTGAATGTGATCTAGTTGTATATGTAGTATTTTCAACTGTGTACATATTTTGTTTATTGAATTAAAGAGTAAGTTTGACTCAGGAGGCTGAGGCAGGAGGATTGAAAGTGTGAGGCCAGCCTGAGCAATTTAAGGAGACCTTGTCTCAAAATAAAATTAGAAAGGACTGGCAATATGGCTCAGTAGTAGTGTACTTTTCTGGCATGTTTGAGGCCCTGGGTTAAAAAACAAAAACTTCGAGTTTGAAAGCATGAAATTAGAATTCATATGGCCAGGTACAGTGACACATGCCTATAATCCCAGCTATTTGGGAGGCTAAGACAGGAGAATCACAAGTTCAAGGCCAGACTGGGCAATTTAGTGAGAATCTATCTCAGAATTAAAAAAAAAAAAAAAAATGCTGGGGGTTAGCCCGATGATAGAGTGCTTGCCTAGTGTGCCTGAGTCCCTGGGTTTAATCCTAGTGCTGTAAGGAGGAGAGAAATTAAAATTGATACCAGAATCTTTTTTTTTTTTTTTTGTGATGGTGAATCTCTAAAGTCAAGATTCTATTTATTTACTCTGAGAAACAGTAACACATAATGATATTCTGGTGTGTATCCTTTAACAATTAGATAATTTATGCATAAGAAATATTGTCTTTAATATTGTTTTTGGTCAGATTCTACCATATGTATCCCTATATATGTAGAGCTATTATTGATATGTGTAAAAATTTCAAGAATTCTATAGCTTCTTAAAGTAATTTCTAGCCTGATGATGAAATAGAATTAGAATTGTGAATTAAATTAGAATTCCTGCTTTTTAGTCTTTGCTTTTTTATTCTGTAATTATTGGGGGATTGTTATTTTATTGTGTAGACAATGGGAAAATTGTCTCTTTACCTACTTCCAAGGATTTAAATTTTCATGAATAAAGATTCTATGTAGAGCTGGGGATGTAGCTCTGTGGTAGAGTTCTTGCATGTAGAAGGCCCTAGGTTCAATCTCTAGCACTGAAAAAAATCCTATGTGAAGTGTGGTTGCTATTCACATAATTTAAAGCCATCTGCTATTTCTTATTACATTCTGATTATTTTTCATTTCTCTTTTTTTATTTGTTCTTTTTATAATACATGACAGTAGAATATATTTTGGCAAATTATACATACATAAGGTATAACATTCTATTTAGGATCCCACTGTTGTGGTTGTACATGATTCGGATTTACCCTGGTTGTGTATTCAAATACAAGGCTAGGAAAGTTATGTCAATTAATCCTACTCTCTTTCTTCCTCCCCCCACCCTGCTTTGTTTACCTTTGTCTAATCCAATGGATTTCTATTATTCCCCTCTCCAAACTCCCTTGTTTTGGGTTAACATCCATAAGTCAAAGAGAACATTTGGCCTTTGGTTTTTTGGGGATTGGCTTATTTCACTTAGCAAAATATTCTCCATGATGCCATTATTCTTCTTTATGGCTGAGTAATATTCCATTGTGTATATATACCATGTGTTCTTTATCCATTCATTTGTTGAAGAACACCTAGGTTGTTGTCATAGCTAGGCTATTGTGAGTTGAGCTGCTGTAAACATTGATATGGCTGCGTCACTATAGTATGTTGTTTTTAAGTCCTGTGGGTGTAGACTGAGAAGTGGGATGACAGGGTCAAATAGTGGTTCCATTCCAGGTTTTCTAAGGAATCTCTATACTGCTTTGTTGAACCCATTTACAGTCCCACCAACGATGTATTAGAGTACTTTCTCCCCACATCCTTGTCAACGTTTATTGTTTTCAGTATAATTAACATTCTGATGGAGTAAGATGGAATCTCAGTGTAGTTGATTTTGTTTTTGTTTTGTTTTTGTGGTGCTGGGGATTGAACCCAGGGCCCTGTGCATGCTAGGCAAGCACTCTACCAACTGAGCTATATCCCCAGCCCCTCAGTGTAGCTTTAATTTGCATTTCTCTAATTGCTAGAGATGTTGAACTTTTTTCATGTATTTTTTGACCATTCGCATTTTTTCTTCTGTGACGTATTTGTTCATTTCCTTTGGCCATTTATTGATTGGGTTATTTATTTTTCTGGTGTTTTTTGAGTTCTTTGTATATCCTGGAAATTAATGCCTTATCTGAGGTACTAATGGTAAAGATTTTCTCTCGTTCTGTAGGATCTCTGCTCACGGTCTTGTTTTCTTTGCTGTGAAGAAACTTGACAGAAATAGAAAGAGCAATTGTGAAATTCATTTGAAAAAATAAGAGGCCCAGAATAGCCAAAGCAGGCTTTAGCAAGAAAAGTGAAGCAGGAGGCATCACAATATCAGACCTTAAATTATACTACAAAACTATAGTAACAAAAACAGCATGGTACTGGCACCAACAGACATGAAGACCAGTGAAACAGAATAGAAGACACAGAGACACACACACATAAATATAGTTGTCTCATCCTAGACAAAGGTGCTATAAACAAATTTTGGAGAAAAGGTAGCCTGTTCAACAAATGGTGCTGGGAAAACTGGAAAATCCATATGTAATAGAAGAAATTGAACCCCTATATCTCACCCTACACAAAATCAACTCCAAGTGGATCATGGACCTAGACTTTAAATCAGAGACTCTGCACTTACTGGAAGATAAAGTAGGCCCAACTCTCCAACATGTCAGCTCAAGAACTGACTTCCTCAGTAAGACTTATAAAGCACAAGAAGTAAAATCAAGAATCAATAGATGGGATGGTATCAAACTGCAAAGTTTCTTCACAGTAAAAAAAAATCAAGAACGTGAACTGATTCTTAAGTAAGTCAAATCTTGATATTTATTTCTTTTTTAAAAAAATATTTTTAGTTGTAGATGGACACAGTACTATTTATTTATTTATTTATTTATTTATTTATTTATTGTGGTACTGAGGATTGAACCAGTGCCTCACACATGAGGGGCAAGCACTTTACCACTGAGCTACAACTCCAGACCTAGGTACTTATTTCTTAAGCAGATTTCAAATGGAAGGATAAAGAGAGCCAGTTGGGATATCAAATTGTTCATTAAAACTTTTAATTATAAATAAAGTTTAAAAGTTTGAACTTCTCAGTCCAAGGTGGTGATTCACCTTGCACCTTCTTACCAGTTTTTTTTTGTTGTTGTTGTTGTTGTTGAAACATTCCAAATATATTCTTAGTTCCAAATCATAGAACTAAGAAGGCACAAAATTTATATTACCCTTGTGGAATGAAAGAAAGGTCTCATTCACAATGTCATCATGTTAAAGAGCTTTGAAACAGTAAAGGTAAAAGCAGAGGGAGGGTGACAGCTTGCTAGTTGCCAGCCAGCACAATTGCAGAAAACTTGCTTAGAAGGTTGGTCAGAGAATTTGTCCCTCTTTCTGTATATCTAGGAACATATTCAGGCTGATTGGTGGGACTGGAGACAAGAATAGGAACAACAATGTCAGTAGGTAATGTCTCTGTCTCTTAGCATGGGTGGAGGTTAAGGAGGAGGGAGCCAACTCTCCCGGGTGTATCCTGTGTGCTGTATCTGCAGGGTCAGCAGGAGTCACCGTGGAAGATGAACCTTAGGAGTGAATGGATAAGAGAGGTTGAGTAATCAAAAAGTAGCTAGGAACTGAAGAACTATCAGAAGACCAAAAAGAGGGCTTTCTTATTTTTGGGGTATTTTAATCTTAAGGAGTTAATCAGACAAATATATAAAACTATTCATTATAGCATTGTTCATAATATTAAAAAGCACATATAATGTTGGAATAACATACATATACTAAAGTATATTTTATACTCAGACAATGCAGTACTAGGCATCCGTGAATACTGCTGATGTGGCAGATGTTTAATAGAAAAGTTGACATTATGTTAAGTAGAAAAAAGGCTGGTTTCAAAACTGTACAGTTTTGTGTTCCTATTTGAAATATTATGTTTGTACACATACATACGTAGATGCGATTTGAAACTGAGGCATCAAAAAGATTTATTTAATCCATGTTTTGCCATTTATTAGCTGTCTGACTTTGTATAAGTTAATTAACTTCTTAGCCTCCTCAATTTTTCCACTGTGAGAGAGATGTAAAATAGTGCCTTCTGTTAGAGCAAAATAAGGGAAAGAAGGCAGGAGTGGGGCAAAATAGGATATCACAAAGATATAGGGAAGATCAATGGCGTATAAGGAGATTGAGAGGGAGGGAGGAGGAATAGGAAGGGGAAGGAAATATGCAATGAATTTAATAAAATCACATTATATGCATATATGACTATGCCACAGGAGATGTCATCTTTATGTATATGTAAAATGTACCAATCAAAAATAAATAAATGAGCAAAAGCAAGATCAATAGAGTAGAGGAAGGAAAACAGGGGAAGGGAGGGAAGGAAAGTGGGGGACAGCGATTGATATCAAGTTCCATGCATGTATGATTTTTGTCAAGATGAATCCAGCTACTGTGTGTAACTGTAATGCTCTAATTTTTTAAAAAAATAGTGCCTTCTGGCTGGAACTGCAGCCTTCCAGTAGTTTACCAAATTGACAACACAAAGGGAAAGAGGAGAGGCATCTGCTATTTGTTCTTCAGACCGTTAAGAGTGGGAATTTTTCCTTTGGCCACATACATATGAATCTGCAAAAAAGGTGATATTGTTGACATAAAGGGAATGAATACTGTTCAAAAAGAACTGTCCCACAACTGTTACCATGGCAGGAATGGAAGAGTCTAAGGTGTTGTCCAGTGTGTGGTTAGCATTGTAAATAAACAAAGGCAGGATTCTTGCCAAGAGAATTAATGTATGTATTGAGCATATTAAGTACTCTTTAAAACCAGGATTGCTCCCTGAAACACATGAAGGAAAATGATCAGAAAAAGAAGGAAGACAGAAGAGAAAGATACCTCGGTTTAGCTGAAGTACCAACCTACTCCACAGAGAAGTGCATTTTGTGAGAACCAGAAGAAAGAAATCTGTGCTGCTGGAAACTATACCCTGTGAATTCATGACAGAATGGGTGTAAAATAAATAAATAAAAGCCCCTGTGCTGTTAAAAAGAAAGTACCTACCACAGTTGTTTTGAAGATTAAATGGAATAATGTGTCTGTGTTGCTTAGCATGGTGCCTATATAATCTGGTAATAAAAACATAATAAATAGTAGCTCTTTTGTCACAGTGATTGCTATTATTTTATATATATATATATATATATATGCATATGCAAAAGTTTTGGAGATATTTAGGTTGGTTGGATTACAGGTGATTTGTATTTTTCTTTGTGGTTTCCTGTATTTATGATTCTGATCATGTATTGAACACTTTTTTTTTAATAATTTAAAAATGTTTAAAATTTTCTGTGTGCGCAAGTCATTAACATAAGATATACCAATTAAGCGAAAATTACTCATAATAAATGAAAGATTTATGACTTCTAATATAAATTTCATCATTCCGTTTAGAGTTGCACCACCATTTTTGAGTATATAGGAAATCTGTAAAGTTAAGGCCAATAGAAACACAGTAGTGTAATTAAAACTATTACAAGTAGAATTCCTACAAGTAGAATTATAGTTTTAATCACATTTACATCTGGGAAGACAACATAGTATATACACTGAGTTCTGTTTTAACTTGCATCCTTGGTGTTTTGGGCAAAGACAGTACACATTGCTATTTGGACTATTTTGTTTTGTTTTATGATTGCTTATTTCTGTGGTTCAAATTCAGTAGCTCTTTTTAATAGTGATTTCAGTAATTGGAAAAGCTGTAAACATCTCTTTGGAGTGTTACTTTGGTAGATAGTTTAGGTTTTGTATTTCTAAAACTTAGGACAGTAGTCTTTTTTTAATTTGACTTTGTTTTGAGTCTACAGTATATGTCAAGTTTGGTTCTAGGCACTGGAGAACAATAAGATAAATTTTTAAAAGGGTTCCAACCCTTAGATGTAGTCTGGTCAGGGAGAGAAGTAAACAACTAAAACCTCAGATGTTATATTTGTGTGACAGTGGGATATCAGTGAATACCTGGTCAGTATTTTGAGAGGTTAGTTGAAGTTGAGAGTGAAAAGTGGCCTATAGGAAAAGGCTTCATAAAAGACTGGAAGCTTGAACTGAAGCTTAAAGGTATTTGCAGGTTGAGTTAAAAGCCTTTTTGGCAGCAGAGCAGGTAAGTATGAGGCAGCCTGGTGCACTGGGCAGCCTAGAGGTGATTTGATGTTGCCTGAGGTAGGATGCAAGCAAAGTCAGCCAGTGTGAATACTGGAAGATTAGGTCAAGGACCTTCAGTGTTGATACTTTGAAAAATATTTTTAGTTTTAAAAGAAACTTTTAGCTGGGTGTGGTGGCAACGCACCTGTAGCTCCAACTACCTGGGAGGCTGAGGTGGGAGGATCACCTTGAGCCCTGGAGTGCAAGACCAGCCTGGGAAACATGGTGAGATCCTGTCCCTACAAAAAGAGAGGTTGGGGGAGGGGGAGCAACTTCTGACACGGTGCCATTATTATGTTTGATCATATATTTTAAAAAGTGCTCACATTTCAATTGATTCCATAGATTTAGAATTGAGATGTTCCAAACCATGGGTATTTATATGAGATCATGGTTTGGTTTGGTTTCTAATGATGTGGATCTTACCATATTGCTTACTTACCAACTGATAATGTTCGTAACCCTTGATTTAAAGAACATCCTCTTGGGCCAGGCATGGAGGCTCATGCTTATGATCTCAGTGTCTTTTGAGGGATCTTTCAGTTGTTGCTGCTGCTTCATTCACCATTCCCAGTTTTGCCCTCTCTTTATCACCTTACCTTTACCGTCCTCTGACTTTTACAGTGTCATTTTGACGCTGCTACAAGGAACCTCTTTAAAGAGTTTGTGAGTTGAACAGTTAAGGAAGGGAGAAAGCTGGGAAAAGATGGCAGGTTAGTAGCTATTTTATTCTACTTTCTTGCTAATATGGAGGCCATTCTATTCCAAATCTTAGTCCTACATTGCTTGATTTTTTTTTTCTCTACTCATTTAAAAAAATTTTTAAAAAACCTTCCATCAATTAGATATTCATTTGGGCTAAAACTAGCAAATCTTGGAAGGGTCATATGTGAAATCTTATTTTCTCTATGGGTTCTTTTGTCTCCATATTTAACAAATGTTGAAGTCTTTCCTGTTATGATAAAGAAAAACAATATAAAACCACCTCCATGAGCCCATAATGCCCTTGCATTTGTAGCCAGGTGGTTTCTCTTCACCATTAACTATCAAGGGCAGTTAAGCTTTTCTTCTAAATGTGGCTTTGTTTCTACTTTCAGATTAGTTAAAAAAATATTTAAGTGCCCATACATGGCCAGGCTTGTTGAGTACAAAAAATAACAATGAATAAGACAGACATGATATCTATCTTCCTGGAATTTAAGGTTTCAGGGACAAGAAATCTTCTAAGCTTCCTAAATACCTCCAACAAAGGATGACAAATCCAATTAGTCTTTCTCTTTAACACTTGAAATTCTCTGTTCTCCCTTCTTGGAGAAAGGATACTTTCCTTCATTTTCATTACAATAGCCTCTCCTGAGAGAAGGGGTCTTCTACTTCTCTGAGCAGCTATTCTGAGACTGTGTGATCCTTTTTCTTTTAAAGGTCTCTTTGGGCCCTTTAGTGTTTTCATTTCCCATAGAGATCTGTACTAATTGCCCTTCTCATGTAAAACCACTTTCTGGGCAATCTCTTCTCTATATTTACCTCCAGTTAATCACTTTCTGCTGAACTCCAGATCCAGATAACCAGGACCACCATCAGTATGCCCCATGAACATCTCAAATTCATCATGTCTGATACTAAAATCAACATTTCTCCCCACCTCAAACCTTGTAATGCTTATCCTTGATTCTCAACTCTACTTCTCTGTCATACAGTATCATTGGCCCTCTATTAATTCGTAAATCCTATTGGTCTCTTTTTCCCTCTTCCCCCCACCCCCCATGCCCTCTTTCTTTCCTTATTGCTGTGACCATATTAGGTGCTATCTTTTCTCCCCCTTCTCTTTCTGTCTTAAACATATTGACCACCTGGCTTCCAGAATTAGCCTTTTTCTGTGGTCAACCTACTTCCTGAATAACTTTTTTTTGGGGGGTGGTGGTGGTACCGGCGATTGAACTCTGGGGCACTCAACCACTGAGCAACTTTTGACTTCTGGGGTAACATGAGGACTTAAAAAGACAACTAAAAGGATTTGTTGATGTGTTGATGATATTCATATATGGAATGACCATACAATTTACTAAATAGTTAATATAAGTGTATATATACTTTATATAAATTTACATATACTTTATATAAGTGTATGTATACTTTATATAAGTTTACAATTTTATATATACACTTTATGTAAATGTATATGCACTTTATATAAGTTTTAATAAAGTTTATATATGTAAAAACAATAGTATATGTACCAAAAAAGATATAAGAGATCATTTACTAAATTCTAAATGAGTGCTATAGGATTTGGAGAGAAAGAGATCATTAAGAGCAAGGCCTTAATGAATGGAAAAGTACAAAGGAAGTAAAAAGCAGACAAAGATTGGTTGAGGGTGGGTTGGATAAAAGGGTGAAAAGTGATATTCAACCTTGAATCTATGGATAATAATAAATATAGTTTATTATTTATTATACAGTTATCTAATACATCTCGTTAAGTACATGCAGAACTTGAAGTCAGAGAGAAAACTAGATTGCTGCAAAATATAAATAGCTTTTATATAGCTATAATATTATTATACAGTATATTAAAGGAGAATTTCAGGGGCACTTTTTAGGTAAATGCTATACTGTTTTCTATGGCAGTCCATTTCTTTCTGATGAGTATCTCTGACTGCCTCGAGTGGGTAACTTTCTTGACTTAAGTCGAATAGCTACTGTTTATCAAGAATTTACCGTAAGCCAGGCATTCGATGTAGATTATCTCATTTAGTTCTAATAGTCTTATAAATAGTGATGATTATCAGAGTAATAACTGTAATTTGTCAAGTGCTTAATCTGTTTCAAGCATTGAGTTATATGCTTATCTCCTTATATTCATTTATTCCTTACAGAATCTGTGTGTATGTTTGTAAGGTAACTTGATTTCCGTCATACTGCTGTACGCCAGGACTCTAAACTTATCTGTGAATTCTAAAATCTGTTATTTTTGCATTTTGTGTGCTGCTACAGTATCACTTCTACTGGGTGGCAGTGGGGAACACTGACCTCTCTGGAGCTTAGTAGTGGCACTGAAGTAAAATAAAGCAAAAAATTTGGAGCCACTTTGAACCAGGGCTGGGTTAATGTCTTTATAGACCCCTTTTCAGAGTATGAGTGCCACCTGCTGGAAGGTTACAATGTATCTGTTGTACTTGTAATGACCAGCTTCTAAAAGACCTGTCGGGTGAAAATGTCAAGTTACAGAATGCCGATTCTTAAATTACAGTTTTAGGATTACGGAGGCATTTAAGAATTAGGAAGATATCCTAATATACAGTAAAATACCTTACTTCATTTATTTTTTAGTTCTTTGGGAGGGGAAGAGAGGGTGTTCTACATTTAAAAAAAAAAAAAAAAAGGATATACTCAGTGCTTACTTTAAAATAAAGTCATTGACACTGTTCTCACCAGGGGGAAAGATTGATGGTCATATGAATCATACTGTTATTTTTAAGAGATTAAACAAGAATAGAAAATTGAATTACTTTGAGGTGAGTTATTAAAGTGTAAATGGATTTAGAATCCCCTTGAAAAAGGAATCTGGAACCCATGGGGGCATCATAAACTTGGAGAACAGAAAGTGGAGAATAAAAGAGGAAGAAAGATGAGTGGATAAAAATAAAATTCTGGAATTTTTAGTTTAGCAAAAGAATTTCTAATGAATTAGGATCCTAAATAGTACCTTAGAGAAAAAAAAGTTTTAGGATTCTAACTTTACATTATTATATGTTACATTACTGTATTTTTTATACTCTCTTACATGGCTTGAAAAGGGGGTCAATAAAACATTGGCATGTACATTGAATATTCTTCATTATACTTCATTGGGATATGCTACCATGCTGTTTCTGGCACAGGAAAATGTTAGCATTTAGTGTGGGTTACAGGAAAATCATGGTCTACTTAACTGCTGTTTAAATAGGATTAAACCTATTTGTAGTTGTATGATGTCACGTTGAACAAATATTGAGAGACAAGAGGTTAAAGTCCAATGTAAAATTTGATTTTGCCAAGATAGGGAAACTCATCATGACCTTGCATTGTGAACCTTCTCAGATAACTGCATGACACACTGAGATAGTAAGATGGTATCCTCTTTGGTGGGTGCATTTCTGCAGGGAAAGACTTTCTTTTGGGGTGTGCATTTGTGTTTTTTAGAATCAGGAGTAATGTTCATGGTAGAAAGCTTGTTAACAGAAAAAAATGAAAGAAATAAAAATCTCATATTTTATACACACAAATAACTACTATTAGTATTTCGGTTTGCTTCCCATTTTACATTTTATAGCTTTTATATTGCATCACAACATTATAGCATGAGACTTTTTTATGTAATTGAAAACTTTAAGTGGCTGTATTTAAGGCTACAATATTGGATATACAATATTTACCAGTTTTCTTATATTGAACATGTAGGTTATTTATTGTTCACTTGTTTTAGTAATTATGGTAAAAAAGTTTGCTTTTTTGTTGTTTGTTTAAGTAAATAGGAATAATGAATATATTCTTGTTATAGTTTGGACCCCTCGAAGGTTCCTGTGTTGAAGACTTCGTCCCTAACCTGTGGTGCTATTGGGAGGAGTGGAATCTTTAGTAGATGGAGTCTACTAGGAGGAAGTTAGGTCATTGGGGACATCCGTTTGAAGGGGATATGGGGACCACAACATCTTCCTCTCTTTTTGTTTTCCAGCCAGCATGAGATAAACAAGCCTCTTCTGCCATGTGCTTCTGCCACAATATACTGTCTTTCCATAGGTCCAAAGCAACATGGCCAGAGACAAAACTTTTGAAACCATAATGCAAAATAAACTTTCCACTTTTTAAGTTGATTATCTTATGTATTACATTTGTGGTAGAGGAGGTGTTAATTGAGAGAGCTATTCCTTTTTAGACCTAAAATAAATGTGAATAATTAAATGTCCTTGCAGTTACTATTTTGAGTGTAATCTATTCAACTGTTAAAAGCAAAATCATTCAGAACATCTTTTGAAAGCAACTAATTTCTGAAAGGGTAGCAATATTTTGTTACAAGCCATTTACTGGTTTGTTTTGTAAGGTACGTTCAGTAGATTTAATTCATTTGACAAATAGCGAGTACTTAATTAGTGCTAGGTATCATTTTAAGCACTGAGAACTTAAAAAGCACAAAATTCTGTCTTTGTCAAGCTTAAATGTAGATGAAGAGAGACGGCCAGTATATAACTTGTGAACTATTTCATGTCAGTTCAAGTGAGATATTTGTTTAATGAGTATTAAAGGATAATATTTGAAAATGTAAAGTTACATTATACAGGTACAGAATGAACACATTTTAAAAAATTTTATTTAACTTTTTAAATGAAGGAACCAAGCCAATTTTATAACTTCTTCAAAGGAGAGTTCTTAGAACAGACATAGATCAGGAATATTAAAATTAATATGCAAAATTGAGGCAAAACTTGCTTCTTCCATGAAGGGGAGACCCAGTGAACCTCTACTGAACAGCACAGAATTTGCATGCCTATAGACAAGAATTATTCTGCATTGCTTCCAGTTACCTATAATATACGGGTTGTGAAGTAGCTTCCATGGAATCAGAAGTATCTAAAACTGACATGAGTCCTTGACAAAGTATTTTTCTTCCATTAAAGTAGAAATCTTCCTATTTGAGTTAATAGAAAGCTTTGGTTTTCTGAGTTCTTTAGGATTGTAGATAAGGGGTATAAATCTGTAGTATATTTGATAATGGTAGTATGTGCTGCAAAGAAAAGGTTCAGAAGAGTGGTTACACTTTTAAATAGAAGGGCAAAGAAAGTCTTAAGAGGTAACACTAAAAATAAAACAGATGAGGTTTTTGAGTAAATGAAATGATGGGGTTGCTATTAAAAGGGAATAGTGAGTAAGTGAGGTAGAGATCACAACTTCTGTTTTGGCATTTAGATCTTCATGTAGAGATGTTGGTCTAGTTGGATACACAACTGGAGTCTAGGGAGGACACAAGGGCTAGAAATAAACATTTGGGAGTTAATGCATTTGGTGACATTGATATTTAGTGACTTATAGGCCTATAGAGTAGAAAAAGCATAACAAGGCAT
Organism: Sciurus vulgaris; assembly: GCF_902686455.1. Taxonomy (NCBI): domain Eukaryota; kingdom Metazoa; phylum Chordata; class Mammalia; order Rodentia; family Sciuridae; genus Sciurus; species Sciurus vulgaris. The sequence goes on from NC_136467.1 coordinate 54,250,006, forward strand.
GGAAAGGATATTGCTAAATAAGAAAATACTCTTCCTCCATGTATGTCATATTAAAAGGTGACGTATATGGCAGTTCTTCAAAAATTAAATAGATCTAACAATTTCATTTCTAGGTGTAAATAAAAAATAATTGAAAGTGAAGATTGAAAGATATATGTATGTCAGTGTTCAAAGCAGCCAAAAGGTGAAAATGACCTAAATGTACAATGAGGGATAGTTATATATGTACCTATGTACAATGCAATTATGTACCCTTCAAGTGGACTGAAACTCTTATATGTGCTATAACATGAATGAACCTCAAAAAGATTATATGAGGGGAAAGAAGCTAAATACAAAAGAGCAAATTCTATATGATACTTCTTACATGAGGTACCTAGAAGAGTTGAAAACAGAGACACAAAGTAGAATATGGCTACCACAGTCTTGGGAAGGAGGGAAACAGGAAGGTTTTAATGGTCCTAAATTTCAGTTCAGGGTGATGGAAAAGTCTGGAAATGTATAGTGATGGATGCATGATAATGGAAAATGTACTTTAATCGCACTATATCATATACTTAATAATGATTAAAATGGTGAATTTTATGTTACACACATTTTACCACAATGAAAAAGGTGACCAAGAAATAACATGCAGCTATAAAAATGAGCAAGAAAGATTTCTATATACTGATACTGTACTGGTAGTGAGAGAAGTCTATAAAAATGGGTACAGAACAGTGTGCATATTTTATAATATCTCTTATGTAATTGAGGATAAAATATATATTCATATTTGCTTTTATTTGCATAAAGAAACATTGGAAAGATTAACAAGCAACTAGTAAAAGTTTTCACCCTGAGGAAATGCAAGGATTAGTAGTGAGATATCTCCATATATATCCTTTATGTGCTTTTGATTTTGGGGGGTTGTGGTACCGGGAATTGAATTCAGGGACACTCAACCACATCCCCAGCTCTATTTTGTATTTTATTTAGAGACAAAGTCTCACTGAGTTGCCATGCTTTTGCTGAGGCTGACTTTGAACTTTTGATCCTCCTGCCTCAGCCTCCCGAGCTGCTGTCACCATGCCTGGCACTTTTGATTTTTTGAATGACATAAATGTACTATTTATTCAAAATAATTTTTAACATGGGACTTAAAATGGATTTATTGTAGAAAGACCAACAATTTGTAGTTACAGAGAAACAATCTTTTAGAAGCCATGGTTAAATATTGCTACATGTGATACCACCTCTACCAGACAAGTGAGGTCCAGGACTCAGGGGTCTGTGCCAGTGTTTGGTGTTTCGGGAGTCTGATTTAGGTGCAGAAGTGGAGTTTCACCTTCCCATTATACTTCAGGCTACAAAGAGAACATATTTTGGGTAGAGACTTAAAGGCAAACACTTTATCAATACCAAGGAGTCACAAAGAAAGTGACTGGGATAAGACCTCTTACCAGGGCCTAGCGGCTCCAAAGCTGGCCACCATAATGGGGTCATTAAATGTTACTTGACAGAGTCAGAAAGCTTAAAGCATTCAAAACTAATAAACTTTCTGGGTATACGTCTGCATCCTTCCAAAATGCAACTAGTTAGGAGCATATTTGTCTAACACTTGCTTCTGAAGTAAGAAGCAGGATTGCATAACATATCTTAGGCAGTAGTAGCTGATAGCTGAGCACCTGCTTTCCCTATCTCCATACCCAAGGGAGTAGGACTACTCATGTCTTCCCTGGTCATTTCCCTTCCAGCTTTTCCTTTCCCACCTAGACCCAAAAGGAAATATGGATAGAACCCTGAGGCAGCCTGTGAAAAGTGGATGATGGACTAGGGCTAGCCCAGCACACCTGAGCTCTTACCAGTTAGTTGTGTCCGATGGCATGTGGGTTGGAGGCAGAACCTGGGGAGTCATATCCTGGAATCATGCCCAACTTAAAACTGGCAGAGCACTTTCAGGCAAGGTTGTTGAGATATAGATGATCAGAAAGAGCTCAAGTACAGAACCAAAATGAGACAATTGAGATAATAGTTAATCTGTCACTGAAAATAGTAAAGAAATAAATACTGGGAAGTTTATAAAAATTTCAGAGAGGGAGTTCAGATGTTTTTTTAAAATGATTCAAGTACAGGCACTTAAAGTACATTTTACTCATTTCAAGTTATTTGAATAGGTAAGCAATTTATTTTTCTTTGCCTCATTGATCTATTTATGTCTGTCTTTCCTACTGCATTGTGGGAATTGAAGATAAAGACTTTGTTCTAGTGGAAAAAAACATGGACTTGGGAGTCAGGCAGATCTGTTTAAATCTAAACCCCTTCTCATCTAGCTGTTGGTCAAATTATTTTTATCATATTGAACCTCAGCTTCTTTGTGAAGTAGAGTTGTTATTAGAATTTAATGATAAAAACATTTGTAGATAATCGTCTTGTATATAAAAAGTGGTCAATAAACAAAACAAAAAAAGAAAAAGTTCAATAGAAGTTTTCTTCCTTTTCCCTTTTTTATCTTTCCCAGAGGTTTGTATTTAAAAGACATAAAAATATTTATCAAATTGAATATAATTGCTGTCTACCTTATTAAATCTGAACTCTGATTTATGGACAATCTGAGGAGGGCATATTTATAAGGCTTTTACCTTGAGCAGTTAATGTCATCATTACTAAATATTTTATCAAGCAACTGCCTGTTATATGCCAAATGCTAAAATTTCACTTGATAATCTGATCTATCTTCCCTTGTTACTGTTAGAACATAGCTGTGAAGCTTGCACTGTGAAGACCTATTCTTTTTTTTTTTTTTTTCTGTTTATAGGATCTCTTCTGTGTTATCTTTCTGTCAATGTGACAAACAGCTGAGATAATCAACTTAATAAGGGCAAAGGTTTATTTTGGGTTATGGTTTCAGAAATTTTGTTCCATGGTTGCTTGGTCCTGTTGCTTTGGGCTTGTGGTTGGTGGCCCAGTATTTTATAGAGGAACATATGGCAGAGGAGGCCTATCTTGTAGCTGCCAAGAAGCCAAGGAAGAGAGAGGAGAGTGGAGGGGTCAAGGTTTCAATATTCCCTTCAAGGGCACACCCACAATGACTTAACTTCCTTCTACTAGATCCCTAAAAGGTTCTGCTACTCTTCCAGTAATGCTGTAGGCTGGGGTCTGAGTCACATGGGACTTTGGGGCACATTCAGAATCCAAACTGTAGTAACTTATCAAATCCAATTTTTATCCATGGGCATGAGAATCATTCCTTTATACTCAATACTCTTTTCAAAATCCTTAACCACATATTCTAGACATGGATAAGTATAGGAATTGTTAAATCTCTCTCCCTTTGTTAAATATGTGTTGTACACTAGTACTGTGTTAGTGTGGATACAAACAATATAAATATATGATTTCTGTCTCCCAAGTAGCTGTTCCTCTAGTAAGAAAAGATACACATGTACCAAAATATATTGTGATACAGTATTACTTTCATTCACAGTATTATGTTTTACTATTTAAAGTGATTGAATTTTAAATAGAGATGCAGAAAAAAGATCACAAACAATACAATAAGGTGTTGATAAAGCTAATCTCTGAGTAATGGTATTTGGGGCACTATTTTTTTATTTCCATTTTGCTTACTTAGGTTTTCCAAATTTTCAGAAATTTTATTCTTATGTTATAAGAAATACACAATTTTCTGTTCTAACAAGATAGTGATCCCTCTGTTTCTCTTGCATTCAGCTTTTGCGAGAATTGAAGCACCCTAATGTGATCGCATTGCAGAAGGTGTTCCTTTCTCACAGTGACAGGAAGGTGTGGCTGCTGTTTGATTATGCAGAACATGACTTGTGGGTAAGTCTAAACTCACTTTTTACTTAGGATTGTTTTATAATAGGTATGGAACATATGTAAGCAATAGCATACTGTTAATACACAGAAAGGTAAACTTGCTGTTAATGGGAGTTCAAAATAAATGTAACGAATATAAATGTTGATTTCTAAAGAAGCTGAGCAATAAACTAACATTTATTGAGAAGACAGTATTTGTAATGCTCAGAAGTTTTACTTAAGAAAATTTTAATGAGTGAGATTGTATTTTTATGCAAATAATTATTGACAATTTACTAATATGTGTAGTGAAAATTACTCTTTATGTGTATGTTTGTTCAGATCTAATAAGGTATATACTTGTGAATAGTTTCCAAGTTAAGGTCAACCTCTTGTAGCATTTTGCCATTAAACCTGGGTCCACTATATAGACATGTATGTGTGGTTTTGTAGATTTTAAGGATGTTTTTATCAATATGTGAAAAAAGCAAAAAATTAGAATTTCTAACATTTTAAATTAGAAATCAGAGCATTTAAACATTTTATCTAAATAACCACTGAAGGAAAAAATTTCAAATTTGGTAGTAAGTTCAGTAAAATTTTGGCTAATTAAATTTTGATTTAATATGGTATGCATTGTCATCTATATAAATTAAAAATCTGTTTAGTAATAACTTTAACAGATTCACAGGTGTTGAAGGAACTTCCAGAGGCCATGCTATTACAGCAGGTACTGACTAGAACCTCATGTTTTTCATAATTCTTTTTATGGATAATGACATAAATTGTATTTTCTCCATTTTCCTATGTTCCCTGTTTTTTTTTTCCTGAGGTTTACTTGTTAATGTATGTACTGTCCAATATGGTGCACATTTAATTTTACCTGTTTCTTTTTCTTTCTTAAAATGTAGCTTTTAAAAAGTAGAATGTATGCAGTTCCCCTTATATCTGTACTGAAAATCTCTGATTTTTAGTATGAAACCAAAATTTTGATTATTTATTAAAGTCAAGTGAATGTAATTGAACAGCTTAAAAAGAATTTTACATACCATTTGTTATTTTAAAGTTAGTGGAACACTGTTGACAACTTCACCAGTGTTGTCTGAAGAGGGATTTTAAATTATCTCAGTGTCCATTTTGGCATGGTGGAGTGGAATGGGGATGAAAGTGGAGGTAGGGGTTAGTGGTGGCAAGTAGAAGTCCTGCTCTTCCATTGCAGTGTTATTGCAAACTGCAATATAATGTGGCTGTAAAAATTTGAAAATCATGATCTGGTTGTACTTGTTTTAATAGGGTTAAATTCCCTGTTTTCCTCCCTCCTTTCTAATTATTTCCTATTTAATATTAACTCCTAGGAATACATCTTCATTCTGTGCCAAAAGGAGGTGGACTTTTCCCAATAATTCCAATATACACATACTCAGTGACATTACCCAAATTCACAAGTACTAACTTTTTATAGAATAAAACAGATTTTAGTTTTTCTTCTTTTTAATATTGCATTCTGTCTGCAGAGAATATGACTAATACTGTTTTTAGGCAGGTGTTTAAATATCAGTATTTTAACCTTTTGGTCCTTTTTAATGAGTTCAGTAAATCTAGACATTATAACCTGCCATTAACATGGTCACATTTACCCCCTCAAAATAGATTATTTGCTTGACCTTGTTGTTCAAATTTTTTTCTTTGTGTTCTTGGCTATTTAAAAAGTAATTGTAAAATATAGAGCATTTATTACAGCCTCAATTGTGTTTTATTAGCATAGATATTTTAAAGACTATATATCATTATAGTATTTTTTTAATTTTTAGCATATTATTAAGTTTCACCGGGCATCAAAAGCAAATAAAAAGCCCATGCAGTTGCCAAGATCTATGGTTAAATCATTACTTTACCAGATTCTTGATGGTATCCATTACCTCCATGCAAACTGGGTGCTTCACAGAGACCTGGTAAGTGCTTCTTTAAAATTCATCAATATGTCTTTTCTTCCTTTTTTAGCAAAATCTTTTCTTCTTGGTATAATTGTAATATAATTAACTATAGAAAATTTCGAAGTTATACATAAGCAGAAAAAGAAGGAATAAAAATTACACGTAAATCTAAAAATATTACCTTTATTAACATTTGGTATATATTATTTCACTGTGATTTTTAACAAATGATTAGTGTATAATTTTAATGGAGTAGTTATATGTGAGACAAGTACATTTCAGTTCAGGTTGTTCTTCATATTATTGCTCATTATCAGAGAAACATTAATAAGACTGAGTTCTCATTTTTTACCTTAAGACCTAAACTGAAATAAGGAAATTGCAAATTATGAAAAGAATGTTGTAATTATCATTAATAAAAAAGAAATGAATAAATATACCTAACAGGCAAAATATGATTAGACAAATTAGCCACAATTCAAATGTTCAAATTTGATTTTTTATTCAGTGTACCCACAGCAAACATTTGTTAATATCAAATTGTATGCTAGATATTCATTTTTACATTGTTAATTTATATTGATGAGTTCCCACCCTCTTTTTCCTTCCTCCCTCCCTCCCTTTCTTCCTTCTTTGCTAAAGATTGAGTCTAGGGGCTCTCTACCTCTGAGCTACACCCCTGGTCCTTTATTTTACTTTACTTTAAGACAGTCTCACTAAGTTGTTGGGGCTGGCCTTGAACTTGCAATCCTTCTGCCTCAGCCTCTTCAATAGCTGGGATTACAAGTCTGTGCTACCATGCCGAGCACTTTCTTTTCTTTTTGGTTTTTGGTGTCTGGACAGGGACCAGACGAATCCTGTTTGTTTTTTCTTAAGACCATAAGAGTAATGAATAGTTAAAATCCTCATGAGTTGATCACTGGAGATTTTATTTGGCACCCCTACTCCAAGAATGAATTTGTGATCATTTATTTTTTAGACTTTTGAGAATTTTAGGGATGTGCTAGGGATAAATCTAGGTAGGTTTCAGTTTTATTAACCAAGGAGACATATTTATTACAGAAAGGAATGAAAATATAAAGAGATAGGTGAATATCTCTTGGTACTCTGTCACTTAGGCCTAGACATTTAACTTGACTGTCTCTTCTAGATGATAGTGACTACAAAATATGCATTTACTATTTTAACAGAAGCATTTCACTGTATCATTTTTAACTGTAAGGTTCTTCAAGACTTCCACCTATTATCCATAAATGATCATGTTTAAAAATGGTTCTTAGGTATATGAAGTTCTCGTAATCTCATAGATGGTGTTAAGATTTTAATTTGCTATACACTTAATTTAACCTCTGTAAGTTATATTTTCATGGTTTTAATTATGTTTAAATCATTGATTGGAATCCTTTTGTTGAGGAGTAATTAATTTGAGTTTTCTTTCATTTTTGAAATTACGTATTTTGTTTTAAACAGCATAGTTTAACACATTTTATTTGTGATATCACCTGATAAAATTCACTATGACTAGGACTAATTTTTCTCCCATCCATACTTGCTGCTGGTTTAGTATCCTCTTTTACGGTTATGGCAACACCCACCTCCTAGACGAGCAACATCTTTTACCTTTTTTGCAAACTCTTCTTTGCATTCCACATTCAAAACTTGTCAAGTTATTTTAGTGTCATTGCTAAATTATCTCTTTCATTTATCTATTACCATCCCAAATACCTCATTCTTTTCTAGTATTATGGTAATGGCCTCTTAGCTTATTTCCTTGTTAATAATCTCTTTCCCCTCAAGTCTGTATTTGACCCACTCACTATTTATGTAGCCCTGTTCAGGAACTTTGAAATAGTTTATCAGTAGATTAAAGTTCTAGTTTCTTATTTGTCTTTCAGTGTCTTACCACATGTAGCTCTAACTGCCTTTAAAATTTTTCTGTCTCTGCCATTTTATATATATATTGTACTATTGAATTATTGGTTGTTTTCTGTATCCTTCTGAGTTTTCCTGCCTTGATGACTTTTATTCCCCTTTCTTAAAACTCTTTGCTGTTCCTCTGCATATCCAAATACTACCTGTCTTTCAGAGCTTAGTACAAATTTTAAAACTTACCTCATATTTATTTTCACTTAGACATAATCTCTCCTTGTTATTGATTCTTATTATTCTTTATCTGTATTCTCTTAGTATTATTTATATATAGATTTCTTAGATTTCCTCCTAGATTGTAAACTTCTTGAGCGGGCAGGATCTGTTGTCTCATCCTTTTTGTATGTCACTATCCCTGTACACAATAGGTGTTGAGGAAATATTTTCTCAGAGAATGAATACCAGTGAGAATGTTGATTATTATGGCATTTTTGATCAAGTATTTGAACACACTGTCCTCAGTGGATATTTATTATTTTTTTGTGTAAAATAGAAAGGGATAGGGACAGTACAGATATGACTGCATCAAAGACCTTCTTAAGTGCTTATAGTCCAAGAGAAGGAATATGAGATACACACAATTACACTATGAGATCAGTGTGAGAATGTGATTATGGCTACACAATAGGACAGACTAAATGCTATTCAGCATCAGAAGAGGTTCTAGTTGGGTGATAGGGGTAGCTTTAGAAAGCAAGTGGCATTTGAGTTAGACTTCGAAGGATGCATAGAATTGAGAGATTTAGAGGAGTTTTAGATACAAAATAGCTGAGCAAGAAAGCACTTGTAATGTCTTGGAACTGTAATAGTTCTGTCTGGCTCACATGTGGATAATTGGAGTAGTAGAAGACTGGAAATATGTTGTTTGGAACCTGATTAAAACAGGCTGTAAATACCAGAATATGGAGTTTGAGGGAGTCTGTTGACTTATTTTAAGTCATCAAAAGATTTGTGAAGAACAGAATGGAATTTTTCCTTTTGCTAAACATCACCCATGATAATTATTGCCTTGCCCATAGGATGGATGAAATATTGAAAATGTGTTTTGAGTGTGATTCTTTCTTAGTGTAGTGCTTATTTATATTTAATCCATACATTAACTGAATGACTCTGCTGCTCAAGTAAGTAACTCACTTGAAACCTCGAACCATCTAGTGCGGGATAGTCTCCATAATTCTTTTCACCCATCAGAAATCCTGATATCTGGACCATATTGTCATGGTTTTGCCAAAATTTTCAGAAGTAGAAGATTTGTTATTCTGTAGATAAAAGAAATATAAAATATGAATATAATATTAAAAGGAGAATGATGGAAATATTTGAAAAAAATTTATGAGTTTAAGAGTAGAGTTGCTATTTTAGTCAATGGAGAGGTTTTTTTTTTTTTTTATGCACCATTTCCTATTGCTAAAAGAAATCTGGTTTTTTTTTTACTATTTGTTAGTCACAACTGTGTCAGAATACTTACCATTTCTAAATTTTCACTTGATAGGAGAAACCTGGAAAAATCCAAACAAGTAAAATTTTAAATTTTCAGTGTAATAATCTAAAACTACAGCCAGTGTTTTGGATTTCACATATAGAAGCATTACTTCATTAAAAAGGTTGATGTTTTTCATCATGATTGGCTTCATATCTAGAGCAATGTTTTAATTATTAGATTTGGATCCTCTAATTTAATGCAATAGTAGAGAATTTAAATAAAATCCCCCAAAAGATTACTTAAATAAAGGATTGCTTTTAAAAGGAAAGAAAGATTGTTAAGTATATTCATCTTGGCTGAGAAACAGTGAAGAAGAGACATAAGTCTATAAATATTTGTAACTTGTAAACACTAAGGAAGAAAAGATGTTTTTTAATATTACAGTAGGATGTAGCTAAGAGTAAGAAGATGAAATACAGGATGACTCATTTTATGGGATTACTATTCTGGTAGGTGGGAGGAATGTCAAGATATAATTTATCTCTTTTTCGAAATTATGAGTTTCTTGAGAGCAAGGTTTGTACCTCACTAATTTTTGTAGTCTTGGTGTTGACATATTGTTTGTGCTCATGTTACTTGAGTAACTTCAGTAAAGCATCTGGTAGTTTCACATGATTCTTAGCAAAGATGGAGAAATGCCCGCTCAGTGATAGTATCATTAAGTAGATTCATGGTTCCTTAATTTCAGAATATTGCTACTGGATCAGTGACATAATTGAACTACGAGTTAGACTATCTTTTTCACTATCCTATCCCAGAACCAAGCACACAATAGTATTGAGGATTTTATTAAATGAAGAATTTAAATTAATGTATCAGAGCCCCAACCTTGCTCTATCTTTTAGAAAATATTTGTAGAGGTTCTATCCCAAAACTTGAACTTGGGTTTTGAATAATAATTATTTTTCACATTAATGGGTAAATTTGCAGTCTTTTCAAGACTATAAGCAAAAATAATATATGGTTGGCAAACATGGTATATGGAAATTTTGTAAGATCCAGCTGAGAGACAAAATAATGTTTTTTCCAGGAATCTTCTGGATTTTGTTGTTAATTAACATATTTTAAACATTTTTGGGTTGTCAAAAAGTTATTTGTATCAGAGACTTTAATTAGAGATCTACTAAAATAGCAATAGCAATACAAAACCAAAAACCAAATAGCAGCTGAATGTGATGGTGCACATCTGTAATCCCAGCGGCCTGGGAGGCTGAAGCAAGAGGATTGAGAGTTCAAGGCCAGCCTCAGCAATTTGAAGGACTAAGCAACTCAGTGAGACCCTGTTTCTAAATTAAAAAAAAAAAAAAAGAACTGGGGATGTGGCTCAGTGGTTGAGTGACCCTGGGTTCAATCCCCAGTACCACCCCCCCCATAAAATACAATAAAAACCAAAAACAAAAAAATCCACCAATACTTTGAATGAGATGTGATTTCAGTTGATTAAAGAAAATGATGCAATAGATAGTCTAGCTCTAGAAAAAAGTACATTTTATATGATATGGTACTAACTGATATGAACTATAGTTTTGGATTGTTCTTTTCCTGCTTATGGTATCTGCTTGTTTGGGCAGAATACTTATTGGATTTTTAGCAGTCTTCTAGATTATTATTTTTTTGATTTTGTTTTAAAAAAAGAACTTTAAATTTTATTCAATTAAATTAAGATTTGCATATATTTAAAACCAAATAAATAAAGGGTATATACAGTGAAATGTTAGCTTTCCTATTCCCCAGCTCCTCAGTTAACTTATAGTATTCTTTTTTCTTTTTTTTAAAATTGATCTATTTAGTTATACATGACAGCAGAATGCATTCTGATTCATTATACACAAATGGAGTATAACTTTTCATTCCTCTGGTTGTACATGATGTAGAGTCACACCATTCAGTCATAAGTGAACATAGAATAATGAGGTCTGTCTCATTCCACCATCCTTCCTACCCCCTGCCTCTTCCCACATTTCTCTCTACACAATCCAGTTTTCCCTTAGAACTTCCCCCCCGCCCCCCAATATGTATCAGCATTCACTTATCAGAGAAAACATTTGACCTTTGCTTTTTTGGGATTGGTTTATCTCACTTAGCATGATATTCTTCAGCTCCATCCATTTACCTGCAAATACCATAATTTCATTCTTCTTTATAACTGAATAAAATTCCATTGTATATATATACCACAGTTTCTTTATCCATTCATCTATTGAAGGGTATCTAGGTTGGTTCCACAATCTAGCTATTGTGAATTGAGCTGCTGTAAACATTGATATAACTACGTCACTGTAGGATGCTGATTTTAAGTCCTTTGGGTATAGACCAAGAATTGCGATAACTGGGTTAAATGGTGGTTCCATTCCAAGTTTTCTAAGGATTCTCTATATTGCTTCCAGAGTGGCTGCACCAATTTGCAATCCCATCAGCAATGTATGAGTGTACCTTTTCCCCTCACATTCTTGCCAACACCTGTAGTTGCTTGTATTCTTGATAATAGCCATTCTAATTGGAATGAGATTAAGTCTTAGGGTAGTTTTTTGTTTGTTTGTTTGTTTTTGGTGGTGGTGCTGGGAATTGAACCCAGGGCCTTGCCTTGTTCATGCTAGGCAAGCACTCTACCAACTGAGCTATATCCCCAGTCAGAGTAGCTTTGATTTGCATTTCTCTAATTACTAGAAATGTCGAACATTTTTTCATATGTTTGTTGATTGTATACCTTCTGTGAAGTATCTGCTCAGTTCCTTAGCCCATTTATTGATTGGGTTATTTGTATTTTCAGTGTTGTTTTTTGAGTTCCTTATAAATTCTGGAGATTAAAGTGCTCTATCTGAAGTGTGTGTGGTAAAGATTTCCTCCCACTCTGAAGGCTTTCTCTTAACTTTATTGTTTCCTTTGCTGAGAAAAAGCTTTTTAGTTGGAATTCATCCCATTTATTGAGTCTTATTTTTATTTCTTGTGCTCTGGGAGTCATGTTAAGGAAGTCTGGTCCTAAGCTGACATGAAGATTTGAGCCTATTTTTCTTCTATTTGGTACAGGGCCTCTGGTCTAATTCCTAGGTCCTTGATCCATTTTCAGTTGAGTTTTGTACAGGGTGAGAGATAGGGGTTTAATTTCATTTTACTGCATATGGATTTCCAGTTTTGCCAGCACATTGTTGAAGAGGCTATCTTTTCTCCATTGTATGTTTTTGGCACCTTTGTCTAGTGTGGGGAGCCATCCATATCTAGCAGAATCAGACTTGATTGAGCCATGGGATACAGAGGCCTGACTCCCAGAACTGTCTGCCATAAGAGACTATTCCAGACCACCAGGGAGTAAATGGCCCTGTGTGGGAGTGGCTTACCATCTGGGGATGTGCTAGTTTCCCTAAGCAAATGGCTTCCCTAACTCCACTCTATCCTGTTCCTCACAGAAGAAGCCCCTCCTGGTCCAGGGCCCCTTTTACATGTGTAACTATAAATTAAGGTGAAGGTGGGGTTGTCCATGTTGTTGGAGACCAGATCTGGTATGGCCCTATCCATCACACCCACTTCCTTTTGAAAAGAGTATTGACTCTTGTGTGTTTATTGATTAGATAAGTTTATTGGTAATTAATTGATTTATTGCCGGCACCACTGTCCTTTGGTAGTTAACCCTTCCCTCATCCACATAGGACATAACTGAAACCTCCACAGTCTAGTATGAGATAACTGTATTTATGAAGGCTCATTTCTGTGTCTTCTATTCTGTACCATTGGTTTACATGTCTATTTTGGTGCCAATACCATGCCATTTTTGTTACTATTGCTCTGTAGTATAGTTTAAGGCCTACTAAGGATTGCTTTGGCTGTTCTGGGTCCCTTATTTTTACAAATGAATTTCATGTTTGCTTTGTTTATTTCCATGAGGTATGTCATTGATATTTTAATAGGAGTTGCATTGAATCTGTATAGCGCTTTTGGTAGTCTGGCCATTTTGACAATATTAATTTTGCCTATTCAAGAACAAGCAAGATCTTTCCATCTTCTAAGGTTTTCTTTAATTTCTTTCTTTAGTGTCCTGTAGTTTGTTAGAGGTCTTTCATTTCTTTTGTAAGATTGATTCCTAAGTATTGTATTTATTTTTTTTGAGGCTATTGTGATTGGGGGTAGTTTTCCTAATTTCTCTTTCAGAGGATTCATCACTTATGAATAGAAATGCATTAGATTTATGAGTATTCATTTTATATCCTGCTACTTTGCTGAATTCATTCATTAGTTCTAGAAATTTTCTTGTGGAATTTTTTGGATCCTCTGAATATAGAATCATGTCATCAGCAAATAGTGATAGTTTGAGTCCTTCTTTTACTGTTTGTATCACTTTAATTTCTTTCATCTGTCTGATTGCTCTAGCTAGAGTTTCAGGAATGATATTGAAAAGAAGGGGTGAAAGAGGGCATCCCTGTCTTGTTTCAGGTTTTAGAGGGAATGCTTTCAGTTTTTCTTCATTTAGAATGATGTTGGCCTTGGGCTCAGCATAGATAGCTTTTACAATGTTGAGGTATGTTCCTACTATCCCTAATTTTTCTAGTATTTTGAACATGAAGTGGTGCTGTATTTTTATCAAAATTTTTTTCTGTGTCTACTGAAATGATCATATGATTCTTTGTTTTTTTTTTTTTTTTTTTTTTGCAGTGCTGGGGATTGAACCCAGGGCCTTGTGCTTGCAAGGCAGGTACTCTACCAACTGAGCTATATCCCCAGCCCCATCATATGATTCTTAACTTTAAGTCTATTAAGTGATGAATTGCATTTATTGATTTTCAGATGTCGAACCAACCTTGTATCCCTGGGATGAACTCCACTTGATCATGATGCACTATCTTTTTAATATGTTTTGTATGTGATTTGTCAGAATTTCGTTAAGAATTTTTGCATCTATGTTCATCAGGGATATTGGTCTGAAGTTTTCTTTCCTTGATATGTCTTTGTCTGGTTTTGGTATCAAGGTGATACTGGCTTCCTAGTATGAGCTTGGAAGGGTTTCTTCCTTTCCTATTTCATGGAATACTTTGAGGAGTATTGGTATTAGTTCTTCTTTGAAGGTTTTGTAGAACTCGGCTGAGAATCCGCCTGGTCCTGAGCTTTTCTTGATTGATAGACTTTTGATGGTATCCTCTATTTCACTGCTTGAAATTGATCTGTTTAAATTGTGTATGTCCTTCTGATTCAGTTTGGGTGGATCATATGTATCTAGAAATTTGTCATTGTCTTTGAGATTTTCTATTTTGTTGAAGTACACATTTTCAAAATAGCTTCTAATTATATTTTGTATTTCAGTAGTGTCTGTTGTGATATTTCCTTTTTCATCATGAATTTTGGTAATGTGAGTTTTCTCTCTCCTCTTCATTAGTGTGGCTAAGGGTTCATCATTTTGTTTATTTTTTCAAAGAACCAACTTTTGTCAATTTTTTCAATTTTTTTGTTTCAATTTCATTGATTTCAGTTCTGATTTTAATTATTTCCTCTCTTCTACTTTTGATGTTGATCTGTTCTTTTTCTAGGGCTTTGAGATATAATGTTAGGTCATTTATTTATTTACTTTTTATTCTTTTATTGAACGAGGTCAATGCAATGAACTTTCATAGTGCTGCTTTCATAGTGTCCCAGAAATTTTGATATGTTGTATTGGCGTTCTTGTTAACCTCTAAGAATTTTTTTATATTCCCCCTGATGTCTTCTGCTATCTATGCATCATTTAGTAGTCTATTATTTAGTCCCCAGATGTTGGAGTAGCTTCTATTTTTTATTTCATCATTGATTTCTAATTTCATTTTATTATGATCTGATAGAATGCAAGGTAATAGGTCTTATTTTTTTTGTATTTGCTAAGAGTTGCTTTGTGGCATAACATATGGTCTGTTTTAGAGAAGGATCCATGTGCTGCTGAGGAGAAATTATACTCACTCATTGATGGATAGAATATTCTATGTATGTCTAAGTTTAAATTATTGATTGTATTATTGAGTTCTGTAGTTTCTTTTTGTTTAGTTTTTGTTTGGAAGATCTATCTAGTGGTGAGAGATGTGTGTTAAAGTCACCCAGTATTAATGTGTGTAGTTTATTTGATGCCTGAAATTGAGAAGGGTTTGTTAAATTTACATAGATGCTCCATTGTTTGGGGCATAAATATTTATGATTGTTATGTCTTGTTGATGTATGATTCCCTTAAGCAGTATGAAATGTCCTTCCTTATTCCTTCTGACTGACTTTGGCATGACACTTTATCTGTTATGAGGATGGATACCCCTGCTTTTTTTACACAGTCCATATATGTGATTTTTTTTTTTTCCCCAGCCTTTCACCTTCAGTCTGTGAATGTCTTTTCCTATAAGATGAGTCTCTTGAAGGCAGCATATTGTTGGGTCTTTTTAAAAAATCTAATCTGCCAGTCTATTATCTTTTGATTGATAAGTTTAGGCCATTAACATTCAGGATTATTATTGAAATATGATTTGTATTTCTGGTCATTTTAGTTTTTTTTTTTTTTTTTTTTTTAACTTGACTTGGTTTCTCCTTCAGTTGACTTTTCCTATAGGGTAGTTCCTCCCTTTGCTGACTTTCATTGTTGTTTTTCATTTCCTCTTCATGGATGATTTTGCTGAGAACGTTCTATAGGTGCAGGCTTTCTATTTGTAAAATCTTTTGCCTTTTGTTTATCATGGAAGATTTTATTTCATCATCAAATCTGAAGGTTAGTTTTGCTGCATTGTAAGATTCTTGGTTGTCATCCATTTTCTTTGAGAGTTTGGTATATATTATTCCAGGACCTACTAGCTTTTAGAGTCTGGATTGAGAAATCTGCTGATATCCATATTGGTTTCCCACTATATGTCATCTGACACTTTTCTCTTGTGACCTTTAAAATTCTCTGTTTTGTATGCTGGGCATTATCATTATAATGTGCCTTGGTATAGATCTGTTGGAATTTTGTACATTTGGTATCCTGTAAGCCTCTTGTATTTGGTTTTCCATTTCATTCTTCAGGTTTAGGAAATTTTCTGATATTAGTTCATTGAATAGGTTGTTCATTCCTTTGTGTGCCTTCTCTGTGCCTTCCTCAATTCCGATAATTCTTAAATTTGGTCTTTTCATGGTATCCCAAAATTTTGAAGGTTCTGTTAATGATTTCTTACCATCTCCTCTGTATGGTTAACTTTTTATTTTCAAATTAGCTATTTTGTCTTCATTTTCTGAGGTTCTGCCTTCTAAGTGATCTAGTCTGTTTGTGATACTTTCTATTGAGTTTTTAATTTGGTTTATTGTTTCCTTCATTTCAAGGATTTCTGGTTTTTTTTTTTCTTTCAGAATCTTTACCTCTTTATTGAAGTAATCATTTGCTTCCTGTATTTGCTCTTTTAACTCTTTATTGAAGTGATCTTTTGTTGCCTGCTTTTGCTCTCTTGTATCATCCTTTACTTCACGGATCATTTTAATTTTTTTAATGTACATTCTGAACACCTTTTCTGACAATTATTCTACTGTGCTCTCAGTGGATTTTATTGATATAGCAATTTGGTTTGTTTGGGGTACTTTCTTCCCTTGTTTTTTCATGTTGTTTGTGTATCTTCCCCTCTAGCAGTGGAGATCCCAGGTATTATAGTTTCCACCCTACAGATTATATAGTGTCCCTGCAGGTTTCCAATACCTTGCCTTTAAGGGTGAGATCAATATGAACAGCACCAATTGCAAATAATATGCAGCCATAAACCAAATAAGGCCCTATTAAGATGTTAACAGTATTGTCATAATAAACGGAGATGATGTGTTCAATTATTATTGACGACATAAACAATAGGCTTGCAATAAGTTCTACAATTTCTAATGGTGGACAAAGAGAAGATGGGGGAAGGGGTGTAGGATGTGATATTAATGAGGTAAGAAGTGAGAATATAGAGGTACTAGATTATAGGCAGAGTGAAAGAGGCATCACAAGAAGTTGGTTGTTAGCAGGAGAAAAGGGAGAAAGAGACCCTGAGGAAACAGATAAATAAGAGGAAAATAGAGCAAATTTTAAAAAATCTACAACAAAAGTGTAATATAATATTCAATCCTCCCAGTCTTCAATAGCCTAATGCATGAAAGGTACTTAATTTCAAAGATGATGGGGATGTGAGAGCAAGAACAGAAAAAAGAAAAAAATATAGGGGGAAAGAAGAGTCTTGAAGGAAAATTGAACACTTATTTCCTGTGGAGTTCAAAATCTTCTTTGCTTCTTTTCTGATAGGTGGGGTTGTCTGGAGTTTGCTGGTAACTCCACCCTGAGGATGATGAAAGTTACTAAGATTATAAGCATTATAGGATTAGACTTGGAGGCGGGACTCCTGGAGGCAGGGTACAGCAATTGCCAGTCCTTCTGGAAGACTGCACCCCAGGACTCTCCTTTGGGGTCCTCTCATATGATGCAGGAGCCTGGTCTTAGCCCCTTCCTTCATTTGTGGACCCCACAATTCCTGGTCTATAATTTTGTCTCTAAATTTTATCTTTTCTGCCCCCTGCTCTTTTGACTTCCCAATTAAGAACCTCTCTCCCTGAGGGCTGAGTGCTGGCACCTGGTGCACCTGTCTCGGAAAGCTGTTCTCTACTGGGTAAATCAGGACCAGGCTTTGAAAGCTGTGGGCCAGCCACGTAGCTGCAGGCACTGGGCTGGGCTGGTGACTAGGGAATCATTGGGAGACTAGGGATTGAGGAGCCAGAGGGCCCTGTCGATTGCCGGACCAGGTGGTTGGTGGAGTTGTGGACCAGATTGATGTTGGTTTCCAGCAAGTGCTGCCCGTATCTCTGGGATCTGGGTGGATGCTAGGCAGTTGACTGGACAAGGTGGGAACAAGATGCCCATACACCCTTTTCCCACCTACCAACCCTTTGCAAGGGTCTTTCCTACTTCTGCACCAAGATGGTGGCTGTTAGCACACCTAGCAGGGATACCTCAGCTGTAACTAAACCTGCAGGGCCATTGGTGATGATCTTTCAGGTCCTAGCTGTTATCCCTGGATATAAGCGGCCATGTCCCAAGTTGTTGGTGGCAGCAGGGGCTAACCCATAGCTACCTTGATAATGAACGTCTAGTCTCCTGGCAGATGTCCCAAGATGGAAGCTGCCCCAACTAAAGATGGTGGCAGGGCTTCCTTCTAGATTGTTACATGCTGTTTATGTAGTTTTAAGTTTGTATCACTGCTGCACAACAAATTAACCCAAATTTTAGTGACTTAAGACAACATTTATTATCTCATAGCTTCTGTGGCACATAAATCCAGATGTTGCTTTTTGGGTCCTTATGAGTGGATAGGTGGAGTTCTACCTTGGCTCCTTGCCCACGAGTCCTCCATAGAGCATCTCACAACATAGCAGTTTGTTTTACTGGGGTAAGAGGGCAAAAGAGAGTGTGGCTTAACTAGATGGAAGTCAGTCTTTTGTAGCCTAATAATGAAAGTGACATTCCCTACTTTTCCTATATGCTATTCTTTAGAAGCAAGTCATGAGGTGCAGACCATACCCCAAGAGAAGAGGTTTTGTTTTGTTTTGTTTTAACAGACAGGAGTTTATTAGACAAAGTGAGAGTATGGATGCCCAGTACAGGTAACAGGTTGACCACCTCTAGGGAGAAGGGGATACCTCTTAAAGAGTTTGGAAGTTTTAAGGAATTTGAGTTTCTTTGTTCTTGCCTTAGTTTCTCATTTCCTCTTAAATGGTTTATCACCCTTTGTATAACCCTCAGCAAAATTTCTTGGCTGTACTGTTAGTATTTGCGAAAGTTTGACTAAAATAAGTGCTTGTTGCAAACTATCTAGAAATAAATGTGTGCAACATAACTTTTCTTTATACTCTGACAAGGAAATCCCTGAAATCTTTAGATTTGTCTCTGCTAAAAAGCGCCTGATAAGACAAATAGTTTACATCTCAAAAGAAATCTGTAGAATCTTACTGTACCCTTCATGCCAGCATTTTGGAGGCATTTGAACAATCCTTTTATAAGAGCTTTTAGCTTTACTGAGTTCTTATGATATGGAAGCTTTGAGATCTTACGCTTTTAAAAAGTTATTTTAAAGATAGCTCATCTTGATCCTTAAATCTCAGTTTACTCACAACTGGGGACCATGATAGGTAATTTTTTTTTTTTTTTTTTCTGTGCTGGGGATTGAACCTAGGGCCTTGTGCTTGCGAGGCAAGCACTCTACCAACTGAGCTATCTCCTCAGCCCCATGATAGGTAATTTAAATGACTGTTGAACCCCAGTTTAAACTCCATAAAGTTTCTGGTTTCTTACTTATTTCCCTTCTATAGATGCTACTGGACAATCTATCTTGATCCTATCAGTAATCCAAATGTGCCCTTTATTTTAATCTCTTTCTTCCCCAGAACTCCTTTAGCCTGATACTCATCCTAACCCCATCTGCTTTACAAAATAGAAAACTAGTATAAATATGTAAAACATGCCTTTTGGTATTAAATTTAAAACTAGTCTATGTTTCATCCTGTTTATATGAAATGTCCCAAATATTCTTGCCAAGTCTTCATATTTAAAAACATGAAAATTAAAAAAAAAAAACTTGATTAGTTGATATTAGAATTAGTAAGTGCTTCAAATAGATTTTCCTTTCTTTTTTTTTTTTTTTGGATACCAGGGATACTTAACTATTGAGCCACATCTCTGCCCCTTTTTATTTTTTATTTTGAGGCAGAGTGTCCCTAGGTTGTTTACAGTCTCACTAAGTTGCTGAGGCTGGCTTTGAACTTGCTATGCTCCTGCCTCAGCCTCTTGAGTTGCTGGGATTACAGGCTTGTACCACCACACCCAGTTCAAATAGCTTATTTTCATTCTTCCTTTTTTTTAAAAAAAAAAAATATATATATATATATATATATTTAAATTTTTTTTTATTGTCAACAAATGGGATACATCTTGTTTCTCTGTACATGAAGTAGAGGCATACCATTCGTGTAATCATACATTTACCTATGGTAATAGTTTTTGATTCATTCTGTTATTTTTTTTCCTCCCCCCACGTCCAATCATTCTTCCTTCTTGAATAATATTACTGAGAGAGGCTTTGGAGGTAACAATCCCATGATAGTCCAATTACCATCTATTATTTTACATTTGAGTTAACATTCCACTTAGAGAGCTATTACAGAAAGTAATATTTATTTTAATATGACATAATAATTCTAATTTCTTTTTTAATGCAAAGCTAACAATTGAAAAGCGAAGTATAGCTTGGATCTCTTCAAACCTATAATTTTAGGTGATTTTGGACAATTATAAATCTTGTCATGCTGAAGAATCCCCCTAGAGTTCCTGCTGGAAACCCTGACTATGGTGGTTCCTAGCTAGTTCCTTAAAGTGGTGTGCTCAATAGTCTATGTCTTGGCCCTTCATGTGTGCAGTCTGGAGGCCTTTGATGGTAGTGATATCATCCATGCACAGGATTCCTGTCTTCTTCCCTCTACTTAAGATCTTATGAAAAACAGGTAAGGTATTTTTTAATAGTACTCCAAATACTGTAGCAAAAACCTCTTGTATATATGTAGATATTATTGAGGGTTTTCTAGACAGGGGTTTGATTTTTTTCTTTTTTTTCTTTTTGGCATAGCAGTTTTTTCCATTGTTTACACCCACAGATCAGTACTAGAGATTCTGAGTCCTATATATCTGTCAGTTCAGGTTAGAATGTAATGCTCTACTATCTGTTCCTCAGTCAGAGGATGCGCTAAGAAGCTTATTTCCAAGAAGACCAGCTTTACAGGGACATGGGTTAAATCACAGTGATATACGAGGTCCCTTAAGATTTAGCTCAGGAATAAGACTCTTTCAGTGACTCATGATTTTTACATAAAATTTTAGTTGCTTGTACTGACAAACTCATGTATTTAGAAAGCTATCTACCAACCTAATTTCAAGGTCACTCTCTTCATCTTTCTTCTGCTGATATCACACAGTGGATAGTTTATAAACAATAAGAGCTTGCATCTGGTTGATGCAAGAGGTTGCATCTCGAAGGCCTTCTTGTTGTGTTATTCCATGGTATGAAGGGGAAGGGCAAAGAAAGGGGTGGGGGAGGGCTGGGGAGATAGCTTAGCTGGTAGAGTGCAAGCACAAGGCCCTGAGTTCGATCCCCAGTACCGCAAAAAAAAAAAAGAAAAAGAAAAAGAAAAAAGAAAAAGGGATGGGGGAGAGAGAGAGAGAAAGAGAGAGAGAGTGCGCATGCGCGCAAAAAATCGAACTCACAGTATCAGGTCTTTTTTCTTTTTAATTTATTCTTTTTAGATATATATAACAGTAGAGTATATTTTTGACATATACATATACAGGGTATAACTTATTCTAATTAGGATCCCATTCTTGTGGTTGTACATGATGTGGAGTTTCACTGGTGGTGTATTCATATATAAGAACGTGGAAATCAGGCCCTTTTATAATAGTCTTTAATCAAGTCATAAGGACCAAGCCTTCAGGGCCAAATCACTTCTCAAAAGTCCCCCCACTTACCTGTTTAATTGGGAATTAAGTTTTTAATACAGGCTTTTGTTGGGGAACACATTCAAACCATAGCAGGTAGTAGGAGAACATAATCAAGATATACTCTGCTTCTAGGAACTGGTCAGGAACCAAAGGCTGCTGTAGATAAGAACCCCAGTACTTTGAGGGCTGTGGTTTAAAGAATTCATTTCAGGCATGCCATCATATTAAATGAATATTATTGAGATAACATATATAATAAGATGCACCTGTTTCTTTTATAAATTGATAGGCTTTCATATATGTTTGCCTGGGAAAACACAGGAGTTCTATTTAACTAGCAGCAAAGATCCCTTATTGAGAGTAAGGGAAACCTGCAAAGATTGATTTATTTTACCAGGAGATGACATATGATAGTTATTTTGTGAGATCATATTCTCAACTAAGGACATATCTTAGGTAGAAGACTTCCAGAGTGAGGGCCATAAATCAAATAAGTATGTGTGGTTCATTTGCCCAATGTACTTTTGCTCTCATAATCCTGGGTTTAAGTACATCTCTGGGAGATGTGGATTCTAACCTAGATCTGCCACTGTCCTTAGAGAATGAATTTGGTCAAGGTTATAGGTCACCTCTCTGGGCCTCTTTCTTTACCAGTAAATCAAGTGGGCTTAGTCTGGTACTCTCGGTCTCTGACAATTTCTCAATGATAATAAGACTGATTGATTTGAATGTGAATGTCATAAGTGTAAATAGAAAACTGCTGCCTAACAGTGTTAACTTCTCTGAGGGTAGACTGTATTCTTAATGAACAGGATAGAATCTGAATGCTTTTGTAGTATTATTCTTGCCACTGATGTCAATGTGGACTATATCTTGACTGTATTCTCTTAGTGACCTTGAAGTTAGTTAGGCAAATAGCCTGCTAAATACGTGTGTTTGTCTTGCATTGAGTCCCCCCCCCCCCCTTTTTTAATAATGGTTGTATTTTCTTGGTTTTTGTTAGAGAAAAGAAAACCTTATCTCTGCTGTTCAGGCTTGTAACCACTTCTAAAAGGCAGACAAAGAAGTGCATTGTTAACTGTTGGCAGTGCTGGGTTGGCAGGCATTGTGTCCTGTGAGTATCAAAGTTTGATTAACATAAGTGTTGTATTACAGATATTCCCAGCCTGGTTCAAGGTAAAATTAAATTAATCACAGCATTTAATAGTATATGCTCTTCTGATGTAAGATAGCCTGTACCTAGCTATAAATATGAAATTTCCAGCTGGAAATACATTTTTACTTAGATATAAACACCTTAAATGGTGGTTAGGTTCTCTGAATAGAAAGACATATTTAATCCAAGAGTACTTAAAATATGACACTAATAGAATTTTAGAACTTAACTGTAATTTTTAACTAGATTATCTATTTTTAACTGGATTCCTATGGCGGGATACTTGTTTACAGACTTAAAAGTATTTGCTTTACCAACATATTTTGACTTCTTAACATGTACCAGAGCCAGGCATAGTGGTGCATGTCTGTAATCATTGAGGCTTGGGAGATTGCGGCAGGATGATCCCAAGTTCAAAGCCAGCCTCGGCAATTAGCAAGACCCTGATCAACTTAGTGAGACCCTGTCTCAAAGTAAAAAATATAAAAGGGCTGGGGATGTGGCTCATTGGTTAAGCACCCCCGGGTCCAATCATCAGTACTAAACAAACAAAACAAAAATCCGTGTACTAGAGCACTGGGAATACAGGAATTCATAAAATACAGTTGCTTCCCTCAATGGGTGTATGTGGGGAAGATTTAATAAAACAGATAATCATAAAACACCAAGGTTTTTAAAAAATAATGAGATACATTTAAGGATCAACTAATAAGCATAAGATACTGAGAGTGCAGGAGTAGAACACCTAACTAGTTTGTATGGGGACTCTCTTGAAGGACCATACTGAGCTGAACCTAAAAGGGTGAGTAGAAATTAATGAGGTAAAAAGGAGAAGATGAGGAGGGCATTTCAGGTAGAGGAAACAGCTTGTATTAAGGACACAGGGTAAGAAACTATAAGGATGTGTTAGCTTTTTGTTACTGGGACAAAAGAAACAACTTAGGAGGAAAGATTTATTTTTGCTCATGGTTTCAGTTTTATGGTCAGTCAGCTCCAAGGCAGAAACTTCATTTGAAAGCCTTAAAAGAGAGGGGAGAGGGGTATTGTGAGATGGAGCTTGGGGAAGAAAGAAAGCCTGTACCATCAATGGATTAGTCTACCTATGAGGTCAGAACCTGCATGACCCAATCACATTCCAAGAATCCCACCTCTGAATACTGTTGCTTTGGGGATCAGGCCTTCAATTCATGAACCTTTGGAGGACACTTCATATCCATACCATAACAAAGAATTTAAAAAAAGAGAGAGAGAAAGGTGTAGGAACCAGTAATGGTTGATCTTAATTGCCCTGTTTAGAAGTATGGATTTTTCCGGTTGACCAGTTTCCTGAGCTAGTCAGGGTTTAAGGACAGACCACTTAGACAGTTATGGAGGGTTGACTTAAGGATTCAGGGAGAGCAGCTTTATCAGGTTGTTCAAGTCAGCTGGTAGAGAAGTCATGAAGAGTGGGCTGGGGAGATAGCTCAGTTGGTAGAGTGCTTGCCCTGGGTTCAATCCCCAGCACCCCCCCCAAAAAAAAAAAAAAAAAAAAAAAAAGAAGTCATGAAGATCTAGGGCAGAGGTGATCAGCATAAAGAGGAGGGAAGATAATAGGTCAATATTTAGGACCTAAGTCATATTTGAGAATTGATTAGATTTGAGGGATAAAGGACAGAATGGAGTTCAGACTTCTGCTTTTGTTGACTGAGAAGGCAATACTATAAAAAGAGGCAGTTTTGATTGGAAAAGGTAATTCAGTTTGGACAAAGTGTATTTGTGATGACTGTGGAGATGGACAACATACAGCTGACATAACTCTAAGGTACAGTGCAGGGTTAGAACCCTAGAAGTTTTGACTTGAGAGTCTTAGCATATAGGTGACTTCTGAAACCCTCAAATAAACCACAATCAGAGTTTTCAAAAAAACTATGTTCAGGAGTAATCTTGGTGTCATTTGGGGTAAGTGCTTTTTCTAGTTTCCTGACACTTAAAATTGGGAAGTCCACTATCACAGGACCATTAATAATTTAGTTCATTCATTTATTTGTTTACTCATTCAACAAAAGTTTTTTTTAAATTATTTAGGATATATTTAGATTTCAACAAATATATACAGTGACAGAACTGTCTGTCCTCTCTGCCCTCTAAGAAGTTGCAATCACAATGATCACATTCTCTATATTTAAAAATTCTCTACTATCCAATTAATGAGGTTGTTTTAAGGGCTAAACAGTTACGATAGACTAATTCTATTTGTAAATGACCATTGTGTTTGCTAAAAAAAAGAAAGCATATATCTTATTAACTCTTAGTAGTTAATAGTCCTATTTGCTGCAAAACAGAATCTTGTTTGGGGTGAACAATGAGGAACAGTGTACAGAAAGGAACATGAACTGAGGGTTTTTTTTCTGGGAATGTTCTTCTGTATCAAATGTAAAGGGAATTGTGCCAACACTGTATTTAAATAAAAGTATAGTTGCATTCATTAATATCAGGCCTGTACTATTCATTGTTTTTAGAAACCAATCCAATTGGTATTCAATTGTTCTTGTTCCTATTATTCAGGATTGTAGACAATTGTGTTTGGGTTTTTTTGTCTTCCCTGATTGGTGCTGATAAGAGTCATATTGTGAGTTTCATATTTTAGTTCTAAATGTCCTGGGGTGGGGAGTGCAAAGCAAATGTAGTAGAATGACTATGTATCTTTAAGGCTGTTCTATTTATGATGTGCCAATTAACTGAAATAAATTCAACCCTGTGGAAAAAAATTGATTCTATAAAAGGAAAAAGCAAATCTGGACTGCATGTAAAGCATCATGAATATAAATTGAATTAACTAAATTCTGCGAAAACACAGATATTACAGGGATGTCTTCTGAGTGATTGTTTTATTTATCCCATTATTTCCTTAACTTTTGCCTTGAAAATACAATTGAAGTAAAGCAAACCCTGTAGCATTGATTTTCTGTCTGATTTTATTGCTGATAACTTAAATGTGAGACATCCAACTACTGCCATTTCTACTGTTTCTATGGTAACCAAAGTGTGCAAACCCAGCAGTATCACTTTCTTTCACAGCTGGCTTTTTGTGCTCACAGGAAGAATAGGAGTTTTAGTAAAGCATAGTCTATGTTAATTGGGATGTAACTAGGTCAGAACAATTTTGATATCCTTTCTTCATTCTTTTAGATTTGTGTGTGGGTATGGGTGTATGTGTGTGAACCGCAGTTTCCTTTTTTAAAAAAAGCATGTACTTTCACTGAAATTAATCACTATTGTTCGTTTTTTGAAAATTAAACATAATATGTGTTAATATAATTCAGCATGAATCTTGATTGGATGGAGATACTCTGAGACTTGCCCCATAGACCCTGTAGAAAATGAAGTTTCTGGACATAGTGGCGCATGCCTATAATCCTAGCCACACAGCAGACTGAGTCAGGAGGATTTCAAGTTCAAGGCCAGCCAGGGCAACTTAAGATCATATCTGAAATTCAAATAAAAAAAGGGGTGCTGTAGCTCAGAAGTAGAACACTTGCCTAGCATGCATGAGACGAAGACTCTGGGTTAAATCACCACCACTATGAGTACATGCACACACACACACACACACACAAAAGAAAAATGAATGTTTTGAAAAGTTAAACACACTTTAATATTGATTATATAGTTTATTTTATTGCTAGTTACTTTGAAACATCAAGTATCTTGTTAGCATTTATTTACTTGTTCTGAAGGGAACAAGTAATCCCAGTGAAGGGATACATATTTTAAAATGATTCCCCTATTCCCCAATTCTAGGTCTTAATGCAGCTGCAGGAACCCTTTCCCTTGGATACCAGTCCAAGCCCTGAGTTTCTTTCTCAGACTTTACGGAAGAACTCATAGACTACTGTTCCCCTAAACCATGTCATTGCCTTCTGCCCTCATCTCAGACTCTGTGTGGAGACCTCGTACATAGAGCTTCCATAGGATAGGCTTTAAGTATGTTGTTATCCTAAAGCTATTCTCCACCAACTTCAATGCTAGCTAGACTCTCTCTCCTCTTTGTATCCTCATTTATTGTTCTTATTGTTTCAACAGTGTGATTGAAAGAACTTCTAATAAGAGTTAAGTGATATAAAACCTGATTCCCACAGTTCTTACATTTGGCAGGTTTTTTGTTTGTTTGGGTTTTTTTTGTTTGTTTGTTTGGTACTAGGAATTGAACTCAGGGACACTTGACCACTATCCCAGCCCTATTTTGTATTTTATTTAGATACAGTCTCACTGAGTTGCTTAATGCCTCGCTTTTGCTGGGCCTGGCTTTGAACTCAAAATTCTCCTGCCTCAGCCTCCCAAACTCCTGTGATTACAGGTATATGCCACTGTCTGGCCTTTTAGCAGTTCTTATTGTATTTTCATTTCTTTTATGAAACAACTTTTGCTCTCATATCTCATACTTAACTTTTATCTTACTATCTTTATTTTGAAAGCGCCTAAACTCAAACTTTAGGTATTACAAATACTGTATAACAAGTGGTATATAAGGTGATTTGTTTGATAAGCTTACAACTTTAAAAATTATGTCCCCTTAGAAATCACATTTTCACTGGGATCTTTAAATTATATTCTAAATCTGTAGTTACCTTCTTTCCTCTTATTTGGGTCACATTCACTAAGCCTGGCTTCTGTAAATGCACAGAAATTATTTTCACTGAGTTGCCAGTGACCTTCTAATTGTCCATTCCACTTGTACTTGATAGCACTTCTTCCTTTTTAAACTCTCTTATTGTCTACATAGGTTTTCTTACCTTTGATTTTTCTTCACAGATTGTTTCATTGGCTTCCCCCCATCCATTTATTTCCCTCAGCATTATTTATTTATTTATTTTTAAAAATACTTTTCTCTCATAGTGAGTAACTGAATTATATAAAATCAAACATTATAGAAATATTTAATGTTGTAGTAAATGACAGTCTTTCCAAATCCTGCCATCAGAGATTGGGCAGAATATCAAAATCAACCCACTTTCCTATCTATCCTACCTATCCACCCATTCATCCATCTATGTTATACAACTATTTAAAAGTTATGGGTAATAGAGAAAGATAAATAATAGAATGATGCTAATTCTAGTCATGTAAAACCTAAAATCTTTCCTAGTTCCTGTGTGACTATGATTAAAACCCCCACCCTCCGATCTTCACCTTAATTCTCCACTGTTTCTCCTACTACTTATTCTTCTCTCACATTGACTTCAGCTAATTACCTCTACTCTTTCTCCAGCTGGCCAGTCTGCTGGCTCATCAGAATTCTCCCTAACTGCTACAGACATCATGTCCTTGCTCTTGCCCATCTGCAGACCTTTTGGCAGCTCTTACCAACTCTAAGAGCATGGGCTAGATGTGCTCAAGAACAAAGCCAATTCCAGTTACTGAAGCGACTTGAGCTAAAATCTGAATATTTAAAACAGCAAGCAAGCTCTTCCTTTCCTCTCTCTATAATCATCACAACTGTATCATTCTGTCCTTCCTAATGGCCGTGGTTCTCCTTAGCCCCATCTCTACTTCATCCCAGGCATTCTTTTTCCTCAAACCTTGCAACTTGTTCTTATGCCTGTACTACTCTCCCTTTAAACACCCAGCTGGCTCACTACTGCACCTCCTTCAGGTTTTATGTCAAATGTTACCTTCTCTAGAAGGCTTTCTCTGAAGAGGAAAATAATGTTGAAGATAACACCTTACCAATCCATTCACAACAGTACCTATCCCTATTCCTTACTTTATTTTTTGTCTTTGTTATCTTCTTAATATATACATACAAAAGAATATCTGAAAAATGTTTGTCATAAGGCATAAAAATACAGTGAGTTATCAAGAACTTGTCACTTAACTCAGTAACTGGATTACCAATAGTATGCTTCTAGTTGTTGTTCCCCTGTCCTACTCTCCTGCTTCCTCCCAAGAGGGAACAAATATCATTGATTTTGAATCAATTATTCTCTTCTATTTAAAAATAAGGTTTATCTTCCTGGGTAAGGTGGCACACACCTGTAATCCCAGAGACCCTAGGAGGCTGAGGCAGTGGGATTGCAAGTTTGAGTCAATTTAGTGAGATCCTGTCTCAAAAATAACAAATAAATGAATATATAAGGACTGTGGATGTAGCTTAGTGGTAAAGCACTCCTGGGTTCAATCTCCTCCTGGGGGGAGGTGGTGGGGAGAAAAGATTTATCTCATTTAGTGTATTTAGCTCTGCCTGATTTTAAGCTTTTTGAAAATGGTATCCTGTTCTATGTATACAGTCTTCTAAACCTGCTTTTTTCACTCAGTGCTTCTATAATTTGAACATGTTTTTACATTTGTTTATAATTCAGTGACTTTTTTCACTACTGTTTTAAAATTCTTTGTGTGACTCTATCACAATTTTAAAAAAATTAGAACCTGTGCTGTTATGAACATTCTCTAGTGTATCTAAAAATGAAATTACTGAGTCAAAGGGTATGCATTTGTTCACTTTTGCAAGATTTTGTCAAATTGTTTTCTAGAGAAGTTATACCGTTATACTCCCACCAGCAATGTATGGGAATTTCCATTGATCCACTTCCTACTTATCAGTTCTTATTTAACCAATCTAGTAGGTGTCTGCTGTGATTTTACTTTACATTTGGTTAGATTGAACATCTTATCATAATACTTATCATTTAAACATTTCTGTTTTAGTTGATTATCTGTTTGGACATTTTGCGCATTTTTCTATTTGGTTGTTTTGACTTGTATTATTTCTTTAATCTGGATATAAAATCTTTGTTGCTTATATGTGTTACAAGTACTTCTTCCATTTTGTGCTTTGATTTTAAATTTTCTCTATTTTTTTGATGATTGGAAGTTATTTTAACATAGCAAATTTTCTCAGTCTTTTATGATCAGAGTTTTTTGTGCCTTAAGAAATTTTAACCTACCTCAGTATCAAAAAGATATTCTCAGACTTTTTCTCCTAAAGTTCTAAAGTTTTATTTTTCATTTAGCTCTTCAAGTAAAATTGATGTGTGTGTGTGTGTGATATAAGGTGATAATTCATTTTATTTTTTCACACTTACACAAATCCTCATCTGTTGTTCCAGCACCATTTTTTAAATAGTTAATATTTTTCCATTGATCTCAAGTTGTTGTTCTATCAGTATCATGGTTTCCATCATTAGTCAGTTTATTTGTCCTATACTACCACTACACTGTTAATTTTCATAGCTCTAAAACAAGCTTTGGTATCTGATTCTGAGTCAGATTCCTATTCCCACCCCTTAATCCCCTGTATAATCTTCTTTGTATCTTGTCTATTTTTAGCCCTTTGCTCTTCCACATACTTTTTAAAATCAGCTTTTCAAGTCTTACTTCCCCCACTACAAAAATTGATTGGATTTTTAATTGAAATCACTTGAATTTAAAAATAAATATGAAGAGAACTGATCCCTTTACTACATTGAGTCTCTTTACTTATAAACATGAGGTCTTCATTTAGGGCTTCTTTATGTCATTTAAAATAAAGTTTCATACAAATCATGTATATCCTTTGTTTCAGTCAGCTTTTTCCACTATGACTAAAAGATCTGACCAGAACAATTGTAGAGGAGGAAAAGTTTATTTGAGGGTTCACAGTCCACAGAAGGCCAGCTGCTTTCCTCTGGGCTTGAGGTTTGGTGGAACATAATGGTGAAAGACTGTGGCAGAAGGAAGCAGCTCACATGGTGATCAGAAAGCAGAGAGAGACTCCTAGCCAGATACATATACTCCAAAGCCACACCCCAATCCCACCTCCTCCAGCCACGCCCTGCCACTTCAGTTACCACTCAGTTAATCCCTATCAGGGGATTAATTCACTGATCAAGTTAAGTCTATAACCCATTGATTTCTTTTCCAAACGTTGCGTTGTCTCACATGAGTTTTTGGGTGACATCACATCTAAACCGTAACATCCTTTATTAATATATTCCTAGACACTATCTAGTTTTTGTTGCTATAGAAGTGTTGACTTTGAAAAATACGTATTTCCTAGGTCTTGTTTTTACTGGAATATAGAAATGCATTGACTTTTTATATTAATTCAATTAGCCAGATATCTTTCTAAACCCTCCTATGATTGCTAATAATTTATCTTCAGTTTTCTATGTAGATAATTAAATCATCTGAAATTAACAATAGTTTTATTTCTGTCTTTATAATTCATGTGCATTTGATATTGTTCTATAGCATTGTGTTTACAATACATGTTGACTTTAGAGGTGAAGATAGTGAACATCCTTGAATTCCTGTGTGTGTGTGTGTGTGTGTGTGTGTGTGTGTGTGAGAGACTCGGGATTGAACCTGGAGGTGCTCTACTACTGAGCTGCATCCTCAGCCCTTTTCATTTTTTATTTTGAAGAAGGGTTTCACTAAATTGCCTAGGTTGGAACTTGGGATCCTTCTGTCTTAGCTTGCCAATTTTCTGGGATTACAGACATGTGCTAATCCTGATATTAAAGGGAATATTTCCAATGTTTCCTTCTTAGATTTTGGTATATGCCCTTTATCAGATTAAGGAAATTTTTTCTTGTCTAACTTGCTGAGAATTTTTATTATGAATGGGTTTTAAATTTTATCAATTCTGCTTTTTCAGCATCTATAAGAATGATTATATCATTTTCATTTTTAATATATTAATATGGAGATAAATTGTATGGATTTTCTCATGTTAGACCATATTGGTATTCTTGTTTCCTGGATTTGATTTGCTAATATTTTGTTTAATATTTTTTTGCATATATACTCCCAAGTGAAATTATCCTGAAATTTTTCTTTTTTTCACTGTCTGCTTTTGCTATCAAGATTAAACTGATCTAATAGGAATACACAGATAAACTATAGTTAATAAAACTACAGTGTTACAAACAGAGAAACAACATGTATCCCATTTGTTTACAATAAAAAAAAAACTACAGTGTCAACTTAATTTAGTTCTTCTTAATTTCCTCAGATTTTCTAATTCATTTTGAATCAATTCATAGGTTATATTTTCTTGACTTTATCTATTATGTATACATATTCAAATTAATAAAGTTCTTCATAGGACTCTTTTATCTTTCTGTCCTCCACTGGATCATAGTTATGCTTCTTTTTGTCATTTGTAATATTTACTTATACCTTCTCTCTTCTTGCTCCAGTTGTCCCACAGGCTTCATAAATGCTCTCCGGTTCATAAATTTCTGTCCTTATCTTTGTCTTTTTACTTTTCCTCTCTTTGTTTATTCTCTCAAGCAGCAACTGCTACTACTTCCTCTTCCTCCTCTCCTTTTTTCTTCTCTCTTCCTCCTTTTTTTCTTTCTTTCTTGTCCTTTTAATTCATTATATCCAGGCTTACTTTTTTCCTAACATAGTTAATGTTATACATTTCCCTTATACTATAGTGCTGCTTTAGCAGCATTTCACAGGTTTTGATAGGAAGAATTTTAAATATTTCAGTCCTGAATATTTTAATTTTTTAATTATTTCTCCTTTTACCTCTGAGTTCTTTCGAAGTATTTACAAATTTCCAAATAGTGAAGTTCTAAATTTATATTTTCATAACTGACTTCTAAGTTAATTGAATTGTGGTCAAAGAACATAGCCCATTTAATTGTTATTCCTTGAGATTTCTTGAGACCTGTTAGTATGTAATCGACATTTGTAAATATGCCGGAGGGGGGAAAATGTATATTCTCTAATATTTGGATCCTGGAAATGAGGCTCAGTCAGTCCGGCAGGGGTCCTACGGGGCCTGTTGTCTCAAAATGGCAGCAGCCACATGTAATCAAACCTGCAAGTACTGTAACAGTGAACTTCCAGACAACAGCAGGCAGCTGGTGCTCCACTGGTGGTTGGTGATCAGTTTGCTGACTGTTGTTGGACTATCGGAGGTGAACTGCGTGCGTTGGGTGATGGATAGGTGTAAGGCAGGCGATGGACAGGCGAGAGGCAGGGAAATGGCGGATGATAGGTGCCTGACAGTGAGCAATCAAGAAACAGATATCCCCTGCTTGAAACCGGAGTTCCTGAGCCACAAGGAATGCTGCCTCTCTCTAGTCCGCCATCTTGGATCTCTAATATTTAGGTAAAAAGTTGAGTATATGCCTACTAGTTCATCCTTGTTAATTGTATCCTTTGGGTAGTCCACAAAACTATCTTTGTCTGCTTGACATAACAGTAATTGAGAAATGTATATTATCATTGGTCTTCTTTTTCCCTTTAGTTATATTAAGTCTTTATACACATACATACATACATATGTGTGCTTGTGTGTGCGTGTATATGTGTGTGTGTGTGTGTGTGTGTGTGTGTGTGTGTGTAAAGTAAAACATAACAAGGGTAGGATTGTTGTCTCTTTTTGGTAAATTGAACTTTGTATCATTATATCATTATATAGCGACCATTTCTGGACCTAATTATGCTTTTGTCTTCAAAGTTATTTTGTTTGACATTTCTGTACTTGACTCAGCTTTCCTTCAGCAGTTAATATATTTTTAAACATCCTTTAACTTTTAGCTTTTAAGGTCCTTCATTTAGGTTACCTCTTGTCAATAGCATGCAAATGGATCTTGTTTTTAATTCACTATGGAAACATTACTCCTCAGGCCTAAGTTGGGAAGTTTTTCGTCCAGAAAGGGTTTGCTTTTGTTTCTTCTGGTAGTATCTAGGTTTAGTTCCCCTGAGGGTCTTGGTGAT
The DNA here is from genome assembly GCF_902686455.1 of Sciurus vulgaris. Taxonomy (NCBI): domain Eukaryota; kingdom Metazoa; phylum Chordata; class Mammalia; order Rodentia; family Sciuridae; genus Sciurus; species Sciurus vulgaris. The sequence continues at coordinate 54,283,473 of NC_136467.1, forward strand.
TGTAGAATAGAAGACTTAGCTTCCTTACCTTGTTGATGACCCAGGTTCCATGTCCCCAGCGCATTGTGTAATTGATATCTGCTCTGAGGTCCACTCTGCCTTTCCTTATCTCTCCATCCATAAAAGTATATTATTCAGAAACTGAAAATTGTTGTAGATGTCCCTGAACCCTTGAGATCAGGGACACTTTGAGAAAATTTTCTTATGTAGCATACAGTTGTTCTGTAAGGGCAGGGTCCCTTAGAACACTTGGTCAGTCTTAACACCAAATATGGTAGTTTCCTTGTTTTGATTATTTCCACAGTACTTATCAATATGTGATTTACTATATACTAGTTTATATTCTCTTTCCACTAGAACATAAGGTCCAAAAGGGCAAGAATTTTTCCTGTTTTTTTTCTGCCATATTTCTAGCATCAAAACCATTGCTTGTTGCTTAGTTGCACGCAATCAGTATTTGTTGAGTAAATGAGAATGGAGAGAATGATGTATAATATGCCAAGTCTTGACCTTTTACCTTGAAATGTTTTTGTGTTCCTCTGTGACCAGTGCCACAGATTAAGTTGTGCTTTTCCCTAGACTACTTTAGCCCATTTCCAACTGGTCTGCCTCTACTTCATGGTTCATTGGTCATTGATTCATCTATCCTTTCCAATTCATCTTTCTTATTATTACCAGACTTTCTTCATATAGATATGATTATTTCATTGTCCTGTTTTGATTTGCCTATTGAATAGATTCCAGTTTTTTAAATGTAATAGTTTATTTCCAACATAGTTTTCTAGTCTTATTTCTAAGTAAAGCATTCTGTGCTCTACTCACATCCATAATATGGTATGTCTGTGTTTTTATATGACTGTGTTATATTACCTGTCAGATTCCATTAACCTAAAAAGTCATTCTTTTATTAATGTATATCAAAACCTTAGTCCTGTTTACTTGAAGTCATCTAAAATCATCTCCCTAAAGACTATTCTGAAATTCACTAAAAAGAATCCTTCTTTTGGTACTTTTCTATCTTTTCACTTTTCATAATATGCTTTGTGTTCTAAAAGCTGTCTGTCCCGACTTTCCCTATTAGACTTAAGCACTTTAACAAAGTGAAGGTCTTTAAAATTTTTTTCCTGAAAGTCTGTAGTACAATAATTTATACATAATGTATCTTTGATAAGTAGTTACCAAACTTGATTCTTTTTCCACACTTGAATTTGGAAGGTTCAGTTTGTATCTGATGTTATTTTTCTTATTGGGCTATGGTGAACTAATCCTATTTCATGTTTTTAGTTGTTGCACTCTAGTGGCAATAACTTTCAAATCCAAATTTTCGTTTTCCCACTCCCCTGGCTAGTATGACTTAGGAATCTTCTGTAACTCAAACTCGATGTCACTTACTCTTTGTTGTTCCCTATCCCAAACAAGTATCTTGTGTAACTTTTCTCTAATGGAAGAAAGACCTGAGGCCTCTCACTTCTACAGAGCACAAGCTTTGAATATAAAAAGCTTCCAATTTTTCTTTCTACATAGCGAGCATCTGGAGTTTGGGATCTTGGTTTTATGATGCTTTAGTTTTTCCTCTTAATGCTTAGGTATGGTTCTTTGTCCCTAGAAGACATTAAAACATACTCATTGATTAAATAAATGAATCTAATAAGTTTAAAATACAAGTTTTCTTCCAAAGACTTTACAAAGGAGATTGATTTGCCTCTTTCCACCCCCAAACCTATCTCACAGTTTCTTTTTCCAAATGTCTGTAGATAAGGATAACTTAAAAGATGGTAGATACATTTGCAGCCTACTCATTTTCTTTATATAGCTCTGTATTAACCTTGGTTTTTCACTTTGCTACATTTTGAAATTATATTTCAGAGTTCTTTTGCATGTACATATGAATTTTAGTGGAGTCTGTTAAATGTTGATGATGTTTTCCTACGGCAGGTTAGGAATATTTAGCACGGAATATTCCATTTGATTTACTTAAGTGAAGGCAATTTTATTGTGGTTCGAAATTTTTGTATAAAAAAAATTTCATCTACACAAACTTGTTCTGGACAGTAATCAGTTTATATAATTTATACAAGTTTTAAAACTGTTATTACTAGTTTTTTCTATGGGATGAGTATAAGTGATAACTTTAATTATTTTATAATGATTTGCATGGCATAATTTTGAAAATAAGTTATATTTCCATGACAAGGAATGTTTATGTAAATTTAGTGCTAACTTTAAGTGTGTTAAGTGCTTTAAATATGTAGCAGGTGCTTACTATTTGATTTTAAGTTAAGTTTTGATGAAAACACACAAATGCTATTTTCATATTATAAGAAAATTTTCCATTGTAGAGCATGTCAAAGGAATAAATAGTAATTTTGAATGCTCTATTTTTATTTCTAGAAACCAGCAAATATCCTAGTAATGGGAGAAGGTCCTGAGAGAGGGAGAGTCAAAATAGGTAGGTAATTATGCCTAAAATAATTTATTAAGAAACTGAAATTCCTACAGATATGGTTTCCCTATTTAATACTTTTATTTAAGAAGTTAATTTTAAAATTACTTCTGCATATTATTTTTAGAAAAGATGTTGGAAAATATAGTAATCTTTAAAACCCAAAGTGTTCCCCCACCAGTAAGATTCTATAATTCTAAGTTGAGACATCACTGGGAATTGACAGGCAAACCCATGAAAACATTTACTCCCATACGGTGTCCCAAGCATGTGTTTATATTACCACCACTGTCCTGCATAGTTACCCTAAACATAATCCCCTAAATCTTACTTTTTCCTTAACTTTACCAAATGTACACTCCCTGAATATATCCCCTCTGACTTAATACACAGAGACCCTCACATGTTTTCCCCACTCCCCACCCCTAGCCTTCATATCCTGTGCCACGGACTCATATATCTTTTCCAAATGAATATGTTTATAGCCTCTCATACTTACCTGAAAATTCTAAAAGAAATCAGCATCATTTATACCTAAAAAATGAACTAAGACGGGCTGGGGAGATAGCTCAGCTGGTAGAGTGCTTGCCTCACAAGCACAAGGCCCTGAGTTTGATTCCCCAGTACTGCAAAAAAAAAAAAAAAAAAAAAAAGAGCTAAGAAATACTTTATTAATTTATTTTCATAGAAATTATATTTATTGGATGTTCAAATTTTTTTTAGTTGTAGATAGGCATAATACCTTTATTTATTTTTATGTGTTACTGAGGATTAAACCCAGTGCCTCATATGTGCTAGGCAAGCGCTTTACCACTGAGCTTCAACTCCAGCCTATGTTCAATGTTTTTTAAACAGACTTTAAAATAAATTTGTTTTATTAACCTTAGTTTCTTTGCTATTAGAATATACTATGCTAGAGACAATGTAACATTGTGCTAAGTTGACCTACAACAAGCTCAGGCTTTCCTGCTTCAGCTGAGTCTGTCCTGCTGCTTACTTTTCTACTTCTTCCATTACTTCCCTAACCCATTTCTGAGGAAACTCTAAAACAACTTCACTTTCTTTAACACTCTCAGTTTGCTGACATTCAGCTTCATTCAAAAAAATGAGTTAATGTTAATTAATTACCTGGGGGCTGCTGTCCTTCACTTCCCTCCCCTTCCCTTTTCTACTCCTCACTTGTTTCTGTTTTTATTTTACACTCACTCACTCTTACAGGCATTTTTTAAAAATACCTACATTTTACCAGATACAGGTGAAGACTGAAACGGGATTGTCTCTCCTTGTGAGTGACAGTAAAATAAACTGTACTATACAGTGTAGTAGGTGTTTTCAATGTTATTTCATTTATTTTATACAACAGCTCTCTAAAGCATATCACACATAAGGAAAGCTGGATTTAGACAGGTTATAGCTTATTCAGTCTTTCAAAGCTAGGACTTGGATTCCTAGTCCTGAGACTCTTTCTGCAGATATGGCTGTCTGTTAATGTCAGAACTGTCTGGTGTGACCTCACTCATCTCCACTTTTTGTCAACACAACTCTGCCTATGAAACAACCTCAGATAAAGAGTGACTCTTCCCTTCCTAAGTCCTACCTAGGCGTCCTTTCTATCTTATAAATATCACCCTGTCCTGCCTAAATTCCTTATATAATAGTGTTGTCATTTTCCCTTTCTCAAGTTTCTTCTTTCCTTCAAACATTCACAGTCCTTTTCCTGACTTTAAAAGAACTCTTACATCCATGTTGTTTTCTTTAGCGTTTGTTCTGTTTTTGTTCCCTTCTTGTTCCTATGCTTCTGGAACACCCTTGATATTCACTCTTTGATTCCACTCACCCTAATTTGTTACAGTTAGCTTCTAATTGCATCTCTTTATCCAAACTGCTTTATGAAAAGACATTTGTGACCACCTAAGGGCTTGCCAAACCCAATGGCCTGCCTTACTCACTGTTCTTCTTGACTGTAATAAACCATTTGTTCTTCTGACCTACCTGGCCTTGATACTATCTTTTCCCTTGGTCTGTATGACATCATCTAAAATTCTGTCTTTCCATGTACCACTTGTGATGTTACTTCTGCATTTCATTAATTCCTCTTACTCTTATTTACCTATTATTTTAAGATACCCTAAGTATTGGTTTGAGAGATGGCCTCCTTCTACAGTTACTTCTGTAGGGAATTGATAAATTGTGACCTCAAAATCTTGATTCTATGAAAATGATTTTAAGATCTGGATCTTAGATTCTATTCTATCACCCTACCTGACATCTTTTCTCTCTTATTTGGGTGTCCATCTGGCAATCTATACTCCATTTTTCCAAATCAAATTCATCGGTATTTTCTTATACTCTCTCTTATTTGTGCCATTTACTACATCCCAGTCACCCAAATCTGATTTTTTTTTTTTTTTTTTTTTTTTTTACTACTCCTTAATATAAAATTCCATTCTCTGGTCGACAGTTAATAACCTTAATGTTAAGAGGTTAGGACTGAATTTTAGTCAAGATTAGGGATAAAATCAAAAGTAAGAAATAATAAAGGTTTAATGAATAGTTGGTCTAGTTGATTAAATTACTTATTAATTTTGTTTTGATTTATTTCGGTGCTGCAAATTGAGTTCAGGGGCACATTCCCACTAAGCTATGTTCCCTGGTTCTTTTTATTTTTTGAGGTAAGGTCTTGGTAAGTTGTTGAGGATCTTGAACTTGGGATCCTCCTGCCTTGCCTGTGAATCACTGGAATTATAGGAGTATGCCACTGCACCTGACACAAATTTTGTTTTAATAACATGTTGTTGTTGTTAGTGCTAGGGAGCCCCCACCCCCAGGGCCTCCCACATCCTAGGGAAGTACTCGACCACTGAATTATGTCCCCAGTCTGCAAATTATTTTTTAAAAACCACAAGTAACTGCTGGGCATAATGGCATACACCTGTAATCCCAGGAGGATCACAAATTCCAGGCCCGCCTGAGCAACTTAAGGAGACCTTCTCTGAAAATAAAATGAGAAGGGTTAGGGATGGTAAAGCGCTTTGCATAGCATGTGCAAGGCCCTGGATTTCAGTTCCCAGCTCTGCAGGGAAAGAAAAAAATTAGTAATGCTAGTGCCTATGATTAATGCTTTAATACAGTTCTGTTTTGGCTCATAAAAGGAAAAAAAAAATGCCTGGTTGAATGGAAAACATTTTATACCCTTTCCTGTATCTGAATCTTCTCTCCCCCAGCAACCTAAAGTCTTCCGAGGCTAAAATGTGTATTATCTTCCTTTTTTGCTATTTAAAAAGATTTTTCCTTCAGGATCCAGCTCAAGATCCACTCTCAGTTTAGTCCACATTCACCAGTGTTTATTAAACACTGTTCCACATAACACGTTGCAGGAGACTCTCCCCTCAAGGGATTTAGCACCTAGTAGAACCCCATTGGCAACTTCCTTTATTCTCACAGTTCTTCAGTTCCTCCAACCCTCTGTTAATTTTATCTTCTCCATGTATTTTGTTATGTAAACTCTTTGTGTGCTACATCTGATTTTTTTTCTGATTTTCTGTCATTTGACACTGCTTAATTAATACACAAGAATTCTGCAACCCCTATCTGTTTAATTGAAGAATTCAATTAAGCCAACTGTTGTTGTAATGGTTAGACTTAGTTATCTTTTGTCTAAATTAGTAATTATTTGAAAAGTGGTTTGAAGCTTCTTTGAAGTTAATACAATAGCAGGAATTGTTAAGACTATTGTTTCCTTCTGGACTTGACTTCTGACAGTGACTGGATGAGGCTTAGATAAAACTAAGGAGGTAGAAAATAGGAGGAGAAATACTGATTTTAGCCTTTACTTTAAAATGCTTTTAAAGGATAAAACAATATTCCATTATACTTTGCCATCAACAATAATTGGCATCTGGTTGTTTAATCTGATTTATCATATATAATCATTTCATCTGTGTGATGACACACTTACCATCAATAATAACATCTATTAAATATATAAAACAGTACTTTGACTTGTGTAATATTATAGATTAATAGGTGTAATATTGGTAAAATGCTTGAATGTTTTTGTTTGCTATAGGGAAATTTAGTTAAACAAGAATAGGCACTAGCACAGGCTTCCTTTGATAGCTTTGTTTTTAAAGACGTGGATATCCAGAAGCATTCTCAGAAAGTTCTTGTAAATTTTATTCAAACTCTAAGGAAACAAAATCACAGTAAATTAAGATTTCAGTGTATATTATAGTACATTAGTTTTAGGTTAAATGATACTCTAGTTAAATCTTTTATGTGCTTTTGTACATTTTATATTGGGGCATATTATAGTTGTACATTTATATAATATTTGTACATTATATAATTGTATATTTTCTATTGGGGCATATTATATAATATACACTGTGTATATTATATATTTCAAATCAGAGGTGTATCATTCTTGGAACTTTGCCTCTGTGGCTTGCATTTATTATATGTATAATTTATTGGATGTCAGATTAGTGGATAAGAATGTAGATACTAGCTGGGCATAGTGTCACACACCTGTAATTCCAGTTGCTTAGGAGGCTGAGGCAGGAGGTTCAAAAGTTTGAGGCCAGCCTGGGCAACTTAAACACTGTTTCAAAAAGGAATGGGGATGTAGCTCAGTGGTAGAGAGCTTGCCTAGCATGTGTGAGCCCCTGAGTTTTATTCCCTGTACTGCAAAAAGAGAAAAAACAAGTAGCTACTAAATTATAACATGGGTTTTCAACAGTGAACATCTTTATTTATTATCCCTGTGAAAAATAACCTGGGAAAGACATTTAGCTTGCTCTGGGCCTTAGATTCTTCATCTTAGAAGTGGGAAGCAAAATACTACACTAGGGTGCTCATGATGATTAAATGAGAGTGGTTTATGATGCATATAAAAACAAGTTGTAAACTGTAAAGTGTTTTTAGATATAAGGTATTTGTTATTTATGAAATCTTAAGAAATTTGGTCTCTAGAACTTTATCATAGTTATAAATATTCTTTTACTATTAGCTCAGTTTTATATGCCCCTAATATTTCAATTAATTAGCTTTGATTTAGGTCTTCGTTACATGCTGAATTATAGCAAATTATCTCTTATGTGTTCTGGGCATATTCTTGGAAACACATGTGACATTTTGGTTACCCTTCAACTAGTAACTTTTTCCAGTCTTCAGTTGTGACATTTGCTGCTTTCCATAATGTAAAATACCCTGTCATAGCCAATTCCAAGTCACCAATACTCTGTCACCTAATGCAGAGTTAGGAAGTGATGGGTACAAATCAACTTGTGTGAGCATGTAGGAGCTGGTCCAGTACATACTAAACTAAGTGACAGTCAATTCTTGGATGTATAGGTATACAGAAGTCATGACTGATCATGGAGACTCTTATTCTATATTTTAAAAAGCATTTAAGAGTATTATTATTTCTGAGAGCCAGAAATTATAAGTCAGATCTGGATTCTAATTCTGACTGAACTTAGTTTTGTGATGCTTGGCCAAGTCTTTTAAGCCTCAGATTCTTCAGCAGTAAAACAGGTACCACAGTAGTATCTATCTCCAGTGGGGGCGGGGATACTAAAAATAAATGAAGTGATTCCCATTCAGTGCTTGGTATAGACCTGTGGTTTTTTCCAGAGGAAAAGTACCACTTCATAAGGTTAGTGACCATTTTATCATCCTTTGCATGGTTCTAATACATGTCAAACTGAGTTTTATATTAATTTATTTTATTTTTTAGCTGACATGGGTTTTGCCAGATTATTCAATTCTCCTCTAAAGCCACTAGCAGATTTGGATCCAGTAGTTGTGACATTTTGGTATCGGGCTCCAGAACTCTTGCTTGGTGCGAGACATTATACAAAGGCCATTGGTAAGTTGGTCTAAAATGATTTACTATCTTGGCATAGAGCTTTCATAGATACCAAATGGTATAATAATAAAACCATTTGGTAAAACCACCTTATATCTCTCTGTTAAAATCCTGATATCCTCTGTTCCTATTGCATTCAAGTAGATTTGGATTTTAAAACTGTATAGGAGAATATGATCATTTTAAAAGAAGAATGCATTTTCTCTTAGAGAATAGAGGTATCTGATCCTGTTGAGTTGCTATGGAAATAACAACATGCAAATTTTATTTTATACTCACATGTAACTCTTGACCAGAAGAACTGGAGAGAAGTTTAAGATTGTTTTCTTCTCACAATGAAAAATAGAAAAACAGGAGTAGTACAGTGTTGGCAAGAACTCTTATTTGGGGAAAATTAGTCACCATGTTTCCTAGCAAGAACTGTATGACTCATCTTTCTCTCTTGCATTTAGTTATCAGAATGCAGTTTCTCCTCTAAGGTAGGAAATACAGTCAAGCTAGATTAGCTGTACTCAGCATCTTGTCATCTCACTGCTGTGTGAGTGGGGCACTAAGAAATCCTAGTATAAACATATTTGCTGGCATTTTAAGTCTGCTTTAGAATAGAGACTTCAGAGACTTTGCTACCTGGTCACTATAGTATCCTTACAATGTCTCTCTATAGGATGAGAGTCAGCTGGAGAGAGCCATCCTCAAACTTGGAGATTCTTCTAAAAGCAATTAAAAAAAAAAAAAAAGGTCATGAGAATGAACAGTAGCTGTTAGGAGGTCTATTTCTATAAAGTGCCTATATTCCCAAGTGTACTTTTTAAAATTTTCTTTATTTCCGGATTTTCTGTTTGTTGGTATTAGGCTTAAATCAGTTTGGACTATCTTTAATTATACTGTTGAGTGCTATTTAACAAGGATACTAAAAGTTAAAATGTTAAAAATTGACAGGAAGCCCAATCATTACTTATGAAAACCTGGTGGCATCCAAAGAACTGCAAAGAAGTTCTCTTATTTGGACAAATTAGGCTGACACTTAGCCTGCTTATGGGTAAAAAAGCAAACACACATGAATATCCTCATCCATCAGGAGGTCTGATTTCTGTAAAAGTCAAACACCTAAAATATATTTATATTTTGCCCAAAGACTGAGACTCTAGCATGGCACGGAAATATTGTAAATATCTCAAATACTGTCAAGTGGGTTTGTTAAATTAGTGGTAAAGCCTCTCAGTAGCCCCAAAGCTGTGAGGAAACCAGTGTGTATTTGGCAGTAGAGGAATGTGAGATTGATATGAGGCCCTTATCCACACAGTTGAGGCCACGTGAACCATGCAGGACAGTGGCAGTTGTCTGTAGAGGGTAAAGAAAGAACTACAGAAAACACATAGAAGGGATGAAGTGACCCAATAAATGTCAACAAATGACTTTTAAAGTAGCACTGTATTTTTGAGACTTTTTTAGAATGATGTTTACTTTTTATGTTATTTAGGTCTCTTCTTACCAACTGTTGGAAGCAGTTAGATTCCTTAGGCAATCTAAGAAGGTACCAGAGGATAGGAAATGAGTGAGTAAAAATAAACCAGGGTAGGGAGAATGTTAGTTGGAAGTAACAGGTGGTTCCTTGAAACCAACAGGCTGATGGCGGATAACACAGGGGGCATTAGCGAGAGAGCGGGTAGATGATGCAGTATCAGTAGAAATCCATATGCCTCTAGCTTTCAAGTACTACCATTACAGTCTATATCTAGAGGGAGTTTTCCCTTTAAGAAGAGGCATATTCAGCCAATACCTGTAGTTCAGCTAAATGATGCTCCACTAACGTCTGTTTAATTCTCAGCTCATGGTGAAACACATTTTTATCATGCACTTTCACACAGTTTTGTTGTGTGTGCCCCACACACTTTGAGAACCGATATTTTGAAAATGCAGTTTTATGGTTATTTTCTGATTAACTTTTCTTCTGTTGAAACAATTGTTTTTGGAAATAAAAGTAATTGGGTATGAATCAAAAACCAACTCTGTTTTTATTTCCTCAGAGTAAGGAGAACTAAAATTGAATTTTAAGCTTGCAACTTACTTGCTCAGTAAATGAGATTTATCATTTAAAGACAAAAACATAATCACTAGTTTATAATTTTAGTCGAGTCCTAATTATTCATTCTCAATAGGAGTTAGGACATTAAGACCGAGAAAAGAATAATTCTCTGAATCATTATCATTGGCCTTGAAATATATTTATAGCATATGTATATAATACAAGTACATATATATATATATATTCACTCATTCTCATTCTTCTCCATACCAGTCCATGTCAGAAATGAGTGTTTCTATTCAGAGAATAGGAAAAAGAGTTTCATGATTTGATAATAATAGAGGTTTACAGAATGACATTTAGTGGGGAAGGGAGTGGCAGTGATGGCCACATCAGTGGTGTGTGTTGGGGACAGGCATCAGGAGAACAACCATTGACTGAGGAAAGAGATCTGAGGAGGAGGTACAGATGATGGATGTAGGGGGCCAGATGACCACTTAAAATTATAGGCTAATATGTGGCAGAAAATGTAGTAGAATTTAACACTACTTGAATATATTCTGAGGTTCCTTATCTTAGCAGTTTTCAGAGAAATGTAGACCCAGATTCCTGTTTTAAATAAAGGACAAACCATGGTCATGATTGACATGACCAGCAACAATACAGTAGTCATTTAGTTGACTGTATGATAAAGGCAGCCAGGAAGAAGAGATGGGACTATTAGGGGCAAGAGTGATAGCCAACATGACGTGGGAAAGAGAAGAATTTAAAAGTAGACACTGAACAGTATTATTACTATACTGTGTGTGATGAATGTTTATGATGTTGATGACCTTGGCTGCATCATTAAGGAAGATTAAATTATGTTTTATAGCCTTTTATGATGGCAGGTAATGGTGTAATAAAAAATGGCTATTGAAGGGATATGTTCCCATTATCCAGAGGCTAACTTAGGTGGAAGGAAACCATTCCTGAATTGGGTCACATAAAAGAGACATTACTATATTTTTTTTGCATTTGGCATTTTTTTTTTTTTTTTTTACAAAATATCACACTGACAATTATTCTAGCTAATATTATTTAGCTCTTATTTAGTTTCTCTACAGAATGTGATTCTCACATTTGATAGGATACTAAACACTGTACTTTTTTACTATACCATATTCCTAGCATTATTATCTGTTTTAAAAATACTTATTAAATGGCATTTATTTAAAGGGACAAATGTGGAATGTACATCTCACATAATTCACATGCATTTGGCAAAGCATTTTAAATATAATATTTTGGTCCCAGAATATAAATTCTAGTCTTTGAATATATAAAGCCCAATTGAATAATCTATAATTGGTGACTTTAGTTAATAAAACTAAAAAAAAAAAAAATTTTTTTATGGTGCTGAGGAACAAATCCAGGTCCTTGAGCATGCTGCCAAACCCCCTACTTCTGAGCTACATTCCCAGCCCCTCATAAAACTTTTAAAGCTTCTTAACTTTGTCCTAGGGATAGGGGTGGGGCAGCATCTAAGCAGATCTGTCGAGATAAGATCTATTGCTAGTGATGTCCTACAATATATATATTTGTTGTTGATTTTGTGATGTTTTGTTTTTGTAGTACTAGATACCACTGAGTTACATCCCCAACCCGTTTTATTTTTTGTTTTGAGACAGGTTCTCACTAAATTGCTGAGGCCACTTATAATTTCCCTGCCTCCACCTCCCAAGTTGCTGGGATTGCAGGCATGTGCCACCATACCTAGTCATTCTTGTATTATTTATCAGCTCATAGACCATGTAATTTGTTGGAAAAAAAACTGAAGCTGGTAATCTTTCAAACAAAAGTTGAGTTTTTCCAATTCTTTTACTATCTGCCTAGATCCAGTCATTATGCATTTATAGCATTAAAAGAATTATATCACCATATCTGATAATGGTGTCATTCTATCAGATCTGAGTATCGTGCCTGGTATTAGATTATCAATGAATGCTTCAATGATTTAATCATTAATAGTGGCTAGAAAGATTTTTGTCTAAATCCTAAAAATTTATTGCTTGCCAAATTGTTTCTTTCTTAGCTTATCTTTTAGGAAATTTATAAGTAAATGTTCTTTATTTAGCCTCCAATTTGTCACATGATACAGTTATTTCATGTCACATTTATAATTGTTCATAATGTATTCTCTTCATACACTTATTGTTCTTTGTATATTGCTTTATTGGAAAGTATTCTTACATGTATGTTGGAATCATACCCAGGAATTTTAGCTAAGTAAATGTAATACATTTGTACAAAAATTTGATTCTTTTTCTTCATAGATATATGGGCAATAGGTTGCATATTTGCTGAATTATTGACTTCAGAACCTATTTTTCACTGTCGTCAGGAAGATATTAAAACAAGCAATCCCTTTCATCATGATCAACTTGATCGAATATTTAGTGTCATGGGGTTTCCTGCAGGTAATTTGTTTTCTTTTTCAAAAGAGGATTTTGAATCATATTTCAAAATCATTCCTTTTCAAAAGATAAATTGTATTTTATGTATATTTTAAGACTAAGTTAGATTTTTAGTGATATTAACATGTTATTTTCTATAACAATAATTATTTTAAGACTAAACCAGTTAGATTTTTAGTGATACTAACATGTTATTTTCTATAACAATAATCTTTTTTTTTTTTTTGGTAAGATAAAGACTGGGAAGATATTAGAAAGATGCCAGAATACCCTACACTTCAAAAAGACTTTAGAAGAACAACGTAAGTAATTCTATATTGTTGTAGCTCATCTATGCTGCTAGAAGAGAAAAAGTAGATTGGGTAATTCATAAACAACAAATTTATTTTCTTATAGTTGGATGACTGGGAGGTCTGAGATCAAGGTGCTAGCACACTGGATGTCTGGCAAGCACTGTGCTTCCTGCTGTGGCTTTGTCCTTGATGGTGGGAGGGTAAAAAGGGCCTCTTCTGTGAGGTGGTATTGCATTCATGAAGGCAGAATCCTCCATGACCTAAGCACCTTCTGAAGGCACCACCTTCTCATACTGTTGCATTGGGCTTACGTTTCAGTATGAATTTTGGAGGGAACACAAACTTTCAAATGATAATTATTAATTATAGGTAGCGACTCCAATAGGAAAATTTAGTGTTTTTAAAATACAGATGTAGATTATTATTTAAACCAGACACATTTTTTTTAGTTTGTGTGTGTGTGTGTGTGTGTGTGTGTGTGTGTTCCTTGGGACTTGAACCTAGGGGCTTGTGCGTGCCAGGCAGGTGCCTATGCTTATGACTTAAAGGATGCTTTAAATGCTGCTAATATATATGTCCAATTTAGACTGTTAATATTTTTAAACTTTTAAAAATTTCAGGATCAGTAGGTAGTTTAATCTCTTCTGTTTTAGCATAATAAAAGTCTCAGTTCAAGGCTACAACTGTTGTTTAATCTTTGTCTGAGTGACTGGTGACTGAAATGCTCGATTAGAAACCTGGAGGGATACCAGAAGGAAGAACACGTTGTCCAGAACATGAGTAAAACACACTGGTGAAGACATGTATATTGAGTAGAAATGAGAGAACACCAAAGGCATGAAAGGAGTTTGTTCGTAATATGCGCATTTAGAGAAAGCTGTAGAAGAGGTTCTCTTTGGGCAGTTTACCCAGAAAATTTCAAAACAGGATGACTTGTAGGAATGAAAGCAGACATACTAAAAGTATGAAAATGGCATTGATCATTTCCAGTCTTTCTTTTGCAGAGTCCTTGTTAGGGTATTTGCCTTAAGATAGCCCTAATACTAAGTTGCTGTTTAGACTCCCTTCTTCCTCTAGACATTTTTCCCAGACTGACTCCAGAATTCCAGTGGCCACAATTTACCATCAATTGTGTTGGTAACTCTCAGTTTATACAGCTTAAGTATCCCTTATAAGTTCTTGGGACGAGAAGTTTTTTTGATTTTGGATTTTTTCAGATTTTGGAGCATTTTAGATTTCAGCTTTTTGTGTTAGGGTTGTTCAGCCTGTGTATCCCCTTGGATCTCTTTTCCAAATTTCGAGTCTGTTTATTAAAATACTTTATAGAATCCCAACTTCAAAGTTTCTTAAAATCTTTAAGTGTCCAAAAAAGAACTCATCATCTATCCTCTAAACCTCTCCAGGCTATATTTCCTGTTGTAGGAACTGACTCTATGATTCACTTAATTGTTCAAGCCAAAGACCTGTGAGTTCCCCGTGATCCTTCTGTCTCACAATCTTCCATTCACTCTCTGCATCCAGTTGATTAGCAAATCTAGTCAGTTCTTCTAGAACTGTTTTTCTGTCTGTTTTTCTCCATTCACCCTACTACTGTTATAGTCTTAACCAACAACATCATCTCCCCTGGACTCCTGCAGTGGCCTCCTAAGTGATATTTCTACTTCTACTCTTTATTCCAATTCTTTGTCTACACTGCAGTCATTATCAAAAGCAAATTTGATTATGTCACTTCTGGTTACTCTTAATTTGCCATTGCTTTCAGTTCCTTAATATGGTTTATAAGCTGTACGCTGTGACACGCGCCTGTAATGCCAGTGGCACGGGAGGCTGAGGCAGGAGGATTGCAAGTTCAAAAACAGCTTCAGCAACTGAGCGAAGTCCTAAGCAACTCAGTGAGACCCTATTTCTAAATAAAATATAAAAAGTGCTGGAGATGTGGCTCAGTGGTTAAGTGCCCCTGGGTTCAATTCCTGGTACCCAAAATATACACATTGGTTTATAATGCTTCGGCTTCTATATCACCAGGTTCCTTTCTTAACCATTCTCTATATTCTTTAGCCAAAACATCATGAACTTCTTTTAAGTATTCTGAGCTTTCTTTTTGACCTCTGAATTTTAACATGTGCATTTTCCTCTTTAGGACGTACTTTTACTCCCACCCCTTTTATCAGATTAACTCCTATTTTTTCTCCTTATCCTTTGGATTTTGCCTCCTCTGATCTGCCACGTCTAAGTTAGGTTGTTCTCCCTTGTACTCCCATGGCATACTGTGCTACTGCTTTCAGTACTCATCACTATGTGCTACAGCTAGCTTTTGAATCCTGTCTTTCCATCTAGATAATATGGATCATCTCTATTTTATATACCATTATATCTGTCCCCAGGGCCTGGCACATAGTATGTGCTCATTAATTATTTGTCAAATGAATATTGAATGAAAGTGGCTCCAGTAACTGAAGATATTCTAATAATATGAAAGATGGAGAAAATGAATGCACTTAACAGTTAACTTAGCATTTAAAGATAAAATGAAAATTTCTACCTAAAATGATTATGTTTATAATAACCAGAAATAAGAGGAAAGAAATTGTGAAAGATAAATTCAATTAGATAAATAACTGTGTCAGCACCTACTGCAGGTGTTTGATTCTTATCTGCTGTATAGTATTGTTTCCTGGCCATGTATACCAGATTTACCTACAAGGACTTGCATTTCATAGCTACAATGAAACAGCATCATACCAGTAGGAGATGTTCAACTACTCAAAAAGTTTGAAGAGCATTTAACAAAGCAAACTGTTCATGAAGCAAAATGAAATTAAAGACGATAACATACTATGTACTGTTTCCAGTTTTATGAAAACAAAGCACAAACCATGCTGTTCGAATCATATGTATATTTGTTTTTTGTTTTTTTGTTTTTCTTTGCGGTGCTGGGTATTGAACTCAGGGCCTTGTGCTTGAGAGGCAAGCACTCTACCAACTGAGCTATATCCCCAGCCCTCGTATGTATATTTGAATTATATGTGTATATACACACACATATATGCATATATACACATATGTACATGTACATAGGAAAAAGAAGCCAAAGGAAAATTATCAAAGCTTTGGTGGTTCTTTCTCACTGAATGGCTTGATTATGAATGATTTTGAAATTTTTTCTTTATATTTTTATATATTCTCTTTTCTTTTACCATAAATATTTTTAGACCTATTTTTGGACCTTTTTAATTTAAAATATTTCATATGTGGGAAAGACAATATATGGTGAAATATACACAGTGTATTTAGGAAAATCAAATGAATTTCCCTCCGCTCACCTCTCAACCTAAGAAATAGAACATTGCTAAGATTACTGAAGTACCCTCCCTGAATATTCAGAAACAGAATATTCTGAATTTATCATTCCACATTTTTTTATCATAGTTTTATTCTTCATGTATGTATCTCTAAAATTTTTTGTTAAGTTTAATATTTCTTTGAAATTTATATAACTAGTATCATCCATGTATTTTTCTTTTTTCTTTCTTTCTTTTTTTTTTTTTTTTTGGTACCAGGGTTTGAACCCAGGGGCGCTTAACCACTGAGCCACATCCCCATCATTTTTTATTTTGAGACAGGGTCTTGCTAGGTTGCTCAGGGCCTCACTAATTGCTGAGGATGTCTTTTGAATTTGTGATCCTCCTGCCTCAGCTTCCTGAGATTCTGGGATTACAGGCCTGTATCACTACATCCAGCTTATCTGTGTATTTTCTGCAGCAACATGCTCTGTTTCCTACTCAATCATATGCATTCATATACATACATATATTCATGTGTAGCATTTCTTTCTGTGACAGTTTAACAATTTATCCAGTTTTTTCAGTTTACGGACATATGTTGTTTACAGTTTTTTTGCTGCTACAAAAATGTTGATAAGAAGTTGGGTGTGATGGTGCACTTCTGTAATCTCAGCTACTTTGGAGGTTGAGGCAGGAGGGTTGCACGTTTGAGGTAGCCTGGGCAACTTAGTGAGACCATGTCTCAAAAAATAAAAAGGAATGGGGATGTAGCTCAGTGTAGAGGATCCCTGGATTTAATCCCTAGTACCTCAAATTTTAAAAAAGCTGATTCTTATTCAAGTACCCCAATATGCATATATACAAACATCACTTAGGTATGTACATAGAAATGGAATTGATAGATCAAATGATATATTAATTTTTAACTCTAATGGTTAATACATATTTATTTTCCAATATAAAATCTCAAGTATAATATGTAACAATTTATCTTTCTTAACACATTTGCCAATATTTGGTAATGTGTTTGTTTTTAATCAGTAAAAGCAAGGACTTAAGCATGTATCTTCTAAGAAAACCAGTCTTGGAACTTTTCATTAAAAAATGTTAATTGTGTGAGTGTTACCATTGACATGTGAATGTTCGTGTGCTTGCAGGTACGCCAACAGTAGCCTCATAAAGTACATGGAGAAACACAAGGTCAAGCCTGACAGCAAAGTGTTCCTCTTGGTAGGTGCTTCTCTCCCAGACTGAAATCTGATCTTAACAGAGTTCTCGTCCCATCTCCTCTTGTTTACTGTGGAATTATCCCAGCTATCCCCCCTTTAGAAACAAAAGAAATTGGAGGATGCTGAGGTGAAATTTAAGTATTTTTCTTTTGAAATGTCACCCTTATAGCCTTAAATTTTAAAATGATTTATTAGCATATAAAAGAATTTTAAAGATGCTTTAATGCTGTTTTCTGCCTCGTTCACATAAATGAGTATATCGTATACTGATTATGCAGTGAGTTATACAAAATACATTTGATGTAATCCTGTTGCACATTTACTACAAAAGTCTGGACATTGATTTGTAACCAACCTTTTCATGTGCTATCAATTTCTTGTGGTTTCTCTAGCTTCAGAAACTCCTTACTATGGATCCAACCAAGAGAATTACCTCAGAGCAGGCTCTGCAGGACCCTTATTTTCAGGAGGACCCCTTGCCAACTTTAGAGTATGTATCTTCCCTTCCTCTTTGATATCCTTCACTCCAGGTTGAGGATATCAGATGGTGCCTGAAAGCAAGGAAGTACTCATTACTGAAGTATTTTACTTCATTATACAGCCTCAGAGAAAAACTCCTGAAGAAAAAGTGTCCACATTTTAAAACAGACCAAGCTGGAGAGAGAGGTGTGAATGAAAACAAGTGTTTACAAATGAAAACTAAAACTGAAAACAAATGATACTTATAGACCAGTCAGCCAGATCAGAGATGGATAACTTAAAATTCTGTTTTCCAGAGCATGTCCACAGTGCTACAAATCCCCTCTACTCCTTCACCCCAATATGTCTTTCATGCTTGTATTTATTAGAGGTGCATTTTTTCTTGAGGAGACAATATTTTGTTGTTGTTACTGTTGAAGCAAATACAAAGTTAGTTTGTTTTTGGTGCTCATGAAGTCAGAGTGGAGAAACTTCTTTGTCATATATGTCAACTAGCAAGCAGCAGTCAAAATTTGCAATTGAAAATGACAATCAGTGTAAAAATCAGTTGAGTGTTTTCTTACTGCTCAAATTGAGTTGTTTTGGGAGACATTCAGCAGATATCAGCCACAGATAGAGTATGAAATAAGTTACAAAAGAAAAAGTAGAATTTTAAATTAATAAGATAATGATATTACAGATTTTAGGCCTTGATATGTATTTTTTTAAATATAATTTTTAGTGTGTTTGCTGGCTGCCAGATTCCATACCCCAAACGAGAATTCCTTAATGAAGATGAACCTGAAGAGAAAGGTGACAAGGTATAAACTGCATGACACACATTGAATTTTTGAGGGTAAGGGTGGCAAAAAGATAATTTAGGGGAGCATAATTTGATAAATTGTATTTATTTATCCACCTTTTATTTAATTAAATAGATTTTTATTTTCTGTGGAAATTTGGTGATTGTAGGTATTGCTTGAAGTATGAAATATAATAAGCTTACAGATCATTGAACTTCCTGGTTTGTCTAATAGCTTATTCTAATCCAATTCCTAATTCTTGCTTTTTGTTCAGTGTCATTACCATCATATTACATAGGACTGTCTTTTGCAGGCATCACTCTTTTCTTTCATCTTAACTGGATATATCTGCCTCCTCCCCACACTGCTCTTCTTTTCCAAAATCATGATTGAAAAGATTTCTTACAGCTGTTTTAATGGGTACAAACCATTTTTTTTGTACCCAATGGCCAGTGAAGTGTCTGTGACTGATTTTGGAGGATTACTGTGCATTCTGGAATGCATTCTGTTCCAGGGCTGGTATGTTGAACTTAGGGGATGCTATATTCTCTGGCTGCCCTGTTCTTCAGTCATTCTAGTCACTTGGTGACCCGTACAGGTTGTGCCCCAGGTGGGTCAGCAGTCACATGTGCATATCAAGTAATAGAATTTCCTGTGAATTTAGTTTCATATCTCACTTTTTTTGTCTGCCATTAAAGAATCAGCAGCAGCAGCAGAACCAGCATCAGCAGCCTACAGCCCCTCCACAACAGGCAGCAGCCCCTCCACAGGCACCCCCCGCCACAGCAGAACAACACTCAGACCAATGGGACGACAGGAGGGGCTGCGACTGGTGTCGGAGGCGCTGGAGCTGGGCTGCAGCACAGCCAGGACTCCGGCCTGAATCAGGTGCCTCCAAACAAGAAGCCACGGCTGGGGCCTTCAGGCACAAACTCAGGGGGGCCAGTTATGCCGTCAGATTATCAGGTATTCCCCTGAATTTTCTCCTTTTTAATGAGTGTGTGTGTGTGTGTGTGTGTGTGTGTGTGTGTGTGTGTGTGTTATGAAATGTGGTTTATGAAATGGAAAATAGTTCTCTTAAAAAGAGAGTTAAATAGTTAAATAGAGTTAAATAGTTCTTAATTCTTAACATTCAGTGTATAAATTCTGTAATTCTGTTTCTAGGGCATTATATAAAAATGAAGACTTTTATCATATTCCATGTAATTGTGAGATATTTTGTATCTTGACTTACTTGTTCTAATACTTGGAAGAGAAAAAGTAGGGAGGTAGGCAGCTTCCTCCTTAAAGAAAATTGTATTTCTACTCATGTAGTGGCCTATCAGCTTTGGGTCTGAAGAAGAAAATACCTAGATAAGCAATTGGAAAGGGAGGGGAGTAGTGGCTTACAATGGATAAAAATTAATTACTTTCTAGAAAGATGTGCTCTTACTGGAGAAAGTAGTAGCCGAATAGTTATAGAAGAGAAAAGAATGAAGACTGGGACTTCTCAGAAGTAACTGTTAAAGTCTCACAAGAAATAATTTTGAGACTAGACAGTACTTTTTGTTTTTAAGATAAAAGGAGGGGCTGGGTTGTTGCTCAATGGTAGAGCACTTGCCTAGCATGTATGAGGCATTGGGTTTGATTCTCAGCACTGCATATAAATAAATTAATTAAAGATCCACTGACAACTAAAAAAAATATGCATATGTAAAAATGTGTGTGTTTTATGAAATGTGGTTTATGAAGTGCAAAATAGGATCTCTTAAAAAGAGAGTTAAGTAGTTAGAGTTGAGTAGTTAACTCTATATACCATATATATGTGTATATGTATATACAGACATATACTCTGTATACATATGTAAATGTATGTATACATATATGTAAATATGTATAAAGAAAAGCTACAATTATATCACTAATTTAGGAAATTAAAGGAGAAATGTCTAAGGAGAGAGGTGAAAATACCTATTATGATACCTTGGAGGATGTTGCAAAAATATTTCTTTCAAGGTGGCAAGAAGCTAAGAAAAGATCTGAATAGAAGGTAAAACTTAAGTGAAAGAAAAAGAAAGTTTAGAACCGTGGTCCCTCAGGGAATCACAGAAGAGGAGCACTTAGGATAGAGATAATAATAGGAAACAAAACCTCTAGCAAGGGAGCTATAAACTCACTGATAAGGAACTGGAATAAAGAGAAGCAGCAAGAAAGACATAATAAATAGCAGCCCAAACTGGCTTTACATTTTGAATATCTCAGCAAACTAATGTGTTTTCACACAACTACTTCTCTAAAAACTCTTCAGATTTCCTATTAACATAAGAATAGAGAATACATACCTTCAGTTCCAATTAAACCACTCAAAACTTCATTTTGATCCACTAAAAATAGTTTGCAATTTGGTCAGTAGTCATGAACATATTTGAATTTCGTTATAAATTCCACCTTTTCCCAAACTTTAGTTTATCCCTATAATATGAGCCACAAATGTTGACTGTATACTCTTATCTTTGTGCCTCAGATTATATTAACCTGTGTTACAGGAAATAGTTTATGTAAACATTTGTTAAACATGGTATATTAGTTGACTTTCTGTTGCTATGACAAAATACCTGAGAAAATCACCTTAGAGGAGGAACAATTTATTTTGGCTCATGGTTCCACAAGTTTTAGTTCATAGTCTCTTGGCCCCATTACTATGCAATGTGGTAAGGCAGAATATCATGCATGGCAGGGAACACCTGGCCAGGAATCAGGGAGAGAGGGGGTAGGGAGTGACCTGGAACGAGATATACCCTTAAAGGACACACCCATAGTGACCAACTTCTCTAAGGAGGCCCCACTTCCTACAGTTTTCACCATCTCCCCGTAGTTCATTCAATTACAACCCTGTCAGGGGATTAGTCCCTTATGATCCAGGCACTTACTAAAAACCCCACCTCTGCACATTACTCTATTATGGACCAAGCCTTCAACATTAATTCTTTGGGGAACATTATAGATCCAAGTCATAATGGATGTAAGGTAGACTTTATTCAAGGGGGACTGTGTCAGAGTCTTGAAGTGGGAAGAGAGATGGGACTCAACTCCAACACTAACAATGGCAAGCAGAGTTTCAGTACCAAGACATAGGGTGGGGGTTGGAGAATGGAAAATTACCAAGAGGAAACATCAAGGATAAAAGATTTCTGACTTGATAGGATTGAGGATTGTTGCTGAAGGCAGGCCAGGGAGATCCGTTACCAAGGGTGGTGGGTTTTTCTAACACACCTTAGCAGGATTCTTGTTAATAGGATTCAGTAAGGACAAAGAGAGAGGCGCACAGTTGGGCCTAGTCAAGTAGAGGACTCAGAAGAGCTTAACTAAAGTTTTGGTTGACAGAGGGACTCCTTTAAAATCAAAAAATTAAAGAATCACCTAGACATTGTCCTTTTAACTAATAATAGTTTACTTCCTTCCTAGCTCCATCTCATGCTGAAAACAAAAACTGTCCCAAGCTAGGCACCAATGAAACATAACTCTGATGCATACCTCTTGATTCACTACTTTTGTCTTCCTCCTCTGTAAACCTAAAATGTTGTCCGTGACGGGAGACAGATTTCTAGACTGGCTGTCTTCCCAGTTTGGGCCAAATTGCAAATAAATTCATTCATGCTTCACCATCATTTTTCTCTTTGTTAATTAGTGCTATTGGTGACTGAATCTAGTCTGTTGGGACCTCCAGAGTTGAACCTCTGGTTGGGGTGGTTCTACTCCCCTGACACACGTACCATAACAAAAGGACAGCCTCTTTGTCACCTAGTGATAGATAATTATAGGTCAATTACTGTATTTTCTCCTGTTCTTGGCAAATTCAAAAATTCTTCAAAGTGATTTTCTTTATCCAAATTGTTCTCCACCTATAAGTAAGCCTTACCTCACATCCACAGAATGGATAATTATCTCAGTGATTTAGTTGGAAGAGTAGAACCATTTGCAAGTCTTACATAATCATCATGTTTGTTTATGTACTACAGAAGAGGTATTATGCCAAGTGCAATCTGCTAACCCAACAGTAATCATAACTATTCTAACAATCATAGGGCATTCGTTTTATAATTTTCTTCTTTTCTTATATTTTCTGGTTCTAGGACTTCTCAGAATAAAACTTTTTTTTTTTTTTTTTTTTTTTTTTTTGTGGTGCTGGGGATTGAACCCAGGGCCTTGTGCTTGTGAGGCAGGCACTCTACCAGCTGAGCCACATCCCCAACCCAATAAAACGTTTTTATATGTATATTTCAGTTTAATCTTGAATGAATCATTTTTCATAATCTCTAAGTCAGCTAAT
The DNA here is from genome assembly GCF_902686455.1 of Sciurus vulgaris. Lineage (NCBI taxonomy): Eukaryota > Metazoa > Chordata > Mammalia > Rodentia > Sciuridae > Sciurus > Sciurus vulgaris. The sequence goes on from NC_136467.1 coordinate 54,306,647, forward strand.
ATGATATTTTATTTTTTTGTATTTGGTTCTCCCTATTACTTTTATCTCAGTTTATTCAAGGCCAGACTTAACTTTTCCATTAGGGAGAACTTTTACTTTACTCTTCAGTGAGTTCCATTAGTAGAGTTTCAAGGCTTTGGGGCTGCTTCCAGTGTAAGCAAATCTGATTAGTATTTTGAAAAGAGGGAAATTGGCTTTTTCTCGGTCTAAAAATTAAATCTTCTCTTTAAAAAAGTTAGGTTTCACTGCTAATACTGAGGCAGACTGACTTTGCACACCCCCTGATGTGATATTGTGTGTACATATTGCTTGGTGCAGTCCTGTCCAAAATGTACACCCAGAATCTAATTATGAGGAAACCTCAGACAAGACAAAATTGAGGGACATTTTATAAAATAGCCAGCCCAACTCTTTGAAAATGTGAAGTTTAAGAAAGTTAATGAAAATCTGATCCAGGAAGATGAAAGAGACAGGACAACTGAATAAAATGTGTCATCTTCATGATTGGATTTGTGACTGGAAAAAAAGAGCAACAAAAGATATTATTGGAGAAAGTGGTGAGTTTTGAATATGGTCTATCAATTATATTAGTGCTAAATTTCCTAAATTTGATGAATGTACTCTGTTATGTAAGAATATCCTAATCTTTCTCTGAGATGATTTAGAAAAATATACCTCTCACTATATATATGTGTGTATGTAAGTATACTTACACATAAGTACACATAAGTACACATGTATGTATACATGCACATATGCGCACACACTCAGAATGATAAAGCAAATGTGAAAGTATTAGAAATCAGTGAATTGAGGTTTCTTTGTATTCATTTTGCAACTCTTCTGTAAGTTTGAAATTATATCCAATAAAAAAAGTATCACCCCCCAAAAAAAGTTGTTTCAGCACATTAGATTCTTATATGTTTACATTATATTTTACCAACAGAATTGCCACTGATGAATTCTAAGTGGAAAGAACTTTTTTTTTCATTAAAAAACTTCAAAATAAAACATAACTAAAATTTTGAAAGCCACCTTTTACCAACACAACTTGTTCGCTGTGTAATTTTGGAAGAGGTAAAGCCAAGTGTTTTTGTTGTTGTTCTAATTACTTACACATGATAGCATAATGCATCAACTCATTGTACACAAAGGGAGCACAACTTCTCATTTCTCTGGCTGTACACGATGCAGAGTCACAGTGTTTGTGCAGTCATGCATGAACATAGAGTAATAATGTCTGTTTCATTTCACCTTCCTTCCTACCCCACACCCCCTCCCCCTCCCCCTCCCCTCCCTCACTTCCCTCTGCCTGACCCAAAATTCCTCCATTCTTCCCTGGCCGTCCCCCGTTATGGTTCGGTATTCACATATTAGAGAAAACATTTGACCTTTGATTTTTGGGGGATTGCCTTATTTCACTTAGCATGGCATTCTCCAGCTCCACCCATTTACCTGCAAATGCCATAATTTCATTCTTTAAGTCTGAGGAATATTCCATTATGTATATTTACCACATTTTCTTTATCCATTCATCTGTTGAAGGGCATCTGGGTTGGTTTCAGAATTCAGCTATTGTGAATTGAGTTGCTGTAGACATTGATGTGGCTGTGTCACTGTAGTATGCTGATTTTAAGTCCTTTAGGTGTAAACCGATGAGTGGGATACCTAGGTCAAATGGTGGTTCCATTCCAAGTTATCTAAGAATCTCCGTACTGCTTTCCAGACTGGTTGCACCAATTTGTAGTCCCACCAGCAATGTGTGAGTAAGCATACTGTTTCCCCTACATCCTCACCAACACTTATTATTGCTTGTATTCTTGATAATTGCCATTCTGACTGGAATGAGATGGTTAGAGTAGTTGTGATTTGCTTTCTCTAATTGCTAGAGATGTTGAACATTTTTTTTTATACATTTGTTGTTCAATTGTACATCATCTTCTGTGAAGTGTCTGTTCAGTTCCTTAGCCCATTTATTGATTTGTTATTTGTTGTTTTGGTGTTATTTGACTTAAAAGATAAGAATCATATGATTATCTCAATAGATTCAGAAAAAGCTTTTGACAAAATACAGCACCCTTTCATGTTCAAATCACTAGAAAAACCAGGGGTAGTAGAAACAAACCTCAAGATTGTAAAAGCTACCTACTCTAAGCCCAAGGCCAGTGTCATTCTAAATGGAGAAAAATCGAAAGCATTCCCTCTAAAAACTGAAACAAGACATGAATATCCTCTTTCATCACTTCTGTTCAACATCATCCTTGAAACTAGCCAGAACAATTGAATGACAGAAATTAAAGGGGTACGAATGGAAAAAGAACTCAAACTATCAAAATTCGCTGATGACATGATTTTATATTTAGATAATCCAAAAAATTCCACCAGAAAACTCCTAGAGCTAATAAATGAATTCAGCAAAGTAGCAGGATATAAAATCAACACCCATAAATCAAATGTGTTTGTATACATTAGTGATGAATTCTCTTAAAGAGAAATTAGGAAAACTATCTCATTCATAACATCCTCAAAAAAATAGTAAAATATTTGGGAATCAATCTAACAAAAGAGATGAGATGAAGGACCTCTACAGTGAAAACTACAGAACACTAAAGAAAGAAATTGAAGACATTTGAAGAGGGAAATATCTCCCATGCTCTTGGATAGACAACATTAATATTGTCAAAATGGCCATTACTACCAAAAGTGTTATACAGATTCAACACAATTCCTATTAAAATCCCAATATCATTCTTCACAGAACTAGAAAAAGCAATCATGAAATTCATTTGGAAAAATAAGAGACCCAAAATAGCCAAAACAATTCTTAGCAAGAAGAGTGAAGCAGGAGGCATCACAGTACCAGACCTTAAACTATACTACAGAGCCATAGTAATAAAAACAGCATGGTATTGGCACCAAAAATAGACATGTAAATCAATGGTACAGAATAGAAGACACAGAGACAAACCTATATAAAAACAGTTATCTCATACTAGACAATGGTGCCAAAAACATACAACGAAGAAAAGATAGCCTCTTCAACAAATGGTGCTAGGAAAACTGAACATCCATATGTGGTGAAATAAAATTAAGCCTGTATCTCTCACCTTGCACAAAAGTCCGCTCACAGTAGATCAAGGATCTAGGAATTAGGCCAGAGACCCTGTGCCTAATAGAAGAAAAAGTAGGCCCAAATCTTCATCATGTTGGCTTAGGACCTGACTTCCTTAACAAGACTCCTAAAACACAAGAATAAAGTCAAGAATCAATAAATGTGAAGGATTCAAACTGAAAAGCTTCTTCTCAGCAAAGGAAACAACAAAGTGAAGAGAGAGCCTACAAAGTGGGAGAAAATCTTTACTGCACACACTTCAGATAGAGCACTAATCTCCAGGATATATAAAGCCAAGTTGTTTTTGACCAAGACTGTATTACTGCCCTTTTGTCTTGGGCACATATTGCAAGTTTGGTTTGGTAGTCTGTGCACACTGAGGGATGGACCTTGCTGATTTCTCCTTTCTTCTTTTTTTGTTTATTTGGTTTTGGTGGTGGGGATTGAAACCAGGGCCTAGGGCATGCAATGTGCATACATGCTCTGCTCTACCCCCAACCTATTCCTTTTTTTTTTTTTTTTTTTTTTTTTTTTTTTTTTTTTTTTCCTTTGGTGCTGGGGATTGAACCCAGGGCCTTGTGCTTACAAGGCAAGCACTCTACCGACTGAGCTATCTCCCCAGCCCCTGTTCCTTCTTAAACTTCCTATGTCACCCCTTGGTCATTTACATTTTTAACTCCAACTAATAGTTTTATTGCATGTATTCTTTCTCACTTTGCTTATAGGTAAACCTAATCTTCAGAATGTAGGCAAAGACACTATATTCAGAGGCTTAGGTGCCAGCTATACTTAACATTTAATCAGGTACAATGTTCTTATTTCTGTAGGTGAAATTTTCTTTTATACATTTTCTTCATATTTTCTATGAAAGTTTCATTTAAATTAATAAACATACATTGAGCTGAAGTACAAGCTGCAGCTCACACCTGTGTCCCAGCATTCAGGATGCTAAGACTGGAATTTTACTTGAGCCTGGGAGTTCAAGACTAGCCAGGGCAATATGGTGAGACCCCCTCGTCTCAGAAAGCAAAGAAATGCATTTGTGTCATTTGTGTCTACTCTTATAGGCAACCATGCATGAAATTTTTTTTTTTTTTTTTTTTTTTTTTTTTTTGCTTATTGGATAGGAAGCAGGATATATTGGTGGGCAGACTTTGTTCTAATAATATCTGAAGTTTTTAAAACTCATATCATGCCCTGCTCAACCTTTCCTTCCTTCATCTTCTGGGTTGGACTAGCTTCTACCTTGGAAAATTATTTTCTCCAAAATAGTGATTTCTTAGTCTTTTGTTTGTTTTTTAGATGTTGATAGACCTTTATTTATTCATTTACTTACACTTGGTGCTGAGAATTGAACACAGTACCTCACACATGCTAGGCCAGTGCTGTACCACTGAGCCACAACCCCAGCCCCAGCTTTGTTCTTTATAATGAGAAAATTAACAGTATATCAGTATACTTTGCAAATACCATTGATTTCCATATGCCAAATTGATCATTCTTGTTTGTAAATCTCAGTTATGAAAAGGTTAAATTGTACCCAGTATTTGTATGAAGAGCAGTGGGTCAGCATTTCCCCTCTACCTTTCTTTGCCAGTGTTGCTCATCTCCCAAAGAAATCCATCCGAATATCATACCTGTCAGAATGTGTGGTTATAGTGGTGGCAGGCTGTGATTTCAGAGAAGTAAATGTATTACCAAACTGAGTTAGCTGTCAGCTACTATGGATCTGAACCCGAAGCCTAATAATGATAATGATTTGTATCTCCAGCCTACTGTGATTGACATCTTGAGCCATACTCTTCCTTTTTTTTATTTTTATTTTTTGTTTTGATTGTAGGTGGACACCATAACTTTATTTATTTTTATGTGGTTCTAAGGGTCAAACCTGGTACCTCACATATGCTAGGAAAGCTGAGCTACAACCCCAGCCTCAAGCCATAATCTTCTTATATCAGTAACCTCCTTTTCCTATTTCCTTCTAGCACTCCAGTTCTCGCCTGAATTACCAAAGCAGCGTTCAGGGATCCTCTCAGTCCCAGAGCACTCTAGGCTACTCCTCCTCGTCTCAACAGAGTGCACAGTACCACCCATCTCACCAGGCCCACCGGTACTGATCTGCAGCCCTTGACTTGGCCCAGTCCAGCACAAAGCAAGACTCCAGCAATATGATGTCTGCAAAGAACCCCCAACATGCAAACTACAATGCCATTTATAACTCACATGTTTGGGAGAAAACTTTATATATTGAGTATTTTTCAGGACTGATATCTCTTCTTTATTGACTTATGGAAGAGTCTTGTGAAGTTTCCTCAGTACCCCTTCCCTGCATGTGTTCCATTGTGACTTCTCTGATAAAACGTCTGATCTAATTCCAGCACTTCTGTAACCTTCAGCATTTTTTTTTGAAGGATTTTCTGGTGCACCTTTCTCATGCTGTAGCAATCACTATGATTTATCTTTTCAAAGTTCTTTTAATAGGATTTTAATGTTTTAGAAACAGGATTCCAGTGGTGTATAGTTTTATACTTCATGAACTGATTTAGCAACACAGGTAACAATGCACCTTTTAGAGCGCTACACATTTTTCACAGACTCTGTTTTGCTCATGGAAGTCTTAAACAAAAATTGTTACTGTCCCAAAGTACTTTACTATTATTTTTTTATTTATCTAGTTTCAGGGAAGGCCTAGTAAAAAACAAGTGGAGGGACAGAGGGAACCTACAACCAAAAACAGCCTAGATCTTTGCAGTTACTATGCTTTATGCTCTGAAAAACAGAGGTGTGTGGTGATTTTTATATATTCATTCATACAGAACTTAGTTCCTAGAATCATCATTCTGAATAGTGTTCAGTAATTAAGAATTTATGATTTTAACCTTCATGTAGTTAAGTCTACCTTAAAAAGGGTTTCAAGAGCTTTGATGAAATACAGTCCTGGTGACCCATACCAGAAAGCTAAAGAGAATATTAACTGCACTAGAATTTCTTTAAGGAGTAATGTTGATCAAAGGATTGGTTACTTCCCCTTGAAGGAAAAGCTTTTAGTGTGTATTGTATGTAAAGTTGGCTTCTCTAAAGGAACTTTTGCTTTCTTGTTTCTTCACATCTGGGTAGGTGTGAGTAACTTTACTTAATCAAGAGTATTCAAATTAAGCCTGCAGATTCATCTGCTTTTAAAGTAAAGAGCAGTGTTCTCCATTTGTATTTGCATTAGACATAGTGACTATTTTTAAAGCATGTTAAAAATGTAGGTTTTATTCATGTTTAAAGTGTGTATTATGTATGCATACTTTTGCTTTTGTTACTGAAACTTAATTCTATCAAGAATCTTTTCATTGCACTGAATGCTTTCTTTTGCCCCTAGCAGAAAACTTAATAATCGTGCCTAAAAACTATGGGCAGTTAGTGTAAGACTATACTAGATAAGGTGAATATTTGCATTTCCATTATCTATGAATTAGAGGCTAAGTTCTTTCTTAGCCAGTTTAAGGAGCCCCTCATTCTCCAGAGTCAAAAGGAAATGTAAAGACAGAGCTCCCATTGTAATGTAAGGGGTAAAAAAAAAAAAAAAAAAAAAAAAAAAAAAAAAAAGTGTTCTGAATGCTACTAGCAGCACCAGCCTTGTTTTAAATGTTTTCTTGAGCTAGAAGAAATAGCTGATTGTCATATATGCAAATTATATGCATTTTTAAAACTATTCTTTGTGAACTTATCTACCTGGTTATGATACTCTGGGTCCATATACAAGTGAAATAAGATTTTTAGACAGAAGCCAGTATACATTTTGCACTATTGAAGTGATACTGTAGCCAGCCAGGACCTTACTGATCTCAGCATAATAATGCTATTAATAATAATACTGTATAGTGACATTCATCAAGACTGCAGATGATACAGTTGACATGCTCCATTTGAAGGAATTTCTGATCATTTTCATGGTATTTTATCACTGTCATTTTTTAAAATAAGAAATTAGCACCTTCCTGCATGAAGTTGCTACCTGTGTAAAGTTCTGTCCTATGGCGTGAAGTCTCACTGTCTAGAGCTACTGGTCCTCAGATGCTCACTGCACCCTTGCCGTGTGTCCAGTGCTCTGCTGGGTGGAAAACACAACAGAACATACTTCCTGTTGCTTATGGTCAATTCAGTGACAATAAGCTCTCTTGGGATGTCTATGCCATGTAATTGAATTGAAAGTGAAACTGTCTTATAATATGAAGGCCCTTTGGTTTACTCTAAACCCACTTGGATAGGTATTATTCCAAATTCCATAGTAAGTGGTGTTAGGGAAGGATTTCTTTGTCCAACTTAGGTGAAAACCAGTGATTTAATATCAGAAAAGACAATGTATATTTGAAATGTTCACAGTAATCTTCAATAATTGGATGACTCCCGTAGGCAGAACACACTCTACTAAGTGGTTATAGGAAATTACAATGAAAATAGAAGCTTTCATCCTGCGCCCAAGGAGAGGAGAGCTTACATTTAATAAAAGGAGACAACCCCAGATATGTACATCAACCCAAATATCATGCCTCTTGATACTTAATTAGCAACTTTGATATACAGTTCAGTTCTTAGGATTTGTGTTTATACATTCACAGGACCATCCTACTTTCCTTGTACATAATGAATTTTACTGGTAGAACTGACATCAGCTATAAGGGAATTTTGTCAGTTGCTTCCAGTACAGTGTTCTCCAGGATATAGCCAGAGATTTCCTTTACATGAATGACTGGGCTTATCACTACACTGGTTCTGACCCTTTTCTCCTCTCTTCTTGCCTCAGGGTCAGTGATGCCCACCCGTGCCCATTACCTTTCGGAATAATTTTGGTTCATATTTTCCTTTCTTTATAAAGGGGAACAAAGCCTTGCATACACATAAGGGCCCTAGACTGTGGGGCTTCTAAGGAGACCTATGAAGCTTTTGGGAGGCAAAATTGAAACTTTTTGTTTCCCAAATGACTGCGTTCCTCTTTGAAAGATTATTAGATACTGTTATGTCTCCTGAGGATGCAGTGGGGAGAGAGATCCCTCAGCCTTTAGGAACGCCCAAACCAGGGAAGATGATTGAAAGAATGAATTGAAGATTTTCTGCTCTTGATATTATAGGTCAGTTTTAGAGTTAGCTTTCTGATGAGGTGTATGTTTGGGAAAAGCAATTCAAAGGTTTAGGACAGACGAGCTCAAAATAAGGTAGCTTGGCGGCAGGGCTGATACTGTGAGGCTGAAACAATCCTTATGATGAAGTAGATCATGCAGTGAGATGCAAAAACCAAGGACATGTATATTTTTATATCTGTGTGGTTTTGAAACTTTAGTACTTAGAATTTTGGCCTTATGCACTATCTTTTGCTCTTATAAACACAGTGTACTCTTAAGAATGGAAAGGGACGACATTTATGTATCTGTTCACTGCCTCAGTCCTGGTAGAGCAACTGCTAGTTGTTCTCTATGCCTCTAAAATGATGCTGTTTTCTCTACCAAAGGCAAAAGAAGAGAAAAATTAGGTGGAGAATAAGACTTGCAGCTTGATCTACTTTTGAGTAAATTTATGTAGCAGAAACTGTTCAATGAAGGAAGAATTCTATGAAAGTTGCAAATCTTAAACTCTACTGGTATCTTCTTAGGAGGTGGAGAAAGGCAGTGAAATCGCCATCAGATTAAGAAGCTTGAAGGAGTCAAGTACAAGTAATGTTTTATATAAAACATAGCAGTTTAGGTCCCCATATTCTTCAAGAATTGTCACAAATATCATAAAGCAAAGGTCATTATTTTAGAATTTTTAAAAAAAAATGTGTTCCTAAGGCCATACTTACTCTTCTATGCTATCACTGCAAAGGAGTGATATGTATTATATGAAAAAAAAAATCTTAATGCACTGTTATCTCCTAAATATTTAGTAAATTAATACTATTTAATTTTTTTAAAGATTTGTCTGTGTAGACACTAAAAGTATTACGCAAAATCTGGACTGAAGATGTCCTTTTTAACAACAATGGAAAGTACTTTTTATATATGTTATGTAGTATATCCTTTCTAAACTGCCTAGTTTGTATTTCCGATAATTCCTCTTTGTGAAGTGCACCTGTCCTTGTCTCTTTTCCAGTCATTTTCTGCACGCATCCCTCTTTGTATGATTATAGAGACGACTATAGCTCTCCATGCCCCACTGCGATTTTGTGTGCTCCGCGCTGGCCGCGCCTCAGCAAGGCTGGCTCCCTCCATGGGTGCAGGATGAGCTGCCACTTTGGAGCCGAGTGTTTCCCACTTTTGAGTTGTCCTGACATTCTTCTTGAAATGACTGTTAAAACTAAAATAAATTACATTGCATTTATTTTATATTCTTGGTCGAAATAAAATTTAATTGACTTTGTTTCTGTGTGGTTTTTTAAGTACATGACAACGCTTGTGCCAAGTTTTAAATGTTAAAATGTCATCTACGTGCCTGGAAGCTTTTATGGTTACACTTATCCTGCAGAGTCTCCCTGTGAATTGCAATGTTATTTTGCTCAGTGTGATTATGATATCACAAAACTACAGAAGCAAGCAAGACTCACAAATAGCTCACAAGTGAAATCACAGCTCTCTAAACGCCTCTAGGAGAAACATTTTTTTTTTTTTTAAATGAAAATTATCACGATGTTTTAGAAAAAACAAGCAACATTTTGTGGATGGGGTCGGGTTGGGGGATTCTCCTTGTATAAGAGCATTCTTTTGAACATGACTGCTCTTCTGTAATTTAACCGATGAATCTTCTGTGGTTACTCCAATAGTCAAAGGCATCGTAGAATGAATTGAATTTTAAGTGACAGTGAAACCCCGTCAAAATGAATTTTTTTTTTTTTTTTTGAAAAGGGTCTGCAGATGTAGCTCAGTGGAGAGCATTTGCCTAGTTTGCTTGAGGCTCTAGTTCAATCCCCAGCACTGGGGGGGAAAACAACACAAAGACTTTTAAAAGACATAAATATAAAACATATTTAAAATAGACACTGCACATGTCCAGCTTGGCTATTGGTATGAATGCCTTCAATTCTGTGCTGTCTGTAGAATAGATCTTATTTTGGCAAACTGTTCTTTGACCTTCCTTGCCTTTCTAACCAGCCATGTAGGTAAGAAAAAGTAGATGACTCCACAAACCCCTTACCACTTCCAGGGAAACAGTCTCTCCGGCAGATTGTAAATTCTGTGGTGATAGGGCCTGGGCTTTATTCCCTTCTGCACTTCCAGCGGCTGACATGATGCCCACCACAGAGCAGATGCTGAATATGGCAGGTCAAGCATTGCTTTTGTACCCTTGCACAGAATTCCTGGATCACATAGTATGCCATGTTTGTATATGGACAGGGATTGACACAGTTTTCTATGAATAATGAAAATACTAGAAATGTTGCTTTTGTAAAATAGATTGATTTCTTATATTTTTGGCTACAAAGTCATGGGAAAACATCACCTCAAGGGAACAAATAAAATTCAGATTGCAAGCAGACATGGTGGTGCACACCTGTAATCCCAGCAGCTCGGGAGGCTGAGGAAGGAGGATTGTGAGTTCAAAGCCAACCTCAGCAAAAGCACAGCACTAAGCAACTCAGGAGACCCTGTCTCTAAATAAAATACAAAATAGGGCTGGGGATGTGGCTCAGTGGTTGAGCGCCCCTGAGTTCAATCCCTGGTACCCTGCCCCCAAATTCAAATTACATTTAAATTAAAAAGCATACTTGCCAATCTTCTTTAGAAACCATCTTTGCTGCCTGAGGGTAAGCATTTTAAAGACTGGCAGAGGGTCATTTTGTGTAATAGGCAATAGGAAGCTGAATTGGACATATAACACAAACTTAAAAGCATTCATTTTATCTAATCGAAAATATAATACAGGAAACAAATGAAAATATTGACTAAAAACATCAAAGTGTAACTCCAGCACATTCCTTCTTTGCTACTTAAACTTTTTTTCAAAAAGTGCAGCTAGGTTTTTTTTCTTTTTTTCTTTTTTTTTTTTAATGAACTAAATGTGCTCCCTTCAAACTCAAATGTTGAAACTCTAGCCCCCTGTGTGATGTTTGGAGATGGCCTTTACAGAAGTAAAGCTAAATGAGGTTATAAAGGGAGGACCTTGATGTAACAGGATTAGTGCCTATAGAAGAGATGCCAGAAAGCTCACATTCTCTTTCTTCTCCAGGATAAAAAGCAAGCATTTGCAAAAACTAGGAAGAGAGCCCTTACCAGAAATGCATCTTGCCAGGTCTTAATATTGGACTCTCCAGCCTCCAGAACTGGAACTCATCCTGCTTGTTAGATTTCTAACTTGCCTCCTTCCTCTGTAGAAAGAGATCGTTTGTTTCTGAACTGATAAAGACAGTTCTTACTTTCGATGTCCTGTCTTTCCAACATGATTTTTGTTTTTGCAGATTTTTTTCCCCCTTTTTCAGAGACAAGATCTTAACTATATTTCCCAAGTTGGTCTTGAACTCCTGGGTTCAAGCAATGCTCCTGCCTCAGGAGCATTGTTGCTAAAACAACCTTGCAGTCCTGACATAAACATGGAGGAGAAAGCAGTGGTGAAATAGAGGCAGAGATTGGAGTGATGTGGCCACAAACAAATGCCAGCAGCTACAAGAACTTGGAGGAGGCAAGAAATGGGTTCTCCTGCAGAGGAAATGCCCTGTTTATTCCTTGGTTTCAGACTTCTGGCCTCCAGAACTGTGAGAAAATTTCTGTTATTTCATGCCATCAAATTTGTAGCGATTTGTTTTAACAAGCACAGGAAACTAACGAAGTTTTGGTCATGATATCACAGTTGAATTATTTGATATTTTGTTAAAGAATTATAACTATGCTCATGAAGGCTATGTAATTTTCTTGTAATGTCCTTGTCAGGCTTGATATCAGGGGCATGCAGTACCATAAAATGATGTAGGAAGTTTCTCTTTTTCTGTAATGTGAGCTTGTACAAAATCTATGCTATTTCTTCCTTAAGTATTTGGTAGCATACACCAACAAATTTGACAGAATTCTCTTTGTGAAAAAGATTTTAATTATAAATTTGATACCTTTAAGGGATATAGAGATATGCAGATTTTCTATTTGTTTTGAGTCAGTTTTAAGTTGTATTTTTCGATGAATTTATTTCATCCAAGCCATAATGCAAATATTTCTCAGGTATACTCAAACATGAAATTACCAACTAGGGAATAAACAACTTAAATTATAACATTTACTAAGCTAACATTTATGGAGTACTATGCATTTTGCAAGGATCGATTTATTTCATTCTCATAACTATATGAGTTGGTCACTATTATTGTCCCTATTTTTTACAAATGAAGAAATATGACTGAGACAGGTTAAATAACTTGTATAAGTCATACACCTGACAACTCTCAGAGACAAGCTCCCAACCTCTTAAGCCAGGTGTTCTCAGTGTGGTCCATGAATCGGCAACATCAGTATCACATGGGCACTTCTTAGAAATGCCAGTTCCCAGGTCCAACTCCATACTCCTGAATCAGAAATTCTGAGGATGGGGCCTGACAAACTGTGTTTTTATTTTTTATTTTTATCTCTACTAGTTTATTATTAGCAACATACTTTTTAATTTATTTTTTAATATTTTTACAGACTGTACTTTGATTCGTTGTACACAAATGGGGTACATCATTTCACTTCTATGGTTGTACATGATGTAGATTCATACCATTCATGTAATCATACATGTACATAGGGTAATGGGATATTATTCAACCATAAAGAAGAATAATATTATGGCATTGCAAATAAATGGAAGGAATTGGAGAATATCATGCTAAGTGAAATAGGCCAATCCCCAAAAAACCAAAGGCCGAATGTTATCCCTGATAAGTGGAGAAAGATATATAATGGCGGTGAGGGGTGTGGGGAGTGAGAGATAATGGAGGAACTTTGAATTATGTAAAAGGAAATGAGAGGGAGGGGGTATGAAAAATGGTGGAATGAGACAGACATCATTACCCTATGTACAAACTGTGTTTTAATGAGTTTCCAGGTGATCTGACACACTAAAGTTTGAGAACCATTGTCTTATGTCCTTCTCAAACACACTATCAAATTATCTTCCCAAAAGGCTATCGTTTACACCCATTTACAGTGGATGAGTGTCCATATCCATTGGCCTTACCAAATTATGCACCATTCTAATAGGCAAAAGGTAGTGTCTTGTCCCTTTAAAAGAACATTTCAATCCTCCTTCCAGTGAGGGAGTCATTGGACTCTGTCACTGTCCCTTCTACTCCTGCTTGGGCCTCTTCTGTGCAGTCTCTGGTTCCACTGATCTTCCTTTTTTAGAGGTTCTCAATCCTAACACATCCAGTCTTTTTTTTTTTTTTTTATTAAAAATCATAAATTTACATAGGGCAATGTTGTTTGATTCATTTTGTTATTTTTTCCCTTCCCCCCACCCCTCCCACCCCTCTTTTCTCTCTACACAGTCCTTCCTTCCTCCATTCTTACCACCCTCCTTATCCCTAACCCTAAACCTAACCCTAAACCTAACGCTAACCCCTCCTACCCCCCATTATATGTCCTCATCTGCTTATCAGCGAGATCATTTGTCCTTTAGTTTTTTGAGATTGGCTTATCTCACTTAGCATGATATTCTCCAATTTCATCCATTTGCCTGCAAATGCCATAATTTTATCATTCTTCATGGCAGAATAATATTCCATTGCATATATATGCTACAGTTTCTTTATCCATTCATCAACTGAAGGGCATCTAGGTTGGTTCCACATCTGGCTTTGGTGAATTGAGGAGCTATGAACATTGATGTGGCTGTATCTCTGTAGTATGCTGATTTTAAGTCCTTTGGGTATAGGCCAAGGAGTGGGATAGCTGGGTCAAATGGTGGTTCCATTCCAAGCTTTCTGAGGACTCTCCATACTGCTTTCCAGAGTGGCTGCACTAATTTGCAACCCCACCAGCAACATATGAGTGTACCTTTCTCCCCACATCCTTGCCAACACCTATTGTTGCTTGTATTCTTGATAATCGTCATTCTAATTGGGGTGAGATGGAATCTTAGGGTAGTTTTGATTTGCATTTCTCTTATTACTAGAGATGTTGAACATTTTTCCATATGATTGTTGATTGCTTGTACATCTTCTTCTGTGAAGTGTCTGTTCATTTCCTCAGCCCATTTGTTGATTGGATTATTTGTATTCTTGGTGTAGAGTTTTTTGAGTTCTTTATATATTCTGGAAATTAGTGCTCTATCTGAAGTATGAGTGGCAAAGATATTCTCCCACTCTGTAGGCTCTCTCTTCACATTACTGATAGTTTCCTTTGCTGAGAGAAAGCTTTTTAGTTTGAATCTATCCCAGTTGTTGATTCTTGCTTTTATTTCTTGTGCTATGGGAGTCCTGTTAAGGAAGTCTGATCCTAAGCCGACATGTTGAAGATTTGGACCTACTTTTTCTTCTATAATCTGCAGGGTCTCTGGTCTGATTCCGAGGTCCTTAATCCATTTTGAGTTGAGTTTTGTGCAGGGCGAGAGATAGGGGTTTAATTTCATTCTGTTGCATATGGTTTTCCAGTTTTCCCAGCACCATTTGTTGAAGAGGCTATCTTTTCTCCATTGCATATTTTTGGCACCTTTGTCTAGTATGAGAAAATTGTATTTATTTGGGTTTGTGTCCATGTCCTCTATTCTGTACCATTGATCTACCTGTCTATTTTGGTACCAATACCATGCCGTTTTTGTTACTATTGCTTTGTAATAGAGTTGAAGATCTGGTATTGTGAAACCCCCAGCTTCACTCTTTCTACTGAGGATTGCTTTAGCTATTCTGGGTTTCTTATTCTTCCAGATGAATTTCATAATTGCTTGCTCCATTTCTGTAAGGTACATCATTGGGATTTTAATTGGAATTGCATTGAATCTGTATAGCACTTTAGGTAGTATGGCCATTTTGACAATATTAATTCTTCCTATCCAAGAACATGGGAGATCTTTCCATCTTCTAAGGTTTTCTTTAATTTCTTTCTTTAGTGTTCTGTAGTTCTCATTGTAGAGGTCTTTCACCTCTTTTGTGAGATTGATTCCCAAGTATTTTATTTTTTTCGATGCTATTGTGAATGGGGTAGTTTTCCTAATTTCTCTTTCTGAAGATTCATCACTTATGTATAAAAATGCATTGGATTTATGAGCATTGATCTTGTAACCTGCTACTTTACTGAATTCACTTATGAGTTCTAAGAGTTTTCTGGTGGAATTTCCCGGTTCCTCTAAATATATAATCATGTCATCTGCAAATAGGGATAGTTTGAGTTCTTCTTTTCCAATTCGTATCCCTTTAATTTCTTTGGTTTGTCTAATTGCTGTGGCTAGAGTTTCAAGAACAGTGTTGAATAGAAGTGGTGAAAGAGGGCATCCCTGCCTTGTTCCAGTTTTTAGGGGGAATGCTTTCCGTTTTTCACCAGTTAGAATATTAGCCATGGGCTTAGCATAAATGGCCTTTACAATGTTAAGGAATGTTCACACTATCCCTATTTTTTCTAGTGTTTTCAGCATGAAGGGATGCTGTATTTTATCAAATGCTTTTTCTGCATCTATTGAAATAATCATGTGATTCTTAACTTTTAGTCTGTTGATATGGTGAATGACATTTATTGATTTCCAGATGTTGAACCAACCTTGTATCCCTGGGATAAAACCCACTTGATCATGGTGCACTATCTTTTTAATATATTTTTGTATGCGATTTGCTGAAATTTTGTTGAGAATTTTTGCGTCGATGTTTTAAGTATATTGGTCTGAAATTTTCTTTCCTCGATGTGTCTCTGTCTGGTTTAGGTATCAGTGTGATATTGGACTCATAGAATGAGTTTGGGAGGGTTCCCTCCTCTTCTATTTCATGGAATACTTTGAGGAGTTAATAATGAATGCGCTCTTCTTTAAAGGTTTTGTAGAACTTGCCTGAGAACCCATCTGGTCCTGGACTTTTCTTTGTTGGTAGGCTTTTGATGACCTTTTCTAATTCATTACTTGAAATTGGTCTATTTAAATTGTGCATGTCCTCCTCATTCAGTTTAGGCAATTCATGTCTCTAGAAACCTGTTGATGTCTTCGAAATTTTCTATTTTGTTGGAGCATAGATTTTCAAAATAGCTTCTAATTATGTTTTGTATTTCAATCGTGTGTGTTGTGATATTTCCTTGTTCATTCCGAATTTTAGTGATTTGGGTTTTCTCTAGTCTTCTCTTTGTTAGTGTGGCTAAAGGTTTATCAATTTTGTTTATTTTTTCAAAGAACCAACTATTTATTTTGTCAATTTTTTGTATTGTTTCTTTTGTTTCAATTTCATTGATTTCAGCTCTGAGTTTAACTATTTCCTGTCTTCTACTACTTTTGGTGCTGGTCTGTTCTTTTTCTAGGGCTTTGAGCTGTAGTGTTAGGTTGTTTATTTGTTGAGTTTTACTTCTTTTATTAAATACGCTCCATGAAATAAATTTCCCTCTAAGTACTGCTTTCATAGTGTCCCAGAGGTTTTGATATGATGTGTCTTTCTTCTCGTTTACTTCTAAGAATTTTTAAATTTCCCTCCTGATGTCTTCTGTTATCCATTCATCATATAATAGTGTATTATTTAATCTCCAGGTATTGGAGAAGTTCCTGTTTTTTATTCTGTCATTTATTTCTAATTTCAATCCATTATGATCTGATAGAGTACAAGGTAGTATCTCTATCTTCTTGTATTTGCTAACAGTAGCTTTGTGGCATAAAACATGGTCTATTTTAGAGAAGGATCCATATGCTGCTGAGAAGAAAGTGTATTCGTTCTTTGTTGGATGGTATATTCTATATAAGTCGGTTAAGTCTAAATTGTTGATTGTGTTATTGAGATCTATGGTTTTTTTTTTATTGTAAACAAATGGGATACATGTTGTTTCTCTGTTTGTACATGGCGTAAAGGTATACCATTTGTGTATATCAAATTTACATAGGGTAATGTTGTTTGATTCATTCTGTTATTTTTTCCCTTCCCCCCACCCCTCCCACCCCTCTTTTCCCTCTATACAGTCCTTCCTTCCTCCATTCTTGCCCCCCTCCCTAACCCTAACTCTAACCCTAACACTAACTCCTCCCTCCCCGCATTATGTGTCCTCATCCACTTATTAGCGATATCATTCGAACTTTGGTTTTTTGAGATTGGCTTATCTCACTTAGCATGATATTCTCCAATTTCATCCATTTGCCTGCAAATGCCATAATTTTATCATTCTTTATGGCTGAGTAATATTCCATTGTATATATATACCACAGTTTCTTTATCCACTCATCAACTGAAGGGCATCTAGGTTGGTTCCACAATCTGGCTATTGTGAATTGAGCGGCTATGAACATTGATGTGGCTGTATCTCTGTAGTATGCTGATTTTAAGTCCTTTGGGTATAGGCCAAGGAGTGGGATAGCTGGGTCAAATGGTGGTTCCATTCCAAGCTTTCTGAGGACTCTCCATACTGCTTTCCAGAGTGGCTGCACTAATTTGCAGCCCCACCAGCAACATATGAGTGTACCTTTCTCCCCACATCCTTGCCAACACCTGTTGTTGTTTGTATTCTTGATAATCGCCATTCTAATTGGGGTGAGATGGAATCTTAGGGTAGTTTTGATTTGCATTTCTCTTATTACTAGAGATGTTGAACATTTTTCCATATGATTGTTGATTGCTTGTAGATCTTCTTCTGTGAAGTGTCTATTCATTTCCTTAGCCCATTTGTCAACTGGATTATTTGCATTCTTGGTGTAGAGTTTTTTGAGTTCTTTATATATTCTGGAAATTAGTGCTCTATCTGAAGTATGGGTGGCAAAGATTTTCTCCCACTCTGTAGGCTCTCTCTTCGCATTGCTGATAGTTTCCTTTGCTGAGAGAAAGCTTTTTAGTTTGAACCTATCCCAGTTATTGATTCTTGCTTTTATTTCTTGTGCTATGGGAGTCCTGTTAAGGAAGTCTGATTCTGGGCCGACATGTTGAAGGTTTGGACCTACTTTTTCTTCTATAATCTGCAGGGTCTCTGGTCTGATTCCGAGGTCCTTAATCCATTTTGAGTTTAGTTTCGTGCATTGTGAGATATGGGTTTAGTTTCATTCTGTTGCATATGGATTTCCAATTCTCCCAGCACCATTTGTTGAAGAGGCTATCTTTTCTCCATTGCATATTTTTGGCACCTTTGTCTAGTATGAGAAAATTGTATTTATTTGGGTTTGTGTCCATGTCCTCTATTCCGTACCATTGATCTACCTGTCTATTTTGGTACCAATACCATGCCGTTTTTGTTACTATTGCTTTGTAGTAGAGTTGAAGATCTGGTATTGCAATACCCCCTGTTTCACTCTTCCTGCTAAGGATTGCTTTAGCTATTCTGGGTTTCTTATTCTTTCAGATGAATTTCATAATTGCTTGCTCTATTTCTGTAAGGTACATCATTGGGATTTTAATTGGAATTGCATTGAATCTGTATAGCACTTTAGGTACTATGGCCATTTTGACAATATTAATTATTCCTGTCCAAGAACATGGGAGATCTTTCCATCTTCTAAGGTTTTCTTTAATTTCTTTCTTTAGTGTTCTGTAGTTCACATTGTAGAGGTCTTTCACCTCTTTTGTGAGATTGATTCCCAAGTATTTTATTTTTTTCGATGCTATTGTGAATGGGGTAGTTTTCCTAATTTCTCTTTCTGAAGATTCATCACTTATGTATAAAAATGCATTGGATTTATGAGCATTGATCTTGTAACCTGCTACTTTACTGAATTCACTTATGAGTTCTAAGAGTTTTCTGGTGGAATTTCCCGGTTCCTCTAAATATATAATCATGTCATCTGCAAATAGGGATAGTTTGAGTTCTTCTTTTCCTATTCGTATCCCTTTAATTTCTTTGGTTTGTCTAATTGCTGTGGCTAGAGTTTCAAGAACAGTGTTGAATAGAAGTGGTGAAAGAGGGCATCCCTGCCTTGTTCCAGTTTTTAGGGGGAATGCTTTCCGTTTTTCACCAGTTAGAATATTAGCCATGGGCTTAGCATAAATGGCCTTTACAATGTTAAGGAATGTTCACACTATCCCTATTTTTTCTAGTGTTTTCAGCATGAAGGGATGCTGTATTTTATCAAATGCTTTTTCTGCATCTATTGAAATAATCATGTGATTCTTGACTTTAAGTCTATTGATATGGTGAATTACATTTATTGATTTCCAGATGTTGAACCAACCTTGCATCTCTGGGATGAAACCCACTTGATCATGGTGCACTATCTTTTTAATATGTTTTTGTATGCGATTTGCTAAAATTTTGTTGAGAATTTTTTGTTGATGTTCATTAAGGATATCGGTCTGAAACTTTCTTTCCTCGATGTGTCTCTGTCTGGTTTAGGTATCAGTGTGATGTTGGCTTCATAGAATGAGTTTGGGAGGGTTCCCTCCTCTTCTATTTCATGGAATACTTTGAGGAGTTAATAATGAATGCGCTCTTCTTTAAAGGTTTTGTAGAACTTGCCTGAGAACCCATCTGGTCCTGGACTTTTCTTTGTTGGTAGGCTTTTGATGACCTTTTCTAATTCATTACTTGAAATTGGTCTATTTAAATTGTGCATGTCCTCCTCATTCAGTTTAGGCAATTCATATGTCTCTAGAAACCTGTTGATGTCTTCGAAATTTTCTATTTTGTTGGAGCATAGATTTTCAAAATAGCTTCTAATTATGTTTTGTATTTCAATCGTGTGTGTTGTGATATTTCCTTGTTCATTCCGAATTTTAGTGATTTGGGTTTTCTCTCGTCTTCTCTTTGTTAGTGTGGCTAAAGGTTTATCAATTTTGTTTATTTTTTCGAAGAACCAACTATTTATTTTGTCAATTTTTTGTATTGTTTCTTTTGTTTCAATTTCGTTGATTTCAGCTCTGAGTTTAACTATTTCCTGTCTTCTACTACTTTTGGTGCTGGTCTGTTCTTCTTTTTCTAGGGCTTTGAGCTGTAGTGTTAGGTTGTTTATTTGTTGAGTTTTACTTCTTTTATTAAATACGCTCCATGAAATAAATTTCCCTCTAAGTACTGCTTTCATAGTGTCCCAGAGATTTTGATATGATGTTTCTTTGTTCTCATTTACCTCTAAGAATTTTTTAATTTCCTTCCTAATATCTTCTGTTATCCATTCATCATATAATAGCATATTGTTTAATCTCCGGGTGTTGGAATAGTTTCTGTTTTTTACTCTTTCATTTATTTCTAACTTAAATCCATTATGATCTGATAGAATACAAGGTAGTGTCTCTATCTTCTTGTATTTGCTAACATTAGCTTTGTGGCATAATATATGGTCTATTTTAGAGAAGGATCCATGTGCTGCTGAGAAGAAAGTGTATTCGCTCTTGGTTGGATGGTATATTCTATAAATGTCTGTTAAGTCTAAATTATTGATCGTGTTATTGAGATCTATGGTTTCTTTGTTCAATTTTTTTTGGAAGATCTGTCCAGTGGTGAGAGAGGCATGTTACGTTAAAATCACCTGATATTATTGTGTTATGATCTATTTGGTTTCTGAAATTGAGAAGGATTTGTTTGACGTACATGGATGAGCCACTGTTTGGGGCATAGATGTTTATGATTGTTATGTCTTGCTGATTTATGCTTCCCTTAAGCAGTATGGAATGTCCTTCTTTATCTCTTCTGACTAGTTTTGGCTTGAAGTCCACATTATCTGAAATGAGGATGGATAATCCAGCTTTTTTGCTGAGTCCATGTGCATGGTATGTTTTTCCCATCCTTTCACCTTTTGTCTATGGGTATCTTTTTCTATGAGGTGAGTCTCTTGCAGGCAACATATTGTTGGATCTTTCTTTTTAATCCAATCTGCCAGTCTGTGTCTTTTGATTGATGAATTCAGGCCATTAACATTCAGGGTTATTATTGAGATATGATTTGGTTTCCCAGTCATTTGGTTCATTTTTTAAATTTTATTTATTTATTTATTTATTTATTTATTTGACACAACTTGGTTCCTCCTTTTTTTGACAATTCCTTTAGGATAATTCCTCCCTTTGCTGATTTGCATCGTTGTTTTTCATCTCTTCCTCATGGAATATTTTGTTGAGAATGTTCTGTAATGCTGGCTTTCTTTTTGTAAATTCTTTTAGCTTTTGTTTATCATGGAAGGATTTTATTGCATTGTCAAATTTGAAGGTAAGTTTTGCTGGGTATAAGATTCTTGGTTGGCATCCATTTTCTTTCAGAGCTTGAAAAATGTTGTTCCAGGCCCTTCTAGCTTTTAGGGTCTGGATTGAAAAATCTGCTGATATCCGTATTGGTTTCCCCCTGAATGTAATTTGGTTCTTTTCTCTCACAGCCTTTAAAATTCTGTCTTTTTTTTTGTATGTTAGGTATTTTCATTATAATGTGCCTTGGTGTGGGTCTGTTGTAATTTTGTGTATTTGGAGTCCTATAAGCCTCTTGTACTTGGTTTTCCATTTCATTCTTCAGATTTGGGAAATTTTCTGATATTATTTCATTGAATAGATTGTTCATTCCTTTGGTTTGTTTCTCTAAGCCTTCCTCAATCCCAATAATTCTTAAATTTGGCCTTTTCATGATATCCCATAGTTCTTGTAGATTCTGTTCATGATTTCTTACCATCTTCTCTGTTTGTTCAACTTTGTTTTCCAGGTTGAATATTTTGTCTTCAATGTCTGAAGTTCTGTCTTCCAGGTGTTCTATCCTATTGGTTATGCTTTCTATGGAGTTTTTAACTTGGTTTATTGTTTCCTTCATTTCAAGGATTTCTGTTTGGTTTTTTTTCAATATCTCTAACTCTTTATTGAAATGATCTTTTGCTTCCTGTATTTGCTCTTTTAGCTGTCGATTGTTGCGATCATTCAATGCCTGCATTTGCTCTTTCATCTCATCATTCAGTGTCTGCATTTGCTCTTTCATCTCATCGTTTGCTTCCCTGATCATTTTAATTATGTACATTCTGAACTCCCTTTCTGACATTTCCTTTTTGTGCTGTCATTGGGTTTTATTGATGTAACATCTAGATTTGTTTGGGGCATTTTTTCCCTGTTCTCATATTGTTCAGGTATCAGTGGACCGCTGAGATATTGCAGATTTCCTCTATTGACTTATAATGTCCCTGAAGATTTCTAGTATATCCCCTCTTAGCCTTCAGTAGGCTGAAGTCTTGGAGGAAGTTGATAGCGCGGTGCTCCCCAAGGAAGCTGCCTCTCTAGGGGTGGTGGCCATCAGGTTGGGGTATATTCCTTCTAGTGGGCCGAGGTACCTCCACTTGTTGACCAATGGTCATCCAAAGGGGAACTAGGCTGCGGGCTGAGGCAAGGCCTGTTTGGGCCTGTGTCTCTAATTTTACCGTCCTTGTGGGAAAACCACACCCGGCAGGGAAGAGTCACCTTTTGGGGAGGTCTCGCTGGTCAGTTACCCTCCTAGAGGTTCCCCTCAATCTACAGCTACCGCCTGGGCTGGGCTGCCTTCCTCTGCAACATTCCCAGAGGCCCGGACCTACCTCCTGGGCCTGGGAGCCTCACCCTTCGCAGATAAGTCAAGTCTCCTTAGGCTGCCTCTCCTCAGAGAATCTGCCCGCAGTCCTGGAACCTTTGCTCCGCCTCTAAGCGTATCTCTGTGCGGCTCTTCCACCAAGAAGCCTCCTAGGTCCCGGGACCCTGCTCTGCACCTAATCGCCTGGCTATGCGACCCCTCCTCTGAGCAGCCACCTGGAGCCCCGTACAGTCGCTCTGAGTCCCAGAGACCCGCCGCACGCCTCTTCCTCCAGACAGCCGCCCAGTGTTCCAGTGTGGTCACTAGGAGTCCAAGCAACTCACTGCGCACCTCCTCCTCCCGCCAACTGCCCATAGCCCTGGGCAGTCACTCCAAGTCCAAGTGACCCACCCCGTTCCTCCTCCTCCTCCAGGTAGCCCCCCGGGTGTTCAGGAGCAGTCATTCTGAGTCGCTGTGAGTTGCTCTGAGTCCACATGACCCACTGCACGCCTCCTCTGGGCAGCCGGCTGGAGCTCTGGTGCAGCCACTCGAGACCAAGCGACCCACCTCGCTCCTCCTCCAGGCAGCCCCCCCGGTGTTCAGGAGCAGTTGCTTTGAGTCCAAACAACTCACCACTTGCCTCCTCCTCTGAGCAGCCATCTGGAGCTCCAACGCAGTCACTGCAAGTCCAAGCGACCCGCCGCGCTCCTCCTCCTCCTCCTCCAGGCAGCCCCCCCGGTGTTCAGGAATGGTCGCTTTGAGTCCAAACAGCTCGCCACGCAGTTCCTCCTCTGGCAACCGCCCGTAGCTCTGGTATAGTCACTCTGAATCCAAGCTGCCACGCTCCTCCTCCTCCTCCTCCAGGTAGGCCCCAGCGTTCAGGAGTGGTTGCTGTGAGTCCAGACAGCCACCATGCAGCTCCTCCTCTGGCAACCACCTGTAGCTCTGGTGCAGCTGCTCCGAGTCCAAGCGCCTCACCACGCTGCTCCTCCTCCTCGTCCTCCGGGCCGGCCCCAGTGTTCAGGGGTGGTTGCTCTGAGTCCAAACAGCTCTCCTCGCAGCCCCTCCTCTGGACCGCCGCCCGGAGCCCCAGTGGTTGCTCCGAGTCCCAGCGCTGTGCTGAGCGGCCTCCTCTATGATGCTCCCAGTTGTCCAAGTTCACTGCTCCAGCGGGGGGAGGGGTGTCTCGCTGGGCAGCTCTACTTCACAAAGTTCCCTGCGTTCCAGGACGACCGCCCCATCCGGGACGCCTCCCCAACGGGAGAGACACACCCAGCTGCTTTGAGTTGGTCCCAAGTCTCTCAATATATCCTCTTTTGAATCCTGAGTCCTGGAGCAACATAAAATGTAGCCACCCTCTAGTCCGCCATCTTGAAAACCGATCTATGGTTTCTTTATTCAATTTTTGTTTGGATGATCTATCCAGCAGTGAGAGAGGTGTGTTAAAATCGCCTAGTATTATTGTGTTGTGATCTATTTGATTTCTGGAATTGAGAAGGATTTGTTTGACGTACATGGATGAGCCAATGTTCGGGACATAGATATTTATAATTGTTATGTCTTGCTGATTTGTGCTTCCCTTAAGCAGTATGTAATGTCCTTCTTTATCCCTTCTGACTAGTTTTGGCTTGAAGTCCACATTATCTGAAATGAGGATGGATACTCCACCTTTTTTGCTGCGTCCGTGTGCATGGTACGTTTTTTCCCATCCTTTCACCTTTAATCTGTGGGTATCTTTTTCTATGAGATGAGTCTCTTGCAGGCAGCATATTGTTGGATTTTTCTTTTTAATCCAATCTGTCAGTCTATGTCTTTTGATTGATGAGTTCAGGCCATTAACATTCAGGGTTATTATTGTGATATGATTTGTATTCCCAGTCATTTGACTCATTGTTGTTTTTTTGACATGATTTGGTTTCTCCTTTATTTGGCTATTCCTTTAGGCTAGTTCCTCCCATTGCGGATTTGCATCGCTGTTTTTCATCTCTTCCTCATGGAATATTTTGCTGAGAATGTTTTGTAATGCCGGCTTTCTTTTTGTAAATTCTTTTAGCTTTTGTTTATCATGGAAGGATCTTATTTTGTCATCAAATCTGAAAGTAAGTTTTGCTGGGTATAAGATTCTTGGTTGGCATCCGTTTTCTTTCAGGGCTTGGTAAATGTTGTTCCAGGCCCTTCTAGCTTTTAGGGTCTGGATTGAAAAATCTGCTGATATCCGTATTGGTTTCCCCCTGAAAGTAATTTGAATCTTTTTTACTCGTGGCCTTTAAAATTCTGTCTTTATTTTGTATGTTAGGTATTTTCATAATAATGTGTCTTGGTGTGGGTCTGTTGTAATTTTGTGTATTTGGAGTTCTATAAGCCTCTTGTACTTGGTTTTCCATTTCATTCTTCAGATTTGGGAAATTTTCTGATATTATTTCATTGAATAGATTGTTCATTCCTTTGATTTGTTTCTCTAAGCCTTCCTCAATCCCAATAATTCTTAAATTTGGCCTTTTCATGATATCCCATAGTTCTTGAAGATTCTGTTCATGATTTCTTACCATCTTTTCTGTTTGGTCAACTTTGTTTTCAAGATTAAATATTTTGTCTTCAATATCTGAGGTTCTGTCTTCCAGGTGTTCTATCCTATTGGTTATGCTTTCTATGGAGTTTTTAACTTGGTTTATTGTTTCCTTCATTTCAAGGATTTCTGTTTGTTTGTTTTTTTCAGTATCTCTAACTCTTTATTGAAATGATCTCTTGCTTCCTGTATTTGCTCTTTTAACGTTGATTGGTGTGATCATTTAATGCCTGCATTTGCTCTTTCATCTCCTCGTTTGCTTCCCTGATTGTTTTAATTATGTACATTCTGAACTCCCTTTCTGACATTTCCTTTGTTGTGCTGTCATTGGGTTTTATTGATATAGTATCTAGGTTTGTTTGGGACATTTTCTTCCCTTGTTTTCTCACATTGGTCAGATGTCAGTGGGACTCTGTGATACTGCAGATTTCCTCTATTGGCTTATAGTGTTCCTGTAGATTTCCAGTGTATCACCTCCCAGCCTTCAGTAGCCTGAAGTCTTGGAGTAACTTGATAATGCAGTGTTTCCGAAGAAAGGGGTCCCTAGCCCGCTACTGGTTCCAGGGCTTGGAGCTGGCTCTGTGTGGAAAGGCTCTCGCTGGGGGGCCTGCTCCGAGAAGCTGGCCATGTGGGAGTAGCCCAGAGAGGTCTCTGGCTGCCCTGCCCTCCACATCCAGTCTTAACACTGGCAAACAGGGTGCTTGAGCCCTAATTTCTTCTCATCTTTGAAAATAGGAAGATGCAAGAAGCAAATAGTTTGCAGTTCATGAAAAAACTTTTTGTTAATGAAAATTCTATTCTAAAATATACATTTTTTGTTGTTGTTGGACCTAGTCTTCTAAAATTGCTCACCATTATTCAGCTCTTCTTTTATCATCTAACATTTAAGTTTCTATCTTGACACCAGCAAAATAGTGCACTTGTTAGAGCAAGAACCATGTTTCTGTGATTTTGGTTTTTTTTCCTTTGACTCTCAGAAACAAAAATCACTCTGGAATTTTGTACGTCTTGAGAACAGTTATTTGAAAGTTAACAAGAATGATACAGCAACACAGATTTGTAGTTATTCCAGGTGATAGCCATAGAAATGTTCGGTGATCCCTGATCCCAACATTTTTTAGAGGGGTGTCTTTCTCATGGCCAAGATCAGAAAAACATTGACTAAGAGGTCCCTTAAGTTGATTTCCTAATATTTTCACACACTGCAGAAAAAATTACAGAAAATTGAACTGGTTAGGCCTTTTGAGTATAGATTGCTCACTGACCACTGACTATCATCTACCATTTGCCTATTTGCCCACCTCTTGCCTGCCTTTTGCCCACCCACCCACCATCATCACCATTAGCCTCCAGACCACCCACAGACCACCAGCAGATCACCTACTGCTGGCTGTTGCCTGAAAGTCCATTGTCACAGTACCCACAGGTTTGGTTACACACAGCTGCCACCATCTTGGGTCACCAGCCAAGGTTTGCTGCCGCAGCAACCACCATCTCAAGGCATAGTCACCTTGGTCTGGGGACTCAGGTCAGGGCCTGGAAATATATTGGAGTATCTGCAGGTCTGGTTGCACCTGCGGTCTTTCTCCTCTGTGGTAGTGGTCACCATCTGGCTGCCTCTTTGCAGGGTCAATCCTTTGTGTGAGCACTTCACTGGTGGTCTCTCTGCAAGTTGAAAGGGCATTGAGGTCTTGGGACTGCAGCAAGGCAGAGCCTGGAGAAGCTGAAGCCCAGGTCCATCAGATTGCAGCTGGGTTTGCGTGGGCCAGTCAGGGTCTGGCAAGCCTGTGGAAAGTCTGAGACTAGGGGCAGTTCCCTGGGGGGACTGCAGGTTGGAGACACTGGAGAAAACTGGGCTGTCTCCAGCTCAGTGAGTCCTGAAGTGTGCAGGGATGGACGGGGCCAGCTACAATAGGTGGGAAGACTGGAAGAGGGTGTGAGCATCTTGCTATTGGCTGACCCACCCAATTCATCTGGCACCCACTGGACTGGAGTTAACATCAAACTTCAGACAACCCCACCTATTGGTAGAGAAGGGAAGCGAGAAACTTTTCAAAAGTCAGGGAAGAAATCATTCAATTTTCCATTGAGACTTGCCTCCTTCTTTTATTTTTTTTTTCATGCTCTCTCTCTCACCTCTACCATCTTTGAATCCAAATATTTTTCATGCATCAAATTATTGAGAAATGGAATGTCTGAATAGTATATGACAGTTTTGTTGTGTATTTTAGTTTTTTTTTTTTTTAATGTGTACATATTTTTCTCACTCGCCTACCTGTCTCCCTGGATTCTCTTTCTCACTTCTCTTAAACTAACAGCCAACCTCTATTAATTCCTCCCTCACTCTTACTATAAATTTTTACCTCTATCTTCTCTTCTTCTCCCTCATAAACATCACATCTTAAACTACTTCTCTTCCCTCATTGTCCATCATTTGAAATGGTAAACCCCATTATCCACTTATTGTTTATATTGTAGACAATAATTGAACACCATTTCTGTCTGTTGTGACAAAACTGCAAATGCCATAATAGGAGCCATTTGGTTTAAGGTGGTATATCATTTGCATTGGGTGCTGTTAATATTGGTCTCCCCCTTAAAGATGAGGTACTGGAAGCCTTCAGGGACCTATAAGATTACATATTAGAATCTGTATTGTCTCAACTCCATACCACCTCAACTCCATACCAATAGTGGGAAGACACACAAACAGCATGAAAAAACAAGGGAACAAAGTGCTTCAAATAAGCCAAGATGTTTTAACTATAGAATCCACAGACAACACAGTAGAAGAAATATCAGAGAAGGAGTTAAGAGAATACATAGTTAGACTGATCTTCAAAATAAAGGATGGTATTGGAGAGAAAATACAGGAAGTGAAAGCTTACTTCAATAAAGAGGCAGAGATTATAAAAAGGAATGAAGCAGAAATCCTTGAAATGAAGGAAATAATGAACCAAATTAAAAATTCAATGGAAAATATCATCAACAGATTAGACCACTTGGAAGATGGAACCTCAGACAATGAAGACAAAATATATACTCTTGAAAATAAAGTTGACTGCACAGAGAAGATGGTAAGAAACCATGAACAGAACTTCCAAGAAAGTTGATGGATAACATGAAAAGACCAAATTTAAGATTTATCAGAATAGATGAAGACATGGAAATACAAACCAAAGGAATGCACAATCTTTTCAATGACATAATATCAGAAAACTTCCCAAATCTAAAGAATGAAATGGAATAGCAATTACACGAGGCTTACAGGACCCCAAATGTACAATATTACAGCAGAACCACACCAAGGCACATTATACTGAGAATGACTAACATACAGAATAAAGAGAATTTTAAAGACTGTGAGAGAAAAAAAAATCAAATTACCTGTAGAGGGAAACCAGTTCAGATCTCAGCTGATTTCTCACCCAGACCCTCCATGCCAGGAGGTCCTGGAATAACATATCAAGCTCTGAAAGAAAATGGATGCCAACTGAGAATTTTATATCCAGCAAAATTAAGCTTCAGATTTGAAAATGAAATAAAAACCTTCCATGACAAACAAAAGTTAAAAGAATTCACAACTAGAAAGCCTGTGCTACAGAACATTTTCAACAAAATATTCCATGAGGAGGAAGTGAAAACAGCAAAGGGAGGAACTACAGGAAAGGTCAATCAAAGGAGAAACTAAGTCAAGTTAAAAACCAAAAATAAACTAAAATGACCAGGAATACAATCATATCTCAATAATAACCCTGAATGTTAATGGCCTAAACTCATCAATCAAAAGACAATAGACTGCAGATTAGATTTTTTAAAAAGACCCAACAATATGCTGTCTTCAAGTGACTCACCTCCTAGGAAAAGACATTCACAGACTGAACACAGGTACTGCAGAAACAAGCAAGGGTTCCCATCCTCATATCAGACAAAGTAGACTTCAACCCAAAGTTAGTCAGAAGGGATAAAGAAGGACATTTCATATGGCTTAAGGGAATCATACACCAACAAGACATAATAATAGTAAATACATATGCCCTAAACAATGGAGCATTTATGGGCATCAAACAAATCCTTCTCAATTTCAAGAATAAAATAGACCACAACACAATAGTACTAGGTGACTTTAACATACCTCTCTCATCACTGCATAGATCTTCCAAACAAAAATTAAACAAAGAAACTATAGAATTAAATAATACAATTATTTAGACTTAATAGACATATACAGAGTATTTTATCCATCATCAAGTGAATACACTTTCTTCTCAGCAGCCCATGGATCCTTCTCCAAAATAGGCCATATGTTATGCCACAAAGCAACTCTCAACAAATACAAAAAAATAGAAATCCTACCCTGAATTCCATTAGATCATAACTGAATGAAACTAGAAATTAATGATAAAATTAAAAAATAGAAGCTACTCCAACACCTGGAGACTAAATAGCATGCTATTGAATGATGAATGGATAAAAGAAGAAATCAAGAAGGAAATAAAAAAAATACTTAGAGGTAAATGAGAACACCAATATGACATATCAAAATTTCTGGGACACTATGAAGCTGTAGTGCTAAGCAAAGTTCATTGCTTTGAGCTCATACATTAAAAGAATAAAAAGTCAACAAATAAATGACCTAATATTACATCTCAAAATCCTAAGAAAAGAAGAACAAGTCAACTCCAAAAGCAACAGAAGACAGGAAATAATTAAAATCAGAGCTGAAATCAATGAAATTGAAACAAAAGAAATAATTTTAAGAACTGACAAAACAAAAAGGTGGTTCTTTGAAAAAATAAATAAAATTGATAAATCCTTAGCCACACTAACATAGGGAAATTTATTAAAATTACTAAAATTACTAAATTCAAATTACTAAAATTCATGATGAAAAAAGGAAATATCACAACAGACACTACTGAAATACAAAACGTAATTAGAAGCTATTTTGAAAATCTGTACTCCAACAAATTGGAAAAACTTGAAGACATTGACAAATGTCTGGAGACATATGATCTACCCAAACTGATGAAGGAGGACATACACAATTTAAACAGATGAATTTCAAGTAATGAAATAGAAGACACCATCAAAAGCCTATCAACCGAGAAAAACTCAGGACCAGATGGATTTTCAGCTGAGTTCTACAAGACCTTCAAAGAAGAATTAACACCAATATTCCTCAAATTATTCCATGAAATAGAAAAAGAGGGACCCTTTCCTTCATTCTATGAAGCTAGTATCACCTTGATAACAAAACCAGAGAAAGACCCAAGGAAAGAAAACTTCAGACCAATATCCCTGATGAACATAGATGCAAAAATTCTCAATAAAATTCTGACAAATTGCATGTAGAAACATATTAAAAAGATAGTACACCATAATAAAGTGGGGTCATCACTGGAATGCAAGGTTGGTTCAACATATGGAAATCAATAAACAATACATCACATCAATAGACTTAAAGACAAGAATCATATAATTATCTCAATAGACAAAAAAGCATTCGACAAAATACAGCACCTCTTCATGTTCAAAACACTAGAATAACTAGGGATAGTAGGAACATACCTCAGCATTGTAAAAGCTATCTATGCTAAGCCCAAGGCAACATCATTCTAAATGGAGAAAAACTGAAAGCATTCCTGTTAAAAACTGGAACAAAACAGGGATGCTCTCTTTCACCACTTCTATTCAATATCATCCTTGAAATATTAGCCAGAGCAATTAGACAGACTAAAGTAACTGAAGGGATATGAATAAGTAAAGAACTCAAAATATCACTATTAGCCAACCACATGATTCTATATTTGGAGGATACACCAGAAAACTTCTAGAACTCATAAATAAATTCAGCAAAGTAGCAGGATATAAAATCAACACCAATAAATCAAATGTATTTCTACACATATGTGATAAATCCATTGCAAGAGAAATTAGAAAAACTACCCTATTCACAATTGCCTTAAAAAAAAAGTACTTGGGAATCAATCTTACAAAAGAGGTGAAAGATCTATACAATGAAAACTACAGAACACTAACGAAAGAAATTGAAGACCTTAGAAGATGGAAAGATCTCCCATGCTCTTGATAGACATTAATATTGTCAAAATGGCCATACTACCAAAAGTGTTATACAGATTCAATGCAATTCCTATTAAAATCCCAATGTCATTCTTCACAGAACTAGAAAAAGTAATCATGAAATTTATTTGGAAAGATAAGAGACCCAGAACAGCCAAGGCAATCCTTAGCACGAAGAGTGAAGCAGAGGCATCACACTACCAGCACTTAAACTATACTACAGAATAATAGTAACAAAAAGAGCATGATATTGGCACCAAAATAGACATGTAGACCAATCGTACAAAATAAAGACACAGAGACAAACCCACATAAATATAGTTATCTTGTACTAAACAAAGGTGCCAAAAATATACAATGGAGAAAAGATACTCTTCAACAAATGATGCTGGGAAAACTGGAAATCTATAGGCAACAAAATGAAATTAAACCCGTATCTCTCACCTTGCACAAAAATCAACTCAAAGTGGATCAAAGACTTAGGCACTTAGAACAGAGAACTGGCACCTAATAGAAGAAAAGTAGGTGCAAATCTTCATCATGTTGGCTTAGGACCTGAATTCCTTAACAAGACTCCTAAAGCACAAGAAGTAAAATTAAAAATCAATAAATGGATGGATTCAAACTGAAAACCTTCTTCTAAGCAAAGGAATCCATCAATAAAGTGAAGAGAAAGCCTACAGAATGGGAAAAAATCATTACCACACACCTCAGATAGAGCACTAATCTCCAGGATATATAAAGAGCTCAAAAAATTTAACACACACAAAAAACAAATAACCCAATCAATAAATGAACTAAGGAACTGAACAGACATTTCACAGAAGAAGAAACATACAAACATATGAAAAAATGTTCATCATCTCTTACAATTAGAGAAATGCAAATCAAAACTAAGATTTCATCTCATTCCAGTCAGAATGGCAACTATCAAGAATACAAGCAATAGTAAGTGTTGACAATGACTTGGGGAAAAAGGTACATGCATACATTGTTGGTGGGACTGCAGATTGGTGCAACCACCTTGGAAAGCAGTATAGAGATTCCTCAGAAAACTTGGAATGGGGCCACCATTTGACCCAGCTATCCCACTCCTTGGCCTATACCCAAAGGACATAAAATCAGCATACTACAGTAACACAGCCACATCAATGTTTATAGCAGCTCAATTCACAATAGCCAATCTATGGAACCAACCTAGATGCCCTTCAACAGATGAATGGATAAAGAAAATGTGGTATATATACCCAATGGACTATTACTCAGCCTTAAAGATGAATGAAATTATGGCAGTTGCAGGTAAATGAATGGAACTAGAGAATATCATGCTAAGTGAAATAAGATACTCCCAAAAGACCAAAGTCAAATGTTTTCTCTGATAAGTGGATGCGATTCATAGTGGGGGGTGGGTAGGGAAGAATGAAGGAACTTTGAATTATACAGAAGGAAGTGAGGGGAGGGGTAGGGCCATGGGGATGGGAAGGACGGTAGAATGAGACAGACATTATTACCCTATATACATATATGAAAAAAATTAAAAATAAAAATAAAAAATAGAAAAAAATTGAACTGGTTAAATACACAAAGTTAATTGCCATTTATAGTTCTCAATAATTATTGAATTGTTGTTGTTATCAACCACAACAACAGTATGAAAGTATGGGTGTTTTGGAGACAAATGGGCTTGAAACACAGTCCTATTACTTTTGAGCTGTGTGGACTTAGATAGAGTACTGAACCTCTCTGATCTTGTCTTAATATTTGCAAACTGTATAAAGCATCAGTTACCTCATAGAGTTTAAGGAATAAATGAAATAATGATATGATGGACTGAGTGGAGTGCCTTTCCCAAAGCATACTCTCAATAAATGTGGTTTCCTTTGATTGTCTCTTCCCTGTCTGATTTTTACATGCTTGAAACTAGAAACAAGAAATTTAATGTTCTTGTTCTTGTAAAAACTAGATGTTGATTGTTAGGTAGCTTCTTCATTTGATGATCACTCTTTTTTTTTTTTTTATACAGAGGATGACATCTACATCTGTTCAGACTTGTAGGTCAACCATTTACATTGATGAATGCCAAGGACACCACCCTCTCTCCTGGGAGCACCCCACAAGCAGAGGGCTATGGGTCCATCTTTTTCAGTGAAACTATAAGAAATGAGATACTCTTTTGTTATGTTTTGTTGACATCACCCATTATCTCTTTTTTCCCATTTCAAGAAGTTCATTAAACTGTGTTTCTGTACTATTTATAGCTATAGTCATACCAATAAGAACATGAAGCAGAAGCCATCCACCAAGTCTGGATCCAACTCCATCTGAAGGTCCAGAGAGCATTCAATTCCTCCATTTCTATACTGTGGTTCACATAAATTACCATCTGTGCTTCCATCTCCTAAGGGATCATATATCTTCCACACATGGACCAAAGATTTGCACAACTCCTCTACCACCAAAACTTCAGTACTGTTTAAATGAGAAAGTCAAAAACAAAAATCACTCTGAAATTTTGTCTTTTACCCTATATAACAGGCCAGGTTTTGAAGGTCTGGACCACTAAGTTAAGGGGAGGGAAGAGAGGGAAATAAAGAGATCTTCAGTCTTCAAGTAGATAGAACAAAGGGTCCCTCTGAGAAGAGTCACCCAGAGTGGAGAGTGGTGGGGTGTGTTCTCAGGCTCCAGTCTGCTGAGGTGCACCTGGCAAGGCCTGATGGAACTGCACCAGTCTGGGCCCATGAACTCCAAACAAGACAATAGATCTTCTTTGCAGACAAAGTCCTTCACTTAGGAGAA
Organism: Sciurus vulgaris; assembly: GCF_902686455.1. Lineage (NCBI taxonomy): Eukaryota > Metazoa > Chordata > Mammalia > Rodentia > Sciuridae > Sciurus > Sciurus vulgaris. The sequence goes on from NC_136467.1 coordinate 54,340,722, forward strand.
ACTGTTGGAAGAACCATCCAAACTGAGCAGAACATGGACTCTAGGGGCAAAGGAAAGAGAAGGTTCAAATGCAAGTGGGGGAAGGAGCAAGAGGTAGATCCAGAAAATCTGAAGGCATTTCCCCTAGAAACTTACTAAAGCTTTTCTAACCAAGAATACTTCGTGTCTACCCATATATTTGCAAATCTCCTGAAAAACATCTTCTCATTTTTCCAGTGGCCTACACAATTCCATACATTTTTTCCACATAAACAAGTAATAGATTTGTACTTGCTTCTCTGCCCACACTATATATATAAAAGCTCTTTCAGTCTGGACACAGAACTTAGCATTGATTGTAAATAGGTGCATACATATTTTCATAAACAATGGCTTATTTGCTTTATAAGAGCTTTCATAGGAAGAAGACAATACAAAAGAGCACTGAAGATTTAGTGCAAATCTGACCAAATTGTATGAAAAGTTCCTGTACAAAGTTGTAACATGTATTTTATTTCTAGCAAGAACTACACAAGAAAAATATGTTTTTAAAAAGAAATTCAGGGTGTGTCTCATGGAGTCTTAATAATACTGCCTACTGACTTCTTGTGAAGTTATTCAGCATTATTCAGCTCTTATGTTATTACCTAACATTTAGGTTTCTGTCTTGACACAAACTATATTGTGTACTTTTTAGAACAAGTACTGTATTTCTGTTTTTGTTCCTTTGAATCTCCCCAGTGCTTTGTACTTTTAATAAATGTTCAATTACATTGGTTGAGTGAAGTATAGGAAATTTAGGTGGGGATATGGAATCACTTCTTAAGGTGAAATTTTTCTAACTGGTTACTAACTTCAGTAAGACCACATAAGTTCATTGTTGAAAACCATTAACCAATTTATTAGGCTTGATGTTTTTCATGTACCTTGTGGCTTTGGATAATCTCTTTGGTTTGTTCCTCTCCTTGTGTTCTGTGGAAAAACAAATAATAGCAAATCTAGAGATCTTATCTGAAACTTACCCTGGCCAACAGAATTAATTTTTGTTTGCTATGAAGGTTAAGCAATAAAAACATTGGATCTAGAAACTGCAGATCTTTTTACCAGATCTAGTTTCAGCAAACAAATTGGTCTTCAGATCACCACACCCTTTCTTATTCAAAGAAGGAAAAATATGAATTCTGCAGCATTTTTATTTATTTTTATTTTTGCAACATTTTTACACTGTTTAAAAAATTAGCAAGGCATTCCAAGTTAAGTTTAGGCATCTCATGCCTACAATTCTCATTATATCTGCATGTTAAAACTTATTAACATTTAAATCCAACTTGAAATATTGTTAGAAAAAAGCCAAACAAATGTCCACTAACCAACCCAGCATCACATAAACACATTTTTAAATGAAATAATATTGGATTGTTCACATATTTTTACAAACAAAAGTTTACATGGTCATATATATCTGGGCTAAATACAATTGTTATGGTTAGATATGAGGTGTCCTCCTCATGTGTGAGAAAATGCAAGAATTTTCAGAGGTGAAATGATTAGCTTATAAGAGGTGTCACCTAATCAGTGGATTAAACCACGGATACGGATTAACTGGGTGGTGTGGTATGGTTGGAGGAGGGAGGTCACTGGGATTTGTATTTTGTCCCTGGTGAGTGGAACTCTCTTTGCTTTCTGGTTGCCATGTTCTGAACTGCTTTTCTATGCTGTGCCCTTCTGCCATGACGTTGTGCCTCACCTCAGGCCCAGAGTTGTGGAGTTGTCTGACTGTGGACTGAACCACTGAAACTGTGAGCCAAAATACACTATTCATCCTGTGTGTTGTTCTTGTCAGGTCTTTTAGTCATAGCAATGAAAAAATTAACTACAGCAGAAATTAACAAGAAGTGGGATCATTACTGTGACTAATCTGATCATGTGTATGGAATTTTGAAAAACTTAAGAGATGAAAGCTGGGAAAGCTTTAGAATATTGTAAGCAGAACTTAATGGATGATTCTAGTGGGAGCTTAGAAGACCTGAATGTTGACAGGACTGTGGACAGTAAAGATTGGTCTCATGAGGTTTCAGAGAAGGAGAATTATATTGGAAATTGGAGTGGAGGCCATTCATGCTATGTTCTGGCAAAGAAGTTGTCTACACTTTGCCCATATCCTGAGACTTTTTGTGAAGCTGAATTTAAAGGTGATGGACTAACTAATCTGGTGGAGGAAATTTCAAGGCCACACAGCAATCAGGTGGTGGCATGGATATTGCTAGTGACTTTCAGCAAAATTTACTGTGATAATCAGGAGCAGAAATCAAAATAGAAATATTTTTAAAACTTGCAATTTGGCCAGAAAGTGTAAGTAAAACTGGGACTAAGGAAATGGTGGTTGTTAAAGTTATTACAGTCACTAAAGAGATATTAAGTACTTTGCACAGAGAAAGATGGCTTGAGGGCATCTCAGGAATTGTTAAGATCAATCCATCTCAGGATCAAGGGTGTAAAAATAAAAATTCCTTTAAGAGACCTTGGGGTTACCCTTCTTGCACAGGGAGGCCTAGGAAGTTGTTTTACTGTGTTCATTCATCCAAGCACTCAGAGACTGCTGTAACCATGGTCCCAAGAGGCGTGGCTACTGCTTGAATTGGCAGCAGATCTTGATGTCAAGCACATGGTGGTGGTTTTTCAGGATGGCAGGATGCTGTAGTTAGGGGCTTGTGGAGACTTCCACTGAAATTTCAAAGGAAGATCTGGGAGGCCAGGCAAAGTGAAACAGTTTTGGAGTCCCTGTAGGCTGTCCCTAAGAGGACAATGTATGAAGAAGTAATAAGGAAGCCAAAACTGCAGTGGAGATCCCCAAGATTAAGAGATGCCAGTAATGTGGAACATCTGCCAAGGAAGACTATAGGAATCAAGCAGACAAAAACCAAGAGAGAAGCCAGTGACCTGCAGCCAGCAAGGCCATGGGGAAGAATTATAGGCCCTTTGGAGAGAGCATCACAATGCTGTGTGCCCTGGATGCTGGATGTGGAGCTAACAGACTTGTTTGCCCAGCTGGATTTTGATCTTGCTTTGGTCCTATACCTTCTTTCTTTGGACTAATTTCTCCCTTGTGCAATGGAAATGGTTACTATGTTCGAGTATATATATATAAATATAACTTGTTTTTGATCTTTACTGTCATAGCTAAGAATTTGCCTTGCGTCTCAGATGAAATTTTGGACTTGGACTTTTGGGCAATACCAGAACTGTTACAACAATGGGAACTCTTGAAAATGGACTAAATGTATTTTACATTGTGAGATGGTCATGAGCTTTTTGGGGGTCAGGGATGGACTGTTGTGGTCTAGATATGAGGTGTTCCCCAAAAGTTCATGTGTGAGATAATGCAAGAATTTTTGGAGGTGAATGATTAGATTATGAGAGTTGTAACATAATCAGTGGATTAATCTACCCAGTGGATTAACTTGGTGGCAACTATAGGCAAGTAGGGTGTGGTTGGAGGAGATAGGTCACTGGGGGCATGACTTTTGGATTTATATATTGTCCTTGGTGAGTGGAACTCTCTCTGCTTCCTGGTTGTCATATTCTGAGCTGCTTTCCTCTGCCATGCCCTTCTGCCATGATGTTCTGCTTCACCGCAGGCCCAGAGCTATGGAGCTGACTGACCATGGAAACTGTAACCTCTGAAACTATGAACCAAAGTAAACTTTTCCTCTCCTATATTGTTCTTGTCAGGTCTTTTGGTCACAGTCATGAAAAAGTTAACTAAAACAACAATTAATGTCAGAGTCTTTACTATGCTGATGACATTGTGAGTCTCCAGGAAGGGGATACAATGCCCCTCTTCTAAGATGATTTTACTGAATTAGTCCTTTTTTCTGAAGAATGATCTGTGAAATGAATTTAGAGATTTTAGTTGTTGCAGATGCTATTGTGTCCTCTGCATCCCTGTCTTCCTTTTTGCTGTCAGAGCCTGAGTTGTTCATTCTGTCCAGTGGCAATGTCCTTCCCCAGAGGCTGGACCCTTCTTCAGCTTCAGAGGATGAACTTTTGTTGGACCAACCAAAAACATTCCTCTTGTGTCCTTTGCCAAGTTATTGTTTAAGCATGGACCTGAAATGCAATTCCAGCCAGTCCAGCATGAGGCAAAACTTGCTGGAGGTTTTCTAGGAGGATTTGTTTCAAACTTTAAGATAAAAGATATCAACGTTCCGTTTTCTACCTCTGGATTTATGTATATGAGGTGGGAAACGAGGCAGCCATATGGGACCCAGGAAGGGAGCCAGACTCATAGGCCAAGCTGAAATGCTGAGGAGCAGTGAGAAGAAAGAAAGAGCTGGAACCTAAAAAACAGCATTAAATCAGTTATTTAACCAGCCGTATCTCTGGATTTCTTTTCTGGAAGATTATGGATGTCCTTTTTAAAAACGTCAATTTTATTTGGGTTTCCCAATATTCGCAGTCAAAGTCACCCAGATAAACAGGAGAGGGTGATTGCCTTGTTACTTAATGTCATTGGCTCCGGCACAGAACGTTCAAAGTATTGTGTTTGGAAATGTTTATTGTTAAAAAGCGGTGGCTGATTACAAACTGAGCCTCTCTTACCATTATTACTGGATCTGCTTTCTTTATATTTAAATGAATGACTCTAATATTACCACTTTTAGTATCGCTAAATTTGAAAATTAAACATTTATTTCTTAGCAGCAGTGACAAGCTATGATGATAAAGAGTCAACAAAACTCTGTAACAATGAGATCCATAACTAACTGCTGAAATCCCTGGGCACCTCTTAGGAAGCAGAACATGCGCAACAGCCCCTGCCTCTCCCTGTTGTCTGTGCATGTGCCGCCTAGAGTCTGGGCTGAGACTGTTCTCCCCGTTGCACGTGCCAGGGACTAGAAGAGGTTCCCCTCCTCTTTCCTCTGAGTCCTACCCCCACCCCAAAAGTCCTCTTTAAGCCTCATTTCCTATTTACCCAAGCTTCCTCTGAGCCACCTTTTTAAAGAAAGCATCCTAGATGCCCTGTCTGAGCCATATGGCTTGTCATTTAATTGTGTGTACCCTGTATTTTTTCTTATTAGTTCATGTGAAAATAGGAAAAAGAAGGTAGATGTGGTAAGAATACTAAGCCAATGTTTTCTTAATTCTGTCAGACTCACACAACTTCTTTTTGTAAGAAATATTTTTGTAATGCCCCCTTTTCTATTTTGTATCATGAAATCATAGATAATATAACTAACCTACACAGATGGTTTGAAAATACACCAATCCAATGCCCTATCTGTACTATAAAAGAGAACGAAAGGAGAGAAACTCATGATAAATCAGTAAGCGTCTCATGATGTAAATGTTGGCATGTCTGCTTTGGAAGCCACAGTGAATCAGTGAGGAAAAACAGCCTGATGTGAGGTGTCATATGAGCAACTCAAATGCCACAAGCCATGGTGTTCTTAGTGATGTGACCTGAAATGGGGACCACTGGGTAAAGTTAAAAACACAAAATAGCCAAAGTACAGCTTACCTTGATTTATAGGGTAGTCTAACTCCTAGAAATTCAGAGTGTATTAAAAATATGCAAAAATACTTTGTTTATATCAAAATGAGTTTGCTTCTAGGTTTATGTAATTGTTAACGGGTTTTTCACCTAAGTAATGACTGAAAGGGTCTTCAAAAGTCACAAGGCATGCAGGACAGTTCCTCATTGTAGGATACAGTCTTGTGTGTTTTAGCATGTCTGGCAATACTAACCCTCACCCACTGCTCATTAGATAACCCCCCAAGTGCCATAAATTTCTAGAAAGATCACTGAGAGGTACTGGATCTAATGAGATCCACTGGGATAAATCAAAGCTCACTGGAAATAAGATTGTGAGCAGAAAATCCTGAATTTGCCCCTCAGCTTTCCAGGCCCTGAGAGCACAAGGTAAACCCAAAATGTTGGTTTACTGATTCACTGCCCTAGTACTCAAGGGCATGCACCTGACCAGCCAAAGACGGCAGCAATGCAAATGGAAGAAAGGATAGTCTACTTCATCCTCAGTGTTTCCATTTGCCCACTTATTTACCAGTTGAGTTCCCATGTATACCAGTTTGAACAAGTGGGTCCTTGATTGTAAGAATTGTTCTATGTTTTGATAGTTGTGTTCAACCTTTGTCATTGTCTTTCTGGGACAGGATGTGTTTACCTCCTCACTACATGATGCTAGAAGTGAATGTCACATTTGGTTCTTTTCATAGTTGCTATTTCTCTATTCAGAATCCCTGTATATAAAGTCATTTTCTTTAATTCTTTGAACATATTTGTAGTAAATGCTTTGAAGCCTTTGCTTTGGGGCCCTTGCAGAGTCAATGGGCTCTGCTGACCACCCATACCTGATTCTCACATTTATGAAAATAAAAAGAAAATCACAATGAAGTCACAGCAAAAGAGCAATGGAGTCTGGAGGCCATCAGGAGACAGGGCTTATGTGTGATTCCAGCTGTACTGGAACTTTGGTCACCTCTCCTGTTTGACCTCAGGTATCTGGAAAGACTGGAAAATGTCTGTTTTAGTCAGCTTTTACTGCTATGACCAAAAGACCTGATAAGAACAATTTTGGAAGAGGAATAGTTCATTCAGGTGCTCATGGTTTAAAGGTCTCAGTTCACAGACTGCTGGCTCTATTACTCTGGGTCCAAGGTGAGGCAGAACATCATGGCGGAAGAGTGTGGCAGAAGAAAGCAGCTCAGAATATGACACCAGGAAGCAGAAAGAGAGACACTGAAGACCAGAAACAAAATATACCCCAAAGGCATGCCCCCAGTGATCCTCCACCTCCAGCCACAACCTACCTGCCTACAGTTACCACCCAATTAATTCCTATTAGGGAATTAATGCACTGATTAGGATAGAACTCTCATAATCATTTCACCTCTAAATTTTCTTGCATTGTCTCATGCATGAGCTTGTCAGGGACACCTTTTATCTAAACCATAATAATTACACTGTGCCACATGCTCAAGGTGCACACCAAGAGGTTATTCGAGTCATGTTACATGAACATTTCCATTCCATTTATATAGTGTTCCTTATCTTCTATTGGTTACCTGGCCCCTGTTCCTTCTCAACATCTAAGCCCCCACTTTTTCTGCCTTCCTTGGAATACTGATACAGAACTATCTGAACCCATGTCTCTAAAACTTCAAATCCCCAAGACTCCTGATAAAGTGCTATTTACTTTTGCACTTTTTGAATTTGACTTGATCTACACATATCAAGGTTCCAGCAGCACATTCTCTCCTTGTGGTCAAAACTTCATGGGAAAGAAACCACACCATTATCAGTAACTACTTTAAAAATTCACAATGAGAAATCCCTGTCCAAGGACAGAAACCTCTGAAGCTATGAAACAGTTAAGGAAGAGAGGGCTCTGGGATCAGAAAGAAGTATTAACTGGGGCCGTGTGGCCTGGATTAGTGGTCAGGACCTTCTGGAAGAACTACAGTGATAGGCATCCCCAAGGAGAGGAAGGCCCTCCAGCTGGCATGTCCTCTTACAGGCCAACCCATGAAAGAGTACATGGTGAGCCTGGACTCACTGAACCGGGGGCACTGGAGGAACACAAGGTTCTCTGGCTTCAAGCCTGGGAGACTGGTGTGTTCATCTCATGGTTGGGATGCCCTGGAGCCTGGGACTGGGTTAGAAATACTTAGCCTCAGCCAGGTTTTGGTTCCCTAGATTGCACTCATATCTGCTTTGTTTACATCTGTCCTTTCATGGCTGATCACCCTAAACTCCATCTAATAACTATTTATTTAGACAGTGCATACGTTCAGACTGGTCACAGTAGGGCTCTGGGTCTGAGAACTATGTGTTAATATCTCCTCTTTGAATCTTGACAGTTTAACCCTCAAAGAGTCATTTCATTTCTCACATTTCTAGTTACCAAGGAGCTACACTCTGATGTCTAGGTACAGGCCACCTCCCCATCTGAATGGTGAACTCTGAAGGGCAGGACACAACCTCATGTCAAGCAGACCTCTGAGGCAGAAGAGAAGGGCCGACACTCCCCAAGCTGTGCTTTTTGTCTTCTTGTCTTCCATTTTTGACAGGTGTGGCTGCCCCAAATGCCTCCTGGCTCGTGGTCTATCAGATGCCTCATGGCTGCTCTGGGAGACTTACACTTTCGCTGATGTCATTAGCAGGTGGTGGAAACTGTAGGTGCTGTACACTGTAGCCCAATTGTAGGAAGTAGGTTCCTGGGAGGGGTGAGAGGATGCCCTGGAAGGGTGTCTTGTCCCCAGCCACCATGAGCTGAGGAGCTTTCCTCCATCACACCCTTTTGTCATGATGTTCTGCCTCATCTCAGGCCCGAAGTAATTGAACTGGCTGACCATGGACAGAAACCTCTGAAACCATGAGCCTAAAATAAATCTTTCCTTCTCTTAGATTGTTATTTTCAGGTATTTGATCACAGCAACAAAAAGTTGACTAAAACAGTTGTTAATACTAAGGCCAGTAGCTGGGGTTGGTAACACTAAGGGTGGCTAGCAGCCAGAGAATGTCAGGGACTACAGAGAGCAATAGAGAGTTGCCAGGAGCCACTAGCTCCAGCTGCTGGTGGAGTTCCAGACAGTTGCGGGTAGTTGCTAGCTCTGGCTGCCAGGAGAGCCATGAGGAGAGGTGCTAACAATGGGCGCTGGGAGCCACTGGCATTCAGAGCTCAGAGCTGCTAATACTAGAGGATTTATGCAGCACTTTGCTTATTCATGATTTCTATCTGAATTGAGCAAAAGGATCCTCAGCTGATTGGTAACATGTAGGTGCCAGCAACTTCCTGACTTGTGGTATGAGCCCATGGGTGAGCTATCCACGTGGAGCCTACCATACTGAACTGTGAAATAATTGTCACAGGACTAACAGAAGACAAAATGAGATAAGGAATGTACAAGATATGCTAAGATGTTATTGATAAACATTATTGTCTTTTCCTATCTCTCTGTGTCAGGAGCTTTATTTCCCAGGTAATCACTAGAACATTTAGTCCTGGATTCTGGTTGCTGCTCAGTAAACAACAGTTCAGGGAATTATTTGCTGCTTCTCTCTTCTTTTGCAGTTTTTGTTGGTGGATTTCAGGCTGTGTTCAGCACAGTCTTAGCAGTTGTGAGGAGGTGCCCAAGAGCCCAATGGAACAGAGGAGGTGAAGCAGACAGGGACAGGTGAGAAAGTGAGGGTGGAAATTGAGGGAGGGAGCAGCTGGACTCTAGGCCCACTATGTTAATACCGTGAGTCCACATTTAACTTGATTTGGGAACAATTTTTCTTCCTTTTTTTTTTTAAGATGGTATTCTGTGATTTAAATGAAACGACTGCCTTGTGCTTTTAATATCTCAGAGAAGGAATTTAATTTTACAAATGACACAAATGTCTATATCTTTATCATCTGGAACATTAAGCTTTATAATTAAGCTAAATAAAAAAAAATTCAGTAGGGCATGGTGGCATGCATATGTAATCTTAGCTACCTGGGAGACTGAGGAGGGAAGATCACTTGAGCCCAGAGTTTGGGCCCAGCCTGGTCAACAGCAAGAACCTGTATTTAAAAAAAAAAAAAAAAAAAAAGTACTATGTTTGAAGTACTCAACAACCACAAGTTGCTGATGGTTAACATTTTGGACTGCACAGATACAAACTTTCCCACCATTGTAGGAAGTTCTGTTAGATATTGCTGGTCTGTATTTTATATTGTTTAAATTGTCGCACTTACTTGATAGTGGCTGCCTGCTCTGGGCTGTCATGTGTTTGTAAGCTTCAAGGGTAAGAGTTGCCCACAGTTATAGATTTGTGTTCTGCTGATAACTTGCTGTGTGGCCTATCTGACTGGCTTCACGTACCCTGTGTTGTGCCAGAGAGGTCTGAGTGAAGTCGAAGATTTCCATTTATTTTATCTTCAAGGATCTCTTTGTTACTTTGTTCTCTTGGACCCACACCCATGTTTAAAATGAACTGCTTTATTAGGTAATAATTGGCTTACCCTTCTACTTTTGTTAACCAAGTCTATTTATAATGACCAACAGAAAACTTCTGATCAACATAAGATAATCAGAATTCTCATATGGAGTTGACATCATTCCAGTACAAACTTAGAAATGGACACTGTGCTTAGCTTAGCAGCCTTATCTTTGATAACTCTACACTTTCCTTGTGGCATCTTTGAAATTTTAAGAAAAACTTATTAATTTCTCCTCTCGTCTCTTCCCCCACCTTATACTTTAAAGGCCCCAAGTTGGAAGTCTTCTGACTACAGGAATATATATAGGATTTCTTTAGATTTTTAAAGGGATTCTAAGTCAAAGGAGTGAAGAACTTCAGAAAAAGCAAATTTAACAGAATTTATCTTAGCAAACAATAATAGTTTATAGACAAGAAAAGACTGAAGAAGCAAAAACAAGACCAAGAATCCAATTTGTCCTTTCAAAGTTACTTTTCTTTAAAATAATTTTTTAGTTGTAGATGGACACAATACCTTTATTTATTTATTTTTAATGTGGTGCTGAGGATCAAACCCAGTGCCTCACATGTGCTAGGCAAGCACTCTACCACTGGGCTACAACCCCAGCCCCAAAGTTACTTTCTTTATCAGGGCTAAAGCAGAGGAGACTTTACCATGCTCTCAAACTGGCCTGTTTGGGCATTTGGCTACTAATGATGCTTTCTCCTGATTTCTTAGGTCCGGTGCTTAGTCGGTTTGGTGATGCAAAATTTAAGAATGAGGGATTTCATTCTGGTCTGGTCTGTGGGCCCTTCTACCATACAGATCGTTGGTGTGTTTTACTGAACACTTCTCTCCCCTTTGGTCAGGCTATTTCTGGGGAGAAGGTGTGACCAGGACTCAGGGAACCAGCACTGCTCTCGTCACCTTCATCCTGGCTTCTTGGCCTCAAAACATCATTCCCAGGTTTTGAAGTCCTTGTTGTCATGCTTTTCCTTGAGTCTTTTGTCCTACCCAGAAAGAGACCATGTGGTGCTGGGCAGATGGCTGCACAGGAGTGTTTCAGACCTCTTGAGCAGGAGACTACGATGACTGTGGGAGAGATAATACCTAAGGGTTGGAGTATGCTCCTCAGCCAGGGCTTTCATGAACCAACCAAGTGAATGAAACAAATGAAAGACAAAGACTAATGGCTATATAAATGTGATCTCCGAATCCAGAGGGCAGCCCAGGAAGCCAACTTCCCGATGATGGGCTCGAGGTACCTTTGGCAGTGGAAATGTCACTAGTGGTGTCTGAGCAGCCCACAAGGCAACAGGCAGGACGCTAGGCCCTGCAGAAGTTGCTGTGGTGATTTCTCTGAAGTCTGTTTCAAGTAGCCCAGTTTCAGCTTGCAGGGTGTCAGAAAAAGGGAGGTTCTTAGAGATTCCAAGAGAGCAAGGTGGGGAAAAATCGGAAATGCTAATTTGGAATGTTGCAGCCAGATATTGGAGGAAGCTAAAAGAATTCAGGATTCAGTCCAGTTTGCAAATAAAACCTCAAAAACAATGAAAAGGGTGCATGATATTTTTTTCTCGCTATGGTCACTTTTATCTCCAACAAAGATAATCACAGCAAGATCAACCAGCTGGCAAAATGGGTCTAATCCCACTAAATGTGGCCTGATCATTGCACAGAGTAGTAAGAAAAGTGATGGACCACGCAGGGTCTTTTAGAATCTGCTTTGCTGGACTTTTGAGAAGGAATCTCAGACTTCTAAAATCTTGTTTAGGCTAGGAAATCAAGCCCAGAACTCACTGTGGGACTATGCTGGCAATACCTATGGATTTGGGCAAATTATTTTCTTCTTGAAAACTCTATTATATCTTCAAGTTCCCTGGGTCTTCTTTTCATAAGGCCGGGGAATGCTTGAAGCAGGTATTTTATGCACATTCTCAAATATGACATTCTACTCAAAATTTTAGTAATATAACCAGTTTTTGATTATATTCTTTTAGAACAGATTTTTATTGAAACTTTGCAAATAACTATTTGTCATAAAATAAAAATACCAACAGTTTTTGAATTCTGAAGGAATGAAGTAGGGAGAAAAAGTAAACATTTCAGTTTTATTTATAAGGTATAATTTATCATATTGCTTTAAACTACATATACCTTAGAAAGAAAAACAATTTCTTCAAATTTGGAAAACATTTATTAGATTGTTAATTATTTTTCTCTCATCAGTTCATTAGTCTCAAGTAATTAACTCTTCTTCGGGTCAGTAGCATATGAGTCCACTGTTTTCTTCATTAGAGTTTTGGAAGTTCTTATCAAGTCCAGTGGAATTCTCTGAAGTGATCAGAAACTTGTATTTGTCAGATTCCTTTATACGACTCTCTGAAAACACAATACTTTAGGATTATAGCTGCTTGAAAAGCCTTTGGGGAAAGCATCAGAGTAAAACAATTAACTTGTCATCTGTGGGCGACAAGACTTAAAATGGCCATGATTAAAGATCTAATAATAGTTCATCATGATAATCACATAATTGATAGGGAAATTTGTTATTTCTGTGACACACATTTCAACATAATAGAATTATGACTGATAACATTATATCAGGACACATCAGAATTCAAGGAATTTCATACACTTTCTGGAACTCTTAAACATCACTGTTTGACAATGTTTCCCATGCAAATTTGATGTGTCAAATAAGCCTAATTAGTTTATCATCTCTTTTGTAAGGGGAGAGAATAGATTCTTTTGAGACCTTCCAGGTTCTCTCTAGAAGGTTCCAAAGTCAATTTGAGGAAAGAAATGGAGAGAGAGAGAGAGAGAAAGAGAGAGAGAGAGAGAGAGAGAGAGAGAGAGAGAGAGGGAGGGAGGGAGACAGGAAGTTTGCTTAAAATATCAAAAGAAAGACTTGACTGGGGGCCTGGAATTGTAGCTCAGTGGTAGAGTGCTTGCCTAGCACGTGTGAGCACTGGGTTTGATTCTCAGCACTGCATATGAATAAATAAAAAATAAAGGTCCATCAACAACTAAAATTAAAAAAAAAAAAAAAAAAAAAAAAAGGCTCGGCTGGGTGCGGTGGCCCATGCCTGTAATGCCAGCAGCTCGTGAGGCTGAGGCAGCCTCAGCAAAAGTGAGGTGCTAAGCAACTCAGTGAGACCCTATCTCTAAATAAAATACAAAATAGGGCTGGGGATGTGACTCAGTGATTGAGTGCCCCTGAGTTCAATTTCCCGTACCTACCCGCAGAAAAAAAGTATCAAAAGACTTAAAACACTTGATTTTAGGTTCATCACATAGCTCTGCTGCTGGCTGAGGCCCAGGCCTGCAATATAGGAGCTCAGTGGCATCAGGCAATTGCTGCTGGATCCAAGTGTCCCACCTGGTCTTCTTCTGGGTGCACAGCAAATTGCTGAGTAATGAAGGAAACCTGAAACTGGGAAATGCAACAATCCAAATGGCACGATTATTAACTCCTAGTGAGAGTTCATGAAGAGATTGATCCTGTTAAAAGGATGAATTTGAATTTGACAGACCTCATAAAATATATGAAGTGGGCGATTATGAAGTCCTTCCATCCTAAGAATCTGGATATGGATGTGTTGTACCCTGTGCATGTTGCAAGCATAATAATAAATATTGCTGTATGTACCTGAGAAAACCTCCAGAAATTTATTCCTGAGGGAGTTCTTTATAAGGTAAAAGTATATGAAACGGACCATAATATTGTAGTCTGTAAAGGAGAACAGCTCTTAGAGATTGACATTGTAGAAAGACTAGCTACTTTCCATATTTGAAAAAAATCCTTATGCCCTTGGAATATTAAGAAGTCATTACACAATTTTTGTGCCTCCACATTGTGTTCTCGAATGCCTGACTTATTGAAATCATTGTAAGGACTACAAATTCAAATCTATTTTAAAGCCAAACTTATGGTACAACTTGAATATCATTTAGAGAATTTATCTATAGATTAAAAAAAATCACTTTATTTTCAGTCAACCCCCCCACACAAATAAAAGACAAGCAACAACATCACAGATTATTATGAAACAATACACAATGACAAAATATTTCTAAGGCAAATACAGCCAGCCCTCTGTATTCACCAGTTCTGCATCCACAGATTCAACTAACTGCAGATTAAAAATATTCAGAAAAAAAATTACATCTGTACTAAACAGGAATAAACATTTTCTTGTCATTATTCTCTAAAAAATATAGTATAGCAACTATTTACGTGGTATTTACATTGTATGAAATGTAATAAGTAATCTAGAGATGATTTATAGTGTATGGGAAGATATACATAAGTTACATGCAAATACAATGCCATTTTATAAGGCACTTGAACATCTGGCATTTTGGTACCTGTGTGGGAGAAAGGAGTGTCCTAGAATCAATCCCCCACAGATACCAAGAGATGACTGTACAGAGAAGTTGCATGGTTGAAAATAACCTTAGCTCATTTAATACTGTGAAGACTTAGTTTTTTTTTAAGCAACCAAAAGACCTAATAAAAGACTAGAAGCAACACACAGTATTTACTACAACCACTTCGTTATGTTCATATACTTTGCTGCTGGAGTTGATTTGATGGGATTCAGATTTAAAAAAAAAAAAAAATTATTTTCCCCAAGGTATACATTCTCAGACTCTTGAGTAATAACCATACTTTTTAACCACAAAGTATTATTCAAATGTTAATGAAATGCTCTCACTGCATCCTCATTTTTTTCTTACAAGGGCCAGTTGAGCTAATGTTTGAACTAAGGAAATTTGACCTCTAGTCCACAGCCCTTTCAGCTGTAGTACCCCATTTACAAACAGAAATTCTTATCTCCCAAGAGACTTAAGCTTATAACCGTGGCTCTTTTTTGTCTGTGCAGTGTATATTTCCCTTTCTTTTTGTTAATGCTAAAGTGAACTTTTGCCAAATAGAGTTGATCAATCCCTGAGTTTAGGGGTGGACATGTGATTCGGACTGGCCAGAGATGACATTCATCTGGACTGTGACCCAAAATAGTCTAATGAGAACGTTCAGGTCCAGAACTTGCATTATATACAGGGAAATATAAGAAACTGCACAGTGGCCAGTCATCTTGCTAACCCTGTGGAATATAAGAAAGAAGTCAGCAGAGCTGATATATTAGATACTTGGATATATAAGGACATGATTTAAATCCCTGAATTCTGTCAAGTTTGAAGTCAAATTAATTGTGGACTTTTCACAAAAATTTCCCCTGTTCACTTTAACCAAATTAGATTTTCTTTATCAATTCTTGAGGAATAGTACATTTTGCCTCATATAAACAAAGTTATTCAAATAAGACAAGTTAAATATTGGAGAAAATATTTCATTTTTTAGTCATGTGTAGTTTCAGAATTTTGATCCAGAAACTGGAGGGGACACCTAGCTAGTCTAGCTCTGGGGAGAGGATCTGAAAATACCTTGCTCTGGATTTTGTGTCTTTCCTCCAAAGTGTACTGGAATCCAACCCCTGTAGAAGCTCAGGGAAAGACTCAGGGAATGGTGCATGAATCTGGGTTAGCGTGGACATCCATGAAGTTCCAAGCATGTGTTCAAATCTTATTCCTGCAATAAGTTGCTCATACTTTGGGGGAATAAAAGATAAGTGAACCACAGGGAATTCGTTTCATAAGACACAAGTTCTTTGTTTTCGAGGCAGATTGTTTAAAAGGTCAAGAAAAACTTCCATCAAGAAAACTTTGTTATTTTAACAGAGAAACCAGTTTCTGGTTTTGTACCAATGTGCTTTTGATATTAAGGATCATTTTAAAAATTCCTGTAATAACTTCATTCAATTTTAACCATCTCATGACCATACATGAAATTCCTCTTTGAAATGTTCTCTTCCATGAACTTTCTACCACTTTCTTATATCCGTATGGCTTGTCCTGTACTTTTCCTCTGTTCCACTGGTGGAACAACCAGTCATTTTGCCTTAGGATAAAAATTATTCTTTTTCCTTGACAATGAAACGATAACCAAAAAACACATTCTCATAACTTATAACTTTCCTTGCCAGGAATATGTCTTACTTTCTTTGCACACAGTTATTTACTTTATTGTTTCTAAAATCTTATATAGTAATGAGAACTTCTAGTAACTTTAATATTTAGAAATATATACTTATTTATTGTATAAATTTCCGTGTTTATGAACATGTCCAAATATTTTTAGTTTCTCTCTACCATATAAAAGGATACTAAAAATATATGAATTTAAGTTCAGTTATTGAGTATTTAACTTACTTAGAAAGGACTAGAGATTTAATGAATATCTATTACTTAATTTAATGTTTCATAACTTTAAGTTACCCAAAAGAAGGTCATTGAAACTGTGAAAGTTCATTTATAAATTTTTATCCCATTTATGTTCACCTCATTTACTTGTACTTAACCATTACGCTTGAATTGTTGTTCATAAAAAAATTGCAAGATGTTAAACAAGGCTGGATGCCATCTTGAGTTATTTCTTTGTTAACTATTTTTACACCACATGCTTGTCATGCAGTTGTTACCAAAGCAAGAACTGAAAGTCAAATACATGTCTTTTTGCTGAAAACTCAGAAAAGGTAGCTCTTCATTATTCAACCAATAATATTACTAGTCTTCTTTACCAAGGATTTACTCAAATCATGTGAACTTGAAAAACATTGGGGTTGGTCTCTGTACTTCCAAGAGTTGAAGGAATACTCAATTCATGTAATCACTTATTTTCCTTTAAGCCAATTAAACAGAGCTCCTCTATGGAATTTTATAAATTAATTTGATAATACCATCCAGATAGGAAAACATCGCATAGCAACATGGATATATACATAAACAGATGGATGCAAAGATCTTACAGATTATTTCAGTAGTTTTTTTTTTGGTCAAGTTTTCAAATAACTTTTCCCCTCTTCAGACTAACAATATTTCTTTTATTTTTCTTTGTTCTTTTTAGTTCTACATGACAGTAGAATCTATTAAAAATATGGAATCCTTCATGAGTTTGCATGTCATCCTTGTGCAGGGGCCTTGATAATCTCTGTATTGTTTCAATTTTAGAATATGTGCTACTGAAGAGAGCACAACAGTATTTCAATTAGGTCAAAAGACCAAAAGAGAAAATGGCAGAATAATACTTAATGATGAAATGGATAAAATTTTCCCAAATCTGATGAAAATTTCCCATCCCAAGTAGAATAAATACGAAGAAATTGACATCTATCCAAACTGTTAATCTGAAGCGTTCTCTTCTTCACCCTCTGACTACTTTACTCACTCCAGCAGGGAATTGCTCTCTTGACCTGCCTGACCTTTGCCCTCAACAATTGTCAGCCAGGCTGCTCATTGCAATCACTGCTTTCCAGCTTTTTGTTAGTTATTAATCTTCTCTGAAATGGGTCTTGCTATGTTGCCTAGGCTGATCTTGAACTTGTGGGTTTCCAGATTTTTAAATGTTTGACCCCAAAGTTCCATATGAAAAAATTAGAAAATCAACTAAAAGAAGTCAAATGATCAAATGCATGCGTGAAACCAAATCTTGAATATAAACTTTCTAGTGTGGAAAACAGGATGTGCAGTGTGATTGCATTTTTAAAGTACACATAGAGTGAGGCTTTTGATTATGGCAGAATCAAGAGTTGGCCAAATCCGTCATGCCAAAATATATATGCATAGATACAAAACTGAGTGAAATTGTAAAAGAAGATGTCAGAGTTTTGGATATTTCAAAGGGAAACATTTCAAATGGAAGTTCATCCCATGGAAAAACACTCATCAGAGAGGCAAGTGCTGGGGAAAGAGAAAGGCTTTATTCAGTGGCCAAATAACAGAGAAGAAGGAGTTTTGCTCACAAATCAGCTTCTCAACTCTGGTTAAGCCATTGCAGATACAGGATGGGAATAATGAGGAGGAGGGATAGGCTAATAAAGTGGAGGGATATTCATATGTTTTCTGGGAATAGGCAAAGATCTTCCAGGAGCTTGGATGCCACCTTTTTCACTCTTTTCTTGATCTGGTGTTTCTGGTCATGGTAGCTGGTAGGTGTCTTTAGCCTGGGGAATGGCTTGGAGAGTCCAGGTCAAGTCAACACATTTCTCAAATGTTCAACAGGACTACATACAGAACTGAGTAGAATCTGACCTAAAGGTTAAGACAACAAAGGAGTTAGACACAGTATGAAGGCAGAAATGCCAAGCCTTTTTATCCCATTCCAGTCACCCATTGGACATCCATAGAACTAAGTGAAGAGTTTTTTTTACAGCAAAACTGGCTTTCAGGTCCCTGAAGAGCAACCTAGGCAACCATTATCATCATAACCCTCACATCAGAGGTATTAACTACTACAAAACTTGTGAGAGACTAATAATGTACCCAGCAATTTAACCTACAAAATTAGTGATTTTTAAAATTTATTTATTTTTATTGTAAACAAATGGGATACATGTTGTTTCTCTGTTTGTACATGAAGTAAAGGCATACCATTTGTGTAATCATAATTTTACATTGGGTAATGTTGTTTGATTCATTCTGTTATTTTTATCCCTTCCCCCCACCCCTCTTTTCCCTCTATACAGTCCTTCCTTCTTCCATTCTTGCCCCCCTCCCTAACCCTAACCCTAACACTAACACTAACCCCTCCCACCACCCATTATGTGTCATCATCCACTTATCAGCAAGATCATTCGTCCTTTGGTTTTTTGAGATTGGCTTATCTCACTTAGCACGATATTCTCCAATTTCATCCATTTGCCTGCAAATGCCATAATTTTATCATTCCATTGTATACATATATACACCACAGTTTCTTTATCCATTCATCAATTGAAGGACGTTTAGGTTGGTTCCACAATCTGGGTATTGTGAATTGAGCAGCTATGAACATTGATGTGGATGCATCACTGTAGTATGCTGATTTTAAGTCCTTTGGGTATAGGCCAAGGAGTGGGATAGCTGGGTCAAATGGTGGGTCCATTCCAAGCTTTCTGAGGAATCTCCATACTGCTTTCCAGAGTGGCTGCACTAATTTGCAACCCCACCCGCAATGTATGAGCGTACCTTTTTCCCCACATCCTCACCAACACCTATTATTGCTTGTGTTCTTGATAATCACCATTCTAATTGGGGTGAGATGGAATCTTAGGGTAGTTTTGATTTGCATTTCTCTTATTACTAAAGATGGTGAACATTTTTTCATATATCTGTTGACTGCTTGTAGATCTTCTTCTGTGAAGTGTCTGTTCATTTCCTTAGACCATTTGTTGATTGGATTATTTGTATTCTTGGTGTAGAGATTTTTGAGTTCTTTATATATTCTGGAAATTAGTGCTCTATCTGAAGTATGAGTGGCAAAGATTTTCTCCCACTCTGCAGGCTCTCTCTTCACATTACTGATAGTTTCCTTTGCTGAGAGAAAGATTTTAGTTTGAATCTATCCCAGTTGTTGATTCTTGCTTTTATTTCTTCTGCTATGGGAGTCCTGTTAAGGAAGTCTGATTCTGGGCCGACATGTGGAAGGTTTGGACCTACTTTTTCTTCTATAAGATGAAGGGTCTCTGGTCTGATTCCGAGGTCCTTAATCCATTTTGAGTTGAGTTTTGTGCAGGGTGAGATAGGGGTTTAATTTCATTCTGTTGCATATGGATTTCCAGTTTTCCCAGCACCATTTGTTGAAGAGGCTATCTTTTCTCCATTGCATATTTTTGGCATCTTTGTCTAGTATGAGAAAATTGTAGTTATTTGTGTTTGTGTTCATGACCTCTATTCCGTACCATTGATCTACCTGTCTATTTTGGTACCAATACCATGCCGTTTTTGTTACTATTGCTTTGTAGTAGAGTTGAAGATCTGGTATTGCAATACCCCCTGTTTCACTCTTCCTGCTAAGGATTGCTTTAGCTATTCTGGGTTTCTTATTCTTTCAGATGAATTTCATAATTGCTTGCTCTATTTCTGTAAGGTACATCATTGGGATTTTAATTGGAATTGCATTGAATCTGTATAGCACTTTAGGTAGTATGGCCATTTTGACAATATTAATTCTTCCTGTCCAAGAACATGGGAGATCTTTCCATCTTCTAAGGTTTTCTTTAATTTCTTTCTTTAGTGTTCTGTAGTTCTCATTGTAGAGGTCTTTCACCTTTTTTGTTAGATTGATTCCCAAGTATTTTTTTTTTTTTTTGAGGCTATTGTGAATGGGGTATTTTTCCTAATTTCTCTTTCTGAAGATTCATCACTTATGTATAAAAATGCATTGGATTTATGAGCATTGATCTTGTAACCTGCTACTTTACTGAATTCACTTATGAGTTCTAAAAGTTTTCTGGTGGAATTTCCCGGTTCCTCTAAATATATAATCATGTCATCAGCAAGCAGGGATAGTTTGAGTTCTTCTTTTGCTATTCGTATCCCTTTAATTTCTTTGGTTTGTCTAATTGCTGTGGCTAGAGTCTCAAGAACGATATTGAATAGAAGTGGTGAAAGAGGGCATCCCTGCCTTGTTCCAGTTTTTAGGGGGAATGCTTTCAGTTTTTCACCATTTAGAATGATATTGACCATGGGCTTAGCATAAATGGCCTTTACAATGTTAAGGAATGTACCCACTACCCCAATTTTCTCTAGTGTTTTGAGCATGAAGGGATGCTGTATTTTATCAAATGCTTTTTCTGCATCTATTGAAATAATCATGTGATTCTTAACTTTTAGTCTGTTGATATGGTGAATGACATTTATTGATTTCCAGATGTTGAACCAACCTTGCATCCGTGGAATAAAACCCACTTGATCGTGGTGCACTATCTTTTAAATATATTTTTGTATGCGATTTGCTAAAATTTTGTTGAGAATTTTTGCGTCAATGTTCATTAAGGATATTGGTCTGAAGTTTTCTTTCCTCGATGTGTCTCTGTCTGGTTTAGGTATCAGGGTGATATTGGCTTCATAGAATGCGTTTGGGAGGGTTCCCTCCTCTTCTATTTCATGGAATACTTTGAGGAGTATTGGAATGAGCTCTTCTTTAAAGGTTTTGTAGAACTTGCCTGAGAACCCATCTGGTCCTGGACTTTTCTTTGTTGGTAGGCATTTGATGAACCTCTTCTATTTCATTGCTTGAAATTGATTTATTTAAGTTGTGTATGTCCTCCTCGTTCAGTTTAGGTAATTCATATGTCTCTAGAAACTTGTCGATGTCTTTGAGGTTTTCTGTTTTGTTGGAGTATAGATTTCAAAATAGCTTCTAATTATGTTTTGTATTTCACTCATGTCTGTTGTGATATTTCCTTGTTCATTCCAAATTTTAGTAATTTGAGTTTTCTCTCTTTCTCTTTGTTAGTGTGGCTAAGGGTTTATCAATTTTATTTTTTCAAAGAACCAACTATTTATTTTGTTAATTTTTTTGATTGTTTCTTTTGTTTCAATTTCATTGATTTCAGCTCTGATTTTAACTATTTCCTGTCTTCTACTACTTTTGGTGCTGGTCTGCTCTTCTTTTTCTAGGGCTTTGAGCTGTCGTGTTAAGTCATTTATTTGTTGATTTTTACTTCTTTTGTTGAATGCGCCCCATGAAATAAATCTTCCTCTAAGTACTGCTTTCATAGTTTCCCAGAAATTTTGATATAATGTGTCTTTGTTCTCGTTTACTTCTAAGAATTTTTTAATTTCCCTCCTGATGTCTTCTGTTATCCATTCATCATATAATAGCATATTATTTAATCTCCAGGTATTGGAGAAGTTCCTGTTTTTTATTCTGTCATTTATTTCTAATTTCAATCCATTATGATCTGATAGAGTACAAGGTAGTATCTCTATCTTCTTGTATTTGCTAACAGTAGCTTTGTGGCATAAAATATGGTCTATTTTAGAGAAGGATCCATGTGCTGCTGAGAAGAAAGTGTATTCGTTCTTTGTTGGATGATATATTCTACATATGTACTTTAAGTCTAAATTATTGATTGTGTTATCGAGATCTATGGTTTCTTTATTCAATTTTTGTTTGGAAGGTCTATCCAGTGGTGAGAGAGGTGTGTTAAAATCGCCTAGTATTATTGTGTTGTGGTGTATTTGATTTCTGGATTGAGAAGGATTTGTTTGACATGGATGAGCCAATGTTTGGGGCATAGATGTTTATGATTGTTATGTCTTGCTGATTTATGCTTCCCTTAAGCAGTATGTAATGTCCTTCTTTATCCCTTCTGACTAGTTTTGGCTTGAAGTCCACTTTATCTGAAATGAGGATGGATAATCCAGCTTTTTTGCTGTGTCTGTGTGCATGGTATGTTTTTTCCCATCCTTTCACCTTTAGTCTGTGGGTATCTCTTTCTATGAGATGAGTCTCTTGCAGGCAGCATATTGTTGGATTTTTCTTTTTAATCCAATCTGCCAGTCTATGTCTTTTGATTGATGAGTTCAGGCCATTAACATTCAGGGTTATTATTGTGATATGATTTGTATTCCTAGTCATTTGACTCATTTTTATTTTTTGACATGATTTGGTTTCTCCTTTATTTGGCTATTGCTTTAGGCTAGTTCCTCCCGTTGCTGATTGGCATCGTTATCTTTCATCTCTTCCCCATGGAATATTTTGCTGAGAATGTTCTGTAATGCCAGCTTTCTTTTTGTAAATTCTTTTAGATTTTGTTTATCATGGAAGGATTTTATTTCATCATCAAATCTGAAAGTAAGTTTTGCTGGGTATAAGAATCTTGGTTGGCATCCGTTTTCTTTCAGGGCTTGGTAAATGTTGTTCCAGGCCCTTCTAGCTTTTAGAGTCTGGATTGAAAAATCTGCTGATATTCTTATTGTTTTCCCCCTGAATGTAATTTGATTCTTTTCTCTTGCAGCCTTTAAAATTCTGTCTTTATTTTGTATGTTAGGTATTTTCATAGTAATGTGTCTTGGTGTGGGTCTGTTGTAATTTTGTATTTTTGGAGTCCTATAAGCTTCTTGTACCTGGTTTTCCATTTCATTCTTCAGATTTGGGAAATTTTCTGATATTATTTCATTGAATAGATTGTTCATTCCTTTGATTTGTTTCTCTAAGCCTTCCTCAATCCCAATAATTCTTAAATTTGGCCTTTTCAGAATCTTGCAGATTCTGTTCATGATTTCTTACCATCTTCTCTGTTTGGTCAATTTTGTTTTCAAGATTAAATATTTTGTCTTCAATGTCTGAGGTTCTGTCTTCCAGGTGTTCTATCCTATTGGTTATGCTTTCTATGGAGTTTTTAACTTGGTTTATTGTTTCCTTCATTTCAAGGATTTCTGTTTGTTTTATTTGTTTTCAGTGTCTCTAACTCTTTATTGAAAGATCTTTTGCTTCCCGTATTTGCTCCTTTAACTGTTCATTGGTGCGATCATTTAATGCCTGCATTTGCTCTTTCATCTCTTCCTTCAATGCCTGCATTTGCTCTTTCATCTCCTCGTTTGCTTCCCTGATTGTTTTAATTATGTACATTCTGAACTCCCTTTCTGACATTTCCTTTGTTGTGCTGTCATTGGGTTTTATTGATATAGTATCTAGGTTTGTTTGGGACATTTTCTTCCCTTGTTTTCTCATATTGGTCAGATATCAGTACAACCCTGAGATATTGCAGATTTCCTCTATTGGCTTATAAGGTCCCTGTAGATTTCCAGTATATCACCTCCCAGCCTTCAGTATCCTGAAGTCTTGGAGGACCTTGATAATGCAGTGCTTTTGAAGAAAGCTGCCCCTAGCCTGCTACTGGTCCAGGGCTGGGGGCTGGTTCTGCATGGAAATCCTCTCACTGGGCGGTCCTGCTCCTAGAAGCTGGCTATAGACAGGGCCTGCCCCTGCCTGAGGGAGCCAGGCTGCTTGGGGAAAGCCTCTCCCTGTCCTGCCTTGGTCCCAGAAGCTGCCTGCAGGCCAGGGCCCGCCACTGGGTCCGGGGCTTGGGATTGGCTCTGTGGGGAAAAGCTCCCACTGGGCGGGCCTGCTCCTAGAAGCTGGTTGTGGATTGCGCCTGCTGCCGAAGTGAGCCAGGCTGCTTGGGGAAGCCTCTCACTGCCCTGCTCTGGTCTGAGAAGCCACCTGTGGGCTGGGGCCCACCGCTGGGTCCAGGGCTTGGGTTTGGCTCTGTGCAGAAAAGCTCTCACTGGGTGGGCCTGCTCCTAGAAGCTGGCTGTGGATCGTGCCTGACGTTGGAGGGAGCAGGGCGGCTTGGGGAATACTCTCGCTGCCCTGCCCTGCTCTGAGAAGCTGCCCCCTGTCTGGGCCTGCTGCCTGGGCCGAGCTTCACCTGATGGGAGAGACTCACCCCGCGGCTCTATGTTGGTCTGAGTTTCTCAATACCTCTGCTTCTTGAATCCTGAGTTCTGGAGTGATGGGAGATGCAGTCGCCCTCTAGTCTGCCATCTTGGATCCAAAATTAGTGATTTTTAAGTCAACTAAGGGCAAGTGAAGATAACAGGTTTATTTAGGGTTTTCCTCAGTAACAAAACAACACATGGGAAAATATGTATTCTTGGAAACCTGCTAACATTTTATGTAAAAATGATGAGTCTGTGGCTTAATGCCTGGAGCTGTCCCCTGCCCTGTGCCCTGAGCACACACAGCCTGCAGCCTCGCAGTTTTACCAGGGCAGCACTGGTTGTGAAAATCAGCAGCCTCACTGTCAGAATCCAGTAGGCTTGATTTCAGGTGGAAGATGAAGACCCGCCCCCAGTACTGACTGTAAAAGCAGCTAACTCAGTAGGGATTGTAAGGGGAATTGGCAGCTCTCCTAGCCTGTGATTGCAGTCCTGGTTGGACTAAGGAGCTCATCAGCAGAAATTTAATGAGGAAATCCTAGAAATGAGAGCGCCCTAGAAAAGTTATGTAAGTTCTCCATGCATCCCTGATTGATGCATATGTGTAGGAGAGAGTAAAGAGAGCCTGAAAGAAGCTAAAAGTTAGATAGACTTGAAAATGAACTGAATTTTGAATGTTTTCCTCCATCCACACAGAGATACATTACAAAGGATGGATCTTACAGGCTAAAAGTATTTGAACCCAGTATCTACCCAGTCACTGACCACTGAGCTCTGCAGATACAGGGATGATCTTTAGAAAGTCGGGCTAAAAATTAAACACAAGATAAAAAACAAAACAAAACCTGAAAACAACAACAACAAACCCCAAAACAAAACAAAAAACCCAAGCAGAAGCATTAGTGAGCACACACTGCAGGAGACAAAGATTTTGCTTATTAAGTTCAGTCAAGGTAATAAATACAATAAACACTCAGGGAAAAAAATCAGAGTCTAGAATTGCTATACTATATTATATAAAATGTCAAGTTTCAACAAAAATTATCAGAAATGTAAAGAAACAGAAAATCTGGACCATACTCAAGGAAAAAAAAGAAACAACACAAACTGATTCTTAGTGGGCCCAAAAGAAATTAGATTTGGCAAAATTTTCAAAGCAGCTACTATAAATATATTCAAAGAATAAAGGAAATCATGCTTAAGAATTAAGGAATCAGTGTAATGATAATGATTCAACAAATAGAAGATCTCAATAAAGAAGTAGAAGTAATTTTTTAGAAAAGAACTTAATGGAAATTTCCTTCCTTCCTTCCTTCCCTCCTTCCTTCCTTCCTTCCTTCCTTCCTTCTTTTCTTTCTTTCTTCTTTCCTTCCTTTTTATCTCTTCTTCTCTCTCTTTCTTCCTCCCTTTATTCCTTCTTTCTCCTTCCTTATAACCTTCTTTCCTTTCTTGAAAGGGTCTAACTTTGTTGCCAAGGCTGGTCTCAGACTCCTGGGCTCAAGCAATTCTCCTATCTCAGTCTCCCATGTACCTGGGACTACAGCCATGTGCCACTGTACCTGGTTAGTTTAATGGAAATTCTGAGTTAAAATATATAGTAACAGAAATTTAAAAAATTTACTAGAGGAGATCACAGAAGAATCAGTGAACTTTAAGAACATCACAAGAAATTATTCAGTCTGAAGAACTGAGAGAAAAAAAAGATGATAGAAAAATAAATAGAGCCTCAGATGGGATAACTCAAGCATATCAACATATGTGTAAGTGGAGCCCCAGAAGACTAAAAGAGAAAGAGGCAGAAAAAGTGTAATGATATAACAGATAAAAATTGCCCAAGTTGATGAAAAATATCTACAGACCCAAGAAGTTAAACAAACCTCAAGTAGAATAAATACAAAGAACCACACCTAGACAGATCATAGTATAGGAAGGCAAAGAAAAAGAAAATCTTGAAACTAGCAAAAGAAAATCAACCAATAACATACAAGGGGACAATATAATTAATAATCAGTCTTATTAGAAACATGGAGGCCAAAAGACAGTAGCATGATATATTAAAATTGCTGAAAGAAAAAGAAAAACTGTCAACCGAAAATTTTATATCTAGCAAAACTAACCTTCAATAATGAAGGTAAAATATTCTCAGATGAACAAAATCAGAGAATGTTTTGCTAGTTGACCTGTTTTACAAGCAATACTAGAGGAAATTCTTTAAGCTGAAAGGAAATGATGTCAGGTGGTAACCTGAATCCAAGGAAAAAAATGAAGAACACAGGAAATGGTCAGTATGTGGGTAAATAGTAAAGATTGTTAGTTTATCTTCTTCTTTTAATTTCTTCAGAAGTATTTTGTAAAAATATTATAATTGTATTTTAAGTTTATAACAGATATGTACATATAAGTAATAGCAGCACAAAGGTAGGGGAAATGGAGTTATATTGAAGAAAAGTTACCATATTATATTGGAATTAAGTTAGTATGAACTTGAATTAGTTTATGACAAGGTAAGATGTATATTTTCATCTATGGAGCAATAATTAATAATTTGATATATTTATTTTCTTCTTTATTTAAAATTTTAAATATCTAAAAACCTATCAATGGAAAAAAAAATGTTACAAGTGGTATTTAACACTTGGTAAAAGCGACAGATGAACAAAAAAATCTGCCACATACACAAATTAAATAGCAACATGATAGATAAAATACAAGCTTATCAAAAATTATATTATTTCCTAAACATCTAATTCTATGTCAGACACAATTAGACTGATGACAAAACAAGATCCAACAAAATGCTGTCTACAAGAGACAGATTTTAGATTCAAAGATAAAAATAGAATTGACAGGAACTGGAGTATAGCTCAGTAGTGGAGCATTTGCCTACCATACATGAGGCCCTGGATTCAATCCCCAGCAACGCACAACACACACACACACACACACACACACACACACACACACACACACTGGATTGACGGTAAATGAGTGGAAAAAGATTTACTATGTAAATGGTAAGCATAAGAGAGCTGGGCTGGCTATAGTAATATCAGACAAATTGACTTTAGGACAAGAAATATACTAGAGATATGGGGAAGCTTTTTATAATCGTAAAAAAAAAAAAAAAAAAAAAACTAAGATAGCAGGAGGGTATAATTGTAGACACACCTGAAAACAGAGCTGCAAAATACAATGAAGCAAAAATTGACAGAACTGAAGGAAGAACTAGACAATTCCACGTAATTAGAGACTTCAATACCCAACTTTTGGTAACTGATGAAACAACTGAACAGATAATAAATAAGAGTAGAAAAGACTTAAATACTCTTAATAATAGTAGGGTACACTCTTTAGGATAGAACATGTGTTGGTCCATGAAACAAATCTAAATACATTTAAAATAATTGAAATCCTTCAAAGGATGTTTTCTGGTCACTGGAATTAAATTAGAGTCCATCAACAGAAAAATATTTGGGAAATACTCAAATATTTGCCAGTTAAACACTTTATTTCTAAATAATCCATGGACCAAAGAAAAAATAAAGAAAACTAAAAACATTATGAATTTAAAGTGACCAGAACCCAACATATCAAAATGTAAGGGCTAAAGTGGTGGTTGGGGGAAATTTGTGACACTGAATACCTAATTTTAAGAAGAAAACATATTTCAAATCAATGACATCAACTTTCACCTTAAAATACAGTTAGGAAAATGAAGAGCAAATAAAATCTGAAGTAACCAGAAGAAAGGAAATAAGGGTGAGAGTACAAACCAATAAAACATAAACAGAAACAACATAGATCAATTTAGTTAAACCAAAAGTATGTGTCTAGAAAACATTTATTTTTAAAAAAGGATAAGACATTAGCTGAACCTGGCACACACCTGAAATTCCAACCACTCAGGAGGCTGAGGCAGGAGGACACCAAGTTTGAGGCCAGCCGGGGCAACTTCATGAGACCCCGTAGCTCACTAAGGATGTAGCTCAGTGGTAGAGTGGTTGCCTAGTATTATAGAGGCCCTGGGTTTAACACCCAGAATGGCAATAAATAAATAAATAAATAACAAATACATAAAAGTAAAAATTAGAGAACTTCACACTAATTTGGTATAAATCAAAAGGAATTTAAGAAAATATTATGAGAGATACAAATTAGTAAAACAGACTCAAGAAGAAACAGATTTTGTATAAATCTCTAACAAGTAATATAATTGAATTTGTAGCTAAAAATCTTCCAAAAAAGTAAACACCTGGCCCAAATACTTCCACTAGTGAATCTTACTAACATTTAAGGAAGAAATAATACCAATTCTAATTAAGTTTTTCTATAATATAGAAAAGGAAGCTCACCTCCTAACTCAATTTATTAGAACAGCATTACCCTGATACAAAAGTAAGACAAAGATATTAAAAAATCAGGCACACAGATGAAAAATTCCTTAATCAAATACTTGCAAATCAAGTCCCGCCAAATAAGTGAAAAGATAATACGTTATACTTACAAGGATTTACCTCGGTAATCCAAATTGTGAATAGTGGTTGTATCTGGATGCTGGGATGGTTAGCAGTTCTTTTCCTTTAATTTTTTCAATAAGAAACATGGTTTCTTTCTTCAGTGAGAATTTAAACATTGTGATTTAAGAGAAACATGAAGAGCTTTCTTCCAGTATTCCCTGGGTAGATTGGGAGCAAAGAAACAACTGATCTGGATGAAAGATTTACAAAGAAACAATGTTTCTCACTTTCAACCAAGGAATAGGTAAAAAGAAAGTATGAAGCTAAAAAATGGTAAACATAACAGGATGGCTCTTCCCGTTTCATAAACAAGCAGGAGCCAAACAGACTCACTAGGGACACGCAGGGTCCCCTCAGGCCCCCAACCTCACAGAGGAGCCACCTTCCTCCCTGCGGGATCCAGGAGTTCGCACAAGAGCTAGAACTGTGTTTTGTGGGGCCTAAGTCAAGGACGGATGTGATGATGACGTCGTCGTCAAGGAGGCCGTGTTTTAAGGAGCGTGGCAGGTGCTGAAAAGAGCACTCCTTCATTTTCCGTTCTTATCTGGGAACTTGGACAGTATTATAAAAAGTTACTCTGGCACCAAAAACTGAATGAGAATACAGATGTTCCTTGACTTAGACTGGGGCTGTGGCTTAATAAACCCTTTGTAAATTGAAAATATCATTAAGTGGAAAAGGAGTTTAATACACCTAACCCACAGACCATCATTGCTTAGCCCAGCCTACTTTAAACATGTGCAGAACACATGGGTGCACTGTCACCATCACAAAGTAAAGAATCAAAGACCGAATGCCGTTAAGTTGGGGACCCTTCGTATTATGCACCTAGAAGGGCAATCTCTGCAGGCAGGAGAACAGGACTAGTCTACCTCTGAAAG
This sequence comes from Sciurus vulgaris, assembly GCF_902686455.1. Classification (NCBI taxonomy): domain Eukaryota; kingdom Metazoa; phylum Chordata; class Mammalia; order Rodentia; family Sciuridae; genus Sciurus; species Sciurus vulgaris. The sequence continues at coordinate 54,370,341 of NC_136467.1, forward strand.
CAAGAAGAGGGATATTTTATTTATCATTTTATCTTATAGTTTGCAAAAAATGAAATGATGAATGATATAAGTACAGTCATTCTTCTCTTGTGGGTCTTCCAGCTTCCCCAGAGCTCTGGCTCACAACTCTGGTTGCACAGATTCCTTCCCCTGCTCAGTCCAGACCAGCGTGGGCAAGTGTGGAGACTGTGTCTGGAGTCAGGACCAGACCCCACTGAACTGGTGCTGATGCCGCTGAGGACTGGCTGTGCCAGGCGTGAACAACCCTGGGCTTAAAATGTGTGAGGTCTCTCCCTCCCTGGCCCCACATGCCTCCCCACCTCTTTGACAATTCCCCAACTCCTTTAGCAAAAAGCACCACTTGCGGTAGAGACAGAAGTTCTACTGTGCTAAGTGCAGGGGAGAAAAACCTTGGTCGGGGCTTCTAAATAAAATGCCAACTGTTCATTCAAAGAATTTTCTAAAGATGTCAAGAATCATTAGAGGAATGGTAACATCTCTAATTAAAAATGGGAATGTGTCAGACCTGATTTACGGGGCGGAACAGCAATGTGAAAGATGCTGATGCTGGCTTGGCTGGAGATTGATTGTGAAGAACTGGAAACTGAGAGCCATAGTCACTTACAGGACCAAAGACAGGGACTAGGCAAAGCGTGTAGGGAGAACTGCTCTCAGATAGCAGATGACGGGGACCCTCGAGAAGGCCATGGAAGCCTTGGAGAGCAGGTGTGGAGTTGCTTGTGGGCCAGCAGTTTCCTGGAGGCTAGCTGTACTGGTGGAGAGGCCCTGACTCTCTAGGTGCTATCTGACTCTTCCTTCTGGTGCCTCCCTATGAACCCTAAATACTATCTTCATCCTATGTCACCCCCCTGGGTTTGACCACAGTCAGAACACCCATGAGGAATCCCAGCTGAAACCCCTTTTGCGCTTGAAAGCCAAGCTATCTATGGTCCCTTGGGATGTGCAGCACCCGGGCCACCGTTCACAGCCCCAAGGTTGGTTTGCCTGTTTTAATCTGCTTCCTGTGATCCTGGTCTCCCACACATTCTCTCTCCTGGGCTCTGCAAGCTTGTGTTGCTTTACTTGGCTTCTAAACCTCACTCTGCAGGCACTCAATGGAATTTTATTGAAAGGCGCTGTGACGCAGTGCTTAAGCACAGACTTCAAGAGGCTGTGCAGTTGTGGCCAGTTACTTAAGCTCTTTCTGTATTAGTCTCCCTCTGTGTGAAAGGGGATAATAGCACAACTTGCTTTCATAAAGTCTTAAGAATTGAAAGAGTGAATATGTATAGACACATGAATAATGGCTGGCATAGGGCACAAGAGTTGGCTCTTATCCATACCAAACTTATTTATTGAGCAGCTACTTGCCACATGCTGGGCTCGGTGTTGGAGATGAAATGTGGAATGATAAGAAGCATCAACCTTGTCTAGACTAAATGAGAGATATTTAGACTTTAATTAATAATTATACTGTACATAACAGGAAAGTCTTAATCTGTTTCCTGTTACTCTAATGGAACACACGAGACTGGGTAATTTATAAAGAAAAGGTGTTATTTGGCTTATGGTTCTGGAAGTCCAAGAACATGTTGCTGGCCTCTGCTTGGCTTCTGGTGAAAGCCTCATGGCAGAAAGCAGAAGGGCCAGCAGGTGTGGACAAAGGGATCACATGGTGGGAGAGGAAGCAAGAGAAAGCCATGGAAGCTGAACTTGCTTTATAACAATCTGCAGTAACTAATCCAGTCCCAAGAGACTAAATACTCACTCTATCCCGTGAGATGGCATTAATTCATGCAGTAAGGCTCTGTCCTCAAGTCCTGATGGCCCACTCGGCCCCACCTCCCAACACAGTTGCATGGAGGGATCGAGTCTTGAGATGGGTTTTGGTGGGAACAAACCATATTCGGACCACCGCAACAGTCTACAGAAGACCTGAGTACAGAACCAGAGAGTGTAATAGAAAGCTCTCCCCTGGGGTGGGGTGAAATATCCAAAGAAGGACCTTGAGATAAACACTGGTCAGCCTTTGGACTATGGCTCCTGGAAAGGAGTTAGTTAGCTCCTTGAACTAAGTAAGGGTCCCGTGATGGAAACAGGATATTACAAACATGGACCACCAAACAACCTGCCAGGAAGATCTTCCTAAATCTTCCACCAGCAATGGGACATGGGGCAAAACCCTAAATTGGCTGAACCTCAATTAACCAGCCCTGGAGTTAAATGATCAATGCTGTTCCCAGAGGTCTGTCCAAGTTCTAGAGCTGGAGGAGATCCCTGATCTCTGCAGCACTGAGAGGTTGGTCCTGTCTGCATACAGAGAGCATTCCAGACTATTTCAGAGTCAGCAATCCCAAAATGCCAAATTATATCAGAGATGTCAAATTATATCAGAAATTTTAAAGACCCAATGATCCTATTAGACATAATTAAAGCTGTCCAGAGACTCTAACTTTGTTTTGGGGATTATATTTCAATATTTTCCATCTTTTTTAATTGGTGCAAAATAATTAAACAGAATAGTGGGTTTCATTATGGCATATTTGTACATGTACATAACATAATTTGATCAATTTTGTTTTGGTGTTTTTTTTTTTAAAAGGTAGAAAAATAATTAATATGTAACTCATGGGCAGAGACTTGTTCATTCTTTTAAGCCTAATCCAGGGCTACTAGAATGCAAATTAGGTTTTTCTTCTTTTCTGGAAAATCTCACTGTTAACTGGGACATATTCAGATAATCACTTTCCATATCCAGTATAGTATTCTACAAGTTTCTTAGTCCAATGTCTATTTTTGTTTCAGAATACTGGAGACTGGGGAATGTATAAAGATAGAGGTTCTGGAAGCCAGGAAGTCCAAGATTGGGTGACTTCATCTAATTAGCTTCTGGAGAGAGTCACATGCTGCTTCAACTCATGGCAGAAAGTGGAAGGACAAACAGGCTGGTGAGAATGAGAAAGTTGAGGGCAGCCTCACTGTATAACAACCTCCTGTCATGGAAACTAATCAGTCCAATCAGAGCAAGAATTCACTCACAGAAGAAAGGCATTCATCCATGATGGGTCTGCCCACAAGACCCAAACACCTCCTACTAGGCCCCACCTTACGACTGGCAAATTGGGGACCAAGTTTCAACGTGAGTTTTGGTGGAAACAAATCATTGAAACCAAAGCAACTGATTCTCCAAACCTGGGCAGGCTCCCTACCAAAAATGGACTTGATGCTTCACCTTCTGAAGTGTGGTTGGTTCCAGGAGCAGCAGACATCAATATCCTGGGAGACTGGGAGACATGCAGAGCCTCAGGCCTCACTTGGATCTGCATTTGAAAAAGGTGAGTGGTAAATGCATCAAATTGGAGAAACACTGATCTGATGGGTGTTGGTAGGCTGCCCACCTCTGTTTAATGAGCGCTGTGAATAGGACACCTTCATCTACCTTGTACCAACTCACAGGACCCAACAGTCATCTCCCTCCAAGTTTTCAGGTAATGTAAGACTACTATACTGGATATGGAAAGTGGTTATCTGAATATTTCAGGGCTAACAGTGAGATTTTCCAGCAAAGAAGAAAAATATAATTTGCATTCCTGAATAGATACACATTCCATTATGACTCTGTCATCACTTCACCAAAATTTGCCTTTCAGCAAATAGTCAGCTCCATACACTGACCTCAATGAGGCCTGCGGTACCTTCCAGTGAACCAGCAAGTGTGGGTGTCCTGCTGGGTGTCGGGGTCTGGAGCCAACAGCATGCAATTCCTTTCCTTGAGTTTTGGGATTGCAAAGACTTGGGGCCAAATTCAGCTGAAACTTCTGAACATTCTCAAGTTTCCCATTATAACCCTCCTAAATCCTGAACATTCTTCATGGTTTTAAGCCAAAGACATAATCTATTCTATTCTAATCTAATCTATTTATCTGAGTCAAGGAATGTGTTTTGGGGGATGGTTTTAACTTCTTCTGTGAGAAGGTAGCAAGAATCGCCACACATCCTGCATGGGCAAGGGAAAGGGTTCCTGTGGAGGGATGGACTGGCTGTAAATTAATCACTAAGAAATTTATTTAACAGCAAGAACCACGGGAAACAGAATGTGGGCGTGGCGGGAGCCATGCTAAAGGGTCTGGCTCTAACAAAATGGAGGAGCCCACGTTCTCTTTATTTAGAGTGGTACAGATCAAGGGGGGACCTGGAGGAGCTTCTTCTGTGAGAAACAGGATGGGGTGGAGTTAAACAACCCATTTTGTTCTAGCAGGTCATCCCAGCAGGGCCTGTAAATTCCAGGGTGAGTCACTGCTCGGAAACCACATACTCCAGGCAATCTGAAACAATCTCTCACGATTGTCAGTTCCTGAGAGCCAGAGTTCCATGTCTACAGTGTGACCAAGCCTGGTTTTATTGGCTGGCCATGGATGGCGCCCCACAAGGGAAGAAAGGGGAAAGTGAGGCTATGCGTTCTTGAGGCTATACATTTGTGATTCTTAATCTTGGCTGCACCCAAGAAACTAAAAACTACTGATACCCAAATTGCACCCCAGGTCAGTCAAAGAGCACTTGCATAACAAAAGAGTCACACGCAAGCACATGCCTTAATGTTCTAAGTGCTCTTCATTTTTTAATTCACTTTCCATAGTAACCCACATGGTAGGTCCTCTCATTATCAGGTTTTGATGACTTTGGGGCCCTGGGGAATTACCCAGGCAGTTTGTCAGATTCTGCATTTGACCTTTAAAATAAACCGCTTCAGACTGAGCTGCCGGGTGATCCTAACACACAGGGCTAAGCTCCTCTGATCCAGACTCAGTGGGAACGCCAACTGCTCTTCACTCCAGTCTCACCGAACCTGTGCTCACCTGGGCAGGAGGTGGGTGTCAGGCTGGCTTGGAGTTGGGGAAATGTGGACCCTTATATCAAGGTAACACTTCTCTTTTTTTCTAGGTCCCCACATCTCAGTGGTGGCAAACCATTCCAAAATTTCTTCTCCCTGGCTCCAATCTCCTCCCCTGCCCTCCTAGCCTTTCATCTCCTTTCCATCTTACCCTTCCTTTAATCTCATCAACCTAAATAAGTTTCAGCACTGCTCATTGCCTGTTGGGTTAAGTCTGAATTCTACCAGGCATTCCAGGCCCTGCATGTCCTCAGCTGGCTGGCTTTGTTTCTCTAAAGCTCCTCTGCTTTTTGTGATAAAAAACAGGAACCACTTGTGGAACCATTTGTATGGTATGTTTCCATTTCCACAGACAAGATATCATTCAAGGAAAAATGCTCATGCCTGACTGACTGCTAGGTTGGCTGTTCCTGGAGAGGAGTCACAGGGTAGCACTATTGTTGAGTCAAGTCTAGGGACTGGCCTTCATAAAACAAATGCTCATGTGCTTTTGTTTGGCTCAATATTGCTGGAAGAATGTCTAAGAATCTGGTTATAGTGATTACCTTTTTGCATGGTCAGGATATTATTTTTAGTACCTTTTGAATTTTGTACCATATTACCTATATAGTTATTTATGACTAAAAGGAAGCAACTGATGAGATTTAAAATAGAACATTGTTAAAAACTGCATAATCTGTTGTAAAATAGAAGAGGCAATGTACATTTTTTTTGTCTTTAAAAAAATTGGATTTTCATCTTTAGTAACTTTAGTACAGTAAGAGACCAAATTTGAACCTTTAGAAATTAGCTTTTATTTTTTCATTTGACAAATACCACCCTGTGCCAGGCATCATGCTAGATACTGGGGATACAAATGAAGACCAAATCCGAAACTTCCTCCCTCAAGTTTCCTTTCCTCCTGGGGTTTAAAGTTTAGATGTCTAAATTTCTAGTCCTGGGTATGTCACAATCTAGCTGTTGGATCTTAGAAACTCTGGGCTTAACTTTCCACCTCTAAAATAGGGGCTGTACAAGATCTTAGATATCTAATCCTTTATTCTGCCTCTGAAAGGTAGAGTACATCATAGCACAGGTTGAACACTGTATTAGTTTTCTAGGGCTAAGTAACAAATTACCCCCAATTTAGTGGCTTAAAATATCACAAATAATTTTATAACTGGAAATGAGAAATCTGGCTCAGGTCTCAACGGGCTGAAATCTAGGTGCTGGTAGAGCTGCATATCTTTCTGGATGTTTTATGGGAGAATCTGTTTTCTTGCCCTTCCAGTCTTGAGTGACCTCTGTCTTTCCTTGACTGGTGACCTCCATCTTAGTGGGTTTGAGCTGCTATAACAAAACGCCATAAGCAGGGTGGCTTATAAACAACAGAAGTTTATTTCTCACAGTTTTAGAGGCTAGGAAATCTAAAATCAAGGGGATGGCAGATGTGGTATCTGGCAATGGCATGCTTTCTGATTCATATGTTGCCTTCTCCCTGGGTCCTCATAGTAGAAGGGGCAAAGGCAGCTCTCTGGCTGTCTTTTACAAGGGCACTGATCCGTTCTCCTCCATGAGGCCTCATAGATTAATCAACTTCTAATGACCCCATCTCTAAATACCATCACATTGAGGATCAGGTTTTAACACATTTGTGGAGACATAAATCTTCATGCTATGGCAGCTCTTTCTTTCAGTTTTCAGAGTCAGCATCAGTGGGTCAAGTTCTCACATTGCACCACACTGACCCCATTTGCCTCTCTGCTACACTTAAGGGCCCTCGTGAAAACATTGGTAACTCTTAGATAGTCCAGGATCATCAATCTCCACCCCCACTTTTTATTTTTGGTACCGGGGTTTGAACGCAGGGGCATTTTACCCCCTGGAGCTAATACCCAGTCCTATTTTATTTTGAGACAGAGTCTTGCCAAGTTGCTGAGGGTCTCGCTAAATTGTTGAGACAGGTCCTGAAATTGCAATCTCTTTGCCTTAGGCTACTGAGTCACTGGGATTATAGGTATGCACTACCACACCTGGTCAATCTCCCTATTTTAAGGCCAGTTGATTGGCAATCTTAACTCTATCTGTATTTTTGTTTTTTGAGATTGGGTCTCAGTGTGTTGTCCAGGCTGGTCTCAACTCGTAGGCTGCAGAGATCCTCCTATGTCAACCTCCCTAACTGCTAGGAACACAGGTGCATTCCACCAGGTTTGGTAGTATCTGTAATATTGATTGCCTTTTGCTATGTGACATAACATTTTCACAGGTTTTGGAAATTAGAACCTGATCCTCTTTGGGGGTTTGTTATTTTGCCTAACAAGATATTAAGTAGATACCATAAGGCAGTGGTTCTCTGGCTTTTGAAATTCACTGACCATTGAAAAAAAATGTTTTTGTTATCTATATCTGTGTAACAAATCATTCCCAAATGTAGTAATTTAAGACAAGAAACAAAAACAAAATATGTATTTTTTTTTTCACCAATCTGGGGTTCTAGCTGGGCTTGGCTGAATGACTCATGTCTTGATAGATGAGTTAATACTGGATGTCAGTTAGGCACTTGTCTTGGGCTATTAGCCAGGAGCTTTGGGCTTCTACCTCTGGCTGCCTGGGCTTCCTAACAGCATGGCAGTTGGATCTTAAGAGGACTAGGCGGAGGCCAAAGTCTTCCTATGATCTAATTTCAGAAGTCCTATACAGTCATGTCCACCCCATTTTATTAGTCAAGTAAGTCACTAAGTAACCCAGACTCAGAGGAGACAAATTAGATATACCTCTTAATGGGAGAAGTACCTGAGAATTTGTAGCTGTCTTTAATCTGCCACATACACACACATATACAAACATGTGCAAGCAAATAAAATGGAGGACTAATAGTGTTACCATGTTTTATTCTGATATAGAAATATTTTTAAAAAATGACATCCCAAAATGTTGCTACTTTATTTTCATATTATCATGTGTCTTTTTAAAAGTCAGTGCTTTTTCCTATCAGAACAAATTTCCAGAACAAATGGTAGTTCTTTTTTTTTTTTTTTTTGAAAATATAGCTTTGTTTTTATTGGTTTGTCAAAAGGTATAAAATACATTCAATAACTAGAATACCATGTCGGTAGGAAACTAGATAGAAATTGCACACATTTTTACTTGAAAGTATGCATAGGTTATTCATGTAGAAATTTTTATCTTAATAAAAAACTCACTGTTGTACTTATTTCCCCCCATGAATGGGAGGTCCATTGAGAAGCCACCAAGTATATGGCATGAGTACCTCTGTGGTCCAGATTAGTAGTCTCCTGCTTCCCTCATGCACCCCAAGTCCTGCTGGCCTTGGAAGGTTACCCCCTGTTCAGTTCCAGTCCCCAGGGCACAGCCAACAGGCTCCTATGCAGAAGAATCTTCCCGTTATCCAGGGCTTTCCCTGGGGCCACCAGGAAGAGCTCTTTTCTGGCAGCATTGGCTGTCTGGCCTGGCTTGGACTTCATCCAATGTGGCTTCTGCACTATGGGCTGGGCTATTCTGACTCTGCAGTCCTGGACGAGAGTCAGTGATATAACTAGCTTGATGCACTGGGAAGCCTGCCCAACACCACTGCCATCATCCCACCTGAGCTTATCAGAGCCACTGGGAAAACTTTGCAGCACCAGGGTCCACCTCCCTTGAAATGCTGGCTCCTCTCTGGAGACGCCAGGTCCCACAAGGGGATACCCTACTAAGTCAACAAGGAACCTTTACTTGTTCCCCTGAAACCATGGATCTGGAGACCTCTAAGAGCACTAACACCATTTCTAGGCATTGCCTACAGCTACCCCGGGAGGGGCACGGTGCTTGATATCAAGACTGTGTTTCTCGGGAGGCCGAGGCAGGAAGATTCCTTTAGCCCAGGAGTTTGAGGCCTGATCAGCAAGATCTCCCCCACCCCACCCCTCAAAAAGTACTTCTTAAAAGACTACCTGAGGTTTTACCTGTTGATGCTGATTCTCAAGCCAGGGAGACTCCAGCCTTCTGGATTACCTTCCTTCTCTGGGGCCTCAGTGATTCCAGGGAGCAGCATCCTGCTTCCGCTTTCACCTAACAGACAATGTTAGAATATGTAGAAGGAATTGAAAGGGAGGCGGGTCTGAAAAATGGTGGAATGAGAGACATTATTACCCTAAGTACATGTATGATTACACAAATGGTGTGAATCTACATTGTGTACAACCTGAGAAACGAAATGATGTACCCCATTTGTGTACGATGAATCAAAATGCAGTCTGTAAAAAATTAAAAGTTAAATTAAAAAAAATCAAAAAAAAAAAGAACTGGAACAGTTCTAAAATTCTTGCGGCAGAGGGAGGAGTCAGGGCTTACTGTTCGCCCTACTCCTTTTAGGTCACTAGCTCTGTCTTAGAGAAACCATTTCCAAATGGACTTTTCTGTTTGTTGAAGTTGTGCTTGGAGTCAAAGGGCGAATGGAAGTGTGATCCATCTAATCACACGTCTTGGAAGAATGTCTTATTTTTATTTATGACAGGTGTGGAGAGGGACCACTCCAGCATGAGAGAATAAACCCTGATTACAGACTTCATGGAGCAGGGCTGGGGGTCACCCTCCCCATCTAGTGAGGCATTAACAAGCAGGTCAGCCTGAGCAAGGGCAGGCATAGAGCCCGAGATTTGCAATTAGCACAAAGAGCCCATTCAATAGTCTGCAAAGCTCATCCTCCATAATAGTCCTTGTAATGTATAAAGCTGCTCCCCCGCCCACCAGGTACAGCCATTTTGCCCGCCTCCCAACCACTTGTCAATCTGTGAACATCCTGGCTAGCTATTGGTTCATCAGTCAGCTTGCAAGTATCCTTCTCCATATTGGTCCCCTGTTAGCCCAGCAGAATTCAACTGTTTTACTGTAGCTTCCCGCCATCTTTTTTCCATTCTTCTGTCTCTCCATACACACTTTCTCTATCCTCCTGGCTTTCCACCCTCTCTAGCGCAACGCCCTTTTTTTTCCTTCTCTTTTCCTCTCATTTTCTCTCTTACCCTGCAGGGAGACACTGTTTGCTTAATAACTCCCTTATGTGATTTCCCGTGTCCAGCATGGTTCCATGGAAATTCCTTACAGTCACTAATTAGAATCATGATACTCAAGGAGGGGAAACAATTTCACGGACTCCAGTGGGCTCATGGCAATAGAGTTATTTATTTTTCAACCCCAAGGTTACAGAGACGTACCTCTCAAAAAATAATACATCTGTATTTTTCAGACACTCTGGAAAAAATGTGGGCAGCATGATGTGGTGGCAACACGCCTCGATCATGACTCTCTTCTTCCTCGGATTTCACCTCCCCTGTTGCCTGTCTTGGTGAGTGTTAAGATTTTGTTAGGAGCTTAATATTTCAGAAGATACATTTTTTGAAATTTTACCACTGTTCTTGTTTCTCAGTTCTCACACAACCTTAGAATTTAAACATCTTTCCATCTGTTTTTTTTTTTTTCGTCCTTTCCTGCTGGGCGACCCTAATGATGTTTCCCTTGCTGAACGATATGAGCATGCTGTTTACCAGCGATGCTGTGCCTGGTGGGCAACCCCGTCAGCGCCATACTCCATTAATGTTAGTATTAACTGTTGCCAGGAGAGCCGGAGAGAAGACAAAGAGCTTCCACCACCTGGACCTCACTGACACTCCTACCTCTTCTCTCTCCTCATCTGCCAGAGGATTCTTTTTTCCCCCTCTGCAGCATCTTGGACAGACCCCATACTGTATCATAGCCCCGCCCACCCATGTTGCTTTCTTTTTTCCACCTTCCTGCTCTTGTCCCCCTGTGTACCAGTAATAGCTGTGGATGATTGTGGTCAATGGTGACACATTGCTTGAGTTTGAATCCGGCTCTAGTTGTGTTATGTTGGGCCAGTTCCATAACCTCTCTGAGCCTGTTTCCTCCCTTGGCAGATGGAGGATTTGCTAGTCCCCTCCTCATGAGATTGGTATAAACATGAAATGAGATCTGGATGTGAAGACTCTAATATACAGCAAGAATTTGTGGAACAGTGTTTATTCTTGTTACCAGTATTCTTGCGGTCCTCTAGATCTTTTTGGTAATTAGTCCTTAGGGAAATTGACAATGAAGGATGACTGAGTCTACACAGTAGATATAGTAGATGTTAAATAAACTCCATTTTGTATCATGGAGCAGGGGTACTGGGGATTGAAACCAGAGGCACTTTACCACTGAGCTACATCCCCAGTCCTTTTTATTTTGGGAGAGGTTCTCACTAAGTTGCTTAGGGCCTCACTAAGTTGCTGAGGCTGGCCTCAAATTTGCAATCCTCCTGCCTCAGCCTCCTAAATTGCTGGGGATTACAGGTATGTGCCACTGTGCCTGGCTCTATATGTATCATTTCACTGGCCCCCAAACTCTGCTGACATAAGATTCATTGATGGTTTGGAAAGCACATCAGGATCCCTCAGTGTTTTAGGGCTTTTGTTTTGAAAAGGCCCTTTTCTACCATTTACTGCCCATATGAAGAAATAAGACAAATCAATGGACAGAACACCACTCCAATCCAGCCATACCCTGTTCCCTCCCTCTCACCCCCACAGAAGCCTTTTCCTGTGGATTCAGATAAAAAAATCTGCAGGAGACACTTCATGCTGTAGGGTCAGTGTGGAGGTTACATAATACCCAGTAAGTTTGCCTTCGAGGTAAATGTTTGAAATATTTCTCCCGTCAGTTAGATACAAAGAGTATTTTCCCAGCAGACTTTTCCTGATGTCCCAATTTCATGTCCTTACTGTTCCACACTCTGTGTAAGAGAACGCTTTCTGAAAGGTACAAGTTTGTCCAGAAGTTAAATACTATACCAGTATAGATGGGGAAGCCCTGCAGAATTTTATATGTACACATTGTGTGTTGCCCGAGTGACTTCACCTGGGCCAGGCCTCCTGTCTGGTCTGGGCAGCCCAGCCCAGCCCTGGTCACCCATGAACTGCAGGGTTGTAGGAAACAGGTCCAGAGGGCAACTGGGGGCCGCCCTGTCCAGCCACTGAGCTCTGAACTGAGTTCGGGCGACTCCAAACACTGTCCACTGGTTTGCACACCCACAGCACAAAGACAGGTTCCGCTCCTTTGTGCTGTCCGGCCGTCTGCCAGCTCTCAGTCCACGTTGCAGGGGATCCTGTGGCCCTGCCATGAAAGGGCCCTATTGTGATGGCTGGTCAACAAGGCAGAGCTAAGTCTGCTCTGGGCATTGCAGCTGGGAACCTCCCGGCTTTTTACGTGCTGGAGAAGTGCGAGCTTAGTATTGTATTAAGTAAACGGGGCGGAGGCGGGTTCCTTTAAAATACTCAGAGCAAAGAAAAGGAGATATTTATCTGCTCATTGTCTCTGACTAGAGGCTCTTAAAATGACCTGAGAAATGGGCTTATTGCTTTTGAAGCCAGAACTGGGGACAGGCAGTTAGTGTAGAAATGGGGGATCGGGTCAAATCGAGGAAATGAAGCCATGAAGCCATCTGCCTCTGGAAGTTGGAGACTGCCCCTGGGAGAATGGAATGTCAAGGATCTCCGGAGCCCATTGATTACCAGATTTACCTGCCTTTATCAAGGACTGCAAGCATGGAGCTGCTAATTAATGCCCCCTGGGACCTTACCTGCCTGAATCACCTTGGCCTCCCCCTGCCCATGTCTTCTCACTTAATGCAAAACCAGGCCGAGTCACATAGGCAGGAAGGAGAGATAAGCGGGGAGAGAACTGGAGAACAAAAGAGACCTTAACCTACAAAAGATGTAGGGTGCGCTCACTTCCGGGGACTTTAGAACATCAGCCATGGCCCCCTTCTTCCTGCTGGGAGAAGTCTGTATTATTACCTTTAAATAAAACCTGCTTAATCTGCCTGCCTTGGCGTGCTTCTCTAGTGTTCAGACTTCAACGTTAGAGGGAGCAGAACTTGTCACCCGTCAACGGCGGTATCACTTTCATTGTGTCTTTCCTTCTTTTTCCTCCTTCTCACTGAACATTTGTCCTCTTTTCCCACGCTCCTCTGATAGAGATCCAGGCTTCTGCTGGGAATTCTCCCTCCACTGTGTGAACAAACAAGCCGATCATTCAAAGTATTCAGATCACAGGGAAATGTTGGGATTCAGAGTTCCATCTGCTTTGGACTGGTTTTTTTTTTTTTTTTTTTTTTTTTTTGGGCAAATGATGTAGTGAGCTGAATATACACTAAATATACAAATCATCAAGCGCTGTTTAATGCTAGGGCAACTGATCTTTCACAGATGGGTGTCTGGGGTTTTAGCCCTTGCTGAGTACACCAGGTCACCTACCTGGTTCCAGTATCCTTGTCTGTAAAATGATATGGAGGCGCCAATGAACCCCACACTTTCTCCATGACTCAGTTCAAATCCCAGCTTTGCTGTCTGCCTCTTCCTGGTGCTGCGATTCCATAATATGTTTTAATTATTCTAGGACTGACTTGGTAGAAGGGATCCAAAGCAAGCGGAGGCCTCTACGTTACCATTGCGGAAGTTGTGGTGAGAGGCTAACATCTCTGAAGGCACACCAGGGCAGATGTTGAAGTGGAGAGGACAGTGAGACCCAGTGAGCAACTGAGCCTGCTTCCTCTGGCATACAGAAACCTTGACTTGAGGTTCCTCCAGCTCCTCGTGGTCCTTCCCAAACAACTTCCATCTGAAGTGAAGGAACCTGGTTCCTGACGATACCACCGTTTTTCGGTGATCAGCTCTGTTCCTCAGATGTTGAAGTATAAAACCCGAGAAGCACACCAAGGCAGGCATATGAAGCAGGTTTTATTTAGAGGTAGTAACACAGACTTCTCCCTGGAGGGAGGAGGGGGCCATGGCTGGTGGTCTGGAATCCCAAGAAGTGAGCAAGGGCCCTGCCCGTTTTTATAGATATCTCCTGCTCTCCCCACCCACACCTTATCTCTCTCCTTCCTGCCCAGTGATTAGACCCAGGAAATGCCAAAAAGGTGAGAAGCAGATGGGCAGGGGGAAGGGCCAAATGGACTGATTCGGGCAGATAGGGGCCCAGGGGGCATTAATTAGCAATTCGCTGCCTGCAGCTTTTTGGGAGGGGTAGTATAGGCAGGTAACCTTGGTGATCCAAAGGGCTCTGGAGACATTGACATTCCAATCTCCCAGGGGCGGTCTCCAATTCCTAGACTTGGATGGCCTTCATTCCTGGATTTTGTTTTGTTTTCCCTGAGTAGAGGAGATGGGGCTGGGATCCTATGGAGACCACGTACCTGGAATCCCCAGGATACAATAATGTGCGACCGCTGCACATAGAACTCGTTCTACAGTGTCCTCTTTGAGTCTTCAGCTGGGTACTAATCAGCGCATGCTGAAATGACTGGAGGGGAGAATTCCCAGAGCTCACTCAGGACAGGGGTGGTCCCTGTTCCCACCAGTCAGTGGAAAGTCTTACAATCCACCAGGTGCTTATGGGCAAGGTACTGGGAAGGTCATTCAGGGTATTGGCCTAATTAGCATCAGATTAACATGTAGACTATTAACTAGAGGCAGTTCCCACCCTTCCCAAAAAGGGCTTAAAGTACTTTGTGAAAGGGTCAGAATTTCCAAAGTAACTAAATTGTGTTCCAGAACAACTTTAGAATATTTTTAACATAAGGGAATACCTAGTGCTTAGCAAGGAAAAGAAACATGAAGAACTGATACCAAAGGTACATCATATTCAAGTTGCTCAAAACTATGATAAGGGCTTGAAGCGAAGAAAAAATGCTGTTATGAACAGAAAAATAGATAAGGATGACAATGGAGGTCTTGTCAGAAAACAAGGTGGTGAGAAAACAGAGAACAATAATCTTTAAAACACTGAAGGAAAACTATTGTCAACCCGAATTCTCTGCTCAGCAAAAAATATCTTTCAAAACAAATGGAAAAGAAAGACGTTTCCAGACATTCTCAAGCTGAAAAAATTGATCCTCAGCAGACCTGAATTTGAAGAAATGTACTAAAAGAGAGTCCTTCAGGCAGTAGGAAAAATGATACCAGATAAAGACTTAGCTTCACAAAAAGGAATGAAGAGCTCTAGTTGAGGCACTTCAACTATTCGAACATGTAACAAGCTCTGGAGTGGGACTTTTCCTGTTGCCCTGGGCTATTTGAAGCCCACAGTGAGACCAGTGGAAGTTCTCCACATCTGAGCCAACACTGCCAGGAGCCAGAGATTCCTAAGAGGTGACTTATGTGACTCTGTTAGCACCAACACCACCTTCTGCCTTGTAAGTCTGGGAAGGGGAGCGAGAAGTGAGTGTGAGTCACTGGAATCAGTGGGTGTTAGAGTGACCCCTTTCCATGAAGGCAGCTGTACTTTGTCCCCAATTAAGGGATTCTAAGAAAATCAACAATAAATATTGGTATGTAAATTAGTTCCCCCACTTGAGCATTTGATTAGGAAAAGGACTTAGAAAGTCACTGGTTTCCTTCATCCCCAGCTGAGAGGGCTCTCTCTGCCATTTTCCAATGGGCTTGAGCTCAGTCTGTAACTTTACATTCAGGGACAGGAGCTGAGGGCACGGAAGGGCTGAGCCTGCCCTGCATGTCCTTCTAACACATACCCCCCACAGAATGGCATCATCTGGATGCTTGCCTCTCAGAGGGCATTAGCAGTCTATCCAGGAAGGTGGCCACCATAGAGAGAATTCTGCAGCAGTGGCCTGCTGTATGACTCCCTCCCTGTCCTACCTCTCAGCTCAGTACACTAGAGGAACCATCCTGAAAGGGGAAGGTGGGGGCCTGGGGTTTCCTACAATTAATGAAGGGACCAGGAACTACATATTTATATATGCACACACACACACATAGTAGTAGTTATGTATGTATATATAATGGATGATAATGGATAAGTGTCATGTATACTTATCAGTATATTCATATTGTTTACAACTTATTATCATAAATAAAGACAGTGAACACCCTTGCACATAACTCTTTGTGCATATTCTTTACAATTTCCTTTGAATAAGTTCCCACAGGATGCCAACCCAAGAGGTGCACATTTTTAAGGTTTCCCTCCTCTGCCCAAATCTTGTTCTGCTTCAGGGCTTTGAAGCCTGCCTCGGTTCCCCACCTCACCTGCCTTTGGGTAGCTTCCCGGCGCACCCTGTGGTAACAACGTGGTTGCAGCAGCTGTCACACCTTCTCAGTGGTGCGTCCCTTAGAAAAGATGGTCTTTTCTAGTGGTTCCACAATTCCCTAGGGACTCCCTGATTGGCTTGGTGTAGGTCACATGCTCATCTCTGAACCAATGACTATAGCCAGAGAGTACAATGTTCTGATTGACCTCCTTTGGGCCAGTTGTTGGAGTCCTGCAGTCCTGGGGAGACTTCACCCAGCCCACAGGCACCAAGAGAAGGGGAAAGGTGGATCATTAAATAAAAAATGGATCTCTGTTCTGGGACTATGGGAATATCCTTGGAAAATCTATCTCAAGTCCATAGTGAAAAGCTCCTTGCACATGGCAGGGGAGAATATAACAAATGTATTATGTTAAGATTTTGCTTTTAAAATGATGTAACTGTCTGAATCATACCAAAAGAGTGAATAAAATAAATAAGAATATTAAAGTAAATGACTCTAAATATAGTCCCTAGGACATAGACCTGACGAGCATACATTAACTTATCCAATACTGCAGTGGCCTCCTCCTCCTCCTCCTCCCCTTCCTCCTCCTCCTCCTCCTCCTCCTCCTCCTCCTCCTCCTCCTCCTCCTCCTCCTCCATGCATGTGTGTTTCTTGTAACACAAAAAAGAAGTTTTGGTGGTGGTGATGGGGTTTGAGAGGATTGAACGACTAAACCCAGGGCTTCAGGTGCACCAGGCAAATGCTGTACCGATGACAACTCCCCCAGCCCCACAAAAAGGATTCTTAATTCTTAATCCTCTTCTCTATTACCCTAATTTAGGGTGTTAAAAATAATTTTACAACCAGGTACTGCGGTGCATGCCTGTAATCCCAGTGATTCAGGAGGCTGAGGCAAGAGGATTACAAGTTTGAGGTCAGATCTGGGCAGCTTAGTGAGACCCTGTCTCAAAAGAAAGAACAACAAAGGCCTGGGATATGATGCAGTGGTAGAATACCCTTGGATTCAATTCCCAGTGCTGTAAGAAATTTCTCTCTCTCTCTTTCTCTCTCTCTTTCTCTTTTATTAACTGGGAGCTAGGTCCTTTGCATTTTTTATTGTTAACATCATTACAACACTTGCAAGATGATCTTAGAACTCTTTATTTTATAGATAAGGAAACAGGCTGAGAGAGGTTACATAACTTTCCAGAGGGATGGATCTAGTAGCTCCTGCCAAATGTTCAGCCCCAGGTGTGTATACCAAAACACCTTTGTGAAGAAAACAGAATATTCTCTAAAGCAGTGCTGGCTGTTTCTGAGGGCTGATAGTGCTGACAGTGCTCCGCTGCTTCAGAAGCTGCAACTTTGGCTGCCTTTGAACATCTCAATGGCTGTGGAGACAGGACAGCACTAAGAGGAGCAGGGTACCAAAAGGATCTGAAAGTCAGCTATCGGACAAATAAAGAAAGACTGCTGGTATCCTTTCGAAGGATCAAAGGATGCCACACCTAGGTTTGTCCTCCTTGGTGTAGCTGGGACTTGTGAGGTTGTGAGGGGCTTCTTAAAAGCAATTCTGATGCCACCTCCTGGTCAGGCCAAGAACTTGGGTCCTGAAAATACAACAAGAAAAAATGAAGCATCTACAGTCTAATAATCTTTGTTCCGGTCATTATTTCTGCAGGTCATTATTTGAATCTGTGCCTCACATCTTTGACACTGTTTGACTTCCTGGAAAACTCACTCGCAAGAACATGAAACTTGAAGCAGTGGTGTTTGTTACCAGCTTGTCTGCAGACAAAGACCCTTTCTGTTACAGAAATTAGGAGCAGGAATTGATGCCTTCCCCACAAGTGAGCTCACCAAGCAAACGGGTGATCTTCAAACGGGTGATGGTTCCACTCCAGGCTGGTGAATTCCATGAGCAAACAAAGCTCTGTTTGTTAACCTAGTCAGATAAGAATAATCTGGGGCATGTTTTTCTGTACAGGGAATAAGAGTTGGGTGATTCCAATGTATGGATTCTGGCAGACTTCTCTTTAGTCAGTGTCTCTTATTTTGTTACATATATTTTAACTGAAAGAACAGTAATCTTTTAGAAAACCATGAAACCCATATTTTGAATGGGGAAATGTAAGGAAGAAGGATGTGATGTGTACAAAGGACACATCCTGTTCGTGTCAGTTGGACTTAAGCAAAGGTTATGTGGTAGTGGAAGGTGGGTCAGGATCAGCCCAGGGAGGGCAGTGATGCTCAGCTACAGAGAATAGGTTTAATTTTCAAAGTCATTGACGTTAACGAAGAATTTTGACCAGATGAATCAGAACTAGGTTTTTGGGAAAACAATCCATTAGCAATATGTGAAACAGGACAGAAACAGAGGGTGGAGGCCAGTGAGAAGTCTACCACAGTTCCCCGGCTGAAGGGAGGAGGCAGCATTAGCCTCGGGAGCTTCAGATTGGAAAAGACTTCAGGAGAGAGAAGCTACTGGAGAGATAAAGCTACGAGTCAGAGATGGCACCAAGATTTCTGAGCTGGGATGGTGGGAGGGTGGTGGGTAAATGTGAAGGAAATATGCATGTGAAGGAGAGATCGTGAGTCCCTTTGTGGACATCCTGAGTCTCAGTGGAACATTGAGGTGTAGATAGAAGTCAACTGGAAATATGGACCTAGGGCCCCAAGACTAGTGCTGGCTTCCTGGTCAAACGTGAGGGGTCTGGCCAGGTGCAGTGGTGCACACCTATGTTCCCAGAGGCTTGGGAGGCTGAGGCAGGAGGATCACAAGATTAAAGCCAGCCAGCCTCAGTAACTTAGAGAGGCCCTAAGCAACTTAGCAAGACCTTATCTCTAAGTAAAATACTAAAAAAAAAAAAAAAAAAAAAAAAAAGGTCAGTGGTTAAGTCTCTCTGGGTTCAATACTGGTACCAAAACAACAACAAAACAAAACCCCCAAACAGAGTGGTCTGCATTGAGGAGTTAGATGAAGCCATAGCACTGGAAAAGGCCAGAAGAGGTTTCCAAGTAAGCAATAAAAGCCAAGGGAACCAGGTCAAGTCCTTGAAGAAATTCTATTTAGAGAACGTGTGTGGGGGGGGGGGGGGGGGGGGGGTAAGGTTAGAGAAATAGTAGAGAACAAGAGAACAGGGTCTGGGAAGCTGAGGGAGGGAGTGGTTTGTGATCGGCATGCCCAATTTGGTAAAGGGACTGTGAAGTTGAAATGGAAGCTGGTAACCTTTGAGAGAACTTAATGACATGGCGAGGGTCAAAGCCAAGTTACAAAGCATTCAAAAAGTACATGGGTGCTTGCCTAGCATGCAGGAGGCCCTGGGCTTGATTCCCAGCCACTGAAAAAATAAAATAAAATTAAATAATAAAAAAGGCAAATGGGAGTAATTAGTGCCTCTGAAACATCATACCCTTCAACATGGTTGCAATGACAAATGGTTATGTTTTACTACAAGAAATTAAGTGGGAGAAAAATGTGAACTAAAAAATCATACTGTTCTTTACATTGTTCTGTGTGTTTGAAACATAACATACTAAATTGCCACTAAAAGTAAGTGGAGAAAAGAGCACGTGGTATGTCAGAAATGGAAGTAGCTGTGCAAACCACTCCTCAGAGTGGTTTAATGAGTAAAACTGATGGTTTAATGAAGGCTAAGAGAAGGACAGGTGGCACAGCCCCAGAGGATGGCAGGGTAGAAACAGTTTGTTCATTATTTATTTATTTATTTTGATGAGGCAACTTGAACATGTTTATTTCCAGAGTGTGAGACCCCAGGGAGAGAGAGAATGAAGAGGGAGGTGACCAGTAATGAATGGAATGTTGGCCCCAGAAAGACATGTCCATGTCCCAGTCCCTGGACCTATGAATGTGACCTTAGGTAGAAAAAGGGTCTTGACAGAAGTAATTAACAAAAGATCTTGAGATCATCTGGATTATCCATGCAGGACCTGAATCCAATGAAAAGGGTCCTCATAAGAGATGGGAGAGGAGAAGACAGAATAGGAGAAGCTATAGGAAGAGAGGCAGAAATAGAGGTGACACAGTCACCAGCCAAGGAATTCCTGTTGTCATCGAAAACTCTGGAAGGGGCAAGGAGGATTTTCCCCTAGGATCTTTGGGGGGTGGGTGTCACAGCACCATCTTGATTTCAGACTCCTGAACTTCGAGAACTGTAAGAGAATTAGTTTCCATTGTCTTAAGCCCGCATGTTATCATGGTTATTTGCTACAGCATCCTAGGGAATATGGGGTTCAGGGGTACTGGGCCCCAGCTGGAGGCCCTGAAGCACTGAGTGCTGTGTCTCAGCATCTTAGCTCTTCACAGCCTATCCAGTCCCAGCACAACTAGGGGCTCAGTTATTACAAGTTTAGAAACTTGGGCTCCAATGGTCGAGGCAGAGGTTCACTCAAAGAAAGAATTTTGTCTTCATTTTTTCCTTGCTCATTCCCGTCTGCTATGGTTAGATCTAAATGTCCCCCAAAGCTCATGTGTTAAAGTCTTGGTCCTCAGCTGATGGCTTCACTGGGGAGTTAGGGCCTACCAGAAGGGAGTTATTCTCTGGGGGTGTACCCTGAGGAGGCATAGTGGGACCCTGGTTCTTCCTCTTGTTCCTGGCACCAGCGAGGGGAGCAGCTTTGCTCCACCATGCACTCTCCACCATGACATTTGCCTTGCCTTCAAAACCTCTGAAACTGTGAGCTGAAATCTTTCCTTTTTTCCTCTGCTATTTATCCCAGAGATGAAAAGCTAACATACCTCCGGATTTTGGAAAATCAACAGAGATTTCAGTGCCGATGTCTGTCTTTCTCTTCTACTTTCCATCCTTCAAGCTGTGACAGTAGAGCCAATGTGGTCCCAAGGGCTCTAGGGGAAATCTTCCCTGGGAGCATACTTCCTGCTTTTGGTACACAGGACAAGTGACAAGGGGGTCTGTGACTTACCTGGGCAGCAGTGGCAAAGGGAAGTAATGCTCCCATTACGTGTTGTGCATATGAGCTGCTGGTTCCAGTGACAGAGAAGGCCTGGTTTCCCTCAGAGGGTCATGAGGTGTCACTTCCCCAAACAATAGAGACAGGGCTGGCCAGGAGATCTCAGGGCAAGTTTTCTGACCTCTTTTCACCCTGACTCAGTCAGGCTGCTAAGTGGAGATGGGTGCTTAGCTGGAATACCCCAGGCCAGGGCTGAGGTTCTGTTTTGAGGACTGAGGAGGGTTGGGGGGGCTTGGTCTGTGAGGGCTGGCATGCCTCCTGCCCACCTGCACTCAGGGAGTTTTTCACCAGGGGATTCGGAGGTTGAAAGACTTCTAGGAGCGCAGTCCTCCTGTGGAGATGTGGAGACAGTGTTTAGTACCACAGGGGTGTCCTCCACACCTGGTTGGTCCTGGGAGAGACCAAAGCCCTACTCAGCAGAACTCTGTGCCATTAATGCTGTAATTTTCCAGCTTCAGACTCAGACTCTTGCAGTGACAATGGCCTCTTTTCTTATTTATCTTCCCTGCCAGCCAGGAAGGCACCAAATCCTTTGCTTCTTTCTCATGTCACACTTCGGTCCTTTCTTTTCCTCCCTGCTAGTCAGGGTATCCTTATCTGGAACCTCTGGTCTTTGTCCCTCCCAAACTTTCCACTGCTGTTGAGTTGTCCAGGTCTCAGTGCCTGCCCACTGCATGTAGGTACAGCCTTGGGAGCAACCCCACAGCAAGGAGCAGGCAAATCCCCACCCCTCTTACCCTGACCTCTGTTTCCTACTGGGGTTCCCCACTGGAAGAACCCATGAGAAGCCAAAGGGCAATGGGACCTGTGGATGGCACTGTATAGTCAGCCTCTTGGGACATAAGCAGGGCAGAGGATGGATCTGGAAGAGCTGGTGGGAGGTACCTAGCACACATAGTATATCTGGAAGCTGCTAGAAAGCAGAAACTAGGTTATACTCACTCTTATATTTTAGGACCTGGCACATATAGGTATATGATATACATTTTTTTTTCTGAACAAATGTAAAAAAGAGAAATGGATGTGTTTGTACATATACCTGGGAAGATACTGGGAGCTGCTGAACAATGATCAGGCTGACTTGTAAGGTACCATGCACAGGTCCCATTGCCCTCTGGTTTCTGGTGTGCTCCTCCAGGGGGAACTCTTGCAGGAGAACAGAGGTCAGGGGCTAAAGGGGAGGGGATTTATTTGTCTGCTGACTGCTGTGGGGTTGTTCCAGTGGTTTTGTCCCAAGTCTGGTTAGGAGGTCCTTTCCACACTCATCTTTCTCTTGGGGTCTAGGACTTGATCCTTCCCTTCACAGTCAGGCTGGGGTGGTAACTGCCCCTCTGTTATCAACGGCACAGTTCCATCTTATGGCTTTTCCCACACCCTGCTTACACACCTTTGCCAACAGTCCCTTTGCTGAGGCTCTGCCATGTGTTTTCCATGTGCCATTCATTTCTTGCCCGGCACTCTGACTGACATGAATGGAAAAGCCTTCCAAGGAGAGGCTGGAGGAGGGAGCGCAAGAAACTGAGAACAGGAAGGACCTTTACAAGCTTTGTAACTTCCACCCAACCAGAGTCCTGTGCGCACAGTGGATGCCCAAGGACTCACTTTGCTTTATGTCTATAAAAGAAACTTCACTCTTTTTAATTGAACCCATATCCCACTGTATTTCCCATGTGGAACAGTTCATCTCTGCAAGTCTACCAAAGTAATTTAAAAAAAAAATTTTTTTTTTTTAAAAGCCTGCTCTACTGAAGAGTTTTTGGCGAAGACCTTTGAATCCGTGCCCCTGAGGCTCCAGGGCAGTATTCCAGCTGGGTGGTGTAAGACTTTCTGTCCTGACGTGGGTGGCAGTCACTAGAACAGGGACTGCTTCATTTCATCAACAGAGGGTTGCATGCTGTCAGCAGGCAACAATAGCCATGGGACCAAGATGCAACCAAATCTGACTCTGAAACACCCTGTCCTGGCCAAAATGAAACTCTTCCTCATTAGGGATCTCCAGGAGAAGTATGTTCATCGGATAAAGAGAGCCCCCTTGAAGGGGAATTATGTTGAAGTCAACTGACATGATCTGAAAAACTCGCCACCCTGTGAAGCGGTCCCTTTGCTATTTGCTGCAAAGCCGAATCTAGTATCCCGAAGATTTGTGTTGGACTCCCCCCAGGAGGTTAGCCTAAAGGATTCCCAGCATATTTCTTGGGTGAATGTGTGGGTCTGATCCCAAAGGACATATTGTCCATGGATGTTTAGTACCTTGCTTAATTAGAATTTAACAGAAGAAAGAGGTCGTTCCGCTGGAGTGGATGTGTCTAAGAAGCAAAGCTTTCTTAAACCCCATTAATGTACAACCTCAATCCGCAACTGGATTCAATTACTGAGTGGAAAGAAAGGCATTTTCTCATAAAGCTGCTCTGTTTCCGTGCCTGGCTGCGAGCAGGGTCAGCCATGACAAAGACAAGCCTATGCACTGTTTGGGGTTGTTTTCTTTTCAAGCTCTTGCACTGGCACTGCCAGGCCCCAGGCTATTTGGATCGGTGTTGTGGGAGCCAGTACTTGTTTTGGCATTCAGCCTTTTTGTCCAGCATTTGATAGAGAGTGAACTGGCTATCCTGTATGACTGACTGGTGGTAGTGATGGGCTCACAGGGTATTCTGTGGTGCACTGTACCCAGGTGACCCTTAGAACTGTGTTTGTGAAAAGATTAACAGTCTAAGAAAGGACCATGAGAGATTATAGGGGACGCATGGGGTATAGGTGCACGTGGGGTTAGATATTGCTATTCTCAAATATTAATACTATGTGACAAATGCAGTGCCTACTAGATGCTAGGCTCTGTCTTAAGAACCTTGTATCAATTCATTTAAAACTCTCAACAATCCTCGAAGAAGGTATTAACTATTTCCCCACATTACAGATGGGGAAATTGAGACAAAGAGAGGTGAAAGTAATTTGGTCCAAGGTTATACAATTAGCAAGCACTTCAGAGACCATGGTCTTGATCATAACATGGTTGAAGGGTATGTTACAGAAACTTGAAAACCATGACATTGGCATTTATTTAGCTACTACACTTTTGCAGTAGTCTTAACTCATTGTTTTCCTTACTGTGTCTGAAAGTCCAGGCTGCCTGGTAGCTTGAAAAAAAAAATTCTATATTCATATTCTAGGGCCTGATGTGTAATCCTAATGATTAATATGGAAAGCCAACAGGCTTCCATAAAAGATGTTATACAGAAGGAAGTGTGGAACTAGCTCAGCCCTCTGATAGGAAAATCTAGGGCTCCCACCCTGTAAGGAACATTGGTATGACCCAAGCTCTACCCAACAGCTTAATTCACTGTGACAGTCATCTGTTCGTTGCCTCTTCACTTCAGCCTAGCAGGAGAGTGCTTAAAGACCCTCCTTGGAGGGCTTCCCTAGCACCACCTTGGGCAGTTTTATTTTTTGCAGTACTGGGAATCCAACACAGGGCCTCATACATGCTAGCTGTGCACTCTACCACTGACTTACATACTCTGTCCCACCTTGAGTGCTTTTTTTATTTTTTTTTAATAATGTATTTTTTTTATTGTAAACAAATGGGATACATGTTGTTTCTCTGTACATGGCGTAAAGGCATACCATTTGTGTAATCATAAATTTACGTAGAGTAATGTTGTTTGATTCATTCTGTTATTTTTCCCTTCCCCCCACCCCTCCCACCCCTCTTTTCCCTCTATACAGTTCTTCCTTCCTCCATACTTGCCCCCCTCCCTAACCCTAACTCTAACCTTGAGTGCTTTTGCAGTAGATGGCTTCTTCAGCACTCTGGAGAGCAGGTTTCTGGAAAGTCTCGCCAGTGAGGTCCTTTATGACCATCCAGAGAGCCTTATTCCAACTTTCTCCCAATGAGTCCTGGAACTCAGTCTTGGGATCAGGTGGCCTTTTCTTGAATGCTCTATTTTAAGCTCTAAGGGAAGAATGGTAACTGCTCCCTATTTCTGCTATTACTATATTCTTTGGGACTCTCTTTACTTCTCACTAGCCATCCATTGCAACTCCAGTCCCCTGGTAATAACTCTTTAAAGTTAACTTTCCTTGTAGAAGTTACTGTGTGGCAACTGAATCCCTCTGGGATTCTACTCTACTTCTATATTTTTAATTTTTTCCTTCCATGACCTGGTTTTATTGTTTTATAGAAGAATGCCCAACATAAAACATAAGTGTGAAAAAATAAAGCATTTGAATAATATTTAAGCAGGAGCTGGGCATGGTAATATGTGCCTGTGGTCCCAGCTATTTGGGAGGTTGAAATAGGAGGATCCCTAGGAGTTTGAGGCCAGCCTGGGCAACATAGCGAGACTCTTGATTCCAACAAAACAGCAACAACAAAAAAAGAAACTAACACAACTGGGGTGTTCTAAGCATTGGACTCTAGGTCTGTGCAGTGGAGTGCCTTGCCTGTGGACCTGCACTGATGTCATGATCTCTCTCCGGTGCAGTGGATATGTGGAGCTGGGATACCAATGGTTGAACATCAGCACAGTGAGCCCTTTGCTAGAGAGCTTTCCATCCCTCTACAGACATATTTTAGCCAGGACAAAGATGACTGGAATTTGTCAAAAGTTCAGTGATCTGAAACAGTTTAAGTATTCTTCATGATTTCTTCATTTCTATCATCACATATATTTTTTTAGTCCAACATTTTAAACAAATATGTCGTTCCCTTTATATGGAAAAGCATACAAGAATCACTGGGGCAGAAAAAAAACAATATAAAAGTGCTTTCATTCATAAGTGTACTAAGTTAGAATCTTCTAGATTTAATTCTTAGCTCTTTTTGCATGGTTATTACAGTTGTAACCCTTTTGCAATACTGAGTCTGTATATTTATCAGTTGACATTAGTTTATATAAACAGTTTGATGGCCCCATGATCTGCATGAAGCCACTATTCACACATTCCCTTTATTTATCATCAGTCTGTTTTCTTCTTTTGCCAAATTTTGCTAAGCTGGTTCTGAGTGTTGGATCTTGGGTTGGCTCATTCTTTCCCATGTTACAAAAAGCACACCTTTATTCAAGTTGTACCAACTTCACCTAAGTTTTCTTATGGGTCTCTAATTTCTCAGTGCTCTTAACAGTTGGGCTCACACATTTTCTTACCAATAGACAGGAGGTTATAAGACAAGGGGTGAGAAATCCAGGGAGAAATTCTGCACAAGAGGGAGGATAGACATTTTTACTGAACTAAAGGCTTCAAGAAGCATCAAGTCTCAATAACTCAATAACTGTCTCCTGTCAGTGAGAGAACCAGTTTCAGAGATGGTGGCAGGGGGATAGTGGGTGGGAGTGGAGGAAGTAAGAGTTGGGTAGCAAGCTTGTCAGACACTGACTTTGCTTGGTCTCTCGTGTAACCTGTGACTAATGCATTAGTCAGGCTGAGCACGTGGAAACTACACAATGTCTCCTAGAAAAACATTTTAGTTCTCAAGGATAGTCTCAAAATCAGAGAATAGTTGAAGTAATTCAGAGTGGGAAGCACATTGTGATTACTGCTCTCTGACATTTTAAACCACCAATAGCTCAATTGTTTCTTGAATTCCCAGAGTGAAGAAACATGAAAAACTGTCCTTGTCACTCAACTCAGTAAATGTTAACCTCATATTAAATCTGTTTTTCACATAAAAGGATTCCTGGGGTGTGCTCAGAAAGAAGCTTAAGCATAACATTCCTCATATTGCTCATTTTTTGGCTCATACATAATAATGTTTATTTGAAAAATCTATTTCCCACTCATTCTTAAAGGTAGTTTTTGCATGACAGGCAGTTCTCAAGTTTTTTTTTTTTTTCACTTTGAAGATATTCTGTAGTATTCTGGATTCTGAATAAAGATATCTATTATGATCTAATAGTTGTTTGTTTCTTTGTTGATTATCTACTTTTTTCTTGTTTCCTTTAAAAAGATCTTCTTTTGAGGGTGTTTTATTTATTTATTTATTATTTTTGCATCCTTCATTTTTACTGTAATATGTCTGGGAGTAGATTTCTAAAATTTATCTTGCATGGTGGGTGGTACTTCCTGTATCCGTGGACTGATATTTCTCACTAGTTATAGAAATTCGCAACATTCTTATTCATTTGAATATTGCCATTCATTCATACTCTCTAGCCTTTTCTGGAACTCCTATTGTAAGGTCATTAAGCCTTCTCATTCTGTCTTCCATGTCTTAATCCTTCTTTTGTATTTCTATCTTTCTATTTCTCTGTGCTGTATTCTGGATAATTTCTTCAGGCATACTAGTTAAATAATTCTCTTTCCAACTGTTTTTTTTTTTTTTTTTCTTTTTCTTCTTCTCCTCCTCTTCCTTCTCCTCCTTCTTTTTCATGTTGTTGGAGATTGAACCCAGGACCTTGCACGTGCTAGGCAAGTACTCTACCACTAAGCTATACAGCTCCCCACAAGCCCTCAACTGTGTCTGATTTAGTGTTTAATCCCACCACTGTGTGTTTAATTTCAACAACTATATTTTTATTTTTAAGTGTTTTACTTGCCTCTTTCCCAAATATGCTTGGTCATGTTTTACAGTCTTTTGGTGCATCTACACAGTTATAATTCTTTTTTTTTTTTTTTTTTTTTGTGGTGCTGGGGATTGAACCCAAGGCCTTATGTATGGGAGGCAAGCACTCTACCAACTGAACTGTATCCCCAGTCCTAGCACAACACAGTTATAATTCCATCTTGGATTTTAAAAAATATTTCATATTCTTTATATTTTGCATTTGATAATTCAAGTTACCAAATCCTAAAAATATAAACTTATTGATTTCTGTTACATATAGTGGTTTATTCTTTTGCTCTTTGGTGATCTTTGATTCTGAACTTTGTTTGATTTGTGAGAATCCTGAAGGTATTTACTCCAGAAGAGGTTTTTTGTTTTGTTTTGTTTCTTCCAGAATCTAGAGGACTGGTTTAATCCTCTTCAAGGGTCAGGGGTTAAGGTGGGGGTTTGACTGTGGTTTTTGCACCTTACGACAGACTCAGGACTGAGTGTTGGATTTTGCCCCACCCTTGACTTCTTCCCTGGATTTCAGCTCACTGCTCTTGTTTCTTTGGACTTTGGACTGTTTCTTTGCTCTCTGTGGGCCCAGCAGCACATTAAAAACCATGTTGTACCTAGGATTTTAGAAACTTGTAGCAGGAGGGCTTTCAGAGGATTGCCTCTGCCATAATAGTCATATGATCTTAATATTTAACCAATACAGACACACCAACAAGATGTACATGGGCAGGAAGAGATGTAGTTGAACTTCATAAGAAAGATAAGGCAATAAGACAGGAAACAGAACATTTCAAAGCTCTATCTGTTTCTCTCTCTATATAGTTGTATCTATATCCTAATATATAATGAAAAAGTGAGGGATGGGTAAAACATCCATATCTAAGGTACATGTAAGATCATGTACTTTAAAGGACAAAGCTGGTATTCAGGGTGGAGAAAACAGCATTAGCAGAGCACCCAGAGGGAATAAGTCAGGGATCATCCTGAGTCTCTGTTTATAAAAAAGTCCTTGCCTCACTGTTAATTTATCCCTCTGGCTTCGTAATTATAGAACTTAGCTAGTCATTTTTCATGTGAACATCTCTTTTGAAAGTCCCCTATAATTTCCCTATTTACAAGATGGGCACTCTAATATTAGAGTCCTTTCAGCCTTATCAGGTAGCATTTAAACATGGACAAGAATGGACTGTTATTTGCTCCTTTTGAAGATCACTGTGGTCAAGGAGCTGAAATCAAAGAGATGCAGCTCCTTTCCTTCTTCTGCATGTCAATATTTTGTGCTTTCTATACTCGCTTATCGATTTGGGGATTCCAGAGTGCTGGTTTCTATCTTTCTACTCTAAGATCACTGGGACGTACGTGGACCTTTCTCTTGGCACAGCCGTGCCTGTCTGGCTCAGCTTCCATCTGGACCTTGTGATGGTTTACTCGACTCTGTAGTTTTCTCTATTCTTCAAAATAAAACTATCTGAAACAGGGCCTAATTCAGGGTTGCAAATTAGTTGAACAAAAACCACACTTGAAAGAGTCTTTTCTTTTATTGATTTTTTTTTCCTCTGAAAAGCAAAGGTTGAAAAACAGCTGTTAGTTGTTTATACAGTATTTTTTATTTAAGTGTTAGACAATAGTTCTTTTCTTTTCCACTTAGAATAGCACATTTTTTTTTCTAGGGCCATTTAAGTCCTCTGTCCATGTGGCCAGGAGTATTATATGTGCCTCCTCCTGCTCCTAAGGCTTCTGGAGGAGACTCAGATTTTTCTTCTTCTTTCTTTCTTTCTCAGTTTCTGTTTTTTTTGGTCTTAAAGTCAGACTTCGGTTTCTCAGAGTAGATGACTGAATTTGCTTCTGGGTCAGAACCCTGAGGGTCACCTCTTGGGCCAACTTGACACAGGTGATCATGAGAGACACTCTGGAGAAAGTTCCTATAGGTGCAGGTGTTGGCGGGTTTGGCTACATTGCACAAGCAGAATTAGGTGTGAACTTAGTTATTGCCATCTATTCTTGAGCCCAGAACATTGATGGTTTGGTTTTCTCTCTTTGGAATTCAGAAGATGATTTTTGCCAGTCCCACTGTCCTTGGCCACACTCTGAGGATTCTAATTCTCCATTACTCTCATGATCCAGAGATAAGGGTTATCTTTTCTGTGGTCTCTCATATTGTAACCTGTGACTAATGCATTAGTCATACTATGCACATGGAAACTGCATAATAGATACTAGAAAAACATTTTAGTCTGCAGCAAGATCAGCAGGGCTTTGGGAAGTCTTGAAAATGAGTAAAACATACTCCCTCACCTGCAAAAGAAACCACCCAAAACTTTTCTGGCACCATTGTGCCATGTGTTATCACAGCAGTCCTTACTACATAAGATGATGATAACAACACCAAGTATATATTATTTCAAGTTTTCCTCAAATTGAATTTTTTCACAAATGCCTTCTTTTAATCAATTTGTCTTCTAGGTCATGAGCTTGGAAGAAGATATATATATTTGTAAAAAATTAATTTTTCTTTCTTTCTTTTGTGGTGCTGGGGATTGAACCCAGGGACTTGCTCATGGTAGGCAAGTCTTATACCCCTTAGCCACATCCCCAGCCCTGAAGTCATCAACTTGCATTTGATTTCCTTGAATGTAGGGGAATAATCTAGAGCACAACTTTTAGAAAGAGCATCTTCTTGAGGTAACAGGCATTTAAATCCTGCCTAAAGAACACTGAGTCCCTTCACATTCATTGTCATACCATATGCCAGACTACCTTCAAACTAGTTTCTAGAACGTGAGAATCCTTACAAAGAGATGTCTGAGAAGTACTGCAAGCTTGTTGAAATACAGATACACCTAGATGAAAAACAACATTTGTACCTTTCTCTGGGACCCAGGGTATTTGCAGTACCAAGTGATAATGATGTATATAGTGATAATGCCACTTCTGATCCTCTAATAATCCCCTAGAGGTACTTCTCAATCTTATTTTGTCACACGTGGTTAAACACATCTTGTTCTTACTTAATAAGTGAACAACACATTATGATTTTTTTTTCTTTTGGAATAATTGACCCAAATGAGATAATTAGAAAAATAGGTCCCATAGTAACTCAAAACAGCAGGTTTGTCTGACATTATTTCAAAAATGGATTTGTTGTAAAATTATATCTTCCTTTGGGAGATAAGAGGTTTGGTCTGTTAAAGGCTCCAAGAAGTCCTGGAGCACAGAACCTTAGTGGGATTTCAAGGGCATCGATTAACCTCTCTCAATACAGCCACAGGCAGAGACTGGTCCTGAGATCTGTCTTGAAGTTTAGGTTGGCAGCATCCTCAGGCACATTCCTCCTGGCAGCCCAGGCCTGGGAACCCCTGGGGATCCTGGTTTCAGCCACCCCACCCTTACGGGGGCCATGTCTCCACTGGTCCTCACCAATCTTTCTCAGTTTTGTTTGTGGGTAGGATTCACATCAGGAGCCACTGCCAGTAATGGGGCCAGTCAGGCTCCCTGTGCTTCCTTGGAGCGTGGAACCAAGAGAGGAGAAGCTGATGGGGGAGGAAAAACCTTCCTCTTCGCTGTTGTTATTCCTTCACCATCACCTCTTGCCTTCAGGAGGCTGCTTTGCTTTGAGGTGCATTTGCTTTCATTATTAACGACTATGCAGTTCATTTGTCCTGGGTGAACCAGCAGGGTGGGCCAGAGCCATAATGGCGTGGAGGATAGTGAACCACAGCAAGTTTTCCAGAAAGGGCAGGCACTCTCAAAATACCAGACGGAGGGCATGTACCTTAGCCATATTAAGATTAGAATAGAATATGAAGTCCAAGTGGAAATGAAATTGGCATCCACAAAAGAGCACCTATGACTTTGCAAGGAAGATGGGTGGACCGTGGCTTGGACAACCGGGTCACACGGCAGAGTGTCAGCTTCCTGAGCACAAAGCATCTGACTCAGTCCCAAGATCAGAAACCTTAGTCAACAGTGCACTGAGGTTGTCCCTGTCTCCCTGTCTGGGTGTGTGTGGGTGTGGAGGAACAAGGACAAGGAGGAAGGTACAGTTACATTTTGGTCAGTGATGCCCTTCAGCCAGCAGGATTTATCAGAGGAGAGTGTAGTTAGGGCAGCTTTACGAAAACCCACAGACAAGATAGCTCATAAACAAAAGAGATGGATTCCTTGTGATGCTGGGGGCTGGGAAGTCCAAGGTCAAGGCCCTGGCAGATTCAGTGTCTGTTAGGTCCCACTTCCTCACTGTGCCTCACATGGCAGAACAGGGAGGGATCTTCCTGGGATGTCTTTTTATAAGGACATTAATCAGATTCAACCCTCACGACCTAATCACCCCCAGAGGCCCCATTTCCTAATACTACCACTTTGAGGATTGGGATTTCAATATATGAATTTTGAGGGGACACAAACATTCAGACCACAGCAGAGGGTGACTTCCATCTGTCAAAGTGATTGGACTGCGTGTATCACCCTTGCCACTCATGCCACCATGCCACATCTTGCCACGCACACATGGGCTGCGTGTTCCAACAAGCTTACTTGACTGCCCTTATGCCCACTTCCATTTTACACACATGCTTTTCACGAGGAAGGGAGGGAAAGCTAGAGACTGGTTGCATAACAATCATTAGTTTTATAGCCAAACGAGTTATGAATAATCGTGCTTTCAGCATTTCATTACCAATCTGCCCCCAGGAGCAAGATGAAGCTGATAAAATGTTTATGGGCTAGTAAATTTTTTCTACTAATTTGCAAGGCTGTAATAAAACCCATGAACTTAATGCCCTGCAGGAAACAAAACAAGAACTAGGAACGTGGAGTAATTTGGAACTAGAAGGTTTCTTCAGGCCCTACAGGAAATGACTCCCCAAAACAGATGAATCATAGCAGTTTAAACAGAAAATAATGATGCTAAGTTAACCAATTACAGTCCGAGACAAAAATTGTCAGAAGGAAATTGTGGAAGTATCCTACTGTCATTTATTATTTCCTTAAAGAATACAACTAAGTGAAATACATTAAAAAAAAGAAAAAAATAAAGTCAGATAAGTGGCACATGCCTGTAATCCCAGTGGCTCAGGAGACTGAGACGGAAGATCACAAGTTCAAAGCCAGCCTCAGCAATGGTGAGGTGCTAAGCAACTCACGGAGATCCTGACCCTAAATAAAATACAAAATAGGGCTAGGGGTGTGGTTAGATGGTTGAGTGCCCCTGAGTTCAATCCCAGGTACCAAAAAAAAAAAAAAAAAAAAAGTCAAATAAAAACAACAATAGGAGCACAGTGTATCCTGTAATGTAATGTGAACTTTTATGATTGTCATTTTTTTTTTCACGTAGTATATACAGTCACACTGTGCCCTCTCGTGGCAGAAACATTATTACAATTAGTAGACACGTCAGTTTTTTTTTTTATGTAGTTGCTAATCACATTCATTTTGGGGAGGTACATGCGAGCGAAAGATGATTTGAAGAAGGTAGCTGGCAAAGAGAAGGGGTTGGAGCAATTCAGGGGATGCACATCTGACTGGGGCCAATCTTACACAGGGCAGCAGCAATCCAAAGGAATCCTGATGCTTTAATACATGCAAAGAAATATCCATCACAGAAAGCTGTTTTAATTTTCTGTTGAGTGTTAAATTTTCAACATTTTATTATTAGTTTTTGTCACTATAAATAATAGCAATTGCTACCATTTAGTGAATCAGGGAGGTTATACACATTAGCTCATTTGATCTCAAAACTATGAGGTTAAATAAGGAAACTGAGGATGGGGGATTGCTTAGCACCTGCTGTAGTTTATCCAATTAGTAAATGGAAGAGCTGGGATACGAATGCATCTTCTCCTGGCTCTATAGGCCTGTGCACTTTCTGTTGTGCCAAGCTGATTCTAGCTCGAGTACCAAGCATATATGTGGCCCTGCTGCAGGGTCTCTTGGGACTTGCAGTGTAAGACACCCTCCCCTGTTTCAGAAACTTATGGTCCACCTAGAGAAATAAAAACATACACGGAAAAGAAACTACCAGGTAAGACAGTATTCAAGGAATATGTTTGCAGACTATTTTTATACAAAATAAACAAATAAAGGAACAAGAGATCCATTTGATTGAATGAAGTTTTTGTCCATCAATAAAGAAAACAATCCATAATTGTGGCTCCTTGATATCTAGAATCCTGGGTCAGAATGCTCATGCTCCTTGTATGGTGGTGTAGTATTTGCATATAACCCATGCATAGACTCCTACATACTTTAAATCATCTCTAGACTACTTGTGATACCTAATACAAAATACAATGTGAGTACTATGCTAATAGGCTTTCTACTGTATTATTTAGAGAATAATGAAAGACAAGAAAGAAGAAGTCTGTAGAGATGAAGTTTTCTCTTCCTGTATATATGTATTTTTTTTTTTTTTTAACAGTAAAGAGCTCTGTTTGAAAATTTTCTTTGACAAAAGCACTTAATACACGTTGTATTCCCTTTCGGGATTTTTTCCGTGCATTAAAAAAAAATTATTGGTTCTTTTTAGTTATACATGACAGTCGAATCCATTTTGATAGAATTATACAAGTATGGAATACGTCTTATTCTAATTAGGGCCCCAGTACTTCTCCTTCCCCTTCCCTTTCACTACCCCTGTTTCCTGAATATTTTTGATCTGAGGTTGGTTGAATCCATAGGTGCGGAACCCATGGAGACGATGGGCTGAGTGAACCTTTTTCAGTTATTCTATTATTGCTTTTGGCTCTGAGTATGGGCAGGACCTATGGCATGCTTCCAAGCAAAAGAATATGCAAGCTGATGGGGTGTCCACGATGAGGTGTGAGTGTGCTCATGATACATAAGACAATATAGCCCATGTTGCTAGAGTCTCTTTCTCAGTAGCTGTGAAAGAATGTTTTATCAGCTTTTTTGCCACTGACCAGAAGACCTGATGAGAAAAATGTAGAGGAAGAAAAGCTTATTTGAAACTCATGGTTTCAGAAGTCTCAGTCCATAAATGACTAACTTCATTGCTCTGGGGACAAGGCGAGGCAGAACATTAAGACAGAAGGACATGATGGAGGAAGGCAGCTCAGGACATGGCAATGAGGAAGCAGAGATGGAGTTCCACTCACGAGGGAAAAAATATATATGCCAAAGGCACACCCTGCCTGCCTACAGTTACCACCCAGTTAATCCATTCAAGAGGATTAATTAGCCGATTAGGTTAAGAGTCTCATAACCTGATCATTTCACCTCTTTCTTGCATTTTCTCACACTAGAGTTTTTTGGGGGACACCTCGTATTTGAACTATAACTGGGAACAAGTGATCATTTTGGGGAATGCTATGTGGCAAGGAACTGTGGGCCACCTCTAGGAGCTGAGGGCGATATGGTGAAGTCCTCAGTCCTATAGCTGTTAAGAAATTTAATTTTTCTAGTAGCTGTCCCCAGTTGAGCCTTAGATGAGACCATAGCCTGGCTGAAACCTTGACTGAAGTCTTGTGGAACCCTAAGCAGAAGACCCACCAACTCATGTCCAGACTCCTGACCCATGAGATAATAAATTCATGTTGTTTTAAGCCACTCTGTTGGCAGTAGTATTGTTACTCTGTGACAGATAACTAGAATAATTACCTTTTAAAGTGCTATAATTTTAATTCATGTTTAAGTAATCGATCCGTTTCAAATTAATTTTTGAATTAATGATGGAGGTAAGGGTTGAGATTGTCTCCCCAACCCCACCCCCATTTTTGGTGTATGGTATCCAGTTGCTCAAGGACCAATTGTTGTATTGTCCTTTGTCCACTGAATAGTTTTGGAATCTTTGTCAAAATTTAAAAATAGCTGATCATAAACATGTATGGCTCTTTCTGGGCTTTCTGTTCAGTTGGCCTATGTCTAACTTTATGTGCATTGTTTTAACTGCTATAGTATTTTATAATAATTTTTGAAGTCATGTAGTATAAGTCCTCCAAATTTGTCTCTTTTTTCAAAGATTTTTCGCTATTCAAGGTGATTTGCATTTCCATATACATTTTAGAATGCAGATTTAGCACAATGTAAGAGCATCTCCCTCTCTGGCTCCATACCCCACAACTGGGAGCCATAGTCTCCAGCCTTTGGGTTCCTCTGCCCTGACTCACCTGTTCCTTGTATCTCACAATTTCAGGTGACACATATCCCACTGCGTAGGAGATTTCCTTGAATCTCTGCTTTTGGCTTGTGATGAGAAGGAGCCAGGCCCCATGCTGGGTAGCAGCAGCTCTCACAAGGAATTCTTTCCACAAGCCCTCCCAGAGGAGCTCCAGGGGAGGGCCTGTATCTTCCACCTGGGTTGTATTCTTGGTTACCTGTGTTGAAAATCATCTTGGTCTCTCTCACAACTTACTTTGCGTCTGATATTTATCATATCTTGGTGTCTCACTCAAAACTCCCAATTTAATATTTAATTACACACTTAGATCTAAATGTTACACCTTTAAATAATTTCATCTAGAATTTTTAGTTGCTTTGCAGAGGGAGGGATGTCCAGGGAATATAGTCTGCAATGCTACCAGAAACAAATTGGAAATTATTTTCTAACCCATTGCTGCTCTTTTCTTCCTGTTACCACTGTAGACATAGATTAATTCTATAGAATATATATATATTGCCTCTGCAGTGTGATCTCAAGCAGAACACAGATCTATCTTATTTGGAAAGATAGTAGAAATAGAACAATACTATGCAGACAAGTGCTCAGACCCTAATGAAACCTGGAATTTTCCAAGTCCTTCCAATAGTTAAATGTAGCTCTTGTGAGCACTAAGCCCACCTTCCAGCTGGGAAGTGTTAGGCAGCAGCATTTAAGTGGGAGATGAACAATCTTAACCACATGCTGGTTCTGAGGCAGTTTCCCACAGAACCGCTATATAAATCCAGGTGAGTGCTTGTAAAACACACAATTACTCACCCACAGAGGGGACTAGAAGCATGTCAGCAGGCAGTAAGCACAGTTTCTCAGGGTTAATAATACAGCTATGAAGGAAATACAGGCTTTGCCTTGCTTTTATTTATTTATTTTTTATTTTAAAGGAAAGGGCAATACCGATGCTCAAATGTCTTTACAATTCAGAATGCATTTTTATTAAAATGAATTAGTACATGATTGCAGAGCGTATATATTGGTACCTTGATTTCAATCAATTTTTTTTATAACTTTGCAGTACAAACCCAAGGGATATTTTTTTGAACTGGTAATTACTTGAGTTAGAATTCTGCTGATGAGGATGATAATTCATATCGTAGGGCTGAGAATGTAGCTCAGTGGTAGAGTGAGTGCTTAGAGTGTGCGAGGCCTTGGGTATAATCCCCAGCACCATTAAAAAAGGTAGCAATAGAAATGTGGTATATGGTGAAGGTGGCATTTGAATCAGTTGAGAAAAAATGGATTAGCCAGTATTGGTATTGGGATAATTGTCACTTACTTAAAGAATGTACTTTTTTTTAAAACTTTTTTTTTGGTACCAGGGATTGAACCCAGGGAAACTTAACCACTTAGCAACATACCAACCCCTTTTGAGCCCTTTTAAATTGCTCAGGGCCTCACTAAGTTGCTGAGACTGGCTTTGAACTTGTGATCCTCCTGCCTCAGTCTCCCAGTCACTGGGATTACAGTCATGTGCCACCAGGCTCTGCTGAAAGAATGTACACCTTACTCTTTATATCAATAAATTTCAGATGAAGTTATATATGTAAAACAAAACTACAAACAAACCACTCTTAAAACACCATAAACATGTATGTGTGTGTACCAGTGTATGTACTTGCATGTGCTTATATAAACATATACATACTCATGATAAAATTTTTGTAGCATCCAAAGGCATAAAGTAAAAATGAGTATCCAGTGAGAAACCAATTTATCAATTTCTTGTGCATCCTTCCAGAGACAGTCTGAATAAACTTAAGCATATACATGTATACTTTTTATTCAAAGGATCTTCTATTCACTTTTTTACAAAATATCTTGAATATCTTTCCAATTAGTACATATCATTCTATCTACACATTATTAATGATTGCCTATTATTCCATTGTACAGATGTAGCAAAATTTATTTAACTACTTTCCTAAATTATTATTCTTGTATGGCAATATTTTCTAGGCCTTCTCCTATTTCCCATTTAAATCTACCTTGTTCCCCACTGTTACATAGTAATTCTGCTGTAAAAATATACCACAATATTAATCCATTGACAGTTTCGAATTTTCCTATATGACTAACAATAGAAATTCTTGTCTGTATTCTTTTTTTTTTTTTTTTTTTTTTTTTTTTTGGTACTAGGGATTGAACCCAGGGGTGCTTAACCTACTGAGCCACATCCCCAGCCCTTTTAAAATATTTGATTAGAGACAAGGTCTCGCTGAGTTGCTTAGGGTGTTGCTAAATTGCTGAGACTGGCTTTGATCCTCCTGCCTCAGCCTCCCCAGCTGCTGGGATCACAGGTGTGTGCCACTGTACCCGACTGTGTGTGTCTTCTTGTCATTGTTTCTCCAAGATAGCAATTCTCATATGTCCAAAGGATACCCTTGGCTATTGTATTCAAAATAGACTTGGGGTCTGGAGGCAAGAACCGAAACAGAGAGACTGGTTGGGATGCCACTGCAGTAGTCCAAATAAATGGCTTGTACTTGGAAGCGTTGGCAAGTGTGTAGTGACAAGTGATTAGAATGGGGTACACTTGGAGAGAAAAGTGACATGGTTTATTAATGCTTAGATGTAGAGGGTGAGTGGAAGAAAAGCATCAAAGAGGATTCCAAAGTTGGGGCCTAAACAACCAGGAGAATGAAGATACTAACTACCAGGACACAGGACACAGTGGGACC
This sequence comes from Sciurus vulgaris, assembly GCF_902686455.1. Taxonomy (NCBI): domain Eukaryota; kingdom Metazoa; phylum Chordata; class Mammalia; order Rodentia; family Sciuridae; genus Sciurus; species Sciurus vulgaris. Next base: position 54,408,679 of record NC_136467.1, read on the forward strand.
AACAGCTTTGGGAAGGTCAATGTCACCAAATCTCTTCTGGACATTTTGAGGTTGAGTGTCCATCAGACTTTCCAGGAAGGTGTCAAGAAATTGGAATTCTGGGCAAAGCTCTGGCTGGAGATACCAATTTGGGAGTCATTGGTGTAAGGATGGTATTTAAAACTGTGAGGCCCACGAGAAAGTGAAGAGAGAAGGCTGAGGACTTGGTGCATGAACACATTTACAGACCAGAAAGAGGGCAAAGAGGGCTTGGGGGTAGCTCAGGGATAGAGCGCTTGCCTAGCACGTGCAGGGCCCTGGGTTTGATCCCAGGTGTTGAAAAAAGTAAAACAAAACAAGCAGCAACAATCTAGAAAGAGGGGAAAGATCCAGCAGGGGATACTGAGAAGGAGCAGTCAGGGAGACCAGAGAAACCAGGGGCGTGAGCGTGGAGTTCTGGTGTCCAGGAAAAGGAAGCGTTCTAGTTTGTCAAGCTTCTGATATAAGATAATGACTCACAGTTGTCCATGGGGTTTGGCGAAATGGAGCTCAGGGAGGTGGGCAAACGCCTGACTGCAGTCTGCTAAAGAGAGAATGTGAGAAGAACTGAGATGATGATTGTAATGACAGCTCTTCCCAGGGATTCTGTTTTAAAGGGAACAGGAGAAAAAAGGGAGGAGGGCTTGAAGTCATGTGGGCTCAAGGGAGGATCAAGATATCCCAGTGTTCTTGTAGGCTGCGCTCAGATCCCAGGTGCAGAGGGGAAGAATGCAGGAGGAGAGGAGTCAAGGGCACCATGGACACTAACGTTCTTCACAGGTAGGAAGCGATGGGACCCAGTGCACACTTGCAGGGCTTAGGAGCACGAAGAGCTTGCCCTTTGCAGCAGTGGGAAAACAGAACAAGCAGGTGAGCGGACAGAGCGGTGCTGGGAGTGTGTGGGTGGGTGTTCTCTGCGAGTTGCAGAGTCCTTGGTGCAATAAGAAGTGAGGGTCACCTGAGACTGAGGGGCTGGTTGGTGGGAGGCCGTGTGCAAGGGTAAATGAGAAGTTCAGCTGATGATGGATGATCAAAGGTTTGCCAGGAAAGAGGACTGAGGGCAGGTTGGTAAGCCGTCTGAGTGAACCACAGTCGAGTCAAGCCAGCTGGTAGGGGATCCTTTACTGAGCAAGTGACTGAGCACCCCAGGCTGGGAGCACGAGATGTTATTATGCACAAGACGGGTGGGCTCACTCCTCATGGATCATGTGACCTAAGGAGGTATATTTTTCTCTAAGAATAAATATCATTTTTGTCATTGAAGTAATGGGGGAAACAAGGATATTCTCGGGATATGGTGAAAGTGGGTAGATGGAAGGAAGTTTGGGAAACTGAAGAATTATTTGCTGGGGACGGAGGGCATAATTTTATAACTTGGAACAGGCACAACATTCCTCCTTAGGTTGGACTATCCTTTTCACTGAAGTCATGCAGAGTTTGCTGCACGCCGTGTGGTCTTTGACAAATTGCTTAATGTGCAGAGTGTGTCCTGGATGAGATGTTCTCTGAGGCTCTACCCCATGGGGCCATGATTCTGCCAAGGGACCTAGTTTTTCATGATGAGTAATAACTGGAAAGGTTGGTTTTTCAAATGGCTGTAAAGAAAATTCATCCCATATATTAACTGTTTTTGTAAACCTCTCAAAGCATCCTGCCCCTTTCCTCTTTACTGGTTCCAAGTACATCCAAGAAGGTCACCATTAAACAAACAGCACTTATAAAAGACAGACTGAAACTCAGTGTGCGGGGCCACCTCTGCTCTTTAGCTGCAGTAATAAACCACAAGTCCCAGCAGGATTCTGTTCCAAATCATATCTGCGATTATTGTTTTGACTATTTTCTTTCATTATTCCAAGCCGAACCATACTGAGCCGCCCACATGCTTGCAAATCGACTCTGTGTTTCCATAGAGTTGTACAGAGTTTTCTAAGAAAAAACAAGTCGTACAGAATTTTCTAAGAGCTGTTGTTGTTTTTCTGTGACACATTTAAAAAAAATTTTTTTATTATTTTTATTTTGATTTATTGTACACGAATGGGGTACAACTTTCGTTTCTCTGGTTGCACACAAAGTAGAGTCACACCATTTGTGTAATCATACATGTACATAGGGTGATGATGTTTGTCTCATTCTATTATCTTTCCTTCCCCACCCCTCATTTCCCTCAACACAATCCATCCTTCCTCCATTCTTCCCTTACCTCCTCCCCCTGCCCTGTTATGTATCATCATCCACTTATCAGAGAAATCATTTGGATGTTGGTTTTTTGGGCTTGGCCTATTTCACGTAGCATGATATTCTCCAACTCCATCCATTTACCTGCAAATGCCATAATTTTATTCTTCTTTATGACTGAATAATATTCCATTGTGTATATACACCACAGTTTCTTTATCCATTCATCTGTTGAAGGGCATCTAGGTTGGTTCCACAATCTAGCTATTGTGAATTGAGCTGTTATAAACATTGATGTGGCTGCGTCACTGTAGTATGCTGATTTTAAGTCCTTTGGGTATAGGCCAAGGAGTGGGATAGCTGGGTCGAATGTGGTTCCATTCCAAGTTTTCTAAGGAATCTCCACACTGCTTTCCAAAGTGCTGCAAACTGAGATAAATGCAAAGTTGCTTTTCTTCATGACCGTAGGTCCATCTATAGTTAAAGCTTATTATGAGATTACCATATATCTTTGTATGAATTAGAATCCTATGTTGCAAATAACTCAAAGGAGCTTAAAGAATAAAGAAAAATATTGGCTTATGTAACAGAAAAATTGAATGATAGTTGGCTTCAGGTAAGATCTGATCCAGCAAACAATGTCATATAGTATAAAAATATCATAAAGGGTATCAGAATATTCATTAACAAAAATACTGGGTTAGTCTTTGAGATTTTGTAAGGCTTTTAGGGTTCTGTGTGGGCCTCTATTTTCAAGTTGTGTTCTTTGTTAAACATTATTTATTTATGCAATTTTAAAAGTGGCAAATTAAAAACCTTGTATATTTATGGTACATGTTTTGAAATATGTGTTTACCACTGAATGGCTAAATAGAATGAATTAACATATGACTTGTTTTATATATGTGCACATGTGTCAGCTTTTTAAAAGTTGTAATATATTGTGATTTCTTATTTATAACTTTGCATTTATAATTTTTTATCTCCTAAGTGTTTGTCCCTGATGAAGAGAAGGTGCAGTTACTACCAGAGGAAAAGATTTTGTGAAAATGAGGGTAGAAGGACCTCTTATGGCAAAACGAGACATGACCGGTGGAGTCGTAAACCTGTTCTGAACTTTGCTTTGAATTCTGCTTGTATGACTTCGATAAATGTTTTTATTGGCAATTAAGCTCTTTAAAGGCAGAGGCTGTGTATTAAACTTCACAGGATGTGTCCTGAGTGATAAGCAAAGCAGCTTGTATAGGAAAACATACTGATTTACTAAGATTCTTTTCTAGGATTGTGATTCCAAAATGATTATGTTTTCTTTTTACTTCAACACACATGGATGTTTCACAGAGGAGTCCAAATTCTGTGAAGGAGTTACGTTATAGACTTGAAAGTCCCTCTATAAATATACTATTGCAAAGAGAGAAAACCACATTTATAGGACAGAACAGTGACCTAAAACCTTGGCTACTGACCTGCTTCTTTCAAATAATTATCTACGTGTCTCTTCTGTTTATCAAAATAGAACATTAAGTACAGTGAGAAATCTTGCCCCTTGTAAGATTGTCATTCATTTAGGAATTAATGAACGTGACCCACTGTTTTCTAGTGTCCCTGGGAGCATGCTTGTTTTAAAGGCTAATCTAGAAAATGCATTTTTTGGAAGGAGTTATTGTGAAGCTACTTAGGAGGGAAGTATTTTAGTTAGGCTGTTCACCTGGGCCTGTTCAAGAATGTTTGGGTTTTCACCGAAGGTTTGTTTGGGAGATGTCTTAGTGGAATAACCCCTCCAGTGTCAACTCGTTAATTCTATAAAGGTGCTTGTTTAGTCTTGAAACGCTGTGATTTCATCTACCTATTTAACTATCCACCTGCCTATTCATCCATTCATCCATTCATTTAAGTACTTCATAATCATGCTCAAGAAACTGGAAAATAAATATAAATGAAATAAAATTCCGCCACCCCAAATCCAACAAGCCCAAGAAAATCACTTCCAACCTTTTTTCCTACACTTTACACCTGTAGAGACACACAGGACAGAGACAAAGGTGGGATCACACTGCTCTGACGCCTGCATTGCGATACATTGTGAACATCTATCCGTGTTGCTAGATATACAACCGTACCATCATTTTCATTATTTAAAATTTAAATCTTATTTTAATATATTATTTATCATAAAAGTAAGTATTTAAAAATTTTTTTGGGGGGCTGGGGAGATAGCTCAGCCCTGAGTTCAATCCCCAGAACCACAAAAAAAAAAAAAAAAAAATTTTTTTTAGTCATAATGGACGATTACTTTATTTATTTGTATGTGGTGCTGAGAATCGAACCCAGTGCCTCACACATGGTAGGCAAGTGCTCTACCACTGAGCTACGATCCCAGCCCTCAAAGTAAATATTTTCTACTACAAAACTTCGGACAGTTCAGGAATGTGTATTATTATTCTCCCATATCAAAATATCATTTTCAATAGCCCATTATATTTTATTATAGAGAAAATATAATAGTGTATTTAACCAGTCCCCTGTGAACATTTAGTCCTCAATTTGATTTTATTATTAACAATATTATAGTGAAAGATTTTGCATGCAAAGACATTTGCACATTTCTCTGGTTATTTCCTCATTTTCACAATATTTCCATATCCTTATGATTATAATGGTAACATCTATTTATTAAAGAAAAATTTGAAATACTAAAATATCTTTATCTGAGGCAGTGGGGCTGGTGGATGCTTGATTAACTGAAAAGGTTGGTAAAACAGACTTGTAAAAAAAGAGGAAGTTTATGTAGATGACTCCGATGCTCTTTGCTTAAACAATTCCATAGCATAAAAAAAGGTATCCATGTTATTTTATATGAAGCCAACATATAGTTTTTATTTATAACAAATTTATAACAAATAAAGAAAAATTTATAATAAATAAATTTATTTATAACAAATAAATAAAACTATATGCAACAATGACTGAACAAGTAATCATAGACTAACCTCATTTTTTAATATCAGTGCAGTAATCCAACATGAGATATTAGCAACTCGACTTCAGCAGTATTTTCAACATTAACGATTAGGAATTATTCCAGGAATACAAGTGTTATTCAAAATTAGGAAATCTATTACTATGGTAGGAAAAAATTAATATTGTTTTTCCTCTAGGTACTAGATGGCACATGATTAAAAATCCGATAGCTGTTCTGGTGAAAAGTGTCATCTAGCAATAGGTGGATACTTTTGTAATATGAGTAAACATATTTACCTTAATCTAGTAACCAGCATTGAGCACAATGGAGAAACAATATATGTTTCCATTAGAATCAGAAATAAGGCAAAGATGTCTTGTACCATTAAAATTAGCATAATTCTTCAGGCACTGGCTAATTTAATTAGATAAAAGAAATGAGATACATAAAAAAGCAGAGGTAAGTTGATCACCCTATTTGCAGATGATATATCTGGAAAATTTAAAAGCATCATCTGAGAAATTATATCAAACAATATGGAAAGTAATTTGACTTGGTTAAAAAAATAAATGTATGGAAATAGCCTTTTAAATAGAAAACAATAATGAATTAGAAAAATGTAATGGGAGACCCTACTTACACTGCAACTGAAAAAAGGAGATTAACTTTTTAAGAAATATGAAAGTTCAAAATAAAACGTTCAAAACTCTACTGAGGGAGATAAAAAGTTAGTGTGAACAAATGGAAAATTAAGTCCTGCCTTTGAGCAGAGACTCAACGTCATACTCATTTCAATTTTCCTGACTTTAGAGCAATCTCAGAAAAATCATTGGAAAGCACTTTTTTTAAAAAAATATTTTTTTAGTTGTTGATGGACCTTTATTTTATTTATTTATTTACATGAAGTGCTGAGGATCCAAACTACTGCCTCATACATGCTAGGCAAGCACTCTACCACTGAGCCACAGCCACAGTCCCAGAAAGAATATTTTTTTGACACTAATTAAAATGCCGCTTCTTTCGCCAGGCATCCTCGTGAGAGTGACATCGTCTTTAAACCCTGCGTGGCAATCCCTGACGCACCGCCGTGATGCCCAGGGAAGACAGGGCGACCTGGAAGTCCAACTACTTCCTTAAGATCATCCAACTTTTGGATGACTATCCAAAATGCTTCATTGTGGGAGCAGACAATGTGGGCTCCAAGCAGATGCAGCAAATCCGTTTGTCCCTCCGAGGGAAGGCTGTGGTGCTGATGGGCAAGAACACCATGATGCGCAAGGCCATTTGAGGGCACCTGGAAAACAACCCGGCTCTGGAGAAACTATTGCCTCATATCAGGGGGAATGTGGGCTTTGTGTTCACCAAGGAGGACCTCACTGAGATCAGGGACATGCTGCTGGCCAATAAGGTCCCAGCTGCTGCCCGTGCTGGTGCCATTGCACCATGCGAAGTCACTGTACCAGCCCAGAATACTGGTCTGGGGCCCGAGAAGACTTCCTTCTTCCAGGCTTTAGGCATTACCACTAAAATCTCCAGGGGCACCATTGAAATCCTGAGTGATGTGCAGCTGATAAAGACTGGAGACAAGGTGGGAGCCAGTGAAGCCACCTTGCTGAACATGCTGAACATCTCCCCCTTCTCCTTTGGGCTGATCATTCAGCAGGTGTTTGACAATGGCAGTATCTACAACCCTGAAGTGCTTGACATCACAGAGGAGACTCTGCATTCTCGCTTCCTGGAGGGTGTCCGCAATGTTGCTAGTGTTTGTCTGCAGATTGGTTATCCAACTGTTGCATCAGTGCCCCATTCTATCATCAATGGGTACAAGAGGGTTCTGGCTTTGTCTGTGGAGACTGAGTACACCTTCCCACTTGCTGAGAAGGTCAAGGCCTTCTTGGCTGATCCATCTGCATTTGTGGCTGCTGCCCCAGTGGCTGCTGCTACTACTGTTGCTCCTGCTGCTGCGGCCCCAGCCAAGGTTGAAGCCAAGGAAGAGTCGGAAGAATCGGATGAGGATATGGGATTTGGTCTCTTCGACTGATCACCAAAAAGCAACAACTCGTCAGTTTGTATGCAAAACAAAGAAAGACTTACTTCTTAAAATAAATAAATAAATAAATAAAATAAAATGCCTCTCAAGTTCATAAAAAAATAAATGGGCAAGAACAGCCAGGAAAATTATGGAAATGGCTGTGGGATATTAGAACACATTATGAAGTCATAATGATTCATACCATGCAGTGCTGGCATATAATAGGCAGATCAATGCAACAGAATATAAAATCCTGAAACATAATTATGTGTCATAGTACGTGGTGGTTCCTGTTGTTCTGGTATACAAAAAAGATGCATTTCAAGTCAGAAGTGGGAAAATGGATTCTTTGGTTAACAGGATTGGGACAATTTGGATGACTCTTTGGAAATAAATTAAGTTGTATTCATATTTCATACTTAATAAAAAAAAAATTTTCAACAAAGACTTACTTTTAAGAAGTAAAGAGAAGAAGAAAGCATGAAGATATTTTCATCTTAGAATGGAGAATGAATTTCTAAATATGATAGGAAACCTAGAAGGCTTAAAAGAATTGAAGACATTCACCATGACAAAAATCATCATAAGGGAAATTAAAATTCAAGCAAGAAACTGAGGCAATGCATACAATTCTTATTCAGAAAGATTTTGTTTTTCTCTTATGTAAAGGGCTCCTAGAAATCATTAAGAAAAATATCAAACAACAGAAAAATGAGAAAAAATGTGAAGTGTAGAAGGAAAACACAAAAGGCTCTCAAACATGTGAAAAGGTGCTCAATTTCATGCACAGAAAATGAAAAAAAAAAACTATAAAGAAGAAACATTTTCACATGTCTGTTCAGTAAATCTCAGAAGTTCACTAACATACTGTATAGATGAAATTAAGGGGAAATTAAACATGATCATACATATGGATTGGAATGTAAACTGGCATAGTAATGAAGAAGGATAATTTGGCAATATCTATCAACATTACAGGTATTAATATACTATTATTCAGAAATTCATTTCTAGGAATTTAGCCAACAAATAGCTCTCATATGTGCAAGTGGCATGTATTTTTATAGAAAGATATTCATCACAGCATTACTTGTAATCATGAAAGTTTGGAAACAACCAAATGTTTAGCAATACAAGTTTGGATAATGAATTGTGATATATTTATAAATGGAAAATACCATTAGAGAAATGCAAATAAAAACAGAGAGGGAGAAAATCTTTTCCACACACACTTCAGATAGAGCACGAATCTACAAAATCTATAAAGAACTTAAAAATCTTTACACCAGAAATACAAAGAACCCAATCAATAAATTGGCTAAGGAACTGGACAGACACTTCACAGACAATATATAGGTGATCAACAAATGTATGAAAAAGTGCTCATCATCTCTAGTAATTAGAGAAATGCAAATCAAAACCACCCTAAGATTTCATCTCACTCCAATTAGAATGGTTATTATCAAGAATACATGCAACCATAGGTGTTGGTGAGGATGTGGGGGGAAAGGTACACTCACACATGCCTGGTAGGGTTGTAAATTGGTGCAGCCACTCTAGAAAGCTGTATAGAGATTCCTCAGAAAGCTTGGAATGGAACCACCATTTGACCCAGCTATTCCACTCCTTGGCCTATACCCAAAGGACTTAAAGTCAGCATACTACAGAGATACAGCCACATCAATATTTATAGCAGCTCAATTCACAATAGCTAGATTGTGGAACCAACCTAGATGCCCTTCAATAGATGAATGGATAAAGAAACTGTGGTGTATATACACAATGGAATATTATTCAGTCATAAAGAAGAATAAAATTATGGCATTTGCAGGTACATGGATGGAGTTGGAGAATATCATGCTAAGCGAGATAAGTCAATCCCAAAAAACCAAAGGCTGAATGTTTTCTTTGATAAGTAGATGCTGATACATTATGGGACTCGGGGAATGGGGAGGGGGTAAGGGAAGAATGGAGGAACTTCAGATTGTATAGAGGGAAATGAGGGGAGGGAAGGGGGCAGAGGGAAGGAAAGATGGTGTAATGAGACAAGCATCATTACCCTATGTACATGTATGATTACACAAATGGTGTGACTCCACATGGTATACAACCTAAGAAATAAAAAGTTGTACTCCATTTGTGTATAATGAATCAAAATGCATTTTGCTGTCACGTATAACTAAATAGAACAATTAAAAAATGCAATTATTTAAACAAAAGAGCAATGTTGTAACCCTCATGGAATCATCTAACCTAATTCCCACCAAAGGCCCCCATCTCCAAATATCATCACATTGTGGATTAGCACTTTAACTTGTGAATATGTGGGGGCCATAGCACTGGGTAATTAATAATGGCAGTTGCTGCTGGGCCCAAAGGAGTGAAACAGGATGTAGCAGGTGGAATAGGAAAGCATTTTTCTCTGCTCTTTGCACTTGTGGAGAGCAGGCTGTGTACGCTGGGTTACTCCGTGTTGCGTAGGACAGCTGTTTTAGGCTGTGCCTAGCCCTAGGTTACTCTATCTTATAAAGTAGCAGTTTGCCATCAGTTACTGCATTTTGATGACAAGTACCAAGACAGAATGACTCTGTAACTTGTTTGTACTAGTAAACAACCACCATCTGCCCAGCACAACCAAAAGGTATAAACCGATAAACAATTTGTGTTAATAAAAATTAGCATTTGTGAACTTATAAAATGCAATCAGGAGAACATGCACAATTGGGCATGTCAAATCACATCAGAAACACTAACTACGTGAACTTATCAAACACACCTAAAGGGAGGGTGCCTCAAATTGTGCCACAGCAGCAGGCTGACCTGTCACTTGGTTGCTTGTCATGAGCCTATCCCAGGACAATCACTATGGCAGTGAGCGTCTACTTCTCTGTCCCTGGACTTCCGCTCAGTGAGGTTTCTCCTGCTCTTGGCATGGCTCACTGCAAGCTGACACTTTGAAACTGCTGGTGGGTGGTCTGAGCCCTTGCCTTGACAGCTCTGCTCTTTGACAGCTCTGGGACTGGACTTGGATCAGTTGTTACACTCTTATTTGACCACCTGCAGTGACTTTGCTGGTGATATGGACTCTTTATAACCAGTGGCTGCTCTAACTCTTTGTCAGTCTTTCTGTGTTTTGCGCACGCGCGCGCACACACACACACACACACACACTTCATTGTGTGTGAAGTTTGCTAAAATAACTCACAGACTCAGGAAGACTCTTTACTTGAGACTAATAGATATTAGTAGTTGAGATTAGGATGGGCTGGGCACTGTGGCACACACCTGTAATCCCAGAGGAGAAAGGAAGATCACAAGTTCGAGATCAACCTCAGCACAACTAAGTGAGGCCCTAAGAAATTTAGCAAGACCCTGTCTCAAAATAAAAAATAAAAATGGCAGGGGATGTAGCTCAGTGGTAAAGTACCTCTGGGTTCAATCCCCAGTACCCTCCCACCCCTGAAAAAAGATTGGAATGGCATAAAAGTGTTGCTAAAATCCTGGTCCTTGTACCCCATGCCAATCCAATAACAAGGACATGGTTTTGAGAGAAAGGAAAAAGGTTTATTGCTTTGCTAGCAAAGGAGAAACACGGGACTCCTGTGCCAAAGGCTGTGACTCTGTCCATCAGCAGGAACAGGGGCTTTTAAAGAGGTGACGTGAAGGCTACATTCCACATGTTCTCTGTCTGAGTTGTAATCCACTTGTTAATCTGGGGGAGTCAATTCTGAGATCTTCTGGTACCACCCCCAAATGACTTCATTCCTATGGTGGGTGTGTACTCAAGGATAGACAAATCTGCTTAAGATAGGGAAGAAAGGTAATCCTGTTTCTGCTGAGATTAGGGAGGGGGAGAGATTAGGGAGGAGGTGGGAGAGAGGAAGAGAAAGAAACATGTCCATTTTAAAAATAAGTTGCAGTGACAGAGCAGCAAGGGCTGTATTCACAGCATAAAGTGGACAGTACCTCTGCCTGTAATTCTCCATTCTCCAACACCAAATGAGTGTCTCACAATTCAAATTTGATACTATCTATCAGAAATGAGCATCCGATCCCACAAGTTTAGGGGTTCAGTCCTAGAAGTCCATTCCCACATGGGTCCTGGACTACCCATGCTTCCGACTAGCTAACTACAAACTAGTGGTTTGCAGAAACCCTTTCTCAGGTTCAATAATTTGCTCAGATGGCTCATAAAACTCAGGAAAACACTTTAGTTACACTGCTTTATTTTAAAAGATACAGATGAAGAGCCAGATGAAGGTACACAGAGCAAGTTCTGGAAGGGACCGAGATCAGTAGTAGCTTCTGTCCCTGTGGAGTTAGGGGTGTGCCACCACCCAGCAAGTGGATGTTTTCACCAACCTGGAGGCTTTGGAAACCCTGCCATTGAGGGGTTTCTGGAGGTTTACTACAAAGCATAATTGATTAAATCATTGGCCACTGGAGACAGGATGAAATTTCCACTCCTATAATTAAGACTTGGTTCTTCTGGAGACCAGCCCCATCTGGAAGCAATTGAGAAGCCCTCTATGAGTTGCCTTTCTAGCATAAACTCAGGTGTGGGTGAAAGGGACTTATGAATAACAGAAGATGCTCCCATTATTACCCTTGTGACTCAGGAAATTCCAAGGGTTTGGGAGCTCTGCACCAGGAAACAGGGACAAAGACCAAATATATAGTTCCTATTACATCACAGTAATTTTTAAATTTTGAGCTACCTATTGAGAAAGGATTTAAAATGTCAGAAAAACGAAGTTATAAAATTCTTTAGTCTGAGGAAAACATGGGTCACGCGAGGAGACCACCCTCGCCAGGACATTCTGACCTAGCATGGTTTCTGCAGCCTCCCTGAACCATAAAGATAAAAATCCCAGTAAACACTTTTTCCCTTCTTGCTGAAATTCTTACATGGCCTGTGTAACATAAGTGACTCAACACCAACATCCTGTGCTGTCCTTGTCAACCAATGCAATTGTCCAACCAGTTTGATATAAACTCCTGTTGTTCTTTTTTAAAATCTGTAAAAACTCAGACCCTCTTGGATGCCATTTTGCGAGTGCTTATTCTGGGCTGCGGCAATTCATGTTTTCTCCGTGGGTGGCCTTCTTCATTTTCCCTAATAAACACTTTGTTCTCATACTCAGTGTGCTTCAACTTGCCTTTTAGGTCGACAGCACACACACACACACACACACACACACACACACACACACACACACACACACACACATTAAAATACAGCCGGTGGGGCAGTGCTTAGAAAGAGTTACCTGAGTTGACGCAATTTGCTGGGTCTCAGATTTCCTTTCTTCTGTTTGAAGATTCTTTCCAATGTGCTATAATTACCCTCTTACCTCTTTGAAGATGTTGACTGCTTTCATGACCTCAGTGGGTTTGAGAATTCTAGGCTTTCTATATGAAGGCGAGTCCACCAGACTTTGGGCTGGAACTTACAGTGGATCAATGTTTCCTCAAACATCAGCACAGTTTTCTCTAATATGTAATGCAAGACCCAGGGTACAGAGAGTCAATCATTTCTATCAGATTAATTGGGAAAGACTTGGAGATGATCTCATCCAAAATTACTGTGTTACTAGTTAGCTTAAAGAAATCTGACAGATTTCACAGTTCTAAAGAAAACCCCAAATCCCATCAAGGCTACCACCTGGGCAAGTTGGAGTTGTTGCTGGGGCTCCCTAGTGTGGGGCAGGGAGGCTGCTTCCAGATAGCTTTGGTGCACTTCATTCTGCAACCCTCCTCTTCATTCCTGATCTTTTTTTTTTTTTAATTTATTTTTATTGTAAACAAATGGGATACATGTTGTTTCTGTTTGTACATGGAGTAACAGCATACCATTTGTGTAATCATACATTTACATAGGGTAATGATGTTTGATTCATTCTGTTATTTTTTCCTTCCCCCCACCCCTCTCACCCCTCTTTTCCCTCTATACAGTCCCTCCTTCCTCCATTCTTGCCCCCCTCCCACCCCCAATTATGTGTCATCATCTGCTTATCAGTGAGATCATTCGCCTTTTGGATTTTTGAGATTGGCTTATCTCACTTAGCATGATATTCTCCAATTTCATCCATTTGCCTGCAAATGCCATAATTTTATTATTCCTTATAGCTGAGTAATATTCCATTGTGTATATATATATATATATATATACACCACATATATATATATATGTGGTGTATATATATATATATATATATACCACAGTTTCTTTATCCATTCATCAATTGAAGGGCATCTAGTTTGGTTCCACAATCTGGCTATTGTGAATTGAGCGGCTATGAACATTGATGTGGCTGTATCTCTGTAGTATGCTGATTTTAAGTCCTTTGGGTATAGGCCGAGGAGTGGGATAGCTGGGTCAAATGGTGGGTCTATTCCAAGTTTTCTAAGGAATCTCCACACTGCTTTCCAGAATGGCTGCACTAATTTGCAGCCCCATCAGCAATGTATGAGTGTACCTTTTCCCCACATCCTCGCCAACACCTATTGTTGCTTGTGTTCTTGATAATCGCCATTCTAATTGGGGTGAGATGGAATCTTAGGGTAGTTTTGATTTGCATTTCTCTTATTACTAGAGATGATGAACACTTTTTCATATATCTGTTGATTGCTTGTAGATCTTCTTCTGTGAAGCGTCTGTTCATATCCTTAGCCCATTTGTTGATTGGGTTATTTGTATTCTTGGTGTAGAGTTTTTTGAGTTCTTTATATATCTGGAAATTAGTGCTCTATCTGAAGTATGAGTGGCAAAGATATTCTTCCACTCTGTAGGCTCTCTCTTGGCATTGCTGATAGTTTCCTTTGCTGAGAGAAAGCTTTTTAGTTTGAATCTATCCCAGTTGTTGATTCTTGCTTTTATTTCTTGTGCTGTGGGAGTCCTGTTAAGGAAGTCTGATCCTAAGCCGACATGTTGAAGATTTGGACCTACTTTTTCTTCTATAAGATGCAAGGTCTCTGGTCTGATTTCAAGGTCCTTGATCCATTTTGAGTTGATTTTTGTGCAGGGTGAGAGATAGGGGTTAATTTCATTCTGTTGCATATGGATTTCCAGTTTCCAGCACCATTTGTTGAAGAGGCTATCTTTTCTCCATTGTGTATTTTTGGCATCTTTGTCTAGTATGAGAAAATTGTATTTATTTGGGTTTGTGTCCGTGTCCTCTATTCTGTACCATTGATCTACCTGTCTATTTTGGCACCAATACCATGGCATTTTGTTACTATTGCTTTGTAGTATAGTTGAAGTTCTGGTATTGTGATACCCCTGCTTCATTCTTCTGCTAAGGACTGTTTTAGCTATTCTGGGTTTCTTATTCTTTCAGATGAATTTCATAATTGCTTGCTCTATTTCTGTAAGGTACATCATTGGGATTTTAATTGGAATTGGATTGAATCTGTATAGCAATTTTGGTAGTATGGTCATTTTGACAATATTAATTCCGCCTATCCAAGAACATGGGAGATCTTTCCATCTTCTAAGGTCTTCCTCAATTTCTTTCTTCAATGTTGTAGTTTTCATTGTAGAGATCTTTTACCTCTTTGGTTAGATTGATTCCCAAGTATTTTAATTTTTTTGAGGCTATTGCAAATGGAGTTGTTTTCCTCATTTCCCTTTCAGCTGTTTCGTAGCTTGCATATAAAAATGCTTTAGATTTATGCGTGTTGATTTTATATCCTGCTGTTTTGCTGAATTCATTGATGAGGTCTAGAAGTTTTCTGGAGGAGTTTTTTTTGATCCTCTAAATACGGAATCATGTAATCAGCAAACAGTGACAGTTTAAGTTCCTCTTTTCTTATTTGTATCCCTTTAATTTCTTTCAAGTCTGCCTAATTGCTCTGGCTAGAGTTCCCATTCCTGATCTTTTAGGAAGCTTGAGAAGCAGAATAAGGAAAATCTCTCTTTTGCCTGCTTTGTATTTTTTGACTGCTTTTGTCAGTTTCTGTAACATGAACTGCCTCTAAAGTGCCCTCTGTTCTCCTTCCAGCTCACTCAGACATGTAAACACACACACACACACACACCTTTCATCTCTCTACTGATATCCATCTTCAGTTCTACTCTACATTCTAACATAGCATCTTACAATACTCAAGGTTCCCAGCTAAAACTTTCGTCCATTTCACATTCTTATAAAGAGACTGACAGCTATTAATCTAAACATGTTGCACATTCTACAAATCATGCATTCTCTGTTTTTTCCTTTTCTTTTATCATAAGAGGGAAACATTTCATTTACCCAAATCAAATGTACCATACCACAGGCCTTGAGGAACCAATCCTTTCAAAGCTGCACCAGGTAGAGTGCTCAGCAGGTGTGCAAGTAAAACACACCAGAGAACGACTGTTCTGTCCAGGGTGACAGAAGCTCGCCTCATTACTGAAAGACAGCAAAGAGGAAGGGAGAAGAGGGCAGGAGGAAAGAGGGGCCAGAGAAGTCTCAGGCTTGTCACCCAGGCTTGTCAGCTTAGGGTCTCCTCATCTCCTCACATTTACTTGCCCTCCCCAGGCAGTCAGTTGCCAAAGCCTGCCATTCTTCCTTCTCCTCCTATTGACGGAATCCCCTTCACTCTGTTTCCGTTATCTCCTCTTTAACCTGGACCCTGAACACTGAGCTCCCAGCTGACCTTTCTACCACCAACCTCTCTGCCCTCCTCTGCCCTCTGCCACGCCCCCTTTATCAACCAGTCTCCTCACAACATACTTTGCTCCTCACATGGGAAAAAGCCTGCAGTGGCTCCCCACGCCCCTCAACAGTCTTCACCGAGAACTTGAAGTTCCAGGCCCTGTAGCCCCCTTCATAGCATTAGCTTTCACTGAGAACTTACCATGTGTCAGACACTCTGTTTCTAAACATTATTTGTCTATCTGGAACCCCTTTCTAGGAAGATACCCCACCCGCACCACCTGAGGTCCTGAAGGAGGGTTCTTGATGGCCTAGAGGTGGGATGCTGGCAGCCGGCCACAGAGCAGCTTCTTTCTGCTTCTGAGTTGACATCTACCCAGAAAAGCAGAGGGAGAAGAGATGAAGAAAGAGTAAAAGGGAGATGTTACGGTTCAGGTGTGAGGTGTTCCCCAAAAGCTCACGTGTGAGATGCTGCAAGAAAGTTTAGAGGCGAAATGTTTGGGTTATGAGAATTCTAACCTAAGTAGTGCGTTAATCCCCCAATAGGGATGAACTAGGTAGTGACTGTAGCAGGTAGCATGTGGCTGTAGGAGGTGGGTCACGGAGGCATGACTTTGGGGTTTATATTTTGTCCCCAGTGAGCAGAACGCTCTCTCTGCCTCCTGATTGTCGTGTCCTGAGCTGCTTTCCACCACTCTGTCTCACCTCAGGCCCAGAGCCATGGAGTCAGCCATCTACGGACTGAGACTTTGGAAACTATGAGTGCCAAATACACTTTTCCTCCTCTAAAATTGTTCTTGTCAGGTCTTTTGGTCACAGCAGCAAAAAGTCTGACTGAAACAGAAGACCTGACAGTGCTGTCCCTGTGCATCCCACCATTAATTGGCCAACTCTACCTCTGGACCTTTCTCATAGTGAGTCCAAAATGTCCCTTTCTACTTCTTACTTCAGATTGAGTGAGGCTTGCTGCTTCTCAACTGAAAGGATGAGTAGAACACTTTACGTGGCCTGCTTCGCACTGTTCTCATCACCAACCCCTTAAGTAGGACTGTTAGTTTACCATTTTGTTGGTAAAGTGACACCTGATAAGCATCTTGCTCAAGGTATAAGTGGTGGACTTAACCAGGCAGCTTAACTCCTGAGCCTATGCTCTTAATGGGTTCCAAGGCCCTCCAGGAAAAGTGTCCATATTTTTGGTGTGCCAGGCATCAGGCTGAGCATACCACACACTGGCCCTCACTTCATCTGCTATTGCTCCCTAAAGTGTCCTTCATATCCCTGCATCTGGATCTTTACCTAGAACATGCTCTCTGCCCTGCCTCTGCCTGACCTTACTTATTTACTTTTCAAATATTCAGTCAAATATCAAAGCCTTCTAGAAACCTCAACACCATACCACAAGCAGTTACTTCCTCCTTTTGAGTTTTAAGGATTTGAACACTGGACCAGGTAGTCATCTTTGAGAGTTTATGGCTCTGGAACTTGTAGGCGTTTTTAGGGAAGTTGGGAAACTGATGGTTTAAAGTCATCAGATTTAGGTTGCAGTCATTTCAAAGGTACCTCTGTAAAACATCACACTTTTTATATAAGTAGTTTCAACATCATGGTTATTATTTATGGATTTAGGGTAGGACAGGACTAAGTTTTAACCTGGCTCTACAACTTTCAATGTTGGACAACCTGAAATAGATTACTCATTTTCTCTGAGACTCATTTTTCTTATCTGGATATAAGGATGAGTGCAGTATTGATTTTAGTCGTGAGAAGTAAATGAGGTAACGAATTTAAGGGCTTGGTGAAGTTGTGCTCTCTCTCTCTCCCTCTCTCTCTCAGGTTTTCTCTCTCTCTCTCCACACACACACACACACACACACACACACACACACACACACACGTGCATAGATAAATACAGATGTAGATATATGTAAGGAATGATATCTTAACTCTTTTCCTCTACACACAGAGTAGACACAAACAACTTACATATTTATTAAATGAAGGACCAAATATTACAAAAATCCACTTCCTGAAACTTCCTAGGCTTCTATAGCAAGTGACCAATTGCAGTTACCTGAGGGAGCTCCAGAGAATTGGAAGCTGCAGGGTGGAAGGCAGGTTAGGGGAAGATAGGGTCAGGAAATAAAGCCCTTTTTGATTTTGATTTTATTTTTATTCTTGTCAATTAATGTTCCTGGACCTCTGCACAATTTTGTTTATTTATTTATTAAAAAAATTTTTTTTAGTTGTCAATGGACTTTATTTTATTTATTTATATGTGGTGCTGGGAATCGAACCCAGTGCATCACTCATGCTAGGCAAGTGCTCTACCTCTGAACCAGAACTCCAGCCTTAAAGCCCTTTTTTAAAGAGAGGTTATCACAAAAGCAGTGATTTCATTTGGAGAAGACAAAACCCAGGACTAGCTTTGCCCCTCATATGACCCACACTTGTCCTTCACTCCATTTCTTTTGGTGTACACTAGCTGAGATAGTTGATGGTGTAGGCTGTTGTTCCCTTTGAACTTGTACAGCATTCCCCATCCAGTGCTCCTCCTATAAGTGACAGGGCTGGCAACAGCACTGTCCTGCAGCTTCCTGGCCTCTGGGTTGAAACTATGGTGGTCTGACCTACTCAGGGTATGGCCCCCAATTTTTTCCTCTAGATCTTCCAACAATATTGAAAATGAATAATTCCCTTTCTTATATCCCTTTCTGCTTGAAATACCTAGAAAGGCTTCCATTTCCAGTGTTTAGCTCTAACACATAAAGTATACACAAAATGAGAATATTAAAATTGGTTTTATCATGGGAGTCAATTTGTTTCATCAAAAATATATTCAGAAAATTATAAGGTAGATGTCTATGTTAGTCAGCTTTTTGTTGCTGTGACCAAAAGACAAGAACAACTTTGAGGAGGAAAAGCTTATGTGGGGTTCATGGTTTCAGAGGTTTGGTCCTTGGTTGGCTGATTCTATTGTTCTGGGTTCAGGTGAGACAGAAGAACATCATGGTGAAAGGGTGTGCTGGAGAAGCACTACTCATCTCATGGAGGCCAAGAAGCAGAGCCAGAAGGCCGAAAGGGCAGCAGGGAAGGCACATGCCCAGGGCACCTCCTTCGGCCATGCTCCACCTGCCTGCAGTTACCACCTGGTTATTCCATTCAAACTAGGATGGACCAATTAAGTTATAGATCTCATAATCTAAACATTTCACGTCTATTTCTGCATTAACACAAGAATTTGGAGGGACACCTCTTATCTAAACCATAACATACAGAGATATGATAATTATCATAAAAGTGGTCACTAATGGCTGGATGATGAAGCTTGGGAGTCGTGGTCTCCTTCAATACTCACATCAGGGAGGCACTATCATTACCTTCAAGAGAAAGCTTGGAGAGTTAAATGGCTTGCAAAGGATCACGCACCCCATGGTAAGTGCAGTTCTGACTTCAGAGTTGTTAATTACTTAATGGATTCATCCTTCCAGTAAATCTTTTTTTTGTTTCAGTAAATTTTTAATAGTGTTTTTTCAGACTCTGACAAAAAGGTGAGGGAACTAGGCTTTTCTCTCTTTTTCAAATCCTATTCAGGTACAAGTATGTCTTTGTCACCCTATCTGAGGGCTCCCTAAATTTATCCTCTTATTAATAGTAAAATGCACAGTAGATGTGTATTGAAACTGATTTTATACAAAATAGTGAACTGTGGAAGTTGTATAATTACAATTATGTAACTAAAAGAATTAACCAAAAAAAAAAAAAAAAAAAAGTAAAATGTTTGATACAGTCTTACAGGATCCTGCCACTTCTGAGCGTCATCAGAATCCACTATATGCTCTGCTGCGGTGGATCCTGGCTCTCAAACTGTTGGACCTCTGAGAAAATGGTTTTGTGCTCAGATTTTAAAGATGAGGTAGAGAAGTGCAGAGGCAAGAGCGTCTGTCATTGGGCTGAGCTATAAAAGTGACAAAGAGAACGCAGCCCTGTTCTCTAGGAGCTCATGGTCTAGTGGTCACATAAAGCAAAGTGACACCTGACAGGGAGGCCAGTGACTGCCAGGGCACTCTCCCTGTGGACAGAGCTAGAGGCAGGACTTTCTGTTTTGGTTTGGTGGACCAGCCATTGGACATTTCTTCACAAGAGTTCATTCCCCTGACACTCCGTCCAGTCAGAATGTTACCCCTTTGACTGGGTTGGATGTGTGCCAAACCTTAGTCTACTTCAAGGTGTCTGCTTATCAAAATATCAGATTTCTGGACCCTATTTCAGGCAGCCTGAATCATCAGGAATGAAGCCTAGAAATAAATGTGCATTTAAAATCAAGTTCTGCGGTAAATTTTTAACCCATTATGTCCATCATTTCATTTATGGGACACTTAGACAATTTAAATTAAGCAGCAAATACACCACTTGTAGTAACTTTGAAACAAATATTCATATTTTTAGAGTTTTATTCTTTTGATAAAAGTTATAGGTGAATGGTGATAACAATATTTATAAAATTAATATCAAGGATCATAAATCATATAATTAATATAATAAATTCTAGATTATTACTTCCAACCTACTTTAATGCACCTGTGTCAATTTCGTTGAAAAACTCGCAGAATTGAAAACTTTGGATTCACTGGGTTGAGCACGAAGGTTTGAGAGCCAAGGTTGTAAGGCGTGTCCTGCTGAAAGGGTCCGTTCTTGCAGTCCCACGATCCACGCATGGTCTCTGCGTTCCCACCCCGGACCACAGGTCTACAGGTCGGATGACAACCTTTCGCTAGGCTACCAAGCTTCCCTGCAGCATAGAGACCACGTGGACACTGAGTGTCAAGTGGCACGCGGCGCGGGGAGGGCGCGGGAAGCCGCGGAACTGCGGCAAGGGCACGCGTGTGGCCACAGGCGCGGTGGAGCACAGAGCGCTGCGCGGGAGGCGCGGCGGGGGCGGAGGGGAGAAGCCCGAGGTGCTCGGAGGGACCTGGCCATGGAGCCACGCAGTGAGGACCAGAGTCTGGCCCCACGCGTGTCCGGGAAAGGTTGCAACATGAGGTTCCTCAACTTGGAGCTGATTTTTGACCACATGGGGCACTTCGGCAGGTAGGGATGTGGGGGCGGGGGAGCGGGAGCCACGTGGGTGGAGGCGCCGGTGGGGTCTGTTTCTTTCCGTTGCAGCTGCGTTCCTCGCTCGAAACCTGAAACTTCTCCACCCGCTTTTCCCGCCCGGAAGTCGGAAGACTGGTGACCAGAAGCCTTGCCCGGAGCAGGGCTTGTCCGCTGGCTCCCTGGCGGCCTTACCTTCCCATAGAGAACAAAGAAGCGCTGGGCTCCCCTGGGGCGGGGTGGGTGAGGGGCCCGCCAGAGCGCTTGCTGGCCTGCAGCGGGGCAGGTGGGCCTCGAGTCGCTCCCTCGTGGGGGAGTCAGAAGTCCCAGCAGGAGGGGTCGGGTCACAGAAGTAGTGCTTGCTCCTGCTGCACATCTTTCTAATCAGCGCAACGGTTTCCTCCTCCGCTTCACAGAGGACTGCTGTCCCCTTCCTACCTGGTAGATTTGGGTCCCCTCTGTGCTTGGCAGGCAGGTATTTCCCAGCAACTAGGGTTAATTGTTGCCATTTATAGAAACCTAACCTGTGCCAGGTACGCTGTGCAGGATACTTACAGGTAGTTCCTTATTTGATGTCCCATAGGAACCCTGCAAAAGAAATGTTGGAATCCTTATTTTACTGACTGTGAAACAGGCTGGTGGGGATCAAGGACCTGCAGCTACCGTGTGGTGAAACCTCAGTTTAACCCTCATCTGTTCTCTTTCATTTGTTAAAGTTGATTTTTAAAAATTAAATATCTGTATGTATGTATGTATGTGTATGCATTCATTAATTTTAGACGAAAATGCTCCTCTCTGACCCAGAATATTTTGAGAGGAGAGGCAGCTAGTGAAGGGCCCCACAATTTGATGGCTAAAGGTTTGGGTTTGACTCTAAAACCTGGCCTGCCGTTTACTTCAAATGTGATTTTGGGAATACTTTGTTTCTCCGTTTCCTGTCTGTAAAGCTGGAGTCATCTAATACCTGCTTTCCTTCCCTCCCAGGCTTTGTGAAAAGATGTGTGGGCTGTTCTTCAGGGTAGAAGATTGCCTAGAGTTGGTTATGTTCCCAGTATCTGCACAAAGGAAGCATGGGGGCAGAGGAGGAGGCCCCATTTCTTCCCTGCTCTCTCCTGATAGTTACCTTATTGAAGGTTTTTAATCTTTACCACAGCCCTATGAGTTTGGTACACGCTCACTCCAGAGATGAGAAAACGAGGGCTTGTGCCTTAGTCACTAATCCAATCATTGCAGAGCAGAGCTGGAGGCTAGTGCATTGTCTTTCATAGCCCACAGTTTCAACCATGATGCTATCCTGAGAATAGTACGGAGATGAAGAGATCAATTCTGGGGTTGAATATCTGCGTTCCTATCCTGGCTCTACCATATATTAACTATATGGTCTTGAGCATTTTATTGACCACCTCCTCATCTATAAAATGGGGATAATGATAGTACCTCAAATAATTCCAAATAATAGTAGAAATGTTTATTGTGAGGATTCCACATGCTGTCTGTCATTCTCATGGTAACTCTGTGAGGTAGGTGGCACTAATAATACCTTTCCCCATGAATTCCAGGGATTTACTAAGGTATCAAATTAGTTTGTGTTTGGTTAAGGTTGCTATATCAAAGATCCTCAAGTTTGTCCCCTTCCAGTTACTGTCCAGGACAGGATCTGTTCCACTGAGTCACTCAGGGATTCATGCAGGGGGCATCTCTGCTGTCCACAGCTTGGGGCTCCCTCTGTGGACAGTGCTCCCATTGTCCTCACCCACAAAGTTAGTCATGGCTCAATGTGATGGAAGAAGGGGTAAAATGAATTTGGGGAGACAGGTCTTAGCTGGCTGCAATAATGTGTGGAAAAGTCTTATCATTCAGTTTGTTCTCATAGGTCATGTCTGTTATTATTCCCTGTGTCCCCATAATGTTGGGCAGAGTTGACCTGGGAAAAGTGGCTTATAAGAGGGAAAAGGATACCAAGCCAATGCTTACAGCAGACTGTGAAATCAGTGAGTGTAACATGGTATGCAATTTCTGTTTGCTCTAATTGGTTGTTTTATTATTTTTAATTTAAATTAAGCTTATTTTAACTGATACATAAATGCATAAAAACATTGTATGTATTTGTGGAGTACTGTGTCTTTGTTGTTTATAAGCAGGGAGGTTATCATGTGTGAGCATTTAGTCTTCTCCTAGAGAAACCTAGTGAAAATGCTAAATGGAGAGCCCTACTACTTGCCTCTCATGTCTCAGCAGGTGTTTCTGGGGGAAGGAGGCACTGTCTTAATCCCCTTTAGGAGAGGAAAGCAGAAAGTAAACTTCTCAGCATGGAGCTACTAGTTAGGTACAAAGCCAAATGCTTCAGGCAAACTTCAGACGAGCAATACATGCCTGCAGTTTGCAGGGGCTGTGTTGTACATTATTTGCTGAATTGAAATTTGGAGAGGGGGAGTTAAATTATAAATTATAATTATAAATTATAATTATGGGCATCATACATGATTTGTCCTGCAGTTTCAGGTATATCCATGTGAGATAGGTTACAGAATGTCTCTTAGTTCTGAACGGGATTTGGTTTTAAAGTGGGTCTACGGCCAGAGGCCTTTCTTGCCGCGATGTCTAGCAGTTAGATGCTGGTCTACCACCTTCCGTGATGATCGGGATCAGGGCTCTCAATATGTTTTAGACCCTAGCAATGAAAACTCCATGCCACCCTTCTCTCTAGCATCTCCCAGGCAGTATGCATGCTTTTCCCACAATTTCTTTAACCAGTTTCCTGCTGATGGGCATTTAAGTTCCCAATGGTTTTCAGTTATAAAGCACTAAAAATTAACCTACAGATAAAATTTGGAACATTGATGTCGATTACTGGTTACTTTTAGGAAATTCAAGTTTTACTACCTTCCAGGACAGTTGGTAAACCCATTGGTCTTACATCTTGTCGCAAAGTAGAGACATTCTGACGCTCTATTTACAAAAAATTAGAAAATATGAACCGTTTTGTTAAGTTAGATTAGCTTTCCGTTTTACTTACATTACTGATTAAAGCAAAGATTGGTGAGTACTCTTTGGCTCGCCTACAGACATTAAAGTATGTTGTGATGATTAAGTGAGATAACGACTGTGAAAGTGCTTAAACCTTAGAGCTTAAATTAAAGTGTTATAATCTCCTGGGACCCGGCCAATGCTGCACAAGGGGTTACCCACCTCACAGGGACATGTAAACCGAGGGAGGAGTGGGAGATGATGAGGCCCATCTAGAATCTGCCTGGTGGAAGCAGAGCTGTGTGGATGAAGCTCTGTGACAGAACCACAGTTTCTACCTGATGGCATTTCAAGTCAGCCTTATATGGGACTCTTTCTTTTTGGTTTGGAAGAGAAAGAGAAAGCATTCGCCTGGTGTTCTCAGCAGGGTGGTGAGGGCTTGCTATGTTCTCAGGCCAGGATCTTAGCCCTGTGTGTTTTGAACCGCAGTGACTCACACCTGTCTTCTCAGTCTATTGTCCCTGCCCAGTCCCCTGTATGGTATGATTTCTGACCATTTTTCTTCAGACTGAAGCCCCTTTGCTGGACAAACAGCCAGCTCCCATTAGTCCTGAGAAATCAAGCATCAAGGCTGAAGCTTTTCCCTCGTCCACTTATCCCAAAGAGACCCTGGGAGCAGTATTTGGTGTGTCCTCCCTGCTTTTGTCTGTCTTCTCTGAACTAGCCCCCAGGGCTTCTGCCAGATACAGAGTTCAACTTTAAAACTATGGCAATAGCCACCACACTTTAAACTGATTCCGCTTTACCTATTATTTCCCTCCGTGCGGTTCTATGAGAAATGAGGAATGGAGGCCAGACCCACCGGGGAGCTGTCCGTGAGGGCTTGGGGAGGTTGTGAGGCTCCTAGCTTCCCAGCACCATTTCTGTGATCTTGCCTAGCATTGTCTCTTGCAAGTCTCCTCAGTAGGTTATGTTCACCCCTTCGGTGCGCAAAGATGATCCATGGGAGTGCCAAAAAACACACATGCACATCTTACATTTGAATGCATGTATAGCAGTATATTGATGTATATGTATATTTCAATGTACATAATATGTTAATTTAAAGTGATATGAATGTGTGTGTATCTCAATGCTCATTTGCTGTCTGCGCATGTGGGTGCATGCACAACATATTTATTTGTCTGGTGGAGAACTCAGTCAAAGTGTTTTGGATACAATGGCGTATTGAATATCTATCCTTACCAGAGGAACTGAGCAGGCATCAACTTCAGTGCTACTCATCCTCAGCCTGAGGGTGTATTCTCTGACACTCCAGCCTCTGCCTGTGCATCATGCTGGGAGCTACAATAAATACTAAAGCGACAGAACCGCAGTTTCTACCCTGATGGCATTTCGAGTCAACCTTTTATGGGGCTTTTTTTCTTTTTGGTTTGGTAGAGAAATAGAAAGCATTCATATGATGTTCTTTAAAAAAGTCACCTGTAGTTACATATTGTGGTACTAGAAGAGAAGGAAACACAGAGAGGAAATGAGTCAGTGAGAAAGAAAAAGAGGGGAGCATATAGAAAAGGTAGGACTGAGAGAAGAAGCAGGCGGTGAAAGATAAAGAGGTGCTGAAAGTAGGTGATGAGTGTGAAGGGGAAAAAGTAGTGGAGGGAGAGGACAGAAAGAACAGACTAGATCAGCAAGTCTCTGGACATGATCTGCAGAACTCTGGCAGGGCTCTGGGGTCTGCAAGGCCCAAGCTCTCTTCCCAAATACCAAGACATGAGCTCCCTTCTTTGTTCTCCTTCTGTGAAAGTACAGTGCAATTTTCCACAGGCCAGATGACAGTCAGTAACACATCATATTGAATGCAGATGCAGATAGAGAAACCAGATGTCTTCTATTTTAATCCTGGGAGTTTTGTTTTGTTTTGACAACTATATGTTACTGTTACACGTGATGAGTTTATTATTGTTACATTTAAATGGTTTAATAAATATTTTAGAATTTCTCTGTTTTGATTTCTAATACACACGTATTTTTGTGGTGCTGGAAATCAAACCTAGGGCCTCTGCAAGTGCTGTACCACTGAGCCACATCCCCAGCCCTCTAATGCATAAATATTGGTAGATATGACCTGTGTAAAAACAATTTCTAAAAATATAAAGCTTCCTTAGACAAAAAATAAAAAATAAATAAATAAGTTGACAGCAGCTGGGCTGAAGGATGCTCAGAAGAACCTTCCATTGAGAGGGAGCATGTAGGAAGGGTGATACAGACCACATGTGTGAACTGTGCAATTTTGCTTCAGTTTGATCTGACAGGAAGTATTTTCTGCTTCCTGTTTTGTGGTAGTATCAATCATTGTCTGAACTGGTTCTGTTGTCTTTTTGGGGGGTGCTAGGAAATGAACCCAAGGCCTTGTGCATGCTAAGCAAGCTGTTTACCACTTAGCTGTTTTCAATCTAATAACTCAGTTGCCTGCTTTAAGGGCTTGTCTGGCTCAATTCCAGCGATTTGAATGTTTTGGGACAGTTTCTAGTTTATATATTCTACCTTTCTGTCCTGTGGTCACAGTTGTTCTTGTGAGATAATCTTTATTTCAGAAAATGTGTCAGTATTGGTTGGAATCTGTAAATCTGGAAACTTTACGTTGATTTAAAAAAAAAAAAAAACATTTATTTTAGGATAATTTTAGACAAAAATGCTGCAGAGATAGTATGGAGGGTTCCTGTGTGCCCCTCACCAAGTTTCTCCAACTGTTAGCGTCTTGACATACTTGGCAATTTGTCAAATGTATTTAACAGTTTACTATTAATGAAATACAAATTTTATTTGAATTTCACAAGTTTTTCCACGAATGTCCTCTTCCTATTCCAGAATCCAGTCCAGAGTACCACTGCATGTATGTTGTATTTAGTTTTCATTTTATCCTCATCTCCTTGGGTCTTGGAAAGATTCTTGGACTTTTGTTTTTTTTCTTACCTTGACAGTCTTTAGGCATATTGGCCAGGGAATCTGTAGAATGGCCTTCAATATGGGGTGGTTTTCTCATATTAAACTAGGGTTATGGTTTTTGGAAAGAAAAGCACAGAGGCGAAATGCCCTTCTCATGAAGTCTTTGGGAGCCAGGGACCATTACATCCACCTTATGTCACTGGGATGTTAACTATCATCACTTGATGAAGGTCGTGTATTCCAGGTTTTCTCACTGTAAAGTCACTGTTTCCTTCCCTTTTTTACTCTATTCTTTGGAAATGAATCACTATGTCCAGCACACCCTCAAGGAGTACATTGTGGGAATTAAGCTCTACTTCCTGGAGAGGGGGAATATCTACAGATAGAAATTGGAATTCTACTGTAAGAAAGATTGGTCTTTTCTCCCATTTTATTTATCTTTTTAATCATTTATTTATACCAGCAAGGTGTGTTCATCAGGGTTATCCAGAGAAACAGAACCAATGGGATGGATATATATATAATATCTAGATATAGATAAAGATATAGATAGATATCTCTGTGTGTATCTATTGTTTCTCAGTATTCATGGGGGTTGGTTCCAGGAACCCCTGAAGATACACAATCTGTGGATACTCAAGTCCCTGAAATAAAATAGTGTAGAATTTGCTTATAATCTATGTATAGCCTCCTGTACACTTTAAATCATCTGTACTTATTATACTTAATACTATGCATATAGTTGTTATTCTGCGTTGTTTAGGAATAATGAAAAAAAAGTATATGTTCAGTACAGATACAGGTTTTTTTCTCCATGAGTATTATCAACCCATAGTTGGTTGGATTTATGGGTAGAACCTATGGATATGGAGATATCTATCTATTATCTATCTATCTATCTATCTATCTATCTATCTATCTATCTATCTATCTATTCATCTATCATCTATCTATCCATCTATCTGCCTGTCTGCCTGTTGGCCTGCTGGCTTGCCTACCTGTCTATCTACCTACCTACCTACCTACCTACCTACCTACCTACCTGCCTACCTGCCTACCTGCCTTCCTATCTATGTAACTATCTGTGGGA
The DNA here is from genome assembly GCF_902686455.1 of Sciurus vulgaris. Lineage (NCBI taxonomy): Eukaryota > Metazoa > Chordata > Mammalia > Rodentia > Sciuridae > Sciurus > Sciurus vulgaris. The sequence goes on from NC_136467.1 coordinate 54,436,602, forward strand.
TTTGTTATAGACATTTGTTCACATGGTTATGGAGGCCAAAATTCCTATGCTGTGGGCAAGCTGGAGAACTGGAAAACCATTGTGTAAATCAATTCCAGATCAAAGACCTGAAAATTGGTGGGCTGATGTTATAAATCTGGGTCAGGGTCGCTCCTAGTCCAAGAACTAGGAGTGCTGCTATCTCAGGGCAGGAGAAAATGAATGTCCCAGCATAGGGAGGGAGAGTGAATTTGCCCTTTCTTTGTCTTGCCTGTTTGATCTATTCAGGTCCTCAAGGCATGGGATGATGCCCACCTGTTGTCACTCTACTGACTGAAATACTAATCTCTTCTGGAAACACCCTTAGAGACACATCCATCAATAATGTTTTACAGAGCCATCTGGGCTTCCCTTAACCTAGTTGAGATGATGAATAAAATTAACCATCACAATATGGATTCATACATACTTATTGCATACTTTGGTATATACTACCCTGTTTGTTTGTTTGCTCAGATTGTTTCAGCCTTGGCCATTGAGCACTTTCTTCAGGTTTCTTCCTTTGTCTTTTCCACATGTCCTCATCCTTTTGTTTTCTGAGTGCTTCCTTATTTTCTTATCCCGTAAGATACTCTAGGCTTGTCTCCCTGTCTTGGTCTTAGAATCATCCATTTTTGTTTCGGGCTCCTTTCATTAAAGAATGATATTTAGAAACAAGAGCTGGGCAGTGGTTGTGTGTGTCTCTATTGGCTTGTCATTGCTTCTCTGCTTTCTCTGTAGACAGATCTAGGAAATACATTTATTGACCCATAGATATAAACGTACCTACAATTATTTCTATATGTGCCCTTCTATATGTAATAAGATCAACCTGCCGGAGATCCTTCATATTTACTTGTATTCTTTTTCAGCTCTTAGGCCAGACAGAATAACTAGCTTTTCTTCCCTTTACAGATTACAGATACTCCTGTATTTCATATGTGCCTACCAGAATGTCTCCTGTGGTATCCACTACGTGTCTACTATATTCATGTTGATCACCCCTGTGTATACCTGCAAGCCGCCAGGAGAAGTGAAACGTGCTGTATTCCAGAATGTCTCTAGTTGGAGGTTGGAAGAAATCTTGACCCTGTTGTCCCCAGGCCAGAAAGATCACATTGCAGTGGAGCTGCAGGATGGTGAGATCTGGGAGCTCTCAAGATGTAGCAGGATCTGGAGGGAGAACATGTCGCATTTAGACTACGAATACAGTGGCTATAAGCATAACATTCCTTGCTCTGATGGCTACGTTTATGACCAGAGCAAGTGGGAAAACTCTGTGGTGACCAGGTGGGATCTAGTCTGTGACCGAAAATGGTATGCAGATGTGATCCAGCCCTTCATTATGTTTGGAGTCCTGCTGGGAGCAATAATTTTTGCCTACCTTTCTGACAGGTAAATGGAAATACTTAGGATGGTTGCATCAGTGTGGGGTTTATTTTTCTATGGTTTTCTTAGGGACAGGGAATTATGTCCAAAACTTAAGTCATTTTCATACTTTCTGTCTAAATAATTTACTGATCCATTATTTGCTGATTATTATGTATTTAGGGAATATGTATTTACAGAATAGCATAGAGTTCTGAAGAACATATCCTGGTTCTACTGCTTATTAACTGTGGCCCTGGGAAAATTGCCTTAATCATCTGTGTTTCAGAATTTTAGTGTATAAGCTTGTGATGAAAAGAAAATCACTCACCTTAAAGGATTATTGCAAAATTAATATAGAAGAAGGTATCCTGGAACATACAACTACTTAATAGATACTGGTTGTTATTTTGAATTCATTTTCTTTATACAGACTTGTTTTTAAAGAAGGGTAGCCTGGTCCAAATAATATCTTCAAATCTGAAGATATGATATACTAGCTTATCTTAGTCTTTTCATGCTGCTATAACAAAATATTACAGACCAGGTAATTTATAAAAAATAGAAATTTATTTCTCACAGTTCTGAATGCTAGAAAGTCCAAGATCAGGGTATCAGGAAGAGTGGTGTCTGGTGAGGACTGATCTCTGCTTCCAAGATGGTGTCTTGTTGCTGTGCTTTCCAGAGGAAACAAATGCAGTGTCCTCATATGGCAGAAAAGATAAAAGGGCAAGAGTGAGCTCCATTCAATCTTGAGCCCTTTAAAAAGGATGCTAATTCCATCAATGAGAAGAGATTCCCTCATGATTTATTCACTTCCCAAAGGTCATACCTCTTAATACTGTTGCATTGAGGATTAAGATTCAACATGAATTTTGGAGGGAATACCATTGGGCAAACCATATGACCATATTTTTAAAACAGTCACATTAAAATAAATATATAACTCTTAAAGCAAAGTTCATCTCTGTATACACATGGACCACACTTTGAATACCTAAAGCACTGAGATTAATCTATTTGGTCTCTACAGTTGTGAATTTTACAGATAGGTGCTAGGCACTGGGGACTGAAAGACAATAACTTAGGTTAGAAATTCTTACCTTTGGGGTATACCAGTCTCATAATCATGTCCAGAGGAAAAGTTATAGGCTTCATTGTGATCAGGGCCACGCTTTTCATAGAATGCTCATAGGTGCTATGCATTACTGTTTTCATTTTCTTCTTCTTCTTTTTTTTTTTTTTTCTGGGTGGGGATTGAACCCAGGGCCCTGTGAATGTGAGGCAAGCCTTCTACAAACTGAGCTATATCCCCAGTCCACTGTTTTCATTTCGTAGGTTACCACACAAATAATTACTTGGGCTTTTTCTGTTGAAATATATTCAGTGCTTAACACTTGAAACCAAAAATATTTCATACACATAATTAAGTGTACTAAATAAATGTACATTTACTGTATGACAAAAGTGGGATTTATAGTCCTTAAATTCATTTGAAAGAATAAGAGACCCAGAATAACTAAAGCAATTCTGAACAAAAAGAGTGATTTTTGGAGGCTTCACAATATCTGATCTGAATGTCTACCACAGAGCTATTGTAGTAGCAAAAACAGCATGGTATTGACATCAAAATAGCCATGAAGACCAATGGAACAGAAAACACAGAGACAAACCCACACACTTAGAGCCATCTGATACTTGATGAAAGTGACAAAAATACATGTTGGAGAAGAGACAGCCTTTTTAACAAATGGTGCTGAGAAAACTGGATATCCATATGATTTGTAATAAGAATGAAATTAGATCCTGCACAGAAGTCAAATCAAAATGAATTGAAGACTTAGGAATTAGACCAGAAAGCTTGCAACTGCTAGAAGAAAATATAGGCTCAATACTCCAGCATGCAGGTGCAGGCACCAACTTCCCCAACAAGACCCCTAAAGCTCAAGGGATAAAATAAAAAATAAGTGGCGTGCCATGAAATTAAAAGCTTCTGCTTATCAAAGGAAACAATTAAGAACATGAAGAGAGCCTTCAGAATGGGAAAAAAAAAAATCTTTGCCAGCTACTCCTCTGTCAGGGGATTAATATCCAGAATATGTAAAGAACTCAAAAAACTCAATACCAAAAAACCAAATAACCCGGTCAATAAATGGGTGAAATAACCAAACAGAAATTTCTCAGAAGGAACACAAATGGCTAACAAATACATGAAAAAATACTCAGCATCTTTAACAATCAGGGAAACGCAAATCAAAAGTACACTGATATTTTGTCTCACTTCAATCAGATTGGCAATTATCAAGAACACAAATAATAATAAATTCTGAAGAGGATGTGGAGAAAAAGGTACACTGATACGTTGTTGGTAGGACTGCAAATTAGTACAACTCTGGAAAGCAGTGTGGAGATTTCTCAAAAAACTAGGAATGAATGACAGCATAGTAGAAGAAATGTCAGAAAATGAGTTCAGAATATACTTAATTAAAATGATTTGTGAAGCAAAGAATGAGATAAGAGAGCAAATGCAGGCAATGAATGATCACTCCAATAAACAGTTGAAAAAGCAACTGCAGGAAGCAAAAGATCTTTCAACAAAGAGATAGAGATTCTGAAAAGAAACCAAACAGAAATACTTGAAATGAAAAAAAAAAAAAATACTTGAAATGAAGGAAAGAACAAACCAAAAAACAAACAAACAAACAAAACAGTGGAAAGCATCAACAACAGATTAGATCACTTGGAAGACAGAACCTCAGACAATGAGGAAAAAGTATTTAATCTTGAAGATAAAGTTGACCAAACAGAGAATATGGTAAGAAATATTAAAGGAACCGCCAAGAACTATGGGATATCATGAAAAGACCAAATTTAAGAATTATTGGGATTGAGGAAGGCACAGAGATACAAAACAAAGGAATGAACAACCTATTCAATGAAATAATATCAGAAAATTTCCCAAACCTGAAGAATGAACTGGAAAATCAACTACAAGAGACTTACAGAACACCAAATGCACAAAGTCACAACAGATCCACACCAAGGCACATTATTATGAAAATGCCTGACATCCAAAATAAAGATAGAATTTTAAAGGCTATGAGAGAAAAGCATCAGATTACATATGGGGGAAACCAATATGGATATTGGCAGATTTCTCAGCCCAGACCCTAAAAGCTAGAAGGGCCTGGAACAACATATTTCAAGCTCTGAAAGAACATGGTTGCCAACCAAGAATCTTATATCCAGCAAAACTAACCTTCAGATTTGGTGATGAAATACAACCCTTCCATGATAAACAAAAGTTAAAAGAATTTACAAATAGAAAGCCTGCACTACACAATGTTCTCAACAAAATATTCCATGAGGAGGAAATAAAAAACAACAATGGAGGTCAGCAAAGGGAGGAACTACCTTAGAGAAAAACCACTCAAAGGAGAAACTAAGCCAACTTAAAAACCAAAAATAAGCCAAATGACTGGGAATACAAATCATTTCTCAATAATAACCCTGAATGTTAATGACCTAAATTCATCAATCAAAAGACATAGACTGGTGGAATGGATTAAAAAGATAGACCCAACAATATGCTTCCTTCAAGAGACTTATCTCACAGAAAAAGACATCCACAGACTAAAGGTGAAAGGATGGGAAAAAACATACCATGCATACAGACTCAGTAAAAATGTGGGGGTTTCCATCCTTTTATCAGATAAAGTGAACTTCAAGCCAAAGTTAGTTAGAAGGGATAAAGAAGGACATACATACTGCTTAAGGGAACCATGAATCAGGAAGACATAATGATCATAAATATTTATGCCCCAACAACAGCACATTGTACAACAGTACGTCAAACAAATCCTCAATTCCAGGAATCAAATAGACCACAATACAATAATTCTGGGTGACTTTAACACACCACTGTCAGAATGCATGAGAAAATGCTTTTCCCTCCAGAGTCCTATCAATAGAGTATGTTAGCTAACTGTGGATTTTTGCCAATGAAGAGAGAGAAAACAGTCTTTCATCCACAGTTTTAATTTATATTTCTTTTTTTTTTAATGAGTGAAGTTAACTATCTTGTTGTTTATTTGTTGTGTTTTGTTTTGTGGTGCTAGGGATTGAAGGCAGGGCCTTGTGCATGTGAGGCACACACTCTACCAACTGAGCTATCTCCCCAGTGCTCTTGTTTATTAATAGCAAATTTTATTTCCATTTTCTGTGTTTTGTGTGATTTTGTCAATTTACATGTTAGGAAGGATAGTTCTTTGTGATATGAGCTGTAACTATCTCCCTTAGTTGTCTTTTTAAAGTTTGTTCACGGGGCTTCTTTCCATAAAAAATATATTTTTATGTAACAATAAGTACCAGTGAAATAATTTATGACTTGGGGTTTTGAGTCATGAAAGATTAGATAGTTCTTGTAACTCCAGTTTTGTAAACAAAAAATTTTCAAGTTTTCTTATTATTATTTAGTGGTTGTGTTATTTAAAAAATATTTTTGGTAAATGTGGAATTTATCATGGTATATGAGGTAAGGCAGGGATATTACTTTACTTATCCCTATAACATTTCTTGACTACTTCTTTTTTCCAGTGATTTGAGATGATGTCCTCTTTATACATTCAATTTCTATATGTATCAGAGTGTACTTACTTCTGGGCATTCTGTTTTGCTAATATACCAGTATGATATTCTTAAATTAGTTTTTTAAAAATGCCTTAATGTGTTTTAGTGCTTGTCCCACTTCTATGTTTATTTATTTTTTTCTACTAAAATGTAGCATCAGGTGATATAGCTTAAAACCATTTTCACTGATTTTTTTGTTAAATTTACAAGTTAATTTACAAAATAATCTGGTCCTTCTATTTTTAGAAAGACTATTTTTTTTGCCTTCAGTGGTATTATAATAGATCTCACATTTCTATTGACAAACATATTAATATATTTTGTTACTGTTATATGAAATCTTTTCTTCCATTAAATCTTCCAAAAGATTGTTTGAAAAAAAAAAAAAGATTGCCTATTAATTGATGAGTATGTTGATATACATTTAGGAATTATTGAATCTTTAGGTAAGAGAGGATGTTTAGGCTGTAATTTTGCATAGCAAGACATTTAAAAATATGTAAGTTGAAATAGAAAATTTTGTGTATTATATGATAATTGCATTTTAATATTTTTCTTTTAAGGTATCAAGGTACTTTGTGGAGTCTTTTTTCTTTTCATTTTATTTCTATTGCCTACCATGTAAACTGAACTAGCAAATGTAGCTAACATATCTAAGTACAATATCACAGAGTTTCAGAAACATGTATTTATATGTAAGTAGTATAAGAATTAGAGAACTGAAGTACCTGGAGATATTAATTTATGATGTATTAATTTGGTGACCCCTTAGCAAAATAAAAATTGAATGACATTAAAAAAACAACAACTAGGAGTGAAACCACCATAAGACCCACCTTTTCCACCCATTTGTGTGTATCCAAAAGATCTAAAATTAGCACTTCAGTGATACAGCTATGCCAATGTTTATAGCAGCAAAATTCACAAGAGCCGAATTATAGAATCAACTCAGGTACCCAACAGTAGATGAATGGACCAAGAAAATGTGGCATGTAAACAAATTAGAGTTTTACTTGGTCATAAAGAAGAATAAAGTGATGGCATTTGCCAAGAAATGGATGAAAATGGAGAACACCATCCTAAGTGAAATAAGCCAGACTCAGAAAACTAAGGCCCAAATGTTTTCTCTCGTATGTGGAATCTGAAGCAAAATAAGGGGAAGAAGGCAGTGGGAGAGGATTCTATATCACAAATACATATGGAAGTAGAAGTAGCAGTAGAAGAAGGAGAATAGAAGGAAGGAGGGAGGGAGGGAGGAAGGGAAATGGGAAGAAATATGGAATAAATTTAGCAAAATCATGTTATTTGTATATATAAATGTACCAAATGTACCAAAGGGAATTTCACCTTTATGTATATGTATATGTAGAAAGTACCCATCAAAAATAAAAGAGCAAAAGGAAGATCAGTAGAGTAGAGGAGGGAGGAAAAGTGGGTGGCAAGGGGACGGGGGATTGAAATTAAATTCCTTGCATGTATGATTCTGTCAAAATGAACCCAACTACTATGTATAAATATAATTCTCCGATAAAAAGTAGGATATAACAAATGCTTTAAAAAAGAACTCGGAGTACAAAATATGCTAACTGAAAGAAAATTTGAGTTCCATCATATTTAAACTTAGAATAGTTACAGAAACATGTTGAACACCTCCTGTGCACCAGTTACTTTGCTAGATCAGGCTTTATGTTTTTAAAGGTCCTTAGGAAGTTGTAACCACAAGTCAGTCCTCATTTGGATGTGTAGCTCAAAATAACATTGCTTGGGAACTCCAACAAATCCTCCAATTAAGAAATCAGCAAATGTGGCCCCAGGTCGGTAGTGTCTTAAGGCCAATGGAAGAAGGAAATTAATATACTCCCAGGAAAACTTCTTGAGAGGGACAGTCCTCCTCAGGTTTCTCCACTTCTGCACCTCTTGCTGGGTGTGCCAAGACTACAGGTCTGTGACCACTCTTTCCCAGAGACCATTTCTTAGAATTATTCATGCAGTCTATAACCTTAAAATTGAGGTTATGTTCCCTCTCTGTCGCAAGGACTAGGCTGCTAACTGCTTACTGTAAAAGCAGCGAATTCCTCAAATCCAGTGTTCTTCTCTAATGCAGGTGTGGGGAGATGTGGGTGTCACCTCTGCAAGGCTTATAGGTCAGGGAACTATCACAAACATGCAAATGCTTGATTGCTTTCTGTGATGTCGTAAGCAAAACCTCTGATCCAGAGGTTTTTTTTTTTTTTTTTTTTTTTTTTTTTTGCCAGTATCCATTAAATAGCAAAAGATTAACTTATTAATTTAAAGGTAGAGCAAAATTAAATTTGAGACTCTTTGCTTATCACCCTTTGCTTGTATGTCTTCAGCCTGAGAGGATTCTTAGAACTATTTTTCATGGTATATAAATAACTCAGTCAAAACCAGAACACATGATTAAAGGCACTATGAGTAAGAATCAGCATGAGCAATACCCATCAGAGGTGGACTTCTATACAAAGACTTTACTGGAATTATCATGTGCAAATAATGAAACCCATATATTGAGCATACTTAAAGAAACAGAAGATAAACTCAAAAATATCAACTAAAAACTGAAAATTGTATTAAAAACGACTTAAAACTGAAGAATACCCAGAATATCTAGAGATAAAAACCAAATGAATGAAAAATCCTCTGTATAATTTTAACAATCTATTGTACACAGCTAAAGAAAGTTGTAGTGAAATGGATGGTAGCTTACAGAAAAATTATCAATAATAAAACTCAGACAAAGAGAAAATATGAGAAATTAAAATTCATGGAGGCAGAGAGAAAAGGCCTGAAACACATTTAATACTAGAAATTAATTAATGCAATTTACCACAACAGATTAGAGAACAAAATTTATATGATTAACTCAATAAATGCAGGAAAACATTTGATAAATTTAAAAAACCCATTCATGATAAAAACTGAAAAGAATATTGTTAACCTCATAAAAGTTACCATAATAAGATTTAGCATGAATATAAGTGTTGGTTAGCATTCTGTTACTGTAGAAAAAGAAACCTGAGATAATAAAGGTTCATTTTGGCTTATTGTGTCAAAGGTTTCAGTTCATTCACTTGGCCCTGTTACTTTGGGCCTGCGGCAGCATAATACATTATAGTGAGGTTGCTTACCTGGTAGTGGCCAAGAATCAAAAGAGAGAGGAAGGGGCTGGAGTACCAATATCCTCTTTAAGGCATCCCTCTCAGTGATCTCACTTCTTTCCCTTAGGCCCTACCTCCTAAAGGTTCCACCACCTTCCAAAAGTGCCACAGGTTGGGGACTTCTTTAACACATGGGCTTTTGGAGGACACTTCTAAACTCTAGCAACATCTTTTTTCTTTATCTTCCTTTCCCATTCTTTCCCTTCCCTTCCCTTCCCCCTTTCCTGTCCCCTTTCCTTCCTTCCTTCCTTCCTTCCTTCCTTCCTTCCTTCCTTCCTTCCTTCCATCCTTCCCCCCTTTCTCTTTCCTCCTCTTCCCCTCCTCCGGTTCCTCCTCCAATTCCTCCTCCTATTTTTTTTTTTTGAGACAGGGTCTTGAAATGTTGCCCAGGCTGGCCTCAAACTCCTGAGTTCAAGCAATTCTGCATCAGTCTCTCAAGTACCTGAGACTACGACTGTGCTCCACCATGCCTGGCTTTATAGCAACATCTTAATTGTGAAATATCAAAAGCTTTTCCAGGAACAAACCAGGATGTGTAATGCTGCCTCTACTTACCATTGTGCTGGAGATTCTAATCAGTGCTATAAGGATGAGGGATGGAGGGGAGAAAGAGTGAGAAAAGAAAGGAGGGTAGAAGGGTAAAATAATTGGAGAGGAAGAATAAAAGAATTCATTACAACTGTACAATTATGTATGAAAAATACCCCTTTGAACTATTAGAATTAATGAGCATTCAATAAGGTAGTACATATTATCAATGTCAAGATTAGTTGTGTTTTTATATCCTGATAACAAATACAAACATTTTTAAATTATAGAAGTCTAAAAATATGAAACGTATGGATAAATCTAGCAAAAAGTAATTCCTCTATGGAGAAAATTATAGGATTTAAGAATCAAATTATTAAGGTATATAGATATATTTTCAGACAAACAGGTGTGTGATCTCTTAGGGAATCTTGAAACAGATTTTTGCATTCATAAGTATTGAGTATGGAACAAATAAGGCATTGTATATTCATCGGAAAAGTATCAGTTAGTGGTGCTGGGACAGCTATCTATCTATAAAGAAGAAAATACAGTTGAATTGCCTTCTTCACATCTGGAAAAATGAGTTCCGGAAAGATTAAAGGTTCATATGTGAAAGGCAAAACTATACAACTTCAGGAAGATAATACAGGAGAATATTTTCAGAAATTAAGGGAAGGGAAATCATTAAAACAAACAGGCCTAGCAATAAAGGAATAGATGGATAAATTTGACTTCATTATACCCATCAAAAGACACCCGTGAAAGAGGAAAGACTCTTGAAGGGGGAAGAAAAAGGGAGGGAGAGAGGGAGGGAGGGAGGGAAGAAGAGAGAGAGAGAGAGAGAGAGAGAGAGAGAGAGAGAGAGAGATATGCTTTACACATAACTTAAGGATTACTATCTAGAATAGTCAAAGGACTCATACCAATAGGAAAAAGAAGACCCGCTAGAAAAATGGAGAAAAGATTTGAAGTTGCTTTATGGAAGAGAAAATCCAAATGGCTAATGAAAAGATGAAAAAGGATATCAGTGATATATAACCACACCATTTATTTTTGACCAGTTGCTAAAAGAAAGAGTTCTTTTAATGCTTTTGGTGAGGATATGGAATACTGGAATCTCCTCTCCTGCTGGTTTGAATGCAAATCAAGAATGCAAATTGGCAAAACTTTGAAGAACGATTTGGTATTATGTGGAGAAGTTAGTAATGTGCATAGTTCACTTGCTTTAGTGTGGGTACCTTGGACATGCTCTTGTGTATGTCCACGTGGGTACATGCATAAGAATGCTCCGACGGTATTGTTCCTGACTGCCCTGCACTGTGAACAATTAGAATATCCTTTAACTGTGTCATGATGCCTGCATTATAGTATATTCTTAGAGTAGGAAGAATATGTGCCATGAAAATGAATGAGCCACAGCTACATTAAACAACATAGATGAATTACTCAAACAATTTGAGAGAAAGAAGCAAAGCATACATTAATACACATGGTATTATTCTGCTATAGAATGTTTAAAACCATAAAGTGATACTAACCTATATTGTTTATAAACAATAACCTGTATCATTTAGTGTTGCATATAAAAATGGTTCAGTGGAATGAAAATTGAGGAATTGATTATCATCAAAATTACGTTAAGGCTCCTGCTGGAATTGGGCAGGAGGTTTGTGATTTCAGAGGGTGGTACAGGAAGTTATTGAGTGACTGACAGTGATCTCCTACTTGTTTTGGGTAGTGATTTTTTGGTGTTTGATTCTTTGTTATTCTCTATTCTTTATATATACTATGCATGCATTATATATTATTACAAAAAATGAAAGAAACAAGATCTGATCTCATTCTTATGGAGCTAACAATAGAAAAGACAAGACTTTTTTTGTGCTGGGGATTGAACCCAGGGCTTTGTGCTTGCAAGGCAAGCACTTTACCAACTGAGCTACATCCCCAGCCCTAGGACAAGGCTTTTAAATGGGTAATTTTAGTGAAATGTGTTTAATACTTTAAAAATAATAATAACAACAATTGACATTTATGGACAATTAACTAAGTATGATCTACTATTCTAAATATCTTGTGCAGTATTATTAAAGAAGTCTGTGAGGTAGGCAGCATTGTCTTTATTTTTTTATTTTATTTTTTTTCTTATGAGGAAAAGAAAGCATAGAAAGTTCCCTTGGGAAGGAGGGTGTGGAGTTGGGATTTGGGCCCAGGCCAGTGTGCATATCTACTGCACCACCTGTGTCTTAATTCCTGCCATGAACCCCCAGGAGATGAAGGAAGGACTTCACATTTGACCTGAGTTTTCAAAGCTCTGTGAGTCATCAGAAGAGATGGCTTTCCAAAGGGGAAGGAGCCAACTCTCTTGAGAGAGCCTGGCACCCTTCAGGCAAAATGATCGGTCCAACCAATAGGTTTGCTTGGTGCAGCAGAGGAAATGCAAGTATACAGAAGCCTGCAGCCACGGAAGTATAGGATGGGTAAAGGAAATGACGAGGCAAAACCCTGACCAGGTTTACTTTGTTTCCCAGAAGCGTGTGGAGGTTCATTGGTGGGAGGGTGGCAAAACCAGGTGGAAGACCATTGAAGAAATGAAGGCTAGAGCCAAAGCAGGAGAAGTGGGGAGAGAAAGACAAAGACCTATTTAGGAAGCATTTCTGAACTGACGTGTTGGGTGACCAGTATGCAAGGGGATGAGGGGCAGTCGGCAGAGGTATAGGATAAGGGTCAGGAGCCTGGATGACAGGGAGAGAGCAGCTCCAAAAGAGAGTGAAGCATGTCTGGATATTTTTCAGTAAGTTTGTACTATCTCTGGATTATGGGGGGGAAAGAGGGATATATTCAAACTTAATACCAGCCACAACAGTGAGGAGAGATTGCAGCTGTGCAGGACATGAAAGAGAGTCAATAGCACATGCTCAGGAATCCGAGCCAGGGAGTAGATGTAACCACAAGGGCAGTGTGGGAAGTAGAGGGCATTAGGAGAGGCTGGCCTTGAGACAGGGCCATCAGAGAGGTATGAGCACAAGTGGGAGTGATATTTTGTAAGCCATGGGACAACAGGGCCCTGATGAATAGGTAGGGTCAGTGCCACCAGAAAAGACAGGCAGAAGAGGACCAAGATGGGCAATTTGGGGATCTTGGTGACTGCAAAGTGAGCTTAGGAAAATTGATTGCCCCTGGCCACCATCAGCCGAGGAAGAGTAGGAGTGGAGGAAGCAGGTATTCCTTTCTGAAGGAAATGTGAGGTGGCAAAGGAGCCGTGGGGTCAAGAGAAGATTCTCATCTTTTGGATGAGAGAGACTTAACTGAAAAGAAGGAAAGGGAAAGAGAGGGAAAAGAAGTAATGGGTAGGTTAAGATCTCAGAGGAGGTGGGAAGAGGCATGATCCAAGAGCCTCACAGAGCCAAGAAAACAAGGCCGCACCCTCTTTGCAAAATGGATTTTGGAGGGAAAAGAGGCAGGAAGAAGAGAGACTGAATGCAGATGCAGATTGTGTGAGATGACCCAGAGTGACTGTGTGTGTGGACTAGCAGCTTAGCCCCCTTCCCCACGGAAATGCTGGTCTCTTGAATAAATCGTGCGTTAACTCATGATTTGCCCAAAATAAATGTATGAATAACTACCATAAGCTCTTAGAAACATAGGTAACTGTCTTTAATGAGCCGGAGTGCATGCTTGAACTGTTACAACCCGACTTCGCTCCTTCCACTGTGTGATTCTTATTTTGCAGAATAGGAAGGCGAATGGTCCTGTGGTGCACAAGCATTGGCGTATTTTTGTTTGGAATAACATCAGTATTTACGTTTGATTATTACAGCTTCTTGGCCTCACGCTTTCTTCTTGCTGTGGTGAGTTGTTTTTTACCACGTTAGTTCTGCTGCAGTATTTCCATATTAACCTTAACTCTATTTAGTTTTGCTCATTTAGAATCTAGTGAGAGACATTGAGGACTGGCTAATCTTTATTCACGCTACTGCAGAAGTCTTACTGTGGCATATTAATGACTTGCATTTAGAATGGAACTCATTAACATGAAAAATTGCCACTTACTAGGCAGAATTTTTTTGCTCGACTCTGCCCATGTCACCAAATTAAAAAGATGTTGTTTTATTTCTGAGACATTTCACTGATCTAGTCAGGGCCTGTATACACAAACCAAACCAACAAAACGTATTGTCAAGGTGGTTTGTATAATGTAAAGAAGAATGAAAATGAGGCATTGAATCTTTTTTTTTTTTTTTTTACTATATTTTTAGTTGTCGATGGACCTTTATTTTATTTATTTATTTATATGTGGTGCTGATGATTAAACCCAGTGCCTCACACATACTAGGCAAGAGCTCTACCACTGAGCCACACCCCCAGCCCAAGGCATTGAATCTTTATGTCATGAGGACACATTACAAGTTTGAAAACCATTTTTGTCATATATTGGTATGATAGCTGTATGTCCTTAAGCAAATATGCTGCCCTCTTTGAGCTGTGGTTTCTAGTCTGCAAACTATAGAAAATAATACTCATTTCATGGGTTGTTATCAGGATTTGGTGAGACTCAATGTAAACACTGGCAGTTACAATACACAGAGCAGGCATACCTCACAATGGCAATTATTACCGGAAGTGGGCCAGCAAGCAAGGAAGCTGTTTCCATGATCAGTGAGGCTTCCAGACAGGCTTCCAAACTATCAAACAACCGCAGCAGTGATTTTTTTTTTATTTGAGGTTGCTAATCAATAATAATGAGCGAAGTTTTTATCTGGGGGAAGAATTTGTGATCTTAATAAAATCAGAGCAGAGTATGCATAAAAGCCCTTCTAGGCAGGGTGGATGATGAGGGTCCAGAGACAAGCCAAGGACTTCAGCCTCAGAAGAGGTCCTCAGGACCCTTAGGGAACAAGGTGGTGTGTTTGGTTTTGGTAGCTAGAAAGGAATGGTCAAGGGCTGGAGAGATGTACAAGTATAGGAAAATTGAAGGTGTTGCACCCTAAATAAAAGTAAATGCATATATTTAGAAATATAAAGAGTTTGTCCTATGAAATATAGCAACCAGTAGTTCTGTTTCTACTGAAGACATGGATCTGTAATTCCAGGGTCAGATTTGTTGAGAGAGACCTTTTGGAGGGACTAATGGCTCTGCAGAGGCACAGGTATCGAGAAGGTCTGAAGGTCCCTTTTGGAAGACTTATGAGAATAATTCTAAAGGTATCTGTTTCAGTCTTGCAAATACCCTGCATTTGTTCACAGAACCAAGAACATGAGGCTGCACCTGTTGAACACATCTGTGAAATGTGGCCTTAATTTTTGGAACTCTTTTCTTTGATTTTCATGGGAAATAAATCTGTGATAGAATTGCAAGTATGGGAGATGCAGACAGATTCATTTACTCAGATATTTATCGATCTACAGAGTACAGTGCTAAATAAACCAGACCTGACTGTGTCAATCATTCTACAGTTGAGAGGATAGGAAAGATGTTGATCAGCCAGCCATCTTTAAAAAAAAAATACAGAAATCCTATCATATGTGACGACATGGTTGGAACATCATAATATTAAATGAAATAAACCAGGCACAGAAAGACAAATACCACACGATCTCATTCATGTGTGAAATCTAATAAAATAGATCCCATAGAAGTTGAAAGTAGCATGGTGGTTACCAGAGGCAGATATGGGAAAGGGTTGGTCAGCAGGCTTTAAGTTGTATTTAGATAAGAGAAATGGGTTCTGGCATGCTGTTGTACAGTAAGGTGACGATAGATAGCAATAACATCTAGATAGCAATAATGTCCTGAATACTTCAGAAAGTTGGAAGGGACTTTGAATGTTTTTACCACAAAGAAATGATAAATGTTATCCGGGCATGGTGGCACATGCCTATAATCCCAGGGACTCCAGAGGTTGAGGCAGGAGGATCGAGAGTTCAAAGCCAGTGAGGCACTAAGCAACTCAGTGAGACCTGTCTCTAAATAAAAATACAAAACAGGGTTGGGATGTGACTCAGTGGTCGAGTGCCCCTGAGTTCAATCCCTGGTACTCCCCACCTCCCAAAAACAGAAATGATAAATGAGGAGATAGATAGGCTCACCCTGATTTGAACATGTGTACATGTTGTACAATGTGAAGTGTCACCTTAATGTACCCCATGCATATGAAATTTTTCTGTCAGTTAAATAATATACAAAAATGTGCACAAATTACAAATAATAAATAATAATTGCTGAATTTCCACAAAATATACTATGTAATCAACAATACACACATACCTACATATATACCTACAACATCAATAGTAAGGAATCCCATTGGAGTCTATAAGATCAGGGGCCGTTTAGTTCTGAGGGAAGGTAAAAGAACATTTCAGCAAAGGTAGCAGCAGGTGAGAATGTCCTGGGATGAGAAAGAATTAAAGGTGGAATGTGTGGAGAACGGAGAGGAGGTGAGATGCACTGATAATGCCAAAGGGCTTGGGGGGTCCAAGACAGGACTTTGTAGGATGGTAAAGATTTTTGTCTGTCTCCGAAAGGCAATGGAAATTTAGATAAGAGAAATGGGTTCTGAAGGTGGGGTGTAGGTGGGGGTGAAGTGGTTACACTGGTTGCTGTGGGGAAACAGAATCAGAGCAGATGTGAGGAGTAGCGTTGTCGGTGGAGGTGATGGGTACAAAAGGATTCAAGGAGTACTTTGAAATTATTTGGACACTTGTGTGTGGATCTTGTGAATCCAGTGACAGAAGTAACCAGGAAGGAAGTGGGAATAGACTCGAGAAATAATTAGCACTGAAAAACTGACAGGGACTGATGTCACAGCTTAATTAGCTGGGTGCTTTGTGGTATTTGTAGCTACCATGACCTTTGTTTGCTGTAACTGAGCAAATACCAAGCAACTTCTAGGTTCTTAGATACAGGCGATCTGATGATCAAGGTTTATTATCTGAGGCTTGCCAACTCAAGGTTGCATGGGGAAATAAAAGTTGTTGTCATGAAAATATCAAACTGACCATTGATGTAGTAGTCTCCAGTGAGCACTTTGCTGCTTCCTAGTAACTCAGTCCTCTGTCATCACTGGAAAATCCTTGTGGGATGGAGCCAAGGTGAACACGCAGCTTTTACTAGGCATGTGTGATAACAAGAAGTCTTCAGAAGCAATGGCAAAAATGCCTGAATCCTACCCCCAAACCTTGATCAGATTCTGGATCTGGCAGAGCCCAGTTAACATGTGGAGAAATGAACACCTGTGAGGATAATGACATGATGAGTCTTCCAAAAAGTGTGATTGAAGTATCCGAGGATGAAGAGATGTCTTTGGGCAAATCAGTGGTGCTCTGGGATAATTCCACAAAAAAATTACTTTGTGATATGTTCAGTGAAAGTCAAATGTGAAATGATTTTGTAGGAAAAATTCTAATTCCTTCAACCTTGCATCCCCCCAATATCCATCGTTTGGTTTATTCTTTGTTTATCCCAAGAGTGATCAGATATGGTTATTATAATCTAAATTATATATATATAAATAAAATGTGTATATATATGTGTATGTATATATATATATATATATATATATATATAAAATTTATTTATTTATTTATTTACTTTTGTACCAGGGATTGAACCCAGGAGCACTTAACCACTGAGTCACATTCCCAGCCCTTTTAAAAATATTTTAGTTTGAGACAGGATCTTGCTCAATTGCTGAGGCTAGCTTGGAACTTGTGATCCTCCTGCTTCAGCCTCCCCAGCTGCTGGGATTGCAGGTGTGTACCTGGCATGATAGGTATATTTTTAAACCACAAGTTTCACCCTCGACTTTTTGTTGTTGTTGTTGTGATAAAATACACATAACATAAAATTTATCATCTTAATCATTTAAAATGTACAGCTCAGTGAGAGTAAATATGTTTCATTTGTTTTACAGCCATTACTGTTGTGCATCTTCAGAACTCTTCATTTTGCAAAGTTGAAACTCTGTGTCTATTAAACAATAACTCCCCATTCCTCCTCTCCCCACTGCCTAATAACCACCACCTACTTTCTGTCTTTATGATTTTGACTACTATAGGTACCACATTTAAGTGGAACCATGATATAGTATTTGTTGTTTTGTGCCTGGCTGGTTTTACTAGGTGTAGTGTCCTTAAGGCTCATCCATGTTGTGGAAATATCAGGTTTCCTTTCAGTTTCAAGACTGAATAGCCAGACTTTTATCTAGTGGTATGTGTGTATATATGTATATACACCACATTTTCCTTATGCATTCATTTGTTGAAATATGTTTGGGCTACTTCCACATTTTAGCTATTGTTAATAAACTGCTATTGAAAAGGCTGTACAAATACCTCTTTGATACCTCCCTTTGCTTTCAATTCCTGTGGGTATATTTCCAGAAGTGGAATTGCTGGATCATATGGTAATATTATTTCTAATTTTTTGAGAAATTGTTGTATTATTTTCCATATGAGCTATACCTTTTTACATGCCATTTACCACTCTTTATAAACAGTGCACAAGAGTTCTAATTCCTCTACATCCAGCCAACAATTATTTTCTGTCTTTTAATTTTTATTTTTGATAGTACCTGTCTTAATGATTATGGAGTGGTAGCTCCAGATTTTGATTTGCATTTCCCTAATAATTATGTTGCATATCTTTTCATGTGCTTATTTGACTACTTGGGTTTTTTTCTTTGGTGAAATGTCTACTCAAGTCTTTTGCCTTTGTTAGAACTGAATTATTTGTTAAATATTTTCTCTGTTCTGTAGTGAATGAATGAATATTTTTCATTCTGTTGATAGAAGCCTTAGATGCACAGAAATTTTAATTTTCATGAAGTCCAATTTGTCAATTTTTTTTGTTGTTGCCTGTCAAAAAAAAGTTTTAACCAAATCTGTTTTTCTTCCCACTAGTTACCATAAATTTTTGTCCCTATTTAACAATTAGAATTTAACAATAAAGACCTTATGTATGTAGATAAATAGATATGTGCATCTAGACAGAACTGAGAAGTACATGCACATTATGATTGGCCATTTAAATGAAACAAGAAGCTGTGTCAGCAGTGATATAACACTGTCTCAAGTTTGCCATTTGGGATGGGAAGGGTGTGGAAAGATAAAAGGAGCCATTTGAAGAAGAAAGATGATCAGACTGAATGCCATTTTACAAATGTGAAAGGGTTTTCAGAAAACCATCATCATTTTCTTTCTTACCTAAATGTGATTTGCAAAGAGATAAGATCTCTCAGTGGATGTAAATGTGACCTTAAATATGTACCCCCGCCCCTTCTTTGTCTTTCAGAGTGCAAGTGGCTATCATGTGGTAGTGTTCATCTATGTGATGGAATTCATTGGTATGAAGTTTCGCACGTGTGTGTCCATCCATTTACATACCTCCTTTGCTATTGGGATAATAACAGTGTCTTTGATGAGCCAATTAGTCAAAACCATGTGGATTTACCAGATGATTCTTTCCACTGTGACTGTCCCCTTTATCCTGTGCTGTTGGATGCTCCCAGAGACACCTTTCTGGCTTTTCTCAAAAGGAAAATATAAAGAAGCACAAATTCTAGTTGATATTATGGCCGAGGGTAATCATGGTAGGCACTGTGACCTGTCAGAACTTTTTTCACTGGATCTAAACGGTCCTGTCAGTAATGCTTCTGTAGCTAAGAAGCACAATATAACAGATCTGTTTTTTGACTGGAATATTGCGTCAAGGACACTTATGCTTTGGATCATTTGGTTTACATGTTCTTTGGGATTCTTCTCTCTCAACCTGAATGCTTTCAATATAATAAACAATGAATCCTTACAGCTCATCCTAGTGGGTAAGTAATTAAAATGTTTTTAAATGTGGCAGTGAAGTGAAATTTCTGTGGAGTTTTTTAGTGTGCTTTTATTGTCTTTTTATACCAGAAACAATACTGCTAGCCATATTATTATGATATGTTTTGGTATTACACACACACACACACACACACACACATTTTGAGGAAAAGGTCGAGAGTTAGAAGAATTAGTGTCTCCTTCTTCTCCTCTCTCCTTACTTGCTTCTTTCCTTTATATTTATTACTACCCTAGAATCCTTCTCAGAGATCACTTACAGAATGTTTGGCTTGTACCCTTTCAACTCTCTTTCTGTGCATTTTCATATATTTGTGTATATTAATTATTCTATATTATAGCAGAATGAGATCATTCACTACATATTGTTCTTTGTAAGTTGCTTTTCTTTTACAATTTAATATATCTTGGAGGTGTGGAATCTTTTTACCTTCAAATTTCCTTAATTTATAAGTTTTGATGGTTAAAATAGCTTTGATACAAGCAACTATAATTTACGCTGACATGCTTCTTTAATTTTAGGTGCAGGTTAAAAGTGGT
This sequence comes from Sciurus vulgaris, assembly GCF_902686455.1. NCBI lineage: Eukaryota > Metazoa > Chordata > Mammalia > Rodentia > Sciuridae > Sciurus > Sciurus vulgaris. The sequence goes on from NC_136467.1 coordinate 54,456,707, forward strand.
TTTAGATGGCTTAAACTATAACTCACTATGTGAACCAAATGTAACTAAACCTGAGAGAAATGTTAGAAATCTGCATTTATCCATCTGTCTGAATTCCTGATTATTTTTGTGTAGGCTGCCTGAATTTCATATTATGCTCAAAAATCTTGCTTTTATATTTTGTGCATTGACATTATCCCTTTCTTATCAAAGTGTTCTGATGACATGTCTGTTTTTATTTATTATGGCTCAGGAAGAATTATGAGAAAAGTTGTTTTAAGGAAAATTAGTCTTTTGGAGAGAAAAATAACATGTAGAAAGAGCTCATCTTAACTTCAAACATCTTTTCTATATCAGTTTGAGAAATGATGCAGTTTTCCTAGAATAGAGCAGCAAATGGTAGGAGAAGCAAGTGGCATAGAGTGTGTATGGAGAAGCTTAAGAAAGCTGGAGGTCTAGGTCTTCATGGTACATTTTGATGGTGTGTAAGTCAGCTTTCTATCACTGTAACAAAATACCTGAAATAATCAGCTTATAAAGAGAAAATGTTTATTCTGGTTCACAGTTTTGGAGGCTTTAGTCCATGAACTATTGGCCTCATTGCTTTGGGCCTATGGTGAAACATATCATGGCAGGAGCATGTGGTAGAACAAAACCATTCACTTCATGGCCAGGAAGCAAACAGAGAGAGAAGAAGGGGCTGGAATCCCACAGTCCTCTTCAAGGGCACTCCCCCAATTACCTAACTTTCTCCTACTAGACCCTACTTCCTAAAGGTTCCACCACCTCTCAGCAGCACCAACCTGGGGATCAAGACTTTGGGGGACATTTAACCTTGAAGCTATAGCAAATGGAAATTTAAATTCTCAAGAAACTGAGCTGGGAACACACTGTGGTGCATGCCTGTAGTCACAGCTACTTGGGAGGCTGAGGATCATTTGATTCACAAGTTTGAGACCATCCTGGGCAACATAGCAAGACCCTGACTTAAAACAAAACAAAACAAAACAAAACAAAACAAAACAAAACCACCAACTAACTGGAGGATCTCATAAATATAAAAATGTTTCCAAAGACAAAATATGCATCTTTTATGTCATTGACTACTTTCAATTTTTCATGTCATTACCCTTCCTGTTAGTATTCTTGCTCACAGGTTCTTATAGTCAATGTTTCTCTGTTGCAAAATTTTTTTGAACAAGTTTCCATCTCCTGAGATGGATTAAGACTGGTGGAAATTTCAGCCGTGACTTTCTGCCATTTACAGGTGATAAACACTTCAGATGCTTCAAGACATACATACTTTTGGAATTGTGTGATGAGAAGGGCAGTAGGATGGGGTCTAAGTGATTCATAAAATGAAGGAACTCATGGCACATTGTCCCAATCCCAAAAGGTTTGGGTCTCCTTGCTTGCACCATTTATATCCAGGCTTATTCAGGCCCAATACAGATATAGGATCAGTTGGTATAGGAACACCAAATCAAGAAAACCAGTGTAGTACACTTTAAATAGTTCAAATCATGACCCGGCTTTGCAAGACTCTAGGAAGTTGATGGGTGACCCTGTACACAGTGCTGTTTGAGGAAAAACCTGGAACCAGACATAGAGGTGACTGCATTTGGACACCCAAAGACCTCACTTCTAGGCCCTGAGCTATCATTACTCATGTGGCTCAAATCATTTATTCATAGTTGTATTGAGAAAGTTCTTTTGAACTGTCTTATTCGATCTTGAAAAGTGCTTGATAAACTCTTTAAAAAGTAGAGTAGGGGCTGGGGAGATAGCTCGGTTGGTAGAGTGCTTGCCTTGCAAGCACAAGGCCCTGGGTTCAATCCCCAGCACCGCAAAAAAAAAAAAAAAAAAAAAAAAAACGTTCTATCTTGGAGTGTGGAAGACCTCTAACAGGGAGGCATTTCCTCCAGAGTTGTTAGCTTTTCAGTTGATCAAGGGCAGGAGAGACCTTCTTTCCAATGGTGTTTCAAGTGTGAATGCTTACCTTTTCCTAAGCTAATTTTTTTTTTTTTGAGCAGATGCAACTGAGTTTAATGTTTACTCAGAAAATAAGTCTATATATATATATGTGAGACATATATACCAAGACCTGTCTCTCAGGGTGCTTATAACACTACAGAACTGTGAATGATGGCCAACGTCTGGGTTGGAAAACAGTGAAAAATTCCCAGAAGAGACTGCTGGGTTTGCTTAGGGTGCTGCTGGGAGATCTTCCAGCTTGCTTCCTATTTGGTTCTGGTTGATAGCTATAAGGCTTTCTTTTGTTCTGGATCTAAGAGTCAAACTTTGATTCTACAAGGGAAGGGCTTTTATGTTAATGGATTTACAGAATTATGAATTCAGCTCTTTTTTTCCTTCTTGTGGAGGAGCTGAAAAGAGGTTCAAGACAAAGTCCCTGTTCTAGAGGATTTGCATAAGATTTAAAAATGGTTTACTTAGGCTTACAATCTATTGACTGATTATCACTAGATTAATGTGCCTGATTGATATGGAACTTTCTACTTTAGTTTTGTCAAAAATGAAACAATATCAAATTTTTAAAAAATTACAGCTTATTGTGCATGTAAAAGGACAGTTCATGAACTGGGAGGCCTCAGAACAAGTGGTCAGAAGCTCGCCTTGCAGCATCATTTATAAAGCATAAAAGAGGAAGCATCTCAACCTTTTCTGTGATTGGTTGGTATGTACCAACCTTCTCTTTAGGGCAAGCAGAGCTGTTTAAGCTGATTTATCCATAGCTGATTGGTTAATTTTACTGAATCATGCTTTCAAGAATTTAAGTAAAGCTGTCCTTTTGTGTTTCATTTATGATTAGAGATAGATCAGGGAAATCAGGATGGCTTAGGCTTTGGTGACTTGGTTATGGATGGTTGGCCTTGTGAGTGTTGTCTACCTCAACTATGGTCTCCATTTTTATGGGTCTTGATCAGTTTTTAAGTTCAAAGTTATGGATACTAAAATTTCCCCCTAGTTCTGCCAAGGATAAGAAACCTAAGATCAGAAACAATGTTGTCTCTTACTTTCCTTATTTATACATTCAGGAGGCCTGCCTGGGGAGCACCATTCCTAGGACAGGTGTAAGGGCTGAGTGGGTTATGTAAGCTGTAGTGTATTTCACAGGAAATGTATGTCCTCACTCCAGTGAGTTTTAAAAACGGTAGGACTCACTGCCTCTCAGGAAGTAGATAGCTCTTAACAGTTCCTGGAAGCAGGGAGAGGGAAGATCATTCCTTTTGGGTTTGGGTTTTAAAGTGGGGTCCCTGTGCAGTTGGGCAGCAAGCCTCATAGAGGGCCCCTTTACTCACTGACAGGTTCATTGGAAATTGCTGCCACCTCCTTTGTGTCCATTGTGCTAGACAGAGTGGGGAGAAGAAAAGTTCTAATCTGCTCCCTTCTCTGCACTGTGCTGGTCTGTGGTATGTTGATGGTGATCCCTCAGGTGAGTTACTTTATGTTTTATTTAAGGAATAGCTAGTTATATGGTAACAGTTTGATGGGAAGACTTTAAGCCTCTCACAGTAAGTATGAAGACCAATTAGGATATATGGATAAAGTACATAATATTTTAAAATGTGTTTTCTTAAAAAAAATCTTTATTGTGTAATCAATGCATCTTCATTGTAGAAAAGTTAAGAAAAAAGTGGAGAGAGAGAATAATTCTACTTCCTAAAAATGGCCTTGTAAAACGAATAATCTTGTGTGAGAGAAGTTGTTCACAACTTCCAGGGATTATCACCATATGGAACATTCACTCATTCAGGGATTCATTCAACAAGGATATATCCAGCATCTGTTATGTGCCAGGGGTTGAAGACACACGGAGAATCAAGTTTCTACAAGCCAATACAAGCCAAGGAAGAAAAACAAAGCAGAGTGAGGAGGGGAGAATGACTTCGGTGTGTGTGTGGAGTGTGTAAATTAGAAAGGGGGCTTTGCCTTGTGTACTGTTTCATTTTGTGTGATTCAAGATGATGTGCCTCTCACAGAGAAGGTGACAGGATCAGAAGATCAGAAACCTGGCTGAGGGAGGGAGCCATGGGAACATCTGAAGGGTATCATGAGTCAAGTATTCAGATTGTTTCAACTTAAATACTGTTCCTTTTCCTTGCTGCAGACTAGTAGTTTCTGATGGGCTTGTTTTTTAAAATGCAGTTTCTTAGAAACATCGCAGTGAATACTGAAGCAGCTTTTCCATTCCTACATTTTGGCAAACTATACAACCCGGAACACTGAAGAGCTTTCCCTCTAACAGAAAAAAAAATTGTTAGCAGAGTCCATGTTTTAATTTTCAATGTGGAAAATTTGGTTTCTAAAACAATACTTCAAAATATTGTATGTGATTTTCTCCAGGGTTTGTATAGTTATTAAGCAATAGTGTACCAATGTTTAGAGCAAACCATTTTAAGTTTTGTTGATTGTTTGAAATTTAATTTACACTAATGAGTGACTTCCTTTTATAGTCACACTTCACTTAAATATCAAGGCTTGGTGAACCAAGTGTTTTATGTCACTGAAATTTCCAGGTGATCCATGTAAAATGAATATGGATGAAACTACTCAGGACTGCCAATTTGAAAGAATTGCATTCATTCCTTTATAAATGTAGTTTGCAAAAGAAAGAGGTGTGTATGAATGTCTTATGAAGAGAGCTCAGTGGAGTAGGAACAAGGGGAGAGGGAAAGGGGAAGCACTTGGGAAGGATATTGTCCAAATTGTGTTGCTCTGTTGTGTGCATTTACAAATATGCAACAATAAATCTCACCATTATGTACAACTATAATTCACCAACCAGAAATATGTAAAAGCGAAGTCACAGTTTAAAAAATAAGGCAACAAAGTTGTTTGTAGTTATATTAGTTGAGTTGATGGGAGGTGTCTTTGAGACTTTCACATTTTACAGTAATAGGAAAGACAGGAGAATGGCTGATGGAGAATTCTATTCTATTATTCTATTCTATTCTATTCTATTCTATTCTATTCTATTCTATTCTTTCTATTGTATCCTATTCTATTCCATTCCATTCCGTTCTATTATTTTACTCTATTCTAGAAATAGAACACTAACTCACAACTACAAATCTCTCTTCTCTAATGATAATGTCAACAACACAATTTTTATGTTTTTTAAAATCACACTAATTGAGACTAGGGGTGTAACTCAGGGATAGAGCACTTGCCTAGCATATGTGAGGCCCTGGTTTTGATTCTCGGTAGTGCAAACAACAAAACAATAGCAACAATGCACACACTAATTCATGCCATAAATATTGTCTGCAATAGCAAATAAGGTAACACTAGCAACTTCAGTAGAAACAGCCCAACGCCTCCGTAACTTAACACAGCAGTTGTTTATTTCTTGCTCATAGAATGTTCACATGGGTGGAGCTGGTTGGCTGCAGTGAGGGTGGGGAGCGGGTATCTGCCTCCATGTTAAGCACTACCATCCTTAACGCATGAACACCAAGGTCAGTGTTTGTGCATCCAGCTGGCAGATGTGGCAGGAGAGAGAAAATTTCAGAATATGGAAGGTCTTTGTTAGTAAGTAGTTCTGTTAGCTCTTTCAAATTATTTTCTGGAGATAATTTACAAGCCAGGAATTACTGCCATTAAGGGCACAATTTGTTTGGATGGCCCATTGCTCCACACTTGCTGGATCAATTCCAGAAGGAGCAGGTCAATTACTGGTGCAGTCAGCACTGTCCTGGTGAGCCCTCCTCCCAGTGGGTTTTTCTTATTTCACAGTTCAAACCCTCCTGAGGAGTGGGAGACACAAGACTATTTCCTCTTAAATTTCATGAAGATGGAAAGCTTCTGTAGATCGTGAGTTGTTTGCAAAATAAGCTCAAACATAAAAATAAAACTCTTCATTATTTTGAAAAATACTGAAAGAATTAGAAAGTTTTAAATAATAATTTTAATGACTTTATATTTTCCTTTAAAAAATATTACTTATATGATTTATTTTACTGTTCCCCCCCCCCCAGGAAAACCAGAATGGCACTATCTGGACAATAGTGGTAGTTATGATTGGGAAATTTGCAATAGGGTCAGCATTTGGTCTCATTTACCTTTATACAGCAGAGCTGTATCCAACCATTATAAGGTAAGGGTTACTATTGTTCTGCTGTTTTCTTGTTATTTTCACTTTCATGTCAGTAGATTATATTTGACCCCTAAATACAAATACTTTCTTCCCCTAGAAATTATCTGAAACTTTGAAATATGGGAATATTGACTGATGATGCTAATTCTGAATCTGAGGCTTTGTTTCTATCTCCTTAGCAAAGATATTAAAGAAATGATTTTGAAATAACACTCTATTATCCTAACACCATTTAAAATCTCAAATACAATAGACTCCCACTGGCTCTTTGTATGAGTCAAGGCTAATTTTCTCAGAAGGTGTCTCTTAATGCTCTGATGTCACCTATATTCATTTGCTAGGGCTGCTGGAATAAAATAGCACATACTGGGTGGCTTAACAATAGAAATTTGCAGGGCGAGGTAGTGCACATCTGTAATCCCAGCGGGTTCAGGAGACTGAGACAGGAGGATCACAAGTTCAAGGCCAGCCTCAGCAATTTAGAAAGGCCCTAAGCAAATTGGTGAGACCCTGTCTCAAATTGAAAAATGAAAAGGGCTAGAGATGTAGCTCAGTGGTAAAGTGCCTCTGGGGTTATTAAAAAAAAAAAAAAAAAAAAAAAAAGTCAGGTTTGGTTTCTCTGAAGCTATCTCTCTTTAGCTTGCAGGCGGAAGTCTTCTCACTGTGTCCTCACATGGTCTTACATCTGTTTGCATCCCTGGTGTCTCTCTCTCTCTCTTTCTGAGAACACAAGTCCTGTTGGATTAGGGCCTCCCACTAATGGCCTCATTTTAACTTAATGATCTCTTTAAAGATTATATCTTCAAATGGTGTTCCATTCTAAGGTATTAGGGGTAGGGACTTCAAAACCAGCATTTGGAGGGGACACAATTATGCACATAACATCAGTAGTCATTAAACTCCCCGAGAAGATCACCTCATCCAAAGGGTCCCAAAGCTGGAAGCTCCTCAGAATCCCTGAGACATTTGGTACAGAATATTAGTCCTCTTTCCCACAACAGACCTGGTGGGTCACTCTAAGGACCAGAGTGGAGATTTTTAACAAGTGATTTTGAGTTGCCACCGGCCATCATTGGGAAATTCTGAAGTGAATCTCACTGATCTAGGGGCTTCAAGTCTTTTACTTTTATTTTTATTTTTTATTTTTAAAGTTCTCAGTTTTAAGATGGCAAATATCCCACATATGCAAACAAAATCTTTGGGTCTTTGATTATTTTTAACATTATAAAGAGATCCAGAGTCAGGGGTGTTTAAGAACTATTTCTCTAACCCAATTTTACCTGGCTTTGTAATCTAAGTATTTTACATAGCTAAAAAAAAAAGAAAGAAAGAAAGAAAGAAAGAAAGAAAGAAAGAAAGAAAGAAAGAAAGAAAGAAAGAAAGAAAGAAAGAACTTCAAGTCTTTTAAAAGCCTTTTCAAACACATTTCACTTGAAAACCCTTTATGCTGCGAAGAGGATAGAAGTATTCTGGAAACTCTGTGGGTAGATCTGCAGTTTCCCCCTCTTCCCACCTCTCGCTGCAGCAGAACCTCAGGGCCCCAGAGGAGCAGCATTTGAAACTGCGATTCTCTCTGCAGCCCCTCATGTGTGGACAATATTGCTGGAACCAGGGAGATCAAATACCCCATGCAAGACTCACGGCTGGGACCCCAGGGATAACAGGGGTCCTTTCTCCAGTGTTGCAGCCAACTTTTTAGCTCTTTGTTTGCAAAATGACCTTGTGTTTTAAAGTTTAAATAGTGATTAGTGTCACACTAGTGCCACAAGAGTTTTGTGTCCCAGATTTCCCTTTCTGAAGTTCTGTAATAGTTTCCTCTTGACAGTCCTCCCCCAAGTCCTTTCCTACTACCTACTTAATCCAACAGCAGTTATTATTTTCTAGGAGAAGAATTTTTTAGTTAGTGAGGCTGGATAATCTTTTAGCCTATGAAAGAGCCAGTCTTGATGGCAACAAATAAACAGGGACAATGTATCAAGCTCTTTGCACAAGAGCTGGTTTTTAAATACCTAATTGCTCATCTAGTGGTGTACATCATTTAAAGAGTCTATTATTTGCCATCTGTTACAGAAGTGAAAGGCAAATAACTTTCTGTGGAGATAAGTCCACGTAACACCAGCCCACAGGTGTTTCTCCTTGTCTCCATAAGCAAGAGGGATGTAAGGCCTGGAAAATCCATTAGTCAAGAGAAAGCTTAAGTCCTTCTTTAGGAATTGATCATGACTATACACCTGCCTGGGCAGTGTAGCCCTGTGCATTCAAGTATGGGTAAATATTCTTGTGCTGGCTGTAGATAGATGGTTAGCTGCCTGGATAGGTAGGCAAGGTATATATATATATTTATAGTTATATAGATATAAATAGATATAGATAGATGATAGAAAAAAAATCTAAGAAAAACATTCCAGATTACTGTGTGTCCAGGGATATAAAATAGCAGAACTGACAATATCTGCTCATGCCATTGTCAGCCAAGTTGTCTGAGAGTACAAATGAATTTTTTTCTTTTCCCTATTTCTGCTCCAGATCATCCAGAGCATGTGGAGGGGAGAGCAATCAAATAATAAATATATCTTCCTTAATCATCAAAACAATTCTGTTGAGATTATTGCAGATTGTTAGCTGAGTCTCCCATAGAATTAGGGTCTTGGCCAAAGGCACCAGATCAGAACTCAGATCCACATATTTTGGCTCTTTCTGTCATTCAGTGAAATACACACAAATTTTCATGGAAGACAGTGCTTGACACTAGCAAGAGATGAGTTACTAGCAGTAGAACTTTAGGAGTAGAATAAGGTATTTTGGATAAGGGCTTTTTAGACTCAGATCATATTGTGAAAGTGGCAGCCTTGTGCAAATGTACACTGACAGAACAGCACTTAAAGGGTGACAACAGGGGAGACTAGCACAACAGCATGGAAGTTGTGTATTCGCCAACTCAGGCTATGGCTTTGTGATCTTGTTAATACCCAGGCAATGAACACCCTGTTAATCAGGGAAAATAACTTTGCCATGGCTGGTGGGGCCCTGCTGGGCTCTTGGGTGGATTTATGCTCAGTTTGGAGAAGCTCAGATTTTTCCAGTTCCAAATCCACACTGAATAAGATCCAGTCAATGCCTGGGACATATTAGACTCAGCACAGAGATGATGCAACCCCACTTACAGAGGTGCATACTGAAAGCAATCTTTCCTTACTAACAAGCACACTTGAAGTAGTCTTCAAATAACCTTTAAAGAAAAGCACATGAAGTTATCCCTTGACTTTAAAAAAAAATGAAATAGTCCACAAATATGCAAATACTTTGTTCTCTCAATGTTCCACTCCCAGCCCTAAACTAATTCCTGCTCTCAGAGACTCAGCTTATCCTCAATGTTAAGTTGGATTAGTAGGCACCTGGCTTCATCTACCTACAGAAAGAAAAATGGTTTACCCCGCTCCCTTTCTCCTCCTCCTCCCTCCTCCTCTCTCCTCCTCCTCCTCCTCTTCCTCCTCCTCCTCCTCCTCCTCCTCCTCCTCCTCCTCCTCCTCCTCCTCTTCTTCTTCTTCTTCTTCTTGAATTATCTCTGCAGGCTTGTCTACACATGGTTTCATAGACTGTAGATATAAATCATGGGCAATTCTTGAAAAATGAGAGTTACTTCTGAAATTAAGTTTTGTCATTTGTCCTCCTTCTGGGAGGGTGGGAGAGGGCTCTGGAGACTAGTCCCATCACCCTCTGCTCGTCTCCTGTCCTTGCTGCTGTCTTATCTTCTTGGTGTTTTCAGGTCAACGGCTGTGGGCAGTGGCAGCATGGTGTGCCGAGTGGTGAGCATCATGTCTCCGCTCTCCAAAGAAATCTCCAAAACCTGGATCCTCATACCACAGGTCTTCATCAGTTCACGGAACCTTCCTGGGATGTCAGAGAGGCACAGCAGCCAATTGCCTTCTCTAGTTTTATTAGGTGGAAGCCAATTTGTCATTTAATCGTGGGGATTTAGGGAAACAAGACGCGCTCATCAGGCAGCAAGTGGGGCGGAGGCGACTGTTTTATTTCCGCCCGTTGCCTTCCATCACCGCTGATGTCGTTTTGATCCTACCTGCCAGAAAAGGGCCTCTCCCCACCCTTAGAATGAAACCGGCACAGTGGTGGAGACAGTGTTGCTATCCCTCTCTGCCCATCACCTGGCCCTGTCCTGGCCCCGTGTGTTCCCAGTGTTGGTCTGCAGATCTGGGTGACGTCTGGAGGTTGCCTGCTCTCCGTACCTTTCCATGGTGCCTGATGGGGAGACTGAATATTTGTGGTCTTTGGCTGACATGAAACTTGTGGGCAAGTTCTTTGTGGGCAAGTCTGCCTGGAGCCCTGGCTCTGGTAGTGTGAGCCATTTGCCTGGTTTTAGCAAGGGACAGCATTCATGCTTAGTTTGCACATTGCCTCATTCAGGGACTGAGAGGTTGGGAAGGTATGTGGAGCACTGTTACTCTTGGGTTTAGTTTGACCTCTCTGGTCAGGAGGAAGATGGGAGCCAGGGAGAGGCACAGGGCTGTGGTGGTGGAACGTGGTGCTGCCGTTCCTAGCAGTGACTCGTGGAGCCCCCTCAGCCTCTCCTTCCTCCTCCAATCTGCCTTTCCCATTTCTTTACAATTGCTCCCTCTAGGTGGTACCTTCTTGGTCTCCTTCAGTGCCTCCTCTTTTTCTGATTGTCCCTTAAACAGATTCATTCTCCAAGGTTCCATCCTGACTCTGTTCTGCTCTCTGCATGGCTCTCTGAGTGACCCTACCTAAATTCTCTCTCTCCCAAGCTGCAGACCCACCTTCCCGCTGAACCTCGTGGTCATTGTCCTTGAATGTCTTACAGTAAATTCAATGTTTCCCCAAGTGGGACTGGACAGTGGCTTAAATTTTCTTCTTCTGTCTCCCACAGTTGGTCAAGGATAAGTGGATGGCCTCAAGTGCAACACTTAAGCACTGGATTTTTGTCAGCTCTTTTCTTCCCTCTTCCTCTTGCTCCTCACATTCTCCCTCACATTCTCCCTGGTTGCCTGCTTCCAGGGCCCCAACTCAGTTAGTTCCTCATCAACTCCTGCCAGATTCCACTGAGAGGAGGTTCTTCTCCTGGCTCCCCAACCCCCTCATCAGAAGAGCCCAGAGGGCACCACAGCTGTGACCCCCAACCACCCCTGCCACCTTCAGAATAAAACCCAAACTCAGTCAATGTGCAGAGCAGACCACCTGCCCATCTTCTGTTCTGTTTGGTTTCCTCACACAACCCCGACCCCCATCACCCACTGTAGTCCTTCCAGCCTCTGCTCACCTCCCACTCCCCTTCCATGTCTCTGCCTAAACCCACCCCCCACAAAGACAATGCTCCTTTCTCCCACCTCCCCCACCAAACAGCCCCATATCTTCCAAGTGTCCTCCTTCCAAAGAGTCCCCTCGGATCCCATGACCAACCTTTCCGTTCCCCACGCACATCTGCACAGCATTGAGCTTGTGTCTCTTTTGAGGGCCAACACATTCTGGCTTTATTATTTGCATGTGTCTGTGTCTGCCCTGTTAGACTGTGGCACTGCTATGGGGTAGGACATGCCCTTGCCTTGTGTGCAATTCTACTATAGTTGCCTTAGTGTCTTAGATCAATCAGGTTGGCCTTTTGAAATTAGCTTTGTCCTAAAGGATAGCATCAGTGAATTTGTGAGTGTCATACTTCTTATATATTTCTGTAAAATCCACTATTGTAACCTCACAAAGAAGGAAACAAAGTGTTTGGTCCCAGCATGAGTCATCTTGTCCACGTGAGTGGTGTGCAGATTACTCTTGGGGATCAGTGTCCTACCAGAGTGACTCCACAGCCAGTAGCAGGTGCTCAGTAAAGCCTGCTTCTTTGTGGCATGAGGGCCTCAGCCTCTTTCACAGGCCGACACAAGTTGAGAAGTGTTATTGATCTGTGTAGCTTGTTTGTCTTGCTCTCTCGTCATCTTGGCAGCTGCTCTTAATTGGGGGCCATCCTGTGCCTGATGGAAGAGGGTGGAGGTCACAAAGAAGATGGAAAAGTTCCTGGAGTCATTCTACTCTGGACTCCAATGTGTTATGAAAGGCAGAAAGTACATGCTACAGGTCAAAGAGAATTCTGGAGAAAATCAGATGAGGCAAAGTGAAACTGGTCATCCTTGCCAGTAACTGCCAGGATGTTTGAAATAGAGTACTGTGCCATTTTGGACAAAGGTGGTGTCCATGATGACAATGGCAATGATATTGAATTGTGCACAGTGTACAGAAAATACTATAGAGTGAGCATATACCCTGGCTGCCATTGATCCAGTTGATTCTCAAATCATTAGAAGTAGGCCCAAGCAGACTGGAGAAAAAGTAAGATATGCAATTTTTTTCTCCAGTCAGATTTGCCAGAGCTTGTTTTTAAAAAAGGGTGGGGGATAACATGGGCTATCTGGCCTACACAAGGAGGTGTTTTGGGCAAGTCTATCACCCTTTTTAGGGCATGGGATTTTCTAGAAGCACTTCCCTCCCAAAGTGCACTAGCACTTTGTGTTCCTCATAAAAAAATAAAAAACTGATACAATTGGACGGATGGTCTTTAAAAGAAGAAACTGACACTCACCAAAAGAAAATAGATGTACCCATAAAAAGAAAACTGCTATAAATTGACTAAAACCAAATTAAAAGAAATGTTTTAAAGGATATCTATAAAGGCTCACTAAGCACTATGGAGTTAAAAGGGATCATTTATTTTATTTAACAGACACTTAAACAGGCTCTATTTTAAGTGCTTTGCAGAAATTAGTTTTCATATAACGCCAACACTATTGTTTCCTGCACTTACAGATGGGGAGACAGATGTACAGAAAGTAATTATTAGTCTCAGATCTTTCACCTTAAAGATGTCAGAGCTAAGATTCCATCACAAACACAAGCCTCCTTTTATGTAAGGTTAAACAGGTAAAGAAGCTGGACAGTGCTGTAGGGAAGGTAGAGCAGTCAGCTCCTTGAAGACCACAGCGGTCCAGGCCCTGTCTCCAGGACAACCTCCGGCCCCAGGATCTGTATATTTGCAGAAATAGTTTGCGAATGTATTTCCTTTGGATGCAACAGATGTTCCTTGTCGTTTTTAATGAGTAAAAATAAGTAAGTAAAGATTAATTTTCCCATCCAGCTTGGATGTGAATGTCAAACTACCCAGGGAACCAGTGTTTTCATTTTGAGGAATGGAAACATTAATCTAGAAGTTTCTACCTCCTTTTTTGAAAAGAAGCCCATGAAAATAATTTGTTTGATGCTTTCATTATCAACCATTATTATAATCTAAATGGAAAGAAAAGGTAGGCAAGAATTCATTTTTCCTTGTTCACAAGGAAATTTTGACAGAAATTTTTAAAAATTTATTTTGAAGGGCTGGGGATGGAGCTAGGGTCTCCAACATGTTAGGCAAGTGGTCTACCACTGAGCTACCTCCCCAACCCAGCAAAGATTTTTGAGTGTTGATTTTGAACTAATACCTTGCTAGGTGCTAAGGAGCTGACAAGAAAGCAACAGCTTCTGTCCTGAGAGATCACTAGTTCTGAAGGGGCAGCCAGAAGAGCAAACATCACAAGCCCTGGATAAGCCCTGGGTTATCAGCTTATCCAGGGATACTCACCCAGGCTAGGTTCAGAAGGCAGCTTCCTGGAAGAGGAGGCCTTTCCTCTGTATCTGGGGACCAGTAAGTGCTGAGTGGGGAAGGAGAGAAGGGAACTTCAGGCAGAGGGCACAGAAAAGCAAAGGCCCCAAGGGAAAGAGGAACATGTCTAGTTAGGGCTTGATGCGGGCAGTATGGCTGACATTCCTTGTGGGGAGTCTGGAGAGAGGAGCAAGGATCTGAGAAGGTCAGGAGAGAAGAGCATTCAAAAGTGGGCTGGAGAGGACAGAATGGGCAAGTTATAACACAGGCCCTGGCGACCTGATAGGTGTGGCACAGAGGGGAGAGTCATTCTGTGGGGGTCAGAAGGGATCCTAGGAGGAAGAACAGGCTGGAGGAGGGGAAGGGCAGTACCATCAGTGTGGTGTGGCAGGCGCCTGCTGGACAGGTAGGACGGATAGAGGAGGGAGTACTCCCCCAGGTGTGGACTCAGGGAACAGCTTGGGCAGGAGGTGCAGCCCTGGGAGACCGAGGAACAGAGCCCTAGAGCAGTGGTATTAGGTGTGGTGGAAGGAGGGATCTGTGACTGAGACTTCGGAGCAGCCAGGGAGGTGGATGACCAGGATTCTAAAGGAGGAGAGGAGGTGAAGAAGGCAGGAGAGGATAGTGGCCAGGAAGGAGCAGGACAGGAAACTGTCCCTTGGCTGGAGAGCTGTGCCTGGGAGAGCAGCTCCTGCAGAGGTAGGAGAGAGGGTCAAGCTAAAGAAGGGCAGCCAGAGAGCCGAGAAGGAGGACTCAGGGAGAGTCAGGGACAGGGTGGCTAGGGAGGTTCGAGCATCTTGTTTTAAAAAATCAAACAGCACAGCAGTAACGATAGAATATTAAAAGCATCTTGTTTTTCAAGACATGTTAGCAATAATGATAGCTAGGGTTTATTGGCTACTTATGTGAGGGAGGCACTGTTCTAAGCCTTAAAGCTATTATTTAATTTCAGCCTCTCAACAGTCCTTTGAGGCAGGTGCCAGAAATTTCCACTGAGCTGAGATGTTAAGGAACTTGCCCAAGGTCACCCAGGTAGCAAATGGCAAGAGCCCAGGCAGAATGGCTCCAGAGATTATCAGAGCTCAAGAACTTTTGTTTTTATTGAGGGAAAGTAGCCAGTAGAAAGGTCAAGTTCACGAGTCTGTGAGAGGGAGGGAGACCTTTGGTGGAGAGAGGCAGGGAGGGCTCTGAGGAGGGGTGGGAGGCCGTGAGGTCTGGCCAGAGGGAAGGGATCAGCCTGGCTAGGAGGTTGAGAGGTCGGGGTGGTGGGGCAGGTGGGGCCTGTTGGGATATTTGGTTTGGGGTTTGGGGAGCTGGCCAGGATAGCAGGATTAAGTAGGAGCTGGGGAGTCTTAGGCTTGTTTACTGTTTTGACTATTCTTACTACCAAGCCAAGGAGAAAAATTCAGTTCTATCTTGAATCTTCTATTTGATTCTATTTTGCATTTAGACATATTCAGTGTTTTTCAGACCCTGACATAAGGCTTTCCTTGATCAATGGTTATACCTCCTATGTCCTGAGACACCAGAAAAAGCCTTTAAAAATCTTTTGGAATGTCACTTTAAATTCTGCTTCTGCTCCTAGATGAAGCTTTCTCATGTATTTCTAAGAATTAGGTCATCGGAATTCTGCAAAATAAAATAAGAAACTGCCTTCCCAGGTCTCATCTGTTATGGATGAGGTCTTGCACCACTTCACAGTTGCACTATGTATCTTACAATTTTCATTCCCAGAACTGTAAGAATACCACATATGTAGATTTATCAGAAAATCCATGCCATAATTTATTTTTATGGGGTCTTTATAGCAAGTTTTTCTTTTTTCTAAAGGAGTTTAAATCGTGTAAGGAAGGACCATATTTTATACAGACCATCTTCAGGTTTAGTTCTTAAAATCCACCCAACATCTTCATAATGATTGACAGAATAGTTATGCAGATTTTAATTTTTAATGTGATTTGAATTTTTAAAAGAGAGCACCTTGGCATAGGTGGAAAGCTTGCCTTTTATGTGTCAAAAATCTACAAAGTAAAGAAATTATACTGAACTTTTATAGGAAATCAGATGAACACCCCCAACACCTCCTACTCCACTGCCAAGTAGTTATTTAGCTTCCATTTCTTTTGCTTTGTTTCTCTATAAAGTCTGTAGGCTCATTGAAACTTGCACTTACTTCTTTGTTTATTCATTTGTTCTCCATCATTTACTGAATACTGGCAGCGAATCAATTATTGGAGCAGGGATAGGGTTGACTGCCAAGTTCCAGCTCAGGGGTCAGTTCCAAAGACTCTGGGAAGATGGTGCAGTTCTCTCCCCACTGTGACCATAGCTCTTGGAAGAGTGCCTGCAAGAAGAATAATACAGGAGAGGCTGGCATTTATTGGGTGGATGGTCTGCCACCATCCTTGAATGAATGAGTGACTAGATTAAACCTAGTTGATGAGTTAAAGAACTCTGGTCTAGCACAAGTAACCCAAGGTCTTGCCAGGGAATAAAATGTCAAATTCAACTCTATTCTCTGAATGGTAATTCCTTTTTTAAAAATTTGTTCTAATTAGTCATACATGACAGTAGAATGCATTTTAACACACCACACATAAATGGAGTACAACTTCTCATCCTTCTGGTTGTGCATGATGTAGAGAGTTACACTGGTCGTGTAATCATATAAACAATGTTCGATTCATTCTACTATCCTTCCTACCTCCACAGTCCCTCCCCTCCCTTCACTCTCCTCTGCTTAATCCAAAGTAACTCTCTTCTTCCCTAGCCACTACCCCCCTTATTGTGAATTAGCATCTGCATATCAGAGAAAACATTTGACCTTTGGTTCTTTGGGATTGGCTTATTGCATTTGCATGATACTTTGCAGTTTCATCTATTTACCTGCTAATGCCATAATTTCATTTTTCTTTAAGGCTGAGTAATATTCCTTGTGTATATATACCACAGTTTCTTTATCCATTCATCTGTTGAAGGGCATCTAGGTTGGTTCCATAGTTTGGCTATTGTGAATTGAGCTGTTATAAACATTGATGTGGCTGCATCACTGTAGTATGCTAATTTTAAGTCCTTTGGGTATAGGCCAAGGAGAGGGCCAGCTGGGTCAAATGGTGGGTCCATTCCAAGTTTTCTGAGGAATTTCCATACTGCTTTCCATAATGGCTGCACCAATTTGCAGTCCCACCAGCAATGTATGAGTGTACCTTTTCCCCCACATCCTCACCAACATTTATTATTGCTTGTATTTTGATCATTGTGAAGGGCACATTTCTTTCTTGGCCTAGCACTTATTATTATTTTAATTCCTTCTAGTTATCCCTTGGGATTATGGCCCTTCTGAGTTTACTACTAGCCGTACAGCTTCCAGAAACTGTCGGGAAGCCACTGGTAACTACTTGGGAGGAAATGGCACAACTGGAGGCAGAAAAGACATCACTTCCCCAAACTAAAGATACTGGGCTGGGAAAAGAGGAAGCGACTGACCTTGAGGGTTCTGCTGCTGCTGCTGAATGAGCGTGCCCAGTGCACGCAGCACCTGACATGTTGTTTATGTGAATGCCTTTGTATTATAGGACCATTATTCGTCTCCTGCATGCTGTTTGTGTCTTTCAAAAAATTTTGTAAGAAAGATTTAAACAATTGTTTTGTAAAAGTAAATGGAATAAAAAGCAAGATGAGAATTCTCATTTTTTAAAACTAACTTTCTTTCTTTCTTTCTTTCTTTCTTTCTTTCTTTCTTTCTTTCTTTCTTTCTTTCTTTCTTTCTTTCTTTCTTTCTCTTTCTTTCATAATGGGGATTTTGAGAATGCTAATTCACAATAAGGGGGGTAGTGGCTAGGGAAGAAGAGAGTTACTTTGGATTAAGCAGAGGGGAGTGAAGGGAGGGGAGGGACTGTGGAGGCAGGCCAGAAGGGTGCCACATATTCATATTCCCATTGGTATCCGTGCCCCATCCTCCCCATCACCCAGGGACTGTCAGTTGGGAAGGGGACGTGGGAGAGTGTTTCTTTTTCAAAGCCCTTTGAAGGTTCTATTTCTGATAATCTTTTCCTTCTTTTGAGAATCATAACTCTAAATACAAGTCTTATTCAGAAAGCCCTGTCAAAAGATGTTTGTCTGCATAATTAACCCTTAAGAAACTAGAGCTTCTAGAAAGATGTCTTGCTTTCCAGCACCCTGAGCCAAGAGGCTGGAATGTGCAGACCAGGGAACTGGTGTTTGGTTCAGTTAATGGACACATGCCTGCCAGGGGCCAGGGATTAGGTTTTTAGTCTGACCTTATTTTTTCCAAATTGACTCAATTCTGTCTATAAGCCTCCTTTGCCGTACAGAGAAGCTGTGGAATTTTAGTGCATTGTAAACTTTTCTAGTTAGCAGACCCTCTTGGAAACTGATTTTAAATTCTGTCTGTAAATCTCAAGTATTTAGCAAAGATTCTTGTCTTTTAAAAATATTTCACATGAAGGTTTTACTCTTTCTTACTCAATTTTGTTTTCCCAGCTTCACTAAAAACTGCAGTCTTTCAAAGACAGTTTAATATCTCAATCGTTTCAACTGCAAATTATGTCATAATATGTCAGAAGCATGTGTTTCAGATTTACAAGTTTCCTGGAGGCGTTGGGTTTTTCCTTACTATTGTTTTATTTTAAGTTTATTTTATTTTATTTTTTTCCTTTGCTCTTGGGATTTTGGTTTTGGATATTATCTTGTGTCTCGTACTGATGAAATATAGGAATTATCTGCAGAGGCAAGTATAAGAGGGCAATTATATAGATGCTGTGAATTTAAAAAGCACTGCTAAGAGTAATAAAGGAGGCATTTGACCTGAATTGTTTAGACTGTTTATATTAATTTAGTTCCCTGGGTAATTGCTCCAGTTCTTCAGTTGGTCTTTCCATTTGTAAAATAAACAAAACAAAACAACTTTTCTCTTTTTGCAAAACAAAATAAAAGGAGGGTATGAGAAGAGAGAACAGTGACATTTCTCCAACCTTTCTCATCTATTTTTGTCTCGTTTTTTTCCTTCTTTATCAGCCTGTTTTTCTACTGTCGTTTTTTTCTCCTCTTAGTTAATATTTGTTATTTCCTTGAAACTTTTTTTTTTTTTTTTCATTTGTTTTCCAGGGCCATCACAGCAAAGTACCACAGACTGGGTGGCTTAAACAGAAATTTATTTTCACACAGTTCTGGAGGATGGGGAGGATGCAAGTCCAAGGTCAAGGTACCTGTGGGTTGGATTCCCAAGGCCTCTCTTTGGTTGTAGGGTGGCCACCCTATTGCGGGCCCTTCTCCTGACTGGCCCTGGGTGCATGCCCAACCCCAGGGCCTCTCCTTCTTGTAATAAGGACACCAGTCTTATTGGATTATGGTCCCGCCCTAATGGCTGCATTTTTAATTTAATCATCTCTTTAAAGATTTCATCTCCATTCTAAGAGTTGGAATTTTAACATATGGCTATTAAAGCCTTTCTTTACGTTTTTGCTGTGCATAGTCTTAGTTGACCTTGGGCTGCCATACAGAATATTATAAATCGGTGGCTTGACCAACAGAAATTTATTTCTGTTATGGAGGATATATCAGTCCAAGGTCAAAGTTCTGGTAAGGTAAGTTTCATCATGAGACCCCCTTCTCTTTTCTTATAGGTGGCTGCCACTTCACTGTGCATTCACGTGGACTCTTCTTTGTGTACATGCAGGGCGGGGGGCGGGGAACAGAGAGAGAGAGCAAGAGAGAGAGAAAAAGAGAGAGAGTGAGAGAGAGCGAGAAAGAGAGAGAGAGAGAGAGAGAGAACGAGAGAGAGAGAGAGAAGCAAGAGCAAATGTAAGTTCTTTGGCTTTTCTTTGTTATAAGGACACTCGTGAGACCCCTTCTCATCATCTCATCTAGCCCCAGTCACCTCTCAGAGGCCCACCTCCAAACGCCATCACACTGGGGTTAAGGCTTTACCGTGTATTTGAAGGTACATACAGACCTTATCGTCCACTTATGGATCTCTGTATCAGTCCATGACCAGTCAGAAAAGCAGAAATCATCTGAGACATTTCAGGCACAGAGAAAGTTTATGGAGGAATCAGTTACAGAGGTGTAGAAAGGACTGTGGCACAGGATGAGCAGCAGAGGTTGCCCAGAGATCAGGAAGCTGCTACCATTGCTGACTTGGGCGCCCTCGAGCTTGCACTCTGTACTTGCACTGCCCACGCTGAAGCTGCATTTCTGCTGCTGACCAGAAGCCCAGGAGCCCGCTGACCGGGTGATGCTACCAAAACTGCAGGCAGACTTTCAGCCTCAATTGAATTGAGTTTTTAGATTAACTGAGGGAAAATTTACCCTTTATTCTGGAACTGGCTCTTCAATCTATGATTATGGTTGATCTCTATTCACTTGAATCATCCTTAATATTTTTTATTTGTTCTTTTTAAATATACATGATAGTAGAATGTATTTTGGCATATTGTAAAATACATAGAGTATAGCTTATTCTAATGAGGATCCTATTCTTGTGGTTGTACATGATGTGGTGTTACCCTGGTGGCATATTCAAATATGAGGATAGGAGAGTTGTGTCTGATTCATTCTACTGTCCTTCCTATTCTCCTCCCCCTCCCTTCCCTTCCTTCCTCTTTGTCTGATCCAGTGGACTTCTATTCTCCTTCTCTCCATCCTCACTTGTTGTGTGTTAGCATCCACATATCAGAGAGAACATTTGGCCTTTGGTTTTTTGGGATTGGCTTATTTCACTTAGCATGATAGTCTCCAGTCCCATCCATTTATCAGCAAATGTCATAATTTTATCTTTATGACTGTGTAATATTCCACTGTATGTATGTATGTATATATATATATATATATATATATATACACACACACCACATTTTCTTTATCCATTCATCTGTTGAAGGACACCTACATTGGTTCCATAGCTTGGCTATTATAAATTTTAATATGTTTTAATGAAGTATAATTTCCTCCATGAAGGTCAGACATATTTTTGATTGGATTTATTCCTGGGTATAAATTTCCTCAACAATTAGAGATGCCAAACATCTAATAATAATGTTTTCTAAATTCATATGGCTAACATAAAGGAATTTGTTTCATTTTTGTATGTTAATCTTATATCCAGCAACTTGATAAGTGGTTTTAATTGAAAAGGAATTTTTTTCTTTAATGACTTTTCATTTTAACAGTTCACAAATATTCATTATGCAGAAGCCAAACATACTCTTCTGCTTGAGCATTTCATAGCATGTGCAGCTTTTTGACTTTATACTTGGAAAATTGTGATGTTTGATATCTGTAATAGTTGGAACTTAGCCATAGCAGCACATCAGGTGGATCTCTGTAAATATTTCAAGGAGTACTTTGCCCCAGCATTGTAAATCTCAGAGACCAAACCACATGAAAGTGAGTAGACTTCAGTTTGAAAACCTTGTTACTCAATCCTATTTAATCGAGGTCAACTAACTTGACCTTGACAAGCAGTGGAAAAGTGAAGTTGTAAAGGCCTGTGATTTAAAAAGTCTGCCTTTAATCCTCCCACATATGTGAGTCAACCTCTCTATACCTTTGTCTTCTTATTTGAAAATTTAGGACCCTAATAAAATGTCTCTAATGGGAATGTGGAGATTACATGAAATAACATATCTACATCACTTAATGCTTCTGTGCAGAGCTGATATTCTCCTAACTCTGTATACTATTCTGACACCTGATCAGTGAGAGTATGATAAGTGTCCTGACTAGTCTTGCTTTTGGCCAATGAGCATTTGGAGCCCAGTCTGCCCAGTGTTCCACCATATAGTCACTGTCCTGAGTGACTTCGCCCTACAACACACACTGATTCCTCCTTTGTGGACTTTGCAATTTATATATGCACTGGTGGTTACATTGGGCCCATGAGACCTACAGGGAAGACTAACCATAAAGCTAACGAAACATAAACTTCAGGCCCCCTCACTTGCATGGGCTCTGATGAGGGACCTTAGTAGTGGGTTCACTTGGGCATAAGTCTTTATAAAATTTTGCAAAAGTAAGACATATTCATTGCAATCAGTTAAGACCACTGTCTTTTCCCATCTCTTTTCCTTTTTATCACATTTCACCTCCCTCTCAGCATCCAGTGGATATAGGCCTTTTTTTCCTTTCATAATTCTCTCTAAATTTTTTTCCTTTGAAGAGGGATTTCGAAACTGTATAAATGTCAGACCATAGCCGACTTTGCTCCCCTGAATAACTGTCAAAAGGCATGCTGTCAGAGAAATTCATGTCAATATATGCTCAGATTACATTTAATTGAATGACCAGTTTGGAAGGGGTTACCTGTCTTCTTTTTTTTTTTTTTTTTTTTTTTTTTTTTCATTCCTATCAAAGAGCATACTAAAGGCAAAGGGTTCATTCTGTAAAATGATATGTGTCAGGGTTACTTAATAAATTCTTGTATATGGCAAAAGGTATGTTTTCTTATGTAAGATTATGATGGAGGTCAAAAACTTTGCAAGTTTTCCCAGTGAAGGGTCTGGGAATTGTGGGTGTTTGTTGTCTTATTTGAATTTGCTTCAAGTCAAGTAATGGCTGCTATTTTTATCTCTAAGTTCACAGTGCAACACTATTTTACCAGGAACGTCTAGGTATCTAAGTAAATTAATTGTTATCACTCATTGCCTCCTCTCTCTGGGCTCGCCCACCCTGACAGGTACCAATCTTAGAGAGTTTCATATGGATGTCCAATAAGTAAGTCTTGAAAGTCTTAGTTCACAAGGAGGAAAGGTTTCAAGGACAGGCTCTGTCCTTTACTTCTGAGTCTGGAATGAGGGCTACTACCCAACTTGTCAACTTGAGTTGTCTTCAGCTCACTCCTTCCCGGCCTCCCTGCCTCCCTGCCCAACCTTTTTTCTGAGGCAAGGCCCCTGAACCTTGCTTCTTCAACAGCTTTCTGAAGACTGTAAGTCCCATTGGTTGGAGGCCTTTCATTTACTGGCAACAGACATCCTGGGAAGGCCTACACACCACATTAATACTCCTGGAGAGCAGAGGAGAAGAGGCTGGGCAGGCGAGGAGGCCCTACCTGCACTGCAGGGGTGAGGATATGGGGGCCTCTGCCACCCAAGGTGTAAAATCTTCTGAAAAAGTGTTGGGGAAAAATAAAGCTGAGCTCACCTGCAGTCAGCCACTCACTTCTAAAATCTAACATTAGAGCCCACTGTAGAGCCTCTGAGGTTCCTTTTATAGTCTCACCTTCACTGATACCTAAGTTGGTTTTCCTACCCGTTTATTGAATGACCTGTCATTCAAGTTACATTGCTACTACTCTGTAGTGATGAAGAAAATAAAGGACCTATTAGTCTTATACAACTTTCTGGTTTTCATTTCTAACTACATGTTTCCTTCTCGTCTTGTCGCAGGAGAGTAGAGTTCTGACCTGGACAGGAGGAAGAAGGGACACTCTAGTTATCTTCCTTGGCTCCCGCTACTTTCCAAATACAGTCCTCTATCCTAGCCAGAGTCCCCACACTTCCACACACTGCTACTGCACACACCTCCCCAGGTGGCCTCCCGCCCTTGCCTCAGCTTCCCCTGGAGGGAGGGAGATGTAGAAGGGCTTAGGCAGCCAGGGCAAGATGGCCAGTGAGGCGGTGGGGGGCAGGGCAGAACCAAGGTGCTTAGAGAGGTTCTTCTCAGAAGGTCCACTTTCCGCTCCATGAAAGTGCTCCTGGACCCAGCGGGAGACCCAGTCAGACAGACTCTTCCATACTCATGTTCCTAAGTGGGGGATCCGTTAGAAAAACTAAAGCCGATGTGTGAACTGAAAGGGCACCAATCAATAACAGTGAGGAGCATGTGGACAGGGAGGAGAGGAGAGGAGGACACTCCAGAGACCAGAAAAAGAGCAGGTCAAAATTCCTCCACTGGATTCCCAGCGCTGGGGCCCCTTCTCTTAGGAGAAGTCTATCTCTATATCTCTGTTGCTATAAACCTACTTCTTGCTTGCTATCTCTGTGTCTTGTTCTTCATTCTTGCTGAATGGAGACGATGAACCCAGTACCCCTAGACAGGAGATCTCTTTCCCTCCTCTTCTTTGACCCTCCAATGCCACTAATTCTTTGGAGTCTTCCAACTTCCCATCCTCTCCCCTGTCCCTTCTGAGCACACAGCTCAGCTATTAATTAGAAGACTAACTCACTCTGTCTTGTCCTGGAGAGAGAACACACCATCTTAGAAATCCCTAAGTCTCTAACAACCCTTGAAGTGTGCCGTGGGCAGAGGGACTGCTCTGTTTATTTTTTTTTGACTGATTTTGTAGTAATGCTCAATAAAATATGGACACTGCCTGTGCATTTGTGAAATATATATTTGGTCTTTTTCCTAGACACACAATTCCTAAAATCCTTGGAATCTCTGCAGGGCTAAGAGTATCTTTTGTATGCTGATGAGCTCACGGGTGGACTAGGGTCCCTAGGTGGCTTTAGGTTGGGAGCTGGTTACAGAAAAGACCAAGACATGATTAGAGGGTAGAGACTTTCAACCCCAACCCTCAACTTCCACAGAGGGGAGAGGGGGTGAAGGTTGAACTAATAACAAAAGGCTGTCAATCAATGGTAATCAACCACACCGATGTAATGAAGCCTCCATAAACCCTCAAAGGACAGTGTTGTGACGTTTCTGGATAGCTGAACACGTGGGCTCCTGGAGGGTGTTGTGCTCAGAGAGGCAGAAAGATGCCATGCCCCTTTCCATGTGGCTTGCCCCATGCATCTCAACCATCTGCCTGTTCATCTGCATCCTTTGTAATAAACTGATCAACACAAATAAAAAAGTGTTTCCCTGAGTTTGTGAATGTCTCTAGAAAATTATTTGAACTCGAGGAGGGAATCATGGGAATTGGGATAAATGGTCAGAAGGTCACAGGGCAAAATGTGAGATCTGCAATTTTAATCTGAAGTGTGTGTGTGTATGGGGGGGGGGGCGGGGATGTTAGGGTGTTTGTCCTGGAGACTGAGTCCTCCACCTGTGGAATCTAATGCAATCTCCAGGTTTAAAATATCCAAATGGAACTGAATTGAATTAGAGAACACAGCTGACGTCTGCTGGAGAATCTGCAGAACTGATTGCTTGGTGTGTGGAGAAATAACCCCACACAGCCGTGTTCTGTATTAAGTGACTGTGTGAGTACTGAGAGTGGGAGGAGATAAACCGTCCCCGCCCCCACAACTCTACCTTTAAGACCACCTTATAAAGAATTTTACATAGCTTAATTCATCAGATGCTTACAACTCGCAAGCATTAGTTCATTTCTAGTTATCAGATGGGAAAACAAACTCCTAAGTTAGGTTACTCATTTAAGGTAAGACAGATGGGATTCCTGACACCAAAGTGCATGTACGAATTAAGAGCCCGGACCTTGGAATCTGATATACGTGGAATGATCTTTACTTGGAATGATCTTTACTACGTAAGAGACCCTGGGCCCTTTCTGTGTGTGTGTGTGTGTGTGTGTGTGTGTGTGTGTGTGTATGTTGGAGCCTCAACATACTTATCTATGGAATGGGGTGAGTAAAACTAGTTCCTACCTTATAGGCAGTTGTGTTACATACTGTCCAGCACAAGGTTAATGCTTAATATTCCATATTAGTTAAACATTATTATCCACATTTTGATACATCAAATTGCCTCCCTGGAAAAACCTGACTGCAGAGTGCCCAGTGCCTTGCACACAGTGTACACTGGCTCCCTTTAAATATTTGAGTTCTGTCCAAGATTATCTTTGGAATCGGTTTTCCAGCTGCCATCAGGTTGTCTGGCATCTTAGTGATCACACCATTATACCTCCCTCACCCCCTGCTCACGTCTCCCTCCACTGCTGACTAGCAGAGCCAGGCACCCCGCGGGAGATGGCGGCCACCTCTGGGCAGCCCAGTGAGATAAGGGGTGTTTGCTTCTGGCTGGAGCTTGCTGTAAGCTGCACGGGCCGCCCGTTATTTACCACACACATCAATCAGCTTTCAGAATCTAAGGCTGGTGGTGAGACGGAGGGCTTGTGAACCAGACAGGAGGGGCTGCTGAGGGTGGACCATCCCCCTGGGGTCTTGGCAGACACTCAGCTCTGCGGAGCTTGCAAGATGAGGTCACCTGCTCGTTTCTCCTGGGAAATCAGTAACACCCAGTTACATGGACCAATGGCAAGTAAGATTAGAAGGAATGTCCTTAATAAATTCCCCAATGGGAAGCAGTTTTGCTCTCCCTCTGTGTCTCAGGGCTCTAGACCAAGCAGTCGCTGGAAAACAAGTTTTGGTGCCAGAGCCTTCAGTGGGCTGAAAGGCTGCTTTTCAGAGACAGGTACTTGAATCTTACTGCTTCTGGCTCAGGGTCCATTCTGTCCACACCCTGAGTTTGGGGCTGTGTCTTAGTCGGGGGTCAGGGGACAGGGATTGAAGGGTTACTGTGCCAGGACACGCCCTATCTTGCTGGCTCACTCCTCTCCCCTCTGGCAGCTCGTTAACCTTAGCCACAGATGACTTTTCCCTCTTAATTTGTTAGAGCTATTTTGAGAAAGTTGCTGGATGGGGGTGCCAGTGTGAAATAGCAAAGCTGGTCAGGGCATAGGCGACTGCCTCCTGCTTCTGAAAACAAGCATAGGGCTACGTGCCTCGCCTTTCCTGCTGCACTGCCTAGACTCTCCCTCTGCTCTGGCAGTCCTTCTCCTTCTTGGCCAGCCCACATATGTAGCTGACATATGTGGACATATGTGGACACCCAATTAACCTCATTGGCTTTAAACCAGCCTCATGTAGGCTTTAAACGGTCATAGTGTGAAAGCCAGGAGAGACAGCAGAGACCACTGACAGCAGGGTCTCACAAATATTGCTCTGCTTACAGCCCCTCCTGAGTAAAGGTGAGCCTCTATCTGAGGTAACCATGGTTTGTGTCATGTGACCAGGTACCCCAGCCATTTCTCTTTGGACAGAGAAGGGTGATTATGCCAAGGGAAACTTTATAGGCTGATTTAGACTGATCAGCATGCTTGGTGACAGGACGTTGCCCAAGAGGGGTGGAAATGATCAACTGGAACAATTGCTTTTTCCATTTCTGGAGTCTGAAGCTGAACCTGACAGAGAGAGAGAGAGAGACAGCAGGAGCAGAAATGGTTAGAGGAACAGGGAAGCCAAGGCAGGCAGAGAGGCTGATGGGAAGCATGGTGCCATGGACTCCTACAGCCCAGGGCCAGCTGCCCAGGGCCAGGGGTGAGAAGGTGCTGGACCCTCAGCCATTCTTTAGCACCAGCCTCAGGATGCCTGGCTCAGGCTGTGGAATGTGGGCCTCCTGCATTTCCAGTGAAGGGTGAGAGAGGGTGGTTTTCTGGGAGGAGTGAAGAGTGGGAGAGGAGGTGATGAGTTCCTGTAATGTCATTTTCATTCAAAACAAATCTGCAAAGAACAAGAGTTGAGTTCTAAATTGCTTTGGAGTCTTGCCCTCTCATGAGGGCTCCTGGGGATGGGATGGGATTCTGGGAGCAGAGACCAAAACTTTGTTGCTTTTCCTGCCTTGCTGACCTCACCAACCTTCTCTGGTCTTCCCATAGAGGACCATGGTTCAGGAAAGGGCAGAATGAGCAGAAATCTACCCCCAGACACAGCCTAACTTACTGTTGGTGTGTGCTGAAGGCAAACCAAGGCTGATTTTACACTACTATCTAAATGCCCATAGACACTTCATTGTCCAGACCCCATTTTTTAATGGAAAGAGAGTTTACAGGTATTTTTACTTTATCCCACAAGAAACACCAATCAGAAAGGTCTTATTATGAAAGACTGCTGAACAAGGGAAAGACCCCTCAGGACCAAACTTCGTCTGAATAGAATCATCCAACAAACAGGTGTGCAGCCCACATTTCCCTCCTCGCAGGCCCATGGACACAGTGCGGATTGCAGTTATTGGAGCAGGCGTGATAGGGCTTTCTACTGCCGTGTGCATTTCCAAATTGGTTCCCGGATGCTCCATTACAGTCATCTCAGACAAGTTTACTCCTGATACCACCAGTGACGTGGCGGCTGGGATGCTTATTCCTCATATTTATCCAGGTGAGAGAGGGACTTCAGCTCCTTAGTCAGATATGAAGGAAGTTCATGGAATTCTGTCCACCAAGAAGTCTAGCTGTGTATGTCAGTGTCTTGTGCTATTTCAATGTCCTATTTGTTCATCTGTTGGGAAGAGCTCAGTTACTCAGCAGAATAAAACAATCTCTGAATCTCAGCAGCTTACACTGAGTCTCCACTGAGCCTCAGCAAGGGTTCAATGCATCCCAGGGACCTAAACTAATAGCCTAGACATCACCCTGATTGTCCTTAGTACCTAAACATTGGAGCGGGAGAGCTCCAGAGGGTCTTACCTCTGTGATCAAACACTAGCCAGGAAGTGACTTTGATTTCTCGTGACAGTTCATTGGCAGAGCTATTCACGTCTCCCCACCCCTCTGCAGGACACCAGGAGATGCAATTCTACAAGGCTCCTAGAAGATGGAGAGCAGAGCTAGTCAATGAGTAGCAATAGAAACTGCACAGTTGTGATTCTAAGTCTTGACACTGATACAAGTAGTGATCATCAATTCAGAAACGACCTGTAACAGGACTCAAATTCTCCTAGCTTCTAAGCCAGTATAAAAGCAATATAGATTTAGGCCTGAAGATGCACTAATTTTTGCACATGTTCATGCTTCTTTTCCATTCTGTTTTCTTCATGCGAAATGAGAGAAAGAGAGGGGGGGGATTATCATTAGAAACCCAAATCACTTTGCAGCTAATGAGGTTCATACTCAGTTTCCTTTTCCTCACTTCTCTTTTTTCTCCCTTTTATTTTTTTTTATCAAAGTTATCTATGCACATCATTTAAGAAGTCAAATAGTTTATAAGATTGATTTCTGTTTTAGTCAGCTTTTTGGCTGCTATGACTGAAAGACCTGACAAGAACAATTGTAGAGGAGAAAAAGTTTGAGGGCTCACGGTTTCAGAGGCCTCAGTCCCTGGATAGTAGGCTCCATTCCTCGGGTCTCCAGGTGAGGTAGAACAGCATGGAGGAAGAATGTGGCAGAGGGAAGCAGCTCACATGATGATCAGGAAGCAGAGAGAGAGAGAGAGAGAGAGAGAAAAGAAATCTCCCCGGACAAATAAAAACAAATACCCCAAATCCATGCCCCTAATGTCCCACCTTCTTCAATCATACCCCACCTGCCTTCAAATACCACTCAATTAATCCCAGCAGGTGTTTAATTAAGGGTCTCATAACCCAATCATTTCTCCTCTAAACCTTCTTGCATTGTCTCACACATGAGCTTTTGGGGGACACCTCACATCCAAACCATAACAATTAAAACTCAGCAATTTGGAATGTGAAAATTTCCCTGTCCTTTTAATCCTGAAGCTCATATTTTTCAGTCCATGGTGCAGTCTTTCAGTTACTCAATTGTTAATTTGCCCCCCTTTGATGACTTTGCCTCTTTCTGGAATTGCTATTAGGGAGCCTCCTGCCCTTGGTCTCCAATTCTTTTATTCCTCCCATCCCTGTTTCTATCTTCCTCTCTTTTTATTTTACTTATTTTCTAGAAGATTTTCTCAAGTTTACCTTTTACCTTGCTATTGAATTTTTTTGTTTCTACTATAACAGGTTTACTATTCCAGCACTCTTTTTGTTCTCTGAATTTTCCTTTGCTACCATTTGTAGTATATGGTTGCAGTATCTTATCTTTCTGAAGATACTCGTAATAGTTTTAAAATTTTTTCTCCCTGAGTAGTTTTTGTTGGCTTCAAGTCAGATTTTTCTGTTTGATGTTCTCCTTTTCATGGACAGTTTATGGGTGGGACTCAAAATAGCAGGAGGGGATTCTCAGGGCTTGCACAGGGCTTGTCATCTGTGAGCCTCACTGGAGTGAGAAGACAGGGACATTTAGTTGGGGAAGCTCTGAGGTAGTTATCTTTAAGTCTTTATTCTTCAATGGGTCATATTCCCCAGAAAAGAGGCTTCCAGTCTTCTGCCTGGGAAAGGTGAAGACCTGAGTACTAGCCTTCTAGAAGGTGAGGGAAAAGAGACAGGCCTTAGCATCTGGTTTACATGTGTTTTCCTCTCCCCTCCTCTTTTCCGCAAGGCATCCCTTTGCCGGCATTTGGCATTTCCTGGTCTGGACACCTGTTTCACCTAACAGAGAATCAACCCATCTTTTTCTAGAAGTGGGGAAGACAGTGGCCTTGGTGTTATAGGTCTAGGAACTCTCTGTGTCGACACATGACACTACACCCCTGGGAGCTGCCTCACAGATAACAAACGCAGGAGCCTAGTTTGCTAGATACTAGTTCACAAGAGGGGTCGGTCTTGTGACTATAGTGTTATGGGGCGCAACTTAAGAACAGACCGATCACCACTGAGAAGTCTAAATTTGAGAGTCTTTATTAAGCTGGCCAGCTGACTGTCTCACACAGTGCCCCAAAAAATGGCTATTGGGAGAGCAGCCCCCACCACAGGGTTGTAGGGGTTCTTATACCAAAAATCACATTAATCATAAGTGTCTGTTGCTATGATCTGAAATTACACATTAACATCATGAGATCATCGACAGAGGGGGAAGTGGGTCAGAATGACCCTTACCTAGGTACAAACTAAAGAATGGTTACTAACATCCACACAATCACTGTTCACATGGTACATTGTTTAGGAGCAATAGGAATCAAAAGAGAACAATTCTTTACTACATAGGAGTAGCCATTGTATATTATTAAACATGTCACACCAAGTAACTGATGATGGGCACAGAGGCGGGGTGTTCCCATGGGAGAAGCTTATTTCCTACATAACATGGAGTCTCAGAGCAAAATGGAGTCTGTTTAGTCATTTCCCTTAGAGTCTGGCCTGTAACATTCTCATGGAGCCAGATCTGTCAGTCAATCACAATAGAAGTCATACGCATTTTCCAGAGCCCTCTTGCTTGCATCAGGCCTGGTAGTCATGGAATCATCTTCAAAGAAGGAAGTTCGTCTGAGAATTCCTCCAGACTACTGAGGCCTGAGTTGTCTCTATGGCTGGGATGTCTGGGTTTCTGCGCCAGGGTCTTTCTCTAGTACTGCTAGATAAAGACTTTGGTCTTCTTTTTGGGGTTCTTCCCTAAACACCATTCACATCAGCCCCAGTTGTAAATATCTCCTTTACACACAAATGTTCAATACCATATGGGGACCATATCTATTCCATGGGATTATTATGAGAATTAAACAAAGCATTCAGAATAGAGCTTGGTGCACAGTTGGACTCTATCAGCATTTGCTGTTATTCCTGCCACTCCAGCTAGAGTTTTGTTTTACCAACACTTGAATTTGAGTCAGATTATCAGGTTTGCTCACCCCTGTTCAATTGGAATTGTCTGTTCTTTTGGGATAACCTCTGCACATGTGAATCTCAATCGCCTTTTTGTTTTGTAAGGTTTGGGATGGGAAGGGGAGACTCCTTTCCACAGAAGCTCTCCACATTGGCATAGATCATTGGGGATACTTCAACTGAGGTCTGTGTTAGTAAGATTTCATCACTGTGACAAAATATCTGAGATAATCAACTTTAAGTGCAGAAATTGTTTTATTTTAGCCCATGGTTTCAGTCCATGGTCACTTGGCCCTATCACTTTGGACCTGTGACAAAGCAAAAAGTATCTTGGCAGAGAGCCACATGATGGAGCTGCTCACCTCAAGGAGGGCAGGAAGCAGAAAGAACTTGCTTTTATAACAAAGCCTCTCCCACCAAACCCATTAACCTATGAATCCGTAAATGGATTAATCCATTCATGAGGTCAGGATGCTTCGGATCCAATCACCCCACAAAGACTTTCATAGATGAGCCTTTGGGGGACATTTAAGATCCAAGCCATAACAAGGTCTACCATAGCTCTCTCTGCAGCTTATCATTTATTTCTTGCTATTTTTAAACCAGCAACCCCGTCTGCAATCTTGGAATACAGTATCGAGTTCACATAGGCATAAGTTTAATGAAGACAGTGTAAATCCACTATTTTTTTAAAAGTATTTTTTAGTTGTTGATGGACCTTCATTTAATTTGTGTATTTCTATGTAGTGCTGGGAATCCAATCCAGTGCCTCACACATGCTAGGCAAGCGCTCTACCACTGAGCCACAACTCCAGGCCCATAGATCCACTATTAAAGAAATATTTATTGGTTCTATAACAAGTGAATATTTAAAAAATCCTGTGACTGATTTGTCCTCCTTGACCTTTTACTGGGGCTTTTACTGAGGAGCATGATGTCTCCAAGGGTCTTTCCATCTATTCCGTGATTTCCAGGGACCCCTCTTTAAGTGGAATCCACCCAATATCCTCTTTGCCTCAGTGTCCACATGTCCTCTGTGGCTATTGGTAGTGGCCCCTTGCAATTACTGTTCCCTGGTCTCTGGCCTGATCCTGGGCATTCCCTCGTCAGCCTTCCAAAGGAATCAGATGTCCTGATACTCTGTCACAGTTGGAGTTTCTGTCCTCTGGATTGTGCTGGCTCTTGTGCCTACACTGGACACTTGTTTTTGTCCTCTGACCACTGACCCATCCTCCACCACCATGGGGTACTTTAACTAGTGCTCCTCCCTGGCTCCCTGTTTCCCCTCCCCACTTTCTAGAAAGGAGCTTATCAGAATGTTGCTGCTAATCATCATTTTCCTTTCTGCTCTTCACTGCTTTTCTCCATGACTACAGACACGCCTATTCACACCCTGAAGCAGTGGTTTAGAGAGACCTTCGATCACCTGTCTACAATCGCCTGTTCTGCAGAAGCGGTAGATGCTGGTGTTCATCTGGTGTCAGGGTAAGAGAAAGAACATGAAGTTATTTTAGAATTGAGAATAATCTGGGCATATATTAGAGTTTTGACATAAAACATTTATTGAATCTTTGCTGTGAGCATCGTGCTGAGGATTTAGAAAGAGTAGGAGGATTTAGAAAGAACATTCTAGGCTTCACTCAAAGGAACTCGAGAAAGACAAGTTATAGTATTAGATTTTTTTTAACAATAAGTGACAATTATCAGTTTCTCTTCACAAAAGCTTTTTTGAGTTTCCTCAGGGCATAGGCAGTGGTTTGGAAATATGCCTCCCCAAAACCCCAGCCCCCCCCAAAAAAACTCTCCACCAAACAAACAAAACCTCCCAAACCAGAAACAAAACCAGAAAGTCCACATAGCAGGTAAACCCTGCG
Organism: Sciurus vulgaris; assembly: GCF_902686455.1. Classification (NCBI taxonomy): domain Eukaryota; kingdom Metazoa; phylum Chordata; class Mammalia; order Rodentia; family Sciuridae; genus Sciurus; species Sciurus vulgaris. The sequence goes on from NC_136467.1 coordinate 54,489,687, forward strand.
TTTGGGTTATATGGTATCCCTGATAGAAAGCAAACAGGTGTGATACTAGAATGATACTAGACATAGAAACAGAAGGTAAAGTGATATTTATTTGGTGTCCTTGGAGAATGAGATGTTACAAAGGAGCTAATTTTGTCAGTCACTGAAATTTCCTTTCCAAGAGCTATTTGGGGAAAAAAAAATTTTTTTCTGAAATAATCAGCACATTTCTATTTGATTTTGAATATCTGATTATAGGAGACATGCATAATTAAATGAAAGTTTGAAAATGAATCCTAACATTTCTAACACAAACTAAGCATTGTACATATGACAATGTCTTTCAATATCTTCCTAAACGAAGGTCGCTAAGCACTCTATCCCTTTTAATTGCTATCCTTTTTAATGTCATTGTGTGACAGAAGACATGTTGTCTGTGTTGTCCTATGGGACAGACACGGTTCATGCCCTGCAACCTTCAGAAGGGCAAAGACCTTTATTAATTCTCAAAACCATTACATCTTTGTACCATTAGGACTGTTGAAAAAATTGCCCATCTCTTCTTTTGATGTCAGGCTTCTCACTGACATTTTCTTCTGTGTAGACACCTCTGTTGGGAGGATTTCTACCCTTTTCCTCTTCTTGCCTTCTCTCACCATGGAAACTGCCAAGATGATGTCAACATCACTAATTTTCCAGAAGCTCCTATCCAGAGTTGCAGCTTTTGCTTCTCTATCAAGCTCTCGATTCTTTCTTCTCCAGAATCAGTCAATGAGCCACATAGAAAAATTATTCTCAGGAGTTATGGTCATACTTAATTTTTGTCCAAAACTAATATGAACACAGCCTAATTCACAAACTCTGGCTCTCAGTACTTTTTGGAAATAGCCACATCCACAATTCTTATGTCCTTTCAAGGGTAAGACTTTACAAATGAGCTGTGCATCTTTGTTATAAGTATATAGCCCTATTCATGTATTCATTCTTTCAGAATAAGGCGAAATCACCTTATTCAGCAATCACCAGTACCAAGTGTTTTCCTAGGTATTGGGGACATAGCAATAAACAATTCGGTGCTTGGCATATAGTAGACGCTTAATAAATATGAGTAAAGTAGATTTTTAAGTAAGACAGATACAGTTCTGCCCTCATACAGCTTATGATCATCAGGGAATATATTAAGTTCAATGAGTTAAAATGAGATATGAGTGGGCAAAAATAAGAGTGCAGAAGACATAAACCATGGAAGCATATATCTGGAGAAGAGATTTGCTCTGGGAAGGTAAAACAAACAATGCAGAAAAAAAGAGATTTGTCTGGGGCCCTCAGAATGAGTGTTAAGTTAGTCTGGTGATGTTTAGAGGTGAATGAGGCAGAGACAAGATGGGAGAGAGAGATAGCCTTCCAGGTAGAGGGAACAGCACACACAGACCTGAGTCTTGTGCTGGAGGGACTGAGGAAAGTCCAGGGCAACGGGAAGTCACGTAAGGATTTTACACATTGAAATAACCAATAATATTTGCATTTCAAAAGTATTTTATCTGGCCAGGCAATGGTGGTGCATGCCTGTGATCCCAGCGGCTCCAGAGGCTAAGGCAGGAGGATTATAAATTCAAAGTCAATCTCAACAATTTAGAGGAAAAGAAAAGAGAATCTGGGGATGTGGCTCAGTGGTTAGCGCCCCTGGGTTTAATCTCAATAAATAAATAAAGTATTTGATCTGTAGTTTGGAGAATGGATTTGTGGGAAGATTGATGATGGTAGGATAGATTAAGTTTGGTAACAGGGACAGAGAGTAGACAGGTTTGAGAATACTTTGGAAATATGCTGGGATTTGATAGTTGATGGCATGTGGTGGGTGAGGGGAGAAAGAAAATCAAGGATGATTCCGGGTTTCTGGTGTAAGGATTCATGTGGATAGGTGCCACTTTCTGAATTGGGAAACACTGGGGAGAGAGTGTGTGCGTGTGTGCGTGTGTGTGTGTGTGTGTGTGTGTGTGTGTGTGTGAGAGAGAGAGAGAGAGAGAGCGCTCTGAGTAATTAACCCAGCGAGGAGTAAGTAAGCGACCTGAACATGGGTCTACGTCTGGTTTTGGAGCTCAGGAGAGAGAGCAAGTTTAGAGGTATAGCCCTCTGCGTGTCTGGCCTACAGATGGTGGTGGAGCTGTGGAAGAGGGCTTTCTAGTCCAGAGGGAGTATACAGAATGACACAGGGGGAGGACCAGTGTATGGCCACTCAGGAAGCCTCATTTACGTACTCCCTTGGGAACTGCTTTGACTGCATTATGTACAGATAGGAATTCTAGTACATTAATGACCCCATCACTAGCACTAAGTTTATATTTCTTTGCTGTTTTAGAGCAAAGATGGTTGCATATACTGATGGAAAAAAATCCAATATTTATAAATGTAAATTTATGTGGGGCAGCTATGGGTAGCACTATTTCAAGCTTCTCATTATCAACGAATATCATTCCAGGCTCATTGGCCCTAACCACGCTGTGACCCACCAGGACTCCTAATGACAACTCCGGGCTTCTCGCTAGTCCTAGAGCTAAACTTGATTGACCTAAAATTAACTCATAATTTGTACTCGTAGAGTGTGCAGGAAGTAAGGGCTGCAAGTTATTCCAATTTAGAGATCTTTTCCAAATTGAGGCTAGCCTTTAAACTTTTGGGGGGGGTGGAATTTACTGGGGATTGAACTCAGGAGTACTTGACCATTGAGTCACATCCCCAGCACTATTTTGTATTTTATTTAGAGATGGGATCTCACTGAGTTGCTTGGTGCCTCACTTTTGCTGAGACTGGCTTTGAACTTGCAATCCTCCCGCCTCAGCCTCCTGAGCCACTGGAATTACAGGCATGCAAACCATGCCTGGCAAGGTTTAAAATTTGGCATTTTGCTTAGTAAAGCATTGTGCACAACAGAAAAACCTTTCTTCAAGAAAGCATGCTCGTGGGGCTAGGGTGGCTCAGTGGTAGAGCGCTAGTAGCACATGTGAGGCACTGTGTTCGATCCTCAGCACCACATAGAAATAAATAAAATAAAGGAATTGTATTCACTTACAACTAAAAAAAAAAATTTAAAAAAAGTTTTAAAAAGCATGCTCATAAGTAAAGAAAATCTGGGTGAAAGCATTTTAGAAAAAGTGATTAAATTCAATCTTCAAAGGATACTTTTTTTAATTGTTGATTTATTTGTGGTGCTAAGGATTGAACCCAGAATCTCTGCCACTGAGCTAAACCCTCTGCCTGGAAGATTACTTCTAAAACATCTTATTCTTCTGACCATGACCATTTGAAATTTAGTTACTTCACTATCTGAACCCAAGAGAATGAAAGAATAGATCTTTTTTCTTTGTGTTTATAGAAAGAAAATTGTTTAAATTATTTAGAGGATGTCACATAGGGTTTACTGGAAATATTTTTTTTTTTGCAAAATTTCAGGAAAAATTTCCACTTACTATGTTTTAGTTGGCAGATATTTCGGAGCGTTCCTACCGAAGAAGTGCCATTCTGGGCTGATGTGGTTCTGGGATTTCGAAAGATGACAGAGGCAGAGCTGAAGAAATTCCCTCAGCATGTGTTTGGTCAGGCTTTTACAACCCTGAAATGTGAAACCTCTGCCTACCTCCGGTGGTTGGAGAAAAGGTGGGTTGAAATGGCTCTGGGGAAGCTGACTTTATCTGTCACCTCCATAAGTAAATGCATAGCTCTTCAGCAAACATGCTGGGAATTCTCTGGGTCCCCTTGGGTTCTTTTACATTGTGTCTTGTTACTCACAAATGTCTGGAGATTTGTAAAACAGTCTGAAGACAGTGTTTTAGTCACTAGGACCAAGTTCACACCATGCACTTAGTAACGTGTTTTCTGTGTTTATAGCATGCACTGTGATGCCTGTGTCCAATTTGTCCCCTGTCCTTCCAACTCCCAGGTAAAAGCAAACAGTGTCTTAGTTTCCTGAGCTGTAACCTGGAGAAATTTGGAGACTACTTTTCAGTTATAACATCATATGATTTACTTTAGTTCTTTGGATGAGAATATCTTATACTTATTAGAATTTATCTTTGAATTTTTTTTCTCACTTGCAGTTAAAAAAAAAAGGGTTCATTATCTTCTTTTGTCATGAGTAAAATCTCTAAAATTGAGAGTTCATCCAAATTATATAATTGCTTCCTTACTAAGTTTAGCCCTTCATACCTTGAATTTGCATTTTGGATTTCCTGTTTCTAGTTAGGAAACACATCAAGAGTGTCTTTTTTAAGACACATCAATAAATCTCTTTTTCATTTAGCCTGGACATTGCAGGCAGATGGAGTGTTGTGAAAAATAGGCTCTTTTGTTTCCCAAGTCTGTGTACAGGTTGAATATCCCTGATCTGAAATGGTCAGGGCCAGAAGCATTTTGAATTTTGGATTTTTTCTTACTTTTGGAATGTGTACATGCCTGGCATCTGACCAGATGGCCAACCTGGTGGAGGAAGAAGGCCACATTGTCCCATTTGGTCCCAGGGGAGGCTTTGCAGGGCAGGGACTCTTGGCCCAAGACAAGCATTCATGTGAGGATTTCCTCCTTGGGAGGCAGGGCAGGTGGTGGTGTGGGCGGGGGCGGCGGTGTGGGCATGGGCTGCCACCACATGCCTCCTGGGGCCAGACACAGATGGGCAGCTGCACAATCCTGCCTGTTCCTCACACTCAGAGTCTATTCTGTTGCCTCCTACGCCTCTTCCACACAATGTAAGTGTTTAGCTTTCAGTGTTCTGACTCGAAAATGAGCATTTCACTTGGCAAGCCACACAGCAATGGTTTCTACCTCAGCACAGTCCTCTTGAAATTATACCCACTCCAGGAAAAGTATATTTTATTACAACTTAGATTTTTTAGTGTTTTTCAAAGAATAGAAGAGAGCATCGTCTGCTCAAACAATGCCCTTTAATTTCCAGAACAAACCAACAAACAAAATACCCACAGAGGTTTAGTCACCCACGCAGGTCATATTTTATATCTTTGGACAGTGGAGTCGTATTCTGCTGCTTTTTAACTTGCTCTGTTCAGGAAATGAATCATAGCAGCAGTAAGTCCACTAGGCAGTCAACCTAAATAAATTATCCTGCAAGGACCAGAGTCATCCTGCCTTTGATGCCATCCAGAAAGCAGGGTGGCCGTTTCCTGTCCTGGGAGCTTGCCACTTGGAGCGTCGCTTTCTGAGGCCTGTGCTGACCACAGCGTGGGCCACATCTCCCTCCTACTCTCTGATAAGGCCTCTCTGTTACTTTCTCTGGGAGAACGCTCTGTCTCCCGTCTTCTTCTTATGTGTGCTGTGTTCTCTCATCTGCCCTGACCCCTGTGACTTCCTCCACAGCTACGTAGAAGTATGTATCCCTACTGTACCTCGACAGCCAGATAGGTCGTCCCAGCCTTATACCCGTCTGACTTGCAAAGGTCTCTTCCAGTGCTGCACCCCCATTCCTCCTGCTCCGTACAAACTAAGCGGCCAGAGCCAGGCTTCCTTTCCAGTGCCCTGGGCATTTCTTCCCCCTAGGGATTTCCATCCCCTTCCCGCAGGCCCACCCCAGGCCCTAGTGCAATTGGAGGCAAAAGGCCCCAGGGGAGCACTCCCCTTTGTCCCTGATTAGGTAAGAAGGGGGTGAGAGGGCATTATGCAAGAAGATAGATAAAGGACAATGTTTATTTTTTCTCATGAACCATAAGGCTCCCAGGGAATAGATGGAGGCTGTGTGGGGTGCAGTAACCTGGGACTTCCACTAGGGCTTCCGTAGCAAACGAACCTCTGCAACTGCAGAGGTGAATTTCTTCCCCCACCTGCTATATGGACCAGGGGTGTGTGGCCACTCCCCTCCATGACCATTCTGGCTGTAGAAGCCCTGGGCCTCATCGGAGTCCTCTTCCTTGAAGGCACTAGAGGCTGTGCTGTGCCTGAATGGGGTTTTGAAGTGTTCAATGTGAGTGCACAGCAGATGAGGCCAGGATGTGTATTCAGAGAAGTGTGGAATTGAATATGATTTATTTTATTGGAGAAGGGACAAGTGAGGACTATGATCAGCAGATGAGGTAAGCTGGTTGGGTTAAAATGACACCATGCACATTTAGTTGCATTGTGAACTTAAAATACACTTAAAAATTCCAACTATGAGAAGTAATGTTGAGCACAGCTACATTAAGTGTCGCCTTAAAGACGCAGTGTTTGTTTCCTCTGTAAATCTGTATGCATAGTATTGTTTGCAAACTGAGATCTTAAATTAGTTTTCTTGGTTTTGGATCAATAGACTTAACATTTTTAATCTTCTGATCACTATTCATAAGGTGTTATTCCTCAGGTTGAAAGCAAGGAGTAATCTTAAAAATTCACTACATCTAATTGTACATTTACATTACATGCCAACATGACTACATCTAATATGGTTGTCACATGAGTAATTCAGAGAGTCCGCCCTGCCCTTCCCATCCTCAATCTCAGTCCTTGATCTTGGCGCTGGCCATCTTTGCATCTTTCTGTGTCTTCAGCAGTGACTTCCAAGTCCCTCAGTGGTCCTCACCTCCCCTCTCCAACCCATCTTCGCACAGTGACTTGAAATCTTGCTGTTTTCCTCATTACAACCAACTTGAGGATATAGAGGCACCTTGGTAGGTGCCAGTCCTTCCTGGGGTCAGAGTGCGGCTGGCTTCTTGTGAGGATGGAGAGGAATATTCCCCTCCAGCTCTGAAGCCCTGGCTTCAAGCAGCCCTGCTGGGGCCTCAACAATTCTCTAAGCTCGGGTGCCCTTAATCTCTCAGGCAGGATGCTGAGCAGGCCTGAGAGGCCAGCTGGGGAAGGGCATGGTGCCACTCCCTCCTCCTGGGCTGAGCCACAGGGCAGTTTCCCAAGTCTCTGGTCTGCAGAGGAGCAACCTTCTCTCCCCAGCTTGGGCTTAGGTCCTTAGGAGGGAGTTTTCACTTTATTTTTGCATACCCCTGAGGCCTATGTGGATAATATTCTCAAAATCAGGTGCAGTCTGTTAAAATGTCTACCTTTGACTGTAGAAGCCCTGGCCCTCTCCAAAATTTTAAGTAACAAAAACAGTTTTTGTCCACTTTCTATTCATTAAGTTCCAAAACAATTAGTTTCAGCCAATGAATGGGTCCCAGTCTGTGTGTTCCAGGTCACTATGCTGGCTCTACTGGTTTAGCTGTGCCTTGGCCGTGACACCTAGGCTGGAAGGTCTGTGTTCCTTCGTGCAGTCCCCACTGTCCCCAAGGTTGCCTTCACAGCAGAACCCTGCCTCCTGCTCAGTGCCACCAGGGATTCCCTGCTCACCAGGGCAAGGGATGGGAGGTGGGAGGGGGAATTACCTTTAGTCCCAAGAGCACAGAGGAGATTGAGGTGGGAGGTGGGATTGTGGGAGGGGAGAGAGAGAGAAAGAGAGAGAAGCACTTAGTGAGTCCATCCTGTTGGCCACAGCCCACTCAATCTCCCTTTTCTGAAACTTCCAGAGAGTGGAGGGAAGGTCCTTGCCTGTCACCTCCTATATCATGCATGATCAGGCTGATGCCATGCAGCAGAAGACTGACTGTTAGGCTTCGCAAAAATGGGCACTTTTATGTTTTAGGGTGAAGACCAGAGGACGGTGGGCTGGAGCTATTTAATAAACCGAGCTTGTATTTCCTTATGGGAGGCTGGAATAATAGTATTCTCTCTCTCCAGGATGGGGTCTTGCTTAGTTGCAGGACACTCTGAGAGGAAAGTCACTGAGCTTCTTATATCCCCCAACCATGTCATGCCAAACTTCCAGAATAGCTACCTTACCTGGTTGTGAAAGCCACCTTGTAGATTCCTGATCAGCTAAGTTAGCATAGTTTCCTCCTATGTGCTGGTGAAATGCTTAATAATGATTGGTCATCACTGGTCATCACTGCAACTGTGTAGAGATGACCAGTCTCTGCACATATTCAGGAGGTTTCCTGGGATACAAGGCCTGGGAGGGACCCTGCACATCAAGTTTGACAGGGGCTTCCAATAGCCCATTCGCCTAGACCATCCAGGGAGTCTCCAGGGAGTCTTTCATCAGCAGCTTCCAGCAGGGGACCATTGATATAGAAGAGAAAGACATTTGCATTTATTGAATTCTTATATATCATAGTAACTCTATGAACAGTGTACTCTTACCCCTAGCTTATAGTTAAGGAAACAAATCCAGTGACTTTAAGAAATTTGCTTCAGTCCGAAGACTGATAAGTTCTCTTATTTCCCTGAATGAGGACAATAATTCTGAATTCTAATCAGAATGACTGGAGCACAGAACATTATGTCCAAACATCAGCCCTGGGATCTATAATCTGTTGAAATAGGAGCAAAACCAAAATAACATCCAAATAATGATCAACCAAGATGGATTTTTAAAAATCCAATGTCAAAATTAAGCCCAGACCATGTGTAGTTGCCAAGGTCTGACATCCTCTGAGTAGGCACAGTAGGTCCTATGTTTTACAGTGGCATGACAAAGCCCCAAGCCCTTTATTTTTCTTTATAAAAAATCTCTATTGAACAACTGCAATGTGTTACACATTGTGTCAGACCTTCTCCAGATGGTGTCTCATTTAATTTTCACAATGAGCCTCTGAAGTATTATCATTCCCACATTATGGAGGAAGGATTATAGCTCAGAGAATTTGAGGAGCTAAAGGGTAGATCTCCTCTCCACCCTTCCTTAAAGACTTTTTCTTGTTGTCTGCTTTTTAAAAGACTTGTAAACACATGGCAATGTGTTGTTCAGTATTGTCACAAAAATCCCAATTTACTTTTCTTTCTATTCTAGTGTTAGGGGGAAAAAAGCTTTGCAGAGCCACTTTACCTTTGAAAATACTCATGTATCATTAAACACTTAAAGAACCACCTAAGCCCCCAAATTGTTCCACTGAAATAAACGAAAACTTGTGCCCATAGAATTTGTTATATTAAGTACATTTATCTATGAGCTTTTTTACTAAAACAAAACTAAACAAAATAAATAAATAGATAAAAACAAAGCCCTGGCCTCATTCTTCCCACTTGTAACCACTTTTAGTCACACCAAAGGCTTTATTCGCTCTCCGTGGCTGTGAAGGGTGGGTTTTGGCCAGATTCTTTCCTTTGGCTTTCTCAGGTTAAGAACACACTGTGTCACAGATTTTCAAATAACAAATGAGAATGTATAGGGTAAAAATGCCAGTGACTAGAATTTAATTAAATGCTGCCGTTTGGGGCACTGGCGCTGGAGACGCTTGTGTTGAAAGGGAAGCATACGGCAGGTTCAGAGCATCTTAGAGCAAGAGGTGGCCTTTTAGCCCCACCAGCCTGGCAGAGTGCTCTGCAAATATTTGTTGAATAATAAATCTAATCCAGAGTTTTCAAACTGTTCTTCAGGTGGCTCCATGGAGATACTTCAGAGGTCTCTGTGAGGGTGGGAGTGTGAAAACTGAGGAGATGGAGACAGGTCCTCTGAGGAGAAGTTGGAACCCACTGACAAAAGCCGCTATTTTACAGAGATGGAAGCTGAGCTGCTGGGGTCAGGGTCTGTGGCGCACTTGGGCAGCAATGTGCCACCCTCATCAACTTGTGGCATTTTCTGGAAATGGGGACCGGCGTCAGAGGGCCAGTTTCCTACAGCTCTTGGTACAAGTTTCAGTTGAACTTTCTAACCAGGAACTGGGGACAGAACACTGGAATCACTTCAAAAGACTCCCTTCTGGCTCAATTAAAGTCAGTGGTCAAACCACACCACCATTCACCATGGTTTCAGCCATGTCTTCTTTGTGCTGTGGAAGTCTCTGTCTTTTCTTATGCTTTCCATCTCATGAAACCTGTTCATCGGACCTCGAGGGCAGGTGGTGTTCAGAAGTGCTGGCAAGGCCGCTTCTGCTCTCTCAAGAGCAGGAGGAGAGAATAAGCCCTGGGCTTCTGTTGCCGGTGGCATCTCTTCTCCCTGGAATGTGCTGGAATTGTTGCAGTTGTAGAGAGAGGATTCCTTTGTGGTACCCTACCACCTTGTATTTGTCAGGATTCTCCAGAGAAAGAGAACCAATGGAAGGTGTGTGTGTGTGTGTGTTTAGAACTTCCTTCTGCCAGTTATTTACACTGTCAGTCCTTGAGGAAGGACACTGTGCCTCCCCCCCCACCTTTGTCCCTCTTAGCATTGCCTCACTTCTAGATATTCAACCTGAATCTGTGAACAAAACTGCTGAGAGTCTTTTATATTAAACCTTTTATATTCTACAAGGGACCTATGAATAAGATTACAGGATTATGAAGGATTAAGATTAAGATGACAAGATTACAGGGGGCTATTGCTTAATGGCTTCAGAGTTTCTATTCTGCAAAGTGAACAAAGTTCTGTGATAGATGGTGGTGATGGATGCACAGATGCATGTGCTTAGTGCTACTGACTCGTGCACTTAGAAATGGTCAATTTCATGTCATGTGTATGTCACCACAGTTTAAAAAGGATCATAGGACCTGGATGAACTCTTTCCATTATTGATATGTTTGGTCCAAAAAATTACTGACCACAATTGTCATTAAGTTCATCAGCTGCAAATATTTTGTGTTCCTCTTGTGCCGACATCCCTGTAAACATAAGGGTGGGAGGAGAGGGTATATGTCACACTAGTACCAACCCTCTAATGAAGGAGGGCAGACTAATACCAAGGGACATACAAGAGCTAACAATATGAGCTAAAATGTTCAAAGGCAGTAAATTTAGGTGTTAAATATGGTATAAACAACAAATGGGTATTTAAAATACCAGATCAGCTTGGTATTTATTTTGCATCTCGAATGACATAGGAACTCTACAAAATGTAAAAATGGCAAGGCACATAATTTCCTTTGTTGTGTATTTTTTGAAATAGGTTTTCACTTAAAATCAACCATGGGAATCCCTGGTTTCCAAGATGTAAGGCATCCAACTGTCGATGGCTACGATTTGAAGCTGTCATGTTTGTCCGTCAGATCATTGCATCTCTTTTGTTCCCGTGTTTCTGTCCATTTCCTGGAAGTGATTGAGCAGGTGGCTACTGAGGCTCACCTGGTGGTCTCTTCTTTCCAGGGTAAAGGAAAGTGGAGGTCTGCTACTCACCAGACGAGTGGAAAACCTGTGGCAGCTTCAGCCGTCCTTCGACATCGTGGTCAACTGTTCAGGCCTGGGAAGCCAACAGCTTGCAGGAGACTCAACGATTTCCCCTGTAAGGGGCCAAGTGCTCCAAGTTCAGGCCCCCTGGGTGAAGCATTTTATCCGAGATGGGAGCGGGCTGACATATATTTACCCTGGTGCATCCCATGTAACCCTGGGTGGAACTAGGCAAAAAGGAGACTGGAATTTGTCCCCAGATGCAGAAATTAGCAGACATATTTTCTCCCGATGTTGTGCGCTGGAGCCTTCCCTCCACAGAGCCTTCATCATAAAGGAGAAGGTGGGCTTGAGGCCCGTCAGGCCGGGTGTGCGGCTGCAGAAAGAGCTCCTAGCCCAGGGGGGATGGAGGTTGCCTGTGGTTCACCACTATGGCCACGGGAGTGGGGGCATTTCGATGCACTGGGGCTCTGCTCTGGAGGCCACCAGACTGGTCAGTGAGTGTGTTCAGGCCCTCAGGACCCCATCTCCTACATCAAAGCTATAGATGACACAAAAAGACAGCAAATAGCCCCAGAGACTATTGATCAAAGCACAATTTGAACTCCAGAACAGGTTCAAATAACTTTTCAATTGCATCAAAGCTTAATTAGACATTCTTTGTTTTTAAAATTAGAAAGGATGCAGCATGTATCCATAGACTTAGGAAGTCTACCACTAACGACACAGGGCACCGAACTATTTTTGTTTAAAAAGTACTTATTCTGTAGGCTAAGATCATTTTTGGAACCGATATTCAAGGATTTATGCTGATTTACATGAAAGTCAGAAGTTACAGGGATTTTGATATCTTTTGGCTCATAAATCCACAAGAGGAGATAATGTATGGAAAACAAGTCATTGTTGATTGCAGAGCTGCACATGATCCTCCTAGGTTATAGCCAAGTGAGCATTATAATCCCTCTAAATAAAATGACATGGTGATCATCCACTGCAGAGTTGGTACATTTAACTGAAGACAAAGCATGATTATTGTTAGGACTTGGCAACCTCTCCTCCTCTCTGCTGGTAACGGTGGTGGAAGACAGATGCAGTTGCCCATGGATATGGCATCAGTTCAGTAACTGCCTGGGGCCCATCACCCAAGGGTTGTGTGTTTCATTACCACACATGATTGACAGCCAGACTGTATGGTTCACTTTGCCTCAGCATTTTTGAAGATTGAATAATACATACAGCCAAAGAGCTAATTTGCTAATTGAGATGGAATAATCATTCTGAATGAAATAAAGCCAAAAAGTATTTTTCAGGCTTTAAAAAGTATGGAGGAGGAGGGGAGTGTGTGTCACAGAATGAGTTTGGGAATTTCTGAGTTAAATAAATGTATCCTGACTTTTGACCCAGATCTTTTAATGGATCTGTGTGTACTGTGAATCCTCAGGAAGTCTTTTGGCTTGGGTGGATGTGAAAGGAGGTGCTATTCATCAAGGTGGGGAATATTGAGAAGAAATGAATTTAATTTTAATTTTGGGGGAAAGTCTTACATTTAGTGATAATAAATTCTATTTTAGATATTGTGGGGGAGATATGGAGTTGGCCATGAAAATGCGGGAAAGAGAAGAGAAATCTATGATTTGACGTCTTTGTTCATTGAGTTTTTGCATATGATTTTATTCAAAATGAACATTCTGCTGGAAGCACAGAGGTGCCCATGAATTCAGTAGTCTATTAAAAACTCTCAAGTTAAATCAAATATGAGACCTTGTCTAAAATGTCCACCAGGGGGTGGTGTTGCATCAAGTTCAGACAAATGGTACATAGGAAATTTTAGAAACGACTAGAAATAAGAAAATAGATACAAAGTGTGGGGAGTGTGTGTGCAATTTTTTGAGGTTTCAGAGTTTATATGGTCAAAATTCGATTATTCTGTTTAAAGTACGTGAGAAATGGCTGAGTTTCCATAGAATGAAAACACATGTACCTATCATGTAAAATACATGAAAAATAATGTTATGATAAATTGGCATTTTAAAGGAGGACTTAAGTTTTTTTTTAATGCTTAAAAATAAAAACAAAGAATACTGCTCAGAATAGGTAGCATCTCAGTCGATGCACAGCAGTTCTAAGCATGATCATTTATTCCTTCTGCCTGAGGTTTCAATGCTGCAGCATTCTCCTTGGGTGTAGGCAGGGCCACAAGCTGTGACCTTTGCCTGTTTGCTCCTCTGGATTAGCTTCAGTCTGCATTTTATATTTCTAAAGCTCAACATCACAAGACTGAAAGATTGGAGGCTTCCTGGCTGCATGCCCTGATTTCATTCTCACTAATTGCTAAACATTTGCTCCAAGTGTCTCTCAAAGGTTATTCATTTTGGTCATTAGCTGTCAATTTGGGATGCACCTTAGAATCACCTGGGAAGTTTGAAGAGATACTGATGCCCAGCCCTGCTTTATTAAGTCAGCATATTTGGGGATGCGGGGAGCTGCCGCTTCTGTATTTGTTCAGAGCTGTCCCCAGGGTTCTGACAGCCTGGCTGAGAACCACTGAGCACTGCTTCCCCCCACCCGCCCACTTCTCATGAGCTCCACTGCTACGCTCCCCTTCCTTCCTCGCCATCTGGGCACATCGAGCTAAGAGGGATGTGCTCACTTAAGCAGGTGTGCTCTTCAACACTCTGGGCAAGGTGGCTGACAGGAATTAGCTGTCTTCCAAAGTGTCTCTCCAGAAGTACTGGCAATCACCTTGAGGGCTATAGGTCAGCTGCCCAGAGACAGTTGTCTGTCTGTCTGAAAGACACAACCGTAAGAGACTGACTATATGACAGATAATGCCAGACCATATATAAAAATAGAGCACTGATCCACAACCTGCAGCATCCTGCCCAGGAAACCCATCTCCTTATATGTAATAAACAATACAGGAAACCAACCTGCTATATGTCAGACTTGCAGGAAGCTAAATCACTGTCTCTAACAACAATCCAGAAAGCTAAATGATAACTTGTGTAATGATTGGCACAAAATAGCCAGAACATGATTAATATCCAATAGCTTCTCTAATTTTTGGCCACATAAGACCAACCAGAGAGAGCAAATTATGCACCCCTCACTGGGATGCCCTGCCTACAGTCTCCTCATGCCAGAGATTTCCCATCAGGGCATATCAGAAGCCTTCCCTCTTTTCTCCTATAAAGCCATCCCACCCTCTGCCTGGCTTCGAGTTTTTGCCAAATTCTAGTGATGTGGCTAATGGCCCTGCTATATCAAGCTCTAAAGAAATAGGCTTTGCTTTTTCTCATTTGGCTCATATTTTAGTAAGGGTTCTCCAGAGAAACAAGACTAATAGGATGTTTACAGATATATTGAATGAGATTTATTATGAGGGTTGGCTTACATGATGACGGAGGCTGAGGGATCTTGTGATACACCATCTGCAAGATGAAGGGCCGTGGTGTGCTTCTAGTGCAACCCCAAAGGCCCAAGAGTCAGAGGAGTAAGTCCCAGTCTGAGCGCAAAGGTCAAGAATGCTGATGCCTAGGGAGAGGAGACAAGTAGGTGCTCCAGCTCAAGCAGAGAGCAAATCTGCCCTATCTCACCTTTCTGTCCCATTCAGGCCCTCATAGATTGACTGATGTCACCCACATTGAGGAGGACGATCTTTTGTACCCAATCGACTGATTCAGATGCTTATCTCTTCCAGAGACATCCTCACAGACACATCCAGAAATAACATGTCACCAGCTATCTGGGCACCCCTTAACCCAGTCAAGTTGACACATAAAATTAACCATCAAACTTGGTCTTTGTTTATTCCCACAAAGATTTCATGTTTACTTAAGTTAAGATCTTCCTTGGGGATCTGTGCTACTGCCTGAGAATGAACTTCTTTTAAAAATTTCTGTCTTGTTTTCTATTTCGGAACATCTTTTATTTTTTTCCTGAACATGGAGAACAACCAATCTCCTTCTTAAACCCCTGCTTTCAAGTGTGTGGTCTCTGTGGCTAAGTTCGCGCCTGCTGTGCTTGTGACCCAGGGAAGGAGGCTGCTTTGAGGCACTGTCATTGCCAGCATGGCGCTTCTTCAACAGACAAAGGCTATGCACAGATTTTTAGGATTGTTTCCCCTCTTGGGAAGAAAAGAAACTGAACAGAAAGGCCATAGCACAGTTGGACATGGTCATGTTGAAGAAAAGCTATTTCAAAAAATGACACATATTCTTCCTTGAAATGGAATAGATGCATTCAAGTCAATATTTGAACCAATTTTTCTCCCTCAACTAAGAACTTTTACAGAGAAGGAAGAAAAGGACGGTGGGACCCATGTCTGCTGGGAGTTGTAGTTCCTGGAAATCTGTGCCAGGGCACTCGTAATTTGTCAAATATTTGACATGAGCAGAACACTGATGATATTTTTTTCTTGATTCCTCTCATCTTTCTTCCTGAGGGTGTGAGGAATGCAGATATGTTTGAAACCTGTTTCCTTAGGATATCATTCACTTGAGAAAAACTGATTGAGATGTTTAAACAGTGCCTTTTGTCTTGAAAAATCCTAGCAGTTTGCCACCAGGCCTAGGGGCTTTATTATCTTAAGTGACTTTGCAGCTTATAAATCACAGCCCGAAGTGGCCAAAGGGAATGAGTTAACCAGATCCCTTAAAAATATAAACAATGTTTCTTCAATTATTAGCAGGACAATTGGCTCTCATCTGCTCAGGGCACCTGCTAACTTGGCCCGCATCCATGGTACTCACAATGCCACCTCTCAGACCTTGTTCCACTTGAATTATATTTTTTACCCTGGTGCATGTTGTATGGAATTAACTCAGACCCAAACTTTTTATGAATCTTCATATTTCCCTTGCATACAAACACATGTTGTCTAGCAATGGAATTTGGCCACTGTGGTGGATACTTCAAATGGTCTGTCTGCTCTGCCCAGCTGTCTTTCCTGGGAAACCTAGTGGAGAAAGCTCATTTTATAGGCAGTATCTCCTATGTCCTGGTCTCTTTGGACAGAGACAACTGCCAGTTAGGTTTAGGTTCCAGTTGCAAATGATAGAAACCCTCCAAATATTTACTTAATTAAGACAGGCATATGTTTCTCTCCCACATAAAATAAGCCTGGATATAGGCAGTGTAGGGATAATGTGGGGACTTCATGATCATCACTGACCAGGCTCCTTCCTGCTAATATTCTGCTACCCCAAGAGTGTGGCCCTTGTGCTCATGGTTCAAAATGGCAGTATGAGCTCCAGCCATCACATTCACCACTCCCCTTCCCCAGGAGGAAATGTCCCAGAAGACTCATGTAATATTTTCACTGATAAATCATTGAATAGAATTTAATCTCAGGGTTACACTGGGATTCAAGAGAAGCTGGGAATGTAGTCTTTTGGCTTGGTGGCAATGTAAAGGTCAAGCTTTTAGCTCTGCTAAAAGTATCAAACTATAAAGTGAGTTAAGTCAGATTAAGAATCCGTACTATAATTTCATATTGATTCAATATGAATCCTATAATGATCTTGGCTCAGGATTCTACAATGATTTCTTGGCTCTAGAAACATGTAGACTGGAGCTTATGGTCTAATTTGCCAAGTTTATGCAGATAAAGCCAGGCAAGAGAAAGGAAGTCCAACAAGGGGTCACATATGTCAGAGGAGGTATCAAGAACAGCCTTAGGTCCTGCCTCTGACCCATTTCTCAGGAGGTTTGACCAGACAGTCAATTCTGCATTTCTCAGAAACTTCACATAAAAAAAATCTTTCAAGCAGGGAGAAGGAATGAGAGCTGAAGAATTTTAGATTCTCCCCCAAAGAAGTTGTTTTTCCTGTAATAATTTAAATAATGAGAATGCTCTTTTAAATGGTGTTAACTAAAAATTACAGATGGCCATTGTCTTGGACTAAGCTCCTGCCCTAGACCCCATCAGATGACCCTGAAAATCAAAATGGAGTCACTTACACTAAAGTTCCAGGTCACTAGGCTGAAACATATTGATTTGACCTTCAGAGAAACCAGGATTAGAAGAACAACAAAGTTTCCAGACAGGTCAGTTTTAACTGGCATGATAATGAAGTTCCCTCTGCCTTAATCCTAACACAAAATGAATACCCTAAAGTAAACTAATGTTAACCCATCAGTCAGTTTCCTATTGTTCTGCCTCACTGGCCTCACCTTATAAGGAAAGTAACTATGAAATGACCAATTGGCTTTGAGTTCTTTTATTTCCACTCTCTTCAGTTTTTCTCTGTCTATAAAACCAACCTTTTCTATTCAGCCCATTGGAATACTTATTCCATTTCATGGAATGAAGTGTTGCCTGATTCTAGAATTGAAAATAAAGCTAATTAAGATCATTAAACCAAATTGTTGTATTTTTGTCAACAATAATTGAAGAGTAAAATCTAAACATCACACATCAAATCCACCACTTGGTGACTCCACTTTGGCATAAAAAATCTATTCCTTCTCTTCCTATAACCAAAGT
The DNA here is from genome assembly GCF_902686455.1 of Sciurus vulgaris. Taxonomy (NCBI): domain Eukaryota; kingdom Metazoa; phylum Chordata; class Mammalia; order Rodentia; family Sciuridae; genus Sciurus; species Sciurus vulgaris. Next base: position 54,507,257 of record NC_136467.1, read on the forward strand.
GAGATGTTTTATATATCCTTTTACTCTTATCTTCCTTGTGATTGTTATCACCCACTGTTAGGAGTAAACGAAGCCACATCTACCCTGATGAAGCCCTTGTGCAGCTTGGGTGGCCTGTTTTCTTATATGGGTGTTAACTCATGAGAACATTATTAGTTCCTGTCAAGATCTTATTATAAGGAATGACGACCTTAGTAATGCAGATTTTGTTCTTTCATAGAATTGCATTATGGCCAAAACATACCTGAGGAGTAAAACCTGTATTTAATTTCCTGCCATGAATTTTAGAAGAAATATTTTATCACCATTATCTTTCTCCTTTTCTCTCCTTTCAACCAAAAACTTGTGTCCAAGTCAGCTTGTTAAAAAAACAAGTGATCACTGTGATGGAAAACAGAGGTCAGTTTTCCATTAGACCTGGGGTTGGCAAATTACTAAGCAAATAATTAAGACTCAGTAGGTCTTACGTCTCTGTTACAATCACTCTACTCCTCTACTCCTCAATTCTGCCATGGTAGCCTAAGAACAGTTATAGATAATGTGTGAACAAAAAGTCATGGTTGTGTTCCAATAAAACTTTATTCACAAAAACACACAAAGGGCCATAGTTGACCTGAGGGCTAATTTTCCTATGTTAGACTATAGCCTTCATATGGGCGGGGATATGTCTGATTTGTTTAACACTTGGTGCAGGAGGCACTAAGTCTGGCATTTGGTAACATTTGGTAAATGACTGAATAAGAACTATTAATGAAATATCGATGGATGGATTCTCCAAGCTTAAAATTAATAATAAAAAAGTAGTGAGTTCCATTCAATAAGATCTCTTATTGGCCTTCGGATTGATTGTTCTTAAAAACTGTAAAAATCAACCTACTACTAAACTCTCATAGATTGAGTATACTACAGAAAATAACACCTTCATGGCCTAGACTCAGGCAACTAAATTATCTAACAAAGTAGAAGTAACAGGCCAAAGAAGACTCCCTTGGGAGTAAAGCCACCATGTCCGTGCCCCACCCAGGGCTGCGTATCCTGGGAGTAGTTTACCAAGTCAGGATCATGGAGTATGAGGTGCAGCTGTCTTCTGGAACAAGGGCAGCTTAAAGGTATGCCTCTTTCCTGCTTTTGTGTCCTCTGTAGCCTCTAGGCCTCTTGTACCTGGTATTTGCTTCTACTACCCCAGGAATAAGAATAATGGTAAACATATCCGAAATATGTCAGGAAACTTCTTTGGCCAGAAAGCCTCCAGGTGAAGCTGATATTCTGTCTAAGCCCAGTCCTTCCCACATTGATCCCTGGGTCCTGATGTCCACCTGGCCCACCAGTATAGCATTTGCCATGTGTTTGATCTCCCTTGACTGTGCATTAGAATCACTCAGGGAGATAAAAGCAAAATCAAAAACTGATATCTAGGACTACCCCCAGACCAATAGGACTAGAATCTTTAGGATGGGGATGACAGGTATCAGTATTTTTAAAAATATCTGCTTACCCCTTTATGCTTTAAATATCTCTCCACGATGGGGGACAACAGATCTATATTTCTAACTCCAGTTGATGAAGCTCTTGCCTAGCATGCACAATGTCCTGGGTTCCATTCTCAATGGGTGCGCATGCATAAACACACACACACACACATATATACACACAGACACAGACACAGACACACACACACACACACTGAGCCTTCATAAGTCAAAAGGGTGTGGAACTAGGGATGGGTATTTTTCTCTGGGAGCTTCCTGATGAACAGCCAGGACTGGGTATCAGGTTCTAGGCCATGCCAAGCACATACTGTGACTTGGACTTGGGCATAAGCATTACTGGAACTGCAACCACCTGAGCCCATAAGGGAAGAAAATCTGGATCCGATCAAAAGTGGATGGTGAACTCTGCCCTGCCCATGTTGCAGTCCAGCCCACCCAGCTTGATCCCAGAGACCTCTGACTTGGATGCTCAGCCTTAGTCCCAGAACCAGTCCTGTCCAAACCTGAAGGTGTGCGAGAGGCCCATCCCTCTCCCTGCCTGGGACATTGAGCCAGTCTGTGCCATGAGACTGGTGTGTGGAAGGCCTGAGCTCCTACCAGCCAGCAGGGCTGAGGCACACTCTGAGGTTTCTCTTTTGCCTGAGTGTCCGGATATATTGCTTGTTTCTGTGCCAGAACTAGGAGCCATGTTGAACCCCAGCTTGTTCCTTTGTGAACTTGAGTCCCTACTTAGGTGTTTCCAACTCAGACTCCCTTCATGTACAGAGAAGCACCAGAGGAAATTTTAGAAATATATATTTTAGGTTCTACCACCCAAAATTCTGATTATTGGGTCCAAAACAGAGCTCACAAATTGGTATGTTGAAAAAACTGCAAGCATTTCTGATGAGAAAAAAAGGGGGTGGTTGGAAATCCTGCCTCTATCTGTTTGGATCCAGTCTCCCCTCCCTCACTCTCCCTCCCACCTCAAAAAACCCAGAGCCCCTTTGCCATACAGCACCAGTTAGACTGCTCATCTGAACTGCCAGTCCAACAGATATTCAACCTCAATGAATCACACCCCTTTCCACTGGGGTTTGCCCACAGTCTCTGAGGTGTAATGCCATAGAATTTATCTAAGTACTTATTTTTTTAACCTCCGTCTCTTATCTCGATTTTCTTCGGTTGATGAAACTTTTTTTAGTTCTTTTTATCCCTCCATTATATAGGAAGGTTTCCTTATACAGTAGTAAAACTCCTTGCTTCCTTCCTTCCTTCTTTCCTTCCTGTTTCTCTCCTTCCCTTCTTCCTTCCTTTTTTTAGGCATTAACCTAAAATCTTTCGCATTCATATTTGACTTGAAAATGATAAAATCAACCTCACCATTTTCTCCCAATCAATACAAAAATCAGAATATTATAATTCCAAGCACCTCTCCCACCTTCTAAGTTACTAACATGCTTTATTTCAACTTGTCTTTAAGGTCCCCTAGTTCTGTGGTTATTATTGATTTTAAAAATTAGTAACTATTAAGATATAATTATATATTTGCTTATATATACACATGCATAAACATATATGTTTAAAATATATAGTACATACGTTTAAATATATATGTGATGTTCATTGCTTCTTATATCCAAGTTAAATGCCCTTCTTGAAGTGTATCCTTCTTTCTTCAGGGATATATGACTGTTAAACTCGCTTGATCATTGAAAATTCTTTGGTTGATACCATTTCTAAGATAGATTAATAGTGTAATGAATTTGAATTTATTTCCCTCAGCATCCTGAAGATAATTTTCCATTTTGTTATAGCTCCCATTATTGCTATAGAAAAGTACGCCTTCAGTCTTTTTTGTAGGTAATGAACTTTTCTATTCTGGTTGATTTTTAAATATTTTTTCTTTGTCTTTGGTGTTCATTCTGAAGTTCACATTATTTAATGTGTCTAGGTGCGGATCCATCTTTTTTTTTTTTTTCTATCCTGATTCTTCAATCTAAGGTTTTCTTTTTGATTCATTGTACACAAATGGGGTACAATTTTTCATGTCTATGGTTGTACACAATGTAGATTCACACCATTCATGTAATTATACATGTACATAGGGTAATACTGTCTGTCTCAGTCTACTATCTTTCCTTCCCCCACCCCCTTCTATCCCATTTTCCTCTACACCATCCAAAGTTCCTCCATTCTTCTCTTCTCCCACCCCACCTCACCCCCTTGTTATGTATCATCATCCACTTATCAGAGAAAACATTTGGCCTTTGGTTTTTTGGGCTTGGCCTATTTCACTTACCATGATATTCTCCATCTCCATCCATTTACCAGCAAATGCCATAATTTTATTCTTCTTTATGACTAATATTCCATTGTGTATATATACCACAGTTTCTTTATCCATTCGTCAATTGAAGGGCATCTTGGTTGGCTCCACAATCTAGTTACCGTGAGTCGAGCAACTATGAACATTGATGTGGCTACATCTCTGTAGTATGCTGATTTTAAGTCCTTTGGGTATAAACCGAGGAGTGGGATGACTGGGTCAAATGGTGGTTCCATTCCAAGTTTTTTGAGGAATCTTCATACTGCTTTTCAGAGTGGCTGCACTAATTTGCAACTCCATCAGCAATGTAAGAGTGCCTTTTCCCCACATCCACACCAACACTTATTATTGCCTGTGTTCTTGATCATAGACATTCTAACTGGAGTGAGATGAAATCTTAGGGTGGTTTTAATTTGTATTTCTCTAATTACCTCAGATGATGAGCACTTTTATCACCTGTATATCTTCTGTGAATTGTCTTCCCAGTTCCTTAGCCTATTTATTGATTGGGTTCTTTGTATTTTGGATGTAAAGTTTTTTAAGTTCTTTATAAATTTTGGAGATTAGTGCTCTGTTTGAAGTGTGTGTGGAAAAGATTTTCTTCCACTCTCTAGGCTCTCTTTTCACATTATTGATTGTTTCCTTTGCTGAGAAAAAGCTTTTTAATTATAATCCATCCAATTTATCGATTCTTACTTTTATTTCTTGTGCTATGGGGGTCTTGTTAAGGAAGTCTGGTCCTAAGCTGACATGATGAAGATTTGGGCCTACTTTTTCTTCTATTTGGTGCAGGGTCTCAGGTTTAATTCCTAGAACCTTGATCCATTTTGAGTAGAGTTTTGTACAGAGTGAGAGATAGGGGGTTTACTTTCATTTTACTGCATATGGATTTCCAGTTTTGCCAGCACCATTTGTTGAACAGGCTATGTTTTTTCCATTGTATGTTTTTGGCACCTTTGTGTAGTACGAGATAACTGTATTTATGTGGGTTTGTCTCTGTGTCTTCTATCCTGTGCCATTGATCAACCTGTCTATTTTAGTGCCAATACCATGCCATTTTTGTTACTATTGCTCTGTAGTATAGTTTAAGGTGTGGTATTGTGTGATACCTCCTGCATCACTCTTCCTGCCCAGGATTGCTTTGGCTATTCTGGGTCTTTTGTTCTTCCAGATGAATTTCATGATTGTTTTCTCTATTTCTATGAGAAATGTCATTGGGGTTTTAATTGGAATTGTGTTAAATCTGCATAATGCCTTGTAAGTATGACCATTTTGATCATATTAATTCTGCCTATCCAAGAACATGGGAGATATTTCCATCTTCTAAGATCTTCTTCAGTTTCTTTCTTTAATGTTCTGTAGTTTTTATTGTAGAGATCTTTCACCTCTTTGGTTACAATCTAAGGTTTTTATATCACTATTATCCTAGAAGATTTTCTGTCAATGTTCATCAAAGTATTTTCCTCTCTTCCATTCTATTTTCTCCTTGGATATCCACAAAATGTAAGCCATAATTGTTTTAGGGAAGAATTGTGGAGCATGTTTATTTTTTATTGTATATAGACTTATAATGATATTTTATATTATAATTAAATAACTCAAAAAGAATAAAATAAAAATAAAAGAATTCACTATTTTTTATATTTAGGAGAACTTTGGGGACTTTGCTAAGAGCAATTTCAGTGGGGGATTACCAGTGAGAATCAAAATGAAAGGACTGAGGAGCGAATATGTTGTGTGGAAATGGAGACAACAAACAAGACGATGCTTTCAAGAAGCTTGTCTCCTAGTCTCTAAAGGATGTATGGCAGAGGACAGCATTTAACATGAGAGAGGCCTGAAATGCTCAAATGCTGAACAATAGGCCTTTGAATGGGGAAAATTGGAGATTCAAGCCACAGAAGGTTGATTGATATACAAGTTTCCTGGGAAGGCAGAGGAGGGGATGGTAGAGAGATCTCCACTGATATAGCTGGCAAAGGGGGCAGGCAGTCCATGTGTGCATATCATAGGTGCTGGTAAGGACCCCGATGACCTTGATTTTTCCCTGCACAATGGGAAGCAAAATCTTTTGCTGATAACAAGTGAGAAATTGTGGAATATGGAAGCAACTTGAAGAGAGGGGTCAGTTTTAGAAGAGGTGTCTGAAAGAGATCTGAAGGAGGCACATGAGATTGCTAAGCAATGCCTGGAGGTTAGTAACTTTAAATTGGTGGCACCTGCAATCTGCAAAATTAATTAATTAATTAAGGCATATTTGTTAATGCCAATGGTATGTTAGGAATGTTCCTAGACAAGGGAAAGAGCAAATCTTGTCTCCATGGAGATTATATTCAATTTAGGGAGACAAAGTGGTAAGTCCATACACTAGTGTTTGATGGAGTTAAATGCTATAAAGAACACACTTTGTTTTAAATGAGGGGGATGGAAAGGCTACCTTTTTTTGTGTGTGTGGTGCTGGGGATTGAACCCAGGGCCTTGTGCATGTGAGGCACTCTACCAACCGAGCTATATCCCCAGCCCAAGCCTACTATTTTTTTTAATAGCATACTTTTGTTAGGCCTTGGAGCAGGTGATGTTTGAAAAGAAGCCTGAATGAAGTGAGAAAATGAGGATCCATGTGACTATCTGGGGGATAAAGATTTCAGGTAGAAAGAATAGCAGGTACAAAGGCCCTGAGAGGAAGTGACACATGGTTGGTAAGCATAAAGAACAGCAAGGAAGTCAAAGTGGCTAAGGGCAAAGTGCAAGAAGAAAATGGGAGAAGACCAAGTCACAAGCGTAGACTTCATTCAACTCATGCAGGATTTGGGGCTGTGATAGGCATTTTGAATTGTGTACTAAATTTAATGGGAAGCTTCTAGAGAGTTGAGAATAGAGGAATGACATGATCTGATGTTACTCTGATTGCTTATGGAGAATAAACTGAAGAGGGGGACAGAAAGAAAAAGGAGAGATAACAATAAAGAGGTCACTGCAGTGATGTAGTGAAAAAGGATGGTGGAGATGATAAGAAGTGGCCACATTCTGAATTTTTTTTTTTTTTTGGTAACAAGGATTGGACCCAGGGACACTTAACTACTCAGTCAAATCCCCAGCCCTTTTAACTTTTTATTTTGAGATAGAGTCTTGCTAAGTTGCCTAGGACCTTGCCAAGCTGAGGCTGGCTTTGAACTTAACGATCCTCCTACCTCAGCCTCCTGAGCCAGTGGGATTCCTGGCATGTGCCACTATACCCATAACTATAGGACTTGCTAATGGATCAGTTGTGGGGTGTGAAATTAAAGAGGAGGTAACACTGATGTCAAGGTTTTCGATCTGACCACCTGAATGAATGAAGCTGCTGTGTTGTGGGAAGGAGAACCCTGAAGGAGGAAAAAATTTGGGAGGTGGGAGGTATGAATAATCAGAAGTTTGATATTAAATTGAAACATCTATTAGAGATCCACATGGATATGTTGAGTGTGCAGTTGGATATATGGGTCTGGAGTGTGGTGACAGTAGCAGACTAGAGGTAAATTTGGGTGTTATCAGCATATTTGAAGTTACAGGACTTGATAAAATTACCCGGGAGGTGCTATGATCTGGATGTTAAATATCCCCTAAAGGCTCATGTGTTGAGGGCTTGGACCCAGCTACTGGTGATATTGGGAGGTGGTGGAACTTTAGGAGGCAGGGCTTAGTTGAAGGAAGTAGTTCATTGGGAGGGGGTGTCCTTGAAGCATGTATCAGGACCCCAGTCTCTTCCTCTCCCTCTCCCCCCGCCCTCTTTCTCTCTCTCTCTCTCTCTCTCTCTCTCTCTGCCTCTTTCCCTCCCCTCACCTCCTTTCTGGCCATGATGAGGTGAACTCTTTTGCCATGCTGTTCGAAGCCTTAGCATAGGCCCAGAAATGACAGAGACAAGTGACGAGGGACTGAAACCTCCGAAGCCATGAAGCCATGAGGTCTTTCCTCCGATGAAGTTGATTCTCTCAGGCATTTCATCCCCCTAACAGGAAACTGACCAAAACAGGTAGTGACTCTAAAAGAGAAAAGAAGATGCCTGAGGATGGAGCCCGGAGGCCAGTGAGCATGTAGAGTGAGAAGATGAGGAAACAGAAAAGGAACCTCCAAAGAGATAGAAGGAAAGTCTGAAGAGTGAGGTGTCTTAGGAGCTGAATAAGGAAAGTGTATCAGAAAAAGGAATTGTCACCTGTCTGAAATGTTGCTGAAAGGCAAGACCTGGGAATTGACCCTGGGCTTTGGCAAAGTGGAAATCACTGGTGGCCTTGAGAAGAGCAGTTTTTCCGAAGTGGTGGGGAGAAGGTCTGACTGGAGTGGGTTGAAGAAACAGTGAGAGGAGAGGATATAGAAATTCTGACTATGAGACAATGCCTTTAAGGAGTTTTGCCGTGAAGGGGAACAGAGAGAAAGGCAGTAGCTGGAAGAGGTAGCTTGCAGATATTTGGTGAGTTGTTCTCTGGAAGCCCTCAGCATGCAAGGTGTGGAAGATGGTAGGTGACTAGGCCCATTAACAACAGCATGGGCTCAGTAGGGGGACTGGGGGCCAAACCACGCAGGGTCCCACTCAGGATGCCAAATGCAGGCCCCTCTGAATGGGATGGATGGCCAAGGAGGAGGAACCAAGATACTTGAGAAGAAAGAGGTGAAGGAACACAGGGATAGGACATTGTGGTGTTAGAGGAGTATATGGAAATCGAGGACCAACAAAGTAAAGCAGTTGATGTCAAAGTCTTTACTGTAGCATTGAGAATGGATTTCCTAAATGGAGTGTAAGCCCTAGAGAATGAGGAAGAGCCATGATATGGTGGTGCACGCCTGTAATCCCAGGTACTTGTGAGGCTAAGGAAGGAGGCTAGCGAGTTCAAAACCAGCCTGGGCAAATTAGCAAGACCCTGTATTAAAATAAAAATTTTAAAAGGGCTTGGGATATAGCTTAGAGGTAGAGTGTTCCTAGGTTCAGTCTCCAGTACCACTAAATATAAAAAAAAAAAAAAAAAAAAAAAAAAACAAAACAAAACAGTGAATGTGCAGGATCAACCAAGAAGTAAGAAGTTTAGAAGGGAAAAAATGCCTGGAGGAGGGAGACTAATACCTATTGAACACCTATGAGGGACTAGGTGCTTTTACATGTACGATCTCTTTCAAGTCTGAAGTATTAAAAATTCCCATTTCTCACCTGCAGATATTGTAATTCAGAGGCTGATTACATGCCCAAGATGACCCAGCTAGCAATGTCCAGAACTGAACTGGTTCTGCCTGGCTCTGAAGTACATGCACTTTCATTATCTTCCCTCCCTCTGCCTTCCTCTCTTCCTTTCTTTCTGAGGTATACAGTAAATGGTACAACTCAGAAATGTACAGCTTATGAATCACACACAACACACATAATTTTCACACAGATTAAAACATAAAACATTTATAATATCACCAGAAAACTGTCATGCCTCTTCCATTTCATATCCTTTCAAAGGTAACCACTATTTCAATATCTATCACATGTAATAATTTTGCCTGCTTGGGCCAAATAAGATTCATATTATTTGTGTTTTTTTGGTAGAAAGTGGGGTTCTGGTTTCTTTCACCTAATAAGTCTGTAAACTTCACCTATGTTTTTAGTATAGTGACACTTCATTCTTTTCTCATTATTGTGTAATGTTCCATTGTGTAACTATATATCAATTTTATTCGTGCTGTCAATAAACATTTGTATTGTATTCAGTTTAGAGCTATTGTGAATAATGCTGAAAACTATGAATATTTCTTATAGAAGTATTTTGAAAGCCTAAACATACATTTCTCTTGAGTACCTAACTCAGGAATAGAGTTGTGGCCCTAGGATACATGTATGGTTAGCTTTAGCAGCTACCACCAAACAGTTTTCTATTTGCATTCCATTCAGCAATGTATAAATGTTGTGATTGATCCACATTCTCACAAACATTTGGTATTGTAGGACTTTTTAATTTTAGCCATTCTGTTGGGAATGTACTGGTGTCTCATAAGGTTTTAATTTAAATTTGCTTAATGAGTAATGGTGCTGTGCTATGCTTATTGTTCTTTTCAAATACTTTTTGCATGCAGCATCTTTTATTTACATATGTAGTTCATTTTGAAAATTTAGGTTGGTCAAATTTTTCTCTTAGTTGTTTGTAGGAGTTCTTTCTTTCTTTCTTTATTTTTATTTGGCTTTTAATTTTTTACAGACTGCATTTTGATTCATTGTACACAAATGGGGTACATAATTTCATTTCTATGGTTGTACACCAGGCAGATTCATACAATTCATGTAATCATACATGTACATAGGGCAATGATGTTTGTCTCATTCCACCATTTTTCATACCCCCCTCCCTCTCATTTTCTTCTATATATTCTAAAGTCCCCAATTATTCTCTCATTCCCCACCCCCAACCCCATTATATATCATCCTCCACTTATCAGGGAAAACATTAGGCCTTTGGTTTTTTGGGCTTGGCTTATTTCACTTAGCATGATATTCTCCAATTTCATCCTTTTATTTGCAAATGCCATAATATTATTCTTCTTTATGGCTGAATAGTATTCCATTGTGTATATATACCAGAGTTTCTTTATCCATTCATTTGTTGAAGGGCATCTAGGTTGGTTCCACAATCTAGCTATTGTGAACTGAGCTGCTATGAACATTGATGTGGCTGTGTTACTGTAGTTTGTTGATTTTAGGTCCTTTGGGTATAAACCGAGGAGTGGGATAACTGGGTCAAAATGTGGGTCCATTCCAAGTTTTCTTAGGATTCTCCATACTGCTTTCCAGAGTGGCTGCACCAATTTGCAACTTGTAGGAGTTCTTTATACATTATTTTATGTCATTTTTTTTCTCTTAGCTGCAATTACTTTACTAATCATTTTGGTGCTGGGGATTGAACACAGGGCTTCATGCATGCTAAGCACATGCAGTTTTTTAATTCTTCCATAATTCTTTTCAATGGTTGCCTGAGATTTACCTGTGATTCCCTGTAATATCAAAACATACCTTAAATTAGTATTTTTATCAAATAACACAGTAACCTTACAACACTTTTAGTCCATGTACCCCCACCCCTCCTCTGGAATATTATAGCTATATATTTAACTTCTATATATGTTACAAACATCTCAACTCATTATTATTATTGTTGTTGGTTTACACAGTCATTTTTCTGTTTTATTTCCCTTTCTGGAATTGTTTCTTTCTTTAGTTCTATGCTTCCATTTTGAATAATTCCTTCAACCATAATAACTTCCTTTAGCATTTATTATACTACAGTCTGTTGGAAACATATTCTCTCAGCTTTTATTTTTCTGAAAATATCTTCATTTCATCTTCAGTTTTAAAGGATATTTTAGTTGGTTATAGACCATTAGGGATTTTGTTTCAGGACTTTAAAAAGTATCATTGCTTTCCAGCTTTCATAGTTTCAGTTGAAAAGTTGGGTGTCTTATCATTGCTTCTCTCAAAGTAATATATCTTCTTTTCTTTGTCTCAAGATTTCTTTCCTTTGCTTTAGTTTTCAGAAGTTTGATGTGTCTAAGGATGCTTTTTGTCTTTATTCTGCTTATTGTTTGTGTGACTTCTTGAATCTATGGATTGATGGTTTCTTGGAATTTTGGGAAATCCTAGGTCATAATCTCCTCACATATTGCTTTTAGCCCATGCTCTCATTTCTTTTCTCCTAGGACTCCAGTTGCACATATGCTGTATCTTTTGACTATGTCTCACATTTCTCTCATATTTTGTTGTGCTATTTCATTCTTTTTCTTTCTCTCTGCTTTAACTTGGCTATTTTTATTTTTTGATTATTTTAGTTTGGGTTGTCTTTAAGTTTGCTAGTTCTGTCTTTTTCTATGTCAAATATTATATTCAATTAGTTATTTTTATAAATTATGCTTTTTAGTTCTAGAGTGTACATCGGATTCCTTTTATAGATTCTAATTTTCTGTTGAAAATCCATTTTGTTCATTTTCTCTATTTTATTTAACATATTTGTTATAATTACTTTAAAATTCCTGTTTGTAACCCACATCCACATCATCTGTAGGACTATTTATTTTGTGTGTATTTCTCTTAATTATTGGCTTATTTCTCTGCCTCTTTTTATATCAAATAATGTTTAATCATACCCCTGACACTGAGTATAAAGAATCACAGAGACTCCAAATGGTATTTTCCATTAGGAAGGGCTTTTCTCTTTCTTCAGTAGGACATACAAAGTGAAAGGCTGATTAACCCAACCCAATTAGGAATATGATGCATTGGAATTGTATTTCAGTTTTAGTAAAACTCAGACTGTCTCTGGTTCTTGGCTGTTCTTTAGGTGTGGTCATTTTGAACTTGTGATCGACAGCCTGGAGGTTCACTGTCTTCAAGCCCTGACAGCCTATGGGACATTCTGCCTTTTGGAGCTGTTGGCTATGGGAAATTTTTGAAGTTCTGAGCTCTCATATTCATCCTCATGTCCTTATTATTTAAAAACTTGGCAAATATCTCAAAGGAGAGTTTGCAGACTTGGAGAGACACCATTTCTGTACTAGGAGTTTGACTTCAAGCATCACAAGATTGCAAGAAATTTCACATTGGTTTTTCAAAGTTCTTAGTCTAGCTTTCCAGATTCCTGCACACAACTACAGCATTCAGCAAATGTCTTGTGGAAAAAGCAGCAGCATTTCAGGCATACGTTAATTAGTTATATTAGCCTCATTGGACCACCAAAAACTTCATGTATTTCCCCCTATGAAAGTTCCTCTGCCTTAACCCATGCATCAAATCAACAAATGCTTCCAAGGGAAATAAGCCCTCAGGAGTTCTCTCTTTTCTGGAATCCAACAGACCTCATCTGATGTCTTTAGAAATAGGACTTTTGTAATTTTGTAATTATCCAGCCTTTTTTCTAGTTGTTGGAAGAGGGCTTTTGGTGACCGTATACTTCTATGACCCATGTGCAGGGAATAAATAAAGTAGGACAAAAATAGAATATACCTGAAAAGAAGGAGAGCGATGGATAGCTGCAGGAAACATAAGAACAACTCTCTTTTACTGTATCCTAAGTTTTACTGCAGTGTGGTGTAGAAGCCGTTTTACTGTGAATCTTCCAAGGAGGGCATTTGTAGCACGAATTCTCATTATGTGGAAGGATGGCTTGAATCTGGGATAACCATAGTATAATATACCTGATAGGGCAGTACTGTCCCCCTGAGCTGGGGAATGCTGACTCATTTATTAAGTGACTCACTGATTTTCTGATATGCTATGGAAAATAGAAACAAATAAGGGAATTTGAAGTGAAAAAAATATTTGATATTTTATAAAGAAAAATTTTTGTATTTTCTAATGGATCAGATATGAATTTCTGAGAGTCTAGATGTCAGCTGGTAGCCATGATGTTCTTGGCTGAGGAGAAAAAATTGAACTGGGAGAGAAGGAGGAACGTGGAGGTGGCTATGATGTTTTTTCCCTTGGGACCTGAGTATAATTTTCTTAGACTAAGAGAATTGAAAACCCAGAGAACTTCTTACCTTTACTATATTTTAAGACCAGTCTTTGGTAATTTGGAAGTGAGACTACTTTTGTACTATTTGTTTTTAGTTTACCTCAGCTTTTATTAAGTGATTTTGGAAATAACATCTTATGAAAGCTGTTATGGGTTGGATGTGGGGTGTTCTCCCAAAGGTCATGTGTGAGACAATGCAAGAAGGTTTGGAGGAGAAATGATTGGGTTATGAGAGCCCTAACCCAGTCGGTGAATTAATCCTGTGATGGGGATTAACTGAGTAGTGACTGAAAGGTGGGCAGGGGGTGGCTGGAGGAGGTAGGTCATGGGGGCATGCCTTTGGGGTATATGTTTTGTGTATGACGAGTGGAATTTCTGTTTCCTGATCATCATATGAGCTCCTTCCCTCTGTCACTCTCTTCTGCCATGATGTTCTGGCTCACTTTAAGCTCTGAGGAATGGATCTGACCTTCTATGGACTAAGACCTCTGAGACCTTGAGCCCCTAAATAAACCCTTCCTCCCCTAAAACTGTTCTTGTCAGGTCTTTTAGTCACAGCAGTGAAAAAGCTAAGGAAAACAAAAGCTTTTCTAATAAGATCCAAAGAAAGAGACTTGAGTTCATGCTCAGGCCTCAGAAAAAATGGTAGAAGCACTGGGAAGACAAGGGATGGAGGCACAAACCACCGGCGCAGCCTTCCTTCCTGTCTGAAGAGTCTCCACCCGAGCTCTCTAACTTAGGAGGAGTGCGTTTTCATTATCTTTTTAATAAGGAAAGCTTAAGGCACAGTTGGCCTACAGTCTACAGAGAAACATTGGAGAACTAAGAAAGCTATGAGGAAAGAGAGAGTAGAGCAACACAGCACTCTGAGGGCGTTCAGTTCAGGGAAAACCATCCTACGTGTCAGTAGTAGTTATTGAGGGCATTGCAATTTTGCTACAGTAAAATTGGGAATGTTTATGGTTACGGTTTTGGGTGATTGAGAAAAAATAAATTATATTTAGCATTTTTTCAGAAATGGAATCTGGGAGAAGTAGAAAGCACTTGAGACTATTTCACAGCTAAAGCATATTTTGATTAGTCTTCAGTTGTGCTAAAACTTCCCCAATTACAAGTATGATATAGTAGACTCTGTAAATTGTTGAACACTTACTTTAACCTCCTTATCTTGGGCCTTTCTAAACTATAGAGTCTTGAAAGTTAAAACTGCATTTCCTAGGCTCCCTTATGGCTGGGTTTCATTTGGGAATTACATTCCTTTAGACTGATACCTGTGCATGAAACTTGGATTTGGAACCGAATGAAGTGAGGGAAGAGCAAGACTGGAAGTGTCCACTGGGCTGGTACAGAAGGGGCAGAGGCATTGCTGCTCACATCAGTACTTCCTGCCTCTGCTACACCTGGAGGTCATGAAAAGGCTTTCTCAGCCTGGCAGTTGGTAGTGGTCCCAATAGCTCAGTCAGCACCTGCTCCTCCTACTGCTGCATGATTTAGCAAGCCACTGAATGCTTGGCAATAAGTACCTGTGTACTGAATTAACTTGAGCTCCTGTTGTCTGCTGTTGAATGCCACACACCCATGCCAAATGCCCAAGAAGCCATTGCCCTCATCTCCACCACTCAGTTCTTAAAATCTGGTACCACAGAACCCTGTTATCACAGTGAGGTTTGCCTGTAGGTAGAGTAGATAGCACCCAAGTTCTTGACTATACTGCCCTTAAACTTCTCCTGAAATTCCACTCTGTGATTTCATTTAAGACCTTTTTCCTTCCTCCAAATTACTAAGTGCCATACACAACTGATGGTCCATTTCTGATTGTACGTTGGGACATTTAACAGAAAGAGAATTTCCTGTTGAGCTAACTGGGAGTACGTTCTTGGAGAGAATATGCCTGAAAGGGTGTTATGGTTTAGATGTGGGGTCCCCCAAAAGCTCATGTGTGAGACAATGCAAGAAGCCTTAACTAATCCGGTAATTAATCCCTAATGGAATTAACTGGGTGGTAAATAGAGGCAGGTGAGGTGCGGCAGGAGGAAGTGATTCATTGGGGGTGTGGCTATGAGGTATATATTTTGTATATGGAGAGTGGAGTCTCTCTCTTTGCTTTCTGATCATCATGTGAGCTGCTTCCGTCTGCCACACCCTCCCGCCATGATGTTCGTTGTCACCTCCAGTCCTAAGGAATGAAACTGGCCTTCCGTAAGACTTCTGAAACTGTGAGCCCTCAAACTTTTCCTTCTCTACAATTTCGTTGGTTGGGTCTTTAAGTCATAGTAGCAAAAAAGCTGACTAAAATAAAGGAGTTGCGGGGAGGAAGGTATATTAGGGGCATATAGGAAGGAGAAATGTAGGAAGTAAAATTACTGTAGAAGACATAACTCTTGAAGCAGACACTACAATTTACAACTTCATATGAACATGTTTCAGGTCTCAGTTGAAGGGTTACTTTTGGTAACATAGATTTGAGGGTGGGGAGGGTTGAGGTGCTCATGTTTGGGAAATCCACATATATTGGATCCGTAGAGCTGGAAGCATTTGTTGCCAAGGGTGATGGTGCTCGGCCCATGGAGGCATGTGAAGACATGTTATGCAGAAGGTGGGCCATACCTTTCCCATTAAAGTAAAGTGACTGAATAGAAAATATTGACATGAAGAGATGTGAAGGGGGTGTAGGGACAGTGGGCAATGCATTTGCCTGTTCTTACATTTGGAAGGAGACAAAGGAAAATGTGTTTAAAGGACAGGAGGTGAGGGAGTCATAGGGGAATAATTCCACTCTTAGGGCAGAGCTGCTGGAATTTGTCTTCTGACTAATCCAGGAAGGATTTGGAGGGCTGCTGGAATTTGTTTTTTTTCTTTTTGTCAATCAGGTATTAAATACTTTTGGGTTGTGGGTGAAATGATTTTAAAGAGCTATTTGGAGACAAGCAAATTGGTGGCTTGGTCAGTAGAATTCTGGGTTTTTAATGGGAGATGGCTGAGATGGGATCATTACAGTTATTTTAAGGTGGCAACGAGTAAGTTTATCCACAAAGCCTCTCTCCAGTCTTCCCTAAGGGACTTAGAAACAATTTCACAACTATCTAATTTTAATCTTTCCAACAATCTTGTGAGGTAGGTAAGAAGGAATATTCTTACACTTTTTTTTTTAACAGATCATAAAATTTCATGACAAGTATTTTCCAAAGAAAGCACGTGGGGCCAAAGTGTGAAGCCAGCCAGAGAAGTCTGTCTTCTGAGAGCAAAGCTGTTATTCTTGTTGCTGAAGATTTTGTTTGGTCTGTGCTCTCTTCCTTCCATTCTGATCCGGTGGCTATTGATATTCAACATAGTAATGCTGGGCTTAGCAATGACCTGTAATGAATCCATAAGAGCATTAATTATGAAGGCTTTTGTATGGTTTTGACTGTGGACTGTGCTTTCTTTCTTTCTTTCTTTTTCTTTTTTTTTTTCTTTTTTGACTAGGTTTCAGGCTTACAGAAAATTTCTCTGCTACATGAGGCTATGGAACCTTACAAGCAGTCTGTTTTGGGCGACTCAAAGGGTTTTCCTGGAACATGAATTGCTAGTGAAAGGCAGAATTTTTTCTTAATTCAATGCTAGTCATTATCTTCATACCTCCTATTGTCTGAAAAGAGGAATAATTGTATTGATCTGCCCAGCTAAGTTTTGCCTTTGTCAGTAACAGAGGCTTAATTTCTAACAATGGCAATGAATAATAGACAAAAACACAGCCAATTTATCATGGATTCTTAAAGTCCCAAAGATAATGGAACTTCTCCCCTTTGTTTAACATGGGATTTGAAACAGACTACATAGAAAGAGTTGTTGACCACCTTGCTTTGATGAAATACAAGATAAAGGCCTTTGTGTTAAAGAGGGTTTCTCTGTTTTAAAGGGGTCTGACTGTGACAGGTTGTGGATTTAGTTTTGATTTTTATTATATATTAATGAATGCTTAATTTATCTCCTTTTAATATTTAAGTTTTACAATAAACTTAGGGTTGAGTTTCCTTGTGAAGTCAATACCGTTTTGATTTTAAACTAGAGTTAGGCAAAATGAAGGATTTAACTGGTCATTTATAGTGCCCAATGCTCGCCAGATTTTCACTTATGCTGAAATTGAATACTGGAAAATGACAAAGTGGCTCACGAACCATTTTCATCATTGTCCACCAAACTTAGCAAGACTCTAATCTCAGCTACCATATATATATATAAAATCAAGATTCCCTTAAAATTTCATCAGTGTAGCTTTTAAGGGCTTCAAAAGGCACACTTTAGATGTATTGTAGCATTGCTATGAAGTTATTCTTGTACTTTCTCTGCAGTCGAAGCAAAAGTGAGAGGATTTATTCTGAAATAATTATGCTACACCATTATCTAATTTTGTCATGAACAGTTGGACAGTGACCACTCTATTTTGCTTAACTGCTATGTTCAAACCTTATATATTCTGGGAAGAATAATCTACAGTAAAGAAAGGGAGTCATTTCAGTCTTGGGTGGTGAAGAGAAGTAGGGAAAGACTTGGAAAAGAATTATTTTTTGCATTCAAAATTTTACATTCAGAAGATCTAGAATCAAGCCTTTTCAATGTCAAGTGGGGCTTTGGGAGACCACAACCTGCATTCTCAGGGTCTTTGAAGGTCTCATTCAGGCCCTATTCCAAATCATGTCATTATTGTCTGCTCAAAAACCATCAATGACTCCTGATTGCCTGTTTTGTAAAACCCAAACTCCTTGACCTGCTCTTTTCCAACCCTACTCAGGACTGTCCCACCTCCATGACAGGTAGGGAGCATGACAAGAGCAAAGTTCTAGATGCAGGAAAGCACGGTGTGTTCTGGGGGGCAGTGAATGAAGCCACCTGAAGATTGGTCCATATACACCACGTCTCATGTTGCACACATTTTACTGAACTCTTCTCTGTGCCAGAGACTGGCTAGCAGCAGGGATGCAAAAATGAATAATTCACCATCCACATCCCCAGCCCTGCATCTGCTGTGGGATTCAGGGCTGGTAAACAATCACTGCAGAGGCAGTTAACCGCTTTGATACCTGGTTGGGCCACAGTTCTGGCAATAATGGAAATTTGTTTCCTGAATTTTACATACAGTTTCCTCACATTAAGACAGAATTAAAAAGCCACAAAGTCATTAAAATAAGATCTGCTGCTATTAGAAACCTAACCCATGATCTCATAGTTAGCAGCTGAAACAGCTAATGTGCGCACATTGGCAATATTGGAAACATGCGGAAACTCTGCCCCTCTCCTCTTTGTTGTCCAGCCTAGGGTGACTTTTCTCCTGGCTACCCTTTGTGACAGGGAACTATTTCTCCTTCTTTCTCTCCTAGCAACAGCAGCATTCTTTCAGATGGCATTTATCTCCCTCTCTGAGCAACTGCCTAAGTCATTGGGGAAGGTGGAGGAGGACGGGGGCAGGGGAGCTCCAGGCCTTCTGCTCCCTCTGGGAGGAAGCAGCTCTCAGTCTTCAGCACTTGGAAAATTCCAGAGGGAGTGCCTGGGGATGTGTCCTCTGTGACAGTGCAAGCACACGGTCAAATGACAGGGCTGAGGCCATTCAGAGGAGCAGGTGAAGTGGATAGAGGTGATGGAGTTGGAAGAGGAGAGAGAGCAAGCTTTAAGGAGGAATGAAGTGTGAAGTGAGCACAGAAATAAATGGGAAAAATAAAAGAGAAACGTGGTGTTGGTTATGTGGCACACAAAATCCAGAGCTATCAGAAATACTAATAAGAGAACTGTTTCACAGTAGGGCAGGTGGATGGGGACAGGAAAGGATTCAACAGTTAATGGAATCAATGTGCTTTCCCAGAAATGATAGGAACCTTAGAGACTCCCCTTGGCAGGCGATGACACCAAGGAAAAAGACGCTGGGCTCTGCAGTGACACCAGAGCCGCTTTGCATTTCTCATTTCAGTCCAGTCAAGACTCAGTAAGCCCCAGCCCGAGCCCTGAACAATTCAACCTGCCGGCAAGGGAAAGAGCAATATGAACAGCTGCTGGAAAATGAAAAATGTCCTTTCTGATTAATAGTGAGCAGCAGCAGTAATCATTTACACATGAGAGCACTACAGGCCATGCACACAACTCTAAATTCTTCAAATATATTAATTCCACCTTCAGACCAACCCACAAGGAAGTTATGATTATTGTACCCATTTTACAGATGAGGGCATAGTGACACCAAGAGTAAGGTAACTTATGAGCTGCAGGTCATTGCATCTCAGTCAGGGTGCTGGCTGATTTCCTGTGCTACTGTCTCATCTAGGGGAATCAAGGAGCAGGCTCTTGCACAAGATGCCTATGGTTAACCACACTTTTTCCTTCCATTCCACAGCTCTGGAAAATTCCCAGAGCAAATTGGAAGAAGGAAGGAAGGAAAGAAAGGAGGGAAAGTAAGGGCTGCCAAGGGGACTGCTGAACTTTTGAACATGAAGACCCCTTGTTGATGCCTGAAATATTGAAACTACACAGAAGATTGAGGGAGAACATTTGTACCCATGGATACAAGGATACCTTATAATAACCACTTCCTACCTCCCATCCCCAACCATCACTACCACGGGAAGCCATGGTGCCAAGGCTTCTGTGAGCTTGATGGTGGGCCACTTGGAGCTTGTTAAAATAATGATTTGGGGAACAGTTTCTGGAGGTGGGGCCTTTGTAGCTGCAGTGGAACAACTCCCCAGGGTGATTCTCAGGCACACTTAGCTTGAGAGCCTCTGTATTCTGATCTGAAAATAATATAGTCCTTTCGCTTTCCCTAGGGCTACAGCAGTAATGTGATGAGAAAGGAAAATGGCTTTTGACCTCAGAATTTTTAATATATTCACATGCTGACTTGAAAAGACCGGGCCCTGGGATTTTTGCCTTTGGGCATGCTGTGCCTCACTTTATCCTGTCAGTTCCCTGGTGATCTTTTCTGACCTTAAAAGGTTTGTTTTTTTTTAAGCCCTTGACTTTGGAAAAGTTTAAATCAGGAATGTTTTTGACTTCAAAGTGATCTGTAGCTGGGAGATTATTTCTGGCATGTGTCATAGTGATGAGTCTCAGGTTTGGGAGGGGAAGTGCTCCCTAGGTGGTCCTATGAAACTGGCAATGTTTTGATCATTGTTAACCTAAGCTCCTGTATTGTCATAAAATCTAGGAATGTCTCATTGCGAAAGCTACTGTCTGTAAATAAATCTTTTTAACAATGCCAGAGATGTGTTTTCAGAACACATGCAGGAAAGTGTATCCGCACATGTGCACATTGCAGTTTTTGTCAGAAGGACTTCCGGCCAGCGACTCAAGGGCTGAGGGTTTAGCTCAGAGCCATCAACCACTGCAGTTTTCATCTGGTTTGGGCACTGCGCTATCCACACTTGCGTCTATAACCTTGGAGTTTTTTTCACCAAGGGCTTCTGTGACACATTTCCTGATTCTTCCGAAGGTGATGCAGGGGGGAAAAAAAGGTACCAGATTGGAGATGTTCTTGTAAGCCAGCCATATTTGTTTGACTATGATTCCTTTTTTGGTTGTCTTAAATGAGCAACAGGATCTGCTGGAAGAACTGTGGTATCTTGCCTCTGACCTGAGCAGGATTGGGGTGTGATATCTGCTATTTGTCAGTAATTCTTGAGACATGATTGAAACCCATCCCTTGCAAGACATGGTTGGGGGTACCAGATGAGTAGGACCCTCATCTCTATGCTTGAGAAACATCCCAGGAAGAAGAAAGGTAAAGCAAGTCCACAGATGATAGATTGGGAGGACACAGCGTGAGGGGAGGCAAACGAGATTCTCCAAAGGAAGCCAGGGCAAAGACATCCCCCAGCCATGTTCCTTCAGACCAGTCCAGGGCCAGCTTCATTAGGTTGTGGAGGGAGCTGTGGTGTTATTTTAGGCAGGGCTCCCAGCCTCAAGTAGCAGATCCAGTCTGTCATTCTATTATAGTGCTATTCCTCTACGTCTGAGAGCTTCCATCTTGGGAGTTTTTTCTGTAATGTGGACACAGCTGAGGGACCATAAGTCATGTTGAGCTAGTATTTATTATTTAGCTACATCTCTGGAAGGGGAAGAGAAAACTAATGGACAATCCAGTGAAACCAAATCCCATCTGAGATGTCACTTGGAAGAGAGGCATTTGGGGGGAGTTCAAAAGTGGATTTAAGTGTAATGATGAAATAAGTAGGAGGAAAACCAACATGAACTTTGCTGAGTTCATGCTTCTGTTAGGAGCTGGCTCAAGGCTATCCTTTGATGCTTCCCAATGGTACAGAGGAATATTTGATGGTCTTTAAATGGGATTACATTCTTTTTTGTTGGACTTCAAAATTAATAATAGCATTTATCATCAAAAGACTTAAAATTTTGCCTTAGCAGTCTATGCTTAAGAATGTAATGTAATGTGACAAAATAATTATAAGGGTACACGGACTGGATCCATACTTCACTCTTTCATTCAACAATTATTTATTGGGTACATACCACATGCCAGCCACCAATCCAAGCACCAGGAGTATAGCAATAATAGAAATAAAGTCCCTGACTTCATGGAGCTGACATTCTATCTGGGAAGAAAGATAATAAACAAGGCATCATGTGATCAAACCTCACTGACACTTTTTAGTCCACAGCATGTTAAACGTCTTAGTTTCTTCCTTTGAGAAATATTTTCTTCATTTGATTTCTGGAATACCACATTCTCTTACCTCACTGTGTAACTTTCTCAGTATCCTTTGTTAGAGCCTCCTCATCTGATTTTAAATTGGCGAATGCCAGAGTTAAGCCTCCAAATATTTCTTGCCTCCCTTACAACTATATGCTGATAATCTAAATTTGTATTTCCAGCCCTCACCACTCCTACGAATTCGTCTTTTAACTCCAACTGCCTACTCACATCTCTACCTAGATTTCTAATAGATGTCCCAAATTTAACATAATCACCCAAATCAATCTCTTTATTTTTTTCCCCCAACTGCTCTTACTTGAATCTTTCCCTTCTCAGATAATGGCCACTTCATTCTTCTAATTACTCAGGAGAAATCCTTTACTTCTTTCTTTCTCTTTACTCCATATCCAATCCATCAGATTTAGCTACAAAGATGTCCATTATAGTGTTGTTTATGAAAATGAAAACTTGTAAGTGTTCTAACTCGACAGTGGAAGAATGGTTAAAGGATGGTATATGCCATTATTAAAAATGATGTTGGAATCATTAATCATCTGAGGAAAGCAGGTTAAAACCACTGTGAGGGTGAGGGATTATCTTTTACCCATAAAGATGGCTGTTATCACAAACATGATTCATCAATTGTTGATAACAACTGTTGGTGAGGGTGTAGAAGCCCAAATACATTGTTGGTGGAAATATAAATTGGTACATTCAATATGGAAAATAGGATAGAAACTCCTAAAGAAGTTAAAAGAGCTGCCATCTGATTCAGCAATTCGTCTTCTGGGTGTACCCAAAGGAGATGAACTCACCGCCTTGTAAAAATATTTGCATTCCCATGTTCTTTGCACCATTATTCACAATAGCCAAGAAATGAAAATGTCAAAAAATGAATGAAGGAAGAAAATGTGGTACATTCATACAGTGAATATTATGAGCCTTATGAAAGGACATGATCCTGCCATTTTCCATAACATGCATTGGCCTGAAGGACATTATGCTAAGTGAAATAAGACAGATAGAAAAACATTACATGACCTCACTATTGATAAAATAGCCCAAATACACAGAGATAGAGAATGAAACAATGGCGACCACTGGTGGAGGAAGAGCGGGAAAGGAATTGGGGAGATGTAGGTCAGAAGATATAAATCTATAGACACGTAGAAAAAACAAGTCTAGAGATCTAATGTCCAACATGAGGACTACAGTTTAATAAAATTCTATGGCATTAGATATTCTTATTAAATCAGTCCAGTATTGCTCCTTTACCTGGATTTTGATTTCCCTGGTCTCAGTTATCTGAGGTCAACTGTGGTCCAAAAATATTAAATGGAAACATACCAGAAAAAAAAAAAAATCCAGAAATAAACAGTTCATAAATTTTAAATTGTATGCTGTTTTGGTAGCATGATGAAATCTTGTGCTATCCAGTCTGGGACATGAATCATCCCTTTGTTCAGTGTGTATTCATGCTGTCTATGCTACCTACCTGTTTGATACTTATCAAACAGATTGACATGGTATTCAGAGTTCTCATATAGGGTTCTATGGTTTCAGGTATCCACTGGAGGTCTTAGAATGCATCCCTTGTGGATAAAAAGAGACTACTATATAGATTTGGCTACTCTTGTCTTCCTCCCATTCTCCCAGCCCACAATGTAAGATTATAGATATGTTAATCTGCTTCACTATAGTAATCCTTTTACTCTCTATATCTCATAACATCATGTTGTAAACCCCTAATACATATACTAAAGTTTGTTTTTAAAAATGATGTTACAGTTAATAGGTCACTGCTAAAGGACATTTTTATTATGGATAATTTCAAAGAGGCCGGTAGCCGCTTTGCCCTCCCCTCACTTGCTGTAACAACCCAAAACAGGAGTACCCAGTTACAATAATGATCACAGTCATTCTTGCTTCATTTATACCCCCACTTATTTCCCACCTGTCTTCTCTCTACAGGATTATTTTAAAGCAAATATCAGGCATTGGATTATTTAACATA
The DNA here is from genome assembly GCF_902686455.1 of Sciurus vulgaris. Classification (NCBI taxonomy): domain Eukaryota; kingdom Metazoa; phylum Chordata; class Mammalia; order Rodentia; family Sciuridae; genus Sciurus; species Sciurus vulgaris. The sequence continues at coordinate 54,531,255 of NC_136467.1, forward strand.
TCAACTATATAATACATTATGTTACAAAAGCAGATCACAAGGAAATATGCTTAATATGATTTCATTTTGGTAAATATGTATACACAGGAAAAAGTCTGACAGAATAGTGATCTCCGAATGATGATAATGGGAATGATTATTGATATCTTCATTTACTAGTGTATATTTCCCACAGTGGACATGCAGGAAAAGGTGATGGGGAAGAAGGAAGATGTTGATGCTGACACTCCAACTCTCTTTCTCTTGTAAATTTGATTACTTTAATTCAGGCTGGGTACTTCACATTGAGAAACAGAAATAACTACTCAATAGAGGTAAGGATCCTTTCTGTCAGCCTGTTTTCTCCTTTGAGAGTCTATAATTAAAAATCAGCCATATTAGCTGGGTGTGGTGGCGCATATCTGTAATCCCAGCAGCTCTGGAGACTGGGCCAGAAGCCGGCCCAAAGTCAGCCTCAGTAACTTAGCAAGGCCCTAAACAACTCTGCAAGACCTTTTCTCAAAATAAATCATAAAAAGGGCTGGGAATGTGGCTCAATGGTTAAGCACTCCTTGGTTTAATCCCTGGTAACAACAACAAGTTAGCCACATTAGCATCTAACATTACAGCATGGTTTCTGAAACTTCAGCTCTATTGACATTTTGAGCTGGATGATTCTTTATTGTGGAAGGCTATCTGTTGCATATTAGAATGTTTAGTAGCATCCTTGGTCTCTATCTCTTAGGTGCCAGTAGCATCTTTGCCCTCCCCTCACTTGCTGTAACAACCCAAAATGTCTTCAGATATTGTCAAATGTCCCAAGGAAGGCAAAATTACCCCTGGTTGGGAACCACTGCACTATAGCATCTGTGCAAGTTACCATGCACAGTGTCTAGAAGATTGCATTAAATTTTCTCTTTCACTGGTTTTGCTAGCTGAAACCTCAAGAAGGATGTAATTTGTGCTCTGATGAAAGCTGTTATTGTGGTTAACTGACCTGCACATTTAATTAACCAATCTATGACACAGCAGTTAATGATCATCTGCATTTTTGAAACATATCCAGAAACGACCAAGACAAGTTCAACTCTATGAGAAAAGCAGAGGTCATGAATGAAAGATTGCTTGTCAGCCATGGTGGAGATCAGTTAGATTTGCCTCTTCAGCTTACCAACAGACCCATTTCACTATTCATTATTATCCACGACACAGGGACATATTGTGTGAAAGTTTAAAATGGGAGATTTCTTCCTAGAAAATGAACGATGCTACATATGAACAGGATTTTTTGATTAGTAGTAAACACATAGACATAGTTGCAAAAGATAAGGGAAAAGGGTATTTAAATATTGCATTTAATTTTTTTTTTTCATAATGGAAACATTTTATTGGAGAACCATAGAAATGAGACAGGGAAAATATGAGCTCATCTTGCCCATTCTTTTCAAGAGCTGCACTGTTCTGCATGCATCACTGCCTCTCCACCACTGCCTGTTCTCCACCCCCAGTCCAGAATCTTATCAAATACCCCCCGTTTTAATGATTTGGAATATTCCTCATGTTTCTTCTCTGGAGGAAACACAACAAATGAACAGAGGTTAAACATTAGTGATATCATGATCTTAAAAAAAATTACTTCTTTAGTACTCCTATCAATTGCATAGAAAATAAAACTTCTAGCAAAGTCTACATCAGACATTGCCAATCCAAGTCTATCAAACATTGTACAAATTGTGTCTCAAATAGTATTATGCAATTATAGAACTTAATAGAGTACATTTGTGATTTCTTGAGTCTTAATGGTTGTTTTCATGAAATTGTTAGAGATTCCTAATTCCAAAGAAAACTGTGTAAGCTACTTACAAATCTCCTTATACTTTCCTATATTTACTGACCTTAAACTATGCTTACTTTTTGTTTTTCATGACAACATTTTGGATTTTCTTTAATGATAAGTAATTTTAAAATTTGCTATTGAATTTTTTTTTGTGGGTCAGGTATCATATAGGTACTAAGCATGTAAGAGTTTGCAATATTTATAATCCTACCATATATTTATCCACAGGGAAACTGAAGCTCAAAGAGTTCAAGCACTTTGTCTACAAGCATCACATTGCTGAATGGTAGGGTCCTGATTCAAATATATTTCAAGTAACTAGTCACAAGATGTAAGACTGTCTCTTATAGTTAGTGTACAGAAAATGTACTTGTTTGAATTCATTAAAACAAAGCCTATCTGTAAAAGTCAATCATAATGAAAGGTTCAGGAGCCCGAGGACCTGTTGTGGTCAGAGAAAGGATTAGTTTGGGTGGAGAAATTGTGTCACATGTAGAGAAAGCATAAGTGCTTTGTTCAGTGACAAAGAATAAATTGGGTCTTTCTTAAGCCAGGAAAGAGGACTTTAGGGAGGAGAGTTCCCTATGGAAAATTCCCAAAATTCAAACGGGGAGGGGGCTGGGACTCAGTATTGGTCTCTGTTGTCCAGTGCATAGGCTTAAGGGGAAGAGAAGAGAGGCTTAAGAGAAGAGAGGTCAGCAGGGGCAGCCTCACACAGTAGCATGAAAAATGCAAGCATAAAGCCCCAGGGTGGGGGCGGACCTGGTCATAGTTCATAAAGCAAAAAACAAAAATGACCCAAACCTAAACCTAAAATTCAAACCCATTCCAAACGGATGGTGGGAAAGAATTCTACCAGCAACTGAAAATGGAACGTGTAACACTGGACTTCAGGCTGTGAGCATTCAGTCTGATTAATTAAGGTCAAGGTGATGATGGCCATACCAGCTGGGGAGCATTTTGCCCAAAGATAAATTTGTCCCTCTGTATCTCTGCAAGACAGCAGGGAGGTGTGTGTTTGGAGCTAAATTAATTTGATTTACATCATGCCATGGTAACTTCTGTTCTCTCTCCCTGCTGTCAGATGTCTTAGCTGGCTTTTCCCTCTCCTTCTTCACCCCCACACATTTCATAACACAGGGAGAAAGCACGGATTGGCTTCAGGCAGAATTTAGAAATGGAATAACTAATTTGATTATTCTGCATTGAGTGCTATTCTCTCTCCTCCTCTTCCCCACCCCCATCCCCCTTCTCAAAGGAGAGAAGTTGTAAACCCGAGCATAAGTATGATTTATTTTTATATCTCACTTAATGGCACAAACTGCTCCACAATCAGAACTTGTTCCTTGTAGCAAAACCTGGCAGCTCACCTATCGGCTTCCCGCGTGACTTCTAATAATACCAATACCAGAAAATGAAGTTATGGCCGAGGAGTCTATTAGGAATAAGCTTTTCCTGGCCTTGTGTCTTTCACCTCGACCCGGCTCTGGAGGTCAGGGTGGAGGGCGCTCCTTGGGAGTCCCTTGCTTATTCCAGCCGCTTGCAGCCGGGGGACCGCGCCTCGCCCCTTCCAACGGCGGGCTGCGCCCGGCTGGGCAGGATAAGGTTACGCTGGGGCTTCCACAGTCCGGAGGGAGGGAGGCGGGTCCGAGCCCGCGCCCCGGCCCGAGGGGGAGTTTCCATAGTTGGCAGCTTGGGCCTGCGGGGCCATCCCTGCTGGGCCAGGAGCTGCCTGCGCTACGGTACCCGGAGCGCAGTCCCGGGCCAGGCCCCCGCCATGGTCCGGGAGAGGCCTCAGGGAAGGAGCTGTGGCGCCCTGCACCGGTGCCTGCTCGGCGCCGCGCTGCTGCTGGGCCTGCGACTCTGCGTCGAACTGCGACGCGCCGGGTCGGGACCCCCTGTCCGCAGCTCCTCGCGAGGCCCGATCCCCCGACCGCCTGGGCCGCACCTGCCACTAGCGCCCGTCCCGCCGCGCGGCGCAAGCAAGAGACAGGTGACCTACGTGCGCAGCGGGCGCCGAGCACCGCCGGGGGGCGGCGGGAGCGGGACACCGGAGCCGAGCTGCTGTTCCCCTCGCGGGCGGCTCCGCCGGAAGGTCAGTTGCAAACCCGGCAGTCTTGGGCCTTGGATCAGAATCCCCCACCCGGACCCCGCTAAGGAGCCCTCCGCCCCGGGCATGGCAACCGGCCTTACTTGGGATCTCCAGAGCCTTCCCTTGTTTCCTGTGCTCACTCAGGCGACTTCACTGGTGGCATCCTTCAGTGCCCCAATGGAATGAAGTGGAACTGAGCAGAGTTTATTTCATATTCAATCAGGGTTTGCTGAACATCCTCTGTGTGCCAGGCCCCTTTCTAGGCTCCTGGTATCCAGCAATGAAGAACAAAGCCCTGCTTACTTTAGTGAGAGAAGATTTGAATGACAGGCAAGGAAAGGGAAAGAAAGAAAGCAGTCGTGATTGCCATTATGTGCTTTCCCCATGGAGGCCTGGATAAAGCTGGGTGGGTATCCACAGTGAGTGGCTTGTCTCCCACCTTCATCTCAGCGATGAAGTTCCACCTTCCACCCGTATTTCCCTGGAATCCCACCCCAGGCCTGGATGGTGGCTGGATGGTGGTGAGAAATCAAGCCCCCAGCACCACTTAATGGCAAATTAATCGATCTTTAAGGACCGAAATAATACCTTGGGTCCGACTTAGCACCGGACAGTGTTGCTCTTCTTACCTCATTAATTTCTCGCCTCACACCTCATTGAATAGTCCACTTTTAACCTCTGATTAAGCCCCTCGCCTCCCACCCTTCTTTCGGTGCTCGTAATTTACACGGACCTTTAGAGTGAAAAGATTAAGAACTGTACATATGAGCTTGCCTAGTTCTTAGGCACATCACGCCGGATCCCAACACCAATCGCATCCTCTAAAGCAACCTCTTTCTGCTGCCTGGCGTTTCCTCTGTTCTTCTAGGTATCACGACCGCCCCAAACCTGCATCCTGCACAACCCATACTCTCCGTTGGCTCTGCTGCTTTCTTCAGCTGCCCAATTCTACCCTACTTTTCAATACCCTCCACCATTTCTTTCACTGCTTTCCTTTTCCCACTTCCTCTGCAGGCCTTGTCCTCTGTCTTCTGGAAAGAAACTGCTGTTTCTTTCCAGGCCATCCATGTTATCTTCCTGGATAAACCTAGTTCTTTTTTTTTTTTTTTTTTTTTTTTTTTCCCCTCTGAAACAGCACATCTATGTAAAGCCTTAATTAGCTCTTTGAACAGAAGCAGCCACTTCCTTCTCATGCTCCTCAGGCACTTTCCATGGCGCTGTATTATGCATTCAACACACTTGCCAGGAGCTTGCCAGGCACCCAGTGCGGAGGGAGCTCAGAGTCCAGTGGGGGAGGCACTTAGTAAAAGCATCCAGTGCTGTGACCAGTCTGCTAGTTCAGATTCAGATCTGGAACCTACAGAAGGAAGAGTCAAGAAGGCAGACAGAGGAGGGGACATTTGAGCCAGGAATTGACATTTCTCGAGTTTGGCTTCTTTTGCCCCTCTGTATATGTCCTCAAATGTCCTATCCTTGATACCCTTCACCACACCCTGTACCTTTTCTTTCAGATTCACTGTCAACATCTGTTGTTTCTGCTGTCACCCATCCAAGAATTACTCTTAAGTCTTTGTCTCTACTTCAGACACCTGGAGCCCATCCTACAAATGCCAAAGTTTGGAATGCATAAACTCAGAGTCACTAGGGGGCAAGTTCATGTCTAATCCTTTAAGAGGCTGCCTCAGTGATCCAAACTGTAGATGGGAATGGTGCAGGCAGGGAGACAGGTGTGAAGGTGATGAGAAATTGTGTGATCCTGGGTACAAGTAAAAGATCCATGAAGGAAGAGGTTAGTTTCTGTTTGTTTTGCTTTGGTGGATGGACAGAAAGGAGAAGCTTGGTTTCAGGCACGTTAGGTTTGGGATATCCTTTAGACATTCAAGTGAAAATATCAAATAGGCAGTTGGACATATGAATCTGGGGCTTGGAGGAAAGGTCCAGGCTGAAGTAGTTATTTGGAAATCATCCATGTACAGGTGGTACTCAAACCATGAGACTGAATGAGATCAACTAGGGAGTGAGTGTGGCTAACAAGGACAAAAGACCCACGTCTGAACCCTGGAGCTCAATTTTATTAAAATTAGATTAGAAAGAAAGTAAAAAGAAAATATTTAGTATAGTGCCTGATATGTCCAAGCACTCAATAATGGTAGCTTTAATTTTCACATATCTGTCCCTGCTCTATAGCTTCACCCATTCTTCAAATGTGATTTGTTAACATTTATTTCTATTCCTTTAACTCATGCTTATTCCTTTTTCTGCAAGGTCCCCATCCTCCTTTTCCTGTAAGGTCATCCATCCTCCTCCCCTTTCTGTCCTTGAATGTTCAGGTCAAGTTTTATCACCTGGAAACCATCCCATATCAATCCTGTTTCCATGCTGATCTTGCCCCAGTTTGGAATGACAACAGCTATACCTTCTGTGAGCTGTGAGTTGCTTTGTGCATGTTGAGACCTGATAATCCATTTCAGATGGAATGTTTTGTCTCCACAGTTGTTCTCAATGGAAAGGATCACATTTCCCATAGTAACCTCTAGCAAATACTCCAGAGATTGAAATGTGTGAAAATATAAAAATCTTACTATTAGCTGGTCATGGGTATGCCTTTGGTTATATTTTTTATATATTATGTAAGAAAGAAGCAAAGGCTAAGTATTACTGTAAAAATATTAGGTTCTTAGCCTCTTAAAGAAAAAGTTTACCTGGATTGCCTTCTCTCTAAATGTTTACTTATTTTCAGATATACATTTTACTTCCCCAAGTTCCTAGATAGTTAGGATCTTGAATTTGTTTCATTTTCCCATTATATGACAGTCGAATTAAAATATTCCTCAAAACTGGAAAGACCAGTTATCTAATCTGTCTTCCCATTTCTGAGAACCAAGCTGAATATTCTATATCTCTCTGGGGACAAATCTTGTTCCTTTTGAGCCTCACATCAAGACATGGTATAATATCAGCTGAATGCACCATTAAATAATTGAAATGCATTTGTCAGGCTCTTTGGATTTTATTTTATTTAAATTTTGCTTGTTGGGAATACTGATCAACAATGTTATGAAGTTCTTGGTTACTTTGCCCCAGGCACCTGCCAGATTGGTAAAGGAGAGCAAGTTCCATTCTATTTTGAGGACAGCTTTTTGGGTGGATGAAAACCTGCATGAAATAATTGGGTTGCCGAGCATTTCTTGTCACCATGCTTCCTTCGCAGGTGTTAGAGGCACAAAAATTCAGCAATTATATTGCCACTTTAATCATAGCTTATTCTACTCTTAAAGAAAACAATCTGTTATAAAAAAGAAAAGTGTAGACCTCATAAAATTCTTTCCCTCTTCTCACATCCCCTTTTTTTCACCAAGCTGCATAGGAGCTAGCTGTTATTAAGTCCTCTTGCACATCAGGAGTTCTAATCTAAGAACATTATGAAATGAGGACAAATGAGAAATGATGGATAAATACTGCCCTTTTTGATTGTGACTACCCTGGAACTTATATATTCTTGTATGTTCCAGACTCTTTTAAGCCTTCCATCAGAGTTCTTAATCTCTAAATTTTGCATACTAAATATTCATAAAAACACCACTGTGATTCTTTTTCTTTCCTTTCTCTCTTTTCTGTTTCCTTCCTTCCTTCCTTCCTTCCTTCCTTCCTTCCTTCCTTCCTTCCTTCCTTCCTTCTTTCCTTCCTTCCTCTCTCTCTCTCTCTCTCTCTCTCTCTCTCTCTCTCTCTCTCTCTCTTTCTTTCTTTCTTTCTTTCACACATTTACTATGGTTCCCATAGGTGAAGTTCTTTGGGCGGGGGTTGTGAATTCATAGAGAACTGGATATGGTCTCCATGATTTATGTTTCTTCATGCAGCTCTTGGGTGCATGCTGTAACTCTTAAAGGTTGGCACTCCACCTAAAAGACAGCAGCTTTTAAAATAGAGGGCTCATATGCACAGGAGAGATACTTGCTCAGGGGCCAAGGGGGCCAAGCTTCCTGAAGAAATGTCTTCTCTCTTATCAGAGACACGTAATTTGACATTTAATATGTTGGCTGGGAAAGTGACTTCTGAGTCACTGCGCTGCAGAACCCAGCAATGTGCTGGCTTGGTTTGTGAGTTACTGATCCTTTGGAACAATGTGTCAGGGTGGGTGTGTGTGGGGGGTGAGGAGCTGTTTCCTCTTCTTCTGAAAACCCATATGGCAAAATTTGGTCTTTCTCACTTCTTGTCATCCTCCTCTTAGTTTTCTAATTCTGTGATTGTCAGCAAGAAAAATGAGGAAAGGTGGCACAGCATGCCCCCCAATATATCCAACCGCATTGAGAGTCCTTGTTCTTTAAAAAAATACTTGGAGGTAGGTTTGAATTCCTTGTGAAATATGGCTCAGCAGTAGTTTACGGCCCCTCAGGTTTTTGCACATGTACCTACACTTCTGTCCTTCAGGGAGCAGCATGAATCAGTCCTCTCACACAGTCCTCAGGAGGCAAAGTATTTCCATTTTAAACAAAGTCATTGAGGGTAATTGAATGAGCTCCAGCAATATGTGGGTGTGAAATAGCAGTTGCTTAGTTTCATAAAGAAAAGCAGGTTTTTATTACAACTTTGATGTGCCTGCGACAGGGAATAGGGCTCTGCACTCTTTCCAAACCCTGCCGTTAGTTCTCAGAGAGCACTCTGCGGGCAAAGGAACTGCTAATGGAGGCTGTATTGTTTTTCAACAACTGCCAGTGGAGATTTTAGGTTTTTGTGTGTAATTTGTCCGGGTCCATTTTCTCTAAGGAAAAGAATGCCTTGTTGGTGCTCTCCAATAGAATTGGATTTCCTTTTCAGGCTGTGAAGAGAATCAGGGCCTTAGAGTTAAACCGAACCCTGTCAAGGCTGGTAGGCATTTCAGTTGTTCCATCTGTGTAATGATACCTTTGGAGTTCTTGTGTTTATAAGGAGTTTGGCTCTTTGTTCTATGATTCGTGGAAAGTATCAGGCGCCTGTTTCATTTGCTAGGAGACACACACAGAGGCAGGAATCTACCAGGGTTGATAAGCTTTGAAAAGCAGCAATAGGGTCCTCTGAATATCTTACATTGGTTCCATTAATGACCTGTGGAGTTTCTGCTAAAAGATGGTGGGAAAACTTGCTGTTCAAGAAGCATTTTTATCCTGCCAAATAACTGAAAAGAAACTGAGTTTTAGGAGCCTTATGATTCAGGGCCATATATAATTTAAATGAATAGCAAGCTGGGCTGTTAGTTGATGGTGTAGGAGGTAAATTTGGACTATGATTTTTGTTCTAGACACATAGTGTTTTATGTTTCTGAAAATAAATATTCTTTTTTTGTGGGGAGGGACTGAGGATCAAACCCAGGACTTTGTGCCTGCCAGGTAAGTGCTTTACCACTAAGCTATAACCCTCCAGCCCCAACCCTATCATGAATATCTTTAGATGAGGAGATGAGGCATCTAATGGGATCCAGCTTATTGTTCTTTCCATTTACATTACCTGTCTTCTAAAGGCATTTGAAGTTACAACCATGAGCCAGATGTTCTCAAATTAGCAGTTGTTTTTCCTAAAAAGTGACAAGCAAGATTAATGCTGCTCAGTTGCAACATGGCACATAACAGGTAGAGAGAGAAGTTGAAGGTCCTTTTGAACTCTTCCTATAATACAGTTACATAAGACTGGAGCTGGTCATTGGGGAGGGTAAGTTTGAAGGGCAGATACAAATATTATTGACATTAACAGTATTAATATTAATACAATATTAATGTAATATTCTTTTGGTTGTGAGCAACAAAAATGGACTCTGATGTAGCTTAAACAAAAAATAAGAAAAGAATTAAAGAAATTTGATGGGACCTTGCAGATTTCTCATTGAGTTGGAGAAAGAATTCAGTCACCATCCTGTGGAGGGAGGGAGGAATAGGGTTACTCAGGATATCCTAGCTTTCGGAGTTCCTTCTCCTTCTTCCTCCAATGCCACCAGAGTGACTGACTTGACTCCACTTCAGGGCTGTCTTTGATGTTCACCTTGGGTTGACTGGTTCTGGCCACTTTCCCTAAACATGGTAAAATGGTACCCCTCCCTGTCTTGGACACCATTCTTAGAGACAGGGAAACTTCATCTAATTTATCCAAAAAAGTCAAGTCCATGCATTCCCTAACTATTGAGTATCATTTTTGCGCAGTGTTTTATTCTCTTATTTCAACTAGCCCATTTTGGAACTCTTGGACCTGAGCACCTAGAATAGATTACAGAAATGGGGTTTTGTTTTTGTGTTTAATAATCTCAGACCCTAGCATCTATGTGAATGTGGGTTTGTAGATGTATGTATATATGTATGTATCTTTATTGCTTAACTACTTCTGTCGAGATGTTTTCTTATAGATAACCCTATTTCCAAGTAGCATTTGGCAATAAGTTGGCACCTTGTATATATAATTATACATAAGATTTTTTATTCAGTGTTATGCCTACAATAGACAACTGAATGTATGTCTATGTCTATGTATATGTAATTCTGCCCCCTTGCTTTTTTTTAAAGTAAAAAGTTATTTGTGAAGACTTGTAGAGAAAGTAAGTATCAGTCCATGATTCCAATTAGAGTTCTCAAACCAAAGTCAGAGTCTTACATTCTTTGATTTTCTTTTTCTGTCAATGGAGAGTTACTTTTAAGAAAAAGCACTCAAATAATTCTTCAGGCATCTGATTATCTACAGTCTCCTTTCCAACTGGCTAGTTTGGGATTCCTAAACATATGGTTATTTCTATATCAGTTAGGACTCTTCAGGTTGTAAGTGACAGACCCAACTAGATGTAGTAAAACCAGAGACTGATTGAAATGGTAGGTACCAACTGAAAAAGAGACCTGGAGAAACCAGGGCTCTGGGAACCCAATCATGGACTAAAACCAGCCTTGAGGAAATCAGTTATATAGTACCAGAGATTTAGTGAGTACTTACAATTTTTCTTGGCCATATCTTCCCTTCCTGTATTTGAGGAATTCTCTACCTTTTCATGAAAAGAACCAACCCCCTGTCCCATTTTCCCTTGCACCTAAAGTGCATTCATGACTGGATGTGGTAGAGCATGCTTGTACTCCCAGCAGCTTGCAAGTCTGAGGCAGGAGGATCACAAGTTTAAAGCCAGCCTCAGCAACTTAGCAAGGCCCTAAACAACTTAGTGAGACCCTGGCTCAAATAAATAAATAAATTAAATAAAAATAAAAATTGGGGTGGAGTTCAATTCGTGGTACCTAAATAAATAAATAAAGGATATTCACGGGACCTAAGCATCACCATTTAGATACACCTGCATGAGAGTTTGGATTGTACCTTACAATAGATGGTATGAGGACCACAGAATGGCTTGGTGGTCAGAGTTCTAGCGATGGTGAAACGAGCTGTACGTGGCATCTGCCCAGCAATGAGGCAGTGTGGTCTACATCTGTGTGTCAGGAGGTGGTGTTCCTGCCCCGTAGATTCTGCAAGCTAATAAATCTTTAATCAATTCCTTTTCTGCTTAACTAGCCAGAGTAGTTTCTATTGTTTACAACTAAGAACCTTGACAGGCCAATAAATCAGAACTGGCAGTTCAGAAGGTTACAACTGTAACTTTCCCTTTTCAATTTCCAATTTTTAAATAGGTCTATTTAATTCAGATTTTGGAGCATGATGATTGGGGCCATGTGAACTATGGGCCGAGGAGCCTTTCTCTGACAAGATAATAACATTTAGCTTCAGATACTAAATTACACAGATCTGCTAACTTATCTCTAGAGTCACCAAGTCCTTTTCATGATACCATTTGCCTGAAGTATTAGGCAGGAAGAGGCCAGTTTATGCTGCAGTCATAAACAAAGCTCCAATCTTATGTCTCACACTGACAGAGATTTATTTCTTGTTGGTGCTGTGTATTCACTGGTTCATGCAGGGTTGGTTAGGGGGTAGGTACCTCTTTGTGCATTTATTGGCCTCTCTCTGGACCCCAGGCTGGCAGCACAGCCACCATCTGGAACATTGCTAGTCACCTTGGCAGAAGAGGGAGTGCTCTGGAGGGGCTCGCGTGGTAGTATTAAAAGCCCTGGCCTGGAAGTGATACATATCACACCTGTTCTAGATTCAATGGCCAAAGCCTGTTTCTCAGTCCCACCAAAGCCAGACGTACCACCCTGCTGTGTACCAGAAGTCAGAATTGGAAATATTTGGTGAGCAGCACTTAGGGCCACCATAGTATGGTGACCTTTCAATCATCCATACATAAACGGACATTGTGTAGGTCATGTTTCACATTTGTGTTTTGATGTCTCGCTGAATCTGTGCATTTGACAGTATTGGATAAAGCATGGTTGGCTCTTTTTAGGGGGCTGAGATCTAAAATGAAGCAGACGTCTGAATTTAGTAGCACACTAAAATAAAACCAGACTTGATTTACATCTTACAAACAGTGCTGGGGCACATCCCGGAGTTTGTTAAATACAATGATTCTTGTTGACATTGTTTATGTTAGGTTCTTTGCACAGGGCAGTAATGGAAGGATGGTAAGCCAGTCTCTCTCTCTATCCCTCTCTCTCTCTCTCTTTTTTTTTTTTTTTCTTTCCTGGGGATGGGGAGAAGCAGCAAGTTATTCAAAAAAATCAAACCAGAAGTGCAAATGAGCGCAAGGCCTCTGATGAGAGGAGTCAAACTCTGTGTCTAAATCCATCTTCGTGGCGATCCCTTCCTTATTTTTATTTGGAGCTTATTGAAAGACTTCCAAATGTATTTTCAGAATCTAACCACAAATCAGAGGCAATACTCGTGTTGAATAGCATTTACTCTTATGCACAATATGACAGCAAGCAATTTTAGTTTATATTTCATCTACTTTGAGAAGAGCACAACAAATCACTTAAAAATCCTAATTAGCAAAATACATGCTCATTGAGCTCAGCATGATTAGGCTGTGGAAAGCAGCTTCTTTCGTCAGCAGTTTTGGGAGTAGAATATGGGAGAAGCCAGTGAAGGTAATACAGGGGATCTTTGGACACCAGTTTATGTGGATTTACAAATGGCATGAAAATACTTGAGAATGTTGCAAACTCACCTGTAAAATGGGCTTGTATTTGTCGTTTTTGTTTGCATTGCTAGGGATGGACCCTAGGGCTTAGTGCATGCTAGGCAAGCTCTCTGCCACTGAGACACTCCTCCAGTCCTGCTTTTACACTGGAGGTTGGAAGCTTAAATTCTCTCTGCTGCTTTCTGAATATGGACATGTGGCATGCCTCCTCTGAACTTGAGTTTCTTCCTCTATAAAAAATGAGTAGTACATAACTCACAGGGTTGTTGTGAAGATGAAATGAGAACACAGAGGTGAAAACACCAGGCAGTGTCCTGGCACAGGGAAACAGTCCAGCAAATGAGGGTCATCTGTGTTCAACTTGGTGTTTCACCACCTGCAACACCGGTTTATGAGTACCAGGAAGCTATAGGCAAGTGGCCTGTGATGTATAAAGCCCAGTATTTATTGGCACCAGGGATTGGATCCAGGGGCACTTAACCACTGAACCATATCCCCAGTCCTTTTTTTTTGTATTTTATTTAGAGACAGGATCTTGCCAAGTTGCTTAGGGCCTCACTAAGTTGCTGAGGTTGGCTTTAAACTCTCAATCCTCCTGCCTCAGCCTCCCGAGCTGCTGGGATTTTAATATTAAAATGTTAAATATTTTAGTATTTCTTTTATTCTTCTTGAAACCTAAAACATATGTAATATACTCAGGGATTAGAGGAACTGGACTATACATGTGTGTATAACAAATATGAACATATATATATACATATATATTGAATGTATATATATTTTAAAATCTGAAAGGCTAGCTATAACTAGTACATTTTTGTTAGTGTATGCATTGTACATTTATTCCCCATATGAACCCACTTATGAAGTTGTCTTACTTATTTGCATCAGTTTGATTTCTTTTTTCCTTAAAACTAATTACAAGTGTCTTTTATAAAATGCTGTTAAATAATTTTTGTTTGTATGAGGATTGACTGTATAAATGTGATTCCAAAAAGATAGTTGAAAGATAGTTTTCCCTCAAAAGAATGTTTACAAGTCTCCCATAACTACCACCGTTGTGGGTCACCTACTACCAACTACCACTCCATTACTTCTTTAGTTCAAGGGAGGTCAGTTAGAGTAATCGTGGGTTAAAGAGCTAATTAGTAAATGCTCCTGTCTTCCACATTTTAGTTAAATTTAAGTGAATATTATTGTAGTTGGTACTTTACATGCCTTTTAAAGGTAAGTTCAATTTAGTCAATATGGTAAGCAAAATATTAAGTGTCAACACTGTACCTGGTATTGTGGGGAATATAAGTCCTTCAAGAAGTTGTAATTTAAGTGGAGATGGAGGAGACCATAATCCTAGAGGAGTTCATTTATTCTCTAGTTCTCAGAACCAAACCATGAAATAGGAATTGTTCTCATTTCACAGACAAGGAAGCCAAGACTCAGTGACATTAATAAATTTGGATAAGAAGTGGCCATAAGAAATGAAACAAAGGCTTCAACTCATAATTTATGCTGTTTCCCATCTGCCTGCTGAGACAGGCAGTTAACAACCAATTCTCACATAGAACAGATTATTTAACAGATAGAAATGAAAGTCTTGTAAACAAAAGACACCACAAATCTAAAAGACAAGTCAGAGTCTAGGGGAGGATGTTTGCAATGCATATCACCAATAAAGGTATAAAACTGTAACAAAACAAATAAGATAAACAAGCAGAAAACCAACAGGGAGTTACCAGGAATTAACAGAAGAGGACAAATAAAAGGTCGAAGAAAAAATGTATACACACATATAAAGGTCAAGATGGGAAGCAAATCAAAACAGTGAGATTCAGTTTCACCCACTTCCTGTGGGAAAAAACACAAGTCTGGTAAAAGAAGGATTGAAGGAGCTCCTAGTTACATTGCTTTACCCAAAGTAGCTCCCTGTCTCCATCCTTCTAATACTTTCTCTTATTTTCCCCATAGCACTACCATTTTTTTCTAACCATTTTTCTTCAATTCTTGTTTTCAGTCACATCCCCATGAGAGCAGGTAGATGATCTGTCTTGCTCACCACTATGTCCTCAGTGATAGAGTACTGGCACATAGTAGGTATTCAGCAAGTACTCACTGGAAGAATGGTCATTTCTTTTAGGTACCAGGAAAATGGGTTTGAGGAATATCTAAATGTTTCAAAGGCAACACCTAAGTCCCTTCAAGATCTCTGATTTCCAAGTTAGGGTACTGCAGATTCCTAGCAAGAACACCCAGCATTCACTTTGCTTCAGACTACAGAACAGAGGGTGAGAGCCACACTGAGCCTGCACTTATTTTTATATGACTCATGAGCTAAGAATGGTTTTTACAATAAACATTTGCAATCAATTGGATGTTAGAAATATTAACTTTGAACTTCAGTGAAACAAAATAGTGTAAAAAATTCATTCTTCTTATTATTAAATCTGTATTACTACAAATTGTGTGAGTTATTATTTTTTAAATTTCTTCATTAAAAACATTGTAGAAATTTGTCTTCTGTCTTGTTCTATAGTGCCTACTTAATTTCCTTGATTTTGCCTCTTCGCTCACAGAGTCTAAAAATTTAAGAAACGTTTCTTTCTTCTTCTTTTCTTTCTTTCCTTCTTTTATTTTCTCTTCTTTCTTTCTTTCTTTCTTTTTTTTTTTTTTTTTTTTTTTTTTTTTGGTACCAGGAATTGAACCCAGGGGCACTTAACCACTGAGCCATGTCCCCAGGCCTTTTTTGTATTTTATTTCGGTACAGGGTCTTGCTAAGTTGCTTAGAGTCTTGCTAAGTTTCTGAGGCTGCCTTTGAACTCATGATCCTCCTGCCTTAACCTCCTGAGTCACTAAAAAATGTTTTCTTATCTGGCTCTTTTGAGAAAATATTTGCCAACCCCTGCTGCAGAAGTGACCTCAGGTCCACCTGAATGTGACTATTTCAGGTGGGGGTGAGAGAAAATTTCAGTGAACCCAATCGATTCCAGGAGACTTCCATGCTAGAATTTTCTATATGTAGCCTGAGAACAGTTCTAGACTTCAGCAGGTGCTGAGAAGATGTTCTGGTACTCTCTGAGTCTTCATGGTAGTGCTACCATGAGGTCTTGAAGGTCTTTATTCTGAGCCATTGCCACGTAGTGAGTATTAAGAAGGTGGTTTGGACCTTGGCTTTGCCTGCTCCAACCTGCTACTCCTTTCCCAATGCAACAGTAGGGTTGTTGGGCAGATTATGTTGTGAAAGTCAGATGATCCCATCATGTGCAGCTTCTGGAGTCACTTTTCCCTTAATACTTCAAAAATGGCTTGAGCCCTATAGTAGGAGTTCATACTTTTCATCCCATCTAATATTCTGACATTTCTGGAGCTTACGTTTTCTGATCACTTGTTGCAGAATTCTTGCTGCAAGGTTAGTGTTTCATCTCTGGCCTGCATTGCCCACCTCTTTAATCCTTCAGAGTGACATCTACAGGCCTGATCTAAGGTCTCACAGAAATAGAGGGCGATGTCAATGCAGTTCAAAACAAATACCAACCTAACACCGATTCCTCAAAGTTTCCTTGGTCTTTGAGATTTTTTTACTGGGTGCCCTTTCTTCCCAGACTCCTGCTACATTGTTCCTGCCTTCTCATAAGCACCTCTCTTCCATGATGAAGCCTTCAAACCCTACTCCGCACCCAGTGTCTTGACCTTCCAGCAAACAAATCCCAAAGATATGCCTCTCCCCATTCCCACAGGCATTTAGCTTCCTGTTTTCCCCTCTCCCTCCAGGTCTGGCCTAGAGATGAGTTATGCCACTCTGGCAGAGGGCAGACGTGGCTGCAATCAGAGATTGTTTGCAATAATCATGTTTCCCCCATCCTCTCTACTATTAGACAATCTACATAATATGCTCAACACAGAACTTCAAAGATAGTAAGCACTCATTTTGTGTAGATTGTTATTATTAAGAAGATTGCACCGATTTAGGTCCAGTGCTGGTCCCCTCATTCTGGCTACAGCCACTGCTGTGTTTCCGTATAGGTGAAAGATATTATTAGTGGTGCTTTGTGAGCAGCAATATATTGCTTCGTGTGGAACCCTGTATTCCTTTATACATGTCTTCCTTTCTTTCTTTGACTTTTGGGTTTTTCTGGTGAACTCTGTTTCCTTCAGTCTGCTGTGGAAATGGGTTCACATAGAAAGTGCTGGCATGAATATTAGGGTTCAAGAGATTCAGCAATTGCACCCCTAGAGATAGGCTCAAGAGAGTTAATGATATATGTTTACACAAAATTTGTGCACAAATGTTTATAGCAATATTATTTATAATTTCCAGAAACTGGAAACCACTCAAATGTCCAAAATGGAATCTTATTCATCCAGGCATGAAGTACTGATACATGCTAAAGTGTGGATGAACACTGAAAACATGATGCTAAGTGAAAGAAAGTAGTCACAAAAGGGCACATATTGCATTAATTCCATTTTAATAAAATGTTCAGAAGAAGCAAATCTATAGAGGTAGAATGTGGACTAGTGGTTGCCAGAGGCTAGGAGTAGAGTGACTGTTCCTCCAAAGTTTCTCTTTTAGGTGATAGAATATTCTGGAATTAGATAGTGGTGATTGTTGGACAACCTGTATATCGAAAGTCACTGAATTATACCTTTAAAATGTCAAATTTTACAATATGTGAATTTTTAAAAATGCCCAGGAGCACATGAAAGGAATGGTAGTGAAATCCCATGTTTTGCTCTGCACAGATAAAGATAAAAGAACTGTGAGAGAGCCCTGCTACCTGGGTCTGGGGTGGTGCTCACTGAAGGGCGCAGTCATGTTTATTTAGCAGAAATGTGGAGCTCATGCATTTACTTGTATAGGTAGCACCTGGTTTGGCCTTTCAGGAGTGATCACCTGGCTCCTGGTGAGCTTCAGGTGCTCATTCTCCCAACAGCCCCCCAAGCCTGGCAGGCATCTGTCAGAAACATACATACACAGCCATGTGTTAGGGACCTAGAGAACTTGCTAGTTGTAGATGGAAGAGAACCTCACACTGTCATCTCTGTGCATTTGTTGGCCTCCTGGTGTGTCCATTTTTTGCACGAAGCTCTGACACAGAACACCAGGGGTTTGTCAAAACAAGCAACAAAACACCTATCAGTTCATTGCATCTCTCTTAAGCAAGAGGGTTCTTTTTTTTTCCTTTCCCCCCCTTACCCCCATTTCTTCCCTTTATTCCCCTTTGTCTAATCCACTGAACTTCGATTCTCACCTCCCCACATTGTGTGTTAGCATCCACATATCAGAGAGAACGTTTAGCCTTTGTTTTTTTTGGGATTACCTTGTTTCACTTAGCATGATAGTCTCCAGATCCATCCATTTACTGGCAAAAGTCATAAAGTCATTCTATTTTATGGTGGAGTAATATTCTCTTGTGTATGTATGCTACATTTTTTTTTTTATCCATTTTTCTATTGAAGTATACCTGGGTTGGTTTCATAGCTTAGCTATTGTGAATTGAGCTGCTACAGACATTGATGTGGTTGCATCACTGTAGTATGCTTGTTTTAAGTCTTTTGGGTAGGATAACTGTGTCAAATGGTGGTTCCTTTCCAAGTTTTCTAAGGAATCTCCATACTGCTTTCCAGAGTGGTTGCACCAATTTGCAGTCCTACCAGCAATGTATGAGTGAAACTTTCCCACACATCCTGCCCAACATTTATTGTCACTTATATTCTTGATAATTGCCATTCTGACTGGAGTGAGATGGAAATCTCAGTGTAGTTTTAATTTGCATATCTGTAACTACTAGAGATGATGAACATTTTTCATATATTTGTTTTCAATTGTATATCTTCTTCTGTGATGTGCCTTTTCAGTTCCTTTGCCCATTTATTGATTGGGTTATTTGCTGTTCTGATGTTGAATTTTTTGAATTCTTTATATATTCTGGAGATTAATGCTGTATCTGAGGTGCAGGTGGCAAAGATTTTTTTCCCATTCTCTAGGCTTTCTCACATGTTCTTGATTGTTTCCTTTGCCGTGAAGAAACGTTTTGATTTGTTACCATCCTATTTATTGATTTTTGATTTTATTTCTTGCACTTTAGGAGTCTTGTTGAGGAAATTGGTTCCAAAGTTGACATGAGAAAGTTGGGCCTACATTTTCTTTCAGTAGGTGCAAGGTTTCTTGTCTAATGCCTAGGTCCTCGATCCACTTTGAACTGAGTTTTGTGCAGGGTGAGAGATAGGAGTTCAATTTCATTCTAATACATATGGATTTCTAGTTTTCCCAGCACCCTTTGTTGAAGAGGCTATTTTTTCTCTGATATATGATTATGGTACCTTTGTCTAATATGAGATAACTGTATTTATGTGGGTTTGTCTCTGTGTCTTCTGTACTGTACCATTGGTCTTCATGTCTGTTTTGGTGCCAATACCAGGATGTTTTTGTTACTACAGCCCTGAATAATAATTTAATGTCTGGTATTGTGAGGCCCCCTGTTTTACTTTTCTCACTAAGGATTACTTTAGCTACTCTGGGTCTCTTATTTTCCCAAATGAATTTCATGACTGCTTTCCTATTTCTATGAAGAACTTCATTGGAATTTTAATGAATCACATTAAATCTGTACATTGCTTTTGGTAGTATGGCCATTTTGACAATATTAATTGTGCCTATCAAAGCACATGGAAGATCTTTCCATCATCTAAAGTCTTCTTCAAAATTTCTTTCTTTAGTGTTCTGTAGTTTACATTATAGAGTTCTTTCACCTCTTCTGTTAGATTGATTTGCAAGTATTTTATTTATTTATTTTTTCTTTGAGGCTCTTGTGAATGAGATAGTTTTCCTAATTTCTCTTTCAGTTGATTCATCATTGGTGTATAGGAACACAATTGATTTATGGGTGCTAATTTTATATTCCACTACTTTGCTGAATTTATTTATGAGTTTTAGAAGTTTTCTGGTGGAATTATTGGGTTTCTAAATAGAGAATCATTCGTGGGCAAACAGGGATAGTTTGAGCTCTTCTTCTATTCATATCCCTTTAATTTCTTTCTTTTGTCTAATTGCTCTGGCTAGTGTTTCAAGGACAATGTTGAATAGAAGTGGTGAAAGAGGGCATCTCTGTCTTGTTCCAGTTTTTAGAGGTAATACTTTCAGTTTTTTTCCTTTTAGAATGATGTTGGCCTTGGGTTTAATGTATATAACTTTTATAATATTGAGATATATTCCTCCTATTCCTAGTTTTTCTAGTGTTTTGAATATGAATGGATGCTATATTTTGTCAAATGCATTTTCTACGTCTATTGAAATAATCTTGTGATTCTTGTCTTTAGGGCAGTTCTTGTGGTGCATTACATTTCTGTGTATTGAACCAAACTTGCCTCCCAGGAGTAAATCCCAAGCAAGTGGGTTATTACTCTGCTCAGGACTTCAGCTACCTTGGCTCTTTTTCCTCACTTTCATCCCTACCCAATGACAATTGTCATCTCACTTGCAATGACTTGTGTGCAGGGAGCATTCTGTTACATTTTTGAGGGCATTTGTGTTAAAGAGAAGAGCAGTGAACGTAGACAGCTCTTCCTAGCTTACAAAGACTGGCTCTGTTGTTATCCCAAGTGTTCTTGTTAATAGTCTTATTAGTGAGATGGACATTGTTTCCTTTCTGTCAACAGGGAATCTGGTCACATTACTTGGTCAAGATAAATTGATATTATAACCTAGATCGGCTGAGGTCAGATTTAGTGTTGTTTCTACTCTGTTATAACTACTCTATGCCAAAATCTAAATCTCATAAAAATGTTGATTACTATAGATTTTAGGTTTGTTATTAAGGCTTCTTAGCTATTTTCCAAAATCAACTAATATTTTTTAGGAGTTTAGTTTTAGCTATTTTTGTCAGGTTGGGAATTTCAAGTATGTCTTACATTGCTTAAAAACAAATTCAAACTGATTATATAATTATGATAGGGAATGTTCTTTTGAATTGTGAATATTCATTTTGCACTGAAATAGTAAAAAATAGCTGATTTAACTAATGTGCACTTAGAAAAGCCTCAATCAAGAGGAGAGAACTACATCAGTTATGAAACCTAAATGCTTGAATTTATTTGGGTACCCTGGATACGAGAGTTGTTTTGGAAAATCTGAATGCCTGAGCCTTATTCCTGGACCAGGAATGTTCTTATTTATAAAACCAAACCACGAGCACAGATTGGAGCCTGTTTAACACATACAACATCAAATTCTTCCTTATTTATAGTGATGTGTTGAGACAAGGAACAGGAAAGAAGCACTATCTATATGTATAATTTGTGGTCTTAAAACTACAGGTAAGTGATGATGCATAGAATTGAGTTAAAGACATGCATATTTGGTCAAGTCATTAGCTTAATAGGAAAACCAGAAAGTGCCCTTAAGGGTTTTTCTTTTTCTTTTTTTTTTTAAAGTTTTAATAATAAAACCATACAGGAATGGGAGAAGTGGGGCAAGGGAAATTGGAAATTCAATTTTCTGTGTCTTTTATCCAAGGAATTCTTAGGTTATAGTTATTTTGAAACCAAAATTTTTTCAACTTAAAAATAGAAGTGAAGAAATAGGAACAGATTGGAGTCTAGAGGGAAAAAAATGTAGAGAGAGAGAGAAAGAGAAATACAACAGGGAGGCTGTGTACAGGGAACACTTCTGTTCAGCTCTTCTTAGATTTACTCAGTACTATGCAGATAACCAGGTGGTTAAGACTTGAACTGAGTTCACAACAGGGGTTCTTTATATTTTTCTAATACGAAAATTTGCTCTGGAAAGCACTGCAGAAATACTGAACATCTGCACACATGCACATTCATTGGTAGTTGATTTCAGAGAGTTCTTGGTCCTTGTGAAACTAAACTCTTCATGTGAGAGTGAATCAGAATCACTCTTAGCAGTTTTCAGAATAGAGATACCTCTCCTGATCAGGCTTCCTGTGAAGGGCCACTCCCACAGGGAGGTGAATAGTTGGTCAAGACATGGACAATTATTTTGGGGATGACTGATTCCTAAACTTGGGGTCAGTGGTTCAATAACTAGTGTTCACCTTTCACCGAGAGCTGCCCCAATATTATGGGCTTTTCTTTTCTGGAATCATCTTACTGTGAGCTGAGTGGAGTCCTCAGGGAGGTGGAGCCCAGTGTTCTGGTCTGGAGATTAGGGTTCCTCCCCCAAGGCCTGGCCCAGTTACCTTCTCCAGGGGGGCACTGTGATGTGCATGTTAAAGACAGCCAGGTCTGCCTGTCTTGGCCTCCTTAAGCTACATCTGGAAGGGCAGCCATGTTTTCTCTTCAGAATAGTAGCCATCCCTACCATTGATTTTTATGTTATTTCATTTGTAAACAAGTTCTTGTTCTGTGCTGTAAAACTGGTCAATGTTAAACAAATTTTTGAAGGTGGAAATATTTCTCTTCTAGTGAAAATATATAAAAGGAAGTTATAGGTCATCTCTTCCATCTTGTCTTCATTCTGATTTATGTTTCTGTTCCTCCAGCCACACACTGATACTAGCCTACCAGCATTCTAAGTCGATCAATAACATTGCGCTGCCTCTGACTATGCACTTGTGTAATCTCTACAACCATTTAATTAACAAGTTGAGTAGAAGCCTCATATCAAAGTCATCCATTTGTAGTAATTGGGTCAGTTATATAAAAGGTGGTTAAAGCAATGAATCACAAAAACATGTACACGCACAGTTTATTTTAACTGAAAACATACGCATGCATATTCATTTGCCAATCTTGTGTGCACCCGTGAGTGCGCATGTGTGTGTGTGTGGGTGTGTGTGTGGTCCCCTGATTGGAGTTCTGGTCTTGCAAAAATCCATCTGAACGGCATCACGCACCCTTTCCAGTTTTGGTTTCTTAAAAATGGAGCAAGAACTTGACACTTCTGAGCAATTCGATTGTAGAACACTCTGAGATTTTAGTGATTTTGTTCTTTCATTTTACAGTTACTTCGCCCATACCAAATACAACAACATTTTAAAATAGCACCTGTCTTTTATGGACTTGGTTCTTATAGAAGAAAAAAAAAAAAAAAAAAAAACAAACCTGTTTTCTTCAGTGCACATACTTCATGGATTTACCTAATTTTCAATTAAATTATGTCATTTCAACTGATATATACAGCTGATATGAACTTGTTTAGGAACAAACCAAGTGACTCCTGCTGAAAATAAACTAACCAGTTAACAACAGGAAAGCACAGGGAGAGAAATTCTGAGCTAGTTTTGTAGAGACAGGTCAAATGTATCTTATAAAGTAAGTTGTGTGCCATGTTTTAAAATATGTTGATTCTACTTTACCTAAAAGATAAATTCCTACAAGGACTACTCACTTACCGAACTTCAAGAGAATCCGCACAGCCTTGCTGCACAGGATGAATGATAAGAACTAAACCAGAGCAGTTGGGATCAGAAGGTTATCTTTGTGATGCCTGTGGATCAACCCCTGATGACAAAGATAGTTTTATCTTTGCCTGAACAGCTACATTTTCTGCATTTAACAAATAAAATTTATGAGAACAAGTATTTGTAGTTTTCAGTTCTCTGGAATTGTGAAAACAAACTTTCAATATTATAGAAAAGCTCT
Organism: Sciurus vulgaris; assembly: GCF_902686455.1. Classification (NCBI taxonomy): domain Eukaryota; kingdom Metazoa; phylum Chordata; class Mammalia; order Rodentia; family Sciuridae; genus Sciurus; species Sciurus vulgaris. The sequence continues at coordinate 54,554,802 of NC_136467.1, forward strand.
GTGCGCTCCATAAACAGATATGGATGAAATCTAATATGTTTTCAAGGTGTAGAATGTATTCAGACTTAGCTTAAAGTTTATGATAACTGACATGTAAATATTTAACTTTTTAAAATCTATCAAAACAAATACTAATATTTGATGGAGTGTTTTAAATTCTCAGAAATGCTTTCTTTGCAGTTTCAGTATCTGCTAAACTGCTTATCATTTTTAAATTTCTTTTAATTTGAACAAAACTAAATCAAAGACATTTAGGATTTGTATTAGTCAACTTCTCATCTCTGTGACAAAATATAATTTAAAGGAGCAAAGGCTTATTTTGGCTCAATTTCACAGTGATATCCTGGCTCCATTGTCACTTGTCCTGTGGTAAGACAACATCATGACAGAAGAGTGTGGTAGTCAAGTCACCTCATGGTGACTGGGAATGAGAAAGTGACAGAGAGAGTGGCAGGGGCCAGAGACAAAATATACCCTTCTAGGGCATGCCCACGGTGCCTTTCTTCTTCCACCTGGGCCCTACCTTCACAGTTTCCACAACCTCCAGATAATTCCATTCATTTCTGAATTTGTGATTGGGTTAATCCATCGATGAAATCAGAGCCCTCGTGATCCAATCATTTTCCTGAAGCCCCACCTGTGAACTTTGCTGCACTGAGGACCAAGCCTTCAGCCCGTGAGCCTTTGGGAGACATTCTAGATCCAAACCATAGTAGGATTTGTAAAAATTTATTTCTACCTAAGAGTATATTTAGCTAGAGTAATCTATTACTATAAAGTCCACTTAGTGAATTTCCCTACTTTTTTCCAAAGTAATAAAACAATTGTCCAAGAGTTATAGCAAGTTCTTTCCTCCCTGGCATTTAAATCAATGTAAAAATGTCCCTTGGAACAGTTCTGTGGAGAATTGTAAAAGAAGCAAAACGTGTGGTAACTTCATAAGGCTTCTAATTCTGGTTAGTTCAACACACTTGAATCAGATTATACCAAACATTTGATAAGTACAAAGTGAGAAATAAAATAGATAATTTCTGAAGCACTTCATTGGCATAGTCCATTTTACACCTGGGGGAAGCTTGAAGGGTTAGGTCATTTAAGGATAGTATGTGGGACTAAAACTGGACCCCGAATAATGAGTGGAATTTGAACTAACTAATGAGTAAGCAAGAGAATTCTAGTTAGGAGGAAAAAGGCCTGGCAGAGTATGTTAGAGGCCTAGAAAACAGGCCAGACAGTAGGATTTGTAACCAGAATTTCCTTATGGTCTTTATCTGAGGACCTAACTTCTCTGAGTGTAAGCTTGACACTGAATTATCTTTGGTTACATATTTTTTTTTTCTCTACCCAAGACTTTCAAAAGGCAGTGGTCTGTTTAAGCTTTCCATTTAATCTTTGATGGTGTGGAATTGGGAATCTTCTATGTGAATGCTGGCAAAATAATGACAATCATCTTGCTCTGAGTACATTTTAGTTGTTTGTCTTAGTCAGGATAGGCTATAGTAACAAACACCTTTGTAGATGTTTGGATTTCAAATGCAATTCAGTGAATTCAAAGGAAAAACTTTCTTTCTTGCTCATGCTACATGTCCAGCATGGGTTGATGGTTATAGTGAAAGGTAAGGTCTTAGCTTGTTACTATCATTCAGGGACTCATACTGACCCCTGCCAGTACTTACATAAACCATTGTCATTCATCAGAAAGGCCTGAATCCTTTCACCTGTTTATTATAACCCTTCTCTTTAACTCTCCAAGGGTTCATCAGCCTTGACCTTTTTAGAGCCACTGGTAAATTTCTTAGTGTGTTTCACATCTTATGGTTAAAGAATTATAATAATTTCGTTACTCATTGCATCAATGAGTCTGCTAATACAAGACAGCCATTGCGGTTTTACCTGGAAGTGAATTGATATTAGCATGTCATGTCTTTATGAACAGGAAAACTCTGTGTAGGGAAGATAAATCTCTGAGAGATGGGATGTAGGCAGCCCAGTGTAGCAGAGCAGGTATGGAACTAACTGCTTGAATCTCATCCCTGCTACTTCCCACCATGTGACTTTGGTATGTCATTTCATTTCTCTGAACTTCATTTTCTTCAATTATAATATAAAGGGGGTGGTCTAGATTAAGTTCTCTTTCAATGCACTGATTTTCTGTAAGTATGACACATGTAAAATTTAAAGCTAGAAATCATTTGCATCTTCTGGATTCTGTATCTTTTTTTATAGTTTGTTTTTAAGTTCTCCCTGTGGAAGGAAGTGTGCATGTTTTTCTTCAATGCAAGTAATATTAATCCTTTCTCATGCCATTAAGAAATGTATTCAGAATTTCATCAGCCGAGATTTGCTATATTTATTTGCACAGTTTGTCCCCTTTGCTCTTGCTATTTCCAGTCTGCAATGGGGAAAAGGGGATTGGCCAAGGTCAGCTGCCACTTCAGCAGCTTAGCTTCCAATCGTGGAGAGTCTCACTCCTATTCAGCAAAGAGCCCTGAGTCCAGAGAGTCACACAGCAGCAAGCCCAATAACAACTGACTTCCCAACAAGTCTGCTTCCTTCAGCAATTCTCCATGTTCCTCAAAAGGACCACTTAGTGATAAAGATCGGTAGATTTTTTCCTTCCATTAGATTTGAGGCTTAAGTGCTTTTGGTCCTAGAGGAGTCCAGCCAGCTCTGACTGCCTTGATTTACACTGCTGGCAGCTTCCCACAGATTAAAAAGAAACATTTAGTGGGCTTCTTCTAACTTGCCAGGCGCTATAACTTACAGTGCATTTAGACAGAAAAATGTTCTATAAATATAGAATTATGCAAGGAATGTTCCAGAACCAGAGCCTTATCTCTAATTGTCAGGTAGGATTTACTGAGGCAACCAAAACATTTCACTGTCTAAGGGTCAGAGAGAGAGAGTATGGGCCAAATGAAATATGGACAATATGAAAATGAGAAACTTAGTATGAATGGATCCATGCCTAAAACTGAGAAATACCACATGCATACGGTTATGTGTGCCCAATGACATATTCAAGGGATGTGACAGCTTCACGAGAACCTGGGGATATTCTTCTGTCATGTGGCACATGCTGGGTGATGTGGCTGGCCTCTGGGACTCAGTTTGCTCTTTTCCTTGCAGCCACCCTGGGCTGTCCTCCTCATAACAGGGCATCTTGTGTCTTCATTCATGCCCTTTCTCACAGGAGATCATTCGAGGATCATCCAGGGTTGTTATGGTTTGGATGTGAGATGTTCCCCAAAAGCTCAGGCAAGAAGATTTGGAGGAGAAATGATTAGGTTATAGCCTTAACCTAATCAGTGGATTAATCCCCTGATAGGGATTAATTGGTAACTGAAGTGGTCGGGTTTGGCTGGAGGAGGTAGGAATTGGGGGTGTGGCTTTGGGGTATATATTTGTATTTGGCTGGTGGAGTCTCTCTCTCTCTGCTTCCTGATCACCATGTGAGCTGCTTCCCTCTGCCACACATTCCACCACGATGTTCTGCTTCACCTCGAGCTCCAAGGAATGCAGACTGCTGTGTATGGACTGAGACCTCTGAGACTGTGAGTCTCTGATAAACCTTTCCTCCTCTACAATTGTGCTGGTCGGGTCCTGTAGTCACAGCAGCAAAAAAGCTGACTAAAACAAGTGTCTAGGCTGACTTCCAGAAATTCAGTGCTTCTCATCAGTGCATTGTGCCACGTGTGGCTGCCATCCCACTTGTCAGCCTTCGGGTGGCCTTGGGCTGCTGCTGCAGCTCTGTGTCATGTGCTCTGTGTGGTCTCGGCCATACACTCTTTCTGCCATGACTCCTGTCCTCCTACCCTTGGAGACTAGGGATAAGGCATGTTCATTCTTCTTGTTTGGAGTCTAGAACTGAAACACTCTCTTTGGTTTGGCTGAGGTTTGAGGACTGGTCTGGTCTGAGAGTCCCCACAAAAAGTCTGGGAACCCCACTGTGGTCTACTCTAGGTCCCAGGCGAACTTGTGGGGGAAATGAAGATGACCATATAAGTACTGAGGGGGAGCCCCTCTTTCCTCTCTTCTCCCTTATACTTCTTTTCCCGTTTCCTTTTTCTTTCCCCTTCCTTCCTTCCTAGTGACTTTTCTGTCCCTCCCCACCCTTGGCCACATCATTTTCTTTTGGCTGTGACAGCTACTCAGGATTCTGAGCATCCTTGAAATGGGTATACATAGCAGACCTTCCATCCTGAGAGATTGATGTTTCAGAAACTGGTGATTATTCAGAGGAGTGGTTAACTGATTGGAGTTTTCTTTTTTCTTTTGGTACTGGGGATTGAACCCACGGGTATTTAACCACTGAGCCACATCCCCAGTCCTTTTTGTATTTTATTTAGAGTCAGGGTCTCGATAAATTGTTTAGGGGGGCTGGGGAGATAGCTCAGTCGGTAGAGTGCTTGCCTTGTAAGCACAAGGCCCTGGGTTTGATCCTCAGCACCCCCCAAAAAAAAAAAAATTGTTTAGGGCCTCGCTGTGTTGCTGAGGCTGGCTTCGAACTCACGCTCCTCCTGCCTCAGTCTCCTGAGAGGCTGGATTACAGGTTTGCACCACCAGCTGATCAGAGTTTTCTGACAGAAGTAATTTCATGAACATAGGAGATAGATACTGATTCAGATGACTTTAAGCTCCCAAGATTCTGGGCTCCTGAAAGGCCAGGTATTATATATATTTTGAAGAAGTTGTGCATGCAATGGAGGGGTGTGTGTGTGTGTGTGTGTGTGTTGGTGGGGGAGGGGCAACACAGAAAACAAGTGGAGACTCAGAGAGCTGGAGAATCTTTAAAAATGTAGTTAATGCTTTTCTAAATTTCTGTTTGTTTTCCTAGGCAAACATTCTTATGTAAACGTATTTTCATAAGACAAACCATATTCTCCTCTCCTTTCCTGGTTGATGTGCCACCTCAGTGAAATCCCTGACTTGACATTCAAGTCCCTACTCTGTATGCAGACACCGTGTAAGCATCTACCTCATGAAAACAGATGAAAACCTCTGGATTTCACTGGATCTACTTCATGCATTTGTCTTCTCTTTTTACTGCCTATGATAAAACCCCAAAATACATGATATTTTATTCTCTTAGCCATCTCCTGGGGGGAGGTTCTATCTCCCATTTGAACCATTTTGACACACACACAGAAAAAGTGGTAAATTTAAAAATGTCAGCTTAAGAACAAAAACCCTGTTTTAATTGATTTGGCCTCTCTTTCTGACTTACCAGGTATGAAAACTTAGATGATAAATCTAGAAGCATGTGTTTATTCTTCCTTGTCCTTTTTCCCCTTCCTTCTTAAAAGTTATCAGGGCCTGCTTGAATTGTGGTGCATTTTTTCTTGTCAGAGTTGATTTGATTTCTGGCCCCCTTGCCTCCCAGCCTACACTTTGGGTAATGATGCAGGGGTGGCAGATTGATGGGGAAAGCATTCACAGTGCTGCTCTGGATGTGGATTTCAGCATGCGTGCTGTCTGCTGCCAGCGACATTTAGCAGATGGACTTGGAGAGGTGGATTGGGCCTTGACAGGAGGGGCCTCTGGGGAAGCATTTGCCCGGTGGTATGGGGCTGGTTCTGCCCTTTCTCACCTAGCCATTTTGGCCCTGGCCCCCTGTTCCATCTGTCACAGCATCAATAGAGATTCAACTTGACTATTTGTTATGTTTAGTTTTCAGTGCATGGATGTGGAATTCTTTGAGTGTTTCTCGAAGGGGTTTGCTGGGCTTCTTGAATTTTTAGTTTTACATATTTCATCAAATTTGGGGAGCTTTTAGTCATTTTTTCTTTAAATATTAATTTCTTCCCTGATTTCTTTCTTCTCCTCCTCTGGGATGTCAATGCTATGAACATTCAACCTCTTGGTATCATTGCATCGGTCCCTGAGGCTTATTTATTTTTTCCTCCCAAATCATTTTTCTCTCTGTTGTTTAGATGAATACTTTCTATTGTTCTACTTCCAAATTTATTGACTCTTTCTTATGTCAGATTCATTCTACTGTTGATCTGCCCACTGAGATTTTTATGTCAGTTATTATCTTTTTCTTTTCTGGTATAGGGGATTTTGTTTTTTTTCTGGTACTGGGGATGCAACCCGGGAGTGCTTTGCCACTGGCCTCTCCAGTCTTGTTTTTCATTTTGTAACAGGGTCTTGCTATGTTGCCAGCCTGTCCTCGAACTTGTGATCCTTCTCCGTAACCTGCTGAGTTGCTGGGATTACAGGAGCATGCCGCTGCACCTGACTGGTTATTATATTTTTTGTTTAAAATTTCCATGTGACTCCTGTGTCTTTGTTAGACATTCTATGTTGCCATTGGTTTCAAGGGCATACACCTCTATTTCATAAAGTATTCTTTTGTTGTTGTTGTTCTAATTAGTTATATACGACAGCAGAATACATTTCAACTCATTGCACACAAATGGACCACAACTTCTCATTTCTCTGGCTGTACACAATGTAATTGTGCGATCATACATGAACATAGGGTAATAATGTCCATCTCATTTCACCTTCCTTCTCACCCCATATCCCCTCCCCTCCCTCACTTCCCTCTGCTCAATCCAAAATTCCTCCATTGTTCAATAGCACCCCCCCCCATTATGGATCAGCAACCATATATCAGAGAAAATATTTGACCTTTGGTTTTTTGGGATTGGCTTATTTCACTTAGCATGATATTCTCCAACTCCATCCATTTACTTGCAAATACCATAATTTCATTCTTCTTTAAGGTTGAGTAATATAGAGCACTAATCACCAGGATATATAAAGAACTCAAAAAACTTAACACCAAGAAACCAAATAACCCAATCAATAAATGGGCAAAGGAACTGGACAGACACTTCACAGAAAATATACAATATCAACAAATAAATGGAAAAAAAGTTTAACATCTCTAGCAATTAGAGAAATGCTAATCAAAACTCTTATAAGATTTCATTTCACTCCAGCCGAATGGCAATTATCAAGAATACAAGCACTAATAAGTGTTGGCGAGGATGTGGGGGAAAATATACAATCAAACATTGCTGTTGGGACTGAAAATTGGTTCAACCATTCTGGAAAGCAGCATGGAAATTCCTTAGAAAACTTGGAATGGACCCACCACTTGACCCAGCTATCCCACTCCTAGGTTTATACCCAAAGGACTTAAAATCAGCATAGTCAGTGATGCAGCCACATCAATGTTTATAGCAGCTCAATTCACAATAGCTAAACTATGGAACCAACCTAGATGTCCTTCAACAGCTGAATGGATAAAGAAAATGTGGTATATATACACAATGGAATATTACTCAGCCTTAAAGTATTCTTATAATAGTTGCTTTTAAGTCAGCATCAAAAACTTTCACCATCTGTGTCATGCTTTTACTGATACCTGTGATTGTCTTTGTCTCATACCAGTTGGGATTTTTCTGATTCTTCATGTTTAGTGGTTTTGGAATGTTTTCTGAATATTTTAAATGTTTTATTTGGAGACTGACTTTTGCTTGAAGACTATGAATAATATTGTTACATTAGTTTTAACTGACAATCAGCCAAGTTGGGTTCAGGCACTGAGTTCCTGTGGATTGTGACTTCAATGTTAATTCTGTTTCCAAAGCCTTTGCAGTGTATTTCAGGTCTCTTCCTGTGCCTTCTCTCCAGCGGCTAGTCTGGGACCAGGGTAGGGGTCTGTGTTAGCTCAGTTCTTCTTCTTCTTCTTCTTTTTTTTTTAGTGGGGTAGATATTTTCATTATTTTTTAGTTTGTTCTGTTTAGATATACATGACAGTAGAGTGTATTTTGACATATTATACATACATGAAATACAACTTAGGATCCCATTCTTGTGGTTGTACATGATGTGGAGTTACATAGGTCAGGTATTCATATATGAACATAGTAAAGTTATGTCCTGATCATTCTACCGTCTTTCCTATTGCCATCCCCTCCATATCCTTCATTCCCCTTTGTCTAATCCAATGAACTTGTATTCTCTCCTCCCCGCTCCCCTTGTTGTGTGTTAGCATCCACATATTAGAGAGAACATTTGGCCTTTGGTTTTTGGGGACTAACTTATTTCACTTAGCATGATGGTCTCCAGTTTCATCCATTTACCAGTGAATGCCATAATTTCATTCTTCTTTACAGTTGAGTAGTATTCCATTGTACCTGTACCACATTTTCTTTATCCATTCATCTGTTGAAAGGCACCTAGATTGGTTCCATATTAGCTCAGTTCTTAAAGTCTGAAATACTAACCAGGATCAGATCTATGCATGTTCTATGCAGATCTATGCAGTTCTAGGGTGAGCTCAGTTCTTCATGAGTCACTTTGTGGGGTTGCTTCCCTGAGCTACTCCTTTACAGTTGCCCCAGTATTATCTCATTCCCTGAGATCTCTGAACCTCTGGATACATTTGGGCTTTGGGTACCTCTGCTTTGCCCATGCTTGGCCACATGCTTCCTCTAAGTGTGGCTGAGCTCAAGGTGAAGCTGTGAGACAAGAGACAGAAAATGGTAGGCTACATGCCATCCTCTGGGGCCACAGACTCAGATGGGATAGGAAGATGGCTTTTCTTCAGAGTTTTAGGTGCCTTTGCGTCCCTACTGTGGCTCCTACCACTGACCTCAGTGGGACTGCCCAAGGTTTAGGATGCAAGAATGGAGAAAATAGGGAAAAGAAGGAAATGGGAACGTTCCCCATTAATGAACAGTAAGTTCTTTCTTCCCTCCTGGGTTCTGAACTAAAGGGCTGCTCTGGGGCTTTCTGTCTGGGCCTGTGCCTCTGTCTATGCCTTGAGTGGGGGTGGGAGGGGTACCAGAAGGAAAAATAATAGTGCACTCACTGCTGGCTCCAGGGTACTCAGAATTCTGGTCTTCTCCCATCTGCCTCCTTACGTTTACTTTTCAGATTCCTCAAATAAGTGCTCCTTGCATTCCATCCAGGTTTTATTACTGCATTCAGCAGGAGACGTGGGGTGGGAGTGAGCTTGTGCCTCTGACCCAGAACTGAAACTGAGGTTCTTTTTATTTTTATGAGATTTTTGATGAAGTACCTGAATTTTAAGCAACAATACAAAACTGACCCCTGCTCTTTTTGAAGCAGGGCTGAGTCTGAGGATGCTGAGGGAAAGGCGTGTGAGTTGTACTCACTCCATTTTGTGCCTCCCCCTCCCCCAACAACTCCTGCAAGCTCCCCCTTCTCTTTCTAAAGAGGAATAAACAGTTTCCTCCAGTCATTGTTCCCTGCCCAGTAACAGATGCTCTTAATTAGGACAAAATTGCAGCAAAATTACTAAGTAAATCTATTTTGCTGTTTTGGTTTGTTTCTTCCAGAAAACCTTGGCTTCTCCAACATCAACTCGACACACACTCAGTATCTTGTTTAATTCGAATCGAGAACTTACAGCCTTGTTCTTCTCCATGGGCACAACCATAACACAGAGAATCAATTGCTAGATTTCTCTCACAGGAAAACTGTTGGATCTGAAATCTTTTGGAGCTTGATAACAGTAGGAATGTCTATTTGGGTGTATTGGCATCTTATCAAAATTATCTCAAACATTCTGTCAATTCTCCATCACACTAAACTGATCATTAAAATCACTTACACAATTTCAACCCCAAAAGAGCTACAGCATTGAAACACAAAGGAATGAACCATTGGAATCTTTCTTTCAGCTTACTTTATCTTTAATTTTTATATCCCCTTCCCCAAAAATGTAAAAAAAAATGCTTTTATAAAAATTGCTTGGAAAGCTGATGGTGGCACTATTCTTAGTTTGACAATTTCTTCATGGGCTGCATGAGGTCATTCATGGGTGTAAGGAAACTGACTGTGAAAAAGGATGCTGTTCTTCCAAATTTTGAGACAAAGAAAGCTTTTACACAGGCAGAGATGGCTCTCTTTTCTAGGTCATGAGTAGGCCTGCATTTTTACTTTCAAAAAATTTTTTTAATGCCACCAGTTTTGCTTGGGGCTATGGTTTTGAATTTGGTAGGCAAAGAAGTATTTTTTTAATTGCTTTATTTTTTACTTTATCTTTTAGGAGCAAAATCTTGGAATTCAATTTCATGGCTTGAGAGAATCAGTTTTTGTTTTTTTTTTCGTAAGAATCAATTTAATGCTGAGATCACAAATGATAAAAATACACAGAAGTCTCATGGCTGTGCTCATTGCAGTCTTTTTGAGTCAGATCCATTATCTCTATTCATTGAATGACTCAGTGGTCATCTCTTTGCCCTTTAGGAAGTAGAATCTCAGATGTCTGTAAGATAGCCACCATGACATGAGTTGAAACTTCTGCTCTCCCTAATCTTAATTTTTAGTTTATAAAGTTTTTTTTTCCTACCTTATGAAGACTTTTACCTAGAAAAAGTCAGCTAGCTTTGCAATGCACAATCCTGGAGAAAGTGCCGGATAAGATCTTGCAAAGCCAAAAGGAGGCTGTGCTTCCTTTCCGTGGAAATCCAGGACTCTGCTTGCCCTGAAAAATTTGTCTGAGATAAGGGAAGGCTTTTTGTGTCAATGTCTGCTGTTTGGGGAGCAGCACTGGATTTGAAAGGAGTAGAGGAGCTCTCATCCCTGCAGAGGCTCTATGACAACTCATTGTAATACTCCATTTGACATTTCAGTGCAGGCCTTCTGAGGACAGAGAGTCAGACAAGTCCAAAATACTGGTACTTCCAGCCCCCTTCTGCTAAGCCTCTGTTTTACCTGTGTAGAGAGGAAGTTTGATGGACATACAGGACTAGGAATCATATTTCTACCTCCTGGGAGAGATGGGATAGCATTGCTATGACCACTTGATACTTGAAACACATGGATAGTATACATTTAGTATACCCTGGTATTTAGGAAACCATTTGAATTAAAATCCTCATAATAAAAAAAATTTCAAGAAAAAGATGGGTTTTGCTCTTTTCTATTAAATCTGCCATTGGTGTTTGAAGGTGCACAGAGAATTCTTTTTGTGGAAATTTGGAAAGGACAAATGTTGATGTGTATACTAAAAAATTAAAACAAATGATAATTGAAAGAGATGATAAAAGCTAGTGGTTTCCATGGGGAAATAATCACGAATTGCTGTCAGACTGATTCCAATAAGAAGAGTGCTTTATGTGAAATGTTTTTTAAATAGCTCAACCAAAGCATCAAGTGAGAGCATCCATTTGTTGTGTGTTTCTATTAGATCCCCATCTGAGACTCCTCAATTTATATTATACACTAGTCCAGCTGCTGTGTTTGGCTTTTTTGTGGTCAAAACTCAGCTGGAAATAAGAAATAGCAGATTGCAAAAAAAGATACTATTTGTGGATCCTTAAGGTAATTCTATAGTCTTACCATCTTGATTCATCAAATGGATTCAGAGTTTTTAATCTGTGAAGTTACTTGTGTATGTTAGCCTTCTTAAATGCTGCTATTGTGTTTAAGGTATCCCTTTAATGATGCTAGAAAGACCTTTGATGTACTTTTGAGCTTCAAGTAGTGGAGACTATATGGTCTATATTTGTAAAATTCTGGCATTTATTATAGAGTAATACTCATACACTCCATCTCTTTGTGTCCCCTATTGTACCCTACAGAAATCTCTGTCACAGCCCCTGATCACTTCATTGCATTTTTTGGTTAACACAGCCATGTCCTATATTAAATCCTAACAGAGCCTGGCCTGAGGCACAAATTCCAGCTGAATGAATGAATGACTCCTTGGCCAAACTTTACTGCCTCTTTCCAAAGAATTCTGCCCATCCAGGTCCAATCTTCCCCCTGCTCCACCTGCTCTGACCTTGGGAGGCTGGCTGCATGGGCCAACCACAGCCTCCCTCTTGTCTGTGTGCCCTTTGGACTTGGCCAGCAGAAGGCAGGAGGCAGGAGATTGGCAGGTGAGATAGACAGAGCAGTCTGTAATAGGACTGGCTGTGTGCCTTTTGAAAGGCTCTTTCCATATTGTTTTCCCTAAGGCTGGTAAAGTCTCTCTTGTATTACCAGCCACAGGTATAGCATTATTCTTTCTTGGTTTCCTTAACCCTGCCCACACCTTTGTAAGTAGTCTTTTGGTGAAATTCTCCCCAATTAGCTAGTTTGAAGGTCTCCAATAGCCTATGGGACTCTGATATTTGCCCAATTCACCCAGATGAAAAAGTTGGTTTAATCTAAATATCACAGTCAATCTCCCTTGCATTATTTCAAGTAAATGCTCTTTCCTAGGCCAGCCAACTTCAAACTTCAAATCAACTGGAGCAGGGGTCAGCAGACTACAGCTTGCAGGCCAAATCCAGTCTTTGGCCTGTTTTTGTAAATGGAGCTTTATTGGAACACAGCCACGACCATTGTTTACTTACTGTCTGTGACTCCCTTTGAGCTGTGATGGGAGGTGAGGGGTTGCAACAGAGTCTGTCTGGCCTGCAAAGTCTAAAATATTAGCTATTTGACCCATGGCAGAGAAAGTTTGCTGGCCCCTGATTTAGAGAAAAACCATACATGTGAACTGCATCGTTTCCATCAAGAGGTTCCTGGGCCAGATGCTGGGGGCACTTGTGAGTGGCCCCAGCACAGTGAGTAGGAGGTTTATAGACCCACCCTGACAGGCCTGTGGAACATTGTGTTGCTGTGCTGATTGCTATGGCCACATGGAAAGAACGTGACCAAGAAAAATGAGGAGGCATTTGTGTTTAAATGTATTTATAATTTGTGATTTCAGAATTCAACAGTTTCCTGAAAAGAATCACTCTCCTGTTTTCAAATTTCCCTATTGAAATTCTTCTATACACATCTGTCCACCCCACCCCTCCCGACCATGGGGCCTTTTTTTGAGAGTTCAGGTTTTATTCAGACGTATATTTACCAGTGCCTGGCACGAAATGGCTGATGCTCAATAAATGTCGTTTGATATTGGTATTCAGAGAAGGAAAGATGAACTAAGGGGCTAGAACACAGGATATCCTGCCGAGATATTAGCTGGTGTTCTCTTGCTCTCTCTGACTCGAGTCTCTACCTGTTCAACCTTCCCAGGGCAAGAACAATTAAAAAAAAGACAAGGCCTTCCTCCCAGTAAAGGTACCCCTTGGGGCAGAGTGGCTACATGATTTATGGGACCCAATGTAAAATGAAATGTGGGGCCTCTTGTTCAAAAATGATAAAGAATTTTAAGGGAACATCAGTAGAATGATCAACCTAGCATGGCCCTCCTACGCCTGCACGGGACATGCCTGTGAGGCCAGCCCTGCCTGTCCATCCCTGAGGAAAAGACAGCCTGCGGGAGGCCGGGGAGGCTCTTTCCATCTAGAACACGGTGCTCAGCCACAGCAAGGGCCTCACAGGGGCAGGGGGCACTAAGGCTGTGGGCTCTAGGACTCTGCAGTGACGTGTGTCTAATGCTGCCTAACTCGGGCAACGCTTTATCATTTCCAGAATGTTTGCACATATCTCAGACCCTCACATGGGAGAGGATTTCCCTTCCCTGAGTCCAGACACCTGGATTCACAGTGACTAACCTGCTTGCTTCTCCCTGACTTCTTGTTTTCCATTTAACCCCAAGTCACCTGGGCCACCCCCTCACAGGCCACCAACCACATTTGTACCATCAGGCTGTGTAGCTATTTCTTTTTTGGGTACAGATGGTTCCCACAACACCCACCCAGAGGACAAAGTGTATGCGTGAGTGTTCCCCTTATCTCGTACCCAGAATCCTGCCTGCCCATCCTCACCATAGAAGGAGGTTCAGTGGCCACTCTGCAGGAACCCCAGTGCCATGATCCTTGAAGACCTTCCTGATGCTGGACATTCACCTTGGCAGGTGAATGGAGCTGCTGGAGCATTTCCTAACCCCCATCCCTTTCCTGCCCTGCAGGTTGAGCCCTCCCTTTCCCTTGGAATCACACACAGTAAACCTCCTGGAGGTCTCCAGGTGGTGACAATACAGGAGAGGAGCTCCAAACTGTCTAGCAAGGACATCATAACCTGTGTGTCCTCTTGACTGGAGGAGTTCCCACTTTCGTATCTTCTTAAGCACTGCCATCCCCCTGTCCTTCATCTACCCAACCTTGGTGCAAAAGAGGATCCAGGGGCTCGTCCCAAACTACCTTCTTGTGTTCTCTGCTGAAAAGTGAGGGCCACATCACAGTACTAGAAAACCACACTCTGGTCTTGGTGGTGACAGTTCCAGAGTTCTTATCCCTCCCCCCGCCCATGTGCACGAGCTCAACCACTAGATGGTGTCACCCCATCTCCCTGTGCCTGAGTGTTGGTTCCCCACAAAGATGAGATTCCAGCCCTTAGGGTACCACCAACGTAAAAAACTGGCCCTTAGGGAGCGCTAAACTTGGGTAACCATAGTAGATTAGGGACTTTGTTTTCTGACTGGGGATTGGCACCAGGTAACATAAAGTTGCAGTTAAGGTACAACCTGATGAGGTCAAGTGGCATCTGATAAAAAGCTTAGGCAGTCCCCAGAGCCCTTGCAGTCTCCTGCTTACCTTGGGCACTGGGCTTCCTGAGGTCTCATTTGTCTCCCATGATAGATGTGACCTTAATGACAGCAGCTGCAATGAACCCCCTGCTGCCTCTGTGCACACGTGCTTGTTTTGGCAGCCTTGACCCTGTCTGATACTCTCCCCACCCCGCCCTGCTCCTCATTCCTTACACACTATGTTCTCTGTCTCTCACAGGGTCCCCGGTGGCATATAGAGCTCCAGCCTTGGGCAGGCCCTGCTCAGTCTCTGGATGAAGAAGCCTTGAGGTTTCTGCGATACATCAGCACCACCCAGGTTGTGTTTGAGGCTCAAATGGGTTTGGAATATTGATTGCCCCTTTGAAACCTAAGTTCCTGAAGGGTGGGGAGGTTCTGAGTGACTCCCGATAGGGACTTGACAGGGACCTGATTTCTGAGATGTTGCTGCTTAAATTTATCCACTCTCTTGGAGGCAAATAAAATGCTTTCATTTGCTCAGGCATCTTCTTTCCTCCAGGAGTCTCATCAACCTGAAACGTTCTAATGATTCATCCCAAAGTGTTTTAAAGATCCACTTTAGAAAATTGCTTTGGAAAACCATTTGAAGTGACAGATTCATCCCTGTGAGTAGGCAGTCATGTGTGTCACAAAACCACACTGTCATCTGGAGGCCTGAGCTCCGGTTGGTATTTGGAGGCATTTGCCTTTTCACTTCTCCGCCACAGATGCTTGGCAGTCAGGGATGCAGTAGGCAAGAGAGCAAAGGAGTCTCTGAGGCAGAAGGATGGGAAGTTAATGAATCCAAAGTCTCCCTCTCCTTGGAGCACTTTAAGTCATTACCGAGCAACAGCCTTTATTAGTGACTTAACACATAGTGGCAGCTCCGGCCCAGCTTCAGGCTGAGTCAGTGCCCTGAGCAGGCAAAAAGACTGTCCATTAAGGAGAGTCTATGGCTCTTGACACGTTAATCAGGAGGTTTCCGTTCTCAAGTTGCCTGATCCTGGGAAAAAGACAGATATAAGAGGAGATACAGGCCCAAGGGACACTTAAGCCCTGAACTGAGAAGTGCTAGTAAATTAAGAACCCTGACTGCCTGGGAACTGAGCATAGGCCCACTTGGGGAACTTCCCTCTGGCCTGGCTGTGGCCCGGGCATGGATATCCTGGATTCTTTTTATTTCCTTCGTCCCACTGGCTCTTGGCACCTCTCTCCTCTTCCTAAATCTCACTGTCAGCAAAACCCATTTTTTTTAATCCATGGAGGGAATGTATTTCTTGGTCTTTAAGATGCTGGTGTAGGGGTAAAAGAAAGTCCTGTTCTCATATGATGCGGTCAGACGATCATAGAGATTTTAATACCTGTCACCCAAACATGGAATTAAAAGCTTATGGAATTCATCGTGGATGATGAAGTGATGAATTGGTCCCTGCGCTTTACATAATTTCATCTTATTTTGCTGCTGCAAGTTAATTTGGTGGACTTATGCAGACTTAATTAAAATACTGAAATTTTAATTTTATACTTTGGCTTTATATGAAAGATAGGAAGCTCTTAATGATGACTTTAAAAAGCTCTTAAAGTCCTCAGAGAAAAAGGAGAGGTGTTAAATTTATAAATTGAATTTGAGAACTATGGACTCCACCTTCCAAAATTAATTTACTGAGTATAAGACTCCACATGCCATTTTTTTTGGTATTTTAAGTAACTTATATAAAGCGTATTTACTAGAAGATGATCTTGAAGTATGCAATGGTCATTTCAGACTCCTCTCATGAGCTATGATCTGAAAGAAGAAAAATTCTGAAAAATAAAAAGACAAGTGAAGAAGAAGAAGAAATAAAACAATGTTCTCTGATGTGATGCAGTCTGATACTAGAACCCTGGGCAATTTCCTTTTCCTTTGTTTCTCTGGTTTGAAAAGATAGAGATTGGATTAAATTGTTTCTAATGTCTCTCCCAGTTCTGTGATCTTGTGCAGAGATCTTGAGTCCTGTTCAGAGAGAAGAATAGGATTTTTATTAAGCAAGGATCTTTGAACACCTGCAACATACTAGGAACTGTGTTAGACCCTGGGAATATAATCTCTGCCCTCAAGAGCTAACAAATGAGTTGTGAAGGCAGATAAGTGGATGCATACTTATTATTCAGTTTGATGAGTGCAATGAGAGAGACCTGACTGTTGACGCTGTAGGGAAGATCTCCTCACCCACTGCAGCCCCCACATGCACTCTTTGGCTGGTTCTAGGATCCCAATTAATATAGGAGCTGATGAATAAGAGAAAAGCATAAAAGTTTTATTAAATTTACATGTATGTGGGGATCTTCATGAGAGAAGATCCAAAAAAATAAAAATAAAAAAATAAAAAATGACCAAAGCCTGATGCTTTTTTCTTTAAGATAAAGAACAATAAACTTGTAAAGGAATGATTGATGGGACAAAAAGTCCAGATGGGATATCTGGACTAGGGCAGTATATTCTCTGGATGCTTCCGAAAGAGATGTGGTAGTGATGAGGATGCAAGAGCTAGTAGAAGGTAGGATCAGCTTAAACTATTTATTTGGTTTCATTGCAGTCCCAGTTACCGGTCTCTGGTGATCAAGACTCTTTTCTGGCTTTGGTATGGAAAAGACATCTTTCCCAAAAGAACCTTAATATTTTGCTGCATGTGGGAAAAGACAGGCCAAATGATCCTTGCTGAAGTTACAGTTACTAACTTGATTTCAGCTTGAAGTAATCAATATACCAGTTGGGCATATTTTGAAATGGCATGC
Organism: Sciurus vulgaris; assembly: GCF_902686455.1. Lineage (NCBI taxonomy): Eukaryota > Metazoa > Chordata > Mammalia > Rodentia > Sciuridae > Sciurus > Sciurus vulgaris. Next base: position 54,572,011 of record NC_136467.1, read on the forward strand.
CTTGAACTTCTTCAAAGTTCAGTAGAAGGATTTTTATCCTTTAGAAAGAATGAGATAAAATTCCAGACCACTTACTGGTTTTGTAATCAAGAGTCATTTTATTCAGGAAAAGTATTGGTGCTTTGATGCACTTCCAGGTTAGTAAGAGACCAGCAAGGGGGAGCCATCAGAAATGACAGTAAATGGTTCTTTATCCCACTCTTTTGCTAACCATTGCTTCCTCCCATCCCCTATGTAATACAGAGTTTTGGGGCTTCTTTGGTGGCTTATGCCCCACTTAGAGCTCATCTTGACAATGAATGTCTGTAAAACTGGCAGAATATTAGAGTCACTGTTACCTAAAATTTTTCAGTTAGCAGTACTGAGTCATAATGGGCTAGGGAAAAAAAAAAAAATCTCTGAAAGTACTTAAAGTGAATTCCACCCCCATCCTCTTATGCTGCTTTTCAAAATTAAAAAAGAAAATTAATTCCCTCAAATCTGTGTTCAAACTTCTGCAGTGAGGCCTGGCATTTGATATGTTCATTGTTGATTTGCTTTATCCGTGCATTAGTGCAGCAGGTTCTGAGGACCTGCTGATGGCCAGCAGTGTGCTGGGCTCTGGAATATCCAAACCCTGCCCCCAACATACTGGTAAACAGTTAGCATGCAAGAGAGGTATGGCAATAGGGGGTGGACAGATGGATGGGGAAGGCTTCCTAGGCCAAGGGAACTTGGGAATAGAGACACAGGGCACACAGGACAGCATGGCATTAGATAGCCATAGGCATGACCCTGGGCCTGTGTATTGCAGTGACCTTAGTTCTTTCTTTGTTTTTTCCTCTCCTCCTCCCCTCCCCTCCCCTCCCTTCCCCTCCCCTGTCCTCCCCTGTCCTCTCCTCTCCTCTCCTCTCCTCTCCTCTCCTCTCCTCTCCTCTCCTCTCCTCTCCTCTCCTCTCCTCTCCTCTCCTCTCCTCTCCTTTCCTCTCCTGTTTCTTTCCTTTTCAGTACCAGGAATTGAACCCAGGGGTACTTAGACACTGAGTCATATCCCCAGCCCTTTTTCATTTTTATTTTGAGACAGGGTCTTGCTAAGTAGTTTAGGACCTTGCTAAGTTGCTGAGGCTGGTTTTGAACTTGTGATCCTCCTGTCTTAGCCTCTGAAGCTGTAATATTTCACTTTTTAATGGAACACCAGAGGATATGGCATTTGGGTAGAGAATGTAGAACATCAAGTTCAGTCTAATTAGGTATTTTTTTTTAACATTAAAGACCATGATTTACATGTAGGTTCTGTAGTCAATGATGATACTGTCTGCTGCTGACAAAAAATGGTTAAATCATAAATACAGTGCTCTGTTCTGAGGGAAGGCTCCAGATCTAGCTTTTTATGGCAACCCCCAAACCATATGCCTCCAGGAAGCAAGCCTTGCTGTGCAAAATTAATCTAAGCAATAGTGGCTTAGGAAAAGAAAAAATATGTTTTAAAGTTGACCTGTTTTTCTATTATTTATCTATTTATCTAATTATCTACACATATACTTGTTAAGACAACCTGAGTGTGAATGTTCACACTATAACTTTACAACACCATAGAAATAGCATCCATTATTTTTACTGCTGCACACGCACACACACACACACACACACACACACACACACACACACACACACACATACACCAGGATAAAAGCAAAAGAAATACAATATCCTTGAGCCTTTCAAAATAATGGGACTGTGTGTATATACTGTTTATACAGTCAATCATTGAAGTGATTCTTGCTAAAAGTCCCCAGATTTTAAGGGTTCTACATTCCACTTACAGGTTGGCAGTAATACTGTTCAAGCTTTGGGATACAAAGTGAACTGAAAATAAATTAGCCCTTTAAGCTAAATAACTAAAAAGAACATTTCAGAAAATTTTTTCCTGAAGTTTGTTTTCCCTTGTCCAGGCCTAATTCTCTTTACATGGCTAAAATTACAAGGGTATTAGACAGAGGACATAATTTCTTGAGTTGAAGCTTAGCTTGAAGTTGTTACCCTCACTTATTTTGCTTGCAAGAGAGTTTATGTAAGCCCTGGCCATAAATCTTAACTAGAAAGTTTGAAAAATCAATATTTAATTAAATTTTAGGAGTAGAATTTATGAAGGACTCCTAGTTGCTTTCAAAAGCTCATGTCTGTCAATGAGATGGTTAATAAATGGTTAAAACTAGATAACTCCTGTTTTATTTTCAAGCTAAGAAAAAGAAGGGGGCACATTATCAGAGAGATTGAATGGAAAAGAATGTTTCTTCTTATAAGGATATGTCTGTGCAAGATGAAATCTTAGAATAAGAAGAAATGCTTAGACAAAGTGTTGTCTTCAATAAGATAAAACCCTGTTGCCTGGCATTGACAAAGGAGATCAACAAGACCTTGAAGCCCTCTTGACTCTTCATACCTGACTTTTGGAGGCCTCAGACTAATTGCTGGTGCCAAGCCCCTTGGCCCTTTGTTAGGGGCGAGTTGTTTGCAGTTGAAAGCCTTGGCCCACATGTAGCTTCTTGCCTTAATTCACTAAGGAAAAGGTGAGACCAGTTTGGAACATTTCCCTGGGATTTTACAAAAGGCTGAAACTTCCAGTAACCTGCAGGACCGTCTGCATAAGAATCAGCCCAGGGAGCTTATTAGAATGCACATCCCCAGGCATCAGTTTCAGAGATTCTGATTTTGCAAATGTGGATTGGGACCCTGGAACCTACATTTTTAAGTAGCTCACAGGTGATGCTGAATGCAGGTAGACCACACCGTTAAGAAACTCTGTGGAAGAGGCTGGAGTTAGATTTTGATGATGCTGGAAAGGAACTGTATACAAAGGTCTGTGAATATCCATATTCTATCTGTCATTTTGGAGGTTCTTAGGGAGACATGCCCACAAAGAACAATAACTATGGGAATCCTCATACCACTTTAGGAAAAAAAAAAAAAAAAGTCCAGGAAGCTGCCCTGGAGCAATGGCTTAGGATCATTTGGTAAAGGCATTGCTTAGGGTCCCACAGAACTGCTCTGCTGGAGGCAGGGCATGGGGCAGAGTAGTAATGAAGGTGCCCATGTTTAAGGCATAGTAATATGCCCACTAGAAGATCAGGGCTCAGTGAACACATTGAGCTCTGATTAATTAGATTAGCAAACTTCCCTGCCCTTGGGTGGGTGAGTGGGGAAGAGGAGTGGGGCAAGCAGAAACATAATTTCCTTTTCTCTATGGGAAACAAGTAAAGATGAATTACACAAATTAAGATGCTAATGCACTCAGTTAATAAATGTATTCTATAGTAGTTGCTTGAGAGAAAATTAAATTCCATTTTGTATTGGTATTTTCCCCCCTTTAAACAGTTGTTAGAGATAGAGAAGTAGAAAGGAAAAAGAATACCTAGTATTTTGCTTTTTAAGCCTTCCTCTAAGATTGTTAAATCCTAGTTGAAGATTCTTACAGTGGCTGATAAATATCTCCAGGACGGTTTTGCTAGGCCAGCCCTTGTATAGCAAAAGCAAAGATGCTGTACTAGTTGAATAGGCTTTGCATGATATGCTCTTCTTAGATTAGAGCTTTGAAAAATCAAATAAAAAAAATTGGGCAAGCTTAGAAAAATCATCTAAAGAAAATGACTTGCTGTTGTATTTTTCAATGAATTAAGGCACTAAACCTGAAAGTATCCTTTGTGTGAGAGTGGTCTGATTTTCTATGGTGTGACAGCAAGAGCTGCTGTGTCATGGAGCATCGTGATAACTATGAGAACTTTGAGGGATGGGAAGGGGACCCTGCTGCTCAGTAAGGTGAATATCTTGGCCATTCTAACAGCTCAGCCATGCAAACTGTACTGGCCTCAAACACAAGTCAGAATCCCTCATGAAGTGCATCTGCTTAATGTGCACTTGGAATTTGAGACTAACTTCTGCTTGACTTAGACCCACATTCTCTTTGGTTTTCTTATCTAGTTTTGATGGATAAGTTAAAAGAAGTGCTTTGGTTAGCTGGGGAAGGACCTTCTGCCTGGAGCTCCTGTCCTTCTCTCCCAGGAGGGAGGCTCATTAGAGCACCTTATCACACAGAATACCCTCTTATCAGCAGGGACTGCCTATTAATTTCCCTTGAACTGTCTACCTTGGATAAAACATGCCACCTTTCTGACCTTAGTGGCCCCATCTTATCTGCCTGAGATAAGGAATAGATAACCTTGCCAGTGTCCCTCTGAGGTCTGTGTCTGTAGTTGTATTGCATATCTCATGGTAGGGACATTGTCTGCACTGTTCTCCATGTCTGGAATGCTCTTCATGGTCTGAGCCTCTCTGTCAACTTCTGTCCACCCTCTAAGACTAATGCACCTCTGCAAAGCCTCCTGACACCACCCCCATCTCTACTTCCGATTTGCTCTCTGAACAAACAGCGACAGCAGTTCTTAACTTCCCTTCAAACCTGTGCTGAGTTTCCATGAGGTTACTCATTATCTGGTATGTAATTGAAATTCCTCTAAACATTTTACAGCAGCCATGTGGTTCCCTAGGGAGGGAAATAGTGAGAAGTGGAGGACATAACTCTTCTGTTAAGAATTTTATGGACCAGGGAAGCAATCAATCTCTACCTACTATTTATCATCTAACATTTTTAAATTATTCATATTGATTTCCAATCCTTACAGATTGCATGTGATCACATGAGTACAGACAGCTTGGCTACTGACTCCAGCTCTGCAAAGAAGCCCTGGTTGGTGTGTCTTGATGACAGGTTTGGCTTAGCTCATCAAATCCGCAACAAGCAGTGCCGCCTCTACTCTTTAGGGTAAGTACATTTATTTATTTATTTAAATAGCAGAAGGAAACAAAATTTCCTGCAGGCAATCATGATTTTTTTTCAGCAATACAAAATTCTGACTCTGCGCTGTATACAGGTGCTGGGCTTTGCCTTATGCCTTTGTCGCAGACTGAACTGTTGTGAAACTGTGGGCACAGGCAGATCACTGGGGCCACTTGGCCAGAGTCACTTTCTCTCCCATTTTGTTGGTAGTAAGTTGGCAACTTCAGTTCTCAGCATAAGGATGATCCTCTTAAGGAAACCAATGGTTTCCAGTGAGAATTAGAACACCTTTATTATAAAGAGAGAAGAATATTAATGAATATAGTTAGAAAAAGAGTATGCTAGGAATTTTATACACAATTATGAGTGACCCAAGACAAATAATGGATACTGTTGGATTTTTATATTTGGTACCAGGAGGTTAGTCAGCTTTTCATTGCTGTGACATAAACAACTTAAAGGAGGAAAAGTTCATCTTGGCTCATGGATTCAGTCAGTTGGCTCCATGACCTTGAGCCTGAGGTGAGCAACATCATGGTAAAGGGCGTGACAGAAGAAAGCTGCTCAGGTTATGGCAGCCAGGAAGTAGAGAGTGGGTGGGCGAAGGGGCCAGGAACAAGAAATATTCTTGCAGGGCACACACTCAGTGACCTACTTCCTCCAACCACACCTTATTGCCTATAGTTTCCATCATCTCCATTCAAATTACTAATCAATCATAGGGATTAATTCAATAATGAGGTTAGAGCACCCGTAATCCAATTGTGTGCTAAAAGCCCTAGCTCAGAACATTACTGCACTGGGGACAACACAGGAGTCTTTGAGGGATCCAAACCATAACAACTAATGTTAAATCTATGTATAGTTTTGTACATTTTTAAAAAATAAAGGGGACTCTTATGAAAACCATGTAATTTTGTCACAACAGAAAAATTGATATTCAATTATTTAGGTGGAAAATGACCTATATGTACAAATGAATTTAGAGAGGCTTTTTAATGTTTTTCTCTGTTTTGGTACCAGGGATTGAACCCAGGGGCGCTTAACCACTGAGCCACCTCCCCACCGCTTTTTATTTCTTATTTTGAGTAAGGGTCTTGGTAAGATACTTAGGGCCTCACTAGATATGCTGAGACTGGCTTGAACTCACGATCCTCCTGCCTTAGTCTCCCAAGCCACTGGGAGTACAGGCATGCGTCACAACACCTGGCTAGAGAGCTTTTTGTAAATGGATGAACATAATGATGAAATGAGACTATTTCACCAAATATATCAGTATTTTTATAAATGGCCTTAAACTTACAGATAATATATGTCTCAAAAGAAAAGCAGGAAGAAATTATTTTTGTTAAAACTTTTTTCCAAAAGACTCGTTGGTAGGAAATATGTAGGTTCTCAGGCTAGACCATTGAAATCTTTTTCAGAAAGTGCTTAGGACTATAAAGTCACATGCCTGTTCCTTGCCTCTGGTCCTTATTACCTACCTCCATGGCATACATTCAGATAACCAGAATCATAGGTGTTCAGGATTAAGAACAGACAAAGGCAATGTGGAGAGCTCCCCAAAGGTGCTGATGGAGAGCGGATCACCATTGCTGTCAAACTGTAACAAACAAGAATTACTAGTCTTTGTGGATTTAAAAAAAAAAAAAATCCAAAGAATTTAAAATTTCTTTAAAAAAAAGAATTTAGAGGTAATGGATACATATAGGTTAAATGAAGATATACTGATGGTGTGTATTGGTGGGGCTTGGCACACAGTAGGCACTCAATACATATTTGCTATGTAAATGATGGGCTGAGGGGAGGAGGCTAGGAAGGGAAGCTCTTCATTAAATTTGAAGGCTTGGTTTAAATGATGAGTTGCTCAGCCAGATGGTTAGAACTGAGCTCTTTTCCTGGGAGTCCACTAGCTCAGCTTCAAGACTTTAGGAAGAACAGGAAGTTGTGACAGCAGAATTTATTTTATGTCATATTAAAGATGTATGAAAGTAGGTCAAAAAATAATTGCAAAGTATTGCATGCAAATTGGAAATCTCAGCTTGGTCCTGTTTTCTGCTCTGAAATGCCTTTATTTTTTACGCTCTGAAATAATTTCATTTAAAGCATATAACTGAGTAAAATAAAACTTAAAAAGTTGTTTTTAGGGAAAAACATTAAATTCCTTTTTCCTTATACTTCAAAGCTGTTAGATAAGATGGTTGTATAGTCAGATTTCAGATTAGTACATATAAAAAGATAGTTTTTTACTTTCATTTCAATGTTTACCATTCAAAATCAACTTTGTTAAGAGTGGATGAGGACATTTGAATTCCACTGAGAAAAGAAATGAATAGATTAGAAGCGTCAATATTTGATTAAAAAAAACATGAAAGAGCTTAGTTGAAAACTGGAAACTAAAGAAAATATTTTTGATGGCTGGAAAAGGATGCTTTGGATTGTGGATGATAATGTTGATTGACCTGTGGCTTAGGATCCAGAATCCAGAAAAGCACCTCCTGTTGAGGTGAGTTACACACTGGGTGGGGGGCACAAGCAGAGAGCTGGCTGACAACATCTCAACTGATGCTGAGAAGACCTGGACCTGAAGTGGTGGTCCTGAAATGAAGGTCAGCCACAGGGAATGTGGGCCCCATCCCAGCATCTGGGAGTGTTGGGACAGTTGCATGATGGGTAAGGAAGTCAGGTGGTGAGTCAGTGGCCCCTACCTATGGGGGGATGTGATGCAAACTCCCAGGGTGTGGCAGCAAGAAGAACAGGTCATTTCTGGGCCCAGTAATTCCCGGACAAACTAAAGATGCAGCTGTGAGGCAGGAGTGACCTTCCTGGAATGAGGACACAGCAGTCAGAAGACAAACACCAGTGGCCCTTATCTGTCCCACCTGATTTTTTCCACCACAATAGCTAAAGTTGGTGTTCCCACTACTGTCTCTCTGATGGAGAATTTTCTTCACCAGGAGTCAAACGTTTTATTCCAGAGTTAATGTGAAAGGCATTTATCTTGTCCAGTGTACTCTGTGTGATGTTCCACTGAAAGTTAAAATAGGATCCTTCATGACTTTGACCTGTGAAGACAGGGGAAGGCAGGGAGAAGGAAGGTAAATATTACAGGAAGGGGAAAGAGAAAAGAAATAAGGAGAGGCTGTGCATTTGGAGGATGACACTGTCCACCTCGCAGCCTCAGGCAGGGTTTTCCCTGCAGGTACAGGAGAGATGTCGGGCAGTGGTGGGGAGGACAGGGGAAGAAAAGAAGATAAAGTGAGAAATATCGCCTATTTTACTGTTCATGTCAAAGATTATATTTTAGGGGTAGAACTGGATGTGAAAGGGAGAAGCTGAGCTAGCACATAGGTAAACATTCTCCATCCCTTCCTTAGTTCTGTGGTAGGTTGTAGTATTTGTTTTCAAGACATAAATTCGTCGTATAAGACAGAAGAAGATTTCATAAGTGACACATGGTTAGGCAATAAGAGCCAATATTTTATACAGAAAATCTGGCTCTTCCGGTTGCTGTGAGCATTTCAAGAAGGAATGAGCTTCAGAGCCAAACATTTTTGTCTTACAGTAGTTTAATTAAGACAGCGGGAAGGGTGTTATCATAGTATATGTGAATGAGGAATCAGGAAATTGTGGACTCAAAGATTCCTTTTTAGATATCTTTTTTTTCAAATACTTTTTTAGCTGTTGATAGACCTTATTTTATTCATTTATTTATATGTGGTACTGAGAATTGAACCCAGTGCCTCACACATGCTAGGCAAGCGCTCCATCATTGAGCCACAACCCCAGCCCCTTTTTTAGATATCTTTTCCCTAATCACCCTCCATGAATTTGCAAAACCATAGATGTACTAATATCTGCTTATGTAAAGTATAATAGCTGTGCATTGTATGTAAGGAGTGGAAGATTCCCCCAGAATCCATTTCACCTCCTTAGGAGTGACATCCCTGCTGAGAATATAAGTTTCAGGTGAAATCCTGCCATGTTATTTAACAAAAATCAATAATTACAAAATATTTTATACACTATTAAGGGTCATTTATGCTTTGCAAGACCTATTTCTCCCCCTTTATTATTTGGCAGTTTGGAGATTAAGATAATCCTTTGGCCAGATTCTCTGGCTCCTATTGGATTGGAGAATGGAGTTCTGAAAGCCCTGGGAAAATGGTAATTGCCTCACTGTTTCCAACGCCTCTTCCTTTAGTGATCAGGGTTTAAAACTTTCCCTGTATCTTCTCGGGTTTATTTTATGTTTTTTAGCATTTAAACAGCTTTATGCAGATAGAAATTTACATATTTAAACTGCATAATTCAATGGTATTCTAGTCACTATAGAAAATTTTAGGACATTTCGTCATCCCCCCAGAAGGCCTGTAATTGGGAGCAGGCACTCCCAATCTATGACCTTCGTGACTGTTTTCTTTCAGTTAGCATCATGTTTTCAGAGTTCATCTGCATTGTAACATGTGTCAATGTATTATTCATGTCTGAATAATACTCCATTGTATGGATATACCACATTCTGTTCATCCACTCATCAGTTGAAGAACGTCTAGGTTTTTCTGCTTTTTGGTTACTATGAAAGTTGAGATAACATTGATGTAGAAGTTTTTGAGTGGACATTTTCATTTATCTTGAATATACCATTTTACGTTCTCACCAGTGATCTGTGAGAGTTCTATTTTATCCTTGCCAACACTTATTATTTTGGTCTTTTTTTTTTTTATTATATCCATTGTAGTGGAAACAGGGAAAGTTTTAAACCCTGATCATTGAAAGAAGAGGTGTTGGAAACAGTGAGACAATTACTAAAAAGGGTATTGTGGTTTTGATTTGTATTTCCTCCTGGTGAATGGTCTTGAGCATCTATCTATTCATGTGCTCAAACTCTGAATTTTTAATTTCTAGGGAATATAAAAGTCACTCACTTTAATACTCAAGAATATTTTTAAAAGAGTGACCAAGGACCTGACACAGTGCCACAATCCATCCCTTTTACCCTTCAGAGGTATAAAATGGCAGGTGGTTGCCAGGACTACCCAGAGCTAGTTCAAAAACCCCCTTGGTACAGCTTGTGAAAATGTACCCCTCTCTCCCAAGAGCCATACTGCCATCTGCCAGGAACTCATGACTGAGTCATTCTGAAGTGAATGGCACCTCCTAGAGTTGTTGAGTACACAGCTCACACAACCGTGTGCAGGAATCCCGGTGGGTTTTTTCTGGGACATCGGAGAATAGCTAAAGTGATTACTCTAATATTCTACATTACCATTGAAAATCAAGTTGCCCCTTCCTTTTTCTTCAATAGCTCTTAGGTTTAATGGTCCTTCTATACTGAAAAGTTTGTTGTGACCTCCAACTCCACCAGTAATGTAGGCAGAATAATATTTATCATCATGAATTATACAATTCTACCATCCCAAAGGGAAGGAAAGCTTGCAGTCTTAATTCAAAGTAGGTAGGAAGTACTAATTGTCCCCCGATATCTATTCTCCTGTTGTTCCTTTGGTAGCAGAACACCCAAGGTTAGCAGGACACATGGCCACCTTGCAGATGGCTGTATTTCCTGCCTTCCTTAAAGCTGTAAGTGCCACATATCTAAGTGTGAGCAATGGGATGTGAGTAAAAGTGATGCGTGCATCTTTTAGACCATGACTTCAAGAGGAAAGATGTGACCGTGGCTTCCCCTTTACCTTTCCTGAGGCTGGAATACAGAAAGAATGGCAGAAAAATGAAACAGCTCTCTTAGGCCATGAGATGGAAGCCATATGATCTATACTTCTTGCTTTGTGGAATATGTATTAAGTAAAATATTTCTATGAATTAAAATGAACAGTGAATTCTCTTTCTAGTTAAATAACAGCAGAACATGGCTTCCTTATAGACTAAGTTCTTTGCTACAAATAATAGTTGTTACTTTATTTTAGTTATTTGTTCAAAAATCTTCCTTCATTACTAATTTATCTGTTTGTCCCTGGTGTTCAATATAGTGCCATGCACATATGAAGTACGCTTTAAATATTTTTATTTATGGTATTGAGTCAGCAAAATGTAGCCCATCACGCACTTTGTTTAGATATTGTCCTGTATATTCTGGCAATTTCAGAACCTATCTAAAAGTTTTATTTCACTCAGGGCACCATTCTGCAGGTCTCTCTAACATCATTTATCTACACAGCACTGGGGATTTGGAAATGAGCAAGCTTTTTCTTCATGGAGCTTAACTATCTAGGAACGAACAATTTCCTAGACCCCTGAGATCGTAAATATTCCCTCCATGAACTTGCATGCTGTACTCACCTGCAGTGAGGTAGAGTATAGAGAGCACATCTTAGAATGACCAGGATTGGATTTGACTCTTGGTTTCACTACTTTGGATCATATCTTGTGAAAACATTGTATATTCCATTTATTCTTCCTCGTGCTTTTATCTCTACCACAAACTTGACTAATTTAAGCCTAAAGAAATACCATTTCAAATAAATAGAAATAAATACTATAGGTGAAATTAAGTGAATGTTGTGTATTATTTTCCATTACAAATACATATTTACATTTTAAGGTTGAATGGATTGAATAAAAGTAACATAAGTTAATAAAAATTGCAAATTAGTTTCATGTTACCTAATGTATCATACAGAATGATTCCTCCACTACATATGTATGTGTTTTCTTGTAATAATTTATAATAGAAGACACTTGTGTATGTGTAGAAAATTTCCGGAAAGATTCACAAATAACTGCTAACCATGTTAATCTGGAAATTAGTGGCTAAAATTTCTAATGGTAGAAAACTTTCACTTTTCATGTATATACCTCTTACCATTTGATTTTTCCTACATGTATTTGTTAGTTTTTAATTACAGGAAACTAGTTTCAATTGGAAGTGATGATATCAATATATAATAAAGTGCCTTACCAAAAAAATTTAAAGAAGAGTATGTAACTTATTTAACGATTAAGATATTTTTAGATCTTGATTTAAATCATATATATATGATTTTATATATATATATTACATATGTGATTTTATACTTAAAATAAATTTTATACTTAAGTATAAAATCACATATATGTATTTTAGAATAGAGAATATTTGCTTGAAAAAAATTCTGAAAATTCAGAGGAAGAAAGTATGCACATTTTTACACTAGAAGGTTTTATGCAAATTGTATTTAACAAGTAAGTTTTGACATAATGTTCTCTTACTGAAACTACAAAACTATCCTTTTCACTCTACCAACTGAGCTATCTCCCCAGCCCCAGAAATGGGAATGTTTGAGAGGACTGTTGAATCTTCTTTTTTAGCCAAAGAGGGTTGAAAGATCTGTTGTTGAAGAACATCAGAGAATCCTCTGATTCTTTGACTGACACATCATGTATTCCAGTGGCCATAGGGTGAAGGGGGAGGATGAGACCAATAAGACTATAAGAATGTCTAGGTGGAGGATGTCTACACTGAAGGCTTAATGAACTAAAATCTGAAAAATAATTCTTATCCCACTGAACTTGTGTATTTTGAAATTAGGCAATAGTCTGAAATAGAGTCTAAGAGAATGAAGTATTTCTGCACTAGGTTCAGGTATGGCCAATGTATTGTGGATACTCTGTGAAATTTTGGTATCCTAAATCACGTGTAATTATAGTATTTTGGGCAGAGAAGCCATAATCACCATTTTTTAAAATCATTCTTTCTGGCTTAATTTTATGCTTTTCATTCAAATCAGTGCTTTAATCAAAGTGATGATTCTTATGCCATTAAATAAAAAATATTTCTAAGTAAATTCAAATATTTGTAAGTATGTTGTAAGTACCCAATTGGGTACTTAATTCTAATTAATTCATAATTTCTTCCCTTTGTGAATGTGAATTGAGGTGAGGAAACTGTTCTGCTTCTTGTGTCCTGGATATAGTAGAACTACATATATTTGCCTTTTTTCTTTAACTATACTATTTTAAAATACACACCATTTTTAAGAAAACAGCTGTTGTCTTTAAGTCAAATTGCATGCATAGCACTTGGGTCATTAGAATGGAGACAAATTACCTCATTAGTAGAAAGCAACTCTCCTCAAGGAACTAATGTGGGGCTTATATTTTTGGCATAGTCTGAGAAAAAAATCTCAAGACTAGTGAATATTCTTATTTGTCTCATTGCTACTATGATTTGCTAAAAATCATTTTGTTATGCTTCTACATGTTTGAGTCTGTGATTTTCTGGTCTGTTTTGAGCAGATAATTTTTCTGTCTTGTATCCAAAGGCTTTGAGCGATAATACTTTTTTCTTTGTAAAAGAAAGTTTGTTGAATGTGTACATTAGACACATATTCAAAAACAGAGAAGGTCTGAGATGACTAAGAAAGTTGGCCTTGGATCTGTCATTCTGTTGGTTCAACAATTTGCTTCATTGGATTCTGTTGCTGTTGTTGTTACTGGTTTCCATCCTCTCTCTCTAGGCTGGGAAGTGATGATACCCATTTTGAGGTGAGCATGGCTAATGATGGATGTGAAGTGCATCGTTTCGATCCTAGTGTCAAATCAGCTCACATTCTGGAAAGTCAGCGCCTTTGGTATCACCGCTTGTCCATCGATTGGCGGGACCCCCATCCAGCTATTGCTGCCCAAAAGCTACATAGCAATACCAGAAAACTAGGAAGCATTTTGAATGAATTTGGGCATCACAAGGTGAGACTTTTTGTTCAATTTCATAATTTGATTAATTGAACAAACCTATAAACTCTCTTCCCTTAAAAATGCAAACCAAGGATAACATTGACATTGCAAAGTTGAAGGTCCAGTTTTAATCTTACTGATCGCCTGCCATTATTTATAGAGTCAGCTCCGTAGACATAAAGTTGTGGCAGTGATAGAGATATTTAAATTGATTTGAATTTTAGTTGCTGTTGAGTAATGCGAAGATCTTGGTCAAGATTGGGCAAGAAGACTGAGAGAGCTAATGCTTGGGCTGGAGTGTGTCTTTTCTGTTTAGGAATGGATTTAAAATTTACAGAAAGAGCAAATTATTTTTGTTGGCCTCATATACAAAAATATAATCAGAGCCAGGCTTATGATTTTTTAAATTTTTTAATTTGACAGAATGCATTTATGCATTTTGATAAATCATCCATAAATCATACATACGGTAGGATCCCATCGATCATGCTTCCGTTTGACAAAAGTACTCATGTATAGTATTTCTCACTATTGTAACATGTTTCTCACTCTTTTGAGCCTCCAGACTCTTAGTATTCAGAAATGTGTAGCTTTGATTAAAATTTGCTTTATGAAATTGAATAGACATTTTGTATGTGCTATTTATATAATTATGTCAAAGGATGTCAAATCTCTGCAAATATTTCATTGTGAATGGACAGCAAAAGAGAAACTCGATCTTTGAACTGTGTTCCTTGAAAGCAATTTCTAGCATGATATACCAGAGCTAATTGCCAGTCCCAGGCTGATGCTCGAGAAGTTCTGGGTGCAGCTAGCTGGTGTTCGATCTCTAACCCTTCTTGGGTTTGGCCTGTCTTGGCCTATCCTTCCCAGCCAGAGATGCCACGTGCATGATTCAGAGCATGTCAAAATGGTTGTCTACCTGAAAAACAGGGTGTGTGGGACTCAACTTGGAACTTGAGTTGGCTTCTTGATTTTAGCAAAAGGGTTCTCTCCCTGCATTACTCTTTCTCCTCCTTTTCTTCTTTTTAAAAAATTCCCTTGAATTAGATAGCTGAAGCTTCTTCCAACATGAAAGAATTTACTGTTCTTTTAACATGTGCTTAACTGTTGATTTGTATTTTCCTTTGCCACTGAGAGTAATTAGCATTTAATAGTCAGGAATCTTAATGAAACCTACATAGTACTTTTTGGGTAAAATCTCTGAACACAATTTTTTTTTCATGTGCTATGAATTTTTTAGTAAGTGTGGAAAGAGGCAGGAGCATTGTTTCAGAATTTTATTTGTTGTCATTTCTTTGGTAAATGATTCTCTAATATGTCAAATCTAGATTATTCAAAGATCTAATACTTATTCTCTGTATTCAGTGAGGAGTCTTGCTGGTCCTCCTTCATGCTCTTTACTCCCTTGGTCCTTTCTTCCCTCACTGTTCCAAGTAAAGACTGAAAAGGGAAAAGAGGTGAAATTTGATGCCATTTTGCATTTTTCAATGTTTTAGTAAATGATTTGCTAAAGGTGAGGATAAAATAAGGCTTTGAAAAAGTGATCTGTGGGGTATAATTTATATAACTACATTTCCAACAGAGAATGCATTTTGGGGTAATAATGTTCATACCTGAATTATGTTTGTTCAGCTACCTGGGAGCTGCAGCAAGCAATCCTGTATACTGGGAATAAAGTATGAAGCCTTTTTGCAACACTGCCCCTGAGATAGCAGAAGTATTTACAATGATCCCTGAAAAAAGGAAAATGCTTTAAAAGATTGCTTATATTCCTAAGATTACTCATTTTTATTAAAAACATTAATAACATTGAGAGTGATCTGGCTCAGAATTACCAGGTATATATTTGCCACTCTAAAAATGTCCCTCATTGACGAATTCAAGGGATACTTTTTCTTTTTTCTTTCTTTTTTTTTTTTTTTTTTTTTTTTGGCTGAAATGCTTCAAAACAAAACAACAAAAACTAAATTCATTGGTGAGTGATTGCTTCCATTAGGAGCTTGCTTCTAGGAACTATGCAGTGCAGATAAAAGGAAACCTTGTTTGTGGCCTGTAGCAGGCACAGTCTGTTTTCATACAGACATTGGCAAATAGGATGTGGCTGTGGCAGGGGAAGCAAATAGAATACTAAAAAATGTCCGTGTGTTTGCCTTGCTTTCTTTACTCACTGATTCTGATAGTGACTCTAGAAACCAAACCAATTTAAAAAAATCATTTTTCTGCATGACTTTAAAATGCCTCATCTAGTTTTGTAATAATTTCCATGGGATTATTTTTTTATCTTCTCTATGTCCGAACCTAGATTCCAGCCACTCAAGCAAAAAGTGGATAAAATGTGAATAGAACAAAGGCAATAGTGACAGAAAGATGCATGTGGCTTTTGCGTTGCTTTTAAAACTCTGCTAATTTTAACTTCAAACAATAAATCAGAAAACCTTTCTAGAGCATAAAGCAGAAGCAGCTGCATCAGCAAAACCATGTGAACCAGCAGCCCAGCCTGTCAGGAAATAATATCTCCTGGATCCAGCATTATTGAGAATGATTAACTGTCTACTCTGCTGAAGTGGTTGTTGCTGTTAACTGAGCATATGAATTTTTCCAGAACTTATCGAAAGTTTCTGCTTGCATTAATCATACTGTATGCCTCCCCACAATGTTATTACATCTTCAGAGTTTCCTAAATGATCTGGGCTTGTTAATGAGAAATTATAACTATTGCTATTATTTTCAGTCTTAATAACGCTGCTGATAACATGAATAACAGGGCTGCCCGAGAGTTCACCCTTGTGAACCCATCAATCTCAATATGAAGCATGAATCTGCTTATTAGAGTTTGGCATTGGGCAAGTAATTTAACCTCGCTGACACTCAGTTTGATTGTCAGTAAAATGAGGACAATAATGCTCCTAAATTGTGACTTGTTTGGAGAATTAGATCTGAGAACACAGGGTAAAAAGTCTCCAGCGGAAAGCCTGGCATGGATTAATCACTTATGTGTTTTCAGTAAATTCAAAGAATTGTTATCGACAAATTCAGTAACCTTTTGCTAAATTTTATAGAAAATCTTGCCTTTTTTTTTTTCTTTTCTTTCTTTGTTTTCAGGGAAAATGTATCAGAGATTTCTCTGGAAATTGCTAACTGCACCTAATTCCTGTCGAGTTTTTAATGAAAGCTTTGTGTGAAACCAAAGGGCAATTGGTCCTTCAGACTTCCTTGTAAGAGAGCTGTTAGTGTTTGTGCCTGGGGCACCGAACAGCTTTGCTAGTGATTGTATAGAAAGTAAATACTTCGCTGTATAGAAATTAAATAAGCTGCTAAGAATTAATTGGAATCTGTTCCACATGAGCAGATGTCGACCTCAGGGGCAGGGGCTCAGTGGTTTGAAGACCTAGAGGAACTGGGCTCCCTGCTGGTCAACTCCAGGTTTCTTCCCTCCCTTACCCCTCACTACCCAGCGGTGGCCCAATGTCCCCTTGGGCCCTAAAAGAAGTACTGTTTCTGCCTCCCTGGGCTGGAAGTTTGCCATTGATTCCAAACCATCAGTTTTGTTGTGTGATTTCTGGGTTTGAGAAAGCATGGGCTTTGAATTTAAACTGTAAAAAGATCTTTTCTTTTCTTTTTGTTTACCAAATTGACAAATACAAATTTGATACTGCCTTGTATTGAAATACTTTTGGGAATAATACTCAGGCTTTGCTACTGGAAATAGAAAATAATGTTCTTTCGGGAAGGAAATTTGACCATATGTATATGTCATTTTTTATTCTTAGAAATCTATTTTTTTGGCCTAGAATTCTATTTTGTTTGCTATTAGTTCAATGATACCCACTTTTTTTGGTAAGTATTTATATGAAATACCATTCTGGGTTCCTTTATTTTCCTTCTATTGATAGAGTTTTAGCTTTTGTGTAGCTTGTAAAGGCAACATATTCAAAGTAAGTTTGGAGTGTTTTAAATTAATCAGATAATCTCTGTCTTTAAACCGGTGTACTTAATTCATTTGGATTTATGTTTATTGTGATTATTGATATATTTGGACTAATTTCTGTTCTTTTAAATTGGACTTTTGGTTTTCTGTATCTTTTTTTCTCTTCTTGTCAAAGAAGAACATAACATAAGTAACAATTTTGTTCCTTATGGAATAGCTTTATTAGTATTATTATTATTATTTTCAGTGCTGGAGATCAAATTCAAGGCTTTGTGAATTCTAGGCAAGTGCTCTACTACTGTTACATCCCCAGTCCTATCCTTACCTTTTAAATTCACATAATTAGCTCTAAAATTTTTAAAACAACATATTAAATCATTCAGTCTTTCTAAGTTCCTCCTAAACATGACAAAGATCTCCTATATTTTTATTATCTGAAGTTTTACCATCTTTTTTAAAAAATCATTTTACTTTGAAAAACTAAGTTGCTCGAATAATGCAAAAAACATGCACATATTTTTCACTGAGACTCATTTGTTGTTAATATTTTGCCACATTTACTCTCTCTCTCTCTTCAACAATTATCTCTACATATTAAAAAATCAATAAAAAGGAATGGATGAAAACTTTCATTATAAATGAAAACTTCATTTCTGTGTATTGTTATTGCCAATATATTTGAACTAATTGCTTCTTATTTTGATATATCTCAGACTAAGAGCTCATTGCATGATGAATGTGGAAACAGTAGAAATATCCTTGTGGAAGTCAGGGAAGAATAAGGATGTCTATCATCACCACTTAAAAAATAAAACTAGATTAGAGCATTTTTTAAAAAATTTTATTTTGAAACAATTATAGATTCCCATGTAGCCATAAGAAATAACATGGAGATTCCCTGTGCCCTTCACATAATTTTTCTGAGTGGCAAATCTGTAGTATATCACCACTAGGACATTGACATTGATGTAAGTCAGATACTGAACTTTCTAGCACCACAAGGATCATGCTGCCTTTTTATAGCCACACCTACCTTCATCCCTTACCGCCTTCCCTAACCCCAGAAGCCACTAATCACTGATCTGCTTTTCCATTTCTATAATCTTGTCATTTTCAAGAATGTTACATAATTGGAATTATACAGTGTGAAATCCCCATTGCTATTTAACATATTTCTTAAGGTTATAGCTAGTACAATTAGAAAAGAGAAAAAATTTAGGCATAAAAATATGGAAGAATGAGGTAAAAATGTTATTATTTGAAGATGTATTATTATTTGAGGACTTATTTGGGGATAATATGATTATATACTGGAAAACTCAATGAATCTAATGAAAAATATCAAACTATAATAATTTAGTGCACAGTACACAAAAATTTTAAAACTAAACTTTTATGAATAAAAATCAGCTCAAATACAAAAAGGATGAATAGAAGCCTTTTTTAAAAGCAACAAAAGATTAAAATCTTAAAAGTCATGTGTAGGCTCTACAAGAAAAAAACTACAACCATTCAAGAATTTAAAAGAAAACTTGAGCAAATTTAAAGACAACACATTCTTGAAGAGGAAGACTCATCATCATAATGATTTAATCTTTCTTATATTAATCTGTTTATTTAACATGATCACAATTTATTTGATAAGCAAAGAGCTAATTTCACTGGTATAAAGAGGCTTCAATAAATCAATAAGGACAAGATGCACAACTTGATAGAAAATTGGATAAAGAAACAGTTGATAAGGGACAGAGGCTGTAGCTCAGTGGTAGGAGTGCTTGCCTAGCATGCATGTGGCTCTGGGTTTGATCTCCAGCACTGCAAAAATAAAACAAACACCTGATGCAAAAATAGTTCACAGAAAAGAAAATCTAGCTTATGTGTAAAGTCACTTGGACTTGCTCATATTAAAAAAAATCAAATAAAGGTGCACTTAGACATGTTTTTATCAGGTTATCAAAGATAAAAAGTAGCAGGAATTTAACTTGGTACAACTTTCTTCAGGGTAGTTTGGCAATATCTATCACATTGTAAATGCAAATTCAGCAAGTCTACTTCTTATGAAATTTCCACACAGTTGTTGTGTGTGTGTGTGTGTGTGTGTTCAATGGTTTCTTCCTATAGTCTGAATCTGGAATGTCTCCCCAAAGCCCATGTGTCCTCAGCTTGGTGCTATCTGGAGGTGGTGGAACCTTTAAGAGGGTTCCACCCTAGTGAAGGAAAGTTAGATCATTGGGGGTGTGCCCTTGAAGGGAATATTGTGACCTCTATCCCTTCCTGTTTTGCTTCCCAGCTGCTATGAGGTAAGTAGTCTCCTCCACCATGTGCTCCTGCCATATGCATTGTCATGCCACAGGCCTAAAAGCAATGGGACCAATTGACCATAAACTGGAACTTTTGAAACTGTGAGCCAAAATAAACCTTCCCTCCATTCAAGTTATCTCAGGTATTTTGTGGAAAGCTGAATAATACACTTCTCAATTTTCTTTATTTTCTACTTCTTGAGTTCCTTTAGATATAGTTTGGAGTCTTTCAATCTATCTTCCTTCTCTCTTAATTGCTTTTTCATATTTTAAAGTGTCTTTCACTGTCTTACTTCAGGGTGAATTTCTCAGCACAAGCTTCCAATTCTCCAGTTCTTTAATTTTTCTATTCAACTGTATCCAATTGAGAGTTTACACCATTTACTGATATTTTTATATAAAAAGACTACATATTCACTTCCAAGATTTTTAATTGGTGTTTTTCCTGTCCATTCTTTCTTTTGTAGTTTTTCGTGTTTTATTTAAAAATGTATCGTTATGGCTTATGTGCTTGTGGAAGTAAGTATTCTTTTTGATTGCTGTGAGTATCCTAAACCTACTGTTCAATAAAATTAATTTAATCTTGGAATAAATTGATATTTTTGTTATTGTTTTGTTTGTTTCTCTTTGATTTTGTGTGTATTTTGGAATTTTGGTTTGCTGGCTCATTTTCAGCAGAAGGATTTTTTGTTGTTGTTTTGCTTTGCTTTTTTCTTCCTTTTTTGACTTAAACTTTTCTGCCTAGTGATTTTATAATAGCCTTTGGGACCTGGTCTTATATAAGCATTTGGAGGCTGCTACTCCCCTGGTGTCACTGGGAATATTCCATCACGGAACCATCTAGGGGCTGTTACATTTGATGTTTCCTAGGGTCTGTCTTTCTTTTCTTATCTCCTCAGGTCAGTGACTAGTTTAAGCCAAACTCCAGTCAGGGGTTATTAGCAATTTACTTTCAGCTCCTTTTTGGAGCTAGGGAGTTTCACCCTAGCCCTTGGCTTTCATTAGTGAACCTGGCTCTGCCTGCTATCCCATGGGAGCAGCATTAGCTCCTATTCCCTGGAGGACCCATGCACCCCAGCACCACTGTCATCTGCTTTAAGATGGAAGCCCAGCACATCCTGACTTTAGTGCTGCTCACTGCTTTGTATTCTGGTCAAATCAGATATTCAACTTGTCTTTGAGCCTTGCTTTCTCCTTTTTTTTTTTCTTTGTCTTTCTTTGAAATAATTCTACCTTTTTATTTTGTGTTTGACATGGGGGTGGGGTGCATACTTTCATTTAAATACACTTTAAATGAATTCAACTTTCTTAGAATCATTTGGAGAAATAATGTTCCTGGGCTCATTCATGGTTTGGCTGTTGTGGTTTACTAGTACATATTAAACATACCTAGTAAATGAATGATTTTGAAATGTTTATTTATATTGCCTCCAAATCATATTATATATCATTATTTTGAAAGGTAATATATATGTGAATCAACTGGGGAATCTAGTTAAAATGCAAGTGGTAATGCAGGAATGGGATTGGGATTCTGCGTTTATAGTGAAGTCTGAGTTGAAGCTCATGTTGCTGGTTGGGAAACTATGAGTAGCAAGGTCTGTACCACACTTGGAGAGACACAGAACCAGAGGCTATTTAATTGTAATTGTCAATACTGGATCTTGAACCAGGGCGGTGACCCCAGAACCTGAGCACTGGGCCACATTGTGACCCATCAATGTCTTCTGCCCTCAGCGTAGTCCCTGCCAAGACAGTGTGAAGGGCAGGTACCGTGCCTTTCTCCAGATCATTTTCCCATCTGCAACCTATTGCCCAATATTTCTGTAGGAGCTACCATCCTGGGACAAATTCTTCCCCAAGAGGGAAGATCTTTTATTCAAAATGTCCCTTGCTGGCCTACCAAATCAGGTCAAGGCTCAGGCATACCTAAATTCTAGGCGATTAATGATTTATCCTTGAACTGAAGCCCTGCTTCTGAGATGTGTGTTCCTAACTGAGCTTGTGCCATATGGGCAGAGACCCTTATCACTGGGATTTCCATTCCAGATTCCTAATGAAATGCTCTAGAAATAATTAGGATGCTTGTCAACCTAACTTTCTATCTAGCACATTCCTAAATAAAATGTGTAGGGAACTAGGGTTTGAATACCTTGTCTTTAGACACAATCTGCCCCACAACTATAAGGAGCAGACTTGAGCATCCAGGAATCTTATGGGAGGTTATTGATATTTCAGAAGAATGTTTGGGTGGGAAACTGTATGGTATAGACATGAGATGTCCATCAAAAGCTCATGTATGATACAATGCAAGAAAGTTGAGAGGTGAGATGACTGGGTTTATAAGAGATTCAGCCTAATCAGTGCATTGATCTACTGATAAGGATTAACTGGGCTGTAACTGTAGGTAGGTAGGGTATGAGTAGAGCAGGTGGGTCACTGGGGGTATGGTTTTAGGGTTTATACTTTGTCTCTGGTGAATGGAGCTCTCTCTACTTCCTGGTTGCCGTGACCTGAGCTGCTTTCCTCCTCCATGCTCTTCTATCATGATGTTCTGCGTCACCTCAAGTGCAGAGCTAGGGAGTTGGCTCTCTATGGACTGAGACCTCTGAAACTTTGAGCCCCAAATAAACTTTTCCTGCTCTATAGTTATCCTTGTTAGACCTTCTGGCCACAGTGATGAAAAAGCTGACTAAAACAGAAACCTTACAGAAAACCTGATATGGTGTGGTAAATGCAGAAGCAAGTGATTCTTTTAGGTTCCAGTGTCTTCCATCTAAATTCATTTATATTCTTTTTTCAAAGAGAGGTGTGTATCATTTAGCATATTTGAAGGCAACTTCATCTTGTGGAATTGCTATTTAATCACGAAGGTGCTGTGTTTCTGTGAAATAAGCCAGTGGCAATTTAGCAGTAATGAGTCATTCATGGTGCTGAATTGCAATTGGAAATGCAGAGACATCTTTCCATCCCCATCAATCTGCAGTGGACCCTAAGGACAAGCCATCTTGGGAATGAGAGAGAGTCCAGAACTTCTCAACTCAACACTTAGGAAATGAGTTTTGTTTTGTTTTGTTTTTTTTTTTTTTTTAAACCCTTTCTGCTTACTCATCTATAATGTTGAGATTTACCATGGAGAAAAATGTCTTGGCTCTTCTTAGTGTTTTTCAAATCATTTAGTATTCAGCTAACATGGAGCTCCAGTAGATTAGAAAGGCATCTAAAGAGAGAACTGAGTATATCAGGATTTAGCTGTGTTTTCTTTGATATATTCTCCCATCTGTGTTCCTTGGGCAGAAGCTGTACTGATAAGCTTGTGTGAGAACAATGTTCTGAAACCTGGAGACCCACTCTCACTTATGTGACCAAGTGATCCTCAGATTCTAATGTTAGGATGGAAGACACTGGATGATAAACCAAAATAGTGGCAATGGCACACCACAAGTGAAGAATTCTAACTACAAAGGGAGCTTGATCGAAATGTCAAACCCAGGACCAACCACAGAGATTCCAGTGCAGTTGGTTGGACACGGAGCCAGGAACCTGCATTTTTAACCAACCCCACCCCACTCTAACCCAGGTGACATGAAGACCTCCTGTTATGAAATGTCCCCCAGAGGCTCCTATGTTGAAAGCTTGCTCGCCAGTCTGTGGTGCTCTTGGGAGGTGGAGAAGTCTTAGGAAGTGGGGCTCAGTGAAGTGGAAAAAGTTGGGTCACTGGGGCATGCCCTTGAGGGGACAGTGAGACCCTCTCTCTCTCCTGACTGCCAGGAGGGGAGCAGTTTTGCTCTGTCACATGCTCCCTGCCATGATGTTCTGTCTTGCCATAGGCCCCCAAACAAGGGAGCCAACGGCCCATGGACTGAAATCTCTGAAACCATTAGCCAAAATAAACCTTTCTTCCTTTTAAGTTGGTTGTTGCAGGTATTTTGTCAAAATGACAAAAAGCTGACTGATACACCACTCTGAGGAACCTCAGTGTATGTGTTCTTCCAAGGACTTGAATGGTTCAGCCTTGCTTATGCAAATCCCTCCCTCTTGGTGTACATAAACCATGTAAGGAGGAAGGGGAAGAGGCCCAACTGTCAGCTTCTGTGGCATTTTCCCTGTCTTCTCACCAAGTCTCTGAGTCCCCTGTGCCTCAGTTTCCCCTATCATAAGGTGTGTGGCATGACTCTCTGCCACTGGAGATATTGTGCAAGCATATGAACTCATGTTAGGGAGAGAAAGGAGCAAAGAGTTTTCATGAGACCCAAATTATGATTATACTTTTTGGAGAATTATTATTTTAATAATTATTTTTTTATTTTTTACAGATTGCATTTTGATTTTTGGAGAATTATGACTATTGCTTCTTTGAGATTTTTGAAGGGGTCCAGAATTATTACAAAAGAGACTGGGTGTGGTGGCACACCCCTGTGATCCCAGCAACTCAGGAGGCTGAGGCAGGAGGATCACAAGTTCAAAGCCAGCCTTAGTAGCTTAGCCAGGTCCAAAAGCAATTTAGTGAGACCCTGTCTCTAAATAAAATATAAAAAATGGCTGGGGATATGGTTCAGTGGTTAAGCACCCCAGGGTTCTATCCCTGATACAAAAAAGAAAAAGAAAAAAGAATCATTACGAAAGAGGAAGGTTTCACATATGGAGGAAGTTAGCCTCCAGGGAGTTGGCATTTGTTTTTCTTTGTTGCTCAGTACTGGGAGTGGGCGGACTTGTCTGAGAATCTTGCCATTTTGACAAAGTTTGGGGAATAAGAGCCAAGTGAATTCTGAGGGAGCAGAGAACTATAAACTCCAGGTGCCTCTGAGTTCCCTGGGTTTCCCTTTGTGTGACTTCCCTTCCTAAAGGGGATTGTGCATCCGTAGAGGAATGTCACGTCCCATGCTGTACAGCTCTGATTTGCAGGGTCACATAGCTCTGCAATCCCTTTATGTGTGTTTAATAAAAGCTTAATGCCTTTTGACAATAAGAGCCCTGAGAACTCCCTATCACATTAGCGAATCCTCTGAGGGAGTGTATTCCTGAGCAAATTCTTCCAGGTCACACCCATGCTGGCCATTTCTGCCTCAGGAGCTCAGCCACACCAGTTTTCATGGTGCCTGAGAATAATAGACACATGCAGAATCAGGTTCCAAGTACTTGGGAAAAGGTGGTCAAGTTTCATTTTGAGGTAAAACCTGATTTATTTTCCAGTCAGTGAAAATGCCAGGAAAGGAAGATTTCATTCACCCCTTTTTAGTTAAAAACATAAGGACCTTTTCAAAAACACAAATTTCCTAGCATGGAGTGGCATTCAACAGTTTTGCAATTAAAATGATAATGCAACATTTCTTACAAGAACTTCTCTTTAAAATCAGTGCGATGGGTTCACAGCACACCATTAGAAGGAATTATGTAAAACAGCCTCTCTGTTCCAAATTTTATTTTAAGATTTAATTTATTCCAGATTCTGCAGGAAAAACCATCCATGTGACAAGCCTGCTAACAGATGTCAATTTAGTTTTATAGCACATGCCTGCACTTCAGAGTTGGAAAATGGAGATTATTCTTTTTGCCTGCTGTTTATTACACACCACAGCTTCATAACTCTGTGCCCCAGAGGAGAGCTGATTAATAACCTGTGGGCAAGCAACTTACTCTGCTTTGTCTTCAGCTCTGTTAAGCATAAGCTTTATTTCACATTGCCCTTTTGGATTAAGAGAGATACTGGAAAGAGCAAAGGTGACCAAAAAAATGCAATTTCTTTGTTTTAATATCACTTGGACAAAAGATTTGCTATAGTGTAAGTAATATATAAGCAATATACGATAAAAAATAACGATTACTTCACTAGACAATTAAATCTATATTAAATTTTGTACAGCATTTTAGGTAAAACAAAGTAACTCTGTATGATAAATGTAATGTCAAATTTTAACCAAAGTAAGAAATCTTCATTTCTTCCCAATCACAGCGCCCATTTCCCTATGTTCTCATGGTAGAGTAATTATGGATTTATATGTTGAACTTCTGTTCATATTCCCACCCATCTGCCTATTCATAAAGTAAATATTTATTAAGCATATTCTGTAAACTAGATCCTATGCTTAAACAATTAAGATATCATGATAAACAAGTTCCCTTTTAGTTTTTCATTTTTAATTGTGATAAAATACATATAAAATTTACTATCTTAACCACTTTTAAATATCTTAATAACTTTAAATTAGTAGTATTAGTTCAGTAGTGTTAAGTGTATTTGCATCCAATCTCTAGGACTTTTTTTAGACTGTACTCATTAAGCAATAATTCCCCTTTTCTCTGTTCGTGTAGCCCCTGGTAACCTCTACCCTACTTTCTGTCTTTATGAATTTGCCTATTGTAGATACCTCATGAGTGGAATCATATTTTGCCCTCTGGTATCAGGTTTATTTTACTGAGCATAATGTTTTCAAGGCTCCTCCATGTTGTAGCATGTGTCAGAATTTCTTTCCTTATTAGGGCCAAATAATATTCCATTGTATGTATACACCACATTTTGTTTATCCATCTGGCAATGGACACTTGGATTACATCCAACTCTCGCCTATTGCGAGTGATGTTACTATGAACACAAGTGTACAAATGTCTCTTCCAGACCCTGCTTTCAGTTATTTTGGATATATACCCAAAAGCGGATTATAGTCCATATGGTAACTTTATTTTCTATTTTTCGAGGAACAACTATACTGTTGTTCATAGTGGATATATCATTTTATATTCCCATAAACAAGTCTCAGATTAACATGCAGTTGAAAAGATAGAAATGTGATAATGATGCTAAAAAGAAAATGTTTGGTATGCTACCAGAATGTTTAATAGAGAAATCCAATGTAATCTCTTACTCCTGATGCCTAGTCTGCAGAGGGACTTGATAAGCATTTGTGGTTGGGTGAATGAGCCCTTGGGGACAAGGTCTCTCTCCTTTGTTTCCTTCTTGCTTCTCAGCCACCTTCCATTCTATAGGAATGGCACTGGGGAACAACAGAGCACTTGTAAATGGATTACTGATCTTTTTCCCCCTTGGTTGTCTCTGTTGCTCTCTGGTGACCCTTTGGGTAACATTTTTTCAGTATTCTTCCTTTCCTCATTCAAATATGATCTAATATTCAGAGATGCTGAATTATTTCCATCAGATCCCTGCTTTTTCTTTGAGGGTGGAAGAAGGAAGCTGCCTGTGGATATGAGAGTGTAGTGATATTAGGAAGTAGTGGGACATTTGGGGAGAAAATATTCTTTCTATTCTTAGAACATTGACTTTATTCTCTAAAGAATTGTGCTCTATTAAGATAGAAAAAAGGCCTCTTCTCATTTTCTCACTTGACTCAATCAGTAATATTTTTCTCAGTTACATGATATTTATAGCTATTTTAAATTGAAATTCAGTCTTGAGATTTTTCAAGAGAATTTCAGATATTTAAAATATATTGACATTATATTTGAAGACTTAAACTTCTTGTTCCTGGTTTTTATAAAAGAAATCTGCTTATTTGATCCTCAAACGAGTGAAAGGCATAGCTGTTATTCTGTCCAATTTTTAATTTTGCTAGCAATTGAGGCAAAGAAAGAAGCTGGCCACAGAAATATTTGGCACTGCTCTTTCCTTAGAAATTTATATCAGTTTTGATGTTTGCTGGGTTGTTATTATTCTCATTAGCAAAGAGATCAGTTGTCTGTCTTAAATGAGTCTCAGGGTTTCACACAGTTGCTCTGGTCTTGGTATTATTGGCACAGGAGAAAAAAGATTAATGACATTTTCTGGATGCTGGTTTGGGGACTGATAGTAAATATCAGTCCATGAGGCCCAGTGAATGAACTGTTGGCTCTCAAGAGACCTAAATACCAGTGCTACAACCTGTTAGTTGTGTAAAATGGAACAGGTCAATTAAGCCCTGTAAGTCACATTCTATGATTTCTGTAAAATTGGAATAATGCCTTCCATGCAAGACTGTTTCAGGGGACTAAGAACAAAGACTATAAAGAACCTAGCACAGTTGTTCTCCACATGAAAGCTATTTATCAAATAGTTATTGGGTTACATTGATTTCAATTGTTTTAGGACAATATTCAAATTCTGGGGATGGAGCACTAATGTATGAATGATTCTGTATATTTTATTGCTCTCTTACTTTCTTAGTGATAGTAGGTAACTTCTAGTAGGTCAACCATTTACTCCAGAAAACGCTGAAGAGGGTCAGTATTCTGGATTGGATGTTGGAAGTATTTAGAACGGTAGCAGTGCGAATTGGATATCCAGACAGCCTGTCCATGTACTTGGGATCAGTTTTTCTGCAGTGAACAACCATGGACACAATTGTGTGTTTCAGAGAGTCACCTGTTTCATGGGCATTAGTAGAGATCATGTAATCCAGTGCTCTTGCCAGGTGCCTCTCTCGGGCATAAGTACTTGAAGCTACACAGACCTATGAGTATATTATTATGAAGTAAGTAGGTGGTGTTGACATCTTTGAAGATACTTTAGGTAGCAATAGTTCAAGACTTTTTGCTGTTTGAACTAACTACTAAGGAATATTCTGGATGACTTAAATTATTCAACCAAATCCAGGAGGCTTTGTTGCTCACCTGTCTTTGTTGTTCCCCTCCTGTGCTACCTACTGTGTTAAACATGAACTTCTGCTTTGAAGTGCAAGGTCTGAATTCAATCTTCCTACCTGCTTATTTCTCACTACTTTCCTAAAGGTATTCTATGCTTTAACCTAGCTGGATGGCTTTATTTCCAACTTGCCTAAACACTTTGATCTCGTGTAGCTTTAATCACAATTGCTATTAGCTCTAATATTTTCTCTGTACTTGAGTAAGTGAAAAAAGTCACTCATCTTTCAAGTCCTTTCCCAACTGCCATCTCTTGCACAGAATCTTTCTCAAAAGCATTTAGTGTAATTTTTATTTCATAAATGACATATGTTCTCTGCAGAAAATTCAGATAATAGGAAGCACAGAAAGTAAAAAGGTGGAAATTAAAGTCACCAATAATTCTACCACTGGATAGATGCTGTTTCAGCCAGTTTTTTCACTGCTGTCACTAAAACATCTGACAAGAACAATTTTAGAAGAGGAAAAGTTTATTTGGGGACTCACAGTTTCAGAGGTCTCCATCCATAGATGGCTGGTTCCATTCCTCAGGACTGAGGCAAGGCAGAACATCAGGCTGAAGAGTATGGTGGAGGAAAGTGGCTCATATGATACTCAGGAGGCAGAGAGAAAGAGACTCCACTTGCCAGATACAAAATATATACCACAAAGGCTGTCCCTAGTGACCCACCTCCCCCAGCCACACCCAACCTCCCTTCAGTTACCACTCAGTTAATTTCATCAGGGGATTAATTTGCCGATTGGGTTAGGGCTCTCATAATCCAATCATTTCTCCTTCTAAACCTTCCTGCATTGTCTCACACATGAGCTTTTGGGGGACCCCTCACAGACAAACCATAACAGCTACTATTAGTATACATAATCTCTCCTTCCCAACTTTTCTCCTCTGTGATATATATATATATATATATATATATTTTATATATATATATATATACTATATATATATACTATTTTATACTATATATGTACTATTTTATAATCTGTTTTATTTCTTAATAAAAAATTGAACATCTTTACATATTATTAAACATTTCTTCTAGATATATTATAAACATTACTTGTAATAGCAAAATTCTGGAAAATAATATTATTGCCCTTTTATAGGAATCTGAATAAATGAGCTATAGTAAAACCCATCCAATTGAATATTTGGTGACTAGTGAAGTATCTGCTATATTTACATTTTGTTAATATAGAGAGCTATCTGAGATAAATTGTTCAGGACTCAAATCAAAGTACCAGAAAATAGGTCTACTGTTACAACCAAATTTGAATAACAATAAATACGTGTATGTACAAATAAATGCTTGTATATGTACTTCAGAGCATAGATCTTTGGGTAAAGATAGTGGGTAAATGTACTGGAGAGTCTTTAGATAAAGGTACTTTGGGACCTTTGGGTTTTTGAGTAAAGTGGTATGTTAAGTAAAGATATTTTGGGGAAAAAAAAGATATTTTGGGTACAGGTACTAGGAATTCTGGAGTGGGAGACACTTTGTTCTCGTGAGGGATTTGAACATTTTTACACCATGTGTATTTTATACTGTTTTCATGTAGTCTTATGTAATATATATCCACAATATAATTTTTAATAGTAGCTTATAGTCTAGTTCAACAGATGTATCATAATTTATTTAATCATTTCCCAATGATATATATGGAATGTTTTAAGTTTTTGATTACTATCATGATTTGGATGAAAGGTGTCTCCCACCTGTGTGAGACAATGCAAAAAGGTTTAGAGGAGAAATGATTGGGTTATGACAGCCTTAACCCAATCAATGAATTAATCCCCTGGTAGGGATTAACTGAGTGGTAACTGAAGGCGGGTTGGGTGTGGCTGGAGGAGGTTGATCATTGGGGGCATGCCTTTGTGATATATACTTTGAATCTGGCGAGTGGAATGGAAGGAATCTCTCTCTCTCTCTCTTTCTCTCTCTCTCTCTCTCTCTCTCTCTCTCTCTCTCTCTCTCTCTCTCTCTCTCTCTCTCTCTTCTGATCATCATATGAGGTGCTTCGCTCTGCCACACTCTTCCACCATGCTTTTCTGCCTCACTCCTGAGGAATGGAGCCCACTGTCTATAGATTGTGACTTCTGAAACCATGAGCCCCTAAATAAACCTTTCTTCCCATATCATTGTTCTTGTCAGGTCTTTTAGTCACAGCAGTGAAAAAGCTGACGAAAACAACTACCATGAACTTTTCATATGCATTGTTAAGGAATTTTCATATGCATTCTTAAATTACCTTCGAGAGAGTTTGTGCCATTTTACTTCACTGAGATTCTTCCAATGGGTGTGATTGATTACTTCTTTGAATTTCCATAAAACTTTGTTTGCAAGTATTTTGTGGAAGTTAGCTAGTTTCTTACCTCCTCCTAGAGAGCTCTCTATGTATACATATACTATGTATTCATAGTATACTGTGTATACTATGGTATAGTATCCTTAGTATACTATGTATCCATAGATATACTGTGTATCTATGCCACACATTATGAAATTGCAGAGATAGTAAGTTTGCCATATTCACCTTTCCCCCCCACTATAGCACACAGAACAATGCCTGGCTCATGTAAACTATACAGTAAACAAATATTAGATGCATCAAAATGAATGTTTCACTCTGTTAATGAGAATCTTTTTAAAATAAAGGCAGTAAAACTTGTTCATTGGGCTGAGCATCCTGAGATCATAGTTCTCTTTGTACACCAGTATCTTCTTTGTGGAATATCATGAAATACCAATGTCTGTAATCTAACAATTTGAGCTAGTATAATTTCACCAAGAGAAAATATGACTATTTATATGTATGCAACATGAAGTCATGTAAACAAGCCACAGAATTAGGCAATATTGACTACTTCAGATTTTCTCATTAGTAATTGGTTGCCACTTATCATTTATTTTTCTTCTGTTGGCTTTTGGAGGCAGGCAATTAGCAGTCAGCATGAAGGCTTAAGACACACTTGATGAGTTTCGTCATGTGAGAAATTACCTTGATGTGATAACCTCACATATACTACTGGTTAAGCTATCCCAGAGGTTATGGATCACAAGAGAAGATGCTCAAATCGCATGGTTTATTGAATCGATTAGAAACATACAGTGGGAAGGAAGGGCAGGGAGCTGGAGTAAGTACAAACAGAGTGGAAGGAGGACACTGCCTGATTCCTGATTGGCTGATCACCTCCCTCTCCCTCATGCTCATCCTCAGCTTTCTCTTCCCCCTTCCCTCTTCTTCTCTTATGCCTCACCTGCTCGTGGTGTGGCTAGCCGGACTAGAAATAAGGTTTAGATCAAGGATGCCGAAAGGAAGGGATGTAGGGTAAGTGCTCTGGTCACAGCTGTAAGCTCATCAATTTGACTATGAATAGCTATGATTTTATCTGTGGGGCTAGAATGGTGGCCAATTGGTGACCTCATGAATATTGAGTGATATACATATCTCCTCTATATTTGATGTTTAGTAACTACTTCAGTGTTTAATCAGTATTTCCATCACTTTCTATGCTTAGCACACATATGTACTACTTTTAAATTTTACCTAATCTCATAAGTTACTGACTTTTCTATTCTTAATATATGTTGCAAAAGAATATTCACAAATACCACAAATGCACTTTGCCAGTTTAAAACTTAAAATTAATCAGGTTGTGTTGAAGTGCTTTATTTGTACCAGCAATTCACTTCTGTGTTCAAACACCTTGATACAGCATTTACAGGAACCTAAAACAGTCATTTTAGGCCCTTATGAATAAAATAGAGTGAGGAAAGTAAGGTGTTTGACAATCCTGTAGAGTCATTCTGAATATCACTTTTATGATGCAGTAATTAATTATGGAAGATAGGCCTGAATATGCACTGATTTGAGAACTTTCCCTGTTCTCTTTTTTTTTTTTTTTTTTTTTTTTTTTTTTTTTGCGGGGCTGGGGATTGAACCCAGGTCCTCATGCTTGCGAGGTGAGCACTCTACCAACTGAGCTATATCCCCAGCCCTGTTCTCATTTTTTAAAACAAGATTTTCATACATGAATCTGTCCTGTTATAATTCAGCTCCCTTAACATGAACTTGCAGAAAAAAATTTTTTTGACATATTTTTAATTTCCATGGTGCCCAAGACAGTGCTGGTTAAGACAAATAGGAATTCTCTTCTTATGGTTCAATTCTGGCTAATTAAGATTTAGAGATTCCCACTAGAGGGTATTCGTTGGGTCACAGAGCCCTGGTTTCAGGCATTGTCTGGTCAGGCTCTTAAAATTTCACAGAAAACTAAAATAGGTGATTGTTAAATCGCTCCCTCCGTAGCTTCTTGCCTCAGTTTCTACCCCCAATCTAAATTTTAACACAAGTTGTTTCAACAAGGAAAGTGCAGAGATAAAGTTTAGCATCTTGTCTTATAAAAAATGGTAAGGTTTAGAGAAGCCAAAAGCATTAGCAAGGACCAGAAGCAGAAGAAATATTCCACCTGCTGGAAAGTTGGCTCTCAGACTGCCTTTTATTCAATTAACAAGGGGGAGCCAGAAATGGAAGACTCAGCATGCCTGTGAAATAATTACCTTGGCCTGAAAGAATTACCGGAAGTAGGAAGGACAGAAATTCTGCCAATAGTGTTGTTTCAAAAATCTCTCTTTCTCTCTTTCACACACACACACACACACACACACACACACACACACACACACACTCTGTTGGTGGCTCTTCCAATAAGCCTCCCCATGACACCGATATTTTCTCTCTCATGGTTGGGTTTATAGCAGACAAAATCTGAAGAAAATTTATCATATGAAGATAGCCAAACATCATTCTTTTTAGCTTCTTACACATTCTGTTATCAACAATATCCTTTCTTGAATATTTATAGGAAAGGCAGAATAATTTTCTGTACTTTAGTTCAGACTAGAATATTCCTACTTAAGTTTTTGAAATGCTAAGATAAGTGATTTTAGTCAAGATGAATTCACTTATTTATAAATTGCACACATTCAAGAATCAAAATGAAGAGTAAAATATTATGGGTAAGATGATCCTGTCCAAGTAGATGAATATTAGTTTATGAGGATAGCAAAAAATATTAAAGGAGCTTTAGCTTCTACAAGATTTTCCTGACAAAGATTCCTCTACTATAACTTAAACTGCATTTTTTGAAGAGTTTTCCCATTTAGTGTGAATTTAACAACCATAGATATAGGATAGCAATTTCCAAGAAATTATTGGACAGCAAAGGATAAATGGACCCGTTTCCTAGGCAACCAGAAGGAGGGTATAACATCCCTCAAAGCTCCTAAAATGAAGTTTAAGGTTGCTCCTATTTTTGGTTTCAGCTTCCTCTGAAAATGGTTTTTATTTCTTGAAATTATTCTTTTATGTAATGGAGTCTGAGCCCTTTCTAACTCCTCTCTCGGTAACGTTAGTCTTGTATGTATCAGCTTCTCCATCCTTTGATCTCAGCATGTGTGGCTATTAGAGAAATGGCTTCCCTGGAAATAAAATCAAATTGAGGACAGAAACTGTATCATGAGAAGCAAGTGTAGAGCAGAGACATTTCCAGGCATTTGGAGGGTTTCATAATTTCTCGAAGAAAAATGCTCAATCTTTTTTTGAATTCTGTCCCCCTTTTACTAAGTTAATATGGTACAGAACCCTCAGCTTTAGATTAGAAATATTTTAATAGAAAAAATGCTGGAATGGGTGCGCTTCTGATTCTTTCAGTAAGCTTTTTGTGCAAGTGCCAAGTGCCATCTATTTGTGCATGGAATCTTCTATGTGGTTTGCCCAATATTGTGATTCTTTCTCATCTGCCACCTTGCTCTCAACCTTTTTTTTCCCCTCTGTTTTTCTTGCCCAAGTTTTGTCTTTCAGTGACATTTTCTGGGGGTCTAGTGATATAGTATATATACTGTGGACAGTGTCTGTACCTTGGTGTACATCCAGTCACAATGGGGCAGTGATTGTGATCTTCAGAGCACTGATCTCTCAAAGAGGGCACACTGGGAAGTCCTGAAGACAGGTCAGGTGCTGGCAACCTTTCACAAATGGGGATTCTGGTTATTGACACAATCTTTTCAACACATTGGAACTGATGGTATTTTATGACCCAGAAAGTCAAAGAGATGTCCAGAAAGTCTCCCAATAAAAATATCTCTTCAACTAATTCTACTGGTAGTTTTATTTGAATTCATTAGTAATGTTTTTAAAATACATTCCTCTCAAGGAGGGACCATATAGAGGGAAAAGAAAGGTGGGAGGGGGGGAAGGAAAAAATAATGGAATGAATCAAACATCATTACCCTATGTAAGTGTATGATTATGCAAATGGTATGCTGTTACTTCATGTACAAACAGAAACAACATGTATCCCATTTGTTTACAATAAAAATAAATTAAAAAAGAATTATGATAGGTATAATTGTAATATGTTGTTGTTTTATACCCCACTTATACTACACAGCATTAAAAGTGTCCTAATAAAATGAAAAGTATATAAAAAAAAAAAACATTCCTCTCTGGGAGGTTGATCTTGTTCTTGCCAATATCAACTACTTAAATCAGGTAATCTTATTGATGTCTGATGTAGGTATCTTATGGTACTTGGCTAAGGGGATGGACATTAACCTAGGTGGAAAGGGAGAAATTTTTATATATGGCTTGGTGTACATGCTATAATAAGAAATTCTGACCAACAGGACATCCGAAGGTGAATGCTATGGGGGTAAAGTCACAAGAGGTGGGAGAGGAATGCAGAGGAAGGTGTAAAGGAGAAATGCTTGGACATAGTTTTTCTTCTTTGCATTTTGGCTGGTGCTGTGGAAACACCAGCTGCAGAGATCAGGCATTCTTTGCTTGAGCTGGCCAGCCAGAATTTGGAAATACTTGCATGCACTAACACCTATCAAGTATTTCTTACTCCCTGCTACAGATGAAGAAGAGAGACTGAATTTTTATTATTTGTTTTTGCGGGATAACATTGAAAATGGTTTAGTATTCTAAACACTTTTGGAAGGTGTCCTGCCAATCAGGAACTCAATCAAAGACAGGGAGTCAATGACCCTCAGACACACTGTGGTGTATGGGGGGAGATGAACACTTGCACAAGAAAAACCTAATAGTGTGCTCAGTGTTCCTACAGAGAAGCAGAACAGAAGCACTTTGTTTTTCTTGGGAGGTCAGAGTGTGGACCACAGAGGAGGTGATATTTCTGGTGGCTCTTGGCAATTGAATAGGAATTTATTCAAGGTAGAAGGAGGGAGGGAAAACAGTAGATGCAAGGCATGGGGTGAGAACGTAAGGTTGGGTTGGCGAGCCCTAGAAAGGGATTTGGATTTCATTCTGTGACTCTGGGAGCCGGCAGAGTTTTTAAGCAAGGGACTTAAATAATGAGAATTAAAATTAGATAATTCTGGAAATATTGCAGAAGGGGGACAATTCAAGGTTAAGATCTCTTGAGAGAGTGAATCAAGTTCATTAAAAATATTGGGTGAACAAACATTAGAAAGATTGATCACAGTCAGTGTTGGAGAAGGTGACATTAGTCAAGCTTGGCATTTTAGCAATAGCTATTACTTCTATCAATAGGTATCAAAATTTAAAATGTGGCCAGGCATGACATTTCTGTCTTAATTATATTTTTACAACCAACTTTATAATAACAAGTATATTTCTGAAAAAGAGGAATATCAAATCCCAATACCATAAAATTAAAGCTACAGCACAAAATGTTTAAAAGGTCTGTTTAATAATTCATTTAGAAATATTTGTTCCTAAAACACTTAAAAATCTCTCTGGGGGCTTGCTATAAAGAAATTTGATTTTTTTTGTCTATGGAGAAAACAGACATATATCATATTCATCAGAAACAATGAAAGCTATTTTTGCACTATCAGCAATTCGTCATCTTCTTCCAGGGATTCTGTTCATACAAATTATAGATAACTCCAAATAAATATGTGATATTTAGCTATGAACTATGCACATATAACTGCTTTTGAATGTGGGTTTGGGAATCAATTTATAGGTAACTGAGAATTGGTTTTTCTTTGAAATTAATATGTAAGTTTTTTTTACATGGACTAAGAACATGCTTTCATTGAATCTTCCTTGAGTACTGTTTTTCAAGTGCAATTACCTATCAGGGTGAAATTTTCTGGCATATAGATGAAGAAGCTCACAACTGATATAGCTACATGACACTCGGTTTTTTCTGGAAACAACCAATTGAAAATGTATGCTCTTAAGCAAGAATATTAGGAAGCTGTCTATAGCATGAATTTATTCGTTAAATGTCCTTCCTGTTATTGAAGTTAAATAATCAAATTTGGAAACTACACTTTACAAGAACCAACATGGAACTGTTTTCTCTCCCCTTATCTAAGGCACAACAATAAGATCACATTTGTCTCCTTTAAGACATTTATGGAAAACCCTAGAATGAGGATCTTTGGTAGCTTGAAGTTACAGTAACTTCAACTTGCTAGCATAATGTCTTATGAGAGATTTTGCAATCCAGGAACTTCAAATGTTATTATGGTATCCAGGAAAGAAACCCCTAGTCTGAATGTGATGGTTCCCATTCTATTTAACATGAGAGCTTTCCTTGGTGCCTGAAACATGTCTGTCTGAAATCACTCACTGCCTGAAATACAGAGCATACCCTTATTTAGGGAAAGAGTTCATGGCAACAGGTCAACAACTGCCTGGCTGCTAAGCACCATAGAAGGTGTCTGCACACTGGGGAAGTTGCATTCTACCATCCTCACCATTGATAAAATGCTATTTGGGAAACTCCAGTAACACTGCATCGCCTCATGACTGATGCCTCCAGGCATCAGCAATTCTTCTAACAAAGGAAGATAAACAAGAGGATAGAGAATCCTGGGAGCTTCAATTTTAAAATTATAGAACCACCACCACTGAAATCAGACCAGATGACGAAGTTCTTGGCTGACAACCCTAAAACTTTGATGATTACTTCCCCTTTCTCTGTTCTGAGCCAACATGTACACTTTTTTAAAAAAATCCATTATATATATTGATCTCTTTGATTCAGTTAAAAGAGTGTATTTCTGGATCATTTTCAAAAGGATGATCTTTTGCCAAAAGTTCCACATGTCAGCTCAAATCAGAGTAGTAAAAGTATCTCTTCTAACTGTTAGGCAGCCATCCTACTATTTCCTTATTGTAGGACTGAAAAATAAGAAAGGTTTTATGGAGTAAGAGAGGATATATCATAATGCGAAGTCCTGTAGAACACTCCTTTTTCTCTCTTTCCTCCTCTGCATCTTCTTCCATCTCCTTTTTGGCAAACAAATGAGGCTCCTTACATCAAATAAATCTTTTGATGACTCTTCCACTCCTGCATGTATTCCTTCCCCCTTTGAATTAGCAATCTTTCCTGTTTGTGCATTTCAAAGATTGCCAGGTGTGAAGCAGTGGATGTTAAAAAACATGAAAAAATAAAAACATTTTGCTAAATTCAGATTAGGATGAAAATACAATTAATCATATTTTCCAGGAAGGTCAGCATGCTGTCATGAGATTCTATGTAGTTAAAATGTATGGGTGTATCTTCACTCTCATGGGATCAGAAAATCCCAGGGCAGTCTACTAAATTGCACTTATGAGAAACTCAAGTTCTTTGAAGATGTTTCTAGAAATTGCCACAAGGACCTGAACCTGACTTTAGGAATGGAAGGGAATAACATAATCCATGTGTGTGTGTGTGTGTGTGTGTGTGTGTGCGTGTGTGCGTGTGTGTGTGTAGGGAGATGAATTAGTGGGAGGAAACCTTCTATAGCCGGAACGGGGGTTTTGCAGCAGTTATTTCAGTATCTATTGATGAAAATGATGACTTTCTTCTTATGTAATCACATAAATTTATATGGAACTTTACAAAACAAATAAGAAAATGTCCCAGCCCAAAATTATACCATAAGAGACTATGAAATTAATACAAATGACAATGCCATAATTCTAGAAAAAGTACATGGAATGGGAGGTCAAGGGACATTAGTTCCAAAGATTAAAAAAAAAAAAAAAAAACTGCAATGTGTGCTCAATGTGTGTGCCTTGTCTGAAGTTAGGCCTGATTGCTATCTTCCACTCCCAGATGGACCACACCCATGTTAGAAGCTCAACAAGGACTTATTAAATTTATAAATACTTCATGTTTGCTTTTCTCCTGTCTGTTGTTCTTGCAAAAGGAACCAGAAAGGCAGAAACCATTAACAAGGTTGTTCAGGCTTTTGTCCTATAATATGGTGAGAGTGTGAGAACATCTATTTTGTTGTCAGAACCCATTAAGACTCCTGACTCTGCCACTGAGGAGCTTGTGTCTTTGGTTGCTTAATTTCTCCGATTCCCAGGTTTCTCTGGAAACTGCTTGGAATTGGTCTTGGTTTTATCTCTCACAAGCTGTGTAACAAAAGTACCTATTTCATTTGTTTGTTTGAAGATACACTGAGGCATTTCATGTAAAGTGCTAAACATGCTGCTTGGCTGGGCACACAGAAGTGCTTTACTACAGTTAGCTGTTAATTTTATCATTACCGGTAGATACAAGATAAAATGATATGTTCTA
This sequence comes from Sciurus vulgaris, assembly GCF_902686455.1. Classification (NCBI taxonomy): domain Eukaryota; kingdom Metazoa; phylum Chordata; class Mammalia; order Rodentia; family Sciuridae; genus Sciurus; species Sciurus vulgaris. Next base: position 54,610,938 of record NC_136467.1, read on the forward strand.
ATGGATGGTACATCAAAACTTTTAAACCAATATCACTGAGAACCAATGAATCACTTCTGCAAGTCATCTAACCATTTTTACTAAGATGAGTTTTTTATATCTAACTCATATCTGAGTCTCTAGCACATTTGTTTGTGTGGAACCTATATGTATCTTCTAGGTACTGATCTCCTTGTGTATAAATTACCCTCCATTCCAGTTGCTACATAAATTTAACAGGAAATTAAAAACTCCTACTGGCTGAATTTTTCCTTGCAGGAATTTTTTCCTTATTTTCTGGTGTTTAGCCATATGACCATTTACAGTTTACTTTCACTTGATCCTTTCCTTTCTCTTGGGTTGAGCTGTGTTTGTTTGTGTGTGTGTGTGTGTGTGTGTGTGTGTGTGTGTGTGTGTGTGTGTATGCTTATATGCAGAAGTGGCTTTACTATGCAGTTGATAAAACTCAAGTTTTAGGGACTCTCACTTGCATGGGTCACAGGCCCTTCCAAGACCTGCATGTAATTCTATAGTATGTATAGTTATAATTTTGTATTTCTTCTTTCAAAACTAGGACCCCTCAAATTAAGTAAGTTTCAAACTCCACAAAATCTAAATATGCTCAGATTACAAGTTAAATTTGTTTAGCTGATGAAAGACTTGACCCTTTCAACTTAAAGTTGTCTGAAGTGAAGGTCTGAGTCCCTGGGTTCAAACCCCAGCACCAAAAGAAGGAGGAAAGAAAGGAAGAAACACATTTGTGAAGACAATTTGCAAAATTGTCTAATTATTCTTATGAGAGCATTTTGAGACAAAGAATATCTTTATTTTCTTGCTTCACTTGAAGCTGATAAAATTTTGGTCACCTCAAAGAGACAAAAAAACATTAGTACATTCATTAAAAATACACAGACATGTGGAATCCATTGTCTGGTCACACTAAATCAGTATCTGACTTCTTAGATATATTCTAGAATTTCATATATGTAGAATAGAAAGGAAAGAACTTACTTTGTTAACATGATGCCTCAAACTTAGAGTTTTCAGACTAATAGAAGTGACCAAGCATGATTTTGCAATCTGGTTTTGTGACATACAGTAAATTTCTAGATAGGAGAGAAGGGAGAGTATAGTGTGGTGGTCATGGGAACTCTGCAAAGTGAATTGTCAGGGGTTGTATATTTTCTCTCATATGTGGAACCTAGAGGGGAAAAAGGAAAAGAAATGTGGGGTGAGGGAGGGAGATCTCATGAGAATCCAGGGGAGATCAGTAGAAGAAAGGATGGGGGGAAAGAAGTGAACTTCTGTGGTTCTGGAGCAAAGGGGGACGAGGCAAGAGGGAAATATATAGGAAATCTAGAGGAAGAATAGATACCCCAGAATTGGAAAGTTACTAATTCAGAAGTACTTGTAAAGATCAGTGAACTTCTTGGTTGGGGCCTGTAATCCTCAATAGACACCGCTCATTGGTCTATTATCCTGTCACTCACCACTTCCTCACAGAAGTTTTCAACTTTGAGTAACTTTTTCAATAGTAGCATTGTTGTTAATAAGTAACCAAGAATACTAGAATGTGTTAAATGTACATAAGGTTAGGTTGAGCTGCATGTGAAAAACGAAGTGGCTTAAACAATAGGAAAAATTTCTTTCTCTTACATAAAAGAAGTCTGGAGGCAATTTGTACCCATCTTACATAGAGATTCCACAACATTTTAAGGAAACTTCTGGGACTTCTTTGTGACACTTTTACTTATATATCTTATCTGATTTTAGTCATAGGACCACACATCCACAGAGAGACTAGAAAATAGTGTTCTTATCTGATTTTAGTCACAGGGCCACACAGCCACAGAGAGACTAGAAAATCGTGTTTTAGCTGAACAACATTTTGGTCAGCTATGGTTTTGTTATTGGAAGAAGGAAGAATATGAATGCATGGGCGAGCAACAGTTCTTTTATGGTATATTTGCCTTTAAACTAAACAATGGTATATGTTGCTATTTTTCCCATTTTATAAAATGCATTTCTCAGTGCATTTTATGGCAGTTGAATTTTTATTAATGTGAAAACTGGTATTGATTAGAAATAAATTTGGAAAACAACAGATTGTGCTTTTCTGTGTGTTTCTGGTGCAGAGATTATTGGCAGAGAGGGATATTGGAGAAGAAAGGGAATGTGCTTCTTTCTGAAGTAGTATATCTATCCTTAAGGTGACTGCCTGGATAGTCCTTAAGTCCCACAGAGAATGAGGCTTAGAGTTGTAGATTTACTGTAAAGCTGTGTGTGTGTGTGTGTGTGTGTGTGTGAGAGAGAGAGAGAGAGAGAGAGAGAGAATAAAACTCAGAGCAGATGAGTGATGTTTGAGATGTAGAATCCCTATCAATAAGTAAGTATTTTGTGATCTTGAGCTTATCTCTTGCTTTATCTGCAAAATGAGAAAGTTGAACCAGATGTTCACAAAGTTCTTCCATAGCCCCAAATCCAAGAGGTCCATTTAATCATTCACCTATCTGCCCATCACCCATCTATCCATCTGCCCCCTGTCTGTTTTTCCATGCATCCTTTCATCCATCTACCCACCCATCCACATATCAAATATTTTTGAGCACCTACAAATTACTTGGCAATGTGCTAGCCTCTAGGGATTCAAAAATGAATAATCAGCCCTCATGAGGCTTATAGTACAAGTCTAAGTCTCAGGGAATGTACCTCTTTTGCCTCTTTTCAGATGAAAATGAAGTTAAGTGAATTGTTCCAGTTTCACCTGCCAGTGTGCTCAATATAGATGACTTTTGGCTAGCATGTTTGATTATGTCTGTATATTTCCTGTGCCAAATTTTAATTTCGCATTTGAGTTATTTCCTAAAATGTAGCTGCTGTGATGCACAAAGGGCATATTTTGATATTAGTTTAAATCAGATACTCTTTAATATTTTTTGATCGTAGACCACATAGAGGATTGGTAAAAATAATAGCAACCAACACTGATGGATCCCTCCTTCTGCCACATACATGTTGTTTTGTCTCAAAATGACCCTACGATGTGGGTTCTGTTGTTTTCCTCTGAGTCACTGACAGGCTAAACAACCTTTTTCAGGCCCTTTGATGGGACAGTTATGCCCCAGAGACAAGGCCCTCGGCCACACACTTTTCTTCTTAAAGTGCTTATGTGCACAAACACACATTTTTGAACACAGTTCCAGGGAATACAATCCTCACTGAAACGTTGGCCATGTGTTTAGGAAACTCTGATGTAATGGCATCTTACTTAAGAAAGCAGTTGGTTAGAAAACCACCATAGACTTTCCAAGGTCAAGAGAGCATTTCTGAAGAGCATTTTATTTGGTGGCTCACTTCATTATTTGTCTATACATCCATTAATTTTGCCCTAACTTGGATCTTTTGGTCAAGCTGGATATCTGGCCAAGAAAAGTCTTTTAAAATCATTTCACCCTCATTTCCTTTCATGTTCTGTACGTTTACTTCTATAAATGTATATGTTTTATGTTTCATCTCTGCCCAAGGAGGTAGGGTAAAAAAATATAAAAGCAGTTGCCTGGCGCTGTCCTTGGTCCTGCCACGACTTTCTGCCTGATTCTGCCTTTGGCCAGGTCCCTGGCTACAACAGCAATTTTGCCTAAACTTGTGCTGCTTGACTCCTTGCTAGTGCATGTCAACAATAGCCCTACTGACTGATGACATTTTGACTTGTCACTGGCTCTCCCATTACTTGTCCCTGACTTAGGTTTCTGGGGCTACCCTCTGTGTCATGTCACACAGTCCAGAAGTTTCTTGCTCAGCAGCCTCATGTTGAATTTTTTGTTTAATTGTTAATGGAACTTTTTGAAAATTTATTTATATGTGGTGCTGAGAATCAAACCCAGTGCTTCACACATGCTAGGCAAGCACCCTATTGCTGAGCTACAACCCCAGCTCTCAAGTTGAATTCTTTGGTCAAGTTAGATATCAAAATAAAGTAGGCAAAAAATAAAGTGGGACTTTGGTTGTAAATGTTTCTTTTAAATTCATTTCCAGAGTATTGCTCCCTGCAGAGGTCATCTCTGTGAGCTGATTACTACATAAAAAATATTTTCTTTCATTATTGGTTTAGAATTAGTCTCACATTATCTTAGAGTGACCCTGCATACTTCTCATAATGTGCAGAGCAAACCTCATTCTGCTCCTTACTGATAGCAGAAACTCTGTGACATTACATTTTTGCCAGCTGATGGTGATAATTGAACCCGAGTCAGTGTGTTCAGAGTTTAAAACTCTCAGAGACTTTTGATCCTTTTTTTTTTTCATTTAAATAGATTAATTTGTTCTATTTTTCTGCAACAAGATCCCTTTGCTAATGGATTTAGCTCCCAGTTTTGGAGGTGCAGATATATCTTCCTTTAACTAGACTTGATATATAAAAATGAATTTGTACTAACTTTATCATTAGATAACTACTTTTCTTAATTAAACTAAAAAGAGGGAAGAAGTATTGATACAATTACTTTTAACTTATGATTGAATGTTGACCCAAACTGTAAAGAAAATAGAGAATGAATATAACCTGATTTGTTGGGATGGTAGGTAACATGATAATTTAATTTTTTAAAAAATATACATGAATAAAATAAATAAAAATTTAAAAAATATGAGCTCAATTGCAAAACTCAATTTCCACACTTCTTTTCAAGAAATGTGAAGTGCCTAGGTAAATGCCTTCTAGTGTATAATTCTGGCCCCAAATACAGATAGCTGATACAGTAGAACTTATTCAATAGTGTTTTCTGGTCAGGGAAAGCCCTTTTTCTTGGTTAGATAATCAAGAAGATGGACAGTTCATATTGACATTTTATTTGTGTTACTTATGTAGGTTTAGCTATTAACTAGGGATATTAATTAATATAATGATTAGTTATCTTTATAATTGATGGTAATAGCTCATTTTAAGCTGTAATATGCATTTTTCAGGTTGAAAAATGAATCTATATCCTTTTAAAGATTTCATGTTGAACAACAGATTAAAACATTTAAAAAATTATTTAAATAACAAATTACATAAAGACAATTTTATATGTATTTAGTTAAAATTGATTTTTTTCTGCACTTTTTTTTCAAAAGAGCATGAAGTTTATTTCATGTAACCTACTGAATCATGGAGATGTATAGCCACCAGCGGCTTTACGATGTTCCAGAATGTCACATGGCTTTAGTGTTAGAAAACTAACTGGATGTCAGCCTGGCTTGCTGACCAGTGGAGGAGCTTCATGTGGTTCAGGGCTCCCAGACTTAGTGCAACTGGTTGATCCTCAAGGTCTCAAGTGCAGGGACAGGAAGAGGCTACAGGTTAGTAAAATTATTTAAAGTTCTAAACCACATCTGTCCTTTGAACAACCTATTCTACTTCCAGGGACTTATTTATGCTAGGAAAATAGTAGAACTTATTCGAAGACTTAGATGCAATTTGTTGATCATATCAGTTGTAACATCATCCATTTGGAAAAACTAAATGGCAGAAGAGGGGACTGGTTAAAGAAGTAAACCATTACAAAAGTTTAAAAAATAAATTATAGACAGAGTCTTTCAAACTTAAGAAGCAAAACAGAAGAGTTCTTTTCCCAAGTGAATTTTTTTAGAAATTCAAAATATATAGAAGAAATAGAGGGGGAGCTGCTCTTGGTGAATTGGAGTATAGATCTGAACCTCACCCACTTGACATCACCTGTACCCCTGCTGAGCCCCCTCACTACCTCTATGGAATTCTTATGCAAGCTCTGTGGGACCCTGTTTGAAAGGACATTTAGGTGAAAACTTATTGACATGAAAAGATTGTCTGTTATATTAAAAAGTAGATTTAAGTCTAGGACTGAGTGTATCTCAGTGGTAGAGCATTTTCTTAGCACTACAGAAGCTCTGGGTTTCATCCCCAGCACCGAAAAAAAAAAAAAAAAGCATATTTGACAACATTAATTCCAATTTTATAAAAATATGTGTTTCACTTATGCTTGTGCATATTCTAATCTGTATTGTGTGGGTGTGTGCATATGTGTGCCTGTGTGATGTGTGTTTATGGCAAAGAAAAATGCTTTGGATTTTAGGAGCAAACGCTTTAAACTCTGGATTATAGGTTTTAAAATTCTTTTTATTTTTGCTTATTTAAAAGTTTAATTTAAAAATAATTACGATTTATTTTTATAAGAAAATATTTTTGGTTAAATATGTTAATTTCTAGAAGTCATAACTTTGGAATATGTAGTATTTGACAATACAAATGACTTCTAATTTTTAAAAAGAAGATTTGCATAAATAGTAATTGGTTTCTGTTCTAGTTATTTGTTACTATGTTACTTGTTTATAACATACTTGTTACTATGTATGTTTGTAGCATACCTGTTTGCATGTCTGTATTTATATTTGTATGTTGTTTGTATGTTTGTAACATACTTGTTACTATGAATCAGTCCCAAACCTTAACTTTTAAAACAAGAAGCAAGGTGTGGGGGCACACACCTGTGATCCCAGCTACTTGGGACTCTGAGGCAGGAGGATCACAAAGACTGACCTGGGTAACATGGCTAGACCCTGTCAAAAAGCAAAACAACTATTGATCATTTTATTATCTCTCATAGTTTATGTGGACCAGAGTTTTGGGAAGGGTTCTTCTGGGTGATTCTCTCTCAGGGTTCCCTGTGTAGCCAGGGTCTGGCCAGGTATTTCTCTCTTCATAAGAACTTAGGCCTCTTCAGGTGGTCTCTCTGCAATTGGGACTTGCTCAGAGTATGGCAAAGTCTTGGACAGTCAAACACCTTGGCCCATCAAGAGTCAAGAAGACCAGCTACATAATTTGTGGGACCCAGTGCAAAATGAAAAAAAGGGTTCCTTTGTTCAAAGTTAATTAAGGATTTTAGGACAGTGACAACAGAGCATTAAAGTAAGCATAGAGCCCCTCTGCATGCAGGGCCCTGTGTGTCTGGCCCCTGGTTGCAGGTCCATGAATTTGATCCTGGGGAGGGAACCTTGACCTCTTCTCTTAAGCAGAGAAGGGTCAAGGCTACATTGTAGGAAAGCATGTGAGACAGGAGATACTCATGTGACCATCTTTAGAGAGTAATATTTCCCACAGTCTTTGTGACTCACCTCCAACTAATTTGTTGGCTCAGATTTTTACTACCTAGAACCACAGTTGACCATAAACTACAAAGGATAAATTTCAGGCTGCCATAATTGTAATGGGGATGTATTTTACAATTCTTTGTGGAAATAGTGATTGCCTTAAAATATAGCAAAAGTACCTGTTTTGTTTCTATCAGGGACTGAATTTTGTCCCTCCCCAGTTTCATAGGATGTAACCATAACACTCAGTTTGATTCTATCTGGAGATAGGGCATTTAAGGAGGTAGTAAGCTAAAGTGAGATCATAACCCCTAATCCAAAAGGCCTGGCATCTTTATAAGAAAAGGAAGACATGCCAGGGGTTTGTGCATATAGAAAAGGCCATGTGACAAGATAGTCATCTGCAAGTCAAGGGGAGAGACCTCAGTAAAAACCAAACCTGCTGACACCTTGATCTTAGACTCCCAGCCTCCAGAACTATAGGAAATTTCTGTTGTTTAAGTCATCAAAGTCTGCAATGTTTTGTTATAGCACCCCAGCAGGCTAATATAATATCTAGATTCTACAAATATATACTTCAGTTGCCTTTGTTTGTATTTTCTTACTCATCCTAATCCTTCGGATATCCTAGGTTCTGTCAACTTCCAAAGAAAGTCAAATCTAATACTAAATGTCATGCTTTACTTAATGTACCTTCTTTAGTGATATTCTGATTAATAAGGGCTTCATTATTTATTTTTCCTGAATATTGCATATGTCCAGGAAAGGTTAATGCCTAATGTAATACTGTAGCTCTCTTATGGATTTGTATGACGCAATATTACTGTTAATCACTGTGGCTAATTTTCTGCAAATATTGCCATGAACAACTCCTCTCACCCTGTTTATACTTCTCCTCTCTTTAATGGACTCTATTTTGCCTTTCCTTGATTCTGGGCTGGCTTTGTGATTTACTTTGAACAGGAGAATGCCATGGAAGTGATGCTGTATGACTCCCACAGCTAGACCTTACTTAGAAAGGTGTTGTGGCTTCACCAAGAATTCAAATAATACAGCCAGGCGTGGTGGTGCATGCCTGTAATCCCAGCAGCTTGGGAGCCTGAGACAGGAGGATTGCAAGTTCAAAGCTAGCTTCAGCAATGGTGAGGGGCTAAGCAACTCAGTTTGACCCTGTCTCTAAATAAAATACAAAATAGGATGGGAATGTGGCTCAGTGGTAAAGTGCCCCTGAGTTCAATCCCTGGTACCAAAAAAGAAAAAAAGAATTCAAATAATAATAAACACTGGTGAGAATGTGTGGGGGAAAAGAAACACTTATTATACACTGTTGGTAGAATTGTGAATTAGTACAACCACTATGGAAATCTCTATGGAGGCTCATTGAAAGACTAGGAATGGAACTGCCATATGACCAGGTATATCACTCCTCGATATTTATCCTAAAGAATTAAAGCTTTCCATCTATAGTGATATATACGTACCATGTTTATAACGGCACAATTCCCAGTAGCCAAATTACGAAACCAGCTTAGGTGTCTGTCAATGGATGAGTGGATATAGAAAATGTGGTATATATACACAATGGAGTTTTACTAAGCCATAGGAAGAACACAATTGTGTCATTCATAGGAAAATGTATAGAACTAGAGAACATTGTGTTAAATGAAATAAGCCAGATTCATAGTCAAGTGTTTTATTTTTATCTTATGTATGAAAGAGAGAAAAAAGAAAAAAAAAGGGGAAGTAGGGGGTGGTAATTACATGAAAATAGAAGGGATTTTGATAAAGGATGGGGATTGGGGGAGGGAGGAAGGAGCTAAAGGTGAGGTACTAGGCAATGAAATTGACCAAATTATTTTTTGTGCATGTATGAATATATCACAATGGATCCCACTATGATGTATAATTAGAGTACACCATTAAAGATTATTTTTTATAAGAGATGTGCCTGGGTGCGGTGGTACATGCCTGTAATCCCAGTGACTCTGGAGGCTGAGGTAGGAGGATTGTGAATTCAAAGAGCCTCAGCAACTTAGTAAGATCCTAAGCAACTCAGGGAGACCCTGTCTCTAAATAAAATATTAAAAAAGACGGATTGTGGTTCAGTGGGTTCAATACCCATTACAAGAAAAACAAAAAAAAACAAAAAAAACCAGGTGATGCAGTTACATTTTTGCCCTCTTGGGAGCAAGCCAAGATGTAACAAAATTTGCCTGTCTAAAACAAAAAACAAAACAAAACAACAACAACAACAACAAAACAGATTTTGTCCTGTGGGACAGCCCTATTCAAGAGGAAACGTCGGGGCTGGGGGTATAGCTCAGTTGGTAGAGTGCCTGCCTTCCAAGCACAAAGCCCTGGGTTCAATCCCCAGCACCCAAAAAAAAAAAAAAAAAAAAAAGAGGAAATGTCTTGGGTGTGGAGCTGGAGAGGGGAAGCCCTTGAGTGCCTGAAGGAGTTCCAGAGGGAGGAGGGAAGCATGCAGGGAAGGGAAAGGTTGTACCGGCTACATCTGGCTGTGTGGCTGAGAAGGAACCAAGGAATGAAGTACAGGGCTTCCACAACAGTACTTTCAGTTGTCTTTGGAGGCAGGTCGACTTGCTCTGGGTTTAGTGCTTAGCAAACTTGGAGCTTTCAGTGTTGGCTGATGTAGGGCCTGGCAGGGCGATACCATAATTGCCTCACATAGTTGTTAGTCCTTGGATCTCCTTAGCAGGGCACCTTTTCTAGCATTGGCTCCTGAACACATTTTGCTTTGGGAAAGCCTACTGAGATAGCTGCCTTGAACATTGTTATGGGTTGAATTGTGTCTCCCCAAAATGAATATGTCAAAGTTCAAACCCCCAGTAGCTCAGAATATGACCTTATTTAAAGACAAGGTTGTTAAAGACGAGGTTAGTTAAGCAGCCATAGTGGAGTAGGGTGGGCCCACTCCAATATGACTGATGTCTTTATATGAAGGGGACATTTGGACGTAGAAATGGACACACAGAAAACACTATATAAAGATGGAAGCAGAACTGGTGATACAGAAGCCAAGAAATGCTAAAGATTGGCAGCAAATCTCCCAAAACTAGGAGAGAAACAGGACTCTCCACATGAAGCAACCCTGCTGACGTCTGACCTTGGGCTTCCAGTCTTCACAATCACGAGACAGTATATTTTTGTTGTTTAAACCACCCAGTCTGTGGTACTCACTCAAACACCCATCCCCCGTCCTCCCCTTTCATTTCATCTGCAGATCTGGGTGGATGATCACAGGGAAACTTGTGCCCACAAGGAATTTGCCAATCATATCTTAATCCAGTTAAAATTAAAATTCTCATTTCTTCAAAAAGTTTTATGAAAGGCAATTTATTGGCTATTTCAAGGAAAAGGAGATAATATTTGATAGGAGAACCCCTTTAATACCTTGGAAATACAACCCCTTTAACATCAAATAAGTTGTTTGAACCCCTTCTACCCAAAATATGTCTTCACTTATTCTGGAGTTTATAAGGAGTTAACACTTGGTTGTTTTTCTCTAGAAACCTGATTTAATCTAATCTAACTATATTAGGATTGGCACTTGATTATTCCAATGTAATCATTTGCATGATTTTTTAGTGCCCTAATTGTTGAAAGCTTATATTAGAATCTTAAAAGTGGCATATCTTATTCAGAAATGTTTAGTGCTTTATAATAACAATAATATTGGATGCATTATGCAGTAATAATGGAAATTACATTTGCAAAATAGTAATGGTAATGGGACATTCTGAAATGCAAGAAATAGAAAAAGCACAGTGGGAGAGAGAAATGTTTAATTCACTGCCTTTTGGGTGGTGTGATCTCAAGGTGGGGACAGGGGAGAGCTTATGTGGGTCTCAGGTTGTACCACCCATAGGCTGAGTGACGTAGATCAACCTGGACAATTCTGATTGAAGTGGAGAATTTTTGGTCACTGTGATCAGACAGGGTGGGAATGTTGTGGTAATTGGAAGTACTTTTTGTCCTTTAGAATCGATTTGCCTTTTTATAAATAAAATTTGATTTCTAAAGAAACTTTATAATTATTATAATTCAACCTGTTAACTTGATTCTCTTCTACTTGTACATAACTTCTGATTGGTAGTTTTATTTTAAAATGTTTGGAAAACTCTATAAAGTGTATTCCCCTATACCTTACCAGAATAGTTTTTTTTAGATCAATTTTAAGCTGATTAACTTTACCCTGTCCCATTAACACTTTGATCTACTGATGATATTCATTAGATGCAAACTCACAGAAAACAATGTTGAAAGTAAATCTGTAAAGAACCAAAGAAATTCTTAGGTCTGTAAATTGATATAACAAATGCTGATTTTGAATTTTGGATGTATTAATTGGAACATTTTGTGAAATTTTGATTAAGTATTTCTTTAGGCAGTTTAATTACTCTTAATCCGGGAATATGCTGCTTAAAACTGCCAAGATTAAACAAAGCCATGGAAGTGTCAGGGCAGTAGAGATTGGAAAAAAAAAATAAGGATGAATTAATTTCTTTGTGTCTAATTTTCAAGAATTAATTAGCCTGGTATATGTTCCCACAGAACCTGACCTTGCTCAGTTACTTTCATGAAGCGATGTTTTTCTTTTTTACCTTTTCTCTTTGATTTTGAAACCATTTGCCCCCAAGCTGTTTTAAGATCCCAAGAATCCCAAGACACCTTACTGGATCTTACCACTGCTCTTTCCTTGGTGGACCAGGAGGTACTCTACCGAAATCCTCTCCTGCAGGGTCTCAGGACATTAGGCAAAGCCCATTTTCTTGGAGCAATTATATGTTAGTTCTATATACCTTCTCCCCTGCCCAACTCTGAAATCACACAAGGAATGTTTCCATGGCATTGGGAGCCTTGCATTTCAGCCTCATTTGAGAAACTTATCTAACAGACATGCACTGGGAGAGAGGAGAGGCTGGGCAGGATCAGTCTTGGGGTTTAGCCATCTAAAACCAGCAAAGATATTTTCACTTCCATGGGTCAGGATACTAGTGACTTCAGTTGGCAGCTTCCTGAAGGACTGTTTATGGTTCTTCTGTCACTTCTTGGGGATTACAGCCTTTGTTCCTTTGTATGATTCTCTCCATTTCAACTGTCCCAACTCCTGTCTGAATGCTTCCAGCTTTCCTTTCTGTGGTAAAATGATCCCCCTTGAAAAGTGCTCTGCAAATGTAAAGTAGTGATACTGATAACAAAATGTTACTCACTGACCCATATTCATTCTCCATAAATAACATCTCACTTTCCAAACCCAAAACCTCTTTGGGACTCTGAGTTACCATTTTTTCCTCTTGTGGTTCACTGGGAAAAGCAACACGGTTTAGTGTTTAAATTTCACCACTGTCTCTCCAGCTGTGTGACTGGGATGGGTTACTCACTGAGTCTGATTTCCCAGATGTTATTAAGGAATCCTGATAGGATTACCTTTGCAGCAGTTAAGATGTAATTAAATGGATACTGCAAAGGGAAACAGTTAGATTGGTGTCAGGCACATATAAATAATTTGATAAGGCAGCTTTCATTGCTTTTTATTTTTGTTTTTTCAATTCTTTGGTGCTGGGGGGTGAACCCAGGGTCGGGTGCATGCTAGATAAGTGTTCTACCACTGAGCCACACCCCCAGTCTTGTTTTCATAAGGTATGGAGGGTTCCATTGGTCTAAGGAATTGTTTGCAAAGCCAGCAGAACAGAGCTGATTTTTATAACTTGATTAATGGCAAAATTTTTCTCCTATCCTAGCTTCTTGCTGTTCTCCATTTTACCTGGGATGTAAACTTGTATTCAGTAAATGGGCAGGGATAGTGTTTTTTTTTTAAGAAATTCTGGGATAATAATTTTTCTACATGTCTAATGTTCAGACATTTGGGAATCCCTTCCTTGGTTTCCAGTCCTGATAAAGTTGGAGGGGGACAAGGCTTGTGAGATGGTCCCTATAGGCAGCCGGACTCTGTCAGTCCTTCCCAGTGGTCACCATTCTGTTAGGACTTGGCTATGTTTCTTGACCAGGCTGTGGAGAGACGCTGTAGGCATGGAGCTCCATGATATACGTGCTCCAGTTTCTTCTTGGGCAACCGTTTAATTGGACAGAAAGCAAAAGGGTCTATTATGACTTCCACCTGGCATCTTTTTTTGGGGGGTGGGTACCAAGGAATTGAACTCAGAGGCACTCAACCACTGAGCCACATCCTCAGCTCCATTTTGTATTTTATTTAGAGTCAGGGTCTCACTGAGTTGCTTAGCACCTTGCTTTTGCTAAGGCTGGCTTTGAACTCACAATCCTCCTTCCTCATCCTCCCGAGCTGCTGGGATTATAGGTGTGCACCACAGTGCCCAGCTCTACCTAGTATCTTGGTGGCATCGTGTTGAAAATGACCTCTAACTCTAAAATTTTAAAAGTTCTGCTGTCTTGGGAGGGAGTTATGATGTGAGACTCCTGATACAAAGATGGTATGTTTCACAGTGATTTCCAAATCTTTTAATCTCGTTTCATTTTTTAACTACAGATTGATGTTCTCAAGGCAGATCTGGAAAGTGCAGAATGGAAAGTTTTGGAAAATCTTATTCTGGAAGATGTCCTTGAACAGATTGGACAGCTCATCTTTGAGATCCATCTCCACTGGCCTGGGTTTGAGGTCAGCGGCAGTGACAGTAGTGTCGTGCGGTTCTGGTACAGCCTCCTCAAAGAGTTAGAACAGAAGGATTTCAGGCTTTTTTACAGTTATAAGGACTTATCTAAACCTCAGCTATTTCTGAAGAAAGACATTTTCAATGCTAGTAGCTGTTACACCCTGAGTTGGGTGAACACAAGATGGAAATAGGATGCAGGACCTCATCCAGAATCCAAGGAAATATTTGCAAAATAGAGCATGTCTGTGTTTCTAATCCCAAATTTGCCTCCAGCCTCCCACTGGTCCATTACCTGCTCGAGGCAGGGATTTTGATATTGTCTGTGCAGTATGTGTAGCCTGGTGCTTGGCATATGATAAGGACACAGTTGAAGGGATGGATACAGTGACCCCAGTTGCTTAAACTCAGGCTCTTTGCCTTTAACAGAGTGGGGATATTTGTCCTCCTTCACTTTCACTCATTCCTAAAAGTCCTCATGTATCTGTAGTCCAACATTAAAATGGAATTATGTAAAATTTCCATTTTTAGTAGGTTGATGAGAATTCTAAAGTTTGTTGTCCACTGTTTAAAATTGACTTTGATTTATTTCTTTCAATGTTTTCTTTGTTTACAAATCAATCATATTCTTTGCCACCTGCTGGATTTCAATCGTTGTTTCTCAGCCTTTGCTGAGGCTTGTTGTGGCTTTATAAAAACCATTGATTCTGGTTTCTTGGAATCAGACACACAAAATTCTGTCACTGAGTTTAAAAATCTAGACTTTCAAGGGCTTCTATCAAGATTCTCAGTCTCAAAATCTCTCTCTTCCTGTGAAATTTAGTACATGTAGGACTGTTACCTCTTCAATCTGCAGACATGACCCCCACCCTGCACTTGCCCATGCTGTCAAATCTTTTTTTAAATATACTACTTTGAGTATTAAGTACATTTTTCTTTATTGCCAGTGGCATTGTTTATAAGACTGCAGCCTGAGGGGCCATAGTATCTGGCTTCCCTAGAATGGTATTATAGTATTTCAGAGTTTCTAAACCATTTTACATTTTTAGAAATGAAGCAGAGAATGTAGGCTCTCAATAGTTCATATGATGTCCTTCATTCCTATTTGTAGGAATAGAGTTCTATGAGTGATTTTTAAAAATTCTATTTTAAATAAATTAGGTAATATAAAAATAAACTAAATAATTGCCTTATTATAAATTAGGTCTATTTTTTGGCTTTTTTTTTAACATTCTGAAAGAGTGTGAAAACTATGTGTATTGTTTGTTCAAAAAATTGCAGGGAGGAGTAGAGCACTGAATATTGCCATGGTTTTTTCTTCTTATGGGTTTTTACTTGCTTCTGCCTTCAGGTTCCCTGACTGGATTTTTCTTTATTGCAACAATTTGAAAATACCATTCCTCAAGTGAAAAACCAAGATAGAACAGAATGATTTAACTTGAGTTCAAAAGAGAACAGAATTTCTGAATTAATTGTGATGATTTTTAAAAATATAATGAAGTTTTGATTTGAAAACTCACAGTACACTAATAAAAGCTGTTGGGTTGAGAGGACCAGCTTGAAGAAGTGTAATTTGAAATGGCATTTCAGTCTCTTTGATGTGCATAGGCAGTTCAAGTGTGCAGAAGGGTCCATAAACACTCTAAAGTGGTTTATAACTGTTACTTTGTATGCTGCCTGCGCTTAAGCTAAGTTCGCTTTAGTCAGTCCAATTCCATTTGAATTATGTTACAGATTTTTTTTCACAAAATTTTATACACTGAAATACTTAGTATATATTCTTATATCGTAAAGTGTGGAGTGTGCTAGCTTTAAGTATGCAGTCTGATCATCTTTTAGATGTGTAGACAACCATATCAAGATTTTTAATTCAAAGAGTTAATTTAAGGCATTACTGAAAGCTACTTTGTATAAGGCCAGTTAACCATTTGATCCAGATAGATGGTGCAGAACATTGACTTCATCACTCTCTATATCTGAAGCAAGAATGGATGTACTATTGAAAAAAAATAAACCACAAACACACCTACCCATACCCACCAACTGGGCAGCCTGTTCAATAGTAATCCATATTTATGCTTATTCCTCTTCATGGATAGTTGGAAATTACAATGAGTATTCTGATGAGTGCCATGGTTTCTGTCTCTAGAATTGGTTATGTTTTTCATGTAGGTCAGGATTTCCTAACCTCACCACTATGCCATTTTGAACTGGTAATTCTTTGATGGCGATGGAAGACTGTACCATGCACTATAGGATTTTTAGCAGCATCCCTGTCTTCTCACTAGATGGCAGGAGCAAGAACCTCTTCACAAGCTTGACAACCAGATGTAGCTCCTAGACAGTGTCAAATGTCTCCCAGGGGGCAAAACCATCCAGTGTGAAGAAGTAGTGGTGTAGGTCATGAGACGGGGATCAGGTTACCACAGCATGGGTGTTGCTTTAAAAAAAACCAGCAAACACAACATCCTCTTGGAAGGAAGAGACAAAGCAATAACCATCACCACCAGAACCAACATAAAAGCAGCACAAACAAAATGCAGCAAATGAACAAAATCAAGAGATATTTACCAAGATCTTACAATGTGCCATGTAGTTTGCATAGGTTATTCCAAATTCTGTCCACAACTCAGAATTAAGTATAATTTTACCAAGTGTATGGGCAAAGAAACTCTGAGAGGTTACATAGCTTATTCAGATTATTCTACTAGTAGATGGTGGAACAGAAACCAACCCTTTGGTCTGTCAGATCCCCACAAAGACCATACCTGGTTCCCACCATGGCTTCTGTAGCCATTACCAAATGTAAGATGCCACACTGGAAGGCACTTTTTTGGCCTATTAGTGAAAAAGGGGTGGGTATGTGAATAACATATACTTAAACCAGACCTGAAAATCTGTTAGCATTAGGATAATTTTGTAGCATATAGATTTGTTTTATTTGAACCACATATGTAATCAAAGTAAGCCCATCAAATGGAGGCTTAGTGAAGAAATATGGGAACCCAGCGACTTTTTTGTTAATATAATTAGATTGCCAGAAGAGCTCTTGCCAGGCCTTGGAGGGACTCTTGCCCAGGCTTGTTCCAATACTTGGTACTTTCTTTCCAGGCTTTAGAAAGGGCATAGTGTGAACTTCCTCCTTTCTTTAAAACTTGTCTTTGACCTGCAAATGAATGAGCTCTTACCAGAGTAGTGTATTTCATAAGTGATTCTGAAAATGCAAATTTAATGATGCTCTGATCAAATGATTTTTTAAAATTTGCACTTTTTTAGGGGCAAGACATATGAGAATGTAAGAGATTCAGAAGTCAACTTTTAAAGCACAAACTCTGTGTCATGTGTTGAGCTGAAAGTCAAAGAAACTATTTCCCCTTCCTCTTTTCTTAGTGTGATTGTGTTGGATACAGTTATAATAGGTCATCATATAAATATTTGTAACCATTTGACATGTTCACATGAAGAGAACCAGGGAAAAGTGAACGAACTTCTATTAGAATCAACTGAAGATTCACTAATATTTACATCAGGGTAGAACAAAAGTAAATGCATGAATTTACAGTGCTTAGTTCAAATCTGTTATTCATGAAAGCATTTCTGCATTGGTTATAAGATCTTTTAGTAAATACAACCCTATATTTGATTTTTTTACGTATTAAATGTTTGGATTTTGCAAAGCTCAGATTAAACCAGGAAGTCAGTTCATAATATTTTGCCAGTTTAAAAATGCAGGCCTCGTCTGAACAGATGATTTTACTTGACAATACAACAATACCTCCAAAACTCAATTAATGTAATTGTTCTTTTCTGCTGGCAATAAATTTATGTTTGCTTTTTAAGCAATAATTCTTTTCATGCCTACCAATTGCTGGCATTTTGGGAATTTGATAATATATTTCACTTTATGCTGAAGTCTCTTCCGTTTACTTACTTTAAAATAGTTGTTTTAATTTTATTTTTATGAAATCATAACCCAAAGATTCAGTGTATTTTTAAAACTACCAAAATTTGGAGATTATTAAATTTTTTGAATAATTTTGTTATATTTGTCCTTAGAAAAATAAATCAAGCAGGCTTAATGTCATTTTTAGAACTATATGGAAAAATGCTCATTCTCAATGTATTAAAACAAATGCTTTCACAATCAGCAATTTCCTATTCTTCTCATATAAAATATTATAACTGGGCTGGGGCTGTAGTTCCATGACAGAACACTTGCCTAGCCACGTGCAAGGTACTGGGTTTGATCCTTAGCACCACGTAAAAATAAACAAATAAAGGCATTATGTCCATCTACAAAAAATTTTTTAAAAAAATTTAGTGATTGATTTTGTACAGTAGGGTTGGAATAGGAATTTTTTTTTTTTTTTTGTGGGTGGGCAACTTCAAATTCTAATCCAGACTACTTCAATAGAGAAGCCAAGTATACACAAGACTGATATCTGTATGTAAGTAAAAAAGATCTGTTGTACAACATGGTGATCATAGTTAATAATGATGTGTTGTATTCTTGAAAATTGCTGACAGTAGATTTTAAATGTTCTCATCTCCCCAAAATGATAAGATGTTATTAGCATGGTTTTGTCATTCCTCAATGTTTATGTATACAAAAATATACACTATAAACATATATAATTTTTACCTGTTAATTAAAAAAGTACGTTCCATGAAACATTTTGGACTTTTTATTCATGAAAAACAAAACAAATAAAATCCAACCACTAGTAGAACTATAGTGGTTGGTAAAAAGGTTGTGTTCCGGAGTTTTACAGTGGTCCTTCCACTCTAGGTCTCTCTCAGGAGGCCTGATCTCTCTATCATAGGGTAATTAAAGGTTAATGGACAGTTGATGGAGCAATCAGAGGTTAATGTACAGTACAACAGGTGGCCTCCTGGACCCTGACTCAGCACTGTGCTAGCTTATATTCTAACTGGTTTGTCTTCTGCTTACTTGTCATTGGATATAGGGCATATCAGTATCTACTCCTATGTGGATATAGATAAGAAACGAAGGTTCAAGTGAGTTCTGTAACACTGATGAGAAACTACAATTATGTACTAGTAAAAATATGCTATTCATTGTCTGTGTAAAAATATTATTTCTCAAGGATTGATGTCAGAATAAACATCATTTGCTCAGGGACTCCCTCCTTAAGGTCTCCACTCTGTGTCCCCAGGGACCTCTGTTCTTCCTATTTTCTCTTATTGTGCCTCAATGTATCTGCTTGTATCATGTGTGTCTTTCCCAGCAGACTGTAAGCTCCATGAGGGTAAGGGCCATGTCTGTAGCCCCAGTGCTTACTGTGGAAACTGCTAGTTAAAAGGTGTTAATATATATTTGTTGAATATAAATTTTTAAAAGCTCTTTCATATAGAATTTTTCTATGAAATTATTTCATAATCATTTTCTATTCTTGCATTAAAGATGTTTGGAAATTAAATGAATCAATGTCTCTCATTTTGTTAATTTAAATTTGGACACATTTTGTCCTTTTCTTTTTATTGACATAGTTATTTATTGCACTGCATGTGGTACTCCCCATTCCTGATTAAAACATGCTAACGGAGATCTTTTTGACCTTGGGGAGTTGAGAGCTATATAATGATTGAACTGAATATGTTAAATAACAATTGAAGGCTCAGTTATTATTTGAAGATAGATCTAAGTCCTAGGATATTAAATCTCAATCTTCCTTTCTTATTTCTCATTGTCCTTTCTTTGTACCAATCTCCACCAATCTTTTTAAGAATCAGTATGTAACATATAATACAATATATACAATTCATAGTAGCATAGAGCATATATTTTGTTTTATGAGACAAGGAATATGTGATGATGGGAGACTACTTCTACCGAGGATAGGGCTTGGTATTTTTTATAAAAACCAATCAAGTTACATTGTTTTTATAGGACAAAATGGATAATAAAGATAGTAGTTGAAAGAGCAAAATCAAGGTGAGAAAAGATAGATTCTCAAGACTAAAGTATGAATCAAGAAAATTTCCCTGTGGGCACAGAGATAGCGATGGGGGTCTTACTCTAAAGGAAGGAATCCTGAGAATGTCTTCGGGTACAGACTCTGTTTCACTGAAGAATGAAACATTATCTTAAGTAGCTGTTTCTTTTAAACAACCTAACAGAAACAGGAAGCTGGAAGCCACAAAGATTATGTCACAAGTCTGAGTTGTAAGAATACACAATTAAATGACATTATGTACAGGCAGGATAATAGGGTGAAAGAAAAAGGAGATCTTGACACTGCTGCTAAGCAGCTCCATTATATCAAGTAAATCATTGCCTTTCTTTGACTATTTTCTTTTCTTAGGTTAGAATATTTAACTTGTAAAGTTTCTTCTAGCTTGAAAATTTCATTATTTTGATTTTGTGATCAGATGAGAATTAGACAATAGGATTATTTCTCAATTTGTGTGCTGCTAGTGTCTGAATGCTTGTCCCTCTAAAATTCATATCTAATCCCCACCATGTTAGTGTTAAGAAATGAGTCCTTTGGGAGGAGATTAGGTCATGAGGTTGGCACCTTCATGAGCACGTTTCCCCTTTCCACCATGTGAGGATACAGCAAGAAGGCACCATCTTCGAAGCAGAGGGTAAGCCCTCATCAAACACTGAATCTGTTGACACCTTCATCTTGGATATCCTTGCCTCCAGAACTGTAATACATTTGTTATTTATAAATTACCTGTCTTCAAGTATTTTCTTTTAGTAGCCCAAAGGGACCAAGATGTGCTATAAGGGAAGTCTTTGGATAAAATTCAAAAGTATCTGAATGGTGTGCTTATGCATAAGAAATTCCAGAGCCCAGAGAGAAAATGAATCCATGATGATAGTTCTTCAGTCATCAAGAGAAATGCCCTTGGTAAAAGTACTTTATTTAGATCACGTACTTATTAAACTCCTGGTTCTTAAAATCAGAATCAGGTTTCACAGACTGCACTAACTTTATACTTGTTTTAAGCTGTTCCAATAACATGATAGCATCTAAACATATACTAAATACTAAATAAACTTCATATCCTCTCAAACATCCTTCCACACGTGTGCACTTGCACATGTGTGCTCTTCAATGTCCAAGAAAGAAAAATCTTCAGACACAAAAAGCCCAGAGAGAGCCTAGAGCAGGGGGTACAGCAGGAACCCACATGGCAGCCACCCTCTGGCTTTAGTGTAACAGAAATGGTTAGAGGCCTAGAGCACTAGAGATAAGGCCTGGCGTTCAGGGTGGTAGGGGTAGGGGCGATTGGGACATTTGGAGGGATACAATCTCAATGGAAAAGGGAACTAAAAATCCCATACCTAACTTTACTTTTTGCACTTCAGAAGTCTTGTTAAAGAAATCAGATTCTAAGTCAACATGGTGAAGATTTGGGCCTACTTTTTCTTCTATTTGGTGTAGGATCTCTGTTCTAATTCCTTAATCATATGGTGAGCAACTAGATCCACTTTGAGTTTTGTGCAGGGTGAGAGATAGGGGTTTAATTTCATTTTGCTACATATGGGTTTTCAGTTTTCCCAGTACCATTTGTTGAAAAGGCTATCTTTTCTCCAACTTATGTGCCAATCTCAAAAGACCAAAGGCCGAATGTTTTCTCTGATATGTGGATGCTAACTCACAATAAGGGGAGAAGGGTAAGGGAAGAAAAGAAGTACTTTGGATTAGACAAAGGGGAATAAAAAGAAGGGAGAGGGAATGGGAATAGGAAAGAAAATAGAATGAATTGAACATTATTATCCTATGTGCATATATGATTACCTGACCAATGTAATTCTACATCATGTACAACCAGAATGAGAAAGTATACTCCATATAGGTATAACATGTCAAAATACATTCTGCTATCATGTGTAACTAATTAGAACAAATGAAAAATTTTTTAAAAAATTACCATACCTAACAGCATAAAGATGCTTAATCTCCACTATAGCTCTCAGTGCAAATAAACATTTCTCTTAAGAAACTAAAACCTCAGACCTGTTCAAATTCAATAACTGAATTTGTCTTAATCATATGGTAAGCAAAACCATAAACTGAGAAATTATGATTAAAAACCTGGTTCTAGGTTTGATACCTTGAGGGTACCATGATAGAAGCAGATGCAAAACCACTCTGGAGGGACATATGCCAATCCGGGCTATAAGGGATTTATTTACTTAAGAAAAATAAGACTCAGCTAAGATGAGTTTATAACAAAATATTACAAGTGGTAAGGAAAGAAAATGGTCCCTAGTGAGGTAGAGCTTACAAACATAAGGAATATGGGAATTTTCAGCCAAGTACTTAACTGAACAATCTTAAACTATAATATAAACTGCTTAACATGATTTTAGTCCTAAAAGACAACATAGAAACCATAAGAAAACAAAACATTACAAAAAAGAATAGGTAGATATAAACAAGAACCTTCCAAAAAGGAAAATAGTTGCTGAAATGAGAAATCAAATGGATTAAACAGCAGATTAGACACAGCTGAAGAGACCTTAAAGTGAACTGGACAACAGATTTGAAGAAACTACACGAAACATAGCAAAAAAAAAAAAAGTGGACATTTATATTCCTTATAAAAGCTATTTTATGAGCTGTTTTAACCTTATAATCTTTCAGAAGATGAGGCAGTAAAACTGAATATCTAACTGTTCTGTAAAAAAGCGGCACTAAGATAATACCATGCAATATGGTAGCCACTAGACACGCTTAAAATGTGGCTGACTGAGGAAATGAATTTTATTTTATTTTTAAGTGTTGAGATTTGAATCCAGGATTTCACATTTGCAAAGCATGTGGTCTACTATTGGGTTCCACTCATTTAAAATGATATTTCCTTTAATTACTTCAAATTAAAAATTCTATATTTGAGTTAGTTATTGGAAAAAATTAAGTCTATTTAGAATAACTTGGGAGGTAAATCTGTATATGAAAGATAAAATTTTTAATGAAAATTGTGTCTGAATTGACATGAACTGTCAGTATAAAATATATACTGGATTTCAAAGACTCAGTATGAAGAATAGGAGAGTTATTAATTTTTAAAATAATTGGGCACATGCTATAATAAAACTTTGGATATTAAATAATATTAGTAAGATTAATTCTCCATTAAAAAACTGGCTATTAGGAAAGTTGAAATTACATGTATGACCCACATATTTCCATTGGCCAGCACTGTACTTGAACATAAATTTAAAATGTTTGAGTTCTGAGATAGTCCTCTACATCTAAAAATCTAAAATGCTGGAGATTGGAGAGATGGGAGTGGGGAATTTAAGTTTCTTAGAAGATAGCTTTTGCAGTTATAGGAAGCTATAGAATCAGAAAGTCATCTCTTTAACCTACTGCCTTAAATATGAAGCCATTTCCAGGGCTCTGGAGGTAAGTCTATGATTTTTATCACCTTAAGTTCCAGATAAAATTGTAGTTTTTAGGGTTAGAAAATTGTTTCCACAATTATTAAAGTGACTATGCATATGGAAGGTATAAATATAAGCATGCACATAAACACACATGTATGTATTTTTGACCAGCTAAGTTTCTAAGGACTGCATTGGAAACAAGAATTATGCATTTTATGAATCCCAGGGATTTCATATATATGTATGTTTATATGTTTGTATCTATGTATCAATCATCTCATTTTTATTGTAATCTTTTGTTAGTTCATTCAGTTTATTTACCCATGGATTAAACCAACATTTTATAACATGAATTCTGAACCAAGCGCTGTGATAGACAGCTTCCTACTATTGGATTTTCTCTTCCTCTCAGGACCCTTAATACTTGCTTTGTTTATACTGTATTTAATTAATTACTTTATGATCAACTAAGAATGCTGGCAATTAAAAAATGATGAATCCTTGATTTTAACTGTAGTCCTATTCAAAGATGTCAAAATGTAAAATATACATGACTCTGATAAGATATGACATCAGTGTTACCCAGGTTTCACCTTGAGACCCACATTTAAGACTGCTGATGGATATTGTAACCTGGATGCCACTTTACCCCACACCTGAATTCATCATGGCTCCTGTAACTATACATTTCTTTCTTCTGAATTTTATATCTGGGTAAACAACACAATTCCTATCTGATTCTGTTGGAGATGACTCAGTTCACACTAGTCTTCAAGGACAGCCTCTGTAATTTGTTGCTGGTGTATGATCTTTATGGCTGCCATTCAAGGGTTTGATACCTAACTGTGAATGCTTTCTTTTAGGTTTTAATTTGTAAACATGCTAAGGCTACCAGGCAGCCCTAGAATGTGTCCTCAAGAACCACTCTATGTTTCTACTTCAAAATGAGCCTGTTTAATGCTTTTCACAGTTCTTTATCTTAAAATTGGCTCCTTATTTAAGACAAAATATTCCCAGCTTGTGCTTCAATATTTGAATATTTACTCAATTACATTTTCACTAAACCATCACTTTTATTCTTTTAGGAAGGAAACCTATCCTGGTATGACCAACTGATCTAGAGACATTTTTTATGCTGAAAAAGAACCCCACTCGTTTATGTACTCTAAAATTGGGTGTAACCATGACCTAGCACACCACTAAATGCTCTAAGGGTACTGCCTTCTATTTTTATCACTTAATTAAAATAAATACATTACTAAGCATACTGCAACCACCTCTAAAGTATCATTTTTTTTCCATTTGACACATTTACTATGGTATCTCAACAGACTTAAGACTTAAAAGGAAACTAACAAAGAACATTTCAACAACACTTTCTACAAAAAAATGCTTTATTCAAAAATAGGATCTTTTCAAAAAAGAAAACTTTTATATACAGTTACTTAGTTTAGAAACAGTCAAAAAACAATAAAATAAATCCAGATTTAGAAATTACGATTTGTAACATATACTAGTGCTGAACAACAGTTTAAATGTATGGATTCTTTTTGTCCCGTCACATTTCAATAATTCATTTGTTTTACCCGTGATTGGGACTAAAGAAAGGTCTTGTCTGAATTCTTCCCTCTTATCTGCCACCCTTCCTGGGCACATACAAAAATGGCAGCATCTAGGCAGTGTGCTTCTATTTCTTTGTGTGCCTCTGTATCAAAAACTATACCTCCTCCATCTTTATTTTTATTCTCTTTTTCTATTTTCTTCTTTGAGCTCATTTATACGTGGGTACAGGGCCTGGTCATATTTAAAAAATTTTGATTTTAAAAATGAAAGCTCTCTAAGGGAAAGGAACATGCACATGACTCAGAGCTTAATGCACATGACTCAGGTTATCAACATTTGACATGATTTTGCTCTTCAAGTCAGTACTCTGCACAGTTATAAACCAATCTGATATAGACTTGAAACAGGAGAAATGGCTTATCAAACTTAAGTACCATTAGCCACTGTATTTGAGAGACTACCTTGATTTCATACTCTGAAATTTTTAAACTTTTCTTTTTTCACAACCAGGACGCTATTCTCAAACTGGTAAAGTCTAGCCATCTTCTTGTAGCATTATTTTTTTTTCAAAGATTTTAAAAGAAGTTTAGTACTTCTTAACCTTAAAAAGTTCAGTTGTACGTAAAATCAGAATAATTTTAAAGACAAAACATATGACTTCAAAGAAATTACAAACTGACATTCTGGATTATGCCCTCATACCCTAAATTGTAGAAGGAGTATTTTAGTAGTGACATGGTAGAAACAATGATCTTAGGAGATCCTGATTTCTGAAAGTGTAGCCAGGTCCTTATTGACAGTGAATAGTAATAAAATTCAAAGCCTTGGTGCATTCTCTTGAGTTCTATCTTTAGAAATAATATAACTTTTTGCTTACAGTAGCCCTGTCTATACTGATCAGTTAGAAAATAGAGAAAAGAATTCTGATTTTTATTTTACATTGTTAAAAATTACAGGAATGCTGCAGTCAAAGGTTAGTGACTTACAACTAAAAATATATAACATATGTCATAACAAATAGTGGGACTCATGAAGTCAAAGGATTTGAACTGGACACACTGAAAATAATGGGAACAGTAATTGTGGGAGTTTTATCCTTCTTTGATACATATTAAATTATATTATCCCTGGTCTTTACTGCCCTTTTGAATAGGTGATTAAATGGTGCCTTTCTGAGTCATTAATTGCATTATTTCCCCTAGGATCCCAAACCACTAGGGATTCTTTCTTGACCTCAAAGAGATCTTTTCAGTAATGCCATGGGGATAAACCCCAACTGCCTGCCAACAACAGCTACTCATTGAATAGAAAGTCAACAGTCATTCTTTGTATAAATAACAACTATAAAGAACAAAATGAAGTTGCCAATAAAATTAAATGAAGCAAATTTACAAAGCTTTTTTTTTAAACAATGGGTCAACTTCATAAGGAAAACATTATGTATAAATCAAGTTGTCATCCAACACATTTAATAATTAAATATAGTTAAATATGACATTGGATCAAAAATGATCCTAGATCATTTCAGGACTAATCCCATTAATCCCACAATTTAATGAGACCATCCCAACCACATGTAATGACTTTAGATGTTTCATGAGGATGCCATACTGCACCTATACACACTTTATCATGAGCTTTAAACCGGCTATAGAGTTTTGTGGTCTTCCAGTCCCAAATGTTTAATTTTCCATTTCCATCTCCTGAGATCACATAGCTGCAACAGAAAGAAAAGTTCAAAATTATTACTTTTCAAATACCTTCAAATGGTAAAGTGGATGAAGAACAGAGGCAGATCTCATTTTTTCAGTTTAACATAAAAAAATCAAGGTAAATATACAAAACTCAGAATAATAAGGTAGAACATGAAGCAGTCTATAATTTGAATTTCTACAAAAATGTCCCTATTGAGTTACCAATCAAAGAGTAGAAAATTATTTTTAACTGGGACACTGGGAATCCCAGGGACCATAATAAATGATGCATAACAGTCTCTGGCCAGTCAGAATAGTGTAGAAGAACCAATTTTCACACATAGTCAGTGAACATATGAGATACAGTCTACCACAGAAAACTTTACTACCTTCATAATTACTTTTTGTCTTCAATATCCTTTGAATAAATCTAAGATTGAGTCAATGCTCAATTATAGGAACTTCTGAATTATCTTTATCTATATATTTTAATGAAGAATGGGAAAGAAATGTGGAATTTCACTCTTAACAAAACTGTAAGCTTCATGAATCAAGTGTGATCTAGAAATATTCAAAAGCTGGGTTTCAGTTTTTAGCACAGATAAGCTGTAGTAAAGTTGTTCCCATCAACATTATAATATAGAATTTATTCTTCTGGTGTTCACCCAATCATAGCAATATAGTAATTGTAACACTCCTGGCCTTGCTTAGAAAAGCAAAGAGAAAATAAGGCATTGTTGATACAAACAGGGATTTATAGGTGGTTAAAGGGCATAGGACTAAGTAATATAAGGATATATACTATAGTAAAATCTACAGAAAAGCAAAATATAATTTTCGTAAGTTGTTATTACCTTTTTTCTGGTATTTTTATAGATTAAACAGTTCTCATACAATTAAATATGTGAAAGTGATTTGTGAAATATTGTTATTTGTACAATGATAGTTTATAACATATCATATATCTGAACATGAGAACAGATCAGAAGATTTAAATTTACCTCATGTCTGGTGAAAAATCCACTTGACAAGCATAGCCTGCTACCATATGTCCCTTAAAAATTTTTTTCTTATTTAATCTGAATCTGTTCTGTGCTCCAAAAATTAAGATTTGATTGTCCATTGATTGGCATGCTAGCCATTTCCCTGTAAAGTCAATAAATGAGATGTTTTAGAGAAAGCTAAAAAATTAAAATAAGAAACTTTATTTTAAATGTTTGCTGTCATTATTATTTTTTGTAGTACTTTATTATATTAGGAAAAAACTTACCAAGCCATCTGTTAAGTGTGACAAATATGTCACTGGCAAGAGTTATTTATACATTAAGTAATGTATTCTGCTCCTATGATCCCATTATCATTGAGTACTCTTCAAATAAAAGGAAATACAGAAATTCCAAGCTTAGTTTTAACAGAACTAAATTAAAATTTATAAAGTGAAATTAATTTGTAGTTGGTACAGATAACAGAAGCAAGGGAAAAAATAACCTATTTCTGATAATTATAAAATAAAGATAGATTACTATGGTAAGAAAATCTCTGATTATCAAATAAAACAGCTACAAAAAAATGATTAACAAAATTACAGTAATTATTTTTAAAAGTGCTTTTATGTACCCAGGATTCACCAAAGTCCTTAAACCCTAAATTACAATATTTACTTGTGTCTTACACATTTGTAAACATTACTAAGAAAAATCCTACCATTGGCCTTGTTCAAGATGGGCACAAACATGATAAGAAAAGTACATAATATTGTGATTACCAAAGAAGGATCCCGTTAAGGCTGCTCTTCTCAGAAGAATGATAGGGCACTTAATAACTATTTTCACCCTGCCTGTGGCAGATGTCCCAATGGAGGAACAGACACTTCTTTGTCTCTTTGACCTTGTTTTACATTTACGGTAACTATGTGAGTTAACAGTTGCTTCAAAGATGATGTTCCCCAAACCTCAGACCTTCTACTTTAATATCCTCATATACAGCTTTAATCATATCAATGTATTTTCAGTATGTCTGCAGCACAAATTATCTTGCACTTAAAAGACAATGGACTATTGAATAGGAAACAATACTAAATAATTTATCTTTTAAAATATTTATTTGAGAAAATCCTAATAAATCGCTAAGGTGTTCTCATTTGTGAAACTCAGACCAAAATTTCTAACCCCTTGAAAGTGAAGTTTATTAAACGATTTATGGAACCTGATTCTATTGGGAGATTAAAACAACAACGACAAAACCCTAGTGAGATAGAATTCTTAGATGCTCAATGTTAGCTGAAAACTGTATTTTTTCAAAACAGGAGAGTGGGTGAGGTGACTCACATATGAAAATCAGTAATTATTTCTAATATTGAAAGAATTTCCTTATGTAAGTATGACATTGAGATAAACTTCCTCTGGGAGGGAATGGTCAAAGTTCTTATGAATATGGCAATTACATTATTGTTTTAGGAACTCATTTAAGATCACATTTTATGCACAAACTTACCATTTGGAGACAAAGTCACTGCAGGCATTGAATGCATACTGGGTTCTGCTATGTACTTGAAATCCACAGGGATATCCCTAAATTTTAAAATAGCATATCAATACAAGCAAATAAAAAAAAAAAAAAACCTTTAGTAGGAAAATTATCTCTGAAATAAAGGTATAGAATTAAAGGTATAGTATTGAAATAAAAGCAAACTCTTGAAATAATGTATTTATTAGACCTTTTCATTAAACTTCGTAGAGAAAGGATAATCATAAATTAACACTGTATTCCTTATTAAAGCTTTATTTTTTAAATGACTTTCCATGAAATAATTGATTTTATTTTAAACTCTGAGAATTCAACTTTGACCTTAATGTTAAAAAAATATTAAAACATCTTTAATAACTCATCTTAAAATGTACTAAGGTAGGTGGAAACAAGATGTCTGAGCAAGCCTACAGGGAATGTTACTTTACCTCATCAATGCAAGCAGATAGCAGGCAGACCTGTACGGATCTGGCCTATTCCATCCAGAAATAATGACCAAGGCTAGGGAGATTTTGTGCTTGGTGCCTAGACTGTTTTCAAAATATGTGTGGAGCATTTCAAAAGTGTATGGTACAGCAAAAAACAAACAAAAACCCAATAAAAACAAAACCAAATTCTCATGTGAGTGATACAAAGGATAAAACAAAGTCAATAAATATGCACAATTAGTCACCTAAATTTAGAACTATTCAAAGTTCTAACCTTTTCATTTTTAGTATTCTCCATAAAAATTATTTAATAATTCTAAAAGGAGTTTGATCCTATTATTTCTCATGAGACTAAAAATGTTTTTTTACAGAGTAATGTCTGGAAAATGTGATCTGATGAATAATACAATATGAAACAGCAATTTCAATTTCAAGCTATCACTCAAGTTTCAATACTTTGATTAATTAGAAAATAATGGTAACAACAATAATAATGATACTTTGTTTCATGTGGGAATTTTCTCTATTCTTTTATACAAACATCTCTAAGAAGGAACAAATGATTAGAGAAAACTTCTCTTTGGGTCTTAGTTAGAGGAAAAAAATTCCCAGGCATAATAGGAAATAACACTATCAGATCACCAATTCTCATACCTCTAAGGAAGCAGTGAGATCTGACATCTATTAAAAAAGAGCCTTGGTCAAAAAAAAAAATTCATGTTTTTTTCTCTCCTCGTATTTACTATATTAGTTGCTAAAAATTTTATGATATGGATTGAAACATAAGGGCATTTTCTAAATTAAACTGACCATATTTCAGGTTCATATTAATCAGTTTTATTATACATAAACAACTCAAATGGACCTTTATTTTAAAGAATCTTGGAACAACAAAGTCTAGAACAACAATTGATCTGAACTCCTCTGTGGACTTCATTACTTCTAGTAAAAATGTCTGCTAGGCATAGTTAAATTTAATAAACACAACACTTTTCTAATTAGATACTGTAATGCAGTATAATAAACCAGTAACTCATCTTCAAATAATCTTTAGTTTGGAAATGTATTCATAAAAAACAAGTCTGAAAATTTAAGAATAAAAGATAAACAGGAGTGTTAACCTCTGTAAAATTTCCTTTTAAAAATATTTTACCACAATAAACACCTTTGGGAATTAACATGACACTGACATTTCATGCATTTAGCCAGTTAAAATGCCACAGGTGCTGACTACTGAATATAACCTCCAATTCTCCTTCAGAACTACATAATTTGGATTGTGTTGTTTAAGAAAGCCAGGGTTCCTTTGGTTTGTTTTCTTGTCTCATTATGCTACCCTAAGCAGGAAGAGGGAAGACAAGCTTGGTAAGCACCACTTGTCTAAAGGCCCTAGTGCTGTTAATTTTCCTCCAGCTGGGTCAGCTCTCTCTCTGAGGACATGAGGGCCTCCCTTCTATGCAAGCTGCTAATATCACTAGTAATTACTCTTGGTGGTGGCTATAAGACTTTTGGGTGTCCTGTGCTGGTTTTGCTTCTTATTTGCCTTTGTAACAAGACTGATCCTCACATTTATTGCTTTCTCACTAATCAAACCAGATATGAGTGGCATTCTCTTTCTATCAGTCCCTTCATTTATCTAGCCAATCAGCCATATAATTAAGAACTTGAGTTTTGGAATTGGTTTGACCCAAGTTTGAATTTTGGCCCTTCCTGTCCCATATAACCTTGGGCAAATCAATCAACCTGTCTCAGTTTCCTTAAAAATGGGAATAAAAAATGTACCTATCTCATAAGATTGTACATTAAATCAGAGTTCAGGTAAAACACTTAGCATAGTGACTGGCATATAAAAAGGGTTCCATAAATGTAACATCACTAATGATTACAACAGTGATGACTTCTAATATTAAGTAAAGGTTACTCAGAAATCTTAAGGCTGTCATCATTTGTAAAAAAACAGTATCATGACTTTTTAAAGCAATATTTCTTAAGATACAAGAGGGGGATAAAAAGCTAACATTTAAATATTTACCAATTTCTTTTACACCACTCTACATTTAAAAAGGGAGCTGAAATGTCATCTGAAGGTAGAAACATCTAAATGTTTAAGTATAATCAATCTGTTAACATATATAAAACAAAAAAGCCATGTTTAAGAAAGAGTACTGTGCAAATGATTTAAGATGACTTATGTAGGGCTGGGGTTCTGGCTCAGTGGCAGAGCACTTGCCTAGCATGTGCGAGGCACTGGGTTTGATTCTCAGCACCACATATAAATAAATAAAATAGACACAAGAAGGAAGACTACTTTTCAGCTGTGTCTGCTCCAGGGGAAAGTTCTGCTACTCCATCAGTTCTTCCTTTGCCCAGGAATATGGCCAATAGGAAAGTAGTTGCAGTGTTTGGTGCAACAGGACTCTGGAAGGCTCCATGGCCAAGGCCCTTTTGGAGAGCAAACATTTTGCAGTGAGAGCACTGATGAGGGATGTGACTCGACCAAGCACCTAGGTGCTGCAAAGCCCTGATGCTGAGGTGGTAAAATGCAACCTGCATGACAAAGTGTTAGTTGAGGCCGCCTTAAAAGAAGCCTATGGGGCCTTCATGGTGACCAACTTCTGGGAGCATTGCAGCAAAGACAAGGAAAGTGTCAGGGAAAGTGGGTGGCAGACACCACCAAGCGCCTGGGGCTGAAGCACGCGGTGTACAGTGGCCTGGAAAACGTGAAGCTGCTGATTAGGGGCAAGTTGCATGTGCCACACTTTGACGGAAAGGAGAGGTGGAGTAGTATTTCTGGTCCATTGGCGTTCCCATGACCAATGTCCACTTGCCAGTTTACTTTGAAACCCTTCTCATCATGTGGAAGCTGGCGAAAGCCCCTGATGGAGATTACTACACCTTAGCACTGCCCATGCGGGATGAACCAATGCATGGTTTCTCTGTTGCTGATGTTGGAGCAGCTGTCTCCAGCATTTTAAATTCTCCAGAGGAGTTTATAGGCAAGGCTATGGGTCTCAGTGCAGAAACACTAACAACGCAGCAATATGCTGATGTTTTGTCCAAGAGATAGGGGAAAGAAGTTAGAGATGCAAAGATCTCTCTGGTAGCCTATGGAAAGCTGGTATCCCCTGTAGCAAAGGAATTGGCTGATATGTTTCACTGTTTTCAAATGAAGCCAGACCATGATGTTAAGCTTACCCACCGTCTAAACCCTGAAGTTAAAAGCTTCAGCCAGTTTATCTTGGAGAACCTAGCAGCCTTCAAAGATGTACAGAAAAATCAGCTGTTCAGACAGGCTCTGACCACAAAGCCTCTGATCCTGTTCCTCTTTGTAATACAACATCCACATTTAGAGAACAGATGTTAGTTGCAGTTATTTGTACTACCCATGGAAAGCCTTTTAATCTTCTCTTTAGTAGGAAACATTGCACTGGTGATTTGGCACAGTAATTGTATTCACATAGAACTTTTCAGCTAGTGATGAAGGTGGTCCAACTATTTGGTTAAATGAAAGCCCTTCATTTCTTTCTTCCCGCTGGGGATGGAACCCAGGGCCTTTTCATGCTCAGTAGGCACTCTACCACTGAACTAGCTCCCCCATCTTATATCACCTTCTGTAACTTTCTCGTCCCAACAACCAAGTCACCTCAAAAAGCTCCAGCCTGACAAACTTGGACTGTCATGAATGGGAGTCCACTCAGCTTTCCCCTAGGGTGAGCAATCTCAAGTCTCAGTTCTGAAATTCCCCTAGGGGGCTCCATTTTCTCAAGTGCATTCCAAAATTTTCAGTGAACTTTGAAGTAATTTGAATTTTTAAACAAACATCTTTGTAGAGAATCTGGAGAACATGGTGTTTCATAAACAACACAAGCATCTGAAATAGGACACAGTCACATCAATGTTTATAGCAGCTCAGTTCACAATAGCCAGATTTTGGAACCAACCTAGATGCCCTTCAACAGATGAATGGATAAAGAAACTGTGGTATATATACACAATGGAATATTATCCAGTCATAAAGAATACTAATATTATGGCATTTGCAAATAAATGGATGGAATTGGAGATATCATGCTAAGTGAAATAAGAAAATCCCAAAAAACCAAAGGTCGAATGTTTTCCCTGGTAAGTGGAGAGAGAAGAAATTGTTTTGCTTCAAGGTTGGGAGTTTATTCTCTGATTCATTCATTAAAGCCTCTATTGGATAATCAAAAATAAATAAATAAATAAATAAGTAAAATAAGGGTCTATTGCCAACTTTAAAAAAAAATTTAAAAAAAAGATGATTTATGTAAACCTTGGTGTCCAAATGACATGTTGGAGTCCACCTTAAGCAGAGACTAAATGAAATATAAATTGCTCTTGTGCTAATTGTTTACAGAAAAGTAATGCTTTGCTGTCTTATTTACTGTTGTTGTCGTATGATCCCTGCCCTATGTATGCCTTTTCCAATCACCGGCCAATAGCTACCATGGACCTCTGGAACTGTTCTGATGCTGAGCCCTAAGTATCCATGCCCCATCTGACAGAGGACAAGGATTTCGGGTTACTTCCCTCAACTTTGCAGCTTGGAGATGTCATTGCCTATTTTTCCATAGAAATGGAATGGAGAAATTAACAGTAGGGAAATATAACAGTGGTCCACTTTATACTTTGAATATAGCCCTTGCTGTTCTGCCACTGAGACTTATTTTTAAAGTGGACATGTTTCTTTCTCTTCCTGATGTCTCCTTTCTGATCTTCTTCCCCCTGATCTTTTCCTCTTCAATCTTTCCCTACCTGATTTTGCCTCCCTAATCTCTCCAAACAAGATTCCTTTTGGATCACCTCCTTAATAACTTCCTGTTCCGAACCCTGATGGGCAGAATAACAGCCTCTGGGATAGGAGTTCCCTGTGTTTCTCCTTTGCTAGCAAAGCAATAAAATAATTTTTCATTTTCTCTAGGAAAAGAAACAAAAACAAAAACAAAATGCTATATGTGACTACAAAGTACAATCAATTGTACTAGTTGGGAATAATTAACAGACATGTGGTAGTTGTGGGGAGTGGGGAGAAACTGCTGTTAAACTATGTTAATTCTTCAATTATCCAAATTGTCCTGACAATGATTAGGGCCTGCTCAGCTCTCCAAAGGGACTCAGTCTGGGGAGGAAATCACAGGTTACAGTTCAAGACTTCCCACTTTCTTAAAGCATAACAACTTCTAGGGGTAGAAAGAAGCACTTTCTAGTCCTTGCAATACTGTAATCACCACTGAGTTGTGATTTGTAAGTGGCTATAAAATCAAGCTGAGTTCCATGTGCACATCCATTTTAACCAAAAGATTATCATGTATCTCTTTACAACTAAATTATAAAACACGATGTATGACATTTAATGAAACTAGCTTTAGTATTTTTGGATTTTAGAAAAATGATTTTTCTTCTAGGAAAGCAAAATTAACCAATATACTCTGATTATATTCTATAATTAAAACATTTGTACAAGGATAATGATGTGGGGGAGCTTTCAATATTGAATAATCATAAAATATACACTTAAAGAACTGAAAAATAATCAGTATTTTCTTTGCATTTATTCTGAGGCAAGGATCCCTACATAACCAATATAGTTTATATATTTGTGGCCCCTACTTCTTGTCAGTCAGTTACTTTGCAAAGATGAATAAAATAACCAATAAAGAATGTAAGATAGCACAATATAATGTCTATTATCACCATATGACAAGCACTCAAGGTAAATATTCTTTGGATATTTTATTACAGTTGAGTATTCTTTGGAAAGAGTATCCCAAAACTATGAAGGCAGTCAATTTAGAGTTTATTTCTGAATTGTGGTACTTAAATAGTTAAAATATGGATTGGCAAGCTAGGATCACAGCTGTGAAAAATATTTAAATAACTGCATATTATCAGGCTTTGTCTTTGGCTACACATTTTAAAATTGCTTGTTTTATATAAAGCAGATTTTCTTTTTTGTTCTTTTCTAGTACTGGGGGTTGAACCTGGGGCAACCCCCAGTGTTTAGGTAAACACGGAGTTACATCCCCAGTCCTATTTTTATTTTTATTTTGTTTATTTTATTTTGAGACTGAGTTTCACTGAATCACCCAGGCTGGCCTGAAACTTGTGATCCTTCTGCTTCAGCCTCCCAAGCAGCTGGGATTATAGGTGTGTGCTACCATGCCTAGCCAAAGAAGTAGATTTTTACTGATGGAAACTCACCATTCCCACACTCTTAGGCTCTTATCATCAGATGTGCTCACAAATCTCCTATTCTCATCAACAAAAACGATGGTATTGACAGCTCCCAAATGCCGATCATATTCCTGCACTATCTCTCCACTTCGAATGTCCCACTGTATAGCAAACAAGAGCAAAGGTAAAGGCAGGATATACTTCTGGAAAGTCAAAAAGAAAAAGATCTCTAACATATTTTTATAAATTAACTATTTTCTACTAGTAGATACTAACAGAGCATCAGCAGTCCCTAAAGTAGCAAACATTAAATGCATCAACATTCTGTATTCCATTCCTTGATTCAACGTAAAGCTCAGAAAGCTTAATAAAAATACTGAAGGAAAAGACTTACTTGCACGATCTTTTTATCAGACATTCCAGCCACAAAGAGATTTTGCTTATCTTCATCAGGATTGAATTTGACACAATAGGGTACTTTTCGGTTTGTAAATCTTGATATACACTGTCCTAAAACAAAAGGCTCAAATTAAATAAAAAAATAAATTTGACTACTTAAGGATGACGGGGCATTATGATCTAGTGGTCATTTGCTTAATTAATTTGGAGGAAAGGTAGCTTGTTTATTCTTTGTTAAAAACTACATTGTTCTTTTCTCAGTTTATGGTACTGGGTATTCAACCAGGGTCTCATGCATACTGAGCAAGTGTTCTTCCACTTACCTATATCCCCAGACCCGCTCCATGGATTTTCAATAATTAAAAATAGTTTTTCAAAAGTATGTCTGTGCTACTAATTGTTGAATAGATAAAGGGCATAAGAAACTTATTGAATGCTGGAAATGTTCTATATCTTGACTTTGGAGGTAGTTAAAACAAGTTCATAGATATAGTTACCAAAAGGAAAAATAAAAATCACTGAACATTTATGCATTTCATATACTTCATGTGTATTACTCCTTGATTTTTAAAAAAGCCCATAGAGTGGGGCACTCTCAATCCTGGCTAAATAATAGAATCATTTAGTCCATAGCCTGGAACAATCATATAAAGACCTCTGAAGGTTGGACCCATACATCAATAATTTTGAAGCTTTTCAGATAACTACAATGTACAGCCAGAATTGAGAATCACTGCTAATGAGGTGAGGAACATGGACTCTGGCATCAGAGACCTTGGTTTG
The DNA here is from genome assembly GCF_902686455.1 of Sciurus vulgaris. Lineage (NCBI taxonomy): Eukaryota > Metazoa > Chordata > Mammalia > Rodentia > Sciuridae > Sciurus > Sciurus vulgaris. The sequence continues at coordinate 54,647,626 of NC_136467.1, forward strand.
AACCCAACTGTGCCATTTACTAGCTGTATGACCCTGGAAAGTTATTTTTAAGCCTCAGTGTCCTTATCTATAATGTAATACTAGTATATACGTCACAGATAATATTAAGATTGCATGACATATTGCATATCAATGCTTAGCATAGTGTTGCTAAACATTAGTTATTATCAATAATCTTAAAACTCAGTAAGAAAAAAGATGATTTTCTAACAGTATAAAATTATAGTGGACACAAAATACTGATGCAATTAATATGGCTGCAATATGTAAAACCAGCTGGCCAACAGGAATTTAGACTTACATTTTAATCAATTTGAGTAATTAAATTTAATTCTGCTCATAGACATTTATTGAGCTTCTTTATATGTAATGTGCCATGCTAAGTAACAGGAGGACAAAAAGATCAATTAGATGGTCTAGGGAATACTTCAAATTTGCTTGTCCATCAATATATTTGCTTTATAAATTGTATACGGCAAAGTTTCACAGTTAAAGAGCTACTTATAAAGTTGAGTTTTAACTTTCAAACGTATTTTGTGACATTAGCTGATAGTAAACGGGAGGATCGGCAGTGAGAGAAGATGCCATTTTATCAGAGTCAGCACATACCGTTTCATATAAATGCTAACTTAGAAGATAAAGATGTTCTATTAGTGCATTCTTACCTGTTTCAGTATCCCAAAGTTTAAGATATCTGTCATAGGCTGCGCTAAGGAATTGCGTTCCTGCAGTATTGAAGCAGATGTCCCTAACAGCTTTACTGTGACCTGCAGAAACAACAGAAATGGCAGTGAGATCAAGATTTGTATCTTCAGAAACAGCATTAAACAATGGTTCCCAAGGAAAGGAGTGAGTCAAGATCACTGAACCCATCTTCTGATTTACTGACTTACAATTCAGTATGGTTGTGCATTGGTATTTTTATCCCTTCAAGATGCTCCTCAGATGATTCATAACATTTTGGTAAGCACCAAGAGAAAAGGTCTAAGTTCTCTTTTCTAAATTGTCATGAAAACTCTTAATATGAAGTCCAGACATGTGAAGACTAACTAGCCAAGAATTTATGGAAATATAATCGACTGATTATTGCCAATGAAAAGAAATCATGATGAAATTTGGAGGTTCACTATCAGGTTGCTCACTAGGCTGCAGGTGAAAATAAAATGATTTAAACCAAAAGTTCAGGAAACTGTAGCCTTTGGTAACTGTATGTTTGGATAATTATGATCATATTATCAAATTTTACAGAAAGTAATTCAAATCTCCCAGATAAATGAGCAGTTTAAATATGATATGGCTCTTATTTTAAGACAGCATTTTGAGAATAAATTAATTTTAAGGTGCTGATTATGCTTTAGTTGGAAATTAATCTTCCCAGACTAATCAATTCTTTTGAAAGTTAACAGATACAAACAAAGGTGGCCAAACAAAGCAGAAACTTTCCTATTTCTCACCACACTCACACCAAGACCAAGACATGTACAGTTGTACAAAATGTATATGGCACAAATTGTCAACCACATGTAGCATCCCTGAGTCTGGAATACCACTGAACTCCAGTCAGGTAGTATGCACCATAGCAGTAAGGAATTATTTACTACAGCAGAAGTCCCAGTCAAAGCTGCTATAATCTTCCTTCATAGGAGAATTTCAGTTTTCTATTGAAAAATGGTCTGCCAGTACAGGGGAAGCAGATGGAGACCAAACCCACTGTATCTGAGAGAGACATTTTGTTCCCCTGACACAGCTAACAGCTTTGCCATAAGTCTTCCTTTAGGCTGCATGGTACATTGGATGGTATATATTTGCAGAGTTCCTAAAATCTTAACAAAGCACAGCAGAACAGACTCCCACTTAATCTAAAAACAGAGCTACCATGACTTACACAAACAGAGTTTCAATGTGGTTTGGCTAAATTTGGAAAGAGTAATGAGCTTTCATATGAAATGACAAAGACAATAAACTTTTCTCTACCATGAAGGCTAGTCTGTCACACAGCTGTCCTCCCTTTGGTCCTCTTTACTTCAAGTTCTCTTGATCTTGTCCTTCTTATGCCTCAGCTGCCAATTCCCAACCTCTCTTCCAAGTTCAACATCTGGCTGTTGCTTACTGTTTTGCTGTGTTTTTTAAGAGCTTTATTTTACTTATTTATTTTCATGCAGTGCTGAGGATCGAACCCAGTGCCTCACATGTGCTAGGCGAGCGCTCTACCACTGAGCCACAAGCCCAGACCACTTACTGATTTTTTTTTAACTTAGACGTCCCAAAGGCAGCTCAGATTCAATGCGTCTAAACCCTCATCATCCTCTTGTTCCCTCCTTTGGTGAACAGTACCATCATTCATCCAGCCACCTGGGAGTCATCCTAGATTCCCTCCTCTCATTTATTATACCATGTTACCAGATCCCATTGATTTCATTACTCAATAGGTCATTTCTTCTCTATCTCTGCTGCTTTGGTTCAAACTCTCATCATCTCTGATCCAGACTAATAAAATAACAAATTCATTTCCTTTCTTCTAGACTTTTTCTAATCAAAGCACTCTCCAGATTGCTATGTAAGTTTCTGCAAACTTCCAATCATGCTACTTTGCTATAAGAACTGTTAATGGCTCTCTGATGCCCTTACGATAGTCTAAACTCTATTAATGGCACACATAGTCCTCCATACTCTAGTTCCTGTTTGACTACTTTTCTCTGCACTTTTGTCTTTCACTTACACCCTGGAATTCTGCTACATATGTGGTTCACCCAAAGCACTGTGCTTTCTTATAGCACCTTTGCTTCTGCTATTCTTGCTTCCTAGTTCTCTTTGTCTATCTGGGCAGATTTGCTCCTACTAACAGGCTCAGTTCAAGTCTGTGAACACTTTCCTTTTTACATCAGTGTAGTAAAATTACTGTTGTTGATGTTATCTCTCATTAAAAAGTCTTCCCCCAAACAGATTTATAGCCAGGGAAAAAAGAAGTATTACCAATAAATGTTCTCAGACAACGCCGGTCACCATAAACCTCCCACAGCTGAAGAAAAAACACATAAATGGAAATATTAGTTTTTTTGTGTGTGTGTGCTGGGGACTGGACTCAGGTACTCATACATGCTAAGCACGTGCTTTGCCACCGAGCTACACCCCTGGAGAAACTCCCCTGGAGATTATTTAATAAAAATTTTAAATCAATAGCAGTCATATGCCAGTTATGTATGTGCATATCTGTGTGTGTACAGGGGATTTAATTATTAAATTTTACTCAGCACTACCAGTTTGTGTTATATTACTTGGAGCACCCACACATATATACACATACACATTCTTTTATAACTAGAATTTTAAAGATCTTTCCATCTGAAGTGATGTAAAACACCTGCATTAAATATCAAGAGACCTTGACTACAGAAGGAGTTAATCCAGGTGGTTTCATTTCATATTGCTCTTTTCTATACTTTAGTTATTTTCTTTCATAAAAAGTTTCTACTTTTGTAATACTACAAACTACTTTATTACAACTGCCATATATAACATTTTGATACTGAAAAGTTTTTTAAAAATTCATTTCTGAAGTAACAAGTATAATACAAACAGTGGGAAAATAATGATCTAGACTAAAATAACAGTCTCATAATTCTTATCATATGTAAAGTGCCATGAATACAAAAACTTCAAAACTAACTTTATTCTTGCCTGCCTCAAATCCAGTCCCTGACAATATTGCTACTGCTCTAAAACAGAAAGCATTTCCTGGCCACCCAGTGACAGTAGGATAAAGTCTCAGTTCCCATAGCATGCCAGGAGAGCATTTCTGTGACCTGGTCCCTGCCTGTGACTATAATCATTCTTTGTCTCTTAAATTTTAAGCTTTGCCAACCACAAAACTTGCTGTTTCGTTCTATTCACTCTTCTCAAACATACTCTATCCCTTCCCTTTTACTTAACCTTCCAACTGAGATATGCTTCCTTTTTGAAACCAGAATACCTGCACCTTGTACCTGCCTCTAAAATGATCACTTACATCATAATACAATGGGCAGAGACAATACTTTAATATATTTTTTATCCTCACCCCCTTGACGTAATGGGTACCTAATGAGTGTTTACATAAGTGAACCTAATTGAATTCTGTACTTTTTTCTTTTTTTTTAAGTTGGTCAAAGAGAAGATCATAATCTCAATTTACACAGTTTGTATAAGGGTTAAGGGAAGTAAGGATTTTTATAATAACTGACTCAATTAGTGACAAATTTTTTCTACTAGAGACAAACCTCCAAATGGTTGCTCTCATCGAAAGAAGCTGCCTTTATATATTGTTAATATTCATGAATTATTAAAAGGGAAAAAAGCTTTAATGATTCAACTTTCCAAACCACAAGAGCACTATAGGGTTGGTATTTATTGAACCACTGTAAAGACAGAGACACAGTGAAGACCAAAAAAATACAAAAACTATCCTTTTAGATTTAAGATTTATTTCAAGGCTTTCCCCACATCTAAGTGGACATGAAACTTAAGATATGATGAGAACTGTGAGCCTATTATTTGAGTCTAGATCGTTATTTTCATACAGCTTCTATATTATCTTTCACTTCAGAAAAGTCCAAAAATAAAGCTGTTCAGTATCAAAATGCTATACACATGACAACTAAGTTTTCTGTTACCACATACTCTATAGTTGAGCAGAAGGTAAAGGTGGAGCTTCCTAAGACTTCAGTGAGAGAAGAGGCTGTGAATGCTTTTGCAACTTGATGTCTACTAGTATTCAGAAGAAAAAGGATAAATTATACTGTTTATTCTGAAAACGGAATTTCTATAATGTGTCCTCTCTACCTCATATGGCTCTGAGGAAAAAAATGAACTCAGTTACATGTCTAAAACTTCTATAAAAATGCATTATTAGTGATTAAATATTTATGTGTCCAATGCCAAACTGATTGGAGTATATTCTAAAAGTTTTCTAAGCTTTAAAAAGAATCTAGCCAACTGGACCACACAACTGGACTATAAGTTTGGTAGCAGTTCATAAATAGCTGCATTTGTAGGACCTAAGAGGAAATAATTAGCCTCTAATTGCTCAACACACCCGAATTTATTTACAATAACCAAACATTTAATCAGTGACAAAGTTGTCATTGTTATTGAAAACTCACCTTAATTTTACAATCCATGGAACAAGACAGCAATAAATGACCAGAGAGAGGAAATAATCTGACTGCACTGACACCCTGTAAAAAGGTATCACAGTTATAAACCAGAAGCATTCTGAATATTGGCTAGCACTGAACATAAGACAAAGACAGTAAACTTAAAGCAACCTAATTTTCTATTTTTCTTCATTCCAAACATCATGCCCCAAAATAACTTTCATTAGTATTCCAAGAGCAGGTCTTATTGACACTAAGTTTTTGACGTTTTTTTTTTTTAACCTTTAATATTGACTTTCTCACTCAAGGGAATCTTGAGTCAATCAAATTGCTAACACCTCCACTTCGTTTCCTTCTTTTACATAGTCCCTTTGCTCTTTGCAAAGAGCTGGAAATGAACAGCTGGAATTGTGCAGACGACAAAGAATACCAACATTGAAAGTTTTCATGTATCTTGTCTTTGTGTTAGTTAAAATATTAGCTTGGATTATACACCATAGAGCGTCTCATCTCTGAAGGGTAATAATCCCCCAAAACCAAGGCAACATTAGAAGCTGAGCAGAAGACTTGATGCTAGGACCAGCATGTTACTAACTGACTTAGTGCCCAAGAGGAAGCAGACTGTGGCAGGAACTTGCAGAGAAAGGGCTGGGCTACAAGGGGTCAGGACACCCAACCACAAACACTTGTGTCATGACCAATCCAGAAAACTTTCATGACTGAGTAGCCACTTGTGACTGATACATGTGAGCATCTCCAAGGCCTAACTCAAGTTGATCTTCAACATAACTCTCCTGTCCTCTCTACTTCCCTACATCCTTACGAGAAATACTGAATGATCCACATTTATGGCTGAAACTTTACATTGTCTTCACTATTATAACATTACAGCAAATAGAAACAGCCAACTTGCTTACCTTTGTATGTCCAGACCACACATGAATTTGTTTTTTGGGAAGATAACACTTTTCAGGTGGCACAGTTGACCGTAGATTGACACCAACATCTTGAGGTATGTGAAGATAGGACCTGCCCTGATAGTCATACATTTCTTTAACTGAAACAAGAAAGCAAAGAAGGCAATAAACAAATGTAAGTCATAGTCACAACAGTCCTGAGATCTATATTCTTAAAATGATAAATATTTCATTTGTAGGGCTATTGCCTTTATCAAGGCTTGGATAATAACACTTTGGTGATGTTAAGATCATAAGTTAGCACCACATAAAAATAAATAAAAAAAAAAAGGGTGTTGTGTCCATCTAAAACAAAACAAAAAACAAAACAAAAAAAAATCTTAAGTTAGTTAAAATTCAGCTGCCTGAAATCCTTTCTACCATTTACAATTAGAAGCAGTATTTTAGATTCCTAAATACCCAGAGAGTATTACACCTTTAAATAAGATCTATACTTCTTTCACTTAGTTATACACTTTAGTGATATATAATAAAGACTTCACAGCAGCATAATTGTACTGAGTGAAGAGAAAATAATACTTGGGCCTCATTAGCACTGGTAAAGAATCAGAAGCAAAACAAATTAGCTAAGAAAGAAATTAAAACAAAAAATATCAATTATCCTTTCCCCCAGCTTTCTGTTTTTATGCCTTTCTAGTTCCTTTCCATTCCTCCTTTCCCAAATTTTACAATAAAAGACATGTGGGTGACTTAGATGCATAATATATAGAAAGCAGTTAGCTGTATGCCTGGCACAGAGTGGGTATTCAATTAATGTTGAATGCTATTGCTATTATAAGTGCCACAGTACTAAACAGACTCCTTAAATATAAAGCTGGAGCTTGATAAACAAAATATGGCCTCATCATATCTAAACATCTGATGCCACAAAACATTGGAATAAGCAACACTATTAGTGCTAAATTATTCTTTACAGATTCAGATAATCACCCTAATTTCCTAAATGTAACTAATTATTAATGAATAGGTACATACTAGAACATTTGTAATTTATTTTGGTGAATATGCATTTTCTTCCACAAGTCAAAATAAGTATGAGTCTTCATCTCCAGTCTATTTACATTTAATAAGTTATAAACTGTGAAGATACCTGAATATTTGGATTGTGTTAAAAATGAACGGTTAAATGATTGAGGCATCATTAATACATGAAAAGAGTCAACTTTATCTCAAGAAAGGTCATATTATGGATCATACAAGTTTCTTCTTTATTTTTAACTTTTTAAAAATTCACTAATATTTTAACAAAAATTGTATGTGGCTATTGCTAGTCATGCTACTTTTTTACTTTTATTGGTAAAGGAAAGTCTGCTGTAATTTCTTTGGGATACAAACTAAAATATAGTTATTCTTAATAGTATGATTGTACAGCAGCTGACAGTAAGGACAATTGGTATTATATGAACAGAAAACAGACTACATGTGAGCTTTTCATGAAATGAAGACGTATGAAAAATATATTACCATGTAAGATTGTCTTCTCCTCTCCAGGTTTCTCTTCTTCCTGTTTGCCTTTCTTCTGCCTCTTTGCTGTGATTTCATCCAATTCTTTTTGTTCTTCCTAAGAAAATGAAGGAGTGAACTTTAAAACAAATGTATGAGAACCTCACTGTGTCCAAAGTTGGTTATAAATTCTTTATAATGAGGTCTTCATTTATGTGAATCAATTGCTGTAAATGTACTTCCCCATACAATAATTTCAACTCTTCCATAAGCAGAGATTGATCACCTCTTCCACAAATTACAAAATGGCAACAAACACATAATGGATACTATATATAATATTTTTAAACCGAATTTTTACAAGTTCATCCTTCTGGAACATCTAGAAATAAAATTGAACATGTTATGCTAATTGTTTAAGCTAAAAGACAAGGCAATTAGAAAATCTGGTACCAGAAAGGAAAGGAAACTGAATTTGAGTACATAACATTGTTCTTCAATAAATAATTCTTACATAGTCTTGAGGGTATATAAGCAATTACTATATATTTGTAACTGTTTTGGCATGAGGGAAGTGGGAGAGTTGTAAATCTACATCTATTATAACAAGTCTAAAATAAGTAAAGAAATAGCAGCATATGTACATTTTTAAGATATGCAGGCATAAAGAACAGCTAGAAGATAAGCTGCACAAGGTCAGAATTTTCTTGATCTTGTCCACTGCTGTATCCCAGGACCTATGCTGGTGCCTGGTTCATAGAGACAAATGGGATTATGGAGGTGGGGAAGTGAAGGGTGGAGTTCTGTAGTTTCACTTTACCAACTTCTTAGTAATACTTTTCAAAAATATTGTAGATAAAATTTAAGATTTTGAATAAATGAATAATTAAAACCACCATCAATTCCAGTATGATAAAAAAACTGATCCTATAGTTCCGTCTAAATGCCTAGTACCAGAAGAACAGTTCTCCTGTAGCAGCTTAAGAGCATTATAAAGGCAATTTTTATTAAAAATTGTTCAATATTCTAATAAGAAAGTACCAAAGAAAGTAAAGCAGAAAAAAAGTAAATAAAAATAGTGCAAAGAAAACCAAAGAAATTTTACTGTATTTTCTTAATTAACCAACGCAGAGAAATTCTGATGAGTCATTTGGTTCTCTAAGAGAATCTCAAGTTTATTAATAGAGATATGAATTGTAGAGACATAGCATATACTTGAATTGGAAATGAAAAACATCAAAGCTTACTTCTGAGGGTTTGGCTACATCTTTTTCATCCACATATTTTGCCCACGGTCCCAAGAAACCATCAATATTAGATGCATCGTTTTCTTTGAACTTTTTCCTCTTTTCTGTTTTCTTTTGACCAGTTTCAAATACAGTTAAACCTACATTAACAACCACAAAAAAAAAAAATATATAAATATATACATTTTCTTAGGAAATATCACCATATAAATGATTTTATATAGTTAAAGATAGGTGATTGTTCAAGTGACCAAAAACAAAAATAAAATGTTTATGAATCTGCCACATATACTAGCTCAAACTACATAAAAAGGGATTGAAGCTTCTGGGGAAAGATGCTTCCTTCTAACCCTGTTGTGTCTTGTAAATTTTGATATATTTAAAATTTAAAAAAGATATGCAACCCTACAATGGTACACAGTCTTTTTAATGGACTTTTACTAATTCTGAAAGAAACTCGACAACTTGACATTGCTAAATAGTGATAAAGCTACATTTGAAAGCAAGAACTGTCATTTATTGCTTAAAAACAGCTGAATTAAAACTACAGTAAGTACTTGGTAACGTATTTTTACTATGCTTGCAACAGAACAATATAAAATAAACAAGGTTTCACAAGAATCTTGTATTTCTTTCATGTGATCTCAATCTAAACCTGATCTTCAATATCAACTTTAGTAAAAAGAAATGAAGAAGAAGGATGTTTCTGAGATTTCTCAATTGATCAGTAGGAGGTTATACTGTTAAGCTGGAAAAAGAAAGGTTTATAGGAGCCATGGTGATAAGTTAACTAAGAATCTAGCTACATATACATAAATAAAGGGAAAAAAAGTCCATATTAATTCAAATCAATTTCCTTTAGCCTGTGTTACAATAAAAGCATTTAAAACTATTTTAACAATAATCAAACATAAACACAGAAGGCAGTTTGATCTTATAGGGTCTACCTTTATTAAGTAGAAGTATTAAGTCCCTATGTTACTTGAACTTTCTTTTTTTAATGGCATTTTATAGATAAGACTCCAATGGTCTGATGAGATTTGTGACAAGTCAGCATTTAGCAAGTATAATGCCTTATTATAAAAGATGAATATGAACGCAAACATTTAAAACACATATTCACTCAAGTCATTAAAGAAACCCTTCAGAGTCAAGCCTCACAGACACACAAAATGAAACTTTACTTCTGTTAAAATTTAGCTTGATATTACTGAGGAGAAGCCAACTGCCAAAATTACCTATACATTATTTATAAATTTATTGAATGATTTTTATAAGATTGGCATGTGCCAAGTACTCAAAATAACCCAAAGTGATACATAACCACTGTCTTCCTTACAAGGTAACACATCTAATGGTAAAAGCAAGCTTGAAACCATAAAGGTTCTAAACTGTACTGCTCTAAACTATATCATTCTATTGTCTCAACTTAAAAAGTCAAGAGTTAAATATGGGTGCTTTCCCCCTATTGTCTAATTACTGCAAGACACTAATTAGAAGTGTATATAACTACATGATATTAGCTATTTTAAATCAATTACCTTGATTTTTTTCAGCTTCTTCTACAGAACCAATGTATTTAGTAGATACTTGATGATTATCTAATGAAGGGTCCAATGCATAACCTGAAAGGAAAAAAGTGCAAACTACTGACTCCATTTTGTTATTTATAATTCATTTTATAACTACTATTCAATATGCCCACTTCACATTTTCCTTCCCACATATTAAAAATGTTCTCTTTAACTATGAACCAAGTCTTCTTTCCTGAGTTCCATTTACCACAATTAATCCAAATCTTAGGCTGAACCCTGAATGACTTCAGCAGAATAAAATATATCTTAGAGGATCAATCTAATATATAGCTATTATATTACTAACAGCCTTTCTGGCTATGAAATAAACTTTAGTTTCAAAAAATTGAAGAGCTTAAAAATACATGTGCATTATATGTTTGGAAGTTTAGAAACCAATTCCTTTTTCTTTTTGGTAATGAATATTATAGTTTATAATACATAAACTATTAAATTACAAAAGAATAGGGTAAAAAGTTAATTACATAATGTCTAGCTACTATTTTGAAAATGCTATTCCCAGTAAGGACAGTCTTCCCTCTAATCTTAAAATAATGTATTTCTACTTCATAAATCATTATTTATATTTCTTTGGTAAGTAGTAGTAATATTTCATTGGTAAAAGAAGATAGTAAGGATAGCTGGTGTATGGATATACTCCTTCAATTAGTTCAAGGGTGTACCTACATATGAATGTGGTCTCCAGTGGTCTAGGAGAGTGAAGGGGAACAAAGCCTACCTAAATAACTGAAATCGGTTTTATTTTTCTCCTCCAATGGGTGTGCTAGGATAATAAATGTTTGGTATAATCCATTTCATAATAATCTGACATATTCACAAAAGAGAGCTGATCATTCATTAGTCTTTGGCCTACAGCCCATATGCACAATCACAAAATGCATAAAAAGTACTAACTCATTTTTTTAAAGGTCACATCCTAATGGACATATTTAACATTTTTATTTTCCAGCTAAAGGTTAAAGGGAACTAATTTTGGGGAATGGAAAAAGATTTGTTATGAAACGTACTTTTAAAACAAGCTAAGGATGCAGGTGCTCAACTCACACATGACATGCTAGAATAGAACCAACCACCTGGCTATTAATTCATTTAGATATAGTTCTTTTCAGCATTAAAATATGTTCTTAGCCAGAGGAGAGTTCAATGGCAGAAAAGCAGCTTTGGAGTTGAATCTCTGAAATCACAGGTTCAAATCCCATGAGTTATAGTTTTTACCTCTTTGTTCGATGTGTAATTTTTTTAGAAAATGAGACTTTTATAAGGCTCATATAAAATTCAGACCAACATACCCTGAATTAAAATTCCCAACTCAACCATAAAACCTTATCTAGAATGTAAATTCTATCCTGAAAGGAGATATTATGTCTATATAAATGGCATTATTTGATGTGTTTGGAGGGGTGGAAGATGAAAGAGAGGGAAGGGTGGCCCTGGTCCTTCTTGTCTCTGTGTAAGCACCAATTCACAATTCATCGGGCCATACACAGTCTTGTTTCAACTAAAGGAACTTATGCTTTCCTCCTGTATTTCTCTGTGGTAAAGGTCTTTAACTGCCATTTCTATCATCCCCTCCATTCCCTCCTACTCCAGGTGATTAGTGAATAAAATTAGTCTCCTTTTACAAATAAGAGACATTAAATATTTATCCATATATACTACGTCAAATCAGCCAGTGACAGAACAAGCTCTAACTTTAACACTGTGGAATTTCAGTCCAAATGGTTTTATATTACTCTATGTCTCAAATAAATTAATGTATCCACACTGTAGTTCTTAAAGATTCTTATCTATTTTTCAGAAGCCCATTTTCCAATTCACTTTTTCAGTGGAGTTCACGTCTACTTTCTTCTGGTAGTAGCATCTGAAATGGCTATAATAATACTAATTTTATTGATATACACTTAAGATTATAAATACTAATATTCTGACAGATTATTTACATTATAAACAGTATAGGCACTATAAACACTTTGCAAGGAAATGGTTGTGAATAAATGGAAAATCCTTCAAAATCAGTAGTCCACAAAAATCAACTCAAAATAAAGAGACAATATTTTGATTATCAAACACAGGAAAAATAATCACATATATGGATCCTTACAGAAGGAGAAACAGAACTTCATCCATGGTGGGAGCAGAATTGAGAGAATTCTTTGACCAACTTTTGAGAATTCATATAAAAAAACAACAATGAAAAAAGCCTATAAAGTTTTATAGTCTTATTTTCAATAATATCTACTGTCACATTTTAAGAGGGATTTTACTAAAGTATAATATATACATTACATTTTTAATAGTGACAACTGGAACCAACTTGAAATCTAAAGATACAAGGGATCCTTAAACTATGATAGCAGAGAATTTTAAATAATTACTTTGAAGTATTAAAAGTTTCTAACATTGAAGATAACACAGTGTTAACAATGACTGGTGAGGTTAAACATATTTATTTAAAATTTTATTTTCCACTTCCATAGAATGAGGTAGTAAACATTTTGAGTGAAATCTGAACAACAGGAAAAAACTTCATTAAGAAGCCCCAATCATTTGTTGAAGGGCATCTAGGTTGGTTCCACAATCTAGCTATTGTGAATTGAGCTGCTAAAAACATTGACGTGGTTGTGTTACTGTAGTATGCCAATTTTAAGTCCCTTTGGAATAAACCGAGGAGTGCGATAACTAGGTCAAAATGTGGGTCCATTCCAAGTTTTCTGAGGAATCTCCACACTGCTTTCCAGAGTGGCTGCACCAATTTGCAACTCCACCAGCAATGCCCTTCAACAGAGGAATGGATAAAGAAACTGTGGTATATATACATAATGGAATATTATTCAGCTATAAAGACATAATTTTATGGCATTTGTGGATAAATGGATAGAATTAGAGAATATCATGCTAAGTGAAATAAGCCAATCCCAAAAAACCAAAGGCTGAATGTTTTCCCTGATAAGTGGATCATCATCCATATAATGGGGGTGGGGAGGCAGGGGGATTAGAGAAGAATGGAGGAACTTTGGATTACGTAGAGGGAAAGAGAGGAAGGGGGGGGCGGGGGTATGAAAAATGGTGGAATGAGACAGACACCAATACCCTATGTACATGTATGATTACACGAATGGTATGAATCTACATTGTGCACAACCATAGAAATGAAAAGATGTGCCCCATTTGTGTACAATGAATCAAAATGCAGGCTGTAAAAATAAAAAAACAAAATAAAATAAAATTGAGGAATAAAAAAAAAAAAAGAAGAAGCCCTAAATAAGACCAAAAAAGGACCAGGTGAGAACTCATGAGAAAAGGGAGGAAAATAGGACAAAAGAATTCACACATCCATTGAAAGATTGAGCTGTCAGAAGAAACACCACAAACAGGAACTAAAAACCAACTACACTGCCAGTAAATGAGGTGATAAGAGGAAATGAGACTACCTTCACAGACAAGGACTCCACAGGTTGGTTCTATGATAAACTAAATGTACTGTAGAATATACAACTTCCAGAAGTTATTTACTGAGATTATAACAATGCTACTACATTTAAAATGAGAAGAAAAGTAGGATCAATGTTTTTTCTACATCCATGCAGTGATATCCCAGAGTTATAAATATGAGACTTAGGTAAAACTGCATTTCTGTGCCATCTCCTTAATATGTCTCATAGGTAACGGTAGCACAAGATACAAAGGAAGGTGTACTCCCTTCTACTTTGTAAATGAGGGACTGTGTAACAGAAACCCCAGTGTGTAAGAGTGAAAAAACAAACAAGTAAATAGAAAGCTGGCCTAGAAATTACTATCTGGTCAGGTAAGAACTTTCTATGGGAAAACTGTAAGATTTACACTAACAGAAGCTATATTTGATCACTGCTTGAGTATAAGGAAAAAAAAGAGACAGTGTTAAACCTGAGGCTAGTTAACTTATTAAGTTCAAACAAATTGCTCTCAGTTCTAAAAATCTCTCATAAGGGAGCAAGACCATGACATTCTTAGTTTTGCAACTGGCCATTTCCTCTATTCCAGACTGGTTAATATACTATGGTCCCACATTCATTTTTTATTCGAATTCACTGATTCAACCTCTGTTGCAGACGACCTTCTAGTAGGAGAGGCAAAAATCATTGGCTTTTTTTTTTTTTTTTTAAATAAGCCCACTTCTAACCCAAGTCTAAAGCCAACTGAATACTTTCAAATGCTTATTCTTCCCATAAGGTAGCTTAAGAAGAAAAGTCAATATAAACAATTTAGCTCCCCCACCCTTTGTTTTGTTTTGAAGACACTTATCTAAATTATTGCTTAAGTCCTTTATAAAATCCAAGAAAATAAGCTATTCTTTAAAACCCTATTTTAGTATTGGCTAAAATACAATAAATTCATGATGCAACAGAGTTGATTTTTATGTGAAGCACCTTTAGATTTACATGGACCCCTTACGTAAGTAATGGGTACAATGCAATGATGTTCCAGTGATTGGGAGTGTGACTGAAATCTTTTGGGTGATTTTAGTGGTATACAATCTGAAGGATGACTTTTGGCCACTGAAAGTCAATTAAAACATTGCCATGGTCAAACGATCTAATATATAATAATCCCTTTCCACAGTTACCATGCACAAAACTTTAACAATCCTACCAATGACAGGATGTAATTACTTTACACAATGAATTTATGACTATCCTATTTTCTGATATTCCTTAGTGATCAAGAGAACATTTTAGAGACAAGATTTGAGAACAGAGTTACTAAGTTAAATAGGGTGTAAGATTTAAAAAAAAGTAACCTCTTAACAGTATCTCTTCATTTATCAACTTTAACAGCAATCTGCACATACTGCACATTCAGTAACAAGGGTTCATTACCAAGAACAACAATAAAAAGCATTACATTTTTAAGATCCCAGAATATTTCCAGTACACAGAAATCATAGTGGATTTAAAAATGAGAGCTAAAAATATTACTTCACCTTTTCATTTATGTAAACATTTGTAGATACAGATAAGAAGTCCATTTGAAAGACTCTAGATTAATACATTTTAAAAGTCAGAAGCTATAATAGATTACTGGACACACAACTCATACTTCAATAAGGCCAAATTTAAAACTGTTTAAGTCTTATTATAACCTTACCATATGTGGCAAAAGTTCTTCTTTGCTGTTCAAACATGAAATCATTGATATGAGCTGGTTCAGCATAGCCAGAAAGCATATTTCTAGGAGCAGCCATTTGCTGTGTTCTAAAGGGATTTTCTGGTCCAAACTGCAATGTTATCAGAAGAAAAAAAAGGGGTGGAGAGGGGAAGAAAAACATAAGTTCTGACTATATGAAAGCTAGAATTACTAAAACTACTAGATCATACTTTTTAATTTTAAATCAGGGGCTAATTAACCTGTTTGGGACCATGGTAGCCTCACATGGTTTAGTTCAAGTGGGAAATGGTTGATTAGCACTGTCAATCAGTCCCTGGGACTGAAAGAGAAGAGCCCAGTTATTTATTTCAAGAGTTTAGCATTCACATGTGGTTACTAGCTACTATAATCCGATACTGTACAAAGTCCTATTTGACTATATTGCTCTGGATAACTGAGAATGACTATAGTTTTTTCTAATCCATGATTTGGGAAATTTTGGATGACACTGTGCCAATAATGGTACTATAATGTAATTTTTTAAAAGTCATGTTTCTTTTCCATTAGAATATTCAAGGTCACACAAGAGCTACCATGTAGTCTAACTCAAAAATCTCATGCTTTTGACCTGGATTGTATTGCTCATTTCAAATACTACTTCTTTTATGGAACTTTAAAAAGAAAATCTTTAAAACCAGATGCAATCTCTCCTTAAACTTGAATAGTACTTTAGAGGCATTATAGGAAATAGTCTGGTCTCTACCTTTTTAAAAACACAGCACATTCTCTTTGATAAAATACTAGCTTGAGGAGAGGGATTATATCTTATTTCTAACAGTGGATACTCAAAATATAGAAACTTGAATTTAATCTCACAAAGTTCCTTGGTGGCACCTTTCCAAACTTTGCCAAATGATTCACATCCTAGTCATAAAGCAAAGTTCATAATTTGTTATATCACAGATGACTAACTCATTTGGCAGTGAGGGAAATTATAATAATTTGGCTTCTGTTTTAGATCTCATCACTTCTTTCTTAAATTGTTAACAACTGTGGAACTGTTCCAAACATAAACCAGTTAATATATTTAAGGTGAGGCTCCCTAATATGAAAAAAAAAAAAGCTGAACATTAAAGCATTGATAATTCCATGAGAATGATAGGCCTATTGCCTTGTGAATATCACCACAAAAACTTAACTGACCTTTTAAATTTTTCTTGTAAGTTCTGAAAACTGTAACTATACAATAGTTTACTTATTTATTTTATTTTATTTTTTTTATAGAGTAATGTTGTTTGATTCATTCTGTTATTTTTTTCCCTTCCCCCCACCCCTCCCACCCCTCTTTACCCTCTATACAGTACTTCCTTCCTCCATACTTGGCCCCTCCCTAACCCTAACTCTAACCCTAATACTAACCCTTCCCTCCCCCCCATTATGTGTCATCCTCCACTTATTAGCGATATCATTCGTCCTTTGGCTTTTTGAGATTGGCTTATCTCACTTAGCATGATATTCTCCAATTTCATCCATTTGCCTGCAAATGCCATAATTTTATCATTCTTTATGGCTGAGTAATATTCCATTGTATATATATACCACAGTTTCTTTATCTTATGCATAAGATTTCAAAATTCAAAAGCAGACTTCACAGAAAATAGGCTGACATCCGAATGTCATACACCATAGTACTTCCCAATTTTCTCGTTTTCTGAATTCAGTAGCTCGATTTTATTGAAATATTTTTCAATTTAAAAAAACCATGAAGCACATATACCATGTACAACCTCTCTTCAATGGGCCAGCTGAAACAGTGCCAAGGGATATGAAACAGCCTCCAGTTTAACAGGTTAGAAGGATTTAAGAAATAACAGAATAAAACTTAAAATGTACTATAGGTTTTGCTTACTGAATGCTCAGAGAACAGCTGGAGCACTGATATCTCTGGTTGTGCTACACATTCAGTGGCTCTCTTTTAAGTGACTATAGAAACTTGAGCAGGTAAAGTATATGAAATTACTCTAGGATTCTGATATATCAGGAAGTATATGCCACAAATGAAAATTATTTAAAAAGTGCCCAATTTTCCAAGATGCAACATGATATAGCTCCTCACATTCAACTTTAACATGCTTCTTAAAGTTTCTGCCACTGAAATCTAATATTTTATTTTATAATTTTATACTTTTCTGACCTGTTGGTCAATTAAATACTCTTATCCATTTAATATCTAAGAATGTAATGTCTTCTATAAACTGTCCTACATGGATAATACTCCAAGACTTCCTTAAACAGACAATAGGGAATTGTTTCTGTTTTTTCTCCCCCTCCATTTTATTAAAGCTTCTATTATCATTTATACTAAGAAAAAAAAAAAAATCCAATATGATCCTTTGTTTCACTAGGCATCAAAGTATGTTAGAATGACATTTCCAAGGCATTTGTAACCAAATGTTTTCTACTGTATTCTATATTGATGCTAATAAATCAAATTCTTTTTCTTTGTGGTTAATTACAATACTTCCTTATCAATGGGAAAAGGAACAGTTACATTCACATCAGATATTTTCAGATTATCTTTTGCAAAAGACATAGATCTCTGGTATCGTACATTTCTGTGCAGAAGGAGTAGCAGTGGATTTTTAAAAATATTTTCACAAAAGCATACTATTTAGATTTTTGCAGAATACAAAAAAATATTTTCCAAAAGTTTAAATAGTATACTTTTGTGAAAAAACTTTAAAATTCACCAACTGTTTATCTACCTATGCATAACTTAAATCCTTTAGCAAAAGGCAGAACCTTGAATATGTTTTCTTACCTCAGGAGCAAACATAGTCTCATAGGTAGGATTATATTGGACTTCTTTGACAGCAGGGTCAAGGTGAACTCCAGTCTCTAAATCTTCCTAAAAGAAAACCAAATGAATATTAAAGACTGGATAAGCAATTATTTTATTTTAGAAACTACATCAAACTCACATCAGTCTTTTTTAACACTGATTTTATGATTATTACCTTAGTACCATATGGTTGATACTTCTAATAATCAAAGATAAATAAAATATGTAAGTATTATACATAGTTAATTTTAGAGGTGAAAATATGTAACAATCATTTTACTTTCAAAAAACTGAATTTATTAATTAAAAATTTCTAAAGAAGTTATTAACACTACAAAAGTCTTAAAACTTCCTTCATTCTTTTTTTTTTTTTTTTTTTTGGTGGTGCTGGGAATTAAACCCAGGGCCTTGTGCATGTGAGGCAAGCACTCTGCCAACTAAGCTATATCCCCAGCCCCTAACTCTTCTTTTTTATTAACTCAAAAAACCTGATCCTTGGCCAGGTGCAGTGGCACACAACTGCAATCCCAGTGGCTCAGGAAGCTGAGACAGGACTTCGAAGCAGCTTCAGCAAAAGCAAGGTGCTAAGCAACTCAGTTAGAGACCCTGTTTCTAAATCAAATACAAAATAGGGCTAGGGATGTAGCTCAGTGGTAGAGTGCCCCTGAGTTCAATCCCTAGTACTGTTAAAAAAAAAAAAAAAAAAAAAAAAGATCCTCTAGTTCCAAATTCATTGGAAATAGGCACTTCTTTTTTATTCCGCAAACTTTTTACATGTGTAAACAGATGGCACTCTCTTGGATATGGCAGAGGAAACAAAAGAAATAGCAGGTTCTCAATCTTCTAAATCTGAAGTCTTATAATCCATGTCAATGTTTCAACCTTCTAAAATTCATTTCCCAGGTTAATGAACACTATAAAAGTCTCATTTTCACTGCAGAATCACTGGCAGTCTATCTTTTTAACCTACCACTTAACAAATATATATCAATTCCCAAACTGGCTTCTCTAGCCTGAACCTCTCTTGAGCCTCATGTAGTCAAACCACTGAACTTGGCATCTTTTTTCCATGGTGTCTAAGAGACAGCTCAAATTATGCCTGGTCTCCCTGCCCCCACAAACCCTTCTGGCCTTCTCTAAGTCAATCACAATTACATCATTCTAGTTGCTCAGGTAAAAATCTCAAGTTATCTCTACTATTCTTTCTTCACACTCTATATTCAATCCATCAGCAAATGTGCCTTCCATGAATGTCCAAAATTCAACTACTTTTCATCACCTCAATTCAACTTATTATCTTTCATCTGAATTATTATAATAGTTTCTTAACCAGCCTCCCTGCTTTCTGTCTTTGTCTATGCACAGCCTCAATCCACACAGGAGTTAATGCAATTCTTCCAAAATATTAGTCAGATTATGTTAGTTATTGCTGTAACCCACCCCCCAAGTATCTTCCCCACTCAAAGTAAAAGCCTACTAAAAACCTACAGGCCCATTTTAGTTATTCTCAGAAAGTGAGCATGATTCCCTAGTCTAGTTTTACAGGGCATTTTTGTCATCGTGTTTTATAATGCCTAACCATTCACATATTAAAAACATGTTATTTGATTGTAAGTATTTTTCCTTTAGTTAGGATATTCAAGTTATACCAAGAATTTTAAGGAAATTAAATATCATCTATGAATCACATTTCAGCAATGCTGGCTTATAAAATTGCTGTTATAAAATAAGTAACCTTAGTGTAATAAATTGAGAATTAACTCTCCACGATCTGTCCTGCCCCAGCAACTTCTCTCTTCATCTAACACTAAGCCTGTGCTCACTTAACCCCGGCCTCAGTGGTTCATGTGTTATTCCTGGACTATACCAAAGGACAATCCTGATTCAGGGGCTGTGCACCTGTTCTCTCTTTTTGGAATGTTTCTGCCTGAATATCCACAATATTTTTCTCTCTTTTAAAATCTCTTGCTCATTTTTTTTCTGCTTTACCCTTATTTTTCTGCTTACCTTACTTTATTTTATTCGTTATATTTACCATCACCTGACATATATGTGTTTACTATCAATCTGCCTCCACTGAAAATGTAAGCTATACAAGGTAGATTTTGTATGCACAAATGTAAATCGATTCCTAGAACTACTATGATCATGTTATCTTCTTTACTGTTGACCTCTTGCTGATGGTACAGTACACCTGTCAACACATACAAGGCCAATGTAAACACTGAAAAGTTTGCAAAACAGGTAGAACTTAATAAAGTTGACAGTGATATAGAGAAGAAATACCACAAATGAATGCCTGGTAGTTAGGCTAGCCAAAGACTGAAGGAAAACCAACAAGAAAAATAATACCATAGGCACAAAGTTATTGTTCCAAAACCTTACCACTCTTAAAACATCTTACAAAAGCCCCTTTACCAAAGCAGGCTATTCTCAAAGATCTATACAGTGTATCGGCTATCACCCTAAAACTTCTCTCCTCTCTAGTTTTAAAACTATCATTATTTTTTTCTCATCCTTCTCATGACTTCAGTTACTGTCCCCCAACCTCAACTTTTTTTTTTTTGTTTGTTTGTTTTGCAGCCCTGACTCCACTCTTGGCTTTTGGATCTTCAAATCCAAATTCCTACTGATTTTCATTATATATGGATGTGACAGCACAAAACACCATACTACAGAACATATCATTATATATCATTCCCCCATGGCACCTTCATTAATAAGCCAGGCACTGACTGAGTCTTAATCTGCCTGTGAATCTTCTCCAGCAATCCCACTTCTATTCTCTCTGTCCACATCCTAGCTACTACTGTCCTCGTTCAGGGCTTTAGCACATCTTGCCTAGTCTATTATAGCACCTCCTTTTCTGGTTTATGATACCCCCACTTTTAACATATTACACTGATGGCTATTTTTTTTAAATAGCAAATACTCTAATCCTTTCAATGCTACTGGCAATGTTACTACCGTGTATCACAGTCATTCACTTTGTTACCTGATAATAAATTATCGTATTGCCCCCGATTTGTTCCCACCTCCTGGCCACAGTTCTAAAGAATGTTGCTTTCTTGAGCTGGGGTTGTATCTAAGTGATAGAGCGCTTGCCTAGCATGTGTGAGGCACTGGGTTTGATCCTCAGTACCACATAAAAATATATAAAATAGAGTGTCCTTCTATAACAAAAAAAAAAAAAAAAAAAAAGGTTTTAAATGTTTCATTCCTGTTAGTACTTGTGATATGTTATTGGTTCACATAGCTATTACTTACATTTTAAATTCTTACTACTTATTAGAATGCAGGACATTCAGCACATGTTCAATGAATACTCGTTAAATTAAAGGGAAGAAAGAAAAGGCAAATCCATAGAGAAATTAAGTAGGATAAGGATAACTAAAGATCATTTGGCAATTACATCACAAAAAAACCTTTGCTGGAATGATTTGGGCACCGAGGTGGACCACAGAAAGTCAGCAGCAAGGGGTATTGGTTAATATAAGAATTTAGATAAGAAATGATTAAGTCTGAGGCAGAGTCAGTCATACTGCTAGAGGAAAGGAGACAGCAGAAAGAAACACAAGAATGAGGAGATAATCAAAGGTATCCTGGAAGGAGAGATGACAGAATCCAGGACAGAGATGGAAGATTAAACTCCGAAAAGAGGGCTCTCTTTGACATGATGAGTGATAGATATTTAGAGGTGCTGGGAGATGCTTGGAGTCGACATTGTTCATTTAATTTTGTGTAGTTAGGGCACAGGCACCTTAATAAAGCAACTATATACCTTCAGATTCATTTTTCATTCAACAAATATTTTTTTTCTAGATATAGAGACACATGAATAAATGAAAACATATTTCTTTTACCTCAGATACCAAATTACTCTATAGTTTTAGAGCTGTCATTTGAATAGGGACCAGTTAGTGTCTTGAGTGGTGATATTGGGAGAAAAAAAGTTGATTACATTTTACAACATTATTTCAAATGTAATAACATATTAAAAATGCTTTTCAGAGTTTTAGAAATCATGATATGTTTGATACTAATGTATTTAAATTCCAGATATTCTTCTATTCCTAGATCTAATTTTCAGCACTACATTAAGTTACCAAGCTCTATTCTATTTTTTCCTGTGTCTCATCCACATAAAAAAATTAGGTGCTCAGAATTATAAGCTCTGGAGGATTAAAAACCAAGACCAGAGCTTAACATTCAACAAATATTAACAGTATGCCTATTATGTGTCAGGCACTATTCTAGGCCCATAGAAATGGACAAAGATACCTGTCATTGTAGAATTTATATTCTGGTGGAGTAGATAGACCATAACTCATTTGATAAATAAATGAACTATACATTTTGCTAAAAGAGGTTATGTACTATGAAAAGAAAACACTAATGTGCTAGCATTAGGGTAGATACATTATTTCACATAATATTTATAACACTTTTGTGAGTTAAGTATTAGCAAGATTAAGTCACTTAGCCCAAGGTACTAAAAGAATTAACGATAAGGATAAGAGAGTTTAAATTAACCACAACGAACAATGTTAAAGAGACCGAAGTAGCAACAAAAGGAAGAAAAATCATTGGCATAGGAACTAGGTATTATCAGTCAGCGTTCTTAGTTGCAATCAACAGAAATTCTCATAGGCAGATTAAATGCTATTGAATCCTTATGCATTTCTCTTAAAATTGCCAGAAGGGACAAAGAATCAGCTTTGAAAAGTAGGCAGAAATAAAAGGTGAGTCTGCAGATGGAATCACAATTCAATCAGTTATATCACAGAACCAATTCAGTGAAGACAACAGTTTACTATTTCTCAAAATCAATGCTAAGTTGCTATTGCTGCCACTGGATGCTGGCTGTTGAAGCTACTGGTGTGAGAAACTAGAAAATATTGGCCAATACTGTCACTTAAAATCCTCACTCCTTGTTTCTTTGCAGAGTAGTTTCAGACTAGAAAGTTTAGGTGCATATGTCTGTTTGGCTAAGCCCAAGTTATAGCCCTGAGCCTAAGATGAAAGGGGACTGGCTGGTGAACAAGGATGTTCTTTACATTAAGCCTCTCTATGAAGGGGGTGCAAATGCTAGGTCACCTAAAAGATTACAGTTATAGATAGCATCTTGCCTTGAGCCCAATATCAAACTCATTACTGTAAAATTAAAAGGGTTACATACAAATTGCTTAAACTGCATGAAAACTAAATGAAATCTTTTCCTTCTTAATACTTTTAACTGCTTAAAAGAACAAGAAGTTTAGTCACCTTCAAATCCATGAGGGATTATAGAGTACAGTTGTTAGAACCACTTTATCATATGGGTTACCAAATCTTTCCAACTAAAGGTATCTAAAATATTCTAAATTCGAATTCTATTGAGCAGAGTTTCAGCAGAGTATCATGAGACATCAATTTTTAAATGCAAAGTACAATTTTAAAAATTACCTTTTATATAAGCAATGATGGCAACTAATAAACAATACAAAATCAGTCCCAGTCTGGCTCCTACTAAAATTATAGAACAGAATGACTCTCCAGAAAATGAATGGCTGTTAATTTTACATTTAATTAGAAGAACTTGGACAATACCACAACCTTGTTTTAATACCCATGAGGAGTTCAATACCAATTAGGCTAGGAACTGGAATTACCACAGAATTACAAAAGATTTCTACTTTTTCAATTATCCACAAAAATTAAAGTGTAGTATAACTGAAGGGCATCCTGTGGGTCCAATAAGTTTAAACAGTTTATCTCTTGTTGACTCATATTAATTTGAGAATAAACAAAATTCCTTTTCCGTCTTTTTCACATTTCTGCCTGTGTACAAATAAGAAAACAGACATGAAATCACCAAGTACACTGCAAAGCAGATGACAATTACTGATCATTATCATAAAGTACTTCTCAATTTATGGCATAGTTTCATCCCCCCAGAAGTTGGAAATGATGAGACTTTCTTAAAATGGGGGTATAGATGATGAAATAAGAAAACAGAAATTTGGATATCCTTTGAGTTTGGCTCTTAACAGTAGGCCAACTGGGAGTTCATGAATAGCAAAAAATATCACCCAAGAAGAAATTTAAATCTGTGCTTCAAACTTAGATGCACAATTTTCATGTTATTCAAGTTGGTTATGCTAAATAAAGCAGGAAAGCCACTTGGGGAAAGTAATGTAGTCATTGATTGAAATGAGAGAAAGCCAGGTTGTTTTTATTTACTTATTTTTTTTAACTTTAAAGCAAGTTAAGAAGCAGTTCTGGTAACCCAAAAGGGCTTATTACATTTTTAAAGTGATTATTTATGTCCTTTAATCATTTTTAGTGCATTTTAATTGTACCTAACAGTGGGGCTTCGTTGTTACGTATCTGTACATACACATAACATAATTTGGCCAATTCCATTCCCCACTATCTGGTCTTTCCCTCCCCTCCTCCTTCCCCTTGGTCCTCTTCCTCTACTCTACTGGTCTCCCTTTTATTTTCATAAGACACCCCTTACCTCTCTCCCCCTTAATCTCCACTTTTTTCTCTAGCTTCCACAAGAAAGAAAACATACTACCCTGACATAATTTTCTTAAATTTGATCCATTTTCCTGTTAAAAGACATAATTTTATACTTCCTTATGGCTAGGTAAAACTCCATTGTATTTATATACCATATTTTCTTTATCCATTCATCTGTTGACAGACAACTAGGCTAGTCATAATTTGGCAACTGTGAGTAGTGCTGCTATAAACATGGGTATGCATGTATTGCTACAGTATGCTGATTTTAGTTTTTTTGGATAAATATCAAGGAGTGGTACGGCTGATGGTCATATGGTGGTTCCATTCCTAGTTAAGGTGATGACTATTAATGTGCAAAATCTGACATATCTTTCACCATCATCTTGTGTAGGGCACGTGTTATGTATGTGTACAAATATGCACGCACAAACACACACACCCCACATAAAAATAACTAAAATAAGGGTGAGAGGATTTCGTTTTTGGATTTTAAGAAGCTGAAGGTACTGATTAATTCAGACACAGTATAATTTATAGAAGTAACTACTTAACAGAAACTGAGTGCTTAATTTATAAATGATGACAAGGAAAGAACAGGAAAGAAATAAAAAAAAATGGATGTCTAGCATACTGTACTTTCTGCCTTTCTTCTTTTCTGCTAAATGTACATAAAACTAACTTTTAAAAAACTTATTGCTACGGTTGCATTTCACAAGTTTTACTGAGTAATGTTTTCTTATTGTTCAGTTCAAAACATTTTGTCATGCTTTTTTTCCTTTGGCTTATGGGTTACTTAGAAGTGCAATTTCACAAACTTCAAATATGGGAATTTTATAATTATTGTTTTGTGACTAGTTTCTAGTATATATTCACTGTGGTCAGAGAATGTCAGCATATGTGATTTAAAATTTGCTGAGACATATTATTAACTCATGTACATATATGACTGCATGACTGATGTGATCCTGTAATATGTATAGCAGAAAAATGAGATTACACTCCATTTATGTATGATCTATCAAAATGTATAAATACATTCTACTGTCATGTACAACAAATTACAACAAATGAAAAAAACTTTAAAAAATACCAAAAAAAAAAAAAAAAAGAAAAGAAAAATTACTGAGACTCATTTTACAGTTCAGTACAGGGCTGGCCAAATCTAGCCCACAGTCTGTTTTTTGTGCTAATAAGCTAAGAATGGTACTTACTTTTTAAAAGCATTGTTTAAAAAAGGATATGTGGTCAACACAATTTAAAATACTTATTATCTGGTCTTTCACCCAAATTCGCCAATCCCTGGTCTTGTTTATGATCAGTTCTTTAAAAATGTTTCATTGGTGCTAGAAAACTATAGTCTACATTAAGTGCTATGTTAAATGATACAGTTTACTAGTACATGTACAGATTAGTAAACTGTATCTTTGGATATTGTTCAAATTTCCTGTGTTATTATTGATACTTTTTGCTTGTTCTATCAACAACGGAGAGGTGTATTAAAATCTCCCACTATGATTATACATTTGTTGATTTCTCCTTGCAGTTCTGTAAATTTTTGCTTAAACATTTTGAGTTTACACTGTTATGTACCTTTGTTAATTGAACCTTTTATCATTATGAAATAACCCTTTTTGTCTCTATTAACATTTTCTTTATTTAAAGTCTATTTTATTGACCTTAATACAACCAGAAACAACTTTCTTTTGGTTAGAATTTGCCTGTATATCCTTTTTCTATCTTTTTGTTTTTGATTTTCTGGAGGTCTTTAGCAAGAATGGCAAGGCAAGAATAAAATTAATCAAATAGGGAATGAAAGAAAGAAAAAATAATGCCATATTTACAGGTGGTATGATTTTGTAAGTAGTTAATACTGAAAGTTAAATACTTGGAAAAAACAATGCTATTATTAATATAATAGCATAAAAATAATAGGTCCTTAGAAATACTTGCAACAGAACTGTATAAAATCTTGATGGAGAAGATTGTAATGTTTGGAAGAAATTAAAAACCCAAAGACCTAAATTAATGAGTAGATTTCAAAATGATCTATGATTCAATGCAATCGCAAATAAAATTCCACCTGGGTGTTAACAGAACTTTACAGGTTAATTCTAAACAGTATATAGAATTTTGAGGGTCAAGAAGGGCCAAAACATTCTTAAAAATCAACAACAAAAAGGTGGTGGTGTGTGTGTGGAGGGATTATCTTACCAAATATCAAGTCATAGCATTAAGAATGTTCATATCAGGCTGGGGGTGTAGCTCAGTGGTACAGTGCTTACCTAGCATGCGCTATCCTCAATAACCTCCCCCACAAAGGCAAGAAAAAAAGGAAGAAGGAATGCTTGCACCATATACAAAAATTAATTTTACGTGGGTGAATGAATTAGATGTGAGAAGCAAACATGTAGGACTTTCAAAAGAGAATATTTTCATGATTTTGGGTTAAGGATTTCTCAAATGACAAAACAGGAATCACAATCCATAAGGGAATAATTTAATAAGACTAAAAAAACTATTCTGTTTAACAAAAGATAGTTAAAAAAAAAAAAAAAAAAGAATGAGAAGACAAGTTATAAGCTGGAAAAGTTCTTTTTGCCACAAACTGACAAAGGACAGTATCCCTTACAAACCAAAAGGAGAAAGGCCAACTCAAGAGTCATTTTGAAGAGGGAAAAGAAAAAAAAAAAAATCAAATAACCAACACAAAAATGAAAAGATGCTCAATCTCATAAGTGTTCAGGAAAAGATGGATGAAAAACACTGCATAAATTTATTTCCTGCCAAAATACTTGCTATTAGTCAGAACACAATTAGTTAAATACTGATGAAATTATCTGCATGCTGAATTCACATCTCCTTCCTTGATCATTTCCCAATCACTTGCAATCATTATATTTACAGTGTATAGGCTCCACCCTCCATTCAGTCCTTCATATAAGTAAGTGTTGGTTCTCAAACCAACAGTAAGGACA
Organism: Sciurus vulgaris; assembly: GCF_902686455.1. Taxonomy (NCBI): domain Eukaryota; kingdom Metazoa; phylum Chordata; class Mammalia; order Rodentia; family Sciuridae; genus Sciurus; species Sciurus vulgaris. Next base: position 54,675,471 of record NC_136467.1, read on the forward strand.
CTACTAATTTCTCAGTTTGCAATCAAGATTGCTGGGGAGACTAGCACCAGCTCTGCTTCTAACAGATCTCTGGTTATCTTATGCAACCTTCCTTCTGGATTTCCTAATTTTTTGAAGTAATTCCTTAGTGACTGAACTAAGTAAGCTCTAAAGACCCCCTCCAATCTTGCCACTGCCCGCTCAGCTCTAAAATTCAGATTTTTAATGCACATAATTTACTAAGATTTTTTCTTCCATTCTCCTTTCAAATATATTTCCTTTAGTGTAATAGGCATTAGAAACATAAAGGAATAGACAAAACAATCTCCGGGCTTCAGAGTCTCAAAGTCCAGGGAAAAGTAAAAAGTTAAATCTCAGCAATGTGGCAAGTGCTACAGATGAGATAAGAAAAGGGGCTTCTGGTAGACACAGGAGGAAACAAGCGCACTGAGACTGAGGAGCAGCAGAGTTTGGGGTGTGGGAGTAGCATGAAGCAAGGGATTTGCAGCCAAAGAGACTAGTGTGGGCAAAATCTTGAAAGGTGAAAAGAAAATTGGGCTTTATAAAGATTTCATCATGGAATAATGGCAGGCTTCACATGCTACATAAGGAACTTATAAATTATCTAATAGGCAACATGGTGTCTTTGGGCAGGGAATTGACATGATGAAACTAGAATTTAGAAAGAACATTCTAAATTCTGTGGAAGACAGAATGGAGTTGTGGTATGGAAAATAAAAAAGGAGAAAGTACAAAGACCAGTTACAAGGCTATAGTTGTCTGTAGAAGTGATTAGAATCTGTTTAGCTCAAAATCTGAACTAAACAGTGGCAGCAGAAGAGGAAAGAGATCTGATAAATATCACCGAGTTACAATGAGAAGGACCCACTACCCCAAAGCAAAGGCTGAGAAACAAAAGTCAAAAATAATTCCTGGGAGAAATAAGGAAACTATGAAGGCTGTGCCAGTGACAATAGACAGGAAGGAAGTGATTTGAGAAAAATTAATGAAGCAGAAATGTTATAATCAGCTGAATGACTAGCTTCAGGGGCAGAGGAAAAAGAAAGAGAAAAGGATGACCCTTCTGCTCTTAGCTTGGATTAATGAGTGGGTTGTGGAGTCATTAATCAAAATGGGAAAAAGAGAAGTGAATTTTGAAGGAAAGAAAATTTTTCAGCACACTGACTTGGAGGTATCCAATCATTCTGGGAAAGATACTTATTAGGTCTAAAGATAGCAAGTTTAGACTGGAAATAAGAATACCTAACATTCAGTCAGTATGAGCATGGTAATGTTAAATTTGCTTTACAAGCTTAAGGATAATTCTTGTAACTCCATGAGATAGAAGTTAATGTTAAATCTACTTTAAAAATGAGAAAATTGGCATAGAATCCTTAAGTAACTCATTCAAGGTCACCAAGTGGGTAAGCAATGGAGGCAGGATTTGAATCCTTGAGTCTTGACACAAACCTGTGCTTTTCACTCCACAGTGGTCACCTGTGAGCTATCAGAAGCACTGGCAGAGAGGGTAAAGATCCCGGAGAATGTGTGAAGTGTAAAGAGGACTAAGGGCAGAAACCTGGAAACACCAATATTGAAGGAGAGGGCAGAATAATGGAACCAGAAAGCTAAGGATAGACCAGTGACATCAAAGGGAGAGAATATTTTGAGAAAGAGGAAGTATGTGAGTGTCACTTGATGTACATTCAAGGCAGATGGCAGAAGTTGACTACTGGAAGGCCTCCGACATCATTCTGCGAGGTTAGTTTTCCAAGAGGCTCAGGTCATACTGCCTTGGGTTAGGGAGAATGGAAACAGGTGAAGAGAGCTCCAAAAGAGCTGACTGTGAAAGGAATAAAGATCAGGAGGCTACTGGAAGGTTTTAATTGGGAAAGTTTTGTTATAAAGACAGAATTCCAAGCATTCTTTCATGTCCATTAATAAAAAGTAAAATTCACTAAAAACCTGTAAAAATTTTCTTTAGTCATAACAGCAGACTTGGGAACAACTTACAAAGAAAGTTTTGTACAGTCTCTCCTCCACACCATGAGCTTTGGATCAGCCACGTGGAGCTCTACTATCAACAAGTAGATACTCTCACCCAGCTCTAGACACATCAATTTCTCCTCAGTTCCTCAAACTAAGTTCTCTATTTTCTCAGGTTTGCCAGTCACCTATGCCTAGAAACTCTTACCTTCACTTCCATGGGCTAGCTTCTTGTTCTTTGAAGGACCCTGTTCAGAGAGGACTTCCTTGACCAACCTACCAAAATTACACTCCTATCAAAATTATTCTCCATTATGGTACCTCGTTTTTTTCCTTCATAGTAGTCAATTCAACCTGTAACTATTTTATTTGATCACAATTATTTAGCTCCCTCTTCCATTAAAATGTATGTATGCATCATGATGGCAAAGATGCCTCCATCCTCTGCAGCTTCAGTCCTTAGTTCCTGATGAATAATAGTTGCTTGGTAAATGTTTGTTAAAAGAACTATAGGACCCAATTTCTTCCCTTATCACCTTCCTCCATCAGGATCATGCATTATTTTTAAACCCAATGGCTTTCCTCAATGCATTAACATACATAATCACAATAGCTAACACTTACTGCATTCCCATTAGATAGCAGGCTCTGTGGTATAAGCTTTATTTGTATAATTTCAATTAATCTTTTCGATAATTCTCTCATATAAATAAGTGCTTTAAAAATGATCACAGTTGTACAGGTGAGGAAACAGGAGGTTGTAAAACTTGCCCAAGTTCACACAAGTAGTAAAACTCGGGTAAAACCTAGTTCTTCACACCACTACTCATTTCGAGTGAAAGCACATATTTAGTTTGAGAAGTCCTGATCTAATTTTATTTATCTCGTGGAATTACACCCATATCCCAAGCTCAAATTTTACCCACTTTTCGCACTTGCTTTCTGAAGGTGAGAAGCCAGGGCAGAGAGCAATGGAGAGCTGTCCCGAGCTTCCAGTTCTCTGCTTCTCCGGAGGAAGATGCATGAGGGAACAAGAGATCTACAGGTTAGCAACTTATCTCTCTGCACTAAGAGGTAACTCAGGACCAAACTGGCGACCGCGGATTTTGGAGCTGAAGCCAGTTCCGGCACCGCATCAGTGGCCAAAACACTTACCTTAACTGCCACCTCCGGAGCCGAGTCCACCGCCACTGCCAGAGTGGGCTTTGCCGAAGGCGACTTAGCCAGGTGCATGAGGGAGTCGGCGGCTGGCAGCCGACACCTACTGCCCTCACTGTCCGAGTCCGATTCGGACCCTGAACCCGAACCATAAGAAGCGGCCAGAGCTGCAATAGCAGCCGACATCACGGCAACAGATCCTCTGCACAGACAAGGCCCGGGCGGAAGAAGCAGCGGCTCCCAGGTCCTGGCAGATTACCACGGAACACATTATTTACCTCCTTTACTAAGAAATAATTCATAACATTTTGAAACGATAAGTTAATCACTAGGATAACTAAAATCGGGCGGGGAATTTTGAAACATTTAGGAAAGGACAGGGGATTATAATAGTTTATAACTTTCAGGACCTATTTGGTTCGATTAGAGACTAGCAGTTCTGAAATACCTTGAGGCCTCGAGGTCCTGCACTCCCGGCTTGCAGCGCGGCGGGAAGTGCGAAGAGGCACAGTGGGAAGTGTAGTTTGGAGCGAGGGGGCGGTGCGGTACAGGAAGGCCTCCCTTAGACCCCGCCCCTGAATGGATGGTTCATTCAATTGGCTATCATCTTCCCTCATTCCCTAGCCAAGCACGGTTCTCTCCGTCCCCCTCCCCCAAACTAAGGATTGGGTAATACCACAGAGACCCAGGAAAGGGGGAAGAGCGTTCTTCGCCCCCTCTGATGGGTGAGTGGGCGGAAGCTGAGTTTCCCACCACCGCTGCACCTGGGCTCTGGGGGCTGAAGGAGAAAGTGAGACTCTTAAGTTCGAAAACGTATGGGTGGCCAGGAGTACCTGCTGGGGGAAAGAATGGAAGATTAGATAAAGAGAGTGCCGCGGTTCCCCCCGCTTCTGGCACGGATCCTCGCGCCCGGTTGTGGAGCGTCGCGCGCGGGGAGGGGGCGGGCGGAGGGCAGCGGCGGCTCGCGGTGTTGTTCGCTCGCGCATCGAACACACCGTGGGTCCGGCGACCGGCAGGCGCCCTAGGCGGCATTCCCGGTGGCCCTGCGCTTCAGCCGCTGCCCAAGCGGGTTCCGCCCGGGAGCCCGACGCTCCTGTGGGCTGCAGGTGGAGTCCCCGAGCTGAGCGGGACCGGCGGCCGCCGCCAAAGCATGAAGAAGGGGTAAGGTTAGAGCCCCCCACGATTTCACGGTGAGCGCGAGTCTCTCAGGAATTTTTTATTTTCGGGGGAGGGGGTCCTGGGAAAGGAACTCTTCTTGCCGACCGGAGCTGAGAGGTGTGTATGGATCTCCGGTCCGCAAAGGTTGCGGGGATTGATGGGCGCGCCTCCCCCGCGATGGCCCCCACCCCCATTCCGGGTTTCCCAAGCTCCTGCCGCCCACCAGCCACCGGGCTGGGTGCTGAGGAAGCTCGCGGCGGGTGCGTCTGGGTCTCGGTTGCACTGACTGGCTGAAGGCTGTTCTGGGCGGAGAGACTGCGGGTCTCACCTGAGGTGCCATGGTCTGGGATCCACTGCCGACCAGCACCCACGAGCCACCCCCGTGCCTTGTCGCTCTAGGAGTGGCTGCAGCCCGGGGTGACGGAGAAGCCCCTGCTGGCTGTACGTGCCCGAGGCTCTGTGAAGAAAGCTCGTGCCTTTGCATGTTTGTGCCGTGGGTCTATCTAAAGACTGAACGGTAAAGCGAGTGCGGACATCCTTTTTTTCGTTTGAAGAGGCTAAGCGGTGCCGTCGCTTCTGATGCCTGTTAATGGGGTGGTGCCTCGGGCAGAGTTGGGGAGCCGCTCACTGAGCTCTGATGTCGACAGGACTCGCCCATTGTGCCACCCAGATAATTATTCAACTATGCAGCATCCATTGCACCTTTCGCATTTTTCTTTTCCCCTTGCTACAGCATGCCCCCTAGCTTCGGTACTCTGACACCTCTTGCACTTACAGATGATGAACTAGAATAATGATGAAAAGAAAGCATATCCGACCTGAGCATTCATGACCTGTCCTGTAACCGATTAATTAATTAAACCCCAACTAGAGTAGGTACTTTGATATGATTCGTTCTAATACTATCCTTTTCTATATAAGGTGTGCCTTGGGTTCTATTTTTTTTTAATTTGGGAGGTGTTAGATTTACATATTAAGGCTTATATTTTAGTTCAGTCATTGATGCAATCGACTTATTGGCTATTCAACTCGTCTGTGCTCTTCAATTTGTATAGTAGATAACTTTCATTTGATAATTGTTGATAGCATTGTATAATTACCAATGCAAGTTTGAACATTAAGTTTGAACTCTCAGGAGCAGTTTATCCTTTATGATCTAAGTTTCTGTTAGAAAAAGTATTTGTACTGAATATTTGAAAACAAACTACATTACGTTTTGAATAGGTAAAGTTTTGTGTTTATTTTTTAGCAGCAGAATATTGGATTACTGATTATAGCCTTGAGTTGAATGAAAGGAAGGATTTAATATTTAAGGTGGGGTTTTAATAGAACATTCTTTAATTTAGCTGAGTTTTATTTTTATTCATTTATTTTCTTTGCAATACCATGTATTTACTTGTTACGAATTTTTTTCTTATTTTTCTAACTTCTTTCTACAAGAATGAGTAGACTTCAGTTTTGCATGATCTACCTGAAAAATGAAGTATTATTTTGAAAGCATAAGAAACAATTGTTGATTACTTGATTATTATGCTAAAGATTATCATTTAAGTCTCATGGTTTTAAAATAAATGATTCACTACCAAAAATGTTTTTTTCTTTTTCTTTTTGTAATCCACCTTTTCCATTTTTCCTTGTTTTAAGCTTGTTGCATTAACCCTTTTCAAAAAACAGAATTGCACATAGGCGTTGCAGAGGCAGATTTAAGGTACAGTAATTGTTTAAATGGAACTTAGAAGTAGCGCACCCATAAGTTGATGGTGTAGAATCAGTTCTTTGGTTAGGAGATGACCTTGCAATTTACAAAATGGACACCTTTTGCCTTGATTTCCTTATGTGTAAATGGAGATAATACTAGGTAGTATTTATAAATTCTATAAAGATTTTTTTAGTACTTTTAAAGAAAATTTAAATATTTTAGTTAGTGAATAATGACAATTTCAGTGTAAAATACCATTAGAAATGTTTTTAGAATTTCCTTGGCACATTAAAATGGACTGATTTATGTCGATTTTTGCTTTAGAGAGATATGGCTCTAAATTGAAGAATTTCTTATCTATCAAGCATTTTTAATTCTAGAATTAGTTACTGTAGCAAATACATGTATATAGTTGTAGTTGTAGGTATAAATAGTTAATACTGATGAAAACATTATATGACTTGGTAATAAGTAGAAAATTGAATCAAGTTTGTGAAAAATAAAATATCTAGAAAATGTTAAGATTTTTTCATTAAAAAATTTTCATGAATCAGCTTGGAGATGTAGCTCAGTGGTTGAGTACTTACCTAGCATGCCTTGAGTTCAATCCCCAGCATGCAAAAAAGAAACAAAAAAATTCAAATGGCACAATCCAAAATACATAGTTGTGATCATTTGTAAGGTATGGGGCTACTTTGTTTATTTTTTGGGTTTGTACATAGCCATATATTCATATTTAATGTATTAATATTGGTAATACTATAAGTATACATTTTGCTTAATTTTAGGAATAATTTAAGATATCTTTTCCAAGTATTTGGTTTTCATTATTATAGTAGATAGTAGTTTTTGATTTCCTTATTGGAGAGTTAATTCAGTCAACTTTCATAGCAAAACTACTTTTAAAAGATTGTTATTAGAACTTTTGTCAAAACAGTGTTTTTGGTTACTTTGTGGGAGAACTTCATATAGATAATAAAACTTGTAAAAAGTGTCTTTAAAATTACTGTTATAGGCTGGGTGCCGTGGCGCAGGCCTGTAATCCCAGCGACTCAGGAGACTGAGGCAAGAGGATTCAAGTTCTAAGCTACCCTTCAGCAATTTGGTGAGGCCCTATCTCAGGCATACAAATAAATAAATAAAGGGGAGTCTGGGGGGTGTGGCTCAGTGATTAAGCATTCTTGGGTTTAATCCTTGGTACCAAATAAATAGATAGATAAATAAATTACTGTTATATAGGGTTTTTTTTTTTTTTTTTTTTTTTTTTTTTTTTTTTTACAAATAATTTGATTACATTTTATAGTTTTTAAAAAATGAGCAAAAATTTAGTAGTCATTATCACGTGGGTAAATGCAGTTAACTAGTGGTTTTTCTTAAGCTCTTTGAGGACAGGAACTAACCTGAAGCTCATTGTCGTAAATTCAAAGGTGACAGCATAGTGGTTAGCAAATAGCAGGGATTCACTTTTCTCTGTTGAGCAAATAAAATGAATGAGTAAGGAATAGCCACTGAATTAATATACCTAGTGAAAACCATTAAAAGATTTATCAAACATTTTAAATAATGCAGCAGTTTTATCTTTGAAAAAAAGAATATTCTATTTGGAGGTTCTTTGAGAACTTCTACTTTCTTTTTTAAATTGTTGCATTATTCTGCCTCCTTTTATAATCCTTTTACCACATGTTTTTGAACTGGTACTAGATACTGAATAATGTATACATTGGTTACCTAAATGAAATATTAACAATTTTCTTCTTACCTCTTACAGTTCACTTAATGAAAATGTATATTAACTTTTTAAAATTACTGAATGAGTGTAGAAATGTTTTTCTTTTTGACTTAAGTTTTCTGGTGAAATGTTAATTAAAAAAAAGATGGATATAAATTAAATATTGTGCAAAACGTCAGTACCTAATTTTAAAAAATAAATGATCCTTGAAGTAGAACTTATAAAATTAAGAATCTTGTGTTTTTAGTTTATCATATTCAGCTTAGAATTTTGAGTCTTTGTGAGTTGGTCGTCCTAATGTAGAATGGGATTATTATATCCTTAAAATGTAATTGTAAAATGGTTTGGAACATGGAACTTATTCTTCAGAAACTATGCTTGTATGTAGATTCACAGACAGCCCACTAAACCATATTTAGCCTATAATATACCTGAATTATAGGATATACCAGGAATACTAGATAATTATAAAATTATACTAATAAATACTGTATTTAAAATATTTATAACTATGACAGTTTTAGCTTGGTAGGCATGACAACATTAGGACTTGTTCTCTTTCACCCACTGGATGTGAAGGGGAGGATATTCTTCTGTGTGCTGGGTAGTCTAGCCTTATATCATCTGGGGCAGAAGTTGGGCATGATAGAAATTGGAAGGAGGTAGGGTCTTCTACATGACTTTACCTCTAAGGGTTTTTGGTTTCGCCAATTGTAAAATGAAAAGGTTGATGACTTGAGGTCCCTTTTAGCTACAAATAAAATTCTAAGGCTCTTGAAAGATCTGTGTAACTTCCTCTTTTTTTTTTTTAAGAGTTCTTTTTCCCTTTTTAATATTGCTGCCTATATACTTCCTATCAGGGAATTTCTCCATTTTGGATCTACCTCTAAAAAAGATTGTAGTTCTGTTTTTTTTTTTTTTTTACACACTACAATTCTTATAAGCAAGACTTTTTATTGTTATGTTTGCATTTTTATTTTATTTTAAATTAAAAAAAGAAGAAAACAACTTCCAGGACAACTAAGAAATGGAATGGCATGGGGTCTTTGACATAGGTGTGGTAGAGTTGGAGGCAGATTGACAAAAAAGAGTTTCTCAACTCCTCAAAGACAGGAGATGGTTTTGGTGTTTGGTTGTTTTGCTTTTTTTTTTTTTTTTCCCATACCCGTTCTTTAGTTTAAGATAAGTGGATTTTGAGTAGACAGAATTACTATAGAAATTGTTCTTTTGGGCAGCGGGTTGTAAGATAAGGATGCTGTAAGAGAAGGGGCCATAAAACAGCTGTTTGTCATATACATTATTTTGTAGAATTTTAAACAATTTTTTATTTGGAGATTAATGATATTCATTTCTAATGTGTAGCATGGTCTCCTAAGAGGAAAGGAAGTAATATTGCAAGTCACTTTACAGGTACTATTAAATTTATTTTATTTTATTGATATCATAGGTCTATGAAGATTTATGGAATTGAGGGGAAAAGGTAACTGAATTGAACAGGTTTTTGTTCTGCCCAGTAGTAGCTCAGGTTCTCTGGGAACTGCTTTCTTTCCCCTTTCCTCAATAAGTTACCTTTGGAAAATTCATTTTAATAATTGGATAATGACAATTATGCCTACCTGCTACCCTCCCTTCATTTGCAATGGATTAATCTAGCGACATGCTAAACCAATTTTTCATTTACCATATAATTATTGAGAGCCAACTAGGTTTCAAAAGGGTAGGTCTTTAGTCTTTTAGAGTTAACAGTGCAGGAAGAGAAACACATAATGAACAAATACATACATTCACAATTAGAAGTTGTGGTGCATGCTATAAACAAGAAAACAAGGAAACTAGTTTATATTGGGAGTCAGGGAAGGCTTTTTGGAGGCAAGATTAGTGAAAACTAGGTAGAAATGGAAGAGGCTACAAAGACTACATGTGAGACAATTCTGTGGTGGAAAAGAACTTGGTAGTTCAAAGAACTGAAAAAAAGTCTAGAATAAATAAAGATTAGTAAGAGGGTTTGTAATTTAATAGAAGCTAGCAAAGGTAATCAGGAACCAGAATATACAGGGCCTACATAAAGCCTGGTTCTACAAGAGTTATGGATTTTTATCATAAATCTATTCAAGAAGCCAATGAAGAGGTTAATAATTGGATTATACTTATGTTCTATAAAGATCACTCTGGCTTGGGAGGGTGGGGCTAGGGAGACTGTTTCTGTAGTTTATTGATTCAGTTTTAGACATTTGCACTGAGCTGGGTCACTCATTTTTTTTCTGGGTCCTAAATGCCCAGGGGGTAAATACATTTCTTTTATCTCTACTTGGTAAAGATAGAAAATTCTGAAACTCTTTAATTGGCCTGTTTCTTGCCACATGAACTAGATAAGAAGAGAAGCACATGCAAAGTCCTGACTGCATGTGCCTTTGTCCATGGTCCTGAGATAGAGTTTCAAGAGACACTCTGGTATCTTTGTGAGAGGTGGATTTTGGGTGTGTCGATATCTATTGGATGATGTGCAGCAAAGTTTTGTGGGGATTTTTTGTTTGTTTTTTGTTTGGTTTGTGTGTACGTGTTTGACAGTATTCCAGCTTCTTGCTGTTCTTTTCCTTTTGAGTAGCAGTTGCTCATGACTGCTCCAATAAGTTAATTTTTGTAATGATTGTAAGTCATTTTAAAAGAAGAACAAAGGCTTATGTGTTGGGCATACATTTACTTGTTTGGCTTCTCTACCAAAAATTATGAAGTCTGTTGTTTTTCATATTTTGCTACAAAAGTAAACTTTTTGTAGTCTTTTTCATAGTGATGTCTGTTTTCTTCTTTCTCATAAATTTTTATAACAGTAGTATTGAAGGTTATGTGAGAACTGTGGAAAGGTTAAGCAAAAAGAAGAGGTGGAGCATTTTGTAGTTTAGTGGAGGAAAAGTCTTAACACATTTTAAAAAATCAAAATACAAGCTCTGTGTAATATATCATGTGGCTAGAACTTTTGTCACTTATTGATATAGTCGAATCCTCATTTGATCTGATTGATATTCTCTGTTGATTTTCTATTTTCAATTTCCTTGATTTCTGTCCTAATTTTTGCTATTATTTTTTTCTTCTTGTTTTAATGTTTATATTACTCTTCTTTATCAGATTTCCTTAGGTGGGAACTTAGATTGTTGATTTTAGATAATTCTTTCTACTATAGGCATTCAGTGCTATAAATTTCCCTCTAATCACAGCTTTTGATAAATCACACAAGTTTTGTTAAATTACATTTTCATCTAATTCATAGTATTTAAAAACATTTCGAGACTTTGAACTATGCGTTATTTAGAAGTGTGGTGTTTAATCTCCAAATATTTTGGGATTTTTCCATCTATTTTTCTGCTATTGCTCTCTAGTTTAATTCCATCATCTCTTCTGAGACCATACTGTGTATGGTTTCTTTTCTTTTAAAAAAATTTTGGGTGCATTTTATGACCTGAAATGTGGTCTGTCTTGAATGTTCCATGTGACCTTGAAAAGAAACTCAAATTATTGTTGGGTGAAGAAGTGTGTACATGTCAATTAGATCCTGTTGATTGATAGTGTTACTTAGTTCAACTGTATCATTACTGATTTTCTGCCAGTGGATCTGTCGGTTACTAATAGAAGTCAAAACTTCCAACTGAGATAGTGGATTCAGCTATTTCTCCTTGCAGTTCTATCAATTTTTGCTTTACATATTTTGATACAATTGTTAAAGAGTGTATGTATTAAGGATTGTTATGTTGTCTTGGAGAATTTGTCCCCTTTATCGTAATATAATCCATTTTTTAAATCCCTGGAAATTTCCCTTTTTCAGAAATCTCCTTCGTCTAAAATTGATTCTGCTATACCTCAAACTTTTTTTAGGTTCATGTTAGTATGGTATATAAAGATATCTTCATCCCTTTATTTTTAATCTACTGTTTTTATATGTAAAATTGGTTTCTTGTAGACAGCATATAGTTAGGTCTGTTTTCCCCCTTTTTTATTTACTGATGATTTCTGCTTTTAGCTGTTGTATTTGGACCATTCATATTTTAAATGGTTTTTGATATAAGTGAATTAATAGCTTTCATATTTGTAACTGTTTTGCATTCTTCACATTTGTTCTATTTCCTTTAAAAAAAAAAAAAAACCTTCCTTTTTTTTTTTTTTTTTTAACCCTTCTCTGACTTTGGATATTTTATAAAGTTTCATTTTCTCTCTACTCTTTGCATATCAATTATACTTCTTGTTTAAAAAAAAATAGTGGTTGTCCTAGAGTTTTTAAAGTTTATTTACAACTCATTTAAGTCTACATTTAAGTAAGTTTTTTTTAGCTCATATTAAGTACAGAAAGATAACATTGTATCATCAGTTGAACATGAATTTTAATATGTATTTCTTGAAGTAGGAATAAATTTTATGAGTTCTTCAACTAATTTCATTTTATTTATTATTTATTTATTTATTTATTTATTTTTGAGACAAAATCTTGCTTTGTTGCCCAGATTAGTCTCAAATTCCAGGATTCCATGGCTCAAGTTATCCTCCCACTTCAGCCTCCTGAGTAGCTGGGACTATTTGTGTGTGCTACTTTGCCTATTCTTCAACTAATTTTAAATTCATTAAATTCACTCATTGAAAATCTGTTACAGGAGAGGAAATGTTAGGACCAAAATATGTTGATTAAAATAGTGTTTACTATCTTTATGAAATCTTTGGAGGTAAAGAAAATAATTGTTTTAAAAAGGGCTTTTGAAATGAGTATATTATATGGGTGAAAAGGGCTTTTGAAATGAGTATATTATATTATGAGTATATATATGGGTGCTACTGATTTATTTTAAGCCCTTGGACTAGGATCATAGACACGGCCATAGTTTACATTTTTAATGAAATATCCAGCATGGCATTTAAATGTTTCTAATATAGCTAATGACTAGAATAAGTAATGAATATTTGATTTTGTTTTTATCAATTTAGTTTTATTACTTTAAAATTTTAAGTGACTCTGCACCAGTCATGTTGAACTTAAAGGTGGTGAGATTTATTGAAAATTAAGTTTCTTATTTTTATTTTCTGTGTGCTTATTTGAATTCTGTTTTTCATTTGCAGCTGCCTCATCAAATAATATTAGAATTTATCTGTAATTGACTTTACTTGGGAATAACATTTACCTTTAGAGATGTGTGTCTTAAGATGTATCTCACTTTAAAAAATCCATTTGAGTGAGTATACATAAAATTAAGAGAAAAGAGACAGGGTCTAAAGTCATTGTGTATGTTCAAGGAATGCAGACTGAGAATGAAATAGAAGGAAAGCCACAGACTGGAAGTGTTCAGAAAGTCAAACTAAGAAAATGCTTAAAGGATTGAACAACTATGACAGATGTTGTTAGTAGATTGAGTGAGAATCTTGAGAATTAACCATTGGTTATAAGTAGAAGATAACAAAGCTCTCTGGTGTACCTGAGAGCTTGTGTGAATTTGCTTTAATCCATTAGAATCCAAGATTTTCTGCTTGTGTATTTCTGAAAATATTTTTGAAATACTATATTGTGATCTTTTAAACATTTAAAGTTGATGTCTAGTAGTAATATGTTCAACTCATTTTTTGTGTGTGGGTAATAGAAAATAATAAGCATTTATAGCATAAATATTGTCTATAGTTGAAATAAATAGTTAATGTTATTAAGTAGATTTTGGGGAGTTCTGTTGAAATATAATTGACATATAATAAACTGTACAATTGGATCGATTTCCTGAGAATTCACTTAGGAAATAAGTTGTACAATTGGCTGGATTTTGACTTTTGGATTCACTCACCTATCAAGATAATGAACCCTCAAAGGTTTCCTATTTCCCCTTGGTAATCCCTGTGTCCTACCTCTTCCTATTTCTTCTACCAACCTCAACTCCTTCCCTAAACAACAGCTAATCTGCTTTTTGCCACTATAGGTTAATTTGTACTTTTAAAAGCTTTAGATGAATGGAATATGTAGAATATACCTGTTTTTGTTTGACTTCTTTAGCGTAATGATTTTGAGATTCATCTGTATTGCTACAGCATTAGTTTAATTTATTGCTGAGTACTATTCCACTGTATGAATACTATTCCAATGGATGGCGGTTTGTTACCCATTCATTTGTTGATGGACATATGGATTGTTTTCAGGTTTTGGCTAAGACAGTTGCTTTTAGCATTCATTACAAGTCATGTTTTTCGATATATACTTTCATGACTCATAAATAAACACCTAGAAATAGAATGATAGGGTCATGTACTAGACGTGTTTAATTTTGCAAGGAACTACTAAATTGTTTTTCATAATGGTTGTGTAATATTAGTTTACCACACAAGGAAGGTATGAGTTTGGTTGGTCCATAACTTTACTATTCTAATTTTAGCCATTCTAAGAGGTTTTTAATAGTATTTCCTTGTGGCTTTAATTCACATTAATTTGCAGTTCCCTAAAGACTAATGATTTTGACTTGTCTTTTTGTATGCTCTTTATCAGTGTATTTGTTTAAATCTTTTGCCCATTTATCTGTTAGGTTTTTTTTTTTTTTTTTCCTTCTCTTTTTGTGGGGGCAGCTGTTTTTTTTTTTTGTTTTGTTTTTTGTTTTTGTTTTTTGTTTGTTTTTAAGGCAGGGTCTCACTGTGTTGCCCAAGCTTGTCTCAGACTCATGAGTTCAGGCGATTTTCCTGTTTTGTCCTTCCAAGTACTTGGAAGGGACCACAGGAATGCACCAGTATTGCAAGCTTATGTGTTTCCTTATTATGGCCTTGGGTCATTTACACTAAATAATATCTCTTTTCTTCTACAAGATTACATGCTACCTAAGGAAGGAAAATTGAAACTTATTGTTCATTTCTGGTTCTCCCTGCACAATGACCTACATGTAATAATTGTGAAAAAATATTATTGAATTGCTGAAGTTTTTATATATACTATGGGTAGTGTAAAGTTGTGGGAGATCTAGTACCTGCTAGGGAGGGAGAGAAAACATGTATTGGTCATGTCAGGCATTTTAATGTGACAAACAGTATAAAAGGACTGAAGTAATTTGTTAAAATTCCACCTGCAAGGTAACTTTTTAATTGTAACAATGACTGCTGTTTACATAGCACCTAATATTCTAGGCTGTGATGTGCATTATTAAATTCCAGCAGAAATCTTGTGATGAAACTGATGCTCAGAGTTGTTAAATATCCCTCAGTCATAAAGGTGAGTACATTTGAGGTTGGATTCATTCTGTGAAGAGAGGATGGCATGAATAGAAGTCTGGAACTCCATAGTAGGCACAAAGTTTAATCTCATTTTACTGCATATGGATTTCCAGTTTTGCCAGCACCATTTATTGAAGAGGCTTTTTCCATTGTATGTTTTTGGCACCTTTGTCTAATATGAGATATCTGTACTTATGTGGCTATGTCTCTGTGTCTTGTATCCTGTACCATTGGTCTACTGTCTATTTTGGTGCCAGTACCATGCCGTTTGTGTTACTATTGCTCTATAGTAGAGTTTAAGTTCTGGTATTGTGATACTTCCTACATCACTCTTCCTGCCCAGGATTGCTGTGGGTCTTCTGGGTCTTGTGTTCTTCCAGATGAATTTCATGATTGCTTTTTCTATTTCTATGAGAAATGTCATTGGGATTTTAATTGGAATTGTGCTAAATCTGTTTAGCACCTTTGGAAATATGGCCATTTTGATCATATTAATTCTGCCTATCCAAGAACATGGGAGATCTTTGCATCTTCTAAGGTCTTCTTCAATTTCTTTCTTTAATATTCTGTAGTTTTCATTGTAGAGATCTTTCGCCTCTTTGGTTAGATTTATTCCCAAGTATTTTATTTTTGTTTTTTGAGGCTATTGTAAATGGAGTTGTTATTCCTCATTTCCCTTTCAGATGTTCATCACTTATGAATAAAAATGCTTTAGATTTATGCGTGTTGATTTTATATCCTGCACTTAAACCCCTCTCTCTCACCCTGTACAAAACTCAACTCAAAATGGATCAAGGATCTAGGAATTAGACCTGAGACTTCACCAAACAGAAGAAAAAGTAGGCCCGAATCTCCATCATGTTGGCTTAGGACCAGACTTCCTTAACAAGACCCCCACAGCACAAGAAATAAAAGCAATAATCAATAAATGGGATAGATTCAAACTAAAAATCTTTTTCTCAGGAAAGATAACAATCAGTAATGTGAAAAGAGAGCCTACAAAGTGGGAGAAAATCTTTCAACACACAGCTCAGACAGAGTACTGAACTCCAGAGTTTATAAAGTACTTTAAAAACTTTACACCAAAAATACAAAGAACCCATTCAATAAATGGGCTAAGGAACTGGGCAGACACTTCACAGAAGATATACAGGTGATCAACAAATATATGAAAAAGTGCTCATTAGTCCTAGTAATTAGAGAAATGTAAATTAAAACCACCCTAAGATTTCATCTAACTCCAATTAGAATGGCTATTATCAAGAACACAAGCAGTAATAAGTGTTGGTGTGGATGTGGGGAAAAAGTCACACTCATACATTGCTGGTGGAGTCACAAATTGGTGCAGCCACTCTGGGAAGAAGTATGGAGAATCCTCAGAAAACTTGGAATGGACCCACCATTTGACCCAGCTATCCCGTGCATTGGTTTACACCCAGAGGACTTAAAATCAGCATACTGCAGTGATGCAGCCACATTAATGTTCATAGCTGCTCGACTCAGAGTAGCTAGATTGTGGAACCAATTGAGATGCCCTTCAATTGATGAATGGATAAAGAAGCTGTGGTATATATATAAACAATGGAATATTACTCAGTCATAAAGAATAAAATTTTGGCGTTTGCTGGTAAATGGATGAAGCTGGAGAATATCATGATAAGTGAAATAGACCAAGCCCAAGAAACCAAAGGCTGAATGTTTTCTCTGATAACCGGATGATGATATATAACGGGGCAGGGGGATGGCAGGGGGAAGAGAAGAATGAAGGAACTTTGGATGGCGTAGAGGAAAATGGTGTGGGAGGGGATGGAGAACAGAAAGATAGTAGAGTGAAACAGTATTACCCTATGTATATGTATGATTACATGAATGGTGTGAATCTACATTGAGTACAACCATAGAAATGAAAAGTTGTACCCCATTTGTGTACAGTGAATCAAAATGCAGTCTGTAAAAATTTTTAAAAAAATTCTAATTAAAAAAAAGTAGGCCAAAGTATATTCACTGAATTGAAAGATACTTTTCCATCTTCCTGTTCCTTTTCTCCAGAATTAAACTCTTCATCCTTAAAAGCATCATAGTCCATTGTATGTGTTCTCAGCTTATCTTCTTTTCATCTACCTTCTAAGTCTTTTTTTTGACATGAAATGTTAGAATTTTATTTATTATTATTCATTCTTATTAAGCACCAGCTTAATACTACAGAAAATTTCAAATCACCTTTCAACAGCTCACCCCCACACCCCCAAATTCTTGATCAAGAGCTTTTCAAGTAAAGACATGCTCTCTTCTCTCTTCTGTATAAAACTTTATGAAATAAAGAAAAAGAATTGTATACAACTTGCTGTAAAATGCTGCCCAAGGCGCTGGAGACAGTGACTGCCCAGGCTCTCTTCACTGCCCAGGTCCTGATAGACTCTTGCTCATGAACTGTCTCTTCACAAAGCAAGTCCACCACTTGCTGGGTTTATCATTCTGAGGATCAAAAACTTTTTCACAAAGTCTCAGTCCAGTCTCTTGCCTTAGCTGCTGTAGGTAGGCTCGCATGACTTCATCTTCCTGTTTGTTTGCAGGTTTGGCATAAATTGCATTAAGTGGAAAACCAGGCTCTCCAGGAATGGGAAAATTAGTGATTCCCAGGGTATACATTTCTTTCTCACCTTGGCCTTTGGAATTGCACTTTTGGAGTTTCTTTAGACACTCAGAAATGTAGAGGGTGATATATATCAAGGTCCTATCAGCTTCATTCTTAATTTCATAGTTTTTGAAGAACACATTGGCCTTGAAGTAATAGATGGCTTCATCCACAATATCTGTATCTTTTGTCTCTCTGGGCGCAGGTCCTTTGAACTGACTTCTGATAGGTAACAGGGACATGTTTCCAAAGAGTTTGGTGTCAGGGTCCATGAGAGAAGAGTGGTAAGCCAGCATCTTGGTGGTGCCGGGTTTCCCCTTCTAAGTCTTGATCTTCCTTTTTCATGTGCTTTGACAAATGAATTTGATGGAAGTAATATTTTCTGAGTTCTGAGCCTTGGCCTTAAGAAACTTTGTATGTTTCCACATGATACATCAGCCTCAGCTAGCCAAATTGATGATGAAAGATCTTGAAGAATAGAGTTAAGCCATCCCAGCTGAGCCATCTTAGACCAGCTAGTCCATGATCTACCTGGCAGCTGTCCACAAACACTTGAGTGAGTCCATGCATGATTAGCAGAACTGCCCACCTGAGTCCAGCCTCAATTTCTGACCCATGAAATCAGTTGTTTTAAACTGTAAATTTGAGGAGGTGTTTATTATCTAACAAAAATCAACTGATAAAAATCGATGTCCTTAAAAACTCCTATTAAGTAATAGAATTTTTTGAATTCTGTATAATTTGCCATATATTTTTGAAGAAAAATGTCTATTATTTCTCTGGTTTTTAATCCTTAACTCTTAATAGTCATGCAGTTAATATGGTTGCCTTAAATCTCCATGGCTCTGTCCACTATGCAATGTTTCTCAAAGAGATTATTTAGAAATAAATAGTAACTACCTTGAAATAAATATGATATATTAAGTCCTTTCAAGTGGTAAGGAAAATGTTCAGGTCCACTCTAAAGTGGACACAGGGAAGTAAGGAGGCTCAGCATACATATAGCCCTGAGTTCTGTTGATTACAGGATTAGGATTTACATTAGGTTGTTCAGGACACAGTAGCAGCTTCAGTGACCCATTTTTTAAAATGTTTATTTTGCCCTCATTTTACCTAATGAAAGATTTGATAGAATTTAATCTTCTATGGAGGCAAAATTGTATGCCACGTCAACTTTCTATGTTATTGGCCTGTGTCTTGTCATATATGTCTGTTTTTAGATGAAACACTAATCTAGTGGCGTGATCATATTAGGTTTGATTTCATGGAAGGCAAAATAGTACGACTCATTAGTTTTGCTCTACATAGAAATAATCTCATTTCTTTAATAGGGGGGTTAAAAGTTTATATCTCATAGGGTAATAAACCACCCCAAGCAACTATTTTGTTTGTGATTCTGTAGGTCAGCAATTTGGCTTGGGATCAGATGAGCAGTTCCTTTCCTAATCTCATCAAGGTTACTCACATAGCTGCAGTTACCAGTTGGTTTAACTAAGGCTATATAGTCTAGGAAGACCTCACTCTTATATCTGGCAGTTGGTTCTGGCTATTATTGGGGCCACGTATCTCGGAGAGGACAAACAGGTTATCTGGAAAACTCCAGGAGAGCAATTATAGGACCTGCAATGTCTCTTGAGGCCTAGGCTGGCAAGTTGAATGATGTTACTTTTACCACAAGATATAGTCAAAGCAAACCATAAGATAACTTGTATTCCAGAACATGGGAAATAATTTATTAGAGTTGCAAAGAATTTGTGTATAGGTTCTAAGGCACTTAAGATTTCATAAGCTGGACACTTCCTCTGAGTAAGTGTATTCCTTTTTGTTACTTTAATGAAATACCTAAGGCTGGGTACATATAAAGGGAAGAGTTTATTTTGGCTCATGGTTCTGGTCCAAGATTGAGAGTATTTGGTGATAGACTTCTTGCTGGCAGAGACTCAAAGTAACTCAAGGCATTGCATGGCAAGAGACAGGGAATATATGTATATGTCTCTATCCTTATAAGGCTATCAGTATTGAATCATGGAGGCCCAGCCCTGATGACCTTATCTAATCCTAATTACCTCTAAAGACCTCACTTCTAAAGAGTGTTGTTTGATTAAGTTTATGCCCTCTTAATACATCACATGAATCATTGTGGAGCACTCTCAACTATTATGCAAACCATGTAAGTAATAATGTATAATTATTTACAGACTAGAACAAAAAAATGACTGGGTTACTTGGTTAAATAAACAAGAGGCCATAGATAGCCTTGAGGCTATGTGGGAGGTGATGAGAGAATTGGGACTGACGCATTTACTTTTCAATTCTTTGAACATAATAAATTTTCAAATATTATTTCAAAGTTGCCATAAGTGGTATATTTAAATTTTTATAGGTGTTCCACATGTGAAACAATGGGACAGAATGGCTTCAGTAACATATACTAGCCCAAAGGAATGTAATTTGCAAGGAATGAATCCTCACAAAACAGCAGTTTCATAGTTTTGTCTTAAGGCAGGTTAGACGCAAGTGAACTTTGAGAACTCTGAGAACTGGATCTCTTTCTCTTTTCTATACTTAGTCATCACTTGATAGGAAAACAAAGTGAAAATTTAACAGTACCTCTTGATTTTATAGCCTCTAAGGCAATTTGGTTAAATAAACATTTGAAATATTAGGAATATAGATACAAGGATAAGTGACTAAAGTATATCTGCATTTTAATTCCAAAATTGCTTCTCTTCTGCTGAGTCTTAAAAACTAGCATTCAGATTTGGTTATTGATTATGTTAAAGATCAGAACAATCTGTCTGAAGATTTGATGAAGCACTTTTTTACAAGCTTATTACATAATGGATTTTGTGGTCATGCAAAATAATAGTTCGTAAAAGGGAAGATGGCAGAAATCCAGGCTTTGATTCAAATATTGTCCTTTCAAACAATTCCAATTATATTAAGATGGAATAGCCCCTTTATCCATGGGAGAGTCTGCTTTAAGAAATACTTTCAACAGCTGGGTGCGATAGCACTTGCTTGCAATTCCAGCAGCTCCGGAGAGGCTGAAGTAGGAGAATTGCAAGTTCACAGCCAGTCTCAGCAACTTAGTGAGGCCCTAAGCAACTCAGCAAGATTCTGTCTCTAAATAAAATAGAGATGGGGATGTGGCTTAGTGATTAAGGGAACCTGGGTTCAATCACCTGTACCAAAAACAAACAAAAACTTGCAACATTTTTTCACCCCCCACTCCAAAAAATATATATTTTTGAGTTCTTCTGTGCTGTGAGCCAGGCTTTATGCTAGTCTTTATCTTATTTGATCCTCTTCAATGACCAGAAGTAGTAGGTAGGATTAACTCTGGAGGTCCTTAAGGTCCTTAACACAAATGGTAAATGGAGCCAGGGTTCAAACCCTGTCTTCAGACTCAATACTCCCAACATTTTAGAGCACTGCCTTTTATATTTCATAGATTAAGAACAGCTAACAGTATATTTGCTAGAGAACAAAGTAAATTAAAAATTTTTTTTTAATAGACAAGGGAAGGTTTATCAACATATAGAAATAATTTATAAAACAGGAACGAGGAAATTACACGGGGATTTCTGAGAGTATGTTTTACAATTAGGGATTTTTTCTGATCTTAGAATCTAACCTTTCTTTTTTTTTTAATTTATTTTTATTGTAAACAAATGGGGTACATGTCGTTTCTGTTTGTACATGGAGTAACAGCATACCATTTGTGTAATCATACATTTACATAGGGTAATGATGTTTGATTCATTCTGTTATTTTTTCCTTCCCCCCACCCCTCCCACCCCTCTTTTCCTTCCATGCAGTCCCTCCTTCCTCCATTCTTGCCCCCCTGCCACCCCCCATTATGTGTCATCATCCGCTTATCAGTGAGATCATTCATCCTTTGGATTTTTGAGATTGGCTTATCTCACTTATCATGATATTCTCCCATTTCATCCATTTGCCTGCAAATGCCATAATTTTATTATTCTTTATAGCTGAGTAATATTCCATTGTGTATTGATGAATGGATAAAGAAACTGTGGTGTGTATATATATATACCACAGTTTCTTTATCCATTCATCAATTGAAGGGACATCTAGGTTGGTTCCACAGTCTTCATTTTTTGAGAAAGTATAAAGTGGCAATATTGTTTATTATTTTAACAATGCAAGTGACACCAAATCTGAGAGGTTTCATTTCATGTTATCTTTTTAGTGTCTCTGGTCATAATTTGAGTCTTGCTTTCCATAGAATGAGGATACTAACTTCTCTAGTAGTCTGAATATTATACATAAAGACTATACTTTTGTTGTATAAATATAATATGGGGAACACCCTTGATATTTTTAAAACATTATAATCTAATCTGTAGAGGGTAAAAGAGTTCAGAAATATTCTGGTCAAAATGAGAACTCAGATTAGGAGACATCAACATCATTTTTCTTGTTAGTAATCCATCTTCCCAGTCTTCTTTTTGTCCCTAGCTTCTTTATCCATCAAAACATTTCTTTTTTGTAAGTGTTCATCTGTTTTCCTGTTTTCCCTATATAATGTAGGATACATGACTTGTTCTATTTAAACTTGGTTTATCAGTGATTTTTCTCATGAATGTTGCTCTTTTCTCAGCAATACCCTTAGCAAGCTTCCCATCCCCTTTTTCCCCTCCCCCACATAACCTTTTAAATTTAGTTTTGCATACTCTTCTCTGTTTATTAAAAAATTCGACCTATTTTACTTGTTGCATTTTGCTTTCTTTCTCAAGCTCGGTCTTCTAGTCTGTTGTTGTTAGATTTTATCATACATTCTAAATACCTGGAAATCTTGTTAAAAAGCCAATTCTGGTACAGAAGATCAGGGCCAGGACCAGAATTCTGCAGTTCTTACAAGTTCCCAGGTGAGGCTAATGCTACTGATGCTAGTTTAAGGACCATGCTTTAAATTAGCACTGCCAATTAATAGTCTTTTGCACATATTTTTCCAATCTCTTCAAAGAGCAGAAATTTCAAATTTTTAATGAGGTCCCGCTTATCCATTATTTTTTCATAGATAGTGCCTTTGGTGTTTTATATAAAAGATCATCACCAAACCCAAGGTCTTCTTGATTTTCTCCTTTGTTACCTTCTAGGAGTTTATAGTTTTACATTTTACATTTAGATATATAATAAATTTTAAGTTAATTTTTGTGAAAGTCTGTCTCGATTTTTTTTTTTTTTTAACGTGTGGATGTCCAGTTCCACACTGTGTGTTGAAGACTGTCTTTTCTTTCTCCATTGTATTGCCTGTGAACCAAACTCTGTCTTAAATTCTGTAGCTCCAAATTGTCTTGGAGTTGAATAGTCTCAGTCCTCCAACTTTGTTTTCTTGCTTCCATAACATGTTAACTAAACAGTCTGCAACCTAGAGGGCCCTCCTTAGAGACTGAATGTGCTAACACCTTGATCTCAGGCTTCCAGTCTTCAGAACTCTGAGAAACTTCTGTTGCAAGACACCTAGTCTATGATACTTTGTTACAGTACCCAAATAAGGCACTATCCATAAACATGAAATATTTTTCCATTTGTTTAGTTCTTTTATTTACTTCATCATTTTTTTCGTTTTCTCCATATAAATCTTTTACATATTTTGTTAGGTTTCTGCATATTTAATTTGGGGGAAGTACAGTGTGACTATATATATATATTTTTTTCCTAAATAAAAGTTTTTAATTTTAAATTTCACTTGATTATTGTTAGAATATAGGAAAGCAGTTGTCTTTTGTATAGCAACTTTGTAATCTGCAACCTTACTATATAATTGCTTAATAGTTTCAGGTATAGTTCTCTCACTTTTTTTGTATACAGTCATGTTATTTGTGAACAAAGAATTTATTTTTCTTTCCCAATCCATATACTGAGATTTCTGGTACGAAACTTCTTGGCAGGAAAGTTTTTAGTTTCTCTTCGTTATGTATGATTAGTTGTATGTTTGTTGTAGATCTTTTCTGTTCCTAATTTGCTGATGAATGGGTGTTGGTTTTTGTAACATGCTTTTTCTTTATCTCTTGATATGATCATGTGGTTTTTTTCTTCTATAACCTGTTGGTACAATGAAATATGTTAATTGATTTTCAGATGTAGAACTAGCCTCACATACCTGTAATGTACCCAGTTGGTCCTAGTGTATAATTCTTTTTATGCATTATTAGAATCAATTTGCTAATATTTTGTTGAAGATTTTTGTATCTGTGTTCAAAAAAATGTACTTTATTGTATTACCTGTGTCTGTTTTTGGTAGTAGGGTAATGCTGTCTTTATAGATTGAGTTAGGAAGCATTCCCTCTGCTTGTCTTTTGTTTTATGACTTTTGAAGCAAGAGATACGCTCTTGAATGATAAATCTTGGTTTATGTCTTGCTTGTTTTAAGAATTCTGAACAATAAGTTAAATTGTATTAGATCTGAGTAGACTCTCACAGGAGAAGTATTCTAGAACCTGTCCTTAAAAAATCAAAAAAAGTTTTTCATAAGTAGTATATGATATGTTCATATTACTTTTACTCTTTAAAAACATATTCACTGTATTTTCTTAAATATATTCTCTGAAGTGCCCAATATGTCAATGAGATAGAATTCTGAATTGCACCGTTCTTATAGCTCTTTAAAAAATTGTTTGGTAACAGGCTTTGCATTTTTTGTGCTCACTGGTGATAACATAGTTTCCCCTATTGTGTATTTTGTTTAAGACTCCTTTTCTTTTATATGCTTATGTGCATAATACATAATAATTGAAGATTCCCCACATACTAGATTTCAGCTGAAATGTGGTCCTTTCATAGAGGTCAAGTTGAGACATGGTTCTTCCTGTCATGTAGCCAGGTTTTAGAGGGCAAAATTACATTGTTCATCATAGTAAGTGAGAAATCCAGAATGCAGACATCATTATAATAATGCAAAAAGGTATAATTGCTTCCTAATTTTTTTACTGAATGGCAAGGAAATACATTTCTACAAGTTTTTAAAAAGTTTTTCTTGACAAAACAAAATTAATGAAGATATGGAAAGCAACAATATACATCAGTTTTCTTTAGGAAGAACATAAATGCAGTGCTGTAAATAGGTAGGAACATTTTGCAGATCTTGAGCAGGTAAAAAATATCTGGGCAAGTAAAGCTTAATCTAATAGGCTAAATGTTCCCTTGACTGGGGAATGATCCTTTTCTATCTAACAAGTTTACTTGAGCATAATGAACATATTCTGGGGACCAACACAGGTAAGAGAAGATACCCAAGTTGTCATCCAGCTGTTGGTAGGGTTTCTAGGTTAAATTTCTAGGTTGCCAGTTAACTGAAACATTAAACTAGTACCTTTCTTCTAGATAAATATATTTTTCCTAAATAAGATGATATTAATTGGTAAAATGAGGTTAGTGGATTGAAAATATAATACATGGTTGTAGTCAACAATGTGTCATGAATAAAAAACTACTTATAAATAAGAAATAAAAAGTACGTATTTGTTAAATGAATGGATATAGAATTCTACAGTTTGTCTTCTCATCTTAGAACTTGGAAAAAGACTCAGTGAAAGGATTCTTTGATTTTTGGAGCTTTGATTTTTAGAGTTAATGGTTTTTGAGTCAGATAATTCCTTAGTAGTAATAGCTAAAGATTTTTCCAAGCAAAACATATTTCAGACTTCTGGTTTCAATTCATAATTGATAGAATATTATTAATTATGATTTTACTATATTGATCTTCTAGTTTTCTATTATAACTAAAAATAATTGATTAAGCTTAAATTATTCCTTAGACCTCATTTATTTCATTGTCCTGTTTACTCAAAGGAAAAAAATTGCTTCTTTGAGTATGAGGGAAAAAATAATAAATATTAGATTTTTAATTCTCATTTTTATTCAAAATTGTAGAAATTAGTATGTTAAAACAGCTATTGATGATAGCTATGACTGAACAAAAACTTCAAAATCTTCAAGATAAAGTTAAGGAGTACTCTATCTCAGTAACAACTCCAGATAGTTGGTGTCATTTTAAAATTAGTTCTAAACTTTAGAAGTTATGTATTAAAAAAAAGTGCAAAAGTCTTGGAAACATCTGCTTTCCAAATTAAGTGTATGGTGACAGAATATGTTAGTGGCTTTAAAAATAGATTTGAAACTGATTTCTCAATTTTCCCCATTTCTTATAAAGGTTGCACTAGTCTCTCAGGTGCAAATCTTCCTTATTCCATATTGAAAGTTTTTTTCCCCTTCGTTCCAACTGGCAGCAGTCTTAGTCCAAATCCTTATCAGTTCATGAGTTGTAAAATATAATTGTCCCCCCAAAAGGTCCTATATCCAGTTTTTCAATTACTTTATCTGTCTTATAATTAGGTAACGTATTATTCTTTTGCTCATAGTTTTCACTGGACACTTGGTTTTGAATCAACATTCTTACTGTATTGCTATTTTATAAATACTGTTTTAAACCAGTATAACTTTTAGTTTCAAATATAACTTTCTCATACATATTAGAAAAGTATCTTTTAAAATTAGACAGTATTCTAATTAAATGAAACTATCAAGATGGTATTCTTGAAGGTTATTATAATACCAAATATGAGTTGAAAAATTGCTGAAGCCGGGGTTATTTGAGAACCATTTAGAGAAATAAGTTTTTCTCAAAGTGATTGTGATCTTATGAGTAATGCCACTTCATCAATTTGCTGCTCATGGCCAAATATTAGGCTCAACCAGATACCATCTGGTTTCATGGGATTTGATACTTGAAGACCCCTATTAAATGCCAAAAGATGGAATCAAAGATGTGGAAAGAATCTTGTAATGTCATTCCAATTCTCTGATAACATTTCTTTTCTCAGAATCTGGAAGTATCTCATGTTTATCCCCCATACCAGTGGTTCTCAAATTTATTATGTTCTTTACCAAATGATGTGACAAGATCATATGGAACTTGGTTAGAATTCTGCTTTCTTCAACTCAACAAACAGCATCTCTCTCTCTCTCTCTCTCTCTCTCTCTCTCTCTCTCTCTCTCTCTCTCTCTCTCTCTCTCTCTCTCTTTTAATGCAAGGTTGACTCTAGCTACTAACCTGTACATAATTATTTCTTATATTCTCTTTTCTCTTTATCTGTTCATTCTTCTACCAAATTTTTCTTTTCAGTTTTTAAAGTAATCTGTAATTTCCTTTTCTTATTGAACCAATTCTAAATAGTCAAAATGCAAAATGTTATTAGTTGCTATGGTACATGAAAAGAAATACTAAGATATGGTCATTATCTTTAGGTAGCTTAGCTTGGAAAATTGCAATAAAGTAAGAAACAATTCAAGAAAGGTTATAAGGCAGTAGGTCTTTATTTGGTTAGCAATAATAATAAGTGGCATAGAGAACAGAACTATGAATTCAGATTAAGTAAATAATAACTCATGAACTAGGTATATTGAGAAGATTTTCATGATGAAGGAAGAATTTATTCAGGACATTGAAGGATGAATTGGCTTGAGCTACCTGAGGAAAGTAGCCATCCTTTCTCAAGAGAATAGTAGCTGGTTCTAATTAGATCATTTTAAGAAATTTGCTGAGGTGAGTCAAATAACCCACCTGAGTGAATTATTAGTGAATAATAATCTTAGTGAACTTTATCTTGGTAGTCAGTGAAATTCATGTGAAGGTTTCTCTATTCATCCTCTAAAATTTCCCTTTTATATTATAAGAGATTTTAAACAAGAAGACATCTTAGAAATAATGTAGTCCAACTTCTCATCTAGTAAAAGCATCTACAAAATAGGTTTCAGAGGCAACCTATTTCTTTTTTGGACATATATGATATTAAAAGTTTTCTTATGTCCAGCTTTAATGTCTCCTCATCACTTTTGTCTTTTGGTCTATATTTGTTTTAAGAGAACTCTCAACCTCCTTCCAAATCAGGAAACAGTAATGACAAAAGAGTTTAACTAAACTTGCCCTCTTAGTTTCTATTGAACCAGTTTGACCTTATATCAGATAAAAAAACTAAATATTCACTGTGATAATATGTTAAGTATAAATATTCAAGAGCTGTAGATTCAATCAATTATGTTTATTTCACTGTAGATGAAATTGAGAATTGGATATAATTGGGAATTTGTAGAGTCTAATTGGCTTGTTACTTGAGTGCACAGTTCATAGCTTTTGAATATCTTGACAAGAAGTCATCCACTATGAAGGTGTCTAAGAGCTTTTTCATCAATACTAGGCATCTAATTTGTAATTGCAGCATATTATGTCCTTCTATTCCTTATTAGGTATTAGGATGTTCTTAGCAGAATTTTGTACATATGCCTGACTTTAACCCAGGAAAATTTTACATAAGATTCAAGCTTTGTATCCCTTCAGTTTTTTTGTATTTAAATTTTTATCCAAATTCTGTATTTTGTTTTTGTTTTTTCCTAGCACAGCAAAGTTAGATTAGAAGCAATGGCTGAAAAATCTTTTAACATCTTTGAGATAGAATAAAAGGATCCCTTGCAACATTTCTAAATTTTTAAAATGCTTGGTTGCCTCTGTTTACAGCAAATTACATCTACCTTTGATGGAGATATGTTTACATATATATATTTATCATTTATTATAAATATATATCATTTTTCATAAATGTATATATCATAAATATATCGGAATATATAAAAGTATGTCATTTATATATCATTTGAATAGTTAATCAGTAGAAAGTGTTTCTTATTTGAATAATAACAATGGAGATAACTTGGGACAGAACACTTTAGTTTTTAATCCTCATTGCTTCCCTATGAAAATTCAATTAAGTGAAGTTTTCTAGGACTTTCTGTTTATATATTTATTTTAAGGCACTTTCTTGTAACGCATAGTTACTTTACTGGCTCAGATTATATCAGTATATTTTTGGTATTGTCTTTAGCATTCTTTTTCAAAAGAAGTTGATAAATTACTTTGTTTTCTTCTATTTAAATATTAAAAGCTGTTTTTAAGTTCCATGTTTATATATGTAGATATTGTTAAGTACTTTAGAACATGGAGTGTTCATTTTTTATTCCCATCAATGTAATCTGTTTGATATTACATTATTTTAGATATATAGACAACAACAACAAAGCACATTGAAAAATGTGTTAGAAAAAAGTAGATTTTATGCCAGGTGCCATAGTGCATGTCTGCAATCCCAGCAGCTCGGGAGCCTGAGGCAGGAGGATCATGAGTTCAAAGCCAGCCTCAGCAAAATCGAGGCACTGAGCAACTCTCAGTGAGATCCTGTCTCTAAATAAAATACAAAATAGGGCTGGGAATGTGATTCAGTGGTCAAGTGCCCCTGAGTTCAATCCCTGGTACCAAAGAAAAAAGATAGAGTAGATTTTATGAAAAAGAAACTTAGGTCTCTGCCTCTCAGTCTTTTTTCTTTACCACTGTCAATGAGAGAGTTTATAGAATTTCATTTCCTCTACCATTTTTTTAGTTATAGAAAAGAAGATTTTGCAACTTCTCCTGAAATTTACATTTGGAACTCAAAGAAATCTCTCTCATTTTTCACTCCAAAGGTACCCTCAATACTTCCCCTCCTAAAAGCAATCTTATTGTGTATTTTCATATTTAAATTAGACATTTCATTTTATAAAAAATTTTTAATATTCCATTATATCTAATGAAGTATTTATATGCAAACTTATAGCATAAATTTTGCTATAAAAGAAGTTAACTTTTTTTTAGTACTAACTTTAGGAAGGATAGGAAAATACAAATTAAAATTATAATGAGATACCACTGTATACTCATTAATTAGCTAAGATTAAGATTGATCATACCAAGTTTTGATGAGGATATGGAGAAACTGAAACTCTGTTGGTGGGGATATAAAATGGTAAAACTACTTTGGAAAACAGTCTGGTTGGTAGTCTTTAAAATTGTTGAATACATACTTACATAAGCCAGCCAATCTAATCCTAAATATTTACCCAAGAGAAAAAAAACCTTTCCCCCTGTACTTACATAAAATGTTCTTAGTAACTTTGTCATAGTCGAAAACTGAAAATGACCTTCATGTCTATAAGCAAGTTGACACATTCATACAATGAAACACTACTATTCAACAATAATAACGAATGTATTACTGATACATGCAACAACAAGGATGAATCTCAACATCCTTAGGCTGAAGAAGGTACAAAAATGAATAATTTCTTTACAAGTCCATTTATATAGAACTCTGTAATAAGCAAATTAATCTATCATGACAGAAGGCTAGGTTGGTGGTACTTGGGGACATGAGTAGAGGAAGTTATTTCAAAGGGAAACAAAATGTTGGGGATGTTTGGTGATTTCACAGTATTAAGCTGTATTAAAACTGTTCTAAGGGGCTGTGATGGTAACTCAGTGGTAGAGTGCTTGGGTTCTATCCTCAGCACTACATAAAAATGAATAAACAAAGGTATTATGTCCTTCTACAACTAAAAAAATTTTTTTGAAACTTCTAAAATTGATCAAATGTTCAGTTTACTAATTTTCTATTGCTGCTTAACAAATTACCACAAGTTTAGCCACAGTTTAAAACACCCCTGTTAATTATCTCAGTTTTATAGGTCAGAAGTCTCTGTGCCCTTGGCTGGATTCCCTGCTTAGGAACTCACAAGTCTAAAATCATGGCATTGAGTGAGCTGTGTTTCTTTCTGTAGACTGAAAAGGGGAAATCAGCTTATAGGCTTAATGGTTGAAATTCCTTTTCTTCCCTCAAGTGTTAGCCAAAGGTTGTTTTTAGCGACCAGATACACTTTGAGGTTCTTTTCAAGTGACCCTTTATAGTCCAGCCAGCAGTGGTATCCTGAATCTCCCTCATGCTTTGAATCTTTGACTTCCTCTTCTCTTCAAGAAAGAGAAAACACTGCTTTTAAAACGCTTATGTAGGTAGCTCAGTCAGTAGAGTGCTTGCCTTGCAAGCACAAGGCCCTGGGTTTGATCCCCAGCACCCAAAAAACAAAAAAACCACTTATGTAATACATTCCATTAAACCCATTTAGATCATCTCCCTATTTTGAGGTCAGCTGATTAGCAACTATGATTACATCTTCAAATTTCTCTTAACTTGTAATATGACATAATCATAGGAGTAGCACTAGGGACTAGAGAGATAGACCATCTTCAAATTTTGCCTACTGAATGACTTATATTGTGCTAACGTATATATAAAGTGTAAATAAAGTTTATAAAGTATACTTCAATAAAGTATATATATTTTCTAAAAACAGGACAAAAAGATATAATAATCTCTGTACACAAAGAAATGGTTGTGAAACTCAAGATGTAAGTTGATATTCTCTCTGCTTTGATTCAGCTTAGTATTTCCATGGCCAAATCATGGAATAAATCTAAGAGGATAGTATGCTTAGTATCTTTTCTATGTTTGTATTTTCTTTTACCTATAATGAGAACAAACAATAAAAAGGTGAGGACGTAGCTAAAAGTCAAACAAAAACAGGTGATTTTGTTAGTTTCTTAAATTCCTGACTCAAATTTGTGATTTTGCATACTGTGAGGTAAATGCTGTGCATATACATTTTTTTATGATTTTATTTTATTGTACACAAATGGGATACATGTTGTTTCTCTAATTGTACATGAAGTAAAGGTGTACCATTTGTGTAATCATACATTCACATAGGGTAATGGTGTTTGATTCATTCTATTATTTTTTCCTTTCCCCCCACCCCTCCCACCCCTCTTTTCCCTCTATAGCATATAAATTTTTAATATTTAAAAATTCCTATTACTTTATTGTTTAAACTTTTACAATAGAGGAATTAGTACAGGTGGCATTTTGTTGATCCTGTTATTGTTTAGACAGTCTAGGAATTCTCAAGAATTTTTTTGTGTGTGCTGGGGATCAGATCCAGAGGTATTTTACCACTGAGATATATCCCTAGTCCTTTTTTTTTTTTTTTTTTTTTTTTTTTAATTTTGAAACAGGAACTTGCTAAATTGCTGAGACTGGCCTTGAATTAGTGATCCTTCTGTCTTAACCTCCCGAATTGCTGGGATTATAGGTGTGGGCCACCATGCCCAGAAAATTTTATAGACTTCTTAACTTACAGAATGCAGGGAATACTCTTCTTATGGCATTTAAGAAGTTTTGTCAACTCCTTAGTTATTTCCCAGAAATAACTAAATATTTAATTTATTATTATTATTATTTAATGGCCAAAGGTCTTAGAAATTTAAATTCTTCAATAGATTAAATAAAATAAAACTTTATGAGGTTGATGAGATTAATGTATAATATCAAGTGTTACCAAGGTTGTCAACAACTGAGACTTTCATTATGGAACTCTCATAGTTGCTGGTAGGGATATAAATTGGCTTAAGCGCTTAGGAAAACTGGCAGTATTTGCTAAATTTGTGCGTATTTTTGTGTATATATGCCCTATGATTTAGTTACCCCATAATATGTACTAAGATCTCTTTAAGATCAAATGTTTGTCATCTTTTACTCCTTTTTAAGAGAATCATTTATTCTTCATTGCATATCAAAGTTCAGTCTTCAATTTGGCTGCATTTTTTGTTTATATTTTATTCTTCTGTATTCCTTTCAAGCTAGTTTTCTTATTTTTGCTTTTTTTTTTTTTTTTTTTTTTTTTTTTTTTACTGGGGTTGGAACCCAGAGCCTTGTGCTTACAAGGTAAGCAGTCTACCAACTGAGCTATCTCCCCAGCCCCCCAGCCCTTTTTTATATTTTATTTAGAGACAAGGATCTCGTTGAGTTGCTTTGGGCCTCACTAAATTGCTAAGACTGACTTTAAACTCAAGATCATCCTGCCTCACCTTCCCAAGCTGCTGGGATTAAAGGTGTATGCCACTATGCTCAACTTTCCTCTTATTCTTGACTTAAAATATTCTCAGTCCCTGTCAATTTATCCATCATAGGAGTAGCACTAGAGACTGGGGATCATGTGGTCATCTTAAAATAGAACTTTCTATAGTGATGATAGGGTTCTGTAACTACCCTATTCACTCTGACAGCCATAAGCCACATGTTGACTTTTGAGAACTTGAAATGTGCTACTGTGACTAAGGAATTGATTTTTAAAGTACTTTTAAAATTTGTTTGTTTAAAAGAAAGGAAAAAGAAGGAAGCAAAGGAGAAACATGGGGGACTCCTGTCATAGACCTGTGATTCTGCTCAGCAGGAACGGGGGACTTTTAAAGTTTTAATTTAATCACATATAACTAATAATTACTGTATTAGATAGCACAGGTCTATGTTAGCATCATCTTCTTTAACCTCTTTGGGTTGGTTTGATTTCATTTTTTTCTACTTACTTAATGGTATCATTTTATTTTAGACTTTAGTCATATGTAAATTTTTATTGTTTTTAAATTTTTGGTACATGTTTGCTTATTATTTTGTAAACTTCTGGGTGATGAAGCTATTTTACTTCTTTTAAATCTTCATTACCTATGGTTTAATCCTAGCATATAATCTGCAAATGTATATTGAAGGAAGTAGTCATTTGGGTTTTGGAGCTTCAGAATACCTTGGAAAGTTTTTTAGGAGATTGTGACATTTGGTAGACTGATTTGTTAAGAAAGTAAAATGAATTTAAAAATAGTAACAGAGAATTGAGCAAGCAGTAGATATAAAATTTGTAAACCTAAAATCTGGTCTCAGCTCTGCTATTAATCTTGTGAATTTAAAAAAGTTTCTTAACTTTTTCAGGTAAGTTTGCTTAACTACAAAATAAGAGATGAGTCATTTAGTTTTTAATATCTCTAGCAATCTTAAAAATGATAGGCTTTTCTGAATTGAAAACTATTAACAATAAAAAATTAATATGGGCACTGCTTTTATTTTATATTTTGAAAATGTTCAGGAAGAGAAAGTACACATCAAAATGCCCAGGTTTGAAATGATAAAACACTCTTCTGTGTAGTGAGATGCCAAGATGACAAATTATGTGATCTAAAAAGACTTATGAGTGGACAGGAAAATAGCAATTGAACTTCTTTGTAGCAGTCAATGAATAAAACTAAGGAATTATAAAATCTAATTTAAATGATTGTATATTCCAAGTAATTAGTTAGCAAATTCAGAAAGAAGATTTAGGAGACAGTGTCAGTATGTTGTAGTGAAGGAAATACTTAATTGGAGGTCACAACTGAGATCCCTATCCCTGCAGGGCCAATAATTAGTTGATTGTTTATGTGCTGTAAAGTATGAAAGAATACTTATTTCTGTGTGCCATAGCATGCGTCCTCAGACCATAAGATAAACCAAAGAGTGTCTGTATGCTTTCAGAAGACCTAGAAATAATCCTTTTTTGCCTCATGTCAATTTATCTCAATCAAGTGGCGAAAGGACAAGCTGCCTTTGTTTTTTTTAAATATTCTGAACTCACAAACTCATACTGCGTTCAGCACTCCTCATTTGACTTATTTCTTCACATCCTTCCACTGTGTTTCAGAGAGTTTCTTCTTCTATTACCTGCAAACATCCCTACATATAATTATTTTCAGTCCTTTTCTCCAAGCTTAAACTTTTCATCTACTTATATAAAGACTGACCTAAAATTAGTTTCATCCATACCCTCTTATGTATTATTTGTATTCCTGCATCCCCACATATATTAATTTTGGAAAAGATCTTTGCTTCCAAACATTATTCCCACTTAAAGTGAGTCAGAGTACTACCAGTTTTATCTCCGAACATTCATTGTTGGTGATAAATTATAATAGCAGTGGTATTTATTGTGTACCTACTATGTATCTGGGACTTTTCTAAAAACTGTACATGTATTAACTAACCACTTTAATCTTCACATTAAACCACTTGAAGTAGGTGGTGTCATTATCCTTGTTCTTAAGATGAGGAAACTTAGGCACAGAGAAGTTAATTTTCCAGAGTTTCATAGATAGTAAGTAATAGAGATGAGAAATTAAGGAGAATCAAAATTGTGTAGTCTTAGGGGAAGTAGTTTTAAAATGTTTCAGAGGCCTTGAGTTTTTCATATTCTAAGAAGGGTGACCAGAAACTTGAACAAAGATTTATATAATGAAAGCTTATCCTAGTATTTATTATAGTAAAAAATTAAAAGTCAAGAAAATATCCAGCATTAGGGAAATGTTAAATAAATTGTGGCATATCTCACAGCCATATAATGTAGGGATCAAAAAGTAGTTTCCCTGCCATGTTTTTGAGGATGTGAAAAGTATAAATTCATAGAAAAGTTTTGAGTGATTGTCAACATTTCAAAAATATTAAAGCATATGTCAGTAATTTGATGTCAACAGTTCTGCTGGGAATTTAATGGATCTTTTTGTACAAATTAGATATGGAAAGATGGGAATAAGATAAAGGATTACATTATTTCTGACAGCTATTGTTTGATAGAACTATTAATATAAGAAATAAAGAGCCAGGTTTTTGCTGGGGTTATATATAACTTTAGGGCTTTTTTTTTTCGGGGGGGGGGGGGGGCGGGGGATGCTGAGGATTGAACCCAGGGCCTTGTGCTCACAAGGCAAGCACTCTACCGACTGAGCTATCTCTCCCCAGCCCCGGGCTTGTTGATTTTGAGGTGTTCCCCCGCATAGAGATATTGAGAAGGAGACAACCAGCTAATATTTGGAAATGTGTATCCACAGAAAAGAGGATGCCTAGCCTGAGGATGAGAGAAAGACCAGGGGATGGGGGGAGGTGTAAATTTTCCCATTTCTTGGCAAAAATCATGTGTAGAAGGAGTCCGTGGGTGGACTTGTTCTCATCTATGATGCATACTGATGTACATTGCTACTTTAAAAAAATATGTATTCCTCTGTTTTGGTTGATGAAAAGAATAATTGTGTTTCTTCTCTTCAGTGAAATTTTGCTCATTCCCTGAATAATGAACTATTAAAATGTTTTCATAAAGTGTACATTGTATAAATTCAGCTTAATATGAAAGAAGCAATGGAGTGTGATTAAAAAAAAAAAAAAGGTTCTATTCCTAACCCTACTTCTTCAGCAACACATTTCTCCTCTGAGTCATGTCTTTAGTTTGGCCTAGAGTGGTTCTCATCCTGAGCACATTTTTGGATGTTTGTGAGTTTTCTATGAAAATTTAATTTTGATTTTTAAAGCATTTAGTGAAAACATTCTGTGTTTCGAAAGTATGCCTGTCAAGTAATCTTAATATCTGGTTTCATTTGTGTCTCTTTTTGTTTATGTTTAGCTTAGCTCCAGTATCAAACAGTATAACTTGAATTGTTTTCAGCCTACTAACTATATACAGGCATGCTTGCTGTATAATGGTTGTATTTGCACACAGTAAACCTAATTAGCGTCAACCAGGTAATGTAGGAATAAAATTTCTTCAAGCAGAGAAAAGGCTATGATTACATATAGCAGCACAGGCATGAACAAAGTAAGGCAGATTGTACAACAGTCACATGGCAAACAATGATTTAGCTCAAAAGAATTTCCTCATATTAACTAAATGCTGCTATTTTGAATTTTGTTGGTTTTGTAGTTTTGTTGTATTTATTTTGGTTTTATAATTGTATAAGGGTTATGAGGATTTTATACTGGTTTTATGTTTGCATAATTTTAAGTAAACTATTTAAAATAGTTGAAGTTAATACAGCAATCTTGAAAGATTTTTATAAATATGTAAACATTAAAATTTTCTCTATACTGTGTGTTACTGCACTATCTTAACCTTAAGATATTCAGGGAATTATTTTAACTCTTTACTTTGAATTTCAACAAAAGATAAATGAAATTTGTCCCATTTTGTATGTATAGTTTCATAGAATAGTTAGGTATTGCTATATGACATCCATTGTTTTCATTATTTCATTGTATTTTCTTCACATATATGTGAAAGAAAGGTACAGTTAAACATTGGAGAAATTGTTAGTAATGAAAGTAGTATTCTGCCATACTGTTCCCTGCAGAAAGATGATGTTATTGGACATGTCATACAGGTTGAGGTGGCATTGAAGGTAAATTGCTAGGAATATTATATTCACCTTGGCTGTGTTGTCTAGAAGTCCAGAGGACTCAAGTAGGAACAATGGGAACAATGTAGAAACAAAGAGTTAAATGAGCCTAGAATTATGAAATGTAAGGAAAAAATTAAAGGGAAGTAAAGGAAATAAAACCACTTAATGTTCTTTGGCCTTCCCAATTGATTTTGGCTTTAAAACTTTTCTTTCTTCTGCTATCCCAGACTCTAAATACCATTAATTACCTTCTCACTTTTTCCATGATCTCAATTAGCTATCTCTAGAAAGTTTCTTATGCCAAGAACTAGGCCTCACTCACATCTCATCAATCATCAGTCCTATTTCCTTCTACTTATGGGATGTATCTTCTCACTGATGTTGTGTCACTAAATCCCAGTAACTACCATCTTTGTTACCTGGATTACTGCATCTGTCTTCTAACTGGCCTACCTCTTCTTTATTCTGCCACTCCCACTACCCAGGTCTCCATAGAGAGAATGAATAGTCACTCCTGATCTTGGTAATCGTTGGTTTAAAATCCTTCTAAGGCTGCCGATTAGGATAACAGTGAAAATCTTCCACTTGACCTTCAGGGTCCTACTTGATCAGACGCCTTCCTAGCATTGCAGTCTCTTCACACATACTGGCCTGCTTTCATATCTGCCAGTTCTTCAAACTCACAAACCCCTTCCCAATTTAGGGCCTTTTAGCATATGATACATCGTCTGGGTTAGAGTAAAAGCATGTGCATACACAGAGTTTAGTTGCCCCAACATAACTAACTACTAATAATCTTTGTGGTCTGAATTTAAATGTCATGGAACCAGATCTTATGTAATTAGATACTAGATTCTAGCTAGTCCATGTAGAGCTATTTGTTTTTGCTCACCCCTTTATTTTTAGCACTTAGCACAGTAATTGAATCACTGGTATTCAATAGATGGATGGCAATGTGTCAGCGTTGCCATTTTTCACATATAGTACATTTGATGGGTAAATATTTTTTAGAGGTATTACTTTTTAATATAAAGAACCCTTGATCTTGTTTTTTAAATGATTTAATTCTGAATTTGTGATATAAATATTTCAAATTTCAAATTAACATCTCAAAACAGTCTTGATACAGTATTATGCTTACACAATAAACTTGTCAGTTTTAGTAGTGGTTGCATTAACTTGAAAGATACATATTTTCTTTGAGAGTAACTTGGAATCTCAGAATAAACTAGTAACCTAGTGTATCTTATTACAACTTGTCTACACTGAGTCTCATTTCCCCTCTATAGGTGTCTAATACTATTTATTACTTTATTAGCATCCAGTTTTCTTAAATCTGTCAGCATTTTCAGTGTCGTGAATTGCTGAGTGTGTAACATTTCATTTTCTTTTACTGAAGTTTGTATATTGGTGTGCTTTTTTCAACCTCAGCCTATCAAAATTTAATACTTTGCTCTTGTGGCTTGCAATGCAAAATGTAATTATCTATTTATTGTTTGTAATGATAGCACTGTTCTTATGTAAGGTTCTTTAAGCAAAGGCCCCAGCATGTCAGAGCAATCAAGTTACTGGAGATATTCAGCATGATTAATAGTTCTTTAGACCTGCAAGTACCTCAGTTGGCATTGTCATCTCCCTGTGTAAAGAATTTTAAAGAGTCAGGAATAGTAAGTAGTTTTAAAGTTTACTGCTCAGAATGAAAGAGATATTTATTATTTTTCCTGAGGTTATATTGCACAAGCTTTTGTTATTTCACTGGTAAACTCAGTTACTTATTCACAATAATGAAAGTTTGGAATATGTACATTAAAGATATAGAGGGAAGTTAAGTTACAAAATTGTTTTGATATGCTTCAGAGCAATATCATTTAAAATGTTATAATACTGTTCAAAGACCTATGATTTTACATAATTGTTTTAAAATAGATTTAATCTATTTGTTAATATGAACTTCTTTCTTATTTCATGCATTCTTTTAAATTTTTTGTGTTTAATCAGTTGTGTGTCAGAATTATACATCATTTTGTCATTTGATTGTAGTTTAATAAAATTATTTCTGTGAAGACAGTGTCTCCATTTAACTGCTGCCATGCCCAAATTATTTAATTAATTAATTGGTCTGTTATGCCTAATTAAGTAACTTCACAGGAAGGTGGTACATTTCTTAAAATGCATTTGCTCTCTGAAAAATTCTTAAAAATATTTAAAATATTGAAATTAGTTTTTATTTGAATAGTTATTTTATGCTAACCTGTTCCCTCAATCATATAATTGAATCTTTTAGTTTGAATTTAATACTGTCATGAAAATTGAATACTGTATCTCTATGATTTCACATTTTTTTTCATTTTCTGTCAATGCCATTTTTAAAATTTGGAAATACCCTTAAATGAGCATAGGCTATTTCATTGACATTAGTTTAAAGAATTAGTTGCTTGTCATCACATACCTTTCATTGAAGACATAATAAAATAATTTTCTTAAACTTCTTTTTAAAATTTTTTTGTTGGGCTGGGGAGATAGCTCAGTTGGTAGAGTGCTTGCCTTGCAAGCACTAAGGCCCTGAGTTCAATCCCCAGCACCGCCAAAAAAAAAAAAAAAAAAAAAAAAAATTGTTATTTTTAGTTATATATAAACTTCTTATGTACTCCATAAGTGATTAACTATAACAATTTTCTGGTATTTTAAAATCAGCAACAATTTTATTTTTGTCTGCATTAGTAACTATAAGGAATCCTTTAAATGTTTAAAATAAGCTTTAGAGGCAGTTTTTTGAATTCTGAAAATAAGAACTTGATAACTTGTTTTTCTGATTTTTCTAAAGTCATAGCATCATTATAATGTCTGATCTTGAGATATTTTTAGCATTTACATATTGCTTTATGCTGTTATACACATATATGCCTCACTTGGGTTCAACAGAGGCATTCTTAAAATAACTTCAAAAACAAATTAATATTAACAGTAGTCACCAAAATAATGTTTTAATTTAGAATGCTGTAGATTTCAGTAGTTTCATTTTCCTTGTTCTCCTACAAGAGGGTTTTCAATTTACTAGTTTAATGAACATGAAGTCTTAAGTATTATTGTAGCTAATTTATTTTTAATTTTAAAATCTGTACCAGTACTTAAAATTATAACCACACAGTTTTTTTAATTAAAAATATTGTTGAGATTCTAGCTAAAATTTTATCCTAAAATTAATTTTAAAAATCTGCTTCTTTTAGATGATATATTCTTTTTGCATGTTCTAACAATCTCTTGATTTTTGCTTCAGTAATTGACAGATTAGTTGCTGAAAATACATGAAGGAACCTGAGAATTGGTTTAGCATTTTACATCTCCAGTAAGCTCAATTACTTTTAGAACCAAATGGGTTATAAATTAATTGGGAAAGTTTTGGTTGCTGTGTTAGTATCTTTGTCACCTATGGAGCAGATTAACCATTTAAAAAATTGTGTATTAGCATGGTATATTTTAGCTTTCTTATAGATAAATGAGTTTCTCCTGAATAAGCAAGTTAGGCATTGATAGATTAAAAGATGTTAAATTATAGGTGATTGGTGCAATTTTTCTATGCAGTTTTTAAATTGCTTTTAAACAAAATACATCATTTGCAGTATTAAAAATACTAAAATAAATTTGATCTTATTTACTTGATAATTAATTTATACCTTTAAATTTAGGGTTTAATTTTTACTCAGTATGACAAAGGATCAGGTATTTTTTCAGGACGTAGGAGATGAAGTTGTTAGACTTTCTTTAAATTTTTGTATGGTTTAAATTTTTGCTACTAAGATTTTTGAGAAAAAAATCATAGAAAAATAGGAAAATTAATATGGTATTACAACTGAAGGAAAAGATGAGGAAAGTTTTTTCTCTCCAGAAAGCTTTTGCATTATACCTAAAGGCACTCTTAATCATAACAAAATTCATTTTTCTTTTGAGATTAGAATAGTACCTTAAAACTACCTTATATGCTGCTCACCATTTCCTCAGTTGAAATTGGTATGATTGCTATACCTTAAACTCTGAGTTAGACCCTAAAGATGCAGAAGTGAGTAAGATAGTACCCAAGCTTTCTCTTGGGAGGGTGAAACACAAGCAAGCCTGTGATTTCACAATACAGTTGTAAGGTATTAATTTTTCTCAAATATATTCCTTTTCTATACAAATAAAGCAAGCAGTTCCTTAGACCATAATTTAGTAATTGCTTTAGAAAAGCAACTGTGTGTGTGTGTGTGTGTGTAAGTTACCTAAAGTTTTGTTTTTCCTCCTTACACTTCATGATTTTGTTTTCTCTTTTTTTTGTTTTGATCTTGATCTTATCAATTATCTCCTGTTTTTTAAATCTTGGCTATATAAGCTGAAGAAGGCAAGATTTTTCCCTTTAGAGTCTATCATTTAAGCATAGATATATAAACAAATAAGTACAGTGTAATAGAGTATAATTGGTAAAATTTAGGTAGATGCAAAAGTGGATCTATGTTGAGGGCACCAAAAGTAGATTGCCACATCTGACTAGAGGATTTAGTTAGGCTTCAGAGAAAAGGTGATACTTGAGTCTAGTGTGAAACAATTAAGTGTTCTCTGTTGAGGATAAGAAAGGGAGAGACCTTCTCTGCAAAGAGAAGCATGAGAAAAGGCAAGACTGTAAAAGAGTGTTTAAAGGTAGGAGTATAGTGAGAAGTGAGACTAGAGGAAGAAGTGGGGACTCAAATCTGAAGAACCTTGTATATCATGTTTGGACTTTCTTTTGACAGTGAAAAACCATGGAAGGGTTTATTTTTGCAGAAGGACATTACCAAATTTAAAATTTAATTATGTTCTTAAAGCTGTGGTGTGGGATGGATTGGTGGGAATGGTGATATATATGGAATGGAGAAACTATAAGACTGGAAAAGAAACTCTAGTCCAACCAAGTGAGAGATGACTAGGGTTTGAAAAGTATAGAAAAGGAATGTCAGAATATGAGATCTATTAATGAGACAGAATTAGTAAGGCTTGATCTCTTATTGGATATGGGTAGGGATTCTAGCAGGTAGGGCAGAATTCAAGGTGATGCCTAGATTTGAAAAGGAAATATAGTAAGTTTAATTTTGGACATGCTGAATTTGATGTGTCTTATGGGACATACAAGTATGGATGTCCAGGCAGCAATTGCATAGACACATCTATGGCTTAGTAAGAGGAATTTGAATTGTAGTTAAGTGTTTTTTTTTTTTTTAGTTACTCAACAAATACATGTTCACTTTTTTTTTAATGTGCCAAGCATATACTAGGCATCCAACATACTGTGAGAAAAAAGTTACACAAAACCTACATTTTGACCCATAAAGGAGACAAATCAATCATGGATATGTATAATTACAAACTGAGGCAGTTGTTATAATGAAAAATGATAGATTGCTATGAGAGAATTCACAGAGGGACCACATCTGGTCAGGGCTGGAGGATCAGGGAATGCTCTAATTTGAGCTGAAATTTGAAGAAAAGTAGAAGTTGGGAAAAGAGAGCCTGTGAGCAAGGGGAGTATCCTGGGCAGCAGGAACATTATTAACATCATACCAATACGTGTTTAAAGTTATCAATCTGAGTTAAAGAAAAGTAAATATAAAAGAAACACCTAATTGAATCTATCAAGAGACATGTCTAAAACACGAAGATACATGAAGATGGAAAAGAATGGGAAAACCTATATGAAGCAATCACAACCAGAAGAAAACTGGTATATATTAGTATCAAACAGAGTAGACTTTTAAGCAAAGGACCATATTATTAGTGATGAAGAGGAAGGAACTTCCTAATGTTAAATATACCTAATACTATAGTCTAAAACAAGAAATCATACCAAGAATTTATAACACATCTTCTGTCGTCATAGGAGATGTTAACATAGCTCTCTGGTAGAACCAGAACAAAAAAATCAGTAAGGCTATAAAAGTTTGGGTTATTGCAAGAATGCAAAGTTGTTTAACAATGAGAGAAAAACATCAATATAGTTTACTACATTAACAAAATAAGAGAGTCATATGATTACCATCATAAATGTAGGAAAAACTTAAATCAACATTCATAATTTTAAAAAGCCTTAGTAAAGTAGAAATAGAAAGGAACTTCCTTAATCTATTAAAAGGTGTCTACAAAACAGTGTAACAGAAACCCTAGTCTTATGAAATGTTGAAGGCTTTTCAAAGGAAAACCTTT
Organism: Sciurus vulgaris; assembly: GCF_902686455.1. Classification (NCBI taxonomy): domain Eukaryota; kingdom Metazoa; phylum Chordata; class Mammalia; order Rodentia; family Sciuridae; genus Sciurus; species Sciurus vulgaris. The sequence goes on from NC_136467.1 coordinate 54,718,204, forward strand.
GAGTTCAGTAAAAATACAAGTATGTTTGATGTCACCTTTTTTTTTTTTTTTTTTTTTACATTTGTTCTGATTAGTTATACAGGACAGTAGAGTGCATTTTGACACATTGTACACAAATGGAGCACAACTTCTCATTCCTCTGGCTGTACATGGTGCAGAGTCACACAGATCATGTAATCACACATGTGTAGGGTAATAATGTCCATCTCATTCCACCACACTTCCTACCCCCAAACCCCCTCCCCTTATTCAACTCTGCCTAGTCCAAAGTTCCTCCATTCTTCCCTACCCTATCTCCATTATGGATCAGCATCCATTTGTTTGATGTCACTTTTATTTCACATTGTATTAAAGGTTCTAGTTAGTGTGCTAAAGCAGGAAAAAAGAAACAAAAGATGTAAGATACATTGAAAAGGAGGGCATAGATAGTTAATACTTATGATATAATTGCATATACTTTTAAAATCCAAAATAATTAGTAGAGATTAGAATGGTGTCTGGATATAGGGCCAATATTCAGAAATTAATTTATTTTCTGTAGAAAATAACATGAAAAAACATAGCATTTTCAGTATAATAAAAAAATTATATATATACAAATCTAAGGATTTGGAAGCTTTTCAGAAAACTATAAGACATTGAGAGACATTTAAAAATCCTGAAATAATTGGAGGGATATATTATGTTCATATATAGGAAGAAATGTATATTAGTACTCCCCACTGTGATCTATAGATTTAGTATAGTTCCAACCAGATTCCTAGTATGTATGTATATGTGATTTAATACTCTAAAAATTTACAGGGAAATACAAAAATTAAACAAAACAAGGTGGAGCTTGCCCTGTTGTATATCAAGACTTATACAAAGCCCCATTAATTGAAATAGTGTATCATTAACTCTAGGTTAGACACTTCAGTGGAATAGTACAAAGTCTAAAATTGGATAGATTCAGAAATCATAATATAGAAACTTGGTTTATGACAAAAGTACTGAAAGAATTATAAGCAACTTGACTGCAGTGTCATGCCACTCAGAAAAATTAATTCCATATCATTCAAAGATTTAAAATGCAAGACAAAAGCAACAACACTAAGAAAAAATATAGATGGTCATATTTATGCTGTTGGTATAAAAAAGATTTCAAAAATTAGGCTTTCATACTAAACCTAAAAGGAAAAGGATGATAAGTTTTACCCTACTAACTGTATAAACATCTGTTTATTAAAAGAGAGAACCAGTGAGTGACAAGATATTTTATCATATGTAATCTTAAGTGGTTCATATCCCATGACTCCTTATACAACAAATAGGTACTTCCTCAAGAGAAATCCAAAAGATCATTGAATATATGAAAAGATGCTAAACTCGTTAGTAATTAGGAAAACACTAAACTAAGTTGCTACTACATACTCTCCAAAACAACTGGAATTTAAAAACTGAAAGTATGAGGTATTGTAAGAATGTGGGGCAGCAGTAGCCTCTTACACTGCCTATCATTAACCAGACTGTTCTCCTCCTAAAGTATATTCACAATAGAAATATGTATACTAAGACACATGTACACGAATGTCGATTATAGTACTATTCATCACAGCCTGAAACTTAAAACAAATCATACCAACAGGGACTGGGGATATAGCTCAGTTGGTAGAGTGCTTGCCTCACATGCACAAGGCCCTGGGTTCAATCCCCAGCACCACAAAAAAAAAAAGAAAAAAAAGAAAAAAAAAAAAGAAATCATACCAACATTTGAATGAGACCAGTATAGTATTACACTACAATGAAAACAAACAGCCAGCATCTATACAAAGCAATATGGATGAATGATAAAAATACAATGTTGAATGAAAAAGCAAGGAATAAAATAATATATATCATATTATTCCCTTTACTTCAGAAAGCAATCAAAACAAATACTCATATTTAGAGTTGCCTGCCTAGGTGGTGAAAATATAAAGAAAACAAGAAAATGCTTATTTTATACACATATATACAATATAATGTTATATACATATATATATATATATATTTTTTTTTTTTTAAAGAAAACACACATCTTCTCACATCTTTGAGAAGGAGGTGAGCAAGGATGATTGTGAAGGAGATCAAAGTAGAAGAGTCCTGAGGTCCAGGATGTTTTATTTCTTTTATGGAGTTATATGACTATTTATATAAATTATTGTTACACAGTTTGTACGTGCCTTTTTTCTGTTTGCTTAATACTGCACAATTTTAAAAAGATTTTAAAATGTTCAGAGTGCTGTACAAATAGGTCACAGGAGACAAATTTCATTTGTTTTTTTAAAGTATGTTAATTGACATGCTTTTGAAGTGTTGTATAAGTAACACTTCAGTGCAGTTAAATTTGTCCAGAACTGTTTTGTTAGTCATTAAAGCTCAGTAAATAGTAAATTTCTTCCTTCATAAAGTAACCAGTGTTTACCAGTAGGTAAGTATGGGCAGTCAGTCCTCACTTTCAGCAGCTGGGCTGGACTATAAACATGAGCATTCAAGTTAGGACAGAAAAACTGTCATGGGAAAATTATAATTGTTCCATGCTCTTGAATTTTTTTGTCAAAACATTAAAAACTCTTTGTTAAGATGTATAAGGAAGGTTTTTTTTTAAAATAAAACATTTATTTAGTTCAGTGTAATTTACAACTTTAGAAACAATATTATTTTTTTCTTGTTAAAAAAAATGAGCACTTTGAATAGTGTTTATCTTGTGTAACTTAAAAGAGCCACAGCTAACAGCTGAAGCATCTTTTCTGTGCCTTGGCAAATTATAACACTCCTTTTCTACTAAATTTGGATCTACTTACGGCATTTTATCTTTTGCACTTTCAATGCACTGAAATAACTTCAAGAATTTCTTTAATTTTTCCCAGCATCCCTTCCTGGGACATATTACTTCTTTTTGTCAAAACCACATTCCTCACTTGTGACTGTAAGTTTGCCTTCCCTAAGTTCCTCTGGCTGCATATCTAGAGTTTCATGCTAAATGTTGTATGTTGTAATAGCAACATTTCACTCTCAGCTCTTCCACTTATGAATTTCATTCCCAGTGTTAACAATTTTTGATTCTTTGCTGCTCTTTTGTCTCTACTAGCCAATTCCCTTTTTCTATTCGTCTTATAAAATTTCATATGGGTTTAGCAGTGGGAAGCAAGAAGAAGTCAAAACAGGTATTGACTTTGCCATCTGTGGTAGAATTGAATAACACATGAAGTCTGACAAAATTACCAACTGACTTGGAAAGATTGGCCACTGATCATGATGCACATTCATATTAACAGTGATTTGTGGACTAGAATGCTAACAGTGAAGTTTGTATTTATGAGATAGAGTTCATAGACTGTTTTAAGTGAAATTTGAACCATATTGTTGGGAGACTGCTGCTGTTTAACTTAACATTGGTTGCTGAAATTGGCACACATAGGAAGCATACAAAGTGAAGACAACCTATAATTCAAAGATGAATTTTTTATCAGTTAAAATTTTGGCAGGTTTGATGAGAGTTTAGGTGCTAGGCACTTGGACTGTTTGATCTCTGACCTGTTGAACACCTGATATGTTTTATATGAAATTGTAAATTTGATAGTACCTAGCTTCTTTAAGATTCTTAGGTTATTTCTTAGAGAGGAGCTCTGACACCAACTTTCTAAAGCAAAATTTATGTAGTAAATTTCTATTTATGTAGTAAATAGAAACAGTGGTTTTAGGAGAATAATAGGAATGGTAATTGTAAATTCACCATGATGTAGCATCTGATGTTGAAAGTAAGTTTTTTTAAAAAGTGTTTTATGTTATATTGATGTTCTAATAATTGAAAATAAACCAAAGCTAACAAATCAGTTTTGATTCTTTTAGTCAGATAACTATTTTTCTTGTCTTCATACAAGCATACAACTTTATTTAAATGTGATAGAGTCTCTATGTTGGTTGAAGTTGAATAATGTTAATTTCTTTTCTGATTTTCTACAGGTGAACTGGCACAGAGATTGATCTCAAGATGCCATTAGTGAAAAGAAACATCGATCCTAGGCACTTGTGCCACACAGCACTGCCTAGAGGCATTAAGAATGAACTGGAATGTGTAACCAATATTTCTTTGGCAAATATAATTAGACAGCTAAGTAGCCTAAGTAAGTTTTATATCTATTAAAAGATTACTTACAAACCAGAATGTTATGCTTTAGACTATCAAGAAAATGTGCTTGCAATTAATTTTAGGGAGGATATTTGGTAGAGTATAAAGTTGTCTTGAAAAATGTAGTCATTTTAAGTAAAATTAATGAGTTTTAGAATTATTTCTGGGAAAGGGAAGTATGGGCAGAATCTTTGGAACATAATCACATGTTGGATAAGAATTATTAAAATCTTTTTAAAAATATGATCCAGTCTATGAATGTAAGACCAGAGTTATACTCTTGCTTGATTGTTACCTGTGTTTACTAGTTTTAGAAGCTTCAACTATTTGTGTTTGAGGACACTGGTATCTCTCTCTATATATGTACTTTATTAGCCTAGGAAAATGTTTTCATATCCTCAAAGATCTAAAGTGAAAGGATTGGGCTAGTCAAGTGAGTTTTGTCTAAGGGACAGTAAAATGGGAATCAAGAGTCTGATATAAAGAAAAATGTGAGAACAGCAAGTGAATTTGGCTGCTGGCAGACAGAAGGCAAACAGATTAGCCAGAGAAAGGTTTATAGAAGGGGTCAGTAGGGGAAAAGGAGACATGCAGTGTGTTCCCATTTTAAGATTATAGAACTGAAACTGGATGTGGGGGCACACACCTATAATCCTAGGAACTCTGGAGGCTAAGACAAGGAGGATCCAAGTTCAAGGCCAGCCTTAGCAACTTAACAAGTTCCTAAGCAACTTAGTGAGACCCTGTCTCAAAAAATAAAAAGGACTAGGAAGTAGCTCAGTGGTAAAGCACCCTTGAGTTCAATCTCTAGTACCAAAAAAGAGAAAGAAAAAAAGATTACAGAACAGAGCTAGTTAAGGGATTATTTCCCATTCTAAATTTAATCAGGTAGAACATTTAAAACTAAATCCAATCTAGTTTTGAATTAAAGGATTAGTTTTTTAATAAGACACCTACACTTCATTTTAAAGATATAACAAGGTATTCATGGCCTAAATATATTCTGTAAGGAGTCCTAGATTTTTCATGTCAGTCATACCCATTAGCGTAGACTCTCCTGATATCAGGGTTGGCCTGTCTTTTCCATTTAAATTTTGTCTTCCCTTTCTATAACTTGAGTTCAGTTATCCCTTGGTATCTGTGGGAGATTGGTTCCAGGACCCCCCTCAGATACCAAAATCCATAGATACCCAAGTCTTTTATATCATACAGCATTGTGTTTGCATGGAACCTACACATATCCTCCTATATGTTGCACTTTAAATCATATCTAGATTACTTACAGTGCTTAATATAATGTAAATGCTTATTTAAATAAATATCTGTTATACTGTATTTTTTGGAATAAACTAAAAAGGAAAAAGTCTGTATGTGTGCAGTACAGATGGAAGTTTTTTTGCAAGTATCTTCTATCCAAAATTTGTTGAATCTGCAATGTTGAACCCATGAATACAGAATCTGAAGGGCCAACTGTACTTAGCACAAGATAAAGAGAAGTTGTTAATATAATTTGTTTTAGGTGAGAGTTTGGTCATATATCCTTGTAGCTAGAACATCATAAAAAGTTATGTGGTTATGCAGGTACTCCTCATCTTACAGTGAGGTTATTTTCCAGTAAACCCATCATAACTTGAAAATACCTTGACAAAAATGTATTTAACTGCCAGGTATGGTGGCACCCGCCTGTAATCCCAAAGTCTTGGGGGCAGAGGCAGGAGAATTGCAAGTTCAGAGCCAGCCTCAGCAACTTAGTGAGACCCTGAACAACTCAGCGAGACCCTGTCTCTAAATAAAATATAAAAAGTGGTGGGGAAGGTGGCTCAGTGGTTAAGCATCCCTGGGTTCAATCCCTGGTACCAAAAAAAAAAAAGTATTTAATTTACCTAACCAATCTACCCAACATCATAGCTTAGCAACACAGTACACTATTACATGGCTTATCATCACATGACTGGGAGCCGTTGCTCACTGCCACTGCCCAGAATCATGAGAAAGTATTGTACCACATATCACTAACCTAAGAAAAGATCAAACTTCAAATTTCCAAGTATGATTTCTATTGAATGCATGTCACTTTGTAAAGTTGAAAAATTGTTAAATCAGACCATCATAAGTTGGAGAATCTCTGTATTTGAATGCTCTTTGGGGGTATACTAAATTTTTGCATTGCCTATGAAATAGATATAAGAATAAATAAAAGACTATTTGAGTTTGTTTTAATTATGTTCCTGGTTCCTGTTGGTGGTTATTTTTTCAGGTTAGTTATTGACAGTGAATCACTCAGATATTATAGTGTTTCTTTAATAGGAAAGTCAATATGCAATGTACCTGTTTTTCTTTCCAGCTTTTTTTTAAACTAGTACATTTCAGTTATACAGAATAACAGGTTTCACTGTGGTATATTTATACATGCATATAACATGGTTGATACTTTTGAGTCTAGTCAAAAGAAAAGTCTTTTAACTCACAATATTAACATTATAATTAACCATATTAACCATATTATTTAAAGATATTTTGCTGACTTTTTTGTGGCCTAGCAATGATTGATCTAATGTAACATGACTTTATACAAAATGCTTATGTGCATGTGAGAAGATCAACTTATTAAGATACATGTTAAGAGCATAAAAATGATATTAATAACTTTAGACAAAACATTTCTTAAAATCAAAATGAATTTTCAGTCTAACACAGGTACTTGCTTTTTGTATATACACAAAATAGAATCTAAAACTAATATGACTATGTGTTAATTTACAATAATTAACATTTTTGTGTAATCTAAAAAGGACAATAAAAGGAATTTTCAAGTCTGTCTAATGGAGTCCATGTAAGCAACATCTGTCAGTAAGCTAGCCAAATCTGGAAATATAAACATACTGTAAAAATATAACTAAATTTAGTTTTAGAATATTCATATTTAGAATCAGAGACTAAATAGATGTTTTCTAAGCAGTTTGTAAAAATTCAAAAACAGAGGAAAAACCTATAAGGTAATGTAGCAAAGTGTCACAATAACTGATTACCCAGAAATTAATTTTCCTGGCAGTTTTTCCACTTGATGTGATTGATAACCTGGAATTAAATCTAAAAGGCCTCTAGATAGCCAGAATAAATAATCCCACACACTAAAGATAAAAATAACCAATTAATCCTTCTCTTAGAGTGTGTTTACTTTTACTTTGATAGTTCAGACAGATTTGATGATGTTATTTCCCAACATTTATGCTTCAGAAGATTAAAAGAGAAGGTAGAGGGAGCACATAATAGAATAAGGCATCACAGAAGCCAACCAGAAATGGTAGTTTACAGCAAAGGGAGGAATTGATCAAAACAACCCAAAAACTGGAAGAAGATCATTTAATGTAAAAGCATAACTTCTACTTTTCAAGGCTGTTTCTGGCTTGGATTAAAAAGTAACTTAAAATAATTGATTATTATAATTAATTCATAGCCATGAGTTTTCAAGAAAAGGGGAAATTATATTTCATTTTTGTATTCCATTTAAGAAGACAAGCTCAGAATGTTTCATAACAATTTTTATCCAAAGTAGTTATAATAATTAATGAATTTAATATACTCTTAACTACTTAGAAAACAGCTATCTAAGAGGATTCTCAGTAATGGAAGTATTCACTTCAGCACTACTGTTAGCACCAAAAGTTCTTGAGAACACAGTAATGAAAATAAAGTATAGGCTTTCATAAGACTTAGAGCTAGACACTCTCAGCTAGATAATCTTGTCTCTTTATAAAAGTGTACATCCCAGTATTTTATGAGATTTTTCCTACTGGAAAATAATTTTGTTTTTTAACAGATGATTACTGAAAACCCAAAGTTCACTTAATGTAAATTTTCTCTTCCCCATTTTATTATCTTAACCATTTGGACTCTATTTCAGGGATTTTTTTTTTTTAACTGTTCTCTCTGCCCATGGCTTTTCTCTTGTTAATATAGTTAGTTTGTGCTACCAAGAGAAGGTGATAAAGTCTACTTCTTCCAAATTAATCATAGATCATTTGACAGATAATATATTCATCTATTTTCTGTTGCTGTAACAAAATATCCGAATGTGGGTGCTTATGAACAAAAGAGGTTTATTTCACAGTTTAAAAGGCTGAAAGTCCAAGATTAAGTGACTTCATTCATTCAGCCTCTGGAGAAGGACCTCTTTACTGGAACTGAACATGACTGAGAAATACTGTAGAAAGGGAAAAAGCCGAATGCAAGAGAAGCTAAGGGTATAGGGTGGCTTCACTTTATAATAGCCTGTTTTCTCTAGAACTAACTCATTCTGAGACACAATATTAATCCCTTCTGAGAGTGTTGCCCCATGATGTAATTGTCTTTCACATGGCCCCACCTCTTAACTGTTTCATGTTACCACACTGAGGACCAAGCTTCAAACATATGGGTGACAGTTCATATCTAACCACAGCATATAGATAGGTAATAAGCTGGAAGGGTAGAAGGATGGATAGGTAGACTGGATTGATAGCACAAATTAGATTGGTAAACATTCTGAACAGTATGAGCAGATGTTAACATTGTGAATTTTAAATTATAGGAACTGATAGAAAAAAGGGATAGTCATAGGTGAAATCATTAAGGGAGGCCTGCTGAATGAAAGGTGAATTGGGCCCTTAAGGACCAAAAGAATTTGAAAAGAATGGCGAAGGAAGGCATTTCAGCGTGTGTGACCTAGGTAAATGAATAGAGGCAAAAAGAAATATATGTATATAAGGGGGATTAAAAAGACAACTGATATTAGGTAAGTGTGATGGAAACTGACTATGGAGGAGGTAGAACATTAGGTGACGGGAATTCGATTTAACTTCATAGATAATGAGACATAGGTTCTTGAGTAGAGAAGTGGTATAATGGAAGAGTTGAAATTCAGATATGTACACAGTTGTTTCTTCTCTGGGAGGGGAGGCAGAGTTAGATTTAAAAAGAATGAATGGGATTTTACCTGCTAAACTGCTTTGGCATTTAAATGTGGTAGGGGGGCTGTTAAACTTTTTCTTTAATTATGAAAAAAGCTATTAACCCTCTCTCCAGAAAAGTGCAAATGCATTATAAATCTGTCTATAATTTCAGGTGGTACATAGACTAAAAATTAAGGTTCCCTGTGTTAAACTAAATTCTTGAACACCTTTCCACTCCCAAGAGTTAGATACTGTTTTGTGATTTTACCTATTGTTGAGCTCTTACTCTGTATCAAATATAATGTCAGACCCTTTGCTCTATTCTTATAATTTCCTTTTGAGACATACATTTTTATTCCTATTTTACAGATGAGAAATTTGATATCAAGGACTCACAGTGATTTGGATTTGTTTATTAAATTGCTTTTCATATTTATTTAGATGTCTGTTTCTCCCTCTGTTCAAAATTTACCAAAGGTAGAAACCTCTTCTATTTCAACTTGCTTTTTTCAATAAGAGGAATTTCTGTGACTAGAGAAATACACGGTTTTTAAGTTTTTGATGATTTTTTAAAGAAATTTTAATAAGAATGCAAAGTATCTCTTGTAAGTGTTCTGAATCTGTGTCTTGGGCTTAGACATGTTTGAGACAGGGCATCCACTAGAAGAATCTTGCATTCTGCCACCTGGCCTGAAATTCAGTTGAGACTAGTATGGAGTCTATGTATAAATGTTGATTTGGGATTAAAAGAAACGTTTGTATGTACTTTTACATCATAATCTTCCCTAACTCTCATCAGGTAGGTAGATATCAGTAAAGCAAGTTGATTATTTCCACTTTAGGCACAAGTCATTGAACAGAAGGTTGTAGAGCAGGATATAAAATCAGGTTTCCCAGAGTTTGTGGGTTTATTTTCCCACTCTGTCATGACTTAGTGCTTATAGGGTAGGATTTAAAGTTTAAAATATTTCCAAATAAATGACAAATTTAACAGGACAGTACTCTATTTGTTCAGTATTTATCGCCATGATCATGATCACATTAAATATTATGAAATATGTTTCATTTTTGCTTAGGTAAATATGCTGAAGATATATTTGGAGAATTATTCAATGAAGCACATAGTTTTTCCTTCAGAGTTAACTCATTGCAGGAACGTGTGGACCGTTTATCTGTTAGTGTTACACAGCTTGACCCTAAAGAAGAAGAATGTAAGTTAGTTCATATTTTATCTTCTTCCATGTATATATTTTAGTTAGATGAATATTATATTTAAGAATGGTATTAAACATGAATTATAAATCTTTTTACCTTTTGTAATACATGTTATAATCAATTAGGGTATTATCTATAAATGCCATCAATGGACTTTCCTGGCTTTTCATTTCTACCTTTTTAAAAAATCTCTCTCATATACCATTTAGCTCTTAATTTTTTGACACTAAGAAGACATTTTAACCAGACCTTTTCTTCAGTTCTTTCTCTTTTCTTCCTTATAATTTATTTATGTATTTTTGTTTTAGAAATAAAAAATATTTGAAAAGTATCTGAAATCCTAAGGTTTGCTTCTATAAGAATGTGACTCCTTTTAATATGCTTATTATTATTATTGTGTGCTTATTGCTAGTCTCATCTACTTGTTTAATTGAATATTGCTACCACTTTAAATGAACATTTCAAAAACAAATTGCCAGTATGTAGGGTAGAAATGTTCTATGCCAAGATTAAATCAGGGATATCAGGTTAAAAAAAATGGGGGGGAACCACCACACTACTGGATAAAATTATGGAAGAAACTTTAGTGGTAAAAGCACATTCATGCCTTGGCAGAACACCCTGAATGCTGTTATGTCCCAAATGCCTCTGTTTTTTTAATTTATAAAAAGCAATGGAACTACCAAGAATATAATTTTCACTTATCTACTGCTATGGTATAAAGCATTTGTTTGTATACTTAAAGCCATATTAAATATGTAAAATAATCTACTTTTTTAATGTAAGGAAATCACTCTGAAAATTAATAATGTAGCATTTCAATACATTCTTTTTTTTTTTTTTTTTTTTTAAGTATCAGGAATTGAACTCAGGGGTACTTGACCACTGAGCTACATCCCCAGCCCTGGTTTGTATTTTATTTAGAGACAGAGTCTCACTGAGTTGCTTAGCACCTCACTTTTGCTGAGACTGACTTTAAACTCTTGATCCTCCTGCCTCACCTTCTGAACCACTGGGATTATAGGCATGCACTACCGAGCCCAGCTCAATACATTCTTTATTTTACCATGCTATACATGTTAGTCCAAAAGAAAATGAGTAAATGAAGTTTTTTTTAAGTCACCACATATGTGATGGGGCTGTGCCCATTAGTGGGGATTCTGATGTACAAGATGTCTCAGTCTTCAAGAAGCTATGGTTAGGTAGGTAGAAATTTCTATAGTACATATAAAAGTGAAATAGAGACTAATGTAGATCACCTTGTACTTGAAAATCAGTTTCTTTATAGTAAAGTTTGTTTTACCTTTATGTACTTGTGTAATATTTATAGTACTTTTAGCAAGAGGTCAACAATGTATTTCTTTCAGAGTTATTTCTGGCTGTCAGCAAAAAAGAAGGAATAAAGGGAGGTAGGAAAGAGATTATAGAGGAAAAGAAGAGAATCTAAGTTGGTACAGACTAAAAATGGAAGATTAAAAAAAAAGATATATTTGGTGGAAAGTTAGCTGCACATCAGGAATCACCAGGCCCTTCTTAGCCTTAGAAATCAAAGAGTTGAGTTAAAACCCATGTTTTATGGGAAAATTAGGCACAGAATGATAGGGATAAATATAATGATAAAGTATTTAAAATGATTCCTGATTCATAAGCCTCTAGGGTCATAACCTTTTGAACCATTTTGACTTTTAAACAAATACAGAATATGAATTTGTTCTATGGTTAAATCGTTTTAGGAAAATAAAATGAATTCTTGGTTTTTGTTTGTTTTAGTGTCTTTGCAAGACATAACAATGAGAAAAGCCTTTCGAAGTTCTACAATTCAAGATCAGCAGCTTTTTGACCGCAAGACTTTACCTATTCCATTACAAGAGACATATGATGTTTGTGAACAACCTCCACCTCTCAACATACTCACTCCTTATAGGTCAGTAGGTTAATAAATAAGAAGCCTTGTTATTTATCTCAGACTGCAGATTTAAATGCTAAAATCCCCACACATTCTTAATTTTATTGTGCTTCTGACCAACACAGAGAGCCCTTCTTACCCACATCCTTCAGAAACCTTTGTTTCAGTAAGTAGGTGAGTTCCGGCATACAAAAGAAAAAGTCATTCAAGGGGATTGTTTAAACAAATATTACTAGAAAAAGCCACTGTCAAACTTTTTCATGAAGGGTCAAGGAAATGTTATTGTCCTTTTAACTTAATTTTTACTCAAATAAAATATAAAGAGCTCAAAATTCCACTACACTAACAAAATAAGTATTATTTTTGCTTGTTCTGTCTACTCTAAATATATATATATATCTATATATATGTTAACTTTTTGCATAATGAATATATAGTATCTGTTTTTAAAATGTTTTTTTACCACTTAAAATCTAAAATTATTCAGCCTTTCTTTGGAGTTCTCTCATGATTTATTGAATGTGTAATTTAAGATGCACAATGCATATCTTGAATAAAATGGTATTAAAGTAGTTATTTAAAACTGTACATTAGTATGCAAGCTATTAGATATAAATGTTACTATTAAAATGACTATTAGGTGACATCTTTTAGTTTTAGAAAATTAAATTTATAAATAATTATACTACTGGAAGTAACAGTAAAGTTGTTTTATTCTAAATGATGTTACTGTCTTTTCAGGCTTTTATTTTTGACAGAACTGTTGTAATTATTGAAATTTCTCAAAGAACTTTTAGAAAATTTGGTATTCAGTGAAGTTAGAGATGAGAGTTGCCCAGCCATATTTTTAATTATTTAGTACTCACTCTGGAAAGTATCTGGTTTTCCATTTTCCTTAGTTTCCTTCCTCATTTGTAAAAAAAGTTGTATTGCTGCAATATTCTATTTTGGCCATATTTTAACACGTTATATTTTACTAATGTGAGAAGAACAAACATTTCAGTAAAATTATTTCTATTATGATTGCCTCTTTGCCTTACTAATATATATTTCAATTAATATATTTCAGAGATGATGGTAAAGAAGGTTTGAAGTTTTATACCAATCCTTCATATTTCTTTGATCTATGGAAAGAAAAAATGTTGCAGGACACAGAGGACAAGAGGAAGGAAAAGAGGAAACAGAAGGTATTATAAGAGATTTTAAAAATTGAAGTTATTTTTTATATATTTATGTTTTATTGCATGTATGAAACTTTATTAATCGTGTGTACTTAGTTTTATTTTATTTGGGTCCCTATACCGAAATCATTATGACTGTACTGCTAAGTTTCCTGGGGAAGCAGATGAACAATTAGACTATTACAGTATGGTATAATAAGTGCCATAATGAGGTTTGCATAGAAGGTTTGGGTAACACAAAATAGCATCTGCTTTAGCCAGGAGACAAAGCTTTTATAAAGAATCTTGTAGAACAAATGGAAATTAAGTGGACTATGAAAGAGAAGAGCATTCTAGTTTGAAGAAATATGCAGATATTGGTAAAGTAAGTAAATTAAGCTAATATTTTCTTGCCAAAGAGCACATCTTAAATGTTTTCCAAATGTTTTGGAGAAGTTAGATTCTTACTAAACTCCTGTTAGCTGTCTCTTGTGTTGTCATTTTCCACTTTAATACATTCACTTGGATCTGCTTTTTTTTACATTAACGATAATAGAAAATATAGAAGAAAGAAGCAACTTGGATTTAGGCAAAATTGTAAAGGAGACAAAATCTGTCTTCATTATTCTTGTTTCTCCTGTAGCTATTTCTAACTTTTCCAATCCCTATAATGCCCTCTTGTTGTCATCTTCTGTGCTAGACAGTATCTCTGTGTTCTGGTGACTGGCAAACCAGATTATGCCTTTATGTAGGTTTCATTTGCCAAAAAGAGGGATTTTAGATTTTTTGAACTGGAATTTCTTAGATGGACATGTCTATCCAGTTCATTGCCTACCCCATCAAATACCTGACTAGCTTCATTCATGTATGTTACCTGCTTGGCTCCTTTAGGCATTTGTTATACTACTCGAGACTTCTCTCTCCTAATTTGAACTACTTTGTGTTGTATTGTTTAAATATCCTGTGTTCTTTTGAGTGACACAATTATTATGGGTTAGTTGCATAATAGGATTTTTTTTCCCATGTGTTAGTCAGCTAATAGGTCACTTCCCAGTTAGCATAACCTTAGTAAATTTTCACATTTTGGTTAGAGGCAAACAATTTAATTCATGGCAGAAATTTTAAGCCAGTAGATCTGGGGGAGAGGGAGTTTTTGTTTTTGGATGTTTTGTTTTGTTTTCACCTGAAAGAAATTTCTGACCTTCCCATTTGTTACTCAGACATACCTGTTAATCATTTTTATATCACTGTGACTGAAACACCTGACAATAACAACTTACAGGAGGAAAAGTTTATTTTGGGCTTACAGTTCCAGAGGCATAGCCCATGGTTGGCCTACTCCATTACTGTGGGCCTGATGTGATGGTGGAGCATCATAGCAGGAGGGTGTGGAAAGGAAAACAGCTCATCTCATGACAACCACAGAGCAGGAAAGGAAAGTAAGGTGCTAGGGACAAAATGTAACCTCAAAGGCATGTCCCCAATGACCTACTTCCGGCATTCACACTGGGACACCCAGTATAGGAATCCTTTCAAATTATTAATCATCAAATAGATTAATCTAGTAATTAGGTTATAACTTTTATTACTGAATCATTTGACCTCTGATCATTGCTACATTATCTGCTGAGCTTTTGGGGGATACTTCATATTCAAACCACAATAGCATACTGTGATATATTCAGCACATCAATTCAAAATTGTGATTATGAAACATGGCAAGGACACAGAGCCATACACCTGTAGTCCCAGCTACTCAGGTGGCTAAGGCAGGAGGATGGCAAGTTTGAAACGAGCCTCAGCAATTTAGTGAGACCTTCATTTCAAAATAAAACAACAGAAAGGGCTGGGAATGTAGCTTGGTGATAGAGTGCTTGCCTGGCATGTAGGAGTTCAATCCCAGTATTGCCAAAAAAAAAAAAAAAAGGACAAGAAACTGAAATAACAGCAAACTAGGTAAAATTGAACTCTGAATGTGTAAGTGAACTGTCCCTGTGTTACTTTTATTATGATACTGTCTTTTTCAGTATTTGAACTTTTCAAATTTTATTTTGATAGGTGTAATCTCTTTCTAAAAATTGGCATTTCAGCATTTGGCTTTGTTTCAATACATCTGTTATAGCAGAAAAATCTAGATCGTCCTCATGAACCAGAAAAAGTGCCAAGAGCACCTCATGACAGGAGGAGAGAATGGCAGAAGTTGGCCCAAGGTCCAGAGCTGGCTGAAGATGATGCTAATCTCTTACATAAGCATATTGAAGTTGCTAATGGCCCAGCCTCTCATTTTGAAACAAGGTTTCTTTTCTTTCTTTTATTTGTTATTTTTAAATTAATGATAAAACATTGGCTTAATTCACAACATCTGTACTGCTGAGTCTTGAGTCCTCAACTGTTAAACTGGAAGACCTGTTGTAAATATAAAAATCATATCAAGACCCTGACCATTGAGCCTTCTGAAGTTTGACCTTGGGCAGGTCATTCTTGTATTTGGACTTTAGGTGGTTGGAGTAAATGATTTTCAGTGTTGTTTTAACTTTCATCTGAAGTCTTAACTCTTCAATGTTTCAGGTTTACTGGAATTTCACAGTAGAGTAGGATCTGGAATTTTTTTAATGTCTTATTGATTTATTACATATAAAATGGGAATTGAGAGGGGTTCTGTTTTGTCCTTTTCTGTCCACTGACTTCCTTTCTGAGCTACATTTCCCACCTCAGACATATCAGGACCTTTAAAGAAATTTACTCATCCTCTTTTGCAGAAATATAGAATTGGCCCTTTCCAGTTATCAGTGGTCAAGAGGCCCTGTCTAAGTAACAAAGCTGCCATAGCAAACACATTACATTGGTGTGCCTCTGAAGAAATTTATGTGTTTTCATATTGACTATTTAATGTAAAAGAACTGATTTTTTGTTTTGAATAATACATGTAAATTATTAGACCATAAGTGTGAAATATTTTGGCCTATTTTAAGAGAAATACACATCTGAGAGATTATATTTATATGCATTATTGAAAGAAACTGAAAGAATTGAGATTTTAAAATAATAATAATCTATAGACAGAATATTTCTATTACAGCTAAATAAGGTGTTTCTGACTTGATCTGGGTATATCTGTTAAATCCAACTTTGTTCCCAGATGGCACTACAATCTGTAAATATAAAACTTCACATGTTCAAGATAAAATTTTGCTTAAGTCTGATCTGGATCGCATGTTGCTATGTTACTCAGCTATTTTCTGAGGACTTTCCCACCTTTGAAACACTTAAAGGACACACAGAATTGAGCTAGTCATCTGTGCGATGCTAGAATTCAGGGAGGCCTTTTGGAAGCTCTAAGTTTAAGGGAACAAGTTCTCTTAAAAACAGTGGAGAAAATTTCAGTTTTCATATTTAAGCTGTCATTGGCAGCTTCTTATAAAGAAAAAATGAAATATGGGCATAATTTAAACATGATTTGCCAAAGTTAGTTATTTTCATGTTGATTATATTTGTAATGCTTTTAATTCTTGAAAACTAAATTAATATTTCATTATAAAGTAATAAAGTAACTGGTGGTCTCCATAATAAGATTAAATTAGCAAATATTGCCCTATGAATGGCATTCTTTGTTTTAAAAGCAGGATTGATTAATACATTTCTGTAAGAAGTTTTTTAAAAATAGCTAAACTATAGCTAAACTACTGGTATTCAAAGGTAAACTAAATATTTTATTTAGAGCACTTTATTTCTCCAGTAATTCAAGAAAGTACACTGATACTGTGTATTTCTTTTAGACCTCAGACATATGTGGATCATATGGATGGATCTTATTCACTTTCTGCCTTGCCATTTAGTCAGATGAGTGAGCTTCTGACTAGAGCTGAAGAAAGGGTCTTAGTTAGACCACATGAACCACCTCCACCTCCACCCATGCATGGAACAGGAGATGCAAAACCCATACCCACCTGTATCAGGTATGTTGGGACAAGCATAAGATGTTTTATTGTTGGTAAACTTTTTCTTTAAAGGATCAGATCCTAAATATTTTAGGCTTTCTGGGGGTATGATTTCTGTCACAAGTAATCAATTTTGTCATTGTATGAAAATAGCCATACATGGTATATACCCAAATGAATGTATCTGTATCTCAGTAAAACTTTACTTATGAAAACGAGGAAGTGGTCACATTTGGCATGTGGGATGTAATTTTCCTTCCTCTGATTAGAGCTGATATATTCTCCAGGGAAATTTTAGTTAATAAGAATTTGCTTTAAAGAAGGTATGTTTGATTTTGTTATAGCTTTGTTATCAAGCATATCATTAAGAAAAAATAAGAATTTTTTGGAATGTCATAAGGATCTAAGAAATGGGAACCAAAGATGTGGCTATGAATATTTATAATAGTTTGAGAATGGCAAAGACAATTAGCAGTTGCTTGTTATAATCTTTTAGTATAGCTACTCTGAAGTTTAATCCTCTTCAGTTATCCAAGTATACATTTTTCAATAGATATTAAAGAAATTTAGAGATCAGTTTCACAATTTTCAGTTAAAAAACTAACCCTTTATTACTGGCTCATTTGTTGCTCCAGTCTCAAGAAGAAAGAGGCTGTAAATTTGCTTTTGCGGTTTTAATTAGCTGTCATCGACTTCACTGAAAAGGTATATGATGAGTCTTAATAGCTGCAATATAAGTACAACATTGTATTAGTCACAAATATTGCTATAAATATTGCAATATGATAAATATTGAGTCATTGCAGAGACTCATCAGTAGAATTGAGAATTTTATTTATCAACAAAGTAAGCATAAAATGCTTGAGTGGATATGAAAGGTGCATGAGAGGATGAGCCTGTTTAGAATATTACAAAGCAAGCAGGGCATGGTGGCATATGCCTGTAATCCCAGCAACTCAGAAGCCTGAGGCAGGAGGACTGTAGTTTCAAAGCCAACCTGAGCAACATAATAAGACCCTGTGTAAAAAAGAAAAGAGAAAAGAAAAGAAAAAGTACTGGTGATGTGGTTCAGTGGTTAATTGCCCCTAGGGTACAATCCTAGGTATAAAAAATTAAATAGAATATTACAAACCAAAGTACCACCCCCTAATTTTCTCACTGATGTACTTTTAATTCTCACTTCTTCTGAAATAGTGTTAAAGAATTTAAAATTTCTACAGGAACATGTTTATGCATCTACTTTGATATAATTAATGATAATAATAGTTTCTGTAGGGCTTTTTTTTTTTTTTTCCAGTTTTTCTCTTTTAATAACTTGCTAGGATTTCTTTATCATTTCAGTTCTGCTACAGGTTTGATAGAAAATCGCCCTCAGTCACCAGCCACAGGCAGAACACCTGTGTTTGTGAGCCCTACTCCCCCACCTCCTCCACCACCTCTTCCATCTGCCTTGTCAACTTCTTCATTAAGAGCTTCAATGACTTCAACTCCTCCCCCACCAGTACCTCCCCCACCTCCACCTCCAACCACTGCTTTGCAAGCTCCAGCTGTACCACCACCTCCAGCTCCTCTTCAGATTGCCCCTGGAGTTCTTCACCCAGCTCCTCCTCCAATTGCACCTCCTCTAGTACAGCCCTCTCCACCAGTAGCTAGAGCTGCCCCAGTTTGTGAGACTGTACCAGTTCATCCACTCCCACAAGGTGAAGTCCAGGGGCTGCCTCCACCCCCACCACCGCCTCCTCTGCCTCCACCTGGCATTCGACCATCATCACCTGTCACAGTTGCAGCTCTTGCTCATCCTCCCTCTGGGCTACATCCAACACCATCTACTGCCCCAGGTCCCCATGTTCCATTAATGCCTCCATCTCCTCCATCACAAGTTATACCTGCTTCTGAGCCAAAGCGTCATCCATCAACCCTACCTGTAATCAGTGACGCAAGGAGTGTACTACTGGAAGCAATACGAAAAGGTAATTTTCTCAGGGCCATCAAAAGCATTATGGTGGCATTGAAAATTTTCTAAATATTTAAGACAACAATGCATTCCTCATTTATAAAATTTTAGATGATTGTTTTTATACAAAAGTAAAGGTATGTCCAACTTATATTTTAAATTATTTTTAAATAATTTAAATACAAAATATTTAAAACATCTAATCATTTTATTTTCATATTTAGGGATTCTTAAAGTGTTTATTGAGTTAATGAGAAATTTAAAGCATCAGATGTAAATGTATAGAAACTTAAATTCTTTTGGTTAGTGTATATATACACACACACACGCATATAATATAAAATATATATATATATATGAACCCATTTAAAAATGGTTTTTTTTCCTTCAATGTCAATGCTCTTCATTTGGGATAGCATTAACATTGTTCTTCTAGATGCCTGTAAAGGGTTAAGGTTCTTCCCTTAGTTACAAAAGAAAGACTTTTTGATAGGATAGTTATTCATGTATTCAATTAGCTATTGTTTGCCAGGCATCAGAAGTATAAAATGAATAATAGTGCTTTTCCTTCAAGTACAGAGGATAGTAAAGTGACAGAAAATATATTCAGTATTTAACTTATTTGACCATAATGGTAATAGAAGAAATGTATCATCTGGGTTAACTTTTTAGGGGGTAGTAAATATGGAAGTTCAGTAGACCATGATAGATAAATAAACTGTAGATGTCCATTGGGTGAATTTTACTAATTAACTCATAAATGATCTAATGAAAGATATTAATGCCCTCTCAATATGATTACTTCATATTATTTTAATAGATCTTGCTTTTTTATTTTCCTAATAGTATTTCTCATATGTATTTAATTTTATGCCAGAAATATTAATACTAAGTGTTTAGCATTTTTGATTTAAAATGAATGGTTTGGATTTACTATATCAGGTATTCAGCTACGCAAAGTAGAAGAGCAGCGTGAACAGGAAGCTAAGCATGAACGCATTGAAAATGATGTTGCCACCATCCTGTCTCGCCGTATTGCTGTGGAATATAGTGATTCAGAAGATGATTCAGAATTTGATGAAGTAGATTGGTTGGAATAAGAAAAATGCATTGATAAATATTACAAAACTGAATGCATATGTCCTTTGTGGTGCTTGTTCTTTGAAAATGTTTGGTCATTCTAGTGTTTTGCTTTCTATTCCTTATAATAAATAACCTTTTTCCTCCATAATTTTTGATTTTGAAGAAAAGTATTAGCATACATTTCAAACTAAATGTTTTACAGTGGTTTATCTTTTTTTTTTTTTTTTTCCCTGAAAAGACAAAATTTGGTCCAACAACCACTAAGTATTAAGCATGGGCAGCTGTTGTTAGAGTAGCAGATTCAGTTTTTTGATATATCTTAATTGTGCACTTCGTGAATTTTAATTTAAAGAAAGCGAATGAGATTGAAATCTTGAGGGCAGCTGTAATGTTAATGAGCCTTATTCCATTTCCTGATGTTTTAAAAGAAGAAACACTGCCTTGATTATATGAATACACTCAGAAAGTACATTTAGCTTGTAGTGTTGAATTCTCTTAAAGGAATGCTTAAATTTTTTATTATTATTTTATTGTTTTAAATACTTGCCTTATTTGAATGTTTAGCAGTACTCCTTTCCCACTTATATATTGTGTGATACAATTTTGCTTGCCTATAGGAGTTTAAAAATTTTCCATGTGAAATACTCTGAATTAAACATACATGTAACTTACATAACTGTTAACAATAACAGTCTGATTTAATAAATGGTTCATTTTAAAGGTTCATGGGTGTTGCTCTTTGAATAAAACTGCTTCTGATCACTTATCAAAAACTCCAGAGTAGCTTCAAGTACTACAAAGCTGGGCGATGGCACATGTCTATAATCCCAGCAATTTAGGAGACCAAGGCAAAAGGGGACTGCATTTGGGGCCAACCTCACAACTTAGCAAGACCCTGGCTCAACATAAAATTTTAAAAGATTAGGGATGTGTTAGTGGTACAGAGTGCCCCTGGATTCAGTCTCCTTTATTAATAATAAATAATAAATGAAAAGTTAAAAAACTACTTCAGCAATATAATTTTCTGTTGTACATATTCATATTGTCTAGTAGCTTTTATGTCATTTTTTTAGGTTAAAAAAATCTATATTTTCCAACTTCTTGTGATCTTAAATTAAAACTCAACTTGCCATCTAATTTCAGCATACCTTGTCTTCATTTTAACTGCATTCTTTATGTTATGTTTTATAATGATACTATGAGTTGTTAATATATACACAAGCAGATTTAGGGTTCAAGGGAAAGCACCATTATTATCAGATTATCTAGTTTGAAAAAATAAATGAAGTTTGGGTAAATGAATTTTAGAAGTAACTGCAGTATTCCACCCTTGCCTGTATCTGCCTCTTTTGCAATACAGTTTATAGCTCTTTCCATTAAGAGGTGAGTACTATTCCTGCTCCCTTAAATCTGGGTATCCCTAAGGTTTGCTTTGGCCGTTACCCTATGCAAAAATAATATGCCAATACTAAACTAGGCCTCAAGAGGCCTTCCAAGTTTCAGTTAACTCTCTCAGAACTCTTTCTCTACCCTGAGAGTAAGCCCAGGGTCACCTGCTGAAGACCAGAATCCTCATGGAAGAGAGTTATACCAAGTAAGACCAGCCATGCCCAAGTTCCCCTTCTGGCTGACTGTAGACAGGTAAGCAAGCCCATTCAAGACAAGCCTAGGGCTGGGGAGATAGCTCAGTTGGTAGAGTGCTTGCCTTGCAAGCACAGGGCTGGTTCGATCCCCAGCACCACAAAAAAAAAAAAAAAAAAAAAAAAAAAAAAAAGCCTAGCCTAACCACTGACCCATTAACTCATGCACAAAAATAAAGGCTAATTTTCTTACACCTAAGTTTTGAGGTGAATTATTTCGTGCAACATTATTGTGGCAATAAATAGTTGAGCTGGGTGCAGTGGTGCACACCTGTAATCCCAGCAGCTTGGAAGACTTGAGGCAGGAGAATCATAAGTTCAAAGCCAGCCTCAGCAACCTAGTGAGGCCCTGGTGCCCTAAGCAACTTAAAGAGACCCTGTCTCTAAAAAATAAAAAAGGGCTGGGGATTTGGCTAAGTGATTAAGCGCACCTGAGTTCAGCCCTTGGTACCAAATAAATGAAAATCGTTGATACATGTTCAATATTATTATCAAGTGACTTGTATCACTTGGTTATTTAGGCAAAAAAAAAAAAAAAATGACCTATTATCTTCATAGAACAGAAATAAGGAACCACGTTCAATTGTACTAATTCAATTTGGTTATAAAAAACACATCTTATGGCTTCAACAAACAGGATTTGACTTGCTCTTTTGGGTAGCCTATATAGTCAAGAGCCTATATAGTCATTCAAGGTTTGTTTCTGACTTTACAAAAATGCAGGTTCAAATTTAACTGAAGAAAATATGACAATTAAAGTCTGTCTTCTCAAGTGTGCTTATGGTTAAAAGCTGGCAACATATATATATTTTTTAATAAAGCTCAACTATGGCCACATAATGAAAACATATTGTTACTGGTGTTGCAGTAGTTAAGGGTAACAGAGAGGAAGTTGGCAAAGATTTTATAATAGTAAAAATAGAGGCATTAGTCACTAAAGCCTAGCATTATATATCCTAAATAGGTAATGATAGATTTTTTTTTTTTCAGAACTTTTCTGGGAGATAAGAGAGTACCTGCAGGCTGAAGAGGCCACATATATAGTATTTACTATAAAATCAGAATAACCTTTTAATCTAGATATTAAGCTTAACCTGCTGAAATAATTTTGCAGCAAATCATTCAAGTCAGTTTTATTACCATAAGAAGAAAGAAACTGGATAATGGCTAGCTGTTCATCATTGAAATATTTTATTATTCATGAAGTTACACATAAACCTAGAAAAACAAATTGTATACTCTGGGGTAATAATTGGCCTCACTTATGTTGATTGAGGTCATCCATCTATGCCCATATTACTAAATCCAGTGAATACATTTTAGTGCTTATTTATTCTCTATTCTGTTTATTCTGCCTCTTCAAGACTTTCAGTCCTTCTTGACACTTGTGACACTGTTTCTTCCTTTTCTCCTTCCCAATAATAGACAAAAGGGGGAGAGGGCAGTCAGTACCTAGCAGCCGTGGTATGTGGAGGGAAAGTCTCTACATCTTTTTCTAAGTAAGGGATATCCATAGGCTTCATATTGTGACACATTTTAAGCTATCACTGCTGCCTTTCCCAACTTAAAATTAATTTGGGCAGATGAGATGACTTCAAAAGCATTTTCAGGTTATAAATATTTATTAAAAGATTTAAATAAGAATAATATTCATTTGTGTTGTGTTCTGTAAATTATGAAACACCTCCATTTCCACTTTTAGAAAATCTTACCCTTTCTCTACCAACTTATTTCACACCCATATTTTCACAAAATCATCTCTGATCACCATAACTGACATTCATATTCCTTTTGGATTTTTCTAATTCTTTTATTATAAACCTGCCTCAGGTTGTACTATTTTGCATCACAGTTATTATCTACTTGAAACTGCCAAATAGATTACTCCCAAGACAACTGAAATGTTTATTAAATAGGCAATTCAAAATATCTTCTTATAAACAGGTTCAGAAATACCCTGTTTTTCATTCTCGCCTGTGGGCTTTTTTTTTTTTTTTTTTTTAATTTATAAAGAATAGAAGTTTATGTGACTTACAGTTCTGGAGGCTGGGAATTTCCAGAGGATGATGCCAGTTTCTGTTTAGCATCTGGTGGAAGGCCTTCTTGCTGCTTCCTTCCTAGGCACTGCTCTTGTTTGAAATTTCATTTTTCACTAAACTCAGTAAACCAGTAGATGTTAAATTAGTCCTAATTTCATCAGAACTCTGTGTGTGTGTTTGTATATGTATTTTAATAAGTGGAAAGTGTAGGAATGAATCTTCTGGCCCCAAATTGAAAATCATATCTCAGAAGCCATTTCTTAAGGAGAGGCTAAAATTGATTGTTTTAATATGCTGATTTTAAGTCCTTTGGGTATAGGCCGAGGAGTGGAATAGCTGAGTCAAATGGTGGTTCCATTCCAAATTTCTAAGGAATCTCCACACTGCTTTCCAGAGTGGCTACACTAATTTGCAACCCCACCAGCAATGTATGAGTGTACCTTTTTCCCCACATCCTCGCCAACACCTATTGTTGCTTGTATTCTTGATAATCGCCATTCTAATTGGGGTGAGATGGAATCTTAGGGTAGTTTTGATTTGCATTTCTCTTATTACTAGAGATGTTGAACATTTTTTCATGTATCTGTTGATTGCTTGTAGATCTTCTGTAAAGTGTCGGTTCATTTCCTTAGCCCATTTGTTGACTAGGTTATTTGTATTCTTGGTGTAGAGTTTTTTGAGTTCTTCATATATTCTGGAAATTAGTGCTCTATATGATGTATGAGTGGCAAAAATTTTCTCCCAGTCTGTAAGCTCTCTCCTCGCATTGCTGATAGAATCCTTTACTGAAAGAAAGCTTTTTAGTTCGAATCTATCCCAGTTATTGATTCTTGCTTTTATTTCTTGTGCTATGGGAATCCTGTTAAGGAAGTCTGATCCTAAGCCAACATGTTGAAGATTTGGACCTACTTTTTCTTCTGTAAGATGTAGGGTCTCTGGTCTGATTTCAAGGTCCTTGATCCATTTTGAGTTGAGTTTTGTGCAGGGTGAGAGGGGTTTAGTTTCATTCTGTTGCAAATGGATTTCCAGTTTTCCCAACACCATTTGTTGAAGAGGCTATCTTTTCTCCATTGCATATTTTTGGCCCCTTTGTCTAGTATGAGAAAATTGTATTTATTTGGGTTTGTGTCTGTGTCCTCTATTCTGTACCATTGATCTACCTGTCTATTTTGGTGCCAATACCATGCCGTTTTTGTTACTATTGCTCTGTAGTATAGTTGAAGTTCTGATATTGCGATACCCCTACTTCACTTTTCCTGCTAAGGACTGCTTTAGCTAGTCTGGGTTTCTTATTCCAGATGAATTTCATAATTGCTTGCTCTATTTCTGTGAGGTACATCATTGGGATTTTAATAGGAATTGCATTGAATCTGTATAGCACTTTTGGTAGTATGGCCATTTTGACAATATTTATTCTGCCTATCCAAGAACATGGGAGATCTTTCTATCTTCTAAGGTTTTCTTTAATTTCTTTCTTTAGTGTTCTGTAGTTCTCAAAAGAGGTATTTCACCTCTTTTGTTAGATTGATTCCCAAGTATTTTATTTTTTTCGAAGCTATTGTGAATGGGGTAGTTTTCCTAACTTCTGTTTCTAAGGATTCATCACTTATGTATAAAAATGCAATAGCTTTATGAGCACTGATATTATATCCTGCTACTTTACTGAATTCACTTATGAGTTCTAAAAGTTTTCTGGTGGAATTTCCGGGTTCCTCTAAATATATAATCATGTCATCAGCAAATAGGGATAGTTTGAGTTCTTTTCCTATTCATATCCCTTTAATTTCTTTGGTCTGTCTGATTGCTCTGGCTATAGTTCCAAGGACAATGTTGAATAGAAGTGGTGAAAGAGGTCATCCCTGCCTTGTTCCAGTTTTTAGGGGGAGGACTGCTTTAAATTTTTCGCCATTTAGAATGATATTAGCCATGGGGTTAGCATAGTTAACCTTTACAATGTTAAGGAATGTTCCCACTATCCCTGTTTTTTCTAGTGTTTTGAGCATGAAGGGATGTTCTGTTTTATCACATGATTTTTCTGCATCTATCTAAATAATCGTGTGATTCTTGACTTTAAGTCTGTTGATATGGTGAATTACACTTGTTGCTTTCCAGATGATGATCCAACCTTGCATCCCTGGGATAAAACCCACTTGATCGTGGTGCACTATCTTTTTAATATATTTTTGTATGCGATCTGCTAAAATTTTGTTAAGAATTTTTGCGTCGATGTTCATTAAGGATATTGGTCTGAAATTTTCCTTCCTCGATGTGTCTCTGTCTGGTTTAGGTATCAGGGTGATATTGGCTTCATAGAAGGAGTTTGGGAGGGTTCCCTCCTCTTCTATTTCATGGAATACTTTGAGGAGTATTGGAATGAGCTCTTCTTTAAAGGTTTTGTAGAACTTGACTGAGAACCCATCTGGTCCTGGGCTTTTCTTTGTTGGTAGGCTTTTGATGACTTCTTCTATTTCATTTCTTGAAATTGATCTATTTAAATTGTGTATGTCCTCCTCATTCAGTTTAGGCAATTCATATGTCTCTAGAAACCTGCTGATGTCTTTGAGATTTTCTATTTTGTTAAGAGTATAGATTTTCAAAATAGCTTCTAATTATGTTTTGTATTTCAATTGTGTCTGTCGTGATATTTCCTTGTTCATTCCGAATTTTAGTAATTTGAGTTTTCTCCTTCTCTTTGTTAGTGTGGCTAAGGGTTCATCAATTTTGTTTATTTTCTTGATACTAGCTTTTAAAAAAAGGAAAAGAAACCACCTCCTTAAATTGAAGCAGGTATAAAATATTTAAAACTTATAAATAGTTCAAGAAATTCCTTTTTAGAATCCATTATCTCTTTAATATTCTCTTAATAGAAGTGCAAGTAAATTAGGACTGGGTTTGTGACTCAGTAGTAAAGGCTTACTGGGCACATCTGAGCCCCTGGGTTCAATCCTCAGCATCACACAAAAATAAATAAAGGTATTGTGTCTCTCTACAACTAAAAAAAAAAAATAAAAAAAAATTGTAAATGCAAATAAATCAACACAAGATGCTCATTATGTAAAAATCAGGATTTAAAGATAGCTTTTCTGCATTGAACTAATGAAATGGAATATCAAATTATGGACTTTCTAAGTTTTGTCATATGACTAATTAAAGTTATAACTGTAAACAGATGAAATATATAGGGCCTTGTAATACAAAGAATATTTTTTTTCCTTTATTCATTGATGTGTTGAGAACAGTTTTATTTATGTTCTGTATGACTTGGCTATAAAATTCAGTAGTCATTTCTGTTGCTTTTCAAGCCTGACAAACAGACTCTGAATAAAGAATGAATACCAGCCTTGAATGAACATTTCAGACACTTTTTTTTAATGGGCTAGTTATCAATACCTTTTTCTTATTATTGTAAGGCCAGCTGCTCTGACTTTTCTTTTTTCCCCTTTAGAAAAAAAAGAAAGAACAGCATGTATTGAAGTCATTTTTTTTAGGATACTTATAGTTTCTTTTCTGTAAATTTGGTAATGATTTTGAATATCTATATAAATGTGATCCTTGTGGGCCATTTGTATATTATATTCAAACACTTTGATAAATTTCTTATTTATCCATATTGCCTTTAGGCTAGATTTTTCAATACTACTTTTTTTTTCACTTTAAAACTTTATTTGCTCTTTTAATTGAACATGAATCCAATTAAAATACTACTCTTGATATAGGATCCAAATGTCTTCAGAATTAGTAAAATTTCCCATCTACCTCTCTGACCTGGGAACAGTGTTAAAAGACACAAAAGCCATTAAATCACAATATGTCTTCTATAATAACATCTTCCAGTATTACTTAAAGCATCTGTTTGATTCTTACCTAAGAAAGCCATGAAGTGTACTTTAAAATACATAGGAACTATTTAGACCATTCCAAATAGAGGAACATATCTCCTCTTATTAATGATTTATTTTTATTATATAGTATTATATTTCTTTCCACATATTCAGGAAAGATTTTGGATGCCTACAGAGTTTTGAGACTGCTGGTGCTGGGTATTGGGGCCACAGCCGTGAATAGACAGAGCCCTCCTTTCTGAGATACAGATAAATTAACAAAAAACAATGGATGTTATGTTAGGGAAGCTTTATGCACAGAGATCAAATGTTGTCTAAGAAGTCAGGAAAGGCCTTCTAAGGGAAATGATACTGTGGTTTTGAGGTTCACTTTTAAACACACCAATGTTGAGAAGTTTTCCAGCCTAGATGTCTAGAAAGGCTTAGTGCAGAGCATGCAGGAGTGGAAGGGCCAGGAGTAGATCAGGAAAGTAAGCAGGAGCAAATCATGAGAGGATCTTAAGAATCATGTTAAAGGGTTTGTATTTTATTCCACAGGCAATAAAATTGCAGGCGTGACATTAGAATGACCGTGAAGTGGTGAATGAATTGAAAGTCAGCTTTGAGAAAAGACCAGTCAAGCTGTTAGAACAGGTGACAAGTAATAGGGATATTTAGGGTGGTGGCAGAGGAGTTAGATAAGGATATCCAAGAGATAATTTGAATAAACTAGACTTGGACATTGGAAATGGGAGTCGAAGATGACAACTGGGGTCTGGAGTTAATGATATAAGGAATGTTAGGGGAGGAGCAAGTACGTGAAGGTTGGGTGATATAGTTTGGGACTTAAGACTGGAAGAGGATTACTGATGTGGTTGGAGTCATGAACCTTTTATTTGTGGAAGGAAACTTCTGCAGGAAAGAGGAAGGGTAGTTGTGAACAGCTAGACTTGAAGGTCTGATACCAAAAATGGTTAGAAAATGGCATCTGTTTTCCTCTGTAGATGACAACACTGCTCGGGATGATTGAGGAACAGAAGGAGTGTTGACAGTTTTAAGAAAAGTAGAGATGGTGTGAAATAGTTCTTATTAAAAATGAGAAAGCTTTCTAGGGACATAGGAAATTATCAGACAGAATTAAAGCAATTTTGAGGTTGGCAACCATGTATTTATAGTGACTTCAATAAACAATTATGTGGGACTTTTTGTTTTCAGCACTCTGAAGACAGTTGTCAGACAACAATTCATCAGGTTGGGGTTTTGAGTGGGATGCAAGGACAATCTCTAGGGAACATTGACTGATCTTAATACCTCAATCCCATGATTGAATTCCTGGGTTGAGATTCTTTTTATCTAAATTGCTGTAATGCAACATTGATCTCTTTTTCTCATTAAGTACATTTACAGGTTCTCCTGGATTGTCAGTCATGCAGACAAATCTTCATGTCTTTGTAATACTTTGTTCTAGTTCCCCTAAACTCAACATCATCTTGGTTTTCTTTCTACTTAAGTTCATTATGATGCCCCTCCTTTTTATCCTTTTAAACCTGTATAACTTACATCTTCTCATTTTAATGTGTTTAACTACCCTTTATTCAGTTATCTTTCCAATCTAGAAATCTTCTAAATATTCTTCCAGAGACAATTCTGTCATGAAGGTTATGTAATTTGAAACAAAGGAGAAGCAAAAAAAGACTGTTTGGAATTTTGACACTTGCCTCTTTCTTTCATGTCTGAGTTATCTCATCTGCCTAATTGTACTCTGTCAGCAGAAATCCTTTTTCTTTTGACAATGTATTCCTTAACTCAGATGATACTTACATATTATAGTCTATTAACTTTGGGTTTTAGAGCATATTAAGATGAGGCCAAATTTTAAGGTTCAATTCTTGGATTGGTTAACTTTCCACAGCTCTTTGGCAGTAAATTCTTTACCCTTAGCAAGCTTTCTCAGAAATGTCCGGCCAAGGGTCTCAGCAAAAGAATATGGATAATTCAATGTAAGCTACTTATCTTTATTATAAAATAACTCAGAGAAGGCCTACTAGCCAATTTCTAGGTTGTGCATCTTAACATCAAAGACCAATCCATTACGGTTAGTGCTGTTTGTGTCCTTTTGGTTGTTTAATCTTTTTCATTGTGTAACACATGCACAGAAAGGTGCAGCTGTTTTCTATTGTAGTATAACCATTATCCAGGTCAAGACATAGAATATTGCCATCACTCCAGAATGCCACCTCCTAATTCCCACCTCTTCCCTAACTCTAACCTCAGTGAAAATCACTTTGCTTCTATTTAAACTTTTACAACCTAAGCATGTGTTTTGGAATACTGTCATTTAATTTTGCCCAAAGTTTGTGCTTAATGAAATGAATCTTTCAGTTCATTATATGTTGTTCTTTTTGTTTGTTTGTTTGTTTGTTTGATTTACTTCATTGTGTTTCTGAGATTCGGCCATGTTCTTACATGTAACTGACTTGTTAATATTCATGGTCCATGATGTAAATACACAATTTATCCATTCTTTTGATGGATATTTTAGTTTACACTAGGGGGTTTTTACTAATAAGACTGCTTTGAACATTTTTGCGAGTATTTCTTATTCATGGGTAGACATTTCTGTTAAGTATACCAAGAAGTAAAATTAATCATAAGATGTGCATATCTTCAGTCTTAAGATATAATGCCAAAGTGCTTTCCAAAGAAGTTGTGCCAATTTATACTCACACTGGCAGTCCGAGAATTCCTGTTGCTTCACATCTTGCTACCCTCTGGAATTATTCTGTTTAATTTTAGGTATTCTTGTGGACATGTGGCATTATCTTATAGTTTAAATTTTCTTTTACATAATTACTAATAATGTTGAGTATCTTTTTAAGTGTTTTTTAGCCATATCTTCTTTCTCTCTGGCAGCTGTCTCCTTTAATGGTGCCCTTTGAAAAGAGGTTATTACTAAGTTTAATGTAGACCATTTAATCAGTTTTTATGGGTTGTGCTTTTTGTGTCCTATTTAAGAAATGTTTTCTTGTGCTAAGGTTACAAATGATTATCCTGTATTGTCTGTATTCAAGAGATTTTATTGTTTTATCTTTTATATTTAGATTATAATCCATCTGGAATTGTTTTGCTTGTGTGTGTGGTGTGAGGTAGAAGTTTTGTTTTTGTATCCAATCAAGCCAGTGTCATTCTACTGAAAAGATTATCCTTTTTCCACTGTTCTCCAGGGCTATTTTATCAAAAATACATAAACACAGATAAGAAATATATATTTACGCTGATATGTGACTGTATAATATGGATTATATGACAGCATAGACATATACAAATACACGAGTCTATTTATAGACTTTATTGGTCTCTCCTTAACACTAGTATCACATTTTAAAAATTGTTACAGCCTTAAAATAAGTGATATCCAGAAAGCAAGCCTGTCCTTCTTGTTTTTCTTTTAAGATTATCTTTACTATTCTTTATTCTTGATTCTTCATTGCTTCTTGACCATTGACTAGAATCAAATTTATTCTTGGTTCTTTACTTTTTTATGTACATTTTAAAATCAGGTGGAAGTTAATTCCTTAACATTCAGAGGCAGAGCAATGGATTGGCTTTGGGTAAGTGGGAGCCCATTACATAGCCTTCATTTTTGCCACTGTAGCCATTGTTTATATATCCATGCAAATGTTTCTGGCCTTAGTACATACAGTAGGCCTACCTCAACTGAACATTTAAATGTCTCCAGAATTCTCTGCCTCTAATGAGCAGATCTTTAGTCAGCTCTGTTGACTCTTCCTCAGTAACAAATAAGGGCCTCCTTGTAAGCTACCAAACTCAGCTTTCACACTTAAGATTTTAACCTCTTGTTAACAGTCCTCACTTTCTCATCCCTCTGCAGAGCCTCACAACTTAGCAGTAAGCAGCCAGCCCCATTGTCCTTGTAGGCATTGTTTTCCCCATTCCATTCAAATTGCTGAAACATTGCACATAGAAAGGCATTCTCTCCAGCATTTTTTCCCCAACACATTGGTGAAATCTAACAAATGGGCCACTATCTTGTGGGAGGGACTCCATGCACACAGAACTCCAGGATGCTATCCACTTTGCCCACCAAGCAATGAATAAGATAGTATAAAATTCTTTTCTAACACTTAAATTTTCAGACTACTCCTGCCACCGCCTATGTTAATTTAGGTCCTTGGAGATGAGTATACCGAGGTAGGATTCCATATGTAAGGAATTTATTACGGAAATGCCTATGATAAAAAAAAAAAAGATAGAGCAACCAGAAAAGGGATGTGGAAACCTTCATAGGCCAAAGAAAAGGAATGGAAAAGGAGAACTGATTGCAAAGTGTCTTAGACTGAAGTGCTAAGAAAGTTTTAGCAAGGCCTACGGGGAGTCGTGAAGCCAAAGTTGCCTCTTAGAGGAATGGACTAGTATTCCTAACCCTGCTCTGTGCTCTGCCAAGCTTAACCTTGACATGAATGTGATGGTAGATCCAGAAGGCCAACAGCCAAGGCCATCATAGTCAACTATGCTTTCCTCTGCAGGTGATGTGAATGGTACATTTTCATGGCCATCATAGATTGCTTTGGACCTTCACCAAAAATCAAATGATTGTATGATTGTGGATCTATTTCTGAGTTCTCTACTGTTCTATTGGTTTGTTCATCCTCTGCCAGCACTACAATTTTAATTACTGGTACCTTTTCTAAGTCTTGGAGTCAGGTATTATAAACCCTCCAATTTGTTAGTTTTCAAGATTGTTTTAGCATATTCTAGGTCCTTAGCAGCATTTCCATCTGAAATTTAGAGTAAGCTTGACAATTTGTTAAAAAAAAAAAAAAAAAAAGAATTGGTGGCATTTTTGACTGAATTGAACTGAATCTATAGCTTAACTTGGAGGACATTTGGCAGCTTAACAATTTTTGAGGTTTCCAGGTTTTGAGCATGGATTATCTCTGTTTAAGTTCTTTTGAGTTCTCAGTTGTGTTTTATAGTTTTTGACAGAGGTATTGCATATCTTCTTTTTTCTTTCTTCCTTTTTAAAATGTTTTTGGCAGTAATTAGATTTTTGAAATTTTACTTTCTAGTTGTTTGCTGTTAATATGCAAAAGTACAGTTGATTTTTATTAACTTTGTGTCCTATAAACTGACTAATTTATAAACTGGCTCATTTATTCTAATAGTTGTTTTGTAGATTCCTTAGAAATTTTAATGTAAACAATCATGCCTCATGCCATCTATAAATAGACATTATGTTCTTCCTTTCTGATCTGGGTACCTTTTATTTCTTGTTCTTTTATTACCCTGGATAGCACCTTCAGTACAGTGTTGAATAAAAGTGATATGATTCTGAGAGCAGACATTCTTTATTTGATCCCATCTTCAGTAGGAAAGCATTCTTTATTTCTCCATTAAGTGTGATATTAGCTGCAGGGTTTTTATCCATGCCCTTTACCAAAATGGGGATGTTCTCTTCTGGACCAAATTTGCTAAAAGTTTTTATCTTGACTTGGAGTTGAATTTTGTGTGATGCTTTTTCTGTATCTTTTGAACTGTTGATATGGTTTTTCTCTGTTTTATTAATAGGATTGGTTACATTGATTTTCAAACGTTAATAAACTTGCATTTCTAGAATAAACGTACTTTATCCATGACCCTCTTCATATATATTTGGATTTGATTTATTTTGTTGGACTTGATTTGCTGATGTTTTATTAATGATTTTTGTATTGCTGTTCAGGAGAAATCATAGTTTTCTTTTTCAGGAAATGTCTTTGTCAGATTTTCATATTAGTATTACGCTGGCCTTATAAAAGTGTTCCCACCTCTGTTTTCTAGTAGTTCATGTAAAACTCATATTACTTCTTTTTCAAAAAAAAGTTTAATGAAACTCACCAGTGAAACCACCTAGGCCTACTATTTCCTTTATGGGATAATTATATAAAAGATTTAATTTTGTTAACAGAAATTAAGATTTTCATTTGTGTCCATGTCATCTGACTTGTTGAATTTATTGGCATAAAATTGTTAGTAATACATATTTATTGACCTTGTAATAACTAGAATATGGTGATAGTATAGGTTTCATTTTATTTATGGTCCTGGGAATCCAAAAGGCTTCTTGAATCTGTGGCTTGATATCTGTCATCAGTTTTGGAGCCTTCTCAGTCCTTATCTCTTAAATTTTTCTGCTCTGTTTTCTTTTTTTTTTTTCCACCTGGAATTCCAGTTACCTACATGTTAGTCTTTCTCACTGTCTCCTGTTTTCCTCTTACTCCCTGTTCTATATTGTCTATCCCTTTGCCTGTGTTTTATTTGAATGTTTTCTTTTGTCTTCTTTTATAATTTACTTAATCTGTGTTGCGTCTGCTATTGTACTCATCGACTGAATTCCTAACTTCTGTTATGTATTTCTCATTTCTAGAATTTCTTATTTGTAAAGAAAATTCTAGTTCTATTTTCTAGTTCTCTATCAAAATTTTTAATCTTGCCTTTTATCTCCTTGAACATAGTAAGGACAGCTAGTTTACAATCTCTGAATCTGATAATTCCTGTGCAGCCTTTAGGATCTCAATATAAAGTAGGAAAGTTCCTCTGGCCTCCCACTAAGACCAGACCCACACCACTTTCTATCCTCCTTGCAGCCTGAGACTGACAGAAGTACTGTTTATTTTCTCAAGAGCTTGCTCAGAAATCATTAAACTCATCCAGGAGAAAAGTGACTAAACACTAAACCATAATATACCCCCAAATCTTGACTTGGTAATTCTTTCCTATCTTGTTATCCCTCAGGTGGTTTGAAGCACCTATCTTTAATATTTTCCAGATTTTCTCATTGCCCTTTTCAATAGGATAAGTCCAAATTCCCTGCTCTACCATTACAGAAGAGATTGGCTAACCCAGTTGTCAACAAAAAGGAAATTGATGTGTAAAGCCCTTTTTTGCTTCTTCTACAAAGTAATATTAATAACGAAGCATTTTTTATCTTAAGTATGAGTTATATACTTAAATGCAGTTTACAATTTTTAACTGAGTTCTTTAACAAGTAAACAGTATGTTGTATGCAGCTGCATTTAAAGACACATCAAAACAAAAAGAGAACTGTGAACAATCAAGTTATTTTTAACTAACAAAGCAAATTGTTCAAAAGCAGAAACACAGAGGCTTATATAAATGGAGACAGTGCATCCCTGGAGTATTTTGAGGAATAAGAAAAAAATGAAGTGACAGACCTGTCAAATGACTCCGAATTTACTGCTTGGGACTTAGACTGCTATTTGGAGCTGTGCAACTTGGAAAAACTTCACCATAAATCAGAATCCCCCAAGGCACTTCACTTTGAGGCATTCTTGCTCAAGGAAAGGCTAATGTGTTTGAAATATCATTTATACTTCAGTACTGTTTTAACATTTTAGTGACTCTAGAATCTTTGTTGATTATAAATGATCTCCTAACAGGTATCACTGATAAAACTTCTGCTAGAGGGCAGAGACTGAATCTTTCTCATCTTTCCTCTCCTAGTTCTTGGCACAATGCATGTTAAAATATTAGCTATCTAGAATCCTTGAGAAATAAACCATTCTAGATAAATCTCCTTTTCAGATAACTAAGGATTAAAATTTTATGTACTGTAAAGGAAATGTTACTATCATTACTACCAACAACCCCCACCAACAATCTGTAATTTTTGTTCAGGCACTATTCCAAGTAGTTTATTCATACAACACGATGAGATAAGAAATGGTTTTAATCTCCATTTCATAGAGGAGGGAGTTGCAGTCCAGAGCTGTGATGGTTCATGTCCCATAGCTTATATCGTGTAGGGACTGAATAAGGCCTAGATATGAATCCAGCTCTGACTCTACAATTCTTGACCAAAAGCATTATTATTACTGAACGCTACTACGAATTTCTTGGACTTATAAAAAGAATATTTTAGACATTATTTCCATTTAAGAATGAAACTAATGTAGCACTTATTAGAATGTATTATAATTATTTATATTACTGTCTTCTGTTAGAATCTTGAGAACTTAATCACTTTTGTGTTCTCAGACCTCAGCATAGGCCATAGTTCATAGGAGGCTTTCAGTAAATGGCTGTTAAAATAATGAAAAACTGGATGAATGAGTGTCATTATCATCAAAATTACTTACTGGGATGTGCTAAAAATATAGAAGTAGAAATAGATGTAGATTATTGTGCATAAATCTAATATAAGGTAGTGTTTTCAATCCTTGTTCTTGAAACTTGCTTTCTTTGAGAAAAGTTCTAGGTAGCTTTTTTTCTTTCTGCTGATTTCTTTCAACATTCAATTAATATTTACTAATAGTTATTATATTCTGGGCATATAAGACTGCTGTGTGCTTGAAAATAAGAGAAACAGATTCAAAGTGTCTTCTAGCCATTTTCTCATGGAGGACTGAAGCTAGTACAGCTGAACCTTTTTTGGGAGGTTATCATAGGGAATTTTCTGGTTTTAAACAGAATCCTCTTTACCGTTCTATTTATATTGACCTGTCGGCATGATTTTTGCCTCATCACTAATACAGTGCATAGCAGATACTTCTGGTTGGCTTCTATCTACCCTCTGGTTCACTTACATTGTCAGTTCATAGAGTGAGGAGGAATAGCCTGCTATTTACCCAGTGATTATCAAACCTGGCTGATCATCAGAATCATCTGTGGAACTTTTAGAAACTTCTCAGCCATTATCGTCTCATCAAATATTTCTTCTTTCCGGTTCTCTATATTCCTGTGGGAATTGGAGTTCAGGGAATCATTACAAGCATCTGACACTCTGACTGCTGCTTTTACTCTAAGAAAATCTTTTCATTTCTTACCCAGGTGTCTCAGGTCTTCTGTCAGCATCCATGAAACTAACCCAAAATTAGAATAAAATCATAGGCCCTTCTGATATACTCAACTAACCATGGCTATCCTGTTGATCAGGTTGTCTGAGATTTGCTTGGAACTGGATCCATCAAATATGATTGACTTTTCCCTTTTTATTCTCAGGCTTTCTGCATCATTCCATGAAGATTCTGAAAATTGGGCATATCATAGAGGCCTTACTCTCAGAACCAATGTTTGGTCTCTAAACCCACACCAGAAAGGAACACTTTCTCCCTTGGAAACATGGCTATATACAATCTTTTTTCCTGTAATAAATGAAAGAAGACAGACAGTATTAGAACTGGAATTTGTTTTGGGTCTAGGCCTCAGGGGTCTAGGTTGGAAACAACATCTACCCGTTTTCAGAAGCCTCCTGCCCTCACCCGCAAGCTGAAAAATTGGGCCATTAACTTTGTTTCTTAAAGTTTTATTTGGAAGTAATTTCAAACTTACAGAAAAATTACAAGAGTAAGAATAGTACAAAGAACAGCCCTATACCTTAATCCAGATATACCTATTATTCACTTCTTACCTAATTTCTCTTATCACTTACTCTACATGTGTGATCATGTGTGGGGTGCAGGTACCTGTATGCATTTGTGAGGTGGAGTGGGCACTGGAGATTGAACCCAAAAGCACTTTACAACTGAGTCACATCCCAGCTCTTTTTGTTTTTTATTTTGAGACTGTCTCCCTAAGATACTTGAGGGTCTCACTACATTGCTCAGGCTGGCCTCGAACTTGCAATCCTCCTTCCTCAGCCTCCTGAATCATCATTTGCACTTTTTAAACAAACCTGGGAGTGATACACAATCAGACCTTTTATTTTTGTATATAACCTTACACTTGAGATCAACCTTTTCCCTAATTCTATTCTGTTGCAAATAATACTAGCTTGAAGTTTTATGTACTTGGGTTGCCTTTGAGAACCTAAGGAACTTGGTAGTTGAGGGTGTGAGCAAGGAAATGACTATTCCTACCTCACAGGAATTTTACATTTTACATTATGGTTCCATGTGAATATAATACATTACTGACCTCAAAACATGTTTTTTTGAGGTGCCATTAAAATTGTAATAAAACAATTTTAATTAAATGTTAATTTAATTAATTAAATGTTAAAATTGTAATAAAACAAAATAAATTGTTCCTCCCTTAGATTTAGATATAATTTAAAGCTTCATGGTTTATACCATTATTTGGAATAATTTTAAAACATTTTTTTAAATATTAATTTTCTTAAGAACTTTATGTATGTTGGTAATGTATGATTTGTATTAAAAACCTGCAGCAAAAGAATTTCAACTGATTATCTCACATTGAAAACATTTGCAAATGCTAACACTATACAAATTATATTAATTATGGCCTGTAGTAACTGCATGGTACCAGTCTTATGTGTAGAAAAAGAAAAGGAGGTTAAAGAAAAGGTACAAATGAACCAGTTGATAATTGAGATTAATTATTTTAATTATCTGGAACTCTGTGCACATGTCCTTGGCACCACTATAATGTCAAGTAAAAAAGACAGAAAATATTCTCTGAATATTTTAATGAATTATAACACCAAAACGTAGATAGAGATGGGCAGAAATTGTAGCCAGGTTGCTTGTACTAGTTTAGAGACTTAGTGCCAGATCCACATTAATTCCACAGCTCATTTTAAGGAAAAGAAGAGCTGGTTTTAATTAGGATTAAAGTTCCCTGCTGTGATATGTACTTAAACAAGAAAAAGAGAATGTCAAGTTAACTTAAAATGACACAGAGGCTGTCTTCCTAAGAAATAGAGCAGGAACTTCTTACCATAATTTTACATTGTTAAAGCAAATAATATATTATTCTACCAAAATTTTATCTAACTTTAAGAAAATATCTCAACTACTTTGTTACAGAAAAAGGGAGAAGGCATTTTCTATTTGTTATACATAAAATTTAATCAACTCTATTATGAGTATATCATCTACCTACCTTAAGAAATATACACTAACCAATATTTTGTTATGCACATACCTATATATATATTATGAATATATACACATGTGTACTCAAAATTACATTTCATAATATGTGTGTATATGTAGATAGATCAGGAAAATGTTGGTGCGTACTCCTTAGAAATATGAAGCATTTTTTGTGAACAGTTTTCAAACTTTGTATTCATGGTACAAATATGGCTTGCATTTTTTCAACAATAGGTTTGTGAGTTTCATCAGTGATGATGTATTGGCTCTAGTTCATTCATTGTCACTGTCAGAATAATATCCCAGTGTGAAAATAGACTGCAACTGATTTATTTATTCTCCTCTTAATGACATTTTTTAGGTTGAGCCATATGAAATTTCTGGTTTTCCAGGAAAAGATGATTAACTTTCTAACATTCTCATGCATATGTGAAGAATGTGACACTGGTGAAGGATGGGGCTCCGTGGCATGACTTAGATATTCCAAGGACAGGGATGGTGGTGTACAGCACCAGGGATACATTCAGAGATGTGGGCCTAGAATTATACTCCTGGGAACCAGAGAGAGAATTCTGATAGAGAGGCTGGGGACGCTCAGCTCACTCCTGTAAGAACCTAACAGTAACAGAATATGGTGGTGCACCCTGTGACTTGGGGGGCTGAAGCAGGAGGATTGCAAATTGGAGGCCAGCCCTGTCTCAAGATAAAATGGGTTGGGATGAAACTCTGTGGTAGAGCTTCCTGGGTTCAATACTCTCCCCACCCCCTGTCCCCCAGACAAGGAAGAATAAACTCATAGGCTATAAACCACTATGGTTGACTGGTACCTTAGGTAAGGAGCTGCAGGCGGGCCAGGAGAGAAAGGCTGCTGGGTGGTATCCTAGGAGAGCCCAGAGCCCAGAAGACGACAGGCAGGTTGAGCTAGACAGCGTGAAGAGCAGTTGCATGTCAAAGGGTTGGGCTCAGGAAAATATCCTTCTTTTCCACAGACAAAGGCAATCTGTCTGAAAGGGAGAACCTCGCACAGGGTTGAAAAGCACTCAGGGCAAGCAAACTGCACCTTCCTTTCCCATCCCATCCTCTACAAGGCTGAAAACTAGGAAAGTGAAGCACAGAGTGGTCTGAACCAGTCTAATCTGCCCCAATAGTTTGTTACTAAAGACGTACTTCCTACTACAGTAAAGATCACAATCACGCCTTGCTACAGAGGAAGGGGAAGGGGTGGGGGTTCAACTAAGAAGAGAAACTGAAGAAAAATCCTGAACCCAAAGGGAGTTCATAGGAAGAATTTACCCTGCCACCCTTTGATGGGGGAGGGGAGGCGAGGGGGGGTGACTCATGAATAGCAGCTAAAAGTAAACCAAAAGCAAATGATTTAACCATGACAAAAAGGTGAGACATTGGGGAAAGTGGATGCCACTGGGAAGCAGCCCTTAGGTTTTATCACAAGGTTAAAAAAAAAAAAAAGTTAAAAAAAAAAATTGAAGTGCTTGCTTCAGCAGCAGCACATACACTAAAATTGAAACAACACAGAGAAGTGGGGTTTATTTATTTTTATTTATTTATTTATTTATTTATTTATTTATTTATTTATTTATTGGTCTGGGATTGAACTCAGGGGCACTTAACCACTGAGTCACATCCCCAGCCCTGTTTTGTATTTTTATTTAGAGACAGAGTCTCACTGAGTTCATTAGCATGGTACCTGCACAAGGATGACATGCAAATTCTTGAAGCAGTCCATATTTTTGCAATAAAATTTTTTTTAAAAATTGAAGATAATCATAATTCCTTTTTTAGGAAGGAAACTGATTTTTTAAGAGTCAAAATATATATTCAGATTCTTAAAAATCTTATAGGCATAATCCTAATTATGCACATATAAACAGAACACTTAGATATATTGAAATATTTCAAGAACATGGGATTATTTTTTTCTATAAGTTAATATGCGTTTTTCATGTAAAAACATTTCAAAAAACTCTAAAACCATATGTAAGAGTTTTTAAGAATATCTTTTAAAGACAACACTGATGCTGGGTTAGAATCACCAGCTACATCCAGCCTGGGGTGGGAAAGAAGAAGAAACACATATGTATGTGTGTGTGCATGCATATGTATAGGCAGAGAGGGAGACTTTACTTTTGATTACTTTCATTTCTCTCTTTCCAGAATAAATTTCCCCTTCCCAAGGCCCCTCTCCGTGTCTTCTCACCCCCCACATTCCCTTCCTATTACCTCAAACCTGCTCAGCACTGTTCTGTAGCCTTCTAGCATCATTGCATCCACCATTTCTGTCTTCTTTGAGCAGAAGCAAATGCTTCGCCCCATCTCATCAACAAGCTCACCAGCTCTCTTCCTTTGCTCCAGGGGTTTTATTGTATTCTATCAGTAATCTAGTCACCAAAAAGTTTTATCACTAATAATTTACTATCTATAGGATCTTTAACAGAAGATACTAAAGACCAGAAAAGCTAAATCAAAAGAATGATAATTAACAGGTGATTTTTGGCATTTCAAAAAAGTTTGGGGCCAAAATTTACTGGATGCCTCTCAGCTCATGA
Source organism: Sciurus vulgaris (assembly GCF_902686455.1). NCBI lineage: Eukaryota > Metazoa > Chordata > Mammalia > Rodentia > Sciuridae > Sciurus > Sciurus vulgaris. Next base: position 54,759,467 of record NC_136467.1, read on the forward strand.
GATTGTGGATTGGTTTTATGGTGGAGGTGACTTATCTTTTCCTACTGAGCCTACAAGTGACGTCACATCAAGTGCAGCTCTGGAGGAAGGAACATGGTGTTGAATCCAGCTGTGGTGGCCAGCTGAGCTTTCCAGACCCACTGTTGCATATTCTATGACCTTGAAGAAGGTATTTTTCTTTGGTAAAACTCATAATATTCTGGGTGTGGCCTTTTGAAATGTTTAGATAAATCATGGCAGGCAGTCCATTACCCAATATGAGATCTATTCCTTTTAGAAATAGAATAAAAGAATAAAAGATTAGAAAATAAGAATAGAGTGTGAAACAGAGCCATCCCTAGGATGACTCAAAGTTAAAATACTTCATTCACTTTCTCAGAAAGTTAAAGGAAAAAAAAAAAAAAAACTGTATATACATATATATATGTATATTCATAAATATAAAATACATGTAGATTTATATAATATATTCTGCTAGCAAGAGCTACCTTGTTAGACATATTTTATGTGCTTCTGTAGTTTACCAACAAGATTTATTAGACTTCTGACATCACTACTTGATTCAAACCTGTATTTTCAGCAGGAAATGATTTGTCTTTGCAAAGAAAATGTGCAGTCTCTGGAGTTCTTTCAAAATGCTCTATTTTTAAAACCTAAAAATAATGCTATCAAAGTCAATTTTTTTATCAATAGTAGTACCAACTGTCTTAAGCTAATATGTGACTTTAATTTGATGTTTGTTATCTAAGCTAAAAGGTAAAAGTACTAAACTCACTGCTTCTTTTACTGGAATCCTGCTGATCTCCACAAAAATAGAAACTGTTCAAAATAATTTGGAATATAAAATTTTCCTGCAATGGTATTTTAGAAAAAAGACATTCTAGGTAAATGCCCAAACACAAGAAGACATAATATCTAAATGAAGATGTTTTTAAATAAAATATTCTCAGTCTCCCAATTTAAATGCTGGAGATTAACATTACTCTTCAACAAATCAACAAACATTAATTAACATTTATGTGACAGGCATTTCATATAAAGAGATAGCACATAGCATAAATATTCAACAAATATTTGTATAGCTCCATGGTTCAATTAAAAAAAAAAAAAACAGTGTGATGAACAAGACCCATTCATCCCGTATCTATTCAGATGTTACCCAAGTCCTCAATGGTATCAGTTTTCTCCAAACCCTGAGGTATCACAGATCTGCCTTTCATTAAGATGATATTCAGATGAGCTTTGTGACCCCTTTATCTGAAGGAATTCATGTTTACATGTCACCTCTCTAAAAACTTACTTTAGTATACACATTTATTTTTTAAAAAATGATATGACATGAATGAGGAATATATGTCCTATGCAGTGGCTTAGGACTGTCCCCTTGCCAGGAACTTGCATGAAAAGGACAAGCAACAGCTTCTCACCATTGGCTTGAGTTCAGTAGAAAGTGGATCTCCTGCCAGCGTGCACTGTGATAATGAAGGGGTATAAAAAGGAGGTTTATGGCTCCCTGATGGGCAGTGGAAATCTAAAGACGACTGACAGAGCTCCTGACGTCTGCCACTTGGTGTGTGACTTACCTAGGATTCCTTGTCACACAGGTATGACATTTTTAGAACTTGGGACATCAGAGAGAAACTGTATGGTAGAAGAAGGGGAAATGGCAATGAAAAAAAGCTAATGTTTTTTCAAACTCACATCTTAGTAAACTAAAATTAGTTACAAATCGTCTGCAAAACCTGAATATGAAATATTTCAGTTATTAGGTAAAAACATAAACAGCCAACATTCTTATGGCACTAACTATATGATTCACATGTATTATAGCATTTCATCTTCAACCATCTATAGTGTAGGTGCCCACTTAACAGAAACCAAGGCATAGCGGATTAAATAAGTGTCACGAGGTTGTCTAAATAGCTATTGGTAGAGTTAGCTTTTGGTAACAATTTCCTAAATAGGACATCATTAGCTCAGAAAATAAAAGGAACAATTGACAAATGGGATCTCATCATCTTAAAAATCTTCTGCACAGCAAAGGAAACAACAGTGAAGAGAAAATCTACAAACTGGGAAAATCTTTGCCACATTTCTCCTGACAGAGAATTAATATTCAGAATATATAAAGAGCTTCATAAATTTAACAACAAAAGAACAAGTAATACAATAAAAAATGGGTAAATGATATGTACAGATACTTCTCAAAAGAAGAGATACAAATGACCAGTGAATATATGAAAAGTTGCTCAACATCTCTAGTCATTAGGGAAACAGAAATCAAAACCATATTGAGATTCCATTTCACCCCAGTCAGAATGGCTATTATCAACAAAACAAAAAAATAACAAATGCTGGCAAGGATGTGAGGTGGAAGGAACCCGTCTATGCTGTTAGTGAGATTAAATGGGTACAACCATTATGGAAATCAGCATAGAGGGGTCTCAACACACTAAAAACTAAATACCACTCCCAGGAGATTAGGTCAGCACACGTAAGGGATACCTGCACACCTGTGTTTGTCGTGGCACTGTGCACAATAGCCAAGTTGTGGAACCAGCCTACGTGCCTGTCAGCAGTTGAATGGATAAAGAAAATAGGGCATATATATGCAGTATTATTCAGCCTTAAAGAAGAACAAAATCATGCCATTTACAGGGAAATGGATGGAACTGGAAGTCATCATGTTACCTCATGTTAAACAAAATAGGCCAGACCCAGAAAGATGAGTATCACATGTTCTGTCTCATATGTGGAAACTGTAAAAAAAAAAAAAGAGCTGACCTCACCTGAAAGTAGAAGAGGGACTATTAGGGAAAAGGATGTGGGTGGAGGGAAGGGAGAGAGATGGAATAGGGAGGGTGGATGTGATCAAAGTACCATATATGCATGTATGGGAATTTCACAGGCAAACCCATTAACTTGCACAATTAAAATGAGTTGTTAATTTTTTTTTTTTAAATAGAGTTCACACTTGAACCCAAATAGCCTGGCTCCAGTGCCCATGCTTCCTCCAGAAGCCCATTCTGCTTCTGATATAATGTGAACATTCTCAGCCTCCACTGCCTGGAGGGGGTTAAGCAGAGAGTATCTTCTTTAGCTGGGCCTCTGTTAAGCCAGCTGGATTGCAATTGATGACGGCCTCATTGAGTTCCTGGCTCTGGTCTGAGTGGACATGGCCATGATAACAGATCAGCTGTTTCAGTGACTGTCGACTGACTAGGGAATGGAGAATTGTCTCTTCAGAAGAGCCATGTGTCTCTATTAAAGTTTTGGATGTAGATATGGGGTTTTCTCACTCTTCTACAAAACATTAAACGTTACATAGTTCCAGTAAGGGAAGGCCCATTATGAACCACAGAAAATCCCACCAAAAGAGACTAAGGAAATATGGAACTGAATTATGCAACCTCTCTTTCTGACTTTTAAAATAACTGAATGGTTGGCTAGAAAATAACTATGAGCTTCATACCGTAATAGGTCTAACATGCCGTCAGTTGGCAATTGTTTGTGTTCAGGCAAAAAAGGCTTTGAAATCAAGTGATCCCAATAGCAAAGTTAACCTTGTGATTAACCAAACACTGTGTGATTTGAGGAACTACCAGCTTGTCTACAGAAATTAACCCTGGGCCCATTAATTTCACTCTTGGAAATGCATTTTTCTTTCGGGGTTTTATTTCTTCTTTCTTTTTAAAATGTAACTCCCCCCCCCCCAGGACAGGCATAACTTTTACCTCTATCAGCCCACACCTGATACTGTTCATCCCCAGGAGGAGCTTGATGATGGGTGGCCCCATGGAGGAAGGGACCTGGGATCCCTAAGAAGGGTGAGACAGAAAAGGTACGGAGAAGGGCCAGAGACAAACCATCGCCTCACAGATTTTCCCATGCCCGGCCACCTCTGAAATTTGATGAGTACTGTATGCAACCTAGAAAAAAATAAGGCTTTTGAAAGTCCTTTACAAAGAATGTCTTGTTTGACAATGATCCTGCCATTCTTCTGGTCACTTGAGCCTGAAGTTTTGATTCTAAGACAGAGAGTTGTTCATTCCTTTCTCTCCATTCCCTGAACCTGGTCACCTATCAAGTCGCATCGCATTTCTCTTTGCATTGTTTCTTCTATTTGTCCCTTTTCTTTTGGATTCCAACTTTTAACATCATGGCCTAGACCCCTGTCATGTGCCTAAAGTACTATGTGCAAGGTTGTTCCAGGTGATCATGGATCATAAGTTCCTTTGAGATGTACAATTTCCAAATGAGATTAGGAAGTTCCTGAATGATGGCCTGTTATCCCTAAAGGCTGTTCTGCCCTTGCTGTAAATGAAGGCCCACTTCCCAGTTACAGGTGCCTTCACAAAGAGAAGGCAGAACACAATGCTGAGTGGGGTCAGGGACTCAGCAGGCTGGAGGAGGCAAGGAGGGTAAGATTTGAAGAGCTCCACCCTCAAATACAGACAAGAAAGGAAGCTAGCAAGAGCCCCCAGGCGCCACTGAACAGGAGCTGAGATAGCACTCTGAGGAATTGGGAGATTCTGGATCCTCTGCAACTTTATTCCTGTCCTCTTCATTCTCCTTAAAAATACTTCAAAGAAGAAGGGCCTGCATGCTCAGTTTGCAGGGATAAAAGAAAGAGAAAAAAGCAAGTCACTGAGCAGTGTCCAAAAGGTTGCTATCTAGGGTACTCCTGGTGCACAATGTTTGCTCTTATGTGCATAAACCACCTCCGCAGGGACACCTCCCTGGAGTTGTAAGAGGCTGAGAGATGGGGAAGTAGGGAGACTCATTTTTTACTCTATGCTGTTATATGCTTTTTTTTAAAAATTAAAATATTTTTTATTTTTGCAGACTGCATTTCACAATGCAGTCTGTTGCATGCTTTTTGCTCCTGTGTGAACATCTTTTAAAAATTAATTTAAGGGCTGCAGTTGTGGCTCAGCCATAGAGCACTTGCCTAGCACGTGTGAGGCACTGGGTTCGATCCTCAGCACCCTATAAAAATAAATAAACAAAACAAAGGTATAAAAAATACAATAACATTATTTAAAAATTAATTTTTTTAAAAAAACAAGCAGAGAACACTATAAAGACACTACTTCTCCATAAACTGTTTTATGTGGAGTGAGAACTTCCAAAAAGAAAGGTGAGCCGGGAGCGGTGGTGCACTCCTGTAATGCCAATGACTTGGGAGGCTGAGGCAGGAGAATCACCAGTTCAAAGCCAGCCTCAGCAACTGAGCAAGGCCCAAAGTAACTCAGTGAGAACTTGTCTATGAATAAAATATTTAAAAGGCTGGGGATGTGGCTCAGTGGTAAAGGGCCCCTGGGTTCAATCTTTGGTACCAAAAAAAAAAAAAAAAAAGATGAGTGCCTGGGGTACCTACAACTGAGGACCCTACAGTGGGAGTTTAAGCAGAAAGCAGACCTGGATGTTTTCAGAAAGTACTTCAAGTCTCTCCATCTAATTGTGACATAGCAACCCAGCCAGCATTCCTGAAACATATTATCCCCATATCATGTTCCCACTCAAACACATGCAATGAATGGTTTTTGAACTTCCAGCGGTTTCAATGGTGGGTGAGTACCAAATTATGACTATTTTTAAAAAGTCCTTCAGATGATTCTAGTATGCAGCCAGCATTGAGAACTCTGCTCTAATCTAAAGGTGGCCTTAGACTCAAGAGTCCGTATAGATGGTGTGATGGAGAACATTGATTATTAGCATGTGGAGAAGTTGTGGGTGGGAGTTAGCAGTGAGTGTTTCAAGTTCGGACTCCACCTTCTGCAGACCCATCTTTCAGTGCACTTTTGGGGAAAGTTCTTGTAGCAAAGGACTAGAATCTCATATTGACAACCAAATAATTTCCTAGTAAAATCCAGATAGGATTCTGAATCTGAATTACAAATAAAATTTTAGTTAAAAAAAAAAAAATGGGCACACAGGGTGAAGGTCAAGTCTATTATGAAAATGTATAAATCTAATGCATGGCAGCTGTATATAGCTTCCAAAAATCTTTATAATATGGCCCTGAACAACAGGTGGATTGGCCAGGCTCAGAGTCTAATCAGAAGTCAATTGATGGGGAAGATGTCTGTTTTCCAGAATCCACCTGACAGGACAGCTTAGTAAATAGCCAAGACGAGAACTCACATCAGCTCTACCACTGCCTGGCAGTGTGACCAGGGACCTGTTTCATGAAGGGAGGAGCTCTGTGGGCGCTGTTCTCAGGGTCCCAGGAGGGCACACCCTCCACCTCAAGCTGGTCAGCAGTATAGGATATGCACCTAGCTCTGCCACTTGCCTGCTTGTGTGATCCTGGACAAGTTTCTTGACCTCTGAGCTTTAGATTCCTTGTCTGTAAAATTGGAATAACAGTACCTAGTTCATAGTGGTGCTATGCGGAGTTAATGAGAAATGCACATAAAACAGTACAGTGCCTCATAATAGTTAAATGAATATCACACCGGACTGTGGTAGTTATTCTATGAGAGACACACAAGACACCAGAGAGTAAGATGGAGAACATCTGGCTCCATCCCTCTGGGTGAGACTGGGGCCCGGATAGGTTAAATGAATTGTTCAGGGTCACATCTGTGTGTTTAGGTACTTACTGGAAGCTTAGTGTGTGTCTGGCAATGCTATTCGGTCACCAAGACTGTCAGGGACAGCACATGGTAGCTGGTCTTTGAATGCGGCAAAATTAAAAGGACCTAGAGAATATAGTCTGTACTAGATTTAAAATAAAATATAAATACTCGTTGAAAACAATGGAACAAAACTTAGTTAAATGTACACTTTTGATCTTTTCCCATCCTTTTGTCTGTCCTCACTTTCTCTCTCCTCCTGGCTTTCACTCTCTCTCTAGCGCGCCCCCTTTCTCTTTCCTTTTTCTTTTCCTCTCATTTTCTCTCTTACCCTGCCGGGAGACACTCTGTTTGCTTAATAAACTCCCTTATGTGGAAAAAAAAAAAAAAAAAAAGTATACTTCTTTTATCTAGACACTAAGCAATACCTTGTATGAAGGAAGTAACAAGAAAAAAATGTTCCAAATAGAAAAGGCTTACTTTCCACTTAAATGGAGCTGAGATGAAGTTCCATATATTTGCTTTATTTATTCCTACTCCCCTTTCTAGTATGCTCCCTTTTCTAGTATGCTTAAGGCAGTTTCTGCCAATGGTGTTCTGTTTGGCAGTTAGCAGTTAGGACTGGTTCTACCATAAAACTTCCCTGCTGCCCACTCTCCAGGGAGTAATATCTTACTCTCACTGGGCTCTTTCAGTCGAATGGAAAGGATGGGGAACATGGACATGGACCCCACTCCTACCCTGTATCACCCATTCACTGCCTGCCATGTGACCTTGGTCAAGTCACTCAACCTCTCTTACCTTAACTTTCTCATCGTTAAAATGAGGGACTTGAACCCAGGGGTCCATAAGGCCTCTTCTAGAGAGCCCATGCAGGTGATGAAGAGCGTGGGTTGAAATCAAACCTCCTTGGGTAGAACCCCAGCTCCACCTCTTACTAGCTCTGTAACCTTGGACAAGTCAGTCAGCCTCTTCAGACCGTAGCTTCCCTGTCTGGGAGGTGAGATGACTAATAATACCCCCACAGCACCCCTCTGAGGACTACACAGGGAATGTCAAGTGTGTGACACAGTTAATGCTCCAAATGTGAGCTATTATTGAAAATTCTGTGATGATATGGAGGGAATTTATTTATTTTGTCAACTCAGAGAATTCCTCTAGAACAGGCCCCTGTCCTGAGAGGTGAGTGAGCCTGTGCAGGTGAGCCCACAAGACACAGGTTGGGAGGAACCGTTTATGTTAGATGCTCTCGGGAGAGGAGGTCATAGGGAGAAATTGTCTAGCTCCCAAATCCTATTGTCCTCAATCTATTCAGACTCCTCTATTAGGTAAGTTTTTCTGAAATCTCTTTTATATCAGAGGCATGGGGGTAGTGCTATGTTTTGATCCCCAAAGTTTTAATTTCTCTGGCAGAGTGACTTATTCTATAACCAGATTTGTTAAAGGAACCACATCATCTAGCTACAAAAATCAAGTGTTTAATAACCATCAAACCAATACCTGACCAACACGTTTCACAAATGTGCAGTTGCTTTCTTCCTGGATGTGTTTATTCACTCATTTACAAATATTTGCTGATCACCCACCATGTGCCAGGCCCTACAGTGTTCTGTGTCCTCGGGGAAAGAAAAGCAGCAAACGAGAAGTTCCTGTGCTTATGAACCTCACATTAGACTGAGAGAGACAAATTACCTGTGGCAGTACAGGTGGTGATTAATGTGGCGAAGACAAAGCAGGATAAAGGGAAGGACCTGGAGGGATTCGGCGGTGGGGTGCAGGCCAGGGGTGATAGGGAGAAAGGACAGGGAGAGAGGGAAGAGCTATTGCAGTCAGAAGGAACAGCAAGTGTGAGGCCATGTTTGAAACAGCAGAGAAAACCAGCGTCTGGAGCAGGGGGAGCAGAGGGCGGGGAGGGGCAGCTGATCATGCAGAGCTCAGAGGCGGGGCGAGAACTCTGGCTTTCATTCTTAGTGTGACAGGAAGATGCTGGAAGGGTTTGAGCAAGGTAGTGATAGCATCCGATTTGTGTTTTTAAAAGATTCTGGCTGCTGTGTGGAGAACAGACTGCAGAAAAGAGCAGGGGCAGAGGCAGGGGCCTTGGAAGATCATGGGAGCAACCGTGAGAGACGGCAGGCCTGGGACCAGGATGGAAGTAAGAGGGACTGAGGAGGGCCTGTGTGGCAGGTGCTTTGTGCATGGAGCTGCCCGTTTAAAGAAGACAGTGGTGGGCATGCTGTGCTTGCAATGCCTGTTAGACATCCACAGGGACATTCAAGAAGGTAGCTGCTAGTGCCAGTCTCAAGTGCCAGGTCTACAGAGGTGTCATCAGCATGCAGGTGTGCTTAGACCCATGATGTTAAATGGGGTCCCCTAGAGAATGGGGCCAATGGAGAGGGGACAACTCTCAAGGCTTTGGTCACCTAGAGTTAGGAAAAAGGAGGGTCCTACATGGGGGGTTGAGCTGGAGCAGCCAGGGAGATGGCAGGAGAGTTGGAGACTGAGCCACGCAGCCAAGCGGAGCGATGCTTCAAGGTATGGCAGTGATTGTTGCTCCAGACGCACAGTGAGAGGAGTGAACGGAGCCCAAGTTCATGTCACATACAGCACGCCAGACCCGGCTCGGGGTAGGATGCTTAATCTGCTGCTCACTCCAGAGACCAGAGTACTGAGGTCACTGGGGTTCACCTGGCATAGGAACCTTTGTCTAACCCTATGTGGGGGTCTCTTTTTGCTCCAGTGTTTCTAATTACATGTAAAGGATTTGGTCAGAAGATCTGAACTTGACCTATGGAATCCACTATCTGCTGTTTACTAACAGTTAAACATTTTTAAAAAAGAAAATTGCCACAACTACAAAAATCTACCTGTACCTGGTGGAGTCTAGTATTAATTCCAGTCCCTCCTTCCTAAGGCTTGTCCGGAAGCCTGAGGGACACGGTTCTATCCTGTCTAGGTCCTCTTAGTTGTCCTGGTTATTGATGGTGCACTGATCTCCTGGGTTCCATGCCAGTTTACATTAGAATGACCACAGCTGGTCTGATGTGTTCATTACAAAGAATCCTTCTGCTGTTTGCAAGGGCTTAAAATACACCTTTTATGTTCAGCCTTCCTCAGTTGTCCTCATTCTTGTTCCCACTTTGCTCTTTCACAGACCCATGCAGTGCTGAAACTTCAGGCATTTTCTTTCCCTTTGGGTGCCTTTGCACGGCTGGCACTCCTGAATGGTTCTTCTTTCCCTGCAGAGAGACGGTAGGAGGGCTTACAGGGTCTACCTGATTTTGGCAGGAAAGAACAACTTCTAAAGCAAGTTGCTATAGCTACCAAGTCTTCACCACTGACTAGATTTCTGTGTCTCTCTATTAGATGTTGGTGGGTACAGCAGCTTGGGGTTTTGTTATTTAATCATTCCACGCCCACTTCTGCACGGGTCACGTAGACAGTGAGACGTACAGGGACTCTCTTATGGGGAGCACACACAGACTCCGACACACCCACACATACATATTTCAAGTTTGACATGCCTGAGATCACAGATGTTCTTCAAGTAGGAATTCTTGCATGAATCCACTTTAGGAGGTTTTCTACAATGATAGCAGATTGTATACGGAATCATTTTGTACATTCCAGAGAAATGTTTGTTTCTGTTTCTGGATACAAATTATGGGTGTGGAAAATTTCCCCAATTTTTTTTTCTCAGTAATTATCTATTTTCTTTCTCTAGGAGAAAAAATAAAATGGAAGTTGATTGTAGATGAAATGATTCATTTGTGAGCATCTTTGAAAGTTAATTTTCAAATCAGACTCATTGTTGAGCTTTTTCTATTGTTTGTGCAACTGTAATGACTGGAATTGATGGTGTTTGGGGATTAATTGAGTCCTGTTTTATCTGACAGGCACCAAAGTTCTAAGAATAAATTCAGAAGACTAATGTAGTGGATGATGCACATTATATGAACATTATATAGCCTTTTCCCCCTCACCCAAGCTCTCAAGGAAACACACATACCAACCACAGACTGGAACTATAGTTTGCTCGGTGTTGCAGTGTTCGATTGGTGACAGAACTCAGCATGATTCTTCCCTCCATCGAGATTGGAGGTTCCCAACCTCCATCCTCTCTTGTCCTTCCTGGGTTACCTCAGTGACAGTGAAGTAGCCCAGTCACTCTGAGCTGACTCTCTGGTGGAGGCTCTGCTTTGCTTCTCCTTCTGGGTTGCAGTGCTGCAGAGGGGCTGTTGATGGTAGCACTGGCTCTGTGACTTCTACCCTTGTGCCCTCAGGTGGACTGAAGATGTTCTGTCCTCACTAATGACAGATGCCAAAGAAAGAAGGTCTTTGACCTTTCACCACCTCTGAGGTATGCCAGGATGGGCTGCCACCAGTAAGGGGCCAGCTTGAGGACTGAGTAAATCAAAACACGCTAAAGTGATTTGGAGGGTAAAAGTTGAGTGAAGTGGCAGCCATGTCTCTCTTCCCCAGGGGTGAGCTTCGGGGCCTGGTGGATGAGTTTCTGTCCATTGTTAACAAGCGTTAAGTGTGGCCTTGAATTTCCAAACAAGAGTTCCAAAGACAAACCCAAATCAGAGCAACCACCAGCAGGAAAAGAAGGAGGTACCTTCCCTGGATGGCACCCTGGAAGTTCTGGAGGCCGTGCACATCTCTCAGCCTACGCCACCCTGCCCAGCCAACCCTTCCACCCCATGGAAGACTTAGCCACTTTCCCCACTGGACGTGCATTCTCCAGGCAGAATGGGTTCCTTGGTCACTTCTCCCACCAAGGCAGTGTGTCCTATTTTACCTGCTAACTGGGCTATTTGCAGTTAGTTCCAAATAGTCTTCCATGGCACCCTTGGGAGGGCCCCAGTGTGAGACAGAGTTCAAAGTACTTTAAGTTTTCTGGAAGAAGAAAGGGGAGAGAATGAATTGTTCTCCCAAACTCTCTTTTCTGTCTCTCAGCTTGGTAAGAACTTCTGGCTCTGTTGAGCTTCTCCCTCCCTGCCGAGAGCCAGGCAGCCGACTGTGTCAATTATAAGACTCACTTCATATATTTCTCCTCTCTCAGGGATCATGGTCCTGTGCTGTCTGTTTTTCAGTGTCTGAAAACCATAGGTTTTTTTCTTTTTAGTTCATATTTAAGGCAGGAGCGCAAATTTGATCCCTGGTAGTGTGTTATGGCCACAAGTGAAGCCTTCTTCGTGAAACACTGTCTTTTCTAGATACGTCTGAGACCTGCCATTCTCCTGCTTGTCTCTGGCTCTCTGGAAGCTCCATCATTTGCTTTGCAGGTTCCTTCTCCTCTGGCTAGTGGTGAACTGCGGGGCTCCCTCCACCATCCCTGGCTCTCTCCACCCACTCTAAGTGTTCCCTGTGAACTGAGCCACACTCGCGGCCTCATCACAAATGGCATTTCTAGCCTTGCACTCCTGTCACAGATACCCAACCGCCTCTGAATATGACTTGCATATCACCAAGTACCTTAAGCTAAACATGTCGTTAGTTTCTCCCAGACTTGATTCTCTTTTTCTACATAACCAGTTATGAAGTCAAAATCCATGTATCTCCCTTAATGGATTTTTCTCCCTTCCCTACACATCAAATCTACCACCAAGTCTTGCTGATTCTTCTTCATAAAGATCTCTGATACCTGCTCCCTTCCCTATCCATACAGCTATAACTCTGGTCCAAGTCGTAACTACCTGGCCAGTCTTCACTCTCTATTTTGTTCTCTGCTGCAGCCAATAGTGATTTCTTTTAAATGCAAATCTGATTATGTCATGTGACAACTTTGAATACATTAAAGACTTTCCAGCTGGGCACAGTGGTGCATGCCTGTAATCCCAGTGACTTGGGAGACTGAGGCAGGAGGGTGGCAAGTTTGAGGCGAGCTGCAGCAATGCAGTGAGACTCTGTCTCAAAACAAAAAATAAAAAAGGGCTGGGGTTGTGGCTTGGTGGTGAAGTGCCCCTGGGTCCAATTCCTGATACTATAACAAAACAAAACCAAAAAACCTCTCTAGTATCCTGCCTGATCCTGGGCTTGTACATGTCACCATCAATCTCCCCTTTCTGCCTTTACCACAGGACTTCATTCAGTTCCCTGCAGGCCACACTAACTCCGGCCCTAGGGTTTTAGCACATGCCTCGCCCCTGCCTAGAGGGCACTTCCCTGCATTGTCAGCTCTTCCCTTGGTATCAGCTCAGTCACCACTTCTTAGGAAAGCCTGATTAGCTAAGGTCCCCTGGCTACATGCTCTCTAGGTACCCTGTGTCTCATTTTTTTGGCACTTAGTACAGTTATAATTTTGTCGAATTCAGTAAATAGTGTTGGTCTTCTGCCCTAGACTTGGTAAGCTCTGTGATGGCTTTTAAATTTATTTTTCCCCTTACTGTCGCATTCCCAACCTGACATAGGGACTCAGTGAATATCTTGCTGAGCACACGCATGAGTGGGGGGTGTTCAGGGAGCAGGAGGGCGGCTGCCCAGCTCCACAGCCCTGGGCGGGGTCCTGTGGAGCAGGAGGGGGCTACACGGACTAGGGGAGCCACGGCTGGCCCATCCTGCTGAGACTGGGGTACCCACAAACTTCTGACATTGCGGGTGACATTGGTAGTGTCCTCTGCTACCAAAATGGTGGAACTCTTCCAAACTTTTAAAGTAAACTTTCTTGTTTTTTCAATGCTTTGATAAAGACATTTAGGAAAACAAAAGCAAGCAGGACATTCATCTCCATGGCCAACAGAGAAGTCTATACCTCAAAGCTGTGGGTACTTGACCGGCCTTGAGGAGCAAGGCCTGGGTTCCAAGTGCCAAAATGCTGACCCTGAGCCTCTGTCCGGGACATCGCTGGCTGTGGATTCCCCACAACAACAGCACATTCCCCCTCTGCTCCGACACTTGGGGGTTTCCCTCAGAGAAGAACCAGAGCAGCCAGGCAGTCTCAGGACGGCAGCCACCCACGGTTCCAGTCCAGCAGCGATTGTGAAGTCCAGCAGGGACTTCCTTGTATCTCCTTCCCACAGCCCAGGGCTTTGTTTGTGGGTTCAGCAGGCTCTCAGTGCTCAGTGTCAGATCAGGGCTCTTTTCTGGACCAGGCCCATGATGTTCTTGCTACACCAATGGAACCACCTCTTTAAAAGGTCCTAGCAAAGATGACCATGTTTATACCTACACAATGTTTTAGCACCTGGCAGGTTAATTTGGGGCTGAGGGGGAGCGAAAGTGAGCAGGTGAGTGAGTTGAATGTGCTGCACTGAAGGCCCCAGAAGGAGAGTCACTAGCAGGCCTCTGACAGCAGATGGCATTTGTTCTTAAAGAATGCACCAGCGCCTGCTTCTGTCATGCAAGCTGAAGAAGAGCCCTGGCTCTGATCTTTTCAGGAATGGAGAGGGAGGGGAGGAAGTCAGGGGCTGCGGAGGAGCTGTGGCTGGGACAGCCATCTCTGGAGCCCTTCTGGTGGCCTCCCCTCCTTAGAACCCTGCAGGAAAAGACAGCCTCAGTGCTGAGGGGCAGCTGAGTCAGCCAGACCTTCTGTCACTGGGTCTTGTATTTGGTTACTGAAGTTGTAAAGGTGTTTGAAACATACCTCAGTGGCCTGGAGCGTCCCACTTACCTTTGGGAATTTTGGACAAGAGAGAAGTGGAAAGCATGGTACAAAGATGTGTGTGGTAAAAGCATGTGTGTGTGTGTGTGTGTGTGTGTGTGTGTGCGTGTGTAGGCTTGAGGTGTGAAACGGCTATCACTTCACATTCCTGCCCATGTGAGTTCAGGGAGATTTGGTAATCAAATACCAAGTTTTCCATTTGCCCAAGTTACTTAAGCACCCAGAGTCTCAGTTTCCACATCAATAAAATGGGAACGTTGGTCTCTATCTCTCATGTTTGTGTTAGGTCTGGTACCAAGGGAACAGACTCTGAGACAGAGATGGGGCCAACACCTGCAGGGGAGGAAGCACAGGGGAACAGCTGGGATAATCAGGGACAAGCTGTCGCCCAAGGTCATGGATGCCTGATGGATAGCATTTCCGAGTTGTACCACCTTGAATAACAGGACCTTTGTGCCTCACCCACAGTCCCCTGTCTGTCAGCTCCTGGACACTGGCTGCCCCTGAGGAGAGGGTATGATCTTCCAGCACCCTCCTTCCGCATTGTCCCTCCAGCTGAGGAGGCCTGGGCACTGTGTCAACTCCCACAGGGCTGTTGGAGGAACTATCATGGCATAATCTATACATAGTAAGATAAGCATTTAACAATGACAACAAACTCACTGGCTCATCTTTGCCAGCCTCATCCTTGGAAAAAAGTGGGGCTATGTCTCTAAAATACTGAGTGGTCCTTACTTTTTCTTTCCTATGGGGAGAGAAAAAGCTTTTGGATTTCAAACTAATTTAGAAGAAGGAGACAGGACGGCCCCAGCCCAGAGGGGATGGGGGCCAGGCTCAGAGTTAGGGAGGTGGAGATGGCCCAGAGTTTAAAGTGCAGGGTTGAGGGGAAGAGGGATTCTTTAAAATTGGGAGAGGATCAGGGGACATGGACTCTGACATTTGGTCCCATCTAGCTTCTGTTTAACCCCTGTAGTTGCCATGTGCATTTTGGAATGAGTTGCTTTGGGAACCTCAGGGAACTCCCCCATCCCACCAACAGTCTCCAGGCTGCAGAGGCCCCCAGAGGGGACCAGTGGGGACTAACCCCTTTCAGGTGCATCCTAGGCTGCAGAAGACTCTCTGTCCTGGAACTCCTGTATGATCCAAGGGAGGGGAAGCTGCCTCTATCACTGAGATGGGATTTTTCTACCAGCCAGGTTGATGGGGCCCAGAGTGGTTTCCCAGATTCAGAGAAATTAAGAAATGAAACATCTTTTGTAGAGTACATTTCACACCCACCACGCACATTTCTTAGCAAATGCTCAGCATTTAGTGGGTGCATGATAAAAATAAAATCCATTCCTTTCTCTTTTCCTGTGTCCTTTTGTCGGGGACCAACCTGAATCTTGCAACCAGTTGAAAACATTTTCCTGTTAAAAGTCAAGCCAATAACAAACGTGGAGGAGACATGCTTCTTTGTTAGCTTTGCGAATCGATCACAAACATTTATTAAATATTTATGCAGTTAGGTTCCTACCAAGATGGAGAACTGATCAGGCTGCTGGCTGATCAACCCTGTAGAAACAGAAGCAAGAGGGAAATGTACACTTGGGGAAATGAACAAACAAAAAGAAACAAACAAAAGCCCCAATAATTTGTTGGGAAGATTGTCTGCAATTGTAGTTGGTGGAGGGGGCTGTAGCCCCAGGGAGGGGGACCAAAGGCAGCGGAGAAGGGGCTGGTTGGAGAAAAGCCGTTAGGGGGCTGAACTTGCATCTTCCTGAGGCAGCCTCACGGCCCTCATGGCCTACCTGCAGAGTGAAGTGACGGTGGACTGGACATAGGGTACAGGTGTCTGCTAGGCAAGTTCATGGCAGCACAAAAGCTCTCTTGGGGCTGTGAAACCATCCTTACCTTCTCCCTCTCCACACCCCAGGGACAGAGCTACCTTCTCCCAAACCTGTCTCATCCTAAAGGTTTGAAGATGGAACCTTGACCAGAGTTGTCTGGCTGCTTCAGGTCAACAGCCCTGAAGTCTGGTTTGGGGCTGTCCACCAACAAACTGCCAAACAATTGACAAGACTACCAACAAAAAAATATGTTTTGAAGCACTAAGGAGACAGATTGCAGAAAAGATCAATCAAGAAAAAGAAAGAGAGAAAGACAGAAAAAAGAGGTGCCCTCTAAAATACAGAACAGAAAGAGGGAATTAAATATAACACAAAGATTAAAATGGCATAGAAGAGTACACGGACACTGCCTGTTAAAGTCTAGATAGATGAAAAGAATAAATTCATAGAATAAGTATGACTTTTTTTAAACTTTTGTTTTTTTAGTTGTAGATGGACACAATACCATTGTTTTATTTATTTTTATGTGGTGCTGAGGATCAAACCCAGTGCCTCACATGTGGTAGGCAAGTGCTCCACCACTGAGCCACAACCTCAGCCCCTATGAAATGTCAGTTAACCTTAGTATGGGGTCGGGGGGGGCGGGGGTGGATAGAGAGCTTGAACTAGACCAACAGGCATTAACCAAATGAAAAAAGAAGCCAAAGGCCTCCCCTTCCAAAAACTCACAGGCTCAATCCACAGGTGCAATTTTACCAAACTTTAGAAAAACAGATTCCCATCTTATACAAGTTGTGTTACTGGCACCCTTGGGCAGAGGCCCTGCTGGGTTTCCCACAGGCTGGATTCAGTCACCTGCCCACATCAGAACTAAAAGAAGACCAAAAAAAAAAAAAAAGGGGGGGGGGAATGAATGTAATCAAATTTGGCCCAAATTAGAAAGGCAGCTTATCTACCTCCACCCATCCTATAGAAATGTTATAATTCATAAGAACAAAAGTCAGGAAAAATACATAATGTAGATTTGGACAGCCTGTGCTAGCCAGAGGTATGAGACAATTCCTTTTTCATGGGTCCCTGCCCAGGCCAGGGGTCAACTTTTCATTTTCCATTCTCAGCAAGAGGAAGCTGGGGTGGAGAAATACAGGTTATCAGGAAATCAGGGAGCAAAAAACAATTTGGGGCTTTTAATCTTAAGGGAACTCTGTTACAATTGTACCAATAGAAAAATAAAAGCTGCCTAACTCAGTTTATGAATTTAGTATAATCTTAACTCCACAGATGGAAGAGAAAGAAAATTATAGGCTCATTTCACTCATGAATGTAGATGCACAACCAGAGAATAAAACATGTGCTGAACACAACAGCTTATTTAAAAAAATAACATTAAAATCAAATGTCTTATCTGAGTAATACGAGGACAGCTCAACATCAGAAAATCAATCAATATAAATCCCCAAATTAAGTGACTAAAGGACAATTGTGTAATTATCTCAAACATTGCATGAAAAGTTTTTGAAAAGTGCCAATACTTAGTTATAAAAGTCTAATGCTTATTTTGAAAAACAAACAAACCGATTAAACTAGGGAATAGAAGAAAATTTATTTAAGTTGATAATGCTTATATACCAAAATCTTACAGCAAAATAAGTATTTACATAATGGAGAAAGTTTAGATGCATTTCCTCCAAGATAAGGGTCAGAACAATAATGCCCCCTTCAAGGCTGCTGTCTTACAGAGTATGGGATGGGGAAGCTACTCAATACTGGAAAGGAACTAAAAATAACATGTATAAAGATTAAAGAGAACCTGCAATATTTTCAGAAGAGAAAACCCTTTTTCTAGAGAAATCATCAGAAATAATAAATGATTAACAGTAATAAAAACTCAGCAATTTTGCAGGATAAAGCTCAACCTATAAAGTTAGCATCCTTTACACTACATAATCAAAAGTAAGTTTCATTTATAACAGAAATGAAAAACTGAAGTATCCAAGAGTCTACTTAACCAAGACTGCATGATAACTCACAGCAGAATACTTAAAAAAAAAAAAAAAAAAAAAAAACTATTAAAAACCGTGACAATAGATGGAGAGGCAGTCCACATTCTTGAATGAAGTAACAGAATTTAGTAAAATGCCAATTATCACCCTGATCAAGCTGAAAATAGAATGCAACTTTAGTCAAATTTTCACTTGGTATTTTTGAGACACTTGATTAAATTCCATTTGTATGAAGAAAAACAATTTAAGACTAGTAATCTACCCGAATAAAGAAGAGAAGAAAGGGGACAGGACTACTCCTACTAGATATTGACATGCAACAAAGCCATGATCAATTTTTATTTTGTACCAGGGATTGAATCCAGGGGTACTTAACAACTGAGCCACATCTCCAGCCTTTTTTATTTTTTATTTTGAGACAGGGTCTCACTAAGTCTCTTCGGGCCTCACTAAGTTGCTGAGGCTGGATTTGAACTTGTAATCCTCCTAACTTAGCCTCCCGAGCTGCTGGGATTACATGCATGCACCACCACACAGGGTCATAATTATTATTATTTTTTATATCATGCTGGGGATCAAACCCAGGGGCTCATGCATGTTAGGTTAATACTCTACCATGGAACTTCACCCTTGGTTCTACCATAATTAATTTTTAAGTGTAGTTTTGGAGTAAAAACAGAGCATTCTGCTTTATTGGAGCTGACTGGAAGGCTCAGAGACAAATCCAAGGACATGTGGAAACAAATACAGGATAGAGGTGATGCCACAAATCAATAGGGAAAAGACAGATGGTTTAGTAAAATTGTATCTGGAAATTTGACTGACTCTATATAAAGAAAAACAAAAAACAAAAAAAACAGGATCCCTACTCGACAGCATGTCCCTGTCATACTGCAGATAGACTAGAACCCAACATGTAAAAGATAAAACTATTAAGTTAATCAGAGCAAATAGAGAAGGTAACTTTGTGACCTCAAATCAAAGAAAGACTTTTTGAACAAAACTTCCAAGGCATAAGTCACATTGCAAAAAAAGAATGAACAGATGAAAAAGTCACGCATTGAATGTCATCAAAATTAAACATTCCCTGTTCAGAGAAAAGTGCCAAAGATAAAGTTAAGAGACTAAAGGGTGGAAGAAAATATTTTCAATGGCTAAACTAGACCTGGGATTAATATTGAGACAATATAAGAACCTACTGCAAATAAAAAATAAGTAGACAAAAGCCCCAGTAGAAAAATGGCTAAAGGATAGGGATAATTTACAGTCACCATAGAAGTCAACTGGCAATTTATGGCTGCCCCAGAAACGGATTATATACTGCAGTGTAATACATATGAAGTGATGCTTAAAATAATTAGCAATCAAACAATGCAAATTAAAATGGATACTAATCCATATCAATTAACTAATTTATACCAATATGAAGTTGGATGACACCAGGTGTTGATAAGAATGTAAGAACTCATATGCACTGCTGGAGGGAAGCAGCGATTAGTTCAATCCTTCTGTAGAGAGCAATCTGGTCCTGTTTTGAAAATGTAGCATGTGCATCCCCCATGACCCATTAATTCTCTCCTGTATGTTTATCCCAAAGAAACTCTTGTCAGATCCTTAAGGAGATTGTTTATAGTATTGTTTGTGGTGGCAAGGAGTTGGAAATAAACTTGGCATTACTCACAGAGAGCAGAGAGGTGAGATGTGATAGGGCCTGGATTATTTTGCAGCAGCTTACCCAACCAAGTTATTATTATTCAGTAACTTGGCTGGATCTTCTACGTATACTGCTCAATGAAAAAAGTAAGAAAGAGCTAGGTGCAGTGGCTCATGCCTGTGAGACCAGCAATTGGGGAGGAGGAAGCAGGAGGATCCCAAGTTCAAGGCCAGCTTGGGCAACTTAGCAAGATCCTGTGTCAAAATAAAAAATTAATAAGGGCCAACCTGGGAACGTAACTCAGTGGTAGAAAACCCCAGGGTTCAATCCCAATGCCACTTAAAAAAAAAAAAAAAAAAGAGTAAGAGACAGTGCTACAGAATACAATGTCACTCACATAAAGTACCAATATACAAAACGACAACATAAATTTTATAGGAACACAGATGAGCAAAAATACAAATAGCTGCTCCTTAACTTATGATGTTGTAAGCTGAAAATATGACCATACGTTGAAAACGCAGGGAGCATGCCTGCCTACTGAACATTATAGCTTAGCAACACAGCACACAGTGGTTCTGGTGTCTCCCTGCAGCCCCTCCTAGGGGCAGACAGGGAGGGGGAGCTCATTGCTGCTTCTTGAATCAAGAGAGAGTATTGTACTGCACTTCACTAGCCTGGGAAATGATTAAAACTCAAAGTACAGCTTCTACTGAATCAAAGTAAAAATATTAAGTCAAACCATCGTATGTCAGGGGCCATCTGTACGTGAAAAAGATTGGAATATTTGTGAAAGTGATGGGAGAAGAAAAGGAGACTGGTATGAAGATAAGGGAATACAATTTTTAAATGAATGAACAAATAATCAAATACGTGTGTGTGGAACTCAAATAGCTGTATGGAAGCCATTTGAACAGATGCATTGCTGGAGAAGTTTCTGTTGAATCATGTCGATGTTGATGAATTTGCATTGTGCCAAGGTTTTAAAAAACTAGTGTCATTTCCAAATGGTGTCTGAAGATGTCTCACCATGTGATGAAGTTTAAAAGATGATCCTACAAGCAAAATTATATGTTAATCAGTTGAACTTTAAAAATACAGCACCTCAGAGGAAAAGTGGTGGGAATTAGCAGTAAACCACAATGACAGGAAAGCCCACTCCAGAGTGCTCGATCATTTAAAATAACTACTGTTATTACTGGGGTTTGTTTCTCGGTCCACTATATATTGTGTGCTGAAATGTGAGCTCATTTGCCTCCTATTTGGTCCTCCAGAGGAGGTCGTCACCCTCCTATGAACACCGATGGTTGGATTTGCGTTTCAGTCACCTCTGCCTGGCCTGCCTTCTCGGGACCCAAGTCCGGGTCTCCCATCCCCCAGCCGCCTGCACTGACTGCTGATTTCTTGAAGGCTTCTCTGTCTCTATGAATCCATTAATAAAATGCAAATTGCTTTTTGAAGGGAATTCTCAGTGGAAGCAGATCTGCTCGGACTCTGGCCTGTGTGGATTAGTTGGAAGGCAGCCAAAGCTTGGCAAATGGGGAGAGGAGAGAGGATTAGCATGGAAGAAGGGAATCGAGTGGGACAGTGAACACAGTCTGCCTTCTCACACTTTGGTATGGGGCCTTTTCTCTCCCAGAATCCTGCCTGGCCCAGGAAGGACCTGAGCAGGGCATGCCATCTGCCAGAGGCTGCCACTTTGCTGGGCTTAATCATGCTGATTTTCATCTTTTCATGGAGTCCCTGGGACTCTTCTTCAGCTTCTCCATATCTCATTTTCCTGAAGGTTCGATGGGTGCCCTGGCGGCCTCTCCTGACTGCAGACTGTGTTGCTATCTATGCTCTTGATAGATTCCAGCTCCAGATGTTCGGCAACCCCAGCAACTCTTCAGCCTTATCTGCATGTGTATTTACTTGCCATCTTCCCAGACTTCTCTTGTCTCACTTTCCAGATTTCGAGTGTAAAACATGTGATTGCCCTTCCCCCGTACATTTGTCGGCAGTCAGCAGGGATGGTGTAGACTCCCAGGCTTTGGGGTATGTGTGAAAAATACAACTTAACCTTTTTTGCAGATTATTAAAATACTAAGTTTTATATTATGAATGTTATTTTATACTCTATATAAAAAGAAAAAAGGTATAATATAGCTGGGTGCAGTGCTGTGTGTCTGAAGTCCCAGCTACTCAGGGGGCTGAGGGAGGAGGACCATTTGAACATACAAGTTTGAGACTGACTGAGGCAACATAGTGAGATTTGTCTCAAAAAAATTTTAAAATAATGAATAAAGGCATAGGGAAAATATGTGTGTGTCTTTCAGGGTTCATTGTTCTTGAAAGGAATATTTATACCACAGAAATCTTCAAATGCTATACACACCAGGACTTCCTTTTCCCCCAGAGCAAGTCATTAAACTTTCCCAGTACAACCCAGTTTTGAGGGCTGCAGGAGCAGCTGGATAGGGGTGTGGAAAGATAAGACAGAAACTGTGAAAAAAAGAGACTTTCCTTCAGGGACAATACACCTCAGACACAATTCATACTGAATGGCCTTAACTAAGAACAGAGATTTGCTGATGGTGAGTGTGCGTGACAAGTCCCTTCTACTAGACTCTAACACTGCAGTCTGAGGCAAAGTATAATGAAGCCCTGTTCTGAAATAGTACATCTGAGAATGAGTGAGGTGAAATAAGGAAGCATCAGTTAAAAATAACTTACGTGTTTAATGGGAGTGATAGTATTTGGAAATTTTTACCATATAAGGTTTTTCCCTTTGATTAATATAATCTATAGTTGACTTTTTATTTTGGCAAATATGCAACCTACGTTTTTATTTTAAGATGTAACATCAGGACTGTATAGGCACCTTCAGATCCCCTTAGTTCTCTATTTTAGAGGCTCATTGGCCAACTTGCAAGATCCTGTTTTCCTAGGTGTGAGAAAAAGTCTTAACTGTAGCTGCCCGTCTTAAAACCTCTGGGCGTGTACACAGGTGTTAGGCTGGCAAGGAGGGACTGATCTTGTTTGCTGTCAGTCAAAGGTGAAGCTCCCATGGGTCTCCAGCTGATGGCCCCAAGGGTTCCTCAGGCTGGAGAAAGTCCCTGCTTCTGTGCTCTGCCTGGGGGACTGTGCCCTAGAGGCAGCAGCCACCTAGGGTGGTTCTGGCAGAGCCTGCTCTGTTAGAAAGGATGAGAGGCGAACACAGAGGGTGGGTGGATGTGCAGCTGTTACCCTAGTCAATCTCTCTGTCTTAGTGTACTTTTCTGTGGGCTCAATGGACTATAGCAGTGTGGTAACACTACACTGGGGAAGATGTCTCTGGTAATTTTCTTGACAGGTCTTCTGCACAATTTTTGATGTTAGACTTAATTCACTCCTAATGTCTCACCATTGCATGTTACTAGAATCATACAGCATTGGTGCTGGAATTCACATCCCCCAGGTAAAGGCCAGAGAGCCTGTGAAGCAGATTTGTCCTGTCCCACAGCTACTTGTGCAAAGACAGAGCCCAGAACTCCAGACTTGAGGTTCAAGAGCTCTTTACTCATTTGACCCTACATAAATTTCTCTCTCTCACACACACACACATGCACATGCACATGTATGCAGGTGCATGTGCACACACACACATGGATATCGATCATTCCTGAAAAAACAAAATCTGAAATGCTCCAAAACCCAAAAATTTTTTGAGCACCTGTATGACATCACAAGTGAAAAATTCCATAAATCTATTTCATGCACAAAATTATTTTTAAAACATTATGCAAAATTACCTTCAGGCTTTATGTAAAATAAATAAGTTGTGTGTTTAGACTTGTGGGCCATCTCCAGGATACCTCATTGATGCATATGCAAAATCTGAAACACTAGGGTGCCAAGCATTTCAGAAACGAATACTTGACCTGTGTATGAAATAAGCATCTAGTTTTTTAAAAATGAAAAAGTAATTTAAAAGTCTATTTATGCATTATTTGTGTATTTTTTTTTTTCCAAAATAAAGGTTACTGAATTTTCCAAGTGTTCAGCACTACTAAGAGACTGGATTGTCCTCTGTGTGTGTGTGTGTGTGTGTGTGTGTGTGTGTGTGTGTGTTGCTGGGGTTGAAATTCAGGGCCTTCTGCAGGATAGGCAAGCATTCTACCACCAAACCGCATCCTCAGTCCCTAGATGAAGCCAAAAAGTGTGAGTTCCTGAATTTTTCTTGGCTCAAGTAGGCATTATGGATGATCAACAGGTGGCAGTATTGGCCTATTTTAGACAATCCTGTTCCCCGGCTCAAGGAGAGCGTGCTCTTGCTGCCTCTGGGTTAGACACCGATTACAGGACTTTTTAAGAAACTCAGGCTGAGTGGCCAGCCAGTGCAGGGCAGGGCTCCTGGCCCCAGCACTTAGCAGCCAGCACCCTACTAAAAGACTATTTGGCAAATTACACTCCTCCAGAGTGATCTGTGTTCTTCTCTCTGAGGGGAAAGGGTTGGGAACACAGGAAGGCAATGCTGGGTTTACCTGGATTGTTCAAGTTTAATTTAAATCATGACGAAATATTTCTTTCCCACTTGCTTTTAATTTAAAAACAGAGGATCTCACTTGAGGTAGGTGGTGAGCTTTGGGGAGAGTTTCCCAGGAGTGACCTATCCAGTATGTGCCACTGTCTAGTGATAAGGATGGAGCCAGAGGGTTATGGGGCCGAAGGGACTGGTACAGGTCAGATATGGATGTAGGAAGAAGGGAAGACAACACCGAGACACACATTGTGGCCTTCTTGTGTGCCCCAGGCCAAAAATAAAAATAGCAGTGTCGATAGTAAGCATTGACTGTGGTCTTCCTATGTGCCAGGCACTGTTGAAAGCTTTTTGTGGGAACTGTTTCATTTATTCCATATCATCCTCTGTGGGGTGGAGATTATTGCTAAGTCTATTTGACAGATTAAGAAATGGAGTTTCAAAGACAGAAACTTGACCATGTAATTAGCAATGGAGCCAAAATTGGAAGCATAAACCCAAGGATTCTGATTCCACACTCTTGGCACCGGTTGATCCCAGCTCTCCTGAACAGAGGGAATCTTTGGGTGGTATAAGGCTGAGGCTTGCTACGTCTGCTCTGGACAGCCAGACAGGATCAAGTCCTCTGACTGAGGAGGGATTCGGTGTGGAGTCAGCCTCTGTGCAATAGTCTGGCTGCCATGAGGCTGCCTGTACCCAGATGGCTCATAGTGAACAGCTGGATGGGGAGAAATGACTTGGAGTTTTGTCATTGGTTAGGAATTATACTCCTCACTTTGGAATAGCAACAGTCTCAGATTCTTGATACTTCACCAATAGAGAGGTCCAATCCTCAGAGTGAAACAGACCCAGACAGTCTGTTAGTCTCGTGGACATCCTAAAGACTGCATGGGATGCCTATCCATATCAGGGTGGTCAACAAACAGCATGGCAACTGCCCATTTTGAGCTTGAGGGATACTTGTGAATGTCTGCAGGCTGACAGGCAGCATCCCTGAAGGACACAGATGGGCAGTGAGCTCGCACAATGATCAATCTGGGACAAAGCACCCCTCCTTGATTTGCATTTATGATTTCTTCTATGCTATTGAATGTGATTTAGGTCTCCACAAATTCAGTTTTTTCTCAAAACATTTACTAATACCTCTGTGCTCAGCATGGGAATAAAAATAATCAGTAACAACACTAATATTTATTGAATGCTAATCATATACTAAGTCCTATGCAAGAGATCTCTATATCTTAGGAAACTGGATCTGTCTGGATTTATCATGGGTGGCTCTGATTTCTCTTAGGTTCACCAAACCCTATGAGGAGGCACATTAGTGTCTTCATTTATATGTGGTGAAATTGAAGCACAGAGAGTTAGAGTAACCTGCCCAGTTTGCACAGTTGGAACATATGGATCTAGGACTGAGCCCAAAAGTCTGAAAGCTCAGCCACTGTGCTTTGCTGCGTATGAAAACAGTGTACGAATGAGAGAAACTTGTCTTTGAGGAAGGTCTCAAAGTGGTTGTTAATGAAGATCAATTACTAGAAAAGTTTGTGAACTCTCCTCCAGGATTTGAACCTAGACCTTTCAATTCCAAATGGTTCAATTCTAACCAATTGTGCTACACTCTCGGTATGAGAGAGACAGAAGTAAATATATATACATATATATGGAATTGGGCCATGCAATTATGGAAGCTGAGAAATTCCAAGATATGCTGTCTGCAAGCTGGAGATGCAGGAAAGCTGGTGGTGTCCTTCAGTCTGAGTCCAAAGGTCTGAGAAACAAGAGCTGATGCTCCAAGTCCCCAGTCCAACCACAGGAGTCTGGGAGTGGCCCAGGAGGAGATGGACTGGCCTCAAGCTCTGGAACTGCCTGGCAGAATCTGTCACTGCAGTGGCTGCAGAGGGAACATGAATAGTGAGGGCAGGAAGACTTAGAGCTTAAAGATCTTAGGCAGCTCCTAAGAGGTACCCAATGCCTAATGTGAAGGCTGTGGTGCCTGGTGGATAGAACTTCCTGCCTGGCCTCCCCTTCCCACTTCCACTGCCAGTGTCTGCTAGGGGCGATTGGCATTTATTTCCAATCTTCTGTAAGAAACCATGAAAACAGAGCTTTAAGACTCCCAGAGTCTTCCTGTGTTGAAGTTTCTCTCTATCTCTATACACACACACACACACACACACACACACACACACACACACACTCTCATATGTATGTACATATATATGTATGTTTGAATATATGTACACAGCTATTCCTTTATTATATGGATATACATACATACAAACATATACTGGGGATTAAACCTGAGGATGCTTTACCACAGAGCTACATCCCTGGTCTTTTTTAAAATTAGTTTTATTTTGAGATAGCATCTCACTAAGTTGCTACACTGGCCTCAAACTTGGGATCCTACTTCCAAGTTGCTGGGATTACAGGCACGTGCCACCCTGCTCAGTCTTTTTTTTTTTTTTTTTTCTTTAGAAATTATTTTTTAGTTGTAGATGGCCACAATATCTTTATTTTTTTATGTGGTGCTGAGGATTGAATCCAGTGCCTCACATGCGTGACGCAAGCGCTCTACCACTGAGCTCCAGCTCCAGCCTCTGCTCAGTTTTTTATAATAATTTTTAAAACTATTTATTAAAAAAAAAAAAAAAAAAAAAAAAAAAAAAAAAAAAACTAGTGGGCTGGGGATATAGCTTAGGTAGTAAAGTGTTTGCCTCCCAAGGTCCTGGGTTCAATCCTCAGCTCTGCAAAAACAAAACAAAAAAAACTACTGAGCATTTGAAAATAGAGGATGGGATGGGGGAGCCATTTGTCAGGTCGGGCCCTCCTTGGGCCCTGTCTTGTCAAGATCCCTGTCCCCTTTGGCACCAGCTCACAGCTGCTCTTGCACCCTGCAGGATTATGCTGTTGTTGATTTTATTCATTGATGTCTATTTCCCCAAATATGAAATAACTTGAAAAGAAAAGAAAATGAAAGTCAAGGAAAAATGGTCTGTCAGAGAAGACTCAGGAGATTAAGAGCACTCATACCTCTTCGCGAAATTGGACCATCATTCCAGGGATGGTCTTCCCCTCCCTGCCCCAGTTCAGAAGGAGTTCCCCATTCTTCCAGACTTCTTTGCAGGGAAAAGAATTCCCCTTCTTCCCCTGAGGACAATTCAGACCTGTCCTGCTAGAATGGAGGACAAGTTCACTTGATGTTGGATGGCACCTTCCTTTTAAGGTCCCAACTGCTAAGTCATATAAATGAGTGTGTGTTATCCATCTGCAAGTGAGACTGTTTCCTTTAATCACGTTATTTTCTAGTACTTTCGAGCCCACAGCTTCTCCTTGCTACATTGCCTTTCCTGAGTGTAATAGCTATTTGGGGCTGAGAAGGGAGGATGTCATTGCTGTCATTACATGGTTGACTTCTCTCTGATGGGTTTAGTTTGTTGCCTTAGTAATCCTACTAGAACGAGATCCAAGTGGGTCCTGAGAATTTGGGGATCCTCTTAAAAATATATATTAAAAACTAGTTCTGAAGCATTTATTTAGAATGAGAAAAGAAGTCATAACGAATCAGACATATCACCAATATAAAATTCATGGAGAGAAAATAAAGAAAATTCATTTTCCCTCAAACCAGGCTGAACTAAATTTTTCCTTTTCCTTTTCTTCCAGGTACGTAACTCTTTATTGGCAATGAAATGTACATTTTTAGGCTTGTCGTCGAGTGCCCAAAGCTTGCTCTCGAGTTTCTTTTGTGTGTGTGATGAAAGACGGGATGGATTTCCCACAGACTTGCTTCTTGCTTCTCCACACATTCAGAGCCTGTGCACGCTGCTGCACAGCCCCTGGGCAGAGGACCAGGCAAGAGGGCGGGTGGGAATGCCTGGAGATTTCCTGGAAGTCATTGCTCAAGACAGCTAGTGTGAATATAGCAACTCAGGAAGTAACTATGGACCACATATAATGTTTCATAACACCCAAATCAAAGTTTCTCTTTCTTCATTCTCCCTTAACCAGATACCCAGAAGGTCCTCCATCACTCTACAAGAGAAAACATTGAAGGAGAGATTGTGCTATGGTTTAGATTTTCAATGTCCCCCAAAGGCCTAAACTTGGTGCTATTGGGATATGGTGGAACTTTTTTTTTTTTTTGGCAGTGCTGGGGATTGAACCCAGGGCCTTGTGCTTGTGAGTCTAGCACTCTACCAACTGAGCTATCTCCCCAGCCCATGGTGGAACTTTTAAGAGGTAACTTTAAACTTTCTTAGTTCACTGTGGGCATGTTCTTGAAGGGATTATTGGAGCCCCAGCCCCTCTTCTTCCTCTTCCTCTTTTTGCTTTCTGGTCTCCATGAGGTGAGCAGCTTTGTTCCACCACTTTCTTCCTGCAATAATGTGCTGCCTCCTCACTGGCCCCAAAGAAACAGGGTCAGCTGACCCTGGGCTGAAGCCTCCAAAACTGTGAATCAAGATAAACCTTTCTTCTTTTTAAGTTTGTTTATCTCAAATATTTGTTATAGTAGTGGAAAGCTGACTAAAACAGGATGTCAGGAGGGAGAATCTTCATTGAGGTTAAGATAGTTTAAGTCTACATAGTTTACAAAAATACATGGCATATGAGTGCATTGCTAGAACACTCCTTTCCCAGATTCTTGAAATGAGGCATCTTGGCACTAAAACTCCAGTCCCTTCAGGATTAGTCCACTTCTTCTTGCTGCTGTGTCTGTAGAAGTAAAGCAGAGACTTCCTGTCATAGCTTTGTAGTTAGCAGTTGTGTTGGAGACATATATAGACAAGACAGGCCTGTATGAGACTTCCCCTGATCCCGGGAGCTCTCAGTTCAGCTTGGGCAGTAGGGCAAAGAAGGCCTGGCATGACTTTAAATCCCCATTTGCTTTGCTGAGATACCGGAACCGTGAGCCCTCGACTTCCTAGCTATCAAAACTACTTTGAGAGTGACCGTTTGACCAGTCTGGAGTGGGTGGGATGGGGGCTGGTCTAAAGTCTTGTGTATGGACTGGTGTTCCAGTGTTCCAGTTTGAAGGCCTTGGTCATGTGGGCATGGCTTCTTGGGAGAGCTCCATGTGCTAGGAAATTAATTCTTTTCCAATCAAAGGTGATAATAGGACACGCCTGCAAAGTTTGAAGGTTCTGAGAAGGCAGTGAGACAGAGGGAGAATTTCTTTTCTGGTCTCTGCCAAGTAAAAAATGTAGGTCAGCAGGAACAGCCTGGCACTTGTACAGGGAAATTGGGGTTCAGGCATTCACAAGGAGACATGCTGCTTAGGGGCTCAGTATTCAATTTTATATTTTTGTGGGGCTGCAAATTTATTGTTGGAAATAAGGGGTCAGGATGAATAGTGTGCAAAGGTCCCCACCAGTACTGACTTTCTATAATTATTGTCTTTCAGTTAAAGCACAGGCCACAAATTAGGACAAGTATTCTTGGGAGGGGTCATAATTCAAGGTTGGGAAGTATGTTCACACCACAGTGAGAAATTAGATGTTGCTTAATTCCACATGAGTGGTCTTATTCAATATTGATGGAGATGACTTTCAACAAACTCCAGTCCCATATCAAAACAATCCTCCTGTATTAGATACAGTTGAACATGAATGTCAAAAGATGTTACCCAAATATGAAGAAAAGAATTTATATGGATCCAGGGGGAAAATTGTAAGGTTTATGTTTTCTTTTCTATCAAAGTTAAACCTGTGTTGCAGCACAGGCATGTTTACCTAAACTTTAAATGTATAATGGAGCCATCTTAAGTTAGGAAACCATGTGGTCAGAACAAAGTATTTTTAAAATTCTCTAACAGGTATCAATCACGACTATAGCTGGTTTCGGTGCTCTCCCCAGTTTTAAATTAGGTAATGGCATAGATTGTACCCTGAACACTTCCTATCAGAGTGAGGGGCAGTGCTTCCTTAGGGATAATAACTGCAGACTGCTCGCCCAGGTGTGCTTGCTCACTGGCTTCCCCTTGGGGGCGCACCCTGCTGCAGACGTGGAATTTTGCCTTGCTGACCTACTTTTGAGCACGTTTGATTTCTTGCGGCACTTTGGTATTTCTAACAATTTTGGCACCCAATTAAGCCACCCGCCTGTGGTATTTTGTGATGGCAGCCATGGCAAATGAACATAACTCTCAAATGTTAACTCATCTGTAGAATTACATGTCTGAGGAAATGGTCACTTACACACACTCTTACAGTTGGCAGTCAAGCTGAGCAGTTTTTTTGTTTTGTTTTGTTTTGTTTTGTAAGTACTGTGCACCGGAGCCAAACATTGCTCATCTCAGATTCAAATAATCACATTAGCGCTGCTCTACCTGTAGCATGTATTAGAACCATCTGGAGGGCCTGATACAAGACAGATTGCTGGGCCCCACTTCAGGGTTTCTAATTTAGCAGTTCTGGGGTGGGGCCTGAGAATTGTATTGCTCCAGAGTTCTCAGGTAATGCTGATGCTGCAGATCTTGGGACCATATTCTAAGAACCAATGAATTTTATTTTAATTCCACCATTAAGTGAGGTTTTTTTTTTTTTTTTTTTTTTTTTTTTTTTTTTTTTTTTTTTTTTGCTTATGTTTAAAACTTCTCAGAGAAGTCTTCATAGGAAATCTTCTTCCCCTAAGTCCTATAAGGGCACTGTGAGTCAGGAAGCCAGGCTCGGGGCGTCTGGCACTCTCTGTTGGGGACTTTCCTAGCCTTCTTGGTCCTGGCTCACACAGGAGGACCAAGGGAAGCTGTGTTCATCTGAGGTAGCAGGACAGCTGCACTCAGGGGGTCTGGGGACTGAGCAAAGAGCCATGAGCATGTGTGGCTATTCTGAGACTTGGAATTGATGTAACTGGAACACAGAGTCTCAACCCCTGGGCCAGAGAGGGGTTTGGGTCAGCAGGAAGTTGAGACTCTCTCTAAAAGGAGCCCAAGTAGCTTCATTCACGTGAAGCAGGACCAGGCAGCTTCTGTGTAGACCTTGTGAAGTAGGAACTAATTAATTGTTTTTGGTGCTGTGCAGCCTGTGGAGTTGGGACATTCACTAGCAAGCCAGCTGGGAACATTGTACAAAACTTCTAATTGAAACAGGAGTTTATTCCAAAATCAAAAATCAAACCCATTTTCCTTTGGTTGCCTGTGAAAACTCTGCTCACACAGAGTCATTCGTCAAAGCCAGAGGTCTGTTTGGAACTATTACTAAGTTTTTCCTTGGCAATAAATTCGATAACACCCCATCCTTCTCCTCCTCAGAGGAAGATACTCCTGGTCTATTTCCTTTCTGACTTTCTTCCGTGGATTTGACATAACTGGTATCTTTAGGACATTTTTGTCAGACTAAGAATTACTGGAGGACTTTGTCCGTCTTTGTTGTGGGGGCCCCATTGCCTAGCACACAGTAGGTGCTCAATAAACATGTCTTCACTGAACTGAGAAAAGGAATACAGGAGGGGATTGATTTTCAGTGGGAACGGTGGAAAGGAAAATGATACTAGCTGCTAAGAGGGAGGCCACCAATTCTTGCTCAAACTGCAGTGAACGTTGACACTAATTTCCTTAAAACAAAAATGCCCTGACATTTATGTAGCACTTCACAATTCACAAACCATTTTCTCAGCAAAGAGCTTTGCCAGCATTCCCAGGTCTCACAGACTCCTTGGTTACCCACCTTATATAGTCCATGGGTAAAACTACAGCTGAGTTGTATTGTAGCATGGAGTGTGGTGTTCTACCAGAAGCAGGTGTGAGCTCCCTGAGAGGAAGTCCCTTGAGTGTCTGCCTCTGGCCTGGGGCCTCCTGGTGACCGGAGATGGTGGAGGGACCCTTAGAGGGCTTTGTCAAGTGCAGCCTGGGTGGACTCAGACATTACTGACCCAAGCTCCAGTGCCTAGGTTTAAACTCTGGACACTCTTGAAAGTCCCGCTTTGGTAGCATGTAAGAGGATGCCTGCATGTGTGTGGGGTTATTTTCTTGACCAGTTTCCTCTTGCTCCTAGGGTCTGCAAGATCTCCAGGTTAAAGACACTCCCGCACCTTCTCTCACCTGCTCTCCTGAGTTCTCTCGAGACATATGAACTGTCAGGGTGGAAACATCCCCTTTGCTTCATCTTCCAGATTAGCTGCCCCTTGAATGCAGAAAGATTGCCTTTTGTATTCTCCATCAAAAACGATTAGCAATTAACCCCTGTGCTGATGACAAAATGCTGATAGCATTCAGGGAAAGTGGCTGACACTGTCTTGCATTTCAAAACCATTTTAAAAGTAGTAACATCACTACTTGCTGCCGCAGGCTGTGCTCCTATTTCTGTACCCAAGTGGGTGGAGGAGCCCGTGTTGCCCTGAGGTCTTCATAAGAAGGGGAAAGACCAGCAGGGTGCAAGGCTGCAGGGTCCTAGGTGTCTGTACTCTGAGGTCTTAGTCCTCCAACCACCTTTTGGGTGACTCCCCAATGACAAAAGAAGTTGCAGCATCTGGAGGCTACCCTCAGCAACTGGCAATAACCAGGTCCTCAGAACACTTTATTATTTCACTACTTAACCAGAACTTGCTAAATTCAATGGAACACTAAATAAGAGAGGCACAAAGGGCCAGGACAAGTGCTGCCTCTGTCATGCAGCTGTCTCCGATTCGATTCCCTGTCTAGCTGGGTGGGGGTGGGGGGCTTTCTCCCCTTTGCTTCCAGAATGCTTTGCCTGCTTCTCCAGGAAAGCATTTACCGCGTGTTACATGGAATTGTGGACATTTGTGACACGTCTAATGTATCCTTATACACTTCTCAAGAGTGAAGATCGTGTCAACCAGGACAGTGACTTGCAATGTGGTGGGTGCTTGAGATTTGCTGGATTGAAATGAATTAAAAACCTTTGATTCTGACTACATCAAACTCTTCACAGCTCTTTCCTGGGTTCCAAATAACATAAAGGGCTTTAGGGGGCAGAGGGTCCATAGTACATGGGACTTGGAAGCAGCTTGGGGGCGGTGTGTGTGAGGGGCATGGAGGGTGGTCTGGCCTTCCTTAGGGGGCTTCAGTCCAGGGAGGGAGTCTGGTGCTCTCCTTGGGGATCCGGATCCGCTCAGGGGCTGCCTGCCTAGCAGATTTCTTCTTTCCCTGCCCTTATTGTGAGCAAAGCCCCGCCTTGCCCTTTCCAGCTTCTGCCACGTGCCGCATGAGGCTCCAGACAGCACAGGTCTGTTTTTAGATCGTGCCTCACGTGTGTTCAGCGGACTTAATGAGCTCTCTATAGGGGTAGCTTTCTTGAGAGACTGTTGCTAAGGGCCAGTCGCACGTTTCTCACCGTGTTGTGATGGAAACGTGATTAGATGCTGATCTGAGCCTGGTACAACCTGCTGGAGTGTCTGGCTGGAGTGGCCTCTCCTAC
The DNA here is from genome assembly GCF_902686455.1 of Sciurus vulgaris. Classification (NCBI taxonomy): domain Eukaryota; kingdom Metazoa; phylum Chordata; class Mammalia; order Rodentia; family Sciuridae; genus Sciurus; species Sciurus vulgaris. Next base: position 54,793,009 of record NC_136467.1, read on the forward strand.
AGGAGCCTGTGGGATTTCACAGGCCAGCAGGGCCAGCCTTGTGATATCAGCAAATGGACAGAGGGTGGTAAAATGCCAGGAGGTGGGAGGTCTGGGGAGACATCAGGTGCATGTGGTCGAGGACACGTGCCCTCTTGAACAGCTTTGCCTCTTGTGTGGTTGGTCCCATGGCAGCAGAAGCTATGTGGCCCTTGCCCTCAAGGAACAAGTAAGCAGTTGCTTATAAGACAGAAATGATTTCTCAGTAATCAGGGGCTAGCTGGGACTAAGTGCAGAAAGTGAGGGTCCCAGAGGAGGCACGTGGGGAGTAGCCTGTGTGGGCTGGAGTGCTCTGGAAGGTGAGCACTTGGACAGTGTCCTGGAGAATTGGGGGCAGTGGAGAAGAAAGGCCAGGGGTCCTTGGCAAGGTAGGATGGATCAGCATGAATCAGTGGTGAAGGCAGAAGTGAGCCCCTCTGGCAAAATAATGGCAATGGTTCTATTTACTGATCACCTTTTCTGAGCCAGGCCCCCTTCTTCTGTCCTCTTTCTGTCCTCACAGTCACTCTGAAGAGTTGGTGCTATTATTCTGATTTTATAGAATAGAACTGAAACCCAGAGAGGTTGCCTAAACTCTCCCTGGTCACAGAGCTAGTAAGCAGCAATCTGAATTAATCCCAAGTTATTTGTTATGTCCCCAAAGCATGTGTTGGGATAGAGGGGGGTGGGGATGAGCTGCTTGATGGATGGGGCTAGGGTGAAGAAGGTGGCATGGTTCTACAAGTAAGGCCTGGACTGGAGAGCCAGGACAACCACACTGGAGGGCTTGGTCTGAATTCCATGGTTTTGGAACCTCCAGAGGAAGGTGTACTTTAACCACCTTGATGTAAATCCTTGATCAAGAAAACATTACTTTGTGTTTAGATGCGCTACTACTTACAATGGAGTTTCATTCCAATAAACTCCCTGTAGGTTGAAAATGCACTTAATAGACATACCCTACTTAGCAGCACAGAGCACTGTAGAGAAGCAGTTGCTACCCCCTTGATGGCATGGCCGACTGGGAGCTGCGGCACATGGCTGCTGCCTAACATCATGAGCGAGTATCAGGTGGCATACAGCTATCCCAGGAAGAGATCAAAATTCAAAATGAAGTATGGGGTATACTAAACACATATCATGTTCACACCATCTTAAAGTCCCCAAATCGTAAGTGAAGCTATCCTATGTCAAGGACCATGTGTCTCTCCATAAACTTCTTAATTTTAAAATTTTCTTTAGGTAGGTCTCATACATGCAAAGTGAGGCTTATCTCTGAGTACATTCTGTGTTTTATGGCCACTGTGAATGAAATCATTTCTACTGAGGTGACGTCTCAGGATTCCTTTGGTGATCAACGCCATTAGCATCTGTTTGAACTTCCAGGAAAGAAGTCTGGTCAGAGCCGGCCCTGTGTGTCTCAGGCCTCACTCATGCCAGGCAGCCTTTTCTTCTGTGCTAACACGGATATTAACATAAATGGTCTTCCCTTCCCACCATCTCATTTTATGGGAAGAGCAGGTTCCTGGCCAGGATGAAGAGAGCGTGGGGAGCACATGGGGCAGAGCAGACAGGGAGGAAAGACATGTTGCCACAGATCCAAAAATAGCCACACTGGATACTGTGTTCTGTAGTTTACTGGACTGATTCCTTGTGAGCAATTAATCATACATACTGGGTTCAGGAACTTATATTTGGTTGGAAAAATCATTTGGTTAGCAACATTGGTTGGGTACCTATTCTGGTATCTCTTGGAGCCATGATGTAAGTGAAAATTCTCCTCCTCCCCTCAAAGAATGGAAGCACTGGGCCTCGTGGTTTTCTGTTTTCAGGGACAGAATTGGGCCTAATGAACAGCCTGAAGCAGGGACAGCTCTTTAAACACTTCTTAGGAAGACTGTTTAAGGTAAATCAATGAATGTCTTCTATAGCAGAAATCCTTCTGTCATGGTCCATAAGAAAGAACAACAGGAACCAAGATGGGCAGGCCATTGACAGCTTGCTTTTCACACAGGCCAGGTCTACACTGGTCTCATCTCTATAGAAACACCGAATCAAACATGACTTGCCAAGTCTCTTGGCAACATTACCCACGGGTGCAGTGGAGACTGATGGACTCCAGGCCCTGTTGTTAACTAGCATTGTAGCTGTGGGCAAGTTGGTTAATTTGGTAAGTCTTTTGTTTCTTCAACTGAAAAGCTGTAAGAGGTTTATTAATACTAACATGTGTTAGTCAACTTTCTGTTGCTGTGACCAAAATACCTGACAAGAACAACTTAGAGGAGGAAAGATTTATTTTGGCTTACAGTTTCAGAGGTTTGAGTCCATGGTTGGCTAGCTCCATTGCTTTGAGTCTGAGGCAAGGCAGAATATCATGGTGGAAAGCTATGGAAGGGAAAATTTCTCAACTCATGGCAGACAGGAAGCAGTAAGAAGTGATAAGATATAGTCTCCAAGGTCATGTCCCCAAGGACCCATTACTTTCTACTAGGTCCCACCTTCTATACTTTATACTATCTCTCAACAGTCCATTAAAATTATGAATCCCTCAGTGGATTAATCCACTGATGAGTTCATAGTCTTCATGATTCAATCACTTCCCAAATTTCCCACCTCTGAACATGGCTGCATTTGGGGACCAAGCCTTCAACACATGACCCTTTGGGTGACATTCCACAGTCAAATGATAATGCAGTAACAGTGACAGTCAGTGTAAGTACTGACTGGCAGGGATTTTGTAGGCCAGTATCAGTTGAGGGGTACACTGACATTTTGAAGCTGCATTGTTCATTATTGTCACCGCCAGCCCCATGAAGCTCTTTAAATTTAAATTAATTACAAAGAATTTAAATTTTAGTTCTTCAGTCCTACTAGCCTCATTGTAGGTGCTTGATAGCCATATGTGGCACATAGCCTCCATTTTGGACAGCACAGAGCTAGAAAATTTCCACCATCCTAGAAAGTTCTATTGGGCAGCATTGCTTTAGGGCAGAAGTAGGCAAGATTTTTGGTTATGGACCAAATAGTAAATATTTTCAGCTTTATAGGCTATATAGGCTTCAGCTGCAAGTATTTAACACTGCGGCTGACTGAAATGCCAGAGACAATATTTAAACAAATGAACATGACTGTGGTTGTCTTATAGTTTTATAAATAAAATGCAAATAGATTAACCCCTGCTTTTAAGGCCCAGTGGTCTTTTGACTCCTAAGTCTCTTAATAGTTCAGTCTGTTTAGAGTGTGGATTGTTCTACCGAATTCCCATTATGGAATGCTTGGGCTGCAGAGATAAGCTACACCTCTACAAAAAGCCACCTTGCTGAAAACGCAGTCAAACCCTAGTAGGACCCGAGGAGTATGCTATTATCTGGTAGTCTGTGAGAAATGGCTAAGCAGAACTTCACTCTCATTTCTAACTCAAACGCCAGAACTGCAGATTGCTTAAAAAATCAGTTCTTCCCTGAGAGACACTATGGTAGACACCATTAGGCACCCACTTTCACAAGGGCAGGTCGTCCATGCCTTGTCTTTTATGTGTGAAAACTACATTTCCCAGTCTTACTTGCGGTTAAAGATGATCACATGACATTGTTCTGGCCAATGTGGTATAAGCAGAAGTAATTAATTATGGTCATGTGTCACTTAACAATGTTCTTAAAAATGCATCATTAGGTGATTTTGTCATTGTGCAAATATCATTGTGTATTTACACAAACCTTAGTGGCATAGGTCAATCCCTTGACATGCCTCTCAGTGCAGTTGAGAAATGTGGTAAACACAAGATGTAGGAGGCTGCCAGCACAAGGCACACTGTTTTACAGTAAACTTTTCTTTCATAAGTAGAAGTGCGCTCTAAAATAATGATAAAAAGTATGGTAGAGTAAATTCATAAGCCAGTAACAGTCATTTATTATGAATAAATGGTATGTACTGCACATAATTGTATTGCTATACTTTTATGCAGTTCATGTATATCTGCCTCACCACAAGCACACGAATGCTGCACTGTGATAGGAATTTTTCAAGTCTATTCCAATCTTGTGGCAGCACTGTTAGAAGTGCAGTCCTCCATTAACTGAGACATTGTTCAGCAGTGCCTGACTGTAAGTAAGGATGGTTCTGGGACATTCTTCAAAAGGGACTCACTTAGCAATTTCCTTTTCCTTTTTTCCCATCTTCTTTTTCCTGCCTAGCACTTGTCACAATGCTGGAGGTAGATTGTGTCCAAGAGGCAGGACAGTGGGCACCTTGCAATGTCTGTCATAAAGACAGCTGAGTGAAAAGAAGGAGCCTGAATCTCTGGTGACATTGAGGAGCCACCAGAGATCAGTCCTGGACTTCCTAAGCCTTAATTTTCTAAAATAAGAAAAAAATTAAATTTCCATTTGAATAAGCCATCACAAGTTGGATTTTTTGTCCTTTGCAGTCAGATGCATTTCTAATTGATAGAGTCCTTGGGTCTGGAATCCCAGATGCAACACCTGGACAAGTTACTTACTTTTTCTTATTATTTATTTTTTAATTTTTTACAGACTGCATTTTGATTCGCTGTGCACAAATGGGGTACATCATTTCATTTCTATTTGTGCACGATGTAGATTCATACCATTTGTGTAATCATACACGTACATAGGGTAATGATGTCTGTCTCATTCCATCATTTTTCATACCCGCCTCCCTCTCATTTCCTTCTACATAATCTAAATTTCCTTGATTCTTCTCACTCCCCACATCCCCATCCCCAGTTTTCTCATCTAAAAATTATGAATATGATAAATAATAGTAAGAAGAAAAGGCCAGCATAAGTGCCTGACCAACAGGGATTTTTTAAGGCCTGTATCCATTTTAAGATGCACTGACATTATCTTCTTAAGATTTTGAATCAAAATAAGATAATACAGGTATTTTCTATATAAAAAGTGCTCAAGAAAAATGTCTTTTTTTTTCTTTTTTTTTTAAATTTTATTGTAAACAAATGGGATACATGTTGTTTCTCTGTTTGTACATGGCGTAAAGGCATACCATTTGTGTAATCATAAATTTACATAGGGTAGTGTTGTTTGATTCATTCTGTTATTTTTTCCCTTCCCCCCACCCCTCCCACCCCTCTTATCCCTCTATACAGTGCTTCCTTCCTCCATACATGCCCCCCTCCCTAACCCTAACTCTAACCCTAACACTAACCCTTCCCTCCCCGCCATTATGTGTCATCCTCCACTTATTAGCGATATCATTCGTCCTTTGGCTTTTTGAGATTGGCTTATCTCACTTAGCATGATATTCTCCAATTTCATCCATTTGCCTGCAAATGTCATAATTTTATCATTCTTTATGGCTGAGTAATATTCCATTGTATATATATACCACAGCTTCTTTATCCACTCATCAATTGAAGGGCATCTAGGTTGGTTCCACAGTCTGGTTATTGTGAATTGAGCAGCTATGAACATTGATGTGGCTGTATCTCTGTAGTATGCAGATTTTAAGTCCTTTGGGTATAGGCCAAGGAGTGGGATAGCTGGGTCAAATGGAGGGTCCATTCCAAGTTTTCTAAGGAATCTCCACACTGCTTTCCAGAGTGGCTGCACTAATTTGCAGCCCCACCAGCAATGTATGAGTGTAACTTTCTCCCCACATCCTCACCAATACCTGTTGTTGCTCATATTCTTGATAATCGCCATTCTAATTGGGGTGAGATGGAATCTTAGGGTGGTTTTGATTTGCATTTCTCTTATTACTAGAGATGTTGAACATTTTTCCATATGTTTGTTGATTGCTTGTAGATCTTCTTCTGTGAAGTGTCTATTCATTTCCTTAGCCCATTTGTCAACTGGATTATTTGAATTCTTGGAGCAGAGTTTTTTGAGTTCTTTATAGATTCTGGAGATTAGTGCTCTATCTGAAGTATGATTGGCAAAGATATTCTCCCACTCTGTAGGCTCTTTCTTCGCATTGCTGATAGTTTCCTTTGCTGAGAGAAAGCTTTTTAGTTTGAATCTATGCCAGTGGTTGATTCTAGCTTTTATTTCTTGTGCTATGGGAGACCTGTTAAGGAAGTCTGGTCCTAAGCCGACATGTTGAAGATCTGGACCTACTTTTTCTTCTATAATCTGCAGGGTCTCTGGTCTGATTCCGAGGTCCTTAATCCATTTTGAGTTTAGTTTCGTGCATGGTGAGAGATATGGGTTTAGTTTCATTCTGTTGCATATGGATTTCCAATTCTCCCAGCACCATTTGTTGAAGAGGCTATCTTTTCTCCATTGCATATTTTTGGCACCTTTGTCTAGTATGAGAAAATTGTATTTATTTGGGTTTGTGTCCGTGTCCTCTATTCTGTACCATTGATCTACCTGTCTATTTTGGTACCAATACCATGCCGTTTTGTTACTATTGCTTTGTAGTAGAGTTGAAGATCTGGTATTGCAATACCCCTGTTTCACTCTTCCTGCTAAGGATTGCTTTAGCTATTCTGGGTTTCTTATTCTTCCAGATGAATTAATTGCTTGCTCTATTTCTGTAAGGTACGTCATTGGGATTTTAATTGGAATTGCATTGAATTTGTATAGCACTTTAGGTAGTATGGCCATTTTGACAATATTAATTCTTCCTATCCAAGAACATGGAAGATCTTTCCATCTTCTAAGGTGTTCTTTAATTTCTTTCTTTAGTGTTGTATAGTTCTCATTGTAGAGGTCTTTCACCTCTTTTGTGAGATTGATTCCCAAGTATTTTATTTTTTTCAAAGCTATTGTGAATGGGGTAGTTTTCCTAATTTCTCTTTCTGAAGATTCATCACTTATGTATAAAAATGCATTGGATTTATGAGCATTGATCTTGTAACCTGCTACTTTACTAAATTCACTTATGAGTTCTAAGAGTTTTCTGGTGGAATTTCCAGGTTCCTCTAAATATATAATCATGTCATCAGTGAACAGGGATAGTTTGAGTTCTTCTTTTCCAATTTGTATCCCTTTAATTTCTTTGGTTTGTCTAATTGCTCTGACTAGAGTCTCAAGAACGATGTTGAATAGAAGTGGTGAAAGAGGGCATCCCTGCCTTGTTCCAGTTTTTAGGGGAAATGCTTTCAGTTTTTCACCATTTAGAATGATATTAGCCATGGGCTTAGCATAAATGGCCTTTACAATGTTAAGGAATGTTCCCACTATCCCTATTTTTTCTAGTGTTTTGAGCATGAAGGGGTGCTGTATTTTATCAAATGCTTTTTCTGCATCTATTGAAATAATCATGTGATTCTTGACTTTAAGTCTATTAATATGGTGAATTACGTTTATTGATTTCCTGATGTTGAACTAACCTTGCATACCTGGGATGAAGCCCACTTGATCATGGTGTACTATCTTTTAAATATGTTTTTGTATGTGATTTGCTAAAATTTTGTTGAGAATTTTTGCGTCGATGTTCATTAAGGATATTGGTCTGAAATTTTCTTTCCTTGATGAGTCTCTGTCTGGTTTAGGTATCAGTGTGATATTGGCTTCATAGAACGAGTTTGGGAGGGTTCCCTCCTCTTCTATTTTATGGAATACTTTGAGAAGTATTGGAATGAGCTCTTCTTTAAAGGTTTTGTAGAACTCGGCTGAGAACCCATCTGGTCCCGGACTTTTCTTTGTTGGTAGGCTTTTGATGACTTCTTCTATTTCAGTACTTGAAATTGGTCTATTTAAATTGTGTATGTCCTCCTCATTCAGTTTAGGCAATTCATATGTCTTAGAAACCTGTTGATGTCTTCGAAATTTTCTATTTTGTTAGAGTATAGATTTTCAAAATAGCTTCTAATTATGTTTTGTATTTCAGTCCTGTCTGTTGTGATATTTCCTTGTTCATTCCGAATTTTGGTGATTTGGGTTTTCTCTCGTTTTCTCTTTGTTAGTGTGGATAAAGGTTTATCAATTTTGCTTATTTTTTCGAAGAACCAACTATTTATTTTGTCAATTTTTTGTATTGTTTCTTTTGTTTCAATTTCATTGATTTCAGCTCTGAGTTTAACTATTTCCTGTCTTCTACTACTTTTGGTGCTGGTCTGTTCTTCTTTTTCTAGGGCTTTGAGCTGTAGTATTAGGTCGTTTATTTGTTGAGTTTTACTTCTTTTATTAAATGCGCTCCATGAAATAAATTTCCCTCTAAGTACTGCTTTCATAGTGTCCCAGAGATTTTGATATGATGTTTTCTTGTTCTCATTTACCTCTAAGAAATTTTTAATTTCCTTCCTAATATCTTCTGTTATCCATTCATCATATAATAGCATATTGTTTAATCTCCAGATGTTGGAATAGTTTCTGTGTTTTACTCTTTCATTTATTTCTAACTTCAATCCATTATGATCTGATAGAATACATGGTAGTGTCTCCATCTTCTTGTATTTGCTAACATTAGCTTTATGGCATAATATATGGTCTATTTTAGAGAAGGATCCATGTGCTGCTGAGAAGAAAGTGTATTCGCTTTTGGTTGGATGGTATATTCTATAAATGTCCGTTAAGTCTAAATTATTGATTGTGTTATTGAGATCTATGGTTTCTTTGTTCAATTTTTGTCTGGAAGATCTGTCCAGTAGTGAGAGAGGTGTGTTAAAATCACCTAGTATTATTGTGTTATGGTCTATTTGGTTTCTGAAATTGAGAAGGATTTGTTTGACATACATGGATGAGCCACTGTTTGGGGCATAGATGTTTATGATTGTTATATCTTGCTGATTTATGCTTCCCTTAAGCAGTATGAAATGACCTTCTTTATCCCTTCTGACTAACTTTGGCTTGAAGTCCACATTATCAGAAATGAGGATGGATACTCCAGCTTTTTTGCTGAGTCCATATGCATGGTATGTTTTTCCCCATCCTTTCACCTTTAGTCTATGGGTATCTTTTTGTATGAGATGAGTCTCTTGTAGGCAACATATTGTTGGGTCTTTCTTTTTAATCCAATCTGCCTGTCTATGTCTTTTGATTGATGAATTCAGGCCATTAACATTCAGGGTTATTATAGAGATATGATTTGGTTTCCCGGTCATTTGGTTCATTTTTAAAATTTTATTTATTTATTTGTTTGACACAACTTGGTTCCTCCTTTATTTGACAATTCCTTTAGGATAATTCCTCCCTTTGCTGATTTGCTTCTTTGTTTTTCATCTCTTCCTCATGGAATATTTTGCTGAGAATGTTCTGTAATGCTCCTTTCTTTTTGTAAATTCTTTTAGCTTTTGTTTATCATGGAAGGATTTTATTTCATCGTCAAATTTGAAGGTAAGTTTTGCTGGGTATAAGATTCTTTTTTCGCATCCATTTTCTTTCAGGGCTTGAAAAATGTTTTTCCAGGCCCTTCTAGCTTTTAGGGTCTGGATTGAAAAATTTGCTGATATCCGTATTGGTTTCCCCCTGAATGTAATTTGGTTCTTTTCTCTCACAGCCTTTAAAATTCTGTCTTTATTTTGTATGTTAGGTATTTTCATTATAATGTGCCTTGGTGTGAGTCTGTTGTAATTTTGTGTATTTGGAGTCCTATAAGCCTCTTGAACTTGATTTTCCATTTCATTCTTCAGATTTGGGAAATTTTCTGATATTATTTCATTGAATAGATTGTTCATTCCTTTGGTTTGTTTCTCTAAGCCTTCCTCAATCCCATAATTCTTAAATTTGGCCTTTTCATGATATCCCATAGTTCTTGTAGATTCTGTCCATGATTTCTTACCATCTTCTCTGTTTGTTCAACTTTGTTTTCAAGGTTAAATATTTTGTCTTCAATGTCTGAGGTTCTGTCTTCCAGGTGTTCTATCCTACTGGATATGCTTTCTATGGAGTTCTTAATTTGGTTTATTGTTTCCTTCATTTCAAGGATTTCTGTTTGTTTTTTTTTTTCATTATCTCTAACTCTTTATTGAAATGATCTTTTGCTTCCTGTATTTGCTCTTTTAACTGTCGATTGGTGCGATCATTCAATGCCTGCATTTGCTCTTTCATCTCATCGTTTGCTTCCCTGATCATGTTAATTATGTACATTCTGAACTCCTTTTCTGTCATTTCTTCTGCCATGCTGTCACTGGGTTTTATTGATGTAACATCTAGATTTGTTTGCAGCATTTTCTTTCCTTGTTTTCTCATATTGTTCAGGTATCAGTGGACCGCTGAGATATTGCAGATTTCCTCTATTGACTTACAATGTCCCTGAAGATTTCTATATATATCCCCTCTTAGCCTTCAGTAGGCTGAAGTCTTGGAGGAGGTTGATAATGCGGTGCTCCACAAGGAAGCTGCCTCTCTAGGAGTGGTGGTCTTCAGGTGGGGTATATTCCCTGCTAGTGGGCAGAGGTGCCTCCACTTGTTGACCAATGGTCATCCAAAGGGGACCTAGGCTGTGGGCTGAGGCAAGGCCTGTTTGGGCCTGAGTCTCTGGTTTTACCGTCCTTGTGGGGAAACCTCACCCAGCAGGGAAGACTCACCCGGTGGGAAGGTCTCGCTGGTCAGTTCCCTCCTAGAGGTTCCCCTCAATTTACAGCTACCGCCTGGGCTGGGCTGCCTTCCTCTGCAAAGTTCCCAGGGGCCCGGCCCTACCTCCTGGGCCTGGGAGCCTCACCCTTTGCAGATGACTCTCCTTAGGCTGCCCCTCCTCAGAGAATCTGGAACCTTTGCTCCGCCCTAAGCGTGTTTCTGTGGGGCTCTTCCACCAAGAAGCCTCCTAGATCCTGGGACCCTGCTGTGCACCTAATCGCCTGGCTATGTGGCCCCTCCTCTGAGCAGCCACCTGGGGCCCCGTACAATCGCTCTGAGTCCCAGAGACCTGCCACACACCTCTTCTTCCAGACAGCCGCCCAGTATTCCAGTGCGGTCACTAGGAGTCCAAGCAACTCACTGCGTGCCTCCTCCCACCAACCACCCGTAGCCCTGGGCAATCAATCACTTCGAGTCGAAATGACCCTCCCCGTTCCTCCTCCTCCTCCAGGTAACCCCCCGGGTGTTCAGGAGCGGTCGCTCTGAGTGGCTCTGAATCCACATGACCCGCTGCACGCGTCTTCTGGGCAACCGCCCGGAGCTCTGGTGCGGCCACTCGAGACCAAGCGACCCACCACGCTTCTCCTCCAGGCAGCCCCCCTGTGTTCAGGAGCGGTCGTTTTAAGTCCAAACAACTCACCACTCGCCTTCTCCTCTGAGCAGCCGCCTGGAGCTCTAATGCAGTCACTGCGAGTCCAAATGACCTGCCGCGCTCCTCCTCCTCCTCCTCCTACTCCTCCGGGCAGGCCCCGGTGTTCAGAAGTGGTCTGAGTCCAAACCGCTCGCTGCACGGCTTCTCCTCTGGCAACTACCTGTAGCTCTGGTGCAGTCACTTCGAATTCAAGCGGCCGCGCTCCTCCTCCTCTTCATCCTCAGGGCAGGCCCCGGTGTTCAGAAGTAGTCTGAGTCCAAACAGCTCGCTGCGCAGCTTCTCCTCTGGCAACCGCCTGTAGCTCTGGTTTAGTCACTCCGAATCTAAGCGGCCATGCTCCTCCTCCTCCTCCTCCTCAGGGCAGGCCCCGGTGCTGTGTGTCCACACAGCTCTCCTCGCCGCTTCTCCCCTGGGTAGCCGCCGGAGCCCCAGTGGTTGCTCCGAGTCCCAGCGCTGTGCTGAACGGCCTCCTCTCCAATGCTCCCAGTTGTCCGAGTTCACTGCTCCAGTGGGGGGAGGGGCGTCTCGCCGGCAGCTCTACTTCACAAAGTTCCCTGCGTTCCGGGACTACTGCCCCATCTGGGACGCCTCCCCAACGGGATAGACTCACCCGGCTGCTTTGAGTTGGTCCCAAGTGTCTCAATATCTCCTCTTTTGAATCCTGAGTCCTGGAGCAACATGAAATGCAGCCACCCTCTAGGCCGCCATCTTGAAACCACCACAATATATCTTTTGAAAAACATGCAACAATCCTTGACAAAATATTACAAAATTGAATCTAGCAATATACAAAAAGGACCATCATGACCAAGGGTATTTATCCCAGGAATGCAAGAACTCATTTAACATAAAAAAAATCAATGAAATACATTATATTAAGCAGACTAAAAGTGAAAAACAGTTCAATCATCTCAAAAGATGCATGAAAGGCATTAGCTAATATTCAACACTGGTTCACAAGAACAAAACAAAAAGCACTTCTCAGAAAACTAGGAATAGAAGGAAATATTGTCACCCAGATAAAGGGCATTGGCAAAAGAAAAAATAAAAGTATAATTAAGATACTAAATGGAGAAAGACTGCATTCCCTCCAAGATTGGAACAAGGTAAGAATGTCGACTCTCAGTTTGATTTAATGCTGTGCTATATGTCCTAGTCAGTCTAATAAGATTAGAAAAGAAATAAAAGGCATACAGATCAGAAAGAAAGAAACGAAGCTGTCTTTATTTGCAGATAACATGATTGTCTATATAAAGAAATCCTAGAAATTCTGCAAAAAGCTGCTAGAACTAAAAAGTAGATTTAGCAATTTTACAGGATTAATACCAATATAAAAATATATGCATAATTGGAAGCTGAAATTTAGTAATACTATTTATATATGACAGCAACATATTAAACAGTGAGGGATAAATTCAACAAAGCATGTGCATTTTTCAGTGCAAGAGTTGTACACTGAAAAATGTAAAACATTGCTTATAGAAATTAATGTAGACCTAAACAACTAAAGAGATTATTCCATACTTATAGATAGAAATACTTAATGTCATTAAAATGTTGATTCTCTCCAAATTGATCTATACAATAATGCATTTCCAATCAAAATCCCAGAGGAAGTTTTCCAGAAATTGACAATTTGATTCTAAGATTTATAGGGAAGTGCAAAAACCCTAGAACAATCAAAAAAATTTTTTTTATTAAAAATTGATTTTAATTAAAATGTTGATTAAAAGAAACAACTCTACTATAGAGCTGCAGTGATCAGGAGATTGCACAGATACATAAACAAATGTATAGTTCTGACCATGAGTGCACCAAGCATTCAAGAGAAAGGAGAATCCTGTGTGGGCTGAGTGTGTGGGCTGAAGCAGAGAAGATTCATGGACCAGGAGGGACAGAGAACTGGAGCATACACACCTCGATTTAAACCACAGCTCTGAAGCACTTGACAGAATTACAAGGTATATAACAGACTGGATGGGGTCCAACCACACTGGGGAGGGCAACCAGCTTTACTTAGTCTGCCCCTTCAAGTATTACTCTCCATCCAGAAACACCCTTACAGACACACCCAGAATACTGTTTAACCAAATTTCTGGGCACCCAGTGGCCCAGCTGACACTTAATTTTAACTATCACATAAGGTGTTGGTTCCACCTTGGAAAATCCTAAGGTCCCCAGGTGATTCTGACATGCAGGTGTCTCTAATCCTGATCCTTAACCATGGTGCCCAAGCAATGTGATGGGTCATGCTGGGGGAAGGTTTCTGTACAGGTGGGGGGATAGTACAGCACTTCTGGGGGCTAATGAATTCACATGAACCAGACCGGCCCCTGTTGGAGATATAGGACCAAATGAGAACATCAGGAAGGGCCATCAGCTGTGTATTCATCATCTCTTTTATTTTCTGTATTTTATGATGCTTTGACATACTGGAGCCTCCTAGAAAGACTGCCCCTCCCAGGACTAGTCAATTCCTGGAGAGAGTAAACACTTTGCCTGCAAGATACCTTTCCATGTCAACCACTGATCCCTTTTTTTTCCCCCCCCCATCAAATTCTCACATACCAAGCCAATAATCTCCCGGCCAGATACTGATACTCTACAGCCTGGAGCCTGCTGAAATGATTCAATCTAGCAAATCCTAAGATGCCTACCCTGCCACTGTTCATTTCTTACTGGAAAAATCACAATGAAGTCTTTTGCTTATGCTCCCTTCTGCGTCCTGACAACCCTGGCACTTTGTCACATGGCCCTGCATCATTTACTCTGCCTCCTGTTTCTAGGGATCTGTGAGTAAAAATTCTTCCTTCATCATGGTCATTCCCATGTCTATGTGTCTTACTGTGTCTCATCAAAATAAATCCTAGGTACCTTTTTTTAAAAATAAATTTTTAGTTATAGATGGACACAATGTCTCTATTTTTATTTATTTTTATGTGGTGCTGAGGATTGAACCCAGTGCCTTGTGTGTGCTAGGCAAGCACTCTGCCACTGAGCTACACCCCCAGCCCTAGGTACCTTTTAAACACAAGCTGCTGTGGATAAACAGGTGAGGGACTGAGTGTTTCATTGCTAGCAGTTTGTTTGAATTTTCATCTTCATGTGCTCAGTGGTCAAGAGGAAAATCTCACCAAGAAAGACAGCCAGACTCAGGACTGGCTTTAAGGGCAGTTGTCTCAGTAGATCACAGACATAAATGTGAGTTCCTGTTGCCAACCAGACCCTTTACCTTTGTTGATGCTGCAGTGCAAGTGCCAACTTCTAGAATGTCCCAGCTGCATACCTAGAGACCTGTGACTTCTGAAAGGCAAGAGACAGAGTGACTCTTAATGAGAGTGAAAGATAGCAGGAGGACAAACTTTTGATTTCTATCTGGAGTCAATCTCATTAGGTGACCAATTCAGAAGAAATATAATCTAACTTCACGCTTTTGTAACATGAATGCATTAAGCTTGGTGCTGCTGCCTCAGAAATCACCTCTGACAAAGACCCAAAGGGAAAGCTCAGGGTAGACTTACTCAATGCAGGGAAAGAACATCTTTTCTATTCTACATAGTAGATTGTTTATCATCACTATGATTATGATTTCTCCTCTCCCTTCTTCTCTTTTACTCCATGTTTCAAATAATTTGGGCTGATAATGAGTGTATACAGTTTTAATTTTTGTTTTGGTTTATAAAGTCCCATTATTTTTGATAATTAATCGCATTTGTTCTCTGATATGCAGATTTGCTCTTATAGGATATCTCTACTAGAAAAGAACTACTTCCTGGGGATGAAGAACCCTAAAATCCACCATGCTTAGAGGTGAGTGATGTGTGGATGGGGGATAGTTTGCAGAATTTATGTGAATGCTGTAGATGGTGAACTAAAAGTTATCCTAAGCTGAAAGATGAGTTGTCATTTATGAAAAGACCTCATAAAGATAGTCAAAGTCTTTATTGTAATTTTGGTATAGTAGTGATCTCACCTCTGTTTTCTTTCTATGCTCTTCAAAAATAATATATATTTTTAAAGCCTTTCATAAACTGTTACTCTTTGACATTTTTAAAAATCTGTTTCATTAATTTTTTTTCTTTTGTGCCTTTGCTAAAGTTTTGAAAATGGTAATTGGTATTTGCCTTCTCTGGTTTTTACTGTGAAATTTCTCATCTGTAGTACCAACTCTAGCCCTTTCCAAGTCGTTCTCAATTTAATGGGTATAATGAGCGTAGCACGAGTTTTTTTTTTTTCCTCCCCAGGTGGAGGGTAGCAATGAACACTCAGAATCTCCAGAGTTTGCCTTCCTATTCAAAGCTCTCACATTCCATTCCTCCCTTTGACCTTGCAGAAGCTCTGCTGTCCATCACAGCCCTCCCTTCTGAGCTCAGCTCCCTAACTCTGGCTTTGACTTCCCCTAAGCCCAGATCTGCATCTGAGTTTCCTGTATTATGTCTCTAGAGCCTGACTGGGTTCTTGTTATGATAAATCTCTAAACAGGGAGGAAAGTACCCACAGGGGACGCCTGACTGAGGGGGCGCCTGGCTCTCCTTGCAGTGCTTGACAGAGTTCCACTGAAGGATGATTGCAAAGACTCATCCTAAAAGGATTGCATGCCAGATGTATGCCTCCCTAGCTTGGATGTTATTCTGTGGAGTTTTCCTAATAATATATTACTCACTTCAGTCTGGGGATCTTGCTAGAGGTGATGGGAATAATTCTACAAATTTCCAGAAAAACATCATGGAGACAAAACACATGTTGAAACCCTGTGATGATTAACCTCACAACAGCAGAATGTTTTTATTATGTTAAAAACCAAACACTGCATTTACTGGCACAGCCAGAACCTGTTGGGGCACAGAAACTTATAGATAACAATGTTTCCCCAAGTTCTAAGCACAAAGCACCTCCCACAGTAGCTACTACATATGGACCAGCTTATTTTATTAATGGCAAGCCCTGGTGATTAAGTAAGGATAATCGGTAAGGTTACTGTTTTCTCATAATCTTTCGGTAAAAACAATTTCTGCCTATGCTTTGGAAACTTCTTTGATTTTATTAGTCACAAGCCTGTCATCAAAGCCTGAAGAAAAATGTATATAAACCCAGCCTTCCCCAGAATAAAGTGGGAATGATTGCACCAGAACTAGAGTCTGTGTCTTTCATTCTCCATCCATTGCTGACGTTGTCTCCCCGTGCCCCCTTACCAGTGTGGAACCCATGGACTCCTGCTAGGGCTGGACCCCGGCACCTGACTTGTTCTTCACCCAGGAAACCTAGAGGAAGAAGCGGAGCTGAGCTCAAAACACTACAGTCTTCTAGGTCCTCGAATAAAGGAAGCAACCCTTCAGACAGGAAACCAGGATCCTGGTAGATAGTCTGAATGGACTGTGTCCTTGAAAACTGGAGGAGGGAACTGTTCTGTCCTTCTTTGCAATTGGAAGGGCTCATCATGTTATCTGGGGTCCTGGAAATGTTGGGGGTGGGTCCTGGGGGTCGTCTTGTGTTTCTCATCTCCTGTGTCCTCACAGCAGATTTCAAGCAACACACAAATTACAGTAAAAGTATAGTGAAGTTTTTTTAGAAGAAAAAGGAAAACACTCTCAAGGAAGAGGATGGGTTGTCTCGAAGAGAGGAGTGATGCTGTGCCAACTTTTTCCCCTAGTTTTATTGGGTTCCTAGAAAAAGTTTCTAGAGTCCTTCCCAGGTACCACCTCTTAACTTTTGGCTGACAGCAGGATTGCAACCGAATTTTAAGTCCCTATTGCACATGATTTTACCCACAGGTATCCAAGTGAAACACAGGGATTTTACTATTGTAATGAGATTAAAATGGCATGCTAAAGATCTAAAGGCAGTTTAGTCACTGTAGCCTGTACTAACTGGTTTTAATTGGAACCTGTTTTTACATAATTTATAGTTGGTGGTCTTTGCTTTAAGTTATCCCCCTCCCCCCCCCTTAGAATCTTTGGTCTATGTAAAGGTCGCCAAGGTCCCCTTTCAGGGCAATTGTGTTCTTATCAGGGAGGAGTTTTCAGATGTGCATTCTTCTGCCCTTAGAGAATAGCCCCAAGGATGATAGATAGTTCACCAAGGATACAGCATCCTATTGAATTAAGCCACAGCAGGGCCAGAATGGCCTTAGGTAAATTGCTTTTTAAAAGAAAGCATGTGGTGGGCCAGCACGTAGGCCCAGTATATAGAATTATCCCTTAACTTCTTGCTCCTACTATTCACGCCTCTCTGCCACCTATCATTGAGAAGCAGCCAGGCTCAAGGGATAGGGCAGTTCTACATCAAGAATGCTGGGCTAGGGAGAACCCAAGAATCAGAGATGCAGTCTATAATCAGCTACATCTGGGAAAGCTGGATGGATAGATTTCAATAGGTGTTTTGCCTCAGAGCCTTTAACTGACATTCACTGTGAAGCGCACAGTGCACAGGACTTCCTAAAGATCCCTAATTCATGTAACAATCTCTCTCCTTCTCAATACATATTAAACTATTTTTTAAATGGCCCAATGCTGGCAGGCCTCAAGGCTAGCAGGCCTGAAACAAGGGTGCCTGCATGGTGGGTACTCCGGGCTCCTGCACACAGATGCAACTCCACATACCCACCCAGGGTGGCTGATGGATGGGGAAACCATGGGGACCGGGTTGTCAACAGATTAATGGATGGGATTGTCCACCCTCGGAGAAAGAGCAAAGAAAGCTAGAACATCTACTGTCATTTTGTAGTTCTTTGCCGTCTTTGAGTCACGCGTGAAACCTTTTAAGATCTCTTTCCAGGAAGACAGGCATGGGGCATGCCCACCTGAGGGAAGATGGCTTAATTGTTAGCCCTCTTTCCCAGCTGGGGGGTTATCTTAAGGACCCTCTAATCCTCTCTCAGCCTCCATTTCCTCAACTTTGGAGGGAAGGCTACAAGCCATACCCCCCATGTTTTTTTTTTTTTCCTTAATGAAGATGAAAAAATTCTTTTTTTTTAATCTTATTTTTATTGTTTATTCTATTTAGTTATACATGACAGCAGAATCCTTTTTGAGTCACTGTACACAAATGGAGTACAACTTTTCATTTCTCTGGTTGTAAATGATATAGAGTCACACCATTCATGTAATCAAACATGTACACAGAGTAATAATGTCAGTCTCACTCCACCGTTTTTCCCACCTCCTGCCCCCTCCCCACCCCCAATGTTTTAGTCAGCTTTTTCACCGCTGTGACTAAATGACCCGACCAGCACAATTGTAGAGGAGAAAAGGTTTACTCAGGGGCTTACAGTTTCAGAGGTCTTCATCCATAGACAGCTGGCTCCACTCCTTGGGGCTCAAGGTGAGGCAGAGGGAAGCAGCTTATGTGGTGATCAGGAAACAGAGAGGTCTTCACTTGCCAGATACAAACATATACCCCAAAGCCACACCCCAATTCCCACCTCCTCCAGCCACACACCACCACTTCAGTTACCACTCAGTTAATCCCTAATCAGGGGATTGATTCACTGATTGGATGAAGACTCTCACAACCCAATCATTTCTCCTCTGAACCTTCTTGCACTGTCTCACATGTGAGTTTTTGGGGAACAGCTCACATCCAAACCATAACACCCAACCAAGTTATATGCAATAAACAAAGCAAGCACATTCATGGGTAGATTTCATAAACTGAAAAGCACTATTTATTTATTTATTTGTTTGCTGGTTTGTAGTAGCTGCCATTATTTTAGGTGTCAGGGACACTTAAGGATTGGTACCCCATGGGCAAGGTGTGGAGTGAGAAAGGTGGAGCAGGTGGGACTGTGGAGGGAGTGAGAGTGTGTTTTGATGAGACCTTGGCTTGCCCTTGGGTTCTTCTCACAATGGTGACTCACTGGAGGACTCAGCATGGCTGGTAGGGCTCCAGTGAAGCTCAGCTGGTCACTGCCCTTGGTGGATGTTGACTGTATATTCCTCTTCACCAGAAAGTTCCTGCTAGCTCTCCAATTCAATATTCCACAAAAAGGTTCTAGATTTCAGTTCCCAGATGCTCAATATTAGGATGATTGAAGTAGGGAGTGACTTATCCAATAGTTTTTCAACCTCAGTACATCCTGGTAAAACATAGGTCACTGGGTCACACCTCCAGGATTTCTGATTCAGCAGGAATTGATATTTCGAATACTGTCCTTGATGATACTGATTCTGTTGGTCCTAAACACTGTCTTGAGTTGAGCAGACAGGAAGGGAAATCTCAGGAGTCGCTATTTCAAGGTTTAAAGACCAAAGCTGTCCACTGACCTGGAGTCCTCTTGTTCCTCTTCCCTGGAAAGCGCAGGGACTCATGTTTCTTTTAGTGCTAACAGGTCTACTGACTGTCCCTGGGTCATATGTGAAGATGGGGGAGGACCTTGTGCTGTACATCATCACCTCACCTCTTGCCCATGGAGAATTATGGAAATGCAGTGCATCAGTGTCACATTGTATACCTGTTCTCAAAGGAAGCATGCATTTTCACTTTGGAAAGTTAGCCAAAGTCTGACTCCTAGTGCTGTTTTTTGACTTGGTCACTTTTTTAGATCTTACTTCTGAGGGTTGAGAGCATTTTGCTGAGTGCCACTTGTAGTCCTATGACCTGAAAAAGCCCTTTGTCCAGCAGATGGGCTGGTGTGCAGCGATGGTGACAGCTGGGTAACCCAGTACTTGCTCCAGTTGCTGCTTCCTGCCCTCACCCCAGGCCATCCGAGTCCCTCCCCACATGGGTTGCCAAGTAACCTGCCAGCCTTGCATTTCTCACCACCCTGTCCTCACCGGCTGGTTCATCCTTGACCTCAGGAGCTCTCCCCACTCCTTGGTCACCAAACATCTGCTGTCCTAACTCAGGCACCGTTTCCACAGTCAGTCCTTACCCTGATTCCCATGTGAACATTCCTCACCTCATTCTCTACTTTTCCACTAGGATCTGGTTAGCATGTTTCACTTCCTATGCCCAGAGACCTGGGGTTCAATTTTCCTTCAGATATTACTTTGTGGAGACTCTAAAATACTTATTTTATATAAAATAATAATTTTCATCCCTTTCATAAAGTGCTCTTGATCTAACTCCATGGGTTTGTTTCCTGTCAGAAACTTAAATGTTATGAAAACTTGGTTTTTATGTACTTTTAACATAAGTCTTTATTGAGATATAATTTACATATCACACAATTACCCAATGGTTTTTAGTGTATGATCATCACCATGGCCAATTTAAAAACATTTCATCACCTCAGAAAGAAACCCTGTGGACTTGCCTATCATGACCTTATCCCCCAATCCCAGTCCTAGGCAACCACTATTCTGTTTTTTTCCCCATTTATTTTCTGGGAATGGAATCACAATGTGTGTGTGTGTGTGTGTATGTGTGTGTGTGTGTGTGTGTGTGTGTGTGAGAGAGAGAGAGAGAGAGAGAGGAGGGGAGAGAGAGAGAGAGAAAGGAGAGACTGGGTTCTTTAACTTAGCATAATGTTTTTAAGATCCGTCCATGTTATATATAGCACATGTCAGTACCTGATTCTTGATTCTTTTTAATGACTGATCAGTATTTCATTGTGTGGATATACCACATTTTGTTTTTCAGTCACCCACAATGGACATTTGGGTTGCCCATAAATGACCTATTAGGTGATTATAGATTCTTAAGAGGCTGAAACTGGGGTTGGGGACTCAGTGGTGGAGTGTTTGCCTAGCCATGCACAAGAGCCTGGATTTGATCCTCATCATGGAGGAGGGGTGACTGGTACTGAAATAGGCCTTTGCAATGGGAATTCCAAATCCAAGGCCTTTGGCAGACAAAACTCTGTCTGTCTGACTTTCGGGTTGTGCACATCTTGCTCCTGTAACAAGAAGTCTGTTAGAGAAATCTGAAGAATTATCTAGGGCTTCCTGAAGCTGTTCTTGGTGTCATAAATGTCTTGGGTTTCCCACCTTATAGTCATTAGAAACGGTTAAGGGAAGTTAGAATTTCTTATGTGTATTCTCTCTTGACATTGTAATCCTCCATATAGAACAATAGCTAATAGCTCCGTGTTGAAATAGAATCATCTATTGTCATGTAATGTTTTTTCATTTATTTTAATTTACCAAAAAGTCCCCAAAATGATTTTATGAAGACAAAGTACATCTTGAATAGAGTCAGCCTCCTCTTACTGAGGCCTCCAGATCCGTTTCCCTCATTCTTGAGGGAACAGATCTGCTCCCCTCCCTGATCTGCTCTGGACCTCCCTGCTACCCGTCCCCACCCTGATTCCTTTCTCCTCCCTACCACCAAGTCCTCCCATTCCCCAGGAGATCGCAACTGCTCAGGAATCAGGAAAATATCTCCTTTTGTGTCAAAGAGACTCAGGCACTCCTGCTTTAATTCATAATAGAGTTTCCGGAAGAAAGAAGTAATTAATTAAAGATGAGAAACAAACTGCTTCTTGAAGGGAAATTGCATTGGGTAATTTTCCTTTTTCTCCCATCAGCCATGGGAAAGCCAGATCAGTGAGCTGTTGAAGTGACCCAGTTCACACTGAGCAGCCTAATGACACAGGAAGGCAGGCCTGGGTTATTTTGTATTAATGTGAAACCGTACACTTCAGAATGAAGAGGACAGAATCCATTCACACAAGTATCCTGAAGGATGACTAGCGAGAAACCCAAAGGTGTTAGTAGCTATTTTACAGGAAGAAAAGAAAGTGAAAATGGAATCAGACTTTAAAACATTCAGAAATTCTGATTCCATTGGTCCGGGGTGAATTTAGAATTTGCATTTCTAAAAAGTCCAGGCAATGCTAAGACTGCCAATTAGAGGCTACACTTTGAGAATCAAAGTATAGAGAATTTTCTAGTTTCTGGTTTTTCCTTTATTATTCCTGACATTTCCTCCCTTTCTTCCTAAGTAACAATATATTAGGAGAGCAAAGAACACACCCCTTTCTTTGAACCAGCTCTAGAAAATCATCCATAAACACTGCCCCCAATACTTATATTCAAAATGCTTATATTCAAAAGGGCCTCCCTGCACACAAAAACAATTTCAAAAGACCTGTTATCAAAATATTTTTAGTAGAATTAGCACCAGTGGAATAATAGTGCAGCATTGACTACATTTGTACCTTTATATATAAAAGAGTTATTTGGATAATGTTAGTAAAAATTAAATAAATATTCCAGTCCTACAACTTTATCACAGGCTGCATATGCTGATTAATCTCTACTTATTTCTTCCGGCATTTTCCTTTATCTTAAAGCAGGTGGGAATTGAGCAAGAAATTGGGGTGTGTGGTTCAGAGGAGTTGGAGAGGGGGATATTCCTTTTTTTATTTTCGATTTACTGAATGTTTCCTTTCCCCAACCCAAATACATTGGGAAAGAATATATTTGTAGCCAGCACTGGAAGAAATCTTATTTCTATCAAGATTCAGAAACTAGATTTTCTTCTTACTCATTTGTTTATTCATTTAAAGAAGACAAAGAAACAAGGAGAACTTAGAGAACAGATATTTTCCCTTTTGCCTTACAGATGGTAGCAATATGAGGTCCTCAATGCTCAAAGTCCCCAGTGCAGGAAGCTCACGGAGGGCGGGGGTTGCTTTTGGCTTCTTCCAATGGGCAGAAATACACGACTCAAACCTTAGCAATGCCAGAAAGTTTTTACCCCATTAAAACACAGTTTCATGGGAAGAATACCACAATCTCCAACAGCACTGCATTTTAATGTAAAAAGTGAAATGTGATGAATTCTACCCACCTCCTCACCCCTGATATTACCCCTTGGTGATCCACCACAGGATGGTCCCTAGGCAGGCCTGGGTGGTCATGCGGTCTCTGACTTGAGACCTCACTGTATTCCCATTTCCCAAGCAGCTGGTTTCACCTTTGAGGAGAACTGAAGGCGGGGGAGGCTTTGTTGGTGATGCAGCTGTCACATCCTATTAGTGCATGGGTGGGTCTCACCGGGTACAGGAGGTATGTCATTTATAGACAGAAATTGCATAATTAAGTTTGATAAAATTTTGACGCTTTCTTGGCATGCAATTTGTTCATCAAGTAAAAAGGCTTTAGGAAGCAGGTCACATGGAATTTGGAACTCCGAAGTTCAAGACGAGGTATTTCTCACAAAAGTCGAATGGGAACTCCAGAGCTGATTAGATTTGGAGCCATCATAGAGGCTTCCAGAAAGACCTCTTTGCCTTTGCTTTCTGGTCTCATTCCAAAGTCCAAATTGGAAAATGATGAAGATGAATGCAGGTCTCCCCCACCCCTGCCAAGTTGTTGAGAATGTGGAGAGGTCTCATTGATTTTAGTTCTTCCCTATTGATTTTCTTTTGGAAAGTCATTTTTATTGTGAAGGATAACTCACATATGGAGAAGTACATTCATGCACCCAGGTGATGATGGCGAAGTGAACACCAGTGCATCCGTCGTTGGTTGAGACTCTTGGACTTTGTTGCTCAAGTGGACTCAAGCAACGTGTCTGGCTTCTTGGTGTCTTGTTTCTTTCACTCAACATGGTGTGAGACTCACTCAAATTGTTGCACGTAGCAGTAATTTTTCATTTTCATTGCTGTGTAGAATTCTGAGACTGGCCCTCAATTTGTCTATTCTACTGTTCTGATTTCTCTTTTCCTGTTTTTCACTATTTAGTGCTGCTATGAACATTTTTTACACTCACTTATCTGAAGCATTTGAGAGAATTATAATGCCTTGGGTTCCACCTTGAAAATTCTGATTTTTTGGGAATGAAAATGGCTGAGGTATAGGGCAAGATATAATCAACTCTAGTGGATCACGTCAAACAATTTTCCAAAAAAATAGTGACAATCACCCAGTGAAGTAATCATATTTAAGATCTGACATCTTCTATTACTAGTCATGCCCTCAGAGGATATCTGCCTCTGGGTGAACCCTAACAACATATTTCACGGTATATATGAAAATCTTGCTCAGTAAGAAGAAGACAACATGGGTCTGCCTATTCCTGATCAGAAGCTTTTAGAAATATCTCTCAAAGAACTTGTTGGAATGAATTTGTCACAATAAGCAACTAGGAAAAAATATATAGATGTATAATCTGATGCTTCACCTGGTATTAAAAACACCTCTCATTGGTTTTCTAGAACTTTTCCTTAAAAAAAATTTCTATTTTTTCTATAGGCCGATTGGCAAAAATAAATCCAGTTTTGAATGGCAACAGACCTAGGGTAGAAAAGGCACAGATTGCTGGCAACATGGTGCTCTATAACACTGTGGAACATTATACTGGACCCTTATTAAACACTTACGCACTTTGATCTGAACAAAGGATTGGATGAGAAGCAGTCCTGGGCATCCCTGCTTTAGATGAGAGCTCTCACTCATGTGGGGAAGAGACAAAGGGAGCTCTAGTCTCCCCCATGCTCTGTGTCTGCCGATCCAGATGTTGATGTTTGCATATTCCACACGGTTAGCCAAAAAGATTCATCCTCTTCTACACGTGCCTCTCCAAGTATGGGCAGTTACAAATGTGTGCCAACATCTGCAAGAAAAGCCAACACTACCACCTCTGAGATTTCAGGGAATTTGTGCTTTTTTGCTTCTGCATCATTTTGGATGAAAATGACTGAGCATTTGTGCCACGTGTGCTACCAGCAAATTCTCAGTAATAGCAGCACTTGCCACTTCCACGTGAGCTTTTGGCGTGTGCCTGTGTGTGCCAGCCTTACAGCTGGCATTTTAACTTGGAATTTCAGCCAAGGTGGAGAAGAAGTCCAAAGGCAGCATGTCAAGAAAGAGGAGGAGAAGGAAAAAGGAGAGGAGGAGGAGGGGAAGAGGGGAGAGAAGGTGGGGAGGGGGAGGATTCCTCGAGTGGTGAAAAGACACAAACAGGCGCTTTCAACAAATCAGACATTGACCATGTTGCCCCAAACTGGGTGAGACTGTGAACTGTCCCTGGGAAATATGCCTAATAATTAAGTTGTTAAAAATAAAATCCTAGTATAGGTGAAGACCACAGTGTCATAAATTAATTGAGCTCCCACATTCTCAAAAGAGAAGGTTAATAAAGTTTTCCAAACTAGGTTGTCAAACTAAAGAACTGCTTTTAAATATTTAGCAAATTCCATTTGGGCTAGAGTGGTGGAGAGTAAAAGTCCACCCACGGTGTGTATGAACAGCTTTGGGAGGCAGCATCGGGGAGGGTTTTAGAGAGCAGCCTCGAGCTGGATGCCTGCACTGAACTCCAGCATTATCAATTCCTAGTATGGGTGACCTTGGTAAGTCACTTAACTACTTTAAAGCTGAGTAATACCAGCTTTAAAGGGTTGCTGTGGTCACTAAATGGTAATGCTAATGCCTAACACATAAGTAGGTGCTCAATAAATGTGAACTATTATTCCTCAGTATGAGATCAAGGATGCTATAGGCACTAAGGGATGGCTTTTCAGGGCCACTCACTCTGGACCCCTCAGAACCAAGTTCAAATTGATAAAGCAGTGTGACAAAGCAGGGTATAAATACTGAACAGTTTTCTGGCATCTTATTGAGTCACTCCCAAATAAATATCCAGTGGCTTGTTGAATGATGAACCCTGTAACTTTCTACCCTTGTGCTGGGAGACCAACACCCATTCCTTAAATCCAGTGAACTCTCCCACCATGAAGGAATCCAGCAAGGGGTAAGCAAGGAATGAACAGGGGAGTAGAGGGAAGGAGATGCCAGTTTGGATGGGTGGTCAGGAAAGGACCTTCCAGAAGAGATGACACTAGTACTCACATCCCTCCCATCAAGAGAAGTGACTGCTATGTACATGCGACAGGAGGATCTCGAGTCAGAGGGGTTCATGTGGCAGAGGTCCTGTAGTGGGAGTAAATAGAGACCCAGAAAGAGACCAGAGGCTGGCGAGCTGAGGACAGAGTGATCAGGGAGATGGTAGTAGATAATGAGGTCAGAGGGTGCGAAGGGAAGATGTGTGCAGACTCACAGCCACAGAAGGAGATGGACTTGGGGTTAGGTTGTTTGGCTCTCCTGGAAGGGAGAACACTTTATGTCTCTTTAAATGTTCTAATTCCCCCTTTACTCCTGAAACTGGCTCATCACCTATCAAAAAGCCAAACATATAACAGATAAGATAGAGTTGTTGAATATGGGGCCAACCTCTGGTAGTGTGGATCCACAGTTAAGGGTGGAAAATGAAAGCAGGCAGAGCTTCCAGCTGACAATACATCTTTGCACTGGGATTTACATTTGGAAGTTTCTCTTTCACACAGGTAAATACTGGATCTTTTCTAATGCAGGAACTAATTTCTTGAAAATGCTTTCTGTAGATTACATTTTATTTTACATATAGTACGGGGTGCTGGAAGATTGAAGAAGTTCAACTCTGAATTGCTTTCTATAACACAGAACTATTGTAAAATATGATAATAAATTTTCCATCATTCAAATCAAGAACTTTAAGTTTTCATAGATGTCCAAAGCATGGCCTGAACCAGTGTCCCTGAGCTGCCCATACTGCCCAATGGGTTGTTCATATCCTCCACCTGTGCAAGTTTCTTCTTGATGAGAGATGGGAAGAAATGGCTGCATTGTACAGCAAAAACTGACAGTGAAGAAAAACTTTGCTTATCCTCACAGAGGGGAGGTAGCTAGGTTTTGAAAATATTGTGCATTAGGCACTACAGGTATTACTTTAAATGTATTATATACTACATTTTATTCATTTACTATTTAAAAGATGAGGACACTGGTACCCAGAGAGATGGCTGATGTCTAAGCCATGGTAACTACCAGGATGTGAACTGGGGTTTTCTTTGACCTGACTCCTGTTTGGCAGGAGCGAGTGTGGTGGGAGAGGAGGATGGTTCTCACAGACACTGCTTGCCTGGCCACACTACCTGAGGATGGTTTGACTTCACTTTTGATATTTGGGCACAACATAAGCACACAACTCGTAGTGCACAAGAGTAGACTAGAATGTCTAAAGGAGGCTATGTGGTGGACTGGGGACGAGAAAAGGAAAGAAACAGGACAATATAGTTATTTATTATTTAGCTTTATAAATACAGTTCGGTCATCTTCAGTCTGTGGCTCTCCTATCTCAGTGATTTCCACACAGAAGCGCTTTATAAAAGCTTTATATATATGCAACCCTCAGAGATTCATCCATTGAACCATGTATATATGTAACTATATGACCAGTGGAATTATACATCATGTATAACCAGAAGAATGAGAAATTATACCCCATTGTATATGATGTATCAAAGTACATTCTATTATCATGTGTAACTAATTAAAATAAATTTTAAAAATAGCATAAAAAAAGTGCTCATCAAGATTAAGATATATAATCAAGTTTAAAATACAGAGTGCCTTGCTTCTTGACTCCTAGGAGGCCTCTCTAAAGCATATGCCAATTTTCCTCTATTACTCAATCCTTATTCAAAGAACTTTGGACTCCCAGAGCCCCTGACTCAAGAGAAAAAAAATGTTCCTTCAAAAACAAAAGTTCTATCGACATTTCTTTTGTTGATAAGGGCAATTTCTTCTCCTTCAAGGGAAATAGCATCCATACTTCAGGCCCTAATCAGATAATATTTATTTCAGTGTATCTCAATCAACCTAACATTTAGACAGGAGACAGACTTCAAGGTATGAGATTAAGGCATCATAGGGTCATGGTAACCCTAGCCCAGAATAACTCAACCTCCTCCCCTTTAGAGAAATTGCTTCTCTGGGTTCCATTTCCTGGCAGTCCTGCTAGGGAAAGTAGTCTGTTGTTGTCATTGAATTTTGATAAATCAAGGTCAGCATTTTAATAGCTGTTTTCCTTAGATAATGTAACAAAAGGCTTTGTCAAACCTTAGTTTTGGAATCAAACAAATGTAGGTCAGAAATTACTTGTAAATTTCAAAGCCTCCCTGAGTCCATTTCCTTTGTAGAATAGGGATGGAAAATAACCACCCCATAGGGTTAAAGGTTAAGTGAGATTATATATTTGAAGCACTGGCTTTCAAATATGGGTGCAAACTTGGGTGCATGCTGGAATCATTTAGGAAGTTAAAAAAAAAATACTGATGTCTGGATTCTGCTCTTAGGAATTCTGATCCAATGGCCCGAGGTTTGAGATGAGCACCAGAATCTTTAAGAGCTCTCCAGGTGATCATAAAATGCAGTCTAGGTAATAACCAGTGATTTAAAGCCCTTGGCTGGTACCAAGACCCATTAAATGTAAAGTCAATAGAAAGGGTTTGGGGACAGGACTGATGTTCAGTGTCTCACACAATCAAAGAATCATCTCTGGACTGCTTGCTTAAAACTAATTTTATAGACTGTTTTGAATGGTTTTTAAGAGATCTTAGCCAACTTTTCATTGTTCCCATTGGTTGATCTATTAAATGTTCCCAAGCTCAGTTAATGAGAATTGACCTTAGTGGTAAAACAAATTACAGGTCTCAGAGGCACAGTGAGGGACCAACCCATAGTCAGGACCTGACACTGATAGCTGTTTGATCATGTTGAATGAAAAAAAAAAAAAAAATGTACCTGCAATTCCTTATTCAAGGTTCATTTGGTTTGAAGTGAATTCCTACTGTTGCTTTGGTCCCTGAGTCCCACAGACCTGGGGTAGTTGGGCCTGGAGTGTACCCTGCCTGTTGTGTTACCCAACCGGTCAAACTCCAATTACCTGTAGGATAAAAAGAGAATTTCGGTCAAGTGGGATTCAGTCTGAAGACTGATTATAAGTGGATGTAATGGGATAATAGCCCTGCTTGAATAGAATAGTTTTTCCTTCAACTTTTCAGTCTCTGAAATGTCTGTCAACTTTGGTGATTTTGCCTCTTTTACTCTGGGTTAGCAAGGAAGTGGCTTCCTACTTACTGATTCTGAGATTTTTAAATTAATGATGAATGATGAGATGACAATGGGGAACACAGAATAGTCTCCAACAGAACGTGCTTTTCTCCACATGAGGTACTGAAAACACCTGCCCTTCAGTGTGTAAACATACGAGGTATGAGCCCCTATTTTCACCACCTAAAACAATCTGAGGAGTCATGACATGAAAATTTAAAGTAAATGTCATTAGAGGAAAAGCAAAATTCTTAACAGGGCAACTTTACTGATCTTAATCACATTTCCATCAAAAGCAAATCTAAAACATTCTGTATATAAATAGGAAAATTGCTCATCACTAACTTGAGTGATGTGAGCCAACTGAACAAAAGGTCTCATGACAAGGTGTTTGCCTTTTTTATGCAAATGTAAAATAAATATTCATGGAGCTTTATTTTAGGGAGAGAAATTTTAAATGGCAAAACTATTTAAGTTTTATTCACATGTGCACAAATATCTTAAATCTCTTGGGAACAAGGTAAGGGTATAATTAAACATTTTTTAAATGTGCAGGTGTAGGTGTGCTTATATATACAAGCCCATTTTCACTGAGGACCAGATATTGAATCATGGTCAGTTTTCACCGAATGAGGGGCCTGAATGGTTTGGAAAATCACATAATTATTTTTATATAGGAACCTCATTTTCCTTTACCCAGGAATGACTTAAATCTAATCATATCAAAATGGCAGGTGGGTCAAGGTTTGCCCAGGTAAACTAGTAATTAGTCTTGTTTTCTTCCAACTGTCTTCAACACAAATAATTTTTCCTTTTTATTATGAAATATGAAAAATAGAGAGAAGATCATCATAAATCCCAACTTCAGCAGTGATCAACTGATGGCCCATCTGACTTTATCCATACCAAACTACGTCCACTCTCAGATTAATTCAAAGCAAATCCCAAATATGTTATTTCATCAAAGCTTTTTGTTTATTAAACCAACATTGAAATAACCGGTTGTTTATAAATCAAAAGTATTAGCCAATTCCCATTTAGCTGTAAACTGTTAGATTGAGCCTTTTCAGTTACCAGAGGAATCAAAATAAATTATTTGGCTGAATTTACTTTTCTTAAATGGTTTATGTAATCAGACAAAATTGTTGTTCATAAATTCCTCTGAACATGAAATAGCAAGATGCTAAACCAGCTTTCAATTAGAAAATGTTAAGTAGTAACCATACTGGTGCATCTCTCAAGAGATGGGTTTGTATTCACATCTTTGTGAGCAATTCTAGGTCTCTGTTATCTCACAAGACACATTCAAATCTCTATATTTGAAGGTTCAGGCTTTTATCTGTTGGTATTGAGGTTCATGATTTACAGAATATGAAAATTGTTATCCCTGTGTTTTGAGGAAAGATTATGAGAGAAAAATTAGTATAACTGGAAAAATATTTGTGAAGTCTTTTAAGTTTTGTTGGGTGTTGAATACATTAGACTGTTTCATCTGAAAATGGTGTTTGATCCTTTCAATTTAACAAAGGAAGACTTTTAAATATAATTCATATCTGGAATTGCAGTAATAAATGGTGATTGTGCCTTTAAAATCATTTCGTGTTGCATAAACACTTTTACAACTATATAGTCATTGCTGTTGATTTAATTAAAATATAATGTAGAGGGAAAGAGCATTAATTCTGATTAACTTAAGCTAACTGATGTAGTCTGAATTTTAAATGTTTAAAAAATGACTTTTTATTATTATTTTCAACTACACAAACTAAAACTGATGTTGAACAGAAAATAAATATTTGAGTAACTTCTGTTTGCAAAGAGCATTTCAAAGGATTTTATTTATTTTTTGTAATTGTAAAACATATATCTAAAGTCTTGTTTATGTTATTAGTTTGCTTGGCAAATGCTTTCATTTTAGATTATGCAAAAGTAAAACTTTAGTTATTCCAGCTGGGATAGGGTTGTCGTCAAAAATGCTGAATGAGTAGAATGCAAATTAATGAAATTTTAATTTTACAAAATCATACCTACCTGCATAGGAAAGAATAAATCACTTAGGGGAGGAAGTTCTCTGGATGGTTGAGTCTTCTTATCCTTTCAAACAGAGAAGGAAAAAATCTTTTTCTTAATTTTTTATGAAACTCTAACATAGCCCAAATACTTCCCTATTTTTTTATGTAGAATTGACCAAACATTATTCTTGAAGGTTAGAAGCAATTTTTCTGAACACCAATTATTTCACTTATTCATAGGACTGTCAAGGAGCATGGAATATTTTTAATCTACTGGAATTGAGTCTCAGCAAGTGGGTGCTGTGTGTGTGCATACATGCGTGTGTGTGTGTGTGTGTGTGTGTGAACACCTGTTTGTGCACGGTACTATTCCTGCATGTTCCTTAACTGCCAGCTTTCACTGTTCCATGATCATTGCATTCATCTAAAATAAGATGCTCCACTCCACAAGCCCCAGCTTCTAACTTCATACTTCTATCAACTTCTGTCTCCTTAGGAAATCAGATAAGCACGTTTATTAGAAAGATGTTTAAAGGAAGAGCAACGTGGTTCTGTGTGAAGTCCTTGAGTCCCTGCAGGGAATGGAGTACAGGATGCTAAGTGGGGATTTTCAGAACCTCCTTTCTGGAGGCTCAGGGGCTGCCCCTGATTACTTTCTAGTTATTACTTGCATCCCAGATAACTAAGTGTTCCAAGTTGGCATGCTATTCTTGTATTATAATACCTTTCAGAAAGGGGGCTGATCAGAATTTGTCATTTATCACACAAGTTAAAGTGTATGTGTGGAGGATATAAGTGATGATTAGAAACCCTATGTCCCTCAAAATAAGTTTATTACTGATCAATTCAGGAGGACTCAATTTAATCAATGTATTAATTTAAAAACATGGTTTTAATATTTAAAAATGATTAGCATCTTGGCTATGAGACAAATGCTGATTTTTACTTTTAATTTTCATTTCTGTCAGAAAAATTGTTAGAACTACTAAATGATGAATCCTCTCTAATCTGGGCACATTTTTTGCCACATTATAGTATAATTATCATACATAATGGGTATTAACATACCTTTATTATTTTCAAAAGTAGTTGTAATTTTAAGCAAATAGAGACTTTCACCATCCATGGTGTGGTATGGGATATTGCTGCTCTCCCTCCAACTCCTAATCTGTGGTTACCTGTGAATGGTACCTTATGTTTTAAAAACAAAAGGGACTTTGTGGAAGTGATTAAGTTAAGGGTTTTTAGGATTTAAGTTAAGGCTTTTTAGATTATCTGCACAGGCCCAATGTAATCACAAGTCTCCTTAAAAGAGGGAGGCAGGAGAGTCAGACAAGAAAAGGCCAGATAATGGAAGAAGTGTCGGGGGAGGTAATTTGATGTGGTGTCCAGAGTCATGGAACCAGTCCAGCCCCTGGAAGATGGGACAAGCGAGGAATGGATTCTCTCTGAGAGCCTCCAGCAGAGACCAGCTCACTGACTTTAGCTCATTGGGATAGATTGTGGACTCCTAACCTCTAAACTATAAGAGAACAAATTTATGCTGTTTTCAAGCCCCTGAATTTGTGGTGATTTGTTATAGCAGCAATAGAAAATTAATACACATAGAAAATGAAGGCACTGATGAGCCCTGCTTGAAGATAATTATACATGAATTAAAAATGAAAACAGGTAATCAACATATATCTTACCTTCCTTTATCCTGTTTATTTTTAAACAGTACAGCAGACATTAACTTTGTCTCTTTCAATTTGTAAATGAATGCTTAATTTAAAACTAAATTAACCTAAAAGAAACATCTTCTTAAATCTTTCAAAACCTCTGTGAGTTAACTGTGGCCTTTCACTTTAGTGGGCTACAATAGATGTGGTTTCCACTGTTTACTGGTACTTTGTAAAACCCCACAGCAAGTGATTTTTGAGTGACTCATCTTTAGTTCTGAAATACATTGCAGGATAGTTGTTCTAACTAGAGATGATTGCTGCAGGCCCACGCCATCCCAGCTCCTTGCTACAATGATTAAGAGCTGATTAAGAGTTGACTCTGCTACTGTGCATTGAGAGTCCTGGCAGGAAATTGAACTAGAAATTTGGAACAAGAGGCCAAGGCTACATTTGTAATTGTAAGTAGGTTACAATTCTATATTGTCTTTAATACTAGACAAGATATTTCTCCCCCTCATTTTGTACTTCCTCAACTATACATTGATATCTCCATTATTAATGTGCCATATCAAATAGTTTTGGAAGACAGAGAAAACAAAAAACAAGCATAGCCCTGTCTTTAGTACACTCGGCATTCAGTGCATTAACCCTGGGCAAACAGCTGTTTCGTTTTTACCCAAATGTTATCAAAGTACCAATGGTTTTGCATCTTTCCTTTTAAACGTCACACTGTGTCATAAACTTGAAATAGTGATAGCTTTGAGCTTTAAAATACCATCAGATAAGGATCCACGTTTGTATCATGATTATTTGGTTGTAAGTAACCACATTTGGCCACAAAGAATTCATACTGAAGGGATATAGAGGGACTCATGTAACAGACAGGTGGATGAAGAATCAGGAGAGGAATGAGAACAGGAGTCAGGGAGTCTCTGGGTATTGAGGTCCAAGAAAGCACCCAGCCTTTTATTCTAGGGCACTGATCCTGTAGTGGATGCCATGTATTCCCATTTTGGGGTCACTGCATTCAAGATTCAGATCTTAGGGAGAGAGTCTGATTGGCCCAGCCTGGGCTCTATGCCCTAATCCTGACAAAGGAGGACAGAACACTGAGCAAGTTAAGCGGCCTTGAGAAGGGGAAATGGAAGTGAGGTGACTGCACAAAAATGACCAGGTCAGGTATGGCCAGGGAACTTGTAACACCCCATTTCACACCAAAATCAGGTCAGCTGATCTTAGAGGCAAGATGGTATGGGATGACCCTCTCAGGGAGGGGACTGCTGGCTGGCCAGAGAACTATTTTAAAATAATAATCTTCGTGATTGGTATTTTGCCTGTTTCGTTTTAGGAAAAGCAGATTGAATTCCAAATTACATTTCTCTTATATTTTATGAATATGAAGACTTCTAACCATTCTGACAATAAACATCATATTTTTTCAGCTGCAGTAAATGCCTCTAAAAACGTTGGGAGTTTGGTTGCAGTGTGTCTCACATGTAAATTGTATCTAATGAGCATTTTGTTAATTCTCAGATGTGACTCTCTTTGAAGTGGTAGAACCTGCAGTAACAAGTGGGTTTCTCAGACTCCCTAGCTGGCCTCTTGGCTTCCCCCTGCCTCAGGGAATCCAGAATTTCCCCAGGGTTTGTGATTTGGCCACATGGGTGGTGTGCAGCAGCTTGAGGGCACTGCAGGTTGTTGGGAGAAAGGATATTCTTCTATCCTGGGGCTTTGGACAGTTGGAAATTAACTTAGGCTAATTGAGTCAAGAGATCATAGTGGTTGGGCATGGTGGCACATGCCTGTAATCCCAGTGACTCAGGAGGCTGAGCCAGGAGGATCACCAAGTTAAAGACCAACCTTGGCAATTTAGTAAGACTCTCAGCAACTTATTAAGACTGTTCCTCAAATATGGTCTTAAAAAGGGCTGGGTATGTAGGTCAGTGGTAAAGTAGTAGCCCTGGGTTCTAAGACAGAGAGACAGAGAGAGGAAAGTGAGCAGGATTTAAAACCTTCTTTGGTCAAAAGTTGAGAGACTGTCCTTTCTTTTCACTCTTTAACTGGTTATTTGATCAGCTAAGTGAGTTCCCTGAGCAGATGTGCCCACAGTATCTAAGAGCACTACCACCTTACCTGCCAGAATGGTCTAGAACCCCATGTGTAGCCATCGGCATCATCTAGACATTTTTATCATCTAGAATTTTAGCTAATTAAATTACTCGACTAGAGCGGTTTTAGCACTTTTAGGCCAAGTGTATGGCAGGCTTTGGGGTACAGTGGCAACAAGACAGACAGGGTCACTTACAAGATAACCATCCAGCAAGGAGACAGACAATTTAGATAAATAATTATCCTAAAGGGTGAAAAGCCAGGCTTGCAGAAGCTCAGGACACTTGGAAAACACCCTGTGGGGACCTTACCTGGCCTAAGGTAGAGAAAACATGGAATCTGAGACCTGTATGTGAGTCACCAGTTGGGAAGAGCCGGAGAAATGAGGAGAGAAATGGGCAAGGCAGGTGATAACAGTGTATACAAAGCCTTGCAGGTAAATGAAAACTAGCATTTCAAAAACTGGATGATAGTTGGTCTGACCAGGAAGAGGAGATGACTGAGAAGGAGCTGGTAGAGATCAGATTATGAAGCAGTGTTTTGGGTCATGTTAAGGTATTTGACTTCATTTTAGTGGAAATGGGGAACTATGACTATTTTAGTGACATGACTAGGTCACTTCTTTTCATAGACTCTTTCAAGGTGACTGGAGTCCTTGGTGAGCAAGTGAACTGCTAGAATGTGAAATTCCAAGTTTCAAAGCATTTCTGCCTTAGTCAAAGTCAGCAAGCACAGAACGACCTCTGGGTGTAACGAACCTCCTGAGATATTTAAGCCAGGAACCCCCTTGAGATCCTGAGGAATGAGCTAGTCCTCACCCAACATAGCATAGAGAAATGCTATGATACATCACACATAGGATCTTGGCTGGTCAAGTTCTCAGATGCAGTGGCAGGACTAAACAAAAGAACTCCTCTCAATCCAAACTCTTCTTTTTGCTGAAGAATGAGCTGTGTCCCAGAGGGATGTGGGCCTTGCCTGAAGTTGCACAGCCATTCAGGGGAAGAGCCAGAGCTGAGGTTGAGCATGATTCCTAGGGTCCAAGCTACTAATTAGCAGAAATCACACCATTCCGGAGCTACAGTGGCTTTACTGCACAAACCCTCCTTTTAGAAGACTTTAGGTGGGTCTAGGTATCAAGGGCCTCTGCCCTGGTCACTTCCTTCACCTGAAGATGGCCGCAGTGAAAATTGTGAAGGGCAGGATATAATTTAGGCGCCTAAAAGGTCATCAAGGGGCCTATATAGCACTTTGGTTTATCCCTTCCCAGTGTGGAAGTGGCGCCAGCAGGGGCAGAGTCGTGGGGAGGGGCTGAGCAGAGAGTGAGTGAAGAGTCCTGGTCAGGGCCCCTCTTTCCTCTCCTGTCCCCATGCCTGGTGTCCAGGGTGTTGTGTAGAGCTGTCAACATGCTCTGTGTTTTTCCACTACTTGGTTCTCAGTACTTTCTACTATGTTGAGGATCAGGAGTCTAAATATAAAAGAAAAATAATTATGATGAAAATAATCTGTAAGAACCTCAGATGAGAAGACAGAAAAGGTACCAAGTACATGGATAGTTCTCTAGGGGAGCCTACGATGACTGTCTTTGTTTTTTTTGTGAAATATTTTGTCAATTTTCCTATTGGGCTTATTAGTATTATCTTGACTTGTAAAAATTTTTCATTTGCAGGAAAGTAAAACCTTTGTCACATATATTATTAATGTATTTAAAATGTCTACTATGTTCTTTGTCTTTAAGTTTTGTTTATGGCAGAGTTTGTTTTAACACACATACTTTAATTTCTTATGTGCTTTTGTGATTTCATTCACTGCTTTTAAGCTTAGAAAGTCCTCCCTGCTCCAGAGATTTGCTACATAGGTACTTATATTTTATTCTACATTTTTTTTAATAGAATGAGTTTTTAACTTTACACTCTTTAATCTACATTAAAGGTAGTTGGGGAAGGTAGAAAAGTCTTTTGATTTGTTA
This sequence comes from Sciurus vulgaris, assembly GCF_902686455.1. Lineage (NCBI taxonomy): Eukaryota > Metazoa > Chordata > Mammalia > Rodentia > Sciuridae > Sciurus > Sciurus vulgaris. Next base: position 54,829,751 of record NC_136467.1, read on the forward strand.
GGCTAAAAGGCTTACCTAAAGTTGTTGAGATGGCCAGCTGCAGGATTTTGTTTTTGAAGATGATGCTTCAAGCACTTGACAAGACCCAGAACTGGTCCTGCACCGAATTTCTGGCCAAGAGCATTTGACTGTGGTGTGACTCAAAGCCGACAACTCAGCTTGTCTACCAGCTCACTGAATACTTAGCCAAACCCGTAAGCCCAGTGGACCTGTCAGCCACCAGGCTCTTCCTGGGTGGCTTCATTCTGTCTTGTGCAGCTTCCATAGAAGGAAGACAGGCAGGCAAATTTTCTTGGAGAGAATGGTAAACAGACTCAAAGGAGAACACTCCCTTCCCCCTCACCATACCAGCCAGGACTCTGGAACCATGGACTCATCCATTCTGAGCTACCAAAACCAAGAGAGTTGCACAAGATGGCCTCTAAAATCACTTCCAAACCTGACCCTTTGCTGCTACAACACAAGCCCCCATAGATGCAGTTGGCTTCCTGGGTAGAGAAGGTAGCCCCTATATGGAGGGAAGAGAGTCATGGGGAGCCACAAGGTCCCCAGAATATTTTTCCTTGTGTGTGTGTGTGTGTGTGTGTGTGTGTGTGTGTGTGTGTGTGCGCGCGCGTGCACGCGCGCATGCATGCTGGAAATTGAACCCAGGGCCTTGCTCATGCTAGGCAGGTGCACAGATGATTCCTACTGAGTCACATTTCCAGCCCTCCTCAGAGTTAAGAGCAATCTGCAAATCTCAAGCAGGTTAGTTTTCTCATGCACTCTGAATGGTATAAAAAGTTCTGCTGGGTTGGTGACAATCCTTTCAATGACACCTATCATACACAGATTAAATGCCTCAGCAACAAAAGATAATATTATCAGTTGTCTGTCATTCCAGTAGTAGAGTGGAAGTTCATCCACAGTGGTGGAAATGGGATTTGTCAAAATGTCCTAAAACAAATTATTATTTGTCTGTCTTTACCTTCTGCCATCGTTTTCATAATTACTTTGGAATACAATATTTGCAAAATACAAATTTAACATCCAGTTAAAAGAAAGAAAGCTGTCTCATGCTTACTTACTGTGTTCCTGTTAATAATAATATTTTAAAAATCTAAGGTGCAATTATTCTCTTAATACAGGCATACTTCAGAATTACAGTAATACCCATCTACAAGACTCTGTGACCATTGTTGGGTCTGTTTACACTATGACTTAACTTGAAACACACAGGGGAACTTCTGGGGCATAGCTCTCCCTGCACACTGAGACTCTAATATATAGACACTTTCACTCCAGCCCAACATGCAGGGGCCGATAGTGACTCCACTCAGAATATTCTCTTAGTGACTGTAAGTCCTTCTCTCCCTTACCTCCATCTGCATATATATTAAATCAAGTTCATCCAGCCACTGCTCAGGGCTCTGCTGGTAATATGTACCTCTTGAGTTTATTCTAACAAATACTTTTCTTATATGCATTTCTTTAGGGAGTAATCCAGTTTTGCAAAGCATCCTTGTCACAAAGTACTACTGAATATATAGTTTATCCCCCTACTGAGTGGGTTCTGATAAATCACAGTGACTCCCAGGTACATGACAATTCTCTCTCTCCCTCTGTGTGTGTGTGTGTGTGTGTGTGTGTGTGTGTGTATCTATATTAGAGAAACAAAGACATAGAAACAGGGAAAATGTGTATTATGTTTGCTGGTTGGTTTTTTGTTTGTTTTCCTGGTTCTGTGGAAGCAGAGATAATATAATTGGTGTTAATGTTATTCTACTTGGGGGCTCCTGAATATTAACATTATATCCAGAAATTAAAGATAAACATTTTATAGAAAATACTTAGACCTCGATTTCAATCCATTGGAAAAAATGGGCATAATATTGATTTGGATTGCTGTTTTAGAGATACATCTTAACTATCTATCAAAAATTGTTATATTCAGAGCAGCAGCCAAAAACATTGAAATGGTAGTTTTTGAGATTTGTAGATTACTGAAGACAGGTAACACGTGAAAAATATTTTACAAATAGAATAGAGGGAAACTTGAAAAGCAAAGTGCACTTAAGGCTATAAAACCTAGACTATGTGAGATTCAGCATTCGTAGAGTGTGTTTAATAATAATGACAATAGCTATCATGACAGCAGCTAAGGTATATATAATGCTGCCATGTGCCGGGCAGTATGCTAACTTTATTTATCAACTCCTAATCTATACAGCAACTGTAGCACACTGGAAGGAGCTGTTCACCTTCTCTCTCTCCATCTTCCTGTTTACTGCTTAAGTGGCAGGAGTGAGGATCTAGTTGTTCCATCTGAGAAGTGACTGGCTGCTCCTCTCCCTTCTTCCCAACTGGAGCAAAAGGGGCAAGCATGCTCTTTGTCCGTTCTCTCTGCCTGAGGTAGCTGGGTTCAGGCTTATTGGTCCCTTTTATCTCTTTATCATTCTCCCCTGGTTTGGGGGTTTAAAGTTGGTTTGACTTCTCTTGTAACCATTAGTGATAGATCTGAGAACTAGGTTTGAGTATTAAGGGCTTACATCGGGCAAAGTAAGTCAAGTTTTGTACTGAGATTCTTTAGACCTTTCTGGCTTAAGAATAAAGGACAATTCCAATGGCCCAGGTCAACTTCCAAGAATGCTGTGCCTTTGGTTTGTGTGCCAAAACCACTGGTCCAAGTCACACACTTCCTCCCTCCCCACTCTTCAAAGGTGATCAGAGTTGACTTGATATTGGCCCTCACTATTTCCTAAGGGTCTTGGTATGCTTGTGGGTGGAATTCAGTTATTTCTGGATCCTCTGACCACCATCAATTAGTACTATTTTCCTTAGTCTGAGATTTGTATAGTCACAAATTTTCCTTTGTGAGATTTGTATAGTCACAAATCTCAACAACACATTTTACAACATGTACTTGGGGTTGTTTGTCTATGGAGAAGGATTTGTGCTAAACTTTCACAATTCTCCCCTCTTGTGTGACCAGGTGCCAAGTCTGACTGATGCTGGAAAATCAGTCTTCCCTCTTGAACGACATTTTTTTTAATGCTTACCTCAATACTTGACATTTTTACACTGTGTTCTCCTAACTTAACTGAACATCTCCATTATGTAAGTTTTATTAAAGATCATAAACTTTTGTCTAGTCTTAAACAATGTTTGAAAATTGGAGTTTGAGTCTTCTGAATCTCACCTCTTTTGGCAATTTGATGTTCCCTTTGGGATGGCAAAGATTGTGGGGTCAAATCTCAAATTCATCCACTTCCCATTCACCTTTCTTTCTGAGATCTTGAGTGTTACCCTGGTGGTCTCATGGTGAGGCCATGTCACCAGTGCTACTCAATAGATTGTGAATAGAAGGGTCTTTTATGGACCAAAGCATTTAATTGTTGGCACAAGACCCTCCAGTGCTCTCTTCTCCACCCCAGCGATTCTAGAGAAGGCCTAGAGTTGAGGGGATAGAGCTGGCAGATCGATAGCTGTATTGCTACCTAGAGAAGGGTTACCCCAGAAGTTGTCCAACCTTCACAGTAAACATCGGACAAATGAGAAATCTTGGCTGTGTGAAGCCACTATGATTTGGGGACTGTATGTTACTGCAGCATAACTCAGTTTATGCTATCTAACTCATTTTAACCTTATGATAACCTTAGCACACCATAAGGTGCTGTTCTCCTCTCTCTCCATTTTATTGTTCACTCTCCCTTTAAGTGGCCAGCAGGTAGATAAATTTGACAGGATTTGACCACATTTTCTGATTAATAAATCATATCATATTGACTTTTCACTTTGTTTTCATATAATATTAATTTTTCAATTGCCTGCTATTATGCTGTGGTTCTTTCTCTTTTCATTTATTTGTTATAACTTTATTGAGGCATAATTAATATAATATATCAAGCATTATATATTTGAAATACATGACTCACTCAATATCCAGCACTGCAGAAAAAAGTACATGATTTATATTCACTAATGAAACTATCATCACAATTAAGATAATGATAATGTTGGTCATCCTAAAAGTTCCCTTGTGCCCTTTTCAATTCCTTCTGCCTCTCCCATCTCTGCTCCCCTAAGTCCAACCATTAATCTGCTTTCCCTTACGATACATTTTCAAGAATTTTCTATAGTCTTACATTATTTGCTCTTTTTATCTGGCTTCTTTCTCTTAGCATAATTATTTGGAGACTCATCCACATTATTGCATGCATCAATACTTCATTCCTCTTAATTTCTAAGTAGCATTCTATTATATGAATGTACCACAATTGGTTTATTCATTCACCTGTTGATGGATACTTGAGATGTTTTTTACTATTACAAATAAAGCTGCTGTGAACATTTGTGGGCACATCTTTGTGTAGATATATTCTTTCATTTCTCTCGGAGAAATGCTTAGTAGTGGAACAGTTGTGTTGTATGGTAGAATTAAGTTTAACTTTTTAAGAAATCACCAAAGTATTTTCCAAAGTATTTGTCCCATTTTATACCCCCACCACCAGAATATGGGAATTCTACTTGCTCTACATCCTTGCAGTGCTTGGTGTTAAATGATTACAATATCACCCAAGTACACGACTTTGTTCCCAATGTCATCAACTCAGGTTCTTAAGACTTCTTGTAATAGTCTGTTAACCTGCACTCCTTCTTCAGATAAATTGAGCTTGTCAGGTAGGAACTCTGTGAACTTCCTCCCACTACCTATAAACTTAGATCTATCAGTACCAATTACTCCCGCCTTGCCTCTTGTCAGAGCAGGGGAGCTGTGTCCCCACCTCCTCCTGTCACCCCATCCTGGAGCCCATCCTCCAACTGTCAAGCCTTATCTATCAAGCATCTTTTCCTTTCTCTTATTTTCAGTTTTTCCACTTATTTGTTATTGTCCCCCACAGTCTAAGGCCATCTTTAAAAAACAAACAAAGAAAAAACTATCTTTTGACCCAGTATTGCCCTCTAGCTACCTCTCTCTTCCTCTCTCTCTCTCTCTCTCTTTCCTATTTTAAAGCCAAATTTATTTAAAAAAACATTGGAGAGCTCCCTTTCCTCCTCAGTGTGTTCAGTCTGGCTCTCACCCCTCTCTCCACTGAAGCTACTGTCACTGAGGTCACCAGTGACCACCATGTTCCACCACTTTTCCAACCCAGACTTGACCTCTTGGTAAACACTTAAGCACTTCCTTCTTAACCCCTTTTCCCTCTTGGCGTCCCAAGATCTCTGCTGGATTCCTCTCCTAGGTCTTCCTTTTCCCTTTCTTTCCTTCCTTTGACTTCTGTATGTTTTTGTGTCCCAGATTGGGATCTTGGCCTCTTCTTATTCCCTTCCCTGGTTTCACTTACATCTTGAGGACATAGAGCACAGAAATTTTTTGTATTACAACCATCCTTGTGAGCTCCAAAGTCACAGGGTCAACTGTCTCCACTTGGATATCCCACAGAATGGAATTAAGTATAACTTGATTCATTGTCTTCTTCCTCAAATCTATGTCTCTTCAGAATGTTCCTGTCTCACTGTATCCACCCAGCTTAATGCCCCTAACTCCTGATCTGTTCCTCAACCCCTACACTCCCTCAGTCTATGACATTCTAATGAGAGCTCATGAATCTACCTCTTCTGCCCACTCCTTCTGCCTTGTTGAGTGGAGGCTGGTATCACCTCTTTTCTGGATTACTACAACCAGCCTCCTTCATGGACTTTTGACTTCCAGTCTTTCCCACTCCCAGTGCAGTTCCTGCTACCTCTCCAGATTCATCTCCGGCCACCTCCTCTCTAGGTTCCACATCTTATACATTCTGCTCATACTGGATGACCTGAACTACTGTGAAGAGACCATGCTTTTGTGCTTCATGTTGCCCTCTTGGTCTAGAAAATCCTCTTTAAATGCCTTTTGCTTTCCAAATTTATTTTGTTCTTTAAGACTCAACTTGACATTGCCTTACCAGTAGAATCTTCCACTTTCTCCTGACCTTCCAGGAGGATCCTTTCCCACCATGTATTGTTGCACTTTCATCAGTTTCCTTTCAAGGCTGTATCTGTTACTTCAATGGCAAAAGGAGCTTTGCAGATGTGACTGAGATGGAGAGGTCATCACAGATTATCCACACAGGACCTAAATGTATTACAAGTGTTTTTATAAGAGAGTGACAGAGGGAGACTTGACTACAGAGGCAGCATGGTCACTGAAGTGAGTTGTTACACTGCTGGCTTTGAAGATGGAGGAAGGATCCATGAGCCAAGGAATGCTCTAAAAACTGGAAAAGGCAAGAAAAAAATTCTCCATGAAGAATTATGGAGGGAGTACAGCTTTTCTGACATCTTGATTTTGGCCCTATGAAATTCATTTCAGACTTCTGGTTTCCATCCACTGTAAGAGAATAAATGTGTGCTGTTTTAAGCTCCTTACTAAGTTTTTTTTTTTTTTTTTTTTTTTTTTTTTTTGTCATTTGTTATGGCAGAGATAGGAAACTAACACTCTGACTGTAGGCGTCCACCATCCATGCTCCTGCTCTTGGAGTGAAGAATCTATGTCCTCACTTCTGGACCAGGCACCAGATACCCCGACATCTTTAAACAAGAAATTCTAATTTGAGATCTATTTCCAGGGTCTTATAGACCTCCTCCCCAAGTTTGAGACAGACTACACTCCTGGTGAGCTCATGCCCATCTCTGAAGAGTAGTCAAGGGAACAACTGTTGGTGGGGATGAGCCACTGTGCAGACATAGACTGAAGGGCACAAGAGCCAAGCAGAGACTAGATCAGATGTTACTGCAGTAATTTGGGCAGGAGATGATGATAGTGGTGCAATGAGGGAGAAGTTACCAGATCCCGGGTATATTTTGGAAAGTACGGACAAAAGGCTCTGCTAATATAGTAGGTATGAAATATGAGAGAAATAGAAGGGTACGTGTGATTCCAGGGTTTCTGGCCTGAACAACTAGAACAGTAACATTGCCATTAACTTAATAGTAATTAGAGGACAAAGAGTAGGTTTGGACATAAAGATCAGTAGCTCATCTTTGAAGTATTAAATGTAGGATGTTCATTAAACAAAAAGGTGGGTAGGTAGTCGGATGTTTATATGCTTTAATGTTGGATGCTTTTCTCAAAGACTATGTTTCCAGCAACTTGCACAGGCTCTCATCATAGGAGATTCTTAATATTTGAGAGATAAAGTGAATATGTGATAATTCTCTATAGAAATGTTTCAAGATCTACCCACAGTTTTATACTCTCATATCACCATGATGATGAACATTGAAACTTATTGGCATTACGCAGCCTGGCCAGTTATGTAAGTCAGGGTTATTAACATCCTGAGTGTTCAACATCATCCTATCCTTGGCTCTCCCAAACATCTTTCTTAGGATTGACATTGATATTGAATATTAATACCAAATAGATTGTAGTCAGATCCATATTCTCTATCTTTTCATTCTCACATTGAAGTTTTTAATGTGCTGATTGTAATTATAAAATGGGTCACAATATTGACTTCTCCGTTCTACATCTGAAATTATGCTGGTTTCCCCACCATGTTTGGGAAAGTTGAAAGTCAGAGCTCTTGTGTTTTAGTCCACTTAATTCATTCCACATGCAAATGGGACTTCAAATAATTCTGATGATGCTGAAGGTTAATTTTTTAGAAAAGTTTAATTTGATGAATGTGCAATAATGCTGATCTTCTTAGTTCTAAATTTATAGACACTATAAAATTCTACATCTATAAAATGTAGTGTGTTTTACAGTGTTGAAAAGGTCACAGTTGTGCTGTGAACAACCGGAAATTAGATTGCTCAAGCATTTTCTCTTCTAATTTCTACAGTCAAGCTTTTTTCCCCCTCTCCCTCTCCTGAAATTTCTCTTGTCAAGTTTGCCAATGACATTGACATTATAAAATCTCTAATCACTTTAAGTTCTTGTTTTACTTATTTTTTCTAACACCATTATGATTAGTTGTTCCTTTCTTGAACAGTTTTTTCTTTCTTTTGGGTCATTGTGCTATCTTGGTTTCTTCTCATCTTGCTGACCACTTCTCTTTTTCTTTGCATGATTCTCCCTGTTTTCTTTGTTTCTAAGCACTTCAGTTTGCTGGGGCTCAGTTCTTGGCTCTCTTCTCTTCTCTGTGCACAAGTACTCCTAAGGTGATCCCATTAAGACACATGGCTTTAAATACCACCTTATATGTTGATAAGTCCCCGATTCATTGGCCATCTTAGATCTCTCTCTTGAACTCTAGATAGCCAAACTCTCTACCTGTTTCCTCATCTGAATATTGGGTATAATAATAGTACCTAGCTTATAGAATTAGCGCTAAATGTTCTCTGTTTGCACTGACAGATTCACTGTCACCTGCTGGGTTCCCAGGGAAGCTGACATATGTGCTCTGCATCAATTCTTGCTCTCTGGATTCTGATTAATTAATGGAAGTCACAACCAGGAAATGGAATGGAGACGGGAGCTGGCATTCCAGTAGTTTCCTCTCCAGCTCTATCCCTGTCAGGCCACAGGTTAGTAGCAGCTGCTTTTTCTACTAAGGGCCACAACTCCTGCTGAGCAGCCAACACTATAGCCTTCTCTCCTGGTTCCAGCAACTGTCCTTTGCTCAGTTTTCTTCTGATGGCCCTGCAGGCGCTATCTTAGGATGTATGGGTGGGAACCTTCACTACCCCTTGTTGGATTCCTTTAAGCATGCTCATAATTTTATTAACAGTCCTTTCATTGTCCATGGCCATACCACCCTGGTCTAAATAGTCCCTTCCTTAGATTCTCCTCACTCACCTGCTTTGAGTGTGCTATTAGTTTCTTGGTGGGGCCTGATCGGTTCAGGATTGTTGTAATGAAAATTGTTATTGTCATTGTTATTGTTAGTGTTGTAATGAAATTGTTAAATGAACTAATGTTTGTTAAGTGCTTAGAGGAATGTCTAGCAAATGATGTTATAGAAGTGTTTGTAAAATAAACAAGTTAACTGCCCACATGTACTCTCCATTTAGGAGTTTAGAACTAACTTTTAAAATTTCCCTGCCTTTCTGGATTTGGATTCTCCAGAGAAACAGAATCAACATGATGTATGTGTATGTGTGTGTGTGTGTGTGTGTATATATGTGTGTGTGTGTATCTGTCAAAAGAATGTGTGTGTGTGTGTGTGTGTGTGTATGCGTGTGTGTGTGTGTGTGTGTGTGTGTGTGTGTGTGTGTGTGTGTGAAGAAATTTATTACAGGGAAGTCTTGCATGATTATGCAGGCCAGCAAGTTCAAAATCTGCTTTGTGGAGACCTAGGAGAGTTGATGTTGCAGTATAGTCTCAGGCTTTCTGCTCTGAAATCAGAAAGAGTTAATGTTGCAGATGAAGTCTGAAGATAACCTAGTGGAGAATTCTGTCTCATTCAGGAGGGGCCAGTCTTTTTGTTCTGTTCAGGCTATTAAGTGATTGTATGAGGCCCACCTACATGGTAGAGAGCATTCTCCTTTCTCATAGTCCATCAATTTAAATCTCTTCCCAAAACACCCTCCCAGAAATACCCAGAATGTTTGACTAAATATCTGGGCACGACATGGACCATTCAAGTTGACACACAAAATTGATCTTCACACTTCCCAATGTAACCCCTTCCCTCTGATTTTCTTGATCTCCAAATACTCCATGAACTCACTCTTTTGCTCAAGGCAAAATCCTTGGTGTTATTCTGAGCTTTTTCTATTCATGCCCTGTATCCACCTATACCTCGATGTATTTCTAAAGTTCAATCACTTCTCACCACTGCTGCTCTGCTTCAACTCACTGTCATTTCTTGTGGGGGATAGTGGTTATAGACTTCTAGCCCCTGCCCCGACTCCTACATTCCTAGAGATTATTTTCAATAGAACAGCCAGAGTGATTCTTTCTTTTCTTTTCTTTTCCTTTTCTTTCTTTCCTTCCTTCCTTCCTTCCTTCCTTCCTTCCTTCCTTCCTTCCTTCCTTCCTTCCTTCCTTCCTTCCTTCCTTCCTTCCTTCCTTCCTTCCTTCCTTCCTTCCTTTCTTTCTTTCTTTCTTTCTTTCTTTCTTTCTTTCTTTCTTTCTTTCTTTTCTTTCTACCAGTGATTGAACCCAGGGGGCACTTAACTACTGAGCCACATTCCCATCCCTTCTTAGTTTTTATTTAGAGACAGGGTCTCAGTAAGTTACTTAGGGCCTTGCTAAGTTTCTGAGGCTGACTTTGAACTTGCAATCCTCCTGCCTCAGCCTCCTGAGTCACTAGGATTTCAGGCATGCACCATGATGCCTGGCTCAGAGTGATTCTTGAAAAATATATATTAGATCAGGCCATGTCCATATCACTCAGAGCAAAAGCCCAAGTTTTGATAGTGGCCTGCAAAGCTTGAAATGATGCTCCCTCTCCATGTTAGTTTCACACCTCTCTTTTCTTTGCTCACTTTCTAGTCTTTGACCTTGATGTTCCTTGAACTTGCCAGGAATATCACACCCCTTGGTGTTTACTGCTGCCTCTGTGTGGAAAGCTCTTTCCAGACATTGTGATTTGTCTCACACCCTCTCTTCACTGAGATTACCTCCTGAGTGTTTTCTCTTCCCTGTTCACCCTATTGAAGTATCCCTACTTCTTGCCACTTCTCACCCCACTTTATTTTAGTTCTTAGCATTGATGCTAACATGACATTACATATTTATTTGCTTGTTGGCCAGCTCCCCCACTAGAATGTAACTTCACAAGCATGAGACTTTTTTCTTATTTACTTCATGTCAACATTTTCAGCCCTGGAATTGTGTCTAGCATATAGTAGACATTCAATAAATGTTAAATAAATGAACAAATGTGCCTGTGTATGTTTTCCTAAGAGTAAGTAACTACTTGAGCTTGTGGACTTATTTCTTCACAGGGACTCAGAGCATGTACACACATATTCTCTTATTTATCCTCTCATTATCCTCTAAGTAGGATGGGGTAGGGATCATGACTCACCCCCACTGATGGAATGGGAACATTTAATTCTTAAGGATCTTGGTGGCCTGTTTGAAAGACGATAGTGGTTCAAGAGGCAATGCTGGACACACCTTCATTTCCTTCATGAAGGTGTGAGGAATATGCCTTGGAATCCTGTCTTGGAAGGATTTATTCATTTTTAAGTTTGCACATTTTGCTACAAGAACTGACTAGCAACAATGTATTAAGTCAATATGAATAGTCAATATTTGAAACTCTTGCCATACTTGAGAAACTACAATTCAAAATTGTGGTTTTGGGATTCACTAGAGTGCATGTGATGAGGTGAAAGAATAGTTGTATCCTGTGAAAAGTCTTCCAAATTCCATAATCAAGAGAATAGATTAACTTGCACCAATAATACAACCCTTTCATGTTCTGTGAATACTTTAACATGAATACATTACTCCCCCTCCCCCGTGATCTAGATTAGGTATTTCAGTGAAAAAATATGAACAATATGAAAATGTATATGATTTCTTACATTAAGATTTTCTCAGGAGGGAGATAATATATAATAAACTTTTTAAGTAAATGCATTCATAATTTGACTCTTGAATAGTAATTGTATAGTCAATCATGTACCCCAAATTATCTTTTTATAATGTGTTTATTTGTGTACAAAATATGTTGTCATTTGTTGATGCATGTGCAGCAAAATATTCTATCACATACAACAAAAATACACCTTTTACTCCCTTTTCTCTGCCCTTGAAAATGGCAACACTGTTTTGGCAGTTCAGCAGCTGAAAATAAAGTGCTATTATTAAGCAGTATTGGAATGTCTTCACTTGACAAATGTGATGTACAGTTTAAGTATATAACCACATCTTTTGGTAGTTTTTCACAGAACAGGAAGCTCACATCCTGAACATCTCCAGAAGATACAAATATTTGTATATATATGTACACATGTATACACTGTATATGTAAAGTGCCAACAAGCCTCTTTGTCCTTGTGAGTTTGTTGCATTTATATTTTGTCCCTCTTTTTTCTCCCCTAAAATCAGATTCACACTATTGGAATCTCTGAGTTCATCAGCAGGCACCAGTAAGCTCACCAAAGGCTGGCTTGTTGGGGGTGTGGTGTTGGTGAAAGGAGCCCTTCAGACCTCACTGGGGGACCTGGAGCGGAAGGGCACTTTGGACTGGAAACAGCCACAGAACAGAAGCCACAAGGCGCGCTGGATTTCCTGGTTGCGGAAGGCATAGATGATGGGATTGATCATGGAGTTATAGGTGGCCGGCAGAAGGGTGGCGTAGGTGTAGATGGCTGGGTCCTCGTGGCTGCCCACCACACAATAGATGGCGAAGGGTAGCCAGCTGGCACCAAAAGTGCCAAGCACTACGGCCAGCGTTCCCACGCCCTTTCTTGTGGCTGCGAGATGAGGCGGCGCCAGGCAGTGCTGCTGCAGCGCGATTTGGTGAGCGTGGCGCCAGACCACCTGGCAGATACGCACGTACAGGTGGAGCATGATGCCAAAGACCGCAAAGAAGGCAGCTGAGAGCAGCGCCACGTGGCTACGTGTCAGCGGGCGCACCACGCTGCAGGAGGCCCGCTCGCCCAAGCAGTTCCAGCCCAGCACCGGCAGTAAGCCGAGACCTAGGGACACTGTCCAGGTCGCAGCAAGCAAGAGGTGCACGCCCAACAGAGTCCGGCGCGAGTAATAGGTGAGCGCGTTGTAGAGGGACAGGTAACGGTCCACTGTGATAGCTAGCAGGCTGCTGACGGAGGCGGCGAAGGAGGCCACAAGGAAGCCCACGGTAAGCAGGCTCACAGTCTCCGAGGGCACCACGTACTGGAACACGAAGTGCAGGATGAGGCCACAGCCCGCCAACAGGTCGGCGGTGGCCAAACTACCTACGAGCACGAACATGGGCGTGCGCAGCGCTGGGGTGGACGCAATGAGCGCCACTACCAATGCATTTTCGCCTGCGATCACCGTCCCCGACACGCAAAGCAGCACGTCCCATGGATTCACTGCCGAAAGCAGCAGTCCGGGCGGCCCTGCTGGCAGCTGAGAGGACAGCTCCAGGGACCCGTTAGCTCCGCCGCCGCCTCCCAGAGCCGCAGCCGCAGCAGGAGGCCCCCATTCGCCGGTGTCCGGTGCCGCTGCCGCTGTGGCTGCCGCAGCCGCTCCTTCGGCCGCCGCTGCCACTACCTGAGATTCGTTGAGCGAGGCGGCACTCGCGTTCATCGCGGCCAGATGCAGCACCCTGCTTAGAGAGGGAGAGCAGGTGTCAGATGTGTTTTTAGACTGCCAGGGAACTTCTCCTCGCGCAGGTGCCCGGCTAGAATTGTCCCACTCAAATTGCCCATCCCACCCCGGGACCCTGGAGCAGAGCGGTGAAGTAGAAGTAAGTGCTAATCTCAAATAAACACCTGTTGAGTGAGTGAGTGAAATGCATCGGGTAGCCTGAATTGTCTTGAGTATTCGCGGAGATATACACACGAATGACATGCACATAGGTCAATCCTGTAAGAGTGCTTGTATTTGTACACGCACCCAAATACATATAACTAAGACTATCAGTTTGGGATAGTCCCGCCCAGGCTCTTGCAGACACGGTCAAGGCACTTCCCCCTAGCTGTGAGGCGTGTCGCTGTCCGCGGTGCTGAAAGCTAAGTTTGCCATCTCAGTGTTCAGAGAGCCCTGGAGCACAGAGACCCCAGGAATAAATATCAAGTGAGGGGCCGAGGAAGGGGTGGTTGAGCTTCGCTCCGTTTCTCTGGCTTCGGGAAAAACCCACTACCGGGCTGTCCTTTCTTTCTTCCCTTCCCCGAACCCTCAAAGTTCTCCCGGGCAGCCCCAAAGCTCACCTGCGGAGTCAGGGCTTCAGGAGTCGCTGGTCATGCGCGCCTTGGCGGGGCGCCCGGTTGGGCTCCCTGCGCTAACAGAGCTGCTGCCTGCAGGAGGCGGCCGGGGCGGGCGAGGAAGACCAGCGCGGGACTCCTTGTCGCTGTGCTGGAGCGGCGGCGAGTGAGAGGCACAGTCAGTGGCAGAAAAGGCGGCTACGAGCAGCGCGCCCGCGGCAGATTGACAGGCGGGGCACGGTGACGTCAGGTTCCCAGCTCCGGGGTGCGAACGGTTACTCTTCTCCCGAGCCCAGCCTGGCCTATCCCTCCTCGTCCCCCTCCCCACCCCGGGTAAAGAAACCTCAGAGGGCTCAAGGAGGGAGAAGCCAGAGCTGCCTCCTCCAGCCCACAGCCTCCAGGAATGGGATGGGGGAGAGAGGAGAGGGAGAAAGGAGTGAAGAAGACCCCGAGGCCAGGCGAAGAGGGTGAGCTGGGAGAGGAGGGATGAGGGATGAGTGGCAGCAGCCACGCAACAGAACCCAGATCCAAAGATCAGAGTGGCCAGGGCCAGGAAGAAGAAACAACCCTGGAGACAGGGTGGTTGGGACAGAAGGGTCTGAGGGGAGAAGAGTAAGTAACGTAAGAGAAAAACAGTGCTGTTCGAGGGACAAGATTGAACTGGGGAAAACAAATCTTTTTTTTTTTTCTTTTTTCTTTTAAGGATGTTTATGATACTTGTGTCAGTTGAGTAAAGTCAAGGAAGAAATGCAGAGTTGTGGGGAGAAAAGGCAGATTTAAAAAGGATATTGAGGAATGCAATTTCTTTTCCCCAAGGTTACCTGTGCAATCCCTTTCTCTCCCATTGTCTCTCTTAAACCCGACACAGCCGGTCGGGTGATCTTCACCATGATCTTCTCTGTCCAGTGCTTCTGGATTTCAGTAGCGGATGGTGCCCTTGGAACTTGCTCTTTAATTAAAGACAAGGTCTGTGTCTTGTTAGAAAAGAAGAAAACAGCAAAATGTGATTTACTTTCCTGGCAACAGACTTTGCCCTGTTAATTAGTACCCTATAAAACAAATTATAGGACGAAAATAGTGATAACTCAGCTGCACCAGACTTCAGTAGGCAGGAGTTTTATTTTCAGCCCAGCTAAATCATCCTTTTGGTTTAAAGGTGTTTTGTTTTGTCAGTAAAATACAAGTATTAGTCTTACTCTTCTTTAATCAGACAGAATCTCCAATAGCTGTACTTAGGCAAAAGTTAAAATAGTTGACTCTGTTTAACACCCTAAAAAAATGATTGCACACTGGATTATGGCAATGCTAACACCACAGCCAAGGTCTTCAGAGACTACATGGTCTGCCTTGGCTTCACTTAACCTCTAGCCCCAAGGACCCAAAGAGGAAAAAAGATACTTAGATTCTCCTTGGGCTAGGAGGATGGGGATTCCCTGGGCTGTTCATTTTAAACATGACCTCCAAGCCCAGACTACTCTGGTCTCTATGCCTCAGTGCAACAGAACTTAACTAGAGGGGGAAAGGGCATAGAGAGTTCAATTATTTACTGTAGTAGCTGATGTTGAACTATAAAGTGAGTTTACACTCCATTTGAGGAGTTTAAAAAATTAGCACACCACCATTTTCAAGAAACCAAAACCTAAGATCCAAGAATTTGATTTCAGAACTCTCAAATGAACTGTCAAACCATAGTAATAGCACATTAATGGAGAATTTTCCAAATGATCAGTTAAAGGTCAACGGAGAGGAGAATCTTCCTTAATGTCTAAATATGTCCAGTTTTACATGCCACAGTGTAGAAGGCAGTATGGAATTAAAACTGAATCCACCACAGGATCTCTGTTGGGATGTCCTCAGGCATTCACCATTGCCAAGAATGGACTTATAATATCCAGGGTGACAGCTCATTTGGAGTCATGCATATAAATGCAGGTGGAGGGTTTTTAGGCTATCTTTGAGTCATATCAGTCTGATTATCTCTCTCAGATGCTATACCAGGTTCTGAGAGCAGACTTTTTCAAATTCCTCCCCATCTCCTCCTGACCCACCTATGTCTTGAGGAGCAGAAGATGGAAAAGATGAAAGGACTTGTGGTTCTTTGATTATGGATGGCTATTAGATGTATTTAAGTGTATGCCTTGCCCATAGCTCCTACACAAGTGCCTGGCCTTCCAGTGGTCTCCTACAACATGTAGGAGTCTGTAACTCCTGTAGTCAGTCTGTAAACTACATGTCATTTTCTACCTCCAGCCTAGGTGAATGACGCCTGATCTGATACTAGACAAAATAAGCCAACCTTTGCTGGACTAGTGACCAGATTGCTCTGTCTTGAAAATTTTAACTAAGAGACACCATAACAATTGCCAGTCAATGTTGGACTCTGGATCTGATTGATAGTGAAAAATTAGAGGTGGAGAACTTGTCGTGGACCTTAAATGAAATGCACAACCAGAGGAAACTAGTTGGAATTGAAGAATGAAGTAGATATGCAGAGAGGTACAGAGATGAAGGACATCAAATGACTGAAATGGAAGGAGTGACCTTAGTCCCTAAGTGTTTTTGGCTCTGGGAGTTCAGATCCCTGAATGCCTTGAAAGTTCCCTTTATGTCCACCACAAGCTTTCCTGATTTTTTGAACTATATTGACATTTTTTTTTTAAATTCTTTGAATCCTTTATACCTGACTAAAACACACAACTAAGTGTATTATTCATCCATTAGCTTGTCTGGTCCTGGTTATGTTTGAGGGGTTTGCAAAGTTTGGTTTCTGGCTGATTATAACTGGTTATATCATTATTGCCAGCCCAGCAACAAACCTATCATGTCACTTGGTACCTTGATTTTTTATATTCTAGCATTTTCCAGGCATACATGAAAATTTTTTTTTTCCTTGTTTGAGGTAATACCCAGGACTTGAAACCCTTTCTCTGGCTCCCTTTTGGTGTCCTTTCCATCTCAGCCTAAGCCAGTCTTCTCAACCCTGGCTACATTTTGGAATTACATAAATGTCTTTTAAAACTACACATCTCTGTAGCCTTTCTCCAGAGATTCTTATATATTTGATCTGGAACAATGCTCAGGCATTGTTATTTTCAACCCTGAAAGCCAGGGTTGAGAACAGTCATCTAAGCAATCATACCAGCTGCCTGTCAATTTAGAGTACAGCAAAATCCATGGAATAGTGGATTACAGTTTGGAATAGGTGCAATAAAGAAATTTTAGCAACAAATCCAGCTTCAGATCACTCAGTGTAATTCACTAACCACATTTCCTCTTTAGACCTTCAGTTTTCCACACTCATATAGAATTTCTTTTCTATCCTAAAATGAAGACCGATACTTGGTTCTCTATTGACCTGCATGAATTCAGTGGCTCCATGAGGGACCTAGCCCAGGTAACTCTGGGCCCTCTATTCTGTTGTAGATGTCAAGATACCTCAGCATCTGCTTCCTTTCTCTGTTCTGATCTCACTTCCCAGGTGTGCCCTCTCCTGGCCCCATCTTTGCAAATCAATCCTCTTTTACAAAATGAGAACTACGGTTAGCCAGCCTATTTAGATGCTTATAAAATTAAGTTGGAAAGATCCATACTAGCAATTCTGTCCTCTCTGTCTGGGCACACATGCACACATGCACTCCTCTCCTTGATTCTTATAGACAAGCAGTATAGTTCTGTACTGGGAAGTTCAAGTCTATCTGGTGGTACACAGATGCTTATGCTGACAGGTCAGGAAGGCAGCAGGTGCTTGGCAAGATGTATGAGGCTGTTTATTGGAAAAGAGTATTCCTGAAAGAGGCAGAAATAACTGAAATACATTACATTGTTTGTCCAGATCCAGGGTGTTGGGTGGAGAATAACCTTTTTGGGACACATGCTGAGATGGATGGATTCTATCCAAAATTTCTGCTTTTTTTCTTCTTGCAACTGTTGCCAAGGTTTCCTCTCATCTGGAGGCATTTGTGGTATGTCATACACCAAGGTGCTTACTTCCTCAGCATGAACAAACATACCAGGGATGTGCCTTGTCACACCAGATCAGCAGTCTCCACTCCAAAGGACTGTTACCCAGGAGGCCAGCATCACCTAATGTTTCCATCAAATTTACATTACGAGCAGAGGGCCAATGTTGTCATTGCATGGCCACAGAATGCAGAATTCTGTACTGGGCAGTTGAAAGTTTGGATCTAATTCAGTTGGTGAACAGCTTTTCCTTTTTTTTTTTTTTTTTTTTTTGCATGAAAAACAAATTAAGAAAAATAATAGCATTTAGGAATGTGTTTTTTCATAAGGAATGAACATAACTTTATTGAATTTCATGGTGAAATGTATAATCTTAAAACTTAGATTATTGACTATACTGAACTAAGAATGTTAATGAGACAGTTGGTTTTTACTGGTGTATTTGAAAAGAAATACAAAGGCAATCTTCTGATCCAACATACCCTACATTTTCAAAGTGCTTTGACACTCACTCAGTGGGTTCATAACCATTATCTCATTTTATTCTTTGAAAAAGTTTACTGGAGATATAGGGGTTATTATCTTTGCTGATGGGGCAACTTAGGTTCAGAGAGGTAAAGTGAGTTATCCGATGGCACACAGGACACCAACAAGAGATCTGGGCCTACAATGGGTTCATTTCATTTGTGTGGCATATACTGAGGGTTACTTGGTGCCAGGGGCACCATGGCAACTAGGGCTGTCAGCAGAAACAATAGAAAGTTCCTCTCCTTTCCCCTTCTCTGGCTTGGTCATGGTGCCTCTGGAGACAAGTCTGCCTCTCTTTCTCTAACTGAACCTTAAAGGCAGGTGGGGCCTGATAAGTCACCCAAAGAGGAACAGCACTGTCATCATCGTCCCTGGTGCCAGGATGCCAGGCACTGTGTTCAGGGGTTCTCCATGTGTTGGGGAAGGTGCTTCCCACTCTCACATTCTACAGACTCTGCTCCCCTACCTTTCTCTGAAGGGCAGATGAGCTGGGACCCGTGAATAAATTCTTCCAAAAAAACTTTCTCCTCACTTTCAGCATAGAAGGTCCCCAATGAATGTTTCTGGTTTGTGTGAAAAGACAGACTGCCATTAGACTAGATGGCAAAATTAAGCCAGTCATGGGTTGACCACCACCTGTTTAACTAGACAAACTCATTGTGTACAAGATATTGACTCTCTTATGGGAAAACAAAACAGTTAACCCTGTGTGCAAACATATATAGACTTACAAATGAAAAGGGACTTTTCTTTGCATATAGATGGCTCCAAAATGATAGAGGTTGGATTTTATAATTTTGATGAGCATATTTTATAGGTGACCTTTTTCTTGTTTTGTAGGCTGCTTTTCAAGTGTATCCTTAATGTGAAAGAGAATTTTGAAAGAAAACCAACACTCCCATTAGCTAACCAGGATGCTTTTTTCTCCCAGACTGTAAAACTGTTGAGAGGATGGAACAATCCAAATTCATCTTTCCATTAGTGTGATCAAAAGTGGGCGCTAAAGAAATATGTATTGAATGACTATTTTCAGAATTAACCACATGCACATATATTTTATATAGGTATATTGCATAGTGTGCGCTGTACTATTTTTGCAGTCTACAATTTAAGTTTTCATTTAGTAATAAAGGATATGTTGTCAATATTTTTATACATTGCATTGCGATTATGTTTTCTTACTTGTGTCTATACACTAGACATTGTTCTAGAAAGTGAAGATGTCAAAAGATGTGCCTGTCCCCAGGGACAAGTAAATAAATTCTATGAGAAGAGCATGCTACATATTGTAAAAGACACGATCACAAGATTTATTGTAATAATCAGTAGATTGTCACCCAGGCTGGAGGAACCAGAGAAGCCTTCAAAGGGGAGATGCTGCTCATGCTGAATCTTGAAGGATGAGAAAATGTCACCTAGGTAAGGAAGACATGAAGTGTTAAAGGCAGAGGGAGCTGCATGCACAAAGGTGTAAAGTCAAGGGAGCCTGGCAGAGGTCACTGGGGCTGTGGGTAGCTAATTCTGGTTGACAACTAAGTTAAAAGGGCAGGAGCAGAGTCATACCACGTAGGTGGGCCCAACTCATAAAGGGCCTCCTTTGTCAGAGCAGAAGTTGAGTTTTATTTTGACGGTACCAAGGAGTCGGTGACAGGTTTTCTTAAGCAGAAGTTGTCAAAAGAATGGACTCGGGTTCCCTAACAATTTGTAAGAGGGTCCCAACAACTGTACGTAGAATGGATCAGAGAAGAGCAAGAATGGAAACCTCTTAGAGAGCTGCCACAATAATCTATTTTTTAAAAAAGGATTGTGAAGTCTTAGTGAAGGGTAGTGACTGGGGATTGGAGGAGTCGATGAAGGCTTCAGATATTTTGGACATTATATTGTTAAAGCAACTGTCATTGCTGTGAAAGATAGTTCTTAACACTTGGCAGCATAATTTACCAAGGGATTGCTTCTTACGTAAAATTCAAAACAGTCTTCTCTGCCTGGGAGGTAGCCCTTCACACGGCCCGTCCAGAGACTCACTCCCTGTATTCCGTAGTCCTCTCTCCTCTAAGAGTTCAGTGTTGCTGGCATTTACAATGTCAGTGTTTCACCATTCTGGAAGTTGGGGGATGAGCTTGGGGAATTCCACTTGGAGCATTTTGTGGACATTTTTGGCCATGGGAAGATAGATACAGAAAAAGGGAGAGAAAATGTCAAGGATGACTTTAATTTTCAGATTTGGAAAGGAAAAAGATTGGGGAGGGACAAAATGGTTAATGCAATTACGGGTATATTGAGTTTGAGAAAGGACAATCAGGGTGTTGAATGGTTGTCTGAAACTCAGTAGAGTCTACACTGGAAGAGTAGATTAGAGTATCATCATTGTAATAACAGTAAAAATAATGACTGTCACTCATTGAATGTATACCATTTACTAGGTGCCTTATGGGGTGGGTTCTATTATTAGCCCCACTTTATAGAAAATTAAAGCTTAAGAGGTGGAATAATTTTGCCACATGGTTGGAAAGTGAGAAAGTCAGAATTTGAACTGCCAATTAAAAGGAGTTGATGGACCTAAATGAAGAGCACCAAGGACAGTCCCCTGGGAAATACAGTCCTTACAAGATGGATGGAGGACAAGGTAGCCACAGAGCAAGTTGAGAAGAGAAGGCAGAAATGCAGGACCTACATAGAAACCAGCCGCTGTCAGAGAGTGGGGTGTGGGAATCAAAGAGAGAGAGTCTCAGGAGGGGGAGACTCTAACTACACCCTGAGCCGTCAAATGCTGTACCATCAAGGAAGAAAAATGACTCACTCTCTTAGCAGCTAAGACGTTTTTGGTGACTTTGCTGAATGTGTGGGAAGGACAGGTAGTGAGGCTGAGGTGAATGGGGTGTAAATGAGGGATGCGAGAGGCAAGTGCAGATATCTCCAAGGAGATGGGTGGCTTGAAGGGAAGAGAGCCATAGCGCAAGCTAGATAGAGATGTGGGTTCAAGCATGAGGTTTTTCATTTTTAAGGAAAGGTATGACAAGAGGCCAAGGTCAAGATGGAACAAATAAAGGGTCTGGAAGACTAGTGTAGATGTGAATCTGAGAGAGGGATGGGACAGGAGGACAATAAGTGAAGGTAGGTAGGGAGCCAGGAAACTAAGAGATTGCCTTCTAATTCCTTGTGCAGTTGGGGATCAGGACACCAGATAATAGTGAAATGGTGAAGGGGAGGGTCTTTAACTATAATTTGATGATTATGCAGTATTACATGAGGCAACACTTAATTCACTATTCCCCTACTGTCAGACATTTAGATTATTTAAATGTTTGCTATCATGGATAACCCTACAAAGATTACTCTCATGCACGTAATTATTTTTATTTTGTGTGATTATCTTGCCATGAAAATTGCCAGCCAAAGGGTAGAAACATTTTCATGACTCTTGAAATGCACTGCCAAATTGCTTTTCAAAATGACTGTAATAATTTACAATGTCAACAGCTGTGAGTGTACCAGTTTCTCTGTAACTTTTATAGCACTATATTTTATTATTTTAAGATTTTTTTAACCCAATGGGCTTAAGTGGTACCTTCATAAAGATTAAAATTGTGTGCACTTGATTACCAATAACATTGGACATTTTTAAAGGCAATTTGAATGTCCTCTTACTTGAATTATCTGTTCTTTATCTCTGTCTGTTGGGACATAATGCTATTTTTAAAGACCTGATAAAATCTACAGTGGCTATTAATCCTTTGCATGTCAAACTTGAGAGTAATTTCCCCCATTTTTCTTTTTTTTAACTTTAGTTTTGATTATCCAGGTGAACTGCATTTTTATAAAGGTGGTTTTTAAAGATAATGCATACCGAGGCTTCTAGCCTCAGAAAGGCACATATGCGACAGAAGGTGAACATGTAGCTTTACAGTAGTTTCCCCATCATTTATTAGAGAGGACAGTAATGTGAGAAGATAAAAGGTTCTGGGAGGGGGTGGGCCCTGAGGCAGGGTGCAGTCTCTACCTGCCTATCAGAGGTTGATCCTCTGGAAGATGCCTGTACAATTACTCAAGGAGGGTAAGAGGACTGCAGAGCCTTTGGGCAGAGCTGGGAGACTATAGCTCTCAAGTACTGGTCTGGAGTTCCCAGGGAGGCTGGGGTTTGGGATCCAGGCAATTGGACAGCCCAACCCAACAGGAGCAAGACACGGACCAGCCTTGAACAGGTAGCATCCAGGAAAAGTACAATCCCCTGCAAACTCTGTGCCTAAACAGAGAAAAATAATTACAAGGAAAGCGGTTACATACACTTAGTCCCATGACATGGACCAGGCAAAATGCAGGGCTCTTTACATGAATGATCTCATTTAACCTGCCCATATTGCTATGGGACTATTTTTATTACTCCCATTTAATACCCAAGGAAACCAAGGCTCAGAGAGGTCAAATAACATTTACTATTAAACAGCTCATAAGAGATAGGGCGTATTTGGTTCTCAAAGTCTCATTTCTTTAATGAAAGGTCTCAGCTCTGGAAAAGAGACTGAGGTGCCAAAGGCTTCAGTGTGGCACGTGACCTGGGGAGGGGTGTCAGCTTATGGAGGGTGCTGTGAGTCCAGCAGATGAGTGGGATTTGGTGAAAGAGGAAGCAGAGACCCAGGGGAGGATTCTGAGCTGAGAGCAGCTTTTAATTGATGCTTTAGCAAGATAGCAAGGGAGTGGTAAGCAGAAAGTAAGATGTTTTCCTGTGACACACTTGTGGGCACCAAGTAAATAAAGCAGGCCTATTAAATGACAGCAAACAGGAACTGATATTTCTGAGTTGCTGCTAAGGTAACTCTCCATTCTGAATGCTGATCTGAAATGTAATCCCCTGATCTTTTGAGAAGGATTTTAAATCCTAAAAGGAGTTGCCAGGGGAATAAAGCCTTAAATATCATAACAACAGGATTCATAAAATAATTTTCTGAAAATATGAGCTCAACTCTCTAGCAAGCAGCACTTTAGGGTTGGACTGGAGATGAGGAGAATGTCAGTATTTCTTTGTACTCTCCTGTTCCTCTACTTTTCCTTCCCTTATGCTCTGAGGTGTGTCCCACCAGCAGTCCATTCTATTCATCCGTATCCTCAGGAGTATATACATGCCCCTAGGTGTTACCTTGAACCAGGAATTCTCTAAAAATTCTCAGTTCCTCCCAGCTTTTTGTTCCATGTAGAATTGCCTCCCTGCACCCGCACACCCCAAATGATGCATCAAGCTAGACCTTTAGATTTGAGTGACTTGTATAACATGCTTATTTTGCTAAGTAGAATTGCATTTTATCTTTCTTTTGTGTTTTTAAAAAGGAGTAGGTATCTACATGCAGCCATAAAAAGACATGCAGAAAACGAGGCCATAAAACCATGCATACAGTATGAACTCAGTTTTGTAAAAGAAATTACATACAGATACACACCTGTGCTACACATCAAAGTGTTAATGATGATTACCTCTGGGTGGAGGCTATTTTAATTCATTTTTAATGTGTTGTAAAACTGAAAGCTATCTTCTGATATCCATTCTGTCTTTATTCTATTGTAATAGAACCCCCAATTTTAGTTGGTCACATGGTCACATAGAATAAATACCATACTTATAGGTCTTGTAACTAGTTCTATTCTATGAGCTATTAAGTGTATGTGTTACATCTCATCTTCCGGAAATGACCTTGAAAGGAAGGGGTGTGCCCTTCTTTCTCTTTTGTTCTCCTTGCTGGCCAAATGTCAGCAAAATGGCAAAAACCAAAACAGCTATTTTGAACTCAGAAGTGGAGGCCATGTTTGAAGGTGTTGGGCAAATAAGATGGAAAAGGTCTATGCCCCTAAGGATTGTTAAGGCACCATCCTAGCCCTGGACAACCTACGTATACACAAGAGAGAATTATTTTTCCTTTATTGTCTTAAGTCATTACTATTTTGAGTTTCCAGTAACTTGACAGCTGAACCAAATCCTAGCTAGTATACACACACACACATACGCAAAGTCACAAAATACATAGGATTATGTTGAGAATTCAAAACCAAGTCCTGTATATGGCATGATTTTTCTAGCTGCAAATTTTTTCATTGAAACCACTTGTCTCAAGTTTCACTCATATCTACTCAGTACTCTGTTCAAACAAATTGCATCAAATCAGCACTTAACACCAAGTTCAGTTTTTTTATAGAAAGGACATGCTGTCCCATCCTTGGTCCGTAGACTGTCTTGATTTTAATTCAAAGAGCGTCACAACTGTTCTGGGAATAAGATATTGATTGTGGTTCTACTGTGATGATCTTGGGATATTTGTAGTAGCTTTCTAGATTACTGGAGACACTTTAGGTTGAAGTAAAACAGAAGTTGAGATGTTCTAGACAGCCCTTTCCCTGCCCATGTGAGCTCTTCCTACCAACAGATTAAGACGGGGGCATGTGAGGACCATGAAGGCAGTCAGTGTGTGTGTGTGTGTGTGTGTGTGTGAGTGTGTGTGTGTGTGTGTGTGTGTGTGTGTGTGTGGTGGTATCCTAAGGCCCAGTGTGCTCCTGTGTGATTTGTGGGCTTGTCTGTTGAACTGTATGGTGGTGCATGTATTCAGGGATGTGTACTGTGCATTGTGATGGTTTATGTGGGTGTACATGTATATTCATATAATGTAAGTGTGTTTTTGCAGCATTCCTGAGTGTGTGCTCATACTGGCACTTGTGTAGAGATGTGTTATATAACAGTGACAGAGGAAACACCTTGTGGTATGGAGTGTTAACGAAGGGTGATTTAAAAGCACTTGATTTAAAAGCCATGCCAGAATCAGACATATGGAAGAACCCTACCCTGCCACACCCCCTCATACATCCCTAGATCGCTAGGGTCCTCCTTTGTTCCTAATAATAATGCGATGTTTATGCAAGGCTTGGTTATCTGAACTGTAGGCGAGTATCCGCAATTTAATTTTAGGTCGGTTTCAATTCAGTTAGTACTTTTGCTTTTGCTGCTGCAAATGACTACAAGTGATTATTTTAAGTTAAATTTTTCCAGGCATTTGCTTACACTTTGAAGGGAAAATTATCCTGAAACATAAGGAATCCTTAAAATAGTGAAATAAAAGAGAGGTCTCAGATGAAGAAACACAGATGTCAATGAAGCATAGTGTTGACATTTTAGCAATCCTGACATGTTGGTGTGAAAAGTATTTTTCAGCCTCTCACATGTCACCAGTATTTCTCCACAAGGAATCTACCATCTTTTCCTCTGTTCACTTACTACCCCAGCCAAGCAGGTCTAGGTTAACAGGGACCCTCTAAAAGCGGGGAAGAAACCACTCCTCTGAGAATATTGGAGGGTTACATCTCCACACACCTAAAGATTCCTGACTGGAGGATTGTACTATTCTTCTGAAGTTTGCTCATATAGAAGAGAAAGGTGTCCATGGCCTTAGAAATCCCTGGGGGAGAATGCCTGTTTCTGTGTTGTGGCAGGGGAGGACTGGGCCATCCCTAGGTGGCAATGTTGAGCATTTGCTTGATGCTGTGCTTGCCTTTTTGAGATGAGGAAGATGTGGGTACTGGTCCATGGGAGAGTTCTAGAGACTGGTGGGCCTCCTGGTTGGTTGTGGCCATGCCTGAGAATGTGCCCAGACTGCAAACATGGCATCATTAGCAAGGTTATGATGCACATAACCCAACGATGAATAGATGAGTCCTGATATTTTAAACTGTGGTTTACTGTCCCTGTCCAAGGTCACGCAGGTAGTAAATGTCCATGCTGGGATTTGACACAGGCAGCTTGGTTCCAGAACCCCTTTCTTAGCTGCTGCTCCCCCTCCTGAACACCTCCAACAGAACTGCACAGGAACCAGGGAGAGATGGGTGTGTCATCAACATAGACTGGTCCCTGTCCTGAAAGGCTTGGCTCATGAGTGAGTGAGGTCAACAGCCCACTATCTTGGCATGATCTTGTGAAGTGAAGAAAATTTTCTCTTTCCAAAAAGGGTTTCAAATGTGGGCTAGAGGTGTAGGAAGGGAGAAACATGGCCCTGAAGAGGGGATTTCTCCCAGATCTCACGGGTAATGAGAAAATCCATCAGGATGTCCTCCAACACACCAGACGTGCACAGTCCTAGTGTCCTTGCACAGGCTGCTCCTCTGCCTGGGGTGCTCTTCCTCTGGATAGTACCACTCACTTCTTCACTTCTCCAAGTCTGCTCAAAGCCACCTTCTCAACCAGGCCCACTGTGACTACTGTATTCACCGTTGCCATCTGCCTCCCAACTCTGCTCTCCCTAGTTGTCCTCTCCTACTCCAGCTTTTCCTTGTGTTCCTTATCAGATTTTAACATACAGCAAAATTTAGGTCTTTATTATCTGGCTATTGTTTAAGGTCTTGCCCACATCCTAGAATGTGAGTTCTTTGAGGGCAGGGCCATTGCATTCCAAATGCCTAGCACAGGGCCTGGACACGTGCTACCTGCTCAGTTAATATTTTCTTTCTTTCTTTTTTTTTTCCTTCCAGTACTGAAGATTGAGCCCAGGGATGCTCTACACTGAGTTACATCCCAGCACCCCCTCCATATTTTTGAGAAAGGATCTCGCTGAGTTGCCCAGACTGGACTCCAATTCACAATCCTCCTACCTCAGCCTCCTGAGTAGCTTGGATTACAGGAGTGTCACCACGGCCAGCTCAGTTCACGTCTGAGTGATTGAGGAGAGAGCTAGCAGCCTGTGAACATTTTCTTCTGTGGATTTGGGGCTCTGTGGAGATTTCAAGAAGCCTTTCAAAGTCCAAATGAGCAATGGTCCAAGGCTGGTGACAGGGAGGGACTGGCAGAGCCTCCTGTGCTCCAGCAAGTGGAGTGGGGGTGTCCTATGTGCTCTGCTGGCTTGATTGATCCATCACTGCATCTGTGCAATAGCAAGGGACTTTACCATGGTCTTATAGTGCATCTGGACACTTTTTGAAATAAATGTCCTAAGAACAGGAAATTGCTGGCAAATGCCAGACTGCCTTAAATGAAAGAATATATGTCAAATAGTTAGCACAGTGTTCAGCATAAGTGTTCAAGAGTTGCTATTATCATTATCTACTTGCTCATAAAAGGAAGAAAACCTGACCTCTTCCATGAGGTTTTCTCTCAGTGTTTCCAAAGCAGCTCCTTTTCTGTCTCCTGCCTTTGGAGGGATGCCAGAGTTCGGCGATCCAGTAATGTCTAGAAGGTGACTTAGCTGAAGGGCACTCTTGTCAACCTGCTTGCCTGAAGAGGACATTTGTCTCTGCCAAGGGAAATGTGTGCAGCCAGGAAGCAGAACTGGAGAAGCACATTACTTCTTTCAGAAACCAAGAGGATCACTGAGCTGGTTGCTGTGTGTTTCAGTGGCTTTCTGACAACCTTGGGGATCAATGGACAAGTGGGTCCATTTCCTTAACATCCATGTATTTCACACAATTTAATACCACCTCTCACTCCAGACCAGCTCTAGATTATCACAGCAAACAGCTACATGGCCTATCCGACTTGAGATTTTCCTAACTCCCTGCTTCTTATGTTGGCACAGGTCCAGCACTGGGGTAACAGTGTTAGCAGAGAGCTCGGTTTCCATGATGTTTATTGATGGCAGGTTTTGTTTGTCTATTTGACTTAAAACATCACAGCTTTGTTGAGTCCCAGTTCTTGGAAGTCCTACATGAATCTCACTGGGTGAGGGCTAGGGCTAGGTCAGGGGCAGCAGGCTGCCTTTCTTGCAGAGGGTCTAGGGGAGAATCCATTTTCTTGCCTTTTCCAACTGCCACGGTCTGCTGGTATTCCTAGATTCCTCCACCTTCTCTCCATCTTTAAGACCTATCCTATCCTATCTCCTATCCTTCCCAACCTTCTTCCCTAGTCTCATCTCTCACTGACTACAGCTGGGAAGGGTTCTCTGCTTTTAAGGATTCTTGTGATTAGATGGGGCTTACTTGAACTATCCAGGATAACCTCTTTATCTCAAGGAACTTAATCACACCTCAAAGTCTTTCTGGCCATGTAAGGCAACATATTTACAGGTTCTGGGGATTGGGATAAAGAAAACTTTGGGGCTATTATTCTGCCCACCACAACCATCAAGCGTAGGATCCTATTTTGCTCATGAAATGATGTGTAAGGAAGCCCATACACCTCAACTTCAATTCTCAATGTCCAAATGTTGGAGTACCTGGTTGCTCTTTCTGCCACCCACTGATAGGTTTCTAAAAGATAGGTTTAAATAATTTTGTATGGAGTCCTCCTATTCTAATGACTCTGGCATCTTCTACTAAGTGACATCAGTCCTCAGTTTGGTGTTGTTAGAGTTCATGAGGGCTCAATTTAAGCACACAGATCCCAGTCAGGTCTGGGTAGAGGGACAAGAATCTGTATCAGTCAGGAACTGGAGCTGGGGTAAGGGGGGCTGGGCCTGGTATCGTGTCACCTTCATGACTTGTTGTCTGAGATGAGTGCTTTGCCAGTGGACCACCTACTAAAGGGAAAATCTAAACAGGGAAGATGAAAATTCTGCTTCAGCTTGTCCACTGCTGAGATGAAGAGACATGGGAGAAAGGAGGCTGATGGAGTCTGGTTGATGAGGTGAGTAATTGTTAAGGGCTCATCCCTGAGCTAGGTCTACAGGAAATTTTGCAAGGCAAGAAAGACACATGCCCAAATTCTGAAATATAAGATATCTGAACACCTGGAACACATGGTAAATAAAGGAGAGCAGAATCATGGATGCAGAAGAGGCAAGAAGGAAGAATGGGGTTGCAGTTGGTAGTCCCCGGATGGAAGAAGGACATGGGAAGAGAATTAATAAATATTGTGGAGGCGAGGGGGACTCTCAGAGAAGAGCAGGGTCTACTGACTTCTCAGTAGAAAAGGCTCCCTAAGGGTCCTGGAAACCTCATTCCCCTCCTTTTGAACTTTGGACAAATAAGCATCTTAGAATCTGAGAACTTTCCTTCTGCTTCTGAAGGAGACACTGACGTTCTCAAAAGGCAGTTTCAACTGTGAGTTGTACACCATCTCTCTGGCACTCATCAGAAACCCAGACAACTCCTGCCCACATTTTATGCACAACACTTCTTGCACATTTGACTGTAAGAAAAATCCTTACTAGAGTCCACTGTTAATTTAACCACAACTAAGACAAGTTGAGGTCCTATTTTTAAGCTGCATTTAGAAAGCAAGGAGAGGGATTGTGACCACTTTGGTTATGATGTGTCATTTTTTATATATTGCTAGGTTCTATTCTAATATTGTGCCACATGCATTTTGAATCTATATTCAAGAGGGATATTGATTTTATTTTTAAAATAATGTTCATATTATCCTGGTCCTTTTTGTACCAAGATTATAGAGGTCTCACAAAATGCATTAGAAAGTGTTTCCTTCTATTTTCTGATGAATATTGTGTAATGTTGGTAATATTTATAGAACTCACCAGAGAAATCATCTAAGCCTGGAATTTTCTTATCAGACATTCATTTCTTTAATATAGGAGGTAGTGTCTATTTATTTTTGTCACTTTTAGAAAATTATACAAGGAATTTATTCATTTAGTTCAAGTTATCAAATTAGTGATGTAAAATTGTTGATAAAATTCCCTTACTATCCTTTTAATGTCTTTGGGTCATTAATGATGTTCCCTCTTACATCTGATAGTAAGTAGTTTCTCTCTTTTCCCTTCTTGTCTTCATTAATTTTATGAAACATAAAATAGCCATCTTCTGGCTTTGATAATTTTTCCTATAATTTGTCTATTTTCCAGTTGAATTTTGCTCTAGTAGAAATAATAACTTCTTATTTGGAATTTAATTTGCTTTTCTTGTCAGAGTTCTTAAGGTGGAAGCTTATTTTTAGGTTATTGATTTTAAAGCTTCCTCCTTTTCTAATATTAGTGCTTAGAGATATGAATTTCTCTTGAGGCACTGTTTTAATTGTATTCCACAATTTTTGGTATGCTATGCTTTCATTATCATTAGGATTTAAATATTTCTTATTTTCTCTTATTATTTATTTTTTGGTACGGGGAAAGTGGAAAATTATTTTGAAGTGTATTCCTTAATTTTCAAATGTTTGGAGAGATTTTTCTCAATAGTTAACTGTATTAATTTTTAATTTAATATTTTATGGTAGAAAAACATTGTTACGGTTTCATTCTTTTAAAATTTATCCAGACTTGGGACTGAGGGTGTAGTTCATTGGTAAAGTTCCTGTCTAGCATGCTTGAGACCCTGGGTTTGATCCCCAGCACTACAAAATAAATAAATAAATAATATAAAAATAGAAATAAATGTGTGTTTATTCTAATAGCAACTTAATAAAAAAGATGTTCCAGTATTTGATGTGCTTTGTTGAAGGTTTGATGTGCACTTCAGAGAACATATTCTGCTGAGTTCTACTGTAGTATCTATGAATGACACTTTGGTCACATTGGTTGATAGCATTTAAATAATAATAACAAGTATTATTTTTTAAGTAATAATAACAAAAATAACTATTATTGTTGTTGTTATTATTATTATTTGTGTGTGTGTGCTGGGGATTGAACCCAGGGACTCATACATGCTAGGCAAGTGGTGTACCTCTGAGCTATACTCCCACCCCAAATATTTTATATTCTTACTGATGTTTTTAACCTATTCCACCAATGACTGAGAGAGGAGTGTTAAAATCTGCAGCTATGATTGTGAATTTCTTTCTTTCTTCAGGTTTTGCTTTGCATATTTTTAAGTTATGTTATTAGGTGCATGCCCACTTAAGGCTATTTTGTTTTCCTGATGAACTTCCCTGTGTCCGTTATGAAGCATTTCTCTTTATCTCTCGCTGCACACTTGCCTTGCAATCTGCTTTGCTGGGTATTAGTAAAGCCACACCACCTTTGTCAAGCTTACTATTTGCATGGTAAGCGAACATTTTCCATTCTTTTGCTTTTGATCCATTTTGGTCTTCAAACTAATAATGCATTCAAATGGACAGAATATATTTGGATTAATATATTCTTTTATATAATGATTATCATGTTATTATATAGTAATTAATTCTTTTATCCATTCTGATAATCTGACTTTAACTGGAATAATTTATTTTGTAGACATTTAATGTACTTACGGATGAGTGAGTTTAAGTCATTCTTCCTGGTATTTGATTTTATTTGTCCTATTTAATATTTGCCCTTGTGATATTTATTCTTTTCTGTCTTTTGAGTTGATTGGATTTTTTAGTATTGCATCTTATTTCTTCTATTAGTGTTTCAGCTATATCTTCTTACTATTTTCTTAACAGGAGCCCAGTGGTTTTAAATATGTATCCATAGTGTATCACACTTTTTATAATTAATATTATTTCACTTCATTTAGAGTGTAAGAAGTTTATAATAGAATATTCAATTTACTTATTCTTCTATCCTTTGTGCTATTATCATACATTTTACTTAGGTTTTATAAATCCCACAAAGTTATTTTTTTCTTTAGATGATCAATTACCTTTCAAAGAAATTAGCAAGATTTGAAAAAAGTGTCACCTTTTACATTTACTCACATTTACCATTTCCAGTACCCTTCATTCATTCTTGCAGACCTGAGTCTTCATCTGCTATTTCCTTTATGTCTGAAGAACTCCCTCCAGTATTTCTTAGAGCACAGTTCAAGCATTCAATTCTTTCAGATTTCGTTTTCCTGAAAACTTTCTGATACTTTCTTTTCATTGTCTTTCTGGTCTCCATTGTTTCTGATGATAAGTCAACTATCATTTTATCATTGTTCCCCTGTACGTAATAAATCTTCTAAAATTTCTTTCTCCTGGCTGCTTTTAAGATTTGTTCTTTTATCTTTGGTTTCAAGAGTTTTATTGTGACATGCTTAAGTGTGAGGCTTTAAAATTTTTTTTATCATAGTCAATTAATAGAGAAGAAAGGAAATCACATTTATAGTGTATCTTCCTCATGACAAATACCATACACTGCACTGATATATAAATGGCCCTTCCAATTCTTATCTAGGATTACCAACACCTCACTAATGAGAAACTAAGACTGAAAATTCCACATCAGGCCATGACAGAGTGGTTTGTCTTCTAGCCATGAGCAATAATAAAACTGATTTATGAAATAACTGTCTTTAAGCATTAGTTGAGTCAACATTGTGGTAATGGCTCTCCAGGAACAAAGGGAAGTCTAAGTGGCACACTCAGTAACTATGTGCACATGCGCAACTCTGTTGTAACTCTGTTGCAACTCTATAACAGAATACTCAATCAGAATGTATCTTACCATATAGGGAGACAAAGGGGCTAACTTGTAAAGAGGGGACTAACAGAGAGCAAGTAAAGCAATGCCTTGCTGCAGGAGGGGCCCAGCCTTCAGATTCGAATCCACTGAGCCAGTGTCTGCACTAATAAATGCTGCTTCCTGTTGAAAACCCCGGTGTCCTGTCTTTCTGTGCAGGAATCCCCCAACAACATAAATCTGTGATTCTTGTGGGAAGGGAACCCCCAAAGCGAGCTCCCACTTTTTCACTTCCCTTTTTTCTACCCAAGTACTAAACACCTTGGTGTGGAGAGGTGGAGGTTAAGTACAAAGTTACAATTTCATTGGGTAGGGGAAGCAGACCTCAGAGTTAGGGGTGGCTGAGGGGGCAGGAGTGTGTAAGGAGATGCACACAGAGGTTTCTCCTTGGGTCCTGAGTCACTGATGGGAACTGAATGGGATTTGTTTCACAGAGCTAGGAGACAGGAGTTTTGGCCCACCTTAAGCAAAGACTAATTGCTGAGTACTCCAGATATTCACCTGAGACCCGAGAAAGCCTACATCTTAAGAGAAAGAACCACATAGGGGCAAGCTCTCTGCCCTTAGCCAGAGTACAAAACTGAAATAGATGTGTCCACTTCCCAAACTCAGTTGCTCCCCTAGGCTCCTCCTCTTCCTCTCCCTTTGTATCCAATAATACTAATAACGACCAACACTTAGACTGTTCAAAAGTTTCTCATTTTTTGTGAATTAAATTTTTCGCCCAAAAACTGTCTCAGGTAGTTTTTACCTTCATTCACAGACACGGAAGTTGAGGGGCTAAGAAATTTAACAACTTGCCCAATGTTACATACACAGCTAGAGCTGGTACTTTCTGTGAGCTGGCTCCATCGTTCGTATTCATTACCATAACTCTCACTACTTTGATTTCCCCTGTGGAGTTACTCATGGTCTGAAACACCTACAACGTCTGTTTCCCTTCTCTTCCTGCCCCATCACCACAACCTTGTTC
Source organism: Sciurus vulgaris (assembly GCF_902686455.1). Taxonomy (NCBI): domain Eukaryota; kingdom Metazoa; phylum Chordata; class Mammalia; order Rodentia; family Sciuridae; genus Sciurus; species Sciurus vulgaris. The sequence goes on from NC_136467.1 coordinate 54,863,270, forward strand.
AGATCCTCCTTCCTCATCCCTTGCCTCCATTGTGTGTGTATGTGTGTGTATGTGTGTGTATGCGCGTGTGCACGCACAAGTGTGTGCATGTGTGATGCTGGGATGGAACCTAGGGTCTGTGTTGGGCAAGTGCTCTACCACTGGGCTACACCCACAGACCCACCTCATCTTGTTATTTATAATGATCTCCCTATAGTTTCCTGCCTCTTTATTTTATCAGAAATATTTCTAAATGCAAGTATAATCATACAAAGTCCCTTTTTTTCTGCTCAAAACTTTTGAATAATGATACCTAATGTTCACTAGGATCCAGTCCCCATTCCCTTACTTAGAATTTTCCCAGAATTTCTTCCCTCCCTCCCTCTTTTTCTTCCTTCCTCGTTACCTCTCCAGCAAGACACACCCACCCATGCTCTAGCAAACCATGGTATTTCAGCCTGTGAAATGAATGAATCTATGTTCTTCCCTCTGCCTCAAATACTTTCCCATAATTCTCAGGCTGGCAACCTTGCCTCCTCTCTGAAGCCTGTCCTGATTCTCCCAAGTACACACAGCCCCTCTTCCTCCATGAGTTCTGACATGCATCTTCTGCCCCCAGCACAGGGTGTGACAAATTTCTCTGTGGAGCAGGACTCAGTTTTATTCAGGTGCACCCAGCACAGGCTGGGCACATAGTAGACACACACTCTTGTAAATGTTGAACACATGAAATTCCTTACAGCAGCTGTGTGAGGTTAGACCTCCCTGTACTGCGGCGGATGGGGCAGGGCTGAAGGCATCTGGTGAAGCCTGAATGCCTCAGGACTGGAGAGGAGCCAGGTGGCAAGATGTCTGATCAAGGTCATGGTTTTCAGGTGGCTGGTCCTGCTTTGTTAGCAGAGGACCAACATTCTTAAAAGAATGAGAGTTCTCCTCCTTGTTTCTAGACAAAACTGAGAGTTGACTGTTCATGGTACTCTGGTCTTCCTCCTTTGCTAATTGTCTTTCCTTGGGATTGTCTTTTTCTCAGAAGGAACAGATCATAGGACACAGCTTGATCACAAAGAGCTTGGTCATATTTCCTCAGGGGGTGGCCCCAGGGCCTGCTGGTTTGTGAACACAGAGCCCAGGGCTCTAAACCACTGTGTAGCTGCTGTTCTTCTCTGGCCCATGGGAAGGGTGCTTTGTTCACACAGGTGCTAAGCTGGTTGACCCACCTTCCCATCTGACCTTGCCAGAAAATTATGTCAGTAGGCTTGCTTTTATCTCTGTTATTTCAATTTTCTTTTTCCTCTTCAAAGAATTTTTACTAAGATGTCAAAAAGGTGAATGATCATCATGCAGCTATTGGGAGAGAGGAGGTGTAATGGGCAAACCATCACAATGATGGTGTGGGGGGTGCTCTGGGCCAGGAACCCCTCCCATACCAATGTCACTGGAGTTATGCTGTCCTGGAGTGGGTAGTGGGGAAGCAAGCCTGTTAGCTAGCCCCATCCAAACTCTAGATTCCTCTGACTCCTCCACAGGAAAGCTTCCACGCCAGGTGCGGGGTGCTGAATATTTCCTTCATAGGAAAAACATATCTGAAGGATTTCTTTACGTAAAGTTCATGTTTCCTATTACATGATGCTTTGATATCTGATATCTTGCAATCCCTGAAGAGGCTATGCCTCGCCAGCAAGTTGTTCCTAGAGATTAAGTAAAGAAGACACTTATGAGCACATCTTTGATATGCAAACCAACCAATCCAGAGCCCTAAACCCAGACCAGCTTCTGTTAGGTCTTTCTACTCTGAGCCAGGGTTCCCCTGCCCTAATCACCCCTGTACCCAGAGCCTGCTGAAATTATTCAAACTAGCCAATGCTAAGCTTGTCTGATAGGTAACACACAGACACAAGCAGTGGGAATCTGAGGTTAAGGGAATAATTCAATAAATTGGAACTACTATGCTGACCCCCACTTTTTCTTGTAAAAAACGACTTCCCTGAGACCCCTCCTAACTTAAGTCCACAGGATATGTTACATTCCTCAGCAAACAACCTGTTATCTGCAGGGGAAATGCAGGCCCAAAAAGATCCTCCCTGTCAAGAAGAACACAAGTTACCCGAAAGCGGGGATTTCATGATCTTTACACAGAGCAGATTCCAGAATTCTGGGAGATAAAATAGATAGAAGCAAAGCCCCCTAACCCTGAAGTCTGTAAGAACAAGTTCCAGTTGGAACAATTAGTGGGCGAAAGTGACCCAGAATTGCTTTGGATCTTTAACATGTCCTTATTATAGTAAAATCTCCCCTGCATGGGGTAAGAACATGCACAGTGGGGGCTCGAAAGTCTGACGCAATTCTGCTATCCATCAAAAGTCAAGAGCTGGACTCTCTGGAAACTTCTCTGGGACCCCCAGTAAAACGGGAGAGCAGGAAGGGCACACTGCCTCTCTCCTTTCTGGGAGGTCCCACTCTCTCCCTTGAGTGTCCTCCTTTTCCCTTTTTCCCATCCCTTTTAGTAAACTCATATCTGCCACTATGTGCAAACAACTAAAATCTTTGTGGTCCAAGAAACATTCTCTCTCTCACCTGCCTCTCCTGCTCCTTCCTGAGGAAACTACAATAAAGGCTTTTGCTCATGTCTGCCTCACTCCCTCTTTCTGCCGACCAACCCTGTGCTTCCCCATGGGGTCCTGGGCTGTGCCTCCTGTTTCTAAGGATCTGTGACTATGAAAGTTCCCTCTTTCTTGGCCATCATTTCCATGTCTTTGTATCTTACCATACCTGATTAAAACAAAGCCTGCCTACCCTTGCAACATCTTACTAACAATTTTCTCATCCAATGGACTGTGACGCCCGTGAGGAAAGAATGTATCTGTTTTATTCACTTGAGTGAATGCTGTTAAGAGCCCTTGCTAATTCTAGGAATAGGGAGCATTTTATGATATTCTTTGATTATAACATATTGTTCTTCTTTCTCCAGATTGACACTCTAGAACTTATTAATTAAGGTGAGGTCACCTTGAAGCTGTGTGTCCAAGAGTGAAGATGGCCGGTCACATAGCAGAATGAGATTCCCTCTCTTTGCTGAGGATTATGCTAGGCACTGTGGAAGTTCCTGCTTAGAGTTTTAGTGCAAAAATAAACAAGAGTTCTGAAAATGTCAGAAAGAGAATCACTGCTTCTATGGAGTCTGCAAGATGTTGAGGAGGGGGTGGTATTTAAGCTGGTTTTGAAGAAACAAAAGGACTTTATCAAGTTATTAAGTATTCCCATATACCAAGCACTGTTGAGTGTTTTATTTGTGTGACTTCCTTCGAGGCTGACTGCATTGTTGTGATATGTTTAATTTCCCCCTTTCCAGATGAGGAAATTGAAGCTAGCCAAGATTAAGTAACCTGTCTGAGGTTATGCCATTAATAATTAGTAGAAGCAAAATTTGAACCCAAAGCCCAAGTTCTTTCCATTATGCCATGCACAGTATTGGATGGTAATAAGGATAATAATAACACATCCACAATCATATGTGTCCAAGAGGCACACGGGTCCCATGTATTATCTAATTTAAACATCTTAAAAATGAGGAAGATACTCTGTATTTAAAAAAAATAGCACGGCACAGATTAATGACTTGTTTAAGCTCATACAACGAGCAAGTGGCAGAGCTGGGAATTGAATCCAGGCTGGTTTCAGAATCTACTCACTTAACCAATTTCTGTAGTGTTTCATATGTGCACCTGTTTGGGGGTCCAGGAACAGTTTGGAGGGTGGGGTGCAGGGAGGAGTAGAAGCCTGATATTGGTAGTTTTATTGTTTTTCGATGAAATATCTTTTAGGACAAGAATTGATTGGCAAAATCCATGTGAGCAGTAATAATAGTAATAATCAGCAGTGAAAAATATAGCTGAATATTTGTTTTCTCTGAGGCAAACCAATTAAAGTCAGGACATTGTGTCTCCCTAAATCGCCCCTGTGCTCTCAAATGGGCACAACATCACTGGTGTTTCAGGGATTGCAGCTGCTGGGAACTGAGACCTGAGGCTGTTTCACTGGCTGACAACTCCTGACAATGCTGCAGATTTCAGGTCCTCTCAGACTCTCACCTGCGTTTGTTACCAAACTCTGTGTCCCACAGCCATCCATGACCCAGGAGTGAAACCAGGCCTGAGAGCCTATGACCCCAGAAACCTGCAGCTCAGTGCACCGAGGCCCTCCCTGATTTCTGCAGGCAGGGAGCAGCCTCTTCCATCTCAGCAGCTCTGGCCTCTGAGGTGGTGACATTGCCGGGTGACCCTCTTTCAGCGGTGGCACCTGGTGAATTGTCAATTCTCCATCACTGCCTATTACAGGTGGGCCTGTGTAGGACACACAGAACTTGTTTTGCTCAGTGCCAAGAGTTCCCTCAGAAATAGGCCCAAGGCCTCCCTGCTATTCATCACTCACAGTAGCCACAGGAGCCCAGAGGTGGTTGCTAGGCAACAAGCCATCTTGGCATCCTCCTCCGGTTTCTAGACTTCTCTACCCAGATGCTAATCTCTATGTCCATCCTTCTTGCAGGAGAATTAGCCAGACTAGGACCAGAGGTTCTGCAGGATTTTTGCAGGATGCCTAGGTCCTTCCTCCATGAAGAACCAACCCAGAACTAATCACAGTCACTTGGAAGCCTTTACCTACCAATTTTGCAACATTAAATGATCCCATTTTGTAACATTAAAAATATGTGCATACCTGCTGGGCACCTAAAATTCCAGCAACTCAGGAGGCTGAGGCAAGAGGATTGCAAGTTCAAAGCCAAGCTCAACACCTTAGGGAGGCCCTAAGCAACTTAGTGAGACCCTGTCTTGAAATAAAGAAGGACTGGAATATGGTTCAGTAGTTAAGTGCTTCTGGGTTCAATTCCCACTACGAAAATAAAGCAAAACAAAATTGTGCATTCCAGAGGCAATTCATTATGGCGAGGTTTATTAGTTCATATATGAGTTATCTGGAAATTATTTTCTTCTCTCTCCTACTGCTAGTCCTTGGCCGTTTTCTGCTTAGAATCAGAGGTCTCTGGGTACAAAGGAGTAACCCATGTGCTTTGATTTTGCTGTGCTGGTTTGAGAGGCAATGTGGTGTTTGAATTTTTAAAAAGCTTTCTCAGGTCTGTGGTAAAAGATGAACAAGTTGAGTACTAAGAATTAAAATATTAAATAAATTTTCACTATTAATGAAAAGGAGTGTTAGTCGGGTTTTTTGCCACTGTGACTTAAAGACCTGACTGGAACAACCGTAAAGGAGGAAAGGTTTATTTGAGGGCTTACAGTTTCAGAGGTCTCAGTCCATAAGACAGCCAGGTTCACTCCTGGGGGCTCAAGGTGAGTCTGAACATCACGGTGGAAGAGTTTGGAGGAGAGAAGCAGCTCATGTGGTGATCAGGAAGCAGAGAAAGAGAGAGGTCTCCCCTTGCCAGATACAAATATATACAAATATATAAAGCCATGTGCCAATTCCCACACCCTACCACTTAAGTCACCACTCAGTATCAGGGATTAGTTCACCGATTGGGTTAAGACTCTCACAATTATTTCTCACCCAATCATTTCTCCTCTGAACCTTGTTGTGTCGTCTCACATGTGAGTTTTTGAGGGACACCACATCTAAACCATAACGAGGTATACGGTGAGTACATCAAGAGGACCTGCGAAGATTTCACAGAACTGCCTTAATCCCTCCTCCGTCTTCCTGCCCCTCTGGATTTCAAACCTCATTTGCATGGCTCTAGTGAAACTCCTAAGCAACACATGACTATAGTTGATGGCAATTGACCAAGATGTTTTTTAAAACCAGCTAAAAGATTTCTGTCAAATATCCCAGAGCACATCATAGTGTTTTTTGTTTTGTTTTGTTTCTTCTTACTGGATTACACCCAACACATACTTTACCACCCTATGCGAAGGAACATTCTTCAGTGTCTACCACCCCTCTTCTCTCCCCTGTCTACCAAGGCAGCTCTCTGTTCCCACTTCTTTGCCTCTATCCATGAAAGAGTCTATTCCTGAAGGAGGTTGGTCTTAGGAGAAGGAATGGAGGGGGAAAGAGTCAGCATTTATGGTGAGCTACCACTGGCCAGGAAATGGCCATCTCTTTTTTTGTATTAAATCTTTATGGTAGGGCTGGGGTTGTAGCTGAGTGGTAGAGTGCTTCCTTAACACTGGTAAGGCACTGGGTTTGATCCTCAGCACCACATAAAAATAAACAAATAAAATAAAGGTTAAAAAAATCTTTATGATAATCCCATAATGAATTTATGGAGTTATATATTGAAATGTGGAAACAAAAATTCAGAGACGAGGGGATTTATTTGTTCACTGTCACACAGCTGGTAAAATCTCAACCAATTTCCCCTGTTCCCCAGCCAGTTATTTCCACACAGGGGGTTGCTAATCCTCACAGCTATCCATGATGATGCACCACAGCTTAACAATGGAAAGAAAGAGGAATCAGGGTGGCAGCCCAGGTTTCAAGCCCAGGTGCTAACTCTAGGAATTAGCTGGCAAACAGAACTGACCAGAAGGCCCAGAGGAAGGCAGCGGTTTAAGAGAAAAGTCAGTGAGAAGTGAGCAGGTTTGATGCCACTGCAATTCTTTGGATGTCCTTGATGGTTTGGAATAGCAGCCTGGAGGTCCCTGGCTGTGCTTCCTGAGCTGGTAGGTCTGAAACGCAAGTGGAGCTCGTGGTATTCTTTAGAACATGATCATTTCCCTTTTCCAGAAGAGCAATGGTCTTAAAAAGAAAGAACTCACCACTGCATTCTGTGATCCTGTAGGAGCAGCAGACTTGAACAGCATCTCCTTGTTGCTATAGGAACAATTTCCTACACATTTTCAGAAACACAAGCCTGAGTAAATGCTGCTATTGTGAATGCATGTACTTCCACTGGTTCAATTAGAAAAAGAACTGGGCAGGTTGTCACTTACCAGACATAGAACCTGAAGACCTCTTTCTAACTTGGAAACTATCTGGCAATCTCATTTCTAATTACAGGGGTGCCTGTAGACTCTGTCCTGTGATGCATTCAAACTTTCCTCTCGGCTTTTTCCCTAAGTTAGCAATGAATGGTGGAGGAGGTGCTGGTTGGTTCAGTTCAAGGAAAGCCTTCTGGTGGCTGTGACTCATCCTGGGAGCTGGGGTTCATGAAAAGCACAAAGAGGCTGAAGATAAGGAGTGGTGTGCACACAGACTCAATCTCCCCCGACTCTGTTCCCAATTTAATCATTGTTTATTATTTAAGCAACTTGTCAAATTTAATCAATTTGTCATTACCTGCCTCCATATTCCCTTCCTGGAGCTCACATCACATTGGTCAGTGGAAATTTCCTAGGATGAGCCACCAAACCTTAGGATTTGGGAGACCCGGAGATGGCACACAGTGTATACCTTGCAGAACATTTTTCAAAGGGAGATGAGGACTTTGGTTCAAGGTGGAATTGTCCGCATGGAGGCAGCCTCAACATAAGCATAAAGAAACCTGGATTTAAACTCAGAAGGCAGGTCAAGCTATGGGACCTTGAGCAAGTCATTTGACCCAACTGGATGACATTTTCATCATGTATGAAAAAAATGATCAAGCATCCTTCATGGCCAGGTTGAACCAGTTAATTAAATAGATCCATTCAATTGCTGCCCAGGGCTGGGATTACTGTAAATGAAGATGAGACAAAGATCCTGCTGTCATTCTAACAAATAAGTGAGAAAAATGATAAATAGTTAGAGTAAACAATGTACAGACAAACAAAAAGGGTGTGAAAGAGAGGATCTGATGACTGCTTCAGACGGGGAATTCAGGAAAGGCAGCTCTGAGGAAGTGACGTTGAAGCTGAGAGTTGTCACCATTGTCTAAATTTTCCCTTGGAGTTCTGGGATCCACTGAAGAGTTTATGGTAAGCATTGCACAGAGTACTCGTCTCGGAACTGGTTTATGAAACTTCGCTGCTCAAACACAAGTTCTAGTTGATAAAATTAAAATCAGTAGGCAACCCAAAACGCCCAACAGTTACCTTTCAAGGCGCGGCAGCAGGACGTTCCAGTCTGTGAGATGGGCCACAGTGGCCCTGAGAAGACTTGCTCATTATCCTCTTTTCCTTCTGCTCTGTCTGTTGCTCCATTTTCATATTCTCCATTTTAGAGGCTCTTGATCAATAAGCAGATGTGGACAAGGTAGAATGGTGAAGGGAATTTTTTAAAAAGATCTCAAAAGAATTCAATTGGTTTAAAAAAATGTCACTTTGAAGTAACTTTAATAATTGTCTCGCAATTGCTTTTGAGAAGGCTGCTAAACCTTTGGGGAAATAGTTATGAACACATCATTATGCCAATTATCACACAAATAATCAAATGGCCTCCTCCTTCTCAGATTCATACACCTGGATATGGCTCTGGAGAGTTGTCACGGGAGTGCGCTCTGCTATGATATCTTTATTAATGAGCAAGAAGCAGAGGTAAATATTGCACTAATTAAATCTACTGTGGATACTAATCTAGAAGGCACAGCAAGCAGGGGAGTGTAGATGCCGCACTAACACACTCCGAGCTTTTAAGTACATGGAATGAGCACAACAAAATGAGTTTTGACAATAGAGAATAACATGGAAGGGAAACATATCCTAGATACATAGATTATTGAAAACGATAGGAAGAAGTAAATACCAATTATTATCATTGTAGCTCAGCAAGATTACTGAGTCAGTCTGGCCCAACCCACAAATTGGATTCCCAGAGAAGACTGGGATATTAGTTAGAAAATTAGTTTTCAAAGGGAAGAGGAAGCCAGGTGGTTTGAGAACACATAGACTGAATGGGAGTGGTTAAGGTGCTGTGGGCCACCACAGGAGGAAAAGCAGGGGCCAGATGAAGGGCCCACCTTGGCAGGAGGAGCTCGGAGGCCAGTGAGAAGAAGTCCGTGGCCCCTTGGGATAAGTGATGGATGGATCTTATTATAAGACAGAGGTTGCTCATCAGCAGGTGGTGATTACGCCCAAGAGGCGGGGAGAGGAAGTTGGTGGCATCAGTCACTTTTCACCATTTCTTCCTTTTTTGAGAGTTCTTGCCCCCTCAGTAGTAGTCTATTCATGTGTCCCACCTGCCACCGCCCAGTCCTGGGTCTCGCCCCAAGAATGAACCTCTTCTCTGCTTCTAGCACACGTACAGGGGCAATATAACACAGGCCCATTTGATACACAGAGGAGGCAGGTTGTGGGGAGAGGTGAGGACCCCAACTCTGACGTGGACCACCATAGCAGCCTCCTGGGATCTGTAAAGTCTGCCCTGGGAGTGGGGCCTCTGTGAGTGACTCTGTTTATCCCGTTTAATTATGCCAGGGTCTCCATTGGGGTGTTAAAACACGAGGAAGCAGGAAGGGCAGATATAGCAACAGACCACGTAGATGCAGAGGTAAGCCCAATGGCCTGTCCATGTCCTCAGCACTGTGCACTGAGGAGGTGGGGAACCACCCATTGTTGGGGCTGGAGGGCTGTCAGGGAAGGTCTCTCAGCCTTCAGAACAAGACAAGGGCCACATTTCCCAGAAGATGTGTTAGCAGAGAAGGAAAGGTTGGGAGAGATGAGAAAGGAGAGAACAGAGAGGAGTTCCAGAGAGTGGGAACAGCATGTGCAAGGCACAGAAGCCTCACACAGCAGGGAATGTGCAGGGTGGCACATAACAGGTGCATAAGGTACACATTAGTAGTTTTGAACAACATTTGGTTCTCCTTTCTTTCTTGAGCACCTAGGAGTCTATGTGTTCTACCTCTTTTACAGGGAGTAGGGGGTAGGCAAGTTCTGACCAATGACACGTGAGTGCAGATGATGTGTGTCACTTCAGACTGAGGCAGTGGAAGGCACCTGTGAGTCTCCAGTCTCTTCTCTGCCATGAAAACCATAGGGGATCTGGGCTAAGAGGACACAGACATCAGATCAAAGCAGGCTGGATCTCTGTCACCCCATGGAGGGTACATTCCTGGACCCCCACAATGAACATGAAACAAACTTCTTGTAGGTTACACCAAAGAGGTTTTGGGGTTTGTTTGTTTCTACACTAGACACAAGCATAACCCGACATACAGACTTCATGTAGGGAATGGTGGAAAGAGCTTGGGAGGTTGGCAGGGGCCAGATCTTAAGAGGGGACCTGGGGGCATCATCTCTCTGAATTAAGGAGTTTGAATATTCTGGGACATAGGAAGTGCAAAATGTATTTTAACAGCTTGGTGGCTGCCTAGAAGGGTGTGACAGTGAGCAGACAGACCAATTAGGAGATGATTAGAGCAGCCAGATAATACTGATGGCTTGAAAGGACAGGGTAGTGAGGATGGGAAAGTGTTAATATGACAAAACTGGAATGTCTTCAGGATCACTTAAATGGATGGTAAAAGAAGAAGGAGTGAATTTAGAATGACTCTAGTCTTTGGCTTGAATGATTGTATGTAGAGTTGCATCATTAATCAGAATTCAGATAAGGACAGATTTGGGGGACAGATTATTTATTTGCTTTTCCCTGTCAATTCCCCAAAGGTTCAATCCATAGGATTGAAGTTCCTAGTTCTTCTTTCACAGTGTTTCCCAGCCACAGCTCAGGTCATTCCAAGCATATATTTCATTGCCTTTCTGTCCCACTAAGGGGGAAAACTGTTTAGATATCAAGGGTTGGGCTGTAAAGTAAGGGTGCTCAGCCTTCACACCACTTCCTGAGGCTTCTGGGGAATTTGTGCTACTTGGAATAGCAGACTGTTAGATCCCAACACCATGGAAGGCACCATTAAGCAAGAGGAAGTGATCCAGGTACTATCTTGGCCCAGAAGAGCCACCTCAACATTGTCAAGGTGAAAGAAGTCTTCTGGTCAGTTACCAGGATCTAATGACCACCAAGCACAGTGAGACTATGATTTTCCCAGATGACACTAGGCCCCCCACTCTCATTCCAACCATTCCCAGAGATCTTTGGAATCCTGTGGCTGAGTTGGTAGGTGCTGGTTATCACTGGGAACAGCCACACACCAAATTGAAGTTTGGATACTGCCGCCCAAAATAATAAAAATGAATTTTCATTGAATATTGGCCCAATATATGGAGACACCTGCACATGGACACTATGTTCAGCTTTTTTTTTTTTTTTTAATAGACTGCATTTTGATTCATTGTACACAAATGGGGTACAGCTTTTTGTTTCTATGGTTGTACACGATGTAGATTCACACCATTTGTGTATTCACACAGTATGTATATAGGGTAATGGTGTCTGTCGCAGTCCACCATCTTTCATACCCCTGCCCCCTCCCCACTCTCATTTCCTGCTATATAATCTAAAGTTTCTCCATTCTTCTCTCACCCTCCACCCCCTCAGGGAAAACATTTGTCCTTTGGATTTTGGAGTGTGTTCGGCTTTTACACTTAGATTGGTTCGGCACCTCATAGTCCTAGGGCTGTGTCTAGATTGGCACTGGGTTCAAATCAGACACAGTAGAGAGGGTGGATACATGGAGGACCTTTGGCTATTTCTGGTTGGGAATGACAGTAGGATCAAGAATTCATGCACATGGAGAGAGAGACAAAAAGTAAGCAAGGAAAAGCTGTGCTCACACAAGTGCCACATGTCCATGGGCCATCAAAGCACATTTCAGACCCTGCCCACTGAGGGTGTCAGCCAGTTTTGCCTCTCTCTCCTGGGTATGGCAGCAGGAAAGGTCCAAGTCCATGGATAGCTGGACACCAATGAGCTGGGCAGGGTGGTCAGGAACAAATGATGACCTCTAGGACCTCGGTGAGAAAATAAGCCGGCAATGCATGTCAATTATTTAGCCCAGTGCCCTTTCCGAGGACCTTGTCCTCAGAAAAACAAATGTATGGGATTTAGAAGGTGTGATGTTTACTAGGTTCTTGGACACCATGTTCCTCACAGTCTTTGGTCCTCAGTGAAGGGGTAAGAACATAGGCTGCATACACTACTACTTATTTTTATATGTAATGTTTGAAAAAGGGCCAGTCACTTAAACTCTCTGAACCTTGTATTTCTCCTCTAGAAATTTCACATAGCACTTACCCCATAGAATTATTGTTGTGAGAAGTAAATAAGATAATTAAAGAATAGGGGAAGGTTCCCATCCCCACCAACAAGTCCATTTATAGAAAATCAATGTAAAAAATGGAGAATGGAAACCCTCACCTGAAATGATCTTTAATGATAAGAGAGGAACTTGGAAAGCAAATACGGAAAGAGACTGGTGACTGTCGAGTTGAATCCAGGGGCCTTTATATCTCTACCCACCCCAATCCAACTATAAATCTTGAATATGAACTGTCAGAATTTGCATTCAAAAATACTGACTTGCCTGAGGTTTTCTTTCATTCTTAGTTGCTATGAATAAGTCCCGCCTGTGGGATGAATTTTATGCTTAGAACCATCTGCCCACAGATTTTAATACAACATAAATATTATCTTACGTTGCAAAACAAGATCTTGCTACAGCCCATTCAGCTTAACAAGAGCTCTGAGCTCACATTGAAGGGAACAGTTTAGTTCATATCAATACCTCCTGATAATGTGTTTGTATCATCAAACTGGGGTACCATCTAAAAGAAGTAAAAGAGAAGCCTCAAACTAGCTGAAAACCTAGCTGATTAGCAAAGCAGTCAAGTTTTTCAAAGATCAAGTGCATTAGAATCTCCCAGATTGCTTGTTAAAAATACAGATGCCTGGCCCTCTCTCAAAGGTACTAAATCAGTCTTTGAGCTGGAGTCAGGTACATTGCATATGCAACAAGTTTCCCAGTGATTCTAGCTTGAGACTCACTGCAAGGACTCTAAGAACCAAAGGGGAAAAACATCCACTTAAATAGATTAAAACTGATGTGGCAGATTGAATGCATTAGGGGCCCCGTTTTTCACCCCTTCTGGATCCTTGCCACTTGCATGGAATTTTGGAGACTTTTCCACTCTGAGATTGGGGTCAGCCATGTGACTTGCTTTGGCCCATGAGGAATTTGTAAACAGTATACAGTTGGAGCTTTAGAAAGGGCATGTGCAATTAGGCCACCGTTCTTGTAATCCTGCCACGTCCATGAGAATGTTACCTGGGTTAGCCTGCTAGACGACGAAAGGCAAATAGAGTGGAACCAAGTCCCCGTGGTCATCTCAGCTGACAGCCAGCCAACTCCCAGATATGTCACTTAAGCCTGGCTGAGATCAGTGGAGCTGTCTGACTGCAGAGGTGCGAGGGCAGCTGACGTCAGCAAGAACCCTCCAGACTTGCCAGTTACACAGAAGTTGAATACCCCTAAGTTTTTTGTTTTGTTTTGTTTTGTTTTTTTTTGCTTTCTTTTTTCTATGCAGTATCATTGTGGCCTTAGATAATTAATATAGCTGTTTTCCCATTGTCCAGCCATAATGGAGACAGAAAGTGGAGTGTGGTAACTGGAGGTTTTGACTCCTGAGCAAGATTACCAAGCTTAGATCCTCATACCTCTATTTATGACTTATATGGTTTGCTATAGTTTGGATCTTAATGTTCTCCAAAGGCCCATGTGTTAAAAAGGCTCAGTCCCCAAAGTGGCTTAAAGGGATTAGTGAGAGGTCTTAAAGAGAGGGATCTCAGTTCCTTTTTATACCTCTCTTTTGCTCCCTTGCTTTGAGATGAATGTTTTCATTCTACCACATGCTTCTGCCATGATGTGCCTTACCCAAAGCAACAAGGTCTACTGATCATGCACTGAAACCTCTAAAACTATGAGGCAGAATAACCCTTTTATCTTTACAAGTTGATGATCTCAAGTATTTGTTACAGTATCAGAAAGCTGACTAATACATGGCTATAGGCAAATAATGCAACTTTCCACATATGGAACCTCATCTGACAAATGGAGGTGATGATAGTGTCTAGTTCATGACTTGAAGATAACTCAGTGCATGTAAGCTTCCTAAATAGTGCCTGACATGTAGTTAGTGCTCAAAATTAGTAGCTATTTTTGTTGATAGTATACTATCATTCTTGGGCAGAAATTCCCATATCCATGAGTTAAGCAGTAAGCATTTGTTCACCACCAATAGTGTGCAGGGCCTGGCATGCTCACAAAACATAGCCACCCACCAGGAGGTGATCTGACCAGCAGAGGCTCATGATTTCCTCAGCTCTTATCACAGTCTTGGGAGGATATTCAAAGGGCTGTGTGTTTCTATTAAAACAGTAAGAAAAGTCAACTGTGATGGAACCTCTGGAATGTTGGCTTTTCGCAAGCTATGACTCTTGGCAAATCTTTTAACCTTTTAGAATCTTTGCCTCTTCCCCTGTCACATGGGGGTCAGACCCGAAGTCAGAGGCTTGGAGAAGGAGTTCATATGTTAACATTCGCATATGTTAGCCCAGTACAGTGCAGGCATACAGCAGGTACTCACTAAACATTAGTTCCCTCTTGCCTGGCCCTTTCCCCCTGCCCTGCAGCACCCTGATGTGACTTCTGCATCTATTTTGGCACAAACCCCTTACCCTAGCAGACCTGGCTGGGCTCTCTGACCTAGAATAATACTCCTGGGCACTGCCCTCGTCTCTCTCAAAAGCTCAGGATGATTTGGATGGGTGTCTGAGATTTTCACTGGATCATTTGTTTTCCTCAGTCCCACTGATGAGGGCTGTCCCTCTTGACCCATGAATGTGGACCACCCCTGTGTTGGCACAGTCAGGGGCCGCATCCCTGAGCTGTCATAGTGCGATGGGCAAGGTCTTATCACCCCCACTACCTTTCCCACAGGTCACTTCACATGCCAAGTGGGGCTCACTTCTGCTTCATGTAGTGTCCCAGGGAGACACCCAGTTTCACACAGCTTCTGCCTCATCAGGATAAGAAGTTTGATCATTTCTTGTGGGGCAGAGTCAAAGATCAGTGAGGAACGGCACCTGAGGTCATCTCAGAAACACCTCTCCTCTCCATCAGTGCTTCATGAACGAATCGGTACCTCAGTGCAAAACTTCCAGTCAAGTTCCACCGCAGGGAAGTCAGCCTCCAAAAGGCGGGGAAGGATCGCCAACCTTACTCCTGACTCTTCTCCTCCCAAGGAAGCTACTGTTTCTGGAGCTTTCTGCTCATCTTTTCCAATTCCTTCTCCGAGGTGAGCTTGGGCTAGGATGGGGAACTTTAGGTTGGACAAGAGCTTAGGTCAGGTGAGGGGTGGGGAGGGCCATTGTTTGGGGCAGAAGTGGACTGGGCTGTGGGGGGCAAATGAAAGAGGAAGTCTTTGAGGAAGAAATGAAGTAAAAAAGCTGGCTTCCAAATTCAGAAAGGCAAGGGTCGTATGTTTTCTCTCATATGTAGAAGTTAAGAAGAAAAAGGAAAAGAAAGGTGGGGGTGGGATCTCACGAAAATCAAAGGAGACAAGTAGAGGAGAGGGACGGGGGGGGGGGGGCTGAGAAGGTAGTGCTGGGAGTGATAGTGACCAAATTATATAATTATATAGTGTGCCTGTATGAATATGTAACCACAAATTCCATCATGAACAACTTAAGACACCGGTAAAAAATATGGAAAGAAAAAAAGTTTACTTCATGGAAAGAGGAAGACACAAGAGCCAGACTGAGCACCCTGAGCAGACCCTGAGCCTCTACCCAGGGAGGCCTGTTGGCACATGTTTTCTACAAAGGACCAGAGAGTAAATATTCTAAGCTTTGCGGACCATGCAGTTGCAATGCTCAACTCTGCCAGTGTAGTGCAAAAGTGTTGGGGTCTTAAGCTCCCTTGCGCAAGGGAAGGGGACACTCCCCAACAAGGTCAGACCGGGATAAGTAGGGCTGACTGATTGCCCGCTCCCAGCCCTCCAGGCGGAGGACAATCAGACGCTTCAGGGAGACCAGTCACAGCAGGAACTCCTTTATTGAGGAAGTTACACAGCTTTTATGTAGGGTGGGGGCTAGGCGGGAACCAGTTAGCTTAAAGGTCAGCAAGGCATGGGGGTTCATGCAGGTGAGAGTCCCATAGGACTATATGGCAAGCACGAGCTGATCACGTTCGTAGAACTGTTGTTAACCAATCCCTGATGGTGGTCCGATTTATCGTCATTAACCTTTGAAACCGCCTTTGAGGGCTTGATCCTGCTCACTCGCCAGGGAGTAAGGAGTCAGCCTGAGTTAGTTAACGTGTCATTAGTCCCAACACAAAAGTAACTATAGCAGCCAGGCATAGTGACTCAGGCCTATAATCCCCAGTGGCTTGGGAAGCTGAGGCAGGACGATCGCAAGTTCAAAGCTAGCCTCCGCAACTTAGCCAGCCCCTAAGCAACTTAGTAAGACCCTGTCTCTAAATAAAAAATAAAAAGGGCTGGGGATGTGGCTCAGTGGCTAAGTGTCCCTGGGTTCAATCTCTGGTACCCAAAAAATAAAATAAAAAAGTAACCACAGCTGGCCGTATAACTCCTCTCGTAGAGTGCCTGACTCTCATGCTGGAGACCCAGGTTCGAGTCCCCAGCCCTCTGTGATTGTGCAAACACCAAAAAGTAACCACAGCTGCTATGTAAACACATGAACATGGTTGTGCTTCATTAAAGCCTTATTGGAACATGATCATGGACATTTAAATAATTATGGGTCCTAAAATTTGAATTGTGTCACCTTTGAATTGTGTCACAGAGTATCCCAATTGTTTTTATCTCTTTTTAAAAAACATTTTGAAATGTAAAAACTATTCTTAGCTTGCAGGCTACAATAGTAGAGGTGGCAGGACAGTTTTGACCCATAGTCCATAGTTTGCTGACCCTTGGTCTAAACTACCTTTAGGCCGTGGCAGGATCAGAACCTGAGATCAGAGACCATATTTGTTTCCTTTCATGAGGCCCATTGGATTTCCAGGCAGACACTTAGTTTTTTAAGCTGCAGATTTTGACCTACTTATGGGTCAGAAAATCAATATAGTAGGTAGCAACCAAGATCCTTTTATTAATAGAACAAAGCAAGAAATATTGGAGTGCACTGTTCATAGTAAGAGCACGTATTATTTCATTAAATTTTAGTTGCACTTACATACATGTGATTGTGAATGTGTGTGTGTGTGTGTGTGTGAACAAGATCATCAGGCAATATTTCTTACTGAGGGTCACCACCTAAAAGATTGAAAAATGTTGAGTTAGGATTGTATCTTTTGTTGCTGTCTTTATTCTTTTGTTTTTTTCATCCCCAGTCTTCCTAACTTACATGTGATACTCGTCATTTTGGAATGAACTTAACTCCCTTACCCACAGAATAACAGAGGCAGGCAACCCAGAACATCATGGCATCTTGGCTGCCCTGAGCAATGCACAGAGTAGGACAAGAAGCCTATGTGAATCAGTGGACCTGTGCCATGTGGCCCAGTGACATCACTTAAGCTTGGCTTGAGCCCAGAGTTGGTAGGGAGTTAAGCCTAGCGGCTGGACAGACCCTGCCCTCACAGTACCCTCCCAGATCTTACCACGACTCTCCCACCAGTCTCACACATTCTCATCTCTCCTGCCCCAAACAGCAGAACACTGATCACTCCCTACAGAAGCCTCGCTCCTTTGCATTATGGGTCTTTGGTGACACTATTTTCTTTTCCTGTATCCTCTTCTCGCTTTTTACCCTTTCCAACCTTAGTTCAATCAGTACTTCCTTGTTCTGAAACGCTGCCTAGGTACCACTTCAATGAGGAAACCTTTCCTGGTGGCCTCTGCTCCTCCCTGGTCTGGGTTATGCACCTTACTCAAGGTTGCACCTGACAACCTTGGCCATCCTAATCCATGGTAGCTCGACAGCACATTGCTTCTAAGTGATCCGTCTCCACCTCCACTTCTGTGACCCAGAGCAGCAACTTGTGCTTGTTAGTCTCTGTGCTCCTAGAACCCAGTGCTGGGCTCAGCAGGTGACTAAATAGATGAATGAAAGAGTGGATGTGTGAGAGGAGGCGATGGGGTCAGCCTTGCCCTTCCCCATCTTGAAGAAGGCTTCAAGTGCCTCAGGTTTACCTCGTAATTAAACAGAAAACCCTTGCCAAACTGTGCACTTGAGATTCTGCATCCCAGATACGAGGACTTACTCTTAGTTTTATCTGAGTTTTGAAGCATGGGCTGTACTTTGGGTCCTTGATCTTGCAGACTCACATTCAAAGTAAGTTACCACCGGGCTGGGAGAGCACAGGAAGAAAGGAAGTAGAATGGAGGTTGGACCTTTCTAAATGAACCTTGTTTTAGAATTTGATTTTGGAAAGAGTAAAATGTTTCCTAAGATTTTTAATTAACTAAATAAAAACAATTCCCTAAAAATTGAACAAGAAATTGGAAAAAGAATCTGCCCACACATAGGAGGTTCATTGCAAATAACTTTAAATCACAGTATTTTCAGTACACATTCCCTTAGGAATCTATCCCAAGGACAAAAAAGAACCTCAGAGATACCAAGAAATCTTACTCTGTATTCAGTGGTCTAATTGCAGGTGGTAATGTTGACACTATTATAATAAAAACAGAAAATAAGATAGAACAAATGTATTTGTCCAATATTGTTAGAAAAGAACCAAGACTTCCAGGGTAAAGAGATAAAACATAGAAATGTAAATTACAAAAGTAGAAAGTTTAAATAAAATCCTGTAATTCATGCTTTAAATTGAAAATATCCGTATTAACTCATGACATTTTTATTTTTCTAAAAACTGAATTTTTCCTAGTTACGTCTACTGAAAAGATTTATAAGCAACAATAATTTAATAACAACAAACACCCCTAGTTCCTGGGCTGTAGTATAGATGCCATTTTCCACTAAAAGGAACAAGGACTCCTTGAACTGGAACATTTTGTCAGGCCTAAAAACAAGAGGACTGTCAAAGATTGCTTCAATCATAAAATAATGTGGCAGTCAACTTGAAGGGGCCCCCATTGGCCAAAGATGAGACACTTCAAACATTTAAAAAATTACTGCAATTGATTGAAACATATCAAACACACAAACAGCCCTGAGTTATGACAATACCTCATATCCCCCCCTTCTCCCCCCCTCCCTGCACAGTTGGTAAAACTTCCTTAGTCACCTGCAGAAGTTGCTAGAGCACCAATCCATTATTCTGAAAACATACAAATAGAGAAAAGAATCAAGTAATTATCCTGCCTTTCCTAAACAAACACTACCTAAGAGCAATCAAACAGTTGTTATTTGATTCTTTTTTAATTTGTTCTTTTTAGATATACATGACAGTACAGTGTATTTTGAGATCTTATACATACATGGGGTATAACTTACTCTAATCAGGGTCCCATTCTTGTGGTTACACATGATGTAGAGTTACACTGGTTGTGTATTCATATATAAGAATAGGAAAGTTCTGTTTGATTCATTCTGTCTTTCCTATTCTTGTTGCCCTCCCTTCCCTTCATTCCCCTTTTGTTTAATCCAATGAACTTCTATTCTTCCCCTCCCTCCCCTCCCTTGTTGTGAGTTAGCTTCCACATATCAACAAGAACATCTGACCTTTGGTTTTTGGGGATTGGCTTATTTCATTTAGCATGATAGTCCCAGCTCCATCCATTTACTGGCAAATACCATAATTTCATTCTTCATGACAGTAATATTCCATTGTGTATATATACCATATTTTCTTAATCCATTCATCCGTTGAAGGGAACCTGGTTGGTTCCATAGCTATTGTGAATTGTGCTGCTATAAACATTGATGTGGCTGTGTCACTGTAGTATGCTTTTTTTTTTGACTGTCAACCTTTCTTTAGAATTAGAAATCTGTTTCTCCAAGGCAGAATTAAGGCAACTTGATTATTAAAATTAATTCCAAATCTTGCCTTCTTACAGCTTCCACCACCCCTGATACAGGCCTTTTCTTTGCAGAACAGCTGGGAGCAGGCAGCCTGTAGTATTTTAGTCAGTGATGCCCTGGGCAGAGTCAGCTTCTGGATTGGAGACCATTTTGGGGCCCTGGAGAGATGGAGAAGATGACAGCAGAAGATTATTCCTGTCTTTTGAGAAGGCTGAGCTCATGGGAAGATCCAATCTGAGTGTTTCCAAGGAGAAGGAGAGAGGGGCTTTCAGGCAGCTCAGCTCAGCAGCGATTTCCTCATTAGAGAGCAGGTTGACTGGTGGGCTCAAGGGGAGAAGCTGGAGAGGGGATGTGTTTAGGACGAATCAGATTGACAAGTTGTGGATGGTGGTGGTGGTGGTGGTTGTAAACAGGTTTTCTCCAAGGAAAGATTTCTTCAGGGAAAAGGGAGAAGGGAATGTGCAGTCTGGGGCACCAAGGGGTTCCTGGCAAGCCTCACCACGAGCCGGGGTGCTGGTGCAAAGTCTAGTATGCTAATTTTAAGTTCTTAGGTATAAATTGTGGAGTAGGATAACTGGGTCAAATGGTGGTTCCATTCCAAGTTTTCCAAGGAATCTCCATACTGATTCTTTTTTTTTTTTTTTTATTGTAAACAAATGGGATACATGTTGTTTCTCTGTTTGTACATGGCGTAAAGGCATACCATTTGTGTAATCATAAATTTACATAGAGTAATGTTGTTTGATTCATTCTGTTATTTTTTCCCTTCCCCCCACCCCTCCCACCCCTCTTTACCCTCTATACAGTACTTTCTTCCTCCATACTTGCCCCCCTCCCTAACCCTAACTCTAATCCTAACACTAACCCTTCCCTCCCCGCCATTATGTGTCATCCTCCACTTATTAGCGATATCATTCGTCCTTTGGCTTTTTGAGATTGGCTTATCTCACTTAGCATGATAGTCTCCAATTTCATCCATTTGCCTGCAAATGCCATAATTTTATCATTCTTTATGGCTGAGTAATATTCCATTGTATATATATACCACAGTTTCTTTATCCACTCATCAATTGAAGGGCATCTAGGTTGGTTCCACAGTCTGGCTATTGTGAATTGAGCAGCTATGAACATTGATGTGGCTGTATCTCTGTAGTATGCTGATTTTAAGTCCTTTGGGTATAGGCCAAGGAGTGGGATAGCTGGGTCAAATGGAGGGTCCATTCCAAGTTTTCTAAGGAATCTCCACACTGCTTTCCAGAGTGGCTGCACTAATTTGCAGCCCCACCAGCAATGTATGAGTGTACCTTTCTCCCCACATCCTCGCCAACACCTGTTGTTGCTCGTATTCTTGATAATTGCCATTCTAATTGGGGTGAGATGGAATCTTAGGGTGGTTTTGATTTGCATTTCTCTTATTACTAGAGATGTTGAACATTTTTCCATATGTTTGTTGATTGCTTGTAGATCTTCTTCTGTGAAGTGTCTATTCATTTCCTTAGCCCATTTGTCGACTGGATTATTTGAATTCTTGGAGTAAAGTTTTTTGAGTTCTTTATAGATTCTGGAGATTAGTGCTCTATCTGAAGTATGATTGGCAAAGATATTCTCCCATTCTGTAGGCTCTTTCTTCGCATTGCTGATAGTTTCCTTTGCTGAGAGAAAGCTTTTTAGTTTGAATCTATCGCAGTGGTTGATTCTAGCTTTTATTTCTTGTGCTATGGGAGTCCTGTTAAGGAAGTCTGATCCTAGACCAACAAGGTGAAGATCGGGACCTACTTTTTCTTCTATAATCTGCAGGGTCTCTGGTCTGATTCCGAGGTCCTTAATCCATTTTGAGTTTAGTTTCGTGCATGGTGAGAGATATGGGTTTAGTTTCATTCTGTTGCATATGGATTTCCAGTTTTCCCAGCACCATTTGTTGAAGAGGCTATCTTTTCTCCATTGCATATTTTTGGCCCCTTTGTCTAGTATGAGAAAATTGTATTTATTTGGGTTTGTGTCCGTGTCCTCTATTCTATACCATTGATCTACCTTTCTATTTTGGTTCCAATACCATGCCGTTTTTGTTACTATTGCTTTGTAGTAGAGTTGAAGATCTGGTATTGCGATACCCCCTGCTTCGCTCTTTCTACTGAGGATTGCTTTAGCTATTCTGGGTTTCTTATTCTTCCAGATGAATTTCATGATTGCTTGCTCTATTTCTGTAAGGTACGTCATTGGGATTTTAATTGGAATTGCATTGAATTTGTATAGCACTTTAGGTAGTATGGTCATTTTGACAATATTAATTCTTCCTATCCAAGAACATGGAAGATCTTTCCATCTTCTAAGGTGTTCTTTAATTTCTTTCTTTAGTGTTGTATAGTTCTCATTGTAGAGGTCTTTCACCTCTTTTGTGAGATTGATTCCCAAGTATTTTATTTTTTTCGAGGCTATTGTGAATGGGGTAGTTTTCCTAATTTCTCTTTCTGAAGATTCATCACTTATGTATAAAAATGCGTTGGATTTATGGGCATTGATCTTGTAACCTGCTACTTTACTGAATTCACTTATGAGTTCTAAGAGTTTTCTGGTGGAATTTCCAGGTTCCTCTAAATATATAATCATGTCATCAGCGAACAGGGATAGTTTGAGTTCTTCTTTCCCAATTCGTATCCCTTTAATCTCTTTGGTTTGTCTAATTGCTCTGGCTAGAGTCTCAAGAACGATGTTGAATAGAAGTGGTGAAAGAGGGCATCCCTGTCTTGTTCCAGTTTTTAGGGGAAATGCTTTCAGTTTTTCACCATTTAGCCATGGGCTTAGCATAAATGGCCTTTACAATGTTAAGGAATGTTCCCAATATCCCTATTTTTTCTAGTGTTTTGAGCATGAAGGGGTGCTGTATTTTATCAAATGCTTTTTCTGCATCTATTGAAATAATCATGTGATTCTTGACTTTAAGTCTATTAATGTGGTGAATTACGTTTATTGATTTCCTGATGTTGAACCAACTTTGCATCCCTGGGATGAAACCAACTTGATCATGGTGCACTATCTTTTTAATATGTTTTTGTATGCGATTTGCTAAAATTTTGTTGAGAATTTTTGCATCAATGTTCATTAAGGATATTGCTCTGAAATTTTCTTTCCTTGATGAGTCTCTGTCTGGTTTAGGTATCAGGGTGATATTGGCTTCATAGAATAAGTTTGGGAGGGTTCCCTCCTCTTCTATTTTATGGAATACTTTGAGAAGTATTGGAATGAGCTCTTCTTTAAAGGTTTTGTAGAACTCGGCTGAGAACCCATCTGGTCCCGGACTTTTCTTTGTTGGTAGGCTTTTGATGACTTCTTCTATTTCAGTACTTGAAATGGGTCTATTTAAATTGTGTATGTCCTCCTCGTTCAGTTTAGGCAATTCATATGTCTCTAGAAACCTGTTGATGCCTTCAAAATTTTCTATTTTGTTGGAGTATAGATTTTCAAAATAGCTTCTAATTATGTTTTGTATTTCAGTCCTGTCTGTTGTGATATTTCCTTGTTCATTCCGAATTTTAGTGATTTGGGTTTTCTCTCGTCTTCTCTTTGTTAGTGTGGCTAAAGGTTTATCAATTTTGTTTATTTTTTCGAAGAACCAACTATTTATTTTGTCAATTTTTTGTATTTTTCTTTTGTTTCAATTTCATTGATTTCAGCTCTGAGTTTAACTATTTCCTGTCTTCTACTACTTTTGGTGCTGTTCTGTTCTTCTTTTTCTAGGGCTTTGAGCTGTAGTGTTAGGTCGTTTATTTGTTGAGTTTTACTTCTTTTATTAAATGCGCTCCATGAAATAAATTTCCCTCTAAGTATTGCTTTCATAGTGTCCCAGAGATTTTGATATGATGTTTCTTTGTTCTCATTTACCTCTAAGAATTTTTTAATTTCCTTCCTAATATCTTCTGTTATCCATTCATCATATAATAGCATATTGTTTAATCTCCAGATGTTGGAATAGTTTCTGTGTTTTACTCTTTCATTTATTTCTAACTTCAATCCATTATGATCTGATAGAATACATGCTAGTGTCTCTATCTTCTTGTATTTGCTAACATTAGCTTTGTGGCATAATATATGGTCTATTTTAGAGAAGGATCCATGTGCTGCTGAGAAGAAAGTGTATTCGCTCTTGGTTGGATGGTATATTCTATAAATGTCCGTTAAGTCTAAATTATTGATTGTGTTATTGAGATCTATGGTTTCTTTGTTCAATTTTGTCTGGAAGATCTGTCCAGTGGTGAGAGAGGCGTGTTAAAATCACCTAGTATTATTGTGTTATGGTCTATTTGGTTTCTGAAATTGAGAAGGATTTGTTTGACATACATGGATGAGCCACTGTTTGGGGCATAGATGTTTATGATTGTTATATCTTGCTGATTTATGCTTCCCTTAAGCAGTATGAAATGACCTTCTTTATCCCTTCTGACTAACTTTGGCTTGAAGTCCACATTATCGGAAATGAGGATGGATACTCCAGCTTTTTTGCTGAGTCCATGTGCATGGTATGTTTTTCCCCATCCTTTCACCTTTAGTCTATGGGTATCTTTTTCTATGAGGTGAGTCTCTTGCAGGCAACATATTGTTGGATCTTTCTTTTTAATCCAATCTGCCACTCTATGTCTTTTGATTGATGAATTCAGGCCATTAACATTCAGGGTTATTATAGAGATATGATTTGGTTTCCCGGTCATTTGGTTCATTTTTTAAATTTTATTTATTTATTTGTTTGACACAACTTGTTTCCTCCTTTATTTGACAATTCCTTTAGGATAATTCCTCCCTTTGCTGATTTGCTTCTTTGTTTTTCATCTCTTCCTCATGGAATATTTTGCTGAGAATGTTCTGTAATGCTGGCTTTCTTTTTGTAAATTCTTTTAGCTTTTGTTTATCATGGAAGGATTTATTTCATCGTCAAATTTGAAGGTAAGTTTTGCTGGGTATAAGATTCTTGGTTGGCATCCATTTTCTTTCAGGGCTTGAAAAATGTTGTTCCAGGCCCTTCTAGCTTTTAGGGTCTGGATTGAAAAATCTGCTGATATCCGTATTGGTTTCCCCCTGAATGTAATTTGGTTCTTTTCTCTCACAGCCTTTAAAATTCTGTCTTTATTTTGTATGTTCGGTATTTTCATTATAATGTGCCTTGGTGTGGGTCTGTTGTAATTTTGTGTATTTGGAGTCCTATAAGCCTCTTGAACTTGATTTTCCATTTCATTCTTCAGATTTGGGAAATTTTCTGATATTATTTCATTGAATAGGTTGTTCATTCCTTTGGCTTGTTTCTCTAGGCCTTCCTCAATCCCAATAATTCTTAAATTTGGCCTTTTCATGATATCCCATAGTTCTTGGAGATTCTGTTCATGATTTCTTACCATCTTCTCTGTTTGTTCAACTTTGTTTTCAAGGTTAAATATTTTGTCTTCAATGTCTGAGGTTCTGTCTTCCAGGTGTTCTATCCTATTGGATATGCTTTCTATGGAGTTCTTAATTTGGTTTATTGTTTCCTTCATGTCAAGGATTTCTGTTTGGTTTTTTTTTCAATATCTCTAACTCTTTATTGAAATGATCTTTTGCTTCCTGTATTTGCTCTTTTAACTGTCGATTGGTGCGATCAATCAATGCTTGCATTTGCTCTTTCATCTCATCATTCAGTGCATGCATTTGCTCTTTCATCTCATCGTTTGCTTCTCTGATCATTTTAATTATGTACATTCTGAACTCCTTTTCTGTCATTTCTTCTGCCATGCTGTCACTGGGTTTTATTGATGTAACATCTAGATTTGTTTGCAGCATTTTCTTTCCTTGTTTTCTCATATTGTTCAGGTATCAGAGGACCGCTGAGATATTGCAGATTTCCTCTATTGACTTACAATGTCCCTGAAGATTTCTATATATATCCCCCCTTAGCCTTCAGTAGGCTGAAGTCTTGGAGGAAGTTGATAATGTGGTGCTCCACAAGGAAGCTGCCTCTCTAGGAGTGGTGGCCTTCAGGTGGGGTATAATCCCTGCTAGTGGG
This sequence comes from Sciurus vulgaris, assembly GCF_902686455.1. Taxonomy (NCBI): domain Eukaryota; kingdom Metazoa; phylum Chordata; class Mammalia; order Rodentia; family Sciuridae; genus Sciurus; species Sciurus vulgaris. Next base: position 54,889,047 of record NC_136467.1, read on the forward strand.
CAGAGGTGCCTCCACTTGTTGACCAATGGTCATCCAAAGGGGACCTAGGCTGTGGGCTGAGGCAAGGCCTGTTTGGGCCTGAGTCTCTGGTTTTACCGTCCTTGTGGGGAAACCTCACCCAGCAGGGAAGACTCACCCGGTGGGGAGGTCTCGCTGGTCAGTTCCCTCCTAGAGGTTCCCCTCAATTTACAGCTACCGCCTGGGCTGGGCTGCCTTCCTCTGCAAAGTTCCCAGGGGCCCGGCCCTACCTCCTGGGCCTGGGAGCCTCACCCTTTGCAGATGACTCTCCTTAGGCTGCCCTTCCTCAGAGAATCTGCCCGCAGGCCTGGAACCTTCGCTCCGCCCTAAGCGTGTTTCTGTGCGGCTCTTCCACCAAGAAGCCTCCTAGATCCTGGGACCCTGCTGTGTACCTAATCGCCTGGCCTTGCAGCCCCTCCTCTGAGCAGCCACCTGGGGCCCTGTACAATCGCTCTGAATCCCAGAGACCCGCCACACGCCTCTTCCTCCAGACAGCCGCCCAGTATTCCAGTGCGGTCACTAGGAGTCCAAGAAACTCACTGCGTGCCTCCACCTCCACCAACCCCCCGTAGCCCTGGGCAATCAATCACTCCGAGTCGAAGTGACCCTCCCCGTTCCTCTTCCTTCTCCAGATAACCCCCGGGGTGTTCAGGAGTGGTCGCTCTGAGTGGCTCTGAGTCCACGTGACCCGCAGCACAGGTCCTCTGGGCAACCGCCCGGAGCTCTGGTGCGGCCACTCAAGACCAAGCGTCCCACCACTCTTCTCCTCCAGGCAGCCCCCCTGTGTTCAGGAGCTGTCACTTTAAGTCCAAAGAACTCACCACTCGCCTTCTCCTCTGAGCAGCCGCCTGGAGCGCTAATGCAGTCACTGCAAGTCCAAAGGACCCGCCGCGCTCCTCCTCCTCCTCCTCCTACTCCTCTGGGCAGGCCCCGGGGTTCAGAAGTGGTCTGAGTCCAAACAGCTCGCCACGCAGCCCCTTCTCTGGCAACCGCCTGTAGCTCTGGTGTAGTCACCTGGAATCCAAGCGGCCGCGCTCCTCTACCTCCTCCTAGTCCTCAGGGCAGGCCCCGGTGTTCAGAAGCATCGTTCTGAGTCCAAACAGCTCGCCGCGCAGCTTCTCCTCTGGCAACCGCCTGTGGCTGTGGTGCAGTCACTCCGAATCCAAGTGGCCACGCTCCTCCTCCTCCTCCTCAGGGCAGGCCCCGGTGTCCTGTGTCCACACAGCTCTCCTCGCCACTCTTCCCCTGGGCAGCCGCCGGAGCCCCAGTGGTTGCTCCGAGTCCCAGCGCTGTGCCAAGCGTCCTCCTTTACAGGCGCTCCCAGCTGTCCGAGTTCACTGCTCCAGCGGGGGGAGGGGCGTCTCGCCGGCAGCTCTACTTCACAAAGTTTCCTGCGTTCCGGGACCACCGTCCCATCCGGGATGCCTCCCCAGGGGGTGAGAGTCACCCGGCTGCTTTGAGTTGGTCCCAAGCATCTCAATATCTCCTCTTTTGAATCCTGAGTCCTGGAGCAACATGAAATGCAGCCACCCTCTAGGCCGCCATCTTGAAACCCCTCCATACTGATTCTTTATGGAAGAAACACAATTAGTAAGTAAAGTCAGAATAATAGATTGGGAATCACCAGTTTGCAAACCCTAAAGAAATAATGTTCAGGCAACATTCAACTTGGTAACAACAACAACAACAAAAAAAGTTGTTGGGGAAGTCTGTATGGTATGAGTCAAGTTGACACCAACTGTATCAGTCCATTTTTGGTTGCATTTACAAAATACCTAAGACTAGGTACTTTATAAAATTAAAAAAATTATTTAGCTCACAGTTTGGGAGGCTAAAAGTCTAATTGATAAGCCCATGTGTGAGATGATACATGAAAGTTCAGAGGTGGACTAATTGGGCTATGAGAGCCTTAACCTAATCAGTGCATTAATCCAGTTGAATGGTTTCACTGGGTGGTGACTAGACAGGTAGAGTGTGGCAGGAGGAGGTAGGTCATTGGGGTCATGCCTTTGGGGTATATATTTTGTCCCTGGTGAGGGAGAGCTCTCTCTCTGCTTCCTGATTATCATGTCCTGAGCTGCATTCCTCCGTCACACCTGTATGTCTTTATGTTCTGCTTCATCTTGGGCTCTAAGGAATGGATTTGGCCGCCTATGGACTGAACCTCTGAAACCATGAGCACCAAATAATCTTTTCCTCCTCTAAGCTTATTCTTGTATGCTTTTGGTAGCAATGGAGAGAGAACTAACTAAAACACCAATATTGAGCAGTTCCATCTGTTTGGCCTCTGACGAACCCATTGGCTGCATCATATCATGGCAGATGGCATCAGTGGAATGTGTGTGTAAAAAGTAAATCACACTGCAAAACAAAAAGCCAGAGAGGGATTCAGGGGCCAGGCTCCTCTTACAACTCACTTGAGCACTAACCAGTGTCCTTCTGCAGACAGCACCCCAATTACCTAAAACCCCCAGCTAAACTCATCTCTTAAAGTTTCCATCACCTTAACATCACCACACCAAGGATCAAACCTCCATTACATGAATCCTTGTGGGACAAACCACATCTAAATCATAGCTGCACCTAAACCTAAAGATCAAGGTTAGGCCAACCAAATATGTGCACTCTGATGTGATGCACAGGAAATACGTAATAAGTAGTATTGTTATGGAATATTATTCTCCTCCCCTCCAAAAAAAGATTCCAAGAATTATAATGTTATCAAACTCTAGGTCTAACTCTCAGTTCACAGGAAATATGGGACACGGAGGAATGCTATGAGTAATTAATCAGCATGACACCTTGAGCAGTTAATTAGAAATATTAAATGTGTGGGAATTCCACAGTTCAAGAGATCCAATTTCATTCAGAAATAAATAGTGCTTTCTAAAAGAGAATTGGAGCAATATAGATGAAAAGAGATTTAAGACATACCAACTTTGGTGGCTCATGTTGAAAAGTATGCCAAGGCTCATTATGCTATGCTTTCAACTTCTCTGTAAGTTTGGAAACTTTTCAAAATTTTTAAAAAGTCAAAGACATATCAGCCAAATGCAGGGTGTGGGTCTTGTTTGGATACTGATTTGAACAAACCAATTTAAATATACTTATTTAAGATTAATAGGGAAAATGAGACAAGTGCTCTAATGTGAATTCTTATGGATTTTGTTGGGTATGAAAATTGTACTGTGGTTATGTTTTGTAAAAGTCCTTATTTATTAAAAATACAAAATTAAGTTGTTAAAAATGAAAAATATTAACAGACTACCACACCATGAGTATAGGAGAAGGAACACGTTTGATATTATTGTTAATGCTTGGATATGGGTTCCATTCCTGGTATCACATATCACTACCTTCTTTTTTTGGAGAGGTAGGTACTGGGAATTGAACTCAGGGGCACTCAACCACTGAGCCACATCCCAAGTCCTATTTTTTTTTTTTTTCCTTGTATTGTATTTAGAGATAGGGTCTCACTGAGTTGCTTACACCTTGCTTTTTCTGAGTCTGGCTTTAAACTTGTGATCCTCCTGCCTCAGGCTCCCAAACTACTGGGATTGTAGGTGTGAGCCACTGCAATTGGCCACTATCTTCTTTTTTTTTCCTTTCTTTCTTTCTTTCTTTTTTTTTTTTTTTTTGTTGCTGAGGATTGAATCCAGGGACTCACACATGCTAGGAAAATAATCACCACTGAGCCACATTCCCAGCCCTACCATCTTTTGACTGGGAGAAATTGAATGAATTTTTGGTCTCTTTACCTCAGTTTTCACCTACTAGAATCTGCCTTATAAGACTGTGGGAATTAAATAAGGTAATATTTGTGCCAGTGCCTGAAATAAAGTTGATATTTAGCAGAATTGTTGTTGTTGTTGTTAATATAAAAGATATTCCTTCCAGACAGACTTGCTTTTAACCAGTGTCAATAACTTTCTCTAATGATAGATTTTCCCAACATTCCTATAGGCGAGTGACTAAGTTATTCCTTGCATGACACGAGACCAAGCCACCTGTAGCATCCACTAGTCCTTAAAGCATCACACTGTAAAGGGCAGAAAGTAAGGAAAGACTGAAAGGGAGGCAGCCCCGGCTGTTCTTATCAGTGAGGTCAGATTGAGTGGAATACTTAGAACAGCACCTGATTCATGATAATGTCCTCTACATATTATTATTGTTGTTGTTGTTGTTGGAAATGAGCTAGCAGAATATAAGCCAGCTTCAGCTTCTGCAAATTCCTCCTTTTCCTGTTTCTCTGACTCCCGCTCTGATGCCGAGGTAGCAATCTATAAATTGATATACTTTCTCTATGCTTAGAAAGGATGACTCAATCTCTTAATTCACAGCTTCTGCTCTTGCCTTGGGCTTGAGCCATTTTGAGTTTCCATTTTGACTGCATTATCGCTAATGGGTCTTTGACTTGCATAGATAACAACTACCTTGACCCATAGTGATGAGGGAATCGATGGCCCCATGGGGTCCTCCTTCCAGTCTCATCCTGCTGCTCCAAGAAGCCCGTGGTAATCAGAGATGGAGGCGCAATTTGCTCTTTACTAATATGCTGAGAAGTTCTCAGAGAAGAGCTTGAACTAACTAACACCCTAGGAAGTCTGCCAGTTTGTGGTCTTATGGCTAGAGAGGATATTTCTATGTGTTTCAGATTCTTCCTCGATCATGGGTTGCTACTCAATATCAATCTCTGTCTCAGTGAGTTGCCCTATGATTGGTCCCTTTGAACTTGGAAATGTTTCAGAAAATGAATGCGGACTTAGAAATGTGATCTGCATGACAACTTTGTGATGTTGGGAAAATGTATCATTTTAAGACAAAAGAATGAGTAACAAGACTCATGATTTGGGGGCCACATCAGTCTTGGACTAAAACATTTCATTGCCTTTACCTCAACCTGAAATTGCAGGAACCTCTGCTCCTTAGCCCCCATGGCTGCCCATTGGTCTTGGCTTGCCAGGCTGTGTCTGACACTTTCTGACCATCTCTGTCCTCTGGGCAGAGTGGTGGCCAGCATCAGCCTTTCTCTCTCTGGGTTCTCACTACCCTGTCTCCTGGTGACTACTCTGGTCCTCACTCTCTGCCCTCTCTGCCTTCCTTTCCTACCTTTCTGGGGGCCTAACTCTGACACTTCCTTGTCCTCTAGCGTCACATTGCTCTAAGGTCACAAGGATACAAGTTAGGTGAGGGGTGGTGTTGCCAGCTGCTTACTGCTTGAAGAAAAACATCCAAGAGGGAAGGCTGGATACTATGTAGAGAATCATTGAGCAAAGGTCGAATGATGAGACCAAAACAGGGTTTGGATTTTAAAGAGGCCAGCGAGAGAGCTCAGTAGGGTCGGGTGAGGCACCAAGCACAAGACATCATACTAGAACCCAAATGGCGAGTAGCAGCCTTCTGCTGAGAGAAACCCTGCAGCAACTCTAACCCTGCTAGGGTTCAGGTACCCGGCTAGCAGGGCTGTCTGCCCAGCACCTCTTACCTGTAGCCCCATCTCTTGCTCCACAGCAACCTGCCCCCATCACCCTCTCACACTCACTTCTGCTCTGGAAATCACACTATCTGAACCCAAATCCCAGCTCTGTCACTTAATCTTTGTCCTTCACCTTCTCTAGGCCTTGTTTTCTCTTCATCTATTTTTTAAATTTATTAAGTACCCCTGCCCTGCAGTGTTCAAATGTACAAAAAGCAAGAAATGTAGAGCCTGGCTCATGGTGAACATCTGGCCAATGTTTTGTCATCATTATCCCCACTGCCACTCTCTGAGGTTTTGTTTGTTTGTTTGTTTGGGCATACCCCCAGGGACCTAATCCCTCCAGCTGGGACCAAACCTTCAGCATGGGAGCCTTTTTTGACTTTCAGATACAAATTACAACAATGGACATTTGATCCCAACATCCATCAAAGCCTTCCATGGGGACCTTCAGACTCACAACCAAGTTATTAGAAGCTGTTTGAAACTGTAGAATGTCAAACTTGGAGATTTTCATTGAAATAATGTTGTTTCATTTTTCCATGCAGATATGAGCCAGTATGTGGCAAGAGGTAAGTGTAGTGGGAGAAATAGTCAACAGGAAAAGTTCCTGTGCTCTCCATCCCTCCATCCAGGAGTTCCTGAGGTCCAATGATCTTCCTATCCCTTCTTTCCAAAATTTCCTCTTGATTTACTTGGAGCTGAGCTTCTGTTCCTTGCAGTGAAAAAGTCAAACCTCTAGCTCTGAACTGATGGCTGAAGCAGGGGGCTTCAAAGATGGAGTTCTAGTAAGGGGGCCAGAGTGAAGCATGAGGCAGGAAGAGGCCTGAAGCTTTCTTGAATAGGAGGTGGTACCAATGGCTTTATCTGTGGCATTGGAAAAAGTTCAGGTTTATCTGCAGGCTCAACATAAACCAACACTGAGATGTGCATGGGGCAGGTGGGCAGGCCTGGGGGTCAGTGAGTCAGGCCATTTTTGCCCACTGCCCAGTATGCCAGTCACTGAAATGATGAGTTCTGCAAAACAGAGATTATTCAAGAGGCAGTCAGTCGTGTGGAGAGGGAAGAGGGTCTCAAATTCGCCTCTCCGAGCATACGGTTGGGGATGGTTATGGGCTGAGGTACAGGGAAAGGTGATCGGATCCAACTTTCATCCATTGTTGCCATCATGGCCCACATGTCAGAGGTGTTACCTGTAGTCAACCAAAAGCAAGTAACTAAGCAGGCGAAATGGGTTAAGTCTAGGAAAGCAAGCAACTCAGAGCAGGTGAACTTCAGAGGGTTTGCTCAGAAACTAAGAGCAGGCGGTTTTTCAGGTTTGTCAAGGGTCGGGCTGCAGAGCCAGGACTTGGGCTTTCTTCTACTCCATCTGAGCTCCCATCTACACAACGTCCTCCCTGTTTCTTCCCTGCCAGAGGCGACTGGCAGCAGCAAGCTTACCCCTTGCTTCTTGTGCCCCCTTTTAAATCAAAACCTAACTCGAAGCTTCCCTTTCCAGGCTTTAGGTATCCCGTTCCAGGCTGTGTGTCTGGCTGAGGACCTCATTTGAACCCAGGCGGAGTTGCCACACACGTGACCTCCTGAGCCTATCATCCCTGCTAACCCTGGGGGACTTCCTATGAGAACCTCCACACCTGCTCCTGCAGCCCTGGTGGTCCTATGTGCGTGTGTAGATCAGGACATACGACTGGACACTTGCTTTTAAAGTAGCTTCCCGGGATTGCTATTTTCAGTTCAGTCTGTGACCTGTTGTAATAGTCGTTCATTTATACAGGTGTTACTATTAACTATAAAGTTTCAGTATAGAGAAAATTCATTTGACAATATGATTGTTAAGATTCAGTCAAGCAATACCAGCCTGGCTTTACTCACCAATCAGGAATAATAAAAATAGTGCTACCCCAGGTGTCTTTTTAAACTTTGCAGTTTAATAGGTGAGAAATATGCATCTAGATACACATACATCTGTATACACACACACGCACACACACATACACACATATACACACATATATATGTTTATATGACTGTGTGTGTCTATATATATATATTTTATATATACATGATTTTATATGTGTATACCACACAGCCCCTTCTGGCTCAGGAATTTTGCTCAAAGCAACTCCTGACCATTGCTCCCTGCTTCCCTGCCACCCACACGGTCCACACATAGCATCACAGTGTCATGCAGCTGCACCATTCTGTGGAATACCCAGGATGAGGAAAGCGTGTGTTTCCAGGGAAGAAGGCTGAGCAGTAGGGAAAGAGTTATGGTTTCTGACCACTCTGCATACAATGGATGGCAACAGGAGGGACGTTTGAGCCTTATTTCCTCTTTTTTTTTTTTTTTTTTTTTTGGCTATTCTATAATCATTTTTTTTTATTTCCTCTTTGAAGGACAAGAGACCTTTGACAACAGACAGTCAGTTGTTAGCTTCTTCCTTTTATAAAAAAATTTTCTTTCAAGCTCTGTTCTTTGAGTAATTATTTGTTTAAAATCATTTCTTCAGAATTGCCTGTTTGTATGCCCCTAAATGTAGTACTTTGTGTTTCCTGTACAGTATGTCCTCTCCAGGGGACACAGAGAAACTGTTCTAATAAGGACTATGCACATTTTGTTGTTCTCTTACTTTTTTTTTTTTTTTTTTTTTTTTTTTTTTGTGAGAGGACAAAGCATTCAGAACCTAGGAATTTTCTTTTTGGTCAGATAGCTGGGCAATTACTAGTGGTGTGATTAGGATTGTCTTTTCACAATTTTGACTGTGACCAATTTGTTCAGCCTGCAAAGCTCTGGCAAACAGGAGGCAGGAGCTGCAGGAGGGCATAACCTTTCTTTCATTTCTTTTCCATGTCTTGACTTCTTACTCCATGCAATAAGGACACACATACAGGAGAAGGTGGAAAATGGCATTTAAATATTAACTAAACGTCAGGTGTACCCACAGTTAGCTGGGACAAAAGCCCCCATACTCAGGGCCCTCCTATCCCCCATACCTTGCCCTACGCCATTTGTCTGTTGTCTCTTCTGTTTGACAATTCCCAGGTTACACCCTTTATGATGAAACTGTAGTCGTGTTAAAAAGAAAGACTAACATCAACCAAGCATCAGGATACGTTGGTCACTAGGGTGAGGATAGTGAATGGTTGTCACGATTCCCTCGAGAAACCATTCCAGTGATTCAGAATTCTTAGCTGAGAGAAACAGAAAGGCAGGAGAGGGACAATGGTTGGCCCATTCTTGGGGACCCCACCAATCATCATGACCACACATCTTTCCAGCATGTAAGTGTGGCCCTGGGCCTGTGCCTCAGGAGCACTGAGCATCACGCTTCTGACAATACTGATTTCTCAGGGCCAGTGTTATAGGAACGTGTCTTTTCTGTGTTTCGGTGCAAGGGGAAGCAGGAGAATTAGTGGTCAAGTCCTTCACTGGGGGATTCAGGCACCTGTGGGCGGCAGAGACAAAGAACAGGCCTTTTGGGAGGAACTTGGGAGAGTGAGCTTCATGGCGAAAGGGACTATTTTGTAGGTTTTTGGTGCAGACAGCTGGTGTGGGGGTGTGGGGAGAACTCTTTGGCATGTGTTGGGATGGGAAGCCTATCATGGGATGTATGGCACAGGGAGGAGTGTGCAGAGCTTTGCCAGGCTGGAGGGTGATTGTTATGGTTTATACATGAGGTGTCTCCCAAAAGCTCATGTGTGTGACAGTGCAAGAAGGTTTAGAGTTGAGCTGACTGGGTTATAAAAGGTTTAACCTAATCAATACATTAATCCCCTGATGGAGATTAACTGGCAACAGGAGGGACATTTGGCAGGTAGGGTGTGGCTAGAGTAGGTAGGACATTGGGGGCATGCCTTTAAGGTATATATTTTGTCCTCGTTGAGCAGAGATCTCTCTCTCTCTCTGCTTGCTGGTGGCCATGACCTGACCTGCTTTCCTCCACCACACTCTTCCATTATGATGTTCTGCCTCACCTTGAGCCTAGAGGAATAGAGCTGACAATCTATTGACTGAGACCTCTGAAACCATGAGACCCAGAATAAACTTTTCCTCCTCTAATTGTTCTTGTCAGGTCTTTTGGTAACAGCAGCAAAAAAGCTGACTAAACTGGGCGCAGTGGCACATGCCTCAGTGGCTCCAGAGGCTGAAGCAGGAGGACCACAGGTTCAAAGCCAGCCTCAGCAATTTAGCGAGGCTGTAAGCAACCTATTAAGATTCTGACTCAAAATAAAAAGGGCTGGGGATGTGGCTCAGTGGATGAGTGCCCCTGGGCTCAACCCCTGGTACAAACAAATAAACAAAAACAAAAACAAAACAAAGAAGCTGATCCAGGACTCTGGTGATCTTGCAGGAACACGGGGTCTTCAGTGGAGTCCGGTGGTGAGAGAGCAAGTGAAAACACTGTCATTCACACTTGGTGAGCAATTATTTCCATTTCAGGCCCCAGACCTGTACCACTTGAGATTGTCTTGCACATGGTGAAGTGAGATGGTAGTACTAACGCTATCACCACTAGCCATTAGCCAAGGTTGTTTTGTTGTTGTTGTTGTTGTTGTTGTTTTCCCAGAAGTATAAGGGGATTTTCTAATTTTCTTTGGTTCCTTCCCCCATTTAATAAGGAAAATGCATTATATTCAAATGTGGCCAGAAATGGAACTTGCCGAATTGAGAATGCTTGCCTCAACCCCCAAGCAAGTCTTTAAAACCCTTGAAAGGGCTTTGGATGTAGTTCAGTGGAAGAATGCATGTGCAAGGTCCTGGGTTTGATTCCCAGCACTTGGAAAAAACTTCAAAATTTAAGAAAGATTTTATAAGAGAGGCTTTCACTAATCTCATATTAATAAATATTCATTTCAACAAATATTTATACAGCCTTATTATGCATGAGCTGCACAGCTAAGGGCTAGGAATAAGGTGCACAGTAGGAATTGGAACAGAAGTCAAGACATACAGCAGCATGCTACATTGAGTAGAAGAGGATCACACTATAGGATGTGGATGCCCGAAACATTAAAAAGTTTACATGCAAAGTGGTTACAACAGTGCCTGGCACATAGTAGGCATCCTGTAAATATGTCCCCTTCTCTAGTGGATGCTTAAAACAGGACAGCTCCAATCTGTGTATACACTATGCTATTTCCTATACATATGACCTATAGACCTATGGTAAGTCCTTGATCTTGGACTTTCACCCTCCAGACGGTGAGAAAATAGTTTTCTGTTGTTATAGTCACCCAGTCTGTGGTAGTTTGTTATTCTCTGGGTGAAAGAATTTCAGCAGATTTCAATTTAATTTTTTTCTACAGTGAAATTATGGCATTTTCAGGTAAATGAATGGTGCTGGAGAATATCATGCTAAGCCAAATAAGCCAATCCCCAAAAACCAAAGTCCAAATGTTTTCTCTAATTTCAATTTAACTAATTTTTTTTAACTTTAAAAAGTAAAACTGCTAGTTCTTTTATACAAGTTTTCATAAAGAATTACAAGACAAAGGGACACCCGCAGGCTGAGTTTAGATTTGGAATCCCTGCTTGCTGTCATTATTTCCCCTGGCTTTCTTTTAGTCTGACTGGAGGCTGGTTAAGTGTGACGGGTGGGGCAGACTGCCATGTGCTTATTCAAACTCTGTCTTGAGCACAATGACCATCCTCACCCATGGGGTTTTCTTATAAATTGAGTAGAGCTTCTAAAAAGCTTCCATTCTAAAGGATGGTTTACTTTGACGAATATTTGAGACTTTGTCACATATAAAATGTTAACTTTTCTCATAGGAATTCTTCAGGGCCCCATCAGAAATCTTCCAGAACCTGAACATCCAGGCACATGTCTGCTGGTGTGGATTAGGGCCAGCAGGGCCTGTGAGTGGTGTTCCTTCATCACGTCCCAGTCAAGTGCCTGACCCTCACCCCCATCCCAGGAGTGACTTCTAGCTATGCTCCTATGACTTGGCTCCATCTCTAATCCCTTTAAGGGATCCTGTGTGTTTGCATCTCTTAGCCCCCTACGGGTGTCCCATACAACCAAGAATACTGGGTACACTGGACACCCAGAGAACAATGCCCAGATATTTCACTACCCCTGCTGTGGAAAGCCATGGGAGTGTCTCAGTCATGGATCTCTGGAGACGAACTGGGGACCTGAGGTAGGAGGAAGACGAAATTTACTGAATCTCTCTCCCACCTTTTCCTTTTCCTTTTGTTCCACCCCCTAGGTGCCGCTTTTCCTGGGAGTCTCACACAGCTTCTACTCCTCCTTCATGACTCACAGATGCCCAATCTGGTAAAGGTTGAGAGTCAAAAGGTCCTGGATTTGAATCTCAGCTCCTTCACCATTATGACCATGAATAAATGATTTAATATGTTTTCCTTAACATCTGTATCCATAAAAGGATGAGAAATACAGCATCTACTTTATGGGCTTATAGCTGAAGATCAAATAAGATAAGGTAGGTAAATGTGTAGCCTCTTGGCTGCAAGGCCTAGCAGAAAGCTGGGCAGCCACAGCAGCCCTTTCTCACCTTGATTCTTACAATCACCCCGGAAAAATGACAAACATGTCCCTCAGAATAGCAGGCATGAGTTTGTTAGAAGGGATAGGAAAATGGAATGGAAACAATCTCAAGAGAGAGAAAGTGGGACCTCTCAGAGAGGAGAGAGATGGCATGCCCCTCCTGCCCTCCAGTTTTATTGGGAGCCCCTGGCAAGTTTCTAGAGAGTCCTGCCCAGGTCCACCTCTGGCCTTTTGACTGACAGCACAGGAATTGCAAGGACCCACTTGGAAATAGGATATGGTATGATGCTCACAGAGTTGGAGTCTTTAAGGAAACCGAGTGCCCCTGTTTTTGTCTCAATTCCCTGTCCCCTTAATCAGTTTATTACCCTTTGAACAGCCTTCAGCAATCTTTCTTTGTGAGGGTCTTGATGTTGTGCCAGGGTGATTGGGGATTGTGACACAGTTCAGTGATAAGAGAGGATTCAGGGCACCTGGTAGGGTGTGCCCTGATTGTGAAACAGTAGTTTTTTAAAAGAGGACGTAATTATGTCTGGGGGAGGTTTTGATACATCAGGCCCCCATCTTCCAGGCTCCCTGTGGTTTTCGGTCACCCCTCACTGTCCTTTCCCTGGTCACCCACTCCTGACTGACTAGCTACCTGATAGTAGGCATTTACTAACTGGAACTACTGAGACAAAAATCTTTGAAATAATAATTGAATCACCTCCTAGGTGAATAGAAAGGAGCAGCGAGGTACCTAGAGAAAGTGGACACAGGAGAGGGAGAAGGAGATAGAAGCCCCTCAGGACACAGGGTTGTGCTCTGGAAGCAAGCGGTGATTTGCCCTGTTGGAGGCTGCCAGAGGGAGGCTGACATGATGTCCCAGCTCTCTATGTGATGAACAGAAGACTGGGCCCGGCACAGGCAGGTGCTTAGGGAGTCTTAGAGATAATATTGGTGATATAGAAAAGAAGCTTAGGGTTAGGGTTAAGGAGGGTAGCAAGAATGGAGGAAGGAAGGACTGTATAGAGGGAAAAGAGGGGTGGGAGGGATGGGGGGAAGGAAAAAAATAAAAGAATGAATCAAACAACATTACCCTATGTAAATTTATGATTACACAAATGGTATGCCTTGATTCCATATACAAACAGAGAAACAACATGTATTCCATTTGTTTACAATAAAAAAAAGAAAAAAAAAAGAAACAAAGTCTTTTCTCCACTAAAAACAAAAAGTTCATTATTGAATAAGCATTAAAGCAGAATGTGATGCATTCTGAAGAGGTTCAGAATATGCTGCCTCAAAACTTGCCTCTCCGGTATAAAGATTTAGACCCGAAGGCACTTGATGAACAGTAGGTGCAGGAAAAGCTCTCTGCCTCCTGCTCTCTACCAGGCAGGGCAGAAAGATTCTTCACCAGAGGTAACTCCAGACCCTTACCAGAGCAGAGACCACACCAGTGGGATCTACAGAACAAACCATATTAACTAGCCTTTCTCTTCCATTGGTTTTCCCTTCCTTATAGCCACCTTCCCACAGTTTGCCACCTCTAAAATGTCTAAAGTCCTTTTTCTATCTTGTCACTTCTCTCCAAGTGTATGGTTCTTTCCATCAGATGCTATATAAGTTCCAGTCTATACACCCCTTCAAGTTCCTCATTTTATATATATATATATATATATATATATTGTTCATAGCATAAAATATTTGAATTGGATTATATGGTAAAATTTTGCTATTAGTCTTTACTTCCAGAATATAGCAGTTAAAGTAACTTGACTAAAGAGAGTTATTATTCATAAATTTACATATATAAGTGTATGTGTAAGTATATAGAATCATCCTTTGTTATGTGCAGGGGTTTGGTTCCAAGATCCTCCACAGATACCAAAATACATGTATGCACAAGTTCCTTACATAAAATGGTGAAGTATTTGCAAACAGTCTATGCACAACCTTCCATAGCCTTTAAATAGTTTCTAGATTACTTATAATACCTGATAACAATGTAACTGATATATAAATGGTTGTTATACTTCACTGCTGTGAATAATGACAAAGTAAAAAATCTAAACATGTTCAGTAGAGGTGCAGTTTTTCCCCCCCCAATATTTTCAATTTGTGGTTGGTTGTATCTGTGGATGCAGATCCCACAGATATGGAAGGCCAACTATATATGTGTTTCTGTGCATGTGTGCATGTATGGTTTATCTAGCATGGTATCTATTAACTAGCATGGTATGTAGTGAGGTATCAAGTAAAATTTACTGATTGAATGTTGAGAGAAAGTATAGACTCTATTAGATGTGAACTTCACTCAAATCAACCAAAACTGTCTTGTAACATAGTAAGAAATGATTTCTTTTCGATGTCTTTCCCAACCTTAGAGTTTGAGAGGAACAAGTTCAGCTCAGATCCCTAGCACACCTTTACATACATTCAAAAAGGCCAGAGAAAGGAATTCTAAAACAAAAGGGAGAGCATCTAGAAGCCTCTCCCTTTATTTTCAACCAGGAAAACTAAATCTCTTACTTAAAATTTGTACCTGCCCTTATACTCTATAATTAAGAACTACGATAAAAAAATGTTTAAAATTATTGAGAATTTACCAAGAGACAAACAAGTATTCATTGATTTAACATTTAAAACCCCATAAGACCCATACAATTATCCCCACTTTACAGATGAGTAAAATAAGGCATAAAGAGATTGTTTTACTTGTCTATGATTTCAAAGAAGTGGAGCCTAGATTTAAATCCAACCCCTCTCGATAAATGGTTGGACAAATGGATATATGAGTGGACGGATGGGACCTGTGTAGAAAATAAGTTTTTCAAACTGCAGTTGAGTTTGAAAATTGGATGCAGATGACTGTGGGAAGTCTGTAAGACATTGCACATATCTTAAGTGCATGACAATATATAACAAGGGGGGGTGACAGGGGGAAGAGAAGAATGAAGGAGACTTGGATGGTGTAGAGGAAAAAGAGTGGGAGGGGGTGGGGATGAAAAAACAGTAGAATGAAACAGACAGCATTACCCTATATATATATTTATGATTTCATGAATGGTGTGGATCTACATTGTATACAACCATAGAAATGAAAAATTGTACCCCTTTGTGTACAATGAATCAAAATGTGTCTGTAAAAATAAAAAAAAATTAATTATAAAAAAAGTGATACTGCACGTATCTGAAGATAAACATTTTGTCCAAGTTCAGCAAGGCCATTACTTCTCCATGCTTTTTACTTCAGCCTCTGGGTTCGGTACTCCTCTTCTCCAATATTCCACCATCAGTAACAATTTGGTGTGTTTTAATAGTAAAATTACAAAACCAGATGATTGTTTTTTTGTTTGTTTGTTTGTTTTTTTACATCAAGTAGCAGGACTTTATTCTGCAACATGGAGGAAACATGCTTTACCCACCTGCCCCAGACATAAATTGCTACCACTCAGGTACTGACCAGCAATGCCCCTGTGGACCCCATGCAGGGTTCTAAAGACAAGCCAGATGATTGCTGGTTTTAATCTTTGCACGCAGGTCATGCCCTTAATGATTTCTTTTTGATGGCTTCCCCAATCTTAGCAGTTTGAGAGGAACAGGTTCAGCTCATTTCCCCATTTATCTGCACATATGTTGTTAGGTTGCTCTTTTCTGCAGCTTCCGGGACAGAAGTGCTGACATTTCACTCTTGGTGGCCCCTTCCCTTAATTTCTCCTCCCCATCATATAAAATCATGTCAGAGGATTCACTTGAAGGAGGGAATTTCTTCATTTTCTTTTCTATGAAATATAACTCATATTTCGCATTTTGGTAATGTTACTTTTTGAAATGTTTTTAATACTGTTTTGAATTTTCCTCCCAAAGAACACAATATTTGCTAAATGGCATTCCAATAGTGTAGGTTGTAAAACTTAAAGAATGTGTCCAATCCTGACTCCAGTCTGGCATTTCCATTCTTGCCTATCTGATTAACTATGGAAATTTTAGGAAACTGTGTATAAAAGACACTATCTGCTACAGTTTGGATGTGGAATGTTTCTGAAAGTCTCTGTGGCCTCCTCATGGATGGGGTTATTGTTTCATTATCTCTTCCTCTTGTTCTTATTAGGCTGTCCCCTGATTCACTGTTCTCATAAAGAACAGAGAGTAAAGAGACCACTCTGAGCAATTTTCAGTATCAAGTAAATGCAGAATTCATGTATGTGAACCCTATCGAATGCATTTTGGTTGTGAGACAATATTGGAAGTCAGCACACATGGAATCAGTTTATTGTCAGTTAGACTGTTGTGGGTTGAGTTGTGTCCCTCTACCCCTAAAGATAATACTGTACCTATCAATGTGACCTCATTTGTAAATTTGCTTCTGCAGATTGAACCAGGTTAAGATAAGGTCATCAGGATAGGCTTTACTCCTTTATGACTGGTGTCCTTACAAGAAGAGGAAATTTGGGCACAGACACACAGGATTGTCTCATGAGAAGGCAGAGAGACCTGCAGACACAGAGGAAAGACTTTATCAGAAATTGGAGCAATGTTGCTACAAGCCAAGGAACACTTGGGGCTACTCTGAGTTGGAAGAGACAAGGGGAACCTTTCCCTAAGGCTTCAGAGAGGTCATGGCCCCATTGGCTCCTTGATGTTGGACATAGTCTTAGTCCATTTGTGTTGCTGTTACAAGATACCTGAGACCGAGTAATTTAAAAAGAATGGACATTTATTTCTTCCGGTTTTGAAGGCTGGTATCAAGATGCTGGTACTATTGACTGGTGAAGACTGTTCTCTGCTTCCAAAATGGTGCTTCGTCACTATGTCTTCACATAGCAGAAGGTGGAATGGTAAGAGCACAAAGCCTGCAAAGTTTCTTTTATGAAGGCCACAATCCCATTCACCAGAGCTCCACCTTCATGACAGTCACCTCCTAAAGCCACTCTCCCCTAAATCCTACCACATTGGTGTCTTAATTTTAGCACATGAATTTTGGAGGGAACATAAATATTCAACCATAGCAGACATCTATGTTACAGCAGCCAAGGAAATTCCTACATGAATTCTGTATCATTATAAACCAACTTCATTTTCTTTCTTCCACTTTTATTCTACACTTACACTGTTAGACCATTCATCTCCTTCCCTGGATGAAATCTCAGGTAGATACCATGACTTTTCTGGTTATTTTGAGATGTTAAAATTCTACCTCTACCCAAATTAAAACATTAATCCTTATCCCATTGAAAGCTCCTTCCCTTTCCAATTATGGGCTTAACTCAAGCTCAGGAACCTGGGAAGGCAAAGGGCAGCACAGCTGCTTCTTCCCTATTTCCCCACTTGCCTATCTACCATTTTCCCCCTTCCTTAGCACATGGCCTTCTGCAGGCAAAATGAGGAACAAAAGAAGTCACAGATGACAGGCTTGCTATCTGGTAGTGTGCTCTCTAGATAACACGGATGTCCAATATCTGGCTGTTTCTTTTGTGAGGCTCAGAATATAGTTACTCTAAGTAATGGAGTCAACCTGCAGGCCCTTATTAGCTGGGTCTTTCCTACTCTTTTGTATCTTAATATGGAGGATCATCTCTTTGGTTGGCTATTTATGACTGTGTTAGTCAGTTTTCTGTTACTGTGACCAAAAGACTTGGTGAGAACAACTTAGAGGAGGAAAAGTTTATTTTAGGCTCACAGTTTCAGAAGTTCAGTTCATGGTCAGCCAACTCCATTGCTCTGGGCCTGAGGTGAGGCAGAACAACATAGTGGAAGGACATGGAGGAGAAAAGCTGCTCGGTTCATGGAATCTGAGAAATAGAGAGAAGCAAGGAGCCAGAGACAAGATATAATTCCTAAGGGCATGCCCCAGTGATCTTCCTTCAGTCATACTCCACCTGCCTTACATGTACCACCCAGTAGTCCATTCAAGTTATAAATACATCAAATGGATTAATCCACCAATGAGGTCACAGCTTTCACAATCCAACCATCTCGCCTCTGAACATTCCTGCATTGGGGATCATGCTTTCAAAACATGAACTTTTCAGGGGACATTTCTAGATCCAAACCATAACCATGCCCTACTGCAGTGAGATATCACCTGCACCTATCTGCTGTGGTTGCCTGTCTCCTTGCAGAAAATCACAAAAGATAACCCTAGCAAAGGCTTTATATAGGCAAGTTTTTCTAAAGAAATATTCCACTGAAGAAGAAGAATAAGGCAAGAAAGAAGGAGGAGGAGAAAGAGGAGGAGAAGAAGAGGAAGAAAAGGAGGAGATGGTAGAAGAGATAGTTAAATAAGGAATCAATAATTTCAGAGGGTGGGGAAGATGAAGTCGCAGAGCATGGGTGATGTATATGGTAGCAAAACTACTGTATACGATACTATAATGATGGTCATATATCATTACACATTTATCTAAATCTATAGAATGTATAACACAGAGTGAACCCTGTATAACACAGAATAAACTACGTAACTTAGTGATTATAATAATAAATATATCATATAAAATTTATACAAAACATAATGCACATATATGATAAATAACATCTCAATATTGACTAACCAGTTACAATAAATGCAGCACCCTAAAGCAAGGTGTTAATACCAGGGGAAACTTGTGGGAGAGGTCTGACAATCTTGTTCTTTTGTTGAATTTTTCTGTAAACCTAAAACTGCTATTTTAAAAAAAAAAGTCTATTAACTTAAAAGAAATCAAGTCATTTGTTGCACTCAGTTAATGCTTCAAAAAAAGTAGATCCACTATTTTGAGGTGGTCTTGGAGTAACTATAATCTGTGGGATATTATTTTTTTCTCCAGCACCTTTCACTCATATGACTCCATGTATTAATTCTGTGACGAACGTGTCCACAAATTTGCTATGGTCAAGTAAGAAATTTCCAGAACTTTCACTAGCAAAGAAAGAGATTTTTCTCTGAATGTCTGCTTCCCATTTCCCCATTATCAGGAGTCTCTCCTTCTCAGCTTCTTTGAGCTTTTCCCCATTTTTCATGTGTGAGAGAAAAAGTAGTACGAATACTGCTTAGTTCTCATAAAAACAGTTTGCTCCTGCCCCCAGAGTGCATTCATGCTGGACAGAGCAGTTGTAATTGTGCATGCCTTGGTATTGGACAGGCTGGGAGGAAACCTGAGTTGAGGATGATGGGAACTTACAGTGAACATTTGTGTTAACGACCTCACAGGAAGCTATGGTCCTGGACCTGGGGAGGGGCTAGAGAGAGATGTGGCAGTACAATCCGTGCAGACGCATTGGTCTTCCTGTGTCAACCCTAGACACAGGTTCCCCCTAGGCATCTGACATGACTAGATCAGTCTGCAGAGGGTCAAATTCCCAGACGGTCCTCCCTGTGAGGGCAGACAGCAGGCTAGAGACAGTACCAGGGGGCTGCAGCTGCAGGGCAGGCCTAAGACACATTTCTGAAGTCTGTTACTTAGTGTACCAAGCCTTCCCCTCCCATCTGGGCTACTCTCCAGAGACTCCCTAACCAGCCTTTTTCTCCTCCTACCCCTACCACTGTTAGCTAAATAGAATCTGTTCTCTGCCTCCCTCTTCTCCTGGCCTTCTATATCACTCTATTTTTTTTTTTAAAGCATTCTAACTTAGTAGCTGAAATTATAATTGGAAACAGGACATCCAAGAAAGTTCATCTGATCTGACTGAAATCAAGTAGACCAGGTTGCAAAAGTAGCCCACGGGCAAGCATGTATTCCCTCAACCAATAGGGTCAAGGGCCTCCTGTGTGTCTGGCTTCATACTTGGTGCTAAAGTGGTAAATAAAAAAATGTCCCCACCCTCAAGAAGCTCACAGGCCTGGGGAGAGACAGAAACTAGAAGATGATTTATCTAGTCCTCCGGAATTTCAGTTCCCTGTATGTGAAATTCTAGCATGTCCTTTGGGAAGCTGAGTTCTGGTATCAGTGCATTAAATTCTTCCCATCAGAGGCAATTAGATGGCAGGAGAGGGGAGGGCAGAGTGTGTGGCTGAGAGTGAATGAGGGAGTGACTATGAATGGCAGAGTAGAAATGAAGACAATTTCACTGCAATCTTTGGGTCAGAGAGCAAGGAAACTGAGGGAATATGAACCGGGAGTCTTGCCCCCAGAGGGAAAGGAGAAGTAGAAATGTTTATCTGAGAGGCTTGTGGCAAAGGGATTTGCATGAAGCCAAGGACAGAGCAAAAGCCAAATGGCCTCTCGGAAAAGAGAAGATAGCATATCCTACTAAGTGAAATAAGCCAAACTCAGAAACTCAAACGTCAAATGTGTCCTCTCATATGCGGAAGCTAGAGTAAAGGAATGGGGGAGGGAAGGATGGAATAACATAAAGAACCAAAGATAAGTTAATAGAAGAGCAAAAGAAAGTCTAGTAGAGGAAGCGGAAGGAGGACATGAGGGAAAAGAAAGGGTCATGAAATGAAATGGATTTCTATGCAGGTCTGAGTTTGTTGGGATGAACCCAACTACTACGCATAATCATAAAGTTCTAATAAATTAAAAAGAAGAAGAGAGAGAAGGTAGCTAGATTCTTCCAGCATCTAGTTTCCGAATGATCTAGACTAAGTTGATTACTGGGAACTGGGTGTTAGGAGAAAACTCCAAGTTGAAAAACCAGAAAAACTTTGAACATTTGGGTGGAGAAGCAAGGGAACAGTGGATTCATTGAGTGAGCTGTCTGTAAGAAAATAAAATGGTTTAAGTATTTGACTGAAACAGTCAAGAAGGGAGGGCCTGCAGATTTTTCTTTTAATAAATGGATACAATCATACAATGTACATAACTACTAACACAGAATGTGTTCATGATATTAATATTCTCTTTATCTAAGGTGCTGTCTTTATTATTTTATTTTAGTGAATATGATACATGGTATAATAGAGTTGCTTATGTCTTCCACTACATCTCCATATAACGTGTTAAGTTCCTGACTATTGAATTCTCTAGAGTTTTCTGGAGCTTATGCTACACAGTTGGACAGGAATTTTGTAGTGGTACTAACAAAGAACAAAGAAGGGCAAACAATTTTGACCTGGGAGTTCAAAGATATCTTCCCAAGGGGTGGATTTTCAGACTGATTCTTGAAAGAGGTAACATTAATCAGGTGACTGACAAGACACGTTGTCAGGCCTCATGGTCTCCACAGAACATTCAGCCCTTGTCAAGCTGTGTTTCCAATTGAAGAAAGAGTTGAATAGAGATGTAAGAGAATAGCAGTAATATTATTAGCAAACTGCCACTACCTACACAATCTCATTTGAACCTCACAAAACCCTGCAAGACAAACACAGAAAGCCCCAATAATAAAAGAGGAAACTGAGGCTCAAAGAAGCTATGACTTGCTTAAAATCACACAGGTGGTAAGCAATGGAACCAGGATTTTTCCCAGGTCTCCTAATGCTTAAACCTGTGCACTATCATCCTGATTTTCTATTATCCTGCATGTGCTAGAAGGAATAGACCATATTGGCCTGGATGTGTTGTATTGTAATCAAGAGGGGGACTAGACCAAAAGGGGACATTTGGAACTATTTTAGAATGGAAAAATCCATTTTTTGAAATCTGAAAAAGAAGAATTTGGGCATAGATGACTCCAATAAATGACAATAAACAAGGCAAATGAAGAAAGAGACAGGGCCGATACCAGCATTACATATTTAGAGTAATATTAGTTAAACCAACTTTTACAAAGGAACAAGGAAAAGTAAAGAGAGCATCAGAAATCGATAACACAATTTTAGTGTCAGCTGCATTTAGGTGAGACAGCTCTGACTCACTCAACATGTGATGTCAGGCCAAGCAGGATATAAGGGGCAAAAATATATTTGGGGGAAAAGTTGGAAAAGAAATGACAAATTTGAATCCACTCAATCTTGATAATTCATCCCTGTGGATGGAGATTAAAGAAATCATAAGGGAATTTTCTAGAACCTGAGGAATCTGTATGCATTCTTTAGACTTCAGGACAGAGTATGCATTGCTCTACATAGGAAACCAAGGCATTATACAAATCACTGACAATAAATGGAAGATGAAGTTGGGGAATTTGGAAAGGGAGAAGACCTTAGGGACCAAAATAAGCAGCTATAGGCAAGGACTGACATGCACTGACATAGGGAAATAAAGAAGCATCTAACCGACAAAGAGAAGAGGGTCTCTGTTGGTTCTTGGTGGTCCAGTCCACAGTTTCCTAGTCAAAATCTTCTATTATATGGACATAATCTAAACCCTTGTTACATACTGTGTAAGTACCTGCTGTGTCCTTGGATCATCCTTTATCTTCTTGATCTAACATCTAAGACTCCTTTGGTGCAGCTCTGGGGAGACAGGAATACTGTTATTTCACATAACTGCTATTGCTGTTTTACTCCAAGAGGTGTAATTTGATCAAGGATCCTTCAGAGCCATGCTGCAAAAGATCTGAGTAGGTTGCCATCATTGGTGGAAGGATGCTTCATCCAGCAATACACAGAATTCCTTCCCCAAATGATAAAGATTTTGGTTATGAATATGACTTTTCTGACTCTTGTTTTCTTCCTACCAAGCTTCAAGCAACTCATAGAAAAGATTGTAAGCTGAGTTATGCAATTCTAGCAGGCCAGAAAAGACAAGCTCAGAGGCAAAAACTGATGGCTTTACCGCAGAATTTATTGCAAGTTCTGAGGCTGCATCTTCCAGGTAAGAGAGCCACAGGCAGGAGATCCTTCAAAATGGTTCCTTTTCCAATACTTTCTTCTTAGATAACTGGGGCCTTGGGGTGTCATGAAATAGCCGATTTTCTTTTGAAATTCATTCTTTCTTTTTACTTACAAAGGGGCAAACTCACCCACACTGTGGTTTAGGCTTTCAGGAGATTGGGAATGATTCATCTCCACTGTAACAAGAAGTGTTTCACAGGATATGAAATACTGTTGTCCAACAAGAAAATCCTAGATTGTTTATCCTCTTTTCCTTTATTGAAAATTTTAAATAGAAAAGCTATCTATGCCTGTTATTACAAATCAGACAGGGGAAGCTGATGTTAAACAGTACGTACCCACCTCCTCCTCATTTCATTTCCCTGTGATAAAGGATGTCGCAGCCTGATCTGTGCCCTTCCACGCCTTTCTCAGAATGTACACACACATGTTCCGACAGACATGCAGAGGCACAGCAAGGTTTGAGTGTTTGAGCGCTTGTGGAAGCCTCTCCAACCTTCCCAGTCTGAAGCCAGGTTTTAAACACTGCCTTCATCCTATGTATTTCCAATGTGCTCAACATTTCCCAAGTAGCCGTCCACCCATTCTGCTGGGGGAAATAAGAAGAAGAGTGCTAGAGAGGAGGCACAGTCCTAAGAGGTGGACTCTCTAGAAAAACTGTTCTCCGCTTCCCTCGGATGCCAATGGTTAAAAAAATAATAATAATAATAATCAGGGTCACTGACTCCCTTTCTGAACTCAACTTGTTTCAAAGTGTGAGGATCAACACAATGAGAGAGACCTGTGTAGACCCTTGGGCAAGAAACAGATTCTGGAGACATCTGACCAAGCTACAGAAGCTGAAGAGAGGACAGTTGTTCTAGTTGGATAGCTGGTTCTGGAATATTCAGATGACAGTGAGTGGATAATTCAGGACTCTTACATCTCCTCCTTGGCTTCCTGCTGAGGGTAGTGTCAGGGCTCATTAGCACCTCCACTAGAGGTGGGCCCTTGCTGAGAGAAGAGGTGAGAGCAGTCGATTTACCACTCATTAGCAACTCTGGACAGAGTAGTGGAAGATTGAAGCTATTGGCAAAACGAGAGCACAGTTCTTGGGGCACAGCAAGCCATTCTAATGCTTCTCCATCAGCCGGTCAACCCAGAGTCGACTGCTGGCCCACAGAGCAACGAGCAAGACAAATTATTTGAAGTATTAGTTACTTTACTTAACAACTCAGAGAATAGCCAATGTTGTGCCTTCTATCCATTCTGCAGGGAGAGAACAGTAGTCAAAACAGTAATATTCTTAACCAAAATCTTCATAATTTTTGAATTTTAGAAAAGTGATAAATAAATATTTAGTGTATCTCACACAACATTGTATAAACTTATGCTAAAAATTTGCATATACTTCTAATAAAAACAAGATTCGTTGTTTATGGAAAGGTAAAATGTAACTGTAACTATATTTACACTCAGGGAGTCAACAGCTGCCCCAAAGTAACGTTAATGACAATGAAAGTGAAATAAAATATATAAAATATAACAGATGATTTGCTAAATTCTTGTACCTTCTCAACTACCCTATAAGGTGCGTACTTAACAGTAAGATAAACAAATATTCATAGAAATAAAGAGTTATGCCCAGTCCTCAGTGAGTTGATGATCATTCTCTGATTCCAGAGTACATACTCTTTATGGCTACATTGTGTTGCCCTGATTTTTTGGTACTTCAGTAATGGAGGGAGGGCTATCCATCAAGGGGTGACCCATGATGGACAGAAGACAGTCCTAAATTCTTAGTCAATTCTGTCATGTGAACTCTTGCTAGGGGTCTTTTCTTCTGTGGGTGTCTTCTTTCTTGTCTTTGAAGATCACAACTCTGTCCCTGGGTCTCCCACCTCTTATGTCCTTAGAGTATCTGCCAGATGTTGGTCCATATTCTTGTTTTGTGTGTGTTGCAAAAAGAAATATAGAACGGATAATTAAAAACTCATGAAATTGGTTACCTACAAGGGATGGGTGGGAAGGGGTAGAAGGAATAGACTTCTCTGAGCATAATGCTCAATCGAGTTTTAATTTTGGCAGTATTCTACTGTTTTGTTTATTATTAATATAACTATGGAAGTGAAACAAACAGAAACTATAATCACATTGAGGAAAAATTAGATAACAAATTCAGTTAATTCTGATTGAAGTACTTAACTATATGTCCTCAGTCAAAGGTAAAAAGCTCTATAAACAAATCTTGAGCTCTGACTTAGTAGGTGCTATGATTTGGATATAATTTGAGTATGTCTCCCAAAGATTCATGTTCTGGAAGCTTGGTCCTCAGTGTGACAAATGTGGAACCTTTAAGAGGTGAGCCTCATCCAAGGTAATTAGGTCACTGTGGGGATCAACTTCCGAAGGGATTATTGTTGGTCTTGAGGAGTGAATTGGTTCCCATGAAAGTAAATTGTTATAAAAAGGGTAAGCCTGGCTCCTGAATTGTTCTGGCTTCCTGTCTCACCACTTGATATCTCTCTCTCTCTTTCTCTCTCTCCCTCCCCCCCCACACCCCCATCATGATGCCTTCTCCATGTTGTGAGATAGCCAGAGACCCTCACCATAGACAAGCAGATGCTGATGTTATGCTCTTGAATAACCAGAGCTGTGAGTTAAATAAACTTATAAAGCACTCAACCTCAGGTATTTTGTCATAGCAACAGAAAATGAATTAATAGACAATAGATCTGTTGTTGATACAGAAATAAATGTAGCATTTCTAGAATTATTTTTGCATTATTATTAAAGAACTGAGTGAAAAATAAATATTTTTATTTGGAGAAATAGGATTCTCACTAAAACCAAAAGAAGATACAAATATGGACTAGGGTAAAAGAAAAGAAGAATCCTGTGGTGTTGGTTTGGGATTAGGGTCACTCCTGGCTCTGCTTACTGAAATGGCAATGACTCTCCAATAGCAATGAGCATGGATCTTGGTTTACTCCAAGAATTCAAATAATCCAGTCAACAAATGGGCTAAGGGAATGAATAGACACTTCACAGAAGAAGATCTTCAAGCAATCAACAAACATATGGAAAAATGCTCAACATCTCTAGTAATAAGAGAAATGCAAATCAAAACCACCCTAAGATTCCATCTCACCCCAATTAGAATGGCGATTATCAAGAATACGAGCAACAACAGGTGTTGGCGAGGATGTGGGGAGAAAAGTACACTCATACATTGCTGGTGGGGCTGCAAATTAGTGCAGCCACTCTGGAAAGCAGTGTGGAGATTCCTTAGAAAACTTGGAATGGACCCTCCATTTGACCCAGCTATCCCACTCCTTGGCCTATACCCAAAGGATCTAAAATCAGCATACTACAGAGATACAGCCACATCAATGTTCATAGCTGCTCAATCACAATAGCCAGACTATGGAACCAACCTAGATGCCCTTCAATTGATGAATGGATAAAGAAACTGTGGTATATATATATACAATGGAATATTACTCAGCTATAAAGAATAATAAAATTATGGCATTTGCAGGCAAATGATTGAAATTGGAGAATATCATGTTAAGTGAGATAAGCCAATCTCAAAAATCCAAAAGAGGAATGATCTCACTGATAAGCGGATGATGACATTTAATGGGGGGTGGGAGGGGGACAAGAATGGAGGAAGGAGGGACTGTATAGAGGGAAAAGAGAGGTGGGAGGGGTGGGGGGGAAGGAAAAAAATAATGGAATGAATCAAACATCATTTCTCTATGTAAATAATGAATATGCAAATGGTATGCTGTTACTCCATGTACAAACTGAAACAACATATATTCCATGTGTTTACAATAAAAATAAATTTAAAAAATTAAATTAAAAAAAACAAAAACAAAGAAACACTTGGCCTATGTTTGTCAAGATTGTCGATATCATGAAAGACAAAGAAAAATAATTCTGAAAATTTTCCAAATTTAATAAGAGAAACATGAGTACTATACGTAATGCATAATCATGAATTAGATCCTGGATTTGGTGGGTAAAATTGACATAAAGGATATTATTGGGGCAACTGGTGAAAGTTGACTGTCAAGTATATTTTAGATAGTACTCTTGTATTAATATTAAAATTCCCAAAATTGATCATTGCAGTTAGCTTATGAAGAGAATGTCCTTGTTCTTAGAAGATACAGGCTGAAATTTTTATGGATAAAGAGGTATAATGTATGCAATTTTCTTTCTTATGGCTCAGCAGTAATAATCATAATTAGTAAATGGAGATAGAGATAGATGATGATTCTAAGCTCAGGCGGGCTTGGTGGCGGGACCAAATGTAAGCTCGGCGGGTCTCGACAGGCACAGTTAGCGGCCAAATAAAATGGGACAGAAAGTGGCTGAAGCAAGCTTTATTGGAATTTGGCTCTCAGGCGAAATTCCCAGACCCCCGGGGGTATGGAGACCCGGAGAAAATCGCAAGTGGCCCTGGCTGCCCAGGGATTTTATAGACTAGGATGGGAGGGGGGTCCTGTTGAGTGACAGGTGGGTGTGAAGGGTCAGTGGAACTTTCCATCCACCTTGCTGGGAACTTTCTGGTCACCTTTTGGTGGGCTGGTCTTTGTTCCAGCTGCTCAGCTGTGCCCTCTACAGTCGCCTAATTTCTGACCTAACAATGATGATCATGATAGATATACATAAAGAGGTATGTTAAAATACTAACTGATAAATCTAAGTGAAGAGTATACAGGCAGATCACTGGATAACTTGTAATTTTTCTCAGTTTGAAATATTTTTTAAAATAAAAAAATATTTTTTGTTCATTTTTCTATTTATTTGTTTTTGTACTCCAACCTCTTTATTGGAGAAGTGAGGATTAGAATTTAAATTAGAATTGAACGTGCGGAATGACCAGAGGACTTGGGCTGTGGATAACATACATGTTCCTGGTAGGGAGGGTCAGCAAGGTACTAGAAATCCTTTTCTCAAGTTAGTGTCCTGGGGCACTTAGTCCCCAGCTGTGTGGAGGTTTGTCATCCAGGGGAGTTACAGGATCTTTGAGAAAAGAAAGATATTGTCTATGCAGCTACTGGATCATAAACGTAGGAATCACCCTCCGCTCCAATCAACTCATCACCTAATCCTATTGATTTCTATCTTTTAACTCTACTTCAAATCCATCCCTTCTTTGTGTTCTCTGCCCAGGTCTGGCTTCCTTGCCTACACTTCTATGTCATTTCCCATCATGTCTCCTGGCTTGAGGAGGGCTTCTCCACCCATCCTTCCAATCTCAGAGTGAAATAAAGCCTGCTATTTTGTAGGGCTGCAAGGAGTACTACCAGTCCTATTCTCCCTCAGGATGGCAAAATTTCCTACCACCTCCTGCCACTTCCTGCTGTCCTCCTTTCCTTTCCACTCCTCACACAACCTTTGCTTCAACAATTATAAACTCTTTTTAGTTTCCCAAACACATTGTTGAGGTCTCTGAGAAGGGTCAAAATACCACCCCTCTTCCTGGGTCGTGCTGGGACCTGTGTTAGTCAGCTTTCATCACTGTGATAAAATACCTGAGAAATTCAACTTAAAAGAGTAAAGACTTATTTTGGCTCATGATTTCAGAAGTTTCAGTCCATGGTTACTTGGTTCCATTGATTTGAGGCCTGTGGTGAGGCAGATCATCACAGTAGGAGGGTGTGGTGGAACAAATCTGCTCATCTCATAACAACCAGGCAGTCGGGGTCTGATGACTGAGGGGGAAGGGGAGGAGTTGGAGGCGGAATAGGGAATCAGAACAAGATATAGTCTCCAAGGTCATGCCCCCAAGGGCCTATTCCCTTCAACTAGGTCCTTCCTTCTACAGTTTCCACCAATTCCCACTAGTCAAATCAGCTATGGGGCATCAATAGATTTATCTATGGATGATGTTAGCCTGTGAGTCAGTAATTTCTCAAATCTCCCCTCTAAACACTGTTGCACTGGGGACCAAGTCTTCAACATATGAGCCTTTGGGGGACATTCCAGATCCAAATTTGGAAAATAAAGGATTAAAAAAATAAAAGAAGCAGCAGATAAAGGTAAAACTATCTGTGGCTAAGTGAGGGTAAGATGGAGAATGTTGTTCAGGTCTGTTAGCCTGCAGGCTAGGGGCAGATCTGAGCAGAGCAAGTACCTCCACCTGCATGTCACCCCATAGAGCCCCAGCACCTCAACAGAAAAATTGCCCACCTCCTCAGAGGCCAGCAGGTAAGGGGGCCAGGTTTGTACATCAGGACAATCTGTCCTGTGGATTTCCATGGTTGAAAGAGGTGTTCCCTTTTAACACATGCTAGGCTGTAGAATGTACCCCTGATTTTCCCACCCCTACCTCCCTGGAGATCTTGGGAGGCCTCACCTGAAACAGACCATGTGGCACCCTGATTTTAGATTTCCAGCCTCCAGAATGGTGAGAAAATAAATTTCTGTTGCCCAAGTCACCCAGTCTTTGGTACTTTGTTATGGCATCCTGGAAGACTAGATGTTGAACATATTCTGAATGAAGTTAATCACATCTTCCTCAGTACTACCTGCTTTTATTAAAACTTTTTAAAAAAGTCCGACATGGGCCTCATTTTGAAAGTCCAGTTGGCTGGGTGCTGTGGCACCCACCTGTAATCCCAGCAACTTGGGAGGCTGAGGCAGGAGGATCACAAGTTCAAAGCCAGCCTCAGCAACTTAGAGAGGCCCCAAGGACTTAGTGATATCCTGTCTCAAGGGGCAAAAAAGGGTGGGGGGTGCTGGGGATGTGGCTTAGTGGTTAAATGCCTCTAGGTTCAATCCCTGGTACAAAATAAAATAAAATAAAATAAAACAAACCAATGGTTCTGAAAATCTTATAATAAAAACATTAATCTACATCTCTGCCTGGTTCCCTTTCTTGAGCTCAGCTCCTAGGAAAAGCATTATCCATTCTTTCAATAGTTTTTTTTTTTTTTTTTTTAATGATTAGGGGGTCACACAGTGTTTCTAAGTAATGTTTACACTATAATTCCCTGATTTATCAATTTCAGAAAATAATTATTGACTTCTTATAAGGAGTTAGTACTTTTATGCCCTGCAAACACTTCCCTAGGACCTTCCAAGTTTCTTCCTTCCAACTTAATGAAGTTGCCATTTTCAGCAAATGTTCTGAGATCATGTTATTCTGATCACATAATTGTTGTTTTACTGCTAAGTGAGAAAATATAATGCAATTCCTTTTCCTTTCTTGTATAACTTTTCATTTTCTTATAGACATTGATTTTTCCTTTTCATTAAGCTTAACTTTTTTTTTTTTTAAATCTTGCTATTATAAATTCTTCACAAATCCTCCAACAGAATTCTAAGACTCTTCTGGAAGCTATTTTCCATATAGTTAAATAATTTATTCAATTTTTGTTTCTGCTATCATATTTTGAATGCCCATGAGTTTTATATTGTTTGCCAACATCCCTTTTTAATAGCAAACTTCTTTTGGAGATGCTTTCTCTCTCCAAGGCTACTAATCACAGGATTTGTGTTTAGTTTTGTTTTGTTGTTTTCTTTAGTCTTCTGCTGAGTTTGATTTTTGTATATTTATTTTGATATCTATTTTCCATGGTAAAAGTATTTTCAACTGCCTCAAGATGCAGGGGCTGTTCAATGAACCTAAATTTTTTTTTTTTTTTTTTTTTTTGTCCTCTGAGTCTCTCTTTTTTTTTTATGTAACAAATGGATACATGTTGTCTCTCTGCCCGCAACATGGCGTAAAGGCATACCATTTGTGTAATCATAAATTTACATAGAGTAATGTTGTTTGATTCATTCTGTTATTTTTTCCCTTCCCCCCACCCCTCCCACCCCTCTTTACCCTCTATACAGTACTTTCTTCCTCCATACTTGCCCCCCTCCCTAACCCTAACTCTAACCCTAACATTAACCCTTCCCTCCCCCCCATTATGTGTCATCCTCCACTTATTAGCGATATCATTTGTCCCTTGTCTTTTTGAGATTGGCTTATCTCACTTAGCATGATAGTCTCCAATTTCATCCATTTGCCTGCAAATGCCATAATTTTATCATTCTTTATGGCTGAGTAATATTCCATTGTGTATATATACCACAGTTTATTTATCCACTCGTCAATTGAAGGGCATCTAGGTTGGTTCCACAGTCTGGCTATTGTGAATTGAGCAGCTATGAACATTGATGTGGCTGTATCTCTGTAGTATGCTGATTTTAGATCCTTTGGGTATAGGCCAAGGAGTGGGATAGCTGGGTCAAATGGAGGGTCCATTCCAAGTTTTCTAAGGAATCTCCACACTGCTTTCCAGAGTGGCTGCACTAATTTGCAGCCCCACCAGCAATGTATGAGTGTACCTTTCTCCCCACATCCTTGCCAACACCTGTTGCTTGTATTTTGATAATCGCCATTCTAATTGGGGTGAGATGGAATCTTAGGGTGGTTTTGATTTGCATTTCTCTTATTACTAGAGATGTTGAACATTTTTTCATATGTTTATTGATTGCTTGTACATCTTCTTCTGTGAAGTGTCTGTTCATTTCCTTAGCCCATTTGTCGATTGGATTATTTGTATTGTTGGTGTAGAGTTTTTTGAGTTCTTTATAGATTCTGGAGATTAGCGCTCTATCTGAAGTATGATTGGCAAAGATATTCTCCCACTCTGTAGGCTCTTTCTTCACATTACTGAGTGTTTCCTTTGCTGAGAGAAAGCTTTTTAGTTTGAATCTATCCCAGTGGTTGATTCTAGCTTTTATTTCTTGTGCTATGGGAGTCCTGTTGAGGAAGTCTGGTCCTAGGACGACATGTTGAAGATCGGGACCTACTTTTTCTTCTATAATCTGCAGAGTCTCTGGTCTGATTCCAAGGTCTTTAATCCATTTTGAGTTGAGTTTTGTGCAGGGTGAGAGATATGGGTTTAGTTTCATTCTGTTGCATATGGATTTCCAATTCTCCCAGCACCATTTGTTGAAGAGGCTATCTTTTCTCCATTGCATATTTTTGGCCCTTTTGTCTAGTATTAGAAAGTTGTATTTATTTGGGTTTGTGTCCGTGTCCTCTATTCTGTACCATGGATCTACCTGTCTATTTTGGTACCAGTACCATGCCGTCTTTGTTACTATTGCTTTGTAATAAAGTTGAAGTTCGGGTATTGCGATACCCCCTGCTTCATTTTTCCTGCGAAGGATTGCTTTAACTATTCTGGGTTTCTTATTCTTCCGATGAATTTCATGATTGCTTGCTCTATTTCTGTAAGGTACGTCATTGGGATTTTAATTGGGATTGCATTGAATCTGTATAGCACTTTTGGTAGTATGGCCATTTTGACAATTTTAATTCCAAGAACATGGGAGATCTTTCCATCTTCTAAGGTTTTCTTTAATATCTTTCTTTAGTGTTCTGTAGTTCTCATTGTAGAGGTCTTTCACCTCTTTTGTGAGATTGATTCCCAAGTATTTTATTTTTTTCGATGCTATCGTGAATGGGGTAGTTTTCCTAATTTCTCTTTCTGAGGATTCATCACTTATGTATAAAAATGCATTGGATTTATGAGCATTGATCTTGTAACCTGCCACTTTACTGAATTCACTTATGAGTTCTAAGAGTTTTCTGGTGGAATTTCCTGGTTCCTCTAAGTATATAATCATATCATCCGCAAATAGGGATAGTTTGAGTTCTTCTTTTCCTATTCGTATTCCTTTAATTTCCTTGGTCTGTCTAATTGCTCTGGCTAGAGTCTCAAGAACGATATTGAATAGGAGTGGTGAAAGAGGGCATCCCTGTCGTGTTCCAGTTTTTAGGGGGAATGCTTTCAGTTTTTCACCATTTAGAATGATATTAGACATGGGTTTAGCATAGATGGCCTTTACAATGTTAAGGAATGTTCCCACTATCCCTATTTTTTCTAGTGTTTTGCGCATGAAGGGGTGCTGTATTTTATCAAATGCTTTTTCTGCATCTATTGAAATAATCATGTGATTCTTGACTTTAAGTCTATTGATATGGTGAATTACATTTATTGATTTCCGGATGTTGAACCAACCTTGCATCCCTGGGATAAAACCCACTTGATCGTGGTGCACTATCTTTTTAATATATTTTGTATGCCGATTTGCTAAAATTTTATTGAGAATTTTTGCGTCAATGTTCATTAATGATATCGGTCTGAAATTTTTCTTTCCTCGATTTGTCTCTGTCTGGCTTGGGTATCAGGGTAATATTGGCTTCATAGAATGAGTTTGGGAGGGTACCCTCCTCTTCTATTTCATGGAATACTTTGAGAAGTATTGAATGAGCTCTTCTTTAAAGGTTTTGTAGAACTCGGCTGAGAACCCATCTGGTCCTGGACTTTTCTTTGTTGGTAGGCTTTTGATGACCTCTTCTACTTCATTACTTGAAATTGTTCTATTTAAATTGTGTATGTCCTCCTCGTTCAATTTAGGCAATTCATATGTCTCTAGAAACCTGTTGATGTCTTCGAAATTTTCTATTTTGTTGGAATATAGATTTTCAAAATAGCTTCTAATTATGTTTTGTATTTCAGTCGTGTCTGTTGTGATATTTCCTTGTTCATTTCGAATTGTAGTGATTTGGGTTTTCTCTCGTCTTCTCTCTGTTAGAGTGGCTAAGGGTTTATCAATTTTGTTTATTTTTTCAAAGAACCAACTATTTATTTTGTCAATTTTTTGTATTGTTTCTTTTGTTTCAATTTCGTTGATTTCAGCTCTGAGTTTAACTATTTCCTGTCTTCTACTACTTTTGGTGCTGGTCTGTTCTTCTTTTTCTAGGGCTTTGAGCTGTAGTGTTAGGTTGTTTATTTGTTCATTTTTACTTCTTTTATTGAATGCGCTCCATGAAATAAATTTTCCTCTAAGTACTGCTTTCATAGTGTCCCAAAGATTTTGATATGATGTTTCTTTGTTCTCATTTACCTCTAAGAATTTTTAAATTTCCTTCCTAATATCTTCTGTTATCCATTCATCATGTAATAGCATATTGTTTAATCTCCAGGTGTTGGAGTAGCTTCTGTTTTTTACTCTTTCATTTATTTCTAACTTCAATCCATTATGATCTGATAGAATACAAGGTAGTGTCTCTATCTTCTTGTATTTGCTTACATTAGCTTTGTGGCATAATATATGGTCTATTTTAGAGAAGGATCCATGTGCTGCTGAGAAGAAAGTGTATTCGCTCTTGGTTGGATGGTATATTCTATAAATGTCCGTTAAGTCTAAATTATTGATTGTGTTATTGAGATCTATGGTTTCTTTGTTCAATTTTTGTTTGGAAGATCTGTCCAGTGGTGAGAGAGGCATGTTAAAATCACCTAGTATTATTGTGTTATGGTCTATTTGGTTTCTGAAATTGAGAAGGATTTGTTTGACATACATGGATGAGCCACTGTTTGGGGCATAGATGTTTATGATTGTTATGTCTTGCTGATTTATGGTTCCCTTAAGCAGTATGTAATGTCCTTCTTTATCCCTTCTGACTAGTTTTGACTTGAAGTCCACATTATCTGAAATGAGGATGGATACCCCAGCTTTTTTGCTGAGTCCATGTGCATGGTATGTTTTCCCCCATCCTTTCACCTTTAGTCTATGGGTATCTCTTTCTACGAGGTGAGTCTCTTGCAGGCAACATATTGTTGGATCTTTCTTTTTGATCCAATCTGCCAGTCTATGTCTTTTGATTGATGAGTTCAGGCCATTAATATTCAAGGTTATTATTGAGATATGATTAGTATTCCCGGTCATTTGGTTCATTTTATTTATTTATTTATTTATTTATTTTGAGATGACTTGGTTCTTCCTTTATTTGACAATTCCTTTAGGATAGTTCCTCCCATTGCTGATTTGTTTCTTTGTTTTTCATATCTTCCTCGTGGAATATTTTGCTGAGAATGTTCTGTAATGCTGGCTTTCTTTTTGTAAATTCTTTTAGCTTTTGTTTATCATGGAAGGATTTTATTTCATCATCAAATTTGGAGGTAAATTTTGCTGGGTATAAGATTCTTGGTTGGCATCCATTTTCTTTCAGGGCTTGAAAAATGTTGTTCCAGGCCCTTCTAGCTTTTAGGGTCTGGATTGAAAAATCTGCTGATATCCGTATTGGTTTCCCCCTGAATGTAATTTGATTCCTCTCTCTTGCGGCCTTTAAAATTCTGTCTTTATTTTGTATGTTAATTATTTTCATTATAATGTGCCTTGGTGTGGGTCTGTTGTAATTTTGTATATTTGGAGTCCTATAAGCCTCTTATACTTGATCTTCCATTTCATTCTTCAGATTTGGGAAATTTTCTGATAGTATTTCATTGAATAGATTGTTCATTCCTTTGGTCTGTTTCTCTAAGCCTTCCTCAATCCCAATAATTCTTAAATTTGGCCTTTTCTTGATATCCCATAGTTCTTGGAGATTCTGTTCATGATTCCTTACCATCTTCTCTGTTTGTTCAACTTTGTTTTCAAGGTTAAATATTTTGTCTTCAATATCTGATGTTCTGTCTTCCAGGTGTTCTATTCTATTGGTTATGCTTTCTATGGAGTTCTTAATTTGGTTTATTGTTTCCTGCATGTCAAGGATTTCTGTTTGGTTTTTTTTTCAATATCTCTAACTCTTTATTGAAATGATCTTTTGCTTCCTGTATTTGCTCTTTTAACTGTCGATTGGTGCGATCATTCAGTGCCTGCATTTGCTCTTGCATCTCGTCATTTGATTCCCTGATCATTTTAATTATGTACATTCTGAACTCCCTTTCTGTCATTTCTTCTGCCATGCTATCGTTGGGTTTCATTGATGTACCATCTAGATTTGTTTGCAGCATTTTCTTTCCTTGTTTTCTCATATTGTTCAGGTATCAGTTGAACGCTGTGATATTGCAGATTTCCTCTATTGTCTTATAATATCCCTGAAGCTTTCTAGTATATCCCCTCTTAGCCTTCAGTAGCCTGAAGTCTTGGAGGAAGTTGATAATGCGGGGCTCCACAAGGAAGCTGACAACCTAGGGGAGGTGGCCTTCCGGTGGGGTATATTCCCTGCTAGTGGGCAGAGGTACCTTCACTTGCTGATGAATGGTCATCCAAAGGGGAAGTAGGATGTGGGCTGATGCAAGGCCAGTTTGGGTCTGTGTCTCTGATTTTACAGTCCTTTTGGGAGAACCTCACCCGACAGGGAGGACTCACCCAGTGGGAAGGTCTCGCTGGTCGGTTTCCCTCCCAGATGTTCTGATCAATTCACAACTACCTCCTGGGCTGGGCAGCCTTCTTCTGCAATGTTCCCGGGGACCCAGACCTACCTCCTGGGCCTGGAAGCCTCGCCCTTCGCAGATGAATCTCCTTAGGCTGCCTCTCCTCAGAGAAGCTGCCTGCAGTCCTGGAGCCTTCGCTCCGCCCCTCAGTTTGTCTGTGGGGCTCTTCCACCAAGAAGCTGCCTAGGCCCTGGGACCCTACTCTGCACTTTTCGCCTGGCTATGTGGCCCCTCCTCTGAGCAGGCACCTGGAGCCCCTTACAATCGCTTCGAGTCCCAGTGACCCGCCACACGCCTTTTCCTCCGGCAGCCACCTGGTGTTCCCTGCAGTTGCTCTAAGTCCAAGTGACCCACCACACGCCTCCTTCTCCGCCAGGCAGTCACCCAGAGATCTGGTGCGTCACGAGTCCCAGGAACTCACTGTGCACCTTCTTGTCCCGACTGCCACCCGTAGCCCTGGTGCAGTCACTTTGAGCCCAAGCACCCCGCCGCGCTCCTCCTCCTTCTCCAGACAACCCCCCTGTGTTCAGGAGCGGATGCTCTGGGACCAAACCACTCACCATGCTGTTCCACCGGATAGCCGCCCAGAGCCCTGGCGCAGCTGCTCCAATTCCAAGTGACGTGCCGAGCCCGTATTTCTCCTTCTCCTCTGGGCAGCCCCCTGTGTTCAGGGTGGTCGCTTTCAGTCCAAACAGCTCACCAAGCACCTTCTCCTTTGGGCAGCCTCCCAGAGCCCGGGTGGGTTGTGCCGATTCCAAGCACTGTGCCGAGCGGCCTCCTTTTCGATGCTCCCAGTTGTCCGCGTTCACTGCTCCAGCGGGGGGAGGGGCGTCTCGCCGACAGCTCTACTTCACAAAGTTGCCTGCGTTCGGGGACTACTGCCCCATCTGGGACGTCTGCCCAATGGGGGACACTCACCCGGCTGCTTTGAGTTGGTCCCAAGTCTCTCAATATCTCCTCTTCTTGAGTCCTGAGTCCACGCTGCTCCTCCGGATAGCCGCCCAGAGCCCTGGCGCAGCTGTTCCAATTCCAAGTGACGTGCCGAGCCCGTATTTCTCCTTCTCCTCTGGGCAGCCCCCTGTGTCAGGGGTGGTCGCTTTCAGTCCAAACAGCTCACCAAGCACCTTCTCCTTTGGGCAGCCTCCCAGAGCCCGGGTGGGTTGCGCCGAGTCCCAGCGCTGTGCCGAGCGGCCTCCTTTACGGCGCTCCCAGTTGTCCGCGTTCACTGCTCCAGCGGGGGGAGGGGCGTCTCGCTGGCAGCTCTACTTCATGAAGTTCCCTGTTTTCGGGGCTACCGCCCCGTCTGGGACGCCTGCCCAATGGGAGACACTCCCCCGGCTGCTTTGAGTTGGTCCCAAGTCTCTCTATATCTCCTCTTCTTGAGTCCTGAGTCCTGGAGCAACACGAAACGCAGCCACCCTCTAGTCCGCCATCTTGAATCCAGTCCTAAATTGTTGATTGAAGTGCTGTGAGGGTGGCGAGGCTGGTCTGTGTGTAGGGGTGCAGGGTGGGAACTTCTAATAGGATTTTTGAGCAACTTAGCTTTTCCTTTTTTTTCTATTTTCCTTTTCAAAAGCCCCAACTATCATGCTCTGTGTAAGGAATCCCACAGAAATCACGCCGGATATGAGAAATCACATAAGGGAGTTTATTAAGCAAACAGAGTGTCTCCCTGCAGCGTAAGAGAGAAAATGAGAGGAAAAGAAAGGGAAAGAGAAGGGTGCGCACTAGAGAGAGTGGAAAAGTAAGGAGGAGAGAGAAAGTGAGGAGAGAGAGAAGGATGAGAAAAGATGGCGGGGTAGCTACTGTGAAGCAGTTGAATTCTGCCAGGCTAACACGGGACCAATAACGGAGAAGGATACTTGCAAGCTGACTGATGAACCAATAGCTAGCTAGGATGTTCACAGACTGACAGTAGTTGGGAGGCGGGGAAATGGCTGCAACAGAAAGGGCAGGGGAGCAGCTTTGTACATTCCATTCCCCCGTTTCTGTTTTTATAAGAAAATCTTTTGTTCTCCAGTTCTTTCCAAAGCCTTCTCTCTTCTTCCTGCCTAAGTGAGTAGGGCTGGTTTTGCAGGTGAGATGTAAAAAGTCCATTCTCCCGGGGGCAGTCTTCAACTTCCAGACTTCCAGAGGCAGATGGTTTTCATGGACTTCATTTCCTCAATTTGACTGATCCCCTATTTGTACACTAACTGCCTGTCCCCAATTCTGGCTTCATTCCCCCCTCTAATTTTAGGAACTCCTTTACTGCTGTAGGGAAAGGGGGGCGATGACTGTTCTGGCTTCTTCGAGCTGGAAGTGGGCAGCATGGGGCAAGCAGTTTAGAAATTGGGTTAATCGAGGGGTACATGGTAGAAGTCTGGTTGGGCAAGAGCAGGTTGTAAAGACATCTGGGGATGGGTGCTTCTATGAGAGAAGATCAGAAAGACATGAGTACTGAAATGAGATTAATACAATACAAATGTTGCAGAATCTGGAACATGCCAATGAATATCATAAAGATGACAGAAGTCAATAATTCCTCACCAGGGGGTAGAAGAACAAGTAGTTCCCATAACAAGGCCTAGCAAAGGCTGGAGAGGACAAGGCCTTTATTTGGGAAATTTAACATTGTCTAGGTTATCAGGAATGTAAACACAACATTTAGTAGAGATACTAGCAAACATAGATTAAGCCTACCTGTGTCTGTAGGCCTTAAACTGACTAAAACTTCTGACTCTGGCAGTTTCTCTTGATGGTTATCAGGCACATTTGCCTAAGAATCTCTCTTTTGAGGCTTTTAGTCTTTATTCTAGTGGGATAACACAAGTGTACATCTTAAGTTACATTTAACTATTATTTCTTTTAAATGCCCAAGAATGCTTATATTTTGGTTTTAACTGTTTTGCTAGGTGTTTAAGATAAAGCTGGTCAAAGTGACCTGTTCCTGTCTGTTAAAGAGTCATCTGAGTTCCCACAGGGGTCATTCATAGAGAACTTAAGAGCAGGTTAGCTCCACTAGTGCCATTGGTAGGGGTGTATGCAGGGTCTCCTCGATGAGGTGGCTTCCCTTGGAAGCATTCCATGACCCTCCTCTGCAGCAGGTGCACTGAGTAGTTTTTCATTCTCTAGTGGCCTCATCAATCTCCTTGATCAGGAGGTTGTGTGACCCACCCAGAGTTGCAAAGCTCCTTAGAGAAGTCCTCTTGTTCCCTGGGTTCAGGCTGACTTTGAGGGCAAGACCCAAATATGGACTTTTCTTGACCTCTGTTTTTAATCTCAATCTCTAAGTTTGATCTTAACCATCAAGCAAGCCAGTCTCACCAGTCATAAAGTAACAGTACTGGGCATTAACTTCAATGTCTATAACTTTACAGTTATTTACCCCCTTTTATCTAATTGGGGTCTACATTATCTGTCCTATAGGTGATGGCTTTTCAAGTTAATCTATGGTGTACTTCTGCAAAATATCAGGCAACAGTTAGAGCTTACAAGGAAATACAAAATGGAATCACCAACAGTAAAACATTCAGTTTGTGCAATAGCTATCTTGAATTTTGGCTGAGTTATTCATTATATCCCCTGTTTGAGATCACAGTAATTTTTACAACAGACATCAAACTTTTGAACACAACTTTAAATGAGTTAAAGTCTGGCTTACTTTGGAGCCATTCTAACGTGCAGCAGGGTTGTGAGGCAGAGCCTTATCTCAGGTAAGGTGGGGTTTTTCACAAATCTGAGGTAAAATGTTCTAATCCTGAAGCTAATTTTTCCTCTTTTGCCATGACCAGCATGACCAAATTCTCAAGTTCAGTGAGGGGCAAAGGAGTATTAGAAAATAAAGGTTTATAAACACAGATTTTGAAGATTAAGCTGAGATCAGATGGAGCTCTGTTCTCTGATGGAAATGCAGATCTAAAGAATTATGTCAGCAATCTTTATATATGTATGTAAGCATTATTCTTTGTTTTCAGGAAAGTTAACATAACTCTTTTCAGGACTGCAAAGTGCAATGTTAGGAGCTCTGTGTAGCTCTCAAGGAAGTCCACTGTCCAAAGTTACTGTAAGGTGGGCAGGAGCCAGAGAAGAGAGCTGATGAAACACTGGTTATCTAGCAAAATAATTCCTTCCTGCCCAAGAGCTGTATGCCTGAGATCAATGTCAGAGCTGATCCCATTTTTGCTACTGCGCATTACACTCTTTCATTTTAAGAAGTCCCATATGTGTTGACTCTAATTAAAAAAACCAAGATATCAGACAAGTGTACCAACAGTATTTGCCATCTCTTTCCTGTGGAAGAAAAGTCCTAGAAAAAATGATGTTAGACATTTTATAAACATCAACATTTAATGAGTTTGACCACCTAGAGACTTGTGAGTTAATATTAAAGACATTTTGCTTCTATTAGTTTACCCAATTTAAATTGAACCTTTTAAATCACGTGAATTAAAAGTATTTGGATCCATTTTTTTAAATTTTAATTTTTATGCATGCTTATATTTAACACAAAAGTAAAGGCTTGTAATGTTTATCTCCATTGCAATGTAACAGATGTTCAAAAATAACTCTAGAGTTGGGTAAAAAGAACTGATCAAAAATCATTAACCTAGGTATGTAGGATCAAAATTGTGAGCTCAAAAATATAGTATTTAGGAAAAACAAAAGTCCTAGAAGAAAAATGATAATGGCCATTAATTATAGCATGAGAAAATGGGAAAGAGAAGGGCAGAGAGAAGAGGAAAAGGGAGAGATAAAGTGTTGTGTTGCAGCCCAGGAGAAATTTAAAATGGACACTTTTTTCCCTTGGGTTTGAGACTGGTTTCCCACTGAGCATTCTGGCTTCCTTCATTTACATTTCAATGTAAGCCTTGACTGAGATCTGGATCTGAAAGGAGCTAACGGGTTCTAGCAGAAACTTGATGCCTAGGGCATTTTAACCCTTATTCCTGGTTAGTAATCAATTCAGGTTTGGATGCAGAAAATTGTGAAACATTATCTCCCACTACTTGTGGGGAATGGGGCTGCTATATCATACTCCTTACTGGGACATTCCACTGATGGTTGGGCTGGTTACTCTCTCCACACTGGCATATGTGGGTCCTCATGGCAGGAGGACTAGGTGGGCTGGGCTGGGGAATGAAAGCAGAAACAGCTGAGTCAAAGTTGGAGGAGGAGGAGGGATTAAAAGGGGGAGAAGAAGGAGGCGTTCAAGTTTGCAGGAAGAGCATAGAAGCGCAAGAAAGAAGAGACTTGAAGATAAGGAATCCCTTTCCATCTGCCCACTTGCTCATGGAAGCTGTGTGCCATTATGCGGCCATTTTGGATTGATTATCTAAAGGGTACTGTGGCCAAATATAATCAAGTTTTGATGGCTTTAATTTGGGGGTCAGGCGAAGGGTTCCCAGGGGTGAATCTGCCGGAATGGAGGACCCAGATCCTGTGGTGGAGACTGATACAGCCAAGTCTGTGCCCCGGCATCCCGAGGCCACAGAGTAGCCAGCTGGAGACGAGAAGGTGGCACATAGATGGTGTCGTCACACAAACATCAATGTGGGGCCAGACAAAAGCCGAGAAGAGTTGAGGACCTGATATCAGGGTTTTTGAGTATGAGTGCGAGTGGGAGCATTAAGATGAGCCTCAACCCTGAGTGAGAATCTCCACCATAAAATCAGGAACCCACCTGGCAGATAAGACCAACTATAGGGGCCAGGTGTAACTATAAAAGTTGTGGCTGGAGGTAAC
This sequence comes from Sciurus vulgaris, assembly GCF_902686455.1. NCBI lineage: Eukaryota > Metazoa > Chordata > Mammalia > Rodentia > Sciuridae > Sciurus > Sciurus vulgaris. The sequence continues at coordinate 54,930,687 of NC_136467.1, forward strand.
CCCACACCTCAGCCACCTCGAGAGCCCCGGGCACTCGATGGTCGCTTCTCAGGTCAGCAGAGGTGTGTTTAAGTGGTCTAGAGTGGGGACCTGTCTAAGGGAACTCACCAATCTGAAGTCCGGTGTTGCATACAAAAAGCTGAGCGTCCGGGCCAATGGAAGGTGGGGCCGTGTCTGGGGGCACTGGGGCATCGGATGGGGTTCCACTTGCCTAAGAGGCAGTGGAAGGACCCATCCCGAGTCATGGCACCAATGCAAGGAATCCCACGGAAACCACGTCAAACACAGGAAATCACATAAGGGAGTTTATTAAGCAAATAGAGTGTCTCCCTGCAGGGTAAGAGAGAAGATGAGAGGAAAAGAAATTCAACAAGAAAGGGTGCGCACAAGAAAGAGTGTGAAAGCGAGGAGGATAGAGAAAGTGAGTAGGAAAGAGAGAAGGATAAGAAAAGATGGTGGGGTAGCTACTGTGAAGCAGTTGAATTCTGCCAGGCTAACAGGGGACCAATAATGGAGAAGGATACTTGCAAGCTGACTGATGAACCAACAGCTAGCTAGGATGTTCACAGACTGACAATAGTTTGGAGGCGGGGAAATGGCTGCAACAGAAAGGGCGGGGGGAGCAGCTTTGTACTACGCTCTGGATGTCTGTTCTCTGGGGCTGTTCATTTTCTCCAGAGAAAACCTACGGACCTCCTGCCTGAGGCGTGGCCATCTCAGTCGTGGGGAACCAAGGGGGCTGGGCGACTCCTACTTTGTCAAAATTCACTCTCAGAGCAGCACTTTGTCACCCTCTGCTGTGACTACCGACACCCTGTGTGCTATTCTCCAAGAATAAACCTAACTGGGCAGGGTGGCAGGGGGCCCTTTGGCTGCTCCATCTTGGCAGCAACCTAGGACCTCATTTCTCCTTAAACAAATTTCAGAGAAACTTCTCATTCTCCACCTTGTGCCCGCCACCACCTCTCATAGTTCAGGGGTCTGAATTTTCCACACTCCCCAGGATTCTTTCACCCAGAAGACCTCTACAGGCACTGGCCAGTCATATTTCTCTGTTCCTCTACTTGCTCTATTTTCTACCCTACCAAATTCAGTGAAGGTTCTCATTCATCGTCTTCCACAATTCTCTTTGTCCTTTTGGGTTTGTGCATGTTCATTTTTATTCTTTTGCATTCATTTTAAGGTGGATTAAGGAGGGAGCAGAGATGAACATTCATGTGCAAGTCACTCTGCTTAATTGGAAGTGCATTCCATGTGCCCTCCTGAGCTTACTTGTGCTTCTGCTTGGTGCTCTCTCTAGTCTGTTGTTACTGTTTTACTCTCCTATGGTGCTCCTGAGGGTGGTGGTCTCTTTACATTCCCACCCCTGTATCACTGGAAATTAATTTGCATAGCTGGTACTATTGGAAAGCTGGAGAATAAAGTAGATGACCACTTAAGACCTCATCAATACTATTCTCTCTCAAACATCCTCCTGATGAGAGGGATTTTTCCAGATTGAAGCAGAAATAGCCAACTCCTACTCAGACTGCCTTTTATTTACAGTACGTACAGCTTTCCTTGACTCTTTCAGAGAAGTGCTTGTTTTACTTGGAAGTAATTGCTTTTCAAAGACTGGCAACTCTAATTAGTTACCAGGTGAGTGAAGCTAATAAGAAAGGTCTCCTGACCGAGTGAGCAAAAGCAACAGAACCAAACGTATAGTGGATTTTTCTCCCCATCTTGCAAACCAAATAGGTCCTGTGTGTCTACATAATTGAAAGAAAATTGACTTGCATTATCTAAGATGCATTTTCTTCCATGTGCACAAAGAACTGGATCCTCAGTCGGAGACCTCTGAGGTCCAGGAAAGAGCTGTGCTGAGGAGTGTGTCCACTTACCTCTTAAGGAGACGGAATGGGGGCACCATTCTGCTGCTTCTGGGGAAGATTCTGAAATGCTCTGGCAGTTTCCTTAATAAATGACTACAAACCGGGTGGCTTAGAACAGCCCTCTCACTCCCTCACCGTTTAAGAGGCTACAGGTCACCCATCCAGGTGTCATCAGGGTTGGTCCTTCTGGAGGCTCTGAGGGGGGATCCATTCCATGCCTCTGCCCTAGCTTCTGGTGCTGGCAGGTAATCCTTGGCATTCCTCGGTTTTGAAGGAGAGAAAAATATAATTTCTTCTCTTATCTGTCACAAGTTCTTAGCTGGGACAGATTCCTGTTAACCAAAGGCAGACAAACATGAGAAAGACAAAAAAATTTAATAACATATGCCGTGTCTGTCATGCAGGAAGGAAGTAACTTTATCTGGAACAATACCCTCTCTCAGTGGCTGGGTGTCTGTCTTAAATGACATTTTAACCAAAAAAGCCAAAAGTGTCAGAGTGACAAGATGAAGGAGCAAGAAGTTTCAGGCCCAGGAGGCTGGAGAACAGTGAGAAAGTTAGTTGAGTCTGCTCCCAGACTCCTCAGGCCCAGAGGTGGGATGTATGTCCCTGGCTTTAGATGGGAGAGGCGGGGAAACAGGAAGATCTTGTGTATGTGTGAATCTCTGTCCTGCCATCGGACAAACAGAGGGAAAGGCAAAGAGACCTCCTGCCTCCTGTCTTTAGCTCGACAATCCTTTGTTTTCTTCAGCTCTGTATCTATATCATTCCAATTTCTGCCTCCATCTTCACATGGCCTTCTTCCTGCTGTGTGGCAGTGTCTCTCCAGCTCTTCCTCTCATTGTAAGGACACCAGCCTTTGGTTTTAGGGCCCATCATAATCCAACGTGGCTTCATCTTAGCATGGTAACACATGCAAAGATCCTATTTCCAAATAGGGTTACATTCTAAGGTTCCGGGCGGACATAAATCTTTTGGTCATATTCTTTACTCCAGTTCATTGCCTAAGACTCTTATCTTCCTGCCCTTAATTCTAGTTATAATTTTAGAGACAATATTTGTAATCAAATACTTTCCCCAATTCACATAGGAGAGGACCAAAGAAACACCTGGAGGTGCCTGGAAGAAGGGGAAGCTGGGCGTGCAGGTGAGGCTCCCCTCCTGAGCAGAGATTCCTAACCTTGGCTGCACATTGGAATCACTCTCATTTAAAGAAAAATCCTGCTGCTCAGGCATCAGTAGTTTTTAGAGCATGCCAAGTGTCCATGCCAGTGTGCAACCCAGATGCTCCAGGGACTCTTCCCCAAACCCTTCTGATGAGGCTGCCTTACCTGAGTTCCTATGGCCTCTGTTGATGCAGACCCTGCACAGGTGTGCCCTTGCTGCCTGCAGAGAAATTAGCAACAGAGGTTTATCTCTGATCCTTCATTTTGCTTTCAAAGCTGACTCCATAGGTACTGAAAACTCAAAAGTTAATAAGGATAAAGAATATTTGTAGGGGGCTCACTTTTAATTTTATATTTTAAAAAAATTGTATTTATCAGAGTAGCTTGGTCATCATAGAGATTTTAAAACCCCCAAATGCACAGGGAAGAAATCACCCACTCTATCCCTCTTGGGGGAAAAAAATAATTTGATGAATGTTCTAATGATCTTTTCTATGCATCTTTAAGAATGCAATATGTTTTTTCACAATATCATTAAATACATATCAATAAATATTTTCCACTAAGTAGTCCTTGGATTTTAAAAGGCTATATATAATTCCTTTGCAGAGAATATTCTGTAATTATTTAACCAGTCACTATAAGGGGATGTAGGAAAACTTCCTGCTGTCCAATTAGTGAGACTAAAAGCCAAAGAGCTAAGGAGCAGAGGCCCTGCCTCCTCTCCATCCTATGGAGAAGTCTCAGAGATATCCCCACAATGCTCTGCCACTTCAGCCTACTATCTCCCACCTCTGCCTCCGCCCCTGCTCCAGGCTCCATATGCCCAAGATCCAGGAATTGGAAGAGGCATTGGATAGGGAGTTATTGACCTAGGGGAGAATACTCTGCTGGGCCTTGATCCAGATGAATCACAGGCTTTGGGAGTGACCCCAAGGAGAAACAGGCATCTTGTTCTCCATCCTTAGCTTAGAGAGTGACATATCTGATTTGCATTCTGTCCTGATAGAGCAGGACAAAGGAACTGGTAAGAGACAGCTTTGCAAAGGAGGAAGCACCTACTGTTGCCCCACCCCCACCTTATTTGGTATGAAAGGTATGAATGAGTTGCTGGTGGCCTAGTGGATGTCTTGGAGAGAGGCCAGACTTGTGCTGCCTTGCTGGCACCCTACCCAGAGGACAAGAGCCTGCAAGGAAAGGACCCAGCAGCAAGACCTGTGGAATTCTCTAATGTGGATTGGAATTAAGTGGGGAGCGTGGGCACAGAAGTGTTTCCCCTCTGAGGTCACTGTGTGGAGGAAAGCATCCCAAAGATCTCCCAAAGAATTTACCCCAACACACAAGGGACTGGGATTGTCAGTACCAGAGGACATGAAACCAAGAAAGGACCACACCAGCTAAAAAGACCTTTGTCCTTTCTTATTTCTTCCATCCCTACCCCTCCCAGAGGACCTGGAAGCTGCAGAGTGAGGGAGGAGGGAATATGAAAGACCAGCCCATGCCTTGTTCCAGGGCTGCTACCAGCCTGGAGAAAGGAAGGGCATTGAGTTGGAGGAAAGAGAAGACCACTTTGGTTTTAATACATGCATGCCATGGACCGAGCAGATCATCTCTAGGAATTTATCTAGGGAATAATCAGAAATATGCTTATGTAGTAAAATAATTGCCACACATGAAAAATATTTCCCTGTATCCAAAATAATCTGTAATTTTTATGTTAAAAGTTATTTCAATAGCAGTTCACAGAATTTTTTATTAATTGTAAACAAATGGGATACATGTTGTTTCTCTGTTTGTACATGGCGTAAAGGCATACCATTTGTGCAATCATAAATTTACATAGAGTAATGTTGTTTGATTCATTCTGTTATTTTTTCCCTTCCCCCCACCCCTCCCACCCCTCTTTACCCTCTATACAGTACTTCCTTCCTCCATACTTGCCCCCCTCCCTAACCCTAACTCTAACCCTAACACTAACCCTTCCCTCCCCCCCCATTATGTGTCATCCTCCACTTATTAGCGATATCATTCATCCTTTGGCTTTTTGAGATTGGCTTATCTCACTTAGCATGATAGTCTCCAATTTCATCCATTTGCCTGCAAATGCCATAATTTTATCATTCTTTATGGCTGAGTAATATTCCATTGTATATATATACCACAGCTTCTTTATCCACTCATCAATTGAAGGGCATCTAGGTTGGTTCCACAGTCTGGCTATTGTGAATTGAGCAGCTATGAACAATGATGTGGCTGTGTCTCTGTAGTATGCTGATTTTAAGTCCTTTGGGTATAGGCCAAGGAGTGGGATAGCTGGGTCAAATGGCGGGTCCATTCCAAGTATTCTAAGGAATCTCCACACTGCTTTCCAGAGTGGCTGCACTAATTTGCAGCCCCACCAGCAATGTATGAGTGTACCTTTCTCCCCACATCCTCGCCAACACCTGTTGTTGCTCATATTCTTGATAATCGCCATTCTAATTGGGGTGAGATGGAATCTTAGGGTGGTTTTGATTTGCATTTCTCTTATTACTAGAGATGTTGAACATTTTTCCATATGTTTGTTGATTGCTTGTAGATCTTCTTCTGTGAAGTGTCTATTCATTTCCTTAGCCCATTTGTCGACTGGATTATTTGAATTCTTGGAGTGAAGTTTTTTGAGTTCTTTATAGATTCTGGAGATTAGTGCTCTATCTGAAGTATGATTGGCAAAGATATTCTCCCATTCTGTAGGCTCTTTCTTCGCATTGCTGATAGTTTCCTTTGCTGAGAGAAAGCTTTTTAGTTTGAATCTATCCCAGTGGTTGATTCTAGCTTTTATTTCTTGTGCTATGGGAGTCCTGTTAAGGAAGTCTGGTCCTAGACCAACAAGGTGAAGATTTGGACCTACTTTTTCTTCTATAATCTGCAGAGTCTCTGGTCTGATTCCGAGGTCCTTAATCCATTTTGAGATTAGTTTCGTGCATGGTGAGAGATATGGGTTTAGTTTCATTCTGTTGCATATGGATTTCCAATTCTCCCAGCACCATTTGTTGAAGAGGCTATCTTTTCTCCATTGCATATTTTTGGCCCCTTTGTCTAGTATGAGAAAATTGTATTTATTTGGGTTTGTGTCCGTGTCCTCTATTCTGTACCATTGATCTACCTTTCTATTTTGGTACCAATACCATGCCGTTTTTGTTACTATTGCTTTGTAGTAGAGTTGAAGATCTGGTATTGCAATACCCCCTGTTTCACTCTTCCTGCTAAGGATTGCTTTAGCTATTCTGGGTTTCTTATTCTTCCAGATGAATTTCATGATTGCTTGCTCTATTTCTGTAAGGTACGTCATTGGGATTTTAATTGGAATTGCATTGAATTTGTATAGCACTTTAGGTAGTATGGCCATTTTGACAATATTAATTCTTCCTATCCAAGAACATGGAAGATCTTTCCATCTTCTAAGGTGTTCTTTAATTTCTTTCTTTAGTGTTATATAGTTCTCATTGTAGAGGTCTTTCACCTCTTTTGTGAGATTGATTCCCAAGTATTTTATTCTTTTCGAGGCTATTGTGAATGGGGTAGTTTTCCTAATTTCTCTTTCTGAAGATTCATCACTTATGTATAAAAATGCGTTGGATTTATGGGCATTGATCTTGTAACCTGCTACTTTACTGAATTCACTTATGAGGTCTAAGAGTTTTCTGGTGGAATTTCCAGGTTCCTCTAAATATATAATCATGTCATCAGCGAACAGGGATAGTTTGAGTTCTTCTTTCCCAATTCGTATCCCTTTAAATTCTTTGGTTTGTCTAATTGCTCTGGCCAGAGTCTCAAGAATGATGTTGAATAGAAGTGGTGAAAGAGGGCATCCCTGCCTTGTTCCAGTTTTTAGGGGGAATGCTTTCAGTTTTTCACCATTTAGAATGATATTAGCCATGGGCTTAGCATAAATGGCCTTTACAATGTTAAGGAATGTTCCCACTATCCCTATTTTTCTAGTGTTTGAGCATGAAGGGGGTGCTGTATTTTATCAATGCTTTTTTCTGCATCTATTGAAATAATCATGTGATTCTTGACTTAAGTCTATTGATATGGTGAATTACATTTATTGATTTCCTGATGTTGAACCAACCTGCATCCCTGGGATGAAACCAACTTGATCATGGTGCACTATCTTTTTAATATGTTTTTGTATGCGATTTGCTAAAATTTTGTTGAGAATTTTTGCATCGATGTTCATTAAGGATATTGGTCTGAAATTTTCTTTCCTTGATGAGTCTCTGTCTGGTTTAGGTATCAGGGTGCTATTGGCTTCATAGAATGAGTTTGGGAGGGTTCCCTCCTCTTCTATTTCATGGAATACTTTGAGAAGTATTAGAATGAGCTCTTCTTTAAAGGTTTTGTAGAACTCGGCTGAGAACCCATCTGGTCCCGGACTTTTCTTTGTTGGTAGGCTTTTGATGACTTCTTCTATTTCAGTACTTGAAATGGGTCTATTTAAATTGTTTATGTCCTCCTCGTTCAGTTTAGGCAATTCATATGTCTCTAGAAACCTGTTGATGCCTTCAAAATTTTCTATTTTGTTGGAGTATAGATTTTCAAAATAGCTTCTAATTATGTTTTGTATTTCAATCCTGTCTGTTGTGATATATCCTTGTTCATTCCGAATTTTAGTGATTTGGTTTTTCTCTCGTCTTCTCTTTGTTAGTGTGGCTAAAGGTTTATCAATTTTGTTTATTTTTTCAAAGAACCAACTATTTATTTTGTCAATTTTTTGTATTGTTTCTTTTGTTTCAATTTCATTGATTTCAGCTCTGAGTTTAACTATTTCCTGTCTTCTACTCCTTTTGGTGCTGTTCTGTTCTTCTTTTTCTAGGGCTTTGAGCTGTAGTGTTAGGTTGTTTATTTGTTGAGTTTTACTTCTTTTATTAAATGCGCTCCATGAAATAAATTTCCCTCTAAGTACTGCTGTCATAGTGTCCCAGAGATTTTGATATGATGTTTCTTTGTTCTCATTTACCTCTAAGAATTTTTTTAATTTCTTTCCTAATATCTTCTGTTATCCATTCATCATATAATAGCATATTGTTTAATCTCCAGATGTTGGAATAGTTTCTGTGTTTTACTCTTTCATTTATTTCTAACTTCAATCCATTATGATCTGATAGAATACATGGTAGTGTCTCTATCTTCTTGTATTTGCTAACATTAGCTTTGTGGCATAATATATGGTCTATTTTAGAGAAGGATCCATGTGCTGCTGAGAAGAAAGTGTATTTGCTCTTGGTTGGGTGGTATATTCTATAAATGTCTGTTAAGCCTAAATTATTGATTGTGTTATTGAGATCTATGGTTTCTTTGTTCAATTTTTGTCTGGAAGATCTGTCCAGTGGTGAGAGAGGCGTGTTAAAATCACCTAGTATTATTGTGTTATGGTCTATTTGGTTTCTGAAATTGAGAAGGATTTGTTTGACATACATGGATGAGCCACTGTTTGGGGCTTAGATGTTTATGATTGTTATATCTTGCTGATTTATGCTTCCCTTAAGCAGTATGAAATGACCTTCTTTATCCCTTCTGACTAACTTTGGCTTGAATTCCACATTATCAGAAATGAGGATGGATACTCCAGCTTTTTTGCTGAGTCCATGTGCATGATACGTTTTTCCCCATCCTTTCACCTTTAGTCTATGGGTATCTTTTTCTATGAGGTGAGTCTCTTGCAGGCAACATATTGTTGGATCTTTCTTTTTAATCCAATCTGCCACTCTATGTCTTTTGATTGATGAATTCAGGCCATTAACATTCAGGGTTATTATAGAGATATGATTTGGTTTCCTGGTCATTTGGTTCATTTTTTAAATTTTATTTATTTATTTGTTTGACACAACTTGTTTCCTCCTTATTTGACAATTCCTTTAGGATAATTCCTCCCTTTGCTGATTTGCTTCTTTGTTTTTCATCTCTTCCTCATGGAATATTTTGCTGAGAATGTTCTGTAATGCTGGCTTTCTTTTTGTAAATTCTTTTAGCTTTTGTTTATCATGGAAGGATTTTATTTCATTGTCAAATTTGAAGGTAAGTTTTGCTGGGTATAAGATTCTTGGTTGGCGTCCATTTTCTTTCAGGGCTTGAAAAATGTTGTTCCAGGCCCTTCTAGCTTTTAGGGTCTGGATTGAAAAATCTGCTGATATCCGTATTGGTTTCCCCCTGAATGTAATTTGGTTCTTTTCTCTCACAGCCTTTAAAATTCTGTCTTTATTTTGTATGTTAGGTATCTTCATTATAATGTGCCTTGGTGTGGGTCTGTTGTAATTCCGTGCATTTGGAGTCCTATAAGCCTCTTGAACTTGATTTTCCATTTCATTCTTCAGATTTGGGAAATTTTCTGATATTATTTCATTGAATAGGTTGTTCATTCCTTTGGCTTGCTTCTCTAGGCCTTCCTCAATCCCAATAATTCTTAAATTTGGCCTTTTCATGATATCCCAAGTTCTTGTAGATTCTGTTCATGATTTCTTACCATCTTCTCTGTTTGTTCAACTTTGTTTTCAATATTAAATATTTTGTCTTCAATGTCTGAGGTTCTGTCTTCCAGGTGTTCTATCCTATTGGATATGCTTTCTATGGAGTTCTTAATTTGGTTTATTGTTTCCTTCATGTCAAGGATTTCTGTTTGTTTTTTTTTTCAATATCTCTAACTCTTTATTGAAATGATCTTTTGCTTCCTGTATTTGCTCTTTTAACTGTCGATTGGTGCGATCAATCAATGCTTGCATTTGCTCTTTCATCTCATCATTCAGTGCATGCATTTGCTCTTTCATCTCATCGTTTGCTTCTCTGATCATTTTAATTATGTACATTCTGAACTCCTTTTCTGTCATTTCTTCTGCCATGCTGTCACTGGGTTTTATTGATATAACATCTAGATTTGTTTGCAGCATTTTCTTTCCTTGTTTTCTCATATTGTTCAGGTATCAGAGGACCGCTGAGATATTGCAGATTTCCTCTATTGACTTACAATGTCCTTGAAGATTTCTATATATATCCCCCCTTAGCCTTCAGTAGGCTGAAGTCTTGGAGGAAGTTGATAATGCGGTGCTCCACAAGGAAGCTGCCTCTCTAGGAGTAGTGGCCTTAAGGTGGGGTATAATCCCTGCTAGTGGGCAGAGGTGCCTCCACTTGTTGACCAATGGTCATCCAAAGGGGACCTAGGCTGTGGGCTGAGGCAAGGCCTGTTTGGGCCTGAGTCTCTGGTTTTACCGTCCTTGTGGGGAAACCTCACCCAGCAGGGAAGACTCACCCGGTGGGGAGGTCTCGCTGGTCAGTTCCCTCCTAGAGGTTCCCCTCAATTTACAGCTACCGCCTGGGCTGGGCTGCCTTCCTCTGCAAAGTTCCCAGGGGCCCGGCCCTACCTCCTGGGCCTGGGAGCCTCACCCTTTGCAGATGACTCTCCTTAGGCTGCCCTTCCTCAGAGAATCTGCCCGCAGGCCTGGAACCTTCGCTCCGCCCTAAGCGTGTCTCTGTGCGGCTCTTCCACCAAGAAGCCTCCTAGATCCTGGGACCCTGCTCTGCACCTAATCGCCTGGCTATGCGGCCCCTCCTCTGAGCAGCCACCTGGGGCCCTGTACAACCGCTCTGAATCCCAGAGACCTGCCACACGCCTCTTCCTCCAGACAGCCGCCCAGTATTCCAGTGCGGTCACTAAGAGTCCAAGAAACTCACTGCGTGCCTCCACCTCCACCAACCCCCCGTAGCCCTGGGCAATCAATCACTCCGAGTCGAAGTGACCCTCCCCGTTCCTCCTCCTTCTCCAGATAACCCCCCGGGTGTTCAGGAGCGGTCGCTCTGAGTGGCTCTGAGTCCACGTGACCCGCAGCACGGGTCCTCTGGGCAACCGCCCGGAGCTCTGGTGCGGCCACTCAAGACCAAGCGTCCCACCACGCTTCTCCTCCAGGCAGCCCCCCTGTGTTCAGGAGCTGTCACTTTAAGTCCAAACAACTCACCACTCACCTTCTCCTCTGAGCAGCCGCCTGGAGCGCTAATGCAGTCACTGCAAGTCCAAAGGTCCTGCCGCGCTCCTCCTCCTCGTCCTCCTACTCCTCCGGGCACGCCCCGGGGTTCAGAAGTGGTCTGAGTCCAAACAGCTCGCCACGCAGCTTCTCCTCTGGCAACCGCCTGTAGCTGTGGTGCAGTCACTCCGAATCCAAGTGGCCACGCTCCTCCTCCTCCTCCTCAGCGCAGGCCCCGGTGTCCTGAGTCCACGCAGCTCTCCTCGCCACTCCTTCCCTGGGCAGCCGCCGGAGCCCCAGTGGTTGCTCCGAGTCCCAGCGCTGTGCCGAGCGGCCTCCTTTACAATGCTCCCAGCTGTCCGAGTTCACTGCTCCAGCGGGGGGAGGGGCGTCTCGCCAGCAGTTCTACTTCATAAAGTTTCCTGCGTTCCGGGACCACCGTCCCATTCGGGACGCCTTCCCAAGGGGTGAGAGTCACCCGGCTGCTTTGAGTTGGTCCCAAGCGTCTCAATATCTCCTCTTTTGAATCCTGAGTCCTGGAGCAACGTGAAATGCAGCCACCCTCTACGCCGCCATCTTGAAACCCCCCTCACAGAATTTTTGAAATCTTATTTATATATATATATTTATAATATAGTAACCCCTATAATTAAATCACTCATAGAAGTTTTATTTTATTCTACCTATTTATTTAATACTCCTGGTTAGAGTTTTTAATCTTTTTTTAAAAATTATTGGGACATTATAGTTATGTAATAATGGGCTTGTTACAAATCCGTACCTGCCCGTAACATAATCTGGTAAATTTTATTCCTCAGTACTTCTCCTTTTCTCCACCTCTTCCCTCCCCTGATCTTCAAGAAAAGGAGTATTTATTCATTTATTTTTAGTACAGGGGATTTAACCCAGGGGTGCTTAACCACTGAGTCACACCCCTAATCCCTTTTGTTTTTTATTTAGAGACAGGTTCTTGATAAGTTGCTTAGGGTCTCACTTAGTTGCTGACGCTGGTTTTGAACTTGCAATCCTCCTGCCTCAGCCTCCAGAGCCAAGAAAAGGAGTTTTAAACAGTGGGTCCTTACAGTGTTGAGGACACCATGTTCCAGTTAATATTGCTACAACAACAACAAAACCACCCCAAATACAGTGGGGTAAACAACAGCCAGGGGATTATGCTCATGGGTTTTGTGGGCCAGGGATTTGGATAAAGCACAGCAGGGATATCTCTGCCTTAAGATTCCATTGTCTCAGCTAGGAAGTTGAATGATTGGGGTGTCTCAAACATCTGGGGGCTGGAAACATCTGGAGTCATCTTCATTCACAGAGCTGGCACCTGGCAGAGATGACTTGATGGTTGGACTCAGCAGGGACAGTGGCCGTAGCCTGCCTGATAGCTGGGGTATTCCACAAAATAGAAGCTGTCCAAAAGGGTTCCCCATGGTGAGGATTCCAAGAGGTGGAAGCTGCAGTGCTTTTTAATGCCCTAGCCTTGGAAGTAAAGTGTCACTTCCCACATAGTGTATTATTGGTTAGCACTGCATCAAGGGAAGGGGCAGGGACCCTCTCTTTCAACAGAGGAGTATTAAACTACTGCAGATGGAATTCTTAATGTTTAACAAAACTGGGGTAAAGTCTGCAGTTCAAGTCAATAGATGCTTTACGCTTTTTCCAATTATTAGTACAGTATACATGTGGCATTGTTTCTTCAACAACAAATATAGTGTCCCATCACCAACCACTTCTCCAGTTCTCTAATGACTGAGTGTTGGAGACTCTGTGCACTCCAGACACTATATTTGCAGTTAGTACAGACCCCACATATTAAGGGCTCATTCGAACAAGACCATCCACACTTTTGATGCCAGTCATAAGCCGCAGAGCCCCAGGCTATACACACTTCAGAGTGGGCTGCAAATTTGAGGATTCCTGGGACCCTCGCTTCAGGTCTGATAATTTGCTAGGATGACTCAAAACTCACAAAATATTTGGCTTACAATTAACAGTTTATAATGAAGGATGTAACTCAAGAATAGCCAAATGGAAGAGACACAGAGGGCAAGGGATGGGAGCGTCACAAAGTGCCACCTTTCCACATGCGGCTGTGTTCCCCAACCCAGAAGCTCCTGCTTCATCATTCCAGAACTGTAATCAGTCCTCATTACACAGCCATGAGTGAAAGACTCTTTGACCAGTGGGGACTGAACTGCACCTCCAGTTTCTCTCTCCTCGACAGGGTTGGGATGGGACTAAAAATTCCAGTTCTGTAATCATGTGATTGGTTTTTCTGGTGTCCAGCCCTCCTCCCCCAGTCAGCTCATTAGCAGACTAGAGACATTCCTACCACTCACACTTACCATTCCACACTTGGTATGTGTCCATACCAAGGCTCAAAGATGAAATATACTGAGCATTGTTTCTGTTACACCGAAGCAGAATGCTTAAGGTGTACACACAAAGCACAGGCTGCAGACTGGAAACGTAAGGCGGATGATGCACTACCTGCTCCTGAGGAGCTCCAAACCCAGTAGGGGGGACAGAAACACAAACAAATTTCTGTAGATCCTGCAAAATAAGCACCTTCGGGGACTCAGAGGAAGAGTGACTAACTGCATGAGGAAGCATGTGACTTTAAAATTTTTTTTTTCCCAGCAAAGACGAAATTATTTGCTTGTGCACATTCCCCTGACTTTGCAAGACTGTCAAGGGGGTACTGCTTACAAGGTGACAGCTTTCACCGGAGGCTGTCACATGACAACTGTCAGGGCACATGCATCTCCGAGTCAAGCAATGGAAAGGCGGATGGGGATGAGTGGAAACACTCGGCAAGCAGAAATGAGCTACGTGGACGCTTTCCCCGTAAGATGCAGTGACAGTGTGGAAAGACTCCTGATGCATGGAGATGGGTCAGTTGTGTGTTTTGTGAATGCAGCACTGTTTGTCCCTGAGCACTACGCTCACACCTCCATCAGCATCCCTGCCTTTTGCAGACAGGGCAGGAGGACAGAGGGGTCCTACGTGGTAAAGTAGAACTCCCGAGAAGGCAGAAATCAAACCAGTAAGCTGCCAAGTAAAGTATGTTCTATTCCTATTTTGACAAATAGAACCACTTGGAAGGGTCAGGTTCAAGTTAGAATCTCAGCACTGCGTCTGAACCTGCGGTACCCCCACAGTTCTTGTCTTACCCTTGACTCCATTTTCCCACAGAACACCCCAGCCACATGTTCACACACCTGCACATGGTCCCCCCTTGGCCATTCCTAGGACTCGGGGTCACAAACACCAGGACAGGGGTCAGTGTGGGAGGATGGCATGAGAAAGGCCAACTGAGACCCTGGCTTGGGCCAAAATACTTGGGTAGGAAATACTGGATCCTGCAAGTCAGGTCGCAGACTGTGAGCTGGAACATTCCCTTGACCTTGTGGATTCCTAGCCCACAGGGAGAGCCAGAGCTGTGCCCTCTAAAGCTCAGGGCCCAGGGAAGACCCCTGTTTCTTGGCCTTGGAGCTGTACACCCTAGCCCACAATATCTCCAGCACTAATGGGCTGATCTTCAAAGCAAAGCTAGAGGCCACATGTGAGGCTGTCTGCCATGGAAGTGCCGTGATTCCAGGGAAAGCCACACCCAAGAAGGAAAAGAAAGCACTGACATCAGCCCCATTTCTATCCCACTCTTCACAGCTAAGTATCATTTATTACTGCTTGTATCCTGAAACAGGAGTTTATGTTTTTAATCTTCCATATAGGCAAGACAACACCTTTCAAAGCAATGGCTTTAAACTACTGAATTCCAATTTCTTTCTTTCTTTTTTCTTTTTTTTTAAGCAACTGGCTGAGAACATATTAGTAGTTGGATGGAGTCAATCTTGACCTCCCTGCTGAATTGCGTAGGTTCAAACCAGCATCACGCACCAAGCCAGTGACACTCCCGGTTAGAAGAGACTTTAGAAGGCACCTAATCCAATCATGTGACAGGTTTTGATGCTATAAGCAACACAGACAACACATCATTCAGTCATACCTTTAATCTAGCTCCTGATTCTCAGCCTGGGTTGCCCTTGAGAATTTCTTGGAGAGTTCTGGAAAATACCAGGTGCAATCCTTGACCAATTTAACCAGAGTCCTGGGGCCAGGGATCAGTGCTCCCTCTGTGGTTCTAACATGACTTCCCAGTCACCAGGGTCTGAAAGCAGACACTGATTTTGCCAAGGAGGGTGGTAACAGACCAGGGCAGGGTCCCACACAACCAGCTCAGGTGCAAAAGGCCTGATCAGCATTTGGATGGGGCATGGTCTCCTGTTCCCAGCACAGGGCTTTGTGTCCGTCGTGGACTGGTGTGATCAGGCTAGTGCCTGAGGAACCTCCATGAGCTTCTCCTCTTCCTAGCACTGATTACTACTGGCTAAGTAAAAAATTAAAAAACAATCCCAAACCAAAACTGTATTTAGTGACAACAAACAACCCACTAAACAAGGTCAGAAGGAAAGTATTTCTACAGACACTAATAATCTGGCTCCCACCATGGGAGCACACCAAGACCCACAGTTAAGACCGAGGTTTATTTTTTTGTGGGGGCAGCAAGGGGAGGTACAGGGATTTAACCCAGGGATGCTTAACCATTGAGCCACATCCCCAGTCCTTTTTGTTTTGAGACAGTGCCTTGCTAAGTTGCTTAAAGCCTTGATAAATTGCTAAGACTGGCCTTGAACTTGCATTCCTCCTGCCTCAGACTCCTGAGCTGCTGGTATTACAGGTAAGCACCATTGCACCTGGCAAGACCACATTTTTTAAGGTTACAGAGAGAGGCCTTACAGCAACAGGAGAGACCCACTTAACTGATAGGTTGTTTTTAGAGGGAAAAAGGATTTGAAGGAAACACTGAAATAAGGAATAAACTCTAAGCCATAGTGAGAAGCAAATTCACAAAAACTTAGAAACTAAAGTCACTTTGTTCTATGAAACATTTTCCTGGAAGTACAGGGTGAATTGCTACACCGAGGTAAAAATCGTTCAGTGACGGCAGGATCAGCCAGAGAAAGCCAGTGGCCAGGCTCCATTCCCAGCCTGACACATACACCTATTGGGAACAGGCAGGAGCTCAGGCCACAGCAGGCAGCCACAGGCACAGGCACGGACTTTCCAATTGCATTTCTAGAACAACCACCAGCCACACCTCATTTAGCACTATTCCTTGAGGGCGTATTACACAGCAGGCATATGTTGGTGCTGAGGTTGGTACAGAAAGGTAAGGAATGACCCTGCCCATGGAGCTTGGGGTCTGGTGATAAAAAACATATGATGAAAACAAAAGAATACAGGTGAGAGATGGGGGTCCTGAGTTGCCTCTCAGATACTCTAAGCAGTTGATCTGAATGTCACCCAGCAACTCTAGGACTCAGTTTCCCCATTTACACATTGAGGGGGTTAGACTGGAGGAAAAGCAGAGTTGCTTCCATTCTCCTTTTTATCTTCTCATTAAGCTCTTTTCCTACTGCCCTGGGTGAAACTTGGTTTTATACAAGCACCTGTGCCCCGGTCTCTGAAGAAAGCAGTACAATCCATGAGACAGAACCAGACATTCTTGACATAACCTGTTTCCACAGGTCTCAGGAAGTTCAGGGCAAAATGAACTATTAGAACGGTGTATCACTGCTTTTTTCCCTCTTCACTTGGGGTGGAGCCCCTCAGGGTCTTGTTTCCAGGGTCTCATAAATGCTCACAGCCCTCAGGCTGCCCAAATCCCTGCACCCACTCAGCCACACAGAGGCTCCTCAGTCCTTCCTGGGTGCCACATGTTGCTGGGCCCCTCCCTCAATTATTGAGGGCCCACAGATGCCTCTGCCTCCTGTATCCAGAATGTAGTTGCCACAGCCCCCTGCAGATGACCCAGTACCTCTGTAATCTTAGAACAGCTGGGGGTCCCTGCAGTGGCCAGGGTGGCCTCCATGGGAGCAGGGGCTGGAGCTGCCTCTGCCCCTGTAATCATGCTTTAAGCTGTGTGTCACCATTCTCTGTGCTGTTTCAAAGGACTTCACATTTTTGCCACATTTTGTTATTCTTGTCCCAAAACAGCCCTGCCTTGTCCTAGGATTTGGCAAGAGACCCTTGGCCATAGTAGTTAAGAGCTCACAGTCAAGGGCCAAAGGTGTTGTTTGAATCCTGATTCCTCTATTTAGAAGCCGTGTGACATAGGACAAGTTACTTCTCCTTACTGGACTTCAGTTGCTCTTGCATCAAATGGAGATGTTAATATTTGTTTAAAAGGTTGCTGTGACAATTAACTGAGTTATATCACACATAAAATGTCTGGAACAGCATTTGGCAGAGTAAATGCTCAATATATACTTGTATTTGCATATTGAAAGATGGCTAGTTCTCAAAGAGTTAGGCAGAGTTGGTGTTATTTGTGTTTGCATAGCTCTTAGCACCTGACTGGCACAGGATAGATGTTCTCTTGGTGAATGAATAAGTGAAAGCAACCAACAAACACTAACCCAAAAGATTGTGAATGGCTCCCAACCCTGTTCTCAAAGGGTGGAACCGTGTTCTTTTCCTGGGGGAGGCAGAAGGTGAGGAAGGGTTTGGTGTGGGCAAAAAGACCTTAGGGAGAGATGGCCTCAGTCGTTTGGGACTTTGAGTTCCCTGTACGGTCAATTGTGTGTAAGTTCTACTTCGTTTACTTCTGTGCTTTCTGTGACAATACAGACAAAAATATGTTTCTATTAATTGACCCAGCATTAACACAATGGAAGTTTGGAGACTCCGCCTGCATGGACAGCAGAATTTTACATCCCTGTGACCCCCCACTGCATTAGTTCATTTTCTGTTACCAATAACACCAAACCACAGACTATGTAAGTTATAAAGAAAAGAGGTTTATTTGGGATCCTCTTTCTGGAGGTGCAGGGTTGAGGGCTTGCATCTAATGATGATCCTCTGGCTGGCAGAGGACCATGCACAGGGCTCTTCTGATCTCTCTCCTTCTTCTCAAAAAGCCACAGAACACCTCCGTAAGTCTCTTGCAGGTGACCTGGACTTCCTCACAGCATGACTGCTCAGGGCTTACAGGTGTCTCAGCTCCCAAAGTAGTGTTCAAAAAGCTACTGCCACCATAGTCCCAAACCTGCCCAGACCCAAGGGGAGGGGACATAGGCACCACACCTCTTTGGGAGGAGTGTCACATTTGCATTATAAGAAGAACCTGTGAGATGAGATACACTGTGATGACTGTCCTTAGAAAATAAAACCTGCTCTGGCCCCTCTCTCCAGGAACTTCAAAGGCCATTCTTATTGCTCCATCCTTTTCTTAGCAAGGATAATAGTGTGCAAAAGAGAAACTGTTTTTCTTTTTTACTTTGAATCCTTAAACATTTTGGAAATACCGATAATCCTCTCCTTTCTCATGTCACTGGCTCATGGAAACCAACATAGAAATGCTCTTCTTGTTCCCTTCCCAATGACTATCACCCTAAATGGCCCGGCTGAGAGGAAACAGAGGGAGTAAAAGAGAGAACCATCAGGGGGAAATTATTCTCCTATCACAAGAAAAATAATAAGTATCTCCTAGACTTGTTGTGAGAATTAAAGTGAGCACATTGCAAAGCCTGACCAAATGAGGAATTGTCTGACTTTCTTCCTTTGGGGATAGCAAGATGCAAGCCTGGGCCCAGCAGCAGAGGCTGGTGCTGAGCAGGGTTGACTTGAGGAGAGTGAATTAGTATGAACTTGGACTTGATAGTTGAGATGACTTAAGTAACTCCTTTAAGAGCATCTGGAGAGGGAAATGCTATTTCCTAAGGCCCTTTATAGCTCTAAACTGCCTCTCTAATTCTCAGAGAGTCCATTTCACTTACTGGCTTCCCAGTGCCCCAACAGTCACCCTGGCAGCTCCTCGTTTCAGACCAGACGGTCTGTGAGAGCTGATGCGGAAGCCCATCCTGAGGGGCATTGGGCAGGAGTTAGTGCGGAATGGTGCTTTTTCAAATTCAGTGTTTAGGTCCCCCAAGAGTGGAGCTTCAAAGCGCTCCAGCCTGTAAGATGACTGCAGACCACCATATCGGAGAACAATAAACGTAGGAATACGAGCAACCCTGGCTGGCAAGAAATCACCTTCCTCCTCCCCAGGTAGACCAACTTGCAAGAAGGTTGTGGCCATCAACTGTGCCTGTACAGGGCTCCTGCCTTAAAAGTATTTGTGGATAATTTATTGCCTGCAATGCAAAGACATTGTTAATATCTCCTTTGCCCTTCCTTCAGAAAGTGGTAGTGAGTCAAACTCTCATAATGAAAACAATTTTTCAAAAAGTGGGTAGAGAAATTGCTTCATTGTTTATGGCAAAAGGTTCACCTAAATCCTTTCATTGGGTGAGCTTTTACCCTTGCAGAGCAAGGAAGATGCACAGAATGGGCTCTGACTGGATTTTTTTGTTGTTACTGAAGTTGGAAGCAAAAAAATGACACCTTTGCTTCTCTGTGATTTATTCTATAATGCAGCAATTATCACCTCTTTTTGGTGATCACAGCATTCTTTCTAATACAAAAATGTTTGGTGAAATATGTGAAGGTATTAAAAGATGAAAGCAACACAAAACCAGTCAATGAACTTTGTGACATCAGCCCCACCAAGCTAAAGGTCAGTGATCGGCCTACCTGCCTCATCCCCTGCAGCATGGCCAGCTGCTCGGGCAGAGCAGTTGCTGACTGAGCCATCTTTCACGTATTCAGGGGCCAGTTTCTGCTGTAGTCCCATGTGCAGAGTCCTCTCTTCAGACTGGACTTGGCCGAGTTCCACTTCTCACCTCTGACCTGCAGCAATGGTACCTGCCACATCAAGGTGCTCCTCCAGCCCCGTTTTTCTTCTGTCTGACAGCCAATCCTGCTGTATAACACTCAGTGGTCACTGAGCGAGTCCTCCATTCCAATTTAGTATTGATCATACTCCTGCTCACCAGCTAGAACCTTGGAGAATATGTCCACGCAAGGCCTAGTTTAGTTGTGCTATTTTGTGCTAATCAGCAAGTCCTGTTCATCTAGGTGCCCTCCTGTGTGCACCAATGATGCCCTGTACTTTCTACATATTGTGGCCATGAAGGCTAATTTTATGTGTCCACTTGACTGGGTCACGGGACACCCAGACATTTGGTCAATTATCCTGGGTATGTCTGTCAGGATGTGTCTCACCGGATGAGTTGAGTCAGTGGACTGAGTAAAGCAAGATTATCCTCCCTCGTGTGGGTGAGCCTTATCCAATCAGTTGGATATCTGAATAGCAAACAAAAGGTTGACCTATGAGTAAGAGAGAAACATCCTTCGTAACAGCCTTTGAATTGGGCTATCTGCTTTACTCCTGACTTTGACCTTGAACTGAAACCTTGACTCTTCATGGGTCTTGAGCCTGCTGGCCTTCGGGCAAGAGCCAAACCACTGCTCCTGGGCCTGGGGCTTTGACTCACCCAGCAGATCTTGAGATAAACCCACCTTATTCTCATGCAAGTCAACTCCTTATAATAAATCTCTTTATATTTATGTAAAATCTCCTGTTAGTTCTGTTTTTCTGGCAAGTCCTGATTAATTCAATGATACTTCCCAGTATGGTTCTTAAGTGCCCTTTTCTTGCTTGTCTTCCTCACCTGACTGTAAACTCAGTAAGGAGCCCTGTCTTGGTTGCCAGTGTATTCTCAATCTCTAGTAAAAAGCCCAACACGAAGAAGGTGTTCAGGCCTAATCCCAGAGAGTCCTCCTTTGCCATGTATCAAGGGCTACCTTTCATTTTCGGCAGGGGGCAGACACACTTGGAAAGACCCAATCCCTCCCCAACTTTCCAGCCTTTGCAGGTTTGCCCGCCTAGCAAATAGCAAATATGTGTGTGTGTGCATGCATGTACACACATACACACGGTTTGTTGAAGAATTAGCTGGAGGTGTATGTAAAAGAAGAAGAAATGGGTACATTCACATTAGTTACACAGTTATTTTCTTGTAGTTTTGGGGGTCCTAAGTTGGAGGAGGGTGGGAAACTTCTGAGACAGGAAGAGTGACACAGAAGCTGGTGATTGTGTGGCAGGGATAGGAAAGGTCAAAGCCCAGAGGATGGGCTGATGGGACCAACGAGCAAAGCTCTAAAAGGGATGGGAATCCAAGCAGAAACCTTGGACTCACAAAGCCCCTAGAGCTCTCATCTCTGGAATGTGGAGATCAGCATCTTGCTTCTGAGGCTCCAGTTTACCCATGGGGCTCCAGTTTGTCTAATTCCTAGTGATGTTGCCACCAGCCAAATATGGGTTCCAGAACTCCCTGTGTTCTGTGTGTGAGACAGAGGACCAGTCCAGCTCCCCACCACACAGAGGCAGGTCTCTAAGTGTGCTCGGGGGAGTGTGCTTTTTAAGAGAGGATGGAAGTCCTGCTGTACGTACCTCCACAGGAAATGTTGGCCCCATGATTGATTGCAACATGCTATTTTCACCAATGTATTTGCCAGATAAAGAAACAGGAGGGCTGGGGTTATGGCTCAGTGGTAGAGTGTTTGTCCAGCACACGTGAGGCACTGGGTTTGATCCCCAGCACCACATAAAAGAAACTAAATAATAAACAAAATAAAGTTATTGTGTCCATCTACAACTAAAAGGGGGGAAGGGAAAAAATAACAGAATTAATCAAACAACATTACTCTATGTAAATTTATAATTACACAAATGGTATGCCTTTACTCCATGTACAAACAGAGAAACAACATGTATCCCATTTGTTTACAATAAAAAAAAAAAAAAATGAAACAGGAGTTTGGCTCCAGACGTTCTGATCAGAAATCTTTTCATGTTCAGGAATACACACCTGTTTTTGTTTTTTCCCAAATATGCAGGTATCTTTCACTTTGAAATCAATATTTGTGCATCATTATGTACAGATTAACTGCCTCAAAATCAAATTTAGTTAAAAAAAAAAACAAACATGGAGTCAACATGTATGAAATGGAATAGTCTCCAAACCAGGACAATCGAAAGCCCCGATTCCACTCTCCTTCAAGGCTCTGAAGAATTCTTGCAGCAGATGGGGCTGCTCCGGCCCCTCTGTAACGAAGAGCAGCTGTCAGGCAGCGCCAGCCGCCATTTCCCTGCTTCTTTGAATTGCATGTGAAGTTTGCGGCTCAGCACGCCTGGGACCCAGTAAGTATTCAACCAATGTGTGCGGAGCTGGAGGCGAACCTCCAGTTCAATCCGATTTCAGTTGCTAAAAAGAGAGCCTAAATATCTATCATTTAAAAATGCCTAAGGATTTTCACACGTAGGGTTTTTCTGGGCAGTGGATCAGCTTATCAGCATGCTCACCAAATGGACATTTTAAAGTAGAAATGGAATGATCTCTGCAAGGCTAGGCAAAGCATCCCCTGGTGTGATGTTCCTGCTCTCCTCACGGGCATATGAGACTCTGAGCTCAGCTCGATGTTGTAAGGAGCATCAGTGGGCCTACTAGCTCCCTTCAGTTATTCCTTTACTGGTTTGCCCTTCCCCCACCCTCAACAGAGAGTCATCCCTTTTATTCTTGTGCATGTGACTTCCCCAGGAATTGGAATCCCGATGCATTTGCTGAGGTCAAGTGCTCATCCTGCCCATTCACTTCTTCCTAATTTCTCAGCAGAGCATCTGCTGATGGAGAGGGGCCATCAGATAGGGTGGGCTGCATCCTAGAGACTGGAACACATCCTGCCCCATCCTATCTACATGTTCCTGATGAGGGAAAGTCCCAGGGTCTCTGCTCTGGGCTGTCCAGTCCAGTCACCAGAGTGACTGCCTCCTGTGGTTCTCATAGTGTCAGGGACTCAGGGTTTGGGAACTCTGATCAGAGTAACACTCACAGAGCAGTGGGCAAGACAAGGGGTGCTAACTGTACGGTATGGCTAAGGAGAGGCAGGGCTGGAGCTGCCCCATCAGCACTATAAGAAGAGCAACAGTCCATCCGGCTGTCAGGTTTCCAGTCTCAGCATTTGCCCAGAGTTTTGGGTTACTTAGACTTCCAGAGTGAGCTCCCTACTCCTTGGCCCCATTGGCACAATCAGCACCTGTCACTGTCCATGTCTTGGGGGTATAAGCATGCCACCCAAATACAACAGTACCACCTCTAGGACCAGTCTCAGATGGCGTCAAATTAAAAAAACCTAGCGGCCAGACCCCTCCCTCCAAACACACATGCACACAGCTGCAAATATATTTATGTTTAAAACTGAGTGAGACCCTGTCTCAAAATAAAAAAATAAAAAGGACTGGAGTAGAGCATCCCTGAGTTCAATCCCCAGTAACACACACACACACACACACATACACACACACACACACTCTTAAAAGCTAGCCAAATCCCATTTCAGATTCAGTTCTGAATGATCTTTTTCAGACTCTCCCAATTCTTGATCTCACTGCCTCCCCCAGTGGAGACTTCCCTTCCCATGATGCTCTCCCTGTTCTCTTTCCCACCAGGCCACACAGTCCATGTATTCCACGCAGTGGACACATGCTCTTCCCCACCACAGAAGTTTGTCTCTGATGAGTTTTCTAGTGGGAATTTGCCACCCTGGGATGGCAGTGGCCAGCAATTCTCCATGTTGTTACATGCAGGTAGAGGAAGCTGCCCAATTATGTTAGGCCACTCTCCTGAGCCCATGAAGTTTTCCAAACCCCAGCCTTAGTAACTCTGTATCCTTTAGCAAAGAGTTTATAGTTCAAAAACGGGGTTAGGCCTCCTTGCATAGTAGAAAAATTTTAAAAAAAAATTCTAGGCCCTGTTTTCCTTGGATATATATGCTCCAGGACTGGGGTGTGTGACCACTCAAGGGCACTGTCAACAACCAGGAACTTTTGACACCCTAGGGACAGGTGTCTAAGTCAAGATGTCTTCTCTCTCAACATTGCCTCAGCCACCTTGTTGTTAGGACTGTGGTCAAAACCTTTTTTGAGATCGGAAGTTCTCCTTCATCTCTCATCACCTTCCCACTGAGCTTCTACTTGTCTTTTACTCCAAACCACAGCAGATATAGAGGATGCCTCGCTTTTGTAGACTTCTCAAATTTTCAGCAAAGTATTATTCAGGGAGAGATCTCAAATGACCCTTAGTTTCTTAACAATATCAGCATATCGAAGAGCTTACTATGGGCCAGGGATTCTTCTAAATGCTTCATATGATCCTTATGTGAATCCAAATGAGATTCATACCATTAAAAAAAAAATTCACATCCTAGGCCATCTAATAGAAGCAGAAAATGAGGTGAACAGAAGTCGAACATTGCTCAGAGCCTCTTGTTCACCAAATGCTGGACCAGGGATTTTAGCCAGGCTGATTTTAACCTTCAGTCAGATTTTCTGACTAAATCCTACACCTTAACTAGTTATTAGACACAGATCTGAGCTGGCACTGACAACTAGAGATGCAAAGTTTCATCATGCCCTGTTAGAGGACTCATAGAGGCCAGGTGATATCCAGAGTCCAGCCACACTCCAGCCCCCCCATGGGCCTGCTGGGCCTTGGTGGTCCTTTCCCCAGACTCAGTGTGTAATTGGAACTGACACGCTGGTGTCCCTCAGTGTCTGCGGGAGACTAGTTCCAGGACTGTTGCCCCCCAGATACAAAATCTATGGACACTTCAGTCCATTTTATAAAATGATGTGATAGTTACCTAATTTAAAGTATGTGCACATCCTCTCATATACTTTAAATTGAATCTAGATTACTTATGATACCTTTTAAAATGCAAATACCATGTAAATAGATATTATATTGTATTGTTTTAGGGAATAATGACAAGAAAATTTGTCAGTAAATGTTCATCCATGGTCAGTTGAATCTGCAGATTGGGAGCACATTGATAAGAGAGTTGACTGTACTTCAGTTGAGATGACCTCTGCTATACTTGGGGTCATGGGCTATGGTGCTATCAGGATATGGTAAGAACTCTAAGAGGTAGGACCTGCTGGAGGTGTGTGGGTCAGAGGGGGCAGGCCCTTGAAGCCCACTATTTGCTGTCTTTTGCCTTCTGCCATGAGGTGAACAGTTCTTGCTCTGCCAAGCACTCTCTGTCATGATGGGTTGCCTCTTCACAGGCCCAAAGCAACAGAGCCAATGGATCCTGGACTGAACCCTCCAAAACTGTAGTTGAAATAAAATTTTCTTCCTTATAAGTTGATTCATACAAGGTATAGTGATGGAGAGCAGATGAACACACATCCACACCAGATCCTTGGTGAACTATGACTTAAGAGTTCTCAGAGTGATAAAGGCCAACTGGAAACTAGTTAGGGTGTAGGATTTAGAGTCAGAAAACCTGGGCTCCCTCCCCTGGACCAAGATGATGAATCACAAAATATCACATCCCAGGACATAAGGAGATTAGTGCTATTAAAGGAAAAAAAAAACTGTTTTCATATAGCCCCAGATTGGTCCTGACCCCCAAAGGTACATTAGATCCCCTACATAAGGTACAGGGACATTTCCATTCACAGTCAGTTCTGACCCTAGAGAAGATCCAGAGCAGTCCCCTCACCATAGCTGCCCAACTTCAATGAGCTGATTTTCTTTAAAAAAAAAAAAGAAAGAAAAAAAAAAAAAAACCTCACCTTATATGTAAAATAGTAGTCTTTAATACAGATAATAATTTGACTTTCTTGAGTAAACATTTGTAATTTTTAACACTGGGGATTGAATCCAGGGGTGTTTTACCACTGAGTTACATCCCCAGCTCTTTATTTATTTTTTATTTTGAGACAGGGTCTCATTAAGTTGCTGAGGCTGGCCTTGAACTTGTAATCCTCCTGTCTCAGCCTCTCTAAGTTGCTGAAATTATGGGCATGTACCACCACACCTGGCTTGTAATTTTTAAAAATGAAAAATACTCTCAGAGGATTTATAGAGAGATTTGATTTAATTCAATCCCAAGATTTTATGAGGAAAAGAAAATAGTTTTTTTTACACGAGCTTAATTGACCTGAAACGATGATTGGAAAGGTCATATACTTCCATTTACTAAATGTTTTCTGTGAACAAGCTGACCTGTGAATTTCTTTCTCTGAAGATACAGACAAAATTAAATGTTTTATTGAACTGAATTAAAGATGACCCCATAATTAGGGAAGAGAGATTCATAAAGGACTTTTTTTTTTTTTAACTCACATGTGACTTGCCAACATGTGGTTTCATTTCCTCACATTTATTTTTCAGAGGCAATGGATTATCGAGGCAGAAATAAACTTAACAGAATTGTCATCCATGTCACTTGAAGAAAAGCAAACCTTGTGGCTAGTTCCTCTGGAAGTGGAGAAATAATTCTCCAAAGTGAAGTAAATAGTTAAAAAAAAAAAAAGAAAAGAAAAACACATTGACCTTCCCCTGGTAAAAAAGTCATCAAACATAAATAAGAATGAAAAAGTACATCATTAAGCATTTTCAACATTGTCAATATGGTTTTTATTATGTTTCAATGACCAAATCCAATGAAAATTCTACACCAGCTGATTCTTTCGATGTGATAAACAAAAGCAAATTTTATACCCACGTAAATCACTTTTCTCAAGAAAGAGCATCTAGTCTGTATGCAGAATACCCTTGAGTGACTATAGCAGATAGAGGCAAGCAAGAGCAGGGAGCGAGGGGTTAAATGTCCCTGTTAGTTCTGTGGTAAGTGAATGACTCATTCACATTTCCTGCTGGTCCTGAGACTCCAGAGTCACAATGCCAGAATGATCTTCTCCTGGGAGCATTCTCTCAGCTGCATCTATTGAGTGACAGCCAGGTGGGCTCTGGGCTTTGGAAAAGAGGATGAGTGTGAACGTAATACTATGAGCCTGTGATTTATCAGCATAGTGCTCCCCAAAATGTGACTTTTACACCCATGGGAGTTCCTGAGGTCAGAACTACTTTCATAATGACATGAAGATATTGTCTTCTTTCACTGTGTTGACCTTTGTACTGATGGTGTAAAAGCAATGAGGGTATAACTGTTGGAACCTTAGCACAAATCAAGGCAGGGAGACCAAACTATATTGGCACTGCACACTCTGTACAAATAAATTTGATTGTCTCCCCTTGAGTACAGTCTATTCACATGTTCTGTGTGACAGAATGGGAAGGAAGCCTGAAGTACCTCAGCTACACACCCGAGGTCACCAGTTGTCTTAAGGAGTATCGCAGCAGTTTGAGCTGTGGTAGAACTAGTCACTTTCTCACGGAAGACTATTTTTACTTCAGAGAACAATTGCCAAACTAGAGTTGTTCTGACTTGGGTATTTGGCAGATTTTCTCTTAAAAATGAACAAAGTGAGCCTGCCTATTGGTACAAGGAAAATTGGCAGTATTTGTTGCCAAAGATAAAATTTGAGCTTTCAAGCAAACATTAGAATTTTGGAAAACTTGTACCTACCACCATTGCTTGGCAGCTTCCCAATGCTTAAAAGCTTTTCTAGAAGATTGGAAGACTATAAATGAATATGTCAACATTTGGAAGATCTGCCTGACTCAGTGAACCAAATATTTTCCAAACGATCAATGCATGATGTTACAAAATCATGCATGAGTAAAAAAATTCATTGTAAGTTCAAAATAGACCAATGGATTTTTAATGTCATGGTTCATTGAGAGAGTTTCAGATTTCACAATTTTGCAACTTAAGAATCTTTAAGAATCTACTACTTGGGGCTGGGGTTGTGGCTCAGTGGTAGAGTGCTTGCCTAGTATATGTGAGGCACTGGGTTTGATTCTCAGCACCACATATAAATAAATTACTAAAATAAAGGTCTACAACATCTAAATTTTTTTTAAAAAAGAATCTACTACTCATTGAGTTTTCATGTAGTAAGAAAGAATATCCACAATTATCTTAAAAAGCTATTAAAATAGTCTCCCCTTTTTCCCAACTTCATATCAGTGCAAAGATGGATTTTCTTCATATGCTTCAACCAAAACAAACATAACAAAATAAATTAAATGTAGAAGTGTTATAAAGGAAGGCCCACTGTGGAGCGCAGGTACCTGTGGTGGTCCTTGATTATCAGTTCTTGTGATCATGCTGGAAAAATTTTAGACGCTCACATAGTAGCAGGTATGAGTTTATTAGAAGGGTTAGGGAAAAAGTAAAAGGGGACACTCTCGGTGGGGAGAATGGATCCTCTCAGAGAGGAGAAGGGGCTTAACCCTTCTGCCCTCCTGTTTTTTTAGGGGGAGGTTCCTAGAAAGTTTCCAGAGAGTCCTGCCCAGGTCCACCTTTTGACTTTTGACTGACAGCAGGATTGCATCAAATTTTTAAGTCCCCCGTACCAATGGAGGGAAGATTTTACTATTGTAATGATGTGCTAAAGATCAAGGCAGCTCTGGATCACTTTGGCCCTGCTGATCGTTCTAATTGGAACTTCTTCTTACAGATTTTATCGTTAAGGGGTTTTGCTTCTAATTATTTTATCATTCTGAGTTCTGGAATCAGGCTGTGTAAAGGTCATGAAGGTCCCCTCTTCAGGGTAACTTGTGTTCTTATTGGCAGGGAGGGGACTTTGGGACCTGCATTTCTCCTGTGGATAACAGTTTGTATGCTGAGGAATGTAACACATCCTGTGGACTTAAGCCAGGAAGGACCTCAGGTAAATTGCTTTTTAAAATCCAGCATAAGGGCCAGGTTATAAAAGTTCCCTCTTAACCTTGTGTTCCCACCACTCACGACGTCTGCCTGTTACCCATCAGAAGAAAATATGAGAATACAGCTGTCCTCTATTAAGCCAAATGTTAAAAAGCTTTGGAAATACATATCAATGCCAATCTTCATTAACATTTTTAATTTGTTTTAAAAGAGTTACTTTTCATAAAACATATGCGATTTTTGCTAACATGTAATGAGTTGACTGTTGTTCTTTTAAAATTAATCAGTATTTTAAAGTTAGGTTTCCATTCCTAAATGTGGCAAATACTGATAGATAGGATCCACATAAACAAGAACTCTATGGAGGTCTTCACTTTTTCAGATGCAATGGGGCTCTGAAGGCCCCATCTCAGAACCGTTGTGTTCACGTATTATGTCCTTCAATCTCACCTGATCTATCTTCCCGGCATTATTCTTGACCTTTCCCTGCTCAATCACGTCTCTCTCCTTTCACCGCCCTCCTCATATCCAGAAAAGCCTCATGACTTGCACTTCCCCTTCCAGTGGGCTTATTTCCCTCATTTTCTTGAATGCCCTCTCTGCTACTCATTTTCTTAAAACTAAATTCAGAGACATTTTCTCTCCTTGCCCTAGAAAGTGAGTTATACTCTCCTTGGGGCCCCAGAACTGATTGTCTTGAGAAATCATTTTGTGTTAGATTGTTATCACATCGTTCTCTCTATGCCGCAGGCTCCTCAGGGCAAGGAAAAGTTTTCTTTACCTCTAATGCATTAAAAATCAGCAGCCAGCCTGGCTCCTAGCCCACTGATGATGCTCAACACATTCACAAAAAGAAAGAGGAAAGGAGACATGAAAGAAAGGAGGAAAAGATATTTTATCTCACTCTCCACCCTGACCTAATGACTCTGGGTCAGAGAGAGGGATCATGGTGGATGGAACAGAGAAGAAGGAAGGAATTTAATGGGCAAAATGGCAGGCCCACACTTGAAACCTTAGCTTCTCAGCACACATGTGAGCCTTCTTCCTTTCCCCATGCGCTTCCAGACATGTCTTATTTTAACTAAGCCAAAGATGCCCACATGCACATTTAATCATGCACCTCCTCCTGGAGAGGAAACCATCCAGAGACCTGCCCAGCTATTTTAGCCACCGGTGACCTCATGATGCCCATGTTCCAAGTGCAGGATCTTGGGAAATTCATCTTTGATAATTCTGCTACCCTGGGACCAGGTGGTGAATTTGATCACCAGTCCAGCCATCTCTAAGGCACAATGATGGAAGGATGGGGAGCAGGACAAGGGAAGAGACAACTTTGTTGCAATTCCCATTTTGAAAGGAAACGTGATAGTGTTAGGGCAATGCTGGAATTATTTGCTTTTTAGCAGCAAATAAAATGTTGCAAGAGGTACTTTCCTTGCCTCCACAATTAATCTTATGGCAATATATTTTTGGGATTTTTCTCCCTATTATCCACACCATGTTTCCCTTGCTTTTGACTAGCATCTTGACAATATCTGGGAAATGGTTTTGCAAATCCCATTTCCTAACCCTTCTCTTTCTCTATAAACTAAGGCAAGTGGTTTTATTGTGCACATTTCTCTGTGAAAGGTCTTCTTCAATCACTGAGGATCAATTCAGATTACAATTTTTATTTACCAACTGGATGCCAATTATATTGGAGCCCACTCAAATGAATGTGCTGAAGAAATGAGCGCACAAAAATATTTTGCATGTGGGTAGCAAAAGTTAAATGGCAGCTTAATGTTTTCTTTTTCTTTTTTGTCAGCAAATGATCCTCCAGGTTCTAAAATGGAAAAGGGGACTCAAGAGGCTATTGGAGAAAGCTGCCCATGTGCAGAGAGAGAAAGCTGATCTATGCTAGGAGCACAGCAGAACACGTGCAGTTTCCACAATAACCATCTCTCTTCTTTCAAAGGGAGGGTAATCAGCCTCAAAAAGTAAGTAAAAGAGATCATGCTTCCTTTAGCAAAGGATTCATTTAACTATAACAATCTTCAGTTAGTTCTACATGTGTCAGACCCAAGAAGTGGTCCTTATCTTGACAGAACAAATATAAAATGTAAGAGGGGGAAGCTGGAAAAAGAGATTGCATCTTTAAATTGATTTTAAAAGAACAAAAGGTGATTTCAGGAAAAAGCATATTTGGGACATTAGAAAAACTTCACCTTCTCTGGCCTCTCTAAGCAATTTCTTTCTAACCAGCTAATAAGTCCAAAGGCACGTGTGAGGACAACTGAGAGGCACACTATTTTCCAAAAGGAGAAAACACTTCTGATTCAGCATCTGACTAATTCTAGGAAGGAAAAAACTCCCAGAGTTGGGGAAAGGAGCTGTATTGTGAAGCATGTAACAAAATGTAGGACAATTTTTAACTAAAGTTAGAATCTCATTTTCAAGTGGCAACTAATTTATTCAGACATAAGTGAGGAACAAAGTGTTTTAGTTCTGAGAGGCCTCACTTTTCTATGGAGAAGTGGACTTCATCTACAGCAATTCCAACTTGGGTCCTCAAAATCTAAGATTAAAGTTAAATTGTTCTGAGGTCAGAGCACAGTCATATGGGTTTTGTTTTGTGATAAAAGAATGATTTCTCATGCCAGAACCATTTGTGCAATAGATATGTCCAATCTTTCCAAGCAGGTGGCAGGTAGCGTGTAAACCAGAAAAGTCCAACCATGACCAAAGGATCTCCAGGTTTGACAAAATGAGACATGACTTCTTCCAGAGGAGTGTCAAAATTTATACAAAGTGGCTTTGTGAAACCAAGTCCCCCTCCATCTCTCTCTCTTTTATACACACACACCCTGACACATAAACCTAGGAGGTCCTCTTGTTATTTTAATGTGAATGATATCACCATCAACACAATTTTATTTCATAAGATCTGGTCATTATTGGCTGAAATTTCAACATATGATCTACTATGTGTCAAGGCTCTTTCAGATTGTTCGATTTAAAGAATTAAAAGCTACAATGCCAAGTTGAACGAGGAAGGGTTCTCCTTTTTCAGGAGCTAGGGCATGGTGAGTTTGCATACAGCATCTGATGCTCAGGTCCCAGGGTAGCAAGTGGTGGTGATCACACATTCCTGGCAATCCCTTTAAGCTAATATTTTATATTTAGTGACCATTTTGAGACAGATAGAATACCCCACGCTTTATAGGTAATATGTTGCTTCTTCCTTTTCTTCTTCCTCCTCCTCCTCTTTCCCCTCCTCCCCCTCCCTCTCCTCTCTCTCCTCTTCCTTCTTCTGTTTTTTTTTTTTTTTTAAACCAGTGATTGAACCCAGCCCATTTTTTAAAATGTTTTATTTTGAGACAGGTTCTCACTAAGTTGCTTAGGGCCTCACTAGGTTGCTGAGGCTGGCTTTGAAATCTTGATCCTCCTGCCTCAGCCTCCCGAGACCCTGGGGTTACAGTTATGTGCTACTGCTGCAGCTTCTTCTTTTTCTCCATAATTCTATAGTAGATGAGGAAAATGAGGTTTAGCAATGCTAAAGTGATTGCTACTAGCAATCACTAGCAAAGTCCCATGGCTATCAGGAAGTCATGGAGCCAAATCTCATGCTCTTAACCAATTACACATTTCTTCTCTTTGGGTCTATGAATAAGAAAGTCCTCTGTGCGTTCTGATATATTAGTTTTTTAGTGTTTTCAGATATATATATTTGCTTTGTTGACACATTCCTTGTGTCATTAATATATTTCTAGAGGTTAAATGTTCTGCCTACCTTGCTCTAAATTTGTACAGACTTTTACAGCTAGAGCTGAAGTCACCTGAATTAATGTCAAAATGAGTAGTTCAGATACCATCAGGTTACATCAGGTTAACTCTGGGTAGGACACAGGCAGAATTGTTGCCTTAAATGGAGACCATCAGGGTGTTGGCAGTAAAACCACCAGTGCTAACGCCACCACCAACCACCATCATCGTCAACAGCAGCTACCACTGCGGGAGCCTCATTTGCATGCCAGGATCCATGGCTACAGGCTTTATATACCTTATCTCTAAACTTCACGATAAGACCACAAAGTAGGGATCATTATCCTCATTTTATAGCTACAGAGAGTTACGTTCACAGGTTATGAAAGATGGTCTGGATTCTGAATCTTCTCAAAGGACCTAGTATAAAGTTCATTCTTATCATTAGTAGATGGACCTCCAGAAACCACATTAAAAATAAATTTAAAAAATGAAGATTAGTGTCTGATCTGTAACTGTCACCTCTGCAGCAACCTGGGCTTACTGCCTGACTTGGGAAGACTCCTGTGAGATCCCACACACAGCAGCAAGCTATTGTGTTAGAGACCTAAACTGCGCCAATACAAAATCCCTCTTACCTATTATTTTGTCATTCTTTAATCTTGATTTTGTGATGGCGTCAATGAAAAAAAACTCTATTAAATGGGGACTTAATCTTTTTTTTGTAATGTAAAATCTTCCTCAGAATTCCAGCATCTCAGAGTTGGTGAGACTGAAGAGGTTATTTTCTCTGATCGGTTTTCCTTCTCCTGTGAGCTAGCTTGGTTCTCTATGTTATTTATGGGGTGGGAGAAATAAGACAATTTATAATAAAAGCATACACATAATGAGATCAAATCCTTTGTGTTAAACTGTTAGAAAATACAGAAAGTTGCCGCAATAGTGTTTGTATGGAGAACAAACCAGATGTGCACATAACCAGCTACCACCTGCCTGAACACCAAGTATAAGACAGTGACACAACTGCATACCACAATCATCCTGAATGACAATTTTATTGTTTTATTTTGATATAATTTTATATTTATAGAGAGTGGTAGAATGGTTCAAATAACTCCCACTGATTCTTTACCCAGATTTATCAAGTATTATTTTCCTCCACTTGCTTTATCATATATTCTTTTCCCCTGAACCACTGGAAAGCACTTTGCTGACATTCAATCCCTTTACCCATAAGTATTTTGTGTTCACTTCCTAAGAACAAGGCTTTCAGGGTAACCAAAGTTTGTATCAAAGTACAAGGTTACCATTAAAAAAAAAAACCATCAGAATAAATTTAAAAGTGATATTAAAAATACTTTGTTTTCATTCCTCCCAAGAGACGAATTTTTTGCCTTATTTTGTTTACTGTGCTATTCCTAGACCTTGCCATGGTGCCTGCATAGTAGGTACTCACAAAATACCTGTAAATTTCATAATAGGATTCTGTGGTATTATAGTGACCACAAAACAAACTATTTCTAAAATAAAGCAAAGGCAACAATAGCAACTTATTTGGTCATTTCCTTATTATGTTTGTAATTTGTATGGGGCAAAAAGAGGGAAAAACTTCAGATGCAAAAAGAGTTCTGGGAACTTACTTTTATACAATGAGAGAACACAGGTAACCTAAGCAAATGAAACTTTCTGGGTCCCCCGCAGGACCACCACGTGGCCTGCGCTCTCCTCACAGGTAGCGGTTTCGGATGTACTCTCGGTACATGGAAGTGTCCTCTTTTCCTAGGGGCTGCATGATGCCTTGACTGGCCTGGATGTGGGCCTGGAAGATCTCTGCAGACTTTCGGTCTACTCTTGGAGGCTGAACTTCATAGATGTTGTCCTGTGAGAAAGCTGAAATGGGTGTTCTGTAATAGAAGAAAGAAGATGGTTGCATTAGAGAAAGCAAAATGAAGGATCGTGGGGAGGATGGCCTCAAAGGCATTTGAGAAATGCTGACCTTGAACAGTGGGCTTCCTATTAAGGAGCCGAGCCTGCAGGAATGACCTCTATGTTCCCTGGTGGCTGGCTTCCTCCTCTGCCGGGAAGATGTGCTGGACCCGCGCCTGCCTGGACGCCTTCCCTGATGCACAGGGAGGGCAGGGTTCTCTGCTCCCAGCCCAGTGCAGGCCAATGTCTTATACCCATCTAGCTGCCACGGGACTGGGAGCAACTTTAGGTGGGGCTGTACCTACATTTTGCTCTTTGTCCTTGGCACATGGTAGGCACACAACACACGATGGGCTTTTGAAGGATAAATGAGTAAGGATCAGTAGAGTGGGGGTTACTAATAAATAATTTCTGCCTCCCAGGGTTGTTGAATAACATCAGTAAAGTGCTCACTTAGCGTAGTGCCTGACATACCACAAATTTCAATAAACATGAACTACTGTTAACAATTACAAGTGTTTGATTTCTTATTTGCAATTCTGAAATCCTTAAAGTTTTAACAACCCAGTTGCTTTGCCACAAAGCCTGACTCTACTGAAAACTCACAGGTGTCACACCCTAATCTGAACTAACAACACTCCCCCCACTTCACGTGAATATTGGTGTGTTTTATATTATAGACATGGCCTCAGATAACCCTGGGATGTTATCATGAGGTGCAGGTACCATATTCCTGTGCTATCTAATTCTTAATTCTGTAACTTATGTGGCCTCAGACTTTTGGGTGAGGAACTACAGCTCTGTTACAGGAAGCTTCCTTCCTTTTGGGGATAATTTGGAAAGCACCCAGACTACCATAATGCCCGAAACTTCCATACATTCCCTGGGGAAGGCACGCTCTCTAGAAAGGTCTGGTCAAGATGCAGGTTGGTGTCTGGCACATCCTGTCTTACCACAGTACCCACTAGTTATCACATTCTTAGCTGGGTGCAGGCCCTCGAGGGATGAGCCATTTAACAAGTCAGATGCAATATGGTGTGAGTAGAGGGTGGGATGGTTCTCCGCACCAGGACACCAAAGACAACACACAGACAGAAAAACCTGGAGAGTCTATTTCTGCTGGGCTGGGACCTTAGCCTTGCTCTTCAGCATTTTATCAGAGGAATCCAAAGGCATATTGGATGCAACTGTTTGGTCAGCTTGGATCTCTGGAGTTAGGGGAAATTCCCTTAGTCAGAGCAGAACTGGACCCTACAGCCAGCGGGTCTGTACCTGGCATGTTAACATTTTATTGGACGTACAAAGTAAGACAAAAAATGGTAGAGTTAACCATCCCATTAATTCACAATGAAATAAAATAAAACTGGAGATGGAATAGTCTTTCTAGAAGCCAACCTCAATTGTTTTTGCCTCAGGATAACATACTTCAACTCAAATTTGGTATGTAGTTTAGGAAATATGTGTACTTCCATTTTTAAAGCACGCTAATAATTTCACAAAATCTTAGAATGCATCCTTATTTAAGCAAGTGAAAACCAAAGGGTAAAGTGATTTACTTAAAGTTCAAAAGATAAAAATAAATAAGGACCAAAGGTGAAAGAAGCCTGAGATATCTGAATTTCAATGTGTCGGCCTAGCAGGGCTTTTCTTCAAAATGCATAAGAAACAGCTCTTCTAGCATCTGGGGTTGACACATGGTAATGGTGAGTGGTTGGGATAATTAATATACAAACACTTCTTCTCAATTTTCCCTCAGAAAAACAGCAACTCCACAGTCATTTGCATAATTCAAGGTGAGACACAAAATTCTTTAATGGTTGATAGTATTTGGGGCCAAACCATTTTAACCAGACCCTTTAGAAAGGTGGCTCCATTAGCATTTTCAGAGATTATCATCAAAATAGCAATCATAGCGATTCCTCCTGAACCACATGTCTACACCTGTCCAGCACCTGCCCCTCCTCAAAGCTCTTTTGCATATATTACTTAAATTTCACATCCACTTTGGAAGCAGGAAGCACAAGGATTATGCCCTCCATTTTACAGATGAGAGGCTTAAAGTCTATTTATAAAATGGAACCAATGGCCTCTGTTTTGTCTTTGAAGCCAGAACTTTGCACAGAACAACATGTACGTTGACTAAGATGCTTCAGGCAGGAATCCCACTAAACATCCAGAATGTTTGGCTGAGAAAGATAGATTGCTAAGTCCCCAAGTTGTTACTTTATCTTTCAAAGCTACTGCCCCAGAGGCCTCAGCTGAATGCACACCTGGGCAGGCAGCAGGAGGTAACAGCGCCAGGGCCCAGTAACTGCCAATGGCGTAGTGCTAAGACAACCATAAAGAGGACCATGAGAACCAGCCACTTCCACCCAGTGCCCTGGGTTTCTTATCAGTAAGTCCCTCAGGAGCCCTCATCCTACTCCTTGTAAATTGCTTCAGAGTCAGGTGGAGTAATGAGAAACAATGCCAAACACTGTAACTATGTAGTGTGAAACACTAGCCTTAAGTGACTTCAGACTGAGTGGCAGGTGGGTTTAGGTTTGCAATACCACCTCACTATGGTTCTATGCAGGGAGTCAGAAAATGCACCAACTATTCCTTTGATCCTTTTTATTCTTCTAGATGCAAAGTCTATATTAAAAATAGAATTGTAATGTTAAAATGTTTACTACTGGATTTGGGTCAGAAAGAAGCTGAAGACATTCCCAATATTATTGGTATAATTGGGAAAAGGGGCAGGAAGAAATGGGTTCACAAAGAAATCTCTCTTTCATCATGAAGCTAGTCACAATGGGCTCCTCATCCTCTTAAAACAGTGGTTCCCAAAGTGTGGTCCCCGCACCAGCTACATCAGCATCACCAGGAAACCTATCAGAAGTATAAATTCTCAGCTCCCATTCCAGACCTCTGGAGTCAGTCACTGAGGGTGAGGCCCAGCCTTCCAACTGATTCTGACACTCGCTAAAGCTTGAGAGCCTCTGGTCGAAGAAAACCACTGCCACCGCCGGTTGTATGGACAAGCTATGTCAAATGCTAAAGGAGCTTTTACTGCAGTCAATACAGCAGCACTGAACCTTTTTTTTTTTTTTTTTTTTTAAATTTTTAATTTAATTTTATTTTTTAGATTCATTGTACACAAATGGGGTATAACTTTTCATTTCTATGGTTATACACAATGTAGAGTCACATCATTTTTATAATCATACATGTACATGGGGTAATGTTTGTCTCATTCCATTATCTTTCCTTCCCCCCACACCAATCCCTCAATTCCCCCTATACAATCCAATGTTCCTCCATTCTTCCCTTACCCCCTCCCCCTGATATGTATTATCATCCACATATCAGAGAAAACATTTGGCCTTTGGTTTTTTGGGATTGGCTTATTTCACTTAGCATGATATTCTCCAATTCCATTCATTTATCTGCAAATGCCATAATATTATTATTCTTTTGTGTGTGTGTGTGTGTGTTTAATTCAAACCTATATTTGTAGTTCCTAAAACGTTGATCCACAGACCACTGTCTTCTTCCACATGTGTACCAGTGAAAACAAAAGGCCAGGAGACTCACTGCCATCCCCATGAAGGGGACGCGCCTTTTCTAACATTCCTTGAAAATATACATTTGACCATCCTCACACCTCAGCACAGGCGGCAATGTAATAAACACACTGGCTGATTCTGTTCTCCTCACTACTAGTGAATGTCCACAAACTACCTGTTATAGGCTCTCTCTTTTTTGGACTTCTCCAATGCTTTGTCCATCGTTTTCTCATTTTCCCCCCGATACTTGGGACAGTACCACTTGCCCTTTGGTTTATGATTGAGTCCCACACACGAGAAGTGGAACCACTTGATGGGGCACTCGTCATTGTCGCAACCTATCATTTCTCCATAGGAGACCTGATTGCACAGACAGTACGTGGGCTCGTTTGGGTCGATGGGAAGGTCTGCAGGGGATGCTTCCCTCTCTGCTTTGGCCTTGGAGCGTTTTTTCTTCTTCGAGGTCTTTGCTTTCTTCTCCTTGGGTGTTCCTGAGGTGATGTCATCATGGTCGTGATTATTAGACGCGTTCTCGCGGTTCTCATTGTTGCGCTGCCGCCGGGAGCGCTTGTTATTGGGCTTTTCTGCCTGTGTGATCGTCTCATTCTTTGAGTTCTCTTGGCCAGCTTTGCCGCTGTTGCCAGTGGTGTCGCTGATCTCCTGATGAGCCTCGAAGAGTTCCACGTGACTGTCCACTTGTCTGCTCCGGTTCTCCACCAGCTCCACCATCTGACTCACGATCTGAATCTTCTCATCGCCCAGCTCCTGGCTCCGAATCAGGGCTCTCTGGATGCAGTGTAACACTCGGTGTTTTTGGGCACCATCTGTCTCTCGTTTAAACTTCTCATAATATTCATCCAATTCCTTCAGGATTTGACTCCAGGTCAAGCGCAGCCGCACCCTCGACTCAGCAGAGCGGCAGCGCGGGCCACAGGGACTGGGCGGGCGGCCAGACCCGCTGCCTGCGAGCCGGGAGCCACCATTGCCCCTCGCCTGGAAGAAGCCTATTATTATTCTTTATGGCTGAATAATATTCCATTGTGTATATATACACCAGTTTCTTTATCCATTCATCTGTTGAAGGGCATCTAGGTTGGCTCCACAATCTAGCTATTGTGAATTGAGCTGTTATAAACATTGATGTGGCTGTGTTACTGTAGTATGCTGATTTTAAGCCTTTCAGAGGAGTTGGATAACTGGGTCAAATGGTGGGTCCATTCCAAGTTTTCTAAGGAATCTCCACACTGCTTTCCAGAGTGGCTGCACCAATATGCAACTCCACCAGCAATGTATGAGTGTGCCTTTTTCCCCAGGCCCACCTGCCAGGAAACTTCAGCACTGAATGTTTTTAAGCAAGAACCTTCTTTTTATAAGACACAATACCATTAACCCCACATTGGGAAGGCAAATTTAAATGTTTAATTGTAAAGATGTGAGTTGCAATATTAGATTTACCACGTGCTTCCTATTGAGGAGACACTTGATTTCCCACTGACATATGCGTTTCCAAGGTGGGAAAGAAACGAATGACATCCAAGACCCACACGAGGGGCTGCTGGTCTCTGCCTTGTCTCTGAGAGTATTAGAAAGAGATGGAAGTAAACCCTATAACACTTCCAACACTCCATGAAACAGTCTTTTTATTAGCTTAGATGGCATCTGCTTCTGTATGGAAAGACCAGTATTTAAGCATTAAATGATGTGGATATGGTGAGATTACTTTTTTTTATTCATTCCAGTGGAGAGAGCTGGCTTGTTATTGTAATTTCATAGTACAAAATAAAATTAAACTTAAAAAATCCACATTTCTCTCCTAGCCATAAACAGACGGAATGTATTTTTAAGCCTCTTTTTACAGCTCCCCAAAGGGTAAGACCTATTGTCCCTCATTCAAATGCCAGCAATATTTTTGGAGATAAAATAGTATAATTGCAACACTGCGGGCTCATTTCTTTTTATCTTTCAAACCTAGTTCCATCTTCAAGGAGAGCTCTGTACCTTCCTTTAAAGACTGTTCCAGTCTTATTTAGAATAATATACTTACCAGTTCATTTATGGGCTGCTTAACACATACTACTGCCTCAAACACCAAGCACTGGCGACACTTGGCCTTAACTGAACTTTCCATTCACAGAAGAGAAACACTTCAGGCAGAAATTCATTAGACACACCAGATGTTTTTAAAGAAAATCTTTACAGGTGCCCTTTTAAGCTGTTTCTTAAATGTAGTATTATTCACTTGGCTGGTTAGAATATGACCATTTCTGATAATAACCCTACCTAATACTTGGGTACAGAATTAATGTTTGAGTCCTCTGTAGTTCCTATTGAGATTTTTTTCTAACTTGCATATCAAATACATTGGTTTGATGAGAACATATTTTACTGGTCAAACAGGTATTTTCAGAATTGGGTAATGCCATGATGATTGATGGTTGGTGACTGAAATACTAGATGATATTTGTGTGATTTCAAGGATTTTATGTATGTTTTGCAGAATGTATTTCCTTTCCCAGTGATCCTTTTCTGTGGCTGCTGAAACACCAAGTTTTTCTCTCGAGGTTGTTATATTCACAAACTAAATGATTTGTTTGTTGGTCACAAGTGAGTCACAGAATCCAGAGAATATTATAGCTGAAGAGGACCCGATGGGAGGCTTTGACCCTGACAAACTAGTTCATTTGCAGATGATGGTCACCATTAGATCATTTCTCTCACTATTTCCTCTATAGTTACAGAGAACTATAATTAGAGCAAAACAGTACTTTTGCTCCACTTAAAATACTTTGGTCCTAGTTGTGCTAAACCTTAGAAAATGTCTTAATAGTACCACTTTGTCTTTCTGCTGATTTTGCTAGGAAATAGTATCCCTGTGACCTAAGCTTTGGTGGTGTGGCATTATCTGAAATTTTTCTCTTTTTTGAGCTTTTATTATTGCTTTAATTTTGCACAGTGGTTTTAGTCTTTAGTTTGTGGATGCCATTCTCACATTTACTTGGTTGATGTCCACTGCTTCTTTTTAGTTCTCTCGTTAGATTGTATCTTTCCAACAAGGCATTCACACACTGAAGCCCTGTCTCAAACTAACTGTATTCTACCAAGATGATACAGTGAGTGTGTTTGTTTCTTCATATTAAAAAATCAAGGAATATTACCCAAATTCTGTGTACCAGTATATAGACATCTGAATCTGAAATAGAGCTCTTAGACTATACTTGTCCAATATGGTAGTCATTAGCCACAAGTGGCTATTTACATGTATTTTTAAATTAATAAAAATTAAACATTTTAAAAAATAGTTTCTCAGTAGTACTAGCCACATGTCAAATGCTAGATAGCCACATGTGGGACATCTCCATCATCATAGAGAGTTCTGTTGGATAGCACTGTTCTAAAATGTCTTTCCTGCTATATTTTTTTCCTCATAAATTCTGGGTACCTTTGTCTTTCTAAGCCCATTATAATTTATCTCTATACAGCACTTATCACTATTCAATCCTTTAATTATATGTTAATAAGTATTTAATCTCTCATCTGATTACCCAGTGGAACAAGTTCATATGATACAAAGAATCATATGCTTGATTCTTTCCCTCTGACAGTTTTCCAAATAATGAAATCCCTATTGTCCTTCTAAAGTGACCAGAATTAAAAAAAAATCATCATTACAAATTTAGGACTTTAAACATATTTGATGAGTTTCATTCCACTCCAATTATTCTTTTTGTTGAAATTCAAATTGTCCAGTGGGAGCCTCTTCAGGTTTACTCCTGAGTCGTTTTGATAAGACCCTAGTAATCTCTGATTGCTTTCTTATATGGATTGACAAGACCTTCCAGGTTTAGTTTGTGCTTTCATAACACAGTCCTGGAATCAGATACCTCTGCCAGAGCTCTGCTTCCTATTGGTGGGGAATTGGTATTTTAAGACCATAATGTGGGTACTAGGAATTCTGTTTGGGGGCCACTGTATGTGTGCATGCATGTGTAAATAAAAGCCATGTCAAGGAGAAACTTGTTTGTGAAAGACAAAAAGAATGATAAAATTAGTACATCCACTCCTATTTGTGGTACTGGGGATTGAACCCAGAGTTCACATGTGCTGGGCAAGTGCTCTACCACTGAGCTACAATCCTGTCCTAATATAACCCATGTTTATTTATTTGCTTTATCCCATATTAAACATATAACAGCTTCAAAATAACTAACACTACCACTATCAATATGATTCCTGAAAACAGATTTTGTACATATGCTCCCTATTGCTTTCCTAATTTTTTCAGAGTTGTACTAGATTACATATTGTTTGAGCATATAGCCATAACACACCCTCCCTCCCCTTAAACTCTCATTTTAGTTCTACAGGCAACTATAATTTACTATTCTTGATGGACATTTTGTTAATATCTCTGTTAGCTTTCTAAAATACCTAAGACATGCAACTTATAAAGAGAGGAAAGGTTTATTTTGATTCAGTTTTGAAGATTTTAGTCCATAATCAATTGTTCCCTGCTTTTGGGCCCACAGCAAGGAGGTACATCATGGTGTGCATGGTGGAGGCAGCTGCTTACCTCATGACATCTAGGAAGCAAAGAAATGAAGATGGGGGCAGGGTCCTTCATGGGCATGCCCCAAGTGATCTAACTCCCCTTGCTCTAGGTCCTACCTCCTAAAGGTTCTACCAACTCACAATAATGCCATGAAATGGGACCTAGCCTTTAATACATGGGCCTGTGGGAGTTATTTATACAAACCATAGCAATATCTCTAGTAATTTTACTTATCTAAAGCTCATTCTCCACTAGACTCCACAAGGAGGGTTCATGGAAGCAATACCTCCTGAGTTCTTACTTATTGATAACAAAAATGTCTCTGCTTTTATACTTAAATGCTTTGAAAATAATATCCCCCACCCACATTTTCTTTCCTTAAGAATCTGAAATATATTA
The DNA here is from genome assembly GCF_902686455.1 of Sciurus vulgaris. NCBI lineage: Eukaryota > Metazoa > Chordata > Mammalia > Rodentia > Sciuridae > Sciurus > Sciurus vulgaris. The sequence continues at coordinate 54,973,482 of NC_136467.1, forward strand.
CTCTATACTTTTCTAGCCTAAAGTGTTGCATCCAAAAAGCCTTATGATAATAATTTTCCTTCCCTTAAACATCACTTGGTCTTTTTGTCCAGATGTCTAAAGGATTTTTTTCCCTTTAAAGTACAGTTAACATACACTACATGTGGTGTTAATCATTCTGGGTCAATATTCTCAGGTATGTAGTGTTCTTTCGATATATAATTTTAATAACTTTTTATTCCAGGAATTTTTTTACTACTGTTTTAAATATTTTTTCTGCCCCCTTGTTTTCATTTGCTATGTTAAGACTCCTATTATCTATGTTAGATCTTCTTTGCCTGTTGTATTTAACACTTTCTCCTCTCTTTATATCTTTTTTCATTCCTTTTTGAATTTTAAAATTTTGTATTTTAGCTCATTCTGAAATAGTATATTATACTTTTGGTCTCTCATTGACTTCTTTCTGGGATGCTTTTGCTGACTATAGGGATGTTATTGTTTGTATTCTCCTGTTCTTCTGATAACTTTATATGGAAATGGCCCTGGATACTTTTTTGTTGCTTATTTTGCAAAATTAGTTTTCCTGAATCCTTAGAAAGGGGTATATAGTTCAGGGCAACTTTCCTAAATTCTCAGAACTCCCCCTTAGGTCACTGGAGTGAAGTGTTGGAAATCATGGCAGCTTGCTAAGACTTCCCCTGTGTTCCCTTTCACCACTATATCTGGACTTTCACTTTCCTTCAACTTTCTTATTAACGTTCTGCTCAATTTTAACCATATTCTCAGAAATTTCTCTTTAGCTGGGCTCCTTGTCCAGGAAGGAAGCTTTGGCTATTTGGTTTCCAGAGTTTCTGAGGTCCAGACGGCCCCAGCCCCTTTCAGAACTCACTAACAAGCCTGGGACCACAATGACCTGGTATCAAGTTGGGTGAAATGCCTTATGGTGTCAGCTGCTCTGCTCAGAGTCACTGCAGTGACTTCTCCAGAGCACTTGTTCCAGGGTCCTCTGTTCTCGGGACTATCAGGTGCCCACTGTTCCCTCTTCGCTTCTTCCCCTTGAACAAACACTGTGTCACTCAGGTCTATGGCTGTTGGTATTTACCTCCACCACCTGCCTATATTTTGATATTTGTGGGGCACCTTGTCATGTAGTTTTGAGGTAAGTGATGTCTATGGGTCTTGGGTTTTGCTACCTAGTTGTGCTCTTTCTGTGTGAAGATTCAGGGAGACTTTTAACATTGTGCTGCTGTCTTCTAAGAACACACCAGTCACATCTACTTTCACAAGAATATTTCTCACCCATTCCTCAAATTGACCCCTAAGTTTGAGGTACTGTTGCCTGCATGACCCCACTTTCCCTTGCTGCTAGGAAGCAGTGCCACGCTGCCTCTCCTGTCCAGGGCTGCCCTCACTGCAGCTCTTTTCCATCTTGACCTCCATGTCTCCCCCTGCAGGCCTTGCTCTCCTCAGAGACAGATGCTCACCACAGGTGTCCAGACGCAGCAGCTCGCTTATCGTCCTTCCCAAGAGTTTTTATTTTCCTTTATCACAGTGGATCTGGGAGCAGATAGGCAGTCTTTCAGTTTATAGGCCAGTAGGTTACAAGAAGCCTCAATGAAGACAGCTGCACGTGTCCAGAGATCTTGGACTTTTAAGTACTATAACAATAAGAGTTGGCAGTACCCTACGTACACGTGTGACTACACGACTGGTGGGATTCTACATCATGTACAACCAGAAAAATGATAAATTATACTCCATTTATATATGATGTATCATAGTGTATTCTACTGTCACGTATAACTAATTAAAACAAATTTTGAAAAAGGAAGAGTAGGCGGAATAACCAAGTGGCTGGAGGGACAGACTATAGGATATCAGATCAGATTCCTCCAATATCCACTTGAACTCCCCTTCTACTGTGTAGAAACTGGAAAGCAAAGAGAAATACCCAGACTCCCTTACAATTTAGGTTCAAAATGTGACTATGAACTGCTTGTGCTCACTTGATGCTTTGATTTGGAACTGAGTCATGTGGAAAGAAGTAGGATGTAAGTATCTGTTTTGCAGACTGTGGCAAAAGCAACGCGTTGAGTTGGCTAGTGCAGTGGTGGCTTTTTGAACATCTGATGTGACTGGTTTTAGAGCCAGCAGCTGCTGTGATCACCAGTGTAGATGGGGCAGCTACTCTGATGGTTTGCTGAATGGTCCTGGGAATCATTCCTGGTAGCTTGGTCCACAGTCATTTCCTTCAGTCCTCAAATGATTCAGAAAGCTATCTAAATCTTAGAAAAAAATCACTCTCTGTCTACCTAGAATGAATTATCTTTCTGCAACCGACCCCTGACCACCACAGTCCCAATGTGTAAAGCACATCCAACTCCACCTCCTTATTTTAATGAGGAGCAGGTACCCAGGATCCAGGTGATTCCCCAAGGGGACAGAAAAGATAGTCCTGGTGGCACTTTTTATGTTTTAGCCACGGTCATTAATATTTTTTATTGATCTAGGAATGGAAAAATGATATTTTTATGTTCTCCTTGAGAACTATACAGAAAAAATGTCATTTGTGGTTTGTAATAAAACCTTTGGTTTTAGAAAAATGAAGCATGATGAGTTTCTGACCTGAAACAGGTAAATGCTTCCAATTTAGGATGTAATGATGTGGGGAATCATTCCTGGAAGCTTGGTCCACTAAGGTGGATGGTTCCCCTCACATTTGTAGGACATATTATCTACCTCAGTATAAAAAGACATGCAGTTTTCTGCATTTTTGGCAGCCAATGATACCTGGCTGCATTGTTTTGTGGGCTCCAACTTGAACACTCACCTGCTGTTTAATGAGAGAGTGGTTTGCTTTTAGCCACAGGCAACAGAGCCTGGTTATACTGCACAGCACTGGGTCTGAGAGGGCATTTCTGCCAATGAAGGACAGGTGGCACATGAAGCACACAATTGCTGTTTGCAAAAGGCAAAGAATGCAATAGCTCCTGCCAGAGTCATCCTTTCTCTCTGCCTGTATGGAGAGCCAGATTTTCCCATGGGGCAACAGGTCATCTATGAGACATTTACACAGTGATCTTTTGGAAGCTGTGTCCCTTATGTCCTCACATTTCCTCACACAGCAGAAGCTGTGGCCTGTCCCCCCTGGAAACTTAAACCAGTGAGTTGTGTCTGTAACATGCAGATAATGACACCCTACTTAATTTTTCACAACCATTCTGGTAGTTGCACCTTTTCCTGATTCTTTACAAAGTACTACACCATTGAGTTTCTCAGTCACATTGTTACATGCTTTGCAATCTGCATCTTTTTTCTAATTACCTTTTTATTTCAGAACCCTTTTAGGTTTATAGAATTACTATGTACAGCATTCCTACATGCCCCACACCCAATTTCCTGTATGATTAACATCTTCCATTAGCATTGTATGTCTGTTGCAATGAATGGATTAATATTGATACATTACTATTAGCTAAAGTCTAATACATAATTTTTATCAAACTCCCTTTTTCTGTTCTGGGACCCCATTCAGGATATATTACATTAGTAGTCATGTGTCCTTAGGCTCCTTTTGGCAGTGACAGTTTCTCAGACTTCACTCATTTTTGCTGACCTTCACAGTTCCAAGGTGTACTTAACTGCATCTTTTCAGAGGTTTCCTTTACTTTCACTAATGATAAGAATCAGGGAATCAGAAGAAATCAATATACCTTTGGAAGAAGGTATCAGTAGATTCTGAGTCTTCAAAGCAACACCTAGCTGTCCCAAGCTTTCATAAAGACACTGATCATGCTTCCCCTGAGTCACTTTTAGTCTGTAAGGAGTGCTGGATGCACTGCCCACTGGATATGCAGACAGCTGCCAAGCAAATTTCTGGGAAGGGTCCAATGGAGCCATGTTTCCCAACCTGGCCGATCATTACATCCAGATGGAGAATGTTATAAAGCACAGATTAGCAGGCCTCAGCACAGGCATATTGGATCAGAATCTCCACCAATGAGGATTTGAATTCTGTATTTTGTATTCCTTTTTTAAAAATAATAATATTGGTTGTATTTTTGATATAGAATATTATAAAAAATCATGGCCCATAATCTTTTAATATCATTAACATAAATAAAATTATAAACACAGAAAATTTAAAGTAACCCAAAGTCCAGAATGAAAACTAAATGCTCCCTACCCAATCAACTGTTTGACCACTTACTAGGGACACTTTGGTTTCTCCTGTTTCATTGTTTGCTTTGAAATTTGTATTTCTACAGCTTCCCAATGTATCTGAGTATAACCACAAATTTGTAACCTATGATTACAGAACAAACAAAAATTCATCTGCAGGAGAGTAGAATGCCCCTTTCACTCTGAAACTTACTATAAAATTATGAAGGGCTGCTCCTCCTTTTCCTCTCTTGTACAGCCAGCCCAAAGCCATTAGCTGGGTGGACATTTGCACAGGGAGGCAGCTTGTGACAGCCTGGGGGGTGATGGAGCTCAAATGGCAAGAAGAGAGTATCCACACTGCAATGGGGCACCTTGAGTGAACATGCAGAGCCCAAGCGAGGGGAGGGGTGCATCCTTGAGTATGTTGTCTCTACAGTGGGAGTCAGAGCCCTGAATGGAGGGTAACCACATGGGGAAAGGGGTAGAGGCAGGGTGATGGGAGACTGGCTACATATGGGTAGGCTAATCAGATCAATAAATATAAAGGTAATGGGAGCTACATTCCTCACTGCTGGAGAAGGTGGTTACTAATATGAAAAGCAATAAGGATAGAATAAACCCTGGATATCCTACAATTTGAGCTATCATTATGAACTTAGAGATTTAAGTATATATTATTTATAAGTAAATATTAAATACATATTCATATTTTAGAATACATAAAATAGACATGCCAGATATGTGGTACACTCCTGTAATTCAAGCAACTTGGGAGGCTGAGGCAGGAGGATCACAAGTTTGAGGCCAGTCTCAGTAATTTAGCAAGGCCCTAAGCAACTTAGTGAGACCTGGCTTCAAAATAAAAAATAAAAGGGGCTGGGGATGTGGCTCAGAAATCCCCAGTACCAAAATAAAATAAAATGAAAAACTAAAATAGATACATATATATTACATACACACACACACACACACACACACACACACACATACACGCCAATGTGTGTATGCTCCTTGAGTGGGCCTGGGAGCAGAGACTGCAATGGGAATAGGTACACCTAGTGCCAAGATCCTGGCTTTAATACAATTTTCCACTAAAAAGAATCAGGGATCCTTGGAGAAATGACTGATTTCAAGGCTAGGACAGGCAAAGAACATGATGAGCCTAAAACATCTTGTGCCAGAAATCAGGGAAGTGCTCTAAGAATGATGAGGACATACCCAAAGGACACAGGAGCACGCTGAAGGGACTCTGGTGAAATTAGGGACAATTTGAGCATCAAAATAAATCATGACTGTAACAGGTTAAACGTCATTGAATAAATAGTAACTCCAGATTTCATATTGAGAAAAATACATGAAAAATGGAAAGCTGGATGAAGAAAGGATATTTATATAGTTTCAAGGTATCTTTTGTAAAATATTCATTAATTAAAAGAAAGTTCTGAAGACAACACTTTAACCAAGAAATCAAAATAAATATCATCAGCAATGGGACTGAACTTGTGTGTCATCTGACTGGATGCAATGAAAAGAACTTACCATCACTCCTGTGATATTTCTGCCTGCATTCCTTCTGTATTTTAGGCTGATGAACCTTTACTGTACTACAATTTCAGGACTCTAGTGGTGGCTTAGCTTGGTGGTTCTGACTCAAGGTCTCTCACAAGGTTGCAGTCAAGCTGCTGGTTACAGCTACAACTTAAGGCTTACCTAGGGCTGGGGAATCCATTTCCAAGCTCACTCACTAGGATGACAATCCTCACTTTCTCACTGATAGCTAAATGTTTCAGTTCCTTATGAGCCTATCCGTGGGGCTGTTCCCAACATGGAAGCTTGCCTCCCACAGAAAAGTGATCCAACAAATCACTTTTATTACATAATCACTTCTGCTGTATGCTCTTTTCTATAGTTTGAATCTTGAATACTCCTGAAAGGCCCATGTGGTAAATAAAGGCTTGGGTTCCTAACCAATAGCTAGTAAAACTTTTAAGAGGTAGGGTATATGGAAAGTCTTTTGATCATTTGCGAATGTGCCCTCAAAGGGGACTGTGGGACCCACATCTCTTCCTCTTCCTTTTTTGCTCCCTGGCTCATGATGTTAACAGGTCTGCTCTGCTACAACACTTCTGCCATGATGTGCTACCTCACCATAGATCCAAAGTTGTGAGGCCAATTGATCATGGACTAGAACCTCCAAAACTGTGAACTGAACTAAACCTTTTCTCTTCATGAGCTAATTATCTCAGGTATTTTGTTATAATGACAGCAAGCTGACTAACACACTCTTGATCATAAGACTGACCCTGGTACAAAATGAGAGGAGATTATGTAAGGATATGAATAATGGAAGGATATGAATTGGAAGGCTGGCTACCACACTACCATAACCTGATTCATAATTTGAAGATAATCATGACAAACCAAAACTATGGTTATTTACATAATAACTGTCCTGCATTTTCAAATGTCAAGGTCATGGAAATAAAGGAAGAACATGGAAGGGTTTCAATATGAGATTCTGGACTGGATTCTCTTGTAATGAATGGCATTATTGGGACAACTGGCAAAAACTTGCTGATTATATTTTGATGTTGTAGAAGGATATTCTTATTTTTAGGAAATACCCACTAAAGTATTAGGAAAGAAAGGATATCAGGTCTGCAATTTAAATGATTGGGGCAGGGAAGGAGTATTCTCTATTCTATAATTGTAACCACTAGAAAATTTGAGATTAATTTTCAAATTAAAAAGGGACATAAATTTTAAAGACCTATGAAAGAAATTAAAAATTGTCTAAGTTGAACTATTAGATTTCTGTGAAACTTCTGCTTTTCTATAGGTCAGAAATGTATGAATATTGGTAATTTAATATAGTTCAATTTAATATAAGAAAATTCCAACAAATTAATCAACACCAAAGATAATGAAATTCGGGCTTTTCAATAAAAATGCAAAATAATTCCTAGTGCCCTTTTGAGGATTTCTCTTCTGCAATTACTCATTCTTTGTCCAGTGTCCCCAACATCTGCCTCTCTGCAGACTCCTTTCATGAGCACTCTGAGAACCTGTAGTAACTCCTGTCTTAGAAATGATCCCTTGACTTCATTTTTCCCTTCAGATATAGACCTACTTCTCTGCACCCCTTTTAGCAGCATTTTTGAAAGAATGTTTTCTACTCCTCATGTCTCCTTACTCTCTTCCCATTTTTGCTAAATTCACCCCAGGTGGGTTTGCAAGGTGACCACCCATTGAAACTCATTCATCAAGGTCATCAATAACTTTCCTATTACCTAAGCCAATAATACTTTTCTATGTTCAGCACTGCTGCTCGCCCCTTCCTTCTAGAAACACTTTCTCCTCCTGGCTGGTGTGAAACCATACTCCTCTTGAGTTTCTTCCTACTTTCCCTTCTGCTTATATCCCTTGCCCCCTACAATTCATCCTCCAGGAAGAACCTATTGTTACCTGTTAGAGACGTAAATCAGATTATGCCACTCTTCACTTACAATCCTCCAGTGGCTTCTCACTGGATGGATTCAGAATCACAGCTAAGCTTCTGGGAGAGGCCCTGTGGATCTGGTCCCTGCCTATTCCTTACTCCATCCCACTGCACCTTCCTTGGTGCCTCTTACCCAGTCTTCTGGGTGCCAAGCTTGTTCTGGTCTTTTGTATATGTTTGCTCTGTTTCAAATATTCTTACCCAGTGATATGGCAAACTCTTCCTTTTCATTCAGATTTCAGATTAAATGTTAACTCCTCAGAGAACTTCCCTCAAAATCTGAACTAAAATAGCACCTGACCCTTACCTGTCCCAATCACCATTTCCCTGGTTTGTGGTCTTCTGGGCATTAATCCTAATAGGAAACTCTTATATGTTTATTAATTTAATGCCTGTTTGCCTACCCTAGAACAGAAATGCCCTAAAGAACTTCATCAGTCTTGTTCTTTACTATATCCCCAGAGTCTAGAACAGTACCTAACACATAGTTGATACTTAGTAAATATCTGGTATATAAATGAATTGCCTCTTTTGTGTTTAAGCTGTTCATGATCCCAGCTATTAGATGACTCATGTCTATGGTAATGACAATTACAGAATCTTAGAAATGACCTTCACTCCAAATCACCTCACCAATCTCAGACCAAATGAAGAAACTTCAGAATATTGCTATGGAAGGTTCTGTTGCCTCCACTTCAGTGTTCTCAGTAATGGAAGAATTCATGACTTTCAGTGACAGAAGGTTTGCATGTCATCATGGGTAGCTCTAATTGTTGGAAAGATTTTCTCTCCAGCAACCCTGAATCTTTGTTTCTGTTCTACTTACTGATTCCAAAAGCAATTCAAAAAGCCCTGCTTTACCTGACAGCAATTCAAATGTTACTTGAGGGAATGCTCACATGACTTCTAATCCTCTTGTCTGAGATAAATACTCCCAGCTATCTCAACTCTTCACATGACATGAAAAATTAACCAACACTGCATGTAAGAAACGTCTGCAAAATTTTAGGAGCTTGGTTTTAAAAAAATTAAACTACTCTGAGCATCTTATCTGAGAACTACAATATACGAGTGTCCTTGGATATCCAGGGAACACAGTCTCATTTCTCATGGCTGTCCTGTTCTCTTAACAGCCTGCTTCTCTGCCTTTTCTGATACTGAGGGAACTGGAACAATCACAGACAGCCAGGCCCACAAGCATTTTCCTGAGACAAAGACTTATCTTTTTCAGAACACATTTGTGGCTCCATGTTTTCGTTTCCAAATAAATTTTACATTTTAATAAGATGAGAAAAAGCTCTCATGATGAAACTGTTCACTAATGAGTTTTGCAGCAAAGGGTCTTTGTTGAGGGCATTAAACAGCTTATTCCACAAGTAGTCTATGAGCAAAAATCATAGACTACTTACCCTCTTCGGGCTTTCACTGTGTGTTATAATGCAGGGGGAAGAATATCTGTTGTGGCTAACCAGACAACATTTTGGTGCCTATTGTATCCTCTGCTGTGATTTAAATCATAGAATAAGCACTTGATAAATGTTATTTAACAAAGGGGTGAGCAAGTGAATAAATGAACCAATAAACTAGAGGATCATAGAACTAGCACTCTAGTCCAAGCCCTCAGTTTACAGACAAGGGAGTCATGGCCTAGACAAAGCAAAGACTGATCTCCACAGTGCCAGATGTGGGACCAGATTCCAGGCCTCCTGTTCTCAGGCTTAGAATTCTTTTCACAAATGCTTCTTGCTGCCACTCTTAATGGTCACCTGTGCAAATTCATTTTTAATTGATTGGACAAGCATGAATTACTTTTTTCTTAATAACTAAATCATTGTGGTTCACTTCTTTACATCCATCTACTCCAAATGATTATTTTAAGCTAATTACAGTAACTCATAATCCAGCAGTAACACACTTAGGGGCTGGCATGGAAACCAATCCTGGCTATTGGGGCACAAGAAGTCTGCTGAGCAGTGTCTGAGACTCTTTGTTCCTAAAGAAGAGACAGAGAAAGCATTTCCCTTCTGTACTGGGTACCCCAGTGCCCCAGTGGCTGGCTGTGGGACCTGGAACTGATTCAGCCATCTTGCTACTGATCTGAGGATGAAGCTTGAATTAGTCAGCTTCTTGTGACTGTGACCAAAATACCTGACAAAAACAATTTAGAGGAGGGAAGATATATTTTGGTTCATGGTTTCTAAGGATTCAGTCCATGGTTGGCCTACTCCACGGCAGAGATATCATGGTAGAAAAAAGTGCTCAGCAGTACATGGCAGCTGGGAAGAAGAGAGAGAAAAGGGACAGAGTGGTGGAGTGGGGAAGACAGATTCATCCAGGGATGCCCCAGTGACCTACTTCCTCCAACTAGGTCCCACCTTCTAGTCGTCCATTCAGTTATCAGTGGACTAGTTCACTGATGAGGTCAGAGCCCCCATGATTCAATCATTGCCTAAAAGCCCCACCTCTGAGCTTTGCCACACGGGGGACCATGCTTTCAACACATAAGTATTTGAGAGACATTCCAGATCCAACCCATAACGAGGCTACATTGGGGATAGGGTGGTAGAGCAGAGACTTAAAAAGAACCTCAAGATCACATGAAGCTCTTGAATCAATCCACTCTGGAGGCTGTTTTATCCACAATCTTTCAGTGAAGAAAATAAATTATCTTAGTATTTGAACCTATGAAATTAGGTGTTCTGTTAACTGGAGTTGAAAGCACCCTAAAAGATTCAGACCATTTTTTGAGAGAAACTTTAAAAAAGAACAGCTACTTCCTCAATTCCTTAAACAACAACGACAAAACATAGAAAATAAATAAACATTTCTTCAACTAGTCAGGGACATCATTCTTTTGGCAAATACTGAGCAAAGGTGTAATGATGCCCTTAGTTGCCTCAATGCTACATATTGACATAAATGGTCATATATTTTAAGCCAATAAGTTCTCAAACTGGTTAGGTCTCAGGACCCCTTTATGCTCTTAAAAACATTACTGAGCACCCCAGTAAGCTCTGCTTTATATGGGTTATATCTACTAATATTTACCATATAAAAGATGAAAACAAAATTTTAGAAGATGTATTAATTAAAAATAACAATAACAAACCCAATAAATGTTAACATAAACATTTTAATGAAAATTATATTTTCTAAATGAAAAATTTAGTGACGAAAGAAGCAGTGTTTTAAATGTTTGCAAGTCTTTTCTATCTAGCTTAAGAGACAACAACTGGTTTCTCAAACTGATTGATTTCTCCTAAATCCGTTAAGATATGATGTTTTGGTTGAAGTATATAAATAAAATAATGGCCTCACAGAGATATGTAGTTGGAAAAGAAAGGAGTATTTTAATTGCCTTTCAGATAATTTTGGATAGTTCTCTTTGATACTTGAACAAAAATTTGACAAATTTCTTAAAAGTTAATTGTAATATAGAACTAAACAATATCAATGAACTTTTTATACACTGTTATCTTAAAATTCACCGGTCTACTTATCACTTGCAATGGATTTCTTTACCCATACAGTCTTTAAACAGCATGTATCGGTCATTTGGAAAATATTGGCTCACTGAGCTATGAAGAGCTTCCAAATGGTAATGTTTCATTACATAATATAAAAAAAAAAAACCCACATTTGTTAAAATTGCTCCTGATTCTATGAGAAAAGGCTGTAAGTACTGCTCTTGGTGATGGATCCAAGTTTTTCAAAATTCTGACTTTCACTTGAAAGATCTAACTCTGTCATTGGTAACGAACACTGTCAATTGTTTTCCTTCAAATGACGGGCTTGCTTTGTTCATTTTTGACAGTGTCTGCCAAATATCTAAGTCTGAAGAACCACAGTTTGTCTGTCAGTCATTGTTTCAATAGGTGTTCTGTGAAAGAAGTGGCGAATTTGGCTCATAATGGCACAAGTCATTTTCCTCAAGACAACAATGGTTGGCACCTTGATAGGCAACAGAGGTACTTTATGTATACTGTATTTCTCATTTGTCACAAGTAACACTAAAATGACATGCATTCAAGAGTTACTTAATTTTTACTACTTCATCAAAGACTTCCTTAGACATACCAAGCAGTTCTCCCTTCTCTCTCTCTCTCTCTCTCTCTCTCTCTCTCTCTCTCTCTCTCTCTCTCTCTCTCTCTCTCTCTTTCTCTCTCTCTCTCTCTCCCCATGCCTCTCTCTTAGTTGCTGTGAATATATGTATAACTGGAGAAAATGATCACTATTTGGTGCTACCGCCTGGATGTCACAAACCACTGAAACCCCAGAGGACTGCAGATCACACTTGGAGGACCACTGCTTTGTGCCTTCTATCTTTTTTTATTCCCTTGATGACAAGGTGTTAGCCATTTGCTAGCATGGATACTTACTGCCATCTAAGCTTCCTGTGGGCACTCTCCTACTTTTAGCTGCACTCAGCAGGCATAAGGATTGAATAAATTCCAGCTGCCTGGCTCGGAAGATCACATTATTGAACTTAGGGTTTGAGTCTCAGAGAGATGAATTTGAGTCTTAGCTTTATCACTTAAAAGTTATACAACTCTGAATGAGTTATTGATCCTTTCCAGGTCTTCCTTTCTTAATCAGAGGATTGAGCCTGATAATCTCTAAATATCTTCTAGTTCTTAAATTTCATGCCCCCCTCCCTGGGACATTCCAAGAACGCCATCTTGCACCTCTCCAAACATGACTGATTCTTTATATCTCTGGAAATCATTACAGAGAGTCTTGGGGAGAATAAGTATGTGAAGAATTAAGAAGACAACCAATTGATTTTCTTATTATGAGACTATTGAGAAACACATCCAAGGTTACAGATGTAAAGACAAAAATTAAAGGCTATAAGGAAACAAAAAAATACACAATAAACTAAATTTAATTATCTCATTAAATTAAGACCTTCTTTGTTAAAACTGTTCAAAACAAATAAATTTAAAAAAATCTTTGGACCCATAGGAATAACAAAGAACAGAATAGAGTATGTAAGAATAAATGGAAAAATTTCAAATATAATTTTATTTAGAGTTGTCAAAGAAAACACCTAAAATGACATTTTTTACTTTTCTATCTGCTAAACATTTTTCCTAGTACTACTCTTTTATCAAAAGTAAATGTATTTGAGCACATTAATTCTATTTAGTTAATTTACTTTTCTATTTTCAAACCACATGATAAAGGAGCTACCAATTTAGCTATTTATCTTCTAAAATAAGCCTAAAGAAGTTCTACTTCTAAGGAAGGAATACATTATTCTGAAGTACTATGCCTTAAAAGTCACTAATTGATTTTATTTTGACATTAAGTAATGAATTCCTAACATAAAAAGTAAAACAAAACAGTTAAGAGAGTCAAGATAGTTTCAATCCCTTTCTTCTTTTGGATAAGAACAGGATATATTTTAATCAGACATCTTGGGATTTAATTTATATTTTGATGACATCACACATACAGAATAGAAACTGTGGCCCTTTAGTAATGGATCTCAGAAACAGTATTTTTCAAGTAATGGAAAGTGGGTTTGAGAGCGAAGAGTTTTAAGAATACAGAAATTTCTACCCTTTACAAGTGAAATAAAACTACATTTAAAAAAATCATGATTATGAAAGTAAGATAAATGTAAAAACTAAGCAATTATTTTTAGAGCTTCATGTATTTGGAAACTATAGGCAAATGCAAATCGGGAAATCATGGTTCTGTTCTAGGCATGCTGATCAGGGGATTTCAAGAGCTAGCTACATATGGAATTCTCTCATCAACAGCTTCTGCAGTTTGGTAGCATTAGGGTATTAAACAATCAGAAAAAAACATGGTCCATTTTAGCCTGTTCTACTAGCATAATGTATAAGATAACTAATACAGACAGCAATAGTTTGTCAATTGAGAAAATCACAAAATGCCAAGAAATCTGAGTTGCTACATTTAAAACTGAAAATAGGCCACAGTAAAATTAAAACTTACAAATATTTACCATTTGCTTCAATTTGCTAATCCTGGAATTTCTCTCTCACACTTAATTACTGAATATTCCTAAAAGAGATACAACTATAACATGCCAAACATTATCCATATTTTACTTAATGCTTACTATTTATCAGATATCAGGAACTGGGATTATAAAGATGGATGAGTCCTGCCCTCAAGTAACTCATAATCTTTTTAGGTTAGTCTCAGAATAAAAACCCATCACATAGGGGACTCAATTTATTAAATACTTTGTTACCACATGGGAGGGAGGGTAGAGGGATGTCTAAAATATGAGCAAACCTTTAATTATGAAAACATTATGTAATTGATTTCCATGGTATTACTCCTCAATTTTTTTCACAAGACCATAAAGAAAATGAGTAATCATATTAAAATATCAAACATGGAAAATTACTTACATAATAATAAAAGACTTTCTAGTGAAGTTTAAACATAATTTAGACAGTGGAGTTTGTATTTTTTAAAATCATGTGTGAACACTCCACAGGGTTCTGAACACATAGCATAGTATAAATTTAAATGTAAAGTAAAAATGTGTTTCCTTGTATTTTAGCTAAAATTTATCTGAATTGAAAAGACTTCCAGTATTTGCTTAGTGAAAACAAGGCTATAAACACATCATACCTGGATGCTCATCTTCATTGTGCAAAGGGAAGGTTGCCAGGAAGTGATGGTGACATAGCACAAGCTCATAATCACCCATCTGCCCCAAATCATTCCACCCACCTTCCATATATAACACTGATGATAATTTGGCAAACTAACAAAATAACAAAGGTTAAACCATTATAAATGTGGTTCTTGTATAAAGCAAAACCAATGAGTAATACCCTTTACATGCCCATATCACATATTCAAATCTATTCTCTCAAGACTGACCTGCTTGTTCATGTAAAAAGTGTAAGACATGGTTTTATGGCATAAAATTATGTTTTTTAAAACCACAGTAATTCTTTTTTATCTTGCTGGGGTGGTGGTAGAAGCCTATAATCCCCGTGACTTGGAAGCCCAAAGCACAGATTCCAAGTTTGAGGCCAGCCTTGACAACATAGTGAGACTCTGCCTCAGAATAAAATAAAAAAGGGCCAGGTGTGGTGGCTCATGCCTATAATCCAGGAGGCTCAGGAGGCTGAGGCAGGAGCATCAGGAGTTCAAAGGCAGCCTCAGCAACTTAATGAGGTACTTAAACCAACTCAGTGAGACCCCGGTCTCTAAAAAAAAATAAAATACAAATCATGGCTGGGGATGTGGCTCAGTGATTAAGCACCTCTGGGCTCAATCCTCAGTACCAAAAGAAAACAAGATAAAATAAAATAAAAATAAAAAATAAAAAAGGGATGGGGATGCACCTCAATGATAAAGCACCCTTAGGTATTTTGGTACTCAATCCTTAGTACCAAAATAAAACAAGATAAAAAAAAAATTTAAAAAAGGGATGGGGATGCACCTCAGTGGTAAAGCACCCCAGAATTGAAAAAAAAAAAAAAAAAAAAAAAAAACTCTATCAGTAATTAAAGGATTCTTTTTCACTTTAATTTGACCATAGATTCCCAGAAAAATTTTAAAAGCTTATGTAATATTGTATTTTACTTGGGCCCCATTAGAAAAAGTTAAGAAATTTATTTGCTTTTTAAATCAAGTATAGAAGAAACCTAAATTATCAAATCATTCTCATCTAAACCCTTTTGAGCCCCAGACATATCATTTTGGATGTCTTATTATTAACTGAAACTCACTATCTTGATCTGCAGATTTGTATTTGCTGTGTATTTGCTATTCTGGCAACTCACCACTACATTGAGTCAACCAAACTATAAAACTCCTGGTCTCTCACATGTCCTTGAAACCTAATTCATTTCCAAAGTTTGCCAAGCCTTACACATTTTACTTTTGCAAAAAAGAAACCTCTCCTTCACTCTCAATATCCCTCTCCAATGTCCTGATATTTCCAACAGATACATTATCTCTAATCTATTATCTACATTATTTCCAGAGTGACCTTTCCAAAATGCAAATATTAGCCTATTACTTCCCTAGCTAAAACACAGCTTTAAGGAGTAGTGCCATACTCTCTCACTTAGCATTTCTTCCTGATCTTGCTCCTACCTCTCAGTCTCTTGCTTCTTCCTGACTACCCTCTTGCATTAGATGCATGGAATTACTTACAGCTCTTGCTGTGGTTTAGATGGGTTTGTCCCCAAAGGTTTTACATGCTGGAGGCTTGATCCCCAGTAAGACAGTGTTGAGATGATTAGGACTTTAAGACGGATGAATGTTTTTCTTGGTGAGTTTTTCTGCTGATTCCTCCCCAGTCTCTAGATCCCTGTCTCACCATGTGACCCTATTTTCTGCATGTGCTCCTGCCATCATGATGCCATCTTCCATGAGCTCCTTGCTGGAGTTTAACAGATGCTAGTGCCATGCTCTTGAATCTTCAGAATTATGAGCTAAATAATTTTTTTTTCTTTATAAAGAAGATAAGATGTACCTCAGCCTTAAGTATTTTGTTGTAGCAACACAGAGGCCTAAGACATGTCTCTAAAAGTGGTGAATAGGACAGAAGCTTGAGAACATATGCCCAGGTAAGAGGGTACTTAAGACTTCATGTGAGCCTGTGAAAGCTCTCATAAAGTTTGTGCATACCAAAATAAAGCAGCAAATACGATGAATTTTGTTTGAAAATCAGTCATTTTAGATACCTTAAATTAGTAAATTAGTGCCTACAGTTTCATTTTGCCCGTTATTTCTTAAATGCCAGAAACCTTTCAGAATAGTCTTCCCCTGAGGTTTCAAAATTCATCTTGTTTCAATAAATTTGTCTTGTTTAACAATGGCAGGTGGTATTGCAGATAAATTTCAAATGAATAGGCATTCACTGTTCTCCTGCTGCCCTTTATATCCATCTGATGGCCTTTTCATTTTGGCTTTCAGTTGTAGCTTCCTGTTACCTACTTCTACTACTTTATGATTATGTAGCTTCCTGTTACCGACTTCATGATTATTCCAGCTCCCAATTCCCTGGAAGTAACAGGAGTTTAATTTCCAAGGCCTGCATGCATTTTATTGACTACAGATATAAAACAGAAACCTCTCTTGTCTCTTCCTGATCTTTTTTCTTTCTTTCTGATTACCCCCACAGCAATGACTCATATACCCTTTCTTTCATTCACTGGACATGTATTAAGTGCCAAGATGCCAGGAACAGGGCTAAGATTTTTTAATGCATGTGGTTCCAGAACAGGTGCATTCATAAAAATCCCACTGTGACTATGTTACCTGCAGTTAAAAAAAAATTGCACTCTGCAAGGCAAACCAACAGACACATGCTATACTTATGCAGAGAAAGAAAAGTTCATGAAGCAAGACTTACACTCTCTGCCATGCATTGGTCCCTTCTGTTGTATTCAGTTCAGTTCTATTTCACTTCATTGTGTGGAGACCTCCTAAATTAATTTCACAACCCAATAATGAGTCAGGAATTGCAGTACAAAAAAAATTGCCCTATAATATATGGTGGGAATTCGTATTTGGTAATACAATTGTATTTTTTTAAACTAAAAATATCCTGAAGGTGATGTAGATAGGAGGGTGAGAGAGAAAAAGGGAAAGCAAGAGAAGGGTAAAAATATAATAAAAAATAAAAAAATACATGGAAAAATCTGAAGGGGATGAAAAAAAAGAGAGAGGAAAAAAAAGTAAAGTCCAGAATGAAAGGCTATCATGGTCTTTTTGAAGTAAGGGAAGAGGTGGCATCTTTGTCTCCTTGAACAAAGGAACTGTTACCACCTATTAGGAAATGAGCTGATTATTCATTGATCACTGCCTTCCAACTGCTCTAATCCTTAAACCTTTAAAGACTGGACTCAGGTGTTTGGAAAAGATAACAGTGACCCGTTAAGACAGAAATGCTTATTTAGCTTGCAGCACAGAGACCACAGCATGATTTACAGAGAACTAGATGAAATTTGTAGGGAGGGGTGTGGCCCAAGGAGTTACCCGCATATGGGTAGCTACTGAAAATTTTATCATGAAAAGTATATGAAAGTGAGTTAATCCTGGCCATGTACCGTGCCCATCCATCAGTATGGAGGGTTCTACTTCTAACTTCAGAAGAGCATGATCTGATTTGTAAACTGCTTCCCTTAGCAGAAGGGGAATAACGGGGCATTCACTCTAAAGTCAGTAATTACCACTTATGATGAGATGTTCTCAGAGAATCAATGCAACTTTCTTGTCCTAAAACATATATCCTGCAGGACATTTCTGCTTGTCCTGTGCTAGATGAATCCTAAATCAGACAGTATTCATACAAATTATGTATTATATTTTGAATTGCAACTTTTAAATGAGTGAGACATATTCCTGGGATTGGTAAGCCTCAGAATAGCAGGCACTAATATTTGTGTTCATATCTTTTTGGCCTACTATGATTGGCATTTGTTGCTGGGTGAAAAACCTCCCAGAGAACTTGTAGGAGTGTAAAATGAGAACATGTTGATCTTACAAGAACACAGGGAGTCACCACCCAGCCCCACAGCACCCCACTTGCCGGGCTCAGCAAGTCCTTCCACTTGGGTCCTTCTCACTTGGTATTTGGTTACAGGTGCAATGAGAAATTGAAGAAAGAAGAAATGCTAAAATCTCAGTATACTTACTTTTGTCATTTTCAGAGGGCATAAGTAAAAAAAAAAAAAAATGGGAAAGAGAAGAGGGCAGACAAAGAACAAACAGAATAGGGAGAGAACTGAAAAGTTCCCTCTAGGAGGAGGGAAAAGAAGGCGAAAACTAGTGGGATGCAGGTTGGCACCCTAGGATGCTCAGGGGGCTTCACAGAGACTTATAGTAATGGGTGAGATGTGGGGGAGAGCCAGAATATTTCAACAAATATTCATGAGTGCCAAATTTAAGTCTGTTCTGGGGACAGCAGGGGTCACAAAGATGGGATACCCTCTAGACTTCAGCAACCTAGCACAATTAACAACACTGTTCTGTTGGTGGCTCAACAATCTCTATACTATGTTACCAAATCAGCCCAGCAAGCGTGTTTGCCTGCAAAGTTTCAGTATGCCTCTGTGAGGGATAACAGGAGGGGTATTGAGGAAAGAATAAAGATATATTCTCTTTAAATATTAAAAAACATTCAAGATCAACAGAGTAGAGACACACAGAGGTGTCTACAAGTCCAGGTTATGGCAGAGGATCAAAGTAAGGGTGGTTAATGCTAACAATCAGCATTTCTACTCCATGGTTATTAAAGCATCTGGTGACCCTGGGTCCTGAAAATTAGTGATAGAGAGCATGGGCTCTGGAGCCAGACTGTCTGGACTTGAATCCTGTTCCTCCACTTGCTAGCTATTCCAATTTAGGCAAGTTATGAAACTTCTCTGTGCTTCAGTTTCTCTATACGTAAAATGGAGATGATAGTAAGATTTATTTCCTAGGGTTAGTGTGGGAATTGAGTTAACATGGGTTAAGACACAGAGTGAAGTGCCCATCTCACACTGAATGTTCCGTAAGTGTTGGCTGATGTAATTGCTCCCTGATCACCAACCTTATACTCAGGGAGTCATATGTATCAAGGAGAGGTCACACTCACAAAAAATACAGCTTTGGGTGTTTGGGCTGCTAATGTAGACATTAACCAGTTGTGAAGTTGGCAGTCACCTCTAGGAACTATTCTGCAAGACCTTGGATGAAAGTTCCTAGCTCCCTTGTCCAGGTTTTTGCACACACAATTCAGGAGTCCCTGCTCCATGGGCTTCTTGGCAGTTATTTCCTGTCAATATTTTTAACACTTAAAGTTGTAAATAGCTTCTATTTAAAAATGAAAAACTGGTATGCCTCATAATTTCAAGAAAAACTGGTAAGATGAGAAATTATTCAGAAATGAGTAGATACAAATGTACATGAACTTCAAATAAAATTATCACTATTTTTATTTTTTTAGTGCAGGGAACTGAACCAGGGCCTCCAGATGCTAACATGCATTCTAACACTACATCCTAAGCCCTATGACCATTTTAAAATATACTAGAACCTAAAACATAACTTCAAGAATATCATATAAATCTAATTTCTGTTGGTTTGGGTTCTAAAAATGAATAGATGACATTTCAAGAACCTGGTTACAGAGTTCCAATTTAAAGGGTGTGCACATGTACACACACACACACACACACACACACACACACACCAAAACCACTCTCGAGCAGTTGCCATGACAACATAATACAGAGCCTACCAAGCTCTTTGTTATCCTGCTGAAGATGCTGTGCAAAAACACTCATGATAAATTCTTTACTAATTAAGTGGAAAAGGTTAAAAAATTCTAGATCTGCATAGTTTTCATCTGTGCTGGGCCTCAGTAAAGCAAATACTAAACATTTTAAGAAAAAGGATGTGAAAATAGTACCTATAAGACCAATTGCATATAAAAGTGAAAACAACGTTGAAAAAATGTTGAAAAAATTATTTTATTTTCACCTTATCATCATCTCTTATTAAGTTCTGTTGTACTATTTAAACAGAAGAATCAACTTCAAACAATTGGTTAACAGGGGCTCTTATTTTACTAACACATTTAAACGCTTTCCTTCTTTAGTCACCTCAATTTTAACTCATTTGGGAGCTCCTATTCCCATATACTAAATAGCAACAACAAAATGGTCTCTAAATTAATAGGAGTTTATATGCCCCCCAAAAGAGGAAAAAGTGATAGGGAAGAAAAAGAAGGAATAAATAGCACATTGGGAGGCTGTGATAAAACACTGTCTCATTTTCCTTCCACTTCTCTGATTAGCCATCTTGGTCTCCTTCGCAGGCTGCTCTTTCTCTGAGCGCTTAGACCCAGAGCTTACCAGGATTAGCTGTAGACAAATCTCACTCTAGCCTCTTCTTGGCAGTCTCATCCTTAACCAGTGGCTTTAATCATCACTCATGAGCATTTACATGAGTAAATGCCCAGCCTAGGCTCTCTTCTGAGCTTCACATCAGTTGGTCCAGCTGCCTCCTAAACCCCTCCACACTGATGCTACTTTATAAGCAAATCAGGTATTGCTGCAATGTTCCTTACTTTAATAAATGTCAGCTTTTAATGCTCCCAGCACAAACACACTCAGTATCTATCTGCTAAATGAACATGTGAATGAATTAATCAATCAATTAAACTGTTAACACAAAACAAAAACCTAAGGGTCATCCTTGATAATGCCTTCCTCCTTTCCTTCCATGAATGAAGATCCAAATCCTGTCCATTTTGCCTCCAAAATATTTTCCAAGTCCATCCCATTGTCAAGATCCTCACAGCCACTACTCAGAGGTAACACTCTGCTCTGGATTGCTGTCATATCCTCTTAACCATCAATCAGGAATGTGCAGGTGTAGAACACTGAGAAGTCAGGCAATCAATATGTACCAAACAAGCTATTCGTTGAACAAACTGATAAAGTAGGTCTAAGAAAAGGGAAGTGAACATTTACTAACTGTCATCTATGTGCAGTTACTGATTTAGGCACTTTACCTAGACTACCTCATTGAAGGTCCACAGTGACCCATTTTACAGAAGAAACTCAACTGCATATATGGTGTCAGGGAAACTTCCTGGTCATAACCTTTTACTATGATTGGCACCAACAAAAAATGATGAACACAAAGAACAAAGATGATGATGATGACAACAGAGAATCTGTTCAGACACTGTTCAAAGCACTATAGGTGCATTGCTTCACTTAATCTCACCACCCTCCATTGAAGTAGTACTATTACAGTCCGCTTTTGCAGAAAAGGAAACTGAGCACTTAAGTGACTTTTCAAGGTAACAAACCAGGTATGGCATGATTTGATCACAGTTCTGTTTATTTAAGAATTTACTAAATAACCATTTAACTGTAGCAAGTTATTTAGAACTAATGAAGACATATAACTAGACAAGAGCAACCCATCCATGCCTTCAAGGATTTTGTTTTGAACTTGAGGAGTCTGTCTCCAGGGTCAGAGCTGTTTCTTCATCTCACCTGTGGAGGGCAGGGTTCAGGGAGAGAAGCCTCTGCCAGCTCTGATCCCACCTCAAAGGGCATATTTCAGCAACAGTCTAGGCTGCCATTTCTTTCCCACCTGTCTGAGACCCAGTTTTCCTCAAGTAAGGTACCAGGAGAAGATGCTTTAGTACATCTAATATATTAACTTGGTGACAAGTCTGGATGCTTTTCTTAAACAGTTAACAAGAAAGCACTAAGAATGGCATCAATACAACATTTTTTTAAAAGTCTAATGTATTACTTACAATTTAATAACTCCATCTGAGCACCTGGAACAGAGCTGCTGACTGCTCTTGTCTTGTTTATGTTGACTCTGCCCCAGCTGAACAAACCTACAAATTAACCATGGATAAAAGTAAACTAAAGAAGGAAGTACTTGTAATTAATTCAGGAGTTCACAAAACATGGTGTGCACTTTCAAATGACAGTTGTGTGCTTATTTCAGAGAAGTATGTAAGAGTACCCTATGTAAGGCAAGACTTTGCCTGAATTCACAGTGAATTTGTTAGAAGGAGAGGCAAGTCCGCTTAACACATAGTCATAACCATGCATACAAGATGAACTCACATGTGCACTTTATTGCATTTATATTAAATTAAATGTGATGCAGAACTTGAACAGAAAGTTCCTGAAGCAGGCAGATAATGTTTCTTACAGGGCCTCACATATCTAAAGGAGACACTATCTTATGCACAGAATGCAAGAAGGATGGTTAGTGGTGGGGATTACTTGCAGTGAATCAAATGATATGGAAAGGGCATAGGAATCCAGTTCCTGAAGCAGGGATGCTGCTGAGAACCCACCACATGGGCTTAATTTCCTTGGGACCATAAGATCTTCCCTAGCCCCAATCTTTTATCCTACTCCCAAGTGCACTCCAGCCCCTTCTAAGAGGAGCACTTTCATCAGTCATGATGGAGGTCAGATGACGAGCACCACTGCCACATCACCCCTCCTAGGAGAAGAGCCGAACAGCACCAATCCAGACGTTAAGCCAAGAGCCAAAAGGAAATGCCCTTATTTGTCTAAGCCCTGCCTGCACCACATGTATCCATCTTCCCCGAGGGACATGGTTTCGTAGTTTTGTTTCAATGTGCCCACAGGAGATTACAGGGCAGGATTAAAAAGCAGATTTACTTCTGTTTTTCTACCATTTAAAATATTTTCCTTTGATGACCATAGATAACTTTATCATCTATTTTTCATAAGTTTTTTTAAAGGTCAAGTGCTTCAGAAACTACCAATTATGAAAGCATTACAGTGTTACTGAAAAACTTTCATAGAACATACTTTTATCCAACTTTAGCAACTGAAAAATTTTGATCCATTTTTTGTGAATGTAATGGTTTAGATATTAGGTGCACCCCAAAAGCTCAAGTGTAAAACAAGAAAGTTCAGAGGTGAAATGATGGGTTTTGAGAGTCTTAACCTAATCAGTAATTAATCCACTGATATGAATTAACTGGGTGGTAAATGTAGGTAGGTTGGGTATGGGTGGAGGAGATGAGTCTCTGGGCGGTGTGCCCTTGAGTCTATATTTTTTCCGTGATGAGAAGAATCTCTCTCTCTGCTTCCTGGTTCCATGTCCTCAGTTACTTTCCTTCACCATGATGTTCTGCCTCACCTTGAACCCAGAGCAATGGAGTGGGCATCTATAAATTGAGACCTCTGAAATGGTGATCCCCAAATAAACTTTTCCTCCTCTAATTGTTCTTGTCAGGTCTTTTGGTCACAGCAGCAAAAAAGCTGACTAAAACAGGGAAGAATGTCACTTAATATCAGCTTTTTATCTTTGATCTTTAAACTTCCCAAATTAAGTGTACCATCACTGTCAGAATTTAAAAAAAAATATGCAGATACATGAGGTTTCAAAGAAGTAAACAAAGCTTCCAGGTCTGGTCAAGATAGTAAACCAAAGATGCTAGAAAAGATGAGGGAAAAGAGAGAGAGCAGGGTTTGACAATTAGAACAAAAGCACAAAGTAGAAATCCTCAGGAATCTGGAGGTGGTAGAGGCCCAAGGTAGGAAAAACAGGCAGGAGAACAGGAAGCTGGAAGGCAGGCTGTGGAAACCAGGTCCACCTGTACCACTTCCCTCATACAGCATCCTGTGGTGCCTAGAAGCAACTGTGATCTGCATGCCAGCCGGGCACTATCTGTTGTGTGCACAGACTTCAGTGGGTATCAGCCTACTTGGTGCAGAACTGGGGTGGGAAGGTTACCTGCAGGTTTAGGGCAGAACTACATGGGCTCTCTTCTTGCCCTCTTGATCAGAGGAGGCACTAAGATATCTCTAGCACACAGCAGGGACAAAAGTAGGTGTTAGGAGTCCCTAAACATCCCTTGGACATCCCTGAAACAGTTACCCTACAGAAGCTGCTATAATTTGGATTTGGAATGCAACCAACCAAAGGCCCATGTGTTAAAGGTGTGTTCCCCAGAATGGTGCTATTGGGAGGAGGTAGAAACCATGATAGGTGGGAATTATAATAGGTGAGACCTAGTAGGAGATCTTTAGTCATTACAGGTGTGCCTTCAAAGGGAATTGTGAGGCCCCAGTCTCTCCCTCTTCTTTTTGTATCCCAGCCATGAGATCAACAGTTTTACTCTGCTGAACACTTCCAACAATGATATACTGCCTCAGCATAGCCTAAGGTAATAGAACCAACTGACTGTGGACTGAAACCTTTAAAACTTGAGCCAAATCTTTACAAGCTGATTATCTTCAGGTATTTTGTTATAGAAAGCTGAAAGAGAGGAGAGATGCCCCATGCAGGCATGTGGAAGAGGAAGCCCAGTTGGGGCAATGTATCCACAAGAAGGATCTACTCACAGAGAGGGAAGGAATAGACAGGTCTTTGTTGCTCCCTTTCCCTGTGGAAGCAGAGGCAGCTGAGATCAAGGGAATGAAGAGAGGAGTATAACCTAAAATCGATATCCAGGAGGTATAGGATATATGTCTCTTGGATAAGTCACTGAATGGTTCTACCTTCCTGAACTCAGCCTTTAAAGTGGAATGATAATCTCTTTTTGATCTACTTCTGAGTAGTTTTTTTAAAACTTTTTTTAATTTTTATTTTTACAGACTGCATTTTGATTCACTGTACACAAATGGGGTATAACTTTTCATTTCTATGACTGTACATAATGTAGATTCGTACGATTCATGTAATCACACATGTACATAGGGTAACACTGTCTGTCTCAGTCTCCTATCTTTCCTTCTGGCAGCCCCTCCTGCCCTATCTTCCTCTACACCATCCAAAGTTCCTCCAATCTTCTCTTGCCTCCCCCTCCACTACCCCCACCCCTATCATGTATCATCATCCACTTATCCAGAAAACACTGAGTTTTGGGGTTGGCTTATTTCACTTAGCATGATATTCTCCAATTCCATCCATTTACCAGCAAATGCCATAATTTTATTCTTCTTTATGGCTGAGTAATATTCCATGGGGTGTATATACCACAGTTTCTTTATCCATTCATCAATCGAAGGGCATCTTGGTTGGTTCCACGATCTAACTATTGTGAATTGAGCAGCTATAAACATTGATGTGGTTGTATCACTGTAGTATGCTGATTTTAAGTCCTTTGGGTATAAACCAAGGAGTGGGATAGCTGGGTCAAAAGGTGAGTCCATTCCAAGTTTTTTGAGGAATCTCCATACTGCTTTCCCAAGTGGCTGCACCAATTTGCAACTTCATCAGCAATGTATGAATGTACCTTTTTCCCCACATCTATGCCAACACTTATTATTGCTTGTTTTCTTGATAACAGCCATTCTGATTGGAGTTAAATGAAATCTTAGGGTGGTTTTAATTTGCATTTCTACTTCAAAGTTGTTTAAAGAACAAATAAAACAACGTAAATTTTACACAAATGCAAGGAGGAGATGTCATTCTTTGCAATACCAAACATGGACTCTTAATCCAGGGAAGGAATTCTCTTTCCCCTGTAGTTAATTCCTTCCAAATAGGCTTCCTTTGCATCTTGGTAGACTGTTTTCCAGGGATATTTTAGCTGAACATGGCTATAACTCACTTTTTAAGAAGGGAGAAATAAGGTAGGCCTCCCAAGTAGTCTGAGTCAGTAAGGCTCCAGATGAAAGTCATGCTTGAAGCAAGGGACACTTCCTTTTTGTTTAACCTGAGCCAACATTTCAGTCCTTGACGTGTACACTCACAGTCTCTGCCACAAGCAAAGTTACATTATTCAATTATTTACCCTAGATCATTCATCCTTCCATACCACATTGCTTATAAAAATCCACTTCAACTATTCAAGAGTTTAGCTAGAATTCTAGTGAATAGGTAACTGCATGTTTGTGTGTCCAGGAATGAGAGGGTATGGTTGAGTTCTGAATGACTGAATTGGCTTTTGGTCAAATAACAATGCATAGTCATGGGAGTGCAAAGTTACGGGAGATGTTTTTATAGTCCAGAGATGTTGGATGTTATACCTTTTATATTTTATGTACATTATAGAGCAGACCATAGTAGTTTGAAATAGAAAAACTGACATTATCCAGTTCAATGGATTCCACAAATGAAATAAGCTCCTTTAAAAAGAAAATGCTTATTTTATATTATAGAATTTACATAAGCCAAACTTAGAGGAATTAAGTGAGACTCTATTCAAATGCAATAATCAAGTCTTCAGAAAACTTGTATTTAAGATGAAGAGGTGTTTACAAAGGTCTCATCAGGTTCTTGGGGATTTCTAGGTGAAGGATTCTTTTGAGAATCTGATAACTGGGAATCTTTCCTTCAGAAGAACACATACTCATGCAAAATTAGGCATATGATTTTCAGAAATGCTTTTTGGTGGATCCCTCTTTCCCAGTGAGGTCCACCTAATCATATCATGAAATGGCACCTTTTTATTACCACTTTTCAATCCTTGGCCACTGCTTCCACCAGCACCCCAAAGCTAAAGCAAATGCAAGGTCAACTGTCAATATCTCAGAGTCAGTTTGTAAGAAGGTACCTTGATCTTAAGGGGTTGGGAAGGCTGGAATGTATTTGTATTTCGAATTACAGCTGTATATGAACAGTGACAATCCTCATATGCATAATAAATTTATATCACTGAGGGGTAGCATCTCAGGTGTTAGGTCCCTTAACTCCATGTACAAATCAATGTTTCAGATTCTGACCTTTTAAATGCTACTACTGTATTCCACGTAGAATTCACTTCCTTCTGCATCACTACTTTTGTTTTCAAAAAGTTATAGTAGATATGTTATTAAGATAATAAAATATTCATTTTTTTCCTTAATCTACATATGAAAGTACCTTACCTTGAATAAATGGAGAAATCTTCTTCTGAGAGGCCATCTGAGAGGTTAATTCCATATACCTCTTTCATGGGCTGGACCACATTCTGGGGTTTAAAAAAAAAGGAACCAATTAGAATATTTAGACATCTAGCATACTAATAATTTCTAAAGATGAAGAAAACAAGCCTAGGAATTTTCCCACAAAAGTAAATCACAGTGCTTATTCAACCAATTCACTAAACTTCTCATTAATTCTTTCTTAAAAATGTGATTTCCATTTCCCACTAGTTTATTTTAGGTTTTAAAAAAGCTCTTAAATAATTAGGTGTTGCTTTAGTATAATTCAGGATTTGGCAAGTGTTTTCTGTAAAAGACCAAATAGTAAATATTTTAGGCTTTTGGGGTTATACCATCTCTCTGTTTCAAATACTCACCTCTGCTAGTACAGTACAAGGGCAGTCATATACAACATGTAGACAAGTAGACATGGCTGGGTTACCATAAAACTTTATTTACAAAAACAGGTAGCAGGCTGGATTTGGTCAATTGGTGGTAATTTTCGAATTCCTTGAAGGATGGATTTAGTCCTTAAATTTTCATATTTTATTAGACTTACAAATGGCTTAGCTATTTCTATAAAGCATATTTCCCCAAAGCTAGATGTGGCTCTTTTGTTGTTTGCTTCCATTTGTTTTCGTTTAAAATATTAGTAATATTGAATTGAACATGATGAATTTCCCATTGGGACTATTCAGAAATTGTGAGGGTCAGGTCCAAACGCTGCATCAGAGCAACAGGTTGAGACTGGGAATAAAAGGATCTCAAGTGGATGGGCAGATCAAAGAAGGCCAGGTTTCTTGTAAAAATTATGAAGTGGTAAAAAATTCACTATTACATAGTGAAGGAAAAACACCTATTTTTATTTCAAAATGAAACAATTTTCAAGGTCTATGCTAAATGTGCCTATGTAGTGCCTCAAGCACCACACATTAAAAAGATGTAAGTGAGAAAATGTGACATTTTTCTTGTTCTCAGCCTTTTAACTGAAAGCAGAATTTTAAAGATCATCCTCTAGAGCTTCAGGCAGGACCGCGCCAACCTCTCTCCCCCGCACCTCGGTCACTTTGGCACTGTCCCCAGTGTCGGTCATCTTCACAGGAGTGGAGCGCTGAGACACAGAGCCCTCTTCTTCACGGTCGGTCCCAGAGTCGTCCTCGGAGCTGCTGGACACAGCCTCCTCACTGGGTGGCGGTGGGGCACTGGCCGCTGTTTTCCGCTGTAAGACGGCTTCTTCTCTATTGCTTTTGTTTCTTTACAAAGGGGAACATGGTTGTGAAGTATCTTTAAATTGAACCTTCGGCACTGAGTTAATTTACTGTACCAAAGTCTAAATGCTTATGAGGCATGAGAAAATGACTGTGAGAAATCAGGATCTGGATTCAAGTTTTACTTAAGAGAAAAGCTTAATATTTCTCCAGGTACATGTACTCATATTACAAATTCAAAATATGAACCAAAATGTACTTGTAGAGTACAGAAAAGTTTTCTCACCATGTGGCTACTGTGACTTCCCGTGGTAAGTAAAATCAATATTTTCAGAATTTATGTTATAATAATGGAAGATTATATGTTTGAGATATTGGTAAAATTATAACTTATAAAAGCTTCAAGAAAAGGTCAAGAGTCAATTTCATATTCTTCCCTCCCTCTCATGAATTTTTATCAATCATAGTATACCAAAATAATGACTGATGAAAATAAATTTAGTTTTTAATTTAATTGTGTTGGATCACATCGGTCATACAGTCATATGAAGTAATAATGTCTGTTTCACTCTACTATCCTTCCTACTCCAAACCCCTTCCCCTCTCTTTACTCCCCTCTACCTAATCTAAGTACAATCAGAAAAATGAGAAATTATACTCCATTTATGTATGATTTATCAAAATGCATAAATGCAGTCTACTGTCATGTTTAAAAACAAAAAGTTAAAAATAAATAAATGGGCAGAAAAATTTTATTGTTATTCATAAACAAATATATTTGCTGAATATTCCAACAGTAGAGAACAGGTGAAGGAAAAAACAATAAAAAAAACTCATGCTCAAAAAAGTATTTACTTTTAACTTAAGTGCCAAATTTGAGAGTATAAGAATTGTGGGTGTTTTCTTTTTAATTCAGTGTTATCTAGTAACACTTCTAGTTTAGAAAAAATGTTTATTATTTCACTCTTTAAAAAAAAATCTCTATAAGGACTAAAAATACCATAATATTCCAAAATGTCCTAGGGAAGGAAAAAGCAGTATTATTTAGTCATAAATTAGATATTATAGAAAATATATTAGTTTTTAACTTGCTGTACTTAAAAATTAAATTTGATGAATATCTGTGCTACCCACTAATACAGCTGGTGGTTAATTTATTTATCCTGGGAACATTTGGAATTCTAAACTCCTGAGGACTTTCCTTCTTTCAAATTCCTCTCAGCATCTGGTTAAGGCTCAACATGAAACTATTCAAAGGTTCCATATTTAAGTCACGGAAATGGTATATCTGGAAAAAAATTAGTATATATCCCATGTAGCTAAAATTCAATTAAGATCCTATATACTTTCCCAAATCGAATTAGGATTGTGTATCTACAGTTAGGCCAAGACTTCTGGTCAGAGTCTAGGAGAAATCTTATCACTGGAACTAGGCAGGTCAGTGGAGGATAAAGAGATTCTTATGCCAGAACACAACATGTTTGACTTGGGTTTTTCAGAATGAAAATGCAAATGTGGTATGGCTTCTTCATATTATCAGATATAATAGAATAAGTCTCCATCAAACAATGTTATAGTGATACACAGAAAATCTATTGTGTTCTCTATCAAGTATATTTGTTTTTATGTTCCTCAGGATGCCAACAAAAATAAACACAATGAGTATAAATTTTTACTTCATATTTTATGTTGGAAAGTGAATGTTTTATAGGACATAAAACTATTATCTATTACCTGTCTTTATGCCATCTGTTATATTCCCTATTTAAAATAATAAAATGCACTATATTGCTAAAATTCCCATAAATTCTACTTTCAATATTGATCATTTTAATGATCCCAGTGCTACAAATGAACTACCTATATAGATGCAATAAATGGACTGTGTCCCAAACTATGTTACTTGAAGTTATTAGTTTTTGGTGGAAATACTATTGCAAGTGCTATTATTTTACATGAATCTTTAAAATTTCATTCTATATGCAAATCTTACCCCAATACTGATTTTCCAGTTTCATCTGGTTTCCGCACAGTAAATGGACTTGGATCGATGCCAACAGTCTTAGGCATAAAGTCACTAGAAAAAAATGAAGGCAAAATACCATATGAATCTCTGTCCATCAGATGTTATTAGCTTCCATCTCAATTCTCATTCATATTATTCCTTCATTAATGTTAACTTCAGAGCTACATATATTCTGAGCCAAATGTTCAGGAGAGATTCAGGTAATCTGGGCCTTAAAAATCCCATGAACTAAAGGGAGTAGGGGACTTCAATGTTACCAGTCTTTGGAAGGAACTCTCTATGATTGTGAGGTCCAACAGGTTTGATTCCTAGAACTGTGTTGATATCTAAGCTCTGTGTATACTAGCTGGCTGTATATCACAATTAGTTCTCAGGCAAAATTAAAGTCATAAAAACCCATAGCAAAACATTAAGTTATTTAGCTTTATGGACAATGTTTTTAAACTATACCACCAAAGGAGGTAGACATGATGATCAAAACACAGTGGTATGATTTGAAATATTAATATCCACCTCATTAGGCTGAGGTTAATTCATTAAAATGCTGTTGGAACACTTTATATAGAAACTATTTTAATTTACCACTGGCTGAGATCAGCTGAAGCTTCTTTCTCATTATGCAAGGGCTATCTTACTGTTACCATGGAAGCCAGACCAATTTCCCCAAGATGCCAACAAGGCAACACTACTACAAGTTATGCTAAGACACTCCCAGTGTGTGCCTGAATATCACATTTTTGGAAGGGAAAGAAAGTAATCTGACTCAAACTTAACAGTCTGAAAACATTTTCAAACTGTTAAAAGAGACAATGAACAATGTAATTAGTTTAATATTTTTCTTTCTTTTTGATCCTCATAATTTGTAGATTCAGTGTTGGTGAATTTGCTTACTCACTGAAATTTATTTGTAATACCAAATCAACATCTATGGTGCTCCTGCAGTCACCTGCAAATGTGTATGTCAAGAACTGGGAAAAATTTGCATCACCAACACTACATTCCCAGCTAATACTGAAGAAGGTACACTCTTTATTTCTGTTCTCCTCTGGAAATGAGTGTCTCTTTACCAACTATTTGGTGCTACTTTTTCACATTTTTTGTGCTTTCTGTTGGTGACCTTGCTGTTTAAAAATAGTTCCCAATCACAGTACTAAGCACAAGTGTTTTTAAGCACAAAAAAACCATGATGTGCCTTTTGGAGAAAATGTGTGTCATAAATGAGCTTTATTCAGGCATGAGTTACGGTGTCATTAAATGAGTACAATGTCAGTGAATTAACAATATACATTAAGTAAAGGTGCCCTAAACAGAAACACATATAAAACTAGATTATATACTGAGCAGTTGATAAAAATATTGTGATCAGATTCTCACAGGACTTCATCCTGTAGAAGCAACAGTTCAGTATTCATTAATTCCACGTTTGCAGTGACTACAGAATCTAACTACAACAAATACATCAGCTACATATCTGTAAAAACACATACGTATAATGTCATTCCTTTGCTGAGCTGAACGTTTTTAGAAATGACAAGCTTTATAGTAAAACTGCTAAACTTTAACAAGTTTAATTGAAAAATCAAACAAAAATTTCAAACTTTTCCTTACCATTTGAACCTAAAGTAAAATGTGGATTTCTAGAAAACAAAGATATTCCTACATCTACCACACAATTCTTAAACATACATAAGTCACATCTGAAGAACACATAAAATGTAAAAATTTAAACTTCTGTATAAAATACAGTCGAGAAGTGATTTGCTCTGCTTAATTTTCTTATTCTGGTTCCACCATTTTTTCTAAAAGTTCCCATCAAATTCTAAGAGAGACATGAGAAAATGAAGTGTGTCCAAAGGCAACAGACCAGGATGGAAAGAGTCTGAGCACTATGTCACATGAGTTATTGAGGAAATAATGAAGGATATTTACCCTGAGAAGAAAAATATTGCTTCTTCAAATATCTGGAAGGCTGTCCTACAGAAGAGGAACTAGTTTTGTCCTGAGCCTAATAAAAATAGCTACCATTTATTAACCATGTACCTGTGCCAGGTACTTAGGTGGTGTTGTATGTGGAGGTTGGGGAGATGAGGAAAATACAGAAAATAAAGAGAACATTCTCAAAGTCACACAGTTAGGCAGTGGCTGATCTAAGCTACAAATTTCAGCCCTTTTAGTACCAAAGAAAGTATTTTTTAGCTCTCAATTTCCATATTCAATGAAGAAAACTGAGTTTATTCAGAATGGCAAACTAGGACTAATAATAGGCAGATTGCAACTTATCAAAAGTGACAATTAACTCTAGTTGGCTAACAAGAGAAGGGGCTGCCTCTTGAAGTAGCAGATCCCATCCATCACAGGAGGTATTCAAACAGACTCAACACCCACTGCTGGGAAGGCTTGCAGAGGGCATTTCTGGTAAAGTAAGATATATCTATATGAACTAGGAAAACTACAGCTCTCAAATACTTTGAGCATCAGGGTACTCACAACATACCGTGCTGAACTTGTCATAGCCAAGCAAAAGGTATCGTCAAAACTACTCAATTCATATGGCCGAAAGAACTCATTGTGGATATCAATCTCTTCTTCATATCTGTGAAATTTCTTCACTATCAACTTCTTTAAGTTTGCAGCACAGATAACTAGGAGAGATATTGAAAAGTCTTTAGATTGCAAGCAGATATTTTTATAAAACCAACTGGGCACAAAGAGGGTACTATGGTAAATTGCATCAGAGACACAATATCAATGGGATTCACTCAGCTCCTGTCCTGGAACTTACACATTTGGAAAAGGAATGAGCATATGGCAAAGCAAATATTCAAATTTGTATGTGACCAGCATTAGGGAGACAGGAGGACTAGGTCCAGGGTGGGAGCAGGGATTTACTTTAGAAATCAAATTACGGAATTCTTTAAATTCCTTTTTACTATTAAATACCTGCTTCGGTCTAGTTAAAAAATTGTGCAGCTGTTTCACTAAATTTTTCCTTTTATCCAAATCCTGTTTATGGCCACTGTCAAAGTCCTTTCTTTTCTCCCAGAACAACCACAGCTTCTTAACAATACGAGTTATGATTTGCCCAGAGTTTCAAGTTACGAATACCTTCAAAATGAATTGATAATTTATTAAGAACTAAAAGTATTTTGTAATATTTTATGGCTTTCCCTACTCAAACTGGGATGATGAACTATGAACAGATGGAGTCCTCCACTGGACTGTTTAAAGTTGGTAGTACACCTTGTTCAGGACTCTTTCATGAATGGGAAAACTGGTTTGCCCAAGGCCAGGGAAATTAACAACAGAGCCAGAACTAATCTGTATCTAAAATTCAGCAATTATTTGAATTTGGACACACCATTCTAATCTATGGTACACTTGAGGGTATTCCATTAATATAAAAATTATCCTGCATCTCTGACAAATTAATCAAATTTAATGTAAATGTGACTAAAACATACTTTATGTACACATCCGTAGCCTTTTATTACTGCTTAAATACAGGAAAAAGGGTTGATTTCTCCTTGTGAATGGATCCTCACTTCCTCCCCATTTCCCCCAAATATGTATAAATATAATCAGCACTAGTTTTAAATGATGAATAATTATATTATACTGACTAAATATGTGAAAAACAAACCTAATTAATGTAAGACAATACAAAGCCTATTTAGATAAAAGGGAATATGATACAGTCCATGCCCTTTAAGATGCTAAGAGACATTACAATTTCCTTTCTATTAAAATAGTAACATAATACTGAATAGCCATGCATTTCTTTCTAGTAAAACATATGCAAAGAAAGGATTTGCTGCTTTTAGTTCATTTAGGTAAAACTCCAAAATGTGTTAATGTAAAAACAGAAGAGAACCAGGCACCTACCTTCATCATAAGGCAATGGTAAATGCTTTATTACATCTGGTGTCCACCAGTGAGTATAACTATAAAATTAAAAAAAGAAAAAAGAATAAGATGGACCAAATGTAAAATGTTGGTTTTTCTAAAGTTTATCAAATAAAAGGAGTTATATGATTAATGATAAGATGTTGCCTCCTATTTCAAAGTTAATATTTTTTCTCTTTTTAAAACATGTTTGCAAAACATAGTAGTTCTTCAACATGTTAATTCCCTTCCCAACTCCTTTCATATTTCAACTCTCATAGATTTACAAAAATGTCATGAATATACCTGAGAGTCAAGATGCTCTAATGTTACTTCTAGCAATATATATATATATTTATTTTTTTTTTTTTTTTTTTTTTTTTAAAAAGAATTTGGATATACTAAGCCAACTCTAGGAGGGATTGCCAGGGACCACTGCTACCAGGTTAGCAGTGGGACCTTGACCCAAGTCCTACAAGCAGGGGTCCCTTGCACATAACTATGTGAAAGATTATGATTCCTACTCTGCTATATATGTACACATTTGTATGTGTTGTTAATTAAAACAGTTCAGCAAAATCACCAAAGAGCAAATTAGTTCTAATGAACAAGTTCCCTAAGAAAATAGTGTAGGCCCTGTTAATCTTTAACTGTAAATATTCACTACTTGATTACAGAAGTCAGTCAGAGTTAAGAATAAGGAATTTCAATTGTCTGGATTTCTGCTAAAAGATTCATCTGCTTAAACAGAGAATTTGAAAGAATTCTGAACTGCCTTCTCTCAGGACTCTGATTTAATTTCAAAACACACACACACACACACACACACACACACACACACACACACCAGATTTCCAAGGCAGGAGGTGGGAGCCTATGACCAACAATGCTAAAGAGAAAAGCTTCATGCAAATGGAAGGCTTCCTCACAATAAAATACAGAAGGGACTGGGGTTGTAGCTCAATGGTAGAGAGCTAGCAGGTGGAGGCACTGGGTTCAATCCTCAGTACCACATAAAAATATATAAATAAAATAAAGGTATTGTGTCCATCTACAAATAAAAAAAATTTAAAAATAAAATGCTGGAATTACAAACTTGAATAATCCTAATAATCAAGAAATGGAGATCAGAATAGAAGATCTCGAGGATCCAAGATGGCGGACTAGAGGGAGGCTGCGTTCCTTGTTGCTCCAGTGTCCGGTTTCAAGCAGAGGATATCTGTTCCTTGGTGAGGCAGTTTTTGCTGCTTATAGATCCCCTGCTGTTTACCACATTTGTCTGCTGTGATCACCTACAGTCTGCCAGCATATCGACGCATTTCTGAGTGCAGATTGCTCACTGTCAGGCGCCTATCATCTGCCATTTGCCTGCCTCTTGACTGTCCATCGCCTGCCTTTCACCTATCCATTACCCAACGCACAAGGTTCACCTCCTGATCGTCCAACAACAGTCAGCAAACTGATTGCTGACCGCCAGTGGAGCACCAGCTACCTGCTATTGCCTGGAAGTTACTGTGACAGTACCTGCAAGTTTGATTACACGTGGCTGCTGCCATTTTGAGACAAAAGCCAAGCCCTGAAGGACCCCTAGCCAGACTGACTGAGCCCTATCTTCAGGATCCCTCAGCCCGACTGATCACTCCCTGACTCTGAGGCCCTCACATTGACGGACTGCTCCCTGCCGCCAGGACCCTCAGAAAAACTGACTGCGCCCTATCACGGGGACCCCAGACCGACTGACTGCACTCGGCCTCCAGGATCCTACAACCACACCAAACACACCCGACTTCCAGGACACCTGCCTGACCAACCGCATCCTGCCTCCAAGACCTCCAGACGACCACGTACACACCCTGAGCTGCAGCTCCGCATTTGCCAACATATTTCGAAGCCAGAGCGGCCATCTTGGATAATCCTGGAAGCCTTAGCTCCTAAAGGGTGGGGAAAATCCCAACCTGAGACGCCTGCTGGAGGCTTGAAGGTCATTGTCAGATACCTCTCATGCATCAGGCTGCTGAAGACTGGGAGGTTTCATTACTATATGACTGTTATACTGTAGATTTTCTTTTTCCTCCTTATTGAAAAAATTTAAGTTTTTATTTCTTTACTTTTCTTCCTCTCTTTTCCTTTTGTTTACCTGTTCCCTCAGAGTCTCTTTCTCCCTTTTTTGCATGCTAACATCCGATTTCTTTTTATTACATTCTCACCCTTTCTATTATCTAGAACTTCTGTATATACTTTTCTTATCCCATTAACAACCATATTCTACATCCCTCTGCATTCTCTTTGTCCTCCATTAGAAACTGCAGACCTTATTGCAAATCTGTTTGTTTTACTGAAGATAATATTTGAACTCATTCTGTTTATTATGACAATTTTGTTATTGTCCACATAGGGGCTATTTGGTCTAGGATTGTATAGTGTCTGAATTGGGCACTGCTAATATTGATCTCCCCTTAAAGAAAGGGTTTTGGAAACCTATAGGGCCAC
This sequence comes from Sciurus vulgaris, assembly GCF_902686455.1. NCBI lineage: Eukaryota > Metazoa > Chordata > Mammalia > Rodentia > Sciuridae > Sciurus > Sciurus vulgaris. The sequence continues at coordinate 55,010,097 of NC_136467.1, forward strand.
TATAAGCCTATAGGGGGCAATCTGCAATACCCCAGATCTGCACTGCTAGAGGGGAAGATACATGAACAACATGAAAAAACAAGGGAAGAAAATGATCCAAACAACTCTAGATTCTATAGTAATAGAATCCAATGACAGTATATTAGAAGAAATGTCAGAAAAGGACTTCAGATTATACATGATTAAGATGATTTGTAAAGCAAAGGATGAGATAAGAGAGCAAATGCAGGTAATGAATGATAATACCAATAAGCTGACAGAACAACTGCAGGAAGCAAAAGATCATTTCAACAAAGAGACAGATATTCTCAAAAACAAACAAACAAACAAACAAAAAAACTGGAAATTCTTGAAATGAAGGAAACAATGAACCAAATAAAAAAACTCAATGGAAAGCATCACCAAAAGACTAGAACACTTGGAAGACAGAACCTCAGACAATGAAGACAAAATATTTAATCTTGAAAATAAAGTTGCCCAAACAGAGAAGATGGTAAGAAATCATGAACAGAATCTTCAAGAACTATGGGACATCATGAAAAGACCAAATTTAAGAATTACTGGGATTGAGGAAGGCACAGAGATACAAACCAAAGGAATGAACAACCTATTCAATGAAATAATATCAGAAAATTTCCCAAGCCTGAAGAATGAAATGGAAAATCAAATACAAGAGGCTTACAGAACACCAAATGCACAAAATCACAACAGGTCCACACCAAGGCACATTATAATGAAAATGCCTAACATTCAAAATAAAGATAGGATTTTGAAGGCCACGAGAGAAAAGCATCAGATTACATATAGGGGGAGACCAATACGGATAGCAGCCGACTTCCCAACCCAGACTCTAAAAGCTAGAAGGGCCTGGAACAACATATTTCAAGTTCTGAAAGAACATGGTTGCCAACCAAGAATCCTATACCCAGCAAAACTAACCTTCAGATTTGAAGATGAAATAAAATCCTTCCATGATAAACAAAAGTTAAAAGAATTTACAAATAGAAAGCCTGCACTACAGAATGTTCTCAACAAAATATTCCATGAGGAGGAAATGAAAAACAACAATGGAGATCAGCAAAGGGAGGAACTACCTTAGAGAAAAACCACTCAAAGGAGAAACCAAGCCAACTTAAAAACCAAAAATAAGCCAAATGATTGGGAATACAAATCATATCTCAATAATAACCCTGAATATTAATGGCCTAAAGTCATCAATCAAAAGACACAGACTGGCAGAATGGATTAAAAGGAAAGACCCAACAATATGCTGCCTGCAAGAGACTCATCTCATAGAAAAAGACATCCACGGACTAAAGGTGAAAGAATGGGAAAAAAACCTACCACGAACATGGACTCAGTAAAAAAGCAGGGGTTTCCATCCTTATATCAGATAAAGTGGACTTCAAGCTAAAGTTAGTCAGAAGGGATAAAGAAGGACATTTCATACTGCCTGAGGGAACCATAAATCAGGAAGACATAACGATAGTAAATATTTATGCCCCAAACAATGGTGCATCCCTGTATATCAAACAAATCCTTCTCAATTTCAGGAATCACACAGACCACAACACAATAATTCTGGGTGACTTTAACACACTGCTGTCACCACTAGATAGATCTTCCAAACAAAAACCAACCAAAGAAACCATAGAACTCAATAACACAATCAATAACCTAGACTTAATAGACATATATAGAACATTCCATCCATCAACGAGCAGATTCACTTTCTTCTTAGCAGCACATGGAACCTTCTTGAATATAGACCATATGTTATGCCACAAAGCAGCCCTTAGAAAATGCAAAAAAATAGAGATACTGCCTTTTGTTCTATCAGATCATAATGGACTGAGAATAGAAATCAACGACAAAATAAAAAACAGAAATTACTCCAACACCTGGAGACTAAATAATATGCTATTGAATGAAACATGGATAACAGAAAACATCAGGGAGGAGATAAAAAAATCCTTAGAGGTCAATGAGAATGACGATACAACATATCAAAATCTCTGGGACACTATGAAAGCGGTACTAAGAGGAATATTCATTGCATGGAGCGCATTCCAGAAAAGACTGAAAAGTCAACAACTAAATGACCTAACATTACAGCTCAAAGCCCTAGAAAAAGAACAGAATAACAGCAAAAGTAGTAGAAGACAGGAAATAATTAAAATCAGAGCTGAAATCAATGAAATTGAAACAAAAGAAACTATTCAAAAAATTGACAAAAAGTTGGTTCTTTGAGAAAGCAAACAAAATAGACAAACCCTTAGCCACATTAACAAAGAGAAGGAGAGAGAAAACTCAAATTACTAAAATTCGTGATGAAAAAGGAAATATCACAACAGACACCACTGAGATACAGAACATAATGAGAAGCTACTTTGAAAATCTGTATTCCAACAAAATAGAAAGTACCGAAGACATTGACAAATTTCTAGAGACATATGCTCCTCCCAAACTGAACCAGGAGGACATACACAATTTAAACAGATCAATAACAAGCAATGAAATAGAAGAAGCTATTAAAAAATCTAACATCCAAGAAAAGCCCAGGACCAGATGGATTCTCAGCTGAGTTCTAAAAGACCTTCAAAGAAGAACTCATTCCAATACTTCTCAAAGTATTCCAAGAAATAGAAAAGGAGGGTACCCTACTGAACTCATTCTATGAAGCTAATATCACCCTCATATCCAAATCAGGAAAAGACACATCAAGGAAAGAAAATTTTAGACCAATATCCTTGATGAATATAGATGCAAAGATCCTTAACAAAATATTGGCAAACCGTATCCAAAAACATATTAAGAAAATCATGCACCATGATCAAGTGGGGTTCATCCCTGGAATGCAAGGATGGTTCAACATTCGTAAATCAATAAATATAATCCATCATGTCAACAGACTTAAGGATAAGAAGCATATGGTTATTTCAATTGACGCAGAAAAAGCATTTGACAAAATACAATACCCCTTCATGCTCAAAACACTAGAAAAATAGGGATAGTAGGAACATACCTGAACATTGTAAAGGCTATTTATGCTAAGCCCATGGCCAACATCATTCTTAATGGAGAAAAACTGAAACCATTCCCTTTAAAAACGGGAACAAGACAGGGATGTCCTCTTTCACCACTTCTATTCAACATTGTCCTTGAAACTCTAGCCAGAGCAATTAGGCAGACTAAAGAAATTAAAGGAATATGAATAGGAAAAGAGGAACTTAAGCTGTCACTATTTGCTGATGACATGATTCTATATTTAGAGGATCCAAAAAACTCCTCCAGAAAACTTCTAGACCTCATCAATGAATTCAGCAAAATAGCAGGCTATAAAATCAACACGCATAAATCTAAAGCATTTTTATATGCAAGCGATGAAACAGCTGAAAGGGAAATGAGGAAAACAACTCCATTTGCAATAGCCTTGAAAAAAATAAAATACTTGGGAATCAATCTAACCAAAGAGGTAAAAGATCTCTATAATGAAAACTTCAAAACATTGAAGAAAGAACTTGAGGAAGACCTTAGAAGATGGAAAGATCTCCCATATTCTTGGATAGGCAGAATTAATATTGTCAAAATGGCCATACTACCAAAAGTGCTATACAGATTCAATGCAATTCCAATTAAAATCCCAATGATGTACCTTACAGAAATAGAGCAAGCAATCATGAAATTCATCTGGAAGAATAAGAAACCCAGAATAGTTAAAGCAATCCTTAGCAGGAAGAATGAAACAGGGGGTATCACAATACCAGAACTTCAGCTATACTACAAAGCAATAGTAACAAAAACGGCATGGTATTGGCACCAAAAGAGACAGGTAGGTCAATGGTACAGAATAGAGGACATGGACACAAACCCAAATAAATACAATTTTCTCATACTAGACAAAGGGGCCAAAAATATGCAATGGAGAAAAGATAGCCTCTTCAACAAATGGTGCTGGGAAAACTGGAAATCCATATGCAACAGAATGAAACTAAACCCCTATCTCTCACCCTGCACAAAAATCAACTCACAATGGATCAAGGACCTTGAATTCAGACCAGAGACCCTGCATCTTATAGAAGAAAAAGTAGGTCCAAATCTTCACCTTGTTGGCTTAGGATCAGACTTCCTTAACAGGACTCCCATAGCACAAGAAATAAAGGCAAGAATCAATAACTGGGATAGATTCAAACTAAAAAGCTTTCTCTCAGCAAAGGAAACTATCAGCATTATGAAGAGAGAGCCTACAGAGTAGGAGAATATCTTTGCCACTCATACTTCAGATAGAGCACTAATCTCCAGAACATATAAAGAACTCAAAAAACTCTACACCAAGAATACAAATAACCCAATCAACAAATGGGCTAAGAATATGAACAGATACTTCACAGAAGAAGATATACAAGCAATCAACAGACACCTGAAAAAATGTTCAACATCTTTAGTAATAAGAGAAATGCAAATCAAAACTACCCTAAGATTCCATCTCACCCCAATTAGAATGGCAATTATCAAGAATATAAGCAACAACAGCTGTTGGAGAGGATGTGGGGAAAAAGGTACACTCATACATTGCTGGTGGGGATGCAAATTAGTGCAGCCACTCTGGAAAGCAGCGTGGAGATTCCTTAGAAAACCTGGATTGGACCCACCATTTGACCCAGCTATCCTACTCCTTGGCCTATACCCAAAGGACTTAAAATCAGCATACTACAGAGATATAGCCACATCAATGTTCATAGCTGCTCAATTCACAATAGCCAGACTGTGGAACCAACGTAGATGTCCTTCAACTGATGAATGGATAAAGAAACTGTGGTATATATATATATACAATGCAATATTACTGAGCTATAAAGAATAATAAAATTATGGCATTTACAGGCAAATGGCTGAAGTTGGAGAATATCATGCTAAGTGAGATAAGCCAATCTCAAAAAACCAAAGGACGAATGATCTCGCTGATAAGCGGATGATGACACATAATGGAGGGGTGGAAGGGGGGCAAGAGTGGAGGAAGGAGGGACTGTATAGAGGGAAAAGAGGGGTGGGAGGTGTGGGGGGAAGGAAAAAATATCAGAATGAATCAAACATCATTACTCTATGTAAATGTATGATTACGCAAATGGTATGCTGTTACTCCATGTACAAACAGAAACAACATGTATCCCATTTGTTTACAATCAAAATAAATTAAAATTTTAAAAAAGAGAAAGAAATGGAGCCATATCCAAGTAAAACTAGCAACACAGGGAACTTTCCTAGAGATGACAAGCAGAATCCATACCAAGGATAATGAAAAGAGGAACATGAAGCCTAATGAAATGTGAGGTGGGAACAATGCTTTGATAGCAGGAGAGGTTTCCAAAGTTCTGTTTTAGACTGAAGTTATGCTTTAGAGCAGTGCTTGTTAAAATCCATTGTGCAAATGAACCACTTGGGGATTTTGTTAAAAGGTAGATTCTTATTTAGTAGGTAAAGCCTCAGATTCTGCATTTATGACAGGATCCTGGGTGATGCCAAAGGACTGGCCTTCAAACTGCTTTTCCAATAGCAAGGTTTCAGAGCATGAAAAGAACAGAGAAAGGATAGACTGCTGCTTGCAGAGAATTCATTCAGTTATTCAACATTTATTACCACCTGCTATGTGTCAGATACTACTGCTCTACATGTTGGAAATGCCATACTTAAAATAATGATGAAGTAGAACTATTTAATTCCAGCATGCTTTCTATCTTCATCAGCTATGACAAGTTTCAGGCTTGAAAGAAAAATATACAATATAAAAAGGAACTGTGTAGAGTCCAAGAGACAAAAGGAAGCAAAAGGGTATCTCTAAAAGCATTCAAGGGGCCTGGTGCCTCTGAGATCAATATATCTTTAAGGAACACTGATGAATGCAGCTACACTGGAAATGGGCAAATGTGATCTTGATGGCTCAAAGAGGGCGAGAGATTTCAAAAACTATACATCATTCAGGGTGCTGTCAGTTCCAAAACAAAAGAATCAAGGATTAAAGATATGTTGTAAGTGACCCCAAAAGATAACAAGTGAATTCTATAAATTCACATATGCTTACTAAAGCAAGTCATCTCAGGATCATCTCATTTTCTTTTCTGATTAGAAAAATCAGACTATCCGATCAGGGAAATGAAAAAGAGCTAAGTGTTTATTAAGGTTCAGTGTGTGCACGTGTGTATGAGTACGTGTGTGTGTGTGTGTATATGTGTGAATACATATGTATAACTTCTACTCTGTGATGACCTAACCTGGACAGAGGAGGACAATAGAGAAGGTATCAGATAGTATATGAGGAATTCCCTAAAGAATGATGCTTACAATTATCTTGCTTAGGAAAAAGAAGTAAATTCTAAAGAATGCGTTTTAGCTCAGAATGTACTATGTGGGGAACAAGAATTAAGATATAATCTTGTATTAGTGATTTGAGACTAAGTCATACATTTTTAAAATATATTACAAATTTTACTTCCCTATGCAATATAAACCAAGTCCAAGTCCTCTGAGTGAGTCTCAGAAGCAAAGAAGTCTATGAGAAATACCTGCCTTGGGGAGGATGAGCTTAGAAGGATGGAGGATGAGACACCAAGACCACGACCAAACTTTTTCACCTCCTCACTGGGCATGTTTACTCAGAGGAAGAACATCTGTATTGGGACAGAAACCTGCTCTGGAACCAGGGATGAGAATGGGAGACCGCACTGGGAACCACTACCTCTTTGCATACAATACCCCAAAATTTATATTCTTTTCTCTTTTTCAGTCCCTAGTATTAGGATTGTTAAATTCCACTGGATTGCTTAGGAAGATTGGGGAGAATTTTAAACGACTATCTTTAACTATCTAAGCTAACTACCTTAGCTTAACTAACGTAGAAACTCTCTGAAACAACGTACACGATCTTGAGCAAAGCAATCAATATTTGTGATGTTTGAACAAGAAAGAGAAATATGGGCAGGGCAACTGTGTAGTTAGGTGGACTTAACAGCTATTTAAACAATTCCAACCAAAAAGCACTCCAACAGCATTAAATGGAGGGATTTATCAGGTGGAACACCACAGGCTTCTGCCACCTGAATTCATCCAACATTTTTCATCTAGGACTTGTACTGGGATCAAGACAGCCAGTTGATTAAACCCGAAGAAGCTTCAGAGTTAGAAATATTTGTTAATAAAAAGGACGTACATTTAAACAACTTTTTTGGAAGCAGGCAAAGCATACATGAGCATGACAAGAATGGTGTAAATATAGCATGGCAACAGAACATGTTAAAAAAGCCCTGGGGTGGGGGTGGGGTCTAGTGAATACAGCGCTCAGGAAACATTGTGATGACGATGCTGCAAATAGTTAATGTGAGCTTATGCTTAACGACAAAAACAGTACCCAGGACAGGGGGTGGTGGTACCAGTGGTCCCACAAAGCTGGCACAAATCTGACCCAACTCTGACCATTGTTGGATCCAGGTGTGGGCACCGCGGTTTAAAAAGAACATTGACAGTGCCTGGAATACACACAGAGGAGAGCGTTCCAAATGCTGGGGGACCTGAAACCACAGCATATGAGGAACAGGTGCCGAAACAGGCTATTTAATCTGGAGAAGATATTTTGAGAATGTATAAACTCATCTTCGAACACTTAAAACACTAACAAGTTGATGAGAAAATCATCTGAAGGTTTCCATGAGCTAAACTAGGATTCATAGGTAAGATCATAGGGACGCTGATCTCGGCACCATGTGAGGAAGAACTGTGTAAATGAACGATACAAAACACATCCCAGTTGGCAAACCCAGACTTGTCGAGCACAGGACAGATGATCTCTCCCTAGGGAAACAGAACTTGTATAGCAGACAGTGAGTTGCAGACAGTGAGTAGGACCAGAAAATCTCCCAGCTCTGAGAGTTGATGAAATACTAATTAATGCTTATTATCTAAAAACAGCTTGTTGACATTATAAACACTTAAATGGCATCTTAGGTTATGTTGACATACTAGCCTAATTTAGAACAAAGCTTCAGTGATTGGTTCTGAGCAGATCAATAAATTTGGGTGCCACGTTTTAAAAAGAAGAATGACATTGACTGAAAGACATACAAAAGAGTATTCCAAATGATGGAAGGACTTGAAATCATAGCATATAAGGAACAGCTAAAGAAACAGGATCCATCTAATCTGGAAAAGATATTTTGAGAATGTACAGACTCATGAATGCATGAATATATATGGAATTTAGGCTAAGCAGTTATCTCAAGAGGACCCGGTTTAGATGAAAAATAGGCAGAGTTAGGATTATTCCAGTTTTCCTTATTTTTTAATAAAATACTATTTCAGAATAACCAGTGGTAAACCCAGTATGAAATACAGGATATCCACCAAGCTTGAGAAATCAGATGAACATATAATAAAGTATTTATATTACATTATAAAAGTGATAAAGTAATACCCAAGTTGCCAATTTTATGGCTATCCTGTATGATTTTTAGTAAATGTTAAAAACTAGGGAATGTAATATCCTTAAAGAATAACAACAAGACTAACATCTACTGGACATACTGTGCATTTACATGATCTCATCTGAGTCTCAGAGAAACAGAATTAGACCAGTTAAGTGTCTCTACCCAGGATCACCCAGGTATTAATTGGAGGTATGTGCTCCAGCCTGGCTGTTTCAGGATGTGTTTAGTATTCTGGGTCAGCTCCAGTACCAAGCACTTTTCACATATCTTCTCACTTAAGCCTCACAATGACCTTGTGCGGTATGTAGTCATCTCCATTTTACAGAGGAGAAAATGAGGTTTCGAGAGTTTAAGTAAAAGGTCTGGAGCAATACACTTGAAGAAATTCCAACTCAGTTCTTCCTGAGCCTGAGCTTTGTGCTCTTGTCCTGTTATTGCCTTTGGCTGGCCTGTTCATTTCTTTTGAGAATCATACTGATTAAACTGTCATCACTCCATACAGATAGGTGACACTAGAAAATCCAAATAAAACACTGAAATTTATCTTAAGAGTATTTACAAGCACTATTCCTGAGCAGAGTTGATTGATGATCCCATAAAATAATGCTTGACATTCTAGAGAAAAAAACAAAAACAGGAGACTAAAGCAACTAAATAAGCCATATCATTTACTTTAATAAATTTTACTTTCAGGGGCAGGCTGGTAATTGATTCTGCTGAATCATTGAACTAGCTTAATAATCTCAGCCAAGACACAGTCTCTCTGCACCTCAGTTTCTGTTTTTAGAAAATGGGAATGTAACAGCAGCTTCCTTTTATTCCCGTACATAAGCTCCAAAACTGCTAGTCTTAGTTATATAACTCAAGGCAAGCAAGCGCTTTAATTTATACTTCTAATACACAGTTAATTCTGTGATAGCAAACTGAATTTTGGTTGTCCCCATGCTGTACTGAAATTGCTTCAATACTGGGTAATGTAACATTTCAGAAAATCAATCACATTTACTTGTGGTTAACAATCATCAGTAAAACTACATACAGATATTTACACTTGTTTGTTACCAAATAAACATGGTTAGCTTGATATTTTTGTATGAAAAAAATTCTCAAAACAATAATTTATTAATAATAAGTTTAGTAGAAAAATAGCAGTGAAAGTAAGCTCACATATTAAGCTGGTTATCCCAGTAATATGCACTGATAGGATCAAATGTGAGAAATGTAAACTCTGAGACTTCCCTAAGATTTTAAATATATTTTTTTTATTGTAAACAAATGGGATATATGTTTCTCTGTTTGTACATAGAGTAAAGGCATACCATTTGTGTAATCATAAATTCACATAGGGTAATGTTGTTTGATTCATTCTGTTATTTTTTTTCCTTCCCCCCACCTCTCCCACCCCTCTTTTCTCTCTATACAGTGCTTCCTTCCTCCATTCTTGCCCTCCTCCCACCCCCCATTATGTGTCATCATCCGCTTATCAGCGAGATCATTCGTCCTTTGGTTTTTTGAGATTGGCTTATCTCACTTAGCATGATATTCTCCAACTTCATCCATTTGCCTGTAAATGCCATAATTTTATCATTCTTTATGGCTGAGTAATATTCTATTGTATATATATACCACAGTTTCTTTATCCATTCATCAATTGAAGGACATCTACGTTGGTTCCACAGTCTGGCTATTGTGAATTGAGCAGCTATGAACATTGATGTGGCTATATCTCTGTAGTATGCTGATTTTTGTCCTTTGGGTATAGGCCGAGGAGTGGGATAGCTGGGTCAAATGGTGAGTCCAATCCAGGTTTTCTAAGGAATCTCTACACTGCTTTCCAGAGTGGCTGCACTAATTTGCATCCCCACCAGCAATGTATGAGTGTACCTTTTTCCCCACATCCTCTCCAACAACTGTTGTTGCTTGTGTTCTTGATAATTGCCATTCTATTTGGGGTGAGATGGAATCTTAGGGTAGTTTTGATTTGCATTTCTCTTATTACTAAAGATGTTGAACATTTTTTCATATATCCGTTGATTGCTTGTATATCTTCTTCTGTGAAGTATCTGTTCATATTCTTAGCCCATTTGTTGATTGGGTTATTTGTATTCTTGGTGTAGAGTTTTTTGAGTTCTTTATAGATTCTGGAGATTAGTGCTCTATCTGAAGTATGAGTGGCAAAGATGTTCTCCCACTCTGTAGGCTCTCTCTTCATAATGCTGATAGTTTCCTTTGCTGAGAGAAAGCTTTTTAGTTTGAATCTATCCCAGTTATTGATTCTTGCCTTTATTTCTTGTGCTATGGGAGTCCTGTTAAGGAAGTCTGATCCTAAGCCAACAAGGTGAAGATTTGGACCTACTTTTTCTTCTATAAGATGCAGGGTCTCTGGTCGAATTTCAAGGTCCTTGATCCATTGTGAGTTGATTTTTGTGCAGGGTGAGAGATAGGGGTTTAGTTTCATTCTGTTGCATATGGATTTCCAGTTTTCCCAGCACCATTTGTTGAAGAGGCTATCTTTTCTCCATTGCATATTTTTGGCCCCTTTGTCTAGTATGAGAAAATTGTATTTATTTGGGTTTGTGTCCATGTCCTCTATTCTGTACCATTGACCTACCTGTCTCTTTTGGTGCCAATACCATGCCGTTTTTGTTACTATTGCTTTGTAGTATAGCTGAAGTTCTGGTATTGTGATACCCCCTGTTTCATTCTTCCTGCTAAGGATTGCTTTAACTATTCTGGGTTTCTTATTCTTCCAGATGAATTTCATGATTGCTTGCTCTATTTCTGTAAGGTACATCATTGGGATTTTAATTGGAATTGCATTGAATTTGTATAGCACTTTTGGTAGTATGGGTATTTTGACAATGTTAATTCTGCCTATCCAAGAACATGGGAGATCTTTCCATCTTCTAAGGTTTTCTTTAATTTCTTTCTTTAGTGTTCTGTAGTTCTCATTGTAGAGGTCTTTCACCTCTTTTGTGAGATTGATTCCCAAGCGATCAAGTGGGTTTTATCCCAGGGATGCAAGGTTGGTTCAACATCAGGAAATCAATAAATGTCATTCACCATATCAACAGACTAAAAGTTAAGAATCACATGATTATTTCAATAGATGCAGAAAAAGCATTCGATGAAATACAGCATCCCTTCATGCTCAAAACATTAGAAAAAATAGGGATAGTGGGAACATTCCTTAACATTGTAAAGGCCATCTACACTAAGCCCATGGCCAATATCATTCTAAATGGTGAAAAACTGAAAGCATTCCCCCTAAAAACTGGAACAAGGCAGGGACGCCTTCTTTCACCACTTCTATTCAACATTGTCCTGGAAACTCTAGCCAGAGCAATTAGACAAACCAAAGAAATTAAAGGGATACAAATAGGAAAAGAAGAACTCAAACTATCCCTGTTCGCTAACGACATGATTATATATTTAGAGGAACCAGGAAATTCCACCAGAAAACTTTTAGAACTCATAAGTGAATTCAGTAAAGTAGCAGGTTACAAGATCAATGCTCATAAATCTAATGCATTTTTAAACATAAGTGATGAATCTTCAGAAAGAGAAGTTAGGAAATCTACCCCATTCACAATAGCCTCGAAAAAAATTAAATATTTCTAAAGCAACACAGAATTTGGTAACAGCTTCAACATCAGCATTTTCTAATTCATCAGTTGTTTGTAGTCTGTATACACAATCCACACAGGCTTGGCAAGGACCCCTACAGTGTTTGGGAGCATAAGAGCTGTATTAAGCTGATGCTGTATGAGAAAAGAAATAACTATGGAACAACTTGATATTATTATAGGTCTCTGAATAGGATGGACCAAGTTCCAACCTCTTAAATGTTAAAAATTTTGCTCATGTGGCAAGATTGATAACATCTGTAGATGACTCCTCAGTTATGCATAGCTATAAAGCTCTAATAAAAATTAATAAATTTAAAAAGAACAAAAAGAAAAAAAAACACCATGAAGTTCTCATTAGGTCCTCACAATGACTCTGTGAGGTCTGTACAGCCATTTATATCTTGTGGTTGAGGACAACAAGACTTAGAAAAGGTCAAAGAACTAGCTCCAAGTCACATAACCACAGAAATTCCAACTCAGCTCCACCTGACCCTGAGGTTCACACTACAGGGGCCATATTAACATGTTTCAAGTAATCTGCTCATTTCTTTTGAGAATATGAATACTAATTTAACTGAAACCAAATAACCTGTACTGGTTAATGATTCTAGAGAGACAAATTGAGCAGTAGGGACAACAGAAATATTATTTGCCATTAGTATACCACTGCTGTAGGTTCCTGTCTTTACCAGTGTCACCCAGAACTGGTTGTGTTTCCTAGAAGAAAGAACATTGGCATTACAAAGTAAATGCTGCTTAGTTGCTACACCTGAAAAATCAACTGACTCCTTGACCCACTAGGTCTTAAGAGTTTCACATTTATAGGCAACATTAAAAAATAATGTTACTGGTTTGCTTTAGTGAAGCTACACTTAGGCTCAATGATGAAGTTCTAAGGCTTTATTGGTATCTTAGGGAACATGCAAAACACCATTTGCTACCCACAGTTTTCCCAGCTGACCATCAGGACAACAACAAAACTAAACTCATGGTAAAAATCAGTTTGTCTATGTGAAAATTTCTCTAAAAGAAAACATCTCATATTCAAAATAACATCAAGCTTAAGTCCACATAATAGACTATAAAGAAAAATACCTTCTTCTTGTTGGCAAAAGTCTCATGGTATTTTTGTGATGCAAATAAAAATCTGTTGGGAGTTCCCAGAGATGAGGTTTTCCTTCAGTGGGATGGAAGACTCCCAGGAAGAGATTAATAGAATCTTGTCTATCAGCATCTAAAAAGAAAAATATGTATCTCAGAAAATCCATCACTGACATAGACAACTCAGGAGAATGTCTTCTCAGGAGGATAGTAATTCCATAGAACAGATTCCTGAAAATAAAAGTAATACTTATATTCCAAACTTCATACTTGAACATACAGTCTAAAATAGGCACCTAGATTCCAAGAATTAAAATCTTATGTTTCCTTTTCCTCATAACAGAAAGGATAGCAAACATAAACTACTTCTTGAATACGAAAGTCATTTTAGAATCTTTACCCCACAAAAGCTCATGTATGAGACAGCACAAGAAGGTTTGGAGGAGAAATGATTGGGTTATGAGAGTCTTAATTCAATCAGTGAATTAATCCCCTCATGGGATTAACTGAGTGGTAACTGAAGATGGGTAGGGTATAGCTGGCAGTGGTAGATCCCAAAGGTGTGCCTTTGGAGTGTATATTTTGTATCTGGAGAGTGCAGTTTTTCTGCTTCCTGATCATCAGGTGAGCTTGCTTCCCTCCGCCACACTCTTCGCTATTTTGTTCTGCCTCACCTGGACCCCAGAGGAATGGAGTCAGCTGTGTATGGACTGAGACCTGTAAAATCATGAGCCCCTACATAAACTTTTCCTCCCCTAAAATTGTTCTGGTCAGGTCTTTTAATCACAGAGTGAAAAAGCTAACTAAAACATTTACTTTATTATAAAGAAAGCAGAGTTGTTGGAGACAGAAAAAATGACCCAATTCCTACCCATGTTCTGTGACACAACCTTGAACGAGTCAGTTGCATAGTTTCTACTTTTAATCCTTGAAAAGATATTCTCCCTGGCTTTAACAGACATAGTGTTTACAACATTTTCTGCTCCCTTCAGCTATTAGCCTGCCCCATTCTCTTTTGTGGCTGATAATGAAGACAACAAGGGCACAAAAATAACAGCCTCATCTAACCATTCAACAGTCTAAAATTATCGTTTCAAACTGTACTATGAACTGATAAAACTGACTCTGCATACGTTCCATTTCCTCTTCCTTTTTCTAATTGTTATTTTGGTATAAATGGTAACTAACACTGAAGGGGTCTCAGGAACCACTCTTCCCATTCTACACTTTCTCCTCCCTGGCACCCTTTATTCATTCCCCTCATTTCCTTCTTCCCATTCTTGTCTCAGAGCCCTGTCTCTTCAAGTTTGTGGCAGAGATCCACAATACACAAAATAACCTCTTTCCAAAAATGAGTTTTGGACTAAAAGAGGTAGCACAGTAGAAATGACTGCTTTGCTAACATGATAACATTATCATAAAATCAATTTTCTTCCAACAGCTATAGCAAACACATACATCTGAAATTAACACTAGGTTATTTGATCATTTCAGCAGAAGCAACAAATGGAACATGGTAGATCAAACATGTATTCCTGATATTAGTATTTTGACAGGAAGCTTTTCATTAAAACAGTACTTAGTTTCAGGCTAAAAGTAATATATAATAGGAATGTGTTTATATGCTGAATATATTTGTAGCCTTTTTTTCCACTCATTGAGAGAAAACATCAAGGATTAGATGATACAGAACCAATTTGTATCTCTTTACAGAATGCAAAAGTAAACATACTGCTCTTATAGTAATTACATTCATTATGTTTCTTGAATAGCCTTAGTAGCACTTAATAGATCATTCCAAGTAGTGCCTCAAAATACCTAAATACTATTTAGAGAAGCTTTTCATTTTTCAGTCATATTTTTAAGGAGTGTTTTTCATCCTTCAAACATAATAGCAGCTTCCTTTAAATTTCAGCAAGTATGGTAAAAGGGAAGATTATATAATAGTCAAAACAGGATATTCCTTCAAAACATCATGAAGATTTCTTGAATGTACTGCTGTTGGTCTAACTTAAAATGTATATATAATGTTATGGTCACCTACTAAGTTTGGGCTATATGGCCACCCTAATGACCTAAGGATCTTTTCCTGGCTACTTTACAAATAACACAATCTTCTCCGGAAGATGGTAGGTCTCTAGATGTGGACAAGAGCCTAAACAGGTAGGTGCTCTGGAGCTGTGCGTAACAAGAGGGCCAAATGATTATCTACCTTTACACTCAATCACACTTTAAAGGCAAAAAGAACATGAAGCATTCAAATGCCACTCAAAAGTTAAACACTAACCAATTTTATTATTAATTGTATTTAAACAAATCAGGTTTGAAAATAATAATTTTTATTGGCCAAAAATTTATTTTGGATATTAAGTTTGTGATAAAGTAGAATTTGATGTCAAGAGAAGAAAATGCTATTCAATAAATATTAGTACTTAACTATTAGGGAAAAGGAACAATGTAGTTAGATCCCTACCTTGCACCATATGTTGCAATGAATACTAATTAAACATAAGAAAGACACAGATTAACCTCCTAGTACAAAAACAGGTATATGAATTCTAAGAAGAAATAGAAATAGCCAATGAACATACAAAAATCCAACTTCACTAGTTATCAAATAAGTGCAAATTAAAATATTTTCTTTCTACTAAGTCTGCAAATCCTTTTCAAAATGGACACTCCCATTTTAATGCTTTGCTGATGGAAGCATTAGATGTTTAATTCTTTCTGAAAGGTAATTTAGCCATATACATGTATATAAAAACTGAAAAATATTTGTAACCTCTGATTGAAAAAATATGCTTCCAGAATTTTCATAAGAAAATATTTAAAATATGCAAAAATTCATGTTCAAGGATGTTTATTTAGAAAAATCCTAGAGATACAATAACAAATAATAAAGTATGATGCTTCTAAACAATACAGTATATAAGGTTACTAAAAAGTAATATGTGGAAGAATATTTTAAACTATAAAGATTATTCACATTATCTAAAAGCACAAAAGTAGATGATAAATTACACATATAGTCAAACCATAGGAACCATGTTCTCCTAAATAGGAACAAGTGGCTACCTCTGGAGATGCAGATTATATGATTTATTTGTGAGCTACTTTGTACTCTCTAAAATTAATATGCATTACTTAAATAGCTGAAAAAATAATTCATTAATTCAAGAACCTACTATGTCCCTCACTGGGGATCTAAGAATAACAAGGACCTGGCTCTTAGGGGTTTACAATTCTCTATAGGAAACAAAATAAATAATGAATAACGTACTTTCAAAGGATATAAATTCAATGAAGAAAATAAAACAATGACATGAGAGATGAAAGAAGATGGAGACACTTAGATTGGGCAGTCAGGGAAAAGGAAAGAGGCCGAAGTGTTAAAGAACATTTGAACTATAAGGATATACAGTAGGTGGTCACACAGAGCTCCAAGGGCTGTGCCTGGCAGAAGGACAAACAACTGCAACGGTCTGATGGAGGAAAAAGCTAAGTAGCTCCAGAAACAAAGGGCAGGAAGGCTGGAGGGTAGTGGCAACAGGAAAGCAGAGTATTAGACACAGATGCAGCCAGATCACTCAAGGCCTTAGAGATCTCAGCAAAGAATTTGCTTTCAAATGCAATGGAAACCCTCAAAGATCTTTTTAAAGGGTAGTTTGATAAGATCTGATTTAACTTAATAATAATTACTCTGGCTGTGGTAAAGAGCTAGACTGAAGAGTAGAAGCAGAGCTGAATCACAAGCGACTGCAGCTGTCCAGAAAGACGTGTGGTTGTGTGGATGAGTATGGAAGCAGTAGGGGTGAAAAAACAGTGGAAGGACTTGGGATATATTTTAAAAGTACAGCCAAAAAGATCTGCTGACACATTGGATTGTGGAGGAAGTGGCTAATGAGGAAAATAAAGAGTTCAAGTGTGAGACATCGGTTTCTGAATTGAAACATGGGCGTTGGAGTGGAAAGAAATACGAGTAAAAACAGGTTAAAGGGAGTCAAGTTTTTCTGTCTCAGAAATGATAAGTTCGGGTTATTATTAGAGATTTATGGTATGAAGAAATTTGAACCCTATACCTTTGCCCCAGTGTCATACGTATTAATATTTTATATTATGTGGCAAAAGGGACTTTGCATATGTAACTAAAGTTACTAATCACCAAATTCAAGATTACAGAAATTAGCTAGGAGCTGTGGTGCACGCCTGTAATCCCAGCGACTCAGGAGGCTGAGGCAGGAGGATCGAGAGTTCAAAGCCAGACTCAGTAACAGTGGGGCACTAAGGAACTCAGTGAGATCCTGTGAGATCCTGTCTCTAAATAAAATACAAAACAGGACTGGGGATGGGGCTCAGTGTTGAATGCCACTGAGTTTAATTCCCGGTACCAAAAAAAAAAAAAGGGAAATTATCCTGGATTACCTGGGTGGGCTCAGTATAAGCACATGAATCCTTTCAAGGCAGAAAAGAAAGCTAGAAGGGGATGGTTGAGATATTTGAAGCACAAATGAATTTAATATACCACTGGCTTTAAAACCGAACAAGCCACAATTCAAAAAATGCAGGCAGCTGTAAGGAACTGAGGGTGACTCCCAGTCAACTGTCAGTGAGAACAGGAAACATTAGTCCTACAACTGTATAGGAATCTTCCAGCAACCTGAATAAGCTGGGAAGCCTCCAGATAAGAGCCCAAGTTAACTGACATTTGGATATTACTTTCATTTCATTGGGCTTCATTTTGACTTTGGCATTATGAAATTCTAAGCATAAAGCACAGCTGAGTAGTTACTGAGATTCTAAGCAGAAAACACAGCCCAGTCACTATGGGAAGCTAATACACTATTTAAGAGATGCTAGACAGGCATTTGGGTGAGTCTAGAGTTCATTGAGAAGTCAAAGTCAGAGATACAAATTTGAGTGTCGAATGCATGGTGTGGAAAAGCTGAAATGAGATGCCCTAGGTAAAACTGTAGAAAGAGAAGGGAGGAGGAGGATTTAGAAACAGCAGAAGTCAACAGAGACTGAGAGAGAGATCACAGAAGTTACAAGAAAGAGGGCTTGGTCAGCTGTGATAACAGTTGTTGAATGGTTGAATAAGATGGACACAGAAAGATAATCAATATATATGGCAATAGGAGATTGTTGGTAACCTCAATAAGTGGGGTTTCAGTGTCTTAAGAGGGTAGATGCCAAGTAGATCAGGAAGAAAGAATGGAAAACAGGTATGTAGACAACTCTTTCAAGAGGATTTGCTCAGGAGAGTAGAGAACTAGGATTGTAGCTGAAAGACTCAGAGATGGAAGCTTGGGTGGAAAACACTAGGGGTGCTTTTACAATAATGAAAGTGATGCAGAAGAGAGGGAGAAACTGACCGTTCATGGCAAGGAGTGTACATTTTGGGAAAAAGCAAGAGGCAGAGTGGTGCTTCAAATCACAGCAGAGGGCTTGGCTTAAGATGGGGCAGGGACAGCACAGGCACTGTAACACAATGTAAGGCAGAGACCCTGGGTGCAGATACAAACAACCTCTGCATTTGATGGTGAAAAGGAGGAGTTCCCATCCAATGACCTTTATTTATTCAGCGAAGAATGAAACAAGGGCAGTAGCTGAGACTGATGTTGTTGGTTTTGAGGAGAGAGAACAAGGCATAAAATGGTCCTTTTGGAGAGTGAGAGAATGACCATCCTGGGGAAATGTAGGAGGACTGTCCGTCTGTTCTGAGTGTCCTTTGGAAAACTGCAGTCAGTTTAAACTGCAAATGATGACATGCAAATTTCCTCTTGTTGTGTTTAACTGCTTTGGTTGTAGGAAAGATGAAGAGAGTTAGGTTTTAACCAGTTAGCAATATCATTTAAAGTGTTATTAAAACACTTCTCTAATTGTTTTCTCTCTGCCAATTCAACTTTTTCACTAAAATCTGCTGTTTGAAGGATGACCTTAGAAGACTATCTCATGGTTCCTTATAAATTAAAATATCCTCAGCATGCTCCCCTGCATGTCTCTCTTTCAGTGATAAGCAGAAAGGGAAAGAAATTAGCACAATATCTCAGAGTACCTCATAAAGCTCAGCACTACCCTCTGTGATCACTTTTCTCTGTGCATGGTACACCTGAAAGTCTTTACCCTGTGAGCTTTTTCTTTGTTTTATAAAATCTCTGCTTGAGGAAAACATGATTCTCCTCCATGCACACACACATATATGAATTCTCTACATTTAAATTACACAGGGTATACGTATGTATATACATGGCAGATCTATTATTAACTGCTATGGGTATCCTATCTTTTTTTCTTACTATAGAATTTAAATTCAACAAGTCTTACAATGAAAATCCAGGCTTACAAAATTTGAATGCATAAAAAAATTAGAAAGAGCTTAACAAGGTCCTTAAGGGAATTAAAAGATTTTGGTAATATCCAAGGGGAAAAC
Source organism: Sciurus vulgaris (assembly GCF_902686455.1). Lineage (NCBI taxonomy): Eukaryota > Metazoa > Chordata > Mammalia > Rodentia > Sciuridae > Sciurus > Sciurus vulgaris. The sequence goes on from NC_136467.1 coordinate 55,029,731, forward strand.
CTACAGACTTCTGCTTTCCAGGGAAGGGATCCTCCCACTGCCAAACATGCTAGTAAGTGAAGCCTAAAGAACGGTTATTTTTGTTTGGTTTTTGAGACAGGGTCTCACTATAATGCCCAAGCTGGCTAGGAACTCTTGGGCTCAAGAAATTCTCCTGCCTAAGCTTACTGAGTAGCTAAGGCTATAGGTACATGTCACAACATCTGGATTTAAGAACATTGTTTAAAATGAGCTTGGAAGAGGGTCAGATGAGTTGCCCACAGTGTACCTCTGTCTATGCAAACCAAGGATAAAATTCCTAATCAACTAATTTCATTCTTCTAGTTCCTTAATCAGTATTTTTCTGTCTACCTCAGAGGTATAACATGAGAAGACTAAGTTTTGCAAAGGTATCTGGAGTATTTTAAAGAAAATTGTTCTATATTATCATCATTATATAAAACCTACTATAATTTTAAAATAAGTTGTACACCCCAATGACACCATGCTTCTTAAAATAAAAAAGCCTGTTTCAACCACATTATTCATGTGTTATTATTTATAACAGTTAATCCTTCAGTTGTACATGATTTTGCCTTACCTTTCCATACATGCACATTATATTCTTGTGACCACCATTACCTTTCAATATTATGCCTTTCTTTTTAAATCATTACAGTTATACATTCATTCTGTCTTCTAGTCTTATTAAAAAGTCATGGTCCATACGTTTCAATAATGATCCCTACTATAGGAGCAATGATAATAGGAGAGGGACAGAAGAGTGGATGCTCTTTGCACAGGGGCAGTTCTAAACTTCTTCAGGGTGATACACATTCAGAGAGATCTGTAGTTTGAGGCACATGACTTATAATTATACCCCTTCATCTTCCCCACAACTTTTATATGTTCTGTGTCTCCTAAAAAGATGATTCAGTCCTACTGTCAAGTACCTGTGAATAGGACCTTATGTGGATATAATGTCCTTGAAATAAAAGCAATTTAAGATGCAATTGCACTACAGAACAGCAGGCCCTTAATTCAGTGTGAGTGGTGTCCTCATGAGAGGAGAAAAGAGACACAGAAAATTCTATGAAAACATGGACACAGGGGGAGAATGCCACAGGACAATGGAGGCAGAGAAGAAAATGTTGCTGTTACAAGTCAAGTAACACCAGGGATTGTTGGCAACTAACAGAAGCTAGAAAGAAGCAAGTAAGGATCATCCTCTATGGGTTTCACAGGGAGCACTGCCCTGCTGACACTTTTGAATTTAAACTTCTAGGCCTCCAGAACTGTGAAACAATAAAATTCTCATTTCCTTTTTTTTATACCCTCAATATTTTTTATTCATCATAAATAAGTATAAAATTTCGTGGGTACAAATAAAATAAATCATTACATTTATATACAATATAATATATACAATGTAATTTGTGGCTTTTTTTATATTTAGGTTTTTTTTTTTTTTTTTTTAGGGGAAGTCTTAGGTTCACAGCAAAACTGAGAGGAAGGTACACAGGTATCTTAGCCGACATTTCAAGCCATTAGTTGGTATTATTTGGTTACCAAAGCCCTCAGAAACTGATACGACTTTCTCTTGAATGTGTGTGGGACCTGTGATTAGCTCCTGCTAATGGGATGATGAAAGCATGTTACTCCCAAACCTAGGACTTACCTACCTCTTCCTTGATGCTATGGAAAAGGCGAGAGACTATGAGTCCCTACCACCACAGGGAACTAAAAGGAACTGAACTCTGCCAGCAAACATATGAGCTGGGAAGCAGAGCCTTTCCTAGACAAGCCTTCAGATGAAAGGATGGCCTGGCTGACATTTTTCCTACAGTCTTATGAGGCCTGAAGCAGGGGACCCAGTTGAGTTGTGCCTGGACTTTCGGATCCACAGAAACTATGAGATAATGACTGTGTGCTATTTTAAGATGTGGTCTGTAGTAATTTGTTACACAGCATAGAAAACTAATACACACAGGAGCACAGCAGACTGACTTTCATTCACTCTGAGTCTAGAAAATGTTGAAAGCCAACCACTTCGTGGATACTTTTATGGATGCTTCTGAGGCTCCCACAACTAGGGATTCTTGCAGTTCCTTTGGTGTAGGAACATACATCTTTAATTTTTTTTTTATTCATATAGACTGCATTTTGATTCACTGTACACAAATGGGGTACATCTTCATTTCTATGGTTGTGCATGAGGTAGATCCATACCATTCGTGTAATCATACATGTACACAGGGTAATGATGCCTGTCTCATTCCACCATTTTTCATCCCCCCACTTCCCCTCTATGTAACCTACAGTTCCATACATACATCTTTTTTATAAGGCAGTTTCTTGCAACTTTTTCCTTAGTGTCTTAGGCAAATTAGTGTTGCCCTTATACTTCTTGCTGCTAGGATCTCCCTGTCCCTTAAGGGGCCTTACTGGCTATGACCCAGGTCAAGCGCATGATGACAGCCTCCTCTATGAGGACCACATTTGATTGCCAATAAACACTCAAGTATCCTTTGGCCCAACTAACTCTAGGAGCACAGGCAGTTTCCAATAGGGCAGCAATCTCCTCAGCCCATCCTTCTGCTATAGATTTGCTACACAGTAGCCTGAGGACAACAATGTGAGGTCCCTTCAATGGCTAGACACCACATCAGGCTCATCCAGAGTCCTATTGAAGCCTTTTCTTCCCTTCACTTGAAGAAGTGGGAGTGGGTGACCATCATCACAGGCAAGAGCTCACTTCAAAGAACTTCTTTACTGAAGATGATTACTTCTTTAATTTTCTTCTCCACATTCACTAAACCTTTTATCCTTAATCTAGTTTGAGAGTCAAAAATTCATGGAATTGATCATTGAGCACTTCCTTTATAAATTCTGTGCATGGGGATTTGTCTTACAGTCACTTTGGTCTGTGAAATCTATTTTATTGACAACACCATTGGAATGGAAGCAGAAAAAGTACCATTGTTACACTTAGTATTCCCAAGTCATTAAAGAAGTATAACTTAGCTAGGGAGATAGCTCAGTCAGTAAAGTGCTTGCCTTGCAAGCACGAAACCCTGGGTTCAATCCCCAGCACCGCAAAAAAAACAAAAATAAAAAAAAAGAAGTATAACTTAGAGTTTAATTTAATGTTAACATTACTATACGTATGTAGTTGACATTTTAAAAATTAGTAATATTTACATTCTTTGTCAACTATTAAGATTTTGAACTTTATATGACTAAAATAACAATTCAACATCCTCAAATAATACATAAAGTGCAAGAAGAAATACAGAAAGAGATAGAAGTCAAGGAATCAAAGCATATTGCATTCCATTAGAACTTCAACTATGGGTGCCAAAAGGCAAAAGTGCTCTATTTAAAATATAAAATGTTTATTCATTCATTTATTGAACAAATATTTATTAAATGCCTACAAAGGGATAAATTCTGTTTTATTTAAATTTTGAAATATTTAACTCTATTTAACCAAATACTTTTTTAAAAGCACACATATAAGAAAAAAATATGTACATCAAAGTCTTAGAAATACCTGCTACTCCAGAATTACCTGAAAAAGCATTGCTGTAATATCTAGAGAGAGTCTGCATGATGTCTTTTGAGTGCTGGGTCCACGGCGCTATCTTTCTGTAGGTTTTTACCCGATGAACAAGTTGAGAACCACCATACTGAAGAGACAAGGTATCTCCATGATCTTCATAGAGTTCTTCAAATAACCTGAGCAGAAGAAAAACCTCACATTAAATAATTTTACCAAAATCACTGCGTACGTTATTCACTTGACCCTAGACTCAGAACAAGTCTTTACATTATGAGTTCTTCTGAGCCTTTTCCTTCAAGTACATGCTTCAAAATCTCAAAAATAAACACACATGCAAAATGTATTATATTTTATATTTTATAATGATACTTCAGTATGCGTTAAGGTCACAGAAAACACTAAAAAGAAATCAGGGATACCAAAAACATAAACCATCAAAGTCAAATCAGTTGATTCTAATCATTAAATGACTCAACATTCTGCAATCTGCCAAATCAGAACAAAATTTTGTTCCCTCTGAATTGCTTTTGAAAAAAGATATGCTCTTGTTGCAGACAGTGCCTTACTCTATTCAGGACTGCATAATAAAATATCATAACCTATGTGGCTTATAAACAATGAATGTTTATTTCTCACAGTTTTGGAGGCTGGGAAGTCCAAGATAAAGGCACCGGCAGATTCAGTGTCTAGTGAAGGCCCACTCTTAGCTCATGGATGGTGCCATTTTACCTGGACCTCACATGACAGAAGGAGCAATCTAGTTCTCTGTGGTCTCTTTTAAAAGGGCACTAATCCCAAAGATGAGTCCAGCCTCAGATTTGATCACTTCCCAAAGCCTCCATTTCCTAATACAATCTCTTTGGAGGTAAGGATTTTAATATGAGAATTTGAGAGAGACACGAACACTCTGACCATAGCAGACAGATAAACCACATTCTTGGAAATATGTACATGACTGAAATTTATATTTCTACAAGTGTCTGTTAATATTTTCAGTGCAGTGATATCTGTGGATATGGCCATGTGTAACCTGATTATTTTCCTAAGCTATGAAAATCTCAGATGACCACAAAAGCTGTCATTTTATTTTTTTAAAAAATAATACTTCATGCAATGTCGTAGAGCCAATGGACAGTGAAGAAATTAATACTTGATGAAGAATTAATCTTTTATCCATCTCATATTTTTAGTTCAAAATGTATGAAGGCACAGTTCTTATTTTTATTATTGACATCTGGATTTTTTTTTAACCACCCCCTAGTTTGTCCAAGCATTTTAGATTTATCTAAAAAAAATAGTGTTTATTGATAATTAACATAAGCAAAAAAAGCCCATGGAAATAATATATAGATCTTTAATAAAAATATTTATAGGGCTGGGGGAGATAGCTCAGTCGGTAGAGTGTTTGCCTTGTAAGCACAAGGCCCTGGTTTCGATCCCTAGCACTGCACACACACACACAAAAAAATTATTACAGAATTATTTGAATACCAGCTTCTAGCAACATAATCTTTAAGAAACTAAAAGTAAAAAATAGCTCATAAAAATCCTTATTGTTAATCAGGTTTGCTTTTGGTCATTACTGGTATTCAAATGGCAGAAAACAGGACTTACCTAACTGCATCTGTATCAAACTGTAGATTAGGTTTGTCAATCAATCCCAAAGAAAACAGCTGATAAGCCAGAGCACATTTTCCCACCATGAACTGTGCTGTGTTGGTGCGATCTAAACAATCCACACAGTTGGTTCGAAGAATGCCAGTCTAAAGAGAAATACCTTAAGATTTCAATCATTATTCAGTCACCAACACTACTTCTATACTTCATGAGAATTCTTAAAGAAGCAGAAGAAAGGTTATGAGCAATTGTCAATCTTGGACAATATTAATCATTCAGTTAAGTTAAAGGTTAAAATAATAAAGAACATTTTTTAAATCATGCAATCCTATATTTGCTGCTCACTTAATATGGCTATAACAGCATCATTAAACCTAGTTTATATTCGAATTTACTTCTTTGAAAGTTCAACAAGAAAAAATAGATAGCTGTTTTCCAGAAGTATCCATTAGTAAATGTGAACTTTTTTCTGATATATCTCCTTTATTATTCAAACCAAATATGGTTGAAGCCACATCATTCTTTAAAGCATCGTTAATAGATAGTATAGTATAACTGGCTTGTTATACTATACTATAGTTGTTGGCTCATTCCAATTTAATCTTATCACATTCATGTTGTTTTTCTATTTCCAATAAAAAACTTAGTATGTAGAAAAATTCATGTCATATTATTTCAGTTGTACATCCTTCCATAAATTTTAAATATTATCAGTAAAGCTTTAAAAAATCATTCTCAAGTGATTAATAATTCTGCATTAAATAAGATGTATCTCTTGGGGGCTGGGGAGATAGCTCAGTTAGTAGAGTACTTGCCTTGCAAGCACAAGGCCCTGGGTTCGATCCCCAGCAGTGCAAAAAAGATGTATCTCTCTCCATGACTGCTTATAGAAAACACTACACACTATAGATACACATTCTATTCATTATGAATATATCATCCATACCTGTAGGCGACCAGTGGGAATTACACATCCTCCTAGTTCATTCCACCTGTGTTTAAAAATAAATGCCTTTAAATTTTTTTTTCCAATGGTGGGTAGAGATTGAACCCAGGGAGTGCCTCAATCATACTAAGTATATGCTCTACTACTAAACTATATCTCCAGTCCCCTACTTAAGAAAATTGAATAGCATGTGTACTTATTTTTGGTACTAGCTTTTTGTTAAAAATAACAGAATCAAAGTAATAGAGCTGAAGGGACCTGGACAATCAGCTGATTCTGTGTGTTCTCATTCTTTCAAGTAAGTGAATATGCAAATAACTAAGGTGGACCACTCACCATTTTCTCCTCAAAGAGAGCCCAAGAAAGGGCATCTGAGCTTATCCCAGTGCCTCACTCTTTGGCATTTTGTCCCCCATGTTCAAATGAAGTCTCTGCTGCTTCTATTTATGCCCATTTCCTGTGTGATCGCTACAAACATGCATAATTGTAGAGCATCTTTCTAATAAAATCTTTTAGGTCTTACCCTTCTCCATTTAACATTATCTCTTCAAGCTTTTCTTCATGAAAATTTTGTTGCATTCCTATGGAGGTATTTTTTTGTTTTTACACATTCCTTTTAGACTACTTGTTTTTTTCCCCATGTATTAATGAATGTAAGGGAATGTGTTTTGTTATGAAACACTGTATCATAATATTAATATTTTATTTTAGTTATTTAAAAGAAGGTATGGGGTAGGAAGGACCTAACACAATAGGTCTGCTATCCTTAGAAAGGGCTGCTCAAAGGTTGGCTCCTGCCAGGTGAGGTGGCACACACCTATAATCCCAGAGGCTCGGAGACTGAAACAAAGGATCACAAGTTTAAAGCCAACAACTCAGCGAGGCTCTAAACAACTTAGCAAGACCCTATCTTTCAAAATACAAAACAGAAAAAGGGTTGGGGATGTGGTTCAGTGATTAAGCACTCCTGGGTTCAACCTCAGGTACCAAAAATAAATAAACAAACAGGTTGACTCCTGGCTGGTATCTGGAATGTGGATTTTAGGAGGATCCCTACCATTCTCAGAACTACTAAGAGTGGCTTATCATGCCTAAACTATTTATAGAAACAATATGGCTTTTGATGAACATCTTTCTTTCTGAGAGTCTATGTGATCAGTCTCTAGTAAAAAAACCTCAAAGTTCTAATAAGCTTCCCTGGTTGGCAACTTTTTACAGATGCTGTCATGACTTGTTTCTCAGGGAATGAAGTATGTGACTACACTGGAAGCTTGTGCCTGATTTCCTCTGGACTTTGTCCCTTGAACTTTTTCCCTTTGCTAATTTTTTAAATTTGTTTCAATTAGTTATACATGACACTTTGATACATTATATATAATGGAGTATAACTTCTTATTCTTCTGGTTATACATGATATAGAATACATGGGAGAAGGAAGGATAGTAGAATGGATCAGACATTATTAACCCTTTGCTAATTTTTAATTTGTATTCTTTCACCATAATAAATTATAGTTAGAGCACAACATATATTGAGTACTCTGAGTTCTCCTAGTGAATCACTGAACCTGGGAATAGTCATAGGGATCCCTATCACAGATGCCCTAAAATTCCAACTATAACAAGTGCAAATAATAACAAAAAAACTATTTCCAAAGATACATACACTAGTAGTTGGGTTTTGGTTTTGGTTTTTTGACTGCAGTTAATTATATTAACTGAAAATAAAATGCTGAAAGTATAAAATATTGTTCCTTAAAAGATAAATAAGGCATGGATCTTTGGTCTGAAACTCAAAAACTAGTAATGAAGAAATATCTGTGCACTAATAACTATAATCCAATGATAAATACTGTTTTCAGAAAAGCATTAGTATTTAAACTATCAGAAATATTTCTGTTGCTATTAAATACTGAACAACAAAATTCAATACTGAAAATTTTACTTTACAGAAATATTTTATGTAATGTTTACTCTACAAAGCAATAAATAAGAACCTGTGGTTTCTATCTCAAGTTATACAACAAAAGGATTCCCAGGCTCACAGTGAACACGTAATACACAGTCCTGGGAGCAGCTTGACTCCACAGAGGACTAAATTCACCCATCTTCCACACTGTACAAACTTTCATATTTAGAATATTTTTATCCATAAGAACAAAAATCTTGATTTAAGTTTTTAAATACCACACATACTTTTCATCTGGCCTCAAAATGCTACAGTAAGAATCAGGGCGGTTGACAAAGAAACCTGTTTTCTTCACCACACTTTCTGCAATCACATTCAACCGATCAAGAACATTGCACAGCTTGCTGCAGAGGAAAAAAAAATTGGGCAAAGTGAAAACCCAAGTTGCAATATATACTAAATACATATAACATATCCTTATGTTTTAAATATATATAGATATATATTCTTATATCTAAAATAAATCAAGTCTATCATAATGATATTCAAGAAATTATTTTTTTAAATATCTTGGCTTATATTTAGTAGGAATACTAATAATGTCAGGAATATAATGTATATTCAATAACTAACAATATTTGATGCAAAAGAGACCTGAAGGACTTATAACTTTGTATCAAATATTGGCATTACTTAATTTTGGCACAGGACATCCCCAGAAGAGCCTTTCCCCAAGCCTTTCACTTCTCAAGAGTTGTTAGTCAAGTTCATACACATTCATGAAATGACTGTGTCAAGAGCATAATGTATAGTGCAGGTGGCAGGGGAAAAACATTAAAAAATAAATTCGTTGAATAACAAAACTACACTCAACTTATACTTTGGAAAAGGCTATATATGTGTGTGTGCATGCATGTGCACTTGTGTGCAGCTAACTAGGTAAAAAAATACAGTAATATTTTAAAAATACCTTAAAATAAACCTAGTGCTTATATGATGCATTGTAAATGAGTAAAAGATAATGTAAATTTAAATTCAATCCCTGGTACCGCCACCACCAAAAATAAAGATAATATAAATTTAATAAAAGAAAGTTCCTTGAAAGAGAAGAGTTTTGAAACAGATCTTCCAAGATAAAAGAGCGGTATTAAGGTTCAGAGGTGAGGAGTCCCCCAAAAGCTCCTGTATTAATGCAGAAGGTGAACAATTAGATTACAGAGAGCTATAACCTAATCAGTCCATTCTAGTTTGAATGGACTAACTGGGTGGTAATTGTAGGTAGGCAGGTAGGGCTTGGCTGGAGGTAAGTGGGTCACTAGGGGCATACCCTGAAGGGTTCATTGTCTCTGCAGCCCCTTTCCCACTCTGCTTCTCAGCCACCGGTCTCCATGAGGTAAGTACAGCTTCTCCACCATGTCCTTCTGCCATGATGTTTTTTGCCTTACCTTGAGCCCATAGCAATAGAGTTGGCCCATTATGGACTAAGCCCCTGAAACTATAAGCCAAAATAAAATTTTCCTCCTCTAAGTTGTTCTTGTCAGGTATTTTGGTCACGGCAATGAATGCCTAAACTAACACAGTGGGGGAAGCACTCCATGGAGGGCAGGCAACAGGAACAAAGACTCAGGGTTAGAAGCTTGGCTGCTACATTTGGGGAACAACATAAAGATTAGGTGTTCTGGACCAGAATAGCCCTGGAATAAGAAAACAGTTACTACATTCTGGAGCTAATCAGCTGATGAGGCTTTAACATTATACTAAAGAGTGTGTATTTTCTATAAATCGTCTGGAGATCCACAGGTGAGGCAGTCTGAAAGTGGTATCTGAGGAAGTAGTGAGAATGAGATAGAGAAAAGGGAAATTAATGTCTTTAAGAGATAGTAGAGATGTACTGAAATGATTGGATACTTCAAACAATTTGCAAATGGTATAAATGGTAGGAAAAAAGAGATTTTGGTCAATTTAAAAACTCAAAACAGCTGTTCAGCAGGTTCATGAAGGAAGAGTAATATGTACTTTTCCATAGAGATTAGCTTGCTGCTATTTGTTACTACAAGAAAAGGAAATTATCAAAACCAGATACATATCATTCACCTTTTGGTGTACTTGGCCATATCCCAAGGAATATAGACAATAGTGTGCTCAGGAGGCAAAAACTGATTAAGGTAGGTCACAGCAGCAACAAGTTCTTCACTTAGAATTCTTTCATGTTTTCTTTTTTCTCGTTCCTTTGTCAAAAACAAACAAAAAAGTGTTTAATTAAAAAAAAAAAAGTATGTTGGGGATGTGGCTCAGGTAGAGGACTTGTCTAAAATGAGTAAGGCCCAGGGCTTGATTCCCATCACTGCAAAAGAAAAAGAAAAAAAGGAGTGTGTGGTGGGGGGGATGCCTATAAAAAAATCAAACATGTAAGCACTGTAGTTACCTTAAATCAAAGGATGATTTTAAACATTTTTACTTTTCAACTTATGTAAGAACAAAAGCCCAAGTCTTAAAGATAGTGACATGAAATCTATCTACTAAATTGAAAATAATATAAATTCAAATAAATAAACTCTTCATGAAATTAGAGTCAACAATGAACTTTGAAGAGCCATGGAATCAGATTTCTCCTAATTAACCTCTCCACAGCTTCAAGAAGCCCAGTTTATCCATCAAAGGCCTGGCCCTAAGGCTCCATAGCCCATTCCAGTAGAGATATCTGCTCAAGAACCAGAAGGGAACCCCTAATTCCATCCAACTGAAGACAAGAGGGAAATCAATGGGGTCTGGATGGACAATCCCCAAAGTTACAAAGCAGATAGCAGTTTCACAGACTCCACATGCTTTTAAATTTGACTCATAACATATTGGGTGAGATAGCCAGTATTCTTCCTTTTACACTGAGGCAGGATGATTGAGGCTGAGATGCTGCCTCTTGCCTGTAGCATCTCCTTAGATAGATATCACCTTGCCTTTAATTCAAGGAGGATAATACTTTTTTGCAAGGCTCTGTAGTTAGAATGCTGGTCTGCTACTTACTGCCCTTGGACAATGTTGTCAGTTTCCCTTGGTCTCCATTTTCTCATCTATAAAAGGGGGTCATAACAGCATCTCCCTTAATATATTAGTGTGAAGTTTAAATGTGACAAAAAGTAGTTCTTATATAAGTGGCTGGCACATGGTCTAATTAGCTGGTTTTATAGTTATTATGATCAGATCTTCACTTAGAAACAAAGGGGAAAAAAACCAATTCTGTAATAATGACACTGAAAAGGTGTCAGGGCACTATTGTTGGCATCAAACTAGTTCTGTGTTGCTTTCAATCATGGAGATTAGCTTCCAATTGCCATGAATTTAATTAGATAACCACTGTGGAAACAAAAAGGGTATCTATTTCACATAGCTAAATAAATCAAATGGACAAATTAGAGAAGAACCAAAAACAGTGCTAAATCAGTTTAGGATGAAAATCTATTTTGCTTATTGCTTTTATCTGAGAAAATTAAATTATACATCTGGAATATTTCTCAAAAGCATTTTAAATCAAACTAGGGAAACAAAAACTTTTTGAAATTCTTATATCAAATCTGCCATTTTATGAGATAGAAAGGAAGATTATTTAATCAACCTTTAGTCATTTCTATGTAAAGAATCTGCTTTATGCACAGTATATGGTGGGTTAGTGTTAATGTGTTGCTTAATCAATCTTCTTAAGGTCACAGAACACTTTAACAACCAAATGAAAACTTCACATACACAAATCATTCCACACATTGTTTCAAAGGGTTCAAGATCTCCCTAATGACCATCCCCAGGTTAAACACTTCTGATGTACAGCTTGTATGCGATCTCAGGTTAACTTCCTACTGTTGCTACCTAGGAGCCACATTGAAGGCACGTGGATGGCTGAAAAATGTCTCTCAATCAGTGCCTCAAACTTCTACAACTAGGGATATGTTTGCAACACAGGGTAAAAGAGAAAAGATATCAAGAAAAATATTTCACTTCAGTAACTTCATCCCTCAGTATCATTCTGTACACACATGCATTCTTTGACTGTAATCATAAGGTAATAAAATCTCCTTCCAAGTGAACAAAATAAACATCTTTGATTCTATGTAAAATAACCAATGACAAAAAACAGAATTTCTTTTCTATGCTATGAAATAGCAACTTAATCTTCAAGTTATTTTCTAGTTAATCTCTAGTTTTTGTCAGAATTTGTGTTACCATGGAATGATTTTTTTTAAAAGTATAATTTAAAAATCCACTAGCTGGCTTTAAGAATTCAAAAATAAATGTAGATGTTAGAAATCTTGGAAGGAATAAAACCAAGCAAAAAACGTGAATAAACCTGCTAGCTTCACTAACTTTTTAGCTACTTTCTTTTATTATCAATTTCAGAGGTCGCATAGATAAGCAGTATATTTCCATTAGCATTGCTACAGGTAGCACCTCTGACATCTGATGGTGGTGGTAATGGCTGCCTAAGCTGTTTTTCAGGAACTTAAAGGGCCTTTTTTTCTATCACCAACCAGTAGAAACCACCAATCCTTCACTTGGGCCTGTGCAAGTGTTCCGTGGAAGACCTTTTCACATCAGGGGACCAAAAATCCATCCTCCTGGCAAGCTAACTGCCATTTTCTGAACATCCTCCCTATGAAGATACTTGAAGTTTGATTCTATAAGTGCAGAATACTGTTTATGTCACTTTTCCTTACTTTCATCACCTTTCTTCATGCTTTAAGTTACTCTGTTTCTTTATCCCACAAATATCCCTAAACTCTAGGCTGAGAGAGATTTAAGGCTGATTTGAGGAAAGATTGCCTAGCTCCACATAACTGACCACTTCATAAACTCTATTTTGCAAAACTTCTTGTTTCAGTGATTGGCATACTGTGGGGAAGGCAAAACAGGCCTGGTTCAGTAACAGTAATGGTTTCCAATCATATGTATATGTTAGAATTATTTTTGAATGTGCATAATTAATAGAGAATTATTTCAAGCACTGTAGCTTGAATCTCCATTTAACCAGAGCATTTTAACCATACCATAAGAAGTCCATAAGACATGAATAAGATACTAATTTAGGTCTAGGTTTATATATCAATAATGCTTTATAACTCACTGCTTGAGCAATAATTTATTCCTATAATAATGTCTATACATTTACTGGAAAAGTATTCAGGAGCATTTTCATTATTAAAGTTTTCCTACTTTAATTTTTCAATTATGCATAATATAGCTACTGTTCAATACTAAGCTAAGGTTATAGATTATCAAGCTATTACCTTACAATATTCTGAGTTGACAAGGACAGAAACATTAATATGAACACTATGAATTAATGTGAATAAATATCTAGAAAATGGCATATTTAATACCTGAATGATTTATTTTACAAAGTCAATATCTGGAAGGATGTGATTATATAAATCAAAAAGGAAGAAAGAAATTAAGCTGACTGCCTCATTGTCACCATCCTTTCCCAATCCCTGCACCTGTCATTTGTGGGTTATATTTTCCATGCTCTTCATCACATACATACACCCACACATGCAGACCCTTTGAGCCCACTCCTGGGAACTACCTTTCTCCCCACCCCAAGCTTTGTTCCATTCCACTTGACTTTGAGTACCTGTAATTTCACTTGCACTCTTGTTAAATCTCCATTCCCACTATTACCTGTTAGATCACATCATCATCACAGGTAATAGCTCTGCCTTCAACATTCTTATCCAAAACCTCTTTTATTCTCAGATTGCTTTTGCTTTAAATGCCCCACCTTACAAGGACCTCAACCTACCAACAATTCTACTTTCTCTAGCAGTCCTCACCTTGATGTTCCCTCCTTTTTCCACCTCAGCTTCTATGGTCCACTTCAACCATATACTTTGTCAAAATCCAAAATGCCTTTGATCCTGGTTTTTTTTATAGGTCACACCTATCTGGAAAAACTAAATAAGCACAATTACCTATCACTTTAATCTATTCTTATACACATACACAAGCCTTCCTAGAAAAAGGCAAGTAATAGCAAAAAGGTTCCATTTAAGAAATCACTGCCAACTTTAAAGCGGCTCTTAGTACTGCCTGAATGTTTCTAGTCAACTTACACTCCCACATACACGAGACTGTTAAACCTTTCCTACTATGCTCAAACCTCCAATTTCATAAGATGACCTTTCCTCCTACCAAAAGAGAAATGAAAGCTGTCAGAGGGAGCAGGCAAGCACATGTGCGCGTGCACACACACACGCAGAGTACATGCCCTTGTTCTCCAGGTTGACTTCTATTCTCTTTCCTCTTGACCTAGTTAATGCCTCTTCCTTCAGGCTGAGGCTGACTCATCACATCCTCAGGAAAGACTTCTTTTCCTTGATGAGCACTCATGGCACCATTTATGCTGTACCAGCACCTGTGCATTACTTCACCATCCCCACCATGAGCTCCAGAAAGGCAGGAACTGTTTCTAAGGCTGCCTTGACACACAGGAAATCCCCCAAAATACTTGTTAAATGATGGAACAAACACAAGATTCCTTTTTTTTTTAATTAAACTGACATATTTATTAATCAACATCTCAGAATAATCTCAGATACTACTATGTTGTTGGCTACTGTCACAACCAAACATAAAACAAAAACTTTGTTTCTTATACTCTTGGGGTGCTTTGGGCTGCCAGAACACAATAGATGCAGACAAATTTATCGTGTGGTCTCCCTGACCTCCACCTAAGGCCTCTGACCTGTGTGCCCACTCACATACACAAGATATGTTGACCAGTCCATGCACTCTGACAGAGAACCATGAGTCCTAGAACACCACCATCTCTGAGCTTCTTACCATCCCACCAGATTCTGGACCCAAAAAAATTCCAATTTCTGAATCTAGTCTTTTGATTCTATTACTACTGCTACGGTTTAGATATGAGGTGTCTTCCAAAATCTCCTGTTTTAAGCAGGAATAGTCAGAAGCAAAATGATTCAGTTAGGAGAGCTATAACCTAATCAGTTCATCCTAGTTCAAATGGACTAACTAACTGAGTGGCAATCATTGGCAGGTGGGCCATGGCTGGGGAAGGCATGTCACTGGAAGAATGACCTGGAAGGATGCATCTTCCCTGAGGTCTATTCCTTCCTCCCTCTCCCTCCCCCACCCCTTTCTCTTCTCATCTGCCATGAGCTGAGTACTTTTCCTCTACCACATCCTGAGTCCACAGCAAGGGAACTGGTTGATCATGAACTAAACCTCTGAAACTGTTAGCCAGGTAAACTTTCCCTCCTCTGAACTGTCCTTGTCAAATATTTGGTCACAGAGACACAAAGTTGACTAACATATTATTTTGTCCATGAATTCTGACAGATTGTTGAGAGGGCTACCTGTATCAAGGCTAGGCTATGGCAGCTTGATCTTCATCCTCCTCTGAGTTGTCCTGGGAACTAGGGCAGAAATTTCACACACATCTATTTCACACACACAAAAAATCAGAGCCTGATATGCTGCATCACTTTCTTCCCTTAAAAACATACTACTGATTTCTACAGGTATGTAAGGAAGAGGTCACATGGAATCTGAGACCAAAGAATAGCAGCTCAGATAGCTCAGACACTGTGAGCTGTCACAGCATGATAATCTACAAGTCTCTTCTCTAGAGAAAGGAAAACACAGCTTATTAAGCCCTTTTGTGCTAAGGAAAAGTTGTCCAGTGTGTTTGATAAGCACATCATACCTTCACTAAATTCAAGATGATGATGGGAGAACCGAACCTCTGAAGCATCTGGTCAAAGTGAAGGGCAGCCACATGAGCAAATGGATCTGCCTGGTCCACTGAGAAGGAAAAAGATGAATCAATACCCAAATAAAAATTATAGAGCAGAAATAAGTGTCCTTTAAACATCTTTTACTATTAAAAGAAATATAATTCAATTAATCTAGTATTTTTGCTTCCCAATTCCCTCTCAAGGAGTTTACTGGACACTCATCATGAGTTTATTAAATGTGAATGCTTTTTATATTTCTGAGATGAAATATAAAGAATTTACTAACACTCAAAATTAATAGCAAATTTATTGGAGAAAAACAATGGCTGGGCATGGTGTCACATGCCTGTAATCCCAACAACTCAGGAGACTAAGGCAGGAAGATTGCAAATTCAAAGCCAGCCTCAGCAAATTACTGAGGCCCTAAGCCACTTAGCAAGGCCCATCTTAAAAAAACATAAAAAAAGGAGATGGGGTTGTAGGTCAGTATAGAGTGCCTGCCTAGCACATGTGGAGCACAACAGAAGTTACTCTTCTACATTATCTACTGTACAGGACTAAAATTTCACTAACACTAGGCATTTATTAGATTTCTGGGACTATAGTTCATTATCTTTAAAGGTGAAGAGAGAAGAGTTACTATTAAAAGGATTGTTCCACGCACATGTAATAGGTGGTTTAGGCATCATGGTTGAGATGTCCTGGGACCAGTATAAGGGAACTGATCCTCTAACTTGCACGTAGGAAGAATAACTGCCCGCAGTAAACGACATCACAGAAGCGTCACAGAGTATCTGTTCAGTCTCCACTTCATTTGCAACATCACCCTGGAAAGAAAGGTGCATTTAAAGATATTTGGCGTTCTCAGAACATTTTAATGAAAAAGTTTCAAGAATACAATGAAATCATAACTCCTATTCTTTGAATGTCTTAAAAGAAGTAAATATTGTCAATATTCAATGTGCAAATTAGAAAAGCAAAACCATTAAAATGCAATAAAGAAAAGCAATTAAAAGTATCATGGAATAGACTAGAAAAAAATAAAATTAAATAGCTAATAACTCAAGTAACAAAGAACAGCTTGACTGGCATATGTAGTAGAGAGAAACAGAAAAGAAAAACAATTATATGAAATGAAATTATACAGGAGATGAGGAAGACCAGAAAAATATCAAAATTTAATTCTGAAAACCAAAGAGGAATGAAAGTACAAAAGAGATTTAAATAATGTCTGATAGAAGTTAAAAAAAAAGTGGTGGTGGTGGTGGTGGTGGTAGAGGTAGCTTTACTTATAAAAGTATATAACGATATGACAAGGAATAATTTTAGAAGTATTAGTAACATACATGTGTTTGATTATCCTTTGACTATTCAAAAGTAAATAATATAGCTGTAAAATTCTGATTTTTCTTAAAATATCAGTTAAAATGAATTTCAGTGCTGATATAATTTGAAGAACAATATTGCTATTTTAATCCAGGATCAAAACCCAATGCCTCACTTAATTTGTCTTCTTCATGACACATTTGCTCAAGACTCAAGTTGTCTATTGTAAGCAAAGAGGAAATACTCAAAGGAGTGACATAGCTGATGACAAGATGGGTGGACTTCTGCTGTTATTTTACAGATGTGAACAGCAAAGGAGTCTGGGGAAAAAAGGGAAGAGTGCAACAGCTTTTCCATGTCTTGCACTACTTTGCCTTTTCATCATGAACATACTCTCAATGATGAGGGTGCCTTCCACTTATTTCTTGAGTGGGGTGCTTTGCCATTTTTGTCTCTACATTAATATGTACTATATTTGTTCACATATTTCAAAAATGGCTCATCCTCTAAAACATTAGACATTTCATAACTCCATTGCATAACTCTAAGATAGCTGACTTTTCAGAACATTTGTATATTAGTCATATTTCTCACAAGTTTCAGATACTCTGAAGAACTAATTATTCTCTTGATAATAGACCAGGCTAACAAATTGCACTTCTTTAAATTCCACTTTGCTTCAGCTATGTTAGCAAAGCTGATGTAACAGGTTAAAATGTTGGCAGCGACTATGTCTGTCATCTTACCTCACAGTTCGCGCCTCTCTTGAGAAAACGGGTCCCAGCAAACTTACTGGATCTTCTTGCTATTAGAGTGACATATACAGGTCGTCCATAGATCAACAGCTCTTAGAAATAAAGTTAAAGTTGTTTAGCATTCAGAAATGTCACACAAAACCAAGAGAATCATTATACTTTAAGGATACATTTAAATATATCTTGTCCAATGGCCTAAAGATACCAAAAACACTACCCAAGAAGGGAAGAGAACTAGGTCTGATAACTATTCAGAATTGTGCAAGAATATTAGCAAAAACCATTTTGCCTAAGATGTGATTTCTATGAATTTCAGAGGAAATGGTAACAAGGTGTAGTATTCCTGGCCAAGGGTAGGTGTGTCTTTTATTGTTGTCAAATCATGGATGCAAACAAGCACAAACAGTTCTTCCTTCAGTCTTCAGAGTCATACACCTTCCAAAGAGAGTATGTGTCATCTATCGGGATGTTTAAATTATGAAGCAATATAGAATATTGAGGAAATAGAGTAAACATAATTCTGCAAAACAGGTCCTGAACACTGAATTATTGTAAAATGCTTAACAACACACAGCTTATTAGTTATATCACTTTATTTAAATTTCTGAGCCACAATCCCATCTACTATAAAATGGGATAATTAAAAAGTAGCTATAAGTTGAAAATCACTAATCTAAAAATCTAAAATTCCAAGTGCTCCAAAATCTGAAAAGTTTTGAGCACCAAAATAAGCCACAAAAGGAAAATCCTACACATGACCTTGTGTGATAGATCATAGTCAAATGCAGGCATGGAAAAATACTATATAAAATCACCTTCAGGACAAGTATTTAAATTGTATAGGAAACATACATGAATTTCATGTCTAGACTGGGGTCTCATTCTCAAGAAATTTCATTATGTTTATGCAAATATTCCAAGATCCAAAAGATCTGAAATCTAAAACATTTCTGGTCTCAATCATTTTGAATAAAGGATATTCAACTTGTATTTTTGCTAAGTGATTGGGAAGACTACGCAACTTAATGCATGTAAAACTTCTAGCGCCTGGACTGTAGTAAATGTTCAATAAATAGCAATTACTTTTATCATCATATAGACTTCCAGAATTCATTAAATGCTTGATAACCAGGAAACAAGATTCATCGTTTAAACTAATGAGCCCTAAAATGATAATCTATGATGTTGTTCACTACTGATAAAAACAAACATTTATTATTCTTAATATATGCCAGACCCTAAACTAGATCTTGAAAAAAAAAAAAATGGTTTAGAACTACATTTTAGAAACTGTAGCACATTCTCTTTGGTATCTTTGGTGGTGAAAAAACTTATTTTTTCCTCAGGTAAGTTTCATTTCTGGGAACAGATGAAAGTGATTCAGGGTCAAATCTCATTATGCAGTGACTGATCAAGAAGATAATACCACTCTTTGGTTGAAAATGATTATAAAGTAATAAGCCTGATTTTCAAGTGTAGCACATCAATCTCACTCATCTCTTTTTCCAAATCCCTAGGTCTACATCTAGCCTCTCCCCTCACTTGCCATAAAGAAGACAACACTGACAATCTTCAGGGCAAACCTCTCAGGCTAATGCCCCTTGATTCCACTCCTCCCAAATGTTCTTGCCTACGAAGGCACAATAATGGTGAGTCACATTCACCCACTTAATGGTCTCAAAGCAACCACTCCATTAAAGCTTTCACTATAGGTCTTAAAAAAAAAAAAAAAAGAATGTCAACTGAAAAATGCAAATACACAAATGCCTTCCACTACCTCAAAAAGAACAGAAAACAACTAAATCTGGGCTGGGGCTGTAGCTTAGTGGTAGAGTGCTTGCCTTGCATGTGTGAGCTGCTAGGTTCGATCCTTGGCACCATGTAAAAATAAATACATAAATAATGATATTGTGTCCATCTACAACTAAAACAATTTTTTAAAAAAACCAAATCTACTTTCTAGATAGTACACACTGCCTTCCTAAACATCACAATGTGATGGCAATTTCTTGAAAGGCTTCAATGTTAGTTAGAAGTTAAATGAAAGATCAACCTGGAGAAGGAAAAATGTTTTCATCAAATTGAACTCATCAGCTTACCCCATGGTTCAACCTACTTCAATTTAGTATAATAGTTTCCTTCCAATCCACAACTTTATTGCATTATTCCTGAACTACTGTGGCAGGCTTTTTCTAACTCAAATAACGTGTTTTAGTCTTCATTTTACTTAATCCAGTTTGAGAAAATGGCTATCCATTCAAGCTTCCTAAATATTACTTAACGCATCTCACCCTTCTGAAAAAAATTTTTTTTTCAAAAGTTCAAACACCAAACCCAAAGTCCTTAGCCTGACCACTAAGGCAATCTGGTCACTGGCAATCTGATCCCCTCCAATCTTCTTCCCACTGCATCCAACCTTCCCAGGAGTATTATACACAAGCCATGAGTATACCGCCATGTATTTTTCCATTTCTACTCTCATGGCACTACAGCAACCCAAGATCTCTCTCTGGTACTTCTGAAGCCTGAGTTATGTTCAGGACCTAGTTCAAGTTCTGTTCCCATCCTCTCCACCTGGGAGGAATTCTGTTCCTCTCAGATGAGCATGATTCTCATTACCTAAATAGCTTAGTATGCAAATAGCATTTTCTTCTTTGTTATTTATTAATCTTTCTGAGTACATAACAGGTCTGTTCAAATAGTCATTTTTTTCTTCTTTGTATATCTATTGCCTGGTATCAAGGGTAGGTTTTCCTGATGGGGTGCAAAGAACAATAATTATAATCATATAATCTACACAGAGTTTTTTGCAAATTGGTACAAGTTTAATAATACATATCTTATGCTTTTACAAAAAGGATACTCGACTGCCCACAGAACCCATGGATAATATACAATAGCCAGTCACGATGCACTGTGTTTTTAATTATATCCAGAAGTTCACCATTCCATACATACTTCATATAAGGCTCACTACAGATCCCAAATACACCTGAAAAACAAAAATTGATATCAGAAAAATAAGGAAACTGATTGACATTCAACTCATTTTTAAGTTCTTCCAATGACATTTTTAACTTTAAAGCAAGATGCCTGATTAATAGAATTGTCATTTTTAGTGGATATCATTCTTATCAGCATTCAGAGCATTGTGCTGATTCTGTACTAAATCAAAAAAGAAATGCCTTTTCTGATTTCTGAGAGTTTTTAACTTAAGAGAAAGGAAAATCAGAGGGAAAGTAAAGTCACAGGTACAAATACATTAAGAAGTCAAGAGAAGACAGAGAGCAAGGGTTGAGAGCATAGCATGCAATCAGAGCGCCTGGGCCTAGGACATCCTGTCTCTGCCTTTTATCAGTAGCATGACAGGAATGACCAAGAGTGTTACTTACTAGCTCAGTGCTTCCGTTTCCTCACCTACAACCTGAATCATGTGGTTGCTGTGCACAAAATAAATTAGTAATGTATAGAAAGTACTTAGAACACCTGCTTGGAATGCGTGCTGAGAACAAGCCTGGCACGTTACTCATACTTCCATAAAATGTAAGTTATTATTACATCAGTCCTTTTCCACATGGAGAAATTAATTTCACCAAACATGATTTAAAAATATCCAGATAAATGTATTAAATAGCAGTGAGTTTTAAAAAATCACCTCAAGTGAAAAATAAGAAGTGTATATATAAACTAATAGCTTAAAATATTGTATCAGTTTTGGATAGTAGTCAAGTAATACCATGTTTTGCCTCAAAATATGATCTGTTAAGAGTATTAATTAATTTATTTACTTTTGTGGTATTGGGGATTAAACCCAGGGCTACTCTACCACTGAGCTACATCCCCAGCCCTTTTTAATTTTATTTTGAGAGACAGGGTCTTGCTAAATTGCCCAGGCTGGCCTCCAACTTGTGATCCTCCTGCCTCAGTCACCTGAGTCACTGGGATTACAGGCATGTACACCACACATGGCTAAGTGTATTTATTTACATACCAGGATGAATACCCTTTGGTTTGATTTATAAAAACTAAACCTTCTCTGCCCTTTCAGAGTATCACATGAGATAATGAAAAGTGCTGACACTCTCCAACTTTGGCACCTTAGGCAAGTTACTTAACATCATCATTTTCCAAACTGTAAAATGATGATACTACTATTCAGAGATGTTGTTCAGATTAAAGAGTTTTTGCAAAGTTCTTACCACATTGTAGGATACACAGCAGATATTTTTTAAAGGAAAATGTGTTATTTTCCTTTTTACCTACTTCCCCACATTTTGCCCTTGCTGTTTCCTATCAGTTTTCTCCTGTGTGGTAAAATAATCTGTGACCCCAGCAAAGATGTCAGAATCCTAATCACCAGAACTTTTGAATATGTTATATTACATACCATGTAGGAATAAAAGTACAGATAGAATTTAGGCTGCTAAGCAAATGACTTTGAGTCAAGGAAATTATTCAAGATTATCCGTATTATTCTGGAATATCCAATTAATCTGGATAGGTCCAATGTAATCATAGGGTCTTTATAAATGGAAGAAGAAAACAGGAGTGTGAATATTAGAATGAGTAATGTGGAAAAAACAACTTGGATGGCTGCTACTGGCTTTGAGAATGGAAGGAAGGGAGCTGCAGGGCAGGAAATGAGAGAGCCCTGACAAGACAGGAAGGGTAGGAAAACTGGTTTTCCTCTAGAGCCCCCAGAAAGAAATGCAGCCCTGCTGACACACTAAACTTACTTCAATGAGACCCATTTTGGACTACTGACTTCTGTAAGATAATAAATGTGTTATTTTCAACCACTAAATTTTAATTTGTTATAGCAACAATAGGTAACTAATATACTACATCATTCACATTTATCAACTAGAGCTGCTCTAAAGACAGCAAAATATATTGAGTAGACTCAGAGGCTTAATTTAGATCCCAGAACAATTATTCAAATTCAGAATTTGGATGATAAGTAGTGCAAACTGAGTGATATTTTTGGCTTTATTATATTTCTAATTGTGATGTTCAGAAATGATACAAGCAAATATTAAGACACTTTATTGGTCTTGTTTTCCATCTGTCTCTGGTGATTGGGGTTACAATGCAGACATTTGAACAAGAGCAAATTTATGTTATCTAGATGTCCTAAGGATAGCTGAGGTTCAGCAGTTGATCTTAGTTCACATCATAATCAATAAAATAACCATAGGCAAGGACAACGCCAGGGATGACATTCAGTTTAAGTAACAGCCTACAAGTAGACTAGAACCTTTGGGAAAGCACTAATAGAACATAGTCTCTTCTTGAGTGTCCTGAAAGAACAAACCTTCTGAGTCCAGTTTTAGATTGGATTCTGCCTCTACACCCACATCTTCATCACTATCAGTTAAGCTACACAGAGCTCAGGGCACAAAGATACTGTTGACTTACTATATTTCCACAGTTGGTCCAATTCAGCTAAGGTACCTTGACTTTAAGTTTGAAATGATTCCTTCCTAACACTCACAACAGCAATGCTTTCAGTTTTAGGGTTCTATACTAACCCAAAAATCTGGAAATTGATACTGATAATTGGTATTGATAAAGGGGAACAAAGTCTGTAAGTGTCTGGTTTAGTCTACCTCCAGGGACACCCTAAACTAGTCACATAGCAGTGACCCGACAGTGGTCCTTAACAAGAAGCAGGGCCTACGAGGGTCTTATGGGACAAGCTGGGACCAAACAAAGTAATAACAACCTCTGACCTGCTGCACTGATTCCTCTGGACATTGGCCATATGATCTTCATCTTGAATCTCAGTTTCCTATTTAGTCTTTGTTTCTGTAAAACTGGTATTATCCTTATTGGGCAGAGTGTTTATGAGGCTTAGAAATA
Source organism: Sciurus vulgaris (assembly GCF_902686455.1). Classification (NCBI taxonomy): domain Eukaryota; kingdom Metazoa; phylum Chordata; class Mammalia; order Rodentia; family Sciuridae; genus Sciurus; species Sciurus vulgaris. Next base: position 55,053,431 of record NC_136467.1, read on the forward strand.
TTATTTGTAAATGTCTAAGCAACCCATAGATTTTTTTTTCCCAAAAAAAGTGTTGAACTGGTCTCTGTGATGGAAAATAAGATAGACTATATTCTCTGATATTCAGAAAAACAATTTTCCACTTAAATGTCACGAAAAGTCTAGACCTGAATGTATTCCATAAAAAGTGCATGAATAGCTGGGCACCATGGCACTTGCTTGGAATCCCAGAGGCTCGGCTAAGGCAGGAGGATCACAAGTTCAACTTAGTGAAACCCTAAGTAACTTAGCAAGACCCTGCCTCAAAATAAACAATAAAAAGGGCTGGGGATGTGGCTCAGTGGTTAAAATTCCTGGTTTCAATCCTTGCTCAGTACAAATAAAAAAAAAGTGCATGAATAATTGCTAGAAAATGTCAGCATACAATTTTCTGGCTGGCTTACAAACAAAATCACATGGTGATTAATGATCTCTATAAAAATGAATTGGTCAAGTTCATGTATCCAAAACAACCCCATGTTAGAATAAAGAGCACAGAGGGATGAAGAAATATGAGAGGAATGTGAATGAATTTAATGAGATGCCATTTCATGGATGCCACATTAACATACATTAAATATGCTGAAAAGCACCTACCGCTTCCACCCTGTGTAATTAATCCTTCATCTTCAAAGATGTCAAAACTCTCCTGGCGACTCTGGGTCGTTTCAGATTTTAACATCTCCAGGGGCATTCGCAAGACAGTAAGATTATACTGAAGTGAGTGGGACAAATCATAGCTGTAACTGAGAAGAGAATTTTAACATAAGAATTACAAAAGCAAAGCACGTTTCATGGTCTTGCTCCCATATGGAATTAAAATCTGTGAACTAAATTACTTAGCACCTGTTACTTCACTTAGAAGCAATGCTGTTCAAATAAGCACCGTAAAACACAGCAAAATATGAACATGCTTGGAAATTCAAACACTCATGGCAAGACTTAGATATATGCATGAGTAGAAATATATAATACAATGTGAGTTACCTACATTCATTGATTTGTACACTGTGCATTTATTGCTTCATAATGAAATCAATGTACATTCATGGTCTTATGCAAAGGGGTCACGTTTTCATATATATCTGAATGGGATCCACACTGTACATACTACAATATCCACCTCAATAGTGCATGGTTCTGAAAACTGGTTTACACATGAACCAAAATAATTCTATTAATTATTAATGATAGTATAATAAATGACTTCAAAAAAAGACAAGAATAAGCATATAAGATAAGTCATTACAGTGCAACATGTTTCAGGAAAGTAAAACCTTATAAAAATTATATAATAGTCTATGCAAATAATTTGGAGTTTAGGCCAAAAGAAACATGTTACAATTCTGATCTCACATAATTAACAATCTTATAAGTATCTCCAGCATACATTTTTGGCACAGAATTTCAGAAGACATCTTAAATACTTCAGGTTAATACAAATTTGTTTTTAAAATATTTTAGTAATACTTTAAAATAATTAAAAATTCTGTCTGGAGAATCACACATCTTCTTATTTCTTTTTTAGCTTACTTATATAATTTTATTAAACTGATTTCAATTCCATCTATGAAATTCAACTTTATCACATTTGCTTGATGGATCCATCCATTTTATAGTATGCAATCTTAAAGGGATGAAAGCTATATTAAGAAGTTGGTTTCTGACTTTTAACAATCAGTTCTTCCTATTTAAAACAATTGCTTTATTCTAGGTGAGTCATAAGGATGAAGTATACCTTTCTTAAAGGACTACTGATGAGGCACAAAAACTTTAATTACATTATTTTTACTTTTGGAATGACTTGATAACTGAGAAATATGAAGCAGAAGATCATTTTTAACAGTACCACTGAACTTCAGTAATAATTCAGACATTATAAACATAATAAAGACTGAAAAGAAGATGATGGAGACAAATACAAGGTAAATATACATTAAATAAACATTTGGGGGGATGGAGGTAAACTCAGTGGCAGAACACTTGCCTTGCACATGTGAAGCCCTGGATTCTATCCCTGAACATCAGAAAACAAAACAAAACAAATATTTATGGAAGTGAAAATGATTTTATTAGGAGCCCTTCACTCTGTGATTATTAAAACAAATTTCAGTTTTATATTAATAAAGACATCATATAGTGTACATAGTGGACATGCTTTTATTTCACAGAGAAGTGATTAACTCTATTAATTAAAAATAATTTTTTTTTAAAAAAACAAATTACCCTGTCAGTATATAATACCAATAGCCACAAATGTGCTAGGACCTCTTTCAGTTCTCATGACTCAGGTTATTAGTGCATGCTATTTTGTGTTCTACTTTTTAGTTTGGATATTATAGCAGACAGAATCTTCCTCTATCACAATAGCTATTTCTACCAGGCCCATGTATTGGTCACATCAGTGGTAGAGTAACACTTTATCATAAGGCTCTATAGTAATCTACTTGCTTGTTCTTTGATTATTGATATTTAGACTGTCCCTGGATTGGTTGGTTTGCTTGTTAGGCTACCATAAATATGTGTCCATAAATGTCTCTTCACTAATGGGGATCGTATTTCACCTCCTGATACATTTTTCTTAGGAGGCTTCTTCATATGTACTTCATTCCTCTTCAGGAAAACTATTAATCTACAATGGCACCAGCAGTATATTGGTAGCACAATAGTGTGTCCTATTTTTAATTTATTTGTACCTAATTTTGCCAGATTATTCACTGAAAATTGAACTGTGACACCGTTAAAACTCCTACTAGAGGCTGAATGCAGAGTTCATTTTGCTACTTTAAAATTACAAAACAAGGATATTTCTTTAAAACACATCAAGTCCTATCTAAAACAAAAAAAAATTTTATAGTGAGAATACCCTTTAGCTTATCTATTTGAATTTTCTTTTTTTTCACATTTTATTGGTGCATTACAGTTGCACATAATAGTGGAATTCATTGTTACATATTTGTACACGCACACAGTATAACAATATAATTTGGCCAATATCACTCCCCAATATGAATTTTCAAATATCAGATTTTTAAAAGGAATACTTTATATTATATTATAATATAATAATAATTATATTTTAATGCTTTGAAATAAAATAATTTGGTTATTTTAAAAAAATAATAAAGGAAGTATTACTGTGTGCTCTCATTTTATTTTTACCCCCTGAAAAATAATGTGAAAAATATAACTGATTAGTAGAGACAAAACTAAGTTCCAACTTACCTAAAGTAAAAATTGCTAGATAGGTCCACATTTTGAAATATTCGTAGATACCTTAAAAAAAAATCAAAGTATATTACATTCATACAATACTATTATTTTTCACAGTTTAACATATGTTTACATGTATTTATAAAAGCAAAACACTCATCAAACTGAATAATTCAAGCAATCCCTAGAATAGAGATTTCATCAGAAGCAGTTCTAAGTCTGCTGATCATACCTCAGAGACCCTTAACTTCATAGTTTGTTCCCTGCCACTGATTATGCCAGCTAGAGGCAAAATCGTACACCTAAATGTGGGACCTTTAGACAGAAAGCAGGACAGCAGTAAATAACTGTTTTCACTTTTACATTATGGTCTGTAAATATTTTGAGGAAGGAGAGAAGAGAGTAACAAAAACAAACAATGTGCATCATCATAATTTTAAATTGGGAAGTTTTTTGTTTTGTTTGTTGGTACTGGGGACTGAACCCAGGAGAGCCTTACCACTCCACTAAACTATAGCCCCAACGCTTTTTTTTTTTTTTTTTTTTTTTTTTTGAGACAGGATCTCATTAAATCCTGAAGCTGACCTTGAACTTATGATCATCCTGCCACAGCCTCCCTCCAATCGCTGGAATTACAGGTATGTGCCACTATGCCTGGCTAAGTTGGAAAGTTTTTAAACTGAAAAAAAAAAAAAAAAAAATATATATATATATATATATATATATATATATATATACAATATTCACATGCCTACTACTCAAGAGAAATGAATATTCACATGTTTTCATATTCACTTCAACTTTTTAAAGACAAAATAATTAGAATATAATTTAAAAATTTGAATGCCCCTTTAGTCATCTAGTCCTAGTCTCTTTCTCTAGAAGTTACCACTTTCCTGTTACTGACATGAATGGACCCTTTTGTCCTGATGTGCCTTTATTTTTACCACATCACAGGCATCTTTAAAGTGACATGTAGCTCAATGTTCATAGCAGCTCAATTCACTAAGCTATGGAACCAACCTAGGTGCCCTTCAATAGATGAATAAAGAAAATGTGGTATGTATACACAATGTAATATTACTCAGCCATAAAGAAGAATTAAATTATAGCATTTACCCATAAATGGATGGAACTGGAGGCTATCATGCTAAGTGAAATAAGCTGATCCCAAAAAACTGAAGGCTGAATGTTTTCTCTGATATGCAGATGCTGACTCATACACAATAGGTCGTGGGAAGGGAAGAGTGGAGGTTCACCAGAATGGACAGGGTGGAATGGGGGAAAGCAGGGAGATGAGAATGGGAAAAAGAATAGAATGAATTGGACAAGTTTGCTCTGTGCATATATGAATACACGACCAGAGTAATTCCACATCACGTACAACCACAAGAATGAGAAGTTATACTCCATGTACACATGATATGTCAAAACATTCTCCTGTCATGTATAACTAAAAAAATTTTTAAAAATTTTTTTAAAAATTTTTGAATTTTAAAAATGACATGTAGCATTATACTGTGTTGAATGTATTTGCCCAAATCATTTCAAACTTTGTATATTGTTCTGAAACCTTTTTTTTCACCCATTTTTTTGAAGAGTAACTGTTAAAAGCTAAGGATTTAATATGTTCACTTTAACTGACGTTTGCTATTTCATCATATAATACATGTCACATTTTATTTACCTATTCTTTGGCTGATAGACTATTAGGTTCTTTCTAGTTTCCCACTATAAGATAAAATGCTGCCAAGAACATCCCCATTTTTCTATACACATGTATGAGAGTTTCTCTAGGGCACATGTATAGAAGCAGAACTACTGGCATATACATGCTTATTTTCAGTTTTATTAGAATATATCAAACTGTCTTCCTAAGGGGTCAAATTAATATCACTATATAACTTGATGGGGCCCATGGGAACTTTGCAGAGGAAGGAAGCCCAGCCCAGGCAGTAGCTGTAAATTGAGGGGAACCTCTAGGAGGGGAACTGACCAGCGAGACCTCCCCACCGGGTGAATCTTCCCTGCCGGGTGAGGTTTCCCCACAAGGACGGTAAAACCAGAGACACAGGCCCAAACAGGCCTTGCCTCAGTCCGCAGCCTAGTTCCCCTTTGGATGACCATTGGTCAACAAGTGGAGGCACCTCTGCCCACTAGCAGGGAATATACCCCACCTGAAGGCCACCACTCCTAGAGAGGCAGCTTCCTTGTGGAGCACCGCATTATCAACTTCCTCCAAGACTTCAGCCTACTGAAGGCTAAGAGGGGATATATATAGAAATCTTCAAGGACATTGTAAGTCAATAGAGGAAATCTGCAGTATCTCAGCGGTCCACTGATACCTGAACAATATGAGAAAACAAGGAAAGAAAATGCCACAAACAAATCTAGATGTTACATTGATAAATCCCAATGACAGCATGGCAGATGAAATGACAGAAAAGGAGTTCAGAATGTACATAATTAAAATGATCAGGGAATCAAACGATGAGATGAAAGAGCAAATGCAGGCACTGAATGATGAGATGAAAGAGCAAATGCAGGCATTGAATGATTGCACTATATAACTTGATGATATTCACAGTATTATCACTCATAGCATAAATTCATTTCCCATGTCTCTGCTACCATTTGACAACAGTAGATATTTTAATTATTCCCAAACTAGTGAGAATGAAATGGTACCTTTTTAAATTTACAGTTCCCAAATTACTAGCAAGGTTCAGCATCTCTTCTGTTAGCTGTCTCTTCCTAACATTTAATCATTTCTGTTAGGTTGTTATCTTCTTCTCATTGATGTGGAAAAATTCTTCAGATATTCTACATACTGATCTTTATTATATGTTGTAAATGTCTACTCTCAGGCTTTAGCTTATCTCCCAAAATCTGTCTGAATTGTAATATTTTTAAATATTGAAAGCATCAAATATATCATTGTTTTCTTTATGCTTTGTGTTTTTTGTATTTTATTTGTGAAACTCTTCCATGTCAGGATACTTTTTTTCCTTAAAATTAAAATACCTATTTTTTTTCCTTAAAAAAAAATACTTTTTTTCCTTAAAATTATCTTTGAACTTCTGAAATTGCCTCTTGAGTACTGTCAGAGGTTAGAGTCTAATTTTATTTTTGTCCAAATGGAAAACCAGCACTATTCAGCCTACCTTTTCCCCAATGATTTGTTGTGTTCACTCTTACCTTGTGCCATTTTCCCATAAAGCAAATCTTTTCCTGAACTTTCTCAACTCTGCTCATCAATCATTGTCCATTCCTTTACCAATACCAAGCATACTAATATCTGATCATCTTAATTATACTTACTGATTATCTTTATTACTGTAAGTTTTGCTATCTAGTTAGATTTATCCCTTCATTTTTCTCTTTTAGAATTATTATCTAAACTATGCTTAGATGTTTACTTTTCTATATGAATTTTAAAATAATTTTGTCATTTTTAAATTTTTTAAAATCCTCTTCAAATTTGATTAGAATTACATTAAATTTATGAATTAATTTTGGAGAAAACTAATCTTTATGATATTGAGTCTTCTCATCCATGAACAAAGGGACATCTTTCCAATTATTTAGGAATTTTAAATATCTTTTAGTAACGATTTAAATTTCTCTGTAAGGTTTTGTACCTTTTATTATGATTCTTTCCAGGTTTCTTATGGGTTTGGAGGCTGTTGGGATTGGGGTCATTATTAAATTTCCTAGTTGGTCAATGCCTGTGTGTAGAAACACTACTGGTTCTCACATGCTGATAGTTTTCTTCAGTCACCTTGCTGAACTCTTTCATTAGTTCTGAGAGTTTGGAGATATTCTTATATTTTTTTCAAGTAAAAAATCATGCTGTCTACATAATGACAATATCTCCTTTTTAAGTTTTATACCTTATTTTTCTAGTCTTATTGAATTGGCTAGGGCCTTAAACACAATATTGAATATTAGTTGTGATGGCAGTTATCTCCTTGTTCCTTATGTTAATTAAAGGCAATACTTTTAAAGTTTTACTCTTAAAAATACTTTTGGATATAAGTTTTTAATAATTATCATTTATCAAGTTTGATTAAATTCATAGTTTGCTAAGACTTTTTTTATTGTAAACAAATGGGATACATGTTGTTTCTCTGTACATGGAGTCAAGGCATACCATTTGTGTAATCATAAATTTACACAGGGTAATGTTGTTTGATTCATTCTGTTATTTGATCATAAATGGAGACTGAATATGTCAAATATATTTTCTGTAAATATTAAAATGATCATAATTTTTCCTAACAATTTAAAGTGGTAAATATTTACTAATATTTTACCAAATATTTTTACATAAATGCATTATTGGATTATATAGTTTTGTAAGTATATTAAACATTTTCCTATCAAATAATATTACTTTGTTCTATTTATGATGAGGTATTAATATAACTGTTTCATTCTGGATAATGTACTACTTATTATTAATCCTAGGATAATTTTCCTCTTTAAAGATAGTAAAATTTCTACATAGAACAAAACAATTTGGCTAAAGAATCATAAAGATGTGGTTTATTAATTAAATAAACCTCTTCAACTCTTTTCCATCTCTTATTCATATGCATTGGTCTATTTAATTCACTTTTAATTAATAAACTATTCCAGTCTGTAAGGTATATGTGATAAAATTTTTCAGTTAGTGCAAGACAAAGATCTACTTTATCCATGAAACTGTACTTATCCTCATCTGCAAAAAATTATTTTTTAACAAACACCATCTTCAAATCATAACCAAAAACATTACAAGAATTCAGAAAACCTTAATCTAATGATCTCAAGCAAAAGAGTCACACCACCTTAAATTTTAGTTTATATATCAAAACAATACTATCAAAGTACACAGCACAACAAATCTAAACTGTTACTATACTAAAATATAAATACACTTTTGTTTCATTTTAACCCTTATAATACTAAATGAATTGAAACTTTGTAATTTTAAATATGTAAATATATCTATGTAGCTTTTCTCTACATTCCCAAGGCTCCAATAATTCTTCCCAAAACTTCACAAAAGACATCAAATCTACAAAAAAAATTGGAGAGAACATAGTACAATGAACACCAGCCCTTTTTCTGATTTCACTGTTAAAACCCTGTCTTTAACACATAGTCTCTCTCTTTAAATAAACAAGCACAATGTATTTTTCTAAACCATTTGATTGCATAACACTAATGTGAAAATCTGAAATCAGAAATGTTCCAAAATCTGTCCTTACGTATGTGTGTGCATGAACATGTACATTTCAGTCAAGGATCTAACTGAAATTCACGTGCTGCATCTGTCATTTCTGTTCTAAAATCTCAACAGTTAGTCCTATGTTTCATTTTTTTTCTGTCTTTGATGACTTTAATATTTTCAGAGTCTAGGCCAGTTGTCTTGAAAAAATTCATACAATATGAATTTGTCTTATTTCATCATGCTTACAGTCAAGTGAAATATTTTCAGCAAATTAAAAAAAAAAAAAAAAAAAAAAAACCCGAAGGTAATCTTTCCCACTGCTTCACATTACGTGGCAAATAATGACATTTTTATCTCATTATAGGTGAAGCTAAGTTTGATCATTTGGTTAAGTACCTCTGCCATTTTTTAATTATAAAACTTACTTTTCCTCTTTGTAAATAATAATCATTGTTGGTCCTTATCTGAATCAATTGTTATAATGAAGCCTTCATAGCCTGGAACAAGAGTTGTAAGCCAAAATTTGACCTTTATATATAACATTTATAATCCTTTGTTTCTATTATGTTTTCTAATTGTCCTGCCACATAATAAAAAATAAGTTGCTACCACTAGTACATACCTAGCTTCATCAGGGTGAGTAATCCGTACAGAATCATTGGGTATATAGATCATATTTGTATCTTCGATCTTATATATTGCATGACCACCGATATCTGCCATCTTCCTCCTTTTAGTTATCAACACAATATAATAGCCTTCTAAAAACCTGACAAAACCTGTGCAACAAAAAAAGAAAAAATAAATATAATGTCTTGTAAATATAGTAAGGTTTTTAGATACATATTTAAGAGGTCAAAGACTTTTGACACATTTCCTATCTCATTTACAGTCATAAAAAATTTTGGTTGTCTCAGAATTATTATCTAGAAATATCCTTACAGTCATTTATCTCACTTAAAAATATTAATGTAAATAATTTTACTTAATTCATTAATTCCTTTAATCTCATTCAAACAGGACTGAGGTGCCTTAAGCAAAACTGTACACAAGATTAAGGGGAGTCATTCAATGGATATAGACTTTCAATTCTGCATAAATGAAAAGTTCTAGAGATGTGTTGCACAATAAGGTACATAGAGCTACTAGATGGTTAAGGACCACCGCAGGGACAAAAGACAGATGCATTCCAAGGCCTTCTGCATATAGGGATGTTACTCACAGAATGTCTATCTAAAAACTAATGATATAAGTTTTATTAACTCTAAATTTACCTTACCTATCTTGTTCCCCTTTAAGATTGAGGACACCAAGATAAGAGTAACTAAGGTATTTTTGAGATTTGCAGCAACATTCAATTGCCAACTTTACAGTTTTTTTTAGTCATTGCCCTGCACCTTCCAGGCAGATAACCTTAATATGAGACTGTTGGCCAAGCACGTTGGTGCATGCCTGTAATTCCAGAGGCTCAGGAGGCTGAGGCAGGAGGATTATGAATTCAAAGCCAGCCTCAGCAAGTTAGCAAGGCCCTAAGCAACTCAGTGAGACCTTGTCTCTAAATAAAATATTTAAAATAGCTGAGGAAAAAAAAAGGTTGAGATATGACTCAGTGGTAAAGCACCCCAGGTTCAATGATCCCTGTACCAAAAAAACGATGAGACTGCTCCCGGCACCCCCAAGCAGGAGTAGTCACCTCATGAGAACCAAACTGTCCCCCTGTCAGGATAACACATCTGGTAGATAATCATCTTAGAGGACAAATGGAGATTGGCCCTTCATGTGATAAAAACTTCTCCAGGAGCTACCTGTAAAACCAGAACTGAGTAACCTGATAATAGACTTGTCTCCTTATTTGGGGAACAGCCTAGTCTCTCTTTTTTCAGTGTTGTCTCTCCTCTCCTTGAGGTAAACCACCCCCAATTAAGGCTTTGCCTATGTTCTCATGCTCTTTGGCCCAGTTTCATTACTATTGTCACTGGATCAGAAGTGCCCAATATTACTACTGCGATACCAGGCATGGACAAGTGGGTTCTCTGTCTTACAAATTCAAAGAATGAAATCCATGAACCTAAGGGTGAGAGCAAAGCAATAGGATTTACTGGAGTAATAGAAAGAAAGCAGAGCTCCCAAAGATGGAGGGATCCCAAGAGAAGGATGTCAATAGGTGCCTGTTGTCTAGGGGTTTTTATGGGCTTGGTCTGTCCCTATAGGTGAGTGGTGGGGTATAGGGTTCTGAAAGGGTCCAATCAACTCTATTTTGTCTTCTTCGATGAATCTGAAGAAAAGTGACTTCTGGGCCTTTGTTAGCACAAGAGTGGGGATGAGGGTTTGTTGGCACAAAAGGAAGTACTTGGAGTAGGGGTAGATTTTGTGTTTGGCTGTTGTTAGGGATAGGGGTAAGGGTAACCATGGAAGAGCCATTGTGGTCAAAGCTCAGGAGCAATGACAGGATGTTCTAGCTAAGGAGGAGCCATTGTGGTTGAAACTGTCAGGGGCAGCAACAAGACGTTCTCTAGGCCTGATGTCTCCTTCTAGGATGGCATGATCTCATTCCCTCCTTCTCTTCTCTGAGGTTCTTATCCTATCTACCCAAGGGCTGTCTACTTTTCTGCCTCATTACCATTGCTCAACTGTAAACTTAAAAGTGATTAAGATGGCACATTTTATATGGGTTCTGCCTCAATTTTACTTATACACACATACTCACAAGATTAATAAGTATTAAGGAGGAAATTATAGTAAATAAAAAATAATAAGTTGAAGCCAAGAATAAAAGTAATACATCAGAATATATCTTAAGGTCCTATGTATTATTCACATTTGCCTCTATATTATCTGTTAGATAATATAGAGGAACACATGTAAAATTACACCATACACAGTGACTGAGGATAAAAACCAAATCAGTTTCCTGAAGAAGCTATCCTAGTTCTGAGAACTGGGAGATAATTCTAGAGAGTCCTCATTAAAAAGTGATAAAGGAAATAACAACCTTAGGAGAATTCTTCAGCAGTATCAAGAATACATTTTCTAGGACTGTTTCATATGTCAAAGCCAATTTGCTAAGTGTCATTCTCTACACACTAAAAGAATGCAGACAAAGCACACAGATGAATGGGGGTCTAGTTTCATTTGAAGATACAATATAAGTATCTATAGGAGCATTTCCTCTAATGTGTTCTCCAGGAAATATTCTTCCAGAGGAACAATAGCAGATGTGAGCAAATAAATTTGGGAAATACTGGGCAAAAAAACTCAAGATAGACAAACAAACAAAAAAAACCCACATAAATTCTCAGAACTTTCCAGTACTGTGCTAATGTATACTGTGAGGTACCTTTCTGGATTCTTCTGATCAAGGAACTTCCTTCCCTTCCTTTAAAAAAATAATTACCAATGGATAAATGTTTTTAGAAACATATTTTGGGACTTCATGGACTCTTGAAAATGAGTGGCAAAACTCAACTTGAGCCAACTCAAATTTAAAAAGGAATTTATGTTAAAGATATTGAAGTGATTCATGACACACATGGGCAAACTGCAACTGAGTGACAGAAGAGAGTCAAGATGTGCCTCTGAACAACTATTCCATTCCTCTCTCTCTCCACAGACCAGACTCCTCTACTTCTCTAAATCATATGGTGGGAAAAACAGCTGCTGACAAGCTTTTCAACCAAAAGTTTCACTAGGAAGAAACTAACTCTTTTACAAAGTTCAATTCCAGAACTCCTAGGAAAGGACTAGGGTTGACCTAATTTGGGTAGGGTGCTTAGCCCTGGACCAAAATGAACTGTGGCCAGTGAACAGGGTCATGATGCACTGTAAGCCATTTTTATAAGAATAGGTTACTTAGATTGGGCAGGAGGAGGTAGTGCCAATTCCCAGAAAAGTGAAGAGGTTGGGTAGAAAAACAATGAGTCCATTAAATTACATATCCTTCATGAAATCTACAGATATCATTTCTGATAGTTATAAAACAGACTCCCTCTGAAATTAAGGGTAACTTCCCAGTAACCTGGTTTCTGTACTTCCTTGTACTAAGAATAAAAATAAATAAAAATTCCTCACGCTGAGGACAGATGCTAAGGAAATTAAGACTGACATGATCTCTGGATAACGAAATCTGTGTATATATATTTCCTGCCTTTTGTCCCACTCTGCCTTCTCTTCTAAAAGCTTCCCACGCCCTTGAATCCCCCCAAAATGGAGATTTAAGACAAAAAGCTTTTCTCCGTGTTCCTTAAAACTGATTTTGAATAAACCTTTCTCTACCAACCTGACTCCTGAGTATTTATGGAGTACAAGGAGTCATAAAATCATTTCCTCTAGTAATAGTTAAGCTTCTTTAAATTTTCAGTTACACAGCAATTTGTATTTTTTTCTATATCTTATTGGTGCATTATAATTATATATAATGTAGAATAGTTAAGCTTTTTATAAAAACAAGTGAGTATTCCTTATTCAAAACGCTTCAGATTTTGGATTTTTTTTAGATTTTGGAAAATCTGCATTTTAAGGTATCTTGAAAATGGGACATAGTCTAAACAGTCTAGACATTTATACATTTATATAAATGAATTTACATATTGTATAACATATATTTATATTATATATTTATGTTACATATTATGTATGTTATACTTAAAATTATAAATATAAATGTATAATTTTTATATTTATATATAAATTTATATTTATATGAATATAAATATTTGTATATTTATATATTCATTTATTTATTCATTTCACCATGCCTTACACATAGTTGGAAAATAAATTATCCAAATTTCCAATTTGGATAATATTTTTAATAATTTTGTGCATAAAATGAAATTTTACAGTGTGGGATTTTCCACTTGAGTGTTCTGTTAGCTCTCAAAAAAGTTTCAGATTTTGGAGCATTTTGGATTTTGGATTTTTGGCATGGGGATATTCAACCTGTATTAGAGAGTTGAAAAATAAAGTTACATTTTATGTCAAATCATTAAAATGCATTATGTTCTATATCAGTGATTAAAGACAGATTCATATGCATTAATGTTTGGTAGCATTTAATTCTCAGCACAGTAGTTTGTTTAAAAAAAAATGGCTCCCAATACATTGCTTTTGGAGTTAAAACTAACTTTCTTGGTGGAGTGGGGAGGAAAGCTTCACTTCTGACATAGCTCTGTAAGGAGCTCAGCAAACTCTTTCCCCAGGAAAGCAAATATAACTGGTGAAAATTATTAAAACAAAGTAAACACAGAAAGTTTCCAGAAATTGTCCTAAGGGTATAAAGCAAACGGAGAAATACTTATTCAAGAAAATCTACTAAGTCTTGGTAAGAACAGCAAGTCTGTGGCATTTGAATCACGGTCTGCTTATACACCCCCTCCCAATAACAGGTGATACACTTCAGGCAGGCACAGCTAAGAGGACAGGGTTCATTCCTCTCTCCCCAATTCCCAGCCTAGACCACAGTTACTGCTCAAGAGGGACAGGCCACCAGCACTTCTCATCCCTGGCAGAAGCTCCACTATAGGCAAGTATAGCTGAGGTTGTGGTCCTTTCTTCTACCCAGTTCCTACTTGCAGGGTGGCTACTCTATCCTGACATGACTAGTCAAGAATTCTGGGTCGCAGTGGCCCTTGCCTCAGTTCACTATCAGGACAAGTCAAATAAGGCATATACAACTGACTTGTCATCAGAAACAATGGAGACCAGAAGGTAGGATGATGCCACATCCAAAGCACTGAAAGAAAAACTGTCAACCAAGAATCTTCTATTGAGCATAACTATTTTTTCAAACAAATTTACACCCATTTCTCATATATTCTATAAAGCCTAAGCTGGTCCTTTACTACAAAGAGCTGAGAAGCACTGCTCTAGATTCCTATAGATAGTACAATAGTTTAACATGGTAACAGTTCAAAATATTCCAATGAGAATGTCCACAAATTAAAAATGCTAAAAGTTAGTAGAGAAAACATTTTAGCTTTAGAATGGAAAATAACCATTCTAATCATTTCACATGGCCCCGAATAATCTGGTCTCACCTGACTACTCCCCAACATCATAGCTCCCATAGGCATCTTCATTTCTGCACTTATGCTGTCACTCCTACAAGAATCCCTTCTTGCCTCCCTATATCTATCCATATCTTATTCCACCCTCCGGGTTCAGCTTGAGTCTCATCCACGCCAGAAAAATCTTTCCTGGCCATTCCAGATCCAAGCGATCTACTTCTTATGAAATCTGCAATACAATTTAACTTATACAGCTTGGTTTTTAATTATAATTATAATCTTGGAATTGATTCATGTGCATTCATTTTTATCATATATGCTAGCCCAATCAGACACAAATCCATAGTACAGTAGAACAGGTTTTCTGATCCACCACAATGAAGGAACTGCATAAGGTCAAAGCTTATTATTAAAGCAAATTTAAATGAAGAGGCTCAAACCTGTATTTACAGAGATTAATACCTACTCTGGACTATGAAGTAGATCCAGGGTCCTGTTTCCTTGAATACAACAGAGGTAGCAATATCATAGAGTATTAAGTCTAGAAACCCCTTGTCTGAAGTCTGCACCTAAATTGTAAATTAAAGCCACTTCTCTGCATCAGAGTGACTTATATCATCCAGATTACAGTGGAATGTTTTATCTTATTGATATAATTTCAAACAACAAAGTTTCTGATGGTCTGTGATTATAAAGAAAGCTTCTTGGTAAGAAAGCAGTTGTCATCTAAAGAAGGAGGCCACAATACTACATTACTGCAGCCTGTCTTTAGGAGAAATTTCTGTTAATTTTGAAGCTAGTTTAATGTATCTGCTATTCCAGCTGATGAATGGCAGAGCAGAAGTTTATAGTCCCTTCTAATTTTTACTTTTTATTCCACAAGGAGCCAGACAGACCCAAAAACATTTCTATATTTATATGTCTCCTGGATAAAACTGAGCTGTGCTAAGCACATAATCAGATTCTATACAAATGATATTTAATATCTGATGGATGGATAATGATGTTTTAAACAAGCAAAGCCAGATGATGGGTTATGAGTATAAAGCTATGGAGCCTTGAAAACTCTCTTCAAGTAGTCTATGTAGTGGGGGAAAAAAGGTATTCAGAGGAAGGCACATTTCTTACCAACAACACCAAAAGCTGAGACGGCTCTAAATAACCCAGAGGATCCTTTCTGTCCCATCTTTGTTCTATTTCCTAGATCCAAGCGGCCAAGAAGTTCCCGCACTTCTTGTTGAGTATATACATGCTAAAAATAAGCATATATAATCTGTAAGGTCATGCTTACTCTTTAGATTATTTAGTATTTACCCCTGAAAATTAAGATGCCATAATGAATTGCTAGCTATTTCATAACAACTACACAGTACTGTATGACTAAGCTACAATTTTTAAAGCCAACGAGTTCTTTAACATTAGCAATTAGTACTAAATTTATTGCTAATTAATGTTAAATTAATTGCTAATTATGAAATTAAATTATTGGATCAAATTGCTATACTAAAAAATGTTAAAATCATATACTCTGATCCAGAGTTCCAGAGGTCCAGAGATTTAAGGGATTCACAGACATAATTCAACAAGAAGGCAAATCCCTTAAAACTACATGAAAATGTTGGAATATTGTGCATTTTTATGAAAAGGCCTATAGCTGTTAGCTTCTCAAAGTATTCCCCAATTAATTAGTCCCACCACCAAATAAAGCTGAGAACCATACATTATATTAATAAAACCTCACTAGCAGATGGTGGGGGGAATGGACTCTCAGGAGTAGTAGCATAATAAAGAACTTATCCAAAATTATTACAACACAGAAAACAGTATCATAAAGAGTTTAATGAAAATAAACCCTAAATTTCAACTACTAATATACTTGCGAAGCCAAGACTCCACATGGATTGAGAAACATTCACAGATAAGAACTTTAACACAAAGGGTAAGTTAAATTCTTTCATTTGTAAAATTAAAATTAACTATTCAACACAACTACACTGTATTTCACTTTTGGCTAACAGTTAAATGTTTTAGTGCCAAATGAATTAAGCCTCTGTATTTCTGACTCTGGATAACATATCTGGATAAGAGTAGCTTAATAGATCTTCAGTGTATAGCAAGTCATCAGAAGAGATCTTAGCGTGATTTTTTTTTTTTCAAATTGCTGTTTTTGTTGTTTGTTATTATTTATTTAAACTTTCAGTTTTCATTTCCCAGAAGGAAAGAGTAGAAGAAAGAGAGGTTTGATCTCATGGGAAGAGTCTCTGGATCTCACTCCTCCTATTCCATATTTTCCTTGAAGATCCCTTAGAGATCCTACACTGTGGGATGGATAGATGTGTCCTACTGAAGATCTGAGAGCCATCCAGGAAAAAAATGGTCCAATTCTCCAACCCTGTCACATATCATGTTGTGTCACCATTGTCTGAAGAAGGAAGGAGAGCCAAATGTCTTAAAATCCCAGGCTGAGACAAGAGGACTTCATGTCCAATGAGAACATCATCAGCAATTGAGGGACACCTCTATAAAATATCCCTGTTCCTGCTGATGGGCAGAATCACAGCCTTTGAGACAGGAGTCCCCTGTGTTTCTCCTTTGTTAGGAAAGCAATAACCCTTCTCTTTCCTTGTTCTCAAAACTCCTCATTATTGGATTGGCACTGGGGACAGAGACTGAGCTTTTAGCAACAGGAAGAAAAGGAAAGAAGGAAGGAAGGAAGGAAGGAAGGAAGGAAGGAAGGAAGGAAGGAAGGAAGGAAGGAAGGAGGGAGGGAGGGAGGGAGGGAGGGAGGGAGGGAGGGAGGGAGGGAGGGAGGGAGGGAAGGGAGGAAGGAAAGGTGGGTGGATGGAGAGGGACTTGGCCATATAAACACAGTCAGTTCATACTATATAGTCCCCCACCATAAGGGAAGGGGGTTTGGGGGGAGTACAAAAAATAAACCAGCAAAGTAAAAGCAAAAGGAGGGAGGGAGGAAAAGGAAGGGAGGTGGAAGAGAGAGAGAGAAGAGAGAAAGAAAAAGAGAGAAGGAGAAAGAAAGAAGAGGAAAAGAGAGAAGAGAGGTGGGGCAGGGCAGGAAGAGTAGGGAAGGATCTGATCCTCCATAAGCAAAATCAGGGACTAGAGGTGATTTTTAACAGTGTAATATAATAGTAAGTCTATGGGATAGAAGTCTTCCCTGACTTCCAGTAACATCATACTCAAACGTAGCAATAGATAATCTCTCTTCAGCAGACACTATATTAAGTTACAGTGGAACCTTCAAACGTCAACTCTTTAAGAAAATATATTCATTATCTTATCTGAAGATTGTGCTTTCAAAAATGAATCAAAATGAGAGACAAATTATAATTTTGGCATAATTTTTGACATTAGTAATTTCAAAAAACCAGATTAGAGGTTCAAATCTAATCAAACAAGAAAATTTTAACTTTTAGATACATGATAAAAAAAATACATATCATTAAAAGTTACAAGGCTATTTCATATCTTTTAAACAACACACATAGGAAAATTTCTGTTTATAGTCAGGTTTGGAAGATACTTACCCTATCATCAATTATGACCAAATCTTTCGGTTCTGTTCTGTCAATTTTTAAGACACGGTATTTTGTTTCTGCATGATTGCTCCCAACGAGAAAGTATCTCTATAAATAAAAAGGAATGTCATTAGTTTTTTAAGGCAGTTTGCCCTATACACATTTTATTACCACACAGGTTGTGAAAATACATTCATAAAGTCAGGTTACTTTTTAAAGACTATTTCTGCTAAGTATAACTGACAGCTTAAAGAAAGATTGATTTCAAAAGGACAATTTTAAAACTGAAATATCCTTAGTGGCTTCAAGATAAGTATCAGTCTTATGTCTGAAATATGCCCAGTAACCAGGTCAGATGAATTTAATTATATGATAAAATTAGAAATTAATCTGATTGGAGACTGATGTTTAAGCTTTGCCAGGAAGAAGCAACTCTGATAAGAATTAGAAAGCTCACTATATAATTAGGAAGCTTAGACAATTATAGCTATTAGAATATTGATGGTTGGTCAAATAAATCTTTAAAATTTTTCTATAAGAAGTATGAAATTGACTTTAATAGTGCAACTTTAAAAATACACCTCAAAGTCCTATAAAATATTAAAATAGTTGTACTTTTCCCAAATGGTATAAGTTACATGAAATAATATTCTTTCCTTCCTGAAACACTTCCTTGGAGCCTTATACCTAAACACAACAACACTACTGCTGAAATAAATACTGAGAATAAAATGAATAACAAAAACATGGAAAAATAATCATCATATATTTAATGAAAATGTTTTTAAGAAAAACTGAATGAGATGAGTTTTTGTTTTTTATTTTGTGTGTGTGTGTGTGTGTGTGTGTGTGTGGTGGTGCTGGTGGTGAGGATCAAACCCATAGCCTCGCACATGCTTAGTACACACACTACTTCTGGGCCACAACACCAGTTCATGGATGAATTATTTTTAAATTAATTTTGGAAGATTAGTAAAAGTTCACTAATGAAAATAACTTATTTAAAGATATTTTGCTTTAAATGTTTCCTTTAAAAAGTGACATTTTTGAATACTGTAAAAAATGATTGAAAAGACAACTGCCACAATCAACTTGTGTCTTACCATCTCATTGCTCATATGAGGTATACACACACAAAGTAATAAAAATAACGAATATGATTTTCTAGATTAATGGTCGAACTTAAGAATGTAAAACCATAGGAAATCAGGACAAGAAAGATTAATGTAGGTTACTGTGGATGTAAAAATGGAAGAATACAGAATTAAGTCATCAAAAATGGGTAAGATTTTAAGATTTTACTCTATATCAGAATATGAACATTTGGTTATACTGTTTTAACTCTAAATCTACAGGAACGAATGAGTTTTTTTAATTATTATTAAGTATGTAGTCATGTGCCACATAACATTTTGGCCAACCACAGAGCTTGTATATAATGGTGGTCCCTTAAGATTATATCACCTAATGATATCATAGCTATCTTAGTTTGTGTAAGCACACTCTGTTTGTGCAACAATGAAATTACCTAATTATGCATTTCTCAGAACCTGTCCCTGTTGCTCAGAGACCCATAACTATATATCAGCTTATAAAGGTCTGATCTACTTAGAGATCATGAAGAGTAAGACTGTAGGTTAACAGATGATAGGTGAGCCCAGTATCAAGAAGAAGGCTAACCAAAAGACTCAATGCTTCATCTTCAATAAGAGGAAGGGTCCAGATGACAATACCAATTATAATGAGGTTGAAATAAAGTAATTATAATAATAATTAGTAAACTAAGTTGGAACATCCAGCAATAGATTCCATGTCCTGGGGGAGTAGCTAGAAGGGCAGGAAAACAGAGAGAGAAGGAAGAGGTCAAAGTATCTCAGTGAGGCCCCAGCTCATTCCTGGTTCTTAGGCCTAACCCACTGCTGAGAGGAGTGGGAAACCAACCTAATAAAATTCAGAAGAATAATTTGTAAACTATTCATAATTGTAAGCAGAAAAGAGAATTATTTTCTTGAAGATTTGAAAAAAAAAAAAAAAAAAAAAAGGTCCCAGGAAAGGAAACAGCAAGGGCAAAAACCTACAAGAGGAAGAATCTTGTTGCATCTCATCTGTTAGAGGAACATAACTGAGAAAATGCTACAAAGCACCTCACACAGTGAGCACAGTGTTCAACATCAAGAAGGCACTCGACAGGTGTTAGTTCATTTTCTCTTCTTTTAAAAATGTCAGTGAGTCTACGCCATTATACTTGAGGAAAAAGACAAAGAGAGCGAGAGAGAGCAAGAGTAAGAGAGAGAGAGAGAGAGAAAGTAAGAGTGTGTGTCCTAAAGAGAGGTAATCATGTACATGAACAGAATGGATTGAGAGCGAATGCACCAATTTGTTGGTCATTTGTCTTGGTCTTTGGGAGTGATGAGCATGCAATTAGCCACCATGAATAGCGTGCTAAAATAAAGGTGTGAACTGGATGCAAAGAAAATACAGAAAGGGCACTTAATTCATTTAGGGTTGGTCAGAGCAAGCTATACAGAGAGGCTGGGGCTGTCCTGATGCTGAGTTTGGTTTTGAATGACCTCTAAGCAGGACTCTGTGTACTCGGCCATGATGGGACAAGTGATAGCCTCCATTTTCATCTGTAACAATCCTCACTCATATATCTGTCTCCCTCACCCAATGCACTTTTGTTTATATCTGAATTTAATACTTACTTCCAAAGACCTGGTTTAAATTGTTTGGAGCTTGTCTCATCTAATTATAAGCACCTCAAGAGCCTAGAGCTAACTCTTTAATAACCTCTGTGGTTTTTAATTCCTAGTCTACTAGTACAGTCTGACTCCATAGACACCGGGTAAGTGTTAGAGGAAAAAAAAAAAAATCAAGTACCACAGAGTAATTTTTTAATTTGTTGGGTAATTTTCTACATTTATATTAATCCATCTTAAGCAAGATGGCTTTTCTAAATCAACCACTCAAAATGGAGGCACATCACAGTTTTAAGGGGGATAAAATCTCCAAATGAAATTCCTAGTATTTTGTAGATCCTAGGAAATTTAAAGATTAACTGCATAAGATTATGATTTGGCAGCTTGTAATAAAAAGGCAGACATGAATCCTGATATGCTTGTGGGCAAATATTTTACTGGCCTCTGGAGTACACGTAGGAATGTAGAACTACACCTCCCATATCCAGATCCTTCCAAAGATTCCATGAATCAGAGCAGTCAAAAGCTAAAATTCACAGAATTCAGAAACAGATTTGAGTGTGAAGAAAGAAATGGGAAGCAGTATAATACCCATATTCTCTCTTCTAAAATGATCTACGTGAGCTAAGAACCCTAAAAATGTTTTACACAGAGAATAGCGACCTCATGTGGACTCAGTTATCCTGGAAAGAAAACCACAGCTTTCGGTGGGCCTGCTGTGGACAGCAGAATTACTGTCTGCACTGCCCCCTGGTGAACTGGAAATCTATTTTCACACCATTTTTCTAAGCGAAAGTCTAGAAAGGTCTAGTTTCTACTCAGTCTTATTTCCTCCCTATCGAATATAGTAACTCTGTAACTATGTATACCTTAGAGTCTATTACATTTAACAGTATGCTTCAAAACGGAATTCAGCATTTGAGGCTTAAAAATTGCCCTGAAATATCTTTTCATTAAATTCTTCTCCATTGCTTATTTTTCCAAATTTACTTTGAAAAATAATTCAAACCTATAGCAAGGTACAAGAGCAGTACAATGAATG
Source organism: Sciurus vulgaris (assembly GCF_902686455.1). Taxonomy (NCBI): domain Eukaryota; kingdom Metazoa; phylum Chordata; class Mammalia; order Rodentia; family Sciuridae; genus Sciurus; species Sciurus vulgaris. The sequence continues at coordinate 55,075,159 of NC_136467.1, forward strand.
ACCATATGCCCCTCACCTAGATTCACCAACTGTTAACATTTTTTACATTTTTTTTCCTTTCCTCCCTTCTGATAAAAGCTTCTTCTGAAACATTTGAAATGAATACAGGTATCTTAACACATCAGCCTTTTACTAATATTTCCTAATTACAAGGTCAACTTCCCACACAATCATACCATTGACATAACATTATTTATAATTCATATTCAAATTTCCCTTAGTGTCCCTATAATATCTATAGCTAGCTTTTGAAAACCCAGAATCTGATTGAGGATCATGCACCGCATTTGATTACCAGGTCTTTTTTTTTTTTTTTTTTTTTTTGTATCTTTTAATCTAGACTAATCCCCTGGATTTGCCTTTCCTGACCTCAACATTTTTAAAGAGTCCACTTTTTTTGTTGTTTACATTAACATCTTCTATTGATGTCATTCATCTGATCATTTACTAGTAAATGCCTCACATGTGCCCCGCACTGGACTAGATATCTGAGGGAAAAGATAAATCAAATACATATTTTGGAGAGGTATTTTGTTGATGGACTGGGTTGGAAAAGAGAATAATAAATCCAATTACTTTGTTTGAGTAAGAGTCAGATGGTGGTACCATTTATCAATGTAGGGATGATTGGAGAAGAAACATGGAAAACCAAGAGTTCTCTTCACAACATGCCTAAAGAGATCAAGCGGGTACAGGTATATGAATTCGGATCATATACCTGGTGTCACCAGCACACACACTGCATTTCAAGCCAGGGAACTGGGTTAAACCCAATAGGGAAAGTAAAGACAGAGACAAGGGACCAAAAACTAGCCCCAGGAACTGCATTGGGTGGGGTGAGCACTCTCCCACTGAGCTACATTCATCCCAGCCCTGAGGAACTCCATCATCCAGAGGCTGAATATGGAGAAGGAACCAGTTGAGAGAAATGACTCGTGACTGGGAAACTCCTGCCCAGGGCAGACACCTTGAAGCAAAAGGAGATCATCTGGAAAAGGAGGGAGCAGACATATTCACATCAAGCACTGCTGAGAAGTCAAGTCAGGACAGAGAAACACCCAGGACATCTGACATCAGGACCTTATTTGTGGTCTTGCTATAGCAATCTCAGTGAGGGGTGGGGATTCTGGATAAAGATGAGAGAGCAAGCACCCCTGCTCCTCCTAAACACAGTAAGTTTTTTTGTTTTTTTTTTTTTTATGTTTTATAATGTGCATGAGCCCCACGGGCAAAAGGAAGAGTGAAGGAGGCAGAAAAAACAGTAATAACTTGAAAAAGCATGGCCGAGAAAGCTGACTCCTAAAGTGGCAGTGGAGAGGTCATGAAGCATGAAGCAATCCAATTTACACCACAGAACCACCAAAAGGCAGGGAAATTTGTGGACTCAAGATCTCTGGAGCATCAAAAGAGGATAAGAAGCAGATAGCAAATGTTTCTAAAGAAAAAAAAAAAAAAGGTTTCAAACTCAAGAATGTTAATGTTAAGATTAACATTAGAAATTCTCAGGCGCAACATTGGAAGGTGGAAGACAAGGACATAATGCCTTCAAAATTCCAGGGGAAAATTCATTTCAATCTTTAATTCAATACTAAATTTATCAACCAGAACTAAGGATGGCATAAGAATGTTCTTAAATATACACAGGCTCAAAAAAAAATTTCATTCCATGAGTCCTTTCTCAAGAAGTAACTGAAAGAAGTGCTTCACCAAAATAAGGGCATACATCAAAAAACAGGAAGTTATGTGATCCAGAAAAATTGTCACAAATAGGAAATAGGGTGATAGTGAAGGGAGATCCCAGGATGGCAGCTATGCCACAGGCCTTGGGAGCAGCCAGTCCAGACTTGAACCACTGCTTTAAGAATATGAAATCTATAACATATGTCAGGTGTGTGAATGTGTTAAGAGAAAATTTACACATCTGGGGGAAAGTCTGAAGTAAATTTATTATAAATTCATAGTAAGAGCCAGGAATTGTAGGATGAAAGAAAGGTCATCTCAAGTATTGGCAAAGTCTGAAATAGTCAAGGGTTCGTGGTTCAAGGTGAAGGCAAAGAAGACAAATAAAATACCCAAGAGCAATAGGGAAGGAAAGAAAGCAGTAAAAGAAGGCATGCATCAGTATAAATGCATTCATCAGACAAAGAGAAGCAGATTCAATCAACATTGCTGGGGGACATGTTTGTTTATAGATATGTTGGGGGATGCTGGTTTGAGAGGAGTTGGGGTAGAGAATACCAAACAAATTAAAACACACATTAAGATAGAAGAAGATCTGAGCTGGCTCTTTTCTGAAAGTTGAGTGTCATAGTTCCAGAAAAGATTAAAATATCAGTATGTAACTTCATCAGTATGGTGACTTAGTATAAAGATGAATGTGTTTCTAAAATATATACATAAAATCCAAATGGAATACAATAGATAATCCATTTAAAAGGAAATTTAGAATCTACTAACATTATTACCTCCTTTAATATTGACAGGCTAATTAATCATTCATTTTTCATCTGAGGGAGGAAAGTCAGCCTTCAGGAAAAGGAAGAAATTTTAGGTTGTATGACAGCTTCAATTAATGTTAAACTTCACTTGAACTTTTAGATTAAATACATTATTTTTACACAACATCTTGAAGTTACTTCTCACAGTCTCATGCTATTGCAGGCCTGCTGCCTCCCTTAATCCAGCAATCCCAATAATGGGTAGGATATCTCTAAAAGGGGAAGTGAGTCTTATAGCCCAAAGGGCTGTCCAGGTACACCTGTTAGAAAGTCAGAACTTTACTGATGGGGATGGCTCAAATCCCAAACTTTGTCACCTCCAACCACATCTCCTAAACCTGCTATAATCACTACTATTCTCTCTGCCAGTTGGCATCCTTTGGCTCCTGCTTCAATTCCTCAGCCAACTATGGTCTATATTATTCTCTCTAGTTTCCTAATAAATTCAAGATGAATTAAGTAAGTTTTGTTCCTCATGATGTGGCTCTTACTTATTTTATTCTATTTTGTGTGATGGAAGGGACTTCCTTGAATCTGTTGGATTAAGGCAGGAATAAATATATACAAACAAACAATTTTGAGCTATACCAGTAAAGATTATCCTAACAACATTCCCCTACAAAACACATAGACACATACAACCCTCATTCTGTTCAGCTACCAACTTTAAAGTCAACTACTATAAATTTATTTGTTATGAAATGGTCACTAATTTCATTAATAAGACTTTCAGGGTATCACATATTAAGCAAGGGCACATATAAACTGGAAATCACCTAAGGCAAACTGCCATTTCACCCAGATGACAATGTTGCTAATCTCCTATGGATGACTCCTACTTGCACTGAACTCTATGAGTGTTCTGGCTGGATTAGGACTGAGCCACAAGGCAGATATAGACCAGGGCAGGGTCTCAGGAACAAAAGGGCAGTATGATGGTGCTGGGTGCCAGAGAGAACAGGTAAGTTTGGGAAGGGGCTGGCCATTCTCAGACCAGAACTAAACCTCCTGAATGCTTTCTACCAAACCACCTCCCTTTCCTCTCCAAATATTCCTCAAAATTCACCTCTAAACACAGGTAACAATGATGATCCGAACTTCACCTCATGAGCAAATGTACCGAATTATCCTTCTAGATGAAAGTTCAGAATCAGGAACAGCCATCTTGCCCACTGTTTCTTTTTCTCTTTAATTCATCTCCTAATTCATAAGCCAATACCAATTAATACACTTCTATCAATCAAAAGAGAATGCCCATTTCTTTCAAGTACTTGTTGCCAATAACCTTAGTCCATCTTTCCCTTAATACAGGTAAAAAATGGGAACCTATTTTATTGCTGTAACTATTAGCAAGTTGAATAATTCATACCTCTTTTTATGGTGAATCATCTATTCATTTCCTTGTGGAGTTTTATTTTTCAGACTGATTTATAAAATATTTTTGCATTTTTACCTGTTGTTCAGGCTACTAATATTTTCCCCATCTGTCATTAGACTTTTGACTATTTTTTAATTCAAATTTATAGTTTTAAATGTTTTGTATTAGAAAAGAAAAAAATTAAGTCAATAATGTACCTTCTAAGAAAGACAAACTGATAGCTATGTCTAAATGTTAGTGTCCCCCCAAATTCATACGTTGAAATCTAATCATCAGTGCAACAGTGGGCCTTCCAGGGGTGATTAGGTCGTAAGGGCAGAGGCGTCCTGAATGAGCTTAATGCCCTTATAAAAGAGGTCAGAGGGGGCTTATTTGACCCTTCAACCACATGAGAACTCTGTGGACCCTCACCAGACCCTGAACCTGCTAGCACCTTGATTTTGAACTTCCCAGACTCCATAACTGTGAGAAATAAAAGTTTATTATCATAACTGCCTAGTTTATGGTATCTGTTATAGCAGCCCAAATGGAAAGTTACTGATAAATTCAAAATCCAAAACAAGAAGAAAATAATAAGTCTAAAAGTAAAAACTAACCCCAAAATAAATAAAAAAATAAAGTCAAAAGTGTATTCTTTCAAATTATTAATAAAATTAATAAATTTTAGAAGATGGATAGAAGAAAAATGAGAAAGAACACAAAATACCAATGTCAGGAATGAGTGAATTTTACCACAAATCCTATGAATATCAAAAAGATAAGAAAATATTATGAACTCAATGCCAAAAACCGAGAAGAAATGAACAAGTTTCTTGAAAAACACAAATTATCAAAACTGATTTAAGATTGACTGAAAATCTGTATGACCCTATATCTGTTACAGAAATTGATTCATTATCAAAATCCATACCACAAAGAAACTCCAACCTCAAATATTTCACTAGTGAATTCTAGCAAACATTGAAAAATGAAATAACATCAATCCTATATAATCACCTTAGAAAATTTAAGAAATGTTTCTCAATTCATTTTGTGAAACTAGAGGTACCCTGATACCAAAATCAAAGATTTTAAAGAGAATGATAGACCAATATCTTAAACATAAAGGCAAAATCCTTACCAAAACATCAGCACATAAAATCTGTCAATATATAAGAACAATAATAAAGCAGGGTATATTCCCAAAATTTAAGGTTTGTTTAACATTTGAAAATGAACTAATGCAATTAACCATAGTAAGCGCAAGAAAGAAAAGAGAGAGAGAAAGAGAGAGAAGAGAGAGAGAGAAAGAGAGAGAGAATAGAGAGAGAGAGAGAAAGAGAGAGAGAGAGAAAGAAAGAAAGAAAGAAAAGGCATATACAGATATAGGGTTAGCACTTGACAAAATTCAACATCTATTCATGGTTTTTAAAAAACTCTCATCAAACTACAAGTAGAAAGAATCTTTTTCAACTTGATCAAAATGAAAACCAACAACTAACATTACACTTAACAGCAAAAGACTGAATACTTTCCTCTTAAGATCAAGAGCAAGACAAGAATGTCTACTCTCAATACTTGATTCAAATTTATACTAGAGATCCCAGCAAGTGCCATCAGGCAAGACAAAGAAATAAAAGGCATGCAAAATAAGGCACAAAAGGGCACATAGCTGGATTGGGGAGGTAGCTCAGTGGTAGAGCTCTTGCCTAGCATGTACTAAGGCCCTGGGTTCTATTCCCAGCACCATAAAAATATAAAGACACATAGCTAATCCTAAATAAATGTTTGCTGTATTGGTATTAAATTAGATATAAGACTAGACAGACAAGTTAAGGACAAATCCTACATGGCTTCAAATGCCAAACCAAGTGATTTTGACTTTACTTTCCTCAGAATGGCCACTGAAAATTTCTGAGTAGTAAAGCTCTATACCATGAATTGTGCTTCAGCTCAATCTCAGCCAGTCCTGAGGAATGCTGTTTATTGGTGGGCTGAAATTTCTGGGCTCTAAGTTATTTATGTTTCTAACTAGGGACATTTACCAGCACATTTTACAAGCAGGAGGTTTTGCTTTAATGTTGCTATGGTTTGGATGTGAGGTTTGGATGTGAGACAATGCACAAAGGTTCACAGGAGAAATCATTGGGTTATAACCTTAACCTAATCACTGAATTGATTTCTTGATGGGATTAACTTAGTGGTAACTGGAGACAGGTACGGGTGTAGATGGAGGAAGTGATTCATTGGGGGCGTCGCTATGGGGTATATATTTTGTATCTGGAGAACAGAAATCTCTGAATCTCTGCTTTCTGATCATTATGTGAGGTGTTTCTCTCTATTACTCTGCCATGATGTTCAGTCTCACCTTGAGCCCTGAGGAATGGAGCCTGTTGTCTGCGGATTGAGACCTCTAAAACCACAAGTCCCCAAATAAACCTTTCCTTCTAAAATTGTTCTGGTCAGGTCTTTTAGTTACAGCAGCAAAAAAGCTGACCAAAACAAATGTCAAAATGATACTTCCACATGGCTGTCCTTAAAGAACTGAAGATACTTGTAAAATACAGTATATTAGATAATTTCATCTTCTGTTCTGATTCTAACCAAATGAAGTAATCAGAAAATGTTACTCTAGAATCAATCAGTCTACACTCATGACCAGAGGTAAACATATTATTAGAGTTGTATTATAACTGAGAAACTTTCAAGATAAGTAACTTCTTGTACTCTTCCAGTGAAGACAATGCAAATTTCACTGAATGCACTTTACATTTTACAGCATAGTGAAGAGTACTGAACAAGTGTTCAGCATATGCAATACTGTCACCAAGAAGTGGGTAATTTTAAACACAGATCCTAACATCACTGTAGTATCCCAATTTAGAAAAGCTATACTGTATCAACTTTGCTTTCCAATCACAGAAATAACATTACATTAAGTTCTACAAATACCATTCCCTAAACTGGGGAACTAGCAACCTTAACATAAAAACACTGATCTTGTTCACTGTTTAGTGGCCATCTGAAGTAACAGAAATAAAGTCAAGTGAAAAGAAAGAGGATGTTATCCAAACAAACTAGCAAACAAAAGTAAGTTTCTTTCCTTTTGAATAAGGGGGGAAAGACAGAACAAAAACAAAAAAAAGCCATAAAATTAACATCAATCACAGCAATAAGGTACCATGGAATGGTAAAGTAGAAAAGTTATCAAGTCATACATAAAAAAAATTCATATCCCTGCCTGTACAGTAATTAGTGAACTAGAGAACTTTAGTAGACTTTCTGAAAGCTGAGAATACAGTAACTCGTACAGAACCTCATGACCAGTTCCTGAGGTACCTCTGGCACCTGTTTGCATGTGTTCCAGCCAGGGCTCCTAAGTGGAAGTATGTACATGCAAACGCAGCAGTGTGCTGGGTATGAAAACAGGCTAACGACCCCAAGGCCAAGAGGGTTAGCTTCGTCCAAGGTTGTCTTTGACCGAGATTAGGGAACCAGGGAGAGAGGGAGGAGAGGCGGGGTGCTGCTGCCTCTGCCCTAGGACCCCACCTCCAACCGGCCGGCTGCTATTCTCCCGCTCGCGCCCGGCGGCACCGAATACTCACAGCTCTGGTCTCATACAGCACCAGCTTCTGGACTGAGCTGATAATGGGGGCGGCGGCCGTGGGCATGGCCCAAGCAAATGGGGCCCCACGACAGGGCACCAGGCCGCGGCCCTGGTTGTGGAAGTCGCCGGACAGCCTCAGAAGACCCGGCGAGAAGACACTTCTGACCCTAGACACTAAGTCCAGCTGGGAAAAACTGACCACTAAAGCTTTAGATGACCGGCGACAGCTCAGGTGTTTCCGGATTCCTGCGCCCCGCCTCCAGTCAAGTCCCGCCCCAGGCACCGAGGGGGCGGAATTGGAGGATACACCATAGAGAAGGTGTGCAGAGATTCCCAGGAACTGCGTACTGCTAAGGAAGGAAGCTAAAAACGCCATCTTTGGTTTGGGCAAAGGAAAACGTGGGTGAAGGGAAAAAAAGATCTCCGGAAATAGTTGAGTCTGTCTCATTTTTCTCGTCCCTTTTGAAAAGGGGGATGATTTGAGATTGCGTTGCTTCTTTTGAATCCGCTTCTCCGAGTTGCAGAGAGCTACTCCCAAATTGGTCTGTTTTTTTCCCTGCCTACTTCTGCCCTTACTTTCCTGGAAACCTTTTTCCTTGCTCCTCCGTTAGTTGCCTAATTTGTCCTTTGAGCGTGGACAAAAATGCCTATTATTCAAAAGCTATATGATCCACGAAAAATAATTTTAAGTCACCTAAAAGTGTAAATTTTGATGTTCGCCACCTTTTGTGCCTGAGGCTAACCATTTATACTTTCTAAAATGGGACTCTAGCCTAGTCCCACTGGCGTTGGAGTCCGACTGTTCTAGGTTAAAATAAAGTTTCTTCCTCTTGATGTGTGTGAACATAAATAGACAATGTATGTACCCTCTCTGTATGTACACCTGCCACATTTGTAAAAAAAATTATATCATAATTATGAATTCAAAAATAGATAGGAGGGAGCCAGGGAGATAGCTCAGTTGGTAGAGTGCTTGCCTTGCAAGCATGAGGCCCAGGGTTCAATCCCCAGCACCGCAAAAAGAAAAAAAAAAAAAAAAAAATAGATAGGAATGTCAATGCTTAGAATAACCAATCACAGTGAAGTACAGCACCACCTCCTGAGGCCCCGCCCTCAAGGGGCCTCGCGCGCTGCCACCACAGGTTTCCCCGGCAACCTCCCAACAGATCCTGGGAGCTTCAGAGGTGGCTATTCGGCCTGTGGGGTCCACTGCGGCCAGGTAAGTAGCCTTTTTCCTGGCGCCAGAGGAGCCAGTTGTCCTCTTCCCAGATGCATTGTTATCATTGCACGGAACCCCACCTCCTGCTGGGACCCGCGACCAGTTCCTTTGCTTGCAAAACTAAACTTTGAGATCTCTTTATAAGCCCACTTTTTAAAACCAGTTCTCCTGTTAACGACTGATGTATTTTTTCCACAAATACTGAACACCTCCCAGAGTATAAGATGACTAGAGTGACTTCTAACCTAAACGAGGCAGAAGTGCTAGGTTTTCCAGGAGATGTGACCCCTCTAAACTTCAGAATCCACCGCTAGAGGATTTCTCAACTACTGAAGTGCAAATAAAACTTTTTAAATTTTTCATAGCATGGAAACATAATATAATGCGATATAAGAGGTTATGTTGTAAATTCAAAATTGAGAAATTACATTTAATTTATATATGGTTAATTTTATTTCATAATTTGGTACAACTCTTATTAAGAACCAAAAAGATAACCTTGTCGATTCTGGCATTTTACATTGACTTATATCTTCTTAGAAAAATACTTAGCTCTGTTCCATCTCATAATGGAAACCAACTCTTCTAAGAGTTAAATATTTGTACAATGTTTTTGTTTAGGGCAACAAATCATAAAATATCTGTAGGATTCTGCTTTTCACGTATTTGGTTCTCCAATTATTGTTATACTTTTTTTTTTTTTTTTTTTTTGGAACTTGTCGTGGCTTCACCTAGAAGTAGATCTGAGACAAAAGTCTGAGTCAAGCAGTTTATACAGAAACAGCCGGGAAAGGAAGGAACTTAATAAAGAGAATATTATCAAGCAATTTCTCTGTAGGATGAATTCACTAGGGAATGCTGTATTTCATATCTCAAAGCTATCCCTCTTCCGGGGCAAAGGAGCTCTGGTATTTATTGGTCAACTCCCATCAATTATTGGTTGAGGTCTGCTACGGCAGAACATTGATTCCTTGGAACTTTCAGTTTGCTCTGTGCTCAGAGTGGTTCTAGCAGCTGGAGTAAGCCAGTAGACAAAGACACATGCTGGAATTTGGAAGTCTGGTTGGCTATGTATACAAAAGGTATGTGCCAAATGCATATGGGCACTAGTATCATCTGCTACATTCTATTCCTTGAACCACTCATATCCACTCTTCACCCACATTCAGCTCACATCATCCCTTCATTGATCCTTTAATATGGTGGCTAGTCCTAATTTCTTTCTGAAAAGGATTTACAGAAAGAAAATCAATGGGATAAGATACAGAATCCACTACTGCAATGAATGGTAGGTCTGTAATGGGTTATTCATAATCTTTTTATTGTACAACCCATCCTTACCTGTAGCCAAAACTTCTGCTGGTCTAAGTTGTTTGCCCAGTAAGATTGCCCAGCTTTCAACCTGAGGAGTATAAGGCCCTGGTTACTGTATCCTTGGCAGGTTGTGGTTGCTGCAGTTACCATTCACTGAATCTGAATGCATAAAAATGTGTCTCAGAGAATCCTCTGGGTTCAAGACATACAGCCCATCCCTATTATGTTGCAGCAAACATCTAACAGACAGTGCAGTTAACTCCTTACAGGTTCATGGAGCCAAAAATAACCATTTAAGAGCAATAGTTTTAGGTTTAGTGAAACCTTTACTGAGTCCCCTCATAGAAACATCTCTCTTATCAACCAAAGCCAGTCCGTCAGAACCTAAATTGTGAGAAAGGGAGGCACAAATTGCCCAGGTCAATCACAGAGTGATGTTGAAAGGGGCCACTTTTACTTCCAACACTTGATTCAATGCATATTTCTCACCTTGAAGTATACTGTCTCAATTCCCATAATCCCAAACTAGTGCCTTAGCACCTTTGAGAAACATCTGACATTTTAGCAGACCAGCTGCTTCTAAGTGAGGTGGAATGTGATAGGGCTGGTGGATCCTGTGTTCACGTGCCTCTTAGCATATCTACTTTACTATAAAGAGGACCATTTGATCCAGGCAATATTACATGAGATGCCAGGATGATAAATGAGATACTCTTAGTGGTACTGGCCAAGATAGTGTTGATAGGGTAGGAAAACTCACACTAGAAGTATATTACTTGCTCCTCCCAAGGTGAAGGGGTCCTGTGTAATGAATCTGTCAATGAATGGATGTTCTGTCTCAAGGGATCATACGGTACTGAGGGCTCAACTCAGCTCCTGCTGTGAACAGGTAGAACTTTCAGCAAGAGTAATAGCTAAATCAGTCTAGTGAAGGGAGCCTTGTTGAGCCCGTGCATAGCCTTCATCACCTCCATCCCTGCCTCCATTTATTGAATCCACCTCATTTATTGAATCCAGTGCAACACTGAAGGGACCAAGGACAAAGACTGGCAGACATCTACTAGATAATCATCTTGCCCACCTGATTATTCATGCGTCTTCTGAGGTAGATGGTTTGTGAGACACAAAGATGCACATATTTTCTGTCCACTTGTATTAGCTTTTTATGCTGCCTAACAAATTACCACAAATTTAATAGCTTAAAACATCACACATTTATTATCTCAGTTTCCATGGCCAAGAGTCCTGACATAGCTCATTCGGGTCCTCTGCAATCAGGTGTTGGCTGAGCTATGCTTTCCTCTGGAGACATAACTAAGGACAAATCTACTCCCACACTCATTTTTAGCAAAACCCATCTCTTTGTGGTTGTAGAACTGAGAACCCTGTTTCTTACTGGCTGTTGGTTACTGCTCTTCACAGCTGCTGAAGGCTACTCGCTATTCCTTGCCATGTGTTCCTTTCACAACATAACAGCTTACTTCTTCCAAGCCAACAGGAAGTCTCTCCTGTCTGATAAGATGGGGCTTTAGACAACACAACCAGGAACTAATATTTCTATCACTTTTGCTTTATTTAGAAGCAAGTCACAGATCCCACTTGAACCCAAGGGAAGGGAACTATACAAGAGTGTGACTCATTGGAGGTAACCATAAAGTGTGTCTGCCAAATCACTCTCTTAAATCCAATTACAGGTTCTTCTCCAGAACTCTTTCTCTTTTCATCTTGTTTCTTCTAGGCCCTTGATAAAGCTATTAAGTATTGTTCTCCAATGTGAGGACCTACACTTACAGCTTAAAGCTCTGTCAGGAGAATTTCCCCTAATTGCCATTTCTCAGGGCTTACCATGAGTAGGATTAAAGTCTGAAAGCATCCCATTTATAGCTTGCCCCAATTTATATTGATTCTTTCTTTTTTTCTTTTTTTTCGTTTTCTGTCAGTAGTTCCTAGGGAATTCCACATGAGATATAAACTGAACGAAAGATATTAGTGCACAAGAGACAGGTGACAGGAGAACCTGGGCTGCTTATTTGTAAAACTTACCTGTGCTCTCCAGTCCTGCTTGAACCTGATCCCCATGTTCCATTTTTATCATTCAATGGGTTACTGCTGCAGTTGCCCAACTTTAGGACTTGATCTGTCAGATACACCGCACTCATGATGAGGACTCCCAGTTACAGTCACTTGATAGCCGAGGACCAAACATTATTTGCTACCATAGCCTGAGGCATGCAAGAGCTGCTTTGTGAATGAGGAATAGTTCTCTAATGCAATGACAAGACTCTACCATGAAAAGTCTCCTTGTGTGGCTTTTCTAAGACTCTAAAAGGTACCTTATATACCACAGATACCTTTAGCATTGTGGGATTGGCCAGATACATGACCTAGGAATCAAACCTCTGGAACTACAGCCTCAAACTTCTGTAGAACTCTTTCATGCAGTGGGCCGTGCTCAAAACCAATAGGTTTCCAAGTCATCCATTAGATGGATAAACAGTTTTACCAAGTATTTCAAGCTCTCTCCCAAAACCAAAGAGACCTAAAAATACTGTACCTCTTTTTAGAGGTTGTGTTACCTAGGTTTTCATCCCTGTGACAAAATACCTGCAAAAAACAAAGGGGATCATGGTTCAAAGATTTCAGTCCATTTTGGTTTCCTTCATTGTTTCTGGGCCTGTGGTGAAGCAGAACATCATAGCAAAGGGTTTAACAGAGAAAAACTGCTCACCTAATGGTATCCAGGAAGCAGAGAGTGAGAGAGAAGGGACTGGGAACAAGATCCAGTCCCCAAGGGTATGCACCCAAGGACTCCCTTCTCCTACAATTTCCACCACCTCCCAGGCATCCATTCAGCTATGAATTCATCAATACATTAATTTATTGATGAAGTTAGAGCCTTCATTATCCAATTACTCCCCAAATTCTCACCTCTGAAATTGTTAAACTGGGGATGAAGCTTTCAATATACGATCCTTTGAGGACATTCTGCATTGAAATCAGAACAGATAAAAGGTGAAAGGTATAATAACTTGCCCTTTACATTGGAGAGAAAGTCTCAGAATATTCCAGACCACTAGCCCTTTAAAATTTCACCAAAGTAACAAGTCATTGAATCTTTATGGGTTTTTATCTCTCACTTTGTGCTGCTTATGCATTTTATGAGGGACTCCAGGACACTTGTCACTTCTTGCTTGACCGTGTCTGATGTTGTGAACCAACAAGGCTCTTTTATACCATATTGCCACAAAGAGCAGGAGAGATAAGACTGAATGTTCATTGCTGACTGTTCTAAGTGAATGCAAAGTCCTCTCTCTTGGAGAATTGAAAAGAATGTGTGCACTTGCCAAATCTGTAACTACGTACCACACACGAGAGGCTGTATCAATCTAGTAAAGATCTCATCTGCATGACAGTTGCAATTGGTACTACCACTTGGTTAAATTTACAATAGTCTACTCCCATTTATTGTATTATAGCTGGCTTTTGCCAAAGCCAGACGGGAATTAAAAAGATCAACATATCTTTAAATTGTTTTGTATAGCTCTATTAAGAGTCGTTTACAATTGGTCATTTAGCCCAAGGTGCACAAAGCAGGTATGCAGTTTGATGAGCTTTCATTTCATTTCCTCTGACCTCAATAAAAGGAGTGTCCTCTGGCCACTTTCTCCACATTCCTCTCCAGCATTTTTTATTGTTTGTATTCTTGATGACTGCTCTTCTAACTGATGTGAGATGAAATCTCAGTGTAGTTTTGATTTGCATTTCCCTAATTACTAATGATGTTGTACATTTTGTCATCTATTAGTTGACTATTTGTATTTATTCTTTTGAGAAGTGTTTAATTCATTTGCTCATTTGTGAATTGGATTATTTGATTTTTTGGTGTTAAGTTTGTTTAGTTCTTTATATGTTCTAGATATTAATCCTCTGTCAGAAGAGTAGCTAGCACAAATTTTCTCCCATTCTATAAGTTCTCTCTTCACATTCCTAATTGTTTCCTTTGCTGTGCAGAAGTTTTTAAATTTGATGCCATCTCATTTCTTAACTCTTGGCATTTTTTCTTGAACTTTAGGGGTCCTACTGAGGATGCTTTTTCCTGTGCCTATAAGCTGGAGTGTTGACCCTATGTTTTCTTCTAGTTTCTGTTCTAATTCCTAGGTCTTTGATTCATTTTGAGTTGACTTTTATGCAGGGTGAGAAATAAGAGTCTAGTTTCATTACTCTACGTATGGATAACCACACGTAAAAAGCCTGTCTTTTCTTTGATGTATGTTTTTGACACCTTTGCCAAGTCTCAGATGACTGTAGATGTGTGGGTCTGTCTCTGGGTCTTCTATTCTGTACCATTGGTCTATGTGACTGTTTCTAAAACAGTACCATGCAGTTTTTGTTACTATAGCTCTACAGTATAAGGTGAAGTCAGGTATTGTGATGACTCCAACATTGCTTTTTTGTCTAAGAATTGCTTTGGCTATTCCAGGTCTTTTATTCTTTTAAATGAATTTTAGGACTATTTTTTCTAGTTCTGTGAAAATGTCATTGACATTTTGATGGGAATTGTATTGAATCTGTATATTGCTTTTGGTAGTATTAACATTTTAACAATATCAATTCTGTCTATCCATGAACATGGGATGTCTTTCCATCTTCTGAGTTCTTTAATTTCCTTCTTCATTGTTCTATAGTTTTCATTGTATAGGTCTTTCACTCCTTGATTAGATTTATTCCTAGGGTTTTTTTTTTTTTTTCTTTTTTTAAGGCTATTGTGAATGGACTTGTTTTCCTGATTTCTTTCTCAGCAGATTCATATTCATTCATTCATTTATTGGTATATAGGAAAGTTATTGATTTTTGTGTGTTGATTTTGTAACCTGCTACTTTGCCAAATATGTTTGTCATATAGTAGTTGCATGTTTAGATTTTTAAGAAACTACTGAGCTATTTTCCAGAGCGAATATATCATTTTACTTTCAAACCAATATCTGGTGTTGTCACCAGTTCTTATTTTAGCCATTCTGATAGGTGTGCAGTGATAGCTCAATGTGGTTTTAATTTTCATTTTACTAACGATTAAAGATTTTTATATCTTTTTATGTGTTTAGTTTCCATCGTATATCTCCTTGATGATACTTTTGAATTCTTTGCCTATTTTCTAATTGGATCATTGTTGTTGAGCTTTGAGAGTTCTCTGTGTATGGCTGAGTATCCTAAATTCATCCTTCATCCACCAGTTTGAATGCCTCCCTTCCCTTATTACATTTTAAATGTGTGTAAATTTGGAGGGCTGGGACAACTTCATGCAAGGCCCTTCTCTTTCTGTCTTACATTTGTACACATACACACACACACACACACACACACACACAAAGAGATCACAATAATAATTTATATATTAATTTGGAAATGATTAACATCTGTACAAGTAAATCTTTCCATCCAGAAGTAGTTCATTGACTCCTCATTATTTGGATCTTCTTAGTATCCACCAGCAAAATTTTATAGATAGTGTACATTTCTAACTAAATTTATTCATGTCCTTTTTATAGGTTTTGTGGAATTGTGAGGTGTTTGTTTTTATTGCTGGTATAAAATAATTTTTTTGTTATTTAAAAATTTTTTTCACTAATTTTAATTAAATATTGTGTTTTAATAATCCTAACAAATAATAGTATCATTCTTTTGTTCATATTTTCTAATTTCCAATTTAAATTTTCTTTGATATAGAATGTTTAGAAGCATGTTATTGTTTTTTTCTTTTTAATTTTCAAAACATAAAAGGAAGAGACAGTATGTTGGGAGGATCAGATATCACAAGATACAGGAAAGATCAGTGGAGTAGAATAAGGAGATTGAGAGGGAGGGAGGAGGAACAGGAAAGGGAAGGAAATATGAATTTAACAAAATCACATTTTACACATATATGAATATACCATGGGAAATTTCACCTGTAGGTTTTGTATATGCAGAAAGTACTAATTAGAAATAAATAAATAAATGAATGAAAGGAAGATCAGTAGAGCAGAGGAAGGAGAATAGGGGGATGGAGTAGAGAAGGAAAGTTGGGAGAACAGGGATTGAATCAATTCACATATGCATGATTTTTGTCAAAATGACTCAAGTACTATATAACTATAATGCTCTATATAAAAAAATTGAAAATTGTTAAAAGTTAGAAACTTTTAAAAAATATTTTTAATTATTTTTACATTACTTCATTTGGGTCAAGAAATATGCCCTATGTTATATTTACTATTTACGTGATAGAAATATTCTGAGTGTATGTAAATATTTTGAGTATAAATACGTGGTCAATAGGTTGTTTGAAAATAAGACATGTTCTTTGCACAAAAACAAAACTATTGACCGAATTTATTTCTGAGTCAATTCAGCGTGTATTGAAAACTTAGTTCTTAGTTGGCTACTGCACCACACGCCTGTAATTCCAGAGGCTCAGGAAGCTGAGGCAAGAGGATCCAGAGTTCAAAGCCAATCTCAGCAACTTATCAAGGCTCTAAGCAACTCAGAGAGACCCTGCCTCTAAATAAAATACAAAAAGGGTTGGGATATGGCTCAGTGGGTAAGCGCCCCTGAGTTCAATCCCTGGTACCAAAAAAGAAAAGTTAGTTCTTATAGATATAATTTTTTTAAATTTGTGTTCTGTGCTTAGAAATCCACTTGACAACTAGCTTAAGATAGCTAAAGTTTTTTTAAATAATTTTAAAATAAAGATATGTTATACACATTATATGTTCTCATAAACATTGTATTACAAAGTGAAAAAACAAAAACTACATTATTTTTGGAAAATTTCTATGTATGTAATCACCCAAGGTCTCCTAAGATATGAAAAAAAGTGAATCTAATCAATGTAGCCAGTTTTACTTTTTATATTTCTAGTAAAATTTATATACACATTTATACATGTGTGTGTATAACATTGAACTTTAATTTGATCTTTAATATAATACACACATTACAGCAGATATATGTGTCTTCATACACATTTATGTATATTTTTCCTTAATTTAATCCTTGGAAAACACTTTTCTGAACTCTCTTTTATGCAGCTTATAGTTAGATTTTGTTTCTTTCTTAAAGGCCCTATTATTGTTTTAATAGTTAAATTTATTTGCAGTTACTGAAAAAATTCATGTATTTAGTAGTATAGAATGGCTTCCTGGACAAGTAAATTTTGGATATTCCAGTTCTCCCTAGGTTACCTGCTCCAATTAAATTGAGTGCTTCAACAATTCTACTTTTTCTTATTGTAGTACTTTGTATTATGATTTCTCAAAAGAAGACAGAAGAGCACCCTTTTGCAGATATATTTAGTGAAGATGAAACAGAAAAAAATTTTTTGTTGTCCAAACCTGTTTGCTTCATTATATTTGGGAAACCAGTAAGTTCTCTCTTCTAATTTATTATTTAGTATAATTTTTTTTTTTTTTTAGTTTTAAAACCACAATCTTGTAAGTTACCTCAGAATGGAAACTGCATAGTTTGCTAATTTGTTGATTATCTGACAGATTTTCATTGTATCACTTAAATTCTTATATACTATTGGTAAATTCAAAACTTTCTCTCCTTATACACTATAATTGAAAAGGAACCTAGATCATATTTATATTCATTTTATATTATGAGGAAATTAACTTGTCAAAACAGTGCACCATGATAACCTAGTAATATGTCATCTCAAATTGTACTTGATTTGCATAAGACTTTCTTAATTTGTTACAAGGTTCTCTGATTATGCCATCCTGGGAGGTTCTCCTATTAATACCAAAGACACTGAGAGCAACATGCCTCAGTGCCTCAGCCTTTACCTACAGTGTGTTAGAGGACTTCTGTGTTATCTTGCCACAAACAGAAGAAACCAAAAGTGGCTCTTAGGAAATTGTTCACCTTTCTAAGTAATTCTAGTGAGTACCTCTAGGTAAGAGCTATTACCCATCAGTGAGCTAGTTGGCAGTTTTGTTAGAGATCTAAGCAGGTTAACTGAAAAACCTTTCCAGGACAGCAAGAGATTAAGGGCTGAAGTCCATTTTTAACTTAGTTTTGTGGGGACCCTGCGACCAGTATCAAGAAATGTTTCCAACAACTTTCATTATTTTTCTAAAAACATAATACACGTTTAAAAGTCAACACTGACAGCAACCAGATGCAAATTTTACTGTGCAAAAGTGACCTTTTACCTGTAATAGGTGATAGTTTCCAAAAATGTCAGTTAAAAAGTGTTTCTTTTCTCTTAAAAATTACTAAGTGGAAATTTTTTAAGACATTCATTTTCCTTTAGGAAGTAAATAAAATAATAAATCTCAATATACTCATAATGATTTATAATCATAATTACAGAACTTGACAAAGGAGTGCACCACCATGGTATAGCTTCTTAATTTCAGGATTATTTTCATAATTTACAAAAGTATTTAAAAGTATTTAAATCATTCTAGGAGAAGTGTCATCTGTAAAAATTAGCAGAGAAAAATGAAGTTATAAGTAATATAGTATATAAAATACACTCTTCATTTTTGTGGGAAAAACTCGAAGTAATAATAACCATCAATAGAATATTTAAAAACTGATATTTTGTTTCACTGTCAAATGATATTGTATTGAGTTTTAAACAACATTTCTCTTTTTAAGGGTGCTGGGAAGACAACATTAGCTCATCAAATAGCACAGATGTGGAAATGTGTTCGTGTTGAAGGTAATTTTGTCTTTTTCCCCCAATATTTTATTTTGAAAACTTTCAAATGTACATAAGATGGAAAGAATTGTGCAAAGAACACCCATATACCTGTCTACCCACCATTTATATTCCACAATTAACATCTTGCCATATTTGCTTTATTGGATATCTGTCTATCTTCAACCCAGGAAGCAGTAGCTTTATAATAGATCAACCCAAACATGTTTTGACCTATGAGTACTAGTTTTGTTTATATAATTTAGGAGGGGGTGGAATGTCCTTGACTCCATTCTTACTGCCTTCAATTCTCTAATTCCATAATTTAGAGCTATTTGTGATATGTGCATTTTTAGTGTCGTCATATGAAAGAAGAGAAGGGAAGGAGCTCTCAAACTTTTCTTGGAAGCACTTTCCAGAACTACCTTCAATGATATATTTATTTTTATTGTATAAAATTTTCTTACATTTTTTACAATACATAACACAATAGGCTGATACACCCACACATCACACACACATCCCACATTTATTCTTTCACTCAGTGAAACTATTTATTTCTATTAGAAAAATAAGGAAAAGAATGAACAGGAAACTTATAAGAGTAGAAATAGGCAATATAAGAAAAAAGTTCGACCTTACTGTTATTCAAAGAAATATTAATTAAAACACTGATCCATATTTACATGTCATATTGTCAGTGAATCTTTAAAATTACTACAGTCATAATTGGCAAATGTGCTATGGATTGGGCATTCCATATGCTCTTAGTAAAATTGAGATCTGGTAATGCATAACAGAGAAAGAGAGTGAGACCTTTGATCTTTACTCCTGTTTTTTGATCAAAAAATTTATTTCTGAGGCTGGGGGCATAGCTCAGCAGCAGAGTATTTCCCTAGCACATGTGAGTCCCCAGGTTTGATCCCAGCCTCCCACTCCCCCAAAAAAATTTTGAAGAAGACCAAACATTCCATAGACTATCAGCAACTTGTGACACAATTAAGCTCCTGAGTCTCCCCTCAGTCTCACTTCTCACTTTGATATTTCTTGATGCATACTTCCCTTTTATACAATCGGTGTGCAAAAAATTATTGAGTTCTGGATATAACTGTATGGTTACAAAAGAATCTGGGCTAATAACTCAAGTGTATACTTTTGTATGGTACATTATAATGCACAAATCACTGTCATATACACTACCTCATTTCATCCTCACATTATCTTCTGTACAACACAGGGCACATGTATCCAAGGTACAGAGATGTTTAGGAAGTTAGCTCCCCAAGACTCTTTAGCAAGCAAAGGAGATAAATAAGTTCTCTAGAGAATACATTCTGCTGCCTCTACTTTGGTTAGGCTTAAATAACACAATGTGCTCAAATATGCTTTGTGAATTCTAAAATGATATGTAAATATTAATCTTTGATACCAGTTAGAAGATACTCAAATGTGTTTCTTATTTTGGCAATCCTAATAACCAGCTTGTGCTAATATTTTGAATTCACGTTTTAGCTTTACCTCTTTTGGAAGAAATGATTGCTGCTGAAACTGAATCAGGAGCTATGGTAAACAAAATTAAATTTCCAAAGTTACTGTGATTACTACAAAAAACTCTGCATCACAGACATATACAGTAGTGTTCTGTATCTGTGCTTGTTCTTAGCTGCAGTCAATGCTGCTCAGTGGTAACAGCATTCCAGATGAACTTGTCACAAAGCTAATGTTGGAGAAGCTCAACTCCTTAGAAGTCTCTCACTTTGGTATGTTGAGTTACAAATAATTTCTGGGATTGCTCTTTCTTTTGTCTTAGCACAGGAAACTTGGCGTCTGTCTTCTTTTGAGAAACTCAGGGTTTTATTTGCTTATTTGTCTTTATTCCCCAGATTCTACATTTGTAAAAATAATAACAATAATAGTACATTATTATTATGATTATTATTTATTCATAATTATTATTATTCATTATTATTATTTGACCCAATCTTATTTAGTATTGTGTAATCCAACAAAAGCATCAAAAAATGTGCTGTAGTCAGTCTTGCAATGCCTCTAGCCTCTGCTTCGTGCTTCTCTGTTTACCCTGAGTATTATCCCTATGTCCTGTTGTTCATGGTTGGGTTTCTCTGCATTAGTCCACACTTGCAAAGGAAGAATGGGAACTGGAATGGCACCAGCTTGCCCTGTGGCTCCAGGTTGGAACTTCATCCCGTCTGCTCTGATTGTGAAACAGAGACGTCTCCCTCTACTCAATGCATGCTAATTTCTCATGGCAAAGACCACTGAAGTTTAGGGATTATGTTTAGAATAATTAAAAGAGAAAACTCTAAGAAATTTGGAAAAGAAGAAGAAGAAAGATGAGCTTAGGAAAAAATAATCCACCTGAAATATATTTATTGAATGAAAGAAGGAAAATTTATTCTATTTCAGGAGGAAAAGTCTTAAACAACATCCAGGCAAAGCTTTAATGGCAGGACAGACTGAGAATATAAAACAGAAAGCTTTCAGTAAGTTAAGAGTGGACATTATAGCTATTAAGAATACGGAGATAAAAATAAAGCACTGTAAAGTAAAAAACCACAACTGCCAAAGCAAATCAATAATGGAAACAGCAAATGCAGCCTTGTCAAAACAAACTACAAATCTATGGTCTATGTGTACAGACAGAAAGAGTTCTCTCTCCACATCAAAGATATGAATGTGTACATGTGTATATCATTAGAGTTTTCTCTTTTAATTATGTCACCCTGCTTTCACAAGACAACTCTTATCTAATCTTGTTGCATCTATAGCTCTGTCTACTCCTCTCTCCCAACCTATTTTTATTTTGAAGCTAATCCATATTACTTCAGTTCACTTGTAAATTTTTCAGTATGTAACTCTTAGAGATAAGGACCCTTAAACCTGTTATCACTTAACCATCATCACACCTAAAAAAAATTAATAATAATTCCCAGACACTATCAACTAACCAGTCTGGTCAAATTTCACTAATTACTGTGTAGATTTTTTTTAGGGTGTTTGTGGCAGAGGTAGGAGGGAGCAAGATCCAACCAGATTTCACTTATTGCAATTGTTTAATTGATTGATATGTCTCAAATCTCTTTTAATCTTTAAGGTTTTCCTTACCTCTTTCTATCTTTTCATGTTTCCTTTGTTGAAGAAACTAGTTATTTGCTTTGTAGTTTTACATACTCTGAGTTTGTCTGATTGCATCACCTGGTATCATTTAATGTATCCTGTGTCTTAGGAACTGGCAGAGTAAAAATGGTTTAATTGATTTCTTCAGTTTGAGGGCCACATTCCTGCCATTTGCTTTCATGGCCATATTCTAGGCAGGCACAACTGGCTCATTTAAAGACTGCAGTGAAGACAGGACCCAGAGCCATTTCTGCTCAGTTTCCTCTCACCCTATCACATTCCCAAAGAAATTGCTTTGGAACCTTAGCACTCTGCTAAACATAGCTTGAAAGTTTCCTCAAATTCCCATCAAGGATTCTCATTCTGGTGTTTGGTCTTAACCAGGAGCCTGGTAGAAAATAGTTGTGAAATTAGAAGTAAAGGGATTTTAAAACAGGTATATTGACAGGGGATAGGCAAGGCTAGAAATAGATGAATCCAAAATCCCTAGAGAGAAGTGTGGTTCCAGGGACACCGTTCAGTGTAGTATTGCCAAATTCAATCTTAATTTTTTTCTGTACCAGAGCCCTTCTATACTTGGAGCTTCCATCACTACAAAAAGCTACACAATCTATAATCTTTTCATCACCAATCCATCATGCTGTGTTGGCTGTCAACCAAAATCAGCTTCTTAGAATAACTTCCTCATCCAAGAGAAATTTTTTTAAAAAAGTAGAGTCTGTGCCTGAGCATTGAGAAAAGCTCCTCTCTGTTGCTTGCTTCTATATTCTGGAAAAATCATTTTCCCCAGTGAATGATGGTCAGCCCTAGTCTAGACACTCCCTGCTCCATGTATAACAATGTATATGGTCTTGCAAGTTATTGGTCTACCCATTTCATGTTGGCCTGAGGTCTAGTGAATAGCAGGTCTGACTGGACACAAAGCTACCTGATATCTGTGCATCTCTCATCACTTCAATCTGAAAGCAGCAGCCTGCCACCATCAGTTTTATGGAAACAGAAAATGCCTCCTGCCTCCCACTGTACCAAGAAATGGTGGCAGAGTAAAAGTGTGGGCCTGGACCCGCTGTTTTCACCTGAGCAGTGGTCTGGACAGTGTTTCAGCTTTCTCTGTTGGTTGGGTTGATGTAGGCCAGGCAGTACCTACAAAGTGCCTACTCCGCCTGTGCTAGTACATACAGAGCTTCCCAGCAAGGTGTGGCATGGAGTCCACCATCCCTCCATCCTCAGCATGGAAGGGCAAGGCTTTGGTAAATGGTCTCAAGGAGGTGTTGGGCACTTATGGGGTGAGTTCTTCATCTGTGTTTCCGTTCTCACACATGTCTCTGGGATTGGAGAAACTGACAGTAGGCTCGTCAGCTCTGGTTGTTTACTAAACAATATCCCCCTAAGATTCTCCTAGAATTGGTTCTGGAGGATTAAGAGAGCCCACTCTACATCTGCAATGGTGAATCAATCTCAAAGCCCATAACTGTCTCTCCCATACCTCCTTCCATAACCATATTGCTTACAAGAAAGTACATGAAGAAAATCCAGCATCACTTAGCTATGTAGCTAGAAAAAGGAAGAGTGTTTTAATTGACTTTGAAATAACGATGAGTATTCTTAATCCTACATTAAAACTTAACAACTGGAAGGATTTTTAAAGGTCAGTTGTATTGTTATCATCTGAAACTCTTATCAGTGAACTTTTCAAACTCTGGTACATTAAAATTCATTGGTTTACATTGTACTTGTTCTGAATCTCTTTCTTATCTGTGATTTTGTAGCACTGTGCATTGGTCATTTTGAAAATTCTTGTTCCCTGAATTATGCAGATCTTCAAAATATTAACATGATTCATTATACAACATCAAAAATCACATTTATTAATATCACCACCACTCTTATCAGAAAGAGCTATAAGAATTAAAAAGCTGTTAAGTTTATGGCAGTGGAAACAAGTTTTCCAAAATTCAAATTTTCACTTCAATTTTATAGTTGGCAACAAACACTATCAGTTGTTGTCCTTGAAGTAATAGACATACTTCATTTACTTTTAAAAATTTTTTTGGCCAAATATCCAAGGCTCAAACATAATTTGTCAGTTGTTCTTCCAAGAAAAAATATTCATAAAAATAGCAAAAATATAGGTTGAAGTTCATAAATTCCCATTGAAGAAATTGAGACTTTATTGTTAAAAGTTTCTTGAATGAAGACGTGACATAATTAAAGAAATATATTAAGAAAATTAATGCAGAGGGGGTAAACAGGGTGAATGTCATTGAGATTTAGGCTTCTGGGTGGGAGTACAAGCCAATAGATGTGCTAAGCCAAAATATATTCTGTTCTGTTCTTTAAATTGGAGAGTGGGTACATAGGTATTCTGTTACTTTCTATAAATTATATACATATATTATATTATGAAATATTTAAGAAGGAAAATAATATGTCATGAAACTCTCATAATATGCCTTTACTATTCATCATTTGATCTTTCCTAACATGAGTTAAGAGGAATTAGCATGGAATTTCCCTCCCTAGGCATCTCATCTATCTGAATAAATTGACTTGGAATTTTTAAAGATGTCACTTCCTAGCCCAATAATTTTTTTTATTATCAGAAAACCCTCATTCATAGTTATACTTCATGTGGCAATAACCTTAGCTATTCCTTTAAAATTTTCAACAGATAACTTTATAACCTATATTATATTAATCAATAATCAGATGATATTTTATAAAGTAATAATAATAAATCCATACTCTGACATATGAATATTATAAATTTTTAAAATTTTATTTTACAGGTTATATTGTCACTGAACTACCATCCCTTTCAGAGGATGCCATGACGACTTTGCAGCAAGTAGAGTTAATTAAAAATCTAAAATTGAAGCCTGATGTTATAATCAATATTAAGGTAAGAGTATTAGTTGGTTTTTGTAGTACAGAAAACCTTTCTTTTTTGATAGTACTTAAATTCAAAGAAAGTTTTCAAAATGTACACATCAATCACAGGCTGAATTTCCCACACTGGGGTGCTTTTGTTCCTTCAACTCCAACCACATGAACCACTTCCTCCACCTTTCCCCAGGCTAAATAGACACCCTTTGAGTCAGTTCAGGCATAATCTCTTCAGAGTATTCCCTGACAACCACCCCTTCCCTACCTCCTGCTTCCCTCTTGTTCTTCTCTGCCACCCATACGTACCTTACTTAGCACAGGAGAGTTAAATGCTCCTCTGATGACCATTCATGTACTTTCTTATTTTATCCACCTCACTGTAATTGTTCTTTTCTTCCTAGACTCTCTCATTTGAAGGTAGAAACTATGTTTTACTCTTGTCGACATCAGTTAGCATACTATGTGCTACCTAACGTCTCCTAATAAGTTTACTATTTAAATAAGATGTAACAACAGACAAATGACTTGAGTCCTTTCCCTGTTTCTCCTTTATTAACTATTGGAACTCGGTAGATCATATGTACAAGTCTCAATTTTCTGTTCACAAAGATGACAATAGTTGCCTCATGGGGTCATGACAGGAATTCACTGAGGTGCTGTCTACTTGTTTATGTGAAAATGAAGGACAAGCTTTTGTATTCAGACCCTGCCTGGTTCACCACATGGTTTATGGCAGCTGAAAATAAACAAGATGGTTGTCAGCTCAGATGTTGGGACCCTGAGGAAGGCCAGGGTCAGCTGTAAGAGAAAGAGGACCTTGCAGTGGAGTGTGGTGTAAGCACAGTCCCAGCCCCAGCTCATGGCCAGGGGTCCAACTCCTGAGCAGACTTGAGAATGTCACACATGTGAACATGTGCATAATGGAGAGAGGAGATCTCAGCTAAATAAAATCAAATATAAAGTTAAAACGAAGGAAAACATAGATTACATAGGAAATTAAAACATTGTAGAAAGAGAGCACAAAGATACACAGGACAGAAAGCCCCAAATGCTTACTAAATTTGAATAATTAATCTGATTCCAAGTTTGATGAACTGAAGTAAAAGGGGAAATGTGACCAGTTATAAAATATTGCTTGTAAAAAGATAAGCCATTTCTCAGGAAAGACAAAACTTCTGTTGAAAATGACAGAAATGTTTTACTTAGATCCTAACATGAAACTGAATGAAGTCCTTAACCCATTCCTGTTATAAGTGGCACACTGAATGTCTCATGAAGTTTCCACAGAGAAACCAGATTGTAATTAGAGAGCCTCAGGGAGACACAACTCAGCACAACACACACTTCTCTGACCATTTGGTTCTACTTGGGAATAAGTCTGAAATTTCTAGAACAAGTTCTTAGCCTGGGTTCCACAAACTCTAAGCATTCAGGAGCCTCCTGAAATTACATGCAAAATTGTTTGTGTATGTGTATTTTCCTAAAGCAAAAGTCTATGGCTTTTATCATATTCTAAAGGGGTCTGTGCTACAGAAAATGGTGAAGGTATAGTCATCTACCAAAGCAGGAGTTCTCAGAGCCAGCAGCAGCAATACCCAGAAGCTTGTTGGAAATGCAAGTTCTCGGGCCTCATCCCAGAACTAAGAACCAGAAACTGACGGGGTAGCTCCCAGCTATCAGTGTTGCAGGGCCCTCTAGGTTACTGATGCCTGCTAAAGTTTGAGGACCCCTGCTCTGGGGCACATCCTTTAGCCTCCCCTTCTTATTAGTCACCTCCTCCAAATGAAAACAGAAGATAGCTGAAGGTGACAGTCTTTGTCAAGAACCCAGAATGTGAAGACCCTGAGTCATAAATTCACAAGTTTTTCAAATGATCCAAATGGGTTGGAGTCCTTTTAGTGAAAAATTAGGACTCCCAAATAAAAGTCTTGCATAAATAAGTACACATCCCATCTCCACATGGAGGGGGCATGAATAAATCAGAAAATGAGCAAGGAAGGTTCCACAGTTCCTTGCTTCCTTTGTTTCTCAAAGTGTGGTCAGCCTCAGAATCACTGAGGATGCTTTTTTTTTTTTAATTTTATTTTAATTAAAAATCATAAATTTACATAGAGCAATGTTGTTTGATTCATTCTGTTATTTTTTTTTTGCCTTCCTCCCCACCGCTCCCACCCCTCTTTTCCCTCTATACAGTCCTTCCTTCCTCCATTCTTACCACCCTCCTTATCCCTAACCCTAAACCTAACCCTAACCCTAACACTAACCCCTCCTACCCCCCATTATATGTCCTCATCCGCTTATCAGCGAGATCATTCGTCCTTTAGTTTTTTGAGATTGGCTTATGCAAAGGAAACTATCAGTAATGTGAAGAGAGAGCCTACAGACTGGGAGAACATCTTTGCCACTCATACTTCAGATAGGATGCTTTTTTAAAGTACCTAAGACTCACTCAAATCTTAATAAATTACAAGAGAGAGCAGATGTATCTATTCAGCAAACTCTCCTAATGCATGAGAATCTGCTGTACATGTCATCCAGATAATTTTATCCTATAAATCATCCAGAGCAGGATTTACAGCTCCCAATCCACATTATTTTAATAAAGCACCCAAAGCTTGGACTCCAAGAATCAGAAGACTTCTGTGTGACATTGTGATCTGAGACCAGTCTCTTAACCTGTCTGTATTTCTCTGATCTGTAAAATGGCTTTAATCATAATATTCAATTACTTTTTTTAACGGGTTAGTTTGAGAATTGATTTGAATTACATACATGAAAGCACTTTAAAACAAGAAAATTACTTATAGACTTTGGTTTTGGCTTTTTTTTTTTTTTTTTTTTACTATAAGAACTGTTTTCTCATTTTCAAAATTTAAAGGTTAAACTAAAATAGACAATCTTTCAAGTCCCATTTGTGACTGGCATTTTATGAACTACTTTGACCATAAAGCTATAAATGATAGTAAATACTAAAATATGGAAATATGGAAATACTAAAATACACAAATAAAATATATGCATATTCCGTTTTCTTCCACTACCAGCCTTTTCAAACAAATCTGATAGAATCTTGTGAAACTTTACAGACTAAACTGATTTTATATTCTATTTCTCTACTCTTTCTCCTGTTCTTCTAACCCTCTTTCTTTAATCTAAAACTTCTGATACATTCTCACACATATGAATTTCAGACAAAAATGTTGGCATTGCATGGAAGTTGTATTTTGTGGTCACAATATTGCATTTGTCAGGTTTTTAAAATATTTTTATCTTTATGTATTGAATAATATATGAATAGATATTAAAAGCATATTCACAATATATTATGTTACTTAATAACATTGTTCCTTAGTGCCCTGACTATGACTTATGCCAAAGAATTTCTGGACAAAGACAGCACTGTAGTACAGGGTACGTATACACTAGAGATCAGTGGGATCCTGAAGTCATCGGAAGTCGTAGGAAAAAGAAAAAAGACACCCATAAATATGGAAAAGCTGAAGAGGAAGGAGAAGAGGAAGAGGAACAAGAAGAGGAAGAGGTAATATCACACTAGGTCATTACCATATACTATATTGTAAATTCTGCTATAAATACATGATAGTTTAGATAATAGAAAACAGCAGATACTAGAGAAAATTGCATTTTTATTGAGTCTGGAGGACATAAGCAAAAATATCTCCTATCAAGCATTATCCAGCTAGAATAAGGAGTTAGAACAATAAAAGACAAAATGTGATATGGGGAACAAAGTAACCCATGTGTAACTCAATTTTTGAAATGAACACAACACTGATTCCAAACTCTGACAGAGCACACGAAAAGAAATCTATAGCCTAATTGCACATATATGTGTTGTTAAAATAATCTTAAATACTAGCAAACAATGCAATAGAGCATGGGAAAAAAACTTTAACAATGACTTAAAGAGGAAAATTTGATAGTAAGAAATCTGGTAACAGGTGATGAACTGTGGTCCACCAGGTTGGGATGGGCCATAGTCTGCCAATCCATACTGTAGTGAAATATGCCTGTGATTGACAATTTCTGTTATGGCCTAGACTCTGTGAAGTCAAAAGTTAACCTATAGATGGATAAATTGCAAATAACTTGTCTAATAGATACGATGACCCCAAAAGCCACAATTATACTGCCATATAGGACATTAAGCAGCCTTGTGTGTAACTTTGCAGTCTTATTTCAATGATTATAAATGCCTACACTTTGTCATTCTGTTGTTTTCCTCACTGTGGGTTAGATACATCTTTTGACATGTGTTCTTTCATTTAAAAATTGATAACATAGTAAAGTCCATTTAAAAAATAAAATAATCTCACCTGTGCAGATAGATATTAAATAAGAACCACACCATTTAAATTGTTTTTTAAAGGAAAACCTCATAGTAGATAGAAATAAAATTATGTGACTTTAGCATAAATACAGCATACTGTCTTCAGTCACAGCCAACCTGGCACTTATATGGTGGGAGACAGGGCTCACAACTCAGTTTCAGGGTCCAGATGGGTTATGACAATTGATGATGTCACCAGGAATATAATCGGGAAGAGTGAGGACTACGATAGGCTAGAACTGCACTGTCCACCATGGCAGCCACTTCCCCATGTGGCTGTTTTAGTTTAAATCAAACTTATTTAAAGCTTAATTTAGTACTTCAGTAGCACTAGCCACATTTCAAGTGCTCAATAGTCAAATATGGCTCTGTCTTCCTGCATAGATAAGAATGATGCATTTTGTTTTCTTACTAAGTTTTTGAAATCTGGTGTGTATTTTATACTTAGAGCACATTCCAATTTGTTCTTGCCAAATTTCCAGTGCCTGGTAGGTATGTGTAGGTTTTAATGATATAACACTGGATCGCATTAGCTTGTCCTTACCCTGCTTTATTTTCCTTATAGCGTTTATACTTTCTGAAGTTATATTAATTTTTTACTAGTTTATGTCCTGTCTACCCCCTGAACTCTATGAAGCATAAGTTTATCTCCAATTCTCATAACAGTGCTTAGCAGATCGTAGGTGCTTAATAGGAAGTCATAGTAACTAGGTAAATAAACACAAGTATGCTAGCAATGCCTGCTGCTAGAGAGAAGAATGGTAGCATCTTTTGGAAAAGTCAGTGTTTACTGGGTCTCTTTGAAATGTATGATCTTTGATCCATTAATTCTAATTTTAGGAACTATTCTAGGGGAAATATTAGTAATATAGTAATCTACCTACAAAGCTGTTTATTATGACATTATTTATAATTGTAAAAAGTCTGAAAGACTCATGGACCTCTTATAGAGTTATGCTTAAATAATTGGAGAAAATGTCATTTTACCATTAAAATAATATTTAAAACAAATCATAAAATGGTTTCTATAGATAATGTGATTCAAAATGTGTAAAATATGTACATACATGCATTGATAAAAACTGGAAAGAATGAGTAAGTATGATATGGAACACTTAGTATGTGCGAGGATGGGAGCTGAGTACTTCTACAGGTATGTTCCCTCTGGTTTGATCTGTTCTTTCTCTAGAAATCTGAGTGGCTCTCTCCCTTCCTTGTAGATTCAACTCAGATGTCACTTTTGGGACTACCTGATATAAAATAGCACCTTCTCCCATCACTCTGCTTTATTTTTCTTCCTAGAACTTACCGCCTCTTGTCATATATTTATTTGGCCATTTTGTTTATGCCATCTTTCTCAACTTCAGCATGAGTTCTGTGAGCCCAGTGTTATATGGTTTTGTTCACTGTTGTATCTCAAGTTCCCAGAACAGTGCTTTGGATATAGTAGGCACTCAAATGTTTACTGAACAATGAAGGAATGAATGAGTGAACTAGTGAACTACTGTAGTGGGACAGAAGAGATTGGACACCTGAGGAATTTTCAGGAAGCAGGCTTATTGACTGCAGTTTCAAAGGTGACTCTCTCCTAATCTGTTTTTCCTCTAAAAACAGATTTTGGAAATTCTTTGAACTTTACACCCGCAGGGCAGCGGGGCAAGTGCTCTCTGTTCCATCCCCTAGACCAGACACAGGTTTCACAAGTTTTTACCAAGAAAACAGAGATAATATCTTTTTGTACAATAAGTTTGTAGACTCACTCTGTCACACTTTTTGTGTGAAAACCTGGCATTTAAAAGAAAGAGGAAACTACCAACCACAGCAACCCCTCAGACATCCTGCTGATCTGACAAGAGGAGAAGCTTAATTATGGCAAGAGTCTTTTGGATGGGGGCATCTGGTCTGCTTCACTAAAGCTCAAGTATTCAAAGAAACTTCAGTTTCTCTCTTTTATCTTCAAAAATCTGACATTCATCCCCACTCTTCCTTATTAATTGGGGAGGAGAAAGAAATTAGTAAGTGTCCAAGTCAATTTAAAGCTGTTTCATCTAATGAAGATCCTAAGGAGTGTTCATTCTCTCTTAAATAAAATCCCCCGTCTCTAATCCTTCCCCTTACCCCTGCTTCTCTTAGGTAGGCAAAGGAGGAGGGTATGTGGCTTAACAGTTGATTAAACACTGACTTGAAGATAGTTTGCCTCTTTTCTTTTCCATTTTAGGCGTTTATTGCCGAAATGCAGATGGTAGCTGAAATTCTTCAACATCTAGTTCAGAGGCCTGAGGATTATTTGGAAAATGTCGAAAACATTATTAAACTGTATAAGGACACGATCCTTCATTGTTTAGAAGTAAGAATAAGATATATTGCTAAAAATGGGATTATTGGTATTTGTGTTTTGTGTCTGTTAAATAGCTTTCAGCCAGCTTCATCTTCATGTACTATCCTTCGATTCTCCTCTTGAACTTGGTAGAAAGATATTAGAAAATGGCTTCCTTCCCACAGGATGTCTTCCACAACCATTTTATTTTACTCTTACAAAGCAACTCTGTTGATGAAAAATGACTGATTAACTGCATTATTCAAAAGTCACTAGGAAAACACATTTACAGATGAGGGCTAGAAAATTCATGTTAAAAGACTATGTAAAAATATTTTCAATCCATAATTTATGGATTTATCAAAACAACTGCCCACTTAAGATGCACTTTTTATTCTAAAGGGAAGTAAGTGTTAATTAGGTTAAATTGCAATCTAAAAAAATTGTTATCCCCAGATTGGTTTTTATGGTTATCTCATGCAGAGTTGATTACATGTAAACATGATTAAGACCATTACATATTGTAATAGTAAAGTTTTAATTAAAATAATCAGTATTCTTAAAGTATGACTACTAAGATTACAATTATGTGAAAAACATTTTATATTTTCAAAATTAAAGGAAGACTGCCAAATATAATCACTTGTGTTGGAAATTTAGTCAACAAACATTTATTGAACTTGGGTATTAAGGCAGATATTATGCTAAACAACAGAACTATGAAAACAAATAAAAACTTCTAAAATTGTCTCTTCCCTTCTGTTAGAGAAACTAATTTGTTTCATACTGTTTTATAATGTTTATATTTTTAAAAGACAAATGAGTGGATCATTTTATTTCTCATCATCTCTCCCCCAAAATGAGAAACAAATTTAATTATTTTCTTATGTATGTCTTTTATTCCTCCCCATGTCATCTTCTATCACCTGCCTTTAAAATAAAACATAAACATTTCTTAAGAATAAATTACCTGACTATAAATAATACACTTTCTTCCTTCAATAAAAGTATCCAGAGTACTCCATAAGTGACCAGCACTGAGTATGGAATAAAGTTTAATGAGAATCAGATTCAGAACATTGGAAAGTGATATTCACAGTGGAAAAATGCAAAGGCAGTAGTCTCTTCAAGAACAAACATTAGGTCATCTATCCTTGCATCACGCATCCACAGTGCAGTGCCTCCAGTGTGCGTAGTAAATGACTGACAGATGTTCAGTTGAACCAATGACAAGATCACAAAGAAGCCCAGTAGTGTAGAGGAAGGAGACCAGGGGAAGGGAGGTGGAGAGAGAAAAGGCAGGTGCTAGGAAATTAAGTTGACCAAATTATGTTGTGTGCATGTGTAAATATGGAACAATGAACTCCACTAATATGTGTACATCAATAAAAAGTACATTAAAAAGCATTGTCAAAACCAAAAAAAGAAAGAGAAAAAAAGGGAAAGGAAGGAAGAAAGAAAAGAAAAAGGTAAACAAAGTCACCTTCAATTCATTAAATGTAAAACTTCTGGAAAATCAGTAAATCAAACTCATTCAACATTAAAGAAAACAAACTGAAAAATTGCCATACTATGATGAAATATTTAAAGCTTTTGTTTGATATAGAGAAAGGCCATAGAAATGATTTTCTAAAAATCTATAAGTTCATTCTCCTGAGATAAATGGACAATAGATAGGAGCAATTAACAAATGAAAGACGAAAGGGTAATAAGCCAGTAGAAAAATGGTTAGCCTCACTGATAATAAAGAAATGCTCATCTAAATAATGAAATATCATTTCCATCATCAAATTTTACAAGATAAAGAAGTAAAAAGAGGCTGGAGCAGTGAACGGGGACAACTGGGAGCATTGGAGAGGTGGCTGCTCACCACAGCACCTGGACTCGGCGCAACCCACCCGGGCTCTGGGAGGCTGCCCAAAGGAGAAGGTGCTTGGTGAGCTGTTTGGACTGAATGCGACCACCCCTGAACACAGGGGTCTGCCCAGAGGAGAAAGAGAAATATGGGCTTGGCACGTCGCTTGGACTTGGAGCAGCTGCGCCAGGGCTCCGGGCGGCTATCCAGAGGAGCAGCGTGGACTCAGGACTCAAGAAGAGGAGATATTGAGAGACTTGGGAACAACTCAAAGCAGCCGGGTGAGTGTCCCCCATTGGGCAGACGTCCCAGATGGGGCAGTAGTCCCCGAACGCAGGCAACTTTGTGAAGTAGAGCTGCCGGCGAGACGCCCCTCCCCCCGCTGGAGCAGTGAACGCGGACAACTGGGAGCATTGGAGAGGTGGCTGTTCACCACAGCGCTGGGACTCGGCGCAACCCACCCGGGCTCTGGGAGGCTGCCCAAAGGAGAAGGTGCTTGGTGAGCTGTTTGGACTGAAAGCGAACACCCCTGAACACAGGGGGCTGCCCAGAGGAGAAGGAGAAATACGGGCTCGGCACGTCACTTGGAATTGGAGCAGCTGTGCCAGGGCTCTGGGCGGCTATCTGGTGGAACAGCGTGGTGAGTGGTTTGGACCCAGAGCATCCGCTCCTAAACACAGGGGGGTTGTCTGGAGAAGGAGGAGGAGCGCGGCGGGGTGCTTGGGCTCGAAGTGACTGCACCAGGGCTACGGGTGGCAGTCGGGACAAGAAGGTGCACAGTGAGTTCCTGGGACTCGTGACGCACCAGATCTCTGGGTGACTGCCTGGTGGAGAAGGAGGTGCGTGGTGGGTCACTTGGACTTAGAGCGACCGCACGGAACACCAGGTGGCTGCCAGAGAGAAAGGCGTGTGGCGGGTCACTGGGACTCGGAGCGATTGTAAGGGGCTCCAGGTGGCTGCTCAGAGGAGGGGCCGCATAACCAGGCGAAAAGTGCAGAGCAGGGTCCCAGGGCCTAGGCGGCTTCTTGGTGGAAGAGCCCCACAGACAAACTGAGGAGCGGAGCGAAGGCTCCAGGACTGCAGGCAGCTTCTCTGAGGAGAGGCAGTCTAAGGAGATTCATCTGTGAAGGGAGAGGCTTCCAGGCCCAGGAGGTAGGTCCGGGTCCCTGGGAACATTGCAGAAGAAGGCTGCCCAGCCCAGGAGGTAGTTGTGAATTGAACAGAACCTCTGGGAGGGAAACCGACCAGCGAGACCTCCCCACTGGGTGAGTCCTCCCTGTCGGGTGAGGTTCTCCCAAAAGGACTGTAAAATCAGAGACACAGACCAAATTGGCCTTGCATCAGCCCACATCCTACTTCCCCTTTGGATGACCATTCATCAGCAAGTGAAGGTACCTCTGCCCACTAGCAGGGAATATACCCCACCGGAAGGCCACCTCCCCTAGGGAGTCAGCTTCCTTGTGGAGCCCCACATTATCAACTTCCTCCAAGACTTCAGGCTACTGAAGGCTAAGAGGGGATATACTAGAAAGCTTCAGGGATATTATAAGACAATAGAGGAAATCTGCAATATCACAGCGGTCAACTGATACCTGAACAATATGAGAAAACAAGGAAAGAAAATGCTGCAAACAAATCTAGATGGTACATCAATGAAACCCAACGACAGCATGGCAGAAGAAATGACAGAAAGGGAGTTCAGAATGTACATAATTAAAATGATCAGGGAAGCAAATGACGAGATGCAAGAGCAAATGCAGGCACTGAATGATCGCACCAATCGACAGTTAAAAGAGCAAATACACGAAGCAAAAGATCATTTCAATAAAGAGTTAGAGATATTGAAAAAAAACCAAACAGAAATCCTTGACATGAAGGAAACAATAAACCAAATTAAGAACTCCATAGAAAGCATAACCAATAGAATAGAACACCTGGAAGACAGAACATCAGATATTGAAGATAAAA
The DNA here is from genome assembly GCF_902686455.1 of Sciurus vulgaris. Classification (NCBI taxonomy): domain Eukaryota; kingdom Metazoa; phylum Chordata; class Mammalia; order Rodentia; family Sciuridae; genus Sciurus; species Sciurus vulgaris. Next base: position 55,110,358 of record NC_136467.1, read on the forward strand.
TATTTAACCTTGAAAACAAAGTTAAACAAACAGAGAAGATGGTAAGAAATCATGAACAGAACCTCCAAGAACTATGGGATATCATGAAAAGGCCAAATTTAAGAAATATTGGGATTGAGGAAGGCTTAGAGAAACAGACCAAAGGAATGAACAATCTATTCAATGAAATACTATCAGAAAATTTCCCAAATCTGAAGAATGAAATGGAAGATCAAGTACAAGAGGCTTATAGGACTCCAAATATACAAAATTACAACAGACCCACACCAAGGCACATTATAATGAAAATACCTAACATACAAAATAAAGACAGAATTTTAAAGGCCGCAAGAGACAGGAATCAAATTACATTCAGGGGGAAACCAATACGGATATCAGCAGATTTTTCAGTCCAGACCCCAAAAGCTAGAAGGGCCTGGAACAACATTTTTCAAGCCCTGAAAGAAAATGGATGCCAACCAAGAATCTTATACCCAGCAAAATTTACCTTCAAATTTGATGATGAAATAAAATCCTTCCATGATAAACAAAAGCTAAAAGAATTTACAAAAAGAAAGCCAGCATTACAGAACATTCTCAGCAAAATATTCCATGAGGAAGAGATGAAAAACAAAGAAACAAATCAGCAATGGGAGGAACTATCCTAAAGGAATTGTCAAATAAAGGAAGAACCAAGTCGTCTCAAAATAAATAAATAAATAAATAAATAAAATGAACCAAATGACCGGGAATACTAATCATATCTCAATAATAACCCTGAATATTAATGGCCTGAACTCATCAATCAAAAGACATAGACTGGCAGATTGGATCAAAAAGAAAGATCCAACAATATGTTGCCTGCAAGAGACTCACTTCGTAGAAAGAGATACCCATAGACTAAAGGTGAAAGGATGGGGGAAAACATACCATGCACATGGACTCAGCAAAAAAGCTGGGGTATCCATCCTCATTTCAGATAATGTGGACTTCAAGTCAAAACTAGTCAGAAGGGATAAAGAAGGACATTACATACTGTTTAAGGGAACCATAAATCAGCAAGACATAACAATCATAAACATCTATGCCCCAAACAGTGGCTCATCCATGTATGTCAAACAAATCCTTCTCAATTTCAGAAACCAAATAGACCATAACACAATAATACTAGGTGACTTTAACACACCTCTCTCACCACTGGACAGATCTTCCAAACAAAAATTGAACAAAGAAACCATAGATCTCAATAACACAATCAATAATTTAGACTTAAAGGACATTTATAGAATATACCATCCAACCAAGAGCGAATACACTTTCTTCTCAGCAGCACATGGATCCTTCTCTAAAATAGACCATATATTATGCCACAAAGCTAATGTAAGCAAATACAAGAAGATAGAGACACTACCTTGTATTCTATCAGATCATAATGGATTGAAGTTAGAAATAAATGAAAGAGTAAAAAACAGAAGCTACTCCAACACCTGGAGATTAAACAATATGCTATTACATGATGAATGGATAACAGAAGATATTAGGAAGGAAATTTAAAAATTCTTAGAGGTAAATGAGAACAAAGAAACATCATATCAAAATCTTTGGGACACTATGAAAGCAGTACTTAGAGGAAAATTTATTTCATGGAGCGCATTCAATAAAAGAAGTAAAAATCAACAAATAAACAACCTAACACTACAGCTCAAAGCCCTAGAAAAAGAAGAACAGACCAACACCAAAAGTAGTAGAAGACAGGAAATGGTTAAACTCAGAGCTGAAATCAACGAAATTGAAACAAAAGAAACAATACAAAAAATTGACAAAATAAATAGTTGGTTCTTTGAAAAAATAAACAAAATTGATAAACCCTTAGCCACTCTAACAAAGAGAAGACGAGAGAAAACCCAAATCACTAAAATTCGGAATGAACAAGGAAATATCACAACAGACACGACTGAAATACATAATTAGAAGCTATTTTGCAAATCTATATTCCAACAAAATAGAAAATTTCGAAGACATCAACAGGTTTCTAGAGACATATGAATTGCCTAAACTGAACGAGGAGGACATACACAATTTAAATAGAACAATTTCAAGTAATGAAGTAGAAGAGGTCATCAAAAGCCTACCAACAAAGAAAAGTCCAGGACCAGATGGGTTCTCAGCCGAGTTCTACAAAACCTTTAAAGAAGAGCTCATTCCAATACTTCTCAAAGTATTCCATGAAATAGAGGAGGAGGGTACCCTCCCAAACTCATTCTATGAAACCAATATTACCCTGATACCCAAGCCAGACAGAGACACATCGAGGAAAGAAAATTTCAGACCGATATCATTAATGAACATTGACGCAAAAATTCTCAATAAAATTTTAGCAAATCGTATACAAAAATATATTAAAAAGATAGTGCACCACGATCAAGTGGGTTTTATCCCAGGGATGCAAGGTTGGTTCAACATCCAGAAATCAATAAATGTAATTCACCATATCAATAGACTTAAAGTCAAGAATCACATGATTATTTCAATAGATGCAGAAAAAGCATTTGATAAAATACAGCACCCCTTCATGCTCAAAACACTAGAAAAAATAGGGATAGTGGGAACATTCCTTAACATTGTAAAGGCCATCTATGCTAAGCCCATGGCTAATATCATTCTAAACGGTGAAAAACTGAAAGCATTCCCCCTAAAAACTGGAACAAGACAGGGATGCCCTCTTTCACCACTCCTATTCAATATCATTCTTGAGACTCTAGCCAGAGCAATTAGACAGACCAAGGAAATTAAAGGAATACGAATAGGAAAAGAAGAACTCAAACTATCCCTATTTGCGGATGATATGATTATATACTTAGAGGAACCAGGAAATTCCACCAGAAAACTTTTAGAACTCATAAGTGAATTCAGTAAAGTGGCAGGTTACAAGATCAATGCTCATAAATCCAATGCATTTTATACATAAGTGATGAATCCTCAGAAAGAGAAATTAGGAAAACTACCCCATTCACAATAGCATCGAAAAAAATAAAATACTTGGGAATCAATCTCACAAAAGAGGTGAAAGACCTCTACAATGAGACCTACAGAACACTAAAGAAAGATATTAAAGAAAACCTTAGAAGATGGAAAGATCTCCCATGTTCTTGGATAGGCCGAATTAATATTGTCAAAATGGCCATACTACCAAAAGTGCTATACAGATTCAATGCAATCCCAATTAAAATCCCAATGACGTACTTTACAGAAATAGAGCAAGCAATCATGAAATTCATCTGGAAGAATAAGAAACCCAGAATAGCTAAAGCAATCCTTCGCAGGAAAAATGAAGCAGGGGGTATCGCAATACCCGAACTTCAACTTTATTACAAAGCAATAGTAACAAGGACGGCATGGTACTGGTACCAAAATAGACAGGTAGATCAATGGTACAGAATAGAGGACACGGACACAAACCCAAATAAATACAACTTTCTAATACTAGACAAAGGCGCCAAAAATATGCAATGAAGAAAAGATAGCCTCTTCAACAAATGGTTCTGGGAGAATTGGAAATCCATATGCAACAGAATGAAACTAAACCCATATCTCTCACCCTGCACAAAACTCAACTCAAAATGGATTAAGGACCTTGGAATCAGACCAGAGACTCTGCAGATTATAGAAGAAAAAGTAGGTCCCGATCTTCAACATGTGGGCCTAGGACCAGACTTCCTCAACAGGACTCCCATAGCATAAGAAATAAAAGCAAGAATCAATAACTGGGATAGATTCAAACTAAAAAGCTTTCTCTCAGCAAAGGAAACTATCAGTAATGTGAAGAAAGAGCCTACAGAGTGGGAGAATATCTTTGCCAATCATACTTCAGATAGAGCACTAATCTCCAAAATCTATAAAGAACTCAAAAAACTCTACACCAAGAATACAAATAATCCAATCGACAAATGGGCTAAGGAAATGAACAGACACTTCACAGAAGAAGATGTACAAGCAATCAACAAACATATGAAAAAATGTTCAACATCTCTAGTAATAAGAGAAATGCAAATCAAAACCACCCTAAGATTCCATCTCACCCCAATTAGAATGGCGATTACCAAACATAAAAGCAACAGGTGTTGGCGAGGATGTGGGGAGAAAGGTACACTCATACATTGCTGGTGGTGTTGCAAATTAGTGCAGCCACTCTGGAAAGCAGTGTGGAGATTCCTGAGAAAACTTGGAATGGAACCACCATTTGACCCAGCTATCCCACTCCTTGGTCTATACCCAAAGGACCTAAAATCAGCATACTACAGAGATACAGCCACATCAATGTTCATAGCTGCTCAATTCACAATAGCCAGATTGTGGAACCAATCTAGATGTCCTTCAATTGATGCGTGGATAAAGAAACTGTGGTATATATATACAATGGAATATTACTCTGCCATAAAGAACAATAAAATTATGGCAGTTACAGGCAAATGGATGAAATTAGAGACCATCATGCTAAGTGAGATAAGCCAATCTCAAAAAATTAAAGGACGAATGATCTCGCTGATAAGTGGATGATGACACATAAGGGGGATGGTGGGGGGAGTTAGTGTTAGGGTTAGGGTTAGGGTTAGAGTTAGGGAGGGGGACAAGAATGGAGGAAGAAAGGACTGTTTAGAGGGAAAAGATGGGTGGGGGGGAAGGGAAAAAATAATAGAATGAATCAAACAACATTATCATATGTAAATTTATGATTATACAAATGGCATGCCTTTAACCCACGTACAAACAGACAAACAACATGTATCCCTTTTGTTTACAATAAATAAAAAAAGAAAAAAAATATATAAAAAAAAAGAAGTAATAAGAATTTTTCCTGCTGGCAAGTGTATGATAAAGCACACTTATGCATTGTTAAAAGGAATGGAAATTAGTATGATTGTTTTTGTTATTATTATTATTGTTTTGTTTTCTTTTGTTTTTGTGTTTGTGTTTGCATTTGATACTGGGGATTGAACCCATGGGCACTCTATCACTGAGCTACATCCCTAGTCCTTTCTTTTTTATTATTTTTATTTTGAAACAGGATCTCCCTAAGTTGCTGAGGGTCTCACTGAGTTGTTAAAAGTGGCCTCCAATTTGCAATCCTCCTGCCTCATCCTCCCAAGTCACTGAGATTACAGGAGTGAAACACTATGCCTGACTAATAGGATCATTTTTTGATAGCTTGTCCACCAAGAGTCCAAAAGTGGAACAAAAAAAAAAAAAAAAAAGAAAACAAACAAAAGAACAAAAACCTTCTAGACCCTTCATCAAAACAGATAAGAATGCATTGCCTTGGTGCCAACAAAGCAAGAATCTCAAAGCTAAGAACCAAGATCTAAGGCTTTAGACCTAGGTGATCCTTTTGGAACAAACAATTGCCTTATACAGTAATTCCAGTATACTAATGTGTAGAAGGAAGTGGGAGAAAGTCATAAAAGTTGGTACCGTATAATTCTATTCTCCTCTGAACTGGGAGATGTCACTTCCCTTGGAGGCCAAGACCACTACAGCTCACTGTACTTCCATGAGCTACAAGGAAAGCAAGTGGAAGTGAACCAAGCCACATCATTTTCTAGTTTATGTCCTACACACTGCTTCAAAGATAAACCAATGCCAGGACCTCATCCTTGCCTGTCTTTGAATGCTAACTGGAGTCCTGGTGCATTGTCATTTCCTTAGAAGTATTCATAACCTCCAACTTAGCAAACCCACTCTTAAGAATCTTACTTAAGAAAAGAATCTGAAATACAGAAGAGCAATGTGTACTTCCTTCTTCAGAACACAGTTATTTATGGTTAAGTAAATAATGCTGCATAATCTGCTGCCTAGGGGGGGAAAAAAAACCACTAGAGTCCAACCTTGCACAATATTGTGAAAAACAAAATGGACTAAATAATTAAGGAGATGATCTTGTTTAAAAGGTTCCAACATGGAGCACATTCACCAACAAAGAACTTCTAACACAAACAGAAAGGGACCTTGGGTTTAGGAAGCAGGTAAACAAGGGAGCCATCCTTGAGTCTTGTGGAGTCAGTTGCAAAGAAGGCTGGGGATAGATTTTTATTTCTGTTGAAGTTCTTGAGGGAGGATGGAAGTGGGAGTTGTTCCTTAGACAGCTCTATTTCCAGGAGCACAGGCTCAGATAGACTTTGACATTGTTGATGTACAAAAGTAAAATACTTGATTTTAGATTTTAATGTCAAAAACAAATACTAGAAGAAAACTTAGAAGATTGGGAATATAATCTTAATGTAGAGAACATCTAATTTAGACAAGAAAATAAATCCAGAAACAATGAAAACAGATACATTTGATTACATTATAAACAAAGTAAATAAATCATAGAAAGGTAAAAATACTTCTAGTTCATATGAGAGATGAGAATTAAAGTCTTCCCATGAATAGTAGAGAAAAGAAACAATCTAGTAGAAAAATGGACATAGGTTATGATTAGGCAATTTGCAGAGAATGGATATCTGAAAGTTGACCCTCACTAGGGAAATAAAAAAGTAAAACAAACCAAATTCCATTTTTCAGCTCAGTTTGGCAGGAATTTGAAAGCTGAAATAGTCAGTGGAGGCAGGAAGAAATTAATAATCTCTTATGCTACTGGTAAGAGATTTGACTTACTGCAGCCTTTTGGAAAAGCAATGGGCAATACCTATTAATGTTAAAACCTACTTTTAAAAATCAGTATCTAGTAAAAATATGCTTATTAAGTGTCACTGGACATTCATATGTGTGTAATATTTATATCAACAAAGAGAATAGGAGAAAAAAAGACCTCCCTGACTGGGGGTGCAGAGTGGAAGGGCAGGGAGAAGTCATACTAAGAGTTTCTATGTGCTTGTTTGGGTTCCTTCACTAATTGCTGTTAGTATAATAATTGCCTTTGTAATTATTAAAAAACGAATGTCATTTTTAAAACTTCAAAAATATAAAAAATGCTTGGAAACAACTTGCTCAATATTGTAAGCTACCCAAATGTCAAACCACAGAGGAATATTAAGTAAATTGTGCTATAATCACAATATCTAATTTTATAAAACCTTCAAAATTATATTGGCAGTGATCTTGTAAAAGTACAGAGAAAAGTTAATTTTGATGGTAAGTGAAAAAGTAAGCTTCAAAGTTATATATACATTGTGATCTCAAACATGCAAAAGGTTTTTCTCATGGAATAAACAAAAAATGGCAGGAAAACAGTGGTAGTTACCTTGGGCAGCTGGATTAGAGACATTTTAGTCTTCTAACTTTTGTCTCTTAATTTTCTACAAGAAAATTGTGCCTTACAATAATAAATATATGTTGTATTTTTAAATAATCCTAATATCTGTATGAAGAAAGTCCGTAACTTAAATTTTAATCAGACTCTTATTGTCTCAAAATTAGATAGCAAAGCTACAAATATATGCAGATAGACACCCCAAAACATTTGGTGTTGGGAAGGACTTTAAGGCTTCTGTATAGAAAAATCAAAAACAGAAAGTCAATAAAATTCATGGTAAAGGGTTCTGCTGGGATGTAGCTCAGTGATAAAGCACTTGCCTAGCATGCGCAAGGCCCTGAGTTTGGTCCCCAGAATCATAAAACAAAATAAAATAAAACAAATTTTTAGTAATAAGGCTAATTTGGCTTTTGCAAAAGATCTCTTCTGCACTGAAAATAATATGCATTATAGCATGTTTAAGGTAAACAAGTGAGCTTTTCATATTTCTTTATAGTTGTAAAGATTCTGATCTTGTATTCAATTTTCCTGATAATCCTGGATTATATGGTTTCTTTTCTGTTATCTGCAGGAAGTAATGGCTGAACATAATCCCCGGTATCTCATTGAGCTAGATGGAAATAAGCCACCAGAGGAGCTCTTTACGGTGAGTGCAATGTTCAGTAAGAATACCTTAAGGTTGGAAAATTTTAAAATGTTTCACAGTATTGTACTTAGATTTACACTGTAACCATTAATTTAAAAAAATTGTTTTGATACTTTAAAATTTAATGTTATTTTTATTTATGTGTTCATATGTAAATCAAAACTACGTTTAATACTACACTCACTCTTAACCAGAAGGCCAGAAGACATCAAAACTACATTTGAATATAAAAGGTCTGTTTGACCTGATGCTGTTGACTCATGCCTGTAATCCCAGTGGCTCAGGAGGTTGAGACAGGAGGATCACAAGTTGAGGCCCTATGCAATTTTTAAAAAATATTTTTAGTTATAGATGGACAAAATACCTTTATTTACTTATTTTTATGTGGTACTGAGGATCAAGCCCAGTGCCTCTATCACTAGGCAAGCGCTGTACCCCACTGAGCTACAACCACAGCCCAGCTCTGTGCAATTTAGTGAGACTGTCTCAAAATTAAAAATAGAAAGGGCTGGGATTTTAGCTCAGTGGTAAAGTGCTCATGGGTTTAATTCCTGGTACCAAATAAATAAGTAAATAAATAAAATCTCTGTTTGATAGTACCTCAAAGAAAAGTAAGTGGCAATCAATAAACACCTCATAAGATGCTTAATATTGGGCTTTTTCAACGGGGCGATCCAAGATGGCGGACTAGAGGGTGACTGCATCTCCAGTTGCTCCAGAACCCAGGATTCAAGAAGGGGAGGCATTGAGAGACTCAGACTAAAATAGAACCACAGGGTGAGTCTCCCCCACCTGGTGAAGCTCGGCCCGGGTGGCTGGTCAGGGCAGCTAGAGTCTCCCCTAGGCAGCCCTGAGCACTCTGGCAGTGGGCTCCTCCCACAGGGCCAGATACTCCAGCTTCTCGGAGCAGGCCCCCCAGTGAGAGCCTCTCTGCACACAACCAGCTCCAAGTCCCTGATCCAGCGCGCAGCGAGCTCCGCCCGCCCACACGCTGCTTCAGAGACCAGGACAGGGCAGCCAGGGACTTCCCCAAGCAGCCCGGCTCCCTCCGGCGGGAAGTGCCTTTCCAGGCTAGCTTCTCGGAGCAGACCGCCCAGTGAGAGCCTTTCTGCACAGAGCCAACCACAAGTCCCCAAACCAGCGGAGACCTCCGACCCGCAAGCAGCCTCTGGGATCAGAGCAGGGCAGCCAGAGACCTCTCCAGGCGGCCCTGCCCCCTCCAGCCCGCAGGCTTTTTCAATGGGGCGATCCAAGTTGGCGGACTAGAGGGTGACTGCATCTCCAGTCGTTCCAGAACCCAGGATTCAAGGAGGGGAGGCATTGAGAGACTCGAACTAAAATAGAACCTCGGGGTGAGTCTCCCCCACCCGGTGAAGCTCAGCCCGGGCAGCAGGCCCGGATTTGGGCGGCTTATTAGAGTAGGGCAGGGCAGCTAGAGTCTTCTCCAGGCAGCCCTGGGCACTCCAGCGGTGGGCTTCTCCCACAGGGCCAGATACTCCAGCTTCTCGGAGCAGGCCCCCCAGTGAGAGCCTTTCCACACAGAGCCAGCTCCAAGCTCTGGAAGCAGTAGCGGGCTAGGGACAGCTTTCTTCGAAAGTACTGCATTATCAAGTTACTCCAAGACTTCAGGCTACTGAAGGCTGGGAGGTGATACACTGGAAATCTACAGGGACACTATAAACAAATAGAGGAAATCTGCAATATCACAGAGTCCCACTGACATCTGACCAATATGAGAAAATAAGGGAAGAAGATGTCCCAAACAAACCTAGATACCATGTCAATAAAACTCAATGACAGCACAGCAGAAGATATGTCAGAAAGGGAGTTCAGAATGTACATAATTAAAACAATCAGGGAAGCAAACGAGGAGATGAAAGAGCAAATGCAGGCATTGAAGGAGGAGATGAAAGAGCAAATGCAGGCATTAAATGATCGCGCCAATGAACAGTTAAAAGAGAAAATACGGGAAGCAAGAGATCATTTCAATAAAGAGTTAGAGATACTGAAAAAAAACCAAACAGAAATCCTTGAAATGAAAGAAACAATAAACCAAGTTAAAAACTCCATAGAAAGCATAACCAATGGGATAGAACAGCTGGAAGACAGAACCTCAGATATTGAAGACAAAATATTTAATCTTGAAAACAAGGTTGACCAAACAGAAAAGATGGTAAGAAATCATGAACAGAATCTACAAGAATTATGGGATATCATGAAGAGGCCAAATTTAAGAATTATTGGGATTGAGGAAGGCTTAGAGAAACAAACCAAAGGAATGAACAATCTATTCAATGAAATAAAATTCAGAAAATTTCCCAAATCTGAAGAATGAAATGGAAAACCAAGTACAAGAGGCTTATAGGACTCCAAATATACAAAATTACAGCAGACCCACACCAAGGCACATTATTATGAAAATACCTAACATACAAAATAAAGACAGAATTTTAAAGGCTGCGAGAGAAAAGAATCAAATTACATTCAGGGGAAACCAATAAGAATATCAGCAGATTTTTCAATCCAGACCCTAAAAGCTAGAAGGGCCTGGAACAACATTTACCAAGCCCTGAAAGAAAACGGATGCCAACCAAGAATCTTATACCCAGCAAAACTTACTTTCAGATTTGACGATGAAATAAGATCCTTCCATGATAAACAAAAGCTAAAGGAATTTACAAAAAGAAAGCTGGCATTACAGAACATTCTCAGCAAAATATTCCATGAGGAAGAGATGAAAAACAACGATGCAAATCAGCAACAGGAGGAACTAGCCTAAAGGAATAGCCAAATAAAGGAAAACCAAATCATGTCAAAAAACAAAAATGAGTCAAATGACTGGGAATACAAATCATATCACAATAATAACTCTGAATGCTAATGGCCTGAACTCATCAATCAAAGACATAGACTGGCAGATTGGATTAAAAAGAAAAATCCAACAATATGCTGCCTGCAAGAGACTCATCTCATAGAAAGAGATACCCATAGACTAAAGGTGAAAGGATGGGAAAAACATACCATGCACACGGACACAACAAAAAAGCTGGAGTATCCATCCTCATTTCAGAGAATGTGGACTTCAAGCCAAAACTAGTCAGAAGGGATAAAGAAGGACATTACATACTGCTTAAGGGAACCATAAATCAGCAAGACAACAATCATAAGTATCTATGCCCCGAACATTGGCTCATCCACTTACGTCAAACAAATCCTTCTCAATTCCAGAAATCAAATAGACCACAACACAATAATACTAGGCAATTTTAACACACCTCTCTCACCGCTGGATAGATCGTCCAAACAAAAACTGAATAAAGAAACCATAGATCTCAATAACACAATCAACAATTTAGACTTAACCAACTTATATAGAATACACCATCCAACAAAGAATGAATACACTTTCTTCTCAGCAGCACATGGATCCTTCTCTAAAATAGACCATGTTTTATGCCACAAAGCTACTGTTAGCAAATACAAGAAGATAGAGATACTACCTTGTACTCTATCAGATCATAATGGATTGAAATTAGAAATAAATGGCAGAATAAAAAAACAGAAACTTCTCCAATACCTGGAGATTAAATAATACACTATTATATGATGAATGGATAACAGAAGATATTAGGAAGGAAATTAAAAAATTCTTAGAAGTAAATGCGAACAAAGACACATCATATCAAAATCTCTGGGACACTATGAAAGCAGTACTTAGAGGAAGATTTATTTCATGGGGCGCAGTCAACAAAAGAAGTAGAAATCAACAAATAAACGACTTAACACTACAGCTCAAAGCCCTAGAAAAAGAAGAACAGACCAACACCAAAAGTAGTAGAAGACAGGAAATAGTTAAAATCAGAGCCGAAATCAACAAAATTGAAACAAAAGAAACAATCGGAAAAATTAACAAAATAAATAGTTGGTTCTTTGAAAAAATAAACAAAATTGATAAACCCCTAGCCACACTAACAAAGAGAGGGAGAAAACTCAAATTACTAAAATTCGGAATGAACAAGGAAATATCACAACAGACACGAGTGAAATACAAAACATAATTAGAAGCTATTTTGAAAATCTATACTCCAACAAAACAGAAAACCTCAAAGACATCAACACGTTTCTAGAGACATATGAATTACCTAAACTGAACGAGGAGGACACACACAACTTAAATAAATCAGTTTCAAGCAATGAAATAGAAGAGGTCATCAAAAGCCTACCAACAAAGAAAAGTCTGGGACCAGATGGGTTCTCAGCCGAGTTCTACAAAACCTTTAAAGAAGAGCTCATTCCAATACTTCTCAAAGTATTTCATAAAATAGAAGAGGAGGGAACCCTCTCAAACTCATTCTATGAAGTCAATATCACCCTGATACCTAAACCAGACAGAGACACATCAAAGAAAGAAAATTTCAGACCAATATCCTTAATGAACATTGACGCAAAAATTCTCAACAAAATTTTAGCAAATCGCATCCAAAAATATATTAAAATGATAGTGCACCATGATCAAGTGGGTTTTATCCCAGGGATGCAATGTTGGTTCAACATCCAGAAATCAATAAATGTCATTCACCATATCAATAGACTAAAAGTTAAGAATCACATGATTATTTCAATAGATGCAGAAAAAGCATTTGATAAAATACAGCATCCCTTCATGCTCAAAACACTAGAAAAAATCGGGGTAGTGGGAATATTCTTTAACATTGTAAAGGCCATCTACACTAAGCCCATGGCCAATATCATTCTAAATGGTGAAAAACTGAAAGCATTCCCCCTAAAAACTGGAACAAGACAGGGATGCCCTCTTTCACCACTCCTATTCAATATCGTTCTTGAGACTCTAGCCAGAGCAATTAGACAGACCAAGGAAATTAAAGGAATACGAATAGGAAAAGAAGAACTGAAACTATCCCTATTTGCGGATGATATGATTATATACTTAGAGGAACCAGGAAATTCCACCAGAAAACTCTTAGAACTCATAAGTGAATTCAGTAAAGTGGCAGGTTACAAGATCAATGCTCATAAATCCAATGCATTTTTATACATAAGTGATGAATCCTCAGAAAGAGAAATTATGAAAACTACCCCATTCACGATAGCATCGAAAAAAATAAAATACTTGGGAATCAATCTCACAAAAGAGGTGAAAGACCTCTACAATGAGAACTACAGAACACTAAAGAAAGATATTAAAGAAAACCTTAGAAGATGGAAAGATCTCCCATGTTCTTGGATAGGCCGAATTAATATTGTCAAAATGGCCATACTACCAAAAGTGCTATACAGATTCAATGCAATCCCAATTAAAATCCCAATGACGTACCTTACAGAAATAGAGCAAGCAATCATGAAATTCATCTGGAAGAATAAGAAACCCAGAATATCTAAAGCAATCCTCAGTAGAAAGAGCGAAGCAGGGGGTATCACAATACCAGAACTTCAACTATACTACAAAGCAATAGTAACAAAAACGGCATGGTATTGGTACCAAAATAGACAGGTAGATCAATGGTACAGAATAGAGGACATGGACACAAACCCAAATAAATACAATTTTCTCATACTAGACAAAGGGGCCAAAAATATGCAATGGAGAAAAGACAGCCTTTTCAACAAATGGTGCTGGGAAAACTGGAAAACCATATGCAACAGAATGAAATTAAACCCCTATCTCTCACCCTGCACAAAACTCAACTCAAAATGGATCAAGGACCTTGGAATCAGACCAGAGACCCTGCAGATTATAGAAGAAAAAGTAGGTCCAAATCTTCAACTTGTTGGCTTAGGATCAGACTTCCTTAACAGGACTCCCATAGCACAAGAAATAAAAACAAGAATCAATAACTGGGATAGATTCAAACTAAAAAGCTTTCTCTCAGCAAAGGAAACTATCAGTAATGTGAAGAGAGAGCCTACAGAGTGGGAGAATATCTTTGCCAATCATACTTCAGATAGAGCGCTAATATCCCGAATCTATAAAGAACTCAAAAAACTCTACACCAAGAATACAAATAATCCAATCGACAAATGGGCTAAGGAAATGAACAGACACTTCACAGAAGAAGATGTACAAGCAATCAACAGATATATGAAAAAATGTTCAACATCTCTAGTCATAAGAGAAATGCAAATCAAAACTACCTTAAGATTTCATCTCATCCCAATTAGAATGTCGATTATCAAGAACACAAGCAACAATAGGTGTTGGCGAGGATGTGGGGAAAAAGGTACACTCATACATTGCTGGTGGTGTTGCAAATTAGTGCAGCCACTCTGGAAAGCAGTATGGAGATTCCTCAGAAAGCTTGGAATGGATCCACCATTTGACCCAGCTATCCCACTCCTTGGCCTATACCCAAAGGACTTAAAATCAGCATACTACAGAGATACAGCCACATCAATGTTCATAGCTGCTCAATTCACAATAGCCAGATTGTGGAACCAACCTAGATGCCCTTCAGTTGATGAATGGATAAAGAAACTGTGGCATATATATATATATATATGCCACATATATATATATATATATATATAAAAAATGGAATGCCATATATATATAAAATGGAATTTATATATATATATATTTATATATATATAATGGAATATTACTCTGCCATGAAGAATGATAAAATTATGGCATTTACAGGCAAATGGATGAAATTGGAGGATATCATGCTAAGTGAGATAAGCCAATCTCAAAAAAACTAAAGGACGAATGATCTCGCTGATAAGTGGATGAGGACATATAATGGGGGGGAGGAGGGTTTAGCGTTAGGGTTAGGGTTAGGTTTAGGGTTAGGGATAAGGAGGATGGTAAGAATGGAGAAAGGAAGGACTGTATAGAGGGAAAAGAGGAGTGGGAGGGGTGGGGGGAAGGGAAAAAAATAACAGAATGAATCAAACAACATTGCCCTATGTAAATTTATGATTTTTAATTAAAAAAAAAGATGCTTAATATCACTAGTCATAGGAAAAAGTAAATCCCAACCATATTAAGATAACAGTTCATACCCACTATTTAAAAAATCAGAGAGGGGGGATAATAACAAATGCTTGTTAAGGATATAGAAAAAATGAAGGCCTAAAAAGTAATAAGATAATAAAAAACACAGTAGCTATTTCTGGAATACATAAATGAGTATCTGGCATTATGATAAGCTCTAAGCATACAAATGAGAAGAAGGGAAATGGGTCCATGTGTTCCTCCCCTTATGTAGTATTCAATATTTGGGGGAAGTAAATATTTAAATAGTGATTTATTACAGTCAGAGAAGTATAGGGTATTATTGGAGCTCGTGGAACAAAACCTAGTTTGGTAAGAAGGGCCACTGTCTGAAATCTCACGTACAGGACTTGAAGGCTAGGGAAGGGGCAGGGAGCCAGACTGTTCTATGCTCAGGGAAGAGTCTGTGCAAAGTCCCCAGGGGCAAGAAAGAGCAGGTAAATTGTAGGACTGGAACATAGGGCAGTGAGATAGGAGGAGTACAGTAGTGCTGAGACTTTAGAAGTAAGCAGGGTCTGTACCAAGAATAAGAGCTCACTTTTGTCCTCACCCCTTAGGAGACTTCATCCCAAGGATTTCAAATACCTTCTCAAACTGGGATCTCTTAAATTAATATTTGCCATGACCTGCATGGTCAAACCCTAGAAATCAGCCAGGGATGATGGGAGATTAAGGAAGACACACAAACACTTATAGAGAGAAATGTGGGACTAAGTGGGACCCCAACCTCTGATGAAGGAACAATGACCCTGAGCTAGCTCTGCACATTTATTATACAGGGTCTCACAATCAGGAACTTGATGTACATTGTTGTTTGCACACTAAAAATTTGCAGAACTAGAAATATTTTTGTAGCTATTGTACTGTGGCAGTGCTAGGATCTTCCTGTTATTATCCTGCTATACCCAGGAAGCCCATTGTCCACAGAGTTTCTGCAAAGCAGGCAGGTTTAAAGGTTGTAGTGCTTGCAAGATATTATCATTATCTTGTTATGTCAGAATTCTCTACCCCTGGCAGCTGGTGCCTGGGCTCAAGGTCAAGACTGTTATTGTTCTGTACCTTTGCACCAAACTTCCTCAGGCAGGGCATTACCATAGTTCCTGGGCAATCTCATCCTGCACCTTTGCATGAAAGTTCCCAGGCAAAGCACAGCCACAGCTCCAAAGCAGCCAAAGACCATGGTCCAAGTCACAGCTCTCCACAAATATAATTATCCCACAACTTCCCCCTGAATTACACAGTGTGTACTCGACTGCTGCTCAGCTGCTACCTAACCACTTGGATATCTAACAATCCTCATGTGTAACACCTGCCCAGATATGTTTCTCCCTCAGGTGCCTCTTTCAATACATGTCAGCACCATTCTTCCTACTGCTTTTCTCTTTTTTTGTCATATCCACATCCAATTCATCAGCATACACAGCAGATTTCTTCTTGAAAATATACCCAGAATTTTTCTACGTTTTATACTTGGACACACTTTTCTAGAGGACAGAAGCTCCACGAGGCTTGGTTGAAAATTTCCAAGCTCCTTAAACCCTAGTCTTGCCAGGTGTGGTGGGGCACACCTGTAATTCCAGTGACCCCAGAGGCTGAGACAGGAGGATTGCAAGTTCAAGGTTGACCTCAGCAACTCAGAGAGACCCTAAGCAACTTAACAAGACCTTATCTCAAAATAAAAAATAAAATTTAAATGGCCGGGGATTTAGCTCAGTGGTAAATCCCCAGTACCCTTCCCCCACTGCAAAAATTATTTAAAACCCATCTGGAACTGGTTCTCTGGTACTTCTGCCCACGTTCCATTTGTGAAAGCAAGTTGCAAGGAGAAGCTTAACATTAAGAGGTTAAGGAAGTATACATTCCCAAAGCGAATTAGGGAATTAATCAGTGAAACAAGAGAAGGATAAAGTGTGCATAATACAAGCTTCCACAGACTACCACACACCAACATTATTTTGTCTATTCACCGTCTCATCTTAGATTCTAGTTTCTAGCCCATTCTTTTTCTAATTTCTTTCATGTAGTGTCTATATTAGTTTCCTAGGGTCACCATAACAAAGTACCATACACTGGATAACTTAAAATGACAGAGATTCGTTCTCTCACACTAAGATGTCGTCCTGTTCCCTCCAAATCCTTCAGGAGAGGATCCATCATCGCCTCTCCCAGCTGTGGTAGTTCCAGGTACTTCATGACTTAAGGCAGCCTCACTCCTGCGTCTGCCTCCACCTTCACATGGCTTCTTCCCTTTGCCTGAAGAATTCCTGTAGACCCCGACCTATAGGGCCATGAATATTCAGGGACCATAGGGTTGAAATATGTCCCTCAAAAATATATGTTAAAACCCTGACCTCAGTACCTATGAATCCGACCTTATTTGGAAACAAGGTCTTTACATATTCAATCAAGTTCAGATGAGATCATCTTAAATAGAGTGGACTCTAGTTCAATATGGATTAGGACATGAAGATTCAGACACACAGAGAAAAGATGGCTATGTGACAAAAAAGGCAAAGTTCGGATTGATGCATGAACAAGTCAAGAAACACCAGATTGCCCACAAGCCACCAGAAGCCAGGATGAAGTGAGCAAGGATTCTACCTGGAGGTTCAGAGGAAGCATGGGCTCCAATGATAAACCCATCACTTTTTCAGAATGTTTGAGATATTCAAATGTCAGTATACTCAAATATTTGTTCTTTTAATTTAGACAGTTGTAGAACGACTTAAATTTCTGAACCTAAGAAGAGCAGCTGTTTTGACCAAACTTCAGAGTGCAGAGGAAGAAATCAATGACATATTAGAAAATGTAAGTTATGCTTAACTGCTTAAAAATCTGTGTTCAATGTGTGTTGTAAACTTAGTTTGTATCTTTTCAAGTTCTAAAAGAAATTTCAGAATACCTTTTATAAAAATGGAGTTGACTTCTGGGAAGAAGCTATAATATTAACACAATATTTTTTTTTGCAAATTATAACTTTATTACCAAATATTCTTGTCGAAAATACAAATATTGAGATCTGTTAAGTAGATAATAACCAACATTTTTTTAGGTCTAAGAAAAGAGTACATTGCACATGGCATCACATTTGGCCATAGTAAGTTCTGGAGAATTAATGAAATACTATAGTAAGAAAAAGTGCAACTCTGAGTATGGAAGGAAGTGTGTTGGTGCCTTTATTAAGCAATAAAACACTGAATATATTCCCAAGGAATTTCGTGGCATCACATTCTTAAAACAACTGAGTTGGATGCAGCATTCTTCCTTTTACTTTTTTATTTTTTTTATCCCCCACCTCCACCCCCATTATATATCATCATCCACTTATCAGGGAAAACATTTGGCCTTTGGCTTTTTTGGGATTGACTTATTTCACTTAGCATGATATTCTCAAATTCCATCCATTTATCTGCAAATGCCATAATATTATTCTTCTTTATGGCTGAATAATATTCTTCTTTTTTTTTTTATTGTAAACGAATGGGATACATGTTGTTTCTCTGTTTGTACATGGCGTAAAGGCATACCATTTGTGTAATCATAAATTTACATAGAGTAATGTTGTTTGATTCATTCTGTTATTTTTTCCCTTCCCCCCACCCCTCCCACCCCTCTTTACCCTCTATACAGTACTTCCTTCCTCCATACTTGCCCCCCTCCCTAACCCTAACTCTAACCCTAACACTAACCCTTCCCTCCCCCCCATTATGTGTCATCCTCCACTTATTAGCGATATCATTCGTCCCTTGGCTTTTTGAGATTGGCTTATCTCACTTAGCATGATATTCTCCAATTTCATCCATTTGCCTACAAATGCCATAATTTTATCATTCTTTATGGCTGAGTAATATTCCATTGTATATATATACCACAGTTTCTTTATCCACTCATCAATTGAAGGGCATCTAGGTTGGTTCCACAGTCTGGCTATTGTGAATTGAGCAGCTATGAACATTGATGTGGTTGTGTCTCTGTAGTATGCTGATTTTAAATCCTTTGGGTATAGGCCAAGGAGTGGGATAGCTGGGTCAAATGGCGGGTCCATTCCAAGTTTTCTAAGGAATCTCCACACTGCTTTCCAGAGTGGCTGCACTAATTTGCAGCCCCACCAGCAATGTATGAGTGTACCTTTCTCCCCACATCCTCGCCAACACCTGTTGTTGCTCATATTCTTGATAATCGCCATTCTAATTGGGGTGAGATGGAATCTTAGGGTGGTTTTGATTTGCATTTCTCTTATTACTAGAGATGTTGAACATTTTTCCATATGTTTGTTGATTGCTTGTACATCTTCTTCTGTGAAGTGTCTATTCATTTCCTTAGCCCATTTGTCGACTGGATTATTTGAATTCTTGGAGTAGAGTTTTTTGAGTTCTTTATAGATTCTGGAGATTAGCGCTCTATCTGAAGTATGATTGGCAAAGATATTCTCCCATTCTGTAGGCTCTTTCTTCGCATTGCTGATAGTTTCCTTTGCTGAGAGAAAGCTTTTTAGTTTGAATCTGTCCCAGTTATTGATTCTTGTTTTTATTTCTTGTGCTATGGGAGTCCTGTTAAGGAAGTCTGATCCTAGAACAACAAGGTGAAGATTTGGACCTACTTTTTCTTCTATAATCTGCAGGGTCTCTGGTCTGATTCCGAGGTCCTTAATCCATTTTGAGTTTAGTTTCGTGCATGGTGAGAGATATGGGTTTAGTTTCATTCTGTTGCATATGGATTTCCAATTCTCCCAGCACCATTTGTTGAAGAGGCTATCTTTTCTCCATTGCATATTTTTGGCACCTTTGTCTAGTATGAGAAATTAGTATTTATTTGGGTTTGTGTCCGTGTCCTCTATTCTATACCATTGATCTACCTTTCTATTTTGGTACCAATACCATGCCGTTTTTGTTACTATTGCTTTGTAGTAGAGTTGAAGATCTGGTATTGCAATACCCCCTGTTTCACTCTTCCTGCTAAGTATTGCTTTAGCTATTCTCGGTTTCTTATTCTTCCAGATGAATTTCATAATTGCTTGCTCTATTTCTGTAAGGTACACCATTGGGATTTTAATTGGAATTGCATTGACTTTGTATAGCACTTTAGGTAGTATGGCCATTTTGACAATATTAATTCTTCCTATCCAAGAACATGGAAGATCTTTCCATCTTCTAAGGTGTTCTTTAATTTCTTTCTTTAGTGTTCTGTAGTTCTCATTGTAGAGGTCTTTCACCTCTTTTGTGAGATTGATTCCCAAGTATTTTATTTTTTTCGAGGCTATTGTGAATGGGGTAGTTTTCCTAATTTCTCTTTCTGAAGATTCATCACTTATGTATACAAATGCATTGGATTTATGGGCATTGATCTTGTAACCTGCTACTTTACTGAATTCACTTATGAGTTCTAAGAGTTTTCTGGTGGAATTTCCAGGTTCCTCTAAATATATAATCATGTCATCAGCGAACAGGGATAGTTTGAGTTCTTCTTTCCCAATTCGTATCCCTTTAATCTCTTTGGTTTGTCTAATTGCTCTGGCCAGAGTCTCAAGAACGATGTTGAATAGAAGTGGTGAAAGAGGGCATCCCTGCCTTGTTCCAGTTTTTAGGGGGAATGCTTTCAGTTTTTCACCATTTAGAATGATATTAGCCATGGGCTTAGCATAAATGGCCTTTACAATGTTAAGGAATGTTCCCACTATCCCTATTTTTTCTAGTGTTTTGAGCATGAAGGGGTGCTGTATTTTATCAAATGCTTTTTCTGCATCTATTGAAATAATCATGTGATTCTTGACTTTAAGTCTATTAATGTGGTGAATTACGTTTATTGATTTCCTGATGTTGAACCAACCTTGCATCCCTGGGATGAAACCAACTTGATCATGGTGCACTATCTTTTTAATATGTTTTTGTATGTGATTTGCTAAAATTTTGTTGAGAATTTTTGCATCGATGTTCATTAAGGATATTGGTCTGAAATTTTCTTTCCTTGATGAGTCTCTGTCTGGTTTAGGTATCAGGGTGATATTGGCTTCATAGAATGAGTTTGGGAGGGTTCCCTCCTCTTCTATTTTATGGAATACTTTGAGAAGTATTGGAATGAGCTCTTCTTTAAAGGTTTTGTAGAACTCGGCTGAGAACCCATCTGGTCCCGGACTTTTCTTTGTTGGTAGGCTTTTGATGACTTCTTCTATTTCAGTACTTGAAATGGGTCTATTTAAATTGTTTATGTCCTCCTCGTTCAGTTTAGGCAATTCATATGTCTCTAGAAACCTGTTGATGCCTTCAAAATTTTCTATTTTGTTGGAGTATAGATTTTCAAAATAGCTTCTAATTATGTTTTGTATTTCAATCCTGTCTGTTGTGATATTTCCTTGTTCATTCCGAATTTTAGTGATTTGGTTTTTCTCTCGTCTTCTCTTTGTTAGTGTGGCTAAAGGTTTATCAATTTTGTTTATTTTTTTCGAAGAACCAACTATTTATTTTGTCAATTTTTTGTATTGTTTCTTTTGTTTCAATTTCATTGATTTCAGCTCTGAGTTTAACTATTTCCTGTCTTCTACTACTTTTGGTGCTGTTCTGTTCTTCTTTTTCTAGGGCTTTGAGCTGTAGTGTTAGGTCGTTTATTTGTTGAGTTTTACTTCTTTTATTAAATGCGCTCCATGAAATAAATTTCCCTCTAAGTACTGCTTTCATAGTGTCCCAGAGATTTTGATATGATGTTTCTTTGTTCTCATTTACCTCTAAGAATTTTTAAATTTCCTTCCTAATATCTTCTGTTATCCATTCATCATATAATAGCATATTGTTTAATCTCCAGATGTTGGAATAGTTTCTGTGTTTTACTCTTTCATTTATTTCTAACTTCAATCCATTATGATCTGATAGAATACATGCTAGTGTCTCTATCTTCTTGTATTTGCTAACATTAGCTTTGTGGCATAATATATGGTCTATTTTAGAGAAGGATCCATGTGCTGCTGAGAAGAAAGTGTATTCGCTCTTGGTTGGATGGTATATTCTATAAATGTCCGTTAAGTCTAAATTATTGATTGTGTTATTGAGATCTATGGTTTCTTTGTTCAATTTTTGTCTGGAAGATCTGTCCAGTGGTGAGAGAGGCGTGTTAAAATCACCTAGTATTATTGTGTTATGGTCTATTTGGTTTCTGAAATTGAGAAGGATTTGTTTGACATACATGGATGAGCCACTGTTTGGGGCATAGATGTTTATGATTGTTATATCTTGCTGATTTATGGTTCCCTTAAGCAGTATGAAATGACCTTCTTTATCCCTTCTGACTAACTTTGGCTTGAAGTCCACATTATCGGAAATGAGGATGGATACTCCAGCTTTTTTGCTGAGTCCATGCGCATGGTTTGTTTTTCCCCATCCTTTCACCTTTAGTCTATGGGTATCTTTTTCTATCAGGTGAGTCTCTTGCAGGCAACATATTGTTGGATCTTTCTTTTTAATCCAATCTGCCAGTCTATGTCTTTTGATTGATGAATTCAGGCCATTATCTTTCAGGGTTATTATAGAGATATGATTTGGTTTCCCGGTCATTTGGTTCATTTTTTAAATTTTATTTATGTATTTGTTTGACACAACTTGGTTCCTCCTTTATTTGACAATTCCTTTAGGATAATTCCTCCCTTTGCTGATTTGCTTCTTTGTTTTTCATCTCTTCCTCATGGAATATTTTGCTGAGAATGTTCTGTAATGCTGGCTTTCTTTTTGTAAATTCTTTTAGCTTTTGTTTATCATGGAAGGATTTTATTTCATCGTCAAATTTGAAGGTAAGTTTTGCTGGGTATAAGATTCTTGGTTGGCATCCATTTTCTTTCAGGGCTTGAAAAATGTTGTTCCAGGCCCTTCTAGCTTTTAGGGTCTGGATTGAAAAATCTGCTGATATCCGTATTGGTTTCCCCCTGAATGTAATTTGGTTCTTTTCTCTCACAGCCTTTAAAATTCTGTCTTTATTTTGTATGTTCGGTATTTTCATTATAATGTGCCTTGGTGTGGGTCTGTTGTAATTTTGTGTATTTGGAGTCCTATAAGCCTCTTGAACTTGATTTTCCATTTCATTCTTCAGATTTGGGAAATTTTCTGATATTATTTCACTGAATAGGTTGTTCATTCCTTTGGCTTGTTTCTCTAGGCCTTCCTCAATCCCAATAATTCTTAAATTTGGCCTTTTCATGATATTCCATAGTTCTTGTAGATTCTGTTCATGATTTCTTACCATCTTCTCTGTTTGTTCAACTTTGTTTTCAAGGTTAAATATTTTGTCTTCAATGTCTGAGGTTCTGTCTTCCAGGTGTTCTATCCTACTGGATATGCTTTCTATGGAGTTCTTAATTTGGTTTATTGTTTCCTTCATGTCAAGGATTTCTGTTTGGTTTTTTTTCAATATCTCTAACTCTTTATTGAAATGATCTTTTGCTGCCTGTATTTGCTCTTTTAACTGTCGATTGGTGCGATCAATCAATGCTTGCATTTGCTCTTTCATCTCATCATTCAGTGCGTGTATTTGCTCTTTCATCTCATCGTTTGCTTCTCTGATCATTTTAATTATGTACATTCTGAACTCCTTTTCTGTCATTTCTTCTGCCATGCTGTCACTGGGTTTTATTGATGTAACATCTAGATTTGTTTGCAGCATTTTCTTTCCTTGTTTTCTCATATTGTTCAGGTATCAGAGGACCGCTGAGATATTGCAGATTTCCTCTATTGACTTACAATGTCCCTGAAGATTTCTATATATATCCCCCCTTAGCCTTCAGTAGGCTGAAGTCTTGGAGGAAGTTGATAATGCGGTGCTCCACAAGGAAGCTGCCTCTCTAGGAGTGGTGGCCTTCAGGTGGGGTATATTCCCTGCTAGTGGGCAGAGGTGCCTCCACTTGTTGACCAATGGTCATCCAAAGGGGACCTAGGCTGTGGGCTGAGGCAAGGCCTGTTTGGGCCTGAGTCTCTGGTTTTACCGTCCTTGTGGGGAAACCTCACCCAGCAGGGAAGACTCACCCGGTGGGGAGGTCTCGCTGGTCAGTTCCCTCCTAGAGGTTCCCCTCAATTTACAGCTACCGCCTGGGCTGGGCTGCCTTCCTCTGCAAAGTTCCCAGGGGCCCGGCCCTACCTCCTGGGCCTGGGAGCCTCACCCTTTGCAGATGACTCTCCTTAGGCTGCCCTTCCTCAGAGAATCTGCCCGCAGGCCTGGAACCTTCGCTCCGCCCTAAGCCTGTCTCTGTGTGGCTCTTCCACCAAGAAGCCTCCTAGATCCTGGGACCCTGCTCTGCACCTAATCGCCTGGCTATGCGGCCCCTCCTCTGAGCAGCCACCTGGGGCCCTGTACAATCGCTCTGAATCCCAGAGACCCGCCACACGCCTCTTCCTCCAGACAGCCGCCCAGTATTCCGGTGCGGTCACTAGGAGTCCAAGAAACTCACTGCGTGCCTCCACCTCCACCAACCCCCCGTAGCCCTGGGCAATCAATCACTCCGAGTCAAGGTGACCCTCCCCGTTCCTCCTCCTTCTCCAGATAACCCCCCGGGTGTTCCGGAGCGGTCGCTCTGAGTGGCTCTGAGTCCACGTGACCCGCAGCACGGGTCCTCTGGGCAACCGCCCAGAGCTCTGGTGCGGCCACTCAAGACCAAGCGTCCCACCACGCTTCTCCTCCAGGCAGCCCCCCTGTGTTCAGGAGCTGTCACTTTAAGTCCAAACAACTCACCACTCGCCTTCTCCTCTGAGCAGCCGCCTGGAGCGCTAATGCAGTCACTGCGAGTCCAAAGGACCCGCCGCGCTCCTCCTCCTCCTCCTCCTACTCCTCCGGGCACGCCCCGGGGTTCAGAAGTGGTCTGAGTCCAAACAGCTCGCCACGCAGCCCCTTCTCTGGCAACCGCCTGTAGCTCTGGTGTAGTCACCCCGAATCCAAGCGGCCGCGCTCCTCTTCCTCCTCCTCGTCCTCAGGGCAGGCCCCGGTGTTCAGAAGCGTCGTTCTGAGTCCAAACAGCTCGCCGCGCAGCTTCTCCTCTGGCAACCGCCTGTAGCTGTGGTGCAGTCACTCCGAATCCAAGTGGCCACGCTCCTCCTCCTCCTCCTCAGGGCAGGCCCCGGTGTCCTGAGTCCACACAGCTCTCCTCGCCACTCTTCCCCTGGGCAGCCGCCGGAGCCCCAGTGGTTGCTCCGAGTCCCAGCGCTGTGCCGAGCGGCCTCCTTTACGGCGCTCCCAGCTGTCCGAGTTCACTGCTCCAGCGGGGGAAGGGGCGTCTCGCCGGCAGCTCTACTTCACAACGTTTCCTGCGTTCCGGGACCACCGTCCCATCCGGGATGCCTCCCCAGGGGGTGAGAGTCACCCAGCTGCTTTGAGTTGGTCCCAAGCGTCTCAATATCTCCTCTTTTGAATCCTGAGTCCTGGAGCAACATGAAATGCAGCCACCCTCTAGGCCGCCATCTTGAAACCCCCTCTAATATTCTTCTTTATGGCTGTATAATATTCTATTGTGTATATATACCACAGTTTCTTTATCCATTCATCTGTTGAAGGGCATCTAGGTTGGTTCCACAATCTAGCTATTGTGAACTGAGTTGCTATAAACATTAATGTGGCTGCATTACTGTAATGTGCTAATTTTAAGTCCTTTGGGTATAAACCGTGGAGTGGGATAACTGGGTCAAAAGGTGGGTTCATTCCAAGTTTTCTGAGGATTCTCCACACTGCTTTCCAGAGTGGCTGCACCAATTTGCAACTCTACCAGCAACATAAAAATTTGTATATATACCATAGAATGAGTTTGGAAGGGTTCCCTCCTTTTATATTTCCCGGAATACTTTGAGGAGTATTAGTATTAGTTCTTCTTTAAATGTCTTGTGGAACTCGGCTGAGAATCCATCTGGTCCTGGGTTTTTCTTGGTTGGTAGGCTTTGGATGGCTTCTTCTATTTCAGTGCTTGAAATTGATCTGTTTAAATTGTGTATGTCTTCCTGATTTGGTTTGGGAGGATCATATGTCTCTAAAATTTTTCAATGTCTTTCATATTTTCTATTTTGTTGGAGTATAGATTTTCAAAGAAGTTTCTCATTATGTTATGTATTTCAGTGGTGTCTGTCATGATCTTTCCTTTTTAATCACAAATTTTAGTAATTTGAGTTTTCTTTCTCCTTCTCTTCATTAGTGTGGCTAATGGTTTATCAATTTTGTTTACTTTTTCAAAGAACCAACTTTTTGTTTTGTCAATTTTTTGAATTTTTTCTCTTGTTTCAATTTCATTGATTTTTAATTATTTCCTGTCTTCTACTATTTTTGGTGTTGATCTGTTCTTCTTTTTCTAGGGCTTTAAGATGTAATGTAAGGTCATTTAGTTGTTGACTTTTTTTTTTTAATGTATGAACTCAATGCAATGAACTTTCCTCTTATTACTGCTTTCAGAGTGTCCCAGAGATTTTGCTATATTGAGTTGTTGTTCTCATTTACCTCTAAGAATTTTTTTATTTCTTCCCTGATGTCTTCTGTTATCATTGCATCATTCAATAGCATATTATTTAGTCTCCAGGTGTAGGAGTAGTTTTTGTTTTTTATTTTATCATTGATTTCTAATTGCATTCCATTGTGGTCTGATAGAATACAAGGTAGTATCTCTAATTTTTTTTTTTTTTTGTATTTACTAATGGCTTCTTTGTGGCAGAGCACATGATCTATTTTGGAGAAGGATCCATGAGCTGCTGAGAAGAAAGTGTATTGGCTCGATGATGAGTGAAGTACTCAAGTTAGGTCTATATCATTATTGTATTATTTAGTTCTATAGTTTCTTGTTCAGTTTTTGTTTGGAGGATCTATCCAGTGGTGAGAGTGATGTATTAAAGCCATCCACTATTACTGTGTTTTGATCTATTTGATCTTAAAATTGAGAAGGGTTTGTTTGATGTACATAGATGCTCCATTGTTTGGGGCATAAATATTTTAAATCATTATGTCTTGCTGGTTTATGGTTTCCTGTAGCAGTATGAAACGTCCTTCTTTTTCCCTTCTAACTTAGCTTTGAAGTTCATTTTATCTGATATGAGGATGGAGATACCTGCTTTTTACTGAGTCCATGTGCATGGTATGTTTTTTCCCATCCTTTCACCTTTAGCCTGTGAATGTCTTTTTCTATGAGGTGAATTTCTTGAAGGCAGCATATTGTTGGGTCTTCCTTTTTAATCCAATTTGCCAGTGTATGTCTTTTGATTAATGAGTTTAGGCCATTAACATTCTGGATTATTATTGTGATATGATTTGTATTTGTGGTCATTTTGGCTTATTTTTGGTTTTTAACTTGATTGGTTTCTCCTTTGACTGACTTTTCCTTTAGGGTAGTTCCTCCCTATGCTGACTTGTATTGTTGTTTTTCACTTCCTCCTCATGAAATATTTTGCTGAGAATGTTCTTTAGTGCAGGCTTCCTATTTGTAAATTCTTTTAATTTTTGTTTATTGTGGAAAGATTATATTTCATCATCAAATCTGAAAGTTAGTTTTGCTGGGTATAGGATTCTTGGTTGACATTCATGTTTTTTCAGAGCTTGAAATATATTGTTCCAGGCCCTTCTAGTTTTTAGGGTCTGGGCTGAGAAATCTGCTGATATCCATATTGGTTTCCCCAATATGTAATCTGACACTTTTCTCTTGCAGACTTTAAAATTGTCTCTTTATCTTGTATGTGAAGTATTTTCATTATAATGTGCCTTGATGTGGATGTGTTGTAATTTTGTGCACCTGGTGTTCTTTAAGCCTCTTGTATTTGATTTTCCACTTCATTGTTCAGGTTTGGGAAATTTTCTGATATTATTTCATTGAACAGGTTGTTCATTCCTTTGGTTTGTATCTCTGTGCCTTCCTCAATCCCAATAATTCTTAAATTTGGTCTTTTCATGATATCCCATAATTGTTGGTTCCACTCATGATTTCTTTCCATCTTCTCTGTTTGGCCAACTTTATTTTCAAGTTAACTATTTTGTCTTCATTGTCTGAGATTCTATCTTCTGCAAGATCTATTCTGTTGGTGATGCTTTCTATTGAGTTTTTAATTTGGTTTATTGTTTCTTTCATTTCAAGTATTTCTGTTTGTTTTTTTTTTTTCAAGGATCTCTCCCTTTATTGAAGTGCTATTGTGCTTCCTGCATTTGCTCTTTTAACTGTTTATTGGAGTGATCATGCATTGTCTGCATTTGCTCTCTAATTTCATCTTTTGCTTCATGGATCATTTTAATTATGTAGATTCTGAACTCTTTTTTTTTTTGTCATTTCTACTACAATATTCTTTAAGATACTAACTACAACACAACAAAACTTTTGAAACAAAAACAGGCCAGTCATGGCAGTGCATGCCTGTAATCCAAGTGGCTTGGAAGGCAGAGGCAAGAGGATCACAAATTCAAAGCCAGCCTCGGCAACTTAGCAAGGTCCTAAGCAATTTAGTGAGACCTGTCTCAAAATAAAACATAATAGGGGCTAGGGATGTGACTCATCCTAATGACATACCACCTCATACCCATTAGGTTTGGCTCTTCTTCAAAAAATTGGAAAAAAGCATTGACTTATTGGAACCTTCCTGCATTGCTACTGGGGACATAAAATGGGACATCTACTGTTTAAAATGGTTTAATAGTTCCTCAAAAAGTGAAACAAAGAATCACCATATGATCCAGCAGGTCCACTTTTAGGTATTATCCAAAAAGAAATTGAAAGTAGAAACTCAATTAGATACTTGTATTCCAGTGTTTATAACAATTATATTCTCCATAACCAGAAGGCAGAAACATCCCAATTTCCATAAATGGATGAATGGATAAACAATATATGTATATACATATGATAGAATATTATTCAGCCTTAAAAAGGAATGGAATTCTTCTTTTTAAATTTTGATTCATCATACACAAATGGGGTACAACTATTGTTTCTCTGGTTGTACACAAAGTAGAATCACACCATTTGCTCAATCATACATGTACATAGGGTAATGAAGTTTGTCTCATTCTATTATTTTTCCTTTCCCCCACCCTTACTCCTCATTTTCCTCTCTACAATCCATCCATCCTCCAATTTTGCCTCCCTCCCACCCAGGAAAGAAATTCTGATACATGCTAGATCCCCAGTACCACCAATGTTAGAAACTTTGTAGAATCTGATATTTGCAGCAGCAAATATTTTCTATCCCATACTCATTCTACCTTATAATAGAAAATGTTAGTAAAATTGAAAAAAGAATTTTTAAATGAAATGAAAATTAGTCTTATTAAACCTAGGACTAGTATGAAATGTTGAATTAAGAAAGAGGCCCAAGGGCTGGGGTTGTGGCTCAGTGGTAGAGCTCTTGCCTAGCATGCATGAGGTACTGGGTTGGATCCTCAACACCAAATAAAAATAAATAAATAAGTAAAGGTATTTTTAAAAAAATAGAAAGACCCAGATTTGCATTCTACATTATTTCTTAGGTAGTAAAGCATTGTCAAATAAGAAACAAAATATTAGATACCACTTTCAGCATAATTTATGCCCTCTTTTAAAAAAAATTGTTCATTCTATTTTGTTATACATGACAGCAGAATGCATTTTGATTCATTGTGTAAAACTTTTCACCCTCATTTTTTAACATAGTATTTGTGATTTGCAGGAGGAGCTATTTCGTACTCTCTCAACTTATAAACTTATTGCACCAAGATATAGATGGCGCAGAAGCAGATGGGGACGTATGTGTCCTGTGGCTTTAAAAGAAGGTAACCTTTTTTCAGGATTACCAGATTTTTCTGTGAGGTAAGTAAGATTTTCAGAACTTAATTTTAAAACTTGTCTACGTGTGTTTTCAGTTATTTATTTATTGTTATGATTTTTTTTAAGTTTTCTAGGTAAAATGTACTGTCTTTCATCAGAAGAAACATTAAAAAAATTTTTATTGAACCCACGTCCCTATCTTCTTCCGCCTATGCCAGCACCACCATGTAAAGTATTCATATTTGGACCTCAGTATTCAGGGAAAACAACACTTAGCAATTTGATTGCAGAATATTACAAAGGAAAGGTAACTACCTACTTATCTACCCATCTATCTATCCTTGATTATAATTCGTAGAATTTTATTTGTATGGTTTTCTTCATTTTATACTGTCAACTGGGAAATTGCTCCACCAAGCTCCCAGTAGGAAAGAAATCTTTCCTCCTTCCAGTTATTGGCACTTCTTTCCAGACCATAGGTCCTCCTCCCTCCTAGAAGCCCTCAGATTTGAATGCCCTGTCACCCAGAGATGCCACCTGTCACCTTTCTTGGTTCCACCCCTCTGGTTTCCTAGGTTTCATTCCTGCTTTACTCTCAGTCTCTCCACAATCTCACTTCTGCCCTGATCCTCAGCAATTTCAACATCTGAGATCAAAATGATCCTTCCAACTCTCTGGCCTGTCAGTTCCTTGACCTTTTCTCCCCCAGTGCTCTGTTCTCTACTAAGTAAAGGGAGAGAAATTATTTTTAGTTTAGACTGGAGTGACAGCAGTAAAAGGTAGTAAGAAGCAAGCAGATCTGGGATATAACTTGAAAGCAGAGCCAGGAGTTTTGATGAGAGCTTGGAATGCAGAGAAATTATAAGAAGGTCAGTGTATCTACAGTGTTACCATGAAAGGAGGAGGAGCATCCAATGGTGGGCGAAGATGTAGTCAGAGCAGTGCAGGTCATGGGAAGGTTTTGGAGTAATTCAAAAATCCTGTTAGATTTTTAAGCACAGGAGTGACATTTTCAATTTGCTTTTAACTTTTTTTTATTATAAAATATGACAAATATACAGAAAAGTGAAACTCCATGAATATCATAAAATAACCTCGCTATATAACCATCACCCAGATCAAATAGGAAATGTTTCCAACACTCCAGAAGCCTTCTCCATGCCTCTTCCCATTATAAGTCTCCAAACAACCCCATCACTACAAAGGAGGTAACTGCTGCCTGTATTATGGTATTTCTTCCACACTTCCATGGTTTTATCATATCAGACATCATGGGTTAGTTTTGCATGTTTTTTGAACTTTGTGGGCTTAAACAATTTATGTTCTCTGTGCCTGGCTACTTTCACTTAATATTATGATTGTGATATTTATTCATGTTATTTATATAGCTATTGCTTAATCATCTTATGATAAAACAATCAACAGATAAATTATATCATATCCATATTTCAGTGTTAATAAAACTCAGTGAATATCATTTATCTGTATTTGAGGGTTAATAAAACTTTGTGCTTTATGAATAATACTGCTATCCATATTCTTATATGTGTCCCATGGAGCATACATGTATATATTTATGTTTTAGAGATAAATCCAGGAGGACAATTTCTGGGACATAGACGTGTGCCTATGGTTAACTTAGTAGGTGATTCCAGAATAGTTCTACTAATTTATAATTCTATCAGCAGGGTATGCATGTTCTGTTTTTCCAGGGTCCTGCCAATTCTTGTTGTGATCTTTCTGATCTTATCCATTCTAGTGGGTATTTAATAATATCTCACTGTAGTTTTAATTTACATTTCTCTTATGACTGATGAGGTTGACCATTTTTCAAATGCTTACTGGCCATTCAGATGTTATCTTTCATAAGTGTTTGTTCAAGTGTCCTGCCCACTTTTATTGTGTATTATTACATGCTATTAGTAGGAGTTACATTGTCTTCAGACCAAGTTTTTTGTTGATTTTAAGGAGAACAGATGTTTTCTATCACCCTGTGGTTTGCTGTTTTGCCTTTTTATTGGCATTTGTCAATGAACACAGGTTCTTGATTTTAGCGGGGAATAATTCACCAACCTTTTCCTTTTTCATCAGTGCTTTTATGAGTCACATTTAAGAAAGAAATTTTTACTTGCCAAGCATCATGAAAATATTATAATAACTTCTAAAAATTTTATTTGAACTTCTACATTTAGGTACAAAATACACCTCAAATTGACTTTCTTGTGATGGGACATATGGAATAAATTTTACCTTTTCCCATATGGATATCCAGGTGTCCCAGGATCATTTAAGAAAAAAACCTGTCCTTCATCCACTGTTTATCATGCTCCCTTTGTTTTAAATCATGTTTTAATACATGTGTACCTGTGTGGGGGCTCTATGGTCTATTCCATCATTCTGTTTTGCTATTTTTCTCCCAATGCTATGTTGACAAATTGTTTTAGCTCTCCAGTTAGTCCCAATGTCAGATAGAGCAAGGTCTTTCATCCTATTACTCTCTTTCAGAAGTACATTAACTATTTGTGGTTCTTTGTAATTTTATATAGAAAAATATTTTGGAATTTTAATTGGGATTGCATCAGATATATAAATCAGTTGGGAGAATGGGCATCTTCACTCCTCTAGTCCATAAAATTATACTTCACCACTTATTTAACTCTTTTTAAATGATTACAAGTAAAAATTTAAGAGTTTTCTGTATAAAAGTTTGCCTATGTGATATTTTATGGGATATCATAATAAATAAATATTGCCTCTAGATATTTGATGGGATTGGATACTATTATAGATATCATTTTTAACTTATTAAAAGTTTCCCTTCAATTATCTTGACTACTTTTCTTTAAGGAATCACTCAAGACATGATACCTAGCACCACTTCTAATATTAATTGGTATTTTTACTTTTCTTAGTGTAAGGATCTTATTACTTCAAACATAACCTTAAAATGTATTCTCAGATAATATTTTTCTATAAAATCTTGCTTGATTTTTAATATCAAAGCCTCTTAGATTATACAGATACCCTAATATAACATTTTTCAAATACCATTTATGTTTACATCTCCAAAACAAAACTCCATGATTTTATTCAAATATGCAGAAAGAGGATTGTGATACATTCCAACTATAATATCAAAATCATGTGTAGAGGTTTGGAAAATTTCATCATGTGTTTAAAGTCTCAAATGTTGGCCCTAAGAAAGTTCATATTAGTGTATACAGAACAAACGTATGTTACCAGTCATGTTGTTTGATGATCACACAGTGATATTTTAATCATTTACATCAAAACAGAATAATCTATTGCTTGTATTTAAGCATTTTATTGTATTTTAGTAACATGATAGAATTTGGGTCAATATAAAATGCATTATAACCTTCCCATTTAAAATCATGAGAAATTATTATATCTGACTCTCCAAAACTATGAAATAGTGTTTGTCATTTAAGCTAATTTGGGAGGTTATATTTTTTTCAGCAATTAAACACTTAATACACCCCAAAATAGTTTTTAAAGGTGAATGATTATATTTCATCAAAATATAAAACACCTTTCTGATAAAAGTTTTCAGTTTTTAAAAGCTGAAATACAATACCCTGGGGAAAGATCTTTGAAACAAGTATAACTAAAAGAGTGTTTCTAGCACTGTGTATGTAGTGTACCTGTAATCAAAAAGAAAAAGAAAAGCAATAGACAGCTAGAGAACATCACAGAAGATAAATTGCTAATTGGGGAAAAACTTATGAAAAGATACCTAATCTCATTAGAAAATAAGAAAACAAAACATAATAACAGGTTGTAATTTTTCACACTTAAGCATGAAAAAAATAACAACTTTTGTTGCCAAGGAGGGCATGTACAAATGACAAGTTTATAAAACTGTTGGTGGAACTGTAAATTGATGCCATCTTTTCAAAAAGTAATTTTTAAATTTCAGCCATGACAGAGGAACTAGCTCTCCCACTATGTGATCTTTGGGAGAAGAGAAACTCATCAGGCAAGCCCCATGATTACCTCTGCTGTCTGCTGGGACAGTTTCCTCTCTAAACCCATCAGAGCATGGTACTTCCATTGAGCTAAGAATGAGATCGGAAGACTGTGGCCCAGGGTGGGGCTGCATATGCACCACAGGAGTCTTCACAGAGCTTATCTGAGGATGGCTCCGTCAGCATTGTGAATGGAGCAGATACTGGAGGTTGAGCAACTGGAACACATGAGAGCTCTTGTTCAATCAGAAGGGAGACCTTAAACCGCATCAATAGCCAGAACATGGGGCTGACATACCATAAGGTCATACATTAGGAGTAAGCATCACAGCCTAGACTAAGGTCTACTCTATGCCCACCCTGACAGAACCTACAACCAACCATTCCTGAATACAACCTGAGAATGAATTTGGAGATTGAGTTCTCCAATTGAGAAACACCTTGGACTTTCCAAATATTGCATCTAACAAAGCACAGAATTTCAAATGTGATAAATCGATAATTGAACTGCCAGGTAGAACAAAAACCGCAACAGTCTTCAGGGGAAAATGACAGAATCCAAAGCCTAGAACAGAACAGTGTGTCATCCACAATGTAAAGAAAAGTTATAATATATGCAAACAACCAGAAAAATGTAACCCATACCCAAATAAAAGAAAAGAAGGAAAAAGAAAGCAGTAAAAACTGGCCCTGAAATGGGGTAGATTTTGTATTTAGCAGACAAATCTTTAAAGCGGTTGTTTTAAATAGGCTTAAGATCTTTATGAGAGGACAGGGAATCTCATGAAATAAAAGGAAACTGTTAGCACAAAATGGAAATCCTATTGCTAGCATTACAAAACCGATGTGAAATTTTTAATGAATTAGTATAACAGCTGATTTGAGTTTTCTGAAGAACATGAAAAAAGATTTTTAAAAATTCCAGTCTAAAGAACAAAAAAGGTAAAAAATATACATTAAAACAAAAATAAAGAGCAGTCGTGGGATCCATGGGACAAATTAAACGGTCTGCTATATGTTAGTGGATTCCTAGAAAGGGTTGGAATGAGATAGGAAAAAAAAAAATACTGGAAGACATAACTGTCAATATTTCATAAATTAAAAAACAAACAACAACAAAACAATGATAACCCCTTGTAGGTCCAAGAATTTCAGCAAGTCCCAAACAGGAGAAATATAAGGAATATCACACCATATTCAATTGTTGAAAACCTCTAATGCAGCTGCAGAAAAAAAAATGATACTTTAGATTTTTAAAAGATGCAAATAATGATTGATTTATCAACAGAAGCAATGGCAAACAGAAAACAATGAAATAATAATTTCAACAAATAAAAGGGGAAAAGAGTTACTCACTCGTAGTATATCTCAAGTGAAAATGTTCTTTAAAAACGAGATAACTTTTTCACATAGGATCATTTTCCAGCCTTCTGACAATTGAGTATTTCACAGTACCACTACCAAACCAGCTCACCTAAGCACTGTATCTATGCAAATGAAGGTTCCAGTTAATGTCCTCTGGAAGATAAGGACAACTATCAAATGTAGAAACTAGAATGGGATGCTAGAAGAAAAAAGAAAAAGGAACATACAGAAAATGAAAATCATCCTGTGAAATTAAAATAACATACATGAAAAATTAAAGAGAAAGGTTTTTTTATTTTAAAAAATTTAGAAGTATTTAGTAGATATTTAGTAAAAAAATGACAAAGAGATGAAGAAAAAGAATAGGAAAGAAAAAAACTCATGAAATCCATTGTCCAATAAAAATTCTAGAAGGAGATCCCAGAAAGAAGAATATTATCAAAGAAAATTTCCCAGATTAAAGGGCATGTTTCCAGATTGACATGACCCAGTGAGCCAAGCATGGTGGCACACACTTGCAATCCCTGCTACTTGGGAGGCTAAGGCAGGAAGGTCACAAGTTCAAGGCTAGCCTGGACAATTTAACAAGACCCTGTCTCAAAATAAAATAAAATAAAATAAAGGGTGGGGATGTAACTCAGGGGTAGAGCACATGCATGAGGTTCTGGGTTCAATCTCCAGTACCTCAAAAAAAAAAAAAAAAAAAAAAAAAAAAAAAAACCAGAATCATGGGGAAGGGACAGTTCAGAATGGGGCAGGCGATCAGAAGGCTCCAGAAGAGAGAGCTCCAGGGAGAAGATGCTTACTGAATGTGGTCAAATGTATCAAGAGGGGATTTATACTGCAGAGGAAAAGGATGGTAATTCATTATTGATACATACATAGAAAACTAAGCTAATTGAAACAAAACTGCAAGAATAGAAATATAACGGAAATACATACTTAAACTTTTAAAGTTGTTATATAAGCTTAATAATATAAACAATGCATACTATTCTAAAAGTATTATCTAACTCTTTTGAAGGAATGCAGGGAAAGAAATTTGTGTATGCATGTATATGTATCTCAGAGTCCTAACTTGTTTATCTTTTGGAAAAAAGAAGAGTTAAAACCAGATGATTAAAGTGTAAAAACTGAAGTCCAAAAGAAAAATCAGAAGAAATTTTAAAACTTTTGACAGCACATGGAGGAAAACTTTTAGGATATATTTCTCATCTTTGTGTGTATTAGTTATCTATTGCTGCATTAAAAATTATCCCAACTAAGCCATGTACAGTAACACATGCCCTTCATCACAGCTAGTTGGGAGGCCATAGCAGGAGGATCAGATGATGCCAGGAGTTCAAAACCAGTGTGGGCAACATAGCATGACCCTGTCTCCTTAAAAACAAAATCACCCCAAAACTTAGCAGGTTTGAGGTAACAATACACATCTTATCTTGTGTAGTTTCTTCATGTCAGGAATTCGGGAATGACTTAAGTGAGTGACTGTCCTGGATTTTCTCATGATTGTAGTCAAGATGTTGACTGGGGGAGATCCAAGATGGAACTAGGAGGCTGCATTCCTTGTTGCTCTGTGACTCAGGATTCAAGCAGAGGAAATACCTTTCTCTACAAGGCAGCCATCCCTGCCCAGCAATACCCCGCTGCTTACCCCCATTCGTCTGTTCCATCAGACCTCAAATACCTGCCTTTGAAATGCAGATCGTGCTCTGACCGCCGCCTATCCATTTGCCAGTAGGCCTGCCTTTTGCCTGCCCATCACCTGCCTTTTACCTATCCATGGCCCGCCACCCGATATCCATCCACCAATCACCCACCCTTAGCCTGCAGACCTCCTGCAGACTGCCAGTGGATCACCCACTGCCCACTGCCCACTGCTGCCTGGAAGCCCATTGTCACAGTACCCGCAGGTTTGGGTACACGCAGCCACCGCTGTCTTGGGATCCCAGCCAGGGTCTGCAGGTTTACCGCCACAACTGCCACCATCTCAGGGCAGAGCCACCACAATCTGGGCACACTGGCCATGGCCTGAAGATATATTGGGATACCTGCAGATCTGATTGCTCCTAAGGTCTTTCTGCTGAGTGTGCTAGTAGCCACCATCTGGCTGCCTTTTGCAGGGTCAATCCTTTGTGTGAACACATCCCTGGTGGTCTCTCTGCAAGTTGAAAGGGCATTGAGATCTTGGAATTGCAGCAAGGCAGAGCCTGGGGAAGCTGAAGCTCAGGTTCATCAGAATGCAGTTGGGTTTGCATGGGCCAGTCAGGGTCTGGCAAGCCTGTGGAAAACCAGAGACTAGGGGAAATTCCCTGCGTGGAGCACATGTTGCAGAAACTGGAAAAAACTGGGCTCTCTCCAGCCCAGTGAGTTCTGAAGTGTGCAGGGACAGAAGGGGCCAGCTACAAAGGGTGGGAAGACTGGAAGAGGGTGTTGAGGGCATCTTGCTATCAGGTAACCCACCCAACCAGTCTGGCACCCTCTGGACTGGAGCTAACATCAAACTTCAGACAACCCCACCTATTTTTTTTTTTAATTTTTTGTTTTTTTTTTAGTTGTAGATGGACACAATGCCTTTATTTTGTTTATTTTTGTGTGGTGCTAAGGATCAAACCCAGTGCCTAAAGCATGCTAGGCAAGCGCTCTACCACTGAGCCACAATCCCAGCCCAAACCCCACCTATTGGCAAAGAAGGGAAGCTGAGAAAATTTTTGAAAGCCAACAGAAGCAATTGTTCAATTTTCCACTGAGACTTTCCTTTTGTCTTTTTTCTTTCTTTCTTCCTTTCTTTGTTTTTCTTTTTCTTTTTGGCCTCTTTCTCACACCTCTACCATCTTTCAATCCAAATATTTTTCATGCATCAATTTATTGAGGAATGGAATGTCTGAATAGTATATTACAGTTTTGTCGTATATTCTTATATTTCTACTTTTTAAAAACCTGAATATATTTTTTCTCTCACCTATATGTATCCCTGGATTCTCTTTCTCACTTCTCTCATACTAACATCCAACCTCTATTAATTCCTCCCATACTCTTACTAGAAATTTTTACCTCTATCTTCTGTCCTTCTCCCTCATAAACATCACACACTACTTCTGTTCCCTCATTGTCTATCATTTGAAATGGTAAAAACCTTTTAGTAAACTTACTGTTTATATCATAGACAATAATTGAACACTTCATTTCTGTCTATTGTGACAAAACTATAAATGCCTTAATAGGAATCATTTGGTTTAAGGTGGTGTATCATTTGCATTGGGTGCTGTTAATATTGGTCTCCCTGTTAAAGGTGAGGTACTGGAAGCCTTCAGGGACAGGATAGAATCTGTACTGCCTCAGCTCTGTGCCACTAAATGAGAAGACACACAGACAACATGAATAGAAAAGGAAGAAACTATTCCAAATTCTTTCTGTGAGACTAGTATCACCCTGATACTAAAACCAGACAAAGACACATCAAGGAAAGAAAAATTCAGACCAATATCCCTGATCAACATAGATGCAAAAATTCTCAATAAAATTCTGACAAATCACATACAAAAACATATTAAAAAGATAGTGTACCACAATCAAGTAGTTCATCCCAGGAATGCAAGGTTGGTTCAACATACAGAAATCAATAAGTGTAATTCATCACATCAATAGACTTAAGGTTAAGAATCATATGATCATCTCATTAGATGCAGAAAAAGCATTTTACAAAATACAGCACCTTTTCATGTTCAGAACACCAGAAAAATAGGGATAGTAGGATCATACTTCAACGTTGTAAAAGCTATCTATGCTAAGCCCAAGGCCAACATCATTCTAAATGGAGAAAAATTGAAAACATTCCCTCTAAAAATGGGAAAAACACAAGGATGCCCTCTTTCACCACTTCTATTCAATATAATCGTTGAAACTCTAGCCAGAGGAATCAGACAGATGAAAGAAATTAAAGGGATACAAATAGAAAAAGAAAAACTCTCAGCATACTACAGAGATACAGCCACATCAATGTACATAGCTGCTCAATTCACAATAGCCAGACTATGGAACCAACCTAGATGTCCTTCAATTGATGAATGGATAAAGAAACTGTGAGATATAATGGAATATTACTCAGCTATAAAGAATAATAAAATTATGGCATTTGCAGGCAAATGGATGAAATTGGAGAATATCATGCTAAGTGAGATAAGCCAATATCAAAAAAACCAAAGGATGAATGATCTTGCTGATAAGCGGATAATGACACATAATGGGGGTTGGGAGGGGGGCGAGAATGGAGGAAGGAGGGACTGTATAGAGGGAAAAGAGAGGTGGGAGGCGTGAGAGGGAGGAAAATATAACAGAATGAATCAAACATCATTACCCTATGTAAATGTATGATTATGTAAATGGTATGCTGTTACTCCATGTACAGACACAAC
Organism: Sciurus vulgaris; assembly: GCF_902686455.1. Taxonomy (NCBI): domain Eukaryota; kingdom Metazoa; phylum Chordata; class Mammalia; order Rodentia; family Sciuridae; genus Sciurus; species Sciurus vulgaris. Next base: position 55,149,741 of record NC_136467.1, read on the forward strand.
ATGTATCCCATTTGTTTACAATAAAAATAAATTAAAATAAAAAAAGAAAAACTCAAACTATCACTATTTGCTGATGACATGATTCTATAGTTAGAAGATCCAAAAATTCCACCAGAAAACTTCTAGAACTAATAAATGAATTCAGCAAAGTAGGATATAAAATAATACTCATAGATCTAATGCATTTCTATTCATAAGTGATGAATCCACTGCAAGAGAAATTAGAAAAACTACCCCATTCACAATAGCCTCAAAAAATAAAATAAAATACTTGGAAATCAATCTAACAAAAGAGGTGAAAGACCTCTACAATGAAAACTATAGAACACTAAAGAAAGAAATTAAAGAAGTCCTTAGAAGATGGAAAGATCTCCCACGTGTCTGGATAGGCAGATTTAATATTGTCAAAATAGCCATACTACCAAAAGTGTTATACAGATTTAATGCAATTTGTATTAAAATCTCAATGACATTCTTCATAGAACAAGAAAAGCAATCATGAAATTCATCTGGAAAAATGAGAGACCCAGAATGGTAAAAGCAATCCTTAGCAAGAAGAGGCATCACAATACCAGACCTTAAACTGTACTACAGAGCAATAGTAACAAAAACATAATGGTATTGGCACCAAAATAGACAGGTAGACCAATGGTACAGAATAGAAGACACAGAGACAAACTCATACTAGACAAAGGTGCCAAAAACATACAATGGAGAAAAAATAGCCTGTTCAACAAATGGTGCTGGGAAAACTGGAAATCCACATGCAGCAAAAAGAAATTAAATCCCTATCTCTCACCTTGTACAAAACTCAACTCAAAGTGTATCAAAGACTTAGGCACTAGACTAGAGACCCTGTGCCTAATAGATGAAAAAATAGGTCCAAATCTCTACCATGTTGGCTTAGGACCTGATCTCCTTAACAAGACTCCTAAAGTGCAAGAAGTAAAATCAAGAATTAATAAATGGGATGGATTCAAACTAAAAAGCTTTTTTTTTTTTTTTTCAGCAAAGGAAACCGTCAATAACATGAACAGAGGACCTACAGAGTGGGAGAAAACCTTTACCATATGTATGTCAGATAGAGCACTAATCTCCAGGATATAGAGTAAGAATTCAAAAAACTTAGCACCAAAAAACCAATAAACCCAACCAATAAGTGGGCTAAAGAACTGAACAGACACTTCACAGAATAAATACAATCAATCAACAAATATATGAAAAAATGTTCATCATCTCTAGCAATTAGGAAAATGCAAATCAAAACTAAGATTTCATCTCACTAGTCAGAATAGCAATTATCAAGAATAAAAGTAATAATAAGTGTTAGGATGTGGGAGAAAAGGTACACTCATACATTACTGATGGGTCTGCAAATTTGTGCAACCACTCTAGAAAGCAGTATGGAGATTCCTCAGAAAACTTGGAATGAAACCACCATTTGACCCAGCTATCCCACTCCTTGGTTTATACCCATAGGACTTAAAATCAGCATACTACAGTGATGCAACCACATCAATGTTTATAGCAACTCAGTTCACAATAGCTAAACTATGAAACCAATCTAGATGCCCTTCTACAGATGAATGGATAAAGAAAATGTGGTTCATATGCACAATGGAATATTACTCAGCTTTAAAGAAGAATAAAATTATGGCATTTGAAGGTAAATGGATGGAACTAGAGAAGATCATGCTAAGTGAAATTAGTCAATCCCCCAAAACCAAAGGCTGAATGTTTTCTCTTATAAGTGAATGCTGATCCCTAGTGGGTGGGGGGTGATGGAGATGAAGGAACTTTGGATTATGCAGAGGGGAGTGAGGGGATGGGTGGGGAAGTGGGGATGGGAAGGATGGTAGAATGAGACAGACATGTATTACCCTATATACATGTATGATTTTATTACTGGTATGACTCAGCACCATGTACAGTCAGAGAAATGAGAAGCTATGCTCCACTTGTGTACAATGTTTCAAAATGCATTCTACTCTCATGTATAACCAATTAGAACAAATTAAAAAAAAAATTAAAAAGATGTTGACTGCAGCCTAAGTCCTCTGAAGGCTTGGCTGGGCATGGAAGATGGCTCTAGTACATGAATGAGCTCTTTATAGGATTGCTTTTGTGTCCCAGTGACATGGCTACCAGCTTACCTTAGAGAGAATGAACCAAGGATGGACTTAGTCTCAAAAATCACCCACTGTCATTTGTACTATACACTATTCTTTTTTTTTTTTTTTAAACAAACCACTAAGTCCTACCTACACTAAAGAAGAGGACTATGAGGCTTCACTTTGTGAAGGGAGGCACACCAAAGGATTTATAGGCATATTGTAAGCCAGTACAATGTGTGTCAGACAAATAAATTATCATTTTAAAATATAAAGAGACAAATCAGTATGCACATGAAGCCCCAATGGGAAAAAATTAGCACAGGCAATTCACAAGATAGTAGATGTACATAGCCATTTAACATTAGAAAAGGGGGGCTGGGACATAGCTCAGTGAGTGCTTGCCTGCCATGCAAGAGGCTCTGGGTTTGATCTGCAGCATGGAAAAAAAAATTTTTTTAAAGGCTATCACCTCCTTGATAAACAGAGAAATTCCAAATAACTAGAGATATGTCATGTCAATCTCATTGTTACATTTAAAAGATTACTGTTAACACCCAATACTGATGTGTAAATAGAATAGAAAAAAGTACATTCTTACATGTTGCTGAAAAGAGTATCACCATCAGTTGTAGCAACTGGAAACAATGTATACAAGCCTAAAATCCATACATATACTTTGAACTACTGAATTCTACTTTACGGTATTTTTCTAAAGAAACTATCATATCAAGAATATTGCACATAATTGTATTCATCATAGATTAACATATCTAAATATATATTTAAAACATGTATACTTAAATATATTACTGGTATTTTTGTTAAACAAGTTATAATACATTAATCTAATGCAATTCTGTGCATCCATTAAAAAATTATCTGTAGAGGTGGACTTATTGGCATGGATTAAAACAAGATACCTACATGTGAGAGAAGAAGAATGGAAGTAGTAATTTAACTTAAAAGACATATAGAAATCAGAAGAACAAAATTATGACATTTGCAGATAAATGAATGGAGCAGGAGAACATCATGCTAAGTGAAATAAGCCAAACTCAAAAAAACAAAGGCCGAATGTTTTCTCTGATAAGTGGATGCTGATCCATAATGGTGTGGAGAATGGCGGGGAGGGAGGGAATGAAGGAACTTTGAATTGTGCAGAGGGGAGTGAGGGGAGGGGAGAGGAGGGAACTTGGGGATGGGAAGGACAGTGGAATGAGATGGACATTATTACTCTGTATACATGTATGATTACACTATAGGTGTGACTCTGCATCATGTTCAGCCAGAGGAAGGAGAAAATATGCTCCATTTGTGTACAGTGTATCAAAATGCATTCTGCTGTCACATATAACCAATTCGAACAAATTTTTAAAAAATTTTTTAAAGTTTTACAAAGACAATTAGAAATGTGTTTCTAAGATGCGAACATTCAGTATGAAGTTTATTATCTGCCTGACAAAAGATATATACTTAGAACATATAAAGAATTATAAGTCAATTTTTTAAACAAACAGAAGTTGAACATATGTTTAAAATAAAAGTGAATAATCAATCAGCATATAATAGGAAGTTTGAATTTATTAGTGATTAAGAAAATATGAATTTAAACTATTATGAGATACTTCTTCACATCCACTAAAATGACTAAAAGTTCAAAAATTCACAAAGCCAAGTGTTGGTGAGGATATGGAGACACTGAAACATTCATACATTGCTGGTAAAAATGTGAAATTATTCACCCACTCTGGAAACAGTTTGATGGTTAATTATAAAGTCAAATATAATTCTACTCCAAAGTGTTTACCCAAGAGACATGGAAATACATGTCTACAAAAGACTGCCATACAAATGATGATCATGGCTTCCTTCATGATAGTCACAACCTGGACACAGCCCAAATGTCCATCAATATATGAATGGATTAAAAAAAACTATGGTATATTCATACAGTGAAACACTGCTCAGCAATAGAAAGGACATCTGCAATGACGATCATCAAAACCATTCTGACTAATTCATTGAGGAGGAAAAGGCTGAAAAGGATTATATACTATATGATTCTATTTCTATGAAATTCTCGAAAAGGAAAAACTAATTTGTAGTGACAGAATCAGAAAGTGGTTGCCAAGAGCCAGGAATGAAAGCTCGGTGAGGGAGTAGGAGAGGGAAGGAATGAACATAATGGGAACATTTTAGGGTGATATTGAGGCTCTGTATCTTGATTTTGGTGGTGGTTATATGTATTTTTTTGTAAAAACTCATCAAACTGTATGTGTAAATTGCTGCCATCTATTGTATATACTTTATATATACAAAGTTAATTTAATGTGTTTTAATTTTTGTTGATTAAGCCAAAATATATATGTAATCTGAATATATGTATTGTGTATATTCATATATGTGAATATATACATGAAATAGGTACATGAAGAATATGGCTGAATGTCTATTAAAGCTGGTACACAAAGTCAGTGAATTCTGAACATGTTTCCAGAGATACCTGAAATGGTATTAATATTTTTCAAAGATAGAAATAGATAGATGATGCAGATAAATAGGTGAACTGTGTTTAGAATCCCTAGTATCTTGTGTTTTTGTTTTGTTTTGCGGTGCTGGGGATTGAACCCAGGGCCTTGTGCTTGAAAGGCAAGCACTCTACCAACTGAGCATCTTGTGTTTTTTTAATTGGCGCATTATAATTTTACATAGTAGTTGGGTTCATTTTGACAAAATCATACATACATGGAATTAGGTTTCATTCCCTGTTCTCCCACTTTTCCCTCTCTCTTCTCTCCCCCTGTTCTCCTTCTTCTACTCTACTGATCTTCCTTTCTCTCCTTTATTTACTTTTGATGGAGAACCTTGTGTTTATGTTGATTTTCTCAAATATTCTTTGCAGGTTGTTGACTACACCACACTTGTTCAGCCACGTTTTGATGCAGCTCGTGAAGCATTAATAGAAAATACTATAGCTGAAGCCACTGAAGCTGCTATCAAAGTGGTAAAGGAAAATCTTCTCATAGAACTACAAACTAAAAGACAAGGTGAGCCATCTTTTTTAAATGTGCATTTTAAGTTTAGGAACTATCAATCCTGGATACTTCAGGGCAAGGACTATTTTGCTCATGTTGCTATCAGCCCCTTGCACATTGTGGTCTCTGTGGTAAACATAAACCAACTCATAAGTAAAGAAAGAAAATCCACTTATAGACCTCCCAGGAAAGGAATCAGAAGGAGTTTCCTAATTTGAATGTCTCTACTTTTATGTATCTACTCACTGGGCAGAGACAGTTTGAGTAGTATTTATACCTTTATCTACCTTGATAATTGAAACAAAAGCAAGACTCACCTGACTCCTGTGGAATTTGTTGTTTTATGCTTACATGTCAGCCCAAGTTATACTTAAATCTTTCTGTTTGGGAATTGTTAACTTCAAATTCAAATAGTCATAATGTTGTGAAACTGGAAGAAACCTTGAAGATCAGTTAACACAATTCTCTAATTTTACAGATGAAAAAATGAGGCTCATAGAAGATAAATGGCTTCCTGAAAACCACCCCAGCAGCAGCATAGCTAAGACTTGAACTCTCATTTCCAAAGTCTTGTGCTTTTTCTCCTGACCAATCATGCCTGTTTTGGTTCCAGTACCTTGCTGTTTTTATTACTATACCTCTGTAATATAATTTGAAGTTGGGTATTGTGATGCCTCCTGCTTCACTTTTCTCACCACAGATTGCTTTGGCTATTCTAGGCCTCTTAATTTTCCAAATGAATTTCATGACTGCCTTTTCTATTTCTATGAAGAATGTCATTGGAATTTTGATGAGAATTGCATTGAATCTGTGTAGTGTTTTTGGTAGTGTGGCCACTTTGACTATTAATTCTGCCTATCCAAGAACATGGGCAATCTTTCCATCTTTTAAGGTCTTCTTCAATTTCTTTCTTTAATGTTCTGTTGTTTTCATTGTAGAGGTCCTTCACCCTTTTGTTAGATTGATTTCAGTATTTTTTTTGTTTGAGACTATTATGGATAGGATATTTCCTAATTCCTTTTTCAGCAGATTCATCCTTGTAGTGTAGAAACCCAATTGATTTATGGGTGTTGATTTTGTATCCGGCTATTTCGTTGAATTCATTTATGAGCCCCAGAAGTCTTCTAAATATAGGAACATGTCCTTGCCAAACAGAGATCATTTGAACTCTTTCTTTCGTATTCCATTCATTTAATTCATTCTCTTACCTAATTGTTCTGGCCAGAGTTTCAATGACTATGTGGAACAGGAATGGTTAAAGTGGGCATCCTTGTCTTATTCTTGTTTTTAGAAGAAATGCTTTCAGTTTTTCCCCATTCAGAATAATGTTAGCCTTGGGCTTGTCTTATATAGCCTTTACAATTAAAGTTCCTCTAGTTTTTCTAGTGTTTTAAACATGAATGAATGCTGCACTTTGTCAAATACTTTTTCTGTAACTATTGAAATAAGCATGTGATTCTTTTCTTTAAATCTGTTTATGTGGTGGATTAGATTTATTGATTTCTGTATGTTGAACCAATTTTGCATCCCTGAGATGAATCCTACTCAATCATGGAGCACTATCTTTTTTCTGTGTTTTTGTATGCAGTTTGCCAATAATTTATTAAGAATTTTTGTATCCATGTTCGTCAAGAATATTGGTCTGAAGTTTTCTTTCCTTGATGTGTCTTTATCTGGTTTTGGTATCTGAGTGATACTGGTTTTGTAGAATGAGTTTTGTAGAGTTCCTTCCTGTTCTATTTCATGGAATAATTTGAGGAGGATTGGTATTAGTTCTTCTTTAAAGGTTTGGTAGAACTCGGCTGAGAATCCATCCAGTCCTGGGCTTTTCTTTGTTGGAAAACTCTCCATGGCTGCTTCAATTTCATTATAGAAATCAATCTGTTTTAAGTTTTCTGTGTCTTCCTGGTTCAATTTGGGTAGGTCATATGTCTGTAGGAATTTTTCCATATTTGAAGATTTTCTATTTTATCAGAGTATAAATTTTCAAAATAGTTTCTGATGTTCCTTTGTATTTCAGTATATACAGTATATGTCTGTGGTGATATTTCCTTTTTCATCTTGGAATTTGATACTTTGAGTTTTTTCTTTTAGTTAGTTTGGCTATGAATTAGTTAGGTTTATCAATTTTGTTTATCCTTTCAAAAAACCAACTCCTTGTTTCATTGCTCTTTTGTGGTTTTTTTTAATCTCAATTTCACTGATTTTAGCTCTGATTTTAATTATTTCTTACTGATGTTGGTGTTGGTTTGTTCTTCTTTTTCTAGGACCTTGAGATGTAATATTAGGTTATTTGTTTGGTATCTTTCTATTCTTCTAATGTATGAGCTCAATGCTATGAACTTTCCTCTGAGAATTGCCTTCATACTGTCCAAAGATTTTGATATGTTGCATCACAGTTCTCATTCATCTTTAATGACTTTATTTCTCCATTGATTTTTTTCTGCTATCCATTCATTGTTTAAGAGTGTACTATTTAATCTCCAGGTGTTAGAGTGGTTTCTATTTTTTATCTTTATCATTGATTTCTAATCTCCTGTGATTTTGTATATTCCAAGTCCGATATACTTCTTGTATTTGAATTTCATTCTTAAGGTCTGGAAATTTTTCTGATATTATTTCATTGAAAGATTGTGCATTCCTTTAGTTTGTGTTTCAGAGCCTTCATCTATCCCAATAAATCTTAAATTTGGCCTTTTAACATTATCCCAGATCTCTTGAATATTCTGTTAATGGTCTCTTAATATCTTTTCTCTAGGGTTCACTTTATTTTCAGGATTATATACTTAATCTTTGAGACTTAAACATCTGTCCTTAACGTGGTCTAATGTAATATTTATTTTCATTTAATATTTAATTTGATTTATTGATTCCTTCATTTTTAGGATTTCTGTTTAATTCTTTTTCAGAATCTTTATCTCTTTATTGAGGTGATCTTTCATTTCCTTATTTTCTCTTATTTCACTCCTTACATAATCTTTTAGCTCATGGAACGGTTTAACTGTACATTTTCTAAATTCCTTCTCTGACATTTCCTCCACTGTGGTGTCATTGAAATCTGTTGTTGAAGCACTATGGATCGTTAGGGATGGTTTGTTCCCTTGCTTTTTCATATTGTTTGTCTACTGATCTAACAGTATAGTTCTGACTTCTTTTAAATGAAGGACAACTACCTGAACTTCTTTTTCTTAAGAGCCCTGGGTTGGGTTGCTATCTAGATAATGATATTTGAATTCAAAGTGTGCCCTCTGCTGATCCCAATATCAGCTCCACTTGAAGAGATACCACTGAAGAGGTTCAGTAGATTAGATAAAGGAGAAAGAAGGGAAGGGAGGGGGTAGAAATAGGAAAGACAGTGGAATGAATCTGACATAACTCTCCTATGTACATATATAACTACATTATAGTGAATCTCCACATCATGTACAACCACAAGATGGAACCTAATTAGAGTAAGATATACTCCATGTTTATATATATAAATCTACTCTATTGTCATATATAACTGAAAGGAACAAATAAAAGAGAGATACCACTGATCCCTATTTACTGTAATCACTTCTGAGCCAAGCCTCATACTATTCAACCTTGTAAGAGCAAAAACTTATTGTAATTATTCTCTGTGGTTCCTCAAATTCAGGTGTAAACCTACAATAAAGTTCTGGAATAGGTCAAAAAATTAGTAGTTAAATTTAATAAACTTAATATAACCTTAAGTGAGTGCTAAAAGGAAGTAGGAACACAGTTTGGGCAAATGGGAGAGGGAGAAAGAAGGAAGGGGGCTATAAAAGAGTAATTTACACCAAGATAAAAAGGAAAAATAGATGAAGGTGTGTTATTTGAGGTAGTAATGGATATTGAAAGAGGAAGAGTATGGGGTTAGATAAGCAGTTATAGACTACAGTTAGGAAAACAAAGACTGATTCCAATCGATGCTTTAAACCACTAGATAAAATACATTCAAATGGGTTGGAGGTACAACGTTGGCTATTGGTTTAATATTATCATTCAAGTTAAGGAGTTACTTACATGATCAAGGTTAACTAAGAGTTGTTTACAGTCTCAGAACGTGCAGTGTTGTGAGTTGGCTGATTCTAATGTTACAAGTTCAGGATAGACTCTGAAGTGCCTGTGTTTGCTGTGGATCACCAGTACACCTGTTCCCCTCTGCTAGATTCTTTTAGCAGTAACCAAGATCCTGGTTGCTGTCTGTGTGTGCAGGAACACTGGCTGTGGGTTTTCTGCAGGTGTTCTGTGGTGTAGGAGTGTTCCGCCTGCTTCCTCCACTCTCTGAGATTGTAGTAGAGGGTCTCTAGTGGTTCACCTGGACTCTAGTTTTCTCCACCACAGGTTGTGAAGGTAGGCATTGATTTCCTCTGCTTAGTAAATCTGGTGCAAGGTCCCACAAGTAACCAAACAATGCCCTGTCAGTTGCCAGTTGCAATCATGTTTCAGACTGTGCACCTATTTAGGCTGGTATACTCCCCTTTCTGCTGAATAAACTCTGGTAATTTCCTCTGGGTCTGCATGTCACTGGGTCTTCAGGCAGCTTTTCCCCTGGTGTGGTGCTGTGATCATAGGGACTATCCCTAGTCTTTCCACAGTGCCTCCCATCAAGTGCCAGGGGGAGGGGGAGAGGGGCTGGTGAATCAACTTTCCTTTGTTCCGGGTCAAAGCTGCTTCAGTGTAGCCTCTGTCTGAGTAGAGGGAGCCTGCTCAGAGCTTTCTACCCTTGCCTGGGTCGCAGCAGCTGAGAAGGGCTTGCTGCACTTCCGCAGCCCAGGTCCCCTCTAGCTCACTCAATTCCCCTTGTTTCGGGGATGGGGATGGGAGGGGGCTTTGAAGATCTACAGCTAGTAGTAGTCCTTCCAGAAGTTCTTTCTTGCCAGATTCTTAAGAGGTCCACTGCAGGGGGCTTCCCTCTGGTTAAATTTGCAGTTATCTGGGCAATGGAAGACCCTACCCTGATTTACAAGGACGGCTGGTCCACTGTGGGCTCCACAAGACAGCTGCAGGTCCCTGGATCAGTTTTCTTTTCACAGTTTGGTTTTAATCAGTTTGTGCTGTTTTAAGGAGGCTTCTGCGTTTTGTCTGTCTTTCCACCAGTTTTTAAGTGGGTGAGCTTAAGAAACTGTCCACTTCCCGGCTGTCTCTCTGATGCCCTTCCCTGCCCCATCCACAGGAGTAGGTTAGGGTACTCTTGAGTCTTGTTTTCTCCTCTGGCAAGCTATCTTCCAGTCTATTCAGATCTCAGACTATGTAGTCCCAAATCTTAGAGCATCTGTTTTAGCTGCCCACCTCTCAATTCTGCCTCCTCTCCATGTGGTGAGATCAGGACTCGCTGCCTGCCTCCCTTCCGCCATCTTCCTGAATCTTGAGGAAATTTCATTCTTAAAATTTCAAACGTTGGAAATTTTTTGCTGTTCAGTGTTACCCCAGTATATTTTTAAGAAAAATTTGTCAGTGGAGAGAGCCTTGTGGTTTTTTGAACATAAAATATATATAATAACTTAAAGGATAGAAGCTAAAGTGAGGCAGACTTCCTGTGTGCCAGCCATGCTCACAGCCATGCTTTAAGTTTAATGATCCTCATTTTGCCTACTAGAATTTGAGACAAAGAAATGGAGTGACTTACCAAAGCCCACAGCTCTTATGCAATGATCAGAGCTCAAACCCAAGTCTGTCCGACTTTAAAACAGAGTCTTTAGTGGGCTTTCCAGCCTTCCTACTTACAGCTACCTTTTTCTAACACAGGCCAATTATTATTTTTCAGCTGAGATAAAATTAAGAGAAATTGAAAAAGAATTGGAAAAAAAAGAGAGTGGAGTACTCCCAGAGGATGCAGCTTTACCCTCTTCAGTTAACGAAGAAGGTAAAGAAATCTGTTGCCACTGATACTGACTGTATCTTTCCTAATGTAAGTAGATTAGCTGATAAAATGTTTTATTCTTTTGCTACAGGATACAAAGAATCCCAAACAAACGTCTTGTTAGAGGGCACTGAAGAAGCCAAAAGGAAGTCGGACAATACCCTTGATAATCTATCTTCTAACATTGATAAAGACGGTAATAAAGTGAACTACTAATACCATGTTTATGGATCCTACTTCCATTTATCTTTGCTCATACTTATATTGAAGCTTAGAATTACCACAAAAATGGAAAACTTCAGAAGAAAAAACATTAGCTTTCTTCTTACAGTTAAACTGAACAGCTATAGAACAAAAACTAGATTTGACTAGAATGAATAAGAAATCATAGAAAATGGGAAGATAATACAAGTAGAGCCCAAAGAAAAAAATGTTTACTATTTCCAACCATTATACAATCATTATTATATAATTATAAATTATTTCTTAAAAGCTCTCTACTTCCTTTACTAGAATCAGATCATCAGAAACACGTAAGTTGGACTGTAAAATTTTGTCATTTATCCATTGTGCTCTTTGCCCTTATAAAATTTTTCTGTTCATATTTTAACATAACAGAGAGCATACATCATTACATTACATAACATTGTGTGATTATAGCTATATGTAAGATAGCCTTACATAAAGCTATATTACAAACTGCTTTTGCCTTTTTTGACTCACAGTGTATCATTTAATTATACTATTTCATTGGGAAATAGTTTAACCTTCATTTTAAATTACTGCATGATATGGATAGGTAGTAGTTTTAACCAGTTCTTCATGTTGGAAATTTATTACTTTTTTTTCTGTGACTATAAATTATGATTCAATAACTTTTTTAACATAAAGCTTTATCTGCATGTTAACAAATGGAATTACTGAATTAATGAATTTGGAGCTATACACAGAGTCAAAATCTTTTAATAAAAATTGTTACAAGTTATATTCTCCTCGGTAATATACAAAATACATATCATTGTTTGGTTCTTACTAGTTTCTCCCAAGGATTTTCTCTGAAGTGTTATTTTTAAATTTTTACTTCTGAAGTTCATTATTTTGATATTTGTTTGCCATTTATTTCTTTCCTGAGGTGACCATTTTTGTCTTTTGGTCTTTTTTCTAAATTGTTAAAACCATCATATGGTCTCTATATAAAATTTCTATATTAGTCTCATATTTTTCATATCTTTTCCAGTTTTAGAAGTTTATCTTCTAAATCACATTGTTGTTTTTGAAGTACATAGAGATATCCTTTGTAGTTTTTTTAATCAATTCATTGTTTTTCCATTTTTGATTTCTTTCTTTACTTTGAGACTTAGTCTTCCCCTCAACCAGAAATAATATGTGTGTGTGTGTGTGTGTGTGTGTGTGTGTGTGTGTGTGTGTGTGTGTGTGTGAGTGTTTTCTTATATTCTGGTGGTTTTTTTGTTTAGAGCTTATTTATTTATTTATTTATTTGTTTGTTTGTTTGTTTGGTTTGGTTCCTCCTACTGATTCAGACAGGTGTATTTTCCTGCTATTTACTTCAATCCTATTAGGAATTAAACTGGGCAATGTCAGAAACTTGTTATCTCCCCTAACACACACACAGCCTTCACAGAAGACAGCCCTTTACATTCAAATATTGGCCCCCAAGTGGCAGCTGGGAACCCCATCTCTGCAGCTGTGAAGTCCCCAGCACCAGACTACAAAGAGAGCCCCTTCCTTGGACAGTCTGTTCTCTCTCTTAGGGAGGCATTCCAGGCTAGGAGCAGACATGACCACTAAGGTGTGGACACTAGTAAGAGCCAGTGTACATTAATACAAAGACTCCCTTTTTTGCCCTATGTCTCTGGGATAAACACAGCCTCTTGAAGTTGAGAGACCATTAGTCACCTCAGAAAGGTCACTTTTGATTTTCTTTTCCAATTTAGATACAGTGGCCTTATGTGAAACTGAAGTTACTACTAGTTTTGCTGCACGTTAAGTCATTATCTTTATTTCCCCTCCTGATAGATATGTTCACCCATTTCAATTAAAAATTAAAATTTAGGACTTACAAATCCTGGGTTCCTGGACCCCTACCACAATCTTCTTTGGGAATCCACCTACTTTAGTTCTCTTCTTTGTTTGTTAACAATGTTTCATTCACAGATGAGAAAGAAATCACTGAAACATCTGCAAGCCAAGGGCACTCTCAAGACCTTAGTTACAGCCAAAATTTGGACTTAGACGAAGGTAAATAATTTTGGGGTAATTTGGTTCTCTTAGCTTGTGACTCCTAAAAAATACAAATACCTCCTTCAGAATTTAGGGAAAATGTGTGATTTTTAAACAAAAACACTAACAATAGCCAACTTACTCTATGTATTATGAACAGTTACACAAACAGGAACATGGGAGAATAGCATATGATGTGTGCTTTTGGTGAAAAGAGTATGGGTAGACAGGCAGTCTCTCTGCTCTGCCAACTCTGACATGTGCTGTCATACACAGGATGTCACAGGATGGCTGCTGAAGCAGGTTAAAAGCGAGAGACAAAATCTGGCACTTTACCCAGCTGAATTAACCCTCTTAAAATGTGGATAGGAAATTTGCAAAAAAAAAAAAAAAAAATTGCTTTCAACTTTCTGACTATTCTAGCTTGGGAGAGGTAGTTTCTCATCTAAGTACACTACTGGCCTTGACAAAATCAGGGTTACATAACTAAGGAATAGAAGAATGGATGTTGAGTGAACAACTAGCAGCTTGCACATTGAGCATCTTTGCCTCGCTATTTATGCCTCACTATTTATGCCTCACTGTGCTCCCCTCTTCCATGATTGTAGGAAGATGATAGGTTCTTGACCCTTCTACTTTGATTTTCTGGAAACTCTCTTGCCATCCATGAGGACACTTCAAGGCAAGGAGAGCAGCAGGCAGCTGTTTTTTAAAGGCCCTTTGGGGGTTTTCTGGGCTAATATCAACTGGCTCAGGACAGAGTCCCAGTGGTCAGATCCCTGGGACAGCAACTCAAGAGCATGACTGGAAAGGAGGAAGTAGGGGAGTCAGGTGGAGCTGTCACAGTCCTGGCTCACTGGAGGAATGGATAAACATTTAAATCAGTGTAGCCTAAGTGTCGGGAGGCACTTCCACAACAGATAAGACCAAGAATCAAGTGTAACACTTGAAAAGCAAGCCTGTGCCCCCCTTTTCCCAGTTCCCTCCAACTTGCTTACTTCCTGTCCCCTTACCATCTCATCTGGCTTCATACTTGTAGCTGGAAGCTTTCATCTTATTTTCTGACTGTGATGCTTGAGCTTAGCTTGACTCCTGGAATCCCCTAGTCCCCATATCTCCTCCCCAGCTTCCTTGGCTTTGCCTCTTACTTGACATGACTTCCTTCTTGCCTCGTGAGCTCATATTCTGATACACTGGCTTTAAGACACTGTTCTGTGAGTTCATAATTCTGTGATTCGTCACTTAATATCTCTTCTCCTTATACTTCTCCCTTCTTGCATCACATCATGTGCAGTTATATAACTTCCTGGACCAAGTATTAGCAATCATGTTTAATTGTAAATAGTTTTGTCCACTGAAAGTTCTAATGGCTTTAATTTATTAATTTATTTTACTTTATTCACAATAGAAGACTCAATTGAAGAGGTAACTGCAAATCATCCAGCAGTTATTTCCATGCTTGAAGAGAGTCTAAAAACAACAAAGGATATGAACTTTGAACATCCCTATGAAAAGCATGCTGAAATCTTGGAGGAAATCCTCAAAGAAGTAATAATTTCGTTTGTTAATTTTTATCGTTGACTTAACTCTAACTAAGAAAATGTCAATCTAGTGTGTATACTTGTTTTAGTTTTATTTTACAGTATTTAAAGATGTAGACTCATGAACATTTTGTAGTTAACATTGTTAGGTGTAAAGTATTACTGATGCTCTCTGGTAAATTTTCAATTATTCAATTATGAAATTGTGACCCAATTTCATAGCTTCAAAATTAACTCATTAACTTTGATTGTCCTGATTCAATTAAGTTGGCTAAAAGATGGTGCATATGAAACCAGCACCAAAATTAAATATTTCATCTATGAGTTAACTAGTCATAGACTTAGAAGAAGTTTGTTCCAGGACTAATTTCATCCACCACCCTGAACATGCATTCATAGAGGAGATAGGTAGACACACATGTAATTTTTCATCCAACAGAAGGAGGTGAGAAGAAAGTCTCAAATGCTGTGTCATATTAATTGTAAATCAGAAGGCTTATCTTTCACTTATAAAGGACAGGATATCTGTAAGGGTCTGATTTTGGACTGAGATCTTGGGTAAGCATTTGGAGCAATATTCAAAGACAGAATAAAGCAGTTTTATGGTTTTCAATGTACTTCTGTATTCCTCTGGGATTAAACATAAATTATTATGTGGTGTCATGAGTGAGCTATGTCATTAACATAGACCAAACACATTTGTGTCTTTCCACTATGTCCAGTTACGGAGTGTTCCTCCTATTATGGGCCTTGAGTAAAGGGTTTTCTTTGTTTAGTGGTCTGTGTGTTTGGTAAGCTCATGGCCAGTTTTTTTCTGATATCATTTTGATATGCTCATGCTTCATGTGCTTCTGATTAATTCCAAAAGTTCACAGATCATCATTTTTATTAGCAAGATGGGGGGTTGTTTACTTGTACAAACAAGGTGAAGAATCATTCCACCTCAATACTTACCCTTAAAATGAAGTAGTTTATGGCAAACTACTGCTTTATAAAATGGAGTAACTCAGGGTTAGGCACAGTCTGAAAACTATTGTTCTATTCTTCATGGAGTAACTTAAAGTAGGGCACAGCCTGGTCTCTACAGTGGGAATAAGAAAAGTCACTACATGAGCGTATAGAACCACTTTGTGTTGCGGGGTTTCCTCCAGCTCCCAGCTATACCAGCCTTCCTGACTCTTGGGTTCCTTGATTCCTTAACTCCCTCTGAGCTTCCCACACAGACCTTTTAACATCTCTGCCTCTTCAAGTTGTTCTGTCATCATTTTTTTCCTTTAGAAACATTGAACCTGGTATTATGTTAGATACCAGGGATCTAAAAATGAATTCAACACAGGTCTTGCCTTTAAGGAGCTTTCAATCAGGTGAGGAAGACTGAGTCGAATTATCAGTAACTGAATTATCAGTTACTAGTTTACATAGTGGCAAATAAATATATACAAGGTGTAGGAATTCCATGAGGGTGGGAGCCACCATCTTTGCCTGAGTGATGAGACAAAACATCAAGAGGAGGAGACATATAAGTGAGGGACAAGTTTGGGACTCTGGAAGTCTTTGCCCTTGACTAAAAATGTGCTTCATTCTCTTCTAACTTTATCCTAGAGGGTACAGATCTTCAGGGAGCACTACTAAAACATTTTTAATACAGGACTACATGTAGTATGTTTCGGTAGTGAACTGCAATTCTGGTAATGGGGACGGTCTGTGAATCATATGAGATTTTAACATAAAAGTTCATATCAGATTGTCATTTCTGAAAAGATTAGGGACATAAGCAGGAAATTTTTTTCATAAGAAACTGGAAATAAAAAAAGTTTTAAAAAAAGAAGCTAAAGATATGCTCTTTTGCGAAGGGCCTGCCCATATTAGTTTTATGATTATTTTATTGAATTGTTTCTCTTTTTTATTTGAATTTCTTTATGCATTCTGGATATGAGAACTTTGTTGGATATTTTACAATTATCTTTTCAGATGTCTTCTATCTTGAATAATGGAAGTTCTTTTCAGTACAGTTCAATTTAATAACTTTTTATTTCACAGTTAGCACCTTTATGGCCTGTTGATGAAATCTTTGCTTATCCAAGGTCAGGGAGATAGTCTCCTATACTTATACTAATGTCCATTTTTAACTAGTTTTTATATGTCATAAAATCAAAATGACCAACATATACATGGTAAGGTTTTCATTTGTATCAGAAAAATACAAATGAAAACCAAAATACAAGGGTCAAGGATCACATTTTTCCAGTAGAGATATCTAGTTGCTTTAGCACCATTTATTGAAAAGACCATGCTTTCTCCACTATCATAAACCAAGTAGTTCTCTAAGTGTGATCTGTTGTGGACTCTGTTCTATTCCATTGCCTATCTCTGCCAGTGTCTTGTATCTTAACTACTATAGTTTTCTAAGTCTTGAAATCTGGTGGTATGGATCCTTCAACAACCTGCTTCACCTATCATTCCATCCTTCTCAGTGTCAGACATTATGTTTTGCTTTGCTTCCTTCTCAGCATGATTCTCTCTTGCTAATGTATCTACATGTCTATTCTGGTCCATTTCTGCATTGTATCTTTAGAGCTGGTACAGTCAATATGTCCTTCTATGCTGCCGCACCCCTCTGGGTCATGTCCTACTTTCTCTGATTCCTTCAGTCTCAGTCTGTTCTGTGTCCATCTGCCATCCATCTATTCACAAGTGAGAGAATATAAACATAAAAGAGCAAAGAAAAGGGAATCCAGAAGTAGCATTAATGCAGAAAAATAAACATTTTATTATTAAAATCACGAAAGGATAAAAGTATTATTTTCTCTCACTCCTCCCCTGAAGATGTCTGAAGAAAGCACCCTTTATTTTTAGCTGGTCAGACCTTAAAAACCCAGTTCTACAATTCTCAGGTGATAAAAGCTGATTGGACACAGCCCTCCTGGGGAGATGGTCCCTGCTATTCCCTTCCCCCAGGAGCAGAGTTTACATATTTGGAGTCTCACATGTCTCTGCTTGGCCACACATGCTAAAATTCTTTAGGATATGAAATCCTAAGGAAGGTTTCCACCTTCTCCTCACAATTATCTCAACTAGGGATTCCCCTCACATTGCTGATACATCCAAAATTTGCCCCTGACCCCAGGCACCCAAAATCCCTATCCCCCAAACATTTCTTGACCTCAACTTTGAACTTTCCTGGACTTGAGTAGCTTGAGCTACTTCAACACCTCCCTGTCATTCACCTCTTACATTGAAACCAGTGATCAGGCCAATAGTCTTTCCTTTCCCTTCCTTTGTTCCACTGGTTTTCAGTAGGTGATAATTTTCCACCTGCAGCAATATCACTTGGAACAAATTAAAGTCAGAAAGACTACTCCTGCAGTCAGTCCTGCCACACAAAGTTCTCCCAAAAAGGAGTTCAGAAGGGCTGGCTTTCTTCTCAGAGTGACGATGGAAAAAAGACCGGCTGGGAATATAGCTCAGTTGGTAGAGTTCTTGCATAGCATGCACAAGCCCCAGCACCACTTAAAAAAAAAAAAAACAGCAAGAATAGCACAAATGATTATCACAATAAATCATCTTACACATTAAGAACATCAGAATGCCTTTTAAACGTGATAAAGAAGATCTAGCTTAGGATTACAGACTACATAACATTAAAGTAGAAAGAGACATCGATATTCCTCTTACTCCCATTTTTAGTGATCTATGGAAATTTGAGCTATACAAAATGCCTTGAAACATAAATAAGAGAAATAACTATTGGAACAGAGGAGAAATATAATCATTTTTCCAGTTGATTGTGTTTATTCGAAAAATATCCAAGAAAATCTAAAAAGAGCTAGAGCTAATAAGCATGTTCAGAAATAAGATAGCCAAAGGAATTTTTTAAAATCCACACAAGACAGGAAAATAAATGTAAACAACTAACAATAAGCTTGAAATAAAGATGAGAGAGCCACATGAATAAAAATGTTACACTTTAAATGGGAACATAAGCAGATGTCAACACATAAAGACATAACCATTTCTTGTAGGTAAAGACAAAATCTTACTAAAATATCTTTCTCAATTTATACGTTTGATACCTTTCTTTTTTTGTAAAGAAGTAAAAATATTTTTAATGCCTTCAAAGTCCTAATACATACTATTTGATATATTTGTAGTAAAATTCTCAAAAACCATTTTTTTCTAAA
Organism: Sciurus vulgaris; assembly: GCF_902686455.1. Classification (NCBI taxonomy): domain Eukaryota; kingdom Metazoa; phylum Chordata; class Mammalia; order Rodentia; family Sciuridae; genus Sciurus; species Sciurus vulgaris. Next base: position 55,168,722 of record NC_136467.1, read on the forward strand.
CAAACATGACTCTGATGTTTATTTGGAAGAATCAACAGTTGGACTAGACAAGAGCAGTTTGGCAAAGAAGTATAATAGACACTTGCTCTACTAGCTACTAAAATGTATCCTAATACTATCTGATCATTATACAAGAATCGACAGAACCACAGAGAAGCTACAGAAACAGACTCAGTATAAATAAAATATAAGCATGTGCTAAAGGAAAGAATTGATAAATTCTGTCAATTCAGTGTTGATAAAATTAGCTGGGGGGAGCCTATTTAGATTCTCACTTTATATCGAAATAAATAATTCCACATAAATTAAATAGATAAATGTTAAAATGATATTTTTTTAAACTAAAAGAAAGTATAGTAACATTGAAATGATCTTAGAATGGTCAAGGATTGTGTTAGGTTTTTTTATCACTGTAACATACCTCAGATAACTTATAAAGAGAAATGGTTTATTTGGCGCTCCCAGTTTGCAAGGCTTCAGTCCAAGATCAGTTGGCCCAGGTTGCTTTGGGGCCTGTGGTTAGTGAGGAAGGTCATCATGAAGAAGAGAAAGGGGAGTGTGTAGCAGGGCATGACCTCCCACTAGGCACTACCTCTTATAATTTCCACTAACTCCTAATAGCACCAAGCGGGGAACCAAACCTTTAACAAGTCGACCTTTGGGGTACAATCCAGATCCAACTGTACCAAGAACTCCAGGTGCAGCTGCAGCAGAAGTCTTTAGAGAAAGTCTCAATAGAGAGGCTACTTAATAATGAACATCTCAGGCTGGGGACCTAGCTCAGTGATAGAGCACTTACCTAACCTGGTAAGTACTGGTAAGTACCTAGCCCTGGGTGTGATCCTCAGCACTACAAAAAAGGAAAAGGGGGAGCAAGGCAGGAAGAAAAAAAGAAACAAAAAAAGATTATCTTTCTTTAAGGAAATCATGGCTGGGTGCTGGGGTGCACACCTGTAATCCCAGCAGTGTGGGAGGCTGAGGCAGGAGGATGGAAGCCAGCCCCAGTAACTTAGCAAGGCCCTAAGCAACTCAGAGAGATTCTGTCTCTAAATAAATTATGAAAAAGGGCTGGGATATGGCTCAATGGTTGAGCACCCCTGGCTTCAATCCCCAACACCAAAAAGAAAAAGGAAAAAGAAATCATGAAAGTCAAAATTGTAAGGCAAAGGTGAAATTGGGAAAAGATAAAATAAATATAACATTGATTTCTTATAAATCAATGGGAAAATCTAATACCTCAATATAAATGCAAGCCAAGCATACAAACATTTTATCTAATAAGAAGTGGTTAATTAAATATTTATAATGGTTATTTCAATAAAAATATGAAAATTAAAACCTTATGATACCATTTCTCACCTATAAAATTGGCAGTATTTGTTTTAAAACAATACTTGCGAGGTGCTCATGATATAGTAACTTTCAAACTCTATTAGGAAGAGTGAAAATTGATATGGATGTTTTGGGCAGTATATATGAAAAGACTTTGCAATATTCAGTCTTATTCCCTTTGATCTAAAAACATGTTTTCTAGGAAGCTAACCTGAAGTAATATATAATATTTAAAACAAAGGTTTTATATAAATATGTTCATTGCAGTGTTATGGAAATATGAAAGATTTAATATATAAAGATATTCATCACAGTACTATAACAAAAGTATAAGTGACAAATATAGTAAGGGAATGTTTAAACAAGGTAAGATTTATTCATGTAATAAAATACTATGAAGACTTTTTTTTCAAAAAAAGTTGAAATAAGCAGAGAAATTATATCTCCATGTTGTTTTAATTTTCTATCTTTGAAAGTTGGACAGTAAAACTTTATTAGCTATTTTTATTTCTTCTTTGTAGCTTTTCCTTTTGATTCTGAATCCTTTGGTGTTAAATATTTCAAAGTATTTAAAATTCTTTTTATTTCAAAAGACTCTTTACTCAGATAAAAATTTTTAAAAAAAATAGATAATTTTGGATACTCATGGCCTCTTGACATTTCTTCCCCTTTGACTTCTAATATTCCATGACTACCTCCTGGCACACAAGCTTGTTTAAAAAAGCCCTCAGAGTTGTGTATTCACAGATACACGTTACTAGTTTTCGTATATGTGTTGAAGCTATTGCTACTGGAGCAGGGAGGTGAGAGGTTAGCATGACTCCGTAATAAGCACCTACAATATTTGTTCTGATCTAGTTCCTTCTCACTGTTTTCAGTAACCATCTCAGTAATTGTCCCTTCTCACACTGAAGGGTGCAAAGCAGAAGGCTGTTGGAACAAAGACTATCTGGGATAGGCCCTGGTTACTCAGAGTGGTCCATGTACCGTCCTCTCTAGGAGCATGTTAGAAATGCAGACTTGCACCCACCCAGACCTTCTGAATGGGGATCTGCATTCAATGATACTGAAGAATATACAGCAAAAATGCATTATTGTTTATTTAATAAAGGCTTTTACTTCCCATTCGTAACTTTTAAAACTTACACTTTTATTGCTTTAAAACTGCTTCTCTTTTAAAAGTAAGATATTCTTTTCATTTTTCTTCTCAAAGTCAGAACTCAAAAGATACTTTTTTGAGATCCACAAAATGATCTATCAAGGTAGAATCCTTGACTTGTCAAACTATGATGGTAATATCAGTGTGCAATTTTTCACAGGTGATGGAAGAAAATAAGAATAGGTTTTCTGGTGCCCCCAAAAATGGAGGATGGATCTTGGACAACTGCCCTGTTATAAAAGACCTGTGGATGGCCTTAATTGATAAAGGAGTTTTACCTGATATGGTAATCCTTTTATCAGATACAGAAAACAACGGTTGGTAAATATTTATTGTGTAAATTTGAAAGTGAAAATTTTTTTAAAATATTTTTTTAGTTGTAGACAGACACAATACCTTTATTTTATTTATTTGTTTTTATGTGGTGCGGAGGATCGAATTCAGTGCCTCACACATGCTAGGCAAACACTCTACCAAATTTTATTGCTGATAATATTTTTGGTTAAAATACAGAACAGAGAACTCTCCATTCTCCTTAAGTGTAAATACTTCCCCAGCAATCCTTGCAGGAACTACTGGTACACAAAATAAGGCTTCCATCCACCAAGAAGATGGCCTGGGATGATGTGCTGGCTTGCTGAACATTCCAGCAGGCCCTTGTAATTGCAAATGTTCTTTAGAGCTCGCAATTCTAACACCTGCCTCTAAGTCCTCAACTACAATTTCTCAGAGAATGATGCATAATACTGAGGGCAATTAACTACATAAATATGTTAATTTTTAATTATTCTGTCACTTTGCCTCTGAAGAAAATAGGTATATTTAAAAAGAAAGTTTCCAGGGGGAAAAATGTAATATTTTTTTCATGTTTTAATTATTTATACCATATTAACATATGCCTTTTAAAAACATATTTAAGACAGTCTTAAAAATTTAAAGAACCTAAGCTCAAAAATTTTGTTAAAGAATCTAAGTTCTCTTTAGATAAAGTTTTAAAGGAAAATATATTTAGATATACACAGAAATAACTTTTTGTTGTTAATTTCCAAAATATATCTCACACCTTTTTATACAGCTTCAAAATTAATATTATCCTCTTTATCTGTATTTCAGGAAAATGTTTATTTAATAGAATATATCTAAAGCATAAATCTGAAATTGATTCTAAGATTTTAGAAAGATTATTAGATGAACTACAAAAGAAAAAACAGGAAGAAGCAGCAGAAAGGTAAAGTTTGCCTAGACTGATAAAACAGTTTGATATATCTGTTGCAGCTGTATTTTCTTAGAACCTACACTTATGAAATATCTCTAATATCAAAAAGATAGTCTAGTAACTAGATCCAATTCTAATTAATTCTAAGAAAAACAGTAATTTTGCAAATACTTCCAGAATTTCTAAAGAACAGTCATGAATATTTTCCTAGCCATAGCAAACTATATCAATCATCCACTCTCAAAAGATACTGTAAAAAATTGAGCACAGATATGTACACATATATACACACACACGCACGCATACACACACACACATACACACAGATTGCTGTATTTATATGTGGCTTCATTTTGCTAACAAGTATCCACAAAAGTGAAGGAATAATCTGATAGGAAGCAAATGAATATATTCTTTGTGTGACCTGACTGAATTCCAAAGCCTTAGTTCTACATAAGTAAAGACAAGACTGCTTATTTACATTTGACAGATTTAACATCAAAGGTTTACTCTTGAATCTGGGGATAATGGGAATTTTTAAAAGTATGAACACATATTTATCTGTTCATGGCTAGGGTCAAGATTAAACTTCAATATATGAAGTTCCTCAGGTTGAGGAATAAAATTTAAAAAGAACAGTGACTTAATTTGTTAATTGTTCTTCAAATACTATATTTTAATTTGTCCATTGGGATCAATACTACCTGAAGCAATAAGACATAGATAGTTAAGCATACATTATTCTTTCAATTCACTGAAACTTTTTCTATTTTTTAATTTTATTTTTTTATTTGTTCTATTTAGTTATACATGACAGCAGAATACATTTCATTTCATTGTAGACAAATGGAGTACATTTTCATTTCTCTGGTAGTACACTATGTAGAGTCACACCATTCTTGCAATCATACATTTACATAGGGTAATGATGTCCATCTCGTTCCACAATCTTTCCCACCCCCTACCCTGTCCCCTCCCCTATTCCCCTCTGCCCAATCCAAAGTTCCTCCATTCTTCCCTTACTGCTGCCCCTTATTTATCAGCACCTACTTATCAGAGAAAATATTTGGCCTTTGGTTTTGGCGGATTGCCTTATCTCTCTTAGCATGACATTCTCTAACTCCATCCATTTACCTGCAAATGCCATAATTTTGTTCTTTAAGGCTGAGTAATATTCCGTTGTGTATATATACCACAGTTTCTTTATCCACTCATCTATTCAAAGGCATGTAGGTGGTTCCATAGTTTAACTATTGTGAATTGAGCTGCTATAAACATGATGTGACTGCATCACTGTAGTACACAGATTTTAAGTTCTTTGGGTATAGACCAAGGAGTGGGATAGCTGGGTCAAATGGTGGTTCTATTCCGAGCTTTCTGAGGAATCTCCATACAGCTTTCCATAGTGGTTGACCAATTTTCAGTCCCATCGGCAATGTATGAGTGTACCTTTTTCCACTTATTCTCACTACTGTTGCTTATATTCTTGATAATTGCCATTTTGACTGGAGTGAAAGGGAATCTTAGAGTAGTTTTGATATGCATTTCTCTAATTGCTAGAGATGTTGAACATTTTTTCACATATTTGTTGATTGAATGTATTTATTCTTTGAAGTATCTGCTCAGTTCTTTAGCCCACTTATTGATTGGTTATTGGTATTTTTGAAGTTAAGTTTTTTGAATTCTGGAGATTAGTGCTCTATCTGAAGTGCATGTGGTAAAGATTTTCTTCCACTCTGTAGGCCCTCTGTTCATGTTATTGATGGTTTCCTTTGCTGAAAAAAAAAAAAGCTTTTTAGTTTGAATCCATCCCATTTATTGATTCTTGATTTTATTTCTTGCACTTTAGTAGTCTTGTTGAAGTAGTCAGGTCCTAAGCCAACATGGTGGAGATTTGGACCTACTTTTTCTTCAGTTAGACACAAGGTCTCTAATCTAGTGCCGAAGTCTTTGATACACTTTGAGCTGAGTTTTGTGCAGAGTGAGAAATAGGGATTTAATTCCATTTTGCTGCATGTGGATTTCTAGTTTTGCCAGCACCATTTGTTGAAGAGGCTATCTTTTCTCCATTGTATGTTTTTGGCACCTTTGCCTAGTATGAGCTAACTGTATTTATGTGGGTTTGTCTCCATGTCTTCTAATTTTGTGCCATTGGTCTACCTGTCTATTTTGGTGCCAATACCATGCTGTTTTTGTTACTATTGCTCTGTAGTATAGTTTAAGGTCTAGTGTTGTGATGCCTCCTATTTCACTCTTTCTGCTAAGGATTGCTTTTGCTATTCTGGGTCTCCCATTTTTCCAGATGAATTTCATGATTGCTTTCTCTATTTCTATGAGGAAGACATTGGGATTTTAATTGGAATTGCATTGAGTCTGTATAACACTTTTGGTAGTATGGCCATTTTGACAATATTAAATCTGCCTACCCAGGCACATGGGAGATCTTTCCATCTTCCAAAGACTTCTTCGATTTTTTTCTTTGGTGTTCTATAGTTTTCATTGTAGAGGTCTTTCACCTCTTTTGTTAGATCTATTCCCAAGTATTTTTTTTTTTTTTGAGGCTATTGTGAATGGGGTAGTTTTCCTAGTTTCTCTTCCTGTAGATTCACCACTTATGAATAGAAATGCATTAGATTTATGAGTATTGATTTTATATCCTGCTACTTTGCTGAATTCATTTATTAGTTCTAGAAGTTTTCTGGTGGAAATTTTTAGATTCTCTAAATAAAGAGAATCACTATATTTGTCACCAGCAAATAGTGATAATTTGAGTTCTTCTTTTCCTATTTGTATTCCTTTAATTTCTTTCATCTGTCTGATTCCTTTGGCTAGAGTTTCAAGGACTATGTTGAATAGAACTGATTAAAAAAAAAAGGCATCCCTGTGTTGTTTCAGTTTTTAGAGGAAATGCTTTCAGTTTTTCTCCATTTAGAATGATATTGATCTTGGGCTTAGCATACATAGCCTTTACAATGTTGAACTATGTTCCTACTATCCCTATTTTTTCTAGTGTCTTGTATGTGTAGGGGTGCTGTATTTTGTCAAATGCTTTTTCTGCATCTACTGAAATGATCATATGATTCTTAACTTTAAGTCTATTGATGTGATAAGTTACACTTATTGATTTCTGTATGTTGAACCAACCTTGCATCCCTGGGATGAACTACTTGATTGTGGTGCACTATCTCTTTAATATGTTTTTACATGCAATTTGCCAGAATTTTGTTAAGAATTTTTGCATCTATATTCATCAGGGATGTTGTCTGAATTTTTCTTTCCTTGATGTGTCTTTGTCTGGTTATGGTATCAGGGTGATACTAGCTTCATAGAATGAATTTGGAAGGGTTTCCCCCTTTTCTATTTCATGGAATAATTTGAGGAGTATTGGTATTAGTTCTTCTTTGAAGGGCTTGTAGAACTCAACTGAGAATCCTTCTGATCCTGGGCTTTTCTTGATTAGTAGGCTTTTGATGTCATCTTCTGTTTCATTGTTTGAAATTGATCTGTTTAAATTGGGTATGTCCTCCCGATCCAGTTTGGGGAGATCATATGTCTCTAGAAACCTGTCGATGTCTTTGAGATTTTCTATTTTGTTGGAGTGTAGATTTTCAAAATAGCTTCTAATTATCTTCTGTATTTCAGTGGTGTCCATCAACTTCTTTTATTTTTTCAAACAACCAACTTTTTGTTTTGTCAGTTTTTTCAATTGTTTCTTTAGTTTCAGTTGTATTGATTTCAGCGCTGATTTTAATTATTTCCTGTCTTCTACTACTTTTGGTGTTGATTTGTTGTTCCTTTTCTAGGTCTTTGAGTTGTAATGTTAGGTCATTTATTTGTTTACTTTTTATTCTTTTCATGTATGAGCTCAATGCAATGAACTTTGCTCTTAGCACTGCCTTCATAGTGTCCCAGAGATTTTGATATGTTATACTGGGATTCTCATTTATCTCTAAGTACTTTTTTAATCTCCTCCCTGATTTTTTCTGCTACCCATTCATCATTCAGTAACATGCTATTTAGTCTCCAGGTGTTGGAGTAGCTTCTATTTTTCATTTTATCATTGATTTCTACTTTCATTCCATTATGATCTGATAGAATGCAGGGTAGGATTTCTATTTTTTTGTATATGCTGAGAATTACTTTGTGGTCTAAGATATGGTCTATTTTAGAGAAGGATCCATGCTGCTGAGAATAAAGTATATTCACTTGATGATGGATGAATACTCTATATATGTCCATTAAGTCTAAGTCATTGATTGTATTATTTAGTTCTATAGTTCCTTTGTTTGGTTTTTGTTTGGAAGATCTATCCAGTGGAGAGAGAGGTGAGTTAAAGTCACCCAGTACTATTGTGCTGTGGTCTATTTGATTCTTGAAATTGAGAAGGTTTTTGGATATATGATATAGATGCTCCATTGTTTGGAGCATAAATATTTGTGATTATTATGCCTTGTTGTGTATGATTCCCTTAAGCAGTATGAAATGTCCTTCTTTATCCCTCTGACTAACTTTTGTTTGAAGTCCACTTTGTCTGATATGATAATGGAAACCCCTGCTTTTATACACATTCCATGTGAGTGATGTTTTTTTCCCAACCTTTCACCCTCAGTCTGTGGATGTGTCCTTCTAGGAGGTGAGTTTCTTGAAGGCAGCATATTGTTGGGTCTTTATTTTTAATCCAATCTGCCAGTCTATGTCTTTTATTTGATGAGTTTAGGCCATTAACATTCAGGATTATTATTAAGATATGATTTGTACCCAGTCATTTTGGTTTATTTTTGGTTTTTAAATTGACTTGGTTTCTCCTTTGATTGACTATTCCTTTAGGGTAGTTTCTCCCTTTGCTGACCTACATTGTTGTTTTTCATTTCCTCTTCATAGAATATTTTGTTGAGAATATTCTGTAGTGCAGGCTTTCTAGTTGTATATTCTTTTAACTTCTGTTTATCATGGAAGCTTTTTATTTCATCATCAAATCTGAAGCTTAGTTTTGCTGGATATAAAATTCTTGGTTGGCATCCATTTTCTTTCAGAGCTTGGTATATATTGTTCTAGGACCACCTAGCTTTTAGGGTCTGGATTGAGAAATCTGCTGATATCCTAATTGGTATCCCCGATATGTAATCTGATTCTTTTCTCTTGTGGCCTTTAAAATTCTATCTTTTTTTGTATGCTGAACATTTTGATTATAATGTGCCTTGGTGTGGATCTGTTGTAATTTTGTATATTTGGTGTCCTGTAAGCCTCTTGTACATGATTTTCCATTTCATTCTTCAGGATTGGGAGATTTTCTGATATTATTTCATTGAATAGATTGTTCTTTCCTTTGGTTTGTATCTCTGTCCCTTACTCTATCCTATTAATTCTTAAATTTTGTCTTTTCATGTTATCCGATAATTTTTGGAGCTTCTGTTAATGATTTACCATCTCCTCTGTGTGGGCAACTTTATTTTCAAGATTAAATATTTTGTCTTCATTGTCTGAAGTCTGTTGGCAATGCTTTCTATTGAGTTTTTAATTTGGTTTATTGTTTCCTTAATTTCAAGACGTTCTGTTTGTTTTTGTTTTTGTTTTTTTCAGAATCTCTATCTCTTTACTGAAGTAATCTTTTGCTTCTTTCATTTGCTTTTTCAACTATTGAAGTGATATTTGTTGCCTACATTTGCTCTCTTGTATCATCCTTTACTTCATAGATCATTTTAATTATGTACATTCTGAACTCCTTTTCTGACATTTCTTCTACTGTGCTGTCAATCAATTCTATTAATATAGCAGCTTGGTTTGTTTGGGATGCTTTCTTCCCTTGTTTTTTCATTTCAGTTGTATGTCTTCCTCTCTAGCTCTATGGATTCAAGGTATTACAGTTTCCACCCTATAGTTTTATAGTGTCCCTACAGGTTTCCAATACCTCACTTTTAAGGGAGAGATTAATATTAATAGCACCCAATGCAAACAATATGCAGCCTTAAACCAAATAGCCCCTATAAAGATGTTAACAGTTTTGTCACAATAAACAGAGTTGATGTGTTTGATTATTATCTACAACATAAACAGTAGGTTTGCAATGAGGTCTACAATTTCTAATGGTGAACAAAGAGAGAGAATGGGGGAGGGGTACAGGATGTGATGTTAATGAGGTGAGAGAGGAGAATTATAAAGGTACTAGATCATAGGAAGAGTGAAAGAGGAATCAAAAGAAGTTAGTTGTTAGCAGGAGAAAAGAGGAAAAGACTCCGAGGAAACAGATAAATAAGAAGAAAATAGAGCAAGTAAAAAAGAAAAGAAAAAGAAACAACAAATTAAAAGTATGAAAATTTATAACAAAACTGTAATATACTATTCAAACCTCCCAGTCCTCAGTAGCCCAATGCATGAAAAGTACTTGATTTCAAAAGTGTTGGGGATGTGAGAGCAAGAAATGAAAAAAGAAAAAAGAAAAATAAGGGGAAAAAGAATCTTGAAGGAAAATTGAACAATTGTTTCTGTTGGAGGTCAATATCTTTTCTGCTTCCCTTCTTATCTGATAGGTGGGGCTGTCTGGAGTTTACTGGTAACTCCACCCTCAGGATGGTGAAAGTTACTAAGGTGGGAGGATCAGACTTGGACAGGAAGACTGCACCCCCAGGACTCTTCTTTGGAGTCCACTCATGTGACACAAGAGCCTGGTCTTAGCCCCTTACCTCACTTGTGGACCCCACAATTCCTGGTCTCTAATTTAGTCTCTAAATTGTATCCTGCCCTTTTGAATTCCCAATCAAGAAACTCTCTTCCTGGAGGTCCTGAGGGGTGAGTCCTGGGACCTGTGTGCCTGTTATGGGAAACTGTTCTGCATTGGGCAGATCAAGACCAGGCATTGAGATCTGTGGGCCAACCTTGTAGGTGCAAGCCCTGGGCCAGGTTAGTGGCCAGGGGTTGGTTGGGAGACTGGGGACTGAGGAGCCAGAGGACCCTGTTGATTGTCAAACTGGCAGGATAAGATAATCAGTGGCTTCTGTATTGGGGAGGGAGTCATGGACCAGGTTGATGTTGGTTTCCAGCAAGTGCTGACCAAGTTGTCTCTGGGATCCCAGCGGGTGCCAGGCTGGTTGGCTGGACGAAGATGCCCTCACACCTTCTTCCAACCTACCGATACTTGCAAGTCTCTCTCCTGCCCCTGCAGCAAGATGGTGACTATTAGCACACCTAACAGGGATACCTCAGATGTAACCTTGCTGGCAGGGACCTTTGTGATGTTCTTTCAGGTCCTGGTATTATTCCTAGATGGTAGCAGCCACGTCCCTAGTTGATGGAGGCAGTGGAGGCTACCCTGTAGGTACCTTGATATTGGGCTTCTAGTCTCTAGTCGGTGTCCCAAGATGGAAGCTGCACCAATTAAGAATGGTGGTTGTGGCAGCAGAGGGAACCCAAGATGGCAGTGGAGGAGTCCCAAGATGGAGGCAACTGCTTTCAGAGATGGGGCAGTGAGGGCAGGCCAAGCAGTGGTGTTGGGCAGCTTGTTTGGAAATGTAGAACTACGGTGGGTGATGCTGCGGCAGGTGTCTGTCGCCAGGTCCTATCCAGTGTTCCAAAGTGGAGTCTACCACATGGAGGGGAGTATAGGGCTGCAGTGTCCCAAGATGGAGACTGACATACATTAGGAGATGGGGACCACCACGGCTCACAGGTGCAGTGGAACCTTTTTCTATTTATTGATGATGGCATCTATAGGAGCATTCCCAAATACTGTTTCTTTTTCCTCTTCAGATATTATCAATTAGATCTGGGATTTAGGAGAGCTCATTAAACTCTAAATTATAAAGCTGGGAGGTGGGTAATTGTGTGGAAATAGTGAACTGACTTGTGTAGCTCGGAGGATTTTTTTTTTTTTTTTTTTTTTTTTTTTTTTTTTTTAGTGTGTATTCTTCATCTAAGTTAGTTATTCCCTTAGGAACTTGACCCCAAACTCCATGAAGTATAATTTAGTTGAATTGATGGATAATAAAATCATTGTTCTATATATTGACTAAAAAGTATTACTAATTCAAAAAATAATTACAAATTTATTAGATTTACTTTTAGCTTTCAAAACTTCTGTTGCAAATGGAGAAATAATGTGCTAATATTTAAGGAGTCACTTAATTTTTATCTAGTATATGAGAAATAGTTAAATATTTGAGAACATTTGAAATCTTAATGTAAGAGTAAAACAAAGTTCATGTGATTTCTAGACTGAAGGTCTCATAATTTAAAACAGATATGAAGTAAATATAAGTAATTTTTTTTAAATGAAAAAGATACCTTCCCCAGTTTCTCCCAACTTTACTTCCACCCTCTCTTGCCAGAGGGAATTGTCTAAGCTCTTTCTATCTTCAACTTTTAATTCTTTTGATTCCAAATTTTCACTTATTTGTAAACTTCTTAATGTCAAATACCTGCTCAGACTTTCCTAGATATATATATAAATAAATATATATAAATATATTGATCATACATATGTATTATATGTACAGAATCACATTATTGATTGTATTTTATGTGAGTGCATGCTGGGCATGCACAATAACTGGGTTCAACATATATAATTATATACAATAAGTATTTCAAAGCAAACTTTTTTTCCATATACTGTACAACAAAACCTAAAAACATTAAAAAGGGGAGAAATGCTTAGAGACTTCATTTAATGGTCTTAAAGTTGGTTAGAAAAAAGATAACTCTAAAGGGAAGGGAGGATTGATGGGAATAGGAAAGGCAGTAAAATGAATAGGACAAAACTTTCCTTTGTTTATGTATGAATACACGACCAATGAAACTCCACATCATGTGCAACCACAAGAGTGGGATCCTAATTAGAAAAAATTATTCTTCGTGTTTGTATAATATGTCAAAATATATTCTACTCTCATGTGTATCTAAAAAGAACACACAAAAAAAGATAAATCTAATAGGATTAAAAATTAGATCTTGGATCAGATATCTAAAATCATGCCAAATTCTACAATTTTTCCAGTATCTGTTTCTAAATGTGGCAGTCAAATTGCAAGATAATTTCTGTCATCATTGTTTTTCTTTGGATCATCTTTCCAAATGGTTTATAGAAGTCCTTAATAACAAGCAAAATTCTTCCTCCTCCTGGTCAGGTCTTAGATTCTTGGTAGCAACATAGATCAACCAGGTTTTAGACAAGAAAGATCTCACAAGGTGCCCTCATGAACTAAGTAGAACAAATGACTGCCCCTTCATGGACAGTCAAATAGGGAAGGAGTTCAGAAAGAGGGCTCTCTAGTCTCACAGGTCTGGATTCTGAACAGAGAATTCAGAATTACACAGAGACTTCTGGCTAGAAGATTGGATTTTGAATACAAGGAAAGAACACAACAGGAAGCAGAGCTGTTGGGAGAAGTGTAGTAATGTCTTCTGAAGAGAATAAATGTAATTCATTTTCAAAGGAAGGATGAATGGACACAAAGAACATCAAATATGAGAGGAATGATAGGCCTTAGGAAAGCTGTGGCTCCAGTGGGTGCTACTGATAGGAATGAGCTCTTCTTAACTTGTCCCCTGTTGGTAAATACTTGGTGTCATTTTTTTTATACCATGTTTAAAAGATGCAATCAAGGTATGCCTTGACTCCATATACAAACAGAGAAACAACATGTATCCCATTTGTTTACAATAAAAAAAAGATTAAAAAAAAAAGATGCAATCAACATTCCTATGTTTCTTTGTGCGGTAGCAATACCTAGACATAGAACATCTAGGTCAAAAGAATACATATTTTTCACTTTTAATAGATATTGCCTTTCTTCATCATTTTACTAACTTTTCTTTTACCTGTTTTCACCATTGTTAAGGCAGGTTTAGTGCTTTAAGGAAATAGATTCCCTCCAGAAATAGATTAATGAAATAGATTCCCTCCAGATATTTAAGTTTCCATATTCCAGATCTCTAAATTTCATCATTACTGGGGCAGGAGATCTAGCTCAGTGGTAGAGCACCTGTCCAGCATGACCTGGGTTCAAAACCCCATATCAAAAGAACTATGTTACACACACACACACACACAAAATAGTTTTTTTCCTGATGAGAAAGATAAACCTACCAGTTTTCTATTTATTCAGTGCAGAAAATTTTTAAATGCAAAAAGTTAAAATTTTAAACTCTAATGCCACCATCCAGAGATAGTTACTATTAGCAGTTTATTTTCTTCTAGTCTTTGTATCCTCATTTATATACACCTTAAATATAAAATTAAAGTTGTATTACACATTGTTTTATATTCTTTTTTCATGTAACATTGCATTGTGAAAATTTTTCATTTAATCAGACAGAAAATGTTACAAATCCTCCCACTTACCTTTGAACTTACAGTTAGGTAGTTGTTTATTACTTTAGACAAGTTTCCTAGTTAATAGCCCAAAGTTATTTAAAATATAACATTCCAGTTTTTCCTTCCAAAACAACAATAGCAACAACTGAAAATTAACATAAATAATTTAAAATTGTACACCATAAAGTAAAAGTATAATGAATATTATAAACAATTTAGTCTTTTTATTTTTACCATTATAAGCATTTAATTCTATAATAATGTGAGATGTCTAAATTTCCAAAGATAATTAAATTCTGCATTTTTTTATTTCAGAAAAGCCAAAGAAGAGGAATTGAGAGTAGAAGAAGAAAAGCAAAGGCTATTGGAAGCTATAAATAAGAAAGCAAAAGGTAAACACAGATTAACAATGATTAATAATGTGTCATTTAATCTTGTATTGTTACTGCAAGCAACTACAGTATTTGAAGTGAATTATTTCAGGGTAATCACATTTTCCAGTTTGCCCATGAGTCCAGGTTTATGTCTAGTCCTGAAACATTTATAGTACCCCCTTTTATTCTCAAACTATTTAAACTTGGATAATAAATTATATGGTTACTGGAGAAGTGGACTCAGAGAAGAAAGACTTAGCAGCAACATAGATGCCTACTCTTGCACCCCAGAAGTCAGACACAGCAGAATAGCATGTGCAGAATGTCTTTAAATGGTTGCTTTGCGTGGGTGACACATGGCAATTGGAATTACTTATGTTAGAACGATCCTACAAGAGTTTAGAAAATAGCCATACTCTTGCTATACCCATTGCCTTTATGCTTAAATGTACACTTTGTTATGTTAAAGTTTTAAGTTTCTAAGTTTTAAATTTCTTTTAAGGTTGGCGTTCTCAACCTGAGATCCATAGATAAAATTCAAGGGTCTGTGAACTTCAATGGAAAAATAATTCCAATTATAGTTTCACTGATCTTTAACTGAAATTTAGTATTTCTTTCAACAATTAATACAGGCAATAAACCACAACAGTGTTAGAAGTACCTTGACTTTGTTATCAATAGAAATTAAGATATTTTCATTTCACATTATTGTTTTACATGCTGCATCTATGCTTATCACTGTTCCAAAATTATAGCAGTTATTAAACCATCAGCTAGTTCTTTTGCTTTAATATACTAGCAAGGATGCAAAATTCCTATATCACAAAAAATAGTTTATATCTTGATAGCTGGATTTCAATATTATTGGTTTCTTATATATTTTATTTTACAAATTTGAAAACATTCTGGAAGAGGTCCCTGGTTTCACTAGATTTCCAAAGGGGATCATAGCTCAAAAGAAGTGAAGAGTATTGGTTTAAATTTTTCTCTGCCATGCCACAAGCCACTCCAAAACTTGGTGGCATAAAACAAGCACCATTTTCATTATACCATTCTGTAGGCCAGGATTTTGGGTAGGACACAGTGGTAGTAACTGACTCTTCCTTGAGCACCTTGGTTCTGGCTTTGAGGAATTCACCCTGGAAGTGGATCCTCCAGTCCGAGTCAAGGCTTGAGAACATTGCAACCTTGATGGACATCTTACTGCAATACATGAGACAACCTGAACCAGAATACTCATTTAAGCTAATCCACAGAAACTACAAAGATAATATGTGAAGATTATTGTTTTAACCACTAAGTTTCTGGGTAATTTGTTATGAACCAACAGCTAACTATGTAACTATAATTGTATAATTAATAGTCAAAATCACAAATAGTTCAAGGATCTTAAAACACCTTTGAATCCATCCCAAACTTATATGGTACACAGATTATTCATTAGGGCTTTAGAAAAAAAGTTTTAAACTTTGTATAATTTTCTGAAACATTATATAAATTCTTTTTATGTACATTTTATAAGGTACCTCATATGGATAAGAATATAACCTATAAATAAATGTACACATATTTGAGGTATGTGACAATTTTTTATTATAGGAGATATGCAGTTGAAAGAAAATGTAAATTTCTTGTGTAGAGCACATAGCTTCATCACATCATAAGCTTCACATAACAAGCTGTGGTCAGATTCAGCAAGTGTTGCTTCATACTTGTGTATGTTACCATAAAATCCTCAATCTAACACAAACAGATTCACCACCTTCCAGGTTACATACTTGGAAGCCACATACACCGTGGTCCTGGTTCATATCTAGATGTAAGAATATTTTGGGTGGTTTTTCTCTGGGTGCTTAATCATCTGGACTTAGATAAAATTTAGATGCCAGAAGTATATCACACCACCAGAATGTGATTCTTGGAGGAACTCACTTGGGGAAGAAATTCCCACAAGAGCCCAGAAAACAATTATTTTTTCATATCATCTCTTCATATAAAGAGATGCTTTCCATTTCCATAAAAATATTGTGTCAATTTCATAAGTATATGAAATAGAATTAGACCAGTATTCTAATACCACTTGCCGTTTCTTCCTGAAAAACTCCCGTGATATAATGGTCATCAGGAACTACATAAAACTTAGAATTATGCTTTCTAAATTTATAATGAATGTTATTGATCAACCATCTATGTTATTTAATATTTTTGATTCTAAGAAAAATCTATCCACTTTTACATCATTGGTGGGGTTGTAAATTTGTACAACCACTATGGAAATTAATATGGAGGTTCTTTAAAAGACCATTTCTCAGTATCTAAGGAATTAAAGTCAGCATACTAGAATGATACATGCATACTCATGTTTATAGCAACACCACAATTTACAATAGTCAAACTATGAAACCAACCTAGGTGTCCATCAATGGAAGAATGAATAAAGAAAATGTAGTATATATTCACAATGTAGTTGAATTCAGTAATAAGGAAGAAGGAAATTTTGGTATTTGCAGGAAAATGGATGGAACCTGAGAACATTATGTTAAGCAAAATAAGCTAAATTCAGGAAATCAAGGGCCATAGGTTTTCTCTCATATGTGGAAGCCAGAGGGAAAAAAGAAAGAGAAAGTTTGTAGGGGTCTCATGAAAATCAAAAGGAGATCAGTAGAGTAGAGGTAAAGAAACCAGGGAGAGGAAAGAGGAAAGGGAAAGAGAAAATACTGGGGAACAATAATGACCAAATTATATTGTTATATTGTGTGCATGTATAAATATGTAACAATGAATCACACCATTAGTATAATTACAATACACCAATAAAAATATAGAAAAAAGAAAATCTATCATTATATATTTAGTCTAGCCTGATGCTGCCCAATAGAAATATAATGTAAGCCACATATGTAACTTTAAATCTTTTAGTAGCCACACATTTTGCATTCATTTTTTTCATACTAAATCTTTGAAATCTGTTGTGTATTTTATATATATAAATATATATACATATATACATGTATATATATATATATATATCAGTTTGTACAAACTTTAGTTCAAGTGCTCAAGAGTCACATATAACTAGTGGTTACCATATTGGACAGTGTAGCTCTAGTCATTCCCTTATTGAATGGAAACTGGGCTGCTTCTAGTCTTTTGCTGCTATATTATTTGGGGCTGCTATAAACAATTCTTCTTTTCAATGTACCCTTGCTGGTTCTCCCATAATACTCTTAGTCTGTTATTCTCTACCACCATGTTTTAATAGGTGTGCTATAGAGATTATGGATCTATTTCCTCCTTTAAACCACATACTCCAGGAGGGCACTCATTCTTTTAGCCTCAGCACTTATCAACACCCAATAAATACTTGTGGATTTAAGCTGAATGATAATTTATTCCTTCTAATTCTTTCTAGAAGCTGAAGAGATTTATAATGATCCTGATGAAGAACTTGAAGGTGAGGACTATGATGTCCGTGAAGAACCTGAGGTGCCTGAAGACAACAGAGAGTCATTACCTGAAGAGTCGGAAATGCCTGATACAGAACGTAAATTAGGTTAGACTTTACTGAGGGCCACATCCTTCATTCTACTCAGGTTCATGAGAGAGAGAAAGAGAGAGAGAGAGAGAGAGAGAGAGAGAGAGAAGCGTGTGGGAGAGAGGGAGATAATAAAATGGAAGCTGCAAATAAGAAGATGAGGCTCAGAAAGAAACCAAATCACATGATGTGCAACGTGAAAGGAAAGTTGAATCTACTTGGCCTCATGACTGGCCATCAGGAACAGGGCCAACAGAAAGAAAAAGAGAAAAACAGGCTCAGTGAGTTACCAACAGTGTCTGCTATAGGGCATGTGATATAAAGTCTCTCCTCTATCTCTCCCTTGCTAATCTTCACTAAGTTCCACATTGCTCTCTCATGCTCATTTCCAAGCAGACTATTGGGAAATGTATTAGTTTCCTAGGGCTGCTGTAACAAATAATCTTAAACTTGGTGGCTTAAAACAATAGAAATTTATTTTCTCACAGTTCAGAAGGCTAAAAATCCAAAATCAAGGTGTAAACAGGACTGTGCTCCTAGGGAAGAAACCCGCCTTGCCTCTTCCCTCCAATCTCTGCCTTATTCTTTTTCTTTTTCTTTTCTTTTCTTTCTTTCTTTTTTTTCTTTTTCTTTCTTTTTTTTTTTTTTTTTTTTTGTACTGGGGATTGAACCCAGGGGTGCTTAACCACTGAGCCACATCCCCAGCCCTTTTTTATATTTTATATAGAGACAGGGTCTCACTGAGTTACTTAGGGCCTTTAAGTTGCTAAGGTTGGCTTTGAACTCCAGATCCTCCTGCCTCAGCCTTTTGAGCTGCTGGGATTACAGGCATGTGCCACCATTCCTGGCTGTCTTTGTCTTTATATTGCACTCATGTGTATGTGTGTGTGTGTGTGTGCGTGTCCCCTAAAATTTTTATTTTAAAGGCTCCTGAGTTCTACCTCTTTGCAAGTTCTGACTCAGTAAATCTAGGATAGAGTTTGGTATTCTACATGTTAAGACACACCCCAGATGATTCTAGTAGCTGAAAACTACTGCCATAGGAAAAAAAACTTTCTTTGGAAAAAAAATTTTATATATTATCCCCTATGTCACAGAAAAAACTCAGTATTATACCTGATGCATGCCTGATTCTGAAAACATAAACTCCAGGATAATAGCTGCATGGTGTATTTGCAGGTCACAATAAATTGAGTCATTAAAGAGACTATGGACCACTTAAAAGCTGGAAAAAATCTATCAAAGACCTTGATCATAGTTCTGATATAATTAATGTGGAACTGTCTTAAATTGTTCAAAGATCCAGCCCAATTTGATTAAATATATGCTAGTTATAGAAAATGTAGAAATCCATACAAACAGAAAAAAATGGGGTGGGAAATCATCATGGTTCTACTAGCAAAAGACAATAATATTTAACATTCTGATGTATTTTCTTTCAATATTTCTAAGCATCTGGTTCTTTATTTTAGTTTTACAACTATGGTCAGATTGGACTTTAAACTGAGGGAAAGATTTGCTCTGGGACATTTTTAAAGTCCTCCTACAAGACTACTATCTATTCTGAATCATAGTAGCTATTAATATGAAAATTATTTGTTTATACACTTCCTCCAGATACCTTTTTGGAAGAGGCACAACATCTCCACATTGCTGAATATCACAGGTGTGGCCACAATCCATGGATTTCTGCACTTATGTGGTAGTAGGATTATTGAAAATTTAACTCATATTGCTCCCAAATTCTGTACTTTCCCCAGTCTTTGTCTAGCTCACAACAGTTTTCTTCAATTATTGCTTCAGATTCCTTTTTCAGGATCATACATTATTTGTTGGTTAGATAACTGTTGTTTCTCAATCACATTAATCTTCTTTTCCCTGAAGTTTTCATCTATTTGTACTTTCCCTCTTTATTCTTCAGAGACTTGTGATTCTCCATATTACCAGTTTATTTTCTCACACATATTTAAATTCTGCCCTTGCATTTTAGATTTCCTTCCACAGTTGTATTGGAGCTAATTTTCTTGCATTTCAGCCTTTATTTTTGACTGGTCTATCTTTATGCCTCCTAGCTCCCATTCCATAGATTCTGTTGACCTCTTGTGCTTGTTGAGCACTTCAAGCATAGATATTACAAAATTTACTCTGCTTTACATAAGAAGGTGTTTTCAGGCCAGGCACAGAGGTGCATGCCTGTAACATGAGTGACTGAGGAGGCTGAGGCAGGTAGATTGTGAATTTGAGGCCAGTCTGGGCAACTTATTGAGACCCTGTCTCAAAATGAAAAATTAAAAGGGCTGGGAATGTAGCTCAATGGTAGAGCATGCCTGGGTTCAATCCCCAGAACAGGATAAAAATGTTTTCAAAAGTAAAGTCTTCATCTGAATCTTTTTTTTTTTTTTAATGTAAACAAATGGGATACATGTTGTTTCTCTGTTTGTACATGGCGTAAAGGCATTCCATTTGTGTAATCATAAATTTACATACAGTAATGTTGTTTGATTCATTCTGTTATTTTTTCCCTTCCCCCCACCCCTCCCACCCCTCTTTACCCTCTATACAGTACTTCCTTCCTCCATACTTGCCCCCCTCCCTAACCCTAACTCTAACCCTAACACTAACCCTTCCCTCCCCCCCATTATGTGTCATCCTCCACTTATTAGCGATATCATTCGTCCTTTGGCTTTTTGAGATTGGCTTATCTCACTTAGCATGATATTCTCCAATTTCATCCATTTGCCTGCAAATGCCATAATTTTGTCATTCTTTATGGCTGAGTAATATTCCATTGTATATATATACCACAGTTTCTTTATCCACTCATCAATTGAAGGGCATCTAGGTTGGTTCCATAGTCTGGCTATTGTGAATTGAGCAGCTATGAACATTGATGTGGCTGTATCTCTGTAGTATGCTGATTTTAAGTCCTTTGGGTATAGGCCAAGGAGTGGGATAGCTGGGTCAAATGGAGGGTCCATTCCAAGTTTTCTAAGGAATCTCCACACTGCTTTCCAGAGTGGCTGCACTAATTTGCAACACCACCAGGAATGTATGAGTGTACCTTTCTCCCCACATCCTCGCCAACACCTGTTGCTTGTATTTTTGATAATCGCCATTCTAATTGGGGTGAGATGGAATCTTAGGGTGGTTTTGATTTGCATTTCTCTTATTACTAGAGATGTTGAACATTTTTTCATATGTTTATTGATTGCTTGTACATCTTCTTCTGTGAAGTGTCTGTTCATTTCCTTAGCCCATTTGTCGATTGGATTATTTGTATTGTTGGTGTAGAGTTTTTTGAGTTCTTTATAAATTCTGGAGATTAGCGCTCTATCTGAAGTATGATTGGCAAAGATATTCTCCCACTCTGTAGGCTCTTTCTTCACATTACTGATAGTTTCCTTTGCTGAGAGAAAGCTTTTTAGTTTGAATCTATCCCAGTTATTGATTCTTGCTTTTATTTCTTGTGCTATAGGAGTCCTGTTGAGGAAGTCTGGTCCTAGGCCCACATGTTGAAGATCGGGACCTACTTTTTCTTCTATAATCTGCAGAGTCTCTGGTCTGATTCCAAGGTCCTTAATCCATTTTGAGTTGAGTTTTGTGCAGGGTGAGAGATACGGGTTTAGTTTCATTCTGTTGCATATGGATTTCCAATTCTCCCAGCACCATTTGTTGAAGAGGCTATCATTTCTCCATTGCATATTTTTGGCGCCTTTGTCTAGTATTAGAAAGTTGTATTTATTTGGGTTTGTGTCCGTGTCCTCTATTCTGTACCATTGATCTACCTGTCTATTTTGGTACCAATACCATGCCGTCCTTGTTACTATTGCTTTGTAATAAAGTTGAAGTTCGGGTATTGCGATACCCCCTGCTTCATTTTTCCTGCGAAGGATTGCTTTAGCTATTCTGGGTTTCTTATTCTTCCAGATGAATTTCATGATTGCTTGCTCTATTTCTGTAAGGTACGTCATTGGGATTTTAATTGGGATTGCATTGAATCTGTATAGCACTTTTGGTAGTATGGCCATTTTGACAATATTAATTCGGCCTATCCAAGAACATGGGAGATCTTTCTATCTTCTAAGGTTTTCTTTAATATCTTTCTTTAGTGTTCTGTAGTTCTCATTGTAGAGGTCTTTCACCTCTTTTGTGAGATTGATTCCCAAGTATTTTATTTTTTTCGATGCTATCGTGAATGGGGTAGTTTTCATAATTTCTCTTTCTGCGGATTCATCACTTATGTATAAAAATGCATTGGATTTATGAGCATTGATCTTGTAACCTGCCACTTTACTGAATTCACTTATGAGTTCTAAGAGTTTTCTGGTGGAATTTCCTGGTTCCTCTAAGTATATAATCATATCATCCGCAAATAGGGATAGTTTGAGTTCTTCTTTTCCTATTCGTATTCCTTTAATTTCCTTGGTCTGTCTAATTGCTCTGGCTAGAGTCTCAAGAATGATATTGAATAGGAGTGGTGAAAGAGGGCATCCCTGTCTTGTTCCAGTTTTTAGGGGGAATGCTTTCAGTTTTTCACCGTTTAGAATGATATTAGCCATGGGCTTAGCATAGATGGCCTTTACAATGTTAAGGAATGTTCCCACTATCCCTATTTTTTCTAGTGTTTTGAGCATGAAGGGGTGCTGTATTTTATCAAATGCTTTTTCTGCATCTATTGAAATAATCATGTGATTCTTGACTTTACGTCTATTGATATGGTGAATTACATTTATTGATTTCCGGATGTTGAACCAACCTTGCATCCCTGGGATAAAACCCACTTGATCGTGGTGCACTATCTTTTTAATATATTTTTGTATACGATTTGCTAAAATTTTATTGAGAATTTTTGCGTCAATGTTCATTAATGATATCGGTCTGAAATTTTCTTTCCTCGATGTGTCTCTGTCTGGCTTGGGTATCAGGGTAATATTGGTTTCATAGAATGAGTTTGGGAGGGTACCCTCCTCCTCTATTTCATGGAATACTTTGAGAAGTATTGGAATGAGCTCTTCTTTAAAGGTTTTGTAGAACTCGGCTGAGAACCCATCTGGTCCTGGACTTTTCTTTGTTGGTAGGCTTTTGATGACCTCTTCTACTTCATTACTTGAAATTGTTCTATTTAAATTGTGTATGTCCTCCTCGTTCAGTTTAGGCAATTCATATGTCTCTAGAAACCTGTTGATGTCTTCGAAATTTTCTATTTTGTTGGAATATAGATTTGCAAAATAGCTTCTAATTATGTATTTCAGTCGTGTCTGTTGTGATATTTCCTTGTTCATTCCGAATTTTAGTGATTTGGGTTTTCTCTCGTCTTCTCTTTGTTAGAGTGGCTAAGGGTTTATCAATTTTGTTTATTTTTTCAAAGAACCAACTATTTATTTTGTCAATTTTTTGTATTGTTTCTTTTGTTTCAATTTCGTTGATTTCAGCTCTGAGTTTAACTATTTCCTGTCTTCTACTACTTTTGGTGTTGGTCTGTTCTTCTTTTTCTAGGGCTTTGAGCTGTAGTGTTAGGTTGTTTATTTGTTGATTTTTACTTCTTTTATTGAATGCGCTCCATGAAATAAATTTTCCTCTAAGTACTGCTTTCATAGTGTCCCAAAGATTTTGATATGATGTTTCTTTGTTCTCATTTACCTCTAAGAATTTTTTAATTTCCTTCCTAATATCTTCTGTTATCCATTCATCATGTAATAGCATATTGTTTAATCTCCAGGTGTTGGAGTAGCTTCTGTTTTTTACTCTTTCATTTATTTCTAACTTCAATCCATTATGATCTGATAGAATACAAGGTAGTGTCTCTATCTTCTTGTATTTGCTTACATTAGCTTTGTGGCACAATATATGGTCTATTTTAGAGAAGGATCCATGTGCTGCTGAGAAGAAAGTGTATTCGCTCTTGGTTGGATGGTATATTCTATAAATGTCCGTTAAGTCTAAATTATTGATAGTGTTATTGAGATCTATGGTTTCTTTGTTCAATTTTTGTTTGGAAGATCTGTCCAGTGGTGAGAGAGGTGTGTTAAAATCACCTAGTATTATTGTGTTATGGTCTATTTGGTTTCTGAAATTGAGAAGGATTTGTTTGACATACATGGATGAGCCACTGTTTGGGGCATAGATGTTTATGATTGTTATGTCTTGCTGATTTATGGTTCCCTTAAGCAGTATGTAATGTCCTTCTTTATCCCTTCTGACTAGTTTTGACTTGAAGTCCACATTATCTGAAATGAGGATGGATACCCCAGCTTTTTTGCTGAGTCCATGTGCATGGTATGTTTTCCCCCATCCTTTCACCTTTAGTCTATGGGTATCTCTTTCTACGAGGTGAGTCTCTTGCAGGCAACATATTGTTGGATCTTTCTTTTTGATCCAATCTGCCAGTCTATGTCTTTTGATTGATGAGTTCAGTCCATTAATATTCAGGGTTATTATTGAGATATGATTAGTATTCCTGGTCATTTGGTTCATTTTATTTATTTATTTATTTATTTTGAGACGACTTGGTTCTTCCTTTATTTGACAATTCCTTTAGGATAGTTCCTCCCATTGCTGATTTGTTTCTTTGTTTTTCATATCTTCCTCGTGGAATATTTTGCTGAGAATGTTCTGTAATGCTGGCTTTCTTTTTGTAAATTCTTTTAGCTTTTGTTTCTCATGGAAGGATTTTATTTCATCATCAAATTTGAAGGTAAGTTTTGCTGGGTATAAGATTCTCGGTTGGCATCCATTTTCTTTCAGGGCTTGAAAAATGTTGTTCCAGGCCCTTCTAGCTTTTAGGGTCTGGATTGAAAAATCTGCTGATATTCGTATTGGTTTCCCCCTGAATGTAATTTGATTCCTCTATCTTGCGGCCTTTAAAATTCTGTCTTTATTTTATGCAAATCAAAACCACCCTAAGATTCCATCTCACCCCATTTAGAATGGCGATTATCAAAAATACAAGCAACAGGTGTTGGCGAGGATGTGGGGAGAAAGGTACACTCATACATTGCTGGTGGGGCTGCAAATTAGTGCAGCCACTCTGGAAAGCAGTGTGGAGATTCCTTAGAAAACTTGGAATGGACCCTGCATTTGACCCAGCTATCCCACTCCTTGGCCTATACCCAAAGGATCTAAAATCAGCATACTTCAGAGATACAGCCACATCAATGTTCATAGCTGCTCAATTCACAATAGCCAGACTATGGAACCAACCTAGATGCCCTTCAATTGACGAGTGGATAAAGAAACTGTGGTATATATACACAACGGAATATTACTCAGCCATAAAGAATGACAAAATTATGGCATTTGCAGGCAAATGGATGAAATTGGAGAATATCATGCTAAGTGAGATAAGCCAATCTCAAAAAGACAAGGGACGAATGATATCGCTAATAAGTGGAGGATGACACATAATGGGGGGAGGGAAGGGTTAGTGTTAGGGTTAGAGTTAGGGTTAGGGAGGGGGGCAAGTATGGAGGAAGGAAGTACTGTATAGAGGGTAAAGAGGGGTGGGAGGGGTGGGGGGAAGGGGAAAAAATAACAGAATGAATCAAACAACATTACTGTATGTGGATTTATGATTACACAAATGGAATGCCTTTGCGCCATGTACAAACAGAGAGGCAACATGTATCCCATTTGTTTACAATAAAATAAAAAAAAATAAAATAAAATAAAATAAAATTCTGTCTTTATTTTGTATGTGAGGTATTTTCATTATAATGTGCCTTGGTGTGGGTCTGTTGTAATTTTGTATATTTGGGGTCCTATAAGCCTCTTGTACTTGATCTTCCATTTCATTCTTCAGATTTGGGAAATTTTCTGATAGTATTTCATTGAATAGATTGTTCATTCCTTTGGTCTGTTTCTCTAAGCCTTCCTCAATCCCAATAATTCTTAAATTTGGCCTTTTCATGATATCCCATAGTTCTTGGAGGTTCTGTTCATGATTTCTTACCATCTTCTCTGTTTGTTCAACTTTGTTTTCAAGGTTAAATATTTTATCTTCACTAGATGTTTTGTCTTCCAGGTGTTCTATTTTATTGGTTATGCTTTCTATGGAGTTCTTAATTTGGTTTATTGTTTCCTTCATTTCAAGGATTTCTGTTTGTTTTTTTTTCAATATCTCTAACTCTTTATTGAAATGATCTTTTGCTTCCTGTATTTGCTCTTTTAACTGTCGATTGGTGCGATCATTCAATGCCTGCATTTGCTCTTGCATCTCATCATTTGCTTCCCCGATCATTTTAATTATGTACATTCTGAACTCCCTTTCTGTCATTTCTTCTGCCATGCTGTCATTGGGTTTCATTGATGTACCATCTAGATTTGTTTGCAGCATTTTCTTTCCTTGTTTTCTCATATTGTTCAGGTATCAGTTGACCGCTGTGATATTGCAGATTTCCTCTATTGTCTTATAATATCCCTGAAGCTTTCTAGTATATCCCCTCTTAGCCTTCAGTAGCCTGAAGTCTTGGAGGAAGTTGATAATGCGGGGCTCCACAAGGAAGCTGACAACCTAGGGGAGGTGGCCTTCCAGTGGGGTATATTCCCTGCTAGTGGGCAGAGGTACCTTCACTTGCTGATGAATGGTCATCCAAAGGGGAAGTAGGATGTGGGCTGATGCAAGGCCAGTTTGGGTCTGTGTCTCTGATTTTACAGTCCTTTTGGGAGAACCTCACCCGACAGGGAGGACTCACCCAGTGGGGAGGTCTTGCTGGTCGGTTTCCCTCCCAGAGGTTCCGATCTATTCACAACTACCTCCTGGGCTGGGCAGCCTTCTTCTGCAATGTTCCCAGGGACCCGGACCTACCTCCTGGGCTTGGAAGCCTCGCCCTTCGCAGATGAATCTCCTTAGGCTGCCTCTCCTCAGAGAAGCTGCCTGCAGACCTGGAGCCTTCGCTCCGCCCCTCAGTTTGTCTGTGGGGCTCTTCCACCAAGAAGCCGCCTAGGCCCTGGGACCCTGCTCTGCACTTTTCGCCTGGCTATGTGGCCCCTCCTCTGAGCAGCCACCTGGAGCCCCTTACAATCGCTTCGAGTCCCAGTGACCCGCCACACGCCTTTTCCTCCGGCAGCCACCTGGTGTTCCCTGCAGTCGCTCTAAGTCCAAGTGACCCACCACGCACCTCCTTCTCCGCCAGGCAGTCACCCAGAGATCTGGTGCGTCATGAGTCCCAGGAACTCACTGTGCACCTTCTTGTCCCGACTGCCACCCGTAGCCCTGGTGCAGTCACTTCGAGCCCAAGTACCCCGCCGCGCTCCTCCTCCTTCTCCAGACAACCCCCCTGTGTTCAGGAGCGGATGCTCTGGGACCAAACCATTCACCACGCTGTTCCACCAGATAGCCGCCCAGAGCCCTGGCGCAGCTGTTCCAATTCCAAGCGATGTGCCGAGCCCGTATTTCTCCTTCTCCTCTGGGCAGCCCCCTGTGTTCAGGGGTGGTCGCTTTCAGTCCAAAGAGCTCACCAAGCACCTTCTCCTTTGGGCAGCCTCCCAGAGCCCGGGTGGGTTGCACAGAGTCCAAGCGTTCACTGCTCCAGCGGGGGGGGGGGGGGGGGGGGGGGGGGGGGGGGGGGGTCTCGCCGGCAGCTTTACTTCATAAAGTTCCCTGTTTTCCGGCGTACCGCCCCGTCTGGGATGCCTGCCCAATGGGAGACGCTCCCCCGGCTGCTTTGAGTTGGTCTCAAGTCTCTCTATATCTCCTCTTCTTGAGTCCTGAGACCTGGAGCAACACGAAACGCAGCCACCCTCTCATCTGAATCTTTGAATTAATACTCTCTGCTTTCATTATAACATCTTTTCATAGATTTCATTAAAACCAAGACAGGAAGGGCAGGTAGAGGAGTATTTAAAGAACAACCTCCTCAACTCCCACCCCCATCATCTTTCACTTAAACTTCTTACCTTGCACTCTCCAATGGACCTAATATATGTGATATAAGTTAATGTGCAAAAACTTAGAGTTCAAGTTGTAGCTTCTAGCAAATATTCATCTTTAATGACTTTTCTATACTGAAGCTAGATTGTCTTCATCTCCAACCGTTGCAGTCTCTGATTAAGCCAGAGAAGCTAAGGTAATTTGGAATTATCTGTATATTCTCAATGTTCTTCTCTTTGTCATGGCTTATGATGCTTATATTAACAGAGAAGTTTACAATTCAACATGTCACTACCATTCCAGCCCTGGACTTGTCCCTTTCCTTCACTTGATCTTAGCCATGAGGCCAAGGAAGGATGGGCATGACCCCTTCTACTTTCTGCTATAATAAGTATTAGACATAGATTGGGAGAACCCAAGTATTACTTGAACTCAGAAGATGGCTTTCAAGTGTTATAAAAATGGCTCTATACATATATGTGTGTGAGTAAGGTGAGAAGATAGATAATCAGTTCCATCTTCCCTGAAGCCCTCCATGCCAGGTCATGTGTGAAGGATGTCTTACAGTCTTATGTCATCCAGGGCAATGGTTTATAGTCTGTACCCTCAACAGTGAAACAGATGCAATGCTCCTCAATTTTTCCATACACCCACAACTGGGACTTTGCAATATCATCATCACTCATTGCCACTTTGCAATGAGTCTTTTGGTGTATCTTCATGGGTTTTTGGTAGTTTTGGGGCTTTTTTGTTTTGTTTTGTTTTTTTGTGTTTCCTTCTGGTACTGAGGATAGAACCTGGAGTTTGTGCATGGTAGGCAAGTGCTCTACCACTAAGTCACATCCCAAGTCCCTTCATGGGGTTTTTTTTGGTTCTTTGGTTTGTTTGTTTTGGTTTTTGGTTTTTGTTTGTTTGTTTGTTTGTTTTGCATTAGAGACTGAACCCAGGGGTGCTTTACCCCTGAGCTACGTCCCCAGCCCCTTTTTAAAATTTTTTATTTCGAGATAGGGTATCACTTAATTGCCTAGGACCTCACTAAGTTGCTGAGGCTGGCTTTGAACTTGCAATCCTCCTGCCTCATCTTCCTGAGATGCTGGGACTACAAGTTTCATGAGTATTTAATGAGAAATAAAATTAAAAGGAGTATCAGGCACTGTAAGTCTGGGGCCATATTAACAGAAGTCTGAAAAATATTTAACAGTAGCCATCATCAGAATTGTATGACCATTGTCAATTATTTCTAGTTAATGTCCTTTTATATACTTAAGAATATTCTTCATTCTCTTCCTCATATTATCATGTATTTTTATGCCATTCTTTAACAAAAATGGTATTTTCAATTAGACATGTTACAATTTAAACTGTTTCAAATTTCTTTGTGCCATAGCTTTCATAAAGAAGTAACATTTTAATATTCAAACACTAATAATTAGATTTCTTCCTTTAGTTTCTGAGTCTAGTGAGGATACCACAACAGAAACAGAAATTACAAAAGAATCCAGAGAGATCATGGATAGCGAAGAATTATCTGAAACAGGTTAGACTATATAATAAAAGTAATGCATAAATGTGCTTGTCACATTTCTTAACAGAATCTAGTCCTTTATTTGGGGCATTACCTACTTCTTACTTATTTCTTTCTATACTATATTTCAGCTGATTTTCATTATATTTATTTAGTTTATTCCATTAAGAGTGTATCTATCCAGTTTATAACACTGACTTTCATCAAATTTTATTTTACACATTGTATTTACATTTAAAGTTTTCATACGAAGCTCATATTAATTATCCAATTATTTGAGTTTTATGAATAGGTAATAATTCATGTATAGTATATATAGAACAAAGAACAATTAAAATATGAAATTATAAATATTGATTGCTCAGAATAATAAGTTTACTTCTTTCAAATGTTTGAAAAACACTATAAGTGTAAATTATTTTGGCAATTTGGTTAGAGATAAGATATTTAAAGACTCTTTTTCTTTCCCTTTAACCTTAACTCAAAAGTTGTACTGCCTGAGTTTCCAGAAGATGCTTATCCTGATGTTCCCGAAATGGAGCCATTTATAGAGCAGATTAATTCTTTCAGTGCCTTTTGGAAACTACTGGAACCAGCAATTAATGAGACTGCCATTCAAATTTTAAACTTGGAGGTTTCTGGGAAAACACCAGAGGAACTACTTCAAAAAGTAGTTGACACTATGGAAAGTAAGGACTGTAATTATATTTATGATCAAGAACAGGGATATTAAAAACATGCTGGAATTTTAAGGCCTTTCCTGATAGTTCACGAATTAAAGTGTTCAATGTATTAAAGGATGATAAATGAAATATTTAACAAGTATCAGAGTACAGGTCCTGACTGATCGGAACAGCCATGGGACACACACAGTACTGACCATACTGGCTAGTTGTCACATAAAGAATTCATAAAGGCCTATTTGCATACATACTAAAACCAAGAGATGAATAATAATAGTTTTCCTAACTTTTCACTTCTGTATATGCTAATAACTGTTCATTCTAAAAATATTTTCTCCAATGATATTTTTAACAGAACCTTTTCAACATAATGCATGGGAGTTAACTGTAGAAGATTATGATGAAGAAACAGAAGACTATCAGGCTGAAGCAGAAGTTGATGAGGAATTGGAAGAAGAAGAAGAAGAAGAGGAAGAGGTATGACTGTTTGATTGTGACTCGTTCTCATTTGGCAAGTCATTGAAACTGTATACAGCCAGAGTGGTGATTAACTGGTTAACAAGTGAACCAACAGGCATGCTCAACCATAACTCCCCTTATCCCAGCCTCACTTGACTCCCTAAAATACCAGGGCTGCTTAGTACCAAAAAAGACACCATGAAAAAGTAAAAGTGGAATCCTTCAAAATTCTTCCCATGGAAAAAGTATATAGGTATTAAAGATGTAGATATTCTATAAATCTAAGAGTAGTGTGTGTGTAAACAGAGATGGAGTCTTAGGCCGCTTCAATGATCATGATGCACAGTACCCTCAAACAGGAGCAACCCAAGTTGGGGCACAAGTCTACTCCCTTGGCACCAGAATGATGATAAACATTTTCATTTGCTAGTGCCCACCTCAGACATCTGTCAATAATAAAACATGAAATTGTTCTTTTAATTTGGAGCTTTAGAAATAAAAATAATTTATTAAGTTAGATAAACATACACTTACAATTAAGTTATTTTTGTCTAACTGAAACCCAGATAAACAGGGGATGGGTGGGGGCAAGAAATGATATACAGTGTGATTTTGATACACCTCTCAGTTCTTTATTATTAACTGATGAGACTATTAGGGTTGTCGAAGGATGTGATTTTGTCCTGAGTGTGTTCAGATTCTCTTCCTCATCCACCTTCTGTTCATGTTCTTCTGTGTCCCACTGTGGCCTGCAATGGAATAGTCTCTTATTTATATGGACAGACATTCTCAAGATGTCTATAATATTCAAAACTTTATATTTTTAGTATTGTCTCCCTGCATTAAAAAAATCCCATAATTCACAGGGCGTTGGGTAGGGCATTAATCAGGGAGTAGCCTCAGGAATGGGGAATAATTCAACTTACAATAAATGCTGCTTTGGCCCCACAGAACATAAACATAAAAGCCAAAAGGATTAAACTTCTTCCAAGTAACTTCACTGTGTCCAAGAACAAAGTTTAAGAATATTTATGGGAATACAAGGTCACATTCTGGCATCCTCTCAAAGATCACCATACCTGCAAACAAACAGGAAAATATGACTGCATAATAAGGAGAAAAATTGGTCAATTAAAACTAATCCAGGGGCTGGGGAGATAGCTCAGTCGGTAGAGTGCTTGCCTTGTAAGCACAAGGCCCTGGGTTCGATCCCCAGCACCCCCCCCCCAAAAAAAAAAAAAAAACTAATCAGAACTGACAAAAACATGAAAACTGTTAACATAAATGTACTATGAAGATTTGAAATATAGAAAGATATAATAAACACCTAATCTTCACTGTTAGGATTGAAAAGTACCAAAATTAAATGAAACATACATTGAACAGAATAATGATAGTTTAGAAGATTAGCGAACTGGAAGAAATATCAATAGAAACTATCTAAAATGAAACAAAAGAGGAAAAATCCTGAAAAAAGTGAGAAGACCATCAGTGATCTATGGAAGGAGCCTATCATATGTAATTGGAATCCACGAAAACATGTGCTGTTCAATAGTCAAGTTTTGGAACCAACCCAGGTGCCCATCAATGGACAAATGAATAAAGAAAATGTGGTATATGTACATGACAGAGTTTTACCCACCCATAAGTAAGAATGAAATTATGGCATTTGCTGGCAAATGGAGAAAACTGAAGAACATCATGCTAAGTAAAATAAGCCAGACTCAGAAAAACAAAGGTTGAAGCTAAAGAAAGAAAAAGAAATTTTTAAGGGATGATGGTGCACATCTATAATCTCAGCAACTCCAGAGGCTGAGGATAAAGGATCACAAATTTTAGGCCAGCCTCAGCAATTTAGTGAAGTCCTAAGCAATTTAGCAGACCCTGTCCCACAGTAAAAAATAAAAAAGGGTTGATGATATGGTTCAGTGATTAACTGCCCATAGGTTAATAAAAGGCAAAAACTAATAAAATAGGAAAACAAAACAAAATAAAATAGTCTCAAAATTAAAAATTGACCAATCAGCAAAAGTAAAATAGACAAACTTCCTGTAAACTTAATTAGGTAAAAAGAAGAAGCA
Organism: Sciurus vulgaris; assembly: GCF_902686455.1. Classification (NCBI taxonomy): domain Eukaryota; kingdom Metazoa; phylum Chordata; class Mammalia; order Rodentia; family Sciuridae; genus Sciurus; species Sciurus vulgaris. The sequence goes on from NC_136467.1 coordinate 55,201,263, forward strand.
ATAATTAACATTTAATTGTTTTAAATTATGGGGACTTCATACTAATAAATTTGAAATTTAAAAAAGCTTTTGCCCTCAAAAAATCAAATTAAAATTTGCTTCGAAGATAAAGTTAAATAAAAATAATAGAAGGGAGTTTATAGGTCATTCTAGTATATATTTGCTGATTAGAAAATTCCTATGTTGTTTAAACTCTTCCATGTCACAGGAAATAATCAATACTTCTCAGCTAATTTTGAATTTTTAATTCCCTATTAAGAAAACTAAACAAGAATGATGGAAGAAAAATATTGATTAGTCTCATTTGTGTTCTTTTATAGAAAGTTATTATTTCTTATTTTGCTGAGAAGCATGTTATAGAATTATTATGTAAAGTGTTCCATTTGCATTTTAAAATACTATATTTGCACCTAAATATATGTCTGTTTTGTAAGTATATTGGTAGGATTATAGTCATTGTAGTATAGTAATCATTTTTAGTATAAGTATATACCATGCATAGAAATTATGTACCACAAATGAAAATCTGTTAATATTTATTAGCTAAATAAAATATTTCCAAATTATTATTTGATTATATATGCAATTAAAAGAAAACAAAGCAAATCCAGAGGCATCCCCCACTCAATTTACAGTAGGTAAGAACTTATAGTCAGACACTGTGGTGCATGGTTGTAATTCCAGCTACTCAAGAGACAGAGGCAGGAAGGTCACAAGTTCAAGGCCAGCCTCAGCAACTTGATCTCAAAATAAAAAATAAAAAGGTCTGGGGATGTACCTCAGTGGTAGAATGCCCTTTTTGTTTATTGGACCAGTACTATAAAACAAAGAAATAAACAAAAAGTTGTCACTCTGACTCAGCTTTTATTTCTTGGGAATAATTTTATTTTAGAAACTGAACTCACAGTGACCCAGCAGTAGCAAGCACATCCTGAAAGTTTTCATTGTACTTCTGTCAGTTTCTGTCCATAGAGGACTGGGCACACCTTAATTCTCAGTGCAGCTTTATTTTCTTAATGAAAATAAAAAACTTAAGATGCAGATTTAGAGGGATATGAGAAACTGATTTTTTAATTAATTAAAATAGTATGAGGATAACCCTTGTGGATCATTTTAAAGTTGAATTGTTATATATTAAAATTATTCCAGATGATTTTTTTAAAATTCATCTTTATTATTACATCAAATGCCTTTTCATAATATTCTCAAAATTGAATATTTCTAGAGTGAAGAAAGAATTAAAGAGAAAAGGAGGCATTTGGGAGACACAAAATATTTCTGCCCAGTGGTTCTCAAAGAAAACTTCATCTTACAACCATGTAACATAGAAGAAGCAGCTAAATACCGAGAAAAGATCTACTACTTTTCAAGTCCTGAGGCTAAAGAAAAGTTTCTGGAGCATCCTGAAGACTATGTGGCTCATGAAGAGCCATTAAAGGTGAAAACAATATTCCTTTCCTAATGATTGTTCCTGATTGCTTCTTAAAGGATTTATTACCAACTTCCAATCACAGTACTGTCTCCACTCTCAAAGAACAGTGGAGTGAAAATATCCAAGTTCAAAAATCAACATTTTCAAAATATAACATAAAATGACTATTTTGGTTTCTACAGAATTGCCTTATGTCAGACCAGCACTTAGCATCTATCTTTTTTATCTGAAGTAAAAAGATATGGCTGAATTTTGCTTAGTAGGTTAAGGTCCAGTTATGCTCAGTGGTCTAAGAGCAGGCTAGTGAACTTTTAAAGGAGTTGGGGGAAATGTGGAATTCCAGGATTGATGCCTTTTCAGAGGAATAAGTGGGTTGATGACAGTGAAACACTGTTCCTGATGGGTCCACCCTGAACCTGTTTTCCGAGTAAGTCCACCCCTGGTTGGTTGTTTTCGGGAGCAAGGGATGACACTGGTTGGATTGCAAAACTTATTCCCTGAAGTGATTTGGACAATCTAACCAGTTTAAAACTGGTTCAATGACTAGCGTTGCTATGTCTACAGAATAACCCATTTCTCCCTTTGTTTATAAGAAACTTTTTATTCTCACTTATCACCATTGGGTCAGTTTTCTATCTTTTTTAGAAAACAATATGAAAGCCAGACACACAAGGTAAATACTGTATGATTCCACTTACATCAGATACCTAGAATAGGCAGATTCTTAGAAGAGGGAGAAAGAGAATGGGAGTTAACTGTTTAATGAATAGAGGTAGGTCATGAGAAAGTTCTGGAGGTGAATAACGGTGATGGGTACACAACATTATGGATTATTTACTACCACAGAATTGTGCCCTGAAAAATGGTGTAAGTGGTAAATGTTATCTTAGGAATATTTCACCAGAATAAAAAGAGGACATGTGGCAAAAAAAAAAAAAAAAAAAAAAAAAAAAAAAAAAAAAAAAAAAAAAAATTTCTGTTACTGAAGATTGAACCCAGGGACACTTCACCTCTGATCCAGATCCAGATTCCCAGTCTTTTTTGTTTTTTTATTTTGAGATAGGGTCTCAAAAGATGCTGAGAGATGCACTAAATTGATGACGTTGGCCTGGAACTTGGGATCCTCCTGCCTCAGCCTCCCAAGTTGTTGTGATTAGAGGCTTGTGCCACCATGCTCAGCACAATTTTTTTTTTTATTTCTGAAAATAAAGCACACACATAATTAAACCAGCTTTAAACAGGAGTCTTAATTTTTATATTTTACTTTTCCATCTTCTTCCACACACTTGTGTGTGTGTGTATATATATATATATGTTTATGTTTGTATTCTTTCTAGCATATCATATTTTGTTTTTCACCTATGACAGAAAATTTATATATTTCTATATAAATGTAATAATGTTTAGATATTCTGACATAACATCTTAACATCTAATTCATTTTTAGACTTTTTTTCACAGTATTTTTCACAAAATGATTTTGGCATTGTGGCTGTTAAATAGTATTTAGGTAATTTGGGGGCATATCATTCTTTTTCTCTCTGAATTATTTTATTGCCATAATTCCGTAGAATGGGTAACTAAATCAAGTTGTATATATCACAATACATTGTTATTACTTTTTGATAATACCTTTGTCTTCTTAAACTGAACATATAGAACTCTTACAGATAATTCGAGCCTCAGTTACATGGTGTCCACAGGGACTATTGAAGTATGTGGATCGTTGTGGCCTAAAATCCTCAATCTACTGGTGTTAAGGGTAATTTAAGAACTTATGGCTACTTTTCTTCCTTGGTTGTTGCTTTTGGTAGTCATTTCCTCTTAGTCTGATTTGCTGAACTATTGCCTTGTTTTACGAAAATTCATGTGGGTACAATCCTGAAACCCTGGAGGTGATTCCACAGTTCTGCAAAGCTTAAAATGCATTGGGTTCACCAGGAACATTGTCCTTCACTACCAACCTACCTCAATATCCTCTGGGTGCCAGAAAGCCCTAGTTGCCAGGGGTTTGACCTATGGATAAGTAAAGTGTTATTGTTACTGAAAGTTCAGTCCTCATCCCGGATGCCAATCCAATAACAAGGACATGATTTTCACAAAATTGAAAAAAGAAGTTTTATTGCTTTGGTAGCAAAGGAGAAACACAGGGGAATCCTGTCCCAAAGGCTGTCATTCTTCCCATCAGCAGGAATGGGGCTTTTAAAGAGGTGATTCAAAGGCTACATTCCATGGGTTCTCTGTTGGAGTTGTAATTCACTTGTTAATTTGGGAAACAGTCATTTCTGAGATCTTCTGGCACCATCCCCAAAGTCTGGAATACTTCTTATGGTGGGTGTGTTCTCAAGGACAGATAAATCTGCCTAACATGGGTAAGAAAGGTAATCCAGTTTCCCCTGATATTTAGGAGGGAGAGAAATTGGGAAGAAGCTGGGAGAGAGGAAGAGAAAGAAACATGTCCATTTAAAAAAATAAGTTGCAGTGGCAGAACAGCAAGTGTTATATTCAAAACATAAAGTGGACCACTATTACATTACTCCAGTAATTTGATCACTGGGGATTTAAAATGTGATTCCAAAGTTTAGTGTGAGGCTAGACCTACATTATTTCATACCATCCTATTTTCATTATTCATCATTCTGTGTTTTATTATTTTTTCAAATGATGCACCTGATGGCTAATCTATATAACCATGGGTTCTCTGACTTTAGACTTCCTCATCTCAGTATGAAGATAATAGGAATAGTGGAGAGAGGACTTGAATGTTTCATTATTAATAGGCTCAGTTTTTTTGGTTTTGTTTTTTTGTTTTTTGTTTTTTGGTGTCAGGGGCACTCGACCGCTTAGCCACATCCCCAACCCTATTTTGTTTTTCTTATTTAGAGACAGGGTCTCACTGAATTGCTGAGTACCCTCACTTTTGGTGAGGCTGACTTTGAACCCACACTCCTCCTGCCTCAGCCTCCTGAGTCACTGAGACTACAGGCACGTGCCACCACACCTGGCTGGTAGAGAGATTTTTTAAAACCATCATAAGAAAGTATCTTTCTATTCTTTGTTAATGTTAGAACTTCTAAAAAAAAACTAATTTTATTTTATTAAATGCTTATTGGCAAACTATATCAAGATGATCTTATAGTTGTTGATACTTCCTCTGAGGACCATTGTTGACACAGTAAATTATGCCAGTTGATACTCTAATGTCTACACAGCTTTGAGTTTATAAAGTGATGATTCTTACCAGGCTTAGGGAAAGCAGTTAATAAGCCTTTTTAAAATTTCTCAAAACTTCTTCATTCTCCCTCTGCCCTACCCCTCCCTGGCCCACCCCCTGTGGCAGGCTCCTCCACCAAGAATATGCCTTATGGGCCCCCATGGCTCTGGCAAAACTGTGTGTGGAAGACAGTTAGCAGAAAAATTTGGCATTTTTCACATTCAGTTTGATGAAGTTCTTCAAGAAAAATTGCTCCTCAAAACTGAAAGGAAATTTGGACCTGAATATGAGGAAGATTCTGAGGAAGAACAAGTTGCAAAACAAGAACTTGAAGAACTTGCAGTTCAGGCCAATGTTAAAATTGAGGATGAAAATGCAAAGAAGCAGGTAACCCTGTTCACTCCTTTGCCGATAGCTGGACTTACTGGTGTTACTTTGGGGATATAGTATCTGAAGTAGTACAAAACTCTCTATATAAAGTTCTTAAGAAAAAGAACTGGCCCATAAATGTCATTTAAAAAGTCAACCACTCCCCCAACAATGTCAGATAAGATCTTATTGCTTATCTGGAATATAAAATACTGATTTATATGACTCCCATAAAAATCAGAAAATTTTCCTTGACTAGACTGTTGCATAGCATTTATTTGGGATTATGTTCTTTGATATGTCTGACCTATAGTATAAGGTTTTCCACTATTGTGTTCTCTGTTTTCTATCAAATAGCATAAAAATCTGCCCCAGTACCAACAGAAATCTCAAAATATTAATTTGCAATGATGCCTAGAAAGAAAGTTTGTGTGTATCTTTTAGATGGCTTCTGTGTGAGGTTATTAAAAAAAAAAGTCCTTAATTCCATCTCAGTTTCTAACTATTTCTGACATGGCTAGACCATTTTCTCCTCAAATGAGCCCCCATCAAGGGACCCAGGTTTGGGTATGTATAAACACTTGAACAGGGTTGGATAGGGATGTGTGCTATCCTGATAAGTGTTACAGAAAGCTCAGTCCTTGTTCCTGACGCCATTCCAATAACAAGGACACAGTTTTGAGAAAAAGGAAAAGGAAGGTTTATTGCTTTGCTAGCAAAGGAGAAACACAGGGGACTCCTGTCCCAGAGACTATGATTCTGCTCATGGGAGAACAAGATTTTTCTAAAAAGGTGATTCAAAGGCTACCTTCCACATGTTCTCTGTTGGAGTTGGAGTTGTAATTCACTTGTTAATTTGGGAGATAGTCTGGATTACTTCATTCCTTTGGTGGGTGTGTACTCAAGGACAGATAAATCTGCTAAAATGGGTAAGAAAAGTTATCCTATTTCCCCTGAGATTATGGATGGGGAGAAATTAGGGAGGAGCAGGGAGAGAGGACGAGAAAGAAGCGTGTCCATTTTAAAATTAAGTTGCAATGGCAGAGCAGCAAGGGCTATTTTCAAAGCATAAAGTGGACCACTGTTACATAGGTATGGCACACCTTCAAACATACCTGTTAAATGTTTTCCACCTATATTGCAGAGAATCAGAGAAGCTGATATTATATTAATTTTAAAAAGTATATTGATCCATATTTTTAAATTTCCTGGGTCTAAATTTTTTAATGCAACCAAATATTTTCTGCTTTTCTATAGTTGTTCTGTTCTCTTTTGCTGTTTTCTGAATCTTTTGACTTCTAAGGAGCCTTACTGAGGGATTTTCTTTTTAGATAATAAAATTAAATCCTACCTCCTGGTAGTCAGCAGTTTGTCCTGTCATGGGAAAAGATATGTCTCTGGAGAAGGGTTCAAGGAGTTTCCAGAGGAGAGAGGGAACTAAACTCAGGGCCAACAGGGTTCTTGGCATAGTGACAGAAAAGGATTTCAGCACAAGCTTGACAAAGGCATAGACAGAGGTTTATTTGGGAAGGTAGATACATAATCAAGGGAAAATGTGGGCTGTCTCCAGAGTGAGAAGCAGCCCTGACTTGGGCTGGAGATCCAATATTTCTAGAAGGGCTATATTAGGGGCTGAAATGGAGATGGATCCAGGGTGGAGCTACACAATTTCATGCCAGTTTTCCCCTGCACTTACACATTTCCATTATTTTACAAGGGCATGTTGCTCAAGATTTACGTCTTAATGGCTTGTGTTTCCTTTTAAGGTTCAGTTTTTTCTTTCTCTTTATCCTAAATCCCTATCTCAAGTCGTTACTCATTTTCAGATTGTGGGACAACAAAAGCACTCAACAAAAGCAGTTTCATTCTAGAAAGAACTATCCAGTCAACGATAATCTTACAACATGAAGAGTTGATTTGAGTTCATTCTCGCAATATTTTCTATTTGTTATTATGGTATTGTAATCCCCTTTATAGATTGTATTTCTGATGTCTCCCTGATCAGGATCTCAATTGGAGAGATAACATTGTATGATTATAGGATAGATGGGGAAAAAAATCAGTTAAGCCGTAGACATGTGAGGAAAACTGAACAATGTTTTTGCAACAAGTGATGAATTATAATCTGAAGTCATATGGAAATTAATCATGTTATGACTAGTAACTCCTCTTAGCTATAGTAAATGGTATTTACTACTTAAAATCATGTCAAATATTAGCATAAAGAAAAGAGCTCAAGAGCAGAGAAAGGAACATTGCAGAATAGTGTGAGGCAACATTTCTCTTAGCTCTGCTACCCAGAACTCAAACAGTGGGAATACCACATCTCCCCGAGGCTTAGAATGAAAAATTCTGAGACTGGAGGAGCAGTCCACCCTAGCTGAACCACAGACTGCTTGTCTCATTAATTGAATTTGTAAAACAAAAACCTCTCCACTGGAGTTTATCAATCATCCTCCATCCAGGAGATATGTTGGGACTGTAGCATGGCAAAGCCTACAGAAACTGAAACCCAGGTCTACGAGTTTTGCAGCTAGTCTGTGTGGTCCTCTCTGAACCCAGCAGTTCTGTGGAAAATCAGAAACTGGGAGTGATTCACCTGGGGGAACACAGCTTAGAGAGGCTGAAGAGAGCTGGGAGTTCTCCTCAGCTCCGCAACTCCTGAAGCACATGGGGGACTGACGGGGCTGGCTACAGTGGGTGGGGAGTTTGGAAGAGGGTGTGAGAGCATCTTGCTCTTGGCTCATACAGCCAGCTGGTCCAGCACCCACCACATTCTGGAGCCCACTCTGGCAGGCACTCACCAGATCCCAGCAGCAGCCTGGTCCCTGACTCCCTCCCCAGTCCAGAATTCATGGATCCCCTGGACCCGCCAGGTCCAATATCAATCTGGCATCCCACACAGTCCTCCAGCTCCCCCATCCCCAGTATCCCAATCCCTCCCTAGCCCCCAATCCAGCCCATGGCTCACAGCTAGACAGCTGGCCTGCAGATCTCAGCACCTGGTCTTGATCTGCCCAATACAGAACAGTTCTCTGGATTGGTGCACAAGTCCCCGTGCCCCAGTGTTCAGGACCACCTGGGAAACAAGTGCCTGACCTGGTATTTGAAAAGGCAGGAGTGAGAGAGATCAAATTTGGAGAACTAAATCAGAGTCCAGGAATTGTGGGGTCTTCAGGCAACATAAGGGGCCAAGAGCAGACCCCTACACCACACAAGTGGAACCCACAGGAGATTCCCAGGGTGCAATCTTCCAACATGGACTTGCAATTGTCTTCATATATTTTGTCTTCACCATCCTGATGATGGAACAACTATCAAACTCGAAACAACCCCTGCCTATCAGCTGAGAAGGGAAGTTGATAAACTTTTGAACTCCAACAGAACACTTATCAATTTTACATTGAGGTCTTTTTTTCTTTTCCTTCATTTTTCCTCTCTCACATCTCTACCATTTTAGAAGCCAAGTATTTTCATGCATCAGTTTATTGAGGACTGGGGTGTCTGAATAGTATATTACAGTTTTGTTGTGAATTTTTTATTTTTACTTTATATATATATATATATATATAAATATATATATATATATGTGTAATTTTTTTTGTGGTGCTGGGGATTGAAACCCAGGGCTTTGTGCATGTGAGGAAAAAACTCTACCAACTGAGCTATATCCCCAGTCCTATATTTTTATATATACTTTGTATATACTTTTACTTTATAGATATTTTTCCTCTCACTTATGTTTCCCTTGATTCTCTCTTTTCTGCTGTTCACAGCCAACCTCTATTAATTCCTCTTTCACTCTTCCTATAATTTTTACTTCTTTATTCTCTCCTTCTTCCTCAGAAACATCACATCCTACACTTCTGTTATGTCTTTGTTCACGATTTGAAATTGTAAACCCTTTTGCAAATTACTGTTTATATTTTAGACAATAATTGAAAAACCATTTTTATGCCACAAGCAACTCTTAGCAAATATGAAAAAATAGAGGTAATAACCTGCATCCCATCCAATCATAATGGAATAAAATTAAAAATCAAGGATAAAATTTAAAAAGCTACTCTAACACCTGGAGACTAAATAATATACTATTGAATGATGAATGGATAGCCAAAGAAATCAGGGAGGAGATAAAATTCTTAGAGGTAAATGAGAACATCAACACAACATTTCATAATCTCTGGGACACTATGAAAGCAGTACTAAAAGGAAAGTTCATTGCATCGAGCTCATTCATTAAAAGAACAAAAAGTCAACAAATAAATGACTTAACATTACACCATGAAGCCCTAGAAAAAGAACAGATCAACATCAAAAATAGTAGACTACAGGAAATAATTAAAATCAGAGCTGAAATCAATGAAACTGAAACAAAAGAAACAATAGAAAAAATTGACAAAACAAAAGTTGGTTCTTTGAAAAAAATCAGCAAAATTCATAGACCCTTAGCCATGCTAATTAAAAAAAAAAAGAGAGAGAGAAACTCAAATTACTAAAATTCATGATGAAAAAGGGAATATCATGACAGACACTACTTAAATACAGAAGATAATCAGAAAATTTATACTCCAACAAAATAGAAAAATCTCAAATACATTGACAAATTTCTAAGACATATGACCTACCCAAAGTGAATACACAATTTAAACAGAGCAATTTCAAGCAAGGAAATAGAAGATGACATCAAAAACCTGCCAACCAAGAAAAGCCCAGGAATAGAAGAATTCTCAATCGAGTTCTACAAGACCTTCAAAGAAAAACTAATACCAGTACTCCTCAAATTATTCCATGAAATAGAAAGGAGGGAACCCTCCCAAACTCATTCTATGAGGCTAGTATCACTGATACCAAAACCAGACAAGACACATCAAGGAAAGCAAATTCACACCAATATTCCTGATGAACATAGATGCAAAAATTCTCAATAAAATTCTGATAAATTACATACAAAAATGTATTAAAAAGATAGTGCACCATGATCAGGCAGGGTTCATCCCAGAGATGCAAGGATAGTTCAACACATGGAATTCAATAATTGTGATTCATCAAACCAATAGACTTAAAGATAAGAATCATATGTTTATCTCCATAGATGCAGAAAAAGCATTTGACAAAATACAGCACCACTTCATGTTTAAACACTAGAAAAAATAAAGATAGTAGGAACATACCTCAACATTATAAAAGTTATCTATGGTAAGCCCAAGACCAACATCATTCTAAATGGAGAAAAAATTGAAATCATTGCCTCTAAAAATTGGAACAAAATGAGGATACTCTCTGTCACCACTTCTATTCAACATCATCCTTGAAACTCTAACCAGAGCAATTAGACAGACAAAAGATATTAAAGGAATACCAGTTGAAAAAGAAGAACTCAAACTAGCACTGTTTGCCTATGACATAATGCTATATTAGAAGACCCAAAAAATTCCACCAGAAAACTTCTAAAACTAATAAACAAGTTCAGCAAAAGTAGCAGGATATAAAATCAACATCCATAAATGAAATATGTTCCTGAATATCAGTGATGAACAAACTGAAAGAGAAGAAAAATTGGGAAAACCACCCCATTCACAATATCCTCAAAAAATAAAAAATAAAATAAAAACTTGGGAATCAATCTCACAAAAGAAGTGAAAGACCTCTACAAGGAAAACTACAGAACACTAAAGAAAGAATCGAAGAAGACTTAGAAGATGAAAAGATCTCCCATGCTGTTGGATAGGCAGAATTAATAATGTCAAAATGGCCATACTATCAAAAATGTGACACAGATTCAATGCAATTCCTATTAAAATTCCAATGACATTCTTCATAGAAATAGATAAAGCAATCATAAAATTCATTTGGAAAAATACTCTTATTTCTCAGAATTGCCAAGGCAATACTTAGCAAAAAGAATGAAGCAGGAGGCATCACAATACCACACTTATATACTACGAGCTATAGGAACAAAAATGTCCTGGTATTGGCACCAATACAGATACATAGACCGAAGGTACAGAAGAGAAGACACGGAGACAAACCCACATAAATACAGTTATCTCATATTAGGCAAAGGTGCCAAAAATATACATTGTAGAAAAGATAGCCTATTCAAAAAATGGTGCTAGGGAAAACTAGAAATTCATATGTGACAAATTGAAATTAAACCTCTATCTCTAACACTGCACAAAAACACAACCCAAAGTGGACAAGGACTTATTCCCTTGAACAGAGACCCTGCACCTAATAGAAGCAAAAGTAGGCCCAAATCTCCACCGTGTTGGCTTAGGTACTGACTTCCTTAACAAGACTCCTAAAGTGCAAGAAATAAAACCAAGAATCAATAAATGGGATGGATTTAAACTCAAAAGTTTCTTCTCAGCAAAGAGACAATCAATAACATGAAGAGAGAACCTATCGAATGGAAGAAAATCTTTACCACCTGCACCTCAGGTAGAGCATTCATCTCCAGGATATGTAGAGAACTCAGAAAACTCAATGCCAAAAACACAAATACCTAATCAATAAATGGGCTAAGGAACTGAACAGATACTTCACAGAAGAAATACAATGATCAACAAATATATGAAAAAATGTTCATCATCTCTAGCAATTAGAGAAATGCAATCAAAACTACTCTAAGATTTCATCTCACTCTAGTCAGAATGGCAATTATCAAGAATATAAGCAACAATAAATGTTGGTAAGGATGTGCAGGAAAAGGTATACTCATACGTCGCTGGTAGGACTGCAAATTGGTACAGCCACTCTGGAAAGCAGTATGAAGATTCATCAGAAAACTTAGAATGGAACCACCATTTGACCCAACTATCCTACTCCTTGATTTGTACTCACAGGACTTAAAATCAGCATACTACAGTGATGCAGCCACATCAATATTTATAGCAGCTCAATTCACAATAGCAAAACTATGGAACCAATCAAGATGCCCTTCAAGAGATGAAAATGTGATATATATATCACATTTATATACAATGGAATATTACTCATTCTTAAAGAAGAATGAAATAACGGCATTTCCAGGTAAATAAACGGAACTGGAGAATATTGTGCTAAGAAAAATAAACCAATCCCAAAGAACCAAAGGCCAAATGTTTTCTCTGATGTGTGGATGCTAATTCATAATTGGGGGGACTAGGGAAGAATAGAAGTACTTTGGATTAGACAGAAGGGAGTAAAGGGAGGGGAAGGGGGTTTTGGGAGTAGGAAGAATAGTAGATTGAATGGAACATTATTACCCTGTGTGCATATATATTTACACAACCAGTGTGATTCTACATCATGTGCAACCAGAAGAATGAGAAGTTATACTCCATTTATGTATGATAGTGCATTCTATTGTCATGTGTGCCTAATTAGAACACATAATAAATAAATAAAGAAACTTTAAAAAGAAGAGAGCTCAAAATTTTGAATGTTTACAAGCAAAAGAATAATAAAGACATCAGAGAAAAATTAGGTCTAATCCTAATCAAATATGTACTATAATAGTATTCATTAATGTATAGTTAAAAAACTTGTTTTATTTTCTGATTTTTGTCTGTAGCCTCCAGAAGTACAACTTACAGAAGAAGAAGAAGCAATCAAGACAAGTCTAGTGGAAAAGCGAGCCATTGTCTCCTGAAATTCTTGAAGTCATTCTTTCTGAATGGTGGTTTAAAGAACCAATCCGGTATCTTAATATATGTAGAATTATGCATTTATTGATTTTTATTTCCTCATTCCTAAAGGTGAATTGCAGTATGACAGAAATTTAAGAATTTTTCTCTGTATATTCATGTAAATTCTTACTTGGGCTACACATTAAAAGCTCAAGTGGAGTTTGAACAAATATTGATGCCAGGATCTCCTACCCTAAAACAATCTAAATCAGAGTGTCAGGGAAGGAGAATGGGGCCTGGGCCTTGGTGTCTCCAGTGCTGCCCACAGCATTCTAGTGCCCAGTTGTAGTTGTGAACCTTCTAAGCCCATGTATTGTGCTGGACTCTTTCCCAGTAGCCTTTTAACAATTTAGTTAAGACCTCTTCACTGTCCAGAGCATTATCCCATTTACCAGTGCCAGGCAGGGCCAATTTCCAGGTCCTCAGACTTCAAAACTTCACCTGAATTTCCAACCAGAACTCTTGCCTTAATATCCACCAGAAGAGAATGAAATGATATTCACAATACTGATGATAGCATACGTGTATTTGCAATTTACTAAGTACCCAGGGACTGTTTGACTATATTTTATTCAAGTTAATATACTTAATCCTTACAGTAATTCTATGGTATAGAAACTTTTATTATCTCATTTTGGAAATAAGAAAATTGAATCATAGAGAAATTAGATAACTGGTTAGCTCCATTGTTTCTCTTAGGTCTCTAAACACTCTTTCACCTAGTCCCTGAAAGAAAGGAGTGAGTGGGAGTGTTAGTCATTGATTTTTTTTTTCACATTTCTTGTTCCTTAAATTAGATCAATAGTTATAGGAGGGCTGGGGATATAGCTCAGTTGGTAGAGGTGCTTCTCTTGCAAGTACAAAGGCCCTGGGTTCAATCCCCAGCACTGCAAAAAAAAAAAAAAAAAAAAAAAAAAAAAAAATAGTTATAGGAAACAAGCAGGTTACCTGCAGGTTCATAATAATGAGTTACTTTTCATTAATTTAGTTTCCTGATCTCATACAATACATTAACATATTTATCTCGGTTTATAGAGGTATATGTAGACAGAGACAGAAATTGAAATTTTTAAAGTGAAACAAGTATAAAGCTTAAATAAATAGCTGAGTATCATGCAACCATTAAAATATATTATAATGAATAATTTGTAATAGCATGTGATGTTAAGTTTAAAAAGAAGATGCAGTGGGGCATGGTGGCTCACACTTGTAATCCCAGTGGCTCAGAAGACTGAGACAAAAGGATGGCAAGTTTGAGAACATCCTCAGCAACTTAGGGAGGCCCTGTGCAACTTAGTGAGACCCTGTCTCAAAATAAATCATGGGAAAAGGTGTGGCGATATGGCTTAGTGGTTAAGCACCTCTGGGTTCAATCCCTGGTACTAAAATGGAGGAGGAAGAAAAGGAAGAAAGAGAAGAAGCGGAGGAAGGAGAAAGGAGGAGAGGAAGAAAAGAAAGCAAAACTACATATAATCTAATAGAGAGATGGACTCATGAAGAAACAACTGGAAAGAAGAAAATGGCAGTAACCTCTAGGATACAGGATTATGGATAATTTTGTCTTTTTTTATGCTTTTCTCTATTTTCCAACTTGTCCATGGTAAATTTGTGCTTTTGTAGTCCGGGGAAAAAAAAAAAAAAACTCCATTGTAAAAAGGCTATTGCATTAGTCCTGGAGAGCTACACTAAGGACTGAACTACATAGTAATAGAAGAAATGGCAGTATGAATGCAGAGGAGGTGGGCCAGGACTTAGCAGTTATATAGAAGGAGCAGGAAGGAGTTAGAGACCCAAACGCCTCTGAGGACTGTGAGTCTGAGGGAAAGTCGTTTGGAAGGGTAATAATAAGCATTTTGATGTATGATCTTATGTCATTTCTGAAGGGCATTTGGGATAAAGAAACTAAGCAGTTCTTAGAAAATCTGAATTAAAACTCAGAAAGGAGTTGGGGTATAGAGGTAAAGACGTGAAAATCATTGACAAAGAAGTACAGTGGAACCCATAGGAATGAAATTGTTTCTCCTAGAGGAGACTAGACTGGAGGCATCTCTGAAGAAAAAGACACATATATTATGGCCAATATATACAAAGATGTCTACCTAATAAGAAAGGAAAATTACTGTGTACACCCATAGAAATGAAAAGTTGTACCCCCATTTGTGTACAATGAATCAAAATGTAGTCTGTAAAAATTTAAAAAAAAAATTTAAATACTTAAAAAAAGAAAGGGAAATTAACATTTTAGAATTAACATCTTTTAAAACTTTTTTTAGTTGTAGATGGACACAATACCTTTATTTTATTTATTTATTTTCACTGGTACTGAGGGATCAAACCCAGTGCCTCAACCTGGTAGGCAAGTGCTCTACCACTGAGCCACAACCCCAGCCCCAAGGATTACGATCTTTGAGGCTGACACTGTCAGTTCATTCCTAAAAGTTTTGGTAAGAATACATGTATTGGGCTGGGGAGATAGCTCAGTTGGTAGAGGGCTTGCCTTGCAAGCACTAAGGCCCTGGGTTCGATCCCAGCACCACAAGAAAAAAAAAAAAAAAAAGAATATATGTATTTAAATTTAAATACTTAAACCAAATTTTAGATAAGCAAGATAATTTCTCACTTCACAGGGGACCAATATTGTCTTTCTCAACTAAAAAGAGACAATTTCTCAAAGCCTGATTGTTTTATAATTACTCCCTAAAGAAAGTACATTCACATTCCAGTAATTTTCATGATCCTTAAAGTTTCATCATACTTGGGCAAATTGACAACCCTATATGAATAGGTTTCATCTTACACATAAAAGCCAGGATACATACAGCAATAACAATCACTAGCAACAAGGACATTCCGGAAGAAAGGTCTGAATTGTCTCATCAGAAGGAGAAGTACGCGCTCAGCACAGCGCTGGGACTCGGACGCCACCACTGGGGCTCCGAGGCTGCATAGGGGAGGAGCGGCGAGGAGAGCTGTGTGGACTCAGGACACCGGGGGCCTGCCCTGAGGAGGAGGAGGAGGAGCGTGGCCCGCTTGGATTCGGAGTGACTGCACCAGAGCTACAGGCGCGTTGCCAGAGGAGAAGCTGCGCGGCAAGCTGTTTGGATTCAGACCATTTCTGAAACCGGGGCCTGCCCAGAGGAGGAGGAGGAGGAGCGTGGCCGCTTGGATTCGGAGTGACTGCACCAGAGCTACAGGCGGTTGCCAGAGGAGAAGCTGCGCGGCAAGCTGTTTGGATTCAGACCATTTCTGAACACCGGGGCCTGCCCAGAGGAGGAGGAGGAGGAGGAGGAGGAAGAGGAGGAGTGCGGCAGGGCGTTTGGACTCGCAGTGACTGCATTGGAGCTCCAGGCGGCTGCTCAGAGGAGAAGGCGAGTGCTGAGTTGTTTGGACTTAAACCGACCGCTCCTGAACACAGGGGGCTGCCTGGAGGAGAAGCGCGGTGGATCGCTTGGTCTCCAGTGGCTGCACCAGAGCTCCGGGCAGCTACCCAGAGGACGCGTGCAGCGGGCCATGTGGATTCAGAGCCACTCAGAGTGACCGCTCCTGAACACCCAGGGAGTTACCTGGAGGAGGAGGAGGAACAAGAAGGGTCATTTTGACTCGGAGTGATTGATTGCCCTGGGCTACGGGTGGTTGGTGGGAGGAGGAGGCATGCAGTGAGTTGCTTGGACTCCTAGTGACTGCACCGGAATACTGGGCGGCTGTCTGGAGGAAGAGGCGTGCGGCGGGTCTCTGGGACTCAGAGCGATTGTACGGGGCCCCAGGTGGCTGCTCAGAGGAGGGGCCGCATAGCCAGGCAATTAGGTGCAGAGCAGGGTCCCAGGATCTAGGAGGCTTCTTGGTGGAAGAGCCACACAGAGACAGGCTTAGGGGCGGAGCGAAGGTTCCAGGCCTGCGGGCAGATTCTCTGAGGAAGGGCAGCCAAAGGAGATTCATCTGCGAAGGGTGAGGCTCCCAGGCCCAGGAGGTAGGGCCGGGCCCCTGGGAACTTTGCAGAGGAAGGCAGCCCAGCCCAGGTGGTAGCTGTAAATTGAGGGGAACCTCTAGGAGGGAACTGACCAGCGAGACCTCCCCACCAGGTGAGTCTTCCCTGCTGGGTGAGGTTTCCCCACAAGGACGGTAAAACCAGAGACACAGGCCCAAACAGGCCTTGCCTCAGCCCGCAGCCTAGTTCCCCTTGGGAGGACCATTGGTCAACAAGTGGAGGCACCTCTGCCCACTAGCAGGGAATATACCCCACCTGAAGGCCACCACTCCTAGAGAGGCAGATTCCTTGTGGAGCACCGCATTATCAACTTCCTCCAAGACTTCAGCCTACTGAAGGCTAAAAGGGGATATATATAGAAATCTTCAGGGACATTGTAAGTCAATAAAGGAAATCTGCATATCTCAGCGGTCCACTTATACCTGAACAATATGAGAAAACAAGGAAAGAAAATGCTGCAAACAAATCTAGATGTTACATCAATAAAACCCAATGACAGCGTGGCAGAAGAAATGACAGAAAGGAGTTCAGATTGTACATAATTAAAATGATCAGGGAAGCAAACGATGAGATGAAAGAGCAAATGCAGGCATTGAATGATCGCACCAATCGAAAGTTAAAAGAGCAAATACAGGAAGCAAAAGATCATTTCAATAAAGAGTTAGAGATATTGAAAAAAAAACAAACAGAAATCCTTGACATGAAGGAAACAATAAACCAAATTAAGAACTCCATAGAAAGCATATCCAGTAGGATAAACCTGGAAGACAGAACCTCAGACATTGAAGACAAAATATTTAACCTTGAAAACAAAGTTGAACAAACAGAGAAGATGGTAAGAAATCATGAACAGAATCTACAAGAACTATGGGATATCATGAAAAGGCCAAATTTAAGAATTATTGGGATTGAGGAAGGCTTAGAGAAAAACCAAAGGAATGAACAATCTATTCAATGAAATATATCAGAAAATTTCCCAAATCTGAAGAATGAAATGGAAAATCAAGTTCAAGAGGCTTATAGGACTCCAAATACACAAAATTACAACAGACCCACACCAAGGCACATTATAATGAAAATGCCTAACATACAAAATAAAGACAGAATTATAAAGGCTGTGAGAGAAAAGAACCAAATTACATTCAGGGGGAAACCAATACGGATATCAGCAGATTTTTCAATCCAGACCCTAAAAGCTAGAAGGGCCTGGAACAACATTTTCAAGCCCTGAAAGAAAATGGATGCCAACCAAGAAATCTTATACCCAGTAAAACTTACCTTCAAATTTGATGATAAAATAAAATCCTTCCATGATAAACAAAAGCTAAAAGAATTTACAAAACAAAGCCAGCATTATAGAACATTCTCAGCAAATATTCCATGAGGAAGATATGAAAAACAAAGAAGCAAATCAGCAAAGGGAGGAATTATCCTAAAGGAATTGTCAAATAAAGGAGGAGCCAAGTTCTGTCAAACAAATAAATAAATAAAATTTAAAAAATGAACCAAATGACCGGGAAACCAAATCATATCTCAATAATAACCCTGAATGTTAATGGCCTGAATTCATCAATCAAAAGACATAGACTGGCAGATTGGATTAAAAAGAAAGATCCAACAATATGTTGCCTGCAAGAGACTCACCTCATAGAAAGAGATACCCCAGCTTTTTTGCTGAGTCCATGTGCATGGTATGTTTTCCCCCATCCTTTCACCTTTAGTCTATGGGTATCTCTTTCTATGAGGTGAGTCTCTTGCAGGCAACATATTGTGGATCTTTCTTTTTGATCCAATCTGCCAGTCTATGTCTTTGATTGATGAGTTCAGTCCATTAATATTCAGGGTTATTATTGAGATATGATTAGTATTCTGGTCATTTGGTTCATTTTATTTATTTATTTATTTATTTTGAGACGACTGGTTCTTCCTTTATTTGACCATTCCTTTAGGATAGTTCCTCCCATTGCTGATTTGTTTCTTGTTTTCATATCTTCCTCGTGGATATTTTGCTGAGAATGTTCTGTAATGCTGGCTTTCTTTTGTAAACTTCTTTTAGCTTTTGTTTCTCATGGAAGGATTTTATTTCATCATCAAATTGAAGGTCAGTTTTGCTGGTATAGATTCTCGGTTGGCATCCATTTCTTTCAGGGCTTGAAAAATGTTTGTTCCAGGCCCTTCTAGCTTTTCGGGTCTGGATTGAAAAATCTGCTGATATTCGTATTGGTTTCCCCCTGAATGTAATTTGATTCCTCTATCTTGCGGGCCTTTAAATTCTGTCTTTATTTTATGCAAATCAAAACCACCCTAAGATTCCATCTCACCCCAATTTAGAATGGCGATTATCAAAAATACAAGCAACAGGTGTTGGCGAGGATGTGGGGAGAAAGGTACACTCATACATTGCTGGTGGGGCTGCAAATTAGTGCAGCCACTCTGGAAAGCAGTGTGGAGATTCCTTAGAAAACTTGGAATGGACCCTCCATTTGACCCAGCTATCCCACTCCTTGGCCTATACCCAAAGGATCTAAAATCAGCATACTCAGAGATACAGCCACATCAATGTTCATAGCTGCTCAATTCCACAATAGCCAGACTATGGAACCAACCTAGATGCCCTTCAATTGATGAGTGGATAAAGAAACTGTGGTATATATACACAATGGAATATTACTCAGCCATAAAGAATGACAAAATTATGGCATTTGCAGGCAAATGGATGAAATTGGAGAATATCATGCTAAGTGAGATAAGCCAATCTCAAAAAGACAAGGGACGAATGATATCGCTAATAAGTGGAGGATGACACATAATGGGGGGAGGGAAGGTTAGTGTTAGGGTTAGAGTTAGGGTTAGGGAGGGGGGCAAGTTGGAGGAAGAAGTACTGTATAGAGGGTTAAAGAGGGGTGGGAGGGGTGGGGGAAGGGGAAAAAATAACAGAATGAATCAAACAACATTATTGTATGTGGATTTATGATACACAAATGGAATGCCTTTGCGCCATGTACAAACAGAGAGGCAACATGTATCCCATTTGTTTACAATAAAATAAAAAAATAAAAGAAATAAAATAAAATTCTGTCTTTATTTTGTAGTGAGGCTATTTTCATTATAATGTGCCTTGGTGTGGGTCTGTTGTAATTTTGTATATTTGGGGTCCTATAAGCCTTTGTACTTGATCTTCCATTTCATTCTTCAGATTTGGGAAATTTTCTGATAGTATTTCATTGAATAGATTGTTCATTCCTTTTGGTCTGTTTCTCTAAGCCTTCCTCAATCCCAATAATTCTTAATTGGCTTTTCATGATATCCATAGTTCTTGGAGGTTCTGTTCATGATTTCTACCATCTTCTCTGTTTGTTCAACTTTGTTTTCAAGGTTAAATATTTATCTTCACTAGATGTTTTGTCTTCCAGGTGTTCTATTTCTATTGTTATGCTTTCTATGGAGTTCTTAATTTGGTTTATTGTTTCCTTCATTTCAAGGATTTCTGTTTGTTTTTTTTTCAATATCTCTAACTCTTTATTGAAATGATCTTTTGCTTCCTGTATTGCTCTTTAACTGTCGATTGGTTGCGATCATTCAATGCCTGCATTTGCTCTTGCATCTCATCATTTGCTTCCCCGATCATTTAATTTGTACATTCTGAACTCCCTTTCTGTCATTTCTTCTGCCATGCTGTCATTGGGTTTCATTGATGTACCATCTAGATTTGTTTGCAGCATTTTCTTTCCTTGTTTTCTCATATTGTTCAGGTATCAGTTGACCGCTGTGATATTGCAGATTTCCTCTATTGTCTTATAATATCCCTGAAGCTTTCTAGTATATCCCCTCTTAGCCTTCAGTAGCCTGAAGTCTTGGAGGAAGTGATAATGCGGGGCTCCACCACAAGGAAGCTGACAACCTAGGGGAGGTGGCCTTCCAGTGGGGTATATTCCCTGCTAGTGGGGCAGAGGGTACCTTCACTTGCTGATGAATGGTCATCCCAAAGGGGAAGTAGGATGTGGGCTGATGCAAGGCCAGTTTGGGTCTGTGTCTCTGATTTTACAGTCCTTTTGGGAGAACCTCACCCGACAGGGAGGACTCACCCAGTGGGGAGGTCTTGCTGGTCGGTTTCCCTCCCAGAGGTTCCGATCTATTCACAAATTACCTCCTGGGCTGGGCAGCCTTCTTCTGCAATGTTCCCAGGGACCCCGGACCTACCTCCTGGGCTTGGAAGCCTCGCCCTTCGCAGATGAATCTCCTTAGGCTGCCTCTCCTCAGAGAAGCTGCCTGCAGAACCTGGAGCCTTCGCTCCGCCCCTCAGTTTGTCTGTGGGGCTCTTCCACCAAGAAGCCGCCTAGGCCCTGGGACCCTGCTCTGCACTTTTCGCCCTGGCTATGCTGGCCCCTCCTCTGAGCAGCCACCTGAGCCCCTTACAATCGCCTTTCGAGTCCCAGTGACCTCGCCACACGCCTTTTCCTCCGGCAGCCACCTGGTGTTCCCTGCAGTCGCTCTAAGTCCAAGTGACCCACCACGCACCTCCTTCTCCGCCAGGCAGTCACCCAGAGATCTGGTGCGTCATGAGTCCCAGGAACTCACTGTGCACCTTCTTGTCCCGACTGCCACCCGTAGCCCTGGTGCAGTCGCTTCGAGCCCAAGTACCCCGCCGCGCTCCTCCTCCTTCTCCAGACAACCCCCCTGTGTTCAGGAGCGGATGCTCTGGGACCAAACCATTCACCACGCTGTTCCACCAGATAGCCGCCCAGAGCCCTGGCGCAGCTGTTCCAATTCCAAGCGACTGTGCCGAGCCCGTATTTCTCCTTCTCCTCTGGGCAGCCCCCTGTGTTCAGGGGTGGTCGCTTCAGTCCAAAGCAGCTCACCAAGCACCTTCTCCTTTGGGCAGCCTCCCAGAGCCCGGGTGGGTTGCACAGAGTCCAAGCGTTCACTGCTCCAGCGGGGGGGGGGGGGGGGGGGGGGGGTCTTCGCCGGCAGCTTTACTTCATAAAGTTCCCGTTTCCTGGCGTACCGCCCCGTCTGGGATGCCTGCCCAATGGGAGACGCTCCCCCGGCTGCTTTGAGTTGGTCTCAAGTCTCTCTATATCTCCTCTTCTTGAGTCCTGAGACCTGGAGCAACACGAAACGCAGCCACCCTCTCATCTGAATCTTTGAATTAATACTCTCTGCTTTCATTATAACATCTTTTCATAGATTCATTAAAACCAAGACAGGAAGGGCAGGTAGAGGAGTATTAAAGAACAACCTCCTCAACTCCCACCCCCCATCATCTTTCACTTAAACTTCTTACCTTGCACTCTCCAATGGACCTAATATATGTGATATAAGTTAATGTGCAAAAACTTAGAGTTCAAGTTGTAGCTTCTAGCAAATATTCATCTTTAATGACTTTTCTATACTGAAGCTAGATTGTCTTCATCTCCAACCGTTGCAGTCTCTGATTAAGCCAGAGAAGCTAAGGTAATTTGGAATTATCTGTATATTCTCAATGTTCTTCTCTTTGTCATGGCTTATGATGCTTATATTAACAGAGAAGTTTACAATTCAACATGTCACTACCATTCCAGCCCTGGACTTGTCCCTTTCCTTCACTTGATCTTAGCCATGAGGCCAAGGAAGGATGGGCATGACCCCTTCTACTTTCTGCTATAATAAGTATTAGACATAGATTGGGAGAAACCCAGTATTACTTGAACTCAGAAGATGGCTTTCAAGTGTTATAAAAATGGCTCTATACATATATGTGTGTGAGTAAGGTGAGAAGATAGATAATCAGTTCCATCTTCCCTGAAGCCCTCCATGCCAGGTCATGTGTGAAGGATGTCTTACAGTCTTATGTCATCCAGGGCAATGGTTATAGTCTGTACCCTCAACAGTGAAACAGATGCAATGCTCCTCAATTTTTCCATACACCCACACTGGGACTTTGCAATATCATCATCACTCATTGCCACTTTGCAATGAGTCTTTTGGTGTCTTCATGGGTTTTTGGTAGTTTGGGGCTTTTTTGTTTTGTTTTGTTTTTTTTGTGTTTCCTTCTGGTACTGAGGATAGAACCTGGAGTTTGTGCATGGTAGGCAAGTGCTCTACCACTAAGTCACATCCCAAGTCCCTTCATGGGGTTTTTTTTGGTTCTTTGGTTTGTTTGTTTTGGTTTTTGGTTTTTGTTTGTTGTTTGTTTGTTTTGCATTAGAGACTGAACCCAGGGGTGCTTTACCCCTGAGCTACGTCCCCAGCCCCTTTTTAAAATTTTTTATTTCGAGATAGGGTATCACTTAATTGCCTAGGACCTCACTAAGTTGCTGAGGCTGGCTTTGAACTTGCAATCCTCCTGCCTCATCTTCCTGAGATGCTGGGACTACAAGTTTCATGAGTATTTAATGAGAAATAAAATTAAAAGGAGTATCAGGCACTGTAAGTCTGGGGCCATATTAACAGAAGTCTGAAAAATATTTAACAGTAGCCATCATCAGAATTGTATGACCATTGTCAATTATTTCTAGTTAATGTCCTTTATATACTTAAGAATATTCTTCATTCTCTTCCTCATATTATCATGTATTTTTATGCCATTCTTTAACAAAAACTGGTATTTTCAATTAGACATGTTACAATTTAAACTGTTTCAAATTTCTTTGTGCCATAGCTTTCATAAAGAAGTAACATTTAATATTCAAACACTAATAATTAGATTTC
This sequence comes from Sciurus vulgaris, assembly GCF_902686455.1. Classification (NCBI taxonomy): domain Eukaryota; kingdom Metazoa; phylum Chordata; class Mammalia; order Rodentia; family Sciuridae; genus Sciurus; species Sciurus vulgaris. Next base: position 55,224,626 of record NC_136467.1, read on the forward strand.
TTCCTTTAGTTTCTGAGTCTAGTGAGGATACCACAACAGAAACAGAAATTACAAAAGAATCCAGAGAGATCATGGATAGCGAAGAATTATCTGAAACAGGTTAGACTATATAATAAAAGTAATGCATAAATGTGCTTGTCACATTTCTTAACAGAATCTAGTCCTTTATTTGGGGCATTACCTACTTCTTACTTATTTCTTTCTATACTATATTTCAGCTGATTTTCATTATATTTATTTAGTTTATTCCATTAAGAGTGTATCTATCCAGTTTATAACACTGACTTTCATCAAATTTTATTTTACACATTGTATTTACATTTAAAGTTTTCATACGAAGCTCATATTAATTATCCAATTATTTGAGTTTTATGAATAGGTAATAATTCATGTATAGTATATATAGAACAAAGAACAATTAAAATATGAAATTATAAATATTGATTGCTCAGAATAATAAGTTTACTTCTTTCAAATGTTTGAAAAACACTATAAGTGTAAATTATTTTGGCAATTTGGTTAGAGATAAGATATTTAAAGACTCTTTTTCTTTCCCTTTAACCTTAACTCAAAAGTTGTACTGCCTGAGTTTCCAGAAGATGCTTATCCTGATGTTCCCGAAATGGAGCCATTTATAGAGCAGATTAATTCTTTCAGTGCCTTTTGGAAACTACTGGAACCAGCAATTAATGAGACTGCCATTCAAATTTTAAACTTGGAGGTTTCTGGGAAAACACCAGAGGAACTACTTCAAAAGTAGTTGACACTATGGAAAGTAAGGACTGTAATTATATTTATGATCAAGAACAGGGATATTAAAAACATGCTGGAATTTTAAGGCCTTTCCTGATAGTTCACGAATTAAAGTGTTCAATGTATTAAAGGATGATAAATGAAATATTTAACAAGTATCAGAGTACAGGTCCTGACTGATCGGAACAGCCATGGGACACACACAGTACTGACCATACTGGCTAGTTGTCACATAAAGAATTCATAAAGGCCTATTTGCATACATACTAAACCAAGAGATGAATAATAATAGTTTTCCTAACTTTTCACTTCTGTATATGCTAATAACTGTTCATTCTAAAAATATTTTCTCCAATGATATTTTTAACAGAACCTTTTCAACATAATGCATGGGAGTTAACTGTAGAAGATTATGATGAAGAAACAGAAGACTATCAGGCTGAAGCAGAAGTTGATGAGGAATTGGAAGAAGAAGAAGAAGAAGAGGAAGAGGTATGACTGTTTGATTGTGACTCGTTCTCATTTGGCAAGTCATTGAAACTGTATACAGCCAGAGTGGTGATTAACTGGTTAACAAGTGAACCAACAGGCATGCTCAACCATAACTCCCCTTATCCCAGCCTCACTTGACTCCCTAAAATACCAGGGCTGCTTAGTACCAAAAAGACACCATGAAAAAGTAAAAGTGGAATCCTTCAAAATTCTTCCCATGGAAAAAGTATATAGGTATAAAGATGTAGATATCTATAAATCTAAGAGTAGTGTGTGTGTAAACAGAGATGGAGTCTTAGGCCGCTTCAATGATCATGATGCACAGTACCCTCAAACAGGAGCAACCCAAGTTGGGGCACAAGTCTACTCCCTTGGCACCAGAATGATGATAAACATTTTCATTTGCTAGTGCCCACCTCAGACATCTGTCAATAATAAAACATGAAATTGGTTCTTTTAATTTGGAGCTTTAGAAATAAAAATAATTTATTAAGTTAGATAAACATACACTTACAATTAAGTTATTTTTGTCTAACTGAACCCAGATAAACAGGGGATGGGTGGGGGCAAGAAATGATATACAGTGTGATTTTGATACACCTCTCAGTTCTTTATTATTAACTGATGAGACTATTAGGGTTGTCGAAGGATGTGATTTTGTCCTGAGTGTGTTCAGATTCTCTTCCTCATCCACCTTCTGTTCATGTTCTTCTGTGTCCCACTGTGGCCTGCAATGGAATAGTCTCTTATTTATATGGACAGACATTCTCAAGATGTCTATAATATTCAAAACTTTATATTTTTAGTATTGTCTCCCTGCATTAAAAAAATCCCATAATTCACAGGGCGTTGGGTAGGGCATTAATCAGGGAGTAGCCTCAGGAATGGGGAATAATTCAACTTACAATAAATGCTGCTTTGGCCCCACAGAACATAACATAAAAGCCAAAAGGATTAAACTTCTTCCAAGTAACTTCACTGTGTCCAAGAACAAAGTTTAAGAATATTATGGGAATACAAGGTCACATTCTGGCATCCTCTCAAAGATCACCATACCTGCAAACAAACAGGAAAATATGACTGCATAATAAGGAGAAAAATTGGTCAATTAAAACTAATCCAGGGGCTGGGGAGATAGCTCAGTCGGTAGAGTGCTTGCCTTGTAAGCACAAGGCCCTGGGTTCGATCCCCAGCACCCCCCCCCCCAAAAAAAAAAAAAAAACTAATCAGAACTGACAAAAACATGAAAACTGTTAACATAAATGTACTATGAAGATTTGAAATATAGAAAGATATAATAAACACCTAATCTTCACTGTTAGGATTGAGAAGTACCAAAATTAAATGAAACATACATTGAACAGAATAATGATAGTTTAGAAGATTAGCGAACTGGAAGAAATATCAATAGAAACTATCTAAAATGAAACAAAAGAGGAAAAATCCTGAAAAAAGTGAGAAGACCATCAGTGATCTATGGAAGGAGCCTATCATATGTAATTGGAATCCACGAAAACATGTGCTGTTCAATAGTCAAGTTTTGGAACCAACCCAGGTGCCCATCAATGGACAAATGAATAAAGAAAATGTGGTATATGTACATGACAGAGTTTTACCCACCCATAAGTAAGAATGAAATTATGGCATTTGCTGGCAAATGGAGAAAACTGAAGAACATCATGCTAAGTAAAATAAGCCAGACTCAGAAAAACAAAGGTTGAAGCTAAAGAAAGAAAAAAGAAATTTTTAAGGGATGATGGTGCACATCTATAATCTCAGCAACTCCAGAGGCTGAGGATAAAGGATCACAAATTTTAGACCAGCCTCAGCAATTTAGTGAAGTCCTAAGCAATTTAGCAGACCCTGTCCCACAGTAAAAAATAAAAAAGGGTTGATGATATGGTTCAGTGATTAACTGCCCATAGGTTAATAAAAGGCAAAAACTAATAAAATAGGAAAACAAAACAAAATAAAATAGTCTCAAAATTAAAAATTGACCAATCAGCAAAAGTAAAATAGACAAACTTCCTGTAAACTTAATTAGGTAAAAAGAAGAAGCAATAATTAACATTTAATTGTTTTAAATTATGGGGACTTCATACTAATAAATTTGAAATTTAAAAAAGCTTTTGCCCTCAAAAAATCAAATTAAAATTTGCTTCGAAGATAAAAGTTAAATAAAAATAATAGAAGGGAGTTTATAGGTCATTCTAGTATATATTTGCTGATTAGAAAATTCCTATGTTGTTTAAACTCTTCCATGTCACAGGAAATAATCAATACTTCTCAGCTAATTTTGAATTTTTAATTCCCTATTAAGAAAACTAAACAAGAATGATGGAAGAAAAATATTGATTAGTCTCATTTGTGTTCTTTTATAGAAAGTTATTATTTCTTATTTTGCTGAGAAGCATGTTATAGAATTATTATGTAAAGTGTTCCATTTGCATTTTAAAATACTATATTTGCACCTAAATATATGTCTGTTTTGTAAGTATATTGGTAGGATTATAGTCATTGTAGTATACGTAATCATTTTTAGTATAAGTATATACCATGCATAGAAATTATGTACCACAAATGAAAATCTGTTAATATTTATTAGCTAAATAAAATATTTCCAAATTATTATTTGATTATATATGCAATTAAAAGAAAACAAAGCAAATCCAGAGGCATCCCCCACTCAATTTACAGTAGGTAAGAACTTATAGTCAGACACTGTGGTGCATGGTTGTAATTCCAGCTACTCAAGAGACAGAGGCAGGAAGGTCACAAGTTCAAGGCCAGCCTCAGCAACTTGATCTCAAAATAAAAAATAAAAGGTCTGGGGATGTACCTCAGTGGTAGAATGCCCTTTTTGTTTATTGGACCAGTACTATAAAACAAAGAAATAAACAAAAAGTTGTCACTCTGACTCAGCTTTTATTTCTTGGGAATAATTTTATTTTAGAAACTGAACTCACAGTGACCCAGCAGCTAGCAAGCACATCCTGAAAGTTTTCATTGTACTTCTGTCAGTTTCTGTCCATAGAGGACTGGGCACACCTTAATTCTCAGTGCAGCTTTATTTTCTTAATGAAAATTAAAAACTTAAGATGCAGATTTAGAGGGATATGAGAAACTGATTTTTTAATTAATTAAAATAGTATGAGGATAACCCTTGTGGATCATTTTAAAGTTGAATTGTTATATATTAAAATTATTCCAGATGATTTTTTTAAAATTCATCTTTATTATTACATCAAATGCCTTTTCATAATATTCTCAAAATTGAATATTTCTAGAGTGAAGAAAGAATTAAAGAGAAAAGGAGGCATTTGGGAGACACAAAATATTTCTGCCCAGTGGTTCTCAAAGAAAACTTCATCTTACAACCATGTAACATAGAAGAAGCAGCTAAATACCGAGAAAAGATCTACTACTTTTCAAGTCCTGAGGCTAAAGAAAAGTTTCTGGAGCATCCTGAAGACTATGTGGCTCATGAAGAGCCATTAAAGGTGAAAACAATATTCCTTTCCTAATGATTGTTCCTGATTGCTTCTTAAAGGATTTATTACCAACTTCCAATCACAGTACTGTCTCCACTCTCAAAGAACAGTGGAGTGAAAATATCCAAGTTCAAAATCAACATTTTCAAAATATAACATAAAATGACTATTTTGGTTTCTACAGAATTGCCTTATGTCAGACCAGCACTTAGCATCTATCTTTTTTATCTGAAGTAAAAAGATATGGCTGAATTTTGCTTAGTAGGTTAAGGTCCAGTTATGCTCAGTGGTCTAAGAGCAGGCTAGTGAACTTTTAAAGGAGTTGGGGGAAATGTGGAATTCCAGGATTGATGCCTTTTCAGAGGAATAAGTGGGTTGATGACAGTGAAACACTGTTCCTGATGGGTCCACCCTGAACCTGTTTTCCGAGTAAGTCCACCCCTGGTTGGTTGTTTTCGGGAGCAAGGGATGACACTGGTTGGATTGCAAAACTTATTCCCTGAAGTGATTTGGACAATCTAACCAGTTTAAAACTGGTTCAATGACTAGCGTTGCTATGTCTACAGAATAACCCATTTCTCCCTTTGTTTATAAGAAACTTTTTATTCTCACTTATCACCATTGGGTCAGTTTTTCTATCTTTTTTAGAAAACAATATGAAAGCCAGACACACAAGGTAAATACTGTATGATTCCACTTACATCAGATACCTAGAATAGGCAGATTCTTAGAAGAGGGAGAAAGAGAATGGGAGTTAACTGTTTAATGAATAGAGGTAGGTCATGAGAAAGTTCTGGAGGTGAATAACGGTGATGGGTACACAACATTATGGATTATTTACTACCACAGAATTGTGCCCTGAAAAATGGTGTAAGTGGTAAATGTTATCTTAGGAATATTTCACCAGAATAAAAAGAGGACATGTGGCAAAAAAAAAAAAAAAAAAAAAAAAAAAAAAAAAAAAAAAAAAAAAAAAAAATTTCTGTTACTGAAGATTGAACCCAGGGACACTTCACCTCTGATCCAGATCCAGATTCCCAGTCTTTTTTGTTTTTTTATTTTGAGATAGGGTCTCAAAAGATGCTGAGAGATGCACTAAATTGATGACGTTGGCCTGGAACTTGGATCCTCCTGCCTCAGCCTCCCAAGTTGTTGTGATTAGAGGCTTGTGCCACCATGCTCAGCACAATTTTTTTTTTTTATTTCTGAAAATAAAGCACACACATAATTAAACCAGCTTTAAACAGGAGTCTTAATTTTTATATTTTACTTTTCCATCTTCTTCCACACACTTGTGTGTGTGTGTATATATATATATGTTTATGTTTGTATTCTTTCTAGCATATCATATTTTGTTTTTCACCTATGACAGAAAATTTATATATTTCTATATAAATGTAATAATGTTTAGATATTCTGACATAACATCTTAACATCTAATTCATTTTTAGACTTTTTTTCACAGTATTTTTCACAAAATGATTTTGGCATTGTGGCTGTTAAATAGTATTTAGGTAATTTGGGGGCATATCATTCTTTTTCTCTCTGAATTATTTTATTGCCATAATTCCGTAGAATGGGTAACTAAATCAAGTTGTATATATCACAATACATTGTTATTACTTTTTGATAATACCTTTGTCTTCTTAAACTGAACATATAGAACTCTTACAGATAATTCGAGCCTCAGTTACATGGTGTCCACAGGGACTATTGAAGTATGTGGATCGTTGTGCCTAAAAATCCTCAATCTACTGGTGTTAAGGGTAATTTAAGAACTTATGGCTACTTTTCTTCCTTGGTTGTTGCTTTTGGTAGTCATTTCCTCTTAGTCTGATTTGCTGAACTATTGCCTTGTTTTACGAAAATTCATGTGGGTACAATCCTGAAACCCTGGAGGTGATTCCACAGTTCTGCAAAGCTTAAAATGCATTGGGTTCACCAGGAACATTGTCCTTCACTACCAACCTACCTCAATATCCTCTGGGTGCCAGAAAGCCCTAGTTGCCAGGGGTTTGACCTATGGATAAGTAAAGTGTTATTGTTACTGAAAGTTCAGTCCTCATCCCGGATGCCAATCCAATAACAAGGACATGATTTTCACAAAATTGAAAAAAGAAGTTTTATTGCTTTGGTAGCAAAGGAGAAACACAGGGGAATCCTGTCCCAAAGGCTGCCATTCTTCCCATCAGCAGGAATGGGGCTTTTAAAGAGGTGATTCAAGGCTACATTCCATGGGTTCTCTGTTGGAGTTGTAATTCACTTGTTAATTTGGGAAACAGTCATTTCTGAGATCTTCTGGCACCATCCCCAAAGTCTGGAATACTTCTTATGGTGGGTGTGTTCTCAAGGACAGATAAATCTGCCTAACATGGGTAAGAAAGGTAATCCAGTTTCCCCTGATATTTAGGAGGGAGAGAAATTGGGAAGAAGCTGGGAGAGAGGAAGAGAAAGAAACATGTCCATTTAAAAAATAAGTTGCAGTGGCAGAACAGCAAGTGTTATATTCAAAACATAAAGTGGACCACTATTACATTACTCCAGTAATTTGATCACTGGGGATTTAAAATGTGATTCCAAAGTTTAGTGTGAGGCTAGACCTACATTATTTCATACCATCCTATTTTCATTATTCATCATTCTGTGTTTTATTATTTTTTCAAATGATGCACCTGATGGCTAATCTATATAACCATGGGTTCTCTGACTTTAGACTTCCTCATCTCAGTATGAAGATAATAGGAATAGTGGAGAGAGGACTTGAATGTTTCATTATTAATAGGCTCAGTTTTTTGGTTTTGTTTTTTTGTTTTTTGTTTTTTGGTGTCAGGGGCACTCGACCGCTTAGCCACATCCCCAACCCTATTTTGTTTTTCTTATTTAGAGACAGGGTCTCACTGAATTGCTGAGTACCTCACTTTTGGTGAGGCTGACTTTGAACCCACACTCCTCCTGCCTCAGCCTCCTGAGTCACTGAGACTACAGGCACGTGCCACCACACCTGGCTGGTAGAGAGATTTTTTTAAAACCATCATAAGAAAGTATCTTTCTATTCTTTGTTAATGTTAGAACTTCTAAAAAAAAACTAATTTTATTTTATTAAATGCTTATTGGCAAACTATATCAAGATGATCTTATAGTTGTTGATACTTCCTCTGAGGACCATTGTTGACACAGTAAATTATGCCAGTTGATACTCTAATGTCTACACAGCTTTGAGTTTATAAAGTGATGATTCTTACCAGGCTTAGGGAAAGCAGTTAATAAGCCTTTTTAAAATTTCTCAAAACTTCTTCATTCTCCCTCTGCCCTACCCCTCCCTGGCCCACCCCCTGTGGCAGGCTCCTCCACCAAGAATATGCCTTATGGGCCCCCATGGCTCTGGCAAAACTGTGTGTGGAAGACAGTTAGCAGAAAAATTTGGCATTTTTCACATTCAGTTTGATGAAGTTCTTCAAGAAAAATTGCTCCTCAAAACTGAAAGGAAATTTGGACCTGAATATGAGGAAGATTCTGAGGAAGAACAAGTTGCAAAACAAGAACTTGAAGAACTTGCAGTTCAGGCCAATGTTAAAATTGAGGATGAAAATGCAAAGAAGCAGGTAACCCTGTTCACTCCTTTGCCGATAGCTGGACTTACTGGTGTTACTTTGGGGATATAGTATCTGAAGTAGTACAAACTCTCTATATAAAGTTCTTAAGAAAAAGAACTGGCCCATAAATGTCATTTAAAAGTCAACCACTCCCCCAACAATGTCAGATAAGATCTTATTGCTTATCTGGAATATAAAATACTGATTTATATGACTCCCATAAAAATCAGAAAATTTTCCTTGACTAGACTGTTGCATAGCATTTATTTGGGATTATGTTCTTTGATATGTCTGACCTATAGTATAAGGTTTTCCACTATTGTGTTCTCTGTTTTCTATCAAATAGCATAAAAATCTGCCCCAGTACCAACAGAAATCTCAAAATATTAATTTGCAATGATGCCTAGAAAGAAAGTTTGTGTGTATCTTTTAGATGGCTTCTGTGTGAGGTTATTAAAAAAAAAAAGTCCTTAATTCCATCTCAGTTTCTAACTATTTCTGACATGGCTAGACCATTTTCTCCTCAAATGAGCCCCCATCAAGGGACCCAGGTTTGGGTATGTATAACACTTGAACAGGGTTGGATAGGGATGTGTGCTATCCTGATAAGTGTTACAGAAAGCTCAGTCCTTGTTCCTGACGCCATTCCAATAACAAGGACACAGTTTTGAGAAAAAGGAAAAGGAAGGTTTATTGCTTTGCTAGCAAAGGAGAAACACAGGGGACTCCTGTCCCAGAGACTATGATTCTGCTCATGGGAGAACAAGATTTTTCTAAAAAAGGTGATTCAAAGGCTACCTTCCACATGTTCTCTGTTGGAGTTGGAGTTGTAATTCACTTGTTAATTTGGGAGATAGTCTGGATTACTTCATTCCTTTGGTGGGTGTGTACTCAAGGACAGATAAATCTGCTAAAATGGGTAAGAAAAGTTATCCTATTTCCCCTGAGATTATGGATGGGGAGAAATTAGGGAGGAGCAGGGAGAGAGGACGAGAAAGAAGCGTGTCCATTTTAAAATTAAGTTGCAATGGCAGAGCAGCAAGGGCTATTTTCAAAGCATAAAGTGGACCACTGTTACATAGGTATGGCACACCTTCAAACATACCTGTTAAATGTTTTCCACCTATATTGCAGAGAATCAGAGAAGCTGATATTATATTAATTTTAAAAAGTATATTGATCCATATTTTTAAATTTCCTGGGTCTAAATTTTTTAATGCAACCAAATATTTTCTGCTTTTCTATAGTTGTTCTGTTCTCTTTTGCTGTTTTCTGAATCTTTTGACTTCTAAGGAGCCTTACTGAGGGATTTTCTTTTTAGATAATAAAATTAAATCCTACCTCCTGGTAGTCAGCAGTTTGTCCTGTCATGGGAAAAGATATGTCTCTGGAGAAGGGTTCAAGGAGTTTCCAGAGGAGAGAGGGAACTAAACTCAGGGCCAACAGGGTTCTTGGCATAGTGACAGAAAAGGATTTCAGCACAAGCTTGACAAAGGCATAGACAGAGGTTTATTTGGGAAGGTAGATACATAATCAAGGGAAAATGTGGGCTGTCTCCAGAGTGAGAAGCAGCCCTGACTTGGGCTGGAGATCCAATATTTCTAGAAGGGCTATATTAGGGGCTGAAATGGAGATGGATCCAGGGTGGAGCTACACAATTTCATGCCAGTTTTCCCCTGCACTTACACATTTCCATTATTTTACAAGGGCATGTTGCTCAAGATTTACGTCTTAATGGCTTGTGTTTCCTTTTAAGGTTCAGTTTTTCTTTCTCTTTATCCTAAATCCCTATCTCAAGTCGTTACTCATTTTCAGATTGTGGGACAACAAAAGCACTCAACAAAAGCAGTTTCATTCTAGAAAGAACTATCCAGTCAACGATAATCTTACAACATGAAGAGTTGATTTGAGTTCATTCTCGCAATATTTTCTATTTGTTATTATGGTATTGTAATCCCCTTTATAGATTGTATTTCTGATGTCTCCCTGATCAGGATCTCAATTGGAGAGATAACATTGTATGATTATAGGATAGATGGGGAAAAAATCAGTTAAGCCGTAGACATGTGAGGAAAACTGAACAATGTTTTTGCAACAAGTGATGAATTATAATCTGAAGTCATATGGAAATTAATCATGTTATGACTAGTAACTCCTCTTAGCTATAGTAAATGGTATTTACTACTTAAAATCATGTCAAATATTAGCATAAAGAAAAGAGCTCAAGAGCAGAGAAAGGAACATTGCAGAATAGTGTGAGGCAACATTTCTCTTAGCTCTGCTACCCAGAACTCAAACAGTGGGAATACCACATCTCCCCGAGGCTTAGAATGAAAAATTCTGAGACTGGAGGAGCAGTCCACCCTAGCTGAACCACAGACTGCTTGTCTCATTAATTGAATTTGTAAAACAAAAACCTCTCCACTGGAGTTTATCAATCATCCTCCATCCAGGAGATATGTTGGGACTGTAGCATGGCAAAGCCTACAGAAACTGAAACCCAGGTCTACGAGTTTGCAGCTAGTCTGTGTGGTCCTCTCTGAACCCAGCAGTTCTGTGGAAAATCAGAAACTGGGAGTGATTCACCTGGGGGAACACAGCTTAGAGAGGCTGAAGAGAGCTGGGAGTTCTCCTCAGCTCCGCAACTCCTGAAGCACATGGGGGACTGACGGGGCTGGCTACAGTGGGTGGGGAGTTTGGAAGAGGGTGTGAGAGCATCTTGCTCTTGGCTCATACAGCCAGCTGGTCCAGCACCCACCACATTCTGGAGCCCACTCTGGCAGGCACTCACCAGATCCCAGCAGCAGCCTGGTCCCTGACTCCCTCCCCAGTCCAGAATTCATGGATCCCCTGGACCCGCCAGGTCCAATATCAATCTGGCATCCCACACAGTCCTCCAGCTCCCCCATCCCCAGTATCCCAATCCCTCCCTAGCCCCCAATCCAGCCCATGGCTCACAGCTAGACAGCTGGCCTGCAGATCTCAGCACCTGGTCTTGATCTGCCCAATACAGAACAGTTCTCTGGATTGGTGCACAAGTCCCCGTGCCCCAGTGTTCAGGACCACCTGGGAAACAAGTGCCTGACCTGGTATTTGAAAAGGCAGGAGTGAGAGAGATCAAATTTGGAGACTAAATCAGAGTCCAGGAATTGTGGGGTCTTCAGGCAACATAAGGGGCCAAGAGCAGACCCCTACACCACACAAGTGGAACCCACAGGAGATTCCCAGGGTGCAATCTTCCAACATGGACTTGCAATTGTCTTCATATATTTTGTCTTCACCATCCTGATGATGGAACAACTATCAAACTCGAAACAACCCTGCCTATCAGCTGAGAAGGGAAGTTGATAAACTTTTGAACTCCAACAGAACACTTATTCAATTTTACATTGAGGTCTTTTTTTTCTTTTCCTTCATTTTTCCTCTCTCACATCTCTACCATTTTAGAAGCCAAGTATTTTCATGCATCAGTTTATTGAGGACTGGGGTGTCTGAATAGTATATTACAGTTTTGTTGTGAATTTTTTATTTTTACTTTATATATATATATATATATATATAAATATATATATATATATGTGTAATTTTTTTTGTGGTGCTGGGGATTGAACCCAGGGCTTTGTGCATGTGAGGAAAAAACTCTACCAACTGAGCTATATCCCCAGTCCTATATTTTTATATATACTTTGTATATACTTTTACTTTATAGATATTTTTCCTCTCACTTATGTTTCCCTTGATTCTCTCTTTTCTGCTGTTCACAGCCAACCTCTATTAATTCCTCTTTCACTCTTCCTATAATTTTTTACTTCTTTATTCTCTCCTTCTTCCTCAGAAACATCACATCCTACACTTCTGTTATGTCTTTGTTCACGATTTGAAATTGTAAACCCTTTTGCAAATTTACTGTTTATATTTTAGACAATAATTGAAAAACCATTTTTATGCCACAAAGCAACTCTTAGCAAATATGAAAAAATAGAGGTAATAACCTGCATCCCATCCAATCATAATGGAATAAAATTAAAAATCAAGGATAAAATTTTAAAAAGCTACTCTAACACCTGGAGACTAAATAATATACTATTGAATGATGAATGGATAGCCAAAGAAATCAGGGAGGAGATAAAATTCTTAGAGGTAAATGAGAACATCAACACAACATTTCATAATCTCTGGGACACTATGAAAGCAGTACTAAAAGGAAAGTTCATTGCATCGAGCTCATTCATTAAAAGAACAAAAAGTCAACAAATAAATGACTTAACATTACACCATGAAGCCCTAGAAAAAGAACAGATCAACATCAAAAATAGTAGACTACAGGAAATAATTAAAATCAGAGCTGAAATCAATGAAACTGAAACAAAAGAAACAATAGAAAAAATTGACAAAACAAAAAGTTGGTTCTTTGAAAAAAATCAGCAAAATTCATAGACCCTTAGCCATGCTAATTAAAAAAAAAAGAGAGAGAGAAACTCAAATTACTAAAATTCATGATGAAAAAGGGAATATCATGACAGACACTACTGAAATACAGAAGATAATCAGAAAATTTATACTCCAACAAAATAGAAAAATCTCAAATACATTGACAAATTTCTAAAGACATATGACCTACCCAAAGTGAATACACAATTTAAACAGAGCAATTTCAAGCAAGGAAATAGAAGATGACATCAAAAACCTGCCAACCAAGAAAAGCCCAGGAATAGAAGAATTCTCAATCGAGTTCTACAAGACCTTCAAAGAAAAACTAATACCAGTACTCCTCAAATTATTCCATGAAATAGAAAAGGAGGGAACCCTCCCAAACTCATTCTATGAGGCTAGTATCACCTGATACCAAAACCAGACAAAGACACATCAAGGAAAGCAAATTTCACACCAATATTCCTGATGAACATAGATGCAAAAATTCTCAATAAAATTCTGATAAATTACATACAAAAATGTATTAAAAAGATAGTGCACCATGATCAGGCAGGGTTCATCCCAGAGATGCAAGGATAGTTCAACACATGGAATTCAATAATTGTGATTCATCAAACCAATAGACTTAAAGATAAGAATCATATGTTTATCTCCATAGATGCAGAAAAAGCATTTGACAAAATACAGCACCACTTCATGTTTAAAACACTAGAAAAAATAAAGATAGTAGGAACATACCTCAACATTATAAAAGTTATCTATGGTAAGCCCAAGACCAACATCATTCTAAATGGAGAAAAATTGAAATCATTGCCTCTAAAAATTGGAACAAAATGAGGATACTCTCTGTCACCACTTCTATTCAACATCATCCTTGAAACTCTAACCAGAGCAATTAGACAGACAAAAGATATTAAAGGAATACCAGTTGAAAAAGAAGAACTCAAACTAGCACTGTTTGCCTATGACATAATGCTATATTAGAAGACCCAAAAAATTCCACCAGAAAACTTCTAAAACTAATAAACAAGTTCAGCAAAGTAGCAGGATATAAAATCAACATCCATAAATGAAATATGTTCCTGAATATCAGTGATGAACAAACTGAAAGAGAAGAAAAATTGGGAAAACCACCCCATTCACAATATCCTCAAAAAAATAAAAAATAAAATAAAAACTTGGGAATCAATCTCACAAAAGAAGTGAAAGACCTCTACAAGGAAAACTACAGAACACTAAAGAAAGAAATCGAAGAAGACTTAGAAGATGAAAAGATCTCCCATGCTGTTGGATAGGCAGAATTAATAATGTCAAAATGGCCATACTATCAAAAATGTGACACAGATTCAATGCAATTCCTATTAAAATTCCAATGACATTCTTCATAGAAATAGATAAAGCAATCATAAAATTCATTTGGAAAAATACTCTTATTTCTCAGAATTGCCAAGGCAATACTTAGCAAAAAGAATGAAGCAGGAGGCATCACAATACCACACTTTATACTACAGAGCTATAGGAACAAAAATGTCCTGGTATTGGCACCAATACAGATACATAGACCGAAGGTACAGAAGAGAAGACACGGAGACAAACCCACATAAATACAGTTATCTCATATTAGGCAAAGGTGCCAAAAATATACATTGTAGAAAAGATAGCCTATTCAAAAAATGGTGCTAGGGAAAACTAGAAATTCATATGTGACAAATTGAAATTAAACCTCTATCTCTAACACTGCACAAAACACAACCCAAAGTGGACAAGGACTTATTCCCTTGAACAGAGACCCTGCACCTAATAGAAGCAAAAGTAGGCCCAAATCTCCACCGTGTTGGCTTAGGTACTGACTTCCTTAACAAGACTCCTAAAGTGCAAGAAATAAAACCAAGAATCAATAAATGGGATGGATTTAAACTCAAAAGTTTCTTCTCAGCAAAGAGACAATCAATAACATGAAGAGAGAACCTATCGAATGGAAGAAAATCTTTACCACCTGCACCTCAGGTAGAGCATTCATCTCCAGGATATGTAGAGAACTCAGAAAACTCAATGCCAAAAACACAAATACCTAATCAATAAATGGGCTAAGGAACTGAACAGATACTTCACAGAAGAAATACAATGATCAACAAATATATGAAAAAATGTTCATCATCTCTAGCAATTAGAGAAATGCAAATCAAAACTACTCTAAGATTTCATCTCACTCTAGTCAGAATGGCAATTATCAAGAATATAAGCAACAATAAATGTTGGTAAGGATGTGCAGGAAAAGGTATACTCATACGTCGCTGGTAGGACTGCAAATTGGTACAGCCACTCTGGAAAGCAGTATGAAGATTCATCAGAAAACTTAGAATGGAACCACCATTTGACCCAACTATCCTACTCCTTGATTTGTACTCACAGGACTTAAAATCAGCATACTACAGTGATGCAGCCACATCAATATTTATAGCAGCTCAATTCACAATAGCAAAACTATGGAACCAATCAAGATGCCCTTCAAGAGATGAAAATGTGATATATATATCACATTTATATACAATGGAATATTACTCATTCTTAAAGAAGAATGAAATAACGGCATTTCCAGGTAAATAAACGGAACTGGAGAATATTGTGCTAAGAAAAATAAACCAATCCCAAAGAACCAAAGGCCAAATGTTTTCTCTGATGTGTGGATGCTAATTCATAATTGGGGGGACTAGGGAAGAATAGAAGTACTTTGGATTAGACAGAAGGGAGTAAAGGGAGGGGAAGGGGGTTTTGGGAGTAGGAAGAATAGTAGATTGAATGGAACATTATTACCCTGTGTGCATATATATTTACACAACCAGTGTGATTCTACATCATGTGCAACCAGAAGAATGAGAAGTTATACTCCATTTATGTATGATAGTGCATTCTATTGTCATGTGTGCCTAATTAGAACACATAATAAATAAATAAAGAAACTTTAAAAAGAAGAGAGCTCAAAATTTTGAATGTTTACAAGCAAAAGAATAATAAAAGACATCAGAGAAAAATTAGGTCTAATCCTAATCAAATATGTACTATAATAGTATTCATTAATGTATAGTTAAAAAACTTGTTTTATTTTCTGATTTTTGTCTGTAGCCTCCAGAAGTACAACTTACAGAAGAAGAAGAAGCAATCAAGACAAGTCTAGTGGAAAGCGAGCCATTGTCTCCTGAAATTCTTGAAGTCATTCTTTCTGAATGGTGGTTTAAAGAACCAATCCGGTATCTTAATATATGTAGAATTATGCATTTATTGATTTTTATTTCCTTCATTCCTAAAGGTGAATTGCAGTATGACAGAAATTTAAGAATTTTTCTCTGTATATTCATGTAAATTCTTACTTGGGCTACACATTAAAAGCATCAGTGGAGTTTTGAAAAATATTGATGCCAGGATCTCCTACCCTAAAACAATCTAATCAGAGTGTCAGGGAAGGAGAATGGGGCCTGGGCCTTGGTGTCTCCAGTGCTGCCCACAGCATTCTAGTGCCCAGTTGTAGTTGTGAACCTTCTAAGCCCATGTATTGTGCTGGACTCTTTCCCAGTAGCCTTTTAACAATTTAGTTAAGACCTCTTCACTGTCCAGAGCATTATCCCTTTACCAGTGCCAGGCAGGGCCAATTTCCAGGTCCTCAGACTTCAAAACTTCACCTGAATTTCCAAACCAGAAACTCTTGCCTTAATATCCACCAGAAGAGAATGAAATGATATTCACAATACTGATGATAGCATACGTGTATTTGCAATTTACTAAGTACCCAGGGACTGTTTGACTATATTTTATTCAAGTTAATATACTTAATCCTTACAGTAATTCTATGGTATAGAAACTTTTATTATCTCATTTTGGAAATAAGAAAATTGAATCATAGAGAAATTAGATAACTGGTTAGCTCCATTGTTTCTCTTAGGTCTCTAAACACTCTTTCACCTAGTCCCTGAAAGAAAGGAGTGAGTGGGATTGTTAGTCATTGATTTTTTTTTTCACATTTCTTGTTCCTTAAATTAGATCAATAGTTATAGGAGGGCTGGGGATATAGCTCAGTTGGTAGAGTGCTTCTCTTGCAAGTACAAAGGCCCTGGGTTCAATCCCCAGCACTGCAAAAAAAAAAAAAAAAAAAAAAAAAAAAAAATAGTTATAGGAAACAAGCAGGTTACCTGCAGGTTCATAATAATGAGTTACTTTTCATTAATTTAGTTCCTGATCTCATACAATACATTAACATATTTATCTCGGTTTATAGAGGTATATGTAGACAGAGACAGAAATTGAAATTTTTAAAGTGAAAAAAGTATAAAAGCTTAAATAAAATAGCTGAGTATCATGCAACCATTAAAATATATTATAATGAATAATTTGTAATAGCATGTGATGTTAAGTTTAAAAAGAAGATGCAGTTGGGCATGGTGGCTCACACTTGTAATCCCAGTGGCTCAGAAGACTGAGACAAAAGGATGGCAAGTTTGAGAACATCCTCAGCAACTTAGGGAGGCCCTGTGCAACTTAGTGAGACCCTGTCTCAAAATAAATCATGGGAAAAGGTGTGGCGATATGGCTTAGTGGTTAAGCACCTCTGGGTTCAATCCCTGGTACTAAAAATGGAGGAGGAAGAAAAGGAAGAAGAGGAAGAAGCGGAGGAAGGAGAAGGAGGAGAGGAAGAAGAAGAAAGCAAAACTACATATAATCTAATAGAGAGATGGACTCATGAAGAAACAACTGGAAAGAAAGAAAATGGCAGTAACCTCTAGGATACAGGATTATGGATAATTTTGTCTTTTTTTATGCTTTTCTCTATTTTCCAACTTGTCCATGGTAAAATTTGTTGCTTTTGTAGTCAGGGGAAAAAAAAAAAAAAAACTCCATTGTAAAAAGGCTATTGCATTAGTCCTGGAGAGCTACACTAAGGACTGAACTACATAGTAATAGAAGAAATGGCAGTATGAATGCAGAGGAGGTGTGCCAGGACTTAGCAGTTATATAGAAGGAGCAGGAAGGAGTTAGAGACCCAAACGCCTCTGAGGACTGGTGAGTCTGAGGGAAAGTCGTTTGGAAGGGTAATAATAAGAATTTTTGATGTATGATTCTTATGTCATTTCTGAAGGGCATTTGGATAAAGAAACTAAGCAGTTCTTAGAAAAATCTGAATTAAAACTCAGAAAGGAGTTGGGGTATAGAGGTAAAGACTTGAAAATCATTGACAAAGAAGTAACAGTGGAACACATAGGAATGAAATTGTTTCTCCTAGAGGAGACTAGACTGGAGGCATCTCTGAAGAAAAAGACACATATATTATGGCCAATATATACAAAGATGTCTACCTAATAAGAAAGGAAAATTACTGTGTACACCCATAGAAATGAAAAGTTGTACCCCATTTGTGTACAATGAATCAAAATGTAGTCTGTAAAAATTTAAAAAAAAAATTTAAATACTTAAAAAAAGAAAGGGAAATTAACATTTTAGAATTAACATCTTTTAAAACTTTTTTTAGTTGTAGATGGACACAATACCTTTATTTTATTTATTTATTTTCACTTGGTACTGAGGGATCAAACCCAGTGCCTCAACCTGGTAGGCAAGTGCTCTACCACTGAGCCACAACCCCAGCCCCAAGGATTACGATCTTTGAAGGCTGACACTGTCAGTCATTCCTAAAAGTTTTGGTAAGAATACATGTATTGGGCTGGGGAGATAGCTCAGTTGGTAGAGGGCTTGCCTTGCAAGCACTAAGGCCCTGGGTTCGATCCCAGCACCACAAGAAAAAAAAAAAAAAAAAAGAATATATGTATTTAAATTTAAATACTTAAACCAAATTTTAGATAAGCAAGATAATTTCTCACTTCACAGGGGACCAATATTGTCTTTCTCAACTAAAAAGAGACAATTTCTCAAAGCCTGATTGTTTTATAATTACTCCCTAAAGAAAGTACATTCACATTCCAGTAATTTTCATGATCCTTAAAGTTTCATCATACTTGGGCAAATTTGACAACCCTATATGAATAGGTTTCATCTTACACATAAAAGCCAGGATACATACAGCAATAACAATCACTAGCAACAAGGACATTCCGGAAGAAAGGTCTGAATTGTCTCATCAGAAGGAGAAGTACGCGCTCAGCACAGCGCTGGGACTCGGAGCCACCACTGGGGCTCCGGAGGCTGCATAGGGGAGGAGCGGCGAGGAGAGCTGTGTGGACTCAGGACACCGGGGCCTGCCCTGAGGAGGAGGAGGAGGAGCGTGGCCGCTTGGATTCGGAGTGACTGCACCAGAGCTACAGGCGGTTGCCAGAGGAGAAGCTGCGCGGCAAGCTGTTTGGATTCAGACCATTTCTGAACACCGGGGCCTGCCCAGAGGAGGAGGAGGAGGAGCGTGGCCGCTTGGATTCGGAGTGACTGCACCAGAGCTACAGGCGGTTGCCAGAGGAGAAGCTGCGCGGCAAGCTGTTTGGATTCAGACCATTTCTGAACACCGGGGCCTGCCCAGAGGAGGAGGAGGAGGAGGAGGAGGAAGAGGAGGAGTGCGGCAGGGCGTTTGGACTCGCAGTGACTGCATTGGAGCTCCAGGCGGCTGCTCAGAGGAGAAGGCGAGTGCTGAGTTGTTTGGACTTAAACCGACCGCTCCTGAACACAGGGGGGCTGCCTGGAGGAGAAGCGCGGTGGATCGCTTGGTCTCCAGTGGCCGCACCAGAGCTCCGGGCGGCTGCCCAGAGGACGCGTGCAGCAGGTCACGTGAATTCAGAGCCACTCAGAGTGACCGCTCCTGAACACCCAGGGGGTTACCTGGAGGAGGAGGAGGAACAGGAAGGGTCATTTTGACTCGGAGTGATTGATTGCCCCGGGCTACGGGTGGTCGGTGGGAGGAGGAGGCACACAGTGAGTTGCTTGGACTCCTAGTGACCGCACCAGAATACTGGGCGGCTGTCTGGAGGAAGAGGCGTGCGGCGGGTCTCTGGGACTCAGAGCGATTGTACGGGGCCCCAGGTGGCTGCTCAGAGGAGGGGCCGCATAGCCAGGCAATTAGGTGCAGAGCAGGGTCCCAGGATCTAGGAGGCTTCTTGGTGGAAGAGCCACACAGAGACAGGCTTAGGGGCGGAGCGAAGGTTCCAGGCCTGCGGGCAGATTCTCTGAGGAAGGGCAGCCAAAGGAGATTCATCTGCGAAGGGTGAGGCTCCCAGGCCCAGGAGGTAGGGCCGGGCCCCTGGGAACTTTGCAGAGGAAGGCAGCCCAGCCCAGGTGGTAGCTGTAAATTGAGGGGAACCTCTAGGAGGGAACTGACCAGCGAGACCTCCCCACCAGGTGAGTCTTCCCTGCTGGGTGAGGTTTCCCCACAAGGACGGTAAAACCAGAGACACAGGCCCAAACAGGCCTTGCCTCAGCCCGCAGCCTAGTTCCCCTTGGGAGGACCATTGGTCAACAAGTGGAGGCACCTCTGCCCACTAGCAGGGAATATACCCCACCTGAAGGCCACCACTCCTAGAGAGGCAGATTCCTTGTGGAGCACCGCATTATCAACTTCCTCCAAGACTTCAGCCTACTGAAGGCTAAAAGGGGATATATATAGAAATCTTCAGGGACATTGTAAGTCAATAAAGGAAATCTGCAATATCTCAGCGGTCCACTTATACCTGAACAATATGAGAAAACAAGGAAAGAAAATGCTGCAAACAAATCTAGATGTTACATCAATAAAACCCAATGACAGCGTGGCAGAAGAAATGACAGAAAGGAGTTCAGATTGTACATAATTAAAATGATCAGGGAAGCAAACGATGAGATGAAAGAGCAAATGCAGGCATTGAATGATCGCACCAATCGAAAGTTAAAAGAGCAAATACAGGAAGCAAAAGATCATTTCAATAAAGAGTTAGAGATATTGAAAAAAAAACAAACAGAAATCCTTGACATGAAGGAAACAATAAACCAAATTAAGAACTCCATAGAAAGCATATCCAGTAGGATAGAACACCTGGAAGACAGAACCTCAGACATTGAAGACAAAATATTTAACCTTGAAAACAAAGTTGAACAAACAGAGAAGATGGTAAGAAATCATGAACAGAATCTACAAGAACTATGGGATATCATGAAAAGGCCAAATTTAAGAATTATTGGGATTGAGGAAGGCTTAGAGAAACAAACCAAAGGAATGAACAATCTATTCAATGAAATAATATCAGAAAATTTCCCAAATCTGAAGAATGAAATGGAAAATCAAGTTCAAGAGGCTTATAGGACTCCAAATACACAAAATTACAACAGACCCACACCAAGGCACATTATAATGAAAATGCCTAACATACAAAATAAAGACAGAATTATAAAGGCTGTGAGAGAAAAGAACCAAATTACATTCAGGGGGAAACCAATACGGATATCAGCAGATTTTTCAATCCAGACCCTAAAAGCTAGAAGGGCCTGGAACAACATTTTTCAAGCCCTGAAAGAAAATGGATGCCAACCAAGAAATCTTATACCCAGTAAAACTTACCTTCAAATTTGATGATAAAATAAAATCCTTCCATGATAAACAAAAGCTAAAAGAATTTACAAAAACAAAGCCAGCATTATAGAACATTCTCAGCAAAATATTCCATGAGGAAGATATGAAAAACAAAGAAGCAAATCAGCAAAGGGAGGAATTATCCTAAAGGAATTGTCAAATAAAGGAGGAGCCAAGTTCTGTCAAACAAATAAATAAATAAAATTTAAAAAATGAACCAAATGACCGGGAAACCAAATCATATCTCAATAATAACCCTGAATGTTAATGGCCTGAATTCATCGATCAAAAGACATAGACTGGCAGATTGGATTAAAAAGAAAGATCCAACAATATGTTGCCTGCAAGAGACTCACCTCATAGAAAAAGATACCCATAGACTAAAGGTGAAAGGATGGGGAAAAACATACCATGCACATGGACTCAGCAAAAAAGCTGGAGTATCCATCCTCATTTCTGATAATGTGGACTTCAAGCCAAAGTTAGTCAGAAGGGATAAAGAAGGTCATTTCATACTGCTTAAGGGAACCATAAATCAGCAAGATATAACAATCATAAACATCTATGCCCCAAACAGTGGCTCATCCATGTATGTCAAACAAATCCTTCTCAATTTCAGAAACCAAATAGACCATAACACAATAATACTAGGTGATTTTAACACGCCTCTCTCACCACTGGACAGATCTTCCAGACAAAAATTGAACAAAGAAACCATAGATCTCAATAACGCAATCAGTAATTTAGACTTAACAGACATTTATAGAATATACCATCCAACCAAGAGTGAATACACTTTCTTCTCAGCAGCACATGGATCCTTCTCTAAAATAGACCATATATTATGTCACAAAGCTAATGTTAGCAAATACAAGAAGATAGAGACACTAGCATGTATTCTATCAGATCATAATGGATTGAAGTTAGAAATAAATGAAAGAGTAAAACACAGAAACTATTCCAACATCTGGAGATTAAACAATATGCTATTATATGATGAATGGATAACAGAAGATATTAGGAAGGAAATTAAAAAATTCTTAGAGGTAAATGAGAACAAAGAAACATCATATCAAAATCCCTGGGACACTATGAAAGCAGTACTTAGAGGGAAATTTATTTCATGGAGCGCATTTAATAAAAGAAGTAAAACTCAAAAAATAAACGACCTAACACTACAGCTCAAAGCCCTAGAAAAAGAAGAACAGACCAGCACCAAAAGTAGTAGAAGACAGGAAATAGTTAAACTCAGAGCTGAAATCAATGAAATTGAAACAAAAGAAACAATACAAAAAATTGACAAAATAAATAGCTGGTTCTTTGAAAACATAAACAAAATTGATAAACCTTTAGCCACACTAACAAAGAGAAGACGAGAGAAAACCCAAATCACTAAATTTCAGAATGAACAAGGAAATATCACAACAGACACGACTGAAATACAAAACATAATTAGAAGCTATTTTGAAAATCTATACTCCAACAAAATAGAAAATTTCGAAGACATCAACAGGTTTCTAGAGACATATGAATTGCCTAAACTGAACGAGGAGGACATACACAATTTAAATAGACCAATTTCAAGTACTGAAATAGAAGAAGTCATCAAAAGCCTACCAACAAAGAAAAGTCCGGGACCAGATGGGTTCTCAGCTGAGTTCTACAAAACCTTTAAAGAAGAGCTCATTCCAATACTTCTCAAAGTATTCCATAAAATAGAAGAGGAGGGAACCCTCCCAAACTCATTCTATGAAGCCAATATCACACTGATACCAAACCAGACAGAGACTCATCAAGGAAAGAAAATTTCAGGCCAATATCCTTAATGAACATCGACGCAAAAATTCTCAACAAAATTTTAGCAAATCGCATACAAAAACATATTAAAAAGATAGTGCACCATGATCAAGTGGGTTTCATCCCAGGGATGCAAGGTTGGTTCAACATCAGGAAATCAATAAATGTCATTCACCATATCAATAGACTTAAAGTCAAGAATCACATGATTATTTCAATAGATGCAGAAAAAGCATTTGATAAAATACAGCACCCCTTCATGCTCAAAACACTAGAAAAAATAGGGATAGTGGGAACATTCCTTAACATTGTAAAGGCCATTTATGCTAAGCCCATGGCTAATATCATTCTAAATGGTGAAAAACTGAAAGCATTCCCCCTAAAAACTGGAACAAGGCAGGGATGCCCTCTTTCACCACTTCTATTCAACATCGTTCTTGAGACTCTAGCCAGAGCAATTAGACAAACCAAAGAAATTAAAGGGATACGAATTGGAAAAGAAGAACTCAAACTATCCCTGTTCGCTGATGACATGATTATATATTCAGAGGAACCTGGAAATTCCACCAGAAAACTCTTAGAACTCATAAGTGAATTCAGTAAAGTAGCAGGTTACAAGATCAATGCTCATAAATCCAATGCATTTTTATACATAAGTGATGAATCTTCAGAAAGAGAAATTAGGAAAACTACCCCATTCACAATAGCCTCGAAAAAAATAAAATACTTGGGAATCAATCTCACAAAAGAGGTGAAAGACCTCTACAATGAGAACTACAGAACACTAAAGAAAGAAATTAAAGAACACCTTAGAAGATGGAAAGATCTTCCATGTTCTTGGATAGGAAGAATTAACATTGTCAAAATGGCCATACTACCTAAAGTGCTATAGAAATTCAATGCAATTCCAATTAAAATCCCAATGACGTACCTTACAGAAATAGAGCAAGCAATCATGAAATTCATCTGGAAGAATAAGAAACCCAGAATAGCTAAAGCAATCCTTAGCAGGAAGAGTGAAACGGGGGTATCACAATACCAGATCTTCAACTCTACTACAAAGCAATAGTAACAAAAACGGCATGGTATTGGTACCAAAATAGAAAGGTAGATCAATGGTACAGAATAGAGGACACGGACACAAACCCAAATAAATACAATTTTCTCATACTAGACAAAGGGGCCAAAAATATGCAATGGAGAAAAGATAGCCTCTTCAACAAATGGTGCTGGGAGAATTGGAAATCCATATGCAACAGAATGAAACTAAACCCATATCTCTCACCATGCACGAAACTAAACTCAAAATGGATTAAGGACCTCGGAATCAGACCAGAGACCCTGCAGATTATAGAAGAAAAAGTAGGTCCAAATCTTCACCTTGTTGGTCTAGGACCAGACTTCCTTAACAGGACTCCCATAGCACAAGAAATAAAAGCTAGAATCAACCACTGGGATAGATTCAAACTAAAAAGCTTTCTCTCAGCAAAGGAAACTATCAGCAATGCGAAGAAAGAGCCTACAGAATGGGAGAATATCTTTGCCAATCATACTTCAGATAGAGCACTAATCTCCAGAATCTATAAAGAACTCAAAAAACTCTACTCCAAGAATTCAAATAATCCAGTCGACAAATGGGCTAAGGAAATGAATAGACACTTCACAGAAGACGATCTACAAGCAATCAACAAACATATGGAAAAATGCTCAACATCTCTAGTAATAAGAGAAATGCAAATCAAAACCACCCTAAGATTCCATCTCACCCCAATTAGAATGGCGATTATCAAGAATACGAGAAACAACAGGTGTTGGCGAGGATGTGGGGAGAAAGGTACACTCATACATTGCTGGTGGGACTGCAAATTAGTGCAGCCACTCTGGAAAGCAGTGAGGAGATTCCTTAGAAAACTTGGAATGGAACCACCATTTGACCCAGCTATCCCACTCCTTGGCCTATACCCAAAGGACTTAAAATCAGCATACTACAGAGATACAGCCACATCAATGTTCATAGCTGCTCAATTCACAATAGCCAGACTGTGGAACCAACCTAGATGCCCTTCAATTGATGAGTGGATAAAGAAGCTGTGGTATATATATACAATGGAATATTACTCAGCCATAAAGAATGATAAAATTATGGCATTTGCAGGCAAATGGATGAAATTGGAGAATATCATGCTAAGTGAGATAAGCCAATCTCAAAAAGCCAAAGGAGGAATGATATCGCTAATAAGTGGATGATGATTCATAATGGGGGGAGGGAAGGGTTAGTGTTAGGGTTAGAGTTAGGGTTAGGGAGGGGGGCAAGTGTGGAGGAAGGAAGCTCTGTATAGAAGGAAAAGAGGGGTGGGAGGGGTGGGGGGAAGGGAAAAAATAACAGAATGAATCAAACAACATTACTCTATGTAAATTTATGATTACACAAATGGTATGCCTTTATGCCATGTACAAACAGAGAAACAACATGTATCCCATTTGTTTACAATAAAATTAAAAAAAAAAAAAAAGAAGAAGAAGTACTATCAATGTTGAGGGTTTCCACTAATGGTACAGCCAAGTATGTTCCTTCTATAAAGGTGGCATGTTTATTAGCCTGGGTGCTCCTCCCAGGAAGAGAACTTATCTTTTCCTATGATTTTCTTACAACTTTTAGTAAGTTTCTAATTAACAGTAATTGTCGGCAAACTGATTGAATATAATTTTGTATCATAAATATAAGCAGAAAATATTATTATTCTAATACAATTTTATATATTTTGAATAAGTACCATGTTTACAAGTAAAAATATTAAAAGTTGAGATTTATCCAATACATTTTAAAATTTATAATATATAGAAATTAACAATTTATAATAGATATATGTAAAAATCTATAATATAATATTCTAAGCCAATAAAGTTAAGTATGAAAATTTCCACCTAGTTCCACAGGTTTTATACTGGATGGTTTCCCACGGTATCCTGAAGAGGCCCTGTTTCTGGGGGAGCATGGATTTTTCCCAG
Source organism: Sciurus vulgaris (assembly GCF_902686455.1). NCBI lineage: Eukaryota > Metazoa > Chordata > Mammalia > Rodentia > Sciuridae > Sciurus > Sciurus vulgaris. The sequence continues at coordinate 55,250,725 of NC_136467.1, forward strand.
ATGCTGCTGTTTTTATACAAGTTGATGATCAAGATATTTTTGATCGCCTCCTTCCCTCCAGAGTTGAAAAGTGGAAGCAGAAACAGAAGAAGAAATTGGAAAGGAAAAAGCTCATCAAAGACATAAAGACAAAAATCAGAGTATGTAGCCATTACAAATGCGTGGGTATAAGTCTTACAAAGTATAACTATCTTATAAAATATTGAGCATCGATGTAAATTATAAAGTGGTCCTCACAAAAATGTAGTTTTCTGGTTTTAATTACCACAGTAAACATGAAAACATTTTCATTAAATATTAAGATTCTTTATAATAATAATTTAGAATTATTCGAGGCATTTTTGATGATCACTAATGCTTCTCTCCAAGGCAAAAGAAAGTAGTGACATTCCAAGGTTTCCCTCTTCCAGATTCAGCAGCAACCTAGACGTCACATGCTCTGAAAACTTTAGGGACTTGGGGCAGGAAAACAGATTTCAGGAGCTGCTTCATACCCGCCTGCATTTGCTCCTTCCTTTTCGCGTCCCCTCACTCTCCCCTGGTTCAGATCCTTCCTGGTTCACACCAGCACTCCTACCATGACCTCTGAATCATCCATCCTTTCTGACTTCATTTCTGTACCCCTGAGGCCATCCTTCCAGCTACTTCCAGACTACTTTTCCTAAAACTGTATTTTGACCAAGTCACCTTGTCAAGGCCTGAACTTCCACTCTTGTTCTAAACACTCATCCGGGTTTTCTCGGCTGGAACAAGTGCTAGACCCTTCTCTTCAGCAGCTACCACACCTTATGCTTCTCCATTCCTTATCTGAAAGTTTCTTAAACAACCTCACACATGCTTGGTGATGTTATATGAGTTAAACCCCCTGGATTTCTGTTAACGCACCTTAGAATGGGATAATACTGTGTTGATATATTTAGAGCAGAAAAATGAAAGTATATAATATAGTGCTTAAGACAGTGCTGGTGACTGACAGATATATAATGATTAGTTAAACTTCATTGATTACTTATTTGAGTGAAGGGAGCAGAGGAAAAGTAGATTCAGGACATGAATAAGTATTCAGTATTTAAAGAGACTCCAGTTTAAAGAGTCCTAAGTCAACTAGCCCCTGAACCAGAAGGAAACTAATTAGTTTTCATGCAAACCTTGGGGACATATGAGAGAAGCCATTGCATTAGATTTAGAGGGCCCTAGAAAAAACCCCTGTGGCCATCTCCAGAATACAAATACTTTCCTCATGTACAACTGTATTTTTAAGTATTTTTTAGGACATGATATTGAGGACAGACAATTACCAAACATTTCCACAAATTACCTACAAGTATATCTCTATTTTGCCATGTACAAAATTTACTGTCATCAAAAAAAAAAAAAAAATGCATAATACACAATGGAATATTACTTGGCCATAAAGAAGAATAAAATTATGGCATTTGCTGGTAAATAGATGAAGTTGGAAAATATCATGCTAAGTGAAATAGGCCAAGCCCCAAAAAACCAAAGTCTGAATGTTTTCTCTGATAAGTGCATGACGATATATAATGAGGGGGGTTAGCAGGGGGGTGGGGTGATGGAGAGAAGAATGAAGGAATTTTGGATGGTATAGAGGAAAATGGGGTGGGAGGGGGTGGGGAATGGAAAGATAGTAGAATGAGACAGTATTACCCTATGTATATTTATGATTACATGAATGGTGTGAACCTACATTGTGTACAACCATAGAAATGAAAAGTTGTACCCTATTTGTGTACAACAAATCAAAAGGTAGTCTGTAAAAATAAAAAAGATTTTAATAAATAAATAAATGCATAATAAATTTTGGAAAGGAGTTCTTAAATTTGAGGAAAGAGTGACTAACTCAAAGTGCTGTCTTCCTCTGGAGGAATGGCCAACCCAGGACCCAGAAGCACAAAAATGATACAATTATCAGCATTACATGCTTTCCTAGAAAATTCCCATCCTTCCACCCAAATATTATCCCAACCTCGGGAAAAAAAAAAAAAAAAAACTAACACTTACAGGTATTATCATTTATCTATTTAAAGTTTTAAATATTTCTTTAATAGGATGATATGATTGCCAAAAGAAGGGCTGAGCTTATCGCAGAGAAAGAAAAAAGAAAGAGAGCAGAGGTAAGTAAATTAAATTGACTTTAAAAAAAGAAAAAAGCAGGACATCCATCACCCATTATCTCAACAGTGTTCAATAAAAAGATGCAATGAAAAAGTCTTAAAGGAGATATACAGAGTTTAGATAGGATTAGTAAAATTACACATCATTTTTATTTTCTATTTGTCGTTTCTATTTCTTCTTTTTTAAATACCACAACTATTTACAATGACCTTTTATTATATTTTTAATCAGAAAAAAATGAATACTTCTTAAAAAGCAAATCTCTAAAAATGTGTCAATAACCTGATTCTAGATGTAGTAGTGCTTTGAACTATGCTTCTTGTGGATTTTCATCTTCGCATTTCACACTTCCAGCCAACGCCACAGGGAGACTGGCTGGGGTTGGGAATGAGTATGTACAGAGCCTATAAAGTTGAGCTGCTTCCAAAATGTTGATTATCTTAGGACACAGAATGGAATGAGGGTAAGCCTGTGAACCCCTAAAGTCAGACACCTGAGCAGGATGCTTAGCACGTCTTTTTTAGTCCATCTATTGATTTTTTTTTTTAAAGGTTAAAGCTCAAAGGTCATGAATTTGTTTTATTTATAAAGCAGATATTCCCAAGTTGATTTAGTGTCCAGAATGCCAGAATTGAGCAACTCAAGGATATAGAAGTCAAGAGCAGCTGAAACTAGACAGGCTGTTTTATGAAAGAACGGAGGCTCATATTTACACAATCAGTTCCAAGTCACCCCTGTGACCAAGGCAAATGATAGGACAGCACCGGCCTTCCTTTTCCTTCTGGTTTGAGACACTCTTGTAACATCTTTTCAAGACTGACCCTCCTATAATCTGATTTCCATCTACATAAAAATTTGCAGCAAAACAGGGGAAGGAGAAAAGAGGGATAACAGAAAGTGTGACTTGCTGGAAGGGCAGCCGCACGTGGCCCTGGTGTTAATATGCTGGATTTGAAGATGCCAGGCACTGTAACTGTGGGCACGACACACTGCAGAAGAGAAGCCCACACAACAGCTGTTCGGCCAAAACAAAGTGCTCACAATCAAGTACATACCAGGCCATTAGTCTGCAGGAGAGAAGGCACAGTCTAAGAACCAGAAGCCCCTTTTTCATTATTTGCCTTGGCCTGCCCGCCTGTCTGCCTTCCTTCCTTCCATTAGCAAACGTTAATTGAGTTTTGTGCCTGATGCTGCTTCAGACTATGACAAGAAAGTCATGAACAAAATTTACAGAAATCTCTGGCCTCCTTCCAGTGCCCATACCCTCATGAAACATATTCTGAAAGCCTGCCCAGTCTGAGGTGTCACGTTAACATTTCCAGTAAAGAAGACAGACATCCTAACCTGGAACCAAGAAGGGTTAACCACATGAGGCTCTGGGAATCCCAGTGGTCCCCTGAAGAATCACTTGAAACGTCTCAGCAACGAATTACTGGAAGAGCCTAGACTTCAGAGCCGAGCAGACCTAAACTGGACCTACTGACTGTTCCCTGCTGGCTCTCCAGTAGCAACATGTAGGCTCTCAATTTGTTGTTGTTTTGTTGCAGTAGTATAACACTAAGCAAGTTACTTAACCTCTTTAAGCCTAGGACTTGCATTGTAAAATGGGAAAAGTTAATAATTTTCAGCTGCCCTGATTAATAATACTTTAATTTCCCTTCTTTGCTACTCTTTAGTTAAATCTTTTTTCTTAAGAATTAGTCTTCAGGATAAATTTGACACGTTCTTAACTTATGATTTTTCATTTGTTAACATTAGAATAGTATGATGTTTTAAATGGAACCCATCCTGATTCCAGATATACTCTGGAGCTTGCTGTCTTGAACAGAGGCAGGGAGGGGAGGGGTGTTTTAGCCTTTCTCTCCTGTTTGAACTGCAGAATATACAGCTCCATGAGTCACCTTTTTAAATCTAACTGGGGGATCACATACAGACAAAGCCCTTCTCAGGTTTGTCCTCTTGCCCTAAACCAAAACCTTTGCCTTTACATCTGACTTTTTAGCCGTACATAGAACATTTTTAATGGTAGAAACCACATCCACATCCCAAAGTGACTGCAGGCATTAATTTTGTAGGAAAATATCGCCATCTCGTGGACCTTCAGTCTCAGAATGTAACTAAAGAATGTTCCGTAAGCCAACCCCTAGCCTTTCTTCTCTATTACTCTCTCCAGTCTCTGCTCTCTTGTCCACTGGCTCTGGTGCCTGGGTCCCTTCTATCAGGCGTTGAGTAGCCACCAGAAGGAGAAAGCCAGGAAGAATAAGGACCAGGGAGCAAGTAAGCAAAACCGTGAGACTCCCCCTGGATTCACAGTTAACAGAGATGCATATCCTAGCTAGCACTGAGGGAAAGCCAAAGTCAGGGCCCAGAAGAGCTTGAAACAATGCCCAGGACCAAGTACCAGGCCAAGACCATCCCTGACACCTTCTGGGGAGGAGGCAGTGTTTAGGCCCAAAGGCCGAAGTTCAGAGGACATTTTAGAATGACTCAACAAACAAAGGCTTGCAGGGATATACAGGCTGGAGATTGTGATTCAAAACATTGGAAACCATGTGGTTCAGAATAGTACCTCAAAATCCAGAATCAGAGGCAACCTCATTCTCTCAACAGTGTCATAAGGGAATATGGTGATCCAAATAATGTGCTCCTGTACCAGGGAAGCCCCAGGACTCGTTCTTTTATTCTATGTCTTCGTGCCTTCCTCTCCCCTCTCCTTTCTAACAACAAGCATTCTGGCTTAGTCGCTATCACTCGCCTACACCACTGTCTGCCCAGAAACAGCCTTCCCCTACCTTCCACACTGACAGGAAGTGGTCACACACTTTATCTCCAATCCAGTCCTGTGTTTCTCTGAGATGGTGACTCTTGTTTTCAGTTTAGCCCCTCTGTTTTCCTTGTTTTTGGTTTTGGTACTGGGGACTGAGCCCAGGACCTCACGCATGCTAGGCAGGTACTCTAGCGTAGAGCTACATCCCCAGTTCTTTTTTTATTTTATTGTGAGGCAGGGCCTTGCTAAGTTGCCCAGGCTGTCCTTGAACTTGATCCTCCTACCTCAGCCTCCTGAGTAGCTGGGATGACAGGCCTGTGCCACTGCGCCCAGTGCCCCTCTATTTTCTCTTTCCTTTTTGCTCTTTCCAGCTTTCTTTGGATTATTCAAATACATTTTAGAAAACATTTTAATTATCTACTTGCTTCTTACTTCTACCTCTGCGCTTTACTTTTTGTGGTTGCCCTAGCCTTGCATACATATCCCTAGTTTCCCACAGTCTTCTTGAGTCAGTACTATCCCACGTGATATTGTAGAAACCTGGTTACTGTCTAGTTCACTGGGCACTCCCAACCTGCCAACATCTCTCATGCCCCAGCTGGCATGTGTTTTACAACTGTATTCATTAAACCAGACAAGAAAATTTACAGTTTTTGTTTTAAATAGTCATGTTATTTTAATTAAGAAAAATAAATTCACTTTTACATTTACCCAGTTATTTTCCATTTCTGATGTTCTTTGTTCATTCCTCTTGTATTATAGAAATCAGAAGGATGAGAAGAATGTGACCATCTGAACTATTGTTCTCTGCGTTGTTTTTTCTGACCACTTTCAAGATTTTCTCTGTATTTTTGATTTTTTAACAGTTTGATTATGATATGCCTATATATAGGTTTTTAAAATTTACTTAGTTTGGGATTTACTAAACTTTTTAATCTGTGAATTTATATCTCTCACTAAATTTGGGGAAAATTTGGACATTATTTCTTCAGATTTTTTTTTTTTTTTCTGCCTCATTTGTTGTTTGTCTTCTCCTGAAAGTTCAGTTATAAAATTGGTTAGACTCACACTATTGTTCCACATGTCCTTGGGACTCTGACCATTTTGAAAATCTCTTTTGTCTCTTTTATTTAAGTTGGACAATTTCTGTTGATCTATCTTCAAATCCACCTATTATTCCTCTGTCCTCTCTATTCTACCCAATAATTGGGTCAGCCCACCCAATAATTATTTTTAATTTCAAATGTTTTAATTTTTTGGTTATAAAACTTCCACTTAGGGACTGGGGTAGAACGGTTGCCAAGCATGTGTGAGGCACTGGGTTTGATCCTCAGCACCACATGAAAATAAATAAAATAAAGGTATTATGTCCATATACAACCAAAAATATGTTTTTGAATTTTCACTTGGCTTATTTTTATAGTTCCTATTTCTCTTCTGAGAGTTCCAATCTTTTAATTGATTACAAGAGTATCTTCCTTTTCCTCATCGATTATAATGATAATAACTGCGTTAAAGTTCTTCTTTGGCAATTCTAACACCTGGAATGGATATTTGCTTATTATCTTTATTCATGAGAATGAGTCACACTTTTGTGATCCTTCCTATTTTGTGTGAGCTCGAGGGCGGGTGGCCAAACTGAAGCGGGACAAAAGCGGCCGAAGCAAGCTTTATTGGATTTTGGCTTTTGGGTGAAATTTCCAACCCTCCGGGTACAGGTCAGGGTGGAGAGCCAGAGAAAATCCCACGTGGCCCTGGCTGCCCACGGTGGTTATAGGCCGGAATAGGTGGGGGAAGGCTTGAGGGTGGAGTGTACCCCTGGGGTTGGCAGGGGGACTCCGTTGATTGACTGGCGGGCAGTAGCAAGAAACCACTAAGGTTTGTCTGTTGGCGACTGATTGTTCTTCGGCGCCCTAGCTGGATGCCCCCCGCCGCCCCGCGGTCGCAGTGGGTTACTAGTTGTCCTTCTCCCTCCCATGCAGCTACTCAAATTCGACCTAACATTTTGAGTAATTTTAGATTATATTATACAATTGTAAATATCATATGTGGGGATTCTGGATTTGGTTATATGCCTCCAAAGAGAACTGAATACTTTAGCAGGGAAACAAGATGGTAAGATTAAACATGAAACTACTGTGCACTCAATGGGCAGGGGCTCAGTTTATACTGTTCTCGAGCTGCGCGTATGTGCCTGGGTCACAGCTCAGCCTGAGGCTTGAACACGGTTTACACACTGAATTTGGCATCCCCTTCTCTGGCTCTCTCATCTCTGGGATTTACCCTCGCTCTGCAGTGGGCCTGCGTGTAGCTGCTTCTCCTGGTTGCTTCGTCAGATAATGAGCTTTCTGTCAGAATTTTAGTGATCTAAACCACCACAATTCTGAGACTGTCCTGTGGGAAAATGTACAAAATCAGAAAGCTTACCCAGCCATTTGCTTCTGTCCTGTTCTGACTACTCTCCCAAATCTGCTTTTGATCACTCTCTAGAACATTTGAATGAATTACAGTGAGCGAAGAAAGGAGAGAGGGAGGAGAGACTCCGTTTTGTTTCCAGTTTATGGTTTTCTATTAGAGGTTAAATGAATCTATTTATTCATAATAGAGGCAGCTCTCTGAGACCAAGAAATTTAGAATATACATCTCCGAACATAATGACTAGGATCTTAGAAAGCGGTGGGGGATGGGGGAGGGGGGCGGAGGACTTTCACAGGAAATCAAATTGCCACCTTTAGAAAAATGAAATCTATTTTCACTAGGAAAAATTAAACTGTGTCTTTCAGATGATCTGCTGTGAAGATTTTGGGGATGTTAGCTTTTTCAAAAAATTAGCATTGTACTAAAGGTACTAACCAAAGCAATATAAAAAATAAAAGAAATAGCATATAGGACTGAGATATAGCTTAGTGGTAAAGCCCTTGCCTAGCATGTGTGGAACCCTGAGTTCAATCCCCAGCACTGGGGGGGGGGGGAATATATATATATATACACATATTTTTATATATTATATATATATAATATATAAAGATAGATATAGATAGATATAAATATATATATACACACATATATATCAAAAAGTAAAACCAAAACTAATTATTTACATATAATTTGAAAAATTTGATTACCTAGAAATTCTAAGAGGGTAAATTGCAGAAAACTTGTTTAGATCACCGCTGCCAGCCCCTCATGTAACAGTGACATTGGTCCCTGCAAGAAAAAAATGTAAATAATTTCTAAAGGAATTACATAAACTGTCTAGAAGACATTAAATGCCACATAACAGTGGTTGGTGCCTTTTATCAACTGGACCTGACTTTCCTGCTTCTTGTCATCCTCACATCTTAAATTTAAGTGTAATACAACCTTACTTGCTCACATACAGAAAACTACAGTTGCTCTTAATTAATCAATTTAATCTTTTATTCATAAAAATAATCAACCAATATCACCGTATTCTTGAGGAAAATTATCAAGAAGAAAGAAAACTAAGACAAACAAATAGAACAATAGGTCATAGAATTAATAGATAATCCTGGAAATATTAAACATTTGAAGAGTTTCAATTTCACTCAGAAAACTCAAGAAAAAACTTGCATTTTTAAAATAAAAACAGGATGCTGTGAAAAATCAGAGCCAAAAAAATTCATGAAAACTCAAATACATAATTTAACACAAACATGAATGATAGATTAAAATGAAAAATTGAAGCAGTTTCTCAAGTATAGAACAAAAAACACAAGATAAAAGAATATCAAAGAAAGAACTGAAGACAGATAGGGTCAATACAAGTGGGTCAACATCCAATGCACATTCTAAAAAGAGTGGAAACAGAAAATAAAAAGAGGAAATATTCTAAGAACTATCAGAAGAGAAGTTCCCAATACTGAAGACAGTAATGGATCTTCAAATTCAAAGAGCTTATGGAGCTTATGGAATGACAAACAATAAATGTAAAGGTATTAGACATACCCTCATGAAATTTTCAATTGGCAATGATAAAAGACAAGACCTTTACTATTTCTAAAATTTAAAAAAGATGTCCACAGAGGAATGTGGATAAGCATTATGTCAGATTTCCCACTAACAGTATTGGATGATAGACAACAAGGAATACCTTTAACATTCTAAGTTGAAGTGATATACAACTTTGAATTTTATGCCTAACTAAACTATTTATAACATGAGAATGAAATGGAAAGACTTTCAGATATTTAAGATCTTTGAAAATTAGCCTTTCATGTATTACAACTGCAAAAAGTAGCCAATTGATATGGTAGATAATGCTTCTTCTACTCACAAAACAAATAAAAGCCCTAGAAATATGGGGGAGACTAGAAAGATAAGAAAAACATTATCCAAACATGGGAGAAGTTAAAATGTGGCATGATTTTGAGTAAGAACTGTAATCTTTGACCTTGATACTAGAAACATTCTCCTTAGAATGGAACGTTTCTTAAAAAAAGAAATTACATTCCCTGGGTCACTATCTTCAGTTTTAGTAATGACTAAGGGATACATAATTAAAATTAGCATGTCTGGTTTATTGGGCTTCATTTTCAGAATCAATATGATGCTATTGGTTTGCTTTCAATTTTTAAATGTAAATATACTAATTTAGAAACAAAAAAATGGAAACCAAAGACAGAGAAGTAGAAGATGAAGTAGACATCCTCTTGAATTGTGGGGAATCAAGACACACATCTAAAAATGATGACCAAATAAATAGAGATTTGGGGAAGGTATTTAAAGTCATAGAAAATGCATTATAAAATTAAGAATAAAAATATGACTAAAACGGAGGTATAAGCAGAAGAGAAAAGGAAGAGTAAGTTAGCTGAATTTGTCATCACCGCAAACAGGAAAGAAGAACCAAATATCACAAGAGTCAAAAGTGGCTACCTTAATGTATATTTACTTGACTTCTAAACTCGTTTCTATTGGGGGAAAAAATAACCCACATTTTTAGAAGAGAAAATTGTTAAATAAACTGTGATATTATGAAATACTATGTGGCTGTTAAAATAGAGATATATGTTCTGACATGGAAAAATTTAAATACATTGCTAAGTTTTTTAAGGCAAGATGTAGAAAATAAAATGATCCTATTTACATTTGAAATAAAATATGACTAGATATATATGGGAAAACATTCAAAAGGATTCTAACTAAATTCTTAATCAAAGTTATTTCCAAGTAAGGGGTAGAAATACAGATGGGAATATGAAGAGAGACTTCTACATAATTTGATTTCTTTATAAGAAAAGTGAATTTATTTTTAAAATTGTCTAGCTTTTTAGTTAGAAACACACACACACACACACACACACACACACACACACACACATTAGAAGAGCACGAGATCATCGGGAACTGAGATGTTCCCAGCTTACAGGGAGGACACTCCCTACCTACTTCTGATGATCTTTAGAAAATCAAATCTCAGGATTCGAGAATTGTCAAAATATAAGGGAAAGGTAACAGCCAACCAAATGGTTTCAAACCCTCAAACTGAGAAACACTGCCCTATAGCCATGCTCCTTTTTTGGGGGATGGGGTATCAGGGATTGAACTCAGGGGCCCTCAACCACTGAGTCACATCTTCAACTCTTTTGAGACAGGTTTTCACTATGTTGCTTAGGTCCTCACTAAATTGCTGAGTCTGGCTATGAACTTGGGACCCTCCTGCCTCAGCCTCCTGAGCCGCTGGGATTACAGGTGTGCACCACTGGGTCTGGCTGCCTTTTGTAAAGAGGGAAGCCTGGACCCAGCAGGAATGGTCCTTATGCTCCCATCCTCTTCTGTGCAACACAATCGAAATCAGAGCTCTAGGCACCTTTTAAAAAGTCCCAATCATCTGGAAAGATTAGGAAACAGCAGACTAATTAGAAGATTGCAGGCAGAGATGACGAGAAGGCAAACAGTGGAGCCGGACTGGAAGACAGAGAGTGTTCAACATCACTCAGGGGTAGAGTTTTTGGTAACCAGGGTAGGCAGAGGTAGAAAGCGAGGTGTCACGATAACTCCCAAGATCAAGATAACTTCCCAGTTTCTGAGTGGAAGGCCATGCCTCAACTGAGACAAGGAGTCCTTGGGGAGTATTCTTGGAAGCAGAGGCAACACAGGAGGATACATATGAGGTTGGGTTTTGTGCTAAGGGATCCATAACTCCTAAAGTCTATACACACGACTTAGTACCCAAATCCTGCCCTGGTCTTCAATAATCTTTCATTAATTGTGTTTCTCAAATGGGATATAGTCTCCTAAAAGGATAGTGACATTATTAGGACAGTACTTTATACCAAATGACTATAATAGCACAATAATGGCTATCTTTTACATACTTACCAGTCACCACACACTTTTCTAAGGACCTTCTGCGTATTAACTCATTTAATGCTTCCTACAACCCTGTAAGGAAGTTACTTTCACTGTTCCTGTTTTCAGATAGGGAACTGATCTTGTTCCAGTTAGTACTTTTTTTTTTTTATACTCTGAACTTCATTAAATATTGTTCCCAAAGATCATCAAAAACATGTAACATTCTGACAACCATGGGCATAAATAATATTGAATATCTTGTCTTTATTTGCTTATGGGATCTCTATGTTGTCGGAGTCTTAAAGGTATAAAATTTCTGGATACCAGATGAAAGTTGCCATAGAATACCAACTAATATCAAGTTATTATAAAATATTCTAGAAGGTTTCCCAGTGTTATTTGGCACATATTTTACATGTATAGTAAGAGTGTTTTCTTCCTCAGGGTGGTGTTAAAGAAGATGAAGAAGTTAGTGAGGAAGAGCCTGAAGATGAAGAAGATGAAATTGAAAACATCCTTGAAGAAGAGTTTCCAAAAGATGAGGAAGAGATGAGTGAGGAAGATGAAGAACAGGAAATGGATGCAGTCGAGCGCCTGAGAAGTGAACTGGGGGAAAAATTTGAAATAGACATGAATAATTTACAAATGATACAGGTTCTCACTTTTCCTTCATTGTTTTGAAATGCAAAAAGTAACATTTGAGAATGAATCACAATCAATTTAGCTTATGTCTTATTTCTCTGTAAAATTTCAAAAGAAGTATTTATTTTAGGGCTGTATTTGCCTTGTGTTGGTACCACTTAAGAATTATGAAAACAAGTCCATAAATCAAGTGCAACAGGAAGCTTCACAGGATCAAATTAAGTTTAGCTGCCAACACACAACCACTTGGAAGCTGAAAAATGTTTTCTCCCAGAATGAGTAAACAGCAGGGTCTAACACCACCACAATGCTCAGTGCCATTGACCTTTTTATGATTTTTCTCATCAGGATGAATTTGAGAAGTTTCTTGTACCAATGATTCATGTTAATGGAGCTCGGAAAATCCACATTGTACAATATATACTGAATACGAAATTGAAGCCATGGGTGGAAAATCGTGAGAGCATTTTTGAGAAATGTTATCCAATATCGACACAGCTTGCCCAAAAAATGCTCACCTTTACCTACAAGTATATAAGTTCATTTGGTTATTGGGACCCTGTAAAGGTAATTTTAGAAAATGCATCTGAAAGTCACATTCTGTCTTTATGTCTTTTTTTTTTTAATGTGTAATATTCTTAACCCACTATAAAAACACTTGGGAATTTGAAATTAAATCATTAAATTTTCAGCTTTTTTATTACCAAATGTGAAACTCCCCACCCCCGAGTTTCTTCTTATCCCTAGCATTTACTCCCAGTCATGAACTTCACTCTAACTCAAGAATGATGATGCTGACAATACTGTTGACCTGTGGCAATTGTCCTGGAATAGCGCTCAAGGAGAATTACCTTACCTTAAGATTACCTTACTAGTTTGCACCTACTCTGTCAAGTCCAGGGAGAGCTGATACTTGGCCATCTGATGCTTTACAGCATCAGAATATCTTTTTACAAAGATATTCAAACCTATCGTCAAGTAATTACCCAATCCTCATCATCACCAGTATAAAGATGTGGGACTACTCTTCCCACTTCATTCCATTCTCACACATTAGTCTGCCTTTCATAGAGATTTTTCCCTTTCATGACCCTTGTTGATGTTTATGTGCGTGGGATTTCAGCTGTATAAAAAATGTGGAATTTGCCAGGCCAGCATACCCCAAAAGATAATAACCTAGGAATCCACTTGTATTAATCTGCTCTGGCTACCATGACAAATCACCACAGACTGGATAACTTAAATGACAAAAAAAAGTATTTTCTCACAGTTCTGGAAGCTGGAAGTCCAAGGTCAAGGTGTTGGTAGGCATGGTTTCCTTGAAGTCTTTCTGCTTGGCTTGCAGATGGCTGGCTTCTCAGTATCCACACATGGAGCTTCCTTTATGTGTGTTCCTGGTGTCTTCCTCTTCTAAAAGGGCATCAGTTCAATCGAATTAGGGCTCTATCCCCATGACTTCACTTAAACTTAAGTGCCTCCTTAAATGCCCTATCTCCAAATTTGGTCACTTTGAATTATAGGGGAGAGGGGACAATTAAATCCATAGCACCACTTAGGAATGATCTGTTTGTGGAGATAAATTAGTCTGTGAAGAAATGCAACAACCTCGCACCCCTTGGCAAAAACATTCAGTATGTACTAAAGACAATATAAAGACAGTAGAACTATAATTTTCATTAACTGAAAGCCAGTTAGGAAACATTTCATTGATTGTATACTGATATAAAATAATTTGTACTTTTTACAGTTATTTAGTATTTTTTCTTTTTATCTTCTTCTTCTTTTTTGTTTTTTGTTTTCTGTAGTACAAGGGAGTGAATCCGGTGGCACTCTACCACTAAGCTACATCCCCCAGGCCTTTTTATTTTTTATTATGCAATAGGGTCTTGTTAAATGGTCGAGGGTGACCTCCAATTTGAGAATTGCTGGCATTACAGACGTGCACCACCACGTCTTATTTTACAAATTGTTTTTTTAAATGTATTTGGAAGAAATACTGTATAAATTAACACTAACTTACAATTCCAATTGTTTTGCAGCTATATGAAGGAGAAATATTCAAGCCAGTTGAAAATTCAGAGAATCCAACTTATCCTGTAATCCATCGTCAGTATATTTATTTTTTATCTAGTAAGGAAACTAAAGATAAATTCATGAAGAACCCAATCAAATATATCCGCCAACCCAAACCTAAGCTTACTGTGCCTGTTAGGATTATAATTGTGGGGCCTCCAAAATCTGGAAAAACTACAGGTGAGCTTGTATATATGTCTTTGTTTTCCTCAAGCATGAAAGGATGTCCTAGAACACAGTGCCACCTCTCCTAAAAGCCATCAAAATTGACACAGAGATAAAAAACTTAAATGGATCAACAATCATTAAAGAAAAGTATGTTAGCTTTCTATTTTTGTAACTAAATACCTGAGATAATCAATTCATAAAGAAGAAAGGTTTACTGGGGCTCACAGTTTTGAAGGCTTCAGCCCATGACCAGTTGGTCCCCATTATTTTTGAGCTTGTAGCAAGGCAGCACAGCAAGGTAGGGAGTGTTTAACAGAGCAAGACTGCTCTCCTGATGGTTGGATCACAAAAAAGAGAAAGAAAGAGACTTAGGTCACACAATCCCCTTCAAAGACACACTCTGCAAGACCTAAAACCTCCCTGAGGCCCTACCTCTCCACAATAATGTCATGGGCTGGGGTCCAAGCCTTCAACATGTGGGCCTTTGGCACACATTCCAAACTCAACTTACCGCAAGAAGGCAGTCAAAAATATAACCTGACTTCAAAACAGCCAGGATCAAATGACTGAGCAAAAAACTATATCAATCTGTAGTTTAAAAAATACAAATTCATTATCTCAATCATTGTTGAAAAGGCATTTGATAAACTGTACTCCTGTTATATTTGAATTTTGTATAACTTTGAACTGTAGCTTTTGTTGGTTGGTTCTGTTTTAGGGCAATTAATTCAAAAATTGGTAGGCTGTACTATTTCCAAATGACATGGCAAAAATACAGGCAGTAGCCACAATGAGAATAGACCAGAAAGTACAGATATAGGACATATTTCAAAGAAAAAAGCTACAAGGTTTCAGTGACTGACCGTAGAGGAGAAACAGGTCAAAAATTAATTTGTCACCATGAATAGTAAGGGATAGTTACGTGTTCCAGCTTTTCAAATGATAAGTTCATTTGCCTATTTAAAATTCTTAACATGACAAGGGTCATATTCTTAACATTCATAAAGATGATAGGTTTTCCCAAGGACAGCAGATCTTTGACATCGAAAATAAAATCCCACATCCAGAGCAAAGGTAACCTCCATTTCAGCAAAATGACATTTTGTCAATTTTGTCATTTTGTCAACAAAATGTCAAATATTTAAAGCTTAATTATTTTTAGAATAACTTGTGGCAAAACTGAGTTTCAGTGCTCTGTGGCTCTCACAGGGGCTTTCCTTTTGGGTGGTACTGTTTGATATTTTCAGTTATTCCATCAGATGAGTAGAACGGACACTGAAATTTCAATATCCATTCCATATAACTTATGGAATTGTTGAAAATATGCAATAAGGTCACAGAAGATTAAAAAAAAAAAAAAAACCTCATAAACTGTATGTCACTATTAAAAAGTCAGGTATACCATTACAATTTAAAAAAATTATTTCTGAGAGGATTAACTGAGACTTAATTGTATAAGGTATGCTATCCTGATTGCAACATAGAATCCATTGGTGAGCAGATAGGAGAACGGTATGATCTAGTGAATCAAGAGTGTTACATTGTTATTTTGGACATAGACCTAAATATTAAGAATACATATAGGGGTCAGGCACAATGGTGCATGCCTGTAATCCTAGTGTCTCAGGAGGCTGAGGCAGGAGTATCACAAGTTCAAAGCCAGCCTCAGTAATGGCAAGGCACTAAGCAACTCAGTGAGACCCTGTCTCTAAATAAAAAACAAAATAGGGTTGGGGATGTGTGAGTGCCCCTGAGTTCAATCCTGGGTACCCCCCCCAAAAAAAAAAGAATACACATACGGATTATCGCAGTACTCTCAAAAATTTTGCTACTTCATGCAGTTGGAAGAAGAAGACACTTAAGCATGGGTTTGGTTATGGAAAACACTCCAAGACATATGGTTGGCTCATTAATCAACTCTGTCAGTCACAAGCCTGAATAACTTATCTTTGACAACTGTAATTCAGTAAAATGTGGCAATTTTAATTTTCAGATTTTCTTTGAGGAATATGAATATTACTTAGGTGTTGATGTCATTAACCAAAGTTTAAAATTAAGGTTAACTGATAAATATGTGAAGTGAAATAAGTTTAATATTTCATGTTTTTCAGTGGCCAAAAAACTCGCAGGTGATTATGGCTTAAAACGTTTGTCAGTAGGAGATGCTTTGCGTACTATATTGAGCAATCACGCAGAAACAGAGCTGGGACTGATGTTAAATTGGCATCTCCATAAAGGAATGGTAGCGCCTGATGAACTGGCCGTCCAAGCCTTAGACCTTGCCCTGATGGACAGTGTATGCAATACCTCAGGGTAAGAGAGCAAGAGGGGAGGAGGGGCCGTCAAGAAATTGTTCACTAGCAATTTAAAAGCACTTATCTGAAAGACGGGTTAAAGCTCTTGTAAAGGGTATAATCTCCTTCTTAAACTTTGAGCACTATATAGTTACGTATTTTGAATTTCCTTCAAAGTGAGACTCAGCTTGATTGCTCACTTGCCGGATTAGGAGGCAGGCCACTTCACCCCTGCAGCCACCTCTAAGTTGTACAAAGGCCTCCAGGCTAACTAACACAGTCCCCAGAGGAGACCCACGTGACTGCCACACCCCAGAAGTGCTTCTCACTGCCACATGGAATTCTGAAAGAATGGCCCTTCCAGTTCTCAGATGGCGCTGATCCCAGAGACAAAGTCAAAGATCATTTGATGCCATGAATAGTAAAGAACAGTTTTGTGTTCCAGTTGTTCAGATGGAAAGATCGTTTGCTCATTTAAACTTCCTAACATGACAAGTCATAACATAAATGTTCATAAGGATAATGGGTTTTCCCAAGGACAGCAGAACCTTGAGATCCAAAATAAAATCCTACCTCCAGAGCAAAGGTAACTCCATTTCACTGAAATGGAGGTAAATTTTTGAACAAAATGTCAAATTGTCAAAGCTTAGTTATTTTTAGCTCTGTCCCCACTCCCTACCCAGGCAGCAGTGTGCCTCACTTAATGCCTGGACAAGGGAGCTGTGTGTTTAAGCTGTGTGTGTAGTTTACTCTCCTCCGCTGGCCCCCTGCTCCTCCAGCACAGTCACTGCCACACCTGGCAGTGACTGCTACTTCTACCCATGAAGCCTAAGGCCCTGGCCGTGAGCCTAGGTCACTGACCTGGAATCCAGGGTTGTTGTATGTTAGGAGCCTCTTGGCTCTTCCTTGCCAATGATCCTGTTCAAGTCTTTGAACAGTGCTGATTTCAGTTATGGGGGAGCACATTCTGGAGTGCCAGATTTTTCTCCCAGAGCAGGCCCTTTGGAATAAGAAGGGACATATCCACACTGAGTTACCTCCTTCCTAGTGTCCAGCTTTGCATAGGAGGGACTTTGGTAAGGGCAGCACTGTTTGAGTCCCAAAGGTTTTATTTCACCTTAATTCTGGGACAATACTGCTTATTCATCCTGGATTTCCCTAATCCTGAGGGCCACTCAAGTGACCATTCATAGGACAAAGAAGTCGAGATACTCTCTATAAAACAAAAAACAATTGCATGTTGATACCTTTTCTCTCATAGTAGCCCAAATGTGTTCATTTACATCCTGTTTACCATGAAACTTCAACGGGATCCTAGAGACTTCTCTAGAAAGTCCTAGGGGAACATATTCTGTGACTTAGGCCAGATAGACCCTGACAGATGACAGAGCTGCCTAACTTATAAAGTCACTGCTCCCATAATTTGTGAACAGTCTTTCTTATTCCAAGTTTGATAATGAAAATCATTCCATTATCTCAAGACTGTTAGACTAACAATTCTCTTCACCCCTTCTGCTCAGAGGCATGCATGATGAATCCTGATGGAATGATTCCTACCTACCCAGATATCATCAGGCTCCTCTTGCCAACTCTGCACCTCCCCTTCTGTATCACAGCTTCCTCACAGAATATCCACAACAAAAATGTCTCTCTCCTCACAGAACATCTGTACCTATTTACTGAGCACCTAATATATGCCAGGTCCTACATGCCTACTCTTTAAAAGGTTAAATATCATTTCCTCTGTTTTACCAAAAACTGAAACTCAGAGAGTTTAAACCAGCTTTCAGATCTAGGTCTGTCTACACTCTTTTTTTTCTTTTCTTTTTTTTTCCCCTTCACCCCCACCCCTCCCACCCCTCTTTTCCCTCTATACAGTCCTTCCTTCCTCCATTCTTACCACCCTCCTTATCCCTAACCCTAAACCTAACCCTAACCCCAACGCTAAACCTTCCTACCCCCCATTATATGTCCTCATCCGCTTATCAGCGAGATCATTCGTCCTTTAGTTTTTTGAGATTGGCTTATCTCACTTAGCATGACATTCTCCAATTTTCATCCATTTGCCTGCAAATGCCATAATTTTATCATTCTTCATGGCTGAGTAATATTCCGTTGTATATATATGCCATGGTTTCTTTATCCATTCATCAAATGAAGGGCATCTAGGTTGGTTCCACAATCTGGCTATGGTGAATTGAGCAGCTATGAACATTGATGTGGCTGTATCTCTGTAGTATGCTGATTTTAAGTCCTTTGGGTATAGGCCAAGGAGTGGGATAGCTGGGTCAAATGGTGGTTCTACTGTTCATGCTTACACTAATAGCACAACTGGAGGACCATGCTTAAAATATTCTGTTACCTCTCAAATTCTACCAAAACCTAGTTCTGCAATGCTAAGTGTCTGCCTACAGACCTCTCCCCTACCTCTGCCTTCTCAACTGTGTCCCTGTGCATGCTGTCCTCCTCATGGCTCTTGGGCTGACTTAGATCTAAGGTATAGAGATGAAGAGGATAAAGCACCAAGGGGATAAACTGACACCCTTCTCTGTCTATACTGGGAGTCATCAGAGTCCATCACTCTCAAATACACAGATTTTAAGTTTGAGACTAAGTATCCAAAATAATTATTTTCTTTTTTTTTTTTTTTTTTGTTTTGTTTTGTTTTTCCGGTACTGGGGATTGAACCCAGGGCCTTCGTGCTTGCGAGGCAAGCTCTCTACCAACTGAGCTATATCCCCAGCCCTTATTTTCTCATTTTTGTCTCATTTGAATGCCTTTCAAATTCTGAACCTATTGCTTAAGTTGATCTGTTGTTTTAAATTTTTTTTTTTTTTTTTTTTTTTGCGCAGTGCCGGGGATCGAACCCAGGGCCTTGTGCTCATGAGGCAAGCACTCTACCAACTGAGCTATCTCCCCAGCCAACAAATGCAAATTCTGATATCACCTCATCCATTCCCATTAGTAAATTATACCATACTACTTCTTATGCTTCTCAAGAAAGTTAAAAATTCATTTTTGATACATTCCTTTCCCCTCTCTGCCCCATCCAGTTAATGAGTAAACTGTAGGTATTTCTGCCTATCAAGTACATCCCATAACAAACCACTTCTTTCTCTCTCGTATAGTAACATTCTAGTCTAAAACATTATTATCAAATACCTCAAGTTACATAACTGAGTTACATAAGGAAAAGTCTATGATCAGTCCTAAAGAGATGGACTGGTTCTGGAAGGCAGAAGGGAAGTACAAAGAAAAAGAAATGTGCAATTTTTTTTTAATTTATTTATTTTTTATTGTAAACAAATGGGATACATGTTGTTTCTCTGTTTGTACATGGCATAAAGGCATACCATTTGTGTAATCATGAATTTACATAGAGTAATGTTGTTTGATTCATTCTGTTATTTTTTCCCTTCCCCCCACCCCTCCCACCCCTCTTTTCCCTCTATACAGTGCTTCCTAACTCCATACTTGCCCCCCTCCCTAACCCTAACTCTAACCCTAACACTAACCCTTCCCTCCCCCCATTATGAATCATCATCCACTTATTAGCGATATCATTCCTCCTTTGGCTTTTTGAGATTGGCTTATCTCACTTAGCATGATATTCTCCAATTTCATCCATTTGCCTGCAAATGCCATAATTTTATCATTCTTTATGGCTGAGTAATATTCCATTGTATATATATATACCACAGCTTCTTTATCCATTCATCAATTGAAGGACATCTAGGTTGGTTCCACAGTCTGGCTATTGTGAATTGAGCAGCTATGAACATTGATGTGGCTGTATCTCTGTAGTATGCTGATTTTAAGTCCTTTGGGTATAGGCCAAAGAGTGGGATAGCTGGGTCAAATGGTGGTTCCATTCCAAGTTTTCTAAGGAATCTCCACACTGCTTTCCAGAGTGGCTGCACTAATTTGCAACCCCACCAGCAATGTATGAGTGTACCTTTCTCCCCACATCCTCGCCAACACCTGTTGTTGCTTGTATTCTTGATAATCGCCATTCTAATTGGGGTGAGATGGAATCTTAGTGTAGTTTTGATTTGCATTTCTCTTATTACTAGAGATGTTGAACATTTTTTCATATGTTTGTTAATTGCTTGTAGATCTTCTTCTGTGAAGTGTCTATTCATTTCCTTAGCCCATTTGTCAACTGGATTATTTGTATTCTTGGAGTAGAGTTTTTTGAGTTCTTTATAGATTCCGGAGATTAGCACTCTATCTGAAGTATGATTGGCAAAGATATTGTCAACTGGATTATTTGTATTCTTGGAGTAGAGTTTTTGAGTTCTTTATAGATTCCGGAGATTAGTGCTCTATCTGAAGTATGATTGGCAAAGATATTCTCCCACTCTGTAGGCTCTTCCTTCGCATTGCAGATAGTTTCCTTTGCTGAGAGAAAACTTTTTAGTTTGAATCTATCCCAGTTATTGATTCTTGCTTTTATTTCTTGTGCTATGGGAGTCCTGTTAAGGAAGTCTGGTCCTAAGCCGACATGTTGAAGATCTGGACCTACTTTTTCTTCTATAATCTGCAGGGTCTCTGGTCTGATTCCGAGGTCCTTAATCCATTTTGAGTTTAGTTTCGTGCATGGTGAGAGATATGGGTTTAGTTTCATTCTGTTGCATATGGATTTCCAATTCTCCCAGCACCATTTGTTGAAGAGGCTATCTTTTCTCCATTGCATATTTTTGGCACCATTGTCTAGTATGAGAAAATTGTATTTATTTGGGTTTGTGTCCGTGTCCTCTGTTCTGTACCATTGATCTACCTTTCTATTTTGGTACCAATACCATGCCGTTTTTGTTACTATTGCTTTGTAGTAGAGTTGAAGATCTGGTATTGCAATACCCCCTGTTTCACTCTTCCTGCTAAGGATTGCTTTAGCTATTCTGGGTTTCTTATTCTTCCAGATGAATTTCATGATTGCTTGCTCTATTTCTGTAAGGTACATCATTGGGATTTTAATTGGAATTGCATTGAATTTGTATAGCACTTTAGGTAGTATGGCCATTTTGACAATATTAATTCTTCCTATCCAAGAACATGGAAGATCTTTCCATCTTCTAAGGTGTTCTTTAATTTCTTTCTTTAGTGTTCTGTAGTTCTCATTGTAGAGGTCTTTCACCTCTTTTGTGAGATTGATTCCCAAGTATTTTATTTTTTTCGAGGCTATTGTGAATGGGGTAGTTTTCCTAATTTCTCTTTCTGAAGATTCATCACTTATGTATAAAAATGCATTGGATTTATGAGCATTGATCTTGTAACCTGCTACTTTACTGAATTCACTTATGAGTTCTAAGAGTTTTCTGGTGGAATTTCCAGGTTCCTCTAAATATATAATCATGTCATCAGCGAACAGGGATAGTTTGAGTTCTTCTTTTCCAATTCGTATCCCTTTAATTTCTTTGGTTTGTCTAATTGCTCTGGCTAGAGTCTCAAGAACGATGTTGAATAGAAGTGGTGAAAGAGGGCATCCCTGCCTTGTTCCAGTTTTTAGGGGGAATGCTTTCAGTTTTTCACCATTTAGAATGATATTAGCTATGGGCTTAGCATAAATGGCCTTTACAATGGTAAGGAATGTTCCCACTATCCCTATTTTTTCTAGTGTTTTGAGCATGAAGGGGTGCTGTATTTTATCAAATGCTTTTTCTGCATCTATTGAAATAATCATGTGATTCTTGACTTTAAGTCTATTGATATGGTGAATGACATTTATTGATTTCCTGATGTTGAACCAACCTTGCATCCCTGGGATGAAACCCACTTGATCGTGGTGCACTATGTTTTTAATATGTTTTTGTATGCGATTTGCTAAAATTCTGTTGAGAATTTTTGCGTCGAAGTTCATTAAGGATATTGGTCTGAAATTTTCTTTCCTTGATGAGTCTCTGTCTGGTTTGGTATCAGTGTGATATTGGCTTCATAGAATGAGTTTGGGAGGGTTCCCTCTTCTTCTATTTTATGGAATACTTTGAGAAGTATTGGAATGAGTTCTTCTTTAAAGGTTTTGTAGAACTCAGCTGAGAACCCATCTGGTCCCGGACTTTTCTTTGTTGGTAGGCTTTTGATGACTTCTTCTATTTCAGTACTTGAAATTGGTCTATTTAAATTGTGTATGTCCTCCTCGTTCAGTTTAGGCAATTCATATGTCTCTAGAAACTTGTTGATGTCTTCGAGGTTTTCTGTTTTGTTGGAGTATAGATTTTCAAAATAGCTTCTAATTATGTTTTGTATTTCAGTCGTGTCTGTTGTGATATTTCCTTGTTCATTCCGAATTTTAGTGATTTGGGTTTTCTCTCGTCTTTGTTAGTGTGGCTAAAGGTTTATCAATTTTGTTTATTTTTTCGAAGAACCAACTATTTATTTTGTCAATTTTTTGTATTGTTTCTTTTGTTTCAATTTCATTGATTTCAGCTCTGAGTTTAACTATTTCCTGTCTTCTACTACCTTTGGTGCTGGTCTGTTCTTCTTTTTCTAGGGCTTTGAGCTGTAGTGTTAGGTCGTTTATTTGTTGATTTCTACTTCTTTTATTAAATGCGCTCCATGAAATAAATTTCCCTCTAAGTACTGCTTTCATAGTGTCCCAGGGATTTTGATATGATGTTTCTTTGTTCTCATTTACCTCTAAGAATTTTTTAATTTCCTTCCTAATATCTTCTGTTATCCATTCATTATATAATAGCATATTGTTTAATCTCCAGATTTTGGAATAGTTTCTGTGTTTTCCTCTTTCATTTATTTCTAACTTCAATCCATTGTGATCTGATACATCGTAGTGCCTCTATCTTCTTGTATTTGCTAACATTAGCTTTGTGGCATAATATATGGTCTATTTTAGAGAAGGATCCATGTGCTGCTGAGAAGAAAGTGTATTCACTCTTGGTTGGATGGTATATTCTATAAATGTCTATTAAGTCTAAATTATTGATTGTATTATTGAGATCTATGGTTTCTTTGTTCAATTTTTGTCTGGAAGATCTGTCCAGTGGTGAGAGAGGCGTGTTAAAATCACCTAGTATTATTGTGTTATGGTCTATTTGGTTTCTGAAATTGAGAAGGATTTGTTTGACATACATGGATGAGCCACTGTTTGGGGCATAGATGTTTATGATTGTTATATCTTGCTGATTTATGGTTCCCTTAAGCAGTATGAAATGACCTTCTTTATCCCTTCTGACTAACTTTGGCTTGAAGTCCACATTATCAGAAATGAGGATGGATACTCCAGCTTTTTTGCTGAGTCCATGTGCATGGTATGTTTTTCCCCATCCTTTCACCTTTAGTTTATGGGTATCTTTTTCTGTGAGGTGAGTCTCTTGCCGGCAACATATTGTTGGATCTTTCTTTTTAATCCAATCTGCCAGTCTATGTCTTTTGATCGATGAATTCAGGCCATTAACATTCAGGGTTATTATTGAGATATGATTTGGTTTCCCGGTCATTTGGTTCATTTTTTAAATTTTATTTATTTATTTATTTATTTGACACAACTTGATTCCTCTTTTATTCGACAATTCCTTTAGGATAATTCCTCCCTTTGCTGATTTGCTTCTTTGTTTTTCATCTCTTCCTCATGGAATATTTTGCTGAGAATGTTCTGTAATGCTGGCTTTCTTTTTGTAAATTCTTTTAGCTTTTGTTTATCATGGAAGGATTTTATTTCATCGTCAAATTTGAAGGTAAGTTTTACTGGGTATAAGATTCTTGGTTGGCATCCATTTTCTTTCAGGGCTTGAAAAATGTTGTTACAGGCCCTTCTAGCTTTTAGGGTCTGGATTGAAAAATCTGCTGATATCCGTATTGGTTTCCCCCTGAATGTAATTTGGTTCTTTTCTCTCACAGCCTTTAAAATTCTGTCCTTATTTTGTATGTTACGTATTTTCATTATAATATGCCTTGGTGTGGTCTGTTGTAATTTTGTGTATTTGGAGTCCTATAAGCCTCTTGAACTTGATTTTCCATTTCATTCTTCAGATTTGGGAAATTTTCTGATATTATTTCATTGAATAGATTGTTCATTCCTTTGGTTTGTTTCTCTAGAAATGTGCAATTTTTATTTTCCTGCTTTTCTTTGTTAAGTGTTGTCATCGATGGATACCCTGTAACTACATATCAAATGAATCTCTTGGAAACCAGATCGATCATTCCTATGATAATCTTTGAGTTGGACGTACCTTCCAAGGAGATTTTCAAAAGATTGTTCCTGGAAAAAAAAAATCAACCAAAGTAATGTACATGATTAAAAACGATGACAAAGAAACAAATTTTAGTCACCCAGAGGAAAAAGTTATGTTTTTAACAACTTTTTCCATTCCTTTTCTGTTTCTATATTAGTTTGCCTTATCCATTGCACAATAGTGCTCAGATAATAGCTGTCAAAAATGCAAAGTACCGTAAAAATATTGGTGCAATTAGGCAATATTATCAAGAACAGCATCAGAACTGGTATGTGATTGATGGATTTCACAGTAAGTGGTGGGTGTGGAATGAAGTCACTAAGAGCATTAAAATGGTGAATAAATACATGCAGACATACCTGGAAAGAATAAAAGAAGGTAAGAAAATATTTTAAAAGGTATAATTAAATGTGAATATAAAGTTTAAATATGCCTCACCCATGTTATTAATTTATTAATTTGTTGAAATTTGGTCTCAACAATCCTAATCAGTATTTTCAGTATATGGTACTATCCAATTATTGTGGTGCTATGGTGTGAAATTTTATGTCCTCCCAAAATTCATATGTCGAAACTTAATCCCCAATGCAATTGAAATAGGAGGTGGGGAGTTTAAGAAGTGATTAGGTCATGAGGTCTCTCTCCTCAAATGGGATCACTGGCCCTAATTATGGAGACTTGAGGGAACTTCTTTACCCCTTCTTCTATGTGAGGATGCAGCAACAAAGTGCCAGATACCATGTCTTTTTGTCCCTTGATCTTGGACTTCCCCATCTGGAACTATGAGCAATAAATTCCTGTTATCAGTTATCCAGCCTGAGGCATTTTGGTAAGTGACCCAAATAGACTAAAATATGTGGGCACATGAATTTTTTCTAAAAAATGACTGTTCCTACTCAAACTATCATTTATTTATTTTTCTTTTTTATTGACACATAATAATAATACTTACTTATGGGGTACAGTGTGTTAATTCAGTATAGTTATACAAGATGCAATGGTCAAATCAGGACATTTAGATTTCTTCCCTTTTTTAGTTAGCTTTTGCATCACTGTGACCAAATACCTAATAATAACAACTTACAGGAGGAAAAGTTTATTTGGGGCTCATGGTTTCAGAAATCTCAGTCCATAGATGACTAACTCCATTATTCTGGGCCCAAAGTAAGGCAGCCCATAACAAGGAAAGGGCCTAACAGAGGAAATCTGCTGAGTTCATGGCAGGGTCAGGAAAGAGAGAGTCAGAGAGAAGGGGTCTCAGGAAGAACAACCCTTCCTGGGTCTGCCCCCAGTGACCCACCTCCTCCAGCCACACCCTACCTACCTACCTACAGTTAACACTCTGTCAGTCCACTCAGACTAGGATGGGCTGGTGAGGTCACAGCAATCATAATCCCAATCTTGTTACCTCTGAATATTACTACATTAATTGGAGTTTTGGGGGGATACCTCACACCCAAACCATAACACATCTCCTTATCATTTCTCAGTGTTTGACGCCTTCAAACTCCTTTCTCTCTTCCGGTTCTTTGTAAAATATGTAAGTTGTAAACATAGTCATCCTGCTATGGTGTGGAACACTACAATTCATTCCTCCAATCTAACTCTATTTTGGTATCCCTATCCAATCCCCTCTGTCTCTGCTGTCCTATCCCCTTACTAGCCTCTAGTAATCTCTGTTCTACTCTCTTCTAAGATCAACTTTTTTAGCTTCTTCATTTGAGTAAGAATATATAATATTTATCTTTCTGTGTCTGGCTTATTTCACTTGACACAGTGTCCTCCAGTTCCATCTGTTTTGCTGTAAATGATAAGATTTCATCTTTTTAATGAATGAATAATATTCCATTTTGTATATATACAATATTTTCTTTATCCATTCATCTGCTAATAGAACCCTTGGTTAATTCCACACCTTGGCTGTTGTGAATAGTCCAGCAATAAACATGGGAGTGCAGGTGTCTCTTTAACATTCTGACTTCATTTCCTTTGGATATACCCTCAGAGTGGGTTAGTGGTATCATATGGTACTTCTATTTTTAGTTTTGTGAGGAGTCCCTGTACTGTTCCCCACAGTGGCTGGATTAATTTGCATTCCCACCAACAGTGTTTAAGAGTTCCATTTTCTGCCCATCCTCACCAGCATTTGTCTGTCTGTTTTTGTGTTTCCAGTTTTAGACATTTCAGCTGAGATGATATCTCGTTGTGGTTTTGCTTTGTATTTTCCTGATGGCTAGTGGTGTTGAATGGTTTTTCATATACTAATTGGCCATTTGTATATCTTTTTATATATACAAATGCTGGGGATTGAACCCACGGGCACTCAACCACTAAGCTGTGTCCCCAGCCCCCCCTTTTTTTTTTTTTTTTTTTTTGTATTTTATCTAGATGCAGCTTCTCACTGAGTTGCTGGGGCTGACTTTGAACTCTTGATCCTCCTGCCTCAGTCTCTGGAGCCACTGGGATTACTGGCATGAACCATAGCACCCAGCTGTTTACTTTATTTTATTTTATTTTATTTTATTTTAAAGAGTTTCATTTTTCATGTGGTGCTGAGGTTCGAACTCAGGGCCTCACATGTGCTAGGCAAGCACTTTACCACTAACCACAGCCCCAACCCTACTTTATTTTTAAAAAGAGTTTATTCATATCATTTGCAAATGTTTTAATTGGATTATTTGGTTTGGCTTGTTGTCATCCGGTTATTTGAGTTCCTTATATATTCTGGATGTTAATCCCTTTTCAAATGAATAGTTGACAAATATTTTCCCCCATTCTGTATGTGGTCTCTTAATTCTGTATATCGCTTCCTTTGCTGTCAGAAGTATCTTAGCTTTATGTAATCCCCTCTGTCAATTTTTGCTTTAGTTGCCTGCTTTTGGTGTCTGATTCAAAAAAATCATTGCCTATATTGATATTTTAAAGTGTCTCCATATGTTTTCTCTAGTAGTTTCATAGATTCCAGTCTTACATTTAGGTCTTTAATCCATTTTGAGTTTGGTGCTTTGTTTTTGCTTTTGCTTTTGCTGGGGATTGAACCCAGGGCTCATACAAGCTAGGCAAGCACTGAGCTACATCCCTGACACTTTTTAATTTTTATTTTTAAGCAGAGTCTTGTTCAGTTGTCCAGGCTACCCACAAAATTGCATCTGTCCTGACTCAGCCTCCCAAGTAGCTGGGATTATGGGCATGCGCCACTGTGTCCAGCTTATTGAATTGATATTTGCATGTGGTGATTTTATATGGTTTGAACATGGTTTGGATGTCATCCAGTGCTTCACGTGTTGAAATGTAACTCCCAATATAAGGTATTAAGAGAATGGAAACAATCCAACTATGGCACTAGAAGTGGGACTTTGGGAGATGATTAGGGTTAGATAAGGTCAGTAGGGATGAGACCTCATGATTGACTTCTTCTTGACTAATGACTGTATCAGAGGAAGGCCAGGAGAGATGTATGTACATATACACACTTACTGACCTTTACTATATCATGCTCTGTGAGACCTTGGGAATGCTGGCAAGAAAGACATCACCAGATGTGGCACTAAGCCTGTCAGGATTAGTGAGGTTCAGCACACCTGAGCTAAAGAGCAATCTAGGACTATATAGTATTATAATACTATAGTGTCATGTAGTACAGAATTATGACATTATATATTATATTACACACTTCAATATTACTATGTGGTAGTGTACTCTAGTACTATATATTATAGTATTTTAGAGTAATAATAACTGAGTTCAATGACACATACCGATAATCCTAGCAACTCAGGAGGCTAAGGCAAGAGAATCCCACAAGTTCAAGGCCAGCCTCAGCAATTTAGCAAGGCCCTGTCTCAAAATAAAAAAATATATATAGGACTGGAGATATAGCTCAATGATCAAACACCTGTGGGTTCAATTCCCTGCATCAAAAAACAAACAAAAAAAACCCAGAAGAAGAATTTTATACCACTGAAGTATTATACTAGCATAATATTCTTATAGGAAAGAGTACTGTGGCTTCTTAACATTTTCATCAGTGTCATAAACAACAGATGGAATAATATATTCATTATCTATTGCTGCATAAGAAATTATTCCAAAACTTAGCTTACAACTGTACACACACACACTCGGAATTTTGTGGGTGAGGAATCTGGGTACAGCTTTAACAGAAGTCTCTCACGAGGCTATAATCAGGGTCTCTGTTATGGTTTCAATCTTAAATCTTACCCAAAAACTTGGCTTGTTGAAGGCTTGGTCCCCAGCTGATAGCACTATTGGGAGGTATTGGAATCTTTAGAACATGGATTCTAGTAAAAAAAAGTAAGTCATTGAAGGAATGCCCTCAAAGGATCTATCCAGACCCTGGCCCCTTCTTCCTCTCTTTCTGCTTCCTCTCTACAACAAGGTCAACAGTTTTCCTTTGCTAAGCTCTTCCACCATGATTTACTACCTGCACAGGCCCAGAAACAACCAGGCCAAGCAACAATGGACTGAATTTTGGAAATGGTGATCCAAAACAAACCTTTCCTCCTTTAAGTTTGTTTGTCTGAGGTATTTTGTCACGGTGACAGTATGCTGACTAATACAATCACTCATAAGGCTATAATGAAGGTGTTGGCCAGGGTTATATTCTCTTCAAAAGACTCATCTGGGAAAGACTCCACCATCACACTCATCATATGTTGTTCACAAGATTCAGTTCCTTCTGACATAACTTTCCCATGTTCAAATGAGAATACATGGCCAGTGTAACTCCACATCATGTAGAACACAAGAATGGGAAGTTATACTCCATCTATGTATGATATGTCAAAATACATTCTACTGTCATATATGACTAAAAAGAACAAATTTTAAAAGTACAAAGTAAACAGGAAGAATAAAAAAAGATTCAGTTCCTTAAGAGTTGTGGACCAGGGTTCCTTGCTGGCTGTTGCCCTGTGGACTTCTTCAACATGGCATCTTGCTGTATTAAGTGAACAAGATGAAAAGCCATGAAAAATACCAACAAGACAGAAATGACAGCCGTTTATAATCATTTTAGTTTCTTAGGGCCACCATGTAAACTAGGTGATTTAAATGACAGAAATTTATTTCTCACAGCTCAGACGTCTGAAAGTTCAAAATCAAGGTGTTGGCAGAGCCATGCTTTCTCCGAAGACTCAGGGGAGAATCTGTTCCATGCCTTCCTCTTAGTTTCTATGGTGCCACCATCTCTGGCTCACAGATGCACCACTCCATTCTCTGCCTCTGTCATCACATGGCCTTCTGTGTGCCTGTCTGTTTCTGTGTCTTCACATATAATTCTCCTCTGTGAATATTCTGAGTTGTCCAGTATATCTGCCCCATGGGTTTCAGATAAGGGATCTAGGGCTGAATTAGTACATCCCAAATAAGATCATTTCTGTCCTATTAAACAAAGAAACCGAACAATGATTTATGCTACATAATTGTATAGTTAATTTAAGAACTTTGTAGGCATTACTCCCCAAGATATAAAACTTTATTTGGTGAAAGGACTATTTAAAAATATATTGGCATCATCATCATGGGACCTGTCCCTTGGAGGGAAAAGAAGGGCCTAGACCACAGGAGCCACCAACTAGGAGACTGAAAGTATCCTCACTGAAGGTGAAGCCTCCAGTGACCTGAAGCAACTCATGGAATATGCTAGAGGAGAGTTCAAGGAGCAAGGGGAGCTGAGGCACTGAGAGGATGCAGGCCTTCTTTGAAGAGTAGTCCTGTGCTCTCCACAGTAGTGGGGAGTCTCTCAGGGGGTCCATGAGCAGTTGATAATTGTTGGGGTTGTTAATTGGCTAGAAAGTTCAAGTCAGTTGTGCAGTTTATGTGTTAATAAAGCAGGTTACTGATGTAAAATATATGTGTGTGTGTGTGTGTGTGTGTGTGTGTGTGTGTGTGTGTGTGTATGGGTATCAAATTCACTCATTTAACTAAGATGTGTGAAAAAGTAATTTTATTTTCTATAACATCTCATATTGCTTTGGAGTCCCACTCCAATGGAAGAAAACTCTTAAACTTACCCATTAAAGGACTTAGGCTCTTTCTTTCTAAAATAGACTCTTTAAGGTGAACCCAGTCATTTTTGGATACCTGTTTCTTCTCTTTCCTCAGGTGGCATCTGGACGCAGTGAGAAATTAGTATCAGTAATATCATGTCAACAACCTATTTGCATTCCCTGAAATCTATCCCATAGAAATTTTTTAAATATACAGCAAACATATACATGTTTATATATATATGTATATATATACATAAATTTACATATATATTTATACCCATAAACACACATACACACCCATTTTTACAAAAATTAATTATATGGGTTTATATAAATATTATTTATAATACATATATAGTCTGTAATAACTAAAAACTAAAACAGAGCATTTATCAGTAGACAAATGGTTAAGTAAACTATTTGTATATTTATACAGTGAAATACTATGTGTCAATTCAAAAAATTAGGAAAATAATATAAACCAATATGGCAAGATATCAAAAGCCATAACTAATTGATAAAAACAAATTGCAGAATAATGTTTTAGGACGCAGTGACGTAAGCACACTGGATGCAAAAATATGCATATATGCAAATGCATAGAGAAAAGACTGAAAAGGATATAAACCTAACAATGATTACCTCTTGGGAAGGGTATTGGTTAGAGATATAAGGGGTTATAGATAGTAACTTTGACTTTTTACTGTATCATTTGGAATTTTTAAATGTGATATTTTTGTACAGTGTCATATAATTGAAATTAATTTTTTAAAAATTTTTGTTTCCTAGAAATATATATATAATAATAATAGTTAATATGTTAATAACAGGAAAAGCTGCCCACATTGACAAGTTATGTATCACACCTCAAGAACTGATTTCTCGCCTGGGAGAATTTGGACAGTTCTGCCCTGTCTGCCTGGCAGAATCAAATGAATTATTTGACTGCTCTGTAACTAACTCCTTGGAATTTGCAGCAGAGTTCAGGGGTCACTATTATAAAATGAGTTCCCAGGAAAATCTAAATGTAAGTTTGTTTCTAAATCCAAATGTTTATTAAGGAAGAAAGTACCTTATCTTGGAATTCATCAAATAGCAAGGGGTGGCCGCACCTAGGAACACCCATAAACTTGGGACCAGGAGCCCCATTATTGGAGTGTGTGTCTCTGGAACCAGTGGCCAGTTCTGAGAGCAAATCTCAGGACATGTTTTGAAACAGCAGAAGCCCTGGGGTAGTGATGGGCCTTTGTCCTTAGCCAGCCTATCAGGCAGGGAGAGCAGATTATGAACCTCACCAATAAAGGGGTGCTGAGCATCGGTGCTGAGCATCGAGAGCTCAACTCAGGCACACATTCGAGAGATTTAGCTCCAAGGCCTACAGAGTGAAGTAAAGAGTTAGTACAGGCTTGGCGTGGTGGTGCATGCCTGGACTCCCAGCAACTTGGGAGGCTGAGGCAGGAGGATTGCAAATTCAAGTCAAGCCTCAGCAACTCAGCAAGGCTCTATAAGAAAATTAATGAGATCCTGTCTCAAAATAGAAAATAAAAAGGACTGGGGACGTAGCTCAGTGCTAAAATGAGCCTGGGTTAAGTCCTCAGTACCAAAAAAAAGTCAATAGAAATGAAATAACAGGTGGCATATGTCTGCTGTGTACTGTGCTTTTAAAAAGTGTGTGGACTTCTTTGTTTGTTTGTTTTAGCAGTGCTGGGATCAAACCCAGGGCCTTGTGCACACTTGGCAAATGATTACATAACACTGAACTATGCCCCCAACCCTAAAATTTTTCTGTAACCCCAGATATTTTATACAATTTTCCCTCAGTGGAGATTGGTTCTAGAGGAGAATAGTCCAGTATCCTCTGGACAACAATACAAAAATCCATGAATGCTCAAGTCCCTTATATAAAACGGCATGATTTTGCATATAACCTATATACATCCTCCTATACATTTTATGTCATCTCTAGATTATTTATAATACCTAATACAATTTAAATAGTTGTTGTTCTGTTTTGTTTAGAGAATAATGAAAGGGAAAGTCTGTACATGTTCCTTATAGAACCAGTGTTTTTTCCTGAGTATTTTTTATCCCTGGTTGGTTGAACCCAAGGATTTAGGACCTGCTGATACAGAGGACCAGTTTTTTATGTCCATGGATGTGGACGGCCAACTGTATTTCTGGATGAGTTTCTTTGTTTGTTTATTTGTTTTTTAACTCTGGGGACTGAAGCCAAAGGTGTTCTACCACTGAACTACATCCCCAGCCCTTTTTAGTTTTTATTGGGGACAGGGTCTTGTTAAGTTGCCCAGACTGGTCTCCAACTTGTGATCTCCTGCCTCAACCTCTTGAGTAGCCAGGATTACAAGCATGTGCCACCAGGCCTGACTGTACTTTCGTTTAATGGAACAGAAATGCAGTTTTGTTCTGGTATTATAATGTCCATAATTTGATGATATAAAATGGTTGGTAGTTAAGGCAATAATTAAAACTAATCAGATATCTCTGAACATTTTATTTTCCTCTGAAGAATTAGAATTATTTTTACCTCTTTGTTGAGATATTAATTTCTTTCTGCTTATTTAATGGTATTCCCAGAATTTTAAAACTAGAATTGACATTAGAGATCCTGTATCTAGCCTTTCCTGTTCCTTTTACAGAGTAATAACTGACTCTAGAGAAGTTAATTTCACCTTCTGAAGGACACTACTCAACTAGTTAATTACACTGCAGGACAGGAAAACACACTCTCCAGTGCCTGTCACATAGTTGAAGCTCAGCAAATTTTTTTCATATGAATGAATGAGGTGAGGTGAGACATGACCATTTGGAAGTATTGCCACATGGAACTTCCTATTGGAAAAGTTATTATAGTGTGGAGAGCAGCTCTCCAATGATTTGAAGGGCACAACATTGCATGTGAAAGTAGAGAAAAGAACAGGAGAGCCTCCTTGGATTTTTTTATTGGCATATTGTAACTGTTCTAAATGGTTTTGCTTCTGTAATCCTTTTTTAATAGAAATTTTTGGAGAACCCAGAATTGTACGTGCCCCCCTTGGCACCTCATCCACTCCCACCTGCTAACATGATCCCCAAAAGGCTGACTCCGTCAGAGCTGAAGTGTCAATTCCCCAAGAGTGCAGAGCTCCAGGGCTACTGTCCGGTGACATATCAGGATGGAAAACAAAGGCAAGTCCTCGCCCTCACAGAAGTACAGAAAGATGACCCTACTCAGAATGAGCACTTCGTGTAGCAATCTTAAAGTTTTGACCAAAAGGTCATATGGGTGCGGTAGTGCACGCCTGTAGTCCCAGCAGCTTGGGAGGCTGAGGCAGGAGGATTGCGAGTTCAAAGCCAGCCTCAGCAATGGCAATGCCCTAAGCAACTCAGTGAGACCCTGTGGCTAAATAAAATACAAAATAGGGCTGGGTATGTGGCTCAGTGGTTGAGTGCCCCTGAAAGGTCACTACTTTTTAATTGGGAAAATCTTCTGTTCTGTTTCTTCCTTGAGTTTCATAGTAGAAAAAGAAAACATTGACATTTTGTTGACACAGTAGGGTATCTTTTGCTTTGTTGTTGATCTTTCAGATATGAAGCCCTAGTACCTGGTAACATTAACTATGCTGTAGAATACCGTGGTCGTATATATATTTGTGAGAGTAAAGAAAAACTAGAGAAATTCCTGAGGTGAGATTACTAAATCATAAATATTCACTGAATATTTTTTGTATTCCATGCCCCTTGCTGGGAAATGGGGGAGTAGAGACCAAGGACTAGTCCTTGCTGTCCTAAATCCTAAGGCTCCTGGTAAAATAGACTTCAGTACCTGATAACAACAGCCTGCGATGGGGCCCAAGGGCAGGAAATGCCTGAAGTTCTGGGGTCGAAACATGCAGTCCAAAGGCACAACTGAACTGTCTAAATGAGGACTGAGAATAAGCTGGATGAAGGGACAGAAGGACAAGTTCCAAGCAGAGGAACCTACAACCAACTGGTCCTGGGGATCATGCAACTCCAGAAATTCAGCATGGCTAGATGTGATGTGGAAAGGGAAAGAGGCAGAGGTGAGGCTGGAGGATGTGAGCAGGGCCAGAGCACAGAGGGTCAAATAAAACCATTATACAGTATTTGGACTTGACCCTAAGGACAGTACAAATACATTGTCTGGTTTTAAGGTAGGTCAATGTTAGATTTTTTCCAGAGTGAGACCACTGTGGGAGGTTGAGTTTGGGTTGGAGACAGGAACACCAGTTAGGAGACTGATAGTGTGATCCTGTCCAGAATACTACGCTATGGCATACAGCAGGCTTGGGACCACACTCTGCTAAACGCCCACATAGCAGTGTCAGAAGAGTTTACATGGAAGACTGAAAAAGAAGAGTCCCATAAAATGAATCGCAGAGAGACGAAAGGAGAGCAGGATGGGAGGTTGTGAGGAGGTGGAGGGAGAGAAAGAAAGTCTTTGGGAGTGTGTGGCCAACAGGCTTAAATGCTGCTGGGAGGTCAAGCCACACAAGGACTGAAAGGCCTGTGAGATTCTGGTCATCTCAGGTCGCTGGTGATCTTGGGGAAAATGATTGATTGATTACAGTGAGATGAACTTGGAGGAGTGGAAGAGAGATGAGGGGATGAGGACCTTGCCTGTAGTTCAGAGATGACAAACACAGCCGACCTCAGCTGACGGCAGGAAAAGGAGCAAAGGGAAGCAGGTTGCCCATGAAACAGTTCAAGTGGCAAGTGGTGGGAAGGGCTGCAAACAGGACCCCACAGGCTTAAGAGGACAGCAGTTGCTCACGTACTGCCAGACAGTTCTTGTTTCCACAAGAAGTTGG
Organism: Sciurus vulgaris; assembly: GCF_902686455.1. Classification (NCBI taxonomy): domain Eukaryota; kingdom Metazoa; phylum Chordata; class Mammalia; order Rodentia; family Sciuridae; genus Sciurus; species Sciurus vulgaris. The sequence goes on from NC_136467.1 coordinate 55,286,155, forward strand.
AAACACAATTTCCTTAAACTTTCTGATTTTTAAACATTCATGTCTGCTTCAAATTTTTAAATAAAATACCATGTGGATCAAATCATTTCTGTGGCTAGAATCCCGGTAGCTTGTGATTTCTAGGGTGGCTCGTTGTTTCAAGAAGTTTAACTGTAACAATTGAAGAGCTCTTAGTTGCCGGGAGCAGGGTAGAGGATTGAAGGAGGAAAGTTGGATTTTCTTTAAAGGAATTATGGGCATATTTAAATGCAGATTGATGGGAGGAATTCAATAAAGAATGAGAGAGAAACTTCGATAGGAAGATACTTGGGGAGCGGGTGTAGTGGGATCCAAAGTGCGACCTCTTAGATAGGAGGTCTACTGGGAAAGAGGACCATGTGTGTGGCTCTGCTTGAGCCCCATCCAGCTGGCTCCCTTCCTGTGTATCACGTGGCTTCTGCCTAGGGGATGGAAGAGGGACTTGGAGAATCAAACTTGAGGCGAATAAAGAAAGTTTTATATAGTGTCTGGGGTCCCAAATGAAGTGGATGGCTGTGAACTTCTAGGAAACCCAGTCTTCCCACCTGCATAATTTTCTCCAATGGAGGAAAAACAAGTAATGAGCTTTATCTTTTAATTGCCTCTTGTACATCCATATTCCTGTATATGCAGAATGAGTATATTTAGGAGCATCTATTTAATAAACTTTGTGTTCTTAGGTTTCCACTGAAATACTGGGATCAGAAGCTTCCACACAAACTACCTCCATTAAAGGAACCAATAAACCTTACTAGTCTCCCTTTGCCTGGATATCTGGAACAGGTTTTGTTGCATGATTTTTCTCTGATACACATTCATCTGTGAGCTTCCTGTCTCAGCCTTCCAAGTTGCTGGGAATATAGTTATGCACCTCTGTGCCCAGCTGGTTCCCATTTTTAAATTTCAGGCTACATTTTTTCATAAGTTGAAATGTGCAGCTTCAGCCTCAAAGCAGTTCCTTCAGTGCTCAAAAGAGTCAAGTCGCAATACCAGATAGTGAACCACAAAGCCCATATTTTGCCCCAAATCCAATGAAGCTATCTACTCATCATATATCTTATTTATTCAGATATAACTCTTTTTAAAATAGTAAGTTTATCAGTAGTCGACTACTATTTTGACAGTTATTTTTTAAAATTCCACAAAATAAATGCCCAGGGCACAATTTTATATCTTTATCACAAATTCTTAACTACATTATCTTTTTCAATGTGCCTGGAAAGTTAGTTTTCAGTCTGGTTTAATACCAAAATTCAAGGGAAGTTCACCCAGAGAGAAACATTCTCATAAAGTTCCAATTTTATCTTTAAAATCTTATCTTCTTATGAGCGCTAGAATCTTGAGTGTGGTGAAAACTGTGATCTTTTGGAGTTCTTGTGTGACCAAGGACACACACACACACACACACACACACACACACACATATATATAATTCTCATATTCTGAGAATGGAAGTAGAGATGATTCTGGACAGTTCAAAGCCTTGGGTCACCCCTTCTTTCTTTTCTTTTTTTCTTTGTTATTTAATTACTTTTATTTTTATTTAATATCATAACAAATATCAGTTCTTCAGAATATATTCTAAAACCAACTCCCATACATCCCATCAAAATATTTCTACAGTGTTTTCCATGGCACCTCTTGTACCAGCTTACTAGACAGTGGTATGTCTATTTTTTTTTTAATTAACTTGTTATGGAAAATGTCAAACATACAAAAATAGAGAGAAATAGCTAATGAAGCCCATGCATGTAGCCATTACCCAGCTGGTACTAAGTCAATTTATATTTAATTTTTCCTAATCAAATGTATTTAGTATTCTTTCCTGTTGACTAAGTGGTCATCTAATTTTCTTTATAACCCTCATTCACTACCCTAGGGAGGTTATTTGAGGAAAGAAATAGGCCTCTCTATTTATCTGCACTGAGAAAAGAAACCAAACTCAAATAAATCTATGATTTAAATTGTTCACTTCCTACAGGGTACTGCATCGTCTCTAATTAAAGCAATGAATGCGGCAGGATGCCTAAAGCCCAAATTCCCCTTTTTAAGTGTACGAAGATCTGCATTACTATATATAGCATTTCATCTAAAAGGTATGCCTTCTTTAGTGATACACTACTCAGAACTAATTTATCATTAATTATAGTATATGTTTTAAATAGGATTGTTAAACTGGTCTGGTTGCTTCATTGAAGAGAAAGAGTGTATGTATGTGTGTGCTTGTGTGCGTGTGGTTGGTGGCAAAGGCAATGCAAGGCAAATATTTTAGCAAAAATGTCAAAACTGAATAACTGGTTTTAAAAGCAGGAACTGTAACTAATATAGTCAGCTCTCAATAATTCACAGAGAAAAGTGAACACAGACAATTATGGTTTAAAATAGAATAATCCTCAAATCATGTCTGGGATGTGACTGTCTCCTCAGCCATCGTTGTGCAACTCACTCACACACCCAGTTTTCTTTTTCTTTCAGTTAATAACTTATTAACCTATTAGAAACATTCACAGTTCTGTGAAATTTTCTACAGCATTTAATCCCAAAGGTTCTGAATATACAAGAAAAAAGTATAAGAAGAAGATGGAACAGTTTATGGAGAGATGTGAACTCATAACATACCTGGGTGCCAAGATGACCAGACAATACAAGGAACCTCAGTTTAGAGCAATTGACTTTGATCATAAATTACAGACCTTTCTCTCCCTTAAAAATATAGATCCAGTTAGTGGATAGTTTGCTTAGGTTCCTACAACTTGAATCTCAAGTTATCTCCAGGTGATAGAAGGATATTGAGAGCAAATTGGAAAATCTCTCCCTCTCTGAAATACATTTCCCTACTGAGTGATGTTTCATGGTTGCCAGAATTCAAATGGACTCAAAGGTCTACTAGCCAGGAGAAGTTGCTCTTCTGTAAGCATAAGTTTTAATATCAATAAGTTTTAATATCAAAGTGTATTTTTCTTTGCCTGAAATTTTGATGCTTTAACAAAACAGTCGTTCATTTAATTCCATTTAGGATATTTAAATAATGTTATTTAAAGAATTTGTTATTTACTTTCCTTTTTAAATTTTCAGTGGAAAAATCAGTCCCTGTTAGAGAAAATTATTTATATAAAATGTTAGAAAGCTTAGAGAAGCAAAATTAACACTGATATAAACAAATTTTGTTTATACTTTTTACATAGGAGTTGTTAATAAACTTTGTGAACATAGTATACTATCATTTTCCCAACAAAATAAATGGGTTTTGAAGTAACTGACTGACTAACTCTTTTCTTTAAGTATTCACTGAAGCATGCTTTATACATTGTTTTGTAATTAGAAATCATCAGAAGTTTTAGGAAAGATGAACTCTTATTATATGACACCTATCAAAATGTACTAATAGAGGAAAATGTACTAATTTTAAAATCTTACTCAGCAGTAGTATTAAAAATCTAGAATATTAAATAGAAAGATTGGCTCTCAAAAAATTAAAAAATGCAAACATTATGTATGTAACCAGTAAATCTCAAATTCTCTGAGTCTTGGTTTTTTAATCTCTAAAATGAATGATTTAGGTCTTTGATCCCTATAATTTCAATAATGTAAATTAAAAACCAGAAGCCTATTTTTGATATTTTTTTAATGATATATTTCATAATAAAATAGTTTTTAAACAAATACTAGAAGCCTATTATCAAAGTTAGGATAAACCTCAAAGCTTGCTTCAGGAGCCTGGGAGATGCCAGGCGCTATAAAATTTTGCTGGTGATAAAGAACTCAAAAAACTCTACACGAAGAATACAAATAGCCCAATCAACAAATGGGCTAAGGATATGAACAGACACTTCACAGAAGAAGATCTACAAGCAATCAACAGACATATGAAAAAATGTTCAACATCTTTAGCAATAAGAGAAATGCAAATCAAAACTACACTAAGATTCCATCTCACCCCAATTAGAATGGCGATTATCAAGAATTCTACCAACAATAGGTGTTGGCGAGGGTGTGGGGAGAAAGGTACACTCATACATTGCTGGTGGGGCTGCAAATTAGTGCAGCCACTCTGGAAAGCAGTGTGGAGATTCCTTAGAAAACTTGGAATGGAACCACCATTTGATCCAGCTATCCCACTCCTTGGCCTATACCCAAAGGACTTAAAATCAGCATACTACAGAGATACAGCCACATCAATGTTCATAGCTGCTCAATTCACAATAGCCAGATTGTGGAAGCAACCTAGATGCCTTTTGATTGATGAATGGATAAAGAAACTGTGGTGTATATATATATACAATGGAATATTACTCAGCCATAAAAAATAATAAAATTATTGCATTTGCGGGCAAATGGATGAAATTGGAGACTATCATGCTAAGTGAGATAAGCCAATCTCAAAAAACTAAAGACGAATGATCTCGCTGATAAGCAGATAATGACACATAATGGGGGTAGGAGGGGGGCAAGAATGGAGGAAGGAGGGACTGTATAGAGGGATAAGAAGGGTGGGAGGGGTGGGGGGGGGAAATAACAGAATGAATCAAAAACTATTACCCTAGGTAAATGTATGACTACAAAAACGGTATGCCTCTACTTTATGTACAGAGAAACAAGATGTATCCCATTTGTTTACAATAAAAATGAATTAAAAAAAAAAAAAAAAAGACAAATAACCCAAAAGAGAAATCCACAAAAGGGCTGAATAGGCTTTCCAAAAAAAAAAAAATTTTTTTTGCTGGTGACTTAAGCTCCACCCACTCTTAATTCCCTTCCATTACTTAATACCTGTAATTTACCATGTTCCCATCACCAGACTACATTCTGCCTAATTTTTCATTCTTAACAAGATATAGATTTTCCCAGGTCTCCTCAGTCTAGAGGTATAATGAATTCCCTTCAGCACCCTTCATTTCTTCTTATGAAGGACACCCATCCCATTGGAATATACCCAAATGCTTCCTGGGGCTTCCAGAGAGTATTTCACATGCTCCAGAGCAAGTCCACACCCACTGGACATGAGCCTTTCCCTGGGATCATGTTCTGTAATATGACTTCTTCCTCCTGCTGAACCCATGGCTGGAGTTGTCCCAAAAGTGGCAGCAAGAAACCTCCACAGAGAATGCCCTCAAATCATTCCAAGATAAGGTCGGTTTGGATTCCAAAGAAAGCAGTAAATGCCAGGTGATCAGTCTGAAGCATTGATATTAGGGGAATTGGTGTTCAGAGGGGGCTGCAGCAAGACAAAGGATGTTCTATAGAGGTGTGTCCACAGGAGGAGGTCAGGCCATGGTATGCAGATGAAGGTTTAAGGAATTTGACTGAGGGCTTCCTTAGTTTCTTCTGGTATTTAGAGCAACAGTTTAACACCTTTATCAGTGTCTGGCTTGGATTTAAGCCTGCTAGGAAAACATGCAGCTGACCAGTCCCAGAGGCATCAAAACACCGTGTATTTCTCTGTCAGGACAAAATTAAAAGGGAGGGAAACAGCGGGTGGGCATGGGGGGGCTAACGCTTCACCCTGAGAATTCTACCAACCCAAGAATGATGTCTTCTGAGCTCTACCACCTCATATGTCACAGTTTTAGAGCATGACCAAGGACTTCTACCAGCCTTTACTCGCCAGCTGATCATGACCCTCTCCTTCCTGTCTGTTCCCCATCTGCTGCCAGGTTCTCCTGAACCAGTAAGCACAGGGCTCTGGTGATAAAGTCCTTGAGTCCTTGCAGCCTCCCAAGGTCAAACAAATTGGACAGGATAGAAACAGGACATGCTCTAATAAACACCCAATATTTCTTTAGTCCGACTTAACATTACATAATAAGTTAAAAAAAAAGAAACTGAGAGGATCCAAGATGGCAGACTAGAAGGAGGCTGTGTTCCTTGTCGCTCCGTAACTCCAATTTCATGCAGAGGATATCTGTTTCTTGGTGAGGCAGTTTTTGCTGCTTATCGATCCCCTACTGTTTACCCCATTTGTCTGCTGTGATCACCTGCAGTCTGCTAGCATACCAATGCCTTTTTTGAGTGCAGATTGCTCACTGTCAGGCGTCTATCATCCGCCATTTGCCTGCCTCTCACCTGTCCATCGCCTGCCTTACTCCTATCCATCACCCAACGCACGAGGTTCACCTCCCGATCCTCCGACAACAGTCAGCAAACTGATCACCGACCGCCAGTGGAGCACCAGCTGCCTGCTATTGCCTGGAAGTTCACTGTCATAGTAGCTGCAGGTTTGGTTACATGTGGCTACCACCATTTTGAGACAACAGCCAGGCCCTGTAGGACCCCTGGCCAGACTGACTGAGCCCCGTCTCCAGGATCCCTCAGCCCGACCAATCACTCCCTGCCTCTGGGGCCTTCACATCAACTGACTCTCCCTGCCGCCAGGACCCCCAGACCAACTGACTGCGCCCTATCACCGGGACCCCAGACCAACTGATTGCACCCGGCCTCCAGATCACACAACCACACCAAACACACCCAATCTCCAGGACCCCTGCCTGACCAACCGCACCCTGCCTCCAGGACCTCCTGCTGACCACGGCCACACCCTGAGCTGCAGCTCCCCATTTGCCAACACATTTCGAAGCCAGAGCGGCCATCTTGGATAATCCTGGAAGCCTTCGCTCCGATCTTTAGGTGGGGCAAATCCCATCCTGAGATGCCTGCTGGAGGCTTGAAGCTCATTGTCAGGTACCTCTCATGCATCAGGCTACTGAAGATTGGGAGGTTTCATTACTATATGACTGTTATACTGTAGATTTTCTTTTTTCTCTTTGAAAATTTTTGATTTTATTTTTTTACTTTTGTTGCTCTCTCTTCCTTTTGTTTACCTGTTCCCTCAGAGTCTCTTTCTCCCTTTTTTGCATGCTAACATTCAATTTCTTTTGATTACACTCTCACCCTTTCTATTATCTAGAACTTCTGTATATTCTTTTCTTATCCCATTAACAGCTACATTCTACATCCTTCTGCATCCTCTTTGTCCTCCATTAGAAACTGTAGACCTTATTGCAAATCTGTTTTACTGAAGATAATATTTGAACTCATTCTGTTTATTATGACAATATTGTTATCATTCTCATAGGGGCTATTTGATCTAGGATTATATAGTGTCTGAATTGGGCACCGCTAATATTGATCTCCCCTTAAAGAAAAGGTTTTAGAAAACTATAGGGTCACTATAAAGCCTATAGGGGGAAATCTGCAATACCTCAATCTGCACGGCTAGAGGGGAAGATACATGAACAACATGAAAAAACAAGGGAAGAAAATGATCCAAACAAATCTAGATTCTATATTAATAGAATCAATGATAGTATGTTAGAAGAAATGTCAGAAAAGGACTTCAGATTATGCATGATTGAGATGATTTGCGAAGCAAAGGATGAGATAAAAGAGCAAATGCAGGCAATGAATGATAATACCAATAAGCTGAAAGAGCAAGTGCAGGAAGCAAAAGATCATTTCAACAAAGAGATAGAGATTCTCAAAAAAAAAAAAAAAAAAAAACCAAACAGAAATTCTTGAAATGAAGGAAACAATAAACCAAATAAAAAACTCATGGAAAGCAAAGCATCACCAAAAGATTAGACCACTTAGAAGACAGAACCTCAGACAATGAAGACAAAATATTTAATCTTGAAAATAAAGTTGCCCAAACAGAGAAGATGGTAAGATATCATGAACAGAATCTCCAAGAACTATGGAACATCATGAAAAGACCAAACTTAAGAATTATTGGGATTGAGGAAGGCACAGAGATACAAACCAAAGGAATGAACAACCTATTCAATGAAATAATATCAGAAAATTTCCCAAACCTGAAGAATGAAATGGAAAATCAAATACAAGAGGCTTATAGAACACCAAATGCACAAAATCACAGCAGATCCATACCAAGGCACATTATAATGAAAATGCCTAACATTCAAAATAAAGATAGGATTTTGAAGGCTGCGAGAAAAGAGCATCAGATACATATAGGGGGAAACCAATATGGATAGCAGCTGACTTCTCAACCCAGACTCTAAAAGCTACAAGGGCCTGGAACAACGTATTTCAAGCTCTGAAAGAACATGGTTGCCAACCAAGAATCCTATACCCAGCAAAACTAACCTTCAGATTTGAAGATGAAATAAAATCCTTCCATGATGAACAAAATTTAAAAGAATTTACAAATAGAAAGCCTGTGTTACAGAATGTTCTCAACAAAATATTCCATGAGGAGGAAATGAAAAACAACAATGGAGGTCAGCAAAGGGAGGAACTACCTTAGAGAAAAACCACTCAAAGGAGAAACCAAGCCAACTTAAAAACCAAAAATAAGCCCAAATGACTGGGAATACAAATCATATCTCAATAATAACCCTGAACACTAATGGTCTAAACTCATCAATCAAAAGACATAGACTGGCAGAATGGATTAAAAAGAAAGACCCAACAATATGCTGCCTGCAAGAGACTCATCTCATAGAAAAAGACATCCACAGACTAAAGGTGAAAGGATGGGAAAAAACCTACCACGCACATGGACTCAGTAAAAAAGCAGGGGTTTCCATCCTTATATCAGATAAAGTGGACTTCAAGCCAAAGTTAGTCAGAAGGGATAAAGAAAGGACATTTCATACTGCTTAAGGGAATGATAAATCAGGAAGACATAACGATAGTAATATTTATGCTCCAAACAATGGTGCATCCCTGTACATCAAACAAATCCTTCTCAATTTCAGGAATCAAATAGACCACAACACAATAATTCTGGGCGACTTTAATGCACCACCATCACCACTAGATAGATCTTCCAAATAAAAACCAACCAAAGAAACCATAGAACTCAATAACACAATCAATAACCTAGACTTAATAGACATACATAGAATATTCCATCCATCAAGGAGTAGATTCACTTTCTTCTTAGCAGCACATGGAACCTTTTTGAAAATAGACCATATGTTATGCCACAAAGCAGCCCTTAGGAAATGCAAAAAAATAAAGATACTGCCTTGTGTTCTATCAGATCATAATGGACTGAGAATAGAAATCAATGACAAAATAAAAAACAGAAATTACTCCAACACCTGGAGACTAAATAATATGCTATTGAATGAAACATGGATAACAGAAAACATCAGGGAGGAGAAAAAAAATTCTTAGAGGTCAATGAGAACGACAATACAACATATTGAAATCTCTGGGACACTATGAAAGCGGTACTAAGAGGAAAATTCATTGCATGGAGCGCATTCCAGAAAAGAATGAAAAGTCAACAACTAAATGACCTAATATTACAGCTCAAAGCCCTAGAAAAAGAAGAACAGAATAACAGCAAAAGTAGTAGAAGACAGGAAATAATTAAAATCAGAGCTGAAATCAATGAAATTGAAACAAAAGAAACAATTCAAAAAATTGACAAAACAAAAAGTTGGTTCTTTGAAAAAGTAAACAAAATAGACAAACCCTTAGTCACACTAACAAAGGAGAGAGAAAACTCAAATTACTGAAATTTGTGGTGAAAAAGGAAATATCACGAAAGATACCACTGAGATACATAACATAATGAGAAGCTACTTTGAAAATCTGTATTCTAACAAAATAGAAACTACCAAAGACATTGACAAATTTCTAGAAACATATGCTCCTACCAAACTGAACCAGGAGGACATACACAATTTAAACAGATCAATATCAAGCAATGAAATAGAAGAAGCCATTAAAAACCTACCACCCAAGAAAAGACCAGGACCAGATGGATTCTCAGCCGAGTTCTAGAAGACCTTCAAAGAACTCATTCCAATACTTTTCAAAGTATTCCAGAAAATAGAAAAGGAGGGTACCCTAACAAACTCATTCTATGACGCTAATATCACCCTCATACCCAAACCAGGAAAAGACACATCAAGGAAAGAAAATTTTAGACCAATATCCTTGATGAATATAGATGCAAAGATCCTTAACAAAATATTGGCAAACCGTATCCAAAAACATATTAAGAAAATCGTGCACCACGATCAAGTGGGGTTCATCCCTGGAATGCAAGAATGGTTTAACATCTGTAAATCAATAAACGTAATCCATCATGTCAATAGACTTAAGGATAAGAATCATATGGTTATTTCAATTGACACAGAAAAAGCGTTCAACAAAATACAACGCCCCTTCATGCTCAAAACACTAGAAAAAATAGGGATAGTAGGAACATACCTGAACATTGTAAAGGCTATTTATGCTAAGCCCATGGCCAACATCATTCTTAATGGAGAAAAACTGAAACCATTCCCTTTAAAAACGGGAACAAGACAGGGATGTCCTCTTTCACCACTTCTATTCAACATTGTCCTCGAAACTCTAGCCAGAGCAATTAGACACACTAAAGAAATTAAAGAGATATGAATAGGAAAAGAGGAACTTAAGCTGTCACTATTTGCTGATGACATAATTCTATATTTAAAGGATCCAAAAAACTCCTCCAGAAAACTTCTAGACCTCACCAATGAATTCAGCAAAATAGCAGGCTATAAAATCAACACACATAAATCTAAAGCATTTTTATAAACAAGCTATGAAACATCTGAAAGGGAAATGAGGAAAACAACTCCATTTGCAATAGCCTCAAAAAAATAAAATACTTGGGAATCGATCTAACCAAAGAGGTAAAAGATCTCTACAATGAAAACTACAAAACATTGAAGAAAGAAATTGAGGAAGACCTTAGAAGATGGAAAGATCGCCCATGTTCTTGGATAGGCAGAATTAACATTGTCAAATTGGCCATACTACCAAAAATGCTATACAGATTCAATGTAATTCCAATTAAAATCACAATGATGTACCTTACAGAAATAGAGCAAGCAATCACAAAATTCATCTGGAAGAATAAGAAACCCAGAATAGCTAAAGCAATCCTCAGTAGAAAGAGCGAAGCAGGGGGTATCGCAATATCAGAACTTCAACTATACTACAAAGCAATAGTAACAAAAACGGCATGGTATTGGCACCAAAATAGACAGGTAGATCAATGGTACAGAGTAGAGGACACAGACACAAACCCAAATAAATACAATTTTCTCATACTAGACAAAGGTGCCAAAAATATGCAATGGAGAAAAGATAGCCTCTTCAACAAATGGTGCTGGGAAAACTGGAAATCCATATGCAACAGGATGAAATTAACCCCTATCTCTCACCCTGCACAAAAATCAACTCACAATGGATCAAGGACCTTGAAATCAGACCAGAAACCCTGCATCTTATAGAAGAAAAAGTAGGTCCAAATCTTCAACTTGTTGGCTTAGGATCAGACTTCCTTAACAGGACTCCCATAGCACAAGAAATAAAAGCAAGAATCAATAACTGGGATAGATTCAAACTAAATAGCTTTCTCTCAGCAAAGGAAACTATCAGCAATGCAAGGAGAGAGCCTACAGAGTGGGAGAATATCTTTGTCACTCATACTTCAGATAGAGCGCTAATTTCCAGAATCTATAAAGAACTCAAAAAACTCTACACGAAGAATACAAATAACCTAATCAACAAATGGGCTAAGGAAATGAATAGACACTTCACAGAAGAAGATCTACAAGCAATCAACAAACATATGGAAAAATGTTCAACATCTCTAGTAATAAGAGAAATGCAAATCAAAACCACCCTAAGATTCTACCTCACCCCAATTAGAATGGCGATTATCAAGAATACGAGCAACAATAGGTGTTGACGAGGATGTGGGTAAGAAGGTACTCTCATACATTGCTGGTGGGGATGCAAATTAGTGCAGCCACTCTGGAAAGCAGTGTGGAGATTCCTTAGAAAACTTGGAATGGAACCACCATTTGACCCAGCTATCCCACTCTTTGGCCTATACCCAAAGGACTTAAAATCAGCATACTATAGAGATATAGCCACATCAATGTTCATAGCTGCTCAATTCACAATAGCAGATTGAGGAAGCAACCTAGATGTCCTTCACTTGATGAATGGATAAAGAAACTGTGGTATATATACAATGGAATATTACTCAAGTATGAAGAATAATAAAATTATGGCATTTGCAGACAAATGGATGAAATTGTAGGATATCATGCTAAGTGAGATAAGCCAATCTCAAAAAACCAAAGGACAAATGATCTCACTGATAAGCAGATGAAGATACATAATGGGGGTAGGAGGGGGGCAAGAATGGAGGAAGAAGGGACTGTATAGGCGGATAAGAGGGGTGGGGGGGAAATAACAGAATAAATCAAACATCATTACCCTATATAAATGTATGATTATGCAAATGGTATGATGTTACTCCATGTACAAACAAACAACATGTATCCCATTTGTTTACAATAAAAATAAATTTAAAAAAAAGAAATTGAATTGGGAGAAGAATGAGTAAAACTCTGTCTATTCCATTTCATCTGCCAATAGTCACTCTGAAAGTGATCTAACCTATAACAGTTAGTAATCTACACTCTAATAATTCTACTACTAATATCCCAAATTCCATTCTTAGCTATGGATTCTCAATTCTTTAATTTGTATTATATGTCAGATATGGTTATCTAGTTGACATCTCAAATTTAATAAATAGGTCCATCCCCTACTTGTTACCCAACCCAATTCTTCTTCCTCCAGATAAGTTAATGGTAACACTGTACAAATGATGTGGCCCCAAACCCAGGGTCAATCTTGATTACATTCTTTCCTTCACTCTTCCAATTGACTTTATCAGCAAGGCTATGGAAAATAACATCCCCCAAGAAAAGGAAAATGACAGTCTACAGGGAGAAAAGGAGGACAATGTGATCTGGAAAGGGAAGAAGGCAAAGCAAACAATGGACTCTGGGCTCTGGACCTTCATCCCAGTAACAATGAGTTTCAAGCTTTTGCGATTGTTTTCCCGTGTTAGATTTTTTTTAACCTGCACAACTAGTTTCCTGACTGCCCAGTCAGCATATCCTCAGCCTCTAATGATTAAATCACACTAAACATTCTTCTATGGTTAACTTTCATTAAGACCTATAAAAAACAGACCCCCCTTGTAACCAATTGCCATTTTCCTCCCTGAAAATGTGCCATTCCATCACTGCTTAATAAAGACAGCTTGTTGATCTGAGGTCTTCTCCCGATTTCAGTTATTTTTGCTTACACCCCCACCCCCAAATACCTTGACTATGGGCCTTTTTCACATCTTGCACTGTTCACCCTAATCCCTATAGCTGTACCCATGTGCTTCTAGGATCTACTCTTCCTCCTGTAACTGGAGTAGTCTTTAAATACATAATCAGATTTCACCAGTCTTTGTAACATCTTCCAGTGGCCCCCATTTTAGTTAAAATCCAGTCTTCTTATTCTTGGCATAAAAGACTTTACATGGTCTAGGCCTTTCTACCTTTTTAATATCTTCTCTATTCTTTTCTTATCCTTCCTTGTTTTGGACTGATGAAGAATTTTTTTGAGGGGAGTACCAGGGATTGAACTCAGGGACACTCCACCACTGAGTCACATCCCCAGCCCTATTTTGTATTTTATGTAGAGACAGGGTCTCATTGACTTGCTTAGTGCCTCACCATTGCTGAGGCTGGCTTTCAACTCATGATCCTCCTGCCTCAGTGTTGCCAGCAGTAAGAAAGAGAGGAATCAAGTTTGGATCCAACAAGTGGATTTTATTCATGCAATGCACATTCAACTTAACATTCCTAATAATAGCAAGTCACAAATACATTGAAGATTCACTCCCTTGTTCACCTAGACTCCAATCCCCATGGACTTACTCAATGCAACGTCTCTTAGCCAAGAAGTCAGTCAACAAGACCGAGGGGATTCTTCTCAGCCCTAGCTTCTCTCAGATCCTCAGATGTCTTTGGATGTCCTCAGGTGTCTGATAAGCTGGAGGCTGGGTGGCAGTCGTTGCCACAGGAGAGGTGGTCAGTCGTTTGGCCTCGGTGACAATGGTCTATCAGTACTCAGTGACAGAGTGGACAGCAGCCAGGGCAGTCAAGAGCCAGAGCAACATGGAGTCCTCTGGTCACGGTGCTGCTGACAGTTTGCTCCAAAAGTCCAGGGGTTTAAATAGTGATTTTCAGCCCAGTCATGCTCTGGTCTTCATTGATAAAGACCAGAACAGGACTAGACTAGGAGCCACCACTCAAATCATAGATAAAGGTTCATATTGGCATTGTTCAGGAGTGTCATCCTGCCACACAGCAAGTTTGTCACCAGGCGCCTTTTATGATTTTAGTTTTACGAATCCAGGCAAATACCAAATACAGTTTATTATTACTATATAACCACAACTATAGCAATTCCTATTATTTCCTTGTCTCATTACACTCAGCCTCCTGAGACGTTGGGATTACAACTTTTTAATTCAACCTTTTTGTCTACACTTGTCAAAGTTATGCGTTCTGTTTCCATCCATTGAGAAGCCATCCTACTCTTAATTAGAATGCACAAAGTCTGAAAGTAACCAATATCCTACCCTTAAAACATAGTAACTGAAACCAGCTTTACATTTAAAAGGTATTTTCATTCAATATTTTTTTATCTAGTCTATTTGTTTACTGTCCAAATTAGACACCTAATTTGTAGCTCCCTGTGGTTTTTATTGCACTATTTTTATTGCAATCCTTGAGGCAGCGAAACTTCTGCTGGCACACACAGAAGTCAGGGCGAGCTTCCCCTATTCCACTTGGACCCCTACAAAGCTGGGAGACCTAGAGACAATTTAGGATGACAGGGAAACCTCAGAGCAGGTTGTATGTGTGACTTAAGCTAGTTTTAAGAAAAACTAGTAACATTTAAGAGACTGGTAATTACATCTCCAGCTTCAAAATCATGGAGGCTGGAGATGGCATGTTGGAGATTTGGAAGTGGAGGGGAAAATAAATAAGCAATTAGGTATAGTAAAGCATGAATCAAGAGAAATGCTAAAATAAGTAATTGGAAGGAAGGAAATGGATTTGAGCTGGGCTTGTATCAAGAGCTTAAGCTTTATCCAGAGGGAATGAGGGAGCCACAGTGGAATCCAAACAGGGGTGTGACTTGAGTTCTGCACCTGATTTGTATTTGGAGAGACCTCCCATCCTCCTGTTTAGAGGGAACAACACTGCAACCAAGACTATTTAGAAAGTTTTAACACTCTACTTGTAAGCACAAAGGAGCTTTAAGTGAGTTCCTGGTTAGGGAACCAAAGGTGTAAGCACAAAGAAGGTTGTGGTTCAGTGGCAAAGTGTTTGCCTAGCATGTGTGAGGCACTGGGTTTGATTCTCAGCACCACACATAAATTAATTAAATTAAGGTCCACCAACATGTGAAAAATACATTTTTTTTTTAAAATAAAAGAACGGAGGCAGGAAATCAACATGGGATCAGCAAGTTCTTTATTCAGTGGAGGAGTTAATCAAACACCGACAAGTGGGCCAAGAAAAGGGTCTGAGTTTCATAAGCCTCATTTAGGGTGGGGCAAAGAGGTAGTTCCTGGGGTTTATTAGGGTCAGCTGATCCATTAGGGTGGGACAGGAGGGTAGGTAGGGAAGCTCCTAGGATTTATTGTATTGGGATCAGCTGATCCATTAGGGTGGGGAGTCAAGGGCCAGTGGGATGTGAGTTCTTTTGCGTTCCCCCATTTTTCTGTCCTGCCTTTCCTCTGGCTAACGCCTGGGTCTTTAAATGACAAAAGTTTCAATTTACTATGGACAAAGCGTGTGCGGGAACAGCTGTATCTAGGGGGAAATGTCCTGGGACCTATTTTCCATATCCTTCACTACTTAACAGAGATGATTTAAAAAGATGATTATTTAATTATTATTTAAATAATGACAATTTTAGTCCAGCAACCATGAATTAAACCAGACATTTACTACGCCCACTACAGACTTAATCTTGTTTACATCACGCCAATCCGACCAAGTTGGCACTAGTATTACCATCTCCATTTTAAGGAAACAAGAGGGTGAGGATTAGTAACAGGCCCAGGTCTCTCGGAACCCACGTCTGTTGGACTAGAGTGCCACCTTGGCTCCCTTGGACTAAAGCGTTCTGGGGAGGAAAAGAAGGCAGATGTGAAAAAACACCTAGCAGGTAAATAATAGTTATTATGATATTAGTGTTAGACGATGATGACAACAGGAATGAAAAGAGGCGATTTCGGTGGTTTACCACGTATTCGAGACCTTAAAGCCAGATTCAGCGTCTGGAAGAGACAAAACTGATTTTATCATCAGTGAAGAGCTAACGGATCAATGCTCCACAAAGCACAGTTACAACACTGACCGGCTCCAGCGGCGGTGCCGCCCGCCGGGCCCAACGCGGGGGCGTGTCCTGGACCACGTGGTCCGGCGTTCGCGCGTCGCGCTTCCGGGTTGGCTGCGGCGGCGCAGAGGCTGGATCCGCGGCTCAGGAATCCCAGCTGCGGCCTGGCGGATAGAGGTCAGGGTGGCCAGGCCGCTAACAGGACCGCGCTGGGCGCGCCTAAGAGGTAGGTCCGCAGGGTACCCGCTGTCTGTGGGCTGGGGAACCCGCAGCCGCAGCGACCCTTCCCTCGGTCGTCGTCCTGGCGGGCCCGCGGGTTTGGGCCTGGAGGTGACGGCTGCAGCGTGCCGCCGCTCCCTGCACTGGAGGGCTGGGCTGGACGAGGGGAATGGAGCTGGGGTCTCCGTGCCGAGCGCCGTATGGCTCCTGCTGGGCCCTTCTATGCCGCGGTTCCGTGCGAGACCCATGTGACTTTACGTTGTTTTTACATTTTATCTTCTCCCAGATTCGTTTTGTACACGTAACAGTTTCTTCGCTTTTTTCATATTTCACGGATGAAAAATAGCTAATGTGCAAGATCGAGGCAGGTGTTGTTCTCACTCTGATATTTGGGCAGCCATAAAAGTTAGTGCGGGGAAGGATTTTACGCATCTTATTTCATCATTTTATCATTTCCAGAGGAGAAAACGGACTGTGAAAGGTTACAAGGATGTTGGAAATTCGCCTAGCTAGGTCAAGTGCAACAGAAATGAGAACCCAGGGCTGTTTTTAAGTAGACTTTAAAAAGTGGTAGTGGTAACTTGATTTTTTTTTTTTTTAAATAGAAGCTTTCTTGAGATAATTAATATACCATAAAATTTGCCCTTTTATTCACATCAGTGATACTTCATATATTCAGCGTTGTACAAACCTCAGTACACCACCCAAAACCCTCTGTATCCAGTAGTACTCCCATTTATCCACCCTAACCCTCAGACACTAATATATTTCTGTGGATTCCTGGCAGACCCTAATATATTTTTGTGGATTTTTCTATTCTGGACTGATTGTTTTTCACATTTTGATTAACATGGTATTTTGTTGTGGCAAATTGGTTCGTGCATATAACATAATTTGATCAATTGCACTCCCATTACTTCCCATTACCAGGGATTCCTCTCCCTCTTATCCCCTTCCTCTTATCTGAAATATGGGATATATATCTATATCTTCCCATCTGATGATTTTGGTGCGGTATTTTCTTAGTTGTAGGATTTGTATCTGTTTTTATATACTTTTCTGATGATTTTATGCTATGTATTGAGCATCAGTAACTGAATATGATAAAATGAAATCAGTTAATGAGATAATGATAAATAAGGATTATACATTTAACTGCAAAAAAAAGTAAAATTCATTTAACAATGTGAGGTTAAAAGCAGGTTCATATGAACAATTGTTAGACAATGCTTCCTTCTTATTAAACATTGTCTTCTTATTTTAAATTTAAGCCTTCTTGACTTCTAAAGAAAATGGCAGAAGCATCACCAGAGCCTTCTGAACAGCTTGTTGTTCACTCAGACACTCACAGTGACACTGTCCTGGCCAGTTTTGAGGATCAGCGGAAGAAAGGCTTTCTCTGTGACATTACTTTAATCGTGGAGAATGTGCATTTCCGGGCCCACAAAGCCTTACTTGCTGCTAGTAGCGAATATTTCTCAATGATGTTTGCAGAAGAAGGGGAAATTGGCCAGTCCATTTATATGCTGGAAGGCATGGTTGCAGACACCTTTGGCATCCTGCTCGAATTTATCTACACAGGTTATCTCCATGCTAGCGAGAAAAGTACAGAACAAATCCTGGCTACTGCTCAGTTCTTAAAAGTCTACGACCTGATAAAGGCTTACACAGACTTCCAGAATAATCATAGCTCCCCAAAGCCAAGGACTTTGAACAGAGCTGGTGCTCCAGTCGTTGTTATTTCTAATAAGAAAAATGATCCTCCAAAGCGGAAACGGGGAAGACCAAGAAAAGTCAATAGTTTGCAGGAGGGAAAATCAGAACAGGCTGCAGAGGAAGAAATCCAGCTAAGAGTGAACAATTCGGTTCAGAACAGACAAAATTTTGTGGTTAAAGAAGGAGACAATGGTGTACTGCATGAACAGATTGCAGTAAAAGAAAAGGAAGGATCTGACCCTGCTTGTGAGCCGGGTAGAGTGGAGGAGATGCCCACCGAAAAAGATGAAAACTGTGATCCCAAGATCCAGGATGGGCAGGACAACCAGAGTAGATGCAGCAAGCGGAGGATTCGGAGGTCTGTCAAACTTAAAGATTATAAACTTGTTGGGGATGAAGATGACCAGGCTTCAGCCAAGAGGATGTATGGAAGGAGAAAGCGCCCCAGTGGTCCTGAGGCCCGTTGTAAAGACTGTGGCAAAGTCTTTAAGTACAATCACTTTTTAGCAATCCATCAGCGGAGCCACACAGGTAATTAAACTTTTGCAGCTTATTGCAATACATTTTGGAATTTGGAATATAAATGATAATAATAGCTTTTATTTACTGTGTGTCTTACATGTGACAGGCATTTTAATACAGCCTTTGTACAAGTTTCTACATTTAATTCTCATAGTCCTGCAGCGTAGATGATAATATCCTTGTTCTACAGATGAAAAGACTGAAACCCAGAAAGCTTGAATAACTTGCCCAGAGTCACCAATTTTTTAAGAGAGCTGGTATATGAACCCTGTTAGTCTAATTCCAGAACCCTTCTTAATTGTAATAGTCAGTTCAAGGCTTTAGCCTCATTTAGTTATCAAACTTTGGCTCCACTCACTGTGCTTTGTGATTCTTTTTTTTTTTTTTTTTTTTTGTGGTGCTGAGAATTGAACCCAGGGCCTTGTGCTTGTGAGGCAGGCAGCAGGCATTCTACCAACTGAGCTATCTCCCCAGCCCTTGTGATTCTTGAACAGTCTTCATCTTGACTAAAACATTCTTTTGCTCAGTTCTGTGTTGGTAAATTTATAATTGAGCCCTCTAGCTGTAGATGCTTTCTCCTTTTTGGACCCTCTGGCCCAGTGCTGTTCATTAGACTCTTGTGATGATGGCATGTTCTCTATCTGCACTATCCAATATAGTGGCCGCTGGCCTCGGATGTATTTTGAACCCTCAAATTATGGCTAATGTGACTGAGAAACTGAACTTAATTTTTAGTTAATGAAAATTTGAATAGCCACTGTACTGAACAGTGTAGTGCTAGCCAGAAATCTCTTTCTCTTTTAAGCCCTCTCTCAGGTGCTTAACTCATTCTGCTTTGGGACAGGTTATAGTTGTTACTTAAAAATCCCTCAATTTAGTTATAAATTTAAATATAGGGGCTAGTACTAAGTCTTCTGTCATTTAGCAGCTTGCTGTCATGTGACCCAGCAGAATCTGATGCTATGATTTATAATGGGCACATTAGAATTGCCTGAGAACTTTTAAAATTACTTATGCCTGGCCCCCATCCCCCAGAACTTCCTGTTTGTCTAGAACCTTGATGTTTGAAAAGCTTCCCAGAAAGTTTACATACATATGAGGTGAAAACCCCACATCCTGATACTTTGAATAAAGTAGATGCTTGAAAATTTTTGAACCATAATATTCTATATGTTTGAAACAGGTTCTCTGTTGTCCTAGGTTGCATTTTCTTTTTTTATTCAAAGATACATATTGTGTAATTTAAAGAGTTAAGTCATTCTGTAAAACTTTTTAAGGAATAAACAGCATGTAGAATCTTCCCCTTTGCCCTCAGTATTCTGGAACTTTGCAATCAATCACTTTAATGTGGGTCCATTTTCTTCTATTTTGTTAGATACCAGGTAGATCCATATAATTCGGAAACTCAGTTCAGAAAACTTTCTTTAATCATTTCATAGATGATTTCCTCCCCTCTGTTTTCTCTGTTCTTTCTTTCCAGATATGTTGTTTGGATGTTGAACTTCCCGGACCTATCTTCTAACATTCTCATCTTTTTGCTCGTATTTTCCATCACTGTGTGCTGTGCCTTCTGGGAGAGTTCTACTTTATCTTTAAGCTCTTAGACGTTTTTCTAATTCTACTCTTCTAATTTTTTCACTGCTAGAACCTCACATTTTCAAATTTTTTAAAATTAGAATTCTTTCTTCATAATGTAATTATCTTCCATGAGAACATTAATGATAATATATACTTCTAGTTTTTTACTTTTTCTTCACTCTGGGCAGTCTTTGTTTTCTGCACATTGCTTTCTTTTTTTTTTTTTTTTTTTTTTCTTCTTTTCTGTCTTTACTACTAACGTCTTTCCTTGAATTCCTACTTGATCAAATGTAAATCACACTTCCATCATATGTTGGAGTAGGTTACAATGAAAGCAACCGTGCTGGTAATGGAAAGAGCCTGTAAAACAGTGGCCTTACTGGAAAGGTTGTGACTGGGCCCTACTTCCTTGCAGATGCCTGGGTTGGGCATCTGTATGTAACTCCCTTACCTCAAGCCAGTCACTTTCTAGGAAATAGGCTTTTACTCTCCTATCTGGAAGCACTAGGCCTCACTGCTATTGTCTGAGTAGTGTCTCTTTATCCCAAATGTACACTTTGACCTCCTCTCACCTGTGCCTGGCAACCCCTAATCCAGAAACATTTTCTTTTACCCTCTTCAAAAAATAATCTCCATCTTCTGTTGGGAGAGGGCAAGTGTCCTGTGTGGAATGGGAGACTGGGTTTGGTATCCAACTATCTTTGAAATTGACTGTTCTTCACCCTTCCTCACTCCTAGGTTTAGAGATGGCAGTTCTGGAACCTTTTGAAGGCTCTGTCTTAAAAATTAGGTTGTATCTTGTTGCTTTTCACTGATTGCTT
This sequence comes from Sciurus vulgaris, assembly GCF_902686455.1. Classification (NCBI taxonomy): domain Eukaryota; kingdom Metazoa; phylum Chordata; class Mammalia; order Rodentia; family Sciuridae; genus Sciurus; species Sciurus vulgaris. Next base: position 55,307,253 of record NC_136467.1, read on the forward strand.
CTGATTCATCTCTTTCAGCTTCCAAACTTTTGTAGCTGACATTGTGTCTCCTGTTCATTGGTCTTTGGATATATGCCTTTAAGAGAAATTTCTTTATTGTTGGGAGGGAACAGAAAGATGTGCACATTCTTGCTTACACCATGCTCTTGGGGCTCTTATTCCAGGGGAGCGACCCTTCAAATGTAATGAGTGTGGAAAAGGCTTTGCCCAGAAGCACTCCTTGCAGGTCCACACCAGGATGCACACAGGCGAGCGGCCGTATACCTGCACCGTGTGCAACAAGGCTCTGACCACCAAGCACTCACTGCTGGAGCACATGAGCCTGCACTCAGGTAGCTGGGCTTACTCCAGAGGGCCACCTACCACCAGATTCCCATTCCTTGGGGTGGACATTATTGGGATCTAAATGGTGTTTTCTCAGACTGATGTCATGTCCCATATGGTGTCACATAGTGCATTTCAGAGTTACAGAGCACTGAACCTTCAACTAGAGATATAAACTGGCTTCTGAGATTTCAGTGTGCAAACATTTATCCACCAGAATTTAGAATTAGCTTACTTTGAATGTCTGAGGAAAACTTGAAATCTCCAATTTTACATGAATCTCTACTACTCTTTATTGCCTTTATACACCTTTGCACATTTTAAGTTTCTGCAGTAAACTCTGAAGGCCTTTGGGTGTTTAGGAAACCATTTGTATCATTTGTAATTCATTTGTATCATTTGTAGAAAATGGGAACCTGACCTCACTGTGTTAGTTACCTTATTACCAAGTGAGCATTCTAGCTCTCTAGTTTCTTGCATGGTTTAAGTGTTTTATCTTTTATTTGGCAGGACAGAAGTCTTTCACCTGTGATCAGTGTGGAAAGTATTTCAGCCAGAAAAGACAACTAAAGAGTCATTACCGAGTTCATACAGGTACAGTGACATATAAAGTGAGAGGAAAATTTGGATTAGTGGAGGGAAAAAATGCAAAGATAAATGATCTGAAACATTAGGTTCGTATTATAAGAGGTAAATGGGTATTTATGGGAAAAGTCTTAAAAAGGCTATCTAAATTAGAAGTCATTGTGTTATTGCACACCACATGTAATTTAAATTTAATTTTGTACCATACTTTTGATGCCACATACAGAAACCTTACAGAATTGGTATCTTTCAAAAGTGCCACTTGCCCAAGAGGGCTTCAATTGATAGGTTGTTAGTGATGCCTAGAGAAATACCACCTATGGCAGTTAGTCCAGGCTTTCTCCCACCTGGTCTAGCCATTGTCCTTTTCTCTTTCCTGCCAGCTGATAAGAAATGAAGGAGGGGGTAAGAGCATCATGCAAGATCAACTGACCAGTCACTCTAGTGCTTTGAGGGAAAAAGATTACGCTTAGGAGGACTCGGAGGGTCCCAGCTCTCTCAGGGAAACAGTGAGTTGAGGTACACAGGGAAATATTAACTGTTACGAAATTAATAAAAAATATTTTTTGTTGTTAAAGTACCATATTTAAAGTGATTATTTTTCAGGGAAGTGCTTTAACACAAATCACTGAAGAAATGCAGGGAGAGCATATATGCACTGACACTTTTTTTATTGTTGCGACAAGGCCACTCATTACCGGAATGCACCCACTGTCATCGCAAATTCATGGATGTGTCTCAGCTAAAGAAACATCTACGAACGCACACAGGTAAGACGCCTTCTCATTCCTCCTCTTTAGTACATTTGATGTTTTCAGCAGATTGAGGAATAGAGTACCAAGTTCCCTCCTCAGCCTGTGTTTGGGAATGTCTGTGTCCATTGGGTGTGAGCTTTGTAAGTAGAACATTTGAAAACCCAAGGCAGAATATTGTCAGCACTGTTCTGTGAGGGACATATCTCTTTATAGTTAGAAAATGGAGATCACTTGATGGGCACTATGAAACTTCATTTAGTTCCACAGAATAATACAAGTCTATTTCTGTGCTTCACTCTTAATTTACTTCAGCATCGAAGATGTAAGATAATTTGTTTAGAAAAGGAAACAAAATAAAATAGATGCAAAGGTAACAAACACTGAGAATTCATCACTTTTACCTCTGGAACTAGCACTAAGCATTACCACCTCCACAAAAACCAGCTATGGGATTGAAGAGGAGGTAAATTGATTAAGTCAGGGTAGATTTTTTGCATTTAAGATTAAACTGTGATCCTCTTGTACCTTTTGGTAGGGAACACCTAATAAAAATAAGACTGTTAGATTTTCCAAGAAAAACTTGTCATTGTGGGTTGATAACATAATGATTCTTGTTAAATTGTCCATTGAAATTATATATTGAATAGGTTTATGGTGTTTTGGACTTTACTTTTTAAATGCAGGTTGAATATCTCTAATTCAGAATCCAAAATGCTCCAAAATCCAAAACTTTTTTAATATGGACTTGATACTACAAGTGGAAAATTCCTCACCCAACTGTGATAGATCACAGTCAGAATGTAGAGGCATTAGAAATACTGTGCAGATTACCTTCAGACTATGTGTATGAGGTTAATATGAAACATAAATGAATTTTGTGTTTAGATTTGGGTCCCATCCCCATAATATGTCATTATTATATATGCAAATATTCCAAAATCTGAAAAAAAAATCCAAAATTCAAAATACCCATGGCCCCAAGCATTTCTGAGTATAGTCAACCTTTATCAGTTTTTCTTAAAGTCAATAAATTATCTCATGGGGTATGAGTTTTAGGAAAATGGTGCCTCTACAGTCTTTTTACAGACATCATTAGTGGGTTCTGCAAAATTTATCTATTCAGCACATATTTACTGAGTAGTTACTGGGTACCAGGCACTGTTTAGGCCCTAAGGATACCTCAGTGAATGAGAGGAACAGTCCCTGCTGGTGAGGGGCTAAAATTCAGAGACAGAACAAGAGAATGTGTAACATGTATGTAATGGTGAGTGCCATGAAGAAGTAAATGCAGGGTAAGAAGCAGTGTGGAATTGCTCTTTTATGTAGGAATTGTTCTGGGAAGTTCTCACTGATAGGAGGCAGAGTGGATGGAGATCAGAATGTAGTGGAGAGCAAGCCAGTCATTGTGAATATCCAGGCAAGAATATCCTAGGTGGGGATGGGGACAGCTATAAAGCCTCAGACAGAAGCATTTCTGATATGATGTAGAAATGCCAAGAGGCAGGGGTGGCCCAGACTCCCTACTCAACTTTAGTTGCGTAGGGAGTCTGGGAATAGGAGAAAGTGGTATAGCTGAGCATTGGTACAGGGGTTCTCAGTTCAGCTACACACTTCAGTGACCTGAAAAGCTTTGAAAAAATGAAAAAGGCTGGTTCTAACCCCAGAGATTCTGATTGAGTTGCCCTGGGGTAGAGCCTCAGAAATGCCTCTCCATGATTCTCTGTGCTCACAGGCTTAAACTCTCAGAGACATAAAAGACTTGGAATTTTATTCTGAGTAAGATGACTTTATAATTCTATATTGTGAAATATAATTATAATAAAATAATTATAATAGTATTGATATTAGCTAATGCTAATACATATAATACATAAGCCGTGTATTGTTTTCCAACCATTTTTAAGGCACTTATGTCAGTTCCATTGAAATATTCTCAGAATTGGCAAGTGTTCTATACTGAGCTACGTCCCTAGCCCCACTAAAGATGGACATTTGATAGCACAAAAGGAAAATATAAAAAAGGAGGAAAAGGAGACTAGACTAAATCATCCAATCTCTTACATATATTTGCATCTAATTTTAGACTATTAATCTGCCATTGTTTTAGTTATCTATCCTGGTGCTATCATTTCACTCTTTATTGTAACTGTGATACATTAATGTCTGTCAGGGTAGGACTGACTTCATTATTTCTTCATATAGGTATATGATTTTAAAACTCAGCAAATACAAGAGAAGGAAACTTTCTTATTCTTGTAGTGTACCTAGCAAAAACCTGCAGCAAATTTTTTTTGTTTTGTTTTGGTTTTGTACCAGGGATTGAACCCAGGGGCACTTGGCCACTGAGCCATTGAAAACTGCAACTTAATGGGTTAATAGAAAAACTGCATCTACCATATGGGGTGAGGTAAGATTAGGCTGGAGGTGGAGACTGATTATAAGGCTGTTGGAATGATCAGGAGCTTGGCACAGTGTGGTAGTAGAGGAAATAGCAACTTCAAGGAATAGTCAACATGTTTTATTTGTGATTAGATTTGAGAATGAGATAAAAAGGAAGCAAAAGCAACTGGAAGGAACAAAATCTGGGGAAGACTGGGAGAAACAAAGTATTGAAGTTAGAGTTTTGTCATGTCAGGTCAGAGGTTTGACATCTGGTCACATGTGTGGAACAGGCAGTCAAATATATTGAGTATGGCGTTCAGGGAAGAGATGCCAGCAGAGTTATGAATGTGCATACTTAACACATATGCCTGTAGATAGTGTGTAAGGTTGCCATGGACTCCCCAGAGAAACCAGATGGAGCACGGCTGAGGTGACCCCAGTCCTGTTGAGTGTCAGAGAAGTTTTATCTCCTGAGGAAGAGGAGGATTGAGCCACTGTGAGTAGACAGAAGTACGAATGAAAGGAAGAGAAGGCCTTCGCCTATAATCCCAGTGAGTCCTTCACAGCCTGTCTACTTTGAGGAGAAGCAAAAGACTGGATGAGTCGGGAGAGTGGTGGTGGTTTGCTATGTGAAGTGTTTGGTGTGACCTAGAAACTAAGTGACTGAAAAATTTGGGACCCTCTAGTGGCTAGAACTATGAACCATCAGTCCCCAGCACAGAGATGCTGCTTGAGGTGGTGTCAAAAGGCACTGGTCAGCCTGTTACCTGAGCTGAGCCAGGGGGAGCAATACAGATCATGTCAGCAGAGCCATGCTCACTTGGAAAACCTAGACTGGCATTCATCTCTTAGATCTTCAAGGCAGACTCTCTCCGGGTTAGGCATTCTGCACTATGCACTAGACAAATCAGAGGCAAATCAGACATATTCTGTTCCCTAAGAGGGTATCCTTAGTGAGGGAGATGAACCTGTTTCAAAGGGATGCAGGGTGTCTGGCAGACGGGCAGTACTGATGGGACAGGCAAAGGGAGAGGATGCCTGGCTTAGGCTCTTGTGCTTGGATCTTGTCTCTGTACCTGAAGCTGGTCAGTCTTAACCTGGACCAATTAAAACCAAGCATACTCATAAGACTGGTAGGCACAAATGTATGAACAAAGGGACTACACCTTCCTGTTGCCCTCAGTACCTTCTGACATCACGGTACATAAAAACCATATTAGTGATCAAGAAATTCTTTGGTGAGCTGGAGGAAAGTCAAGGGAATTATCCCAGGCCATGGAGAAGCCTGGTGAGTCACCTCCAACCCCACAGTGCAGTCCTACCCCTCAAGCATCCTTGTCTCCTGGACGATGTTAGGTAAACCCTGGTTCTACACTGCAGGCTCCCACTTACTCGTGGATGGTCCTTCCTAGTCATCCATAATAAAGTTCATTTAAGTCACAGTTTCATTCAGAGTCTCATTTTCTTGGATTGGTTTTGAAACTTCCTCAACTCCTCAGTTATGTGTTGAGATGGTCCCTTAATGTTGCTTGTTCCTGTCTTCCTGAGATCTGGGGCTTATCAACACAGCAGGCTTTTACAGTGTCTACATGCTCTCAGTTAAGAATCTCAGGAGAGCTGGGTGTAGTGGCACACATCTGTAATGCAAGCTGCTGGGGAGGCTGAAGAAGAAGGATCACAAGTTTGACACCAGCCTAGGCAGCTTAGTGAGACCATGTCTCAAGAAAATTAAAGGGGCTGGGGATGTATTTCAGTGGTAGAGTGCCTCTGTGTTCACTCCCCAGTATACCCCACCTCCAAGGAAAAATAAGAATAATAATAATATCAGGACAGCACAGTACATGTCTGAGCACAGAGTCGGGGATGGGTCACATTCTTCAAAAGGTCTGGGAAAGCATCCAGAGGAGAAACCTAGATAAGGAAGCCAGAACACGTTCTGGGAACAGGAAGAGGCACCTGCAGATAGGGGCAGGAAATGCAAAACTTAAGGATATGAGAGCCCAACATCCAAGGGTAGTATCAGGGAGTTCTGCCATGCACAGGTGGGATGGGACTGCCAGACAGTGGAACAGACCATCATAATGGCAAGTGTGCGGTAGCTTTTAAGCAGGGAAGAGAGACATTTTTATTTGTCTTAAAAAGAACTCAGGCAGCCCCAGGAGGGTGGTCAGAGAGGGAAGGGTCTAGGGATGAGGTGGTTAGCAGACCCTTCAGGTCAAGAAAGAGTGGAATGAAGAGAGGTATTCAGGAGACTTTTAGTACCTGCGTATATGGTAAAGTGTTAATATACCAAATAAGAGAGAGTACCCTGATAAGAAACTGGGCAGGAGAAGTCCTTCAGGAAAGACAATGTAGAAATGGCAAGTAAACAACTCTAAAACCATGTTAACACTTTTAATCATCAAGAAAGAGGAATGTACATGGTTTTTGTCCATTAGATTAGCAAGTACGTGAGGTAATGGACATCTGTAGTACTGTTGGTGAAAATAAAATTTGGAGACCTTTTTTTAGATGTTGATAGACCTTTATTTTGTTCATTTATTTATATATGGTGCTGAGGATCAAACCCAGTGCCTCACACATGGTAGGCAAGTGCTCCACCACTGAGGCACAGTCCCAGCCCCTAAAATTTGGAGACTTTCTAGAAAGAAACTGGCAATATTTATCAAAGGTAAACTATCCAATTGTGAAAAGATGTTTGTATAAGGATATTGGTTACAAGCAAGATGAATTATAACATTCCAAACGTAAAAACAACCTAAATGTCCATCAGTAAAGAATTGAGTAAGCTGGGCACAGTGGCACTTGGCTGTAATCCCAGCGTCTTGGGAGGCTGAGGCAGGAGGATCACAAGTTCAAAACCAGCTTCATCAGTTTTTCGAGGTCCTAAGCAACTCACTGAGACCCTACCTCTGAATAGAATACTAAAAAGGGCTAGGATTGTGACTCAGTGATTGAGTGCCCCTGAGTTCAGTCTCTAGTACTAAAAACAAAAGGAATTAAGCAAATAAGTTTTGGATAATAGATCCAGAGAACCACAGCCTTTTAAAATGCTGATGTGGCTTTACTTGAAAGAATAGCTTTATACTGGGTGATTGCACAGTGTGAACTTTATATTCCATGTGCATATGCATCAACAGATTTGTATGTTAAGATGTTTACGATGGTGTAGATTGGTTTTTGAAGAGAATGTGGAGCACTTTATGCATTTTTTACTTCTGATTATTATTTGAGTATTTTACAGTGAACCTGAGTAATTTTTTAAAGAAAAAAATAAGACTGTGGTCCACAATGGGAAGCAGGATTCTTAGGAGTGAAAATGTATAGAACAGAATTACTAGTTAACATGGAAGCAAAAAGAACTGGGGGATGTCACTGTGATTATTCTGCCTGGCTGGGACAGGGATTGGGTGGTGTTGCCATTAACCAAGAAAAGTCATTCCAGGTTTATATTGATGGCAAGGGCAAATCCACTGATACTCAACAAACATCAAGTAGAAAAAAAGGTCTGTCTGGAGCCCAGGCCTGGGCTTATAAGTCACCCAGGTGGGTGCAGGGATGGTAGATGGTCAGCTAAGAGGAGGCTCTGGAAGGATACCCCGAGCTCCATCAGTTTCCTGGGGGATCCTTTAGTCATACTTAGGTCTCTGCCCTTAATTTTAATCAGTGTTGTCTAATTCTCCTGTAACAAACTTCCTTCTGGTCCCACTGCCTAAACTTAGGCCCTATCATCTCATTCTTTTGGCCCTCTCCATTTACCTCCTATCACCTCCCAGTCCAGGCCTCAGCACCTTATATGTAGAACTTAACAAGAAGGTTTGCTTCCAGCCCACCATCCAGCATTCCCAGACTTAATTTATTGTACTTTTGACATATCATCATTCTGCTAAAAACCTCCAGAGGTTCCAAGGATCCTCTGCCTAGAATTTATGGCTTCTTGTACATGGCCTCATCTTTTAGCTCTGTCACTCCTCAACGTGAATTCTCATCCTTCTTTATACCATATGACCATTTCCAACACAAGCATTTTGTTCATACCGTTTATACCAGTGCCGTAGTCAGGCTTCTCTCCAGTCTGACCTGATCCTACCTCTACCCACTTCCACTATCTTGTCTGCACTCAATATTGTTGATACTGCTCATTTCACCATTCAATCAAATACAGCCTTGCCTTGCTTATCTTCTCAAATAAACCGCACATCCCTTTTCTAGATAGTGATCATTCCCTTTGGGTTTGTTTGTTTGTTTTCTGTTTCTCAGCTCTGAACTTTGTTGATGGTCTATCGTTTCAGAAATTGATAAACTTAAAAAGGAATTGGTCACTTGTCAAAGGAGGCAGAGATGTATACAGGGAAATCAGGGAGTCAGAAGACTTTAATCATAACTGTGGATTGAATGTGTATTAGTCAGGGTTCTCTAGAGGAACAGAATCAACAGGAAGTGTGATTATAAAAAGGGGATTTATTAGATTGACTTACATGACCAGAAGCTAGATAGTCCGCAGTGGCCATCTGCAGCTGGAAAGCTGGAAGAACCAGTAGCTGTGCAGTCCAAGAGGCTGAAGCCTCAGAATAAGTGGGATCAACGGTGCTACCCTAGTAGACCAAAGGCTTCTGGAAACTCCCTGGAGAAATCACTGGCAGAGTCCACTTTGGAACAGTGAAGAAGCGAGAGTCTGATATCTTTTGCCAATTTTACCTGTTCAAGAAAAATCAAGCTTGCATCTACTACTACTTCCTTATTCTTCAAACTTTCATTTCATCCAAGCAACCATTCTGTTGGATGGTACTGCCCACATTTAGGGAAGGTCTCCAGTTCACCTGCCAGTCATTCTTTGACACACCCAGAAGCCTCTTAATCTTCAACATCTCTTAATCCAGTCAGGTTGGCAATTCAAATTGACCATTATAGGTCCACCCCTTAACTTGATATCCAAATATGACTCTTTACATCATACTTAATCTCCAAATAAACAATAACAAGGTCATAATTCCACCTAACATAACTACCCTTTGTACAATGAAAATGTACTAGTTCTTTTCCCAGAATAGAAGAAAAAAACAAAAACATTACTGATATTAAATCAGTCAATATTACATTACATGATGAATAATAGGAGAGTAATAAACATTTCCTCTTAGTACCTGTGGAAGTGTACACAAATGTATTCTTAATGGAATAGGGAAGAAATATCAATGTCAATTACAGTCCTCTTTTCTGTAAGTAGGTCACGTGGCTGTAGTTGGTATTTATGACTGCCTTCTTCTAGTATCCTTTCTGTATTCCCTCTACCTCCAGCAAGCACCTCAGGAGGTCTTGGCTCTTTTACTTGGAGTTGTGATCCACACCTTCATTCCTGAAGGGTCTGAGACATTTGTCATCTTGCCTGGATTGAGTTATTGTAGTTTCCCATTGACCTTAATAACATGACAGGGTAATACCAAGAGATGCCCTAAGGGATCTCCTGCACTCCAGGAGTATGCTTCCTTCTCTCCATTGGGGAGTAACAGTCCAGTGTCCCCCTTGTTAATCTGGATCACTCATCACTGCTGCACTGTAACTCCCTTTTAGCCTGTTGACTGAGAGGCATGAGGTGCCCAAAGTGGCCAGAGGGGAAATCTTAACTTCTCCTGGCAGAAGCATTTCTCTGAAACTAAGACTAATATCCAATCAAGTTGACGATTCAAATTGACCGTTACAGAATGTGTCCCCACATTCCCCAGAGTTCACGTGTTATAAACTTAATGCTGATCCAATCATTTTTAGAAGTGGGACCTTGTGAATTAATGCCATTGTCACAGGAGCAGATATCTGATAAAAAGCATGTTTTTAGCCCTTCCTTCTCTCAAGTGCTCTCTTGCTCTACCACTTTTTCTTTTTTCTTTTTTTTTGCAGTACTAGTGATTAAATCCAGGATCATACTACCTCCACTACTGAGCTACATCCCCAGCCCTTTTTTACTTGTAATTTTTTGATAGGGTCTTACTGAGTTGCTGAGGCTGACCTTGACCTTGATCCTTCTTCCTCAGCCTCCCAAGTTGCTGGGGTTACAGGCATGCACCACCTTTCCCATCCACTTTTCTACTTTCTGTTATGAGATAACACAGTTAGAAGGCCTTCACTAGATGCAAGTCCCTTGACCTTAAACTTTCCATCCTCCAGACTGTAAGAAATATATTTTTTATAAATCACCCAAATCTCAGGTGTTCTGTTAGAGCAACACAAAGTAAATTATGACATCCATATTCACGTTAGCTAGGAAAATTTTCTTATTACTGCCCTGCGTACTCCCTCAAAGAGCTGTAGCTGCAGAGTGATGTTTCTGGAAAGAATTCTCATTATTTCAAATGGTTTCTCATCCTTAAAAATAATATTTGCTGCATTGCAGTGGCACTTTTATGGTGGTGTATTGTTCGCCGATTGGTATGTGAGGGGTGACTGTGAGGAGGCCATTGTACCGCCCCCAAGACTCGCCTCCTTAGCAGAAGTGAGCAAAGGTGATCTCTTAGCAAAGATTGCGGACATCAAAGCCAAGATGTCTCAGACTCAAAAGAAGAAGGCAACAGCACACCACCTAGGGCTGCTTAAGACTTGCCTTGCTAAGCTTTGTAGGAAACTCATTACTCAAAGGCGGTGTGGTGGTGGGCACGGAGAAGGTTTTGTTGTGGCCAAGACTGGTGATGCTCAAATTGGTTTTGTGGGTTTTCCATCTGTGAGGAAGTCAACCCTACTGAGTAACCTTGCTAGAGTATGTTCTGAAGTGGTAGTCTATGAGTTCACTATTCTGACTACTGTGCCTGGTGTCATCAGAAACAAAGGTGCCAAAATAGAGCTTCTGGATTTCCCAGGTATCTTTGAAGGTGCCATGGATGGGAAAGGTAGAGGCTGTCAGGTTATTGCAGTGGCCGGAACATGCAGTTTGATCCTGATTGTTCTGGATGTCCTGAAGCCCTTAGGACATAAGAAGATAATTGAAAATGAATTGGAAGGCTTTGGTATTTGCTCGAATAGTAAACCTCCCAACATTGGCTTTAAGGAGAAAGATAAAGGAGGCATTAATCTCACAGCTACACACCCTCAGAGTGAGCTGGATGCTGCAACTCTGAAGAGCATTCTGGCTGAATACAGAATTCATAATGCTGATGTGACTTTGCATAGCAGTGCCACAACTGGTGACCTCATTGATGTGGTGGAAGGAAACAGGGTTTATATCCCCTGTATTTATGTATTAAATATAATTGATTAGATCTCCATTGGATATCATCTATAAAGTGCCTCACTCTGTACCCTTCTCTGTCCATCACTGCTGGAATTTCAGTGACCTGTTAGAAAAGATCTGGGACTATAAAACTAGTGAGAATTTGCACCAAACCCAAAGGCTAGTTACCAGATTAGACATGTCCAGTGGTGCTGCCTTTACTCCAGGACCACTGTGGAGGAGTTCTACATGAAGATGATCTTATAAAAGAATTTAAATATGCTCTAGTCTGGGGTCTCTCTGTGAAACACAATCCACAGAAAGTGGATAAAGACTATATTTTGGAGGACGAGGATGTCATTCAGATTGTGAAGAAACGAAACCTTTTCCTTTTCCCATCTGTGGGGGCCAACCACAGCAGCTTTCTCCATGATCAAGCACCCTACTTCACCCCTTCTGTCTTTGGCAGCCATTGGATCAGAACACAGGGGTGGGAGATGGAGGAACCCAAACTATAACTTCAGTTATTTTACTTTGGTATTGCCCTCTATGTTGAACTGCATAAAAGATCTCATAGCCCTGTTGACTTTGTGATAATAATAATAATAATAATGTTTGCCAGCAAACTTTCTGAGATAGAAACCCAGCTGGAATTGAAGGGTAAAATTAACATTGTTAGGTGTGTTTCTGTTACATGTGTTTCTGACACAGAACTTTACATTCACAAATAGAGCGGGTATTCAGTCTTTGAAAAGAATAAACATTGAGAAAAGGGGAAAACCACACAGGATTAGAGTAGACCCCAGCTCTGATTTAGAGTGGCCTGGTCATGGTGCAATTTGATATAGTGGTGCACCCCCATAATCCCAGCAACTCAGGAGACTGAGACAGGATTACAAGTGCGAGACCAGTGTCAGCAACTTAGGATGACCCTGTCTCAGAATAAAAAATCAAAAGGACTGGGAGAGTAGTTCAGTGGTAGAGCACCCCTGGGTTCAGTTCCCAGTATTGGGGGGAAAAACTAATGATGCAAAGATGCAAATTTATTCACTTAGTTACAGGTGTCCTCTGCCTAAATGCAACTTGGAGACATGTCAAGCCTGAAAGGGAAGCTCACAGACCATTCTCCACTTAAAATTGCACTTACCCTTGCTTTTCTTCAGTTGAAGTGGGATATTGTTGGCTTCCTTTTTTTGTTCACACACACACAAAAATATCATCTCCATTAGAAGCAGTTTTGTTTCCAGGAGGCACAGTGTGTCATTGAGTTAGTGCAAACTAACACTGAATAAACACTTGTTGATATTAATGAAACAGAGTGGGGTTTGAACAGTCACATTGTCTAATGTGGGCCTAGTTCACCCATGTAAAATTCATACATTCAGCAGGGATTTCTAAATATTGAGCCAGGCCAGATTCTAGGCACTGGGGTACTAGTAGATAAATTCAGAGATTTCCTTCCATAAGAAGGAAGGAGATAGGTATTAAGTACAGGGTACAGTATATGAGATGGTGGTAACATTGTAGAAAAACTAAATTGAGGAGTGGATTAAGGAGTGCTTGGTGGTGGTGGTGGTGAGAGGGGTGGGGTTTATGGTGATAAAACTTCACTGGTAAAGCAGCACATGAGCAGAGACTGAAGGAAGGTGAGGTGAATGAAATCCCTGGGACATATCCTGAAATGAGCTCAGGGAGATTTGGAGCAAGGGATATGTGTGGAGATGTACAGATCTGTGATTCCTTTGTAGGCCAACAGTTTTCTTGGCTATTTCCTTGGGATGGGGAGCCATTAGAGCATTTACAGCCCCAGCTTGGAGTGATCTCACTGTACCAGAAATCAGTCTGGCTGCTGCACTGACGGTGAACGGCAGAGAAACAAGAGGCCCTTTGGGAGGCTGCTTCAGTGATCCAGGAGGGTTGGTGGCAACACACATCCAGGGTAGCAGCTGAGGAAGTGATCCAGGAGGGATGATGTGGCACAGACAGGTTGCAGCAGAGGAAGTGGTCAGATTCTGGGTATATTTGGAAGGCTGACATGCATGTGAATAATATATAAATCACTGTAGTGCATAGGAGTCCAAAGAAATGGGCTACCTAACCAGCAGTAAGGTAGGAGTGTAGAGGCATTTTTAGACTAAGGGTGGAAAATACAGGAGTAAATATAGTGAGTTTCATTGTTTCCTATATATAAACATGACCTTCTTTTTCGATTTTAGGGTCTTTAAAGGAACGAAGCACCTCTGCTTGCTCTTGACACTCAATTCAGTGTGAGGTGCAGAGCATCTGCTTTGTTGTACTTCCTTCATGCTGATGGAGAGATTGCTTTTTGTTTTTTTCATATTGTGAAACCATGAAGGGGTTCAGAGTTTTTTAAAATGCCTAATATGTATTTTTCTATGTTTTCCCTTTTTTTAGGTGAAAAGCCATTTACTTGTGAAATCTGTGGCAAATCTTTCACAGCAAAGAGTTCTCTCCAGACCCACATCAGAATTCATCGGTAATGTTCTGCAGATATTTCTGTCGTGTGGCGTTCTGTGGGATGACATGTTATCTCTATAATCCTGTTCCCCAAATTGTTACTCTGGTAGTTTATTATTTTGTTTTATCTTTTCTTTCTTTCTTCCTTTATTTTTAAAATTTGCTTGTTTTATCTTTTCAATAATGAAATAAGTCATTTAGGCAAAATCAGCAATACTGATGCTGATCCATAAAAATTTACATTGTTGATCTCTTTTATTTGATTTTATTTTGAATTGGGGGCTAGTCCAAACCTTAAATCTTCTATTAAGAATAAGCATTAAAATTTAATTTTTTTCTGAATAAATGTTTTACTCACAAAAATCACAAAAAGGTTAGATTTGGATATATTTATTTCTAACAGCTTCTTAAATAATTAGCTGCTCACATTTTTCATATTGATATCAATCATATGTACCTATTTAGCCATTAGAGTCCAACAAATGGCTTTAAGAACTAAAACAAACTATGTGTAGTATGTAAGTATTTTTTTTTTAATATTTTTTAGTTGTCAGTGGACCTCTTATTTTATTTATATGTGGTGCTGAGGATTGAACCTAGTGCCTCACATGTGCTAGGCAAGTACTTTTCCACTGAGCCACAAGCCCTGTAAGTACTTTATCTGAAATTTGTACAGTGGCGTCATAAAATTTTATTTTATCTTGCCCAATCCCATCTGCCACTGTACCTCAAGCACCATACCCATCCCTTGTTTATTTTTTTCTTAACCCTTTTAAAAACTTTTTTCTGATTAGAAACTGAAGTCCAAGGAAATGTGACTTGCCCTGTATCCTTGTGGGAACCCATGACTTACATACAACTCACAGTCTGGGCAATTTTCCTAACTAGTGAGGAAGTAATAAATAGGTATTTCTGTTTTAAAATAAAATGTGTATTTTCTTGTAGAGGAGAAAAACCATACTCCTGTGGCATATGTGGCAAATCCTTCTCTGACTCCAGTGCCAAAAGGAGACATTGCATTCTGCACACAGGCAAAAAACCTTTCTCCTGCCCTGAGTGTAACTTGCAGTTTGCTCGCTTAGACAACTTGAAGGCTCACTTGAAAATCCACAGTAAAGAGAAGCATGCATCGGATGCCAGTAGTGTTTCTGGTAGTAGTAGTAATACAGAAGAGGTCAGGAATATTCTTCAGCTACAGCCATACCAACTCTCTACCTCCGGAGAGCAGGAGATTCAGCTTCTAGTAACTGATTCTGTACATAATATCAATTTCATGCCTGGTCCTAGTCAGGGAATCAGCATCATGACTGCTGAGAGTTCCCAGAACATAACTGCAGACCAGGCTGCTAATCTCACCCTGCTCACACAGCAGCCAGAGCAACTGCAGAATTTAATTCTTTCAGCTCAGCAGGAACAAACGGAACACATTGAAACGGAACACATTCAGAGCCTCAATATGATCGAAAGCCCGATGGAGCCTTCACAGACAGAGCCAGTGCATGTAATCACACTGTCCAAGGAAACCCTGGAACATCTTCATGCCCATCAAGAGCAAACAGAGGAGCTCCATTTAGCAGCAAGTACTTCAGATCCAGCTCAGCACCTGCACCTGACTCAGGAGCCTGCATCACCACCACCTACTCACCACGTGCCCCCGCCCACTCCACTTGTTCAGGAACAAAGCTGACCTGTGAACATGTTTGACTGCTCCAGCTATAACAGGATGGTAAATGCTTGAAGTCAGGCTCTCTAAGATGCCAACTTAGGTCCTTACAGAGATGTGATAGCCATACGATGTTTATAATGTGCCCTGTCTGGGCAGCTGTGTGTGTGTGTGTGTGTGTGTGTGTGTGATGTCTCATCTATAGTACCAGTTTGGGTTTAGCATTTCAATAATGATAAGTGGTTTTCATTTTCGTCTATAATTTCTTTTAAAGAATAGGGTAAATTTTTCTTTGGGGCATTGATTTAGACTTTTTTTAGTAAGTATTAAATGTTCACCAGCCATGGGTTATGACCTTCCAGCTGTATTCTTTATTTTTTAGAACAAAGAAAGTCAAATATAGACTGAATTGGGTAGAGCAGTTGCTTCTACTCCTTTATTTCTCTTAGGCAACACAGTTGCCAGTCCAAGATAAGTTAGGGTGAAATATGACAAATCACAACATTTAGAGAATTTGTCCTTTTAATAAAAATTTCTGATCCCCTAAGAGTAATTTGGTCCCCTAGGAGTAATTTTTATTTTTTTCTGTGCTGGGTATTGAACCCAGGGCGTCTCACAGGCTAGGTAAGTTCTCTACCACTGAGCTACATCCCTTTCCCCTTTTTTTCCTTATTTTGAGACAGCATCCTACTAACCTCAAACTTGCGGTTCTCCTGCATCAGCCTCTTGAATTGCTGGGACTACAGGCATGTAACCACCATCATGGGTAACAGAAAGTTGACATTTAATCTTTGTGCAGTACAGTGGGCTAACCATGCTTACAGTATATTCAGGCCCATATAACCTATATTCATAACTCAAAATTCATAACAAGAAAGCCAAAAGTAGCTGGCACAGTGGCACATGCCTGTAATGCCAGCCTCAGCAAAAGCAAGGCGCTAAGACCCTGTCTCTAAATAACATACAAAAAAGGGCTGGGGATTTGGCTCTGTGGCCAAGTGTCCCTGAGTTCAGTCCCCAGTACCCCCTATCCCCCCCCACACAAAAAAGCCCAAAGTATACTTTCTTTAAAATTCTGAATTCAAATTTTTAGAAAATAAGGACTTATGGATTTTAAAAAAGCAAGCTATTAAAATTTTAATTAAAATGTTAAATAAAATATAAATTTGAATTTTCATGATGTAGTTAAAGATTTTTTAGTTATCCTGAAACATAAAATTTTATTCAGTGTAATTTGTGTTAAATATACTGATTTCAGATTTATCTATGAAAGTACTGATCTGTGTGTTGTGTCTTAATAACTTTCTGGAGATGCAAACTTAAAATCTATTGCAGACTAGGTTAAGTCCCACAAAATGGACACATCACTTTTTAAAAGTAAATATCTTTTTCTAATCTTAAAAATAATTTGATTCCTCAGAGACTAACTAAGCCAGCTTTGTCTATAGTCATGTTATTTTAAATAATTTTTCAAAAGATAATATTATGTTTGGGTTAGGTTTTTAAGTTCAGTGTATTTAATCGAATTCCTCAACTGCTTTCTCTCACATAAACTGTTAGGGGATTTTTGAGAAAAGAAGGTGGGTTTTAGTGTATCTAAGTTAATATAATGGTGGAAGAAGATCCAAAATTAATAAGACTTCACGTCAGTTGTTTCCTTATTTATTTCCTCCTGAATCCAGAAAATTTTGGAGGTTAAAGTAATTGAGAATTCTTTGAGGTCTGAGAGATAATGAACATATTTTTGTTGCTTGTCAAAGTTATATTTTGTTATATGTAATTAATAAAAGTTCCAAAATGATATAATATGTATCAACCAAAATCATATTAGATTGGGCCTGACTGGAAAAAAATGTATAATTTTTACAAATACCTTAATTATTATTTCAGGTTCTTGATTTCTGTTTAATTTTTTTTTTTTTTTTTTTTTAATGTGGTGCTGGGGATCAAACCCAGTGCCTCATCCATAGTAGGCAAGTGCTCTACCACTGAGCCACAACCCCGC
Source organism: Sciurus vulgaris (assembly GCF_902686455.1). Classification (NCBI taxonomy): domain Eukaryota; kingdom Metazoa; phylum Chordata; class Mammalia; order Rodentia; family Sciuridae; genus Sciurus; species Sciurus vulgaris. Next base: position 55,324,643 of record NC_136467.1, read on the forward strand.
CCAAACTGTTTAGTTTTGTTTTTAAAGTTTTTAACCAATCAAAGCCTCCCAGTCCATGTTTTCTCCTGGAAATACATAGTATTAAAGTAAATGAATGTCTGTTTACTCTGGATAGTTATATAATTATTCAGAAAATATGGTTATGTAGCTGTTTATTATTCATTTATTTATTTGTCATTGGTGTTGAGAATTGAACCCATGCTTGAAAGTGCTAAGTATAAGCTCTACCATTTAGTTACACTCCAAGCCCAGAATTTATTTATTTTTTAAGATTTTTTTGTAGTGCTCAGGATATCACCCAAGACTTTGCACATACTAGGCATGTACTCCATCACTGTGCTACATACTCAACCCTTTTTGTTTGAAACATTTGTCTCACAGTTGCCTGGGCTAGTCTTGAACTCTTGGGCTCAAATGATATTCCTGCCTCAGCCTCTCAAGAAGCTGTGTGACTGTTTAGCCAAGTTCAGCTAGCTTTATAACAGTCTACTTCTATATTAAGAGAAATATAACTGAGCCACATGGGTGATTTTTAAATTTTCTAGTAGCCACAATTAAAAGTATACAAAGAAATAGGTGGAATTCATTTTAATAAAAGTTTACTTAATCCAGTATTTGCCAAATATTTCAATGTGTAATTAATATAAAAAGGTATTAGATATTTTGCATTCTCTTTTTCATACCAAGTCTTCAAATCTGATATTTTATACTTCCTGCACATCATGATTTGGATGCTAATGTTGACTGGATAGTACTTGATCTGCATTTAAATTTAATATGATTTACAGTGGAAATCCTAGGTTCACACGTCAAGTAGTTGGGGCGTACAATTTTTTCAATAACTGAAACAAGTGTCAGTTTTAAATTTTCTATTAAAATTAATTAAAGTTAAAATCGAGCTCTCGGTTTTAAGTGCTTGATAGCCACATGTAGCTAGTGGCTCCTATGATCGACAGTACAGGCCTGTTTCTAGCTTAAGATTCAGTCCCAGTCATAACTAGACTAAAAGTCAGGAAAATGAGAAAGTGATAGCTTTGTCAATCTGGCCTCCCTTTGTTTCCCAGATACTCATTCTGCCCTCTTGGATGAAATCCTTTTTTAAAATATAGTGATTTCCTTTGCTATGACCTGCACCAGTGTTCATTCAGAAACCAGGAAAAGGCTATGGGGGATTGAGAAAAGATAGGCATATAGAGAGAAAGTTGGGACCAGGTAGGACACTGTCCTCTGATGGAGGAACAATGACCCAGAGCTAGCTCAGCACGTTTATTATATAGGTTTTATCATCAAGAAGTTATTTGTGGGAAAGTTTCAGTAAAGCAGACAAACTTGAAGGTCACAGTGAAACTTGTGAGACATCAAGAATATCTTGTTATGCCCAGAATTTTCTCCCTGGCACTTGGTGCCTGAGCTCAAGGTCCAAATTGATATAACTCTGCACCTTTGCATGGAGCCTCCCCAGGCTGAGTGTCATCCTAGCAACTGGGCCATCTTGACCTGCACCTTTGCACATGAAGTTTCCAGCACAAATACAGTCACAAGGCAATCAGAGACAGTGGTTCAAGTCACCACTCTCCACACCTAAAGAAAATATACATGAAAATGCTTTTCATAAGTCCCTGAGTAATTTTTATGACTGGCATAATTTTTCACAATTCATTTTATATTAAGTGTGTATAATTTTTAGACAAGTACAGAAATATGGCATGCATTTCTTAGGAAAGAGCATGTGTTTAAGGGCTACTGAAAAGCGAAGTGAATCTTTGATTTTCTTTTAAGAGGGTTAGCATTGGAAAGACCCAAGCACTTACCATGAAAACAAATTAGTCATGTGCTTGCTTGTTGTTTCTCAAAACTTATTTCTACTTCTACTCCATGTATTTTCCACTGTTGATTCTTGTGTTGATGTGACCAACAGGTTAAATGATGCTGAGGAATTAAGGGAGATTTACGTTAAAGCTTACCTTTGGTTTTCATGAATTGGAGAACTATCTGCTACAGGTGGAATCCTTACTACAGGCCAGGAGTGAAGCCAGTTAGGTCTACAGCCTATTTTGGTGCTTCTCAAACCTTTTCCATGCAATGACACACAAAAAATAGGATTTATAAAGCACCCTGTCATTGAGGACTCCAGTCCCCTCTGGCCATGACTGATGTATTAGTTTTCTAGGGCTGCTACAAGAAGTACCACAGACTGAATAGCTTAAACAATAATTTATTTTCTTATAATTCTGTGGTTAAGAAATTTGAGATTAAGGGGTCAACAGGGTTGGTTTCTGTAAGGATTGATCTTATAAAAGGAAAAAATCTGGACACAGGCAGAAGGAAGACTATGTGAAGACATCAGTCCTGTTGGACCAGCCCATCCTAATGACCTACCTCATTTGTAACTTACCTCTGTAAAGGCTCTGTTTCCAAGTGTAGTACATTCTGAGGTTCTAGGGTTAGGGCTTCAGCATGAATTTTGGGCAGATAAAGGCAGAGATATAATTTAGACCTTATACCAGGTATGTGGGGTAAGGAAAGGAGCCATGACTAGGACACACCTATAACCCCTTAAAGCAGGTCTTAATCTTCATTCCATTCATGTGAAGTAAGTAGTATTGTTATTGTTATGCCCATTTTACAACATTGACAACATTGAGGCCCAAAGAGATGATGTCTGTTGCCCAAGGTCATATAGTAAGTGGTAGAGCTGGAACTGGGCCACAAGCCTGGCTGATCCTACTATCCTGCTTTGCCCAGTGGGTTTAGACCAAAAGTGAGGTTCTGTGTCTCAAATTTCATCATGCAATTAAATTTAGGTAAAACGTGAAAGTTACATTTTCCTACAGAAAGGGATCAACTACCATTTTAATAATAATCACATTAGTATTTCACTACTGTTGACTTAAAACTTAATCAAAATTTGCCAAGTGGGTGAAAGTTACTACCAAGGTGAAAACATCGTAACTAACACAAACCTCTATAAGTGAGCACTTCTTTCAAACTCAGGATATTTTAAGTTTAGGACAGATTTGTGAAGTAATAAGTTAGATTTTTATCCTCTTCCCAAACTTAGGTCCAAATCCTTATGAACTGAAAGAAAACCCTTTGTCTTTTGTAAAAAGGAATGAAGGAATGACCTCTAAAATATCCTACTTGCCTGCCTTTGGTACATGGCAGGTATGGATGTGTGACCTCTAAAGAAGCTGGGATTGTGATGGCTTATCTTGCTTTCTGGTTCTTTACACATAATTAAGCAGCAAAGATTAACTGTAATATTCATGTCATGGAAATGTATATTAGGAAAACACTAACGCTCTTTCAGTCATATTTTCAACATAAAATGTAGGAACGTCACCACATTTAGGTAACCTTTAGTAAGGTTGACTTTTAATCTTTTTTTAAGTTTTTTAAAGTTGGTCTGAAAATCAATACTATAGTCAATGTAAAGTGTGGGAAGAGGGAAAAATTTGAGCAGGAATCAGAAGCAGGGAGAGTCTTGGGTCCTGGGGGGGGTAGATTTATTGTTTATTTTGAATTCTTTAATATCCATAACATTTTTAATACAAATTTGAATATGATTTTCCAGAAGAATAGTTTGACTCTGGTTATAGTTCATTCATATTACTTTTTCCTTGTTAAATGAAAAACTGAAGCTTCCTTGGGCTTAATTAGAGTTAAAACCTTTTGTTTTTTAAATCCACCTCATAATTTTTATGTGATTGAGTTGTTTCTGGACATAGTTTTCCTTTATTAGTATTTGAAGGGCAAAAGCAGTTTCTTAACAAAACATGTGCAAATATTTAAACTGACCCCAAACCTGTCTTTTGACCCTTTGCAGCCTGTCAAGGTAAGGCCCTGTGTTATCTTGGAGTCATATGTTTTGTCTTTGAAAAAGACATTGAGTAAACAGCAGTATACAATACGGGATAAGGTTGGAGGGAAGAAGAGGAAAGTGAAGGACTCAAATTTGTAATTCATCCATCCTAAGCAGAGAGAGAGAGCTGGGAGTCACTGAGTCACTCTTGATGGTCCTCCCTCATCCCCCACCATAAATCCATCATCATCCAGTTCTGTTTTCCCTCAAAATGTCTTTTTTTCTGGGGGAGGGGGTTAATTGGGGATTGAACTCAGGGGCACTCATGCCCCAGCCCTATTTTATATTTTCTTTAGAGACAGGGTCTCACTGAGTTGCTTAGCACCTTGCTGTTGCTAAGGCAGGCTTTGAACTCAGTCCTCCTGCCTCAGCCTCCCAAGCTGCTAGGATCACAGGTTCACACCACCACACACGGCCTCAAAATACTTTTTGAATCCATCTGCTCCTGTCCTCATTGAACACCATGTCTCTTGTTTGTACTCTTCCCAAGGATCCTAATTCTTTTTTCCTCTATCTTCTACCCGCTTCTCTACTGGAATTGGTGGTCCATTGGAGCTCACCATTGTCCCCTTAACATCAAATAGGATGCCTTGCTAAAGGAATGGATGTGCATTATCTATTAAAGCAAATGTATCTTGTCCCTGCTCTGCTTAAAATCCTTCTGTGGTTTCTCACTGCATCTAGAATAAAATCCCCAACCCAGCTTCCTTCTGGGCCCCTCTTGCTCATTCTCAACTTCCACTGACTTCTCACTGACTTCCTAGCTGTTGCCCAACACATACCCAGCTCTTTCTTGCCTCAGGGCTTTGGGGCAAGTGGTTTCTCTGTCTTGAAAGTTTTCTGCACTTGCTGTCTGACTCATGACTCCTCATCTCAGAATTGGAGGAGGCCCTCCCTTACCCTCTAATCTTAAATCAAGCCACCCTATCATAATCTTTCATAGCACTCTCTATACTTCGAATTGAGTTTGTAATTATTTTTTACATCAGGAGCTGTGTTTCTCCAGGCTCGTACTGCTTCTGGGTGAGGACCCTTGGTTTGGTTGGAGGCACTGGACCTGCAGATCCAAGGCCATGTTATAGGGTGGCTTAGATATGTCACCTGCAGTGCTAGGAACCTAGTTCTAACTCTGTGAGAGGTTGGGAGCGATGGCACTGCAGGAAGACAGAACATGGTGTGGGACAAGTAAGCCAGTATTTCATCGTTGGGGCCAAAATACCTGACATGAACAACCTGAAGGAAGATTTATTTTGGCTCTTGGTTTCAGAGGTTTAAGTCTGTGGTTGGCTGGCTCCATTGCTTTGGGCCTGAGGTGAGGGAGTACTCCGCAGAAGGGCGTGGCAGCCAGGAAGCAGGGGTGGAGGGACTGGGAAGAAGAAAAGCCCTTCCAGGGCATTACCCCCCACCCCCACCCCTCTTCCCTCCCACACACATACTTGCTTCCTCCAACTAGGTCCTACCTCCCAGTAATTTATTCAGCCATCATTAGATTAATCCACTGATGAGGTCTGAGCCCTCATGAACAAATCAGTTCCCAAAAGCCCAACTGTGAACATATGATACTTTGGGGGGCTTTTCAGATCTAAATCAACAGAAATCCTATCTTTTTTAAACTGGTACATTATAATTATACATAAGAGGGGGCTTTGTTACATATTTGTTCATGCACATAGTTTGGTCAATTGGGATCTATTGTGACTCAGGTTTTTAATGTAGGCAATTGCTGGTGTAATTATTTGCAAAAATATCAGAATGGGATTCTCTTGAAATCCACTTCGTATTTGTTACTTATTTGATCCACTATGAACTGGCCATTGTGATTGTGCCAGTATTTTTAGTTCTATATAAACATACAATGCGAATCATGACTGCAATAAGACTCTAAAGAAGAGAATGCTTGTAGATAAATAAGTGCATTCTTTTACATTTAATAGAGACCTTTTTTCCTTTGAAGAAGCACTGTAAATAGATCTTGGTTTGGTTCTAGTCTACATTTCTTAGGTCCAGCAACACTGAATAGTAGGATTTCAGAATTGAAATGGGCTGAGGAAGTTGAGTCATTAAACTGCCTCCATTTAGAGATGAGAAGACTGAAACGTGGTTGGTGACTTTTACACTAGGCCTAGTGTGAAGCAAAGCTGGAAGCTGGCCAGACCTTCTGGATTCCAGACCAGTGTGTTCCCTGTGGCCTTACGCTCCAGTGTATGTCTTTAATTAGCATAAAGAAAGACTCTAGATCAGCAGGATTTTTAGCACTGATGAACACTTGTTTTGTGATCTTATTAAAAACAAATTTTACTATTTGTTGTTCAGAGAGCCACATAACCCTGTTTGACTGTAACTCAGTCAAGTCAGACCCTGTTAGGCCTTGTAAACAGTAAGTTGAAGAAGCTAGCTGCCATCTGCTAATAAAAGGGAAATGAGATGCTTCTAAAAGCCTGGTAACTCATTTATAGTGGACTTTAGAGTGTTTCTATGCTATGTATTTAAATGTGGGTGTGTCTAATGTCCTGTAAATTCATTTCAAGCCAAATCATGTGTCACACTCAGGAGTTAGAGTGGGCCCAGCTGGGAGGCACCCTAGTTTCCTGAGTGACCAAGCTGAATTGCCTAGCCTCCCCTGGCAGGGTGCAGGCATTTCCTCCTGCTTCCCTCCTACTTGCTTCTCAGGCTTGAGCTGGGACCAGTGAGTTGTTCAGGTCTAACTGGGTCTGAGGGTCTCCCATCTAAATGCGAAGTGAGAATAAAGAGGAAGAGCCATGTGGTTCCTAGCTCTTTCTGTTCCCTGGATCGCAAGGAGAGGGACTTTGCCATTTATTCCTGTTATGATAGTGTTTCTAGTGTAGCAGAGTCACTTCCTCTTATATGCCAACCTTTGATTTGTCACGTATCAACACTAACGATGTGGAGCCCAGAAAGACCTGATTGGACTGGATATCAGCTCTGCCACTTACTGTGTAACTTGTGCAGGTTATGGAACCTCTGTGACCTTCAGTTCCCTTTTCAGTGAAATGGGACTGTTGTGAACACTGAGATTAAGGTAATATTCATAGATTGTTGTGAACACTGAGATTAAGGTAATATTCATAGATTGATGTTCCCTAAATGAGAGTTGATGTTTTATTAATGGTAATTAGCTGCCTGGTTTTGGGTGCCGTTTCCTTATCCAGAAGATTCCATGTGTTTTTTCAGCACTGGCAGTTTTCTAAGGCATTCTTGAACGCTGGAGATCTAGCCTCTCTCCCATAGGCCCCTTTCACTGCTTTTCTTACAAGTGGTCAACGCCTCCCCCCCTTCCCCACCCCAAAGACCCCCTTGATTCCTGTACTTCTCGTGCCCACTCGGAAGCTGCAGATAGGCCCCAGGAAATTGAATTTGTGCATTTTGCCCCCGGCCCGTGCCTAAAGAGCCGATCCTAAAGATCCCAGGGGAAGTGGATTCCAAAATTAAATCCATTGTTGGGCGCCGGGATTGGGGGTCTTCTGGTGGGAAAGGTGAAGAAAGCGCAGACGTCCTGGTGCCACCCCGAAACCGCCAGCTTCAATAAACTTATTGCAGAGGCCGAGCACCCTCTCGGACCGGGCTTGGAGGCAGCCGGCGGAGTCGGTGCCGGAGGGGAGCGTGTGGTTCTCACCTCGCCTGGGTGGAAGGAAGGCCAAGACGGCCGGCGCTGATCAGGCGGGACTTGCTCCGAGGCCCGGGAGCAGAACCTGTGTTTGCAGAGCCACGCCCTTGGGCGCCACCCTGCAGACGTGGGCGGGCCGGGGCTGTCCCGAGTAGGGGGACCGCGGGGTAGGGAGATGCTAATGAGGAGCGGATAAAGCCTCTGCGGGGCGCTGCGCCGCGTGCCGCAGCCCACTCTGCGGGGGACTCCCGGGTCCCGCGCCCGAGGCATCCCGCGTTTGCCCTCCGCCCTTCTTCCGCCCCTTCCCTTAATCCACGCCCCGGGGCACAAGCGGGCAGGAAGCGGCCCCTCTTGGCTCCTGAGCCACCGGGTAAGTTGTCTAGCATCGCCAGCGGTGCGCCCCGCTGCCGGAGGTGGGGGTTGGGGGAGCGCTTCCGGCGAAATGCGGCCCCGGGCGCTGGGGAACCACGCCTGGCCGGTCCTGCGGGTCCCCCTGCCCGCCCTGTTCAGTCCCTCTCCAGACTTAACCGTCCAGAGAGTTGGTGAACCCTTCGCCCCTGTCGCCTGTGGTCCAGCTGTCCATCCCTTCAAACCGTTCCACCTCTCCCACATCCTTTGTCCCGGCGTTTCCATGCTGGGTCGCCCTTTCTTCCCCTTCTAGGAGGACCTCCTCCCCGCGATTCCCCACCCCCAAGAGGGATCTTTGCCCTTTCTGAGGTCCTGTCCACCTTCGTCCGGGTGACCCGTGATGAGCGACTTTAGTCTCTTCCTGCCTTGGCTAGCAAGGGAGAGGCAGCTGGGAGTGGGATCCGGGACCTGCCCCTACTGCTGCACCCTGTCCCCTCTCCCCCCAAACTCTTCTGTGAGCAACCCATGCCCTATGCCATCTGGTCCTTTTCTGCCTCAGCGTGAGAAAGCCCCGCCAACATCCCTCAAACTGCGTGTGGGCCGGAGCGAGGGAGGGGTACAAAGGGAGGCCTTGTCTCTGGAGATTCCTTGGAGAGCACAATGGGGCAGGGTGTCCATTGGGGTGGGAGGAACCTGGGTGGGAGAGGCGAATGTGGCAGCTGTTACCCCCGATCTCCCCATGGCTTACTGGAGCCGTGACAAGATCCAGATCACAGGGGGAAGTGTTTTGACCACAGTGAGTCAGAAATGGGTGCCTGTCGTAGTCAGTAGCAATATCCTCTAGTTGTTTGTGAAGGTAGTTTTGATTGTGGGAAGTGGAACCTAAGCAGGCAGAGGCTGTCTCTCCTTCTGTTATGAGGCAGTGCTGAGGAGGAGAACTTTGCCCTGGGCATGAGACACATCTCACACCCAGCATGTCACGGAGGCCGAGATGGGACAGTGTGGTGTCAAGCAGCTGCGGTTGTGGTATTAGGTCTGTCTCTGTCTACAGGAAGGGGAACCTTCTTCCTGGCAGCCTGCCATCTCCATGTCTGAGAAGTTCCCCCACACCCTGTTTCCAGTGCCTGGTTAGAAAGCAGGCCAACAGTTTCTGGTCCTAAGATTCCCAGGGATCTTGCATGACTTCAAGATCCCAGGACACAGAAACAGCTGGAAGCTGTATGGCTTCTCTGAGCCTTCTGTGCCCAAGACTGCTGATTTTTCATTTCCAAATTTGGCAAATTTCACTTGGAGTGGAGGATAGCCGCTGTCTCTGGAGCAGATCCTGGCAGGGGAGTGGGCTGGGAAGAGCAGAACCAATGGGGGTGGTGAACCCTTGGTTCCCTGGGGACACCAGTCTGCTCTTCCCTCCTCCCCTTCCTTTTTCCTTTCTCCCTTTTCCAGCCTCTCCTCTCTTCTCTTCCCTCTTTTTCTCCAGCAGCCACTCAGCTCTGCCCAGCTTCTCCCCTCCCCAAGAACCCCAGGGGGCTCCATGGCTTCACCTGTCTCTACCAATCCAGCACATGCCCACTTTGAGAGCTTCCTACAGGCCCAGCTGTGCCAGGATGTGCTGAGCAGCTTTCAGGGGCTCTGTGGGGCCCTGGGGGTGGAGCCTGGTGGCGGACTGCCCCAGTACCACAAGATCAAGGACCAGCTCAACTACTGGAGTGCCAAGTCTCTGTGGGCCAAGTTGGACAAGCGAGCAGGCCAGCCTATCTACCAGCAGGGTCAGGCTTGTGCCAGCACCAAGGTGAATACATGGAGGGGGACACAGTGGAGAGTCGGGGGCTGTCAGAAGAGGGAGGCCAGATGCCAAGCCTACCCTGCCCTTTGTGTTGGCAGTGCCTGGTGGTAGGTGCTGGGCCTTGTGGGCTGAGGGCTGCTGTGGAGCTGGCACTACTGGGAGCCCATGTGGTGCTGGTAGAAAAGCGCACCAAGTTCTCAAGACACAATGTGCTCCACCTCTGGCCCTTCACCATCCATGACCTGCGGGCACTTGGCGCCAAGAAGTTCTATGGGCGCTTCTGCACTGGCACCCTGGATCACATCAGTGAGTATGATGTAGTGGCCTAGAGGGGTGGGTGCACCTGGGCCTAGAGACAGGTCAGTGGTGATGGGGGGGCTGGGGGGGCTGCTGAGCCAGTAGAGAGGCAGAGTGCATAGGATCCAATTCAGATAGGTGACCTTGAAGACCTAGGTCATGCATCTGTAAAATGGACAGTTGGATGGAATGCTCTCTAATATCATTCTCGAGCTCTGACTAGGCACACACCAGTGCTTGGGGAGACTGAGTAGCCCCGAGTCCCTGTCCTGATGTCCTTTCCCTTCCAGGCATCAGGCAACTTCAGCTGCTTCTACTAAAGGTGGCATTACTCCTGGGGGTGGAAATTCACTGGGGCGTCACTTTCTCTGGCCTCCAGCCCCCTCCTAGAAAGGGTGAGTACTTCTGTGCTCCCAGAACCCCCACCACCAAGGAGATCTTGGACAGTGGATAGAAAAGGGTGGGGCTGGAAGTAAGCTGAGTCTCCTTTTCTAAGTGAGGCCTGGGCAAACTTCTCAGCCTCAGCTAGCCTTTGCAAAATGGGAACAGCATTTCCTTCCTACCTACCTTCCTTGCTGCTATCAAACTGTCATCTGAGAGTATGTCATCTGAGAGTATGTCACAGAGCTTTCTAAACCTTGGAGTCCCTTACAGATTTATTTTTGTTATTTCATGAGCTTAATAGTAGGGGCCCCTTCTTACTTCTTTGTGCTTCTTATATACTCTGCCCCAGGGAGTGGCTGGCGTGCCCAGCTCCAGCCCAATCCCCAGGCCCAGCTGGCTAACTATGAATTTAATGTCCTCATCTCAGCTGCAGGAGGTAAATTCGTCCCTGAAGGTGAGTGCTTCCTTCCCTCAGAATAGCCAGCATGTTTGGACTCCTCCTGAGTCTTTCTAGGCAGTTTTACTCTTGGTCCTCCTGCCATACCAGCCTACCCTCACTGCTAGGCTTCACTGTTCGAGAAATGCGTGGCAAACTGGCCATTGGCATCACAGCCAACTTTGTGAATGGGCGCACAGTGGAGGAGACACAGGTGCCTGAGATCAGTGGTGTGGCCCGAATCTACAATCAGAAATTCTTCCAGAGCCTGCTCAAGGCCACAGGTATGGGCCTGCTTTCGTTGTTTTTCCTTTGCCTTGCCTGACTGTGAGCTGCCTCCTGCCCTCTCCCTCTCAGACCTGTCCTTAATCCAAGGAAGCCCACACTTGTCCATCTTTTTGATATTGGCAGCAAAGGAGGAAGAACTGCCCCCTCAGGGCCCAAGCAGCCATAGCCCCACTTGTCCACCCAGCATAAAAAATCCTGGAAATTTCTCACAAAATATCTAAGTTTTGCTCTGTGCTCCTTTGTGCTTTAATATAAAAATGATATAAATTGAAAACAGAAGTGGCACTTGAAAAGGATGCCTATGTTTATTTTGGCTTCATACCACCATGTGGCCATGTGGGGCAGGTTTCCCATCTGCCACTCCATCCAAGTTTCCTTCTTTATCCCAAGCTTTCAGGCCCTCTGGGCCTGGGACAATGATCCTTTGTGCCACCAGGACTGTTGGGCTCTGCATGGAAGACTCACTGCAGCCTAAGCTGTGAGCCTGACTCTCAGAGCTCAGCCATGGTTGGGGTGTTTGGAGAGGTAACAAATAATCAGAAGGGGACTCATCTCCTGGCCCTGCCCTGTCTCTCTAGGCATTGATCTGGAGAACATTGTGTACTACAAGGATGACACCCACTACTTTGTGATGACAGCCAAGAAGCAGTGCCTGCTGCGACTAGGGGTGCTGCGTCAGGTGGGTCCCTAGGAGATTGAGGCCAGGGCTGGACACAGTCTACCCCGGAGTGTGGAGGCTCCCCATCCTCTACCCTGACATTAACTCCACCTCTACAAGCTCTGCTCCCCTTGGATTTATATGGCAACAGGAATCATATTCAGGGCTAAACCATTTACCAGCCATAGTATGACAAATGAGCTCCAGGAAGGTAGGGATTTTTGTCTCTTTGCTTCTAGCTTGCTGCTAATTTTCAGTGCTTAGAATGGTGCCTACCATGTGCTAAGTACTGTGTTGGGAGTATTTAATTTGCATTTTCTTATCTAATTTTCAGGAGTACCTTGTAAGTTAGGTATGTTGTCTTTAAAAGATGGGCAAATTGGCTCTGACAGGTTCAGGGCAAGCGTATGACTAATAATATTGGGCTACATGGGGAGAGCAGAGGCTTGGACCCCAGAAGCAGGATGAGTGACAGAAGGCAGGCATTGGAGTTCTAGTCCTACCTTACCTTTTCAGCTGTGTGGGGTCTGGGCAGCCCCTTCCTTCTCTGGGGTAAATGTACCTTCTACACCCAAGGGGACAGGGCTGGCCAAGTGACCCTTCTTTCAGAGGTCTCAGGTTCTGATCTATTGTCCATGTAGGACTGGCCGGAGACCGATCGGCTGCTGGGTAGTGCCAATGTGGTACCTGAGGCTCTGCAGCACTTTGCCCGGGCAGCTGCTGACTTCGCCACACATGGCAAGCTCGGGAAACTAGAGTTTGCCCGGGATGCTCATGGGCGGCCTGATGTCTCTGCCTTTGACTTCACAAGTATGATGCGGGCAGAGAGTTCTGCTCGTGTACAGGAGAAGCATGGTGCCCGCCTGCTACTGGGACTGGTGGGGGACTGCCTGGTGGAGGTGAGGACTTCCAGAGGCGCAGAATTCCCAGGTTGGGTGGGGAGGCTGCCTGATAGAGGGGATGGTAAAAGAATTGCATGCTGAAGGAAGAAGCTAAGGGCACAGTGGGTGAAAGTTGTCTGGTTTGGTAGGGCCCTCCTCCCACACTTTGACCTTGGGGCATATCTGGGCTTGGTATGCTCCTGCTGAATTCTCATTGAGCTGTTTCCTATTCCTCTGACTGTAGCCCTTCTGGCCCCTGGGCACTGGAGTGGCCCGGGGCTTCTTGGCAGCTTTTGATGCAGCCTGGATGGTCAAGCGGTGGGCAGAGGGTGCTGAGCCCCTAGAGGTGTTGGCTGAACGGTGAGGCCTGAGTTGGGGGAATAGTGCAGGCAGGGTGGAATAATGGAACAAGGTCAGGAAGAGGGGCAGGGGGGCACTGAGGGAACAGATGGGGGCATGGGAAAAAGGGACTATAAGAACAGTTGGCAGTTTCCAAGGCATGCATGCTGACAGGTGCCCTCCCCTTCGTGCTCCTACCCCCCAACCCTACTCTCACACCCTCAGTGAGAGCCTGTACCAGCTTCTGTCACAGACATCCCCGGAAAACATGCACCGCAATGTGGCCCAATATGGGCTGGACCCAGCCACCCGTTATCCCAACCTGAACCTTCGGGCTGTGATGCCCAATCAGGTCAGACTCCCCCAACACTCCCACCAGGCTTCCCAAGTCAGCTTCCTTCTCCCAAGCCAGGCCTTTCCTGCCCAGTCATTGCCCCTGCGGGTCAGTCCTACTCCAAGTGGGTCCTAACCTCATGGGCCGAGGGGCTGTGTGGTCAGCTTCCTTGAGACCTGGGTGGGGGGGCTGCCTTAGGTACGAGACCTGTATGATGTGGTGTCCAAGGAGCCTGTGCAGAAGAGTGACAAGACAGATGCAGGGAAACCACCCACTGGTGAGCAGGCCATCTCCCTGGGGGATGTCCAAAATATGTCCCATCCAGTGTGACACAGCAGCAATCTGAGTACTGCAGTCTTAGGACCTAGTAGTATGCTGGGATGCTCTGTTTGGTGGGGTAGTTTGGGGCCTCTGAAGAGTTAGATGGGCAGCGTAGCCCTGAGGAGCAGCTGTTTGCCAGTCATCTGGAAGTATTTCCATGTATTGTCAAGCTGTACTGCACTGCCCTTGGCTCTTCTGCCAGCCCCTCCCAGCCTTGCAAACCCCCAAACACCTTTACTGAGCCTCCAAGCCTCCAAGCTACCCCCTCAGCTTGCAGCTCTATGCCCTCTATGTGGCCAGTAAGGATGGAGGTGCTGCTGGCAGTGAGTGTTAGGCTGGTGCCCCTGGATGGGTGGGTGAGTCCCTGACTCTAGCCCCCACACAGATTGCCACACCCAGCATCTGGGCTGTGCACAGGTTTAGGCAGAGGGGGCCTTGAGCACAGCACAGTCTTCCCTCCCAGGGTCAACAGGCACCCAGGATGACCTGCTACACTGGTGCCAGGAGCAGACAGCTGGGTACCCCGGAGTCCATGTTACTGACTTGTCTTCCTCCTGGACGGATGGTCTAGCTCTGTGTGCCTTGGTGCACCGACTGTGCCCTGGCCTGCTGTGAGTTGGGAATTGGTATGGGGATCCCCAGCAGACAGTACTGCTAGCATGCCTTTGCCCCTCTGCCTCTTGGTAGGGAGATCATCATGCGGAGTTAGTACCCGAGCCGAGTCCCAGTTCCACATTTACACATAAGCACCCCCTACACATAGCTTGCCTCCCAGGAAATGGTATTCCTACCTGACCTGCCTGCCTGCCTGCCATGGAACCAAATGCATTCAGATAGGGGTGGGCCCCCAAGGCCCACAGTGGATGTCATTGTTGAGGGGCAAGGGCTTGAGGGAGGAAGTGGAGAGAAAAACCTTATGTGCCCTCACCTCCCTTATGGTTCCCCTAGCCCATGCCTGTCGTCCCTTGCCTCCTGCTGGCCTTAACTCCCCACCCTTCTCCACCAGCAGCGACAGATTCTTGTCTCCCATTGGCTTCTCTCTCTGGCATCCCACAGGGAACCCTCGGAGCTTCAAGGGGTCGGGGCTCTGGAAGCAACTGCCTGGGCACTGCAAGCAGCAGAGCATGAGCTGGGCATCACACCAGTGTTGTCTGCACAGGCAGTGGTGGCAGGCAGTGACCCACTGGGCCTCATTGCCTACCTCAGCCACTTTCACAGTGCCTTCAAAAGCATGCCCCACAACCCAAGTGAGCTGAAGGGAAGAGGGGGGGACAGGGATATGAGAGGGAGAGAGGAGGAGGTAACTTCTGAGGATCTATGTGGGTGGGAGAGAGACTGTTTGGAAGTGCAGTATTGACCCCTCATCAATCCTGACACCCAAATTCTGCCTGCAGGTCCTGTTAGCCAAGTCTCTCCAGGTACCTCCAGTGCTGTACTATTCCTTGGCAAACTCCAGAGGACCCTGCAAAGGACCCGGACCAAGGTGGAGAATGTGAGGCAGGGTTGGGGTTGGGTTGGGGGTGTCCAGTGAGGTCTCTGGGATAATGGAGAGGACATTCAGAATGGGGAAAGGGGAGACCTGGGACTCAGGGACTCATGTTTACAGCTATAGAATTTGTTGCAGGAAAATGGGGAAGATACTGGTGGCAAGAAGCCTCGCTTGGAGGTAAATGCAGGCAGGGGTTAGGATAGTTCCCTTCCCCATATCCTATTCCCCTTCCCTGACCTGTTCCCTCCATATCTTGCCCTCCACCCCAGGTCCTGTAGCCCCCATCCTATCTCCCTGACTAGTCTCAGTCCCTTCCCTTCCAGCCCCCCCCCCTTTTTTTTTTGGTGCTGGGGATCAAACCCAGGGCCTTGTGCTCACAAGGCAAGCACTCTACCGACTGAGCTATTTCCCCAGCCCCAACTATCTGCCCAGCCCCGCTTCCAGCCCTTTTTCATGTGCATACATCCCCTCCCCAGCCAATCCTGTCTGAGCACTTAACTCGATTAGGTAGAGGCTGAGACTCCAAGTACCGAGGAGCCACCTGTCCCTGAACCCAGTGTACCTCTGACACCCCCATCCCAACAGGAGGTAAGAGCCAGGGTGGTGTCTGCAGGCAGAGGCCTGGGGAGGGCAGGGAAGGAGTGTTGCAGGGAAAGGGAAGAACTTTGTAGCTAGTGTTGGCTCCACCTGACCTGTGTCCTGGTAATCTGTGCAGGCCAGTGCTGGAGACCTGTGTGCACTCTGTGGGGAACACCTTTACATTCTGGAACGCTTCTGTGTGGATGGCCATTTCTTCCACCGGAGCTGCTTCCGTTGCCATACTTGTGAGGCCACATTATGGCCAGGTGACTATGGGCAGCATCCAGGAGATGGTAAGTGACCTGGGAGACGGCTAGAACTTAGAGCCTGGTGGGGTGGGGGATGGGGATGCAGAAGAAGGAGCTTGAGGGTGGAGAGGAAAATGGATGCTGGGTATGAAGTGGGAACAGGCTCAGCATGGCACTTTCTTTCCCTGAGCTTGAAGTCTCTGTCCCCTCCAAAGCTCCAGATGTGGGGTTCTAGGGAATCAGGAGGCTGGCAGAATTTCGTCTGCAACTCCACTGTCCTGTGGCCTCCACCTTCCCTGATAAATTCTTGAACATCTGGCACTGAGCTCTTTATTCCTGATGTCTCTACTCTTCTCAGGACATTTCTACTGCCTCCAACATCTGCCCCAGCCAGGCCATAAAGAGGGTGACAGTGAAAGAGGATCTGAGAGCCTGGTAAAAACTGAATGTGTATGTGTGTGTGTGTGTTGAGGCATAGGAAGGAGGAAAGGGGATTTCAGCCCAGAAATCTGCTGGGGTTTAAATGAATGCTGTCCTCCACTGGACTGTAAGCTCCATGAAGGCAGGAATGTTTGTCTTATTTATTAGTTTTATTAGTGTTGTATTCCAGTATCCAAAGCACTACCTGACAATGTCTACTGGATGAAGATAAGCAAATGCCAGGGCCCACATTGGCTCAAAAGGGGTGGTTTCAACCTCCACACTGTTCAGATCCCTAACCAGACCACATGGTGGCTTTTCCAGGAGATTCTCAAACCAAAGGAGGATAGCCTGCCACTAGGCCCCTTGACTCCCACAGCCCCACAGGAGGAGGCCAGTCCTATTCCAAGCCCCAGCCAGTCTACCCGTCGACTGATCCGCCTCTCCAGCTTGGAACGCCAGCGGCTGTCCTCCCTTAACATTACCCCTGAACCAGAAACAGAGCCTCCACCCAAGCCCCCACGCAGCTGCTCGGTCTTGGCCCGCCAAGCCCTGGAGGGCAGCTTTGTGGGCTGGGGTGTGCCAGGCCAGAGTCCGCAAGGTGACTACTCTGTCCACAGATATGCCAGCCTGGGGTGTGGATGGGTTAGGAGTACTGGGATTCCTACAAGGGGATTCTTGGGAATGGAAAGGGAGGTCATGAGGATACTAGGCCATATCTCCCTCCATCTGCTTAGTTCTTAAGGCCATGGAGAAGGAGGAAGAGAGTCCTTCCTCCAGTGAAGAGGAAGAAGAGGAAGAGGAAGATGTGCCTTTGGACTCAGACTTGGAGCAGGTGATTGGCAGGAACGTGGCCACTCACTGTCCAAGCCAGCATACATACACCTAATACTCCCCACTCCCACCACAGGAGAAACCACAGCCCACTGCCTCCTCTTGGAATGTCCTCCCACCCTCTGACTTTTATGCCTCCAAGTCTCCATCTTGTCTACCAGAACTTAGCCCACTTCCAGCCTCTTTTCTCCCCTTCCAAACAGAGCTTCCCCTACTCTTATGCACTTCTACTCCTGACTGGCCCAACTCTCCCACAGGCTCTGCTAACACTGGCCAAGAACTCAGGCACCATGAACAAGTACCCTACATGGCGCCGGACTCTGCTGCGCCGGGCTAGGGAGGAGGAGATGAAGAGATTCTGCAAGGCTCAGGTGAGGCCAGGGGGTTGCTAGAAGTTCTCACAGGGTTGTAGTTCTGTGTCTGGATCAGAGCTCCTCCAGTACTGTTCTTGAGTAATCCGGTGACTGCTGTCTTGCACCCCTCAGACAATCCAGCGGCGACTAAATGAGATTGAGGCTGCTCTGAGGGAGCTAGAGGCTGAGGGCATGGAGCTGGAGCTTGCCTTAAGGAGCCAGAGCAGTGAGTGAAGCCAGGACACCCCTCTGCCTCCTAGAACTTTGTTTAGTCTCCAGGCTCTGGCCCAGCCACACAGCTCTACACATAGCCACAATAACTTTTTCTCATCACCCCTAATCCCACTCCTGTTTCCCTAGCTCGAGGTCTTGTGACCATCCCAACCCTTCTTCCTTCTTACTAGGTTCCCCAGAACAGCAAAAGAAACTCTGGTTAGAACAGCTGCTACATCTCGTGCAAAAGAAAAACAGCCTCGTGGCTGAGGAGGCTGAGCTCATGATCACGTAAGGCACAGCAATGGTGACAGTGGCACATGAGCCAGGCCCAGCCCTGTGGGCACCCAGTATAGCTTTGCTTCTTCAATCCCTGACCCCGCAGGGTGCAGGAGCTGGATCTAGAGGAGAAGCAGTGGCAGCTAGACCAGGAGCTAAGAGGGTACATCAACCGTGAAGGTAGGTGGGACCCCTCATGAACTTAGATATTGATCAAGCAACACAGTTCTCTAGTCCACATACCTCCGCAACAATCAGGAGAAAGCCAGATGGGACTTGGAAGCCCCCACACTCTTTCCAGTTCAATTAGGGCTGCACGGTTGGGTTTTTATACACAATTTCCTTCAAAAATGATGCTGCTGCTATTAACTAAAGCTAGAAAACCACTGGTGTAAAGAAACCTCCTCATTTTGCAGGCTAAGAAGCAAAGCTGAGTTGTAGAAATCACACAGGCCAGTTCCTTGTTCTGTAAGCTTCACCTTTTCCTTCAGAAACCCTAAAGACAGCAGCAGACCGGCAGGCTGAGGAGCAGGTCCTGAGGAAGCTGGTAGATGTGGTGAACCAGCGGGATGCCCTCATTCGTTTCCAGGAGGAACGCAGGCTCAGCGAGCTGGCCTCAGGGACTGGGGCCCAGGGCTAGAAAATGGTGGGCTACCTGCCTTCTACCCTACAAAGGAAACAACCTCATCCCAGGACAGTGCCACCACTGCTCATCTGGGCTGCTTGGGAGGGGACCTCACTGTTGACAATAAAAATGTTTCTGCTACAGATAGGGTTTAGGATGCGTGCTGATGGGAGTGCGGAGGTGTGCAGGGAAGGAAGACGTGTCAGAGCCCTAATGTTTACATTGTGACAATCACACTAATCCTTGGTTCTCATCACTGCCTCTATGAGGAAAAAGGCAGAGCCACTAGTATGTCAAGCTTTATTGATCCTCAGCTCTGTCTCCCATCCTGTCCCAGGAGCAGGGCCAGCTGAGCCTCTGAGCTCAGGTCCTGGGCCTCCCTTTCCCTTCCCAGCACATGCTGGAGCTCAGTCTGGACCCTACACAAGCCTTTGGCCTCCTGCATGTGGAAGAGGTAGACTGCACCTGCCCCCAGCACCAGTCCTACATTGGGGGTCCAGAGTAGTATGGCCACTTCCCTGGCCCCTTCTTCTGCTGCCAGGACACACAGCAACACCAGGAGAAGCAGCCCCACACCAATCACATTGCCAGCGAAGGCAGCCCACCAGCGAGCTTGAGCTATGCCTAGCCCCAGCTCGGTCCAGGCCTCTCTCAGCACACTGATCAATGGTAACCTCCCTGCTGGTCCTAGAACAAAGCAGGGCAGTGGGGTGAGAGAAGGTCAGTGAAGGGCTGCCTTGAGGTGGTGAAGAGCCCAGGGAAAGGGTGGGTGACTCACCATGGATAAAGCTGGGGTTTTGCTGGAGGGGACTATGTCTCACACACAGAGTTGCCATGAGGGCCTCATGATCAGAGAGGGGGGTGCCATTGTAGGGGCCGTGGCCTGTAGTAGATTTGAGAGTCTTACAGGAGATGTAGAATCCAGAAACTGCCTATGAAAAGCAAGGACCAGAGAGAAGCTTATATTGGAGGGCCTCCTCCCAGAGAACCAGCTCCCAGTATCCCATTTTCTAGCCATCAGTAATCTAAGACTAGACCACCGGAACAAAGGATAGAATAGACTGGTGACAGACAAGTAGACACAGTAAGGGAAGGCATGCTGTGGGAGAGCCTGACCTTGTAAAGCACATAGTCAATGCGGATGCCAGAGGGAAATGGCCCCAGGTCCTGCCGGCTGACATAGTAGTTCTCGGGTACCATGGTATAGCCTTCTTCAAAGCCCTAGGGAATAGCTGGTTCATGGTAGGATACGGGGCAGGAGAGAGAGAGAGAGAGAAACTGGGGGTGTAGATGAGAAAACAGGTAGTTTCTCACCTTAAAGTCCTGGGTCTCGAGGTAGGCATCATGCAGTCCTGTCCACTCCTTCAGCAGGCAGCAGCCCAGATCTTTTGGGTGCATGTTGAGGTCCCCACACAAAAGAACCACATCTGCCTTCTTGGATGTGTGACTGGTGGAGCCAGATCAGTGAGGAAGGAATTCTTCCCTCACCCCCATTGCCCTAATCCTGGCCACACCTCAACCCCTGGGTCCCAACCCACTTCCCCTGTCAAGCCTAGGCTCACACACTGGATGAACTGGGCCAGTTCCCAAGCTTGGGCCACACGATGTGCTAGGTAGATGTCCTTCTGTCGGCTGTACTCGGCATGGAGCTGAGTGAGATAGATGAGATTATAGCAGATAAGACTAAGGATCCCAGGGGCCTGTCTAAATCAAGTTTGTCTGTCACTTGTTAGGGTATTTGGTACACAATGGGTGAACCTTGCCCTATTGCTACTTTAGGAAACCCTAATCCCACACCTCCTCCCGAGGCAGCATAGCCAAAGAAGTCCCACCTCAGTCCCAGGACTAGAATACTGTCCTAGCTCTAAGCACTGCCAGCCTCACTTACATGGGTTATGTAGGCATTGAGTACAAGTCCACTTAGATGAAACACCAGAAGTCCTACAGCCTTCCCACAGAACCAATCACCATGATGGATCTGCAAGCAGGAGGAGACAGGAACTCAGAATACGGCCACCTTCCTTCTGCCCAGCCCCTGTGGCTCTAGGAAGGCTGCCTCCTCTACCTTATGTTAGTGGGGGTGAGGAGGGAGGCTTACCATGTAGGGGTAGCCATTGAGGGTGTAGACATGCTGGATGATTTCCTGGATTGGGTGTTTGGAGAAGACACAGAGGCCACTGCCAATGATTCCGCTGAAAGCCAAGCCCTGCTTAATAACCAGGAAAGCAGGAAAACACCCACCCCTTTTCTCACTCCTTGTCTCCCAGCTCTGATGAGCTCCTCTCTACCGCTGGGACCAGGCAACAGTCTTTTGCAGGGGGATAAAGGAACTGCTTGATAATAGTCTGAGATGGGCTGAAGAAAGAGATGTTCTCAGTTCACCCTCTCCTGCTCCTCCTATACCCAGAGGGAGGGGTAGGAAGGTGCAGGGAAAAGGAGGGGCTGGCAGGGTCAAGAACCTCCTGGTCTGAGAACAGGTTCAGACCTGCAGGCTTCTCACCTCCTGAAGTAGTGTGCATCTGGGTAGCTGAAAGACAGTTTCTGTCTCAGGAACTGGAAGTCCTGCTCACTCCACACCTGAGGGAAGGATGAGATTGCCTGCCTGGCCTTCCCCGCAGGAGGGTGTCTCCTCCTGCACCCCCCTTCCTGACCTCCTCCCACCCTGGAATCCACACCAGAGCCGCACAACCCCACCTCCTCCAGTAGGGCCAGGTCGAAGCTCTCCATATTCAGAAAGTCTCCCAGGCGCTTCATACGGTCACAACGGTGCTTGCTCAGGTAGGGAATGCCCCTAAGGAAGGGAAGGGAGAGGCGGGCCAGGGAAGGTGACTCCCAGTACCACTGGCGTTGAGGCCGAGAAGGCGCTCTGTCGGTTCGGCTTTCCCCTACACCCAAGATCCTGGGGGCAGGAGAGGGTCGTGATCCAGATGTCAGGAAGGGCTCCCTACTTCCTCTGGCTGTGCGGGTGCGAAAGGGAAGGTGGCCCCCAGGCTGCACTCCACCGGCGAACTCACCAGCAGTTGAGGTTGAAGACCCTCAGGCGCAGAGAGAAGTTGGGCTTCATGGCGGGGAGACAGTTTGCTTTCCCCGAGACGGCCCCGGCGGGGCGAGAGCAAGGGCGGGCGAGAGATGCCTTCTCCCCGGGCGACGCGGACCCCGTGCTCCCCAAGCCCACGCGGCTCCGGCCTCGGGCTGATTCCCGTGTTACCCCGACAACCGGCCGGCTGGCCTAGATAAGGCTGCGCGCCAACCCGGAAAAGAGATCTGAGAAACCCGGCGTGCGCGGGCTGGAGAAGGCTGCGCTCGAGGCCCCTGGGGGTCCCGAGAGGGCTCCCGGGCGGGCGGCTCCTGTTCCTTTGCCCGGAAGCTTGGTTCCCTGTAGCCGCTGCCCACGAACCCCTTGGTCGGCCCCTCCTCGGCCCGGGTCGCGGTTCACCAGCAACAGGCTACAAGTTGAGGAGAGGCCCCGCCCACGCCGCCCGCCCTCCGCCCCAGCCGTCCCGCCCCCTGCTGGCGTTAGGGGCGGGGGCCTAGCGGTTGCGGTGGCAACGCGCGGTGTTTATGCTCCTGGGTTAGTCTACGAGCTCCGCCATGGACTGCTTGCAGCGGTTGCGGCCCAGTCCGGTCCAATGTAGCTCTCAGATGCCGCCAGAGCGGCCGCTGCAGGTGAAAGCGGTGGGGCTCTTCAAAAGCTCCAGCTTTCAGGTTGCGAAGTCTACTGCTGAGGTACCGGGGAAGACCCCAAACGCGGCGACCCTCCCGGCTTCCCGACCTTGCGGCGTGGATTACGCGCCTCGCTGTCTGGTGCTAGCCGAGTGGATGTTCTACTGGAGGAAGGGCGGGCTGGCTGGGACCACCCCAGGTTTCCCCTACACCCCCGGAGCATACAGGGGACACATGCGGGTCAGGGGCGGGCGTTTGGCTTGGAGAAGTGCGACCTATAAAGGGAGATCCTAGCAAAGGAAGCATTCAGAACCTTTCTGGGGGAAATGGTAATTATCACTCCTACGTATTTACATATTTTATTCCACATTAATTTTTTAAATTGAATTACAAATTTTAAAAAATTCATGACAAAATAGATTAAGTTAAAATGTTACTCTCTAGTGGCTTTTTACAAACTCCCCAAGTGATTTTCGAAAACTATCTCTTGGTAAGTTTCTTTTTTAAAAAATTTCTATAACAATGACTGCATTCTGGCAGAATTAAATGCTTCACAGATATCTTAATAAATAGCCCACAAGTGCTTTGAACAATCCCAAAATTTCTTTGTAAACCTGCAAAATGGCATGAAAAGAAACCACTGAGGGCTGGGGATATAACTCAATAGGTAGAGTGCTTGTCTTACATGCACAAGAGTCTAGGTTCAATCCCCAGCACCAAAAAAGAAAGAAACTGAAGAATTTGGCCAGGTCAGTCATACTGCCAACGTATGAAATGTTGAAATGTAGCATTCCACTGGTCTTTGGGGTTTGCTCCTGAAATAATATATATGTCAAGTTTCTCTCCAAAGCCTCACTAGACCCCGCAACCACACCTTATTGGTGTTTTTATCTACCAAAGTATCCAGCTGGATATTGGATAACAAAATGTTTCCATACAGAATTTATCTTAAGGAATCCCTGCCTTCTTCCCTGCTCCAGAATCTACAGAGTAAGAGTTTGTAATTATATCAAATCAGAAAAATAATTTGCGAAATAGGTAAAGTTTACATCAAAGTGAAGAAAACAGTTGTGGGAATGTCTGTAACAATGATACATGGATCATCAAAAGAAGCAGAAATTATGAGCTGATGGGGCCAGTAATATTTCATATTCAAAGTTGTATTTAATAAGTTTAGAACATTCTTGTTTTTCTTAACTCCTGTTCTAAAGGCACACGTTTTCTATGCCTACTCCACACTGTAGAGAAAGGGCAATTTTTTTTTTTTCTGTGAAATCCAGGTAGTAAATATAAGTGGGTCATAGAGTCTCAGTCACAACTATTCAATTTTGTCCTGATGTTATAAAAGTATCCACAGATATATAAATGAATGATGGTGTTCCAACAAAGCTTTATTATGAACACTCAATTTTCACATGACATGAAATATGACTCATCTTTTGATTTTTTTCAATCATTTATAAATCTAAAAATTAATCTTGGCTTTCAGGCCTTTACAAAATAGGCAGTGGACCAACCCCTGCTACAGAAAACACTAAGAAAACAACATCTTTAATATATTGATAATGTAATTTCACCTTTCTTAAGTTTTTGTCTACTGTATGCTATCAAATATGAAAACATATCAGTGTAAATTCAGTTAGTTCTGTCTTAATAGAGATTATGTAAATATATTCCTGGTATGATCATTTCTGAGCAATCACGGATGGCTGATTCCACTGACAAAGATTTAGATTCATAAAAGGTAAGGATAAGTACATATATTTTAATTTGGACGTAGTTGATTCCAGACCAAATACTAAATTATGAAAAACTATGATGTGCTTAATTTGAGTATGACTAGGTTTGCTGGTTATTCCTCAGTTAGAAACAGCAGTCATCCTGTAGGATTGTGTCAAACAGAGCACAGCAACTGGAACTGAGAAACCAGACATGTCATTTTTGTTGGATACAGCGGTCTAGGAAGAAAATGGCCCTACCACTGTTTTCCTCTTTTGCTATCCTGAGTACCAAAGTAGGACACTCACGTCCTGGATTTCTTGCCCTTGGAATACTCGCCTCTGATGAAGTGTGCCAAGCTAGTGCCCTTACTTGACAAGGTGCCCACTCCAGCAGCTATTACTTTTTCCCTGTTGGCCCCACCACTTAGACCTGCTTGGAAAAGTGAGGCCTAATTGTTACTTGGTTCTGCTGCCTTCTCTTGCTTTAGAGGGGAGCACAGTGAAACTAATATCAAAAATAAAACTTTTTTTGACAGGAATTGCTAACCTGTAAGAATTTTCTGTAGCCTAACATATGTAAGGCTTTGGGTATTATCCCCAGTACCACCTAAATAAATAAATACATTTTTTTCTGTGATTCATACAATAAAGTATATGTTCAACCAAAACATACTTAATACTAAACCTACACTCTACACCTAAATTTATTTAGTATTTACTTTTTCCTAAGGGGTATAACCACAGTACCCTTTTTGATCTCCTTACATCAATGAATTATAGCAATGATATTTACTTTTCATTCAAGTAAAGTATCTAGATCCATTGAGGTTTAGCAGGATTTTAAGGAAAAATTAGTCCTGAAAGAAGATCACAGAACTATTGCCATAAACTCTTTTGTAATTCAGTTGTCATGAGTGAATGGTCCACCAGGTGCCAGATGTGATAGTAGATGGACATATAGAAGGCCAAGACAGTTCTCACCCTCAGGAGCTTATATCATAGAGGTCAGAGGTCAATAAGCTTGTGTCCTAGTGTGGACCAGGAATTGACTTGTAGGGACATCTGGGAGGAGGACAGGGCATCTCAGTCAGACTGTGGCCTATATGCTTCATAAAACTTCTGGAGACCCCATAAAAATTTGGACAAATGTTTTTGACTTTAAAAGAGAGCTCACTTTAAACTAATTATTGTATTTTGAAACCTAGAGTCTGAAGATTAATTATCCATCCAAATTTGAAGATCCTATAATGGTTCCTCTTCAAGAATTTGCGTGGGATCAATATCTGCAGGAGAAAAAAAGGGTAAAGGATATTGGGACGTGGGGGATATTAACAACAAGCAAAATTCAGCCTGAATTATCATTTTGGGAACAAAATGCAAGTTATTTTAATCAAATCTGATTTTATTTTTCTAAATAATGTGCTTTTCCTAAATTATTTCAATCATTTTACCAGATGGATTTTTTTAAAAACTAAAATATTTACCAGATTTTCCCATGGAGAGCATATGATAAAGGTGAGTTTAAAATTTTCAGTGGTGTTTTTTTTATCCCTGCTGATGGTTACCCCCTTTCTCTGTATATCACTTCCTGTGACACCCTGGCACTCAAGTTGCTGTCGCCTGGCTCTTACTCTGGAAGGAACAGGTGTTGTACATCATACAGATAGCAAAGGGTTTGTGTGGTGTTGTTGCCCAGAGGTACTTTTGTTTTTTGTTTTATCTATCTATCTATCTATCTATCTATCTATCTATCTATCTATCTATCTATCTATCTATCTTTCTATCTATCTATTCTAATTATTTATTCTAATTCTACATGACAATAGAATGCATTTTGACACATCATACATAAATGGAGCATAACTTCTCATTTGTCTGGTTGTACATGATGTAGAGTCACACAGGTCATGTAATCACATATGCACATAGGGTAATAATGTCTGATTCATTCTACTATCATTCCTACTCCCATTCCCCCTCTCCTCCCTTCACTCCCCTCTGTCTAGTCCAAAATACCTCTATTCCCCCCACACACACTTATTGTGAATTAGCATCCACATATCGGAGTAAACATTTGGCCTTCTGTTCTTTGGGATTGGCTCCCAGAGGCACCTTTATGACAGTTACCCAGTTCTCCCAGGACACCCTATCTCGGTTGGTGCTTCTTTCTCCCCATTCTCCCTTCTGCAATTACTCTTGGAGAACCCCAGTCTTCAGGGCTAATGGAACTTTTCCAGGAATATAGAGATAGATTTCCTCTTGGGTGCCACCCTGGTCTGTTGGTAGTTGCTGCCTGGAACATGTGATAAAGAGAAAAGAAGGTGGCAACCTGGCTCAGCAATCTCTCATGTTGGGGAGTGTGGAAAGGGTTCTACTTCCTGCTTGTTGTTCCTGGTCTAATCCTGTAGAGAATCCCAGTGCTGGTTTCCATTCCCCACCCTGTCTCTCCAGTGGATGATGAAATTTCCATTTCCCACTCAGAGCAGTTTCAATTGTTCAGTGCTTGGTTGCACAAGGATATCCTGTGATCCTGTAATTAAGTACCATATAAGTAGTGTTGCTTTATAAAACCACTTCACTCTCCCTTCAGTCACATGAATGGTACAAGACTGAGTCAAGAATAGGCGGGGTGCAGTGGTGCACACCTGTAATCACAGCGGTTTGAGAGGCTGAGGCAGGAGGATTGTGAGTTCAAAGCCATCCTCAGCAACTTAGTGAGGCCCTAAGCAACCCAGTAAGACCCTGTCTCTAAATAAAATATAAAAAATGGCTGGAGATGTGACTCAGTGGTTAAGTACCTCTGGGTTCATTCCCCGGTACCAAAAAAAAAAAAGAATAGTATTTGTTAAGTCTCATCATACTTTCATAGCCATTTTCATAAGAATTCACAAGAACACTTACACACACACACACACACACACACACACACACATACACATTCCTTACACAACTAGGGTTATCAGAGGTCCTAGTTTGCCTGGGATAGAGATTTCTTAAAATGTAGGACAGTCACAGGCAAACTGGAACAGTTCATTACCCTGAGAATACATTTTTAAGCAATACATTTTTTAAACTTTTTATTATCAAACATGATACTGCCTTCCAGCCTCATGCTTCTGCCTATAGGAAAACTGTGATCTCAGGGTCTGGATTGCACCTGCTCCTCTTGTACATTCCCACTGTTCTCTAAAGACCAGTTAAACAGGCATAGTGGCACATGCCTATAATCCCAATGACTTGAGGGGGCTGAGGCAGGAGGATCACAAGTTCAACCTGGGCAACTTAGTGAGACCCTGTCTTAAAATTAAAAAATAATTTTTTTAAAAAAGAGGATTGAGGATGTCCTCAGTTGTCAAGCACCCCTGGATTCCATCCCATCCCCAGTACTCTAGTACTGCCAAAAACACAAACAAACTTCTCTCCCTCTCCATTTTGGGCTACCTGGAGGTGATTTGTACTCTTCTCCTCCTGCCTTTCTCATGGGTCCAGAATGAGGCTTCCTTCCTAGTTAATCATTGGTGTTCTTGTCTCCTATACTTCATTCCTTATCCCTCCTTTCTTTCCTCTCCCACATTCATCCTCTGGATATCTGTCACTTTAACCTTCCTTTTCAGGTCAGTCTGTTGGTCCTTTTTTAATGAAAGCTTTGTGTCTTGTGTTATATTACTGCATCTTAGTACATCTGGTCATCAATTCATTGGGCCAATTGGCCTTATGCTTGAGCAGAATATAATGCCCCTCTCAGGGGATGGCTTCAGATCTTTGGAAGGGCCTCTCTCTCCCCTTTAAAAAAGGCAGCATCATAGGTCTTGGATAAAAAGACCTAGAAAACACCAGGTCCAGCCTGCCTCTTAAGGCAAGCAAAGAGTCTCCTTATGTACAGAAGAGACAGAGACAAGACATTTACATCTTCTGCCTCCAAATAAAATGTACCATTGATTGCATTTCTCCCATAAGGCAAACTAAAATGTCCATAATTAGATTTTTGTCTCCCTTTTTGGGTTTTGGGTCTGGTAAATTGAATATTCCAGAAACTATTGACACATAGTTTCTATCAGTGATTTATGGTAGAGCATGAAGTTTATTCTCTGCCAGGAAGCAGGTTTTGAGAGGAGCATGGGAAACAAGCAGCAGGATATTAAATCTTCTGAGAGAAGCTGGGAATGGCCAAGTTGGCAAGTTGGAGGCAAACTGTTCCCTCAAACTCTTATTTTTCTAAGTATGATTTCCAGACCAGCAGCATCAGCATCCCCTGGGATGTTTAGAAATGCAAATTCTCAGGTCCCATCCCACAGTTAGATAGTCAGGTGGGCCTTAGGAATCTGTGATTCCAAAGCCTGCTACAGTTTGAGAATGGCTGTACCAAGTTATTCATGGTTTTCTAGGGCTGGCACTGGGTAATGATAAAGCAGATCTCAGAGAGGATGTAACTCAGTGGCCATGCACTGAGGATCAGAAGGTTGACCAGCAGCGTTGTGTGGATGAAAACACTTAACACACTTCATTTTGAGGGTCCTCTTCACTGTCTGATTGGGTTCTGGAAATCCCTGCTGGCCTCTCAGGAGGTATTTTCCTAAAGGTGAGTCCTCCACCTCCGTACCAAAAAAATCATCTTAATTCTTTACATTGAAAATCATACCTTAGCTGGGCATGGTGGTGCATGCCTAAAATCCCAGGGGCTCAGGAGGCAAAGCAGGAGGATTGCAAGTTCAAAGCCAGCCTCAGCAACTTCGTGAGGCCCTAAGCAACTTAGCAAGACCGTCTCAAAATAAAAAAGTAAAAAGTGCTGGGAATGTGGCTCAGTGGTTAAAGTGCCCCTGGGTTCAATCTCTGGTACAGAAAAAGAAAGAAAGAAATATAATCATCCCTTTCCCAGAATCACTAACCTTCCCAAGCAGGCACGCAGTAAAATGTTTGGTAAATGAAGATGTCAACTGCTGTTTTCTTCCCCCCCCCCCATGATATTGGAGATTAAAACCAGGGGCATTCTACTCCTGTGGTTCTACCACTGAGCTACATACATCTGTACACCTTTATTTTAGGACAACGTCTCACTAAATTGCCAAGACCACCCTCAAACTTGTGATCTCCTGCCTTAGCCTCCAAAGTTGCTGTGATCACAGGTGTATGCCACAGTGCCTGGCCAGAGTTGCATTTTGTTTATGAGTTAACATAATAAGTATACTCAGCATATAATGACTTTTATTACCAGAATTACTGTCTATCTTCTATGATTATAACCTTTTTAAGATTACTTTTTAAAATCATTCTGTACTTTCATGATGTTTGATTCTTTAAAATGTTCTTAAATTCTCTTTCACAGCCGACCTCTGAAAGATGATAAAAGAATATTTTTTAAAAATATTCAATCCTAGAGTTGACAAATTCAGTCCTAGAGTTGATCCCAAGCTCTGGCTTATGGATAGCAAGTTTTCATTTGTTTTCTTTCCTTTATTGCTCTTTTTTTTTTTTTTTTTTCTTTTCCTGTAGGAACTCAAGGATGAAACATGGGAATATTCTTCCAATGTGATGTGTTTTATTAATGATAAATTCCTGGGTGATGCATCTGATCTGCAGAAATGGGCTCACAAAGTGTGGGATATAGTTGATGTTAAGCCCCCTGCACTTTATGAGGCACTTACTATGGATTATTCCACAAAATTCTTAAGAGACACCAAGGCAAGTTACATTGTTTTTTTTTTTTTTACAAAGTAAAATAGTGGAATTTTTTTTATCATTTATGTTGTAATTTTGCTCTGAAACCTTGTTAGAGTAACAACTGTCACCACTTGGAAGTCATTTCAAGCCTATGGTGGCCTGTGTACACAGGGAGACACATTGCTAGGATCTGAGCTGTGCAAAGGCAAAGACCTTATTTTATGGATCCTCATTTAACTGCTACCTTGAACAGAAATGAAACATAGTGGGTGCTCAGTGAATGTTGGGTTGAATAAGCAGTGCAGTTTGAGAATGCTAGAAACTGGTATGTGTGGAGGAATTTAATGTTCAAGGGACAGGAATTTGAAAGTGTGTGGTAAATTCTGGGAATGACAGGGGACAACAAGGAAGCCATAATTAGTAGGAAATGAAGCAAGGAAGTGAGAATATCAACAGCACCAAGCTACTTAAGGAGAAAAGATGTATTGAAATGATGTTGGTCATCTGCCAGTTGACAGGAAAGCTGGAGAACCTGCTTTGAAAAACAGGTGGGAACCAAGGAAAGCCAGATAGATAAAAACATGGCCAGAGTTATGTGGCAGGAATGTGTGGCCAGGATGTTGCTGCAGGCAGATGCTGCTGGCCTTGAGTTCACAGAGCCACCTTCATTGAAACCTGGACTGCCCTTTTATCTCCGCACCACTCCTTGGAGCTTAAAGGCCCCAGGCAGGAGGACTTGTCTGGCAAGCTCAGGTCATATGCCCACAACCTGGTTGTCACAGGGTGGGAGAGAGGGAGAATTTGACCCCTTTAGGTTCTAGTGAGGACAGTGGAACCCTAGAGGGAGCTCCCCACTAGAAAGTGTGTTCAGATGTTAAGAACAGGGGGAAAAAAACAATAGATCCTAAAGATAGGCTAAGTCCAGATTGATTTACTGTCCATTCTGAACCAAGAAGTCAGATTTTATCCAGAAGGAAACCAAGGCAACAGAATTTTTCATAAAGAAAATGACATATATCCTCTTCGCTGTTTTGGAAAAAATTTTAGTACTGTGCCAAAGCAGACTGGTAGCAGAGTAGTCTTTTGGAAAGTTGCTGTAGTGGCATGGACTGGGAATAATGAAAGCCTGGATTAATTGGTGGCAGTGAGGATGGAGGTCCTTGATTCCAGAGAAAAGCCTGAGATGTTTTGTAGAGGATAGACTTTTCTTGCTGAGTCAAACCCAGGGACTTGTTTACTTCCAGGTTAGAACCATAAGCTAGACAAGAATGTTTATGTGTTTGGTTGCTGGTGTGTTGCATTTATTAGATCTCTTCATCAGCATTTTCAGAATTATGTACTCTTGACAACCACCTAAAGATAATCTATTGATAAACAGGGACATTCAGTCATGCCTGAATGAACCTGTTCATTTTCTCAATCAACTTTGATTTTCAGTATAACCTCTTTTTCCTCTTAAGTCTGTGAGGTTTACTATATTATGTCTCCCATTCATCAGTTATAATATTCTCTTTTATAATTAAGAACTTGTCCAGAAACCGAGAGACTCTAACAAATTAATTATAATTAGTGTTAATGTAATACTTCATGGCTGGATGCCAGATAGCACAGTATATTATTTCAGTCTTTCAATTTAAAAAAAGGTTAGAGTGACATAAATAATATGACATATTTTAAGGTGATATCATTTATGTTTCCCAGATTCTTAAGAAAGAGGTCAGGCCAAGTTATTCACCTCATTAAATAGGGGGACAGTTTGGTATATTTGAGTATGGTGTCCAAGATTTAGAACACTCCACTGGCTGTGCTGTGGCCCCCTGACTGAATTCTATAGTAATGAAGACTTGTATTTTCAGTTTGGAGGCTTCTTTAATGGGCTGGACAAAGTCTCATAAGTGGTCGTTTCTACTGGAAAAGGATACCAAGTGAAAACAAAAGCTGGAGGCATCTGTGCATGTAAGAGAATTATTGAGGATGACTCAGAAGCTCAGCCTCCTTCTCTTCCCTACCCCTAGTGTCATACCTCCTGTAGATATAGAGGCCTCATTTTTCCACTTGGAAAGCTAATCTGTGCTGTGAATGGCTCTAGCTAACTAATCTGTGCTCTGAAAATCAGAACATCTGATAACCAAATCCATAGCACTCAGGATGAATGTTTTCTCAGAACTATTCAGGAAAGAAAATAGAAGTAGAAAAGAATTCCCATCTGTTTCTTTTCCCAAAGGAACTGACCAAATCTCCCTTTCCTCATGGAATCTGTGATGTAGTGGACAGCTAGGCTTCGTGTTCTCATCTTGTGTGATCAGTTAACATTTTTCAAAGTGTCATTACTGAAGGGTTTTAAAAATGTATAATGAAAAACAAAACTTTTAAAAATATGTCATGTGGATTGTTAAGACTTAGTAAAGAAAATAAAATGACTTTTTCATTCATTTGATTTTGCGGTTGTTATTCATTGATAATGCCATTGAAGTTTTATCACTGAAAACATGTCTGCTATGTTTTTGGTCATTTCTATAACTTTCTTACAGGATATTGACCTGCATTATCTTTTTCTCTCTAATTTTAATAGCATGTTTTTGTATTCTTGGACATTAACATTAATTTTTATCCAATTGGACGCTTGATTTTTGAGGTAAGAGGATGTTGCCTTTTTAAAAAAATAATTTGGGAGGCATCTGTGATTGTTGAAAAGTTAAAACACCTAATCTTTGAAATTTTCATCTTTATTATGTAGCTATATTGTGATGCATGTCCCAAAACGTGTAAAAATTTTCAGTTCCTGTGCACAGGAAAAGCAGGATTTTCTCAAAGTGGCATAAGATTGCATTACAAAGGTTCAATTTTTCATCGAGTGGTACAGAATGGTTGGATACAAGGAGGAGGTGAGTTTAAATTCTTACATACAACTTAATTGCAAATCCAGAATTTTATTTAGCTACTTTTATAAAATGCATATAGAATTTGATATTCTTTTATTTATTAGTGTGTATATAAAATAGTGGGTTTCCGGGATCATAGCCATATGTGCATATACAAATAATGATAATAGGTATGTGCATATAAAAGAATTTGGTTAATATTACTCTCTAATAATTAGATAGTCTTAATATTAAATTTGTATTTAAAGGATGTTTATATTGCCAAATGATAAAGATATTTGTATACTTTTATATAGATCACTAATTATTTTTTTAAAAAACTTACATTAACAGGAATATTCTAAATTAAAAAGTATGGTAACTTTTTTTAAATGCTCAACTAAATACATGAAAGTACCTAGAAACACAGAACTTTTAAGAAGCATGCTAAGAGTAGAAATTTGAAAATAGAATAAATGGGAAATTGTTCATTTCTTTTTGTTGTTATTGTTGTTCAAGAATTTTTTTTTTTTTTGGAAAGGGAATAATGAGCATGCCAGGCAAATGGCAACTGGGAGCAGGCTAACATCTCAAAGAACTCCCAGCACCTGAATTTTGGAAATACAGAGTTTATAAAGGCAAAAACCACAAGAACAATTGAGGCACATGTAGGTCAGAAAGACCCTGTTGAGACAGATATTTTGAAGAGAATTGTTCTGATTACACATTTCAGAGTCATTTTGTTATACATCCGGGTCATAGTCAGGGACCAGGGACGTGCGAAGGTCCTACTGTACTGTCAACATAGATACAGCTATCAAGAGGCTGAAAAGAAAACATTGTAAGCAAGCATACAGTGGAGTCAGGTCAGAACAAAATGATGTACTTTGGGTCTTTTCCATCTCACTTTTAATTTTAAACATTCTAATGAGTCTGTAGTATACTTCATTATGGATTTAACCTGTATTTCCCTAAAGAATAATCATTTGTATTGTGCTTTCATGTGCATATTACCTCTTCATGTATTTTCAGGGAGTATTGAGATTTTTTGGCTGTATTTGAAAAAAATTGTTCATTTCTTACCAAAAACATTACCTTGTTATCAGTAAAAAGTACTATCTGAAGGATTTGGTCTTCATTTGTGTTTCTTTTCAGGTCAATCCTTCAGCTTTCCTCAGACTAGGTGCCTGATTAACAGCACAAAATTAAATTTTGGAGGGCATTTTGGAAGATATTCCATAGGGAGAAATCAGACAGCAATTTAAAAATAATTGATTTAGTGTGGAAGGAGATTTGCTTGAACTTAATGACATATGCAGAAGCTGAAACTGGTGTTTAATTTTTTAGTATGATCTGTAACATTTTGAGGCTGATGAGGGGAGTTTATTTCAAGATTTATTCCAAGCCTTTTGCATGTAATGCAGCTATTCTTTCCTCATTCTCTGCAAAATGAGATCATATCTCAAATACTGTTATCTAATCTTAATGTTTTTTTCCACTTCACATGTGGAGTTTATCTTCCCAAAGAACATAAACACAGAAAATTTTTGGAGTCTTCCTAGTCTTTTATAATATTGTTAAATGGTTTTAATTCCCCATTGGTAAACATTTTGATTATTTTCAGTTTTTTGTTTGTTAGTGTGAGACAATCCTTAAGGGAACCAATATCAGGGCTCCTAATTTTTTGAGGGGAGGGGCAGGTACCAGGGTTTGAACCCAGGAGTGCTTTACCACTGAGGGCTCCTGGTTCTGAGCCTGGCAGTGACTCTCCCAGACCAGGATCTCAGATGCTACATTTTGTTTTCTTTTTTATTAAATTCCCGCAGAGCAAGACTTGGGAAAAGTAGGTCATATTATTTGTTTGGGGTTTTTGTTTGTTTATTTATTTGCAGTAAAATTTCCAAATAGTAAAGTACATACATTTTGAGAGTGAGGCAGCCATGTTAAGAAGAGTTTGAAGAATGAGTTTGGGAGGGTTCCCTCCGCTTCTATTTCATGGAATACTTTGAGGAGTATTGGAATAAGCTCTTCTTTAAAGGTTTTGTAGAACTTGGCTGAGAACCCATCTGGTCCCGGACTTTTCTTTGTTTGTAGGCTTTTGATGATCTCTTCTATTTCATTGCTTGAAAGTGATTTATTTAAGTTGTGTATGTCCTCCTCGTTCAGTTTAGGTAATTCATATGTCTCTAGAAACTTGTTGATGTCTTCGAGGTTTTCTGTTTTGTTGGAGTATAGATTTTCAAAATAGCTTCTAATTATGTTTTGTATTTCACTCGTGTCTGTTGTGATATTTCCTTGTTCATTCCAAATTTTAGTAATTTGAGTTTTCTCCCTCTTTGTTAGTGTGGCTAAGGTTTATCAATTTTCTTTATGTTTTCAAAGAACCAACTATTTATTTTGTTAATTTTTCCGATTGTTTCTTTTGTTTCAATTTCGTTGATTTCGGCTCTGATTTTAACTATTTCCTGTCTTCTACTACTTTTGGTGTTGGTCTGCTCTTCTTTTTCTAGGGCTTTGAGCTGTAGTGTTAAGTCGTTTATTTGTTGATTTCTACTTCTTTTGTTGAATGCACCCCATGAAATAAATCTTCCTCTAAGTACTGCTTTCATAGTGTCCCAGAGATTTTGATATGATGTGTCTTTGTTCTCGTTTACTTCTAAAAATTTTTTTATTTCCCTCCTGATGTCTTCTGTTATCCATTCATCATATAATAGTGTATTATATAATCTCCAGGTATTGGAGAAGTTTTTCTTTTTTATTCTGTCATTTATTTCTAATTTCAATCCATTATGATCTGATAGAGTACAAGGTAGTATCTCTATCTTCTTATATTTGCTAACAGTAGCTTTGTGGCATAAAACATGGTCTATTTTAGAGAAGGATCCATGTGCTGCTGAGAAGAAAGTGTATTCGTTCTTTGTTGGATGGTATATTCTATATAAGTCGGTTAAGTCTAATTGTTGATTGTGTTATTGAGATCTATGGTTTCTTTATTCAATTTTTGTTTGGACAATCTATCCAGTGGTGAGAGAGGTGTGTTAAAATCGCCTAGTATTATTGTGTTGTGGTCTATTTGATTTCTGGAATTGAGAAGGATTTGTTTGACGTACATGGATGAGCCAATGTTCGGGGCATAGATGTTTATGATCGTTATGTCTTGCTGATTTATGCTTCCCTTAAGCAGTATGTAATGTCCTTCTTTATCCCTTCTGACTAGTTTTGGCTTGAAGTCCACATTATCTGAAATGAGGATGGATACTCCAGCTTTTTTGCTGTGTCCATGTGCATGATATGTTTTTTCCCATCTTTTCACCTTTAGTCTATGGGTATCTCTTTCTATGAGATGAGTCTCTTGCAGGCAGCAAATTGTTGGATTTTTCTTTTTAATCCATTCTGCCAGTCTATGTCTTTTGATTGATGAGTTCAGGCCATTAACATTCAGGGTTATTATTGTGATATGATTTGTATTCCCAGTCATTTGACTCATTTTTGACATGATTTGGTTTCCCCTTTATTTGGCTATTCCTTTAGGCTCGTTCATCCTGTTGCTGATTTGCATCGTTGTTTTTCATCTCTTCCTCATGGAATATTTTGCTGAGAATGTTCTGCAATGCTGGCTTTCTTTTGTTTATCATGGAAGGATCTTATTTCATCATCAAATCTGAAAGTTAAGTTTTGCTGGGTATAAGATTCTTGGTTGGCATCCATTTTCTTTCAGGGCTTGGTAAATGTTGTTCCAGGCCCTTCTAGCTTTTAGGGTCTGGATTGAAAAATCTGCTGATATTCTTATTGGTTTTCCCCTGAATGTAATCTGATTCTTTTCTCTCGCGGCCTTTAAAATTCTGTCTTTATTTTGTATGTTAGGTATTTTCATAATAATGTGCCTTGGTGTGGGTCTGTTGTAATTTTGTATATTTGGAGTCCTATAAGCCTCTTGTACTTGGTTTTCCATTTCATTCTTCAGATTTGGGAAATTTTCTGATATTATTTCATTGAATAGATTGTTCATTCCTTTGGTTTTTTTCTCTAAGCCTTCCTCAATCCCAATAATTCTTAAATTTGGCCTTTTCGTGATATCCCATAATTCTTGTAGATTCTGTTCATGATTTCTTACCATCTTTTCTGTTTGGTCAACTTTGTTTTCAAGATTAAATATTTTGTCTTCAATATCTGAGGTTCTGTCTTCCAGGTGTTCTATCCTATTGGTATGCTTTCTATGGAGTTTTTAACTTGGTTTATTGTTTCTTTCGTTTCAAGGATTTCTGTTTGTTTGTTTTTCAGTATCTCTAACTCTTTATTGAAATGATCTCTTGCTTCCCGTATTTGCTCCTTTAGCCAATATCACCCTGATACCTAAACCAGACAGAGACACATCAAGGAAAGAAAATTTCAGACCAATATCCTTAATGAACATCAATGCAAAAATTCTCAACAAAATTTTAGCAAATTGCATATGAAAATATATTAAAAAGATAGTGCACCACGATCAAGTGGGTTTTATCCCAGGGATGCAAGGTTGGTTCAACATCTGGAAATCAATAAATGTCATTCACCATATCAAAAGACTAAAAGTTAAGAATCACATGATTATTTCAATAGATGCAGAAAAAGCATTTGATAAAATACAGCATCTCTTCATGCTCAAAACACTAGAAAAAAATTGGGGTAGTGGGAACATTCCTTAACATTGTAAAGACCATCTACGCTAAGCCCATGGCCAATATCATTCTAAATGGTGAAAAACTGAAAGCATTTCCCCTAAAAACTGGAACAAGGCAGGGATGCCCTCTTTCACCACTTCTATTCAATATCATTCTTGAGACTCTAGCCAGAGCAATTAGACAAACCAAAGAAATTAAAGGGATACGAATTGGAAAAGAGGAACTCAAACTATCCCTGTTCGCTGATGACATGATTATATATTTAGAGGAACCTGGAAATTCCACCAGAAAACTCTTAGAACTCATAAGTGAATTCAGTAAAGTAGCAGGATATAAGATCAATGCACATAAATCCAATGCATTTTTATACATAAGTGATGAATCTTCAGAAAGAGAAATTAGGAAAACTACCCCATTCACAATAGCATCGAAAAAAATAAAATACTTGGGAATCAATCTCACAAAAGAGGTGAAAGACCTCTACAATGAGAACTACAGAACACTAAAGAAAGAAATTAAAGAAAACCTTAGAAGATGGAAAGATCTCCCATGTTCTTGGATAGGCAGAATTGATATTGTCAAAATGGCCATACTACCAAAAGTGCTATACAGATTCAATGCAATTCCAATTAAAATCCCAATGATGTACCTTACAGAAATAGAGCAAGCAATTATGAAATTCATCTGGAAGAATAAGAAACCCAGAATAGCTAAAGCAATCCTCAGTAGAAAGAGCGAAGCAGGGGGTATCGCAATACCAGATCTTCAACTCTACTACAAAGCAATAGTAACAAAAACGGCATGGTATTGGTACCGAAATAGACAGGTAGATCAATGGTACAGAATAGAGGACATGGACACAAACCCAAATAAATACAATTTTCTCATACTATACAAAGGTGCCAAAAATATGCAATGGAGAAAAGATAGCCTCTTCAACAAATGGTGCTGGGAAAACTGGAAATCCATATGCAACAGAATGAAACTAAATCCCTATCTCTCACCCTGCACAAAACTCAACTCAAAATGGATCAAGGACCTTGAAATCAGACCAGAGACCTTGCATCTTATAGAAGAAAAAGTAGGTCCAAACCTTCAACTTGTTGGCTTAGGATCAGACTTCCTTAACAGGACTCCTATAGCCCAAGAAATAAAAGCAAGAATCAACAACTGGGATAGATTCAAACTAAAAAGCTTTCTCTCAGCAAAGGAAACTATCAGTAATGTGAAGAGAGAGCCGACAGAGTGGGAGAATATCTTTGCCACTCATACTTCAGATAGAGCGCTAATTTCCAGAATCTATAAAGAACTCAAAAAACTCTACACCAAGAATACAAATATCCAGTCAACAAATGGGCTAAGGAAATGAACAGACACTTCACAGAAGAAGATGTACAAGCAATCATCAGATATATGAAAAAATGTTCAACCTCTCTAGTAATAAGAGAAATGCAAATCAAAACTACCCTAAGATTTCATCTCACCCCAATTAGAATGGCGATTATCAAGAATACAAGCAACAATAGGTGTTGGCGAGGATGTGGGGAAAAAGGTACACTCATACATTGCTGGTGGGGCTGCAAATTAGTGTAGCCACTCTGGAAAGCAGTATGGAGATTCCTCAGAAAGCTTGGAATGGAACCACCATTTGACCAGCTATCCCACTCCTTGGCCTATACCCAAAGGACTTAAAATCAGCATACTACAGAGATATAGCCACATCAATGTTCATAGCTGCTCAATTCACAATAGCCAGATTGTGGAACCAACCTAGATGCCCTTCAGTTGATGAATGGATAAAGAAACTGTGGCATATATATACAATGGAATATTACTCCGCCATGAAGAATGATAAAATTATGGCATTTGCAGGAAAATGGATGAAATTGTAGGATATCATGCTAAGTGAGATAAGCCAATCTCAAAAAACCAAAGGACGAATGATCTCGCTGATAAGCGGATTAGGAGATATAAGGGGGGGTAGGAAGGTTTAGCGTTAGGGTTAGGGTTAGGTTTAGGTGGTAAGAATGGAGGAAGGAAGGACTGTATAGAGGGAAAAGAGGGGTGGGAGGGGTGGGGGGGAAGGGGAAAAATAACAGAATGAATCAAACAACATTGCCCTATGTAAATTTATGATTTTTAATTAAAATAAATTTTAAAAAAAGAATAGTTTGAAGAAAATGAGATTGCTAGAGTCACATCTAAACTTTGATATACATGTAAGTTGTACCACCTTAGATATGCACTTGGCATCTCTGAATCAATGGGGATAATTATAATAATATTACAGGTAGTGGTAAGAATTCAGTAA
Organism: Sciurus vulgaris; assembly: GCF_902686455.1. Taxonomy (NCBI): domain Eukaryota; kingdom Metazoa; phylum Chordata; class Mammalia; order Rodentia; family Sciuridae; genus Sciurus; species Sciurus vulgaris. Next base: position 55,364,114 of record NC_136467.1, read on the forward strand.
CATGGTGAATTGAAAGTGCCAAGCTGTGTAACAGTGAATCCCACTATTACATATAATTATAATGCCCAATAAAAAAATGTGGGAAAACAAAAGTGCCAAACTCTGGAAATGGGTTCCTTCAGATGTTGCCTCTGGGGCAATAGAATTAGGGAGCATAGGAGCTAAATGTGGTTTTGTGTCATGCCTTAGGATGCTTCTAGGCACTGTTACATACTCTTCAGGACCAACAGGCCCTACATGATCCACACTGCCCACCTCCCCACCTCCATCTTACTATCTTTTGACATCTCCCTCTTGCTCGCTGTGCTTCACATACGAGCTCCTCTGCTGTTCCTTAAGCACATCAAGCACAAGTGGGCCTTGAGGTCTTTTGTTTTGACACACTCCATCCAGTTGTACCTGCAGATATATCCCTTTGTTCACCAGCTTATCTGAGTTTTGCCCAGAGTGCATCTCAGCACCCTATTTAAAACTGCCACTTTATGGGGCTGGGGTTGTGGCTTAGTGGTAAAGCACTTGCCTAGCATGTGTGAAACTTTGGGTTCGATCCTCAGCATGACATAAAAATAAATAAAATGAAGTTATTGCGTCATGTATAGCTAAAAATATTCAAAAAACCCTGCCACTTTCTTCTCCACATACCTGTCCTCACCCCTTCCTTTTCACTTTCCTAAACCTTTCCTCTGCTTTATCTTTCTTCATAGTGTTTTTCACCATTGAACATTATAATAGTATGTACAACATTTCTTAGACATGCAATTATATGAACTTACTATTATAAGACATTTGTTTAATATCTGTTTCTCTTCCCTAGAATATACATTCGATGAGGGTAGAGATTTTTATCTACTTAGTTCACTCTTGCATTTTGTGTTCTAGCTAGAATAGTACCTAGCATATTCTAGGTAGTTAACATTTGTTGAAAGAATGAATGAAGAAATGAAGAAATACTTGAACAGGAAACACATTCTCTTCATTTCGAAAGTACCAAGTTACAGAAAATACCAAGTCATTGTATCACTTTGGTAAAATTCCCCTCTGTGATTCCCATGAGGCCTACTGCCTTCAGAAGGGTCTCAAGATGTAATTTAATACATTTTATTATTATCACCATCGTGTTGAACATTATGAAGATGATGATGGTAAATGGATGCATTCTATATTCATGGAATTCTGTACTGTAGTGGCAGTTACTGGTTAATGAGCTTGCCACCCTACATCATTTCATTTAAACCTCAGAGCCACCTGTGAGGCAGTAACCAGTACCTCATTTATACAGGTGAGGAAAGAGGCTTGGAGAAAGTAACTAATGTCAAGATTTCAGCCATAAACATCTGACTTCAAATTTACTTTTAGCCATTATTTGGCATCTCTAAATTTGTTGTCAGAGGTATAGAAATAATATCAAATATACAAGACTGAATTCAAGTGGTGGGTTACAGCCCCCCAAAATAATAGCAAGTACTGATTGAAATGGTGTCAACATAAAACACTCACCTGGGAGACAAGAGGAACTTTGGGGAGTGTAGGGTAGATGAGGCAAGGGAATTAGGTACTGACTGATGTTAGGTAAGTTAGAGGGGGAAAGGAATCCCTGGGCAGATTTTGCCTTAACAAAGCAAACTAGGATCCAAAGGATTGGAGATAGGGAACCTTAACTTCCCCATTTCCAGATTTAGACTTCAGCCATTACACATCCATTTGGAACTTTAAATCGAGTAGGGTTTTAGACTTATCAGTTAACCTCTGTATAACTTAAATACTACATTCCCTTTTCCAAATAAATTCTCTCCACATGCTTGCTGTTGTATCAGATTTCTTTAAAATATAGCATGGATTGATCTTACTTGGCTAAAATAGTCCTTCAAAAAAGGTTCGTTTAACATTATTAAAAGAAGGGGGTGGATCAGAATACTGAATGAATACTGATGGGGAGGCTGGGAAGAAAAGACATGCCTCCCTTTCAACTGTGGACAGATATAAAATAACTTGTGCCTGGAGTCTTTTTGTAATGGGAGCATTGCCTAAGCCAAAATATGCATGTCATATAAATACCTAAGAGAACTTCATTACATTATAAGTTTTTTTTTTATTTCTAAAATACTAGGGAAAACAAAGAAGTTATCATTACAAGGTAACTATAGGAATGAAAATTTGAACATGTATTCTTTTTAGAGCACTTATTTTTATTCGTACTATAAAAAGAACTTACTCTTCCTATTTCATCCTCCTACTTTAATCTCCCTGTTTCTCTGTAAAGCAAGGCAGCCTATGGAATAACTCATAAAGTAAGAAGAATTTATGTGAACAATTTCTTTAAATCATGAGCACAATGATAACAATACTTCATTATGTCAAAGGTTTTACATTGTAGTTTAAGCTACCTCAGAGAGTTAGTATAAGAACAAAATGGAATTCTGAAATTAAAAATGATTTAAAAATACACTTGAAGTTATTATGGTAAAATTTTTAATTAAACAGGTGACTTACTCTAGACATTGGTAAAAGCATAATCATAATTTGAAGCATCTTTTCCCCACCTGTCATTACTGTACCTAACCTTTTTTAACCTCAAAGTTCTGTTTACTTCCTGTTATTTCTTAGACATAGTAGCGGGAAGAGGAGATAATGGAGAGTCTATTTATGGACCAACATTTGAAGGTATGTGTCTTAAACATCTAGTTCTCTTAAATTTGAATAATCAACTAATACTTGACTGACAAATTTAAAGACACATAGACTAGATTTTTTAAAACTCCATATAAGATAGTGTTGGGAATATATATATATATATCAGGATATATAAATATATGTAAATATGTATATATCATAAATATTAATGTAACATTAATATATGATGTACATATACATATATTATTTTATATACATATAATATTATATACATACAGTTAAAAATTATAAGGAGAAGGCTGGTCCAGAACAGCTTTGAAAACATATTTTATTTTACTTGCCTAATTATATTATTTCTTTATCCAGGATAAATCCCAGTGTATTAGCTACCTCATGTTCTAACAATGACGAGAATGCTATGAAAGGTTACTAGGGTCATGGCAAAAGGCCTCAGAAGTCAATTTGAAGAGGCTCTCACTAACCAAAGATGGAGTAATTTGAGCTTCAAAAAGAATAGTAATAGCAATTGATCAAAACCCATCAAGTATTTTAATCCATGAGTTTGTAATGATAATAAATTATTAAATAAAGCCTAATTGGTTACCTTTGGGAGAATGATTGGAAAAGAATTCATTATCCTGAAAACTTCTAAAAACAGAAAAAAATCAATTATTTTTCCTGCCTTTCCTATATGAACTGTACCAAATTGCAAATAAGGGAAAACATCTCTTTTTAAAAGTATTCCAATTAATAAATGAATAGCACCACTTTTGCTGCCCACAGTGATAATGTGTGTAGGCATTTGCCACATCAATATCTCTTAATGTCCCAAATCAGAGATAAACAAATCAGCGACACTCTGTTCCTTCTGTTGAAAGAACACACTACCAAAGGGACAGAACATGAACCTGATTCTCTGGACCCAGCCAATGTTCCAGAAATACAATCAGTTCCATTATAATGTGACATATATTCCAAAGAAATCTTTGCACCATGCAACACCATGCAGTAAACCATAGATAAAAATTTATGGGAAAAATGAAGTCACAAAAACCAAACAGTAACCTTTAAAAAAAAAAGGAACATTCTTTTTCATGTATTAAATGATCAAGAAACATAAATATTATTAAAAATTTAGGATTTGACCTTGAAAAAGACCTGAATTTTGTAGAGGTGGGTGTGGGAAAAGGTGATGCTTTTGAGTAATTTGGTCAGAGTGGAAGGAGGGTTTTTGGAGATCAGAAAACCAGAAGTGGGTGGGTGGGTGGGTGTTGGGACCACAGCCCAGTTGTGGTAGGATAGTGGGATAAGTTGCCGAGAGACCAGAGAAAATAACCTGGAAATGGCATATAAAACATCAGGTTTATTGGAAAATGTTTATGCAGAAGGTCCAGTGGTAACAGGCTGGACCCTAGCACCTCTGTCCCTCACAGTGCTTCACCAAATAGAGCCTTCATCCCTCACAAAACTATTCCAGAAAGTTTACTGTGATAGACTGAACCGAGTACCTCTATCCTTCGTGGTACTGTGCCAAACAGCACCTCTGTCCCTAGTAACACCTTATTCAGTGTCAGTGGGCTGGATGAGTAGTACTTATCCTCTCCACAGTGCCCTCAGTTCTAAACCAGTTACCTCAGGGAGAGGGATTTTTTAAGTTAGGCTACAGAAACAGTGACATCATTAGTTTGCTTTGTTCCTTGTGTAACCAACATTCCAAGGAGCAGTTGTCCTGGGATACATGCAAGAAAGCCATTCCTACAGATAACACTAATTTACCCTATTTGCAATATACATGAGAAAGAGTCATTGTCCTTCAAGATAGTATTTATCTGGATGTTCCAGTTCAGGCCCACTTATATTGCTTTCCTTACTTGGTTAGGTTATTGGGAATGGAAAGGGGCATTTCAGGGACATGAGGCTTTACTGTTTACTGTTTACTTTTAAGGATGACACAGTGGGGCTCATAACTCCCCCTGAATTCGCTAGTAAATGACTGAAATGTGTTATGTTCCTATGTGGCTCCGCCCAGCTGGGTACAGTTTTTATTCACCTTGTGTTTCTCAAGGAGGAAGCACAGTAAACAGGTGAAATTCATGGTGCTAACATATCCATCAAGTTGAAACAATTTTGCATTTTAAAACAAGTGTTATAGCAGAGCTGATAGGACAGGACAGAGAAACACTCATCTTTCCATCACTATGACAGAATATCTGAGATAATCAACTTAAAAGGAGGAAAAGTTTAGTTGGCTCCTGGTTTCAAAGGTTTCTAGTCCATGGTTGGAGGGACCCATTGCTTTGGGGCCTATGACAAGGCAATACATCATGGTAGGAGCATATGGTGGCTCAAAGCTGCTCACCTCATGGCAGCTGGGAAATGTGTATGTGTACGTGAGAGAGAGAAAAATAGATATTGGACCTAAGGTCCCATATTCCTCTCAAAGCCATGCCTTCATATCTCCAGTGATCTAAATTTCTTCAACTAGATTCAGAGATTCCACCAGCACACAGAGGTGAATATTCATGAGGGACATTTGAGGTCCAAACTATAGTAATGGAAATTGTACCACGTGTGTGAAATCAGAAAACTAAAGACTCGGAGACATTCTAGGGGTTACATAGCTCAGGTTCTTTAATAAAGTATAGAGAAATGACAGGGATTGAGGTAGAACCTGAAGATTAAAAGAGGTTTAAGAGGCATACCAAGTCTTTATTTCAGTGCTGGGGATCAAACCTTGAGTTTTGTGCATGTTAGATAAATACTCTGTCCCAAGCTACATCCCCAGCTTAACAAGTCTTTTAAAATGGGAAAGACCAAACTTTAGTGCACAGGGATGCACACTTGGATGATAAAACTGCTATATAAGGAAACATTATGGGCTGGGGATGTAGCTCAGTGGTAGAGTGCTTGCCTAGCATGTGTAAGACCCTGGGTTTGATCCCCAGCACTTAAAAAAAAAAAAAAAGTGTTGAGGGGCGGACACTATGTTCATGATTTTATAAAAGTCCAGGGAATGGTTATTTTAGGTGAGAGAGGGGTTTGACAAGGAACTTTGGGGGAGGCTAGTAAACTTCCTTTCTCAGTCAGAGTGGTAGTTAAAAGGATGTTTGCTTTATACTTGCTCTAACTAAACATCAGTTTTCTTTGAGTTTTGTGTTTGTATTTTAATAATGAAAAGGCTTTTTACAAATCTCAATGGCCACATTACAAGGGAAAAGTAATAGCTTATTTTTTTTAATTGGTTCGAAGACACCTTTATGAAATAAAAACATGCAAGAAACACCATTTATATATTCACAAAATGTTCGACTCCTAGGCTGGTGCCTGCATGGTGCTAGGATCTGAGAAAACAAAGTCCATATGACCAAGTTCCTTCCTTGAAGAATGTCTGTGTTTTCATGTAGACAGATGCTTAAACAGATACAGATGCCACCCCCAGTTGCTATTATGGAGGAAAGAACTGAATTCTGTGAGAAAAGAAAGAATAACTACTGGGGACTATTGGAGGTGGCAGCACAGGGAAGCTGGTGGGATGGGTCTTAAAATAAGACACTACAGATGGGAAAGGACTCTTCTGGAAGCTTTCCTGGCCTCCTTCATCCTTGATGAGAATCCACCAAACCTCCCAACACCATGCCACAATCAGATCACCCAAACTCTATGTGCTCAGTGGTGCAGCCTCAGAACATGGGCCTCCTGCTCCATGGGGGATTGGTCTCTGACAATATTCTATTGATTGTCCCCAGCTTCCATTCTTAGACTATTTGGTATGCGGTCAGCCAGTGGAGGCCTTGCTATCTTGCTGGCAGCCATGGAGGTCCAGTGTGTTCAGCAAAGCCTTTGTAGCTCTACTTGGTCTGGCGGCACAAAATTAGAAAAAGTTCAGTAAGCAACCAAGTGAAAGGGAGCGATGTTCCAGAGGGAAAGATGAATGTCTGTGAAAAAAAGAGCAAGGCTAATCCTGGAAACAGCTAAAGCTGAGTTCCCTCTCCTTTCACCTGCCTGGGGAATGTTAATATGGTGGATAGCCAGGCTTTCCATTGCTTTTCTCTCATTGAACCCTCTTTCCAAAACATGCAGAATTAAAGTCCAGGACTTGTTAAAAGAATCACAACCACAAAACTTAACTTTTTTTAAGCATAAAATGATGAATTTTAAAAGAATTGAATAATATTATATAATTTTAGTTAGATGATTGTTGTATAAACCGGTTAATCTTTTTTTGTTTGTTTGTTTGTTTTTTTGTTTTTGTGTGTGTTTTTTTCTTTTTTTAACTTGGAGAGTCTGTTTTGCTTCATTTGGGGGATTTTTTGCCTTTTGTGGTGCTGGGGATTGAACCCAGGTCCTTGAGTATGCTAGGTTCTACCACTGAGCTGCATCCCCTGCTCTGTTTTACTTTATTTTAAAACAAAACTTTAAAAATGCTAAATAAGTAGCTTCTCTTTTTACTTAGGCAAATTTCATCTGTTGGGTTGTCTCTGATTGTTCCATGCTTGCTTTATCCTTGGCATACACACTCAGGGAGAATAGACTCAATTCAAACCTGTCTACAGGAGAGTGGTCTGATACCTTACCAAATAGAAAGTAAAAATCCCTCTTCTTGGACTGCTGCCTTATTTTGGTAAGCCAAAAGAGATTCAGCCCCCTCAGCAGTGCCACTGATTGCCATAGGGTTCATTTTTTCTGTCTCTGCAGTATAAAGCAATTTCATTAACTGAATTAGGAAAAAACCCAGGAACTTTACATTAATAAATATTTTTTTTTTTAAATGTGTGAATTTCAAAGCTTAGAGGTTCACAGGAACTTGTAGAGAATTGTAAGGAGGCTGAAGGAAAGAAGAGTGCTTGGTAAAATTGAAATATACAAAGAGAAAAAAATGAAAAATAAAAATAAAAACAAAGGAAAAAAAGAATTATAGAGAGTTGGGCAAATGAGAACCATTTAGAGACATGGCAAAACAAAACTGATCTTTGCATTGTAATATTTTAGGTCTGTAAAGCTATTTAGAGTGAATAGAAGTCTTACACATAATTTCATTAGGAAAAAAAAAACTTTTTTAAACATTTGTTTTTCTTTTTTTGAGACAGAGTCCTGCTATGTTGTCCAGGGTGGTCTTAAACTCATGGGATCCTCCTGCCTCAGCTTCCCAAATAACTGGGACTGTAGACATGCATTACCACACCTGATCCTCACACATAATTTCATTTGATTTAGTCACAGTAATACAGAGTAGACCTGACTATGGCATGACCCTAGCTGTAGCATGATCACTGGGCACCACTGGGCAGTTCCCCTTGGCCCCACTGTCACTGCCTGTGTGGAAACAGCATAGCTTTAAGTTCCTAAGATTCACAACAACATTCTGTATTTATCCTTCGTCTTTTTTTTTTTTTTTTTTTTTTGGGTGGTGCTGAGGATTGAACCCAGGTCCTTGTGCTTGTACATGTGAGGCAAGCACTCTTATCAACTGAGCTATATACCCAGCCCCAGAATTTTGCTATTTATACAATCCATAAAATAGTCATTTAGTTTCTCACTTATTTTTTTAGGTCTGTGTATTTTAGCTTTGTAAATCAGGAATTTCCCACATCTTTATGAACATACTCTTTTGTCTTTTTATAGCAATGGTTTTCAAATTATCCTCTAAGGAGTTCCACAGGGTCCTGAGCAAGTGTCTTCAGGCAGTCAGAGGGCTCTAGTGGCTCTTTTCTAAAAAAAAAAAAAAAAAAAAATCTGTTTTATACATGGGCTTCCACACAAGTAGCATTTTTTAAAAAAAATATTATGATTTACTGCTTTAAAAGTTCCCCATAATCATATAATTTTTGGTAAAGTGTTACATCTCTATAAATTTTCTCTCCTGGTACTTACAGAATATAAGAAAAATTAATCATAATATCTAAGAGCAAATGATAAATACCAGTTTTTACAAAACACTCTGAATCTTTGCATTGGACAGATTTTCCATTCCACATGATTTTCTATTAATGGATTATTTTTTTCCATTGAAATGATGATGGGGCATTAATATGATTATATAGACTCATTTGTACCAAAAGGTCTTATTTGCATTTCATAAAATTTCAGAAATCGTTATCCAGTTTAAAATTTAAGAAACTAAAAGAGCCACCGCCAACATGGCTGCTTTACTTAGTCTGCTTTGTTTGGAACTTAAAAATAATAACAGCAAATGCAGTTTAATAAAATCTTACTGACAGTTAATATTCATATCCCTCAATTATTCTCAGAACTCTATATAGTTATTGAGTGAAAACGCTTATTGAATTTATCATGTTATGTCTTTTGGTATATTTGAGCTTGGAGGCAAAGCGGGGCATGGTTCTTCCTGAAAATGGTAGCCTGAAAACACTGTACATTCTTTTTACTTGTTAACATTCCACTAAAAATCCCCCATCACTTTCCACAAAATCTTGATCAACCCATGTAAAGATTGAGATTAAAATTTATTGGAAGAAAAGTAAAAATAAGCCTAAATTAATTTCTTCATCATCAACATTTAGGGCTGGTTAATGTGCTAGGGTCCTATAACAAAAGCTAAAATGAGACAAGGGCCCCTGGCTTCCCACAGAAGAGAGGAAACACCTGTCAACCAATGACCAGTGACTACGCAGAGTATGTGTAGGATGCTATGTGGGAAGGGATAGGCCCAGGAGAGACTTCTCAGAAGTGATGTTTTTAACAACCACATTGGTCATCTGAATGAAATACTGCTGAGAAAACAATACAAGAAAGTGTGTTGACCTGTATTTGTAAGCAAATATGCTTCCTTTTACTTTATTAATTTTCTTAGCATACTTGTTTTTAGCCATGGTAAAGTTTGAGTAGAACTAAATATTTTGTGTGTGTGTGTGTGTGTGTGGTGCTAGGGATTGAACACAGGGTCTTGTGCATGCGAGACAAGCACTCTACCAACTAAACTATATCCCCAGCCCAAGAACTAAATACTCAAATAGTTTTAGTAAGATTTTACAGCTCAACTTTCTTACCAGTCATTTGCATGTTTGAAAGGAACATGAGGGGCTAGGGAGATAGCTCAGTTGGTAGAGTGCTTGCCTTGTAAGCACAAGGCCCTGGGTTTGATCCCCAGCACCCCCACAAAAAAAGAAAGGAACATGAAACACATAGAAAACCTACAATTAAGATCCTCACCAAGGTTCTATTTATACCTTACATATTACAGTCAATTGAAATAATAGAAGTATTTTAATGACTTATTATTTTCTTTCCTAGATGAAAACTTTTCAATTCCTCATAATAAAAGAGGAGTTCTTGGAATGGTCAACCAAGGCCATCACACCAATGGGTCACAATTCTATATCACCCTACAAGCAACTCCCTATTTGGATAGAAAATACGTGGCTTTTGGGTATGTACATTATAGATCTGTCTATATATTTCACAGATGTAAAAATGTCATTCAAAAAATTTTGATGAGGGCTGGGGATATAGCTCAGTTGGTAGAGTGCCTGCCTCGCAAGCACAAAGTCCCGGGTTCAATCCCCAGCACTGCAAAAAAAAAAATTTTTTTTTGACGAGTATTATACACAATCTTTGCATACCTAAGACAGGGCTTAAAAGTAATACAAAGATAGATAAGCATGTTTAAATAAATAATAAATAAATATTTGAAAGAAGCTTCTAGCCATAAAAACATAGAAATCATTTAGACAAGTCATGGTAATACTCTCTTTGTATACATGTGTATGTCTATCTCTCTTTCTCTCTCTCTCTTTCTTTTTTGCAGTACTGGGGGGCTGAACCCAGAAGCATTCTGCCTCTGAGCTATATCCCAGCCCTTTTTTATTTTTTATTTTGGGACAGGGTTTTGCTAAGTTGCTGAGGTGGGTCTTCTACTTGCAATCCTCCTCCTTGTCTTAGCCTCCTAAGTCACTGGGATTGCCACACCCAGCTTCGTGCTTTGTTTTTCTCTTTCTCCATACATCCATCTAACCCTCCATCTACCTACCTATCTGCCATTTTCAATCTCAAGGATATTGTCAATTCTTAATTACTATGAACTATACCACAGTGCTTAATAATGTAGGTCTATTTATATACAGAGTGAGGAGGTAAAGTCATTTTACTTATTGTCCATGAGCACTGCAAAGAGATTGATGAAAGCTATCAGTGTTACTTGTAACATTTTTTTTTTACTGGACATTTTTAAATATGAAAAAAACTCAGATAATAGTTATAGTCATGTGGACCTAAAATGGGTGATAGACATGCTTTTCACCACCAGTGTCTTACATTTGTTTAATTACTGTAGTAAATATGAGGAAGAGCTTATTTTGTCTTCCTTGAAGTGATGTAAATGTTAGAATTTTTCTGATTATCTACTAGATTATTTAGGCCACTTCATAGGGTAATTATTGACTCTACAGCTAATGAAGGAGTTTCATACCACTGTTAATTTTAACCACAATAATTCCTTTAGGCAATTCTTCTAGGTTGAAAAAGTAGGAAGTGTATTCTTAACCAAAAGTTATCTTTAAAGAGATGATTTTACATTCATAGATGCATAGCCTAAAATAATGAATTGTCCTCAGTTTTCCTTCATACTAAATAAACTTTAGTCTGATTTTGAAAACACATTCTTGAATTAGTTTTGATCCAAATAATACTCACTTTTTCTTGGACCATTGAAATCTCTCTGTCATCTTGCTGACACTCCCTACCCCTTCTACCAACTGCTTGGCAATCTTTTGTCTCTTATTAAAGTTACCTTTCTCAAACACAAACTGGACTGCTCTAAATCTTTTAATGCCTCCATCACCACCCCCTCCTCAAATCCTTATTACCCACAGTCTAGCTTAGCATTCCATGTCCCTCCATCTCTGGCTCTAAGCCTTTATTTCAGTCCTTACTTCTGCTAGCTTCCTGAATCTTTCAACCAGAATTTTATTAGGCCCCTGTAATTTGCCAGTCCTGATGATCAGTGCTGAGCAGAGTGACAAGGCACAGTCCTGCTGTTTAAGGATCTGCTTTTGCTCTTATTACAGGAGTGGGGTGATGTCTCACTCCTGCCTCAAACGTTGAAAGAGTGTTGTTTTGTTTTCAAGGATTCCTGGTCTTCATGATTGACCTTTCTTTTGGGGACATCTCTAATTTTGTTGTCATCACCACTCTGGCCTCAGGGAGGCACTGCATCCCTTTTATTGTTCTAGCCTAAATCTGTTCTCAATGTATCCCTTACATCTCTGAACCACAGTTAAAGCTGGGCTGGAATATTTAAACGACAACTTACAGAACACGAAGGGACATGCAGAAAGATAATGATACAATAGGCAAACAGGTAATCCAGTTAAACTAGATGAAATATGACTCTGGGACAACTTCCTTCCAAGTTGCAGGAATATCTCTTAACCTCTGGGTTATGCCTCAGTTCCTGAAGTCCAGATGTAATTAGCAAGGTTTGGAGAGACACAGAAGTTTCTTCTCTATCAGAGACAGATCTTTCCAAGTTCTAGTTTCTTTTCTTTTCCTTTTTTTTTTTTTTAGTAGCAGGGATTGAACCCAGGGGCACTTAACCATTGAGCTACATCCCCAGCCCCTCCCCCCCTTTTTTTTTCATTTTGAGACAGGGTCTCACTAAGTTGCTCAGGGCCTTTCTAAGTTTTTGAGGCTCTTTAGGCTTCACCAAGTTGCTGAGACTGGCTTTGAATTCCAGATCCTCCTTCCTCAGCCTCCCAAGCTGCTCAGATTACAGGCCCAGCTCCAAGTTCTAGTTTCTGGTACATGAACCTGCTCCTTCTGCAGATGGATGACACTGAGAATACCCTTCAGGAGACACTGCCACACTCCATAGAGTATGACCTTGCCCAGTGACCTCACAGGGAAAGGATAGCAAATGCAAGATTGTAAGAACTCCATTCATGCATACCCTTGGAAGAAGGGGGATATTTTGGGGGGATAGTGGTAGGGGGAATTAATTTCATTTTAGGAGGGCATCAAGATGGGAGGTGGTCATGGAAAACTATATGAGAAGGTAAGCTGAGAAGGGAAAGTAAAGTAATAGTCAGAAAAGGATGGAAATCACAATGAGTCAAATCAGTTTTAGGAAAAATGAAGGAACCAGGCATGGTGGTACATGCCTATAATCCAAGTAGCTCAGGAGGCTGAGGCAGGAGGATCACAAGTTCAAAGCCAGCCTCAGTAGCTTAGAGAGGCCTTAAGCAACTCAGTGAGACCTGTCTCCAAATAAAATATATAAAAGGGCTGGAGATGTGGTTCAATGGTTAAATGTCTCTGAATTTATTCTCTGGCATAAAAAAGGAAGGAAGGAAGGAAGGAAAAAAGGAAAGAAGGAAGGAAGGGAGGGAGAGAGGGAGGGAGGGAGGGAGGAAGGAAGGAAGATGAAGGAAGGAAGGAAGGAAGATAGATGAAGGAGCCCTTGCAGAGACCCTAAGAAGTAAGAAGAGCATTTTGCCTACAAGTTATCTGGTCTACCTGGAGCTTCTTGCCCAGGAGAGAATGGAGAGGGCAGAGACTAGAGAAGAGGGATAGCCAGGTCACAGGGCCCAAGGCCACAGATACTGTGCTGCTGAGTGTGGGCTTCTCCCAGAGGTGAGGGGGAATATAGAAGAATTTAAACTTGAGCAGCTGCTCATTTTGAAAAGATCTCTTTAGAAGAAGTGAACAATTAATTGGCAGATGAAGGAGAGAAACCAGTTAAGAAGCTCTGGTTATAGCAGACCATAAATGAATTCCTGACTGGTGTAAGGCACTGGCGTACAGATGAGCAAGAGTAAGTAAAATCTAGGCAAGACTGAGGAGTTAGATTCATAGGTCCTGAGGACTGTTAGATGTTGAGGATAAGGACCTGGCAGGAGTGCAGATCAGTGCTGGCCAATGGAACTTTCTGTGGTGATGGAAATAGCTTGCAATCTGCACTTCCCAGTCTGTCAGCTACCTTGAAGTGTGGCACATGCAACTAAGTTACCATATTTTATTTGATTCTAAATAAGTGTAAATAGTCACACATGGTTAGAGTCTACCATACTGGGCAGTGCAGGTCTATAGCACTCTTAGGATTTGGAAGTAGTGGATGGTTAGTACCATTCACTGAGATAGAGTATATGGGGAGGAGGATTTGGGAGAGAAGATCAGGAATTCAGGCTGGACAAGTTGTGTTTCAGATCAAGATTCCTATAGGACAACATCACAGAGGTAGACAGTCAAGTGGGGTCAGGGCTGAAGATGTGTATTTGGAAGCAATTCATAGATTGGCAACTAAGCTACAGCCAGACCATAATACCATCAATCCTGCAACAGATTTTAAACTTCACTCATCTTATCCCTTTCTGTTCCCCTTTAATCTTCCAAAATTCTTGTCAAGGCTTAGGTCAGAAACCTCCCTGATTACCAACAGCAGATGTCTTCTTTGTCCTCCCTGGCACACTGTGAACAACTTAAAGCAGAGACCAGGTCTCACTCTTATCCTACCCTAACAATTGTCACACTGGTGGGGTACACATAGTAAGTGCTCACTTAATAATTGTAAAAAACCTACTTGAAAAATAGGCTTCATGCCCTCTTTGGCCAGGTGAATCTGTCCATTTATCCTCTGCTCTCAACTTCAGAATATACCTTGTGTTGCCAGATTATAGATCAATTTTCTGTTGCTGTAATGGTACACCAAAGACTAGATAATTTATAAACAGTAGATGTTTATTTGGAGACTGGGAAGTCCAAAAGAACGGCATCAGCATCTGCTGAGGGCCTTCGCTCTATGTCATAGCATCCCATAGCAATACTTAGAAAGCACGTGAGAGAGCAAGAATAAGCTGGGGAGAGCAAGGGGCAGAACTCATCTTTTTATCAGGAGTTTACTCCAGAGATAATTAACTCACTCCTGTTCATTCATGAGGGCAGAGCCCTGGTGACCTAATCACCTCCTAAAGGTTCCACCTCTTAATACCATCACAATGGCAATTAAATTCCAGCATGAGCTTTGAAAAGGGTATTCAAACCATAGCATAAACGCTGCTGTGGTATCTGATTGGAATGACAAAAATAGAGCCCAGAGGCAGACTGAGAGAGGACTGGAACATGATCCAGTAAAGGATCATGAAATGAAAATTGCTCCCTTTCCCTCAGCCACTGTTCCAGCCCAAGCACTGGCAGAAGGCACTGGTCCTATGTCTAGGCCTTTCTGCTTCATACTGCTCTGTTTTAATTGAAAAAAAAAAAAAAAAAAAAAAAACATTAAAAGTCTAGGTCTGCTCCTCATGGAGTCTTAGGTCACGATCAGCAAGTATCTACAGAGGTCAAAGTAGCATGACTTTAAGCTTTTATTCATGCACTTGATCTTGGTTAGGGGTTTAGAATGTGCCAGGCTTTGTGCTGGGCACTGAGCACTGAGTGAAAGTGTCATTCTTGCCCTTGTGGGAGGAATCAGAAGTTAACCAAACAGGATACAAGTCAATAAATGTAGTATTTCACCCTGGGAACTCCTCCAAAGGTGAGGGGGAATTTGACCTAAGCAGGGAGACCTGGGAAACTTCCCCAAGGAAGTGAGGACTGAAGTGATCTGATAGAAGGTCAGGAAGTGACCAGGTAAGGGAATGAGGAAGACAGTTGTAGAAGGAAGGAAACATGGGGCTCTCGCAGTAGTGGAAGCCAGTTTGCTTGGAGCAGAGAGCAAGGGAGAGCCTTCAGCAAGACATCCTTGAGGGGTAGTGGGAGGTAGGCCACACAGACCTGGTAGGCATGGTGGGAATTTTTGGTCTTTATCATAGGATAATGGGAAATTATTGAAGTGTTTTAAGCAGACTTGTATTTATGAAAGATCCCTGTGACTGCAGTGAGAAGGATGGGAGAGGTGCCAGAACAGATGCAGGGAAGCCAGCTAGGAGCCTCTGCAGCAGGGCAGCGTACACTCAGCAGGTGACTGCAGCCTGGAGGATGGTGCTGGGTGTAGATGTGGCAAGGTGGACACATCTAAAGCCACTTAAGATATTTATGACTGAAGTTCATTTAATTTGTAGGAAATAGCCTTAGCTATTGTCGGGTAGACTCCATTTGGCAATGTAAGCTAAATGTGGAAATTTATAACTGACTACATTTTTTTTTCCTCCTACATTTTTTTCTCCTACATAGGCAATTGATTGAAGGAACAGACGTTCTTCAGCAACTAGAATTAGTTCCAACAGAGAATGAAAGACCAATATATATATGTAATATTTCTGACAGCGGAGATCTTTACATCTGATTTCCATGTCATTATTTTCTATGATCATTATTACTTTCCATCTAATCAGCTGTTTTAAGGCTAAATTAAACAGTGCTGGATAACATTTAACTTAAAAGTTGTGGCAGACACTGTAAGTTGGCTCATCTAACACCCTATCTCTTCCCTTTTTTCCTTTCTTATCTCTATCATATAGACTGTAAAAGAGTCAGTTTCCCAGTCTCCTTGTTGTCAGAAGTGGCCATGAGATAGCATTCTAGCTACTGAGACAGGGGTAGAATGCCAGTGGTCCAGTCCCCTTCATCCAGTCTTGAATGCATACAGGCTGGAGCTATCATCTTGTGGCCACAAAGCAAAGACAAGAGAACTGCTGAGATGTTGGCTCCAACTTTCTGAGCTGTGGGACCAATACCAGTAACCATCTACCTACCTTTGAACTTGTTACTATATGAGACAAATAGACCTCCATGTTCTTTATGTTATTGATGGTTATGTTGTTACTTGTAGACAAAAACATTCTTAATTTGAATCCTAAAACATTTGTAATAGAATTACATTGTGGTTTATATGTACATTTCTACAATGAAAAATGTGGTCAATAACTAAATAGGAATGATGCAATAGAAAAAGCAATTCAGTGTAACACTTCTTTGTTTCTAAATAGCAAGGTATGTGTACTTTGGATGTTCTTATATGATGTTGGCGTAACCCATGGCTCTTTGAGCCATACCAACCATATGAAAATCAAGGGTTTGGGTGACGGTCCCCATGGTAGTTGACCCACATGATGTTACTGGAGATCCACTTTATGGGCTGCTTCTTAATCTTAACATTGTCAAACCCAAGTCACCTGAGGAGCTTTTTAAATACAAACTGTCTTTGACCTACTGAGTCAGAGTCTCTAGGTATGAGGGTCTCTAAATGTGGAATAGGGATTCTGTGTTCTTTAGCTCTTTCCCTAGTGGTTCTTTCTTGGACAGCAAGGCCAGTAGTTCATTTGGGAATCACAACAAGATAGAAGTTTCTGGTTTTAGCTCCTTTGGTATAGTCAACAAAGGACTTCACTTTGTAATTGGTCACCTTGCTCAACTCCTGTTACAACATCTACCCTTGTGCCCCTGCTCTGCCCAGAGCCCTTGCACATTGTTTGTCCTAAACAGAAGGTGGTCTCTCAAGAATGATATTTGATATTTCTTTAAATCAATCTTTTTCTTTTCTTTTTGGTACTGGGGATTGAACTCAGAGGCACTTTACCTCTGAGCTACATATCCCCATCCATTTTTTTTTTTTTTTTTTTTTTTTGAGGGTCTCACTAAGTTGCTGATGGTCTCACTAAATTGCTGAGGCTGGCCCCAAACTTGAGATCCTCCTGCTTCAGCCCCCTGAGTTTCTGGGATTACAGTTGTGGGCCACCATGCCCAGCTCTTTAAGCCAATCTTAAAGAAGATAGGCCTTTAACTGATTGGGGGGTTGCCAAAGATAGGCATATGTTTTTATTTTATTTTTAAGTAATTACAGATTTACAGGAAATTACAAAAGTAATACAGTGCAGTCCTATGTACCCCTCTACCCAGTTCCCCAAGTGCTTCCATTTCACACAACTATAGTCCAAAATCAAAACAAGGCAACTAACACTGGTACAGATGTGTATGATGCTGTTTTATCATGTGAAGATTTGTGTAACCAACACACAATGAAAACAGAGCTTTTCCAGCACCACAGAGACTTCCCCGTGCTACCCCTTAGTTTCACCCATGCCCTGTCCCCAAGCTCCTTAAATCCTGACACCTGGCATGTGCTCCTTATGCACATGTATGGGGGGGTGCAGCTTTACTGCTATGTGCCATACGCTTTATACCAAGATAGGAGGTAGATAAGGAGAGAACATACTGTCCATCCCATTTTCAACTGATCCAGAAGCAGAAAGTGTTAGGCATGTGTTTTAGATCCAGACCGCCTGCATGAACTGCAGAGCTTCTTTGGACCTGTTTTTGTCAGCTTTTTAACTGCTGTGGCCAAAAGACCTGACAAAAACAGAGGATAAAAAATTTTGGGGGGACTCACAGTTTCAGAGATCTCAGTCCATAGACAGCTGGCTCCATTCCTTGGGACTCAAGGTAAGGCAGATTATCATGGCTGAAGTGGGTGGCAGAAGAAAGCAGCAGGGGACATGGCCACCAAAGAGCAGAGAGCTCTGCTCCACAAGGACAAAATCTATACTCCAAAGGCATGCCCTCAGGGACCTACGGCTCCCAGCCACACTCTATCTGCCTACAGTTACCATTCAGTTAGTCCCTATCAGTAAATTAACATGCTGATTAGGTTAGTACTTTGATAACCCAATCATTTTACCTGTAAGCTTTCTTACATTGTCTCACACATGAGCTTTTGGGGGTTACCACATATTTAAACTGTACGAGTGCCTCATCTGTAAAACAGTAGTACCTACCTCAGGGTGGTTTTGATAGTTTGGTGAATTAATAATTTGATAGACTTGAAGAGGTGTGCCAGGCCTGGTGGTATACACCTGTAATCCCAGCAACTTGGGAGGTTGAGGCAGGATTGCAAGTTCAAGAACAGCCCTCAGCAATTTACCGAGGCCCTAAGCAACTTAGTGAGACTCTGTCTCAAAACTAAAATTAAAAAAGGACTTAGTGGTTAAATGCCCTTGGGTTCAGTCCCCCGTACCAAAACCAAAACACCAAACCTAGAAAGGGGCCTAGTGTGCTGTAAGTGTTCAATAGATACATATTCAGTAAATTAAAAATTACTGATGTATAACCTTTAGGGCGGGGCCTTAGAACCTGTACCCTTTTTTGGGGGGTGGGGATTGGGGATTGAATTCAGGGACACTAGACCACTGAGTCACATCCAGCCCTATTTTGTGTTCTATTTAGAGACAGGGTCTCACTGAGTTGTTTAGCACTTCGCTTTTGCTGAGGCTGGCTTTGAACTCTACATCCTCCTGTCTCGGCCTCCGGTGCTGCTAGGAGAACCTGTACCTTTTAAAAACTACAGTGACATATACATAGAGTTCTGGGCAACCTCAGAACTCAGGCCACTATATGAAGCCTCCAGATCTTTTCTCTGGGCCTTTGACCAGTTCTGAGGTCACACTGAGAACATCTCAAACAAAAGGGAGCTGGGCTTGCCACTGAGACTCAACAACTACTAAAGTAATCGGTGAATGAAAACCAATACTTTGCAGGGATCCTGATGAAAACACTTTATAATCTTTGGCCATGTGGTAACAAGAAGCAGAGCAATTCTTATGGGTGATGAAGCTGTATATTAATGGCCTTAAACATTGTATCTGATGTTGTGAAAGAACTAGGATGTTTGCATGGGTCTAAGAAACTGGCTCCAGCTCCCTTGGTCTGTTTAGCACCAATGTAGAACTCTGTGAGTCTTCTCAAGGATGCCAAGTTCATGGTTTAGAAATAGGAGAGCAAAGGCTTTTTGGATAATTTATAGCAAATGTGAATTATGTGACAACCCTTGTCCTAATTGCTGATAGGAAAGTACATATTCTTTTATCTTACATTGGATCATCTGAATAAGGGAGTGTGGTTTCTAAATATTTTTCTTCTTTTGGGAGATCTGAGGTAAACATTTAAAATTCTGTCTAAGGAAGTTGTTTGCCCTGACTGCATACAGTGCCATTTATTTGTTAATAAATGGATAGTCTACCATCATTAGGATTCCAGACTCTTGAGTTTTTATACTTTGCATATTTTAAGTTAAGCATATTTGTTTTAGAATCATCTATCCAGCAATGTAATGGCTAAATCACTTAACCTGTGTCACTGTCCTCATTTGTAAACTAATAAATTCTTAGCTATCTACAGCCTCCAAAACTTTAGTGATTCTCTGAGTAAATTTATAAAATACATTATAACACTATCATTTGCTTTTGAACTTCAATTTCATTAGTAAAATAAGAGCATATTCTCTCATAGTGTTTTTAGGGGTGAGATGGCAGGTGAAGACATTTCTCTTTTTTTTTTTTTTTTTTTTTTTTTTTTTTACCAGGGATGAACTCAGGGGCACTAGACCACTTAGCCACATCCCCAGCCCTATTTTGTATACAAAATAGAGAGAGGGTCTCACTGAGTTGCTTGACACCTCATTTTTGCTGAAGCTGGTTTTGAACTCAGGATTCTCCTGCCTCAGTCTCCCGAGCCTCTGGGATTACAGGCATGAGACACCAAGCCCAGCTAGGTGAAGACATTTCTAACGACTCCTGGCACATAGCAGTTGCCCAGTGAAAAATCTCCCTTCTGAAATGCCTCCCCATGAAAATCAATCCAACTGCCACTGACAGATCATTTTGAGAAATATCAAGTCCCTATTAGGTTCAGTATTAGCTGTCCTCACTAACACCATTTGAACTTTCAATTGACTGAACTAATTCAAAGATATATCCCTAATGTTAAAATGAGTCTCTGCTACACTCAGCAATACTCTCGCCCTTATGGGAACTCACCCACATCTGGCTCTGAATTAATCTGACCAGACCCAAAGCTAAGAGGGTCTGTGTTCAGGGGAAATAATTTTTTATTTTCTGTTCAAAAAATTAGAGGAAGCTTGTACTACTAGCAGATTCACAAGTCATGCACTTCCTCTCACTGCTTTCAAGAAAAGAAACTGTAAGGAGGAGGCTCTAACAAATCAATAATTCAACTGTAGCCAAAGTGTAAAGAGGAAATAACCTGGGTGATTGACTTTGCAAACAGAACCCTCTAGACAATGGTTCTCAACTGGGGATGATTTTACTCCAATATTATCAGGTGTTTCTGGTTGTCACAACTGATGGGTTGGCGCTTCAGTTATTTACTGAGTTGAGGTCAGCAGCATCACAGGCCACTGAACAGGCAAGTTTGCCAGCCTAACATCTCAATAGTGCCAACACTGAGAAGTACAATAAAGCCTACTCCTTCAGGAACTGAAAATAAAGTTTTCTTCCAGAATAGTGATTACTTTGGGCTGGGTGCGGTTGCGGATGCCAGTAATCCCAGCAGTTTGGGAGGCTGAGGGAAAAGAGGATCAGCAGTTCAAAGCCAGCCACAGCAACCTAGCAAGGCCTAAGCAACTTAGTGAGATTCTGTCTTAAAATATAAAGGGCTGGGGATATGGCTCAGTGGTTGAAGCACCCTAGGTTCAACCCCTGGTACAAAAATAAAAAATAAAGTACTTTGGAATTCTTTCTTGATCTAGTTCTACAGATGCCATGTAAAATAAGCCATCAGTTTTCTAGTCTTAAAAAAAGTGTGAAATGTCCCCATATTAGAACTAATGGAAATCTGAGAAAGTAGAATTGAACATCTAGATGACAAATTGTTAACCAATGGCTTCTACAGTGGGGCATGTTCACCCTAGGTGAAGCAAGATAATCCACTGGGGTATGAAGAGAAAACAGGGATTTTATATTTTTAATCATGGTGAAAAAAGTTGCTTAATGCTTTAGTATTGGGTGTCAGACGTGTGAATCCGGGAGTAGGACGTTTGTTTGGAAGGCCTGATGGTTAGACCTCTTTATCTTAACTGCATTCTAACTCTTCTGGCTGGGGCATAGGTTGGATCAGTCAAAAATCATCAGTTTTTTGTTTACATCTGAGAAAATCCCCAACTAGTGTAAATGATGGAAGTTCACAGTCACGAGGGCACACAAGGGCTACACTGATTTACATTGCAGGCAGGAAAAAAACTTCTAACCTTAGGGAAAGAAAAAAAAGGGTGAAGTACTTCTCTGCCATCATCGTTCTGGGTGCAAAACAGACCTCATAAAAACAAAATATTTGAATATACGTAATTAAAATTACGCGCGGAAACAGCGGCAATAAACACAGCTTTGAAAGTCTAACTTTTTACCACTTGATTATAAGCCTTTCAAGTACTGCATTTTCTGAGATTGGGCATCAGATGGCGCTCACCCTTACTAAAAGCCTGAGCAGCTTCAGAACACTAACTGGTACTGCAAAATCCACCTCTGGTACCAGGCAACTCTATGTTCAGGCACTGCAAAATCCACTTCTGATGCCAGGCGATTCCTAAGTTTCAATTTCCTCACCCGTGATTTTCGGGTGGAAACCGACCCAATGGCCTTTCAATTCAGACGCCTATGATTCTGACGACAGCGGTGAAGTTGAGCCAGACTGGCCACTGCGCTTACTGACACAGCAATTCCGAAGCCAGGCTGGGAAAATGCGACATAGGTGGTCAGGAGACACTATTCGTAGCAAAGCAGCTCAAACTATGTGGGCGACAGATCAAAAACTCTTAACCACGTGGTGCCTTCATCACCGCGGAGAGTCCCCAAACTGCTGGGGTCTTCCAGCAAAATCAATTTAAGAAAAAAGTGCGGGTTCCTACTGAGGACAGACGTTAGACTCTGGTGACCCGGCAGCCCAACAATAAGACAAACTTATCCAAGTTCCACGTGCATCGGACAAACAACTTCCGCCGGGTAGATTCGGTCCGGGAGGTAAGGTCTTGCGGGTCACGTGGGGCCGCGGAATGACGCCCTCGCAGGACGTTCAGGTGGGACGCTGCTGCCACGTCACGTGGGTTGTTCCATCCAGGTCAGAGTGGGGGACTTCCATATGAGGAAAGACCAATTGCATACTTGTGTGGTAATGTGAAGGTAAGAAGACGATTTTATGCGCATGGACCGTTTTCTCGCTCTAGTACGGTCTCACCGAAGTTTCCCACTGGGACAGCCCAGCTCTCTCCCCTTAGAATTCCCGTTGGTCTCGCCCCTGCTCGCCGCGGTCTGGAGCTTCCCACGTGACCCCCGCGCGCTCCCGTAGGGGCCGAAGTCTTGGAGGCGGTGCCGCAGGGGACTTGAGGGACCGCCGAGCGTTTTATGCTGCAGCTTCTCCAGGACGCCACCGTTGAAGACACAATGTCCGGCTTCTCCCGCCGTCTGCTTTGGGCAGCCACCTGCCTAGCCGTGGTCTGCGTGCTGTCTGCGGATTCGAACTCATCCGTGACTCCGACAGAGGCTGAGCTACACCCTTCGGCAACCACGAAGGTAGCCCCGACGCCGACGCCGTCTGCCTCGCTGGTCACCCACTCCAGCACCAGGTGAGCGCCGGCCCAACAGGATTCCTGCGTTCGTCTGGCCCGCAGAGCCTCACTCCCTCACCGGGACGCGTGGAGCCAGGGCCGGCGGGCCGCGCTTTCGGGGGGCGGCGGCGGCGACTTCGGCAACATGGCGGCCCGCCCGGGTCCGGGCGGCGGTGTGGCCAGGCGGGGTAGGGAACGCCCGGCGGAAGGGGACAGGAGGGCCCCTGCGGCCGTGGGCTGCTTGACTTCCAAGCGTTGCAGCAGAGGTGCCTTTAAAAGTGCCTTGTAATCCCCAGCCTTACCGTAGGCTCGGAAGAGGGGACGTGGCTTCCTTGCGCGGTGGCAACTCTGGGCTTATGATGATGGGGGCGAAGAGCAACGCGCCTCCGAAGTTGGCTGGGAGACCGAACTTCCCTCTCCCTGGGACTAATCGTTTGCTTCCTCGCCCCCCCGGCCCCCCACACACACCAGGGTCACTCCCGGTAGAGAGGTTTCCCCAGAAATTGGTGAAAGAGAGAAGAGAAACTCAAAGGTTAATGAGCGTTCACGTCACAGACTTGGATCGGCGAAATTGAAATTTCATCACCTTGATTTTGCGGATAGGTAGGAGACGTAGCTGAGATCTAAGCGTGTAAGTAATGAAAAGTTCACATTCCATACAATATGCAAAGGAAGAAAAGAACCCCAAGAGTATTTCGTGCTTCGCATGTATATCTTTTAGTACTGAAGGCGAAGCTGGAAGATGGGTAGTGATACCCAGGTAGATGGAGAAATCAAGATACAGGTCCTTTCCCGGGACCGTATGTTTGATGGGTTGTGTAGTTGGATTGGAACCCAGTTCTGTAGATTGTCTGAAACCCGATCAAGGAACAGTTTTTGTTGAACTCTGCTGTGGGGTAGGATTATTTAAGGCATTCCCAGATTTTAAAGCTGAAGTTGGCGTATGCTGTGACAACACAAAAGAAAGAGGGAAGACAAATTTGAGGTAAACAAGGTGAAAAAATATTAGATGTTTAAAATCTGCAGTCTACTATGATTGGTTATTCCTGTTAATAGGGGGAAATAGGTAACTTGGCTTCCTAACCGAAGGATTGCTGGAAGCGTAATGACTTACTATGACACTTTTCTTATGCTGATCATATTGTTCTACACTGTCTTCCCTAATTGTAGTATTTTATAAATTTTAATATAATGAAATATGTGAGATAGTCTCACATCTTATTGTTAAAGTTAGAAAGATGTTATGGTAAATAAAGTTTTTAAATGAGGAAAGTAAATAGTCATGCAGTACTGACAATTCTAACAGCATTATGTTTGAGATGATAAAGCAAAATATTTTTTGTTCTGCTTATTTTTCAGTTTCACAACTAGTGTGGTTTTTTTTTTTTTTTTAACTTCGAAATAAGTTAATTGCCTTTGTGTGATTGAGATACATGCAGAGGAGATAATTTGTGTTTTCTGGAAATCATAGTTGGATGAGCTATAGTAGTCTGAAAGATAGCACATTCACTTCATTATGTAAATAGCATTCACTCTGCTACTCCAAGCATCAAGCATAAAGATTTTTAAACAGCTAGCATAAGTTGTGAAGAACTTATTTTTACTTTACGAACACCCTGCCCCTAGAGCACCATACACATCCCAGTTTTCAATAAATGCTAATAATGTATTAAAAGGCAATGCCTCTGCAGAGCTATTTTTTAGACAAGGGGGAAAGAAAAGGAGATTGGTGGCATCTAGTTTCTAGATATAAAGTCCAGTTCTATAATCCATTTGTTTATCCAGTCATTGATTATAATTACCCTTGGAATTTGTTTCTGGACCGTTGGACTTAAACTGTTGGCAGACACCTTTTCTAACTCCTTGAGCTATATACATAAATGATGTTGATTTAGACATTTCCAGTTGTGAAGAACCCTGTGAAGAGTGAATCATTTATGAATTGTGAATCTCTGGGAAATTGTTTTCAGAATGGGCACCAACAGTTTCAGTTCAATCTGTAATAAATCATTATTTCTGTTAAAAATTCCTGTGTCATTCGATGTTTCAGGGCAGCAATTTCCTTGTTTCCTTGACGTTGGTCTTACAGCCTTTCCCCCAATTACTTTTGTCTTTTAAGAACTTTTTAAAATGCCTCAAGAAACCCTGAGTAAATGTGGGTATGTTTTAAATAGTTGCCCTGTGAGAAAGGATTGTTTGATAGGTACCTCAAGGTACTGAGCAGGCCCAATAAGTTGTGCTTCTTTTGAGTTAACTTAAGGCTTCCTTGATGTAATTGAAATTTCTGAGTATGTCAGTTTAAAAAGTTTTACCATTTCTCTGAATTATTAATTTATGGTACTGTATATACTTCTCACTGGTTAAAAAAAAAAAAAAAAAAAAAAAAAAGATAAGAAACTCAAATGAGATACCAGTTCACTGATTTCATACATTTTTTCTTCTTCTTTCCCCCACCGCCAGAAACCTGTGAAAGCCACAACAGCTGTGCTTCCTGTTTAACTGTTAACGTTAGTAATACTGCCTGCTTTTGGATAGAATGTAAAGAAGGTAAGAAATTTGGGGGGTTGCTGTAATTTGAGAATGCAGAATTGTTTTTGTTGCATTTTTTTAAAACACTACAGTGTATTCTTGAACATTTGAAGATTCTTTAGACCATTTATGACAGGGTGCACTATTTGTTTAGCAAATCCAATACTTTAAAATGCCAGTTGCTTTAACACTCCCTCTGAAGAATCTTGTTTCCCATACCCACCCCCCTTAGATTTCTTAGACTTGATAATTAAAGCTCAACAACTTTTAAAGGAAGAGAGATTTTAGGTCTTTGTATGTGGTACCCATTTATGCTGGAATCAGCTGTGAAAGTTCTGTAATTTTCTTTGAAACTTGAGACATATTTGTGTATATCCTGCAAGGTAACTATAAAGAGATCTTATGAAACTTTGTTGGATGCTTAGCTATGAAGGAGTAATAGAGAGTTGATTGTTTCCTGTGCTCTTATGTTAACTTTAGGAACATTTGTGGGATAAAGAGCTAGATAGCAGTACATTGAAATGTGGATACGATTTTTCCTAGAATCATCCATTTATCACATTAATAATTTTCTTTTTTCTTTTCTTTTTTTTTTTTTTGTATAAAAGTTGTTGCCTTTGGTGGAGGGTACCTGGGATTGAACTAAGAGCCACGTGACCACTGAGCCACATCCCCAGCCCTATTTTGTATTTTATTTAGAAACAGTCTCACTGAGTTGCTTAGCACTGCGCTTTTGCTGAGACTAACTTTGAACTCTCCATCCTCCTGCTTTAGCCTCCTTAGCTGCTGGGATTATAGGCATGCAGTGTGCTACCTCACCCAGCTTATGTTTTTCTCACCAACAAAACAGTTATCTATTTTTTAAATAAAAGGTCACATGTTATATTCCTTTATTCTTCAGTGGAAATGTACTAGTTGTAGAAATTATTTCACATGAAGTTCAGAAAGCTTTTTAAAATCAAGGTATTGATTTGGGTCTATGTTAACTTTTTTGTTACATAAATCACTTTAGATCATAAGATGAAATTTAAGCCTGCACCTTTACCACCATATATGGCTCTGTGTGTGTGTGTGTGTGTGTGTGTGAGAGAGAGAGAGAGAGAGAGAGAGAGAGAGAGAGAGAGAGAGATACTGGGAATTGAACCCAGGGCTTAGTGCATACTAAACAAGTGCTCTGTCACTGAGCTATATCCCCACCATTTTTTTAAAAAAGTCTATTTTGAAACAGGATCTGGTTAAGTTGCTAAAGCTGGTCTCTGGCTTACAGTCTTTCTGCATCAGCCTCCCAAGTAGCTGGGCTTGTAAGCCCCTGTTGCTCCAAGTCTGACTGTATAGGGAAGCTATGTTAGAAGTATAGAAGGGGCTGGAGATGTAATTCAGTGATAGAGCACTTGCCTAGCTTATTCAAGGCCCTGGTTTTAATCCCCAGTACCACCCCTCAAAAAAGAAAAAGAATTAGACATTTTAAAGGAATAAAGCTGGGAGACCTGGGACTGAGGTTCTCTTGCTGTTGTGGGGCACCTCCTCTGTTACTTGAGCCTTTATTAAAAGACCTTAACCACTTCTTACCAACTCCACCCTCATGTAGATTTCTGACTGCCTTCATTGGTTGTATAGTAGTCTGTATCACAAATCTGAGTCTGATTGTTTCAGATTTATCTGTATTTGTAAGGACATACTGAAGGGGTGAAATTTGGAGGGAACCTTTATCATGTCTCTAAAAGAATGAGAAGAGGAGGGTAACATTTAGTCTGTGGACTTCTAAAGTATTTATGTTGGGTGTTTGGATTTGTTTTGGAGCTTAGTAGCAAAATCAAAGATGTGAGTAACTGGTGCTGTTTGTCTCTTTTTTTCCATAGCAGATAAGAGCTACTGTTCAAATAACTCAGCAGTTAGTAATTGTAGTGTGCTGAACAACACGGTTTTCTGTTCTGGTAAGTCTTCACATTGTTTTCTGGGGAAAATGACCGCAGAGGGATAAATAATTGCTTCAAAGCCTTATTTCTGTGTTTTGTTAGCATTGCTGTGTTTCTAATATTAGAAATTTGGGTATAAATAACATTCATATTGATTGATAAAATATTTTGAAGCTTGGTTTTAATGACGTAGCTATAGTGTGAAATGATATGTGTGTAGATATTTCACTCCTTTTTCTTTCTTTTGTCCCTGCCCCCCAGGAATTCACTGAAGTTCAGCATTTTATAGGCTCTAGTAATGTCACGTTTTAGTGTCCAGTGTAGTTTGTGTTATGAATAAACCTTTGTGATCATCTATTTATTGTTTTAGTTTGAAGAAGAACTCAATTATTCTTTGCTGAGGGGCAAATCATTAAAATTCCTAGTTGAAACAACTGTGGTTTTTTGTGTGTGTGTGTGCACAAGGAATTGAACTCAAGGGCACTCAGCCACTGAGCCATATCCCCAACCCTATTTTATGTTTTATTTATGAATTGCTTAGCACCTTGCTTTTTGCTGTGGCTGACTTTGAACTCAAGATTCTCCTGCCTCAGCCTCCTGGTCTGCTAGGATTATAGGTGTACACCACCAGCACCCAGCTGAAATAGCTGTTGTTTTAAAAAGAGAATATAAATTAATGGGAAAGTTAGATTCCTGATTTGGCACATAGATAATGAATTTTGTAGAGTGTGTTAGTAACCTTCACGGACTATCTTTGACGGAATTTTCCCATCGCAGCATGAACTTTGTAACTAGGACTTTTATTGGTATTAGGTAAATTTTACTCTATGTAAAATGTAGGTTAGGTGGCATGCAAAAAATTTTAAATTACTTTAATGTATGTTAGAAAAATCTAATAACTGTCAGACCTTTGATTCCATGAATTGCTCAGAGACAGGATTACATAAAAATTGTTTTTAAACAATCAATTTAAGAAAAATTGAAAAGGTAATGCTGCTTAATTGATAACATACTAGTTTTATTTGATAATGTACTGTGTTTTGCTATCAGGGACAATAACCACCACCAAATAATAGTGGTTTTAGCAGGGACAAATTTATTTCTCTGATGTAAAGAAAGTCTGGACTAGAGTGCAGCTAAAGGTCTAGAGTGACAGCTCGACAGCTGTTAAGGACCCACATTCATTTTAGGTTTTCACTCTGTCATTCCTCAAGGTCAGTGTTCATGTTCTAGCTGTTAAATTAATTTTTCCTGCCACCAGGAAAGGGGAAGGAAAATGAGAGACCTGTATATGTCTACCTTAATAAAGGTGCGTGGTAGAAGTTACACTTGGCTACTTAGTGGCAAGAGAGGCTAAGAAATGTTATCCACTTCTAAAGAGGATACTGGTATCGGGTGAGGGAAATGGTCATTCTTTTCTAAGTGTAGTACTTATATTGTAAAAATATATTCGAATGACTACTGGTTGTGAAATAGTGTTAAAATTGTAATTTTTTAAAAAAAATATTTCATTTATTCCTCTTGAGACTATTTGTACATTTTATGCATTTATATGCTCAATTTTGAAAACAAAAATCAATATAGATATAGGTTTAGACAGGTTTGTTGCATGCTGAACAATTTTTGTGATAAGGAAATGTCCACAAATGGAACATAATGACCAATTTCACATATGCTTTATTAACATTAAGATATATGTTCACATTACATATTTTTTAATTTAGCATATTGGCCCATGAATCTGACTTTGCAATTTATATAACAACAAACAATGGTGATTGGAAAAAAATTAAATTTATCAGCAGAAATAATCATTTCATGTAATCACTATTTCTTTCCACCAAGAGCTGGTCATAACATTGTAATGAACGTATCCTGGTGTCTGCATAATTTCTAGGTCTTTATTGAGTACCTAATGAACATCTCATTGATCTTTATTTAAGAAGTAACATGCATTTTTTAACTTTATTGTTCAGGTGGAAAACTTAATAGTTAAGGATTATAATATTTTAGACAACTTTGATGTATATAGTTTTTTTTTTGTTTTTTTTTTTAATAGGGCCTACAACTCCAGTGCCAACTAATTCTACAGGTAATTCAAGATAATTGATCTTTTCTGACTTCATATTTCAGGATTTTTAAACTCTCTTGTTGGGTGACTTTTTAGTAACTAAATACTTAAAAGTTGTTACTATAGTTTTAAAGTGTTATTTAGTGTTAGATTATAATAATTAGATAAATATGTACCGTTTGTGACAGTGACATATTGTTCCAGTGTTCCACATTCAGTGAATCTTACTAGATTTGCTATAACTTTGTTCATTTTGTGGATGTTGAAGAAATCTTGAGAAATACAGGAATGCAAAGGAAATTTAAATCTCCACAATCATCCAGAGGTACACCAGAATGTTTTCAGTGATTAATTTCTTCTGGGCTTTTCTGTGTGTTTATGTAAATATTACTTGTTATGAAGTGGATGGTATACTCGTACACTTGGTATTGTTTTCCCTCTTAAAATTGTGGTGCACTATTCCTTGTGCTTTTGGTTGGACAGTTAGGTCATCTCAGTATCCATGTAGTAAATACCTTATGGAGAATATTTGCTGTGTGATGGGATTGAGTCAAACAATTCCTAGGGCAGAGGGCATGATTAAGATTCAGTACTTAATTGCTTTTCAGGAATATTTGTGATTTTCATTTCCATTAATAACTGAACATTTTCTACCACATCCTCAGTCTGATTTGATAGGAAGAGTAAATACTATATTTTGCAAATATTAAATGTATCTATTCCAGAACAAGTACTAAGCTATAATAAAATAAGGCCGAAGTAAGGTAGCATTTTGTCTCCTATAGGAATGATGAACAAGGTCAGTAAGCACAGTGTGTTGGGGAATTTGTAGGAAGGTGATATGTGTGTTGGGTGGCACAGCAGATAACAGCTTGTGGGAGATGTTGACTGACTGACTGATGCTGATAAAATATGGGGCAAGTTTTCCAGACAGAGCAGGGTGGTCAGCATATATTAAGAATATGTGAGTATAGTGAGCCTTATGAGTGTCTGGTACAAGATGACAGTAAGCTGGACAGTCAGAAATGGGATTGGGAAATGCCTTTATATGCATTGCTGTTAGATTGAGATGTTATCTTGAAAGATTTCAATCATGTAGGTCATATAATCAGACTTGCTTTTTATTTAAAAAAATTTTTTATTAGTTGTAGGTAGACACAATACCTTTATTTTTTTTAATGTGGTGCTGAGGATTGAACCCAGTGCCTCATGCTTTCCAGGTGAGTGCTCTACTGCTGAGCCACAACCCCAGCCCCCAGACTTGCATTTTATAAAAGGACTTACTCTGGCTTGTAGAGAGTAATAGAAGATGACTAAAGTGGATTCATGGAAATTCAGTACTCAGTTACGGTGATTCTAGAATACCAACAGAGGAAGAGCTGTAGATGCATGCAGAAAGGCTGAGAAAGTGGTTAAGACTTGATATCTGAGGTGTGGGAAGTGGAATGGAAAAGGAGTTATTTTCACCAAAGCAAGCAAGAAAGAGGAAGCACAGCAGATTGGGGCTGTCTTGGGATTTTTTTTGTGGTACCAAGCCTGAAGAGAGCGCTTGGCTAAAATTACAAATAAATCAGTCATTATAGACAGTAGTAGAGGCTGCTGGAAGAATACATGGAGGATTGGGTTTAAGGATCAAACTCTGAGGGACAATACTGTCTACGGGATGGCAAGAGGACCTAGGCTTGGGTTTGCTTGCAGATAATGGCCATCAGTTGGTGCTTTCTAATTGAAAAACCTTAGGAAGTCTCTTTCCATGGGCTTTGTGTATATTGCTCCTGCTAAAGGGAGCAGGAGGTAAATTATGAGATAGTTAAGGAAACAGCACTACAAAGAGAACTTGATTTTCCGTGGAAAGTGTACAGTTGGGTTAATTATAATAACCCTCCCCCAGTACAAATAATATATCTTAACAATGGAATGACCAAATTATGTTGGAATATAGCTTCATTGTATTTTCTAAATTCTCTTTATCACCACTTATGAAGTTTTTGTGTGGTGGTGTTCCCCACCCCAACCCCGTATCCCAGGTACTGGGAAATAAACCCAGGGGAGCCCCTACCACTGAGCTATATATCAAGCCCTTACTTTTTTATTTTGAGACAGGATATCACTGAGTTGCCTAGAATGATGTAGAACTTGCTATCCTCCTGCCTCAGCCTCCTGAGTTGCTGAAATTACAGGCATGTGCCACTGTGCTCAGCTTTTGTTGTTTTTAAGAACATAAAGTAGATCAATGGGTGTGTATTCCCTAAGTAGTGCCTTACTTTGCCAATATTGTCAACATAGTACTGTTCTAAAAATTTTAAATGTATAAATGTTTTGCTTACCGTGTTCTGAGAGCAGATCATAAAAATCAAATAGCAAATTTGCCGAATTTTTTTCCTGAACATCGTCAAACAAAATTAGTAATGGTGTCTTAAGATTGAAAAGAAGTTGATATGCCTTTAATTTGTAAAGTTTTTTATTCATTTCTTTATACAAAAGATGTTCTTTTGTACAAAAGATGTTATATAAAAGATGTACTTATACAAATTTAACAAAAGCTTAAAGGATATAATAATTAGCCTTAAAATGACTATACCCTCTAATCTAGAAGTCCTATATAAGTATCAGTTCTGTCAGAGATGAGACCAGATATTTCCTTATAAGATGTTCACAGTCCAGAGGAGGCTGAGTCAGAAGGATAGCAAGTTCAAAGCCAGACTCAGCATCTTAGACTCTCAACAATTTAGTGAGACCCTGTCTCAAAATAAAAAGGGCTGGGAATGTAGCCTAGTGTTAAGCACCCCTGGGTTCAACATCCCCAGTACCATCAAAAAAAAAAAAAAAAAAAGATGTTCACAGGATGGAGAAATGAGAGAATTCAGTCAAGAGCAGACTGGAAAAAGTGTATGCAGCAGTGCTCCAAGCAGGAAGGGGAAAGCTACAAATGTGTATGAACATGTCCATTAGTATTATTAGCAATCATCTACCAGTTTCTTTTAGCAAAGAAACCTGACTGGAGCATTCAGAAACATTAATTAAACACCCTTGTAAAAATTAGAACAACTTAATCTCCTGGGATCCTGTTAACCTTGGGATATGAAAAATCTGCCTGTATGACAGACCTGATCTCTCTACCTCTCCTCTGTACTTTTTAGTGATATTCCTTGTTTTGAAGCTGTCAAGCCCACTCTTGGTTTATAATTAGAGTTTCCTCTTGTATGGGTGGAATTTGGGGGATAATTATTCCTATTGAAATTTTTGATTGTTTTAAAAAGACAATATAATACAACAAAAGATTGCTTCATTCTTGTTTCTTCAATATTTATTTGACATTCTTTTATGGATTAAGCATATCACTTTGAAGCCTATTCAGTTAATGTTCTTTTTTAAAAAAAAATTTTTAACTGACGTGTAATATACATATTGTGGGGTATAGTGTAAAATTTCAGTGATCAGATTATGATACCCAAACACTTGGCAAAGAAATGTAAATGTTGCTAACAGGATACAGTCTTTATGCCCTGCGAGTCTTAAGTGAGGATCATACATTCTTAGTACCAAAACCAGTTTGGGAATTTATGAACTTTATCCTCCGAGAGAGAGAGGGACACATGAATAAAAGATAAGAAAATTCCAAGCTGCTATACATCCCAGTTGTGTACTTTAAAAGTGAGCATTTGTTGTCAAATTTTCTTGAGCTGTGAAACCCTTTTCTGAAACAGTACAAAAACTATATAGCACCTTACATTTTTAAAAAAATATATGCCTCATGTAATTGATCTTCCTCATCTGTCCTCCAGATCATCCTTAGCTGCCCTGCATGTAAGCAAATCTTCATCTTGAAGCCCCTCTTATCATGAAGCCTGACTAATATTATTTCCTGAGATGTGATAAGGAGCTGTTATTCCTGAAGCCCTTGCCTAAAGTATAGCTTCTTTTCAAAAAGAAAAGAAAAAAAAAAAAAAAATGAAATTGAACCCTAACTTTTTTTAAGGACAGCTTTTATTTATTTACTTATTTATTTTATTTCTTAATTTTTTGGTACTAACTTGGACCCAGGGGCACTAAGTTGCCCAGACTGGCCCCAAACTTATGATCCTCCTGTCCCCGTCTCATGAGTTGCCGGAATTTCAAGCAGGCACCACTGTGCCTGGAACAGCTTCCTTTTTGGGAAATCATCTTAATGTTTCCTATGCTAGTTATTAACTCCTGTACTCAGGCGAGCCTCTGCCTCAGTCTCCTGAGTAGTTTGGACTACAGGTGTGCAACAAACACCATTCTCACCCTAAGGATGACTTCTTAAGGAAACCATTCACAAGTGGTCCAGTAAGCTTTGAAAACATAGGGGCTCTTGAGTTATTTGACTCTTAAGAAAATGTTAATTTTTATTAATTATCTTCAGTCTTGTCTTTGTAGTACTGGGATGTGCCCCCCTTTTTTGGGGGGGGGGGTGCTGGGGATCGAACCCAGGCCCTGTGCTTACAAGGCAATCACTCTACTGACTGAGCTATCTCCCCAGCCCCTGGTATGTGCACCTTTATAGATGATACTTGGTATCGGCATTAGTAGTTTGAAGTTCCCTTTAGGGTGCTTCAGTTCCTAAAATAATTTTATATCTCAACTAATTGAGTACATTCTCAGTACGTTTTGGTAGGGGGGAAGGTACTAGGGATTGAACTCAGGAGCACTTGATCACTGAGCCACATCTCCACCCCTATTTTGTATTTTATTTAGAGACAGGGTCTCACTGAGTTGCTTAGTGCCTTGCTTTTGCTGAGGCTGGCTTTGAACTTGCAATCCTCCTGCCCCAGCCTCCTAAGTCGTGGGGATTACAGGCGCGTGCACACCCCGGCTCAGTACATTTTTTTAGGGACGTTATCAGGTAGTGTTTTGGCCTCATGCAGTGTGATAGAGCAGAGCTTACCTTTGAGCTCTTTTCTAAATTGTTTCAACTTAGGCACCTGTTCGTACAAATACAGTTTTATTGAACTCCAACCATGCTCATTGATTTGCATGTTGTCTTAGGCAGTTTTGTGTTAAACAGTACACAAAGGCTCAAATATTTGCTATCTGCTCCTTAAGTTAGCAAACCCCTAAAGTGAAAAAGATCAAAGTGGCACATCTTGATACCTACATAAGAAATAGTATGTTGCAGTTGTTTCTTACCATGACTAAGTTAATGATTTTTGTCTTAGAAACAAGATTATTTACAAAGAGCCTCTTAATTCCTTCTAAGTATTCTTACCATTCTGTCCTTTTGCAAATTTGATCCAGATATATTGTATACTCATATATAGGTTTTAACTTAAATACAACTTTATGATTACTGGATGTTTTAAAATTCATTTAAACGCTAGTTTTCTTAGATGGGAAGATAAGTTAGTGAACCTTTAACTGAAAGTAGGCTTCTATTGTCAAAAAATCGAAAGCAGGTTGAAATTGATAGCATTACTTATAAAAGGTAAATGTTAAGCAACTGGGAATTTAGAAACAAGTTTTTTTGGTTTTGGTGTTCTTTCTAAAAATATGTTTTGTTTTCCTTCCAGCTAAAGTCACAACTCTGCCTTCCTCTTCTACATATTCCACCACAGTTACCACATCAGGTAATTGAGCCTTTTAAAACTAACAGTGATGTAGGGTGTGTATACAATGTTGCCTTTTACTATTTTTGCCATCAGGTTCATTTTATGGACTGAAACTCAGCTCAACATTTAAAGTGCCACAGTAGTTAGCTATTTAACACTGATAACTCTACTGAGAGTCCTCTTGTTTCTAAGTGAATAATCACATTTGGCCTGACATTGTAAGAATTAAGTAATGTTTTCCAAAATTTTCAGTACAACTTAAAAAGTTGTGAAATCTGATTTGTAGCTCCCAGTTATTTGAAGGGATTGTTATGTACCTGTTATTCTTACCATCTTTTAAACTGCTGTTTTAGACTTTTTTGTTGTTGTTGTTCTGGGAATTGAACCCAGAAGGCACTTTATCACTGAGCCATATCCACAGCCCATTTTTTTTTTTTTTTTTTTTTTTTTTTTGAGGCACTATCTCACTAAGTTACTTAGGGCCTCAGAATCCCTAGTTGCTGGGATTATAGGCATGCACCAGTGCACCTGGCCTAAGCTTCTGTTGTGATGCGGAGAAGTCTTACCTACTTTTTGTGATTCCTGAGGCTTAATGCTTATACTACCTTTCAGTTTCAGTGAGGGCATTCCCAAGAAAAAAATACCTGTAATTACTTTTGGGTTGTTTTGTTTTGTTTTGGTGCTGGGGATTGAATCCAGGGTCTTGTGTATGGTAGGTAAGTATCACTGAGCTATGTTCCCAGTTGTGATTAATTTTGAAGGTGGCCAACTTATTTAACCACAAAATCATTCGATATTCTATTTAAGAAAAAACTGAAATTTGTTTTAAGTGTGAAATTCTTTTAATGGATGCTACTTTTTTAGTCAGTTTCCTCCTGAAACATTTTGTTCCCTGAAAAAAAATTCTAATTTTCATGTACTTTTTCCTATGACTTGGTAATGCTTATATTGCAAAATTAACTAAATATTATTCATGATGCTTGTAATCATGAATTATTTTTCTTGTTGAAATTATAAACTGGAACTATTTATAACTTGAAAAATTGCATCTGAATTTTTATTTACCTATGTAACATGTAGTAAAACTCAAATACCATGAATTATTAACATAAACATTAGTTTATGTTAACTCAAGCAATTAGCTAAAAATTTTGTCTAACAATCGTTGCATGTTTTAAAAGTGCTTAAAATTCCCAGGGCACAATTAATGTACCAGAAAAAGAAATTATTTTGTTTTTTCATATTTGAAGCATTATATAGCAGCATAACCACTTGATATCTGTGGTCAGAATGAATGGAATTAAAAACTAGTCTTCCTCAGCTAGGGATAAGTTCTGTAAAGATTTGACTTAGGAGGAAATGCTTTATGGAATTTGACATGGCAAAATAGAAGCTCAGGTGGGTCTTGTAATTATGTTAGAGGATCATGAGACTTGCTAAGGATTGTTATTTCCTTTATCATATCAGGTGCAACAAATACCACTTTGGCTCCAACCTCACAACCTGCACGGAAGTCTACCTTTGATGCAGCTAGTTTCATAGGAGGAATTGTCCTTGTTTTGGGTGTGCAGGCTGTAATTTTCTTTCTCTATAAGTTCTGCAAATCTAAAGAACGAAATTATCATACTTTGTAAGCAGACCCATTAAATTAACAAGGACTGGCAGTTCATTTGTGTAACTCACTGAAACCAAAATACTATCTTACAAGAAGTCCCACATGGAAGACACTATTCCAGGATCTTTAAATTTCCAAAGGATGCATATAGGATATTTTGGAACATCATCCTTGAAGAAAAATCAGTTAGTGTTTTACTTACAGGAATATTTAAAAAATATTCTGCATGAATCCTTGTGGCTGTCGTCTTTTATTTTCAATGGCTGCTGCTGTGGGATTATGTTTCTGTTCTTGACATGCCAAATGTAACTTTCTATAAGTGATGGAAAATGTTGTCTGGTACAGACAACCTCCTGACTCCTGGCAATTTAAGTTTAGTTATCTTAAAGCCTGAAAATTGCATTATTTTTATGCTAATTCCAGAAGTGATTTAGTGGCTAGAATTGAGAAGGTGTGCCAAATGAGCATCAAATCCGGTGGATTTTTGGCTATCATTTCAAAGGTGGAATAAATTTATTAATTTAGTAGTACTAAACTGTATCCATAGAGTAAAATTTTGTGCTTGATAAGTTATTTTTTTCTACATTAGAAATAACATGCTACATGGGGAATTACATTCCAGATTTAAAGAAATGAATGGAAAGGATACAGACCATTAATGTTTAACAGGATATTATTCATATTTGCAAAAGCACCTTATATCATTGAGAAAATAAAGAACAGTGCCTTAAAAGACAGACTGAAAGGTAGGCTGTAACTTAAAATCTGTGTGATTTGTTCTTTGATATTAAAGAAGGTAAAAGTTGGTTTGAGATTGTAACTGTTGATGTAAGTGGTAGTAACCTGCTTCTAGATACCATACTGTTAATATTTAAATTAAAAGCATATCTTTTTTTTTTTTTTCCAGAGCAGAGAAACTTGGGCTAATTACTATTTAAGTTTAAAGGCCTTCACATACTGAATTTTGCAACATTTTTCTTTGGGCTGTTGAAAGCAATTGAAATAAAATTATATATTTCCTTTGTGCTCAAAAAAATCTTAACACTATGAACCTTGAAAGGATTTATACCAAGCTTACCTGAAAAGTAACTACTTTCATGAGGTTAAAAAGAAAGTTTTAGAATCATTTATTAGCTCTATTTTAAATAAGACAATCATTTTGTTTTCAGATGGCAGATGTGACCAGTATAATTTCAGAAAATCTAAGGATTTTTTTAATCAGATTACTATAGATTTTTAATGATGATTGCCCTGGATGAGTAGACTGTACTTCCACTTTTCCCAATTCCTTTTCTTTTTTCTTTCTTCCTTTGTTTCAACTCCCTTAATATAATAAGCATTCATATTTTTGTTTCTACAGTTTCTTCTAAAGCACTAGTTTTCTTAGTTTTAGAAGGTTGCTTCTCCCTTTCCTTTGAAACATTGGATTAGTTTAGTTTAAAATGAGCTTTTGCTTTTTTTAGGTCATTAAAAGTATTTTTGCTTTTAGGTTCTTCAGCCTGTAATGGCTGAGTTTAGCACTTGGGTTTTCGATATTTTATAGGGAAATGGCAAATGCCTTTGTTCATTTCACAAACCAAAACTTGTATTTAGGTCATTATATTAAACGTTCTTAAAGTGAAGAGTTACTGGTTTTTTTTTTTTTGGTTTGTTTTTTGGTCACTTGTTGGTACAGCTGAAGTTTGTTTTACT
Source organism: Sciurus vulgaris (assembly GCF_902686455.1). Taxonomy (NCBI): domain Eukaryota; kingdom Metazoa; phylum Chordata; class Mammalia; order Rodentia; family Sciuridae; genus Sciurus; species Sciurus vulgaris. The sequence continues at coordinate 55,402,419 of NC_136467.1, forward strand.
TGCACATTTGTACATATACCTAATATTTTCAAGTGCCTTAATTGTTTAAAATCTCTGGCTTCAAAGGTTTTTTGGAAAAAGGTAGATTTACCTCACCTTTTTGTGTTTCCATTAGTAGTAATATTTTAGGTACCTCACAAAATTTATTATGGTGCCATGGCTATTAGGTTTTAGTGAGTGCTGTAAGATTCATTTGAAAATTTACAGAAATCCATTCCTCACAAGGTGGCAAAAATTAGATACAGTGGTATAATCGTCATTTGCCTGGATATGAATTCCTTGCCACACGTTAATGTCAGCATATGTAGCAAACTTTGTGAAAATGTGACTTAATTTGAAGCTTTTATAATTTTGAGCACTCCTCTAACAACAGAAGCATAATATTAGATTTCGCAAGTCTACAGATGAGCTTTAGGAACAGAACTCGGCCTTTTCTGACTTTCCTCCTTCCTTTAGCAATGTAGTATCTTGAGCCATTAATAATTTTTGGGTTTTTTTTAATCCAGAAGGTATATTATAGAAATCTTTTCAGATTTTTCATCTGATTTGTTCATGCAGATGTAGTTCTATCAAATACCTTATTTTACTTTATAGATATTTGTTGCACAGGCAGACACTGCTGTATTTAGAAATTTTTATTTCAGTTCATTTTAAACTGCAAAACCAATCTGTATCATGTACCAAACTGATTTAAAATAAATCTACATGTTTATTGAATTTGTCTCCCCTTTTTATTGAGTGAAGTGTGTTTGTTGGATTTTGATTATGAAATTTAATGCTCAATTAATTGAATTCATGTAATTTAATTTAATGCTGTTGGAGATGGTTTGTCTAGTTTGTATTGCTGCTTCTCTAGGACAACAGATAGTAACTAAAATGTGAAAATAATCATTGGTGGGCAGAGCTTTAGAGATTATAGTTGGAGGATGGGAGTGACAGGTGAGTTGATCTTATACAAGTAATAGAAATGAAGCCCAAGTTTACTGAGAATTTGTAACAAGAATAACATTGCGTTTTTAAATCCTGAAAGCTTTGTTTGTGTCATTTTGCTTTTTCTTTCTCTTTTTCTTTTTTTTGTTCAGGATGCATGTAAAGTATTGACCATTTTGTAGGCAAAGTTATATTCTTCTTAAATTTGAAGTTGATCCATAGACAACTGATCACTGTTTTGGTTTTCTTTTCTCTGTTTTTGTTTGTTAGTTTTAGATCAATTCTATTGCTCTCTTTAAGTTCACTAATAACTTTCTTCTATGTCTAATTTATTGTTAATCTCATAGGATGTTTTTCATTTCAGATATTATCTTCATTTATGGTTCAATTGATATAATTTTAAATAATGGATTGTTCTAGAGTTTATAAAAGATGTCCGTAACAACTTTTAATATCTGTATTTGCTAATAGTCACATTTGGATCAGTTTCTATTGATTGATTTTTCTGCACAGAATGGGTCATTATTTCCTGCTGCTTTGCATACTTGGTAATTTTTTATTGGATGCCACATGTGAATTTGGGTGCTGGATATTTTTGTATTCCTATAAATATCCTTGAACATTGTTCTGTGACATAAATAGCTGAAGACAGTTTGGGTCTTTCATGTTTGAGGTGAGAACAGAACAGAATTTGTTCTAGAAGTGATTGTTATGGTCCTGTGGAAAGACTTCTGAATATCCAGTGAATATCTAGATTTTGAGTGTGGACTGGTAGGAACGGGCTCTGATCCCAACCTCGTTGAGCCCTGGTTACCAAACTCTCAACCTTTTTCTTGGGTAGTTCCTTGTGGATATGATGATTACTACTTGAGAGGCCCTCTCTGCATATTTCTGGTGTCTCTGCAACTCCCATTTGGCCTTTTGCCATGGGAACCGCCGCTGACTCTTTGCGGTACAAAATCCGTGGATATTTGTCACCGCTTGCAGCAACAACTTGCATGGGTCTTATGGGTGGTGGAGTGGAAACTGAGGCACTTCTTTCTCTTTAGTGCACTGCTTTCTTGCATGTTCATAGAGGATAGAGGAAATGAGGTTTACTTGCTTTGAGAGGAGAGAGAGAGAGAGAGAGACTTTGCTTATCAGAGAGAGAGACCTTGCTTAAGAGAGATTTTGAGAGAAGGACAGGCTTTGCTTAGAGCTTAGAGGAAGAGGCTTGCTACACCTTAAAGTCCTGCATCCTGTGAACTAAGGGTACGTCTACCTAAGGTGCCCTAGTGATGCGTCTCAGTTCTCCGTTCTGCGATCTGCCTTCCGCCGCTGCCCCTACTCGCTGCTGTGTTCTTTCTTCTGGCTTTTCTGCTAATGGCTGCTGTTGCGTATGTCCCTACTAGCTACTGCCGCGTGTTTTTCCCTCTGGCTTCTGCCACACCCGCGTGTCTTCTGCTACTGCTTTTCTGCTAATGGCTGCTGTGCGTGTTTTTCCCTCTGGCTGCTTCTATGGCTGCTGTGTCTCTGTCCCGCTTCGCCTACGCTTATATCACCTCCAGGACGCGGAGAGCAGGGCCACGCCTCTTACGCAAAGATTAGGCGAGACTCTCCGAGCAGGCAATTAGTGCTCGAGAACACATGCGCATACATTGTGTGCGTGGACGAGAAAATCACCTGAGTGTGCTTATGTCAATTAACTTCCTCCCTGCCGATGTGATCAGGCACCATCCCGGTGCCGCCAACATGGCACAGCCCCCAACAGGGAACTCCAGCTACCTTCACCTCTCTTGATTTTCAGTTCCATCATCTTCAACTCAGGAAGTCAACTGGGCTCTGCCTGGGCTCCCTGCCTTATATCTTGACTTAGAAATTCAAGGCAGGAAGTTGGGTCAATAGTTTTCTTGTCTTTTAGAGACCCACTGTCCTTTGCCTAATATCCATTGTATTGAATGGGGGGGAACTTTCATGTATTTTGTCCAGCTTTTTAGTTGCTTCAGAATGAGTCTAGTGTCACTTCATTTTAGCCAGAAGAAACAGTTCAAGATAGGATTTTTAATTTTGGAGTGGGAGTACTGGGAATTGAACACAGGGTTGCTTTACCATTGAGCTACATTTCCAGACCTTTTCATTTGTAACAGTGTCTTGCTAAGTTGCTGAGGCTGGCATGGAACTTGGGAACCTTCTGCCTCAGCTTTCCAAGTTACTAGGATTACAGGCCAGTAGTGCACTTGGCCTCAAGTTAGGAATTTTAATGTCTCAATTTTCAAGTTATTCAAGTTATTCAATCTACTTCAGCCATCCCTAGTCCAATCCCCTTGCCCTCCTCCACTCTAAAGGTAACAAGTGTAGCTGATGTTAATGCCTCTTCCTCCAAAAATTTGTGTACACATAATTACACATGCCTTTACTGTTTATATGATGTGGATTTTTTTTAACATTCTTCCAAGTTTTTATTATTTCTAGTAAGGTGTTCAACAATTCATTGCCACAATATTATTTTATTTTTTTCTTCTTTAGTTTCCAGTGCTCTTATGGTAGTCTAACAAGATTTTAAACTATCTTGGACTTTATTTTTAACCTTTATTTATATGTGGTGCTGAATATCGAACGCAGGACCTCACACATGCCAGGCAAGTGCTCTACCGCTGACCCACAACTCCAGCCCCCATGATATTTTCTCTTAGTTGCTTTCAACTTTCTGCTTTTTATGTTTAAATTTATTTTTATAGGTGTTAACATAAAAGATATTTGCATATTAATGGGATACTATCTGATGTAGATGTTTAAATCAGGGTAAACATCTATGTCAAACACATTTCTTGATGGTGAAAACATTCAGATCTGTCTTTAGTCATTCTACTGTCCAATAGCACACCAGAACTTCCTACCCCTATGTAGCAGAACAGTACCATAGATTACCCCTTCCCCTCCTATACTCTCCCAGCCTCTGATAACCATCATTCCATTCACAAGCTTCTGTGAGGCCAGCCTTTTTAGGTCCTACATATTAGTGAGATCATATGGTACTTGTCTTTCTATGTCTGGTTTATTTCACTTAATGATCACTTCCATCCACGTTGCAAATGAAAAGATTTCATTCCTAAGTCTGAATGGTATTCCATTGTGCTTATGTACTGCATTTTCTTTATTCATTCCATCAGTTAGACAAAGGTTGTTTCCATTTCTTGGCTATTGTGAGACATCTTACAAGTTTTCACTAGCTGCTCCTGCTTGGAGACCTTGTCAACTTTCCAAGATAGTGAATGTGGCTATACCAAATACTTAAATTTCTCTGTTGGTATATTACTGTAGTTTAGATAACACTGCCCCCCTTGTGTTAAAAGTTGGACCCCCAACTTGTGCTTTTGGGAGTTGGTTGGAACCTTTAAGAGGTGGGCCCTAGTGAGAAATAGTCCAGCCATTGGGACACACCCTTGAAGGGGATATGGAGATCCCAGCTCTCCTCTTCTGTTTGCTTTCTGGCTGTCATGAGATAAGCTGCTACCTTAGTTCTATCCCCCTGCCATGATATGCTGCTTCTCCATAGGCCCAAAAGCAGTGTGGCCAACCAGCCATGGACTGAAATCTCTGAAACTGTTGAGTAAGAATAAACTTTTCCTCTAAGTTGATTATCTCAGGTATTTTGTCACAGCAACAACGCTAACCAACACAGAACATTGGTATCAAGAAGTGGGGATTGTTGCTGTGACTAAACCTCAGGTGATAATGGAGGAATCTTTGGATTTGATTTGTGGGGAGTTTGGAGAAGCAGATTGGAGAAAGTCTAGAATGCTGTATGCAGAACTGAGCGGGCAATTCTGGTGAGAGCTAAAACCAGAATGCTGATAGGAATGTGGTTATTAAAGGTTATGTTCAGGAAGTTTCAGGTGAAAATAAGGACTCTACAGGGAACTGGACTAAACGCCATCCTTTTTTACACTGCGGTAAAGAATTTGACTAAATTTTACCCATGCCCTGAGACTTGGTGGGAGGCTGAACTTAAAGTTGAGGGACCAGTTTACCTGGTGAAGGAAGAAATTTCAAGGCAGTCGAACATTCAGGCAGCAGCTTGGGTTTTATTGCTTCCTTTTAGCTGAATTGTGAAAACCAGAAGTGAAGAGGAAAAATTTGGAAAACTTGGGAGTTTGGCCCCTGCAGAAGGGAAGGGTGCTGCAAAGGAGGATGTAGTTGCCAAACAGATCAGCATCATTAAAAGGAAGCCATGTGAGAGCTGGGCATGGTGGTGCATGCCTGTAATCCTAGCAGCTTGGGAAGCTGAGGCAGGAGGATCACAAGTTTGAGGCCAGCCTCAACAAATTAGCAAGACCCTGTTTCAAAAATTTAAAAATGGTCTGGAGATGTAGTTCAGTGGTAAGGTGCCCATGCATTCAATTCCTGGTACCAAAAACAAAACAGCAACAAAACCAGGCAGCAACCACCACCCTACTTTATCACAGGCAAATTCCAGGCATCATAAAGAGATGATGCAACCCTGGCTCTGCATAGTGAAGTTCATAGTAGCTACAAATCCATCTGAGTGGGTGCCAGGGAAGCCATCCATGGAGAGATGTCACACCAGTGACAATCTGGGAAGTCATTCAAGAGAGTGTTGGGTAAGCCATGCATATGAGATGCCACACTAGTGAGCACTCCACTGTAAAGCTATGTGAGCTACAGGATGGGGGCACTGTTGGTGAGCATGGAGGAACACTTCAGAACCAGGAAGAGAAATCCTCTCTTCCTAACCATGCCCTCTACTGCCAAAACATCATACCACTTAACAAGGAAAAATGATTGGTGTGGTCTAGCTCCATCATTACAAAGCAGGCCGAGACAGGAACGTTGAGAGCTGAGAGGTGATAAACTGAGAGGAATTGGTCTACCCCTTTGGCTACTCAGCTTCCACATGTGCCCTTCTATACATTTCAAAATTTTGCAACAAGGAAACAAGTTGACATTTCCTCCTAAGAAGATACAGCTGTATTTCAAGTTCCTTGAACTGGAAAGGTAATCCAGATCCAGAATATGAATCCATTCTAATGAAGGTGAATCTCTGTCTCTCTCATAAGAGAAGTCCAGTAACAGCAACCTGCTACTAGATGGGATTGGCATTATATTGCAGTTTCAATATTGGTCTTAGCTCTGGACAGAGTAGACACTTGGCAGTAGTGATGTCAGCCTTGGAAAAGGGGAAGTCTATGCTACTGAGCAACCTCCATCCCTACTACTGTGGCTATGTTCACAGGCCCATTGAGAAAGCAGTGGAGTAGCTGGGAAATGATACTGATACTCTCAGGGCATAGTATTTTCTCAACTTGATTAATAAGAGCATCTACTATAGATGCCCTTTGGTGGGTATTAACATAAGACCCAAATATGATCGTAGTCTGTGTCTATTAAAAGGGTTCAACCAAATCCACATATCCCATCTTTGTGGGCCTGTCCTCTGGGAACACCCCACTCCTGGTACTGGTTCTGTATCAACCATGGGCCAATAAGAAGACAAATCACATAGTAATTCATACAGGGGGATTATAACAAATAATTATTAACTATACCAAAGGATCAGCATAATGTGGGATTGTCTGATAAGTAATAAATGCTAAAGAATATAGGGATTGCAAATAGAGGAGCAGCCACTGCCTTCCAAAACTGAGATCCAGACGTCATCGGAGAGTACCTGGACAAGGCTTACAGGACAGATGATTTCTCTGAGGTGACAAAACCACCCAAAGAGGTGCTAGAGGAATCCCTTCAGAAGAGATGCCAGAGGCCCTCTATCCTGAAGTGCATGCATTGCCTTGCTGGAACCAGACATGGTACAAGCCACACTTAAGAACTTGAGGCTGCTGAAGCCACACACACTGAAAGGGTCTGCTTAGAAGATCACACGAGAACCTGGAAGAGAAATCCTTCCTCCCACAGGTTTGCTCCAGCACTCTCTTCTGACAGAGCTTAATGTTTGCCAGCTGACAAAGAGGAAACACTTACAAGGTCCAGATAAGTCATTACAGAACAGAAAATGAAGGGTGAATCTGAGCTGACATAACAAATTGATGACTTGTATCTTATCATGTTGAAGCTTGAGTTTAGATATCAAAGTTATTGATCTTCCTCTTGTCTCTTGTTTTTTATATTCTTTTTCTGAAATAAGTTTGTGTGCATTTAGATATTTAATCCATTTGGAATTTATTGTGGTACAAGGTGATGACTTAGTTTACTTTGAATAGACTCAACCTTCTCCATAATTAGAAAAGACTCATGTCATATATGTGTTAGGTTTCCATTTCCATAATAAATATCTGAAATAATCAACTTAAAAAGAAGAAAGGTTTACACAATTTTGAAGGTTTAATTCCATGGTCAATGGATCCCACTGGTTTTAGGCCTGTAGTGAGGCAATAAATACTTCATGGTGGGAATATGCAGCAGAGGAGGCTGTTTACTTCACAATAGCTTGGAAACAGAAGAGAGAGGAAGGGCTGGGGTTCCGTTATCTCCTTTGAGGGCATGCCTCAATGACATAACTTCCTGCCACTAGGCCTCTCCTCTTGAAGGTTTCACCACCTCCCAGTGGCACTATGGACTGGGGATCAACCCTTTAACACCATGGGTCTTTGGGGACATTTAGAATTCCAACTATTGGAATATATACTTTTAGTCTAATAACTAGTAATAAATAGCAATATAAAACTTTATGTATGTAGATTGTTTCTCTGGTCTATTCTGTTCTATTCATCTGTTCATTTATTGTTTTACCCAAGATAGATTTTTGTGTGAATGACAACAAAAAAAGACTTGGAATAAGACTTTACTAAAGTCTGAGGAGAGCTTTGGCATTTGTAGAAAGAATAAAAAGACTGAAAAGGGATGGTGTTCTTAAATGAAATGAATAAAATGGTGTTTTGAAGTTTACTGGGATGAAGCTCTATTCGAATAGTGATATTTCACTTAGTAAACATAGCCCAGTAGAAGGACCCCTGTCTTGACTGTCCCATCTACCTAGTAACTTTCAAAGTCACATTGAGAGACTGTGGTTCGCCAGCAGAAAGGGATAGCTTGTGGGAATATAAATCAATGCAAACTATCTTCCAAGACAGTAGATAATAAAAAATAGATAAGAGGTTCAATGGGGGTTAGAGTCATTTTTATTCATTCAAATGCTCATAAGAAATAAAATTTGGAAAAAGACATGATTACCAATCAGGTCCAAATGGGATTCTGGATGGAGCAGTTTGGACTTGAAAAGCTGTAAGTTGAACATTTTTTGCCACATTGGGTAGGAAAACTTCATCCATCCTCTTTTTGTGTTTAATGGGTACCTGTAATATTAAGTACATATTATTGTTTTTTAAAATGATGGTGAATAATTCTTGGTATAGCATAATAAAAGATCACTGTTGGGCTGGGGTTGTAGCTCAGTGGTAGAGCACTTGCCTGGCATGTGCAACACATTGGGTCCAATTCTCAGCACCACATATAAATAAGTAAAAAAAAGTTAAAAAAAAAAAAAAAAAGGTCCATTGACAACTAAAAAATATTTTTAAAAATTTTTTTTAAAAAGATCACCATTAATGAAACTAAAATCATTGGTTCACTGGGCTACACCTTTAGTGTGCCTTCTCATATGTACTTTGCACTTGTTATTTAGGAACTGGTCAAGAATGAATCCATCAGTGAAAAGCCATTTCCAGCTAAGGAAGAAGAGACTTACCTGCTTGAAGTAACCCTAGAATTCCTTAATATTTTGCCATTTATGTTAGTGCAGTAGTATATTTTAGAAAATCATTTGTGTTCCTACATTCCAGCCACACATAACTTCCTCTTCAGTCAATGTTTATCTGACCTGTCTCATAAGGCCTTGCTTAAGGAGCCAGACCTTAGATAGGTGTGAAATGGTTCCAGCTAACTTTATGCCTTTCCTGGCCTTCAGGATTTTTACTTGGGGTCGCTATATTATAAACAAGGTAATGGAACCACAATATACTTCATTATAGGGTTTATATACTTAGTAGGGCAATGGCCAACCAATAATTAGCCCTGACCATCACCCTCCTAAATCTCTCAAATATTCATTCTCTCCACTTAGGCACTTAGACTTTTCAATCACAAAAGCTGTGATCACCAATACCCCCAAAGGATGCAGAGTTTTCAGGGGTGAAACAGGACTAAATGAACCTTGAAAGGCCCTGTGGTCCCACACATACATACTGAACTTTGCTTCCTTTTAGAAAAGGCTTTTGCAGCCAGGTACAGTGGTGCATGCCTTTAATCTCAGTGGGTCACCAAAAAAGAAAGAAAAAGGCTTTTGCAGAAATTAATAGACATAAAGCTTGCCCTTGTGTATCTATCAGCACTATATCTGTAGATTCAACTGTGGATCAAAAAATATTTGAAAAAAATTGCATCTGTTTTGAACACATTTTTCTGTCATTATTCCATAAGCAATAAATTTCCATAGCATTTACATTGTGTTAGGTATTCTCAGGAATCTAGCGGTGATTTGAAGTACATTGGTAGATGTATGTAAGGTGTATAAAAATGCTATGCTTTTTTTTTTGCCTTAAAATCTGTACTCTTTATTTAAAATATTCAAAAAAGATATGTTTAAATGTACCTTAAGAAAAGTTGAAGTAGTAAGACAACTTATAGTTTCAGAAAGTAATTTAAGCTCAATATCAGAAAATTATTTTTAAGAATAATTTTTTTTTCTTTTTTAATAAGGAACTTAAACATCCATGGATTTTGGTGTCCGTGGGAGTCCTGGAACCAATCCCCCTTGGATACTGAAGGTTAACTGTACTAGACTTTCACATTTTTGGGGAAAGGTGACTGCACAAAGATTGGTGAGCTGAGCCCATGGTAATCATTAACCACATGGCTCTGACTGGTTAAGGTCTCAGCTAGTTTGTTTCCAACCTGTTTCTCCCCTCTTTTAAGTTTAGAAATATTGCAGTAAACTTTTAGACTTTTAATAACTAGACTATTAGTTGAAGAATTACCCCTTCAAACAACTTCTTAGAATGACATTTTGGTTGAAGAAATGATTATATCTTATTTCTTATTTTAAGAGGAGGAATTCTTAAATGTATTGATTAGACATGCAAATCTACAGGGAACTCTGAAAGATATCGAAGCAAAAAAAAATACTAAGAAAGTGTAGAGAAGGTACTAGAAGAGGATGGAAATGTTGTTTTATATCAAGTAAAAGCTGAAATATTTTTAAAAATTCTTCTAATATGTGCCACTCTGCATTCCAAGAATTTCCTTTTAGAGCAAATTTTTCATGTGGCTTTTTTGTTTTGTTTTGTTTTTTGGTATTTTTTTGGTACCAGGGATTGACCCCAAGGGTGCTTAACCACCAAGCCACATCCCCAGCCCTTTTTAAGTATTTTATTTAGAGGCAGGGTCTCATTTAGTTGATTAGGGTCTTGCTAAGTTGCTGAGGCTGGCTTTGAAATCCCGAACCTCCTGCCTCAGCCTCCAGAGCCGCTGGGATCACAGGCATGCACCACTGTGCCCAGCTCTCATGTGTTTTAAAATGACTTCTGAAATTCTTTATTTCTGCTCTATCAGGGAATCCAACTAAGGGAACTAATGCTGCTAATTAATTATTATCGATGATTGAAAAAATTAGAGATGCAACATAATTGGTACTCATTTGTACACCCATTAATTGACTTGTAATTGAGAAAGTGTCATTGAACTTAATGATTTCAACCTTAGAATTATTTTTATGCAAAACCAAAGTAGCTAGATAAAATCCTTACAACAATTTTTCTAATATAAGTTTGAAGTGACCTTAAAACCATGACATCAGATTTAAATTCTTCATTGTTTCATACATATAAGTGAACTTATCATTACTTACAGTCTTTGGTCTTTGAATCCTTCTTGTTATTTTATTGCCCATAAGATCACTCTTTAAAAAGTGCTGGTGGGAGTATTTGGATGAAGTAGAAGCAGAACTTAGGGAGCAGTGAGCCTGGGATAAAAGGCCTATAAAGTTAAAAATGTTATGAATTAGGTTTTTGGTTGCAATGTATAGGCCCAGATTTAATTTATAAATTTTAGAGTTTAAAATCCGTTTTGAGTGACGATGTCAAAATTTGGATGGAGTTTTTTGCCTGAGGATCACATGACAGGAGACTTGGACTCTGGGAAGCAGAAGTAGCTAGACTGAGAGCTAATCAAATTAATTGACATGGCAACAAACTGGATTTACAGGATGAGGAACAGCTCACAAATTTCTGACTCAAGCAAACTGAATATTTGGCAATACCATTTGATGAGATGGTGCCTCCTCCACCCCAGAAGGAGTCAGCCTGGAGGAGGAGAGGAAGACAGATTTCATTTGACCTGTTGAACTTCTGAATAGGAGACACCTGAGTGTAGACATCCAGGAGTCATTGGCTATATGGGTCTAGAGCTTGGAGGGGAGTTTCGAGCTGCAGGTGTGGACTTGGCCAACAATGATTAAAGCCGTGGGAACACAGGCAATTATCATCCAGAAACAATGTGAGGAGCAGAGGACAGACAGCCCTAGATAACCCTGATGTAGAGGTTGGATACTGGAAAAGGAGACTTAGAAGCAGCAGCCAGAGGAAGATAAAGAAACCACAAGCCCAGCACCATGGGCACAAAGGGAAACAGGAACTTAGGAGAAGGGGTGGTCATGTGATTCACTGCTGCTGAAGCAGGAGGTGAGGACTTCATGGTGTCCATTGTGCTTAGAGACATGGAAGTTTTGTTGATCCTGGCACAAGTCTCTGCAATGAAGAGGTAGGGACCAAAATCAGATTGTTGGTAGTGTGGTGGAGAACTGAGTGATCCCCAAGTGCCATTCTTCCCTTTCTTCTTTAGTCATAGAACTCCAAACGTTCTGTTGCACACACAGAATCCTAGAGTAAAAGCTACATTTCCCAGTCTCCTTTGCATGATCTAGATAAGTGCTGGCCAAGGCGACATGCAGATGTGTCCTATATGACTTCTAGGAACTGTCCTAGAAGGCACACTAAGGGAGCAGTGGACTCTTCTTCTTATCTTCCTCCTTCCTGTTGGCCAGGAAGTGTAAGCAGCCATCTTGGATCATGAGGTGAAGGCCACACAGGGAGACTGGCAAGTTGCAAGAGAAACCTGGTTCCCAGTGGTGTCAGAGCCACCACAATAGCCAACTCTAGACTGACTATCTCTAGACTTTGTTAATCAGAAATAACTTTCTTATATTGTTTAGCTGCTGTTATTATTTTTAGTTGTTTGTATATCCTCATTCAATCCTAATAGCTATGAGTTGAAGAGTGAATTAAGTGAAATAAAGTGAATTAAGAGACATCATTACCCTATGTACGTGTATGATTACATGAATGGTGTGAATCTATATCATGCACAACCATGGAAACAAAAAGTTGTACCCCATTTGTGTACAATGAATCAAAATACAGTCTAAAAATAAGAAAAATAATAAAGTTCCCCTCTATATCCTTTTAGTAAAAAATAAAAAATAAAAAAAAAAAAAAAGAGTAAGTATAGGCAACTCCTTAAAGTGTGACTGTGAAGGAGAAGAGGAAAGTCAGCAGCAGGGGAAGTATGTGATCAAAGGAAGCCTTTATTTTACAGTGGATTTTATGTTCCTGGCATAGACATGATCAATATATATAATTGCTGGTTGCAGGATTAGAAAGATGCACAGATGGGAAATATGAGTGTGAGAAAGAAAGTAGATGAAGAATTCAAGGCTCCTGAAAAGTTAGGAGCAAATGGGATCCTGTCCACAGGATTGGCCTGGGGGAAGAAAAGGGATAGCATATTAGTCATCTGTTGCTATAATGAAATACCTGAGTCAGGCTAAGTGTAAAGAAAAGAGGCTTCTTTAGTTCACAGTTGTGGAGATTCAAAGTTTCAAGGTAGGATGGGGGGTAGAGGCCATGAGGGAGAGAACCCAATTGGTCCAACCTCAAGTGAGAGGTTCATTTGGGAGCACTTGTGAGAGCAAGAGATCACCTTTGGAAATACGAAGCCAAGCAGTGAATCAGGGGTTAGAATCGCCCTGTGACAAGTCTTGTCTTGAGAGTTCAAGGGGTCCCACAGGAATCATCTTAACAATGACCTAAGTACCCCCACCCCTAAAGTCCCACCACCTTCTCAGCATTGCAGTGAGGACCAAGCTCCTGACACATGAATCCTTGGAGAACGCGTTTGAACCACATCCAAACCAGAGCCAGCATCTTTTCCATTTTCACAGGAGGGAAGGAGACGCATCCGAGTATAAATGCCTGTACCCAGTTCATCTCAGCGTTTTTTGGTTTTGTGAGCCAACTGATTTCATTTCTTCCTTCCACATTTTGAGAGAACTGCTCTAGAACAAATAGTAGTTTCTCAGGACTTGCAAGATCCTGGGGGAATCCATGTTACTGCCAAGTAAAGTGAGCTTGACCTTGACGTGCCTGTGTTTCTGGCGTGGGGGACAGGGACACTGCCATTGTTGCTATTGCAGAAGGGGGAGAGATCTGGAATCCTCCAAGATTCCAGCTGGAAACCAGCTGAGGGAGGGAGGAGCGGGAAGGTAAGGCCATTTGTTACCTTTCAGCACTACTGTGTAGGTGATAGCTGACTGTTCCTCCAAGGGCTGTGAGTGGATCTAAATGTAGAAAGTTCTTGCAAACCCCTCCTCTCGTTGCAGTGAGAAGCAGGTGGAGCTGAGGCCTGGGAGCAACGTCTGCCTTCACTCCCTGGGAAAGGGGCTTCCTGCCACTGCTGCCCCACCCCCAGGCCTGGGAAGGGGCTTCCCAACTGCCTGCTACCCCACTCTGGTTCTCCATGAATATGCTGGTGCTAGGGGACGTGGATGGCAGTTCACTAGGACACGTGAACCCAAAAGGGGGTTAAAAAGATGCTTGGCTAGACTGGAGGCAGCAGAAGGGAAAGGAGAGAAAACTCATTTCCAGGGACTGTCTGTGGTGAGCACAGTGCAAGACACGGAGCTGCTCGGGATCGGTGGGTCAAAATAGGACCCTGAATGCGCTTGATGCTCTGTCTTTAGACTGGGGCAGAAGTGACAGGAGCCAGGCAGGGGACGCCAGTGCCCATGGAGAAGCAGAGAAGGGGGCCCCTGTGGGCTTTACCAGCAAGCCCAATTCTGCTGAGTAAACCCACTGTAACTTAATCTTTGACTTTGCTCCTGAAAGACTGTTTTCTCAGCTATAACACATTGGTAAGTAGCCAAAAGGAAACACAGATAAAGGACAAAACACATGTATGGAACTATAGTAACCAACATTTGCATGATTACTGTCCCTAGACAATTCTAAGTGTTAGATATGCATTATTTCATTTAATCCTCAGAACAAGTCCGAGGTAAGCCCATTTTACTGCGAGGCCTGTCGACAAGGTCACACCAGCAGTGACAGCATTCTAGCTGTCTTCCTCCAAAGCCCATACACTCAACCACTAGGCCATGCTTTTTTTTTTTTTTTTTTTTGGGTGCTGGGGATTTGAACCCAGGGCCTTGTGCTTACAAGGCAAGCACTCTACCAACTGAGCTATCTCCCCAGCCCCTAGGTCATGCTACAGAGCACGAAGAAAGGGGCTTGGGACTGGTCCTAACAACAGGACAACCAGGGTTAATGATATTTGTCATATTCATGATAAATCTAGAAGAGAACTTAGACTTTATTTAGTCCTCCTCTTAAAGAAGAGGAAGCGAGGTTAGAGTCATCCCTGTCCACTATTCCATTCTGCTTGCACTACCCAGAGGGCTATTTTGATTGCCATTTTCACAGGACTCCACAAACTCTCAGCACCCAAGAAGCATGATGTACCTCATGAATAATATCTGAGAAATGCGGTCACTGGGGTCCCAAATCATTAAGATGCTTTAAAATCCAGCGAAGTACTCAATGTTCTTTAAGTGGTATATTCTCCCAGGACCAGTTGTTATTGATTGAAACATTTTAGATGTCAGAATTCCATGGTGGAGTAAATTAGAAAATTCTGACAATCAGTTAAGATCCATTCATCCTAGAGTGCTTGCCTTGTAAGCATAAGGCCCTGGGTTCGATTCCCCAGCACCCCCCAAAAAAAAAAGATCCATTCATCCATGTGCCATTCATTCATCCAACAAACATCATGGAGGACCCAGTCAATAGCCACTGTGTTGTTATTGCTAGTCAGTGAGGACCTCCTGCAGTTCATACCCCTGCGACTGGATGACTCTTCTAGCCAGGGGAGGGCATGCTTACCGCCTGGGGAGCTCATTTGGACAGACAGCTGCTTGGGGTCAGTAAGCTGACTCTGTAACTCTTCTATGCGCTGGAAAGCGTCCAGCTTCACACTGCGCTCCTGGGCAAGTCGGCTCCTTGTCTGCGGGCAAAGGGTTTGGGAAGCGGAGAGGCTTTGTGACATTCTCTTTAGTTCTCTCAGTTCACAGGGAGTTCGAAAGGTCCCGGGCTCCCTGATGATGTGCACCAGTCTTCTCAAAGTCCTAGAGAGGCTGAACTCAGCCTTCTGAGAACCAAGGGCTTCAGGAAGACCAAGAACTCAACTAAGAGGAACAAAAACAACCCTGGAATCCCTGAAAGGAAGCTAGGCATTCACTTACATTATATTTTTTGTTTATTTCACAAGGTAGGTAGAGAAATAGGAAAGTTAGGGCCTAGTTCACACAAGACCTTGGAGGCCAAGCGATGACATCTACACCAAGGACCTGTAGAAGCCCTGAATGGTTTCAAGCAGAGAAAAGAATTGATCTCCCTCAATCTCAGCAGGGTATCTGTTGGGAGAGCCCTGAGTACATCTCCCTGGTCTGAGAGAAAGCCCACCCCAGGGCCAATCTTCACGTTTTCTTTGGTAGCTGTTCCCTTGTGTGGTTGATCCATAGTCCCCCAGTTAAGAGGAGCCGAGGCCAAAGTACACCTACCTCATCTGCATAGATCACAAGGATTTTTTCCTTTTACACGAATCATCTCCTAATTGTTTTTAATTATTAAGAAAGTAATACTTGCTGTAGTGGGTTTAATACCGTTCTCAAAATTCACAACCACCTGGAACCTCAGAATGTGACTGTATTTGGAAATAGTCTTTGCAGGCAGCCGTAATGAAGTTAGCATAAGGTCATACTGGAGTTAGAGTGGGCTCTACATCCAATGACTATTGTCCTCATGAGAAAAGGACGGGGTAAGGATATGACACAGAAAATGATGGGATGATGGTGCAGAAACTGGAGTGGTGTAACTACAAGCCCCAGAATGCAGAGGATTGCCAGTTGTCACAGGAGCTGAGAAGGACACGGAACAGAGACTTTCTCAGAGCCTCCTAAAGGAACCAATGTTGCCAATACCTCCATTACAGACTTCAGGCCGCCTGAACTGTGATAAAATTAATTTCTATTGTTTTAAGTCATCCAGACTGTGGTAAGCCATCTAGTCTGCGATAATTTGTTATGACAACCCTGGGAAACTAATACACATGCCAATCTCAAAAATTCAGCCACATGTGTGCTCCTGCACATGCGAAGCTGTCTGAAAATGGGAAGGGGGCTGGCCTTGTGTGAGTGGATGCTCTCAGCTGGAGTTCAAATTTCAGTAGGTTGTCAGAGCTCCAGAGTTGAGGAAACTTCCTCATATAAACTAGCTCCAAAGTCCTTTCATATATTCCAGGTATTTGTGGAGAATCCACAGAGGAAACGTGTCCAGATTTTTTTGAGCCAGGCCAGAGTTAAATAAATCTGAGAAATACTAGCAGAGAAAAAAAAAAAAAAAAACATGCCTACTAAGAACTATCTTGTGTCGGCATCTCCATCTGCTTCGCAGAGGAAGATGTAGTGACTTGGTCAGCATCTCTCAACCAGGTAGTTGCAGAACCAGGATGTGAGTTTAGGTCTACCACCTGATTCTGAGACCTCATACTCCCAAATACTACCCGTTTCTGAAGCTTCATACTCCCAAAATATATAAACAGTCAACATTTATTAAGAGCTATGTATCAGGGCCTGTTATAAGTGCTTTGAATTACCTAATATATCTTTATCCAAATTCCATGAAGTAAATATAGTATCTCCATTGCACTAATGGGGAAAACAAAGCACAGAGAGGCCACAGACCTCTCCCAAAGCCACACAGCTGGATGGCTGGGGGTGTAAACCAGGCAGTCTGATTCCAAGACCTATGTTCTAACTGACCTCTCCAGGCACAAGAGACAGGAAGGGACATAATGCTCTCTGAGGTCAGGGAGCCATTACCTGCCCACAGAGGTGGAGGCTAGAGATGAGGTAAAGAAACCACGAATGGCCTTGGGGGCTCTTGCTGGTTGAGGATTGCTCTTTGCAGTGGGGAAGCCCAGGGGTACATGAGCTGTCAGAATAGCTAGAGGAATAGTTTAAAAAGGACAAATGGTTTTGACATATATATAGTGAAAATGTGTATTTATTGAAAGCTCAAAATATTTTTTCTGACTACCTCTAGAATCTCTGCCATTAAATAATTAACTGTTGACTCTAGAATTTTGGCAAATCTAATATAAACCTATTTGTGTGTGTGTTGGCGAGGGGTGGTTTGAACCCAGGGCCTTGTGCATGTGAGGCACACACTTTACCAACTGAGCTATATTCTCAGCCCCATATGAACCTATTGTAGAAAAGCATAATATGGAATGCAACTTTTCTTATAGGATTAGTCAGTTATTTATATATATATATATTTTTTTTGGCACTGGAGAATTGAACCCAGGAGCACTTACCTCTGAGCTCTTACTCTAGTTCTTTTTATTTTTTGAGTTAAGGTCTTACTAAGTTGGCTAGGCTGCCCTCAAACTTGCCATCCTCCTGCCTCAGCCTCCCTAGTTGCTGAGATTACAGGTGTGCACTACCATGCCTGGCTTATAGGTTCAGACATATTTTAGTGTTCTTTCCAAGAAATAAGTGTGAAATTCTAATTTTCTTTTTTTCTAAAACTACCTGTTTCCTTTCTCCATTTCTATACAATTTCTTTAGCAACCCTTGAATTCAGTTTTAAACATAGACTTTTCCTTATTGATCTTTTGAGCACCTGAAACCCTTAACCAGTGATTTAATTTCCAATTACTTTTCTGACGCCTGCAGTCTCTGGTGGATGATTAAGGGCCTTGATCACCCAGTGGATATACGTGAAGCAACTTTTGTGTAAGGTACCATTTCTTTTTCCTCTTTTATTGAATTACATTCTGTGGGTCTGCTTTGTCAGAACTTGAATTAATCTACATCTACATTATAATAAACCTCCTCATCTTTTTTCCCTGTGGGATATATTTAACAAAAATATATTGTGTCTGCACACCATTTTTGCCTTTCATTTTTGTCTCTGCATTTCCAGAAGCACTTGAATAAAATCCTTTTATAATAGCTTCCATAATACTTGCTGCTTTTCCAGGTTACCTCTCAGAATTTTCCAAAGGATCCCACTTCAAAGGCTGGGGTTGGGTGGAATGTGTTTTTCAGGTGGTCAGTGGGTTCCTAGGCGCTGAGCCTTGGGGCAGTTAGGCTCTCTCCGCTCATCCGAGCAATTATTCCAGGGTAGTGTAGATATGACCATTTCCCCTGTGTGCCCAGAAGTGGCAAAGGTGGGGAAGGCTGCTGTGGAGGACAGGAGAGAGGTATGGGAAGGCAGGGGAGTGAGCTGGCTCTTGCTGGGTCCTCAGGTTGGCTTCACCAGAACTCACCTGTTCGGAGGTCTCGCTCCATCTTTCTCCGCTGCAGCTGGCCCAATTTTGAAGCCCTCTTAGCCTCTTCGGTTAGGAGCTGCAGTTGCTGTTCTTTTTGCCCCACATCTTCCAAGAGCTTCTCCATGCTGGTTGTTTTTATGACATCTAACTGCTGTCGGGTGAGAGTTTCCTGGGTCACTCTATGTTGTAGCTCCTTCAGCAGCTGGGCCTGTGGCAGGAAGGACCAAATCGGAAGGCAGCAGAGGTGGGGGCATTGCAACAATCATCCCTGTCACTGGGGCCCGGGACAGGTCTGCGTGGTGCTCTGGGTGACACAGCCCAGGCAGCAGCAAGGGCACCAGGATCTAGCCTGGCTCTGAGGCAACAGTCAGGGAAACAGAACAAGCAAGCATGCAACAATGAAAGCCAGGCAAGTGATGTGCCACCATTCAGCAATAGCAGCTCAAGCAACTTGGTCTTCTGACAGCAACGTTTGATGATAATAGCTCATTAACCACATAATCGTATCTATCACAAACTATATTTGCATTGCCATGGAGTCTTTATCATGGGGAATAGGAGAAGGCTGGTTTAACTGCACTGCAGGAGCACACAGGATACAAGCAACTAGTGGGAAGGAAAATTCTACTTTTGGTTCTGTTTTGACTTTCAAAATAGCTTTGGGGAAGCCAGTTTCTAGATGGTGAAGGAAGAGAAAGAACAGTGATCCTCGGTTCTGTTCCAAAGTTTTTCAAATCAGCAGCACTCTAAGTACTAGATGAGCATTCTGAATTATAACATTAGCAATGATTATTCATATTTTTATGGTGACTTTACTAAACCAAGAACTCACCTGAGGCACAATCATGAACGAAGCAGAGTCTAAAATGCACAAGTCATATTTCATGCTTTAGATATGCCCAGTTTCCCAGGCTGTTATTTATAGTCAACTGTTCTCATTCTAAACCTAAGAAAAATGTGGGGTGCCAACTTTTTCTTAAGAGTTTAGTCATATTTCAGTGTATTTTTCAAGATATAAATGGGTGTCAACCTCGTGTCTCTGTGCTTCATTCATCCTCAGAAGGTCGACACAGTTATGGAAAGCTTAGAGCTTATGTGGTAAGCTCCTTTGTTTTGGTGCCAGCCACCATGGAGCAGCAGTCACTCCTGAAAGTAAAACTTTGAATGGATCATCAGGAAAGGACCTGAGACTTTCCACTGGGGTCTAATACTGAAATTTGGACCAAGCCACAAAGACAGGTTGCTGAGTATGGAGAGTGTACATGGACCACAAAAAGCCATGTTCAAGGCAGAGACATAAGTCCCAAGACACCCTTTGATAAAATGATCCTCAGGGTAACACACATACACACAACGATCTTGCGTATGAGAAATATCTTATCATTAAAACCAAAAGCTAGTAAGAAAAAACGTCCCTTGGCTACTACCCTTGGTTTCTGGGCTGGAGAGGAAACAGGAAGCCATCTTTTCCTGTCTGTGCCATCTGCTCAGCTTCACCCTGTGGAGCTCTAGTGATTGCTACTGACGGCCACAGTGCCACGTCTAGTGGTCACACTCAGCTTTGCAGAGAATGTTCTAAGAGAGGGAGGAGGAGGATCTGAGGCTCAGATACCTGGTCATCCTGCTGCTTCCACATCCTGGCGTTGTCAGCCTGAGCCCTGGCCAGAGCCTGCCTGAGAGCCAGTAACTGTTGGCGAAGTAAACCTGCTTCCTGTTCTGCCATTAGCTTGATGCGCAAACATTCTTTTTTACTTTGAATAGATTCCTGTAAATATCCCAAACACAATACGGTAAGAAATAAGTTTCCATATTTTTTGTTTCACAAGTATTATCTAAACCACTGTATCATCCATCCTTTAAAACTTCCAATAGAATGGAGATCTTGCTGGACACTGCTTCTGTGATTGTAATTAAGAATAGTGTGACAGATCAGAGTAAATACTTTCAGGAACAGCCAGTGGAAGTTTCCAAACCATTATCAACATGTGCTTTGGTTTTAATTTGCTTTAAAGCAGATTTTCCATCTATTGATACTTAATTTTCCTCAGATTACCACGCATCAAGCCCAAGGACAGACAATATTTTGACAAAGAGCTTTGAGCCCTTGGAAAGATCTCTCCTTCGTCTCTTCAGTTGTTTTGTGCTCAATTCTCTATCTGTTCTCCCTGGTCAGTTGCTTCTTTTCTTTTTCCCCAATGTCAACTGTCAGAGTTTTCAGCATGGCTGGCCCTGCCACATGACCAGTACAGCAGCTGCAGTGAGGCAGGCTTAGAAGGGTCCCCTGGGGCTGCTGGGCCTCTCTTCCCAGCACTCACCTTCTCTGCCCTGCTCAGCTGGCCCCGGAAGTGTGTCTGTTGCACGGCCTGCCTCCAGAGGCTGAGGCTCCTCACTTTGCACACCAGGGCAGCCAGGCTGCGGTTGTCCTGCTCCAAGGCCAAAATCTGTTCCTGTCAAGAAGGCTCATTTTCAGAAAAGCCTGCCTCCAACACTTCCCAGGAAGGGCATGAATCCTAACATCAAAAACATGATGTAATTGTGCAGTGAGCCCTGGCCCCCCTTTAAATGCTGGCCACAGTGCTTTTTCAGGGAAACCAGATGGAAAGCCAGCAGGGTGAAGGGTGGGGCACATGCTAGGAAGAAGCACTGATATCCCATTCCTAAGTGAACTCATGTACCTTGGCTGGGTTTTCTTTTATTCCTTCATCAGGCCTGGCAGAGCCCCATTTTTTCTTTAGCTCCTTCATATTGGTGATCCCTTCTGTTCTCACTTCACTGATGAGCTCACACACTTTCTGGATCAAATTAAGCCAATTCTCATGCAGCTTCTCCTACAAATTATAGGCTCATGTCAAGGAAGTATAATGAGTTTGGGAGGTGTGAAGGGCAGTGGAGAAACAACTATTTTGCCTTCTGAAACCTACCTTTTGGAAGTGATTTTGCATTCAAAGAACCTCCACCCAGATAATTTCCCCAATGTGAATTCTATGTTAGTCATACCAGTGACCCCTTAAGTGTTAATCTTTTAAACACAGGGCTTTATCATTCGGACACTTGTATGTCCTAGAGTATGCCTTGCTTGTCAAAACCAAGGCAAATTGAGCCAGGAGGACAATGGGTAGAATAGTGAGAGGTCACAGACAGAAATCCCACTGACAGAATTGCCCCCCGGAAGGGATCAGTTGAACTGAGGATTTTGGCTGTGAGGCTGACTCAGAGCAGAATCTGACCAGACAAGACACTACAGATGACCCACAACTGAGGAACTCCATTAAATATGGATAAGTGGAGGAAGGAATCAGGCTGGCTGCTTTCCTATTTAGGTTCTGGCAGAAGCCTCATTATAAAACATTCTGTTCTAAATGGCTTATGGCTAATGGCTTATGATGAAAGAGCTCGATCAATGCTAAGTATAACTGCAGACTCAGTGCTGTGGACTGACTCGTATCTCCTCCCAAATTCACACATTGAACCCTAATCCTCTATGTGACAGTGTCTGAGATCTGAGATCTTTAGGAGGGAAGTAAGGTTCGAGTGGAGTCATAAGGATGGGTCCTATTCCTTATTAGAAGAGGAAAACAGATAACTTTCTCTTTTTTTCCTCCCATGTGAAGACACAGGAAGAAGACGGTCAAATGCAAATCAGGAAGGGAGTCCTCATATAAGCAGACCATGATGCCACTCTGATCTTGAACTTCTAGAACCATTAGAAAATAAGCTTATTTAAACTACCTGAGCAGCCTGAGCAGACCAAGATACCTAGACTTCTTAGGGTGAAAAGTAGGTGTAGTGGTATCTTCTGACTTCTGAACCACATCTCCAAAGAGGAAGGCAGGAAGATAGTGCCAGCAGGGAGCTATGGCAGGAAATCTGGCTGCTGGTCACATGGCAGAAGTATCACCATCCTCTTGGGACCCTGGAATAGAACAGGGATTCCCTACTTTGGGAGGTTTGGTGGAACTACTTTAGCCTGGGAGAAGAAGAGGTTCCATTTTTTAATCTTCAAATCTGGCAAAAGTTAAAAGGAACTTAAGAATTATTTCTCAATAATTTCATACCTGAATGATTGCTTAGCAAATTTCAGCCTTCACTGTCTACTTGTTCCTCTCCTGTAGCAATAGTACCAGCTCATTTTGGTTTTGATCCTTTAATATTTGTAAGCATTTGTACTTTGCAAGTAAGAGGAAATCTCTAATCCACTCGGGAATGACTAGGCTAAGGCAGCAGCAGGATCTCCTCTTAGGACCCTTCTAGAACCCCCAGGGAGAGATAGAGAGGCAAGGACCCAAATGGGGCTGGCTCTGGAATGCATCCAATAGTAGAGATGGGGCAGGGTTAGAGGAAGCTATGGGTTTGAGGATTGTAGGTTTGTACTTGCTGGGCAGCTGGACCAGGCTTTCCAATGGCCCATTGTGGGCATGGCATCTATCCTACATAGATGCTCAGACATAAAGTAACTGGTTTCCCCAGTGCTAGGGGCACATGGGTACCCCATCACTCCTTTTCTGGGATGCCCCTTCACTGACTGGTCAGTAGCTCCCTGACAGTGGATGTAAGAGAAAGGCAGGTGGGAATATTGAGGATTGGGGAAAAAAAATCTCTGAAAGCTGGTTCACATTCTGAATTTTCCCAGTGAGCTCTCAAGAGGTACCAGCTGCTTCCTTCACTGAAGTCTGGCTGGTCCAAGGCACTGTGCTTCTCCATTTGGGCCGTCACTCTCAACAGAAACAACAATGGTAGACACTGATAGGGATTTTAACCAGAACGCCCTCCTTCCTTCAACTGCAACCAGATGGCAGCAATGGCAACTGGCAGAAGAGTAAGAAAAATAAACATCTAACTTACCCAAATTCAGTGTCCATCATGGGAGAATAATGGCAACCCATCACTAACTTTCTCTCTGCAACAAAAACTTAAAATTCTTGGGCCCAAGAATGTCTTGTTACCATTAAGTTCATTCTGTCATTGATTCCTTGGTGTACAGCTACAGAGCCTCCCAGAGATACTTACTTTTCTGTGTAAACAGGTCATAAACAAAGCTTGGACTAATGCTTCATATTCTTCTTGTACTTCTTTTCTAATCTGTTTTTTGAGAGTCATGTTCTCCTCTTCCAAATCTGTGAGCTGGGCTCTCAGAGCAGTAATTTCCATGATCATATCATGACTGAGCTCTGCAACCTAGCAGCAGAAATACAGATACACACTCACACACACGCACGCGCGCGCATGTGTGTGTGTGTGTATATATATATGGACTATATATACACATGTATATATATATATACACTATAAATACTATATATATGTACTATGCATATATCTATATACTTGATCTCTCTCTATATATGTATAGTATATATTTATGGAAAACAATTTAGGAACTCCAAAGTTCTACAACAAAAATAGTTCCTTATAGATTAGTGGAGTATTTGCACTTCTATTTTGAATCTAAGGAAGAAAGTCAATATCCTGCTGGGTAAAAATGTCAGAAGAATCTCAGCTTGATTCAGAGGTCTCACAACAGTGCCAGACACACAAAACATGCTCAGTAAATGGTTGCTGAATGAATGGGCCAAAAGAACTGCCATTTGAGCACTTTTCGGTTGGAGAAAATACCTCACTTATCTTGACCTTCATTTCCAAACTGGCCTTTCCTTGATACCTCAGCCCACATACTTCTTTGTTTTGGGGATGCACTTTAATTGCCCTCAAAGGAAAAGCACTCCCCTCCACCAGCCAAATAACAAAACCCCCAAAACAATACAAAGTAACAAAAACAAATTAAAAACTCAAGGGAAAAAAAATGCCCTTAAGCAGTCTTGTTTTCAAAAAGTAAAAGTACACTCCTTGGGTGTTTCTGCAGGGACCTTCATTGATGGGACTTTCATAGGTGACCCATGCAAATGACACTCAGGAGTCCCACTTCTGGCAAACTCTGAGGGTGTAGATGTGAGAACAGAGGAGAGAATCTTCTAGGAGCTGACCTACCTGACCAGCGTGGTCTTCAGGTGGCACTTGACTTCTTTGTAGCTCATCTAGTTCCTGAGGAGGAAGCAGGGCACAACCAAACACCAACCTTCACCCAGAGCTCAGTTCAGCAGGACACATGTCTGACGCCTCCTGTTTGTGTTCAGGGAGCCTCATTTTGAGACCCTCAGGCCGGTCCTGGAGCCAGGACTGTGCTTGCCACGCCATTAGATTGTAGGATTTATATCACAGCATCAAAAGACAACATCCTCTTCCGGGGCTCCACACTGGTACAGAGAACCCAGCGATGGCACAGTCCCAGAAGGATGGGAATAGGCCCAAATGGGGCAAGTCCAAGATTTATTATCTGATATTTTGTACTTCATTTGATTTTTTTGGCTAGTCTTAGATCTTTTGCTCTAGAATTGAAACTAGAATGATACTGAGCCTCTGATGTAATCTATTTCAAAACTGTGCAATCTAGGACAGCAGGAGTGACTCTTCGGTCCCACCAATGGAATTTCACAATTCTTTTTCTTTTTCTTTTTTTTTTTTTTTTTTTGGGCAGCATTGGGGATTGAACCCAGGACTTTATGCATGCTAGACAAACACTCTACCACTGAGCTACATCCCCAGTCACCAAAGGGATTTCATTTTATGGAAGTGGCATCAGTAAGACTGACCATAATATGCATGCTGAAGACAGTTTTTTCAAGAATCCTGGCTTCTTTGCGAGACCAGGCATAGCTTTGTGTTTGCTGAGCCAGGGAAGGTCAGCTATGCACCCTTCCTCTCATTGCTTGGTCGCCTCCTATATACCGAACACTTTCAAAGCACACAATCCAGTACTGCTGGGGCCATCACCTCTGCAATGGAGAATATCAGAACCCAACGGAATGAGCTGATGACAAATTTGGAGAGTTCCTTTCCCCCTCAATTTTGGCACAAGAACTGGTTCCCTCCCCACCCCTGCTCAGTTTTACTTTCTCTTCTGAGTGACTACTTGCCTTCTGCCCACAACCCTTCCCCACCTGGTTCTCCTTTCTCTGGTACCCACCTGCTCCTTCTGGTGGAGCCTCTGCCTAGCATGCTGCAAAATGTGTTCATAACACATGGAGTAGGTCTCAAAGCTGATGCGTTCTCTTGCCATCACATCACAACCCAGGGAAAGGAGGCAGGCCTCAAGGTGGTCTTTCCTGAAAGTGATCTGAAAAAAAATGGGGGCATTATTCCCAGCAGTTCCAGTGGTGTTGGGCAGACTCACCATGCCAGGACTCTGGGCACACATTGCCTTGGCTCTCTGGAGGACTTGCATACCCCATCCACACCAAAACTCCAGCCTGGCAAACCTCTCTCGGCTCTTAACATTTGCAGTGCCATTGACAAGACAACAAATGGAGACTGCCTATCATGTGTCTAAGTATTTAAAGGTTATAAATCAAATGAATATGCAATAAAATGCAATGTTTAATTCTCCTCCTTGAAAAATTAGACCTTCAAAATGGTCTGGAAGGCCAGGTTTAAATTTATTATTCATAGACTACTATGAGTTCAGTGCTGAAGTATAGTGAACTGGGGACTGTTGGTCCCCAACTCAGAATCTACAGTATGACCCCCTTCTCTTCCCATCTTGTGAGGGCCTTCATAGTCCTACTGATTGGACACTGCAGCCTGCGTGTTTGAACTTCACCCACACTCCTACTCAGCTGCCTCTTGGTCACACTCCAGACCAGGAGTGTGCACACTGGTGGTCCACTCTCGCTCTGGAGAGGAAGCCCACGTAGACCCCAGACTCAGGGAATTCCAGGATCCCGGGTCCCTGTAGTATGGTCTGGAAGGAAGGCCAGGGCTCTGAGTGAACATGTCCCTGTGGCCCAGAGGATTTATACCTAGTAGGGAAGAGCAGAGCTACAGGGGGTAAGAAGGGGCCTTGTGAAGTATAGAGCATGTGGCAGGGGCCCCTCTTGGCTCACTTGGCTCACTTCCTCAGCAGTTCCATTCATCCTCTTTCTCCAGGAGACCGAGCTTATTCTTTGAAGAGGTAGCCATCAAAGAACAGAGGAGAAGTCTACCCCTCCAAGGCAGGTTTAGATTTAAGCTCTGGAGAGAAATTGGAGCCAATTTATGGAACAGAACAGATCTACCCAATCAGGCCCCACACATCCATGCAGGTGTGGGTATGTGTCCCTCTGTGTGTATCAGTGGATGTGTCTGTTTGTGCATTGGAGGTCTTATGTCACCAAACCCAGGAGCCAAGCCAACACTCTTGATCTGTGATCCTTCCAGGGTGTGGCCAGCTCCTGGCTCACTGACGGACTGTAGAGGTCCGACTGCCCTTGGAGCCTGCATTGGTGCCCTGGCTCTGATTGACTTGTCCCTGGAGGTCC
The DNA here is from genome assembly GCF_902686455.1 of Sciurus vulgaris. NCBI lineage: Eukaryota > Metazoa > Chordata > Mammalia > Rodentia > Sciuridae > Sciurus > Sciurus vulgaris. The sequence continues at coordinate 55,429,379 of NC_136467.1, forward strand.
AAGATTCTGTCCCATCAGTACAGCTTCAATGCCAAACTGACCTTCAGAGAAAGTTCACAGAGGAATTTGCCAGGCCAGTTATTGAAGCAAACTAGCAGAGGTAGCAAATAGTAAGAAGCCCTAGCACAGAGGAAGGAGTGGAGGGCAGCTTTCTCACCTGCCGCTGAGGGAGGGGTCACTATTACGGAGATCAGGCTGGCAAGAGTGTTACATGTTTATGCTCTTTGACCCAGTGACTCCTCTTCTGTGGATTTATATTTAGGGGATAATAAAAGTTGCACACAAAATATATAAAGATTTTTTAAAAAATAGTTTTTTTCAATAGAAAAAAAAATTGAAACAACCTAAAGTGCCTAACAAGGGAATTAAGTAGAATCCATTTGGTTCATCTACGCAAGGAAACACCAGCCACCAAAAATGGACATACATTTACTGACAAGGGAAGATATTTACAACATATGGTTAAGTGAAAAGAACATGTTAGAAAACAGGTCTTATAGCACTTCACAGAAGAATAATACAATCAACAAATCCATGAAAAATGTTCAACATCTCTAGTAATTAGAGTAATGCAAATCAAAACTACACTGAGATTCCATTTCACTCCAGTCAGAATGGTAACTATCAAGAATACAAGCAACAATAAATGTTGGTGAGGATGTGGGGGAAAAGGTTCTCTCATATGTTGCTGGTGAGACTGCAAATTGGTGTAACCATTATGGAAAGTAGTGTGGAGATCCCTCAGAAAATCAGTTTATGCCCAAAGGACTTAAAAAATCGGCATACTACCATGATGCAGCCACATCAATGTTTATAGCAGTTCAATTCACAATAGTTACACTATGGAACCAAACTAGGTGCCATTCAACAGATAAATGATAAAGAAAATGTAGAACATTTACACAATGGGATACTACTCAGACTTAAAGAAAAATGAAATTATGACATTTGCCTGAAAATGGATGGAACTGGAGAATATTATGCTAAGTGAAATAAGCCAATCCCAAAGAACCAAAGGCTGAATGTTTTCTCTGATATGTGGATGCTGATTCGCAATAAGGGGGGCAGAAGAATACAGGTATTTTAGACTAGACAGAGGGGAGTGAAGAGAGAAGAGGGGATACGAGGGTAGGAACGAGAGTAGGATGAATCCGACATTATTACCCAATGTGCACATATGATTACACAACCTATGTAACTCTACATTATGTACACTGAGAAGTTATGCTCCATTTATGTATGATGTGTCAAAATGCATTCCACTGTCATGTGTAACTAATTAGAACAAATTAAATAAATATATAAAGGAAACAAGTCATGTAGAACAATCTTACTATATAAAAAATTTAAATGTGCATGAATAGTAAAAAGGTTGTAAACAGAGTGTGGAAAGAAACATGCTAAAATAATAATAGGGGTTATTAATGAGTATATTTTCTAAAAAATCATATTTTTTGAATACAATATCATCATAATATATAATTAAGTAATTATATAGAATTGCATAAAATAACATAAATATACTAATTAAAAGTTATGCTTTTAAAAAGTCATCCATCAAATCAGCTTGGCAGAATAGAATAAAATGTAGACAATGGAGTCAGGACATCTCTGCTTGTGTGGAAGAGAATGAACAGCCAGGAAGCCCTGGACAGGAGCCCAGCCTCCCCTGACTCACTCTCCAGGGCCCTCCTCAAGGGGCCTTTCAGTGGGAAAGGGGGGACAGGTCACCCTGCCCCTGTTCTGGTCCCACCCAGGTCCTGGAAAGCGAGCAACAGGACAGCTGTAGTTCACAAGCTGACAGAAGGCAAAGGGAACGTCAGGTTCTCTGCCCTAGGCCCTGACTTCTTTATGGTGAAAGGGCCAGACTACACGGGCTGAGTAATGACAAAAGAAGCTCTTCCGGGTTTGACTGATGAAAACTCTAAGCCAGGAGAAGTCATGAGACTGCACAGTGGGCCAGTAAGGTGTGGTCCAGTGCTTAGAGCCTGCCACAGTGACTCACCCCTTACTGTCCTGAGCATCACCGCCTGGACGTGGACATGCCAACAAGCCCTTTGACAGCTCTTTAACAAGGCAATCACTTCTCAAGCTAATGCCGCCATAGCCTGAGCATGTACTCTACTGCAGAATTGAACCCCATGGCGCTCTACCACGCTGTTAGCCAGCACAGAGCATGTTTTACCCAGCAAGGATGAGGATCCCTGTGGTGACACCAAGGAGGTGGGAACAGCCAGGGCTCCTCTGCTTGAGCATTGGCAGAGGACAGAAAAGTTTTTTTGTTTCTTTCTCTTGGTGCCTTTGCTGAGACCTCTGGAGATGGGCGAGCCCAGAGGGTGTGAGTCTGAGAGCAGAGGGGGGGGGGGGGGGGGGTCCAGGTAGTGCACACAGGATGCTGCGACTGACAGGTGAGGGAGAGATTCCAGCAGAGTCCCGGGCTCCCAGCAGTCCCCATTCTTCAGGGGAACTTCAGTCTGTGCACTCAACCTTCCAGAAACAGCATGTGATGCTCCTTGAACAGTAATTGCTGGAATCCAGCCTCCATGGCTTCTGCTGGCACACTCCTACAGCTCTCAGAGTCACTCTACTACCGACCACTGCCTTCCTGGGTCACTGTAAATGTTACCATCTTGTGTGTCAAAATGTAGCATGAACAGGCTTCATCAGCCCACTTCTTCCTCTCTGGGCAGCAGAAGAGCCACAGTCAGCCCTTTGGCCTAGTTCTGCCCAGTAAGCAGCTTGCACTCCTTGGGGCTGAGTCCATCACCAGCATTTAAACCTGAACTCTGCCAGGCATGGTGGCACATGTCTGTAATCCCAGCGGCTTGGGAGGCTAAGGCATGAGGATCACAAGTTCAAAGCCAGTCTTAGCAACTTAGGCTCTAAGCAACTTAATGAGACTCTGTCTCTAAATAAAATATTAAAAAGGGCTGGAGATGTGGCTCAGTGGCTAAGCACCCTTGGGTTCAATCCCTGCCACCAAAATAATAAAATAAAATATAAAATAAATAAATAAAATAAAATATAAAATAAAATAACCTGAACTGTGATGGATAGTGCCGGCCAGAAGAGCACTGGATTGCCCTACTGATGCCTCCAGAAAGCCATCCCATGGGGAAGCATGGCAGGTCCTGGCAAAAGTCTGGCTTTACATCCTGCTGGGAGCATATGAATCAAAAAACACCTCTTCTGGAAGCCTTCCTTGACTTCTCTGAGCTCGCATGGCACCCTAGCAACAAAAGTGCTCACTCCTTTTCCAGACATTGCTGTTTCACCTGTCTCCATAAGCACTCTGCTGGCAGGGATTATGCTTCTTGCCTTTATGTCTTTAAAAAAGTGCCTAGAAAAAGTAGGAAATCTCTTGGCATACAAATGGAAACGGTTCTGAAATCCACAAAATAGGTTATCATAGTTCTGATCTGCAAAAAGTTCAGTTTCTTGCTGGGCATGGTGGCAGACGCCTATAATCCCAGTTGGGAGAGTGAGGTAGGAGGATCACAAGTTCGAGGCCAGCTTGGCAATTCAGCAAGAACCTGTCTCGAAAAAGAACTGGAGATGTAGATCAGTGGTAGACTGCCCTTGGGTTCAACTCCCAGTACCAGAATAAAAAAGGCAGTTTCTTACTTCAGACCAGTGTGTTTGGTATAAAATTTGGATGAGAAAAGTAGGTTTTCTAGATTTTGGAGAAGGAAGCAAAGATCATAAGAAGTCAACATGGGTTCAAGAAAAATGGTCAGATTAACATTATTTTCTCAGGAAATACAGTAGCCATGGTGTATGAATTCAGCAGGACATCAGAGAGGGAAAACTGGGAGATTGTGGGCTGGATAAAGTACAGCTGGACAGGCTTCTGGCCATTGAGAGCGTGTGTCCAAGGAGGACCTGACTGCCCAGGGCCTAGAGTGGGCAGTATGGAGCAAGGGGCCTGCCTGGCATCCATTGCTATTAATGACTTGAATGAGGAAACAGATTTCAGGCTGGCATAAACCTAGGAGAGAGTAGTGGATGACAAAAATCCAGATTTTTAAAACTCTCAAGAGGTCCAAAGAGTGGACCAAACTGAATAAGAACAAGACTGATAATATGGTGGCATCAGAATGTCTGAGTGCAACGTGTGGGCTTCAGATGACAGCTGAGTGCGTCAGCTGTGACGTGGCTGCTGAAACCCAACACACTCCGAGGCATTAATCCAAGTAAAACATCCAAGACAAGGTCACTGCTGGCCAGAAAGCCGTGAATTTAAAGAAGACTGATCAAGGTGGTAAGGGTGTTCCTAGAAAACGACAGAAGGACCTGGGAACAGCTTAGTCTGAAGGAGAGCAGACAGACAAAGGTCCTGAAAGCAAGCTCTTGCCATCTGTGCTCTGCCCAGAGGCAGCCAGGTGACGGGGGAGCCCAGAGACTGCTCCATTTTCCAGTCCATGTTTCCAGGCATGGAGCTGCTCCATCGGAGGAAAGGGTAGTGATTTTGTAATCCAACATCCAGAGGGGCACCTGTTTTGATTTGTCCTCCCAGAGTCGCCCCTTGCTGTAACTTGCAGTCTCCACACATGCCAGAAATGGCTCTACTGAACTCTGACTGAGGTGGCCCCAGACATCTAAAGGCTCATTGTCAGGAGTCAGAACCATGATCTGCGGTGTCTCAGAACAGAGAATCCGGGGAGGAGATGTGGGGGGAGGGGTACAGGGGACCAAATTCAGCTCAGGAGGTGCTGACTAAAGCAAGCTGCCAGGTGGGGGAGGGGCCCAAGCATCCTGGCTCCATGATTCCAAGACACTAGCAGGCCAACACCAACACCGGCCTCTTCAAATGTTTCTGGGGTTTCAGTTGCACCTGCTATAGGTTTGCTCTGCCTAGCAATGCCCATGTTTCTTCCATACAAGATTTTATCCTTGATGATAAACATACTGAGAGGCAGGCAGGGAACAGAATTTGAACCACAAAATTGTTGTATTTTAATCGGTGCATTGAAATTATACATAGTAGTATGTTGTTTGCTTTTATTGTGGTAAAATACATGTAACGTAACATTTGCCATTTTAACTATCTGCACATGTGCAGTTCAGTGGCATGTGGTTGAGCAACTGTCACTACCCGCCATCTCCAGAACACTTTTCATCCTGAAGAAATGAAACTTTGTGCTAATGGTACAATCACTCCTCTCCTCCTCTCCCCAGCACCTGGCAACCACCATTCTATTTTTTGAATCTGTGAATTTGACTTCTCTAGGTATCTTATAAAAGTGGAAATATACAGTATTTGTCCTATTTCACAAATGTTCGTCTGTGTTGTAGCATGTGTCTACATTTCCTTCCTTTTAAAGAGGAGCCACAGTTTTAATGCAGAAATTTTTCTGAGCATGCCCTGCCCTCATTACCTCTGTCCCCCCTCATCAGAGTGCACAGTACCATGTTTGTGTATAATTGAAAGCCGAAAAAAAATACATGTAAACCATCAATATCTGAGGAAGAATGTATTCCCGACTAAGCTTGTGAATTCTTTACCTCATAATTAAGAACTGAAGAGTTTATTATAAAATGATGGAGAACATTTTCAAAAACTTAGAAAAATGTAAGTTTAGAGAAAAGCATTGTTTAAAAATTGAGCACATTTTGCCAAAACAGGTTGAATATTGGTGATTCATTTCTACCAAAAACATTTACTTAATGATCCTAAAAATGTTATGTCCAAACATCCATATTTTCTCTTACTTTGTTTTTTTCAGGGGATTTTCTTGATTTAGCTAAGCACTTCCTGCCAAGAGTAAATATGTTTTGAAACCCTAAGGACTGTGTGTATACATGTGTATATGTAGTAAATACACATTCCTGTTAAGTATAATAATATAGAGTTGGCATGGACCCACGTATCTTTTCTGGAAGGATACACACACGAAAATGACTGATGGAACCTCCCTTTGTGGAGAAGGAGCTAGTGGATGAGCTAGGGATGTAGCTCAGTGGTAGGATGCTTGCCCACCATGTTAGCTAAATGTGATTAAACATAAAAGTCAACCCATTCACAGACTCCCAACTTGCTTTAGCAACCTGACAAAATTCAGAATCATCCAACATATTACATTTTCTAACTATTCAGATCTTGATAGACATCAGTCCATTTCCAATATTAATGTGGCAACAAATCATTACAATTTGGGATTTGGGAGTAAAGGAAGCATTAATAACTGTTAAAAATGATAAAGGGTTCCTTTTGGGGTTTATACTGTAAAAAATAACAATGACTAATTTTCAATACATACCTCTGGTCCACTATCCTGGTAATTCTCCATTAATTTCTGCATAAATTTTTCAACTATTTGTGGTCTTACAACTGAAAAATTTTCTTTCATGATTTGATGTTTCCAAAGATCTAGGAGGGAAAACACATCAACACTGTGATCACAAAACCTGGAGTATCATTAATGGCTTGAAATGGCAACTCTCAGAGACCACCATGGGCATGACAAGCTGTCATTCCCAAATGTACTAGAACCTGGGAGAAGTAGCAGAGGGGAGGTGGTAGTCAAGGACCCAGAACCCTCTGGAACATGGAATAAGGAAGATCCCTGGCAAGATTCCCAAAGAAAAGATTTAGAAATGCACTTCTGAAGTCCAGTAACAATTCTGTTACCATAACTAAAAATCCTGAGTGAATGGTTATTACTGGTCCTAGAAGGTGTCTGTTTTCATTAATACTCTGTATGTGTGTGATTATTCTAGTCTAACACAGTCATCAGAGACAAATGAGGAGCGACATGGCTGAGACATATGCAATGAGTCATATACCGTTGTCAGGGTAACATTGTTTATAGCAGCAAAAACTTGGAAACACCCCTAAGTGTCCTTCATTCAGGATCTAGTTACTTAAAATACGATACGTCATTTTTATAGAATCATATGCAGTTATCAAAAAAAGAAATTCTCCCTATACTTATGAGAAAACAATAATAAAAAAACCAACCACCCACAGATTAAGTTAAAATGGCGAAGTGCAGAACAGTAGATATAAAATTTTTTTGTAGTTGTACATGGACAGCATGCCTTTATTTTGTTTATTTTTATGTGGTGCTAAGGATTGAACTCAGTGCCTCATACATGCTAGGCAAGTGCTCTGCCTCTGAGCTGCACCAGCCCCAAAAATGTTATCTTTAATAAGAAGACATAATAAAGAAAATTGAAGGGATATCCCCTCAAGACTATTTAGGTCATTGCTCCAGAAACTTCTCTCTCTCTCTCCTATGTCTTTAGTTCTCCCCTCTGTCCTGGATCATTCACAATAACACATGCATTTCTCCAATTAAAATAGTAGAAATCCTTTTCTTGACCCCACTTACCCCATCAGCTATGGTCTCATTTCTTTGTATCCTTTTGTAGAAAAATTCCCAGAAAGAGTTGTCTACACTCAAACTGTCCTTGACTTGTCTCAAATGCCTCCTTAAACTCCCTCACCCGGTTTTCATTTCCGCCCGTCTGCGGAAACCGACTTTGTCATAAGTGCCAGCCGTTTCCTCTGGTTAAAGAGAGTGGTTTCACTTGCCTACCAGCATCATTTCACCCCATTTGTTAACTTCCTATCTGAGAAAATTCCTTCACTAGGCATCGGGACTCCACTCTGTCTGGTTCCCCTCCTACCTCCATGTTTGTTCCCTCGAGGTTTCTTTGCCTGGCTCTCCTTTTCCCCTCCCAGCTCTGAGTGTCCCAGGGCTCAGCACTTGGTTCACCTCCTCTTTTCCTCATATACCTACTTCCTTGGCATCTCATCTCTACTCACAGCTGAATCTCATTCACCTAGTGACAACTCTCAAATTTAGACCCAATACCCACTGAACCTCTCTTCTTGTAGTCTAAAAGGCATTTAAAGCTTCATTTATGAACAAATCCCCAATTTTCCCTTCCTAACTTCTTTCATCTACACCCTCTTTTGTCTCAGTTGATGGAAATTCTATTTTCACATCACTCGGGTCAAGAATCTTGGAGTCATAATGGACTCATCTCCTTCTCCCACCCTGAGAGTACCCAATCAATTTGTGCCTCCTTCAAAATATACCCAGAGTCTGACCACTTTTCCTTCCCTCTACTCCCAACTCTGAGCCACTGTCTCCTCTTGTTGGATTATTGCCACAGCCTCCAAACCAACCTCTCCTTCTTTCACCCTTTCTTCCTTCATATTCTGTCCTTACCATAGCAGCCAGAGAGAGTACGGTAAAATATAAACTAGATCATGTCACTCAAAACCAGAGGCAGGCTCCCTGTTACTTTCAGAATAAATGTGAAAGTCTTTACGAGGCTCTGCATGATCCATCTCCTTACCTCCTCCCTCTCTGACTTCATCTCCTGCTCTCTTCCCTCACATCTTCCATTCCAGCCACACTTGGGGTTGCTGTTCCCCACATTAGCAGGGCATGCTTTACTTAAGGTCTTCATATAAGTCGTGCCTTCTGTCTGGGATGCGCTTCACTTAAATACCCTCTTACTAACCCAGAGAGTTCTATTCTGATCACACTATTTTAAATTGCAATGGCCCCCCCTTCTAGCTTTCTCAATACCATCCTCCATGCTCCATTATTAAAGAACAACTATTTTTTGTTTAATGCTTGCTATCTACCCCATTCTAGACTATAAACTCCACATGAGTAAGAATTTTTGCTCATGAAAGTAAGGATGTATCCCTTCAAAGTATCTAAAATATAGTAGTCTAGAACATAGGAGGTACTCAATAAATCATGATCGAATGAAAGAATGAATTAACATGTACATAAAGAAACACATGAGATTTATAAAAATAATGGAAGTGGTTATAGATAGGTGGCAGAATGGGACACACGGGGGTCAATGGTGGCAAGGAGACTTATAAATGACTATTTTTATATCCTTTGTGTTTTGAACCCATGAACCTGTGTATTATCTATTAAAAATAAAATAAAAATAAAAAATAATGTCATCACTAGAACAATGTAAGAATATCCACACTTCTTAACTTCCACATGGAAGAGCAAGAGCACGCTGTGTGTTGATTACCTTGGTAAGACCGGCCCGGTGGAACTCACTTCCTCGTGCATGGTCTCAGAGGAGTCTTGGAATTGTTCCCCAGAGCCAAGTCCCACTCCACTCCCCTTTCTGTTATGAGGGTGCTGGCCAGCAGCAAGGATGCCCACTGTCCCTCCCTGCCCCTAGCAGGGATGTTTCTAATGTCAGGTGAGATTTCCTACTTGTACACTCAGTTTTCTGACAGGAGTCTCAGTGCACAGAACAGGAAGTGCCCAGCACAGACTGCCCAGAGATGTGGCTATGACGGCTGAGGCCTCTGACGTTTGTGCTTACTGTGCTACTTACTGAGGGCTGTTGGTTTTGAAGATGGGATTCCACATTTCTTTCTACAATTGGCTGCTTTCCATAGTAAACATATAAATCTGAGCTTGTTTTTCATTCAGGAACTAAAGGTGAGTAGACATATCACCACCATCCCAACATAGTTGATAATTCAAGGAAAATTCAAGGGTTCACATGCCGAGAGTTCATACTTCCTAGATGTTTAAGACTTTAAAGTCTAAGCTTTGACATGACAGGGTTCATGTATGTTTCAGAAAATTTTTCAGACAAGAAGATGGATAACTTTTACAGGGAACTGGTATGGCAGGTCTCTGGCTTGCAAAGAAGCCTGGTGAGGGACTTCATCTGTCATGCACATCTAGTTTGGGGACCATCACACTGAGCCAGTGTGGGGTTTAGCTCTGGCCCAGCTGAAGAGGAAGTATTCTACCAGATGTTGGGAAACTTTCCCAGAAGTTCAGACACGCAACTGTATCTATAGGCAGGAGGGGCGGGTTAGGGGTAGGTGGAGTGGGGAGCAAGGAAGAGTGAAATCCATCCAAGCAAACTCATTCCTGGCAAAGGGGAGTTAGCTGTCTCCAGAAGTGTCTTATTCTCGGTGTTATGTGTGTGGTCATGGCTTCTTTAAGATAAAGCAGCAGTTTTTGACAGAGGCAGGGAAGCGGGAGGGAGACAGCACACTAGATGTTAAACTGAGAGTTTGTTCTCCTTTCTCACTCTCTTCCCAGGGTCTTTGACTAAAGGAAACTTTGATTTCCTATTGGCCAAACCACTTACCCTCCCTCCCTCTCTGAACAGCACCCTGGCCCAGCCTCCTCCCACGAGGAAGGACACCTTGACTGGGTAACATTTCACTTTCCTACCAACAACTGCCCAGAGCGGAAGTGAAACTTGAAGCCTCACATCTGCCAATCAAGCCCGTTCTCCTGACCAGCCAGGGGCCCTGATAAGTGGGGTGAACTATATGTATGTGTCCTGTAAGCCTGTGTTTTTTGAATTGCTCCCCAGAACACTAATTCTTTGAGTTAATCATTAATGTTCCTAAGGGGAGAAAAGGGCTCTGTGGTCAAATAAATTAAAAACCATTGCATTTTTTCTCTTCCCTGAACACAGGGTAATAATGCATGGTAGGGTAATAAAGGCCCTGAGGTCCAGAGTGGAGGAAACTTTTCAATACGATTTACCCTGATTTTTCCAACTTCATTTCAACATAAACAAAGAAGCTTCCCCTGAAAAAAAAACCAACCTCTGAAAAATACAACAGAAATAATCCCACCTGATGTAATCAAGACTACACATTGGTTAGTCAGTCAACAACAGTCAGTTATAATTGTAAAGGCCATCTACGCTAAGCCCATGGCTAATATCATTCTAAGTGGTGACAAACTGAAAGCATTCCCCCTAAAAACTGGAACAAGGCAGGGATGCCCTCTTTCACCACTTCTATTCAATATTGTCCTTGAAACTCTAGCCAGAGCAATTAGACAAACCAAAGAGATTAAAGGGATACGAATTGGAAAAGAAGAACTCAAACTATCCCTATTTGCTGATGATATGATTATATACTTAGAGGAACCAGGAAATTCCACCAGGAAACTGTTAGAACTCATAAGTGAATTCAGTAAAGTAGCAGGATATAAGATCAATGCACATAAATCTAATGCATTTTTATACATAAGTGATGAATCTTTGGAAAGAATAATTAGGAAAACTACCCCACTCACAATAAAATACTTGGGAATCAATCTCACAAAAGAGGTGAAAGACCTCTACAATGAAAACTACAGAACACTAAAGAAAGAAATTAAAGAACACCTTAGAAGATGGAAAGATCTCCCATGTTCTTGGATAGGCAGAATTGATATTGTCAAAATGACCATACTACCTAAAGTGCTATACAGATTCAATGCAATTCCAATTAAAATCCCAATGATGTACCTTACAGAAATAGAGCAAGCAATTATGAAATTCCTCTGGAAGAATAAGAAACCCAGAATAGCTAAAGCAATCCTTAGCAGAAAGAGCAAAGCGGGGGTATCGCAATACCAGATCTTCAACTCTACTACAAAGCAATAGTAACAAAAACGGCATGATATTGGTACCAAAATAGAAAGGTAGATCAATGGTACAGAATAGAGGACATGGACACAAACCCAAATAAATACAATTTTCTCATACTAGACAAAGGTGCCAAAAGTATACAATGGAGAAAAGCTAGCCTCTCCAACAAATGGTGCTGGGAAAACTGGAAATCCATATGCAATAGAATGAAACTAAACCCATATCTCTCACGATGCACGAAACTAAACTCAAAATGGATCAAGGACCTTGGAATCAGACCAGAGACCCTGCAGATTATAGAAGAAAAAGTAGGTCCAGATCTTCAACATGTCGGCTTAGGACCAGATTTCCTCAACATGTCGGCTTAGGACCAGACTTCCTCAACAGGACTCCCATAGTACAAGAAATAAAAGCAAGAATCAATAACTGGGATAGATTCAAACTAAAAAGCTTTCTCTCAGCAAAAGAAACTATCAGTAATGTGAAGAAAGAGCCTACAGAGTGGGAGAAAATCTTTGCCAATCATACTTCAGATAGAGCACTAATCTCCAGAATCTATAAAGAACTCAAAAAACTCTACACCAAGAATGCAAATAACCCAATCGACAAATGGGCTAAGGAAATGAACAGACACTTCACAGAAGAAGATCTACAAGCAATCAACAAACATATGGAAAAATGTTCAACATCTCTAGTAATAAGAGAAATGCAAATCAAAACCATCCTAAGATTCCATCTCACCCCAATTAGAATGGCGATTATCAAGAATACAAGCAACAACAGGTGTTGGCGAGGATGTGGGGAGAAAGGTACACTCAAACATTGCTGGTGGGGTTGCAAATTAGTGCAGCCACTCTGGAAAGCAGTATGGAGATTCCTTAGAAAACTTGGAATGGAACCACCATTTGACCCAGCTATCCCACTCCTTGGCCTATACCCAAAGGACTTAAAATCAGCATTCTACAGAGATATAGCCACATCAATGTTCATAGCTGCTCAATTCACAATAGCCAGATTGTGGAACCAACCTAGATGCCCTTCAATTGATGAATGGATAAAGAAACTGTGGCATATATATATATATATATATATATATATATATATATATATATACACAATGGAATATTACTCAGCCATAAAGAATGATAAAATTATGGCATTTGCAGGCAAATGGATGAAATTGGAGAATATCATGCTAAGTGAGATAAGCCAATCTCAAAAAACCAAAGGACGAATGATCTCACTGATAAGTGGATGATGATACATAATGGGGGGTGGGAGGGGTTAGGGTTAGGGTTAGGGAGCGGGGCAAGAATGGAGGAAGGACTGTATAGAGGGAAAAGAGCGGTGGGACGGGTGGGGGGAAGGGAAAAAATAACAGAATGAATCAAACAACATTACCCTATGTAAATTTATGATTACACAAAGGTTATGCCTTTACTCCATGTACAGACAGAGAAACAACATGTATCCCATTTGTTTACAATAAAAAAAAAGTCAGTTATAAGCAGAGAATGCTTTACAAGTGACATCACTATCTATACTTTAAATTTTTAGGTTAAATACAAAACTTTACAAACACTTGCCAATCATCTACCATAGAGATTCTTATTTTTTTGGCACATGCCCATTGATTGGAGTTTTACAACCTCTTTCTTCTATAAACCATAATATATAATGTATGCCTACGATTTCTAGTGTTATTTGTTTGGGGAGCAAGAACTCAAAGATTATATACATCATTTTGTACATTTTCATAATTTCAGTCATCTGTTCCATAACTAAGTTGATATTTCTTTTTCTAAATGACTAGCCTTTATTGAATTTTTTCTAAGATTTTCAACTTAGTTTTTTTTTTTTTTTTTTTAACTTGTTTTCTTTTAAAAGTAGATGAGGGCTGGGGATATAAGGGGATGTAACTTAAAAGTTGGGATCTTGCTCAGAATGTGTGGAAAAAGGAAAAAAAAAAACTGAATTTTTGAAGAGTAATTTTAGGTTCACAGCAAAATTGAGGTGAAAGGGCAGAGAGACCCCATAAACCCTCAGTCCTAAATGCGAAGGGCCTCTTCCCCCGTCACATCCTGCACCAGGGTGGTACATTTGTTACGATCAATAAACCTTGTGTGACACCATTATCATCCAAACTCCGAACTTCGCATTGTAGTTCATTCTCAGTGTTCATTCTCGTTCTCTGGGTTTTGACAAATGTATAATGACATGTATCCACCAATGTAGCCTCATACAGAATAGTGTCACCTCCCTAAACATCCTCTGTGCTCTGCCTACTCCTCCCTCTTACCCCTCCAATCCCTGGGAAACACTGATCTTTTTGCTGTCTCCGTGGTTTGCCTTTTCCAGAATGTCATATGATTGGAATTCTTCAACATGCTGCCTTTTCAAAGTGGCTTCTTTCACTTAGTAATATACATTCATTAGTAAATTCATTAATTCCTCCATGTGTTTTCCAGAGTGGACAGTTCATTTCTTTTTAATGTTGAATTATATTCCATTGACTGTACCACAGTTTACTATTTCAACTTAGTTTTTATTTATTTTTTTATTTTATTTTTTTCAACTGTTTTATCACCTTTATTTCTACTTTAATGATCTTGTGTATCATTGCTTTGATTAAATTACTTCTAGACTGTACAAACAGATCCTCGACTTTGGCACAAAGCTTTCTCTGCAGCCTGTACCCCACTGGTGGCTCTCTGAGAAAACATGAATCTTGCCTGAAGCCAGGGCTGGTGCCCATTCTACGTATCTGGAATTTTGGGACTTAGCACACAGCAGCAGGAAACTGTTCCTCCTCTCCAGAGTTTTTAGGCAGTCCTTGGTTATCACACTGTTCAGGATAAAGGTTAGGCCAACACCAAATGGCTTCATCTTTTCTTGTGGCCCACATTGGGGACTCACTTCTTAACCTGCTTCTCTCCTGGTCTGCATTGTGGGATCAGGCCACTCATAGATCACTGGCTTCTGCTAAGGCTATCTTGGTCCTCATTCCAGCACACCACAGGGCATAGCCACCTGTGGGCAAGAACCTGCCAGGGATCAAAGGAGCAGCTGGCGATGGTGATGCCTGGAGGCCTGCCTTCTGCCACAGTGCACCAAAGCCTTTCTTGTCTGTTAGACCCATGTGGATCATCTCACAGTAAGGGGTGAGCTCCAACTAGATGCTTCCTCAACATCCACTGCACCCACAAGGCCCTGCACTAGGAAACTCAGACACTGCCTGACGAGCTAGCAGAAGGCATTTTCTGTCTTCCCACTATGTTCTCAGATGCTTCCCCTGGCACAGAGGGAAGGCTCTTCCTGAACTCCTGTGGCAGCTCATGCCATGGACCCACTGCATCCACTTGGCTAGCGTGTGCTCTGCACGCCAGACAGCTGGTGTCTGATGAGGGTGGAGTTCTGACTGAAGCTTTTCCACACTGGTGGCATGCATGGGCTTCTCTCTCGAGTGTGCTCCATGGTGATAAATCAAGTGTGACATCTGAATAAAGCTTCACCCACACTCACACACACAGGGCTTTCCCCAGTTGTATTCTTTGGTGATCAGTTTGACCAAAGCCTTTGCCACACTCTTTGCATCTTATAGCACCTCTCCACAGACTGCATCCTCGATGGAGAGTCAAGAGTGACAGCTGGCTGAAGCTCCCCCACACTCTACATGCAAAGGGCTTTTCTCCTACATGAGCTCTCTGAGGTTTAATGAAATTTGATTTCTGATTAAAGGCTTTTCTACACTCATTACATTTGTAGGGCTTCTCTCCAGTATGTATCAACGGGTTTTTTTAATAAGGTTTGAGGACTGGGGTTGTGGTTCAGTGATAGAGTGCTTACCTAGCATGTGTGAGAGAGACACTGGGTTCGATCCTCTCAACTTAGTTTTTAGAGAAACAACATATCTTGTTCTTTTTGTACTCTCATTTTATCTGTTTACATAATTTCTAATTAAATTACTCAAATTCAATGGCAACTAAAATGGCATAAGCTGGTTTGAAGCAAACACTGATCAACAAAGCAAGGTAAACATATGTGACCTGAAGACTGTGACTAGTGAGGACGTTGCTGGTTTATGTTAGCAAGGGAGCAGAAAGCTTCAAGGAACCCAGGAGTCTGTTAGTGAAGGGTGGGTGGGTAAACCTCTGCACTACCATCTCAGGGAACCTGTGTTCCCTGATAAATGCTGGTGTAAACCACACTCTTCTAAATGTTTTAATTGCTCTTCCCTGAAGCAAATCATTTGTGATCACTCACTTTTAATATGTGCACTCATATATGTTGTTATATTAAATTTATTATGTTTGTATTTTACTTTATATGTACTTGGAACTACCTACTGCACTATCACTAGCTAATTTCCCAAAACACCATATACTGGGATAAGGTTCATTGACAACGAAAATGGATTGTAGTCCGCATTCCCAATAGTTTCCTTGACCTTTAAAAATGTTTTTGACCGACTTCTTATCAGATGTGATTAGATCATCTTTTAAGCTTCATGATGTGGCTGAGGTTAAGTATGTGTTAGACCTGCCACTTCTACTAGTTTCTTATTCACATACCATTACATATGGTCTTAATCTACTTAGAAGTTCTAAAATTTTCTTCCCACACCCCTGAAATATATACATTCTACTTTGGCAACTGTTGGACTTACATAATCGCTCAGGGAAAATTAGAAAATCAGTTAAAATTACTTTAATGCCAAAATGTTGAAGATGCGGAGTGACAGGGCTCCTCTGAACCAATGGAGCCCATCTCTCTGTTAAGGCAAGCCTGAGGGTAGACCAAGGATGTCTGGAACACTTGCGGTACCTTCCAGGGGAACATCAGTTTAGCTACCAGAAACAAGCACCGGGACCAAATCTGGATGTCGTATCTTCTGAGCATCCCTGACCAACTGGGAACCCATTTAGCCACTGTATAAAAAGGTTAACTTCCAAGACAGGTGGGCAGGTATAAATGTAGGGAGGAGATAGAGGGAGAGAGGTATTCCAGGGTTCCCTTTTGGCAGGTATGAATGTAGACAGGAGAGTTGACCAACAGAGAAAGCAAAGACCCTGAGAGAAAGGACAAGAGCCTCTGCTTTCTGACAGTTCTCAATATTCTGCAATCTGCCTCCCTCTGGAGAAATCACTGGCCCCAAACTAAACTTCACCACAGTGGTTGGTCTCTGCACAAAGTGGCCCCCACTTGGAAGTGCCCTTCTGCTGCTGAGATGAACTGTAGGTGGGTGGGAATTCCAAGGTTTAGAATTGGTCAGCATAGTCTCGGTCAAGGTAAGGTTTAGTGATGTCAACCTGACTACAATAAAAATTACTCCAGCCCTCTCCTCTGCCTGTCCCCACTGATCCCTTATTGAAGGCCCTTTTCCAGCACAACTGACAAGCACCTTGTACAAGGCAGCACAGCCCCAAAGCAAATATGCTGCCCCCACCCCAGGGTGTCTCATAAGAACAACAGCCGGAAACAAGCAGATGGCTGCACCTGCCCTGTGCTTGTGGATTTTCTCCAAGGACTCCGAAGGGAGCCGCCCCAAAGCAGCAAACAGCACAAACAGCAGGAGCTTTGTGTCTTGTGAAGTGTTCCGTAACTGGAGCTCAGTCGCACTCAGCTTTCTGGTGACATTTAGAGACACCCAGTGGGGGAGTGGTTTGTCCTCTTATTGTACAGTCTTTCCCCAAAGCCCTGTTAAGGGAATTTAGTTACTCAAGCATTGATAAAATGACGATGTCTTTATACAGAGGGGGAGGCAATATCTTGGGTGAGGACTGAGGTTATAATTAACATTACAATGTCCATAGATTTCCTCTCAAAAGAAAGACCTAATTTGCTTTGCTAGTCAGACAGCTCCTCCCTAGATCAAAGGTTACAAATTTTCCCATAGAATTATAAAGTGCTAAGAGTAAGTAGGTAGTTGTAGTTCAGACAGAACTAGCTACATAATCAGAGCCTGGTGCAATAAAAATACAGGGCTTCTTGCTCAAAAACAAAACAAAACAAAACAAAACAAAAACAGGAAAAGAGTAGCTTTATAACAATACACTAGTATACCAAGCTTTTCCTTTTCTCTGCAGTCCCTCTTGACCTGTCATAATGTTTTTATTTGCTTTGATCTTGCTCTCCTTTGGGTATGAAAATCCTCAGAGGACAGGGGAGACCCTCATTAGCACCCTGTAGTCCCACCTGTGACTCAGTGCGTAAATGCACTCAGTGCATCAGCGTGACCCAGCAGCTATCAGAATGAGGCACTGCGCCCTGATCAGGGTTGGAGACGTTAAGCCAGGCATCTCCTCTTCTCATGGGTTCCCCACCCCAATCTAGGATGGACAGGAAATCCCCGAGGGTATTGTGACCTCTGACCTTGGATTCTGTAGGTACCCATGGTGGGCTAGAGGATCATTCTCACTGGCTTGCCCCTTAAGCATGCCGTGGTGCTGCCTTTCTTGTGCCTGAGACACTGCCAGGTGTACACACTCAATTTTGAGCGCCTGTGCCCAGGTCCCTGGGGGGGGGGGGGGGTTGTGGATGGTGGCAGTAATTGATGGGTGAGGGAGGAGGTTAGGGATGCCAGAGGGCAGAGGAGCAGGCAGTTAAGGATCACACTGTGCACAGTGGGGAGGCAGCAGCAGAAGGTCCGAGCCAAGTCTCCAAGCCCTCAGTGCATGCTCCATGACTCACTGGACTTAGAAAACACAAACTCTAAGCTAAAATTATTACGAGTTTCAAGATGATGACCAAGAGCCCCTCTATACCCTGAGTGAGTACACTGACTATGGAGTTGCCCTAAGTTTAGTCCTCAGAGGAAACAATTTTGAATGTCTTCCCACCCTAAGTACACGTATTTGTAAGATTTTCACGTATATGTCATATATATGATATATAAGAAAGACTTTTTGTGCTTCTCTCATTTCAACTTTATTTCATTTATGAGTTAATTAGCATAGTGAGAATGAAGTTAATGTACATTTTCTATTTAAAGTTTTTTAAGTGGAAGAAAGAAACCAAAGCATTAGTAGTAATTCTGGGTCAAGGTATAAAAGATATTTTTTACATCAATGCAGCATTTTTAAGATAATGAATATGGATACATTTCTTATTACTTTTATAATAATAAAAATTTTTTAAGTAATAAATATAAACATGCTTTACCTGTCGGGAGAGTAGACTCTTTCTTGGACTTCTCTGATAAAACCAGTAACATCTCTTTATTAACTTTCCTTGAGACTTCCTGGATCATATGAATTTCAAGATTTTCCAGAACTTTCTGAAGCTAAAGTAAGCATAGGTTAAGAGTTACTCCACATTCAGCTTACACTCTGGGCTCCCAAGTCCAATTCCTGCACAGGGGTTTTGAATTCAGTTCTATCCTCAGTTATTTTCTCCCTAGGAAGAAGGAGGAGTTCTTTTCTTGGGCTCTCAGGGGTTAGATACACCTCCAGAGAGATCAACATCTTTTTTTTCCTGGCCCACACCCTAGTTGATATAAAACAACCTTTTTTACCAGTTCTGCTAAATTGCAAAGAGCACCATGCCAGAGGTGACCTCATGTCTTCTGGGGTCTGTAAATGTGGGCAGGAATTTTGTGAGATGTCAGTTTCATAAGAGAAGCCTTCAGGTTTAAAACTCGACTTAGATACCAAGGAGGAGTCATGAGAAGATTGAATGCTCTGCACCCATGAAGAGAAACTCCACTCCAATAACTGTGAGCCCTCCCCCTGTCCACCATGCTCACAAAGCCTGAAGGACATGGAAAACAACAACCCCTGGAGAGAAAGGAGGAGAATGGGTCCCTGGAGAGAGAAGGAAAATAATGGGCTCTGGACTTTCACCATTTCTCATTCTACTATTATTTTCCTGACTGCTCAACAGACACATTCTGCTAGGATTAAATCTCTAATGATTAAGGCAAACTAAATATTCTGCTATGATGAACTCTCACTAAACCCTATAAAACTCAGACCCCTATTGTAACCATTTGCCATTTTCTCTCCTGAAAATGTGCCCCTCCAATGCTTAATAAAGCATTGCTGGTACGTCGACATCTGCTCCCGTTTCAGTTATTTTTGCTTTCAAAGCCCACCGTTTCCTTGCTGGAAGGTTCCAGGTGCTGGAGAGGAACCAAGGTTTAGAAGGTTAAGCCATGATGGGCTTGGCCCTGGGGCATGTGTGGGGGTTGAATCCACCTTGTAGCTTAGTGGATGGACATCCTTTTTGTATTGACATTCAGGCAACCAGGGTCTTGGCTTGCCTGTCACCAATAAGCCTCACCACAGGGAGCTTTGGTCTCAGGGTCAAGCCTAGCAAAGACTTGGAAAAGACTTTTCCACATAGATCATCCAATGCATGGAGTGGGCTAGTGCACACATTATATTTTCTTACTTTCAGAAAAACAATTTACAAGGAACTATATTCAATATTTCATTTCTACATGGACACTTGTGTGCTGGATGTTTTGTTTAAGAGAGTAGTGGTTATATTATTGATGTTTCTTCTGAAGGTGCATCTCAATTGGAGAAAAATCAAAATAATGAAAGTCTAAACATAGAACTGAGATGTTAAGAGGTAGTTCTCTGCTTGGTTGAAGCTCCCAGATACATTTAAATATTTACTCCCCTCTTATCCACACCCTGCAGTCTGTCCAATGACTTCCAAACTTTCAATTTACACTGTACTTCTTAGAAAAAAACACCATTTGGGTATATTTGTATTTTACATGCTAATGCCATAAAGCAAGCTTTCCAAAGCAAATTTTAAATAGCTCCTGCATACCTGCTGAGTTTTTATTTCAATTTCTGAAGCTCCTTTGGGGGGAAGAATGGACTGGCTATTTATTATAAGTCTTTCAAATTCATCTTCTTTCCCCATCTGCCTCGCTATAGCTTTCATGCTGGGGTAAAGAATGTCAGCTCTATCAAAGAAGAGAGACAGAGATTAGCAAACAAACATTTTTTTTTTTTTTTTTTCTCATTCTGATTCTTTGGCAATTATTTTCATTCACTTTCTGTTTCCTGCTGTCAGGTATAAACCTCCCAACCCATTTACAGACACATCAACATCTAAATTCACCACTCCCTCAGTCAGTATTAAATCCTGAGGTCTTTTCCCATTTGGGTACATATAATTTCAGTCCTCATTTTTCAAAATATTGACAAGTCTTCTATCAGGAACACTGACTGTAATAATGTCACTGGATAGACAATTCTGCCTGTGCCAAAGCTGGGTAAGGTCTGGGGTGGTGGGTGGGTACTTGTTTGATTATGTATGTGGCAGAAGCACAAGCCTTTCTTGTCAGTTAAGCCATCCCAGCTGAGGCCTACAGCCAAGTTCTGCACCACCTCACAGACCTACAGCTTCACGTCACAGTGCCAATATTATACTCTGCCTTCAATGCCTCAATCGTGCAGACTCTGCACTTGGGTCTAATGGGGCCCAGAGTGAGAAGAAGTACCTTGCAGCAGCAGGTGTCTATCTAGGGCCACCTGGGATCCTATGAGCTAAAAAACCTAAGAGTCAGCACTGTGGGAGTCGCTTGATGAACACAGGTTCCTAGAGACAGACTCTAGGGACATATAAAAGATAGTGTAACTCAGTGGAATCCAGCTCTGTCCTTGCAGTTAATACAACTCAGCTTTTCCTCTACGGCATTGACTGTAGAGAGTATCACCAGCTGCCATGAGCTCAATAGAGCTGGGTGTACTAGAATTCGTGGACCAAATCTTGCCTTTCCATCAAGAGGCAGGACCTGCTAAACCTTTGTGCTCTACTCACTGACGTGAATTTCGGCCTCAGCCACACTCACTTGTAGAGCTCCGAGTACTGTTTGTGGAAAGAGACGGAGCTGATGTCCTGGTCTCCCAGCTTGAGTTGACCCCAGTGATCCTTCAGTACTTCCAACTGCTTCCACAGCATCAGAAATGATCTCAGCAGAACAAAGGACATCACCACATCACACTGGCCCTCCAGCAGCTTGGAAACCTTTGGGCTACTTTGGAACTGACTTCTGATTCCTGGCTCTTTGGACCAATCTGGCTAAAGGCATTACAGAAACCTCTTATTGATGGTGGACAAAATGGGATAACTTTTTACATGCAGCCCATGCAAAACAAATTCTCTGGAGACAGAATGTTTTCCCCAGGAGGAATGGTTTACAGGCCTGTAGCACATGTCAAGCAGAAAGAGGTTGAGAATCCTTCCTGAGCAGACTGGGTACAGAAAGGATAGAAATGTCTCACTCAGTCTCAGCTTTCAGATTAGGTCTTGAACCATTTATTTAAAAAATTATCTTATTGCGTATTAAGATTTTATTTCCCTTAAAAAAAAAAAAAAAAAAACCTTTCATGTTTAGCCTCTGCATTCTGGAAAGCGTTCACCACATTTGAGATTTAAGTCACCACCATGGTGGAGCAGTAATATAACTTTTCACTGGGAATTTTACCCATTTTATGAGTATGGAGATAGAAACTTAAGTTATCCTATCTCCTGTTCCTTTTTCATTCTGTAAAAGAACATTGGACAGAGAACATTTCTGTTCATTTGAATGTATTACTCAATAGGCAATTTTACTTTAAACTTATGATTTGTTCATTTTTTCACAGGTGCTTTCCTTAAGTATTTGTTGAAGGGCTGCTGTGGGTCCTGGAGGATGTGAAGGGGAAAAGGTTTTAGGCCTTTGTTCTTCTGCAGTCATTGAGGGGCAGGGCTACCCAGAGAGGAGCAGACAAAAGGGGGAACTGAGTCCAGGTCCTCAGGCTGACCACAGTGTCTCAATCACAGAAAAAGGGGCATTCCTTCACAGACCAAATGGCAAATCTCACGATCTGAATGCGAGAACGTTCAGGTAACAGTATCTTAGACACTCAAGTTTCCTGCCTAGGAACAGAAAAAACAACCTGGAGTAGTTGGATCCTAGATCAGTGCTGTTCACATATTCAAAGAAAGGTGTGTCTGCCTGAAAGAGGGTTGGCCAGAGCGTCCAAAGGAGAAACGGCAAGGCCGACCCAGGGGAGACTGAGCTCCCGCAGACACTGGCAAGCCCTGAGGCGTGTGGCCTCCTAAGCAACCACTTATCCATGGATTTCCAGATTTGTCTTATGCTCAAAAGCCTTTCACCAAATAAAATCTTGGGTAGTGGCCCAAAATAGCCAATGGAACAAAGCTACAAACAGGGACATAGAGGGAGCATACCAGAGGCCTCATAATTAGCCCCACTTGCTCAAGAAGCCCAAGGTGTCTCCAAGAAAATCAAGGGCTTCTTGGACTACAATTTAAAAGACCTTAAGCTAATCCATCATCTTTGCTTTGGGGTTTTGGATACTGAGATCTAGAGAGATCTTAGCACTGTGGCATGGCTGGGCAGGACTACCCACGAGTCCTGACTCACAGGGTGGTGCAGATTCCAGTGCTTCCTAGTGTCTATAAACAGCTGAATTTTCCTAAATAAAAATAAACCATAAAATAAAACTAATTAAAATAAACAATAATATTAAAGCAACCCTACTTCATATTAAGAGAAGTAATTTTTATCTAAATGATTTTAAGGATGGAAGAAGGAAGAAGAGACAGGATGGATAAAGAATAAGATGGAAAAGGATAGGGAGTGTTAGGAAATGATGGTAACCCATCAGAAATAGGGCCAGAAAGTGACAGAGGGAGCAAAGGACCCTGCATACTTCTTGATCTTGGTCTTAATTTTGGCACTACTTGTTCTACACCCAGCTCTGCAAATGATCCCTCTGGACTGAAGTGGACTTGTGACTCAGTTTTAACTAAAAAGACATAAGAAAAAAAATCTACTGGGAAGCTTCTAGAAAAGATTTTTCTTCTTGATAAAAGGAAAGCTCCTCAAGGAGGAAGTGTGTTTGCTTCTGTTTTTTACCTTGCAAGGACAAGGGAGACATTTTGAATCCTTTGGGTAGTGGCTGCACCAGCCTGAACTTCTTCCTTCTGGACTCCATTATGGGAAGATCAGTCTTCTCTTATTTAAGTCATGGCTAATGGGACAGATACTATTGTGGCAGGAGCACTCTAATTGGCATAGAGGAGCATCAGTTCAAAGGTGGAGGATCAGAAAAAGTTTCCTAAACAGAGTGGTGTGGAAGTTAAAATCTGAAAGATAGGGGACTAATCAGGTGATGAGATTAAAAGTGGGAAGAGAGATTTTCCAAGGGAGGGACCAGTCTGCACAAAGGCACAGAAGAGAATGTGGTACATGTGACAAAATATGAGGTTGAGGGTAGAGATACTGGCAGGAGCCAAGTCATGAAGTTCCAGTTAGGGTATGGGGACTCTACTCTCAGGGCATTCATAAGCCATCAGAAGGCTGTAAGGAGGAAAGTAACATAATTAGGTTTTTATTTTAAAATATTACCCTAGTGAACCAGGCACGGTGGTGCACACCTGTAATGTGCTAGGAAGGCTAAGGCAGGAGGATCACAAGTTCAAGGCCAGCCTCAGCAACTTAGTGAGGCCCTAAGCAATTTAGCAAGAACCTGTCTCAAAATAAAAAAAGTAAATAAATAAAAAGATCTGAGGATGTGGCTCAGTGGTCAAGCACCCCTGGGTTAAATCCCCAGTACTTGAACTTCCCTCCCCAGCAAAAAAATATTACCCTGATGAATGGGTTGGAAGGAGACAAGAGAAAGTGTATGGATTCCAAAGGTGGTTGTAATCACAACAACAGATGATGATGATTTGGGATGGTGGAGGGAGGTCACCGTGAGGAAGGAGATCGTTAGAGATCTTAAAATAATAGGACAGCAAAACTTGGTGTCTGCTGGCGGAGTAGAATGTAGAAAGAGGATGGAGTTTTGGGGGAGTAAAGTAAGCTCAGGTTAGAACACATTGTCTCTGAGATGGAACAAAAGGAGCTGTCCAGGAGGCAGATGAAGATAGGAATCTGTTGGATTGAGATTTGAACTAGACAAAGATTTCAGAGTTGTTGCATAAAAGTATTACCAGTAGATGGGTTTGCCTACAGAGAGGGTGAGGAATGGAGAAACACATGGATTCGAGTATGTGAGAGCCCTAAGGCCAGACAGGTTGGATTCTGGGTTTCTCACCACACATGCGGAATTGTTTAAAGTCATGGTGCTAGGTGGGTACGTGACTCTTGTACTTTGGATTTTTGGAGAGATAAGCCGAAGGGAGGGAATGCTGGTTGGGAGCCCACAGGTTAAGAGATGAAATACAAGCACAAGCCTCAGAAGCTCACCTGGGGCTCTTTCTATTCTGATCCTAATGAGTGACTCTTAAGGAAAGCACTCGGCTGGAATGGTTCCAATGGACCTCCCATAACCTGTGTTCTATTTTTAAAATTAAAAAAAAAAAAAATGGAAATACAATTGATCATGGAACTAAATGTGAAAGAATATACTTTGTAGTAGCTTACTTACAAAGAAAGCCAGCCTGGGCAATTGAGTGATACCAAGCACAGTCCTGGGACCACCTGGAAGAGGCTATGGGAACAATGTGGCTCTCTAACCCATTACCTAGATAGGAAGGTCCTTCTGTACCACACAGCACCAGTTGATTATGTAGACCATTCACCAAGAATACCTGTGTATTTTTGTCCAGTGTAGCTTGCCATCCAACGGCACCTTCCATGGTGATATGACAGCTGCTTAGTACATCTTCCATTAGCAGTTGCATGCCTACCAGCTCTCCATGAGCCACCTTGAGGTCACAGTCACTCAGCCCACAGAGGCACAGCTGAAAATAAGCAAAAAATGCTCCCATTTTGAAGTCTTCTATATAAAATTCACATGTGGTTTTGGGGAAGAAAACTAGGTGTTTATAAGCCATCTTTTCAGCTACTAGAAAATCCATAAAAAACAAAATAACACTTGTAGTTTAAAGTCCTGCTTGAACATATGAGATATTTGGCTCTGTGCAGAAGTATCAAGTTTTCCAGTCCTTATAGCAGATCTGTATTTGGCAAACGTATAGTGTGATAGCGATTTTCCTTTAAAAGTACACATATAAACACATGGATATAAAAAAAAAAGTACGGGGGGTGGAGGGGAAGCCTCAAAATGTCAACTGCTATTGTCTGAGTGTTGGCATTACAATTTTTCAACCATTCTTACTTTTGCTATATTAAAAAAAAAAAAAAAACTTTTTACTTTTGGAGAATTTTGAATGTATAAAAAAGCAAACAAAATAGTTCCTATCACCTAGTCCCAAACACTGTCAACTTAGAGCCGCTTCTGGCCCATCCCACTCCTCCCCACACCATATTTTGAAGCAAGGTTATAGTTGATTTTTGTGTCATAGTGTCTCTCTCTCTCTCTCTCTCTCTCTCTCTCCATATATATATATATAGAACCCAGGATCACAGGCATGTTAGGCAAGTACTCTATCATTGAGCTACATCCCCAGCCTATTCTTCAAATTTTATTTTGAGACATGGTATCACTCAATTGCCCAGGCTGGCTTCAAATCTGTGATCCTCCTCTTGCCTCTACCTCTTGAGTAGCTCTTTCCTATATTTTTGAAAATAAAAATACAACAATATTTACTTAGATAATGAAGAGAAAACGTGCAATGATTAAAGGAAACTAATAATTTAAATAATTAAAAGAGGTTAACAATGAAAAACAAAACAATTAAAAAAAATTCTCCTTATGAGTCCTGTGTAAAAAATGTCCTTCTCACTAGGCAAGTCAGGAGTCACACGGCTCTGAGTTGCCAGCCTGGCAGTTTCTCTAAGAGGCCGAGACAGTGAGTAGTGATGGATGGCCACTCCCCTAGATCATTGCCGCCATGGGAACTTCAGCTGAGTCTACAACCAAGGTCGGTATCTGCTGAGAACATGAGTCTCTTCCACAGGAAAAAAGTATGACTCACCTTGCAGGATCAGGTTTACAGCTTCATAATTAAGCACCCTGCTTATCTCATAAATTATCCACCACTGGCTGGAATATGGAGGCTGTGACCTGGGGACCTACTGACACCCTGCCTCACAGTCTGTGTTCTCTTTCCAACAAGTGGGAAGATATACCTACCTGCATATTATACTCTAAGGTATCTGGTCTGCTACTTATAACAGGAAATGGTCCTCCATCTTCCAGAAATGCTCTCCAGGGAAATAGCACAGATGCCTAAAAGAACCAAATAATAGACATAGTA
This sequence comes from Sciurus vulgaris, assembly GCF_902686455.1. Lineage (NCBI taxonomy): Eukaryota > Metazoa > Chordata > Mammalia > Rodentia > Sciuridae > Sciurus > Sciurus vulgaris. The sequence continues at coordinate 55,455,908 of NC_136467.1, forward strand.
ATGTTGTCTTGTATCCCTAAGTTAAATACATCTGTTTATGAACAGGATTTCTGCATTTGTACTTCAACACACTGTTGGATGGTTCATTTATTATGTAGAAATACTTCTTGGTGGAAAATATTTGATGATGCAGAGGAGAGAGTAATAATAATTATTTTTTATTATTTCTGCAGCAGATGGTTTCTGTATAACTAGTCAGCACTGGTGTTCAGAAGTTCCATAACACTACAGCACCAATGGGATATATTTATAATCTACAAAAGTAAACTTGCTTAAATGCTCTCAATATTAGGAACCTTAAAAAGTGGACCTCCTCATCATTGTGCTGTAATTCCAGATATCAACTCAAGACTGATGTTACAACTTCTCATATGGAGGTCTCTGTCTTCTTCATATCACAGGACAACAGCCACGGCATTGCCTCTCTTATGACATCATGTGCGGCCCTGGATCCAATGGGCCTACCTATGTAACCCCACTCTACACTTCTAGACCTGTTTCTGGCTTCGGTCAATTCCCAGATCTAGAACTGATTCTGGTAGCAGGGAGCTGGCACACCTGTATCCACTTAATCCTAGACAACACCCAGAGGCAACCAGAGCAGCCCCAGGGGTCAGGGTGTAACTCTGTATTCCAGGTCTAAGTGAGGGTCAAAGATTGGACTGAGAATCACTATCTTGTAGTTTAGAAGGAGGGTTCCTGCTTGGGGCTGATGTTGGCATCACCTATGTATCATGTTTATAATATCAAAACATGAAGTCGATTTTCAAGTAAAAATCCTGGGCTTAAGAGGTGATTTTAAAGATATGTCCACAAATACTTGATAGTTCTCCCATCAAGAGATGGGACTTAATTTCCTTCCCCTTGGGTGTGGTTGGACTTGGTGATTCACTTCTAGTGAATGGAATATGAGAATAGTGATGAGGTGTCACTTCTGAAATTAGGTAATAAAAAGACTCTTGCTCCCTCTCGGAGGGTGTTTCAGTCAGCTTTTTCACTCCTGGGACTAAATGATCTGACCAGCACAATCATAGAGGAGGAAAGATTTAATTAGGGTTTCAGAGGTCTTAGTCCATAGAAGGCCAGCTCCATTCCTTGGGGCTCAAGGTGAGGCAGAACACCATGGTGGAAGAGCATGGCAGAGGGAAGCAGCTCACATCATCAGGAAGCAGAGAGACTCCACTCCCCAGATACAAATATATACCCAAGAGCCACGCCCAAACTCCAATCTCCTCCAGCCACACCCTACTACCTCAATTAATCCCATCAGAGATTAATTCACTGATTGGGTTAAGACTCTTATAACCCAATCATTTCTCCTCTGAACGTTCCTGCATTGTCTCACATGTGAGCTTTCGGGGGACACCTCACATCTAAACCATTACAGAGGGTTTGCTCTGGGGGAAAGCCATCCTCCATGTTGTGAGAAAGCTCTGAAGAGAAGTCCACAGGAATAAGCATGGGAGTGGATGTTCTGGTGTCTCCCATCAGCCATGAGTGAACTTGAAAACAGTCTTCCAGTTGCACCCTGAGATGATTAGAGTACTGGCAACATCTTTATTGCAACTTGTGAGAAACTCTGAGCCAGAATGACCCCCCCTAAGCTTCTCCCAGTTTCTTGACCCTCAGAAACTATGTGAGATAATAAACGTTTATTGTTTTAACCTGGGAGGATGATTCGTTCTGCAGCAATAGATAAGTAATAAAGTTTGTGGCCTGGTGCTGCCCCAACTCTCCAGTAGTTTGATATCCAGCTTTCTAAGCCTTGACCCCTTTAGAAGGTGGAAGGATAGTGCTGTTCCTACCTAGGAGCAATAATAGTTGCCAGGGTGACATTTGATAACACTTGTTGTAACAAGGGCTCTTCAAAACTCAGCTGTTGACCCAATTTATGTACTATAATTTCTATCATTTCTTTGATGGATAAGATTGTTTATTTTGCTACAAGCTATGAGCAGACAAGCTCTTGCTTTTTTGAGCATCTGCAGAAAAGACCCAGCCTGGGAATAACAGCTGGCCATGTAGACCCAGATTGCTCCACTGTGAGAGTGAAGGGGTGCCAACAGAGACTGAAGGGCTTTAAAGAATCCAGACTCGCAAAATTTAAACCAAATGGAAACAAAGTGACAAAATTCCCAGCTCAAAATGTACCTTTTATAGGTCTAAAACACCTATAAAACATACCTGGAGGCTCCGTGGATCCAGTGGCTGGGGCAGGCCAAGCTGTGAGGCAAAAATGCTCTTCCTGAGAGAGTTGCTCAGTGGTGGCAGCCCGTGGTACATGCCATCAGTGACAGCCTGGTAGGCGGAAACATTTCCAGCTGCCAAAAATGTTCTTCTACCAAAACATGGGGGGACATTTCATTTAAAACAGTTACTGAAGCTCCTAAAGCTCAAAGCTTTCTTCAAAAGCTACTATAGCAAGACAACATCAGAGATAGTGACAGATTTCTTCCTCAGTCACATCACCCCCTGCACCCCTCACACACCGCCCCTCATCTCAGGGTTCACAGCCTGCAAGGGGAAGGTTGATGCATCTAGACGGCTGTGCAAAACTTTCTACCATTCTAGAGTTGTACTGTCCAACAGAGTCACGTGTGGAACACTTGAAATGTGACTACTGTGACTGGGGATTAAATTCTAAATTTTATTTCACTGAAATTAATATTAATTTAAATTAAATAACCACATGCAGCTACCAAATTGGACGCTATACCTGTGGCTCTAGAATAAAGATAGCAGGTGTATGTTAAACGGACTATCTTAAGATCAATAGCTGAGGAAACAGTTCTTGATATGTAAAACCAAGTTTTAAACTAAGTAATAAAAGCCAGGGGTTACGCAGAGAAAGGTTTTTGTTTTGGTTTAGACAAACTTGGCTTTGCACATCAAGAGCCACAAACAAGAGCATGAAATTCATGCTCTGGAGACAAGAGCATGAAATTCATACCATAAGTCTAAATTAAATAAAGGAAGTATGCATGATAAATTAGGATTATTTTCTTGCCCAAAAGGAAATAGGAGTTTAGCAAGGAAGGAAAGACCGTTCCTAGAGTTCAGTTCTAGTGAATGCCTAAGAAAAGTGCTGACTCAAGGTGGGTCGGGGGAGGATACCCCAGAGCACAAAGGACCTATGGCCTGGATCCTCCCTGAGCATGGCCCAAATCTCACAGAGAGCAGACACCAAAAATGAAGGAGATTAGTGACAGCTGAGGGACGTGTCAGTGCTGATGGAAGTGAGGTGCCCTCTAGAGACTAGCAGACCCTCAGAGTGTCAGGGAAAGACCTGGGGAGTGACTGAGCCCCCCATAATGGATGTCCAGGAAGGGCACTGGACGGTAGGCCAACAGAGGAGTCTGAGGGTGGACCAGCTAACACACACAGAGATGGGTGAGGTAGCTCCTTCTCCCTGACTTATGAGCACCCCCAAGAACTTAGATCACCTCTGAGGGAAGTGAAGAAGGAGAAGCACCGGTGTGGCGCGAGGCGGCCGATAATTAAGGCCCAATATTACGTGCTGCCTTGACATTTGGCAAATCAGAAAGGCCTCGAATGGCCTAACCACAAGGTCCCTCCCATTCTGCTCCCAGGATAAGTCCACCTTGTCAAACAGCCCTCCTTATCAAAGGCACCGGGTGTACTTCCTGCTTATCTCTGAGTAGCAGTTTCAGTTTCCTGCCAGCTTGTGGAATTACTCAAACAAACCAATCAAATCCTCCCGCAGGGACGAGGAAGCACATACCCTCCTGACGCTCTAAAGACTGTCCATTCATTCTGAGGCCCTGTGTACAGGGCCTCCTGTCCTGGGCTGTGAGTATCCGTGTCTGATAAACTGCAGTTTATCTCCTTTGCCCTCACCAATTAGGTGAATATGAGGCCATTAGAACAAAATGGGGGCCAGGGTGGGAGGAAGAACTTTGAATCAACTGATTTTAAAATCTCAAGATGATCACTACTCAATGACATGGTACTGACAAGTTTAATATTTTTGCCATCAGCCCAAATAGATACCTCAAAGGCAAATGAGAGGTTACACTCCATTTACGTCTGATCTACCAAAATGTATAAATGCATTCTATTGTCATGTACAACACATTAGAACAAATAAAAATTTTTTTAAAAAATACAAATGAAAGGAGCTCTTTATTTGCACAATAAACAATCATACTAGTGTAAAAATTCTTTTTACATGTTCATGAGTATTAACAATAAATATTTAAGTACTGAGACAATGGATAAAACTACTGATTTGTGATTTGGGGGCAGCGGGGAGTTGTTGGGGATTGAACCCACAGCCTTATGCACGCTAAGCCTGTGCTCTGTCACTGAACTACATCCCCAGCCCTAAACCTACTGATTTATCATGATACCTCAAAGATGGACCTTGGAGTTGCTCAAAGGATATATAAGCATTTTCTTCTGCTTTTAATGTCTTTCACATTTCTCATGCTACTCAATGGGCCCTACAGAGGAATCCATGATTCATTCAACACCCATGTGACAGTGGTGTATCAAGCACTTATATCAAGGCACTGTGCAGGGAACTGTGAGATGTAAACGAGAGTTCCACACGGGCTCTGACCTCCCTCTCGACTCTCAAGGCACTTCATTCGTGCACACCTCTCCTGTGGTGCTTATACGGGTGTGTGTGCTTGCTTCAAATGATGGCATCCAAAAGCAGAACATTCTGACAGAAACGTGCACTTCCAGCTCAAATCGAGAGCACAGAAGCAGAGCATCCTGGCACAACCGCTCCCCACATGGCTCCTCTCACGTCGTTCCTCTCGGTCTCTGCCACTGATCCACAGAATTCTCTCTGTCCCAGCCTCCTCTGGGTCCAGCTCCATTCACATCTTACTTGTTCACTCTTTGACATGCTTTCTTATTCTAGAAAATTTGTCCAGAACTTTGAAATAAACAATTGCTAGAAATGATCACCATTACTGGCAGAAATTTAGAGCCCCAAGCACAGCTTTGTGCACATAGGAGCTGCCATGGTTTGGATTTGGTTTAACTGTGTCCCCCAAAGTTTCAGTGTTGGAAACTTGGGCCCTGGTGTGGCAATAATAAGAGGTGGTAGGACCTTTGAGAAGTGGGGCCTAGTGGGAGGCTATTAGGTCATTGGGGTATATTCTCAGAAGGCATTAGCATAGTTCTCCTGAGATGCCAATCTTTCTCTGGCTTCCTGTTTGGTGATGTGATCTCTCCTGCCACTGTGATACCATGTACCATAAGGGCTTCACTAAAACCAAGTATAAGCTGATGTCATCCCCTTGAACCTCCAGAACTATAAACCTTTTTTCTTTATAAAATATTTAACCTAAGGCATTTCATTATAGCCATAAAAATGAAGTAATACACTGGGTCTATTAATATAGATGCTTGGAGATTATAAAAAACTATCAATAAAGTTCAGATATGAGTGTGACTATCATTCTGAGCTATAGAATCAGAGTGTGATGTATTCTCTAGAGAGACTGAAGTCAGATTATAGGCAACACCATTGATCAAATTGTGAGTTATACTTCCTTGCTTTCTCAATTCTTAATCATGATCCTTCCTAAGACTCACACCCACTCTACCAGAACTGCTTATCTGAGAACTGTACAATGTGATGCTACATAAAGGAATACCAAGATGATACTTAACATCTTTAGACTAGAGGTTTTTTGATGTCCTCCCTCTCCATTGAAAGGTTTTCCACCTAACATCTATTAAGTATTTTCATACTTTAAAGTCAATTTATGTCAATCTGCAACACAAGTCTGAGCTGCAGGAAGGGATAAAGAAATATGGTATGAAGGAAGACACAGGGTTATGGAGTTACACAGACAACAAGAATGCAAGTTCTAATACAATGACTTGTATGTGTGTGACCCCAGGCAAGTTATGCAACTTCTCTGAATTTCTATTTCCTCATCTGTAAAAATAGTTAATTCACATGCACAAGATTGGCACAAAATAGTAACTAAACTAAAGCCAATTTCTTGCTTTCCCTTATCTCAGGATGTTCTTGTGATTTCAGTTAAAAAATCGAATAAAAAAGACTGATGTTTTCTTTACGCACAGAAGTTTTAGGTGAGTATGTCTTTTTCCTTGGAAATAATGAAAATGTCTCACAAGATATTGTGATAACCCAGTGAGACCCTCAGTCAGCAAACCCTGGCCTGCATCTTCTGTGGGTGGGGTCTAACCAGTGCATTTTGGCAGCAGCACCCAAATGCTATGGGAAGACATAGGAATGAAGGGCTGGCTTTTTGCTTGGGCTAAAGGAGCACCTGCCACTTGCCAGGCCTTAGTAAAGCCAGGTTTCCCCACAGCCCACTAAAATCCCAGAATTCTCTGAAATGTCCATAAGCGGTAGGGGATTCCTAGGAGGCCTAGCAATTGGCTCCTGTGTGACAATCCCCCACAGTGTGATCTCCGGCAGGCTGGTTCAGACCTCAGAAACAGCTAACTCATAGGACACATGCTGGAGTTTTCCTGGAGGCAAAGATACAGCAAAACCTGCACAGTGGTGCTGAGCAAGCCAGGAAAAGCTAGGGCTCTTGGTTTTCAGATATTGGAGACTGTGGCCAAGGCCAAGAGCTAGGCCTAGCGCCTATGAGGCCTTCTGTGTGTCTTCCAGAAACCCCCAGATGACTCTGAGATACACTTTAGCATTGAAAGTGTTTAGAGATACTCAACTAGGAAGCATGAACATAAGAATAAATTTTAAAATCAAGAGAAACCAGCAAACAGTCCCGGACTGGGAGGCTAATGCTGCCCTGTGGCTGGCCCTTGAGGCCAGGGCCCTCCAGGGGAGGAAGTGAGCACAACTTCCGGGTTTCTTCAGTTTCTCCCTCCCCTTATCACTTGAACATCAGCAGTGCATTCTGACGAGAGGCACTTTCCATGCCACATATTTTATTCTGTTCTATGGATAAGTTTGAAGGACTTTTCCTTTTCCCTCTATTCTGGAATTGCAAAGGAATTCTACCCTTTAAATCAAAAATGGAAAATTTTTGTTTAAAGGTCCAGATAGTAAATATTTTTGGCTTTGTGGTGGACCCTATGGTCTCCACAGTAACTATTTGACTTTGTGGTTGTAGTGGGAAAGAAGTCAGAGACAATCCATAAACAAATGGGCATAGCTTTATTCCAGTAAAATGTCACATACCGACACTGGTGTGTGAAGTCCACATAGTTTTTATGTGTCATAAATTATTTTCTTACTGATTTTTTTTTCCAATCATTTAAACAAGCCAAAGCCATCTTTAACCCACAGGCCATGCAAAAACAGGTAGGCACCAGTCCAACAATTCTTAGCTTAAGTAAAAGACTGGGTAGAACTGCAGTACCACCCTAGCGTTTACCTTCAAGGAGAATGATGATTTCACCTAGCATCACAGTTAAGCTCAAGCCTCAGGCATTTCCTGAATTAGTTAATAAATATCTCCTGCAGGTTGGTGGACATGCTCAGAGGTCAGTGATGAGCCCTGGACAGGGGGATTCCAACCCATTAGAGGATAGGACCAGTTTCCATCAGGCCTTTGCCCACGTTGGCAGAGAGCAGGTCCACGGGGGAAGTATGAAGTGTTTTGTGCTTAGTAACATGTGCCTATTGGGCAACTAAATCTGATCTATGTGCAGAGAAGTGGGAGTCAGATTTTCGGTGACCCTACAGGGCTATTGTCCTTTTGTCCTTGAGTCACATCCTTTCTCCTCTCCCCCCAGTCCATGGAAGTATGTGTTGTTCTCATTCCAGGTAAGAGTTCAGTGCTTTTAAAACTCTGGAGAACACTTCAGCTTACATAGGCAAAAAGTTCCTCAGGCAAACAGTCTTATTTGCCCAGTCCTGCTGAGCTCTGGGGAGGGCCAGGGAACTTCCCCAAGCTTCTAATCTCTTTTGATTATTTAAGGACTTTCCCTTGTTTGCAGGATCAGTGCTAAGTAAAACGACCCAGAGTGATGACATTTATCTTTCTGCTTTCTTTCTCTTCTGTTTCCTGCCTTCTTTTTGGAGTCCACTTTTCTGTCCATGCTGCTGCTCAGAATCCAGCCTATTTCTCAGACTTTGCAGCTAAACAGGCCAAGGATCTAATTGTCACCTGCTGCTTCCTGGCTTTGCAATTCCAAACACAACCCTAAGAGCTCTAAAGAAGATCAGAGAAATGCAACAAATGAAGGGCCCATAGGGTTGTGTGTGCCACCCGGGTGGTTCCCTCTGAAAGATGCTGAAAACTGATGGAGGACAGAGTGCCCTCCATTTCTGTGGAGGGAGTGTACCAGCACAAAGCAAGCCCTGGCACAGCAATGTAGGGGGACAGAGTGGCTCCCCTGGGAAAACAGTACCAGACTGGAACCCAAGCAGGCCTTCTGGGGGATACTTCTGTAAATCTCTTACAAAGGTTGACCTTGGGCTCTCAGCGATAGGCCTATGGAATGGGCTATCCTGAGAGAGCCTTTTGTGAAGCCTATGTGCTTCACTAAGCTGCAGCTCAGGAGCTATTTGTAACAGGGAGAAATTCATGTGTGTGTGTGTGTTTTGTCCTGCTGTCTTTACATTCTAATTCAAGTTCTCTGACAGAGTAAAAAAATGCAGAAAAAATATAGTTCATTCAGTACAATTCCCACATTTCCATTCTTGATGAATGCCCCGTGCTAATGGTGGGAAACAGTTGTAATTCATGGGCAGAACCCCTCAATACTCATGTGGAGGAATTAATCAAAAGAAGTTAATAAGTGTTGACAATTTAAGAATAAGCAGAGATCCAAGATGGCGGACTAGAGGGAGGCTGCATTCCTTGTTACTCCGTAACTCGGGTTTCAAGCAGAGGAAAATCTGTTTCTCTGTGAGACAGTCTTTGCTGCTCATGAATTCCCTGCTGTTAACCTCATTTGTCTACCTCAATCACCCACCTTCTGCCAGCATATCAACTACTTTTTGAGTGCTGATTGCTCACTGATTGCTGTCTATCATCTGCCATTTGCCCATTTGCCTGCCTCTTGCCTGCCCATTGCCTGTCTTTCACCTACCATCACTCACCAGCCAAGGTCCTCCTGGCTGATCATCTGCAGGTAGCCTGCAGACTGCCTGCAGACCGCCAGTGTATCGCCAGCTGCCTGAGTTGCCTGGAAGTTCACTATCACAGTATCCACAGGTTTGGTTACACGTGGCTGCCGCCATCTTGGCACAACAGCCAGGACCTGCAAGAACCCTGGCCCAACCCACTGTGCACCGCCTCCAGGTCCCCCAGCTCAACCACTGCACCCCACATGGACTCGGTGCCTATGGCTTGCACTGCGCCTCCCCAGCGTGGCCATCTTGGATTATCCTGGAAGTGAAAACTGCCATCCTTAGATGGAGCCAGTTCCATCCTGAGACCCCTCTGGAGACTAGAAGCTCATTATCAGGTACCCCTCATGCATCAGGCTACTGAAGACTGGGAGGCTTGAATACTATATGACTGTTATAGTGTAGATTTTTTTTCCTCCTTTTTGAAAAATTTTAAGTTTTTATTTCTTTATTTTTCTTGCTCTTTTTCTTTTGTTTACCTGTTTCCTCAGAGTCTCTTCCTCCCTTTTCTCATGCTAACAACCAACTTCTTTAGATTCTGCTTTCACTCTATGTTCTAGTACTTCTATATACTCTTTCCTTATCCCATTAACAGTTGCATCCTATACCTGACCCCATCCTCTTTGTCCACCATTAGATATTGTAGGCCTCATTGCAAATTTATTTGTTATACTGTAGATAATAATTGAACTCATCTTCACTGTTTATTATGACAATATTGTTAACGGCTTCATAGAGGCTATTTGGTTTAGGGCTATATATTGTCTGTACTGGATGCTGCTAATATTGATCTCCTCCTTAAATAAGAGGTTTTGGAAACCTGAAGGGTCACTATAAGCCTACAGGGGGGACACTGCAATACCCAGATCTGCACTGCTAGAGGGGAAGATACATGAACAACATGAAAAAACAAGGGAAGAAAGTGTTCCAAACAAACCAAGATGCTATATTAATAGAATCCAATGACAGCATGGTAGAAGAAATATCAGAAAAGGAGTTCAGAATATACTTAATTAAAATGATTCATGAAGCAAAGGATGAGATAAGAGAGAAAATGCAGGCAACAAATGATCACTCCAATAAACAATTGAAAGAGAAAAAAAGATCACTTCTATAAAGAGATAGAGATTCTGAAAAAAAAAAAAAAAAAAAGAAACAAACAAAAATCCTTGAAATGAAGGAAACAATAAGCCAAATAAAAACTCAATGGAAAGCATCACTGACAGGCTGGATCACTTGGAAGACAGACATGAAGACAAAATATTTAATCTTGAAAATAAAGTTGACCAAACAAAGATGGTAAGAAAGCATGAACAGAAACTCCAAGAACTATGGGACATCATGAAAAGACCAAATTTAAGAATTATTGGGATTGAGGAAGGCACAGAGATACAAACAAAAGAAACGAACAACCTATTCAATGAATAATATCAGAAAATTTCCCAAACCCGAAGAATGAAATGGAAAATCAATTACAAGAGGCTTACAGAACACCAAATGCACAAAATTACAACAGATCCACACCAAGGCACATTATAATGAAACCTAACATACAAAATAAAGATAGAATTTTAAAGGCCGCAAGAGAAAAGCATCAGATTACATATGGGGGGAAACCAATACGGATATTGGCAGATTTCTCAGTCCAGACCCTAAAAGCTAGAAGGGCCTGGAATAACATATTTCAAGCTTTGAAAGAACATGATTGCCAACCAAGGATCTTATACAAGCAAAACTAACCTTCAGATTTGAAGATGAAATAAAATCCTTCTATGATAAACAAAAGTTAAAAGAATTTAACTGCGCTACAGAACATTCTCAGCAAAATATTCCATGAGGAGGAAATGAAAAACAACAATGTACGTCAGCAAAGGGAGGAACTAACCAAAAGGAAAAGCCAATCAAAGGAGAAAACACGTCAAGTTAAAAACCAAAAATAAGCTAAAATGACTGGGAATACAAATCATATCTCAATAATAACTGAATGTTAATGGTCTAAACTCATCAATCAAAAGACATGGACTGGCAGATTGCTGCCTTCAAGAGACTCATCTCATAGAAAAAGACATCCACAGAATAAAGGTGAAAGGATGGGAAAAAACATACCATGCACATGGACTCAGTAAAAAAAAAAAAAAGGGGGGGGATTTCTATCCTGATATCAGATAAAGTGGACTTCAGGCCAAAGTTAGTCAGAAGGGATAAAGAAGGACATTTCATACTCCTTAAGGGAACCATAAATCAGGAAGACAAAATGATTGTAAAGATTTATGCCCCAAACAACAGTACATCCATGTATGTCAAACAAATACTTCTTAATTTCAGGATTCAAATAGACCACAACACAATAAATCTGGGTGACTTTAACACACCACTGTCAGAATGCATGAGAAAATGCTTTCCCTTATAAAGTCCTATCAATAGACTATGTTAGCCTTTACTCCATGTACAAACAGAGAAACAACATGTATCCCATTTGTTTACAATAAAAAAAAAAAGACTATGTTAGCTAACTTAGAATTTTTGCCAATGGAGAGAGAGAAAACAGTCTTTCATCTGAAGTTTTAATTTACATTTCTCTTTTTTAATGAATGAAATTATCTTGTTGTTTATTAATAGAAAATTTTATTTCCTTTTTCTATATTTTGAAGGGTTATGATTTTGTCAATTTATATGTTAGGAAGGATAGCTTTTTGTGATATGAGATGTAAATATCTCCCTTAGTTGTCTTTTTTAAAAGTTTGTTCAGAATACTTCTTTCCATAAAAATTGATTTTTATGTAACAAAAAGTATCAGTGAAATAATTTATGACTTGGGGATTTTGAGTCATGAAATGTTGGATAGTTCCTGCTAACTCCAGATTTGTAAAGAAAAATATTTCAAGTTTTCTTATTATTTAATGGTTGTTTTATTTAAAAAATATCTTTGGTACATACGGAATTTATCATGGTATATGAAGTAAGGCAGGGATATTACTTTACTTATTCCTATAGCATTTATTAACTACTACTTTTTCCCAATGAATGAGATGATGTCCTTTTTATACATTCAATTTCTATTCATATCTGAGTGTACTTACTTCTGGACATTCTGTTTTGCTAATATACCAGTATGATACTCTTAAATTATTTAGGCTTTTAAAAATGGCTTAATGTGTTTTGGTGCTTGTCCCACTACTATGTTTATTTTTTCACTAAATTTAGCATCAGGTGATACAGCTTAAAACTATTAAGTTTTCATTGAGATTTAGTTAAAGTTATGAATTAATTTACACAATAATACGGTCCTTCTATTTGTAGAAAGGCTTTTTTTTTTTTTTTTTTTTGCCTTCAGTTGTATTTTAGCTTATATTTTTAATAGGTCTCACATTTTTATTGACAAATATATTAATATTTTTTGTTACTGTTTTATATAAAATCTTTTCCATTAAATCTTCCAAAAACTATTTGAATATATGTAAAGTACTGATTTTTATTTATTTATTTATTTTTTTTGTGGTACTGGGGATCAAACTCAGGGCCTTGTGCTTGCAAGGCAAGCACTCTACCAGCTGAGCGATCTCCCCAGCCCAAGTACTAATTTTTATATGTTGAGTTTTGTACTTGGTAATCTAATTGAGCTATCTTACTGTTTGTAGTAGCTGTTAATAAAATATCTTGAGTCTTGAAAAGAAAAAAAAGAAGTAATTATAGTTGTACATGAGTCAGCTACCAGAATATTTAGTGCAGCATATTTATATAATACATAAACCCAAATATACCAATAGGTGACTGGTCAAATATTATTATAATACCACTACATAGTGGTTTTCTATAGAATCATTAAAATTATGTAGTGTAAGAATACATAGTATAAAAAATGAAGCATTGTTGAAAGGGAAAAGCAAGTTACAAAATACTGTAATAGTGTGATCCTATGTATGTGAAAAACAAAAATTATATGTGTACATTTGTATGCATTTCTGTGTGTAACTTGTAAATTGAATAAAGATGACACACTTTGAAAGAAAGAAAAATAATAAGCAAAAATGCTCAGGCCTGATTTTCTTCCCCTCCCATATAAAATTTAACCTGGAAACATTGTAAATCTTAATCTAAACTCAATCTAAAATCCATCAGAATTATGACTAAAGAGACAAATAAAACATTTCTTAAAATTCAGAGTACTTAATAGAATTGTCACTACAAGACCAGAAGTAGATTTTTTTATTTATAAATTTAACTCCAGTAGCCAATCCCATTAACTCCAGAAGTGTAGTAAAAATTCTGTCCGTTCAAAAGGTAAGTAAAAGTCGAAAAAAAATCAAAGAAATCATCTTCAGAAGTATAAAAATTTTACTCCCAATAAAACAACCTGAACACTGAAAGTAGTAGTTGTTATGCAAACTGCTTTGGAATTACATTTAATAAAATCAAAATACACCACAGCATGTACAACTAACTACAAGAATGGGATCCGTGTGTGTGTGTGTGTGTGTGTGTGTGTGTGTGTGTGTTGCTGGGGATTGAACCCAGGGCCTTGTGCGTGTGAGACAAGCACTCTACCAACTGAGCTCCACCCCCAGCCCAAGAATGAAATCCTAATTAGAATAAATTATACACCAAGTATGTATAATGTCAAAATACACTCTACTGTCATGTATATCTAAAAAGAATGAAGAAAAAAAAAGAATTTTAGAACACATTCATCAGGGACAGCCTTCACAGCAGGACACATTTTGTAGCCAGCATTCTGGATCTGGTTGCACCCTGGTCTATTTTAAACTCATTATCTAATCTTGCCAAGCATGGCCTCCCTAGATGGTCACTCAGCAAACACCTGCGCAGCAGAATTTACTAGGCAAGAATAGCACTCCAGTCCTTACCGGATGAGATGCCTCACTGCAGCATCAAATTTCAGAAACATAACATCCCTATGGAGTTCGAGTGTCTGGGCCACCTGGGTCGGGTCTTGGGGGCTCTTGAGGCTGTCAAGCATTTTCTGCAGCTCTTGAAGCTCAGATCCTAGATGACAGACATTTGAGTCAGACAGTATGAAATACAGGCTACCATTGCTAACCTATTTTACCCCCGAAAGTTAACCTGTCACCTGAACAGTCTTCCCTTTCTTTGTTGGTAGATGGACTAATTATGTTTTGTTAGGTCAGCAAAGCATTGTGCTCTAGAACCTAAGGTCTCATTTATCTTTCCTTCCTTCCTCTCTTGAAAAGATAAAAACTTGCTTTGCTTTTCAGCACAGTGAGAACATGCTGTTGAAAGAAAGCTTAAAACTTACAAGGCTATGGTCTCAAAATAGAATGAAAAAGACAAATTATAAGCAATGGGAAAGTATAGTTCTCAGTATATTCATCAGGAACTTGAAACTATTATAAATTATAAACTAGCTCTTATTTTCATTGCCATGTCATCCAAATCAGCCTTCCTAGTCACTAACTTATGGACTAAAGAAGACTCAAAGTTATTCAAAGCAAGTAAGAAAACAATGCATATATATGTACATACATGCAAATATACAGACACACATACATACCCTTCCAGGGGATTCTAGCCATTTTAGGAATAGGTGTGGAAGACCCCTACTTGGCTACTACAAGAGTAGGCTGCATATAAACACATTTACATATACTTTAGATGGAAGTTTAGCTTAAGGGCCCTTTGGCTTACTCAGTGCTGGGTTGAGGAACCACGCCTGAATCTGGGCGGCTGTCCTGGGATCTCTCTTATTGACACAGGGAAGGAGTTGATCAGACAGAATGGGAGAGAGTAATGAGCTCTTCGGGAGCCTGGTGGACTCACACTTACAGGACTACCAGAATGTCAGTTGATCTAAAATGCCATCAGTTCCCCGTGAGGACAGTGATATCTCTCTACCCTGGTGGGACATCCTTGTAATGGGAAGAAGGACTGTGGAAATTAATCACTATTCCTCAACAGGCAGATGAAGGCGAGAATAAGAGGGAAGACCCACAGGGCACTGCTGGAGTTGCCCTACCTCGGCAGCTCGTCCAGCCCCAAGCCGCCATGTTCCCAACCTGCCTGGTAATGGGCCTCCTCCTGCTTAGGAAAGCGGAGGACTGTGAGCATGGGGAAGCTGTCTATGGTGGCTCAATCTGGGCAGATCCAGGGCTAAGTACTGTCTGTCATTGATACTTGCAACACATTCTCTTGGCTGTAGGAAAAGAAGAGCAGTACAGATTTCATATCCATTTGGTGTTTTACACACAACAATAAAATGATTTCAGGTTTTTTTCCAGCCTCCAAATAATTGAGTTCAAGTATCAGATTTTTCCCATGATTCCTCTAAATCTGGTTCTATTGGGCTGAAAAGAAGTGTCCACCAGAAGAGGAGTGGCATTAGAACAAATTGTGCAAGAACTTTTGTAGGAGTTGGTGGTAGGAGGGGAGGTCATTTGTTGAGCCAGCCCTGGTGGTCACTGTTGAGGTGAGCCTCCTTTGCTCAAGGCCTAGTGTGTTTGGTTTACAAGCAATACATACTCTGTCTGGCTAAATGGTGACCAGGGGAAAATGTTTATAATCCTCTAGAGTGACACTGAGAAAAGGAGAATATAAAATTGCACATGCTTAAAATGCTATAATGTATAAATGTAAAATGTACTTCAGCAAGGGCTAGGTGAGAGTGAAGAGAAATAAAAATATTTTGCTTGCAAAAGTGGTTGGATGATAGATGATTTTCCTCATCTTTTCCACCATAGTGTTATTCATATACTTTTGCATACGATCAATTCTCAGCAAAATAGTTATATGTGTTAATATGTGGAATTATCATTAAAACACAATTATGGAGATGGGAACTACTTTCCCTTTGTTATTTACTGATTTTAAAATATTCACTCTGAGCCAGGTGTGGTGGCATACAACTGTAATCCCTGCAAACTTGGGAGGCTGAGGCAGGAGGATTCCAAGTTTGAAGTCAGCCTGGGCAATCACAGTGTCCCTGTCACCCCACGAAGACAAAGTGCTCTTTGTTCCTGGTTTGTCTTAAGAGTTCCCGAAATCCTAAATTTGATGTGTTGTATGTGGGCTCTAACTGGCCTCCTAATCCTTAACAAAGAAGTCTCAGTGTCAACTCCCACATTCTGATTATATCCTCTGCTTCACACTGACTCCAAAGGGAGCTGCTGGCTTTCAGGGAAGGAGAGAATTCAGCAGGATCCACAGAGCTGGTCTGCAGCGTCTAAAAGCTGCTTCCTTCGGAGGACCAAAAGATAAAATCCTGAGTATCCCTTTAAAAATATTTTATGTCCACAAAAGTCATTTTATCTACCTCCAAATAGCTCTGCAAAGGAACAGATTCTCACCTCATCTTTCACCTTCATTCTCCCTGCCTTCTCTGGGAATCAGGCCAGGAACTAATTAACCCAGCTTTTTAAAAAAGATGATGATCTTAGTGTGGGATTTCTCCCTCTCCCTCTCTCTCTCTCCCTCCCTCCCTCCCCATCTCTTCTTCTGTAGTTCGAGTCAATGCACACTTTATCTATTTCAGCAAATCAGCGCATGCACAACTTTGAACACTTTGCCTGGGGCACAAACACTTCTACTTGGAACCTGCCATGGTGTACAACTCTGATCTCGAAGACTGATCTGCACATAGCTCCCTGATTCCCAGGTTTACAGCATGTTAACAGCAAGAGCCCAATTTCCTTCATCCTGAAGTCTGAACACCGGACGCTAGCTGGTTGATGGGCTCACTTCTCTGCACTGGCCATGAACAGTTCCGCCTGCCGCCTTGGCCTGTGTCCTTTCCTTCTCTTGCCAAAACTGTTCCTCATTTTCTCCATTGATCCAAGCCCATTTCTCCCCAGGTAGGGACAAGGACCCCTAGATCACCTTCCTATAGAATCTGCTTGGGCACTCCTTGCTCCTGGCTCCTGTAGGACTTACTGTGCTGTGACTTCACTTGGAAACAAGGTCCTGGCTCTCTCAAGTTCTGTCTTATCGCCAAGTAACACCTGCCTCCCTGTCCATAGGGCAGGAAGGCATTTTTCGTGACCTACTTCCTTTCTCCCAACCCGCATGGGAGGCTCAGCACGCACAGCCTCCCAGCAGCTCCCTAAGAGGGCCCGCCTGAGAAAACCCCAACAGACCCACATTAGTATGAGGAAAAGATCTGGAGTGCTTTGGAAACTTCCTGATCTTTTGATGCTTATCTCGAACATTTGCTAGTTCTTTGGAGAGCTCATCAGTCTGCAAAAATTCTGTGTCTTCTGCCGAGGTGACACCAATGCCACCCTTCTTTGCCACTCTTCTTCGTGCTGCCTGTCCTCAGAGGGGTGTCCATCTTCCTCCCAGGTCACCACTTATGTCCTTCCCTGTGTCCCACATGGGACTATTTAAAAAGTCTGTCATCTATTAGCCATCAGCTACCAACTCCAGGGTCTCCCCCACACACATTCCTTTATGTGTTGAACAGAGAGGAATAAAATTAGATTATATTACATTTGTTTTAAAACCACTGGGTTTCAATAGGCCCGTTACCCCATTTCTTAGGCCTTTTCATTCTTCAAAATCCCTAGCTATACTATGTTATAATATTCTGCTGTTAATTAATATTTACATGACTAATGATTTAATTTGGAAAAAACATCCATTTCTCTACTTCAGGTAAACCCCACTTACAAGATGCTATTATGCAATATCTTAGTAACAGTCTCTTAAGATACTATATCTTGTAACCTGGTGCTGAGTTAGAGTTCACTGATTAGCTGGACATATGACAGTAGCCTCGATCATTCTGACCACAGGACTATCAGGTGGTTGTTGGCTCTCTGGGGCTGTCTGCAAGCTTCTAAACAGTGAGTGCTTGGCTTTGATCTTATGCTGTGAGCTCACAAAGACCAGGAAGGACAAGAGAATGAGACAAAACTCACCTTTAGTGCAGCCTTATACATCCTTCTAGAATGTTATACAGACTTCAATCCAGAGAATATCTCTAGGAGACAGGCATTATCACCCCATTTTATAGATGGATAAATAGAGACCCTGGGAGTAAAATGACTATTAGCAGCAGTCGGTACAAACCTGGGCCACCTCCTGACTTCGTGCACTTTGTGGCTTAACCCATAAATGTGGGCTCCGTCAGATGAGCATAAGTGTGGAGACAGTCTATAAGGGGACTTCTCCTTTGCCCTTTGTTATCATTGCTGTTTATGAGGAAATATTATAGTTCTGTCTTTCTAAGTATTAAGAGCGTCACAGAATTCCAGCTGAATATTGAAGGTGATTGTAATCATCGCTTGTCACTTACCAATGCCCTCAGTTCCTCCCCAGTCGCTCCTCAAAGGATTAGGACTCAGAGGAAATTCAAAGCATGCTGGACAATTGCCAAGTTTAGCAAAACTGAAAAGGTAGGCCACAATGTCATGGAAGGGAGCCATCAACTGTAGAGTTAGTGTTAAGGCTCTAAAAGCTTCCTGTGGGGAAAATCAGTACAAGAAAAGAAATTTTAGGAAGTTTCTAAGAGGCAATATAAAACACTTGAGTATGATGGGAACTGTATCTTTAAACGAGATGCATGCAGTTGAACCTCAGAACCCACAGGGGATTGATTCCAAGGTCCCTGTGGGTGCCATAATGTGCAGATGCTCAAGTTCCTTGTAAAAATGGAACAGTATTCACATATAACCCAAGTACATGTTACCATAAATTCTAAATCATCTCTAGAGTACTTATAATACCTAATACAATCCAAATACTATGTAAATAGTTGTTATGCTGTGTTGTTCAGGGAATAAGGACAAGAAAGAAAAACTGTATATGTTTAGTACACATGCACAAGAATATTTTTTATCAGTGCTTGGTTGAATTCTTGAATCCACAGATGCAGAACCTGTGGTCCAGAGGGCCTGTTGCATTTAAATAAACATTTTCACAGTGTACATAGGACAATATCTGAGAAAGAAAATAACAAACCTATTCATAAAGCAGGGTTCTATGATTTGGGACAAGGGCCCTCTTATGAGGGGTTAAAGAAATTTGTTTCTCTTTGTTTAATGTCATTGGTGGCCATGAATATATCAAAATGTATTTATATGATCATCTGTGAATTATAAGGCTCACAAACTTATAGCAGGGACCCTATTCAGATAACATTGGCCTGAGTGAATACCTGTAAGCAAAATATAGATTTTTTTTTTTCCTAAACAGGGTTTTGCTTACAAAGAAAAATCAGAATATTTCTGAAATGACATTTTCAACAATGCACTTTTGGAGAGTGTGTTTTTGTTTTGTTTTGTTTTGTTTTGTTTTGTGTAGGTACAGAAATTGAACCCAGGGGCACTTAACCACTGAGCCACATCCCTAGCCCTTTTTGTTTTATTTAGAGACAGAATCTGGTTAAGTTGCTTAGGGCCTCAGTAAATTGCTGAAACTGACTTTGAACTCACAATGCTCCTGCCTCAGCCTCCTGAGCTGCCGGGATTACAGGTGTGCACACTACTCCTGACAACAATGCACTTTTATTTAGCAAATGCTTACATGTTTTATGTATTTCTATATTTACTTTTTTATGTGATTACCAATATTACCAATTTTATATGATTATTATCATATATTATCTATATTATCAATATTATCTATCAGTAAGTGAGGTAGATAGAGCAATCCCTCAAAAAACAGTAACTAGCTGAGTTAGTAGTGTGATTCCAACCTTTCTTTAACTTCAGGGCAAGAAGGTGGGGTTTTATGGAAGGATTTGGGAGGAAATTGAGGATTAATAAGGAATGTCAGAAACCTGAATTAGTTCATTCATTAATGACCAGGGCAAAGAGAACTCATGAAATAATCAGGTCCAAGAAAAATTATAATAAAGTAGGCAGAAGTATTAGTTGTGAAAAGATTTCAGTCTATTAGATGTGTTTGAAAAAAAAAAACGAGATGTTCTCTCAAATTAATGTGCTTAATATGAGACATAAAAAAACAGCCAGTTTCCATTCTGGTACACAAAATAATACAAACCTTTTCTGGCAGAGTTTTGAACATAACCAGCACTTCGGAAGGATGGGGTATGAACCACAAATTGAGGAAGACTTTTCCATTCTCTGACAGCAAACGCCGAGTCTGGGGCTGCAAGCTCCTGTAGTATTAGAAGAAAGCAGCAGAAGCAGAGCATTTGCCTTTAAACCAGAGGCACGAACTGTTTAGACCACCGCGACAGACCACACAGGCCTGTCACCGCAGGCCCAGGTCCAAGCCTGAGGCAGCAGCCTCCTTTTCCCCTGGTTCCCAAGTGGCCAGAGTTATTTATAAACGACTCAACAAAAAAAGAGCAATTGGGCTGATTTTAACCTGAACTGTGTGGGAGGAAGGCATGGGTACGGAGGGTGGGAAGGTGTGGTCAGAAAAGAAAGGAAGGGCAGGAATTAGCCCACGGCACCATACTGGGTGGAACACATTTTGTGTCACTTCATGTTTCTGACATTCTTACAATATTTCTATTTTTGTTCCTAGTTCACTGAGATTGAGGAAAATTGAGGCCTTGAGAGGTTAGGTAGGTCCTGCCTACCCAGTTCCTAAAAGGTGGAGTTAGGATTTCATGGCACATCTGTCTGGCTCTAGAATCAGGACTCTGGACACTGACTCCATTTTGCTTTCCTTCTGTCATGTTTCTTGCCAGGTTCCCCAGACCCTGGTCTTCTTCTTCTTCTTTTTTTTTTTTTTTTTTTTGTGGTGGGGAGAGGAGACAAGTTAATCTACTCACAGAAAAGTAAGCCAGGAATAATTTGTATTTTTAAAAGCTCAACCTTGATCTAGGAAAAGCAAATAAACAAAACATTATTCTTCACCAGCACACCAATGATTTCAAAGCTTAATAACACACAATACTCTATGGTTTAGGGAACAGGTACTCATAGATGCTTGTCGGTGGGTACCTCCTCTGGACACCAATTTGGAAATATCCATCAAAATGAAGAAAAACCTTTTGGCTGAGCATCAATATTCTTTCTTTATGCAGATCTGGTCTTGCACATACACAAAGTTACAGTTCTGATAAGAAGGCATTGCTGGCCTTAGCAAACACTCGGTCAGCCCCTGGTCTTCTTTTCCTTCTTTCTCCTCTCTGCTCTCCTCTCACTACTGACCACTTCTTGGCAGCAGTCTCGCTGTCTCTACAGTGTTGCGGGCCTACATACAAACACACCATCCATATATGTCTAGCTTAGGGATTCGAACCAGCCCAGCACCCTAGAAGACTGATGTCTACCTCCTGCTGGTCCCCAGAGCAACAACCTGAAATGTGCATTAATGAATGCCTTGCTGGTGTGTGTAGTTTCACCGTAAATGGACACACCAGGAAGAGATATTTTGTTGGGGTTTGCCTGTTTTATGACTCTCCTACAAATGAAAGTTCTTGATCTGTCTACCACAGCCCAGGATGGATGTGGTCTGCTGACCTGGTTTTCATGTCACCTCAGAAGGGAGGCAGTCCCTATAAGCCCACTTGATTGGCTCTGGTGCCATCAAGTCTAATTAATTGTGTTCATCTAGTATGTGGGAAAGTCATGTCACATGCAGTTAATAAGATGTAGAATTTGGCATCGGAGGACCCAATTCTGAGTCTAATAATGACTATATAGCTTTAGGCAATTGTCTTCTTGGAGTCTCTTCATACATAAGGTGGCAATAATGATTCTTAACTTATAAAAAATAATTTTTAAAAAGAGCTTATGCAAAGTATTTTAGAGGTAGTGCTCAGCTAGGGGCAGTGGCACATGCGTGTAATCCCAGCCACTTCGGAGGCAGGAGGATTACAAGTTAAAGGACAGCATCAGCAACTTAGTGAGGCCCTAAGCAATTTAGCAAGATAAAAAAAATGTCTCAAAATAAAAAAAATTTTAAGGGCTGGGGATGTGGCTCAGTGGTTAAGTATGCACTCCCGAGTCCAATCCCTGGTACCAAAAAAAAAAAGAGGTAGTTGTACTCTGCAAAGTTTGTTTTTATTATGCTAATGTAATGTGTCTGGCATCTGCTGAAGGAAAGTGGCCAAGGGTGGATGGGAGCCAAGGGGTGCACTTGGAGCCCTCAGAGAAATTCATTAAGAACTGGAGACCTGAACACACTGAGGGGATGGCCTAGAATTGAGGATTATGCAGGAGGACCAGAGGCCTGCGCCCCCTCAGGCCTGCCCTTGGTTGTGCCAGACAGGCAGGCCAGATAGAGACAAGCAGCTGAGCAGGGTGCAGTGAGGTGGAGCCCTCCCTCCCACACCACCCCACCCAGTGCGCCTGGGGTCAGCAGTGGACGTGGCGGGGAATGACAGATGAGCACTTAGTGTAGGGCCCTGCAGCTCCAGGGACGCAAGGTGATCGGGGCCAAGGACTGGGCTCATCACGCTCCTGGGTTGCAGCATCAGCCGAAGGTCAGCGGGCCCCTGTGCTGAGACTCAGACCTTTGGGCTTCTTAATTTTGATATTCAATGTTTCTTTGGGATTAAGCTGGATTTGATTGTTCCAGGACAGGAATAATCGTAATGTCATTATTGAGAAAACGAATTCTCCCAACTAGGACTGTTCTTTATTCCTGAGCGGAGAGTTAACTGATTAAAACCCTGAGACTAGAAAGGTAGGTATAAAGCCGATGCTTTGTTTCAAGATGAGTTTTAATGATTTAAAAAGTCTCATCTTCAGAGCATTTGAAACTGAAAGTATTCAACCCTTAGTTAAAATGAGCTACATTTTGCGTCAATAAGTGAGAAGGGTCATCTGAATATCTCCAAGAGACCCAGAATAATTTTACTCCTCATAGACAATTATTAGACAGGAAAAAAAAAAAATGCCCCTACAATTTCCAATGTGCTCCCTACAAGGTGAGGTTCTCCCATTGAGTCCTGGCTATGGACAATGGATATAGAATAGAATTAGGTACAAAGGTGAAAGAAGCTTTAGTAGTGGGATCACTAGGGCCTAAGGAGTGAGGAGAAGGGAGAATCCACAAATGATGTCCTGACTTCTGGCTTTGGGGCCAGGGGTTGGGAGTTGTGGGGCCTTCTAACACAGTAGACACGGGATTGGGGTAGAAGGGGCGAGAAGCTCAGTTCTTGCCTGTCTTGACTGAGCTGGTCTGAGACACTGCTAGCCAAGGTGAAGTCAGTTGAACTCTGGAATGGTGGGGGCCTGGGCAGCTAATGAGGATTCAGGAGTCAATAGCAAAGGGACTCTAGCTGCTGTCAGAAGAGTGAACGAGATTGCTCAGGACTATGTGGAAGAGTGGGAAAGAGAGCAAGCAGCAGAAGATTCAGGAGGTTGCTGCAGGGGAAGTAGCCTGACTCTCAGACCCACAAAGAGCCGTGCCCCTCTCCCTTGTGGATGGCCCATTGACTACCTGGCCTGCACAACATGGTCCCCTGTCACTTTTAGTTACTTGCAGCTGCCCACTCCTGGGCCACACCCCAGATCTTATCACCTCCAGGAACCATATCATTTTCAAAGCCTAAGCTTTCCCAACCCAAGCTCTTATTTTTCCAGGTTTCTCACTCTTGCTCTGCCATTAAATCTCCTTCATCCCCATAAAATATTCTCCTGTGACCTCCCCTTCCTTTTCTCAGTTTCTTTCTGACCTCAAGCCCTTCCCTCCCCAGACTGGATCTCACAGTCAAGTACATGAACTACTCTCTTGCCTGCACCTTTGATTCTGTTTCTTTGTACTCACACCCCATCTCCCTAGCAAAGCCCCAACTATGGGTCCTTCCAGCTCCTCAGCTTTCTGCTTCTGGTTGCACACTGCTAAACACAGCTGGAGGAAATCACGCTACTCATTATATGGATGCACCCACAAGAAAATGATTTTCAGCTTGAGCTATGTCACCCTGGGACAATCCTTTTTTTTCCCTCCTTTGATCAGTTGTCATGCCAATTTCCTTGTTCAATAATTCCAAGCTTTCTTTCAGCCCCATCACCAGTTCCTGCCAGCAAGTGATGACATAGTCTGCTATTTTATGATTGAACTTTAAGGTCACTGGCTAGAATTCCCTTCAGTCCCTTCTGACGCATCCCTTTCGCAAACCCCCATCCTCACTTTGCATCAGGGTCAAAGTCAGAGAGGCACACCTGGGACATAAAATGAAGACAGCCTCTATTCTCAAGGATCTTACCTCCCAGAGACAGCTGGACATATAAACGTGACCCTATGGTAGAACAGGGCATAATGGAAGTAGAGCAAAGAGCAAAGAGCATCCAGAATAGGTAGTCCCTGGCTCTGGTGGGAGACTAGGGAGAGAAACTGACAGCTGACGCTTCTGAGCTGGGATTTATTATCTTCCTCCACATCTCGGACTCCTAATGGCACTGCCTTTTTCTTCGCATTTAAAGGAAATTGTGTAAAATTCACATAATATCATTTTACCATTTAACCCTTCTGGAGTGGATGGTTCAGTGGCACCAAGTACATTCACACGGTTGTGCAGCCATTACTACTATATCCATCTCCAGAACTGAAACTCTGTACCTATTAAACAACAATGGCACTGCTATCCTTTAATTCACCCAAGCCAGAAGCTCTGGATGAAATGCTAGACCCATTTCTCCCTCATCCATCTGGCTCCTGGTCTCACTGAGTCCACCTCCTAAGCCTCCTTGTCTATCCAATTTCGGTAACTTCCTAAGTGGTACCGCTGATAATCATCTTGCTCCCCTTCTTTCTGTGACCTGAAGGACAAGCACCAGTCTTCTGGATCTTGTCCCATCCCTGTGTGTGTTCCACTTCCCATTGCTGTCCTCACACTCCCTGGCTATGAGCCACACGGAAGTCCACCAGCCATCTTACATTTCTGTGCCTTTACACGTGTGCCTCTTCCAGCTGGGACTGGATGACCCTGCCTCTCCCACCTGGAGCCCAAGTTCTCACTCAAGACCCGGGTTAAGCAACCCTCTTCCCTGAAGCTCTCCTAGTTCCATTCCCATTTCCCCATCCTTCTGGTAATAGTTTCTTGGCGGTGCTTTCATTAAACATTTCATTCTGTTCTTTATCACAGTGCACCGTTGTCATCTATGTCCCCTTGTTGCCCAAGGACCATGTCTATTGTTCTATAGCACTTGGCACCAAGACTGCCATGTGTTGTGCCTTCAGGCAACCAGCAATGGCCAAGAGCCAGCCTGTACCTTTCCTGCCAGGTTCTGCACCCATGTCTGGGGCTACACCTGCCCTGAGGAAGGGCTGTCTTCCTGTAATTTGCACAAAGTAGCTGTATGGGATGACAATGGCTCTGCTTGTCACATAGCAGGTTCAATGAATGGTGATGTCCTTTCTGTGGGCTTCCTTTGTTCTTCACGGCCAATGCCCCCAGGAATGTGGCTGAATGCCATCCTAGTCCCCAGGTTCCAGCCTCCACTGGAGTCACAAAGGGGAAGGAAGCCTCCAGGGACTTCCTGAGATGAGAGAACCCGTTGGTTCCTCCTCTACAGAGACTCTGGTCTGGGGCAGGGGGCTCTGCTAAACTATATATAGTACATGACAACCTTCCAAGGATTAAGTTGCATCTTAAGAAAGCTTAAACCTGCAGAACTCTTGGGGCCCTTTCAGTCAAGGGGCGGGGGCGAACACATAACAGGAAGGCTACTTTTCTCCCTCTCCATGGCCAACATTGCCAATCACTCACCACACTCTCAAAACATGAGAGGTCTTGGAATCCTCAGCACAGCCACTAATTTGTTGGAACTGACATTTAAAATAAAACTTATTTCTTATCTTCAATGTAGCCCAACCCCTTATTCTATGAATGAGATGAGGGCCTCTTCCCTCCCTGACCTTCACCCCTCTACTCTGTCCCTTATCTCTAGTTAACTTTGCTGTAATGATCCCCTTTATCACTTTACAAACTGTCTTTAAAATGGCCTCTTTTGGAAAATCTTTCCTCAGCAGTCCTATTTCTTGGAATCATCCTTTAGATACCTTAGCACTAAGATTCCTAACATGTTTAACCTCAGAGAGCTGCTTCAGTTTCCTCACCTGAAAGAAACCAAAGTCCAGAAGTTCAAGATAAGTGATTTGCTTAAGACCTCAGTTCAACATGTGACTGAGCCAGGTAAAAATCCAAATATTCTAAGTCCCAGGCTGTGGCTTTCTCCACAACATCTTCTTGTGACTCACAGCTATGATTTAGATATGGTCTGAGTATGTTTCCCTAAGGGTTCATGTGTTGGAGGCCTGGTCCCCAAGGCAGGACTACTGGGAGGTGATGCTTAACAGGAGTTGCTTAGGTCGGCTAGGAGTACAACCTCAGAAGGGATTGTAGGGCCCCAGTCTCTCTCTGCCTTCCTTTCCTATTGCAGGGTACTTGGGATTGAACCCTGGGGTGCTCTATCATGGAACTACACCCCCAGCTCTTTTTATTTTTCTTTTATCTGGAGATAGGGTCTTGCTAAGTTGCTGAGGCTGGCCTCTAACTTGTGATCCTCCTTCCTCAGCCTCCCAAACTTCTGGGATTACAGGCATACACCACAGTGCCCAGCTGCCTTTGTACTTTTTGATGTAATTTCATTCCCACACATGCACTCTCGCTATGATGTGATGCTTTGAGAGGGCCCTCACTGGAGCTGTGCTAATGTTGGTGCTGTGCCCTCCAAAACTGTGAACTAAATAGACTTCTTTAAAAAATAAATAAATAAAGTTAGCCTGCTTCAGGTATTTCATTATAATTACATTATATATTTTTTAAAAATTGGTAGGTACCCAATGGATAGAACCACTTTGGAGTTAGAAAGAACTTAACAGTTCTTTTACCAAAGTTCCACATAAGAAAAAAGTCCCTTTCTCTATACTCCTATAAATGAGTATATTAAAAGAGACGTATTAATATCCAGAGGGTTTAGGAAGAGGAGGTAGATTTGGTGGAGAAACAATCTACTAGTCACAGCTCACCCACCACCTGGCCATGTGACATGGGATCTCAATGGTCACTCATTCTGCTCACACTTTCCTGGCCCAAGGTCCTCCCTGAAGTTATCACACATCAACTAACCAGATAATTCAGGGGTCAAGGTTCTCCAGGTTACATGACTATTTCCCTTCATCTTTAGGAAAGAGTCTCCTATAAGAAACAATAAGGAAATAGAGCAAGATAAAAATTAGATTTTTTTCTCCTCTTTGCATCCTACCCTCCTTATTTGGTTGCTGCAAATTAAACACATCAAAAACAAAAACAGAGTTCCTAACACATTTCTTCCTAATCATAAAAGTAGTGAACTCATAGTTAGATTTCTGGAAAGAGCTGTAAAAGTTTGATCTCAAATGTAGATTGGCCTGTCAATGGTCAGTATGGCAAAATGGAACCAAGAAGTCTGAAAGAATTTATCTATGACACTTTGCATGACAAAAATGTTGTTCATCCTCACTGAGCAGCAGATATTCAAGCAAACCCTTTAGAAAAATAGTATCTTTGCTCCACTCTTCTCTCAAATGCATCCTTCCATTAAGTAAATCCTATAATCCATGCAAATGAAGGCATTACCAGGCTCAAAGAACAAAACACTGCTACCAACACACTGGATACCTTGTAAGTATGGAGGTGGACCTGGCCACTGTTTGGATGGTCAGCTATTAATCAAGAGTTTGAGGACTTCAACCTCTGTCATTCTCTAACCTCTATTGTTCCATTTTCTTGGTGGATTCCAACTTTCCTATCCATTCCTTTTTGAATTCCTCCCTGAGGCCCTGGGGTGGTTAAACATTCTCTCACAGATCTTTCTGCACACCTTTAATGTGTTATCTCTGGAGTTACGTGTGTGTTTACACAGCTTTTCCCAAGTAGATGGAATTTATTGCCAGAGTCAATGACTTATCCTGTAGTGAAGTGCCTGGCATTTAAGTAAGCACTGAATAAATTATAGTTGACTAGCACATGCATGCACAAATGAGTGATGTGATACAAATGATGTCTTAACTCCCTTCCATCTGTCCAGTCTGTGATAGTATTTTAATATTCCTATTACTGAAACTCCATGCTATAAGGGAAATAGAAGCAGGGGTTAAGCTCACCCTACAGGCTGTTTGCGGCTCCTTGGAGACTGTATAACTATGTAACACACACACACACCCTTTTTTAAGGAAATGAGGTTACTAACTGCACAGGTATGCTGATTCCTCCATCCAGGTGAGTTGAACTCTTAAGCAGGCTGAGTTAAGGACATTTGGAAACTCAGATAAAGCATTATAAGAATATACGAAGCAACTCTTCTTTTATCACCCTATACCTATATTGACATCTGTATCTGTACCTATCCTACCAGAGAAAAATAAGACTC
This sequence comes from Sciurus vulgaris, assembly GCF_902686455.1. Lineage (NCBI taxonomy): Eukaryota > Metazoa > Chordata > Mammalia > Rodentia > Sciuridae > Sciurus > Sciurus vulgaris. The sequence continues at coordinate 55,484,219 of NC_136467.1, forward strand.
TTAATTTATCTAAGGCACTGGTGTATCATTGGGTTTTTTTCCTGAATATTTCTTCTATTCCACTGAGTAGAATATTTGAATCTAAGACAGCTCAAAATCAGACTTACTTATTTGTTTACTTATTTTATATGCTAGCTATGTAAATGGTTGTAACCAATGAAAATCTCTGAGCTCCTTAGGAGAAAGCAAAACTATATTGATTAAAAAAGCAGCCAAACAGCCCATAAGCAATGAACTTCTTCTGGATTCAGAAGAAGGTACTCCTTTTCTCAGAGTGCTAAACTTTTTCTTTTGTACTTCTAAACCAGACTATCAAGGTCAAGTACTGTAAAGGGAGCAAGTATGTCAGTAAGAGTTTCATTACTATAACAAATACCTAAGATAATCAACTTATGAATAAAAAAAGGTTTCTTTGGGCTTAATAGTTCTAGAAGTTTCAATCCATGATCAGTTGGCCCCATTGCTTTGGGTGAGGCTGTATCTCTTTGGGGGCACCTGGCAAAGCAAAACTACTCACCTCATGACCAGGAAGCAAAAGGAAAAGAGGAAAAGACGAAGACCCATATCCCCTTCAAGGGCAAATCCCTGTCATAGTTTGGGTCTGGAATGTCCCCCAGAGGCTCGTGTGTTGAAGGCTTGCCCCCAGTGTAGCAAGGTTCAGAGGTGACCTCTTGGAAAGTAATTGGATCTTGAGGACTCTGACCTCACTAGTGGATTAATCCATTGATGAATTGATAATTTGATGACATTATTGGGAGGTAGTGAAGATGGGGCCTAGTTGGAGGAAGCAGGTCACTGGGACTGTGCCCTGGAAGAGAATATATTACCCCCACCCCTTCCTCCCTCTTTCTTTGTTTCATGGCTGCCCTGAGACAAGCAGCTGTCCTTTACTATGCCCTCTGCCATGATGTTTCTGCCTTGGAGTGGCTGATCATGAACTGAAACCTCAGAAACTGTGAGCCAAAATGAATCTTTCCTTCTAAGTTGTTTTTCTCAAGTATCTTGGCCAGTAATAGAGAGCTAGCTTGTATCCTCAATGGCCTAGGACCTACCTCCTAAGGATTCCCTCACCTCCCACTAGAACAACACTGGGGAGCAAGCCTTTATCACATGGACCTTTGGGAGACACATAAGATTCAAACAATAACAGCAAATGTTTTCATACAAAACCTAACACACATCTTCCTGGAGAAAGGTGGGACCTTGGAAGTAGAATCACAAACTCTAAAGGATTTTACCTACCTGGGCTCAGCCTTGAGGCCCTCCTTAGAGTCACTTGAGCCCTTCTTTTCTTGTGGTTGCCCCATCATGAAAAAGGTATCCCTGATAGTAGGAAAATCTTCCAGGAGAGCTCTTAAGCTATTGCAGTATGCCATGATCTGACCCCGAAGAGCATAGTGAGACATGTGGTGGTTTAACCTGGAAGTCAAAAGAAGAGATGATGTCCCAAAGGAAAATCCATGTTGTTTCCCCTTTCAACGAAGTTTCACATCTACTTCCCTGGAGGAATAGAGTATCTCTGTCAAAAAGAAATTTCCATGAGTTGCTTGAGAATAGAGATGTGAATGTCTTCAAAGTGCTTCAAAGTGTTCTCCTGCTCCTCTACATATGAGAGGTCAGTTTAACTTGGTTTTATCCAATAGCCATGGGGTTTATTTCAAGAAAACCAACTTCACTTATTGTCTGAATTTCTGCATAATTTCTGGTTACTATATTCAGAGCAAATCAGTGTGTGATAATCACATATGCTATACTTACTTTTGACAATATTCAACTATAACATCCCTCTTGAGTTTTCCAATTTCATCCTGTGGTTAAAAAAAAAATGATAGTTCTTGTATTAGACAGTTGACTGTTAGGACTACCCAACCTGGTACATGTGTACAAACTTATATTCAACTTTAAGCAGGAAAGGCCATACAACTGAGGTATTCTTTCTGGAGGTAAACTTATTGGGATATACTCTTCCGTGTGTCTCTTCTATTCCTATGCATATTTCTAAGTATGCCAAGAATACAAGATCCTGACCATTCTACCTGGACCATTTCTCTGGGTTGTGTTTGTAGACAGCAGCCTTGAGGGATGAGTTAATGTCTCCTTCTAGGAAAAAGAATAGGCTTGCTATAAAAGAGGTGGGTTCCCCAAGCTCAGTGTTTTCAACTGTGACACAAATCTGATGAGCACATATAGGCTCCTAGTTGTCCTGTGGGATTTGGGAGGTAAAGACAACTGACACAAATATGGAACTCACGTTACCTGCCCTGCTCTGAGCAATAAAGTTCTTTGTCTCTGACCTAGGTCTTGTGTCCTCTGCCGGCATCCATGCAACAGAAATAGGCTAACTTATGAATATTCAAGTAGGCTAAAATCCCAGATCCTAGCAAAAATGATCATTATATTGCATGAACTATTTCTGATTTGCTAGGTGTTGGATAATCCTGAAGGGTAGTTAATGTTATATTTTTACTTGGTCACTATTTTTGAGAATTGCTTATTAGAAGGGGCCCTTTGCCTTCATGGTTATTCATCAGTAGTTGAAAGGTCTGGCTTCCATCATACCCATTTGCAGAAGAAGACCAGGCAAATTTAAGTCCTTCTTTTCAGTCACAAGTAAGGCCAAAGCCTAGAGATGATAAATCTTCTCATTTCCCCCCAAAAACTATGCATTAGTTTCCTCATCAAATTTAACAAATAATGAATGATATTCACAAAATTAAGCAAAGGTTTTAACTAATGAAAGTTTTGAATTTTATAATATTTTTTTCAACCGATTAGACTAAAATGAAAACTCTTAAATAGGAATATGTCAGAAATGTCTCAAAAACCAAGACATCAGGAAACCAGATGGTCAGAGCCCTTGCCCACCTTACCTAAGCCATACAAACCCCTGTGGATCCCTCAGGAGTAGGAAAATGTTCCAAAGCAAGTACAAAACCTAGTCCACTTAGAAAATGACAAAACAAAATGTGGACTTGAAAAAATGTAAGCATTTTTAAAAACGGACTCTAGCCTGCTTAAATTGACTCCATTTCTATTGGATTTCCTTTATCAGTTCTTTATATTTTCAATACTCCCATCCAAATAGGTTGAACGCAACAGAGCCCAAGTTCAGAAATCTTATTGGCTCAAATGTCAAAGAACCAGAACTACAGTGAGCTCTTCTCATTGCACACTCACAGTGCTGTCCATTCTGTTGGCCATGGTCTGCTTCCTGAGGTGAAAGGCAGTCAGCATCATGTCCCGCAGCCCCACCTTCTCTAGTTGAATAGACACAAAAGCCTCCGGAGTCCTGAGAAGTGAACAGAGGCGTCTGAGCCCAAGGTGGGAGGTAATGGACCTGTAACACCAGGACGGCTCATGTTCTGGGTGTCACTGCAGGAGAGCAGCAGGAGGGCTCCGTGGTTCTCACTTGCTCCAAGTGTTTCTGATTATTCCAGGGATGCTGATGTGCTCCTGGCTTCCTAGAGACATATAATGCCTAAAGAATACAACGGCAGTCCCTTCTTGATCCCAAACATTACGCCTGCCCCAATGTGTTCTTAGCCATAGGGGCACCTGGACTGCACTGGTCTCCTGAGGGTCCCCTTGACTAAACACACTGATCTCAACTCTTCTATTCACAAGTTGGGAATGTGGACTGAGGGCACTTGATCTTAGTCATGTGTCATATTAGTGGCATTTTGACAGGTAGAGTTGCTTTGCCTTTTTTTTTTTTTTTTTTTTCCATTCTAAATTTGCCAGTATTAAATGAGAGTGTCCTTGGAATGTCTCCAATAAAATACTCAGAGTAATCACAATTATTATAGAATGTAAGTATCACTCTTTCTCTTTCATGGTGAAAAGAATTCAAAACATAATAGGGCATCCCTGATTTATAGACATATCTCTGTGGAGACCATGCCTCTGTGACAGCTTACCAACTTATTAAATAAACAATGGCAAAATCTTTGTTAGAATAACAGAGGGCAGTTCTGGGCTTCTCAATTTAAGAGAGATATGGAAAATTAGAGTGGCCTATTATTATTCTTGCTTGCAAAAAGAGTATGAACAATGTACAGAGAAAGAAGAGAGAGTGAAGGAAGGGAAGAGAAAGAGAAAAAAGGAGAGGGACAGAGAACAGAGAAGAGGCTGAAATTAGGACCAGTTAACTCTCCTTCACAGACTAGGGTATACTGGAAGGAGTTGAGGCTTCTCAGTGTTCACACAAGGTCTTCAGATGAGGTCTTAAAGAAATAAAACACATACTCTGAGAGTTTAGCCTTCTTCAATCTAATAACACAATATTATCAATTGACTTCAAAGAGGATAATTTTGTTAAACAATCCTCCCACCAAGTACAGTACCTTTTGGTCCTCTGAAATCTTTCTGAAGGATGTGTAAGGGTGTCTGGGACTTTTGGAGTTGGGGCTAACAGTAAGCTTTCTATGTCATTCACAATTCTGGAATTTCTTCTTCTGGTTAGATTCATTTTGTCATGATTTTTCAGTTCTGCGCTTACTTCCTAAAACGTTTTAAATTGAAGTAAATTAAATTGGTTAGATGTGTAAGTCCTAAAGTGCTGGCTACAAAATTACATCACAACCACAATTGACCCCAAACACATGTAAATGAGTAAGTGGGAGGAGGATAAGGGGAGGGGAAGAAGAGGAGAAGGAAAAGAGATCCCACTCTACACAACAGAGGGGTGAGGTACTCAGGAGATTATTTTCATAATAGAGTACTGTAGTCTACAGTGCTATAAGAAAAATTTGCCATTCTACAAAGTGGTTAGGAGTAGTGTGGTATATGGAGAGACTTCTAAAGAAATAGTGCTGATGGATTTCACAGCTACAAGATCTGGAAAATTCCCCCAACACACTGGAAGTGGGCTTTAAATGCTCCCATGCATCCTGTGGCTATGAAGGAGGGAAAGAGGGAGTGAGGAGGGAAGCAGGAGGGAGGGGTGAGGAAGAGGGGATGGGGGGAGGTGGGAAAGAAAAAAAGGAAAAGCAGTGTTCCAACTCCATTAGTTATGGAGCTCTTAGGCATAACGATGAAAATCTTTTATATTTTTCTAAACTACCGACTAAAGAAAAAAGTTAAATCTTCAAAGGAAAGTCCATTCTTCTTCTATGGAAGAATCAAGCAGATACCTTTATCAGCATTACTAAAGAAGACAGAAGAGTAAGGCAAAAAGAAAATAATTGTAGGTAGAAAACATAGAGTTTCCAAACTTATTTTTTCTGAAAACCCTTGGGGTCTTTCCGTCTGCTGGAAATAGGAGCCTCTACCGGCTCAGGAGACTGGGGAGGTCCTACAAGGTTGCGAGCGGGAAGAGAGGAAAGAGTCCTTGCTCTTCGTGAGATTCTGATGCTGATACTTCTCAGGTGATCTTGCCTCTCTTCCTTTCTTTTTCAGAACGTGCTTCCTCACCTGGAACCAAACCCATCTCACGGGGCCTGAGAGGATTCCACGAGCCCATGTAGTTCCATCACTTAGCTTCCTGCCAGCCTGGACCACAGGAGCTGCTGCGTTACCGCTGACCCCTGATCTCCTCAGCTGCACTCTCCCTTCCGGCTCTGCCAGCTTTCAGTTCTGTCTTCAGTTGCTTCCTCTTTTTCCAACTCCTTCCTACAAGTGTGTCCACCTTTCTTATTATTCCTTAATCCTCCTACTTCTTCACGTTTCCTTCTCAATTCTGACCAAACTGCTTAAAGAACTGCTATAGAATAAGTGTTCGTGTCCCTCCAAAATTCATGTGTTGAAGTCTTAACCCCCAATAGGATGGTATTTGGAGATGGAGGGTTTGGGAGGTGGCAAATTTAAATGAAGTCATAGAAGTAGGGCCCTAATCCAATAGGGCGAGTGCCCATACACAAAGAAGAAGAGACCACAGCACTTTCCCTTCCTTCCTTCCCTCTGAGGCTAGGGGACAAAAGGACAGTCAATGTAAGTAATGAATGATTCGGTCAGAAAGATGGGGGTTGATTCAGGAGGAAATAAAATGTTGCTGCCTCTAGAGCACTTCCCCTCCTCTGCCTGGTGCCAAGGTGACCTGCCTCCTGGGAATGGCTCCTCCCTGCAGGGAGTTGTAGAAGTGGTTCATTAATGCCTCTTGGGCTGCTCCCTTCCTGCCTGGATCACTCCACTTTTGGCCCACATTCTGGTCATTTGTCACATATGCAGGATGAGGGAGGAAAACAAAGGAATTATAAAATGTATAAAAGGGGCAGGACCCCCTCATTTCCTCAGATAGCCAGCTCTGGGGCCCCTTCTTTGGGGAGAAGTCGATCTCTGTTCTAGCCTTTAAATAAAATTTGCTTTCTATACTTGCCTTAGCATTTCCCAGGTGTTCAATCTTCACATCTGGGGAAACGGGACGCCACCCTGATTGATTCTCCTTATCGGCATCACCCCCACCCTCTTCGCTCCTTAATATGAGGATACAGGTGATCCAAGATGGCCGACTAGAGGGTGACTGCATCTCCAGTCGCTCCAGAACCCAGGATTCAAGAAGGGGAGGCATTGAGAGACTCAGACTAAAATAGAACCACAGGGTGAGTCTCCCCCACCCAGTGAAGCTCAGCTGGGCGGCAGGCCCGGATTCGGGAGGCTTATTAGAGTAGCACAGGGCAGATAGAGTCTCCCCCAGGCAGCCCTGAACACTCTGGTGGTGGGTTCCTCCCACAGGGCCAGATTCTCTAGCTTCGAGGAGCAGGCCCCCCAGTGAGAGCCTTTCTGCACAGAACCAGCGCTTGGCCAGCTCGGGCCCGCCCGCGGGTTGCTTCAGAGACCAGCACAGGGCAGCCAGGGACTTCCCCAAGCAGCCCAGCTCCCTCCGGCAGGAAGCGCCTTTCTATGCTAGCTTCTCGGAGCAGACCACCCAGTGAGAGCCTTTCTACACAGAGCCAGCTACAAGTCCCCAAGCCAGCGGAGACCTCCGACCCGCAAGCAGCCTCTGGGACCAGGGTAGGGCAGTCAGAGACCTCTCCAGGTCTCTCTCCCTGGAACCAGTAGCGGGCTAGGGGCAGCGTTCTTCGGAAGCACTGCATTATCAAGTTACTCCAAGACTTCAGGCTACTGAAGGCTGGTAGGTGATACACTGGAAATCTACAGGGACACTAAAGCCAATAGAGGAAATCTGAAATATCACAGAGTCCCACTGACATCTGACCAATATGAGAAAACAAGGGAAGAAAATGTCCCAAACAAACCTAGATACTATATCAATAAAACTCAATGACAGCACAGCAGAAGAAATGTCAGAAAGGGAGTTCAGAATGTACATAATTTAAAAAATCAGGGAAGCAAACGAGGAGATGAAAGAGCAAATGCAAGCATTAAATGATCGCACCAATCAACAGTTAAAAGACAAATATGGGAAGCAAAAGACCATTTCAATAAAGAGTTAGAGATACTGAAAAAAAAAAAAAACAAACAGAAACCCTTGAAATGAAAGAAACAATAAACCAAGTTAAAAACTCCATAGAAAGCATAACCAATAGGATAGAACACCTGGAAGACAGAACCTCAGATATTGAAGACAAAATATTTAATCTTGAAAACAAGGTTGACCAAACAGAAAAGATGGTAAGAAATCATGAACAGAATCTACAAGAATTATGGGATATCATGAAGAGGCCAATTTAAGAATTATTGGGATTGAGGAAGGCTTAGAGAAACAAACCAAAGGAATGAACAATCTGTTCAATGAAATAATACCAGAAAATTTCCCAAATCTGAAGAATGAAATGGAAAACCAAGTACAAGAGGCTTATAGGACTCCAAATATACAAAATGACAACAGACCCACACCAAGGCACATTATTATGAAAATACCTAACATACAAAATAAAGACAGAATTTTAAAGGCCGTGAGAGAAAAGAATCAGATTACATTCAGGGGGAAACCAATAAGAATATCAGCAGATTTTTCAATCCAGACCCTAAAAGCTAGAAGGGCCTGGAACAACATTTACCAAGCCCTGAAAGAAAACGGATGCCAACCAAGAATCTTATACCCAGCAAAACTTACTTTCAGATTTGACGATGTGATAAAATCCTTCCACAACAAACAAAAGCTAAAGGAATTTACAAAAAGCCGGCATTACAGAACATTCTCAGCAAAATATTCCATGAGGAAGAGATGAAAAGCAATGATGCAAATCAGCAACGGGAGGAACTAGCCTAAAGGAATAGCCAAATAAAGGGGAAACCAAATCACGTCAAAAAATAAAAATGAGTCAAATGACTGGGAATACAAATCATATCACAATAGTAACCCTGAATGTTAATGGCCTGAACTCATCAATCAAAAGACATAGACTGGCAGATTGGATTAAAAAGAAAAATCCAACAATATGCTGCCTGCAAGAGACTCATCTCATAGAAAGAGATACCCATAGACTAAAGGTGAAAGGATGGGAAAAAACATACCATGCACACGGACACAGCAAAAAAGCTGGAGTATCCATCCTCATTTCAGATAATGTGGACTTCAAGCCAAAACTAGTCAGAAGGGATAAAGAAGGACATTACATACTGCTTAAGGGAAGCATAAATCAGCAAGACATAACAATCATGAACATCTATGCCCCGAACATTGGCTCATCCATGTACGTCAAACAAATCCTTCTCAATTTCAGAAATCAAATAGACCACAACACAATAATACTAGGCGATTTTAACACACCTCTCTCACCGCTGGATAGATCGTCCAAACAAAAATTGAATAAAGAAACCATAGATCTCAATAACACAATCAATGATTTAGACTTAACCGACTTATATAGAATATACCATCCAACAAAGAACGAATACACTTTCTTCTCAGCAGCACATGGATCCTTCTCTAAAATAGACCATGTTTTATGCCACAAAGCTAATGTTAGCAAATACAAGAAGATACAGATACTACCTTGTACTCTATCAGATCATAATGGATTGAAATTAGAAATAAATGACAGAATAAAAAACAGAAACTTATCCAATACTTGGAAATTAAATAATACACTATTATACGATGAATGGATAACAGAAGACATCAGGAGGGAAATTAAAAAATACTTAGAAGTAAACGAGAACAAAGACACATCATATCAAAATCTCTGGGACACTATCTGAGAGGAAGATTTATTTCATGGGGCGCATTCAACAAAAGAAGTAGAAATCAACAAATAAACGACTTAACACTACAGCTCAAAGCCCTAGAAAAAGAAGAGCAGACCAACACCAAAAGTAGTAGAAGACAGGAAATAGTTAAAATCAGAGCCGAAATCAACAAAATTGAAACAAAAGAAACAATCGGAAAAATTAACAAAATAAATAGTTGGTTCTTTGAAAACATAAACAAAATTGATAAACCCTTAGCCACACTAACAAAGAGAAAGAGGGAGAAAACTCAAATTACTAAAATTCGGAATGAACAAGGAAATATCACAACAGACACGAGTGAATACAAAACATAATTAGAAGCTATTTTGAAAATCTATACTCCAACAAAACAGAAAACCTCGAAGACATCAACAAGTTTCTAGAGACATATGAATTACCTAAACTGAATGAGGAGGACACACACAACTTAAATAAATCAATTTCAAGCAATGAAATAGAAGAGGTCATCAAAAGCCTACCAACAAAGAAAAGTCTGGGACCAGATGGGTTCTCAGCTGAGTTCTACAAAACCTTTAAAGAAGAGCTCATTCCAATACTTCTCAAAGTATTCCATAAAATAGAAGAGGAGGGAACCCTTCCAAACTCATTCTATGAAGCCAATATCACCCTGATACCTAAACCAGACAGAGACACATCGAGGAAAGAAAATTTCAGACCAATATCCTTAATGAACATCAACGCAAAACTTCTCAACAAAATTTTAGCAAATCACATACAAAAATATATTAAAAAGATAGTGCACCATGATCAAGTGGGTTTTATCCCAGTGATGCAAGGTTGGTTCAACATCTGGAAATCAATAAATGTCATTCACCATATCAACAGACTAAAAGTTAAGAATCACATGATTATTTCAATAGATGCAGAAAAAGCATTCGATAAAATACAGCATCCCTTCATGTTCAAAACACTAGAAAAAATTGGGGTAGTGGGAACATTCCTTAACATTGTGAAGGCCATCTACGCTAAGCCCATGGCCAATATCATTTTAAATGGTGAAAAACTGAAAGCATTCCCCCTAAAAACTGGAACAAGGCAGGGATGCCCTCTTTCACCATTTCTATTCAACATCATTCTTGAGACTCTAGCCAAGACAAACCAAAGAAATTAAAGGGATACGAATTGGAAAAGAAGAACTCAAACTATCCCTGTTCGCTGATGACATGATTATATATTTAGAGGAACCTGGAAATTCCACCAGAAAACTCTTAGAACTCATAAGTGAATTCAGTAAAGTAGCAGGTTACAAGATCAATGCTCATAAATCCAATGCATTTTTATACATAAGTGATGAATCTTCAGAAAGAGAAATTAGGAAAACTATCCCATTCACAATAGCATCAAAAAAATAAAATACTTGGGAATCAATCTCACAAAAGAGGTGAAAGACCTCTACAATGAGAACTACAGAACACTAAAGAAAGAAATTAAAGAAAACCTTAGAAGATGGAAAGATCTCCCATGTTCTTGGATAGGAAGAATTAATATTGTCAAAATGGCCATACTACCAAAAGTGCTATACAGATTCAATGCAATTCCAATTAAAATCCCAATGATGTACCTTACAGAAATAGAGCAAGCAATTATGAAATTCATCTGGAAGAATAAGAAACCAAGAATAGCTAAAGCAATCCTCAGTAGAAAGAGCGAAGCAGGGGGTATCGCAATACCAGATCTTCAACTCTACTACAAAGCAATAGTAACAAAAACGGCATGGTATTGGTACCAAAATAGACAGGTAGATCAATGGTACAGAATAGAGGACATGGACACAAACCCAAATAAATACAATTTTCTCATACTAGACAAAGGTTCCAAAAATATTCAATGGAGAAAAGATAGCCTCTTCAACAAATGATGCTGGGAAAACTGGAAAACCATATGCAACAGAATGAAATTAAACCCCTATCTCTCACCCTGCACAAAACTCAACTCCAAATGGATCAAGGACCTCGGAATCAGACCAGAGACCCTGCATCTTATAGAAGAAAAAGTAGGTCCAAACCTTCAACTTGTTGGCTTAGGATCAGACTTCCTTAACAGGACTCCCATAGCCCAAGAAATAAAAGCTAGAATCAACAACTGGAATAGATTCAAACTAAAAAGCTTTCTCTCAGCAAAGGAAACTATCAGTAATGTGAAGAGAGAGCTGACAGAGTGGGAGAATATCTTTGCCACTCATACTTCAGATAGAGCGCTAATTTCCAGAATCTATAAAGAACTCAAAAAACTCTACACCAAGAATACAAATAATCCAATCAACAAATGGGCTAAGGAAATGAACAGACACTTCACAGAAGAAGATGTACAAGCAATCAACAGATACATGAAAAAGTGTTCAACATCTCTAGTAATAAGAGAAATGAAAATCAAAACTACCCTAAGATTTCATCTCACCCCAATTAGAATGGCGATTATCAAGAATACAAGCAACAATAGGTGTTGGCGAGGATGTGGGGAAAAAGGTACACTCATACATTGCTGGTGAGGTTGCAAATTAGTGCAGCCACTCTGGAAAGCAGTATGGAGATTCCTCAGAAAGCTTGGAATGGAACCACCATTTGACCCAGCTATCCCACTCCTTGGCCTATACCCAAAGGACTTAAAATCAGCATACTACAGAGATACAGCCACATCAATGTTCATAGCTGCTCAATTCACCATAGCCAGATTGTGGAACCAACCTAGATGCCCTTCAATTGATGAATGGATAAAGAAACTGTGATATATATATACAATGGAATATTACTCTGCCATGAAGAATGATAAAATTATGGCATTTGCAGGCAAATGGATGAAATTGGAGGATATCATGCTAAGTGAGATAAGGCAATCTCAAAAAACTAAAGGACGAATGATCTCGCTCATAAGCGGATGAGGACATATAAGGGGGGGTAGGAGGGGTTAGCGTTAGTCTTAGGGTTAATTTAGGGTTAGGGATAAGGAGGAAGGTAAGAATGGAGGAAGGAAGGACTGTATAGAGGGAAAAGAGGGATGGGAGGGGTGGGGGGAAGGGAAAAAATAACAGAATGAATCAAACAACATTGCCCTATGTAAATTTATGATGTTTAATAAAAAAAATGGGAAAAAAATAAAGCAGGTAATGATTGGAAGTCAGCTAACTTGCTTGGAAAAACTAAGGACAAGGGACTGTGAGCTAGGCACCAACTCCATCACCTATGACAGGAGGTGCCTTAGAAGGTGGTGTCTTTTAAGACACCCAAGTGAGCCAGTGCTTAGAAATAGCCTTTGAAATGGAATTCTCTGACAAAGAAGAGAGATGGGGGGGGGGGCGGTGGGAGAAAGGAAAAGAAAAGAAATGTAATTATCAGAGAAATTTCAAGTGATTCAATAAAAAATATCCAGATGCCAAAAAAAAAAAAAAAAAATATGAGGATACAGCTGAAGGCCACCATCTGTAAGCCACAGAGTCAGCTCCCAGAAACCAACCATGTTGCCACCTTGATCCTCCTGAATTTCTCACCCCAGAACTATGAGAAGATAAATTTCAGTTGTTGAAGCCACTTGGCCTGTAGTATTCTGTTGTGGCAGCACTAGCCAGCTAATGCAAGAGCAATAAATACACACTCCTTGGACACTTCTGTCAGCTTCTTGCTCTCTAACTCTGGCACTCTCTGGAGCTTTCTCTCCAATCCAATTAGTAGACCCACTCTGGAGTCAGCAGTGAACTTCTGTGAATGCTAATGACCTCATTCTACTCCCTACCCAACTGGGTTTTACCTCTCCATTCAAATCTATAGCATTTTTTCTTACTCTTTCTAAAATAATAATTTTAATGATGAATGATTTACACTTAATAAATATCACACATTTAAATTGTACAATCAGATAAGTTTTGACAAATGTATTCAACTGTGAAGCCATTGATGGTCACAGTCAAACTAATCACCATAGCCATCCTTCCCACCCGGCTCCCTTCCAGCAACCACTGTTCTGCTTTCTTTATCTTCTTCCTTTTTTTTTTTTTTTTTAACTTGGTACTAGGAATTGAACCCAGGGATACCTTACCACAGAGCTGCATCCCCAACTGTTCCTACTATCTATCTATCATCTATCTATCTATCTATCTATCTATCTATCTATCTATCTATCTATCTATCTTATCTTTGAAACAGTTTCTCAATTGTTGAAGCTGGCCTTGAACTTGTGATCCTCTTGCCTCAACCTCCCAAGTTACTGGGATTATAGGCAAGCATCACTGCATGCAGTAGCTGCTCGGCCTTCTGAAACTTTAGGTTACAATGAATTTCCTACAATTTTGCATAAATAGAATCATATAGTAATATTTTTTTGGTTTGGCTTCATCTATATTTTTGTGGATATCAATGGTTCTTTTTTATTGTCAAGTAGTGTTAGATATGGAAAATGAAAAAAATCCCAAACAGTGAGGCCTGAGAAAAGGGAGTGAAAAAGAAAGCCATACATCGATGGCTTTCCAGTGCATTCTTTTCAATGACAGAACAGTCCCTAGAATGGAAGCCAAAGCATTGATTCTTCCCCAAATAAATCCTCTCCTAGTGACAGTACAATGGGACCCTGAAGGGAAAGAGATAAGCGCTGCACACTGACCCCAGACCCTCCATTCTTCTCCAAGTCAAAATATTGCCCAGTAAGAACAAATTTTCAAATTCTCACAAAACCTGTTTCCTGAGTGTCCAAACCCATATACTCACTAGACCATCCCTCAAAAATAACCTATATAAACCCAGGCCCTTTCTTTGCTCAGTGGCTCATTTTTTACCAGGGAAGTGGGTCCACCGATGCCATTGCCTCCCTGCATCCCTTGTTCCTGTGTGAAACTTCGGTCCTGAATAAACAGCTGTGCTGATTTGTGAGGTTTGTGTCCTGCCCAGTCTTTCTGTGCTAACAAGTGGTAGTCCAGGGTATGGATATACCACAATTTATTTATCCATTGAACTATTCACGAGCATTTGAGTTCCTGGCTATGATGAATATAGCAGCTATGAACATCTTTTGTACGGACACATGCACTCATTTCTCTTGGTTATATACTTAGGGATGGAATGGCTGGATCACATTGTAGGTTTATATTTAACTTTTTAAGAAATTGCCAAACCATTTTTCAAGGGGTTGTACCATTTTATATCCCTAGCAACAGTGTACTAGAATTCCAGATCCTCAGTATCCTTGCCAACACTTCGGATGGTCAATCAGAAATTTTAACCATTTGAATGGATAGGAAGTGGTTTCTCAGTGGGTTTTAATTTGCATTTCTCTAATGACTAATCATGCTGAACATCTTTCATGTGCATGCTTATCACTTACATTTTTGGTGACTCATTACTTCCTGAACCATTTCCTTCCTTTGATTGTGTGTTCTCTGTCTCTTTCTTCCTCCCTCCCTTCCTCTTATCCCCTTTTATTGTATCCATCATTCATTCCTGCTTGTTATGTCACCACCGTCTACACACATATCTATACACATAGATACTGGTTATATCTGTGTATGTACGTGTGTATGTTATATCTGTGTATGTACACGTGTATGTGTATGTACGTGTGTGTGTGTCTATATGTATACACATTCACAGTATACCATTTTATGAAGAAGTCACAAAATTCACTTTAACAGAGTTAGAATAGACACGGACACTTCCAGGAAGAAGTAATGACTGGGTTGAGTTGAATATTGGAGAATGAGTAGCATCCTGTAAACAAAAGGGGAAAAAATGGGCAGGGGAGATGGAACGTTGCAAGGAAAGGATAAAATATTCAGGGAAACTTAATCAGCACAAAATATTTAGGGCACTTCGAGTGCAGGGGAAGTGTCAGGGTAGAAAGCTGGGGCCAGGTAGTGAAGACCATGCATAATCAGCTAAGGAGGTTGAACTTTGCTCTTTGGACTACCAAGAGTCACTGAAGGGCTTTAATCGAGTCGGGTCGGATACTTTGATCACTGTGTGGAGGAGAAATTCGACTGCAGGCAGATGTCATAGAACAAGGCAAGGGCCCAGAGAGATGGAGGCTAGTTCAAAGGCCAGTACAACCACAAAAATGAGATAATGAGAGTTTAACCTAAAGCAGTGTGGATGGAGAGAAGGGGCATATTCAATCAATATTTAGAATATGATATTGATAAGAGTTAGTGATTGGGCTGGGGAGATAGCTCAGCTGGTAGAGTGCTTGCCTTGCAAGCACAAGGCCCTGAGTTCGATCCCCAGTACCACAAAAAAAAAAAAAAAAAGAGTTAGTGATTGAGTATTTGATCCAAGGTAACAAAGTCAGAGATATTAAGGGTGATTGAGATTTGGGGCCCAAATGACTATTCAGATGATGCTAACCAAGAATGGAAACTCAAGGAACGGATGGGAGAAGAATGAGTGGTCCTTTGTACATGCTGAACTGAGATGCCTATGGGATACAAAAAGGTTATCTAGCAGGCATTTGGACACCCAATTTTGGGGTTTAGGAGACAGATTCTATGAAGTGCCGTGTATGTGAAAGTTGATGGTGTGCTGGTTTAGTGTCTACAGGTTTTAAATCTCTAGAGGTGATGGGAACACCCAGGGAGGATAGGTAAGGGGAGAGCACAGGCATTCTGAGGGCAAAACAGAGGGAAACACCAACATGTAAGAGCGGGGAGAGAAGAGAATGCCCACTCCAGGAGATGGAGAAGGAGCAATCGGGGAGGTAGAAGAGATCCAGGAGAGAGAGGAGCAGGCAAGCAGAGGAAGGAGAGCCTGAAGGATAAGGTGGTGGTCAACAGCATCAAATGGAGGAAAGAAGTCAGGTCAAGTTACTAAACAGTGTCTTCTGTGTTAAAGAATCAGAAGGTCATTGCTGAGTCCAGTGAGAGAGGGGTGATGAAGGAGGAAGTGCAGCTATAGTAAATGGGGTGTTAGGATAGGAAGACAAGGAGTTAAAGACTGTTCTTTCCATAAATGAGAATGTGAAGAAGAGGTCCTAATCAGGGTATGGGCCAGAGAGGCACATAGGATTCAGTTAAGCTTTCTGGAGAGGATGGAAACAAGTTCAGTCTGTCCACAACTGGAAAGTTGAACGTGAAGTAGAGAAAGCAGGTAGCTGTTGAAACAAGTCTCCAATGAGATGGCAGCAAATGAATCAAGAATATACCCTACAGGTGGGGCCCGACACGTGGCACACACCTGTAATCCCAGTGACTCTGGAGGCTGAGGCAGGAGGATCACAAGTTCAAGGTCAGCTTTAGCAACTTAGCAAGGTCATAAGCAACTTATTTTTCTCAAAATAAAATATTAAAAGGACTGGGGATGTGGCACAGTGGTAAAGTGCCCCTGGGTTCAATTTCTAGCGTGGAAAAAAAAAAAAGAAGAAAAGAAAAGAAAGAATGTAGGTGGGAAGGATCAAGCTTGACCAGGAAGAGAATAACTTGACACTCAGAAGCTGGAGGGAAGCAGGTATGATGTAAGTGTGAAGGATAAGATGTGGAGAAAGGTAATGGGAATCTTTACCCTTGTCCACAAACTCATTCCTGGGTCTTCCCCAAAGCCCTTGTGGTGCATGCCACCTAATTCTATAAAAGGCAAACGGCAATGTCTAAAGACATTTTCCTAAAGAAGACATCTAAATGGCCAAATCAGCACATGCAAATATGATCAGTGTCGTAGCAATTAGGGAAATGAAAATAAAAACCACAATGAGATACTACTTTACACACTTCTTATGATAGCTAAAAATTTAAAATACAGTCAGTGACAAGCATTGACAAAAATACAGGAACCCTCACATACTGCTGATGGAAATGTAAAATGGTATAGCCACTTGGGAAAACAGCTTGGCAGTTCTCTAAAATGTGAAACGTAAAGTTATCAAAAAGACTAGCCGTTCCATTTCTAGGTATATACTAAGGAAATTAAAAACATATGTCTTCACAAAAGCCTATACAAAAATGTTCACAGTGGCATTATTCCTAATGGTCAAAAACCAAAAACAAAGCAACATATCTCAACAGATGACTGGATAAACAAAATGTGTTATTATCCACATAATGGAATATTATTTGGCAATGAAAAGGAATGAAAGAGATGAGTGCCCCGTGGAACATGCCTGTGATCCCAGCTACTTGGAAGACTGAGGCAGGAGGATTCCAAGTTTGAGATCAAACTCAGCATGTTAAGCAGGACCCTGTCTCAAAAAAATAAAAATAAAAATAAAAAAGTAAAATAAAATAAATAGAAATGCGTAGGGAGGTAGCTCAGTGATAGAGCACCCTTGGGTTCAGTCCCTAGTACTTCAAAAAAAAGGAATGAATTACTGGTACATGATATAATGCGGATAAAATTTGAAAACAATATGCTAAGTAAAAAAAGTCAAGCACAAAAGACCACATGTTGTATGGGTCCGTTTAAATGAAAAGTCAAGATGGGCAAATCCAGAGACAGAAAATAGATTAGTGGGCTGCTAGGCACCTGGAGGAAAGACTGCTAATGGGTACAGTTTTTCTTTTGTATATGAAAATATTTTGGGATTAGATAGTGGTGATGATTGCATAGTCCTATAGAATATACTAAATTGTACAATTTAAATAGGTAAACTTTTTATCCCACAAATTGTATCTCAATAGGCCAAAAACCAGAAAACAATGGAATCATTTATCTACAAAGGGTGAGGGTTGATGAATAGGATTTTTTTTTTTTTTTTTTTTTTGGATAATTCTAGCCAGTCAATATTATAGAATTACCTACAAAGGAAAAGTTAAGAAACATCACTGAAAATGAAGAGTCTCAGTAAGGATTTGGTCATATACTGATTCACAAATAGGAAAGAAGGAAGAGAGAGAAGGAAGAAAGACAAAAAGATAGTGTGATACGATACACAGACACCTTTTGGTTTCCCTCCATGGCTCCTGGCTCGTAACTCCCATCATCCTTCCTATTTCCTAAGTGACTGGAACAATGTTGGGTGCTTCAGGCTTCAGAAGCAGGTCTCAGAGAGCAAAGTCTCTCTGTCTGACTTTCTCCTGACCTTTCATTTGCTCCTTTTCCTCTCCAAGGCAGGCCATGGAAACAGGAATGTCTCTTCCCTGGGGCAGTTCACAGAAATTGTTATTTTAAATTCTCTGACCCAGCTTTTCTGATGGTAGGTGATAAGACCCCATTTCAGAAGAACGCCAAGGGCCACATCCCTGAGGAAGGAACGTTGAGGAATCTGGGCAGATGGGGTGCTGGGTATCCCCAGCTAGTCTATTAGAAGTCAATCAGACCCTTTTTGTCCAAACACATTTTGACACGGTTGCCCATGCTTCAGTCATGCCTATGCAATGAAGCCTCCATTGAAATCCTCAAGGACAGGGTTTAGAGAACTTCCAGACAGCTGGATGTGTGCAGGCTTACAGGAAGGCAGATGGGGACTCACTTACATGTCAGGAGGATGGTGCACTCCAATTCCACAGGGACAAAATCTCCTGTGCTCAGGACCCTTCCACCTCACCCTATGTATCCCTTTATCTGGTCGTCCCAGTTAAAATACCCTTTATAATAAGCCAACAAATGTAATTAGAGCATTTCCCTCAATTCTGTCAACTGCTCTAGCAAGTTAATCCAACCTGGGGAGGTGGTTGTGGGAACCCCAATTTGCAGCCAGCCAGTCAGAAGTTCTGGAGGTCCAGACTTCCAACTGGGTCTGAAATGGGAGCAGTCTTGGGGACTGAGCCCTCCCTGGTGGGATCAGATGCTATATTCCGGTAGATGGTGTCAGAATTGAATTAGACCATGCCCAGCTGGTGTCCTCCGCAGAATTCATTGCTTGCTTGCTGGTGGGGAGAAGTCTCCACACCTTTTGGGGTCGCAGAGGTGAGTGTATAGGATGAGAAACTGAGTCTAAGTTTGTTTTTCCTACATAGAGAGGAAAGAGAGAGAAAGAAAGGGAGGGGGAAGGGAAGACGAGGAGGCAAAGAAGGAAGGAGGGAGAGAGGGAAAGAAAGAGGGAGGGAGGGAAAGCAAAGGCAGCCTGAGGGCAGGTGCTGGTAGTGGCCGTGTGCGTCTGGCTTCTGCATCATGCAGGCTGACCTTGACATCAGCAGGACAGCCCACTTGAGGGGTGTGACAGAAGGATGCTTGTTGAACTGCCACCATCAGAGCATTTTTCTGAGCAACTTGGCATGCAAGGGTCACTTGCATATTTTCTACTCCAGAATGGAACAAGAGCTGAAAGAAAAAAATGGGAAAGGCATTAGGAATTGCTTCCACAAAGAAATAGGTAAAGTTGAAGGTTGAGATCATCACTTCTTCAAGATGTAAATTCCTGTAGGAATTTAACTGCAGGATGAGCTGGGATTCCTGTTACTCAGCCACAAGACTGAATCCGCTCTCTCCCCAAGCAGCATTTCATCCCAGCAAGGCAGGCTTTAGGCCTGATTTGCCCTGTAGCTAGACACCCTCAGGTTTCCCCAATGGTTAGGAAAGGATGGATTGGTGGGCTCTGGTGAGCCAAGATTAGATCAGTGTTTAAAAAAAAAAAAAAAAAAAAAGGAAAGGGAAGAAAAGAAAAAATCCAAAAACTTATAGAGAAGCAAAGAAATCCAGCTGTCAGAAGAAAAAAATCCAGCTTAAAAAGATCAGACTAAAAACTCCAATAATAAATGTCTGATGCAAAGATGGTCCTCTCCATATGCTTCCTTTTTCTCTCTAAAGAAGTGATTATACACGTGTTGCATCTACATGGTTCAAACCCGGCCAGTGAGTACATGGACAAGGCGAGACCATTGCTATTCCTAATGAAGTAGAGCATTTCTTATAAATGGAAGTCAATATATATGAATTAAATATTGATTTAAAAAACACATGAGCAAATTCTTTACTTTTCTTTAGTTTCTTTTAAAAAAATAATTAACTGACCTTAAGGATGGCTTCTTTCGTATAAAAACTAAATTTGCCAACTTGGTGATCATCCACCTCAGAAATGGCTAAGGCAAGCGTAGTGGGAGAATATCTGTGAGAAGAAATATGAGGTTGTTCTAATGTGACATGTTACGCGTCACGAGATGCCCCTTCTGATGGCACAGAATGGCATGGGATCAGATCTGGGACATCAGCAGCACCAGCAATTGAGAGTTTTATACAAGATATTTCAACCTTAAAACTGGAGGGGCTCTGGAGTCTTTTCAGAAACACTGCATGTTTGAAATAAAATCTTTTCTCCTGATCCCTCCTGTTTTCCTCTCACCTTCTTGACTTTACCTGCTCAGGACACCTCCCTGCTTCCTCCTTTGAACGCACCCTAAATGTTGTCTAATTCTCACTCTCTTGTGGTTCCAATAGTCAACCAGCTATTCTTTGCAGCCACATTTCCATCTTGGGAACAGTCCATTGTCCATAACTATGAGATTTTTGTCAAGTGATTTAACATCAGTTGGTTTTTGTTTCCTCCCGTGTAAATGAGGAATATCACCCATCTCCTGGGGTTATGGAGAATAGGAAAAAGGATAGTATGCATCAATGTGCTTTTTCAAAGGGAAGTCACTAGTCTCACATCTGGCATAGGCTGTTGTTCCAGTGGCATTCCAAAGTGGTGACTTACGGTATTAACACAGATAAAATATATACAAACTCAAGATGCAAGCTCTCCAGATGCATGAACCTTCCCTCTGGTGGTTCAGAAGGCTCCCCTTGTCTTCCAGCATCTCTGGATCATCACCGGGAGGACCACTTCCCACCTGATCAGCTCACAGAGCATTTGGGCAGTTTGTGCCCATCAGTGGATTCCAACTGACCAAAAATGTGTCCTATTTTCACAGCAGGAGGCCCTTGAGGAACCAGTACATAGCCTGGCTCCAGATTTTACTTTTGTCAGTTGGAGACCTGACCTGATCACACTTCCTGCCTTGGCTTCTGTGGCATACATAGCTCTGTGTCCGGGCACTGCATTCTGGGTTTGGTCTAATATAGTGACAAAATAGAGGAGAGGAGATTTGCCTCCAGGGCATTATTTGGCAATGTCTGGAGACAACTTTGATTGTCAGAAACAGCCAAGGAGTGGGGACTTGGGGAGGGTAGAGTGTGTGGTGGGAGTACTACTGTCATCTAGTGGGTGAAAGTCAGGCTCCTAAATAATCTATGACACATAGGACGACCCCCTCCCCCAGCAAAGACTTATCCAGTACAAAATTTCTACAGTGCCAAGGTTGAGTAATCTGGGGGTATTTGTGTTCTACCATCCTAACCCATGCACTGAGGAGTCCATATAGCATGTCAACATATCAGAGTTATAGTATGAGCGGTAATCCACTTTTGCAGAAAACAGGTGACTCCCTCCTTGGAGTCACCTTTACCTTCCTTGGGGTGGAACCTCCAGGGAAAGAGCTGGGACCCTGGGGGAAAGAGACCAGCAGAGGAGGAAAGAAGAGGGAGGCAGAAGTTTCTCCTCCCCACACATTAAAAGCCGCCTCTGTACAAGGAAGAAGATGCCTTCCCCTGACTCAGTAGATTCAAGGTCTGTGGTGGGTAAAGGGTTTTCTTTCTGGCAATGTGCAGAACCTTTGGGCCATGAAAGAGAGAGTTCTGGTTGGTTGAAGTTGGCTTCTCTTACTAGCCAATGAAGGAGCCTGACTAAGACATTACCTACACATTAGATTTGTGCACTGTTACAGTTTGAAGAAAACAGTTCTCAGAAAACGTAAGGGACTTTTTCCGGGTCTCAGGGAAAGTGAGAGAAGAGACCTGGACTTTTGGTCCACAGCTCTTGCCTGATCAGTCTGGGCCTCACATCTCTGTCTACCTGCAGCAACACGTTAGCTCTGGGAGGCTGCGGAGCCTATGATTTCATTTGAGTTCTCTGACCTGGTCCTTTCATTTCTTAATCACGTCATGTTTAAAAATCCCATTGTCCCTTTTGATAGAGATCTCACTTTTTGTCCTCATAATGAAAAAGAAAAAGAAAACACTGATATCATGGATGATGGAACAAAAGAAAGAAAATTTAGAATTGCAATTCAGCTTGTGTGTTCATTGTGAGATAACTTATTTCCACTGGTTGTTTATTCTACTATTGCAGTAATTTTTTTTTTCACTTTGATATGCAGGCTCACCTGTCTAGTTGACCACTGTGCTCCAGCAGAGAAGTCATAAAGACAGGGGGTGGTTGGTCCACCTCATCCCTATGTGATGCAAATTCAAAATGAACAGGCCTCAGATATAAATGGAACTCTTCAAATCCCATCTCCTGTGCCAATTCCTTATACAGCCTAAAAGAAAAGGAAAATAAGTCATTAAGAAAACCAGGACACTTAAATAAGTACAGAAGCAAAAACCAAACAAAAAGTGAATGAGCCACGAGGCCTTGTGTTCTGCTGTGACCATCACAGGCTACAGAAGACAGTCAAAGTAGAAGGAGATGCGCTTGGGCACTTCCTCCGCTCTCATTTCCTGCAGGTTGGTTTCTGTCCTCAGAGCCCTCATGAGGTCACCAGAGTCACCCTCGGTTCCACATTCACCATTTTCTCTCAGTGCCCTTCACAGCTGGCCTCTCTACCCTGCCCTTGAAGCATTCTGTGCTCTCCCAGATCCGAGATCACCATGCTCCTGCCTCCTGACCACTCTTTCTCATTTCCAAATTCTGGCATTTCCTGAGTTCTAGGCCTGATCCTCCTCTCATCTACTGCATCCTCTCCTTGAGCAGACCACCCGACCCCAGGCCCTAACATCCCCCTCATGTAAGACCCTGTGACTCCCAGGTCTGCCTCCACTCCGCTCTCAGCCCCAGTCCTGGGTTTCCACGGCTTGCAGTGTGGTTGCATTCAGATGGCCCTCTGGCATCTCAGCCTTCCGGGTCTAGGATGCTGTCTCCTCCCCACAACCCCGTCCTCACACATTTCTCTTCTTGAGAAGCTGATGCAGGAAGGTTGGGTTCAACTGGCACCTGTGTAAGTTTGCTCAGGTTGCCATTACAAAGTACCACAGACACACAAAAAGTGCTCAATAGCTTAAACAACAGAAATCAATTGTCTCAGAGTTGTTGAGGATAAGAGTCTGAGATCAAGGTGTCAGCAAGGCTGGTTCTGTCTGTGGACTGTGAGGGAAGGATCTGTTCTAGGTCTCCCTCCTTGGCTTGTGGATGGCTGTCTTCTCCCCATGCCTTCACATCCTCTTCCCTCTGTTTACATCTGTGTCAGAGTTCCTCGTGGTAGCACACCAGTCAAGTTGGATTAGGGCCCACCCTAATCATGTCAGCTTAACTTTTTTACTTCTTGAAAAGACCCTAGTTTCAAATAAGGTCACTTTCTGAGATATGGGGGTTAGTTCTTGAACACGTGAGTTGTGGAGGGATGCAATTAAGTCCATAACAGCACCCCTTCTCTGAAGCTTTCCCTGCTCCTCTTAGAAAGAATGAAATATTCCTTTCTTTGTGCTTTCATAGTGTTTTGTTTGGGTGAGTAGCATATCATTATTACACTATCTTGTGGATAATTTTCACATCATGAGCTCCTTGAGAGCAAGGATCAAAAATCATGGAGAGGGGCTGGGGAGATAGCTCAGTCAGTAGAGTGCTTGCCTTGCGAGTACAAGGCCCTGGGTTTGATCCCCAGCACCCCCCCCCCCCCCCAAAAAAAAAAAAAATCATGGAGAGGCAGTGTCAGAGAGGTGATAATATCTTGATTAATAGTTCAACTTCTGTTTCAACTTATTTCTAATTTTATGATCTTGAGCAAATTACTTCCCAACCTGGATGCTGTCCCTGACTCTCAGTTATCCCTTCTCTAGGCCTCTACTATCGAACTTCATGCCATTCAAGAGCAAATTCAACCAATATTCCTGAAGGGCCTGGTGTAGCACAGGCCCCATATCAGGTGTCATGGCTTAAGCGTGTCTCCCAAAGTTCATGTGTTGGAAACTTAATCTCCAACACAACAGTGTTGAGAGGTGGGACCTTTAAGAAGTGATAAGGTCACAAGGTCTCTGCTGTTATCAAGGTCTCTGTAGTGGGCTAGTTATTGTGCAAGTGCTTTCTGATAAGTGGATGACTCTGACCTTCTTTTCTCTCTCCCTCTCTTCTCTCCTGTCATGCACATGTAATTGTGTGCTCTCTTGCCTTTCTGCTTTCTGCTGTGGGATGACTTAGCAAGAAGGCCCTCATCAGAATGGATAAAGAAAATGTGGCATATACACACAATGGAAAATTACTGTCATAAAGAAGAATGAAATTATGGCATTTGCCAGTAAACAAATGGAACTAGAGATTATCATACTCAGTGAAAAAGCTAATCCCCCAAAACCAAAGGCTGAATGTTCTCTCTGATATGCAGATGCTAACACAAAATAAAGAGGGTAGAAAACAGAAATTCATTGAATTAGACAAAGGGGAATGAAGGGAGTGGGGATGAGAATAGGAAAGACAGTAGAATGAATAGGACATGACTTTCCTGTGTTCACATATGAATGCACGACCAGTGAAGCTCCACGTCAGGTACAACCACGAGAATGGGATCCTAACTGGATCCTTGTAGAGTGGGTTGTACTCCATGTATGTATGCTATGTCAACATACACTTTACTGTCATGTGTATCTTTAAAAAATAAAAATAGAAATAAATTTTTTAAAAAGAAGGCCCTCATCCGATGCAGTCCCTCAGTCTTGGACTTCCCAACCTCCAGAACTGGGAGAAACTCTCGTTCTTTATAAATTCCCCAGTGTCAGATGTTCTCTTACAGCAGCACAAAACTGACCAAGAGGCCAGGTACTGGGGTATCACAGTAAACAACATGAACAGGGCTTTTGCATTCACAGAACAGATGCCAGCAGGAAAACTGATAAATCAGTGTTAAGCATTAACTAAAAAGTCATGTGCTGAATGGAAAGGAAACCTGGGGGCCACTGGGAGGACTTGGTAGAGTGGTCAGAGAGGCATGTGGGAGTGAGGTCTAGAAGAAGAAACAGAAGAGCTAGGTGCTCACTTTAGCCAATTAGAATACTCACTCTGGGGGAAGGCTGGTAGGTGGGGAGGCCTGGGCCTGCTATTTATTCCCCATGTTTTGCTATAAAGCTCACATCCCACCAGGCTCCTTGATCCCCCTACTGACCGAGCGAGGTGTGCACTCTCGAGACTCATTGCAATCAGACGGTGGCGGAGGGTCAGGAGTTCCAGAAGTTTGGAAAATGTCTCCAGGAGCAGCATGTGAGGATGTTGGCCTTGTTTCTGTCCTTCCTCTGCTGCGGACTTGAGTGCAAGTAGGCCTGTCTCCTCCACGAGAAAGGGATCTCCCATCACTCTAGCTGAAAACAGCTGGAAGAAAACAAAGTACCTTTCAAAACACACAAAAAGAGACTTCACATATATATATTTATATTTTTTTAAGTTGTCAGTGGCACAGACTCTGGGACCAGATTTCCTGGGCTCAAGTCCTGGCCCTGACACCATCTCTGAGTTTCTGACCAATTTTTTTCAATTTTGCAGTTTCTTGGTTTCCTCGTCTGTAAAGTAGGGATAAAGATAATAACAGTATCTACTAGATACTGTGAGACAATAACTGCCTACTAGGATTGTGAGAGGATTGAGTTAACATATACAAAGGCATTTGTTACCATTATTATAAATGTTTTCAGTCTAAATAAAGAATAGATATGATAATAATGTTATCATTATTATAAATGTTTTCAGCCTAAACAAAGACAACAATAATCTAAATAGAAAAATAAGTCCCTGATCTTAAAAATTATTTTGGTGGCCAATAATTTTTTATAAATCCCTCTAATTGCAGTTTCAAAATTTCAAGTATTTACACATATATTAACTCATTTTCAGTTTTGATAGATGGCCCCAGATTAGGCATCATGGATGCTGTTATCTACCCTCACCAACATGGAATCAAGCAACATTAAATCTGTCCAGACTATGGTGGCCCTCATACATGTTGACATCAAATTCTCTAGTTCCCACGTATGGAGCGTGTCACTTGATGTCTTACCATCATTTTGTGCCTATAATTAAAACATAACTCAGTAATGTCTTTCTTCTCCTACCCTCCATACTGGGCACAGGAGTATCCAGAGTAAACTGAGCTTCCTAAGGTCAAGTCCAGCAGCTTGACAGGACACCCAGCTGTCCTCATGGGACTCCCTCCCCATACTTAGAGCCAGCCGTGGGTAATCTGTGAAGTAACCAGATGTCCTTTAATGCCATGTGGTACCTCCCACATGGGTACCTCTACCTGACATCTTTGTTGTCCTCTAACGTACCACTCCCAGCAAGGACTGAGTTTGGGGACTCTCTATCTGCCTTTCCTGGTTTGGTCCCCCAAGGAACAACCACTTCCTTATCTACCCATTTATCTACCAAAGGACTTGTATATTCAAGGATGCCATTCCTAGACCCTTGAAGTCTTCTAACAGGGTAATGAAGAGAGTGTTAAATTCTTGCATGTCTTCTAGGGGTAACACTTACCCATTTTCTAACCCAACACAAAAAATTTGTTCTGAATATTTAGCATTTCTAAGTACAAATTTGAACACATTTTGAAAATAATAATTAAGGGCTGGGGGTGTAGATGAGATGATAGAGCACTTGCCTAGCATGTGCAAGGCCCTGGGTTCAATCCCCAGTACCAAAGATGAGATGATGGTAATAATAATAATAATAATAATAATAATAATAATAATAATGTGGCTTCAATAGGAGACTAGACAAATATCCCAGATATTCATTATGCTATATAAGAAAATTTCAATTATATTTAAAAATACAGCACCATAAGACAATGTAGAAAGAATCTTCAGTAAATGATGGTAGAATAAATGGCTGATAATTTGGAGGAAAACTCAATTTTGATTCATACTTCACACACACACACACACACACACACACACACACACGAGTGAAATAGTAAAAGAGTTAAATATTTTAAAAAATAAAACCAAACCCTTAAAAATTAGGACAAAATAGGACAAATCTGAAACATCTGGAGAAAGATTTTCTCACTGCAGCTAGGAGAGAGGAAATCACAAAGGAAATGATCAGCAGATCTGACTAAATGAAAATGAATTTTTCTGTTAAAAGTATAGAAAGACAAATGGGGGAAATATTTGCAGAAAATATGATAGACATGATAGAAAAGCAATGTAAGTGGATAGGAATGGCTTTAGGATTCCAACAGATAAATGAGCAAAGAACAGAAACTTCACAAAGATTATAGCTAATAACCAAACATTTGTAAAAATAACCTCAATAAATAGCAATGTAAATTAAAAGCATATTGCCACTTCATATTTAGTTGTAGATAAGCACATATATTATATGCTCTCACCAAATACTGCGCTGCGAGCCGTAGCAGAACTGTGCTCCATTGGCAGCAGCATAAGTTGGCACAACTCTTTTTTTTTCTTGGTTACCAGGGATTGAACTCAGGGGCGCTCGACCACTGAGCCACACCCTCAGCCCTTTTTTGTATTTTATTTAGAGATAGAGGCCCACTGGGTTGCTTAGCACTTTGTGGTTGCTGAGGCTGGCTTTGAATTCTTAATCCTCCTGCCTCTGCCTCCCAAACTGCTGGGATTATAGACGTGTGCCACCATGCCCAACCGGTTGGTATAACTCTTTTGGAAAGTTATCTGCAAGTTTGTATCCAAAAATTTATAATTCACTTCAGCAATTTCACTTCCAAGAACCTATCAAAGGAATCAGTTCAAAATATGGAAAAATCCCTAAGCATAAAGATGTACTTCTTAGTGTTTTTAATCATGACGAAAAACTGGAAACCACTCAAATGCCCGTTGGTAGGGAAATGGGTACGGTGGTTATAATTCATCACGTTAGGGAACAACATGGTCATGAAGGCGAGTGCAAAGACTAGTTAATAATATAGGAAAATATGTAGTGTAGTGTTCACTAAGAAAAATAGAAGATAACAGTGTATGAAAGATATGATTGCAACTATGTCAATCATGCAAATGAAAAATATATGAATTCAGTATTTGAGTGATTATATTTAGGTTACATTTTGTTTTTTCTTCTTTTGCTAAATTCTCTGAAACTTTATATTATTTGATCAGTTTTAAAGCATAGCAAGTCTTAGTTTGGGAGGAGAGGATAACAAGAAAAGACAAAGCATGGAGCACATTTTTTTTAAAATTTTTTTTAGATATCAATAGACCTTTATTTTATTCATTTATTTATATGTGGTGCTGAAAATCGAACCCAGTGCCTCACACATGCTAGGCAAGCACTCTACCACTGAGCTCCAACCCCAGCCCAGGAGCACATATTTTTGGCAGCTGGGGCCCCTTGAAAGTTCTTTGGTACAGCAAGTGCCCCACAGAGTAAGGTCCAATTAGAAAACCAAGCTCAATCTTAGCCTTCATAGGAAAACAAAAACAAAAACAAAAAAAGAAAGAAAGAAAGAAAGAAAGAAAGAAAGAAAGAAAGAAAGAAAGAAAGAAAGAAAGAAAGAAAGAAAGAGAGAGAGAAAGAATTAAAATCCAACCAAAGACATCATATAAACCATTAGGCCACAGTTAGAATCACTGAGCAGTAGAGTAAGGGACTTTCAAGGTCATCAAACTTACCTCCATTGATTTCTCCCCAAATACACAAACGTAATTTTACAGAAAAGTAAGGCTCAGAAAGGCTAAGATAGTTGCTCAGAGTCAGCAAGTTAATGGTAGGACTCAACAAAAGTCCAAATTCTTTACCCCTAACTCACTATTCTTTCTCCAGCAGAGTTTGACTCAAGACAAAAAGAGCAAATTTTAGAAAGAATCTCAGAAGAAAATCTATTTTTAATAAAAATGTATTTGTTGTAAATAATAAACCAGAAAATATTTTCCCAAACCTATGTAATCTCCTTTTTAATTTTAATTGTAGCAGCAGTCTTATAAACTAGAAACTTTGACCAAAAAGAGAAAATCACATAAAATAATTGGCAAGGCCTAAGACTGTGCTCTATCTCTGGCCAAACAGAGGGGTACAGAGCCAAGTAGAAAAACAAAGCTAAACAGTAACATCTGGAAGGAAGTGTTCTCTCGCCAAGAACCCAACTACCCCCTGCAGAAGGAACCCACATCTCTCTGGAGCTGTGCGCTGTACCAGGCCTCAGCCTTGGCTGGTGCAAGCCACAGGTTCAGAGCCAGTTGCAGGACACGTCGCTCCAGCAAGGCGAGGCCACTGGGTGATGTGGGCCGGCAGGTGTGGCGGGCCTCTCTGAGCAGGTGCTCCAGGGCTTTGGGGATCGAGCCTGCCAGGCCGAGGGAAGGGTGGAACTCGAACAAATGAATGTTCTCCAAATCTGGGCTTGAAGAAGAGGAAAAATGAATGGTGATCTTATGCAACAAAGACATTTGAATTTTAGATTTTTAAAGACTAATGATGCGGGGGTGAGGGAGGAAAAAAATAACAGAATGAATCAAACACCATTACCCTATGTAAATGTATGATTACAAAATTGGTATGCCTCTACTTCATGTACAGAGAAACAAGATGTATCCTATTTGTTTACAATAAAAATTTAAAAAAAAAAAAAGACTAATGATGCAGCTTCTATAGGTCCGGAGCATTATAAAGAACTAGGAATTCAGAGGGACCTCAGAGGACATCCAAAGAACCTACTAGGTTACATACATGCTCTTTGCTTTAACATGAATGCTTTAGAAAGAAAGAAATAGGTATTATACTGAAAGTCCTAAAAGAATAAGATTATAGATGATCCTGGTGGTGTTGTGTGCCTACAGTCCCAGCGCTTGGGAGGATGAGGAAGGAGGATCACTTGAATCCAGGAGTGTAAAACCAGCCTGGGTGGCAGAGTGAAAGCCATCCCAAGAAAGAAAGAAGAAAAAAAAAAGTCAAGACTGTCAACCTTCCAGTAATCGATATCTAGTCAGAGATCTGAAAACAACATAAAATTTTAAAATAAATTTCATGGTTATTTTCTTGTTTTCAACTGAATTTTAATCCTCCCCTGCAAAAAAATGTTACTGGACAAAGACAATTTTTAAAAATTCTGTCTACAACTGCTGGACTCATTCGGACTTGTGGCAAGAATGTTATATTTCAGAAACAGAGGCCAGAAACAATAAAATGCTTATCTGTGAGTTATTATTACTTTGGAAATAAAGACTGTAGTACAAGCCATTTACATAGAACTGAAGGACATAAATGTTTCCCTTGAAACTCATGTAAATGGAATTCTTCTAGTCCTAGACCTTAAAAAAGACAGCCCCAAATCTGGAAAGGACTCTCATCAGACAAGTACCATTTGCATCTGAGACAATTCTGACAGGTTTTAGTATCCATATAACCTTAGCCTGTTCAGCCAAAAATCATTTCCTGAATGGTAGACATGCTGTATACACAGATGGAGTCTCAAGTTCATTACAATGAAGATATCAGTCTTGAGTAAGTACTGTGGAGAAAAGGCAGAGTTTTGCATATGAAACTCCCAGGGCTGTTTCTGAAGAAATTAGTTGAGACTCTCAGCTCTTAACTGCCACTGTACCCTTCCTATCCCCAAGATGATACCATAGCTCATAAGGGTAACTTCTTATATAACCCTAACCCTTTCTTGCAGACACCTTGCAGGAGCCTAGGGCCAGGTCTGTGCTCACAGTTGTGACCCCAGCTCCTGGTCCACTACCTGGTGCATGTAGGTGCTCAACAAGTATTTGTTGGATGTTGAGAGAAGCTAGACGATTTCTCCACCCATTTGAAGGTAGTGAAGAGACTTTGATCTATGGATACACAGATCAACTTGTGACTTCCACCCACTTCCCAGTTTCCTCTACCCTCGAAGACTTGTGGGGAGGAGAGAGGGAGGTGACCATTTGGAGGAGGTGACAAAATGTGCACTTTCTCTGAGTGGTCTCAAGAAACTGAACTCTGCTTCTTAAAGGGGTGAGTTCACAATAAATGTTGGTGAGGATGTGGTGGAAAAGATTCACTCATACATTGCAGGTGGGACTGCAAATTGGTGCAACTACTCTGTGAAGCAGTATGGAGATTCCTCAGTTATCCCAATCCTTGGTGTATATATACCAAAGGAATTAAAATCAGCATACTACAGTGATGCAGCCACTTCAATGTTTATAGCAGCTCAATTCACAATAGCCATAGTTGGTACCACAATAGCAGGCACCAACCGAGGTGCCTGCCCTTCAGCCAGATGAATGGATTAAGAAAATATGGGACATATACATAATGGAATATTACTCAGCCATAAAGAAGAATGAAATTATGGCATTTGCCAAAGACCAAATGTTCTCTGATATGTGGATGCTAACACATAATAAGGGAAGGAGGGAAGAATAGAAGTTCAGTGGATTAGACAAAGGGGAATTAAGAAAAGAGATGGGGATGGGGATGGGAATAGGAAAGACAGTAGAATGAATCAAACATAACTTTCCTATGTTCATATGTAAATACAGAACCAGTGAAACTCCACATCATGTACAACCACAAGAATGGGAAGTTACACTCCATGTATGTATGATATGGCAAAATGTACCCTACTGTCAAGTATATCTAAAAAGAACAAATATTTTTTTTTATTAAAAAAGGGGTGAGTTCAGAGGTTTCAGTAGAGACACTTGTTAGAAGAGAAAAATTCCTTTTGAAAAGCTTTTAAGCACATCTAATTCAGATATGTAGGTTTATGTGCATTTCAAGAGCAACTGCCTTTTCCTCAGGGACCTTACAAGGGAATGGTGATTCTGCACCCAATGACATGTTAAATCCCAGTCATTTAATCTTTATTATTTACAAAGCAAAGGGACATTCAATATTCAAGGGAATACCTTTTCCGTGGCTTTTATACATATATCTTTCAACTCCCCAAATACCTGAGAGGTACTTCCTAGAGTAATAGATTTAACACTATGCCCTTAATTAATCTACATTAAATGTAAAACGTAAAGACAACACCAACTTACCAGCTGTTATTGATGGAAATAAGTTGCTTACAAATTATGTTAAGGGGGAGTCCAAATTTATCTCGATCATCTGGACGATCATCTCGCCAGAGCCTCTGGACATACTCCCGCTGGCGCTCCATCTAAAGTGAGAAGAGTTAAACTTTGCCATGGATGTGAGTGATGAGCCTTGACATGAGAAGGACATCATCCCTTTGTGTGTCTTTATCATTTGACTGATTTTCACACAGACATTGTTGTGAAGACTCATTTGCAAAGAGACAGGCTGATCTCTCCTTCCGAGTCAAGGAAAGCACAGGCAACCAAGGTTAAGAGGCAAAAGAAAACTTCTTGATGTCAAATATGTCACTATTTGGAAAAAATTCTATCCTTTAATCTCCTACTTTTCCCTAGAGAATATACAATGGGATCATTTCTTTCGCTGTCCTAAAAATAGTCACAAAAATTTTAGACGTAATTTTATATAATAATGTCTTAAAAAGGTGTATCATTAATTCTTTCTCTACTGATAAGCTCTATGATCTAATAAAAACTGAGGTAATCAATTAACTGTAAATAGAATCGGAGACCTCCCTGTAAGACCACAGTTATGCCAGGAATTGGGTGCACCTGTACTCCCAATGACTCGGGAGGCTGAGGCAGGAGGATCGAAAGTTTGAGGCCAGCCTGGGCAACTTAGTAAGGCCTTAAGCAACTTAGCAAGACCCTGTATCAAAATTAAAAACAAAAAGGGCTGGGGGTGAGACTCAGTGATAGAGTGCCACTGGGTTCAATCTCTGGTATTGCAAAGAAGAAAGAAAAAAGAGACCCGAGTTATGCTGGGAATTCAGCAATGCAAATAAAATTTCGAACAAACATGCTAGAAAACCCAGATTCTGGACCCGCTGGAAGGAAAACATTATTTTCTGTATCGTGTTTTCCATCTTCTTTTCCCATATGCAATATTTAAAACCCTACTCACCTGATGGTTGAGGATGCCCTTCACTAGCTGCAGGTGAAGCCTCAGGCAGACACATTCGTCTTGGTAGGCCTTAATGAAATAAGGGTGGCTGAGATCAAACTTGGGGCGCCGGTGCATAATGTCAGTTATCACTTGTGCTAAGGCAAACCTCTCCTCAGGGTCCACCGTGTGCTGGTAGGCTTCAAAGTAACTATCAAGAAGCTGAAAATAAGGTTGATAGTCAGGAAACAGCAGAAACAGCCCTATGGGCCAGCAAGAAGGGAAGCCCCTTCCTGGGCTTTGGCAAGCTTCAGGGCCTCAGGAGGAGAGACACAGCTTTGAACCTCTGAATAGCCTGTGGCCCTGGTGGGGCAGATGCAGCACCAATACAAGCTGGTGTAGTGAGTAAATCTGCAAAAAAGTCAGGGAGGGCAAGGGAAAGAACGCTCACGCATGCTCCCTACCCCCACCCCACCCCAACTTTGGTACCAGAGATTGAACCCAGGGGAGCTTACCCACTGAGTCACAGCCCCAGACCTTTTACTTTTTATTTTGAAACAGGGTTTTGCTAAGTTGCTTAGGGCCTCATTAAGTTGCTGAGGCTGGCTTTGAATTGAATTTGATTCTCCTGCCTCCACCTCCGGTTGCTGGGATTACAGGTGTGCACCATGACGCCCTGCAGTACACATGCTTTGAGCCAGAATAACTAGACTTGACTTTGACCTTTGCTTTGTTTCTGGCCCCTCTTCCCCTGCTCTCCACAAGTAAAAGGGGGCAGGTTATATAATTAATAAAATAATTCTGCAATAATTATAAGCTCCAATGAGACAATGTATTCAAAGGTACTTCACTGAATGTTTACCACTCCTAGAAGCCCACCTGTCTGTTTGGCTCTTTCTATTCTTCCTTCCTTTCTGATACTGGGGTTGGAACCCAGGACACTTTGCCACTCAGCAACATCCCCAGTCCTTTTTATCCTTTTTTTTTTTTTTATTTTGAGACAGGGTCATGCTAAATTGCCCAGGCTGGCCTTAAACTTGTGATCCTCCTGCTTCAGCCTTCCTAGTTGCTGGATTACAGGGGTGCACCATTGCTCCTGGCCTCTGCCTAGTTACTTCTCCGTAATTCATTGCTCTTGTTTAAATGGTTTATAAGCCCTCCGGTTGTTTCTTTGGGTCTTCGCTTCCTTTCTCTGAAGGCCTTTATATGAGTACATAGTGAACACGTCTGTCTTTTGTCAGTGGGCTTTTCAGGGCCCAGGCACTGACTATAAGAGGGTAGAGGAGAAGGTCTTTCCTCCTCTGCAGAGGAGAGTTCAACACACTGGAAAGAACAGCACACTAGGAATCCAAGAGTGCTCTATTAAGAGATGCCCAGTATCTGAGGACCTGGTGCCAAGGCCCCAGAAGGGACAGCCTGAGGCACTTTATTTAATGTCTGACTTTAGGGGATACTTTTTGGGAAATATTGATCTAAGAAACTTTGGATCAGCCTTCATATGAAAAATAAAGCCCCAAAGGAGACTAAAAGCCCAGGCCATGGAAGGCACTCCATGGGCTAGAAACCTTCATATCACAAGTGTACAGAAAGAAATGAAGGAAAATGATCCCCTTGACTTTAGGTGAACCCGGGAATAACAAATCAAATAGGGTAATGATCTAAATGATCTTGTTCCACCCACCTCAGATCAACTGTAGAATAATATTCAATTATTAAATAGAAGAAGGAAAAACAGAAATGAAGCGAGAATGATCAGATGTGGTAAGAAGGGTGTCACCCAGTAGCCTCAGGAGGGGATTAGGAAAGAAACAATTACTTGTCTAATTCATTCTGGACTAACCTGAACCCTTCTGGCTGGGTCAGGTCAATCCCAGGAGCTGGTTTAAATAGTATTGATACTTCCTTGACCTGTTTTTAGACAAAGAGCCCAGTTGTTTGTTGATTTGGCAGGGGATGTCCATGGGGAATTGCAGGGAAAGCTCTTGCTGGTGACTTTAATCTGGTGAAGCCAGCTTGCATGCACATTACTGTTGACAAGGTTGTCAGGTTTGGTAAATAAAAATATAGGATATGCAGTCAAATTTGAGTTTCAGATAAATAATAAACACTTTCTAAAAGTGTAAGTATGTCTCAAATATTGCAGTATCTCATCTGGTGGCTCTAGTTGTTTAAATTGATAAGTCTTCTTCAAATTTGAGTTCAGCCCTGAGAAGTTCTCAGATGGACCCTTGTATAATTTTAGTATGAATTCTTTCCCAACAGGGGTAGGACATGATCTTTTTGCCTTGTAGGTTCTATTTATTATCTGTTTGTTAACTGGCCCATTTCCATTTAAATCTGGGCTGGTATTTGTCTAAGAAGTCTTCCCAGCCTGTCAAATGTCACCTGTGTGTGTCAAGGGCCAACTCGCCAGCAAAATAATATACTGTACACACTGATAGTAGGCATCAAATATTGGAGAAAAATAAGGAAATGAACAAAATGAATAATCTCATCCCTTACTGGGTTTATATTATTTTTACTTCACACTTCTTTTCTTTCTGGAATTTAAAAAATATTTTTTTTAATAGTGTTTTAGGTTAACTGAAAGTGCAAAACAGAATACCAATGGTAGGTACAACTTGTCACAGAATTCTTTTTTTTCTTTTCAAAGGCGTAATGCATGAAGATCTTTCAAGTGCTGCATATGCTAATTCAAATTATCCTCTAAGTGTATCCTTTGATGGCTGTAGAGAGAATTAGCAGAATATAGCATTACTTAGGAGCTGCTATAGCAGATACCTGGTTTCTCGTGTCCTTTAATCCACTAAAATTGACATTAGTTCTAATTTTACAAGTCTTCATATATAAAATGGTCATTTTAAGCATTTAAAATAACCCAATATGTTCAAGCAATTCTTTTTTTTAAATTTATTTTTATTGTAAACAAATGGGGTACAACTTGTTTCTCTGGTTGTACATGAAGTAGAAACATACCATTTGTGTAATCATACATTTACATAGGGTAATGGTGTTTGATTCATTCTGCCCCCATGTTCAAGCAATTCTTAAGTAGTGATACCAATATACTTAACAATCAAAAACAGCTGAGGAAACTTGGCAATGGAATCGGTACTGGGAGAACCAATTGCATTTGAGATAGAAGTCTGGCTTAGTCATTGAAAATAGACCCTTTGGACAGAACCTCTGGTGTGGAGGCCATATTTTATAGTGCTGGCACAGATAATTCAGTTTCTATGGGGAACTAATTCTCAGGATAGAAAGGAGGGAGATATTTTTAATGATTGTTTTGAATTAAAATAGTTTCATTTACCCTAGAAAGAACTAGTGAATAGTCCCAAGAGCTTAGCACAGAATGAACTGTATGTAAAAGTGAAAGATGGTTTGTTTTTCTCTCTCCTCTGTGCTTCTATTCTTCTGTTGCCCTTGAGTTCACAGGAGACGGAGAGGAATGGTAAGGGAAGGTAGGAGAGATGAGCAAAGGAAGAGAGTGGGGGCATTTAAAACTCAGGCCTAGACCAATAAATTTGCTGAGTTTAGAAGTTCTGTCTTGTTTACATTCAATACCGTCTTTCTAATTACTTAACTATGAGTCTAAATTTCTCATTTACTTAATTGATCAAAATAAGGTTCTAATTGGCAGTTAATGGTTGCAGACTAACTCATATAGGTCAGTTATCTTTGAAAAGAACATTTTTTGTTTGTTTTTATTTATTTATTTTCTTACAGACTGCATCATTTTTTCCCCAAGGCTCAAGACTTGCACCTTTTAAGCCCAGCCAGTTGTTTAGAAAATAAAAATAAAATATCGGGTGACCTACATCTCCATAAGTCATAGACCAGAGAGTAGATGAAATGGTAAACTATCTAGTCTAATAGAAAAACAATGCAAAGAAAACATTGCCCACTTCTGTATCTTCAGACCACATCACAGTGCACTGCAGTCTGGCTTCCAACCCCATAGCTCTTCTGAAAGAGTCCCACACAGCTGCCACTGACCCCCTGAGTGCTGACCCACAGTTTGGTTTTGAGGCGCCATCTTTCTCAATGGGCACTGAGCTCCATACCAGCAACCATCCTCCAGAACCCATCCTTTTCTAAGTAAAACTCTTTTTCCTGTTGGTTCTCATAATACCATTTCTTCCCTGCTTTTCTCCAACCTATTTGGCTACTCCTTGTTCCATGACTTGCCCCTTGAATCTTGAGTGTAGGTATTACCCCGGGGACCCACACAGACCACTCAAGCTTTTCCCACTTTTATGGATTCACTACTGTGGTTCAACTTCCACATTCATACCTCAACTCACAACTGCTACTGAGCTTCAAACCTACAGCTCCCTACAGGGCTGGGGTTGTAATTCTGGTAGAGCACTTGCCTAGCACATGAGAGGTCCTGGGGTAGATCCCCAGTACCACAAAGAAATAAAAAAATCAGTCTAGCCTATAACTCCCCACAAAACACTCACACCTATGTTTTAGCAAACCCCCTTAAATGCCTTGTGTCCTAGTCAATATTCCCTTCTTCTTTAAAGCCACCCTCCTTTCTCCTGTGTCCTGCTTCAGTTAAGAGCCTGCTCCCTAGAATAAAGGAACTTCGAATTGTACAGAGGGGAGTGAGGGGAGGGGATGGGAAGGATGGAAGATTGAGACAGACATTATTACCCTATATATTGTAAAATTTTTTTATCACTGTCAAAAAAATGATGAAAAACCTAAATAAATACAAGTTAAGATAAAAAAAAAAAAAAGAGCCTGCTCCCTGACCCCAAGGAAGTCCTAAAACCCACCCTTACTCCTCACTGTAATATTCAGACCTAGTCTTCAAATCCTGCCATTTCCACTTCAGAGTTTTCTCATATCTGCTCCTCTTTCCTGTTCTCACTGCTGCATCCTCAGTAGAAGTTCTCCTCCTAATTCTTTAGGTCACTATTGTAGTAACTTCTTTTTTCCAGGGACTTTCTATTCCTGTCATGAACAAAGCTACGATCCCACTGTCAGCTTTGGAAGTTCATCGATGGCTCATCTTTGCTTATAAGATAAACTTTTATTTTATTTTCTGTACTGGAGATTGAAACTAGAGGCACTTTACCACTGAGCTACATCCCCAGCCCTTTTTAATTTTTTTTGAGATAGGGTCTTACTAAGTTGCTGAGGCTAGCCTCAACTTGCAATCTTCCTGCTTCAGCCTCCTGAGTCACTGGGATTATAGGGGTGGGCCTCCATGCCTGCCTTAAGCTTTAAAACAGCACGAGTCTCAGGCCCTTCATAGTCTGCACGTAAAACACGTTTAGAAGGTTTCCCATCATGCCTTTACACCCTTGCCATAGCACTCTACCTTGGGTTCTAACGAGACAATCCCATGTTACAACTCTCTGGCACTGTAAGTGCTGTTTCATCTGCTTCGGAATCTTTTTTCTCTGCTGGACAGCTTACTCATAGTTTAATGACAAGATTAAATAGCTATTCTTCTGGGAAGACTTCCTGGCATTTCCTCCATTCCAACAGCCCCCACATAACATAAATCTCTCCCTCCACTGGGGGCCCCATGGTTATATGTCCCTAATGTCTGGAAGAGTATCTGGCAGAGTAAAAACTTAATGTTTGATGGATAAACTCCTAACAATTGGTGATTATCAAAAGAACTATTAATTCAAGCTAAGGACATAAATGAAGAGCAGAACATCTGCAGTGTTCCATTTATTATTGAGATAGGAGCCATTAATGATATGGTTAGTGGTTGAGTACCTTGCTATTTCACTGCTTTAAACTCCCCCTCATAACTTACTGCACTCAGCACTCCTTGCCCAATGGGTGTCACCCACCCACGAGTGGCATATACTTCTAAGGGCCATGATTGGGTCAGCCAGTTTGTCTTGTGTTTAGCAAAGTGAGCTTGTCCCTATGACTGGATAATGAGCATCAGAGGAATCATCATCCCTTCTCACTAAAAGCATATATATTACTAGAAAGGCCTAAATTACAAATTATAAAGACTTCAAACCAATTATGCCTCAAGATAAAGTGTTCTTCACATTTTATTTGTGTGACAAAGAACCAAAGAAAATTTCAACCCATATTTTTATAATCCACTGAGATTATTTACATAAAAATGTTTGCTTTATTGAAAACTTCACTGAAAGTCCCAGTGGGTTTAAAAGGA
This sequence comes from Sciurus vulgaris, assembly GCF_902686455.1. Taxonomy (NCBI): domain Eukaryota; kingdom Metazoa; phylum Chordata; class Mammalia; order Rodentia; family Sciuridae; genus Sciurus; species Sciurus vulgaris. The sequence continues at coordinate 55,523,337 of NC_136467.1, forward strand.
GGAGGAGGAAGAGGAGGAAAAGGAGGAGGAGGAGAAGGGGGAGGGGGAGGGAGGAGAAGTAAAGGGGCCAGGAAGAGGGAGGGAGGGAAGAAGGAAGAAAAGGGAGAAAGAGGGAGGGAGAGAGGGAAGGAAACAACTGAGTTTTATAAGAATGGTTTTTAACAGATGCTTTATTTTTAGGAAAAATACCTGGCATTTGTTTTCTAGGACAGCTACTTCCCATGTCCATATGTCATACAGAACAGCAAATCTGTCCACTCTTGCATGGGTCCATCCCCAGTCCTGGCCACTCTTTGACTTGCTGCCCTCTTTGTGACCTGGGAGAGCCGATGGGAATGATTAGAACCAGGACTTTCAAAGAAGCTGTTTCTATTAGAAATGTGCCTCTGGGATCACCAGCTGCATCTCAGAACTGGTCAAACTGAACCAGCCACCGGGATTCTTAAAAATGAGCTGAAGAACCAGACCCCGAAGTCATAGTTGTTGACTTCTGAGTCTACAGGAGTTTGGGGTTTTACTCTCTAATTTTAAAGAGTAAGTATAGTAATAAATAAAACCAAAATTCAGTTATGCTAAAATATCCTCGAACATACATTAAAGGCAGAACATATATTTTTTTTTTTTCCTTTTCAAAAGACTTGGTGGTTTAAAAAACTCAGTTTAATGTGCTATTTCCATTAATGTTAGCTAAATCAAAATTTTTTCAGGCAATGTTTTCAAGGTATTCCTTAAATGTTAATTACTAACTTAGGTCAATAAAGTTAAGTATTGCCATTATTCAGCTAATATTTTCACTATGTCAATGTTAGTTTTCACTGTCAGCATTGTTACTGCTTTAAAATTTTAAGTGACCTAGTGCAGAAGAAATGTTAGAAGGCAAGGAATTTTCAGCACTGAAGTCTAAATTGAATAGTTATCAAGTATATGATGGGTACTCAGCAAGTTAAAGATTTTGATCGGGAGCTTCTCTAGCGCCTGTTGAGAAAGCACTTCACGAATGGTGATAGATACTCATGGTAAAATGACTACTGACTAAGTAGTGGTTAAAATGACTACTGAGTGTTTCAATCAAATTAAATACTTAGCAGCTGGAAACAGTGGCATGGTATTATAAATTCATATGGACAAAAATGATGCGTTAATATGTAGGTTAGCCTGTAAAATGAAAAGCTGAGAGGTGAAATTAAATGTCCTGGAATGTTGGATGCCATCACTGCGTCCCATGATTCAGATACCAATGTCTTTGACAAGGACAGGACACAGAGTTCAACCCTTTGTTAACCTGATTCTGTCTGGGATCTGAGAAGCTAGTTGTCAAACATTCTTCAAGCAGCATTTTATAACTATATGAACATGAATTATCCTTAATTACAGTCTGTGCATATTACAAAATAACACAAACACTTGCTAAATTTCCCTGTAGGTGTTGCAATGTGTCTAGAAATTCTAAGCTCTTTCCAGACGTAATGCTAAGGCTATCATATTATTCTTAAAGAAATACTCTTACCTCATCTATTTCTAAAATTGGAAAGGAAGAGAGAATACAGATTATGGGTTACTTGATTACCCTGAGTAATGATTCCTCCCTCTGGTGCTTGTCTGGCATTTTCCTAGCCAGATCTTCTTGCATCCTAGTGGTTTCCTGTTAGGAACCCTGGGATGTCTCTGCTTCTAAATGCAGTTTCCTCAAGGTCAGTAACTTAGGGGAAAAAAAGGTGTTCATTTCACTTGTTTTCACTCTGCTTGCTTCAGGGCTCAGCACCACATCCTCTGTACCCAGTGGGTGACACAGAAATGCCCCTGGGCCACAGAGTCTAAACAACAGCAAGAATTACAACAGAGCCCTAAAAGAGTAGTCACAGTCTCTATCAGAAAGGGGGACTGAGCAGGGAACAGAACTTTTCTAAAGTGGGCATGTGTGAGGTGCAGGGATGGTATGTGCTTACCTAATGTGTAGATACCACTGGATAGGTGTTATTATGTTGGGGTAGAGAGCACTAATTAGGGTCATTAGGCGTTTTTGTCTGTTTGGCTAGTTGATTGGTTGGTTGATTGATTGATTACCAGGGATTGAACCCAGGGGCTCTCAACCACTGAGCCACATCCCCAGCCCTTCTTATTTTTTTATTTTTTATTTTGAGACAGGGTGTCGCTAAGTTGCTCAGGGCCTTGCTAAGTTGCTGAGGATGGCTTTGAACTCATGATCCTCCTGCCTCAGCCTCCCAAGCTGCTGGGATCATAGGCCAGTGCCACGGTTCCTGGCATGGTCAGTTGATTTTTTTAAATGTGACTTCTTACCTTTTTCTTTCTCAATGTAATGGCTGGCCACGAGCAGCAACTCTGCCTCGAGTTCCTCCAGATCCCTCAAGGCTTCATCGTACATGACACGCACCCCTTGCTGGTCCTGGGTGTGGATACAGCCGGCTTCTGTGCTATATAGGTCGTCCTCATTCTTCACGTCGGAGAACTCCATGAACTGGACACTGTGAACCTGGGAAAGAAAGCCAAGTTCAGAAGTTCCTTGAAAAGGGAGAGCTATATTTTGCAGCCCAAATGGACCAAGCAGCAGGTCTCTACTCCCACACATGGGCTGTTAGCATGGAGCTGCAAACATTCTGAACGTATAAAAAGCTGTATACAGATAAAAATAGATGGACAAAGAATGTCAGTGGGCAGAGGCAGTTGCTGGGGCAGGAACTGGTTGATTAATTCATTTTTTTTCTGATAAATTTAAGAGCAACTAGAAAAGGGCAGCCACTTGAGCCTAGGGTTACAAGTAGTCTCTGGATGCTGGGTTCAGTGGTGCATACCTGAAATTCCAGGGACTTGGGAGGCTGAGGCAGGAGGATCGTAAGTTCAAGGCCAGCCTGGGCAACTTAGTGAGACCCTATCTCAAATTTTAAAAAAGCGGGGGGCCAGGTGGTGGCTAGGGATGAATTATGTGATAGAATGCTCCAGGGTTTAATTCTCAGAAACACACACACACATGATGGTGATCTCTGAAGTCAAAGGGCCTCTTTCAACCAGTCACTTGGCTTATCTTAGCCCCCATTCCCTTATCTGTAAGATGGGGACAGTAGAGACATCACACACTACCATAGTTGTGGGGAGTGCCACTACACAGTCAAGGCACTTGGAATCCATAAAGGTCAGCTGTTAAAAAAATATGTTTGGGGCTGGGGATATAGCTTGCATGCACAAGGCCCTGAGTTCAATCTCCAGCACCACACACACACACACACACACACACACACACACACACACACACACACACAATGTTTGTTTTAATTCTATGAACAAACTTTTAAATGAATTAGCACAGTCTCATGTCTTAGTAATGTACTGGGTTGATAGTGTCCCTCCAAATTCATATCCACCTGTGAATGAGACCTTATTTGCAAAAAGAGCCTGTGCAAATACAAGTTAAACTGAGGTCATACTGGATTAGGGTGGGATACCAATAAATGGTGTCCCTACAAAAAGAGGAACATTGGGAAGACAGACTCTTAGGGGAGAAGGTCATGTGAAGACATTAGCACTATGCATCTGTAGGTCAAAGAGGGCCAAGGATTGACAAGGACTGAGAACAACTACCAGAAGCTAGAAGAGATGAGAAAGCATGGTCCTGCCCACACCTTGATTTTGGACTTGTGTCCTCCAGAACTGTGGCGGAATATATTTCGGTTGTGAGCCACTCAATTTGTGGCACTTTGTTATGACAGCCCTAGGAAACTAGGATAAGTAAGGGGTATTCTGATCATAATGTTATTTTTCTTAGAAAATGGAGGATCTGTTGCTTCCTGGGAATCCTCATCTAATAATAATTCTCATTAGTTTCAAACTTCTCTACTCAATCCTCTGAACTCACCCCCTCCTGTGCCCAGTCTCCCCTCCTCCCAGCAGAAGCCTCCCACACACTCCTCCTCTGCTCCCTTCCTTCTCTCCTCCTTCCTTCTCCTAAGGCCATTGCCTCCTCATGCTTTGAGTGCCACTCCTTGCACCTCAGAAGCATCCCTTCTCAGTAGCTAACTCTTCTCAGAGGGAGTCTTCCTGATCAACGATGAAGCATGCTCACATCCCTCCTATTTTAAAACATCCTCACACACTTCCTGGTTCCTGCTCCCTCTCTCCTCCCTGCATGGCCTAACCTCTCAAGATAGTATCTCTACTCTCTGTCTTTACTTCCTCACCTACTTCTCAACCCATTTCCATCTGGCCCCTGGCCCCGTGCAGCCACTAAAACCACTCTGCCAGAGACCAACACTGACCTTCGCTCTACCTCCTCCAGACTTCTCCAGGCATTTTCCATCTCTCAGAGCAGTTGACCCGGTCCAGTACCCTCAGCACTCTGCTTCCTGACTCACTCCCTTCTCTGGGCACCTGGGACTCCACATTCTCTGGATTTGACCAACTTTCCAGCCGTTCTTTCTCTGATGCCCTTTGGTGTCCTTTTCTCCAATCAAGTCATTAAGCAATAGTCATACTCAAGATCCAGGCCCAGGGCCCGTCTTTTTCCCCATACTCCCTGGGAAATGGCGTACACTTTCCCACCTTTAGACCATATGCTTCCCAATTCATAGCTGAAATCCAGACCTCCCAGAGTTCCAGACCCACATATCCAACCACCTGTTTCTGGCATCTCTAAAGGTCCCTCGATTTTAACATGATTGAACAGTGCCATCTTCCCCCCAAACCTGGGCCGTCTCTAGCCCAGTTTAATAAGCCACACCATTACCCATCCACTTGCTCTGGCAGGATCATTCCTGACATCTCTCTGCCTCCCGCTACCTGTCCAATCTATCCCCAAGTTTTGCTGGTTTTACTTCCCATCGCTCAAATTCACCCACTTCTTTCCATCTCCATTCTCATCACCCTAGTCTAAGCTGTTGTTATCTTTCACAAGGACAAGACAAAGAGGTTCAAAGCTGATCTGGCCTGCTAATTGGTCTATCTTGTCCCCTCCGGCCTAGACTTTCCTTCCTCTCCCTGTTATTCACTGCTGGCAGAGGATCTTTTAGAAATGCAATTCTGATTATGTCATCCTCCTTTCCCCTGTATCAGCCCAGAAAGGCTCCCCATTACTCAGAGTAAAGCAACTCCTTAACAGGACATGTATGGTCTAGCCCAAGACTATGTCCCTAGTACAGTGCCTCTCAGCTAATGGTGAGTTTGACCTTCAGAGGACCTTCAGTCATATCTGAAGATATTTTGAGTTGTCACAACTTAGGGGGAGGTGCTACTGGCATCAAGTGAGTAGAGGCCAGTGATGCTGCTAAATATTCTGAAACACATAAAACAACTGACAATAATGAATTATCAGGCCCAAATGTCAACAGTGCTAAAGTGGAGAAACCGAACTAGATCCATTTTGCATTGCTTTCCACCTAGCTTGCTTTGTCTTGGCCACTCATGTCTTTTGTTTCTTGAAGGTATCATGCCCTCTCTGGACACATGTCCTCTGCACTGCTGTCCCTACTCTGTGGAAAGGTCTCTCTGTCCCCTGTGTCAGCTAAGGTCTCCATCTTCCCGCCTCAGTTCAACCATCACTTCAGAGGCACCTCCTCCTCTCCTCAGGACCTGCAAGTACCTCCACATCTCTTTTTTTGAGGCATTTATCAATATTGCTATTTTACACTTATTTGTGCTATTTTGGGCCAATATTTGTCTCACCCACTGGACTATAAAATACTATGAGATTAAGTAACATGCCCACCTTCATTCATCATCGTATTCCTGTTGCTTTAGCAGAGACTACCACACAGTAGGCACTTTGAAAATACTTGTAAAAAAATATTTTTGCACGTAGGTTTCTTAAAGTCTATGATTTATGATCTCTACCTACACTTTAAAAATATATCAGTCAAAAATTCTGTGCTTTATTCTTATAAATTCTGACTTTATGCCACTATACCCTAATATTAAACATTCTCTATGAGGGTTATCATGATCAGAGTAGAAAGCACTTCTTGGGAGACAAAAATAAATCTTATTCTCTTTACATATAAAGCATAGATAGATGCATCATACATAAACAAATATATGGTATATCTCTGGTATTAACATTTTTTAGAGAATGGTGATTGGGGGAAAGTGTCTAAAAAGTGTATTTGTGGGGGGGAGCCATAATGGAAGAAAAGTTAAGAAACATAGGCCCATGTTTTTAAGATTATGTGTGTGTGTGTGTGTGTGTGTGTGTGTGTAAAATACACAGAGAATAAAATTTACCATCTTAACATTTTTAAGTGTACAATTCAACGGCACTAAATGCATTTATACACATGTGCAAACATCATCGTCCCAAACTTTTTTATCTTATAAGATTGAAAATCTGTATTCACTAAACAAAAACTCCCCTTCTCCCACTCCCCCCAGTCTCTGGAAACCATCATTCCACTCTCTGTTTCTATGAATTGGACTACTCCAAGCATCTCATATAAATGGACTTTGCAGTATTTATCTCTTGTGATTGGTTTGTTTTACTGAATAAAGTGTTCTCCAAGTTCATGCATGTTGTAGCACATCAGAATTTCATTCCTGTTTAAAGCTTACTTATATTCCATAATATGCATAAGTTACATATTGTTTATTCATTCATTCATTGATGGATACTTGGGGTATTTCCAATTATGGCTATTGTAAATAATGCTACTATGAACATAGGTGTACAAATACCTGAATTCTAGCTGTCAATTCTTTTGAATATATAACCAGAAGTAGAATTGCTGGATCACATGGTAATTCTATTTTTAATTTTTTGAGGAAGCTCCAGATCATTTTCCACAGGAGTTGCACCATTTTACATTTTAACCAATAGTGCCTGGGCTTCTAATTTGTCCTGGTCAACACTTATTATTTTCAAGGGGTTTGTTTGTTTGTTTTGTGTTACTGGGGAGCGTTGAAGTCAGGGCCTTGTACATGTTAGCAAGTTCTCTCACTGAGCTATATCCCAACCCTTTTTTATCCCTAACCCTTTTTTATTTTATTTTGAGACAGGGTCTCACTAAGTTGCCCAACCTGACCTTGAACTTAGGATCCTCCTGCATCAGCCTCCTGAGTAACGCGGGTTACAGGTATCTACCTCCATGTCTGGCTCTTTTCAGGATTTTTTTCATATTTAATTTATATTTTAAAAAACATTATCCTGATTTTCTAAGTTGTTATTCATGAGTAATTTAAACTATGGAACCAGTGCTCCCAACTTTTGGTCCCAAGTCTATTTATTTATTTATTTATTTATTCATTCATTCATTCATTCATTCATTCATTCATTCATTTATTTATTTTGCATTGCTGGGAATTGAACCCAGGGCTTGTGCTTGCAAAGCAGCACTTTACCAACTGAGCTATATCCCCAGCCCCCTATTTATTCTTATGACATAAAAACTTTGCTAAATAATGAGTTGTTGGATAGAATATAATAATCTATATATTTTAAGCAGTAATATCTTGGTTCTCCATTAATCTGTCAATGGACTTATACATATAGCATCATCTATTATACAAATACAGGAACCCTTCTGGAAACATTACAAACAGGGTAGATTATTTTTGGCTTAGATAGTTAACTGCCAATATCAGAAAGATGGACAAGGACTCTCTCTGAGTCCATATGGTTCCATGGTTCTATGGATCTACAATTAGTTTTTATGTCCTGTAAAGTTCTAGGTTCTCAGTCACTGAAGTAGAAAGTTAGAAATTTTCCAATTAATAAAAACATAAGCATTTCTAAATAACTGCTATCATTCACACTCTTTCATCAAAAGTTTATTTCTTAGTTAAGCATTCCTCTAGCAGGTTGTGATTTTTGTTTTGCTTTGTTTTTTGTTAATTTTTTTTTAAAAAAGCATTCTTTTTTTTTTTAACCTTTATTTGTTTATTTATTTTTATGTGGTGCTGAGATTCAAACCCAGTGCCTCACACGTGCTCTGCAAGCGCTCCACCACTGAGCCACAACCCCAGCCCCACTTTTTGCTATTTTTAAGTCATAAATTTTTATATAATTAGGAGCTTCCTTCAATTAAAAGTTGTAAAGTTAAATTAGTGATTTTTACAAAAATGATTAGTACCTGAGTATCAGTGGAAAACAGAAAAAAAATAAAAGTCAGGAAAATGAGATGTTGCAAATAAAAATTAGCAGTTTTCTTAGGTTTATGAATTACCATGTTGGATCCTACTAGCATTTAGCTCCTGTCTCTTGTTATGCAAAGTAGGCTCTCCTTTAGGAGAAAAAGGGACAACTTAATGTGTTATGCTTTATCTACTACTCTGGAAAAGACCTTTTCCAGTGTTCTTGTACAGGGGAAATTGTAAGACTTTAAAGAAATAGCTATTGAATTGAGTTCTGAAGCTGAGGGAGAGCATTAGTATTGTCCAGATGCTGGTTCTAACGCTGTTGTCTATTTAAATCCTCATTTTCCAGCTCTTCCCACACATGCTCCTTTGTTCAAACCCTTTCAAAGGCACACATATTCTTTCTCTTTTTGCTGTGCTTTGCTCTTTTGCTCCCCCCTCCCCTGTCTTAGAAATGTGCACTTGTGTCCACAGGAGATCCACTTTGAAGACCAAACAGCCAAATTGCTTCATGCAGGGTTATGGTTCAGTCACTATAATGTTTCCTTACTTCCTTTTTAACTTTTCCACGGTCCCATGAAAGACCCTCCTTCTAAAGGTTTTGTGGTCTACAGAGTTGATCCTTCAATATTATGCTTGGAGGAGTGGCAGGAAGGAGAGGGCAATAATTATCTGAGTAAGAAATAATATGACCTTTGGAATGATTCATATGTGTTTTTCAGTCTGAAAATTAACTGATGCCAAGATTACTATTTGCTGAAAAAAGGAACTACAGGAAAATTGGTGGCCCATCATTGACTTCTCTCCCTAGTGGCTACTGCCAACACTTGTTCATGTGTATTTTAGGCCTTTGGCAGTATAAACACTGCTGTATCTGACTAGCTTTCTTTTCCTTAATCATCTTGTATTAATGTAATAGTAGTTCAGCCTAAGAATCCAATCAAAATTGGTTGATAAATGACTCAATTATTTGGCTACAATCTTTTACAAAGAAGATCAAAGAGATCTTCTATCTGACTCTCCCCCCTAGTTTGCAGAGTATAATATTGTTATTATAACTAGTTGTTCTGCTTTTGGACAGAACTTTCATGTATGGTCCTTTTGTAATCTCACAACCATTCTGTTAGGGGCAGAATCTTTCTTCTGTCAAATATTTGTTAAATACCTACTACGTGTAAGATACATATCCAACTCTCGGCTTCCTTTTGCTGCCTGCCCCAGTCAGCAAGCATGTCAGACTTTTCAGATCCTAAACTGAGATTCTGATCTTCCCCTAAAATCTGCTCCAATCATATCTCAGTTGATTGTGACTCCAAACTCCCAAGTGCTCAGGTCAAAACTTTGGAATCAATCTTGACTTCTCTGCCTGGAAATCATGCTAGTTGCACCTTTCAAATAGACTCATATGTTACTTAATAATGAGGATGTGTTCTAATGTGTCCTTAGGTGATTTTGTTGCTGTCTGAACATCATAGAATGTACTTACACACACCTAGATAGTATAGCCTGATACATATATGGAATAGCTTATTACTCCTAGGCTCTAAACCTGTATACCATGTTACTGTACTGAATATCTATGTATCTAAAAATATAAAAAGAGGTTTGCTCACATTCCCATCACCACAAACTCATAAATAATGCATTGCACCATGCCATTACAATTACTGTGATCTCACTAGGTAATAGGAAACTTTCAACTTATAGGAACAACTTTTTGGGACTACCATTGTATTGCAATTGGTCATTGATCAAAATGTGGTTATGCAGTGCATAACCACAGTTATGGTCAGGTTTGATTAATGCAATAGCCTCCTAATTAGTCTCCCTATGCCAGCTCTAAGTATCTCTGCCTATTCCTACTACAGCAGCATGAATGTTAAAATATAAGTCAAGGCTGGGCACTGTGGTTCACACCTGTAATCCCAGCAGCTAGGGAGGCTGAGGCAGGAAGATCAAAGTTAGAAGCCAGGTTCAGCAACTTAGCGAGACCTTAAGCAACTTAATAAGACCCTGTCTCAAAATCAAAAATATAAAGGACTGAGGATGTGGCTCAGTGGTTAAGCAGCCCTGGGTTCAATCCCCCATACCAAAAATAAATAAATAAATAAAAATCACTCATCACTCTTCTGCTTAAAACTCTTCAGGGACTCCCCTTCCCACTCAAAGTCAAAGCCAAGTTCCACACAGTGGTCCACAAGCTCCTAGAAAATCTCCCCCATATCTCTAGCTTTATCACTTACTGCTTTGCCCTTCATCCACTCCAGTCCCTCTGAACTTCTTGCTGGTCCTACAACCCTGCTGGCCTCAGTCCTGCCTCAGGACCTATACATTGGTTATCCTCTCTGCCTGGCACTCTTTTCCCAGGTGCTCATGTGGGTTGCTTCCTGAATTTCTTCAGGTCTTTCCTCAAACAGTCCCTTCTCCATAAGACCTTCCCTGACCACCCTCCTTAAAACCACAACAACCCCTCACCCCTTACACCGGCCTCCGCTCTCCTTTTCTACATAGCTTTTCTCCACAGTAGCTATTACCATCTTTCTTAGTCCACAAAGGCTAGGTAATTCTGATAAACACAGCAAAGTTCAGTAGCCTAACAATGAAAATGAATTTCTCATTTATGTGAAGGCCACTGAAGAACCAAGGCTCTAGGCTGCCACCTTCTAGCAGCAATACCGGGATCCAGGATGTTCTCATCTTGTGATGTGATCATTTCAACTTGTGCCTTCCACTGGCTAAAGCAGAAGAGAGCCAGAGGGTATGCACCAGCTCCTGAGTGCTTTGGACTGAACTGACGTAGGCCATTTCTGCTCACAGCCCATTGACTAGTCATAAGCCACATCCAATTGCAAGGGCTAGAAAGTCCAGGACAGTTTTGGTGCCAAACCACTGACATTCTGCATGTTATTTATTTAATGTTTGTCTCTCTCCACAAGGTAAGTCCCATGATAGCAGGAATTTATACCAGTTATGTTCACCGCTGTATCCCAAGTGCCCAGTACATTTAATAGACAGAATATTTGTGGAATGAATGATGGACTCACAACTTGAGAGAACAGATAAGCTAACAGTCAAGCCGGCCATATGCTGAGTGCTATGACGGAGGTAGATTAAGGGAAGAAGCACTCAGCTCTGCACAGAGATGTCAAGGAAGGGTTCCTGGAGAGGAGATATTTGAATGAACTCTTGAGTCACAGTAGGCATGTACCAAGGAGAAAGGAAGCCAGAGGGACCCAGAGATGTAAATAGTTCTGCCTATTCCAAGGAAGTCCAGACCCAGTTTTGTGACATGGAAGTTTTGGGACAGTTCAGGTCCCAGAGGTTGGCAGGGGCCAGATTGTGCTCAGCCTTGTAAATGTCACCAAGGAGCCTGGACTTTATCTTGTGAGAAACAGGAAACCCATGTAGGATTTCAAGCAAGAAAATAAGCGGGATTACATTTAGGCAAAGATCCCAGAGAAATTTACAAAGCAATGAGGAGAGACATTCTCCTATTTAAAATTCTTCTGTTCCCCACCAATCTTGGAATTGGTCCCACATCCTAACGAGAGCCTGGCCTTCACGGTCTGGTCCACTCTTCTCTGCAGGCTCACCTCCCACCACTTCCTCACAACATCCTTTTTGATCAGCACACCAGGTCCCAGCAGATCCTTAATACCACATGGACCACGAGACTCCATACCTGAGGAGTCAAGCTCAAGGTCAAACAGCCAGAATTTGCTGCCTCTCATTTGGGACTCTTTCTACTACATGCTTTTAAGTAGGTTAATAAAGCAGCAAAGTGTCCATGACAGATTTTAAGTGCCTTCTTTTTTCTGTATTACTGTGGAGCGAGCAGTCTTTAATATTAGCCCAAGACTTTCCTTGTGGGATCAAGCGCACTGGGTAAAGGGAAAGAGGCCAGGGAAGGGGTCTTCATCTTGAAAGCTCCTCTCATGTCTGGTAAGCCCAGGGGTCTTGCTCCCAGCAACTTTGTCCGGGCTCAGTGAGATCAACCCAGTGGATTAGCATCTGCCCTTCTCTTTGCCTCCGTGGAAAAATCACACAAGTCAGGGCTGGATATCCTGGTATAAATGCTGACAAGGCCACACCCACAGAAAGTAGCTAAACCACATGGTCCCATTAAAGTCTCTGACAGAGGTCTTGAGTGTCTCACACTGAAGTAATAACAGCTGGTATCTTTTGGGATAATGTTATTCCTATCATGTATGAGAAAATAGGAAGGGAATATTTCATTACTCTGAGAAACTTTTCTTACAATCAGTGGGGCAGGATAATATTTATCTCCCTTCTTTATTTCTACTCTTCACCCTCATCCCAGAACAAAGAGGCACAGGGCTCTTTGGCAAGAATTTTTTTAAAAAAATCAATTAGCATAATAACATATCATAGCTGTGGTAAGATTAGTAAGAAAAGGATGTGTTTGTTTTACATGGGTTTGTTTTGGGAATTGAACCCAGGGGTGCTTAACCACTGAACCACATCCCCAGCCCTTTTTATATTTTTATTTAGAGACAGGGTCTCATCAAGTTGCTCAGTGCCTTGCTAAGTTGCTGAGGCTGACTTTGAACTGGAAATTCTCCTGCCTCAGCCTCCCAAGCCTCTGGGATTATAGGCATGCAACACCACGCTTGGCTGTAGGTTTGTTTTAAAGTGCCTTAACCTTCCTCTCTGGTTCCACTGAGGTATGAGCTGGCAGGGCTTAATGAGCTAGGATCAAGAGAGGAGGGCAGAGAAGCCATATGGTAGAGGGGTGAGGGGAGATTGGAGACATCAGTGTATGGTAGGGATAGAAATTTGGGGTGCTTGTTAGGGAAAAAGATAAAACAGGGAAGGCTGTCCTGGGTATGAGTGAAGGTAGGATTCAAAGTGATTGGGTAGCAAAGCTTAACTGTTTAAGATAGTAACCTTAGTCACATGTGGCCATTAAATCTTGAAATGTGACTTGGAGTCCAAATGTGCTTTCTGTATTAAACATGACCAGGTTTTGAAGACTCGGTACAAAAAAATGTGAAGTATCTCCTCATTGATTCCTTAGTGAAAGAACTTAGAGAGACCCTGTTTCAAACTAAAAAGGTCTGAGGACAGAGTTCAATGGTAGAGTGCCCCTGGGTTCAATCCCCAGCACCCACCCTACCACCACCAAATATAAGTTCATGTGTTTCTTTGCACATTTTTTAATGTGACTACTGGAATTTTTTTAATTGCGTGTTGCTCGCACTTGCTCCTGCACAGTGCTGCTCTTGCCTGCACGTAGAAGCAACGGGTCACAGTAAGGCTTCACACCCTTCCGGATATGACAGACACACTAGCTTAGAATATGACTTGTTTGGTAATTAAGTAGGTTTTATTTTTCATATTTGTCACTGCCAAACAGTGTCTTTTAAGAGTACTAAATTCATATTAAACTCCATCTTCAGGAATAAACTTTCTAGAGATTGAGATAGAAATTTTGCAAGAGACTTTACAAAAGTCCACCGAGTTGTAAAAATGCTCAACTTTGTTTCCAAATAAAAGAACTTAATATACATTTTATCTTACTAATTTCTTTTTGTTCCATGGATTGCATCCAGGGGCACTTAACCACTGAGCCACATCCCCAGACCTTTTAATGTTTTATTTTGAGACAGGGTCTTGCTAAGTTACTGAGGCTGACCTCAAACTTGTAATCCTCCTACCTCAGCCTCTGAGGTCACTGGAATTACAAGAATTCACCACCATGCCTGGTTCTAGGATTGAAATTTTAAAGAGGTTATAGAAAAAAATATGTTCAAGAGACATCAAAAGCATGAAAGGGCAAACAGACTTTTTGAAAGAATAGAAGATTTTTTTGGTTCAAGTTTTTTTAATTTTTCTCTACTTTTTAAAATAATCCTATTTTACATTCAGGGATTAGAAAACAGCAAAGGGTCAAAATGGTCCCTCTAGCAATGCAAGGAGAAACTTGTAAGAGCTTCTTTGTAAGAACATGAGTTTCTCAGGCCAGGAAAAGAGATAGAGCACTAAGTGCTCTGTTCGCTGTCAGTCAACAATTCGGCAGCTCAACCTTTCCTTCCATGATGGCCTCAGAGCTGCTCTTAGGGTGCTCTCTGCCTGGCTCGTGCTCTCAAGTGGACACTGCATTTTACTGTGGTTAGAAACTTATTTTCCCTTTTACTACAATTAAAAAAAGAAAAACAAAAACAAAACAAAAACCATATGCCTAAGAATCACCCCACCACTCCGTCATATTAACTGATTTGAACCTCAAGAAAAAGGTGACTTGGGAGACAGGACAGTCAAGGAAGAAAAACTCACAGTGAAGCACCTCACCTTGTGCTCGGCAGGTGTCCCATGGACATAGTAGTGAGCTCCCAGGCCTTGCAAACAGCCCAAGCCTCCTTTTGTTATATTTACCCAGGAACTATCTTCCATGGTTGGGACTAGTTTCCCTGAAACCAGGGTAAGACCTGAAGTACTGATTGTCAACGTTCGCTCAACAGATCTGAAGTAGTTTAGAATTCCCAGGCAGGTGTGCTGAAACAAAGAAAAAACAGAATCAGGACCCTGCCCTTTGCCTTGCCAAACCCTACAGTGGAACTTGATGAGATGACAGGGTGGCAGGTCAACACTCCAGTGGAGAAAGGAACATACTACCCAAGAAAGGGGTTGGTTTCATGTTTAAAAATAAAAAATAAAATAAAATAAAATAAATTAAAAAAAAAAAAAAGGAGAGAGAGAGAGAAGAAGAAGAAAAAAGAAAAAGAGCTAAAGCACAGACATGCATTGCTACTGAAGAGCCAAGAGCCCCCTTCCTAGACAACCAGACATTTCTGATACCTGCAACCAGTGTGGCAGCCCATCCACATACCTGCAGCGACCTGATTCGCAGGTGGCGCAGACACAGAAAGGACAAGTAGGCCCCTTTCATTAAGACGGGGTTCCCATCACTGAGCTCAGCTCCATCATCCAAGCCCAGCAGTTGTAGGGCCATTGCATAGTTGTACCTTTAGTAAGCAGGAGAAATGTGATCAATTCTTTCCCTCTCAAGGCAGTTCAAAAATTCACATGCACCAAATCCAAGTCATTTTATTTAACATAAGGAAATATCACAATAGCCACCCTTTAAAAATGCACTGGAGAGGAAATAATTACCCTGTGTATAAATATAAAAAGAAATCTCTCTTAGCAATTACTCTCATTAAAAGGAGTCCTAGGGTGAAACACTAATTTAGCTGTCTGACCTGTTTTAACAGTCTTGCTTTCATTCCAACTTCAAATATTTTTGAGTTAACATGTAAGCTACATATTAATCAGCCACTCGATTTTTCCCAAAATTTCTAATTCATTTTCTGAGTCACCAATAAAATGATTTATGGTTTAATTTTACCCTGTCTCTTTTTCCTGCTTGAGAGGCCCATCAGCACATTGACTGAGACTTATTTGTGTTAGTTCATTTTCATTTTGTTCCATTGAAAGGTCATTCTCCTTCATATTTACATTCTATCAAAAAAATAGCATTAGTTTAATTATATAAAACATTTGCAAGATTATTAACAAAATAATAACAGGTTATTATAAAATTAAACCTCAGGATCCAAGCATATTTAGAAGCATTAGTGGAACAGTCCCTTGATCCATTTCAACCTGACATATGAGAAGCTAGACTTCTACAATAAATTAGAGGGTCACTATTTTTACTAGCTAAGCCAAGTCTGTTTTATGAAAATATTCAGAGTTTATAGCAGCCACCCCACTCCTTGCTTTTGCATGATTCACTTTATAAAAAGTCAATACATTTTGCAAGAATATATGTGTCTGGAACCTTGTACCTCTGTTCTTAAAGAGAGATCAATGGATCTAAACCTTCCTCCTACCCATTAGCTATATGATTCAGTCATTTAAATTCTTACACCTGTTTCCACATTTGTCAAATGCCTGACTGTGGGAAATGATGATACATTGGTGTGAGAATTGAATGATACAAAGTGCAGAAATCCTCCTACTTAGTGCCCGGCACTTAAGAGGTCCTCAGAATACTAGTTTCTCCTCCGTAAATGGCAGTTGTCAGCCAGACCTGCAGGATCTGTCATGGAATTCATGGTTTGCACTTCCAGTCATCTTTTCTGATGCTGAGAAGGATGCTGTCATACGCAGGGGCCCCGGGGCAAACCGTGGAGAAGGTGATGTCTGTGGTCTGCCCCTGGCCCCTAGACAGCCTCTTCTTAGTTGCTCTCTGCCTGTCCCTGGGAGTGCACTCTATTCTCACAAAGCACACTCTTTCACAGTGGCACTGATCCCCACATAAATACGGAGTGGCAATGACTAAGATTGGAAACCTCTTCTCTGGATTACTTATATTCTAATAATTGATTCTCAGAATTTAAACAAGTCCTGTAGCTGAAACTACAGGTTGTTCCCTAGCATCTCTTTCTCTCTTTTTCTACAATTGAATGTCTATCTTGGCATTTGGTCATTCAGATAAAGACAGCATTTCTGTGAGTTAAAAATAATAATAAGAAGAAAATAGCTTTTCCAAGCCTCTCTCTCTCTCTAGGTGTAGCCACGTGACCAATGGAATGGGGAAATGCGCCATGCTGCATCTTCCAGGAATATCCCCATGAGGCAGCTTGCCCACCCCCATCCTCCATCTGGCTTAGAACATGAAGGTGACAGCGGGAGCTCCATCTCAGGCCAGATATGGACCTCTAGCATGGAGGCCACATTTGTTGGGACTCTGGGACAAACGGATTTGAGCTGCCTAAGGACTCCAAGAACCAGAGCTGCCATGCCAGCTCTGTACTTCCTACACCTAGATGTTCATCTGAAGGCAAGAAAGAGAAATTTCCATCTAGAGGATTAAAGATAATCTGCCATTTTGTTTTACTACAACCAACAGCCAAACCTAATTTTCACTGATATGGTCTTCAGTACTCTGAAGATAGACTACGAGGCTTTGTGACTGGCCGTGGGGAAGGACAATTTGGATAGGGACCATAGGAAGAACAGGTGAGAGAGAATGTTGGTTGGTTATCACTGAGTGGTTGCCCAATCTGCCCGTGGGCAGAGCCAGGGCCTGGGTGTCCCAGGTCAGTGTACACATCAGTGTATCCCTGGGTGAATATATCACAGCCCTAGGACTGTGACATGGTACACGCCTGTTCCTAAAAACAGAAACACAAGATCATCATCCCAACAGGAAGAAAATCTCTATTTAAAAAAAAAAAAAAAAAACTGCATGAAAGCATACACTCTATGAGGGGAGCTGAAATTTTACAATTCTCTGAGTTTGCAGGGAGAGGGCCCCTCTGGAGCCTTTTGCCTGCAGCCCTGTGGTGTGCTCAGGCTGCAGTTCAGCATTGACCCATGTGGTCTCAGAGGGAAAACTCTGAGCCACATCCTTTCTCTGATGGGATTGTAACTTTTTCAGCTGCTTCTAAAATTACCCAGAATTACATAGGAAAGAGCAGAAAGTGACATCAAGTGACAATCAAAGACGTTTGAAGGAATGAACTAACCGCAAAAGTACTGTCTAAACAGCAGACTGCCAGGAAGAAAGGAAGGGGGCACAGACAGGCTGGGAGGAGGAAAAGGAGATAGCCCAACATCCTCCAGGAAGAGGGAACCAACCACAGCCATGGAAGGAAACTGCTTTGGAAATACCGAAAACCTGGGAGTGTAATCCCCTCAGGAAGGGAGACAGGGCAGGTAAGCAGCAAGCTGCCCCGAATCCAGAATGTCAACACCTGTGCTCACTCTTCCTTCCTGAGTAGATTTACCTTTGACCTTTATTGACCTTCACCCTGCCTGTGGCTGGATCTTTGCCAGCATGACCAAGTTCATGTTTTTTCAGTTCTGAGATTTCCACTGATTGCAAATATAATTTCCTTCTGGGAAATTGGCAGAGACAGAGGGCAGGGAAGTTGGATAGGAGGAATAAAAGGAAAAATAAGTCTATTACATACTTCCCCATCCCCAAAATGTCTCCACAATTTAATGCATGTTTATCCACGGACAAAAATAATAGGATATATATAGAATGTTAACAATACTGTTGTTATTTTAATTTTTTTTTTTTTTTTTTTTTTTTGTGGTGCTTGGGATTTGAACCCAGGGCCTTGTGCTTGCAAAGCAAGCACTCTGTCAACTGAGCTATATCCCCAGCCCTACTGTTGTTATTTTAAGTGATAAAATAATGGTTGATTTTTTTTCTTCCTTTCTCATAATTTTCTATATTTTTCACATTTTCTATGATAAATACATGCCAAGATTATCAGAAAATAGTTGTTTTTAAAAGTAAATGTCCTATTGAGCCTGGATATGGTATTTCTGCCACTTTACCACTTACTCCATAAGGTTAAGAAATAGTGACTGATTTAAACCATACACTTAAAAATACCATTAATAGTAGACTATAATGTCCAAACATAGCCATTTTAACAAACAAGTGCTTTCTTAGTGGTATGGCTTGGATGTGAGGTGTCCCCCAAAAGCTTATGTGTGAGATAATGCAAGAGGGTTCAGAGAAGAAATGATCGTGTTACAAAGCCTTAACCCAATCAGTGAATTAATCTCCTCATAGGGATTAATTGAGTGCTAACTGAAGGCAGGTAGGGTGGTGCTGGAGGAGGTGGGGCATTGGGGGTGTGGCTTTGGGGTATATATTTTGTACCTGGGGAGTGGAGTCTCTCTGTTTCCTGTTCATCATGTGAGTTGCTTCCCTGTGCTATATGCTTCCTCCATGATGTTCTGCCTCACCTCGAACCCCAAGGAGAGAATCTGGCTGTCCATGAACTAAGACCTCTAAAACTGTGAGTCGCCTAATAAACTTGTCCTCCTCTACAGTTGTGCTGGTAGGATCTTGTAGTTATAGTGGAGAAAAAGCTGACTGAAACACTTAGGGAATGACATGGGACACAACCAACTTTATCTAACAGATTACAGCCTCGGCAGGATGCACACAGACCTCACCAGCCTATTCCTTGTCCTGACCAGGACAATGCCTAAATATGTTTTCTTTTATTTTCAAAGGAAAATAAATAGCTTACAGCCCATTTTGACCAGAATTAGCTTATTTTAGTTATACCTTATCTTTAATTAATAATTGTAGATTTTAATTTTTTTCTATATTCCCCAAGCCCAGATCTGTTAGTAACTAAAGAATTAAAATTGTGCTGGAAAAGAAGGGCCAACCTTCATTCAAAGCCTAATTTGAAATGTGATGGAAACATTACAAACACTATCAAGTTCAGATAAACATCTCCAGTGTTTATTCACAATGGATGTAGGAAACAGGAATCCCCATAAGTTGTTAGTGGGGTAAATGGTTAAGCAAACTTAGCAGGATCCAGGTAAATTTTTGTATGTATTCTGTGATTCAGAAAATCCACCTTTAAATATCTACTCTAAAGAAACACATATATAAGAAAGTTCAGTAGGCCTGCGTTTTATTAGAAGAAATTGGCAGCTACTTTCCATGAAGATGGCTGTCAAATCTGTGACAGCTATAAAATATTATATAGGCTTTAAAAAGAGCATCAGGGACCAATCTTCAAGACACATTGTTGCACAAAAAAAGCAAGTTACGGACAGACATTCTCATGGTATGACATATCTTTATACAGAAAACTGAAATGAAATTATTCTCTCTATATTTTTATGGGAATATACACATGCATGTAAATGCATTGAAAAGGCTGGAAGCAATGATAGTGTTTACCTCTGGGAGATGGAATAAAAAGCAACACATGGGAATAGGGGGATCAAAGAGGAATTTAACTCTTCAGTTCTCTTTTCAACTTTTATAAGGGTGAGGGGTTTATGGGAACTCTTTGTACTACCTTTGAAACATTTCTGTAAGTGAAGAATTTGTTTATTACTGCTGTAGTTTAAAATTGTTATTTTTTTAAATTCCTTAAAAAGAAAAAAGGTCACCATATAGAGAAACCTGGCCAACACCACCATCTGAACCATGTGAACAAAATTAGCTTGACTAGTGACGAGTCATGTTGATTTCCTGTTCCCTGATGTGATGTGATGAAGGGTATTTTGTCTCTGTCATACTCTTTTGCCTAAACCCATAACCCGAGCATAACCATGAGAAAAACATCAGAAAAAAATCACATCCAAGATCTATTAGTTGCTGGGGTAGAACTCCTAAAGACTGTCAAGGTCACAGTGAATGAAGACTAAGAAACTATTACAGACCAGAGGAGACTAGGGACATGTGATTAAATGCAATGAATCCCGGAGCAGGAAAGGAAATATTAATGAAAAAAAATTGGTGAAATCCAAACGAAGTCTAGTTTAGTTAACAGTCATGCACCAATGTTTGTTCTTTAGGTGTGACAAATGTACCGTCGTGACGTAAGATGTTAATGACAGGCAAAACTGGGTGTATACAGGAACTCTTTGTCTCACCTTGACAACTTTTCTGTAAATATCAAACTATAGCAAAATAAAACGTTTATTAAAAAATAAAAACCCTAAAGAAAAGTTACTGGTGAACAGCATTCGCCTGGAATGGATCAGAAGTTGTCCTGTTTGCGTCGTGGGGATTACATTCTCCCGTAGCTGTCAAAATGGACAGTCTGATGAGATTTGCTTTCCTTTGGGCAGAAGGCGCTTAAGAAAGTTCTTTGTCATGGGATATTGGCTGCCTCTTGCCAGCTCAGAACCAGAATGCTGACCAGCATGCAGGTGCTAAACTTGGTACTGAACTGCCACATGCTTGTAAAACAGTAACTGAGCTTTAAAAGGCAGGGCCACATTCCTGTGCCTCCTCCTAGCTGCCACTTTACTTTTGCTTAATCCTAATCTCATCTGACTAGTATTCAACATTCAGAATGACAACACGCTACCTCTGGGGCTCTGATACAGTGTAAAGTGACAGAAATGCTTGAAGAGGTCACACATTATCACCCATAGGAAAATGGAAACGAAGGTTGAAAACTTTGGTTGTTTCCTCAGAGCTGTCTTTTCTTTTCTTTTTTTTTTTTTTTTTTCTGTGCCAGGAATTGAACCCAGGGTCACTTAACCACGGAGTCACATCCCTAGCCCTTTTTATTTATTTTGACACAGGGTCTCACAAAGTTGCTTAGGGTTTTGTTAATTTGCTGAGGCTGACCTCGAACTTGTGAGCCTCCTGCATCAGCCTCCAGAGCTGCTGGAATTACAGGCATGCACCACTGAGCCTGGCTCAGAGCTGCCCTTCGTAAAACCAGTGCTATTTTCTGTTCCCTGCTTAGAAAGCTCTTCTCCAGACTGTTGTCATACCAGCTGCTTCTCATTCATTAGATTTCAGCTCAAATTCCTCCTCTGCCTCTACCAAGAGACCTCGTTTGCCCTCTATCAAAGCATGTCCCCTCCACCCATTGTTTTCTGCCTTTGTGGTTTCTTTGTGGCATTCACAAATTAAGAGATACAGATTTACTTCTTTGTTCACTCATTTACTGAATGTTGCTCCCAGGGGCAAGGATGGGTCTGGGTCTGTTTCATTTCCTGCGCTCAGCTTAATTCCTGGTGAAAAGGTAGTATCCCAGTAACAATTGCTGAAGGAATGAATGGGTGAGACCAATATGTAGGGTGATTCGTGTTCCTTATCTGTCTCCCTCGTGCCCCACCTCTGGAATCTGGAAATGTACAGGTATTTATAGACTCTTTCTGGTCTATTTACCATAAAAGTCAACTTAAAAATATAACGTTTAAATTTTTCTCCTTTTGATCAATTCCAAGAACAACATTTATGTCCATAAACAGTAAGAGCAAGTGGTTTTCTTTCTCTCTTCTTTCCTCCTTTTTTTTTGAATGTTTGGGCATCTGCCTTCAACAACACAGACTGAGTGCATCTCTTTGGTACCTGACTTTCCAAACCCTCTGCCAGGGGAAGAAAGCAGTAACAAAGAAAGGAGCATCAGTTCTCCCTCCACTGTGTGGCTGGGAAAGGGCAATCCGGAACCTTCCCACCTCATTCCAACCATGGCCTCTCGCACTGTCACCCTAACTGGGTGTTCCTGCCACTCAACACCTATCTGAGACCTCATATCCTGAAGTCACCGTGAACCTTCTGCTCTTCACTGGCATGGAGGCCCCCTTTTTGTCCCCTAAGTGCTCATGGACCCTCCTAAACTCAGTGACTTGGCTGGCCAGGCAACACCCTGGATCCTATTGCTTCTCCTCAATTTCAAACATGAAACGCTTTATACAACTCCATTTTCCTTTGCCTCCCACCTCTTCCTGACTCCTGTTCCCCTCCTTTAGTTCCCATGAGCCCCCCAGGAGTTGAACTCCTCCTACTCTCTCAGCCAATGAGGAAAATGGCCCTCAGACATTATTATCAGGACTTTCTGGGTAAAGGATGATTATTACAGCAGCGTCAGAAGCAAACTGTCCAAGACCCTAGAAGCAGAGAGATTGTTCAGAGTTACCAAGGGCTGACTCTTCCTCTTCCTTCCTTCTCCACTACCCTCCACCTTCACAGTTCAGCTCAGTAAGTTGGGGCATAAGTGGTTTAAAATACCCCTTTGTTAGTAAAAGTTCTTCCTGAATGGTGACATATACCTCAGTGCAAAGTGCCAATGGTATAAGAAAAGTGTGGCTATTTATTTAACTCTGAGCAGAAGGCTAAAAGTGTCGCTGGTGGTTGCATGACCCAGCAGGGAATTTGGGGGCCAGGGAGATAAATGCTGCCTCTGTTCCTGACCTGTATGACTAACTCATTTCTCATTAGATTCTCTAGATCACATTCGAACAGGTTTAAAAGTTGCTCAGGAGTGTTGTGTTTGTGTGCGCATGCGTGTGCTCATGCGTTTGCTTGCAGCCACTCTGTACCTCACTTGAGCCCCATCTCACTCTCACTCTCACTCTCCCCATCCCCATCCTGGGAAGATAGGCCAGGAGACGACTCCTCTCTCTAGCACTCTACTCATCAACTTCCCCACACCTTTGACTTTATACAATTTTCAGTTACTCTACAATTATTGGGGTAGAAAGTAATAGAAGTTGTGGAAAATAGGCTTCCTACAAATTCATGTCCTCTTGCTTTAAGTGGGGCCTCTTGGCTATGTGCTTATCTGTATATTCTTCTCTCTCTGATGGTCCTGTGGCTGTCCCCATAGTGACCCACCTCCCCCACAGGCCATTCTGACCTTCCACCTCACTAATGCAGACAAACTCGCCCCCTCTTTCTCTGATAGCCAGGACCAGGTATAAGTGCCTGCATCTTACCTTTTTGCACCTAGAATTTCTCTATCTTTTTCACTTCAAGGCAAGTGATATCATTCTCCCTTTCTCAAAATCATTCCTCTACCTGGTTTCTTCATCCTGTCTCTTCCTTCTCCCCCAGGGTCATCTGTTTCTCCATTTCCCCCTTTCATTTCTTCCATCTCTTCTCTATTTCTCCTTCCTCACAGACCATGTTAAGTAAGCAAATGACATGAAACTCTTCCCTTAGAGTAACAAATAAATAATAGCA
The DNA here is from genome assembly GCF_902686455.1 of Sciurus vulgaris. NCBI lineage: Eukaryota > Metazoa > Chordata > Mammalia > Rodentia > Sciuridae > Sciurus > Sciurus vulgaris. The sequence continues at coordinate 55,546,858 of NC_136467.1, forward strand.
GGTTATACCTTCAAAAATACATGGTGGCATTGTGAAGACAAATGCCTACTAGCTTTGTGCAGAGACTTCCTTTCACTGCCAAACTTCATGTCCATCCTACACAGCAGCTACCTGACTGACTTCCTTGCCTTCAGTCTCTCCCTCCATGAATCTAACTCACAACCAACTGCCATATGAATCCTCCTAAAAATTATGCTTTTATATACATCAATTTCCTTACAGGATTAAGCACAAATTCCTTCACCTGGGACTTATGGGCATATTCACAACTTACTTTTGTTTATGTCTCTCCCAGAAAAAAAAGGTCTCGCCACTAATTTCCACATGAACTTTCTACTCCACCAACTGGACTGGAACACACGCCATATTTCCTCTGCATCATTGTTTGTGGTGTCCCTCCTCAAATGTACCCCTCACTCTTTCCCCACTGCTTGCCTAAGCTCTGCTCTTCCTTCGAGCCTGGCTCATTTCCCTCTCCTCCAAGAGGCTTTCCCCACTAGCACCAGCACAGAGGGGACCACTCCCCTCCAAACACTCTCAAAATTTAATAACCGCCCAGCTCACTGGGGGTCAATCATTAGGCTGTGCGGTCTTTCATTGGTATCGATCAGCTGCAGTCTATGTCCTGATAGAGACATGTTATATTATAACTTCTTATATTCCTCTTTTCGAGTAGTACTTAATCTTTCTTATAATGAAAATAAGCCTGGCTAGGTGATAGAGCTTTTCATAAGTGGGTCACAGAAAAACCATTAAAGAACATTTCTCAGGTCTGCAAACTGGTGTAAAGTTGAACAGAAGGACATATTGATTATTTCTTCATCTGGTACCTGGTAGAGGTTGACGTTGCTATAAATGCTGTCCCAGATTTGGTCATAGTTGCACTGAGGCAAACTCTGGGAAGACGTGAAAGATGGACGATCCCGAGACAGCATGATTGTCTTCCCAGCGTGATCCTGGAGCACTTGAATTACTCGCATGGGGTTAGAGATCTTAGGTAGAACAGGAGGCGAAGGAATTGTTAGAGAAACACTTTCCCCTTCGTCTTAGCTGGAATTTGGTTACACACCCACAGACAAGAAAGAAATCCTAGGTGGGACTTCGTTCAATTAAAAATAGCATTAAATCCAAGTGTCATGATTACTCAAACATGTTCGTTCACTCAACACCATCAACATTCAAATATGCATAGCAACTCATTTAAAATTCTGTGACAACCTCCAAGATAGTATCAGGTAGCATTCCCACAAGTGTTGTGACACCAATGAAATAATATCACCCATCAGCTCTGGGTGCAAACTACGTCCACCTCAAGGAAACTGCTATGAGATGGAGGAGGAGCAGCAGAGAAGCATAAGGAGAAATCAGGCTTTATAAAGACTTAGACCTGGGCTGGAATCCTGATTTTTCTACCCAGAGCAGTGTATGCCAACCTAACAAGAAGCCTGGTGATCTCTCGTGCCAGATTCTAAAGGCAAAGAATTGAATAATGGCCACAGAATTGAACATCAACCTCAGCAATACAGGTATCACTGTATCATTTTAGTATCATAAAGAACCTCAAAAATCTCAGAAAATAACAAATCTGAGATTGTGGCAAAATTGGAATCTTGTACACTGTTGGTGGGATTATAAAATGGCCTAACTGCGGAAAGCATTATGGAGCTTCCTCAAAAAATTACAAATAGAATTAGCATTTGATTCAGCTATGTTATTTCTGGGTGTATATCCAAAAGAATTGAAAGCAAGATCTCAAAGAGATATTTGTACAACTTCTAGCAGTTATTCACAGTAGCCATGAGGTGAAGGCAACCTAAATGTACATCAAGGGGTGAGAGGATAAATAAAACATGGCACACATTTACAAGAGGATATTATTCAGCCTTAAAAAAGAAGGAAATTTTGACCCATGTTCCAACATGGATGAATCTTGAAGACATTGTGCTAAGTGAAATGTTAGTCACAAAAAGACAAATTCTGCATGATTCCACTTATATGAAGTATCTAAAGTCATCGAGTTCATAGAAACGGAAAGGAGATGATGGTTGCCAAGAGTTGGGAGGAGTGGGAAATGGGGTATTGTTAAATGGGTCTAGAGTTTGTTTTGAAAGATGAAAGAGTTCTGGAGATCTGCTCACAACAATGTCAGTACATTTAACTCTACAGAACTGTATGCTTAAAATGATTAAATTTTATGTTAACTATTTTTACCATCATTATAAAGATCATTTAATCCAATATTTGCATTTCACAGATAAGGAAACTAAGGCTCAAAGAGGTTACATAACTGACTGTAGACCAATATCATAGAGACTCGATGATAAATTTGTGCTAAATCTACCTCTTTTGACAATTTTTATTCTCTACTAAAAGTTAACAGGATTTTTAAAGCTTGACAGATTAGAAAGTTCCAAATAAAGCCTTCACCATGCTAACATTTTTAAAAGGGAAAGAAATTTCCTTTTTTCATTATTTTTGAGAATGGATCTTATCTACAAGAGGACATAGTTATTTTCTTACCTTCAAAAACTTTGCTTGGAGTTGCATTAATACATCTATTCTTCTCCTTTCTTTTAGTTTGGCCAGCATCTTCTTTTGCCAAGGATCACATTTTGGTTTGATCTAATGGACAAATATGTTTACATAAAGTTGCAACGTAACAGTATGGTTCTCAGTAAAGTTGTGGGGCTGGGGAGATAGCTCAGTTGGTAGAGTGCTTGCCTCGCAAGCACAAGGCCCTGGGTTCAATCCCCAGCACCGCAAAAAAAAAAAAAGTTACTACAAGAATTGAGTGAGAGAATAAAGTGCTTGTACTTAGCACTTCCCAAAATCATCTTATTCAATCTTCTTACTTATGTGTTTCTTATAAAGTGTGCATCTCCAGCCCCAACAGTCATGCCCAAAAGAGGATTTACTCAATAATAATTTTCAACTAAAAAGTTGGATTTACACAAGTCAATTACATCTTTGGGCATTATTCATTGTTTTTTCCAAGTATTGGAGATCATTAACCCTAAGAAGGAAGTTTGGACCAAATGGAGTGTGGCATAGGTATCTGGAACTTCCAGAGGAGGCACATCAGCATGGCTAACATCACATAGGCAGGCAAAGAGCTGGGAGGCCTGGTACACAAGGCCAGATTCTCTGTGTGGTCTCCCCTCAGCAATTTTTGGGGAACACTGAGGAGAAGGGGCAACAGGGCAGATAGACCAGGTGCTGCCATGTTGCCTGGCCTGTTTAGAGGAACATTTTGTGACACTGCTGACATCACTGATGGGTGACTGTCACCACAGGCCCCCTCACCTTTATAAATGAAGTCCAGTTGGCTCTCTTTTTCAGGGCTCTAGGTGGTCCTGACAAACTCAAATTCTCTGCTTTAGCTATCCCAGCCTCATAGTCTGGAAACATTTGCATTCTCTGTTGCTCCATGAAGATGCTTTGAAATTTTTGGAAAACCTAAACGAGATTAAGAAGAGAGAAATGGAGCCCAGAAAAAGTCTCAGATGATATGTAATTTCAAAAAACAGCTACTGATTATCTTTGAAATAGTCCTAGAGTTGAACTGATTCATAAAACAGGACTCTGATAGTAATAGGACCTTACATGGACATTCCTGTGTGGTGCCCGCACAGTCAGCTCCTTACCACAACTGTGCTTGTGTCACTTATCCTGAATGACTGCTGCAAAGACTGGAAATGCATTGTAATATTTATTTATGTGTATTTTGAGTTGGGCCCTAAATGTGAGAAGTACATTGTTCACATCTGGAAATATTTTCACTTTTTATGACCTAGTAAAATAGAAAATCCAAGGGTTGAGTAAATCCTACTCTCAGAAGCCTGACTGGGATGTTACTAGAAAGAAGAGTCCAGATGCTAGAACCTGTTAAAACTTTTTAAAGCACCTTGGCCTTCACATCTCCCTTCCAGATGGAGGCTGCAAATGGTTTCTCTAACATGACTTCCTACTACCAAAGTGCTGAGCACTTCTTCCTTCCTTCTCCTGAGTGACCCAGGCCCACTGGCCCTGTGATGGCACCCTATCAGTGCATTGGCCAAATGCATAGTGACATGCTCACTACATGGTGATGGTTGCACAACAGTATAGATATTCTTAATACCACTGAACCATAATCCTTAAAATGTTTAAAATGTCAAATTTTATGTTATATGTATTTTACCACACATGCACACGAACACAAACACACACGTACGAACACTCACACAAAGAACCTACCATGGTGCAGGCACATACTAAGATCCCAACAATGGTTTCTGAAGTGAGTGAGCAAGTTTGTGAGTTACAGAGCTGAATATTCTTCCAGTTCATGCTGGTGCCTCTGTGGTTGTCCAATACTGTTGCCCCTAGTCACATGGTGACTTTTATCATTTAATTGTGGATTAGTTAAGATTAAATAAACTTACAAATTTAGTTCCTCCATTGCAGTAGCCACATTCCAAGAGCCAGTAACCATAAGTGACTAGTGGTTAACTTACAGGACAGAACCGCCAACAAACTCATCACTGGGAAGTTCAGCAAGACAGTGCTAGACTAGGACTACATTGCAAATTTTTCTTAGAGGGCCAGATAGTAAGTATTTTAGTCTTTACAGACCATGGGGACTCTGTTGCAATTCAACTGTTGTAGTGAAAGCAGCCATAGATAATACATAAATGAATAGGCATGATTATACAATAGTCTGAACATTTATGAGCCTACATGATCTGTGTGTTGAAATCCTATTCTCCAAAGTCCTCATGAATAGCATTAGTGCCACATAAAAAAGCCCAGAGAGACCCTGGTCTTTCTACCATGTGAAGACACAACAGAAAGGCACCATCCATGAACCAGAAAACAGGCCCTCACCAGGCACTGAATCTACCTTGATCTTGGACTTCTCAGTCTCCAACACTGTAAGAAATATATTCTTTTCATATATAAGCCACCCAATTTATGGCATTTTGTCATAGCCATCTGAATGGGCTGAGGCAGCCGTATTTCATAAAGCTTTATTTTAGAAAAACAGGTGGTGGGTGGTAGTCTTTGGGTTTGCTGACCTGACCCTGCTCTAGGGACATTGAAGTACCAGAATAAACGATATCTAAACATAAGAACTTTTCCTACACAAAAATGTTGTAATTTGATTGATTAGCTTGGGAGCACAGTTAACATTTCACATAATATCATTATAAGAAAATCAAATGGCAGCTATCACCACATGGAGGAGACAAGTCGTCCTTTGGAACAAGGCTGCTTTGTTGGAGTGCCCAGCTGGCCTGTGTCCTCTTGTTTTTCATTGATAATAGTCTACTGTGCTACAATTTTTATTACTTATTTTGTTCTTTTTAAACACTATCTTAACCCTATTCTGTGTTTTGCCAGTCATAACACTTGGTGATAATAAGGCTAAGGACACGCCCTAGAAGCACTCTGTGAGGACAATGCTGCTGGTGACATGAACAGAAAAACAGAAACTAAAACATCATCACCTTCAAAGAAACCGGAGGAATGTGACACCATTGGTTTCACTGAACTGGGTTACATACAAGTGGAAATAATCCTGGTAAAATGATGCAGAACAAATATAAATGAGGGCAACTTCAAGGTCAAACAAATGGCGAGAGAGGAGAAAGTGGCACTTGTCACGTGCAGAACATTCACAAACATTCAGATTTGATTTTTGCTCAGTTGGATCAGTCCATTTATTACTTTATCTAGTAAACATATACACTTGCAAATAATATCAGCTAGAACTAGAAAATTATTTTTATTGCCAAAACATTTGCTGAAAAGATTTGTTATGTCTGATGCTCTTCACCCATACTCCTATTTTCCCCTTTGCAACAAACTTTAGCATGGCTTTTGAAGACATGAGTTCCTTTTTCAGGGAATACAACAGTGCGTTACAGCAGAGAAGACTGTGTGACTTTAAACATCACTACACGATGTACACTTTGTGGACTATAAAGCATTTTGTCACTAAGGAGAGTACACATTCTGAGCATCGGAGGGCTTTAGACACTTGATGACTCTACTATGCAAATGTGCCAAATCTACATTTTTATTATCTACTACAGGCTGTACCCTAGCTTTTTCTTTAAATTCTGCAGAAAAAAATAAATCCTACAATTCCTCTAGGTTTGCTATTGGAGGGTTCCATTCCTCTTATGGAAAGCAAGTTTTTCCTAACTGCTAACCTAAATGTCACCTTTTACTACTTTATCATTCTTGAAACAATTGTTGGCAGTATAAATATGCAACTTGGTGGCAAGTACTGTTTTTTCCTTTCATGGACATCTAGATTTATTAAAAGTACATCAAGTACCAAGGAAAAAAGTTCCATTTCCTTCGCAGAGTCCTTTAGCTCCTCCAGATCGTATGGGATATGGAAGTGGGAGAGCAGGAGCCTCAGCTGAGGTTTCAATTCTCCTGTTTCTGTTGTGTGTTGGGGCAGGATGAAGCCAGCATCTGTTCTCATTGCCCCTGAAAAAGATCCAAAATCAAGAGCATGAAGGCCAGTGAATACCCGAGGGCCCACAGAAGGGTACAACCAGGAGACCACACATCAACCCAGTTCTCACAGAAGCTTCCAGCTGAGGTCCAGGAGCAACACTTTGCTTTTATAGGGAAGGAGGGAGTTAGAGGTGGAATCTCAGAGGGCCCTTGGAGATAGCTGAAGGTGGGACCTCTTCTGCTCCTTGGTGGGGCCATTCTGGCTCCTTGCCCAACCTTCTCTGCCACAATTTATAGTCAGCACCACACTTAGTCAGGTGTATCGACAAGTCCTTGGAGCTCCGTTTCTGCAGGAGAGAGCCAGGACTCCTCACATCTCACAGGCTGCAGGAGGAACCCAACAGACCTTCAGGAAATAACTTAGTGGAAGCATCCCTGTCTAGAGCTTCTTGTGGCAAATGAATTATATCACTTAAAAATTAATTAACAGGGCTGGAGACATAGAGACATAGCTCAGTTGATAGAGTGCTTACTTTCCATGCACAAGGCCCTGGGTTCAATCCCCAGCACCACAAAAATAAATAAATAAATAAATAAGTAATAATAATAATAATAATAATAATAATAATAATTAACAAATTAGAAGAAGGTGAGAGCTTTTACCTTCTTTTACCTAGTTCCTACTCAACTCTAAGGACCCAGCTAGAATTCCCCACCTCCATCTTCAAGAAAACTTCTGAGATCCCCTCAACTGAGGTTGGCTGCCTTTTCCAGGTGCTCCTGGGACATTTTGTACACACCCTAAGCAAGAATGTTACTTTGAGTTGCATCAGGTTTCTTGACCATCTATAACACGAGATAAGACCAGGAAGTCTATAGTTAATTGATTCTGATGAGTAAATTATTTTAGAATTGTGGATATTAAAACTGAACTACAGCCAGGCGTGGTGGCACATGCCTGTAATCCCAGCAGCTCGGGAGGCTGAGGCAGAGGATTGAGAGTTCAAAGTCAGCCTCAGCAAAATTGAGGTGCTAAGCAACTCAGTGAGACCCTGTCTCTAAATAAAATACAAAATAGGGTTGGGGATGTGGTTCAGTGGTTGAGTGTCCCTGAGTTCAATCCCTGGTAACAAAAAAACAAAAGACAAATAAATAAAACAACAACTGAACTATAAGTAAATTGAGGAACAAGGAAGTGAAATGAAATGCAGGCCTAGATGAGCATGACAGAAACAACCCTAGAGCCCAGATCTCTTGACATCAAGTCCATTGTTTCCTTTCTCTTAATCTGTGAATTATAAAAATCAAAATGTTTAAGGGAAGTGGTTAGCATTTTTCCTCATCAGAAAATATAAAATTAACACTTGTTTATTAGGAAGATAATAACTTTTGATACATAGAAAAAAATTTTGCAAGATCATGGGACAAAATGGCACATGCTCAAAAACATAATCTTTTTCCTCCACATTACCCTTGGGGAAAGAAGACTAATTTCTTACCTGAAAAGCTGGTATCCACAAGGTCAGAAAATGCAGGATCCTGGATGCCAGGGTCCATGTCATTGACACAGACCTTTTCATTTTCCTGACCAGCCTCAGGGTCTTGGTTGTCAGCTGGACTCAGCACTTTGGAGATGGGCAAATACTGGAGGACCTACAGAAGGTCACAACCAAGAAGCCACACATCAACCCAATTCTCATGGAAGCTTCCAGACTTAGGTTCAGGAACAGCACTTTGCTTTGATAGGGAAGGGGGGAGATAGAGATGGAACCTGCTCAATAGTAAGGAACTAAATTTGGAAATGGGAAACCTAGTGTTGTTACCAACTCCAAGTGATCTTAACCTCCAGTCAGTTCTACACTGATCACATACCCAGAATGGACAAAGCACTGTGAGGCACTAAGTATATAAAGAGAAATAAGGTGGGGAACCACCTCAGAATTCACATTTTGGTGGAAGACCCAGATGGATGAGCAGATGTTCATACCACCATGTTAGTGGGGAGAGGTATCAGAGGTGAAGCCCACAGTGACTGACTGGACATGAAAAAGAAGTGAAGTCAGGTGGTGGCCAGGTTTCTGATTTGGGCAAATCAGTGGATGGCAGTGTCACTGAGATAAAGAGGAAAGGAGTAAGAAATGATTTAGACAAACAATAATCTTTCTAAAATGGAAATGTAATCATGTAACTCTTTTGTGACCCTCTAGCCTGAGTTAGGCCCTCTCCTCTGCCTCTCTCTACCCTGTACTTACTTAGTTTACTCTGCTTACCCTATCGCATTTCAGTAAAAGTTTACTTGCCCTACCTGCCTGGGACCTCATTACCTTTCCACATTTTGCTGTGTGGCCTAGGACAATTACCTGGCACTGATTAGACCCTCATTAAATATTACTAACAAAGTGAACCTAGATTGAAGAGCATAAATCTTGAACAAAATGATGAAAACAGGAAGTTACAGAGTGAATGTGAAATAGTAAAGAAAGCTAAATTAATGCAGTGATTTCAACAGAGCAAAGTTTTAAAATCATTCCAGTGACTCACTGCTTTCCTGTCCTTTTTAGGGCAGGTAGAGTTCAGAAATACCAAGAAGCAAACACAAGGTGGCAGATGAGAGAAAACAGCATGGCGACCATTCCTAGGAGTGCACCACATGGTCATGTAAGCGTCTGACATACCTGCAGGTAGTGGTGAACAGTCCTGATAGAGTGTAGGTGACACACTAACCACCTTGTGTAAATTGTCAGGTCTTCCTGTGTCACTAGGTTAGGAGGATTGTTTTTTCTTATAAGGAAGTTTTCTCGAGCAACAGACAATCTTTCAGCTCTCTGGACAGCATCGCTGTACTCCTGCATAATGTAGCCAACTCGTTTCTGTTTAAGAGAGAGAGGAAGACAGAACTTGGCACTGGCAAGCTTTGTTCCCTGTACCACTGACTTCCAAGCATAGGGTAATGATGTTTGGAGGCCAAATAGTGAATCCCAGAGTTCTTCCATATTCTGAATTTGATTGACAAAGGCAGTGGTCATACTCTTAGGACTTTGAAGGAGAAAGACTGTAGACAGTCAGTGCATAAGGAGGTTTAGTTATCACAGTCAGCTTCTGAGCTGTCACCTACAGCAGAGGAAGCCAAGTCTAGAGAGAAACATGTTCTAGCATATAAAACTTCCTTCAAATCTCATTCTTAAAAATAGGAACTATTATCTTCTGTCACTAGCAGAACAAGCAAGAAGATATACCCATTGATTCCTTTCCTATCTTTAGCAGTGATTTTAAAAAATTGATAAGATTAATGACCATTATTTTTATTATAAAAAATAGCCTATAGGTACTGTGCATGGCGTCCTACCTTGTAAAGAGGATAAAGTTGCTCCATGATCTTACTGTGCTGGCAAAACCTCTTCCACCTAAGCATGTGTAAATATTTACTCTGGGCCAGCTGGGTAATTCTCTCTGTGTAATACTTTAACAACAACAACAACAAAACACCAGTTAGCAGAACACTAATAGGAAGACTGAACTAAGTGTTAAGAACACAAATGAAAAGATGGGAAAAAAACAACAACACATATGATAGGTAAATCAAACTCTGATTGTTTTAGAAAACTGTATTTTTCTATATGAGGACCATAAAATTGAGAAGTCTGGTTTAAGATACTATTCAAACTTAAGTAAAACATGTAGATACTTCTAAATTTTTCTGATCTGTTGCCAAGTAGATACTTTGTAAGTTTATTTATAAGTTATAGAACAATCTTAGCAATGATATTAAGGTCTGTCAAATTATCTAATGTGAGCTTGAATTTTGTATTAAGAACTGAAATTATGAGTCTAAAATACAACTTACATTCAGGTAAGATTAAAACTTTTAACGATTTTTACACTTAAAAATCCTCAGCAACTTAGGGAAACCCTGTCTCAAAATAAAAAGGGCTGGGGATGTAACTCAGTGGTAGAGCACTTCTAGGTTCAATTCCCAGTACTGAGGGAAAAAAAAAAAGTTAAATAAGCTTTTAAAAATTTTTTTCTGATAATAAGAATAATATTGGGGGCTAGTGTTGCAGCGCATCAGTAAAGCACTAGCCTAGCACATGCGAGGCACTGGGTTCAATTCTCAACACCATATAAAAATAAATAAATAAATAAATATTAAAAAAATAATAATATTGGCTATGATAGAATAACTAGGACTAGCTCGATCATGCTCTTCTATCATAAGCAAAATGAAAAAATACACAAGTTAATTGTTTTCTGATACTGAATAAGGCAGGACTGTGGCCCCTGCAAGAAGGGAAACAATGTCAACCCTCCCATCACCCTGCAGTTTCTGAGCCATGGCAAAGGACAGGGAATCCCAAGAAGAGTAGGTGTTCTCTCTGAGTTAAGAAAGAAACTGAAATTTGGTAAATGGAGTCATCTGGAGTTTGCAGAGTGGAATACTAGAAAGAGGACACTGTGCAAAGAAAGGACTCCAGAGACCTGCAGAGATCTCTTTGAGCCTGTTGCTGACTACCCAGCCAGGCATATGGAAGGTAAAACTCCAGGAGGCCTCCCAAAGAACCAACTGGGGCATTGCAAGCTGAATAGTTCTGAGTTCCTACAGGACTGGGAGAGGTTCAAGCTCAAACCAGCCAGAGCTGGATCTTCACTGGATACCTGGGACACACCAGTATGGACACACCAGAGGCTTAGGTAATAAGTACAAAACTATGCCTACAGTAAGGATGACTCTAACCCACTCCAACAAGCTTAAAAGCAGGAATTGAAAGGATTAAACTGATGTGTAACTTAAAATTCTGCTGGAATAAATTTCAATTCACACTCTCTAAGGAGCACACAAACTCTGGCACCCAGTAATGAGGAGTTGACAATTTTCAGCAATCAAAAAATATTAAATATGCAAAGTAGCAGGAAGACATGACGCAGAAAAAAATTAGTAAGGAGAAACAGACCCTGAAATGACAAAGGTGATGGATTCAGTGAACAAGAACATTCTTTTCTTTTCTTTCCTTTTGTTTCTGTTCTGGGACTGAACCCAGGGTTACTCTACCAGTGAGTTACTCCCCCAGTCCTTTTTTATTCTTCATTGAAGTTTCCTAGGCTAGCCTCAAACTTATGATCCTCCTGCCTCAGCCTCCGCAGTAGATGGGACTAGAGGCATGTGCCACCATGTCCAGTTCAAACAAGAACTTTTAAAGAACTTAATATAAATATGTTCAGCATGCTTGAAGATTGAAAGGAAAATGTGAACATAATGAAGAAAGAGATGGTAAATATCAAAAGAATCAATTGGAACTTTTATAAATGAAAAATAAAGTATCTAAAATGAAAAATTGGATAGAATTAAAAGCAGATCAGACACTACATAAGAAAAGTTGATGAACTTGGACTGGGAATGTAGCTCAGTGGCAGAGTGTTTGTGTGGCATGTGTTAAGCCCTGTATTCAATCCCTAGTACTGGGGAAAAAAAGTTGGTGAACTTGAAAACATAGTGATAGGAACTATATAAAATGAAGTACTAAGGGAGAAAAGAGACTAAAAGATTTAACATAGTCTCAGTGATCTGTGGAACAATATGAAATGGCTTAGCATAGGTATGATCTCAGTACCTCAAAATGGTTGCAGATAAAATATATATGAAGAAATAATAATGAAATTTTTCAAAAACTGATGAAAACAATAAACCCACAATCTAAGGAGTTCAACTAACTGCAAATAAGAGAAACAATACACATGGTAATAAAAATCATTAAAAGAAAATCTTAAAAGTAGCCAGAGAACAAAAAGATGTTGTTATGTTCTGAGATGAAAATTATGCAAACCAAAAAAGAATGGAGTAACACCTTTCAAGTAACAAAGAGAAACAAAATCAACCCAGGATTCTATATTGAATAAAAATAACTTTCTAAAATGAAAGGAAGTTCTCAGTGGTAGAACACATCCCTGACATGTAAAAGGCCCTGGTTTGATCCCCAGTATCACATGCACATGTGCACTCACACACACACCTACGCAGAAGGTAAAGAAATAAAGGAAAGGAGAATAACTTTTGCAAAAAACAGACAGAATTTGTCCATAGGAAACCTGCACTAAAGAAATGTGAACGGAGATTCTTCAAACAGAAGGCAAATTATGCATGGAAATTTATAGTATACTAGAGTTTCTCAACCTTAACCCTATTGACATTTGGGACTAGATAATTCTTGTCTGTGGGAGGCTGCTCTGGGCATGGTAGAATGTGTAAGTGCACCCAGGGCCTCACCCCACTAAATGCAAGTAGCAACCAACTGTATCCTCCCACCCAGGTTTTGATAACCAAAAGATCTACAGACATTGCCAAATGCCTCAAAGTGGACAAAATGTCTATTACCTTATTCTTTCCATCAACTGTCTCCACTGAGACCCAGTGATAGACACATGGGAATGAAAATGTCAGAAAATCATAGGTAAAGCTAATCCTGAATTAAGATAACAACAGCCGTATGACTTGCAAATAGAATCTTCTGTTTCTTTGTGGTTAACTTAATTGCTAACTAGTTGCTTAAGAACTTATTTGTGGCTGGCACTGGGGCACACATCTGTAATCCCAGCTACTTGGGAGGCTCAGGTGGAAAGATCACAAGTTCAAGACCAGCCTCAGCAACTTAGCAAGACCCTGACTCAAAATATAAAATAAAAAGAACTGGGTCTGGGTACAGTGGCAACTTGGGAGGTTAAGTCAGAAAGATCACAAGTTTAAGTTCAACCTTAGCAACTTAGTGAGGCCCTGTTTCAAAACAAAAAGGATTGGCGATGTAGCTCAGTGGTAAAGGACACCTAGGTTCAATCCCCAGCACACACACAAAAAATTTTGTCTTGGGACTAAGGATAAAGCTTGCCTAGCATGTGCAAAGCCCTGGGTTTGATCCTCAATATCATTAAAGAAAAAAAAAGAACTTATTTCTATGCATAAGGGGATATAACTCCCAACACTGGAATAAAGAATGAGAAATTTTAAAAATTAAAATTTGCTTATTATAAAATAATAATTTTATAAAAATGCTTATTATGAAAAAATTTAGAAAATATATAAAATAGAAGAAATTTATTATCCTGGCATCCAAATATAGTGATTATTAATTTTATGGTCTCTGTCCATCAAGTGATTCTTCATACCTGATTTGACTGTTGTTATCACACACACCTTTATTAATATTAGATTAACAATAATTCCTTTGGCTAAAAAATGGTAGACAGTAGGACAATATTCTACTAAGTACCACTCTGTTTTCCTAAACATTTTGGTAGATATTTAGGTGATTCCAATTTATTTTTACTTTTATTACAATGCTGCAATAATAATCTTTATGTAAAACTCTTTTTTTTCCCATTTTGAGTTATTTTCTTAAGAGAGATTTCTAGAAATGTCTTCCCTAGATTAGCCAACAGTTTCTGGAGGGCTGGAACTGTCTTAGTCAATGCTGCATTGCCCCATATCAGCACAGGAAGTATATTTAGTAAGAACTTGGTCAATTGTTCAGGGACAGTAATGAACTGAATTGTGGTATAACTGCACTCACACTAACCAAGTTCTGTGCACCACATGTGTTGAAAAATCTCTCTGGTAGCCAGCTTTGTTCATAAATGTCTACTAAATTAAAGATATGTTTTTTTCTTTCTTTCTTTCTTTGTATTTTTTTGTGGTGCTGAGGATCGAAACCAGTGCTAGGCAAGCGCTCTACCACTGAGCTACAGACCCAGCCCTCCAGATGTGTTTTTAAATTGCAAAATGATCCTTACCTGCAGCAGAAGCAAAGGCAAATTTTCAGGTGTGTACTCTCTTCTTAGGCAGCTCTCTAGCTCCCTCTGCAGGACATCTGCCTGAATAACAAGGGGCTTTGGCTCTGCCACCTAAACCCAAGAAACTAGTTTTAATATCCCAAATCAAAGAACTATAAAATTTCAAATACTAACAAATTAGGCATCTCTGAGGAAACAGAGGTCTGCTCTTATTCAACAGGAATCTGGTTGGGATATTTCGTTCTCGTACACACTGTCAATAACATCAGCTGTTTGGTGCAAAAATAAACTTTCCTTGCTAAGTTTCCAAGTTAGCAAAATCACATTTATTGTTGTGTTGAAAGGCCCACCCTTCTCCTCACCTGTAAGGTTTTCTTCAGTGCCAGTTCCCTTTCTCTTCTAAAGTAAGAGATGTCCTTCGGTATTTGAACAGAGCTGCAGAAAGTTTTATGCAACAGAGTTGTAATCATTGAGGCTGATAGGCCCAGATTATAGCTGGGCCTTGATTAATCTGTAACTCTTCACAACTGCTCATTTTCAAATAAGCATATGGGAGCATATAAAGGCCACATTCTTGTGTCTTAAAATCTTTCTCTGGTAGACCTGAGATTTGCTAACCCTTTCCCCAGGACAATTTCTCTCTTTTCCCCACACAAACATGGTCTGTCCTCCTCTCATAATTTGCCTCACTATTTCCTACTCCAGAGTCCAGGGAGAAACACATGGTGAGAATTTTTATTTCCTATGCCTTTATTCCTCCAGTAACCTTATCTCTGACAAGCACAGAGCTTTATCAAATCTCCCTCTTGCCATAGTTGATACATGGAACTGGTGTCTTGTAAATTTTTTTTAAATGCTTTTTATTTTTATGTTCTTACTGAATTATCTGAAGGTGAAGATGACCTTAAATATCAAACAGGAAATACTCTAGGAATTATCGGAACCAAGCTTTCTGCCTCAGGAACTACTGATCTGTAGGAAAGCAGGCCTAACAGAAGTGCCTGCTGGCACAGCCTGATTGACCCTGGGCAAGTTCAGCCATGATGAATTGTTCCTACCAGGGATTCTCTTGCAAGTGGCATAAGTTGCAGGTCCAGGTAGTGGGTAGAATCTGGTCGGGAAGAACAGGGCTCCCCCTATTGGGCTTGAGATGTACCCCAAGGCTTGGCAGCATGGACAGTAACACTATGCGGTTGCCACTTTATCGAGATGGGATTTTGTATTGGCCAAGAAGCCACAGCAGGTAGTTCTGAAACACAGGATAGCACCTAGAAATTCTGAGGGAGGTGGAGGCAGTGAAATTTAGGTTCATACTCTTCATATGATCCTACTTCTCCTCACAGATAAGTTGTTCGTTTGTTCGTTTGTTTTTCTAGCACTGGGAATTCAACTCAAGGGTGCTCTACCACTGAGCTACATGCCCAGCCTTTTCATTTATTATTATTGTTACTTTTTAAATTTTGAAACAGAATCTCACTAAATTGCTGAGGCTGTTCTCAAACTTGCAATCCTCCTGCCTTAGCCTCCCAGTTTGCTGGGATTTCAGGCGTGGCTCACCATGCCCGGTCCCACAGATAAGTTTTTAAACTTCACGTTAGTTGTACACTTGCCAGCAAGCGGTTCTGTGAAAAGAACCAGGGTGATGGTCAGGAGATTCATCAACCACAGGAACCTAAGCAACTCATTTAGACACTTGGTGTCAAATTTCTCCGTAGATGCTGGGGGTGTGCCCTCCCTTAACTCCCTCCTCATATCTTGGCTTTGATGGAAAAAGAAAGAGGCACTAAAAGGGCCTTGAGAGTAAATACATTAACAAAGCAATGGTGTGATTTGCATCTTGGCTGCAGCCTCAAGGAGGTGGATAAGCAGTGACCAACCAGGAAGGAGATCGGCTACTAGAGAAGCGGTTGGGAAAACAGTTGTCTGTTTCCCTGGCCCTCTGGTCTCCTATCTTTGGCATGCTGGGAGACTGGGCAACGTCCCAGGCTTGGCCGTCTGACCCTCTCACTCAGAGGACGTTCCTCTCAGTTAACCTTAAAGTGCCTGTGAATGACCTAAAAGCCTCTGGCGAACCTAAGTGACAGTGTACACTGACCCAAAAATACAGATTCATGCGTTCATCCATCAAACACTGCCCACCTACCACACGGCCATTCACTTACTCATTCAGCAAGCATGTAGGAAACACAACCTTCGCCAAGTCCAGGGTTTAGGGGGTGAAGTGAGGAAACGAACGGAGAAAAAAAGGAGGAGGGTGGAGAAAAAGAAAGAAAGATGATTTTTCAGTACCCTGGGGAAGGAGAATGCTTATTGGGAGTGGATATTCCCATTTTCCTTGGACTCCAGAACATAAGCACAGCACCCGGCAAACAGAAAGGTGCTCAGAATGGGTTGGAATTAAGTTAGATTCTTCCAGATGGGTGCAATGCTGGGTAGTTTGGGGGAGTTGAGAAATATGGTTATCCACAATTTCCCATTGAAACTGGGGAGGTAAGGGCTTTACTGCTGGTTATGCTTCACTAAAACTCAGGACACAGGTTTGTGAGGGAACAGGTTTAACTGAATGCCAATGAGAAGATAGAGAAGACTTTCTTCTTTCTCATCAAGGGTGTGGAAAGTTTTCATAAGAGGAGCCAGCGGGGCATAGAGGGACAGAAGCCAGGGAATATACATCTGTAGATTTAGCTAGGCTGTGTCTAGCCAGAGAATCTTAATCTAATTTCCTTGGTGACTGTCCTCGGCATGAGGACGCTTTTTGGTCTCTATAGGAAGATGTTCAGGAGCCAGCTGTTTCACTGTCGATGTGCTCTAAAAGGACTTTCTGAAAGCCTTTCTTATCACAACACACTTGCCTAACACTCTTGACATGTAAGTTGCAACAATACTGACACATTTTTTTTGGCCTGTGAAAAATTTGCTTTTTCTAGTTTTCAAAACGCTTTGACATACATTATGATCATTTGATCCTCACAACCAGATAAGGTAGAAAATGTACATACTTTTTTACTTCATTTTTCAAATAAAGAAACCAAAGTTGAAAGAAACGTGACTGTGTATGGGTCATCTTTCTATCTCCTCACACAACCACAATGGCTTTGAAGACCCATCCCAAAACACTAAGTAATGGTTCTTCGGAATCACCTCTGGAATGCAGCACTAGTTCACCTGCTTACTGCCTCTTCTGATCTCTCTGTATCCCTCACCACCTGCCTTGTACTAACTCCACCCAACAATTTTCATGTTGCTCCTTTTGATGAATTGTGACAGAAACAGGGGATTGTGAAGATCCTGGGGTCCATGAGACTCACCGCTTAGGGACTGATCTGGCTACCCTGTTTAAAAGAATTTGATGACTATGGTTGGCAACATTTACCCTATAAAAGAACTCCTAATCCAATGGTATTTTGTAGAATTCATTACGAAATACCGAGCATTATTTCCATTTTTAAATTTCTCTTCAAAATCAAGATCAAACTTCGTTAAAATGTCATAAGATGAAATCTCTTTAAAAAAAATGTTTTTTGCAGTGCTGGAGATTGAACCCAGGGCCTTGTGTGTGCAAGACAAGCACACTACCAACTGAGAGCTATATCCGCAGCCCAAAATCTCTTTATTGAATACGATTTGTATAGTAGCTTCTTGAACTTTAAGGTGGTAGCGTTTGTGAACATGTAAGAACATTTCTCCACTTTCTTGGTAAGACATGATTGCTCCTGCCTGCCTTGACAAATCTAGAATGTAGGAAAACCTTAGGGGCGGCAGTTAGGTTAGAAGAGGGTAGCCAGTCCATGTCCATACTACCCTACATGCTCACGATAGTGCCTGATCTCAAAAGCTAAGCAGGTTTGAGGCTGGTCAGTATTTGGGTGGAAGAAAGGGGCACTTGAACTGCTGTTGGATGTCATTTGTCTGAGCTTGAGATCACATCCATTGTCCAGGTCAAAGAAGCGGGGGAGGACTGATGGAGATTATGGGGTAAGAGTGGGAGGTATAGCCTGAAGTCCACACTTTCTCACTGCTACTGCTTACCTGTGAGCCCCCTGAAGCAGCTCCTGCTCTTCTATTTCAGACTTCAGTTCACTCAGTTGCACTGCCAGTTCTTTCTCCAATAGCTGAGTCCTCTCTGTGGAAGTGATCTTATAAATTTCATCCATGATTTGCATTTGCTCTATTTCTGTATCCCTGAAAAAGGAGAGCATAAAGCTTGTGACTGACTTCCCCAGCAACCATTATCCAGCCTGTGGGACTTCAGCTTTCTCCAAGAAATCATATCAACTTTGTGAAGAAGCATGCTTTTGCAATTTGCAGAGACATTCAGGTTAGACTGTTGTCATTTATTATTTAATTACCATTAAGTAAATAGTAGAGAAAAAGTAGGTTAGAATCTCCACTAACCAAAAATCACCTGCTAAAACTTTGCAACTGTTAACACTTAACTGTTACAGGGTCAACACTCCATCAGACTGGTGCAGGCCCTGACTTCTCAAACAAGATCCCTAAAGCTCAAGAAGTAAAACAAGAATCAATAAGCGAGATGCCACCAAGTTAAAAAGTTTCTGCACAGCAAAGGAAGTGATTAAGAGCATAGCACTGATACTGCTGGTGATGAGAATCAATCAGGGTCAAGTTCTGTTTCTCCAGATGTGAAGATTGAACCCCTGAGAAACATAGAGGCAGAGAAAGCAAGTTTTATTTAAAGAATAGAACAGATAGACTTCTCCACAGAGAAGGAGCCCAGAGCTGGTATCCAAAGAAGTGGTGGGTGCCTGGCCCCTTCATACATTTTAGATCCCCTGTCTTGCTTCTCTCCTGTACCCACCCAGTGGTCAGAGAGGAGCCAAAAGGTGAGAAGGCAGCCCTCCAGGGTGCCTCTTCATGTCTGCCCAAAGGGCAGCCCAGGAGGTGCTTCATTAACAACCTTTGCCTGTAGGCAGGTAACCTTGGTAAAAGGTGGAGGCAGAGGGGAGAGGTCTTTGGAGAGGTCAGCATTTGATTTTCTTTTCTTTTCTTTCTTTTCCAACCAGTCCCCATCTTCCCAATGAAACCCAACTACTTCTCATTTATATTGACTGCCTTTTGTTCCCAGGCTTCCGCAAGAAAAGAGAGTCTACAGAATAGAAGAAAATCTTTACCAGCTACTGCTCTGACAGGGGATTAATATCCAGAATATATAAAGAACTCAAAAGACTTAATACTGGTAAATGGATGGAATGGAGAATATCATGCTAAATGAAAAAAGCCAGACTCAAAAAATCAAGGATTGAATGTTTGCCCTCATGTGGAAGTTAGAGCAAAATAAGGGGAAAACAGAGGGGATCGGATATCATAAAGATATAGGGAAGATCAGTGGAGTAGGAAATTGAGAGGGAAGAAAGACAGGAAAGAGGAGGAAATGCAAAGGAATTTAACAAAATCGCTTTACAGGCATATATAAAAATACTGCAGGGAATTCCATCCTTATGTATATCTATAAAGCACCAATCAAGGACTTAAAATCACCATACTGCAGTGACATAGCCACATCAATGTTTACAGCAGTTCAATTCACAATAGCTAAACTATGGAACCAACCTAGGTGTCCTTCAACAGATGAATGGATAAAGAAAATGTGGCACATATACACAATGGAATGGTAAATGGATGGAGTTAGAGAATATCATGCTAAGCAAATATGCAGATGTTAATTCACAATAAGGGAAGAATAGAGTTACTTGATATTAGGTAGAGGGGAGTGAAGGGAGGGAAAGGGGTATGGGGGTAGGAAGGATAGTAGAGTGAAACAGACATTATTACTGCATGTACATATATGACTGCATGATGGATGTGATCATACAATATGTATAATCAGAAAAATGAGAGATTGTACTCCATTTATGTAAGATATATCAAAATGTATAAATGCATTCTGTCATGTACAACTAATTAGAACAAATAAAAAATTAAAAATGAGTGAGAGGAAGATCAGTAGAGGAAGGAGAAGAGACAGAGGGAGGAAAGGAGGGAGGGGGATGGGGACTGAAAGGGAGTAAATAAAATTATATGCATGTATGTTTTTGTCAAAATGAACCCAGTTAGTATGTATGACTATAATGCTATAACAACAACAACAAAAAATTGTCTGCTTTAATCATAATAAGGACTTCCTATCTTGAAACAAGACCAAGGCAGGTGAAAGACAAGATGATCAGGAACCCAAATGCTGGTTGTGCTCTGTGTGAAGAGGTTATCTTCTTTACCCATGGTACCCAAAGTCCCATACTGCCTCAGAATCTCCAAAGGCACCAGCAGTGGACATGTCAGCTGAATCCTTCTGAAAAAAGCATCCTTCAGTATGAAAAATCCATGAACTCTAAGAGAGCCAAGGCAAAGAAGACAGGTCTCCAAGAGACACCATAGCATTTCTTTCTTCTGGCAAGGCACCGAGACAAATTTGAAATTAGCGTGATGTGTAGAAAATGAAGGAATACTGTATTTCCTGGTGCTTTTTTGCTGGTCATAGTGGTGCACTCCCGATCCAGGCTACTGGGAGGCCGAGGTAGGAGGGTTGCCAGTTTCTGGTAAAGTCAAAGCTGCCCTGAGAACTTGGCAAGATCCTGTCTCAGAAAGAAAGAGAGAAAGAAGAAAGAAAGAAAGAAGCAGGGGGCGGGGGGGGGGGCATGTGGGGGGTTGTCTGGGGTTGTAGCACAGTGGAGTTCAGTTGTAGAACACTTGCCTGGCATGTATGAGGTCCTGGTTTGGCTCCCCAGTACCACCAAAAAAAGAAAGACTGAGCCTTTTTTCTTCAATTTCTGAGGATTCGAACTTAGAACTGAGAACTAGCTCAGCATCCATTAATAAGGGAATGAGTTAAATGGATAAGGACATACTAATACTTAGTATTCTTCACTTAAATGTATTTTTCCTTTTGGTCATTTAAAAAAAATTACAAGGAAATTATAGAAGCACCATGAAATCACTGAATATGATCTAATATGTTAAGGTCTCCATGTTAGTAGATTTTCATACATATTTGCCTATCTGTGGGTGTGTATATATGTGGACATGCAATTCCTCACTTCGGTATTAATAAATTATGTGAATTTTTAAAATGGTCTCTGCTCCAGTTTTGACTGTGGGGGTTTTTTATCAGATGAGAGTACGTGCCTATTGCCCCACCTCCAGTGTTCTCATAGGGTGGAGATTACACACTAAATACTGTGAATTGCAGTGAATTGCAGTTATTGCTGACATCTAATTCACTTCAACAGGAACATGGGTGTGTTCCACAGGATTCTCTCCACAGAGCTACAGTATTTCTCCATAGTTTTTTTTTTTTTTTTTTTTTTTTTTTGAAGATATGAGCTTCTGGCTATGCAAAATATATACCAAGGATGGAGAGCTGTTTAACAAGATCATGATCCATGCGTATTTGGGTTTGGAACAAAATAATGCTTGTGCATTAGAATGTGTTTTCTTAATTTTGACTGCCTATATTCAACATACTGATTTTACCATTGAATAAAAATAGTGGATAATTTCCCACCCCTCCCTCATCAGGTTCACAGTGTGACAAATTCAACATAACTTTTAAGTACTTGGCATCAATTTTAATTTACAATGACCCACAAGCCAGGAACCCATGAATTGCAGGGGATTCAGCAGATGTTGTTTCTGCCTGTTCCTGACCTGAGCAAGGAGGAATAAAGTCACTGTTAGTCAACGTGACAGAGATTTAAGATATTTTAACCTTTTTTCTCTTTGGCATTCCTAGATTTTCATTTTTCTTTTCAGAGATATTTTATTTTTTCAAGTTAATCTGCTATTGTTCAACAATTTAAGCTGTGGAGATGCTTTATGTAGAGCATCTACAGGTATATGTAGAGTCTTTCTTGGAGAGTCCACATATTCTTTTTGTAAATATTAAAAATGGAAACGAGCACCCACGTCCGGTGTAGGCCATGAACCTGCTGAGTAATAACTCTCCGTGTGTGGCACACTGCTGGAGCTTAATAAAGTGCACTGTTATGTCTCTTAGCAAAAGTCAAATGTTGTTATGAAAAATATTTGCCGCTTGGCAGTGTCCTTTCAAGTTGGACAAACAGTTAAACAGCTGCCTTAACAGCTGCATTCCAACAGGCCGCCAAAGGCAGCAGCAACATAAACTGGCCAATTCTTCTCCCAGAGGACAGACATTCTGCTTGCACTTCCTGGTCAGTTTCAACACTTCACAACTCAAAAATGAGAACATTTAATCCCACACTGTCTAGCTTGCCACAGATTCAAGTGCAGGATTCAGAAAATTAACATAAGGAGAGGTTCGTCCACAAAATGGATCTGACTCAGAGGAACCCATAGCTGTGGAGCATTAGCTTTAAAGAGACAAACAAGTGTTTATGTGGGGAGGGGGCTGGGGTGTGGAGAGAATGGGTTCCTTTTATTGAGCACCTACTGTGTGTCAGCAAACTCTGGATCCTCATTTAGTTTCAGAAAAGAGATTCTCAGAAATTTCTTCAATAGCATTTTGATTAAGTACATTCAATTAACTATTGGTTACTTTTATATGCTGAAAATACTGGTAAAATTTAAACTCTAAGACAAAGATAGTAAGATTAGCTTGGCAGAGTCGGGAAGTGTTCAGTGGGAGGCCGAGTGGACTTGGACAGAGATGGAGCAGGCATGTTTGAGAGCCACAGAGAGTAACTTCACACTCTGCTAGGAAAGGGATAATAATGTGGTGTTAAACATTTCAAGGCACCGACCAAAAGAACAGAAATGCAACATACAGCTTCCCAGGCAAGTGGGAGTGAGGGGGTGAGGGGTGGGCTGGGACTTTTATCTTAGAGTTTTTTTTTTTTTTTTTTTTTTTTTTGGCGGTACCGGGGATCAAACTCAGGGCCTTGTGTTTGTGAGGCAGGCACTCTACCAACTGAGCTATCTCCCCAGCCCTTGAGCTATCTCCCCAGCCCTGGGCTGGGACTTTTAAATCCAACAGAAGGCAGGAAAAGGGTGGGGTGGGAGTGCTAGAAATAAGTTCAAATATATCACTATTCATAATAAATGTAAGTGGATTAAAGCTACCCATAAGAAAACATAAATCACAACTTCAAGTGTTCTTAAGGTTCCCCAATTTAGGTGATATGATACGTGCCAAAATAAAGCAATGATTTTTATTCTAAATGGCAGTTATTTAAACTGATTAGCATGCTGACCCCATGGGGAAATTCAACCCTCTTCATGGAGATCTACGCAGATACTCTATGATCTTCCTGATTTGTAGCATTTTTTAAACAGATGGACACAACACCATTGTTTTATTTATTTATTTTTATGGGGTGCTGAGGATGGAACCCAGGGCCTCACAGGTGCTAGGCAAGTGCTCTACCACTGAGCCACAACCCCAGCCCCTGATCTATAACATTTTTTTGGTGGGGGTACTGGGAATTGTTTTTGTCAGATTTTGGTTTCAAGTTTATGCTGGCCTCATAAAACAAGTTGCGAAGTAACTCTCTGCTATTTTCTGAAAAAAAAAATGTTGATTTGTAATACTTCTTCCTTAAATATTTCATCTATAATACATTTTAACCTGAAGTTTTCTTTTTATTTTCCTTTCAGTAGTGAGGATTGTACCCAAGGGCACTTTACCACTGAGCTATATCCATAGACCATTTAAAAACTGTATTTTGAGACAAGGAATTGCTAAGTTCCCAGGCTGGCCTTAAGCTTGTGATCCTCCTGCTTCCCACGTAACTGAGATTACTGGTGTCAGTTGCTTTGTGTGGCTTCTGAATCTTTCTTTATAGGAAGGTTTTCAATTATAGACTCAATTTTTTTTAACAGATATGTATATGCATTCATATTTTCTATTTATTTTGTATCCATTTTAATAATTTTTTAAAAAATTTCATATATAAAGTACCTAAGTACTTGGGGATGTAAGGTTGTTCAATAATATTCTCATGTTTTTAGACAGGCTTAGTTGAGATATAGTTAATACACCATGCAATTAACCCAAAGTGTATAATCAATGGTTATGGTTTCAGTGTATACACACAGTTGTATAACTGTTACCGCAATCAATTGTAGAACATCTTATCACTCCCCCGCCCCCAAAAAATGATTAACGATCATTCCCTGTTCTTCTCTGACACTCCCTCTCAGCACACGGCATCCACTAATCTACTTTAGCGACTTTGTGTCCAGAGATTTGCCCATTCTAGACATTTCATGTAAAAGGAACCAGACAGTATGGGGTCTTTCACGACCATCTTCTTTCATTTAGTATAGTGTTTTTAAGCTTCACCCATGTTCTAGCACGTATGGGTACTTCATTCCTTTTTAATGACTGAATAACTTTGCATTGGATGGCTACACAATATTACATTTACTCACTCACAGGTTGGTGGACATCTGGGTTGTTTCCATGTGGGGGCTATTGTGAATAATGCTGTTATGAATTTTCAGACACAAGTTTTCCTGTACGTATGTTTTCATTTTCCTTGAGTATACATGCAGGAGTGGAAGTGCTGGATCAAATGAGAACTCTCTGACCTACTAAGAAACTTCCAGCCGTTTTCCAAAGTGGCTGCACCCTTCTACATTCTCATCAGTAATGTTTGAAGGTCCTCATTTCTCCACAGCCTTGGCAATAGATTCCATATTTTATTGGTACATTATAGTTGTACATAATGATGGGATTTATTGTCACATATTTGCACATGCACACAATATAACAATAAAATTTGGCCACCATCACTCCCTAGCACTTTCCCCTCCCTCCCCACCTCTCTTTCTTCTACTGATCTCCCTTTGATTTTCATGATCTGCCCCCACCTTTCTTTTCCTTTTTCCTGTCTAGTTTCTGCCTATGAGAGAAAACAAATAACCCTCGACCTTCTGAGTTTGACTTATTTAATGTAATAGTCTCCAGTTTCTTCTTTCTTCCCTCCCTCCCTCCCTCCCTTCCTTCCTTCCTTCCTTCCTGTACTGGAGATTGAACCCAGGGGCGTTTAACCACTGAGCCACATCCCCAGCCCTTTTTATATTTTATTTTGAGACAGGGCCTTGCTAAGTTGCTTAGGGCCTCGCTAAGATGCTGAGACTAACTTTGAACTCATGATCCTCCTGCCTCAGCCTCCTGAGCCAGTCCAGTGGAATACTAGGTGTGCGCAACTGTACCTGGCTAATTTCATTTTTCTTTATGGCTGAATAAAACTCCATTGTGTATATATAGCATATTTTCTTTATCCATTCATCCACTGATGGACACCTAAGCTGATTCCATGGTTTGATTATTGTGAATTGGGCTGCTATAAACATGGGTATGCATGTATCACTGTAGTATGATGACAGAGCTTGGCTTTTCTCCTTTTCATCTCTAAAATGTTGTCATTCAAAGGTTTTGAGTATAGTCTCCTCCCCACATGAGATCAGAATCTGGCAACAGCCTGAGGAAAAGATCCCTCAAGTGTTTTACACAGTCACTTTCTCTAGCAGGATTCATCTCCTAAGATTTTACTCTTTCTGAATGAGTCCCCTCCCCTGCGTCCTTCTCCTTCATACCCCCTATGCAGCAGATAACCAATGGGCATGTTTCAGACCATGACCTTCAAGCCTTGCACTTGGGTCCCTTGGCCGAAAAGGGGTCACTGTGACCAGATTGGTAAATGCCCTATGGAAGCAAACTGATAAGGATTGTCAAGTCACCTTGGAGGGCTTTTCCACCCCTGAAATTTCTGTTCTGTAATTTTCCATAACTTTCCAATGTCTTTAACATATGATTTTACAATCCACCTGTTTTCGGGGGACTATGGCCTTTCTATTAAATCCTCCCAAAGTGAAAAATCTCCCTCGACACTTGTACTACATGCAAGTAATGCACTCTGATCTTTTTCTACTCTACTTCATTACAAATGAACAAGCTCTTGGTCATGACACATTAAATCAATGTCAGGATCCACCATTGTAGTATAAACTAGAGTGAGAAACACTGACCTAATAGATCTCTGGAAAAAACCGAGGAGTCTGAAATTGGAGGCTCATTTAAGGGGTATGGGTTAAATGAATCTCAATCTTGTCAGTATTATAGGAATTCTGCCTGTATTTTCTCTCGAGGTCTGACAGGATCAGCTTCTACAACCAGCTTCTCACTGAAATGTTATGGTAATGGTAATTTAATTTTATACTACTCCTTTTCTACAGTTCTTTTTCTCAGTTAAAAGTTCCTCTTTTATTATTTGTTTTAGACTTCATTGTTTTGTTTTTGGCAGTACTGAGGCTCAAACCTCTACCACTGAGCTACATCCCAAGCCCTTTTTGTTTTTGAGTCAGAGTCTCACTAAGTTGCTTAGTCTGGCCTCCAACTTTCAATACTCCTGCCTTGGCCTCCTAAATTACTGGAATTATAGGTGTATACAACCATACCTAGTGTTAGTCATTAGTATTATTATAACCCCAGAAATTATAAATTTCCTATTGTCTTATCCATAAAGATATGACAGGTGAAAAAAATATATATTCCTATTTTCCAAACCTTTGACTTCCCCATACCATATGTCTTTTACTTGAAATAATAAATCTTCCCAGCATTTATTGATGGAAGGATTTGGTTAACTACCAAGGATCAAAGAAGTGGACACATTGCCCATTATCAACATATACATCATAATCAGAAGATAAAACATCTTACATCCTGAGAAAAGTAGCTAACAAAAACAGAATCACTGTCATTCATTTTCCCCAAATAAATGAGGCCTTAAATTTTATTAGTTACTGACTCCTTGATAAAAGCATCTTTATTACCAACCTTTGCAATGCTGATAGATGAAGATCTGTGATGACTAGGGAAGCAGGTGAGAAAATGGTCTTTTCTACCGCTACCATGAACAAACAATTGCAAACTTGGTAATGTTGTTGGTTTGTGTGTGTTTTGTTTTATATTTTGATGAGCTAGTCCTTTTAAAACTTGGAATTGCCAGGCATGGTGGCACATGCCTGAAATCCCAGTGACTCAGGAAGCTGAGGCAGGAGGATCATCAGTTCAAGGCCAGCCTCAGCAACTTAGCAAAGCCCTAAGCAATTTAGTGAAACCCTGTCTAAAAATAAAAAATAGAAAGGGTTGAGGGGATGCGTCTCAGTATTTAAGAACTCCTGGGTTCAATCCCCAGTGCCAAAACAAAAACAAGAACTTGGAATTGCCTGGCATGGTGGCATACACCTGTCGTTCCAGTTACTCAAGAGGCTGAGGCAGAAGGGTCAAAAGTTCAAGACCAGCCAGGACAATTTTGTGTGACTGTCTCAGAATAAAAAATAAAAAGGACAGGGAATATAGCTCAGTGGTAGAGTCCCTGAGTTCAAGCCCAGGTACCATAAAACAAAACAGAAAAATCAAAACAACAAAACTTGGAGTTGTTGATAAACTTTCCTTGCAAGTAAACTTTTCCAAGTGCTTTGAGTATTTCTCAGATAATTCTGTAGATTCCAAGATTTTGTGTGTTTACTTACTAGAGAGATTCATCACTTACAGCCAAGTTAACCGCATAATCTCTGAAGAGCAAGTGATGGGTTGTTTGGGGTACACCTTTTCCCTCCCAGGGCAAAGGGCAGGGGGACTCCAATGTGCCAAGAGGGTCTCCATTAAGTTGTTTCCATACCTTTTTCTGGTTCTGTTTCTTGGCCACACCTGGTTCTGATTTGTACACAACCACTTATTTCTCCTTTGGTGGCATCTGCTAAGATTATTATTACCTCTCTGGTCTGTAGGGTAACAGATGACAGACATCTGATTATACTTTGTTCCCCTTGAAAGCTCTGCCATCTCCTGTCATCTGAGATACATCGTATCTTTATCAAAGGTCTTAAGACATTGGCTTAGTCGAACTGATGGGCTTCAGGAGCAGGTGGGGAAGCTGCTCTCTCACTCTCCATCTCTGACTTAAATGCCTCAGAGCCTGAGGAAGCCTGTCATTCTTGTTTGTATGCCATTGAGTTCAGGTAAACGAAGATGGAATTTTGTAACCACTAGATCTAGAGCTGCTACTATCAACCAATAACTCACGCTTTTTGTATTCTGACCACATTAAATCTACTGAGGCTGAAGTTATAAATTGAGGTTGGTAGTTCTGTGTTTGTTTTAAAGAGCCCTTTTTCAAAATGGAAGGCATAGTTTTTTTAAAAAAATAATATTCAATGATATACCTTTCACTGTCCAAAGTTAACTTTCTCCTTCAGGAAGATGTTAATCAATCAATTAATCAGTATACTTGAAATAGTTTTTATGTGATTTCAGAGAAAAAAGTAGAAACTTCAAAGTTTTTGCTTGGTTTGTGTACCCATTATATAAATGAGCCTGGATTTCTTTTACTTTTCTTGCTTTTTAAAAAATTTCCCCTTCAGTACTGAGGATTGAGCCCAGGGGTGCTCTACCACTGAGCCCAGCCCTTTTTATTCTTTGAGACAGGGTCTCAATAAATTGTCCAGGCTGGTTCAACCTTGTGATCCTTCCACCTTATCCTCCAGAGTTACTGGAATTATAGGCATGCACTACTGCACCTGGTCAAAGAAATTGTTCTAATTTATAAATTAGTATTGTTGATCATTAAATAATATTTGTAAATTAGCTACCAAGTACAAATTATGATGTATGGATAATTTTTAGAGAGTGAAAAAAATACCTCATCCAATACTGGTTAAATAAATCCTTGCTCTGGTTTTTATACATTGTAAGTGACGATCAATGAACAGGTTGAAAGGATACATAAACAGGTTCAATAAGTTGGTATACATCTTTTTTAAGAAATGTGAAAGAATTTTTGCACGTCTTTCCATGGGGTGTGCATGCAAAAAAATGAATTTTTATTCGTAAAAAATGAATTTTTAAATGTGTCATGGAAAAGTAAAAATTAAATTTTTATATATTCTGGATATGCCAGAATATATAAAAAATATTAAAAGACAAATATGAGGGTGTACCATAGAAGTAGGATGTCTGAGAAAATAGACTTTGCCTTGATTTATTATAAAATGCATTAACTGATTTTATAAGGTTTTCCAGATGTAAAGAAATTTGTTTTCATAAAACAAAAACTTATGAATCTTTTTCTATAAAATATGGATAGCATTCTAAAAGAATAAAACTACATTTGGATTTTTTCTCTCTTAAATCCACGAAGTATTGTTTTCTCTGAATAAAAAGGTTGAACTAGTGCCCAAATAGCAGAGCAAAAACAAAATACTTGAGAGCCTGTTAATGTGTGTTTGTCAAATTCTTGAACTATGTTTTTTATTTGCCTCATCCTTGAAAAAGTTCTGAATGTTTACTTTAATATTGTATGCAACCTTTTTTTTCTGAATCATATGCTTTTCTCCTTGGATTACTTTTTCTGATATTGCCCTTCCCAAGTTTTACCCCCACCTTTGGACTAAAACTCAGTGATTTTTACATTAAAATTGTCTTTGGGGTTTCCCCAACAGTTGCTGGACATCCACAAAGATTTGCTTCTCTCAAGTACTGCTAAAAATAATTAGAAATGTTTAGTATACTCCAGATATTTTATTACTCAAAACTATTATAAAAAGGTATTCTGCTTATTATAAGTCCTCAATATGAAAACTACTTGCAAATCAGTGAAGTTTAATGTTAATATATGTAAATAAAATATCAAGATGTTTTAGACAATTATGTAACTTTCAGGTTTCATAAGCATACTCATGTTCATATATGAAGAAAGAGACAATAACTACTAAAAATAAATCCTTTTTATAGGGAATAGGTGAAAATCTCAAAATATTTTATGGGATTAATTAAGAGAACCTGAAAAATTTTAAATGCTGGCTCTGTTAATGTATATTTTTCTTTTCAGTTATATAATTATTGACTAATCCTTTAAAAAGGATTGTGTTCTTTCAAAATAAATACTTCTACTCTCTAAAGTGGAATGAAACATTCTTCAAAAGGCAATATCTCTGAGCCGGGTGTGGTGATACATGCCTGTAATCCCAGCGACTTGAGAGGCTGAAACAGGAGGATTACAAGTTCAGAGGCGGCCTCAGCAATTTAGCAAGGTCCTAAGCAACTTAGCGTCTTAAAAAATATAAAAAGGGCTGGGGATGTGGCTCAGTGATTAAGCACCCATAGGTTCAATCCCTGGTACAAAAATAAAATAAAATAAAATAAAAATAGTTCTACCAGGAGAGGTGGCCTATGCCTGTTAATCCCAGTTACTTGTGGGGATCTCGTTTGAGGTCGGCCTTGACAACTTCGTGAGAACTTATCTAAAAATAAAAATTAAAAGGCCTGGGTAGCTCAGTGGTAGGGTACCCCTAGATTCAATACCCAGTACTGGAGAGAGACAGAAAAGAAAAGAGAGAGAGAAAGGAAGAGGAAGAAGAGAAAGGAAAGAGGTACTGGAGCCTGAAAATCAGTCCCATGAATGATCAGCCATGCCTACATGACTGACCCTTAAGGAAAAAAATCTGTACACCAGGGTTTCAGGGAGCTTCCCTGGTTGACAATACTTGGAGAATGCTGTCATACATGTTGCTGGGAGAATGAAGTACTGTCTGCATGACTTCACTGGAAGAGGACAACAGGAAGAAAACAATACCACAGTAAAAGATCAAAAGGAAAACAATACCACAGTAAAGGATCAAAAGAGCAGGTATTGACCGTAAAATCTTCACCTTCGAAGGAAAGGTCTGGTACTTGCCCAGCTCCTGGCAGGTAACCTCTAAGTCCTTGGAATATCCTGCCTGATAGGAGTGTTTCTGTTTACCTCGGGCTATAGGCCATGCCAGATAGTATAAGCCAACAATGTGATTTATGGTGGAAGACTTGGGCCATGTGGGATCAGGTTGACCTCTGGAGGGGCTGGAGTCTGAAGATCAGCCAGATGGGTTATTAGCCATGCCTACGTGACTGACCCTCAAGAAAAAATTTGGACACCAAGCTTCTCTGGTTGGCAATATTAGGAGAATGTGATCACACATGTTGCTGGAAAAATGAAATGCTGTCTGCATGACTTTACTGGGAAGACCACTGGAAGCTTGTGCCTGGTGTCTCCTAGACTTTGCTTTGTATGTCTTGTGTCAGTTGCTGATTTAAATCCACGTCCTTTTGCTATATTATAAAATAACTACAAGCATAGAAGTCTTCTGAGTTCTGTAAGTCCTCTAGTAAATCACTGAACCAAAGGTCATCTTTGGGGCACACCTGAGATAAAAAAAAAAACTGATGTGAAGTAGCACTGAGTCACCCTGAGGGCACCTGCCTGACATACATAAAGTCCTGGGTTAGATCCCCAGCATTACACACCCATATAAAGTCACCCTGTCCAGTTCTCATTCCTCAAGTTAGTGGAACTTTGAGTTTTTCCTACAAGTTACTCTCTAATAACTATATCCATGATTTTGGCAACACTGATATCTGAAGTTTTATGATGACCTTTTTTTGGGGGGTGGGGGGGGTGTGCTGGGGATCGAACCCAGGGCCTTGTGCTTACAAGGCAAGCACTCTACTGACTGAGCTACCTCCCCAGCCTCTTATGATGACCTTTTTGGGTACTGTAATTATTTGAGAAAATCATTTCTTTTTCAGAATCTTCATGAAATTCATTATTAGTAAATCCATTTGGGTATTTATCAATTCAGAACACAGAGTAAAGCAGAGGCAAATTTTCTGATTATATTTAGATCAAAGAGAAGGGAAAGGGCAGAGTTGTAACTCACAAAAGGTAGAGACACTTAAAAATAGACGTAAAGCAGCAAACAAAGTATTCTCAAAATAAAAGAAAAAAAATACGAAAATCATTTTCTACCATGAAGAAAATAATCAAATTTGGTAATTTTCTAAATTTTTTTTCCTTTAAATGATTCTTGTGTTTGTTTGGGTGATGGGGATTGGACCCACAGGCACTACTGAACCACTGTTTTATTTTGACACAGGGTCTAAGTTGCTTGAGGGTCCTGCTAAATTGCTCAGGCTGGCCTCGAGCTTGTAATCCTCTTATGTTGGCCTCCCAAGTCACTGAGATTACCAGAGTGTACCACCAGACTTGGCTAATTTTCATATTTTTTCTTTAATAAATCTGTCCATGGATTCCCTTGCAAATCTTTGCATGTGAATTCTTTGTTTCTAAATGCTTTAGTCTCCAAATTATTTGTTTTTATTTCAGTGTATGGCAGTTTGAATCAAGATTTCAGTGGAATGGCTTAAGACAGTCAAACTCTACTTTGTGTGGCCTATCTATAGGAATGCTCCAAGAATAAGAAATCACAGGCAGACATCCTACCTAAATACCACAGGCAGGGCTCTGTCTACTTGAGAGGTATTCTGTAAAAGAATAAAGAAAAAGGGCAGTGGGCTGGGGTTGTGGCTCAGTGGTAGAGCAGTTGCCTGGCATGAATTATACCCTGGGTTTGATCCTCATATAAATACTCATATAAGTACTGCATAGAAATAAATAAATAAAATAAAGGTCCACTGACAACTAAACAAAATATATAAAAAAAGGAAAAAAGCAAAAAGGGCAATATCTGAAAATTTAGCTTAGGTGTTACCATTTAAATCATACAAGAGAGAATCAAAGTATGTAATATGTTATGAGTTCTTCCACATGTGTCAGAGAAGTTATATGCATAAAATAATAGAATACATTTTTTAAAAATCAGTTATTTTTTAGATTAAAGTAAAAGTAGACATACCTAACCTAGAAATGGCTTTTGACTCTTAATTGCATTTCTTAGCTATAAATTTGTAGCTTGTTTCATTTTGGAGAAAATGAAGGCAATACTGCTTTTTATGTGTCCAAGCACTGCAATATTTAAAATATTAAGAATGTTTTACATATATTACATGTCTTGTATTAGCTATTTCTTTTTTTTTTTTTATTGTAAACAAATGGGATACATGTTGTTTCTCTGTTTGTACATGGCACAAAGGCATACCATTTGTGTAATCATAAATTTACATAGAGCAATGTTGTTTGATTCATTCTGTTATTTTTTCCCTTCCCCCCACCCCTCCCACCCCTCTTTACCCTCTATACAGTACTTCCTTCCTCCATAGTTGCCCCCCTCCCTAACCCTAACTCTAACCCTTCCCTCCCCCCCATTATGTGTCATCCTCCACTTATCAGCGATATCATTCGTCCTTTGGCTTTTTGAGATCGGCCTATCTCACTTAGCATGATATTCTCCAATTTCATCCATTTGCCTGCAAATGTCATAATTTTATCATTCTTTATGGCTGAGTAATATTCCATTGTATATATATACCACAGTTTCTTTATCCACTCATCAATTGAAGGGCATCTAGGTTGGTTCCACAGTCTGGCTATTGTGAATTGAGCAGCTATGAACATTGATGTGGCTGTATCTCTGTAGTATGCTGATTTTAAGTCCTTTGGGTATAGGCCAAGGAGTGGGATGGTGTATTAGCTATTTCTGAAAAGTTTTAAGGCATTAAAGATACTTTTGCTAGAAATTTTAAGTTATAAAACTATAAGTGTTTCACAGGATTCTCAGGAGAGTTTTTAATTTTACGTGGGTTTCGTGGTGTATGTTTTAAATAACACATACAGTGATGAAGAGTGAAATACTTTCCAATTCAGCGAGAAGATTCTGGACAACTGCCCTGTAAACATCAATCTTATATTTCAGGCAAGAAATGATTCACATTCTGTACTAGTTCAGTAATACATTTTTCCAAGAAATACTCTTCAAGCCAATGTACATTTAAGGTGAACTAACAAAAAACCATCCAAACAAAAACTTTCAAGGTTTTCCAGAGCCTTTTCTAAAATTCACTAAGATAAAGCAAAATTAGGTCAAAAGTACATTATTTTAGTTATTATTGGAAATTCTGGCTTTAAAATTCTCTTCTCATAAAGACTAAGATAAATTAACTGCTTAAGCAACTTTGGTCAATTGTTGTGGTGACTACTTTTATAAGTGGATAGAATCCCATTATAACGAGCAATATTTTTTACTCACTTTTTGGGGGAGTATTGGGGATTGAAGTCAGGGTACTTAACTATCGAGTCAGGTCCCCAGCCCTTTTTTGTGTTTTATTTAGAGACAGGGTCTTACTGAATTGCTTAGGGTCTCGCTAAATTGCTGAGGCTGGTTTTGAACTCTCAATCCTCCTGCCTCAGTCTGCTGAGCCACAGGGATTATAGTCCTGCACCACCACATCTGGCCCCTTTACTCACTTCTTTATATCATTCCTCCCAATGTATGAACACCACCCAGAACAAAGTAGTTTTTGTTATGACATAACTACAAAGAAATCTGTTGAATAGGATATTTGGGGTAAATAGTGGGATATTGAATCATGGGACGCTTGGACTGCCTTGGGTGTCAGCTTAACATTCCGTAGGTGGAGGTTAGTTTTATATCCTACAATTCGAAGCATATAAGCATATTGGCAGTTTGGAGTCAGTTTTGCATTTAATGTCTTGGATATTTTAAATTACTTCTATTCCTGTTTTTTTTAGTAGAATTGTTTCCTAAAGAATACCACTACTAAATCATTGCTGTCAGAATTGTGTATATTCTATAATATCTTTGGTTGAGGAAGTCTATTTTTCCTAATACTTTTTTAAATGTGCTGTGAAAGAAAATTTGAGTATGTAGTGTGTATGACAAAAGTTTTGAATTAGTAGGACCTAAGTAACAACAACATTCAAAGATACTGGTACTTGATATTCTAGTAAGAAAAATTCACCTCCAAATTAGAAGCTGGAAGGTCACTGGAATAACTGAAAAAGAAGCACAGTATAAGGCTTTTTAGATTTCTAGTACATGTGTTAAGAATTGTGTACAAAGTGAAATGTCTGTGTACTGTTTCTCAATAGTCAATAAAATCTCAATTATGGGGGGAAAAAGTCAAGAAATACAAGCTTCTTTCAGTAACTGTGTTTCATAAAGCTATTTTTCAGACATTTATCTACTCATTTAAAATATATTCTACCAAGACAATTGTGTAGTGGAGTGACATGTTTTTAATGAGGGCTACATTGATGATATTATCAAGTTTTAAATTTTGATGGTGCTGCTTTTGACGCTTAAGACAAGTAGGGTCTGTCAAATGATACATCTTTGCTTTGTTACAGACTGTATACCTACACAGTTTCTTTGTCACAATTCTCACATCACAAATTTCTGTCCTAACCATCACAGAGTCATGCTTGGTTAGATTCTACACAGAGGCAGAATAATAAGGTCATTTGTTCAGGGAGTCATGTTGAATGTATTTATTTGCCTACATTAGAAAAGCAACAATTCTCTCATGTAAGTAAATTAGTGTGTGAAAAGCAAATTCTATACATCAGAAAATATAAATGAGACTTTATGGTATTTAAATGAGACTTGTACCTGTAAAATACATAAAAAAAAGATTCATAATAGTATTTCTGGGATAACCAGTAGATTGTTACAAGCCATAGGAGGGAATTTGGAAATATTCCCATTTTTGACTGTCCCACTTTTCTCCACAACATTTTTCAAATTGATTCTCACTGAATATTAAGAGCCAAACTTTTCTTTCTCAAACATCATTTAGGATGACAGAAAATTACAGGGGCTGGGGTTGTAGTTCAGTGTTGGAGGGCTTGCCTCTCACTTGTGGGGCACTGGGTGCTCCTCAGCATCACACAACAATAAACGTATTGTGTCCAACTACAACTAAAAAAAATTTTTTTAAATTACAATCGAGGGCTGGAGGTGTAGCTCAGTGGTGGAACATGTGCTTAGCATGTGCAGGTTCAGGGTTTAATTTCTAGGACCACATAAAAGACAAAAACAAACAAAAAAATACAAGGTATGACGTTTACTTTGAAAAACACTGACTTGATCCAACCAATGACGAAGTTGAAATATGAAGAAAATGAGTGACTTAAGTTCCTGAAGAAAAGTGAGTGGTAAAATCATTTGTAGTAATTCTATGCAAGTCAATAATTAGCTTCTGGAATATAACTTTTCTGTGCACATATTATTTTTCTGCTTTATTCTATGTCATTACTGCCTGATTCCTTCCCTCAATGTTTCATACCCACTTAGGTCTTTGAATGTGAGACTTGTTACGGACTGGATTGGACAGCGAGTGTCTGAAGTTACTAAATGAACTGTCATCTTAAAATCAACAAGCCCAATGAAGTGAGAATCCTAGATGAATACCGCAAGCAGGTGAAAGCTACATAAAAAATCATGTGAGAGAATGAAAAAATTACAAACAGCTCAACTCTTAAAGTACTTTATAAATAGATGAGAACAAACATTTAGTGGCAAATATTTATTGGAGATCTGCTCGAGGTGGTCATCATACCTCTTATGTTACCTACTGTTTTCTTCCTTTTATTATATTTACATACATATTTTAATCTCCCCATCAGACTGCAAGCAGCTTGAAGACAGACGTCCTGCCTAATTTGTCTTAGAATCTCTCAAAGCATCTAGCACAGAACCTTGAGATCAATAAATACATGATCATTCTCACCAAATCCAACCAAAGACCCTTGGTGCCCAATGCTCTTCCTCATATATCATTATATATATATATATATATATATATATATATATATATAAAGCATGATTCTATCATGCTAAGTGAAAT
Source organism: Sciurus vulgaris (assembly GCF_902686455.1). Taxonomy (NCBI): domain Eukaryota; kingdom Metazoa; phylum Chordata; class Mammalia; order Rodentia; family Sciuridae; genus Sciurus; species Sciurus vulgaris. The sequence continues at coordinate 55,583,672 of NC_136467.1, forward strand.
AAGCCAAACTCAAAAAAACAAAGGCCGAATGTTTTCTCTGATAAGCAGATGCTGATCCAAAAATGGGGGGTGGGGGGCGGGTAGGGAAGAAGGAAGGAACTTTGGATTGGGTAGAAGGAAGTGAGGGGAGGGGAGGGGGTCTGGGGGTGGGAAGGACAGTGGAATGAGGCAGACATTATTACTCTATATACATGTATGATTCCACTGCCCGTGTGACTACACCATGTACAGCCAGAGGAATGAGAAGTTGCTCTATCTGTGTACAGTGTAGCAAAATGCATTCTACTGTCATGTATAACTAATTAGAACAAATTTAAGAAAAAAGAAAAGCATCATTCTAAGTGACTGGAGCCTAGTGAAAGTTCCCCTACCCTGCCCCAAATATTGGGCTACTCTTAACCAGTGGCTATGTAAAATAGGGTCACATATTTTTTAAAGGTGAAACAGAATGGCCAAACTGGAGCCTGAAACAGCAGTACCCAATTCAGTGTTTGGATAAGACCATAAATATGGTTAATATATTTTCATGAAATGTATCAAAAGACAAAATTACAATAAATTTGAAGATCTTAAGTGACTAGTGATTCTTGAATCAGACAACACTTCACTCCATAAAACAGAATAAGTGCTCCATTGAATTGAGCAGAGTAAGTTGGTTTTATAGTCAGAAAAGGTCTGAAGAAAGCAAAAACAAAAGAACAGAGTGGACTGGGCATTTTGGGGATAACTGGTACCTGGAGGCAGTAGCACAAGCCTATAATCCTAGTGGAGGCTAAGATAAGAGAATCTCAGGTTAAGGCCACCAAGGCCCTAAGAAACTTAATGAGTCCCTGCCTCGAAACAAAAAATAAGAAGGGCTGGGGATGTAGCTCAGTGGTTAAGTCCCTGGATTCAATCACCAGTACCAAAAAAGAAAGGAAGGAAGGAAAAAGAAAAAGAACTAGTAACTTTAGTTTACATCATTTAACTTTTATGTATTTTTCTTTTTGTTAAGGATCAAAACAGGGAAATTTGTTATCATGCTGATTAAAAAGGGCCTGTTTGGAAAATCTATTTTCTCTCTACTGATTTCATGGAAGTTCAGAGTAACAATTTAGTTTGGGTTTGAGGACTTTACTATGAGTAACTCCAGTTTGATATTTAGGCTGGTCTGTTTGGACTCAGTGAAGGAGCTTTGTCCAAATAAGCAGTCTAATATAATTTTTGCAGTGTTGGGGATTGAACCCAGGCAAGCACACTACCACTAAGTTACATCCCCAACTCTAATTTTTATTTAACAAATGTAATTATCAAACGCTTGTTGAGAAGCTACTTTTGGTTCAAGTATTGTGCTAGCAGGGTTCTTTGTCTACAGTGGTGAGCAAGAAAGGATCCGGCCCTTCACAGTTTTCAGTCACCCGGAAGACAAACAAACAATAAGAAAGTGTTAAGTAGAAGACAGGGGGACATATATGGAAGAGGCAGCTAGCTCAGAGTGAGGAGGAGGCAGGAGGGTGAGAGGAGGCTAATGAGGCTAAAGAACTAGAAAAGCAAAGGCAAAAGAGGAAAAATCTAGGCAGAGAGTATGGTCAATAACTCTGCCTTTACTTACAAGATTGTTTAATAGAAAGCTGATTTTATCACTCATAGAACTTTTTAATCTATTCCTTGACAGATAACTCAATGTCCTTGACCCCCAAAACCCTGGACACAATGCCATTTCCCCAATGGGAATGATCATTCTCACCAAATACATGATCATTCTCACCAAATCCAACTAAAGACCCTTGGTGCCCAATGCTCTTCCTCATACATCATTATATATATATATATATAAAAACATGTATTTATATATATATAAAAACAGTGAGCACTTCCCTCTAACACTCTTGTCTCTTGCTGCAACCTGATAAAAATAGCTAGGGTTGCCAATGACCCTCCCCCACAACCGTGCACAGTTAATTCAAGATTTTAATTCCCATTTCCTGTATCAGAATATTCACAATACCTGCTGCTTCAAACACTGGAACGTGCTGGTGTCATAGTTTGTCAAAGTTGAGACCTGCCTTGGCTAGAAAGTTCAAATTCCATTTTTTCAATTTCTAATTAAACAGAAAACAAACAACTCTGTTTTTCACCTAAGTGAACAAAATCAATGAAATCATACCACGGTTCTGCTAAGTAGAGCACAGCTGTGGGGTTACTACAGCAACCCTTGTACACTGATCATAGAATGCCCAAGCAGGAAAGAAATCTTTTGCTCCACCCACTGAAAAGTCAGCCACCCTGGCAAGCAGTCGGTCTAATGAGCAAAGATAGGCTTTTAGTTCAGTAGCAACAAGACACCATTCTTTACTGTCTCCCAGTAATAATTGTCATTTCCACAACCAAAACAAACTCCAAACCAAGTTACTGTATGTGATTATGTCCTGCTGCACCATGGTAGGACTGTACTCTCTACCCCTCCTTTTAGAAATCTGGAACAGGAAACAAGCCAAACTGATTTCTCTTCAGGCATACAGAAAAAGAAAAAGAATTAGAACATTCCCACTTTTGCTTTCAGACTTTCATACAAACTTGTGTTCTATAACATTTTTTTTTTTTGCCACTCAGATTCAAGAAAGACTCACTGAAACTTTTCTAAATGCCAACCCTTCTGGCTGGTGCTTTCACGAGTTATTTTGTTTACTTCTCCCAACAACCCTATGAGGCAGATCAGTTTAACTCCTAATTTACAGATGAAAACCTGAAGCTCTAGGAAGTTATTTGACCTATGCAAACAACTAAAACAGTGTAGTCAGAATCTGAACCTGTCTTTAAACTCTGAAGTCATTTTTTCTACTACACTACACTAATTTTATGAGAAATTTTTCAATTTTTAGTCAAATGACTTTTAAATTTTTAAGGTAATGTTTTAGTAATACATTTTCAGGACTGGCTTTACTGATACACTAAATATATTCATAGGAAACAAGGCACAGAAATAAAGGGTCATGATATGATTGTGGTGGATTTCCACTCCCCCCACCTCCCACCCACTTAAATTTAAATTATAGAACCTCACATCCTGGAGGAAAAGTAAAATAGAAAAATGGGTGAGGTGACAAATCGGAGTTTAGTTAGACACCCTGTGTGAAAACATGCCCAGGGCTGAGGAGCTGCTGGGGAAGGTGGGGTAAAGCAAGTCAGGGTCACTCACACTATTTAAACCAGAGGGAGGGAAACCTTGATCTTTGCCATTAATTACTTTCGAGTATAATTCCAACTTATCAATCTACCCATTTTCAGACACCTCCCTACTTTTCAGTATGGAAAGTCTTCTTTCTAAAATGGCATTTTTTTTCCCCATGATTACAAGGAATCTTGGTTCTCCTTCAAAGGTCCACAATTACCCACTCTTTCCCTACACTTTTTGGGAATTTCCTAGGAAAAGAGAGAGAGAGAGACTGTCTTTTCAACATTGCTTTTCTTAGCTCCCTGGGATCCTGACCTAAAAATTCTTTCATACGTGTAGCTTGAACATCCTCCCACCTCTGCTGCAAATTCAGAGAATTTGGTAATTAAGCGCACACCTCCAACTCTGTCCTTTGGGAATCAATATCTCTTAAACAGCTCTCCTATGTTCTCAACAGAATTCTGCCTTACATCACTGCTTTCCTGTCTGTCCTCTACTTCTATACAGCTGATGATCCAGTGCTGTAGCTGCCCCAGAAGAGTTGAGTGAGAAGCCAAGAGTTCAGAAGAATTGTACTAGTTTCCATAGGCTTCTGGAAAGATAGGTCAACAAGTGTAAATTTATTATGAAGCATGCATATACAAAAAAATCTATTGTGACATCATTGATTTTAAAATATAAAATAAAAATATATTCCTTTTTTTGGCTGAATGAGGTACTTAAATGGCTAACTTCCTTTCATACTCTCTTATAAAAATACAAAACTTTTCAGGGGTTCTAGAAATTCATATTCTTAATTAACATTGGTGAATATTATACATAATGAGAAGAATAAAAGCCAACAACATGTTATGAAAAATAATTTTTTTTTTTTTTTTTTTTTTTTGTGGAGCTGGGGATTGAACACAGGGCCTTGTGCATGTGAGGTAAGCACTCTATCCACTGAGCTATATCCCCAGTCCAATACAAAATTGATCAACTGGTTTTGGAAGACAAAAACTAGATTTGTAAAAGAGAATGGGAATAGCAGAGGAAAGCTTCTGCAGCTAAGTTACTGTCTTCTATAAATTAAAGAACTATGGGTTCCTATTTATAATCATCACATAAAACTTGGGTTAAAGTCTTCTTCACAAAACTATTAACTTTTTCCCTTTCCAAGAAAGAAAGATATTTTACAGTTTTAAAACATGTTAGGGAGGCACCATCAGGAAACTTAAAAGACCTACACATCCTCTGTTCATTTAACATTGGTTTTTAAGGTCATAAACTTAGTACATGAATAAGTAGAACATACTTGTAACTCAGATTTAACTCAATTTTGAATATTGTCAATCCAGTACACATTTTTAGATTCAGCTAAAGATATCTGCAAAGTGAACAATATTCTTAAAGCATGATTAGGTTAGAGACTTTGGAAAATAAGGGGAAAAAGGGCAATCATTTATTATTTGGGACTCTCAGTAGATCATTAGGCATTAATTTTAAAGTATACAACTTCGTGTCCTATAGAGACCAGAAACATAATTCAAAATTTCACAAAGTTATTTTAAATTAAAAACACTTTAGACAATTCAGGATCTTACTGACAAAGTTCATTTTAGGTGACGGTTTGGCTACTGTTACTGTTCCCACATGATATCATCTCTTCTTAATTTCATTTGAAGATTACGAACTTGTACTGGTTGAAAGTTGTTGTTTTTCTGAAAAGGGTTAGTTTCATTCAAACATTTTCTGGGGCTATTTTTAATATTCTTTGATCCTTTAAGGTTGCTGTCTTCTCGTTGAATACCTGAAGTGTCACTCATCTTTGAGTTCTGAACTTTTTGCTGCAGCTTACGAACCTGGAGAGAAAAAATATCTAACATTTCAGTCAAAAGTATATTGAAAATACATCATAAAATAAATGGATTGGATTGATGGTTTAAAGAATACATTAAAAAGTTCAAATCAGTTAAGTTTTTATTTTTCAAACAGTTATTATATGCCTAACACTGTGCTAGCCAGACAGGACTAAATGAATAAAACAGTCCTTGCTTTCAAGGAGCTTAGTGCTCTAATTAGTGAAAGAAAAATATATGCATTATAACTATGGAATACCTCAAGCCAAGATTACTTTGAGTAAGACAAAAAGTCTATATTTGAGAAGGTCAAAGTAGGACAAGATGAATGTAGGATGGGAAGATGTGAAACTGTAAAAACTAGAGAACAAAGAAAAGAGTGAAGGACTTCTCAGATGATATTAACAGCAAAACAAAGAACTGATGCTAGGAATGAGTACTGAATTTATAGAGTGCACACACACGCACACACACAATTTAAAAAGTATTCCTGAATTTAAAATACTGGTAAATGTCAAGGGAAAAAAAAGTCAAGGTAACAATTTCATGGCCTTAAGGACTATCTATTAAAAATGGAGTAGAGTCAGGCATGGTGGCACACACACGTAATCCCACCTACCCAGGACATGGTTGTAAGTTTGAGACCAACCTGGGCAAGTTAGTGAGATCCTGTTTCAAAATTTAAAAAATGAAAAGGACTGGGGGTGTAGCTCAATGGTAGAGCACATCTGGGTTCAATCCCCAGTACCACAAAACAAAAACAAAACAGAAAATAAACAAACAAAACCCACAACCCAAGATAGACAATTAAACAAAATCATACCTATCAAGCAACCACAACACATCTGTTCAAAGTCAAACCCATTACTTAGCCTATTTCATTTATAGACAGGTATAATTTGTAGAGCTCATTCAGACACTGGGCAAATACCCAGTTATCTACTTGCCAAGGAGGTAATTTTTACAACAGATTAAATTTACCAAGATAAAATGCTTAAAAGATTTACTGCTATAACAATTATAGAATATAATTCAAAATTTCCAAGATAAAATAAGTACAGGCTGGGAGTATAGCTCAGTGGTAGCATGCTTGCCCAGAATATGCCAGGCCTGGGTTGATTCCCCACACCGGGAAAAAAATTTTACAGTTCTAAACTGTGATTATTGTTCTCACCCTTTCAAGTTTCTCCTCTGCAATTCCAAGAAAGTGTACAAACCATATACCTTTTATCTCAACATAAGCATATAAACATTTTTACTTACTATGTGCCTAAAAAGTCAGTAAAATAAAAGTATCCACTTCCAAAGTTTCATTTCTTTCTTTCTTGGCCATAAGCAGAACAAAGGCTTATTCTGCACCTTTTATTAGTTTCCTATAAAAGTGAGGGGGGTATTTGTGAGGTTAACATATCATCAATTTATATGAATAATGATTATATCCATAGGCAGAGAGCTACATGATGTGATATGAGGTTCCTGCAAAGATTCCCTCTGCCTTCTGCTCCAGCAGTGTAACAGTGTCAAAAGTTCAACTATAGAGTCATTGTTTTGGGATAAAGTATTATATTTGTAATTCTTCTGTTAAAATATTAAAAGTTATGTCATCTTATTAAGATTTCACACCCAAGTGCAGAGTTCTGCTCAATACCCCTGTCATTCTAACTATGGCTAGCTGAGCACAGGTTCCCAGGGAATGGAACACAGAAGAGCTTTTTTAGGGAAAGGGAAAACTGGGGTTTTAGAACTGGGGTACTGTTTGAGGAGATAGGTTTACATATGGTACTGCCTTAGAGATCTGTCGACAGAAGGATCATCATTAAGGAATTAGAGGAGAGAGAATAAGGAAAAAGAATGCTAAAAGGGTAATAGCAAAGCTGCTAAGGCCATAGTCTACCTGACAGCTAGCTTGCTTTCTTTCCTTTTCTTTTCTTTTCTTTCCTTTCCTTCCCTTTCCCTTTCTTCCTTCTTTCTTTCTTTCTCTCCTTCCTTCCTTTCCTCCCTTCCTTCCCTCCCTCCCTCCCTTCCTCCGTCTCTCCCTCTCCACCCCACCTCTCTTTCTATAGTACTGGAGACTGAACTCAAGGCACTATACCACACAGTCACAGCTCATTTCCATTCTATATTATTTTTTATTCTGAAACAGGATCTTGCTAAACTGCTGAGAATGGTCTCAAACTTGTAATTCTTCTGCTCCCCAGTACCTGGGATTACAGGTGTGTACTCCACATCCAGCTTAGCTCATCAACTTCCCAAAGCCTAAACACATAACTGAACTTTCTTGCTCCTTTTTCTTTAATATTATCTCTGGGATTTATGTAGGAGGCCCATGTTATTTCAAGAAGACAGACAGCTCAATGCTTTAAGAGGACTAAGTGACTCGAGTCTTTTCACAAGCACACACAGACCTCAAATCTCGAATTTGGAAAGTCATACAGAGATGAAACACTGAATCCAGATGTATTATCTTTTTATCAAAAACTTTTACTAAAGCCTTCTTACATTGTCTTGATGTTTCCTCAATTTGGAAATTTGTTCTCCTTTAATTTCCATTTTCTTCACTAAACGCTCTAGTTCACATTCTATGTCATCACAGACTGAACGACTTTTGGTTTTTTTCATTTGTTTCAGTAGTTCTTCATGCTCCCTATAAAAGAAAAGCAAATATTAAGCACCACTGAGGTTTATTTACAGTAAATGTCTTTGCCACAATTAATTTTCTGCTCAAATTTTAGTTAGAGCTAAATATTAATTTTTAAAAACAAACTCTATCCTGCTGGGCACTTGTAATTCTGTTTGTAATCCCAGTTACTCAGGAGGCTGAGGCAGGAGGATTCCAAACTCAAGGCCAGCCTTAGCAATTTAGCAAAACTCTGCACCAAAATAATAAGTAAAAAGGGCTAGGAATGTAGCATGGTGCAATCCTCAGTACGGCAAATAACAACAAATACTATAATCTCTATCTTTAGAGATTATATTAATTAAATCTATGGTAAATAAAACCAGGCTCTTGTGATTTGAGATTAGACACATTCAGAAATATCTTAGACTCAGGTTGCTAAAGAACCTTATTAAAAAATCTGAATTCTTGATGTTCACAGCTAAATGCAGTAAAATGTTCTGATGTCCCAGGGTAGAGTTACTAAAGGGGCTCTCTTCAGTTTTAGCTATGGAGTTTGAAATACTGTCAACAGAACTACATATATGTCCTATAAAAGTCTCAGTTCAACTAGCTGGCCAGCCAATACATATAATTTTGTAACTTCCATTGAACACTTATTTAAACATAGGGCATAATATAATACATCCCATAGAGAATCTTCCCTCACTTTGGATGCTTCAAATTTTAATGTAAATAAGCCAGAGTCTAAAACAAGAAATTATAATCTACATGTCTAATGAATCACTCATATAACTAAAAGATTCTAAAAAACAAAAGGGGAATCTTTCAAAAATAAAAGGCTTTTGTGGCCAGGCATGGTGGTGCATGTCTATAATCCCAGTGGCTTGGGAGGCTGAGGCAGGAGGACCACAGATTCAAGGCCAGCCTCAGCAATTTAGCAAGACCCTGTCTCAAAACAAAAAAACAAAAAACAAAAACAAAAAAACCCAAAAACCAAAATTTTTTGTGAGTTACAATTTAATGTTACCAGAACCTATATGTCAGAATGACACAGAATAACAGTAATAATAAGTACACATAACTAAAAATGTAAATAGTACAATAAATAAAATGAAAAAAATAGTGACAATAAATCTGCAAATTAAAATATAATAAGTCCAAAAAAATCAAAATACAGTAAGTCCCAACAGCTAAATAAGGCCTTTAAGAATTCTTAAGTGACACTGTTCAGGAAGAAAAGTCAGGTGCTATGGCACATACCTATAATCTTAGCAGTTCGGGAGGCTAAGGCAGGAGGATCCCAAGTTCAGCCTCAGCAACTTAGCAAGGCCCTAAGCAATTTAGTGAGACTCTGTCTCAAAATATAAAATGAAAAAGGGTTCAGTGTTTATTTGTGCCTGGGTTCAATCCCTGGTCTAAAAAAGAGAGAAAGAGCAAGACAAAAAAATGATATCTAAATATCCTGCTACTGTAGAGCAGGACGGTGTACACATGTAATCCCAGTTACTTGGAAAGCTGAGGCAGGGGGATCAAATTTAAGGCCAGTCTAAGCAACTTGGTGAAATCCTGTCTCAAAATACTTTTTTAAAATTTTTTTTATTTTTACAGACTGCATTTTGATTAATTGTACACAAATGGCGTACAACTTTTCATTTCTATGGTTGTACACAATGTAGATTCACACCATTCATGTAATCATAAATGTACATAGGGTAATACTGTCTGTTTCATTCTACTACCTTTCCATCCCCCACCCCCTCCCACCCCAATTTCCTCTACACCATCCAAAGTTCCTTTCAAAATACTTTTTAAAAATTTTCAAAAACAGTGCTGGGCATGGTGGCACATGCCTGCAATCCCAGTGGGAAGCTGAGGTAGGAGGATCGTGAGTTCAAAGCCAGCCTCAGCAATGGCGAGGCACTAACAATTCAGTGAGACCCTATCTCTAAAATAAAAATAAAAAATAGGGATGGGGATGTGGCTCAGTGGTTGAGTGTTCCTGAGTTCAATCTCCAGTACCAAAAAAACCCCAAAAAAGTAGGGGGTATATAGTTCAGTGGTAGAGTACTTGCCAAACGTGTGAGGCCTTTGGTTTAATCCTCCTTATTGCTAGCTAAATAAAGTAAACAAATCTTACTACTTCTCCTGATAAACAATAAAAATACTTACATACTCATATGGTCCAGCTCATCTTGCATTGCCATCAAAAGTTCAGACAAATTATCACAAATGGAAATGGACTTTTCAGAGTCCTGAGATACAGCTTTATACTGTGAAGTTTTTCTGGTAGGTCTGTAAAGACATCTAGGCTCAGTCACCTCAGGTTTCTGAAGGCTATGTTGGCTACAGTGATTCATCATCTTCAGAAGGCTGTGCATGCTTGCATTCACAGGGCAGGCTGCACACTACAGGGGAAAACAAATAGCAAGAGAACAATTTTAAATGACTGATGCTTTTTTTTTTTTTTTTGTGGTACTAGGGATTGAACTCAGGGCCTTGTGCTTGCAAGGCTAGCACTCTACCAAATGAGCTACATCCCCAGTCTGACTGATGCTATTTAATAACACTCACAAATAATGTAAATTTTTTTTTTTTAAAACCATCTTAAACTTTTATCCTCTTACCTTTTCGGCCTCAAAAGGCAGTTCTCTAAGCTTTGCATAAATCTGCTGAGGTGGTCCTCTTTTAAAACAGTTAGTTTTCTAAAGATTGAAAAGGGAAAAAAATGAACAAAAATATTATTTTAAAATACATTTATGATATGAAGAACTCAGAACTCAATAGTAAGCAAAAAACACAATTTGAAAATAGGCAAAAGACATAATAGACATTTCACTGGAAAAGATAGCAAATGAACATGAGAGTAGATAACCAACATCATTAACTATTAGGGAAATTTAAGTTAAAATTACAATGAAATATTATTGCACGCTTATTAGAATGGCCTAAATAAAAAACAGTAATGACATCAAGTGTTGACAAGGACACAGAGAAATTGGATCACTCATGTATTTTTGGTAGGAATACAAAATGGTACAGCCACTTTAGAAGACAGTTTGTCAGATTCTTATGAAATGAAACATGTACTTATCATATGACCCAACCTTTGCATTCCTGGACATTAATGACAAAGAAATAAAAATGTATATTTACTCAAAAAACTACCTATACACAAGGTTCAAAGCAGTTTTATCTGAAATAGCCCCAAACTAGAAACAATCCAAATATCCTTAACAGGTGAATAGTTAAACCACAAATTCATAACATAGAATACTATGCAGAAATAAAAACTAATGTCTTGATGTTATGCAACATTTTGGATGGATCTCAAAGATAAAAGCCAATCCCAAAAGCTGAGTGAAAAAGTCAATCTCAAAAGGTTACATATTGTAATGATTCCATTTATATAATATTCTTGGAATGACAAATCCAGAGATGGTGAACAAATTAGAGATTGCCAGAGGTCAGGGAGAAGGATGTGTAGCTATAAAGGAACTGCATGAAGGGGCTCTATAGTGGTGGGATATTTCTGTATCTTGATTGTTGTGATAGTTATATGAATCTACATATGAGTTAAAGCTACATAAAACTCTCATACTACTATCAGTTATTATTAGATCTGTAGTTCTAATTATGTCCCTATTTTTCTCAGAAGCCTTCAATAATTTCCAACTGTTAATAGAATAAAAGTACAAATTCTTAACATGGCACCCAAAAGTCAGTCATTATCTTGCCCCAAACTATAATTTCAACTTTAATTTTTATCATATATGACCCCATTTCACCCTAACTATAGAACTATGGGTTCCTGGAAAAGCAACAACCATTTCCTCAGACTATAATACATTTCTCCCTATCTCAGCTTACTTTAATACTTAAAATTCTCCAAGGCTGCTTCTTACATCACCCTTCACATAGTACTTCGTCAACACAGCACCACAACACTGTTCGTGCCTCCATTAGCTTTTAATTACACTCATATTTGTGTATTTACCTGTTTCTCATAAATTCCTCCCTTATTTATCCCCTTATCACAAAGAGACATCAGTCTATGTACATTAAAGTGTATGAGTTGTAGTATAAGGGAGACCTCTAAAGGGGGACCAGGGGGAAGAGGAGAAGAGGGAAAAAAGAGGCACTGGGAATGAAATTGACCAAATTATGTTATCTGCATGTATGCATGTGCAACAACAAAGTCCCACTGTTGTGTGCAATTAGAATGTATGAACAAATAAGTAAACAAAACTTAAAACAAACAAGTGTGAGTTGAATATTCAATTCAGGATATGGAGAAACAATATCAGAGACAAGTAGGTCTCTCCTAGAAGGCCTGATCAGCAACATTAGTGCTCCTTCCATTCCTAAAGGAAGACATGATTATTTACAGACTCAATGAACTTGGGATTTGAACTAAGTACTTCTATAAAGTGATTTTGTTAATTACTCTCTTCTCTTTCAAGTGCCCTCCTTGTCTGTTATTTCTTTTATCTTCTCCCTGTACCTTTCACAATAAATAGGTAAATTTTAAAATAAATTCCAATACACTAATTCATCATATAAATGATGCTATAAAACATAAATATAAGTCAATATTTATTTCACTTGCAAATTACTTATAGCATTTATTTGGTTCTGCATTACCAAATCTCAATGTACAGAGGACTAGGTGGGTAGCTTAGTGGCTAAACACTTGACTAGCATGAGTCAGGTCCTGGGTTCAACTTCCATCACTCCAATAAAAAAGCAAAACCAACACAAACAAAAACTCAGTAAGATATACAACAAATGCTGAAGGAAAGGAAAAAGCTCTGTGGGTGTGAGTGTACATTGGGAAAAAATAGTTGTACTGGGAAAAAAAATTCTCATTATTATAGTTACCAAAAAAATTTTTCCCCTTGAAGTATATATGTGTATATATAAATCTGTGTGTGTGTGTGTGTGCGCGTGTGTGTGTCTGTATGTGTGTGATATTGATCTAAAAATGTTGGTCAATCTATAAAGTACTAACTTCCCAATCCTTATTTTTTTTTTAATTTATTTTTATTGTAAACAAATGGGATACATCTTGTTTCTGTTTGTATATGGAGTAACAGCATACCATTTGTGTAATCATACATTTACATAGGGTAATGAGATGTTTGATTCATTCTGTTATTTTTTCCATCCCCCCAACCCCTCCCACCCCTCTTTTCCCTCTATACAGTTCTTCCTTCCTCCATTCTTGCCCTCCCCACCCCCCATTATGTGTCATCATCCACTTATCAGTGAGATCATTCATCCTTTGGTTTTTTGAGATTGGCTTATCTCACTTAGCATGATATTCTCCAATTTCATCCATTTGCCTGCAAATGCCATAATTTTATTATTCTTTATGTAGCTGAGTAATATTCCATTGTGTGTGTGTGTGTGTGTGTGTGTGTATATATATATATATATATATATATATATATATATACCACAGTTTTTTTTATCCATTCATCAATTGAAGGGCATCCAGGTTGGTTCCACAACCTGGCTATTGTGAATTGAGTAGCTATGAACATTGATGTGGCTGTATCTCTGTAGTATGCTGATTTTAAGTCTTTTGGGTATAGGCCGAGGAGTGGGATAGCTGGGTCAAATGGTGGGTCCATTCCAAGTTTTCTAACCCAATCCTTATTTTTAGGCAAGTTCAAGAACAGAGAATAAATAATGATAAATTCCCTAAATAATTGACTTTATTAACACCTATAGAGTAAATCTGTAAAAAAAAAAAAAAAAAAAAAAAAAAAAAATCCTTGTTTTTTATTTTGCATGTACCATATAAAATTACATTCTGGATTTACTGTGTTGTTAGCATCTATTACATTGCTTAATGCCCTTTTACAAAAATATTACAAAATATACTTCTCTAAGAGTTCAAGACTAGAAAAATGTTTTTCTAGAAAAACTGATTCCTGTTATTTTACAAAGATTGCTATATTGCCTATTACATGCTCTATTTTGTGCCAAGTTTTGTACACAACTGATATTACCTATTTATTTATTTTGAGGTATTGGGAACCAAACCTAGGCTTTTGTGTATGTAAGGCAAGCCGTCTATCATCAAGCTACAATCCCAGTTATTTCTTAATTTATCTTTTGAGATAGGGTCTTGCTGAGTTGTTGAGGCTGGTTTCAAACTCGTGATCCTCTTGCCTCAGCCTCTTCAGTAGTTGGAAATAACAGTGTATGCCATCATGCACAGTTACTTTCTTTAACCTAGGTTTTATGGAATATTCCTGTTCTTACACTCAAAACCAATATCACCTGACTCACTTCATGGTATTATTGTATGTATTTTAATGTACATCTCTTCAAATCTTTTCTGTAAATATACAGGATTAATTAACAGATTAAAAGGGTGAATAAACAAGCATTAAAAATAAGAAAGTGGTGTTTGGGGAAAAGTTTCATATGCCTACCTTTGAAGATTTCTTTTTTCCCTTGGAGAGTTTTGATTTTGAAACTGAAGACATTAAAATTTTACTGATTTCAAGTCCAGTTTGAAGCTATAATATTAAAGAAATAATTCATAATACTCATTGCAACAAGATTCTTTAAATATAATGAAAGATCAGGTCTTGATCTTTAGGTATTTTAAAAATATTTTTTGAGAACTGGTGCCATAGCACACATTTGTAGTCTCAGCTACTCAGGAGTCTCAAGGGTGAAGTTACTTGAGCCAAGGAGTTCAGGGTCAGGTTGGGCAACAAAGTGAGACCCCCATCTCAAAAGGAAAAAAAAAAAAAGCTTTTTGAGAAAGAAAAGCCAAAATACTATTTATGCGTGAGAAAGTCATTAAGTCTACTAGTAATTATATAATCATTTTCTATTTAAAAGAGAATCACTTAAAACATATATTAAGTTACATTATAACATGTATATGTATCTAAAACTGAAATTAATCTATCCTAGGAGTTATTTCAACTGAGAATATATATATTTGTAAGAATTTCAAAAGACTGAAAAACCTCTTAGCACTTAATCTAAGCATATGCATATACCAGCTGAAAAATTTCATTTTTATAGAAAAGAACCAAAACTAATATACTAAGAAGCAGAAATTAAGAGTCTAGACTATATGCTTTAATTAATGAAAATAATGTATAATAAAACATATGCTGCTGGACACAGCCTATAATCCCAGAGGCTCAGGAAGCTGAGGCAGGAGGATCTCCAGTTCAATGCCAGCTTAACAATGGTGAAGCGCTGAACAATTGAGTGAGACACTGTCTCTAAATAAAATACAATATAGAGCTGGCAATGTCGCTCAGTGGTCAAGTGTTCCTGAGTTCAGTCCCTGGTGCCCCAAAGTAGAAAAATATGCTGTTTACTATGGTAGCTTAAACAATGCTACTAACCTCTGAAGCCTTGTCTTGAAACAGCTTACGATGATGCTCTTCTTCCTTAAGTTTTTCTTCTAGATGTTTAATCTTGTCCTGCAAAAGAATAAAAAACCTGAGACTGTTATATAACACCAGAGCCAAATACCCTTTGTTTCTTTGCCAGTCAGAGTCCTGTGGGGTCTCATTTTTTTAAAAGTTGACGAGTTAAAGCAGAAAATGAGAAAAAGTAATAGGAAAAGATGAGAAGATTTTTTTGGGGGGGCGGGTGGTCCTTCCTTCCTATGTTTCCTTACCTGCTATTGAATATAAGGAAAACAAAGAAAAAGGAAGGAATGCACACACACATAAGCTTTACTAACTTCCATCAACTCTAACGATGAAACTACTAAGGGTATTAAATTTCTAGAAGGTCATACGGTCTTGGGTCTCAATGTTTCATTCAAAACAGAAAAATAGCAATAAATGTCTACCATGCTGCATATGAAAAGAGTGCAGTTTTGTGGGAAGAATAAGGATAGGAAGATGTATTAGAAATATAAGATATGGTTCTTGTTACTTAAGAGCACATACATGATTATAGTTAGGGAAACCAAGAAACAATATAATGAGCTAGGGCTGTTGCTCAGTAGCAGCACGCTTGCCTAGCAGGTGAGAGGCACTGGGTTCGATCCTTAGCACCACATTAAAAATAAACGAATAAAATAAAGGCATTCTGTCCATCTACAAGCACAAAAAAATTTTTAAAAAGAAATAATATAAGAACAAAGTAATGGATATGATTTGACATTGAACCATGTAAACACAAAACCTTATACATGTAAAAATTATATTTTCTAGCTGTGTGATATGGTTCAAAATTGGAGGCTAGTACTATTAAGGGAAAACTTCCTGAGTGTTGGATAAATCAAGGAAGGATTCAAAGAGGAAGAAGGGCTTTGAGAAAATCCTATGAAGTGCAAAAGATTTGGGGTAAAAGAGAAGGGAAAGGGATTTAGAATAGGTTTCATTTGACCGTAAGTGGTAAAAGGCAATCTTCTCAATATCCTTTAGGTAAATTATCTGACAAACAGAAATATTCTGTCATCTTAGAAAAAGTCAAAATTACAATTTTATATTGAAAGGCAAACTCATTTAGTCATGACAGAACACATTAACTTTTTTTCTCTACAGGCAGGAATTAATATCTGGATTACTTAAAGTTATAAATGAAGTCTTAAAAATGTTAAGATTTACTGTACATTCACATACAATGCCAGTTTTGCTTAACACTCAAGATTTATTCCTGGTATATATCACTTCAAAGACAGAAGTAGAAGCTTACCTCAGCAGTTTTCTGAGTTGTTGTCAGTCTAAAACACTCTTTTTCTAAGACATCAAGCTTTTCAAGTTTTGCATGCAGCTTCAACTGATCTTGTTCTTTTTCCCTTTGAAGCTGGGCCTGAAAGATTTTAGAAAAATAAACAAACCCTGAATTTGGCAAGTGATACTAATGGATCAAGAATAACACAATTTCTGAGAATTGAAATACAACATAAATCTATTGTGTGAAACATGTACATGCATGTATATACTTCAGGTGCTTACCAGCTGAAAAAAGAAAATCAAATAGAATGTGCAAAGAAAAGAGATGTGCTATTAGTATCAATGGAATAACTCTCTTATGCAACCTTATACAAAAATTCTACTAATGAAAACATGATTGGCAAAACCTGTATTGAAGAAAGAAAGTGTTATTCACAAGGTGAACAAAAACCTGCTCACTGATTAAACCTCTCCCTAACTCTAACTTAGAAAAGCAATCAGAAGAATAAAACATAAGAAGCACATGGAGAACATGAAAGCTAACATAAACAAATGCATGTCTATATACTTTTTGTAATGGTATTTATCACCACACTAATGAAAGAGATTAATAATAACGGCAACTGTGAGGGATTGGGGAGAACTCTCCATATTATCAGCTCAATTTCCTGAAAACCAAAAATACTATAAACGATAAAGTCTATTAATAATAAAAAGAAAAACAACCATCAATAAGCAGTCTTGGGGACCTATGCTCTAGCATTTAGAGTCCCAGAAGAAGAGGAGAGGGGTGTAGGAAAGAATAATTATTTTAAGGACAATAACTGAAAGCATTCCAAACTTAAGGAAAGATACTGACAAGATTAAAAAAAAAATCTCAAAAATCCCAGAAAAATAAATACACAGAAAACTACACTTGCACATCATCATAAAATTGTTGAAAGCGAATAATGAAAGTAGAGCAGAATCTTAAACGCAGCCTGAGAAATGATGTCATTTTGCACAGAAGAATGAAGATAAGAATTTCATTAGATACTGTGAAGCCAGAAGACAACTGAAACAAAATCTCCAATGTGCTGAAATTTAAAAAGCTGTCAACTAGAATTCTATCTCCAGCAAAAATATTCTTCACAAAAGATAATGAAAAAGATTGTAACAGATAAATAAATGCCAAGAGAATTTTTAGAATTCTTATATTTTCCTTCAGACTGAATAAAACTGATATCAGATGGGAAACTGAATCTCCATTAAGAAATGAAAAGCATTAGAAATGATAAAAATGTGGATAAATATTTTTCTTGCTTTTTAATTTTCTTTAAAGAATAATTGACTATCCTTCCTACCTCCATGCCCCTTCCCCCTTCACTCCCCTCTACCTAATATAAAATAACTCTATCTCTCCCCAGTGCTCCCCCAACTATGAATTAGTATCCACATATCAGAGAAAACATTTGGCCTTTGGTTTTTTGGGGTTTGGCTTATTTTGCTTAGCATGATATTCTCCAACTCCATCCATTTACTGGCAAATGCCATAATTTCATCCTTCTTTAGAGTTGAGTAATATTTCATCATACACACAAACACACACACCATTCTTTTTATCCATCTGTTGAAGAGCACCTAGGTTGGTTCCCTAGTTTAGTTACTGTGAATCGAGCAACTATGAACATTGATGTGCCTGTCATTGTAGTATGCTGATTTTAAGTCCTTTTTAAGTCCTTTTGGGCATGAACTGAGGAGTGGTAGAGTGAAACAGACACTATTACCTCAAGTACCTATATGACTGCATGACTGATGTGATCCAACAATATGTACAATCAGAAAAATGTGAAATTAACACTCCATTTATATATGATTTATCAAAATACAAATACAAAATATAAAATATAAATACATTCTACTGTCATATACAACTAATTAGAACAAATTTAAAAACTAATAAACAAAGAATAACCATTTAAAGAAAAAATAATGCACTATGGCTTTTATAACATATAAAAAGTATAATTATGAAAACTATAATACAAACAGATTAAGTTGAAGCATACTATGTTATCTTACATATGAAGTATTTTAAAATTAATTCATGGCCAATTGTAGTAAGTCAAGAATAGATATTTTATGAGCTGGAGATACAGCTCAGTAGTAGAGCACAGGCACTGGGTTTGATCCCCAAGACCGCAAAATAACAATATATATTTTAGCCAGGTGTGGTAGTGTACACCTGTAATCCCAGCTATTTGGGCACCTGAGGCAAGAGGATTGTAAGTTTGAGGCCAGCCTAGGAAACTAAGCAAACTCAAAATACAATTTTAAAAGAAGTGCTATGCAGGTGTGGTGGCATACACCTGTAATCCCAGCAACTCAGGAGGCTGAGGCAGGAGAATCACAAGTTTGAGGTTGGACTCAGTAACTTAGTGAGGCCTTAGCAACTTAGCCAGACTCTGTCTTAAAATAAAATATAAAAAGGGCTGGGGGTGTAGCTCAGTGGTAGAGCATTTGCCTAGCATGAGCAAGGCCCTGGGTTTGATCCCCAGTACAGGGAGAAAGAAAATCCAAATATTAGTTGCTTTGCTGGGGGTTGAAGGGAGAGCATGAAATAACTTTGAAGAGAGATAAGAGAATCTCTGGGGTGATGGAAATGTTCTCTATGGTATTTGATAGGGGTATGGATTACACAAGTATATATATTTACATAGTGTACATATTGATACACTGAAGATCTGTGCTTAAATTTAACTCCATGTAAATTATACTTAAAGAAAACATTTTTTAAATTGTTAAAAGTCATTAATCATAATATTTAGCTAGGAGAATACTGTAGTTTGGATCTTGAGTGTGACCCAAAGGGCCACCTGTTAGAGGCTTGGTCTCTAGCTTGGCACTACTGGGAGGTGGCAGAAACTTTAGAAGTAGGGCCTTATGGGAGATCTTTGGGGGCATGCCCTTGAAGGGGAGAGTGGCATCCCTGTTCCTTTCTCTTCTTTTTCATATGTTGGCTATGAGGCGAATGATTTTGCTCCACCACATGCGCTTGCTGGGATGTACAGTCACATATTCAAAGCAACAAGGTCAGTCAAATCATGAACTGAAACTCTGTAAGTAAAATAAACCTTTTTATTTTATAAGTTGATTATCTCAGGTTATTGTTTATAGTGACAAAGCTGACTAACACAGATAGGAATTTCTAGATCATTGGAGTATGCGTGCTGAACTTTTTTTATAAGATAGTTGCTCTTATGTTCAATGTATCTGACATCTAGATTTGTTAAGAATATAATTTTTTTCCAATTTAGTAGATGTGAAGTATTTCCTTATTGAGCTTTTAATTTGCATTTCTCTGATTACTAATCATGATTTTTTTTCTCATAAATGTATGGCCACATGTAATTCCATTTTTCCAGCAAAATGCTTCTTCATAACTTTTGCCCATTTTTGTATTGCTTTACCTCTGGGGGGGTCTTGTTTAAAAATTTCCTCTCCAAAGAGGTCATAAAAACACTGTTCTACATTTGCTTCTAAATGTTTCAGAGTTTTGCCTTTTATATTTGTCTTTAATCCTTCTGGAATTGATTTTATGCATGGTATGAAGCAGTTTTTCCAGACTATTTACTGAACTCTTTTCCCTAATGGTCTATAATTGTATACTGAATTTCTATAACAGTCTGTTTCTGATTATATCCTACTCCTTTATTTTAGATGTCTAGCCATATAAAAAATATCTTAATTTTAGAGGTGGGAGGGGTGGGGGGAAGGGAAAAAATAACAGAATGAATCAAACAACATTACTGTATGTAAATTTATGATTACACAAATGGTACGCCTTTACGCCATGTACAGAGAAACAATATGTATCCCATTTGTTTACAATAAAAAAATACATTATTAAAAAAAATCTTAATTTTGATAACACTATAATTTGTTTCAATATCTAGTAGAGCAAGACCTTCACCTTTTTTTCCTTCAGAATAGTTTAGCTGTTCTTGAACCTTTATTTTTCCATATAAATTCTAGAATTA
Source organism: Sciurus vulgaris (assembly GCF_902686455.1). NCBI lineage: Eukaryota > Metazoa > Chordata > Mammalia > Rodentia > Sciuridae > Sciurus > Sciurus vulgaris. The sequence continues at coordinate 55,603,972 of NC_136467.1, forward strand.
CTCTCTTGAGTTTCTTCAAAACCTATCATATATTTGACCCATCAAAATCCAGTACTGGTACTTTAATGCTTTTCTAAGACAATGTAAGAATGTTAAAATACTTTAAACTATATTTACTCCTTTTTAATTTATAAGCTATTATTCTAATGAATTTTAATCCTATCTATATTTAAGCTAAATAAAGCTGTTGTTTTATACAATATTCATTTAGATTTAACCACATATTTATCATCTTTTTGGTCTTCATTCCTTCCTGTATCTCTGATCTTTCAGAGAAGAAAAATTCCCTTCCGTCTGAATATATCCTTTATTGTTTCCTTCAGAGCATATCTATCAGTAACAAATTATCTGTTAACTGTGTGTGTCAGTGTGCGGAGGGGTACTAGGGATTGAATCTAGAGGCACTCTACCACTGAGCTACTTCCCCAGCCCTTTTTATTTATATATTTTAATTTTTATTTATTTATTTATTTATTTATTTTTTGGTGGGATACTGGAAATTGAACTCAAGGGTGCTCGGTCACTGAACCACAACCCCAGCCCTATTTTGTATTTTATTTAGAGACAGGGTCTCACTGAGTTGCTTAGTGCCTTGCTTTTGCTGAGGTTGGCTTTGAACTTGAGATCCTCCTGCCACAGCCTCCCGAGTCACTGGGATTACAGGAGTGCACTGCCTCACATGGCACTTTTTATTTTTGAAATAGGGTTTCAATAAGTTGCTGAGGTTGGCCTTGAACTTATGATCCTCCTGCTTCAGCTTCTTGTGTAGCTGGAATTACAGATGTGTGCCACTGTGCCCTGCCAGGCTTTCTTAGTCTTAAAATGTCTTTATTTAACCATTATTTCTCAAAGATATGTGCACCAGGCATAAAATTCTAGATCAAGAGTTATTGTCTTTTAATGTCTTTAGTCTATCAGTCCACTGTCTTTTGGATTCAATACATTCAGCTGAAAAGTCAGTTATTTAATTATTGTTTCTTTGAATGTAATCATCTTTTCCAGTTGCTTTGAAGATTATTTTTTTATTTACCTTTTTATGAGATACCTGGGTAAAGCTTTATTTATATTTATTCTGCTTTGATTTTATATAGCTTCTTGAATCTGTGGTGTGATTTGTTTTTAAGAAAATTCTCAGTCATTATCTCTTCAAATATTGCTTCTGCCCCATTTTCCTTCTGAAACTCCAATTACATATAAGTTAGATCTTCTCACTTTGCTTCCTGAATTTACCATCATTTTGTCTTTTCATTCACCTGAATGATTTCTACTTTCATTTTATTAATTCTCTCTTCCAATCTTCTGTTAGATCCATACACTGAGTTCTAAATTTCAGTTATTAGATTTTTTCAGTTCTATAATTTTTATTTCTTTCTCAAATCTGCTTTACCATTATATAGTTTCCAACGCTCAACTAAAAGTTTCAATCCTGTTTTCTATTCTTGACTAATGCAAGCATGAGTATTTTAAAGTCAGTGTGACGGCCAATATCTTTCTGGAACTAACATGTGAGAACCCATGTAATCTGTTATGGATACCATTTCTTATTCACAGTTTCTTATCTTCTGCCTGGCTATCTTTGACTGAAAGTTGATCACTGTATTGAAGAAACGTTTGTAGAAATAATTTGAGGTCTCCGAGAACACTGGTAATCTAGGATTGCTTTAATCCAATTTCAGAGACCAGTTTTCTATGCCTCCCTGATAACTGAAACAGACTTTTAATCTGGGTGGTTTTCCTTCTTGCTCACCCTTACAAAGTACTCAGAACACAAGAGATCTGGAGGGCTGGGGAGATAGCTCAGTTGGTAGAGTGCTTGCCTCGCAAGCACAAGGCCCTGGGTTCAATCCCAAGCACTGCAAAAAAAAAAAAAAAAAAAAAAAAATCTAGAAGCATTTCTATTCTTAGTAGGCCCCAGGCTCTAATTTTCTTAGTCCTAAAAACATGGCTGTCAAAGGCAGTATTTGGCCTGTCAACTGCCTCTTCTGGAATCTGAAATGCTTACAGAAGGAATGAACCCAAATGTCAGGCCAAACTCTATGGATCTGAAGACTCAGATACAAAGATTTCAAATTAGTGACTTTTCACTGTCTTATTAATTTTCTAATGCCTTTGTGTATCTTTCATTTTTTTATTTTTCCCTTCTTTTTTTAAAAAATATTTTATCCAGTTTTTCTTTGCAAAAAGGTTGTGGTACAAATGATCTAATCTACCATTACAATTGGTGGAAATCTCATAAATGTAGCTTTATATCTGTGTTAGTCAGCTTTTTGTCACTGTGACCAAAATACCTGATATAAATAACTGAAAGGAGGAAAAATTTAGTGTGGCTCACACTTCCAGTTCACAGTTCACTGGCCCCATTGTTTCGGGTCAGAGGTTGGACAGAACATCACGGCAGAAGGGTGTGGCAGAGGAAAGCTGCTCAGTTTACGGCAGCCAGGAAAAAAAGAGAAAAAGGAAGGTTCCAAGGACAAGATACAGTCCCTAAGGGCACACCTCCAAGGACTCGCTCCAAGTAGGTCCCAACTCCTACAGTTCCACTGCCTCCCAGAATTCCACTCAGCTATCACTGGATTGATTAATCCACTGATGAAGCCAGAGCCCTCATGATCCAATCACTTCCCAAAGTCCCACCTCTGAACATTTCTACACTGGGGTACAAGCCTTCAATACATGCACTTTTAGGGGACATTCCAGATCCAAACAATAACATCCTATTTTACCTAAGGTTATGACAATTTTCCTATACTAAATTTTCTTCAAATACATATTAAATTATATTATCACTCTTTATAGAAAATGTGCTCACCTGTTGTTCTAAGATCATATTCTTTTCTCGTTCTACATTGAGAACCATTCTCTTTGTATATTCTAGTTGCTTCTCTAGAAGAGTACAACGAGACTGGGCTGAGCTTAACTGTAAACTTATATCTATGAAAAGGGCAAAATAATGAGTCAATTAGTTGATTATCACATAGATCAGAGATTTAGTTATCATTAAAAACTGATTATATAAATTAAATCAAGAGTTAAACATTCTCCAGCTATCTCATTCCTGGGTAAATATCTGGAGAAAATGAAGTGAAAATATCAAAGAGACATCTGCATACCCATGTTTATTGTGGTACTATTCATAATACCCAAGATATGGATTCAGTCTAATTGCCTGTCAACAGAAAAATGGATGAAACTAGAGAACTTGAGAAGCTAGAAACTAGAGAATCATGTTGAGCAAAAATAAGCCAGATACAGAAAGACAAGTATGTTTTCTCTCATATGTGGAAACCATACAAAAATAAACAAAAGACATGAAAGTAGAAGAGGGATCATTAAGGTGTGAGAAAGAGGCTGGGTGGGGGGCAAGGGTAGAAGAAGGGTGGACAGATATGATCAATCCATGATGTAGGCATGCATGGAAATATCACAGTGAATCATATAAATTATACAATTAATATGTTAATAATTATAATAAAAGAGCTAAAAATTCAAGATTTCATTCAGCGCTAAATACTGACTTTAAACACATATTTTGTGAATACCTCATTAATTATAGATAACTGGTTTACATGGTCTATCCCTAAAAGTCTAGAAAGCATACGTTTTTCTTCTTTGTTTTCTGGTTTTGGTAGTACTGGGGACTGAACCCAGGGCCTTGCATGTGGTAGGTAAGTGCCCTACCATTGAGTTACATCCCCAGTCTAGAAGGCATACTTTTGAAAGAGGACATTTCAGCAACTTGTGAGATGGTAAATATCCTGGTTGTTTTGGAAATAGCACCATGTATAAAAGCAGAAATGTAAAGTCTTTTAACTATCAGTAAGCTTCTTCTCTTTCAGGAGTATGTACTCTCATTTTCCTCTGCTCTTGACTACTGACCACACGGTTAATTCTAATCCTTTATTTTCCTCAGTTCTTCTTCCACTTTTGTTCAGTTTACTCAGAAATTTTTTTCTCTCTCCTTTATTTATTTATTTATTTTGGACTGGGGATTGAATCTAGGGGGCACTTTACCACTGGGCTACATCCCTATCCCTTTTAATTTATTTTTAAAATTTTGCTTACAGCCTTGCTAACTTGCTGAGACTGGCCTTGATTTTGGTATCCTCCAGCCTCAGCCTCCCAAGTGTTTGGGATTAAAGGTTAGTGCTACCACGACTGGCTTCATTCTGTTTTAAAGGTAAAATACAAATTTGAGCTTTGTTTATAAGGGTGAATGTAGTGTTAAAAGGGAAAAGAAAACCTTAGGTTCTGAAGTGAAATTATAAAACAAACTTAAATTCTAGATTTCTGAATTCTTGTGTTTAATGTCCTTTTCATAATTTCTACAGAGGTCTCTATCCATCTAACTTCCTCTCAAGTTTAATAAAATTCTTTTTATTCATTTTTATTGTTTTTGTATCTCAAATTGTTTTTATATTTCAAATTTTAAAAATTAGTGTTAACTGAAAATATAAATCATTTCAATTAAATGATGGATACAAATGGGTTTTGTTTATTCTGAAAATATTCTAATATCTAAATACAACACATATAAAATCAATTTTTATTTTAATCCCAACAATTTATGAACTGGGATAACAGATATAACAGAGATAAATTCAAAGATACAGTCATTTCCCACAAATATCTACATGTCTGAGAACAAGGCTTCAAGGTTTCAGTGCATATAAGAACAAAGATATTTGAATAAATCCACTCAGACTGGAATTACTAATTATTTTCAAATTGTAAACTCTGGTAACCCCTCATTTCTGAGAACTATTGTATTTTTTACCTTTTTTCTGCTTTATCAGTTCCTGGTGTGCCAGATTTCTCTCATTTGTTTCATTTTCCAAGGCCTTTTTATACTGTGCTGCTTCTCTGGAAAGAATATTCAGGTTATCTTCAGCTTGTGTTCTCTCCAGCTCTAAATGATGAATCTTTTCCTGAAGAGTTTTTAAGGCCAAAATAAGAGCTGTTGAAAACCAAAATTGTGTGATGTGTTAAACTGAAGTTTTTGAAGACTGAAAATCACAGCAACATGGAACAGCAACAGCAACAACAAAATGAGTATATTTTTGTTAGTGGCCAGAAAAATGTAGAAGTAATGTATATTCTTCATAAAAATAAAAAATGTCTAGAACTCTGAAGAGGGATTAATTTTCTCTAACATATCTTTTTTTTATTATTTTATTAGTTGTTAATGAACCTTTATGCATTTATTTATTTGTATGTGGTGCTGAGAATTGAACCCAGTGCCTCACACATGCTAGGCAAGTGTTCTACCACTGAACCACAACCCCAGTCCCCCTTTAACATATCTTATAAAAGCAATAATCAATCATTGTATTAAGTGATTTTTAGGACTGAGAAAACTAAACCATAATTAAATAAAATGAATATTTTCAAATAGAAAGGATGCTTATTAATTAACATGGGAATTTTAGGTTTAAAGTTAAAGGATTTTTCTCAGTTTCCAGTGTGTTCAGTTTTAGTCAAACCAACAAACATCTATTATTTGATTTTCATAGATATAGTATTAATAATCAGGATATATGAAGTAAAATACATTTTTTTCCCCCGAGGGGGGGATGTAATCTAATAGTTTACTTGATGTCAGGCTTGAAAAATGTAAGCAGTACACATATACTACTGTGAGTTTTTATTCAGCTGCATTAATATCTTCATGATTCAGATCATTTCAGAATTACAAAATTCTCAAATACTATTTTATACTTTCTACTCAATTGTAACTTCAAAGTATAAAATTAGAAATGAATAGAATGGAAATGTTAGAGTTTAACTTTTACATGGTTTATATCCAATTAGATGATTGTTAAGAGATTATTGTTTTATTTTTACAAATGAGATAAATCATATTTATTGCTCTTCATATGGTACCCATAGCTGAATCAATTATATAGATTACTGTCTCTTGTGGTTTATTCTACAGAGCTAATGTATTTAATAATGGAAATTATTATCACAGAGTATTAAAAATCAAGGGATAATAGCATTATATAATTTATGACAGCATATGTCTGGAGTAAAAAATTTTTCTAATTCAATTTTAAGATCCTCCTGTTTATATATAAAAAATCCCCGCATATTTTGTAGTTACTCAGATATGTCTTCCAAAAAGATTTTCAAAAATAATTTTGGACATGTGCAATTTCTAAATCTAATCCTTGAATAAGACCATCTCCATTTAATTCACTAGCATTCTAATCATCTAGTTTAGAAGGATTCCAAATCTGACCTTTCATTCTTCAAAGAGTGTTTTATTGTTTTCTAAATGTTTTTATGATAAACCTGTGTTATACATCCATCTGCTTATGTTAATTATCATTATATAGCTGAAAAAGTCAAAGTAAAAAATGTTAAGTTACTTGGTTCATAGAAATTTAGCAACAGAATTAAAATTAGAAGTTTCAGTAAAATTAAATATAAAATCACATTATTTTCTACATAAAAGGTAATTTTTTATAATATACTTTGTACCATCCCTCTAATGTTATGTAAAATATTTTATTAGCATTACCTTGGTTATTTGGGCTATGAAGCATTTTAGGAGAGGTAACTTCTAAGTTCACAGCGTGGCAATTCTGAGATGATTCATCCTGGGTGAATGATGGAGCAAATACTTCTTCTGGAGGTTTAAGATAGCTTCCCACTATACTATGTATTAATTCTGAATTCATTATCTGTAGAGAATAAAGGTATAGCATCATTGTTTCCTATTTGAAGGATGAAAACATACAAAATTCAGAGAACCCAAACAACATAATCATATGCTATGGAGCTGTATCTTCACAAACTTAATTATCACAAATTCAAGTATAATAACCTGAGCAATAACAAAGAAAAATAACTATTTACTATGTAAATAGTAAGGACAGTTCTGACTTTCACTAAACATGTACCCTGGAGTAAGGGATGTTAAGTTTGCCAGTTTCTCAGTTGCTCATAAGTTCCATGTGCCAATTAGAGTTTGAACACTTCTCCACAAAAAGTAGAACTCTAGAGTTTAAACAGAAAGTACAATTCTAGTCAGGCACAGTGGTGCATAGCTGTAATCCCAGTGGTTTGGGAGGTTGAGGGCAGGATTGCAAGTTCAAAGCCAGCTTCAGCAATTTAGTGAGACCCTAAGCAACTGTTTTAGTCAGCTTTTTCACTGCTATGACAAAAAGGATGCAACCAGGGCAACTGTAGAGAAGGAAAAGTTTATTTGGGTGCTCATGGTTTCAGAGGTCTCAATCCACAGACAGCAGGCTCCATTTCTCAGGGCTCAAGGTGAGGCAGAACATCATGGTGAAAGAGAGTGGAAGAAGGCAGCAGCTTATATGGTGATGAGGAAGCAGAGACTCCACTCTCCAGATACAAAATACATACCCCATAGCCACACCCCCAATGAACCACTTCCTCTAGCCACACCCCACCTGCCTCCAGTCACTACTCAGTTAATCCCATCAGGGATTAATTTGATGATTGGATCAAGACTTTCACAACCTGATCATTTCTCCTCTGAACTTTCCTGCATTGTCTCACACATGAGCTTTTGGGGGACACCTCACATATAAACCATAGCTGCAACTTAGCAAGACCCTGTCTCTAAATAAAATATAAAAAATGGGGGCCATATCGGCAGCAGCTGCAGCAAGAGTTTGGCATGATGTCTCACACCATTTTGCTGGTACAGTCAACCAAGAGGCCAGAAGACAGAACTTATGCTGACTAGGAGTCTGTGAATGAATATATGGAAGGAGTTTGTTAAATGTATAAAGAATATCTGAAGAGAATGAATTCCAACAGCCCCTCTGTCACCTATGATATCAGTCAGTTGTTTGATTTCACTGATGATCTGGCAGATCTCAACTTTCCTGTTTACCGAGCTGATACCCACACATATCAGCCTTATAACAAGATTAGTGAATCAAAGATCTATGTGCTCCTTCATTGGCAGGCCCAACAGGCTGGGAAATAATTGAGCTGGAAGCATTAGGGGTCTAGGGGTGGGCTTGAAACAGGTGTGTATAGCATGCTGTAGTCAAAGTTCTGTGTTACAGTAATCCTGTTTACATTTTGTTACATTCTGGTCAAGACTGAATGTATTAAATGAAACTTGAGGGTCTTCGAGGATCTTTTTAATCTGAAGCCCCTATTGCCCCCCTTTTTCTTTTTCTTTTTTTTCCTTTTTTTTTTTTTAATTTAAACATTTTTATGGTGATTTGGGTTGCAGTTGCTCTTTGTCAGTTTATGTTGGTTCCAGTCCTTCCAAATGTTCATATCTGTTTTATAACATTCACTGTACTAACCCTTCAAGATCTGGTAGGGGGTGGTGACACAGTTTAGTTATGTCCTCAAGATAAAGTCTTAGTGAACAATAAATAAATGTTCTTTAAATGGGCTGGGGATGTGGCTCAGAGAAAGGTTAAGTGCCCCTGGGTTCAATCCCTCGTACCCCTACCACCACACACATACAAAAAAGTATGATTCTAAAAAACAACACATCTTTTTAAACACAAGACAAAAATATCCAATTTTCTAATTTTGACTGTTAGATACAATGTACTAGCTTAGCTTTCTAAGGAATTTTTAAGGATAATTTTTGATACACAAAATTTCTGAATCTAATCCTTGAGGTAAGACACATCTCCATTTAATACTCTGGTATTCTAATCATTTAGAAGGGTTCCAAATCTGAAGAATCTAGAGTAGACTTGATTTATTATACAGGATTTTTTTTTTTTTTGCTACTGAGTTCTTTTAACCATTTTAGCAGATAATTCTTTGTCTAACTTGCCCAATTCATTTAACTTTCTTTCCCCCAATTTAAATATTTCAGAAATATAATCTACTTAAAAAGTGCTCACCAATGTTAACTAGTTCATAACCAATGTTAACTAATTCTATTTAAAAAGTGCTTACCAATGTTAACTAATTTATAATGGAGGAAACAAAGCAATAACTGTTCACACACACACAAAAAAATAATTCATTGGCACAATTTTAAGCAAGAAAGCTTGTTTTACAGTATAAAACCAAGAATTCCATTATAAGATTAGGGTATTTCAATTTTTAAGAATTGCATGTTTTCCACAATTTCACTACCTTTGTAATTCACAAGGCAAAGGCAAGCATTTACCATGACTAAAAGTTCCTGGAAGGGCAGATGACACAATTTTCTAGGATTTTTTACTTTAGCCATTGCCACAATTGGCTATCTTCCAGGACAATCTGGTCTAAATTAGAGATTCTATAACTTAAGAAGTTTTGCTAAAATACTTGATGTTCTTTCTTCTTGCGAGGCAACCATATTTTGCTATTGTTTTTGGTCCCAGCTACTATTTACTTATCATTTCTCCATCCCTCCAGGTTGTTGCTGCTCAGACACTGTCTTTCCCATGGAACAATGCATTTATCTAAGATGCTGTTCTCTCAAAAAGAAGAGGTCAAATTTAGTGACAGCTGGCTTACTATAAGTGGAGATAGGGATTCTAAGCATTAGTTTCAAAGATGGTTGTACATCTTCAGAGAGGTAGGTGCTTTAAGCTTTCCAAAACCATTGGAGTTACTCAATACATTTGACCGAGTTCTTAGCTCTTGGTGAGTTTTTCAATAATGTAAATAATGAAATTTTGTCATCAGTTGCTATGCACTGAAGTCTTTAGGAGACTCAAGTATAATATTATTTTACAAATTGGATTTTTTTACCTATTGAAAATTGATTCAAATATGAGGTTTTAATGTAGTTGAAATAATACTCAGAAAATTACTAATAAGTTAAAAATTAGACTACAATTTAATTAAATTAAAATGTATAAATACATATCAATGTGGGTACAAGAAGAGTAACAACCCATGGATACAATGGAAATAAGTAAAGAAAAAGAAAGAAAACAGTAAAGAAATGAGAGATGACTAGTGGTATAGTTTGGATCTTAAATGTCCCCCAAAAGTCCAGGTAATAAAGGCCTGGTTGCTGGTGTGTGGTGCCATTAAAAAGTGGTAAAACCTTTAGGAGGTGGGTTAGATCACTGGAGGCAGGCCTTTTAAAGAAATATTGGGATCCTGGCCTCTTCCTCTCTCTCTGTGCCTCCCCGGCTATCATGAGATGAACAGCTTCCTCTGCCACACACTTCCACCACTTGCCACAAGCCTAAGGCAAGAGGGACAACCAATTGTAGACAAAACCTCTGAAAGGCAAAATAGATTTTTTGGTCTTATGAGCTGATTGTCTTAGGTATTTTACCACAGTGGTGGAAAGCTAACACAAAAGGCTATGCTCTGACATAGAGTTCAGGGGTTCTCACTGTAATAAGAGATCCCAGCTTAACCTAACAATCTTGTGTTTTAAACAAGTGCATAAGCCCATGAGAAGCTTATTAACACAAAGAGCTGGGTCATCCTGGGAGGAAAACTCACTCTGGAGGAAGATGAAACAAATACAAAAAGCCTGATCCACAATCAAAACCTTACTTGAGGACAAAAGTGATTCTGAGTAGAACATGGTAGCAGTCATTCTAATCTTCTCTGACCTTGTCCCATAGACTCATACGTAAGTCCAGATAAGAGAGGGCTTTAAGTAAAAACTGATAAATATTTTGCAAATATTATCTATAAAAGGCTGAAGCATCAATTTCCCTGCTTTTTGTAAGATGTTATATTCCAATGGAAGGGGAAGTTGTCTGAGACCACTAACAGTTTTGGACCTGAGGACTGTGGAACATTTGTCGTATTATTAAGAGACAGTCAGCGGGTGGGGGCGTGTGCAGCTGGAATGTACATATTTACAGACATGCACAAGAGAAATTTCTGAAAACACAAAGAAGTATCCTAAGTTCCAATCTCTGTATATCTAATAGGGGGTTTATCTGTAAATAATTGAAAAGGCCTTAGGAATTCTTGTGGGACTTTTTACAAGTCTGCAAGTAGGGGGAAAAAAGCTGTAAAATGTGGCTCTTTTTTCATTAGCCTGGTAAAGTCTAGGGAAAATCAGGTTATCCTGGAACCATTCTTGATAGCTTGTGGACAACCAGAGAAATATAGTTGAAATAATAAGTAGTCAGATTACCAATAAGTTAAAAAGTACACTAAAATTTAATTAAATTAAAATGTATAAATACATATCAATGTGGGTACAAGCAGAGTAATAACCCTTGTCTTTATGACCTATAAAATAAATCTTAATTGGATGCTACTCCATTAAGAAACTATCCCCACCAAAGAGAATGTTTTGCCATATTTTCTCTTGTTTTGGAGGAAAACTAATCCAAGTTGTTTTTGTTTTTGTTTTTAAAACAACTAATGTCTACTCCAGCTGGGATGCACCATCATCTTTGTATGATTCCATAGGACTGTTAGGGACATGACATTAAGAAAAAGTCAGAGGCTGGGGTTGTAGCTCAGTGGTAAAGCACTTGCCTAGCATGTGTGAGGCACTGGGTTTGAGTCTCATCACTGCATATAAATAAATAAAGGTTCATTGACAACTAAAAAAAATTAAAAAAAAAAAAAAAGAGGAAGTCAGAGATACTATATGGGTTTTTTTTTTTTTTTTTTTTTTTTCTTTTTTTGTACCAGGAATGGAACTAAGGGCGCTTAACCACTGAGCCACATCTCTAGCCCAATTTTGTATTTTATTTAGAGACAGGGTCTAACTGAGTTGCTTAGCACCTGGCTGTTGCTGAGGCTGGCTTTGAACTTTCCATCCTCCTGATCCAGTCTCCCAAATCCTTTGGATTACTGGCATGCAGCAGCACCATCACGCATGCTACAATGGGTTCTTAAAGTGGAGGAATCAGGGCTGTGGATCTAGCTTGGTTGGTAGAGCGCTTGCCTCATAAGCACAATGCCCTGGGTTCAATCCCTAGCACCTCAAAAAAAAAAAAAGTGGAGGAATCACTGTTTCCTATACTGATAATTACTCCAAGTTTGAGTCTCTCCTTAGAGAACCTAGAGAAATATCAATAGCTTTGTTTCTGTTATCTGTTTTTCTTTTCTTTGTTTATATATCTATGTTAACTTACCTCTAGTTCTATCTTTACAAGCAAGCACGGCAAAGGTTGGGCTAACCCTATTTTATTTTTTAATGCGTAATACTTTAAAAAGTACATTACAACTGAGTAGGATAATTTATGGTTGAGAAACTTGTCTTATAGATGCCCTATAATAATACATTATTTATAAATACTAAAATGTTTAGATAGGGATATAAAAATGAACTGGTTTAGTGGAAAATGGTAAATACAAGAATTCAAACACTTCAAAACACTTTATCTCATGCCATTCATTAATATAAATTTCAGATGTAAGTATAAAAAATTATTTTAAAAAATCATTGAATAGCAGGCTATGGTGGTGCAAGCCAGTAATCCCAGTAGATTGGGAGGCTGAGGAAGGAGGATGGAAAGTTCAAAGCCAGCCTCAGTAATTTAGCAAGGCCCTTACCAACTCAGTGAGACCTTGTCTCTAAATGAAATACAAAAAAGGGGTAAGGATGTGGCTCAGTGGTTAAGCGCCCCTGGATTCACTCCCCAGTACCAAAAAATAAAATAAAATAAATAAATAATTGAATAGTTAATGTTAGAATGGGTGAGATGTTTTATGATTAGGAGGGGGAAAATAAAGGAAAAGATATACAAGCTACACTAAAATCAATAACAAAACATAAAAATTATAAATAAAATTGAAAGGAAAAAGAGAAATAGAAGTAAATATTTGCAATGAAGGACAAAGGGTTAATGTCATTAATTCACTAATAAAGTTTTTATTATCAATCAGGAGACAAGTATTAAAACTATTAAAAATGGCCAATGATTATAAACCATTAGCTAGTTCACAGAAGAAAGTAACCAATAAAACAACAAATCTTAGTAATGATTAACAAAAATCAGTTAGATCCAGATTCAGAAGTAAAGTCTTGCTTGCCATGGTGGCATATACCTGTAATCCAGCTATTTGGGAGGGTGAGGCGGGAGATTACAAATTTGAGGCCCACCTGGGCAGTGTAGCAACACTGTATCAAAATAAAAATAATAAAAAGTCTGGGGATGTAGCATGTGTGAGGTCCCTAGGTTCAATCCCTGGTTCCTCAAATAAATAAAAAGTAAAGGCTTTGGGGCTGGATTTCAGTTCCAATCTTGGATCTGCCACTTACTATGCAACACTGAAGACAACCTTTTTACTTCTTTGGGTTTCATTTTTTTCTATTTATAATTGGAATAATAATATAAATGTAGTAATTTATATAAAGCACTTCACACAATTTATGACTGCATGTATGTACTTTCTGTAAGCAAACTATGCACCTGATAAAAGGCAGCCATATTTATTTTAAAAGAAAACAAGAGGCAAGAAGATTCCAAGTTCAAGGTCAGCCTCGGCAACTTAGTGAGATCACATCTCAAAATAAAAAATAAGGGGCTGTGGATATAGCTCAGTAGAGCACTTGCCTACATATACAAAACCCTAGTTCTATCCCCAGTGAAAGGAAGGGGAGGGAAGGGAAGGGGAGGGGAGAGGAGGAGAGGGGAGGAGAAAGAAGAGAAAAGGAAAGGAAAGGAAAGAAAAGAAAGGAAGGGAGGGAGACAGGGAAGAAAGGAAAGGAAAGGAAAGGAAGGAAGGAAGGAAGGAAGAGGGGGAAGGGAGGAAGAGGGAGATAGGGAAAGAAAGAATGTGAGAGAGACAGAGAGAGAGAAGGAAGAAGGCAGGGAGAAAGAGAGACTGAGAGGAGGGGAGGGAGAGGAAGAGGGAGATAAAAGGGAGGGAAAGAGGGAAAAGAAGAAGAAAGGAAGGCAGAAAGGAAAACAAAGAAAGAAAGTACACATTAAGAGCTTCAAAAATCATTATAGGAATCCATACTAAAAAAAGCAAAGATATACACAAAGATTATTTTAAAGATCACTATTCCAACCACAATCAAAAAGTGGAATGCGGGAATGCAAGGCTGGTTCAACATCCGGAAATCAATAAATGCAATTCATTACATCAATAGACTTAAGGTTAAGAATCATATGGTTATTTCAATTGATGCAGAGAAAGCGTTCGACAAAATACAACACCCCTTCATGCTCAAAACTCTAGAAAAAATAGGGATAATAGGAAGATACCTCAACATTGTAAAGGCTATTTATACTAAACACATGGCCAACATCATTCTTAATGGAGAAAAACTGAAACCATTCCCTTTAAAAACAGGAACAAGACAGGGATGCCCTCTTTCACCACTTCTATTCAACATTGTCCTTGAAATACTGGCCAGAGCAATTAGACAGACTAAAGAAATTAAAGGGAAATAGGAAAAGAGGAACTCAAGCTGTCACTATTTGCTGATGACATGATTCTATATTTACAGGATCCAAAAACCTCCACCAGAAAACTTTTAGACCTCAAAAATGAATTCAGCAAAATAGCAGGATATAAAATCAACACGCATAAATCTAAAGCATTTTTATACATTTAAGTGATGAAACATCTGAGAGGGAAATGAGGAAAACAACTCAATTCACAATAGCCTCTAGAAAAATAAAATACTTGGGCATCAATCTAATCAAAGAGGTAAATAATCTCTACAATGAAAACTAAAGAACATTAAAGAAAGAAATTGAAGACGACCTTAGAAGATGGAAAGATCTCCCATGTTCTTGGATAGGCAGAATTAATACTATCAAATGGCCATACTTCCATAGATGCTATACAGATTTAACACAATTCCAATTAAAATCCCTATGACATTTCTCATAGAAATAGAAAAAGCAATCATGAAGTTGATCTGGAAGAAAAAAAAGACCCAGAATAGCCAAAGCAATCCTGGGCAAGAAGAGTGATGCAAGAGGTATCACAATACCAGACCTTAAACTCTACTATAGAGCAATAGTAACAAAAACAGCATGGTATTGGCACCAAAATAGACAGGTAGACCAATGGTACAGGATAGAAGACACGAAGACATACCCACATAAGTACAGTTATCTCATACTAGACAAAGGTGCCAAAAACTTACAATGGAGCAAAGATAGCCTCTTCAACAAATGGTGCTGGCAAAACTGGAAATCCATATGCAGTAAAATGAAATTAAACCCCTATCTCTCACCCTGTACAAAACTCAACTCAAAATGGATCAAAGATGTAGGAATTAGGCCCAAGGCCCTTCAGCAAGTAGAAGAAATAGTAGGCCCAAATCTCCATCACGTTGGCTTAGGACCAGACTTCCTTAACAAGACCCCCATAGCGCAAGAAATAAATGCAAGAATCAATAAATGGGATAGATTCAAACTGAAAAGCTTTTTCTCAGCACAGGAAACAATTAATAATGTGAAAAGAGAGCCTACAGAGTGGGAGAAAATCTTTCCACACACATTTCAGTCAGATCACTCACCTCCAAAGTTTATAAAGAACTTAAAAAACTTTACACCCAAAATACAAAGAACCCAATCAATAAATGGGCTAAGGAAATGGGCAGACACTTCACAGAAGAAGATATACAGGTGATCAACAAATATATGAAAAAGTGCTCATCATCCCTAGTAATTAGAGAAATGCAAATTAAATCCATCCTAAGATTTCATCTAACTCCAATTAGAATGGCTATTATCAAGAACACAAACAATAATAAGTGCTGGCGTGGATGTGGGGGAAAAGACACACTCATACATGGCTAGTGGAGTTGCAAATTGGTGCAGCCACTCTTGAAAGCAGTATGAAGATTCCTCAGAAAGCTTGGAATGGACCCACCATTTGACCCAGCTATCCCACTCCTCAGTTTATACCCAAAGGACTTAAAATCAGCACACTATAGTGATGCAGTCACATCAATGTTCATAGCAGCTCAATTCACAATAGCTAGATTGTGGAACCAACCTAGATGCCCTTCATTTGACGAATGGATAAAGAAACTGTGAGATATATATATATATATATGAATATTACTCAGCCCCATAAAGAACAATAAAATTATGGCATTTGCTGGTAAATGGATGAAGCTGGAAAATATCATGCTAAGTGAAATAGGCCAAGCCCAAAAAACCAAAGGCTGAATGTTTTCTCTGGTAAGTGCATGACAATATATAATAAGGTGGGTGGCAGGGGGAAGAGCAGAATGAAGGAACTTTGGATGGTGCAGAGGAAAATGGGGTGGGAGGGAGTGGGGGACAGAAAAATAGTAGAATGAAACAGTATTGCCCTATGTATATTTATGATTACATAAATGGTGTGAATCTACATTGTGTACGACCATAGTAATGAAAAGTTGTACCCCATTTGTGTACAATGAAAATGCAGTCTGTAAAAATAAAGGTTTAATTTTTAAAAAATCACTATTCCACCATTATGTATAATATCAGATATTTTCTCTTGCTCACATTCCATGTTGAGTTTTTCTAAATGGCTTTAACATCTTAAACATATTTTTAAAAATTTCTTTATTTGATAATTTTAGAAATCAGTCTTTGTAGTTTGTGGCTTCTGCTGATGCTTGTCTACAGTGCCTGGTTAATTTACCTTTACTGATTTCTAACTTTTTTTTCCTGGTACTGGGGACTGAACCCAGGGTCTTGGACATGTTAGGTAAGTGCTCTACCACTGAGCTACATCCCGAGCCCTTTCAAAGAATTTTATTTTGAGGCGAGTTCTCACTAAACTGCCCAGGCTGGTCTCAAACCTGCAATCTTCTTGCCTCAACCTCCTAGCTAGCTGGGGCTAGAATTGGGATTACAAGTGTACATGACTGGCTATGATTTCTTGTTTTTAAGCTCACATTTCTTAGAATTTAGAAATTCTTTGTCAGTATTTAAAGCACTTTCTTCAGAGATTTCTATTGTTTCTGCTAGGTTTCTAGGGTACCTAAAACCTAAAGTATCACGAAACTAAAGTTTTAGATTTAAAATTGTTTTGGCAGTGGGAATTCCAAGTCCAAATTCATGAGGCAAGAATCAGGAAAGATTCTTTTTGTCTACCACAATCAAAGCCAAAGATGAGATACACAGTGTTTGTGGATTGTTGTTTTCCCTCTCTTGGATTGAACCCAGGGGGTGCTATACCAATGAGCTACATGCCCAGCCCTTTTCATTTTGAGAAAGGGGCTCACTAAATTGCCTGATCTGGCTTCAAAGGTATGATCCTCATTCCTCAGCCTCCTAAGTCACTAGGATCACAAGTGTGCCAAGTGCCTGGCATGCCTGTCTTTAATGACAATCTAAAAGATTTTTAAAGAAAACAGCACATTCCCCCTCTTAAAAAAACAATCTTTTTCATTTGGGTATTTTTTTTTTTTTATGATGTTTCTCCATGTTGAGATTCCTATTTTGCATTACTGACCAGAATACTACATAAGTGATATTGTGTCTCCTCAAGGTTTCATATCCATAGGCACATGATATCTATCTAGTATTTCTCATGGGTGATATCAAGTTTAATCATCTGATCAATGTTATTCAATTTTTCTACTATACAGTTATTTTTTTCCTGCATCTTATAGGCAATCTATGGGGAAGATATTTTAAGACCGTGTAAATATCACACTTATCAAAATTTTGCTGCTGGATTTATCATCTACCGATGCTTCTTGCCCAAAATTAGTCTTTATAATCATGACTGCGGAATGATGGCTTTTCAATCCAGAAAGTCAATTTTAAAGTTAATGATAAATTGTTTTTTGATTAATTTAAATAAAAAATCAGAATATTAAATATGAGATTTGATGCTTCTATTAATGCATTTTACATTATAGTCACTGCAATGTCATAAGTTATTTCTGAATTTCTGGAATTTAATGGTTATTGTGGGTACTTCTATGAAGTCATTGCATTTTTTTAAAGTTGAGTTTATAGTGTACTTTAGAATGTGAATTATGTTCTGATACCTTTTCTTATTCTCGATCCACAGATTGTTTATTATACTCTACTGAGAGTATAATATATTCTATTATCTGAGTCCTGCTAATAAACCCTCTAAAGAATGACTAATCAGATAATATTCACTTAATTGAGATTGAAGAACAAATTTTACAGTATGGACTAAGTTTGAAAATTGTACCTAGAATAGAAAGGAAGTGTAGACTTCTTTTCCTTTTTGAAGATTAAATATCATTGTGTGTGTGCAACTAAAAATTATTTGCCTGGAACTATCAGTATCTCTAAAGTATGTCTACAGCTATTGCAGTATATTGCTCCAAGCAATATGGTAGATTAGGTGTTCAAAGAAATTTCTCCTGGAAGTGGCATATGTCTGTAATCCTAGCTACTCAGGAAACCAAGGCAGGAAGAGTTTAAGTTTGAGGTCAGCTGGGGATAACTTAATGAAACCCTGTCTCAAAATTTTAAAATTTTTAAAGAAAAAGAGCTAAGGATGTAGCTCAGTGGTAGAATACCCCCACCCTGGGTTCAATCCACAGTAATATGAAAAAAAAAAAAAGGATAATCGCTTTTTTGGGGCATTTATCCAAAAAGACCTGAAAGCTTCAAAAGGTATTTACTTATACACCTACTTATTTGTTCATAGCAGTACTATTCACAATAGCCATATGTGGAGCAACCTAACCTTTCACTGACGGATGAATATACAAAATGTGGTAGACTGTATTGATATTAGTCAGCCTTCAAAAGGAAGCAAATTCTTGCTGGGTACAGTGCCACATGCCTTTACTCCAGTGACTCAGGAGTTGAGGTAGAAGGACTGCAAGTTCAAGGTCAGCTTGGACAACCCCTAGTACTGCCAAAAAAATAAATAAATAAAGGGGGGGGGCAAATTCTGACACATGCTACAATGTTCATAACTTTGAGGATATTATGTTAAGTGAAATAAGTCAAACACAAAAAACAACCCTCTATCATTCTCCTTATATGTCTTATCTAAAGTAATCACACTCACAGAAACAGAAAGTATAATGGTGGTTACAGGGAAAGAGTAAATAGAGAATGCTAGAGTTTGTTTTATCAGATGGATGAGTTCTGGCTATTGGATGCATAATGTTAGTTAGTAGGGGAGACAAACATATTAAAAACAAATAGGATTCAGTGGGTTCACTCCCATGATAAAAGCTGTGCCATAGGAGCACAAAGGAGAGATTGTCTAACTCTCCTTGACTGACGGAGAAACAAGTAAAGCCAGAAACAGTTTTGAAAAAGTTTAGGTAATACAGCACAGTGAACATACATGCTGACTTTTGCTTTTTTGGAAATCCACTAAAATAATATGAAAACAATATTTAAAGAAAGATATAAATGTGCAGAGATCAGGAGAGATGACAACAAAATTTGGAAAACAAAAAGCAGATGTATGAGTAGTAACAGGATCAGCCAATGCAAAATGGCCCTGGAATTAGCCTTGACTCTGTAAGCAGTAGTTATGATAGGGCTGAAAACTAGTGGAGAGGTTGAAAGTTTAACTTAGAAATAAATTATATGCTCAAATCTCCTCTGCCTCTCCATGCAGCCAAGAGTGCTATACCCTCATCTGGAAAGACTGGAAGTTTTGTTTCTTTTGTTTGAAAAGGAAATTATAGAGTATCTCTAGATTGGGGGACACTGGCACAGTTCAGGGTGGGGCACTGGAGTGAAAGCAGGAAAATTTGAGACAGAGAGGGAACAGAATGGGACAAAATGGCAGATAAACTCTCAGGGTCTTACTTCATAATATGTTATGAAGTCTCTCTTACTCTCACACTCTTACAACATATGAAATGTGCCCTTTTTACCCTAGTATTCTTTTTTATTTTGCAGTACTGGGGATTGGGGACTGAACCCAGGAGCACTTTATCATTGAATTACAAGCCCGTCCCCTTTTTAATTTTGAGATTGGGTCTCATTAAATTGCTCAGGCTGACCTGGAACTTGCCATCCTCCTCTCAGCCTCCCAAATCACTGGAATTACAGGTGAGCACGACATGCCTAAGCCCCTCCTATTCTTAATCAACCATAAATGCTTGGTGTAGGACACCAACCAGGAACCATAATAAACTCTTAAATCATAATTTGTTACTTGCTAAAATTCTTTCACTCTTGAATCATAATTCATAATCCTTACCTTCAAACAGTCTTTTCCTACTCCCCCCACTCTGACAAATCAAATCAGTCATAAACACCAGGTGTTGGGAGATGTCAAAACATAATACATGAACCTCCCTCTTCTGCAAGAAAGAAACTCCTTAAAGGTATTATCATAAAAATACCAGCCTTTTGTGCCTCAACCACTCAGTAAATAAGTCTGGGGGTGACTTTTTTTTTTTTTTTTTTTCCTTTCTTTCTTTTTGGTTCAAGGCAGTTTTGACTACTCTCAATCAGGGCTATTCCCTTCACCTTGAGGTGAAATGCCCCCCCACCTTTCCCAGATTAAGTTTTGCCTATATATTTATTTGTACTCACTTGACTCAGATTCTGTTTTGACTCTCACTGAGTCAAAATTTCCTATCTCCAGTATCAGATTAATGTTGGCAGTCTATATAACTAAGCAGAGATGAGGATATCTTTATCTAGGGAATATGAATAGCCCAAGACACTAAAGATGACAAAATGAATAGACTGGATGGATCTGGAGTTTGCAGTTAAGCTTTTTGGTGTCCCACTATTAAATATATTGTTTAACTATTATTTAACAAGACTCACTGGACAGCAAAGAAAGATATGAAAGACAGAAACCAAAACAATAAGAAGTTTAACAGAAACACAAAATTAGGAAATACACAATTAGTGGAGATAGAATATGTAATCACTGAGGACCATGAGTGAATTTGACTGGAGCAGTGAATAAATGTTGGCAGTAAGAGGCTGGAAAAGATAGTCAAGGACTTTGTACATCCTACTGAAGAGTTTATATTTTATCTGATTAGGCTGGGAAGTTAATGAAGGACATCAAGGGAAATAACATGATCAGGTCTGCATTTTGACAAGTGTATTCTGATGGGTTTGAGGTGGACAGACTGAAAGAGAAATTATAGGTCAGAGAACACAAAAAGGTTACTAATCTAATTCAAACAAGAAAAATACAGGCCTGAGATAAAACTGGAATAGATGAAATGAACATAAAAGATACTCAGAAGATATGACTAAAAGGATTTAGGAACCAACTAGATACAGGAAATGGAGGACAGAAAAGAATAAAAAATGCTCAAGCCAGGTGCAGGGGCACATGCCTGTAGTTCACAGCAACTTGGGAGGCTTATGCAGGAGGATCACAAGTTCAAGGTCAGTTTCAGCAAGTTAGTGAGGCCCTAAGCAACTTAGAGAGATCTAGTCTCAAAGTAAAAACAATAAAAAGGATTGAGTTCAATTCCCAATTCCCCCCGTCCCCTAAAAAATTGTTCATCGTATTTTTACTTGAGCTAGTGAATAGATGGTGATGGCATTAATTGAAATATGGAATACAGTAGCTTCCCCTTATCTGCAATTTCAGTTACCCAAGGTATACCATAGTTGGAAAATATCAATATCTGGACTCTGGAGAGAGGCAACATTCATATAACATTTATTACAATGTATTAAGATTGTTCTATTTTGTTGTTAATCTCTTACTGTGACTAATTTATAAATTAAAATTTATCACAGGTATGTATATATAGGAAAAAACATATACAGGTTTCATACTATGTGGCCTTATATCATAAGTATGTATATATAGAAAAAATATAGTAGACATAGGTGTCAATACTATCCAGGGTTTCAGGCAGCCATGGTGGAGGCAGGGGATGACTGTAATATAAAAGGAGTTACAAACTGGGTGCTATGGCACATGCCTATAATCCCAGCAATTTGGGAAGCTGAAGCAGGAGGATTTCAAGTTCTAGGCCAGCCTCAGCAACTTACTGAGACCCTGTCTCAAAATAAAAAAAACTAAAGGGTTGGGGATGTAGTCAGGCATAAAGCACTCCTGGGTTCTATCTCTAGTACTGCAAAAAACAAAGTGCCAGGCACGGTGGCACATGCTTGTAATCCCAGCAGATCTGGAGGCTGAGACAGGAGGATTGCCAGCCTCAGCAATTTAGTAAGGCCCTAAGCAACTCAGTGAGACCCTGTCTCTAAATAAAATACAAAATAGGGCTGGGAATGTGGCTCAGTAGTCAAATGTTCCTGAGTTCAATCCCCGGTACCAAAAACAAACAAACAAACAAAAAAAAAACCAAAGAATAATGAATTCTGGTTTAGACATGTCAAGTTTGAGGTTCTTCATGACAGAGCTGTGTGGCAAACAAACTTAAATATGTATGGATCTGGAGGTTAAGTGAGCAGTCTAGGCTGGATCCAGAGATTTAGCCTTGGTTATCCATTAAGATCACCCAACGGGAGCATAAAGAACAGCAATTTTCAGTGTGCAGATGTGCCTACAAAAAAAGCAACGACTGAGACTCACTGCCTCGTCCATTAGAGAACTATTATTATTATTATTTTTAGAGAACTATTTTCTACTCACTGAGGTCCCCCCAAGGCAAAATTTTACTAAGAATCATAGATTTAAGAGACAACATGGGTGGAGCTTAGGGTGCCACTAACATTTAGGAAGCAAATGAAAGGAAGGAAGCAAAACCCTCAAAAAAATATCAAAGCCAAATGATCATTTTAAGTGAGAAACACAACAGGAGAAAGTGAAAACAAAGGAGTCACTGTGAGAATAGGAGGTCATGACTTAATATCTATGTCTAGGGCGGGGGATGTAGCTCAGTGGTAAACACTTGCCTAGCATGCATTCGGTCATGTGCTCAATCCCCAGTACTTTAAAGGAAAAAAATGTGTCTAATATTCCCTGAAATATGAAGCGTACAGGGGATAGTTTCTGCTATCGATATGTGTTTGCAGTCTCACTTTTGAATAAAGACTGGCAATGAGAGGAAAGAGAAACACAATGGGAGACTCAACAGCATACAGAGTAAAACTGGTTTGCTTACTTCATAACTATTGAAACAGTCTGAATTTGGGACACCAACCTCTGAAATTCAGAGTTTTCTCCTGCTGAGGGTGGAAACTACAATCCCTGACCCTGATGGGCTCAAAGAAACTGATTCGAAATTGCTGCATTCCCTCTAACAAGCCAAAACTAAATCTGCATATGTGTATTTCCAGCCTTTTGTCCCACTTTGCCCCCTCTTCAAGGTCAACTAAATTCAAGTATACCACCTGGCTTTCATTTTTTGTATAGCTTCTGTGTGGGGGTGGGTGGGTGAAGGGAGCAATCTACCTGTTTCTCCCCAGTTTGATCAAATTGCATAAAAGTTCACTTTTCCATCTTTTGCCTATTTATTAAACAGGCAGGCAGTTCAATTCAGTCAGCTAGGGATCTGGGCAGGGGTCTCTGGGCTTGGCTGCCAGTAACACTATCAATAGAATCTTATTGAGTGTTCTCCATGCTCATTATCTTAAAACAGTTTGAATGTGAGACGTATGTTATTGTTACATGAGTACAAAAAGCAGATTTTTTTTGTTCTTTTGTTTTTGTGATTCTAGAGATTGAACCCAGGGTCTCCTGCATGCTAGAAAAGCTTTCTACTATTGAGCTATATATCCAGGCAACAGGCAGTTTTATAACAGTACAAAGTAGTGCCAATCCTTTACAAATATTTTATAAATTATAATATAGCATCTAATTGTACATACACACAGATAATTCAACTCAATCCATGTATAAGAGCTACCCGGTTTCCAAGCAAACTTATCAAGTGCTGAATTTAAAATCACTAGGTTTATGAATGTTTTATGAATTAGATTTTTTTCTTAACAAACTTGTATCCAATAAGCTTAGAACTTAGCAATATTTATGATTACTTAAATGATTAGACTCTCCATCATTACCTAGATTTACTTTGTCTTACTCAGTTCATGAAAAAATGTTCCTGAGTTAATATAAAATTTAAAAGGATATAAAATTGCATAATTATAGCCCATTTTAAAAAAGGGCAAAATAGGTATAGATCACAACAACAACAAAAAACAATAACATGAAAAGAGAGCCTACAGAAAGGGAAAAAATCTTTACCACATGCACCTCAGAGCATTAATCTCCAGGATATATAAAGAACTCAAAAAACTTACCACCACAAAAACAAATAATCCAATCAATAAATGGGCTAAGGAACTGAACAGACTCTTCACAGAAGAAATACAATTGATCAACAAATATATGAAAAAATATTCAACATCTCTAGCAATTAGAGTAACACAAATCAAAATTACACTGAGATTCCATTTCACTCCAGTTAGAATGACAATCATCAAGAATACAAGCAACAATAAGTGTTGGCGAGGATGTGGGGAAAAAGGTATACTCATACACTGTTAGTGGGACTGCAAATGGTGCAACCACTCTGGAAAGCAGTATGGAGATTCCTCAAAAAACCTGGAATGGAACCACCATTTGACCCAGCTATTCCACTCCTCAGTTTATACCCAAAGGACTTTAGTATAGTGACACAGCCACATCAATGTTTATAGCAGCTCAACTCACAACAGCTAACCTACTGAACCAACCTAGGTGTCCTTCAACAGATGAATGGATAAAGAAAATGTGGTACATATACATAATGGAATATTACTCACTTTAAAGAAGAATGAAATTATGGCATTTGCTGGTAAATGGATGGAGAACATTGTGCTAAGCAAAATAAACCAAACCCCCAAAACAGAAGAACGAATGTTTTCTCTGATATATGCACGCCAATTCACAATGGAGAGGTGGCGCTAAGGAAGAACAGAGTTACTTTATATTAGGTAGAGGGGAGTGAGGGAGGAGATGGGGTATGAAGGTAGGAAGGATAGGAGAGTGAAACAGACATTATTACCTCATGTACATGTATGACTGCACGACCAATGTGATGCTGCAATATGTACAATCAGATGAGAAATTATACTCCACTTATGTATGACTTATCAAAATGCATAAATGCATTTTGTCATGTATAACTAATTAGAACAAATAAAAAATTTAAAAAAACAAATTTATAAAATGAACCCCCTGAAATTTGTTAATTCAACAATTTTTTTTTTTTTTTTTTGTACTGGGGATTTAACCCAGGGGTGCTTTACTACTCAGCCACATCCTCAGCCCTTTTTGTTTTTGAGACAGGGTTTCACTAAATTACTAAGGTTGGCCTTGAACTTGTAATTCTCCTGCCTCAGCCTCTGAGCCACTGGGATTACAGGTGTGTGCCACTGTGCCCAGTTTAATTCAACAACTTTTGCCTACCTCTCTATACTAATATTTGTTATGGTTGAACCCAACAATTCAGTAAACACTAAACTAACTTTAAAATAAACAATCCATGTTGTACTTTCATATGTATTTTTACATAGTTTTGATTTTTTTCTTTCTTTCAGTGTCTTAATTTATAATTTTATTTAAGCAACTCACATTTCTTAAGATTTAAAAATATTACTGGTAATATTTCTTCAGAAAGTTCTAACTTTTAAAAAGTAAGTTACTTTGTAGCCAAGCATGGTGGTGCATACCTGTGATCCCAGTGATTTGGGAGGCTAAGGCAGAAGGATCCCAAGTTAAGGCATTCATAGCTCAATTATTCTACTGAGAGTGCTATGAGAACCCAAGGAGGATCTAATGCAGAGTCTGGGGATTTCAGAGATGACTTCTTGGAGGAACCAGTTCTTCAACTAATTTTTATTTTTATTTTTTATTTTTTGGTATAGGATTGAACCCAGAAGCTTTTCATCACCAAGTTATATCCCCTGTTCTTCTTCTTCTTCTTTTTGAGACAGGATCTTGCCAAGTTGCTGAGGCTGGCATCAAGTTTGAGATCCTCACATCTCAGCCTCCCAAATCACTGGGATTACAAGCATGTGCCACCACACCTGGTCACTTCTTCAAAACAAAGGGTGATCGAGTAGTAGTTCATGGAAAAAAAAAAAAATGGAGATAGGGGGCTGGGGATGTGTTTCAATAGTAGAGTGCTTGCTTAGTATATGCAAGCCCCCAGGTTCAATCCCAGCACTGAAAAAAAAAAAAAAAAGAAAAGAAATAGAAAAAGGAAATAAATGAAGATAATGAGGAGAGAAGATCTTGTATACAGATAGAAGAAATAGCACAGTAGTAATAAATGTAATAATGATAGCTCATACTGAATACTTTTGAGGTGAGTTAATTTACTAAATCTACATACTAATTCTAAGGCACAATTATTTCCATTTCATAGATGAGGAAACTGCAACACAGAATAACTACTTTACCCAAGGTCACACACCTAAGTAAGTGACAAAGTTGGAACTTGGCACACACCATTACTTTGCTTATCTATACAAAATTATGAAAACAAGGGAGAATCCAGTGTTTTTAGTGATTTCCTGTAAGGACTTTACTAGCACTGGAAGATTATAAAATGTGCTTAAATCCTGAAGAGGAGGAGGCGGACACCAATCTGAGGAACCTTGTATGCCAGACCTAGGTTGTTGGATTTTATCCTGTGGCCAATGAGAGCCATTCAGTAAAGGAATAGCAAGATCACATTGCCTATGATAAAGATTTTAATGAAATCAGAATGGAGAAAAGCAACCAAAGGCTATTAAGTCCAAGTTGGAAGACTATTCTACAACCCTGTAATGAAAACTTGAACCAAAGTAATAAAAGTAGAAAAGGAAAGGAGGGACAAGATAGAGATGATTAGAATGCTGAATTCATAGAACTTGTGACCTAGATGAGGAAAATTAGTGACAGGGAAAAAAATGAAAGCAATTTACAGCAAAGGCAGAAAATAGATTTTTGAGGAGGGTGGAGATGGTATAAAAGATTCATTTTAAAGAAGTTTGAGGTGCTTATGGGCTAATAATACATTGAGTTTATTATGGCATTGGTCAAAGAATGTTACATGTACTGATCCACCAAATTGTCGAGGCAATTCTATGAGACATTATTTTCTTTTTACAAGAGGCAACTGAGAAGTAACTTGCCCAGGGTCAAGCAGGTATTAAGTAGATGAACTGGGATTTGAATGCAGGTAACCTGAATCAGAGTGTGTTCTGCCTTGAATATGACATTTAAGAAGAATGGCTTAGACTAAAGATAAGGATTTGGAAGTTATCAATATATAAATATGGCAGCTAATGTCACAATTATTCACTTAGCTTAGTTCTTAAGTGTGGGCCTTCAATCACTTAGGTGAGAGTAGCTTGAGGATGTTTAATAAAAGTGTAGATTGCTGGGCCTCACCCAGATTGGCAGAAACAGAATCTCTGGGGGTAAGGTCCAGAAATATAGAGTTTTGATTAACTCCCCAACTCAGTTTTATGCAAATGAACTCTAAAGATCAACAATGAGGAATAAGCAAAGAAATGCATAATATGACAGTGAGTTTATTACAAGGATATACAATATGAGTAAACAAGTTCTGAAAAGAGATGGTAAATAAGAGTCTAGCAAGTCTTTGATTTTTTTGGTTTTCAAATACATAATTTCAGTGGTAGAGCACTTGCCTAGCATCTGCAAAGCCCCAGGTTCAATCTCCAGCTCTGCAAACAACAATAAAACAAATGAATACTTATTTTCATATAGGTATTCATTTGTTTTTTAAAGTAAGAAATAATAAAACAAAGACTATTAAAATTTATAAAAATTCTTTTTTTTTCTTCCCTTCAGATTTGACCATTTTTATAATTCCTCTTAGAATAAAAAGTCCCATTCACTAAAAAAAGAAACAAAAAGAGCAAGATCACACCACTCATACCTGAACTCTGGAGCCCACGTAAAAGCTTCCACATTCTCTGCAACTTTGAGAAGTAGACTGCAAAGTCTTCCACAGGCCCTGGTAACTTTCCAGACATAAGTTGAAGAACAAACTTTGTTCCTGCCAAAGATCACTATTTAAGGCCCTACTCTTGACACTTAGTATTCCTTCTTTTATTCACAGGTCACTAACCTAATATTTTCATCATATCCACAGCATTCTGGCTCTTTTTAATGAAAATTAATCCCTTCTCAACAATCCCACAGTGAAAAGGAAAAAAATAATTTCCTGTAGCACTTCTGTAATTTTCCAGAAAAGCAGAATATTCCTAGTTCAAACATACATTTCTCATCTTTTCCAAGAGTAATATAAACACTGCACAAATTATGCACCATAGTTGCTCTGGGATCTTATAAACATAAAAATTTCATTGTCTATCAATAACACCCAAATAAGATGATAGAGGATTAAAACTGCTTTGGAGTAAAAATAAGCACCAAATGACCACTGCCAGTGAGTTTCTTAATTCAACTATGTGACTTACAAAACCAACTAGCTATACAATCACTGCTAGCTTTTCCCTGCTTGGAATGGAATGGAGACCCTCAGAGTCCCTATTACAAGAAAGTCCTATCTACAGAAATTTATATATGAATTCTAATTGGCAGGACACAGTGACCCACGCCCATGTATAAGGCTGAGGCAGCTCGGAAGGCTGGGGCAGGAGGATTGTGAGTTCAAAGCCAACCTCTGCAATTTAGCAAGGTCCTAAGCAACTCAGCAAGACCCTGTCTCAGAAAATAATGTAAAAAAGGGGTGGGGATGTGACTCAGTGGTTTAAGCACCCCTGTATTCAATCCTGGGTACCAAAAAAAAAAATTCTAATCAGCTTCCATTCTCGCCACTCACTTCCTGCCAGAGGACCTCTCTGACACAGGAATGCTGTGTCCTCCCCCAGGGGCAAATGTATACTTGTGTATCTATGTATATAAGTATAGGGATTTTCTAAGACTACAAAAAGTGAAGTAATGCTTCCCATATCCCTACATGTGACAATTTTCTTTCCCACAGAAAGGAATACTGGTTTTCTGGAACTATTGCTTTTCTAACTATATGTAACAATATTGCTTCTATATGGATCTGTGGAAAATCTACTCAGAGGATCAACCTGTCAGTGTCAACCTAGTAATTCTTAATATGAAAACTGTTCATATATTTGTAAAAAAACATTCTATTCCTGGACTACTAATTCTGAATTATACCCACAACTTTCCCCTCTGTGAAAATAACTACCATTGACAGTTCGAAAGAATGGAAAAAAAACCCCAGCAATTATTTATTTATATACCTAAGCACTTTTCTTTTGGTGACTCTCCTGTCATATACAATCAGTAGGCAATGCAGGAAAAGTTTCTTCAGATTCTAGAAGCATGGTAATCTTTTCGATTAGAGCACCACTGATTGATTCCTTACCATTACATCTCTTTAAGCTACTGCTACTCTCTTTGATCTAGGGTTGATAAGCTAATTCTTTTATTATGCATTTTCTTCTCATTTTTATGGATTTAGGAGCAGGAATGAATCTGCATGGTTCCATTAAGGGATATGACATAATGAAAAGGACTCTGGATTAAATCAGAAGACCTGGTTCTTTCCTGTTTCTGACACTTCTATGGCACGTAATCTTAGTTAAGTCACTTCCTTTCTCTTGGCTCTGAAAGATGTAAAGTATTATACAAACATACAGTGGTAGAAATACCAGTGATAATAAACTCCTTACCATTCTTTTCTGGGAGTTTCAGTTTCCTTAGAATTTAGCTTTTGCCATTATTAATCTGACATAAATCCTTCCCTTCCTTCCTTATACTAATTCAACTCCATGTATTTCTCCAATTTCCCCAATTCTTCTGAAATATCAGGTTTCCATTCCCCCTAAAAAGCAATGTAATCCTTTCTTAAAATTACATACATGTATAATTATATGTATATATAAAATTATATATAATATGTACACACATATATAAAATAATTAATTAATAAAAGCCAGGCATGGTGGAGCACACCTGTAATCCCAGCAATTTGTGAGGTTGATGCAGAAGAATATAAATTTGAGGCCAGATTCAGCAACTTAGAAAGGCTCTAAGAACTTAGGGATACCCTGTCTCAAAATAAAACATAAATAAAGGGCTAGGGATATGGCTCAATGGTTAAGCAACCCTGGGTTCAAAATTCCTGGTACCAAATTTATGTATATATATTCATATATATATATACATATATATATATCATGATATACATGTATGCATATTTTCTTGATGCTAAATTAATCCTGTAGTTTTTAGAAGTTTACATTTCTAGAAACATTATCTTTTGGGCTTTTGTTCATATAATGCTTTTTCATGTTTCCTTTCTCCCTAATGAGCAAATGTACCTATAACCTATATTATTTTATAAGGCAGCATAGTATAATGGTTAAAGGGCAGGCTCTGCAGCAAGACTCCTAGGGAATGAATCCTGTATGATACTCAGCAAGTTTCCTCCTATCTATCAGAGAATTATATGTAATGAATCAACATAAAGTAGTGGAATAGAAGCTGGGTGTAGTGCTGCTCACCTGTAATCCTAACAGCTCAGGAGTCTAAGGCAAGAGGATCACAAATTCAAAGCCAGCCTCAGCATCTTAGTGAGGCCTAAGCAACTTAGAGGAAAACTTACTCAAAAAAATAAAATAAAAGGGGGTTCTGGGGATGTGGCTAAGTGCCCTTGGTTCAATCCTTGGTACCTGAAAAAAAAAAAAAAAAGTAGTGGAACAGAGAGTGGCGCATGATAAGCACTCAATAAATTACCTATTATAGGTTGAACATTCCTATTCTGTTGATGCTCAAAAAAGTTTTGGATTAAATTAGGATCGCTCAACTGGCAAAATCTATGAAAATGTGAAAGTCTGAAATCTGAAACATGGAGGTTCCAAACATTTTGGATAAGGGATACTCAACCTGTATCGATATTTTAAAAATCTGTATATTTTGGATATTATATCCAAAGTTTTAACATTAAAATTACTGACATGTCTAATGATATTGAGAAACCATAACCCCTTCTCCCCTCCCAAAAAAATCCTTCTGAACTATCAAAAGCTAAATTAGAACTGGGAGTAGAGTGCCTGCCTAGCAGGTGTGAGGTCCTAGCTTGATCCCAAGCACAACAAAAACAAAAAACAAACCAATCTCCCCTGGAGGAAATAAAAAACAAAACAAATGCTAAATTAAAGTCATCATTCATATTATATCATACTAAAAGGTAAGCCATAAATGATATATGAAATGATTTCACAAAGTGGAGCACTCAATTCCCCACAATATTTAATTTACTTATGGCAATTTTATACTACTACTGCAACGAACTCAATTTATTTTTTATTTTTGGGGAACTTGGGATGGAACCCAGAGGTGCTGTACTACTGAGGTATATCTCCAACCCTTTTTATTTTTTATTTTAGATATGGTCTCACTAAGTTGCCCAGGTTGGCTTTGAACTTGGAATACTTCTGCCTCAGTCTCTACAGAAGCTAGAATTACAGGTGTGTGCCACTGGACCAGTTTGCAAATTCAATTTTTATACGTAATGCCTTCTCTAGGCCCAGTTCTTCTTAAGTAATAACAACACTTTGGGGTATGCCCTGATTTATTTGTTCTTTATTTCTGCCTAAGATGATAATATATTATCATTTTTCTGACTTTTAACACTGAGTACATATCTATCTTAATGTCCAAAAGGTGCCTCAAATTTAGATCTTAAACAACATATCATCTTCCCCCTAAAAACGGTTTTGCAGCTGGGCACAGTAGCAAATGCCTGTAACCCAAGCAACCCAGAAGTCTGTGGCAGGAGGATCACAAATTTGAGGTCACTCTTGGCAACTGAGTGAGATCCTGTCTCAGAATAAAAAATAAAAAGGGCTAGGGGTGCATTCAGTGGTAGAGTGCCCCTGGGTTCAATCCCCAGTACCAAAAAACAACACAACAAAAATCCAAAAACTAAACAAAAAAATGTTTTGCTTCTGCATTCTTAATCTCAACAGCATTTGCTCCCTATATGCCAATCCTCAAATCCTAAGGATGGACTTGAACACCTAAAACATTTCTTGCATCACCTATCCTCGTCCATCCTTAATCACGGACTAGCCACCCTACGCTAGGGCTCGGCTCTCATCATGAGATTGATTGCCTGGACTATTCAATGGCCTCTGAAGAGATTTTCCTGCTACTAATTGTGTCTTACCAAAAGTTTCACTGATTGTGCTTCTAGAGTACTCAAATACTGTAATCCAGTCATGTCACCCCAATGCTTAAAACTCTGCAGTGACTGCTCAGTACCTTCAGAATAAAGTCCAAGTACCTTCTTGGGGCATTTAGACCTGTTCTCTATGTATCTAGTTCTTTTCTCCTGCCCCTATTGAGTGAACACATTTCTAATGTCACATTTCTAGTGTTCTATTGTTCTCTCTCTTAATATTCTTACCCATCTTGTAAGATACAGTTTATCAGTTAATCTGTCCATGAAGCTTTCCCTTCCCTGGCTCCCTGTGACTGAGCTAACATTCCTCTGCACACGTCCATGTATTATATTGAAATAATCTGTTTATGTCTTTCCCATTAAAGTGCAAGCCCTGAAGACAGGGATCAAGTTTCACTCATTTTTACAAACTCAGCACCTAATTCAATATTTAAATGCTTGCTTAACTGAATGAATTAAAAACCTGAGCTCCAAGAAAATCCTACTGAAAAGTCATCTCAGTATTAGGTAAAAGGAGACATCTGTCATTCAGATCAGAGAGTTCCAGCTAATGGTAGTATCTGAATTATTCTGTGAAAAACAAACACAAACACCCAGCTTTGTCTAACATTGCTTTCCTTGGAACTGAGAGTTCCAAATTCATAATTCTAGTTCTTACAGTAAGCTGCAGTGTCTTAACAACACTGACTTTTGACCCAAATATCTGAGGTAAACAACTGTTCTGAAGGGCTGAAGTAATCTACTGATGGACAGAAATGTTGACAGGCTGATCTGCAAAGAGACACCATTAAGCCCGTACTTTTTTTTCAAACTAGACTTGTTGGCACAGCTGTTAAGGTCTTAACATGAGAAACAGCATATGTTGTTAAATAGCACAGAGGGCAAAATGACAAAGACTGATTTTCCTGCCCAGTTAAAATGGAAGCTTAATTAAGTTGATCAAAATACACTTATATGCACCTACAAAAACTTATTTTACTCTTCTCTTAAATGTTCCAGTTTTTTTTTTTTTTTTTTTTTTTATCAGTTTCTAATGTTCCTACTTTATTTATAGCTGTTTCAGATGCTGAAAGTGCCAAGGGCCTTCCAATGTACTCTTAGCAGACAAAATAGAAAAGGTTCTCTGAGAGCTAGGCACAGTGGGTGCACCTACAGTCCCAACCTAACCAGGAGACTGAGGTCAAGAGTCTGAAGCAGAGATCACTTGAGCTCAGGAATTCGTGGCCAGCCTGGGCAAGACAATGAGACTCTACCTCAAAATAAACCAATAAACAACAACAATAAACCCAATGAAGCCCTACGTTTAGAGATGGCTAAACATAAGAGGTCATTATTGCTCCTAGAAACTCCCCTTGCTCAACCTAGAAGTTGCCTGTCACTATGTCTGCATAATTCCTATCATTTAATATTGAAATATCTTTTCAGCAAAATACACATCATGTTTAGTTTCCATTCCATTTCAATTCCAATAATGTCTAATACGTGCCGAACTACAAAGGGCTAGAGGTGAAAAGAGGATGATGTCACATTCTTGGGGGTAAACAAATACAATGCATAATTAACTTGGGACTTTGAACTGCTCTAAACTATTATGAATCTTCTGCTCCACAAAAAGTGGGGCTGAACCTCCAATGTTGTTTTCATCATAGTAGTTGGCCTAATTTGCCAGTTCATCCTATCTAAAAGTCACAGCCTCCATCAATATGACCACTGATTATCCTTCAATTATAAACTTCATATCACCTGTAAATTACAGTCCACCAAAACATAGAGAAGGGCAAAGCCAAAAGGTATAGTCAAAGGCATTCATGGTGATAAGTTCAATCATAGATAATATCTGTCTCACATAAATGAATACTGTCTGCAATTTCTTACACTTAAATTATATACAAGTCCATGATATTTGTTTTTTCCTTGGTTTGTTTTGATACTTGGAGTTGAACCCATGGATGCTTTATTACTGAATAATATCCTCAGTTCTTTTTATGTTTTATTTTGAGACAGGGCCTCACTAAGTTGCTTAGGGCCTTGCAAAAATGCCCAGGCTGGTCTTGAACTTGAAACACTCTTGCCTCAACTTTCTCAGTAGCTGTAATTTACAAGCATGTACCACTGAGCAACAACAACAAATATCTATCTATCTAGATATTCATTCCTGATTACAAAAGGAATACAGGCTCATTCTACAAAATTTGGAACTTGTACTACAATATAAAAATAAAAATATAAAAATCACTATAAAATTTCTCAATTTGAGATTATTAAAATATTGTTAATATTTTGACTTATATTAAATCTCTTATTTTTATGTATTTTTTTCATTAAATTACAGTTTAGAAATTATATTGTTAGGTCAAACTTAGTTTTAATGCTTCTGATATTTATTGTCGAACCGTCATAATGTCAGGAACTGTTTTAAATTAAGTTTTTACTGGAATTTTTAGGACTTAGACCAAAGTAATAATTCTAACCATGTCCTGGAGACTAATTCTCCAGCCAATAATACTCTCTTTAAAGAGATTTCTCTTGGTTATTTATTCTCAAAAGCTTTGACAATCAAACCTAGAAAAAACAAACTGCACAACTAACTATTCATATCGATGCTGAAACAAAATCTAAAAATTACCCACTAGCACTTGAAAAGTATTATCATTTACAAAGCTTTTATACATCAAATTTAGCCTTAACAACCTCTTAAAAAGTACTATTACTATTACTACCATCATTTTTTTTTTTTTTTTTTTTTTTTAACATAAGGAAACAGACAAAATGATTGAGTTAGCTGAGGTCATATGACTAAGAAATGCCAGAGTCAGAATTCAGATTCAGGTCTCTAGGCTCTACATGAGGTGTCTTGATGTTCCTGCAGTTTTCCATAAATCATAGACAATCCAATGTTACCTATCTTTGGGTTCATATATATATATATTTTTTTTTTTTTTTTTTTTGAGGTACTGGGGATTTGAACCCAGGGCCTTGTGCTTGCGAGGCAAGCACTCAACCAACTGAGCTATATCCCCAGCCCGCTCATATTCTTTTTTAAAGTTATCAAATTTGTTTTCCTAATGCTATTTATTTAAGACAAAATTAAAAGAAGTGTACATTCCCTGAGTGGACATACTGAGAGTGGATGGGCCAACTAATACAAATGCTAAATGGCACTTCTGAACTGTACCCACCCAGTTCGTGCCCAGCTGGCAGCGGCCAGAGCCTGAGTGCCAAGAAGACCTGTGTGGGGGGGGAGGAGAAAGTCGCAGGGTTTCCAAGCTGAGAAAGGGGGGCGCCTAGCCAGTCCCCAGTTGCCAGGTTGCGCAGATAGGACTGCCTGTGCCTGTGGAGATGCGGCCTGTCTCTTAAGATGAGATGTTGGTAGCAGGTACAGGGCCATAGTGGGACCTGGTAGACAGGGTAAGTGGTTCTCTGGAGAACTCGGAAGCAACTCGTGTTCATTTCTGGAATCCTCCAGAGCCTTGGTTTGCATGTGGTAGATACCCAATAAAGAGTTTCTTAACCAGAAACAAACAAAAAATTGCTCAATAGCAGACAGATGTAGTTTAAGGTTAACATTTTCCAATACATAGATCCACATAGAAAAACATGTCTGGCTAAGCATAATCAATTTGTAAATTTTCTAAAGAAAACAAACATCACAACTACTAGAACTGTTTTACCTATAAACAGACCTACTGCAGCGACCATAACTGAGAAAAGCATAAAGTACTTTAAAAGGACACTCTGGATGAAACTATGTTCTTAAAAAAAAAAAAAGTAAGCCGGGTGTAGTGGCACATGCCTATAACCTAGTGACGTGGAAGAATCACATGTTTGAGAGCAGCTCAGCAATTTAGCAAGGCCTTAAGTAACTTAGTGAGACCCTGTATCAAAATTTTAAATATAAATACACAAAAAGAGCTGGAAGAGGGGGTAGTGGCACAAGCCTATAATTCCAGTGACTCCAGAGGGGCAGGAAGATTACAAAATCAAGATCGGCCTCAGCAATTTAGTGAGGCCCTAACCAACTTAGCAAAACCCTGTATCAAAATTAAAAAAAAAAAAAAAAGGGCTGGGGATGTGGCTCAGTGGTTAAGCAACTTTCAGGGTTCAATCCCTGGTACATTAAAAAAAAAAAAAAAAAATCTGGAATGGAGCTCAGTGGTAAAGCACACCTGGGTTCAACCCTCAGTAGTTCCCTCCCTCTTCAAAAGCAAACATATTTTCTCCATTTCTCTCTTCCATTCACTAATATCCAGAATTTCCTCTAACAGAATAAAAAATTAACAACAGATAGTTTTTTATGTTGGTAATTTATAACTTTTACAAAGCTATCAGTTGTTATGAATTTAACATTATTTTAATGTTTATTCATTATATTTTATCTGATTTGATGTAGTGCTTTAACAAACAGATTCATTTTTAGCAATCCCTGCACACATCTGCCCTCCCTATAGTTCTCTAAGAACAAGGATATCTTATTCAATAATTTCCACTGGTTTCTTATATAGTAGTCATTTGTAAGCATCTGTTATTCTTAATTCAATTAATGTAGTAGAAAGACATTTTAAAAAGTACATCCAAGTCTAACTGCATGGTGGTGCACATCTGTAATCCCAGCAACTCAGGAGGCTGAGGCAGGAGGATTGTAAATTAGAGGCCAAGCTGGGCAGTATAAGAGAGACCCTGTCAAAAAAAATCAGTGGCGGGGCAGGGGTGCTAGAGATATAGCTCAGTGGTAGACTGTCCCTGAGTTCAATCCCCAGTACTGGGGGTGGAGTGGAGAGAAAGAGAAAACTGGTCTAGAAATATAGCCCAGTGATAAGAGTGCTTGCCTAGCACATGCAAGTCACTGAGTTTGATACCCAACATCACAAACAAAAAACCCAATCATTTAATATTTAAAGATTATAGATCTACAACTCATTAAGGATTCACACTATTGAATTGTATTTACCAAACTAGAATTCTACTGTCATAGAATGTTAACTAGAGTTACCTCCTAAATTGATTTCTAGGCAAATAAATTTGGGAAAATACATTAAAAAAAAATTGGCCAACTTTACCAGCAAGCCTTGTCGGTATCTTTAATATGTTACTATTACTAAGAACTTCCGAAACAGAGATAGAACATTCATTTCCTAAACTTATTTGCAACAGAAACCTTTGTTGAGGATCCTGTTGAGATCAACATTCCACAAAACATGCTCTTCAGTGCAGTGCTACACAGGAGACTACTATCAAGACAGTATGATACGTGTGTGTATTTATATGTATTTGATAAAAAAGAAATAACACCTGATAATAGAAATAACAAATTGTCTAAAGCATTCTTGTCTGTGGCATACAATATGAAAATTTCTACTTCTAGTAAGGGAGAGTAAATAGACTGTCCTATTTTAAAAAAAGGTTAAAAATTATAGTGTTCAATTATTTAAGCTCACTTTAGTAAATAACATCTCTATCTAACTGCCAGAATCATGATGATATAGCCAAATTATTTGATAGCTACTATAACATTTTCATATTAACACATACACACACACACACACACACACACACACACACACACACACACAAACCCCTTATCACTAGAGGGTTCATAGATGAAACAATGAAACTGAGCAAAAGAGTCAAACAAATTATACAAATTATTTTGGAGCAAAGAACTGAATTTGTCTTGTAAATTTTCTCTATTAATAAGGATTTCAATATATTTACAAACATTTAACAACATCATCTATTATTAATACCATCATGTATTCCATTTAATAACATCATCTGTTAATAATACCATTAACTGTTCCCTTCTGAAGAGAGGAATTTATATGCTTGGTGTCACAGACTCCTCCCAAATGCTACTACTCACTGCTAAGATTTTACATTTGGATTCACTGGTGTCATGATGATAGCACAAACTTATAACTAGTTATGTGATCCTGTCCTAATTAGTATATTAAACTCTCCATAACTTTGTTTACATCTATAGTAAGTTAGTAACCCTAACTTACTTAGGGCTAAGTTATCTTGAAGTTTTTGTCGATTTATAAAAGTTCTAACACAGACAAACTTTCAAATATGGTGAACTTTTATTGCTGTTTTTGCCAAACTTGAAATCTAAACCTTGCCTAACAAGTTTTGTCTTCACATGAATACCCTTATGAATATCTTAATGATATTAACCTAGACAACCATTAAATGATCTAAAAAAGTAAAAGAACACAATTTCTATTATTTCAACAGGTAGTTGAAATACTTACTTTTAAGAAAGACTTTTAAATAACTTGTAGGTTTATATACAATAAAAGAAGGAAAATATTATATTTTACAATATGAAAAGCTCCAATTGCCTGGGAGTGGTCGCACATGCCTGTATCCCAGCAACAGAGCTGAGTCAGGAGGATCTAAAGTTCAAGGCCAGCCTCAGCCATGAGGCTAAACTAAAGTTCAAGCCTTAGTGAGACACTCAGCCACTTAGTGTATAGGGCTGGGGGTGTGGCTCAGTGATTAAGTGCCTGTGGGTTTAATCCCTGGTGCCTAAATAAATCAACCAGGCTGTCCTCGAACTTGTGATTCTACTGCCTCAGATTCCCAAATCACTGGGCTTTTAGGCTTGTACCACCACTAGGTTGGGGTTCAGTTTTCTTATATGTTTAAAATGATTAAGAAAATCAGATTTATTAACTGTATAAGTCTAATTTATTAGATTCACAAAAGTTACTTATTAAGGTAGACATTGCATATCAGGTTTGCAAATCAGCCCTGATGACTGTTTCAAGTACTGAAGAAAATATGATAGGCTAAACAGTAAAATGTAGTTTGAAATGAATAGGAATTTATTTTTATAAGTAATAGTTTGAAGGATTCAAACTTTTAGACTGATAAGTTAACCAAACATGAATGTGTCAACATTCTTATTTCCAGGAAAAACTATTAGATCTAAAAACAGACCTAGCAAAAATAATAAGTTAAAGTCAAAGGTTTAGAAAAAAACTATATTTAAAAAATTACAACTTTAATGAATTGAATACTAATTAATAGAAATTAAAAATATTCCTTTTCAAGAATAAAAATCTATCTCAGATAATAAAAATACCAGTTGACGAAAGGATGCCCACTATTTAAACTATTAGTACTATTTAATACTGACCTAGAGATTTTGATAAACTAATAAAACAGAAAAAATACAATGCATAAGATTGTAAAACAAGCATGTAATTCCAGCAACTTGGGAAACTGAGGTAGGAGGATTGCAAGTTTGAGGGCAGCCTGGGCAATTTAGAAAGAGCCTGTCTCAAAACAAAAAACAAAAAGAGCTGGGGATGTAGCTAAGTGGTAGAGTGCCCCATTCCCCAGTACAATATAATGATGATGATGATGATGTAGTAAAAGGAACTAACAAAAATTTTAACTGGAAGGAAATATGACTGTCTAAATAGACTGTATACTATAACATAGACAATCTGGCTTAGAAAATATAATTTAAAAATGTGTATTCCCACAATAGGGTTAGAATTATAGGAATCACAGGGATAATGACAAAAATCTGTAACATCTTTATGAAAGTGAACAAAGAGACACATCTGCTCTTCTACTGTTAAAATTTATCACAGCACTTTATTAATTAGTGGCCCAAGTGAAAAGAAACCCACAGAACAGAAAAGTCAGTTCAGAAGTGGACTCTCATAAATGTGGGAATTTGTTATATGAAAAAGGGCATTTTTCAGAGGGAGCAAACTGGCTATTCACAAATTTGTGCCAGGATACTAAATTATCCACATTGTAAAAAATAAACGTATATCTATATTTCATGTTGAAAACAAAAATATATTCCAGCTATACTGAACACCTATATATGAACAAGGAACCCTTTAACTATTTAAGAAGAAAATATAGAAGTGTTTTAGACTATGTAAGAAGAGATTTCTTAAAATAGACAAAAAAAAAAAAGATTAACTATATTAAAGTTCACTATAAAACAACTAAAGCTTTTTTACACAACAAAATCCACCATTGACAAAATTTTTTAAAAGCAACATACATAGCAACATATATAGTATCAGAAATTTAGGGGGGGAGGGAAGGGTTAGTGTTAGGGTTAGAGTTAGGGAGGGGGGCAAGTATGGAGGAAAGAAGGACTGTATAGAGGGAAAAGAGGGGTGGGAGGGGTGGGGGGAAGGGAAAAAAATAACAGAATGAATCAAACACCATTACCCTATGTAAATTTATGATTACACAAATGGTATGCCTTTACGCCATGTACAAACAGAGAAACAACATGTATCCCATTTGTTTACAGTAAAAAAAATACATTATAAAAAAAAAGAAAGAAATTTAGAAACAACTATTCTACAAATCACTAAGAAAAACACAATTAACAAAAGGATAAAATATACTCCACAAGCATTAAGAGAAAACATCAATTGATTTAAAAAAAAAAAAAAAAAACTTCACTAAATCAGAAAAAACGTGAATTAAAACAATAAACAGGGATGGTGGCTCATGCCATAGCTTCAGTTCAGGAATTCAGAGGTCAGCCTTGTCAACATGGTTAAGACCCCAACTCTAAAATAAATAATTGAACACAATAAGGAAGAATTTCACACCCATTAGATTGACAAAATCTTAAAAAGAAGGCTGTTGAAATGAAGCTTTGGCAAGGATGTCACAAAATGAAAATTTCCACAAACTGCTGGCGGGAGTGTAAACT
Source organism: Sciurus vulgaris (assembly GCF_902686455.1). Lineage (NCBI taxonomy): Eukaryota > Metazoa > Chordata > Mammalia > Rodentia > Sciuridae > Sciurus > Sciurus vulgaris. Next base: position 55,644,597 of record NC_136467.1, read on the forward strand.
GGTATGAAATTTTGGAGGACTATTTGAAAACTGTGATGTTGTATGTATTCTATAACTCAGTAATTCCATTTTTCAGTATTTATAAGTGAACCCCAGAAAAAATGGCATATGTTCACTGGAGATACCTATAATGATGTTCATTGTAGCACTGCTTACAATAGAAAAAAAATGAAAAAAGTAACCTAAATACACATTACTCAGACTAGATAAGTAAATTGTTTCATCTTCATACACTGAAATACCATACAGTAGCCAAAATTTTTTAAAACTAGGTATAAAATAGCAACATAAACTCTGAAAACATACTTTTGAGTGAGAAAAAGAAAATTACAGAATGATAGGTATAAATGTCTTCTATGTAAATTTTTTTAGACACAGACAACATATTACTATGCCAAGGAAATTCCACAATATATATATTATTTCAATGAACAACAAAAATAAATGAGGCAAAATGTTAACATCTGTTCATTCCAGAGGCATTATTATGTTACTGTGGGGTTTTTGGCTGTTGTTGTTATTTAGAATAATTAATATTTTTTAATGACACAAAATTTTGTTATCTCTGTATATGTATATATTCACACAGAACATGGGTAAGGAAAATAATTAGAAAAATAATAATAAAGTCAGAAGTAAAATAGGTTTATAAAATTCATGTCATAAATTATGTATACATGCTAGAGTTGGCTCAACTATCTTTCAAGAAAGGCAAAATGAATACAGACTTAGTGATTATTGCTGTCAAAAAAAGGTATCTATTAACATATGGCAGAAATATTGGAGGGATTTAGATATTCAAAGCACACTATAATAAACATGTAAACACTAAAGACAAAAGAAAAACATGAAAAAAGAGAACTGTATTTTGAAAACAGTATGTATAAGTGTTTCAAAAAAGTAGGCTTTTGAAAGGTTCAAATGAACATCATTCAATTCAATCTTGTGATGATCTTAATTTTTTAAAAGGAAACTTCAAAAATAAAATCTAAAATTTCAAAATCTTAGAGCAAAGCTTTATGATTCATCTGGGCAACACACACAAAGATACACATATAATTCTTAGTTGACACTGACAAGACATTTTTTCAACAAGGCAAAAGAAGAAAAACCAAGGAAACATTTGGAAGCAAAGGTGCTTGTGTTACTAAATGATAAATTATTAGAATAATTTTCTTGAAAAAATTGAAGTTAGCCATTATAGAAGGAAATACTTCAAGTTCTGATGGCTTCAGTGTTTTACTATATTTCCTATAGGAAGAAACCAGAGGTAGGTTTTTGCAAACCTGTATGAGGAGGGAAAAAAGTAGCAAATAAATAGCAATGTAGACAAATAACAAGGTAATTGACTTGGAGAATAACATTCTTAAATGAAGGAAGTGTCTCTGATTAACCATTTGCACTTAGAGCACTCAGCACACAGTACATGCTAACAGTAGATAACAGAAAGACAGCCCTATAATAGAACTGTTAGTTCTGATGTGTTCTGGATAAAGCTGTCCCTATCTTCATCTCTAGGCAGACTTCAAGCCTCTTTCTTTTTCTTTTTTTTTTTTTTTACACCAATTTTTATATTTATTGTAGATGCTATATTAGTGCTAGAGGTTAAATTTTCATCAACAAAAAAATGAGAACAACCTTCCAGCTACCTACTAAGGTAATGAGCTGTGAAATTAATTGCTGAGTATTGCTCTGAAAATATATACCTAAGTTGTTTAAGAGAAATTCCAGCTCCATCCAAATGTATTATTTAACTGGGATTCTTCAGTCATCATCTACTGTTGGCTTGATCGTCACTCCTCTTCTTATCTGACCCCAACCAATTAAACGCCAGTGTTTCTCAACTCTTCGGCTAAGGGCAATCTTTTCTTCTACTTCTGTACATACAGGATTAGTCAAAACAATTTTGCCCAAATCAGCCTTGACAGCACTAACTCTCCCTCCTGTTGACAGTGATCCTATGTTCACCATGAGCACTTCATTCTTAGACAGCTTTTGGACCTTTGCTGCTTTCTTGTCGCCTTCAGTGCATACACCTAGAAGTCGTCTAAGCAGGAAATAGGAAATTTCCAATTCTGTGAAAATCTCAGGTAAAGCTCCAACTGCACCAAGTACTTGCCCCACCATTCTGTCAGCACGGCACAAAGTGGGGTCGATTTTTGTTCCAACTCCAATAAGACCTCCTGGAGCAGCATACTGGAGATCATTATGTTCTGCAAAAAGTGGTACAATTTTGGAAAAGATTGGTTTACACATGAGTTTTCCTTCACTGTCTTTGGAAACAATACCAGGTCTGACTTCTATCTCTTGGCCCACCTTTAATACTCCTTTCAGAATACTACCACCAGCAACACCTCCCTTAAGGTCATCAACTTCACAACAGGTTTGTTGACATCAAATGACCTAATAACAATAAGTCGGGGTTCTGAAGTAAAGTCTCTTGGGGGTACTGGTATTTTCTTTACTATGTACTCACAGACGACTTCAATATTGTATTTCAGCTGAGCAGAAATTGGAATAATAGAAGCTCCTTCTGCTACTGTACCTTGTACAAATGCAAAGATCTGTTCATACTGCTCTTTTGCCTGACTTTCTTTTACCAAATCGATTTTATTCTGTAGAATCAAAATATGCTTCAGTTTCATGATTTCTATAGCAGCAAGGTGTTCAGAAGTCTGAGGCTGAAGGCAAGATTCATTACCAGCTATCAAAAGAAGAGCTGCATCCATCACTGCTGCACCATTCAGCATAGTAGCCATCAAAATATCGTGGCCAGGACAGTCAACAAAGGAAACATGTCTGACTAATTTGAAGTTCCCTTTGGTCCCTGGAATATCTGTAGGAAACTCATCCGTTGTGCCACTTCCACATGACCTATAACAAACATTCTGGACGAGGACAACTTGGGTCATCAAGTTTATAAATCTTAGCATTAGCATATCCAAGCTTGATTGTAATGTTTCTTTCTAATTCATTTTTGAACCTGACAGTGTGAACTCCAGAAAAGGCTTTTACAACTGTGGATTTCCCATGAGCTACATGACCAATTGTACCTGTATTAATTGTAGCTTGTCTGTTGATAACTTCATGTGACAGTGGCGTCAACTTGGTAACATCTCTCCATCCTCCCGAAGCGAAACCTCACCTGACGAGAAAGGTGCGGCTGCCCCAGAGTCACTCCAGCCTCTCCCCTCAAGCCTCTTTCTTAAGGAAGAGTTTTAAAGAACAACACCTAAATAACCGCAAAGATTCTGTATACTACTTTTTGGGTTTTTTTTTTAACCTTTTAATATTAGTGATCAAAAGTTAATTTCACATCCAGTAGAAATTTCATTAATAAAAATATAAATCTAGCATAGACCTTTATAAAAAATTAACTCAAAATGGATCACAAACCTATATGTAAAAGATAAAACCGTAAAACTTGAAGATGATAACATTAGGAGAAAATCTAGTTGACCCTGGGTATGGCGATGACTTTTATTTTTAAATTTTATTTATTTGTTTAGATACAGGAGCTTGAACCCAGAGGCATTTACCACCGCACTACATCCCCAGTCCTTTTAATTTTATTTATCATGTTTTGGTACTGGGGATTGAATCCAGAGGTGCTTTACCACTGAGCTATGTCACCAGTCTTTTTTTTTTTTTTTTTTTTTTTAAGAGACAGGGTCTTGCTGAATTGCTGAGGCTGGTCTTAAATTAACAATCCTCCTGCCTCTGCCTCCCTAGTCTCTGGGATTATACCTAAGTGTGTCCCACCACATCTGGCTTATATTTTATTTTGAGACAGGGTCTCAGTAAATTGCACAGGCTAGCCTCAAGTTTGGGATCCTTCTGCCTCACCCTGCAGACTGGATGGGATTATAGATGTGTGCTCCTGCCCCACCACCCGTGAAGACTTCAGATGAAACAAGAAAACATTATTCATTAATGAAGAAACTGATAAATTGAACTTCATTAAAATTAAAAACTTCTGCTTTACAAAGGACACTGTTATGAGAATTAAAAAAAAAAAAAAAAAAGCCACCAATTTGGAGAAAATATTTACAAAAAAGGACTTGAGCCCAAAATATAAAAATAATTCTTAAAACTCAACAATAAAAAAAGAAACCAAATAAAGAGTGGGCAAAAGGGCATTTGGGCATGCAAGTGCACCTATAATTCTGGAAGCTGAGGCAGGAGAATCACAAGTTTGAAACCACCGTCAGAAATTTAGTGAGGCCCTAAGCAACTTAGCCAGACCCTGTCTCAATCAATCAATCAATCAATAAAATAAAGGACTTGGGATATGGCTCAGTAATTAAGTGCCCCAGGTTCAATCCTTGGTACCAAAACCAAACAAACAAAAAAAAAAAAAAAAAAAAAAACAAAAAGTGGGCAAAGGATCTGAAAAGACATTTCACAATACAGGCAGCACATAAGCATATGAACAGGAGCTCAACATATGTCATTGGAAGATGGCAAATTAAAACGATAATGAAATCCTATTACATATCTATCACAGTGGCTAAAATACAAAACATTGATAACACTGAATCCTGGAAAAGATGTGGAACAACAGAAACTCTAATTCCCTGAGGGTGGGAATACACAATGGTACAGATACTTAGGCAGTTTTAAGTTTTTCTTATTTTGTGGAACTTGTGATTAAACCCAGGGCCTCACACATGTTAGGCAAGCACTCTACCCCTGAGTCACACCCCCAGTCCCAGTTGTGAGCTTCTTACAAAACTGAAAATAGGGGAGGAGTGGTGGTACATGCCTGCAATCCCAGGTTAACTCGTGAATCTGAGGCGGGAGGTTCCCAAGTTGGAGGGCAGCTTCTGTAACTTAGACTCTGTCTCAAAAAATAAAAAAGGGGCCTGGGGTTGTAGTTCAGAGGTAGAGCACTTGCCCAGCACGTGAGAGACACTGGGTTCAACCTCAGCACCACATAAAAATAAATGAATAAAACAAAGATATTGTGTCCATTTACAACTAAAATATACATTTAAAAAAATAAAAATAATAAAAAGGGCTGGGGATGTTGCTCAGTGGTTAAGTGCCCCAGCACTGTCCAAAAACTAAAACTAAAAAAACTGCTATGAAAACCAAAATGTACCTATAGTTGGGTCTTCTCCCTCATCTGCAGTCTCATTTATCCAACTGCTAATTCCACACTCAATTTGAGTGTTTTAAATGCATCTCAAACTTAGCATGGCCAAACTGAATTATTGATTTCTCCCCTTATACGATCTGCATACTATCTCATAACAATGAATGGTTAATTCCTGCCTTCTAGTTGAACAGGCTGTAAACAAGGACTTATATTTTTCACCTTTGCCTGCAAATGTCCTATGGGTGACCAAAAGCAGGATTAAAAACTTGGCATTTCTGCCTTCATTTCAAGTCCTTTTCCCTTGCTGAGTCACCTTGGATTCTAGGAACAGCAGATCTGATGGATAAACATCTTGTGGATGAGTGGAGACTATTCCCCAAGAAGCTTTCCCCCAGCAACAGCAAATTCCTTATCTCTGACAATACTCCTGCAGACCAATCCTGAGATATTGATGGATTGGATACACCAAATCAAGATCAACTGCTTTGGCAGCTATGGCAGTCTCCAGCTTTGCAAACTCCCAATTTACCCTTAATCTCCTTTCTATAAAACCTTAAAGTCACTGTCACCCTCTTGAAGACAAGATTAAGGACTTGGGTTGCCTTGTCTTACCACTAGTTACACTATTTAAAGTTCTCTTCCGATTTTTTCACCATAATCTTTTTTATCTGATTTTTGGGGTAAGTGATAGGATCTGATTTGTTGGATCCTCAGAGTTGTATCTCTGGCCTAGGACTCTAGTAACAAGTCTAAAGATTTGGAATCATCTTTGACTATTTTATTCTGACATCTCACATCCATCTATAAACAAATTCTGTTGGCTACACTAGCAAAATATATTCAGATTCCACCTCCTCTCCTGCTTCCACTGTTACCAGTATGGTCCAAAACACCACAATCATCTTTCACCTGGATTTTTACTTTGGCTTCCTTACCACTTCTAACATTGCTTCCCCATTGTCTATGTTCAACACTATTTAAAAGAAGTAATCATTTTTAAAAGGTCATGGCTTTATCGGCTTAAAACCCTCCAGTGGCTCCCCACCTCAATCAAAACAATAAAAGCCCTTATAATTGCCTACTTGATCTCCTACCACTACCTCCTTTCTCTGTAACCTCAAGCTATTCTTTCTTGTACTCACTGACATTCAGTTTCATCATTTGTCCTTGCTATTTCTGGTTTGTGTTTTGTTTTGTTTTTGTACTGGGGATTGAACCCAGGAGTGCTTAACCACAGAGCCATAGAACCAGTTCTTTGTAACAGAGCACAATATAGCCCTGCTGCCGCAGAACTTACTATCTCCAAGGAAAGTAAATATGTTATATAAATATATCAGTCTTATTATCTATCTATGTATCTATCTATATATCTATCTATATATATATCTATATATCTATATATAGATAGATAGAGAGAGAGAGAGAGAGAGAGAAAGTGAAATGAAGGCACATAGAAAAAAATAAAAACCAACTGGGAAGGGGAATGGGGAGTGCCAAGTTGTGGTGTGGGGACAGGCAGGTTCACCTTTTTTTAGCGGGGCGTGTTGGTGCTAGAGATTAAACCCAAGGGTACTTCACCCCAAGTCACATTCCCAGCACCCCAACTCCCACCCCCTTTGTTGAAATTTTGAGTCGGTCTTCCTAAATTGTTTAAGGTCTCACTAAGTTGCTGAGGCTGGCCTAAACTTGTGATCCCCCCACTGCCTCATTTTTCTGAGTAGCCAGAATTACAGGCCGGGCAAAGTTCACTTTTAAGTAAGGTGATCAGAGAAGAACTAATCAAAGAAGGGCACATAAGAGGCTATGAAGTAGGAGAGAGTAAGCCATGTAGATGCCTGCTGGAAGAACATTCAGGTGAAGAGAACAGCTGGTGCAAAGACTTGTGGATAGGAGTATGCCCGCACATTTGAGAAATTGCAAGGGGAGCTGGTGTGGTGGTGAATGCCTGTAATCCCATAACTTGGGAGGCTGACAGGAGGATCACAAGTCCCAGGCCAGCAATTTAGTGAGGCCCGCTTTAGACTCTGTCTCAAAAATAAAAAAAAGGACTGGGGATATAGCTCAGTGGTAAACACTGAACAGATATTTGTCTAAATGCATGGGTACTGTTCTTTTGGTCTTCATTTCCCCTGAGATGAACATTTCCCTGACTTAACAAGACTAGGCTGTGATCTCCTTGTACTCATTCCAATAATATCAAACGGTATTGTAACTGTATATTTAAGCATCAGTTTTTCTAACAAGTTAGGGCTGTGTCTTTTTCATTGTTGAATAATAGTTTAAATTTTTAGAAATACATCTATTTTGCCATGTGAAGAATTAACATCTAAACTGATTATCAGTCCATTCATGGTCTTTCAAACCTGAATATTCTCAAGAATGACTTTTAAAAACAAAAAGTAACTTTAAAGAAATGACTGAATTGCTTGAAGATAATGGGATCCTAATTAGAAAAAGTTGTACTCCATGTATGAATAATGTATCAAAATACACTCTACTGTCATGCATCTCTAAAAAGAAAAAAAAAAAAAAAAAAAAATTGAAAGCCTGCAAGGAATTCACATTTTGGAGTACTGGGAGTTCCTTGTCCTTTAGTCTCATACAAAATGGACCTTTCGAAGCGCTGCTTGAGATTTCATTTGACTGAGCAAATAAAGCACAGAACATTCCTCAATGCAAAGGAAAACAAAGGTGCAAAATGCACAGGGATCCCTACCAATCCTGCTCTTGAAAAGGCGGAAGCAGAGGGAGCCGAGCGGAGCAACACACGTGTTCCCACAGCGTCCGTCTAGCCTGGCCTTACTTGGGGTCGCCACCTCAGACCGTCGGGATCGCCACTCCCAAATCCTCGCCTCATCACGACTATACTATTTATTTCCACGCAGGTCACTGGAAAGTCTCTCGACTAAAGACGGCAACCCTAGATGGCTTAGTCTCCAAAATCTTAGAGGAAGTGGAAGAAGGAAAATTGTATCAAAAGAAAGGTGAAAGCCAAACCTACGGCGCTTACCAGAGGGTCGCTCTCGATCAACTCCTGCCTCTAGAACCGTTGGTGGGCAGCTGCAGCCAACGTCGCGGTGGCCCCTGGGGGTTGTAGTTTCTGTCGTAAACAGAACGCGCCGGCAGCATCAAAACTGCATTTCCCAGCATTCAGTGCAAAGTCATCCTATTTAAATCTGGTTTCGCATAATAAAGAGGCTGACGCTATTTTTTTAGGCTAATCTTAAATTTAGATTCAGTTTCTCCAATGGGTGCTGTAGTGCTTTTATTTGGTATGCTTGTCCCGCGTGATAAAAATCTCAGCGTACCCCTATTTCTTACTTCCCTTCCCCTCCTACAGTCCAACTACTCCGAACGCCTGGGAACGAAAAACGCTTGCCGGCGCAAACCCAGGGCCTTTGAAGGCGCATGCACACTACTCGCGGTCGCGCATGCGTAGTAGCCGGCAGCGGTCGGCGGCCGCGCTCCGCGGACTTGGGGTCTGAAGGTACCCTGCTAGAGGGCGGGGCTTTTTCCAATGGCTTTGCCTTGGCGGGTCGTGTCTGCCTGGGCGGGGAAGAAGGCGCAGGGGCAGGGGCGGCTCCGGGTTTGTGCCGGGCGGAGAAAGGGGAGGGGCTGGGGGTTAAGGACCCCATCTCCCCTCCCTGCTCCCGCCCTCTGGGCCGATCCCACCGATGGAGCGGGACGTAGGGGCGGGCTTTGAGCCTCTGGCCCTGCGGCTCTGCCAACTCCTTCGGCCTGCCGGGTGCTCGAGGATTCCCGCTGCTGCTCGGTCCCCTCTGGCTTGGTGGCGGTGGGCTAGGGCACAGAAATAGGAGAAGAAGCGGCGTCTTCCAAGGGGTCTGGAGCCGGCTGGGCTCTGTGTCGTCGCCGCCCGCCAAGACAGCGACTGCTGGAGACTGCCGACCCCAGGAGCGCCTGACTCTCGGGCCGCACAGCCAGGGGCCAGGGTTCAGCTTGCCTTCTCCGCCGGCGCCCGGCCCGCAGCTGGGGCGCTAGATGAGCTGAGGAGGGCGGGGACTCGTGTCAGAGGAGGGGCGGGGTGGGAACGCTGGGGGAAACCGGTGACTGCACAGACAAAAACCCCGAATGGCTGGAGAGCATTCAACTGTTGCCAGCCTTTTTGGGCAGAGCACGGATTTGACAGCTCCACAACGTGAGGATATCCGCTGACCCCGCGAGACAGAGAACACTTCTCCGAGACTCCCAGTCCTGCAAGCCAGCGCTGTAAGATTGCAACTTTCTAAGTTTGTTTTTTTCAATCTCTGAGCAGAAGACCGTCCTTTCTTGTAGAAGGAAAGGGTGATCAGTCTTGTTAATAGGTTGAACGCATCAATTTAAAAGACACTTCTAATTCCAAATGTCACCCAGACGTGTTTTAGTGACAGGTAGATTTCCTTGAATTTATTTTTACGGTTCTCGTTTTAAAAATACAAAGAGCTTTTGGGGCATGCTGAAAGGTAACTGAAGACTGCAAAGGAAAAACTCCGATTGTCATGGCTGAAGGAGAGAATGAAGTGAGATGGGATGGACTGTGCAGTAGAGATTCAACTACTAGGGAGACAGCAATGGAAAACATTAGGCAAATCATTTTGAGAAAAACAGAGTATCTTCGTTCCGTGAAGGAGACACCTTATCGTCCATCGGAAGACGGGCCCTTAAATGCTGTTTCTTTGGATGGGTTGAATAAGCTACTTGCTCGTCTGCTTATGCTTTCTAAGAGATGTCCTTTTAAAGATGTAAGAGAGAAAAGTGAGTTTATTCTGAAGAGCGTTCAGGTAAGGGAGAGCGTTGTAAATAAATACTGCTATATTATGAGATTTTGCTTGGCAGTAATTCACATTGTGAATAATTTGTGATTCAAATAGTTTATTATGTGAACTCTTACTGTGAATTCACTCTACTTTAGGAACTTCTGTAAAAACAGTGAATTTGAGGCCACAGTGGAACAAGATAAACTAAGTAAAAACTATTTTAAAATATAAGTAAACACGTATTGTTTTTCTACAGTTTTATGTAGAAACTGCACCGCTTCTAAAAAAATGTATGAAAATTACTGTTAACTGGAAGATGTTTACTTTGTTTCTTTTACATGTTAAGTGTAACCCGTGTGCTTTTCACATTGTTACAGAGTTGTGTGTGGAAAGTTTTACATTTAAAAGTTTAAAGCCTCTAAAACGATAAAGGATATTAAATAAATGTTTCCTAGTCAGCTTGTTCAAGATAATTGGTGGAACAATTTTCTCTTGTTCTTAAAAAAAAAAAAAAAAATAGAATTTGTTCTCTAAATGCAGTCTTTTTTTTTTTTCTTTCTTTCTTTTTTAAAAAAGGGGGCTATGTATAACAAGTATAAAGCTTGTTATAAAGGAGCTAATATCTTCAGGTTGACAAGTTGAACCCAGGTGGGGCATATGGTAGAAACACTTTGATGGTAAATTTACTCAACCACCTCTTCTGTGTTTGCTTAAATTGTTTTTCTTTTTATATGCATATCTATTTAAATTGTGAGTACAGCAAAATTTAAAATATTATAACCCCCCCATTTTTATATAATTGATTTATTCTGTTTTGTTAAGAGGTTTATTTTCTTAGAGAAATACTTAATAAGGTTCAGTGACATTCTATATTTGTCAATTTATAAGTTAGTCCACATGTGTTGTTCAAAGTCATGTATGAGAACTTTTTAAAATTTGTAGTTTACTTGGATATGTATGTAAGCTAAGCATGATAATTTTTCTATACTGGCCTAAGTTTAACTTAAAGCAAGAGAAAAATCATATCCATAAAATAAAGACTCTAAGCTTTTGGGTATTTCTCCTCATGAATAACTTGGTAAACAATTTTTATAGTTAATTTTACCAGAAATAATGTTCTGGATTCCTGAAGCTTATCCTTTTAAGCACAAAAAGTTATTTCTCTCTTACACTGTAGTCACTATAACTACCATTTCTTTTCATAATAGTGCCATCATTATGCACATCAAATGTTATTGTGAATTGTATAGGATTATATAATCCATGTCCATGTTTCTTTAAAAATATTTGTGTCCAATTTTTATAGTTTTTCTGCCCTCTCCCTTGCTGTTTGTATACCTCACTTAAGTCTCTTCCTGACCTTTCATCTTGCTCTTCTTTATATTATAGTGAGAAACTAGATAACCAATTTTGTTAAGAGTTATTCTGAAAAGAAAAGTAAGTAGTTTCTGGGGAGTGTTGTGTCGAAGGATTGCAATACAAATGATAAGTAAATGGGCACTAGAGTCACACCTAGGCTCAAATTCTCCTCCTTTGTTAATGTACTGCCATACCTTGGGCAAGTTACTTGATCTTAAACTTGGATTTCTAAATCTGTTAAATGGGAATAAGAACATAGGGCTATCATGAGAATTAAATGAGAAGTAAAGTGCCCCAGCATGGTGGACACTCCTCTCACTTTTCACAAGTGAAATATATGGACTATGTGAAATTTATTTCAGGACTCATTCAGCCTGTAGAAGGATTTGAGAATTTTCTTTACTGTGAAGATTTCCCACAAACTTACACTTTTGGGGAAATATTTGGGATTGAACTCAAGGGTATTCTACCACTGAGCTAGGTTCCCCAGTTCTTTTCATTTTTTCATTTTGGGTAGTTGCTGAGGTGGCTTTGAACTTGGAATCCTCCTACCTCAGCCTCAGTAGTCACTGGGATTACAAGCATGCGCCACTACTCCTCACTAGACTTAACACTTCTTTTCATTTCTGTATCTATTGTACCTTGTTCCTGACACTTTTCTAAGAGGATCTTGACTTATATTGTGCTATAATCACATGTTTGTGTGTCTGTCTCCCCCAGGAGGGCTGTAAATTCTCAAGAGTATTGGCTCGAACCTGGAAGCCACTAAATAATACCCAGTGGATGAACAAATTTATATTTGCCTTCTTTCTGTTTCTCGTCAATCTAGGTAGATGAAATTTCCATTTTAGGGAGTTTCTACCCCCACATTATTCATCCATGCATGCATTCATGCAACAAATGTTTAGTGAACCCCTGCTGAGGATTGAGGACTAGTGGTAACAGTGTTGACATTCTACTGAGGGAAGAGAGCATAAAGAAGTGGACAAACAAAAACTTTAATTTTAGATAGTACGGGAAGACTTTCCTGAGACAGTGATATTTAAGCAGAGACTAAATGAATAAATGAGATTTTTCTGCGGATTAGGACTTAAGTAATAGTAGATTTGAAGGCCTTGTGGCAAAAGAGCAAATGAACTCTAGGAACAAAAAAGTGATTTGGTATGATTGAAGTAGACTGAGGTGGGAGGGGGTGTGAAAATTTAAGAGCACATGCTCTGGAATCAGGTCTGTTTTCAGTACTTTATTAGCAGTATAATGTGGATGTTACATAATTACTCCTTGACTCAGTTTCCTAATCTGCAAAATGGGGAAATGTTAGTATTTCCTTGCAGTGTTGCTATGAGAATGAAATGAAATTATGCTTCCAAAGGACAGCACAGAGCCTAATACATAAGAAATACTCAGCATTGTGAGGTATTCTTACTATTGTTAGGCAAGATTCAAATACCAGAGGGCTGATAAGCCATGTTAAGGATTGTGGACTTTACCCTAGAAACAATGGGAAGCCACTGAAGACTTCTGAACAAGGTGGTGACATGATTGATAATGTGTAAGAAGGATCATTCTGAAAGCCAAGAGTGGATGTGCCACAGCACTTAGAAGGTTGTTCCACTGGTGTGTGGTGAAAATAATAGTGGATTAGGATGTGATGGAGGAAGTGGAAAAGGGAAATTAATTGGGGAGATAATCAAAGAGTTAGTATATACAGGATATAATTTTTAACTGGATGTAGAAGTTGAGAAAAATAAAAGCAAGGCCGACTCTAGTTTGAACTACTTGGTGAATAATGTAACTATTTCCTGATATAGAAGAGTGGCAGGAGGTCCATTTAGGAGAAAAATTATTTCTGTTTTATATGTGTTGAGGTTCAGTTGCCTATGAGATGTCTGAGTAGAAATGGCTCCTAAGTGGATTTCTGTTTCTACTATTGTAGTTCTATTGTCGCTCACATCTCCAGACCTAACCTAATCCACCCTCCACCTTTCTATCCATCCTCCACATAGCTGCAGAGTCATTTATCTAAAATGAAAATCTGGTCCTGTCACATAATAACCAGCATCCTCTAGCTTCCACTTGCCTTTCCACCCTCTGCCCCACTGCTCCCACCTTATCATCAATCTCACATGGCAAACTAGTAATTCAAATGTAGTATTCCACAATGCATTCATTAGTAAAGCAGGGAAAACTGAAGTGCATATGCAATTCTTGCAGCTGTTCTTGAAGGACATTAAGTGCTTGCTCTAGGTCATCTCCAAGGACTATAAGTGGCTGGGGAGATATGGAAGGTTGTAGTAGGGTGGGTTCAACTCCAAATAGCTAAATCTGGAAAAAATTGGCACAATGGGAGGCAGCATCTTCTGTTTATAAACATGTTCTTGATTTATTGATTTCACATCAACAACATTGAAATCTATCACATTTTTGAGAACTACTCTGTACTAGGCACTGTGCTTGCACTAGAAGATCAGTATGATTGTTCCCAGCTGTTGTGGAAAGTCCTCTGTTCTCATGGGATGCTCTATTTATTCTGGGTACCATTTAATATTCTTGATACCCTAAGAAAAGAAATAGAGGTATTGACCTTAGGCCCACTTTACTGATATAATCTACTAGTGAACTATAGTCTTTTTTTTTTTTTTGGGGGGGGGGGTTCCTGGGATTGAACCCAGGGTCACTTAACCATTGAGCCACTTCCCCAACCCTTTTTAAAAGTTTGAGACAGTCTCTCACTAACTTGCTTGGACCTCACTAAATGGCTGAGACTGGCTTTGAACTTCAATTCCCCTGCCTTAGCCTCACAAATCACTGGGATTACATCCATGTGCCACAGCAGCCAGCATGAACCATAGTCTCAATGAAGCTTATCAAATTAAGATGAAAAACATAAGTGATATATGTATCAAAAGATCATAAGGAGTATCCCAAATATCATTTTCAAGAATCTTCATTTGATCATTTTTATTTCTGTATTATGAAGAGGGAAAACCATTAAATTTTCTTATACCAGCATTTATCATTTTCTGAAAGCAATTTGGCTTAAAGGTAGAAAATTTAGACTAAATAAAATAGTTATCTTTGTTAAGTGGTGTGGGGAAGGCTTTCATTTAGTGAAGTAATAGTTACTCCCCTCCCCCCCCCGAGAAATGAAACTTTAGTTATTGGATATGATGCACTTTTTGCAGTTGTTGGTGTTGTACTTGAGATTGGTGTATCTAGTTGCTATCCAGTTAGGTAATATATAATTTATAGATCTAGCAATAAGTTTTTTTATTTCACACAATAATTCTGGACATTGCACAATTCCAAGCTTGATTGATTAATTATTGTCTCAACTGTATTACTATTTTGCTTTCCATCTTTTAAAAATGTTATTCTTCTTTCCTCAGCATAGGAAGTGATGTCTGTACTCATGGTTTCAAGGTTGCAACAACAGTTTCAGACATCACATGCAGTCACAACCATCTGCAGCTCAAAAGAAAGTGTTTCTTCCCATGTTTCTATCAGGGAAGAAAGGTTTTTCCCAGAAACCCTCTGGGAGACTTCCTATCAGTTTTTCATTGCACAAGATGGTGGTCACATGTTCTTTCCTAAACCAGTCATTGGCAAGGAAAGTAGGCATTTGTATTTTTAGTTTGGATTAATGAGTATTCGGCCCCTAAGGGCTAAGATCCACTCCTCTCCCTTTCCCCCATCACATGAACAGGGCTAGTTATAAGTGTCCTTTAAAACTGTACCTGTATCTAACTAGATAATATATCATTTGGTCTGCTTATAATTTGGATTTTATGAGGTTAGAAGAATACTTAAGTCATTTATAATGGGTCTATGAAATAGTATTTATAGTATATTACAAACATTCTAGAAGCAGATGAGTTTATATATGTATATATATATACCTTTATTTTGTTTATTTAGTTTTTTAATGTGGTGTTAGGGATCGAGGGTGCCTCACACATGCTAGACAAGAGCTCCACCACTGAGCTACAACCCCAGCCTGGGCTTTTTTTTTTTTTTTTAATGATTATTTTACTTTGATTTCTTTTTTATTGCTGGCCAGTCAAAGCCAAAAGTTTTAGATAGTACATTTCAAACATACACTGCTGACTCTTAGGTATAACAGCAAATATAAGAGTCCTCTTTCAATATTTACACTAAGCTTCTCTCTTCATATCCACTATTTTCTGGCCTTTCTTCTTTTATTGATATAGTAAGAACTCCATCCCTTTCCTTCAGAAAGCCTTAATACAGCTTGCTTCTCCACTCTGTGCTTTCTCTCTTTCCTATCTTTGACCATTTTCCTTTGTTTTGAACTCAGGAGAATACTATTTACCCTGAGATTTTTCTGGGCTATTTTTTGGATAGAGAATGTGAAGCAATTGAAGGCTTATCTTTTTTTCTTATTCTAAGTGGTTTGAGGACAGATATCTTTTTTTTTTTCCTTCTGGCTGACAGGATGAATAGTATCTGTTCTATTTACCATCAGTTGCGTCTTTATGATATATAAATGCATCCTGTCTTCTTCCTTTGTTATGAACTCTTTCAGAAAGTTTGAAACTAACAGGAAAATTGGGGTGGGCGGGTTACTAGGGCCTGATCCCAGGGATGATCTACCACTGAGCTACATCCCCAGCCCTTTTTATTTCTTCCAGCCCTTTTTATTTCTTATTTAACACGGGCCCCCCTAAATTGTGCAGACTGGCCTCAAACTTGCGATTCTCCTACCTTGTAGTGGGCACCACAACAACCAAAGATACTTATTTTTCTTTAAGTTTTCAAGTTTCGTATATTTTTTTCCTGTTAGTACTTCAGATGGCCCTTAACATGAAAAAGAAAAAGAATGTTTAAGTTTAAAGATATTTTTCTAACATGGTTATTTTGTGTATAAACGGGATGTGGTATTTTGTTTAAAGATGGGATGTTAAATACTACAGTATTAAATTTCAGTTTAAGGTCATGGGTTGTTTATGATATTGTGGAAGATTTCTGAAACAATAGTTTAGCATAATTAGAATTATTCCCCTCATCTTTAATACTTTTTGCCCCTTGGAATAAGAGGATTATAATATAGGTGTGATATGCTTTGTTTTAGAGTTACATTTATTTTCCTTTGGTAAGTCATAAGAAATTAATAAAATGTCTTTTTACCATTTGAATAGGTAACAAATTAATAATTCACACAGCCAACTTACAGATTTGTTGAAACTTTTATCTGATAGAATCTTGGGTATAGTAAAGGATTCTGAATCACTTAAAATTATCCTGACAGGCTCTATTTAGGGTTTTGTATTAATCATAAAGAATTCTCATATTTAAAAACAGTGTTTAAGTTGTAGAAAAGCATGGACTGAAAGGAAGCATCAACATGAGAAAGATCTCAGAATTTCTGGAAGGACAGAGTTGGTGCTGGGTGAGTAGGGGAAGGCAGTGATTAAAATACGGGGAAGGATAAAAATGCTGTTGGAAGTACATCAGCACAAAGCACGCCTTGCTACCTATTTTAATCGCTTCCTTGTCAGTATTTCTCAAGTCTGTTTTTTAACACCATGGTAAAATATCTAAAAATTTTTTATGGAAGTCAATGGAAAATAGGATTTACTTTGACCTTGCTTTTCTAGGTCTCATTTAGTATATCAAGTGAGAAAGACTAACTGACCTTGAAGAAATTACCTAGTGCTTTAATTATACTGGCACAGAATACTCAGAAAATCAGATTGGGAGGATTCATCAGAATATTTGGTGATTATTTCTGAGGTCATCAGGGAACTGGAAATACAAGTATTTATTTCATGTTTGGTTTTCTTTTCGTTGGTTACTATACCCAGTCAAACCAGTATTTATAAATAAACTTTTATCGGTGAAGTTAGTATGTAGGAAGAAGTATCTTGTAAAAGATACTTGGTTTTGTTTCTTTGAATCCAGGGATACTCTACCACTGAACATCCCTTGCCCTTTTAATTTTGAGACAGGGTCTTGCTGAATTGTTGAAGGTCTCCCTAAATTGCTGTGGCTGTTTTCAAACTTTGAGGTCCTCCTGCCTCAATCTCCTCATTTACTGGGATTACAGGCATGTGTCACAATGCCCAGCAAAAGATACTTTTAAAAAACTTTTATCTTTTTTGGTACTGGTAAATTTAACTCAGGGGCACCTTACCACTGTACTATTATCCCACCCCTTTTTATTTTTTATTTTGAGACACTGTTTCTCTAAGTAACTTAGAGCCTCACTAAGTTGCTGAGGCTAGCCTCCAACTTGCCCACCTCAGTCAATGTGATTACAGGCAAGCACCACTGTGCCCCACTGTACACTTGTTTTGTAAAAATGCTTTTTTATTGGCAATATTTTGGTAGTTTTTGTAGGCCAACTATTGGGACCATTTATTTTATTTTCCCCATTGACATTTTATTGTTAAATGTCTGTATTACTTGTAGACTCAACTTGTGGCACACTTTTCCAATAAATAGACTAAGAACAAGTTTCACTTTATAAGAAAAGAAATCATAAAATTTGGCAACAGGAGAATTATCTGTTCTCTCAAACTTTAATCTTTTATAAAACTATAGAAAGTTTTAATAGATTGAAATGAAATATGGAAATACTTTGAAAAAATTAGATACTTTTTATTTATACCTTTATATTTTACTTAAACACTACCCTATTTTCAATTAAAAAGTGAAAGATCTTCTAGAATTACAAATTATTACTTACATTATAAAATTGCCTTAAGACTTCCCATACTTTTTTTGGCACTGAGTATTGAATACAGGGCCTCAAACATGCTAGGTGAGCTTCCCTGCTACTGAGCTATATTCCCAATCCTTCCTAAGCTTTTAAACCATACAAAGAGAAATAAAATTTATGATGTGACCTTTGTGAGTTATATTATCCAAATCAACTTTTATATATATTCATTAAATAAATATGCACATTCATTTAATGAATAGTGTTCATTTAGTTTTTTAACTATCTTGAATTATTAAATAATTCAAAATTGCTTCAATAGATAAACCAATAAACATATATGTAAAACTAACCATGTGACTAGGAGAATTTATTAATTCTATGTATTTTAGTATTCAATAAAGTCTAATTTGAATCTTAGTTTACTAAAAGCATTTACTGTTTTGATACTTTATTGTTTGATAAACTTTGCACAGGTGTCTTTAAATTTTACATGATTTCATTTTCTAGCAAGTTGGCAGGTGTTAGCTGTCTATAATTATAACTGAGTAGTTTTTCAAATGCTATTCATAGCCTAAACACAGCAAGAAATTCTTGAGATCATGTGATAAAGATCAGCCTTGCAAAATAGTGGTAGAGTGGTATGATCAATGGTGCTGAAGGACATTTTTAAGAGAAGCCTTTCAAAACTAAACAGTGATTTCAATGACAGGTATTCTCACAGAATAAAATCTCCAAGTTGTTGATAGTGATCAAATTAAGATGTATCTACTTTTTTACCTAAGTAGTTGATGCATGTATTGACAGTTTTAAAAATATAACCTATATTTCTTTGTTTTTGTTGATGATAGAGGTTCTGAGTATGAAAAATAATTGAAATTTTATTGAGACAGTATAAATTTAACAATTGAAACTAGTGAATTATTTCACTTCATTTCATTCATTATTTATTGCCATCCTACTATATGCTAAACTCTGTACCTGTCTATTTTTTGACATGGGAAAGAAAAGTCTATAAATTTCACTTAATTTTAATAAGGACTCTACTTAAAAAACTGAAGAAGAGCTGGGTCTGGAAGTGTACACCCATGTTCTACAACTTGTTAGGCTGAGATAGAAGGATCAAAAATTTGAGGCCAGCCTGAACTGAGATCCTATCTCAGAATAAAATAAAAAACACTGGAGATGTGATTCAGTAGTTTATCACCCCTGGGTTCAATCCCCAGTACCAGCCCCCCCGCAAAAAAAGATGATGATGATGATGAAGTCTCAGCAGCTTTTATGTTTTTTTTTCCTGATTTATTTTATTTTCTAACTATTCTAAATATCCATAGTTTCATGTTGACTCTCAGAAATATTTAGAATGATTTAAATATCATTTGAGGTTTTCTTTACCAGCTATGTGATCATGAATGAGCTAACCTCTGTAGTTTTAGTTTCTCATCTAAGAATTGGCATTTTATTATCTTCCTTCTGATGTACTGAAAAAATTAAAGGAGTTAATATTGTAAAGCATTTTGTAAACTTCAGTATACTGTACAAATTTAATTATGAATGAGTTCTTTGAGCCTTTGCTTACTTATCTGTAAAATGAGAATAATAACTTCATAAGGTGATTTTGAGAATTATTATTCAATAACTATTTATAATGATAATGATAAACTTGATCTGTCTTCCAGCTAATGAATCAGACTCCAAACTGGCATTACTTTAGGAATGGACAGTCTCAATTTTTATGTAATTGATTTTCATGCATTGCACATTTTGTATCTTGTGTAGCAACACTCCTAATTGCCTTTTGTACGTTAAACTCAGTTTTCATACATTATCTGATTAATGCTGATGTTTGATTGTGACATAGTGTTCCTAACCAGTCACTGCCCCAAGGTAAATGTTGGACTTTGCCCAGGACTGAGGGTAGATACACCCTGTCACTGGAGTCCAACATCATTCTGTAATGCTATCATTGCACTAGCAGGAAAAGGTGGCAGTCAGGCAGGTGAGTGATCAGGTATACATTGTGAGGCCCTTGGCCAAAGCCTGCGTCAGTACCTGGACAGCATTTGAGAATAATGGTCAAGAGGCTAGGCTCTAGAGTTATACCTGGGTTTAAGTGCTGCTCTGCCAAATTCTGACTTTAGGCAAGTTACATAATCTCCTTAAGCCTCAGTTCCCTACACAGAGTTGTGAGGTAATGTGTAATGTTTACTAGAACCCAGTAACTCAATGAATGTTAATTCTGAGTATTCTATTCTGTTCCCAGCCTGTGGGGAAGAAAATGGAAAGTTGAACCCTGTGCGTAATATGCCCTTATGATCCCTCAAGTCTGGGAAAATGAGAAAGTTTTCATCTTCTTACAGGTTCTTTGATCTAGAGGAAGTAGCCACCTCTAGGAACCATAATTAAGGATTTAGTAAATATTGTTTTAACTCTCTGAGAATTGGACTCTGCTTATGTTAATCTACTATTCCACTTAGAAACATTTTACTTTCAAATATGTCTTCAGAGATGCTTAATATAGGAAATCAGTGATGGCCTGTATACCAATGTAGTTATTAAGCAGCTGAATCCTCTATGCTTTGTCTATTTATGTATAGTTATTCCAAGAAAGTTATCTGCTACAGAGAATGCTTGCCTTGAAGGTCTCCTAGACCTTCTCCTAGCAGTTAGTGTTTCTAACTGCTTACCCAATGAAAGGCTGGCTTATTAAACAGAAAGTCCTCCAAACAGTTCACTCTTGCCAGATAATTGGCTCAGCCCAGTGAGTTTGATATAATTCAGACATGTAACTGCAAAGGTTACATTACCAAAAGATATTCCAGAAGAGGTAACAGAGTTTGAAGAGATTGTTTGATTTCTTGAATTTGCTTAATAGTATATGGCTCTTCCTATACACCCAGGCCTACTTGTGTCTCCTACTGATCCAGGATGAATGTTGGGGTAATGGGAAGTTGAGGGCAGAGGTAGCAGTAGATACTGTCTTCTTCAAAATGTCCCATGGGTTTGGAAACAGGGTCATAAATCATCTTTAGCAATCTGTATGTTTTTGAATACAGGGGAAATAGGCATTCTATATGACAAAGGTGGTTCTTTGTCCTTTTCATATATTAATTTATTCAGTCTTCACAACAACATTGTAACAGTATAGGTATTATTATTCCCACCTTATGCATTAATAAAACTTAAGGCCCAGATAAGTAACTTGACCAAGATATCATAGCCAGTTTGAATAGTAGCCAGGTTTTTAAACCCCAGGCTATAAGACTCAAGAGTCCACATTTTTCAACATTATCCCATACTATCTGAATAAAAACTTAATATCCCTAACAGTGAAAATATCTTACTTTCTTTTCTGACTTATTTTACCTTGAAGATGAAACTTTAAACTTTGGTGTTTCCAGAGTAAACTACTTTCTCAGCTATCTTTAAATTGCATATCAAATTCTTATTTAAATGCTGACCCATCTTGAAATTGCTTTTGAACCCTACTGAATCTTCATGTTTCACTGTGGTATATAATTTTCATTATATTATCATTATAAGTTTCAGCTGATAGCCTGAAATCTGTGAACTGTGATCTTGGAATTATGGTGCAGAAAAGGCTTATCTTTACATTAAAAGCTTCCAAGTAAAATGATTTCCTTAATGCATTATCTAAAAGAAAATTTGGTATATTTCCATGAGTAATAGACTCAAGCTTTGAATGTTAAAAGAGCATTCTCCTAGCTAGTTCATTGTTGCCATGACAGTGCTGGCAGTGTGAGTGTTGTAGTAACTCCTTGCAATGATCTTATTTTAGACCCTAACGTTTGCAGTGCTGAAAGTCCCTTTCCCCGCCCCACAAGCAACTCTAGTGGAAAAGTACTGGTTTTATAGCAAGCTTCTAGCTTTGTAGCTAAAAGACTGCACTATTGTGGGCTTTAAAAAAATAGTGTAGGAGTGTTGAGTATTTTTCCTGTGGATTATGAATGTTTGAAATCTCCCAGAATATGGTATTACATTACAAGTCATACAGCAAGTTGTTTACAGCTAAAAGAAAGGGACCTCAATTGTCTTTTTAAAAATTACCCCAGATTGTATAAGTGCACTGAGCTTATATAGAAGCGATTTTTCCATTTGTATGTCTCCCATGAATACTTTAAACTCTTTGGATTCTTTTTTCAGTTATTATGGAAAATTGTCATTAGAATCACAAAGGACTGTTTAAACAGTGTAGAAAAAGTACTCTTTTCCGTGTCCTTTCCATTATTCAACATTTATCTGCTTAAATTTGAACATTTTAATGTTGATTACAGTTTTATCTTTTTTTTTTTTCCCCCTTCATTATTGGGAATTGAACCTAGGGTACTCTACCACTGAGCTACATCCCCAACCTATTTTATTTTTATTTTGATACAGGGTCTCACTAAATTATTCAGGCTGTCCTTGCAATCCTCCTGCCTCAGCCTCCCAAGTCACTTGTGATCATAGGCATACCATTGCACCCTGTTAGCATTGATATCTTAAATTGTGAGCTCACTTATGTAATGATTTAAGAAATTACCCAGTTTGAACTGGGTATCTGAACTAACATAATTGTTGAAGCTTTTTGAACTGTTGGCTGTATGTTGTAAATTTGATTTTAAAATATGGGCTGGGGTTGTAGCTCAGTGGTAGAGCGCTTGCCTTGCATGTGTGAGTCACTGAGTTCGATACTCAGCACCATATTAATAAATAAAATAAAGGTATTGTGTCCATTTACAACTAACAAAAAAATTTTTTTGAAAATTTTTAAAAAATACTTTATTGGGGCTGGGGAGATAGCTCAGTTGGTAGAGTGCTTGCTTTGCAAGCACAAGGCCCTGGGTTCAATTTCTAGCACCGCAAAAAAAAAAAAAAAAAAAATTTCATTGATATTTTGAATTGTAAATCCTATTATAATTGTACCATTAAGCACAAAATTGTTTCAAATTCATAATTGTAACTGCCATTTTATATACTTTTGCGTACCACTTGTTAGAACAGTTTTTTAGTATTCATGGCACATGCACTAAAAAATGTACTATAGCATGATGAAATAATGACTTTTGGCAGATGACCTGTCAAAAAAAAATATGGGAAATCTAAATATTATATTTCCTTCACTAATCGCAGTTGCTACCAAATAATTACATTTGTTTTTTTTTCTAAATACATTCTGCCCTCTATCCATGGCTTCCATAATCAATGTATTCAACCAACTGTAAATCAAAAATATTAGGGAAAAATTTTGCATCTTACTGAACGTGTGTAGACTTTTTTCTGTCATTGTTCCCTAAACAATACAGTATAATAACTATTTGCATAACATTTACATTATATTACATAATATAAGTACTTTAGAAATGATTTATGTAGGAGACTACGCATAGAATTTAGGCAAAGATGATACACCATTTTATATAAAGGACTTGAACATTCATGAATGTTGGTATCCTTGAGGGGAGGGGGTTCTTGGAACCAATCCTCTGCAGGTACAGAGGAACAGCTGTCCTACATTAAAAGTGAAGATTTAAACATATCTTCCATGGTTGGATCTGTATCACTTCTTAAAGTATGAGGAGGTTCAGGCAAACCCCTTTGGTTTTTTCAATTCTCATGGAAAAATAACTTTCTAAGGAAAAAAATTTGACCTCCAACTAGAATTTTATGTGGCCTTTCCACCAAGAAATGAGATATCAGAAATATTTGTATTATTAATCCCTTAGTAGTAATTATTCAGATAAATAAGTGTCAAATTTTTTGACATAAAATAGCCTTTGGCTCCTTCTTTGAATTTTGAAATAAAAATGTAGTAATATATGAAAATTCAAATCTTGAGATAAATACTCTTTTACTCTCATTCTACATCTTTATATTATTTTATTGGTTGAAATGAGACTAAATTATGGTTAGTTTCTTTTCTTGTAAAATACTTAATAGTAGGGTTGCTTTTCTTTGAACCTCTTAGCACCTGGATAGCTAACTTTCCTCTTCATCTAAGGCTGAAATGACTGTGCTTCTTAAAAATAAGAATTGATTTGAAGTCTTTGTGTTAGACATTCTTCAGGCACTATGGGGATATATATCTTTGGAAGATAGTCATTATTGCCCTTTAACAGGGCAATACTGTGGTATTGGGGATTGAACCCAGGAGTGCTCTACTACTGAGCTACATTGCTAGCCCTTTTTATTTTTTATTTTTAGACAGGTCTCTGATAAATTGCCCAGGCTGCCTTGAATTTGTGATCCTTTTACCTTGGTCTCCCTAGTCCCCAGGATACAGGAACACACCACCCTGCCCAACTAAATCACTGTGAAACTTCTAAAGGCAAACTGGGTGTGGTGACCCACACCTGTAATCCCAGCAACTCAGGAGGCTGGGGCAAGGAACATTGCAAGTTCAAGGCCAGCCTGGGCAATTTAGCAAGATCCAGTCTCAAAAATAAAAAGGACTAGGAATGTAGCACAGTTATGCCAGGTTCAGTCCCCAGTATCAGAAAAAAAAAAAAAAAAAAAAGTGTTATAGTGATTTAGAGGGGAAAATTTTAAGAACAAAGCAAGACTGTGACTAAAAATATAAAATTTTATGCTATGTCTATACAGTATAACTGTTGGTAGGAGAGTATGTCATACAGCTAGCCTTTCTGGAGAGCAGTGTGGATATGTGTCAAAAGCCTTAGAAGTGTGGCGTGATAATTCTTCTAGGAAGTCATCTAAAAGGATTTATATGAGTGTAATAGTACTATTTGTGATATAAATATTTTATCTACATGTATTTTATATGCAAGTAGGTAATAATTAAATATCCAATAGTGGAGAATTAAATTATGTGTATAAAAGTCTATTGTGTTACAGAAATTTGTTTTAAAATGTACTCTTTTGTAAATAAAACATTTATTTATTTATTTATTTTTGGTACTGTGGATTGAACCCAATTCTACCCAGCCCTTTTTATTTTCTTTTGAGAGACAGGATCTCCCTAAGTTGCTGAGGGTTTCACTAAACAGCCCAGACTAACTTGAACTTGCAACCCTGCAGCCTCAGCCTCATAAGTAGCTAGGATTACAGAAATTTGGTTTGGATTTGTCGGGGATAGAACCAATTCGCCTGACTAGTAAAACACATTTTAAGTAGAAAAAAAAATTCTCAAAATAGTATGACAAATATATATATATATGTAAAATGTATATATATATATGTATATATATGGAAGGGGGAAGTCAGGAAATTGCGTGCACCAAGTATTAGCCATAGGTCTCTTTTGGGGTGGGAATATTGGGGTGGGACTATTGGAATTTTTTATAGTAATAATCATTACTTAGTTTTGAGTGTTTACCATATGCCAGGCATTATGGTAAGTATTTTACATTTAACATTTATAGCATTTTGGTGGGTTTTATAGGTTTTGAGGAACAGATTTTCCCCAAATAGAACAACTGTACAAATGTGCATGCACCCACTCACTCACTATAAGCTTAGCTTGTTTCTGATTTATTTAGCAGAGGAAATGGGAACTCTCAGAAGCTGTGCATTTTGATTGAGAAGAAGCACTTGCAGCCTACTTTGGTACCACTTTCTTTGAATGCCACAGTTCCAAGGGGGCGTGCAACAGCTGATGACCCTCCACTGTTGTTGCCATTTTTTTATTTAGCATTTATGTCTGTATTCTAGAATAATTTACATAATTAACTAATAACTTTCTGTGAATGCCTGCTTTCCTGCCACCTCTAATTTTACATTTACAACAATTGTTTGTGGTGAGTTTTACATTTTATAGATGGGGACAGGGGAGGACTTAGAAAGATTGTTATTTAATTCAAATAGCGAACACTGAGGTCAAGAGCCATGATTCCTAAGTCTGTGTTCTTAAGCACTAATCTGTTTTCCTGTTGCTTCTCTTCTTCCTCTTTCCCCCTTCCCTTCTTCTTTCTTCTCTTTTTCCTCTTCTTCCTTCTCCTCTTCCTCTTCAGTGAGCATGTATTACTTTAATATTGGGAAAAACAACTTCAAATCAATGTGGGAAAAATCATATGAAATGTATAGTGTTATAGTAATTCAGAGCAAGGAAAGATCAGGATGGGTTGGGATAATAAATATAGTTTAATAGAACAAATAAATGTTAATGTCATGATTAACTTTTCTTCCCAGCTTATATGTTTACACAAGCATGCACTACCTTCTATCCCTAACAAGTCCAAACCAAACCTCTGATGACTGACTGGAAGCAATTTATGCTCTGTTAGTCTTGCCTGCAGACTAAGTTTTGGCCCCGTTTTTGTTTTCTTTTTGTGGCCCACTTTTATCTTCTTTGCACCATCTGTCAGGGCATGTGTGAACTTGTCACTGTAACGTTTGTCAAAGCTCCTTCTTACTATAGTGTTATACCATCATAATTTAAAGATTGAAATGGCTAAAAGAAGTTGTGGAAATTATATTACCTAACTGATATTTCCCTAGAATGTTGCTACACTTGGATTCAAATTCATACTTAATTCTATATTTTTAAACTCATTGAGAGGTAGTAGGAGATCTTGAATCTTGTCCGATGAAATAACCTTACAGCTTAAACTAGGACTGATGTATGCCAGTATGTGTTGGCATAGCAATACTTGTTAAATTACTGAAGTATTTTCATACCAGTTCAGAGATATAAATAGAAACAGCAAAAAGCAATAAAATTAATATATAATCAAGGGAAGTGGTTTATGTTAGAAACTACACATGTACT
The DNA here is from genome assembly GCF_902686455.1 of Sciurus vulgaris. Classification (NCBI taxonomy): domain Eukaryota; kingdom Metazoa; phylum Chordata; class Mammalia; order Rodentia; family Sciuridae; genus Sciurus; species Sciurus vulgaris. The sequence goes on from NC_136467.1 coordinate 55,671,221, forward strand.
TAGATTCTAACCTGTTCTGGTCACTGATAGGAGGTTTAGTCACTTGTCCTATTTATTTCAGATGTTGGACTGGGTGCAGAGTTTTAAATAGGAGATAGAGACCATGCAGGTGTACTGGGAAGGACTGAATCTATAAGCCCACAAAGAAGTGCCAGTTTGTGCCAAGGAGAAAAGTAGGTTCCAGGCTCAGGCAGTGACTAAGCAGACTGCCACAAGACAGGGGCAGAAGCCCTTAAGAACATTTCCTCTGTTGGGTTTGAAGAGCTTTTTTTAATTGAATTGCTATATATTGGTTCATAACAAATTTGATGGTTTTAAACAATGCACTTCTATTATATCATAATCCCAGCTAGCTACAGCTCAGCTGAGGCTGTGGTCACATCTGAAGGCTTAAATGGGAAGGATCTGCATTTATAGTCATGTTCCTTGAGGGCTGATAGATTGAGGGCCTCAGTTTCTTCTTGGAAATTGGCCAGAGGCTGCCCTCAGTTTCTTGCCATGTGGGCCTCACCATTTACTTCATCAGAGGAAGCATGTGAGGAGAGCTGTAGAGAGTACCAGCAAGAGAGAAATTACAGCCTTTTAAAACTAAGTCTCTGAAAGAGACATCTCATCACTTAGTCATATGGTCCAGCCCATACTCAAGGGAAGTAGATTACACAGGGAGTGAATACCAGGTGGGGAACAGGAGGAGCCATTTTAAAAGCATTTTACCATAACAATGTATCTCCTGAAGCTAGAGGTTTGGAGAAAGGGGCCTCCCTGAATACTGTAAAGAGAGTTGTGATTTAGGGTACAAGCTCAAGAACCTAATTAACAAACGAAAAAGAGTATATAGCGGCAAGTGATAGTGTGAGCCCAATCCTTGACTCCTCCCCATGCTTGCAGTCTCCACATTAAGAACTCTGGTGCCATCCTGGCCAATGGGGGCCCTGCCCCCTCACTAGTTGGGGCCACCAAACAGTGGGTAGGGCCTGCTCATCTCTAGCAGCTTCTTCATCTTCCTCTTTCTTCTCCCCTTTCCCTGGGACTCTCCTCTCCCTTACTCCTGTGCAATCCTAGGACACTTTCTGTTTTCCATTGTTTGCGCCAAAAGTACAATTGCATTTGCCCCAAAGATAGGAAGTGGTAGATACCTTTTTTTTTTTTTTTTAACCATTTGGTGATAATCTAGTATATTGCGAATCAAATCTCACCTGGATATGATTTAGAGTGAAAAAGAAATTCCAAACTTTTATGAGCACCCTCGAATAATGATTGAGATTAAATATTATTAACTAATCCAAATTTCTGTTCAGATCTCCCAAACTCAAATTGATATACTTTACTACCAATTTATTAGTATCTGAAAAGGAACAGATGAGATAATTTCATCTTTTTTTTATTTTATAAGCTGTAATCCTTATGAATTTTGGTTATTGCAGAATCACACAAAAATGAACACATAATTGATAAGAATTTAAGAACAATTTACCCCACTGAAAACAGTGTCAAGGCAAGGGCCTTTTAATTATAGAAAAAGCTCCTGGTTTTAGTAAAAGCAATATTATTTAAAATTTTCTCATTTCATTTTTGGTATCTTGGCCAAATATTTAAAACTGAAGCAACTTTTATATGTACTTTAAATCTTGGAAGGGACTATGGATAGACATAGATACAGATTCATACACAGAAACATTACCCATGATTTTCACTCTTGGTTGTGGTTTATGCTTTTCTATATTTTTCTAAATGTATTTTTATAACAAGTGCATCAATTTCTTTCTTATAAGACCAAATATGAGTCATTAAAAAGAAAATAGCCTAATATAGTAATCCTATTTTATTCTCAGGGGCTATTTTCCAAGACCACAGGGAATACCCATAGATAGTACCTACGCTATAATACTGTGGCTTTTTCTCCTTTACATACCTACGATTAAAATTTAGTTTATAGAGGTTAACAATAAAATAGAACAATTTTAATCATATACTGTAATAAAAGTTATATAAATGTGGTATCTCTCTCCTTCACTCAAAATGTCTTATTGTACTGTACTCACACTTCTTTTTTGTGATGAGTCAGATGGTACTACAGGGTCTACATGATGAGATGAAATGAGTGAATAACATAGCCATTGTGACATAGCATTAGGCTACTATGAATGTTTTACTGAACATAAGCCCTGCAATTTATCAAAGCCAACAGTTGATCTGATAACTGCTAGGCAAAGTAACTTTTTTCTTTTTTGAAACTTTATTTATTTTTATTTTTTTATTTTATTTATTTTTTTATTTTTTTATTTTATTATTTATTTTATTTTTAGACAGTGATAAATATTTTTTAAAAAAATCTTTTCATACATGTATATAGGGTAATATAATGTCTGTCTCAATCTTACCATCTTTCCCATCCCCATCTGCCTTACCTACTCCCTTCCCTCCTCTCTGTACAATCCGAAGTTCCTTCATTCTTCCCTACCCATCTGCCACTATGGATCTGGATTCACTTATAAGAGGAAAATATTTGGCCTTTGGTTTTTCGGGATTGGCTTATTTCACTTAGCATGATATTTTCCAGTTCCATCCATTTACCAGTAAATGCCATAATTTCACTCTTCTTTAAGACTGAGTAATATTCCATTGTATATATGTACCACATTTTCTTTATCCATTCATCTGTTGAAGGGCATCTAGGTTTGTTCTGTAGTTTCACTGTTGTGAATTGAGCTTCCAAAAACATTGATGGGGCTGCATCACTGTAGTATGCTGATTTTAATAGGCTAAGTAATTAATGGTAGCGTATATGGTATAGATGCACTAGACAAGGGATAATTTTCATCCTGGACAGGATGGTGTGAAATTCCATCATGCTACTCAGAAAAGTGTATAATTTAAAACATGAGTTGCTTATTTCTGAAAATTTCCATTTAATATCTTTGCATCATGGTCCACCGTGGGTAAATGAAATTGCAGGAAGTAAAATCATGGACAAGGTATAATACTGTGCACCATTTTTATTCATACAAGAATGACTTTTTTGGTAAGTAGAACGTCAGTATGCTCTTCAAAATGTCTCCTTTGGTATACACTAATTTTAAAAGCTATGATTCTTTGATTTCCTTTAGAAAATAGCTTTCTTTCAAAGACTTTGGCTGTTAATAAAGATTTTTTTTTTCCCTAATGGATTTTGTATTTGTGGTTTCCCCCCTTCACACTGGATAAAAATTTACTGAATTTTCAGCTTGTTGTTTTTATGAGCACTAGATGGCACTCTTGCTCAACTGAAGTCTAGTTTATCTTAAATTTTGATGTCACAGAAGGCTTGTTTCTGTTTGTTTCAGAGGAAGGCTGGGAGAAAAAGAAAGACTCCAAGTTCAAATATCCAAGCTTAGCTGGTTGAACTTTTCTATCCATCCAGAAAATAACCATATTAATAATAATATCAATCACTCTACAAATATCTATATCTTTGGGACTTGTTCTAGGCAGCCACATACATTAGTGAGAAAAAGAGATGAAAATCACTACTCTAATAGAACTTATATTCTAAGTTCTAAGCTTGATTTTTTTTTTTTCAGGTGCTATTCTAAGCTCTGTGTGCATGCATTCATACACTTATTTAACTTGCCCTTTTAATAAAAAGAAGCTGAGATACAGAGAGGTTGTCTAACTTGCCCCTGTTCATCAAGCTAATGTAGGTAATCAGAACTATTAGCCAAACCCAGGCATTTGGTCTCGAGTTTGTTCTGTTAATTTCAATATTATATTGCTTCTTGAAGCTAAAAATTACATTACTCTGTTGCGTGAGAATAATATAAATCCACCTACTTATAATTGTTCTTATATCTGTTCAAATAGTTTTGCCATTTTTATTGAAAAAAATATTGACTAGATAAAATACCTATATTTTTAAATGATTCTATAGTCAACCGTATTGTTTTATTTACTTTTTAGTACTAGAGAATTGAACTCGGGTTGCCCCAGCCCTTTTTATTTTTTATTTTGAGACAGGGTCTCCCTAAATTGCTCAGATTAACTCCAAATGTGGAATTCTCCTGCTTTATCCTCCTGAGTAGGTGGGATTATAGGTGTGTGCCACCATCCTGGACTAAACCATATTTCTTTTAGACTCCTTGTGCTACCCATTTAATAGTTGGATAAGTCATATTAATGAGAGCTCTAGCAGATTATGATTAAGTTGTTGTAAAATAAAATATGGGCATCAAGTGTCAGAAGTTACTGTTTTACTTGCCTTCTCTCTCTAAAATAGTAAAGTCAGCAATACACTATGAAACTGAAAAATGATACAGAGCCCTAAATCATTTCTTGGGAGACATTCATGTTTTGGGAAATAGGGGGTAACTTACCTTCCTCTAAAAACAAGTTTCATGTGATTTAGTGAAATTATACTTGTATTTCTCAAGGACCAGACTTGTATTTAACAGTATGGTTATTATAAGTCATTGAGTATAACTAGAAATCACCCATTATAGAATAAAAATATTTAGGATTAATTCACACATAGATAATTAATTAGTAAAACTCACCTTCAGGAAAGCTGAAATGAGTATTTCTTAACTGCTTAGTAGGCAGTTTGTTGCTGTAAAACTATTTGAAATGACAAAACTATGTTTTTAATATGCTAATAATTAAAGTTAACTAAATGAACTTAGTAGTAAAAGATATTTTCTTGTGTTCACTATGGAGTAGAAGAAAGTTTTCAGCATTAATTTATTTTGGAAGATGATACAATTAAAGGGTTCTCAAACTGAGGATTATGGGTTTTTTTGTTTTTGTTTTTAAGGAATTTGTGTGCCCATTCCATTGCTTGCAAAACTGTATATTCTTACATGCATTTTTTCTTGGGAAAGAGCCCAATTTTTATCAAATTTTTAAAGAGATTTTGATTTCCTTAAAATTAAGAGCCACTGCTAAAACTTGAGTGACTGGTTACATGTAAAACTATTTTCCTTGAACTTTGGAGAAAATTTTAAGTAATCAAAATTTGGAGTTTTAAACTGAAAAAGGGGAAATTTTGTTGATTAAACATTAGCTCACCCCTTTTGGACTGTTGATACTCTCCTCTCTGCCATTGATCTCCTGAGACTCCTTGCTTTGTGTCTGGTGATTATTTGTACTTGGGCTTATTATGATGCTAGTTATAAACTAACTGGCTCAAACATGGCAGTTTACAGATTAAAAGTTCAAGACTGGCCTCCAGAATATGAAGACACAGGGAGCCCAGCTGAGCACAGCAGCTGCAGCCCTCATGTAACATGAGAAAGACATACATATTAACATAGAAATTGGTACTAGTCAGTCTGCCAGGGTACATAGCCTTGCTTGCCCAACTGTCTAACCTTAGGAAAGTTATTTAACATCACTAAGCTACAGATTGTTTGTTTTAATTTTAACTGGTAACATATAAACATAAAAATTATATGTATTAGTGGGGTACCATGTAATGTTTTAATAACATTAAACATTGTATGATGCTGAAATCAGGTTAAACTTCTCTGTCTCTTTAAACATTCAGCATACATTAATGGTAAAAATTTTCAAAATCCTTTCTTCTGGCTTTTCTAAATGTATAGTACATTATTGTTATTTATAGTCACCATACTATGCAGTAATATACCAGAGCTTCTTGTTCCTAACTATAACTCAGTACCAATTGATCAACCTTCCCCCATCCCTCTCCACCCTCACTAAGCTTCAGTTTTGTCTCCAACAAAATAAAGATAATAGCACCTTGATCTCTTTCAGGTGCTTAGCATTGTGCCTGCCTTAATATTTAGTATGTTAAAAATCTTAAATCTATCCTTATATTTGTTTTAGTTGTCTAAAATAGTAACTGTGTCTAATCTTGATTTATTTTTCTTTTCCTTAACACCATTGGGGACATTGTTATTTATTAAATTATTTGTTGATTCTGCCAGCCCTACTTGACTATAAGCTCCATGAAGACTTTCTGTTCATTTCTGGACCTTCTAGGCTAATTCTAGTTCAAACAAATGTCCAACAGATATTTGTTGAGTGAATGGCATGTTGGCTATTATTACTGGACAATTTCTATCCATCCGCCTCCCTCCCACCTGCCTGGACAACTGCTTCTTTTTAAATGAGATGGGTAGGCCAAGACAAAAGTCTCTTTCTCTAACTGTGTAGCTGAAATCATATCTTTGAAAGGGATATTTATCTCTTATGGGCCCTCTCTACTAAAGATATGGCCCATAGAGCTGGACACAGTGGGTCACACCTATAATCCCAGTGTCTCAGGAGGCTAAGGCAGAAGGATTACAAGTTTTTCTTTTTTAAAAAAATATTTTTAGTTGGATACAATACCTTTATTTTATTTATTTATTTTTTTACATGATGGTGAGGATTGAATCTAGTGACTCACATGTGCTAGGCAAGTGCTCTACTGCTGAGCTATAACCCCAGCCCAGGATTGAAAGTTTGAGGCCAGTCTCAGCAATTTAGTGAGGCCCTGTGCAACTAAGTGATACCCTGTCTCAAAATGAAAAACAACAATTACAACAACAAAAGGGCTGGGAATGTGGCTCAAGGGTAAAGCAACTCTGGGTTCAATTCCCAGTACCAAAAAAAAGGTATGGCCCACAGACCAGCAGCATCCATATCACATAGAAGGTACTAGAAATGCAGAATCTTGGACCCTACCCCAACCCTATTGAAACAGACTTGAATCCCCAGGTGACTCTAAGGCATGTTATCGTTTGAGAAATACCATGTTGACCACTTAAAGGATTGTAGATTTTATCTTAACAGTAATAGAGAAACACTAAAATATTTTAGGTTGGAGATCACATTTTCAGATTTGTAATTTAAAGTGATCACTCTTGTGTCAGAAGCAGTGGTTGTCTTTGAAAGGACAAACTTCTGACGGGACAGGAATAAGACCAAAGCTTTTCACTGTACACTTTTCCATATGGTAGTCCCTGGCAGCATGTGTCCTGTCTATGCTGTCCTCCCATCCTAACCCTACTCTCATTCCTACACTGTGAAGAATGAACCCCTGCCTTCATATTCAGGATTCTATGTATATCCAAAAGTGCTCTTTGTCTTCTCCCTTGATCTTGGGATGTATTTATGGGCTCTGTGGTTACTCATAGGGAGGATAACCTTTATATAAACCCTGGGAGCAGGCTCAGTCCTTTTGGGCAGAGACTTCCAGGATTCCTTGTACCTAAAGCATAATCATGACTAGGCAGATGCCCTCGATTTTGTGGACTTATATGTTGGAAGGGTGCAATTGGAGGAGGTATATGGCAGGCCCTCTAAAATGCAGGGGCCCACTGTCTGGGTCTTAGGGACATAATGCCTTTTTTTTTAATTTTTATTTTTATAGACCGCATTTTGATTCATTGTACACAAATGGGGTAGATGTTTGCATTTCTATGGTCGTACATAATGTAGATTCACACCATTCGTGTAATCATACATGTACATAGGGTGATAATATCTGTCTCAGTCCACTATCTTTCCTTCCCCGACCCCTTCCTACCCCCATTTCCCTCTATACAATCCAGAGTTCCTCCATTCTTTTCTTGCCCACTCCCTCTCATTATGTATCATCATCCACTTATCAGAGAAAACATTCAGCCCATAATACCCTTTTGCACCTTCTATTTTCAAACCATTTGAATGTATTTTGTTCAATGTGAATATATTGCCTACATAGAAAATTAAGTAAAATGGAACATCAAGTCATAATAAATAAAATCACACTGGCTCCTGTGTGGTGAGTAGACAAGAGGAGCATAGCAACAAAAGGTACTCAACTGAAAAACTATTACAGTGCAGGCATAGTGATACTTGCCTCTGATTCCCAGCTATCCAGGAGACTGAGTCAGGAGGATTACAAGTTAAAGATCAACTAAGTGAGACCTCTCAACTTATTGAAGCTAAAAATGTAGCTGGGTTCAATCTCTAATACTGTCCCTCCAAAAGAAGCTATTTCAGTGTTTCAGCAATAGTTATGTAATGCTGGGACTAGTGTGATAGTAATGAAAAATGCAATTTTAACTAATATTTTAAAATAGTTCATTGCTGTATTAAGTTGCATATACTCAGTATTATCAATTTTTTTTTTCTTAAAGAGTTAGTGGAAAATAACCTGTCTGGCCTGTGAATCTTTGAAAAAAATTTTTTACTTTGCCCTTCAATTTCATCATAGGTGATCAAAATATTATGTTAAAATCATTTTTAGAACATACGTGAAGACTGTAAAGACAGTCTATTATTTTAACATCTAGTATTTATATTGAGAAATTTCATGCCTATCAAATTCTCATTCTTTTTTATAAAAGCTATTTTTGTTTTATTTTACTTCTCCCTAGAAGATTTGTTTTTCTTTTCTCTCCAACTTTTTAAAAACCTATTGAAAAGTTCACTGAGTAGTACAGTAAATACCATAAACCCTTAACCTAGATTCACTATTTTTTTATCTTCTTTTGCTGAACCTCTTAAAAGTTAGACACTTCAACTTTAAATATTTTATTATGTATGTATCTTCTAAGAATGAAAATAGTTTTGAAGCTTAAGATACTTTTATTTATCCTTAGCATTTTGATATTTCATTATTATATGTCAGAGAGTGTGTGTGTGTCCATATCCCCAGCCTGGCTCCCCTTTTATTGTGAATCATTTGCACTTGAGTCCTGCCAAAATCAAGATTTAAATCTCAAATTATTATTCTTTTATTTCTTTGATTATTTTTTCTTCTCCATTAGCTCTCTTATGTCACTCCTTTTGGGCCTATAGTTAGATAAGTGTTATACCTCCATCTTAACCTTTTCTCATGTGTCTTCTTTTTCTTTATGCTATACATCTCAGAGTGTTACCTGATGTTATCTTTAGAATTAAAAGTTGTAGTTTCAGTCCAGTTCTATTTAAGAACTCATTCTTTGATTGTTCTTTTCTCAGAGCCACTAATTCTTGTATCATGAGTATTTTGTTTACTGAGATTGCCAAATTTTTAGTCTCTTTTCCTCCCTGCTGAATCAGTCAAGATCCTGGCATGAATCCTGGTATGACTGAAGAGTTTAATTGAAGGAGTATTTACATAGGTATGGGCATGATTAAGGGAAACAACATGGATGATAAGCATTTTGAACTGGTAATAACTGAAAGTCATTGTCATCCCTAAACTTAGGATCCAGGGTTGGGAGTAATTACTGGAATCTGTACAGTTATAGGAGAAGGCTGCCTGCCTATAAAAACTGTGGCCTTCAGTGAAGGAATATGCCCATTTCTAGCCCTAGCCTGGCCAGAATAGAATTGAATGAATAAATATCCTGACCACCTTCCCCCTGTCCTTCAATATGTTAGTGCTTCCCATTGGAAGAACCTAACCATCAGTTAATGACAAAGGAGCCCTAATGATACAGTTCACTATGGCGAGCATTTTAAAGCACATGACAGGATCCAGTAAGGCAGGTATGATTTGGATAGACAAATAGAGAATATCTGGCATATGGTGTCTATTTCATGCTGTTTAGAAGGACATCTTAATGCATGGGTTGAGACTTAAAGGGGTAAGGCTTATGGCTGATCTAGTGCAAGAATGCAGCAGCAACAATAAATTGATGAGAGCTGTTGAGGGTTCTGAGGGGAATTATTTTTTTAACCTTTGAGGACTCAGAAACAAGACAGCTGGGTGTGGCACACATCTGTAATCTCAGCCAATTCAGGAGGCTGAGGCAGGAGGATCACTAATTTCAATTTAGCTGTACAAGTTAGCCAGACTCTGGTTCAAAGTTAAAAGAGCTAGGGAAGTACCTCAAAGGTAGATTGCTGGCCTACCATACTCAAGGCCCTCATATCAATATAAATAAATAAAAGGGAAGAAAGATGGAAATGTCTAGAGGCAGGGAGGATAGTAAGAGGGATATAACCATAGAAATGAGGCTCTGCCAATAACATGGACCCCTTTGAAGTGTTTACATTATTTTTTTTTCTTTGTGAAAGACTGTATTTAGCATTCCGTTTTAGAGGATTTTTTTTCTTCTTCTCTGTTCTAACTATATTTCGCCTCCAAAATGTCCACAGAAGACGTAAACACCCTATGCTCACTACATCTTAGTGATGGTTTAGGGAGTAAATTTTGGGTACTGTGCAGGGAGGGTGCCAGGATTGTTCAGGGAAGTGGTTGATGTAGAGGAGCCCACAGTGGAAGTGACACCATCGATTGTCCCAATAGATTGGAGAGCTGTAGAGGGGGAGGGCAAGTTGTGGGGAGGGAGGAGGGATTCAAGCTATTTTGTTGAGTAATGAGAGGGGAAGGATGATAGGATATCCAAACTGTAGGTTTTTTGGATTATATAATCTTTCATTCATCAAAAATGAACCAGATAAAGTAGTGTTAAAATGAAAGTTTAAAAAAAATACATTCTAAAAGTAAACATGTCAGAGATAACAGTTGATATTTAAATATTGCATCAGAAGAACCAGATCCAAAGAAATATGAGATGATAATGGCTTTTTGCACGTTTTTCCAGATCTGAGTGTTTGTTTTGTATTCTGGCATCTCTGCTACTTAAGATGTGATTTATATTTGCTGCACTACAAATCTTCATTGACACTTGACTCAGGCAAACCAACTTTCTCTGTACACTCTCAAACCTTTAAGTTTAGCACTCTTTCACTATTGCAACCTTTTCCTTTAGGAGGTGGTCATTATCTTTTTATTTAAAAAACAATGTTCTTTTGTACTAGCTGGTTATTCAAATGGTTTAGGAGTTTTCACCATAGTGGGTGTCTGTGTAGGCCTCCTTTTTCCTGTTCTTGTCCAAAATTTCTGAAAATAGAAGACAGTCTAGTTGACTACTTTGGTTTCATCTTATTTTTATTAAATTTTAAAATGTCATCAGATGCTATGATACTTGTTGAGGTCTTACTCGAATTTGTCAAAATTTCCTAAGGGAAATAAAGTAGACCCACATAAGATTTCTACCTGCTTTCTTTTTCTTTCTGTCACAGAGGGATTCACATCCTTCCTTAATTCTCACTGAAGGGGAAAAAACAGAATGAGTAGTGCTTCCACTCCCCATACACTCCACCCCCAAAAAAACAACAGCACCCCAAACTTTAGTGACTTTAAAGAGAAAATAGCAACTTTAATGAATTAAAAATGTGCAGTTTGTGGACTGGGATTGTGGCTCAGTGGTGGAGTGCTTGCCTAGCATGCATAAGGCACTGGGTTTGATCCTTAGCATCACATACAAAATACTAAATAAAATAAAGTTATATTTTTGAAAAATACAGAGTTTATGTTTTACTTCTCTCTCCATTAGGAAGTTATAGCAATTGGTTCAAGGGAGAGAGAGATTTTGATAGAAATTGTAGATTTGTGTGTTTTTATTATTGGTTTATGGATATATTATTAAGCCAAAAATCAAGATATGGTTCTAACAATTCTTTTTACCTGTTAGTATGAATATTAGTTGGAGAAAATTAATTTAAATGCAAAACTAGGATTTCTAAAGTGTTATATTAGTTTCATAATCTTACCTTTCACTGTGTATATAGTAATGATTCTTTTATCCATCCTAAATTTACCTTTTCAAGATTTAAGAGGTCATTTAATCTTTTTTAATTCAGGCTTTTCTTGTCTTACATTAGATGAAAAGGAATTCTAATCTTTGTGAAACCTTCAATGTGTTGGTTTCAGATTACAATTATAAATGGTATTTTATATCATAATAGAAAAAGGCATAACTACATATTAAAGAAAATATTATACTTTTATGTTTTGTGTTTTTAGTCTTTAATAAATGGTCAATATTTTAAGACACCAAGAATATTACAGTCACTTTGTCCACAATGTCTAAAAGACAGATGTGTGATCTGGAGGCTTTTCTTTTTTTATGGGGGTGGGTACCAGGGATTGAATTCAGGGGCACTCAACCACTGAGCCACATCCTAAATCCTATTTTGTATTTTATTTAGAGACAGGGTCTCACTGAGTTGCTTAGTGCCTTGCTGAGGCTGGCTTTGAACTCAAGATCCTCCTACCTCAGCCTCCCAAGCCTTTGTGATTAGAGGCATTCGCCATGCCTTTTCTATACCTAAGTATGCATGCATTTTATTTTGGGGCTTGTAGTGTTGTCCTTAGTTATATTGCATTTCTTTCATTTCTTTTTTACTCCTCCAGTCCTCTTGAAGGTATTTCAGAAAGATAAATGACTTTGTTTCAGTTTCTTCCCTGTGTCCCCATGATGGAATAAAAAGGAATATGTGAGGACAAGTAAATTATTTTTAAAAACCTAATTGCATTTATAGTTCATTTATTTAAAACAGTGTGGATTGCTACTTCTTTTAAAATTGAACAATAAAAAGAAACAGATCTCTAAAAATTGAGTAAATAGAAACAGAAAAGGGAAAAATCTAACATTCTTACAAATCTGAGACACTAGACATATTATAATAAATAATACTAGCAATAGGGGAAATAACATTTTTATAAACCTGTAAGAACATTGCTAGTTATAATGACTCATGTGCCTATGGTTAAGAAAGTATGAACTTATGAAGACTATGATAATACATGTGAAAATGAGAAATAACAGGGAATTGAAAAAAGTTAATATTATATTAAATTCAGGAACTGATGGAAAGAAAAGTTGAAAATTACTGTAAAACTTTGGTGAATTAGAAGATTGATTTAGTGATAGAACACTTGGTTAGGGTAAATATTGGAGGAAATGCTACCTCAGTCATTTCAGGTGTCCAATTCAATTTCTTATGTGACAAGTAATCTGTATAACACAGTTGTGAAGAAACAAGAATACATAATACTATTATTAAGAACTTTCTTTTTTCTTGTTTGTGCTGCAGATTTCACCCAAGGCCTTGAACAGGATAAATATGTGTTCTATCAGAAGCTACACCCCCCAGTCCATATTTCTTTATTTTTAAATTGTCACACTATATTTGATAATATGAAGGTTTATGGGCAGATAAATGGGTATAGAAAGTGGGCTGGTTGGAATTGCTATTGTCCTTGTTTCACCTCTGTTATATATGTAGAGATTGCTACATTGTTTCTAGTTTATCACCACACAGATTTTACCAGCATTAAGTGTATTGTTAGTGATGAAGACTGACTTAATATACCTTTTGCAGATCCTTCCTTCCTTCCTTTCTGATATTTGATAGTCTCTCTTTTGGTTTTTAAAAACCCAATTGATTATGTCCCATGTTTTGATGTGGTGATTGATGATGATCTGTGGCTTTTAGATCTTCATTTCATTTTCAAGTACAAAATATCCTAAATAATTTTTCTATACTAGTATTAATTAGTGTATCATTAGAACAAAGTGTCATCTAGATAGTGTGAATTCATGGTGCTTTGGTGCTAGATGCACCATTTCCCATTAGTAGCCTAGATCACCATTAGGTTTACTGTCTCTGAGACAAATTTCGAGTCATCTGTAAATGTGTGTTTTTGCATGCATGTGTGCATGTGTTTGTGCAATCTTGGCACATAATTCAAGAACATAAAGGTATAACTGTTGAGGATTTAGATGTTCATTGCCTGTAGGAAAAAGGTTTGTGACGGGGTGGGGGGGTGATGATTTTGTCCATTATGATTGTCATTCTTCGTTAATTTTATTTCATATATTTCAATTAATTATTTGGACCCAGGCCTATAAACATGGCTCAATTTTGTTTTTTCTATTTAATTCAGCATTAATATGAGTAAAAGGTAGAAAGTTAGAGTGAAATAAATGTACATCTAATTTTTTAGGTGTTTAGGTTTTTTTTTTTTTAAAGTAAAATTTTCAGATATTTTTAGATACCAGAAAACTTGAGGAAGGCATTTTTCTCCCTGAAAATGCTTTATTAACTTCACAATATATAATGAATATCTTTGTATGCAGATGAATGAAACTCCCTGGTAAGGAATGTATTAATTGAATGGAAAAGCAAGTCAAATTAAAAGATGGAAATATGACTAATCTGTTGCAAAGTATCATCAAAAGCTTAAAAGCATAAGGATCAACAAAGATACATGGGGAAATGCAGAGGGAAAGCAGCAGTAATCACAGTACTAATCTTAGAGGGCACCTTAAGCAGAACTCATCTTCAATAGCATGATAGTAAATTCACAGTGAACAGGGGCAAACATCTCCTTAAATATTCTATTATTTGCTCTCATTTCCATGAACATTTTCACATGATCTCCATCTTCTCCTACCCCAACATTGTGATTGAACTGCTTCTTGGAGAAGGCCTATGGAGAATTCAAGGAAAGCCTTTGGTTTATTACTTCCTCTAGCCTTTGGCCCTCCCCCTGACCCAAAAACAGACTTTCTTCCTTTTTACATACATCCCCCTCCACACATGTACACACATACTCGTATATCTTGAAACACTACTCTTGGGCCTATCCTGGCAATTTCCTTCTTCTATCTCTTGTAGAGGTATGCCTTCATCCTGGCCAACAGAGAGTGCTGCTCCCTTCTTCAAACCAGAAGCCTGTTTGACCTCTGTGGGGCAGTCAGGAACTGGGACGCGGCGATAACCAAATGCTCAATGGTTGCTTCTCTCTAAAGAAAGTTGTTTTTGTTTTTTTCAACCATCCATTTGGTATAATTTCAGATGTCCTGTTCTCCTGAGACTAACTGTGAAGCTAACTGTGAAGTATGTTTCAGACTTTGAGATGAAGGAATTTCTAAGAGTTATATATTTACCTTCATATTTAAATTCATGTTATAATATTGCTCCTTCTCTCCCTCTTTTTTTCCCTCTCTCTCTCTCTCACACACACACACACACATATGATTTCTCATAATGTTTCAGTTAAAAACACAATTATTATATGGCCTCACAAAATTCAGCCAAACTGGGACATTTTTAGAGGATGGATTGTGCTAGGTCAACAGGAATAACCCAGAATAAATTGTCACCTTCCCTTAAAGGCCATGTATGGACTTGATCACTGCTGCCCTGCAGCCTCCTCTTACATTGCTCTGTCTTTTCTGTGTCTGTCAGACTCATAGGCACCCTTCACTTCCTTTTTCTACTATACTGTGCTGGTTTTTTATTTTTATTTTTTTAAGATGGGTTCTCACTAAATTCTCCAGGCTAGCGTCAAACTCTGCCTCAGCCTCTGGAATAGTTGGGATTACAAGTTTGCAGTGTTTACTCTAGTACATGTTTTACCTTCTACATAAACAAAGCTGCTCCTCTGCTATCTTTTTCACCTAACAAACTCCTCCTACTTTTAGATTTTACTTGGCTATAACTTCCATGAGAAAGCCTTCTCAGACTTTCCTGGCTAGATCTGTTTTCTCTTTGTTTCTCAGAGCACCACACTTCATCACATTTAGATAATTCTTGGATTAACGTCTGTCCACCACTAGAGTGAGGCTTACTTTAAGTAGGAATTTTTCTATAATCTATTTCTCTATCATTCAGCAGGCATATAGTAAATGCTAAATAAATATTTGTTAGGTTAATTAATTTAAAATAGGTGGATGAATATCAAGTTTGCTGCATATTCTAAAATATTAAGGTAAATATGAATGTATAAAAATGAACCCCAGGGCTGGGGTTGTGGCTCAGTGGTAGAGCACTTGCCTAGCCTGTGTGAAGCCCTGGGTTTGATTCTCAGCATGACATAAAAAAAATACATAAAGATACTGAGCCCATCTACAGCTAAAAATATTTATAAAAAATGAATCCTACCATTATGTACAACTATAATGCACCAATAAAAAATATGGAGAAAATTTAAAAATGTAAAGTGAAACTTATAATTAATATTTTTAATAATAAGTAATTTTTGTTGAGGACTTAATATGTCAGTTACCCTAAGTGTTTTATTAAAAGGTGCCTATACATGACAGGAAATGAGTACTATCAGGCAGAAATCTCAGCATCTGAGAGTTGTGAAAGATTTTGTTCAAGCTTTTAAACCCTTGGGGGAACTTTTCTCTAATGCTCTTGATAGGCATTTCAATAGGAATTTTTGCTTAAAATAGTACATTTTAAATTTATCATTTAAAGTATTTAAATTTTTATTTTTTTATTTTTATATGTTATACATATATTCTAAATTCCTACACATTAATTTTTTGAAAAAAATTTGATTTTGGCTTTTTCTTTATATAACATGCCTTTCAGTTATCTAGGTTTAAGCCATAGAATCACATGTAGTTTCAGGTATCAATGTTAAGTGCATTCTTCTTTTTTCCTAAGAAATCTATACAATTTGTAAAAATCTGTTACTACTTTCATCTCCTATTATGAATATTTTAAAGTCATATATATATATATATACCTGCATTGTGGGAGAGATATTTCAAATAGTAAAATACATTTTTAAAGAAAATATTAATTTTCTGAGGAGCAGTTTTAATCACAAATTAAATCAATGTTCATATATCTTTGTTGAATTATCTATTTAAATTTGTTTAATTTGAACTTATATATCTTGATGGGAAGATTGGAAAAAGATAGAGCAGTGTAAACTTTCCCTCTGGAGACATTGAAAGGTACCTGGCATAAATTTAATAGAGGCAAGAAAGAAGAGCATGTGATTATTCCTGGTTTTGTTGATCCTTTGTCTTAGGAGGAAATGTTGTTACCTTCTAGTAACAAATCTTCTAAGGCTTACTAGAAGCTCCTTGAGACAATCAGTACTGATCTCACTTAATCATAATTTAAATGAGATTAAATTATTCTATGTAGTAAAAGTAGATTTAAGCATCCTACAGATGCTGTGCTAATTATAGTCATCAATATCCTACTTTTTCTGACCTAAAATGGTAAATGAGGGAGGGAATTATCTATGCCTTTGAGAGATTTTCCCTCTAAAAAGAATACAGTTCATTGTCATTGCTGCTTATTTTCACGAGATACTTTTCTAGAATCTTCATAAAACTCTACAGTACTGAATTAATCAATAGAAAAGGAAGAATTAGTCTTCTCCCAAAAGAGAAAAAGTGACAAGTCAAATCAGGCAGGTCAGATTCCTCTTCCTATTCTAATTAGAACTGGTAAAGTTGTTTAAACATGTCCTTTAAACAAAAGAAGAGATCTATGGATCTGGAATACATACACAAAACATTAGTTTAAAGAGCTATTATGACATTTCTTAAAATACTTGTCTTTAAAGTCTTCAGTTTCTATTCCAGAAAGTAGGGGGAAATGACTCAGTAAATTATCCTTAGTATTTTATTTATTGGTATAGCTTTTCCCATAGATGAGATGATGTTTGCTCTTCCACATACACGTATACGCATACACACATGTGTGTGTTTTGTGGGCTTCTTTCTTTCTTTGTCATTACTGGGAATTGAACC
Organism: Sciurus vulgaris; assembly: GCF_902686455.1. Taxonomy (NCBI): domain Eukaryota; kingdom Metazoa; phylum Chordata; class Mammalia; order Rodentia; family Sciuridae; genus Sciurus; species Sciurus vulgaris. The sequence continues at coordinate 55,688,536 of NC_136467.1, forward strand.
TAGGGCCACTGAACCACTGAGCTACATCCCCAGCCCTTTTTTATTTTTTATTTTGAGTCAGGGTTTGTAAGTTGCTGAGGCTGGCCTTGAACTAGCAATCCTCCTGCCTTAATGTCCAGCATTGCTGGGATTACGGGGTTCATCACCAGGCCCAACATGTTGTTATTGTTTATTATATACAATGATTAACAGAGGCCTGACTTTAGTGCTTGCAGACTGAGAACTAAAAGGGTGATTTGTAGGAAATCAAAGTAGGTCAAAGAGTACCATGGTGTAGCAAAGGGGAAGTCCCTGATTTTACTCACATTGTCTTGCCTCTGGTGGAGTTCACTTTCATTGTTATGGTCTAGGCCTGTCTTCCTGTGAATGGAAGAAATACTTAAATTACAGAAAAGTCTCAGAAATACTATACATAACTTCTAAAAATTAGGCAATAGGGGTAAGCTGAGGGGAGAATAAAAAACTGAATTTATCCTTAAATTAATTCCACAGAGGAAAAGTAAAAATATGCATGGATATGACAGCTTCTTGAAGTGTGATGTAAAGTGTACTGTGTGGGTCTTGTGGGATAGAAACTAGCATTTCAAAGTTTACCCACCTGGTGTGCTTTTTTTTATACACAGTATAGCCATTGCAGAAGTGACCGTGTTTTAGAATCAAGAAGCTGTTCCAGACTTAGAAACCCATATCTTAGTTCTGAACATATGCAATTTAATAATCTAGCAATCATTTTGTGCTTACTATTATTAGAATTCAGGAGTGTGCTCTAGCTGACTTCAAAGATCCTGGAATTTTTTTTTTTTTTTTTTGACACCTCAAAGTTAAAATGATGTCTTCTTAAAATTAAATGTTAAGAAATGGCTTTCTCAGGATGACTAAATGTTAAGAAGTTATGATCTATAAATTTTATATATGTAAACTGACAAATATGGAATTACATGAATTCTAGAAAACTCCATATTAAATCTGGCATTTTCTCAAATATAGTATTACTTGGTATCTTGGATTATGTTATCTCATGGAGCAGGTTTGTTCTAGGGCTAAATTTCCTGTCTTAAGTACTTACCCCTGACCCTTTTTAAGGGCAAGAAACACATGAGAATGCTTAGCCTTTTAGAGTCCAGAGTTTTGCTGAAGTATTTTCTATTCTTGTATTTGCCCAGAATTGCTGACAACTTAAAAGCTATCATATGAGTGAAAAACAGTTGCCTAGATTGTTTGATGATTTTGGACAAGTGTGGATCAGGATTTCCTGTAATTTTTCTTCCCCTTCTGGGGCTGTGTTGCCTTTATCTGTGAGCAATTGTATACTTGGAAAGGAAAAAAAAAAAACAAAGCAAGGTCACTGGATCTAAATTACTTTTACTTCTGTGCCAAATGAAACTTTTTCTTCTGTTGTTAACAGTTTTTGGCATCTAGAAAGAGAATTGCAGTTAGAAGAGGGAATGTGGGATTTTTAGGGGAGGGATTTTTCTGAGCTGAAGTCTCATTTTTTCTGTACTTCATTCAGTGACAGCCAGTACCTGCTCTTTAGCTGAAATATGTTCCTAGAATCCATATGATAAAACAGATTGTCTTTAAGAGACAGTTTAAAGTCCATTCCTGAATTCTTTGTGTTTGGAGGTGCAGCTGAATGAATTTTTTGAAAGGATATGTCAAAAGGAGACATGTTTTAAGAAGTGTGCATTCTGCTAAATAGCAAGTACAGTAATTGCTTGCTAAATGAAGGGGATAATCCTTGCCACTGTCTTTAAATACCAGAAGTGCCTGTAGAGCAGACTGGCTATTTTTTCTGGATCAGGAAATGAACAGCTAGGTTCCAGAAGATAAGAGAAGTATGAACTTCTGAGCAAAGGCAGATCCTTGAATAAAAGGAATTTTTCTTTGGAAACTGCAATTGGGGTTTAGCGAATTATTGAGTTTGTCAGTCAGGAATGTGTTTGACTGCAAATAACTTGTGGGGGTCTCTTCTTCTTCCACAAGAAGTCTTAATCTAGGCAGTCCAGAGCTGATGCTAATGCTCAACTATATTAATAATGACCCTTCTCCACCCTTAGAATGTAATTTTCATCCTCAGGTTCACAAAATGACTATTGTACCTTCAAGCATCACTGCATTTTTAATATTTTGATGCATAACAAACTATCCCCCCACAACATATTAGTTATTTTTTTCCAGTCTTGGGGATTGAGTCCAGGAGCATCTGCCACCAAACTACATCCTAGCCCTTTTTTCACTTTTTGATACAGGTTCTCACTGAGTTATTGAGGTTGGCCTTGAACTTGCCATCCTCCTACCTCAGCCTCCCAAGTCGCTGGGATTATAGCCATGCACCCAGCTAAAAACATAGCTTAAAATAGTAGACATTCATTATCTCAGAGTTTTTGAGGGTTGGGAGTTTAAGAGTGGCTTAGCTGGGAGTTTCTGCCTCAGGGTCCCTCGTGAGGTTGCAGTCAAAATCTCATATGGGGCTACAGTTCTTTCAAGACTTGAATCAGCTGGAGATCTGCTTCCAGACTAATTCCCATGGCTATTGGCAGGAGGATTCAGCTCCTCACCATATGGACCTCTCCACAGCACTCAAGCTATGGCAGCAGACATTTCCCAGAACAAATTATCTGAAAGAGGTAGAGAGAGAGAATCTTGAGTATACAGGTGAGAGAGAGGAGTGTGGAAGCAAGAACAAGATGGAAACTGCAGTGTCTTTTATAATCTAATTTTGGATAGGAGATATCACTTCTGCCATTTTCTCTTGGTCACACAACCTTGATACAATGGGGAAGAAACTACACAAGATATAGCGGGAGTCAAGGATCATTGGGGGCCATCTTGGAGGCTACATAAATGTTCTGGATGGCAAAGAGGAGGAAAGGAAAGAGGTAGTGCAAGCAGACTTCTGTTTGTATCTCATTGATCAAAATATAAATGGCTCTGGCCTGGGTGAAGGCAGGAGTGGGTCAATGAGCCCCACAGCTGGTCTAGAGGTAGGTAATATACCTTCCAAAAATGACTATTAGAGTTATGAAATGGCAATAGTAAATATACTATTGGGAATAAGCTGAGAAAATGGGGACTATTTATCAAGCTATAGGAATTTAGAATAAAGGAAAAACAGTAAAAAATATTTTCAAAATACAGTCTTGAAACATACTCTCTAGATGCCAAAAATTGTAATTTGATAAGGTTATATGCTTAGTAGAAACTGCATTATTTTCTTTTTTCTTTTTCATACCAGGGATTGAATCCAGGGCCTCCCATCCACTGAGCTACATCCCAAGCCCATTTATAAAATCCTCTTCCCTAGCTGATATATCTTAGATCCTGGAGGAAAAACCAAACCTCTGTTAAATTTGTCTTTATTTGAGTTTATTTTAAAAACTGTTTAAAAGCCACCACTTTTATTCCTGAGTTATTCAGACTTGTTAATTCAAATATAGGCTCCAGAAAATATTTTCAAAACTGTTTGAGGCAGATATCATCCTCTAGTTCTTACTTTATTAAATGCAGACATTATGAATTTTATTTCCCTTAAGTATTTGAATTTCAAATAAAAGAAGTAAATGCATCTTGGGCTTCTTATTCCATTTAGTAATGCAAACATCTTTAATGTGGTCCAGCTTCTTCTTCTAGTTTCATCTCAATGTTTCCCCTTACTTTCTGTGTTCTTCCTTAGTTCACTGGCTATGTTGTGTTCATTCCTTAGGTTATGGCTATTCCTTCTATCCTAGAGGTGTTCTCCCTTTGCTGCCCCCACCTCATGCTTTATTAATACCTACTTATTCTTTACATCTCAGTGTAAAAGTCAAATTATGTGGGAAAGTGGAACACATAACATATGATTTAAGGCTTTGCTGTCGTATTGTCTGGGTTTCCATCCCAGTTCATTACTTATTGACTATATAATCTTAAGTAATTTGACTTCTTTCTGAGCTTCAATTTCTTTATCTTTAAAATGAGGTAAAATAATTCTTACTTCAAAGATAGTATGATTATTAAGTGATAAAATGAGATAAACCACGTAAAGTATGCAACACAAGGCCCAACTAGTGTTAACTGAGGTACTCAATAAATATTAAATTATATCTAACCCACCTCCCTGTTGCACTCACGCACACAAACACTAGCAATCTAGACCAACAATTCTATATTGTATAGTGACATGTAATCATATACTTCTTATTCCTAACATTCACAATTTACCATAGTTGTAATTTTAAATTGTTCATTGGTTGATTGATATCTGTCTCCCTTGACTAGATTATAAACTCTCTGGGGTAGCAATTATATGGTTTTTCTCAAAATATCCTCAGTACTTAACCCATATCTTGAGTCAGCAATAAATACTTATTGAGTGAATGAACAAATAAATGAGCTAGAAATATATCTGTCTCCTCTCAAAACTGCAAACTTGGTGGAAACAATATTTCCTATAGAGTAGCTTTGCTTTGAAATTCCAAACTCAATACCAACAGACTAGAGAATGATGTAGTACCTGAACCTTGTATGAAATTTTTCCCTAAAATTGTTTCTAGGTCTTTTTGAATGTTTGAATATATCATTTTAAAAGTATTAAAGAATACCTTCATTTTTAATAACATTGGAAAGGGCTTACACTAAAAACTTAGGTGAAAAATTAAGGCTAGATAGATTATTTTAAGTAATATTTAATCTTAACTTTGTAAAATTATACATTAAAAAGAACTAAAATAAATATATCAGTATGATAGCAGTGGCTTTCTCTGAGTAGGATTATCAACTGTTAGTTTTATATTGACCAATATTAAAACTTTCTCAAATACTTCTGGAATTAGTTGAAGGATACTTTTTATTCATTTGTTTATTCAACAAATATTTACTGAGCAGCTTCTAAGTGCCAAGGACTGTTCTAAGGGGATAAGGCTATATAATAAAATAGGCAAACATCCCCATCTTTGTGGAGTTTCCATTCTAATATATTTGCAGCCACCTGTCTGACTTTGGTTTGAAATTTCTCTCCCATGTCTGACTTTGGTCTGACAAAAGACATTTTAAGTCACTGTGAAACCGATCTATGAAATGAGTTCTTCTGTTTTCCTAAGAGATTTCTCTTTTGCTCCAGAAGTTAGTTTATAAATCAGTTGTTTAGGATTCATTGTATTTTTTTCTGTATAAACTGTATTACTACAGAGTGATTAGTTTCAGGGATCAATTCACACACACATACAAAGTATTCAACCCATTCTTTCTTGAAAAGTCATGTTAATTGAACAGTTTTCACCATAATGCACTATTACTTAAATGTTATTTCTATGAAAATGTACATTTTGAGGACCACATCTCTCCTAAGTTTTAGGAACTTTGTTCCTTCTTACCTTCCCATGCTAGAATGAGATCTGAAGACTGGAAAGTGGATATGAAAAGGAAGGGAGGCTAGTGGTGAAATGATTTTATACCGGTTGGCACTTGTGTGTGTTACATTGATTCCTCCTGCCTACTAAAAGAAAATGGTTCTCTCCCCCTCTCTCGGAAAAGTCCTATGGTTAGAGTGGAAAACAGGATTTGCTCTTAAACTGAGAGACCTTGGCTAAGGATTGTATGTCTATACTGTGATTCAGGGGATGGAAAAGGACTTCTGCATGTCATTTGTATAGATAGGTTATTTGAAAGTTGGAACCTTTGGTGTTTGCTTGCCCCCACCTCTTTGAACCTAGAGGTGCTTAACCACTGAGCCTTTTGCTCTTTTTATTTTTTATTTCTGAGACAAGTTCTCATTAAATCACTTAGAGCTTCACTAAGTTGCTGAGACTGGCTTTGAACTTGAAATTCTCCTGCCTTAGCCTGAGCTGCTAGGATTTTCAGGTGTGCACCACTGCATCAGTCGCCTGCCTCTTAAAGAAAGCTAATTTCATCAGTCTTTCATACCATTCCAACTAATTATTCCTCTCTCAATATTTTTTGTATACTCAAAATCTATTTTAATAGATCGGGCATGGTGGCGCATGCCTGTAACCCCAGCTACTTTGGAGGCTGATGCAGGAGGATCATAAGTTCAAGGCTAGCCTGAGCAATTTAGCAAGACCCTATCTCAAAATAAATAATAATAATAAAAAGAGTTGGGAATATAGGTCAGTGGTAGAGTGCTTACCTAATATGCATAAGTACCCCAGTACTGCAAAAAATAAAAATAATAAAGACTTGCCATATTGTCTGTGTCCTTAGCAAGAAGGTCAAGTCTGTGAGTCATTACTGCAATTTGTTTTAGTAACAATTTTTAAAAAATAGCATTCTGTGTCTTTTCTAGGCTGGGAATGGGTTTACTCCTTCTAGGCTCCAAATGTGTTTACTGCTATTTAATGGTGCTATTGCAGATAGATGCCATCCTTAGGCACATAGTTGGTCAGTATTTGAACCGCTCCGAGGATTGCTCTGTCTGGATTTGTTTAGACTTAAAGTTCCTGCCCTCCATTGTGTTTAGAGCATGGTTGTGACATACCACAAACTATTGAAAAGTGAAAAAGTAGTTAAATCAGATGCCTAATGATATACTCTGCTTTTTTACTAAATTGACAAATTTTTAAACCTCATACAGTTTTTAAAAATCAGTTTTTCCTATATTTACTGCCTTTTCTTTCCCTTGTTGTATTTTATAATGCCATTTTCTTTACGATTTTTCATTTTAAAATTTATTTTAAAGTGTTAGCCTCATGTTCAAACCAAACTCAGACATATAATTTTATTTACTTTCTATTTTTCTCTGGGTATTTATTTGTGTTTACTTTACTAATGCCCCGTCCACCTTTGGAACTAGGGATTAAACACAGGGGAGCTTAAATGCTTAACCACTGAATCCCCTGACCCACCCCCCCTTTTAAAATAATTAATTCACTAATTAATTTATTTTGAGACAGGGTCTCACTAAGTTGCTGAGACTGACCTTGAACTTGCAATTCTCATACTTCAGCCTCTCCAGTTTCTGGGATTACAGTTGTGTGCCACCACACCTGGGTGATTTGTCTATAGTTTTTTAAAGAGTATCTCTTTGTACAGATTTTTTAGTATTGCTCTCGGTATCACCTTATATATACAGAATTTATTAGTCTACTGATACCATGATTTTTTAGCCACTTTGAATGAAAGCTAAACACCTTGCCTTCTATTATGTTCTTTTACTCTCTCCCAATTATTATTAAATATTTCCTATCATTTTGGTGCTACACTAGACAGTGGAAGCAGTTTATTTTCGCTTCAACTGTCAAACATAATTTAGAAAATACAAGAAAGGAAGCCTGTTGATTTTAAATGTATTTTTGCTGTGTTCTTTTTTCCTTTCTAATGTTCCAACGCTCTTTCTTTTGTTTCCTTTCTGCTTAAGAACTGTCTTTAGCCATTCCTTGAGGATTGGTTTGCTGATAACAAATTATCTTTCCCCCCTTTTATCTGAGAATGTCTTGATATCCTTCTTTATTCTTAAAGAAAATTTTCACAGGATATAGAATTCTGGGTTGACAATCTTTTTCTTTCAACTCTTGAAAAATGTACAACTTCCTTCCAGCCTCTGCAGGTTCTGATGAGCAATCTGCTATCCTTCAAATTGTTTTTTTCCAACGTCATTTCTCCCTTGCTGCTTTCAAGATATTTTTCTCTGCGTTTATTTTTCATAAATGAGTATACTGTTTCTTTGTGTTGGGTTTATCCTATTTGGAGTTCAGTCAGCTTTTTAAATTTGTGTCTTCTGCCAAATTTGGAAAGAATTCCGTTATTATTTCTTAAAGCACATTTTCAGTCTTGGCGTCTTTCCCCTCTCCTGGAACTCTGATGACACAAGTGTTGTATTTTTGTTATAGTCCCACAGGTACCTAAAGCTGGGTTCATTGTTTTGTCTGTGTTCTCTCTGTTGTTCAGATTAGGTAAATTTTGTGTTTTACCTTCTGGTTCATGGATTATTTCCTCTGTCCCCTCCATTTTGTGATTAAGCCCATCTGTTTAATTTTGTATTTTGATTATTATATTTTTTAAGTTCCAAAACATGCACTAGGTTCTCCTTTATATGTCTTCTTCCTTTCCTAGGCCATATATATATATATATATATATATATTTTTTTTTTTTTTTTTTTTTTTTTTTTTTTTTTTTTTTTGTGGTGCTGGGAATTGAACCCAGGGCATTGTGCATGCAAGGCAAGCACCCTACCAACTGAGCTATAACCCCAGCCTGTGAGACTATATTTTTAAAATTTCTTTCAAGTGTTTGTAAATGCTTACTGAAGAATTTTTACGATAACTGCTTTAAAACAATTCTAGTATCTCCTGTCAGTGTTGGCATCTGTCGATTATCTTTTTTTTTTTTTTGGTGGTGGAGGGTGGGGAGTAGTACTAGGAATTGAACCCAGGACATGTAGTTTTACCACTGAGCTCCATGCCCAGGCCTCTTTTTTTTTTTTTTTTTTTTTTGAGACAGTCTCCATAAGTTGCCCAGGCTGGCCTTGAACTTTCCTTCCTCCCTCAGTCTCTCCTAGCTGAGATTATAAGCATGTACTACCACACCCTTTTCTTTTTCTTTCTTTTTTCTCTGGAAAAGAAAAGATTTTCCTAGTTCTTATAATGATGAGTAATTTTCATTTGATACATTTTGGGTATTATGTTACAAAACTCTGGATCTTATTTAAATACTCTGTTTTAGTTGACTTTTTTCTGACACCTTTGCAGCAGAGGAAGGAGAGGGTACTACCTTGTTGCTGCAGGTGAAGGTGGAATGTTCCCCACTTGTCCTTCACAGGTGGGAGAATCTCTTTGTTTCTTCTGAACAGAGGTACACATTTCAACCTTCCACTAGGCCTCCAGTGAATGATGCCTCCTTGTCTGGAAGGCATAGGAGTGTCTTTTAATTGTTCCCATGATGTCACAGGATAGGGGTGGCTTTATTACCACTGAGTGATGTGGAAAGTCCTGACTCTCTCTTAGGCCTTCTTGACACCACCCAGGTAGGCAATGAGAGGGATGTTTATTATTTCCAGGTGTTGGTTGAAGGCCATGCTTCCCATATGGTCTCTGTGACTAGGGTAGGAAGTGGGGAATGTTATTGCCCAGCAAGGAATGATAGTCCTGGCTTCTTACTAAGCCATCTCTGATACCACTTTCTGGCAGGGGACTGGGAACTTTTTGTTACATGCTAGAAAGGGTGGAAGTCTTAGCTATCCACTTCTCCACTTAGCTTTACTAGTAGGGGTAAGGCCACAGATGTTTTTGGTTTTTATGGTGGTGATGATGGTATTTGGGTTTTGTCTAAAAATGTTCCATCTTTCTAAGCAGTTCCCTTCTTGGTCCTTTGGCTAGAGGGAGCAGACTTTTACATTTTTGTTCTATAATAATCAACCTAAAATATTATTAGAAAAGTCCTTTTCAAATAGGTTTTAATTTATTACGGCTATATTATTTCATCTTTTGTGGTAGGAAGACAGAGACAAGCAAAATACTTGCAAATATACAACTAGATTTATTTACTATATATGTGTGTGTTTAATAAAATATATATTTTTTAGTTGTAGGTAGACACAATACCTTTCTTTTATTTATTTATTTTTATATGGTGCTGAGGATTGAACCCAGTGCTTCACATGTGCTACCACTGAGCCACAACCCCAGCCCCAATAAAATATATCTTATATACCAGAAATCTTCCTATTTTCAGTGACATTTAGCACAAAGCCAGAAATCCATGTGTTTACCTAAGCATTCATATATTCATCATCATCATTCTAAGTGATTTGCATAAGCTCTTAAGTATAAGGACATTGCGTGCTTAGAAAATTATCTACTAGGTTAACTTATACCAGAAGTTTATTGTCTTTTTCTTACTGTTATTATTTAAAAGATCATTTCTAAATATTATATTGGAATATTTATTAAGAAATTTAATATTTAAGGAATTAAGATATGGTTTAAGAAAAAAGAGATCTCAGGATTCTGAGTTATCAATTCTGAATTGATCATTGCTTCATTATTATTTTTTTATTATTCACACATTGACTATGGGCCCTATCCTAAAATTTCCTATTGAGAAATAGCTATATATTTTATGTGTGTATGTATGTATATATGTACTGGAGATTGAACCCAAAGGTACTTTACCACTGAGCTACATCCCCAGTCCTTTCTATTTTTGATTTTTAGAGAGGGTCTCACCCAAGCTGCTTAGGGCCTTGCTAAATTCCTAGGGCTGGCCTTGAACTTTTAGTGCTGCCTCAGCCTCCCCAGTCACTGGGATTACAGGCATGCATCACTGTACCTGGCTGACCTAAGGAATTTTTAAATCAACTTTGACTTCTTATGTTCTAGATACTTCTATCCTTTTTACATTGCCCTCAGAATTCTTCTTTTGGCTTAATGGTTACTTATTAGTGGCACAAGTATTTGTGTTAGAGGGTTTGGCAGATATACTAAATTCTTGGAGAAGAGAAATAACAAAGGATTGTCTTCTATTTTTATTTTTCAACTCAAAATGATGCATACTTTAAATGGAGGATATGTTATTTTAAAATTTATACTAGTTTGTTACATAGATGGTTCACAATTCATTCATTATTAAGAAGTTAAAATCAAGGAAGTGATACCAGTGACTCCTCTGTTTTAATTTAATCACTGAAGCAAAACACCTGACGTAATTTGGTGGCATTGTCCCAAGAGTCCTTGGACAAATGTTTACATAAAGAATGAGAGTGGCATAACTAAAATGATAAATTTGTAATGACTTTCCCTTATTGAACAACTAAGTTGACAGAGAAATCAAATACCCATATATTACATACTTTTTCATACAAAAAAAGAAATACATAAATGAGAGACATGCAAAATGAAATTATTTCTTTTGTGTAAGAAAGGAGAGGTGTTTTTTGTTTTACTTACATAACTTTCATTGGTACTACATTAGTACAGTTGAAGACTAGCAATTCAGATAATAATCTCTAATCCCATGACTGAACTTTTCTTGCTAAAGATAAATTAGTATCAGTAGGTCATGTGTTTCTAGTTAGTTATTTTCCCAGTCAGCTCCTAAGTGATCTCAGCTATCCACTTTCTTCACAGCCCTCCATTTCACTGATGGTACCTACACATTTGTGAAATCTCAGCCACAGCTGTCATGTAGTCTGTGGTCATGAAATAATCTCCCTAGACTGTGCTCTCTCTTCTGTTCACCCCTTCTTCCTTTTCAGATTCAAAGCCACAATAATTCACTTGACTCACGTATCTTCTGCATGTAGGACTCTAGTTAGAAAAAAAGAAAAATCAACAAAACTTTTAAAAACTGGCAGCCAAAATAGCTCTTTATTTATTTGGTACCAGGGATTGAACCCAGGGGTGCTTAACCTCTGGACCATATCCTAAGTTGTTGAGACTGGCCTCAGACTTACAATCATCCTGCCTCCGGCTTCGGAATCACTGGGATTATAGGCATGTGCCACCCACACAAAACAACTCTTAATGGAAACTTCATTTGTGCCTGGTGCAGCGGCACGTGCCTGTAATCCCAGCTACTTCACAAGGTTGAGGCAGGAAGATCACAAGTTTGAGGCTCAGCAACTTAGCAGGACCCTGTCTCAAAATAAAACTAAAAAGGGCTGGGGAGGTAGTTCAGTGGCAGGGTATTCCTGGGTTCAGTTTCTGGTACCAAAAAGAAAAGAAAAGAAACTTAAATCTATTAATTCATGAAAATACTTGTTCCCATTTCTAATAATTCATTTTCTATTTGTGTAAACCAATTTAAAATCTGCAGATATAAATCATCTTTTTAAAATTTTGTTACTTAGGGATTTTAATATAGGTGACCCCTCCACTTGAGAAGCTTTAGTCATACTTCTCAAGTTAAAGATAGCTGGTGTGCTTCCTGGAAGTACTCAAGAAGAAATGTCACAAGATAGCACTGTGATTTGCGGATTTAATGTTCTTGCCTCCAGTTGCTTTAAATTGACCTCATCTTGAACTGAAAGTAGTAAAATATAATGATGATACTTTGACATTAGTGGTTATATTTGCAGAGTTGAAGGGAAATGAAAGAAACGTTTCAGTTGTCACTTTTGAGTATATAGGATGTAAGTAAAGTTAATAAGCTTTCAAGGCCAGATGTAGTGGTACACTCCTGAAATCTCAGCTATTCAGAGACTGAAGCGGGATGATCGTAAATTCCAAACCAGCCTCAGCAATTTAATGAGACCCTTTTTCAAAATAAAAAGGGCTAAAAGGTGGGTGGGGGTAGCATGTAGCTTGTGGTAGTACTGGATTCGATCCCCAATACTGGGAGTAAAAAAAGTAGTATGCTTTGGACACACTAAGGAGTGGTTGTTCAGCATGGTACCTTCTGGGATTTTCAAGGTTAATTTTGATTTTACTCTTACATGCTTACATAAGATTTGAATCCATTATATAGCTTAATGAATATCTTACTCCATTTTGTGTTGCTGTAACAAAATACCTGAGGCTAGATAACTTATAAAGAGGTTTATTTAGCTCATGATTTAGAGTGCCTGGAAGGCCTAAAAAGCATGATGCTAGTGTATTGGCAAGAGCCCCCTAGTTGCAGGAAAGCAAAAAGGATACCAGCAGTTGCAAAATGGGTTAAGTATGGAAAGGAATCATTTTTAACAAGCTCTTCTTTCAAGAATTGATCCAGTCATAGGAGACCTGGCCCACTCTTCAAGACAGTATGAATCCATTCATGAGGATGGATCACCCATGAACTAATTACCTCCCACTAGACCCCACCTCTTAAAGGCTTCACCACCTCTTAACATTGCCACACTGGGGACCAAGTTCCCAGCATATAAACCTTTGGGAGACAAACCACTTCTGAAACTTGACCATGATTTTCTCTTTTATAAGGTATTTGTTCTTTAACAGAAGAAAAAGAAATGAATCTACTTATAGAATTATAGGCATTACTGAATCTCACATGAACATATAAAGAAAGGGTGATTTGATGTCATTTTATCATTTTTACTCCTGAGGAAGAATTTGTGTGACAAGTTTTTATGGGTTTCTGTTTGTTGTTTGTTTTTATAATAGTACTTCTGAAATCGTACTAAGTACAAGCACACAGCTATTTACTCTAGCAAATTCTAAGTCTAGCCCTAATTTTACACAGTTGTGTATGTTTCTGAGAAAACACAAGTAGAGTATGTTAAAACTATTTTATCTCTGTTTTTCACTTTCATCTCTATCAATGGAATGAGAATATCAGTACTTAGATACTCCATATTCCTATTTTAGCACCACCCAATTATTTTATAATTATTTAAGCTCTAAAATTCTGATTATTAAATTGGATATGGACTAGATGCTGAATATAATTACACTGTTTAATCTGAGGGGATTTTAATTTTTTGGAGAACTTCAAAGCCATCCCTATGAATTAAGGTTGCCCTGACTGTTGCTACAGAGATAATAATTAGCAGAGATTTATGGTTTCTGGGCTTCCTATTGTTGACTAAATGAAATGAAACACACTTTTCTTTTTTTCTGTGCCCTGAATCCAATTTAAAAGGATAAGAGAAAAAAATAAGATTTTTAGAATCATGCTGGACAATATCTGAGCTAAGATTTTGATTGAAAAAGTAAATGTTTTAAAATGGAAAACAGTAGTGTAATGTTGCAATCATAGAGTTACATAGCATGGTTCATAAATGAGGTAACTTGTTTTTCTGGACTTATGGCCCATTGGGGAGGGAAAGATTATCTTTACAACTTAGAATATTTTGTGCCTTTTAATTTTATATCAGGAATATAACAAGAGTTACATTTTGGCTATGCTATGTGCAGGAGACCCTGTAGAAAAAAGACAAGGGAAAAAATCAGTAAGTTTCTTGATTCAAGTACTGAATCAAAGCCAAAGAAAGTTTTAAGCATCTATAAACCTTTTCGTTAGTACTGATGGAATAATGTGCCACTTTTCTGTCTCAGATTTATGATTATTTACTATAATTATTTTAAGACCATTTTTATTAGATTAGAAAGAGAACTTTAAGTGAACGTATCATACTTTACTAATGAAAAAATCTGAGAATAGCTTAACTAAAAATAAGAAAAATAAAATTGTGGTTGTACTTCCTTCAGGTATTTAGCTCAAGCTTCAGTAGAATTATCTGAAAATTATCAGGAAAAGAAACTACTTGTGAAGTGTTAAAACCACAATTTAAGAAAAAATTTCATAATGTCTTAGAGTATTAAGAACTACATGTTACAGCCAAACTAGTTTAATAGTATTGAATAAAATAATTTTCTCTCAAATCTATGATCAAAATAACTAAAAGCACCATATCCCAGCATTAGTAACTGGTGTTTTTCTCTTTCACTCTTCTGGAACTATGTATCTGACAATAGCCGTGTTCTCTTTATATTGAACTGAGACCGATGTTTACACTTTCTGTCTCACAAAAGGATTACAGTCCAAAGTTAAATAAAATTCATGTTAATCATTTGAAACTCTGGACTTACTTTCTCACTTAGGCAATCCAAAAGCCAACCCATCAAAGTTGGTTTTAACTGCATGGGGTTATAGAACTGTAGAAATGATAGCAAAAATGATGTTTAGATTCTATTTTAGTGTTGTTTCTATGAAAAAATTAAAGCTAAATGTTAAATAGGGATTTCAACAAAACTCCCCCTCCCCATTCAGCTGAATATCCTCTTCTCTCAGGCTACACTGGTAGAAGTTTCCAGGGAGAGGTAGGAATGGGAAGAAATTCTGAATGGGGGCTAGAACTGGGAAAGAATGGGGGGGAGTCTTCTGAGGGTTTCTGAAGATTTTTGATTTTAGCAAAATAAAAGGCAGATGTAATAAAGAGGGCAAATATTAAGGTCTAGGAGTTTTAGAGACTTAACAATGTTTGTCCTTATCACCTCTAATGTGAAAGAGGTTGTATGGACAAAGAAACCAATATGTGCTCCTTTCCTTTCTCCTTTTTTTCCTTTAGTCACATCTTTGTCTTTGTCCCTGAAAGCCCTCCTCACACCTTATTTTCTGTACTATGACTCTTCCTACCACTCCGTATGTGAGCTTTCTCCCAGTTCTTTAAACTCATCCTTCACTTTGCTCCTATGGGAAAATTCAAAACTACAGAGGTACAGAGAACAAATTAACAAACAAAATTCAGTCTACATTTTTAAAGAATACCTGATTTAGCTTTCTGAAGTCAGGGTCTATTATTCATCTAACAATGCCTAACACACAGCACTCACCAGAAATTTGTTGAATGAGTAATGAACAAATGAATACTGTTTTGAGAGCAATTTGGCTTTGGAATTAAACTAGGATAAAGAACAAAATGGACCCTAGAGTAGGCGAAGGTAGAGGATCGGTTAGGAATATATGAGCTATGGCAGTGGTGGGATAGCCCACAAGTGAATTCACTTGCCCCTTTTGTCTCCCTTAACACTATGGAAATGAGTCAATGGGAAGAGTATTTATAGGAATCCATAAGTATGCAGGGAAAATGAGAAGAAATGAAACAGAAAAGGCCAAGCATGTATCAGCTGAGAAAGAAAAAAACTTATTAAAAACATAAAATTGGAATTGGATTTCATTTTGTCTGTATTACTTAGGATCAGATCAGACCCCAGTAACAAAAACCCCAATATAAGATTTCTTAAACAGGAAAGGTTATTTATCTCTCACGTAAATGAAGACAGTCCAGAACTGGTTTAAAAGCTCCATAATTATCAAGAACTCAAATCCCCTAGTCCAACAGCCTCGTGATGTGATTTTGGTCTTTAAGATAGGTGCCCAAGATGGCTGCTCCAGCTCCTCATTTCAGAGAGAGGAAGAATTTATTGGGAAAATATAAGCATATGCTTTCTTACTTTAGTGATATTTAATATATACATTGTATTTCCTTTTTTATCTTATTGGTCAAAGATTAATGATTTGGTTACTCCCAGCTTCAAGAAAATACAGTCTTCATTCTGAGTGGCAGTGTGCACAGCTAAAGATTTGGGGTTTTATTAACAAAGGAAGAAAGAGAAAACAAACTCTAGGGACAACTAACCATCCCTAACTTGTTGACCAGAAGATTTTCTTGGAAATATATAAATAATAAAAATCAAAGAATTGTTAAGAAAAAATATTTAATATTGTTTTAAAAATATAGGTTATACTATGATATGTAAATTCATTGAGTCTAGGTTGTGCTTAACACTAAATTATTTATAGATACTTAGTAAATATTATTACGTAGGAGGATATACTATCACAAATGAAAAATTTTAAAAAGAACATCAATAATAATCTGTATCTTAAATACATATTATTAAAACCTAAGCACCAAAAGGAAGAGTAAAATTATTAGTATTTCCCAAATTCTGTGATAAAGAGCTTTATAATTTATATTCCAAATAAGATAGTGCTGCTGATTCAATGTTGTGTAGCCCCCACAGCTAATATTCACTGTCCACTTTGTATTAGCCAGTCACTGTGCATGACTTCATGTAATCCTGTGGCTCTCTATGAACTTACCATATTATCATTCTCCTTGTGCAGGTGGGGATATTAAGGCCAGGAGAGTTTTGATTTATCCTTGGAGCCTGGGTTGTTGGACTCTAATGCTAATATTTTTAGTCATTATACTTTACTTCTGCTTCTTTTATAAATGATTAATAGCATATGGTCCATCTGATTGTCATCTTATTGCTATACAGAAATGCAGCTGGAATCAATTATGAGAGGCAACATTAAATTAATGCTTGTTCTTAATTTATTATAAATATATTTTCTATCTAGATGGTAACCTGATAGTATGAAGGTGTCAAGATTTTGGTACTGTCACACAGTAATTTGGTCATTTCTAGCAGTTTTCATATTATCAAATTTTGTTCTTAGAGCCACCCTATGAAGTACTACCAATCCCATTTTGCAAGTGAAAAGTCATGAAGAGATAAAATAATGTGCTGGGGTTGGAATTCAGATCTTCTCATTTTAAGTTCAGATTAATTGTGCTGCCTTAAACTCTGAAGATAACTGTATAGCGACATTATGGAATAAAAACAGATGGGCACATCTGTCCACAAGTGAACAGATACAAATGAAAATAACCTCATTATCCCATTCATAAGCATTCCATCAAAACTACTTTGGCAGTGCCATCTTTGCCTTATATTTGGCTTAGGTGTAGAGAGAAGAATAGGACTTTGGGGAAAATAATATTTCTTCTTCTAATTAATGATCAATTTTTAGAGTCTGCTTTCTTAAATTTACTGAATAAATCTCTTTCATTCCATTTCTGCCAGCATCAGTCTAGATATTGCTAGTCTACGTGCCTTCAACTTCCCCCCTGTAGGTGGGACCATCCTAAAGGTTTTTCCTAATCTTCTAAAATCACAGCTCAATCAATCACTTTGATTCCCTACCTGAAACATTTTTAATGCTCTCTTATGAATCCACACTACTGATTGTACCTTTAGCATAATTCTACCTTACATGATTCTTTATTGGGTTATATGTCTCCTTAGAGCTGAAATTGTGATTTGTCTTTGTATATTCTGAAACACCTTGTGTGGGTTCTTGCAAAGTGCTATGCTCTCTATAGATGATTATTAAATGACAGTTGTTGAATTCTTGGCTGCTTCTTAGCCAAAATATGGTTCTTAAAAAATTGTAAGTTGAGGCTGGAGCTGTGGCTCAGTGGTAGAGTGCTTGCCTGGCATGTGTGAAGCCCTGGGTTTGATGCTTAGCACCACATATAAATAAATAAATAAAAGAGCCATTGACAACTAAAAATTTTTTTTTAAAAAAATGTGACTTATTGTCTTCAAATAATGGTTTATAAAATGTACATCTTCTTCCTACCTCAACCATGACTCTGATCCAATCTTCCCCTTCATTAAGGGGTTTGAATACACAAAAGAAGATTTGGAATATCTCCTCCACTGAGAATGAGGTTGTCTTCCTATTTACATTCCATTTTATTTTAGCATGCTGTGGTATATGTTGTTTGCCTTTTTACATATTCATATAATTATTAGGGAAAGTTAACCCCTAACTCTGTTTCTTGATCATATATCCCTCCTCACTTCATCTGATTCACCCAATTTGTACCAAGGGATCAGTGCTGGAAAGGATGAACCATTTCTTACCTTGAAGCTTTCAGTCTAACATGGGACACTGGCCAGCCCACTGGGAGTTACAGTCCCTAGAGATAAGTGCTATGACAGGGGAAATTTTTTTCTTTTTTCGTCCTCATTTTGTACATTTTTATTTATGTACAGTATGCCTGTACATACTGATGGGATTTGTTGTTACGTATTCGAACGTGCACACAATATAACAATATAATATGGCCAATATCACTCCCCACTACTCTACCTCCCATACCTTGGTCCCTTTTAGCTGGGGAAATTTGCAAAGGGGGATATCTAACCCAGGTGGGGAGGGGAGAGAAGGATTCTTCAAGGTAGGGCTCTCTCACTTCAGGCTGAAGATGAGGAGTGGGCCAGGATTAGAAGGGAAAGACTTGTACTCAGAGGGAGTAGCATGTGCTTAAGTCCAGAAGTGATTCTTTTGGGTAGACCACGAATTTCTGTGAAGTCATGAAGCTAGAGAAGAGGGAAGTAGTAAGTCTTGTTACTTTTTCCTTAGATGCATTTATTTCCTTTGCTCCGAGCTCATTGCAAAGAGTTACTACTTTCATCAGTTATAGCACTGCTCTTTAGGACTCCTTTATTGCCCACTACAGTATCCAGCCTATCACTGGTTTTCTTTCTTTTTTTCTTTCTTTTTTTTTTTTTTTTTTTGATACTGGGGATTGAACCCAGAGGGCACTTTATCACTGAGGTACAACACCAGCACTCTCCCCCTTTTATTTTGAGGCAGGGTCTCACTGAATGACTTAGGCTCTCACTAAATTGCTGTGGCTGTCCTCAAATTTGTGATCCTCTTACTTCAGCCTCCCAAACCGCTGGGATTACAGATATGTACCACCACACTGGCTGTCTCACTGGTTTTCTAAGCTCCCTAAGTTGACCGTGATTTCTATTACATATCTACTAACTCATATCTTTGACCAGAGCCAAGGCAATCTCCTTAGTGGCTCTTGAGTCTATTCAGCTTTTTCTGTCCTCTGTGCCATTCCCTCTACCCATCTTTTAAGTCTTTATTGACTCTACTCACGAATATTTGCACTTTGTGGAGTGGCTAGTGTTTGTTCTCTAATTATCTGAGTCTTTTATAACCAACCAGATTGTAAACTTCAGAGCTGACTCTGAAGCTGCATTTTAAACTGTTGAGTAGTGGAAAGGAAAAAGCACTGAACCTGAAGTCAGAATCGACCTGCATTTGACTTGTAGCTTTGTCTGTTGCATGACAGTTTTCTTCATAGGTAATACAAGAATGAGATTTATCTCATAGGTTGTTGCAAGATATTATATAATCCACTCTATGTCAAATTAATTTGTGGGTAGTAAATCTCTATACATTTCACATTTTGTTCCACAGTTCCCACTTAGAACCATATTCATTAATTAATATGAGTCTATGATTCCTTCCAAGACATGAGATCTTGAGAATTCTGATGTATTTTTTCTTTGTGACATATTTCTCTGTAGCCCAGACCTTGCTTAGTTTTATTCTTTCTCTGTTTCACCTATTCCCACCCTCTCCTCAGATTTATGGATGAAATCATTTTTAGACAATTGAAAATAGAATATTTAAGACATGAAAAAGAAGTTCAGCTGCTTCATTCTTCAAGACATTGGTGAATTCTATACTCATTCCTTCCTATACTCTGCATGCATGGGAAGGAACTTATTACTAGTGAACTTATTACTACACCCCAATATAAATGCTCCAAACATAGAGCATTGATCATGCCTTTTGGGAATTTACAGGCTTACGAAATTGTTCTGATAGTCTCGCTTCTTCAGGTTGTGTTCTTATTCTCTTCCACCCCCCGTGTTCTTTTTATTCTTTATAGCCATACCTCTCCTTACACCAGATTATCAAGTCAAAGTTCCTAGCAATGATTTTCTTGTCAGGTACCCAGGCTAATTTTGAAGGTTTCAGAGCTAGGTATCTTGGTTATGTTATTGCAGGACTAGAGAATGGAGAATCAGAAGAAACAGATGCATGCCTCTAAGTCTCAAGTGTCTGGAAAAGCTTAGGCCAAGGTAGAAGGCCATGTTAATTTCACCTGCTACTTGTAGCAGGTGGGGGAATACCCATCATTTTGAGGTTTGGTAACCTTAATATCTTCAGAACTTATGTTGTTTGACAGTCTGACTATATATAAGAATCTGAGAGGTTGAAACTCACCAAAATAAACTTTTTTGGATAAAAATTTATATAGGAAAATAACTTGCACATATCCTTTCTCACTAAGAAAAACAGAGAGAGTAGACAAATCTGCTTGTTAATGGGGGAAAGGAGTGAATTGTAGGAAAGGGGAAATGGCAGCATTTTGAAATTCAGCATTCACAGCATCTTAAGCAATAATTTACTCTCAAGAAAAAGATTTGATAAAGTAAATCATCCTTGCTTCTCATAAGAATTATTCTGAATAGTACAATTGGCATGAGTCAAGTGCATTTAGTCTGGAGACCCAACTTTTGGGTTCAATTACTGTATTTTAAATCATGGTTTCCATTGTTCCTTATAGAGTTCCTTAGTCATTAGTGGCTAGGAAAAGTCTGTCTAGGACATAAAGCTCCATAATGCTTAGAAATTGTAGGTCTTTGAAATTCCTTGTAAATTTTAGGGTCATTATGCCTCCTTTAGTCTCCCATTTACTGCTTACATTATTGCAAATCTTACATAGTAAATAATTTCCTTAAGCACAGAGGGAAATATCCTAAAATCATCTTCATACACTAAATCTCTGTTTCAGAGTAGGCATTAAAAAAAAAACTACAAGAATTTTAGACTATTAGGGTGAATCATTTAGACTCTAAATCTACATTTAGATTTAGTATATTTTAAATGTACTTTAAATGTACATTTTTAAAAGTGCTCTTCAAACTTAGTTCAAAGATTTTTTTTTTAATTGTAAACAGATGGGATACATCTTGTTTCTCTGTTTGTACATGAAGTAGAGGCATACCATTTATGTCATCATACATTTACCTAAGGTAATAGTTTTTGATTCATTGTTATTTTTTTTCTCCCCCCCTCAAAGATATTTTCTATGTCAGTCACTACAGGCACCATTGTGCAATTCTCGTACCATTTTTTCCCATTTCTTTGACTGCAGATTTACTAGAAAGTTTTGAGGGTGGTTGTTTTCTGATAGAAGTAACCACATATTCGGGGGCTTTTAAAAAGGGCCTCCATCCAACACACTGCTACCATGGCTTAGTCTTTATTGTATACCAGGTACTAAGATTGGGGTGGATTCTCTTTGCCTTTATGCAAAGTGCTGTTCAGTTTTCCATGTGGCACCAACTACTATTCCTTTTAAGAGAGAATTTTTTTTATGACCGTAAGCATAGTAGACGGTGTTGTTCAACACTTTCTTACTCCTGTATTTGTCTGCTCTAATCTCTGGCAGATAAACCATTTTTGCTGCATGGAGTCAATAGAAGAATCATTAGAGAGGACCTTAATTTAACTAGCATACATGCAAATATTCCAGAAGATTTTAAAATCAGATTTGGTCCCTACAAACAAAACAAAACAAAATAGTCCTGTTGGAGATATAGTTCTCCTTCCAATCCTTTCCTGATACAGTTGGAATATGGTTTGGTTGTCCTCCAAGGTTCGTGTGATTGGAGGATTGGTTCCTAGGGTGGCAGTATTGGGAGGTGTTATGGAATTTTTAAGAGGTGGGGCTTAATGGGAGGACCTTAGATCCTCTAAAGAGATGATGGTATTTCTCCTGAGAGGGTTGTTATAAAAGGAACAAGCCTAGCCCCATCTAGCTCTCTCTGCTTCCTGGTTTGAGTTGTAATCTGCTTGCTTCTGCCTATGCTGCTGCCATTGCTATTTGCCATAAGGAGATGCAGCCAAGGAGAAGCCCCCACCAAGCCTGTGCTATGTAGGTCATTTGGACTTTTAGTCTCCAAACCTGTAAACTAAATAAACCCCTTTTCTTCATATGTAGCTATCTTAGGTATTTTGTTATTGGAATAAAAAGTTGACTAATTAAATTTCTCTAAACCTTTGTTATCTGTTATAGAATTCTTATTAATAAGGTGGAAATATTGATATAGTAAATATATTTTAAAAATTGAATGTCATCTACCCATAATCCCATTCTCTGGAGAGAAACACTTTCATAGTTTAGATCTCAAATGGAATAAAATGTATTCAATTAATTAAATTAAAAGCTCAAACTTTAGAACTTCTGGAAGAAAACAGGAAAAATCTTGGAAGCAAAGATTTCCCAAATAGAATACAAAAAGCATGAGACATTTAAGAAAAAAATGATAAATTGAATCATATTAAAATGAAAAACTTGCCAGGCATGATCGCACACATCTGTAATCCCAGCAATTCAGGAGACTGAGGCAGGAGATTTGCAAGTTCAAGGTCAACCTCAACAATTTAGCAAGGCCCTAAGCAACTTAGACCTACTCTCAAAATAAAAAGGACTTGGGATATTGTTCGGTGGTTACACACCCCTGGATACCAAGAAAAATGAGAAACTTATGATCTTCAAAAGATGCCATCGGTTGGAAGAAAATATTTGCAACACATAATGAAGCAAAAAGTATTCATATTCAGAATACATAACAAATACTTACAACTCTGACAAGAAAAAAAGCTATCTGATTAAAAAAATGGCAAAAGATTAGAACTGACACTTCACAAAAGAAGATATATAAATGACTGGTAAGTATATTAAAAGATGTTCATTGTCAAGGAAATGCAAATATGAACCACAATGAGATATTACTGTGTCAGAATTTTACAACATCAGTACTTAACATTTGGGGCCATTTAATTTTTTGTTGTGGAGACTATCCTGTGCTTTGTTAAGATGTTTAGTAGCATTTCTGATCTTTACTTACTCCATATAGTAATACTCCCCACCACCAGTTGTGAAAAACAAAAATGTATGCAGATATTGTCAATATCCTGGGAAGGAGGGTGGGGAACAAAATTGCTCCTAGTTGAAAACCACTGTACCATACCAATTAGATTGTCTAAATCTTTTACAATTGACAATACTATGTGTTGATTAAAATTTGGCATAACTAGAACTCTCTTGTATTGCTGTTAAGAATATAAAATGGTGGTGGCACATCCCTGTAATCCCCAGCAGTTTAGGAGACTGAGGCATAGGGACCACAAGTTTGAGGCTAACCTCTGAAACTTAGCAGGACCCTTCCTTAAAATAAAAAAATATAATGGGCTGGGGGTGCACTCAGTGGTAGAACACTTACCTCACATGTCAAGACTCCAGGCTCAATAACCAGTATTGAAAAAAAATTTTTTTAAAGAATGTAAAATGGTATAACCACTTTGAAAAACAGTTTAACAGTTACTTAAAAAGCTAAACCTACGCCTATTTTATGATCTAACCATTCTGATCCAAGCCAAGGGATATGCAATCATATTCACACAAAACTCCCGAAGTCTTAGGGAATATACTATTCTGAATGAGAATTTTCCCCATGAAATGAAAATCTTAGGTATGACCATCCCTTATTTTCCCCTCTGCTATCAGTTTGATAGCAGTCACTACTCCCTTCTAAATTACCATGAACTTAGAAACCAGTTAAATGAACTTATTATACTTTTGTACCAGGTAAAAGTAAATTGTCTTGAGAGGCAAACCACATGCTCTGAGTACAGTACATATGCTCTGGTATATTAATTCGGTGGCATCTATTTTACAGCTATTTGGTTTTTTTTCCCTTATTTACTAGGTTTTGTTCATGAGACTGTCCAAAAAAAAGCTCAATTCAGGTATAATGAGATATTAACTGTACCAATAGTCAACCACTGTTAATGTTGGCTAACATCACTGATCTTCCTAGGTACAAGAAAACATTGCAAGGCGCGCGCGCGCGCGTGTGTGTGTGTGTGTAAGAGAGAGCATACACATGTGGTCACTGGATTAAATTCTAAAAAAAAAAAAAAAAAAACCACTCTGAATTCTTTCATTTTTTTAAGTAAGTAACACAATGTTTTGACACTAAGAAAAAATCCACAGTATTTTCCAATATTTTCTCATGATTTTTGTTTGTTTGTTTTGTTTTGTTGTTTTCTGGTACTGTGGTTGTCTTGCTGTACTGGGAATCAAAGCCAGAGCCTCACACATGCTAGGCAAGCACTTTACCACTAAGCTATATCCTCAGCCCTTTCTATTTTTATTTTGAGACACAGTCTTGCTAAGTTGCACAGACTGACCTCAGACTTGTGATCCTCCTGCCTCAGCTTCCTGAATAGCTGGGATTATAGGTGTATCATACCCACCTTTTTCAATGTTTTAGATCTGTGAAAATTACTTTATTATTTGCTAATTTGTCTTCATCTGTTTTCATTTTCCCTTTTACATAAAATGTTATTTTGTTTTCATGGAAAGATAATTTTACTCATTTGTTTTTGCTGATTCAAATCTATCGCTTTCTTTTTAGTGTTTGATGTGCAGAACCTGTAATAAAATGAAAATAAATTTTAAGTACCTACTTACATGTGATGTGCTGGTATTTTTAATTTCAAAGCAAGATTAAAATGTCCATAAATACACTTTGCCAAATCCTTGCATCTGAAACAGAATGTACTTTCAACATAGACCAAAAGGGACTTTAAATACTGTGTTTATACCTGAGAACTGAACACAACATAGGTACATCCACATATATTATTAGTAACTGTATCTAAAACATAGTGGATGGTATTTTGGAGATTAAGAGACAATATGATTGTGATAAACTCAAGTGGTAGATGACAGAAGATATTTCTCATTCAGCATGACAGCATTTACAAACTTTTGTTCAGAAGGTGAAATTTTAGTAGCCCTTTGAAAGAAGATATTATATATATGAGTAACATATTTATATAAATTTTGAAGAGGAATGTTTTTAACTTTTAGGTTTGTAAATTTAACCAATTCTTCATATGTAAGTATGCTAGTGTTGATGAAAATTCCAGCAATATTTAAATGGATACAGTTCTAAATAATTAAGGTTTAATATTCCAAAGAAAACATGAGCTTGATTTAAAATATCTGTTTACCCAATGATATAATAAAAGTAACTTTTTTCTTGATTTAACATAGTCTAATAATCTGTGACAACTGAGGGTAGAGACAAATGAAATTAGGATATCTCTTGTAAACAAAACCTAAAGGTAGTTTCCAGATATTATTTTATTATTTAATTCTAATTCTGGGAATTGAACCAAGGGGTACTATACCACTGGACTATATTCCCAGCCTTTTTTTTTTTTTTTTTTTTTTTTTTTTTTTTGAGTACTGGGGATTAAACCCGGAGGGGCTATACCACTGAGTTGCATTTCCTGTCTTTTTTACTTTTTATTTTGAGATAGTCTTACTAAGTTGCCTAGAACTTCACTAGGTTGTTGAGACCAGAAGTGAACTTGTTCACCACTGCTTCAGCCTCCCCAGTTGCTGGGATTACAGGCATGTGCCACAGCACCAGATTATAAACAATATTTAATTTTCCCCCACCTTCTTGTGGTATATAGGATATAATAAAATAGCAAGGGAAAATATACATGTATTTTTATTGCACTCTACAGTATTATTAATAAATCTGTTTTAAAGTATATGATGAATTTAGGAAATAATTGATAATAATAACAAGTAAAGTTGACTTAATTATTTTTTAGGGAACTAAATCTAGCAAATGGTTTAAGCAGTACTCAAAGAAAATTAAAGACGGTTATTGAAGATTATCATAGAAAATATTGGAAATTGCTTTGAAATACTTTATAAATTTGGCAAGACAAAGCAAAATGAAAAAAACTATTAACTATTTTTTCAGTGTTTTCTGTATTACAAAGCATTCTGTACATTTGAACAAATGTGAGGTTTAAAATGATGACATCTTTGAAACTCCTTGAAAACCCCCTCTAAATCCGAAGAAACCCTCTCAAAGTAGGATATATATAGAGTGATAGAAATGAAGTGGGAAAATTATATAGTATTGTACTGTGCAGGTTCAGTTTGCTTGATCCTGTCTTTTTTTTTTTTTTTTTTTTTAGGTTATGGTAAATATTTATTGTATGATTGTTTATTGATTCTTACTTTAAGGAAGTGTTCATTTTATGAAATAAATGATTGGGGAAAATATTTGGTACTTTATATACGTTCTATTATTTAAGTATTTGTATATTTTAAACAAAGTAGAACATTTTTTCAGCTGGTTAGATTTTTGATCCTGTCTTGAAGGTTGTATTTGTGGTCATTTTTACTCATGTTTTATGTTTTTGGATTTGGACAGTAGCATTTAATTTTATGGGGGGACCATACAGATTTTAGATATTGGATGTTAGAGAATTTTAAAAGACCAGAATCTTTTCTTATGGACATTCTTATTCTTTCTTATTTTCTTCTATAGCAAGCAAGAAAATTTCCCACAGAATTCTATATTTTTACTTAAAGTATATTTTAATGGCAACTTTAATGTATATAGTATCTGGCATAATAAAGATGAAGTAAATTATCCTATATTATTGAAATCAGATATGTTTTGTCAAGGGCTAGTGAAGAGATTTTTATCTGTATCAGTTACTTTTAACCTGGGACAGTATGTCCTGTTTTATAACTTGTTGTGTTCTGCTCTGACACTATATAATTTAAAAAAAAAAAAAATTGAAGGTTGGACCTTATTGGTATCTGGAGTGGCTGAGTCCTTACTTGTTTGTCTGCTTTGTGATTGGCTGAACACTGTTGCTAAGCTTGTTTTTTTTTTTTTTTTTTTGTTCTTAGGGAAAGTTAAAAGTTGAGGGTGACCTATATGAACTGCATCCTGCTACTTTTGACTCTGCTTTGCTCTTTTCTATGATCCACGTATTTTTCCTGACATCTTGAAGTTTATTTTTTTAACTTACCTATTCATAAACCTAATGTATAATATTTTAACATTTTAAAGTTTTAGTTGTATGTTTGTGGTACACACATTAAAGTACTATTGTTTAATTTTAAAAGTCTGGTTTAATATTTGAAAGTTGAACTTAGACTAAAGCAAGTTTTAAATAGTACTCAGCAAATTCATTTTTTTAAAAAGCCTGCCCATTATAAACACTAAAGATTATCTGGACATCAATAATATCCTTATTAATTAGCACAAATTCAAAGTACTTCAGTTAAAATTTGTTTTCAGTCTAAATGTAATGTGAAATATAATGCAATAGTTATTAGGTCAAATATTTATGATTTAAGATAAAGACATTTTTGTCTGAAGGATAAGATTGGCTTTATTCATTTTTTTTTCAAGAAGAAATAGAAATATTGATAATCCTCTCAGTTATAGTACAGATCTAGGACAGGATAGATCAAAGTTCTGTTGGAAGGTGAATTTGGTTTGTACTTTAGTAGTACTGTTGTGGTTCCCAGTACCTTTTCTCCTTGGGGTTCTATTTGCATGGATGGGAATAAGAATCTAAACTAAATTTCCCCCCAGCACTCTGATGAAACCAATAGAAATCCTTGGAGCATTCATTCTTGGAACCTTAAAGCCCAGTCCAAGTGATGGTTGAGTAATATAGAGAGCAACAGAGTATCTTGGATCCTCCAAACCTGCTGTGAGTTTTAGGGTACAGTGCATGAGATGTGGTATGTATGTATATCAGTGATATTCAAATACATTTAAAAATTGTTAGCATACAGCCCAGCATGATGACATATGTTTATAATCCCAGTGACTCAGAAGGCTAAGGAGGAGGATTACAACTCAAGGCCAGTCTGAGCAACTTAGTGAGACCCTATCTCAAAATAAAATTTAAAAGTGGGCCGCGGATCTAGTTCAGTGGTAGAGTGGGTTCACTCCCCAGTAACACACACACACATACACAAAGTTAACAAAGTTTTTAATCAAATGATATTACAGAATTCTGACATATATACTATCTAAAATTGGTGTTTTATTAACACTTTAAGTTCAGATAATGTTTAGTTATCAAATCAGGACAATGAGGCTAATTTATGTTTTAAATAAATTTGAAATTAAGAGGTTATGGGAGTAGTTGCAGTATTCCTGTATTTTATTTGTAATATCAAGAAAATTAGATTCACACAAATAAGTAGTTTTGAATGAAAACTTTTTGTTTGTTTTGTTTCTTTCAGTGCTGGGAATCAATCCCAGGACTTTGTGCATGCTAGTGGCAAGCTCTCTATACTTCTAACCCCTGAAAACTTTTTAAAATATTTCCCCTTGTATTTTCACAACATTCCTTAGTTAAATTGATCCAGAAGCTTGAACAAAAGTGTTAAAATAATTCTTGATTTCAGACAACTACTTCCATTCTCTCTTAGATGTAAAAGTTAAAACAAGAATCACCAAAATTTACAATATGCACTAAAACTAAAGAATCATGATGGGATGTAAAATCCATTCTTTTGACATTACAAGATAGACTATGATATCCTTTCAGGAGCGTGCACCTGGCAAAGGTGCCTGAGCTTCTCTTCAAATTTTCTAAAGTAAAGCACCCACCTGCTCTTTTAGTTCATTCACTATTGACTCACTACTGTGGTTTTACTCAAGAGATGTAAACAGGTATAACTTTTTAAACCAGACCAGAAGAGGTAATCTATATATCTACACCTGTCCTAATCACTGACACATTGGCAAAAATGTTCAAATAAGTTCTCACATAGATGACAGAAGCAGCTTTATTTAGTCCAGTAACTGAATTCTTGGTGGCAACATATTAGAGCACTCTCTAATTAGTTTTTAAATTTTATTTATTTTATTTTTTACAGTTCTGGGGATTGAACCTGGGGACCCTCTACTACTGAGCTACATCCCCAACTCTTTTTCAATCTTGAGACAGGTTCTCACTAAGTTGCCCAGGCTGGCCTCAAACTTTTGTTCATCCTGCCATAGCCTCCCAAATTGCTGGAATTACAGGTGGGTGCCAACATGCCAGCTTCTCCAATTAATTTAATGTCAATATACATTTGTAGGTTATGTTTAAAAGAAAGTTTAATATTTGGGGTTGAACAACATAAATGTAGTCTCCAGATGTGGTCCTGTACTTTGAGCTCAGGTTAAGAAATAATTACTTAATACCCTCTTGGAAAACAAGAGACCTCAGAAGGAGGTAAATAAAGAAGGTGATTTCAAATATTAAAAGACCTACAACAAAAGATACTCTCAAAGGAGCCAAATGGGGGTTCTTAGAGCTGTGCAAGTAAAGCATAAATTTCCCAAATTCCATTCACCATTGGTAGTAATAATCATGGGGGGAATAAGGGGCAGTTGTATAAATAGGAATGACAGGATAGTTACTAGAAACAAAAGACAATTTGGTTTTAAATTTTTAGAATGTTATCATTAGTATTTTATTTCATTGAATCAAAATTTTGTTAGTATGAATAAAGCATTTAAAATTCAGTCATGATTAAACTAATGGATCATTAATATGCATTTAACTGTGGCTAAAATGAATTCTACAAAAGAAATAGAACTTGAGGGCTTGGTTCTATCAACACTGTGGGCTCAGGATAAGTTAATAATAATTAGGTTTGGCTTTAATCTCTTTTGAAAAGATAATTTAAAAATAATATAACTGGACAGTTCCTTGTACTTAAAATTACAGTTTATTAGCCAAGTGGGTGGCACATGCTTATATCTCAACTATTCAGATGCCCAGACAGAGGGATTACAAATATAAGTCCAGCCTTGGCAACTTAGAGAGAACCTCCTCAAAATAAAATAAAAAGGGCTGGAATGTAGCTCAGTAATACAACACCCCTAGATTCAATTCCCAATACTGAAAAAAAAAAAAAAAATTTACAGATTACATACTAAACAGTTCTTATCTTGTAACCACAAACAGGGGCACTATGAAAAATTTTTAAATATTTTCTCCTATGTTTACATTTTAAGGCATAAATGAAATTCAGCCCTCAAAAACTCTTTTAAACGAGCAACAACAGGTGTTGGCGAGGATGAGGGGAGAAAGGTACACTCATACCTTGCTGGTGGGGCTGCAAATTAGTGCAGCCACTCTGGAAAGCAGTGTGGAGATTCCTTAGAAAACTTGGAATGGACCCGCCATTTGACCCAGCTATCCCACTCCTTGGCCTATACCCAAAGGACTTAAAATCAGCATACTACAGAGACACAGCCACATCAATGTTCATAGCTGCTCAATTCACAATAGCCAGACTGTGGAACCAACCTAGATGCCCTTCAATTGATGAGTGGATAAAGAAACTGTGGTATATATATACAATGGAATATTACTCAGCCATAAAGAATGATAAAATTATGGCATTTGCAGGCAAATGGATGAAATTGGAGAATATCATGCTAAGTGAGATAAGCCAATCTCAAAAAGCCAAAGGACGAATGATATCACTAATAAGTGGAGGATGACACATAATGGGGGGGAGGGAAGGGTTAGTGTTAGGGTTAGAGTTAGGGTTAGGGAGGGGGGCAAGTATGGAAGAAGGAAGTACTGTATAGAGCGTAAAGAAGGGTGGAAGGGGTGGGGGGAAGGGGAAAAAATAACAGAATGAATCAAACAACATTACCCTATGTAAATTTATGATGACACAAATGGTATGCCTTTACGCCATGTACAAACAGAGAAACAACATGTATCCCATTTGTTTACAATTAAAAAAAAAAAAAACCTCTTTTAAAGCTTATATAATAAGGTACATATACATAGTCTGATAAGTATTTTCTATTTGCATATGTCATAAATTTAGTATCTTTAGTTACGTTTTATTGACTTTGTATCAGGATTTTCTTCTCCTTTAAAGCCTTTAGTAATTCCTAAGAAAATATAGGATAAAGATCTCTCAACTTCCTACCAATACTCGCCTTTCCCTGAGCGTCACAGTATTCCAAACCCATTCCTTCTTATTTAATTCAACAATTATGCTGAAAAATAATTAGCCTCTAAAAGTTATGTATCTGAATAAAGCTTCCTATTTAATTTTGCTATTTCAGTAGACATTCCTTCCTATCATTTCACCTGAGATAGCCCTGAGGATAATTAAAGATAAACTTGGTTACAAAGTGTTCCATGAACCTTGTTTCTGTTCCACAAAACAATGGTATATATACATGGAGTGTCTGACTTGTATGTACCTGCCTGATTTAACAAGTGATCCATACATGCTGTTGCCAGAACACTTATAGCTGCCATCCTGGTGTTGCAAGAGAGCAGGCACACAAACACACAACAACAAGAACAACAACAACAAATTCAAAGAAACTTGGGAGCATCTGTGGAGTCCCAGGAGGAAAAGGGGAGAGATGCTGAAAAACAGAAGTTACTTAGCAGAGCTGAACCCTGGGACAGGGTGATTCCCAAGCAGAGCCCACCTGAGCACATAGTGGCCCAAGCTTCCAAAAATCTGTACACTGCCCAAATCTTAACAAAATAATATTGGACTTGAAATTTGTTATCAAGCTTTTAATTGAGCTAAAGTTTTATTTTTAAATGGAAACATCTCTTTGAAGTTCATTCATTTATATATACACTATGTGTTAGGCCATAAAGCATTGGAAATACAGCAATAAACAAAAACCAAAATTCTGATTTTTAATACAGCTTACCTTCTATTGAGACAGACTAAATAAATAACTATCACTCACAGTCAGCAGTGTGGATTGGTTTAAGAAGTTTGCTTTCTTTTCATCTATCACTTATTTTAAAAGGAATGGGAATAATGTGAGGAACATCTAGAAGGTTGGGTAAACTCAGATGTGACATGTAGTGAAGGAGCTTTGAATAGCATTGAGGTCACCAGAGACCTGGGAATAGACAATGAGAGGAGTCACAAAAATGAGGAAATAGAATGCTCGCCCTGAGTATAAGCAAGGGAAATACATTTTTCTTTCTTTCTGACTTCTTTTCTTGCTTCCAAAATCAAGAACTTAAACTTATATAGTCATCAAATTTTTAAAAATATATATATTCATTAAAAGAAGCAGTCTCGTAGAATAACTTCTGCTTTGGATTCAGACAGCCTGGATTCTAATCTCAGGCTACATTTTACTAGTTTTATAACCTTAAATGAATTATCCATGCTTTAGGAATTTGTTTTACTTATTTGTAAAATAAAAATACTTATATCTGTTTTATACATGTAA
Organism: Sciurus vulgaris; assembly: GCF_902686455.1. Classification (NCBI taxonomy): domain Eukaryota; kingdom Metazoa; phylum Chordata; class Mammalia; order Rodentia; family Sciuridae; genus Sciurus; species Sciurus vulgaris. The sequence continues at coordinate 55,720,732 of NC_136467.1, forward strand.
AATGCTTCATGTCTGATACATAGGAGTTGATTTGTTACTAATCTTTTTATTATTAACCTGAAAAACCTGACCACACACTTTAACACACTGAATCTTTGAGTGTAGAAGTAATTCTAATTTAAAACCACTGACACTTTTTGAAATACTGCTTATTGATAAGCATGGGTAATGGCCCATATTTCTGAAATCTCTGTGTAGAAATTTAAAACACTATGCACTTCTAAAACAAACAAACAACAACAACAACAACAACAAAAAAACCCTGACACAAGAAGACCAAAGATTTATCAGCATTCTTGCTTCTTTAAAGTAATGATTCTAAAAATTAAACTGAAGAAGTAAAAGCAAAGGAGAACAACATATAATTAAAGATCAGTGCTAAAAGGATCTGAATGTACCCCAAACATGATGTTGAAAAGAAAAAAAGTGCTTAACAGACAAGCTATATATATCAAAACAGGAAGATATGAGCAAGGGTGGGGGGAATTTTGACAAAATTAATAAGCAGAAGCAGCCTTATAAACCAGCATTTATTTCAAGGGAAATATTTTAATTGACAATAGAGGAGTTTTGAAGACTGCTTAAATCTTTTAAATCTAACAAATCTTACTCCACTTTTTTTTTTTTTTTTTTCCTTTGGTGCTAGGGATTGAACTCAGAGGTACTTTACCACTGAGCTACATACCCAGTCCCCCCTCCCCCCACCTTTTTTTTTTTTTTTAAACAAGGTCTTTGGTTTAAAGTCTAAAACCATTGTTGTATGTTTTCTAACCAATTGTTAATTATAACTGATCCAATAAATGTGCAAATTATATTATTTTAATATACCTTTTTTGGTTAGGGAGAAACTTTAAGTTTTAACATGTGGTCCATAGAGCATGATTATGCCTTTTAGCCTGATAATTATTCTCTACTAGAATATACTTGTTCCTTTTCATGAATCTATTATAATTTTTTAAAGACCTATGGTTTCAGAAAAGACAATTGGTCAACAGAACAGATAATTTGAAAGGATAAGAACTAGAGTACAATGAAACATGATTACCTCCCTCAAGGAACTTATTACCTTGTTGCAGAGACAAAATCCACCTTCATCCCTTACACTTTTCTCCATTCCCATAACTCTTCAGACTACCCTCTTGCCTTGCCAAAATTGCCCCAACAGCTGTTCTAACTGATCACTTGCCTCCAGTTTCGTCCTTTCCAATACATTTTTCTAAATCTTAGCTGAAATGCAACTCTGATGTCACATTGTTATTTAAAACTTTCAATAACGTCACAAAATTCTTAAGAATGAAATTCACATTCCTTAATGAAGTTTGAAAAAGGTCCCTAATTTATTGCTTATCTTTTACCTAAATTCTTTCCATAATTCTCACCTTCTGCTCTAGACCTAATGAACTCACTTTATTGGGTTTCCCTAAAGGACCCATCTCTCTTGCTTCTGTGTCTTTGTTAAGACCTGTCTTGACTCTCCCAAATCCTCCCAAACTTTCTAATCCAGTCATCTCTATTAATGCTAAGTTCCATCCCAAATGTCTCTCTTCAGGAAGCTTATCTTGAACCACCACTCCAAGTATTTTATACTTCTCCCTAAGTATTTTATACTTCTATGCTAAAATCAAGTCATTTGGCATCACTTTGCTTATATAGGTGTATCAGCTTGTTCTTAAGGAAAATAAGGCTGAAAGCATTCCTGCTAAAGGTACAGTTGACCAAAACTTTCTTAGAGGAAATAAGCTATGTCAGAATTACTATTACTTCTTTGAGTAAATGTCAGGATTCTTCCTAAAAGGAAGAAAATGTTAAAATGAATTGTTTAAATAGCAGACTTTAAAATACTGCTGGCCTATATTGATAACCTGTATTAAATATATATATAAAAAAAGTCCTTTCCAATCACTGTTCTTGCACTCAATGTTCATCTTTTTAGCAGATGTTTATTGCATGCCTGCATGAGTCCACCACTGGATACCTTCAGTAGGACATTTGGCCTACTCAATAATTAAATCGTTGAAAAAAAAACAAACTTTTTATTGAATGATTTGAAACAAAACATTTCCAGAAGTGAAATCTACACAATGATGTTTGCAGGCCAATTAATACATTTGTTGCAATGTTTGGTCACTGTAGGTTTATGAGGCAACTTTTTTATGTTAAATAGACTAATTCACAGTACTGCTTTATGTAACAAAGTAGAAATTAGTACTCTTTGAAATATTTAGGTCAGTATTTATAAAGACCATAAAGAAATCTTGACATTTAATGGCTTAAAGTTTCTCTGTAAACCACTGAATTAGAATGTGTTAAAATTATTTTTCTTTTCATATAAGGCAGTATTAACATAAATACTAGATTGAAACTTTCTGGAAAAAGGAATCCTAATTGGAACCTCTCACTCAATTTTAGTACATCTAAAATATTTTTTCAATAAATAATTATCAAGTTCTAAACATCAGACACTAGTATATGTATGCTGTTTGCAGTTTTAAACTGCATTTAATTATTTAAACCACTTTGGGGTCAGTTGAATAGGTACTTTTCCTGGGCTTCTCATGGAAAATAGAAAGGTAAGTAAGCATTTTCCATTTTGCAATAGATAATAATTTAATGTCACAAATAAGGTGACAGAAAACAGAATCACAGCTCAACTATTCCAGTACCAGAGTCGTCATTTTTCATGTACTTCTTTCATTTTCTAAATTATATAGTTCACAAGCCAATACATCAGGTGCTTTTATGTTCCCAAGTTATTCATTTATAACCAGTCTTAGAGGGCATATCATATTGCTGCAAACTGAATGACATAGTAGGTTTGTTTTGTTTGTTTGTGGTTGAGTGGACATTTGGTTATACATTTTTGGTGGGGGTCCAAGGTGGGGAGGCCCGTGCTCAGTGGAAGAGCTTAAGAAGCCGCTGTAGCCTTTTTTTCTGTTAACATGAACTCAAAAAGTCCTCTAGGCCAGTAAAAAATATTTTGTGTACTTTTGTTTTTTAAAATTTTGTTGTTTTTTATTTTTTAATTTTTCGGTGGGCACTTTAGTTATTTTTAAAAGCAGTTTATGAGAACACTTAACATCTAATTTATCTGGAGGAGATAAAGTTACCATTTTTAAAATTTGTTCTAATTACTTATACGTGACAGTAGAATGCACTTTGACTTATCATATGTAAATGGAGTATAACTTCTCATTCTTCTGGTTGTACCAGTGGGTCCTGTAGTCATATATGTACATGGGGTAATAATGTCCGATTCATTCTACTCTGCTCCCTACCTCCATACCCCCTCCCCTCCCTTCACTTCTTTCTGCCTAATCTAAAATAACTCTAAGCTGAAAGAGTAATTTAGGCTTCTCTGAGATGTTGTAACCTCCCGAAGACTGAAACTCATTTTCATTTGTGAATTCTGGTTCTGTGTCCATCCGTCTTTGCTGATTTAATTGCTACTGTTTCCTTCTGTTTTCTGTTTGTTTTTGTTTTTGTTTTGTTGGTGCTGGGGATGGAACCCTGGGCCTCCTGCACACTAGGTGAGCACTCTTACTGAGCCACACTCCCAGTCTTCCGCTTGTTTCCATCTGTCCTGCCTAACATCATTTTTTCCTTAACCTGAGCATGTAAGCTTTTGAAAACACAAGGGCAAATATGGAAAAAGAAACCTAATTTACAAGTTGATTTTTTAAAAGAAGTTAATAAAGCTATGTAAGGAAGGAAATACTATCAACAGAGAACTTGAGATATATGGGTTGTAGATCCAACAATGTCAGTTATTAATACTCTTTCATAACCTATATTTTCTTAAGTTCCTCATCAGATTTCAGAGAGAGATTCTTTCTTTAAAACCCAGGGTGCTTATGAGGGAATATTAGAACACCGAAAGCATTAGAAGGTACTTGGGAAGAGAAGACATCTCAGAGGTCTGCTACCAAGGCTTAATGTCTATGGAAGAGAGTGATATTTATAGATTGTACACTTTGCCAAAAATAAACATTAAATTGAATATAGGCCACGGTCTCATACTTGTTCCTGTATTCCGTGACCCATTCAGCGTTGTTTGGAAATTATCGGAAAGGAAGAAGGGAAATTTCAATAGTTTTTACATTTAAAGAGAATTTGATTCCTCCTGGAGCTGTCAGGCTCTGTCTAGAGGTTGGTTGCTGTTGGCTCTAGATACATGGCTCGAGCCAAGTGGGGACGGGAGGATAGACTCGCTTTTTCTCCGAAGCCGGAGGGCTCGCGCGGCACCTTCAAGCCACAATGCACGCTCACCTCCCGGTCCACCCGGCTCCTTCTGGACCTGAGAATTAGCTCATCGCCAGGAGCCTGGCCTTCCAGGTTGTTTTCCGTCTGACCGCGTCAGGTCGTCCGCCGCCGCCTGCCCATCGGCGCCGAAGGGACGGGGTTATGCGGAACCCGGACCCCTCATTGGCGGGCGCGACCGCCAGAGCAGAGGAGTGACAGGCGTGGGGTGGGGCGGGGCCGCGCGGCTTGTTTGTCGGCACCGCCCCGCCCCCGACGTCCGCGCTGACTGAATCGCTGCAGCCCAGAGCCGCGGCTGGCCGCCCTGCTCTCGCCTCGCGTGTCCGCAGTGGTCCCTGCGCCGACATGCGCCTGGCCACCGCCGCGAACGAGGCGTACACGACCTCGTTGACAGTCTCGGAGCTGCTGGGCTGCAAGCAGTGCGGCGGGGGCCGTGTCCAGGACGAGGTACCCGGGCGAGGGGCTGGGTGGACGGGCGGGTTCACCTGGCCGAGTCGCCTGTGCTGTGCGGAGTCGCGTCGTGGTCCACATTCGCACCCTAACAGCATCCGAACCGCTCCCCAGAGAGGCGGGAGCCCGCGTAGCAACCCCAGGCTGGCCGCCCTGTACCGACCCGTGTGTCTTGGCCATCCAGCGGAGCTCAGGTGGAGGGGCGGCCTGTGTTTGGCAGGAAGACCTTTTCTACCCAGAGTCGACCCCGGGGCCAAAAATGCTGAGCTGGGAGAGACAGCTGAAGAGGTCATTTAAATGGAAGTCTCCGAAACATAAATAACGTTGTTTTCTGTACAAGTCTCCACAAGTCAGGAACCCAACCAAGCTCTCTAGTCCTAGCGTAAAACAGCCTGTGGATTTTTATCTCCTAGTGTTGTCAAAACAGATTATTCAGCCATCCTCACCCCCTCTGCCTCCTACTTAAATAAAAAAGGGAAAAATACAGTTTGAGTCCGCGGAAAGAATATGTTGCCTAGAATAAATATGTTCTGCAAGCTCAATGACGTTATGCACAGCGTTTACCCTTGTTTATTAAACCATCCCAGTTGTGTCTGAGTTGGCTTTCAAAAAGAGCTATTTAATTGTGATTTTTTTTTCTCAATAGATGGAAATAGGACATTTGAAAGTTACTAATGTATTCTTAACTAAACTTGAACCTTTAAAATACTTTGATTCAAAAGGTAATGCGAAGGTAGAGAATTTTTAATTGGTATGAATTATTGCCTTAGCTCAAGAAATCTAAGTGTGAATAATTTCTCTGCAGCTTTGCTTATTAAAATGGCTCAGGTTTAGTAATTACATTTTATTTAGTTAGTTATTTTTGGCAAATGGACTGTATATTACCAATACAGTATGTATATCATGAAAACTTAAATAAACCTTGTGAAGGGTATAGAACACCAAATTTTTTTTAGATTTTAATATCGATGAATATATTATATAGATAACAGAACAACCTTAAAAAAATCTCATAACGTTGCTCTGGAAGCTTTACCAAAGTGAGAAACAATATGAAAGTGTTGAATTAGCATTTACAGTTTCTGTTTACAGACCATAACAGATCTTTTTTCATTTTGAGTAGAAATGAGCCCCAATCATCATGCCTGAATAGATCTGTTATTTCTGGTGGTGTTTGTGTGCAGAATCCTGATTCTTGCCCAGATCTAGAATTTCTAAATATAACCATGTAAAGTAGAAGATAAAGAGATACATTTTAGCTTGCACATTGATTATAGTGCTTGGGGGATTGTGTTCAGGAAACCAGGAAGCTGTGCGTAGTTTTATTTCATTTTTAATACATCCAACATGTAGGAAGTTAAATTGGGAAGTAGTACATTATAGCAAAACTAGTCACTTTATGAAAGAATTAATGACACAATTCTTTCAAATAGCAAGCTTCCATAATGCTTTTAAATTAAAATTAATTTTCCAGAAATGGAACTCCTCAGCAAAGTGTAGGGCACACCTAAGGCCTAAAGCAGTTTTCCAGTGAAATAATGTGTGTGTGTGTGTGTATGTGTGTGTGTGTGTGTGTTTTAACTAGGCCTGTACTCTAGTACTGAGCCCCATCCCCAGCCCATATGTAATACTTCGAAGTCAGTAAGTTTTTATTTTTCTAAAATATGGTTCATAGAACACTCACAAGAGAGGGACTCTACATATTTCTTTGTTTTATTTTGCAGTACTGGGCATTAAACTGAGAGACACTGTATCACAGAGCTATACCCTCAGGGTCCTCCTCCTCTGTTTTGTGTATGTGTCGGGACACGGGGGTCGACAAGGTCACCAAGTTACCCAGGCTGGCCTTGAACTTTAAGTTCTCCTGCTTCAGCTTCCTGAGTGGCTAGGATTTCAGGCCTGCCACAATACCCTGCTTCCATACCTCTAAATACCAGAGTAACGTCAATGACAATTTTAGAAGAAATACCAGTATGCTTTGCAATAGTAGGGATATTTCTTTGTAACTCTTCTAGAGTTCTTCATTTCTGTTTAAATGTTTTGGATGTTAGAAGGCTAGCACCCAGCTATAGGCAGTAATTCTTCCAGAGAGGGGTAAGTGGGATTGGAACTTTCACTTTTTATACAGTTTATCTTTACCTTGTTAAAATGTGTTTCAAAAAACAACTAACTAGCCTGGGTACAGTGTTGCACGCCTAAAATCCAAGCAACTCAGGAGGCTGAGGAGGAGGATCACAAGTTCAAAGCCAGCCTCAGCAACTTAGCCAGACCCTGTCTCAAAATAAAAAGGGCTAGGGATGTGGACCAGTGGTTTAGTGACCCTGGTTCAATACAGAATACCAAAAAATTAAAAATTAAAAAGAAGAACAAACAGCAACAACAACAACAAAACAAACCCAAACCACTTACCTGCTTTTTTAATTTTAAAGTGAGATTAACATTGATATTGTTATCAGTTATATTCTAAAATATCTAGGTATGATTTGAAAAAAAATGCAGCAAGTGCAGAGAGAAAAATAAAATCATTTGCTTATTTTACTTTTCAACTCTTTTTTTCAAGTTACCTACCATAAGCCAACAACTTTTTTATTTTGCATTCATAGCAAATCAATAATTCTTTCACTTATGGATATTGATATAGATTCGCAAATGTATCTTTAACAAATTTGAAACACCTGATTAGAACTGTACTTTCAGTCCACAAACACTGCTTCATATAGCAATACAATACACACATAGATTTTCTGTGGTACTATCAACAAGGCAGTAAGAATTTTCATACTCTAAAAATTAATGTGTTAGTATTACACACTGATGAGGAAATAGGTTTGGAGCAATAGTGTGATGGTAGAGCTGTTGCTACTTCTTTCAGAGATGATTATAGCATTGTTGAGGGGAGGAGACTTTCAGTTCTTATGTTTTTCCAACCACACCTTCACAGAGAATCTGTGAGGCTTGTGCTGTAATTAGCATCTACATCTGCTTTTCAGCAAGGCCATTTGCTGTTGGCAGTTCTGCCTTTTAGAATCTGGATTGACCAAAATTTGCTTAGAGTCAGTTTCTCACAGCTACAGATGGAGAAATAATCCCACCAATATGTACAAGTATAATGTACCAATTTTAAAATGGAAAAAACAAAACAACAAAAGATGGAGAAATAATTGAAGTAATCTAAATAGGAAGTAACAAAATGCATTTAGTTTGGCATATGATCAACTGCAGTGCTTTTTTGATAAAAACACCTGCTAGAAAATAGTGTGTGACTATTTTGCCACAGGACAAATGTTTCAAATGTGAATTTTCCAGAATATCAAAACTTTTAATCTTTTAGAAACTAAGAACGGTAAGAGACTGAGGCTGGAGGATCGTGAGTTCAAAGCCAGTCTCTGCAAAAGCAAGGTGCTAAGCAACTCAGTGAGACTTTGTCTCTTAATAAAATACAAAATAGGACTGGGGATGTGACTCAGTGGTTAACTGACCCTGAGATCCAGCCCCGATACCCACCCCCGCAAAAAAAAAAAAAAAAAAAAAAAAAAAAAAAAAAAAAAAAAAAAAAAAAAAGAGGTATCTAAAGGGATCTGCAAAGTATCAAAAACTCTGAGAGACTCAAAAGAGTAATAATTGAAGGTGCCAACTCTAGAGCCAGACTTCCTAGATTCAGCACTCATCTCCACTCTTCATTAGTATACTGGCTCTGGACTGAATTTGACTTTCTGCTATCATTTAACTCTGCAAAATGGAGATGATAATAGTACCTGTCTCACAGACTGATAAAAAAAGCTCTAAGACATTGATAGATTTTTTTAAAATGAAGATTTTAGAATACTAAATAATCTTTCCAGGCCTTAATCATAATTTACATGCTCCTTGCCAGGCTGGTATCTCATCAAAGAATGAGTATTACCACCAAGTGGTATTGTATGATTGTATATAATCCATCCCAAAGAGTATTTGCTTTTTCTTAACATCCTATTTTAAAACACACAGAAAGAATGTCATTTCTAAAGAAATCAGGCTAGGCGGGCTTGACCATTGAAGGCTAAAGAAAAAAGGGAGGCAGTGGTATCAACTGGGCTACCAAATTTGGCTAAAGGAATGGACTGACTTGTAAAGGCTCAAAAATTGTGACCACTGAAAACGACACTTAGCCATACCTGTAAGAAAATAACTCATTTCTGAAACACTCATAGCCATCTTCTTGGAATTGTGAAATAATTGTTTTATAATAGTTTCATATGTAAAGTATATATTAATATGGAAACAAGACCATAGTAATATAATTTAACCTCTGTTTTGATGCCCATGTGATATCAACTTGGTATCATTAAAAAGAAATACCACCCACATGGCTGCTAATGTATTTTGTAGGATAAAGTTCTAAAAATGGAATTACTGAGGCTTTTTTCTCTTTACAAATAGTAAGGTATACATATTATACCCTTTGCTTACCACCCCCAAAATATATATGTCTTAAGATCTTTTAAAGTCAACCCGATAGAACTGCTTCATTCTTTGTAAGTACTGCCCGTTAATTCTATTGGTCATACTGAACTTGATTGAACCATTCTCTATTGATGAACACTGTTTTCAGTCTTATACTATTAGAAATAATGTTTCAGTGATCATCATTTTATATGTGACATTTCATAAATGTGAGTATATCTGTAGGTCAACACTTAGAATAGTCATTCATTTAAAGTGTATGTGACTTTGTAATTTTGATCAGTATTGCAAATTGCCTTCCCTAGAGGTTGCAGTAATTTATATACACCTTGTACTCTGACATTTCCCCCTCATACTTCAAAACATTCCTATCAGTAATATATAAGCACTAAATGATTGCTTCTCCATCCCCTGTCAAACATAACCTATTATGACTTTTTGATTATAAGTAATCTTTTTGAAGAAAAATGGTACTTCCTATTTACAGGTTTGTTTGTGTGTGTGTGTTTACCAGTTTTTCAGCCATTTTTCTTTTCTTTGAACTGTTGATGTTCTTTACTCATTTCCTGTAAGATTTTTGGAGTTTTTTTTTTTATTGATTTGTAGGAGTCTTTGTGTATTTATATATATATATATATATATATATATATATATATATATATATATATATATATATATTTAGCCGGTCATGGTGGCACCCACCTGTAATCCCAGTTATTTAGGAGGCTAAGGCAGGAGGATCACAAGTTTGAAGCCAGCCTCAGCAAAATTAAAAAAAAAAAAAAAAAAAAAAGGACTAGGAATATAGCTCAGTGGTAGAACACTGGGTTCAATTAGCAGTCCAAAAAAATTGTTTTAGCCCTTTGCTATATGACTTACAAATATCCTGCTTTCTGTTCATGTTTGACCTTGTCTGAATATATTAATATATATTTTTGCATGTGAAAACTTTATGCCAGTGAATTTTTTATTGATACATTATAATTGTACAAAATAGGAGGATTCATTTTGTTATATTCATACATGCACATAACATAATTTGGTCAATTTCATTGTTCATATGTCATTACACTTTTATTTTATGACTAATGGGTTTGTGGCATTATTAGGCCCTGCTCCACTGTTTTCTTCTAATACTGTGATGATTTTTTGTTTGTGTTTTCACATTTAACTCTGATATATTATGGGAAAAATATGATTTTAGGATATCAACTTCACTTTTTTTCTGAGAGACTATCCATCCAGTTGTCCCAATATTATTTTGGAAGTAATCCATTTCTTCCCTTTTTGAAATGACACTTGTTCATATACTACCATCCCAAGTATAGTATCTCTTAGTTATAAAGTGAATAATAACACTTAGTCATTTTCCTAAAATTCTTTTTTGTTCAAATAAGATAATTTTTAAAGATTAATCAAATGGGAAGGGTTAAATGTTGATTTTAGCCTTATAATCTTACCCACTAAATTTTGTTTAAAATGTATATAGTTGGATCAGAGATTTAGCTTAGAAAGGCTAGTAGAGTCATCATTTTGTATAAATGGCTGCCAGGATGATATATTGGATAATAGGATTATGGGTTTATTTCTGGCAGTTATTTTAGAATATTAAAACTGAGACACATACCTGGCCAGACTAGTGAATTAATGTCTCCTCTGTCAGATTTATATTATATACTGTCTTTTTTTTTTTTGCAGTGCTGGGGATTCAACCCAGGGCCTTGTGCTTGCAAGGCAAGCACTCTACCAACTGAGCTATATCCCCAGCCCTATATACTGTCTTTAGTTTAAGTGTTAAAAAACCAGGATAAGAAACCATTTACCTGCAGTACAAGATGTGATTTATATAGTATTTTATAGATTCCATTGGCCAAGATAGCCTACTTTGAATCTAAATCTTGATTTCTCATAATATTCTCTTAAATTTTGTCCTTCCTGCTTAATTTTTTAAAAAGTCCATTCTGCTCAAAAGATTCTCATTCACTTAGACCATATTTCTTGAATTGATGGCACATGTCCTCTCTCTGCTCCCTCCCATTTTTCTTTAAGATAAAAGTATCTCACTGGACCTGGAAGCTTACACCTATAATCCCAGCTCTTTGGGAGGCTGCAGGAAGATCCCAAGTTTGATGTCAGCCTAGGCAACTTACAGAGACCTTGTCCCAAAGGAAAACAAAATAAAGGACTGGGGATGTAACTCAGTGGTAGAGTACTTGCCTTAGTATGCACCAAGCCCTAGGTTCAATACTCAGTATTGAAAATAATAATAATAATAATAATCATAAGAAGAAAGTATTTGGTTTATATCATGAATCTTTGGAAGCAGTAAGGAGAATGTAGAAATAATATCGGTAATTCTATAAGCAGGGGTTAATCTTTAGTTGTATAAACTAAATAGGTTGATAAAACATAGACTTTTCCCCCACCAAAAAAAGAAGTTTTATCATTTTATTTCTGTAAGTACACCATACTTGGAAAAATAAAGGAAGTCCTAATAGTAGATTGCCAGTTTTTGTAGCCACTCATCACTGTCAATAGAAAGTATAAAATTCTAGATGGACTATGACAAAAGGTAGAAGACATTTATTTCTGATAACTTGAGCTTTTCTACAAGTGAAGTTGATGGCATCCTATAAATAATAAGCAATTTAAAGCAAACTTAGAAACAAATTTCTCTAAAATTGTTTTATTCAACCACATAGAAAACATGCCTCTTTTGCTAATTTAACTAACTGGTTTTTATTTCTTATATTTCTATCTTTATTGTGAGGTGTTGTTATAGACTAATGATTACACTTTTTCCTGTTTAAGACATCGAAAGGTATTACTTTTGCATTTCCTCACAAGATGCACAAGGATTGACATTTTCGTTGAGTTTTGGATGTATAAACACATTGGTCTTATTTTGTATCACTGACAGCCCACAGGGTTGGCTGCTATGTGCTGAACTTTCTGTTCTAGACTTTCTGCCAAGTACTTTATGCAAAACTCTGGTTTTAGCGAAACAGGTTTTATTGTTTTTAGTCAGAGTCGTATTATAGGTTGTTGCTAGCTATGTGATGCAAACAGAAGAGTTGGTACATGTATATATAGACATGAAAACAAACCACCACAACAAGCCTGTCTCTGTTCAACTGGTTGTTTCCCCTCCCATTCCCGTATCCTCAGTTCATGTTGTTTACTGCTGGAGGCCTGAGATGGTGTAATTTTCTTTTCTAGGAACTTGGAATTAGAATTCCTCGACCACTAGGACACGGACCAAGCAGATTCATCCCAGAAAAGGAGGTGTGTTGTTTGTGAATATAAGTAGTGAATTGTATGCTTTTAAGGAACGTTTTTATGACCCACATCTTGGCATCTGAACAACTATTGGTCAACAACATGTTTTGGGCAGCATTGATAACAGTTAATCATGCTTTGGCAGTGAATCTATGGGATTAGAAAGCTGATGTAGTTGTACCAATTTCTAGTATATCATGATGCTTTTTTAACACCCATATTTAATCAAGCAAAGCCAAGACTGCTTTTTTGAGTTGTTTTTTTACTAATAATACTTCACCTGCTTATATTTAGATCTTGCCTAGGTTTACCCATAAACTAAGTTACTTGGTCCTGACCATCTCCACAGGCTGGTATGACTACTAGATTGGGTCTTTAATTCTATATGTGTGAAAATATCTGTGTTTTAATTTTCATTTAAGAATTGTTTGCTGTTAGTTAATTGTGGTTCTCCTTAAATTGAGTGAGAGTAGGTGGTGTAAGGAAGGGCTTTAGTGTGTATTTGTGAGGTCTGCAACTTTGATAATCCAAATCTGTTTCTTAGTTTGGATCCTGGCCAAGTCTGATCAAGCAGCCGATCTAGATGGCCTTTAATGTTCAGCTTTTGTTGTTTATCCCCTACTGTATAATGTTACTGTTTATTCTTCTGTATTGCTACCAATTGAGTTTAAATTCTTAATCCCCCCTTAAACCAAATTTTTAACACCAAATTTACAATTTATGTAACCATAGTATTCTTCTCATTTATACAGATTCTCCAAGTGGGGAGTGAAGACGCACAAATGCATGCTTTATTTGCAGATTCTTTTGCTGCTTTGGGTCGTTTGGATAACATTACATTAGTGATGGTTTTCCATCCACAATATTTAGAAAGTTTCTTAAAAACTCAACACTATCTACTGCAAATGGATGGGCCATTACCCCTACATTACCGGCACTACATTGGAATTATGGTTTGTAAAAATTCAGTGAAAAAACTTTTCTGCCTGCTTTATTAATCTCTTTATGAGATAGTTTTTGCTTTAAACACAGGGATAAATACTTATATTCTGACTTGTTATAGGATTCCTGTTAGTTTTTGCTGTGCCTGTTTTTAAATAAGTATGGTCTCAAGTATAACAAAAATTATATCATTTATTTATACAATATTGAGAGCCATTCTTGCTTAAAGAATAAAATAGAATACAAGATCTATTTTATTATTATAAATAGTTCTTATTGACATAAGTGGTGCTAATCCTGTTCAGTTTGTAAATAATATTACATCATTTTATGGTTAACAACTTAATTGAAGTTTCTTTTTAATTTGAGGTTCTAAAAGTTGATATGTAGGTAAAATTTCTAAAATTCCAATATTTTTAATCAGATATTTTGTTCTTGGAATATTCCTGTGTTTTCTATGGTGCATCTGAAATTTTTAAATGTTTATATGAAAACTTTTCTAGTTCATGGAAAGTTTAAAACCATACTAATCAAAATTTAAATTAGCTATTTTGTACATTCTAAGGAAAACAGATTTGTACCAGTTCAGGGTTTTAACATTTGTAATCAGAGCATCTTTTCATTTTCTCTAAAGGCCGCAGCAAGACATCAGTGCTCCTACTTAGTGAACCTGCATGTAAATGATTTCCTTCATGTTGGTGGAGACCCCAAGTGGCTCAATGGTTTAGAAAATGCTCCTCAAAAACTACAGAATTTGGGAGAACTCAACAAAGTATTAGCCCACAGACCTTGGCTTATTACCAAAGAACACATTGAGGTATGTAGTGAAGTAATAAATCTTGATCATCATTTACATTTTTTTTTAAAGATTCTGTATTTTAGAGCAGTTTTAGGTTCACAGAAAAATTGCACAGGAACTGCAGAGAGTTCTCATTTTCTACCCCCTTAACCCCCTCCCACAGACACACATTTTTCTCCTGTTATTAACATCTAGGATTTGTGTGATACATTTTATTAATTTGTTTGTTGGTACTGGGGATTGAACCCAGGGAAACTTTTAACACACCCCCAGCCTTTTTAAAAACATTTTCTTTTGAGGCAAGGTCTTACTAAATTGCTTAGGGTCTTGCTAAGTTGCTGAGGCTGGCTTTGAACTTGCAACCCTCCTACCTCAGCCTCCCCTAGCCACTGGAATTATAGTCATGAGTCACCATGCCCGGTGTGTGGTGCATTTATTTTGTGACTGATGAATCAATGTTGATACATTGTTATTAGCTAAAATCCATAGTTCACACTAGTCTAGTGTTCACCCTTTGTGTTGAACAGTTCTATGGATTTTCACAAATGGATAATGTTATGATACTGTTACTATATAATACAGAATAACAATCACTGCCCTGTGCTGTTGCTTTTCATCACTCTCTCCTTCCCCTTGACATAATTAAAAATTTTAATCTTTTGCGGGCTGAGGAGATAGCTCAGTCGGTAGAGTGCTTGTCCCTGGGTTCCATCCCCAGCACTGCAAAAAAAAAAAAAAAAAAAAAAAAGAATTTTAATCTTTTGATAGAGTAGGAGTTACTGAAAATTGGAAGATATCTGTATGTCATCAAAATGTTTCACATATGAACTGGGCATAACAGTGCATGCCTCTAATTCCTGCTACTCAGGAGGCTAAGGTCAGAGTATCACAAGTTCAAAGCCAGTTGGGGAAATTTTGGAGGACCTTATCTCAAAAAAATAAAAAGGATATAAAGAAAGCAAAACAACTTAATTTAAAAAAAAACCCAAATAACCCAGTTAATAAATGGGCAAAGGAACTGAACAGATACTTCACAGAAGACGAAATATGAATGGTCAACAAATAGATGAAAAAATGTTCAACAATTCTAGCAATTAGAGAAATACAATTTGAAACTACACTGAGATTTCATCTCACTCCAGTTAGAATGTCAACAATCAGGAATACAAATAGTAATAAATGTTGGCAAGGATGTGGGGGGAAGGGTTCACTCATACATTGCTGGTGGGACAGCAAATTGCTGCAACCACCCTGGAAAGCAGTATGGAGATGCCTCAGAAAACGTGGAATGGAACCACCTTTTGACCCAGTAAGACTTAAAAACAGCATACTACAGTGATGCAGTCACATCAATGTTCATAGCAATTCAATTCTCAATAGCTAAGCTGTGGAACCAACCTAGGTGCCCTACAACAGATGAATGGATAAAAGTGTGGCATATATACACAATGTAATATTACTCATAAAAAAGAGTGACTTTATGACATTTTTCCAGAAAATGGATGGATCTGAAGACTCTTATGCTAAACTAAGCCAATCCCAAGAAACCAAAAGTTGAATGTTCTCTCTCAAATGTGGATGCTAACACACAACAAGCGGGGGAGGGGAAGAATAGAAGTTTAATAGATTAAAAAAGGAGAATGAAGGGAAGGGAGTGGGGAAAGGAATAGGAAAGACAGTGGAATGATTCTTATATAACTTTCCTATGTACCATATGAATACACTACAGTGAATCTCACATACATACAATCACAAGACCGGGATCCTAATTAGAATACTATGTACTCCATATTTGAATAAATAAGCCAAATTATACTCTTGTTATATATAACTAAAAAGAACAAAAATTTTAAAAGTAATAAAAATTTTAAAAAATTAAAAGGTTGGAGATGTGGCTCAATGGTAAAGCACCCTTGGATTCAGTCCTATGTACTATAAATAAGTAAGTAAATAAATAAATATAATTTGATGATTAGGAATATTGAGAATCTAGTTGTTCAAGCTGCTGTCTTAAAAATTCGTTGAGAAGGCCTGATGATAAATAAAACACAGACATTCACACAGTGGCTTCCACTCTAAAATCAGATTTATTACATTTGAAGTAAAAACACAATAATTCATTCATAATCCTACACTTGAAATACAGCAGTTTGGGCTGGGATTGTAGCTCAGTGGTAGAGTGCTTGCAGAGCATGCATGAGGTTTTTACCTCAGTAAGACATAAAAATAAAGATATTATGTCCATCTACAACTAAAAATGTAAAGAGGAAATACAGCAACTACTTTTAAGCAAAATGCATTCTATTACCTTTTTAAATCAGTATTTCAAAAAATCAAAATAGAGATGAACATGTCATTAAAAGACATGTTAAGCTCTATTCATGAATACATTTTCATAAAAATTAGCAAATCATGGGTTTTACATGTTTTGAATTATTTTACACTAGGTTTTGTGTAATCCTGTTTTCAATAGATTAAATTCTAAGATGAACTATGTATTTTCACCAGTACCACACCCAGGTATAAAAAGATATTCTCTCTTCTCTTTCCCCAAGGGGCTTTTAAAAGCTGAAGAGCACAGCTGGTCTCTTGCGGAACTGGTACATGCAGTAGTTCTTCTCACACACTATCATTCTCTTGCTTCATTCACATTTGGCTGTGGAATCAGTCCAGAAATTCATTGTGATGGTGGCCACACATTCAGACCTCCTTCTGTTAGTAACTATTGTATCTGTGACATTACAAATGGCAATCACAATGTGGATGAAATGCAGGTCAACTCAGCAGGAAATATTTCAGTAAGTGTCTATTATTTGTTATGAGATTTAATAATACTAATCATTATAATTGCTGTTGTTTTTATTTGGTTCCTTGGGAAAAATCCACCCTCCTAAGTCCATAGAGAAATTAGAAGCCCTATACTTATTCATTGAGTAAGCATGAATTTATTTACTACCTTCAAATGTCCATCACTAGTCAAGGTTCTAAGGGGTATGTCAAAACTAAACACCTCTAGGAGATTACACTCAAATAATTTTAGTGTCAGGAGCCTTCAGGGCCAGCTAATCTCGAACGGCTACAACAGTGAGATGAGGGGAGGCTGAACATAGCATGGCCTGGGATGGAGACTTGCTGGTGCCAATCACATCCTCTTCTTCCCTTTTCTGCAAGAGAAGCCAGCTGGCTTTTTAAAATTGTTCATCTTTTAGAAGATTTAGTCAGCTTTGATTTGGAAATTTCTCCCTTTAAAATTCCTTTTCGTGTTTAGCTTTGCACAGTTACAGAAGGTGGTATCAGGTGAATATAAATTTGTTAAAATGCTACCTCTTTTCCTTCTCTTCTGTCATGTATTTTGTTTTCTTATTCCTTTGAAACACATCAGAATAAGTTTTCTATAAGTAAATTTTCATTCTTATATACAATTGGTCAAAATTCCCTCTGCATTCTTTTACTATAATGAAAAAGCAAGGGTTCATGCTTCAAAAGAAAACTCACTGAAGAACCATCACGGTTATCTGAACACACTACACACATTTTCTCAGTTGTATTATTCTTTTAAAAGAGATTTAGGTAGGTTGAACTGCCTTTGACTTATATATTCGACTTTGGGCAAATTACTAAAATTCTGTGAGCCTCAGTTCTTTCATGTTTAAATAAAGGTAAATCAAAGTTAATGTGAGGTTTAGATGAAATATCTCTAAAGAAGTAAAATAGCTAGTAGAGTACTTGGCATTTATCATAGTGAAATTAACACATGAAGGAATATAATTTTCCTAAGGTTGATCACAGTACTATTCTGAAAAAGACCAAGATGATCAGTTTCACCGTCTGTTGAACTACCTGAATTCATGCTATAGGTCTATATATGGCCACTGATTATTTATCAAAACTTAGAAATTATAAGAGGATCTAAAAGAAAGTATATCAGTTTGTAGGATGCTTGGAGTTGATTCTTGTCCTTCCAGATCATTAATTTAGTACAAGGCTACAGAAAAATGACTGTATTATTTCTAATTATCTTTCTATTAAAAGACATAATAGGTTAAAGTGAAAAAGCAAGATTTTATTTCTCTCATAAATTCCCTATTCCCAGGTTTTAACGTGGATCCTTTTAAAAGGCATATAATAGCTCATACTGATGGCACTTGACAGTGAGCCCAATATAGCTTGTTCTTCAAGTGCATTTGAGATATCTGACTCAGCTCTTCAGATACAAATAGTAAAAAAAGCAAGTAAAAAGAAGTTCCTTATACATTATTAACATTTTAATATTAAAATGAATGCTATAATTTTTAGTTTTTTTACCACTAAAAACTTTAACAAATTAGTTAAGGAGCCAAAGAAACAGACTTTGATTCCTTTCCCTCTTGACAAATACAATTTGTCAGGAATTATCTTTCCTATGGGCCTGGTGGCACACATCTATAATCCCAGTGACTCCAGGGGCTGAGGCAGGAGAATCACAAGTTCAAGGCCAACCTCAGCAATTTAGCAAGATCCTGTCTCAAAAAGTAAAAAGGTCTGGGGATGTAGCTCAGTGGTAAAGCACCCTTAGGTTCAGTCCCAGTACTAAAAAATAAATGAGAATTGTCTTTCCTAAGAATAAAGTTTGGACTCTTTATCTGTTTTAGTAAGTTTTTTCACTGCTGTGACTGAAGGACCCAACTAGCACAATTATAGAGGAGGAAAAGTTTGAGGGCTCATGGTTTTGGAGGTCTTAGTCTGTAGGAGGTTGGCTCCAATCCTTGGGGCTCAAGGTGAGGCTGAACATCAGGGAGGAAGTGTGTGGCAGAGGGAAGCAGCTCACATGATGATCAGGAAGCAGAGACTCCAAAGCACCATACAAAATATAGACCCCCAAAGCCATGTCCCCAATGCCCCACCTCCTCCAGTTACCACTCAGTTAATCCCATCAGGGGATTAATTCACTGATTGGGTAAGGCTCTCACAACTCAATAAGTTCTTCTCTGAACTTTCTTGCATTGTCTCACATGTGAGCTTTTGGGGGACACCTCACATCCAAACCATAACATTATCTTAGAGGAAAATTGGTAAAATAGGTAAATTAATATAATGAGAGCTAATGTGAATTGAGAGAGGTCTTAAAATACATATATGTGCCCAGCATGGTGGCACACCTGTAATCCCAGCAGCTCTGGAGGCTGAGGCAGGAGGATCACGGGTTCAAAGCCAGCCTCAGCAAAAGTGAGGCTATAAGCAACTCAGTTAGACACTCTCTCTAATAAAATACAAAGCAGGGCTGGGGATGTGGCTCAGTGGCTGAGTGCCCTTGAATTCAATTCCTGGTATCCCCTCCCCGCAAAAGAATATTCGTATGTGCTTGCATGTATATTTTAATCTTGAGTCATTTTATTAAGCAACCTAATTTTTTTCAGCCCTGTTTTTGTTTGATTATTGACCTTGTCTCAAGAATAATTATGGAAATGTGTGTGCCAAAAGAATCTTCAATACCATCATAGAAACACATCCATCATGGAATTACTAGAAGAGCTTGGTACAGGGTATTTTGGTATAATTGGGTCATATGAAGATATAAAGCATGTGTAATATAGATTGCCTCTTTTAACATAGAAATAGCTTGACACTCATTCGCCAACAAACATTTCTTGAGTATCTCCTGTATGCTAGGTGTTATATAGTCTCTGAATATACCAGTAAATTAAACAGATAGGTCCATTAGCCTTATGAAGTTTGGACTGGGGGAAGCAGGCTCTGGATCAGTATCATGCTGATGGAAGCGAAGATTGATACTCTGAAGGAAAGAGCAGGATGCTGTGTGAGAACAATTAGGAATTGCGGGCTGGTAGGTAGATAGAAGAAACATGTTAAGCTGACACCAAAAGAACCAATTGGTTGAAGCCAGGAAAAGAGTAGAAAACAAAGAAATGTTTTGTATTTTTTTTTTTTTTTGTATTTTGTTTGTTTTTGGTTTTTTGTTTTTGGTATTAGGTATTGAACCCAGGGGTGCTTAACCATTGAGCCACATCCCCAGCTTTTAAAATTTTATTTTGAGGCAAGTTCTCACTAAGTTGCTTAGGGCCTTGCTAAGTTGCTGAGGCTGGCTTTGAAATTGCAATTTTCCTGTCTAAACCTTCTTAGCCACTGGAATTACAGCCATGCACGACCTTGCCCTGCAAAACAGGTCTTAAGAATGTTCCTGGCAAAATAAAAAATAAAAATACATAATGGGAAACATTAATTTTGTATTTGAAAATTGAGATTTGAAATTTTAAACTTCTTATATATCCATTCTATGAAATATATATTCCATAGATTTGATCCAGCTTTTATAGTAAAGATATAGTAGGGTTTAGAAATATAAATCGTGTCTACTTGTGCATCAAGACCCATTTGTATAGATGTGACACTGCTGTAGTCATCTCATCAAGTGACAGCTGCTAGCCCCATTTGCAAAAGTCATTTGGCCAACTCCAGCCACGTGAGGACATGTTTTATTTTTAATAGATAAATTGTAGCATAGAACAATTATTTTAAAGATGATAGACATGTTAACAATATGTGCAGTGTATGGCTGATAGGAAACCACTTTAACATTTAACTAATTTAGCAAATAGAAATTAACTATAAAATATCGTTTTAAATTGACAAGTAGTATTAAATTTTCATTTTTACAGGAGTATCAAGATAGGGACAATTTAGAATTTTTTTTAGTTGTTGATGAACCTTTATTTTATTCATTTATTTATGTGGTGCTAAGAATCGAACCCAGTGCCTCACATGTGCTAAGCAAGCGCTCTACCACAGAGCCACAACCCCAGCCCAGGACACTATTTTAACAATGTATTTTCCTATGTTTTGATAAGTCTTTTGAAACAGACTTAATAAAATACATAAATTTCATTCTGTGTCTGCCATACGCAACATTGTGTTCTCTCTTCAGGTAAGTGATTCCTTCTTTGAGGTCGAAGCCCTCATGGAAAAGATGAGGCAGTTACAGGAATGTAAAGATGAAGAAGAGGCAAGTCAGGAAGAGATGGCTTCACGATTTGAAATAGAGAAAAGAGAGAGCATGTGTGCCTTCTCCTCAGGTAAGAGCAACCACTATACAATATTGCAAACCCACCTTTTTTATTTAGAGAATTTAAATTAGTTTTAAAACATCAATCCAATATGTTTTTGTCATTTTGGAATTTGGCATAGGTCTTCGTACTGAGAAAGAATTTTTAAAACAGGCAACTGAACAAAATTTGTAAGTGAAAAATAGCACCAGACTCAGGGAAGCATTTTCTTTGGCTTCTGGTACTAAAATCACTACTAATAAACTTTGTGAATATGAATAAATCACTTCACATATGAGTGTATCTTTTATTCTTTAAGATGAAGAAATTAAGCTTATAAAGCTACAAGATACTTCTAGCTTTAAATTTTTATGATTTGTGAAAGAAGTTATTTATTAAATTAGCAAGAACAACCTAAATCATTATGTTTAACTTTTATCTATGTACAGTCTGTCAGATTTAATATATAACCTAGGTCGTCTGAAAAAGAAAATGTTCAAAAACTGTCTCCAAATATATTTTGACAATAAAAGAGTTGGGAGAAAGTGTGTGTCTTTTATAAATGGAGGTTGGGTGTTGGCTTGTTTTTCCTTGAGGGGATGTTTTTGTTTCTTTTTATGCCTAAAGGTGTGGAGTTGTCATAAAAACTATTTTGTTAAAACTCATCAACTGTTCAACAGGATGGATCCACAAAGACTTAGGGGGAATGCAGGAAGCATTATAAAAATGCCAACTCACAGGACCTCTTTGTTTCATCATGTTGTACAACATTAATATTTAATAAAAATATTCAAAGTACTAAATTGTATTGTTATTATCACCTTAAAGATTATCCAAAACAGTGTTCTACCTTGAGTAGTATTGATTGACTGACTGATTTTGGTACGAGGGATTGAATCAAGGGATGCTTAAACACTGAGCCAGCCCTTTTTATTTTTTATTTTGAGACAGGCTCTTGCTAAGTTGCTCAAGGCCTTACCTAGTTTTGAGGCTAGCTTTGAACTCATGATCCTCCTGTTTCAGCCTCCTGAGTATGAACATATATTAAGGAGAACCTAAAATTTATAAATTGGGGTGGGGACATAGAGAAAGTGTGGTCTATCAAAGAAAGAATGAAAAGCATGCAAAATTCAACTATGAATGTTTGCTTTGTAATGGAAAATCTTCTTTTACTACATTCAATTTACTGGTAAGTACTTTTTATTGTTTTAAGATTTCATTTTGGTTGATATTGATTACTCAGTGACATAGAACTATTTTTCTTATTTTACTTTTATGGCTAAAATGAATTTTAATGTATCCTGTTTCTGAAAAGCTTTCAATGACTTTTAAAATTATTTCAGATGATGAAGAAGTTACACCAGCAAGAGATGTCTCTCGTCACTTTGAGGATACTAGTTATGGCTATAAGGATTTCTCTAGACATGGGATGCATGTTCCAACATTTCGTGTCCAGGTAAAATTATAGCTTGTATGCATGTGAGTGATTAGAAATATCTTAATGTGACTTAAAAGAGCAACCCTAGATTTAAGAAGTGTACTAAGTACTTTGCAAGCAGTATCTCATGAACAACAGTAGCTATATCCTCTAGTTCCAGAATAAAAGTTGAGAATCATCAATTAGCAAATACTTATTCTGTACTCTAATTTTATAAGACTACGTCTAGTTCATCAGTAGAGTCATAATGTAATTTAAGTGTGTCATATATTATTGCTTAAATATTTAATTTAGATAGGTAAATATGTAATTCAGACTGCACGTTGATACTCCCAATTTTCCCAGTCATTACTAGGGGCCAGTGTTATATAATAACGTTCTGCCAGAATTATGAAAGCACTATGATTTTGTTTCTTTGCCTGAGAAAATAGGATATATGGTTAAAGGGACAAAACTTAGGCACAAAGAAGAGTTAAAAAATTTGTACCTGATAGTTAAACTGTGTCATTAAATATAATAGGTTAGAAATTGAAGAGAAAAAAAAAAGAAGAAATTGAAGAGATCACTGCAGGCTGGAAATTTTATGAAGAGACATTAGAATTTGAAGGATTTGTTTGGCCAAAAACAAGGGCAGCTAGGGGATAGCTCAGTGGCAGAGTTCTTGCCTACCATGTGCAAGGCCCTGGATTCAGTCCCCAGCACAAAAAAAAAAAAAAAAAAGAAAAAAAGGGGGGAGAGGGGGCCTTGGGCATTGTAACCAGAGAAGAGTAAGAAATAATTGAGCTTAGGTTTAGGTATATAGAGTAAGGAAAGGAATCATAAAGAGACTGAACTACTGTGAGCTTCAGCAGTGATTTGAACTTCTAGTGGGAAATTAAAATTGATCAGCTATGCCTTAAATGACAAAGCAGTTTATAGTAGATTAAATGGGGGTTGTAGGTTTTGACCAGAGTGATGGCATGGTATCAACATAGAAGTAATAGGGGCTTATTAAGTTAAAGGTAAAAATAAAGGTAAGGAGATTTTACTAGAGACTCAGTTAATAAGGCTAAAAGACTCAAAGGTAGAAGGAATCAGTGATGGACCTGGTAAATTAGAAATTCACAAAATTAGCCAGGCAGCTACCGAGAGACTGAGGCAGGAGGATCACAAATTTGAGGCCAGCATGGGCACTTAAATCCTGTCTCAAAATAAAAAGAGCTGGGGAATGTACTTCAGTGATAAAGCACTTTCCTAGCTGGATTTAATCCCCAGTGATGCAAAAGAAAGAAATTCCTAAAATTTGAAGACCAGTTGGGTGGCCGTAGTAATGGGAAATGAAAGAGAACTCTCAAGCTGGGTTGTCTCTGGGGCTGAGTGAAAAGTCAGAAAGAGAAAGCTGGAAATCAGTGCCTATATATAAGGGAACAAGACTCTCTTGGTTCTTACCTTGCTGAGTTAGAAAACAGCCTCTTGAATGCTACAGTATGGAAATTGAAAACCTTAGACGGGAAGTGAAGCTCAGAGATAGGGATGAAGACAGTAGATTGCAGCTACCAGCAGTCTCAGCATACTACAGAGTTGTATTTGGCTAGATTTTAATTATTCGTGTTTGTTCTATTCTCTATGTTTAGGACTATTGCTGGGAAGACCATGGTTATTCATTGGTAAATCGCCTTTATCCAGATGTGGGACAGTTGATTGATGAAAAATTTCACATTGCTTACAATCTTACTTATAATACAATGGCAATGCACAAAGACGTTGATACCTCAATGCTTAGGCGGGCTATTTGGAACTATATTCACTGCATGTTTGGAATACGGTTAGTCTGTTTTCTTGTATTTGTAAGGAGTATTTCCCTCTAGGCTAAATTATTCAGGTGCTTAGAGCACACACAGGCACACAGGCACATACACTCATAACCATTCTCTCATCCAGTAACTTTTTTTTACATCCTGTGCTTCAGAGAACCACTTTATTGCAGCTTAGTTTTTCCTCTCTCTTCTAGCTAGGCAGGGGGGAGAGTTTGGAGACATTGACAAGAGTTAAATGACAGCTGCCTCCAAGAAAAGGGGAGGCAAGCAAGCTGATCCCAGAACATAGATGAAAAGAGGCAGAGTTTGTCACTGAGCATCTTTGTCTTTCTCTGTGTCCTCTTCTGTGTCCTGTCACACTCATATTGTTACCTTTGGACAGCTCAGTACCTTTGTATTGCCCCTCCAACTGTTGTCAAGTTCCTTCTGAAGAGGTACTCCTGTAATACTTCATCGTAATTGAAAACTCATGTCCTTACTGTTAGGTTTTCAGCATTGTGGTGTGTACAAAATGCAGCCTCTCTCACACAAACTGCTTGCTGCATTGCTTTCTGGTTATTTTAGCTACAAAATCAACTTTCTCTTGCTATTCATTTTATCAGTGACTCTGGTCAAAACCTACAGACCCTTTTTAATTTATTTTTAAACTGCTTGGGCATTTAAGACACATATGATGAATTTTAAATTAATTTCTGCTAATCAGTGGCCAGATTTGACTTTGGTCTCCTGAATGGCTATAGGACAAGCTTTGTCAAGAACTTTCTCCCTTTTCCACTGAAAACCCAATAGGCAAGTTCAGTGCCTTTGTGACTTGGAATCCAAATAGGAAAAAGCAGATAGTAGTGCATGCAACCATCTTGCCTTAAAGTAAGCCAGCCTCTCCTAAGTATAGACACTGTGAGACCATGTGTAGACCACCCTTCCTGCTCCACCCCCCTCTGTCACCTTTTTTCTCATCTGACCCCAGAAATTTTTACACAAGTGAATTGCAATTTTTATAAAATATAATTGTTCCCAAAATGGCCTAATTGATTAATTTTTTAAACTTCAGCAGTTTTTCTAAGCTCTGTTCTCAGAATTGGTTCCCCACAGTATAAATGCTTATTCATGATTATGAATATATCCTTTTATTTGGACCCAGTGCTATAGTGTTAATATTCTCAACTTTCAGGAATGATTTACTTGGGTACTAAGTTCTTTACTTTTTACCTTCATACTTACCCATTCACCCCCAAGTAAACAGTGTAAAGCTATCTCATTTAAGAAAACTGCTGCCTAAAGAAAGAGGGGAGAAGAATATACCATTTAGCTGGGCATAATGGCACATACCTGTAATCTCAGCTACTCCAGAGGCTGAGTCAGGTGGATTGCAATTTTGAAACCAGACTTGGCAACTTAGTAAGACCATGTCTTTAAAAAAAAAAAAAAAAAAAAAAAAAAAGCTCTCTATGTAGCTCAGTGGTAAAACACC
Organism: Sciurus vulgaris; assembly: GCF_902686455.1. Lineage (NCBI taxonomy): Eukaryota > Metazoa > Chordata > Mammalia > Rodentia > Sciuridae > Sciurus > Sciurus vulgaris. The sequence goes on from NC_136467.1 coordinate 55,746,647, forward strand.
CCTGGGTTCCATTCCCAGTACCACAAAAAATAAAGAATATAGCATTTACTATTGATGTGTGTACTTCTGTAAAAAGACCATAGACTATCAGTTGAAAATATTGTTAATTCTTTTAACAGATATGATGACTATGACTATGGTGAAATTAACCAGCTATTGGATCGTAGCTTTAAAGTTTATATCAAAACTGTTGTTTGCACTCCTGAAAAGGTTACCAAAAGAATGTATGATAGCTTCTGGAGGCAGTTCAAGCACTCTGAGAAGGTATGTACCTGTTGTGGCTTTTTGCTCTGTAACAGCAGTGTTCTTACTCTCTCTCACATAACCTAATAGTTCTGAAGCCCTCTCCCTTGCTTCTACCAACTCAAAGAACAACATTCCGGGACAGCTGTCTCAGGTTCCCCCTGCACGGGAGACCCATGATGGTGACAGATAAAAGAATAAAGACACGAAGACAGGTGGGCTGCCCATTCTCAGACGTGCTGGAATAGCTGTCACCACTTAGGAGAAAGAAGACTATTTTGCATGAGCTCTTTTTAATTGTGTATAGGTAGAAATGTGATTTCTCTTTGAAACATCTTTATAGAAATTAATGATTTGGCAGGGAATATTGGTATTCTGATAGAGTAGTATCTAGAGTTTTTGAACTACAACAAACATCCAAGAAAAGAAGTATGATCAAATATAGATGAAAGCTCAAAACATCTATCTAAAAAGAACAGCAGATAGCTTTTGTTTTGAGAAATTGATATTCTGTTCTACAAACCTAAGGCTTCTAAGTTGTTTGGTAATATATAGAAAATGTACAGTTAGCCCTGGACATCTGTGGATTCCACATCTGTGGATTCAGCCAGTTGTGCAAACATTAAAAAAAAATTGCATTGTATTGAATATGTACAGACTTTTCTTATTATTTCTTATACAGTACAGTAACTGTTTACATAGCATTTACATTTTATTGTAAGCAATATAGAGATGATTTGCAGTATACAGGAGGTTATATGCAAATATTGTGCCATTTTATATGAGGAACTTGAGTATCTAAGGACTTTGGTATCCAAAGGAAGTCCTGAAACCAATATCCGATGGGTAACAGGGGACAACTGTACTGACTTAGGTATTTGGTTATTAGAATCACTGAAAAACTATGAATGTTTATAATACTCCCTTATATGATGTTGTATTTTATATTCAGGTTCATGTTAATCTGCTTCTTATAGAAGCTAGGATGCAAGCAGAACTCTTGTACGCTCTGAGAGCCATTACCCGCTATATGACCTGATGCCTTTCCTCCATTAAAGATGATTCTGGAATAATCAGCAAATATAGTCTACAAGGGGAAGGTACCAAGCCCCAGGACCAATGGTAGATAAAAGAATTCAAGAAATCCATTGTGCCATAATTCCTTTAGTTTCTGCTATTTTTCTGTGGAAAACCACTGCTGGCACGAGCAGTGAATGCTTGGCAGCCTCAAGGTTAGAGCTGTGAAGAAGGGCTGCTGTTCAGTGTTTCACTCTTTGACAGAACACGATGCTGTATGACTTTTAATACAGCGAACAGTAACTCTCCAAATGCTGTTGCTTATGTTAAATAATGAGAATCGGAGCATGCAAAGATTGGAACCTGGATAATAACTTAAGATTTATACATAAAGAATTTTAGAAGACCTTGGTGCTGCTATCCCGGCTGGTGGAATGAAAGGTGGCTGTTCCAGTTAAGCTATTAGTGATTAAAGTGAACGCTGCTACTGTCTGAGCCTACATACATAATTTGTGTGGTTTCAAATTAAACTCGCATACATGTTAATTTTTTTGCATCTAAAAAGCCTAGAATTATTACAGCTCAGCAAAGACCATTTTGAGGGTAACAGTTCATTTCTTTCATTATAGTTTTTTTAATTCAGTTATTGGATGATCTAAAATCACTATGGCATTCTTAAAAGATTTTCTTCAAAAAGCAATCTTAAATGAAAGTATGTGAATTTTAAGAAAAACTGGCTGTCGTTGATGTGCTCTCTCAAGATTCTCCAACACTGGAGGGCAGCCGGCTTTGTGCAGTATTTTCGTTTCCAGCAGCAAAGTTGTGGGATGTTGCTGTAGACCGCTGCGCAGTCCATCCTCGTGCTCCTGCCCACCTGATGGCCCCTGCTCTAAGGGTTGTGCAGCTCCTTTAATAATAAAGCTGGAAAATATTTTTAGTCAGGTTATCAAATTTGCTTTACAAAAATGTTAACTTTGTTTGAAATACAAACAGGTTTGAAAAAGATGTATTAAGTACTTTGTATTCTGGAAGCGTGAATTGCTTTTGAAGTCTGTCAGTATTATTGATATTTTTCAATAAAGAATAATTTTCTCCAATCTTATTTGCTATCTGAATCTCTTGTAATTTTATAGTTAGTTATTTACTGTCAAAAATCAAGTACATTCACACTTAGTGTTACAATCAGGTGAGAGACTAAATAGCAAAAGTCTTGAACTCATTTTGAAGATACAAAGAGGAGTAGACCTTCTGTCAGGGCTTATCTAAGAGTATTTTTATCTTGAAAATGACTGGGTCTGATACCATGCCTGTTATTCATCAAAACATTCAAGTTCCATCTAGAGTCCACAGGGGTACAGGGTCAGGTGGAGGTAGTGGGTGGGGAAACAATTCTAAATAGCAGTATACCTGCCCTCAAGGAGACTGTCTTATTCTGTTTTCTGTTACTATAGCAAAACACATGACTGGGTAGGTTATTTTGGGGAGCGGGGTGTTTGGTTGGGTTATTTTGGGGGGTTGGGTGTTTTTTTTTTTGGTACTAGGAATTGAACCCAAGGATGCTTCACCACTGAGCTACATCCCCAGTCTTTTTTATTTTTTATTTTGAGACAAAGTCTCAGTTGCTGAGGCTGGCCTCCAACTTGTGATTCACCTGCCTCAGCCTCCCAACTGAGGTATTGCTGGTATTAACAACTGTTCACCATCAGGCCCAACTGACACTGGGTAATTTATGAAGGAAAGGTGTTATTTTGCCTCATGGTTCTACAGGCTGGAAAGACCAAATGGGTGGCTACATTTAGTGAGGGCCATATGCTGCTTCATCTCATGGTAGGAAAACAAGGGGAAGCAGGCACCTGTGAGAGAGAAAAGGGCACTAAACTTCTGTGTTAGCTAAAAAAACTTCTGCATAGAAAGCATTCATCTGTTCATAGGGCTCCATCCCAGTGAACCAAAAACCTCCCACTAAGCCCCACCTCCCAACACCGCCACATTGCGGAATAAGATTACAACACAAACTGTCAGAGGACACACTCAACAGACTCCCTTGTGAGAAGACTATCACCATAGAAAAAATTATCTTCTACATATTTTATATTTAAAGATAGGTACAAGTCTGTTTCTGGTTAGCTAACCACATATATTCCTAAATTTGCACCATGCCTTTGCCCTCCCTTGCTGTTTTATTACACCATAGCAATATTAGGTGAGTCCAACAAGAAGGGTTGTACTAGATAAATTTCACTCATCCACTGTTATTCACATCCTGTCTTGAAAATATAAAATTTCTAGTAGATTCTAATTAACAGTTATCACAAAGCAAGATCAGCAAGAATGCATTAACTGAGTACAATGAAGTTTATAATTGCTTAGAAATAAACTGAAACTAAAATTTTAGTGAGTAAAAATATATTTAGACCTATAGTAATAAAAGTGCACATGATACAAAGTTGATGTTTCAATGTTTCCCATTAACAGTTGCTTCCTATTATTGGAATATTCTCTCAAAACTAAACATACAATTTCTAATGTTACTATGTAATTTTTGAAATAGTTTCCAAAATAACTGGGGGAAGTAAAATACACAAGGGATACAAGAAAGCTTCTTCCACCAAAAGAAGAAAAAAAATTTTTTTCTAAAATTATCATGAAAAGACTTCTGGTTGAGGTTCCCAGGATTCAATTTAAAAAATTTTTTTTTCTTTTTTGTACCTGGGATTGAACCCAAAGGTGTTCAACCACTGAGCCACATTCCCAACCTTTTTAATTTTTTGAGACAGGGTTTCACTAGATTGCCTAGGATCTTGCTAAATTGCTCAGACTGGCCTCAAACTTGTGACCCACCTGCCTCAGCCTCCTAACTTGCTGTGATTTTTGGTGTGCACCAGACCTGGCCCAAGGATTCAATTTTTAAAATCATTTTTTGGCATAATTTAGGGAACTTTGTTATTAGGCAAAATTCAGTTAAGTATCTCATACTTTAAGAATTGAAACTAAATTCCAAACATTTCTGTATTCACAATTATTTAACTTCATATACAAGGTGGTAGTATTTTAAAAATTAAAGGCCAATTTGTCTAACAGCTTAGCTATTCTAAATTAGTTTTGATACAGACCATGTATAAATAAGATAAATTTTGTTGAATATTTTCTATCAAGAATACTATTCTTATTAACATATTTGTAAGTATGTGTGAATATCAATGGATAACAAGTTAAGGTAGATGGAGAGTGATATCACCAAGATGGTGGACTAGGGATCTTCTTGTCTTTCTTAATTCTTCCACAGGAACAGTGGGATTACAGGTGTGCACCACCACGTCTGGCAAGAATTGAATTTTTGAAAAGATCAACAAAATTGGCAAACCTTTAGTTACATAAAGGAGAAAAGAGATTCAAATAACTATAATTAGAAAGAGGAGCCAGGTGTGGTGGCCACATCTATAATCTCAGCTACTCTGCAGGCAGAGAAAAGAAGATTGCAGGTTCAAGGCCAACCTGAGCAATTTAGCCAGACCCAGTCTCAAAAATAAAAAGTAGACTGGGGATATAACTCAGCAGTAGAGCACCCCTGGGCTCAATGCCTAGTACGGCAAAAGTAAACAAAACAAAAAATTAAAAAACAGCAAACCTAAATGTGAGACCTAAACTAATAAAACTCTTAGAAGAAAATGGGGAAATTTTCATGACACTGGATTTGGTAGTAATTTTTCTTGGACATGACACCAAAAGCATATGCAACAAAATAAGAAACAGACAAATGGATTTATATTAGACTTTAAAACTTCTGACTTCTATGCAAAGGATACAATTAACAGAGTAAAAAACACAACGTATGGAATGGGAGAAAATACTTGCAAATAATATATCTAAGTTAATACCCAAAATATAGAGAGAACTACAACTGAACACCAACAATTAAAAAAAAAAAAACCCACAAATAACCCAATATAAAAATGGGCAAAGGTTTGAATAGACATTTCTCCAAAGATGATACCTAGATGACCAAAAAACAAAAAATATGAAAAGGTGCTGAATGTGACTAATTATAAGAGAAATACAAATCAATACCACAACGAGATATCACATCATGCCCATTAAGATGACTGCTATTAAAAAATAAAAGTGACCCCCCAAAAAAGCAGTATGGAGCTTCCTCAAAAAATTAAAAATGGAATTACTATATGAGCCAGCAATTCCACTTGCTAGGGATGGAATGTTTGTATCACATCAGAATTCACATGTTGAAACCCTAAGAAGTCTTTGGGAGGTAATTATGTCATGAGGGCAGCCCTCATGACTGGGATTTGTGTGTGTGTGTGTGTGTGTGTGTGTGTGTGTGTGTGTGTGTGTGTGTGTGAGAGAGAGAGAGAGAGATCTCATACCTACCACATGAGGATTCAGCTAGAAGGCATATCTGCAAATTGGGAAGAGGCCCTCAACCAGGAACTGAACTGACCTGCACTTGACCTTGGACTTCCCAAACTTAAGCACTATGAGGACTAGACTTCTGTTGTTAACCCACCCAAACCATAGCATTTTTGTTACTGCAGCCCAAACTAAGACACCACTTTATATATACAAGAGAACTGAAAGCAAAATCTCAAAGAAATATTCACAGCTACATTATTCACATTAGCCAGGATATGACAACCCAAATTTCCACCAGCAGATGGATGGGTGAACAAAAGGTGCTATATACATACAATGGAATACTATTCAGCCTTAATTTGAAAGGAAGGAAATGCTGGCATGTTAGTGAACACCTATAATCCCAACTACGTGGGAGGCTGAGGCTGGAGGATCACAAGCTCAAGTTTAGCCTGGGCAACTCAGCAAGACCCTGTCTCAAAATTAAAAAAGAAAAGAAAGAAAAAGGACTGGGGATGTAGCTCAGCAGTAAAGTGCAGCACCACCTGTCTCAATCCCTAGAATCTAAGTCTAAAAGAACAAAAAGGGGGGCAGGGAGAAAAATACTGTTACACACTATAACATGGATGAACCTTGAGGATGTTATATTAGGTGAAATAATCTAGTCACAAAAAGTCACATTCCATATGGTTCCACTTATATGAGATATCTAAAGTAGTCTCGAGGGCTGGGGGGATAGCTCAGTCAGTAGAGTGCTTGCCTTGCAAGCGTGAGGCTCTGGGTTCGATTCCCCAGCACCGCCAAAAAAATAAATAAAGTAGTCAAACTCACAGACTCAGAAAGCAGAAAGGTGGGTGCAAGGAGAGGAAGAAGTGTGGGGAGGTTAACAAGTGGAGCATTTCAGTTTACAAAATGAAAAACTTCTAAAGATCTGTTGCAGAACAACATGAGTTTACTTAACAGTACTGAATCATACACTTAAAAGTGCTCTTCTGCTGTACTTAAGATGGTAGATTCTATGTTATGTGTTTTCCTTTAAAAAAAAAAAAAAAAAGCAAGTAAATAATTCCAAATGGCCCACCTTGCACAAGTCTGATGCAGGTGGATGGGCTTGGTGTGGAGGAGAGCAGGTCTAATGTACCCAGCAGGAGTTATTAGTTATGAATACTGAGGGAGAAGTACTTTTTGGGCATGGAAGAGTTTGTTTTTTTCTCACCAAAAGTAGAATATATAAAAGTGAATAACACAGACATGTCCTTAAATGTTTTGGAGAGATTAGCCCCTCAGGCCAAAGCTGATTTCATCTATCAAATTGAATCTATTAGCAGGTACTTATGGATTATGGACAAAGTGAATGTCCCTATGTGATCTTGCTGAGCCCTAACCAGCCCTAACCAGTTGATTCACCTTTGCAAAGTCTATTTGCTCCTGGAAATGTAGGATGTTCTAATAGGCTTGACAGCCCATCTACTCTGGGATGGCTGCCTTCATCCCATGCTTACTTTAAATGTGAGAGATAGCTGTTTTCTCCAACAGTAGTAACTTTACTTTTATTTCAAAATCTTCATTTGGCTAGTACTGCATAACAATAATAACCTCAACTTGTCTTTTAATCATTTATTCAAAGGCCAAATCTATCACACAAAGAATGGCGGACTAATTGCCATTATAATGTTGTAACTTTAGTGAGCACCTACTACAAATTGTGCAGTGAGCTGGGCAATTTGCCCACTTAATGGTCTGTTTTAAATTAAACCTTAACTAGATATTATTCTTATTTTCAAATATAAACCCAAGAAATTAAATTACTTGCCCAAGGTCCACACAGCTAGCAGGGGAGTGTAAGGATTTAAACGAGGCTGTCATAAACCTAGATCCTGCACTCAATCTAATCCATTACAGCAACTCTCTAGATATAAGCACTGTATAATCAAGTCATGTTTTTTTTTTTCAAATGAAAAGAGAAAATATTCTTTTTTCATCTATTTTACTTATTTAATAAAGAGTAAATGGTCCAAAGCAATATTCTCTGTTTTTCCTATTTATTCCTTCTCTTAATATGAGGACAGAAAAATACTGGTACCTAATCAGAAAATTTATTTTCAGACATAGTAATAATTCATACAAATGCTTATGTGACAATGTGTTTCATTCATGTTGACCACTATTCTTTTCAAAGACAAAATCTAATAGTCTTCATTGCCTAAGTCCATTTAACTTAATGAATGGATGAGCATTGAAATTCCAAAACTGTTAAATCAGGATCTTACAATTAGCACTAAATTTTTTAATAGAGAATAAAAAATCATTTACTTAAAAATGCATATATTTTCATCTCATATTTCTCATAGCAGAAAATATAACATATATGAATTTTTTTAGAATACCTAACCAAGAGGAAATGCTTATTTCTTTTTTTTAAATATTCAGGCTACTCACTAAAATTGGTACTTAAAAAAATGTTCAGTATTTGTTAATACTGAGCAATGTTCACATTTGTTACCATGCCTTAAGAATGAGAGAGACCTGACTTCCTGTTTCCATTGTTAATAATCTGTGTCGTGTTAGAGAGAGGGAACAGGCAGGGGCTCCAGGAAGGTGTGGTGACTCTGAATTCGGTTTAGAAGCTGCTGTGCCACGGGTTTGAATTCTGTCTCCCAGTGGAGCTTGTGGTAGTTTTTCAGGTCTTGGTCAAAACTGCCATCCAATGCTAGTTCTTCATCTGTATCAGAAAAATAGAATTAGAGCAATTATTTGAAAAGAGTTGAATTTTCGATGACATGAGTTAAGCTTATCTTGGGTTACCTTTAACAACAACATGACACTCGGTAGGATTTGGGGATTAAGAGGCTTTTTTGTTTGTCTGTTTGTTTTTTAGGACAGGATCTAAAACACCCTTGTTGCCCAAGCATATAGTGAACTCCTGGGCTCAAGTGCTCTCCCACCTTAGCCTGCAAAACAGCTGGAACCACAGGTGTGCACCACTGCATTCGGCAGAAAAGGCTTTTTTTAATGGGAGACATTCCTTACTCTCCTTTGTTCTTTACCAATATTTTAAAAAAGTATATTTTAGTCTCAATTTAAATGGGCAATAATTTTCTTTTTTTAATTTTTTTTTTTTTTTTTTTTTTTAGTTGTAGATGGACACAGTATCTTTATTTTTATTTATTTTTATGTGGTGCTGAGGATCGAACCCAGGGCCTCACATGTGCTAGGCAAGCGTTCTACCACTGAGCTATAGCCCCAGCCTGGGCAATAATTTTCTAAAAAAGAATAGACTGAATCGAGCTCTTCTTAACTAATCTCTTGCTTTTTATATATAAATTTGCATCCAAAAATCAGATCACAATTTATCAGAATAAACAAACTATTGAAGGTTTTCTTCCTTACATGCACACTAGAAAAGTTAATTACTTCAATAATTGACAGATATAAAACGAGTCAGGAAATCTGTTAGGAAAGTAGGACAGTTGAAGTTGACACTTTGAACTTTTATGAAGGGCCATAGTGCACACCTATAATCATAGTGACTCGAGAGGCTGAGGCAGGAGGGTCATGAGTTCAACAAGGCCAGGCTTAGCAACTTAGCAAGACTATGTTAGGGTTGGGGGTATATCTCAGTGGTAAAAGCGCCCCTGGGTTCAATTCCTGGTACCAGAATAATAATAATAATAATAATAGTAGTAGTAGTAGTAATGGCAATAGTAATAATAAATAAAACTTTACTGAAGGGCTGGGGATGGAAGTCAGTAATAAAGCATTTGCCTAGCAACTGTGAGACCCCAGGTCCGATCCTCAGCACAGCAAAAAGAAACATTACAGAAAATTATAACTTTGTTGAACTTAAAAGCAGCTGTGTATGCTTCTTTTAAAAACAATCCATCCCTACACTCTCCAATAACTGGAAACTGGGGTACTTTAAGTATTACAGTCCCAAGTAAGACCATGGATAATGCAGAAAACATAAGATGCAAAATTACAACTTTATTCTTAAGGCAAAGGCACCCTGAATTCTGTGAACACGGTAAGTAGAGCCAAGCCAAGGAGGAAGGTGAGTGACCACTGAGGATTCTGTGCTGGCTTTCTACCAGTTTCACTTGTTTATGTCAGGGCTCACCTCACAGCCCAGGTAACAGGCTTCAGGAAAGAGCATTGACCTGCCAGTCAAGATGGGCTCTGCCACTTCCTAGGTCTGCGGCCTCGGGCAGATTTCTTAAATGACAACCAAGTTCCAAAAGGACCACAATGTTGCTACTTGCACAACTGGCAAATGCTTTTTTCATAGGGCCGATTAAAATCCTATTGTAAAATCCTTCATCACTGTTTACATCAGATTTTCTACCCTGCATATCTGCATACACTGGATGTGTACTTTGGCACTGTGGGTACGAGTGCCACCACCCAGCGTAAGATAAGGGAGTGTAGATCCCAGTTCACACCTTCCTCTCCTCCCTCACTACCAAGTGGACGGCTATGCAGCAGAGATAAGTTCCAGGCAGACACAAACACTCAGCAAGGCACTCCATGGAGACCCTGTGAGCACACCTGGCTCTCCCCATGAGATAACCAGGGTCTGGAGGTGGGGGAGGTTTGGGGGGTGCAGACAGCGATGGCTTCACAGCCTTCCAGTGTGGCTATTTCCTAACAAGGAGAATCTGCTAGACGCTGCCTGACTTCGGATGTCTAGATCATCTTCCTGTGCATTCTTTGCTAGATTTTCTGAGCACTAAACTTTGGTTAAGAAAGTAATACTCTTGTTTTAGGCCCTTCTTTCCCAAGCGACTTAGGGATGAGCAGTGTGGCCCAAGAACTTGGCAGTCCCTTCCTCTGCCCAAGGCTTTGCTTGGATTTGGTAGTTTTTGGTGAAATCTGTTTTTGGATTGCTGTTGTTGTTCGTTTAGTTTTTTGTTTGTTTGTTGTACAGTGCTGAGGATTGAACCCAGGGGTTCTCTGCCACTAAGTGACGTCCCCAAACTTTTTATTCCTTGATTTGAGACAGGCTTCACTAAATTGTCTAGACTGGCCTCTAATTTCCAATCCTCCTACCTTTGCCTCCCAAAACTGGATTACAGGCACAACTGCTAGGTGTGCACCTAGTAGTTTCTTTTCTGTTTTTGTTTTGTTTTGTTTTTTCTTTAATCTAATGTTAAGACTGTTACTTTTCTTGAGGTCCAACCTATACAGAAATCAATTACTCCATACTCAGATCATCTTTCTTATAAATTGGGTTAGACAAGATAATAAGTTCAGCCAATAGCTACAAGTAAGAGAAATGCAGTCTGGGAGCTGGTGTTGTGACTCAGTGGTGGAGTGCTTGCCTGGCATGTGTGGGGTACTGGGTTCAATCCTTAGTACCACATAGAAATAAATAAATAAATAAAATCATAGTGTCCACCTCAACTAAATTTTTTTTAAAAAGAGAAATGCAGTCTGAAGTTTCAAATACAGCAAATATATAAAAAAGTATCATATTGGATATTAAAATTTTGAACCTGTACTGCAAAGAGTGGCAGAATCTGACAAAAGAAATGCAGATCTATGATTTTCAAATGTACTGTGATTCACAGTTAAGAAATAACCTTTTACATCATGACTACATACATACATTTAGATATTTACATATAAATAAACAAATGGTAAGAATACTTACCCTTTCTACATAAAATATATTCTAATATTTTCTTTCTTTACTACTTCATTGTTTAGGTTGGTTACAACCAGCAAAGTTAATTCTATAACTCAACGTGAAAAAGCACTGATTCAGAAAAACAATCATTTTTAAGTTTTCTTTGTGCACTGCACATTTCAAAATACTAAAATTTGGGTAAAGGTATTAATATCAAAAGACTCAAAGTAGCTGGGCTCAATGGTGCACACCAGCAACTCAGGAGGCTGAGACAGGAGGATTGCAAGTTAGGAGGCCTGCAACTTAGACACTCAACAACTTAGGGAGGTCCTGTCTTTAAAGAATTTTTTTTTTAATTGAAAAGGGCTGGGAAGGTCACTCAGCGGTAAAGCATCCCTGGATTCAATCCCCAGTACCAAAAAAGAGGCTCAAAACAATAAAACTGCCAGTGATCGTTGTAACACAATTATCATCACAGTTCAAGTGTCCTACTGCATAAATGAAATTCCCCTATTCCTCGTTCGCTTCACAGCACAGGTACTGGTTTGAGGGATCTGTTGCTGCCCTGCTCAGTCTCTTATAAGAGCACCTGACAGCTCTTAGGCACAGACCCAACAATGTGATCCTCCAACTGGAATACTGGGTCCCACTCTATGCTTGTCACACAACCTGAGTGCCAGTTCCATGCACCTTATAAGGAGCACACAATAACCCAGGGTTCTTTATATTGCAGCAATAAACCCATCTCCAATTGCCAACTTCCTTAGAGGAACTTGTAGTGTTCTAGAGAGCAAGGGTCCATCACTTAGCATGTCCAGATAAACACCCAACAACGAGTTTAGAAGAAGTAGTTGCAGTTTACCAGAAAGTTTTAGAGGATGTACTTTTTAAGAAGCCTCCTTTCAGAACTACTATCAACACCTCAACCATTGTTGAAGATCATTACCCCCCCCCCCCCAGTCACACAGCAAGAAAGTTAGATAACTACTATTACTGTATCAATTGCCTTGCCATTATTTTCAAAACAGCACACATACTTCCACAAAGCCCTTTGTGATTTAACAAGTTTGTCCTGTTTTCAAAATAGCCTGGTTTTGGAGCTATCTTTGCAAAAGAATTGAAATTCAATTCTCTCACTCCATCCCATTTCACTTGCTACTGTCCAACTAGCCAGACGCAGCCATGACCCTGTTAGAAGTAAGGGTCTGAGGGCCCTCCCCGCAGAGAAGAGTCAAAAAGCAGCATAGACCACACAGCTCCCAGGGCCCAGGTTCATCATTCATAAAGAAGAGCTCTTGGTCACTTGAGAAATGTCATGCTTGGTCCTGGTGACTTGGCTCCCTGATCAAACTGTGGTTATTTTTGTTATCCGTGCAGTCTCCGTCCATGGGAGGGGTGGAGTCAGAGTGCACTGTGTAATAGAACAGCAGAAAAACACAGGCCACGTGTTTGTCCTCTCAGGAAAAGTCCTGGCTTCACTCTAGTATAAACTTAGGTAAGTCACCTAACCCTTGCAGACTGACTTTCCTCATCTGTCACTTAGCAAACCTCAGAAACATCTTGTGAGGACAGAGTGAGCATGCTTTTAAAAGCACATAGCACTGTAAGTGCTGGGGGTGTCCCCCCGTGGTAAAGCACTTGCCTAGTGTGCACAAGGTCCTGGGTTCCATCCCCAATACTTAAATAGAACCCCAACCCTCCCCACAAAAACCAAAAGCCTAGAGCACTATTAAAACAAAGGTGCCACTCTTGCCAGGCAGTCCACAAACATTTATCAAGTACCTACTTCATATGAGGCAATATCCTTTCCCTAATGTGGTTCAGTTGGAATGAGGAAATAAACACATAACAAGAATACAGGAGAAACCACTAGGTTCATTAAATGCTCTAAAAGGAATACAGATTTCCCATGAGGAGATTGGCGGTGGGCCTCACGAGCTATTACAGCCTCCAAGAGCTGCACAGTCAGGCAAGGTACATGGCATGTGCAAAGGCCAGAGGCTGGAGAAACACAAGTAGGAGCCCAATGTGGCAGCAAGGTGAACTTGAAAAGAGAATGGGAGGCCAGAGGCAAGCTACCAGGAAGCCTCCAGGGACCCTGCCTGCTCCTGAGATGTTGGCCACGCCCACACCCTCTTCTGCTGGGTCTTCATGCCCTGGGGTCCCACCCCTGTTATTCACAGGTGATCACCCCAGACTGAAGGAACAAAGGAAGCCAAGATAGCCTGTCATGGAGGCAGCAGCCTTCACACCACGGGAGGGTGACTCACCGAGCCAGTCCCATCTCCGAGTGGGAGAAAGAAAAGTGTGCCAACCACAGAGGCGACACAGGAGACACATACAAGTGCAGCCGTGACCAAGCAGGGGTCGAGAGGGAGCAAGGGGAGGGGAAGGGAGCCTTTTCCATCACCGCAGAGAGAGAGCAGAGCTGGGTCTCCAGAAAGGGGGCGCTGCCACTGCAGGGCCTCTGGGGACTCTGGCCCCTGAGAGCTTCTCCTGGAAGCTTAGGCAGTATCTTGTTTCCTGGCTTCCTTCTCCCTGTGTACCCTTCCTTAGCGCCTCCTTCACCAACCTGGCTGTGTATCAGACTTGCCTACGGATCCCCCCCCCCCACACTAGGGATTTAATATAGGGGCGCTTAACCACTGAGCCACATCCCCAGTCCTTTTTAGTTTTTATTTGGGGACAAGGTCTCACTAAGTTGCTTAGGGCCTAGTTAAATTTCTGAGGCTGGCCTTGAACTTGTGATCCTCCTTTCTCAGCCTCCCAAGTCACTGGGATTACAGGTGTGCACCACCACACTGGCTCACTTGTGGAACTTTTTATAAACCAGATTCTCAGTCTCACCCCAGAGCGCTAAAGCAGAAATCCCAGGTGGTTTCTGTACTTCACAGCTGATTTCAATGTTCTGTCCCCATTGAGAACTGAATTAAGGCAACCTGAGCATGCACTTCTGCTTCCTGCAACCTGAGTTTAACCTTCACAGAGCAGATTGTGAATCTCTATCACTTAAGAGCTCACACTTTTCTTATTCTATATTTTAAAAACACACAAAATTGTATTTACCTGGAAAAGCAAACTTCACAACAGCCTAGCAAACCTGTTTGATTATTTGAAATAACACTGGGGTCTTGGTTCCTGTTCAGTAATATATTGTTATAACACTTAGCAGCACTTTGGCCATCTTTTGAGGACTTGCTACGTGTCAGACATGGTATTAGGCTCTTGGTATACATCTGCTCATTTACCACCCTAACAACCCTACATGAATCATCCCCAGGTTAGTGGTGACAAAATGTAAATTCAGAGCTGCAAAACCAAGCTTTAAATATCTGTAAAGGACAAAGACATGAACTCAGAACTGTCTGACTACAGGCCTTCTGAATCTTTCCACTGTACTCTCAGGATACTTGTTTGAGCCTTAAAACTAACTCCCTGGGGTAGGCAGGCATTATCATCTTCCCATTTTAGGGATGGAAAGACAAGCTGTGGGAAATCTTCTTGCCTAAATCAGCCCAACATCAGACAGGAAGATTTGAACCCGCTGCTTCTGACTCACACTGAGCCTTTCCACACGGCCTTGCAGACCCGGCACAGTGGCTGGGCAAGGATGGGTATGGTTCCTGCACATGGGGAAAAGATCGCTGAAAGCACTCAACTCGTTTGAGGCTAAGGAAGGGTGCACAGGGAGAAGGAAGCCAGGAAAACAAGATATTGCCTAAACCTCCGGGAGAAGCTCTTGGGAGCCAGAGTCTTCAGAGACCCAAGTCATTGTTTCTAGACCTAACTCAGGATGAAAAAAAAAATTATCCTAAAAATAAAAAAGGTTTAAATATAAGAAACGAACCTCTTTGATTTGTAAACTTTCAGTCTCTACTTTTCACATCCATGGACCCCACTGTAACACCAAAATAGTTTTACAGACCTTCCCCACAAGATACTTTTTAATATAGTTGCTAGTTAAAATGTATAGATTTAAAAGCATGACAATTCAGAGTAGCTTCTTTTATCATATTTTCTCAATTACATCAGTGTTTGTATACTTTTAAATAACAGAGATACGTTTTTGTTGAGGTCATATATATATAATTTATGTTGAGATCATAAATATATATATACACACACGCACACATATATATGTACATGTGTTTGTGTGTGTGTGTTTGTGGGAATGCTGAGGATTGGACCCAGGGGTGCTTTACCACTGAGACACATCCCTAGCCCTTTGTATTTTTTGAGACAAGTTCTGGCTAAGTTGCTTAGGGCTCACTAAGTTGCTGAGGCTGGTCTTGAACTTTCAATCCTCTTGCCTCAGTTCCCAAGCTGCTGGGTTTACAGGCATGTACCACCATGCCCGTTCTATGCTGAGTTCTTATATTTATGCAGCCTATAGGAAAAAAATTGAAAGTCCACAGAAGAAATCATGACAGGATTCAAGGAGTTAAAAATCCTTCTGTACCATTTGTAAATAACAGCCTCGTCCAGGTATTTCCAAATTATAATAATCTTTACCGTTCTCTTGTTGTTTATAGAAAAACAGCCACCCAAATACATACCAATCGCTGCCCATACAGGTCACAAAAAACATTTTTCTTACCTCATGTTGATAAAACTCAGATTCACTTACCTAAAAATGACGACAACAGGATTAGGAGTGTGTTGGTATCTTCATCTCCAAAGCACGATGAAGCATTTGTGATATTTTCACTGAAGTTCCATAAAGTTTTGCAAACCAAGCAGGCCAGCTGCCAATCAGTAGGACCAAAATCTCTTAAACAATCCACTAACCTGAGTTAATGAAAAATCAGATTGAGAATAGGGTCAGAAGATATTACCTATTTAAGTGGCCACAAAGTAATAATAATCCTTTTTCTTTTTTTCTTTTTTCTTTTTCTTTTTTTTGCAGCACTGGTGATTGAACCCAGGGCCTCACACATGCTAGGAAAGCACTGAGCTACAGCCCCAGTCCTTTTAATTTTTAACTTTGAGACAGGGTCTCACCAAACTGCCCAGGCCGAACTTGAATTTGAAATCCTCATGGCTCAATTTACAAGGTACTGGGATTACAGGCCACTGTGCCTGACAATAATCCACTCTGGATTTATTTCAAGTGTCCAGTGGAACCAAAATCCCCTCTTTAGGTCTAGCTTGGGGCTTCCAAATGTTGAAATACCTCTGCCCCAAGTGAAGGACAGGAGGCACCTATGCCTTTAGGAACACTGCGTCCTCTGAATTCGAGTCAGGATTCCATGCCTTGAAACTTACTTTTTAATGCCACCTCCTTCCTTGAGGATGACCCGCTTGTCTCTATCCACAGTGAGGTTTAGGAGAACACCACAGGCAGAAAAGCAAATGTCCTGATGCTTAGCGTCCAGCAGTGCAATCATGAATTTATGTACTGGGAGGGCAGAGAACAAAAGCACATAGGAGAGAGTGAGGGACCAGGGGTCCCAGCTGTATCTCCTTTTAACAACAGCACGGGGGTGGGGCATGGAGCACAGTGGGATGGCTCACAAAACCAGAACCCATTAGTGGGCTGACCCATTCTTCCTACCAGTCTTTTCTTTTTTTCTTTTTTTAAAAATGATGTTGGGCATCAAAGCCAGGCCTCATACATGCATGCTAGGCAAGGGCTGTACCACTGCCAGATTCTTAATTCCTCCTAAGTCTTTATTCATCTTCCAGCAGTGGGTTCTCCAACACTCACCACCCTGAAGCCTGCGTCCCAGCTCCCTGGCCCCAATACCACTTGCACTGACCCAGGAAGCAGCTCCCTGCCCCAGTTTTGATGGGCTTCCTGACAGTGGAGGTGGAAGAAAAAAACACGTGACAATTATTTCTACTTTGGGTTCTTCTGAAAAGACCTTTTTTTGATACTGGGGATTGAACCCAGGGGTTCTTATCCACTGAGCTACATCCACAACTCTTTTTGTATTTTATTTAGAGACAGGGTCTGGCTGAGTTGCTTAGGGCCTGGTTAAATTGCTGAGACCGGCTTTGAACTCGCCATCCTCCTGCCTCAGCCTCCTGAGCCACTGGGATGACAGGCATGTGCCACCATGCCCAGTCTGGAGATTTTGAACCTCCAGGAGCAAATCTTTAAATGGGCAGTCAGTTCCTGATGAGATGTTCCCTGAGGCCTACCCAGGCCCAACTGTAAGAGAAGATGCTCAGGCTGCTGGAAACCCACCTGTGACAAGGCAGGGCTTTCACTGTAGGGACATCTTAGAGCAGGGCAGGCTTTGGCCTCAGTGGATGTGTTCCCTTCTTCCTAGGAAATGAAACTGGGAACTGCTTGTCCTGTTTTCTGGTCCCCCGCGGGGGCTCGAAGGGTTTGGGGGAGAGTGGATCCGGGGTGTGCTATGCCTGCTCCTGTGGTACACCCAGGAGGTTCTGCTTTGTTCTGGCCTCAGCCCTACTGACCGTGCGGGGCAGTGAGCTTGACAAAGTCTACATCACATACACATGGACCCTGAAGACTTCAAAGAAGGCACACCAAATTGTTAGCAGTTATCTCTGGGGCAGTGACATATGGCAATGGGTGGCAGTTTGCAGCGGCTGCTGCTGTTGCTTTTCATAAAATTTGCATTAGCTAAATTTCCTACCATGAATATGGATAATTAGGTTTTTAAAATCATTCTTGCATGGAATATGTGAGACATACAAAGAGTATGGTTAGTATAAACACTTGGGTACATGCCACCCACCTAGTTTAAGAAATAGAACATTACATTCGAAACATGTTGTATACTATAAATATATATAATTCTTACTTATCAATTAAAATAAATAAAACATTATGGATCCAGCTTTATGTCTTTGGACATCTCATCTCCCCTCCAAAGGTAAATTATGTCTTAAATATGGAGTTTATCATTTCCAAACACTATATATGCTTTATACCATTATTACATGAATACATATACATAAGCGATACCCAAAATAGGTTTGCATGTTTTAAAACTTAGATTGGTGACATTATTCTCCATATATCCTATTGTCACTAGCTTTCTGCTCCTACATTATGTGTTTAAGTGATCTATATTGACACATGAATGTCTAACTCATTTATTTTAATTGCTATAGAACATTTTGTTATATGAGTACACATATTTATGCAACAAAATACATAAAATGTATTTATCCTCTTGGCTGCTGGTGGACATTTGGGTTGTTTCCACTTTTTGCAATTACAAGCAAAATGTAATAGACATTTAGGACATGAAGAAGATGACTCTAGAATCTGTCCCCATGGGCAGAAATGATGAGTGTAGATGACTTATTTCCATTAAACATACTTCCCTCCCCATGTCAGCACTCAAAGGCCACCCACGAGGGAGAGGGGAATGCGCATAGGTCCATCCCAGCATCCTGAGCTGAGCACCTCACATGCAGGACACGTTATAGAGCTTTAAATATCTCAAAGCAGAAACAAGTATCACATTGTAATCATCTGAGCTCTGAAACACTTAGCTGATAATTGGCAGAAGTGCATGCTTGTGAATTTAAGTGTCATTAACTCACCATTGTTCTGCACAATGAAATCACAGATGTCATGGTCTTGGGAGAGATTTCCAAAAACACGCACAGCCTCCAGGATTCCATCCATGTTATTACTCACAAGAAGCTTTAAGAGCACTGAATTTGGTGACCAGAAAAATAAAATCAATTCATTTCAGTTTTAATTTAAAGGCTAATGGAGACTAATCTCATACTTAATACTGATAACTTAAAAATGATAATAAAATACAAATTTTAAGGAACTTCAGCAAGAACTAAGAAACTAATTTCCCCCCACCTTCTAATTTCTTAGAGTCAAGTCAGGTTCTAAGATATTTTTGGCGGATGTCAGAAAATAGTAATGCCTCCAGTTCTGTGTTGAGTTAACAAAATCAAAACTTTAAGGGCTCATCCAGTTATCCAAACCCAACTCTGAACCTTACATTGAGCAAGAGATAGTTTTTTGTCTTGGATTATGGAATCCTTCACTTGGTAGAAAGACAAATTGTTGATTGTTGCTGTAGTATTGATCACTAGCTCCTCACACTCATCAAGGGACTTGTATTCTGAAACAAAGTGAGGAGAGAGGAGTCAGGGACGCTGTGCATGGGGAGAAGCAAGGCCACAGAACTGCAGCAACAGGATCCAAGATGGCAGACTAGAGGGAGGCTGCATTCCTTGTCGCTTAGGATTCAAGTAGAGGAGATACTGTTTCTCTACGAGGCAGTCATCGCTGCCCACCAATCCCCCGCTATTTACTCCCATTTGTCCACTGTGATCACCTGCCTTTTGAGTACAGATCGCTCACTGACAGCTGCCTGTCATTCATCATTTGCCCGCCTCTTCCCTGCCCATCACCCGCCTTTCAACTACCCATTGCCCACCACCCGATGTCCACCCTCCAATAGTCTACCATTAGTCTATATACTGCCCATAGATCGCTATCGGATTGCCTGCTGCCCGCTGTTGCCTGGAAGTCCAGTGTTATAGTACCCACGAGTTTCATTACATGTGGTTGCTGCCATCTTGGGTCACCAGCCAGGGCCTGCAGGTTTGCTGCCAAGGCTGCCACCATCTCAGGGCATGGCCACCTCAGTTTGGGGACTCAGGCCAGGGCCTAGAGATACATGGGGTTACCTGCAGGTGAGGTTTCACCTGAGGTCTTTCTGCTTGGTGTGCTAGTGGCCACCATCTGGCTGCCTCTTTGCAGGGTCAATTCTTTGTGTGAGCACATCCCTGTTGGTTTCTCTGCAAGTTGAAAGGGCATTGGGACTGCAGCAAGACAGGGCCTGGGGAAGCGGAAGCCCAGGTCCATCAGAATGTAGCTGGGTTTTCATGGGCCAGTCTGGTTCTGGCAAGCTTATGGAAAGCCAGAGACTAGGGGCAGTTCCCTGTGGGGTGCACATGTTGGAGAAACTGGAGAAAACTGGGCTTTCTCCAGCTCAGTGAGTCCTTCAGTGTGCAGGGATGGAAGGGGCTAGCTACAATAGGTGGGAAGATTGGAAGAGAGTGTGAGGGCATCTTGCTATCAGCTCACCCACCCAACCCGTCTGACACCCACTGGACTGGAGCTAACATTAAGCTTCAGACAACCCCACCTATCAGTGGAGAAGGGAATCCGAGAAATTTTTTGAAAGCCAACAGAAGCAATCATTCAATTTTCCATTGAGACTTTCCTCCTTATTTTTTTTCCCATTTTTTGCCCTCTCTCTCACCTCTACCATCTTTCAATCCAAATATTTTTCATGCATCAATTTATTGAGGAATAGGATGTCTGATAGTATATTAGAGTTTTGTCGTATATTCTTATATTTTTACTTTTTTTTTTTAATCTGTATGTGTTTTTTTCTCCAACCTACCTGTGCCTTGGATTCTCTTTCTCGCTTCTCTCATACTAACAGTCAACCTCTATTAATTCCTCCCATGCTCTTACTAGAGAAGTTTACCTCTATCTTCTCTC
Organism: Sciurus vulgaris; assembly: GCF_902686455.1. Lineage (NCBI taxonomy): Eukaryota > Metazoa > Chordata > Mammalia > Rodentia > Sciuridae > Sciurus > Sciurus vulgaris. The sequence goes on from NC_136467.1 coordinate 55,767,361, forward strand.
TCTCTCCCTCATAAACATCACATCTTACACTACTTATGTTCTCTCAATGTCCATCATTTGAAATGATAAGCCTTTTTAGAAAACTTACTGTTTATATTGTAGACAATACTTGTAAACATCATTTCTGTCTATTGTGACAAAACTGTAAGTGCTTTAATGGGAGCCATTTGGTTTAAGGTGGTATGTTGTTTGCATTGTGTGCTATTAATATTGGTGTCCCCCTTAAAGGTGAGGTACTAGAAGCCTTCAGGCACACTATAAGACTACAGGGTAGAAGCTGTACTGCCTCAGCTCCATACCACTAGATGAGGGGACAAATAAACAACATGAAAAACAAGAAGACAAAGTGCTTCAATCAAACCAAGATGTTCCAACAACAGAATCCATAGACAAACAACACAGTAGAAGAAATGTCAGAGAAGGCATTTGGAAAACACATAGTTAGATTGATATTCAAAATAAAGGATAGTATTGGAGAGAAAATACAGGAAGTGAAAGAGCACTTCAATAAAGAGGCAGAGATTATAAAAGGAATCAGGCATAAATCCTCAAAATGAAGGAAACAATAAACCAAATTAAAAATTCAATGGAAAGTATCATCAACAGACTAGACCACTTGGGAGACAGAATCTCAGTCAATGAAGACAAAATATACACTCTTGATAAAGTTGACCACATAGAAAAGATGGTAAGAAACCATGAACAGAATTTCCAAGAAATATGGGATAACATGAAAAGACCAAATTTAAGATTTATTGGAATAGACTAAGATGTGGAGATACAAACCAAAGGAATGTACAATCTTTTCAATGACATAGTATCAGAAAACTCCCCAAATCTAAAGAATGAAATGGAAAATCAACTACAAGAGGCTTGGAGGACCCCAACTGTACAGCAGACCCATACCAAGGCACATTATAATGAGAATGACTAACACACATAATAAAAGATAGAATTTTAGAGGCTGCAAGAGAAAAAAATCAAATTACATATGGGGGAAACCAATTCTTATCTCAGCTGATTTCTCAACCCAGACACTCAATGCCAGAAAGTCCTGGAATAACATATATCAAGCTCTGAAAGTGAGTGGATGCCAACCAAGAATTTTATATCCAGCAAAATTAAGGTTCAGATTTGAAGATGAAATAAAAACCTTCCATGATAAACAAAAGTTAAAAGAATTCACAGCTAGAAAGCCTGCACTACAGAACATTTTCAGCAAAAAATTCCATGAGGTTGAAATGAAAAAAAAAGAAAAAGAAAAAGAAAAGAAAAGAAAACCAGCAAAGGGAGGAAAGTAAATCAAAGGAGAAAGTAAGTCAATTAAAAATCAAAAATAAACCAAAATGACTAGAAATGCAAATCATATCTCAATAACAACTCTGAATGTTTATGGCCTAAACTCATCAATTAAAAGACATAGACTACATGACTCCCATAGCACAAGAAATAAAAGCAAGAATCAATAACTGGGATAGATTCAAACTAAAAAGCTTTCTCTCAGCAAAGGAAACTATCAGCAATGTGAAGAAAGAGCCTACAGAGTGGGAGAATATCTTTGCCAATCATACTTCAGATAGAGCACTAATCTCCAGAATCTATAAAGAACTCAAAAAACTCTACTCCAAGAATTCAAATAATCCAGTCGACAAATGGGCTAAGGAAAGGAATAGACACTTCACAGAAGAAGATCTACAAGCAATCAACAAACATATGGAAAAATGTTCAACATCTCTAGTAATAAGAGAAATGCAAATCAAAACCACCCTAAGATTCCATCTCACCCCAATTAGAATGGCGATTATCAAGAATACGAGCAACAACAGGTGTTGGCGAGGATGTGGGGAGAAAGGTACACTCATACATTGCTGGTGGGGCTGCAAATTAGTGCAGCCACTCTGGAAAGCAGTGTGGAGATTCCTTAGAAAACTTGGAATGGACCCTCCATTTGACCCAGCTATCCCACTCCTTGGCCTATACCCAAAGGACTTAAAATCAGCATACTACAGAGATACAGCCACATCAATGTTCATAGCTGCTCAATTCACAATAGCCAGACTGTGGAACCAACCTAGATGCCCTTCAATTGATGAGTGGATAAAGAAACTGTGGTATATATATACAATGGAATATTACTCAGCCATAAAGAATGATAAAATTATGGCATTTGCAGGCAAATGGATGAAATTGGAGAATATCATGCTAAGTGAGATAAGCCAATCTCAAAAAGCCAAAGGATGAATGATATTGCTAATAAGGGGAGGATGACACATAATGGGGGGGAGGGAAGGGTTAGTGTTAGGGTTAGAGTTAGGGTTAGGGAGGGGGGCAAGTATGGAGGAAGGAAGTACTGTATAGAGGGAAAAGAGGGGTGGGAGGGGTGGGGGGAAGGGAAAAAATAACAGAATGAATCAAACAACATTGTTCTATGTAAATTTATGATTACACAAATGGTATGCCTTTATGCCATGTACAAACAGAGAAACAACATGTATCCCATTTGTTTACAATAAAAAAAATTTTTTTTTGAAGAAAAAAAAAAAAAAAGACATAGACTGGCAGATTGGATTTTAAGAAAAGACCCAATAATATGCTGTCTTCAACAAGAGACTCATCTCCTAGGAAATGACATACACAGACTGAAGGTGAAAGGTGGGTAAAAACATATCACTCATATGGACTGCGTAAACAAGCAGGGGTTTCCACCCTAATATCAGATATAGTGGACTTTAAACCAAAGTTAGAGGGATAAAGAAGGACATTTCATACTGCTTAAGGGACTCATACACCAACAAGACATAACAATCTTAAATATATCTGCTCCAAACAATGGAGCATCTATGAACATCAAACAAACCCTTCTCAATTTCAAGAATCAAATAGTCTACAACAATAATACTGGGAGACTTTAACATACTTCTCTCACAACTGGAATGACCTTGTAAACAAAAACTAAACAAAGAAACTATAGAATTAAATAATACAATCAATGATTTAGACTTAATGGACATATATAGAGTATTCATCCATCATCAAGTGAATACACTTCATTCTCAGCAACACATGGATCCTCCTATAAAATAGACCATATGCTATATCACAAAGCAACTCTCAGCAAATACAAAAAAATAGAAATACTACCCTGCATTCTATCAGAGCATAACGGAATGAAACTAGATAACAATAAAATAAAAAATAGAAGCTACTCCAACACCTAGAGACTAAATAGCATGCTGTAGAATGATGAATGGATAAAAGAAGAAATCAGGGAGGAAATTAAAAACTACTTAGAAGCAAATGAGAACACTGATACAACATATCAAAATCTCTGGGACACCATGAAGGCAGTACTAAGAGGAAAGTTCATTGCATTGAGCTCATTCATAAATTAAAGAATAAAAAGTCAACAAATAAATGACCTAATATTACATGTCAAAGTCCTAGAAAATGAAGAACAAATCAACACCAAAAGCAGTAGAAGACAGGAAATAATTAAAATCAGGCCTGAAATCGATGAAACTGAAGCAAAAGAAAGAATTGAAAAAATTGAAAAAACAAAAAGTTATTGAGAGGAGATCCAAGATGGTGGACTAGAGGGAGGCTACGTTCCCTGTCGCTCCATAACTCAGGTTTCAAGCAGAGGATATCTGTTTCTTCGTGAGGCAGTTTTTGCTGCTTATCGATCCCCTGCTGTTTACCCCATTTGTCTACTACGATCACTTGCAGTCTGCCAGCATATCGACTACTTTTTGAGTGCAGACTGCTCACTGACTGGCGCCTATCACCCGCCATTTGCCTTCCTCTTGCGTGCCCATCACCTGCCTTTCACGTACCCATCACCACTACCTGAGGTTCACCCGCCGATCATCCGACAGCAGCAAGCAGACTGATCACAGACCGCCAGTGGAGTGCCAGCTGCCTGCAGTTGCCTGGAAGTTCACTGTCACAGTACCTGCAGGTTTGGTTACACGTGGCTGCTGAAATTTTGAGACAACAGCCAGGACCTGTAGGGCCCCTGGCTGAACTGAGCCCCGTCTCCAGGATCCTTCAGCCCGACCGATCACTCCCTGCCTCCAAGGCCCTCAGACCAACTGACTGCTCCCCACCCCCAGGACCACTGCCCGACCAACCGCACCCCATCTCCAGGACCTCCAGTCAACCACGCCCACACCTTGTGCTGCAGCTCCCCATTTGCCAACACATTTGGAAGCCAGAGTGGTCATATTGGATAATCCTGGAAGCCGTATCTCCCATCTGTAGGTGGGGCAAATCTCATTCTGAGATGCCTGCTGGAGACTGGAAGCTCATTGTCAGGTAACTCTCATCAATCAGGCTACTGAAGACTGGGAAGTTTGAATATTATAAGACTGTTATAGTATAGATTTTTTTTTCTCCTTATTGAAAAACAACAATGTAGGTTAGCAAAAGGCAGAAATACCTTAAAGGAAAAACCATTCAAAGGAGAAACCAAGTCAAGTTAAAAACCAAAAATAAGCCCAAATGACTGGGAATACAAATCATATCTCAATAATAACCCTGAATGTTAATGGCCTAAACTCATCAATCAAAAGACACAGACTGGCAGAATAGATTAGAAAGAAAGACCCAATAATATGCTGCCTTCAAGAGACTCATCTCATAGAAAAAGACATCCACAGACTAAAGGTGAAAGGATGAGAAAAAACCTACCATGCACACGGACTCAGTAAAAAAAAGTGGGGATTTCCATCCTCATTTCAGATAAAGTGGACTTCAAGCCAAAGTTAGTCAGAAGGGATAAAGAAGGACATTTCATACTGCTTGAGGGAACCATAAATCAGGAAGACATAAAGATCATGAATATTTATTCCCCAAACAACAGTGCATCCATGTACATCAAACAAATCCTTCTAAATTCCAGGAATCAAATAGACCAGAACACAATGATTCTGGGTGACTTTAACATACCGCTGTCACCACTGGATAGATCTTCGGAACAAAAATTAAACAAAGAAACCATAGAACTCAATAACACAATCAATAACCTAGACTTAACAGACATATACATAATATTCTATCCATCAACAAGCAAATACACTTTCTTCTCAGCAGCACATGGAACCTTCTCGAAAATAGACCAGATGTTATGCCACAAAGCAGCTCTTAGTAAATGCAAAAAAATAGAGATACTGCCTTGTGTTCTATCAGATCATAATGGAATGAAATTAGAAATCAATGACAAAAAAACCAAATTACTCCAACACTTGGAGACTAAATAATATGCTACTGAATGAAGGATGAATAACAGAAAACATCAGGGAGGAGACAAAAAAAATTTTAGAGGTCAATGAGAATGACAATACAATATGTCAAAATCTCTGGGACACTATGAGAGCAGCACTAAGAGGAAAATTCATTTGCATTAAAGAAGATAATAAAAAAGTCAACAACAAAATGACCTAACATTACAGCTCAAAGCCCTAGAAAAAGAACAGAACAACACCAAAAGTAGTAGAAGACAGGAAATAATTAAAATCAAAGCTGAAATCAATGAAATTGAAACAAAAGAAACAATTCAAAAAGTTGGTTCTTTGAAAAAGAAAACAAAATAGACAAACACTTAACCACACTAACAAAGAGAAGGAGAAAGAAAACTCAGATTACTGAAATTCATAATGAAAAAGGAAAAATCACGACAGACACCACTGAAATACATAATGAAAAGCTACTTTGAAAATCTATATTCCAACAAAATAGAAAAACCAAAGACATCGACAAATTTCTAGAGACCTATGATCCTCCCAAACTGAACCAGGGGGACATACACAATTTAAACAGATCAATGTCAAGCAATGAAATAGAAGAAGCCATCAAAAGCCTACCAACTAAGAAAAGACCAGGATCAAATGAATTCTCAGCCGAGTTCTTCAAGACCTTCAAATAAGAACTCATTCCAATATTTCTCAAAGTATTCCAGGAAATAGAAAAAAAGGGAACCTTACCAAACTCATTTTATGAAGCTAATATCACCCTCATACCCAAACCAGGAAAAGACACATCAAGGAAAGAAAATTTTAGACCAATATTCTTAATGAATATAGACGCAAAGATCCTTAAAAAAATACTGACAAACCGTATCCAAAAACATATTAAGAAGATAGTGCACCACGATCAAGTGGGGGGTTCATCCCGGGAATGCAAGTTTGGTTCAACATCTGTTTGTAAATCAATAAATGTAATCCATCATGTCAATAGACTTAAGGATAAGAATCATATGGTTATTTCAATTGATGCAGAAAAAGCGTTTGACAAAATACAACACCCCTTCATGCTCAAAACTCTAGAAAAAATAGGGATAGTAGGAAGATACCTCAACATTGTAAAGGCTATTTATGCTAAGCCCATGGTCAACATCATTCTTAATGGAGAAAAACTGAAATCATTTCCTTTAAAAATGGGAACAAGACAGGGATGTCCTCTTTCACCACTTCTATTCAACATTGTCCTTGAAACTCTAGCCAGAGCAATTAGGCAGACTAAAGAAATTAAAGGAATACGAATAGGAAAAGAGGAACTTAAGCTGTCACTATTCGCTGATGACATGATTCTATATTTAGAGAATCCAAAAACTCCTCCAGAAAACTTCTAGACCTCATCAATGCATTCAGCAAAATAGCAGGATATAAAATCAACACATAAATCTAAAGCATTTTTATAATAAGCAATGAAACATCTGAAAGGGAAATGAGGAAAACAACTCCATTTGCAATAGCCTCAAAAAAAATAAAATACTTGGGAATCAATCTAACCCAAGAGGTAAAAGATCTCTACAATGAAAACTACGAAACATTGAAGAAAGAAATTGAAGAAGATCTTAGAAGATGAAAGGATCTCCCATGTTCTTGGATAGATAGAATTAATATTATCAAAATGGCCATACTTCCAAAGGCACTATACAGATCTAACACCATTCCAATTAAAATCCCTATGACATTTCTCATAGAAACAGAAAAAGCAATCACGAAATTCATCTGGAAGAACAAAAGACCCAGAATAGCCAAAGCAATCCTGGGCAAGAAGAGTGATGCAAGAGGTATCACAATACCAGACCTTAAACTCTACTATAGAGCAATAGTAACAAAAACGGCATGGTATTGGCACCAAAATAGACAGGTAGACCAATGGTACAGGATAGAAGACATGGAGACATACTCACATAAGTACAGTTATCTCATACTAGACAAAGGTGCCAAAAACTTACCATGGAGCAAAGATAGCCTCTTCAACAAATGGTGCTGGCAAAACTGGAAGTCCATATGCAGTAAAATGAAATTAAACCCCTATCTCTCACCCTGTACAAAACTCAACTCAAAATGGATCAAAGATGTAGGAATTAGGCCCGAGACCCTTCACCAAATAGAAGAAATAATAGGCCCAAATCTCCATCACGTTGGCTTAGACCAGGCTTCCTTAACAAGACCCCCATAGCGCAAGAAATAAATGCAAGAATCAATAAATGGGATAGAACTGTCCCTGATACCAGCAGTGTGCCCCTGGTCTCAGGTCCCTCAGGGGCTCCACCAGGGAGTCTACACTGTTCTCCACACCCCCACTTCCCAATAGAATGGTCCTTGGGTCATGATCCATCCATAGCCATCACTCATCACTCTGATTCCAAACACACAAAAGCAGTCACTTCCACCTCCTGTCACCTGGTTCATCCATTTTTCACCTCTACTAGTTCCTCTTCTCCCACTTTTGCTTCTAAATCTTTTTTTTTTTTTTTTGGTACCAGGGATTGAACCCAGAGGCTCTTGACCACTGAGCTACATCCCCAGTTACCTGCTCCCTTTAAATTTTGAGACCAGGTCTCACGAAATTGCTTGGGGCTATGAACTTGCCATACTCCTGCCTCAGACTTCCAAGCTGCTGGGATTACAGGCATGCGCCACCGTGCCTGGCTCAAAATCTATTCTTCACTCAGTGATCCTTTAAAAATAAGTCAGGGGCTGAACACAGTGGTGCATACCTGTAATCCCAGGGGCTCAGAAGGCTGAGGCAGGAAGATCCTGAATTCAAAGTCATCCTCAACAACTTAGCGAGACCCCAGACCCTAAGCAACTCAGCAAGACCCTGTCTCTAAAGAAAATACAAAAAAGTGCTGGGGATGTGCTTAAATGTCCCTGGGTTCAATCCTCAGTACCGAAAACAGTAAGCCAGGGGCTGGAGATGTAGCTCAGTGCTGGAGCACTCCCCTGGCACGAGCAGGCCCTGGGTTCAATTCCCAGTACTGCAAAAACAAATGAAGAAACGAATTATCTGGTGTTACTCATCTCACAACCCACGACTGGTACCGTCTGACTTGGCCCACAGGCCCTACTAGGCTGCCCCGTCCTCACCTCCCAGGGCCTCAGGGTCAACACCAGTCTCCTGGCTCTTTTGAGCACGTTAGCAAGACCCTTCCTGGGAACCTTTGCACCACTGATCCTTCTGTTTGGAATACACCCCTTCCAGTTATCCGCCTGGCCCACTCCTCATGTCCTTCAATGGCTGCTGAGATGCCACCTGACCAGACACTTTTTGTAGCACCCTCTATAAAAACAGCATCTACTCTTCTCTTCCCCTCTCCCTGCTTTAATTTCCTCCATAGCACATTTGACTGCCTGTCATCATATGTGCTAATATTGGGTCCAAGAGAGCGAGAGATTTATTTATTTTATTCACTGCTGCATTCCCAAGACCTAGAATAGTGTCTGGCACATAGTAGGTGCTCAATAAATGACTGAATGTGAGAATAAAGGAACAAATCAGGGAATGGAACTTCAACACTCAAGTCCCATGGTGATTTTGCCCCTTCCATGCTTTACCACTGAACCACATCCCCAGACATTATTATATTTTTATTTTGCAACAGGGTCTTGCTAAGTTGCTGTGGGTCTCACTAAATTGCGGAGGCTGACCTCAAACTTGTGATCCTCCTGCCGCAGCTCCCAAGTTGCTTGGATTACAGGATGTGTCTGCTAGAGACCCTGTCTTAAAATAAAATTTAAAAAAGGGCTGAGGATGTGGTTCAGTGATAAAGTATCCCTAGGTTGAATTCCCAGTGCCAAAACTAAGTAGTTAACTAAATAAATCTTTCCTCTTTTTAAGTTGATTATCTCAGGTATTCAGTCATATAAAACTAATCCAGATGTCAAGCATATTTCCTGAGTTAAGGGAATTTAGCGAAGAAAAGATGACCAATTTGGGGGAGAGGTCATGAGTTTAACTTTGGATATCTTTTCTTTTCTTTCTTTTTTAATTTTTTAAATTTTGAGCAGAGTCTCACTAAGTTGCTTAGGGCCTCACTATCCTCCTGAACCGCTGAGATTAAAGGTATGTGCCACTGTGCCCAGCTCAGTTTTGGAATATTTTAAGGACCTCTTGAAGCACCGTCCAAGAGAAGAGGGACAGGCAGTTGACTGTAAGGGGTGGAAATCATAGGAAGAGTCTGAGCCTGGTGACACTAAACTAGTCACTGCAATTTGAACAGCCTTCTACCTCCCACCCTGCACACGTCCCTCTAGGGCCTGGATATCCTCTCCACCTGGCCACCACCTGCTCAAGAAGCCCTGCCCAGTCAAAGGGAAGCCACCCCAGCACCTGGACACACCTTTGGCCATAGCCAGCCCTCAGTGTTTTATGGGATAGGAAGTGCTTTTTTTTTTGGTGGTTCTGGGGATTGAACTCAGGGCCTTGTGCTTGCAAGGCAAGCACTCTACCAGCTGAGCTATCTCCCCAGCCCGGAAGTGCTTTTTACCTCTTGTACAAAACCAAAATTCCTCAGGGAACAAGCAGGGGGACAATGAGTTGAGTCAGAAGACTCTGCTAGCCCTTAAACACTCTGATTTAATGGTCACCCTTTGGCCTTCCCTTCCTTTTCATTAAAAAGGACAGCCTTTTAACAACTTACTACATTCAAAGGAAAACACAGTCATTTGTTATGCTGCAGAAGATGCATTCTGGCCTTTAGCCAGTGGTCCCTCCACCCAGAGCAGCCAGCACAGGACAAGTACACAGTAGGCACTACATAAATACTAGGAAAAAGAAAAAAGAAATGAGGCCCTGGCTGCCTTCTTTTTTGGATTAAATACCTGGGAAGCAAATAAACCAAATTGGGCTTTTCTATGGATTCTTCCAGTTGGAGGCTAGAAGTCCAAGATCAGGGAACCAGCAAGGTCAGGTTCTAGTGAGGGGCTCTTTTCCTGACTTATAGAAATATACTGGTGGCTCCAGGATTTTAGGAGACCTACACAAGAATCTGAATGGTTTTATGAGCAGAGAGGTAAAAGAAGGTGCACAGAAGCCCTGCTTATTTTGATTATGAGTCACACACCAGAATCCTGGTGCTTCCCCTTCTGGCCATGCAGACTTGCTCAAATAATTAAACCTCCCTGGACCTCAGTTTCCTTGACTGTAAAGTGAGGGTGATAATTGCACCTATACTGTAGAGTTCTTATGAAGTTAAAATGTGTTAATATTTGTAAAAAGCTTAAAAGAATACATAGCACCTAGTAGGTGCTAAGTAAATGATAGATGCCTAGAGGGTCATCCAGAATAACAGCTCCTGGGCAGTGGCTCAGGTGAATGTCTTATCCTTGTGCCAGGAAGGGTCTACAGTCCTGGTTCCCTCCACCCCTGGACTAGTGACACCACTCTTGGGCAGTACTTGGGCGGGGGCAGTGGGGAATCTTTTTTTCTTCTTGCCTTGATAAAAGAATTACTTGCCCAGAAAATGCAAGGTCTTCAGAGTCCCCTCCTCCTATAGGACTACATGTTTGGGCAGCAAGAATGGCATCTGGCATCTTGGGTGAAGGTAGGCACCACGAATAGCACTGAGTACCTTATATTCATTAAACCCACAAAAGTTAATTACTAATAATGCTTTAAACGCACTTATGAGCATTTCCCTTCACAGTAATTGATTATCTAAAGGTTTGTCTGTCTCAGTCATTTTGGGATGTCATAATAAAATACATACATGTGGCCAAAGCCAATAGACATTTATTTTCTCCCAATCTGGAGGCTGGAAGCCCCAGATCAGGGTGCCAACGTGGTCAGGTTCTAGTGAGGGCTCTCTTTTGGACTTGGAGATGGAGCCCTCTGGTTTCTCCTCTCACGAGGGCACTAATCCCATCATGAGGGCCCCACCTCATGACCTCCTCTAAACTAGTCATCTCTCAAAAGCCACACCTCCAAACACCACTACATTAGGGATTAGGTCTTCCATGAATTTGGTGGTGGTGACAAGGGACCTGATAAAGTCCACAGCAGCCTCCTAATACCCTATTTTATAGATAAGGACACAAAGCTTAGAAAAGTTTAACACGTGGCCTGAGTTCACAGGGCAGATATCTGAAGCCAGGTCTCTCTGACTGTCCTACCCTTTCCATCGCACCCTGCTGAGGCTAAGGACCCATTAGAGCCAGCCGGGGTAATACTCTGCTTCCCACAAGCCAGACAGCACCCTCTGCCACTGATTCATGAGTGTAAGGGGATCTGGAATTTGGAGTTTATCCCTAAAGCAGCAAATCTCTGAGTCTAGGGGTCTGCTGAGAGAGTTGGTTCCCACTAGAAATATTTGACTTTTTTTTTTTTTTTAAGAAACATTTGATTTTTTTTCCCCCTTGGCTCAGGAAATTGGGCCCAGAGGAGCCCCTTCCACCTCACCCCAGCCCCCACACCTTTTTTTTTTTTTTTTTTTTAATAATGAGGCAGCATCTTGCTAAGCTGCTTAGGGCCTTGCTTAAATTGTTGAGGCCAACCTCAGTAATTTAGAAAGATCCTGTATCAAAAAAAAAAAAAAAAAAAAAAAAAAAAAAAAAAAAATGCTGGGGATGTAGTTCAATGGTAAAGCAAGCCTAGGTTCAATCCCCAGTACTGAGGAATAAAGACAGACCCTCTGCAGTGAGATTGGCTGCTAGAGGTGACTCCTGGAGTACATGCACTCCTCTGGAGGGGAGCAGGCTGGGTGAGGTGGGAGGAGACGCCCCGAGTGATGCCCTTCAAGGAGTACTCACCCCTGGGGATAAACAGAGCAGCAACTGCTCTGATTTGGGTAAATGGGCAGGCCCTTTCCATGGCCCCAATCCAGTGCTAGCCTTGGGTTGCCCTAAATGCCCATCAGAGTGGGTAGGAACTTTGAAACTGGCTTCCTTCTCTGGGAATCTTTCTTTCCATCAGGAAACCAGTAGAGACCAATGTAGGAGGGTCTGGGATGGGGACTCAGAAAGTAATCCCAGTCTTTGGGTCACATACAGGGAAGGTGGAGGTGGGTTATCCTGTCAAGGGTGACTTCTGCCCTTTATTTGGGGAAGTAAAAATCTTTCAGGAGATAGACTAGACAAGGGTTCACCTGCTTGCCCAACTGCCCAGCTGGGGCAGGCTAGAGAGCCCCAACTACCTGAGATTCCACCCAACCTCGCATGGGCAAGAGCTTAGACACTGCGGACTGAAGCTTTTCTCAAGGAAAGCCTTCCGCCACCTACATCAGGACCAGCCAGGAGCTTTTGAAAATGCAAATTCTTTGGCTCACACCTAAGGAGGTGAATCATAACCTCTAAGGGTAGGCCAAGAATCTGTGTCTTTAGTAAACTTACTGCGTGAGTCTTGTGTACATGGAATTTTGAGAACCATCAGATAAGAGTTCCATTGGTAACTTAAGAAGACAAGTAGGCCATTCATGGGTTCCATATCCCCAAGGGGGTACAACGGAGATACCTCGATGGGGATCCCCCAGACAACCAAGGTAGAACACACTACTCCCAGAGGACCTTGTGATGGAAGCATGGAAGGAACAGGCCCCAAAGTCAACTAAGGATGCAGTCAGGGGACAGGTGATCAGCCTCCTGGGTCAACCCTTCATCTTGGGTCAAATTTGCTTCCTGGATTCTCTTTTTCTGTCCCAAATGATCATCTTCTTCTGAGTCAAAAGCAAGTTATTAGCTGGGTGTGGAGGTGAATGCCTGTGCTTCCAGCCACTCAGGGGGCTGAGACAGGAGGAGGGCAATTTAGTCTCAACCACTTAGCAAGACCCTATCTCAAAAGGAAAAAAAAGTATGTTGGGGCATGTGTGTGTGCACTGGGGATACAGATGTAACTCAGTGGTACAAAAAAAAAGGCAAGTTATTCACTCTACCTTTAGTTTATAGGTTGAAATTAGAAATGTAATCATCATAAAATACATGTAAAGCCAGAAATTTCCCTACATTATATGTGAACATTAACAATTATAGTACAGTGAATCATGACTAACTCTACTCCTTAACTTGGCTACTCACAGCATGTGTCCCAATCCAAGTGTCAGGTCTGCACCTTCCCAGGGAGATGGGAACCACTGGGTGAGTTTCTCCTGTGTTGGAGGTTCAGCTTCTTCTTCCTCTTTTTTTTTTTTTATTTTTCTTGGTGGTGCTGGGGGTCGAACCCGGGCCTTGTGCATCCTAGGCAAGCACTCTACCAACTGAGCAATAACCCCACCCCCCAGGCTCAGCTTCTTTACCTGGCCAAGCTACAAACTGATAAAAGGGTTGGTTCTGCAACAGAGGAGAACTCACAGGATGGGTTTTAGGCTTCTGCTAGCTTGTCAGGAGCCAGATAGGCTGATGGTAATTCCCTGAAGCACTGGGTCTCGGCATTTAATAGGTATCCTAGAGTCAATTTCTGGTTTTTTTTTTTTTTTGTTTTGTTTTGTTTTGTTTTTTGTTTTTGTTTGTTCATTTGTTTGTTTTGGTACTGGATATTAAACACAGGGGTGCTTACCCCCTGAGCCACATTCCTGTCCCCCATTTTTTTTTTTTTTTTTTTTTTTTTTGAGACAGGGTCTCACTAAGTTACTTAGGGCCTCACTAAATTGCTGAGGCTCACTTTGAACTTGTGATCCTCCTGCCTCAGCCTCCGGAATTGCTGGGATTACAGATGAGCACCCCAGTGCCCGATTAGAGTCAGTCCTGGTAAAAAACTGGAAAAAGTATTTTAATAGTCTCGCAGCTGATTCTGAAGCTAAGTATCTCTCACCCTGAGCTGAGACACACCACCCAGAGTGGCTGATCCTCTGGAAGGTGAAGGAGTGCAGCAGACAGGGACAAGTTACATCCAAATGCTGAAAGGCATAAGGTTATAACAGAAACTGAATTTCTGTAATAGCTAGATGCGTATTCTCCCAGATGGCTGTATGTGCAGTCAGCAGCTTGGAAGAGAGTTCAAGACTAAATATGTAGATTTTTTTAGTTATTATGTGGAAGTGGTAAGTCATGGGGGCAGGTCTCTGGTAGAATTGAAGAAGCCTCTCTTGAGCTGGGCTTAGTGGTATGCACCACTAAGCCCAGCAACTTAGGGAGACTGCCAAGTTTGAGGCCAGCCTTAGCAACTTAACAAGACCTGTCTCAAAATAAAAAATATACAGAACTTTGGATGTAGCTCAGTGGTAAAGCACCCATGGGTTCAAACCCCAGTACCAACACTATAAATATATTGTTGTTGCTGTTTTTCTTGAGACAGGTAACATTTAGGACTCAGTGACTCGCACTGAGCAACTTTGTGACCCATGAAGTCATTACATTCACAGAGCCTATTTTCTCATCTGTTAAATGGCAATAATAAAAACATATCCTCACAGTGTTGGGAGGTAGCAGACAAAAAGGTGCTTTATAAACCATAAAGCTCTATTATGAAGCAAGGCATTGTCACTTCACAAGGTATAAACAACACACCCACCATTGTGCTCAGGGTTCAGCCCCTCAGCTGTCCTGCCCCATCTGTGCCTTGGTCACTAAAACTTTTCATTAGCGGTGTGGTGCCGGCCCACACAGCTGACATTCCTCCACCACAGACGCTGAGTCCCACGAAAGCAGATACCAGCCTACATATTTTAAGGCTTGTTGTGGACTGAATGTCTGTGTTCTCCTCCTCCTCAAATTCCTAGTCCTAATCTCTAATGGAACTTTATTTGGAGATAGGTTCTGTGAGGAGGTGTAACTGAAGTCAAGAGGGTGGACCCCAATCCCATAGAGTTGGTGCCAAATTAAAAGAGGAAGAGAGACTCCAGAGCAATTTCTCTGCATCCTGTGAAGACTCAGCAAGAAGGCAGCCAACTATAGGCCAGGAGAAGAGCTTTCCAAAACACCAACCTTGCGGGCAACTTGATCTTGTATTTCTAGTCTTCAGAACCATGAAAATATAAATTTCTGTTGTCTCAGTTGCGGCCCTGCCTATGGGATTTTGCCGTGGCAGTCTGAGCAGGCTAAACCAAAGCCACAACCCATAGCATAGGGCTGTTTATACGGCAACAACTCAATAAATGGATCTAAAATTGAATAGCTGGTGTAGGGAGTATTCACCTATTACCCTAAAACATCATCTTTGTCAGACATTAAACCCCTTCCATAGCAACAAAATCTTTCATGAGTCTGGTTAGTATTGGTTAAACGAATTACCCAGGATTGCAGTTAATTTCCCTCACACCTGCAGACAGAGATGCCCATGGGAAATGACAGGCCTGAAAAGTAGAAACAGAAAATGGGCCTGGTGGCATATACCTGTAATCTCAGCTACTTGGGAGGCTGAGGTAGGAGAATCACAAGTTCAAGGCCAGCTTGGGCAAACTCACTGAGACTCGTCTTAAAATTTTAAAAAGGCTGGAGGTGTAGCACAGTGGTAGAGCACTTGCCTAGCATGTGTGAGGCCCAGGGTTCAATTCCCAGTTCCATAATTAATAAATAAATAAATTAATTAATTAATTAATTTAAATAATGGTGCCTAGCATGTGCAAGGCCCTGGGTTTGATATGTAGAATCACAAAAAAAATTTTTTTTAAGTAGAAATTGGGGGGCTTATGGACTGAATTATATTCTCCTAAAACTCATCTGCTGAAGTTCTACCTTCAATGTGACTATATTTGAAGACCAGACTTTTAGGAGTATACCAGGGTAAATGCGATCAATAAGGGCAGGGTCCTAATCCAGTAAGACCTCCTCTGCTCCCTACTCTAAGGACTTCCACCAAGGAAAGGCCCTACAGCACCCAGTAAGAAGATGGCTATCTGCAAGCGGAAGCAGGAGTTCATACCAGAAACTTTGATCTTGAACTTCCCTGCCTCTAGGAGTGTAAGAGATGAACTTCCCTGAAGTCACCCAACCTACAGCATTTTGTTATAGCTGCCCCACTAATATGAACTGCCCCAGTTCACTAATATAGGAAGAAACACGAGACCTGAAGTTCTGAGAGACAGAATCACAGATGATGTAAAAATTGAAGAAGAAAAAATAAATTAATCATGTGGATTGCCTGAGGAAAAATTTGGGATTTTAAAACTCTGGTTAGTTTGGCCAATTTTTGTTCATTTGATTCATAGAATTGCTTTAAATTGTGATATAATTCGCCAACCATAAAATTCACTCTTTAAAAGCACACAATTCAGTGGATTTCAGCAATTATCTACATTACTATTTCTTCTTTTCTGTTTTAAAACCTGGATTATATTTAAGGCAGTTCTGACCAGAAGAGGAATGTTCCTTTACATAGCTAAGAGGGTTTGTTAAACTGAGCCAAGCCGTCACCACACCCTGGCCACAGAAGCATCTTGGGGTCTTGGCTCTTACCCAGCGTGGTCAGCAGTAGGCCCACAACCTGTGGGTTGGTGGCCAGAGCTGGGCCAATGCGTGGGTGAATGGCTATGTTGGCCAGCACGCGGGTCAGCTTGATGAGTACGTCCTCCGCCTCTGACGGTGGCCTCTGCGAGATGGGCTGATCAGCCCCTGCAGGTGCCTGCCTCAGCGAATGCAGATCGAGTTGGTAGAAGGTCCAGAATAATGACAGCAGAGTCTGGATGCTCCCTTGCTCCTTGGAAAAGTGTTCCCGAGCCTGGTTATTCTTTGCCGTCAGGTTGCCAAGAATAAAAACAATTCGAATGACTAGATCCTGCAATAAATGAAAGACAAAGAGTTATAAGACAAAGTGATTGGAAAGAAAACAGTCATATTTAATTTACTCTTAATTTAATTAATAATAAAATGTAACACGTCTGGCTGTTACTAACTCCTGCGGTATTTGATTCTCAAAATGAGTGCAAATTGACAGGAGATTAAAAGGATTTGGTGGCAATGAAAGAATACAAACTGACTGATGTGATCAGCGAGAGCTGTTAACTTCACATCCTTCATCCTTCAGAATTTCAATTCTGGGTGGCCTTTTTCTCCCTAAAGAACAATTAGTTGAGTAGGACAATGTGTCATATAATTCTAAGTTTGGATACTAACAGACTTCTTGAGCATCTAAATCTTTTTCTAAGAATCAACCTCCTGCTAAAGCACTATGTTTCTAAAAATCAGGCATTTCCCAAAAGTGTATTGTGTCAAAGCAGGATTCTTAATTTTGAACTACAGACATTTGGGACTGGATATGTTATTGTGTGTGTGGGGGGGGTCCTATGCATTGTTTAGAAGCCATCTACCTTCTTGCTAGATGCCAGTAGCACCTCTCCAGATTGACCACCAAAATGTCTAAGTGTCTCCCAGAACATCATGCCCAGTTGAGAACCACTGTGTTACATACGAATGCCATTGAAGGAGCACTAAATCAGATTGAGGATGAAGGGCCCCTCAGACACTGAGAACTTCCTCATGCTCAGAGTAAAAGCCTTACCCACCAGCCCCAACGGGAAGTAAGTCATCTGGAGGATGAGACTCTATTTCATTTTTTGTGGTGCTGGGGCTCAAACCCAGGATCTCCCACAGGCTAGGCCAGCTCTCCACACTAAAGTACTGCTTACTGAGGCCTACCCCTGGCCTGGGTGACAACATTTATTATTGTGCCCTGCACCGTGTCTGTTTATAGACAAGAAACTGAGTCCTGGAGAAACTGTAGGTCACATGACCAGTGAGGGGTGGAGAAGGATTTGAAACCCAGGATTACCCAGACTCTGGAATCCTTTCTACATCTGCTCCCTGCCTCTCGCTTATAGTGTCATTTAGTATTCTCTTCTTTGACCTTGCCACTTTTCTAACAGATAAGGGATTATCTTCTTTTAAAATGCAAATGTGTGGCCAGAAGGGATTACCATAAACCTGACTTTGTTTATCAGATTGGTATTTATCAGCTGATTTAAGCAGACAAACACAAAGGACTGGGTACATTTTTATCATTCATGGCTCACAGAACCATTTTTATCAAGGTAAGGATCCCAGAGGCATTGGGTAATGGGGTATTGGGTAGGGCAAAAAGAAGGGAGGACTAAGGACAAAGGACAACTTCTAGATTTGCCTAGAACTACTCTGCCAATACTAACTTGTTCCTTCTTGTTCTTGAAAAAGAAAGAAAAAGAAAAAAAGAAAAAAGAAAAAAAAAAAAAAAGAAAGAAAGAAAGAAAAAGGAAGGGAAAAAAAAAGTTTTCCCGGACACTCACTGGCAGAGAATCAGCACAGCTCTGCTGTGCAGCTGGGAGCCATTTGCCAACATTAAGACAGGACACAGCCTAACACTACGGCAAGAACTGGAGCTGATCCAGGACAGTATTCATTTTGGGAAATGGTTCAACTCACAGCATTCAACCAATCACAGCCATCATCCAATCAGGAGGACCCTTGGCTTGCTCCACCCTGGGAAAGAGAATTTCGGTTCTTAGATAATGTCCCATGGGCGGAGCCTAGAGGAACACATGTCAAGGAGGATGGGATACAGTGCTCTGAAGAGTTTATAATCTATTTGAGAAGGTAAGGCTAACGTGTGGGGAAACAGCTAGCTAAGACTAAAATGGCCAACCAAGAGCCAGACAGCAAAGGGGATTATGAATTTCAGCTCTGGAGCCAGGTCTAGGTTCACACAGGGACTTGACTCAACCTCAGGGTCCCTATTACCTCATTTGCAAAATGAGGCAAATATGGTATTGTGATAGTGAGTGAGATGAAACAGGCAAGGCACAAGTTAAATTGAGTAACAATTCAGGTATCACATAGAACCTTTTTAAGTATTATCAGTGAAAGATTAGTTAATGGCTATAAACTGTGGGACACACCCACAGTCTTAGAATTGTTTAGAAAAGAGGACATTTCAGTGAGCAACAGAGAGGTCAACAGAGTTATTAAGAATGAACTTGAACTCAACCTTGAAAAGGCAAAGGAACATGCTGTGTGAGAGGGACAGGGTGGGCAAAAGGAGTCTTAAGAAGGTATAGATGGGGCCTGGCACTTTGGCACACTCCTGTAACCCCCACAGCTGGGGAGGCTGGGGAGTGTAATGTACAAAGCTGCTCTCCCCACCCTTTCCGTTGCAGCCATTTCCCCGCCTCCCAACTACTGTCAGTCTGTGAACATCCTAGCTAGCTATTGGTTCATCAGTCAGCTTGCAAGTATCCTTCTCCGTTATTGGTCCCCTGTTAGCCTGGTGGGATTCTTAAAGATAGCTTCACCACCATCTTTTCTCTTGCTTTTTCTCTCCTACTCACTTTCTTTCTCCTCCTCGGTTTCACACACTTTCTTGCACACACCCTTTCTCCTTCCTTTCTTTTTTCCTCTCATTTTCTCTCTTACCCTGCAGGGAGACACTCTGTTTGCTTAATAAACTCCCTTATGTGATTTCCCATGTCTGGTGTGGTTTTTGTGGAATTCCTTACAGGGAGGCTGAGGCAGGAGGAACAAGAGTTCAAATTTAGTGAGGCCCTAAGCAACTCAGCAAGGGCCTGTCTCTAAATTTAAAAAAAAAAAAAAAAAAAAAGCTGGGGGTGTGGCTTAGTGGTTAAGTGACCCTGAGTTCAATCCTTAGTACCCCCTCAAGAAAAATCCCCCCCATAATATTGGAGATTGAACTCAGGGCACTCTGTTACCTTGGCCTTCCCCAGTTGCTGAAACTACAGATCTGCACCACCAGGTCATTCTTTGATCACCTGGCTGTTCCCCAAAGAAGCTGAAGCGTGTGGCCCTTGAATCTAGAACAATTACACACAATCTGATTTTGTAATACTCAAATCCCACTTCCCATAAACCCAGTGATCCCTTCAAGTAATTCCTGAGCTCCTCCCGGACCCTGGATGGAGTGTGATGAGGCGATAGCTTCTCCTAGGGCCAGACCCAACAGAAAAATCAGTTTTCTCACAAGAACAGAGAGCATTCTCAAGAATTGAGCTCCTTAGGAAATTTCTGTTTTATATTTTCTAAGCTGAGGACTGTGAGCAAAATTTTTGTGAATGCTTCACTGTTTTCTGACAAGACATTCTAGAGTTCTACTTCCAAAAAATCATAATTAATAATATAATAATAATAATAATAATAATAATAATAATAGCAGTAGTAGTAGCAGCAACTAACACAGAACTTACGATGTGCCAGACTCTGATGTGAGGCTTTACATACACAAATTAACTAATCCACTAAAAGTGATGACCCACTTCTGTCATCTGAACAAAGCTATTCAGAGTCTCTCACAGCAGGACAGCAATCTCCCTCACACATTTGCCAGCAGTGACAGTGATGTTAACCATGTTTGGACTTTGCCACGGTCCCTGGATTGTCCTCTTCTCTCATTTCCACAAAAGTATATTAAATAAGACTGGAAAGACATGAGGATATTAAATGCCTTCTTGAGGAATTTAATAAATGGTTCATTCTGATTACTATAAATCATTACCAGAGCTAATCGATTTACCCCCAAAATGTCACTGCCATATTCTGAAGCATGCTTGGCTGTACCCTCCCCCTGCCCAGCCCTTTCCCTCTTTCTAGGCCTTGCTGCTTCCCTTTCTGGGCTTGTTTTTCTCTGAGTCGAACCCAGCAGGCTACTCTGCCTTGAATCACCTCCACCTATCACTGTTGATCTGTGTGGAGTATTTAGACCAGAATCCTGACTATAGATAAATCAGGTTTTCTTAGTGACCATCATTTCTCAAAATTCATATGACCTCTACCATGGTCACACGGTCTAATGTGAGCAGGCTAAATGCTGCTTTCTTTTTCTAGAAATCCCCCGGTTCCTTTTCACTTCTAAGACTCTGAATCTAACATCTCTGTGGAGCCTAACGTGATGGGGGTGAAGCCTGACGTGGGGAAGAAGAAAGCCTAGGTTGTAGGGTGGGAAGAGTTAACACTGCCACACTATCTCTTTCCCTGCCTGGGGTGGAAAAAGGAGGGGGCGGCTCCTGGCAGCCGCCGTGCCAACTGAAGGATGGCATGCAAGATCAACAAATGGGGATGGCAGATTGTGCTGTTCGCAGCACCCAACTTCCAGCAACTGCCGCGCTCACTGCTTCTGTCCTCTTCCTCAGGGTTGGCTAAGGAATCTTTTCTTTTCACCTTTTCAAGTATGTTCTCCATGAATCTGGGGAGCTGGGAAGGGCCTCAGGGAAGGCTGGCAGAGGTGGTGTTGCCTGGTTCCCACGCCGGGGCTTGCCTCGCCTAACCTGCAGACCTGAAGCCGCAGGCTGAGCAAGAGGGCTCTGCAGAGCCTGCATCTCGCCTGCACAGCCTCAGCTCCAGACGTCTTTCCCACTGAACTGAGGTCTGCCCGGGGCAGTACTATGGAGAGATTATCTGGTGTTCGGCAGCCCAGTCCACCTCAACTCCATGAAGTATCGCTTAAATTAAATAGCCTATAAAGATTTGTAGAAATTAAACCAAGACCCCAGTCACTGATTTGTAATTCCTCTGTGGAAACCATTTCATCAGTGAATGGTCTTCCACTCCTTTATTCTTACACAAGATCGGAAAACAATCCATAAATCAACACTCCTTTTTTATTACATTTTTATTAAATTTAACACAAACCTGCATATTGACACCACAACTATGTGGTTTTGAAACAGCAGAATGAAGATGAATCAGGAGAGAGAATGTTTTTTTCCTAAAGCAGGCAGTCTAGTATAACCAGTTCACATTGACTTTCTAATTTTGCTTAAAATGGAATCAGCCCAGCAACTGCTACAGCCAACCAGGGCTTAGACACAGGGGTCCACCCGCTCTAGGAGGCCTGGCCTCCACTGAGCCTTCCAGTTATAACCCAGGCTCTTTCCCTCCTTCAGCATACATTGTGCCCTAGTGAGCAAGCATGTTACTGGGACTGAATGGGCCCCTAGGCATGTAGATAAAATTACTTTAACTGGAACAAAACAAGGAGCAGAATGGTGCTGAACAGAATGGCCTATGTCCAGTTCCACTGATGGTCCTTTGTTTTATTTCATTTTATTTTATTTTGAGACAGGGTTTCATTAAGTTGCTGAGGCTGGCCTTGAACTTTCTATCCTCCTGCCTGAGCCTCCCAGTAGCTGGGTTACAGGCATTGACCACAGTGCCTGTCCTAAACACCACTTTTTGAAGTACAACTCTTACATCATCCCCCTGCTCAAAACCTCCACTACCTAGTAAATCAATATCAAGCCCAGCATCTAATGCTTCATCTGGCCCTGTGAGACCACTTCTGCATGAACTCACCTTGCTTCCCACTCACGCCAGTCAGAGTGAACACAGTCCTCCCCACCTCCCACACCTTCTATGGTATCTTAAAAGAGCTGATGTACAGGCTGAGGAGATAGCTCTGGTAGAGTGCTTGCCTTGCAAGCACAAGGTCCTGGGTTTAATTCCCCAGCACAAACAAAAGAGCTGATGTGCATAATGTTGTCCATGGGAAGGACCACTAAGCTGTAACAGAAGGGATAAACTATGTTCAGCAGACTCTGCTTACTTAGGTGAGGACTATTTCTACTGAGCGAAGGAAAACATTTTAGAAAGATTTTCAAGAACACGTCAAAACTGAAGGGAGTGCAAATGGCCTTAAAATATGAATCCTCTCTTAACCAGAAAATTAAATTATTTAAAATGCCCTGTTTAAATCTTCCCACTTAGGAGGGATGCTGATAATGGGGGAGGCGATACACAATGTGGATGTGTGGGGAATGGAGACACATGGTCAATCTCTATGCCTTCCTCTCAATTTTGCTAAACTTGTAGACCTAGAAATGGTCTAAAAAACTAAAAAACATAAAGACAAAAAAAAAAAAAAAAAAAAGAGCCTAATCCTCAGTTGAGGTATATTATTCCAATAGTGAGGAACATTTTATTTTCAGTAGCAGAACAACATTCTTTACAATACACAACTTCTTATTTATATTAGTTTGACTTGATTCTTATTTACATTTGATTGACTTGATTCTCTTTTACCATACTGCTGTAAAAAAAAGGTATAAACTAAGTTTTAAGTTTTTAAATATTTAAATCCTGAGGTAGTTAACAAAAATCATTTTTCCTTTAAAATACACATTTTCTCACTTATATATCAAACGAATTGCCTCTGTAATTTTTTAAGTTACAATTTAACAAATGTAAAAGAAAAAACTCTAACACAAAATAATATTAAAAAAATAAAAATAAAATGCCCTGTTTAAACTCTGGTTGGAAACTTCTTGCACCTGAGAGTTGAATCAAGATTTGCAATTTGCATCATTTAATCCAACTTCCCCACCTTTAAACAAATAGTACTTGAGTTTATAGGTGGCTTGAAGAACAGAAAAATATTACCAAATTGTAAGACAGACTGTGCAACTGCTATAAAAAAAAATGCTAATTAATCCCAGGGCACAGAAGGCAGGTCAACAGTTTGCCTAAGTGTTTAACTATATAAAAATGGAGGAATCTGAGATGGCGGAGGCTCAAATCTAAGTAGAAAATCTAAGTAGAAAATCATTTAAAACCAGAAGAGACCAGACTTGATTTCTCCATCCATCTACCCATTACACCAATAATCATTTATTGAACACCCACTACATGTCTCTGAATGTGGTTATCACTCAAAAGTATCAGGGCAATGCTAGAATTTCACTGTGTTCGGTTCTTTTTTAAGCCAGCAGACATAAATCAGGCATTTGGGTTCCATGCTGAGCGGGGGAAGAGCCAGTTCCACAAGGGCAAAGCAGCAGGAGCTGGAAAAAATGAACAAGCTCCAGGCTTATTGTGCCGCCTGCCCCGTCAGGGGCGCAGACCAAGGCCAAGGCTGAAAAAAGGAGCAGCTTGGCCAAATGCTCTGGGCACCCACTGGGAATGTGCCTGCAGAGGGGCTGGGAAGACAGCCACAGGGCACCTCCTGCCAGGGAGGAGGCAAAGGGCCTGTGGAGCCAAGTTGCCATACAAAGGCGCCAGGGGAAGGGGCGGAGGAGCCTTCCTAACCAATCCTCTGCGGGCCCCAGAGAGAATGGAGGCGAAAGAGAGGTCACTGGTTATCTCTGGACTGCCGAAGGGCTGGGATTGCATTAAAAATGAGGAGCTAGAAAAGTGGGGGAGTTTCTGCGCTCAGCCCACACTGTCCAGACATTCCAGGTCTCATTTCTGATAACGCAATGCCTACAAATCAGCCTCCACTGCACACGCGTGGCTGGAAACAACCACTTACCCTAAAAGAAGTCTAAGTGCAGTGACCGGCATGACTTCAAAGGCAGCACAAGCAAGGACGAGCCTGGTGACTGCCAGACAGTGTTTGCAAAGGCTCTGACAATGCCCAGCATCTGAAAGTTCTGTTTTTGAAAACCAAGGAATTCGTCATATCGAAAGTGCAGAGTGTTAAAAAGACAGTGACTTGATGGATACAAGTAATAAGAATGTCAATAAAGGTTGTTCTCTTAGGACAGTGGGTGACCTTTGCAAAATCTTGAATAAGTCTTATATGAGGCATTTTACCAGATCCTTTGCCCGGTAGATATTTACAAAAGAAATGGGGAAAATCCTTTCATGTTCTTCCAAAAAACAAACCCACATGTATTTTGCTGAGCTGCTAAATGTAGCAACACTGACGTCAGAGGCACCTCCTAAGGCAGGCTCTGCTTCACAAAGCTGAGAGCAGCCCTGCTTTTTCCTTCGTTATTAAGCCCATCTGTTTGCACATTTGGTTTGTACCAAATGTAGTTTACACCATAAAGCAGACAATATGTGCATATTTCTTAAACGAGATTTGTCATTTACTTGAATTTTGGTCAGCATTTTTACCTAACTCTCGAGTTTAGCTTTCAAACTGCATCAAGCCAACTGAAGTGTTGTTTTTCTGCCTATTGGGACCGAAGTTATTAGTTGGGTCATGGATCTTGGACAAATTAACTGCATAGATATGAGCCAAAGAAGTTTCCCTTGTTGTCCCTGCGGAAGTCTGTCAGGAGCGCTGGGAGGAGCGGATTCCTTTTCATTGAGACACTTGATGAAGCAGAACCCCCTGGCTAGGTAACACAATCAACTCGTGCACACTGAGGCCCACTTCACAGGGGGCTGTCTGCAAATAGAGGTGGTATAATCTGGACTAATGAACCAATCACTCTCAAATTTGTCTGTTGCAAACTTAACAGTTTCGATGTGGGTAAACACTGAACTCTCAAAACAGGACATCAGCAGGAACACTTGTGATTGTTTTAATAAAACTTGGTGGGTTTTTTTTCACTAAACGAATGAATCAACAACTCTAGTTTATCTAGCTAACTGCAGTCAGTGTTCCCTCCCTTGGGCAGCAGAACTGAGGGTCCCAGCCTCATCCCTCCTAAATGGTCTACTTTGACCCTGTGCCTGAGGCTTTATCAACACAATGGCTGCCTTGTCAAGCTAGCTTTGGTCCCAGGACAACTTGTTTTGACACAAGTTTGGCAGAGAACATTTAGGGAAGAGTCTCATGTACCATCCTGTTTTCTCTAGCTAAGAAATTGTCCCTCGGCTACTGCTGTAAGGGGCAAAAGGCAAATGGGTGTCACCACTTCCTGGGGACGCTTACATCAACGCCTGGCTGCTCTTGCCAATTTGGTTTCTACTGTCAGGAAGATCTGCTGTCAGCCAAGTGCTTGTAGAGAAAGGCTGACCCTTTGTGGCTGATTTGATTAATCACTTTAAAATCTCTTGATTTTTGTGGGTATCTCGCTGTTGTCAATATTAAAGAAATGCATTTTAGGGAAACATTTTAAAAATTTAATCCATAGGTTCCCAAACATGCTGCTCATCAGAATCCCTTGCTGGAGTCTCTTAAAATTAGGTTCTTAGGTTCTTAGATCCTGCCCCTGGCCTGAATCAGATTCTCCCAGGGTGTGGCCCAAGAACCTGTATCTTTAAAGCTCCCCTTTATGATTGTGATGATAAGCCAAGTTCCTAGCCACTGATATACAACAGGAAAGAACTGAAAATCTCACCATAATCTGTTTTTATAAAACTGCTTTTTAAAATATAATAAATCTATGTTTCTAGGTAATAATTTTCACAACACAGATGTGTAGAAAACAAAAGTGAAACCCGCCTACCCCCCTCATTATTCATGGACTTGATAACATGAAGTATATTCATAAAGACCTACTCTTACATGCAGAAATCAGACTTGACCTGGACAAGATATAAAGAATAGTGGGAAATTTAAAATAATGTTTTGGTTTTTTTTTACTTTTGATATTTTCTCACATAATTTCTATCCTCCTCCCTTAAAATAGAAAACAACAACAGATGGGGAGGAAGTATTTCACTTGTCCCAACAGCAGTTGGCTCTGTACTATCTGGTTTCAAGCAGGATTTCTCTCTGGGTGGGCTATGGAAACCCTAGTCACAATTTCCTGTGAAGCTTCCACCAGCCTGATAAGATCTGGTTCAGAGGTGTGAGTAATGTTGAGGACACTTATCAATATATAGGTCTTTCTTTCTTTCTTTCTTTCTTTCTTTCTTTCTTTCTTTCTTTCTTTCTTTCTTTCTTTCTTTCTTTCTTTTCTTTTCTTTTTTTTTTTCTTTCTCTCCCACCCCCGTTCTATTTCTATGTTCTTTAAAAACAGTCATAAAAATGATTTGATTTTGAAAAAAGTCTTAAGTGGGGCTCTGTGAGGACAAGCCAGGTTCTGTTTGACAGCAGCGGTATGAAATAAGTGTGGGGACTAACAATGGACACCCAGAAGGATAGCCGCTCCTAAAACAGCAGCCAATGATATCTATTTATGGAGAGTTCACACAGAAAATGAAATAAAGGGCTGGGGAGATAGCTCAGTTGGTAGAGTGCTTGCCTTGCAAGCACAAGGCCCTGAGTTCAATCCCCAACACCGCAAAAAAAGGAAAAAAGAAAAAAAAAAAGAAAATGAAATAAATTTTGGGCAACCGTTCAGACACAGAGATGTAGATACAGAACAATGTACCAGAAAAGGACTGAACGACTGGTGGTTTTTCATGTTCCATGAAACATGGGAATTGAGAGAATGTCTTCATTTGTACTTGAATTTGCCCTGTTACTGTTTCTTATTGTTGCACAGCTTTTGATTGTGCATACTTATCTTAGGATTACAACTACACAGATTATTTCATCTTTTTTTTCATTTTCACAACCATATTATATTTAAGTATCTATTAATACTTTGCATAAGAAATTCTCTTGTTCAATTATATGACTTTAAATTTAATTTTATTGTATGTGTAATCTGACATAACAAAATTTCAAACTACTCCTCTAAAACACACTTTAAAATCTAGAATCATCTGGGGTCCTTGATAAAAATACAGGTTTCTAGAGCCCTCTGGAAGTTGATTAAGTTCCTTAGAAACCACAGACACAGAGTATAAATAAAGGTCTTAGAAAAATGAAACCTATGCTGATTGTAAATGTTAGGCTTTTAAGACAGAGATGCTCCTAACCCGTCAGTACAAAGGTAACGTATACTGACTCTCACTGAGTGTTTAATCTATGTACAATCTATTTGTAGCTTGTACAAATCTATGTACAAGCTACAAATCTTCCAAAGTATATTCCTACAATCAAGTTATTCTTGCAGAAATATTTCCTAGGGTTGAAATAAAAATAATTATAGAAAGTAATAATTCTATTTAGCTGGAGGGCTAAATTACTTGTCAAAGATCAGCTCTAAACCTTACATCCCAGGAAATCTCAGGTGTAGCGAAGTCTTTAACACCTGCAAATCAGTATGCTCCTATCAAAACATAGTGTGGGGTTTCTGGAAATTATTTTTATTTCTAGATAAAGAGGGGGAAAAATCATATTCAACTGACCACCTGAGCCAAGAGGAACATGAACCTTAGTTTCATTGCTGGTTTGAAGTAATTTAAAATTCCTCATTTCTGTTTCACTATTATTTATGGCAGGCCACCAATTTGAAAAGTATGGAAAAAAATTCTTATTTCCTCCTCCAAACTAGGAAGAAGAAAGTAAATATTTAAGAAAGAAGTAATTGAGTATTGCAAAAAATGTTTTATAGCACTTTACAGATTCCAAAACATTTCACATATTCAAAACTCATTCTTTTAGCACTTACCATGAGCCTACTCTACCAGCAACATTCCAGGTTTATCGAGAGAAGTCTATTTCTCTTAGGGACTCTCAGTAGCGGGTGAGGCAGCTATATTAATGATAACCATTTGAAGAACCACAAGAGAAATATTTTTACAAAGACTTATGAGAGCTTTTGGTTAATGATTTTTGGAAGTAGTTAGAACACACAATTACTTCCGTGTAAC
Source organism: Sciurus vulgaris (assembly GCF_902686455.1). Lineage (NCBI taxonomy): Eukaryota > Metazoa > Chordata > Mammalia > Rodentia > Sciuridae > Sciurus > Sciurus vulgaris. The sequence goes on from NC_136467.1 coordinate 55,795,812, forward strand.
CTGACCACTTTCCCTGCACTTCCAAAATATTTTGAAGGAAAACATAAGTTAGGTATTTTTTTTTTACTAGACAACAATCAAAGCAATGGTTCAAAACTATAACATTTCGATCTTTAAGTAAAGGGAAATAGAGGCATTAAACTTATGACTCATAGGGCAGGGGATATAGCTCAGTTGGTAGAGTGCTTGTTTCCCATGCACAAGGCCCTGGGTTCAATAACAAGACTCGTAAAGATAAAATCAACACATTTAAATATCATTTGTCTCCTACAGGAGAGAGCCAATATGATGACAAAGATGATACAAGAACAGTTAAAGAACTGGGAGTTTACAAGCATTTAAAAGAATATTAAAATGAGGGCTGAGGATGTAGCTCTGTGGCAGAGCACTTGCCATATGTGTGCAAGGCTCTGGTTTGAGGCCAGAAATGCAATTAAAAAAAAAAAAAGGAAATTAGAATAAGATTTCTAGCTTAGTGGGGAGGGAAGAATAGAAGTTCATTGAATTAGACAAAGGGGAATGAAGGGAAGGGGAGAATGGGAATAGGAAAGACAGTAGAATGAATTGTACATAACTTTCTGTGCTCACATATGAATATACGACCAGTGAAACTCCACATCATGTACAACCACAAGAATGGGATCCTAATTAGGATAAGTTATACTCCACGTATGTGTAAGATGTCGACATACATTCTACTTTCAAGTATATCTAAAGAGAACAACAACAACAAAAAAAGATTTCTAGCCTAGCTATCCACCTGGCTAATAGCTTACAAGGTAGTAAAAACATAACTGTTGTGGTGATCCTGTCTACCAGACAGAAGTCTACAAATTAATGTGTAGCTTCATAGTATTTGGAATCTAATAACATAGTAAATAGCAAATTCAAATGCCTATAGATTTCCCTCAAGACTTAAATCATGGGTGGGCCACTAAACAAAGCCCCAGGATGACTTTACCAGGACATGCCTCCTCCCCCACAGCACCTTATTTCTAAGTTTTGGATTTTCTTTTTTTCTTTCTTTCTTTTTTTACATCACAGTGGTATGGTTATGACCCTAGACATACTGGTTGGGTTTCTGGTTCTGGGTCTTGGAGCCTAATGTACTTACTAGCTACGCTGGTACTGAAGAGGTACTGATGAGGGAGGAATTGAGTGATCTTGGGAGGCTTCATGGAGCAGGGGATCAGAGAGCCACATCTTTAAATATAAATTGGTTTTTGAAGATGAGAGGTCATCAGAGAAATTTGATCAAAGAGTCATTTGAGCTGGGCATGGGGGCACACACCTGCAATCCCAGCAGCTTGGGAGGCTGAGGCAGGAGGATCGCAAGCTCAAAGCCAGCCTCAGCAACTAAGCGAGACCCTGTGTCAAAAAAGGAGGGAGGGAGGGTTTCAAGATGACGGCCTAGAGGGTGGCTGCATTCCATGTTGCTCCAGGACTCAGGATTCAAAAGAGGAGATATTGAGACAGTTGGGACCAACTCAAAGCAGCCGGGTGACTCTCACCCGTTGGGAAGGTGTCCCGGATGGGACGGTGGTCCCGGAATGCAGGAAACTTTGTGAAGTAGAGCTGCCGGTGAGACAACCCTCCCCCCGCTGGAGCAGTGAACTCAGACAACTGGGAGCGCCGTAAAGGAGGCCGCTCGGCACAGCGCTGGGACTCGGAGACACCACTGGGGCTCCAGTGGCTGCCCAGGGGAGGAGTGGCGAGGAGAGCTGTGTGGACTCAGAACACCGGGGCCTGCCCTGAGGAGGAGGAGGAGGAGCGTGGCCGCTTGGATTTGGAGTGACTGCACCAGAGCTACAGGCGGTTGCCAGAGGAGAAGCCGCGCGGCGAGCTGTTTGGACTCAGAACGACTGCTTCTGAACACCGGGGCCTGCCCTGAGGACGAGGAGGAGGAAGAGGAGCGCAGCTGCTTGGATTCGGGGTGACTACATCAGAGCTACAGGCGGTTGCCAGAGGAGGGGCTGCGCGGCGAGCTGTTTGGACTCAGACCCCTTCTGAACACAGGGGCCTGCCCGGAGGACTAGGAGGAGGAGGAGGAGCCTGGTGGGTCGTTTGGACTCACAGTGACTGCATTAGCGCTCCAGGCGGCTGCTCAGAGGAGAAGGTGAGTGGTGAGTTGTTTGGACTTAAAGTGACAGCTCCTGAACACAGGGGGGCTGCCTGGAGGAGAAGTGTGGTGGGTCGCTTGGTCTTGAGTGGCCGCATCAGAGCTCCGGGCGGTTGCCCAGAGGACCCATTCAGCGGGTCACGTGGATTCAGAGCCACTCAGAGCGACCGTTCCTGAACACCCAGGGGGTTATCTGGAGAAGGAGGAGGAATGGGGAGGGACACTTTGACTCGGAGTGATTGATTGCCCAGGGCTACAGGTGGTTGGTGGGAGGTGCAGGCACGCAGTGAGTTTCTTGGACTCCTAGTGACCACACCGGAATACTGGGTGGCTGTCTGGAGGAAGAGGCGTGTGGTGGGTCTCTGGGACTCAGAGTGATTGTTCGGGGCCCCAGGTGGCTGCTCAGAGGAGGGGCCGCATAGCCAGGTGATTAGGTGCAGAGCAGGGACCCAGGATCTAGGAGGCTTCTTGGTGGAAGAGCCACACAGAGACAGGCTTAGGGCGGAGCAAAGGTTCCAGGCCTGCGGGCAGATTCTCTGAGGAGGGGCAGCCTAAGGAGATTCATCTGCGAAGGATGAGGCTCCCAGGACCAGGAGATAGGGCCAGGCCCCTGGGAACTTTGCAGAGGAAGGCAGCCCAGCCCAGGCGGTAGCTGTAAATTGAGGGGAACCTCTAGGAGGGAACTGACCAGCGAGACCTCCCCACCGGGTGAGTCTTCCCTGCCGGGTGAGGTTTCCCCACAAGGACGGTAAAACCAGAGACTCAGGCCCAAACAGGCCTTGCCTCAGCCCACAGCCTAGGTCCCCTTTGGATGACCATTGGTCAACAAGTGGAGGCACCTCTGCCCACTAGCAGGGATTATACCCCACCTGAAGGCCACCACTCCTAGAGAGGCAGCTTCCTTGTGGAGCACCGCATTATCAACTTCCTCCAAGACTTCAGCCTACTGAAGGCTAAGGGGGGATATATAGAGAAATCTTCAGGGACATTGTAAGTCAATAGAGGAAATCTGCAATATCTCAGTGGTCCACTGATACCTGAACAATATGAGAAAACAAGGAAAGAAAATGCTGCAAACAAATCTAGATGTTACATCAATAAAACCCAATGACAGCATGGCAGAAGAAATGACAGAAAAGGAGTTCAGAATGTACATAATTAAAATGATCAGAGAAGCAAACGCTGAGATGAAAGAGCAAATGCAAGCATTGAATGATCGCACCAATCGACAGTTAAAAGAGCAAATACAGGAAGCAAAAGATCATTTCAATAAAGAGTTAGAGATATTGAAAAAAAAACCAAACAGAAATCCTTGACATGAAGGAAACAATAAACCAAAGTAAGAACTCCATAGAAAGCATATCCAATAGGATAGAACACCTGGAAGACAGAACCTCAGACATTGAAGACAAAATATTTAACCTTGAAAACAAAGTTGAACAAACAGAGAAGATGGTAAGAAATCATGAACAGAATCTACAAGAACTATGGGATATCATGAAAAGGCCAAATTTAAGAATTATTGGGATTGAGGAAGGCCTAGAGAAACAAGCCAAAGGAATGAACAATTTATTCAATGAAATAATATCAGAAAATTTCCCAAATCTGAAGAATGAAATGGAAAATCAAGTTCAAGAGGCTTATAGGACTCCAAATACACAAAATTACAACAGATCCACACCAAGGCACATTATAATGAAAATACCTAACATACAAAATAAAGACAGAATTTTAAAGGCTGTGAGGGAAAAGAACCAAATTACATTCAGGGGGAAACCAATACGGATATCAGCAGATTTTTCAATCCAGACCCTAAAAGCTAGAAGGGCCTGGAACAACATTTTTCAAGCCCTGAAAGAAAATGGATGCCAACCAAGAATCTTATACCCAGCAAAACTTACCTTCAAATTTGACGATGAAATAAAATCCTTCCATGATAAACAAAAGCTAAAAGAATTTACAAAAAGAAAGTCAGCATTACAGAACATTCTCAGCAAAATATTCCATGAGGAAGAGATGAAAAACAAAGAAGCAAATCAGCAAAGGGAGGAATTATCCTAAAGGAATTGTCAAATAAAGGAGGAAACAAGTTGTGTCAAACAAATAAATAAATAAAATTTAAAAAATGAACCAAATGACTGGGAAACCAAATCATATCTCTATAATAACCCTGAATGTTAATGGCCTGAATTCATCAATCAAAAGACATAGACTGGCAGATTGGATTAAAAAGAAAGATCCAACAATATGTTGCCTGCAAGAGACTCACCTCATAGAAAAAGATACCCATAGACTAAAGGTGAAAGGATGGGGAAAAACATACCATGCACATGGACTCAGCAAAAAAGCTGGAGTATCCATCCTCATTTCCGATAATGTGGACTTCAAGCCAAAGTTAGTCAGAAGGGATAAAGAAGGTCATTTCATACTGCTTAAGGGAAGCATAAATCAGCAAGATATAATAATCATAAACATCTATGCCCCAAACAGTGGCTCATCCATGTATGTCAAACAAATCCTTCTCAATTCCAGAAACCAAATAGACCATAACACAATAATACTAGGTGATTTTTAACACGCCTCTCTCACCACTGGACAGATCTTCCAGACAAAAATTGAACAAAGAAACCATAGATCTCAATAACACTATCAATAATTTAGACTTAACGGACATTTATAGAATATACCATCCAACCAATAGCGAATACACTTTCTTCTCAGCAGCACATGGATCCTTCTCTAAAATAGACCATATATTATGCCACAAAGCTAATGTTAGCAAATACAAGAAGATAGAGACACTAGCATGTATTCTATCAGATCATAATGGATTGAAGTTAGAAATAAATGAAAGAGTAAAACACAGAAACTATTCCAACATCTGGAGATTAAACAATATGCTATTATATGATGAATGGATAACAGAAGATATTAGGAAGGAAATTTAAAAATTCTTAGAGGTAAATGAGAACAAAGAAACATCATATCAAAATCTCTGGGACACTATGAAAGCAGTACTTAGAGGGAAATTTATTTCATGGAGCGCATTTAATAAAAGAAGTAAAACTCAACAAATAAACGACCTAACACTACAGCTCAAAGCCCTAGAAAAAGAAGAACAGAACAGCACCAAAAGGAGTAGAAGACAGGAAATAGTTAAACTCAGAGCTGAAATCAATGAAATTGAAACAAAAGAAACAATACAAAAAATTGACAAAATAAATAGTTGGTTCTTCAAAAAAATAAACAAAATTGATAAACCTTTAGCCACACTAACAAAGAGAAGACGAGAGAAAACCCAAATCACTAAAATTAGGAATGAACAAGGAAATATCACAACAGACAGGATTGAAATACAAAACATAATTAGAAGCTATTTTGAAAATCTATACTCCAACAAAATAGAAAATTTCGAAGACATCAACAGGTTTCTAGAGACATATGAATTGCCTAAACTGAACGAGGAGGACATAAACAATTTAAATAGACCAATTTCAAGTACTGAAATAGAAGAAGTCATCAAAAGCCTACCAACAAAGAAAAGTCCAGGACGAGATGGGTTCTCAGCCGAGTTCTACAAAACCTTTAAAGAAGAGCTCATTCCAATACTTCTCAAAGCATTCCATAAAATAGAAGAGGAGGGAACCCTCCCAAACTCATTCTATGAAGCCAATATCACCCTGATACCTAAACCAGACAGAGACTCATCAAGGAAAGAAAATTTCAGACCAATATCCTTAATGAACATCGACGCAAAAATTCTCAACAAAATTTTAGCAAATCGCATACAAAAACATATTAAAAAGATAGTGCACCATGATCAAGTGGGCTTCATCCCAGGTATGCAAGGTTGGTTCAACATCAGGAAATCAATAAATGTCATTCACCATATTAATAGACTTAAAGTCAAGAATCACATGATTATTTCAATAGATGCAGAAAAAGCATTTGATAAAATACAGCACCCCTTCATGCTCAAAACACTAGAAAAAATAGGGATAGTGGGAACATTCCTTAACATTGTAAAGGCCATTTATGCTAAGCCCATGGCTAATATCATTCTAAATGGTGAAAAACTGAAAGCATTCCCCCTAAAAACTGGAACAAGGCAGGGATGCCCTCTTTCACCACTTCTATTCAACATCGTTCTTGAGACTCTGGCCAGAGCAATTAGACAAACCAAAGAAATTAAAGGGATACGAATTGGAAAAGAAGAACTCAAACTATCCCTGTTCGCTGATGACATGATTATATATTTAGAGGAACCTGGAAATTCCACCAGAAAACTCTTAGAACTCATAAGTGAATTCAGTAAAGTAGCAGGTTACAAGATCAATGCCCATAAATCCAACGCATTTTTATACATAAGTGATGAATCTTCAGAAAGAGAAATTAGGAAAACTACCCCATTCACAATAGCCTCGAAAAAAATAAAATACTTGGGAATCAATCTCACAAAAGAGGTGAAAGACCTCTACAATGAGAACTATACAACACTAAAGAAAGAAATTAAAGAACACCTTAGAAGATGGAAAGATCTTCCATGTTCTTGGATAGGAAGAATTAATATTGTCAAAATGGCCATACTACCTAAAGTGCTATACAAATTCAATGCAATTCCAATTAAAATCCCAATGACGTAAATCACAGAAATAGAGCAAGTAATTACGAAATTCATCTGGAAGAATAAGAAACCAGAATAGCTAAAGCAATCCTTAGCAGGAAGAGTGAAACAGGGGGTATTGCAATACCAGATCTTCAACTCTACTACAAAGCAATAGTAACAAAAACGGCATGGTATTGGTACCAAAATAGAAAGGTAGATCAATGGTACAGAATAGAGGACACGGACACAAACCCAAATAAATACAATTTTCTCATACTAGACAAAGGTGCCAAAAATATGCAATGGAGAAAAGATAGCCTCTTCAACAAATGGTGCTGGGAGAATTGGAAATCCATATGCAACAGAATGAAACTAAACCCATATCTCTCACCATGCACGAAACTAAACTCAAAATGGATTAAGGACCTCGGAATCAGACCAGAAACCCTGCAGATTATAGAAGAAAAAGTAGGTCCAAATCTTCACCTTGTTGGTCTAGGATCAGACTTCCTTAACAGGACTCCCATAGCATGAGAAATAAAAGCTAGAATCAACCACTGGGATAGATTCAAACTAAAAAGCTTTCTCTCAGCAAAGGAAACTATCAGCAATGCGAAGAAAGAGCCTACAGAGTGGGAGAATATCTTTGCCAATCATACTTCAGATAGAGCACTAATCTCCAGAATCTATAAAGAACTCAAAAAACTCTACTCCAAGAATTCAAATAATCCAGTCGACAAATGGGCTAAGGAAAGGAATAGACACTTCACAGAAGAAGATCTACAAGCAATCAACAAACATATGGAAAAATGTTCAACATCTCTAGTAATAAGAGAAATGCAAATCAAAACCACCCTAAGATTCCATCTCACCCCAATTAGAATGGCGATTATCAAGAATACGAGCAACAACAGGTGTTGGCGAGGATGTGGGGAGAAAGGTACACTCATACATTGCTGGTGGGGCTGCAAATTAGTGCAGCCACTCTGGAAAGCAGTGTGGAGATTCCTTAGAAAACTTGGAATGGACCCTCCATTTGACCCAGCTATCCCACTCCTTGGCCTATACCCAAAGGACTTAAAATCAGCATACTACAGAGATACAGCCACATCAATGTTCATAGCTGCTCAATTCACAATAGCCAGACTGTGGAACCAACCTAGATGCCCTTCAATTGATGAGTGGATAAAGAAACTGTGGTATATATATACAATGGAATATTACTCAGCCATAAAGAATGATAAAATTATGGCATTTGCAGGCAAATGGATGAAATTGGAGAATATCATGCTAAGTGAGATAAGCCAATCTCAAAAAGCGAAAGGACGAATGATATTGCTAATAAGTGGAGGATGACACATAATGGGGGGGAGGGAAGGGTTAGTGTTAGGGTTAGAGTTAGGGTTAGGGAGGGGGGCAAGTATGGAGGAAGGAAGTACTGTATAGAGGGAAAAGAGGGGTGGGAGGGGTGGGGGGAAGGGAAAAAATAACAGAATGAATCAAACAACATTGTTCTATGTAAATTTATGATGACACAAATGGTATGCCTTTACGCCATGTACAAACAGAGAAACAACATGTATCCCATTTGTTTACAATGAAAAAAAAAAAAAAGGAGGGAGGGAGTGATGGCTCAATGGTTAAGTGCCCTGGGTTTAATCCCCAGTACCAGGGGCATGGGGTGGGAGGTCCTTTGGGCACTTCTAAGAGCCTGTTATTTTAGAATATATAAACTACTTTTACTTAACTTGGTTATGATGTTCCTCTGCTAGTTGCAAGCGAATAAGAGCCAAAAGGTAATTATTACAAAAGGCAGAGGTAAGCAACCAATAGAGAAAGAAGAGAGAGAAAAGTTATAGAAGGAAGACACAGACACTTAAAGAAACTCATTAGTAGAGTCTTTAGCGCAATAACTGAACCTTAGATGACTTTTGTCATCAAGAAGAGGTTGAATTATCATTATTATTATTTTGAGGTACTGGGGATTGAACCCATGGATGCTTTACCTCTGAGCTACATCCACAACCCTTCTTTTTTGAGACAGCTAAATTGGTGAGGCTGGACTTGAACTTGCGATCCTCCTGCCTCGGCCTCTGGAGCTGCTGGGATTACAGGTGTGCCCCACCATGTCTGGCAGAGGTTAAATTATTTTTAACATCTTCTAAGATAGAAAGAAAATATGTGATACAGTTGAATGTGATTTTCACCAACAGTGATTAAAATAAGTTTGGTGATAAAAAAGAATAAGTTATGCTTTTCTTTGATGGTTCTATTTGAAAATGCTCTTTATTTTTCTTTGGAAATTAATTTTAATAGGAAAACAGAATTATAATATAAATTAATAGAGACATGTGACTTTTAAACTAAAGTGGGAAGCAGTTTAGTGAAAAGTGTGACAAACCTTTTTGCCAATTAAATGTTGGGCTACTTAGTCCCTCAAACCAGAGAATGCACACCCTGAACCATGCTGACATCTCAAGTCTTTCACGTCGGCCAGGTGCTAGGATTTTTGCCAGCTTAGTAAGGATGGCTATCATTACATGTAGCTTATAGCTATAATCAGAGACAAAGCAGTATCTACTAGCAATGCCACAGAACAACAGGGCTCTTTGTCTGTACTCAATGGGTTTTCTTTCTTTCTTTAGAACTAGGGATTGAACTCTGGGACACTTGACCACTGAGCCACATCCCCAGTCCTATTTTGTATTTTATTTAGCGACAGGGTCTCTCTGAGTTGCTTAGCGCCTCACTTTTGCTGAGGCTGGCTTTGAACTGGTGATCCTCCTGCCTCAGCCTCCCAAGTCACTGGGATTATAGGCATGCACCAGCTGCATGGAGGTGCCTTTAAAAAATAAAATTGAGTTATGATATAGCTTGAAATTAAACATTAAACAGAAATATTTTCTTTCACCCTCATTTGAAAATTGTAGTGTAAGGCATAAAGTGGTCCCCTCTAGTTGTAAGTCATCTAATTTACTCAAGTCCAAAATACCAAAGTAGAAAGCACAATAATGGTAAAGTAAAATGATCTTAAAGCCATGAAATTATAGAATAAAATAAAATTATAAATAAATCTCTTAACATCTAAAAGATTTCTTTTCAGGATATACTATATTATCTTTTCTGCCATTTAATTTTTTTTTCCCTTAAAAAAGAGAATCAAGAAGAAGAGTACCTAAGCTTTTCATTGAGTTAATTCATTTGTCCAAAGATTTCAGTTCTAATGATATATTGTACAAAATCTAAATTAAATGTTTAACGAACACCTAAATGAATACTTGAAGATAGATTAATCAAATTCATTTTTTACCTGACATGGTGAATTCTTGTACCTTGAAATATTTCGAAGTATGTAATATATAGAAAATACAAAATACATAGGTATAGGCATTTGTAAGCCAAATATCCAGAATGAAAATTCAAGTGCACATTTGTAAATCAGTCTTTTAAAAAAACTTACTAGCACTAGATTTTATCACCTTCATTTTATGTTTTATTTATTTTTATTTTTTGGGTACTAGGAATTAAACACAGGGGTGTTTAATCACTGAGCCATATCCCTAGCCCTTTTTATTTTTTATTTGGAGACAGGGTCTCATTAAGTTGCTTAGGGCCTTTGCTAACTTGCTAAGGCTGGTCTCGAACTTGAAATCCTCCTGCCTCAGCCTCCCAAGTTGCTGGAATTACAGGCATGTGCCTCTGTACCTGACTTAGGGTTTATGTTTTGAGGGGGCCTATGGCTAATATAAATAAACACAAAGTTCTAGCTTAATATATACTTGGTATACATATAACTTAGGTTATTCTATCTTAAACTGATGAAACTTATGTGATTTTGAGAACTAACCATATTTGAAATTAATACATATTGAATTCATGAGTAAAATGTCTCATTTTAATAACTTATAAAAGTGAATAAAAGTAGACTATATTTAATGTTGAAAACATTATTAAATGAATATTTTTAAGTATTACAATTGTATAAGGGAAAGTCCTTTGTGAATTCTATGTGACTTCATTTGTGAGTTCTTTTTAAAAAACAACTACATGTATTTGTGCTCCAATTCATTAAAACTAAATTATTTCAGCCTGGCACATGGTGCATGCCTGTAATCCTAGCTACTAGTGAGGCTGAGACAGGAGGATCACAAGTTCAAGGCCAGCCTGGGTAACTTACCAAGATCCTGTCTCAAAATAAAAAATAAAATGTTCAGGGGATATAGTTCAGTGGTAGAACAACCTTGGATTCAATCCCCAGTACTGCAAAAAAATAAACAAAAACATCCCAAACAACAACAACACCCTAAATTATCCCATTTACAGACTTTACCTAGAAAGTTCATCTTCTAAATACAGCATGATCAAAAAATTAGAGAATTTAAGAATTATAAGAATGGTCAAGGTACAGCCATTACAGAGGGATCCCAAACTTTAATTTGCATGAGAAATGGTCTTTGTTAAAATGCAGACAGACAGGTCTAATTTCACCCCTCTGATTCCATAGGCCCGGGAAGGAGCCTACTGAGGACCTTACTGAAATAGTTAGTGCAAGATTACTATCATGTAGGTCATCTGTATGTCACTGGGAGGAAGAACACTCCTGTAGTTCACTCCACCCACTCCATAAACTAGGAGTCCCCCTAAAACAACTATATCCCATTGAGACATTTTCTGCCTCAAATTACTCCTTTTTCAACTCCTGGAGGGGACTCACTGCCTCGTAGGGCAGCCCATTATACATCTAATGGAAGTTTCTCATAGGAACTTATACATCCAAAACAAAATCATTCAACACAGGCTTAAAAAAATACAACAGTGCAAAAACACTGAAGACATTGAAGAATCAAATGCACGAAGAACTGACCTGTTTCTTCTGGTATTTGTTTAACAGATTCAAAAATAAGGCATAACATCTGGGATAGTTGGCCAACACTGCACAGCCATCATGGTAAGAAGTTATTTTGCTGCAGAAATGCCAGATGGGAAAATAAAAATGAAATGTAGTTCTATAAAATTCAGGTACACATAATATCTCATTAACCTTAGCCCTCCAAAGTTGCCCAGTTCATTAAAAGAAGTCTACAAATACTCCATGCACCAGTCCAGAGAAGCTACAAAGAGGCTTGATGTCGGAAGGTCTGCTCTAGATTCTGGGGGGAGAAGCAAGGAAATTAAAAAAAAAAAAAAAAAAATCCTTTGAAAAATAGAAGACTGAAGATTGTAGCACATCTACATGAGAAATGTACAACTGCTGTAATATACCAGGCTAGCAGTGCTCTGCTATGGGGAAAAGGAGACCTTAAGGCAAAAAGCCTGTAAAATGGCTTTAAAATTTCTACAGCTAGCAAAGAAGCAAACAAAATCTACAAGGCAATACCAACAAACCCACATCAAATTGGAGATGTCCATAAATTTCTTTTTTCTTTTTAATTACTTTTAGTTGTAGATGGAACACAATACCTTTATTTTATTTATTTATTTTTACATGGTGCTGGGGATTGAACCCAGTGCCTTACACATGCTAGGCAAGCGCTCTACCACTGAGCCACAACCTCAGCCCTAAATTTTTAACTAATTGATAGAGCAGTAGAATAATGTTAGTAATACTTCCAAAATTTGACCATGTAGCAGGCTATAAACAAATCTCGTAAATTTTTAGAGAACTAGTATCTTAAAGACCATATTCTCTGGTCAGAGTTCACTTACATTAGAAAGCAATTTTCAAAATATATTTTTAACATAATTTTAGAAACATAACTTATGGGTCAAAGAAATAGGAATATCTAAAAATGTATCTGAATAATAACAAAAATATTGCAAATCAAAATTTGTAGAATGCAGCTAAAGCAGTGTTCAAAGGATGATATATAGTCTTAAGAAGACTAAAAAGAAAGATGAGTTTTTAATACAGAAGAAAAATATACCCATAGAAGTTAAAAGAAAGGGATTCATAAGGATAAGACCTGAAGGAATAAGAGAAAACAAAAATAAATGGATCAATAAATCTGATTCTTTGTAAAAATTAATAAAACTAGCAAACTTGGCAAGACTGACCAAGAAAAAAGAGAAATATTAATCAAAATTAGGAATAAAATCAATATTTATAATGAAGAGGCGGTATAACATATTTTTAAAAAGTATGAATTCTAGAGCTAGAATAACCTGTTTGAATCGCAGTTCTACAACTCACTGTATGATTTTAGGAGAACTACTGAACTTTTCTATGCCTCAGTTTCCTCACCTGTCAAACAAATATGACAGTATGGTATCTATCTTTCCCACCCCCACCCCCCCAGTCCTGGGATTGAACCAGGACCTCATGCATGCTAGGCAAGTGCTCTACCATTGAGCTGCATCCCTGCCCCCTTTTTAGTTTGTTTTGAGACAGAGATTCAGGAGTTTGCACAGCCTGACCTCAAACTTGAAATCCTCCTGCAGCAGATGCCCCAGTGGCCAGAATTACAGGCCTGTACCAACGCACATGGCTATAATGGTACTGATCTTAAAAAACTGATTTAGGACCAGGCACGGAGGCAATACCTGTAATTCCAGTGACTGTGGAGGATGAGAGAGGAGAGCCATAGGTTCAAGGCCAGCCTTAGAAATTTAGCAAGACCCTTAGCAACTCAAAAATATTAACAAATATTAAAAGGACTGGGGATATAGCTCAGTGGTAAGGTGACCCTAGGTTCAATCCCCAGTACCAAAAAATAGAAACAAACCAAACCAACCAACCAAACAAACAAAGAACAAGTTGATATAAGGATGAAATGAATTAGTATTTGGAAAGTACTTAAAGTATTGCCTATCATGCTCTAAGTATACAAGTATCAAATATATAAAGTAAACCAAAGATGCAACAGAGATACAATAGATAATAAAATGATGATAAGTAGAGTATATTTCAAACTCTATATTGCTTGAAAACAGAAAATTGAACAAAATCCTATAAAAATTTAACTATTTATTTATTTTGATACTGGGGACTGGACCCATGGGCACCCTACCACTGAGCTACATCCCAGCCCTATTTATCTTGAGACAGAGTATGCTAAGTTCCCCAGGCTGTTCTTGAAGTAGCAATCCTCCTGTCTCAGCCTCCCAAGTTGCTGGAATTACAGGCCTGTGCCACTGTGCCATGCTAAAAATTATGACTTTTAAACTAAGCCAAGTAGAAATAAAAAATAGCACTAACTATACAGAAATCAAATCAGCCAGCAGTAGTGGCACATGACTACAGTCTCTACATGCTTTTCAAAACACAGACAAATTTAAGGAGGTATGGTAGTGCATGCCTGTACTCCCAGTGGCTTGAGAAACTGAGGCAGGAGGATTGCAAGTTCAAAGCCAGTCTCACAACTTAGCAAGGCCCAGCTGGGGATATGGCTCAGTGATTAAGCACCTCTGGGTTCAATCCCTGGTACAAAATAAGTAAATAAGTTTCATTTTCATACATTCTTCTAGAAAAGAGAAATTGGAATACTCCCCACTCATTTTATGAGGCAAGTATAAATTTTAAAATAAGAACAATATAAGAAAGGAAAAGAGAAGATCAACCTGACTCATTACCAGAGATGAAAAGTCTTAAACAAAACATTAGTTAACAAGACCTATCAACATATAATGGCCTAATATGAGAGCATCTTAATGTAATTTACTAGATTAATCGATTGAAAAGAGAAAATCTATGTACCCAAAATAGATTCAGGGCAAGTATTTGAAAAAAAATCTTGCTTAATGAGAAAAAAATCTTTCCAGAACTTTCTAAAAAGTATCTACAAAAATCTACAAGAATTATTATTTTCCACCTGTGAGACCATAAACACAATTCACTTAAAGTCAAGAAAAGGGGCTGTGGTTGTAGCTCAATGGTAGAGTTCTTGCCTAGCATGTGGGAGGCACTGGGTTCAATCCTCGGTACTACATAAAAATAAAATATGGGCTGGGATTGTGGCTTAGTGGTAGAGCACTTGTCTAGCATGTGTGAGGCACCACATACAAATAGATTCTCAGCACTACATACAAATAGATAAATAAAGTCTCATCAACAACTAATAAAAATATTTTAAAAAATTCTTTAAAAAATAAATAAATAAAGGTACTGTGTCCATATACAACTAAAAATATTTTAAAAAATAAAATAGAAAAACAAAATCAAGAAAAGCTTGGTATGGGAGCTCATGCCTGTTACCCACCCATTCAGGAGACTGAGGCAGGATGATTGTTAAGTTTGAGCACAGCCTCAGTAACTTAGTAAGATCCTGTCTTAAAATAAAAAAAAAACAAAAAGGGTTGGAGATGTACCTCAGCGGTAGAGTATCCCTGGGTTCAAGTAAAATAAAAAAATATATAAAACTATCCTAAAGTTCTTATCATGGATTTACTGATTTCTCAATTCACAAGGAAGAAAAAACAACAAGCGTCTGGGTCTTTTTTTTTTTATTTTTAAGTCGTAGATGGACACAATACCTTTATTTATTTATTTTTATGTGGTGCTGAGGATTGAACTCAGTGCCTCACATGTGCCAGGCAAGTGCTCTACCACTGAGCTACAACCCAGTCCCAAGAGTCTGGGTCCTAAAAGAAAAAAAGTAAGGGATTCATCTTATACCAAGTAAAAGCAGTGTGGGACTGGTCTGAGGATGGACCAAACAGAATGCCCAGAAACAGACTTGCAGATATTTGGAAACTTACACATGGCTGAAAGTCCATGAGAAAAGGACAGTGTATTCAAAATGGTGGTGGACAACTGACTATCCACATGGAAAAAAATTAACTTGGACCCCCTACATGCCATCATACACAAAAAGAAACATTTTGTGATTTTATAATGCTTCAAAATGGAAGTAATTAAAGATCCAGAACAAAGTTCAGGAAAGAGATTGAATCTGGACTCAACATCCTCATACTGGGGTGAATTACCAATTTGGTCTTCAAGAAAATTTGAACTGCTTTAAAAAATATAATCTTATAGGTCAAAAAAAGGACCAGGTTTCTTCAGAAGGATCATTTTATAAAAATGCTGGCAAAGAGAAGTGAGAAAAAAATACAAATATGTAAGTAGAAGACAGTTCTGAAATTTGACATCTTACTTTGAGACAACCTGGATATAAATTACAATCACCTCTAGAGGAAGGTACAGATATGATTAGTGAATGGGTGAGCCCAAGTTTAAACAGTTGAAATAAAATAAACTTCCATTACAAAATCAGATCATACTTCTAACAGATGATCCCCTTTTTGAGTTAAAACTGTGAAGTATCATTTTCAAGTATATCAGAAATACTAGAAAGTTTGCCATCTATCGTGGTATACAGAAACAAACAAGAACACTAGGATAGCTTGCAATTCACCAAAGAACTAAAATGACCTATCGAGTACGGAGTTGCATGACAATCACACAAGAAGCGGAATCAATAAATCATGTATTCTAAACTTGGGCCCACCAGACTTATCTTTTCTGCTAGGAGAAATGAAAAGCAAAAAAAGAAAAAAGAAAGAATTCCTGACAGTAATACACACAAACATTGCAGATAACCTGAAACCCAAGCATTAGCATTTTTGTGAGACTACTTCATTCAGTCTACCTACCTGAATATTCTGGCAATATTGGTACAGACGTCCTTGTCATCCATGTACTGTTCCAGCACTGTGCAGAGCTGGGGAAGGGTGCCAATGCTCAGGAACTTACTTCTTGCTAGTGGTGAATCAACCAAGTTCCTCAAAGTAGCAGTTGCCTAGGATAAAAGCATGTTTGTACAATTTTTTATTTTATTTTATTTTTGTACTGGGGATTGAACCCAGGGACACTTAGTACTGAGTCACATCCCTAATCCTTTTTTTTTTGAAACAGGATCTCTCTAAGTTGTTTAGGGCCTCTTGAAAGTCTCTGAGGTTGGCCTCAAACTTGAGATCCTCCTGCCTCAACTTCCTGAGCTACTGGGATTACATATGCCAGGTGGTTGTGCCATTTTTTAAAGCTGGAAAATATAGCCATACCAATTATGTAACAAGGCACAATCCACCCCATAAAGTTCTTATATCACTAGGTTAAATAAACCAAGTTCCTATTATGATTCTCCCATTAGAGAACATGGGCCTAGGCATAATAGCATGAAATGAAAACAAAGCAAGCCTAATTTTCAAAGATAAAGAACAGAATATTAATAGGCAATTAGTAAGCCAAAAATCGGGGTGAAGCAAATCATTACCTGAGTTAACAGTCACAAGATCTTCAATTGACCCTGTGACAACCACATTGGTTCCACAGATTAGAAACTTCTTGCTCTATTGTTCTTAAAAATACCATCAAAGATGATGTGCCAAAGAATATTTAAGACTATTAGACTGATTCTCTTCCAAGATGCAAGTACTGAGATTTTGCAAATTTGTCTTATTTTGTAAAACAAGTTCAGAAAAACTGTGTTTGCCTTTGTCTAAGAGTAGAGAACAATTCAGAAAATCTGCAAATTGATTTGCTATTATCTAGTAATTTTAATATATGGTGTGATCTTTCCTTGAGGGATAGTACATGCAAGCTATTAAGAAAGTCAGCTCAGTGCCACCATTTTCAAGTCTGGGTTAGTTAAATAACCTCCCAGAGCGTATTTTTTCTCATCAGTAAAATGGAGGTGGTGATAACTGCCCTGTAGTTGTGAGGATTCAACGAGATGAGATGTGAAAGGGCATTGCCAGTGCCCATCACCTAATGGTGATGAAATACCATGGGCTCATTCCCACCTTTATTGAGGAACTTCTCACCCAGGAAGCAGAAGAGAGAACACTGGCCTTAAAGTCAACTAATGGGATTCGGTTCTGAATCTCCTCCAAGTTACTCATTTGTCCACTCATTCATCCACTCATTCGTCCACTTCCCCATTTCTTTATCTGTAAAAACAGGGTTACCATCCTGCTCACTTTCAGGGTAGTTGTGTGTATCAAATAGAAAAAAATGTGACAATATATTTGTATACTTGAAAGCATTATATAAATATAAAGCATTGTTATAGCCATAACAAAAAGATTTTGTAAGATTTTAAAATATAACTATCTTGAAAACAGAATATTTAAAAAATATGTCAAATGTGTACCAGTCATTTGTAGAAATTCAATTACAGACAACTCAGTAAATTCTTCCTTGAAAGCTTCAGGATCACAAATGCTAGCAGGGAGCTAAACGACTCAAGCATTCAACCTGTCCATGAATGTGTAATACACTCTTCTAAGTTAGGGATCAGGTCTTTTGTGAAGACTAATAAACTGTTCTCGGAATTCCAGGCCATTGCTGCCATAAAATGGAAAATTCTCATCATCTGACTGGGCTCTACCTGTTCTTCTAAGACAGCCCAGGCCTTTGGGCACTACTGGTTTATCTCAATCCAAAGGATGACTCACACTTTCCTCAATAGAGACCAAAGAACATAAATGCCCAAGTAAATCCTGACCTGAACTGGGGCAGGCAGAGACCATGGGGAACCAGTTCCAGTCATGTGCACATGAATGGTTTCTTTCCCCTGGTTCCCAGGGCTTAGAAGATTGGGCACTCGGATCCTCAGTCATCTTCTTGCTCCCTTCATCTAATCTTTGGTAAGGGATGTTGTTAGCAGAAGGAATCATAGTTTTCCTAGGAACTTTTGTTTCCTTGTTTTAACCTAAATTTTTTTTCTCTCTTACCCCTTTCTTACCTCATTAGAAGAAGTTAAAAGACAGCTCAAGGTTCTTCTGCCCCAAAGCATTACCTTTCATAAATGGCCCAGATCAGGAGTGGAAGCACACATAAATATGTCATATATCATCCTATTTAAATCCCTACCCATCTGCTACACTTATCAATCATGTTATGTGGTAAACACATAATTATAATTTGTACATTGAATATTTCCAAATTTGTTCATGAGGGGCTAGTAGAAGATACATGCATGAAAACGTATACTACACACTACTTTGCAATACCTCAGCATATGACACTACTATCTACTTAGCTGTTCAAGTCTCATAATCCTGTCTTGCTGCTAGAGTCACCAGAGGCCCTGCTGGCCTTTTGCCATTACCCCTAGGGTGAGATTCAGTACCCTGACCATGGTCTATAAGTACACGTGTGATCTGGTTCTTACAGACCCCTAAAACTTTATCTCATACCATATAGTCCCTGATATACTCTATTTAATGTTAAGTCTTCCAGTCTGTCTACTCCTGTGGATCAGAGACTTTCAGGGGGCAGATACCTTGTTTCTCTTCCTGCCACTGTGCTCCCATGTCTAAGACCAGTGCCTGGCATGAACATCTACAAAGGAAAGACTGGGTACAAATTGAAAGGTTAAGATACCAGGAAACCATGAATTAGGCAGACAGTATCTCTGAGGCAGATGGATTATGAGATGATTTTAAAGGAGCTGAGTAATTAAATACTGGATGAAAGAAAATGGTCTTTGTGGAAGGGGAGTGGTTCCCTGTGTATTTATTCCCTCTTCATCTCATTCAAACAGACTCTGAAACTCCCCCACTCCCTTCCGTTTCCACACCTGATTGGTCACCTGTTCTACCTCTTCTCTCCCTCACCAGGTAGCCACAGCTTCATCTCTTACCCCAACTCCATAGTCCCCTGAACCAGCTCCCTGCCATAGTCTCTCCCTGTCTGGCTCATCTTCCCATAGTGTCCACCGCTGCCTGAAGGGCTCCTCAAAACCCGATCTTCCCTTTTGGGAAGACGTCCCAGGGTCCAGTGGGCAACATCCATATCCATTTTCCAGTGCACAGTTCACTCTTCTGAGATCTTGTCGGAGCTCACTTCTTGCACCTCCCTTCGTCATCACACTGCCCTTTTTTGGACTCTACACCACAAAACATCACAATTCCACCCCTTTTTCCACTTAGAATGCCCTCCTAGACCACCTGCTCCAGGCTCCTCCCACTGGAAATCTGCTCGTTTTCCAGGACCCAGCTCAGTCCTGCTCGTCCTCATGAAGACTGTTTAGTGGTTCTGTCAATTCCTGCTCATGCCTCTAGAACCCCATCACAGAATCCTAATCACTTGCTCCTCACCTCTCTCCCATGGTGAACTCCTCTAGTGTACAGCTCTTATCCCTGTTTCTACTCAGAGGACAATAAAATGTGCCCATGAAAGCTCTCACTGTTCAGGTGCTGGCTGGCTAGATGAAACTCAGAAGGAGAAGGGGAGGGAGGAGGGGAACAGAGGGGGAAGCAGGAAAGGAGAGGGGTCAAGGGAGATTTTCCCCTTTAAGAAGCCTCTGGCAAGAAAGTGCGGGGGATCATCAGAGGCCTGGGTGAACCAGAGCTTAAATCCCTGAGGGAGAAGGGCCTAGAAGAGGTCACCAGGCAGATGCAGCTCTGCAGGCCCCTACTTTGAGAACTGCCACCAATCTTGATGAGCCACTACTCTTCATGACAGGTGGGGATGTTGTGCTGAATGTTCAGAAGTGGAGAAGGCTGGGTGGGAGGAGAGTCTAGCTAAATAGAATGGTATCAGTGAAGGCGAGTTTCTACTCTAGTTTATATTGCTTCAAACTGTACTTTATCTTTTTATTGAACATAATCTTTTTTTAAATTAGAGCTTTATAGTTCTACACAGTAGCTGGAGTCATCCCAACAAACTTGTATCTGCATGGAAATTAATCTCAGTTCATGATCCCTCCTTTCCTGTCCCTTTTCCCTCCCATCCTCCCTCCCCCCTCCCATTCTCCTTCCACTGCTAGACTTCCTTTCACTTTATATTTGATTGATTCTGTCTACCTACGCATAAAGGTGAAGTTCCCTATCGTATATTTACATATACACATAAAATTATTTTTAAAGAATTCTTTCTTGGGCTGGGGTTATGGCTCAGCAGTAGAGCGCTTGCCTATTGCATGTGAGACACTGGGTTCGATCCTCAGCACCACATATAAATAAACGAAATAAAGATATAAAATAATAATAATAATAATAATAAAGTGTGCACCTACAACTAAAAAATATTTTAAAAAATTCTTTCTTATTCATCCTTCCATTCTGCCTCTTGATCTCCTTTTCTACATTATTGATCTTCCTTTATGTTATCCTATCCTTTCCTCCCCTTTCCTTTATTTTATTCTAGCTTCTGCATATGACAGAAAATGTTCAACCATTGAGTTTTTGAATTTGGCTTATTTTAATTAGCATGATAGTCTCTATTTCCATCCATTTACTGGCAAATGCCATAATTTCATTCTTCACATCTGAGTAGATATCTTTACAACTGAGTAGATATCTTTTCTCTCTAATATGAACATACATGTACATATATTATATATAATTCATATGTGTACATATATTATATGCATATATACATAATATATACCTTTTATATATAATATATAGAAAGAGATATCTGTTCAGCTGTAAAAAATGAAATTATGGCTTATATGAAATATATACATGTAGATAACATATATATACACATTATGTAAATATGTATATGTACATATATATTTAGAAATTGTGCTATATATGTATATATAAGATGTGATAAGAAATATCACAATTTCTTAATCCATTCATTTATTGATGGGCACTTGGGTTGATTCCATAATCTAGCTATTATGAAATGTGCTGCTATAAACTTTGAGGTTAGGGTTAGGTATTGTTACAGTATTCTGATTTTTGATTTTTGGAAGAATACCAAGGAATGGCATAGCTGGGTCATACGGTGGTTTCATTCCTAGTTTTTTGAGGACTCTCCACACTGCCTTCCAGAGTGGTGTACTAGTCTGTAGTCCCATCAACAATGGTATGTAATTTTTAAAATCATCTCCAAATCCTTTCTTTAAAAAAAAAAAAAAAAAAAGCACAAGTTACAATAGATGCTTATCTAACTTTTTAAGGACTTACTGAAGCAAATGCCAACCTTAACAGTGTCATTTCACTATGAAAATAGCAAATTAAAAAATATGAGCTTTCATTCTTATTTTTTCCATCTTGTAATCTGCAACTGTGTGAGACAGACATATAGAGTCAAAAGGCAACCAGTGGTAAGAAGAAAAAATAGAAGACTGGGCCTGGTGGTGCAAGCCTGTAATCCTAGCTACTTAAGAGGCTGAGGTAGGAGGATCGCAAGTTCAAAGCCAGCCTCAGCAACTTAGCTAAGCCCTAAGCAAACTTAGTGAGACCCTGTCTCAAAATAAAAAATAAAAAGGGCTGGGGACTTAGCTCAGTGGTTAAGGGCCCTTAGGCTCAATCCCTGATATCAAACAAACAAAAAAACCCAGCATTTTGATACAGTAAAATTAGAACTCAAAAGATTTAGTTTCTAGGCTCTTCCTCTTCCTGTAAGCAGCCTCAGGTGATCTGTGAAAATGATCCGCTACTCTCTCGATCCTGAAAACCCCACAAAATCATGCAAATCAAGAGGTTCAAATCTTCATGTTCACTTTAAGAACACCCGCAAAATGCACAGGACATCAAGGGTATGCATATCCAAAAAGCTACAGAGTACCTGAAGGATGTCACTTTAAAGAAGCAATCTGTGCCATTCCGGTGCTACAATGGTGGAGTTTTTACGTGCACCCAGGCCAAACAATGGGGCTGGACACAGGGGCAGTGGCCCAAAAAGAGTGCTGAATTTTTGCTGCATATGCTTAAAAATGCAGAGAGTAATGCTTAACTTAAGGGTTTAGATGTAGATTCTCTGGACATTGAACATATCTAGGTAAACAAAGCACCCAAGATGCGCTGCCATACTATACTTGCAGAGCTCATGGTCGGAGTAACCCATACATGAGTTCCCCCTGCCACATCGAGGTAATCTCACTGAAAAGGAACAGATTGTTCCTAAACCAGAAAAGGAGGTTGCACAGAAGAAAAAGATATCCCAGAAGAAACTAAAGAAACAAAAACTTATGGCACGGGAATAAATTCAGCATAAAATAAATGCAAATAAAATAAAGATTTAGCTTCTCTCTTTTCCAAGGTGACTATCAGTACTTATCAACTTATCAATTTCAAATATATTTCCAACTATTAACTAATTAAAAAACTTTAGCAAATACCAGCAAACTTTGTATTAAACCATGGGGACCTAAGTTACAACACAGGCCCGGCCTGTGTCCCCACTCCCGTATTCTCTTCCACATGGGGTAAGGTATAAGGTAGAGAAGACTGCTTCTGCCCATTTCCAGAGTGGATGACCCCCCTCTCTTTCTTTTGCTTTTATCCTCCCTCAGAGTCCTCAGTCCCAGGGAACTCAATGGATTCCGCCCTAGAAGGTGACCAGCTCCTCCTCCCAGATCAGAGGAGCCTGTGGCTCAGAACCCACCATGGAACTCTCATTTTAGGAGCATCAGAAGTTTTCCCAACTTAAAAAAAAAAAGTTTTTAAAGAAACCTTTGGGACATAACACACTTGGAAACTGTGCCCTTAATTGTCTGAAAGTTGCGATGCTTCCTCAATCAAATTCAGCATCAAGATTCAGTTTTATTTAGTTTTATATATCAAATGATGTTTATGCAAAGGATCTGAGAAGCTACATCCTGGCCTATCTCATGAACTTTATTTCATTTGCTCCTTAAAACAATCCCCTAAGGTGAACAGCAAAGGTGTTATGTGCCCTATTTTTGAGATGAGCAAACTGGGGCTCAGAAACTCTATCAGTTTCCAGGTAGGCTGATGGCCTGGGCTTCTCCTTGTCCACTGCCTTCCCTGCTTGATCTGGCATTTGTCTCTAAACACATTTATTTTATTTCTTAATCATCTGGAATATCCATAACCAAAATCCCTGGAGCTTTATTTCAACTGCCAACTGCAAAATGGTTCACTTCCCACTGATGATGTGAAAGAATAAATACAGCCGCCAGAGACCACAAACAGTGTCAAATGATTTAAAACCAAAGCCACACCATTTTCCAACCTCAGCTAAACCATCTCCCTCTATTAATAAAAGCACATTCATTTTTTGGATTTGTGCCCAACTGAGACCACATATATGCCCAAATCAGAGCCTATGTGGTAACCCAAGAAGTTTCATATTGTCTCACATATGATTAGTACAGCTCTGGCTGATTATCTAGAAGAAACTCATCATGAGATGCTGTACACATGAAACCATGGGTACCAACAGTTTCTAAGCATTTATTGGAGCTTGTTAAGACATATGCATATGAAATTATTATTAACTTATGATCCTTGATAACACTTGGTGTCTGGCTCTCTATGGAAGCCAACTTGGCATATTGCTACTGTGGGTGTCCTACTTCAGCAGGAAATGATTCTGTCTGCCTCTAGCCCCCAGTGTCCTTCTTTGAGTCTCTGGCATTTGCTTATGTTTGTTTCCCCACTTATTGACTATGCCAGTTACCTTGGTAAAATGAGTAGGTAGCTGATTCTTCTAATTGTGGCTATTACACATAACAATATAGAAGAAGTTTTGAATGTCATTCAAATCTTATAAATGCCAATATGACAAAATAAAAAAATGGATCTGAAAAAGATGCACTAAGAACTATCCAGTAAGGTCTGGTGATACATCTCAGTAGCAGAGCTCTTGCCTACTTGTACAAGACCCTGGATTAGGTACCCAGCACCCACAAGAAATAAAATAAAAATAAAATATAAATCAAGTAGTAATACAAATTTTCACAATTACACATTAAATTTCCTGACATTTCTTCATTGCCACAACAAATCTGTCTACAGTACAATGAAGAAACAAGACTGCACGAGCACAACAGTAGGACTGTAATGGAAAGCAAATGGCTGTCTGTGGGAATGGCAGGCACGGACACTCATTTCTGCCTTTGGTGCTCCCAGCTGCTGAGGAGAGAGACATCATCAGCACAAAGCTCCCCGCCTGCTCCACGCCTCATTTCCCGAATGGTGAGCTTGGGACAGGAACTAAGCACTGCAACCCAGCCCCTTCCTGCTCGGTCTGCTCCCTTCCTGGTATAGCAGTGAGCTGCCATCAGGACACAGGGTGTGTTCCTCTGCTGCTCCAGGGACAGATGACCTGTGACTAGCAGGGGAATGTAATCTGAGGGTTCAGGATTAGAAGGCAGGCCTGCCTCAGCTGTAAGCTACATATTTCAACCATGGAGATAACCTCCTCCCCCACCCCATCCTCCTAAGTCTCTTGTTTCCAAGTTTATAAGATTTTGGTCTCTAACTCTCCCTACGTTTTCATATCTGCTGTCCCTGGAGAGTGAAGCGGGCATGAGTTGCCTACAGGCAGCTCCTTCCCAAGAAAGTGAAGCGCAGGAAGGGGGAAATCCATTCTCTCATGATGAGTGAATGAGTGGTTAGTTGCATTGCTTGTTAACGGTATTCCTTTATAAGAAGGAAAGTCCATAAGTAGAAAAATGCTGTTCCTTTCCCATTAACCAATATATCATTAAACATTTTATATCAATAAAATGCAAGCACATGCCTGTAAACCCAGTGACTCAGGAGGACTGCAAGTTTGAGGTCAACCTCAGCAACATAGTGAAAACCTAAGCAACTCAGCAAGACCCTGTCTCAAGAAATAAAAAGGGCTGGTGTTCAATCCCCAGTACTCCAGTACCAAAAAAAAATTAAAAAATAAAAATTAACAAGCCTTACAGTAATTATCATAGATAGGGCCAAAAGAAAAATTTCATCTAATTTCAGCAACAATATGCTACACACAATATGCAACACAAAATAAGCCAGACATAGTATTCTTGTTAATTGTATTATATTCATACCAATTTCCTGATTTCAGCAACATTATGTAAGATGTTGCCATTGGGAAAAGCTGGGTGATGGGTACATAGGGCCTCACTGTGCTGTTTTATTTTATTTGTTTTGTGCTGATTTAGTAACATCTTATGAATTTATACTTAGTTCAAAATAAAAGTTAAAAAGGGGGCCAGGGGCTGGGGTTGTGGCTCAGTGGTGGAGCACTTGCCTAGCATGCAAGGCACTGGGTTCAATCCTCAGAACCACATTAAAAGATAAATAAAGTTATGTCCATCTACACAAAAACATATACGTGGTATATTCCATTTATATTAAATTTTAGAACAGATAGCTTATCTTTGGTGAAAGAGATCAGAAAAATTGTTCCCTGGAGAGGTGGGCAGGATAGCAGGGATTATGGGAAGGGGTGGCATGACATTTTTGAAGTGAGCACATCCCTGTAATTCTACCTAATTGGAAGGCTGAAGCAGGAGGATGGCAAGTTCAAGACCACCCTCAGCAACTTAGTGAGATCCTGTCTCAAAATAAGAAAAAAAATAAAAGGGGTGGGGGTATAGTTCAGCAATAAAGTACCCTTGGGTTTAACCAATTCTGAGTAAAGAAAGAAAGAAAGAAAGAAAGAAAGAAAGAAAGAAAGAAAGAAAGAAAGAAAGAAAGAAAGAAAGAAAGAAAGAAAGAAAGAAAGAAAGAAAGAAAGAAGGGAGGGAGGGAGGGAGGGAGGGAGGGAGGGAGGGAGGGAGGGAGGGAGGGAGGGAGGGAAGGAAGGAAGGAAGGAAGGAAGGAAGGAAGGAAGGAAGGAAGGAAGGAAGGAAGGAAGGAAGGAAGGTTGAGAGAGAGAAAGGAAGGGAGAGAGGAAGGGAAGGAAAGAGAAATTTCTGAGGTGACAGAAATCTCCCATATCTTGATAAGGGCAGAATCACATGGCTGTCTATTTTTGTCAAACATACAAGATCTGAACATTTCACTATATGTAAATTGTACCTCAATCAAAACAATTAAAAAAACTTTCATCTGCTGTTTCCTATTTGAGCAAAACTTTAAAAAGAAATACTTTAATTTTTTTTCTGTTTAACCACCAAATATCCAATAATCGTATTTCCCTCAAATTCTAAATACAAAGTGAGAAGGAATAAAGGACCAACCTTTCTGAAGATTCCATTTAGAAAAAGGAAGGACATGGAACTGCAGGTAGCTGGTGAGGAAGGGAAAGAATCTGGATTGGGGCAGTCTTGGGAGGCGCTTGCAGGCTTACAGGCCAAAAACAGGCGGGGGAGAGGAGACCTAGCAAACCATGCCACCGGGTGCTACAGAACAGGTCTCATGTCCAAAGCGCAGGAAGTACACCTTTCTCTACAGATTGAACTCAGACTCAGATGAGCTGGGCGAGGGGTATGGCTCAGTAGTATGGCATCTGCCTATCACACATGGGCCCTAGGTTCCATTCTCAGCACTGCAAAGAAAAAACCCAACAACCCCATTTCACCAAATCAAATGAGTCATCTATGAAGGGATGTGTGATGGGGGAAAGCTGGAAATACAAATGAACCAAAAAATAGGAATGTAAATTCAAGTCAGCCTGGTTTTATTATAATGTTTTAGGTACCAGGGATTGAACCTAGGGGTACTTAACCACTTAAGTCCCCTTTTAAATTTTTTATTTTAAGACAGAGTCTCACTAAATTGCCCAGGCTGGCCTTGAACTTGTGATCCTCCTGCTTCAGGCTCCTGAGTTGATGGGATTTCAGGTATGTGCCCCCATTGCCACGGTGCCTGAAGCCTGGCATCAGTCTAGTTTTAGTAGTTACATTGTAAACCTATAAATTATGTAGCTGTAAATGTAAATATGTTGGAATTTTTAATTACAGTAAAGCAACTTTGTACACAGTGTCTCAAGACACAGAGGACAAATGAGACAGGGGATCTTGGGCTTAGCTGTGATTACGACATTCACAAAAGGCTCTTCTCCATTCCCCAGGAAGGAGGCGTGATGAAGGTCAGGCTTTCTGATGCAGATAACTCCAACTCTTGTGTTATGCCTTCCCACACTGTTGACCTTTAAAGGTCAAAGGTGAACCCAACACCTCCTGATAATCCATTCTAGCTCAACATTGACAAATGCCTATTTCTGTCTGTGTCACCTCCTTGGGTGCTATAATTTCCTGATGACCTTTAGGGGGCCTGTCTGCTAGCTGCCCTATAT
Organism: Sciurus vulgaris; assembly: GCF_902686455.1. Lineage (NCBI taxonomy): Eukaryota > Metazoa > Chordata > Mammalia > Rodentia > Sciuridae > Sciurus > Sciurus vulgaris. The sequence continues at coordinate 55,823,421 of NC_136467.1, forward strand.
TTTCCTTCTTTCAAGTTTCAGCAAGCTCTCCTTAAATTCTAGTATTTTGAAATGAGCCAACATGCAGTTTAACCTGCTTTACCATTAGGATTTTATATGCAAACTTGCATCTCCAGTTCTGCCAGCTAGGAGTACAAATGCACAGATAGGGGGCCCCTTAGTTCACCTGGGCATCTCTTGTTCTCAAAGTGTTATTACATGTCCCATGAACAGAACTGAATGCAACACTGATCATGTGGAAGTACCATGGTTTTGCAGGATGAGACATAGGAATACTATTATCTGGTTTCAGGGACCACCAAAAAGTAGTCGCTTTCTGCCAGCTATCTTGTTGACCACGATAGTACTTGCCACCAGAGCACGCCTGGCACAGAGCAGCCATTCACAAACAATTGTTGAAGTGAATGTCTCTTGGTTTCAGCTTTGTGGTGACATATAAACATGTGTGTACCTCTACACACATACATGAGAAATAGCAGAAAAACAGCCTTCAAAACCAACATTTCAGTATTTTTCCCTCTAAGCACCATTTGTTTATCTGCTCTAAAGAAGTCTTTCTTTGACACCCATTCTTTCATATCCCTTCTAGTCAATCTAAAATCTAACTACAGCAGCACCTCTTCATTGCTCTCCTGCCTCTAAGATCTTAATCCTCCCATCTGGCACCTGGACATATTCTTCTCCCATTATTCCAGCATTCTGATAGTCATTGACTTGATAGCTTATGTTTCACATTCATCTTTTGCCACTCTGATCTCAGTTGGCCTTCCCCATGCACTGACCTCTAACTGCTCCTGCTGCCCCAAGGTCATTCTGCAGCCTGGCATTTGAGACCCATGGCTGTGTCTGAATCTCATCTCCCATGACTCCCTCTGTTCTGGACAGCTTTACGTCCTTGGCATCCCCAAACACACCAAGCTGGGTATTCAGCACCCTTTCCCCTTTGTTCCTATTTCCCAAATTCTACACAACCTTCAGGGTTCAGTTGCAGATGTTTTCCATTCATTTGGTGGGCTCCAACACTGTGGCTTTAGAGAAACAGGATGATTCTAGCCCTGTACCAGATGCTAATATGTGAACACTGATAACATGAGGCTCCCAGAAAGTGGGAAAGCTATCGAGACTTCCTGGTGGCCAGCTGTAAAGGATAGGCAGCTCTTACCATGTTCTCATTCTCTCTGGCCTACAGACATTATTTTATTCTTATTACAACCTCAGGTTGTTTATTTATTTCCCAATTGAATATATTTGCTTTAAAAAAAAAAAATGTCTCATGAGCTAGAGCCATGAAAGCTGGTATAACAAATACTTCCACTGGTGGCCAAATCTGTCTGGGGCTGAATCAGCACATGATCTGGCTGATGAAAAGCCAGTGTAGAGCAGAGTGTTTCATCCATTCTCCTGGTGAAGTCATATTGCTCACATATTATCATTCATATGATACAAACAGCTTTTCTTGTTTGTTTTTGTACCAGGGATTGAACCCAGAACACTTAACTACTGAGCCACATTCCCAGCACTTTTTTATTTTTTATTTTGAGGCAGGGTCTCACTAAATTGCTGAGTCTGGCCCCGAACTTGGGATCCTCCTGCCTGAGCCTCCTGAGGGGCTGGGATTACAGACATGTACCACCATGCCCAGCGCTCTTCTTGGTCTTACGTAAATACAAGGAAATGTCCCGTGTAGGGGATTCTGCAAATGAAAAGCCTTTCCTTCCTCTCCAAATTTGTAAACAAACATTTGATGTAAAACAAACATGTGATACGTAGACCCAAATGGCATTTGGCAACCACAGCAGGAACACGTTCTCAGGTGATAGCAACAATGGGCTCCACTTTCTCCTGTTGGACAGGCTGTGGGGTGCGGACTGTGGTCCAGGCAGAGGCCCACCCATGTCAGATCCTAGTCAGGTTCAAAGGAAAGGTTCGGAGGCAGCAGACAGCAAGGAAGAAGTTCTATATTAAGGAAAGGGGGAGCTGAACTGCTGAGCCAGTTGGCACCCCAGGATGCCAAATCCAGGGAAAAAGGGAAGAAAAGCAAAGAGGAATGGAGGAGTAACAGCCTGAACTTGCTGGCACCCCAGTGCCCAGTTCCTTGATTTGACATATTTTTGTTGTAAGAGCACACAATGCGCCCTCTCTCTCTCACTCTCTTTCGCTCTCTCTCTCTCTCTATATGATATGTGATATAAAATGATATCTATATAATGGGATGGAAAGACCTCTTTCAACTAGACAAAAATTCCACAAGCTCTTGCATAAAAATTTAAAATGGCATAAACATCTCAATATGGAGACGACTGAGAATTTGAGATAAATCCTTATCAGAATATTATGTAGTCATAGAATAAAATAAATCTATAGAGTTGAGGCAAGAAACTTTAAGTATTATTAAATGAGAAATGAGAAATGCATAGAATATCCCATTTTTTAAAACCTGTCTGTGTATTAAAAGATAATGAACACATCAGTGCAAACAACATTAGAAACTGGATGGACCAGAAGGAGTAACAGGAGAAGAGGGTGATAGAAAATAAAATAAAAATTCTTAGAAATAACCAGCTCCCCAATAAAAAGCAATATATATATGCATATATTTAAAATCCAAATTGGAGATGGGTTAGAGCATCTCAGGGTAAAAATAATTCAGGTGACTTTTATACTTTTTCTTATACTTTCCTATATTTTAACGCAATTATAAACATTATGTAATCAGAACTCTTTTCAATAAGGAAAAAATATGAGTGATCCAAACATTGACAGCATGAAAATGTTTCTTAAGTCTTCCTGGCCAAAACATAGCACACCAGTAGAATTCTTCAACATTCATGACCAAAGAGGTTTTTCACAATCATCTTCAAAATGGAGAAAGCCCAAAGTCCAAAATTAATAATTGTCATAAGTATTTTAAGCATCTTGAAATTAGGGCCTAAATCTAATTTTTAACACTTTTCAAAAGTTTAGAGCACACCAAGTGCTCAATCAATTCTCATTAATTGACAAGCACATTTCAAATTACATTAATTATTATATCAAAGATGCTATTATTTGATATGCAAATGCTATTAAGAGTAGAATTTCATCTAAAATAATAATATGAGAGCCAGAGCAGGTTTGAAAATGATTTAAATATGAAATTTAATCTGCCACAAAAATAGTAATAAAACTACCACATGACAGATTTTTTCCATCTGCTCTGGTCATATTAAATGTATCTAGGTGGGTGCAGTGGTACATACTTATAATCCCAGCAACTTGGGAAATTGAGGAAGGAGGATTAAAAGTTCAAGACCAACCTTGGCAACTTGGTCAGACTGTCTCAAAGTAAAAAATAAAAATAGCTGGGGATGTAGCTCAGTGGTAAAGTACCCCCAGGATCAATTCCCAACACTGCAAAAAAAAAAAAGAAAAATATAGTATACAGTTTTGTTACCTGTGTTCCTGCAGTTTCAGGACTATATGTTATGTACATACTCCATGATAACTGAATATCACTGATTTCTGCTTATTATTATAGATATGAGTCATGACATTAGCTACCAAGCATAAACAATCATAAACAATTTCTAGACCAGGCCCATCTTCAAAACACTAAACTGCTTGTTAAAATTCTGACTGTAAGATGCAACTGTTTTGTGGAGAGATGCAGCTTTTTGTTCTTCTAGCCTTGTTTTCTTTGCAGGGCAGTGGAAGTGGATGTCCCCCAGTTGGGTGGAGGACTAACTTGTGAAAAGTCATGGAATAGCCTCAAAGGGGTAACTGGGCACCAGGCTCACACAGGGCAGAAATGGAGCAGGGGCTGCTGCCCTTGATCCCTGAGGCCTGGGATTCCCACCTGGTGAAGAACTTCTCATCTGCCATTCTTTTAGGTGACAAGTACTATTAGGTAGCACAAAACTAATTTTATACATCTAACATTTTCAAGTAAAATACTTACCTGGACTAACAAGTGGCCTGAATTAGGCAAATGTGTCCCACACTTCTTGGTGTTCTCATTCATTTGCTTTACCAAATATGTCAATATTTCCACAGCACCTTTGCTGATCATTTCATTAAGAAATCTTGGATTTCCAGAAATGAATTTAATAGTCCCCATACAGTATAAAAAAGCTTCGCTGTTAGTTTGCAGGTCTTCACTTCTCAGTACCTCTAATAATGATTCTGCCAAAAAGATGAATTATTAAAAATGAGTGTAACAGCTGGAAAGAAACACATTAAAGCACTTGTATGTGAACATCAAATACAATTTGTGAGCTATATTTGTCCAAAGGTACATACAAATGCTTATTAAGAATCACTCAAGTAAGAAGAGCTTATTTTTAGCTATAACAAATATCTGTAATAGTAATGATAGCAAAAGCATAGAATTACTAATACATAAATACAAAGGTATTCTTTTAATCAAATACCACTCCTTACCTCTTACTAATATTTACCAGTCTTAATTTTTAGTTACAAAAATTTCAAGTTATTATAGAATACTAATAATCAAAGTATTTTATTTATTTATTTAAGTACTAGGGATTGAAATGGGGTAGAGATCTTTACCACTGAGCTACATCCCCAGCCCTTTTAAATTTTTTTTTTTTTTAAATTTTGAGACAGGGTCTTGATAAATTGCTGAGACAATTTATCCTTCAGCCTCAGCCTCCAAAGTTGCTGGGATTATAGGCCAGCACCACCATACCCAGCTAATTAAAGCATTTTAAGAATTTGTGTTGTACACAGTGGTGCACACCTACAATCCCAGTGACTCGGGAGGCTGAGGCACAAGGATTGCAAGTTCAAGGCCAGCCTCAGCAACTTAATGAAACCTTGTCTAAAAATAAAAATAAAAAGCGCTGGGAATATAGCTCAGTGATAAAGCAACCCTGGGTCCAATCCCCAGTACCAAAAACAGACAAACAAACAAACAAAAATAAAACCAAAAAACAAAACAAAACAAAATCTTTTAAGGGAATCTTTTTTTGCTATGTTAAGGAAAAATAAGTCAAGATAGGAGCTTAAACTCCATCGCCATAGAAAGGGATAATTTGAATAAAACATCCATGCTTTCCCAAAACAATTAAAGAATCTTCATCCAAATGACATACGACTATTAGTTTTAGGAGTAATCCAGGAACTCTGATAAGGGTCATAGTGCACATCTAATATTTAAATTGCTAAGTCTGGCCTTGAACTTGCAGGCCTCCTCATAGTTAAGTTACTTAATGTCTGTGTGATCATTCGTCAGATTTGTTTTCATTCAACACTTCTCAATTAGCTGATTCAGTGTTAGACATTTCTTTCAGTACTGGTTATGTCCCAGTCCTCTTGGGTTAAAAAAGAGGTTGAGATCATTTATCTTGTGTTACCAAAAGAGGACTAAGAGTGTTTTCCATGTCACTGCCTTCTCCTGTACCAGCAGCATTAATTCATAAAATATTTGTATTTACATAGCTAAGCATCTTAATTATTTAGAGGCATGTCAATACCCAGAGGTCCTCTACCAGCTACATCCCCAGTCTTTTTTATTTCTTCTTTTGAGACAGGATATCCCTAAAGTGCCCAGGTTGGCCTTGAACTTACAATCCTCCTGTCTCAGCCTCCCCAGTTACTGGGATTACAGGTGTGCACCATCATACCTAGTTCATATTTCAAACATTTTGATGTCAGATTTCTGTAAAACTTACAGATTTTGGGGGGTGGGTACTGGGGATTGAACTCAGGGGTACTTGACCACTGAGCCACATCCCCAGCCCTATTTTGTATTTTTATTTAGAGACAGGATCTCACTGAGCTGCTTATTGCCTGGATTTTGTTGACATTGGCTTTGAACTTGCCATCCTACTGCCTCAGCTTCCAGAGCAATTGGAATTATAGGTGTGTTCCACTGCCACTGGCTTACAGATGTCTTTTAATTTTAGTCATTTCTACTAGATCAAAAGACTAAGATTTTCAATTATGACAAAAATTAAAATTCTTCAATTATGTCAAAAACTGTTATGTGTGTTTCTTCTAATAGTGAATCTATGTTCCAGAAGTGAATTTTCAAATGATTCTTTGTAAAGTCACATAATATTACTATAAGTATTTATAAGACAAAACCAAGAACCAGTCTGTCATACTAGTCACCAAATGATAGATTAAACAGAAACACAGAGAAGGATGAGCAAAAATAAACATTATATAACTTCTGCATGTTACTGGAAAACACGATATTCTTGCCACCATTAATTATAACTTTTCTCTCCAAACTTTTTATTTGTGCCCAAGTACACCATATGCTTAACTGTGGCACTGAATGATACTCACCCAGGATGTTGTCATTTTGAATCAGAGAATCATTCTTTTCATTCCTGCTAATTTTAAATATAAGTTTGCAGACACTAAGTAGATTCTTTCTACTCACTTTTAGCTGCAGAGAAAGAAAAACACTTCCATTTCTATTGCAGAGGGAAATAAAGATATGGCATGTTTTTAAAAACACAAACATCTCTATTAAAAGCACAGCAAGATTTTTTTAAACAACTTTCTGAAGAAATCAAACTTTGAAAAGTTTAGTTCTAATATTTGCCAGCTATGATATCTAAAGATTAACTCAATTGTACTAAATGTGATACAAATGATCTTTAGAGTAAGAACATTTGAATAAAAAGCATTTATTTCTCACTTTATAATGTCAAATTTATATCTAAAGTTATTTACTTTTTAAAGAATATAGGAAAAAGAAAGGGGACAGGATACTGTTAATCAATTTAATTAAATGGAGTAATTAATTTAAAACACAAAAGCAAAGGAGGATTAATGCCAAAATTTCAGATAAACTAATTTTGAAAAGAATCCATAATGGAAGTGAAGGAAAGAAAATAAAGGCAAAAATATGTTCTCTCCATCACTTGCTTAAAAGAAAATTTTAAAACTAGTACTATTTGATTAGATCATATATACATACATACATTTTTAAATTACATACATACATTTTTAGCCTTAAAATGTTTAAGGCTATTTCTGGAATGTTTTGAGATAATTGCTGATGTTTGAACTGAAAATTACTTTCTAAATCATTCAAAAATATCTAAGTAAATTAAACACACAGCAATACAAAAATATACTTTTTTTTAAAAAATGCACACATACAATAGGGTGACTTGCTTAATCAAATAGCCTAAAGCATCTGTGTATTTATCTAAAGTAGTAAAAAATAAATATTAAAAAACCCTAAATGTCCAATATTAGGGAAGAGTTAATGAACTGTGGAACTGCAATATCATTCTTATTAGCCAGTTACAAAACAGTGTAACCACGAATGCTATGCTTAAAAAGAAAAGCTTCTAGAACCCCTGTTAGATGGGAATATTACGGGACCTCTTTGCAACAATGTAAAAATGTTTGTAAGAATGAGGTCATCTGAACAAAAAAATATTTCTGTGTGAAAAGGAGGACATAAAGGTCATTATTTTACTATTAAAAGCTATATTTAACATTGTTAATTGGTAAGTTCCAGTTAGTTTTAAAAGATAATAGAATTTCCCAGAAATGTTTGTTAAAAATTTTGTTCTGTGTTTGATCCACAAATATCTCCTGAGCACTTTTTGTGCACCAGGCACTGGGCTGTTCACTGAAGGAGACCCCAAGAAGGATGCCGTCAGCCTCAGGCCCAAGGGACAAAGGGTGTGGAATATGGCCCACCCAGCCATGGGTCACTGGCCCTGCTGCCCTAGGCCCTTTTCACGTTATTTCACAGAAATTCTGCATATGAGGGGTTGCCATTCCCATCTTTCAGCTGAGGAGTGTGTGCCTTGGACAGACCACAGAACCTTGGCATGTACTAGGAAGGCAGGATGGCAGGTTCCACCAGCCCTACAGAGTCAGAATTTGCATTCTCACCAGCGCCCCAGGGGATTCACATGTGCCTTAAAGTCTGAGAGGCACCATTTAGGAAGCCTTAGACACCCTAACACATAGCAGACTGGAGATTTCTGCTCTAAGGCAGAAAAAGAAATGGGAACTTAAAAATACATATATATATATTAGGTCTAGGGATATAGCTCAGTGGTTGTTTGCCTACCCTTTGGTAAGGTCCTGCATCCAATGCTCAGCATGGGGGGGGGGGGGTAATGAATAGGTAGTTAGAACAACTTTATTTAAAAACTTTAGAAGGGGACCTAAGAAAACAGAAAAGTGTTTCTATATTAATAGAAATATTCATAATATTCTTAATGTTTTTATGATTTGGGAATATATTTAAATCAATTGACTATCTTCCACTAAATTGTGTATCCTTGAGAAAGCTACGATTCGTTTCCTAAGTGTGGTATGTAGCATGTATTCCATACTTAACAAAACTTTTTGAATGAATACAAATCACCCCCTACCCACTTTGAGTCTTACATTCTTAGTGAAAAATGACAAGGAAAAAAAACTAGTTTCAAGGTTTTCATCAAAATAACAACAGGAAGACGAAGGAGAAAAGGAAGGAGAGGAAGAAGAAGGAGAGGGAGAATGAGGAGGGAGAGAGAGAAGGAGAGGAAAAAGAGAGGAAGGAGGAGGAGGAGGGGAAGAGGGGGAGGAGAAAAATAAGGAGAAAAAGAAAAGATAAAGCAGGTGTGGTGGTGCACACCTGTAATACCAGCAAGAGGATGGCAAGTTCAAAGCCAGCCTCAGCAACTTAATGATGAAACCCTGTCTCTAAATAAAATACAAAAAGGTCTGGGGCTGGGGCTCAGCGGTCAAGTGCCCCTGAGTTCAATCCCCCGATACAAAAAAAAAAAAAAAGAAAGAAAGAAAGAAAAGAGAAAAAGTAAAGAAAAAAGAAAAGAAAGAAAGGAAAGATACCCACAATTTCCAGGCCTAGTATACCGCTTAGGTCAATTTACATCCAAAGCAAACTCTTATAACTTTGTTGATAACTGCAAAATCATGACTTTAAGATATAAAAAGGTAATGGAAGATGACATTATATGCACAGACTACGGGCTGTGCTGTAACCATCACCACCTGCTAGTGCTTTGGGTTATCCTCTCCCCACAGTACTTGCCGTGCCCTCTGCACTTGACACTCCCACTGTCTCCCTGCTACAGTGCCGGCAGAGAGGGGAAGGCTATTTTATTCACCTGTATTCCCGGTGTTAGGAAGAGTTCCTGACAACATAGGTTCTTGTGGTAGAGTAATTTTCTTAAGTTAAAAATAGTAACTTTATTCTATTGAAAGCAAAGTTGGTAAACTAAACAAAAGTAAGCAAAATTTATAAATCATCCTACTACCACTCTGTATAATCACAGTTGACATACTGGTATTTCTGTTTTTCCTTTTTTGTTTGCATAAGGTGCTAGATTCCTGCCCCAGAATAGAGCTGCATTCATACTGTGTATATGTTTGTACGCTTTAAAACAATCTTAATATAGACTGACATATTTTTGTAAGCTGTTTTGATACAAAGGTTAAAATTAAAATGGCTGTCTGGCAAATCTCCATTTAACCAAAGAATGTAAGAAAACAGAATTAACATTATGCTTGCTCAATGTTTTTAACTATAAATAACTTTAAATGTCTGAATTATAATACTAAACTGGTAGAGGGAATAAATATTGGAAGTAAAGAAGCTTCATGTTCTATGTATCTTTAGTCTTTACTGATTTTTCTTTGACATTTCTTATGATGTGGTCCTCTAAAAATTTATATAGAATCCTATCACCAAATCTAATCAGAACAGGATCTTATCTGTAACATCACAGGGGATTCAGGAAGTAGACAGGAAGTTGGACTGGATGGTTCTGCAGGTCTCTTCTTACCTGGTGGTTCTGTAGTTAAATGGAGACAAAAGCTACCCAACTCTGAAGTTTGAAATAGAGTCTTGCCTTCAACCAGCAAGGTGGCCAATGTCACCAGGAGGTCCTTACCTAATCTTATACCCAGTTCAGAATGTGTTCTCTGCCTGACAGATCATTTTTGCCCTTAGAAGGTTAAATTGTGTCCTGTATGTAATCAATTTGAAAGACTCATTAATAACCAAGATCAATTTTCTCTGCAAAGTATTAATAAATTCATGAATGCCTATTTCTTTTCTTTTTTGACCTGGAGTGGAACAAGATGTCTAGGAACCAGATAAAAAGGGAAAGGCAATTCTTGGGTGCTGGAAGCCTGGGTCCTTCATAATTTCACATTATGTTAATTACCGGGCGTTAACAGAAAGCTTTTACTTTTATGAAACCAGGTTAACAAAGCTTCATTCATTGTTTTTGCGGCTCTCTTAGAACATTCTATAATAATTGTGGCTTATCTTTTGGTTCCAACCGTTTATGGCAGTGACAACAAAGCACTCCCCTCAAACAATGATAGCATTTTGTTCTAGACAGAGTTCTACAGACTTTTATTTGGTGTCTGGCCTTTTCTTCTAACACTTTACAGGAGCCTTCAGTGACCACTGGGGGACCTTCCTGTGACCACACGCAGCTGTTTTCCTCTTTCACACGGTTCATAAAGCACCTGGCTATTGTGTCTGTGACCCAAATTACTTTATTTCTTAAATCATATGACAGAATCAAGCAGCCAGATGAAACCACAGGACAGAGGCCACAGTCTACATGGCCTGATACTGATCTCCAGGCGTTACTTGAGAAACTGTTTTGAATATATTTGCCTATTGCCTATTGTTGTTCTTTTCTTTCCTTTCTTGACTTTTCTTTTGTTTTCTTTTTTCTTTTTTAAAAAAATATAGTCACATTCCAAATATGAGATTGTTTGAACATATTCTATGTACTCCGCCTTATTTCCTTAGATAGTACTTCCTTGTCAAATTCTAGGATGCCAGTTTATTTTGTTTTTGTTTTTAAGACTCTAAACAAATACACGGCATTTCTAATCTTCTCTGTAATATTCACCAAAAAAAATCACTTAATAAAGTTTGCTTATGCTACAGTCTACTAGACCAGAGGAAAGAACGACTTACTGCTAGTATAATTTTTGCAAGTTTAAGGCTGAGCAAGTCTGAACCAACATCAACTAGTTTATATAGAGTCTTCAGGAGAATACTTCTTCTCTTAAATTTATTTCCAAGCATGTTTCCTTCTTCTAAAGCATGATGAAGTCGTGTGCAAGCAGCACAAATCGTTTCAATGTTCTCTTCTGTCAGAGCAAAGAGAGTAAAGCAACACTTACTAATTAAGGTCAGGTTTTCAGATGCATCACACACAGTATAAGTGAAAAGTCCTCAGTCATTTCCCCAGACATCTTCAAATTCATGAGCTCTATTTATCCTTTCTTGCCTCACTTCCATTTACTTGATTTTTTCCACCCTTTGATCCATCTCCTACCTTGCTGACTTACTAATCAGCAATTAACTTATCTAGAATACACAGTGTTTCAAAGAGGGTATTAAAGAGTGGAATTGCCACCTATTTTAGTCTCCTTTATTCCAAATGCCCTACACTGGACCAGTGCTCTGTTCCGTCCCACAGAGGCAAGCCACCTGCATTCCTATCTATCTTCGACCCTTTCTGGTATAGTTTCACTGGCTGAGAATATTCTTCTTACTCTTGTTCTTATCCATTTTTTCCTTCAAGTCTTTCTGTTTTGGCTCCTCCAGAAACAATACATGATTCCACATTCAACCAACAGGACCCTGTGTTTTATTGATTTTTCATCTATGTGTGTGGGACTCATGTTATATACCCAGTGTCCTCAAATAGATGTCATGCCAAATGAGTAGGAACATTATCTTACATATTTCTGTATCAAGAGCACATGGTATCATGAGAATACTGTACAATCTGCAACAATTTCATACATATTCATTTGCTAATATATCATTGACAAAAACAGTAATCAATATTTTCCTATAAGAATTATGATTGTCATTTGAGAAAAAAGGGTTCTTTTAGAACGAAACTTCAAAATGTCACCAAATTCACCATTAGAAGATAATAAAAAGAAGATTTTGGTTGGGAAACAGGGAGACCTAGGAACATTTTATTTTAGACCCTCAATGAAAGTAGATTAACGTTGTCCCAAGAAAACATGGATTTGAGAATTTCAGATGAATTCCTGCTCTACTCCCTGGTATCAAATCCTGCTTTTTTTTTTTTTAAACCCTTCTCTGCAGATTTACCCCCTTTCCTCTAATACATTTTCATTACTGTGGGTCTGATCTTCCATGACCATTGCTGGATTTTGAACAGCAAAAGGACATTTTATTTTATAATTATGATTCTGAGGAAAGTAATTTTTAAAAGTGGTAGTCATAAAAGAGGCATACAAGGAAGAAAAGTATCATACAAAAAGGCACGTGAGGGAAAATGAAAGAAGGCAAGACACACTCAGGTAGTCGATGGAAAAATATTATCTCTGATAGGTTCCATCACAAAATTTAAAAGTGGGAAACCAATCTTAAATAAATACCATAATGTGCTCTTAGAAATCCACATGGAGGAAGTGTGTGCCTGCAGAAGGAAATGACTCAGGCCATTTTTAGCTCTTTTCAACAATAACATCTAAGAAAAAATTTTAAATCTCAATAGTTAAGTAACCTCCAATGCCTTTCAGTTATGCACTTAAATAAATGAATTGATGGGAAATGACTGAGATGGAATTTAAATAAAGGGGAAAACCTAAACTCCAGTGTGTGGAACACTTCTGTTGTGTTGTTTTATTATTCTGTGTCTACCAGTTTCTTCGTAAGCCCCAAGTCCAGCGCTGGACCGCTTATGGGCAGTGAGTGGTCACAAGGTATTTTTCTAGCACTTCCCCTCAAACGCTTCAGTCTGCTGGGTTCTATTCAAGAGGACTTGTTTTAGTTTATTTAAAAAGAAGTTTAAAATGAAGGCCCAAGGTCAAAATTTAAACCACCAATCAAATAAACCCTGTTATTAATTAGTTATAATAGTTACAAATAATGTCACATGGCTTCCAAAGACAACTTGAACCTGAGAACGGAGACGTTCAGTGGGCTAAAGCTAAAGGGTGAGAGATGGATGCACAATAGAGAGTAAAATGACCTGAGTTACTTCTCCCCACAGGATACTTATGAATTACCAAGAGGAAAAGAGCAACTTACCAAGGATCAGCCTGGCAGCCACCACCTGACTCAAGTCCTTGAGTCAAAGTTCTTGCCTCCAGCAAGGGAGCAAATTGGCCTTCCTGACATGAGGCACTGAGAAGGACACAGCACCTTCCTGTGTGATACGCCTGCCCCCAAAGCCCACCCTGGATCTCACTGTGAGAAAACACCAGTCAAACCCAATTTGTGGCACTGTCTATAAAATAAATGACCTCTCTTCCTCAAGTATTGTCAAGATCATGAAAGAGACACAACAAATGATTGGAACTTGTGATCCAGGATTTTCTTTTTCTATAAAGGAAATTAGCAGGGCAAATGACAAAATCTAGTAAGATTTGTATAATATTACATGGTAATTTTCAGTTATGTAAGAGAATGTCCTTGTGTCTAAAATATGATAAAATATTAATATGGGGGATTGTAGGTGAAAAAAACAGATTTTTTTTTTTTTTTTTTTTTTTTTTTTTGCTACTGGGGATTAAACCCAGGGATACTTCCCCATCCATTTAAAAAATTTTTAAATTTTGAGACGGGGTGTCTCTAAATTGATGAGGCTGACCTCAAACTTGTTATCTATTGCCTTAGTCTCCCAAGTGACTGGGTTTATAAGTGTGCACCACTATACCTGTCCTCCCCCCCACTTCTTGCAACTTTTCTGTAAGTCTAAAATTATGTCAAAAGAAGTTGAAAAAAATCCCAAGGGGTCAAGTAATCCAGCTTTGTCACCATTTGCTGTTCTTAAAAGTTGTCTAATTATCAAGAATACAAGAAACAATAAATGTTGGCAAGGATCTGGGAAAAAAGGTACACTCATTGATTGCTGGTGGGACTGCAAATTAGTGCAACCACTCTGGAAAGCAGTAGGGAGATTCCTCAGAAAACCTGGAACGGAAGCACCATTTGAACCAGTTATTCCACTCCTTGGTATATACCCAAAGGACTTAAAATCAGGATACTACAATGACACAGTCACATCAATGTTTATAGCAGCTCAATTCATAATAGCTAAGCTGTGGAACTAACGTAGGTGCCCATAAACAGATGAATGGATTAAGAAAATGTAGCATATATACATAATAGAATACTATTCAGCCATAAATAAGAATGAAATTATACCTTTGCTGGTAAATGGATGATGGAACTGGAGACTATCATGCTAAGTGAAATAAGTCAATCCCCAAAAACCAAAGGCTAAGGGCTGGGGTTGTAGTTCAGTAGTACAGTGCTTGCCTAGCACATGTGAGGCACTGGGTTTGATCCTCAGCATAAAAAATAAATAAATAAAATAAAGGCATTGTGTCCATCTACAACTAAAAATATTTTTAAAAACAAACCAAAGGCCTAATATTTTCTCTGATATGTGGATGCTAACACACAATGGGAGTGGGGAGAATAGAAGTTCATTGGATTAGACAAAGGGGGGTGAAGGGAAGGGAGGGGGATGAGAATAGGAAAGACAGTAGAATGAATTATACATAACTTTCCTATATTCATATATGAATATACAACCAGTGAAATTCCACATCATGCACAACTGCAAGAATAGGATAAAATAATAATTTAAAAAGTTATACTCCATGTATGTATAATATGTCAAAATACACTCTACTCTCATGTATATCTTAAAGAACAGCAACAAAGAAGTTGTCTAGGGAGACAGATGACATATTTCAGTGTTTAATGATCCATCTGAGTAGGGAGACTTGTCAACATGTCAAAGTCCTAACTCCTCAGTTGGCATGCTAAATCATCTCTGTTGGTGGCAGTGGTGAGCAGAGCCCCGGCATCCTTTTAAAATCCTTCAGGCTGTGGAGCTCCTCCAAGCCAGGCCTTAGTGATGCTCTCTCCCCAACTGAGTGTTTCTGAGTACGTTTTCTTTTCTAATCCTTACTCAGACCCAGTGTTCTTCTCAGTGGGTTTTGTACATCTCAAAAACAGGGCCCAAGGTTCACATGGGCACTAATAGAATGGTAAAAAATAAGTCTAGAACAGAAAAAGTTGTCACATTCATAATTTTAGGATTTGGGGCTGCAGAGAGCTTGAAGACACTACTGCACCTAGAGTTGAGATGATTCCCTGCAGTGGTTCACCTAGCTAGTAGCAACACCAAGGACAGAAACCCTGGCCAGGGCTCTCCTATTACCTTTGAACACAGCCTAGCACCAAAAGGGAGCAGAGGAGGGGAGAGTCATTGGAACATGTAGGAAGCAGGCCTCTGCATGCCTTTCTGGTTTGTTCTCAGGGGGATCATATACTCTGCTTCTAGAGCACCTTCCTGTGGTTGCCGACACTGGCAGCTAAAGAGGTTTCATTCAGCCATTCCTACTAGGGGCCTACTGAGCCCTGGGCACCAAACACTGGGCTTGAGCTTTGCTCACCTTCAGAAATGAAATCCCTGGGGAGTTGCAAAGGGGGAGGAAATGGGAAACCAACCCGACAAGCATCTCATAGCCTTGCAGGGACCTGTCAAGTGTGGGCCTTCACTCCAGAATGCCAGGGTTGGGCACATCCCAGGCCACTTCCTGTGCTGTGAGTGGCAGCTCTGGCATATGTAGTTAACCTCAGGAGAGAGGACATGTGCACAGCTTGATCAAGAAAACCACAGGCACCACTGTGCAGGATGCCAGTCTGAGACTCAGTCAGTTTCAGAGCCCTAAAATCTGTCTGGTCTTTTACTTTCTAGAATATGAATAGTCACCCTAGAGAGATTAAGTCAGCATTTCCTGGAGCAGAAGAGGTGATCCTTAATTTATATTATGAAGGGAATTTTGAAGTCAACTCTCTTGGTGCATTTAAAGTATAATTTGCTCACTAACAATTCGGTTTGCATGTAGTATTTAATACATTACTGAGGATGACTTCATTTGTTTTTGAACATGTTCACAGAAGATGATCAAAGTATACTAAAAAAAAAAAATCAGGGTAACAGGGAACATATATTTAACCATAGATAATTTTTATTTAAAATGAGAAATGTTTTTTACCCTTTTCTAATTCGTGCAAAATTGGTACGATCCTTGTATTCCAAAAGACTTCATCTACTTCTATTTCGGTATCCCTTTCTTGCAAGTTGGCTTTTGAGACTGCAAAAGAAATGCAGAGCAGGAAAAAGCATCATGAGGAAAGAGCTATAATGGAGTATAGGCAAAAACCTTGGCTATTTATCACTCAAGTTAAAAAGTCACAGAATTAAGTTTCACTTTGCCCCCAACCCAATTAACTCTAATTAGAACAGTAGGTCTTCTAATAAAATCACCTCAAATTAAACTCAGATAAGATAATATAAACAAGTCAGAACATTAAAATATGATTGGGATAATTCATAAAGCATTAAGATTTGTGAATGTTGATAAATGGTAAGGCAAACTGTTTTGAGGTTTTTTTTTTTTAATTAAGACATACACCTTGCAATACAGAATAGACAAGTATAAATATGTAAAGAATATAATTACAAGCATATTTCTTCACATGCTTATAATTCTAGCAATTCAGGGGGCTAAAGCAAGAGGATTGCAAGTTTGAGGCCAGCCTAGGTAACTTAGTGAGACCCTGTTTCTTTAAAAAAAAAAAAAAAAGTGCTGGGGATGTAGCTCAGTGGACGCTCTATTCTGTATTGAAAAACAACAACAACAACAAAACCAAATGAAGACTTTGAAAATGCTCAGTGAAAAAATTTCTAAAAGGAAGATCTGGAAGGACTTTATTTTCTACACTCATACATTGCCGGTGAGACTGCAAATTGGTGACACCACTCTGGAAAGCAATATGGAGATTTCTTAGAAAACTTGGAATGGAACCACCATTTGACCCAGCTATCCCACTCCTCCATTTCTACCCAAAGGTCTTAAAATCAGCCAACTACAGTGAGGCAGCCACATCAATCTTTACAGCAGCTCGACTCACAATAGCTAAACTATGGAACCAAGAGGGGAAGGGAAGAATGAAGGGACTTTGAATTGCGCAGAGGGGAGTGAAGAGAGGGGTGGGGCGGTGGGGATGGGAAGGACAGTGGAATGAGACAGACATCATTACCCTGTATACATGTATGATTACACTACCAGTGTGACTCGGCACCATGTACAGCCAGAGGCATAAGTTGTGCTCCATTTGTGTACAATGTGTCAAGATGCACTCTACTGTCTTATATAACTAATTAGAACAAATTTTTTAAAATGAAGATGTCCATACCTTTTGGGGGCAAAATTAATGCCAAGTGACTTTTTGTGGGGTAGCAGGAGATGCCTGGGTTTCCCCCTACCCCAACTCCATCATTCATGCATAGGGTGAATGGAATCTAGTTTCTTACCCTTTCTGAGCCCCAATTTCCTCAGCAGAACAGAAATTAGAATATTTAAGTTCAGGGTTATGAAAACTAAAAGACATGATATAGGTAAAGCTCTGACCCAGTGTCATGCATCTAGCAACACTCAATATCTAAGAATTTCATTTCCCTGATTAAACAAACAGCTAACTGCTGTCTATGATGTGTCACAGCTGTGTCATCAAGAGATGATGCTGCCTTACACATAGGCTCTGGAGAGCGATGCTACCATTGACTGTGGACTTGGCCTCTATTTCATTTTTGTGACCACACTATGAGGAGACCCCAATTTTTCCTCCTCCATGCAGATGAAGAATGTAAAAGCCAGGGGTATTAAGTCATCTGCCCAAGGTCATATGGTCCTTGCACTTGACCTCTAAGATATTCTGCCCCATAGCAGAAACTAGACTGCAACCCAGCAGATCAAAGGTGACATGGGGGGAAAGGGGTGTAAACCGTGTTAAAAACTGCAAGCAACGATTACATTTCACATGTAGTATCTCAAGATCTGAAACACCTACTGTGTAGCTGGAAGGGGCAAGGCTGCCCAGAGACCTTCCTGAGCAGGGCTGGAGAACATTACTTAGCCTCCCTTCTTTGAAGGTCACCCACTAAGCCCCTCACATGGCATCCAGTTTATATTGGGGTCAGGGAGCCCATACATTCTCAGAGTGAACCGGGTACCAATTAGATGTTTGTGGTCCACACAATGGGTGCCTGAACCCCAAAATGTCACATGAAATGTTAAAAATTAGATGCAATAAGAAGGTTCATCAAACACACATGTGTGCATACACACACACACACACACGTGATTTGTTGATTGGTTGGTACTAGAGATTGAATCCAAGAGCACTTAACCACTGAGCCACATTCCCAGTCCTTTTAATTTTTTTTATTTTGACACAGGGTCTTGCTAAGTTGCTTAAGGCCTCACTAAGTTGCTGAAGCTGGCTTTGAACTTGGGATCCTCCTGCTTAGCCTCCCGAGTCACTGGGATTACATGTGTGTACCACTACTCCTGGTTTCAAGTTGTTTTGATTTTAAAAAAGGAAAAGTTGACCTGTGAGGCCTAAGAGCACAGGTTTAAAACCAGTGTCTGGGTTTATTCATGCTCTCCTACCTACTTGCTGATTGACTTCAGGCAAGTTGCTTTACCTTTCCCCTTTAAAATGGGGTATTGATGTTCACCCCTAAGTATTGTGATTATGGGCTCTAAGTATTGGGATTATGGGTCATTAATTTATTTTTATATGCTCTTTTTTATTTTCTAAAACCTCTAATGCGCTTGTATTACTCTTGAAGACATAAAAATATACAACATACATTAAATATATGTGTATGTTTTAGTAAATATCTGTACTATGATTTTCTTAACAGTTAAAATGAAATTCTGTGCAATAAGAAATCCAATAAAGTCCTTACTCAATTATCATATAAACAGCAGAGAATCCACGGATAATCCACAATGACATGTATTTAAAAATGCATTTGAATTCAGAGAGATCTAAAATGAATCAAACTATCAAGTGAAATTTTCCAAGCAACCAGTTGCTGACGTCTCCCAGGAGAAGAGGAGAAGCTGTCTGTACATTTTACTTATTCCACCCAACACTCAGGGGTTCCCCTCCTGCACTGCATGACAGAAGCAACCATCCCCAGTTGCAGGTCCAGCTTTCTTTTTATCAGACCTTCCTAGTACCAAGAGGGACCAATATACACGGGGCCCTGAGGAACACTGAGAACAAAGCTAAACAGAAAGGACTGTCAACAAAGCTGTAATTACACAGTTAAGGCCCTGTGAATGGTCTATCTAACTCATAAGCAAGACTTTGTCATAAAACATAAAATTGAATTGCCTTTAGGACAAAATTAGTCTATATCAGTACAGGTTCACAGTCTCTTCTCCAAAATCTCTGGGCTCAGGTGTGGTTTTGAGAATCAGAAATGTTTGGATTTTAGAAAGGCAGTACTAGCTGTGTAAGGTGGCATATGCCTGTAAATCCAGAACTGTGGGAGACTGAGGCAGGAGGATCATAAGTTCAAGGCCAATCTCAGCATTTTAGTGAAAACTTGTCATTAAAATAATAATAATAATAATGACTGGAGTTGTAGTTCACTGGTAAAGTGTCAATGCTTTCAATTCTCAGTACTGAAAAGAAAAGAAAAAAAAGAAGGAAGGGAGAGACGGAGGGAGAGAGGGAGGGAAAGAAAAGGGAAGGGAAGGGAAGAAAAGAGAGGGAAGGAAATTAGCAGGGCATGGTAGTACAAGCGTATAATCCCAGCTACTTGAAAGGCTTTCAGAACTGCAGGTAAAGTATTATAGACCACTATCTCAATCTTTTGGATCATTACTTCTATGAGTCAGCCTTAACTTTAATAACTCTTGCATATGGATTCTAAAAGTAAACATGAATTTCGAGTAGTATAAAAAATATTGTCACTCATATGCCCAGGTAACTAACCTATTTAAAGTCTAAAGTACATGAATAAAATCAACCTTTATCAAAGCAAGAGAAAAGGCAGAAGACAAATCAATAATAATTAATTTAACACTAACTCATGACACACTTAAATTTACTAGAAATTTATATAGCCTTCAAACCAATAAAGTCAAATCACCATTTTTACCTTCCATGCAGTATGCCTTTTATTTTTGTTGTTTTGTTTGTTTTTGTGGTATAGAGATTGAACCCAGAGGTGCTTTACCAGCTTTTTGAGTTACTTCCCCAGTTTTTTTCTTTTCTTTTTTTTTTTTTTTTTTTTTTTGAGACAGGATCTTATGAAGTTCCTGGTCTGGCCTTGAACTTGTGATCCTCCTACTTCAGCCTCCCAAGTCACTAGGATTATAGGCATGTGTCTTGGCAATAAGCTTTTTAATACAAGAGTGCATTCCGAAAGCATGATCATCAACTTGATTGAACAAAGGAGGAATCTGGTAACATTTTAGCCAGACCCCATGGTATGAAGGTTTCCCTCCCCATTTCCCGGGACTCCCTTGTCAGTAGCTGGGGCCTTTTCACCTCTTCACCCCATGCACCTCCACTCGCACACTATCCCTGAGCTACTCCAGAAACTGAAGCAGAGAATCACATGATTGCTTTTGAAGACACACACACACACACACACACACACACAAACAGTTTGTCTCAGTCTAGGGGAACAATCTCATATTTTAGAAAGCACTTTCATCTAGGTTCAGTTTGCTAAATATAAAAATTATGATTCAACAGGAAATTGGGTAAGTCAAGCAAAAATTGCAGCATGTGTTTGAAGATTTCGCTGTCTCAGTGGTTAGAGTTGTTAACCACCAATTTGAGTCCTGGGCACAATAACCTGACACAAAGCTAGGATTGGCTGATTTTTTTAGCATGTAAATGTAAAGTCCTTAGCAACAATGTTGTCTCAGCAATCAGAATATCTAAGATTTTCCTGAGTACTACAGAAAAAAATTTCCAACGGCCACTAAAGTCATTTTATTGATAAACTGGTTTTGAAGATAATTTTTAGCCTCATATTGGGCTTATGTCATAAAACTTCATGTGAACCTATATATATATATATATATATATATGTATATATATATATATATATTAAAAAAAAAAAAAAAAACAAGTACCTACAACTCATTTCGTTGGATATTAACATTGTGCCACATTTTTATCCTTCCCCTGAAAGAACTGACACATTGCAGGCATAGTTGAAGCCCTCTGTGTGCCTCCCCCAGACCCCTCCTGTCTCCTCTTCTGGGACTCACCACCATTCTAAATTGGGTAGCTACTGTTATCATGCTTGTCTTTTCAGGTCTCCACAAAGATCTGTAACCTACAATATATGCCCTTGTTTTTAAACTTAAATTTTTCATCTAATATTATGCTTGTATTCATTTCACTTGCTATTGTAAATATATATATATATGTATATTTTTTTCCTAACTGCCATATTCCATTACCTGAATACATTTTGTATCATTTTTACTCTGTGGCTTATATTGTTATGTATTTTCTCAAACAGTTGAAAGTCCTAAAGGACTGTCTTAACACAGCTCCTATTTCCTTTAAATGAGCAATGATTTCAAATTCAAGTTTTAAACCCAAGAACTATGTTGGTGTCAAGTTTTATAACTTTCTTGATGTTCTTTAGTACAACTGTGCTATCAAAAACTATGATAGGGCTCAGTTGGTAGAGTGCTTGCCTTGCATGCACAAGGCCCTGGGTTCAAACTTCGACACCAAAAAAAAAAAAAAAAAAAAAAAAAAAAATAAATAAAAAAATAAATAAATAAATAAATAAATAAATAAATAAAAAGAAAAGAAAAAACCCGTAATAATCAACTTGATTCTCAGGACAAATGAAACCAATAATATTTTAGCCATTTACATTTCTGTAAAATTCTTAGGACTATAAATGTAAGGTTGTGAAAACAATGAAGCCTTATGGAAATAAATGTTGCTCTGTGACCAAGTCTCATCCAGGAACACCTCAGACGTCTTCAGCACACGTTTTTTCTACCAATGGAGATGCTGCGGATGCCGAAGTGCCGAGGATCCCGGGCCACATAAGCCTCTCACCTGCTTTGGTTTCCAGCCTGCTCAGGTCGGAGCTGCCAGGGCAGGAGGAAGCCCTGGCGCGCCTCTTCCCCTGGTCCCTAGGAGGAAGCAGAATACACAAAGCGCTGAGCACAAACAGCGATGCATTTCCATTTTTTGTAAACTGGCTTTGCACAGTTCTGAAGAACCAGAGATTTGTTTATAAGATGGGTCTTCATGCTCTGTGTCTGTTTACATCAACCTTTGATTTCCAACAAAGATTTAGCTTGGAAAAACAAGTCAATTTGCTTAACAATATGAAATTCGGTTACTAGAAAGAACCAAAAAGTAAATCCAGGGTTTACTTTGCAAATGAAAATAATTGATTAAGGATATGGACCACAAGAGGTCACTGTTACAATAAGAAAGAACTCTGGCCGCTTGATTCAAAAGCCTAGGATTTGGGAGCTGGGAGAGAACTTGGTTCCTCTCTATAGAAAAGGGAACTGTCTCAAACCAGCCAGATGCCCAGGGTCACATAGCAGGGTCAGTTCTGGAATGTGGGTCTCATAATTTCCAATTCACTGTTCTTTCCACTACATCATAGTATGTCCTGTTTCCTTTTTAAAAAATTAAATTACTGTTGTCTAAAAATGTTTTCTTAGAAATATTTTAAATGTTAAAAAACCGAAGGTATATTCAGGCAGTTCCCAGATGACAAATACTTTGGGTTCCAAATAAGAATGGTGTCTGGTCAATAGGAGGACAGTATGCTCAGGTTTTTAAAAGTAATATTTAATGTATGCACTGTCTCTGAAGGATATGACTTCTTTTTAGAGCTGATACCTAAATGTACTTTTAAGTATCTGTATAAAATTCTGAGATAAAAAAGCACCAATGGACTAAGTTCAGATTTTACCACAAAGTTTCTCTTTGGCGATTCAATATAATGTGCCTACCTGTGGATCATGGTCACCTGTGAACATCTGCATGTGTGTCTGATGCTCCTGCTTCCTGTGTAGTGAGATCCCAGGGAATGCTCAGGAGATGTCATGGCCCTTGGCCTTTACTACTGTCCTGAAGATTGTCCTCCAAATATCATTGTTTCTTTAAACATGTCCTTTTAAAATTATGTAACACTTTCTCTTACCATAAAAAAGGGAAAAGATCAAGCTAATTTTAAAAAAAGAACCCCTAATTAATCAATACTCTGAAACATTGTATACCATAAAGACACAGATCAGGTAGCAAGATGTTCCTGCCAATCAAAGAATATGCAGGGGGCTGAGGATATACCTCAGTTGGTGGAGTGCCTGCCTCACAGGTACAAGGCCTGGGTTCAATGCCCAGCACCGCAAAAACAAAAACAAAAAAGAGTATGGGAATGGAGCACTCTCAAAGAAGGTGGAAATAAAGGAATACAACCCAATGAAAAGGTTAAATGAGAGTTCAACAGGGTGTAAGGTCAAGGAAGCACTTTATAACAAGAAAGTTGGAGAAAAAAGGCAAGGCCATTTTTTCTAAGGCCTTCTTTTTAATATGTATACCTGTCTTAAACAACCATTGAAATCAAACAAGATCATTTTCAGCTAATGGACTTTCAAATGAGGTCATGGCCAATGGTAAGGCTGTCTCCATAAATATCACATTTGTGTATTCCCACTTCTAGAAAAAAAAATGAAGAAGGATCCTTATTATGTAGGAAAACTTGTCAGCACTGTGTCTTATCAGTTCTCAAGAACACAGAATTGGGATTAACTGTATGATCACCATAGTGGAGGGTTTTGCCTGGTTCAAATCCTTGGTCTAATTTTTTTCTTTCTTTTTTTTTTTTTTTTTTTTTGGTACTGGGGATTAAACCGGGGGCACTTTACCACTGAGTCACATCTCCAACTCTTTTTATTTTTTATCTTGAGACAGGGTCTCACTAAGTTGCCTAGGACACCACTAAATTGCAGAGGCTGGTCTTGAATTTATAATCTTCCTGCCTCGGCCTCCCAAGTTGCTGGGATTACATGTCGGTCCGACTTTATTAGCACTGTGACCTAGGGACAGTTTTCACCATCGGAAAACAAGGGCAATGCCTCTGTGTGGTACAGTGACTGGCATGCTGGAGGAACTGAGTAAATTATGGATATATTGTTTTTCTTTCCCCTCAGAGTTAACATGTACCTGTCTGAATAGTCCAGGGCTGGATATGAACACATAAGGCATTTTCCTGATGAAGTTTAAAATCTACTTTGAGAAACTAAGGAATGCATTTTTAACGTAGAGGTATGCTGAAAAGAAAGTGATGAGTAAGTGGGAGAAGTGGAATACACAGTGGGCCTTAAAAGAATAAAAACTGGCCAGGTACAGTGATGCATACTAGTAATCTCACCTACTTAGGAGGCTGAGGCAGGAGGATTGCAAATTTGAGGCCAGTCTAGGCAATTTAGCAAAATGCTGTCTCAAAATAAAAAGGGCTGGAAATATAGCTCAGAGGTAGACCTCTTGCCTAGTATGGCATGAGGTCCTCGCTTCAACTCCCAGTGCTGACAAAAATATTGAACTAGCAAATGACAACACTACTCTCAAAAGAGGAGGAACAGCATGAGTGGAGGTAAAGAGGGGCAAGAGAAGCCTGATACTTGGGGCAGGGGACAACTGCACAGGGAGAGCACGGTGGCTACAGAGGTTTCTGCTGGGAAGAACTGGGAACAGATTCCTGAAACTTCGTGTTGGGTAATGGACCTAGTCTGAGGGGCAACACGGAACCATTATAGGTTTTTACACAAGGAACTGATGGGACGTCGGTTAGGCAATGACGAGAGTATTGAGAGGCCTGGAGAAAGGTAACGAGGGCGAATCTTTTGACAGTGGGCCTGAAAAGGAAGGAACAAACTTAAGAGATCACAAATGAAAAGCTGGTAGGCTGTGGTGATTTCAGGCACTGGAAGAACAGAATACAGAGCTAGTGGAACAGGGTAGCAGGGCTGCCATCAGTGGAAACAGAGCAGGGAGCAGAAGAGTTTGAGGGGGTCAGTCAAGTCTGGGTTTTCCCTTGTGGAGTTTTTAATGATAAACAGAACATCTGCAAAGGGACTGTGGCAATCAGGAAGAGGACTCCATTAAAGATCAAAGTGGCACAAAGGGATCAGAGTCATCACGAGAGTGGTACAAAGACCAGAGACTGGGGACAAGACCTCATCAGACACTCTTGAGTAAAGGACAGAAAGGGGGTAAAACGTCCATTAGGAGGGAAATGCCTGGGTGTGGTGACACCCACCTGTAATTCCTGTTACTCAGGAGGCCAAAGCAGGAGGATTGCAAGTTCAAGGCCAGGACTCTGTCTAAAAATAAATAAAAAGAGCTGGGGATGTGGCTCAGTAGTAGAGAGCTTGCTTAATAAGCATGAGGCCCCTAGATTCAATCCCCAGTAACCTGCCTCCAAAAAAGAAGAGAAGGAAAATATGTCCCCATGCAGTTTAAGCCTATGAGAAAGAGGAATGATTGACAGCTCATAAAAGCTGAGAACTGGGAGACAGGTCCAGTCTGGCCAGGGTAAGCCTGCCAAGGTTTCCATGGAGCATCACAACTGAAGTCCTGCTGTGAGTATGAGCAAGAAAGAGAGGCATCAAGAAAAGAAAACCTTCCTTCCCCGAAAGGAGGACAGATGGCCTTAAAAGTCCCCCACAGAAATCTATCACGCTCTTGGTGCTACTAATTGGAACCACATGAAACAAATCTTCACCCTTCTTTCTCCTGACAATCCTTCAAATATTTAAAATGTTGCACTCAACATTTACAGTCACTTCCTGTGGTTTACTTCCCATGGTTCCACCATGTGATGGCGGGTAAGATTTCGAACTAAGCTTTGGTTTCCTCATCTGTGTATGAGGGGGTGGAAAACAATGGTTCCTCCAACTTAAATCTTCTTATGAGGATTAAATGGTATAACCTGCAATTGCTTCACGCAGCTCCAGGAGCACGGAAAGGACCCAATAAATGTTTACTGTTCTCGTTATTGGCACCACTGTTAACAGACTCTGTCAGCACTTCGGCTGTTCCCTATCGAATATGGTTTCAAACCTCTGCAAGCCTGTTCAGTCACTCTGCATGAGTGTCAATCTGTATCTTTTTAAATGTCTGGAATCCAGCTGAGCTAATGATAGGACAAATGGAAAAAAAGAGGAGATATCTGAAGTAATGCAGCCTAACACCACATTAGCAGTTTTGGTGGTCGCATGGCAGTTTTGGTCAATTCTTCTCTCTTCTTACATGCGCAGCTAAAGTAGATGTTCCCCATCCATGCTGGATCTTTACTCATTCTTATTAAATTCCACAATGTTGTATTTGGCAATGGGTTCCTGCCTATCAGATGTTTTTAGATCTTGATTCAGTCATCCAGTATAATTGTTCTTCCCGGCTTTCTGTTCCATGTTATTAAAGATCTCATAATTAGATTTTACAATGATTTTTTGATGTACCCAAAATACAACAATTCCAGAAATCAGTCCTTATGCTTCTTCTGTGAAATTCTTCTTAGAGGCAAAACAACGCTATTTCATTAGTTAGGATATCTTGATCTACGTATAACAAAAACCTAATTCTAAATGACTTAAAAAGTTAGTGAAATTTATTGATTCATGTAACACAAAAATGGACAGGGAGGGTAGGTTTTAGGCATGCTGTGATCAGGGCTTTGATTCCATGCTTCCGCAATTCTGTTAGTTCTGCCCTTCCCTTAGTTCAGTCCATAATCAGGTTGGAGTCCCAATGAAAGTAACATGTAGGTATGACGTTCTCAGGCCTCTCCTCTGCTGCCCTTATGTTTCAGGGCACAACCAAGGTGTTCTCCTCCCAGTCATTAATAAGAGTCCTACATGTTTTGCTTTAAACAACCAGAACAAAGCTCTGGAGCCAAAACAATGCTATACATGGGCCCACAGAGTTACTACTGCCCATCCATATATCAATCATGTTGGCAACATCTACTCTTAGACCATAGACACAAAAAAGAAATAAAATTTGTCTTTAAAATGTCTTTAAAAATATTCTAACATTCGGATTTTGCTATAATTCAGATAGTTCTTCCAACTATTAGGACTATAGTTCTTTTGTTAGGGATCAGCAAACTTTTTCTCAAAGAACCAGATAACATATATTTTATAATTTGTAGACCAAGTGGCAAAGGTTAGGCTATTAGGTACTTTTTATAACCATCTAAAATGTAATGATTTAAAAATGTTTAAACTATTCCTAGCTTGAAGGCTGTAAAAAAACAGAGATAGCCATATTTGACTGCTGGGCTGAAGTTTATTGACTTCTGCTTTAAAGCAATAACTAAAAATATAACGATAATATAAAGTAGATAAGTGACTTGGGAAGCTGAGACAGGAAGATCACAAGTTTGAGGCCCGCCTCATCAACTTAGTAAGACTTTCAACAACTTAGTGATACCCTGTCTCCAAATAAAAAAGGGCCGGAGATACAGCTCACTGGTAAAGTGCCCCTAGGTTAGATCCCCAGTACAAAAAAAAAAAAAAAAAAAAAAAGTATAGATAAGTAGAAAGATTTGAAATTAAGAAAAAAAAATATTTTGAAATTTTTTAAAGAATGCTTATGATAAAAGAAAATTCAGCAAATTTTGAGATGAATTTTTCTTTGCCCTAAGAAAAGACACTGCATTTTTAGAATTGGATTCAAGTTTTATAGACTCAAGGCAGGTAGTGAGTATTTCAAGCTTTGAAGTCACATAGTCTCTATCACAATTACTCAACTCTGCTGTAGTAGTGTGAATACAGAGTGGGCAGATGAATGATGGTGGCTGTGTTCCAATGATACTTAATTTACAAAAGCAAGTAATAGGCTGGATCTGGCCCAGAGCTCTAGTGTGCTGACCTTTGCTTTTAGTCTCTTGATACTTTGACTGCAATTTGGAGATGTTACCACCAGTGGGTGGTGGTAGTTCCTTCATTATGTCTTCATGACCTGAAGAGTCAGATATACTTTCTAGACAAGATTAGCACTCTTTCTTAATAACTAACCTTGAAAACAGAATTCTACTTCAACAGTAACACACAAACGCAGTGTTAAAGAATGTGATTTTAAGGGGATACTCATAAAAATTTAAGAAAGGCCTCCAAAGTACCCAAAGTGTTGGCTTATGGTCCAAAATAAAACACACACACATCCCAATCCCTTTTTCAATAACCATTACTGGCTATTATTCAAGTTTATTTATATAAACTTGATTAAATATTGCTTTGTAGCTAACCATGCTAACTAAGTTAATTGTAAATTCCCTTGGCTTAGAGTAAAAGCACAGTTTTATGCCTCCCTGAACATTCAAGTTTCCACAGTTTCAGGGCACCCCATGTGAAAAGCCCTTAGAACTTGGTAGGGACCCATGAGGACTGCAGCACAGGGACTAGTCGCTGTGTGACTGAGGCCACGGCAGCTTCCATCTCAGCTTTCCCTCCTCGGTGGCCAGCACGTGCTCCCCACACATGACCCTCTGCCACCAGAACTGCTGCGCCTGCTTCCCAGTGGTCTCCCTGTCCTAGGCTCCCAGTTTTCCTTTCCAGTTGTCCTTAACATTGCTGCTATCCTCCTGAAAACCTCTCAGTGGTGACCCTTCTTTAAACAATGGACTATGTGCCTGGGAGTGGCAAAGAGGCCATCGATCATGTGTCCCTAGCCCCTCCAGGCATTGCTCAGGTCTATGGCTATATGCCACCACCATGTCCATTCCCATCTCTAGTTTATGCTGCTCCTGATGAAAACCAGCCTTCGAGAGGTATCCTACTTACCCTCGAGATTTGGTCTCAGGCCTCTAAACTCCCCACTTTTCTCCAGTTCTCATTTCTTTTCTTTTCTTCTTCTTCTTTTTTTTTTTTTTTTCATCTGAGGAGAGGGGGGATTCGAACCGTGGCCCTTGCGCCTACTAGGTGTGCACTCTCCAAAATGAGCTATTTCTTCAGCTCTCCGGTTTTCCTTTCATTCCTACAGCATTACAGCTGATCATTGAACAGTTTTCCCAAACCTCTTGTGCATTCAGATCACCTGGAGAGTTCATACAAATGCAGATTCTAATTCAGCAGGTCTGGGGCCTGAGGTTCTGCATTTCTAGCAAGTGCCCAGAGGATGCTACTGGTCCAGGGACCACACATGGGCAGCAAGGCGCGATACATTTGTGAGTTCCTCAGGTACAGAGTCCATTCCTGTATCTCCCAACTCCCCTAGCACAGGGCTCTGCTTGTCAGACTTACTGTATGGAAACTGTCAAATAAAGTGAGCTGCTACAAAATCATTCTAGCCAATGCCTGTTTTTATCAAATGGAACTTTTTGCAGCTACATCACCCTTAATTTCTTAAAGGAATCATGACTTCATTGTTTTTGAGAAAAATGACATATTTATTATTAAAGGGCAGGTAATATAAGAAAATACAAAGAAGATTTTAAAAGGTCATCCTAGATCCCATCACCCAGAAATAAAACATCATTAATATGCAATAAACATCATTTCAAACATACTTTTGCATATATTCAGATAAAAAGGCAGAGAATGAAAGAAGGGTGGGAGGGAGGGTAGGTGAATAAATATATAAGGATAAAATCAGACCACCCAAGTTATTTTAATGAAAAGGTTTTAAGTATAAAGTTTGTTTGAATTTAACAGAGAAACAGAAATTCAGGTGAGACTGAAGGAATTGTAGAGCTTCAGATAAATGGGTCTTCACAAGAGATATTAGTTTCTAAAAGATCTCTCTATAAAGTTAAGGAAAAAATAATGAAAAACATTAGGATGCTAAAATCATCATTTAAAAACTATCTTTCAGTTTCAGACTGTAACTACTGAACAATCTATTCCGTATTATGAAAGTGAAGGAATTAGTATTCACACTTCCTCTCAAGCACCGGTTTTGGCTATTTATATTACCACTGTGCTATCAAGGTTTCTGCTTCATCATTTTCAGATCTGTTCAGTCTTAATATGGAAATAAACTGAATACTCACCACAAATGCTTTCACCATAGTGACTTCATTTCTGAGTTTTGAATTCTGACTCACCATTTTGTTGACTTAAGATTTTTCTAGAAAGTGCATGAGTAGTTTATTCCCCAAGTTCATTCATATTTGAAAGTGTCACACTAGACAGCTGCCTTTTTCCTGAAGGACAATTTGCTGGTGACACAATTGTTGGGTCAACTCTTCCTGGGACTTCTTAGACATTCCTCCACTACATGGCACTGAGTGATGCTCTAATAAAGCCAGAGACCAGCTCGCCTTTTTCTTCTTTCAAGTGGCTTGCCTATTCGCATGGCTGTAGGATACCTTCATACCCTTACCCAATTAACGACTGAGTATGTACTATATACTGGGTAGTATTCTAGGGTCGACACTGTTGGAAACGACTTTCTGTGACTTATTCAATACCAAATTTTGTTGGGACACAATGTGTTCCTTTGAGTTTCAGATTTTTAAGTCTGTATTCTAGAAAGTTGACTTCTGTCTTAATTTTTGTTTATTCTTTCTGATTTCTTCCATTCTCCAAGGGTTGTTGTGAATAGTAAATGAATTAATACCCGTAAATCACTCAGGAGAGTGTCTGGCACTCAAGTGGAAAAAAGTGCTAGGAGGGCAGGTGTGTTGGGGGGGGGAGAAGTGGGAGGGGGAGGAGAGGGAAAAGAAGGGGGAGGAGGAGGGGGAGAAGTGAGGCAGGGTGGAGGGGGAGGAGGAGGAGATGGGTGAGGAAGGGGGAGGAGGGTGAGAAGTGGGAAGGGGAAGAGAGGGAGGAGGGGGAGGGGAGGGGAATGGGGAGGGGGAGGGGAGGGGGAGGGAAGGGCTCTTTTAGAATACAAATTTCATCCTTCCATGTCTCTATCAATCTCTCTACTCACTTTCAAATATTTCTTATTACATGATTCCTCCACCATATCTCATTGTATTTTCAGCTGTTTCCATTCTAATTTTTTAAAAATTTCTGATGTGGCTTTCCTCTCCACGTTTATACATTCTTCCTTCTTTTCTTTTCTGAGTACTACAAATTGATTTTTCATCTCCTCATGTGGGTATACAATCAACATCTTGTAACCCAAAGAAGAGTTCTTCTTTCTTTTTAAAAAAGAGAATGATCACATAGCTATAATTTCTGCGAGATAATGGGAAACTGTCCTAACACTTTCCGTGTTTTTGGAGGGTACTACCTTTTGTGATGTATTTTCTTCAGTCTTTCATTGTGTCCTTTACATGTCTGAGTTCTTGTCCTAGGTTGGTTCTTATCTTGATACAATATGTCTTTATTTGTAGAGGTCAAGAAGGGGTACTCAATACTTAGGCTTCGTTTTCTGGAGCAATCCATTCCTTTGGTTGATGTGGGAGTGTGTCCCTCCGTATGTGTGGAGTAGATTGCCATGACTCATAGAAAAGTCCCTTTACACGTCAGGCTTCTTCAGTTCTAATCCAACCTTCTTCCCCCAAACACACACAAACAACCCAGCTCACAGACACTGAGGAGAGTACGTCACCCTCTGCTCCAGTCACTCCATGATCTGAATGTTGAATGGCATCCCTAGAGGGGTGCCCTCTCTCCTCTTGCGACCTGCCCACATCTTTACACCTCAGCTCTTTAATCTGAGGTAGTCAGGCACACTATTTTGAGGAGTTGTCTCCACTCTCAGATTACCCCTTCTGCTCATCTAGATTTCAAAGAATGTGAAAAATTAACTAGATTTTTTTGGTCGCAATGTTCCAAGTATAAAAAATCTGATTAGAATTGCCACACACTATCCCTGTCTAAAAAGCAAAACACAAAACCAACAGATCAATCTACAATGTTGATGTGGCTGCTTCAGGCACAGCTGGATCTAGGAATTTAAATATATCATCCTTGAATTTGATTACTATCTTCATTCCTTGGTTCTACTTGTTTACATACCACTTGCCTCTCAGAACCTCTCTCCAAAAGGCAGTGAAAGAGTCCTGCTGGCTCCGAGACCATATCGTCTTTATAGTCTGTGAATCTGGAGAAAGACCACTTTCCTCTGAGGCCTTGGTAAAAGGCCAGGGAGGAATTCAGTGGGCCTGGCTTGGATCATGTACCCATCTCTGAACCACCTGCCATAGCTGGGGGCTGCAGCACTCTGATAGCCAGCCCTGGGTGACACAGCTACCCCTGGTAAGGAAGGTAGGGAAGGCCAGGTCAGTCTTCATCCAAACATGGACGGAGCAAAATTTACTATACAGTGCAAGAGGGCTTGCTCCCAGAGGGAATTTTGCCAGGCAGACAAAAATTTCAATCCCGTACTGCACTGTAAAGTTTGCTCCGTTTTATAGTTTTATGCCATTTTTTTTTCCTGTTTCATTGACATTTATTTCTCTGTTTTTCATTCTTTGCTGCTTTCATTGGGCTTCTGCAGAATGCTTTTGCTTTACCATCTTTAACCCAAAGCCCACTTTATTTTTTATTTTTTATTCCAACAATGCTAAGGGCATTTGGTAGTTTCTAAGGAAGAATTTCAAGCCCTAGCAATCATTCCACAACCTACCTTGAGGGCTAGGAAGGGATGGGAGTGGAGGAGCAGTTATTTCCATTTAATAGACTAAAAACATGAGCCCCTGGAAGTGTTAGGAAACCAGCACTAACCTATCCAGCTACATCAAGAGGTGGAGAGGGAACCAAACCTAGCTCCAGAGATGTCAGCTCCTAGAGACTTCCAAACTCTCCACAACAACTGACTGCCCTGGGCCTCTTCCCCACAGGTCACGTTTCCAAACCACGACAGTCTGAACAGCATTTACATGGAAAGCCTGAAGAGGAATTTAAGCAGATATACAAAGTGGCTCAACAGATCAGACCACTGGATGGACGGAGGAAAGGATAGATGGAGGGTGGAGATATGCACACATACTTTTCTTAATGGCAGTTTTATTATTTTCAATTCATATGGAAATATGCAGTAAGAGATAATGGAATGTGGCTGTGGAGCAGGACTTTTATGCCTTAAATGAGTCTCTAAATGGACGCAAGGAGAGTGTAATCACTGGTGCATGGATTAAGGATAACAGTTCCATAAGCGTTTGAGAGTCTTCTCTTTTGGGAAAGTTACGTCACGTCCAATATCTTATTTCTAGCAACACCTCGCTTAGCAAATCCATTTTTCGTTAAAACGAGCATGAAATAAAAATCCAGACCCCCCCTGTGTCTACATTATCCATATTGTAAATTAAGGATGTACAAATCAGACTAGTTTCACCCAAACAAACTGTTCTCCTGACCGA
This sequence comes from Sciurus vulgaris, assembly GCF_902686455.1. Taxonomy (NCBI): domain Eukaryota; kingdom Metazoa; phylum Chordata; class Mammalia; order Rodentia; family Sciuridae; genus Sciurus; species Sciurus vulgaris. The sequence continues at coordinate 55,856,573 of NC_136467.1, forward strand.
GAAAGTCACGAAGGCCAAACAAACCCAGAAGGACCCCACACTGGGGGGTAAGCATGTCCTCACTTATTCCGTCCCCTTTGCACCATCTAGCTGTTCACGGCCCTTCTTAACCCACTGTCATTTCCATTCTCTTCCCTCCTTTCTGCCAGCCCAGCTCAGTGACACGAGTCTTCATTTCCCACTTTATGGTCTCAAGATGAAAAAATGCTAATTGAGGGTAGGGCTCATGCATCAAAACTGGGAATACTCCACTGCATAGAGGAGATCATTTCTTGGAATTATTCACTTAAATGTTTACAAGAAACAATTATCAAGTGTCCCAGACTGATTCATAAACGTAATTAATGAGAGAATTGCTAAGAGTTTCCATTTTCTGGTTTGTTTTAATCCTACTGTATAAACTTTTTTGTTGGCACTACTTCAACAAAATTCCACCCAAGGATGAAAGGAGGTAAAGATTCATAAAGCAGAAATGTTATTGAAAGCTGAACTTGCCAGGGTGTACTGCAAAGCCAGACACACTCATTAAACGACACAAGGGCTGTCCTCGCAAAACAAAAAAGAAAAACAATTAGTGTTGCTGCCAACGCCTCATAATTTTGGACGGTCAGGAAGAAGTGCTTCCAGTTCCTAATGGATTTGTCCTTTGCTGTTTGTGGGATAAAATATGTAACTGAAAATGCCCTTGCTGTCCCAGACTGAGGAAGACATAACGAACTCTGGCTTGCCAGATTGTTCTGCAACATCTGAAGGTTCGCAAAAATAAATAAACAAATCAGACGGCTCTTGTCTGGTTTTTCTCGTCAGCTTTCATTACTGTAAGGATGGATGCAGCCAGATAAATGTTTCCTTTTTACTTCAGTACTGAAAGGAACACAAGTTTTCCCGCTGCCTTTTATGTTGAAGCGCTGAGGTCCACAGCCTATTCTTATTCACCAACTGGAAAAGATTTGTCTGCAATGGCCAGTTTGATGTTTTGTGCTCAACTCCCAGAGTCCCAATTTGAAGTTGTTCTCTTCCACTTAAGGAGACATTTCATTTTTTCTTTAATTTAAAAAATGTTCTGAATGCAGAGCGACATCACAAGGATTTCTAGGTTGCCTAATATAAATTCCGTGTGTGTGACACTCTTTAGGCTGTGTCAGCAGACAAGGTCAACTCAGCTAAACTAACAAGCTGTCAAGCAGTCACTTTGGGGAACAGTTTTCAGTTGTATAAGTGTACGAGCCAAAGTCAGACCCAAAATCTAAAGTGAGAGCAACAAGCACTTGGTCTTAAAATGGCCTGTGGAATTTTATCTTGTTAAGCAAATTTGCACTGGGCAGTTGTCCATGATGACCCAATGGAAAGTCCTAGAAGAAAATATCTTTAACTGAGTGACCCTGCCCAGCCCAAGACCTTCTGCCTATCTTAGCATCAGTCCGCCTGGGACTGGGAAACAGCCTGCTCTCCCTGTTCTAGCCTTCAATTATTCAGACTTTTTTAGTAATGCACCAGGGTAGAATGCACATGGTCTGTAGAGAGAACCCCAGTTTCTCCCAAAGTCCTTAATATGGTAGGGAAAGTGTTTCTCAGGGAAGCTCTATCTAGGAATGTGGTATGAAATAAAGTAACTTCTAATCATTCACTTATGAGGCGTTAATAGGGATAGCACAGGTTCCACAGGACTCTCCTGCTTTAATTACTAGTTTGTACACTAAGTATTTAGTCCAAGTTTCTACTGGAGAATAAAATAAGTGTTCATGTCTGTGAAGTTAACAACAGTGGACTAATCCAAAGGGAGGTAATGGGAGATTCCAGGCAGGGCTCGAAGCCCAGGTCATACACAAAGAGAATGACAGCTGTCACTCAAGGGCTGGTTGGAACTGTCCAATCAAACCTTATTCTGACAGCCCCGTGGAAGTAGATACTTATGAATAAGTTCCTGAGGATTAAAAAGGGAATGATCTAAAGCCAATTCCATTCAGCCTTGAGGAGAAATCTCTCCTACTCATGCATTAACTTAAAATGTGTTTATATAAAAGGGAAAGAGCAAATCAACCATCTATATAAGATAGAGAACAAACTGATATTATCTCGATCTGAAAATTAAACTAAAAAAGAATACTGACCCTCCACTTCCAAGACGAGATGGTAACGATGTTGTTCCTTTGAACCCTTCTTGCTGTTTGATTTCTCTGAGGCCTCCGTCGTAAGTTAGTTGAAAAGGGTGGCTCTTCAGGTGGCCAATGGTGTTTGATTCTGTTAAATAAATCCCATTTATTTTCACCATAGAGTTCCCCATCATGACCATTTCTTTGCATTCCGCTGTCTTCTTTGCTGCAATAACCAAGGAAATGTTTGTCAAGCATTTCTTTTTTCAGGAGTAACTACCTTTCAACATTTCTTTTTCAGCTGAAGACTTTATAGAATTTAAAAGTTATACATTACTTATAACCAAGTCTAGACTTTTTATGGTCCAAGTCTTTCTGAACCTACATAAGACTTCACCATGATTTTAGGTTTGACATCAATTCTACAGATAAAAATGAATAGGATTTTAACTGTTGGCTTAGGGTCTACCTGAAGGTAGACACTGCAATTGAGGTTTGTGAACTACCTAATCCACTTATGTACTTTCAAGTGCCAGAACAATATCTCTTCTTCCTGGATTCGGCTAGCATTTTTCATTAACAAGATATTTATTGAGTGCTTCCCTGCCATCAAGCACTGTTCTAGACACCTGGGTGCATCAGTGACAAAAAAGAGAGAGTTGATCTCATAGGGCTTACATCCTAGTGAATGTAAACAGAGAATAAGCAATACACCACAATGAGATAAGAACAAACAACAACAAAAAGGCTAAAATAAAAAAGTGAAGAAAGGTAAAGTGAAGTGGGAGTGTGGGGGCAGCAGACAGCACTTTTGCACAGAGAGTCTGAGAGAGTGGGGAGGGCGAGACCCTCAGGGCCATCAGTGGTTTAACAGGGGACCAACTGGTAGGGGGCCCGAAAGCAGAAGCCTGACTGGGTGTAGAACATGGGGGACAGAGGAGGGGGGAGGCCTGCAGAGGGTGGGGCCTGGGCACAGAGCGCTGCCATGCCACCGGGAGGGGAGGGAAGCCATGCGTTTGCAAGGCCTTCAAAGAGAAATGAAAGGTGCAGGAAGAATCCTGACTCTGAGATGAAGCATGCATCGTGTTTATGATTGCAGGCACTTAGACTTCAAACACACTTCTTTTCAAACTGACAATGTCTATGCTGCTACTAGACTTCAGCCTGTGAGAAAACATTTTGTCAAAGAGGAAGAGAGTCTTCCATAGCACAGAGGGAGGTGGGGTGAAATGAGCTTTGTATAGAAAAAAAGTGTTTTACAAGTTTTTCCAAAATAACCCAAGGTTTCTTCTTCTGCACCTAATTAGTAACCAGTAAACCAATGAAAATTAATAATAACAAAACCACCTATTCTACTGCTCTGACCAAGCTCCCTGCTTTCAAAACTCTCAACTTAAAAACCTTGAAAGGAACTTGAGAAACTGGCCATTTTAACCTTTGTTTTTCAGATGAGAAAATTGAAAACCCAAAAGGTTAAGTGATCTTTTTGGGGCACCACGGGCACCAAGAGGGCCTGTGGGGGTGGGGGTGAGCTGAACACAGGTTCTTGGATTCCATCAGACCAGGGTTCCAGCACAGGCACCCAAGGACACCCAAGGCCAGGGTGCTGATCTACTTTTCTCTTACCATTTCTTGGTCCCCATTTCTTGAGTATGTGGTGAGAATTCAATGATGTGACCTACATGATGCTAGCACACTCAAAACTTAGGAGTTATTGTCATCATTATTCTTAGAACCTAAACATCCTGACTTCTGGTCCATGGCTCTCTCCTTAGCAATATGCCAGTTTAAATGACTTTACTACTGAATTATAAAGCACACATGTGTTTTAGATTACAAGGAATTTTCAGCCCATCACTATATTTTAGTATTTCTTTCCTTCACTCATTCACTCCATAAATATTTATTAACACTACCATGTGCCAGGGTTCCATGCACAAGTGATCCTGTGGTAATGAAGAAGTCCCATGCATCACAGAGCTTCTAGCAGGGGGTACCCAAGTGTAATTGTAGGTAGAGGAGCTGCACCCTCTAAGCTCACAATCTACCAGAGTGAGCTTGTCAACTGTTAATACAGTGTGCAGTGGAGAACTGCCCTGGGGCCCACACTGACTCCTGATGGAGGTCCACCATTAAACTGAGCATGTGTAAGGACGCTCAGTGTCTCCCTGGCAAATACTGCATCATATTGTTCTAATTCTCTAACAGACCATAAGCAAGGTCAGTCACCTGCAGCATCACCATGAAGACAAAGTTCCCTTTCACAGACCTTTCTTTCTTTCATATTTGCTACACACCACAACCCATTTTAGGTTCTTGGGCCACAAGCAGAGGAAACTCCTTTTCTTATTGTAGTTGCTCAGTACAGTAGAGGAGACAGAGAGGCAGATCTGCAAAGGGATAAATGTACAGCACGGCCGCAGCCAGGTAATGAGGAGGCAGAGAAGGGAAAGGACTTGAGGGGTTGGAAATTGGTCAGGGCAAGATTACAGAGGAGGTGAAGCTTCAGAAGCATCTGGAAAGGTGAAGAGAAGGCAAACAGAAAAAAAAGAAGCAAAAGATTGGAGTCCAAACCAGTTTCATATGTGTACAACCTGTACAGGTAGGGAGTGGGGGCACCCTGACTTAATGCTCAGCTGTTGCCATCTTGAAATTCTTTATTTTATAAAAAAGAGACTCACATTTTCATTTTGCACTGAGCCCAGCAAATTAAACAGTGGGTCCTGCCTGAGGTTTGAAACAGCAGGATAGATGTGGGAGAGGCAAGGAGGGGCTGTGTTTCTGGTGTACTGACTTCTAGGAGGCAAAAGGAGAGGTGAGAAAAGGGCCTGGAACATTAGGCTGGGCCAGATCACAACAGAGCTGTGCATGCAAAGGAGTTGGGACTTTATCCACTAGACCTGGGGTCAGCAAATTACAACTCCACCAAATCTGGTCTGCCTCTGCTTTTTGTGCAACTGATGAACTAAGAATGTCTTTATAATTTTGAAAGGCTACAGGAGAAAAAAAATCAAAGGAAGAACACTTTATGACTGGTGAAAATTATATAAAGTTCAAATTTCAGTGGTTATAAATCAGATCATGGCTGCTTCCACACTATAGTGGCAGAACTGAATAGATTGTTCAGAGACCAAATGGACAACACTGTCAAAGATATTTACTATCTGGCCCTTGACAGAAAAACTTTGTTCACTTCTGTGGTAGGCTAGTGTTTCCCAAACTGTGTTCCCAAGAGACAGATTCCAAAGTCAGAAAATGAGGGTTGAATTAAAATCAAACAGCTGTCTTTGCTGTATGACTTTTCTCAGTCCATCCAACAGGCAAGGATTAGGTAGCGCTTCCCTGACTATAAACATTTTGCCAGAAATGTTCCCAGAACTCAGTTTGGCAAATCCTCCTGCAGGCACAGGGGGCTCTGAATGGATTTCTGTAGGCGGATGATGCAATCTGATCCTTTGCTTCCTGACCTCTGTGCTTTACGGAACACACAGAAGGCCATCATTTTCCATGGTCCACAGGGATAAAAGGATAACGCCACTGCTCACAGTCACATCCTGTTGGGAGCTTGGCTTCCCCAGGCTCTGCTGGCAGTTCCATTGTGTCTACCCTCCTGCAGCCCAACTGCAGAACCCTGGTGGGCTGAGGGCAGGTACAAGGGGAAAATGACAGGGAGGAGGAAGAGGTAACAAGGCGGTGGGGCAGTGGCAGAAAAAGAGAACAGACCAAGTGGTCTTCAGGAAGCCAGTGGAGCACTTTGTGGCTTCGTGACAGGCGCTGGCAGGAAGGTGGTGTCTGCATGAGGTCCCTGTCTGGCCTGAGTACCTGGGGAGGCATAAGCTACAGCATCACGTCCAGCCTAAAGTCCTCTCTGAACACAAAGACATTGAATGGCTGGCCCTATGGCGATGCCTATGCACACCTTTTCCCCTTTCATTTTCTTAAATTAGGAGTTCCAAACCTGCCACCACACCCCAGCCCTGCCTGCCAGGTGGTGTCAGCTACAAATGACTTCACACCAGGGAAAGGCCTCACCCTCTCTCTCCAGGCACAGTTGGCTCTCTGGCCTCAGTTACCCAACAAAGCCTACCTTTTCTAAACAATAGAGAGCCTCCAAAACAAAACTTAGGCAGCTCTGATGCAAATGGCAGGCACTATGGGGCAGGACAGCTCAAGTATCTTTTCTGTAAATTGGTGTGTGCTTTTAAAATAACCATGACTTTTTACTGCCATTCTTTCCTGAGTGCTGACACAATGCCAAGAGGGTGGATAAAAGAACTGCAACAAAGACTGGCTTCAGAGCATCTGGGAGGTGCGAACTCCTGCTGGGAAATGAAGGTGCTGTGGTCACACAAACAAGGGCTGGGCACTGAAGATGAGGATGGTGGGCACTGGGCACGCATTCATCCCCAAGGTCACCTTCACATCAAGGTGAACAGGTCAGCAAGAGCAGGGTTTTCAATGTAAGGAACCGAGAGTTCAGTGCATTATAACAACATTTATGTTCAGAACCAAAAACATTTTGCTCACCAGAAGTGACCCAGGGCTCCAGAGCTCATCCCCTCTCATCTCCGCCAGCACTACCAGTTCTTTCTGATCTAAATGGTCTGAATGGGACCCCAGCGCTAGAACTTTGGAAAATCTCCTCAGGTGACTCGTGTGCAACTACAGCTGAGAACTGCTACTGAAGTAGAAGCAGAAATCATGTTGTCTCTGCCTCACTTAAAACCTGCCCTGGCTTCTCATTGGATGAAGAATAAAGTCCAGTCCATTGTTCATGTTCCAAGGTGTTGTGTAGCCCTCTGGCCTCAGCTCCTTTCGCCTCTCCTTGGCTAGTTTCCTTCTGCCATGCTGGCCATCACAGCCTCCACCAGAGAGGGCACCCATCATGGCCTTTGTACTTGCTCCAACTTGGGCACTTTGAGCACAGATCTTCCCATGGTTGCTGCCTTCTGTTGGTCATACTTCAACTCAGATGTCACCTCTTCTATGAGACCTACCAGAGCCCCCTCAGCTACAGCAAATTATCACCCCTACCACAGTGCTCTCCACCCTGTTATCTCCTTTATCTTCTGCAGAGCATTCATGGAACTCCATCTGTCCTATTTGTTATCTGGTTATCATCCCTCTTCCCTCCCTAGACTGTAGGCTTTCTGAAGGTGGGACTCTGATGGCCTAGGATAGTGCTTGGCACTTAGTAGAGGCCCAACAAATATCAGACCAAGTGAGTGTTAGAAGCAAACTGGGACACCGAGGCAAAGAAGCTGCCTGGTGTTGCTCTTGGCTATAGCACCACGGTGTGGTGCACACAACTGCACCTCCTCTTTGTTTTTCCTTTCTCCTTGATTCTACCTCTTCCTCTATGTCAGGGATCACACAGGCAAATGAGTAAAGCAGCCTGGGGCACATGTGACCTGCAGACCATATTCCAGGCTACAGGGATGGGCACTACTCAGCTCCAATCAGTCTCCACTGGAATGGGGACTGAGTTTCTCCAGATCTTCTGATTTTTCATAAGAGGTCATGAATCTGGATTCTTCAAGGAGATTCTTCTACTTTTTATATGTTGGCAACTAAAAAGAGAAAATGCTTATATGTCAAATAAGTGTGATGCTCAGGTGGAGGCTTGTACCCTTCTTCAGACTGTCTCTCTGACTGCACCTGCCGTTCTTCAGCAATCCTTGATGATGGAGAGAGGCCCAGTTCTGCCAGCTCGAAGTTTTCCACAGTGAGCGTCAATTTATAATATGATTCTGAGCACACACTAGCCACTGAGTCTCCTGCAGCAATACCAACAGTGATTGTGGGCAGTGTTTCCCATTATTCCTGTTCTACTTCATTTTTAAAAGTGTGATCTACCAAACTGATTGTCGTCCTACTAGTGGATCCTTTCCTGTAGTTTGGAAAACCCTCAGTGTGCCCTGGATGGGGTGTGATTTCCACCCACGGGTGGCAGTCCTGAGAATTTGAGGTCTTTGCCTCTTTACTCCAGGTCTAGGTATGTGGCAGCACTTCTGCCACAGGAGGAAGAGTCTTATTCAAATTTGGCTTATATTCACAGGGAATCAGAATGATATCAAAACCTAAGCTTAGTATGTTTTGTAAGATCCTTAAATTTCCCACTAATTTTAAATGAAATGAACAACTTTTTGAACCCTAAAATTTCCTTCTTTTCAACATTGTGAACCATTCATTTGGAAACTCTTATCCTAATATTCTTTTCCTACCAAGTGATATTTTTTAAGAGCTGATATTTTTAGAAATTCTTTATAAACATCTAGAAAAATAGTTATGTTTCTTAGCCAGCTTTTGCCCAATGTTAAGTCTTAGTAAAAATCACCTGGGGGTCAGGGAAAATCATATAAAAATATTTTTTGTGCACACTTTCAAGAAGCATGCCTGTCCCCAGGGTTTAAAGGAGGTTACATAGCCTTACTCTCGGCGGGAAGGGATCTGTCCGGCAGAAGAGCCCCCTGGGAGGCTGCCCTGAATAAGCGCGCCCGGGCACTGCTTATTCTTCTAATCTTCACGGGGTCCACGGGGGGTTTAGGAAAGGAAAGGCAGGGATCCTCCTCTGCGCTGGCAGATGCTGGAGCTTTCGGTTTCTGGAAAGAGATTTTTTAAATGATTGGCATGAGTTTCTATGTCTCGAATAAGGCTCACTACCCTGGAGCTGGCCCCAACCCTTCCAGAAGAACATCAGGGCTTTCTCCTTGACTTTATCCTGGCCCCTTAATACTACTGTCTCATTGGCCCACCTTACTTATTTATATATATATAAATGTGTAAAATATATATAACATGATATATATGTATATATGTGTGCATTTATGTGTGTGAATGTGTTTAACCATATATATATGGTTTTTTTTTTTTTTAAATCAATTGTATTAACCATTCTGCTATACTGCTTAGCACATTTGAAAGATACAAGTTACCCATGCTGGCCAACAGATATTACCTGTACACAAGACTATAAAATTAAGAATAATATATTTAACATGCTTTGCAAAGTTTTGTGTTCATTTTAGCTCAGAAAATACTTACTGAACTCTCTATTTATCAAAACTTATGTGGACTAAAGTGCTACCTTTACATATCCTGGACAAAAGTATTTTTAAATGATAGCAAAATTTTAAAATAATTTGGATTAAAAAGTCACAACACATAGAAGCAGGAAGTTGTCTTGGACATATGATATAAAAATGTTTTATTATTATATCTCAAGAATTTTGTGTGGATACCCCTTTGGAAAGGAATATTACTGACAAATTTCCAATCTCTTAGAGACATTTTTTTTGTGTGTGTGTATGTGTGTGGTACTGGGGATTGAACCCAGTTGTGCTTTACTCCTAGGCTACATCCCCAGCCCTTTTTATATTTTGATTTTGAGACAGGGTCTAAGTTGCCCAGGCTGGCCTTGAAATTGTGGTCTTCCTGCCTCAGGCTAGGCTCCTGAGTACCTGGGATTATAGGTTTGCAAAACCATGCCCACCTCCTTAAAAAATTTTTAAAAACACCTGCACCAAGCTCTGTGACAGCCACAGCTCCTACTGGTCCAAAATCCAGACAGCCTCCAACTCCATGTCAGAGCCTCACAGGAGACTAAGATCCAGTTTCAGTATTACCAGGTGGCCCTGTCCTTCTTACCTCTAACTTTAGCACAAGTATTTGTTTATGAAAGAGTAGCCATATGGCAGCAAGCACTTCTAGTACTCTAACCAGAAATAATTAAGTTAAAGTTCCTACAGTCACTTACATAATATATGCTATGACTCACTATCCAATAAGTTAATTAACAAATCTTAGAAAAATCCAGTGTGATAATCATGTCAGATAATTTGGAAAAATAAGTGAAGTCATCTATTATGTATGATGCATCCTCTCAAAATACGTGTTTTCTCAAATATACTAATAGAACGTAGACATATACATTAAGTTTTCCTGTCAAGAATTTGCTTACTTGGATCATGGTGGCATTCTTCAACAGTATTTTTTTATTTCCTCTTTCTTATTTGCATCTGTTAACTGGTTTACAAAGCAAACTCCCAAAATAAATTTTATGACTTTAGAGATACATTTTAGGGACAGTTAGAAAAAGGGTAAATAATATAATCAGCTGAACACAGGAGAAACAGTAAATCATTTTGGGATCCAACAGACCTGGGTTGGAATCCATTTACTGGTTATGTGAACCTCCCACTTACTTCTTGAACTTGGCCAGTTACAATATGGAGAGAAGAAACTATTTTATAGGGATGCTGACATAAATGCAACTTCTGTTACGAAAGCTCCCTAAATCCTAGCTCCCTTCCCCGTGCACACTGCATACTCCTTATTTATCAAATTTGGTTCCCATTTGTTTGTTTGTTTTGAAGTGCTGGGGACTGAACCCAGGCCCTCACACTTAGTAGCCAAGTGCTCTACCACTGAGCTACATCCCTAGTCACCCAAAGTCTCAGTAGGTAGATGGGTTTAACCTGATATTTTGTGTGGGGGTGTGTGGGGGGGAAGTGGTAGGGTTCCCAGTTAATTTTAACTCTTCCCAAAAGTCAAGGTTGTAGCCTCTGATACAACCAATGTGGAATTAAGTCTCAGATCCTTTTCTTTTCCTTTTGGTACTAGGGATTGAACCCAGGGGTGCTTTACCACTGAGTTAACATCCTAGCACTCTTCATTTTTTTTTTTTTTTTTTTTTTTTTTTTGAGACAGGATTTTGCTAAGTTGCTTAGGGCCTTGCTAAGTTGCTGAGGCTGACCTTAAACTTGAGATCTTCCTGTCTCAGCTTTCCAAGTCACTGGAATTACAGGTGTGTGCCACCACACCCAAACCAAAGACACAAATTCTCAGGAGACTGTAGTGAAGGAGGTAATATTCATTTGTCTGCATAAATTGTGCTATATTTGTTTAATACACAGTTAAGAATGTGATTTAGGCCATGAAACTAAGTAGTAACAGAAAAGCAAAGAATATAATAGGGGAAAATAGTGCTTTATACATGATTATGAAACACAAAATACATAAGTATGACCTCAATACTGAAGGCTGATATGAGGTTTCCTTATCTTAATATGTCTATTTTCCACAGGTATCTTGAAACTGAAATAAAGATCAAGAAGTCTGTCAAACAATAATAACACAGATAAAGTAAATGACCCCTTTTATAGACCTCCTAACCTGTTATAAATGTTTTGTGTTTTGGGCACTAAATAAAAGAGTTTATTACAAGTGAAAAAAATGGTCTGGAAAGCTAATTTTTCCCCAAAAGAGTAACCAAATTATCTCTGGCAGCAAAATAAAGTGCTATAACTGCTCCTTGACAGAAGCATTATTTTCCTAGTACAAAATTAGTAATTGTTTGTATAATGAAAATTTAATTCCATTTTTCTCCTGGCCACCCCCAACCTTTTTTTTTTTCGGGGGGGGTGGTACTGGGAATTGAACCCAGGAGTACTCTACACCAAGCTATATCCCCAATCCTTTTTATTTTTTATTTTGAGATAGGCTCTCACTAAGTTGCTGAGGCTGGCCTCAAACTTCCAATCCTCCTGCCTCAGCCTCCCAAGTCGCTGAGATTACAGGTGTGTGACACTGGGATTACAGGTGTGTGCCACTGGGCCAGGTTACCACTGATCTTTAAAACTTATTTATCTCATTTAAACATACTTCTCACTGAACTACTTAGAGTATAAAGTGATACAAGTAAAGCATTTTTAATTTTTCAAAAGAAAACTACTAAATGAGTCAGAAATTCTTTCTCTCTTTTGCAGTGCTGGGTATTGAAGCCACAGTCTCACGAATGTCAAGCAAACACTACCACTGAGACACATCTTCAGCCTAGCAATTTCTTTCATGCTGGGTTCTACAAAATGTTCTTCCATTCTATGGAGCAAAATGACTTTTATGAAGAAAACCAGTAAAAAGAAAAAAAAAACTTTTCTTATAAAATTCAAATAATTTTAGAAAGCACAGAATAGTGCAAATTTAAATCTTTGCCTGAGAACCTTACCTCCCTTAGGCTTTGTTTCATGACACTAACTAGGGACTTGAGTATAATTAAGGACACGGGAGAAGCCAGAGATTATGATTTGTTCCAGCTGATGAGACTGCAAGAGCTCACTGAAACACACAGACTATTCTCATAGAACAACCAAGTCCAGGAAAACACAATTTATACACCGTGTTAAGGGATTCAGGTGGCCATGACTCATCCCAACACTGGCCCTTGGCCATTTTCTGCCCTGGACTCTCAGAGCCCCAGAGAGAAGGCAGGGTCTCTCCTACCCCTAGAAGGGAGTCAGTGACATCCCAAGTCAGGAAGCTGCTCATGATATAACCTGTAAAGCAACAGAGCACACACACAAATACACACATGCTCTCAAAATCACACCTGTTACAAGCACTCTTAGAAGTCAGAAATATTAAAAATTCTCCCAAGCCCTTAATCTTTGAGACGTGGTCACTCTGTGTGCATTTCTGTGACTATGATTTTCTCCACAGGTCCTCCAGACTTCTCTGTTACACACAACATATGACTTGTTGCTGTAATGTTACCATGCATTTCAGATATAAAGAAAAAACTGCTTTGACTTCTCACTCTTCTTTTTCTTACCCTGGATCACCCTGCCTCAAGGCCTATATGAGTTCCAAAGTCCCTTTCTTTTTAAAACGTATTACATTTTGTATCTCATGTCAAATATTTGGAGCTGGGTTCATGTAGAATGTTGAACAGGTTCAAAATGCTTATGCTGTTAGAAGTTAGCATGGTAACTGTCCTGGGGAGGCAGTGGCCAAGAGGGGGGCCCCAGAAATGGTCTCCTGGACGATGCTGATGTCACTTTTTCTTTTTGAACACTGCTGAGTTTAGTTTGTGTGACTGTATCAAGTTGCACTCTGTGTGATCAGTGCCTTTTCTGTATGGCAATAAAAAGTTGCATAAAAATATTTGGGACTATAAATAAGCGGGCTTTGTAAGTTTAGGAAACTGAAGAATTCTGTTTTGACAATAATAATGTTAAGAGACAAAATTTCCTATTTATTCACATGTTCACATTTCTTTTGACTTCATTAAATCCAAAGTTACAGAGCAGTTTTGTTTTGTTTGATACTGGGGATTAAACCCAGGGGTGCTTTACCATGAGACACATTCCCAGTTCTTTTTACTTTTTATTTTGAGATGGGGTCTTGTAAGTTATTGAGGCTGGCCTTGAACTTGCGATCTTTCTACCTAAGCCTCTTGAGTCACTGGAATTACAGGTATGAACCACGGTGCCTGGCTGAGAGCAATCTGTGTATACAAATTTGAACACCAATTAATAGAATAGCAGAGTAAATATAGGAATAACTACCACCCAACTACCTTAGGTCTCAGGACTGTTGTGGAATGGCAGGGAGCTGCTGAGAGAGAAAAAAGATGTGCCCCATGTACCTACAGAGCAGGGAGATGTAAACATTCATGGAAGGCTGCAAATTACAATAAGGCTCCCTCCTGTCTTATGAGATCACAGGTGCCAACAGGAATCCTGTGAGCCAATCAGGCCAGCAGCCAAGGCTTGAGCAACCGGGAAGCAGGAACATCAGCTTTTCCATCCTTCTCGGAAGCCCTAGGCATTCTTGAGTGTGAGCAGCCCACATCTGCTGGAGGATATGAGCAAAGGCCGGATATGAAGGAGAGAAACACAAAGAAGGTAAATGTCCAGGAACAAAGAGTCTAGGTAGTTTGGTTAATGCAGGAGCTGAAACAGCTGCTTTCTAGGTTTCTCTTTCCTGACTGTTGGTTGAGGAATTATTAAAAGGCAAAGTTGTCTGAGAAAGTGTCCTAGATCCCAAAAGTGATTGGTTAGGTCTTTACAAACTCTTTCAGCAAATGTGTCCTTTAACTATGAAATGTTCTCCTCCCTCCCTCCTTCCTCCTTCTCCCTCCTTCTATCTCTGTCTCTCTCTCTCTCTCTCAGACTCTGTCTCTCTCTCCAGTTGTCTCCTTTTCCCCACTCCTCCTCCTCCATTCCAATTCCTCCTTATCCCCTGACTTTGTTGATTTAGTGGTTACCAGAGTCAGAGAATTCTTTAAAAAAGTGTAGTGAAAAAGAGGAAAGAAGGTGGAAGGGCAGAGAGCAGAGGCCATTTCAGAATACTTTCATGGAGAACCTCAATTTTTCTTTATTGCTTAAATGAAATATACAGGTCTAGGGAAATATCCCAGCAGTAAAGCATTTGTCTAACATGCAAGAAGCCCCGGGTTCAATCCCCAGAACAGAAAAAAAAAAAAAAAATCAATTAAAATGAAATATACTCAAGATCCTTAAATAACCTACTATAACAAAAGAATTTCAAACTACAGCGGTCATTTTACATAACATAGAATTTATTTTTTTGGTACCAGGGATTAAGCCCAGGGTCACTTAACCACTGAGCTCCATCCCCAGCCCTTTTTATATTTTATTTAGAAACAGGGTCTCACTAAATTGCTTAGGGTCTCACTAAGTTGCTGAGACTGGCTTTGAACTTGCAATCCTCTTGCCTCAGCCTCCCAAGCCTCTGGAATTATAGGAGTGCGCCACCATGCCTGTTGTTAACATAGAATTTTTTTAAACTACTTTTTCTTTGAACACAGCACCCAACCATTCTGCAGTAAAGAAATTTAACTCTGATGGTCCTACACAGAGGCAGATGCCAATACTGTCTGACACCAAATCCTGCAATCTAAGAACTACACAGATTTGACAAGGACCACATGAACTCTAGAAATAGAGACATGTAGGAAAAGCCCGAATTGAGTGAGTTCCCCAATCAACAGTAATTGCCACAGCGTCCTCAAAACCCAAGTGGTTTCCAAGGCTGCAGATGGAAGAAGTCATGTGTCAATAACAGCTGTCAAATTATTTCTTTCATATTAGTTTATTATTAATATTTTGGGGATCTTATTTATGCCATCTGCAATATAAAAACAAGTGTAATTTTCTTCAGAGGCATACTAATAAGTATTTTAAAAATATAAGATCCATTTTGACACCAGTGGGGTTATTTGACTATACATTAATGATGATATAACTGAGAAATGCTGATTATCTGAACTGTGATGATACTATTATGGTTTTATGCAGAAGACTGTCCTTGTTCATATGAGATGCACACTCATGAATCCTCATAGATGAGGTATCATAATGTCTACAATTTCCAAATAGTTCAACAAAAACAAACACAAAGGAGCTGGGGTTGTGGCTCAGTGGTAGAGGCTTGCCTGGCATGTGTGAGGACCTGGGTTTGATACACAGCACCACATATAAATAAAGAAAATTTAAAAATCCATTGACAACTGAAAAAATGTTTTTAAAAATACACACACAAATATATAATAATAAAAATTGAGAAGCTGCTTGGCTAACACACTATCTCCCTGAAAGTATACGAAATGGTAATGAGAAGTACTTTTTTTAAATTTAAATTTTTGTGGTCCCAGAGATGGAACCCAGGGGTACTTCAGTACAGCCCCAGCCCATTTTAGTTTTTATTTTGAGGCAGATCCTCACTAAATTGCCCAGGCATGCCCTGAATTCACAATCCTCCTGCCTCAGCCTCCTGGGATTATGGGTATGTGCCACCATGCCTGACACAAGTACTTTTGATAGCAGAGGACTAAGGAGAGTGTGGTTAGAATAAGGAGGGTTGGCTGAGATTTTCTGTAACTCTTCCCTCCCAGCTCTAGGCAATCAGGCTCCTGAACCCAGGAGAAGGTGGGAAGTTTATTTTTAAGAGAGGGTAAAACAGAATACCTCTAATTAGGGTCAATAAGGAAAGTCACATTTTAATAACTGTCTTTATTGTTGAGTGTCATGGTACTTATTATAAACATGACTATGAGTTGAATATTTACATACTGATGCCAGGCACTCCTGCCTTCTTTCCTCACATGACTCCTGAAAGCTAGCAAAAGACTCTGTCCTCCAAGAAAGAGGTGGAAGCATCTCTTCTGCAGGAAATCTGAAGTTGGTAAGGGAAGGCCTAGGATAAAGCACTGGGGGAGCTGGCAACAACTCTACCTAGTCAGATTCCCTAACTGCAGTGTGGTACGGATCACTGATATATTGGCCAACGCCATCCACGTGCCAACAAGCAGCATAGGTATCAGAGGAGTGCTCGCCATATGCAAACCAGAGACCAAGACATAGAAATGCAACAGAGGTTAATCAGGGAGAAGAAAACTGAGTTTAAAAAAAAAACAAAACTATCACTAATATATTAAGATAAGATGCTGCAAACATGAAACAAGAACAGAATACTACACAAAAATACAATTTAGAGGAAAAGAAAACTTTGGGAAATTAAATGTAGGATAACAGAAATAAAAAGAAATTAAAACAGGGAAAAGAATATGAATTCTCTTCTCCAATAAGATGTACAACAAAAAAGAGAAAACAAGAAAATGAAAGGACTGGTTCAACTGATTCTACATCTGAATAAATCCTAGACGGATATGATCAGTGCACACTGTGTGCATGTAAATATATACACTGAATTCCATTAGTATGTACAATTAATATGTTGATAAAAATACTTTTAAGTGGGAAAGATGCAATCAAAACTATTCGAGGATACTTCCCAGAGCTAAAGGGCATGAGATTTCACATTGAAAGGGCGCATCAAGTGCCAGCATGATAGATGAAAAGTCACCAAAGGGCCATTATCATGAAATTTCAGAACATGGGAGCAAAAAGAAAAATCCTACAAACTTCAGAGAGGTTAAACAGGAATCAAGGTCTCAATTTATTTCCTAGGCAAACTTTCTAAAGAAGCTATAGGAGGGAAGGCTCCACTAAAATCAGAGTGAATAAAAAAGAGAAGGTCCTGGGATTCAGGAGATAGGCAAAAGCCCACACAGAGGTAGGTGCTGCCTCCCAGGATGATGGTAAAGGGTGCCCACGAAAAGCTTGCATAGGGCATTCAGGGAAGTGTGTAGGAAGGACATTTGGAGAGCTGCCCAACAAGGTACATTGATAGGACATCTCACGTGCCTGATCATACAAAGACAATTTAGATTTGTGAGGCAGAGTTTAGTGTTGAAATAGTAAAACCAAAAAGGCCAGGGCGTTATTAACACCAGAGAAGACAAATAGTGGTGCCGGCAAGGCAAAGCTGTCATCATTAGTCACCACTAACCCAAGGTTCAGCTATGACCAGGGTTTACACAATCACAGCCCGAGAAAACCAGTCTAACCAAAGTTATGAGATAGCTGTATTAGGAGCAGCCATGGGACAGAGGGTGGGACAGGCTGTGATGGGAGGTGAAGGAACAGAGGAGATCTGAATCCTGAATCGTCATTGTCCTTAGTGAGAAGTCAGTAGCTGATTCCTCAAGCTACTAAGTCAGACAGGGACAAGGCAATGTGGTGTTTAGAAAGCTGGATATAAATACCAAAAGAATGTGTTATAGGGAGGTCCCTGGGGAAGCAATAATGAAGACTAAGAGAACAGGAGATCACTACATTTTTAGTAATAAATCTTTGCTGCTGTTTTTAGTAACAGATCTTTGTCTCTCTGTTATGTATAAAGTGCATACGTAATTTTTATTTAAAACTGTTAAAAAATCTCTATTTTTAGAAAATAAAAATTAAAAACGTTTGCTGAAATTACTATATATTTAAAATATTCTTATCAAACTGTAGGTAACTTATAGAAGAGTTTCATTAGATATCAATCATTATGTTTGGGGAAAGATGTAGAGGAATCTGTTTTCACACTAGATTATTATACATTTGGGTCTATGTGATAATTTTCTTAGCACATATAAGTGATGATTCCAAGTGGTTTTGGTCAATTACGTACTCACCAGTTCTAGTGGACTGAGACGAGTGCCAGAGATAGGCCTGGAGTCGGATAACTCAAAGCTGGATGCATGCAGGCTAACATAAGAAATGGTGGAGAGTTTTAGTCTATAAATAATTATTGCTTCTATTTCTAGTATTAGTTAAGTCTAGCTGAAAAACAAGTGAAAGCAGTCAATGCATAAACCATGAGAAAAAAAGCATTTAAAAAATATTACATTACTTAAAATATTTTATTAACAAGTCTTTTGCTACTTTCAGGAGGATTAAAAAATATTAAGTAACAAAAAGAATAAATGTAGATAGTGATTTTTTGGGAGTTTTTTTGTAGTTGTAGATGGACACAATACTTTTGTTTTATTTATTTATGTGGTGTTGAGGACTGAACCCAGTGCCTCAGGCATATGAGGCAAGCACTCTACTACTGAGCTACAACCCCAGCCTTAGATAGTGATTTTTAAAAGGCTCTGTCCATATCACTTTTTAAAGTTGGTATGACAATCACTATTAACTACTTCATTCTAAAGTAACTTCCTAGACCCAAAGTCTAGAATTATCTTTAAGATCTTGAACAAAAGTCAAACTTAAAAAAAAAAAAAACTACCTTGAAAATCAGCATAATCCAGCATGTGAAGAGGCTAAAGAAGAAAAATCATATGATCATGCCAATAGATGCAGAAAAGCGTTTGACAAAACCTAACCCCATTCATGATAAAATCTCTCAGTAAAGTAGGTATAAAAGCTTGACAAAGAATATCTACAAAACCCCTAAGGCTAACATCTAACTGATGAAAAATTAGAAACTTTCCCACTGAAATCAGGAACAAGGCAAAGATGTCCCCTTTCACCACAGCTTTTCAAGATCATACAGGAAGTCCTAGCTAGACAAGAAAAGGAAATGAAAGGCACATGGATTGGGAGTGAAGAAATAAAATTTTGTTTCATCTATGTAGCAAGTCCTAAAGAACTGACAACTCCTAGAATGAATAAGCAATCATAGCAGGATTGCAGAATACAAGATTAATACAAAAAGGTCAAAATGTATTTAATGCACCTAACCTACCAGTATCACAGCTTAGCAACCTAGTATACACTCTAGAGTATTCATGTCTACCTGTGGGATCCTGTGGCTGACTGGAAGCAGTGGCTCACTGTTGCTGGCCAGCATCACAAGTGAGCATCCAACTGCTGTTAGCCCAGGAAAAGATCAAAATTCAGTCCAGTTGCTATGAATACATGTCAATTTGCATCACTGTAAAGTGGAAAAAAAATCCCAGGTTGAACCAACATAAATCAGGGCCTGTGCAATGCAGAAAGACAGCATTTTCAACAGATGGTGCTGAGATAACTAGATGTCTGCACACACACACACACAAGAAACTAGACACTGACTTTATACCTGTCATGAAAATTAACTCAAATTCAATCATGGACCTAAATATGAGACACAAGACTATACTATACAACTTCTAAAAGATAATAGGAGAATGACTAGATAGCCTTGAGTAAGGTGACTTTTGTTTTTTTGAGGGTAGATTCTGGGGATTGAACCCAGGGCCTCACACATGCTAGGAAAGTGCTCTACCACTGAGCTATACCTCCATCCCAAGGTGAGGACTTATATACAACATCATAGGCATGGTCCATGATAAACTTGCTCTAGTAAAATTTAAAATGTCTGCTCTGAAAAAGTAATTGTCAAGAGAGTAAGAAGACAAGCCACAGACTGATCAAAAATATTTGTGGAAGACATACAGGATAAAGAATTGTTATCCAAAATACTCAAAAGAATTCCTAAAGCCCAACAATAAATTAAAACAAGAAATACCACTACAACTCTATTAGAATAGCCAAAATTTATTGACAACACCAAATGCTGGTGAGGGGATATGGAGGAACAGAAACTCTCATTCACTGTTGATAGAAGATCAAAATGGTATAGCCACTGTGGAAGACAGTTTGGCGGTTTCTTACAGAACCCAACATATTCTTACCATATGATCCAGCAACTGTGCTCCTTGGTATTTACCCAAAGGAACTGAAAACGTATGTCCACATAAAAACTTGCACCTGGATGTTTATAGCAGCTTTATTTGTAATTGCCAAAACATCAAAGCAACTAAAATGCCCTTCAGAGGGTGAATGGTAAACTGAGGTACTCCCAGACAATTGAATATAAGATACCAAGAAGGAATATGCTATCAGGTCATGAAAAGCCACAAAGGAAACTTAAATGCCAATCAGTGAGTGAAAGAAGCCAGTGTGAAGAGCCTTTATACTGTATGATTCCTATTATATGACATTTTGAAAAAAGTAAAACTATGGGTATAGTAAAACCATCAGTGGTTGGGGAAAGAGAGAAATAAGCAGAGTACAATTAAGGGTAAATGTTATCTGATGTCCTAAATATCTGAGTATTACACCAAAGTAAAATGTCATATACCTGAAGGAGGAAGGAGGCCTGTTTTCTGGTGTTCTTGATGATGCAGGTCCAAACAGCTTCCTTTGGTCTTCCTGAGGTGTAAATGGTCTTTGGGTTCTAACTGTTCTTAACGCGTTTCGTGCTTCACTTATGATTTCCGCACTGGTCTTGTGCTTGGACACCAAAGGTCGATAAAATGGATCCAGTTTTTCTAACTTTTTATCATTTGAAGACAGCATCTTTTAAAGTACAATGTTCTTCAGATAGACCCCACACCCTGCAAATATACAGTACAATAAACATCAAGTACTTTTATCTAGTACTTTATAGAAAGGAGTGCTCACTATAAGCCCATCTATATATTCAACCATTCTTGTATATTAAGTTTGAAAAAAAAAAAATCACAATTTCCAGTTTAAAAATCCAAGCAAGTTGGGCATGGCACACATGCCTGTAATCCCAGTTACTCTGGAATTTCAAGGCCAACCCGGAGAATTTAGTGAGACCCTATCTCAAAAATAGAAAGTAAAAAGGGCTGGAGATGTAACAGTGGTAGAGCATTCGTCTGGCATGTGTGAGACCCTGGGTTTAATCCACAGTTCTGCAGGAAAAAAAATTAAAGCAGTGTAGAGACTAAAGGTGGAAGACCAGCTCTCAAAGAAATATGGGTTCCATATGGTTTAGAGACATAGCTCAGGGGTACACCACTTGCCTAGTATTGCAGGGGGCCCTAGTTTAGATTCCCAGCAACACACACACACAAACACACACACACACACACACACACACACACACACACACACTAAGCAATCAAACATACTGTATAGTTGTACCAAAACGCAATCAAGGGAAAGATGTGGGGAAGAATCATCTCACATTCTCCCCCTGACCCCAATGCTGGGATCAAATCCAGGGCCTCACACATGCTAGGCAAGTGCTTTACTACTGAGCTTCACCCCCAGCCCTTGTCTCACATTCTTTGACCCACAAGAAAACACTGGGGTTCAGTTAAAAATGTTCACCAAAGTTCCCTTTTCATCCAAATTGCTATCCCCTTAAAATGTTAGTGAAATGTTAAATGTTAAACAGGTAGAGCCTTTTTGTACTGGGGGCTGATTCCAGGGGTTCTTTACCACTGAGCTACATCCCACTCCTTTTAAAAAATTTTTATTTTGAGACAGGCCTTGCTAAGTTGCTGAGGTTAGTATCAAACTTGCGCTCCTCCTGCCCCAGGCTCCCAAGCTGTTGGGATTACAGGTGTGCAGCATGCCCCCAAGTCTATGGCTTTTAACACAAATCTCTGAGAATGTTCTGGTCTCATATTTGTCCATGATATTTTTGAATGACCTTCAATTTGAGATCACCTTCAATCACCTTTGAATCACCATCAATTTGAGATAGTGCCCCAGATGAACAAATGCCAAATATATATATATCTCAAGTGTTCCTTTCCTAGTTCATCTTATTCAGGTAACAAATTAAGTCACATACAAGGGCCAGAAGAATGCAGATCCTTCTCAAATGCTGGTGTATCCCATGAAGACTGATCTAACTTTAAAATAGTCCAGACTGTTCAAAACTTAATTTTAATTCGTATATGGTATCAGGTATTTATTTCTTTAAAAAATCTATAACCCTAAAAAATAAAAGAATTGAACAACCTCTAACCCTATAAAAATGTAACATCTCTAGAGCACTTGCCTAGTGTCTCTAGAGTGACATGGGTCTATAAATTATTCACATATTTCAGCTGCTCAATTTTAGAATGACTTCTTCTAAAAAAGAAAATATTCTGTGACATATGCCCAAAGAAACTTAAAAGATTCTATTTCTATAAATTAAATAAACAAGTGATTGTTTAAACAAAGATCTATATTATGACTCTATATGTTTTTACATAACAACAAACAACAATAACATTTGTTTAGTTCTACCCACGCCCCACCCCAAGAGTTTGAGGAAAAGACTAAGACAAAAACTACAAACAATATGTCACTCTTTTCTTATGAAAAGACCAGGTGTTACTTGAAACTAGAAAGTTACTGGATAAGCAATACTATTTTAGAAATTTTTGATATAGGGTTTTGAATTTAAGTAAGGTCTATAGAATTATATACATCAACACAACTACAAAAAACAATGGCAGACCTAGTATATTTTATTTCTAACTTACCTGCCATGTTGGCTCATCATTCAAAATATACATAAAATGTTTCAGACATGTACATGTACATTTACATACATTATTTTCAGATACATAATATAAATTCAGCCCTACAACATGTAACTTAAATGGCCCTATCTGGTTTGTTGGTTTGTTTTCACAAGACCTACTGCAGGGCTGGGGGTGTAGTTCAGAGGTAGAGCACATACTTAGCATGTGCAGGCCCTGGGTTTGATCCCCAGCACCTCAAAAAAACAAAACACAACAACGACAATGGCCTATTGCAGTAAGAAATCATGCCACTTACTAAGAAGTTTCTACACAACTAAGAGGTCTCCTCCAGAATCTAAGTCAGGTTTTCTACCCCTTTGGCCTCGCATGGCACTAATGAGTCTAGAATGTCCAAAGGTAATCAGGCAAACCTAATAAAATTTAGAGAAAATGCTTTGGAGAGTAAAAATGTACTCTGAGTCCTGACCCAAGGTTCTCTCCTCTACTATCTTTTAGTTTGCATTGAAAAGGAGAGTCTTCCACAGAGTAATAAAGTAGGCACATTTACTCGGGTCACATTAAGGATTCTGTAAATTTGGGCATATAGGAGTTTAGACTGACCAAATACTGGTGGAAAAATATAAACAGTGGACTTAAAAATCTTTTTGTCTGTAAAATTTTGCCACAAATTCTAGCACTTTGTCCCTCTTCTTTCTTCTTCTTCTTCCCAAATCTCACTTTCACTTATAATGATCTAAGATTCGCAGTTAATCGTTTATTATTATATTAAATTATTATTAACTCAAATCTGGAAATGTTTACTAATACAAGTGAACTGGTTAGAAGTGGTGCTTTATGAGGATATTTTTCTTTATGTTGGTTAAGTTACAAATTATTATCGATGGTTTTGCCAAGTTGAAAAATAATCACTCAGTTGGAAAACTTGTCTACTTGTGTAGTAAAGCATCCTCAAACCACAGCACAATAGTACCTTGGAAATTTTAACTTTAACAAATTTTTCTGACAAAGGGAGCCAATCCATTCAACTAAGATTAATCAACTGTTTCCTATGTACAAGTTCTATACCTGGATGTCTGGGACATAGAAATAGCACAGTCTTCATTCTCAGCAATGAACTCCAATGCTAATTAAACATTTACTTTAATACCAAGCACTGCGCTAAGTACTCTTGAGCATAACCTCTCAATTAATCCCCATAACAATTCTTTCAGACAGAGTCTTAAGCAGTAGTAAAAGAAAAGCCATGACATGTGTCCAGAGGTGATATGCAAACTATTACCCACTAGATGGGGTGGTGGGAGGCAGGGCATTTGGAAACCATGGGTGGCAATGATTTCCCCATCCACACAGATACACACCATATTTTTACAAGAGCTGGTGGGTACCAGCTGAGTTTCAGCCCTACTTGTACCCAAATGATTTTAATACAAGGAAAAAGTTGATTTGGAAATAAAAATAAATATGAATTACCATGTGATTATAAAGAAGGAAGAGATTTCTGATCTTGAGAGAGCATCTGGCAGAGGTAGTACTTGAGTTAGGTTCTGAAAAATGGGCTGAATTTGAGCAAGTGACAGGGGCTGGCATTGCGGCTGGAGTAGAGAAAGAAGTTCCAGCAAAGTCAATGAGTGAGGAGAGTCAACGATGAACATCAAGAACACATGGTTCATGTGCGGACAAGAGGGAACTGCAAAAACAAAGACTGAACCACAGAGAGCACTAAATGGCAGGAAAAGAAGTTAAAGCTGATGACCAAATAAAAGATATAGAGGGATAATGAAATCTGGAAAGGATGGGCAAGAAGGAAGGAGAGAAAAGACTAGAAGTGGTGAAATCAGGCAATTCTTATATAGAGTTAGTTCTCACCCAACTCTACTTGGAGGTGGTACTTCCTCAAGAAACTTTTCCTGGACATGCTTCTCCCACCCTCTTCACCTAAGTTTCTGTTTTCTGCCCTTATCCAGAATCCACAGGTCCCCAGCTGCTCTCTGTCAGTTGTTTGTTTGTCTGTGGTCCTGGGGATGGAACCCAGGGCCTCACATATGCTAGGGAAGGCTCAACTACTATACTACATTCCCCGCACTCCCAGTATTATGGACTTTTTTTTTTTTTTTTCAGGCAGTACCAGGGATTGAACCCCGAGTCTCATGCATGCTAGGCAAGTACTCTTTCATTGAACTATATTCCCAGTTCAGAACTTTTTTTTTTTGTTTTTTTTTTTTTTTTTTTTTTTTTTTTTTTTTTTTTTTTTTGCTGTGCTGGGGATTGAACCCAGAGCCTTACGCTTGCAAGGCAAGCACTCTATCCATTGTGCTATATCCCCAGCCCCCAGAACTTTTTTTAAAACAAAATATTTCTTACAGCTTTTGGAGAAAGTTAAGAGTCATTGTTTATAGAAGTTTACACATAATTATAAAAACTTGCTAATAGCCTCCTGAGTCAGAGCCTTCTTGCTAAATGAAATCCTGTCTGCAACAGGGGGAAGGCTGGCCATCTGCATACTCTTTTTTTTTTTTTTTTTTTTTTGGTACTGGGGATTGAACCCAGGGATGCCTAACCACTGAGCCACATCCTCAGCCCTTTTCATATTTTATTTTGAGATAGGTCTCACTGAGTTGCTTAGGGCCTAGTAAGTTGCTGAGGCTACTTTTGAACTTGAATTCTCCTGCCTGGGCCTCCCAAGTAGCTGGGATTATAGGCGTGCAACACAGCACCTGGCCATCTGCACACTCTTTTCCCTGAAAATCAAATACCCAGGACCCCTTCCCTGACTTTAAATTACTTTGGTGTTAATATGAGCACCCAAAGAGGTAGTGGTAGAGTTTAGGTGTTGAAGTAAGGGCTTAAGTCCTCTGGCAATTCAAAGTTGTGTGATTGTGGGCAAGGCCTTGAACATTTCAAGGGTGCTTCCTCTTATGTAAAACACAGATAATAATAATGATTGTTTTACAGGATTGTTTTAAGAACTAAATGATCCATGTAAATACTTTAGCATGGTGCCTGGCCTTTAGAAAACATTAGCAATTGCACAACTGCTAGGTGATAAAGGGATACAGAAAAAATAAATTCTCCCATGAGTGAAAAGCTACATTAAAAAAGAAACTGCAAAGAGAGAGACAGAGAGAGAGAGAGAGAGAGAGAATGACATTTGCTCAGCGTTTTCATGTATTTTATAAGCTTTAAATTCTAAACGGAGGTGCTTTTCTATATAAAAGAAGAGA
This sequence comes from Sciurus vulgaris, assembly GCF_902686455.1. Lineage (NCBI taxonomy): Eukaryota > Metazoa > Chordata > Mammalia > Rodentia > Sciuridae > Sciurus > Sciurus vulgaris. The sequence continues at coordinate 55,882,303 of NC_136467.1, forward strand.
ACTTATTTATTGAATATCAGCTATGCAAAATCAACTAATCAGAATTTTACAGATTCATAAAATAGGATACACATAGAGTGCAGCTTGCTTTTTCACCAACTTAAAAAGAATTTCTAAATCCGGGTGGGATGGAAGACCTGCTGTGACACTAGGAGGTAATGGATCAAAAAAAGCATTAAAGTATTTTAAAGTATGGTAAATACTGTTACATATAAACGTTATCTATTTTTTGAGGCCCAACCTGTAGCCTAGACTAGCTCAGGTACAATCCGTCTGACCTTAGCTAGATCACCTCCTTAGACCAAGCCCCTCCTTCTCCCACCCTCTCATTCGACAAATATTACGGAGCGTCTATTAAGTACCAGGCAATTGGTAAATGCTTCGTGTATAAAAATAGCAGCACCCTACCCCGGGACAGGGGTATATGCTCATAGCTCTTCTCCATCAGAGGAAAGAAAGGCAGACGACTGCAGGAGGAGTGCCCGGTGTACCGGGGTTGGACGTCTCACCTCCCGCGCAGGCACCGGCTCCCCCACTCCGGGCAAGGCCAGCTCCCCCATCCGCCCAAGCCAGGACAGAGCGCAACAGCATCCTTATCCGCCAGCCCGCCGCGCAACGCAGTGCCTCTGCCGGGTCAGCCAAAGTCTCCATGGTAACCGTACACAAACCACCTCCCGCGGCTTTGGGGGCCGCCAGCCTGCAGAGTCAGGCCGCTGCGGGGCGAGCACAGCGGGCCAGGGAATGAGTTAGAAGGAGGCAGAGGGAAAGTGGCTCTAGGTCCGACCCAAAGCACCTGTTAAGATCACTGGAGACAATGATATCGGCGCAGTTCAGCGCATCCTCCGGATTTCCACCGCAGCCACCGCCGGGTCGGAGTAGGCGGGTCGGGGCGGAGCGGGGCGGCCCCCAGGTGCCGCTCAGCCACTGGGCCTGCGCCGGTCCCGCCGACGCATGCGTAGAAATGCCGAGGCGCGGCCGCGGCAGGTGCGGGAGCCTGAGCGCTGGAGCGAAAGGGCCGGTGGGAGCTAGGTTCCCACCTGGAGCTCAACTTGGGGAGGCGACTTCTTTTACGTTAGCAGTTTACGGAACCACAGTTGTCGAGCCCCTACGATATCTCCCCGCCTCTGTTAAATAACTAGGTAGGATGGCGGCTTCATGTTTGAGGGTAAGAGGATTTACTGGTCCCGATTGCGGCTTTGTGTGTCCTGGAACAAGCTCCTTAACCTCTCAGTTTCCTCATATATAAGGTGGAGGGTAATAACGTTAATAGTACTTAACTAGGTCTTGGGCTGTTTGGCAGATTGGATGAGTAAATAGATATAAAACGCGACGCACAAGGCAATTAATGAATATTAAACGTGGCTATCAGCAGAGTTTACAGAGTATTCACATATCTCTTCGAGAGACTTTGAGACTCTTGAGTTGGCAGCCTGGTGACCCCATTTATAGAAGAGGAACTGGGGGCCCCAGGCCTGGCGAGAGTCAGTGAGATTCTATTCTAGTTTCCCCCATGGCCAGTCTTTTTTTTTTTTTTTGTGTGTGTGTGTGTGTGTGTGTGTGTGTGTGTGTGTGTGTGTGTGTGGTACTGCATCAGCACAGTCGAATGGTAAAAAGAATCCCATTTGTAGTTTAAATTCTGTTTCTAGTTTAAATTCTGTTCTCTCTTATTAGATCATTCGGCAACACTTTACAGTGTTAAATACAAGTGAGACCATAATCACTTTCCATTCAGGTTTATACCACATTTTGGGACTTTTCAGCAGAAGTGTTGTTGTCAACATTGGGGGGAAAAATGCAACATGTTTTAGTGCTAAGTACCTTGTAAAGAATAATTAAATTGAAAACATATTTGAGCACATACAATGCTTGGTGAGAAATGATTCTAATCTGAACTAAAAGAATGTAAATATTCTTCAAAATATCTATTAGGATTTCTCGTATAACAGACAATAAACACATACTAGCCGGTTCATTTTAGGACCTGAAACAGAATACTTACGTTCTTCAACGTTGTCAAATTTTCTAGTGATTCAGCATAAATTATCAAATCAAGTCCCATTTACTGGCTACTAGACTGTATTGTGCAAAGGGACCTTTACCTGTTTTATATAAAACCATAACTAGTTTTAAACTCACAACTTATGCGATGTGATAAAATGCAATTTCAATTTGGTCTCTCATTACCATTTTAAAATGTATTCAGTGCTATTTATCTTCTGTCCCTGGATGCAAAGTTAGGCAGAGACCTCAAGTTTTCTGCTCATTCTTAGATAAGGGCAGTCTGATCCTAATTAAGTTTTAACCACAGCTTCATTTCAAATTATGTTGGGTGCAAGACATAAATGTACTTCAGATGAAATTGTCTTCATGGCCCTATCCCAATCCCAGGTTTAAGGTCTACTGTTGGACTTCTCAGAACAGATGTAGTTGGCTTGGCTGGCCCCTCCTCTATTCCCTAGAAGTCCTCTAGGCAGGGAAGGGGAAGAAGGGGAGTAAGGGGCTGGTGAGCTTTTCCCTTGAGTGACTTTGAGCTTGCTGTAAGGGCCTATGGTTAAGTTGATTCATATGGGTCTTGCCTGGGCCTTTTGGAGTTTCTTATTGATGGGGACTCCTGTTCTGGAGACTCCCAAACTGGATAGATGCAGTACGATCCCACTGGTTGCTTTTGACTCCATTCCTGCACCTAGAAATCCATTGTTACCTTCAGTTTCCTCTGACCCTTTAGTTGAATCCCAAGGGAAATCATACATCTCTTGCCTCAAGGACTCTGAGCATGCAAGCTTATCCCAGTGCTACAGGATAACAGTCCCACCTGGGAAGATCCTCTCACTGGTTTGAAATGAAAGAGGTACCTCTCCACACTCCTTTCTCCAAAGAAATTTCCTCACATGCCATCCCCTTCCACTCTCTGATTTCTTTTTTTCAGCTTCAGCCTGGGTGAGGGGTCCAGAATTACCATGGATTGGCATGCTTTTCTGTACCCTGCCCTCTGGACTCTATCTAGCCTTCACTTGGAACTGATAATTGTACATTTACATCTTGGTTGAAACATCAACTTAAAAACCTGTTGTACAGTCAATGACTAGCTATAGCCTTGTGTCTAGGATTTTAGTCCAAAATAGACCTCATGAACATACTACTGGAATCTGCAGCTAGCCAGCACAGCAGGCCAGGAGATGACTGCCGGGCAAGTTAGAAAAGAATGACAAGATTTGAACAATTAAAGAGAAAGACAAGGGCAAATTATAGGAAACAATTATTTGAAGCAATAAAATCATGAATTTGATCTCACTGAAGGCCACTGTATGGTAACACACTTAGGCTATTACAATAGTGAGCTGATATACTGAGCTGGCTGTTACTAACAGAATTTTACATAGATAGGCTTTATAGACACACTTACTTCAGAGACAAGATTGTCAATATGTTTCATATACCTAAGATCAAAGAAGACAAAATATTAATTATATGTATCTGACATTTATAAAGTACTTTATAGTTTCTAAATTGCTTTCATTTGGATTTTTTTCCAGTGCTGGGGATCAAACCCAGGGCCTCAGGTAAACACTCTACACTGAGCTACATGCCCAGCCTAGAACATTTTATTTCTGTTGTTTTATATGGAGTTTATAATAAACCTGAAAAGTTAGTTCAAGAATTATTATCCCATCTTGAGAGTGGATAAAGTAGAGGTTCGGAGAGGTTAAGTGATCTGCACACAAGCACATGGTTTTTTACTAAAAAGTCTCTGAGACCTGGTATTCTTAATGCTCCTGTCCAGTGTGCTGTCTTGCCATTATACATGAATAAGTATAATTTTTCAGGCCGAGTCCTCTTGTCTGCTATAATGAGAGGTGCTTCCTAGGTTGTGTGGGGTTTTAGGGAACAAGAGGAACTTTCTGTACATTCTTTTGAAAATGCCTTCTGGCTTTCTGGGTTTTAAGAAGAGAAGTATATAGGTAGTAGATTGGGTGATAATATAATCTTAAGTACTACCTGGTGTAAAAATGCAACAAAAAAATGATAAACTAATGAGGCTTTTTATCTGTAGGCTCTTTTTTATAGCTTATATCATTTATATCACACATACATCACATTTCATATCTATAGCTTATCTTGATTTGTATATTAGATGTATTCTTGAAAAGACACAGGTCAAATGAACAACTCATTAATGTTCACAAGTCCCCTTGATTTTTATGACTATAACAGAGATGTGACCTTCAGGGAAAAACTTGCTCTGGCATGGAATTTAAAAAATCACCACTTTAGAATTCTAATACTCAGTTCAAGATATTCTGTTTGTGTCAATATGGAATTTCAGTGCTCCAATGACATTTATCACACAATCCCTGTGAGGAGTTGATCAAATTGATAGCCTATGTGAGCTGTGCATAAAATTTTAAAGCATGAGTAAATTAAAATGCAACTTGGTGGAAATTTACAATACAACGAAAATTAACTAATTTCATGGAGCTGGATAGGCATAGGAATGTGGAAGTAAACTAAAATTTATCAGCTGAAAAAACTACATGAAAATCCTTTACTTAATGGGGCTTAGCTAGTATCTGCTCACCTTAAGTGTCCCTTTACCTTTAAGCACTTTATCCCTACCACATCATCTCCACCATCCCAGGCCACTGTGCAACACAGGACTCAAGTTGTTGACAAGGATGCGAATGAACAATTGATTACAAAGAGTTCAAACTACTTAGCATTTCATTGAAGGGGAAGGAGTTCCAGTCTTCAGGGAGCAAATCAGTAGGACTTTTTTTTTTTTTTTAAACGGGGATTGAACTCAGAGGTACTCAACCACTGAGCCACACCACCAGCCCTACTTCGAACTTTATTTAGAGACAGGGTCTCACTGAGTTGCTTAGTGCCTCGCTCTTGCTGAGGCTGGCTTTGAACTTGTGATCCTCCTGCCTCAGCCTCCTGAGTTGCTGGGATTACAGGTGTGTGCCACCATGCCCAGCAATAGGATTCTTAACTATGAATTTTTTCATACTGCATACCTGCTGCAGTACCTCTCTCCTAAGTTAAAAGAGACCAAGAATCAGAAAACTGCTATTTGACTAGCTCATATATGACATGTTACTGAACATATCTGTATTTTTGAAAGTTTTTGGCTGCAAATAACAGAATATTTCATTAAAAAAATACTAAGGACATTTATTGTTTTAACAATAAATTGGAAGTGGGCTATTTCCGGGTGGATCCTGCTGCCAGAAATCAAGGAGTATCCCCTCATGGTCACAAAATGGCTTATGGCAGCTCTAGAGCTGTGCATTCTCCCACCCTAGTGTTAAAAATCTGGGAAGAGGAAGAAGGGAAAGGGCTCTCTTCATTTATATCTGTATAATAGAATGGGAAAGTTTTCCCAGAAGCCCCTTAGCCTCCTTAAATCTCATTGGCTCAAACCATGTCACATGCCTACATGCCAACCCCTGGCAGAAAGGAATGGGGTTGCTATTATTATGATTGGCTTAGATTATTGTGTTAGCTTTTTATCATAACAAATATTGAGATTATCAACATAATAGGATGAAAGTTTTATTTCAAGGAAAGTTTTGACCCATGGTTGCTTGACCCTGTTGCTTTGGACTTATGGCAACACAGTACATCATGGTAAGAGCACATGGCAGGGGAGGCTGTGAACCTCATGGTGGCCAGGAAACAAAGAGAGGAAGAAGATAGAATCTCAATATCCCCTTCAACAGCACACCCCAATGATGTAACTCCCTTCCAGTATGCCCCACCTACCAAAGGTTTCTTCTCCTCCTAGTAGCACCACAGGCCAAGGCCCAAGCCTTCAACACCTGGGCCTTTGGGGGACATTCAAGACCCAGCTGTTGGGGTGGGGTTGTGGCTCAGTGGTACAGCACTTACCTCATACATGTGAGGCACTGGATTCGATTCTCAGCACCACATAAAAATAAATAAAGATATCATGTCCATCAACAACTACGAAATATTTCTAAAAAGATCCAACTGTCATGGTAATCAAATTTCATCCATTGGTTTTAGGGAAGGAGCCCACTTTTTCTGAACATTTTGCTGCCACAACCTGTATCAAGCTGGTGTTCTCTTCAGTAGGATGAAGGAGCAATGGCTGTTGGGTACATGCAAAAGTCTAGGTAAACTACTAGAATGCCTCCTGATAACCCAGAGATTTCAATGGTTCCTCATTCAGCCAGGGATAAGAGAAGTGCAAGTGCAGTGCCCAGGCCGCATGCTCTGCTCTGGTGCTGACTCCTGAGGTGAGCCACAGCCGCTGGTCTCCTGCCACTCAATCTTGACTGCACCGTATGTAGCATTGCCTGACAGCCTCTGCCCAGCATCCACCCTGATGTTCTGCTTTAGTTGTTGGGGGATGTGGAGGTGCAGGAGAGGGCTCAATGTCTTTTAGAGCTGCTGAGGAAACTTCAACATGCCGCAGTCAGCATGGAGAACCCCAACATAGCAACATATGGAAGGCCAGACACCCCACCTTTTTTTTTTTAACCACAGGGCTCTTTCCCCAGCCCCTTTTATTTTGTATTTTGAGACAGGGTCTCCCTAAATTGCCCAGGCTGGCCTCAAACTTGATAATCTTCCTGCCTCAGCCTCCAGAGTACCTGGGATTACAGGTACTAGCCAGATTTCCCCTTTCAAGCCGAACTCTTGGAAGAACCCTCGCACTGTCCTTGATGTCCCATACCCCTGGTCATCATGCTACTGTGGGCATTTTTTTTCCTAACAGAAGTTTATTCTTAAATTTATAATAGGCTCCTAGACAATGAGCACTTTATTCTAGCTATAGGTGGCAAAAGATATTATAGCAGGAATCCAGATGTTTAAATAGGAATGGAGCCAAGGGTCACCATTATCTTAGGCACAAGGAACAACTTTTTTTTTTTTTTTTTTTTTTGCCAAATTTCTTAATTCTACCCGGGGCCAGGGGACCCTTGACCGTGGCCTTCACTTTTAGCTCCTCGAGTTTCTTCTGTTCCTGTTTTCTGCTTGAAAACCTTATCTTCCTCATCCATCTTCTTGGCCTGCTTCTTGGGTTCCTTGGGATGCTTCAGGGGCTTCCTCTTGCCACCTTCACAGCCAGACATGGCACTGCCATCCCAGCCCCCCATCATGGGCACTTTTTACCCACTGGCCCCGCTCCACTGCTACAAGACTATCCTACTCTCAACCAAAATGAGTACCATGAACCACAGTCTTGGACTTGCCCTCCCACACTCTCTGCTCAGGAACTCTAAAGGCCTGCCCATTGATTAAATCAAATTAAAATTTCAGATTTTAAATTAAATCTCAGATCCTCCATGATCTGCATAACAGTTTGTATTTTTATCTTATTATACTAACATGTGTTTCTTTGGGTGATACACTCTGTGCTAAGTGCTTTGCTTACTTTAAATCAGTGACTCTTCTAGCCCTTAACTACTATTATCCCCACTTTACAGGCATGGAAATTGAGGTTTGGTTTCTCTGCTTATCCAGGTCAGATAGGAGGTAAAAGCGGGGAATCTAGGATTCAAACCCAGCTTGTTGGAGGTTAGGTTCCTATAGACACCCTATGCTCAACCAAACCAGACTGCTACACTCCTTGGACACACCTGTGTCTCCCTACCTTTGACCTGTGGCTTTGAATGGTCCCTTACCCCAAAACTCATCAAGGGTGCTTGCTCAGAAGAGGAACTTATCCCCATGTAGTCCACAGGAGAGACACAGAAAAGCAATTGCGTCTGCCATTCCTTCCTATCTCCTGTTTGTGGGGGATCCAAATACCATCTACCTTTCTGTAGCAATGTCCCATGATTCAGGAGAAGCAGCAGAAATTGTGTGTGTGGTGGGAGGGGCTGACCAGAACTGGGGAGAGCCAAAGTGCAGTCTGAAGGGGACGGCTACAGGGCTGGGCTGGATAGGGAAGGAAAGGGAGAGGAAGTGATGGCCTGAGACGTTAAGGGGAAGTTTGAGGAGACAGGTCACATGAAGGTACAGAGCAGACAGGGCACGTCGGCAAAGGGAAGTGAGAAGGGTGCTTAGTGGAAAGAGCCCTGGTCTGGAATTCAGGAGATCTTAATTTAAATGTGGCTTCTTTCATTTCTGCTGTGTGTCTGTGGACACTTAATAGCTGACTCTCTTCTGGGACTTAAATGTTGATGAGGATGTGGGGAAAAGGTACACTCATACATTGCTGGTGGTACTGCAAATTAGTGCAAACACTCTGGAAAGCAGTATGGAGATTCCTCAGAAAACTTGGAATGGAACCACTATTTGACCCCTATCCCATTCCTCAATTTATATACAAAGGACTTAAAATAGCATACTACAGTAACGCAGACATATAAATGTTTATAGCAGCTCAATTCACAATAGCTAAACTATGGAACCAACCTAGATGCCCTTCAACAGATGAATGGATAAAGAAAATGTGGTACATATACACAGTGGAATATTACTCAGCCTTAAAGAAGAATGAAATTATGGCATTTGCTGGTAAATCGATGGAGCTAGAGAATATCATGCTAAGTGAAATAAGCCAATCCCAAAAAACAAAAGGCCAAGTGTTTTTTTTTGATATGCAGATGCTAATTCACAATGGCTGTGGAGGCCTAGGGAAAAATAGGAGTACTTTGCATTAGGCAGAGGGGAGTGAAGGGAGGGGTGAGAGTATGGGGATAGAAAGGATAGTAGAATGAATTGGACATTAATACCCTTTGTACATATATGATTACATGGCCCATATGATTATGCATCATGTAGAGCCAGAAGAATAAGAAGTTATACTCCATTTACATGTGATGTGTCAAAATGCATTCTCCTGGGCTGGGGTTCTAGCTCAGTGGTAGAGCATTTGCCTAGCATGTGTGAGACACTGGGTTCGAGTCTCAGCACTGCATATAAATAAAAAAGGTCCATTTGACAACGAAAAAATTTTAAAAATGCACTCTACTGTCATGTATAACTAATTAGAACAACTTTTATAAAAATGAAGTTAAATTAAATGACCCTCAATGTACACTGAACTCTGGAATTCCCAGGGGAGGAGATGGTAGCCGGAGAAGGGGATGAGGATTCCAGGTTTGGGAGTTGGCTCAGATGTGAGAGCCAGATAATGAAGTCCAAAGTATCACCACACTGGTTCTTCTCTTGGAGAAAGACAGGGTGATTGGAGGCCCAAGGTGGCCAGAGGAGGCACTGATGGGGAGGGGACAGTGGATGGGAAAGCCTGACCTGTTAGTACATTGTGACTCAAGACCCTGTGCTGTGCAAATAACCCCTGTGTACAGAATTATCTACGTGTGCCACTTCGCAGAACCTGGCAGCCACAGAGAAAGATGTGCCCTCCAGGGCCTGAGGCCTTAACAGAGAAGTGTCTCCCCCTTCTCTTGGGTGATGAAAGCATTAAATTGCCCAAGGTCATCCAGGACACTTACTTTGGACCTCCTTGGCATTCTCAAATTCAGGTTTTCTTTCCTTTTTTCTTTTTTCTGTTTCTTTTCCTCCTCTTCCTTCTTTATCTTCTTTTTTTTGCCTCAGCCTGTTGAGTACCTGGGATTATATGCATGCTCCATCACACCTGACTCAGTTTTCTCTTCAAAAAAATTGTACTTATGTTCTCTTGAATTTCTAGCCCAAGAATATAGTACTTGGGCAATATGACAAAAAAAAAAAAAAAAAAAGGAAAATTTAAATAAAGAAAATTTTAATTTAAGGAAGAGTCCAGATTCAGGTTTAAATATTCAGAGGAATACTGGCTGGTCCCAGATCTGGCTGAATGTCTGTGGGCTTCTATTAGCAAGAAGAGCAAAATAGCTAAGTATATATTTTCATTGATGTGAGAATAGTCATACAATTCTTTATATTATTTGGATAAGGGGCATTACAAAAATAGGGTACATAAAACTACGTGCCAAGAATGCAGAATAGCCACAAAAAAAATTAAAACTTCCTGATAATCCCTATGCACCTGCACGGCACTTTTCCTCACCAGAGCTCAAAACACTTCATGTCTTATAGAACTAAACAACATGCTCGATACATGTGAAACAGGGACCATCTAAATATGATAACGGATTGCAGCCACCAACATTCTGATTGTGACACTGTGCTGTAGCTCTGTGAGATTTTGCCAGGCGGGGAGCTAGGCAAACACTATCCAGGGCCTCTTGGGATTTCTCTATATTTATTTTTACAACTGCACGTGAATCTACAATGATCTCAAAATAAAAAGTTTAAAATAAACCACTTCACTCTCTCACTTCCTTTGTCATCTCTGCAAGGCTCCTAGGTGAAAAGTTGCGATGCAAACAGAGGAAATGTTACTTCAGAAGCAAAGAGAATGATTACCCACGATGCAGTGTGGATAAAACAATGCCTGGCCTTAACTGCCCAGGAAAACTAAATTTCAGTGCTGAAAATTATAAAGTGAAATTATTATTTCTGTTTTTTTTTTTTTTTTTTTTTTTTTTTTTTTTTTTTTTTTTTTCCTGCTAGTTCAATCACTGTTTTCATTAGGGCATGGAAGGAAACAATTTTTTGTGTTTTCATTTAGGTTTGGAGGGCTCAAATCCAAATTTAGAATGTGGATTCTTGGCATCAATGACAGTGTCCAGAATAGCTCATTTTCTCTCCAGAATGGAGACCCCTGTTTCCTCTGGAATCCCACCACCCTCTGTCCACTGGCTACAGCTGCCTCAGACCCCCTACCAGTCCTGACCCCGACCCCACCCCTCTAATTAAGTGGCAGGGACCAAGCTCCAGGTGACCTGCTTACGCATGTGATGTGCCCCCCTCCCTCTGCAGTCCAGCTCCCGACGTAGGAGCTTGCCAGACGTGGTGCCACGTGGCTTCACGTTCTTAGGAAGCTGGGTGATTGTACCCTGAACCAGCTGTCTCCTACAGCAGCTCCAGATAGAAGCACACTGAAGTTTGCCTGCCAGAAACCACCCTGAGGTCGTGGTCAGCCATGAGGCAAGCTCCTCCTGAACAGGACAGCACCCCTTCCTGTTCACCAAGCATTCATTGTGGGAGGGACAGAGTGTAGGAAGGCCCTCCCGGAGATACAGCCTTGCTTTTAAGATCGTCGCCAAGGAGAAAGAATAGTCTCTTTAGGAAGTTTCCCAAACTGCCCCACACCATCTCTTTTCAGTCATTGGTTTTTCTCCCTCTGTATTATACTTCTTGCTCCTAGGGATCAGAGAAAAGAATCAGAAGAGAATGGAAATGCAGAACTCAGTGGGAGGAGCTCACCTTGAGATCCTGTCCTCTTTGTTTCCTTTGGGAGTCCTCAATAGGAGAATAAAGGAACAAAGGAGTGCGCCCCTCTCCCCCCACGGTTTCCATCACTAACCTTTCCTGCTCCCATAGTTATTTCTGGGTGTGCCCAAGGCTGTGATCCCTGCAGGTGCACACCTGGGCTCAGGAGCCAGTCCGCTCCCAACTCCTACTCCCATCTCCGGGCCTCTCAGTGCCCCAGCAGCAGGTGCCCCTTCTTGAAGCCGGCAGGGCTCTGCTGTCCTTCCCTGGGCCCGGGATAGGAGTGGCAGGGGGCTCTCCTGAGTGTGTGCACACAGCTTCTCCCAGCCTGGCCGCCTTGCTTCTGCCCAGTCTTAACGAGTCATCCACAAGCAGAGATCTCAGCGTCCCGCCTATTCCCCACCCCACCGTCACGGGCCAAGGACAGACAGAACTTCCTCTACCCCTCGCATTTTCTTTTTTCTCCATTTCTTCCTCATGGCATCAACAGACTCCTTCCTATTCCCTCAGCTCTAACCAAAATCTCTCCTGCAAACAGGCACCCGCAGGAGTTCCCCAGCCTCCCAGATGTGAAGTCCAGAGAGAACTGGTTGGAAAGGGGCGGCGGCAGGCCTGGCGGGGAGGGGAGCTTCTCTCTTGCTTAGCCACGGTGACACAAAAAAACCCTGCGAGCTCCTGGGCTCAGGATGCGGGTCTGTGGTTCTATAAGATATTTGTGAGAGAAAAATGTAACGACAAGGAGCAAGGAAGGAAGCAGGGGTGGCGAGATCGGTGATAAGTCAGGAAAGGCGGGCGAGGACCCAGAGCTCTGCGCGGAGGAAGCGGCCTCCGCCCCACGCTACAGGGAGCCGAATGGCCAGCGCAGGGCCAAGAACACCTTTCAGGCAGGACTGGCCACGCTGCAGCCCAGATTCTACGAAAGACTAGGCAGTACTCATTAGCGTCCACGATGTCCGGGCCGCAGTGAGTTCTGCGTTGTCTTCAAACTTGAACCTAGAATTGGAATGGGCTGCGATTGCATAGGGCGGGGAAGAAAACTCAGTTTGGGGTGACCCCTCACTGCGGGACAGAGGCAGTAGACAGTGTGTTAAGCCCTGGAGTCTGAAAGGGAAGCTTCAGTTCTTGCTGCTTCTCTTTCCCTTCCCCCTCCTTTTCTCTTTTCAGATCTTTGCTTCATTTCATCCTTTCTTTCCTTCCTTCTCTCCCTCCCTCCCCTTTTCTGTTTCTTCCTTTCTCTTTTGCCCTCCCCTCTTGCTTTCCTCCCCTCCTCAATAAACAGTACAACCCCAAGCCATTGACTTTCTATTCTGACCATTCATGCTTACTGTTCTCCTTGGTTGCATACACTCTCCGTTTTGGCTGATTTAGGAATCATTTCTTCCCTTGTATGGTGAGACCTAAGTGGCCCAAGGGACATTTTCCCCTCTTCCAAGTTCCATTCACCTGAGGTCCCAATGAGACTTCTGAAAGAACATGAAAAATGGCCATGGGGTCTGATGTTCAGGCCTTGGGGGAGCAGACCCTGGATGGACTCTGTACTGAGAAAGGCACATGAGGGTTCGGGTGGGATGGGGTCTGGGAAGACAGAGAACATCAGTTTCTCCAGCTATGTGCTTCCAGCTTGTGGAGAGTTCTTATTAACCTTCCTGCGAACCTCCGCGTGCTCAGTTATCCAGAAGCTCACCAAACCCCATCCTTTTGAGTTTTTATGGAGTCATTCATAAACATAGTTGAAGCATGGACAACTTGTACCTGGACCAAAAGGGTCTGATCTGATGATAAGAGTCCGAGTGCGGAAACCCAGAGAAACCTCTGCTCAGAATGTTCTTGTCCTCTCTGCAACCCTTGTGTTTGGCCCTACCCCTGAAGGGCGGGGATGGGACCCTTCTGCAACAGGGACCTGTGATCTATCCGACAGGATAAGTCCCTGAATTTCTCCACAGCCGGCTGTAAGACAGAAAGGCAGGAGAAAATTAGAATATATTTTTAGTTTCTGTGATCTGTCTGAGGAAGAAAAGGAGCAGGTGAAAGGAGACAGGAGAAGGTCAAAAATAGAGATTTTACTTTCTGAGGCCTAAAGTGCCCCAACATTACTGTCTTTCTGTGCTCTGAAACTGTTCGCAAGTGTCTTCAGGAACCAAAGACAAAAGGTAGAATTCTTTAATTTTATTGTTTAGGAGACAACAAAGGTTATAGGAGTTATGAATCAGAAACCAACCTGCTCATATTCATATATATATATGTATATACATGTATGTATATATACACATATACAAATATATGTACATATAAATACATATGATTATATATATATATCATAATTTCATGGAGGAATTTTAAAATTGGTTTAAACTATATTTTTAAGATGAAATTTCACATAACAAAAGTTAACATTTTAAGGAATGTAGTTCAGTGGCATTTATGTGCTTTGTGACCATTATACCTGTCTAGTTCCAAAACATTTTCATCATCGCTAAAATCTCCGTAAGCAATCATTCCAATTTTCCCTCCCTGCCCCTGCCACTCCTAGATTTCTAGCTACATTCATCAACTTTCTGACTACATAGATCTACCTATTCTGAATCTTTCACACAAATGGTATCACATAATATGTGACCTTTTGTGTTTTGCTTCTTTTATTTAGCATCTTGTTTCAAGGTTTATCCATGTTGTAACATGTATCAGTACTTCATTTCTTTTTTAAGGTCTACTAATATTCACTTTATGGATCAGTTGAAGGTTCCATCATTGATGGACATTTGGGGTTTGTTTCACTTTTAGCTATTGGTATATTGTTCGCTATTCCAGGACAAGTTTCGATTCTATTTCTCTCTCTCTCATCTCTCGTCTCTCTCTCCTTCTTCCCTCTCTCTCTCCTCTCTCTCTCATCTCCTCTCTCCCCATCCCCCCCGCCAATCTCTCTCCTATCTCTCTCATCTCTCTCCTCTCTCTCGTGTTCGTTCTTCAGTAGGGATTGAACCCAGAGCCTCACACATCCTAGGCACTACCACTGAACTACTTCCCCAGTCCTTTCTATTTTGAGACAGGGTCTCCCTAGATTGCCCAGGCTGACCTTCAACTTGTGATCCTCCTACCTCAGCCTCCTAGTAGCTGGGCTTACAGGTGCATGCTACCACACCTTGCTCCTATGCAGGTTTTTGTGTGGATATAAGTTTTTATTCCATCTAGGAGTGGAATTAGTGGGTCATAGGATAATTCTTTGCTTAACATTTTGAAGAACTATCAAACTGTTTTTCACAGTGGCTGCATGTTTTACATTGCCATCAGCAATGTGTGAGGGCTCCAATTTCTTCATATCCTAGCTAATACTTGTTAGCATATCCTAGCTAAAACTTGTTGTTTTCTGTGGTTTTGATTATAGTCATCCTAGTGAGTGGGAAGTGATATCTCAATGTGGTTTTAGTTTGCATTTCCCTAGTGACTAATGATACTGAGCATCTTTTCATGTGTGTGTTGGCCATTTGTATATTTTCTTTGGAGAAATGTCAATTTCAAGTTCTTTGGTCATTTTTAAGTTAGGATGTTTGTCTTTTTTGTTGTTGAGTCATAAAAGTTCTTTATGTACTCTGGAATATCATACTACTTTCATATGATTTGTAAACATTTTCTCCCATTCTGTGGTTATTATTTTCATTTTACTAGTAGTGTCCTTTGATGTATGTAACAAGAATTTTAAATTTGGATGCAGTCTCATTTTTCTCCCATGAATACATGTACTTTTGCTATCATATTAAATAATTCTTTGTCAATCCAAGGTCATGAAGATTTTCTCCTGATTTCTTCTAAAGTTTTAATCTCAGCTCTTACATTTAAGTCTTTGATCCATTCTGAGTTAAATCTCATACACATGGTGTAGGTAATGATTAGACTTCATTATTTTGCTTGGGATTCTCCAGTTGTCTCAGCTGTTGAAATGGGGAGAAACTTTTTTGAGGCAACAATACTATATATATATATATATATATATATATCCTTTGATGCAGTGCCGGGGAAACTGGCATAGAATTGTTCAGGAAAAGAGGCCATGAGATCCTGAGGGTGTGGGCTTCTTAGAAAGTGGCTGCACAATGGTTCTGTAATGGGCTGAGGAGGAAAGGCCACTTCTCTTCCGCAGGGCAGTTTCAGCAGATTCCTATGGCATGGCACAAGGGTGGGGACAGTGACAGAAGTGGCTCTTGACAGTATCAAGGTCAGACTATGCTGAGGCAGCAGCAATAGTGGCCTAAGGCCACCAGGGGGCGAAGCAGAGATGGGTACCAAGTAGGAATATGTTAAATGGCCACTTGGGACAGGCTGTAACTAGAGGAGCTACTTCCTCTGATAGAAGAAAAGGACTCAGAGGTCTTGGGTATCAGCTTTTCCATGGGTGGTGCTTGGAGCCCCAAACTATTTTTGCTGCTTTTTGCTTGTCGTCCCCCAGGATCACACAGCCTGGAAAAGCAAGAGTTACACTTAATTTCCCTTTTCCAAATGCAGTTCAAAAAAGAACATTCTGTTTCCAGGTCCACAGCTTTCTGTTGAAAATTCTATACCAGCATTTAAAATTAAGCCACGTTTGCCAAAATGTAAATTTTTCAGTGACTGTTTTTTTAAAAGTGATGCTTATATTTGTAGCAGAGGAAATAAGAGGGGGAAAAAAAGGAAGAGTAATTTATTTGAAAAATAGCAATTTTATTTTAGCAAAGGGATGTCACAAAGAACAGATATAGTTCTGTAGTATTAATCTATTTCAAATTTTTCAAATGTCAAGACTACAGTTTACATTTACTACCACAAATTTGGTGGACATTTTTCATTATGCACTAAGCAGAATATTTGAAATTAAATGTTCAGCAATGTTCAGACAAATGAAGAAAACCCCTCCCCCAGGCCCTGCTTTGACATAACTAGGACAATCCAATATAATAACCCTCTAACAGGATTAATTCTGCCTAAAACCAGCTCCCAAAGAAAACCACATGGCGCTTTCTGAAACATTCTTGATAATGTGTACATCTTTATTATATTTACAACCCTGGGACCTGGTGCTGTCTCTGAAAGCAGAGGAAGACTATGACAATCCTGTATCAAGAGTCTTCACAGTCAAAATCATCAGAAAACTTTGGTAATAATTAAAATCAAATCTACAAAATGAAGCAGCAGTAAGTCTCATTTTCCTTCCACTAAAAAACTATTTCAACATATCCATTGCTGTCCATGCCATAGTGAAACTGGTCCACACCTATGTTGCTCATAGCAATGTAAAACAGCAATGCCAGACAAAAACATTAGAAATATTTATATGATTTAGTGATTTGCATTATCCAAAAGAAGGATAATGCTTTATGCCTGTTTAATACAAAATTAATATAGAGATGTTTGTAAGCCATAAACCTCCTAAATACCTAGCAAAGGTGGTGGTTAGGCAAAACATATTGTGCCCACTTAAATAAGATAAAGGCAAGTAGAGGCATTGAGACAGGCAAATAATACCATGTTAAGAGGCACAAGTAGCTGTGCTGAGGCAAGAGAGCAGAATTGTAAATGTAGTTTTTCTTTCTATTATTTAAAGTACCACTAATGTTGCCATAATATTTTTTTTATTTAATAACAATGTTAAATAAATTGCAGGTACTTTCCATTCCCTTTCAGTGACATGTAAGAGGATACAAAGTCACACATTTTTAGCATCTCACTTTCAAAACTTCAAAATTTAGTCTTGACCTGGCTAGATTCGTGTGTGATTTCTTCCACACATTATTAAATGATACCTCCCTGTGGGATGGTTTAAGGCTGTCAAGCTCTTCAGTGAAAATAACTTAGACAGGAACAGCAGACTTCCAGAGAAATTCCTTGAGCCATCAAAGGGAAGGTAGAGGCTGAGAGGAAACTGAGTTTGACAGCAGGGAACAACTTCTGGGGTAACTTTCATATTTTGTTCTCTGTAAGCGGGTCATTGAGGTGTCACAGAGAACATGACCCCCTGGTTTTGCTGTGTCAGACATGTACCGATCCTCTACTGTGGTAGACTGCAATTCTTCACTTCTTCCTTGCAGAATTCCTGGTGGTGAACAACAGGACACACTCAGGCTACTTTAAGCCTAAAAGACAATTATTCAGGGACATAGTGAGCTTAGAATTCCCTGGAAGGCTGGAAAATAAAGCTTGATGGCCACAGAACCTGGAAGAATGCCTAAAGTACTCCAGGGGACACATAGAACCTCTGCCACTTACAACAGAGATGCTGTGCACACGATGTTACCTCTCAGCTGTCTCTGGAAACTTTATCCAATGTTTCACCTTCATCAAGAAGTGGATTCTGCCCTGGCACCTAATTGCTCACTGGCTTGGTTCAGAATTCAAGTCTGATGCAGATGTGTCTGATTGATGGAGTGTAGACAACCTGCACCCCAAAATACCTGCCAACTGGGAACGTGAGTTCTGCTTCTATCTTTGGACTCTCAATATGGGAAATTCCTTAAGTATGGGGAGCCACAAATGTGACAAATGCCCACTCTTCACTCCCAACTTCACTCTCCAACTTCATCCAGTTGTCCAATTTACTATTTGGGAAAGCTGGCCCCATTCCCAGCTGTCTTGATGAAGCCAACTGTGGAAATTCCCTTTGCCTTGATGGTAACACAAAAGAGGCATGTGACCCAATTGTGACCAATGAGTCATGAAGACACATCACTGAGGGGTTTCCCAAAAAAGTTTCTTAGTTCTTAAAAAGAGACATGAAGACATAGTAACTGCTTTGTTCTGTCTCTGGAGGGTGGTATATGGAGACCTGAAGCCTGGAGCTGTGATGAGCCCACTTAAAATGACAAAGCAAAAAGATGGAGTTAATCAGAATCCCTAATAATATCACTTGGCCACTGAATCAACCAACCTGCGTCCATCCTATCTAGGCATTACTTCTTATGTGAAATAATACATTTGTGTATTGTTCAAACAAGCCAAATTGAGTTTTTCTAGTTACTTGCAGCCCCAAACATCCCTATCTACTCACTCTGGACCCAGTACTGCAAAGACTATTGTGACAGACAGGAACATAATGTATGGACATCTCCTTGGGCCTAAAGAGTCTTATTCATTATCGGTGAAAATAAAATGGGCCATATTCACAAGTTCCTTCTGAACAGCTTTCCCTCTCAGAAGTGGACCTAACATCTGTTCTCCCTCTACAATAGAACCTTCTTTCCTTTTGTGGAATTTCCTGTCCTACATTGTATTGAGTAGTTGCAAACAAAGTGCTCTATCGCTGATGAGGCTAAAGGAGCTCCTGGAGATTCTTCTGCTAGATACTTCTTGTCAACCTGGCGCAACCAGGTGCAGGTTCAAGACCTGAGGTCAATCAGCCAGACTTTCTTTCAAAACTTTACATCTCCAGCCAAGTGATTCAAGGATAGAAAATAGTGGTGGGGAACCAGGAGGTGTGGCTCAGTGGTAAAGCACATACTTAGCATGCATGTAAACCTGGGTTCCCAAGACCTGGACCCAGCACCCTGGATGCCCTCCCAAAATAAAAAATACAAAATAGGGGTGGATGTTCATTCATTCCAGAACATTCCCATTTTGCCTTAGTACCTGACTAGGCTGCTGAGTTGTTCCAGCTGTCCAGTTGCCCAAAGATGCCCTGGAGGGATATCTGCTCTTTCTAAAACCACTATGTTCTCAGGAGACAGAGATTTCAAAACCTTTTCCAGTAGCCCAGCCAGAGACATTCCAGTGTGGATGCTTACACACTTGAAGAAAATCCAAATTAGAACCTTATGAAAACTCAATTTTACAATTCCACTTCTTTCTCTAAGGATTGTTTCAGTAAATTTATATCGAAGTGTTCCTTGTATGTAAATTCCATCCTATTTCTTCTTCTTGGACCCCCATGGTTATTGGGGTGTTTGAATTATAAGAGACTGATATAAAACAAGCTGCCCAAATTTTACAAACCAATAAGTGTACAGATGAACCAACTGTTCATGAAACATTGATATTTATGAATTTCAGGGAATACTGATATTCCAGATTGCTGCCTTTTGGGAACTTGAGGACAATTATTCGAAATATTTTTCAAAGTATTTTATTCCCAGGAAGTGTAGTAATGAGTACCATGTGACATCCAAGGGCAAGAAAAATAAATATTGAGGATGTGAAAGAAAAACAAAGCTATTTCATCCCTTTATCTGGATTTTTTTCACTTACATAATTATTAAAAATTGTGGTAAAACATACATAACATAAAATGTACTATCTTATCCATTTCTAAATGAACAGTTTAGTGGAATTTTTAAAATTATTCAGTTTAATATTTTGGCTTTATCAAATATATTCTCACACAATTAGTTAATGTGAGGATTTGTGAATTTTCAAATAAAACCAAAGTTCTTTAATTTATTCTTTGAGTAAATGCTTATGAAGTTCAACACTGAAACTGAATTACAGGGATGACCTCTCTTCTTTTTTGAAATAAATGAAAGTTATCCAATAAATAGAGACAGATCCATGATACAAGTCACTTAATTTCTCATTTATAACTTCCAGTCAATTAAAATATTAGATAATGTTCAATGGGTCTTGTTATATTCAAAAGGAATTATATGCTATTATATTTTAAAACTTTTATTATAGAAAATTCTCCATGCATACAAAATACAAAAACCAGCACAATGAGCCCCCATGTATCCAACCTCCAGCTTCAACAATTATCAATATTCTGCCATTTTTGTTTCATCTATATCTACATACACTTCTCCTATTTTTTACTGTTATTTTTTTTTCTGTTATTTCATTTAGGTAAAAATTTTACCCATTAAGATGCATGATCCTTAATTGTTCAATTTTGACAATTGAATATTCCCATGTAACCGACATCTCCTCCACAGTATAGAACATTTTCATCTCTCCAGAAAGTTTCCTCATGTCTTTTTCCTACAGTTTTTTTCTTGCCTTATTACAATTTCTGCCTGATAACAATGACAACAATAGTGAAGACCACCAGAATAATGTTGGATAGAAGTGAAGAACAAATATTCCCTAATCTTAGAGGAAAATATTATTAGTCGCAGGTTTTTTAGAGGTGCACTTTACCAGATTGAGGAAGTTCTCTTCTATTTCAATTTTTAGAGCTTTGGGTTTGTATGTTTGTTTGTTCTTGACCATGAATGAGTTTTGAGTTCTGTCAAATGTTTTTTTCTGCATCCATTGTGATAATCTGTGTTGTTATTCTATTACTCTAGTGGAATATATTTATTGAATTTTTAAATGTTGAACCAACCTTGCATAATTGGGTTATAACCTCCCTGGTCATGATAGATCATTTTAAGGATTTTTGTATCAAATTCCTGATATATTTTGGTTAATTTGTTTTTCTTTTAGTGCCTTTGCCAGATTTTGGTATCAGGATTATGTTGGCCTCACAGATGTGCAGTATTTCTTCTTCCTGTTTCCTCTTTGCTCTTTACTTTTACATAAATAAGACACTATTGCTTCATTAAATGTTTGAAATTTTTTTTTTTTAGTCCTTTAAAGATGTTATTCCATTGTCTTCTGGCCTCTGTTGCTTCTTATTTGAAGATCTCATTTGTACAATTGTATCTCTCTGTGACACATGTTGTTTTACTCCAGACACTTTCAAAAGCTTTCTCTTCCTCTTTAATTTTGTAGAGCTTTTGTATAATGTACTGTTAGCTTTCTGTCACTGTGACCACATACCTGACATAAGCAACTTAAAAGGAGGAAATGTTTATTTTGGCTCATGGTGTCAGAGATTCCAGCCTATGGTCACTTGGCTCTGTTGTTTATGGACCTGTCTGAGGCAGAACATCATGGGAGTGCAAAGATTCTCAGCCAGGTGGCCAGGAAGTGGAGGGAAGGATGGTGGACAAAATAGGCTCTTCAAGGGCGTACCCCCAATCGCATATTTTTTCCAAGTAAGCCCCACCTCCTCAAGTTCTGCCACTTCCAATAGCCCATTAAGTGAATTGATCCGTTTATGAGGTCAGCATCCTCCTGATCCCATCACCTCCAAAGGCCCACCACTGAACACCGCTGCACTGGGGATCGAGACATTGACACATGAGCTCTGTAGGAGTATTCACGACCCAAACCATAACATGTGCACAGCTCTGGTTTTTTATCACACTTCAAGTTTGTTCAACTTCCTGGACCTGTGAAATGATATTCATAACTAAATTGGGGAGTTTTTGACCTTTATGTTCCACTCGCTCTCTTTCTTCTGTAACTTTGATTACATGTATGTTAGATATAGATATTACTTCTTAAGTCTCTGGGACTCTATTTTTTTATTTTTTTATTTTTTTTTAATGCCAAATAATCAATATTTTAATGAATTTGTTTTGTTCATATATTATTTTTTAGACTGTTTCTTTTTTTTTATTATTGTAAACAAATGGGATACATGTTGTTTCTCTGTTTGTACATGGCGTAAAGGCATACCATTTGTGTAATCATAAGTTTACATAGAGTAATGTTGTTTGACTCATTCTGTTATTTTTTCCCTTCCCCCCACCCCTCCCACCCCTCTTTACCCTCTATACAGTACTTCCTTCCTCCATACTTGCCCCCCTCCCTAACCCTAACTCTAACCCTAACACTAACCCTTCCCTCCCCCCCATTATGTGTCATCCTCCACTTATTAGTGATATCATTCGTCCTTTGGCTTTTTGAGATTGGCTTATCTCACTTAGCATGATATTCTCCAATTTCATTCATTTGCCTGCAAATGCCATAATTTTATCATTCTTTATGGCTGAGTAATATTCCATTGTATATATATACCACAGTTTCTTTATCCACTCATCAATTGAAGGGCATCTAGGTTGGTTCCACAGTCTGGCTATTGTGAATTGAGCAGCTATGAACATTGATGTGGCTGTATCTCTGTAGTATGCTGATTTTAAGTCCTTTGGGTATAGGCCAAGGAGTGGGATAGCTGGGTCAAATGGAGGGTCCATTCCAAGTTTTCTAAGGAATCTCCACACTGCTTTCCAGAGTGGCTGCACTAATTTGCAGCCCCACCAGCAGTGTATGAGTGTACCTTTCTCCCCACATCCTCGCCAACACCTGTTGTTGCTCGTATTCTTGATAATCGCCATTCTAATTGGGGTGAGATGGAATCTTAGGGTGGTTTTGATTTGCATTTCTCTTATTACTAGAGATGTTGAACATTTTTCCGTATGTTTGTTGATTGCTTGTTATTTTTTTAAAAAATGTTTTCTCTCTGCTCTTCAGATCGGATTTGTATTGAATTAGCTTCAGGTTATTGACCCTTTTTCTGCCAACTTCAATCTACTATTAATTTAATAATGAATTATTATTTCATTTGCTACAACTTCCAATGTAAGAATTTTTACTGCTTTTGTTTTCATAGTTTATTTCCCTGCTGAGTTTTCTCATCTTTTATTTTGTATATTTTTTTCTTTCAATATTTGAACATACAAATTAAAAATAGTAAATAAATAAAAATGCTTAAACATGCGTAAAATAGTTGCTTTAAAGTTTTTGGCTGCTATTGTAACATTGGGCTCTTCTCGGCGTTGGACCTGATTAACTTTTTCTTCTTAGATATGGGTCATATTTTTCTGTTTCTTTCATATTTAGTGATGTTTTAATTGAATATGGAACATTGCAAATGATTCCTCGTGCTGGATTCTGTTATGCTACTCTGAAGAGTGATTTTTTTGAAAGGATAGTCAACATAACAGGACTCAAATTTCAAACTTTATCTTCCCTGCAGTGGCAGCCACTGAAGTTCAGGCTGTCCAAAAAAAATAAGAAGAAAGAAAAAAAAAGAAATAACCTAAATTTCAGCTGTCAGTGGCTGTTTTTGTCAGCAAGGCCATGGGATCTCCTGTAGGCACCACCCTGAGTCTCCTTCCCTTGCTAGGTCTTCACTCCTCACAAACTCTGGCATTGACTCCTCAACCCAGCAAGGCCCTGGGTTTCTACTGTCCTTAAACTTCATTCACTTTGGGAAGTTATCAAAAGCAAAAACCTGCTGCAAACTATTGGCTCTTGCCCAGGCAGATTCCTGCCTCGCTTTTCTTCAGATTTTGGTTATTTTTCACTGCTTTGTAATAATCATCTCTATAAATTATTTTCAGATATCATAATTATTATTTGGGAGGATTTGTCTAACAAAGTAGTCTGCTACCATCTATTGTCTTAAGGTATGTTTTTAAATATTGTGAATTTCTTATTGAGAAGCTCAAAGTTACCCAGATGTTTACACCTGGAATCCACCTGTATATAAGACAAAGTAGAGCATAATTTTGGCAACAGTATAAAAAAGTGTACAGACTATATATGCTCACAAGATGCTTTCCCTCAAGGGTTGCTGCTAACAACTCAGTGCCCCCATGGGAAGGAAATAGGTCAAAGCAGACTGGATTTGGTGGCATGTGCCATTTACTCTCTCTCTTTTTAAAAAAAATATTGTAGATGGGCACAAGATCTGCTTTTAATTTTTAAAAATTTATTGAAATGAAATTTACATGACATAAAATGAACAATTTAAAAGTGAACAATTCAGTGGCACTTGTTACATTCGCAATGTTGTACAACATCACCTTGATCTGCTTCCAAAACGTTTCTATTGCTCTAAAATAAAACCCACTTTCTGTGGGTTTCTGTGTTCCTCCCAGCCTCTGGCAACCATCAATCTGCTTTTTATCTCAGGATTTACCTATTCTTGGAATTTCATATACATGAAATGATACTGAATAATAATAATGAATGATACAAAAGATGTGATCTTTGTGTTTAGTTTCTCATACATTAGCATGATGTTTCAAGGTTCATCCAAGTATTTCACTCCTGTAGATGACTGGATAATATTCAATTGAATGAATATACCAAAGTTCATTTATCTATTTCTCAGTTAATGGGGCATTTTGGTTGTTTTGCTATGAATATGTGTGAACAAGTATTTATTTGAGCATCTGTTTTCAATGATTTGGGGTATACACTAAGGAGTGGAATTCTTAGATCATATGGTAATTCTATATTTAACTTTTTGAGGAATTGCCAAATTGTATTCCATTGAAGACACAATACTTTTATTTTGCTTGTTTATATGTGGTGCTGAGGATGGAACCCAGTGCCTCACACGTGCTAGGCAAGTGCTATACCACTGAGCCACAATCCCAGCCCTGCCATTTACTCTTGAGTGATGACCAAGAGTAAGTATTCTGCATCTTCTTGTCATAACCAGTCTACCAGCAGGTGTATAGCCTTAATTACAAGGCAAAATCAATAGAAAATTAGTGTGGAAGGTGGACAGTGAAAGGATACATGGGCAGTTTCTATATACTGTCCAGAAAAACAGAGCAACCACAGAGCAGGGGGAGAAGAAAAGTCATTTTAAAAACATATGAACTTGGGGCTGGGACTCAGGTTCAGTGGTAGAGCACTCAATAAGCACATGTGAAGCAATGGGTTTGAAACTCAGCACCACATAAAATAAATAAATTAATTAAATAAAGGTTAAAAAAATAAAGGTTCTCAAGCATGGAGCAGATTGTTATACTTGACGGGGGGGTTGTAGGGGAGGGTGAATGACAGAAAAAGGAGGAAAGAGATATCTTTTCTATATGTCAACTACTTTCACATCTGAATACCCCAACATAACTTCTATCATTATTTCTCTTTATCAACTAAGACTGAGCCTCAGAGAAGTAACTGGCCTAAGTGACTCCAGTATGTTTCACATCTTAACAGGGGAACGGACACTTTTTGAAGTCAGAGGTCAAGTTGCTAGATCTTTTGCCTTTGATGCATGGCAAAGGGGTCACTAAAGGTATTCAAGAGACAAAGTGCCATGGTTTAAAGATCTCTAACTCTGTTCTACACACAATCTATTAATCAATCAATCCTCTAGTCAGTTAATTAAAGTTTTAAGTGAGTTAAAAAGCCACTCTTAAAAGTAAGATCCATTCCTGGGAGGCTTATACATCAGTCATGGGCATCATGGTAGTAATGACTTTACTCATATGGCTTTCCTCTAACAGCCCACCCAGAGGGAAGCGTGTTGTCTTGGGAGGGATCCAGGGCCACTTGGTAAAGGACTCAGGAGGAAGCAGAATGGGGCTTTGGGCACTGGAGAATAGTTTGGTTTCTGGAGGACAGAAAGGGAAGACGTCAATTGTGGAAGTGCTAGGGACTGTTTTGCCACTTCGGACTTCTCTGGACTCTTTGTGGTGGCGACCCTCATTGTCATGACCACTGCAGGAAACCTGGCTGGTGGTGCTGCCATGCACAACGGTTCTTCTTCTGGTCCTCTGACAAAGCTAGCCTTGTGCGGTGACTCAGGTCGAGAACAGGCTTTGTACTTTCAGAGAGCTGGAGCAAGGTACCCTGCTACACAGGTACCAGGTTAACTAACCTACTTCATCAAGGGAACCACTGAGATGTGGGAACAGCCTGTGGCACGCCGGCTGGCATGGAGGAGCTAGGTTTTCATCTTAAACACACTGTGGAATTGTAGCCAATCAGGATCCCTTCTTTGCCTTGGAAACTCAGCACAAGTAATGAGTTCAAGAAATGCTCACATGCCAGGTGGTGGTGCACACCAGCAATCCCAGCGGTCCAGGAGGCTGAGGCAGGAAGATCGTGAGCTCAAAGCCAGCCTCAGCAACTTAGTGAGACCTTGTCTCTAAATGAAATATTAAAGATGGCCCAGGATGTGGCTCAGTGGTTAAGCTCCCCTGGGTTCAATCCCCAGTATCAAAAAAAAAAAAAAAGAAAAAGAAAAAAGAATTGCTTACATGTATTTCTGTTTACTAACTTTATTCTTGCTTTACTGTTCTACTCTTACTTTCCCTTTGCCCTCTTTCTTTATCCTTATTCAGTTTGATATATTACGTGTATTTGAATAAAGCCAATTCAAGTCCTTTGGGGAATAAGGTGGGGGAAATAAATAAGGTCTCTTTAGATAGTCTTTTAATAGCCTGAGTACACATCTTTATTTGGCAAGAAGAACTGGAGAGCTTACAGAGTGTGTACAGACTACTTCCATAAATGGTTTGGGCTCACATTTCTTGATAATATTCTTATAAAAATTATTATCATTGTTAATTATTTTGGGGTACCAGGTATTTAATCCAGGGGTATTTTACCACTGAGTCACATCCCCAGCCCTTTTTATCTTTGAGACAGAGTCTTGCTAAATAGCTCAGGGCCTCACTTAATTGCTGAGGCTGGCCTTGAACTTGCAATCCTCTTGCCTCAGCCTCCCGTGTCACTACAAAAATTATTTTTTAACCTCACATCAATCAACACTCATTTATCAAGTGTTAACTGTGTGGAACGTATTATTCTTAGCACTCCAAGGACTGTAAAGATATGTAACCCCGGTTCTTACCCTTCAACAGCCTACATTATGGGGGACGGAAGGTGGTATATGTGAGGAGGTGAATAGAAAAGTAAGAAAATACAAATATTTCAGGTCAAAACGAGAGGGATGCCATGAAGACAGACAAGCACTTGTGAAAACAGAAGAGGAGTTGGCTTGGTTTGACTTTAACTTGATTTTATTTAGACACCATGTATTCCAGATTAGAATTTGAGGTTGTTCATGACAAAAAAAAAAAAAAAAAAAGAAAAGGAAAAAAAAGAAAAAAAAAGTGTAAAATCCCAACTTCCACTCCTGCAAACTGAGAATGAGCCAGCCTATTCTTGAGCCATCATGGCCTTGTTTTGATTCTGCAAGGCACATAAATAACTTGAATCCTAGAGAGAAGTAACCAGAAGTCAAATAGCATGTTTGGGAGGGCAGTCCCCTTAGCTAAGCTCTGTGACATCTTAACCTCCCTGCCTTCATTTGATTGCCTGGGTCCACCTCCAAGAAGGGTGCTGACATTTTAATAGTATTGTTACACAATAAGCTTCCTTTTATTTTACTAAATTTCCCCTCTGACTTGTAGCTTTTCTGACACTACCAGAATCCCCATCAAGAATAGCCTTTAAATTAAATTGCTTTCTTGATTTCTTCAGAGTCTGAAGTTAAGGAAACAATATGTTTCTAATTCTCTTTTGAAAGCTTATTCTCAAGCCAAGCCATTTGCTCTAATATATTATCAATACTGCATGTTATGTACCCCAAATACCTGATGTGACTTTCCTATAAAATAACACCCCTCTTAATAAAAAAGATGATTTTGAACAACACATTTTCTTTTCAGTCGTTTTATTAGTCAAGTTGAAAATAACATAGGGGTGGAGAGGAAACGGGATAAGAAATAAAGCCAGGAAGTTTGCTACCAGAAAAGAATTCAAGATGATCTAAACCAATTTCACTTACATTATATACGCATCTCAGGGTCTCAAGTCAGACAGAGACAAGGTGAGAACCAATAAGGGAGAATCTTTAGGTGGGGAGGGGACATAAATGAGTCAGGAGTCTCCTCACACTTGCTCTTTTGGTACTAGGTCCCCTTCTTGCTGGACCACCCTTACTGTAGGAACTGGGACCATCAGGCTTCTAACACCCCAGCCCAAGGTTTCCTAAGGGCCATAAGATCAGCACCTGGGCCTGGAACACCTCTAGGATAACTTACAGACCCAGAGCCATTGCCCCGACAATGGGACACATCCACCTCTTCCCACTGAGGCTTCCAACTCTTTTAAGGAGAGAAAAACCCTTTCATTCCAGTCAATGATAAAATGCACAAGCATGGCAGAGTGGTACTTTTGGGGAGTAAGCTGGTTACCTTATGGCAGCACAATAAATCATGGTGCAGTGCATGGAGGAGGAGGCCAGTTTACCTCATGATGTCCAAGAAGCAATAAATAACCAGGGAATAAACTGGTGCCTTTATTCTTCCTACTTGAATATAACATATGGTCAAAGGGCCTGGGGGCTCACCTGGGGTAATCAGGAGGAATGAAAGGGGTTGGAAAGTGGAGAGTTTAGCCAGGCCTGGTGGCACATGCCTGTAATCCCAGTGGCTCAGGAGGCTGAGGCAGGAGGATCATGAGTTCAGAGCCAACTTCAGCAAATTAGCAAGGCCCTAAGCAACTCAGTGAGACCCTGTCTCTAAATGAAATATTAAAAAGGGGCTGGGGATGTGTCTTAGTGGCTAAGCGCCCCTGAGTTCAATCACAAGTACCAAAAAAAAAAAAAAAGTGGAGAGTTTGTGATAGAGGAGGGACCTAGAAGACATCACAGGTGGGGAACTCCCCATCTACTTTCTGTGGACTCAGGACAGAACAAGATGCACCCTGGGGCCTTTGGCACGAGGAACTCATCATTAGGTAATGTGACAACCACTCCCCTGGTTCTTTGGTCATTTCAATTAACCCACTTATTATAGGCCTGTGTCTCAGATGTTCCTTTGGTTTACTCCAGTCTCTCTGGCAGACTGCACTCTGCTGGTGTAGGTCCAGGGTCCAACTGTCCTCCTCTGCTGGAGCCACAGTGCCAGTCCCCCTCCTTCTAGCACAGACAGAAGGAGCAAGGGTACTGGACTACAGGTGGATTTCCATTTTCTTCACCATTTTCCTGAGAAGAACACTCTACCCTGCCCTGTATTTACTGCTTGGTGCATGTAGCTGCATCTCTGCACACTACCTGGGAGGCCACCCTCTTTATTTTAATGCTGACCAATCACTGTATAAACCTACTTCATCTCCAGGAAAACTGTTATTTGAAGTAACATAAAATGTACTCTAGTTAAAATGACATGCTGACCAACTCAGAGAGTGGTTTTTCAACCACTGAAATGTTAATAAACGACTTAGACAAAGCAAAAATAGGACTTACCCCAAGTGCAGGGTGCTGCATAAAGGTGGGGTCAAGGTCAAGATGAGAATTTTTGTGTGTGTGTATGTGTGTGGTACTGGGCATAGAGCCCAGGGTCTTGCACATGCTAGGTAAGTGCTCTATTACTGAACTACATCCCCAGCTCAAGACAGGAATTCTTAGGGAGCAATCCCACAAATCTGCTTAGTTAGAAAAGACACTGCTTCTTTTACACACCAGTTTTCCTGCCTTAAAACAAAAGCTCTGAGATTTGCAGAAATGTCTCATTTACTACCATTGCATCTTTTGCTATGAGATGCGGATTATTCTCTTCCTTAGGCAGTAGTTAAGGCCCTTGCTCGAATCCACACCCAAAGTTGGGATTCAAACTAGGCCTGTGATACTGTAGACCCAACACCCCTAAGCATAGTCTAAAGGCTCCCTCATGGGCTCTCCTGTTCATTCAGGGCTGGAGGAGTCAGTCTTTTTCTGGAGAAAGTCTACCCCATGCATCCCATGCCCAAAATAGCCAGGACATGGGCAAATACCTTCAAAATCATGGGCTTTTGGTTAATATTTCTGAAAGGGACTCTTAGGTCGTTGGAGACTGATTAGGATGAAGAAAGGGGCCTCCTTCCCTGCCTTCCACCTATCCAAGGTTGCCTCAGATTGGAAAGACTGTGTCTGGAGCAACTCCTCCTGACTGAGGGCTTTACTCAGAGCCTCTAGCTTGAGGATTTTTCTTCTTCTTCTAGAGGTACAGAAACCACTTCCTTGACTCTGTCTATATTGGTCAGCTTTCTGTTACTGTGACAAAATACTGGAGATAGTCAACCTGAAGGAAGAAAGGTTTATTTTGGCTCATGGTTTAAGAGGTTTCAGTACTTGGTCACTTCACCCTGTTGTTTTGGGCCTGTGGCAGCATAGTAAATCACAACAAAGTACATGGAAGAGACCTGTTCATCTCATGGTGGCCAGGAACAAAAAAAAAAAAAAAAAAAAAAAAGGAGGAGAAAGAGGAAGTAATTTCCCCTTCAAGGGCTTGGCCCCTATGACCTAATGTCCTTCCACAAGGCCCCACTTTTAAAGATTCCACCAGCTCCCAACACATGGGCTGGGGCCAATCCTTCAATACATGGGCCTTTGGGGAACATTCCAGATCCAAATCCTAGCACAGTCTTATTCTCTTTTTAGTAGGTGTGAGGCAAATGACTGCCTTTCCTTGTCAGAATGGAATCTTAAAGCAACTCTGGCAGCTCCCCACTAGCCCTTATGGTTACCTATATTCTCTGTCTTGGTCTCCATTCCATTGTCTTTAGGACAGTGCTACTCAAATGCCAGGGTGAGGGCCATCACCATCATCATTACCCGGGAGTTTGTTGCAAACGCAGTCTTGGGTCCCACCTCTGACTTGCTGAATCAGAAACTGGGGGTAAGGCCTAAGAATGTGTATCTCTGCAAGGCCTCAGGGCGTCTTTGGCACAGCTAAGACTGAGAAGTACTGCCTCGGGAGATGATAAATGACAAGCCAACTAGTGTTCTACTTACACCCTCATCCTGGTAGAGTCATAGCCAGTGCTGAGGTCTTATTGAGTTTGGGATGCCTGCATGGATAAACCTAAGTGTCTTATCAGCTACCAGCTCCACACCATCCCCCAACCAACTGGAATTTTCCCTCATCCAACTTACCTGCCCTATGTTCCTTATGGTTCCAACTTTTTAGATCAATTTATTAAAGTTTTGTCTCTCCATCCCCACCTCAGTAACATGGTTTCTAACAGGGCAGACATTGGTTAAATAAGCACATGAAAATTTAAAGCAGAATAATATTTCAAAAATTATTAATGTGATTTATAGATTTCTTTTTTCTTTTTATGAAATAAAAAACACCTTCCTACTTTGGAGTAGGGGATTAAGAATTTTCAGAAAGAATACAAACAGGAAAAAAGTTAATATCTAGCTTCTGGTATCCAAAATAGGATTTGAAATCAAAACAAGGGGCTTGAAAGTCAGGCTTAAAAAAGGAAAGAAAAAGATTTTCTAAAAAGGTAGTCCCTGTTTAACATATTGAGGGCAATGTGTGTTGAGTATTCAATCATGAACTCTCACATAATGGAAATTACAGGTAGACAGGAGTGGGGATTTGAAAAACTCTCATCCCTCTGGCCCCGAGGAAGGGTGGAGGTGGAAGCCACTCTGCTGTGGACCGAGAGAGGAGCTTCTTGGATCAATCACAAGGAAAGAAACATGGAGGGTGGCAGCCTGTGCCCTCATCCTCATCCGGGGCTCTGGAGCGAGCTGTTAGGAAGGTCAAAATAAGGCAGCCCTGCATTGTTAGGAGGGTGGGGAGAGGGTCTGCTTTGAACTCGAGCATCCTTTCGTCTCCATAAGCCAAAAGCCATAATTCGACTGGGAGTAAAATACCCCTGTCGGGGGTAGCCTGGTTCAGGGCCCAGAGGGACAGGGAGGCAGGGACTCAGATGTGCCTGTGATGACAGAGGCAAGGGGAAGTCAGACCACAGGGAGCCCAGTGGGCCCCCAAATAGACTGAGAGAGACCACAACAGAAGCTCACAGATAGACCAGCAAACCAATCCCACCACAGCTTAGAGGTCACCAAGTGTATTCATACACACTCACCAGCATGAGGCTAAGAGGCTCTTCCCAGCCCCAGCCCCTGTGACATCCTGTAAAGCTTCTGCCCTCCTCCAAGCACCTTCTCAGAGAGATGCAGAGGAAGGAGGAGAGGAACCTGTGAGATTGAGCAGTTCAACCATAGAGACTAAAACAATGCTGAAGACATGGCATTCCAATCATGGCATCTGAGTAAGTCTTCAACTGGGTGGACTCAGTCTAGTTTCTCATTATCACTACCCAGTGCCTGGGGGGTTCAGGAGGACCATGACAGGCACTTTCTTTGCATGTGTGAGTGTAGTGAACCCAAAGTCCTGCTATTCCCTGGGTACCACCAAGTCTAAATATGGCATCCTTGTCCTGTTTATTGTCCATAAACAACATGGCATGGGTCTCTGGGAGAAGACCAGGGCACACCTGTGATTCCACATGGGTTGTCATGTGATTCCTTGGTGTTGTCTTTGGGATCAGGGGAGATTCCGGACTCAGGTTCTTCATGTCCTTCCCTTACCAAATTATATGTTTAACCATGGTCTCCCCTGGAGGCACTCATAGCATTGAGTTGGAGAGGACTAGAGTGCGCTGTGGAGAACTGCAGGTCACAGGCAGGTGTAGGAGACAGTACTAAGAGCACATCCAAAGGCTGGAGATCAGAGGGCATCTAATGCAACCCCAACCTTCAACAAACCAGGAAAATGAGGCTGACCAAATCATAAAATCCAGACTTGAGCCCATTTCTGGGGACTCCATGTCCTTTGCAGCCCTCCCCTGGGGGAGGGGCAGCACATGGACTGAGGGTTCTCAGGAGGTCTACTAGTAAGACACCATCTCTGACTGTTTTCCGTTTTGTTGTTGTTGTTGTTGTTGTTGTTTTTTAGGACAGAACCCACTTCTACATCCAATGTACACATTCATCCTTTTTTAAAAGTCAAAATGAAAAATCAACATTAGTATTTTACTTAAACTTTTCCACCATTTGCCATCAACCTAGACCCTAGATTCTGCATTTCCCTAACAACAAATCATAATGTTTGCCTATTGATCGGCTGTAAATCAAACCTTTTACAGCCTATTAAATCACATCAGATTGACTTGGTTGTTTTCACAAAATCAGCATTTCAAGCAATTATTGTCATCCTTTCTTGTCTTCCAACTTGGGAGCTGGGGCAGAGTTCCTCACAGGGAGGTTGCAGACCTCAGAACTGACCACATTTAAGGCTCCAGGCTAAATTTAGCCCTCCCAACTGGTTGTTATTCCAGCAACTGAGTGTGGGCTTGCCCAGCTGTATTTTAAGCGGAGCCCCAAATTTCCCTCTGGTTTTGTTGTGTTCTGCAGGATTTTGCTTTAGCTACCAAAAAATAAAGAGTTGTCTTGTAGATTTTTAAACAAGCAAGTTCAACTATAGTGAGCGAGAACTAACTGTCTAGCAGTGACATGGGAATCTGTGATTTGAAGGGAACTGTGCAGTCAGAGGAGGACATTTTCTGACCACCCTGAGTTAATTATCTGAGACCATGGAAAAAAGAAAGACCTTGATTACGAATCTATACCTTCAGAAAGCTTGCTGTTAAGAAGTACTTTCAAAAATTTCAAACCCCCTAGGCTTAAGGACAAAACCATATATATCATATGCTACCATCTGTGTAAGAAGATAGAAAATATGTGTTTATGTATGCAAATAATATTTCTGGAAACATTTGCAGGAATTAGCAATGCTGGTTGTCCCTAGAGAGAAAAACTGAAAGACTGAAGGCCAGAAGGTCACGTTGGAATTTTTTTCATTGTGTCTGCACGTTGCTTAGAGTTTTTATGCTTTCAAAAGTGTATTCTTCGAGTAGCACATCTGTACATTGACATGTAAAATCACAGCTTCATTATACCATTATTACCACAGCAGTATGTAACATAGCAACTTCAAGCAGCACAGAAACCCTTGTGAAGGGTAAGCAGGAAGTCACAACCGGTGAGTGTGTATTTGTGAGTTCACAGTTTATACACTTGTATGCACAATCACTGACACACTTCACATTTTTCAGCACATAATTGCACTCTAGGAGGCTTTAAAAACAGAATACAGAATCAAAAGGCTGGAGGCAAATGTGCCAAAATGTTAATAGAACTTAATTTTACATGGTGGGAATAAGGGTAATTGCTGTTTTCTTCTCTATATTTGTGTGCATTTAAAACACTTCAACCCAAAGTGTTGTCTTAAAAATAGCTCCCGATGTTGTGTTTTCAAAAAGCAAGGTCTTATATAGGAAAACTGTAAAGGAATCCACTAGGAGCCAGTCTCCTATGTGTTAATGTTTGGTTTCTTATTAGAAGCACCTGGATTTCTTCTAATTTTCACTTGTTTGACAGCATTCAGGAATGATTCAGATTCACTAATGTCCCATCCTTAGATCAGCTCATTTCAGTTCAACAAATGCTCATTGAACAAATAATATTGGTGCACAGTGGAATGAAGCTCAGGGAACCAAGATGAATGAAATATGACATAGCTCTATTCATGTGGGAAATACTGATGCCTTCTCTATGAATTTTCTAAAGCAAGAGACATTTATTTTTATGCTAAGCTTTAAATAAAATACTTCTCACTCATCAGAGTTACTTGCAGCCATGGGCTTATCTCCTCCTCTGAAATCTTCCCACATAGGATTATTATTTTAAGTACCATCCTAGCTCAAAGGAAGGAGACCTGACAGGATGACCTTCAAAGGCCATCGGACTGTTCTCTTCTGTTGGCCTAGTACTATTCAACAGCACAAGAATAAGACCAAAATGGCAAAAAGGTCAAGAAAAAGTCAACAATTAATCCTAGAAACAGAGAATCAAATTTCTTAACAAATGAATTCTAGTATCTTCTAGCTACTTCAGCATTTTAACTTCCTTGACAGTTGTAAACTTGAGGTCAGTGAATTGGCTGGGTCAACAACTTATCCTAAGAGCTGCACAAAGTGGCACATGCCTATAACCCCGGTGACTCTAGAGGCTGAGATAGGACCATCACAAGTTCAAGGCCAGCCTTAGCAACTTAGTGAGACTGCCTCAAAATAAAAAAGCAAAAAGGACTGGGCATCTACAGCTCAGTGGTAAAGCAGCCCTGGGTTAAATTTCTAGTACCAAAAATAAAACAAAACAAAACAAAACTCACCCTCAACTGTGTCTAGAAAGGGCCTGAGGGCACTGTGACCAAAGAAGAGGATGAGGGTGGTGGGGCTCAGGTGAGGAAGGCCTCAGTACCAGGAAGCTCACTGACCAGAGCCAAAAGAAGCACCAGGAAACACTCAGAGGCAGGGGACCCTGAAGCTCCAAGGGGCTTCTAGATCCACAGAAGGACCTTCTGTTTTGTAATGTCCCCAGAGAGGGGTATCCAAAAATTCCACCAAAATCTGACTGCATCATGACAGATCGCTGTCCTTCTCAGAGCCAGGATGACCTAGAATGCTCGACTTACTTCACACAATTTGGAGAGGCAGGGCTGTGGAAGCAGGAGGTAGAAAAATGACTGAGTCTCTTGAGCTTTTGGTTTTGTTTCACCAGCACCAGAGACTGACTTTCTTTTTAATTTAATTAATTTTTATTTGTTCTAATTAGTTGTACATGACAGTAGAATGCATTTGTACATTTTGATAAAGCATACGTAAATGAAGTGCAGTTTCTCATTTTTCTGATTGTACATATTGTAGGATCTCATTAGTCATGCAGTCATATATGTACACGAGGTACTTGACCCTGACCTTTTAACACACTCACCCCAGGGCCAATCCGTCCATCATGTGTTTTCTGACTAAAATCAGGGCACCATCTATTGCTGGAGCAAATTTCTTCCCTGCCAATTGACTCCACAGCAAACCCACCCTTCCTAACCTGCTAGGGCCCTCAGTGCCGTGCAGAAACCTCCTACCTCTGCTGTGGACTCCTCGTCAGTTCCTCCTCTGCCCCACCATTAAGGTCCTTGCTATCTCAAGGGTTGAGGGACCCAATCTCCTGTATCATTAGGCAACAGACCATATGCTGTGTTTTGTTCCCTCAGTTTCCTTTTCTTTTCCTCAAAATCTGTTATTTTATCAGTTTCTTTTATGACAGACAGACTCCAAAATGGCTCCCAACTTTCCCTTCCCCCTGGCTTTTGCATCTCTGTGAGATCTCTTCCACTCCGGGTGTTGTGTCGGGGGAATGTGGGGAGCAAGGATGTCTGTGACTTCCTTCTGACAATAGATATGGCAAAAGCGATGTCTGCTACCGTTTGGATCTTCAGTACTTTCTCCTATGTGTTAAAGGCTTGATCTTCTGCGTATGGTACTATTTGGAGGTGGCAAAACCTTTTAAGAGGTGGACCCTACTGAGAAGCTTTAGGTCATTGAACACATGCCCCAGAAGGGAATCAATCATGGGACCCTGGTCTCTTTCACTCTCTTTACTGGGTCTCAGCCATGAAGTGAATAGGTTTTTTTTCTCTACCAAGCTGTTTTTCCTCTCCACAGGTCCAAAAGTAATGGGACCAACCAACCGTGAACTGAAACCTCCAGTGATCCAGAAAAAACTTTTCTCTTTACAAGTTGATTGATCTCAGATACTTGTTACAATAATGGAAAACTGACTAACACATGCTATTCCTGCAATTACCTTATGTAAAACTGTGGTTTCCTTCTTATCAGAAGACTATTGATTTTCTCTTTTGCTCCTTTGATGAAATGACCCACCTCTTATGGTTTAGATGTGAGGTGTCCCCCCAAAATTCATGTGAACAATGCAAGAATGTCCAGAGGTGAAAAGATTAGATTATGAAAGTTGTAACCTAATCAGTGGATCGATCTACAGGTGTGGATTAACTGGGTGTTAACTATAGGCAGGAGGGAGGAGGTTGCTGAAGGCATGACTTTGGAGTTTAAGTTTTATCCCTGGTGAGGAGAGTTTTCTCTCTGCTTCCTGGCTCTCATGTTCTGAGCTGCTTTCCTCTGCCCCGATTTTCTGCCATCATGTTCTGCTTCACCACAGGCCCAGAACTAAACCATCCCCCATCCCTTTCCTGGGGTCACTAGTTCATGCCTTTTCCTCCCCGCCTACATCTCCAATACTCCTTTCCTCATCCTATCTTTCAGTTTCTGACCTTCCTTACTTCCTATTTCCTAGAGAAAAAAGTGGTGGTCAGTAGATGACAGAGACCCTTGCCTCCCACACACTCTCTCCACTGCATCTGTGTCCAGTAACCCTGCCTCCCTCTTCTGAACCCTAAACTGGGACCTCACTTACGTTCACGCTATTGTTTTGCACAATAGACCCTCTTTCCTTTCACCTGTCCCAGTCTGTAGCACCAGAACCTTCTCTTTATTCTCCCGCATCATCCACTTGCCTCTTTCAAATGGATTCTTACCATCAGCCTACAGACCACTAATCTCATTACAGACGATTTATCTCATCTTGAAAAAAGAAAAAAATGCTTTCTTAACCTCCTACCTCTCTCTTTAGCTACAATTTTCCTACTGTGGCAAAATTCCTTGAAAGGGTTGAGTTCACTATCCATTTTATACCCACAGATTTGGCCAATCACCTCTCTTTGGATGATCCTCATGTCTCTATTTCTGATCTCTAAATTCACATTTCTGGTTACCCAGTTAAAATATGTGAGTCCCTCATGTAGCAGTCTTTTTGTATTTCTCATCTTAGAAATAGTATATCATTACCTACCATTCACTCAGTCACCAAGATCAATCAACCACCCTTGTGGAAAGGTGGATGGAGTACTATGCTATGCCATCCAGTGGGGATGCGAGTGTCCCATGGCCACGCACAGGCCGCTCCTTCAAGGAGCCGAGTTGGATGTGATAGGCATCGTGATGGCAAAATGTGCTATTTTTTCCCCAAAGTGGAAATATCTACTTTCTATGACTATTAAAATAGTATATGCTCTTTATAAACAACTCAATTAAAGAAATAAGTAAAATAGAAAGTGAGTCACCTGTAATTTCACATTCAAGGGAGAACTGCTGTTAATAGGTTGGCATACATTCCTCTAGACATTTTCCTATGCATATTTAAAGACAGCTCTAACACTTACTGGGTTCTTAGTATGGACTGCACCCTTTATGCTATGTGCTTTGAAATTAACTCATTTTAACCTCACATTGATCCACTGAAGTAAGTACTACTACTATCCCCATTTTATAGGCAAGGAAACTGAGGTTTAACATGGTCAAACCAGATCCCATGGATCCTAAGCTGTCAACCTCACCTGAGTTGTGCTATGAGAACAAGCATCTTAGAACTCTTGGAGGCTGACAACAAAGGTATAGTGCTTGCTTATGCTAATGAGCCATGTGGACCATGAGTCAGCTCTGGCTCTGTTCCAAATTGTCTTTGTTCCAGTGCCCAAGCAGAAGCTGAAAGGGCACCCTGCATCTCAGACTTCGCTAATCATCATAAAACAGGGAAAAGAGAACATGGAAGGAGCAAACGGTGGCTCTTAAAGCGTCTTTGTGGAAGAGACATATATCACTTTTACTCTCATTTCATTAGCGGAAGCAGGTCAAATGACCAGCCTAGTATTAATGAACAGGAAAGAAAAACCTTCCCCCAGGGAAAGACAGTAAATATTTTTCAACAATAACACAATCCATTGAAAGTACTGATCTGGGATTTTAACCCTGTCTTTAGAGCTTAAAAGCTTAACTACATACTACTGGTATGCACATTTTAACCCTATCAGTAGGAATCCTCCATGTATTCTAGGAAATCTCCTTTATAATGCAATCTACATTGGACTTCCTGCTATATTTGTTCAATTAGACTTGGAGTACGCTCCTTTTAAGGCTATGGAGTTTCACGTGGAATAGTCCCCATTCTGCCTATTGAGATCCTCTGCATCCTACAGGTCCACCCCAGAGGCCTTACCCCCAGAATGAACCAGGATTCTTCAGCACATCAGTAACATTCGGTTTAACTTCACACCTGTTGTTTAAGTGTCTTGTTTGAGAGTTATGTGTAAGCGTGTGGGTTTCCTTCACTAGGAGTTGAGCACTTTGAGGCAGGGATCATAGCTATCTACACATAAGATTGTCACTTTCCTGTGCCTGGGTGTACTCAACAGAGATGGGATGCTGTTTGTTGGTTTTGAAATATTGTGGTCTTGTTCCCTGTCACTCCTTTGCTTGCATTAGTCCTTTTGTATTATTTAAATCTGGTGAGCTCTTCAAAAATTCATGCAGAACCTGTTGGTCAAAGGAATCTTTGAATAGTTCTGTTTTCCTATGCTCATTAAAATATCAGCTGCAATAATGAAGGGAATGAAATGGCAAATAGGTATTAATTGCTCCCTTCTTACTCCTTAAAGGAAGATGATTACAGGAGAATCACCAACCAAATGCAACGACTGCTCTAAATCCATATCATCAACAAGTTTCCCCTCCCCTCTCTATGGCAAAAGTTACTAAATGAATGGTAGTCCAATCATCTAGAACAGAGCTGTTGGAACAATGCTGGGGCTGGGAGGCTGGAGTAATGCCACAGTGCCAGGAGCTCTTGCTAATTATCTAAGAGAGGGTCTTGCCATATGTACTGAAACACGCAGAACACTCTCAGGGTTGAAAAACTCCTTTTCCTGTGCTTCGAATGTTTATTTTTTTAAGAGAGGCAAATAAAAACAGATTTCTAATCTGCATGACAACGTGGGAGAACGACATGGTGAAGGGCTGCCACAAAGGCCATGGCCATCTGTAACCACCCTCCTAAGCCGATCGGCCACAGGTTCCACCCCACTGGGGCAGATTTGTCCAGAAACAGGCATTTTGGTTTTATTAACTTACCCTGCCATTAACTGAAATCAGCATTGTCCTCTCCATCTGATTCATACTGAGAGACCCTGAGGACAAATGCGGTTGTCCTCTCTTGTCCCAAAGCCTGCTCTGTCCACAGGAGGTGTTTTGGAAAATTAGGGGTGAGTAGGGTCAAAACCAACCGAGCCCAATGGGACCGTGTTCATAGGAGCAGGGTTTGTCAGGCGCCCTGGTAAGAAGGTGCTCTTGGAGGGGGAGTGGTAGGAGGGCTCCCCCTCCTTCCTCGAGGTCTGTTCCCCTCAGGAGCACAGCCAGATTTCCGCTCTCACCCTGCAGTGAGACAAGCCTGTCACCTCAGTGTACTGAGCCCACTCCTGCTGCAGGGACCCAAGCTGGGTGTGAAACTAGCTTTCAGCCTGGCCACGGGACCGTTATCACCACTCACCACGCTGCTTCCCGTCACGTATCCTGTGCCAATGCTGTGTCAAACCCATCTTGCCTTTTTTTTTGAGTGTCTTTAGCATCATTTCCTGAGCTAGAACATTTGCTCATGCTGTGAAACAGCCTCCAAGCTGAGAACTCTTTTGCAAAGTTTCATTCGGGGTTATGGGGACCACAGACTTGCAGAGGAGGGAGCAAACATGATTCCCTTATCAGTGCTTGAGAGACAGCCCAGCTTTTCCTGTGACACTCTGGTGATTTGCAAACCGGAGCAGGTTTGCCTGTGTTGATCTAAGTAGAGACCTGCTCTGCCAGTAAACACACACACACACACACACACACACACACACACACACACACACACACAATTAAATCATTCTCTAGCTCCATATAATTGAGTATTGGATGCTTTCCTTTCTTGACGACTAGGGAAAGGCAGCAGGGAGGCACCAGGACTTTGGCTCTGGGCACAGGTGGCATGTGTGAGTCTCTGCTTAGCCTCAGCCCAGCTCACCGTGAATAATGCAGCTTGACAAGAGTCCTCCTCTCCTTTTGCCTTTCTCCTAACCCTTTCAGCCTCGCTTGCATACATCATCCTAGTTGGATTTAAATAGCTAACTGGGCCATGTTCTCCTGGATACAAACCACCTGATTAGCCACCTCCCCAGCCAGTCTCTACCGACTGAAAGGCAGGAGATAGGGCTTTGGGGCCAATAGCTGCCAGGGCTCAGCTGTTGCTGGAGTCCAGTGGATTTTCTGTCACTAAGAAAGGGAAAAACATAGAGGCACAAGAGGTCTGGCCTTGTGTGGCCATACTGGCATGCCTGTGCTATGAATGGAATTGTGTTAATCTCACTACATCTGGACATAAAGGGAAGAGATTGTATATCCTTCATTCCCTCCTGTTCAACAACTAGATTATACAATCAGACCGAGTAGATAACTGATGGAATAATTTCAGCTCAAGGAAAAAACTGAAATAAAAAATGGATAGGAAATCTCTGGAAACTGCAGGCTTTCCCTTTTCGTTTTAAAGATAAGTGAGCTACATCCTTGAGGCAGTGAAACGTGACATAAATATCAAGCTGAGTTTAATTCCATTGTGCTCAGCGATGAACACTTTTAATTATTTTAGCATTTTTAAAGTAATGAATTATGAGTTCATCTGGCTGCTAAGATGGTGTTGTCTTCACTAGGAACTTTTGGCAAAAAAAAAAGACTATGAGAAAAAACTGTTTGAGGAAAGTAAGAGTGGGAATAATGTAAACCACCAGAAACATCATTCTAGAATTTTAACTAAGTAAATTCAAAAGCACCAGAGAGTCACATGCACAAATAGGCTTAAAATACAAGGTTGTTGTTGCAATCACAGTTCAAAGGAAAACTGAAAAACCTTAACAGTATCTGCAACTTGAAATGACAGTGCACAGGAAGGGAGAGGGCCACCGAGAACCCCTGGTTTCCAATTCAGAAAAGAAGTATCCAGATCCTTGCAGAAGGTCTGAGGCATGTATATATGTACGCATAGGCCTTTACAAAGAAATTAAGCCACAGATGACTTAAAAGATAAGAATAAATTTGAAAGTTCATTTGTTTTTATAAGAACTAAACGAATCCCTATAAAGCCACTTACTTGTATTACTGGATCCCTGGGGTAGACTCTACCTGGTCCTAGCAGTCTCCTTGTAGATTGAGGCCTTTCCCGGAACCCACAGTCTTGCCAGATGAAGCCTGGGTACTTTCATTGATTAGAGTCAAGTACACCAAAGAGTTAATACATTCAGAAACAATTGGGTGATGGCTTAGGGGGAACAAAAAAGTTCACTTTGGACATAACTGAGGCCACTGGATGAAATATATAATCCTAGCAATATCTGAATGCAGGCTTTCCAATCTTAAATTAAAAAATCACATAACTCCTTTGCACAATTAATACATAAGCTATGTGTTAGTGACTTGACGCTTCAGTGCTTGCTAAATGAAATGTGTTTTTTCTTTGTTGAGATATAATAATGCTGGGTACATCATAGTATTAGTTACATTCTTTTTAATACCTTTTATATACATAAACTACTTCACAGTTTTAGAAGTGTACATACCATTTGATCCAATAATTCCACTTACAGGAATTGATTCGATAGATAAGCTATATCTAAGAACTGTTTACTAACAAAAAAAAAAAATAGCAAATGACTGAAAAGTTCTTCAACAAGAGCTGGTGAGAACATCATGCTGTGTCTTTTCGGGGGAAACCATACCGTCCATCCAAAATGTGAAGTGACACAGACCGTATTGATATGCAACTGTCTCCACAATGTTTTGTTTTCAGTACCAGGGGTTGAACCCAGGGCCTTGTACATGCTGGGTGGGCACTCTACTGCTGAGAGAGTCCCCAACCCCACAATGCATTATTTAGAGGCAAAAGCAAGAAAACAGAGTATACAAAATGCTGCTGTGTCTTTAAAAAAAAAAAAAAGATTATAGATGCATGTATGAAGGGAATATCTCTAGAAGGCCATACCCCACTCCATCCTTCACCCCTCAGAAAAATGGTTACAGTGGTAGTCTCCAGGGAGGGTTAGGGTAGCTAGGAGACAGGATATGACGAAACTTGCTTCTAATGTCAAAACTAGGGTTTGTTTTTCCAGTTTAAATCAACTTTATTGAGATATAACATTTGATGAGTTTTAACAAGTGAATGTTACACTCTTTTACACTCTACTTTTTTGCATATGCTACAAAAACAATTTGGAGGTGGGGTGTACCAGGTATTGAATCCAGAGGCATTTAACCATATCCCCAGCCCTTTTTATTTCTTATTTTAAGACATGGTCTTGATAAGTTGCCTTGGGTCTCTCTAAGTTCCTGAGGCTGGTTTCGAACTTGCCATCCTCATGTCTCAGCCTCCTGAGTTGCTGGAAATACAGGCATGCACCACCATGCCTGGCTACAAAAACAATTTTAAGGGAAAAATACCTGTTAGAGCTAGATTCTTTAGAAGTTCTGTAGAATAAAATATTTAATGTAGAAACCTCTCGTGATCTATGAACTAGTCATAGTAAGTGGTCACTTTGGGAAGACCAACTATTCTGATCTTAAAGGTGAGTGTCCTATAGGGCAGTGAATCATCTGGGAAAGATAGTGGAGGGGGAGAAGAGAGATGACCAGATGAGAGAGCTCTCATTTCTAAGAGCTAAAAGTATCTCCACTTACTACAGAGGATGAGACTAGAAATCTCTTTATTTTATGATCACCATATCAAAGTGAGGAGGCCTTTCTGAAATGCTTGCTTTT
Source organism: Sciurus vulgaris (assembly GCF_902686455.1). NCBI lineage: Eukaryota > Metazoa > Chordata > Mammalia > Rodentia > Sciuridae > Sciurus > Sciurus vulgaris. The sequence continues at coordinate 55,925,461 of NC_136467.1, forward strand.
AGTCCAATATTTTTAGTTCCCCTAAGATAAGTAAGAATTAGTGTGTGCTAAATAAAGGTGATCTAGTGTTCTGGCTGTACCTTCTGTCAGCTGAGGAGGTGGAATTGCATTTCACCTCAGGGTAGTTTGAAATTCACTGTGTTGCCTTGGACAGAGGACTTTAGCCCCTGCTCTAGGCCCTGTGAGGTACTAGCTGCAAAGTAAGGAGGGTTGTGGAGGAATCCAGGCAATGGGCTGGTAAGATCACAGAGAAAGCAGGGACATGGTGAATTGACTCTACTAGAGAGAGGCGAGGCTAGAGGCCAAGTATGTGAGGAAGAGGCTGGAGATGTTAAAGTCGTGACCAACTTGTGACTGAACACTGTCATGTCATTCTCTAGTTGTTTCACATTTATGAAGTCTGTTTCCTGGAATATAAGCAGTGCAAGCAAAGAGAATCATTTCTCTTTGCTATAGTTTGGATCTTAAATGTCTCCCTAAGGCTCGTGTGTTAAAGACTTCATCCCCAGGATGGTACTGTTGGGAGATGGTAGAACCTTCAAGAGGTGGGGACTACTAGGTCATTACGACTGTGCCCTTGATGGGGACTATGGGACCCCACTCTCTTCACCTCTCTCCTTTGCATTCCAGTCATGAGGTAAGTAAGCTTTTACACTCCATACACCCTTCACCATGATGTGCTTACTTTGCAACAGGCTCAAAACAATGGGACCAATCAGTTACAGACTGAAACCTCCAAAACTGTGAAAATTAACCTTGTCTCTTTATAAGTTGATTATCTCAGGTATTTTGTTACAGTAACAGAAACCTGACCAATGCATTCTTCTTTCTCCTTTCTCCTCCTCCTATTCCTTTTTTTAAAAACATTTTTTTAGTTTTAGATGGATGCAATATCTTTATTAATTTTTTTTTTTGTTTTTGTGGTGCTGAGGATAGAACCCAGTGCCTCACACATGCGAGGCAAGCACTCTACCTATCACTGAGCTACAGTTCCAGCCCTTCCTCTTCCTTTTATCCTTAAAGCATTCAGCAAATGTGAAGACAGAGAAAGAAAGGAGGGAAGGACAGAAGGGCAGACCCATTGCTTAAGTACCAGTGGAGTTATGTATGTTCAGTTTAAACTAAAACAGAATCAAATGTTCTGAATTTTAACTCTTTGGACAATATATCTAGAGGAGTTACACAGTAGACTGGTAGTAAAAGCATGGTTTTCAGCATCAAGTTCACTCTGGGAATCACTGAACATAAGAAGGCAGTCCTCTGGAACTTCCTGACTCTGCATGCTCAGCTGGTGAAAGTAGGGGCACTTTCTACTGGTGCTGGCCTGTCAAGGTAGGGATCCAGCTCCTGCCACATGTAGCTGTGCAAACTTGAACCAAGAACTTAACTCCTTGTGCTTCATTTTCCTCATTTAGAAAATGAGGCTAACAACAGTACCACCCCCACAAAGTTACTATAAGGACTAAATTGTTAATAACATATATAAATACATACACGTATGTGTGACTGTAGGTATGTGCTTAGCATAGTATCAGGCACACAGACACTATATGCTAAATATTAACTATTAGAATTACTGATATCACTAAATTCCTTTTTTTTTTTTTTTTTTTTTTTTCAGTGCTGGGGATCAAACCCAGGGCCTTGTGCATACAAGGCAAGCACTCTACTGACTGAGCTATCTCCCAAGCCTGCTTTAAGGTTTCCATCATCCTAAATGAACAGTGGAATCAACATTCTCCCCATGGCTCAAGCATTCTCCGTGTTCTGGTTAATATGGCATGGCAGTATCACATTACAGGAAAGAGGCTAAATGGTGGTGTTTAATAAAGATGGGATTTATTCTACGTTCTGGTGGTCATACAATCAACATGGCCCTCCAAGGAAAAGACCTGAATGCACTGCATATATAGCAATGGTAGTCACTAAAATGTGCTTCCAGGAAAATTCCATTTCCTGTCATAAATATAAGAGAAAAAATTTGTGAGGACAACCAATATTTGCCATTACACCCCAAGCAGGAGATAGCCTCGCCTTTTGGAGACATCAACGTCCTCACCATAGGCAGAATAATTCCAGCATCAGTGTATTATGCTCTTCCAATGTGCTCATCTATCTAATGTGAATTCAATTTAGAGGATACTGCCAGACAGGATTAAATATATTAGTTTGAAAAATTACAGGGAACGTGTGTTTATAACAGTTCCATTTTGATCAAATCAATTTTCTAAACGTTTATCTTTTAAGAGTCCTAAAGGTCCTTCTTATAGGGTGTGTCTCCAGATGCATTACATCATCTGCAGCAAGAAAGAACCCCCAGAATGTTTCTTCTTTTTTTTTTTTTTTCTTTTTTTTCCTTTGGTCTGTCAGTAGCTGTCCAGGGTGGGGTGGGGGAAGATGTGGCTCAGTGGTAGAGCCCTTGCTGGGCATGCACAAGGCCCTGGGTTCAATCCCCAGCACCACATGCACACCCACAAGCTGTCCGAGGGGACTGCTGCAGAAGAAAAGTGCATGAAATATCTCTGACCACAGACATTTCCACAAACCATTATCCCATCACTTACCTAGATTAATTATTAATCTGCGCATCCTAGGGAGGTCAGATCACAGCGAAAGGGTTATGATAGGACATAACTAGTGAGAAGATCTCAAATGCTAAACAAGGAAAACCACATGATGTCACCAGTTCTGATTAAGATTCTAATACCAGAAATAATGTCAATGCTTTGGGAAGCAACGGCTGCTGTCCAGGCTTTGCACAAGGCACTTTTTATACACCATATCTTTGCTTCATCATCACAACACTGATGGGTTTATTTTATACATGATGAAATTAAGACTAGAAAAACTCAGGTTAAAATAAGTTGCCCAAGTCCCATAGTTGATTAATAGTAAAGCAAGCATTGAAACCCAAGTTCAGTTGATCCCCAAACCCCATGCTTTTTTGTGTTCTCCTGACCTGTGAGGTTAAACAGGTAAAAGTGGAATAGCAAATTGTAATCACAAAACACGTGGTCTTTTCCCACCACCACATTTAGAAATATTCCCTTAGTATAAAATTAGTCATTTAGCAAATATTAGTGTTAAAAAATCACAGCCACCTTAGGGCCTTTGTTTTTAAGAGATATAATTTGAGGAGGCCGGTATAGTGTCTTTTTTATGGAGATATTTCTCCCTTGGTTGAAACTCCAATCTTCCCTTTAAGATTTAATCTTCTTTTGGAGGAAAGCTAACTCCCTTACTTTGCATTAAATTTAAAGTCATAAAAAGAACTATATTACTGAAAATGATTCAAAATACAGTTCAGAATGAGATTTTTAATGGCAAAAATAAAGACATTAGGAGAATAAATGAAAAAGTATAATATTTACAGGTGTTCTAGAAAGAGAGACTGCAATATTCAAAAAGTTAATAGCTGAGAATATTCTAGAATTGAAACACAAATCCTCAGATTGAAGAAGCAAAACAAACATTGAATAGGAAACAAATAATCTCCATTTAGAGACAGTGAAAATGTCGAACCTAAAAATAAATCTTAGGACAACATTGTCTACAAAAGAACAATTATTCTAAGAGTTGACATCTCAGAAGCAAGAATTAAAGCCAAAATGTAATAGGAAAATATATTTGGAACTACTGACCTAGAATTCTATTCCTAACTAAGCATCATTCAAGTGTGAGGGTGAAATAAAGACATTTTCAGATAGGGACTAAGAGACTTTTCAATTCACAGATCTTTAGTGAAAAATTGACCTCAGGAAGTACAAAAAAATGAATCTATGAGGTAAGAGTCCAAAGTCTTAAATTAGTCATGAACAACCTGAAAATGAAATTTAGAAAACTATCATATTATCACTAGAATAAAGAAAAACTACTTGGGAATGAATTTGATGAAAGAAGTATGAAACTTATACTCAGAAAACCACAGGACATTGTTGAAAGGAATCAAATAATTCTTAAATAAATGAAAAGACATCCCTTATTTATGGATTGAAAGACATATTGTTGAACAGCGATATTTCCATATTTATCTACAGGTTAAATCCCCATCAAAATCCCAGTTGATATTTACAGGATGATACTGGAATTCAAATGTAAATGTAAGGGATGCAGAATAGCCAGAAAAATCTTTTAAAAGAAGAACTAGGGCTCGGGATATAGCTCAGTTGGCAGAGTGCTTGCCTTGTAAGCATAAGGCCCTGGGTTCAATCCCCAGCACCACACACACACACAAAAAAAAAAAAAAAAGAAGAAGAAGAAGAAGAACTAAATTGAAGGAGTCATACTTTCATATTTCAAAACTTATGACAAAGTTACAGTAATGAAGACAGTGTGGTACCACCTTAAGAATAGACATACAGATCAATGAAATAGAGTTCAAAGTATTTTATTTTTAAAATAGCATATAAAAATCCATAAAAGTATTTTATTTTTATTATTCTTATTAAATAATTTTATTTAAATAAAATAATTTGCTTTAAAAAGCTATTTTTTATTCAATATATTTTATTTTACTTACCATACATTTACTATCATTTGCATTTTGACAACAGTAAAGATATTAAATAGGGAAAAAAGTCTTTTTCAACAAATAGAATTGGGTTAACTGAATAGCCATATGCAAAAGAATGAATTTGGGTCCCTTCTTCACTCCAGATACAAAAGTTAACTAAAAATAGATTAACTGCAAGAACTACAACTAAACTTACAAAAAAATATATAGTAATAAATCTTTATTACTTCAGGTTAGGCAGGTCTTACATATGCTATTAAAAGCATAGTGACTAAAGAAAAAATACACAAGCTGGACTTTAACAAAATTAAAAATGTTTGTGCTTCAAAGAAAACTATTACAAAAGTGAAAAGACAACTTAAGCATGGGAAAAAATATTCGTATGTGATCACATGTCAGATAAGGGACTTGTATCTACAATATATAAAGAACTCTCACAACTCAATAATAAAAATACAAATAACCCAATTTTAAAATGTTCTGAGGATGTGAATCTCCAAAGATGTTATACAAATGCCCAATAGACATAGGAAAAGATGCTCTATATCTTTAGTCATTAGGGAAATGGAAACCAAGACCACAAAGAGATACCACTTCACACACACTTAAAAAGACTGTAATCATAAACACCTAGCCTTGTTGGCAAGAGTGTGAGGAAACTAGAACACTCAGATGTTGCTGGTGGAATTGTAAAATGGCACAGCCACTTCAAAAACAATCTGGTAGCTTTTCAAAAGGTTAAACTGCGAGTCACCATTTAACCTAGTAATTCCACTCCTAGATATATACCCCAAAGAAGTGAAATACGAACATCCACACAAAAACAGTGATGTGAATGTTCACAGAGGCATTATTCATAGTAGCTAAAAAGTGGAAACAACCCAAATGCCCATCAGCTGATGAATGCATAAATAAAATGTGGCCTGTCCATACGATGGAATATTACTCAGCTAAAAAAAGGACTGAGCACCCATACGTGCTACAACATAGACAAACTTGGAAAACATTATGCTAGATGAAAGAAGCCAGTCACAAAAGACAAATCTATGGAGACAAAACAGATTAGAGTTTGCCTAAGGCAAGGACAGTTGGGGGAAATGTGGGGTGACTATAAGTATGATGTTTCTCTTTGGGTTCATGAAATGTTCTAAAGTTGATTATGCTGATGGGGGTACAACTGTGAATATGTTAAAAACCATTATATTGTTCATTTAAACTGGCAAATTGTGTATGAATTGTTTGGTTTTTTGTTTGTTTATTGGTAGTATGGATTGAACCCAGGGAATTGAACCACCGAGCCACATCCCCAGCCCTTTCTATTTTTTATTTTCTCACTCAGTTGCCTACAGCCTCCCTAAGTTGCTGAGACTGGCTTTGAACTTGCAATTTTCCTGCTTTGGCCTCCCAAGTCTCTGGGATTACAGATGTGCACCACCCACCGCACTTAGCTCAATAAAAATGTTTTAAAAAGAAGCAATGGAGAATAAAAATGTTGACAGGTATACAAACACATCTGAAGCATTGACCAAATGAAACGATAGTAACAAAAACATTAATAGAGGTTATTAGACGTGCAACTGAAATACTACGAATAATAGCATGTGAAGAAGAAAAGGATGATTACAGATAAAACATTCTAAGGTCCTTATTTTGTTTGAAAGGAAAGCAAGAGGTATTGTTTAACCTGCAAGATTACTGAACAGGATGCTTGTTAAATTTTAAAATAAGTATGGAAACAGAAATAGAGTCACTTGAAGGACATCGATGAGTTTCATAGAAGACTGAAAAGGAAAAAAATGAACAGAAAGCACAAAATAAGATTAAAGAATAAATCCATCATAGTGTATAATAGCAATCATGTAAATGGACTAAATTAAAGGCTGAGACTCGGATTTAAATCAATTAAAAGATTGATTTAATTTAAATAAATTCAGCTATATGTTGTGTTTTCTAAAATTACATTTTCTGCTTGTTCTGGTAATTAGAATAAAATTGCATTTGAATATACTTCCTTGTTTTGTTCCTGGTTTTAAATGAGATGCTTTTAGCCTTTCACCATTAACAACAAGGTTTGCTTAGAGTGTTGGTAAATGCCTTTTTTTAAGGTTAAGGCATTTTTCTTCTATTTCTAGTTCCTTAAGGGAAATTAGAATGTTGAAGGGAAATAACTGTTAGAGTTCTCTAAGAATTAAACTATCCTTCAGGAGTGAGGATGAAATAAAAGGATATGCCATTTACAACACTATTCTTTTTAAACTCTAAGGTACCTAGAAATAAATCTAACAAAAGATGTGAAAGACTTTTATAGAGAAAGCTCTAAAACTTCATTGAAAGACATAAAGAAAACCAACATAAATAGAAAGAAACACCCTGTTCATGTAGGGGAAGACAGTAGCATAACAGTACCATCTTTCTAAATTTATACTATACATTTAATAAATTCTATCCCCTGGGGGATTTTTTCACTGACCTTGATAAGCAGATCAGAAAATCTATTTAGAAGAACAATGAGCCCAAGAGTAGCAAAAATAATTTTGAAACAGTGCAAAGAGAAAGGTCTCCACCCTGACAGATATGGAGACCATGGCAAAATTATAGTAATTAAGATACTTTGATATCAGCATTTGGATAAGCACATCAATGGGACAGATTTTCTGCAAAACTTAGAAACACTGACATAGAAAAAGGAACTTGGAACATGACGGGGTAACATCATGAATCAGAGGGGCTAATAAATAATAAATGGCACTGGGACTTCCGGCTAATAATATTTTCAAAGGGAAAATTAGATTCGCATGTCACTCACTGTGTGAACAAAAATTAATTTCAGATGTGCTACGGGAAAGCTGTAAACATTTAGACAGAACTATAGGAAAATATTTATATGACCTTCAAGAAGGGCAGAATTTCTTCAACAAGACAAAAGTAAAAATCATCATGGAAAAGTAATAAATTGAACAAAATAATTTGAAAAAATTTTAATGATAAATGACACTAAAATCAAAACAGTAAGACAAACATGGGCTTGAAGAAAATAGCTGCATCCTGCATTTCCAACCAATAAAGGGTGGGGTGGGGGACAAAGGATATGATCAAGCAATTAGCAGAAGAGGATATTTAAAGATCTATAGATACATGAAAATGCATTTGACCTCTTTAATAAATAGTGAAGAGATATTAATTAAAGAGATATTAATTAAAACAGATGATATTTCATGCCTATTAGAGTGGGAATTTGAAAAAAAAATTGACAATGCCAAAAGTTGGTGAGAACGGAGAAATGAAAACTTTCCTCCATGTGACTGGGAGTATAAGATGATGTAAACACAAGACAGAACAATTTCGCAATGCCTGGCAAGTTTAATGCATAGCATATGACTGGTGAGTACCTGGCGGCCTCTGTGCTGCTAGAAGTCCCCAAGGACCACACAGGCCCAGGGAGATCCAAACAAAAGATTGATTGGTTCTTTTGTTTGCAGTGGTAAAATGTATATACTTTGTTTTTTGGATTTTTTGCAGTGCTGGGGATTGAACCCAGAGCCTCATGCATGCTAAGCAAACAGCTGTACCACGGCACCACATTCCCAGCCCATGCAGAGGTCAACTGGGCAAAGAAAATGTGGGTCATTCACATATCTCAACCCTGTACAGTCATTCAAATGAGTGAGCCAGGTCTGCATCATCTACATGGATAAATATAAATTACATAATGATAAGATGATGCAAAATAAATATTTATCTATAACTCATATAAAATCTAAATATATGAAACAATAGTACATACTGCTTACCAATACAGAAAAGATGCCCAAATCTTCCGGTTATGACTCATACCTATGAAGGGGAGAGAGGGCCTCTTAATCCAGGTGTCCTAATACTACATCTAGAGGCCCTTGGATTTGCACTTCATTAGCGTTAAAAAGATGATTTTCTTGAGAACAATCAAACTACTAATGAGAATGAGCAACTATTTATGGGCTTAGGTACAAAGAACCCTGAAGGACCTTTGGTGGGTTCTGGTCCTCTTCAGTAAGGAACTGATGATAAATCTCAGCCAGTTGGGCTTCAAGAATAGTTCTAGCCCAGCATCTGCCTTCTTCAAGTCCTGGGTTACCTTCCCTCACCCAGCCTGGCTTGCACTGGAAATTCCCTCCTTTCTTCCAATGAATTCGTTCTCAAGTTTCTTTTGGCAATTAAGCAAAAGTACAGGACTGGCACCCCACATTTTGACTATTGATATCTGTAGATGTCTCTAGAACCCAGTTTTGTCTCTCTGATCAGTGCTTGGGCCTGTTCCTGAGTGCCGAGTCCTTGGTCAGCTTAAGCTTTCCTTTGTGTGCTGTGGTGCTGGGCAGAGGGTCTCTAAACCCCCTATGGCATGGAGGGATAAAACCACAATCTCTCCCAAGTTCCTCCGTTAAATATGCACATGCGCATGCATTGCACACACTCATATATGCAAAACACACAAATACACACACCACTCCCTCCTCTTCAACGGGAATTGGGACTGCTGAATCACTCAGAACCCAATACTGTGCAGATATTGTGTAGCAGATCTGATTTTATAATGGAAGACAATGGGAATAATAGAATTTGCTATCCATGAACACACTGATCTCAAATATCAAAGGACAACTGCATGACATCATTGGAACCACTATAACACATTAGCCCTCCCTCTAACCACAAAGCTCAAACTCTTGAATTTTCTTTTTCACTTTGGGAGCAGAGTTGATTTCTTCAATCTTTTCCATTCTTATAGCATTACCCTTATGGTATGGAAGGCTGCACTCTACTTTTATCAATTTCCCACTTTGTGCCTGATTCTACTCTTATTTTCCATCCCTCTCCCAGAGGAATCCATCATAATGGGTTTTTATTTCTCCTGCTGTTTTGCAACTGGGATGGTGCAGCAAGATGATGTTTGTCTCTGATTCATGATGCTGATTCGTTTTTTTCAGCAGCCACAAAAGTATAGGTGTTGCACAGGGGTAGGGTCTGCAGTGGCACCTCAAAGCCATGATGTAAACACCTGTTTAATTTGTTGGTGGGTCCAGAGGTATCTGTTATATTATTTTCTTTGTATGAAAAACTTAACTCACAGTGTATGCTTGGGTCAAGGGGAACCCAGCTCTTTACTGGGAAATTGCTCATTTGTCCCGAACGAGTTAAGAGCTTTTCTGTCTGAGTAGAGGAAGCGGCAATGAACTGTCCCGGGAAGACTCCTTTCTACGAAGAGACCGAAGAGACAGAAGAGACCATGTCTGCTGACGAAACCCCACACGCGGCCTTCCCTGGAACCTGGCCCATAGGTGGCAGTCTCCCTTCATCATTCCTGGCCCACAAACCTTGGAAGGACAGCCTGTGGCGCTGGTTTCCTTTGCTTTCCTTTGGGTTTCCTAACGTTTAGTGTTCCATCTCCTCAGCTTCCCTCTTCTCCCAATGACTGGAGTACAGCAGATGACAAGAGAGACTTCGACCTGCACCAGACAGAGTCAGAACAGCTGGGTAGAGCCTCTTCTTAGCGAGTTTTGGGTTCCACGGAACCCCCTTTCCAAATTGCTCCATGAATGGCAAAAACGTCTTTCACTGTAAACCAAAAATAAAGCCTTTGCAAACTGTCAGGTTTATAAAAAGCAATCATGTTGATATAAATCTTTATCCTCTCTGTTCTCTCTGCCTCCCCTCCCTGCCAATATGTCACACAGAATTTGGGATGACTCTTAGGCAGTGGAGTATCTTCAGGTATTCACCCCTAAGTCTGCCCCATTCCTCACCCAGCCCTCATAGTGCCTATTCAGCAAGATATAGAACAGACAAAGGAAGAGATGGAGTGTGTGTGTGTGTGTGTGTGTGTGTGTGTGTGTGTGTGTGTGTGTTGCAAAAGAACTCTGTCCCTCCAATCTCTCCATTGCAGAGAAATCTAGGTGGGGGGGTGAAAGGAAAACCAAGGGGTCAAGAAAAGGGGTGCCACCTTCTCACCCTCCTTCTACCTACTCACCTGGCACTTGGAGGGAAGCCAGGTGGAGCACCAACCCGCCCCGGGCCCTTTTGGGCAAACCTGCCCATTGGGTTTCTAATCAGCCAGCACTGCAGTCTGGTCCCCACTGTTTGTGGAGCCAAAGGGAGATTAAATCATTAGCAAGTGTCAAAATGCCTTAGGATTGTGCTTGTCTAAGAAGCCAAACGGAGTGGGTCATTAGCATTTGTAAAAATCTGCCTCAACAACAAAAAAAGAGGTTGAATCCAGTGCTGGGTGGATTTTGTGTATTTCACTTGAATTAGCAAGTGGGATGCCTTTTACATCTTATCAACACCTGGGTTCTGAAAAGGATATGGAAAAGGTTTCCTTGGCTGCTAAGAGGGACATCTTCCCAGAATAGGGCCCTTGTGAGATATCTGTCGCCTCTTCTTTCCCCAAACTAGTAGGACAAAGCAAATACAGGATGCCTGAAGCATTCCTGAACCAGAGGGTAGTGTGGTTGGCCTACTCCAAATTCATATTCCTCTGAACGACTAAAGCCAGGGGTAGGTAGGGTATAAAGACAGAGGTAGAGGGGTGGGGAAGGGGAGGAGTGAGAAGGGAAGGGGTAGAAGAGACCTGGTAGAAACCTGGATGGAGCGGCCATGGCCGCCACCAGCGGGCCTCTGACACAGTAGGGCATTCTTTGGCACCGACTTACTTCCTGTCTTAGCTGTTTGGCCACTGATTACATCTGGACCCCCGGGCGTGTTTCTGAAGGACCAAAGCTGACCTTTTCCTCTAGGGGATACAGTCCCTCCTGCCTACCTGGGTGTTCTGCCTCACCTGGTAGCCAGAAGCCTGCAGGGTGGACCGGCTGTTCAGGAATGCAGCTTCTGGACACATAGCCACAGGGAAGCTGAGGTCACTTCACTTTCAGCCCTAGTTATTTGTGAGATGGAGAGATGGAGTTATGTATGAGATCAGGAAGGTCCTGTGCCTCAGAGGCCATGTTAATTTATGTCAAAGGAAGTCATTGCTTGAAACCTACATGGCAAAGCTGCTGTGGATGGGTTGTTAAGAAACAGGATTTCTATTTAATTTCTTCTATCTGAATTAGGTCCTAGTCAATTTAATTGTGTTTTTCACTGCCCTGGGGGCCTGCATACACATGGGGAAGGAACGCATAAATCCCCAGAACAGACCATCTTTCCTCTCCCTCAGGCCCTTTTCCTTGAAAACCTCTGGAAGTTCAGATTTTCTTTTCTCTCATTGTAAAAAGAGTTGCTTTAAAGCATCACCCAGTTTTCCAAAGGTATAAAATAAAGCCTTAGCGTGCTACTTAAATTCTGCCAAAACATAAGCTCAGCAGACCTTCCTGCTTTCTTCTACCACTGATGTCTCACCAGACTCATTGTCCCAGTTCTTAGACTGGGTGGAAACACACCTCCATGGTTTCTGCCCCACCCTGCTCAGGGTTCTCCTGTTGTCCAGATTCTTATTCCCCAAGGTCTGATTCCATTCTCATCTCCTTCAAGAAACCTGACACCACTGGACTGTTTTCTGACACTGTTTTGGCCTGCCTTTCTCCTCCTGATCATTTTTTGGTGGACAGAAGTGCTTGGGAATGAACCCAGGACCTTGTGCATGCTAAGTATGAGCTCTGCCAGTGAGCTACCCCCACCCCACCCTATCACCTCCTCTAGATCTTCAGGCTTTCTGTGAGGGCCCACCTGGTCTCTGAGTGTTCTCTCTAATCCCAGCATAGCAGCTTCTAATCCGTAAATTTCAACAATCGTTCATGGGGTTGGAAGTCAAACCAGGTTAGCTCAGACAGATAGACACAAGTATCCAGGCCTAATTCTACCCCATTTCATAGAAGAGGCACCCCATTCTTCTAACAGAATTAAATTAGTAATTGAAAACCAGAAACGAATTTGCTATAAAGAGAGGGACAAAGAACGTTTAGCCTTTCTAGAATTCAAAGACTTGTTTTTGGAAATAAGGAAACGCCAATTTTGGCAAATCAAATTAACAAATTTAGAAGAAATTACATTGGTCATCTTTGCCAAAGTCACGGAGAGACATACACTCCCAGGACAGCTGGCAATGCATGTGAAGTCTAGCACCTAAGAGAGCAATTGCATAAAATGTCTTAAGAGCCAAAAAAACAAAATTACACATGTGGCTCACATTCTATTTCTATTGGACAGTGCTATCATAAATAATTGCATTTTAAAAAGACAAAATTGCTAGGTGAAGTTACCCTGGGTTCTAGGATCATGGGTGATTTTAGTTTTGTTCGTTAGACTCCCCTATACTCTGTTTTCCTCAATGACCATTATTTCTAGTATTTCACCTCTTTGGCGGAGACTTCCCCCATCTTCCAGACGAGTTAGATGCAGCATGACATTCTATACTTCGTCTCATAGTGTTTAAAAGTTTGAAATTATATGCTGTCTGGGCATTTGATTTATACCTGTCTGCTCAGGAGACTATCAGGCACATGAATCTGGGACCAGTGTCTGTTTTGTGTCTGAACATATAGCTCAATGCGTAGCATGTAGTATTTAATAAATACTGGTTGGTCGAATGAATGAATAAATACAGTGTGCAAAACCATAGAAGTCCAAATCACTATAACTACAAAATCAAGGCCAATCATCACTTAGGAGCAGCATTTGCAAGCTTCAGTGAAGGGGTGATCAGAAGAGATTTTGGGGGTGTGGCAGCCATGAGATATGCTACCCAGAGTGCCCTCTGAACCTATTATTCGTTCTGAGACTGTGCTTCCCCTGGGAGCTGCCCCTGGCCAACCACTAAGAGTGGCAGGAATATTAAGGTAAACCCATTCCTGCGAGAGGTGGGAACTTCTGACTGGTGATTGGGGCTCAAGGACTCCCATGAGCATAACCAAAATGTCCATTCTTCCTCCTCTCACTTCTCAGAAGTCGGACCTTCATCATAATCTGAGGGCTCTCCCTCCTTTCTCTGGCTCTTTCCCTACTTTCCCTCTCAGACATGTTTCCAATAAATCACTTGCCCATCTTGAGATTTGTGAAAATAATAGTAGTTGGGCACGGTGGTGCACACCTGTAATCCCAGAGGCTGAGGCCGGAGGATCTCACGTTCAAAGCCAGCCTCAACAAAAGTGAGGCCCAGAGCAACTCAGTGAAACACTGACTCTAAATAAAACACAAAAAAGGGCTGGGGATGTGGCTCAGTGGGTAAGCGCTCCTGAGTTCAATCCCCAGTACCAAAAAAAAAAAAAAAAAAAAAAAAAAAAACCCAAAAAGCAGAAAAAACAAAACCAAACCACTATTGCTCCAAAAACTTCAAAATAGACATTTTCTTTTTGGCGGGGGAAATGGGCAATCCAGACACACTGGACAAAATTCAAACAGCACAAAATTGAAAATGTGGGTATATTATAAAAGGAAATGTGTTCTCATTACTTTCTTCCAGCCGCCCCCAAAAGTCAATCTCTGTTCTCTCTCCTACGATACATACTCTTCCTGTGTGCCTCTGTGGCTAAGAGAGTACTATGGGATACTAGTCGTGACAATATATATTACGCCTCGTTCTTTTTATGACTCCACAGTGTTTCATTTCATTTAACTGCTTCCACGTTGAGGAGATGGAGTCATTTCTGATCTTCCTCCGTGACCAGTGTGCTCGCATGCATTGTCTTTTCATGAGGTACAAGTAGATCTGAGGGATGGCTTGCTAGAAGTGGACTTACTGGGTCAAAGGGTGATGAAATGCTAAATTTCACTGCCAAGTTGCTCTCCACGGAATTAGAGCGATTTATACCATGCTGACACTTTGCCAACTGTATGTGTTATCAATCTCTTAATCTTCGCCGGTTGGATGGGTTAAACATACAGTTTTGCTTTCCTCTAATAATAAGAGAAGTCAAGAATTTTTCATGCTTTTAAGAATCATTTTATTTCTTTTCTGTGAACTCTCTCTTCACATCCTTTGCTCATTACTGTTGGGTTTTCTTGCCCTTTTAAAATTGATTGGTAAGAGAGCTTTTGGACAACTTACAGAAAACTTATATGTTGGCAAGATACCAGTGTGCTAGGTTTTTCCCAGGCTTTACTTTGTTTATGGTGTTTTTATTTTGTTTTGCCAGGAAGAATTTATTTTAATTTTGAAATTAGTTGAATTTCTTCTTCCATATTCTGAGTTATACTTAGGCCTTCTTCACTCTGAGATTATTTTTTAAAATAATTCTAAAAATTATTTCTGAAAATCATTACTTTTCAAGTTCTTTACATTAAGAGATTTGGAAGAGTGCTTGTCTTGCATGCACAAGGCCCTGGGTTCAATCCCCAACACCACAAAAAAAACAAAACGAAACAAGAGAGAACATATCCCCTGTGTTCTTCTGACTCTTTCCCCTTCCCTCCTCCCTCCCTCCCCTTCCTCCCTCTCTCCCTTCCTTCCTGCCTTCTTAGCCTTTTCATTTTTCATTTCTTTACATTTTGTTTTGGTGTAAGGTGTGAGTTGGGAATTTGTGGAAGATCAGGTGTGAACCAAATCCATCTTTGCTTCCTCTCTGGCACAGGACATAGCATAGGTGACATGTCCCCGCTTCCCTTGTGATTAGGTGTGTCCCTGTGACTCAGTTCTGCCCAACACTGGATGTGGAGGGAAAATAATGTGAATCTCTGGTCTTTTCATTCCCATCATCTCAATTCACTAGAGAGAAGATTCAGAGCTCAGAGCAGACCAATAAAACTAAATGAGAGCCATAAAGTGACATAAGTGTGTAATTTTTAAAAAGGAGATATATGTGCATATTAATATAATATATTTGTATATTAATATTATACAAAATAATTATTTTTTATTTTTTAATTTTTGGTACTGGGGATTGAACTCAGGCACTTGATCACTGAACCACATCCCCGGCCCTATTTTGTATTTTATTTAGAGACAGGGTCTCACTGAGTTGCTTAGTGCCTCACTGTTGCTGTGGCTGGCTTTGAACTCCTGATCTTCCTGCTTCAGTCTCCTGAGCCGCTTGGATTACAGAAATGCGCCACCACACCTGGCTAGGAGGCATATTTTTAAAAGTAAAAAGGAACATGTAAAATGAGTTGTAATTATGTGCTCCATCGAGCCCAATATTCTTAAAACTTTACCATTTCAATGAGTAACTTGTATGAAATGTATTCATGAGATATTTTCACATTATTCATAATGTCTTCAAAATCTGGTGTATAATTTATGTGATGGCACATCTCACTTTGGACTGGCCACATTCCAAGCACTCAATAGCTACATGGGGCTAGTGGTCACCATATTGGATGGCACAGCTCTAGAGCACATCAGAATAATTAGAGATTGGGTCCCTGAGTGACCATATGGAAGACTGCACAACTGAGAACAGCCAATTGTACTTGGTGTACATAAGAATAAAATTTGTGTTAAAATCATTGAGAACTTGGAGTTTGTTTTAACAGCTAACATGACTTTTTATGAATACTGTAGGATCCTCCTGTAATTTTCCAAGATAGCTATAAATTATTCCCATGCCATTTATAGGATAATTGATCTTATTCACCAATAATTTGAAAATCATCTTTCCCATGTCCTATGCATGTATATGCTTTTGGATATATTCCTGGACTTTCAATTCAGATTGATTTATTGACTTAGTAGATCTATTATTTACTGACTAAAAAATATTGACAAATTCCTTCAACAGTATCACACTGTTTTAACTATTACAACTTTCTAATATGTTTTAATATTTGGTAAGGTTATTACTCCCGATGGTAGGCAGAATTCTAAAACAATCTCCAAGATTTCTGTCAGTATGCGCATCCTTTAAAGTCCCTGGAATTTGTGAATGATGGACAGTTACTCCCATAATTAGGTCATGCTATTTGCACAGCTTGTTTTAAGAAAGGGAGATTATTCTGGGGAGACCTGATCTAATCAGGTGAGCAGTTGAAATGGAATTGACTCTAGCATGAAAGGGAATCAATATGACTTTGAAGATGGAGGGGCTGTGTGACCAGGAATGTGGGAAGCCCCTGAGAGTCAAGAGCCCTTGCTGACAGTCAACAAGGAAATGGGCCTTCAATCCTAGAACCACAAGGAACTAAATTTGGCTAACAATCTGAATGAAATTGTAGACTGATTATACGCAGTCCAATGCAACTGCTCAATACCCAGATTTCAGTCTCACCAGACCCTGAGCTGAGAACCCTGCCTTTCCATGTCACAACTTCTGACCCACAGAACTGTGAGTTAATAAACAGGTATTGTTTTAACACTAAATTTGTGGTAATTTTAATTTTTTTTTTTTTGCACAGCTATAGAAAACGAATACACCCTCTTACATCATTTTTTTCTTTCTTTTTTGGTGATTATTTTTGCAGATAACCAACATCTAGTTCTAAAACAATTCTGAAAGTATTTTTATTGTCATTATTTTACATTTATAGATTAATGTAGGGAGAATTAACATATTGACAAAGCTGAATATTCCTATCCAAGAACATAGTATATCTTAAGTCTTCATTTGCATTTTAAATTTTTTCTACATAATCCTTGCACATTTTCCTTTTAATTCTGCTCTTGGATAAGTTATTTTTTGTTCCTTTTGTACATGAGGTTTTTCCTCTGTCATATTCTAACTGGTTATTGTTCTATATAATTAGACTATTTCCTAATATTAGCTGCGTAGCCAGCATAAGTGAACTTTTTTATTTATTTATGATGGGTTTTTGTTTTGATTCTATAGGATTTTTCAGGTAGATAATATCATCCACAAAAATGATAATTCTACCTCCTGCTTTCAAGCTTTTAATCTTCTAATTTTTTTCTCCTGCTCAATTATATTGGCTACTATTTCCAATACATTATTAAATAATACTGGTAATGATTTGTACTTTCTTTTCTGACTTTAATGATTTTCTTTTATTCTGGATTTTGACCTCAATATTCCTAGGTGAGCTCATAAAATAAAGTCCCTTGTGTGAGATCTCGTGTACGTGAAGCATTTTTCTGGGAGCTACCGGCGAGTCACAACTGAATCAGAGACCCATAACATCTGGTGCCAAAACCCGGGATGGGTTTTTCTGCTGACTAAGCAAGTGGATTCCCATCTGATAGCCCCAGCGCCCGGGGATACAGACTCACCTTCCATTTACCTGGACGCCCAGTTTTCTGCATGCAACACCGGACTCCAAAATCAGAATTTTCTTCAACAGGAAAGATACTGTTGGCACACTTGTCTGATATCTTGGTTTTTCTACAATAAGATGAGAGAATTGGAGTCAACATGTATGGGAGTACTCAAATGTTTTTGTTACAGACATCTGATTAATTTATAAAGTTATTCCATGGAGTAACATACTTAAAAACATTATTTGCATATTAAATGTGTTCATATTTTCCAGGTATACAAGCCTTTAAGCAGAAAATTTATCAAGCTGCTGTTCTCCAAATTAAACTTGTCTGTAATGGTAAACCTATCAATTAATGTTCTATTATAGGACCTGTCATCAATAGGGTATATGTAAAATGACATTTAAGAAAGAGTGTAATATGCAGTAACAAAAATGGAACAACAGTGACTGAAATTAGGGTCTCTGATGACCTCATGGCTGTGGCATGCCTGGTGCCTGGGAGTGCTCCTGTGCAAGGGCACAAGATGCCTAACTGCTGTGGCAGTACATTAATCTCAGGCACACAGCTCTTGGGCAGGAAGGAATTCTTTTGCTAGATAACCAGTGTTTCATCAGCTCCCTTCTCTGGTTCCTGCCCACCCTACAGTAACTTTGGAGCCTAACATTGCACACATATAAAGATTGCTTACATAACTCTTTAGATCCGCATTTCCATCAGAGAACAGAGCTCCATCTGATCTCAGCTTAATCTTCAGAATCTGTGTTTATATACTCCTTTGCCCCTCACTGAAAAGCCCCCACATTACCTGAGACAAGGCTCTGCCTCACAGCCCTGTTACACATTACAATGGCTCCAAAGTAAGCCTGACTTTAACTCATTTAAAGTTGTGTTCAAAAGTTTGATGTTTGTTGTAAAGATTACTGTGATCTCAAATGGGAACTCAGCCAAAATTCAAGATAGCTATTGCACAAACTGAATGTTTTACTGTTGGTAATTCCATTTTGTATTTTCCTTGTAAACTCTAATTGTTGCCTGATCAATATTTTGCAGAAGTACTGCTTCAAGAGCGAACACCGTAAATTAACTTGGAATAGTAAGCCATCACCTATAGAACAGATAATGTAAACCCCAATTAGATAAAAGGGGGTAAATAACTGTAAAGTTATAGACATTAAAGCTAAAGCCCAGTACTCTTACTTTATGACTGGTGAGACTGACTTGCTTGATGGTTAAGATCAAACTTAGAGATTGAGATTGAATACAGAGGTCAAGAAAAGTCCATATTTGGGTCTTGCCCTCAAAGTCAGCCTGAACCCAGGGAACAAGAGGACTTCTCCAAGGAGCTTTGCAACTCTGGGTCACACAACCTCCTGATCAAGGAGATTGATGAGGCTGCTAGAGGAAAAGCCACTCAGGGCATCTGCTGCAGAGGAGGGTCATGGAAAAAAAGGAGATATCCCTAACGCTTTCAAGGAAAGCCACCTCATCAAGAAAACTCTGCCTAACCAAATGGCACTAATGGAGCTAAGAAGCTGCTCTTATATTCTCTATGAGTGACCCCTGTGGAAACTCAGCTGACTCTTTAACAGACAGGAACAGGTCTCTTTGACCAGCTTGATCTTAAACACCTAGCAAATCAGTTAAAACCAAAGTATAGCCATTCTTAGGCATTTAAAGATAATAGTAACTATCAAGAGAAACTGCTAGAGTCAGAAGTTTTTTAGTCAGTTTAAGGCCTACAGACACAGTGGGCTTAATCTATGTTTGCTAGTAAAGCTCCCAAATAAAGGCCTGTCCTCTCCAGCCTTTGCTAGACCTTGTTATGGGAACAATTTCTCAGTTCTTCCACTCCCTGGTGAGGAATTATTGACTTCTGTCATCTTTATAATATGCATTAGCATGTTCCAGATCCTGCAACATTTATATTGTATCAATCTCATTTCAGTACTCATGTCTTTTTGTTCTTCTCCCACAGAAGCACCCATCCTCAGATGCCTTTACAGCCTGCTCTCCCCCAACTGGACTTCTACCATGAACTCCTCAATTGCCCGATTTCTAAAAAGGAACCTCCAAACTGCTTGCCCCACACTGCCCACTTCCAGCTCGAAGAAGCCAGATCGGTCATCGGCCCTTTTCCCTACAGCAGTGAAGGAATTCCTAGTATTAGAGGGGTAAATGAAGTCAGAATTGGGGACAGGCAGTTAGTGTAGAAATAAGGGATCAGTCAGATCGAGAAAATAAAGTCCATGAAAATCATCTGCCTTTGGAAGCCTGGAAGGACAATGACATCTCACCTGCAAAACCAACCCCAGTCACCTAGGCAGGAAGGAGAGAGAAGCCTTCAAAAAGAACTGGAGAGCAAGATTTTTTTATTTTTTATAAAAAAAATGGGGGAATGTAAGGAATCCAGCCTCCCCACCACCTGTCAATCTGTGCTCCACCCACCTCTTCCGTTACAGGAGTTTCCGGCTTCCCCACCACCTGTCAATCTGCGTTCAGCCCGCCTCTTCCGTTAAAAGAATTTCCGGCTTATGCTGCCACCAACTTTATGCCTCCCACCTTACGTTCTAAAATGTTATTGGTCCATCAGTCAGTCTGCAAGAATTCTCCTCCGCAATTGGTTACTCCCAGCCCATGAAATTCCAATATCTAGGAGAAGCCATATGCCATCTTTTCTTCTTTTCTTCCCTTCTTTTACCAGGAGCGGATGTGAATCATTTGCATAAAATAAAGTCCCCTGTGTGAGGAAAAAAAAAATATTCCTAGGTGAGATTGGGCTATGATTTTATTACTTTTGTTGCCATTTTTGTTGAGTATTAATATCAATGTTATGTTAGCTTCCTAAGAAGAATGTGTGCATTTTTTTTTTTTTTTTTTACTTTGTTCTGAAACAGTTTAAATAGCATTGAAATATCTGTCAAAAGTTTGACAGAAGCTGCCTAAGAAACCGTATAGGAGTGTTACTACTTAGGGATTAGCTCATTAATAACATTTCATCCTCCATGTTAATTGGTCTGTTTAGATTTTTTTCTGTCTGATCAATTTTGACAATTTATATTTTCTAGAAAACACATTTAGGCACTTACATACATTGAGTTAAGTGAAGCAACTATTCATATTTTTTTTCTTTTCATTTCTTAAAATTTTGTATGTTTTATATTGTTATATTTGTTTTGTTTCTTGTTTGATACTTGGGATTGAACCCAGAGGTACTTTAACACTGAGCTACATCCCCAATCTTTTTTTTATTTTCTGTTTTTATATAGGGTCTCACCAAGTTGCTTAGGGTCTCCCTAAATTGCTAAGGTTGGCCTCAAATTATGATCCTCCTGCCTCAACCTTCTAAGGCTCTGGGATTACAGGCATGTTATGTTGTATGCATGTATGAACATGTAGCAATGAATCCCACCATTATGTATACCTACAATACTCACAATTTAAATAGATGGAAAAAATTTGTATATTTATGCTCTCTTCCTTTTCTTGATTAGATTGACTAATGTCTATATATTTAATATTTTTTACCCTAAAGAATCAGTTCTTGGACTGATTTATTTTTCAATAAATATTGAATAATATTATCATTTCCCCAATTTCTAATGTAATAAATTAAGCTTTTATCTTTAGTATCTTTCCATCTGTTTGCCTTAGTTTTATTCATCTTTTAAACTTCTAGAACTAGATGTCAACTTATTTTTATTCTTTCTTATTTGTTGATACTTAGGACTTTCCATTTCTTTCTGAGCATTGATTCAGCTGTATCCCATAGATTCTGATTATATGCATTCCTTTACATAGTAGATTTCTTAGACTTTTTAGTTTCCTTTTTAACCAAAGAATTAATGGAGAGTTTAGATTCTCTCAATGATAAGGTTTTTAGATTTATAATTATTTAAAAACAATTTTCAGTTTTATGGAAATGCTGTCAGAGAATTTTACCTGCACTATTTCTCCATTTTGCAGGTTAATGACATATCGTTTCAATCTAATATAGTCACATTTTTGTTACTATTGAATGCATACCTTACAGATGGTATATTCTGATTTATCGTTTGAACATATAAGATCTATCTTTATTATTTATGCCATTTTGGTACTCAATATTTTTACTTTTCTGAAACTTTCACAGATTAAGATAAAAGAATTAAAATCCTCTACCCTTAATGTTTTTCTTTCTAGTTTTCTTTGTATTTTCTGTAGGTTTTGTTTTATGCACTTTGACTACATAATTTTCTTTAAATCTATTTATAACCGCTAGATGTTCATTGTAGAATATACTTTTATCACTATAAAATATCCTGTTTATCATGTTTTATCTTGCTTTTTGCCTTAAATTCAACCTTGTTTGATTTTAAGGATGAAAATTCCTATTTTTTGGATTTTTTAAAATATTTTCCTTTGTGTAATATAAATTTGCAAGCCTTTTTTATTTGGAAGCTTTCAAAGATTTTTTTTTTTTTTTTTTGCCATACTAGGGATTAAACCCAGGAGTACTCTACCACTGAGCTATACCCCCAGCCATATATTTTAAAATTTTGAGAGAAGGTCTCACCAAGCTTTTGAGGCTAGCTAGCCTTGAACTAGGTATCTTCCAGCCTCAGCCTTGTGAGTAGGTGGGATTGCAAGCATGCACCAATGAGCCCAGTGAAGACATGTGGTTTTGCATGTGTTTTATGTACAGCCCATGGGCCATTTTACTTAGAGATCTGGTTTGAGTTCTTTCTTTTATTCAAGCAAAAAGATTGGCCACTTCCAACTTGACTCCTGGGATGTGTTTTCCTCCCTCCCTTCCTCCCCTTGTCTCCACCAGCCTCCACACCCGTTCCCTTTGTCACTTCTGTTCTCCCTCCAGGTATACTAGTGTGCCTTCACCACAGGTCTTACCCTAGACTGCAGTGAACAACCCCTGTGCCTCGGTCAAAATGCAGAACACGGGGCTGGGGTTCGGTGGTAGAGCACGTGCCTAGCACGTGTGGAGGCACTGGGTTCAATTCTCTGCACCACATATGAATAATAAAGGTCCATTGACAACTAGAAAAACTATTTTTAAAAAAATACAGAACACTTCCTCAAGAACAAATGAGTTATGCAGATCCTCCTACTTTAGACTCATGAGTAACATCCATGTAGGCCACACGACATAAACCTACACATATTTGGCATTTGGAGTGGAGAGCTTAGAAGGAACATTGTATTTGGTTGCTTTTCAGAATTCCCTGAAATTGACATCTTTGACTATTTACTATAGTAAATAACCATTAGATACTCTGTGAACACATATTTGAAACATAAAACATGAGCAACTACTTCTTCATAAGAGTAGTTAATGAAAATTATATTCTCATGAACAGGTATTATGACTACGGGTTCAAGTATGTATTGCTGTGTGACAAATGATCCCAAAATCTAGCAGTGAAAGACAGCCATTGTTTTACATTCACTGATTCTGAGGAAATTGGGCAAAGGCTATGTGAGGACAGCTTGTCCTGGCTTCAGTAGTAAAGGCTGGGGCAACTCAGTAACTGGACAAAAATCACCTGGAGGCATCTTCACTCATGTTTCTGGTGGTGGCTGGTCTCCTTGGCTGTGATTGCTTTCCTCCTCCTCCTCCTCCTCCTCCCCCTCTTCTTCCCCTTCTCCTCCTCCTTCCCCCTGACATTTTCCTTCTCCTCCCCTCTCTCAATCATTCTCTCTGTTTTGCTTAGTATCAAACCCAGGACCTGTACATGCTAGATAAGAGTCCCATCACTAAGCTGTACACCAAACCCCCTTGACTGAGATTTCAGTTGGTATTATTAGCAAGCAGACCTACACCTGGGCCCTCAATATGAGTGAGCCTTCCTTAAAATTTGGCAACCTTAGACTTCCTACATGGCATCTCCAGGATCCAAAAGCAAGTTCCCCAGGAGAATTAGTTACTAAAGTTGGCCAACAAATTACTAAGGCCCAGATTCAAGGGGAGGGTATATATACCCTACTTATTTGTTATTTTTTGCCATACTGAGAATTGTACCCGGGCTGTGGCCACGCTAGGCAAGCACTCTACCTCTGAGTTACATCCCCTGCCCCATACCCTACCCTTTAATGGGAGAAGCCTCAAAGAACTCGCAGGCATGTTTTAGACCCACATGTTGTCACTGCTCCCTGTCAGGGGCTCAGTTGGTCTCTCTCCCCCTCACTTTCACTTATCCTCACACACACATCACATACAATCACACCCACACTCACAAACATACGTGTCATTGCTCGTTTCCACTAGCACTTGGGATAGGTAATTAAACTGTAGTGGCACTTTGTGGCACTCTGTAAGGAATAACACTGGAACATATTGGTTATTGACTAATAACAAGTATAAGGTTATTCTAATTCTTAAAATATCTATGAAATTCAAGGAGGGAAATTTTTAATAAAGTTACACAGGATACAAGCCCAGTCTTCGAGATGCTATAACTATTTCACTTTCCATGGGCTTGGCTGACATCAGAGCCTCCCCAGATTCATTGGCTTTTGCCTTTTCTGCAAACCTGCCATCGCTTCCACCCTCCTTGATGTAAGGATTGCGTCTCTTTTATTAAGAAATGTTCTAGAATGATGCAGTGTTTCCTCTCCTTTGATGACTACCTTTGCTGCCCCCACAACGACCTGTCATCCATTACTCTTTATTTCCCCTACTCAATAAGTCATCAAATTGACATTTATCAAGTGCCAATCTCTGCAGGAGATGCTGACATGAATAATACCTGGTCCAGGTTTTCAAGGATTTTACCAGGAAGCATTATGGATGGTGTCAGACCATATGTGGCGAAGTCCTGGACAAGCAGATAAGCACTCCACCAGGCTCCACTGACTGCTTACCTAATATCCATTCTCCCCAGACTTCTCAGCTACCAACTCTTCAGATTTGTTCAGAAGCTGGGTCGTCCATGTGCTTTAAGGGAGTCTGGCTCCCTCCCCTGCTACTGGGCAGACTCTTGCTTTGCCCAAGCTACTCATGGGATCTTCATATTCTGTCTAGCATTGGCTGTACCACGGTTGCAATGCTGGTCAAAGGATGTAAGATGAAAGTCTGCTGCAGGCTGTGGGACGTCTTCTTCCCCCTTCAAAAGGCATCTAAGCTCATAGGAAAAATAACGTTTAGTGTTCTGTAGCACAGTAGGATAACTATGGTTGACACCAATTCATTGTATATTTCAAAAGAGCTAGCAGAGACTCAGATTTTAAATATTCCCAACACAAGAAATTAGATAAGTGTTCAAGATGATAGAGATGCTGATTACCCTGATCTGATCATTACATATCATACACATATATTGAAATGCCACACTGAATCCTATAAATATGTATGATTATTCAGTATCAATTAAAATTTTTAAAAATATGTTTTAAAAAGATGCTCAATCTGCCGGGCACAGTGGCACATGCCTATAACCCCAGTGGCTTGGGAGGTTGAGGCAGGAGGATTGAGAGTTCAAAGGCAGCTTCAGCAAAAGTGAGGTGCTAAGCAACTCAGTGAGACCCTGTCTCTAAAAAAAAATACAAAACAGGGCTGAGGATGTGGCTCAGTGGTTGAGTGCCCCTGAGTTCAATCCTCAGTACCTCCAAAAAATAACAAAGAGGTATCCAATCTCTTCTCTCAACAGCTGTCGAATCCTGTTGGGTACATTTAGAGAGCTGCTATCTTGCAACTGTGAGGGGAGTGATTGACATGCTGAGGTTACAACATGGAAAGATGGAAAGGCTATGGGCCTTTCTAGACATGGTGGACCTGAGTTAACCAGCCCTGAAATCACTGTGCCTTTGAATTTCATGTTATATGAGGCATTTTCTTTATGAATTAAACTAGTTTTAACTGGGTTT
The DNA here is from genome assembly GCF_902686455.1 of Sciurus vulgaris. Classification (NCBI taxonomy): domain Eukaryota; kingdom Metazoa; phylum Chordata; class Mammalia; order Rodentia; family Sciuridae; genus Sciurus; species Sciurus vulgaris. Next base: position 55,950,948 of record NC_136467.1, read on the forward strand.
TCTATTTAGCTGAACCCAACATCATCCTATGGGGGAAAAGGCAGCATTGAGTAAAACAAAAGGAGCAATTCTGGAGGATTGGCCTCATCAGGGGTGGTTTTCTTCAGAGATGGGACTCACATGGGGCTTTGCAAGACAGCTAGGATTTAGACGGGTAGAAAGGAAGCGGGAGGGCGCTTCAGACAAATGCTGAGAAGAGTAAGAGAGTATAACTGGACCACTAAGGGTCTGCACCACCTTGCTGGGGATCCTGCTCCAAAGATCAGGACACAGACAGAAGAGGATTTCCCCTGCCACATGTGGTGAGAGGTGAGTTCTAAAGATCAAGAATGGGTCTTCCCTGGCTGGCAGTGAGGCCAACACAATGCAGACGGGGCCTTATGCACCAAAATACTGGACACCTGGAGGCAGCAGGATTGGTAAGAATATATAAAGGAAAGAAACCAAAAAAGAGGAATTGGCACCCTGCAAATCAAACAAGAACAAATTTAAGGCAAGAAACATTAAGATGATGCTTTAGAATGATAAAGGTATAAATCACAATGATGATCTAGCAGTTATAAGTAGTTATGTAGTAAATTATATAACAAAAAATTAAGGAAACAAAAACTATGGAGAATACAAAGAGAAATTATAAGAATATTAACATTGCAATGGAATGGTTGATCAGAGAATCAGGGAATGTTTGACTCTGGTAATTATCACCAAGCAGTTGTCCAAATTTGTGTGCACCTTAATATCCTACCAGCAGGGACTGAGCATTTTAGATATTCCAAATCCTCTATCCTTGGTATTATCCATTGTTTAAATTTTAGTCACATAGCACATGGGGAGTATTATCACACTGTAGTATTTGTTTGCATTTCCCTGATGTGTGTGTGTGTGTGTGTGTGTGTGTGTGTGTGTGTGCGTGTGTGTGTGATTGAACCCAGAGATGCTCTATTACTGAGCTACATCCCCAGGCCTTTCTTATTTTTCCTTTGAGACAAGGTTAAATTGTCCAGGTTGACCTTGAACTTCCCATCCTTCTTCAGCCTCCTGAGTCACTGGAATTACAGGGGTATACCACTGTGCCAGGCTGAACATCTATTTATATATTTGCCTGTCATTTGGATATCCTTTTTTGAAAGGGTGGCTTAAGTCTTTGGTCCCCCTTTTAAAAATGAGCAGTCTGCAATCTTTTTATGGGCATATGGGAAATCTTTATATAATCTAGATACAAGTACATTGTCAAATATATACATAGCAAATATCTTCTTTCACTCTGTGACTTGTATTCACATTTTCTTGTAATAAATAAAAAAATTATTTTTAACAAAGTCAAATTCAATCAATTGGCTAATTCTTTAATATTTTGAATGGAAATTTATAATATTTTTCACAATATTCCTTTAAGATAATAAACGTGTCTACTGGTCTAAGGATGAATGTTTACACCAAGATTATGAAACTATTCTTTAATGTTACCTTTTAGAAGCTTTGGTATTTATATTTCACACTTATGTCTTTAATCCATCTGAAATTGATTTTTGTGTATAGTGTGAGGTAGGGGTCAAGGTTTTTTTGTTTTTTTTTTTTTTGTTTTTTTGTTTTCTCAAATGTGTATCCAGCTGACTCGGCACATTAATTATTGAAAAGACCATCTTTTCTTCACTGCATTGCAGTGGCACCTTTGTTGAAAATCAAATGTCTATTTCTGTGTCTGGATTCTTTCTTTTGTTCTGTTGGTCTCTTCATCTGCTTGAGGCGATACCGTTCTAACTCTTCCTTTTTGGTAGTGCTAAGAAAATGTTTTTTCTTCTTCAAAATAGTCCTTGCTATTCTTGGACGTTTTGCCTTTCCATATAAATTTTAAAATTAGCTTGTCACTTTCCACAACACCCTGAGCTTTCAACTGGAATTGTATTTTGTTCTCTCAGAGATCCTGTCCCCTCCAATCCTGGCGGCCTTGACATTTCTTCATGCTTTCAAACAGCTGTGTTTTTAAGCATAGTTTTCATGGCTGTTCTTGAGTGAAGGATAATCTGATGCCAGCCATGTCATTATTCTCAAAAGCAAAAGCCCTTTGCAAGCTTTCCTAACATAATTCTATATAAGCTTCATGATAATAAATCTATGTGACAAACTTTAACTCTGCAGACTATTTATATAAAGTTAAAATCTTACTTTATGAAACAGTATCCGTTTGTCTATAGTTCAGAGAAGACATGACCCAAATTGGCGTAAAAACAAAAAACAAAAAAGAAATTATTGACTCACGTAACTGAAAAATTGAGGAGGAATATTTTTGTATACCAGATTTCAAATGAAGTTTATTAGAATCCCACTTATCTCTATCTCTCTGCTGTTTCCTATTTGTTGAAACCATTTTCAAGAAGGCTCCTGATTATAAGGTGCATACAACATCCAAAATCACACACTTCTAGATCCACACCTAGAAAAAATAATCGTCTTTGTTCTGGAAAACCTGGGGGAAATCCTATTGGCTCTAATTGAGTCAGCGCCCGTTCCCGAGCCAATCACTTTGCTGAGATTAATTTGATGGATTGATTAGCTTAGGCCCAGGTCCATTCCTGATTCCTGTTCTGGGTGTAGATTCAGCTCCTCTAGAAATCCATGGACTGAGGATGGGGTTAGTAATAATTCCCAAACAGGAAGTTGAGGTACGTTTACCAGTAAATGGATGCTCAAAAACTAACAGGGCAAATCCAATGTCTAAATCCGCACCCCCTAAAGGTATTTAGGAGACCTGGTCTTCTTTGGTCCCCTGTGATCCTGCTTCTAGAACTGTGACCACTCCCTTCACACGGCCACATGCTCTACCCCCTAGTCTCCTGGACACACTCACGGCCTGTCCAATTCCAGCACATCCCTATCCACTTGTGCTCTTCCTCCTGTTCTCCAGATGTCTTGGTAACATTTGCAGCAGGAGTAGTGGGGAGGGGAAAATGGGTTTTATTCCCTCTCTGCCACCATTTTCTTTGCTCTCACTATATCCTCAACAGGACAAGAATGGGAGCATTAGGCTTAGCTTCCTAACTCTACCATTTACCGCTGTGATTCCGGAAAAGTCACTGAGCCACTCTGAGTTGCAATTTCCTCAGCTGCAAATGGAGCTAATAACATCCACTTCACCTCTTTCTGGTCAATAGCTCTACAAAGAGTTCTTTAAAAGAGAGAAAGAGGATGACAGGTCTGGAGACTACGTCTTTCTGAATGTGCTGGAGGTTGCTGGTGATGCTTCTGCTAGAGGAATCTTAAAGTGCTTTTTTTTTTTTTAAGCATTTCAATGATTGTGAAGAATGAGTGAAATATTTTGAAAGTGTTTAATAGCGGGAGCTCTAAAGAGATGCTGAATTGTATTATGGGCCCCAGACAGATCATCGTAAAGCTCTCATTCTATCCCAAGTGTTGTTTGTATTTTACACTTGACAAGGGTTTCCACCCTGGGAAGCAAAAGCACAGAAATTTCCCTGAAGCCCTTTGGCCTAATCCTTTCAAGAGTCATTGAAGCCTCTCTGCATTGATCAGAGGTGGTCAAGGACCTTCTTAAGACAGGAGGCGCTTTCAGTTTTCCCTTACTACTCCTTGTTCTGCCACACTCACTAAGTTCCTTGCTTCCCCAGCTCTGTTGCCCACTTACCACTTGGAGCCAGATATTTTAACTAAGGTCACAGTGGCAGAAAGTGACTACACAGGGATCTTTCTAGAATGTATGCTCCTCCCACAGAATCAGGAGGATCTACGACTGCACAGTCACAATGGGCACAGGGTGGAAAGGCTGTTGAAAAAACACAGGTTTTTGATTGCACACTGCAGGAAGAAGAAGACAGTGTTTAAGCACAGTTTATGTGGAGGAATGGATGTGGAAATAGATGCAGGAAAATCAGCTGTGCCTTCTAGCTCTAGCACAGGGGTGTAACTCAGGATTGGAGTAGTAAGATTAAGTGCCCTAATGATCTTCACATATGCAGAGCCCAGCATAGTGCCTGCCTGAGTGGATATTCAGTTGAATTGTAGTTGGGGTGGAAAGGAACAGATAGATTGAGATGTCTGGACAGTGGCAGATAAGAGATGCAACTGGTTGAACATGATAGATGAAGATAAAAAAGAATAAGCTCTGGCTTTCCATACAGGGACATCAGGAGATTAGAAAGAGTTGATTTTGGTGGGACATTTAAGAATTAAATGCACAATTTAGTTTGAAGCCATGATAGGTCAGCTTTAGAAAGCCTTTCAGAGATTTAACAATGTGATGTTGTTTTGTGGGCCCGTGTGTGTGTGTGTGTGTGTGTGTGTGTGTGTGTGTTACTGTGGTCTCATGCATGCTAGGCAAGCATGCTATCACTGAGCTATACCCACAGTCCTTTTATAACACTAATTAATTAATATTTCTTTCCCCTGGTACTGGAGGTTGAATTTAGGGCCTTATACATGATAAGCAAGCACTCTAACACTGATCTACTTTCCCAGTTAACCCATCCCCACCCCCTCCCTTTTTTTTTTTTTTTTTTTTAGATAGTGTCTCACTAAATTGCTCAGGCTTGCCTTGAACTTGTAATCCTCCTACCTTGACAACCCAAGTAGTTGGGATTGCAGGCTTGCACTATGCCTGGCTAATGTTTCTTTCTTTCTTTTCTTTCTTTTCTTCTGCCTGTCTTTCTGTGCTGGATATTGAACCCAGTTCCTCATGGATGCTACACAAGTGCTCTACCACTGAGCTACATACCCTGTCCTGTGATATGCTTCCTTAATGAAAAATTCATAGGAAATTTTATTAGGTTTTGATCATAAAATGTTAAACCAATGGACTGTTTCTTACTGAAGATTTCCTTCACACATTGAACACAGACTACTAGACACCCCTTCCACTTCTTCCTTCTTCATGGAACTCTCATTTGACAGAGGCAGCAATGAATCCTGCTTACATATTCCAGCCTCTCTTGACAGATGATGGAACTATGAAGCCAATGAGAACAGTGGAAGCTGCTGTGAGACTCAGGGTCCTGTGAAGCCCTGGAGGCCCATCTTCAAAACTTCTTTTTTACTTGAAAAAAACCCCAATTTATGTATGTTTTTCAGGTCTCTGTAACTTACAGCCAAATGTGATTTCTTGTTGACACACCATATTCTTAAAAATTATATAAGACCTTTAATTTCAGAATGAGTTTTAGGAGTTTACAAAAGTACTAAAAGCTTCTTAGTCTATTCAGGCAGCTATAACAGAATACCATGGACTGTGAGGCTAAAACAGACATTTATTTCTGATAGTTCTGGAGACAGAGAAGTCTAAGACAGAGGCACCAGCAAAATGGCCCTGATGAGAGCCAGCCTCCTGGTTTGCAGGTGAAAGGCCCTGTTCTCAGGATCTTCAGATGGTGAAAGGAACAGGAGAACTCTCCAGGATCTCTTATAAGAGCGCTAATTCTATTCATGAGGATTCTACCCTTGTGACCTAGTCACTTCTCAAAGGCCACCCTCCCTCGTAATACTAGGTTAAGGTTTCAACAGATGAATTTTGAGGGACACACACATTCATTCTATAGCAGTAAAAACAAGGCATTAGTCCTGGATCACTAAGTATCAACTGTGGATGTATGCCTATCATTTTAATAATCTCAAAAGGAGCCAGTCGCCGTAGCACATACCTGTAATCCCAGCAGCTCAGGAGGCTGAGACAGGAGGATCATGAGCTCAAAACCAGTCTCAGCAATTTAGTGAGGCCCTAACCAACTCAATGAGACCCTCTCTCTAAATAAAACACAAAAAGGGCTGGGGATGTGGCTCAGCGGTTAAGTACCTCTGCGTTCAATTCCTAGTACCAAATAAATAAACAAATAAGTAAATAAATAAAAAATAAAAATCTCAAAAGGAGCTTTTGTTTTGTTTTTTTGTTTTGGTACCAGGGATTGAACCCAGGGGCACTCAACCACATCCCCAGCCCTTTTTATATTTTATTTAAAGACAGGGTCTTGATGAGTTGCTTAGTGCCTTACTAAGTTACTGAGGCTGGCTTTGAACTCATGGTCCTCCTCATGATCAGCTTCCAAGTTACTGCGATAACAGTCATGCGCCACCATGGCCAAACTCAAAAGTCCTGTGAGATTAATCACTAATGCAACCCATTGCCCACTCAGACCTCTTTTTCTAAAAGGATGGAATATCAGATATTTCACAGACCAAAATCACAACCTCTGCTCACAATAGTCACTATACTTTTTTAAAAATCATTTTTATTTTTATTTTTTTAATTGGCAGTGCTGGGAATTGAATCTGGGGGCAATTTACCTCTGGCCTATATTCCCAGCCATTTTTATTTTTTATTTTGAAACAGGATCTTACTAAGTTACCCAGGCTGGCCTCAAACTTATGATCCTCCTGCCTCAGCTTCTGGAGGTGCTGGGATTATAGCTGAGTGCTACCACACCTGGCTATGACAGTCACTTTGATCTTAAAACCACATATATGTGTTTTTAGTGCTAAAGAGTCACGAGTTTCAAGACCACTTAGGCAAGTTCTAATAGCAATTACACCTTAGGGAAATCACAGTTACTGAGAAAAGAAGGAAAGTGTTGGGCACCCATACCCACATCAGGTTCCTTCTTAGCTCTTTGAACCAAGTGGGATGTTATTGTTTGATTGAAAGCACATGTCAGAAAATGGCAGCTGTCAACACTGGCCCCATTTCATGTCCAGCTCCAGCCAGCCCCAACTACCTGACTACAGGGCAGTTCATAGGGGATGGTCCCTGATGAGTTCAGCCCACTTGTGGATGGTTCCCCCTGAGTCAAGCAGGGGGCAGGGGGCAGGGGGCAGCGGGCAAGGCCTTATAATACAAATTTAGCTCAGGGGGATCTGTTACTGCTCAGAGGCCTTGGTAATTCTTAGAGCTGGGGAGGAAGGGCTGGGTGGGGAGGGAGTTCAGGGAAACCTAGTTGTGGCTTGTGAGGAACAATAGCATGGGTGTGTGGGCCACAGAACTTTTCCTTCCCAAAGGCAAATGCACCATCAGGAAACACTCTCAGTCCAAAGTCACCCTGGTTTGGTCCCTATTTTAGTCAGCTTTTTTTTTTTTTTTTTTTTTTTGCTGCTGCAACTAAATGATCTGACTAGCATAATTATAGAGGAGGAAAGGTTTATTGGAGGGCTCATGGTTTCGGAGGTCTTGGTTCATAAAGGCCGGCTCCATTCCTCAGGGCTCCAGGTGAGGCAGAATATCATGGCGGAAGAGCATGGCAAAGGGAAGCAGCTTGCATCATCAGGAAGCAGAGAGAGACTCCACTCTCCAGATACAAAATATATACCCCAGACATGAATATATGCCCCAATTCCAGTCTCCTCCAGCCACACCCTACCACTTCAATTAATCCCATCAGGGACTAATTCACTGATTGGGTTAAGACTCTTACAACCCAATCATTTCTCCTATGAAACTTCCTGTATTGTCTCACACGTGAGCTTTTGGGGGATACCTCACATTCAAACTATAACAATCCCTGAAACTCTGGGCCTCATTTCTGCAGTGTTCTCAGCCTGAGGTGAGCTACATTTTTCCAGATAGCTTCTCTTGACCCTGAGTTAATTACTCAGGCACCCAAAAGCTCTGCTTAAAGAAAAAATGTCTTTTCTAGACTAGGTCAGCTTATCTATGAAGTAACCAAAAAAAAAAAAAAAAAAAAAAAAAAAGTCTTTAAAAAGAAAAGGAGAGAAAGCGCAACCCTTTGAAAATTACTTTAAAAGGAAAAAAAAAAAAAAAAAAAAATGGGTACCAAATAAATGCAAGCTCACAAATCTTCCAGCCCACTTGGTTTACTTAGAACAGACTCACACGGTCTCCCTTTTCCTGGACTGCAGGTGTCAGACCTGCCCTTAGCCCCAGTCTCACCACTGCAGGACCTCTGCACCAGCAGACATGTCTGGTGAGAAGCAGCTCACGGCCTCACAGGTCTCCTGGCCATCTGACAGCTAGTCTCCATGAAGTTTCCATTCACTGGCACAGCTCTGGCCCTGCAGCTGGCCCACAGATTCCGTGCTTCCTCTTCTCCTGACCATTCAATTATAAGAAAACCACCACCATGTCACCCCACTGAGGATTCTTCTTCACAGGCCACATAACTCCTGACATAGACCATGATTTCCCAACCACTTGCCCTGGCTCCAGTTTGTCAATGAATTTAATAAGAGCATTCTTACAGAGCCCTGTGCGTATTTGGCTGCGTAAGCAAGCCAAGGCATGGCCGGTCCATCTCCATAGGGACAGCCCATGGCTGTGCTAGCTTCTTTGTTCACCTCTGGTCATACTGAGCCTCTGATCAATTAACACTTCTAGATGTTCTTCAGTTGAAACGTGTATTTAGTTTTACCAAATATTTTCCACGAGTAAGAAAGAAGTGGGTCAATAAAAATGCTGCCACAGGTGTAGTTATTGCTAAACCCAGGGACGGTTCTGTCCATTTACCTTCGAGTTTTCATCAAAATGTTCCATCCAGTCTCAAATCTTCCAGAAGCCTCATCTGTCATTTGTCTTTATTAGCTGCATTTTCCTGCTATGTTGCATTCACAAACTTGGTCAGCCTGCTTTGATCCATTGCAGTAAAACTTGACTGTGTATACCAGGGAGCAAACATGTGTTACCAAATGTCTCCTACAGACTGTAGACCTCCTGTGCTCAGGGTCATTGCATGGACCTATAGACTGTGAAGCTGGCACTAGAACTCTGGTCTCCTGAAGCTCCTGATGGAGATGTCCCCACAGTGCCTGCCATGCCTGAGTGGATTATCATTGTGCATTCAGCAGGTAGATCTCCACAAGGCTGTCAGGGTGAGAAACTTTATTGCCTTATGTTGGTTGATATGGAAGGCTCCAGCTAACAAAGTTGCTCTTCATGCACACTCACTTCCAGGGTATAGTCAGCTTTTTCACTACTGTGACTAAAAGACCCAACCAGAAAAAATTTTATAAGAGGAAAAATTAATTTGAGGGCTCACAGTTTCAGAGGTCTCAGTTCATAGACAGCTGGCTTCATTCCTCGGGGCTCAAGGTAAAGCAGAACATCATGGCAGAAGAGTGTAGGGGAGGAAAGCAGTTCATAGATGACCAGAAAGAAGAGAGACTCCACTAGCCAGAGGCAAATATATATCTCAAAGTCATGCCCCCAATGACCCACCTCCTCCAGTCACACCCCACCTGCCTTCAGTTACCACTCAATTAATCCCATCAGATGATTAATCCACTGATTGGGTTAAGGTTCTCTTACCCCAATCATTTCTCCTCCAGACCGTCTTGCATTGTCTCACACATGAGCTTCTGGGGGACACATCACATCCAAACCATAACATAGGGTCTCTGACCAAACCCAGCTAGATCCTCTCCCTCCTCATACCCCCATTGCTGCCCAGCTCACCATGATGGGATGGACACGGTCAAACCTAGGCATTAAGAGACTTGGGTCCTTGTTTGACACATGCCATTGAATTTCCCTGAGCCTCAGTTTTCTCATCTAAAATAAGGGGGTCCCCATGGCTTTCACTTATAAGGTTGATTTGAGCATCAGAGGAGAGACGAATGTAAACATTTTTGAAAACCATCCAGTGGTTTGCAAAGGGAGGTATGCAGTGACTGCAAGTGGGTATGGAGAACTGCAAAGTGAGTGAGCACCACTCAAAACACCTTTTGAAAGTAGTTCCTCATCTCCTAACCTATCAATTCATTTCTTTCTTTTTCTCCTAAAGTCCCAACAGAAATGGAATATTATGAATACATGCAGGGTGAACATTGAATACAAATGAACTATTTCATGTTCTTTAGTCACTTTGGCAGGGAAATGATACACCTATTAAAATGCCCTTGTCAGAGCTGGCACACACACTGCTGATAACCCCAGCAGGCAACGACCTTGGCACCATTTCAAGGGCAATATTTTCAAATGGATGAACGATTCCTGAACAAAGTGTCCAGTGTACTAGGAATAAACAGCCTTTTCATCAACCAGCCTGTGTGTTTGCTATTTCCAACAACCTTTCCCAGAGATGGTGTCAGAGAGCGGGAGCAGCAGGAAGCAGCACCTGCTGGGCCATCGGCCCTATCATGCTCCTCCCTAAAGAATCCTGGTTCTGAGTAGGTCCTAAGCTTCATCCTTGCTTCTGATGGTTTTATGATTTCTTTTTCCCCTCTACTTCTGCAAAAGTAGAACCTGGAAGCTGTCTTTTGCTTCTGGTGAGACCTGAGCAGGTAGGAAATGAGCCCTCCCTGCTGGTAAAATGGAGCCCTGGTGCTACACGAACAAGAATCTGTGCTGGAGACTCAAGTAGGACATCACCAAGTGTTGGCAAGGCCAGCTCTTGAGAAGGTGGACAGGTAATAACACAGCATGGTCCCAAGTAGACTACTCACAAGGCTTTGAAGACAAGATCCTTCAGATGAAATTCACAGGGGGAGTAAGAAAGGACTCTAGATTCACCAGAAATGAAGAACATGTGCAAAATTCAACTTGTGAAACTTGCTTCCTTACTGGAGAATATTATGCTCAGTGAAATAAGTCAATCCCAAAGAACTGAAGGCCAAATGTTTTCTCTGATATGTGGATGCTAACTCACAATAAGGGTGTGGGGAGAAAAATGGAAGTATTTTAGACTGTCAAGACAGAGGGGAGTGAAGGGAAGGGAGGGGGTGTGAGGATAGGAATGATGTAGAATGAATCAGACCATATTAATTTATGTGCATTTTTTATTGCATGTCTGTTTAACTCTACATCATGTATAACCAGAAGAATGAGAAGTTATATTCTATTTATGTATGATGCATCAAATGCATTTTACTATCATGTATAACTAATTGGAAAAATTTTTTTAAAAACTTTCTTCCTCACCTAGGCCAATGGCTGCAGTTATCCTATTTAGCTGTTCATTCTTTCACTCATTCTACAAATGTTCATTGAACACCTACGGTGTACCTTATGCCATTCTATGTTCTGGGGACAAAATCCCTGCACTCCTTACCTTCTGGTGGTGGGAGGAGACAAACAAAAAAACTAATAGGTAAATACACAGGTGTGGTGATGGAGTGTGGGTAAGGGTGGGCAGAGTGTATATCAGGGAAAGTCACTCTGTTAGGGTGAGTCCGACCAGAGGGTTGAAAGAAGGGAGTGAACCATGGATATCTGGGAGAGTATATTCCAGACCAGAGTTTGCTTCCAACAGCAAAGCAGATAGCATTATAGGAATTGACTGAGACCAGGAGAGTCAAGAGAGAAAGAGTCCTTAAGGACTTTGGGTTTAATTCTGAAAAATCTGGGAAAATACTGAGATGGGGGAATAATGTGATCATGTGTATGATCTAAGCTGTTTTACTGAGGACAGAGTGAGGCAGGAAAGCAGGTGTCAGGGAGGGATTAGGAGGAACACAACAATTCAAACAGGAGAGGATGGTGGCTTGACCCACAATGGTGGCAATGTAAGGATGAGAAGAGGATACAGGTATTTTTAAGGACAGAACCATAGGACTTGATAATGATAGGATGTGGGAAATAGAGATGGAGTTGACAGTTTCTGGCCGAACATCTGGAAGGAATTACATTTACCAGGAAGAAGAAGATTACAGGTGAAGCAGGTTTAAAGGCTTAGGAATATGATTCTGAATATGCTATTTGAGGTACACACCAAGGAGAGGTATACAGTAGGCAGTGGGACAAGCCCAGGTCTTTGGGCCAGGTTAGAGATGTCCACTTGGGAACCATCATTGTGGAGAAGGCATTTAAAGCCAAGGCTGAAATTGAAATTGACAGAGGAGTGTCCTGGCTGGGTGTGGTGGTGACCATCTGTAGTCTCAGCAATTCAGTCGGCTGAGGCAGGAGGCTCACAAGGTTGAAGTCAACCTCAGCAATTTGGTGAGGACTTGTCTCAAACTTCTAAAAATAAATAAATAAATGCTGGGGGTATAGCTCAGTGGTAAAGCAACCCTGGGTACAACTCCCAGTACTGAAAAAAAAAAAAAAAAAAAAAAAAAAAACCAAAGGAGTGACTACCAATCAAGAGGAGATCCAAGGACTGAGTCCTGGGGCAATCTTACCCAAAGGATAATCAGCAAAGGATGTTAAATTGAGTTAAATTTTTTAAAAAGGCTTAGGGAATATGTGCAGAAAAAAATTCTCAGGAAGGAACCATTGCCAAGTGCTGCTATTTTGTCACATGTGAAAATAACTGAGAATTGACAACTGGTATTAGAAACTTGGAGATCACCTGGACATTTATTTAAGGCAGACTTATTTCTCTAACAAATAATTCCCATATCAGTAACTTAACACAATAAACAGTTTATTTCTCACTCATGTTGGTCCACTCAAGTATTGGGTAGATGGTCTTCTATATGGTGATTTGGGTAGATGGATAAGACTCTTCCATTTTCCATGTCTGACCTCCTTGGTCACCTTGGAAAGGGACAGGGCAGCCCTTGTGGAAGCACACTCATGCTCAAATGCTTCAGCATGAAGGGGGCACATCACCCCCACTCACCTTCCCATAGCAAGAACTAGCATATGGCCACATTTGAAACATAGTGGTGTGCCCAGGAAGAAGAAATGGTGACCATCTAGCCAATTTCTGCCACAGTGATCTTGGCAAGAGCAGTCTGGAGGGATGGTGGAAGCTAAACACTGTTTGAAGGGAAGTAGAGCAATGAGATGGCAGGTAAAGGGGGGTGTGAGGTGGGGGAAGGCTCTGTTTCCAGATTGTTCCTATGATAATGGACATGAACCACTAAAGTGGGAAAAGTGGAAAGATGCACCCAGAGGGGACATTGAGCAGGTGACAGAGGAAGGGATTTGGCTCAATGCTTCTCACACTCCATGTTTCATAAGAATTCCTTAGAGAAAATCAGATAAAAAAGATTCCCAGGCCCCACCCCAGGGATTCTGATTTAGTAGGTCTGGAATTTGCATTTCTGATGATCTTCCAAGTGAAACTGGAGCTGCCATCAGGATTCAGGCCCAGACTTTGAGCATCACTGCTAGGTGCTTAGGACACTCTTCCCTTATATTAGGAAGGAAGGCAAAACACACTGATCTAGGGCCTGGTAGAGGCATGGCAAATTTGTTGACTGATGGTTCTATTATCTCAGTGAGTTTGGAAGCATCAGCCTTGTGATGGAGAAGGAAGGGGTAGAAAGAACTGAGGGTTTGAGAAAGGAAGAGAAAATGTGAAATCATTGTTTTGAAGAGTGGCAGAATAAGTGGTATAGGAAGACAAAAAAATAAAGGCAGGCAAGTACCAGGAACCCCCTGCAGGTGAGTGAAATTGAATTTAAGGACCAGCAGCAGCAAAGGGGACAGGTGCAGACATGGTGGGCAGAACAGAACTCAGCCAGGGTTGTGGTTTTGCCAGGCAGGTGCAGTGAAGGGAGATAGGGGTCAAAGGGAGTTGGTTGTGTGTTGGTGGGTGGGATAATGCTGAGGGGCCTGATGAAGCATGGAGGTGGCGCAAAGGGTAGTGAGAACCCGCAGGTGTCGTCAGGAACATTGGTGGTAGGATTGATCAGTTGTGGGTCCACAGGAAGTCAAAGAATCATCAGAGAGAGAAGACTCTGATGAGCCGGAAGAAGAAAATTGTGATGGGGAAGTGGGCATTTGCAATTAAGACTGTGAAGGGAACACAATTGTTATTAATACCAAAGTCAAGAGCATTCCATGGGGGTCAGAGGCCAAGACACTGTAAAGGTCCAGATTGCTGGAGAAAAGCAAGTGGAGGAACTGGAGGCTGGGAACCAGAAGGCTCACGTTTGTGGATCACGCAATTACCAAGGCTTATTATCAGGAATATATAGCACAGAGCACTATTGTTTTCAAACCCTCCTTACAGAACCCCGTGCTCTGAAGAGGGGAAGTTCTGAGATATAAACTCTGGGCCCCCCATGCAAAAATATCCCCATGAGTCTCCTTTCAGTGCTAATTGCAAAATAAACAGAAAGCCTGCAGAACTGCATGCGGAGAGGCCAAGCCAGCAGAGAGCATCCTCTAGCTGGCCAGGCTCGGCCTCAGAGGAGCCCGACTCTCCCCAGCTGTTTCCCTGCGCCATTTGGAATTAAGAGAGATGGCGAGATGCTGAGAAACCTAAGGTGATTCATCAGAGCCAGCGAGCACTCGCTACATTTCCCCACACATTTTAAATGGAATAGTAGGCTGCTGGTTTATGACGTTTTAGAATTCATATTTAACCACTGTGCGTGTTCAAGTGCTGAAAAGACTAAATATAGACTCCGAATGAGGAAATATAAAAGGAATACCAAAGCAGCATCAATGGCAGGCACTGGAGGGGTCGACAGCGCCCTCATTGGTGGCCCCTGGCCAAGGAGGCAGTACCTCCAGTCAACTCCGTGCCTTTCCATGACAGGGACCTGCCAAGGGAGGAAAGAGTAGTGCAATACATTACTGAAAGAGGACATCCTCCCTCCCTTCACTCAGCAGAGCAGAGCAATCATATCTGAAGTCCTGGCTCTGAGGGAGCTACGCTGAATTCTGCCCAGAACTGGAAGCATGCTTCTCTCTCTGGCAGGTCAGACCCACCCCTGAGGCAGAAAAAGGGCCCAGTTCCACATTCTCCTCTCCATTTACCCTCCAGGCCCAAGAATGCAAACACAAACTGGCTCTTCCCCAAAGACATAAATTGCCAATCTCTGCCTGGGGTCGGGGTGGCCAATGATAGACCACAGGGGAATCCTTTCCAGCTGCAAATTAAAAGCTAGAGAGTTCCAGGAAGGGCAGGAAGGATGTTCGACCAAAATCGACTGAGGTTTTCTAGTGATAGGATGACATTTCCGTTTTCTTACTTGTATTTTCTAAATTTTCTTGAATTAGAATGTACATGTAAAACCCCTGATGTACGTGTTTTGTTGTTTATAAAACACTTAGTTGGATGGATTACACTTGACAAGGGGAAGGGGTTCACCAACCTTACAGGACTCTTACAGCTGGAGACTCAGCGGGCACACAGTCAGAGCTGAACCCTGCACATGGTGCACAGAAAGTCTGGAGAGGTGGGCCATTCTGTGCTGCCCTGCCTGATGATCATGCCCTCTCAGTTCCCAGTTACAGGTAGCCGAGCCCCAGAGCCTGAGACATTGGAAAAGAAAGGATGGAGGTTGTCATGTTCTCTGGGGAGCTAGCACCCACAGACCTCCAGTCTGTGATTTTGCCTTTGACCTAGATTGTGCTGGATGGCACATCCTTGTGCGATTCACCTGCCTTGTGAGCAAAGGACAATTAGGACACACTGCTGGTCAGCACCCAGGATCACCTCGCCTGAAGTAGATTTCATTTTTCCCATCTGGCCTGGGTTGCTAAATTCGAGAGCAGTACTGCAAATGCTTCATTAGCCTTGACCTGAGGTTTGAGGTCAGGTTCAAAGACCTCTGGTCCAGTATAAACACAAGAATCTTGGATCAAGGGCAGACCCTAAACAAAATTGTTACATAAATAAATTGTATTTTGGACATTTTGCTTTAAAAAAAAAAAAAAGTCAAGGAAAGAGGGGCTACTTCTCACCAGTTTGCCTCACATTCTAGGATCCTGCAGGACTTCTTCATCCTGAGTCTCTGTCCCTCAGGATTCCCTCCCTGGATGGGTACCCTAATTGGAAGGACTCATTCTCCTGCGGAGGTGGAAGTAACCAGAGGTGTTCATATCTCTCCCCATGTTGACATAGTGCCTAAACTGAAGTCTCTTTCTCAAAAGGCTGCCTTAGCCAAATAAACAAAATGCTAATGATAGATGTTTTAGGTTAATTCTAGGACACTATTAGGGGAGAATTTTCAGGATGTACAAGGTCAGGAGTAACCCCCCCCACACACAATAATAACATCGATTTATGCTTGAATATATCTCTGTCAATAGGAATATATACTGACTGGCAGAATAAGCTACCTTAAATCCTTTATGAAGCAACAAGGGATTTTTAAATGAAAAGAAAAAGGAAGAAAAAAGGGAAGAGAAGAAAGGGGGATAAAAGGAACTGATAGAACTGACTCTAAAAACATATTTAGAATTTTTCTTCCATATTTAGAATTATTCTTCCATCTGCTGCTCTCCTTTGTTCTGTGTAGTAGGCAAGATGATATGAAGCCCCTGACAATGTGCTTCAAATTTTATTTTTAAAATATTACTTTTGAGGATAGTAGTTCTCAAAGGGTGATCCAGGGAACCCTGCAGGTCCTTCAGCCCATTACAGGGGATCCTTGAGATCAAAACTACTTTCATAATAATGAAATACATTTTATTCTTTTCACCCAATTAAGTTTTCCTAAGGCTACATGTATGATGACAGCTTGCATCAAAAAGAGTTCTATGGACCAGAAAGCCTGGGAAATGCTTTTTAACTTTCAGAGAATTCACAATGTCTATCAATAAGTTAAAGGTGTTGAGAAGTTTTGTAGTTAAAAAAAAAAAATTGCTTAATTTGGCTTAATACAATATTTATTTAACCATAAAATTTATTTTTTTTGTTTTGTTTGGGATTGGTTAATTTAGCACACATTGTTAGCATATTTAGGCAAGTGCTCTTCCAGAGGTAAAAGATTAAGCCAGAATTCCTCTGACCTAGGAGTTCATTAGAGATCTGATCTAGACTGAAGCGAGTAGTCAATGGAAGAGCATTAGTATATCAGTGTAGTGTAGAGGTCAGAAACAGAACCAGGCTCAAATCCCAGTTCTGCTACTTACTTCCTGTGACCTTGGGCAAGTTACTTAACCCCTCTGGGCTTTATATTCCTCATGCGTACAATGGATAAGATTAGATAGATTCCAGAATATCTATGAGCCTGCCCAATGTGAGCAAAGCTCACCCTCCCAAGCTGAAAAAATTTATGGACAAGAAGTTATCATGAAAAAGATTTGTTCATCCTAACTAAAAACCTGACCATGCTGTACTTCAAAGTACAAGGGATTAAAAGCATTAGTCTTTACAGTGAAATTAGTTGGTGGCAGACATGTCCAAGGACTATTGTAGGGATTTGACCCCTTTATGGATCTTGTGATAAATGAATGCACAGAGATGGCAACTAGCAGGCAACAGAACAATACTGGAGTGTGGTAATATGAGGAAATGGTATCATCATGTTGGAAGCCTTGGAACAGTATAAATAACAACTGCTGAGCAGAGAAATCTGTGTTCCCTCTCCAAAGGGCCTGTTTAACTGTGATATAAAACTCGGATCATGTATATTTTCATATTAATTTTTTTGTTAAATAAACTTTTTAATAGCAAAACACACACACACTCACACACACAAAGATTCCTCCAAATGGAGTTTTACATATAGAAAACACTATGGAAGAATTAGCGTCTCCAATCTGCCATGGACTTTTGTTTACCCATGTGTCAAATTAGAAATTGCAATGAGGCCAGTCCCTTCCAGTGGTGATATGCTGTGCCTGAGTTCATACATTCCTTACAGAAGTCAGCAGGAAGCTAGGGGTGGCAGGAGAAGGGAGGCAGGTAGAGAGTGATTTAAGAGCTTCAGGTCCTGGGCAGCATCCACAGGCATGAAAGGGCTCACCAAATGGGTTGGTGGCCTTCGAGGATGGGGTGTATCTTAACCAGAGTTCACTGATGGGCTTCTTACCCCACCAGGTGCGCAGGAGCAAGAAAACTGGGGTTTGCTACCCTTATCAATGCTGTGCCCAGAGAGCCACAGCACCACAATGCATTAAACTGCCCCCACCCCAAGGCTGTGATGTGGCTCAGTGGCAAGGCACTTGTCTAGCATACACAAAGCCCTGGGTTCAAATCCTAGTCCTGCAAAAATCAAAAACAAACTGGCTGCCTGAGATGAGGACGTGGCTACCAAAAAGAAAGAATAGGCTCTTTGAAGGGTTCTTCTCATAAGGACCCTCCCAACCTTAGAGAAACCTTTTGGACAAGGACACAATAGTGGCTGCCTCTGTAAAACCCCTGCAGTGTGACTTCACCACAGTCTGAGACTGAGACAATGCACAGGCTGGATAAAAATTTGAAAATGTCTGTACAGGACAGAGCTTTGAAGTGCTGGCAGCTGTGGCCAAGGTAAAGGAGCCCAACATAATGCTTAAGGAACTAAATTTGGAACATTTAAATACTTGGTTTTACTTGTGCTTAAAAAAAGCAAGTAGCAGCTCATTGCCAGATGTTGGAGACTTGAACTTGTAGCGCCTGGTATCAGCAGCACCTCTGCAGGTGACCGCATGTCAAAGGGAGATGATAATTTGCTTTCCCAAACTGCTTCTGGGGAGGGAGTCCAGTGGCTCTCGTGTTTCACTTTCACTGAAAAAGTTAAATTTGGGAACAAAAAAAAAAAAAAAAAAAAAAAGAATCTCACTTAACTCAGAGAATATTGGCTTGAGGGCTTGTTGGCAAGGAGAGGATTTCTGAGAACTCTGGCATCATGAAAGTCTGGTTCTTTTATTAAGGCCTTTTAGTGATTATCCAACTACCCTCTCTTTAATGCAGGGTATCCTTTAGGAATTGCTTTCAGGTGCTAATAACAGAACTAACTACAGTGGCTTAAACACATAAAGCCTTAATTTTGTCATGTCATGGGGAATTACTGGCATTGATTTAGTAGCTCAAGAAAATTAGAGTTGAGTCTTTGTAATTCTTTTAGTCTTTTCTTCATAGCCTCAGTATGTCTGTTGTAGCTCCAGCCATCATATCTACATTCCACACAACAGGAGGTAAAAAAGATGGAAGAGCTTCCCTAGAAGTCCCAGCCAATAATTCCACCTTCACCTTTTGCAAAAAAAAAAAAAAAAAAAAAAAGGCCAGGAAACAGAATCATTTCACTGATTAAATGCTAACTAGACTAACATTGTGGTTCTGTTATTGAGAAAGAAGGCAAGGGTGGATATAGGACAAGAAACTAGCACTCTCTGCAAGGGGCTTTCTAGAGAGATGTGTTCAGACAAGAAGTTACTGCCTGAACTGGTCCTTCTGGGAGAGCTTGCTATGTGAGCAAGCATCTGGGGAAGCTCTGTTTTCTTGTGAATCCAGCTCTGAGAAGAGCGAAGCTGGCTTCCAAGAGAGGAGCACCCCCAGATCCCAAGTCAACCTGGGTGGGAAAGGAGAGGAATCAGGCATCAGGGAATTCTCTTGAGAATCATCACATCCTTCCTCAATGGAAGGCATCGTTCCACAGCAGACACACAAAATCGAATGAGTGTGTTGGCTGAGTGGCAGTCAGGGGCCACTGGGCTCCCCCACCCCCGGGAAGCAGTTTAGGAAAGTCAGCCTTTGCATCCTCAGGGACCACTGAGTGTGTCAGGGGACAAACAGAGAAAACCATGGTCTGAACTTTCAGAATCTTACAACTTAGGAGAGACAAAACATATAACATGGGTAGTTGGTGATCAGTCCTGGTATTGAGAAGAGTGGTCATCACCACTGAGATGATCCCAAAGTTTGCAGAGAAGACATGGGGTTTGCTGGATGACCAGAGAGGGGACCTGGGCATCGCCTAGCCACCCAGCAGGTCTCCCTCAACTGGCGAGAGAAGCAGCCCTCAGCCTGAATTCCCCAGGACCATGACAGATACTGAACAAAACATCACCCCAACATCTCCATCAGTCATATAAACCAGAAAAAGAGGTACTGAACAAGATCCAACCACACTGTAGAAGGGCAGGGCACTTGAGAATACCTACTGTAATCCAGAACCAGAATCGTCGCCTCTGTTACAAGAGGGGGAAAAACTCTTGCACAAATGTATGGGAAAGGGACTGAATGAAGGGGGACATTTTATCCTGGACTTTCTCCAGACTCAGGAGCACAGAGGGCTGGCAGGATGACCACGTTTTGCAGAGAGGCAAATGGGGGAGTATAAGTGTGGCTGCTTTTTTTCCTTAAGTCTACGTGCTTCCAACTGCTATTCCATGCTTCCAGCCGTTACCATATGTTCACAGATTTAAAGTCACAGTAAATGCCAGGGTGAGCAGCTGTGGAATAATTCACACCTTTGTTCATTTTCAGCACCCCCATCAGAATGCATTGCTTAAATGTTGACCCGACCTCCCCCCACCTGCACCATCCCTCTAGTTAATGATTGCAAGAACAGTGGGTTGTTCCCTTGTGCAAAGTGGGCCCAATTGCAAACTAACTGCTGAACGTCAGGTAGGTCAGCCCAGCTGAACTTCAAGGCTGGCAGAATGGCTCCCTTACCCTATTGCATTCTCTCTGAGGCATCCAATTATTGGTACATCCGTTGGAAAAGCAGCTTGTTCTTGGAAGAGAGAAGAGCAGGCCTGGCCTAGCCCTGGTGACCTCGAACAGGCCAGCACGCCTCTCAGGAAGCCTGCCCAGTGCTCTGGCCTTGGAGGGGCTGGCAGTTGCACAGAGAGCTGGAGCTTCGCCATATAATGAAGTTGGCCTAAAAGGGACAAAGTTGCTCGCAACACCTGCTCACCCTCCCACAGTTCTGAAGGCCAGGAGAGGAATGGGTAGCTGCAGACCACAGACAATGCAAGAAAGGGAAGAGGCCATGGGCAGCCTTGGTTAGTTCAGCATCCTGAACTTCCATGAGGTAGAGCTGTGCAGGCCTCACCTTGCCATCTCTGGGAGGAGAGTTAGTCATTGTACCATGGCTCAAAGGGCAGTAGGATCAAGGACAGAAGGAACTAGAAAAGCAGCCCTAGAATCATTGCTGTCTGGTTTAAGTGGGCTTGAAACGGGCTTCTCTGACTTGTACCCACATTTATTTGTGAGAAATGCTTCATGGACCCCTGACCCAAGCAGAATAGACTGTTCCCCATTTCAGAGGGGCTGCAAAGTAGTTTCCAGGCCCTCCAACTCACATTTGGTCACCTTGCCACCCTGTCCTCAACCCCCCACCACAGCCAGCCTCCCCAAAGCTCACCCAGTAGAACTCATGGAAGATGCAAGGTGGGGACGCTAGGAGGCAAACCCTCAGAACCCGGCCTTCCTCTCCCGTTGACTGTTGGAATTTCACTACCAGAGGGTGCCTAACAACTGTAGAAGGATGTCTCCTGCTACCTGCCCAGCTCACATCCACAGGGGTGCACAAGGGATGGCTGAGTTTATCCTTCGTGATCCTAGCCCATGCTCGTGTCTCATTGGACCGGGGGCCCACCTACCTGGGCTGAGCCAACTGGACAAGGATCTAACATAAAAGTGGGTTCATGGTTTGAACAGTGGGTATGTATTCACAGGGGCCATGGGCAGCCATGCTGGGCCTTACAAGGCAGAACCACAGAATCCAGTCTAAGGGAGGTGGGGTGGTGAAGAAGAAGATGGATGAGCAGAGAGAAGCCACTGGGAGTGCATGGCCTGTGGTCCCTGCTCTCCAGACCCCTGCTCTGGATCCTGCCATAGTTTCTGAAAGATATCTGAGTCTCCTTTTTCACTTGATAAAGTTTCTATGATGTGCATGCCTGAAGAGCTCCCACTGAGGTTGTGAATCACAGTTTCCTGAACACTTACAAGTTATTTTGTTTGGATTTTGTTCCTTACACCACTCCAAGGAGAGGACAAGGGAGGTATCCTCATTTGCATTTTATGGCCGAAGAAGCCCAGGCCATGACCGCTGCAAGTGAGTCTCCAGGTGAAAAGGCAGGTCTTCGACCCAGACCTGGCACTGCCTCTGCCATACCACACCCCCTTGACCTTGGAGGTATACCTCTAGGAAAAAGAATCCTGACACCAAAGTATAACCCACACAGACGTGCTATGGTCCTAAGCAAAATTGTGTGTTTCAAAGGCCAGCAGGAGCTTCACATGATCTTCTGTATAGTGAACTTCATGAACCTGACTTGTAAATAAAATGCATCTAGAAAGTAAAACTGGACATGGGCTTCCTGGTGGAGAATTCTCCACTTCCAGAAATATGTCAAAACTGTAATTTTATGGTATTATTTTAACGTTTATCATACTTTGCCTCTTTCTCCTGGGCACCCTTGATAATGGGCATACAGGCAACATTTCTCCTCTGCCCTGTCTAGCCTCACTCTCATAATTTCCACCCAAAGTAGATCAACTAGGAAACTGGAGCTCTCTCCTGCCAGCAGGTGTATACAGGCACAAACCAACACATTTGCCTATGGATACCATTTTTTAAAAAGTTTTGAGATATTAATTAGATACCATACAATTCATCCATTTAAAATGCACAATTCATGATTCGGGACATATTATATCATTTTTTAGTTATTATATGACACAAACTTTGCCATTTTAACCATTCTCCATGGCATTCATTATAATGTTGAGAAAATATTACTGCCTTCTATTTCTCATAGACACCATTTTTGTGGCTCCATCTATTTATATATTTATTATTTATTTCTCTCTTCCTTCTTTTTCTCCCCCACTAAGAAGAGAGCGGAAGTCCCTCTCCCCTCCAGCCCTGGCTTTCCCCATGTGTGTGAATCCTCACTGCACTGCTTTCTATTCCTTTACCTGACCAACACAGGCTAAGACTTGAAGGCAAGAGGCTGACTTGATCACATGTGAATCTCTTCCAGCTGCCAAGTAGTTGTGAAAGAGAAAATCTTGCTTCTGGGATATTCCCGAAGTGCTAAGCTCCCTGAGAGGGAACTTCTTGAGGGCCAGACTTTGTGTCTTCAGTCTTAGACCCTGCATCTGCCACAGGGGTCAGTGAATGTCAGAAGAATGACTTGGGGACCCTGAAGCTCCCCACTACACTGGCCCAGATGCAAGTGCCTGTAGGAGTTGCCAGATGAATGTCACTTGGAATGTTTCCTTCCTTTTTCTCTCCATCTCCTTCACTTGCCTCCTTCTCTACTGTCCTAACTGGTGCAAGGAAAGAACCTTCGGAAAATTCGGTCTGATCCGGTGCTAACAGCAGCTCCGTGTTTTTATCCTCTCCCCACGTCTAGTGAAGGGAGGTGAATCGTGAATGGTTGTTAAGTGTCTGGTTTTTATTTTTGGAGTCGGGGACCTCTTAGGAATCTATTCAGGGAAAGAGGAGGAAGAAGGACAAGTGGTTTTCTAGAGTCTTGCAAGTGGGGCCTCAGGTCTCTCTGCACAGAACTGACTTATGATCGAGTCTGGAAAGCTCCCAATAAGCCCCATCTTCTCTACGACCAAAAGTATCCTTTGGGGAAGTCATTACTGTCATTCACCGTGAATATGGACAATCAGCAGCCAAGTCTCCCTGTGAGATCTTTTGTGTAGTTAAATATACTAGCCTGGCATTCCCCAAAAGAGGGGGTAATAGCTCCTGGCTGGAAAATGACTTTTCTCTAATCCTGAGTGACAGCATGCTGTTGCTAGGTGCCTATTTTTCTGCCTTTCAAATATAAAGTGACTAATAGGGTATATTTCA
The DNA here is from genome assembly GCF_902686455.1 of Sciurus vulgaris. NCBI lineage: Eukaryota > Metazoa > Chordata > Mammalia > Rodentia > Sciuridae > Sciurus > Sciurus vulgaris. The sequence continues at coordinate 55,974,264 of NC_136467.1, forward strand.
TAACACATCTGCAAGTACGTAGTTATTCTTATACTTCGATGCCCTTTAAAATATTATTATCTGCCAACACTTGGACTAGGTGCTGGTATGCAAATTAAACATAATAAAGGAAGAAGAGAGAAGGTCCTTGCTCTTGAAGAATCATATTTATAAGGTTAATGAGATTTATATATTACATCGGGGAGCTGGGGTTAGACTACAAGACTTTATAAATGTAATATTTGGCAACAATGAAGATTCTCTGGTGTTTTTCCCTGCACGAGATCAAAACTTTTCATCTATGCTATGCTAAGGTTTAATTAGATGAAAAAAAAAAATACCCAGGAAACCAAAACACATGGACTCCAACTTCAGGAACAAGGCCGACATTCTGAGTTGAATGTTTATGATTGCAGTGCCAAGAACAGGAGGAGAGTTTTAAAAACATATGATTTTGCATTTTTTAAAAAATCAAGTTAAATTGACTATTTCAATGCATTATCCATTAAATCAGGAAAGTGGGCACCTTTTTGGATAAGAGAGTAAATTCCAGCAAAATTCTATATAATAAAAAAATTTCCAAAAAAGGAAAAAAATGCACACACATTCACAACACAAATGTATACATCCAATATCATAGAATAATGAATTACTCTATAAAAAAATAAGAAAATGGTCTGAATCCAGTCAGGTCAAATAATGAGATAGCACCCAGCAAATATTCTGATTATAAGGATCCGTCTCTATCTTAAAGCATGTGTCTATTTAGTATTAAAATAGAAGCATAATTAAGTTTGTACTTGTCAAAGAATCAGGTATCAGCAAAACACACTCAACACTAAAACAATCCTGATGATTAAGTTATCAGATGACTCAAAGGCATTTTGGGGACTGGGTACAGTGGTGCACACCTGTAATCCCAATGGCTCCGGAGGCTGAGGCAGGAGGATTTCAAGTTTGAAGTCAGTCTCAGCAAAAGACAGTTGCTAAGCAACTCAGTGAGACCCTGTCTATAAATAAAATATGAAATAGGGTTGGGGATGTGGCTCAGTGGTCAAGTGCCCCTGAGTTCAATCCCTAGTTCCCCACCCCCACCCTCCATTGCCAAAAATGGGCACTTTTGGATTTGTTAGCACATGGGACCATTGTTACAAATGTGAAGCTACACCTGTCTGCATAGTCCTGCACCAGTGCAGAATAACTGTTCAGTTAGTCTTCAAACCAAATGTCCTTGAAAGGTTTTAAGTAACCAGCAATTGGTGGGTTCCCCCAGCCCACCTAGAACAAGACAGAGTCAAATGCCAGCTTTGCTCCTTATGGGGTACACCATGGCTTGGTCTCAGGCACAGAATGTGTTTGCTGAATAATATTATGAATGAATGAATGAATGAATGAATGAATGAATGAATGAATAGCAGAAATTAAGTTGGAATTTTTCTTTTGCTTGAGAATTTCCACTGATGTCCAAAGCTAAGAAGGGTAACAAATGTTTCCGCACTCTAAAGAGAGATGCAGGTCACCATCCAGGCAGAACTTGGCAAGTCAGCCAAAACAATAGGTTGACAGAGGTAGATACAGACATAGGTTTTGACCATAAGAGATTTCTAGAAACGACTTTTGTGCATTTATTTTCCTTTTCATGTCATTGGGGGAGGAGATGAGTGACTGGAAGAATGAACGAACAAATGAATGTTCACATGATTGTCACAATGGCACCTACCTGTCCAGTGCCCCTTGCCCATCCTACATATGATAAGAGTCCAAATGATGTCCTCCTTAGGCGTAGACAGAGGCTAGGAGGAGGCCTCTTCAACCTATTTGAAGATGTGACTGGGAAGTCCCCAAGTTGGTGAGTCAGGGAAGGACAACCTCAGGCCACAGCTGACCTCCCCCAAGTGTGCCGCAGGTTGATCATTCACCACCACCTTATCGAAACTGTTGAGTGTTACTTTGGCCCCAGTAAGAAACAATTTCCAGGGGGCAGGTCAGCAAAATGTACAGGTGTGACATCACCCTATGTTTAGTACAGGTTAGGGCGTCTCCACTTTGGGCTGCTCAGGATACTCCCTGACAGTAAGCCCGAGAACACTGCACGAAGTATAAAACCCCCCGTGCGGTGGTTCTGCGCCTTCTGGGGAACTAACCTTGGGCAAAAAGAGTGCAAGTTTGTGCTTTAACCATTTCTCCCTAGACCAGCACGGCCCAGCCTCTTTTGTAGAAGCATTGGTGAAATTGGCTGGCAAGAAGAGCCCTTCTAATCCTGCTATTTACGTGCAGGACTCACGATGGGCTTCATGGTATTGTCCCTGTTTTTCTTTTGTAACCTTGACTGCCTTGTCCTAGACCTGACTTATCACTTGTCTGCCTCTTCTTCTAGGGCAGGGGTTTGGTTTTGTTTGGTTGGGTTTTTTTTTTTACTTTATTTTTTTTTAATTTTTATAGACTGCATTTTGATTCATTGTACACAAATGGGGTACATCATTTCATTTCCATGATTGTGCACAATGTAGATTCATACTATTCATGTAATCATACATGTACATGGGGTAATGATGTCTGTCTCATTCCACCATTTTCATACCCTCCCTCCCTCTCACTTCCCTCTACATAATCTAAAGTTCTTCCATTCTTCTTTCAACCCCCCACCCCCACCCCCATTATATATCATCATCAACTTATCAGGGAAAATATTTGGCCTTTGGTTTTTGGGGATTGGCTTATTTCACTTAGCATGATATTCTCCAAATGCATCCATTTATCTGCAAATGCCATAATATTATTATTCTTTATGGCTGAATAATATTCCATTGTGTATGTATACCACAGTTTCTTTATCCATTCATCTATTGAAGGGCATCTAGGTTGGTTCCACAATCTAGTTATTGTGAATTGAGCTGCTATAAACATTGATGTGGCTGTATGCTAATTTAAAGTTTTTTGGGTATAAACTGAGGAGTGGGATGACTGGGTCAAAAGGTGGGTCCCTTCCAAGTTTTCTGAGGATTCTCCACACTGCTTTCCAGAGTGGCTGCACCAATTTGCAACTCCACCAGCAATGTAAAAGCGTGCCTTTTCCTCCACATCCACATCAACATCCATTATTGTTTGTGTTTTTGTTTGATTTTTAATTCATGATTCTATCCTAAGTTCTGGGTACAGAATAGGCCCTCAATAAATTCTGGCCAAGTGAATGAACTTAATATGCCCACTTGGGTCTTCGTGAGACATGCAGAACTGTGTACCTGTTATGGTTTGGATGTTAGATATCTTCCAAAAGGCACATGTATTAAAGGCTTGATCTTCAAAGTGGCAATATTGGGAGATGATGTGACCTTTGGAAAGATTCTTTGAAGGGGATTGTGGGACCCCAGGCTTTTCATCTCTCTGCATCTGGGCCTTGAGATAGAGTGGCTTTTTGCTCTACCAAGCACTCCTGCTACCGCCATCAGACATGCCCACCAAGGCCCAAAGCAATGGATCTGTTCAATTTTGGACTGGAATGCCCAAAACTATGATCCAAAAACAACCCTTTTCTCTTGATGTTATTATCTCAGGTATTTTGTGATGGAAAGCCAACTAACACAGAACTAGATCCATTTTCCTGAGGGAATAACTGAGGCACAGGGAGGTAGATGACTTATCCAGGGTCCTGTGATGAAGAAGCCGGTGAATAGGTAAGACCCGAACAGACTGACGGACCTCAAAAAATAACTATGAAGCCAAATATCTCAGTTGATACAAGCCAAAAATTAACCATCTGGAGGCCAGGGTACCTCTGAAGAACAGAGATCTCAGCAGAGCCCAGTCAGAATGCCACCACCTCTGATTTGTGGCATTTTATAGGTTTCCAAAGGGTTTCATTACCACCAACTCACTTATTCTTCACAGTAACCCAGAAGAAGTCACAGCAAACATTTTTTTCCACATTTTACAGTTCCACAGAGATTAAACATTGTGCCCACGTATGCACAGCTATTAGAGGAGGAAACTATGATGACTTCAGATCATGTAACCCCAAATCTGTGACCTTCCCAGCAAACCTAGTCACGCCTAACCAAACCAGAGCACATGAAGCATCTTTGGGACCCAGGCAGACGCTCCTTGGAGCTGCATATCAATGTCGGGAGGAGAAATGGCCTTCTACTTTTCTGTATCTCTTGAAGTTTCCTTCCATGATGCGTCCATGGGCTCACCCTGAAAAGTGAGGCAGTACTCTGTTTCCCAGGAGGAGTGGTGAGTGGTTCTTCCTCCTGGGTCCCCAGCTGTATTCTGGGAGCCTGATTCCAGTGCCTGGTGCCATGTTGGGTCTCCACAGTTCACGCAGTGCCTGGGCAGGACAGATTGCTGGATACAGAAGAAGCTCTGGGGTGAAAACACTTGCCGTCTGGGAGAGGCTGCTGTGCCAACATTGTTATTTTCCACTCCAAAATGTCAGGCAAGAAGGACGATCCACAGCATTCTCCCCTCAGGGTCTCAAGTTGTACACGCTTTGGTTTCTGCCGGCAACACCCAGTATACTCCATTCTCTTGGGAGAAGCATCTCCACATAAAGATAAAAGACCCTCTAAAATTTGCATATTCTGGGGTCTAATTGACAAAGTTGGGACCAGAAGATGGAATGACTTTCGAGGTTTTGTTCATATTATTGAAAAAGATGCCAAAAGATGTCTTTTTATGTTCAGTTGGCTTCCTCTTCTAATATCAATGCCAGCTTGAAGCTGAAGGTAACAAATGGCACCCTGTCATATCTTGCCCAGTTAATTTTTACAAGAAAATTCAGGAGGAGGGCCTGAAATTACTTTTTTTTGGTTTTTAATGACAAAGCATATTTAGACAGACTAGATTCGGCCAAATAAATAAGTAAATAGAAGCTTAGAGACTTCAATTTAGCAAAACTCATTTCAAAAGCAAGAGGAGACATGAAAAGCAAAAAATTCTACTCAAATGCAAATAGTTTCCAAGGAAAATTCCTGTAACCTTGAAGAATAATAAAGGCTCAAGGATATATTTGGAATTTCTGAATGGTGAGACTGTTTCCCAAGAGCATTTTTTAACTTCCCAAGTGAAAAATGAGAACAAGGCTTAAATTGTTCTGAAAAGAGCAAAGAACCCTCTGGTTTAAGAAAAAGAGAGGGAGACTAGAAGAGTCAAACCACTGTGAGGGGCTGGAGTTTTACATAAATCTGAACAATGGTGGCTTTGGCCAGAAAACTTAGCACCCCATGCCACGCGCAAAGAATGCGTATTATAATCATCTTCGATATTATTTTTAAGTTCATTTTGTGCCCTCTTGAATCTTCTGAATTTTCCCCTTTACTTGTGAGTACCAAGTGGTCTGGAGCTCTGCTGGGCGGGGCCTTCCAGGCACATGGGGCAATGAAGCCCCGTCTCCTGCTTTGGTGGAACTCCAGGCCATCTGTGGGTAAGAGTCCCCAAATCCTTCCAAAACAGATATTGGGAGATGGGACTAAGGGGAGGTTGGGGACCACCCTGCAGAAGATTTGAACCATGGTTTACAACTGAGACTTGATTCTGGATGGGAGGTGGGGTTATCCTATAGGAGCAAAGGAATAACGAAATTCATAAGGCTCACAGGTAGACTCAGGAGACACCCACTACCTCTGAAACTGTCCCACTCTTGTGCTCATAAGTGGGGGCCAATATGAGGAAATGTCCACAGCTCTCTCTAGTTTCTTGAAAGCTTCACCCTGTCCTGGGGCCAAGTTCCAGAGGCCAAGTTAAGAAAGATACCCATGACCACCGTCTTCCCCAACTGTCCATCTGGGTCCCAGACACAAGGCACAGAAGACACCCAAGCAATCTTCCTTCCCTGGACTCAAACCAGCCATTAAAAACAGAGACCTAGGGGTTTCCAGAGGCCAGGGCCCCCTTTGGTCTCCCCTGGGACCTGCTGGTGTTATGCGGTTTCCAAATTACCCAAGGGTGTTTGTTTATACCACGCTTTAATGCCAAATGAATGAAAAGAGCATTGCAAAGGACTTCAGCAACATGGTTCAGATTTTGAACTTTTCCCCTTTGGCAATGTCATCTCAATTGTTTAACAGAGCAGCAAACTCTCCCAACAATTTCCAGCTCCTCTGGTGACTCCAAGCTGACTCCAGACTCCCATCCCCTTCTCCATTACCTCCCCAGCAGCAAACAAAAGAAGTTGGCCAGGCCTTTTCAATCTTTTATTTAGTGAGAGTAAATGTGGCCTCCTCCTCTTTCCTCCACCATCTCACCCCTTTCCTAGGGCCAGGCTGTAAACCTTGTTCTGTAGACCCAGAGTAGCCACTGCGGCCACCTGAGCAAAGCCCAGGCCTCACCTGAGATTCACTTTAGTTGTTTTACTACATTACTAACCAGCATTGCCAACGGCATAGGTAAGCTAATAAGAAAGCCTTCTAGAGCCATGGGCTGCTAGCTAGCATCTCCAGGGGCTGTGGGAATAGGAAAGAGCAAAGGGGCACTTGTTGGATCCCCCTCAAAGCCTCTTTGAAGACTGCAGAGAGAAGGCCCCTCCCCAGTGTGGCTTCTCGCGTGGTTTGGCTGATTTCAAATGTCAGGGGTGGGAGGCCAAAACCTGCAACAGGCTCAGCAATGAGTGTGGACTTAAAGCACGCAAACGCCACCAATAAGCACCAGTTTTTGTGTGTCAGGCACTGAGTTGGACTTAGAGATTCAGTGTGTGTGCGTGTGTACACTTTGTCTGCACCTCTCTGCAGTCACTGGGTATCATTTCCACCTGGCACCACAGTAGTTACTGTCCTCTCCCTCACCTTGCGAGCTGCAGGTGCCAGAGTCGCCTCTGAACACAGGCCTGCCTTGGCAGTGTCCAGATAGGTGCCTTATGCAGTGGCGTTGTCAGTAACTCCACACTGTGGGAATCTGCAGAGTTTATAGAACTCTGATTACAGACTAGACTCTGTATCATGCCCTCAAGCAGGACTTGGATAAAGGAAGTCCAGCCCAGCACTCCAGAAGGCTACATAATCACCTTGGACAAGAAGAGGAGCTAACATTTAGGGGGCTGGGGAGATAGCTCTGTTGGTAGAGTGGTTGCCTTGCATACACAAGGCCCTGGGTTCAATTCCCAGCACCACCAAAAAAAAAAAGAGGAGCTAACATTTGGTAATGTAGCCTAAGACCTAAATAAAGGAGGAAATCAACAAATGAACAGGCATGGAATGGGTCCAGCCAACTTCGATTGGCCAGGCAAAACTCTCACATTACATGGGACTGAGGACAAAGACTTATTCTATTTACTTCTTCCCTTGGGGCAAAGTCAAAGGGCAAGGAGAACTGGCATTCTAGCCCCCTTAGAAGCACAATGTACCTGGACTCCAGCCCTTTTCTGTCTCTCACTCCATCTCTGTGGCTCTGGCAACCAACACTCATCCTCATGGTTTTGCTCAAAAACATTGAAAGGTCAGGCCACTCCAGTGTCCCGGGGACAGGTACACTGGGAAGAATAAGATAGGGGGAGGTTGATTTTCAGGGAAAATTCAGAGGTAGATGGCAAGTTTTCAGAACTTGCCCATAGTTTAACACACACAAAATCCATCCACCCATCCTTCCATCCATCCACTACCACTTTCACCTTGCCTTTAGAAAAATAAAGAAAACAGAAGGGCAGCTTATTTATGGGGTGGGAGGTATGGAGTGGGGTGGTGGGGAGCTTCCTATTTTAATAGAAACTGTCTACCAAGAACAAGAGCTTTCTCTCCTCCCACCCTCTCTAAGGGCACATCTCCCCTTTTCTCTTCTAACAAAATCCCTGGGTTTCAGGAGAAAATAAAAGCAAACCACCCCGTGTAAGAAGGTCCCAACCAATTGGAGCTTTGAGGAAGCACCGTCAGACCTCTGCTCCTGGAGGAGTCCGCTCCCCACCCAATATGTTCTAATTTTAGAGCAAGAACAGGGAACTTGACACAGGATATGTTTCCATTTGCCATGAAAGGCATGTTTCTCCACAAACAACTGGAGGCAAGGCTGAGAAAACAGTTTTCCAGATCAGAACGTGTAGAACTTTGGCATGGCAATTCCCTGGAAAGGTCCATCACCCCACCCAGAGGCAGGGAATATGGGGACGAATGTGTGTTCTGGCTTCTTTCAGACAAAATGATTTAATTTGAAGAGTTTCAATTCATAAAAAATATTTTTTAAAAATACAGCCTATTTTCCAAGGAAAGGGAGCATATTTTGTTTTTCTTCATTCTTCAAAGACTATTTGGGCCATGGAAAGAATTTATCTCGATTTCTTTAAAGGACTTAATTGGGTAAAGTACCTTCTGGAGGAATATTAGAATGGAGAAAAAAAGCAAGTGTAATTGGAATGAATTTTTAGGGTTTAGAAAGTTATAGCTGTTTAGCTTCTGTGATATTCAGGAATAACACACATGCGCACACACCAGTTCCAGTTTCAGAAGAAAACCCTTCAACAGGCTGTAGTCCAATTCTATAGTTATGTTGGTTTATAGATGTAGGAGTGATTGTTTTAAAAATATTTTTTTAGTTGTCAATGGACCTTTATTTATTTATTTACATGCGGTGCTGAGGATGGAACCCAGTGCCTCACACATGCTAGGCAAGCGCTCTACCACTGAGCCACAACCCCCAGCCCTGTAGGAGCTCTTTTCAAAGGAGGAAAAGCAAAGTCTTTGACTGTGAAGCTGACAATTTTAGAGCCACATGGAGGTCCCCTTGGCCCAGACTGTAGGTCAGCTTCTTTTGTTGCTACTTATATGATAAAATTACCAATATATCACCCTAATCATCATTGTACAAGATGAAAATCCAGAAAACATTCTCAGTATAGTTTTTAAAAGTCACAGGACTCCCACCTGTTCAGTGTCCCTGTGATCTCCCTCTCATCCCTCTCACCAACCTCCTCTATCACCTGTCCTCAGGTGGGCCCCAGCATCCGGCCTGCTTTTCTTTCATTTTGACACTGCTACACATGATCAGGAGCATTTTTCTTCCTTCATGGCCACTCCTGGGCCAGGCACAGCCTCCACACCTCCTCCCTTCTACCTCTTTCCTCAAAACAAGCGAAGAAGCCATCAGTTCCTCTTTAACGTAAAGGACTCACTGCCACCGTCCCCCACCCCGCTCCCCATGGAGATCGTGGTAGGTGTCCATGGTGAATGTCTGAGGAAGCTTTTGAAAGTTCAAGGGTACTCCCCAAGCTCCCCAAGCCAGGTCCCAGGACCCATCGGAGCTTGACTTCTTCTTCAGGTGACCTGGAGTAGTTGCTTTGAGTTGGCGTTGGATGTTGGGCAAACCTCTGGAGACGGAAGTACAGGTAAAATTTGACGCGAGCCTGTGCTGGAAGAATTGATCTCAGAAAACTTGGCTATGGCCTGGGGTAGAGCTCCCCGGGAGGCCCGAAGCTGCCATTCCTCCAGCCTGGACCCACAGCAGACCCCGCCAGCCAATCACAGATCTGCTTTCCAGGGAGCCAGGAGTCTGCTTCGCAATTCTTACCAAGTTGCCATTAGTAACCACCAGCAGCTCTTTGGCACATGAGGTGGACTTACATGCCACGCCTGTTTCACCCTGTCATTTATTCTGGTGCTGAGATGTACTCAGCTGCCAGTTAATAACAGCCATGCCCACCTTCGAGTAAAGCTTGGCTTCTTTTTCTCTTGTCTTCGGAGGGGTCATCCAACAGGTAGCCATTTGGTCCACTTGCCCATGCTGCCCACAATTGTGGGTCAGATCTGAGGTTTTTAGCACATCTGAACATTTCACTCAACTAGTGCACAATAATCAGAGGCTGACTAATTACTTGCCTAAAGGAAATCTGAGGCCCTCGGTCTAAACATGGAAGAATGAGTTCAGCCAATGCAGGTGGAAGAGTTTAGTCAGGTTCCTAGAGAGGGGGGCGCCCACTTTCTACTGGATCCTCTTCAGAGGCTCCAGAAGACTTGGCAACTCAGACTCCTGCCTGGCATGTGTGAAGTGAGGGAGGAAGAGACCAAGGCAGTGAGCTTCCTTCCAGCTCCTGCCCTCTGCTTGGAAGAAGCTGAAGCAGAGTGTACACATCCAGCTTATTTTAACACAGGCAAACATCCGGGCTATGGAAACTTGGAGAGATTTACTAAGCAGCATCCTTCGATCCAGGTCTTAAAGCGAATGTGCTTTGATGTGGCTCAGGCGGTCACACCTTCTTGCTATGATCCAGTCGTCTACATGCATGGGATGGAGGCTGCTGGGGAGAGGATAGTGCATCTCATGTGCCATGGGAATGGCAGGCGTCCAGATGCACATGGTTTGAAAAGAAACAGAGAGAGCCTTTCTTTCCTAACCCTGAACTGCCCTGGGTGCCACAAAGTCACAGATTTGAGACACTGCCGAGCTATTTAGTGGAAATGAAGTCACAATTTAAGAAGAGAGTCATAGATTAAGTGACATGAATCATGCGTTAGTTTCTCTAGCTGCCTCTGGAGTCTGAGCCTGAGGGCGCGCTGACTTATCAAGCTTCTGTCCCGTGAGGTTGACTTGGTTTCACTGGACTGGCCACAGATGAGACATGGGATTTCTTTGGAGATACATTTCAGAGTCAGTACCTGCAATTGTTTGGATGTGAAATGTCCCCCAAAGGCCCATGTGTCAAAGGCTTAATCCCCAGTGTGGTGCTATTGGGAGGTAGTGGAACCCTTAGGAGGTAGGACCCAGTGGGAGATCCTTAGGTCATTGGGAAGGGAGCTTGCCCTTGAAGCAGATAATGGGACCCCAGCCTTTCCTCATTCTCTCCCTGTCATTATATGCTGCTTCACCACAAGCTCAAAGCGACAGTGCCAACCAGTCACGCATTGGGATCTCCAAGACGGTAAGCCAAAGTAAACCTTTTCTCTTTATAAGGTGATTATCTCAGGTTATGTGTTATAGTGATGCAAAGCTGACTAACACTATCAAATTGTCTGCTAGAGCCAAAGTCTGCCTCATTTATATCACACATTAACTAGAATGAAGTTAAAAATCATCTCTAGCCATGTGAACCTATGTCCAAAATTGAGATTCAGTTTTTATTTAATTCACACCATTGTTCTTGAAGATAGGTCAAATTTCTAAATACCAATAATCTCTTGACTAAACTACACTGATGAAAAACTAATTCTAAGCCTCCAACTGCATATTATCTGAAAAAGTTGTTTGGACTGCTTTTGTGTTTACTGATATATATCGGCATGTTTGAATATCTGAAATCATTTACCATTTAAAATGTCATACAGGACTGGGGATGCCGCTCAGCAGTACAGCACTTATCTAGCATGTATGAAGCCTTAAGTTTGATCTCCAGCACACCCTCCCCAACACACCAAAATTCATGCAATAGATGTACAAATGGATTTCTGATGAGATGGTTCATAAAAAGAAATTAAACACTAATCTCTGAAGCTAATTCTTGGACCTAAACTCTCTGGATCCTATGTATTCCTGAGGTTAATGTTTCTGCTTTTAATGTACTCTCAATTTCTAGCCAAATAATTTTTCTTTAAATTTAAAATGTCCTAAGACTTGGGTGCCTGATTCCAGTGGGAAAGGTGTTTCTAGGTTCACTGCCATTTGTCAAGGTGATGTGATTGACATATCCTATGACTAACAGAGGGCCCAGCCTTTCCTGTTCAGATCATTAGACCGGTCTCCACCCCCCTGCTCAGGTTTTCTGCAATGACTCACCCCACTTATCCTCACAGTTCCTCACCCCCACCCCTCCCTGCAAATGATCTTTTGGAATTACTATTTTGATAGGTAAAAATAGGTGGAAAAAGTGAACTTCAGAGTCCTCTGAGCATATCCTTAATAGGAATACATCAGTCTTCCTTCCAAAGCCTTTGAAGGCATTGGAAATATTCCATTGGCTCATTCCTTTCATCCTCTGCCGTTTTGCCCTCCACTCCTGAGCACTGTGCAACTCCTGTTTAGCGTTGCGCATCTTCTCAGGCTGAGTTCTCTGGCTTTTCTGTGTGCTTCACTCTCTCTACCAAGTGGGCCTCAGAATTCCAGAAAATTGGGTGCCTTTTTCCATCTTTGCATATAAGAGAAAGAATGGGAAACAGAATTTCTTGAAAAAAGAATCCCAGCTAGTAATTCCTGGATCTGCCACTAACTCCCCTTGTGGCAGGAAGAAGGTCATAGTCCAGTGTCTCTGGTTTCATTTCCTCCTCTCTCACAAGGAGGGGTGGGGCAGAAACCCTCCAAGGCTGCACCCAGTTCTAGCATGATAGAATCTACCCTCCCTAGGGAGCCCTGGAATGTGGCCTCCATGATCTGACCCCTCATAGTGTCAGGGATCAAGTGGCTGCTGCCGCCTTGTGTACCGGTTGGGAGGGGCAGAATTCCTGAGGCTGGTGGTGCAGCCAGTTAGTGTTTTCAAAAAGACAGATGAAACAGACAGGGGAACATTTGCCTGGCACTTCACAGTTTAGACAAGCTCCCACTTATATTATCTCATTTAAGTGGGGGCCAGCACTTTGAGCACAATCCCGATTTTATCGACGATCAAATTGAGGCTCAGAAGTTAAGTGAGCGGTTTAAAGTCACACAATGAGGGAAAGGTAGGACAGAGCCTATCTGCAGATCTAACGCCCTCCCCACTGCATCAGGACCCCACTGCTGTAAACCCCTGACAGTGGCCAACCCAACCCAAGGAACAAGGGTAAGACGGGGACCCGTGACTCTTGACACTGCCATACCACCCTTCAGGTCACAGGGCTTTGTAGGAACATTGCTTTCTTTGGACACCTTTTTACTTTAATTTACTGTCATTTGTGTCATTTAGTTTATTCTTCAAAGCTTTGCTTCATGTTTTCACAACTCGGTTTCACCTCTGAAAGAAAAGTCATGGTACTTGGAGGCTGGAGAAAAGGGGCACCCCGCAGTGGAATTTGCCTTCTCCCCCATCCCTCCGGATCCCAATGTGGGACATATATTTATTAGGTTCTTAAAGGGGGAATATAGATAAAGCAACTCTTCTAACTTGAAGAAGTACAGCTCTATGTTTAAAATGACAAAAATCTATTCCACCTTTGAGTATTGATTGAAATCATTATCAGGTTGTTTCTTGAATATGTCCAAACTAAACCAACTAAATTTAATAAAAATTCCTTAAGCTATGGCTCTTAGGTAGGTGTCCAGCCTTGCTGAAACAGAATGGTCAACCCTGGATTCAGCGGTAGGTTCAGCATGGGTCCGTGTCCGCTTCTGCTCTGGAGTTCAGGAATGCTGGCAGACAAGGATGCCCGAGCACCCAGGTCAACGGGACACTGAGAGCTTCAAGGTGGCTGGACTCCAGCAAAGTTTGGTCACAAGTGACCTGGAAGGCCAGCTCTAGCTGTGGCCATCTGAGACCTCTGTCTTTTCCACTTGAAGAGAAGGTTCCTCCTCCTGCTGGCCAATTCTTGCTGAAAGCTGTTGGATGGAAACAACGGCAGTGTGTGATCCGTCCGCACACATGTGCATGTGGGCTTTTGAGTCTGGCCTGTCCCCTCCATATGCTGTGAAAGGGTCCCAGCTCCCTCCTCACTGGGGTAATAGTGTTAGTGATGCAGCTGCATCGCACTTAGGTCTTGTTGGTCACTTAGGTGATCCAGAGGAGCCCATATACTTTTTTTTTTTTTTTTTTTTTTTTTATCATTGCAGTGATCTTGATACTGCACAGACCTGTTAAGAAGTAATGGCATAGGATACAAGACGTGGAGTCATAGCTGGGGTTAAAGTTCTACCTCTGCTTTTGATGACTCTATCACCCAACCACAAAGTCATCTAACATCCCTGAGCATCAAGTTCTTTATCTAAAAAATGGAGACAATAATGACTGCTCTTCTAATCTGATGGGATTGTAGTTCTCAAAGTGTGGTTCCCTGGCCATTGTCACCAGTATCACCTGGAATTTACTTTAAACGCAAATTCTCAAGCCCCACCCCAAACCTACAGAATCAGAAACTCTGGGTGAGGCCCAGGCATCTGTTTAAACAACCCCCGCCCCTACCAGGTGATTCTGATGCACACTCCAGTCTTAGAAATGCTGCTATAAAACAATGAGATAATGAACACAAACAATGACCACAAGCTGCAATCCTCTGTTGTCACTTTGAGAACCACTGCACTACTGAAGTGTTGGTTACTTTTTGTCTCTAGAGCTCCCATTAAAGCACAGATGCAGCCAGGCACTGTGGTACACCGTGGTGTAACCCCAGTGGCTCAGGAGACTAAGGCAGGAGGATCGGGAGTTCAAAGCCAGCCTCAGCAAAAGAGAAGTGCAAAGCAACTCAGCGAGACCCGGTCTGTAAATAAAATACAAAACAGGGCTGGGGATGTGGCTCAGTGACCGAGTGTCCCTGAGTTCAATCCCTGGTACCCCACTCCGCAAAAAGAGCACAAGTGCCCCACAATGGATGATACTTTAAGCTTTAACAGATGTCAGTCATTCTCACACACACAGCAGGCAATCAGCTGAGAATAAACTCTGTCCAGAATAGAAAATTGGGAAGGTTAAGAGTCTCTGTCAGACAAGGGATCAGGAAGCAGAGAAAGGAGAGGAGCTTGGGAGTCGCGTGGACTTGGGCTCTCATTCCAGCTCTGTACTCAGCTGCGTGACCTGAGGTCAGCTGCTTGAAAGATGAAGGACATCATAACCCTAGGATGATGACCTCCACAGGGCTACTGGAGGGTCCAGTGACACAATACATGCAAAGTATGTAGTGTGAGGCATTCATAAATGACTCCCATCAGTAGCAGGAGGATATCCAGACTGCTCGACACCACTGCCCGGCCTGGTCCTCACTCTGTGTTGTTCACTGCCTCTCCCTGACATCTGTTCTTGTTATTACTATCATTATGCCACCAACCTCAGGCCCTCTTCTACCAAACTTCCTGGAAAGCTCAAATTTGCCACCTTGAGATTAACCACTGAGACAGGATGAGAGCGTATTCCCAGAATCTGCCTTGAGGTGCAGACTGGGTCATACTTGGTCCCCAGAAGTGGTCCTGGTGTGTGCCACATTTTGACACCTGAAAGATGGCCGGCAACCAGAGGAACAGGTCCTTCCTCTACAGCTGTCTTTGAAGTGACAACCTCCAGAGGGTGGACCCAAGGGAAGTGCTCAGACTGAAAAAGCATCTGCAAGACAGAGGGAGGAGGCCCCTGGGGCTGGGTGCGTGCCCTTGCGGAGGCACAAGAGGGCATCTTCTGGTGATAGTGGCATGGGTAGGATGGAAACCTGGACCCCAGTAAGAAGCTTCATTTTATTAGGATCACATGTTCTGTATATAATATAGGTAAGTCCAGAGACAGAGCCCATGGTGAAGAGTCATAGAGTCTTGGGGGGAGGCCTCCCTAAAGGCAGCAGCCCAGGCACTTCCCAGATCTGGAGGTGTGGCAGGTAATGGCCTGGGGTGCGCAGAGTGGACAGGAGCCAACCTACAGCTATTGTTAACACCGGTGGATCTGGCCTATCCAGATTTTATCTCTCAGGTGACTCCAGGCATCTGTCTGCCCAGGTGAAGGCCTCCAAGATGGGTCATGTGGACTCGGCGTTTGTCCTCACTGACTCAGGGCCTGCTGGCTGAGAGTGGCCCTCAGTTCCCCTCCCACTAATGAGAATAAGGTCGAATTCCTTTGTATTTAGTAAGGACACTCCTTGAGGGCTCCCATCTGCAGTGGGAATTCTATTTTAACAAGCAGAGAGGCACACCCTTCCCTCAGAATGGGAGAGGGAGGTGTGGTGGCCTTTCCAGGTGGCACAGGAGCAATGATTTCCCAATGACCAGCCCACAGGTGAAGGGCCCAGGGCTGGCCTGGCCTGGTCAGCCCTTCTTGGCCCTCCTTCCCAGGCTGCAACGCCTCCTCACTCCACCTGCCCAAACAGCTGGAGGGAGACCCTGCCGTAGGCGTGGGAGGTAGAGGAACCACAGACGAGCTAAGGAGCAGGGTGCCCCGCCATATTTGACTGGAAACCAAACAAAGCTGCAATCAGGGGAGGTCTTGGCAGAAGGCTCTGCCTCCAGCACTCCACGTGCCTCCGCACAGTACCCACAGGTGACTCACGCCGTCACCAGCTTTCTCTGAGTTTAATCAAACCAACAGCTGAAAAGTAGTATTGTCCTCACCTGCTGTGGTCAAAGGACCTACATGGGTTTACAAGATGGTAAGAGATATAGTTTGGACCCAATCTCATGAGACCCCGTTCTGAAATTCATCCATTTTCTACTATGCCACTGGTTTTAAAACTTTAAAAAACGTCTTTCAACATTTAAAGAGTATGAAACCTCATGTGCTTGTCTGTGTTCCCTTTGTAACTTCCTGTGAATCTGTAATTGGTTTAAAATAAAAGCGTTTTTAAAAATCCTATGGGGAGCTGGCTCTGGTGGCGCATGCTTGTAATCCCGGTAGCTTGGAAGGCTGAGCCAGAAGGACAGCAAGTTTAAGACCAGCCTCAGTAACTTAACAAGGCCCTAAGCAACTTAGTGAGACCCTGTCTCAAAATTTTAAAAAAAATGATTGGGGATGTAGCTCAGTGGTAAATTGCCCCTGGGTTAAATCTCCAGTACCCAAATAAATAAATAATAAAAATACTATGGGGAGTCACAATGATTGCAATATATGAGTGAGATGCTGTTAAGAAATCAGGAGCGCAGCCCCCTCTGAGATGGGACTATAAGGAAAAACGAGGGCATCCTGGGGAACTGGAAGTGTTTCTGGATCTGTTGGTCGCACAGCTGTGTTCAGTTAGTAAAATCTCACTGAGTTGTGCCCTTATGATCTGTGCACTTTTCTGAAACTATGTTAAAAATATGTAAAGCTAGAGGTCTCTGATTAGAAAAAGTGTAACAGGGGTTCACTTGATGCTTTGACTATATCCCTTGTCACTTTGAAACTTACATTTATTTTCTTTTTCCCAACCTCCATCTCCCTGATCTTCTCCTCCCTGATCTCTCCTTCCTAATCTCATTTTCTCTGAATTACCTCTTTAAAAGCCCCCCTGTTCCTGCTTATGGGCAGATATCACAGCCTCTGGGACAAGAGTGCCCTGTGTTTCTCCTTCGCTAGCAAAGTAATAAACCTTCTTTTTCCTTTTTCTCAAAACTGTGTCCTCGTTACTGAATTGGCATCAGGGACAAGGATCGAGCTTTTGACTAGAATTTGCTAAGATTCTCTCAACACCCCCACTCTCACCCACTGAAGACCCCAGCATCCTGGAGGCAGGATTCTGAATCAGGGCTCTGATTCACTCTACATGACCATGGCTACGTGGACCTCAACTCTCCACGTATCATACGCCATTTCTCGTCACTGAGTTGTAAACTATGGGCCTCAGTCACAAACCACCGTTCAAATGCAAGCAAAAAAGGACATTAGTGTGGTGAGGTGGATCCCTCAATAGGGACATCAAGTACAAAAGCAGAGAGCAGATTCTCCGAGCCCCCTTGGGCAAAGCAGCCTCATAACACCAGGAGCAACCTAGCGTGAAGAAGTCCCAAAGAACACTGGGGAACACTGGGGACACTCGTATGACTTGAGAGGACTTGGTGCAGCCGACGGCCACGAGAGCTAGAAATAATGTCCATCCATGCCCAGCTCTGCAAATAGAAGGCAACTGACGATAAGAAAAAAAAAAAAAAAAACAACCAACCTCACATTCGGAGCTCGCGTGTGCTTCATTTCCACTTTATTTGGCTTTTGTGACAATCTGTGGATTGAAATGTGCCCTTTGGATCAGCATGTCCCTGTGGGGTTGTTTAGTCTCTTGTCCTTGGAGGATGTGGCTAACATTTTTGCCTTTAGGACACCAAAACTGTTTTTGTGAATACCTGCCCACCACCGTACCTGAGTCAGGGGTAGCGGGCAACTGTAGCCAAGGGCGGAAGTTAGCCCAGTGTGAGGTTAATTGCACCAAATCGAAGTCATTATGGTTTAAGAGGCTCCCTCACGGGTCGGTGAGAGAGTGCCTAGGTGGGCTCCCCAGGACTTAGGAAAGTTCCAGGGAGGCTGCCCTTACTACCTCTGCAACAGGGTCCTGGGTTTAATTTGTCAAACAGCTGCTCCACAGGACAGCGTGGTCTTCAGACAAAGGAGGTTTTCCACAGGATCCTGTTTCTAGAAGAGGCTATTCTCTGAGGAGTTTGGGAGATGGTGTAAACAAAGGGAATCAAAGGAATGACCAGCTGAGGAGGAGGAAGGAAGCAGGCAGGTGCCAGATCTCCTGCTTGCCTGTGGCTTCTCTGTGAGGTTCTGCAACGCTCCACTGAATCTCAAGCAAAGCAGGGTTTGGTTTCACTGAATTTTCAGGCGGAGGGGAAAACTCTTTTTCTATACAGCACTTTTCAGAGAGCCACATTCTCTGTGACGCCCTCCTGAGACCCTCCTTTGCTAAAGGAAGGTCAGGAAATCCCCATTATAAGCCAGCAAGGACAGCACAGGCCTCTTTAGAGGGCCAACCCCATCAGCCCACCTGAGACAGGCTTTGCGGCAGGCTGCCCCTCCTTGCTTTTTGAGCACTGTATGTGTTGGGCACAATCCTGGGGGCTTTATTTTAAAATGACATTGACATAACAGAATTATTCCAGAAAAGAGACCAGCATGGTAGATTGCCTGGGAGTTATGTCAGTGGAAGAGAATGAGGATGCATTGTCCAGAGAAGAGAGTGCTCATCTCAGTGGGACTGGCCTGTGGTCCCTGGCAGAAGAGCTGTGACCCTGGGGGCAGTTCTAATGGGAGGTTCTGCAAGACCCACCTCCTTTCTTTCATCCTTTTTTTGGTACTGGGGATTGAACATGGGGCGCTTTACCACTGAGCCACATCCCCAGCTCTTTTTTGTTTTGTTTTGTTTTTTGAGACAGGGTCTTGCTAAATTGCTTAGGACCTTGCTAAGTTGCTGAGGCTGGCCTTGAACTTGTGACTCTCCTGCCTCAGCCTCCTGAGTCACTGTGATTACAGGTGTGTGCCACCGCACCTGGCAATATCCAACTCCTACAAAGGGTTTTCTTATGACCAGGTCATTGACCTAAACACGGGATTTACATTGAACCCATTTAATGCCATGACAACCTTGTGGGGTACTAACTCTTATCACCATCTCATTTTACAGATGTAAAAACAGAAGTAAGTAACTCACCCAATGTCACACAGCTATTAATGACAGAGCTGTGATTAGATCGCCTCCTTCTTACTAGCCTAAAAGCTTCTGAATCTCAGCATTTGGGGCTGGGAACTTATTGATGGCTCTGAGGGGCTGTCTTCACATTGTGCTTTGTTCAGAGGCATCCCTGGCCTCTACCTACCAGATGACAGTAACTCTTCATAGCCATGACAATCAGACGTCCCCAGCCATTGGCAAATGTTCCCTAGAGGGCAAGATGGCCCTCAGTTGAGAAGCAGCAAGCGAAGTGTTCTGAGAAGGACACCTGCCCCATGCAGGGGAGGGAACTCCTGCTGCTGTCCCCATCCCACCTGGAGAGGGGTCACTGAGGCCCCCGACACCCTCAAAACCTTCCGATGCTCATTCTGATGGCACGCTCTGATTGCCCTGGAACCTGCATCTGTCTACAGACATCCTGGCCCTAGAGGTCGTTTGATTTTTAACATTTCCAACATTTCCTAACTTTATTATTTGCCTCTGGGTCCCAAAAGTTGAGGACCAAAATGTAATTCTGATTCACTGGGGAAAAAGAAAAGGAAAGGTCTAAAGTTTATCCAGCACTTTATATATAAAGCCCCTGTATTCTTCACAATCATCCTACTGAGGTTCTTTCATCCCCAATTTATGGATGAGAAAACGGAGGCTCAGAAAGTTTAGAAACTTGTCCTAGGTGATAGCCAAGAAATAATGGAGCCAGATTTGTAACCAGATGTGATGACACCAAAATCAATATGCTTTTATGAGGGGCGTGGACTGGGGCAGACAGAGATAAGCCCAGACACACAAAGCTCACAGTGACACTCGGGGACCAGAATAGCAACAGTGTGAGCTGGAGGGGTGGGGCTGGAGGACAAGAGGTCAAGAGCTGCTGCCTCCACCCTCCTGAGACACAGCATAGTGTCACAGGCACCATAAATGGGTCTGAGGCCAGGGTTGAGAGCAGGTTTGCCGTACCCTTTATCCATCTCAGGCCCTGGCTCCTCTCTCTTAGGTGTTCAGCCTCCTCTGCCTCCCTGACTCCTCTCAAGCTCCCAGAGAAATCTATTATAACCACAAATCCAACCAGGTCACTCTCGGGCTCTGATCTTCAGGGCAAACCCCAAACCACACAAGACCGGCCTGGGTCTCCTGTTTACAACAGAATATCACAGACTGGGTAATTTATAAAGAGCAGAAATGTCTAACTCAGTTCTGGAGGTTGGAAGTCCAAGATAAGACTCCAGCACTTGGTGTCCGTTGAGGGCTGCATCCTCCAGAGGGGAGGACAAATGGCTGTGTCCTCAGTGGCAGAGAGGTCAGCCAGCTGAAAAAAGCTAATCTTCCCACTACTGAGGGAACGGCACCATGGCCTAATTTCCTTTCTCTATTTTTTTTTTAATACTGGGGCTTGAACCTAAGTACCTTGAACCCAGGGTACTTTATCACTGAGCTACATCCCTAATCCTTTTCACTTTCTATCTTGAGACAGGGTCTTGATAAGTTATTGAGGCTGGCCCCAAACGTGTGACCCTCCTGCCTCCGCCTCTGGGCCCCCCCTGCCAGCCCTAATCACCTCTTAAAGGCCCACCTCTCTGTACATCACACTGGCAACACCTGAATTTTGGAGGCGAATAGGCTTCCATGTGAACTTTGTGGGGGACAAGAACTTCCAACCACAGCAGCCAGATTCATCCTTAGATGAGTCATCCCACACTCAGTTGAAGTTCTTCTTCCCTGAGGCGAATTATTCTCCCTGTTCCTGGAACCCCATGTTCTGTCTCTCTGCCCAGCTGTCCGCATCGAATCAAGATTGCGAATGAGATATCAGTGAACACAATAGCCTCGGGCTTTTTTCTAATATTTAAGCTCCAAGTGGCCAAATCCTCTCCTCCCAAGATCTGTCCTTTGTGGGGACTACACAACTGGGCACCCCTCAATCCATATTTGCTCAATGAAAATACATCATTTACATTCTCATCTAAGTCGCAGATGAAAATACCAAACAGAAGTGGGTCAAGGTGGAGGAGGGCAGCTGCAGCCGTCAGCACCCTCTGGGGGCCAGGGGCCCTTTATCCTGCTGTCATTCAACCTCCCAGTGCCACCCACTTGCACCTTCATCAGCCTGTGCATCTCAGCACCTTAAGTCTTGTCCTCCAGGAGAGCGGACCGATGCCCATTAAAGTCTCTTCAGCCCATGGCCACATGCTCTTTTGCTCTCCCGAGCCAAGAGTGCTTGGTGCAAAGCAATGAGCCTGGCTGCTCCTCGTTGCCCTTCCTGGGTGGTAGTGGGCCCTTTTCCTCTACCCTAAAACCCTCTCGCTGTTTCACCTGATTGATGATTTCACTCTTAGGAAACTAGGGGCTCGAAATAAATCAGCCCAGGACAGGTGCATTTTCTTTTCAATTTTATTTAGATATAACTGACGTTTAATTAATTGCAAAAATTAAATTTGGACAATTTGAGTTTTGGCAAATGTTTACCTTCATGATCTATCACCACAATCCAGATAGTGAACATTTCCATAACCCCCGAAGCTTTTCTTGTGCCCCAGTGTAATCTATCCCTTAATCTACTCATCTGCTTTCTACCACTCTAGTATGCTTTTTGGAAAGCTTTTTATACCTGTAATCCCAGCAGCTCGGGAGGCTGAGGCTGGAGGATCCTGAGTTCAAAATCAGCCTCAGCAATTTAGTGAGGCTTTGAGCAACATAGTGAGACCCTGTCTCAAAATTATAAAAATAAAAAAGGCTGGGGATGTGGCTTAGTGGTTAAGTGCCCCTGGTTCAATCCCAGGTACCCTCCCACCACAAAAAAAGCTTTGTATAGGTGGAGTCATGCTACTTATGTATGAGGTAAGGGGTCTGGCTTTTTTTCTTTTCAGGGGGTGGGTAGGAACTGGGGATGGAGCTCGACCACTGAGCCACATCCCCACCCCTAATGTTGTATTTTATTTAGAGACAGGGTCTCACTGAGTTGCTTAGCACCTCCAGTTGCTGAGGCTTTGAACTCACGATCCTCTTGCCTCAGCCTCCAGAGTCTCTGGGATTACAGGCATGTACCACTGTGCCTGGTGAGTCTGACTTCTTTTAACCAGAATTATGATTTGAGGACTCAGCCAGAGAAGACTCAGCTTATTGTAACCAGAATTATGATTTGAAGGTTGTTGTATGCAGCAATAGTTTGTTCCTTTACATTGCTCAGTAACATTCTACTACATCAGTATACCACAATTTCTTTATTGATTCCCCTGTTGCCGGACATTGAGGTTGTTTCCTATTTGGGATTATTTCAAATAAGACTATGAACGTTTATGTACAGTCCTTTTATGAACATGGGTTTTCATTTTTCTTAGCAAGTACCCAGGAGTAAAGTGACAGAGTCATTGGGATGTGGATATTTCACTTTTTAAGAAAGCAGCAAACAATTTTTCAAAGTAGTCGCACCACCTCCATTTTCTGAGAACACCATTGGCCCTCATTCTGCAGTACTTAGCATGATCAGTGTTTAGCTCGAGCCATTCCGAAAAGTTACAATGTTTTGCTGTGGTTTGAATTTGCACTTCCCTGATGACTAATACTGCTGAACACCTTTTCATGTACTTATTGTCTATTTTTAGTCTTTCATGAAGAATCTGTTCAAATGCTTTGACTTTTTTTTTTTTGTACCAGGGAATTGAACCCAGGGGCATTTAATCACTGCGCCACATCTCCGGCCCTGTTTACATTTTTATTTGAGACAGGGTCTCACTGAGTTGCTTAGGGCCTCACTAAGTTACTCAGGCTGGCTTTGAACTTATAATTCCCTGGCCTCAGCCTCCCAAATTGCTGGGATTACAGGTGTATGCCACCCTGCCCAGCTTGCTTTGACCATTTAAAATGTTTCTTTTTTTTTTTTTGGCTGGGGGTGTGGCTCAGTGGTAGAGCGCTTGCCTAGCATGTATGAGGCCCTGGGTTCGATTCTCAGCACCACATATAAGTAAATGGATAAAATAAAGGTCTATCAACATCTTAAAAATATATAAAAAAAAAATAAATAAAAAATAAAATGTTTCTTTTTTATTTAGTTGTGAGGGTTCTTTATATATTGCAGAAACAAATCCTTTATCTGATATATGTGTAATGAAAATGTTTTTCTCCTCTTCCCGGTTTGGCTTTTCTTATCAGTATTTTTTGAAGACAAATGTTTTAAATTTTGATGCAACCAATTTAGTCATTTTTGTGACATATCTAAGAAATCTTTAACTACTTCAAGGTCACCAAAAACTTTCTCCTACATATTCTTCTGGTTTTAGTTTTACATTTAGGTTTATGGTCACTTTGAGTAAATATATGTGGTGGCAAATAAAGTTGGTATTCTTTTTTATATATAGTATTCAGTGGTTTTGTACCATTTTTTGGAAACTTTTCTTTCCCCATTGAATTGCTTTGACATCTTTATCAAAAACCTCCTTTTGCCATATGTGTGGATGTATTTCCAGACTCTCTATTCTGCTCCATCAATCTATATGTCAGTCTTTTTGCCAATATGTCAACTATCTTGATGACTAGTATTACAACAACCATTTTGAAATCAGGTGGGGAAAGTCCTCCAACTTTATTCTTTTTAAAAGTAGCTTTCTTTAATCCAATGTCCTTTTCACTGTCATGTACATTTTCAGAATGAGTTTCTTGATTTTTTAAAGAAAGATCTTCTTGCAATCTTTTAAGAATATGCTGATTATGACCAGGTGTGGTGGCCCATGTCTGTGATCTCAGCAGCTCCCAAGGCTGAGGCAGGAGGATCCCAAGTTCAAAGTCAGCCTCAGTAACTTGAGGCCCTAAGCAACTCAGCAAGACCATATCTCTAAATAAAATATAAAAAATGACTGGGGATGTGGCCCAGTGGTTGAGTGATCCTGGGTTCAATCCCCAGTAACAAAAAAAAAAAAAAAAAAAAAAAAAAAGTTTAATCTATAAATCAATTTGGGGAGAATTTTCATTTAATAATATTGAGCCTCCTAATCCATGACCACAGTATAACTTTCCATTTAACTGTCTCCTTTAATTTCTCGCAGCAATAGTTTATGGTTTTCCGGGTAGAGGCCTTGGAAATCTTTTATTAGATTTATTTCTAGTTGTCTTATGGTTTTTGGTCTTATTGTATATGAAATTACTTTTCAAATTTTTCTTTTCCAATTATTTGCTATAATGATTTATGTAACACAATTTTCTTATAATAATCTCATATCCTGCAACCTGAGCAAATTCACTTATTAGTATAATCAGTTGTTTTGTAGATTTTGGGGGTTTCGTTTTGTTCATCAGTGCTAAGGAGTCAAAGCCAGGGCCTTGCACATGCTAGACAAGTGCTCTACCACTGAGCCACACCCCATTCCAAGACTTTATGTAGAAAACAATCATAACATCTGCAAATAAGGACATTCTACTTTTCTTCCTTGGTCATCATTACTTTTATTTCTTCTTCTTGCCTAATTTCCATGGCTAAGGCCTCAGTACAGTGTGGAAGAGAAGAAAAAGTAGATGTGTGTGCCTTATTCCTGATTTTAGGAAGGAAGCTTTCAACCTCTCACTATTAAGTATGATGTTTCTGTTGGTTTTTTTATAGATGTCCTTTATAAATCCAAGCATGTTTCTTGTTACTGAGAACTTTCATCATGAATCAGTGAATTTTGCCAAATGTTTTTTCTGCATTGATTGAAATGATCACACATGGTTTTCTTTCTTTGCTAAGACAGATGTAATTTTATGGAGTAAGAGAAGCTGTGGTGCATGAGCTCTTACCACATGGAAAGTCCCAGATACCTGGGGGAAAAGGAGTGAAGGTGATGGAAGGATTAGAAAGAGCACAAGCTTTGCTGTCAGCAGACCTGGCCTTGGGGTGCCAGATCTACATCCCAATGTAAGCAAGTTAACCACTTTTAGCCTCGGTCTCCTCATCTATAGGCTAGAAGAAATCATACGTAACTTAGAAGGTTATAATAAGGATTAAATTTTAAAATATATACACAATGACTAGGACATATAAACAATACACACTTGAATCTGCCATTGAATGTGAAACTTGGGAGACAATAGTTCTTGAGGATGAAGATGTGGTGGTGTATACAGCTGTTATGACAAATATCCCCATTCACCCTCAGCTGAAGATGGTGAAAAATACTTTAGCAATAATTCTGTTTTTTTCCTTGTGTCCTGATGATCTTAAGTACCAAAAGACTGCATAAAAACCTACATATATTCAAAATGACCTTTTTCCCCCTAAACAAAGTGTTCAAATGATGGTATATCTAAATCCAGGAGATCCAGAATCCACCTTCTACAATAATTCCATGAATCTAAACACTATTCAATCATAGGACAAAAAAGAATTCATGAACTATAGTAAAAAATAATAATAATAATTAATAAAAACTAAATGCATAGTCATGGAACAGCCCCTATTTTAGATTCCCAATTCAATTTTAAAACTCTTTAAAATTATCACAGTTGGGTCATTCCATCCTTGGAATAACCCACACCAAGAGTGGCGTAGGTTAGCATATCTCAAGGTGTATTAACATGTGACATGAATGAAAGGGTCCCAAAGTCAAATAAATGTGCTGACACTGGGTTAATCATTGTTACACCCTGTATTTAAGTCACAGAACATTAAGATGCTAATGTGCAATGTGAATCTTAAGAATATTATGCCTATGTTCCTCAAACATATTTGATTCCAGAACTCTTTCACAATTCACTGTCTCTATGGTTTCCAAAGGACAAACTAGGGAAACTTCATGTAGTTCTTATTTATGTTTCACTGACACCGTATTTTAGAATTTCAACCTCCAAACCAGACATTTTTAGAAGAATTGGCCATGATCACTCTTTGCAGCCTTCCACGGAGCCTAGCCTTTAGTCAGCTATGAATAAGTAGGATTATGTTACTGTTAGACATTGTCCCCATTTTACAGATGAAGAAACCAAACAGAATACTAAACCCTCTTTGCATTTCATTTAAATCAATCATCTAGACATCCCTGTAATGTAGGCGTCATTATCTCCATTTGACAGCAGTGGAAGGAAATGAAGAAAATTGTCCAGGGTCACATAGCTTGTGGAAGGATAAGAAAGGGTGTCCAGCTTCTGGCAGTAGGATAGAAGTCCCTCTTAGTTGCCCGCATCTGAGACAGGTCTGGGACAAAAATGGACAGAGACAGAGGTGCATGTTCCTCCTGGAAGATGGCAACATGCAGGTGCCACCGCTCTCCCCACCTAACTTCCTCACAGGTGGGGCTTGGAAGGAAGAGGGAAGGGGTGCGTAGGTGTTAGAATGTGGAGCTCGCTGAACAAAAGGGCTTTGTTTCCTGGAGCCACCAGATCTCTTCGGGAGCTAATTGTCACCCAGAACTGTGATTCTGACATGACAGCTTGGAGATTCGGAAGGCTTTTTACCCAGCCCTTGTTGCCCTTACTGCTTACATCTGACTACGACATTTAGGAAGGAAGTAGGCAGAAGTCCTTCATCAGATGGTCACATAAACATTCTTTACTCCCTCCAGCTCGGCCTCACCTTCAGCTGAGGGATGGGGGAGGAGGGAAAGCGCAAGTCTTAAAAATTCAGGAAATCATGGGATAGAGGAGGAAAAATATTAACCCGACAGTCAAAATTAAGAGCTGTTCGTAAGGTGGTTACTCGATTCTATTAATTGGCAGGTAACTGGCAGGGTATTGCGGGGGAAATACCTCATCGGAGGAAATGAAGTATAATTTAATTTCACCAAGACACGAAACAGACACTGTCCTCAGATGTTTGGAAATCTGGCTTTAGTTGTGCTTAGTGAATGGAGGAAAGAGCTTGGTTTGCCTCTATTTTGATCATTCTTGTTTTTTGTTTTGGTGGTGGTGGTGGGTTTTTGTTTTGTTTGTACCAGGGATTGAACCCAGAGACTCCCAACCACCAAGCCACATACCCAGTCTTTTTATATATTTTATTAGAGACAGAGTCTTGCTAAGTTGCTGAGTCTGGGTTTGAACTCTCGATCCTCCTGCCTCAGCCTCCCAAATTGCTGGGATTACAGGCATGCACCACCACGCCCGGCTCTATTTTGAATTCACTGCCCCTTGCCACACCATTTCCAGGTTTAGATGGGAATGTGTTAGTGTTGTGCAGGGGTGAGGCTGGGGGAGAGCAGTGAGGTCTTAGCCTCCCTCTCTATCCTCACTGCAAAAACAGTCCAATAAACCACCCAGCATTCTTGGGTCCAGTGCTCCACGCGCACGTAAGGAAAGGGGATAAAAGCAAAACTGAAAATGAAAATGAAAAATTAGCCAGATCATAGAAACAGACCAGTAAAATAAATGGCCCCAAAACTCCAGACCAGTAGTTTCATCCTCTGTTAAGACATGGATCACTTAGGAAGCTCATGAAGATGGATACCAATGCACACAATGTTGTATAAAACCTGAAAGTACTCACTGTCCCTCTGCAACCCGACCTGAACTGGGGAGCCCAGATTAAGAAGGCCTGATGTTGGCAGAAATCAGATTTAAACCTGCCAGTGGCATTATGATTCTCCCCTTTAGTTCTGAGATAATTAGCTGAGACAACTTTTAGAGCTAGCTCTGGGATGGCTCCAAGAAATCGTTTCACTTAATCATCTGAGATAGTCTATTAAATATTGGCCATTCTGAAAAATTGGCCTGCAACCTGCCAATACTGGTGACTTATTAGAATTGATAAAAGACACTCGCCTACAGGATGAATTTGGATCCTATTAACCCCTCCCTGACTGTGGTGCAAATATTGAACACTATGGCTACATTTAATGAGATGGGGTTTGGGGGTGGGATTTTCAAAGCCACCAACTATTGATTCCTGGGGAATCGTTTTTGTTGTTAATGAAGCACACAGCCAGATGGACTGGATCTTCATTGTGTTCTCTTTGACAAGAGTCTTCTTCTCCAGCAAAAAGGAGCATAGGTGATGGGGGCAGGGGAGGGAGGAAGTGAGGTCCTGGGGTGAGGCATGAGGACAGAGGGCTTCAGGGGAAATG
Organism: Sciurus vulgaris; assembly: GCF_902686455.1. Taxonomy (NCBI): domain Eukaryota; kingdom Metazoa; phylum Chordata; class Mammalia; order Rodentia; family Sciuridae; genus Sciurus; species Sciurus vulgaris. Next base: position 56,002,402 of record NC_136467.1, read on the forward strand.
CTCAGAAATTGTCCACCAAGCATTAGAGCAGATGTTCCTCCTCCATTCCCAGGTTCTGAAGGTGAGTAGAGGAGTATTACTATCCACTCAGAGGTCTTGACTGGCTTTTGGGTTAATTCAAGGAGTGATGAAGAGAAAGGAGATATTAATCTGCAGCAGAGAGGAAGGTGCTGCCCAGCACCCCAGAAGAGGGCCCACCAGGTGTGGGGGGCACATCCTAACTCCAGCAGGTTCCCTCTCCCTGGAACCACAATGGTATCTCAACCAAAATGAGTGCAGGGGCATTCCTGGTCTGGTGCACAGCAGTGAATGTGGAGAGTCACACCAGGCAAGTCTGGGAGGCTGAAGGCCACTCCAGTGCAGCCCCTTCTTGGAAGGGATCACTTGGCACCTGAAGCCAGGCCTCATGGCATGCTTTTGAAGGCAGCGGTTCCCAAACTTGTTTTGAGGGCAGGTGACCACTTTGTGATACCCCTTCAGTTGTTGATGCTAAACTTATGATAAATCAGATCACAGCTCACATCGGAGTCTAGATTCTAGTCCACACATGTATGGACTGATTTTTCAGGTGGTTTTTAAGAAAAAATAAAATAAATGAAAAAGAACTTTAAATGGAGAAGAATGATTCCACGAACTTAATTTCCCTTCCACTTTTCTGTGATTTGCTACCCGCTCTTAACACCTCCTCTCAGCACTGGGGAAATTCTGCACTCTTTGCTTTGGGAATAATTCTCCCCAAACAAGCTTGTGATACCACACCATTTGCTGGGAGCCAGTGGTTTCTGGTTTTAAAAGAGAAGTGATGGGTGAAGAAAAAACAGGGCAGGACAGGAAAATAGTTTGCACAGGTATTAACAGGATTAAATCTTAATATTGTCTAATTGTACCAGGCATTTCCTTTTAGCCTGGTTTCTTGATTCTCAAAAACACAAGGTATCTCACGCAGCTTTCCATTAAGCTGAACAACTTAAACCTGTTTCCAGGGCTCTGAATGACAGTCTGGGTTGAACTCAGTCAGATTTTTCTGAAAGTATTTAAAAGAGAGTTTAAAGAATTGTATTTAGGGCCGGGCATATAGCTCAGTTGGTAGAGTGCTCGCCTTGCAAGCATAAGATCCTAGGTTCATAATCCTCAGCACCGCAAAAAAAAAAAAAAAAGAAAAAAAAAATCATCATATTTATTCATGGCTGGCTAGCAATGAGTTGGTGACTACTGGGGTGACTTTAAGAGGCCAGAGACCATGCTCAACCCCTCAAGTCCCCTTCCATGAGGTTTCTCACATCACCTCAGATATTCCCCAAACACAGCTGACCAAGAAGTATTTCCAGAAGAGAGTAAGGCATGCTGGAAAGAGAATAGACCAGGAAGAGAGGCAAACTTAGATTCAAACATTGTCTGTTCTATCCCTTAGTAGCTGGTAATGTTAAAAAATCATTTACCTTCTCTGAAACCCAGTTTCCTCTTAATGTAAATGATGGCAACGATATGCATCAGTTTTGGTCCACATATTAAAATTGGTGATCTATGAAATCAAGGGTATGAAACAGGAGGAATTGAGTGCAGGGAAGAGGTGATTTTTAAAAAAAAAGAAAAGAAAAAAAAAAGGTTAGAACATCAAGAGGGGACAGCAAGAGATCAGCAATAACAGGATGCCACCACCTGAGGCTAGAAGGACAAAGAGGGGATGTGGGCTCACCAAAGGAGGCACCAGGGTCACCAGAAGTAAACAGCAGCTACAGGGAGAGCCAGCAGCTGCTGCCAGAGAGGCATCTGTGCTTCCTCCCGCCCCCACCTGTCCTGCAGTGGGGACAGTGGGGTCTTGCCAAAGCCTCAGTTGGCTAAGCCCCAGTCAGTGGCCCCCTGGCCAGGCCCCCTGGGAAGCATAGCTTGGGGCCTGATTCTGCCATTCAAAACTGAGGGGAGGCTAGGAATAGGAATGGGCCTGAGGGCAAATGGGCCCAGGAGCAGCCCTGAAGACCAGAAGTCCCGAGCCACGCTGGCCTCCTCCAGCCCCCTCTCCAGGTCAGGTAGCCTCTCCCTGCTGCAGACCTCTGGCACTGCCCTGGTCTCCTGGACTCTTTCAAGCTGCCATGCTACCCTGTATCTTTCTGTAAACTGATCCTGGGGCAAATAATCTGCCACTCTCTTCCTAAGTGGTGCTGCTTGAAGGCAAACACAGAGCCTCCTCTCAGAGTCCTGGGCTGTTGCGGAGCAGGGCATTTTGGGCTTTTAGGGTTAAAAGGAACAGGAGTCCCTTCAGGCCTGGTGGGGAGCCCCTGCTCTGAGTCCCAGCTTCAAAGGCCAGAATTCTAGGAGCCACGGGGAATTGGCACTTCCTACCCTTGCCCTGGGTGTCAAGGACACTGGAATCTACTGCCCACACAGCACATTCACAGGCCCTGACGAGCCTTTTCCCTGCTCTGTCCTTCTGACCATTTGCTGGGCAGTGGGTTAGGGAAGGGGAAGGGTGAGGCTGTGAACGCAGCTTACACCACAAGGGCTGCTCAACACACAATGCCAGTGGAGCCCCTCACGGTGAGGGGTGTATCTGGGGCACACCTGCATGCTTGGGCTGGAGCTGGAACCAGCTCTCCCATGCTTTGGTGTTTGAGTGTGAAAGGTCAAGGAGCCCAGAACTCAACCTGAACTCAACTTCCAGGAGAGTGTGGAGTTGTGAGGGCAGAACATACTTGGCAATTGTAACTTTCACGTATTGAGCACTGCCATCCACACTTCTGCCTCAGCCCCCACAAACGTCAGGGCGAGGCCTGGGCCTTGGGCTAATTCCTTAAAAAGCAGGGGTACAATAATGTATACTTCAAAATTGCTGAAACTAGATTTTAAATGTTCTTACCACACACAAAAATGGTAAGTTGGTGAGGTAAAGAGTATGCTAATTTACTTGATTTAGTCTTTCTACAATGTGTATACATATGTCAAAACATCACATTTGTTACCCCATAAATATATATAATTAGTATTTCTCAATTGAAAGTAAATAGAAATTTTTAATTAATTATTTTTAAATAAATTAAGATCTGAGAGGGTGGGGCTTAAGCAAAGAAGGAAGAACGGAGGGCCCAGTCCCATAGACACTCACCGGTCAGGCATGTATGAAGAATGTGACCTCACAGGGTCAGTGAAGGGGTTGGGATTGTCCATCTTGTGTCTACAGCCCCCTGGAATGAACTCCTTTAGACTGTGGGCACACCCTTGGATTGTTTAAGCTAATATTTACTGAATATGGCAGACTTTATTTTAAACATTTCCTGTATTGTCACCTTTCATCTTCCTCTGAGGCAGTAATATTTGTATCTCCATTTCACAGAAAAGGAAACAGACAACTAGCCCAGGGCCACTGCGCCAGTAAAGGGTACAGTCGGGATCCAGATGAACATGACCCAGTCTAGCCAGTCTCTGCCTCACCACCCTCTACTCCCTCCCACTCAGAAAAAATCCTAGGTGCGTGTCCAAGGCTTCATCGTGTACTTGAAGTAGTTCCTGATCCCTCAAGAGTGAGGGGACATTCTGCCAAACATCTGAAGGCACCCTCTGCATCCTCACCTAAGCCTTCCCTTCTCCTGGCTAACATTCCCATCATCCTCACTTTTCCTCTCCGGGTCCTTTGCCACCTAGCTGCCCTTTGGTGGGATCACCGTGGCCAGGAGACCCAGAACTGAAATCAATATTCCAGCTGTCTGACCTGCCCTGTGTGAGCAGAATTAGGAGATCAATTCCGTCCATCTGTATTACAAACACAACAAAGAACAGAATTAACCTCTGGGCAGTCAGATCTATCCTGCCGACACTGATGGACACATGCTCTATGAAGGAAGGAGCCCTTCTCTGCGCGGAAGGGGGAGTAAGTCATTTTAACAAAAGGTGCTCAGTGCCACCAGGAAGCAGAGAGGAGGGAATGTTCCATATCATCTCAAATGACTCCACCCAGGTGAGGTTGTGGAACTGGATCTTAGAGTGGATAAGAATCCAGCAGGAGTGCTGGAGAAGTACCTGGAACAAGCCGAGTATGGCAGTGCACACCTATAATCCCAGCAGCTCCAGAGGCTGAGGCAGGAGGATAGCAAGTTTGAGGACAGCTTCAGCAACTTAGTAAGGCCCCAAGCAACTTAGAAAGACCTTGACTTAAAATAAAAAATAAAAAGGGCTGGGGATGTAAGGTACATCTGGGTTCAATTCCTAGTACAAAAAGGAGGAGGAAGAAGAGAGGGAGAAGAGGAGGAGGGGGGAGGAGGGAGGTAATAATAATAATTAGTAGTACATGGGACAATGTGTAGAGGTTTGGAGGCATGCAGAACCTGTCACATGGTGGTTGGATCACATCTGGAGGACCCTACACATGATGCTAAGGAGGGACCTGGTAACCTGAAGGCAGAAGAGAGCCATGGGCCACTTACCAAAGCTTGATCCCTATGAACTCATATTAAGATTTTAATCAGCTAAAATTCTTGAGTCCTTTTCACCTTGTGTCATTGATCTGTTAGACCAACTTCAGAACTTTCCATTTACTCCACTTAAACGTCACACTATTAGATCCTCCCATTATTCCAATATGTCAGATCCCATTTATGGATTTATAGCATCCAATCTGTTAATTATTCCTTCCAATGCTGCATTTTCTGCCCTGTAAGCTGTTGATTACAAACATCCAAAACAGCAGTCTCAGGGCAGATCCTTGTCAGCCATCACTAGCGATTCCCTGTGACTTGCTATCAATCAGCATTCCTCAGGTTTATGTACTCAATCAGTAATGAGCTCTTCTAACTAAGAGGACCTCTAGCTCACCATTTTTCAGTTTTGTCTACAAGGAAGTCACTAGAGATTATCAGCTGTCTTGCTGAAATCCAGATGTACCATATCATTGATATCTCCCTGACCTACCAGCCCTGCAAACCCACTAGGAGAGGAGAGGCAGGGAGACTGGCATGACTTGTTTCCAGTGGACCCTGTAGCTTCACGGCACGCTGTGCTCCTCTTTCTAAGGGGCCAAAACTATTTGCTCAGTAACGTGCACTACAGCGTTATTGGTGTTCCCTTTCACACTTGTAGGTTTGTAGTTTGCAAGATCCAAAACATTCTTTGTCTCGAAAACTGGGACTTCTGCCCACTCCATTCTTTGGGGCTGTCTCACATTAGCTATGGTTTGTGAAAGATGAACAACAGCCTCTGAGCCATCTGACCTGCCACTCTGACCCTCTTCCAATCCTGTGGTGCTTCTCAGGCATCTTCTCACCAATCCTGGACTCAGCAGGGTTGTTTTTCCCTCTCCAGACTGAAGAGCATCCTTGAAAGAGAAAAGGGAAGTCAGAACTTGGCATTGTGTCATGCTCTCTCTAGTGCGCTGTATTGCACTCTAAAGAATTTGAACGTGATCTGGTAAGTAGAGAAGTCACTAAAGATTTTTGAAAAGAGGAGTGACTTGACCCTATGTTAGGTGGAAAGTTTTTTTACAGTTCTATTTCACATCATTTGTACATTTTTCTTATCAACAGCTAATGCAAGCAATTACCTATAGCTGAGAGGCAGGGAAGAGGCACTAAGGTTGAACAATTTGTCCTCAAGGTGAGGATGAAAGGGGAAACAGCCATGAGTAGGATTTGGACTCTGACAGACCTGGGTTTAAACACCAGCTTCATCACCAAGGCAGGGCACCTAACAAGCACCCGAACGCCCCAGAGCCTCAGTTTCCTCATCTATAAAGTGGGAATAATAAATGTACTCACCTCACAGGCTGGTATGAGGATGGAGATGGTGAATGCAGAGTGCCCAGCAACCACAGGCAGAGTTAGTACTCAGTGCGTGTTCCTCCCTCCAAAACCTTCATTTTTAGGGGTTGTGATTATGCAGCCATCACCTTGCAGGATTCCCAAGCTCCTCAAGGTCAAAAGACACATTCCTGGGCCAGCCTGAGCAGAGTGAGGACCCCAATCAGCTGCGGGTTGTGAGCAATAACTTTGGCAGGCCCACCAGGCCCCAACCCTGTGTGACCTGCAGGGGAGGCTGGCACCAAATTCTAGAGTCCTGATGGCTGTCCCACCCTAATTAGCACCACCTGGGTGTGTTCACTCAGACGTTCAGGGTTAATAGCTGGAAGAACCGGTTTTAAAATGCACCCTCAGGAGCTGGTCTGTGATTCTTTAGTGCAGACCAGAGCCTGGATGAGAGGCACTGGGCCCCAGAAATGGCGTGTGTCTTAAGGACCCAGCCCGAGCCCCTGCAGCTTCCTGCGTGTGTGGTCTGTCACCCCCCACATACCCGCGCCACCTCCTCTCACCTAGCCATGGGCACGCAGAGAAGGAAAATACAACATGCCTAGGGGAGGCCCAGCCTCCTTCTGTCACGTCAGTTCATCTGCTCTGACACTGGCCTCCATGCGCGGTGCCAGTCTGCCCTCTGATCCGGAAAGGGTCAGGGCAGAGCATCAGTTTCTCCCAGCTTTCAGAAGTACTTACATTTTCATGGAGCACACTGCCACCCAATTGTCCCAGTTCTTTAATTGCAACTGGCATTTCTCCATATGTATGCACTTGGATCCCATCAAGAATCCTGAACTTCCTAGCTGGGTGCAGAGGCGCACACCGGTAATCCCAGCGGCATGGGAGGCTGAGGCAGGAAGATCACAAATTCAAAGCCAGCCTCAGCAAAAGCAAGGCGCTAAGCAACTCAGTGAGGCCCTGTCTCTAAAGAAAATACAAAATAGGGCTGGGGATGTGACTCGGTGGTCAAGTGCCCCTGAGTTCAAACCCTGGTACCCTCCACCCCCCCAAAAAAGAATCCTAAACTTCCTAAACACTAGCAGCCTGTTGGGCAAGGTGCCAAGGACTTCATAGGATGACTGCAATGTGTGCCTGTGATGGGGGTCCTACTGCTGCCCCCATTTTACAGACGAGGAAACAGGTAGCTGAGAAATCAAGGGCCTTGGTCCAAGGTCACATTGCTAAGTGAGATGGGTGAGCTTGCTCTGAACTGCCACCATTTCTTCTCCTGTGATAGTAAGTCAGGGACTTAGAGACCCAACAGAGACCACACCAGACTCTGGGCACAAGGTCACTTCCTCTGGGGACCTCCACCAAGAAAAATTATCCTGGATCTCTAGTGACCAGGCTAATTTAGGCTTCTTGGACCTCTGCAGCAGGGTAGAGTCAGGGCCCCTGGGCCCCTCCTATATGTGCACATGCCACACACACACACAACACACATACAACACACACACATACACACAACACAACACATACACACAACACACACACACACACACACACACACATACTCCCCACCTGCTCCTCTTGGGTCCAGGCTACAGCAACAACCCTTGGCCACTGGAGACTCAACTCTATTTTGTAATTGTGGTGAAAAATAATTAACATGAAATTTACCATCTCAACCATTTTTTAAGCGTGCAGTTCAGCAGGATTCAGCTTAATCACATTGTAGTGTATCTAATCTCCAGAATTTTTTTTGACTTGTAAGACTGAAACTCTACATCCATTAAACCACTACTCATTCCATACCCAATCTCCAACCCCCGGCAGACCTCTGACCATCACCATTGTACTTTCTACTTCTATCAATTTGACTACTTTAGATACTTTGTACAAATGGAATTATGCAATATTTGTCTTTTGGAGACAGTCTTCTTTTATCTAGCATAATGTCTTGAAGGACCATTTATGTTGCAACATGTGACAGGATATCTCTCCTTTTCAAGGTTAAATAATATTCCATTATGTGCATATAACATATATCTGTGTCTATCCATTCATGCATCCAGGTCATTTGGGTTGCTTCCACCTATTGGCTATTTTGAACAATGCTGTTATGGATGTGATGTGCAAATATCTCTTTGAGACCTGTTTTCAATTCTTTGGATATATACCCCCAGATGGGACCACTAGACCATATGGTAGCTTTAATTTTATGAGGAACCACCATAAAGTTTTTCACAGTACTGCACCATTTTATAATCCTATCAGCAGTCCATGAGAATGCAAATTTCCCACATCCTCACCAACATTTTTCTTGATAGTGGCCATTCTAGTGACTGGAGGTGTGGAACCTTAACTCCTGAGCCTGGAGGTCTGCACAGATCCAGTGAAGCTCTGGGCAGTCCTGGCCAATGCCAAGACTGAGACTCAGGCACAAGAATTTCTGCTACATTTTTCACATGACCAAAAAAGCAAAGTGATTCTCAGTATGTTATAGCTTAGTCTTGGAGAATTCTTGAGAAATTTCTATGCGTTCAGTGAACTCCTTCCTGGATGAGCAGTGTTTTCAGTGAGTGGTGAGTGGACATTAAAGATGGCAGAATATAAGCTCCAGGTATTCAGAGACAATTGTCTTGGTCACTCTGCTTCTGCAGTGCTTAGCACATAGTAAGTGTTCAATAAACATTTGTTAAATGAAGAACAGAATAGTTTTCTAAGCCTGTGGAAAGCAGTCCCTGTGGGCTGCAGTGACCCACAGTGGTACCCATTTGGAGACTACTGGCTCCAACACTGTTGGCTCATAGACTGTTTTTCCATGGAAGGCCCACTTGTCCCTCCCTCCCTTTCTGCTGAAGCATTATATGTCTGGCTTCCAGCCACTGTGCCATGCCTGTCACTCTTTTCTTGAGAATGACTCTGGATTTTGTCATTCTGATGTGGTTGACAGGAAAGGGGTTTCAAAAGTTTAAGAAGTGAAGCCTCAGAGGGAAGTTTTGGCAAGCAGTGGATAAATTGCCAGCTTTGCTTCAGGGAGAAAAAAGAGGTATCTTTTCTCAACCCTCACAAGGGAGGTTTTTTAAGGATCTCAGCACTTCTATGTACAAACAGTAAGATCTCAGTATGCCCACCACACCACTGGACAGAAGGACACTTGAGTGAGGAATGGAGATGAGGGTTTTCAAGTAATACAGACACAACAAAATTTGTTTCCTCCAGTGCTGCATGAGAATCAGGAAACAGAGTATGCCAGCCCCCGATGTCACACTTTGACGTCACAGTCAGTGAAAAACTCAGCGAGAAAACAGTGTGCCTGGCACTGCTCCAAGTGCTTCACACATACCAACTTTTTAAATCGTCCCTTCAATCCTAAGGGAGGCGTGTGAATGTTATACCCTTCGAACAGATGGAAAACCAAGCTACTGAGAGGTGAAGTCACCTGACCACGGCCAAACAACTGACGGGGATCTGAATTCACACATGTAGTTCCAGATTTGGGCTCTTAATGGCAAACTCTACAGACTCTCTTTAGTCAGTTGTCAATTCATTTATTAATTCAACAAATATGTATAGAAAGCCTAGTAAGTGGCAAGTCCTGTCCCCAGTGGTGAACAACACACAGGTCCCGTCCTTCCTTCTAAGAGTTTTTCCTGTAACAAAGAAAAAAAGACACAGAGCGTCTTGTGTGTGAAAGTGAAGCAGGAAGTGGGAATTCCAGACTCTCCAATCTCCAAGCCAAAGTCAAATTCCCTTAGTGACCAAGAGATTCCTGATAAACTACTTCTCCAGAACCAAAATTTAATCACCTTGAGTAAAATTGCTCTAACCGAAGGTGTGTTTTAATGGCGTCTGGCCTCAGGAAGAGGATTTGGAACACCTTGAACAGGTAAGGTGAGCTGTTGATGACACTGCATTAATTTCATTTTATATTACTTAATATTAACTTATAATAATATTAGCTGGAGCCCTGAATTGGAGTTGGCTCAAAGTCACTTCTGGGTTTGCTCCTGCCTTCTCTGAGGAGACCAGTCAGGTAGGTGACTCTCTTCAATAAACCCTGGGTTTTGTTGGGGAAAACTTAAAAATGAGGATGGTAAATGCCCTGCTTGTCTCAAGCACCCCACTTTCTCAGGGAGAGGTGGAACGTGTGTCCCTGCTAGAGTTGAGGGTTCAGACCTGGGTGGATCCTGGCTCCACTGCTCATACAAGTGAATCACTTTCTATCCTTCAGTCTCCACAGCTATAAAATGGGGCTAATAAATAACACCCATGCCATCCTCATAGGTGATTGAAGGATGAAAGAGGAGCACCGAGGAATAACTAGTGCTGTGTGTGTCCAGAGGGACCCAGGGAAGTGTTAGCTATCGTTACATGCAGTGATCTTAACATTGTCGTATTATATGATACATTATATGTGAATAACTTCATCAATTTTGAAATTCACTACCTTTAAATAAATGTGCTATGAGCTCTCTGTGAGTCCTTCTCCTGCATTGCTCAGTTTAAAGCACTGTCCCATTTACCAGTGACATGGTAAATTCCATTTTGCAGGGTTTTGGAATGATGAAAATAGTATAAGATCTTCAACTTCAATTTCAAGGTCTGTCCCATAGCTCCAACTTCCTCCCTTCCACCCTAGCCTTAGCCCAGTTTGTACATTCAGAACTGGAGTACCACATCATGTTAAGTGAGATAAGCCAATCTCAAAAATCCAAAAGACAAATGATCTCACTGATAAGCAGATGATGACACATAATGGGGGGTGGGAGGGGGGCAAGAATGGAGGAAGGAGGGACTGTATAGAGGGAAAAGTGAGGTGGGAGGGGTGAGGGGAAGGAAAAAATAATGGAATGAATCAAACATCATTACTCTATGTAAATGTATGATTATGCAAATGGAATGCTGTTACTCCACGTACAAACAGAAACAACATGTATCCCATTTGTTTACAATAAAAATAAATTAAAAAAAAAACAAAACTGGAGTACCTTGTCCATCCCACTGGCCATGGCCATCAGTTCTATCATAGCCTGGCTTCCTAGAAAGAAGACATTGGTGCAAGCAATGGACTATGGGAGTGCTCCCAGAGGCGATGGGTAATGGCATGTGGGAAGCCAAATGAAGGGCAGAAGCCAAGTAAGATCTTAGCAAAGTCTCACAGAGGGCAGCTCTAGATCACTCCCTACAGGGGACGAGCAAACCTGAAGGGTCGCTGCCAGAGGAAAGGGAGCCAGGAAGTAGGAGTAATGGAAAGGCAGTCAGTAGAAGTAGGAGTGGCCTGTTTCTGCCCTTCCCACTGACCTACCTGGGGGAAGCTGTGCTTCCTGTTGCCGCAGCTGGAGATTCTGTGGGTCTGGAAGTCCTAATTCCTAGAAGGGAGGCACTTCTACAAAGGATGCAGAGTCCCATTGAACCCAATCTGTGGCAACCAGGCAGCCATTGGAAGCTCCTCATACCAGTATATCATCAGGCAAAGACAGACTTCCCTACCAGCAAGGAATAATGAACCCCGATCCAGAGGAAGAGGTCTGTCCTTGCTTACAATGGTGCTGATACCGCCCTTGACCGGTGATGAGTTCTGCTCCCTCTAATGTTGAACTTTGAACACTAGAGAAGCACGCCAAGGGAAGCATATTAAGCAGGTTTTATTTAAAGGTAATAATACAGACTTCTCCAGGCAGGGAGAAGGGGGCCATGGCTGATGTTCTAAAGTCCCAAGAAGTGAGTGCACCCTACATCTTTTATAGGTTAAGGTCTCTTTTGTTCTCCAGTTCTTTACCTTATCTCTCCTTCCTGCCTATTTTGCAGGTGAGATGTAAAAAGTGAGAAGCGGGTGGGGCAGGGGACAACCAAAGCAATTCAGCCAGGCAAAGGCCCAGGTGGCATTAATCAGCAGCTCCATGCTTACAGTCCTTGATAAGGCTGGTAAATCTGGTAATCAATGGGCTCTGGAGGTCCTTAACATTCCATTCTCCCAGGGGCAGTCTCCAACTTCCAGAGGCAGATGGCTTCAGGGCTTCATTTCCTCGATTTGACCCGATCCCCTATTTCTACACTAACTGCCTGTCCTTAATTCTGGCTTCAGTGCCAGGCAAGAGGATGTGTGCAGGGCATTCTGGGTCACTCCTTTGCCTGGTGTTAACTTCGACTAGGCCATGAAAGCAACCACAGCCATGGTAGCCAGAGACCTAGACTTCTCAAGGATGAAGACCTGGGTCTGCCCATGAGGAAGCAACCAGCGGAAGTCCGGCCAGCCTAAGGAGGGGTTGTGATGAATGTCATTTTTTCCTTCTAAGGAGCTATGGCAGGTAAAGCCTGTAAAATGCAACTAACATCCTGTTCTCCATAAATTGTGGCCAGTTCCCATTATGGAGGGTCGTGGGCCCAAAACTCACAGAGTGGTCCCAACCTGATCCCACAAGTAAAGGAATTCCCAGGTTTAAGTGAGGTCCCAGGCCCTCTGACCATGCAGGAAAAAAAGAGTCACAATGTTGGCTTTGGGAGAAAAAAACCCCATCAGACCCTGGGGTGCCGAAAATGGTAAAAAGCACTGGTGGGGGGATGCAGTGGGGGGCGCCCTGCCATTTTCTGCTATGAACTCTATTACAAATACAGTTTTGAAGTTGATTTGCTCCTGGCAAGAATGAATTCAGGTCAAAACATGGACCCAAGAGAGGAGAGCAATTCTGTTCCAATAGGACCAGAAGAACATGTACCAAGGTTGGGCACTGAGAGCTGAGCCTGTAGTGCAAAGGAGGAGGGAGGTACAATCCTGTCCTCTAGCCCATCCCATCCGGCTGGGAAAGGACAAGCCACCTGTGGACTTTCAAAACCACAACAGCACCAGCTCCCCCTCCCCCACAGCTTATTATTACAGGGCAGAAGGACATACGTGCCCCAGGAGATTAGGGACTGGTGAGGTCACTTGGAACCCAACAGGTGAAAAAACAAATAAAAATAGAGAATTGGCATTGACAAGTTCAAGGCCCAAATTATTTCTTCAAATTACACTTCCTTAAGTTTTGCTTGGGCTTGGAGTTGTTTTCAAGATGGGCAAATTTCCAAAGGTCCCAAGCTGTTTGGAGAACAAGTACATTTATGGGTTCATTCACTGCTTCTTCCTTTCAACATACATTCCTGGGACGCCTGCTGTGAACAGGCATTGTGCGCAAACAGGGCTGGTGAAAAATAGCCACCTGCCCTGCGCAGACCGAGTTTCTCCCTTTAGAAAGAAGACAACCATGACACAAATACATGCATACATAAATATGGAAATGCAAATTCTGATTATGTCTTGAAGGCAAAGTGTGACATGCTATGAGAGAATAGCAGGGTGAACTAAGTGAAATTGATTTGTTAGGCAAAATCCCTCTGAGGGGGTGCAGTGGACCACGCCTGTAATCCCAGAGGCTCAGGAGGCTGAGGAGGAGGATTTAGAGTTTGAAGCCAGCCTCAGCAATCTCTGAGGCCCTAAGCATCTCAGAGAGACCCTGTCTCTAAATAAAATATAAAAAAGGGCTGGGGATGTGGTTCAGTGACCAAGTGCCCCTGGGTTCAATCCCAGGTACCAAAACAAAAAAGAAAGAAAGAAATGAAAGAAGTGGTGTAGGAACTGAGGATTGAAAGATAAGTAGGAGTTCAGTGGTTGGGGGAAGAAGGCAGGTGTGGCATGGGGTGGCCTCCCTGAGCAGATAGAACTATCTGAGCAAAAGTCTGCAGTTGGGAAGATGGGGGCTGACAAGAAAAACCAGCCCAGCCTCAGCAAACAGGGAAACCACAGCAATCCATTTCCCTGAGGATCCAAGCAAATTTCAGCCTGTTTCTCTGTGTGTGCAGTGAGGGGGACAGGGCCCAGAATCATGATACAAACTAGTCCCCCAAACTGTCCTGGGTCAGATAGAAACAATTAACCTTTCTGATAGAAGATAAGGCACCACAGGGTCCAGGCATGCCAGGTACCTTTGGAGCTCTATGGACAGGGCCTCCTGGGGTAGGCTGTGAGAAGCCTGTTGAGTCCCCAAAATATGAGTTTGGAAACAGAAGGAGTGGGAAAGAGTCTGTGTGGAAAAGCCCATAAAATGTTCACTCTTTGGAGAGATAAAAGGAGGTTAGCTTGGGGCTGGAGATGTAGCTCAGGGGAAGAACAAGTATTTACCTTTTGTGAGGCCCTGTGTTCAATCCACAGCACCACAAAAAGAAAAGGGGTGGTTAACTTAACAGTGAGTTTTTATTTTCTGAAGGTGGAGGAGATCAGTGAGGCAAGAGAGAGGAAATGAAAATGTGAGATATGTTGAGAAGGGGGGACTTATTTTTCTACAACGAAAAGGAGTTTTCCGGCTCTTGATTGATAATATTGAATAAAACAGGCAAGGTCCTACCTCAGGAAATGAGTTAAAATTTAGTAGGGGGAAAGATATTAATTTAAATAATAATAATAATAAAAGAGTAATTTGAGAAGGAGAAGCCTGTGATGGGGCCCAGGCTAAACCAGGGCCCTGACTAAGTCAGCGTTTGAGGCCACTTTTCTGAGAAAGTGATGTTTGGATTGAAATCTAAAGAATGAGTAGAAGTTAATTAGGCAAAGGCAGTGGGGTGGGTGAGAATATTCTAGGCATTGGCAAAGCAAAGGTCCTGTGCTAGGGACCTCTGAAGAAATAGAAAAAACCTGGTGGCTGGGCACAAAGAACATGGGACTAAGGAGACACCATTCCAAGGGGTAAGGCAGGAATAAGACTTCTGAAAATTTATCGTACTCCTTCATGGAAGATAATGATCGAGGAGACTGTAGTGACCTAGACCAGGGTGGCACAAAGGGGCTGGAAAGACATATATAAGACATAAACTGGGCAGGAAAATAAATAGACTCAGTGGGGGAGATGTGAGGAATGAGGGAGAGAAAGTCAAGGTTTGGGTCTCGTGGTGAAGCCAGAATTGGGGACAGGCAGTTAGTGTAGAAATAGGGGATCGGGTCAAATCAAGGAAATGAAGCCCTGAAGCCATCTGCCTCTGGAAGTTGGAGACTGCCCCTGGAAGAATGGAATGTCAAGGACCTCCAGAGCCCATTGATTACCAGATTTACCTGCCTTTATCAAGGACTGCAAGCATGGAGCTGCTAATTAATGCCCCCTGGGCCCTTACCTGCCTGAATCACCTTGGCCTCCCCCTGCCCATGGCTTCTCACTTTATGCAAAACCAGGCCTAGTCTCCTAGGCAGGATGGAGAGATAAGGGGGGAGAGAACTGGAGAACGAAAGAGACTTTAACCAATAAAAGATGTAGGGTGTACTCACTTCCGGGGACTTTAGAACATCAGCCATGGCCCCCCCCTTTTTTCCTGCTGGGAGAAATCTGTATTATTACCTTTAAATAAAACCTGCTTAATATGCTTGCCTTGGCGTGCTTCTCTAGTGTTCAAACTTCAACATTAGAAGGGCAGAACTTGTCACTGGTTAAATGGCGTTATCAATGGTATTAATGGATGCTAAGGCCATTCATCAAATTAGGGAACCCTGAAAAAAGTCCAGGCTAAAGGGAGAGGTACTGATTTTGATTTTGGACAGTTTGCTCAGATGGAGTTTGGGCTGTCCTGAGACATCAGCAACTGGATGAACAGTCTGGAACTTCAGAGAAGTCCAGACTAGAAATATCAGGTTGGGAGTCATTCACGCAGGGTCACTGAAGTGGTGGGTATGGACGAGGCTACCTAGGGAGGTAATGGAGTATGAATGTGTGGTGGGCATCTCACAGAGATTTCGTCAGTCCAACCAGTTTGGAAAACACTGGATAAATACACTTAAACTGACTTCTTTGCTGCAGGACTTCTCAGGCTCTTTCAAAGTCTAAGAAATGGTTTTGTTTCTGGAGAGAAAGAGAAGACTAGTGAGTACTGGGACTCTTGAAAAGCAGTCAGGCGTTCAGAGATTCCTAAACATTTTTGACCACAAAACCCTTCTATCACCAGGATACCTCACTGCATTGGACAAATCTTCCTGACAATAAAATATGGTAACCAGAATACTATTTTTGTTTTCTTTTGAGGATTAAACTACCCATAATACCTTTGCATCACACATGGCCAAGTGCTGTCATGATCACTTCTAACTCAATTCCCAAAACAACTTGGTGGAGTTGATCCTTGTATCCCCATCAATGGATGGGACTGAGAACTAGACGTGTCCAATGCCCAGCATTTCCAGCCATTGAGAAGCAGACTTGGAATGAAAGCCAGGGTCAGCCAGGTCACCATCTCCCAAGTTTAATGACCTTGACTGCTCCCAAATACAAGCATATGGGGCCCTTAACAATATTATTAATTTAATAGCAACAGTGAGGCCAGTGCCTGGACACTCCGAGCCTTCATCCTGGTAGCTAAGAAGCCTGTACTCTAACCCAGGCTGCCGCAGCCTGCTTACTCTGCTACCCTGAGTCAGACCCTATGTCCACCCACAGTGGAGGCATATGGTTGTCCTCAGGGATGTCAACTTTAAAGGTCAGAGCCATAACTCAAGCATCCTGGCTTCTCTTTCATAGTCAATTATAGAGCTACATCTATAAATATATCTAAAACTGCAGGGGAAAAAATGCTATTAATTATTTTAATCTTGCATCATGTGATAAGGAAATCTGTAAATTAATTCTGCTGAAAATCTTCATCTTTTAAGTTGATAGAAACTTAGGCTGATAAGGAAGAATGAAATCATATCATATGCAGGAAAATGAATGGAACTTGAGAGCATTATGTTAAGCAAAATAAGCCAAACTCAGAAAGTCAAGGGGTGTATGTTTTCTCTCCTATGTGGAAGTAGAGAGGAAGAAGGAAACCGAAGCTGTGTGTGTGTATAGTGGGGGCGAAGCAAGAACGGTAGAGGAGAGGAGAGGGACCATGGGAGGGAGGAGAGGAGGAAAAGGGAAAATACTGGAAAATGATATTGCCTAAATTACATTGCTGTGTCATGGGCATGTACAAATACCAAACAATGAATCCCACTGTTGTGTATAATTAGAACATACCCATTAAAAAATGGAAATAAAAAATATGGAAAATTAATTAAATACTAGTCAACTACAAGAAAGCTATTAAAGTATCCTTCTGAAAAAAAAGAAATTAGACTGTTGAAATAATAAAATTCTCAGAGAGAGGTACATACACCAAGACCATCTTCTAATATGAGTACAAGCCTCCTCTTTTTGTAGAATTAAATATACTCCCAGACCCAAAGTTTATAACACGCATCCTTGATTTATTTAATTCCAATATAAATTAATCATTTTTTTCAATTCCTGGCAATGTTAAGGACATTGGAACACTTTAATTTCATTTTCCTCCATTTTTTGTGTATTGTTGTATATTTTCATTCTATATATATATATACACTAACTCTCCAGGTGTTATTTTATACAGTCAATATTAATGTAGACTTTCCCATCTATTTAGCCTTTACAAAGTTCTTCATCCTTTCTGTACTTCCTTGCTTCTACCTAAAATACTTTAATTTTTTTCCTATTGTATCTATCAACTGGTTATAAATTATAGTAGCAAGTTAGAAATGTCTTTCGCTTTCATTCTTTGATATTTTCTGTGGGTATAGAATTTTAAATTAGTGATTCTTTTTTTTTTTTTTTTTTTGCCTTTTAAACTTGTCATTTCACTGTTTCTTAGCTTCCATTTTTTGTTATTGTTGTTGTTGTTGTTGACAAATCCACCGAGTATTGTGCCTCTGTGCATAATGTCCTTTTTGTTTTTCTTTTTTGTTTTTAACCTGTTCTACTATGATGGACCTCACTGTGAATCTCCTTGTATTCACCTGCTTGGGATTTATAGCACTTCTTAAATCTGTGGCTTTATGCATATTTTCAGTTTTCAAATTCTTAGTCATTTTCTCTTCAAATATTGCTTATATAACTCTATTTCTCTTCTTTCCTTCCACATTAATGTTTAATGGGGGCTAGAGGTATAGTTCAGTGGTAGAGTGCTTGCCTAGCATGTATGAAACCCTACGTTCAATCCCCAACATACACACACACACACACAAACACAGGTAATTGCAAAACTTTACAATGAGTCTCATATACCATTTGGGCTTTTTTCTGTATTTCCTAAACTTTTTATCTTGGTATAATTGTAATGAAGTATGAGTATTTCCTTCTGACCTATGTACAAGTTCATGAATCTCCTCTTCAGTTGTGCCTAATCTGCTTCTACTGAACTCTTAATTTTAGTCTTAGATTTTCATTTGGTTTTTCTTAAAACAGATTCTACATCTATAGCCATGTGCTGCAAAATGATGTTTCAATCAACAAAAGACCATGCATGAGGCTGACCCCGTGAGATTATGATGAAGTTGAAAAAATTCCTATCACTTGGCACTTTTCCTAGAACTTTTCTATGTTTTGATATGTTTAGATACATGGATTCTAAATGGTGATATTATAATTGCCTAAAGTTTTCAATATAGTAGCATGCTGAGCATGTTTGTAGACTAGGAGCAAAAGGCTACACCATATAACCTAGGTTTGTTGTAAGGTACACATCATATAGTTTTTGTGTAAATATACAATATGACATTCACAGAAGGATGAAGTCACCTAATGATGCATTCCTCAGAAAATATCCCCATTATTAAGTGATACATGACTGTATCTTTGAATAATTACATTTTTCTCTCGGTTTTCAGTCATTTGATCCTATCACCTGATACGCCTAGTAATTCTAAAAAACAATAATGCCATGTGTGAAAAATTGCAGTGCTAATTTGAGGCTCTACATGCTGTCATCCTCCAGAATAGATTTACTATTGTTTATGGTAGGCAGCTAGCTAGCAGAATATTTCCTTCATCTAACCTGAGCTTGAAATGGTTTAGATCTGAATCTCAAACTGTGTCAGGCTATTTCCACACTAATTTTATTGCCAGTGTATAACCCTTCAAGGTTCTCAGATGGAAGACTTGGGTGTTTACTAAGACCTCTCCTCCTTGGCAAGCCTTGAATTCTAATTTTTATCTTCTTAGTCTTGTGAGACTGCAAAGAGTCATACTCAGCAGCTTAGCATCTCGATACTTTGAAATCAGCAAATGAGTTATGGGGAAAATAGTTGCAGTTGTCAAACTG
This sequence comes from Sciurus vulgaris, assembly GCF_902686455.1. NCBI lineage: Eukaryota > Metazoa > Chordata > Mammalia > Rodentia > Sciuridae > Sciurus > Sciurus vulgaris. The sequence continues at coordinate 56,021,229 of NC_136467.1, forward strand.
CTCACCTCTCTGAATTTCCCTTTTCTTTAGCACCTTGGATGCTGTCTCAATAGCTCTCTGGTGCTTTCAAGCAGATGTCTCACCTTAAAGTCTAGATTTTCTAGTTGTTCTTATAGGGGGAATTGGTCTGATTTAAGTTAATTCATCATAATTAGAAGGAGAAGTCTCCCCTTAAGAAGTTAATTGCTCTTTTTTAGATATCTTTTAGTAACTTTTGCTTTAAAACTCAGTCCCAGCTTCTAAAATGGAAAAAAAAAAAAAAAAAAAAAAACACCTCTCAGGATAACAAAAATAATTCATGCCTTAGATGGTATTATTTTTCAAGCAATATCTTATAATATCAACAATAACTAACAATGTTTGTGTGCTTACTCCGGGTCAGGTAATATCTCACACTTTAATAAAGTCTAGTGCTGTTCATCATCAGTTACCAGGGATGGGTTGTGGGTGAAAGATGGCATGCAATTCAACAAATAAAACCAAGGCCAAACTAAGATAAAAAGTAAGGCATTATCTGGGCTCTCAGATTTAAGGGAGTGCATAGGTAAAAAAGGTAATCTCCAAGCCTCAAGTCTTTTTCCAGAGAGAACTACTAGCAAAAATTAGTTGACAGGCAAAGATAGATAGCATTCTTTTCTTCCATTGTGTGCTTCCTAGTGGAGATGACAAAATGAAGGGGTAATAAGAGGATGAAGAAGAGGAAGAGAAAAGGAAACACTCAAGAACTTGTATCAATTGTTCTTGGAAATCAAGAATCAACTTTGTTTGCCTTTAGTAGATGTCAAATAATTGCAGGTTTGGGCCATACAAATAAGTTGGATGATAGGAGACAAAAAAGAAATGAAGGCGATGTGATATCAATGATCTACAACCCTGCCAAAAAGAAGTGAAGGGGAGAGACTTAGGCTATTTGCCCAGAAAACAGAAGTGCATGCCAAATACCTGGCACAGAGGATAGAACATAGCAGTCCCACTCAGCTCTCAGACACTGTGGAGTCTCACAACTCTGTGGACTCCTCTGGCCTCTGTAACAAAAAATAGGTGCTTCATTCTTGCTACTGTAGAAAATTCTATATAACACTGGGCTATTTTCACACTAGCTGTACTTTGAAGAATCTCATTTCCACCCGTTGAAGCAGGATGGGGTAGCAGAAGCATAGGTTTTAGAATAGGTCTACCTTGGTTCAAATCTTGGTCCTGATGCCTGGGTGACCTTGGGCAAATCATTTTATCTTCCTCAGCCTCAATCTCCTCATTGTGAAATGGGGATGATGATAATAGTTAACAAGAGAACATGAGATAATGCTAGTGAAGTACTTGGCAAAAAATGAAAGCAAGCATAAATTGTTGGCCAAGGCTATTATTTAACTTAATTCAGGGTCCTGTGGTGGGTAGGAAGGTCATACATGGTTCTCAGATATCAGTTCCAACATTTGAGAGGCAGCCTCATGAGTATTATGGGAGGGAAGATAAGGGTAGAAAGCATGAGAGTTTGCTTGGTTTCATGAATGTGTATAAGTTTAATCCAACAGAATGGTATTCCTAAGGCAGGTATCTAAAACTTTTTGGAGAAATGCTGCAAAATGTAGGAATATGGGAGGTCATTAGCTAGGTGTCCTGTTTTCACTCCTCCCTGGTAGGGAATTGGTTCTATTTCAAGGACATCACAGATCTCAGCCCCTACCTACCCCTTTCAGAAACACTGGGGTTGGAGGAGCGTAGGGTAATTATGCGGCAGTTGCCTCCCTAATCATGGTTAGAATGATCCTCCGTGGAGCACAGGGACCTCCTACTCATAAAAATCTCTGCCCAGTAAAATAATAAATATCAATTATCTAGCTCTTAATATGAATTGAATTAATACATGTCATTTTATCCAAGTGCATTAGCCTTTTATGCCTTACCTCTAGAATGAAAGTCTTGTGCCCTCAAGAAAGCCAAGAAACAGCAATAAGAAAAGGAGAGCTAGTAGATGGCCATCTCACGAGTCAAGAGAGCCTACCCCAGCTTCTGGTTCTCATTAGCTGTGTGGCTTTGGGTACTTTAATTTTACTTCTGTTGTGTTTAAAACCCTCATTAAATGGTCTCTAAAGCCTGCTGCAGTCCTAAAAATTGTCTCTATGACAGTGGTGTTAGCTGAGGCCAACCTGGAAATCACCACAGGAATAAAAGGCAGCCCAGCCCTGGCCTGACCCAGGACACCTGTACCTCTCTCCTGCCCTGCCCCCAGTCCACATGAAGCCCCCACCCCAGGACACGACCTCACCTGAGCCAGCCCCACTCCAGCCTCACTGTGCCTCCTCTGTTCCCTTCCTTAGCCTCTCTCTCCTACCAACCCCCACTTCCTGTCTAGTAGATTTACGATGCAGTTCAAAGAAGCACGGATGATATAACGGCTTTCCTGCTCCCTCCCTCTCCCAACTGACTTAACCTAACTGGCTCAGAGCCAAGCAGTTTTATTCTCCACAACCTCCCATATGTAAAAATACTCCAGGCCCCAGCCCTCCCGCCCGCAACATGGCGTCAGCTTCCAAACCCACTGGCCAGGCCTTCCCTCATGGGTGGGAAGGAGGCAGCCCTGGGAGGTGCTGCAGTCTAATTAAGTGTGAGGAAACAAACCATGGGCTTCAATTTTAAGCTCTGAAAATAGCAAGGGCCCAGGATTCATCTCTGTGGGCTGAGCTGTGAAATTTGTCTCTCCCCGCCTGCCCACTGGGGAGGAAAGGGTTTACCAGGCCTGCATCCTGCATCCGGAGGCCAAGGAGCTGGAGAAGCAAGCCGGAGAAGCAGGAGAGGAAGACCCAAGCCCAGGGGGATGGGACACTCTATCTCCACTTACTGTGATAAACTGGAGTAAAGTGAATCCAGGAGTTCCGGGTCCCACCAAATGTACCTCCAGGGCCCCATGTAGCTAAGAATGCTAAGCTCTGGCCAAAGCTGAGGTAAGTCTCTGGGAAGATAAAAAGCACATATCACATTGTCATGCATAATCAATCCTCTTGAGCAATAAGCAGGCTTCTAGGAGTCAACTGGACATCAAACCAGTTCAGTCAGACATTAAGCCAACTCCTGAGCATCTTCCTGTCCTCTACATCTGGATGGAGAGAGGTCAGCCTACAGAAGGAGACAGGCACCAAAACTAACTCCACAAATCAAGGGGTGAGAAGAGGGAGGGTGTGTGTGAAGTGGAAGCGGAATGTGGAAAGGGCAATCAACTTTGCCTTTGGGGTAACTCATTAGTCACTCACCCCATCCCAGCTCTTCTCACACTGGACTACCATGATCATCCACCTCCCTCACTGGACCTGGGCATGAGTCCCATGGGACCAGGCTTATAGTACCTCCTTCCATCCTGCACTCCGTGAGGGATGCCCGGTAGGCACCTAGCTGAAATGCTTTTGTTTCTTTGAGTCCTCCCCTTTGTCATAGCCAGTGCTGAGTCTGCTTTGTACCATCGTAAGATAAGTGCTTCTGATGACTTGTAGCATCAAAGGGAAGTGTATGAGGTCAAGATCAAGAACAAGCTAAAGGAGCAGTGAGAAAGCTTACCTAGGCTGCTTTTTGCAAGCATGAGGCCTGGCCAGCCACAGAGGTAATTACAGCAGAGTGACTAGAACCCCAGAGGGAGAGGACCAGGGGCTGAGGGGGGACAGGGTGGAAGTCACCTATGGCTGCCTGGGGGTCATGGAAGCTTCACAGAGGAGTAGGAATCTGCTTGGCCTTCTCCAGGTGGAGCTATCTTTCCGTTTTCTTCTGCCGTACAGTGCCAGCCACCTGGGTGCTGTGAAGAACAGAAGCTATCAGAGTACCCGGTTTACACTCCAGGGCACCTCTGTTACCTGGTCTCTTTGTTTCTGCTTCCAGAAGCCTCTTCAGGGCCCAGCGGGAGCTAACACAACCACCTTGTCTCTGCAGAGTCTGAGGCAGAATACAGGCCACACTGGGGCCATGATAATAATGCTGAGTAGTGGGTAGGGATGAATGGCTGAGGAGAATTATTTTCCTCTCAAGATCCACACTGTGGGCAACTGTCCCAGCTCCCACTGTACTTGTGGAGACACATCTCAGTGTGGCCAAACCAGAGAGTCCCCATTTGGAAGATCCCATTTTCTAACCACCCAGGCCCAACATCAATAGCAACATGGCCCCACAAGAAGCGGCAAGCCACAACTGCGGGAACTACCAGCACCAGAGTTCAAAACCAAATTCAGATACCAAGAACTCCCCTCTGGAGTGTAAAACCAAGTTCCGAAATAAGAAAAACAAAGTCTGCAGCCCAAGTTTCCTCCACAGGAGACACCCTGGGCAGGCAGCGCCCTCCTTGCAGCTGTGAGGCCTCCTCCCTCAGGCTGGCCCCTCATTGGGAACTAATGAGCCCCAGCTGTGCCAGCTTCTAGGCCTCCATGTTAACCCCTGGTTTCCCATATCACTGCCAGGAGGAAAAAAAAATGGGCTTCAGAAATCCTGTGCATTGCTGAGAGGCAGAGATCGCCCACCACAGAGTTAATGGTGTGTACCTTCCACAGCTTCCAGTAAATCCAAATGATAGTGACGGCTGCCATTTGTGGAGGGCCTCCCCTGCTTCACCCACTGGCACTACCATCTCTTCTCTCACCTCTCATCTTTGCGACAACAAAGGCAGGACAGGCTCACCCATCTTGTAAATGAGAAATTGAGGCTGTGCAGCCAGCAAGTGGAGGCAAGATTTAAATGCGCTGTTCTTTCGCCTACTCTATCGCTTATTTTGGGTAAAAATAGATTTTCAAATGTACCACTTAAAGAGATCGCCACCCTTGCATGGTCCATTTGTAGAAATTTTTAAACTTTGGATGGGAAGAATCAGGATTTCATCCCATCCAAGGGGGGCTGGCTGACATTGAACAAGTACCAGTCTCCTTGAACCTCACTCAATTTCATCAAAATGGTGCAGGGCAAAATATCTGTCTCTGTTCCTTCCTGGTCTTGTTAAAAGGCCAAATCCAGTTGTTGAAACATGGTAAACTGCAGAGGACCGTGAAGAAAGACAATGATGCTTGATGACACCGTGTAAGAACACCACAAATTCTAATTCTGGCAGGCTCAACCAGATTGTAGAAGAGTGAGTTTGGAGCCTGCTGTCCCAGAAGCCCTTCATTTCATTTGTAAGAAAGAGGCTCCAAGGCATTCTAAAGAACTGTTGTTTTTATGATTTTGGATGATCAGAAGGTTTGCTGTGGATGAATCTCAAATGCTTTATGCTAAGTGAAAGAAGCCATATGTGAAAGGCTCCACAGTGCATGTGCCCACCCTGGGGAGGAGGGTGTGAGGGCTTCCCCTTGTGTTCCCACCTTAAGGGAATCTGGGGTGGGGAGGAGCACACTATTCTGGGTGGAAGCCTCTGGCATAGTCCTAACTCTTTTCTCAGGGTCCTGGAAAGAGACACCTGGGCCATTTTTAGGTGCTCCAGGTGCACTCTAGGGAGAAAAACATGATCTAGGTCCTTGGACCTGCAGAATACTTGCAATTTATAAACAGCCCCCTGAATGCACAAGAGTCTTGTTCAACAGCTGTCTGAGCACCAGAGTGTCAATGAACAGGAACCAATGGCAGAGGGAGGTCAGCAGCTGTGAGGACAGCCTGTGAGACGTGCTACATTCCAAGTCCAGGTCTGGACCTTCTCAGCTCCTCCAAATCCATGCCATAAATCCAGCCTGGTGCAAAAGGACATAATCATTTCCTATGGCTCTTTTTAAGCCACTTAGTGGCTTAACCGACAACAAATTTGTTATCTTATGATTCCAGAGGTCAGAAGTCCAGAATGGGTCTCATTGAACTAAAATCAAGGAGGCATTGGTAGGGCTGGTCCCCTCAGAGGCTCTGGTGAGAACGCTTGTCCTTGCCTTTCCCAGTGTCTGAAGCCTTGCCCTCGTGGCTTTATGTGTGGCCTTTCCTCCATCTTCAAAGCCAGCAGTGACCCGCTGAGTCTTTCTCATGCTGCCATCTCTCTGGTTCTGAGTCCTTTTTTTTTTTCTGATTCCCCTGCTCCATTTAAGAGGCCTTGTGATGACGCTGGGCCTATCCAGATAATTTTATTTTTAATAAAAATCTGTTGATTGATCCTTAATCCTTAAAAAAAAAAAAAAAAAGCAGCTTAAGAAAACAAAAATCCTTAAACCCCTCCCACCCCACTTAATAATCTAACATATTAGTAGATCCCAGGGATCAGGACATGGTCTTTGGGGAGCTATTATTCTGTCTGCACACAAGACATTCCCAAGTAGGTGGGCATTTTTACCTTTGACCCCCAGGGATATCCAAAATTTAGTGTACTTCAGGATCACAAGAGACAATCTGGAATGGGCCCAAGGCATTGGAATTCTTAGGTTATTCCCTCATGCCTTTCTGATACACGTGATCCAAAGACCACATATGGAAAAATCTGCTTTCCCTTGTCATTGGCTAGGGTATAGTTATGGTAGTGGGACCCTGGGGAAGAGTTGGGGTAGAGGGTATAGGCCAAGAGATGGGGCAAGGAGTGAGAAAGGAAAAAGGATAAAAGAGAGAAAAGGAACTTGGGTATACATTTTAGCAAACCTAATTACAGGATCTATGATAGTGATTGAGCAATTCCATTGTATTAATCAATACAGCTAAATTTTAAGCACCTATTGTGTGCCAGGTTCCAAGTGCTGTCCATGTATCACCTCATTAATCCTCATAATGGCACAACAAGATAGAGTTATATTATTATGTCTGTTTTGCAGATAAGAAAACGAAAGCTCAGGGGGTTGGGAACAGGCAAAGCCAGCTGCCAGCCCATTGCCTGCCTTTGCCTTCTAGCTCTAACCACTAACTCTGTCATAGTACTGGCACACAGATGGCCCTCAATAACTACATTTAAATCACAAGGTGAATAGGAAGAAAGGCATCTGCATTTCCTCGTAAGACTCCTCAAGAGAGGTATTACCCGGCTGGGGAGAGGTATTATCAGTACCCCTCATGAAACAGAGAAGGCTCCCAAAGCTTGGAGAAGCTAAAGTCCCCGCCACTGCATGAAATTATGAATATGGACTATGCCTCTCATTACATCAGGGGGCCTGCAAGCTGCATATTCTCACAAAAAATTGTGTTCTTGCGCAGGGCCGACGGTGCATGCCTGTAATCCAAGCAACACCGGAGGTTGAGGCAGGAGGATCACAAGTTCAAAGCCAGCCTCAGCAACTTAGCGAGAGTCTGAGCAACTCAGCAAGCCTCTGTCTCTAAATAAAATATAAAAAAGGGCTGGGGATGTTGCTCAGTGGTTAACCACCCCTGGGTTCATTCCCTGGTACAAAAAACAGATAAATAAATAAATTGTGTTCTTGTGGTGTGTGGTGCACTTATTACTACACAAAAAGCTCACCATTATAAAGCTTGATTTGCTTTGAGCTCTATGGTTAACGAGTGACTTCTTTAAGAAGAAACTTACTGAATCAGGCCCATGCAGTGGCCACACTGCCCAGGGAAGATGTTTTTATTCCTTCAGAGGTGGAGCCAGCTCTGGGCATGGCTGGGCCTTGGGGGAGGAGGCCTGGATCCTTGCACTCAGGGAGGCACAAACATGGCAATTAAAGCCCAAACCACCCTGGTAGGTCCTCTTTAATTACATTCTTCCCCAAACACCTGGCAGGACTGCAACAGTGCCCTGGGCAGGAAGGGGTCCATCTGGGTCCTTCCTGTAGACAGCGACATCAGAGGACTCCTGTTCTCTCTTCCTGTCTCTCTGTCCCTGTCTGTATCACCTACCTCTCTCTTGCGTGTGCACTTGTTCACGTATGCGTGCGTGTACACACACACAGACACACCCCAGAGGACAGCTTCGGGCTGCTGCCATTTCCTAACCCCTTCAGACTAGCAGCAAAGTACCCTGAACTCCTGTCTGCCTCAGGCACATGTTCCAACTAGGTCCCCCCAGGTCGCTGCATCATTTCACTTCCTTGGGAACACGCTGTAGGGCTGTATGGGGGGCACCGCCTCCTCTGAAATGGACACCGTGGAGCAAGCTACTCTCTACCAACTCCCATTGCTATTCCTGTCCTCCTGGCCCCATCCCGACTCCCAGCTCCAAGTCCCCTTTTGTCTCTTTCATACTTTTCCCTTTCTCTCTTCTTTCCCCAGCCCTTAGGATGCACTTTCTATCCCAGCTCCCTCCCTAGGGTCCTGCTACCTTAAGTGTGTGGCATTGGAGGACTGAACCAGAAAGGGTGGTTACCCTTTAGGAACAGTGAATCTCTGAGCCCATATTAGACTCTGCCTCAGTTTCCCTTCTGGAGAATTAATGAATTAGCATTACTAACACCTCACTCAAAACAAGGTCTGTGGTTCTGCCCCGCATGCAGTGGTTTGCAAAGCGCGAGCTCCTTTTCTAGGCTCGGCATGAGCCCTCTGTGAAGTCTGGAGTATGCAGGCAGTGGACTTGGCAAATGGGGAAACTGACACCCAGAGTAATAGAAGTGATTCACTCTGGTACCCACAGCTCTTGGTGGCAGAGCCAGGACCAGAAATAATTCTTTTGACTATCTCTTTCCAGGACATTCGAGTCTTGGAGATCATGACGGTGATTCTCTGGTACACAGCATGGGGGAAGCAGACCCTGAGCACAGCAACTGCTGAAAGATCCTAAAGAACATCAAAGAAGGAAAGAGCAGACGAAGCTTGTCACCTGGGTACCTTTCATTCATGATTACTTCGTAATATAATTACGCTGAGGGGTTCATTAGATTATGTTCCTATATGGTAAAAACCCCCAGTTGCCCATGGAGGAGGGACCAATGAAATGGTCAATAGTGATGAGGTCTTCATGGAGGGCTTTCTCTGTTGCTCAGAGACTTCCGGGCATGCTCTCAAGTCTGCATGACCCTGCAGTGCAGGCAGCCTTGACTCCATTTCAACACCAGCAAAACAGAGGTAACTGACTCACTTATCACCACTGGGCTGGTGACCTGTAGGACCAGGTGCCAGTCAAGGTGGACCCATTCCAAGGCTGTTTCCCTGCCCACCCCTTGACATCAGCTCTCTGGAGATGTAAGCTTCTTCTGTTGTCAACACCTCTTGGCTTCTGTGGCCGGTGCCACCCTGCGCAGTAGGGCAGTGGGAAGGTATTAGTATTAGAGCTTCTCCTCTGGAGGAACCCGTTCCCTCCTTGGGAGGAGGAATCAGTGAGACCCCAGAGCTACGAAGACAGCCCTGCTCTGAAGGCTGGCAGGCTTGCCCAGAGCACCTTGGCCTAGGGCCTGGTCCAGCGCTGCCATCCCATGCCCAGCCTGGCTGTCCTCCAGCTGGTTGTGCAATCTCACCATGAATAGGCCTGGGTGTGTGGTTTGGGACCAAGGAGGCCAGACTTGTTTCCTTTGGAGTGACAGCGCCCCTTTGGAATTCTGGGAGGTGAGAGAGCCCAGCTGTGAGGTCAGGCTACTGACCCCGAGGCAGGGCGGTCCAAGTTGGTGGCGTGAGGGGAGGAGCCTGAGGCCAGACTGGATGGACAGGTTGGCAGCATGACTCTTCAGTGTGCAGAAATCACCAGGGTGCTCAGAGCTGCTTCCCTCCCTAGCAGTCACCAGGTCACCCTGACTCCACCTCCTAAGCCTCCCTCCCACCTCCATTCATCCTCACCTCCTGGTCCAGGCCTCCCTTTCCTTAGGTATGGAATATAGATTTGCAATTTTTCTTTTTCTTTTTTGGTACCAGGGATTGAACTCAGGAGTGCTCCACCAATAAGCCACAAAACCAGCCCTTTTTATATTTTATTTCAAGACAGAGTTTTGCTGAGTTGCTTAGGTCCTCACTAAGTTGCTGAGGTTGGTTTCGAACCTGTGATCTTCCTGCCTCAGCCCTTCCCAAGTTGCTGGGATTACAAGTGAGTGCCACCATGCCTGGCTGCAATTTTCTTTTTAAAAATATTAGAAGTATGAGACTGAGAAAGCTGGGATTCACATACCTTGTTGGTGGTATGATTAACCTGGAGAGCCATTTGGTCAACCTCTGTCAAAATCACTAATTGTGTATCATTTGACCAGAAATTTCACGTTTGGGCATTAATTCTACTAAGATTCTTGCACATATATGAAATATTATATGCATAAGGATACTTGTTGCAGTGTTGCCAACAATAAATGCTTGGAAACAATTCAGTGTCCAGTGTCTATCAATAGGGTCAATAGGTGTCTCCTGGCTAAATCAGTTATGGTGCATTAATAGAGTAGAATTCTATGTAACTACAGAAAAGAGCCAGGAAACTTGCTTTGTACTATCTCCTCCAAGGGAGAGAAAATCATTCAGAAAGCAAGATGGCCAATAGTATAATGTGTTTTTGTGTAACAAAGAGGGGAAAGTAAGAATCAGTGTTTTTATTACTTGAAGGTATACAGGAAGTTCTGAAAAGATACACAAGAAACTTGGGAGGAAAGAACTAGGCAGATAGGGTCAAGGATGGTGGGAAGACATTACCTGTATCTTTTTATGTTTCTTGGCTTTTGAGACATGTGAATGCATTATCTTTCAAAATATTAAAGATATAGTGCAAAGAAATGAAAATAATTTTTAAAAAATATTTTATTTTAGTTGTAGGTGGATACAATACCTCTATTTTATTTTCATGTGGTGCTAAGGATCAAACCCAGTGTCTCACACATGCTAGGGGAGTGCTCTATCACTGAGCAAGAACACCAGCCCCAAATGGAGATAATTTTGACAATAAGTTCCATAACTCAATTTCCCTAATACAATGAACATTTGTCTTTGGGAGACATATCCTAGCATGGGCACCTACTTCCTACTTGGGGGGGCTGCCCACAGGTACTTATTCGTGGGAGGAAATATCCCTCCTGGTCCCTGGTCCTTCCAGGTGGGGCTCAAACAGTAGGAAGCTCAGATTTCTCTAACTCTGGTGGCAACAGCAAGGGCCTGAGTCCTGTGGTGGGGTGCAGTGTCCAGTACACAATAATTATTTTGATTTTGATTTTTTGCCTTTTAGTATTTCTTTCCAGCCATAGTTTCACACTGGTACATATTTATATTCTTTATATCATAAATATATAGCTATAAAACAGATATTTGATATAATGTATATGAATAGTTTTCATAATTACTCTTTTAGTGGATGTGTAATATTTCTTTGTTCTGGTTAAGTACATCCTATGCTATCATATTCAAGATGTTAAAGGAAGAAGTTATGGAGACACAAATTTGCAATATTGTTATTCATTTATATAGTCAGATTCCTGTTACAGTGTAGTTATCTCATTATCTCCAGTACCAGTCTCAATATCCTTCTCCCACCTTATTCCTTACGCCCTCCCATCTCAGAAGAACAGGAGTCAAAGCCAGTCTACCTCAGCTCTTTGGAAGCTATATTTATCTGTATAAAAGTAGCACACTCCCTTTTGATAAGTTAAAATAATATACAATGTTAAAAGCTGAAAACCAAGCTCCCTTGCCTTTCTCCCCCAGTTTTACCCATTACCAAGTTTTCCAGGAATTCTAGATCACAGCCTCTCAACTTGGTGGACAAGTCACAGGCGTTGAGTTGCTGATAGCTCAGTCCTTGGGGCTCTTTAGGGTCTGTGGCTGAGAGCTGCAGGCCAGTCACCTGGAACCTGGAGGCGCAGTTTTCTCCAACTTTCTGTGGGCCATATAAACATCATCATGGTGCCTTGTTGTAAAGATAGTTCACGAATTACCATGGCTTCTCATTTCCCCAACATCTTTCGAGAATATACCTCTTAAGCGTACTTCAGGGCTTCTTTTTTTTTTGGTACTGGGGATTGAACCCAGGGTTCCTTAACCACTGCACCACATCCCCAGCCCTTTGCGAGACAGGGTCTTGCTAAGTTGCTGAGGCTGGCCTTGAACTTGAGATCCTCCAGTCTCAGTTTTCCACCACCATCCAAGAGAAGGGATTCTTCTCCCTCCAGCCCTGCATAAGTGGCCCTCTGAGCCACTTCTACTGCTCTCTTCAACAGAGATGGAAGCAGAGCTGGGCTTGGACTGTTTTCTGAGTGTATCCCTCTTCACACCCTCACCTCCAATATACTCCCTGCCCATTTCCACCATCCAGGCACCAAAGGAACCAAAAAATGTTCCCGTGGCTGCCTTCCTCCTCCTCCTTACCATGGGGGGCTGTGTGTATGCAGGTGTCTGGTGGGTGGTGGCTATGAATCCCACTTCCCTCTACCTTTGGTCCTGTGTTGTGCTCGTGGTGCGGTAACTTGGTCATTGTGTCAGAGTAGCCTTCACTGACTGCGAGTTTCACTCTCAACTATTTGAATGTTTGCAAAATCAAACTCCCAAAGCGTCTTAGACATCAGTCCATATTTTTGTTTTAAACAAGATGCTGAAGCAGGGACGCTCAGCGAGATTTGGTTCTTTACTCCACAGTCTCGTGGAGGGCAGGGCCTGGGTCGGGGTTCTCTCTGTGCTGTCAGAGGTCCAACCACTGCCACACCTGAGACTGACTGACAAACTGCTCCCAGAGTTAACTTAAGGTTTTTGGTTGCATTTTTACATGGCTTTGGAGAACTTTGAGACTCTTATGACCAGGGGCACTAGATTTTCACCTTTACTCTTTTGAGAGACAGAAAAAAAATTTAGAGACAATCTCAAGGGGAATACCCTTTCCCAGTTGGCAGTGGTATTAGAAGATGTTTTACCTTTGTAGTAACTGCAAAAACCTGACTAAAGCACAAATGTCCACCAATACAGAACCCATCCCAAGAGCCAACCCTCAACTCTCTTTCACTTCTCTGATCTAAAGCCTATCATGTTGCTTGGGACCTTTAAACCAGAATTCTGGGGGTTACTGTAAGTGCAGTCATTTTAACAATGTGTGTATTAAGAAGCACGATCAAGGCTCCTAAGAATAGTTTACAGTAGGGTGGAGTTCCTCCTAATCTAAGGAGGAGGCACTGCATGTACACACAAAGGAAAAATTTACGCTGCTGCCATCAGAAACCTGAAGCACTGTGCTTGCCTTTCGACGCGCAGGAGGGCCTGTCGATGACTGACGCTCATTTGCTGGACTCGCCTGAGGAGGACCTCATTAGGGTCAGACTGCTGGCAGGTTAAAACCTCTGGCAGTTGGTGAAGGCAGTCTAATTCTTGCCTCCTCTGGGGCCACATGACTCAGTATACACGGAAAGCGGCCACTGGTAAACATGAAGAACTCCATAAACCTGCATTTATTAAATTGTCTGGTTGTCTGTGGAGGTCAAAAATAGGCCAGAAGCCAGGCACGATGGTGCATGCCAGTAATCCTAGTGATTCGGGAGGTTGAGGCAGGAAGATCACAAGTTCCAGACCAGCCTCAGCAACTTAGTGAGGCCCTCAGCAACTTAGCAAGACCTTCTCTGCAGCCTGTGAGGCAATCCGTGGGAAGACCTTGAGATAAACTCAACCATGCATTCCTAGGGTTAAAAAAGAGGGTGGCAAAAAGACTTCTTGGAGTAAGACAAGACAAGAGTGTCGTTGATGCTTTATTTACATGCGTCACCATCTCTTTTACAAACTAGATTACAGTTTTAAATGGAATACACAAGGCAATATCTACAAACACCAAGGAAATTAAGTACTGCATCTCCATGTCATTTGGAAAGGGGAAGATTCCCAAATCAAACTGGTTTTGATCCTTGAGAAGAAAGTCTGCAGAGTTAAGTCATGGCAACATATGGTTAGACAAAATCCTCAGTAAGAATGCGATGTGATAGTGTTCGCTTTGAAATAAAGGATGAGGTGCTTCAAACCAAAGGATGAACTACTCGATTCTTAGGTGTTTGAGTATGGCCATGCACCATAGTTAACTCTAGTTTGTATAGGGTATGAGCAAGAAATTGAAACAGAGAAGACAGTTTTACAGATACTGTATACAGATTTTTTTCCATTCATGCAACTTTTTTTTTCTTAAAAAAAAAGTTAAACATGTGAAGCCAAAATGCACAATACATTTTTTTTTTAAATATTCACTAATTTTTCTGGTCCTCCTTCACATCTGTTTACATTTCCTGCATACATAATGTGCTAGGACAAGTATACAAGAGAAGACTGATTGCCAGGCAATGAGATAATTTAGAGAAAAAGTGATCAGACACACAGTTTTTTTTTTGTTTTTTTTTTTTCTTCTCTTTTAAAAAGCAGTCACACAAGTATCTCTGGAGTGTGGCAGAGGCCTTGCCATCATTCATTCATCAAAGAAAAACACATTAGAATAAAACTAAATGAGGAAAATATTTCATTCAACCTACAAAATATGTTACCCACTTAAGAATTAGATCAAATATAACCTACTCTTTTCAGTTACTTGGGCCTTTAAGATGGACATGACTCCACAAGAATTTCATTCTCCCCTCGTGCCCCGCCTCCACCAGGCTCCAGAAGGGGCTGGCTTTTTCATACCTCTTTACCAGTGATTGCATTTCTACCAAAAAAATTTGGTTTTCTTAATTAAAAAAAAAAAAAAAAAATCACATTATGTCTAATTTTATGGTATTTCCCAAATACAGGAAGAAAAAAGAAAAATCAGAGTTCAGGTCTGTCAAGAATTTTCTTTTCCATTTGAGAGAGAAAGGGTAACAATTGTATTTCCCCTTGTCAGCCCTTGGCGCCAGCATGTGGATACGAGGACTTGCTCTTTGACTGCTTTAGTCTTGATGGTCTTTTCCAAGAGAATTAAACGTTCCTTATTCTCTAAATGGATGGAGTTCATTAGGTAGAGGCAAAGTCTGTCCCTAAGATCCTTAAGCTGAGTACAAGTTTGGAAGCCACCTGAAGTCACACCCTGAGATGGGGCAAACCTGTCCTGAGTAGTAAGCTACAATGTCCTCTCCTCAGGGCGGGGAAGTGAAACACATGATGCTAAAAATCAACACAGAAAATAAGATCCACCTTTGTAGTCACGTGTGTGCATGGTCCTCCTAGTACCAGGAGAGACAGACTCCTGAAAAAAATTGCTTGAATGTGTTCAGCATTCGTTACGTTGCAGAGGATTCAATTAAAGGAAACCAGCCTCAGATGCATTCACAGTTAAGGGGGTGTGCTGAACCCAGCGGTCAGTCCTCCCGCCGGGATAGTGAAGGCTTGCAATAAAGCTCTTTTCTAGCTTTGGTACAGGTATCAAGGTCTGGAGCCCCAAGAGAACCCCAGAGTGCATGTCAACGCTAGGTTCACTGCTTTCGAACTTCTCATCACAAAGCGGGCAGCTCAGGGAGAGGCAGAGGGCCAACCTGCATGGCTTGCTCTTATAGGACTCAAACATTACAGCCCCTGGCCCAGGCTGCTAAGTAATCCGGTAAGGTGCCCCAGATCAGAACATTTGTTGTCAGGGATACAAGATACTCGAATGCAATGTGGTGATCACTAGTTGGCCCATCCTGAAAGGGTCCTGATATAAAGGACAGAGGGTTCAGGCCACACCTCTGCCCAGTCTGACCACCACAGACCCTGGCTAGTCTAAGGGACCTTGGACTGAGTTCAGGTGCGGGTGCAGGGAGTCTGGGCAAGGCTCTCCGGGCCTGGGAAGTTTCATGGTGCTGATGCTGCCTTTGACCAGGCTCTGGTCTCAGCTCTCCACAATGCTCTATGTGTAGATGCTGTTTGAATTATTTAAAACACAAAACAAAATCAAAGGATTCCCCCTCCATTTTCCTGACCTGTTCTGTAGCTGCCCTGTGTCCTCATGCCACTCTGTCTCTCCCTCAGCTGTTTCACATTAAATTATAATCGGGTTCTAGGACATTTTGTAAGACACTGTGCCTGAAATCCAATAAACATTGGAAAAGAAGAGAATAAATGAGATGCCACATGTCTGAAAGGAATTCAACATTTTCAAGCAGGAACACACTGGAGAGTTGCCTTTCTTACTCTGGGCACAGCTGCCTGGGTCCATAAAACTGCACAGGTAAGTACCTGAGTTGTGAGCTCAGGAGAGAAATTCTCAGGGCCCTCACACTGGAAGCACTGGGGATCCTCCCTTGTATCTGATCTCTCTGCACACCCCTTCCCCTGCTTCCCTCCCAGCTGCTACCACTGCCTCTGCAGTGCATCCCCACCCAGGCACCTAGGGAGCCAGAGAGGCATCCCTCTTTGCCCATGTCGGACAGTTCTTGCGTACATCAGACTACTAAAGAACGGAGGAAGTAGCTAGCATTATTAAAAAGGAATATAGTAGGCAAGTCCGGCTCACTGACAAGCAGACCACGTGAATAGGATACATATTTTAAAAAATCATACATACTTTTAAAATGAAGATTATAAACATGTAGCAGTTCAGAAAAGGCAATATGCTATAGGTCTACTATAACCACAATTGCACGACAATTTACAGATTCAGTAAAAGACAGGGTGAAATCGACAGGGCCATCGCTCAAACGGGACAATCCAAGCGAGGCAGGAGAGACGTGTGACAATACTAAATGGAACTCTCATTATGCTAGGAGCTGTGCTCACCACCAAAATCCCTCACCCCTGCCCCAGAGGAGTTACAAAGCAAAGGTGCACAAAGGGTCCCTGGAGGTGGTGGTGGGTGTGGGGGTTAGGTGGCATGTCTGTGTCGCTGCTCACTGCCACGGTGCAAGCATCAAGGGGAAATCAAGCAGGGAGGTCTGTGCTGAAATACTAGCCTGTATTCCTAACGCCCATGCACAAGGTTCCATTTTTGTACTGTACATAAAATATATTTATACATTTATATGCCTAATGCTTTTTATGCAAAGAAAAGTCTTCATATATCACTTTGGAAAAGTATGTATATGCTGTGCTAATCAGAGCGTCGTCACACCAGTTTCATAGGTACCAAAGGTGTTCCCAACTATTATGTCTACCAAAGGGGGCAACAAATATATCACACTTTCCAGGTTAAACAGAAAGCACCTATACAGCACCATAACTTTTTGAAAACAAAACAAAATGAAATCGATAGAAGCAGGAAAGTTAAAAAAAAAAAAAAAGAAAAAAGAAAAGTCAAAACTGCCCTATCTTGTACTTCCATGTGTCACTCGTACAATTATAACCTAAGCTTATAAAAAAAATCAGTTTGTATACTATTGCCTTTCACTCATACACTTCTAGAAGATCAGATTATACATAGCAAGGTTGAAAATAATCAAGGATGTGTATTTCAAAAACAGTGAAGTCAGACCTGCCTTTAGCATTGACTTGGTTTGTCCTCTTCACACATTTCTCACTGCAAGCTTAATGCTCACCTGTACGTTCATTTCTTTTGCAAAGCAAAACAGGACACTTTTTTCTCTTTAAACTAAATCCTTTAGTGGCTTTTGGCAATGAGTGGACAGTGGGGGCGACTTCTTTCCTGAAAAGATCTAGTTTCTCACTGACAGGCCAACACCATCCACTGCATTAGCTGAGGAGACCACAGGCCCTACTGACCTGCAGCTGCAGAGCAGGCACTGGGAGTCTCGTCCACAGACCACCCTGACTCAGAACTGGAAACATACTGGGTCAGATGCGCGCTGCACTCGGTCCGCCTATGCGTGTTCCGTCCTGGGCGGGTGCGCACAGCCAACAATTGTGCCATTGTTCAGTTTTTAGAAAAGGGTAATTTTCTACTAAACAAAAGAAGAAAGAAAATCCCCTTCTAGTTTATGTAATGTGTTAGTTTATGGAGTTCCATGGGCTCAAGAGCTTGTGATGCCCGAAGCCAGAATGGTAACTGGTACGACATTTTCCTTCTGTTTTAAAATTTGCCAGGGGAAGGACGGTTAACATCTTAACAGAAAAATACTGCAAGCTAATGCGTGTGGAAAACTCAAAAAGGTCAAAGGAAAACACACACAAAACGACACTTAAAACATCCCATAAACCATCGCGCTATTAAAACACCACGGAATTGCCAGTGGGGGCTCACGGTGTGCTCTGAAGGAGAGTGGGTGCTGACAGGGGCTGTCCTCTGCTGGCAGGTGGCTCGCCACCCCGGATGAGGAAGATTTTGCATACTTTATAGAGTTCAGTTCCAAGGGTAAGTGCTTCACCCGGGTAAGGGGCCATTAACAGTCTCTGCTGGGTTAGGAAAATGGCGCGGAATTCACAAAGGTGTTAAGCTGTAAACGGTATCACTGTCCACTTGCTGAGAGCAGATTTGGCAAAGGGTTTTCTCTGTAGGTCTTGTGTCAGTTTGAGGGTCTAAAAGAGGAGAAAAGAAGATCACACATCATTAAGGACTTTAAATAGCAAGAATGGGCACCTGGTCTCCTCATCCCACCCAGGGCGCACCAGTAAAGCATTTCCAGGATAAGGCAGGACAATGACTTACCTTATTTCTTATTTTGTCCTAATAATAAAGTGCTCTGAAGTTGAAAGCCTCAAAGGAAATGGAGTCATTAGCTTTGGGAAGTTAACAAAGACAGGGCACATTAGGGGTGCTTTAGTCTGTTAAGTTAGGGACGTCTAGGGTGCAAATGAGGTTTTGTTCCAGACTTTTGGACTGAGAGGTTTCCTGGGGACATGGAACTTTCATGCCCAAACCAGGTAAGCTGGTCACCAAAGTAGACCAGCTATGCTTCTCTGGTTCTTCCCCACCATCCAGGCAGCCTGAGTGAACTTGCTGGACACCCTTTCCCTTAACACCCTGATGACATGACTACATTCTGCAAAGGCTCAGAAAGTCTGCATTACAGGGTGTGGGTAATCTTGACTTCCCCACCATAAGAACAGCAAGTCATCTCTAAGTAGGCTATCTTAGGAATTTGACTTTTACATTAAAAAACTTATATAACAAAAAAATTATTTAATATGCACGGAGCCAAACATATCTCCCACAAAACATCCCTTTAACAAATAACAACATAACTATTATTATTTTGTCTCCAACAGTCTTCAAAGGAAAGGCATAGTGAAGGTACTCCTAGATCACCTGAATTTAGAAAAGTCCTTTCAGACTTCTGGTGACCACTGAGCCCAGAAAGGTTAAGAGAATTAATCAGGGGAAAAAAAAAGAGACTCGGTACTCAGATGTAGTTTAAGAAACTGATGTGACAGGGCTCAAGACAAAGGATCTTTTGTTTACAGAGACAGTATTGGCTGTCAGGGTGGTAAAAGGGAAAAAAAGCTCAAGGCCAAGAACTGGACAGGAAGGTAGGAGTGAGGCACCATGAACTGAGACCATGTGACTAAGTAATGAAAATACATCAGAAAACACGCACACCACATTATACAGCTGCCTCCCCCACCAGGAGACACCATACATCCACTTGGAATTTCCAAGTGTGCTTGTGACTTCAATTTCCTCTATGACTCTATGGTTGCTGTCAATCTTATCTTTCATTCCAACATTTGCAAAAACAGCAGGACCTAGTATTCAGAAGACTACACAACTATGGTCACAATTACCTTTGCTATAGTTCCAAAGAGCAGTTAGGTCGTTTCATTGGAGACAGAGACAATCAAGCAGGAAAAGAAAGGCTTCTTCTTTCCATTAATTCCTACTTTTTGTTTTCCTGGCCAGCAGTTTTTGGGGAAGAATTCTCTGCTTTGTTAAGTGACTACACAATATTACTTTGGTCTATAAAATAATGGGTTATTAATTTCAGAGGGAGAAAAAGCTAAAGTAAATCCCAGATCAGTATCTGTGAGGAATCGGGCCTGTTAGAGCTGGTGCTATTCTAAGTGCACGATTAGATAGGGGCTCACAGATAAAGTCCTTTGAAGGAGATATGTTTTCTTTCCTTCACAATAACACTTGATAGATCACAGTCTAACATCACTATGCAATTAGTCATCAGGGGCTATGGTCCCCAAGTCCCAATCCTGACTTTCTGTAAGTGCCAAGGGAGAAGTGGCAAGGTATTACCTAATTCAGACCCCCCTCCCTAGTTCCCTTTGGTGTTAATTATTCTGCTGCAGAAACTAATGCAGAATGGGAAGGTGACACTTCATTCCCCTAGTACGGAGGCAGAGCACGTAGTCTGCTGTGGTCCTGGGGCAGGCCAATGTGAGGGGAAAGGAGACAGGGGGTGCCCAGGCAACCTGACATGACATCACTGTAGGCAGGATAGGCCCATCAGCCCTGAAATCAGGGCAGAGGCCCATCTGGGGCAGTCCAAAGCAATACCAACAACAATCCCCAGGCCACATGCCCATTCCCTCGGCAAAGGCCCAGAATCTTCTGGGAGTGTCATCATTAAAAAGGAGATGCACTAGTCATCACTTTCTCTTTCTGCAGAACGGGTGGGGCCACCTGTGATGCTATGTCACAGGCTTCCTCTAGGGTTTCAGGTGATGCCCCCCCAGGGATCCTGTGCAGGAAGCCAACTCTGCATCTGCAGGCCAGGCCAGGAGGGGAGGGCCTATTAAAGAGGCAGCTCCTATAGAGGACACATCTAATGGTGAAACCCTCACTCCACACAACTGAAAAGTCACAGTTTTTTCTCTGTGACAGAAGGAAAAGGGACTGTAAAACATTGTGAAAACATAAAGGAACGAGGTAAATGTCAAACAGAAATATAATCATCCTTCCAAGAGGAACATCAGGATTACCACTCACAACAAAGACCTGAGTTATAAAAATCATCCTACAGAAAGCAGCAACTCTGCTTAGACTTCTAATGGCTTTTCTGCAACTCACTGTGTGTTTACTGGACTTAGTCAAGGACCAAAAGAGAGTGGGGAAGAGCAGTCAGTAATGGAACCAGCCACCAAGCAGGGAGTTCAATGAGACTCGGCTTGGGTGAAGATGACATTTAAAGTATGGCCTTTTAGGTTTACGTGTGTGTCCTGATGCCCTTCTAGTTAAAAAACATACCCGATTAAGGAAAAGTTTTGAAAGGAAAAGGTAGCAGACAGCTGACAGAATTATAGCTGTTACTTTGCAGTCACTAGGCAATATGCCAATTAACAATAAGTGTGGAAACGTTGCCCTGTCTCATAGGTGACTTTCATTAAGAGGTAGACAATATCCCCTTACTCCTCCCTGTTCAATAACTATGACATGGGGCTGAGGATGCAAGGAAAATGAAATGAGGAGACCAAATAAATGATGAGGCCCATTCTAAAAATATCTGTGGATGCTGTCATCTGGTCTCTGGTGAGAGGTAGTCCCTCTGTAATTCCAGCATCTGCAGGGAAGGCAAGCTTCTGCCTAATTATCACCAAGTCACATGATATTGAGAGAGAGAAACACCTCCAAAACCCACACCAAACATAACCCCAATCAACCTTATCTGGGAATGGAACATAACTGCCCACTCCCCATCCTCCCATAGCTTAATTCCGCTGTGAAAAACAAGCATTTGTTAGTAGGGTTTTGAACTCCTTGGCAGTGAAGGGATGAACACCTGATACTAAACATGACAGAAGGAAAAAGAAATAAGGATGAAGCCCTCACATCCTCACATACATGAAGGTTATCAATCATCTTCCTCACTAGGACTAAAAGAAGATGGAGGAAAGTCTGCCTGAAAAGCAAAATTAAAGTGAAACAGCACTCTCTTCACTTTAAAAGACAAGGACAATTTAAGCCAAACCCACAACTCCCAGGGCAAGCTGGGGCTAAAAATGGAAGATTCAGGTTAGAAAAGGAACGGATTCCTCAATCTGGGTAGCCTCTGGAGTTCAAAGAACGAGTTTGACCGTTTCGTTCCAGTATGGAGCAAAGAAATGCCTGCCTGCCTTACTCCCAGAAAGACTGAGTGACACCAATTCATCAGGAGCCACAGTCATTTGCCAGCATCCAGCAAGGCCTTTAGAGCTGGTATCACCCTGGGAGAAAAAAACCAACATTTTTATGGGTCTAATTTTGAAACACCAATATGGCAGCAGTTCCTGTGGGGTTCATCTCCACAGACAAAACCCTACGCAACTCAGGAAAACATGCCAACACTTTGGCTTGGTCATTTTTCATTATCTTCTTCTAGGTTGGACTGGTGATAAAGAGGAGTCTGGGACACTGATGGAAACCAGCCTGGTCTTCAGCTATGGCAGGAGCCCAGCTGATGCAAGTCCAGCCCTGAGCCTACAATGCTGGCCACACAGAGTCATCTCCTATGACTGCCAAAGAGGAGGGTCCAGGAGGTGCAGGTCTATAAAAATCCATTTTGGCAAATGCTGTCAACTTGCCATTTGAGGCACTGAATAGTTTATGAGGGAAACAGAGCAGGTAAAGAAGTTTCAGCCAGGCCAGAGGCCAGGTTGGTATTCAGTTGAGAAGCCCCCCCAAAAGGAAAGATGGATTTCCTGGAAACCTGTCTCCTGGGCTCTAATGGGCAAGTAAACACAAAGGTGAGAATGTTATAGGGAAGCTTAGAAGCTTTTAATGGCAAAGGTGACTTCAGGATGATATGGAGAGACACCTGACTACTACACTACTTACCAACCCACCCACCCACCCCAGGACTCTTGAGAGCCTTTGTCTCTGGGTCAGCCTGACCTAGCATGGACAACCTTCCAGTCAGCCCTTGTGCTGTGCTGACAAAATGGGGGAAATGAGCAGGGACCATCCTAGCACATCACAGGTGAAGGACAGAGAGCTGCACAGAGAGGCGCTGGCTTTTCTGTTGCTTAAACTCTAGGAATTACTGGTGGCCAAACCAAGTTTATCATGAATGGCCTATCTGCATAAGTCCATTAGGGAACGGACTGTGTTCATCAATATGATGTGATTTACTGTCAACAGAGACATCACAAGAGATTTCATATCTTCTTAAGATATTTAGATTTTTCAAACTACATAGAATAGTATGTAATTTGGGATTACAGTTTTGTTAAGAACCATTTCTAAGGCAAAAAGCCCTAAGGGGCATTTGGATCCTCTCTGGCTAATTAATCTTAATTATGATATCCAGCAATTTTAGCTGGCAAAGACCTGTGGGATTGAGTTCCACTGTCCTCATTCACATTACTTTCCAATACCACCAAGAACAAACCCTCTGCTTGTCTGATGAGTTGGGTTCAGTGACACTTTGCTGGCTGCTCTTCTCCCCACCGAGTGAATCACCTGTACCTTCAGAAGCTCCTCCAGCCCCACCCTCTCTGGGCTGTCCTTTAATGAACTCCTACGCCTCTCACCTGGCACCTGATAGTTTAGTGACTGGGATGGTTACTTCTTTGTAGACTAGGAGCTCCTTGAAAGCAGGGTGAAGTCTTCAAATCAACTCACTTGGGGAGCACCTGTACTTTAAGGGTAAGTCTCAGACATGGAATCTGCCCTCAAGAAGCTTACATTCCAGTGAGGGAAGCACAATGCCCTTGATGTCCCAAACACCTGGAAAGCTAACAGCATAAAATAGGTGCATGATAAATGTTGGCTGAATAAATGAAAAGAGCTGTTCCTCTGGAAAAGCCCTCTCTTCCTCTCTGCCAATTCAAATGCTAAGCCTCTTCTCATCACTACTGCTTCCATGACACACTCATATCTGCCAGGAATGAGTCTTGCTGGAGCCCAGGCAGCACCTTTCACTCATGGGACAGGAGTGAATATTAGTAATGCTTTGTTGGGAGAGAATGATTTCCAATTAAGTTTCTAAAATTTCTATTTAAGATGAAATCAATACCAGGCACAATTTTACCATTCAACCAATTCTCAAGTATTTAATAAAGAATTCGCCACCTTTCATTCTTTCTGCACATCCCACCATACACATCCTTTATCACTGGTCCCCAAATAAATCTCAAGTTGTCATCATTGATAAAATGATTTACCATTTAAAGAATGAAAGGGAACTGTAGTTCAGAAGGAAATGCTTACTGTCACAAGTCATGACCTGGATATTTTTCTCTGGGTATGACACTGTCTTGTGTGGCTCTTCCCTGTGCTTACTGGGGTGTGTGGGGTCAGGGGCTACTGATGGAGTGTGGATTGCCCTAGATCTCCTGAGGGTGGGTAAAGTGAAGGTACGGTGAGTCAAAGGTCCACCTAAGGGTCCAGCTACCCAGTAGGGAAGATGGGATTCCCAAGGTCCTCTTTTCCTACTTGAGATACATGGGGGTTTGGAGAAACAATCTAGCTTTTTCCAAGTAATTCTGAAATTAAAAACAAAAAATCAGCTTTTTGAGCTTCACAAATAACTCAAAGTTCTTATCTACCTGTAAGGTGTACCAGGACATGCAGGCAACACAGATGGTGGCCAAAAAGCAAACATTACACTGGCACAACAGAGGAAGGAAACCAAGAGGGAACTGAAAGGAGGGACTCAAGGGTGGCCTGGAGATTGAGAGAGATAAAGGATTGCCCTGGGTCAGTGGCCAGGGCCAGGTGTGTGGATTCCAGGAGCAAGGTTGGTCTGGGCTTGTGCGGCTCACACCTGGCTGCTTGGTTTGCACCTGCACCAGTACATATAGGGGTCTCTGCTCCAGTCAGCAGGGCAGCCTTGACTTGACAGGCAGGGAGTCTTCAGCTTGAGGCAGTCAGACAGCAGACAGCACGTTCAGTTAAGCCCAGGGGTTGACCCTCACTACTTACAACTACAACGGGCTGGACTACTTTCTAGTCATTTCTGAACATATAAATGACCAATGGATGATCCAGTAAACTGCAGTGGCATGAACACAAATGGAGGGTCAGTGGAAATTAATTTAGAATTCTGACCTTTGAACCCTTAACACTCCTACCCGTGGGTCTCCTCTTCCTGGTCACAAATTTCCCCGAAGGAACCAAGTCAAAAACTCCACACAGACATGAATACTTAAGAAGAATCTTATGGCCAAGACCTTTTCATCAGAGAGAAAGAGGAGAGGGAAGGAGAGGGAAAGAGAGGACGTGCTGACAGGCAAACCTTCAATCAGACCAGGACTAGTAATTAAAGTTTACCCTTCAGAAACCTGGAATTATGGAGACTTCGTGACTAAGCGATTCCCATTCTTGAATAAATGAATGTCATGGATTTTTAGCAAAAAAGAGGTTATTTAGAAAGAAGAAACTCTAGAATTACAGAGTAAGGTCCACATCTATTGCTAGGGGAGAAAGAAACAAAAGCAGATCAAACCTCAGATTGTTGGCCCCAGCTGGGCCTCAAGGGACAGCACACTTCAGTCTGGGGCCTGGGCACTATTTCTTCAGAGGAAACATCTAGAAACATCTGGGGCCTTGTGTCTCGTGGGTTCACCCAAGTCAGAGCTGGACAAGATCTTAAGGGGACTGGGACTGTATTTCCCGGTGCCCAAGTTGTGGCTTAAGAGATAAACCAGCAGCAGCTCTTGGGATCTGCAAGTTCAGATCACTGCCAGCAGGATGTCTTTATGTGGCCCTTTCTGCTTACAGAAAAGCCCTAGGAGGTTTTCATTTCTGAGTGTCCTGGTAGGGGAGAGCAAAAATCAGAGGTCCAGGTTTTTCCCAACAGGGGAGAGGCTCGAGAGAGGCAGATGAAGCTTTTCCTTCAGGGGCCTGTGACTAGTCCGTGCAGAGTCCAATAGGCCCCCTACAGAGAGCTGAAGCCAAGCAGCCAGGCTGCTCAAGAAATCCTTTAAAGATGCTAATGGCCACTTTGGTACCACACATAGCCTCATCATCCCAACTGTGGCAGAAGTTCCCTTTTAAAGTGGAAAACACCAGCCTTGCTAGGGTACCCAGACTGGTAGGCAGGTCTTCTGGGGGACACCAACATCAGAAATTAAAAAAAAAAAGTTCACCCAACAAGCACATGCTCTTTAATGAGAAGAAACCTGATTGATTCTAGTTCACTGTGGAAAATAGTCATTCTTTGTACCAATAGTAAGATGGCTACTTCCTAGATTTTGTTAATTTCTGGAACCTTTTAAAAATCTCAAACATTAAGTGACTTTAAAAAGATGCTAAAAGACAGCAGCCCATATAAAGGACACTTGCAAGAGCTAGCCCTGTGCAGGAAGGTTAAATTTTAATCTGGTTTTATAGAAAAGCAAACTGAGACTCAAGAGAGACCAGGGACCTGGCTCAATGTCAGAAAGCCATGAAGATGGCAGCCTTCTGATATGAGCCCCACAGGTCCTCTGCTGTTCCACAGGACTTGCTCCACTCCAAGGGACCTGCAGGGGAGGCCTTTTTAATCTGCAGTTCTTCTCAGAGCAGAGCCCCAGGGACAGCGTGCTGAAGGGGGCAGCTGGCTCAGATCCAAAGATGATGAACTGGCTGGCTCTGCAAACCAAACATGAACCAAAGCAAGGGTCCAGCTGGACTTTTAACAGAAACTGGCATCTGGATTCAATCTGAACTCTGACCTATTTGTATGGAGCTCCTGAAGTCACAGGGTCTACATTTTTATGCCTCAAAGACACGGAAAATACCACTTGATGACAGAACGGGGCCCTTTAACAGGGCTGTGCAGGAAACAACCATGAGAGGGTTCCAAGTCACATGGGTCCTTTGCTCCACTCCTCATTGGTAAGGTAGTCTTTTAGTCTAGGACAAATGGTCACCATCACTGCCACCATCTTCCCATCCAGCTCATGCGTCACTTGAAGGGGAGACCCTATTTGATTCATCTTTATCCCCTATGCCCAGCAGATACTCAAATAAATTTCACTGAATGAATTCAGGCTTTCTTGAGCATTTTCGCCAACAGGGAGGCCACCACATCGCCAGGCAGCTGGCTCATCACAGGTGGAACCTATTCCAAGGCTGGGAAATGCCTGACAAGGGCAGAGAAGAAACTCAATGGGAACAGGAGGAAAAGGGCAAAGAAGTGTCTTTACCAACTGATTTCTCTCATCTCTGTACAGAGCAGTAAGCCTGAGGGGATCACAGGTGGGCCCGGGAAGATGTCATCTACAGAAAATGTTCCTTACAAAATGCTGACTGTCAAGCATCATGAACATGTTGAAAAGCAGCCTTTAAATTATTACAAGTAGTAATTCTGGTGATTTTTACCCCATTTATTTGTTCCACGTAGCTCCATGGTTAATAGAGGCCTCCCTCAAAGCCACTTATAAATGTACTTGCTTAAAGTGGGAGTCGCTCAGGCTCTGTTTCCATGCTTCCTGGGACAGCCAGAGGGGAGCGTAGGTGTGCTATAAACCAGCAAGCAGGCAGGCCAGCATCATGCCTTCCATGGAAAGATAAGGTGCATAGGGAGCACTACAGTCTTTGCAAAGAAACCCCTTTTCATGGCTGTATTGATTTTCCTTTACTGTCATCAACAGTAAAAAGATTCAGACAGTCATTCTCTCCATGAATGACAGGTCAGACTTCAGGCTTTTTAAAAAGGCAAGAATAAAGATCTCTACAGATGCAGAATTCTTTAGGGTGGCGCACAGTCACAGTGTAGCTACCATGGTACCATCTCCACACAGTGTATTTACCACACTTTACATTCCCTAAAAGAAGTATCTACATCAAGAAGAATGTGACACAGCTGCTATTGGCATTTGGTTAGAATTAGTCTTATTCCCCAACATAAATCTTAAAGACACTATAGAACCACAACATTCAAAAATCAACCCATGGGGCTGGGGTTGTGGCTTAGTAGTAAAGTGCTTGCCTAGTATGTGTAAGGCACTGGGTTCGATTCTCAGCACCACATATAAATAAATAAATGTCCATCAACAACTTAAAAAAAATTTTAAAAAAACAAAAGGCCTCATAGATTGACCCCTTTTGGAAAGTAGCCTGGGTATACATTCCAAATGGTTTATGCACTAGTATACCACTGTTTCTTTATGGTTCCACGTCATCACACTAGGGCCACTTCACAAAACGTTAGGTCTCACGTTCACAATTACATATACTCTGCACCTTTAAAACTCCACGATTCTGTCCCAGATGAGAGACCCAATATTCTAAGAGATTTATTGGTGACATGGTCGGTGACAGAAACAGGAAGAGAACTATTCCTCCCCTCTCCACATGGCTTCTCCTGGTATGTTTTCCAATCTTTATGATAAAGATGTTTAAACACGAGACTGAATTCTGAGCTCCCTCATAGTTCTCCAATGCCGAAAGACGAACATGAATGAAAGGGCTTATGGATTTCAGCATCTTCTGACATCAAAACTAGGGTGAAGGTGAAGCGGAAGCTGCTTTCCCTCTTCAAGAAGGCACCTGTCAGACTTAAGAGGGCTTGCCAGAAGCTGCCACCACACCAGCTCACAACCACCTCTGCAGCCAGCGTAGGTGCACCAAGCCCACTGGTACCTGAGGGAAGACAGTGTCCTGCACGCCCCAATAGTTGTCACTTGCAAAAGGGCATGACTGTTTTTAAGAGACAGACCTATGTAGGTCAAAGGATTTTACACATGGCCTGAAATGAATGACAGGTGTGAAACTCCCAGTCCCCCAGAGGAGCATCTCACTCCAGTTCTCCAGCAATATGAAAACTGGACAGAGCTGCTCCATTAACACCACAAGAAGGCTCCCATTTGGGGCTAAGTGACCTTCTGCTAGTGAGTCAGAAGCCAGTCTAGGGAGAGGAGAGAGGGACAGTCCAAACAAAAAAGTTGTTAGAGAACAGCTCTTGGGAAACTAGGGTGCTTAACTGGTGAGAAGCAAGAGGTCTTCAATAAGTGATTGCTACAAGCTAAGCTTAAAAGTAAAAAAACACGTGGCAGGCCCCAGGTGCCCCTGGCTCTTGAGAGAAACAATGTGTTCCAAGGCAAAATGGAAATCCTACACTCCTAAGCCACAAAGCCAAGCTCCCTCACAGTCCTTTCTGTCCTTAGGGTGTTTCTCCTCTAGCCCTGTGGACATAATGAAGTAAACTTTCTGAAAAGTTTGGTGACTTTTCCTTTTTAAGGGGGGAGGGGGAGAACCCCACCTCAAATCAACCTCCCCCAGAATGTGCTGAGGAAAAGGTGACTAAATGATCCTAAGTTCCACGAGGACATAATAGTAAATGCATTATCCCCAAAGTAATTTATTATGGAAATCATAGTTCGAATAAATTTAAAAAAAAAATGTATTTAAATTTCCCTCGAAAGAGTTTTGTACAATCTTTTATAATTAAACACATATAAGAAAAGTCTGCTGTTCAACTTAAAGGGAAACCTATACTTGAAAAATCAGACAAAAATTTATGGAGCATTTTTCTTCTGAACTCATTCTTTCCAATGAACTAGGAAGTGGCCTCCTTACAATTACAGCCAAACTAGAACGTTCTTATGTCTTTAGAAGCCACAATCACATTCCTCTTCTTAAAGGAAGACAAACCATTATTCTTCCAAAAGTCAAATATTGCTACAGGAAAATTTCAACTAGCCCAGGTTCTGGCATAGTACAGACCTGGTTGGCAGGCAAGTACTGTCACCCTCTTTAGCTTCATTAGTCTTTGTACCAGCTCAAGGGCTATTAAATGACAAGAAGAGACGTCTGGGTTCCATGAGGGGCCTGCTCACGCCTGGGAATGCTGAGAGGCTTCACAACACTCTTGACATTCTGCTTTTGACAGTGGCTGTGGCTTCAGTGAGCTCCCCATAGGAGACCCTGTAATTCCCTCACCACAGCGAGGCTCATGCAAGTCTGGGTTTTTATGGCTTTAAGTTCCTTTTCTCTTTCATGCCATTTAAGGAAGGGGATTAAACAGCTTGCTGAGATTGAAATTTTAAAAAAGAAGAAAACAGGGACCTGGGGTATAGGCAGAGCACTTCAACGTGGGGGTGTCTGGGGTGCAAACCCATGGCAGAAGCCCCCGCCCCTTATGTCCAAGAGGAGAGTTTCAGGGCAAGCTTGTCTATTATCTGCTACCTGGCTCAGTCCAAAGCACCTAGATAAAATTAGGAAGAAATATTATGGTTCAAGTCATTTAAGAAATATGGTTTCTGGGTTCAGCTGTGTGATTCTGGGCAAACTACTTAAAAGCCTCTGGGCTCTGCTTGCTCATGTGTTGACAGTGTGTTTTAACTAATTTAACTATTTTAACCCGCTGCAGTTTTTTGAAGGATTTTCATATGCTTTTGTGCATTTGATTCTTGTGATAATCCTGTGATGTAACAAGGGCCAGAAGCTCCATTTTATAAAATGGGAAACTGAGGCTCCAAGGCTAAGTGACAAGCCCACGATGGCAGCCAGAAAGCTGTGGTAGTGGGACTGAACCCTCCATTCCCGACTCCACTCAGATGTCCTTCTTAACCACTTCACACTGCCTGATCTTTCTGGTTCCGACAGCATTAAAATGCCACCATTTAAAAAAAAAAAATCTTCACCATTCACAGCCCACGTCACTCTGACATCACTTATAGGTTGGGCAACAGGAAGAATATGAGTAAGTGCTCCCTTACTTAACAACTTGTGTTTTCAACTTAATTCTTTTGCTTTTTTAAATGCTTAGATCCTGAAGTGCTAATAAAGATTTCTAGTACTTAGGGGAGGAACAATCTAACAGGTCTTGCTCCTGGTAGAAATACTCACATATATGACAGAGTCCAGAAATACATATTCTACTGTTAAATTAGAAGTCACTGCAATTGTTGCTTTACTGTGGGGGTGGGGGATGAAGAAACCATAACACCTAAAAACTGACAGAGGCAGTGTTGGACCTGAGTCCTTCTAAGAAAGCTACTTGGCCTAAGCTTTCCCTTCAACCCCTTCCCTGTTCTCATGAATCACGTTGGGTGACCTGTGTCACGGCTCTATAGGATGGTGGGATACAAGAAGAATGAGGTCTGTGAGCATCTGTGCTGTGTGTTCTTTTGACTGGCAGTAAAATTTCTGAGCAGCCAGCAAACTGGGGAAAGGGCACCTGACAGCCCTATCTGACTTGCAAGTGAGATGAACTGGCTGGAGGCCATGTAACTGGCACCATGGCTCTATGGTCTTCCACGTGACGTTCAAAGTAAACAGAAGGCAGGATCCCCTTGCCCCCACCTGGTGACTGGGCACTGACCTGCTTTGCCCACTTCCCCTTTCCTCAGTGATCCTTCAGCCCGGTACCCAGCTCTGAGATGAGGCCTGCTTAGCACCAGTGAAGTTCCCCACATTCAAACCAACAACGTTCTGTGTGGAGATAAGGGAATCAAAGTTAAAATCCAACCCATCAGCATCCATGAGTTCACTACGGATGATGGACTCCATGTCACATTCCAAGCTCCCATTGAACATGTCCAGGTCCAAGTCGCTGGGGAACTTCTCGTGGCCCATGACAGGAAGGTTTGCACTAGTTGAGTACAAGGAGGAGCCTGAGAGAGAGTCCGAGAGGGTTTGCATAGACTGGCTGATGGGAGACTGCTGCTGGTGTTTGGCTGACCCAAGGCTGCTGGAGTCACTCAAGCCCATGTTGCTGATGGAATTCGACAAGGCACGGCTGCCACCGAGAGCGCCCTGGGTTTGGTGCTGGTGGTGGAGCAAGTTCTGATTGACCAAACTCCCCTGGTTAGGCTGGGCGGCAAAGGACATCATTGGGTCATTGCGAAGCATCACGTTGCGGCGGGAGTTCTGGGCGGACACAGCGGTGCTGGCCTGAGACATCAAAGGGTCCGACTGGGTCATCATGACATCGCTGTGGCTGAGTGAGTCCGAAGTGAGCAAGTCTTGGAGTGTCTGGTTGCCATAGTGTGACATGGAAGAGAAGGTGGCTGGCTTGTTCTCTTGGATGGTCTGCATGGGAGACTGGCGCAGGGAGTTCAGAGATGACGGTCCGAACACCGTGCTGTTAAAGGAGCTGGTTGGAGAGCCCAGGCCGGAGCCCTTGGCCGTGTAGGGGAAGCTAGAGCTCCGCTGCATGAGCCCCCCGGTGGGCGATGGCTGGGACGATGGGAGTGTGATGTTATCCAGCAGGTCATCCATGAGGTTGTCAGCCAGCCCATCATTCAGATTCATGGTGCCCGCCATGTCAGTCAGCCGTGGCAGTTCCACAGTGCATGGCTTGCTCACAGAGGGTGACAGGCTGGCTGAACTGCTGTAGAGCATGGGGGAGAGCGGCGCGTCATCGTCCTGGACGTCATCCAACTCTGTGCTTGCCAGGATGGGTGACAGGCGGCCACTGACTGTGCTGGCATTGGAATTGGTGCGTGAGCGGAAGTCTGTCCATGCATCCAGCTCATCACTGCTGCGTGACGTGGGGCTGCCGGGCCACTTGGAGAGCTGGGAAGGACTGTCGTCTGCTGACTCAGGGGCAGTCTGCAGGGCTGCCTTCTTCTTGGCGGCCCGGCCACGGCTCTTGGTATACTTGTTGCTGTTGTCCATGGACACAGCCCGCCGGCGGGGGGCCTTCCCACTCTTCCCCCCATCAGGGTTGATGATCCACCAAGAGCTCTTGCCAGTCCCCTCATTCTGGACTCGCATGAACCGACTGTGCAGCGACAGGTTGTGCCGGATAGAGTTCTGCAGACAGAGAAAGGAAAATGGAGAATATGAATTGGAATGATCCCAAACCGAGCATGCAGAAGAAATAGTCAAATAGACTTCTGTTTTCTAAGGCCTCCTTAATTTCAAAGGCAACCATAAAAAATAAAAAATAAAATAAAAACAACAAACATCTGCATGACCCTCCTTGACTTGAAATAAAATGACAACTTGTTAAATGGAAGGCGTCAGATCTAGGAGGTGGGGAGAAAGTTTCATATCCAGAAGATACTAGAAATGTATGAGCACAATCACATTGTTTTCCCCAAATTCCTAAGGGTTATTGTCCTTTCTATAATTATATTCCTTATATTACAGTCCACACTTGTAATTTATTACCACACCAGTCCTTCCCTGCACTTTGCGACAAACCTCTCTAGGTCTCCAAGGGTCATTAATCACCTGGGTGGCTATTTTATTCTCTTAAGGGTCCCCTCCTCCACTAGTACAGAGGCAGCCTCTACCTTTTCCTGACCACTTCTGTGAATGCAGAAATAGTAGGAGTTGTTCCTTACCCTTCCTATGGCTCCAGCCTGCCAGTTTCGCACCTTATTATATAACACCTGGCAGGCACAAGAATGGCAGAGCAGGATATTCTGGGTTGATGAAAGAACTAGGCAAGCCAACCTTCTAGAAGAATCCAAATAATTTTATGTAGGCACTCTCCCCTCAGTGCAGTGTGGGTGGGGCTCAGTAACTTCCTCTCAAAAGAACACACTGTAAAAAGGGGGAGGAAGAGTTAATGTACAATGGAGGACCCAAAAGATACGATCTGGGCCAGGTGATCAAGGTCACCACCAACGGGGGCAAGGCATGCCAGCAGCACGTGCCCTCAACAGGATGTGGTGAAATGGCAACTTCTTTTGTGGTCTACCTTCCAAAACCCAAAACCATGAAGAAAAAAGACAAATCCATATTAATGGATAAAAAAGACAAATCCCAATTAATGGATATTTACAAAGTGTCTGTTCAATACTCCTCAAAACTATCACATCCAAGAAGAACTGAGGAGACAAGACAGCCAAAGGTAATGTGCTATTCTAGAGGGGATCCTGAAACAGAAAGAGGACATTAGGAAATCTGAATAACATACAAACTCTAGCTCATAATGACCTCTTGATAATGGTTCCTGAGCTGTGACTTGTGGAACATCTATAACAATTATAAGATGTCAACAATCAGGGAAATCAGGGAGACAGGATGTTGGGTATATGAGAATTCTGTACTATCTTTGCAACTATTCTGTATATCTAAAACTATTCTAAAATAGAAGGTCTTTTTTTTTTTTTTTTTTAAAGTAGGGCAAATACCCTCAAAACCCTAATGACTGCACCCATCTTAAAAGAATCTTCCTCCTAGCTTAGTGATACACCCAGTTAGCAAGGGTGACCCAGATTCAGTCCTATCTCTGCCACTGACCAACCATGTGACCCTGAATAAATCATTTAATCTGTCTGCAAAAACTGCAGGTCACCATCTTCGTTATGGC
The DNA here is from genome assembly GCF_902686455.1 of Sciurus vulgaris. NCBI lineage: Eukaryota > Metazoa > Chordata > Mammalia > Rodentia > Sciuridae > Sciurus > Sciurus vulgaris. The sequence goes on from NC_136467.1 coordinate 56,054,918, forward strand.
CCCAATAATATCCCAGCACCCTCCCTGCCAGGGATGATGTAATGATGATAGCTGATAATATACTTCAGAAGCCAGTCACACTATGAAGTCAGGGTGTTCTTGTTGCTCTTTATAAAGCATGGAGCTCATGGCCTGGACAGGCTCATTCTAATCTGTAAATGTCTCATGAGTAGTTTAAAAAAGAGGAGTTGATGGTATCCTCCACATCTGTAACAGCACCTGCAAGCCAGATGAGTTTTTATTTGCAAGTTAAAGATAAAAGATATTGGCTAATGCTATATGAACAACCCTAAAAGATACTTTTTTAAAACATTGGCAATCATCAACCGTATTTATGTAGAAGATACAAATACATGTGTTCTACCAGAATGTTTTTAAAACACAGAAAGTCAAAGCAGGATTGCACCATAAGAAAATAACCCAAAATACTCAGGGTTTCCTAAGTATGTTCCCATGCAAGAAGGGACTGCAGTTAGTTCAGGATGGACAGTGAACACTAACAACCATGGGTCGCAAGTTGGCATTTCTACAACAGCCTTCAGGATGCTCTTGAGAGGATGGGCAGCACGCTGAGTATCTGAGGAAACAAATATTGCCTAAGAGACAGTGGATCTTGCTTCCCTTTTACTCTTCTGTTTTTTAAAAAGAATAATGGCATCTCTACTAATGGTTCAGAAATTGCATTTCTTTACCAGTAGAAGAGTTTCTCTATGAAATAGGTATGAATCATACTCTGTGTGGTTTGGAAAGCAGATAAATGAAAGTTGGTTCCACTCCTGTACTCAGGTGACTCAATGTATTCAAGAAAATGAAAACAAGCTTCTGGGTGAAAAAAGGAGAGGTCGGAGGCTGAGGGGAAGCAAAGTGGTCAGCTCCCTAATTACTCCCATCTGGGCAGCCCCTTCCCTCTAGATGCTGGGAGGAGGTCACACCAACACCCAGAATTAACAAGGAGGAACAATCTTAAGTATCCAACTATCCCCTCATGCAAGCAACAATATTTTCAAAATGAATTTTAGTTTACGAATTCCAAACCTATTGAGAAAAAGAATGAAACATTTTATAGAATTTCACAGTTCTCCATATGGATTTTCTGATGGCCATTTATTACTATAACTCTGAACTCCAACAACATATAATTTTATGCAATTACAAGCTACAACTGGTTGGATTTGGAGACAGACATTAAGCTTCTGTAAGGGTATGTGGTAAAGGAGCTGGAACACCCACATGGAGGGCCAGAACCACAGGATGTCAGGGCAGGGAAGGACCATGAAGATCACCCACCAGTCTGGTCCCTAATTGCAAGGGTGACAAATTGAGGGCTTCCAGATTATAGCATTGTCAGTTACAGAACTGTAGCATTTAGGTTCACTGTCCCTAAGGCTAATCGACCTGTATTTAGCAAATCAGTGCCCTAATTTTATGTACGAAGGCACAGACTAAGACATATTAAATAACATGACAGAAGGCCCCACTGCTAGTGCCTAAAGACCCCAAACTGAAAATAGCTTTCTTGACTCTAAGCCAGAGCTTCTTCTGCAACCCTTCAAAGGTCTACCACCAAATTACTTAGAAGTCACCATTTAAATCTATTTGTGCTAAAAGGTTAAGAGAAACATCTAAAGAAACTAACATTTAAGAAAGAAGAGATCTATAAAAGCACAATCTTATTATAATTTTATTTATGAAATAGTTGGGAGTAATAATTTGGTGCTTTCCCCCAGAAAATGTTTTAAAGTTTATTTTTTATTCTATTCTTCTTCTTCTTCTTCTTCTTTTTTCTTTCTTTCTTTCTTTTTCTTTTTTTAAGAAAGCCTGGCTCGGTGTGGTGGTACATACTATAATCCCAGTGGCTCAGGAGGCTAAGGCAGGAGGATGGCAAGTTCAAAGTCAGTATCAGCAATTTAGTAATTTAGCAAGGCCCCGAGAAGCTTAGCGAGGTTCTATCTCAAAATAATAAAACAAAAAGGAATGGGGAAGTGGCTCGGTGGTTAAGCAAAAAAAATCAGCAGAGCAAACCTGAGGGTGCAAGCCAAATGTGCAGCGCATGCTCGCCTTGTTTGGGGCTGGCAGCCATTGCTGTACTCTAAGCAGAGGACAGTGGCTCTCACAAACCACTGCCAACTTCCATCAGCCTTCAGAGCAAAGCCCACTTTATTAAATGGGTGCTGAGCTTCAGTGCCCTTGACTCTTGCTTTAGAGGTTTATTAGTGACAGAATATATTCCCTGGGGCTTATTATCTGGAGAACTCTCAAGACAGGTTTTTCCAGTTACATTACTAAGACAACACAAACAAAAACTGGGCCACCACCACACTCACAGTCCCCTAGCACAGCAGTCTTCTAGTCACACAGGGTGGCTACCCATCCATTTCTAAAACCCATAATCTGAAAGAGGGGTATTGATGAAGGCCCACAAACGTGCCTCAGCCGTCCGTTTCTGGTTCAAATGCCTCCCACCCTGCCAAGGTCAGGAGCCAGAAATATATTCTACTATTGTGCTCAGAGGTCAGAATTCTATTAGCTTCTCTGCCTAAGTTTTGGTGAAGCAGGAATGGGAATGGTAGGTAAATAAATACCAGGTAAAATAGCAATATTACAACATTTCTCTGCACCTTCCCTGATAACGAAACTTAAGAGCAAGATGATTTAACATTTCAAACGATCCTTTCCACACCTCAATCCCAGGAAAACTGTCATCAAAAATAGTCTATGGTTTTCCACTAATTCATATACCTTCCAACCAAACTGTCTAAATTTCTCAGATTTTCCATTAAAGATTGGAGGTGAGGTAATGAAGGAAGGTTTGACAGAACTAGAGTCATTTTTTTAAAAAATTAGATCTAAATACACACTGTAAAACACTCTACAAGGCAGACTAACAGTAACTTACTAAAGAATTAGAGATGTGCTCTCCTTAAGGATGAGTATGACGAGTTATCTATTACCCACAAGGACTCCTAGAGCTCAGCCCATTCTGTCTAGCTTATTTATTACTAAAGGAGCCAAGAAGCTACCCCAATCCAAAACCATGGGTATAGTTCTAAGTTATTTAAATTCACTACTTAGCTGGGCACAGTGGCACACACTGTAAACCCAGCAACTCAGCAGGCTGAGGCAGGAGATGGCAAGTTTGAGGCCAACTTCAGTGACTTAGTGAGACCCTGTCACAAAAGGCTGGGGATGTGGGCTGGGGAGATAGCTCAGCTGGTAGAGTGCTTGTCTTGCAAGCACAAGGCCTGGGCTCAATTCCCAGTACTGCCCCCCCCCCACCAAAAAAAAAGGCTGGGGATGTAGCTCAGAGATAAAGTGTCCCTGGGTTCAATCCCCAGTATACATATATTAAAAAACCCAGTAGTTAGAAATCAAGATTCTGATGACTTTCATGAAAACAAACATCTCCAGGAAGAAACTTCAATTTCAGGGACAAATATACCCAATTTGGACCCAAGAATTTATAGAATCTTTAAAGTAATTCTACCATGATGTCTCTGAAGAGAGAGCAGAGAGATAAAAATGAGATGGGAGTATTCGTATGTCAATCTTCTACAAAGTGATTTATGCTGAAACAGCCCTGCACTGGGGCAGAAACCCATTAGGTTAATTAATAACAACTGGCAAACCTGCGTGCTGCATGACTGCAGCTGCAATTAGAGGCACAGCCCTTCACGGAGGCACGTGCGGCAGGTGCACAGAGCCACTCATGACGGAACTCCCATTTCAGGCATGCTGACTGCACTGTCGGCTGCAGCCTAGAGAGATTCATTCCTTTGCTTGGCCCACCTTGAAGAAATCAGCATAAAGATGACTGCCCTTATCAAAATCTGGCAATTATTTTTTCTGCTTCGATAAACACAGTTTTTTATTGCTTGGTACATTTATTGAGAAGCTATAGTGTTCATGCCCCTGACATATATGCAATTGGTTATGAAAACAGATGGACCCAAAACAGATTAAACTAGGTTTCAAAGAGAAGCTGCCTGAAATGAATGCGTATTCCACCAACATGCAAAGTGGGTAATTCAACGTGCCGTTTTAGTGGCCAGTGGAGGAAGACAGCATGATGTTGAAGACCTCAGGCTTTGATGCTAGCCATGTGTGTCTGTGTGGCTCTGGCATTTGCCTGCGATCTAACTTTGGTTGCCCCTTTGGAAAAACCAAGATTAAAATGCTCTCTTCCATGAGGAGAATCGCTGGAAGACACAGTGAAGCGCTGCATGCACATGGCTCCGCAGAGTGCCAAGCACAAAGCCACTCTCAGTCGCTGTCCAATCCCACACATGGAAGCAGTGACATCACAAACCTTCACTTACTGTTTTCCCAGCATCATCCACTTTAAGCCAAAAGGTGAGAGGGTGGCTCCTTCCAAGAAAGGATGGCAAACTTTTTTTTTAAAGTTATTTCAAAGGTGCTGTGCCAGTAACTGGAAATTTCTTAACTGTTGCTACCCTACATCCGCTTCAGCCCCTTCCAAGCCATGTTTACCTTGTGGAGACTTGTCCACTAACCCAGACACCAGCTGCATGTGCTTCCCCTGGAACACAGAGAGGGTTTTGTCTGGAAGCAACATGTGGTATCAATTTATCTTTCTCAGCAACAGAAACAAGAAATCTACTCACTTTAAAAATAAAAAAGAAGTTGTGCAATTTAACTCTTAAAGACCCAGCTTTTTTTTTTTTTTTTTTAAAGACCACCCTGTCCCCTTTCTCTTTTTTCTTTTTCTAGGCTGTCTGGAGACCAACAAAGTGACTTATACCACTTGCAGGTGTCCTCGGTCCGGGAGGGGAAGGACTGCCTTCATGCAGTGCTCACCTACCATTTGTACAGGACCAGCATTTCAAGTATTTCTATTCGCTGCTTGACTTGCTGGCAAGGACAATTCACAATGAGCCAAACTCCTGGATTCTAAAACATGCACCTGCTGAAGCATAGATGAAGGAAGCTTTGTGAACAGCCCAATGGAAACCATGAGTCACAGGGAGACTTGGAGATCTGTGTGCCAGAGAGCAATGCAAAGACATAGCTATAAGGTGAAGGTCTGGGCAGGGACCTGTGGTTTTGATGACAGGAAGTTCTCTGGACTAGACCCTTGATTTCTCTTCAGTAGTAGTTCATCCTGGATGTCCATTAGAAGAACCTGGGGAGACCTGAATCACTGACACCCCAATCCCAGAGTTTCTGGGTCAATTGGTGTGGTAAGGTCTGCACACACATGCATTTTTAAAGCTCCCCAGATTATTCTAATGTGCAATTAGGGACAAGAACCACTGGAAAATTCCTCTAACATTCCACAGATTGAGATCTGATTCCAACTTAGTGATTCCCAGTCTTTTTAGGTTTGATGACATAGCACAATGATGTCCTTTGAGTCCAAGTTTCTACCATTGAGAAGATAAGGATGAGAACTGGGGTCAGAGATTAAAGCCGTGATTATATGTGCAGAGTAAAATGGAGAGTTAAAGCAACTCTTTCGATAATTGAGATTCAGATCGTCTTTTTCTTTAAAAACAATAAGGTCTGAGGAAGGATCTTCGACCTTTCACTGCCTTGTGGACAGCTGCCCCTTTTGATACAGGCTGAAGGAGGTGGTGCTGGGTTAGTAATTGATGCTATTATTTTCTCAAATATTGCCAGAGTCTAATTTTGAGCTGTCTGCTCTCTTCCACTGGACCTAATCTACTTTGGGAAGTGTTGTTTAAAAGCAAATATGAAAGTATAGATAGCATAAAGCAGACTTGAAATCAGAAAATGATTATTTCAGGGCTGGGTATGTAGCTCAGTGGTATGGTGCCTAATACGTATGAGGCCTTGGGTTCAATCCCCAGCACTACACACACATACACAAAATTATTATTTCACATGTAATACCACCTATCATGGCCAAAAACAAACCTTTCCCATTGAGAAGTAAATGTAAAGGAGCCTTCGTGAAAGGACTGCACAATCAACTCTGACATAAGACACTCCAGTCAGAGTTCCACTCCTACTCTTGTCTAAAACTTACAAGTTTAAAGCGTTAAGGAACTTTTTTCTTTTTAATGATGGTGTTCTAAAATAAATATTGTTGGGAACTTGTCTGAGGATTAAATTTCCAGCTAGAAATAAGATTTCCTGTTAAATTTGCTGACAGTAATTCTCTACTCACACAGCTCGCCTTTGGACACCAGCATTTAAGTTTTCATGCAGTAAGCAAGTGTGACAGGTTCTGGTCTCTCCTTAGGAGGAATAAAATAATAACCATCTGGTGATCAGAATAATGAATCCATTTCTATCCAGGCAATCCTAGCCTTCCCTGGGGAAGAAATGACTGGGCAATTGATCCTGCCCCCCAAAGAAATCCTAAACGGGAAGTAGGTTCTTCTGAATAACATGGAAAGATGGTGACTACTGCAGACAGTTTTGTTGGGTTTTCCAGTGTGGATTTTATTTTCATCTTTTTCCCCCGCTCTCTTCACTTAGCAATCTTCTTTTCAAGCTCTTCCACAGCTGTTTCTGCTCTTGGAGGGCAAGAGAGAACATTCCATTCCTCACAGCCAAACCTGCACTTCCAGCACACACAGAACCCTGGCAGCCGTGCACCTCTGCCCACACCCACTCCCTGCAGCACCCTCCCCTGCCCGGAGGCCCTCCTCCTCCCACTCCACATCTTCCTACCCACAGACGTAGGAAGCAGCAGCTACGTTTACACAGTTGATGGCAAGACAGTCCCCAGAAGGCAGCCTAAAGTGGTAGCATTTGGGTGATTCTGCTAAGGTTCTCCCTGGATGTAATGGCATCTTTCCTCATCTCAGCAAACACATGCTCCTGGAATTCCCCTTTAAGACCGTGCACAGCTAGCCGTATATATAGGAATTACAGAACAGTCTTGAAACTGTGCAAAGTAGAAGAGAAAAGGTTTAAAAATTTACCTAATCTTCACTTAGATTAAAAAAAAAAAAAAGGGGGGGCTGCCCCCCCCCCCCCCCCCATTTTGGAAACATTGTGTATGTGGAAATGGAGGAGGAAAAAAAGAAAAAAAAAAAAAAAAAAAACTAGGCATACACATCCAGAATTCCAGAACAAATCAGAGAATTTGGAATCACTTTCATGACATTAAAGCAGAGACCAGGGCAGGAAACTCAGTAAAATGTAATGCTGGGGAAAATGGAGAGGTGAAACCCAACAGTAGCCCTGACTTCATTCACAGTGAAAGGAAATGAGAACCAAAGAGCTCCAGGGCCACACCTGAATTCAACCAGCTAGCATGTACCAATAGCTGAGGCAAACGCAGACTTCCTGGCCTTGAGGTGCAAAAGTAATACCACCCGGAAACACAGTATTAATCCCAGTGTCTGGATTATCACACCAATTAATGGGATAAAGTGCATGGAGTACAAAAGATGGAGGGATCAACTGATGCATCCATCCAACCATCCGCCCATCCCTGGTTTTATAATGTAAGGAACAGAAGTCTGTCTCTTTTTAACACAAAGTGAGCTTTTAAACCAGATACCAAATTAAACCATATCCCATGTCTCATATGACTTTAGCATTTTATAATGGTATTGGCAGGTGGTAGGTGTTTAAAAATTTCATTTAATCAATGAATTAGTGGGAAGGGGATAGGAGGCACAAAATAGACCTGAACTGTACTCTGAAATGAGATGTGATAAAACTCATGACCAATGAATGGTCCTTACATGACTGAAGATGGAAGAAGCTGCCACTACTAAGGCTGAAGTAGCATTTAGGTTGCTTTCAAGTTGGCAAGTCTCATCTTGGGTATTAAAACACAATGATATAGTCTAACAGGTAGGTTTATGGTCCTCTATAAATAAAGGGTGATAAGAAGAGCAAAATGATAGTGTGCAGACTATCTGATGCTGCACCTTGGCAGAAGGTACTGGATCCATTCAGGATGAAAAGTTGACTCCTTGACTGCCTACGGATGCCATGGGGCCCTCATTACTTGGTAATGATGCTGGCTCACAGTCCTCAGAGGTACACTCAAAAACACACATAGTACACCCTGATTCTAAGTCTCCTCCAAGGAAGCACATAGGTAAGAAGGGAAATCTGAATGAGTCCATTTTGCCAGTAATATGACTCAGGAAGCTGAAGTTTTAGATCAGCCTCAGCAACTTACTAAGACCCTGTCTCAAAATAAAAAATAAAAATGTCTGGGGATGTGACTCAGTGGTTAAATGCCCCTGGGTTCAATCCTTGGCAAAAAAAAAAAAAAAAAAAAGAATCCATTCCACCTGCAATCTGAAGGAAGTTAATATAGTTGGTGCCCACCAGGACCGCTGATCTGTGCTTGACAAATCTATTTAATTTTATTTTCACCACAAGTCTGTTGGGAGGAAACTGAGCTGCAGAAAGGCTAACGCCAGGAGGTGGTGGCGTTAGAAATCACCCCCAAAGCTGAGGCTGGCCCCACAGTTTTCGCCATGGCATTGTGTGCTCCCCTTTGAGGTCAACAAACTGGTAGAGGAGAAGGGCACTACTAGCAGGTGACCAAGAAATGTGCCACTCTAAAGACTCTGAAATCTATGTGACTGAATTTAAATGTTCTGTACATGTTCCTTTAAGATCATGAAAGGTGAGCAAACAAGCCATGAACAGGTCTTATTAGAGCCAGAGCTGTCCATTTGCCAAAGCTAATTTTTTGTTTTTTAAGAAACGGCACCTTTTTTCCCTGAGACATTTCATACATGGGGCTCTCCTCGCATCGCCAAGGCAGGAAGCGACAAACATGATTACAGCCATAGATTGCTAAGCATCCAGTCTTTCTTGGTGACATGTCTGGAAGCTTCTTGCTCAGGGAGAATTAGGTCCTGACTAGGTCGAGGCAGTATTGCCTGGCTATCCCTGGCAGGCCCTCAAACGGCTGGCCCCACACTACAGATGCTCGAGTCAGAGACCTCAGGCCCGGATCTGCTGGTGCCCTGGACCTTGCTGTTATGAGGCTTAATCTGAAACAGGGACTCCACTCTATACTATTTAAAACATGTAATTAGTCTATTACTGAGTCAGAAAAGATTAGCTTGCTTTAAAACTATGTGAATCTTAAAATATGATGTCTTTTGCCTGCCAACTGACAGCACGATCGGATGCTTCTGTTTAACCTCAATCAAAAACTCTGGTAGAAAACCGCTCTGGGGTTGCATCTGTGTGCTGTTTCGTTATTTGTCTTCTGGCATCAAAACCTGCAGCAACAGAAATCACTGACAATGCAAACACATTAAGGGGATGGATGTGGAGGTGCTGAGTGGGTGAGGTAAACAGCCCAAGAGTTTGACATCTGAAATCTGGGAAAACTGCTTTTCTGTTCTTGGTTTACAATCACTCCCTTCGCATGAAATTTTCTGGCTTTAGTATCACACATACAAACACAACTGTTTCCAGCTCTTCAGATGTTACGGCTCAGAACAACCGTTCTTTTTTGCCTTGTTATTTCAAGAGCAACCGATTTCTTTCTGGTAGCTATGAAATGTATGCCAACGTGTGGGCACAAACAGCTCCACACAGGCACACACCCTGGAAAGACTGGGAGGGATGGAAACACGTTTCTGAGCTAGGGAACCAAAGTTTGGGCTCGTATTTACAAAACAGACCAGTGTGCAGGAAATCAAAAGCAGCCTATCTTCCGAGTGTCAGTGTTAATTATCCTCAACAGTCCCTGTAAATCAAGGTGATACTGGTGAAAGAAGCTGAGAAAGTAAGTAAATGCTACATTCCAGAATATCTCCTGTTGGTCACTAGAAACGAAACCAACTGTGGACTTTTACTTTATGGGAGAGTGTGACATGGTCAGTTCTGCAAAATGACTCAGGCCTACAGTACCCTCTGTCTCCTCCATACTCCCCTGAAATTCAGCTAATGTGAGCCTCCTGAAGAACCGCCTTCTCCACCCTCATAACCTCGTCTGCTGTTTCACTGTACTGGTTTTACAAGACAGTTTCTTGTTCAAAACCACAGGATGCAAATGTGGCTGATGACCAATATGATGATGTTGCAAAATGCTGAAGTGAATCAACCATTTACCTCAGGACACTCCTGGGTGCCAAGTGCACATACAGGTGAGCCCCAGGCAGCTTGAAGGGTCACATAAAAGGATCATATAAGGAAAGGGCATTTCCACTGACTTCAGAAATAGGCACTCATTACATTTTTCTGAAAAAGCTTCTACTGAGCCACCCAGATACATACACATTTTAACCTAAAATCTAGAATGTTCTCAAATGTGCAAGTTAATATTAGGATGTTCCCTGAACTATGATGAAGCAGACTGAATACACGTGGGCCAAACCCACTCTTCTAAAGGACACACAGGAATGTAGTATTTTAGTATTAATATGAGCCAGGGTCTAATCCACCTCACATACACTGCTAGGTAAGCTTGAAAGCACTTTCAGCATTTGTAGTGTGATATATACCACCCAAAGAGCAGGAGGCAAGGACAATCACCAAAGAGACTATAAAAGCTAAACACATAGTAGAAGGAGTGGAAAAATGCCTGTAACTGGTGCTGCAAAGGCTAAAGAAATCAGAGACAGTTCTTTCAGACCCTGTTTGTGGCTGAAGCAGACAGAACAGTCTAAGAAGAGGAGAGTAGAGGGTGGGAGGGAGCCCCCTCCTCACCCAGCACATGTTAAATGCACCAGGGCTCACTGGTTCACTGGCTGTTGGTGATCCTAAGGACATTCCTCAGAGTGCAGACCCCTCCCCTGCCACATAACTGCTTCCCTGGTGCAGTTGGTTTAACCCTTAGATCCTCTCCCCCAACTTCCTGAAGCCCATCATCTGGGTCTCCTGAAGTTCCCAACTCTTTCCCCTTAGGTTGTTATTTGCTAAAGAAAATGTGTTGGGCTAACACTGTGACCAAGTACGAGGTCTTACTCTAGGGCTTAGGGAGTCATTTCACATATGGGAAGGAAGAGTGAGATTAATCCCTGCATATCAAGACAAGGGGGTAAAAAACACACAGCAAGAGATGTTGTGAAGCTGGGCACAGTGGTGCAGGCCTGTAATCCCAGTGGATTACAAGACAGGAGGATCCTGAGTCCAAAGCCAGCCTCAGCAACTAAGTGAGGCCCTAAACAATTTAGCGAGATCTTGTCTCTAATAAAATACAAAAAAAGGGGCTGGGGACGTGGCTCAGTGGTTAAGTGCGGGTTATCCCCTCCCCCCAAAAATAGAGACAAAGAGAGATGCTGTGAGCCATTTTCAGCCTCAAAAGTATCTTCAAGTAACACACTTCCAACTCTCAGAGGCATTATGTGAGATAATATTACCCTGTACTATTAGCAGTCTCTCCAGGAAGGAGTCCATCAGGTTCCTCAGCAGCTATCACCTCATCAATCTTTCCAAGTCAGAAAGACAGCTGAGCCCTAATGGTAATCTGGAGATAGAAAGGGAAGTGAGAGTACCAGCTTCTTTAAGAGTAACAAATCCATGGTGGAAGACAACTTCCCCCTGCGTCTTTGTGTTTCTATTTCTCTTGCAAGCAAATTACAATGACCCTTTGTTCTGGACTATCTTTCAAGGATATCTGCATCTGCACAGTAAACAGTCTTGAAAGATAAGTGATAGGGTCTCCTCCCAGAGCAAAGGGCAGGCATGCTTTTTGCCCCTTACATAATTTAGGAAATCCCTAAACTCAGGGGTTCTGGACAACCCACCCATGTGCAGCCATCAATCTGGCCCCTTGTGGTACCCCTGTGGGACTTGGGTCAAGGGAGGACATGATGCAAAACATGCTGCCGCTGAGCCATGAGGGAATGAAAAACTCCTATCTCCAACCCCTGAGGCCTGTGGCTGGCAGGGTCCAATCTCAGACCCCTGCAGTTCCTGACAGTCCACTGCTTCACCTGTGAACTGCACATATGTCCTCAACTGCAAATGATGACACTGGGGGCAATACTCCTCTAGCCACCTTTTCCCTACCCTTTCCTAAATGAGAAGGAAGCAAGATAATCGGATGCAGAAGGGAAGGGGCCACGGGTAGGACAGACAGACACACAGGACTCCTGCAATCGAGCATTCTGACCTGGGCCTGCTGAGGACCCTTAAGACTTTGTGGTAACAAGCCAGGAAGAAGAGGGGGGGGAGACAGAGAAGGTCCTTGGACCTACTCATTTTGCTGTAATTCATCTGCGTCAGTCACCATCGTTTCCAGTTATTGCTCAATGCTGTGGTTCACTTGTGAAGGACAAAGCTGAGCGAGCCGCAGGGTGTGTTTCTTCTTACCTTCCTCTTCTACCAGACACAAGAGCAGACAGCGGCATGTCCATCCCTCCCACCTCCCTGACCCCCGGGATGCCCCCCTCTCAAGCAACCCTTGCCATAGCATTTGCCGAGTTTCTGCAGGGTCAGCATCCATGGTAGAGCAGAACTGGGGCATTCTCAGGGGCAAGAGTGTCTCCTTAGTTCCTTGACTAGTCTGTGGGCTGCCCTCCATTTAACCATGATGGAGATGCTTTCAGGTCTTTGGCCTGGCCACAGTGACTCTGTCCCTGTAACGCATCCATATGTGGAGACCTAGGATTCCCGCCTCTTCTCACTTGAGTTCGCCCACGTAAATTGTCTTCATTCTTCTGGTAATGTTTAGGAGCTCTGGACTATAAAAAGGAAAACAGACGAGGTAGTTCCCATGAACCAAGAGCAAACATGTGCGATACACATTTATATACTCTCCCCAAGTTTCCAGAGAAGAGAGTTAATTTTCTAGCTTATTAACTAGGAACCAGGAGTCTTTGCTATGAAGTACAAAAAAGTTGACATGATTTCATGCACCACAGTTTTAACTACTGATTTAAGCCAGACATTTTCTGGTACAGAGGAAATTGGTGTTTTCTTTTCCCTCCCCTTTCCTCTTGGATAACCTACTTCTATTTTGGCAAAAGGAAGATTATATTTACTATGGTGTTCACATGCATCTACACATCCAGTAACTCTGGACTGATACTGGATTGTTGCCACACGGCCAAATAATGTGCTCTTTGAGAAATAATTATCAATTAGAATGCTATAAAATGGGCCAGCAGTTGCACTCTGTTCGTGCTGTGTGGTATTTTGGCCACCAAACACGACAAGCTTTCTTTGGTTAGTCCTTACATCAATCAGAAAGTTACTTTAATTTGCTGTGAGGCTATTTGTGGACATAAATGAAAAAGAACTCAGATACCCAGGAGGAAGTCAGGGTCAACCCACGCCACTTGGGCAGCAGGTCATTAGCTCAGGCACTCCACACACCAACAGCATACAAGAACCCCAGCCTGGCTGCAGGAATAGAGTGACAACTTGCAAGTAATCAATTTTTAGTGCTTTCAGTCTAGGGTAGCTGCCAAAAGAATTTAGGAAAAGCTGTTTGCTTTTGGTTTTTTGATACTGATGATTAAATCCAGGGCGTTTAACCACTGAGCCATATCCCAGCTCTTTTTATTTGAGATAAGAGTCTCAATAAGTTGCTTAGGGCCTAAGCTGCTGAGGCTGGCCTCCAACTTGCAATCCTCCTGCCTGAGTCTTCCCAGTTGCTGGAATTACAAACATTCCTAAAAATAGAATTGTTAGATCTATTGGGATTAGGGTTAGCTACTGGAACTGAACATCCAAATTTAAAAGTGAATTATTCTCATATAAATGATATCTAGAGCTGGGCATGGAAATACATTCATGTCCAGCAAAACTGGTAATTATAAAAAGACCAATTTAAGCTATGGTGAGGTATTCTTATAGTTCTCTATCTACATCAATAATATGAGGTCTAAAAATAGGAAACAAGGTCTAAGTTTTAGATATCATTTGGACTTAAAAAGTCCTGTGCAGCCACTCTGGAAAGCAGTGTGGAGATTCCTTAGAAAACTCGGAATGGACCCTCCATTTGACCCAGCTATCCCACTCCTTGGCCTATACCCAAAGGACTTAAAATCAGCATACTACAGAGATACAGCCACATCAATGTTCATAGCTGCTCAATTCACAATAGCCAGACTGTGGAACCAACCTAGATGCCCTTCAATTGATGAGTGGATAAAGAAACTGTGGTATATATATACAATGGAATATTACTCAGCCATAAAGAATGATAAAATTATGGCATTTGCCGGCAAATGGATGAAATTGGAGAATATCATGCTAAGTGAGATAAGCCAATCTCAAAAAGCCAAGGGACGAATGATATCGCTAATAAGTGGAGGATGACACATAATGGGGGGGAGGGAAGGGTTAGTGTTAGGGTTAGAGTTAGGGTTAGGGAGGGGGGCAAGTATGGAGGAAGGAAGGACTGTATAGAGGGTAAAGAGGGGTGGGAGGGGTGGGGGGAAGGGAAAAAATAACAGAATGAATCAAACAACATTACTCTATGTAAATTTATGATTACACAAATGGTATGCCTTTGTGCCATGTACAAACAGAGAAACAACATGTATCCCATTTGTTTAAAAAAAAAAAAAAAAAAAAAAAAAAAAAAAAAAAAAAAAAAAAAAGTCCTGTGGCTTCTCCTCCATGTGACAGCTCTTTTATACATCACACTGTGTTTAGTGAAGACTATTAAAATATTTCTTGGAGGGACAAAATGCATAAAATATGAAAAAGTCACATGAGATCACATAACAAGGAAACTGGAAAGAGTTAACTGATTAAATTCCAAGTTTTCAGTTCTGTGAATATTTCTTTAACTTAAACATCAATATTTTTTTCTGTGAATATTTCAAAGAAATCGACATAGGTGCATTAAAATAGGCTGAAAATAATCTGGAGTCCATTACATAATGTATTATCAGTAACAAATATTGTCACTGATTATTCACCTACTACTCTTCTAGAAGAAGAAAGAAAAAGAACTCTTAAAAAACATAAATATTTATTTCAAATACACGTAAGTGATATATTTGCTGCTCAAATTAAGTTTTTCAGGTATATTCCATAAATGGGACAATGGAACAAAATGAATGAGAATGAAAGACCAGCTGGGCTCAGTGGTGCATCCTGTAATCCCAGCAGCTCGGGAGGCTGAGGCAGGAGGATCGTGAGTTCAAAGCCAGTCTCAGCAACTAAGCAACTCAGTGAGACCCTGTCTCTAAATAAAACACAAAATAGGGTTGGGGATATAGCTCAGTGGTTGTGTGTTTGAGATCAATCCCTTGTACCAAAATAAAATAAAAACAATTAAAAAAAGAATGGAGCCCGACCATGACCGTCTCTTATCCTGGAGATGACTGGCACACAGAGGACTCCTAACACATTTTCCTGAAGGGGTACATTAATTCCTTACTTTCTCTTTTGAACTCAACCATGTCAAGTTAGCTCAGCATCTGCGAAAACATCCAGGAGAGCAGCATGAAAGGGGGGGCACTCACTCTTCCCAGATTCTCCATCTTCAAGGAACCCAGCTTTCACATTCAAAGTCACAGTGATAAAGTATTAGATTTGAATAAATGAGGCCATCTGCCTTAAACCTCAGAAGCATTTAGAAGTGCAAAATGTGGACATTCTGAGTTCTATAGTAAATCATTCTCATGCTTCAA
Source organism: Sciurus vulgaris (assembly GCF_902686455.1). NCBI lineage: Eukaryota > Metazoa > Chordata > Mammalia > Rodentia > Sciuridae > Sciurus > Sciurus vulgaris. The sequence continues at coordinate 56,070,430 of NC_136467.1, forward strand.
GAGGATTACACAATTCAAATAAAGTAGTAGAGAACATTTTATTTTTAATTAAGATTGAGGATATTTTTTAATAGCTGGGAAAATGAACATCTGAATTCACTGGTGAGAGTATCAAGTGGCTGGGAGTTTTTTGGAATATCTATTGGTATTAAAAATGTATACAACCTTTGGCTTACTGGAACAGTCCATTCCATTCTCCTTTCTTATCAAAGAATGCTGATTTTTTACCTGGGCCCAGAAAAAGACTCTTATTTCCTGGCCTTTCTTGGGAGTAGGATATGGTCATGTGAGAGTAGAACGACATGGCAGTGGAAGAGATCTCTGGAACTTCCAGGAAGACTAAAGGCAGGTAACCTTGGGTGAGAAGCAAGTCTTTTGACTTATACCTGGATAGACTACAAGGGGACCTTGAGAATGAAGGCCACCTGATAAGATGAAAGGAAGAGTATAAGAGGAGATTGATCCTGAATCACTTCCTGTAATTGACGTATCGGTCCTAGACATAAAATTGTGTGTGTGTGTGTGAGTGTGAGTGAGAGAGAGAGAAAGAGAGAGAAGGGGGGGAGGGAGGAAGGGAGAGAGAGAGAAAAAATTGTGTGTTGGGGGGGAGAGAGAGGGAGGGAGGGAGAGAAGTGGGTGGAGAGAGGGGGAGGGAGGGAGAGAGGGAAAAAGGAAGATGGGGGAGAGGGAGAGAAGAGGGAAGGAGAGGGAGAGAAGAGGGAAGGAGAGGGAGGGAGAGGATGGGAGAGGGACAGAGAGGAGAGGAAGAGGGAGGGGGAAGGAGAGGAAGAGGGAGGGGGAAGGAGAGGAAGAGGGAGGGGGAAGGAGAGGGAGGGAGAGGGGGCAGCTGAGAGGCTGAAAGACTGACTTACTACGCTCTGGTCTTGAACTCATGGGTTCAAGTGATCCTCCTGCCTTAGCCTGCTGAGTAGCTAGAACTATGATGTGTACCACCATGCCCAGCTCTAGATATCATTTATATAAGAATAATTCACTATTAAATGTGAAAGTTCTGTTACATTAGCTAAACCTAATCCTGATAGAGCTAATGATTCTATTTTTAGGAATGAATTTTTTTGATATAAGCATGTGGTATCTGTGTGTATACTCTGTGTACATATTAGACTCATAGCAAAAATAGCTAATTATGAATCCAACAGTGATTAAAGGTTTCTGCTCACATTATGTAAGATAACGCAACAGAAACATGGAGCAAGAAAGGGATTTATGGGCTGGGTGTGGATGCATACGTTTATAATCCCAGTGACTCAGGAGGCTGAGGCAGGAGGATTACAGGTTGAGGTCAGCCTCAGCAATTTAGGAAGGCCCTCTCTCAAAAAAATAAATAGGCCTGGGGATTAGCTCAGTGGAAAAGCACCACTGGGTCCAATCCTCAGGTCCAAAAAATAAAAAGAGAAAGAAAGGCCTCTATGTGCCTGCCGGCCCGACTGCATAAGTGCTGAACGCTGTCATCCTCCCATCTTAAAAGCTGCCAGGGCAGGCTGTCATCTTCCTGGCTCCAAAGTTTTACCAGTTCTGATGTGGAGGCCACTAAGGTAGGGGCTCAGCACATTTGGAAGTGAAGAGGTTATGATGCAGTGAGGTCTTAACATTCTTGTTTTAGGTCAACCCGGATTTCGAGAGAAAAAGCACTTTGGGGGATTCAGGACATAAAAATGAATCATGGAAAGATGGCCTGGAGAGACTGTGGTCCTGACCTTTATGGTAACAGAATATTTAAGACTATTTCTACCAATCATGGGAATTACATCTGGGCCACTGTCCTAGTAATAATTTTCACATAACTATCAGAAAACAACCTTAACAGCCAGGGAGTCCAGAACACCCACCACACAGTCTGACATCATAACTTGCCACTTTGGGGACTGTGTTCTGGTTATAAGAGAAACATGAAATGAGCAGACGGAAAGGAGGTCTAAATTCAAGCCCAGAAATCCATTCGAACCTAGAAAATAGAAATGCTATCCAATAAGAAAACAAATAGTCTCATATCTTTTTTTTTTTTTGAGCGTGAGGGGGTGGTGGTAATGGGGATTGAATTGGGGGACATGCAACCACTGAATCACATCCCCAGCCCTATTTTGTATTTTATTTAGAGACAGGGTCTGACTGAGTTGCTTAGGACCTTGCTTTTGCTGAGGCTGGTTTTGAACTTGTGATCCTCTTGCCTTAGCCTCCCCAGCCACTGGGATTATAGGCGTGCACCACTGCACCCGGCTCCATATCTTGATGTTATGGGATGGCGTCCAGTAAGGTTTTGTTTTTTTGTTTTTTAATTCTATACTCCCACTGAACTAAAATGTGGTTTGCTATCCTCTAAAATGAATATTCAAAAATAAGGAGATGAGTAAATAAGAAATCTGTCACAAAACTATTTCAGTATTCGGAATAATAAATGCTACACAAGAATAAAGACTTTATTGTGTTAAGATGCCATATGACTATCTCAGTTTTTCATGTCCTTACGGTAGGTATTAAAAATGGCCTCCCCAAAGTCCGAGTAACCAGGGCAGCATTATGAATGTTTACCTGTGCTGTCTAATTTACTCAACATGTAAGAAAGACATGCTGGAAAAACAGTCATAAATATTCTCAGTTAGGTATGCACCTGCTGGGCTGTAGTCATTGAATGTGAAGACATGGCCACCCCTAGAAGAAAAGATGGCTTATTCAGAGGAAAGGAGGTTACTTAGTAACTGATATTTTATATTACATACATTTTACTGATAAATACTATATAGTAATTCCCCTAAGCCTGTGTGAGATGAAAAAAAGTTTGTTTCAGAGTTTTAACTGTCCTCTCAACATCTTTTAACTCCTTTTTGATAAGTTATCAAGTTCATTACTGGCATTACATAAATAAACCTTTAAGGTCTTGGCTCTCTGAAGCTGGCCTTGTGGCAGCAATGTCCCTGCTGCAGGGGAGGCCCAGATGGAGCCAGGCCTGAGAACTTTTTGGATGTTTCCCGTGAAACTCCAGCACAGGGCTGAGCACTTCATGGACACTACTTTTCATTAAACTATAACCACACTAAAGGGAATTTAAAAAACAAAAACTCCAAATCACAATAAATGTTTGATAGGCTATTAACTGTTTTAGAAAGTAATTTTAATTTATTAATATTTTTCCTTTGATATAAATAGCCTACAGTCATGTCCCAATTTCCTTTGGCGTAGGGATGTGAGAAAAGCATCCAAGTTGTAACACCTGGCACTTACTTGCGTTTTCTGATCATGAACTCTGAGGAGTCCATGATTTTGGGGTGACCATGGCATAATTCCCTAGAAGACATGTTCTGGCATAGGTTTAATCTAAGTTGGCAAGCCAGTGGAAAGAAGCAAACGAAGGTGTAGCTGAGTCCCCCAGCTCAGCTGAACCGTGGAGGAAAACCTGGAGGGGCCCCACAAACCTTCAGTCATTCAAACAGGTCTTTACTGAAGTCCTCCTTGCACTAAATATACATGGGGAGAAGAAAATCTGAGAAGTTCTCTTTGAAGTCAAGCAACAAGAGATCAGGTAGAGGGTGGGGGATCATGCAAAAGAGAACGAATAGGAGCTGAGGGAGGGGGGCGGGGAGGAGGGGTGCTCATGCCCACAGGTACACAGTGCTTCAAGGAGCAAACAGTCATCACTGAAAAGGTTAGAAAGACTAGGAGATGAAGAGTGTCCAGGAACTCGGGCAACAAGGGGTGATCACTGGTCTTAGCAATGGCAATCTCAGGGGAATGCTAAGGGCAGAAGCCAGGGAAGATGCCAGCAAATGATCACTAATAATAATAATAGCCATAGAAAGAGTCAACACTTGTTAAATGCTTATTACATACTAAGCACTGTTCTATGTGTTTTAGAGGTGTTATCTCTTTAAGGTTTCCCAATAATGGAAGTACAATATCCCCATTTGACAGGTGAGAAAAATGTAGCTTGCAGAAACCTACCCAAGACCACATGGGTGAGAACTCAAGGGTCTAGCTACACAGCCCAAGAAGAATGCAGCAAAGAACTCAGGGGGTGAGAGGAAACAGGACCCAAGACTTATGAGAAGGAGCTTGTCCCTCAAGTCACATGCTGGTCTTTCCCAGCAGAAGACATGAGATGGCGCAAAGCAATTCTACAGGTTTTACTGGTTTCTACAGTTTGGATCTGGAATGTTCCCCAAAGGCTCATGTGTTTCTTTTTTTTCTTTTTTTTTTTTTTTTTGTGGTGCTGGGGATTGAACCCAGGGCCTTGTGCTCAAACACAAGGCAAGCACTCTACCAACTGAGCTATATCCCCAGCCCTCATGTGTTTCTTAAAGGCTTGGTTCCCAGCCCAAGGTGCTATGGGGAAGTGGTAGAACCCTTAAGGGGCAGGGCCGAGTGGAAGGTCCTTGATCGCTGGGAGTGGGGCCTTGAAGGTGATACTGGGACCCTTGCCGCTTCCTCCTTCTCCATCAAGAGGCAAGCTGCTCTGCTCTGCCATGCGCTCCTGACAGGATATGCTGCCTCACCACAGGCCCCCAAGCAACAGGACAACCAACCCTGAACGGAAACCTCCAAACCTGGGAGTCAAGATAAACCTTTTCCTAAGTTGATTACCTCAGGTATTTGTGACAGCAAGAGAAAACTGACTACCATTCCAATATACTGGGGGAACAGTGACCACAGGACCAGTCCTTCTACCTTGTGAAAATACAACACAGGAGCTGGTATAGCCCAGAGGGTAAACTTGGAAGATTTCGTGTGTTTCACGCATCAGAGGTTCCTGAAAATTAGTTCACCCTAAGACAATGTGATGGGCAAACACAGCTAGATTGTCTGGGTTCTCCCTGCTGAACCACTGGCAGGTCAGCACTAGATGTTACCTCTGCCAATTAGTGGCACCACTGCCACTGGCGAGACAGGGGCCACGCCACACAGAACACACAGACTCATTCCTGCTGTTCGTCCTGCCCTCTCACAGGCTGCTCAGGAAGGAAAGCAATCATCAGACGGCTATTGGGACTGTCCTTCCATAACCAGGAACACAAACAAACAAATAGAACAACAGCTGTTGATTTCAGAGTCCTGATCGTTTTCTTTGCAAAATCCAGCAACACTGCTGTCTTAGTTTTTAGGTGCCCAAGAGCATAAGCACTAGTCTCTGTAGTGACTGTCAATGTTCAAAACAGGCAGGGTAAGTAAGCTATGGGACTTGACTGGTCTCCCTAATCCTTCCCAATCCCCTGGCCCCTCCCTTGTCCTTTCTGCCTCCATCCAGTTTAATTTACATTAAGTCTGAAAAGGTCAAGCTGGCCATGGGTAAAGAACTTATTGTTTACACAATAAAACTGCCAAGAATGAACTAAAAATGAAGTCATCCTCTGCAGACTAGCACTACACAGAAATCGCAATGAAATAGAATTCCTCCTATGGTAAAGCCTTATTGTAGAGAAAAGGTGGGCAAAGGAGAATTTAAAAATCTGTTTACATTGTATGATTTAGTGTCTTTGGGTTCAGAACCAGGGTGCACTCAGAAATTCTTAAGCTAGGAAACTTAGATGTACTTATTAGATCATGTAAAATAAAAATGTTTCGTTCTGAATTCTTGCAAATGAGCTCAATCTGTATGAAAGAGACCTGAAACAAATAAACTGCAACAATAACAAAAGCTATGCTGTGTTAGATGGGGAGGAATTACCTTTATGGAACACTAATTGGACTTTACAGAACCACAAATTGGGCTCAGCTGGACAGAGATCAGACAAACCTACCTGTGACTCTTCTAGCAATTGTCCAAAACAATACAAGAGTTAAAACTATAGTAGCACCTACTGCCATACACAAATTATACTAATTTTTCAAAATCGATTGTCATCTGCAAGCCTTGCATTGAGTGGGAGCTGCTGAACTTTTCTGTTTTCAGTCGCTAACTTTTCCTTGATTACCAAAGTAATAGATGCTTATTCTAAAAATCTGACAAGATAAGGAAATGTGAAAAAGCAGAAAAACATCATGTAATCAACCCTCTGGATATAATCGATTGTAGATTTTGCTATTTACTTCCTGTAGCTGCTTGTGTGAATGTGAACATCCTTCATGCTGTCCTTTTTTCCCCCAAATTAATGTTATATTAAAAGTAGTTACATGTTCTTATATTCCTAAAAAGTTTAATGACCTGCACTGTTCACAGTTCAGCTGGGTACCACTCTCGAAGTCTGAATTATTAAGATTTCATACTTCAAGTTCCATATGTTATTGCATTCTTCTCCCTCATCCTCATGTTCCATCTTGCAACCAAGCCACTAGGGGGAAAAAAAAGACCCCAAATGCAGTAGGGTGATCACACCTTAAATTTTTATCAACTAGCCATCACATCTCTGGATGATTACTTGGATGTTATTATCCTGTCTGATACAGGAAGAAAATGGCATGGAGAAATTGGGACAGAATTTTAGAATGGGAAGAGACTTCAGAGCTCACCGACCAACGAAAACCAATGGTTTTCCAACTGTTGATGGAGCCACAGAGATTCCTTAGGGCCCTAGGCAGGAGGAGCAGACCAACTTTCCAAAATTCAAGGTGTCAAATTTACTAAGCTGATTTCTTTCAAAAGCATGTATGAAATACTTTACTAGCATTAATAAGAATGTTCAGGTGCTGTTATTGATGATGAAATACTTAAATTAACTCAGTGACATATCTAAAAGCATTGTAAAGAAATCAAACTTAGCTAAAACAATCCCTTCATACTGAAATAGTTTCTAGATCAGTAACACTGAATAGGTAGTCCAGTATCTAGAACAGTGCCCAGCACACAGTAGTGCAAAATACATATCTGTCAAATAAACTACAAATGAATGAGAAATATCAACTTTGTAGAAAAACAAAACACAAGGGTGAAGTCGAAGAAACAGAAAGAAAATGTTCAAAGGATCTTACTATAATAAACTATATGATTAATCATCCAAATTTTAGGTAATGCTAATAATACATGTGCAATTGATTAAATGTCCTAAGTATGCTATATAATGGATAAGTTCACACAAAAAAATGAAGCATGAAGAGTTCTAAAAATCAGGATGAATGAACAATACAGCCACATGAAACACTGAGTTTGGTTACTGATGAAGTGGGTATCTTTGTGCATTTACATTTAGAATGTGCTAGATATTCATGAAAGTACGTAGTTTATCTGGCATCCAAATTTTAAGTTTTTTTTTTTTTTTTTTTTGGGGTACCAGAAATTGAACCCAGGAGCACTTAACCACTGAGCCACATCCCCAGCCCCCTTTTTTTTTTTTTTTTTTTGAGACAGGATCTCACTAAGTTCCTGAGGGCCTTGCTAAATTGCTGAGGCTGGCCTTGAACTTGCCATCCTTCTGCCTCAGCCTCCTGAGCCACTGGGAGTACAGGCATGCACCACCATGCCTGGTGTAAACTGCTGTTAAAGCATTTAAAGCACTCAGTACCCTAACAGAGAGCCTATGCTACGTGAGGAAGCACATGGCCAAGGAGGAATGGGGATCCTCATTTCAATTCAGCCTACATCTACTGCTGCCCTGATTGTGGCATCTGAAAAGCCCTCCGGCACCATGCCCTAAGGTCTACTGCGCTACAGCTCTCTCATTCCCCTGCAGTACCATCCCTGCCTTTGTTCTGCAAAGTCTCTCTGGGATCACACCCATCGCACTTGGAACTCCTACCCACAGCAGGACTGGCTCCTCTCTATTCAGATGGTGGCTGTGGCATCTGCATCTGGAAGTGGCTGCCCCCGATACTGTCCCACACTGGGTGCTCTGCCATTCCGAACCGGTCATGATCTCACAGGTGCATGGTCTTCTGCTGCAGGCTGCTTCACCACGTAGGCTAAGAACTCAGAGACCAGAGTAAGCTTTCTACTCTCTGCCTTGGCGTGACACAGTTTGCTGCAAACTGTGGTGTTCAATTAATATTTGGAAAAAGTAAAACCTACAGTTTTATGCTATCGCTCCAGTCAAGACCATGATGTATTAATCATCCAAGTTTTGTACGTTTAAAATTGATTTGTACTTTTCAGGTAGAATTAGCCCACACTTAAGGTATTCAAATGAAATAGAGGGGAAGCTGCCTTTTTTTTTTTTTTTTTTTTTTTAAGGGGGAGGAGTGCAAAGTTCAACCAGGGAGCAAATCTAAACCTGTCTGAAGCAAGGTCCAGCTCCACCTGCTCCTTTCAGAAGAGACCCTCTCAATGCTGTCACCTGAGGTCATTCACTGCTCCCAGGCTTAAGCAGGATTTTTCAACACAGGAAACGTTATCTGAGAGCAGAATATAACAAGAGATAAAACTTGGCTTTCTCCCCTTTCAGTCCAATGCCCCTGTGACCAACAAACTGAACTTTCTACTTTATTTACAATACCACATATTTTATGTACCTAAAGATGAGAGCTCTTCCCAAAAGTCAAAAAGCTAATGCTTGAATAGTGCAGCAGCTGATGGAGTTCTGGGGTGGGGGGACTATGCTTTGCATATCAATAAAAGCAGGATTTGGGTCTGCCCAAAGCAGCTCTACAAGGCAGGGCCTGCTGGAAGGATCCCTAGGTCTCCAGATCAGAAAAGCAGTGCCAAGGCTCCAGGCAATTCTAGTACAAAAGGACAAGTCCTGGGGTTATCTCTCCTCCTGGTTCATTACCATGAAAGGTCTCCAGTTACAGGCCCAGATGTCCAGAGGGAGCTCAGCCTCCCCGCTAGGACCACTGGGACAGTGCCAACACAGCAGCAGAGCAGGATTTCAAAAGGCCCTGGAATGAACACCCTAGACACCATTAGACACTTTTTAGTCCTTTTCCTATTATGGATTTTATTAGCAAAATTTTAAGAATACTTTAGGATGATAGAAATTACCATCCACTTTTTCTAAAGTACCTTTTTCTAATCTAGAAACAATAAGTCATCTTTAAAAATAGCCAAGTACACCCAGCTACTTGGGAGGCTGAGGCAGGAGGATCACAGTTTGAGCCAGCCTCAGCAGCTTGGAGAAACTCTGTTCCAAAATAAAAAATAAAAAGGGCTGAAGATGTGGCTCAGTAGTTAAGTGTCCCCAGCAGTCAAGTACGAGGCCCAGCTAGATCCTATTGCTCCTTGTCATGACTATACACCACTAAGATAAAACGATCCACAAGTTAAAGAAGCGAAACTTCCACAATACAAAGCTTAAGTCTTCTGCTGTCCTCTGGGCACCTGGGGAACTGCTGGGGCAGTGGGAGGAGACTGGGACTCTTCCTCCTGGAGTGATTTGGTTTCTAATACTACCTGAATGGAATCTTAAAATGAAAGGCCTGTAAGTGACCTTTAAATTATCACCCCAGTCCAAACCATCATTTCAGAGAGGGGTGCTTAGGTTAAGTTTTCCAGAAAACTGAAACCACCTGGACACACACTGGACCCATGCTTCCTACCTCTGATCCCAACGTGTATTTTTCTCTCTGCACCACTGGTTTTTAAACTTTCATTCAGCAGCAGAGTCCTTTTTCCAAATGAAAGTGGAAAGGCCCTGGTTAAAGTAGGAGGGGGAAAGCCCAGGGCCTCCCCTCAGGCCCCTCTGCCCTCATGAGGACCCAGAAGCCCCTCCAAGGACTTATGGGGCTTCTTAGGACTGTGTTCGGACTGCTGCTCCACACCACACTCCTTCACACTCTCCTTCCCACACACCCACGATGCCATCCGGACAAGTGCAAAGGACACACACGAGCATGCACAGAATGGCATTGCTGAAATGTGGGAGCCAGGGTTACAAGTTACTCATCTTCTGCTTCTAAGCTACTATTATTTTTGACATTTTGATATTTTTTTCACCCCAAATATAATTGTTTTGAAATTTGAAAACATAATTTTTCTGTTCTGTTTTACAGATTTTGATACTGGACATGTATTTGCTTAACATATTAAATTTTTATTAATACTTGTAAGGATTTCAGATTGTGCTTTTTGATAAATGGCTACCTTCTGAAATATGTCACAAAATTTGAACATTTATAATCATTCAACTGAAGTGAGGAGAAAAAAAAATTAGTGATGATACTATAAGGGAAGAAGATGGCCAAAAAGCTACTGGAGAGAAGACAGGGGAGGAGGCGGAGGCCAGGACAACGGGAAAGAACACACTGCCTACTGTGGGGTGAGGAGAGAAATTCCAGGGGGCACTAAAGAAATTCTTTGCAGGAATACAGACTCACAGAGCCACAACTCTAGGAAAATGAACCATTTCTATCTTCGCCAGGAGTCTGGTTGTATAATAAACCAATACAGGCATAAGTCATCTAGTATTACATGTATGTATCCATGAGGACGTTCAGTGGTTAATCACATCATTCAATTATTGATCAGCTTTACCTCTCACTATTCTGGGGGAAAAACAAGGGCTGAATTTAGATACCTTTTAAAAAATTTTATATATTCTTATAGTAATATAATTGGTTTCCTATTAAAAAGACTCTTTAAAATCCATACCAAGGTGTCATAAGCAGGACTCTTGGACAAGAACCTCTTCTGAGTTCCTAGGCTGGTTTCTGATTCTCTATGTGTCCAATTTTGTCACTGGACCCAGCAGCATGTCAAAAAAACTACTGATTCATGTGCACTCATCAAACTTGAATATAAAACTATTTTTTAAGTGGTGCTAAACTAGCAGAATAATTAAAAAAGACAAAAATAAAAGACCTCTCATTTATAGGTGTGCTATTTCTATAACTTGTTTATTTTTACCAGCTTTGGAGAAAACATTTTAAAGGGAAGACATAAAACTATAGACTAAAATAAAGGCCAAAGGTAATGTGGCAGAACTCCACTAACTCAATACCCAGAAACCTTCTCTCTGCAGAAGTCTGCATCTCTTGTAGTTCATTCCTAAACGCCAGAAGATCAGCAGGCCCATATAATAGGAGGATGCTGTAGAGCTGCCCAGGCCACTGGAGTCCCGTAACCTCTCAAATTCTTCTAGAGAATGCAAATAAGGTTGGACAAGAAGTGAGACTTATTAGCAGTTGCCAGTTGTGGATGGGATGGAAGGGATCTGCTTTCTGTGATTTCTCAGTTGGCAAATATAAAGGGAGGTGCCATCTTAGATGGGGAGCTCACTCAAGTCCCCATGCTTACAAACTTTCAGAGCATGCCCTAGAGGCCTCCATCCATATTTAACTGAGGAGGTAGGTTATTTGCCAAGACGCACAGTGAAGAAGCACGAGTCTGGTCTAGTCTCTCCTTACTCAGAATCCAGGGAACCAGCACACAAGTGTTAAAAATGCAAGGTCTCTGGGGTGCCTGGCTCCTGCCTCATGTACACCCCCTCCACAAACACACACCCCACTCTAAGCAGGCTCAACCCGGGGCGTGATGAGTAGCATCATGTTGAACCTATAAGGTATGATATGTTGGGTTTTCCTTTCCCTCTGCTAAATGAGTTCTCTTCAGATCCTCTGTTGACAGATCTAGTGAAGGGATAGCCAAGACATGAGCATCTCACACCTGCACTCTTGTTGGGATCCGGCTAATGCCTTAAGCGTGGGTATTATACATGCTCACTACCCCAAATTCTATAAACACATTAAACCACACACAGAATGGGACCTGGGCACAAGGATCACTTCCATCACTGCGTCTTCACCCTACAAACAGGGAGGAGGCATGAGGTGCTAGCCACATTTTGGAAGCAGCCCCTGAACCCAGGCTCACAATCCTCCTCTCGCTGCCCATAGGTGGACCTGCCTCCCAGGTGGAGGCTGGACCAGCTACTCCAGCTTCGTTTCCTGGGGGAAGGCTGAACCATCCATGCACAGGAATCAGGAGCTTTCTCTTTTCTGGGATGTCTTATCAAGGAACCAGTTGTTATACATGAACATGTTATACTTTAAAAAATAAAAATAAAAAAAACCTTTTTTCTTATTGTTTCTAAACACTCATCCCCTATGACCCAGCCTAATCTCTGATGAAGGCAGGTCACCATGTACCAGGAAACACGAATCCTACTGTAATACACCTGGGATTCTGTCCCCTTCCCTGCACCTCTCCTGCCCCATGAGGGCTGCCTCCAGGGGTCATAGCCCCACCCAAGCTCAAGGGTGAAATGCTCTGACAGGACAGGAAAGGCACCTTTAGTACTGCCTACAGCTGGGTTCCCGATGTGCTTGAAAATACTTCTTACAGAATCCCGGTGTCTCATTTTTATTATTATTGTCATGCATTTTAAATAGACAAAAAAATTATAGGATAATGTAACTATAACAAGTCTTTGTATTCTACCATATTTACTTCAAATAATTTCTTTAAAGAAACCAAGTAGATGTAGACGAAACACCTATGTAACCCCTGCTCATTCCATTCCTTTTCCACCTTCCTTACAATCACTATCCTAATGATTGCACTATTTGTTTCCACAAAACTTTTTATTTTTATTACCTGAATATATATATGCATAAAATATAGACTACTGTTCAAATTTTAATTGTTACATAAATGGTATCATACCTTTTTTTTGGGTAACTTTCATTTTTGCTCACTTAAAAAAACTTCTATGCAAAATTTCCAACATGCTAAGGTAGAAAGAACGTGCCGACAACCCCATGTATTCATCACCTAGCTTCATGGTCAATCTTATAAACTATATATAGATTGTTTTATCTATTCCCTAACCACTCATCCTCTCCACTCTGAAACAAATCCCATACATGTAAAGTTTTTAAAGGTCTAGCTTCTAATGGTACAGGCTGGCTTTCTAAGAGAAGCCAAAGCAGAAAAGGGGAAGGGAGGTCCAATATACAATCTTAACCACCATAGGAATTATTATAGCTCGAATCATTAGCAGATGGATTCAGGAGGGCAAAATGAATGCTGGCTATGATCAGGCCAGGAGTCTGAGCCAAAACTTCTCCTTGCTAGTGGCTTTGGGGCAGGGAGGAGGTCATCCATGAACCTTTCCATTGTCCACTACCTTAGACCTCAGTTCAGCTTTATCTCTGAAATATTGAACCACCCAAGATAGTATTTTCTTGTCACCTAGAGAGAAACACCACCCTTCCCCTCTTGCACATGGTTGACACCTAAGGTGCATCTCTCTAAATAAACTTGGATCTGATTTTTGTGACAACAGCCAGAACCTACAGGACCCCCGCCCAACAGAACATGCCCTGGCACTTTGGCTCCCCATTTGCCAACACATTTGGAAGCCAGTGCAGCCATCTTGGATTATCCTGGAAGTGGAAGCCGCCATCTTTAGGTGGGGCAAATCCCATTCTGAGATACCTGCTGCAGACTGGAAGCTCATTGTCAGGTAGCTCTCATCATGCATCAGGCTACTGAAGACTGGGAGGTTTCATTACTATATGACTGTTTTACTGTAGATTTTCTTCATTCTCCTTATTTTAAAAATTTAAGTTTTTATTTCTTTATTTTTCTTGCTCTATTTTTCTTTTGTTTACCTGTTTCCTCAGAGTCTCTTTCTCCCTTTTCTCATGCTAAATAAACTTGAATCTGCACATAGTTGCAGTTGCTAATGTTTAATCACATGTGTTCTTTGTGCCAGCATTTTTCTTCTCCCATGCATCACACTGCACTATTAACACATTTTACAGATGAGCAAATTGTGGCACATAGGAGTTAAATAATGCCCCAAGGTCAAATAGCTAATAAATGGAACCCAGGTGGACAGACTGCAGGGCCTATGTAATTCACACACTAGTTCCTTAGCAAAAGGAACTGTCCCAGTGGAATACAAAGCAATCAAAATTCCACTAGCAAGTATGTGATAAAAATCTGAGTAACCAAGTCAGATTAAGAGGTGTCTTTGGACTGCTCTGGGCTGCTAGTTCGCAGTTCTATGACATTCAACTTTTCCTTTTAAGAGGTCGCAACCAAATTGACTTCTGTGTAAGAAAAGAAAAAAACTGCACAAAGGTGTCAACAAAAGCCGTTCGGTTCAGCTTCTCTCCTCAACTTTTATACCCTTAACCACCACTTAAAACAGGGAACAGAGAGATCATGCTCTTAATGCCCCCAACACGTGACCAGCCATCATGAGAATGTGGCAATGCTATGTCAAAGAGTGCATTGTCCTACATACACAAAAGGGGGCCAAATTATAATGACCTAAGCATTTGACCTTCGAGCAATAAATGCATCAAAGCTTAGTCCCCTAACAATTTTGATCATTTATAATAGAAGTTGGTCTTTAAAGAAGAAAAATGACATTTTTCTTTTAAGAACCAGATACAGAATTTTACTCAGCAACTTTCTAAGCTGTACATATTTTAAATGCCATGTAAAATTATAATAGACACTCAATCTTTTAAAAAGAAATCAGCAGCTAAGACAAATCCTTCTCTTCTATCTGCCAATGGCACCACATCTCCCCCGCTCTCTGCTCCTCTGGCTATTTCCCTCTTTTCCATACATGAATCAAAATTTCTTGTCCAGGGCATGCCAGGGGTTCTTCACCTGATTATTCTGTTTACTTGTGATTTCTAAACAAGAATGAACACTACTGCCCCAACATCTTATTTATCCAATCCATATTTATTGAGTACCGAGTACCCAGTACTCTAGTAAATGTTGAAATACAACAGTGAACAAAATACTCGCCGGAGAGCTTTTTATTTTTAATATGTGGAGGAATTCCCTCTTTTACTTAAGTTCCTAGTTTATGAACCCTCAATTGAGAGACCATCTTCCAACTGAAATATCACTTTCTTATGGGAAAGAATAATTTATAAGGGATAGCAACTTGGTAGAGGAGAGACAGGTGTATTAGTATATACTATTTCATAGGTTTAAAATCAGTTTTATAAAGTACACAGAAGCCATCTTAAAGCTCCACCTTCATGCTTGGTAAAGTGCAAACCTCTCTGTAACATCCCTCCAAAAGAAAAAAAAAAAAAATACTAAGGTGTCCACTGGAAAGCTGAAGTTTCTCCCCTGTTCATACTGTTTCTGCACTTTAACTTTCCATGGGTCAGGCAAGATGGTCTGGAGAAACAGCTGGATCATCGGTTCAAGCACAGGGCCAGCTCTCTCTCTTACTGTGAAGCTCACTGATTAGACATGGGAAGTTACACAGGGACTTCTGCAGATCCTGTTCTAACCTAGCTGCACTAAAAGGCACCAGTGGCCATGTTAGGCCTGAATAATGCAATACACAGTGGGTTAGGAGAGAAAAAAAATCACTCAGGAAAGAACTGTGTGGAATAAACCCAGCAGTACAAAAGAACACAGTTGCTGTTGCAAGGGAAAGTGTTACGTTTCTGCATTAACTTTTCCAGGGTGCTAACATTTACAAGGCTTCTTGGACAACTTTTCTTAGATATGAATGTATCCTATCCCTGGCTACCTCTTGACCCCCTGCTCCACATTACACATCACTGATCCTCCATCAGGCTGCTGGGGTGGTCTGCTTCCAAAAAGAAATATAAGGCACCTGAGATAATTTTTCAACTTTATAGTCCCCATAGGGCCCAGCATCATGTCTACACCCAACTCAGTGATAAGATTTTTTAATTTAATGTAAATTAAGGAGGATTTTCCTACTGTAGTACAATGGGACACACACAATACTCCCATCTAAAAAGGCTTAGCCTGAATCTAATCAAGCCTCTAGAGTTCATTTCCAGTTTCAGGAAATTCAGGTGATACAGGAACATGATAATGACACAAGAAAATAGATATATCCAGAATGTGGGACATTCTGCAGGACAACTAACCCAGTTTCTGCAACAAGTCAATGGCATGGAAAAAAGGGGCGGAGGGTATACAGCTGAGAATTGTTCTCGATTAAGAGAGAGAACATCTGCATGCCACGTGTGGTCCTTGTCTAATTCTGATTCAAACAAAACAACCTTAAAAGGATATTTTCTGATCATAATTTTAAAAAATGTTTTTTATTATAACTGGTGATACCGACAAAATACGGTCACTAATTTAGTGTGATAATGGCGCTGTGGTTATGGAAGAATAGACCCAAGTTTTTCTGAGGTGCACACTGAAGCACATAGAGGTGAAATAACTGAGGCCCAGGATTTGCTTGATGATCCTCAGTACAGTGGGTGGGCTGTAGGGGGAAAGGGGGATAAATTATGCAAATGAGGCAAAATCTTGATAACTATTGAATACATGCTCCAGACTTTTGCATATGTTTGAATTTTTCATACTTTCTAAATTAAGGAGGCTCAGAAGCATAATTTTAAAAATATTTATGCATAAACTAAGCAAATACTTTCAAGCCCCTCTGACCACATTCTCAGACTTATCGGCAAAGTAGCTTAAACTGGCAAACTGTTGACAGATCCTCACATCCGAGGGCTAGGGCAGAGAGAGAAAGGGAGCGCAGAGCACCACAGTCGGCTCCTCCACAGGCCACGGTCAATGCCCAGTGCTGGGAGAGGGTCTGCTGCCGAAAATCGCCGAGGAAACCTTCATTCACTTGACAGCAGGTTCATTTGACAAATGATAAAACCAAACTTTGCCGATTCCCTCTACTAATATGCTTTCCAAGGATAAAACATTCTGTCGGACGAGTAACAGTGATCCTTTCAGTAGTGTTCCCCACTTAAAGAGCGCCCTGCTGTCTTCTTTAGGAGACCCCATTCCACCCCATATAGTTCCTGTACCAAAAAGAACAGCAATTAAACCAAAGCCCCTTCAGGCAACTCTGAAAGAAAAATGCTGTTAGCAACTCAGACTACACTTATCAGCACAAGTGGGGATCAGAAGGCATATTGTAGGCATAGCACCACCCTTTTCACAGCTCATATCCAAATTCCTATCAAAGGGGTTCAAAGATAAGTGCTGTCTTATTCATCAATCAATCAATCAATCAATCAGAGATGACTGCTTGAAAGAGCTGGCTCCTCGCATATTTATTATCTTCTGTCAGGGAAAATATATATATGCATTTTTTAAGATTAAAAATTATCATTTAGAATGATTCTAAATATGGAAAAAAAAAAATCCCAGACCAACACTCTCCCATCTTCATGCAAATCAGCAAGTGCTGCTCTCTTCCTTCCTACTACCAGCAAGAAGACAAAACTCCAAAGGCAAATTGACAATCCTAACCATCCAGAACACAAAATGGATACTTTTAAACCTGGGGCACTTCACCACTGAGCTACATTCCCAGCCCCATTTTGAGACAGGGTCTCACTAAGTTGCTGAGGCTGGCCTCCAACTTCTGAGCCTCCTGCCTTAGATTCCTGGGTCACTGGTTATGGGCCACCATGCCTCACCAAGAGATGAGTACTTTCTTTTTTTATTTTTCCTTTTTTTTTTTTTGTCCTGGGAATTGAACCCATAGTCACTTAACCACCGAACCACATCCCCAGACCTTTTCTGTATTTAGAGACAGGGTCTCAATGAGTTGCTTAGGGCCTTGCTAAATTGCTGAGGCTGGCTTTGAACTCACAACCCTCTTGCCTCAGCCTCCCAAGCTGCTTAGATTATAGGTGTGTGACACCACACCCAGCCTAAAATGGGTCCAGATCATTTTTCAGAATTGACAGACTAAACTCCAACAGTGCAGGGATGGTGCTGGTCTTATTTGTCAGGTGCCCGTTCATACGAATGTGAATAATTTGTACCCACAATCCTAACTACCTCAGTCTTCTAAAGACCAGATGATTTAGAAAATCCTGATGGTTCCATGATGACAAGCTCCATTCCAGACTTAGTTTAAGAAAACAGAAAATTTCATACATTTTAGAAAGACTACTAAAACAAATAAAATAAATGGGTTTGGGCATTTGTATGCTTAAAACAAAACAATAACAAACCATCTCTCCAAAGAAACATAATAAAGGATCCTACAGTCCAAGACTATTTTCTGCACTCTAATCAATTACTTAACAAATATCATCTTTTTGAGAAGAAACACACTCCTTGAGAAGGAACACAATGACCTGAGGTGGCAACAGGACAGAGAAAAGAAAAAAAGGGTAGCAAAGATTGAGAAGGCTAATAAAGCTTTTTCTTCTTTTATATTTGTAATGAAACCAGCTAAATAGAATAAAGGAGAAAAGTAGCAAGACTTAGGTGCGAGTTGATCCAACTTGGAGAAAGGAGGCAGAAGCAGATCTAGTTGACCCAAGAGAGATTGGCTTTAGTCACAAGATCACAAGAAAATTAACATAAAAGGCGAGGCAAAACTGCCTTCTATTTCCTTCTACCCCAGAGCACAAAAGTCCAGGTGACCCTATCAGACACAAATGCCCAAGGGCTTCCTTGCCAAGTCAGGTTCCCAATGTCTTCCTGCATACTCAAAATGTTCAAACTCCCTCGAGTCTCACAGCAGTAAAGACATCCCTGGGGCTGCTGCTGGACCCTTTCCTACCCTGCCCGACTGCCTGGTCCAAAGCACTCTCTTTCCCCCTTTTATCCACCTTACCCCTCAGCTCAACCTGATCTCGGCCATGCCCACCTGATATCTTCTTGGCTCACAGGGTGGCTCCTTATTGTGTTTTCACCCTTGTGGCTTTTCTCTTCCAATCTGCACTTCCCTTTTTTCCCCCTGGCTTGTACCTTCCTCTTCTTACCTTTCTTACTTTGTTCCCCAATTTCCCCACTCTTACTTGGGTCCATAAAACTTTCTTTACCCATCCTCCTTCCCCTCTCCAGGCTACCCAGAGAAGCCTGTTCCCCTGCTGCCACCTGCAGCCTATGATCAAATCAGAAGAAATTATCTTGTCTAAGAAAAGACCAACTGGAGTTTAGAACAATGGAAGATAAGGTACTTAGTCCTGGGCTGAGCTGGAGCTGTAGCTCAGCGGTTCAATGCTCGCCTGGCACGTGTGAGGCACTGGGTTCAAGACTCAGCACCACATAAAAACAAATAAAGGTATTGTGTCCATTTACAACTAAAAAAAAAATTAAAGATACTTAGTCGTGTTTTTTAAAAAATGTAAGACCTCTAAAGGGGACCTGGTATTATAGAAGAGGCCCCCAAAGTTTCAGGTGGGTCTTTTCTATTTCAGGGCTAGAAAGTGCAGTATTTATACAACCAGGCAAATGTATCTGAATCAATTTCCCAGTCTGTATTTCTAATCTTTTTATCATCGGTTCACTATCAAGGCCACAGGGATTTATGGATGAAAAAGAGCTTTCACTGGTTTATTATCTAAATTCCTATCAAAGGTGCTTAAAGACAAGTGCTACTTTATTCATAAAAAGACTGAGAAAACTACATAAAAAGTAGGTATCTCATTTATTTAATATCTCCTGTCAGAAAAAAAGGGCATTAAAGAAGACTATAAAACAGCTGAGAGGTTTAACTATGAAGCAAAAATACTACCTAAAGTTTCTACCTCTTCCTAATCCCTTCTGAAAAGAGAATAATTGTTTAAAATATTATCATCCTATGACTCTGCAATTCCAACAAGATATAACATGCTGGATATGATAATCAAAAGAAAAATAACAAACCTCCCCCTAAATTGACACCCCACACTTTGGTTCAGACCTTAAGAGAGTCACAGGAAGAAGATACCAGAAAAATTACACAATGCTCAACCCTACTTGCCTTTTCTATAGACCTAAACTAGAAGGAGGTCTCAGAAGGGCCCAGTACTGTCTGGGAGGCAGTTTTTGTCTCTTACCCTTGAGAAGGCTGCCTACTGTCCCTTCAACCTCTGTGCTGTGGTCACCACCACCATCAGTAATAGATAATATATAAAATTACATTTAGTTAGAACTATGTATAACTTCAATTAATCCTCAACTCAGACCGTACCTATGAAAAATGGGGTCAAAGACAGGTTATAGAACTTGTTCCAGGTTCACACTGGAACCTAGGTTGGTCAGATTCCAAAATCCAAATTTTGAACCACTACATGCTCTCAGACAAAAAATACCCTTCATGTTTCATTTCAACTCCGGAAGTTCAAAAGCCTCCAGAGATCAAAAGACTACCAGCACCCAAGGTTCTTCCCACCTTTTGTTTCCAGCCATCAGTGTCCACTGTTCCCAGTGGACACTGGGAAAGAAAGGAGGTGTCCTGCCCATCCTACCCCTGGACAGAGTACTGTTCCACTTCTTCCTAAATTCTTACTGGATATAATATGGGCTTAAACTCTTTCCACACCACTGGACCTGCTTAGACACTCCTTCCTGTCTCATCTCACGTCCTGGGTATAGCAGGTGGACTTGAAGAGGAGGCATGCACCAAGCAAAGAAACTAAACGGACATCATTGTCCCCCTCTCTTCCCTCCACACTCAAGAGTGACATGCCTTTCAAATAACCACCAAAGTGCCCTGTCACTGCTGGTTCCCCTGTGTGGGATGAAAAGATTTTTAAAATGGGTTATTGTGGATTAGCATTAGAAGCTGAGCTCATGCTTTAGCTCAGTTAATACCTAAATATGCACAGCCAGAGACGAGCTCATACAGGGCTTTAGGAGCAGGAAAGAGTACACGGAGGTGATTTTGTCACTTTTCTTGGCACAGGAGCAGCCAGTTAACAAATGCCTGTTTTGTTTTGAAAAGCAGATTCAGAAACCAAAAGCAAAAATAGATGACTAAAATATATCAGATCTTTCCACGTCTCTTGGAAGGAGAACCAAACAAATTCACTAACAGATAAGAATGATGATGGTCGCTAGTCACTGCGTGCTTGGCCTCTGCGAGCTCTTTGTTAGATGCTTTATAGACATCAGCTCACTGAACTTTCACAATCCTATGAAGTCTGTATTACAAAGAGGAAACCCAGGCTTAGGGACTCTACCTCCGAAGTAAAATTTGGGTACAGAGCATGTACTGTGTGCCAACTCTGTCCTAAGCACTCTAAGCATGCAGAGACTGATTCATTCCACCCTCACAACAGCCTGGAGGTAAGTGATACTATTAACAGGTGAGCAAGCTAAGGGAAGGGGTCCATAAGCCACTTGACCAAGGTCACACAGTTAGTAAGCAAAGAAATAAGGAGGCAGACCAAGGTACTCAGGCTCCCACAACTGGGCTCCTAGTTACTCAGCTACGCTGCAAATTTTTTATTTTTATTTTTCCATTTTTAAGATGTTATTCTTCTAGTAAAGCTGCAAGTTCTCCCGGCCAGAGACCACTTTCCACACTCTGTCACCAGTATTGTGATCCAGATAGGCAGTCATCTGTAAATAACTGGGTGGAGGGATCTCATTGCTGGAAGCTTCTTTCTTACAGCTCACGCTCACCTATAATCCTGTGCAAACCTCCCTCCACCCCAGGCCACCAAAGAGCTCCAAGAACACTCTAATCAGCTGTGTACCCTTCCAGGAATATGTAAAGGCAGACTGGTACAGATTGAAAATGGTCTAACAGAAAGATCTGGTTCCTTTACTCCCCACTTCCAAATCCCTGAAAAGCAAATGCTCAGCAACTGGACAGCTTTTTCTTGCTCCATCCCCTGCCTGGTGTCCATACAAGATAGAAGCCCTGGCTCTTGCCAGGTTCAGGATTTCCTCAGAAGCCACCATCAATCAGCACATCTATGTGCAAGAGGGCATCTACAACCAGTCCTGCCATGCAGCAAGAGGAACAAATTCTCTGCCTGATACTCAATGCCTCTCCTAGACTCCAGTCTTCCTTTTGGGAGACTTGTTCTTCTACCTTCCCAGCATATACTCTTATCTGGGGTTCAGTCATTTATTTATTTGACAAATATTTAGGGAAAACCCATACCAGGATTTCCTTTTAAATTTCTTTCTTTCTTTACTTTTGGTACCAGGGATTGAACCCTGGGGTGTTGACTACTGAGTCACTCCTCAGCCTGTTTTATTTTTTATTTTGAGACAGGGTTTCACTAAATTGCTTAAGGCCTCTCTAAGTTGCTGCGGCTGGCTTTGAACTTGCAATCCTCCTGCTTCAGACTCCTGAGCTGTGCACAGGCATATGCCACATCTGGTACACTAGGATTTCTGTTAGGGGCTGGAAGAACAGGGCAATCTAGAGACACATGGTCCCTGCTCTCATGGAGCTCGTCCGTCCTTCTTCATCTAAGAAATTCTGGTTGTCCTTTGAGGCTCAGTTCATGTGCTACCTCCCATGAGAAACCTTTGGAGATGCCTCTGGTTTTAAGTATCTTGGTTGATACTGAAATATATCAGAGTTCACTGTGGATGTAATAACTACCTAAACCATCCCCCACCCCCAGCCACCCAGGTACTGGGGATTGAACCTAGGAGTGCCTAACCACTGAGAAACACCCCCAGTCCTTTTTGTATTATACTCAGAGACAGGGTCTCAGTGAGTTGCTTAGGAACGTGTTAAATTGCTGAGGTTGGCTTTAAACTTGCAATTCTCCTGCCTCAGCCTCCCGAGCCACTGGGATTACAGGTATGTGCCACTACACCTGCAACACCTACAGTCCTAACCAAACTACTGGCATAGCTAGATGGAAAACAGAAAATTCTAAATTAGTGATTAACAAGATTATCCTAATGGGACATTTCACAGATATATGTGGAATGGGTACAGGATGTTTTGTTTAGTTTTGTTTTTTAAAGCCATAAAATCAATGATTCCTGGAAACAAAAATCATCTGAGAAGGCAAAGCACCCTGTACCACCATAACCTATAAGCTGATTTGATCTTCCCTTTCCTGGCAATAGACTTGTTCATCTAAAAAAAAATCAATGACCTGCCTGTCTGTCTACCTCTGATTTATGTGTTCAAGTCATTAAGTAACCTAGGAATAGGATTAAAATCATGAGGCTTGCTCTTAAGTAGGAAGAGATACTCCAGAAGGCAGTGGCCAGGAGGTCAGGCACTACAGGTACCTGGGCTGGTAACAGTACCAAGTTCTAACACCTCAGAAAGCCAGCTGGCACCCTCTAAAAGCACCCTGCTAAAAAGCAGCACTATACACTGACACACCTCACAGTCTTGTACACACAAGAGGTCACACACAAGGAACACTTCCCAGTAACTGACTTACGTCTCAATGCCCAAATCCTAAGAAGGTAGCCAGTTCAAAAGCGTAGAGTGGACATAACCTGACCTTTTTAGAGATCCCGGGTCACACTGAATGTGCTCCTCCAGTAACAGGCCTCCCACTACTTCCTCTCAGTGCTGCACACAGCTTCCTCCCCCCCACTTCCCTCTCATCAGCTGTCGACCTAGAAGAACTGAAAGGAAAAACAGATACCTAAGCTCATGCAACATGTCAGCTGAATTTAGACCCAATCCTAAGTCGAAGTGCTCTGGACTCCCACCTGAGGAGTAAGAGGCAGGGAAAGAAATCCTACCACGGGGAGTCCCTGTGGCAGGGAGGCGCTGGCTCTGCACAACCTCCGGCCAGCCAGGGCACAGTGATGCTCTTTTAAAAGATGAAGCAAACGAACCTTGGCAAAGTGGTCGGCTCCCCCAAGGCTCACGGTGACAGGTGGCATCATGGGTTCCAGCCTCCTGGCCCCCAAGCTGCAGCATACTTCCCTGACACTAAAGCCACCTCACAGAGGCCTCAGGTCTTCCCACCTGACCCTGACAAAGGCAGCAGAGCTTAGAACACTACTTGATGCAGTGGCTCAGAGCGGGATTTCGTCCATTTTGGAGAAATCATTTCTTCTCTTTTAAAAAAAAAAAATCATCTTTTAAAAATTAAAATTTATTGATTCGTGCAAATGATCAATACTGTGAAGACAGGTATCTCATCCAGATACATGAATGTAGCACTGTGGTTCTGTGACCAGACTAGAATCTGTGTTAAGTTTTTAAAACCTATAGAGTGAATTAATTGCTGTGATTATACAGAAGGCTGGAGACCACCAATCTCATGACCTAACAAAAAACTATTACTTCAGTCATTATTTTGAAGTTAAATAGTAGAGCAAACAAAATGGAAATGTTAAGTTAAAAATAAAAATTAAGGATGCACTTGTAATTTACTAGACCACCACTTTTATGCCATAAAGTTCAGTTGAATAAATATAAAATACATCATCTAAAGCTTTACCAAAATGCAATTCTAATTTTTACTTTTCACTTTTTGATTATTTCCTGGAAAAATGAAGTGGCAATTCAATTTCTTCTTTCAAACTCCACATACAGGGATGTCTCTGCAACTGCAAGTAATCTTCTCTAAAAACTGCACTCATGCTGGATTAACAGCTTTATTTTTGCCATTATTTATTAGGCAGGAAACGTACTGGTCTGATAAACTTGATGATTTCCCCTTTGCATCTTGAAATATAATTATATAACCCTTATTTGGACTTCATTGGATTTGTACCCAAAAGCAGTATCTTTCTAAAGTACACCAATAAATTTTTAAAAGAAAGAAAAAAAGCCTATCCTAAGAAATGTTTCATTGGAACAAGATATACCCTAAACTCCATGAACCACAGGCTTCAAAGCCTTTGGCTCATACACAAACAATGTCCTTGGAAAGCCCAGGATATAATCTGACCTGGTATACAAACTTAGACCTTGCTTACCAAGTAAGTGAAACAATTTCTTAGAACATTCCCCAAATATCAAATTCATAAGAATGAAATTCCCTTGCCCCAGAACTACTTTATCATGTTCCTGTCACAGTTTGAATATAATCCAGATGACAAAATCTTGATGGCAAGAATTACTGCCATCCACCCAACAGCTTCACCTATTTTCACTGAAGAATACAATTTTCTCAGTCACTTCTAAATCCAGTTCACAAATGAACCAATGGAAACTGGAAGATTGTTCCCTCTTTTTCTTCTTGGGAGGGGGATACTGGAGATAGAACCCACAGGCACTTCAACCCAGCTCTTTTTTAATTTTTTTAAAATTTTTGAGACAAGGCCTCGCTAAGTTGCTGAGGCTGATCTTGAACTTTGCCATATTCCTGCCCTAGCTTCCTGAGTACGTAAGATAACAGGTTCACACCACCACACTCAACTGTTCTCTATTTTTTAGACTATGGAAGGAAACTCTAGTGCCAACTATTCATAAAGAAGGAAACATTAAGGATAGTTAGCCTCACACAAGGAAGAAGCTTCTTCTTGTTAAGTCCAGTTCATGCACCCATAGTTGAAGACCTGAATTTCCCTCCTTCTGCCTTTTTTTTTAAAGCCACAACAGACATTTTTATATTCTGGGTACATATGTGCAAATAGACAAATACACACACACACACACACACACACACACGTACAGGCACCTATATCATATAATGGCTTGATTTTTTAAAATTAATTTTTATTTGTTCTAATTAGTTGTACATGACAGTAGAATGCATTTATACATTTCGATAAATCATACATAAATGGAGTCCTAAATGAAACAGATAAACTATACTTGTTACAACTGTGTTTTCTACAAAGGTCAAAGGCTTGACAGGTGTGTGTATTCTACCTTCCTGGAAAGAAGCTGTGTGATTTTTGTATAGCAAAGACATCAAAAAAAAAAAAAAAAAAAAAGTAAATCCTCAGGAGAAGAAAGTCTGACAAGGCTTGTCCAAGGAAAAAGCAAACTTTTCCAAAGCTGAAGGCCAGGTCCAATGGCTCATGAGAGGGCTAAGCTAACATATGTCCATTCTGAGCCTAAGACCATGCTTTGCTTAGGGAGGAACCTGAAGGCAGCAAGATTCTCCATCCATGCTGAGGAGTGAGACACTAAGAAAAGATTTATGTGTCCAGGTGGGTTCACTTATCTGCCCCAAGTGTCTTCTACTCACCTAAAAATACTCATTACACCTGCTCACGAATGACCCAGAAATCATGAAAGCAGGCCACTTATAAGCTCATCAAAAGGTCTAAGAGACATCTCAGACATCCAGGTCTGCCCTGCCATTTCCCTAGAGATATCCCTGGGAACTCTGCCAGAATTCTCCCCAAACTCAGAGGCTGGAAACCATCAGCAGGTTCTGGTAGGCTTCTGAGTATGCACTAGTCTTCAAGCATGACTAAGAAGAAAAAGGGAACTCACCGTGCCACAGAAAGGGGCTGGACACACCAGGACCAGCTCTGCTCAGGCCTCCTGTGTCCTCGCCCATTGTCTTAGAAGTGGCCTCCCTTCCTGCTGCTTCCACTTCACCTGAGAGAGCAGATGGCTCCCAATCTTTCCCTCCCCCACTCCCCTTAAGCCCAATTCCAAAAGAACCAAGTTTCTGAAAGAATGCTTGAATGCTAGCATATGCCTGTAACACCAGCAACTTGGAGGCTGAGGCAAGAGGATGGCAAGTTCAAAGCCACCTGAGCAATTTAGCAAGGCCCTAAGCTTTGTAACAGGTCAAACATAAAAGTTAAAACTTAACTCAAAAAACTTAAAAAAATCTATCTCAAACTTAAAAAAATTAAAGGACAGGGATGTAACTCAGTGATAAAGCACTCCTGGGTTCAATCCCTAGTAGCCACCTCCCTAAAAAATTACACAAACTGAGTCACTTATGCTGTTGCTGCACGGAATCTGTGGAAACTGGAAGTGTAGAATTACTGCAACAATGGAAAGGGAGAGTCTGGGGAAAGCTCTTGCTGGCTCCTTCCCTCCAGGAGCAGAAAGGCTCCCCTCGGTGTCTGTAGTAATGGGGGAAAGGGGAACAGGGGGGATAATAGGAAGGGGTGGGGGGAGTTCAACCAAATCCTCACATCACTGTCCTGAGGCAGGGATTCCAGCCTGATTTGATCCCAAGGGGAAATTCCTCTGCCCTCCCTCCCGGCCCTCCTCTCCTTAGCTGACTCAGCTACAAAGCTTCCTCCCGCCCAACTCTTCTGCTCCCAGAGAGGAGATGAAGGCAAGCCGCCCTGACCTCTCCTCAAAGTTTTAAAGGTCTCTGCTTCTTTCTTCCCAACCCTCCTACGAAGCTGGCGATTTTCTCCTCAGCTGCACCAGGCCCTCCCACCCCTGATATCGCACGGGCAGGACTGCCTGAGGCCAAGGCCAAATTCTGGAGAACTCTTTCTCGTGCAACCTAGGCACTGCCTACCTGGCAAGCACTGGGGGCCTGGCTTCAGGGGAGCTGAAGTCCTCTCATCCCTGACTTTCTCCTCCACAAACCTGTGAAATAGCCTGCAACTTTGTCAGGCTTGAGGCAAGGTTATCAGCCATGGCACAACCGGCACTGTGAACCAGATAATTCTACTGCTGGGTTGTCCAGTCACTGTAGGATGTTTAGCAATATCCCTGGGCTTGACCCACTACATTCCAGTAGCACCACCCCTCCCCCCAGGATGACAATCAAAATGTCTACATGTCCTCTAGAGTCAAAACTGCAAACCCCGGCCTCCCACCATCACTTCCACATATTCTCTTTGTAAATTCTCATTCTTAGAGGGAGAAGGAATACTGTCTGACAAGGACATGATAAAACCTAGAGGCTCAGCTTGGGGCAGTGCTGAGGCAGGGCTAAGAATGGAGACCAGTGCAGTTAAGAAACACGTACAAGAGGAAACAGCTGACTTGCATTTGCAGCATGGACTTGACACTGCTTCTGCGCCTACTTATGAGGGAGCAGAACTGAATTCAAAGCCTGTCTCCTCTAAAGACCACAGAATGGACACTCTGAAAAGTTAACAGAACCTCTGAGAAGTCAAATTGCACCACACCCTCATAACCAAAGGGTCACAACGGAGCTGACCAATGAAATGAAGCTCAAAATTGTAGTGCTACTGCTGAGGGGGGTCTTTGGAGCACCTCTCAAAGCACCCTGGTGTCCCATGTAGAAAAGCAGGAGCAGATGAAAGCCAAGCTCCCAATGTCCCGTGAGCACTGGTACAGGAGGAGTGATTCTGTGGGTGGCCTCAGAGGAACTCGGGACCATGCTTAATAAGTGGCCAACGATTCATTATTCTAGGAGAGCTGGGCGATACACAAAAGGTGAGGACACCCCTGCCCTCAAGTTGCTGACATCAAGTTGGACAGAGAAAAGACTAATTATACATTCAACATCTTTATTACCACCTAAGAGTAGCAGCTGGAGTTTATGGGAAGCTTATAATCAGTCAAGCTCTATGCCATGTACTTTATAGCCATTATCTTCTTTTAATCCTTACAGCAACCCTATAATACAGAAAAAAAAGAACTTGAGTTCAAAGAGACTAAATGACTTATCCAAGGTCACACAGTTGATAAGTGGTGGAGTTGGGGTTCGAATGCAGTTTTCTTTAATTGCAAGTTCACATCTACAAGCACTGTGTGACACTACACTGGAGACCTCCATGCTGCAAGCGTGTGTGCCAAGGGCCAAGTGTGAGGCCCTAGACTGCTGGGACCTCAAAGCAAAGCTAAAAACTAGGATTGGCAAAGAGGAAAAAGTGCTCCAAGGCAAAAACTTCAATAAAAATTAGCTCTGCATCTCATAGTTGTTTAACCAGCTATTGGAAAGGCTACTACCCACAAGGGAAATCAAAGTCTGTCCTTAAAAGGATTCAGGGCTGGAGCAAAGTGGGCCCTACAGCCGGCACAGATGAGGGCCAGAGAATACAGCCTGTTCTTCCAGGGTTAAGCAGCTTCCTTTTTGATGCATTTAAAGCTTTAGCTGCCGCATCACAATAAGCCCAGAGAACCAGGCACCGTCTCTGGAGTCACAAACTTCTCTGAGAGCCTAGTAAACGCTGCACCTTGTGCTAGGAAAACCCCTACGAGTGCCATCTTCTGCATTCCATCTTCAGAACACTTAAAAAGACCTTCATGCTTTACAAGGTCAGGGCAACATGAACCCCTGATTTGGCCCCAGGTTTGAATTTCCCTTTTTCAGGCACTTTCATGCTAATGATTCCAAAGTAGGAAGAAAACTTAGGGCTAAAGAAAAACTGATCAATGGGATGAAAGATTCAATCCAAGGTACATAAGGCCCTAGACACACAACGAGTTCTTCCTTCTGGACTTTGCCTTGTGAGCTGGATTTTGAACTGTGCCTCCCTGGCCTTGAGAATGACCAAGGAGGTCCCTGGTTGGGCTTGATGACATCTGATGCCTTTGCAACTTGCAGGAGCAGGCAGCTGGCTTAGTCACATGAGCAAGGGGCTCCACAAGTCACCAAGATGACTACCGCCTGAATGAATTGCTGCTCCACATGGGCAACTCCTAGGTTTTTGGGCAGAGCAAGGACATACAAGCCTGGTTTCCAAAGTGCTTCATGGAGATTACACTGGCGTGGTGATTCATCAGGGCACAGGATGTGCTCAATTATATACACTATTTTTTTCCAATCTTATTTCATAAACCCCCATTTCACTAGAATACAGATTCTCTATCCAAATAAAATTATCCAACTAGAGCAATTAAAATACTAGTTATCTTCAAAATTCTCTTTGGAAGTGAGGATATAAGTAATATGTGATTTTAGTAAACATTTTAATATTTTTGGTTGTACCATTCGAACACCTAAGAAGTGCCTATTTTGGAGACCATGGCAGTACCAGAGATTGAGGGTCAGTAATAAGACATGGTTCAATGAAGACACTAGTACAGACCCTGAATCAAATCAAATAAATTTTTATCAAGTAAAAACACTTATGTTAATTTTGTTCTCCCCAACTCCCACCCTAGATTAAAAACTTCAAGTTGAAATCTTTTAGTAATGCTGCCAACAGCAGCTGCTATTGACTGAGAGAAAGAAAAATAAAATTGCTTTTACTATAAACAAATTATTAGTTCTTTCCAAGATAAATAATGACTTGACGTTCTCATCCTCCAACTCAAAAGCATAGCTTCATAACAAACAATCCCAACTCCACCAGAAAAAACACCAAGATTTCAAATGTACTTGTGCACAGCCTCACCTCTGATAAAGCACTGTGCGAGAAATAAGGCCCACCTACAAAAGACAGGTAACTCATTTTTAGGGGAAACTTCTGCATCCCACATGGAATAAAATGATGCCACTTACCACCACATATTTTCCTACTGAAGGAAATTTTTTCCCTTCTATTTAAGGGAAAGGGAAAAAAAAATGCACTATTACAATATCAAAGGAAAATACCCCACACATGAAAACAAGTCAAAACCATATTAAGACCTCCAAGACAGGAATTAGTTACTGATGTTAGTATTTCTAATTCCTGGATATAAGTATGGTCTTTTTTTCCTGACCTCAAAACTACAAGAGGATTTATTAACCTAAAGATCTAACAGAGGACCCTGTTATAACTGGTTTTGGGGAAAGAACCAGCCTCTCAGCAAAGGAATGTTATCTAACTATTCTGCACTGAGAATGACCTGTGGAGATTCCCTGTCTCCATGCAAGCTTGGCCCTACCCTATGAATCGAATCTAGAAGACTGCCAGGCAGGGTTAAGAAATGAAGCCTCAAGAAGGCGGTGCCCTGTCTCACCCAGGCAAGCACAGAAGACCCATTTGTCAGGTTTTCCAACCGAGCTTAAGTGAGATGTGGGAGTAAGACATGCAAATTAAAACTCTTAAGGACCATTAATCACACCCTCCCAACTTTGGCTACAGCCATACCACATATGCTTACGCAGGTCTGGTCTTATCTTCACCAGGGTACTAGCATCCTACTGCAACAGTCTATAGGAAGAAGTGCTCAAAAGCGGGGCAAGTCTGATGCGGCCCATTCATTATTTTTAGTAATTAAAAAAATACAGATATGACCATCAAAGTTTTGTTATTCTTGGACACAAACAGATGGCCAGTGAAGAAATGAGATCAACTTTACATCTGAGAACACACTATATTCCCCTTTCAGCTTCTGAATGTTAACGTCTAGGAGATGAATCCAAGAATCCAACCTTGTAACCAGAAAAGGAAAACTACTTTTATTTCATTTGTTTGGCATATTCCAACTGTTAAGAAGCAGGAATAAGGAGAAGCAATGCCTAGCAGGGTCCAGCACTCAGTGGGTACTAAGTAAATATTATCTGGAAGATGACTGAAAGAATGGGAAGAGGCAATTATTCAAACAATGACCAGCATGAAAATTCAGGTGCTGTCTCTTCAAATCCCAAGTGCTCTAAGTTAGAGAGTAAAGATGACCATGACTGTGGTATATAGGCACAATGCTTTCCATTAGGCCCACGGTCATGCACGCTCCCCGCCCAACAGGCTCTGCCTTAAAGAGTTAATATATTACATAATGTACAGATGTGTATACACATACACACTGTATAAAATGTAGTAATCAATATGTGTATATAAGCATGTGTGTGTAGTATACAGGCTGTCGCATTTATCATGGATTCCATCTATGACAGAATAAAAACTAGAAAAGTAGACAAAATACATGAAACAATTGTTTGTAGAAACTGGACAACAGGCAGTACAGAATTTAATTACTAAACAAGTGAAACAAATGAGGCAAGTCCTTTATTTGCCTGAACTTATGGCCAGAAGGCAGTTTCCAAGTCATAGCACAGGGAATGGGGACTCCAGAGCACATTAGGTTCACTGAGTAGAAGGAGCAGAGATCAGTAGTAGGGAAGGCCAAGAAGGCTAGAGCTGGCAAAGCAGAACCCCTGGGCGCAGGGTGCAGGCACAGAGGTCCACTAGAGTTTCAGACTGCTCTGCACATGTGTAAGAGTAAACCTCTTAAAAGTTGGGGATATAAGCACTAAAGGGCAATTGGCCTGAGAAGGCCCATCGCTCACCCAAGACTAGGAATAATTCATGTTTTGCCAGCAAAGGCAAGTAACTCATAAATGCACGTGGCATGAAGTAAAGCTCTCAGAAGAACATTGCTTTAGGATTGGGGTTAAATCCTCCCTAGACTGACAGACCTACCTTAACAAAGCTTACAAACTTGCTTCAAAGAGATATAATTGATTTAAAATAATTCAACTGCATGCCAAAACACAGTCTAGGGCCTTTTCAAAAAGAATACAAGCCAGGCACAGTGGTTCACACCTGTAATCCCAGCAACTCAGGAGTCTGAGGCCAGCCCTGCAACTTGGCAAAACCCTGCTTTAAAATAAAAAATAAAAAGGACTCGGAATATAACTTAGTGGTAAAGCATACCTGGGTTCAATCCCCAGTACCAAAAACAAAAGCAACAATAACAAAATCTAACACTCAAAAGACATAAAATTCACAATGTCCAATATTTAAGCAAAGGATCTGAAAAATATGACCCCAAACCAGGAGAAAAATTCATCCATAGAAACAGATTCAGAAATGCCAAGAGATGATGATCCAGTTCTGCAGAAAAGGCATGAAGTAAACTACTATGAAGGCACAGCTTCTCTTTTAAAAAATCTTGGTACTTCTTTAAAAGGTTAAACAGAGTTATACAACCAGCAATTCTACTCCAAGGCATACACTCAAATAAATAAGTATCCACACAAAAACTTGTTAAAAATGTTCACAGTAGCATTAGTCCTAATAGTTAAAAAGTGACAACAACTCAGATGTCTAGCAACTGATTAATAAAATGTTGCATACCCATGCAAGGGGACATTATTGAGCAATAAAAAGGAATGAAGTGTTGATACATGCAGCCACATAAATAAACCCTGAAAACAACGTTAAATGAAAGAAAACTGTCACAAAAGATCACACATTATATGATTCCATTGATACGAAATATCCAAAATAGTCTCTATAGCCTGCATGGGGAGTGACTGCTAATAGGTATGAGGTTTCTTTGTGGGATGATGAAAATGTTCTAAAATTAGATTGTGGTGATGGTTACATAAATCTATGAATATACTAAAGCCAATTTATTTGTTCACTTTAAAACAAATTTATGGGATAAGAATTATTATGTCTCAATAAAGCTGTTTTAAAAAGTTATTATAAACATACTCCATGCAGTGAGAAGGTAGAGCAAATGGAAGTCCCCAAATGGAAGATACAAAACAAACTAATCCAGAGTCATTTCCAATGAAGAAGAATGGCTTTTTGAATTAACAAATACACAGGATGGGCTCAAGAGCAGATGAGACACTGCACAAAACCAGTAGACCTTAAGATACAATAGCGGCTATTCAAAACAAAGCACAGAGAAAGAAAAAGACTGAAAAAAAATTAAATGTATAAGTGGGCTGTGGGGACATAAAATTCTCTAACATACATGTAATTGGAGTTGCAAAAGAGGAAAAGAACAGAAGAAATTTTTGGAAGAAATAATGGCTAAATTTACAATGTTTTGATAAAAACTACAAACACTCAGATCCAAGAAAACTTGACAACCCCAAATAGAAAATCAGAAGCATATCATAATCAAAATGAGTGATAAAAAATATCTAAAAGAAGCAAGACAAAAGTCATTAGGAAGAATAATAAGATGAGAGCTGTTTTTCAGAGACAATGGAAGATCATACTTGACTAAGAGGGGAAAAAGTTAACACCATAAAAATCTATACCTAGCAAGTGTCTTGCAAAATTGCAGATATAATATTTATTCAGATGAGCAAAACTGAGAATTCACTGCCAGGAGAATTACACTGAAAGAAATGATTTTCACAGTTCATCAAGCAGCTGGCCATGGTGGCACACATCTGTAATCCCAGCAACCTGGGAAGCCAGGGCAGGAGGACTGCCAAATTCAAGGCATGCATTGGCAACTCAGTGAGGCCCTATCTCAAAATCAAAAAATAAAAAGGGCTGGGGATATGGCTCAGTGGAGAGCACCCCTTGGGTGCAACCCCCAGTGCCACATAAAATAAATAAGTTCATCAAGCAGAGAGAAATGATACCACATGGACATTTGAATTTAAACAAAGGCATGATCAATATATGAATAAAGAATTTTTTTTCATTTTTAATCTTTTTTGAGATGACAACTATTTTAGGCAAAAATAATATATTTGTCATATGTATGTATATATATGAATATTAGTCATATATTTTCCAAGAATCTCACATTCTACGTAAAATGATATATTATCTGAAGCTTGATGGTGCTCAGTCAAAGATGTGTAAACTCTAGAGCAGTCATTTAAAAATAAAACAAAACAAAACAAAACAGGTATATCTAATAAACCAAGAGTGGCGATAACATGGATTCATTAAAACAAAACAAAATAAAATAAAACAACTTAAAAGAAGGTAGGAAAAGGGTAGAAAAGGACATAAAGAATGGATGGGACAAATAAAAGTATAGCAAGATGGTAGATCTAAACCCAGCCCTATTATAATTACACAATATGAAATGCCATTTGAAAACAAAACCAAAAAATCTCTAAATGAAAGGCAGAGATCGTCAGATTGGATTAAACAACAACAATAAAAACAAAAAGACCAATTTCGGCTGTCTTCATGGAACCCACTTTAAATATAAAGACACAGCTGGGTTAAAAGTATAAGAAGGGAAAAAGATCATATAAAAACTGGTATAACTATATTAATTACAGCTATATTATTGTAGATTCTAATGAAGACTATTGCCAGGGATGAAGAGAGATAACCTATAACAAAAAGTCAATGAATTAAGAGGATATAACAACCTTAAATGTTCAACTAATAATATTTTTTAAATACATGAAACAGTATACAGTTATGTTTATGTCACCTAAAAAATAAAAAAATTTAAATACATGAAGCAAAAACTAATAGAATTAAAGAGAAGCAGATAAATCCAAAGCACAGCTGCAGAGTCCAACACTCCTTTCACAGTACCTAATGGAACATGTAGTCAGAAAAAGAATTTGACCAACTTGACATAACTGACATTTATGGAACACACCACCCAAAACAGCAGTGAATACATTTTTGGAGGTACACCAAAACACTCAACAAGGCAAGCTATATTCTAGGCCACAAAACAAGTCCTGATCAA
Source organism: Sciurus vulgaris (assembly GCF_902686455.1). Taxonomy (NCBI): domain Eukaryota; kingdom Metazoa; phylum Chordata; class Mammalia; order Rodentia; family Sciuridae; genus Sciurus; species Sciurus vulgaris. The sequence goes on from NC_136467.1 coordinate 56,105,040, forward strand.
TTTTAAAATAATGAAATAACACAAGAATTGGTTATTAATTCTCCAACCACTAAAGAATTCAGTTAGAAAATAAAAACAAGATACCGGGAAAATTTCCAAATGCTTGAAAATTAAATATTTCACTCCTATAACAAACCATAAAGAAAAAAATCACAAGTAAACTAGAAACCATTCTGAAATGAATATGAAAACAAACTTTACTAAATGTGGCTAAAGCAGTTATAGCAAGAAATTTATAGCTTTTAATGTTTAGGAAAGAAGACAGGTCTCAAATTATCAACGTTTCCACTTTATAATGCCAGCAAAAGAAAAGCAAATTAAACTCACAACATATAAAATAATAAAGAGCAGAAATAAATGGAATTAATATAAAAGCAATAGAGAAAAAAAAAAAAACAATTGAACACTGATTCGTTAAAAGGTCAGTAAAATCGTAAGGTACAAGCCAGATTAATAAGGAGGTAAGAATAAGAGTTAAAACAAGCAATCCACATAAGAAATGAAAACAAAATCACTACAGATGATATATTTTAAAAGGATAACATAGGAATAAAATAAGTAACTGTATGCCTATAAATTTGACAATTTAGATGATATGTGACATTCTATAGCAAGGGAAAAAAGCAGATCTGCAGTTGTCAGGGGGTGAAGGTGGGTGCGGGGACTGACAGAAAAAGTCAGAAGGGAGACTGAAACGCCTGCTGTGTTTTGGGGTTTGTTGTTGTTCTGCAGGGCTGGGAGTTGAACCCAGGGCCTCTCGTGTACCAGGCCAGCACTCTACCGCTGACCGATTCCCTCAGCCCTGTTTTAAATGTTTTATATTATGATTGTGGTGTGGTTATACAACTATACACATTTATCAAAACTCAAACTCAGATTTTATACTTAAATTAGTAAATTTTGTCTTCGAATTGTAACAAAAAATCTAATTAAATTTTTCCACAGGTCAATTTCTAAATAAATCGCCATAATTTAAAAACAGAGAAGTATCAAACAGAGAAACAAGATGTATCCCATTTGTTTACAATAAAAATAAATTTAAAGAGAGAGAGAGAAGGATTTCCTGTAAAATTATCCAAATGCCTCAAAAGCAGAAAAAGTATTTTCTCTGGGTCACAAGATGAGTGTGGGGATGGGGGCGGGGGGAAGGGGGAGAGACAGGAACAAAACATACTAGAAAATGTGAGGGTGCTACTCTGTACTGTTTTAAACTCTACTTACGCTTCAGATTTCACCCAATTTATATGGTCTTACAGAGGCCACAGAGTGTGAATGTGTGCTCTCTTTTTAATAAAACCACACAAACCCAAGAGCTCTATTCTTTTCTCCTCTTTTGATTCAGAGCTCAAAGGTGAAGAGGCTCAGCCCATTCAGCTGAGAGGTCTCCTCTCATGACTCTCATTTGTACTTAAGAACACTTTTGATTCCATTGAGTTTCTTGTGGGGCAAATTTCTCCATAGTCAGTTTACTGTGAATTCTGAGACAGGCGTCCACAGTTAGAACTAAGCCATTATAGGATTTTTTTTTTTTTTTTTTTTTGGGGGGGTGGGGGCAATTACCAGAGATTGAACTCAGGGGCACTTGACCACTAAGCCATATCCCCAGCACTATTTTGTATTTTATTTAGAGACATGATCTCACTTAAATTCATTTCTTTCATTTTAAATTATTAAAACAAAAATTATCATGTTAAAGAAAAATGAGCCAGGCCTGTAATCCCAGCAGCTCAAGAGGCTGAGGCAGGAGGATAGCAGGTTCAAAGCCAGACTTTAGCAACTTAGCAAGACTGTAAGCAACCTAGTGAAATCCTGTCTCAAAATTAAAAAAGGGCTGAGGATGGGGCTCATTGATTAAGTACCCTTAAATTCAATCCCTGGCACCAAAAAAAAGGGGGGGGCCTGTCTTACAGGGAAACAGTTAAATTACAAATCCATCTAATCCTTGTCCTATTAAGGCAATCATTTAAAATAGTTATTAAACCTATACATACATGGGGAGTACATAAAGCAAAAAATAAAGTCTTTTATTAAACTAAGTACATAATGAATGTGCATATGAACCAATCTGCAATGAACTCACGTAAATTAAGGGACAGGTTTCCCCAAGTATATGTGTGTGCTTTAATCCAACATGCATGACTCCTCAATTTCATGTAAGGACTGCAGCCAGGTCAGGAGTCCTGCTGAGAACAGGAAAGTCCTTTAGGCATGTCACCAGCATGTCCATGAGTGTTAAGCCCTAAGCAACAACTGAAGGACCTGAATTGGTAAGTCCCACTAATGGGGTGTGACCTGAAGAGAGAGGTGAGAACACTACACTGCTTCCCAGTTTAAGAGGGGTCACTCTGTTGGCCCATGTGGCTGACCCAGTGATACAAATGCCTTAGGCTGAAGGTGATCACAAATCAGGTGATACAGAGATTCAGTGAGACAGGTTCACTTGGATATGGTGATAAGCACCCCACCTTCCTTCTTAGCAATACCACCTGCCATTTCTATGCTGTAGTTTCACCAGTCTTGAAACGCATTAGACAGGGCAGTTAGTATTTTGGCAAATTTCAAAGCTGAAGAGATCAAGACCAGAGCTTTACAATTTGGCCCAAGGTGACTCAGCTATGAAGCAGTTAAACCTGGGCTAGAACCCAGGCCCATCGCCACCCAATGGGGAAGAAGAGTGCCTCTCTATCTAGGGTAGATGCTACCCTAGGAGTACCACAACCATTCCTACCCTCTGCCTGCTCCTAGGAACAAACCCTGAGATTTGTCCTGTCTCTAAACACTTGCCCAAACAAAACACTTTTGGAAGCGACGTGAGGATTCTCCATTCACTTGGGTTAGGGGGTGAGATTAAAAATAGCAAGGCTTAGAGATAATCCATTTACTCAGCTTACCAGTTATAAAGCATAGCTCTACAGAATGTGAATTACAACAGGCTGATCTTAAAGACATTTAAGATCTAATCTCCAACAACCTCTTGGGCATCACGTACTCTGGTAACTGTCCATTTGGATTAAGGTGAAACCAACCAAAGGTATTCTTAGCTTGAGGTCCTGCTAGGAAACCTCTGCAGCTGGGAAGCACCCTGGCAACCTCAGCGTTAACAAAAGGGAGTATGTTCCAGATTGCTGAGTACTAACTACTTAACTGTCCCGAGATTGAAACAAAGCTGGCCAGGGTATGTAAGGCCAGTTTTCTGACTCTGGTGGGGTAGGGGTAGAGAAAAACAAAAAGTTAAGCTTTCTCTCTCTGTCAAAATATCCTATTTCTCTTCAAAATTTTTGAAGACTTTACTTTTAGAAATGCTAAACCTTATGAAAGTAACAAGGCCAAAAGAAGAGCCATGAAATTGTTTTCCACTTACAAACATGCTAATGTGGTTTTTAAATAAGCCCAAAGGCAGCTAAAAGGGATCCTAAAGGGTACGCTCTGTTCAGAAACCATAGAGTTGGCTAGCTGGTAGACTATCTGGTTTCCTGATTTCTCTCAAGAGTATTTTTGCTTCTGGATTTTGTTTTGTTAGAGAAACTTCAGCGGCATCAGAAAAGGGTGGTTTGTTTGTTTGTTTTCTTTGTGCATTCTTCTATTTTGTTTGGATTGTGACTACAATCTAGTCCATGTTCCAGTTCCCTCTGGGGACAGTAAGGTAGTTCCCGGTTAGAAATTAGCCTCTTTGGCAAAATTACTTGTTAGACTAGAAAACAGGTCTGTGATAGTCAGTTCTCACTTAACTTATCTAAGCATCAGTTTTCTAAAGAGCTAAACAAGAGATCTCATTCCACCCAAGTATTCTAAAGATGACTGAACAGAAAATGATGTTTCCATGTTACTATATTTGAAACAGAAACCTGACGTCATCTTAAGACCTACTGGAAATATTCATGAGATTCTACTCATTTCTGACGAAAGAAGGACCAGGACTAGAACTTCTGTATATCTTTCAACTCTGACATTCTACAACCCCCAAATCCTTGGGAAAAGGCAGTGAATGGGACAAGACTGAAGGTTAGACTTCCATTAACTCTCCTAATGCCACTGTCTTGACCTGAGGTACTGGTAATGATGGAGATCAGAACTGATCTCCAGGTCAATCTATTCTTTAAAAAACATGCATTTCCAGTAGGACGTGATCTCCTGTAGGCAGGGTGGGGATTGTCTTTTTTTTTTTTTTTTTAACTGACAGATTCCCCATGCCTAGAACAGTGCCTGGCACATGGTAAGCATCAGTAAATATTTATCACATGAATAAATTTCTTTCTTAGCATGTGAGATAAAGCATTCTGCCATTTAACCTACAAGCCCCTAAAGAAAGAGGCTATTCATATCCCACTATGTATAAGATGGCAGAAAAACCAGAGAATACAGGGACTCCCTTGGACTCTAAATAATGAACAGAATCTCTCCACAATCAACCAGGCATTTGAATAGATGAGACAAATAGGGTTAGAAACATGTTACAATACTCTTTTGAAGACATGTAACCTCTCCATGATCAGAGAACATGTCTGCAAAGCAAATTCCTGAAGAAGGCAGTATTGGAAGTAGTCTACAGTATTTCAATTTGGAATAAAAATTCTTTCAACTCCTAAATGTGCCCTCATGGGTACAAAAGACAAAATGTGCAAGTTAATAATTTAAAAGTTCATGAATTCTAAATTCCTTGAGTCTGAGAACCAAATATAATACCTTGCTCCTAAATATTCTAATATCCCAAGGGTTTGGTTTTCTAAAAAACTAACACAGATGCCTGCTGGCTGAACCAGTATTGTCTTCTTCAACTTTCTCAATACCTATCTTTAGGGGATCCTCATCTACTACAGCAGGGAACAGAAATGAGAATCACACCCATCAGTGGCTAGCTGGCCAGCTCACCAGACGGGCAAATTAGCATACACTAATTTGTGTCAAAATGCACAGTTTAACCATTTTAAATGTGCCGAAATGCACAGTTTAACCATTTTAAATGTGCAGACAGATCACTAAAGTGGGACAGACTGGTAAAAGAACTAGGAAAAGTTTGTTGGCTCCCTGGCTTTCTGAACCTTCTTGTTCACAACGCTGCTTCCTGGGAAAGAGAAGAAAGTTTTCCATGGGATTTCCTGTAGACAAGCCTTAATCTCAGCGTGGCAGAACTGAGCAAATGTATCAAGTTCAAGAAGACTTTTTTCCTTTTCTCCTTTTGATTTTTGTTCTACAAGTGGCATTGCCACTGTGTGTCAAGCACGCAAAGTGTTTAGGGTGAGGGGCAGAATATCACAATTGCAGAGGCCTGATTACTATGCAGAAAACACCGCCCTCCCAGGCAGCCCTGCCAATGAACTGCCCTTGGGAAGAGGAGCCAGGGTACAGTGCGTGGTGCTGAACAAAAGGGCTGAGGTACTGTGGCGTTAATTTCAAAAAAAAAGAATTCCTCATCTCCAGAGCTGCTGGATTTCTACGCAGGAGCAGCAATTAGTCACGAACAAGAATGTTATTGACAATCAAGGAAGAGACTCTGATAAGTCTCTGCCGTACCGCTAAGAACACCAGACTTCAAACCCTGGTTGCCAAATTAATTCTTCTCTCACCCCCACCTCTTTTAAATTTATAATTGTTCTGTTTTGCCAAAATTTCTTTGTGCACAAACTATTTTACTTTTAATTCTTATATTGAAACCCCCCCAAAAAATTTTACCAATGACAAGTTGTAAAGCAATTAATTAAAAAGTATCACATGTTGATATTATACATCTATCCCCCACTCCTAATTTGCAGTCCCACATGCTACTTTGCATCATGCTAGAGTTCCCTGCTCACCCCCTTTGGGACTGTTCAGTCACCCTGACTTGGTCCTGTATTTTTATCTAAGCAGGTAATCAAAACAGGACATATTTCAATGTTTCCTGCGCTAAAACAAAGCAAAAACAAATCTTCTCCTCTAGAATAATTCCAAAATCATCCCTGAACCATCTATGAAGTAGAAAAAAATCTGACTCTAATCCCACTTTGCTAGAAGTAACATCTTAAGTAGGCTTTTCATTAATCTAAGCCTCTGTTTAAGAAAGGGTGACTTTCAAAGTATGGATTGGAAATTCTGTATGTAAAAAAAAGTGTGACTACAAATTTCACTTATCTCAATTAAAAAGTTTATTTTGGCATAAATAACAATTTAAGCTTAAAAATAAAAGTTGGACAGTCAAGAGGCCATGCATTGTGAAGGAAGAGTATAAAGAAAATCTGCAAAACAGAAGCATTTGACATTAAACCCCTTTTTCTCTCTTCTTATTGGGCCATTATAACCCACACAGTGAGCCAGATCTCAAAATGAGGAAGAAGGTTTAAAAATCACCACAATCACCACATACTCATGATATTCAGATATGGCAATCTTAGCATCTTTTCAGGGATAAACTAGATCTTAAAAAAAAAAAAAAAAAAAAAAAAGTCAGGTTGTCAAATCAAACAAACAGAAAAGCAATAAAGCAACAACATAAAAACTAAACTTGGAAAATTTGTGGGGGCCTAAAACATCCAGATTAGCCATTTTCTTTGGCTAAATTCAACTTCAGTTCTAGCAGTTTCTAAAACTATAACATTTATTTGTTGTCCAAACACAATAATGAACAATGAAATCGGCTGTGATTATTCCTTGTTCACAAATAGGTCAATGTCAAACGTAATTACAGCTGTCCCTCAGTATCTGGGGGAATTTGTTCCAGGATCCCCACTCCCTGGCAGATAACAAAAAGCTGCAGATGCTCGAATCTCGTCTATGAGACAGCATACAACGGACACATAACCTATGTACGCCCTCCCCAAAACCATAAGTCATCACTAGATTACTTACAATGTCTAATACAATGTGAATGCTATGTAAATAGTTCCAATATATTGTTTAGGGAATAATGACAAGGGGAAACGTCTGTACCTGTTCAGTACACAGATACAGAGGGCCAAATGTATTACATATTAGTAAGTCGTATGAAGCTTCTACATTTTAATACATTCACTTATTTCAGGTAAGAGTATATTATTGTTCAATGTTATCCAAAGCCAAAAGACCACAAAACATGTCATCTGAAAGTACAATAATTCACAAAACTTTATCTGCCACTGAAGAGGGCAAAAGAACCCAATGAATTCCACCTCATTTATTTGCCAAGAAATGTACTAACATTTGATATTATCTTCTAATTTATCTTTATTACTAAAACATTCACCATAATTATAGATTTTTATGAGCAAATCCTTCCTAAAATATCTATGTAATAAATCTTGATTGTTTAAAGTTTTCTTTCTTTTTTCTTTTCTACTTCCCATCTGACCTCAATAAACTAATTCTGCACAACACTGACTGGTCTCCTAACAACCAGTCAGGCCAGAATCAAACGTGGCCAATAGATTCAAAGCAAGATGAGGGTCTGACACTGTTGCTGTTTGAATCTGATCATTTTCAGCACCACATTCTTTCCGCGTAGCTTCAGGTCTAGTCCTTGGACTCCTAACTAGTTCCATAATCACTGCAAAACTACTTCTTAAAGTGAAAAAAAAAAAAAAAAAAAAAAAAAAAAGAGGCTATAATGTACCATGCAGATAAAATTTTTGTTTCAAAAATAGAACTAAACTGAGTCTCAATAAAACTGACAAATTCCAGGGCCTGTCAACTGCCCTGAAGGAAAGGATGGTCCATACACACTGGGAAAGGCTGCAAGGGCCAGGCTCACAGAAATACCTATTTAAAATTCCAGTATGGTCACACCTCTCCCTGGTTAGCATGCTTGCTCCCAGCAACCCCTTTATACCTGAAATCAGGATCTGGAAGTCAGGTTATATATACTTGGAACAAAAATGACCATCTTGATGTTTAACTATGGTACTCTTTCTTAGGCTAAAACATGTGTTTACATTCTAGATACTAAACTTTCAGGGGATCAATGCTGTAAGAAGCAGGATAAAATACAGAGAAATCGGCTGCCTGCAACGGTTCTGTTGGAAACCCAGGGAAGATTCTCTGGGTTGTACAGGTACTAATAATGGACACCCAGAAGGATGTTCAATCCCCAAAGCAGCAGTCAATGATATGTATCTGTAGAGAATTGCCACATAAAAAATGAAATAAAATCCAGGGAGCTAATCAGATACAGAGAATGAGGATATAGAACAATGTACAAGAAAAGAACCAAAAGATTGGTGGTTTTTGATGCTCAATGAAATGTGGGAATTCAGAAGTATCTTTGTTTGTACTTGGATCTGACCCATTAATGTTTCTCATTGTTGATTTAGCATACTTATGATTACATGTATGTATATATGACTTCATTTTATTTCATTTTCCAAACCAAATTGTATTTAGGTATCTATTAATGCTTTGTATAAAGAATTTTTTGTTTAATTATGTGGCTTTTAATTTTATTATATTATGTAATTTGACACAAAAATGAAGGTTAGAATTGCTTCCCCAAAACACTTTTAATCAAAGCCTTGTTTAAAATGCAGGTTTTACCCTGTCTGATAAAATAAGTTCAGTGAGAGGGCAAGGGGGACTGGGATCATGATAAACTGTAAAAAGGATCTGGGGTGTTTTTTATTTTTTATTTTTTTGTCATCCCTGGGAAAGTGAACAGTTTGCATGGGGGATATGGGGAATGCTTCACTTTATTTGCTCATTTCATTACAATCATAAACCTAATCTTCAGCTACAAACTTGCATATGGTACTTAGTGGTTGGCTAAACAAAAGGGTTTCTTATAAACTCTGAAGGCAGAAATGCCAGATTCTGCTGGTTTCCTTTATTGATTTATTTGTAGTAATGGAGTCTTTATTTGAGGTCACTAATTTTGTCACCAAAGATGTTAGCACAACCTTTCCTGAAAATCATCCACCTTTCTATTAGAGTGATAAACGAAAAATCAGTTTTTACTGATGGACCTGATTATAATAAATATGGTACGGGGCCGGGGGGGACTACAGATCTTGAAACAGAGAGAAAAGAATGAGTCCTACACTGGATGGAAAGTCGATTTGTTCTAGTCCACCAGACAGCAATTTTCAAACTAGATTTGATTTACCTCTGAAAACACAAATACATTTTCAAGGTCTTGGTAGTTACAGATCATTGGCCCTATCTTATTCTTTAAAGTCACTGCCCCTTCACAGAGGGGCACTCTAAAACACAGCAGCAAGGCAAGGGGGAAGCACCTCACCACTCTGTTCTGACCTAACTGGGCTCTAAGGGCTTCAAACGGGCTCCCGCACACACACACCCCACCTCTATACTGTATGTACTAATTAGCCTTCCTAAATAGTAGCTCACCTCTCAAAGCATCTTCCTTTCAATTTTTGTATGCTGGGGACTGAACTTAGGGCTCCATGCAGGCCACACATGGACTTCTACTATGGCCCTACATCCTAGGACCTCCTTTTCTTCTTTCAAATGCTATCAGTTCTGACAGTACGCTTTTATCTAATTCTGGGTAAATAGGAGGGACAGATAAAGGACAACAAAAAAGAGCAGGCATGCTTAGGGCAATTTCTTATAAATGTTCAGATCCATTCTTCATATCCAAATCCACATTAAACATTTAACCTCTATGATAAAACAACACATACTGACAGATTATAAATTTCGGTGGCATTCTTCAAAGTAAGGGACTACTTTAGGAAGGAAAAATAATTATGGTAAGTTTAAACAAAACTTACACAAGTACTGCAGAGGCCCAAACTTCATGCAAAAACAAGATTTGGGTGGTGTCTTTTATTGTGAAAGATTTTCTTAGGCAAAGCAGAACTGGAAAACTAAAAGCCAAGCTTTAGGGATATGCTGCTAGAGGGATATGGTAGACATTTGCAAAGATTTTTAAAGTAATAATGCTCTGTGTTGACATCAGAAATAGGCATTTTTGTACTGTGCTGTTAGAGTTTTAAAGGTTTTTAGAAGGAAAAAGAAGAAATTATAAAAAGAAAGCCTTTAAAATTTTCACACTCTGAAACATCAATTCCAATTCTAGGAAAAAAAAAAAAAAGACCTATGTGCATTCAAATTTACCTGTAAGAATTTCATCAGTGGTATTTCTAACAAGCAGGAAAACTAGGATGTGAGAAAATCCTTGACAATCCATCTAGATGTAATCAGCTAAATTAATATTTATTTCATTAAATGAAAAACAATGCCCCGCAAAGAAACGTTATGCCTTTATTAAAATCATATAACTTGGCATTTATCTGAAAGAAATGAAACATGTTTATGCAAAATCCTGTGCACTAATGTCCATAACAACTTTATTCAAAATAGTCAAAAACTTCAGAACCTCAAATATCCATAAACTGATGAATGGTTAAAAAAAAATGTGATATATACAGAAGCTGAAATGCTATTCAGCAATATACAGAAACAAATATTGAGATGTGTAACAAGTTCAATAAATCTCCAGGGAATTAGGCTTAATGGAAAACGACAAAACAATAACCCCATCCCCACCCTGATAAAAAGCCAATCCCAAAAGGTCACATATTATATGAATCCACCTATATAATATTCTTGAAACGACAAAATTATAGAAATGGAGAACAGATCAACAGTTGCCAGGGGTCAGGTGGAGGAGCAGTATAGAAATGGGTATGGCTATAAAAGGCCAACAGGGATTGGGGGGACCCCTGTACTGACGGAAACACTCTGTGTCTTGCCTACAGCAATGCCAGGGTCTTGGCTGTATGCACTAGTTAGCAAGACATTACAGGGTAAGAGTCCACAGGATTTCTCTGTATTATTTCCTAAATTACATGTGAATCTATGAATTATGTAGAAATATGACATTTAATTTTACAAATAAATGTATTGATGATTATTTGATGACACAGAAAAGTATGCATAATCCCTTTTACAAAAATTAGCCAAGACATCCAACCCCAAAGCCCCCAAGGCTGAAGAAAAAAATCCAGGTTTTAGAACCACATGGATAGTGAGGGTGGGGGAGATATCAGGGAGTGAAACTGGATTATGTTCTTATGTATGTACAAATATGCCACAATGAAAGCCACCATTCTGTATAATTAATACACACACACACACACACACACACACACACACACACACACAATCCTAGTCAACAAAACAACCAGGAAATGAGCATGGAGAAATGTTAACAATAATGAAGTACAGAATTGTAGGTGATTTTTACTTTCTCCATTTTGCAATCGATGGTTTCTACATTTTCTATGAATACATATACTTTGAGAAGAGGAAATAACAGTTTTAAAGCTTTTATCTACAGAACACCAATGCGCTTGTGCAGTCAGCCCTCTCAAGTAACACATTTAGGTTTTGCCAGTGGTCTTTTAAAATGAGTAACTTACCCCTCAGAAGTTGAGAAGCAAAGATTATCTAGGGGCTAGAGGTATTCGGCAGTAACTCAATCTTGCTCAAACAGAGAACTGACATAGATTTATGATCTTAGAGAACCAGTCACCCAGTATTTTCTTGCTGAAATGTAGCTACACTCTAGGAGGAAACGTGAGATGGAATAATCCACACCCAGAGTCGAGAGCAAATGGGCTGGAAGAAGTGGCTGGAATTTATCTGAAATAGAATAGCCCATAACAGAAATCACTGTGTGGTGATTTAGGGTGGGCTGGCTTCTCAAAAACTTATTCTAAAGCATTTATAAGTTTTAATGGACTAAGATTTTTTTTTTTTTTTTTTTTTTTTTTCAGTACTGGGGATCGAACTCAGGGCCTTGTGCTATCGAGGCAAGCACTCTACCAGCTGAGCTGGTATCTCCCCAGCCCTGGACTAAGATTTTTTTAAAGGAAGGTAGGAGAAGGATTTTAGATAAACTAGATCCACTGAAATGCAGTTAAAAGTTGACACACTGAACCTGGGCAAGTCTTTTGAGGCTGGCTATGAGGGGAAAGGCCAGGAAGACACATCTTGGTGGAAACAAAACATTCATCAAGTCCCAGGGCAAGACAGTACTGTTGAAAGGTCACTATGAGAAGCATTATGAAAAGCCAGTATCTTAAACTATTTGTGCTCCTACCTAAATAAAACACTGGACATCATTCAAACAAGAAAAAAAAAAAATCTGTATTCAAAACACAAATCCATAAGCTATAATTGTGATAAGTTCATCTCTATACACATATTATATTCTAGATATAGCTGAAAGCATGCAGATGCATAGAAGCTAATGTATTTCTCGGTCCAGAATATGCAACAAAGATAGTACCTAACAAGATCACTTTTTTTTCTTTTAATAAAATTACTTTTTTTGGTTTTTAATAAAATTACTGTTTTGGGGTTTTTTGGTTTTTAAAAAAAGTTTTTTTAGTTGTAGATGGATACAATACCTTTATTTTATTTACTTTTCTTTTTAATGTGGTGCTCAGGATCAAACCCAGTGCCTCATAGGTGCTAAGCAAGCACTCCACCGCTGAGCTACAATCTCAGCCCTAAAATTATCTATCTTAAAGAAGGTAATAATAAAATTACCTATCTTATCAATTTTAAAGGTTATACTTTTAAACACTAGTCCCAATTTTTTTTTTTCCATTCAGAGGGTTATTAATAATAATAAGGAAAAAGGAAAATGGAAGATAGGGAATAAAAATCAATGTGTGGTCTGGGGTTGTGGCTCAGTGGTAGAGCGTTTGCTTAGCATGTGTGAGGTGCTGGGTTCAACTCTCAGCACTGCATATAACTAAATGAATAAAATAAAGGTTCATCAACAACTAAAATAAAATATATTTAAAAAAAATAAATGTGCTCTCAAGCCAGGTGTCTGGTGCATGCCTATAATCCCAGTGACTCAGGGGACTGAGGCAGTAGAATCACAAGTTCAATACTAGCCTCAGCAACTTAGTGAAACCCTGTCCCAAAAAATAAAAAGCGCTGCTGATGTAGTTCAGAGGTAGAGGGCCTCTGGGTTCAAACCCTAGTACCAAGCAAAACAAAACAAAACAAAAATGTGCTCTTATAAAGTTTGACTGATGTAGGAATAAACAAACAGCTCTCATCTCATTTTCTAGGGAACCCTGTTTACTTCTCAAGTTTCTTCTGAAATAACTGTTAGTAACCTTCTTATTAATTACATATAGAAAGAAAAGGGGAAGAGGAAAGACATGCACAGATGAGAATCAGAGATTTTCTTGCTGTCAATCAGGAGAAATTGTGAGCACAGCAGGAGGAAGGGTGTGTGTGGAGGGAGAGAGCCCGGCCCCAGGCTGCAGTTATCAGGAAGAGATTATCAACCATCTGCATCTTGCTATATAAATCTGGTTGGGCATTCCTGGAAGCCGTTTGTCTGCTTAACCAATTCCATGAATGGGAGCCTTCCCAGAACATATTTAGAGTTCTTTCCCTAAATCTCTGTTTCCGTGATGAGTTTCCAGTAAGTCAATCACCATAAAATGTGGAACACTCCCCCATGCCCCAAATCTGTACAGACCCAAACATTTTGGAATTAGGCTTCTGACTCATGTTATCCTTAACTTTGTTCAAGACAAAGCTCCAGATCCCACCCCCCCACCATTTCCCAGCAGGCCAAGCACAGACAGCTGGTTCAGAGCAAGGGGCCAGTGTGTCCCTGTTGCTCTCTTTTGTGCATTCTGCATGTGGTGGCCTCAGCTCAGTTTATCACTCAGCAACTGCTTGGTAATCCCCTGTCATTCCCCACCCTACAAATGTCCGTATCAGCAGAGCTGGGCAGCAACAAGTCAGCAGAATTCAGCCAAGCCACTGCTCCTCTGGGGTTGAGGGGACTCAAGTAAAGACAGTCATGACTGGATGACACACATCTTAGGGCAAATGGCCTGGAAGAAAGAAGCACAGGGATTTTCCCCTCCCCAAACTGGGAAGATGGATGGAGAGGGTCAGGAGGAAGAAGGCAGGACTGAAGGCAGGGAACTGGACTCTAAAAGGGAAGCACGCGCCCCACACCAAATAACTGGGAAACTTCAGCTCTACGAAAGGAATTATGGTTTCATTTTTTAATAAGTTTTTTCTTGCTTTAGTTTGTTAATAATTTCTACTTGAGGAGGTATGGGCATAGGAGAAGTTATTTTGTTTCAGTTTCAGTCAAAGAAGAATTACTAATTTTTAAAAAACCAAAGCATGAATTCTAATTTTAGCAGCTCCTACGAGGTGGCGTGGCGTGTGATGGACCCTGTGAAACACCTCAAGAGCCAGGCAGACCTAGTACTTATTAAAAATCAGAGGGAAGATGAGGTTTGTACCTGAAATAGCTCTTGGGCCACCTCACATGCTGTGGCTGGACTTATATAGGTCTACGGGGTGAGCCACCAAAGTCTGTAGAATATCTGTGTTTAAAAAAAAAAAAAAAATCTTGAAACATGATAACCTGGGTACCAAACCAAAAGAACGCTGGGCTTCAGGGACTGGTGGCGTATCGTCTTGTGATGCTAAGCTAAAACTTAAGTCACAGAACCTACAATTTCACACAGCTATCATCCAGAATGAGTATGAATACCACATGGCAGAATGGAGATACTTTGATACAATTAAAAACAGCACAATCATTTTGTTTAACAAGAAAGCAATTTCTCGGAAATGAACATCCTCACAACCAAAAAGTGCCTTCCAAGTTCAGGATGGCAAGCAATTTCTTTGTGCTTATTCCCATTACCTGTTCTCAGCTTGATATGCTTCTGGATTTAATGGGGACTGAGAAGTTGACGTTGTTTCTATGTCTCCGCTGACCACTCTTAGGTCTGGTTCTCTTTCTCCTCCAGATGTGGTAAGAACTTATACAAACCTTAAACCCACATGTCTCTAATACAATTCAGCCATGCCACTCACACTCTAGCACCTCCCCTTGGGGACCAATGAAGACACAACTGTAGGCCTCCCTAGGTCTCATCTGGCTATCTCCAGAGTGACATCTCTCTAGTCCTTTGGGATTTTCTCTGCTTACTGTGGTTCAGGATATTGTTCACCCTTCAAGTTCTAAAAATGTTGGAAAGGACTCTATCTAGTCCAGCATTTCATTTCACAAAGTGTTTTCTGCTGATAACTGTGTCTGGTCAAAAAGCACCCCTGGAGCCTAGAACTGGCTGGGGTATGCTGGGTTAAACCATGTGGAATAGGTTTCTGTCTTGCAGGATTTGTCAGTGGCTTCCAACTCCTGGCACACATCTAAGGCACCTAAAGGGTGAGCAGGTACTAAAGTATTTTCCAAACTCACTTAAACACAGATCTCTTTTTAAACAAAAATTGTGATTAAGCTAGTGTTTGATTCTCCCAAATTTCCCATAACCTCACCAATGGATAAGTGCACATTTGCCTTCTTTCTTCTAAATGTCTTTTCTTGGCACCCCCTCTCTGATTTCCAAGACCTGCTTAAACCCTGTCATTTTCTTTGCCAACAAGCATTTTCCTTCCCTGCTTATAAAGTATACTTGAAGAGTGGTTCATTCATCAACTCCTAACTTTCCTAATATCTAGATGTTACGTCCAAGTCTACCTTCCTACTTTTACTTCAAACATTAATTTTTTAAAAAAGAATTTAGGGTACTAACCAGGAGTCTGTGTATGAGACTTAGAGGGTTCATAAGCCCCTGAAATCATATGTAAGTCACACCAAAATGTCCTATACGATCATTTTCTGGGGGATAGCCAGGACAACTTTCTCAAAGGGGTTCATCATTCCTCAAAATCACTTTAAAAAAAAAATAACAAAAACGGTATTTTTTAGGGGCTGGGGAGATAGCTCAGTAGATAGAGTGCTTGCCTTGTAAGCACAAGGCCCTGGGTTCAATCCCCAACACCCCAAAAAAAAGGTATATTTTTCTTTTTAAATGTTCTTAACATTGAAGGATAAGAGAATGGAAAGGAACAATGTACAAAATAAAGCATTTGATTTTTATGGTAAAATAATACATACTGACATTATAAATCTGGAAGGCATTCTTCAAAGTAATAGGCCATCTTAGGAAGAAAAAAGAAGGGTGGTAAGGTTAAACAAAAAGACAGAAAGTGGGAAGCCAGGTCCAGTCAATCCGACAGAACGAAAGCAAACAGAACTGCCTCCATTAAAATATTTATCTTACACAAATAAAGTATCCTATACTTGATGCAAAACCAATTTACAGCAGATTTATGACACTTGTCACTCATAAGATAAAATGGCAGCCTGATATTTACCACCAGCAGACCCCTCACACCCATGGCAAATACAGAGACTGCTGATTTCATGTTGTGCTCAAAATCTCCGAGACAACAATTCTTTAACACAGAAGAACAGGTTTCACCCTAAAGTTTCGACAATGGGAGGCATAGCAAGGCAGTCTCTAGTTCCTGCTTTCTTTGACCCTTCCTTTCCTAGAATTAAGTACTCTACCTTTAGTTTTTGTATTAATAATTTGCCTTCCATCCAGAAACACTGTGAGAGAAGAAAATCATTTAATACTAGGTTACAAAATTAAACATTTATTTAAATTGCCTCAGTGAAAGGGCCAAAGAGTTCTTGGCACCTAGTTTATTTTTTTGCTGGGTAAAAAAAAAAATTACATTGTATTTCATATAAAACAATAAGTATGTTTGGGAAATGAATTCAATATAATAACCACCAAAGGTTTTCTATATCTTTAGTTAAATGAAACTTAAGGTGAAGAGTAGAGTTGACAATTATAATGGAAAGTATTTTTCCATTCTCCTTCCTTCTTTAGAAATACCTCTGATATTCCTGAAAACTCAATTTACATTGAACATCACTACCTAAAAATTATGATGTCCACACCTATAATAAACTCATCAGAAACAAGGCAGAGGCTTTGTCTTCACCAACTGTGGCTTGACCAGAGTTTGCAAAATCAAGCTGCTAGGAGGAAAGGAGAGTGGGAAGGCTGGAAGTCACGCCTTGTGGGGGGCAGGGGTGGCCCTCCTTGAGTACAACATTAAAATACCAGAAGGATAAACTGAACTTTTAGTTCTTGCTAATATTTGGAAAAATCACCAAGTAAATACCTTGGATTACAAATGTCTGTTCCAAAATCACACATTTTCCCGGACCCATTATAATCCACCACACACATGCATTAGAAAGGTCTTAAAAGGACATAAAGAAAGGGAGAGCTGTCCTACAAAAATTTGCTCAGGTGTAGCCCATCCTTATCTTACAGCATAGGGGCTGGCAGGAGTCCTATTTGGAAAGAGCTGGAGCCCAGCCAGATTCAACAAAGCCTGAGAGCGTGTGCCAGTACCTGGCTGTTCTGCCCTGGTCCTTCATTGAGGCACTACTGCAGGCCCACAAGCCCACAGAGCTCCAGGGGACATGGAGGACCAGGGCCACCACAGTGTGGCACACCTCTGTTTTTAGGGTTTAGAAAGCAGTTAGAAACAACACAGGCTGAGCCAAAAAGGTAAAGCTGGAGGAAGGCAATGGCAAGGAGGGGTGACCCAGGTGGGAGGGAAGAAGAAAAGACTGCCAGCCCCTCCCCTTAAGGAGGTCCGGGAACCCGGATACGGCCATTTCATACCATCATTCTATTAAGCTGAGAGGAATGAAGGAACATTGGATGGTGTAGAGGAAAATGGGGCAGGAGGGGGTGGGGGACGTAAAGCTAATAGAACGAAACAGACAGTATTACCCTATGTAAATGTATGATTACATGAATGGTGTTAATCTACATTGTGTACAACCATAGAAATGAAAAGTTGTATCCATTTGTGTACAACGAATCAAAATGCAGTCTGTAAAAATTTAAAAAAAAAAAATTAATAAAAAAAAAAAATAGAAGCTGACACTCCAGTAAGTTGCCAGCTTTGTTTTCTTCACTTGGCTTTGAAACCTTGACAGCAAACAGGCTTCCTATATTCACAACTCTCCTGGGAGGTGGAAGGTAGAAAAGAGGGGCTCTCCCTTTTTCTTCTTTGAAGTTTCTCAGACTTCACCAGCTTTCGTCTTCTTATAAACAAACATATAATTTAAAGTGAAAATCTCAAGCTGCCCTTTGACCACCACTTCAAGCTACTATTTTTTAAATTTTTAAAATTTTTAGGGGACGGAAAAAGAGGGGAAAGCAACTTTCTGCCATCTCTCCCTCACTGACTTTTAAGTCTAAGTGAACACAAAACACAAGCCAAAAGATGCCCAAAAGAAATACACAACAGGGGAAAAAAATATTTGCTTTTCCATCCCATGCCAATTATTTAATTTTCCTTAAGCCCAGTTAACCTCCGGACACAACCTCTTCTCACCCTTTCAAGCTCATCTATTTAAAAAACAGACCTAAAATATCTGCACACCCTATTTCACAATCAACATCTTTTGATAAACTGGGAAATAAAAGAACATCTTGTTACTATAATGTGTAATCCTCCCTTCTAAGAAAAACCCTCGCACCAAGTCCAGCCAACATGGTCCATTAAGGACAAGATAGTTTTTTCTTAGAGGCCAATGTCGACTGGGCACAGAGGACTTGAACTTTCAAACGGAACACTCAACAAGACTACTCCCAATATCTAGATGTTCACACTGCCCACTAAATTATACATCCCTCAGCATGCTTCCATTTCTCTGTGGACAGGCTAGAAAAATAACCCTCTCTAAATTCTAATGGTATTGAGATTAAAGACTGAAGAGCAAAGAAGGCACCAAGAATCCTCCTCCCCGTCCCCCATCCTCTCAATTACTACCTACTCCAACCACACGCAGCACCCTCCTGGCAAAGGCTTTTCAGAGACTCTGAAACCACAACAGATGTGCAACCCAGGCCCAGCTGTGGCACACCAGTGCCAGAAACGAAAGTCATGACACTTTCTTTCAGATTAAACACTATCCCTTGGACAGGTGTGAGGAACCCCAGCACAATGATGGGAGGGGCACAGCTCCTCCCTACACAAAACACACACACACACACTTCTACCCATTCCCCAAGACGGCCGGTGTCTACAGAAGCCCCTACTTAAAAAACCACGTGGTGAACTGAAGGCACACACTCCCTTACTACTGATGACTGCAAGCTTCTGAAAGGAAAGAGCTTCTACTGCTCGAATCACACAATGAGGAGAAAGGCAGACAAGACGGGAGGACTCTCCAGTGATGGTGAATGAAGGAGAAACTGAGGAAATGTGACCACAAAGCGTCTCATTGACACTGCTGCAAGAACTGGCCTAGGCCGGGCGCGGTGACACACAGCTGTAATTCCAGTGCCTGGGGAGGTTGAGGCAGGAGGATCGCGAGTTCAAAGCCAGCCTCAGCAACTTAGCAAGGCCCTGAGCAAGTTAGCGAGACTGTCTCTAAATAAAATATAAAAAGAGCCAGGGATGTGGCTCAGAGTTTAAGCACCCCTGGGTTCAATCCCTGTACAAAAAAAAAAAAAAAAAAAGAACTGGCCTAAATGTACTCTTTGTTCTTACATTGCACAAAGAAATTCCAACCATAGCCATTTCTAAAACTCTGTATAAATCAACTTTATGAGGTATAATTTACATAACCAAAAAATGCACCCGCTTTAAGCATGTAGTTAGGCGAATTTGGGGCAATGTACATACAACCAGTACAACTACCACAATAAACACACACAACATTGTCCTTTCTCCTCAGAAAGTTCCCTGGTGCCTTTTTCGCCATCAGCCTCCTCCTACACTCAGTGCCCTGGCAATCGCTGGTCTGCGACCGGTCACCAGTTTTGCCTTTTCTAGAATTTCACAGAAAGGAATCATACAGTATGTATTCTTCTACGTCAGGTTTTTTTCTCTGAGCGTGTTTGAGATTCATTCACGATTCATTCCTTTTTGTTGCTAAGTAGTATTCAGCAATAAAAAGCAACAAAGCCATTTTTCAAACATTGTTTTTAATTTAAAAGAAAAAAGGCAGGCTTAACTTTGTAAGGAGTCTTTTTTGTCTTTCGAGATAACTGGAACCTGTAAGTAACTATAAAGTACAGATCCCAAAACCCAGGCTTCAGAAACACAAAGTTTTGTTTTTTATTCCACTCCCTACATGAAAACTTTTTGAATCAAATAAAAAGAAAAATGATAACCCGCGATTTTTGTTTACTGCCAGCTCAAGATGTTATTTCAAGCTGCTGAAGAACTATGAGGAAACTCCATCTGAGCAAATTTTCATGGGCTGCTTCCTGAATGCCTGACCGAAAAGTGAACTTTAGGATTATAGTTTAATTTGGGTCCTGAGCCTACTGCTTTTTCCTGACTGTTGAGGAGTTTGAATTTCATGCTGATTCCTGAGTTACCCTACTACTCACTAGAAGGACATGATAGGATTTCCCTCGAGATGGGGTTGCCCTGGAAAGAACTGTTTAGAAAAGAAAATAAACCATGTAAATTCTGTTTAACCTAACTGTCGTATCATGCAAGACTACTAGAGTTTCCAAGGGAACAGATATACAAAGTATATGCCTCATGTGGCACTTAGTGTTAGGATGGCTGCCTGTTGACAACAGGCATGGTTATTGTCAATGGAAAGGTACCTCCCCAGCCTGATGTGGGCTACAGGTTCCAAACAGGAGTCCCAGCTACACTGTGGTGGTGACATGAGATAAGCTAATGCTTCCAGCTGCCATGAAATTCTTTCACCCCTATCCTCCACATCCCTAATCAAGTCCCAAATAAGCCTTTATAATAGCCTCAAAAGCTGACTGGCATTTTCTGAAAGGGCCTGGAGTGAGAAGGCTGTGTCCCAACCCTCTGCCTCATACGAGCTTAGCACTCTGAACCCACCAAGTCCTGGGCCTCAGTTTCTTCTTCTGCCAAAGGGGATGCTGAGTTAGAGTAAGTCCAAAGGTCCTCTCCAGTCTGAAAGCTGTCCCAGAATGTTCATTAAAAAAAGCCAAAATTCCAGTATTAAAATGAGAAAAGTCACCATTTTTTAAAACCACAGAATTTGTGAGCAAGGCATTCACAATTCTGATAGAAATATCAGTCTTGAAACTAAAGAACTTTTATCTATCCATTTTTGCTTTCCTTTCCTCAAATTTGATTATTAGCCCTCAAAAATTTTATTTAACTTAAGGCCTGTTAATGAGTTTCAGTCATTACATTTAGCTTTATCCATCTACACACCATTTTGTCTGAATACTAATGTTTCAGGTTTTCTATCATGATGCTGCACAAAACAGGATATCCTTTGATTAATAAATCTCTGATTGCCAGTAGAATAAAGAGGGTGAAGAAGTTCCTTGAAAATAATGCCACCTGCTTTTGCAACAGTTCATTCTGGCAACATGCTTTTGTTTTTATCTATTCACAACCTTGCAAAGGATCACTTTCAGCTTGACTAACATTCAGTGTGAAATACTTTCACACACTTGCTCGGAAAAACTCCATCTTAAAATGGAGAGGAGACAACACTGTATGACCCAAAAGCCCCGTAAGTTTCTCAAAGGCATCTGAAGAAAGCACTGCTTTCCAGATATTAGTCACAGGAACTCATGCTGAGCAGACAGCCAGCCCCGGTTGACTCCTCCAGCTCTTAAAGTTAGTGGCAGTCAAAGCAAAGGTTCCTCTCCTGGGCTGGGCTGTAGGGAGAGGGACTGCAAGTCTGCACTGGAAGCCTAGAAAAGGTGCGTAGTTGGAGCACAACTTCTGCACTTGAAGAGCAAACGCCTGCCTGAGGGATGTGTGATGCTTTCCAAGACGGCCAAGACCAGAGGGCTGAGAGAGTGCACTGGCAGGAGTGTTTGTGCAAGCATAGGGTCCTTCTTAGTACTCAATGTCCCCAGCACTTGGAGAGGAAGTAAACAAGGATCCGGGTTGTGCTTGTGTCTGTGTAGCCCAAGGCAGCCAAGGCCCAGCCCGCAAGACTTCAGCACGGGGGCAGAGGGTACTCCTGTCACAGAGTTCCAAAGTATGGGCTGCGTGTGACCAGGAAAAATTACAAAGGCCAGTTTAAATATGGCCTCTGTTTCTCTCTACCACTTAGTTTTTTTGTTGTTGTTGTTTTTTTAATTTTCAAAAACAATAATTTTCTAAAGTTAAGTAAAGCTGGATCATGGGAAACAGCTACTTGTGGAGGGAGCCACCGGAATAGTATGCAGGCCCTGTAATGCCAGCCATTCTTCTCCTCAAAACAGATTTGGATCAAACCACTCCTTCCCAGGCCAAAAGCAAGTGTGACTATTTTGTTCCAGGTAACACCCTTATGAACATCAATTTGTACATGTTCTGCAAAACCTACAACACTATGCTTACCTAGTCAATGTTAAGTAACTAAGGTACTGCGGTTACTTTTTCCATTGAAAACAGCAAACCCTCCTTCAAGCTTTTCCACGTTCACACTGGAACCGTGTGTTTGTTTCTTTCTTTTTTGCCTAGTTGCAGAAAACAATCCCAGCACAGCTCCTGCATCCTGCTGAGGCTCCCCGAGTGTGAGGGCAAGGCCCAGGCGGGCTGCTTTCCCACCATCACTATTGCAAAAGTACTGGAGGCCCAGCCTACGGTTTTCCTAGCCAGCAGGCACTGCGGCCTGACTCACCACAAAGACGGCCTCACTCTGTCTTGATATTTTAAGTTTCTTCTTTGCCTCTAACCTTTTGGGGGGCACAGGTGGGGGGAAACTGGGGGATATAAAGTAGAAGCTGAACTGAACAAAGAAGGGAGAAACAGGGTCTGTCTACAAACATATATCTCATTTTGTATAACAAATACATTCTTGTAAAGCTGAGTAACAATTTCTGAAACAGCAAAACAGCTCATTAATTAAAATTTAAAAACATAACAGCTCATTAAAGAAATGTACAACCACCTCATTTTCTCTCTTCTTTGTAAATCTTTATTTTTTCATATAATTTAGCTTAAAAAAATTCTACTATACCCAGTCAATGGTCCATGTGCAGAGAAAATCAAAATAAATTTTAATCATTCAACATGATTTAACTACTTATCTCTATCTTTGTTGAAATTTATCAATTTAAAAGTTATAAAAATAAAACATGTTCTTAAATGAGGTCACAAGCAATGCAACTGGTTAGCAGACTATCACAGGATTTCAAGCTTTTAATTTTGTAAAAGAACTTAAAAATTATCTTCATTTTTAGGGGGAAACTTACAGGCAGGTCCCATTTGCCTTATTGTTAATAGTGGACATTAGGAAGGGGCAGCTATACCATGGAAAAGCTAGAGGTGAAGGAAGGAATGAGAGGGGACCCCATCTGTGTGTATCCCAGTCAACGTTACTAGTTTGGAAATCTTGTTCCGAGTCATCTCAAACATAGGAATCCTTAAGTTTTCAATAAAAACGAGTGTCCCGTGACACAGGTGGGCATAAGGAAAGTTCCAGGTTCCAAATCAAATGTACCATCAGATGAGCCAACTAAGTAGAGCATAACCTCAGAGAGAAATTAAGCATTTCATCAAGGGTTTCTGATGACAATGCAAAAGCAGGAGAGTACATTGTACTTTCAACAATGCTTGTCTGTTTTCAGGAACATGGACTGGCCTACAACAGAGGGGAGAAAAAACAAGGCCAATACTGAACCACAGCTCTCGCTTCAAAAGTGAACTGTGCAAACTGTGTGTGTGTAAATGTGGGAGTGGGCATGTGTTTTCACACACAGATATATTCATCTCTGTGATAGTTTGTAGACTGTAAGCAATATCCATAGGAATGCAGAGCTTCCAGAGACTGCCCAACACCCTCTCCCATCCATCCCGGTATCTGATGCTTCTCAATGGGCCCCCTTACTCCCTTGAACAGTCTGGGACCTATTCTGCACTGGAGAGAAGCAGTGGTATTCAACTACATACCAGTCCCCCCCATATTCCCCTCAATCCCAACCCCTTATACTTAGTCTCTGCTACTTTTTGGTATAGATAATTTATTATACCAGGGTCTTCCCCTTCTTCTGATTCCTTCATTGTTCTACCTATAAGAAGTTTCCTCCAATGGGCTGTTCCTTCCCAAGAACCTGATCTATACTGCATCATACGTAAGATTCGGTCACTAGCCAAGTCTGCAGCCATACACACTCAACAAAACACCTTATGTCAGAAGAGGATCCACAAGGCTGGATATATGAACATAAATACATCATAAGGGAAGAACACTCAGAATAAATGGACTGGTTCATGGTTCAGTACCTTAGAAGACCAAATTTCAAATATGAGAATGCTGTCTATTAAATCAACGATCTCTCTATGACGTCCTAAGAGGAAAAGTTTTTCAATAACAGAAAAAAAATGCTGCTTCTGTGAAACTGATCTGTGGTTATTTAAAGGCAGCTGTAAGTTTGGAAGCAAATCTCAGGTCCCCATTTTGCTTCCGCTGCTATGAAACTCGGCCATATCTGTGACCTAACTCTAGCACCCATGAAGACGAGGTCATCCTTTACCCTCGGGCTTCATCACTTGGTACAGCACACTTCTGTAAGCCGCCACTGTGGTATGAGGAGGATCATAAGCAAAAGCTTGAAATGTGTACCTTTAAGGAAGAGTGGTCTTTGCTTTCCCAGAGGTGAGTCCATCCAGGAATGGCAGGCCTGTGACAGTATAACAGCCTATTTGCTAAGGAAGCAGAGAAGAATGAGGTGGAAACAGAACTCAGGCATGTGCCTCATCTCTCTGCCAAGTACCCTAGAAAGATGCATTAGGGCCCAGCCAGAGGACAGGCAGAGGCCTAAGGCAACACTCTTCCCACTCTGTGGAAGCCCTGAACACAGAGCCAATTTTGGACAACACTCTGTCCAACGTATATGTAAAGTGGTTTAGATTTTCATTTGGTTAAAACCTAGGAGGCTATAGACTAATAGAAAAATGATGATAGTGTTTGCTAAGGTGCCCTGAGTAGTATCTAATGGGAGGTAAAAAGCATCTCAGAACTGGAAGGAAGATGGGGCAAACTGAGCAGAGGCTCCCACCTGTCTTGGGTGTAAGAATCCAGCCCCATCCTGCTGAACTGCTGAGGAGGAGAGTGAGGGGGCCCGGCCTCACTACCAACTAGGCTCCAAACTCAACACTGCACAACAGGTTCCCAGAACAAACAACCTGTGAGCCCTGACCAGCTTTGAGATCTGTGAAGCTTGGATTTATACACCTTCAGTCGAATTTAAACTCCAGGTGGGAAAGCTCTGCTCTCTGAGAACTGGTACATTAAGACAGCAAAGAGGACTTCGTTTTTTTTTTTTTTTTTTTTTTTTTTTTTTTTTGGCGGTGCTGGGGATTGAACCCAGAGCTTTGTGTTTGATAGGCAAGAGGACTTCTTAACTTCTCATTTCAAAAGGAGCAAGCTTTAGAACCCCAGGCAAGCCATGCGTCTCAATTTCATCACTATGAAACAGAATAAGACTCCTGCCTTTTACCTCCCATTAAAGTACTTCTGAAGCTATTCAGGGCTCCTTAGGAAAAGCTATCATTATTATTCTATTAGTCTACAACCTCCTAGGTTTTAGCCAAATGAAAATCTAAACCATTCTAAATACATATTGGACTCAGTATCATCCGAAAATGGCTCTGCATCTTTGTAAATGCAAGTTTCCAGATGGCAAGAGAGTAGGTGAAATCATCAAAATACTTCATAAGTGCCACACATTATGATGTGCCTTCCACTCATTAATTCACCCAATATTCTGCATGCTAGTGATGAGCCAAGTTATCTCCTTTACAAAAAGCAGTCTTTCATGGTTACACAAACAAAGAGCAAAGTGAAAGGAAGGTCAACTCCCATTCCCTCTACCCTGCAACCTATCAAGTGGGGTCTGTACTGTATCACTTTTCCTTGAGAGTTGCAAAAGTTCTGCAAGGAATTCTTTCATCACTGTAATACTTTTATCAACAAAACAAAATGAACTCTAACAACATACTGCATTGCCACCAATTTCATTATCAGAGGTGAAAATAACAAATAATGGCAAAGATACATGCTAGGACGCTCAGCTCAGCAAGACACTTGCCTTCTATCTAGACAAGGTAGTGCAGTCTCCCAAGAAATACTATACACTTCTGTTTGCATATCCCTATTATTCATGACACTGCAGACTCATCAAAAAGCAATGCTGGCCAGGTGCAGTGGCACATACCTATAATCCCAGCAGCTCCAGAGGCTAAGGCAGAAGGATCATGAGTTTAAAGCCAGCCTCAGCAACTTAGCAAGGTTCTAAGCAACTAGGGAGATCCCATTTCAAAATAAAAAATTAAAAGGGCTGGGGATGTGGCTCAGTATTTAAGTGCCCCTGGGTTTAACTCCGGTACCAAAAAAAAAAAAAAAAAAAAAAAAAGGAAAGAAAAACTAAGCTGGGTATGCTCCTGTGGTCCTAGCTACTTAGAAGGCTAAGGCAGGAGGGTCACTTGAGGCCACGAGTTCGAGGCCAGGAGTTCAAGGCCAGGAGTTCAAGGCCAGCCTAGGCAGTATAGCAAGGTCCCATCTTTAGAAGAAAAAAAAAAAGCAATGCTCAATTCTGTGTCTATCTTTACTCCATGCATTACCACATGTTAGCTAACTGGAAACAGATGGAGGAATAATCATGGCTGTGGCCCAGGCAGCCAATCCTCATGCCCTGTCCCCACATGGTCATGTCACATGAGTCTTGAACATGTGTATGTTCCCCTGGCTTTAGGCCCAGACCTGGCTCAGGCTACAGAAGCTAACACCAATGCCACAACCCACTGCTAGGGACCAGAACATCCAACCATCTATGTGACTAATGAAACTGTTCACAGCAGTTACAGTCAGATAATTTGCTGTTATTTTTTACTTCATCTTTAAAGTGCATGTAAAGATTAATTCCCAACAACAAATCCAATTTGCCACAAATCTTTCAATAATCACTGTTGAGAATGAAATAGCCTAGTAATATTAAAAGTGACTACAAGTAAAATTTTGATCTCAGAGCCAAAGCAATTCCTTATTTCAAAGACTGCCAAACTTCTCCAGTACCTAAAGAATAATTTAAGATTATTAATCAGACTTTAATAGTGAAAGAAAGTTGTCACCCCCTCTATCTCCCACTAATTCTCAATAAAAGATCCCCAAGTCCATCCAACAGTATTGAATGTATGAGCTGCCCAGCTTTAAGACTGGTAGAACTACCCTAGGTACTTGTATGATTGCACAAATGGTATGACCCTACATCATGTACAACCAGAGAAATGAAAAGCTGTGCTCCACTCATGTACAATGAATCAAAATGCATTCTGTTGTCATATACAACTAATTAGAACAAATAAAAATAAATTTTTAAAAAAGTTGCGAGAAAAAAAAAAAAAAAAGACTGGTAGAACTGCAAACTTCCCTTGTAGCAAACTGCTGCCAATTAAAGCCATTGATCCAGCTTACTGTGCCCACTCCTCTGGCACAGAGTAATTCTTGGAAACATTACACACAGCATAATTCTTTCCCAAAGTACCAATCCTGAAAGTTACAACCACTTTAGAAAACTCAGGCCCCATCACTCTGGATCAGGAGGCTGCCAGATCTAGAGGTTTAGAAGGCAGCATTTTAGCACCCAAAGAAGTCCCCCTCATGTCCGCTTCCACGGAATGCCTCCTCACTGGGCACTGGATGGAAGTAGTGTCTGAAGCGAAGAGCACATCAGGAAGGTGCAGGCGAGTCACAGAGCTTCGAGAGACAGCCAGCCAATCTTCCCGAGAGTGATGGTGACCACCAGGTCAGTTCTGAATCACAAGGGGCTTCACCGTGTGGCTCCAAGCAAGCTTCTTTATATTGCTGAACCTTAATTTCTTCACGCAAAACATAAAAGGGCAAACTGGATGGCACCCAAGGCATCGAGCTCTGGAGTTCAGGGGCTCCATCACGTTTCAGCTTCTCAGATTAATGCTACCTGAGGAAACCTCCCAGGAAACAGGGCCCAGGTGAGATGGGGAAGGTCACAAGAAGGGTTCTGGGCCCCCACTATCAGAAGAGCAGGTCAAGCACACCTAACCCTGCTCTGCACAGCCAGCTGAGGGGGGAACTGGCCAACCACACTCCTTTTTCTGGGTCAGAATATGAACATATACATATACATATGAAGCAAGAGAAAGCAAAATATTACAAGTCTGTCCTGAAAATTGTCCCTCAAATAAGAAATGACCCCACGGTGAACACCCTCTAGGGGGTGACTCACCACCTCCATGACAAACACCAAACTGAAGGGATGGAGATGAGTAAGACAGATGCATTATCTGACAAATGCTTCGTTTATTTTCTTTTAGGACTTTTAGGATGTCTCCAATTTACATGCAGAGGTATACAAATTTTTATTTTAAAAAGTCCAACCATTTTTCAAAATTG
Source organism: Sciurus vulgaris (assembly GCF_902686455.1). Lineage (NCBI taxonomy): Eukaryota > Metazoa > Chordata > Mammalia > Rodentia > Sciuridae > Sciurus > Sciurus vulgaris. Next base: position 56,133,214 of record NC_136467.1, read on the forward strand.
TTATTGGCCTGTGACTAAGAAAAATTAAGATTATCAGACTTCAATGGTGACATAATGTTGTGTGGGTGGGTCTAATTCTTACCACCGATATGAAGATTCCCAGGTGACTTCCCAAATAAAACTGGTCTTCCATGTGAGCACAGGGTCAGCTGTCTCAGCACATGCTTTGCCTTTACTTCCACCCACAAGCCCACCAAGTCTGTTTCCCCCATGTGGAAAACAAGATGATTAAGATGATCCCTAAATTTAACCTAAAAAGTGACCAGTAGGCACTGGTTTAAGTGCAGGTAAACCAATGACCTATGCCAACCCAACAAAGAAAGAGGGTTGATTTCTTCTTTTCCCTGTGAAGGTTAGAGTCCAGGGGGGTGGGGGAAGTGGGAAGCAGAACTGTTCTATCTGATGGTTGAAAGTCTTGTTTATATAATATTCCAAAAATAGCCCACATTGTTTTTAGCGCTTTTTCTTGGAGAGTGTGCAGCCTATGTTTTAAAATATTGAGAAAGCTTTATCTCTACCATTAATCTCAGAAAAAATAGAGACACTTTTTATTTTTCATGCAGATGAGAAATACCAGACAACCAAGTTCTTTTAAGAAAGTCTTGGCAGCAAGCCGCAGCTCATTTTTCATGAAAGGGTGATAATGGGGGGAAGATGGCACAGGCAGTTTCCCACTTCTTTCCTCTCATTCCTTCACCCATCAAACAGAGGACTTCGGGAGATTCGGTTTATGGACAGAAAAGCCTCTCCCACCTTGGCAAAGAAGAAATGATTCATAATCCTGAACTCCTGGGAAGATGCTACCAAAACATGGACATTATTTCTATTATTCCAGAGCCACAAATAACTCTGCTTCCTCTTCTCCCTTCCAGTATAGAAAGAACTGCAATGGTTCACTTTCCTCCCAAAGTGTCTCCATGGTTCCATGATGAGACTAAAAGCAAATTCTGTTTGCATTTTAATTATAAAGTGTGCTCATTAGTGACAGTATTTTACTGGGAGTACATATGTGTTGCTCCATAATGTTCTCTGCAGAAATTACATGAGGGCTTAATTCTCCTAAGCCCAGCCATTGACCCTAATATTTCATCACCATCACACAACTACAACCCTCCAGCCTCTGCCAAGCAATTTTTCCTGGGCCATCTTCAGTGCTCCTAGACCCCCATTTGCCCATCAAGTAATTCTCTTGTCCTCCACTACTTGGCCTCCTCCTCCTGCCCCCATCATTCAACATCTGTTCACTGTGGCAACCTTGAACCACCACCCACAATGTCCGGAGTGTGAAGCAGACTAAAGGAAAGAATAACCCACCCACTTCCTAGAACCATGTGGTTATTCACCAGATGATGGGTTACTGTCAGGCCACTTCTACTTCCACTGAAAAGAGGAACCAAGAGAAAGAAATGCTGATCACAGGGAAGTTCAGATGCCGTTTGGAGTAAAAGCATCTGGGTCTCATTTCTGAATCTGGAAAAGACCACTCAGGTCACCCATCCTGGAATATCACATTTACACCTGGGGAAAATGGGCAGTTTGGAGAGTCCCATTCCTAAGAATAATCACGCTACACCAGAGTGCGCATCTGAAGCCACTTGTGTTCCATGTAAGTAGGCTACACCGGCATGCTCAAGTCTGTTCTTCCAGTGGGTTCTGAAACAGGGATGGGTCATAGAATACATCTTGTCTTCATTTGAACAGAAATGTGAACTTCCCAAATGAGAAATATGAGGTCTCAGGCAGAACTATAAAATCAAAATCCCTAAGGCTTGGATAGATTATTGACTTTGGAGTTTATTTAGTCAAAGTAGAGACACATTAATGCCAGTATTCCATCTCTATCATTTACCAACTAACTGTATGGCCTCAGCCTAGTCACTTAACCATTCAGTCTCCTCTTGTGTAAAGAAGAGCTATTAAGCTCTTAACATCTGGCACACTGCTAATAAACGTTCAGTGAACAGTGCATCTTAGTTATAGCCATGAAAATGATGGATAAGCCAAAGGCTGACTGCGTACGTCACTTACATTCACACCAGCTCAGATGGAAATGTCGTGGTTTTGGTCCTTTGTTGTTGTTTTTTGAGTGGGTCAGGATAAAAGCTTTATAACTTCAACTATAATTCTCTGCAGTTCAGTAGCATGTATAGTTGGATAACAGGGACCTTCTTCTCAAAACCAAAGGCCTAGAGGGAATTCTTAAAGAGGGATGGAGCAGATACTGGCCCTCATTACTGTCTTCGGATCAGGGCCACAGGAGTCAAGGATTCAGGGTCCCTCTGGGCGGGGAGTCAAGCCTTCTAGACTGTTGCCAGGCCAGCTTTTTCCTAGGAGCCTGATTGGTTTTGAAGATTACTCCTCAGTAAATGAACCCTTGATGCCAGATCCTTTCAAGATACAGCCCTCTTTCTGTCCCCAAAACAGGAAAGCAGAGGTGCATGCTTTTGGACCAACAAAACTACTGCCATGAGTCTGTATATTTCCTGTGTGAGCAGTGGCAGCTTTGGAAAGTGCCCAAGTTCTCATCAGCTATATCTGACCAACTTCCAGTCTTCTGAAGTCTCTAGTGCTCTCCTGAAGTCCTCCTGTGAATGCTGCCTGCAGCGTTAATGGCACAACACGTAGGACTCTCCTCAGACTCACCCCAGTGCAGCTGTCACTTCTGCAGGGACCTTCCAATGGAGATCCAACACCTCTACCTGCCTCCTTGACCCATCCCAAGGATCTTGATGAGGCAGAGAGTGGTTTGCCTGTCTTTCCCATTAGTCTGAAAAGAAAACGTAGATGGTCGTCCTTTGGAAGCTCAGCACTCAAGCCATATTGTCTCAGATACAGCTTCCTGGAGGAGAAGGTATGCTGAGAACAGAAGAATAATTTGTAATCCAAACTAGTCTTGGCAGGTTTTCTTTTCTTTTTTTTTTTAAATGTGTCAGATATAAGAGTGTTTATGAATCTCAGACAGTGTTCTGAGGCAGCTGCTAAGAAGGTCCTGAAATGAACTTCTGGTACTCGCCAGCCCACTGTTCCTTGCACTATTTATATGCCTAAAGCCAACAGCTACGTCTGATATGGTTGATCATGAGGCCTTGCTTAATGGACTACAGAATCCAATGACACTGGCAAGCAGCAATAACTCCTTTGGATCTATCCCCACCTTCACCTTGTAGTGGGGGAGGCCAGGCACCTTTTAGGATCCTGAGTCAAGATGGAAGTCACCACCTTGCCTCGGACATCATCACAAGAGCCACATCACTCTCCCCTTCACTCCCTGCCCCTCACACGCTGATTACACCCAGCACATTTTAACCTTATCTTCCTCACATATGTCCCACATCCGTGTAGGGATGAGTCAGGGCAACCACTCCCCTGATGCTTGTCTGGAAAGTAAGAACATTCCCAAAAGACCAAAAACAAAGGAGGAAAGATCACAAAACCACCAGAATCCAATCGAAGCGCCACTCTTAGAATATAATATCTGCTTAAGGATGAACACTTGGTTTCCTGTGTACACCTGAGAGGACCCTTCGTTATTGCAATTGTCATCCTGGAAGGAGACTGGTGCCGTTGCCTAGTACAGAAAGGCACAGGCAACCAGGATCTATGGGAAGTCCAGAGTACTCAAAGGGACAGGGCTTAGTTACATTTCAACAGACCCTAGCAAAGATGTCTGTTGATGCTTCCCTATTCTTGCCAGGCTTCTGAAGCAAACAAACATGTCAACAGGAAAGGTCCACCGACTTAGCAAATGACTTTAAAAGAGTGGCTCCAAAACCTCAACTTGCAGCAGAATCACCTGTAGGGCTTGTTGATGCACAGATTACTGGGTCCAGAGTTTCTGAATGAACATGCCAGGGTGGGCCTGAGAGTCTGCATTCCTAACATGCTCCTGTGTGCTATTAATGGTGCTGTTCTGGGGACAACATTTGGAGAGTCATTAGCTAAATGCATCAGAATATGTGAAGCCCTCTGGTATATCCGAGCAGGTTGCATAAGTTGCACAAAAGAAAGGAGGATACGTTTTTGCATCTCTGTTTCTAAGTCTTATGCAACCATTTGAAACAGTACATCTCTTCTTACACATTACTGAAAACTTCAAAATAAGTTAACAAGGGTTCAACAGTCTAGAAAAACAAGTGGGAGTTGGAACCTTTAAATAAACCACATACAATTATACAAAAGAAAGGAGAGGAGGAGATCCTAGTTAAATATAGTTTGTTAAGAAATGATGCCCTTGTCTTAGAAGCCAAGTGTACTCTTACATCCCGGCTTCATACAGAGCTTTCAGGGGCAAACCCTACCTTGTAATCTTCCCAAGAAGGCGAGGACTGAAATGGTCCAAAGTCAATACTAAACTAGTTGATAACTTCCACAGCCAAAATCTAATTTCTCTAAAACAATGGTTCTCAGCCCTGACTATACATTCTAACTACCTGGGAAGCTTGAGGAAGTGTAGATGGCGGGGCCCCACACAGAGTCTGACTCAGTTGCTTTAGGATGGGACCTAGACACTGGTATTTCTTTTCAAGTTGTCCAGGTGATTCTAAAATGCAGACCGATGTTAGAAAATGATCACAGAAAGATGACAGGTAGATGGGGAAGGGAGAAGGAAGTCAGTGCTCTTTAAACAATGTCCAGTAAATATAAAGGGGAAAACAGAGGAATGGGAGAACAGCTAAGACAACCAGGGCAAGTGAAACTGAGGCTCTTAGACTCAGACAGATCAACCCAACACTGGCTGTCTCAGGTTCAAAAAGCATTCACACCCTCGTTTGTCAAAGTCTGGTAATAGTCCAAAGAACACAAAAGGAAACCCTTATTAATAAGGGGTACTTTTTTTGCTCCCACCCCCAGAAGAGTCAGTAACTAGAAACAGAGGGCAAAGAGCTATAACTTTTGCCCAAATCATCTAAAATCAACTTCGGGGCTGGGGATGTGGCTCAGTAGTAGAACACTTGCCTAGAGAGCACAAGGCCCTGGGGTCAATTCCCAGGATCACAAAAAAATTAAAAATTATTAAAAAAAAAAAAAAATTGGACTCCTTAAAAGTTCAACTTTGAAATTATATGCCAGAAAAATAAAATTTCTCCCTTGGCAATATTCACCTTTTTAAAGGGGGGAGGGGAAAGATTAAAGAAATCTCAGAGCACGAAGTAGTTGAAATTATCTCCCAGTGACTACACTGACCAATGGGTTTTCAAAGGTGTAAAGTCATGTGATGTGGACCCTAAAGCCAAGATAGTTTCTTCTTTGTCTTCTTGACCAACACAAATGCATGAGGGAACAAGCTAGAAAAAAAATAAAAATTTTTTGAAAGCTTTATAGTCCTACTTAAAGCAAAACGATGAGCATAAACCAAGTAGAAGAATAAGGTATTCGTGGAAATCAACAGAAAGAGCATGGACTCTAAGGGCAGGTAACAATTATGTCAGGTGAGAATTATTTCTGCTCATATCAACAGGGAAACATGAAGAGCCCAAAGATAAAATTCCAGATGTATTTTCACAGGATGAAAAGTTAAAACAAATTCGTTAAAAATTTTTCAAATTTGATTAGAAAACTTAGATGTTGATAAAATGCATCTTAAAAATGAGAACTGGGCTGGGGTTATAGCTCAGTGGTAGTGCACTAGCCTAACATGTGAGGCACTGGGTTTGAAACTCAGCACCACATAATAAGTAAATAAAATAAAGGTATTGTGTCCATCTACAACTGAAAATACCTACTTGGTAATTATTTTAAATCTCAATTTAGAAGACCCGCAGTTTTCTCTAATACCATGAGAGTCCTTTCCTAATTTAACACGTTTGCTACCTCACTTATTCAGTACTGGCTGCCTACAAGCTAATTCAAACCATTCTCATTTGTGAGACTACTGGAATAAACCTCTCCCCTCCTGCCAAAGAACACCTAACTAAACAGTGTTTACAGTCAAGTGCCAAATTTCACCTTAGCAACTGACTGTGGACTTAGTGGGATAAAGCCTAAAATACGGCCACAAGCACCTGGGCCTTCAGTTAGAAATAAGTCCCTTTCTTGGAAAGGGAAGAGACTAACTAGGACTGATTTAGATAATTCAGTTCAGCAGAGGACATGCACCTATTCAAACAGGAGGCTGTAAACTTATCTTTATTGGACACGGGTGGAGATAGAAGGCCTGATCTAGGACACTAATTTCAAGAAACAGTATATGGGCTCACCTAGGAAGTTATCTGTCAGGAGCTTAAGAGCCCAAGTGTGCTGAAGCCAGTGCACATACTAGCATCAGCACCGCGAGAGCTTTAAAATAACCAGGCCCACAACACACAACAGTCATAAGTCAAGTCCAGGCCCTCCTCTCAGGGTTACATAAATGAGGCACCAGATCTAAATGATTGTTATTCTTCAGAAGAAGAAACTGAGAAGAAAGCTTGAACTCAGAGCTTGAGTTTTTATTTTAAAAAATTACCTTGTTTACAAATTAGTCTGTGGACCACCATTTATTAACGTACTAGGTACAGTTATAAAGGTAAATTAATGCTGTTAATGGAACTGTACTGAAAAACTAGAAAACAGGGGCTGGGGTTGTGGTTCAGGGATTGAGCACTTGCCTAGCATGTGTGAGGCATGAGGTTCAATTCTCAGCACCACATAAAAATAAAGTTTAAAAAAATAATTCTTTTTAAAAAATAAACTAGTAAATGGAATTATGTCCCTTCTCATTCTGCCAAACAAATGGTCTACAAACTGGAAAAAAGAAAAAAAGAAAAATGATACCCAAAATTTAGACTTACAAATCTGAAGGGTAAGGTTAATAAGTCCTTGATTTGAACATAAATGTTGGCTGGAAGTCCCAAAACAGCTATGTGTAAGGTAAAAACTCTGGAAGACCCAAAGCAACACTGAATTTAAGTTAGACAAAATATTTCTTTTTCCTTTCTTTTTCCTTTTTTTTAAAAGAAATTTACTAATATGAAAAGCTTAAATGTAGAGATCTAGGGAAAATGTTTTACTTTATAAAACCATTATAGTATCAGAATAAAATTCAACTACCTTGATTTTTAAAAATATTAAGTAAAATAAAAAGACCCAAAAAGAGAGGAAAGGAAGCTGTAAACATCACTAGCCAAAGCCTACTATGAAATACGGGGCCAACACAATCATTCAAATAATTTACAAGGATAGAAATACATCTCTGCACATCAATTATTAGGACACTTCAGGAAAAAAGTAGTTCTGAGATCCGAAGTATCTGAATTGATGCCTTAACTATCCACTTGATCTTTTTAATGTAGTACCAGTTTCCAAGGAGATCTCTAATAAACTCAAACTGGATGTCGTTTTAGGACCTCCTTGAAGTTTGGTGTCTGCCCAGAGTCATGCCCTGTTAAAAGGCCACCTGGGCACTGTCACCGGCTATCACGACTGCCCCTAGCAAGCCACCCTTCCCGCACACCGGCTGTGCTGTTATCGGGCAGTGCAGTCCTGCGGGCTCATGGTTATCACCCGGCTTCAGTCTCTCCTCTGGACACTATCCAGACACTACTTACCCAGCTTTATCACGAAACTGAGGGTTCTGAAATTTTTTCTTCCAAGATGCAGAGAATAACAGGAGATAATTAGTACTGGGCTAGCCACATTTTATCCTAGGGCACATGGCTAATGCATTCCTGTGGCCAATTAAAACCACCATTTTGGGTCCTACTCACACATATTTTTACCTGGAAGACAAAAGCAGTAGGCTCTTCAGTAGAGATAAACACTTTAACCTGGCCGGCAACTTGCATTATGCAACATTTTCTGTTTCTGTCTTGGCAGCCTGCCTTTAAACCCACTAATAACTGCAATGCAAAGAGTCAACCACCACACAAAATATTTTAATACCTTTAATTATGAGATCTGATTTGGCAGCCAGGCTTCTGCCAGAAACTTGTGAATGTGTTGTTTTATTTTTCCCTGAAACTTGCTTTTTCTTGGTGCTGCTATCTCCAAGCATCTACCTGTAGAAGCACAGATGTTCTGTTGTCCCAAGGCAGGAAAATCTCAGAGATAAGGGCCCAACCCAAAGGATTTCTACACACTGTGCATCACTCTATTATTTCTAAGTAGTACACTTTGTATCTGACCCATAGTAAATCATGAAGCAAGGCAGTGACCAAACAGAAATGAGAATCCTCAATCCAACAGGTTTCAGAGAGAATTCTCAAGCCACGCGGACTTCCTACTGAAGGTCCACCCAGGTAAGGTCTTATTCCTGAAAGTTAGTAGCACCACCCACCTCCACATCCCCAACAGAGAGAAAGGTGCCAGTTACCCTGAGCCAGCCACAACTCTGAGAAGCATTCAAGACATACTCTGCAGGATTAATGGGAAGATTAGTGGTAATTCATGTAAAGAATGTGGCTCACAATAGAAACTTTTTAAATGGCAGCTGTTTAACTTTTTATTGCTGAACCCCACCCACCCAAAGCACCACCCACACTCCAGGAGACAGGAGAGAACAGAAAATGCAAGCGCTCTGGAGTCAGAGGCCTGGGTTCCAAGCCCAGCAAGTTACCTTCACCTCTTTAAACCATTTCCTTATCCTGGAGCTCATATTCAAATGTCTATCTTGTAGGATCGATATTAGTCATAAAAAGAAAAAAACACTAGCTGAGCATTTGGCACATAAAAAGTGCTCAATAAATCATGTTATTGTTGTCAATATTACTATAACTACTAATAACTAGGCCTGGGAAGTCTACAGTAGACTCCTCTTTTTACTGTATAAACCAAACTGTGTTTCCAATATAATTTTGGCTCCCCTCCTCCAAAATACCATTTTGAAATATAAGAATAAAAACAGATACAATTCTGATTCTTAATTATGCCTGAACTTACCGAGCCAACTACCTATTAGGTATCTAGAAAATACCTGTTTCTACTTCTAGGAGGACCATTAGTCTCTGTTCTATGCTTCATTGGAGCAGCTAGATTTTTTTGGACATAAATGTAGAAAGCCAGAGGGGTCATGAGCCTGAAGTCTCAGATGTGTGGAATTTTAAAAGGCTTGAAACCAAACACAGGACAGGCTGAGGAGATGCTGGAGAGATTCTGGACTAGTCCTACTACCCCCATCATGCGCAATGAATCAGACGTGCCTCATCTTGCCCTCCTGACAGGCATTGAGAAGGGAGGAGGACTCCTCAACACTAACTTCCACTGAGCCCTTTCGGTTCTTCTCTCCACACATACCGACTCCTAAAGTCCTCCGCCAGACCTCAACACACTTGACAAGCACAGCTATACCACCAGCTTCAGGAAACAGGCCAAGAAAAAGAAATTCAAGGGAAGGGGGCAGACATCCCTCATTCAAAACGGGAGACAGGGACTAGTTCTGGTACTTCTAACTGGAAAATCATGGGCAAGACTTTCCTCCCTTCTGTCCCTCATAGCAGGAGAAAATGAAATGACCAGAAAGTAGCCTCTGAATGACTATTAACATTTGAATCTAAATAAAACCTTTTTATTCTTCTATCTGAACCCTGAGGTCCTCTCTTCCACCCCTAAGCTCCAAAGTTAGTTTCCTAGGGCGGCCTGTAACAAATGCCACAAATTTAAGAAGTATGGAAATTTATTCCCTCGTGGTTCTGCAGGCTAGCAGACTAAAATCAAGGTGCTGGCAGAGCCTTGCTCCCTCTGCAGGCTCCAGAGGAGGATCTTTTCCTGCTACTTCTTAGCTTCTGGTTGCTTCCAGCTCCTCCTGACTTGTAACTGTGTTGATTCCATCTTACCTTCCCCTCTACACAAGGGTCTACCCTAATCCAACATGTTCTATCTTAATGCAACTAATTACTTCCAGAAAGATCTATTTCCAAATAAGGTCACATTCTGTCAGAGATTGCAGGCAGGCGTGATTTTGGGAGGGGGACAAGATTCAAGCCATCACAACTGCCAAATCAAAAAAAACTACCAACACCAAACAGGTCAACGTGGAGGGAGATGAAGAATTATATAGCACTCTGGAATTATTAAAAAGTTCAGAGTCATAGTCTCTGGTAGATCCGTGACTATGGAATCTGAATTGGAAATAATGACATTCTTGCCTTTCAAATATGGGAAACTATGAAACTTTAGAAAGTACCCTAAGTCCCACTATCAAAGCAGCACTGAAAAAAGATCATTTCACTCGTCTGGACATTCAGTATACTCTGTAAAAGTGTAGTATTAGGTATAGATGAACATTCACATCAATTATCAGGGACAGAGTAGCAAAAAGATGCAACGCTGGGGAGGGCACTCTCAGTTAAAAGCATTCTCACTGAATTATTTGGGGACCGGAAATGGGCCACCAGCTTAGCCGACCAAGCTTCCTGTGAAAGAGTTACCTTAGATTTTTAATCTCCACCCCCAACCAACTTATCCTTTTCTAATGATGTCAACCTGCCTACATGGAAATATCAGCATCTTTTTTTAAAATCAAGGTATTATTTTAGCTTTACAGAAAAAAAAAAAAAAAAAAAATACTTGAGATCAGCTTGTGCACTCCCTCTGCTGGCTCTGAATTTAAAATAAATCCTCCATAGCTTTGGGAGCTAAATTATTAACTTCACTAGACATCTAAAACACAAGGAAAAATATGATGTGGACTCTCCCCCTATGCATGCATAAAGGTCTTCTGATAAATAAGAAATCTTAAAACTGACAAACATACTTGAGTTTATTAAATAGGGCCACTCCTTAGAGAAGTTAATGCATATCATTTGGGGAAGAAGTCACTTCCTGCCCCCTACAAATGTTCCACATGCTTTCCTCGCTCTGCATTCACCTCTGCACTGCAGGACTAAGGTATATCTGAACACCCAGGCACCATGAGCCTCAGAAGATAACCTGACTTATTCACCACAGGCAATGACCCAGGAGAAGCAGAACTGCTAGAAAGACTAAGCCCATCAGAGAAGTTAGTCCATTTCATTGTGCAACATTATCCCATAATAGTAACTGAGGCACTGCACAGAAAAAGGCTCAAGATTAAAACCTCAAAACAGCTGGTGAAAAGTGGAGCACAGGTACCCTAGAAAAGCCCAGCTTGAAACATACTCCAATCATACATTTGGGTTGTACCAGGAAAGAGGAATACATCACAGTCCTCTACAGGTGCCTGCTATTCTGGTTCTTTTTCTTACAGGGGAAATAGAGATACTAGGAAGTAAAAGTTGCTTGGTTAAGCACAAAGTACTTAAAGATATTAAGAATATCTGGGCAGTGAGGCCATCAGAACTGGGGTCTTTTATCATGATCACTAGGTCAACCACTTATGAAGAAAACTAACTCAGAAAGGCTACAGCCTGGCCCTCAGACTGTTCATTGCAAAGACTTCCTCCTCTTTCTTCATAGGTGACTTCTTATTTCCCCAATCCATGGATATAAAACTTACAACATCTGGAATTTATACCCCAGAACAGAGAATACCACGAATGACAGTTTTACCTAACAGCTCTACTCCTCTAAGAAGAGGTTAGTAAATTTCAGGCTGATGAGTCTACAGTGACTCTCCAGACAGTGCGGATTGAGGCTTGATGAAAAAGGGTAGTCACGCAGAAGACAAACTTGATTTCACCTTCCTTCTAAAAGATCATCCACAAATCAGGTTTCCCTTTATTTTGTGGTGGGTAGTAGCAAGTACTTGTGAACTTTTCAGGGACCTCTATACTAGGAAACAAGACCCTGCAAGAAACTCCACAGGAAACAGAGCGTCACTTCACATTTACCCCACATCCCAACAAGAGCGACACAAGGAGGTCCACACAAGAAGGTGTAACAATTTCATAGCTACAAGTATCCAAGACTCCACATGTGACATAAGCTCATCCTGAGTCACAGCTTCCCCTTTCAGGGTCAAGAGTCCCAGAGCAAGGCCATCCTCATGGCCTGAGGACATAAAAATGCAAAAAAGAGCAGCATTGCAAATGCTTACTTTTCTGATAGACAAGGCTCTCACCCTGTTCTTGGAAATATTTAAGAGTGAAGAGAATGACAAAAGAAACAGGCAGGAGTCGTGGGATGGGAGGGTATGGTGGGCTGAGAGAAGGCTTCTTCAGGAAGGTGATCTGAGAGCACTGATGGACAATGCAAAAGCAAACAGCCACTCCAGTGCAAGTGGGCCTAGAGCAGGAGAGAGCAAATGAAAAGCGAGCCTGCAGAACCAGAGGTGAAGGCACTGACATGAACAGCTGTGAAACCACAACAGTTAGCAGCAGGTACTACAGCACGTGGTGACCTGGGCTCCTGTGGACCCTGCTACCTGTGAGACCCTGAGCCAGTCACTCACATGCTCCTGGCCTGTTGCCTCACCTATTAAATGAAGCAGGTAGATGATCTTTAAGACCTCCTTTAGTTCTGAATATAAGCAATGCACATGAATCAGCTGTAAAAGATCACACATCCATCCCAGAGACAGGTTAGTCCTGTACCAGGCTCCCAGCATCGGGGATCCCACTTCAGTCCAGGGCCACAGATGTGCACTAATCCAGGTGGATGGAGGAAAACCTGAGCTTCTCCCAAGCAGACCCAAACTACACAACTACAGAACTCACTCACAGTGGTTTTGCATTTCCACAGCAAGCTCAAAAATGGTCTGCAGAAAGCTAAAGGCCAGCTCCCAGCCTTGCCCAACACCAACTTTGCCATCTGCCTGTAACTCCTCTGCAACGTTGAGGCACTGAGGAAAGCAGAAGTACAGATGTGAAAAGGCAAAGAGAATGGGAAACAATGACAAGCATGCAAAGCACAGCCTTGTACATTCATTTTCTCCCCCCGCCCCACTATGTCGTCAGCTCCTGCGAACTGGAACCTTCTCTGCCTTGTGCTACCATCATATCCCCCGAAGCCTGGCAGAATGTCCCCCATGCAGGCCTTTGAAAAATACTTGAATGAAACAGGATGCGATGCAAATGGGTTAAAAGGGTTTTTCTCTTTGCCATCCTTTATTTGCTGACCAGACACCAGCAAAACACCCACTGATACTAACCACCTTCGCACGAATGCTCCCCAGCCTCTTCTATAGCAGCAAGAAGGCGAAGTGGCTCTTCAGGGCCCCTTGATTTGTGATGCAGGAAAAGGAGAGAAAAGAATAGGATCAAGTCTGTTCCTAACAGGCATGATGAGTAGATATGAAAGCAAATTAAATTCCATTTTCTTTCCAGCCCTGGAAATCTGGAATCTGAGGCACGAGCCACGGGGTAAGTGAGGTACTCACCAGAATGCACAAGCCTAAACATTCCGCTCTGCGCTGTCATCAAGAGCTTCAGAAGGACTGGGTCTGCGGAATTTCTTTCCAGCCCAAGGAAACAAGTTTTTAGTGAAACAAGGCCTCTTCGTTAATTTTCCAAACAAAAATATCTGGCAGGTTTTAAGTAAGAATCACAAGCAGAGTACTAAAAAGTTTAACTACAAGATGTTCTTCTATGGTGTCATTTTCTTAAAATAGAACCCTCCCAAAATCTCCTAAAAATAAGTCTGCAGTAGTTTCATTTCATTTTCTAAGAAGGAGATAAACACACAAAAACACACACTTAGCTTCTTTCTTCAAAGAGTCTCTCTGCTACATGGGCTCACAGATCAAAGTCTAAAAGGGCCAATTTCTTCACTTCATAGGTCAATGACACAGCTTTGAAAAAGAGGAAAAACAGTCCCCCTAGTGTACTGCTGCTGTAGAAAGAGGAAGTATATTAGTTGAGAATCACTGACAAAGACAGTACTGCCAGAGGAAATTTCAAAACAGCATTTTGGCAACACGGGCCAAGCAGAAGACAGATTCTTCACATACAACCATTACTGGCCCTTTGGTGGTCCTTACTCCAAAAGGTGATAGAGGTCAAAATCATGAGACAATGTGGAATTATCATGTCTTTGTCATTTTGAAATTTAAAAATAAATTTTAAAACAAAGTTGCAGTTAAAATAATACTTTCTTAATCCAGTATGTTAGAAAGAAATTGGCTGCATTGATCTAAAGATCAAGAACAGTAAGGGCATAAATAAGCATCATGTGACAGGTCAGCCCTCATCTTTTGACCTTGGCAAGAAGCCATGAGAGTCCGTATTCTCACATGAAGGAAGGCTCAGACTCAAGGAATCTGCCTCTGCAGCAGCAGTCTTCACACAGTAACCCACAGACACTAGTGGCTACCCAATATGATCCTGCCCTGACCTGTGGGAAACAGAAGAGTGCGGGTATGGAGAGGGGTCAGTGATAGGCCCTCCTGGGGAACTCTGGAGTCCTCGGATCTCCTCAAGACATGAGAGGAATCCAGAACTCACTAGTTCGATTATGGGTGTACTGAGAGCAAACTTACTCTGAATTAAAGGAAATGTAACCTTTTCCCCTCATAACCACATCTGATTATTCGTTTCTACTTTAATGCCTGAGGTAAGAGAACTTGTAAGATAACCATCATCCTTCTCCCTGGCACAGTATGCCTCTGACTGATGCATGGTGACCAAAGGCTTCCTCTTTTTGTTAAAATGCTCTCTCTCTCTCTCTCTCTCTCTCTCTCTCTCTCTCTCTCTCTCTCTCTCTCTCGTCACTTTTATCACTCTGGTAGTTCCCAAGCACCCAGACCAAGAGGTACTCTGCAGCTATGCAAACACGACACATTCACTGGGCCCCCATCAACACCGGCCTAACCTTCTGATACTGAAATAACCACCAAGGTGTTTTTAGACTGAGGCAAATGTACTGTTCAGGAAAACTAATTTAAGAACCCATTACTTAGTAAATGATTTTTTTTTTAAAAAGGTCAATTTAAAAAAAAAAATAATAGTGAAATAAAGAACAAAGACCTCTAGAACTGCGGCTACTAATTACCCCTGTACTAATTATCTGTGTGATCTTAGAAAAGTCATTAATTTCTTGAAGAATTAGGTTTTTCACCAATAAAATAAGAGGGCTGAACTAGACCAGCAAACTTTATCCTGGCTATACATTAGGATTACCTGAGAAACTTTAAAACAAAATAAGAACAATGATAACAACACAAACTCACCAATGCTAAAAAAATCACACACCAGCCCAATTACATCAGATGCTCTGGGTACTGGTATTTTTCAAAAGCTTCCAGGTGATTCTAAGAAGCAACATGGCTCAGAATCACTGGTCTAAACTCTAGTCTTCAAGTTCTCCTTTCTAATCCCTTCATTCTGTGATCTTGGGAGATAATTCTAGTTACAGGATCTCACAAAGCTGGCCCAAAAAGCCACAAAAGAAGGCCTAAACCGGCATATATGCCCTGTGTGCACATATGACTTGGAGAGGTTAACCTGAATTCTAGACATTTTTCGAAGTTAAAAATCCCAGCACATAACTCAGAATGAAAGTAATGTGGTTTAAATGCACATGTGTGCTTCCAAAATGACTAATCATAGGAATCAACTCCTAAACTTGGACACATGGAAATGGGTCACGATTAGTTCCTGACCTCTCCCTTTTCCCTCTTCTTCCACCCCCACTAAACCACAAACATAAAAATGGTTAGCTATTAGTCATAATCAGAATATGAAACCAGTCCCAGTTTCAAAGGCCTTCTCCATCATCAAAGATTGGGAAGTTCCTGCATGGCTGCATCTTTTGATGAAGGTCATCTTTCGAAAACTGGAACTAATTTATGTCTCCTTTGTCTTCAAGCATTAGCTGCCATGTGATATTCAGAAATGGAATTGATAAAAATATTTTAAAGTAAGAATAACCATAAACGTGTGCCCATATTAAACTTATTAATCCTTGAGAATTTCAATTTACAGTATTTCATAAGGTTTTAGTTGAAGAGAAATGAGAAAGCAGGGGGAAAAAAAGAAACCATGACACCCCCCCCCAAAAATTATTATGACATAAAACCACTTATGACTAGGCCCCAAATCTCTACTTAAATCCTGCAAACTATATGAAAATATAGTCAAGTTCAATGCATGACTACTTTTAGTACACAAAATCTCACATAAATCTTCAAAAAAAAAATCAAACTGTTATTATCTTTACAAACACAATAACAAAAATGTTATTTGTGAAATTAAATTACTTTTGTCATCTTAAAAATCATAGAAAAAATAGAAACTTTCTACCTTAACTTTTTAAGCTAAGAGTTAGGCAACTTTTAACTAATACATTCTCTGCACCAAATTCAACATGCAGAACTCAATTTCAAGTGTGAGAAATTTGAAAAATATTCCAAACTCCCAAATCCATCTTCTCAGATTCTATACACTCATCCCTTTCAACACTGCAGTCTGAGATTAACCCTTGCCATCCACTTGGAAATCCTACTTTTAAAAAGCTATCACATTAGCAATACTTTGAAATGGAACTTTCATCCTTTATGTAAACAGCTCTCAGATCACACAACTGGCATTCCTTTGTAAAGCAATATTAGATCAAATATAAGATTCATAATGTCAGCATTTGTCTCATTTGAAAATCAGACAGATTTGTGGAATAACATCAAAGCACACATTTTGCTTTTAAAGTATCTAAACAAGACCTCTCCCATAGTACCCATTTTTTTTTTTAAAAAAGGCATTTTTTTTTAACCAAGATTTTCCTAAAAGCAAATTAAATTACTTCCTTCTCTAAATTCATTAGCTTTTTCATACTCAGGCTCCTCTCAGGTGCTTCAAGTCAGTTCTCCAGTAGGATTAAACTGTTCTTATTTTATACACCTGGGAAGTCTGGAACCCAAAGACACAGGGCTCCCTAGAAAAAATGAAGGGAGGGACAGAAAGGGGAAGCAAGGACCTCTTCCATTAAAAACAAACTAAACTGCCAATAAGAGGGACTTATAATAAGTGATGTGTACCTCTGGCCGCGCAGGATTCTGTTTTTCATGGTTCTGACACATTCATATCTTAGGGAAAGAGGCCAGGAAGGTGACCAGGAAGAGCACAGCGCTGGATGTCAGCTGCCCAGCAAGGGTAAAGGAGTTAATCTCTTTGGATGCCCAACTGCAGGAAGTCATTACATCATAGGCCTTTCCACACCTCTATCCCTAACATGAGTCCGGTGCCCCAAGAGGCTGAAAAGGAACTGTAGAGAATCTCTCTCCAGGTTCATATATGGGTAGAAGCCATTAAGGCCCAGCCCTGCTATCTAACCTCCCTCTCAACAGAAGAGCAGAACGCAGGCCCACACCTGCCTCAAATAGTGCCAAAGTCCAGGCCTTGTCCGGAGCAGCAGGTGCAGCCATTCCACGTTTAGGTGGCAAGGCTGGCCTGTTCCAGGCCCCAGAACATTTCAGAGCCTACCCCGGGGGCAACCTGAGTGGAGCCACAGATATCTCCTAAGATAGAGGTGTCAGCACCGGGAAGGAAAGGGCGCCGGCAGGGAAAAGGTTTGCAATCATTGCTTTTTCTAAGGAGATGGATGTGCCTGTGGGAGTTAACACCCTCAGTCCGAAATCTGGACCCCAGGGTTCTCATTCAGGTAGTACCATGCTCCTGCGAACAAATGGAAAGCCAACCCCTCCTCCCGACACCGAGTCCTAACCCCCCCCCCCCCCCACACACACACGCGCCCCTTCACTCCACCCACGGTGTCCTCGCTGCAACCGGCTACGGTAAACTCTATTCCAAAGTTGGCCGCGGACCTACCTCCTCGCCGGTGTCCCGACAATCCAGCAAATGCACTCCAGTTCATCCTTCCTTCCCTTGTCAGTGAACCTTGCCCCCCACCTCCTCACCTGGTCTTGCCCGAGGCTTCCCAGGGAGCCTCCTTCCCTCTCCGAGGCTATCCCCAGGTTCCCCCGCTCCAGGGGTCAAAGAGAACCCTCCAAAGCCTCACAGCAGAGGCTCCCCTACCAACCCTCTCCCCGGCCCCCAAAGGCGCTCTGCGTCCGACGGATCCGAGGCGCGTCTGGCGCTGCGCAGGAGGCCCGGCGGGTCCGGCTGCCAGCCCCTGGTGAGTACGCACCTTCCAGCCGGCAGAGCTGTTGCTGTCGCCCTTATCCTTGAAATAGGGCACACAGCGCACCATCCACTCGTAGATCTGGGACAAAGTGAGTCGTTTGTCCGGGGAGCTCTCGATGGCACGGGTGATCAAGTCAGCGTAGGACAGGTTCCCCCAGGCGTTCCGCCGTGAGGAGCATTTCCTCGGCTGCCCGGAGCCCCCAGCCGCCCCCGGCTGCGGCGGTGGCAGTGGCTGCTGAGGCTGCAGCGGCGTCTGCGTCCCCCCGCTCAGCGTGCCCGCCGCGGGAGCTGGCCCGGACCCGAGGTCCTGCCCTCCCGTAGCCAGCAGTCGGGCTGAATCCTCAAGGAGCAGCCCAGAGGCCAGCGTGCCGCTTCCGCTGCCGCCGCCGATCACCATGGCCGAGCTGGCCCGACCACCGCTGTCCTCGTCGTCTTCATCGTCCTCTTCCTCTGGGATCATGGAGTCGGCGGCCGTCTCCCCCGAGGGCTTGGCCGGACTCGCCTGGAGCTCCGGCCTCTGCAGGGGCCACGTACAGGAGCGCGGTCGGCTTTGGGGCTCGAACTCCGGGTCCAGTTCCACTTCCAGCGGAGAGAGCGGGGCCGGGGAGGCCGGTGCCTCTGCCATCTTCGCCGCCAGCCCGCCCGCCTGCCGGCGGCTAGGGCTCTCGCGCTCTCCTCACACCCGGGCGGGGTGCGGCGGGGGAGGGACGGGGGCGCCGCGAAAGCTCGGGCTCCCGGGCGCCGCTGCTGCCGCCGCCTAGGGAACCGCGAAAGGAAAGAGGAGAGTTGGTTATCCGGGCGGGAGCCCAGTCCTTGGCGAGTCCTCGCCAGCCGCCTCGGCTTCGCGACCTCACCGCGCCCGCCTCCCAGGAACAGGCAGACCTGGGGACGTGCGTCCCGCGAACCTGGCGCAGCAGACGCCGCCCCCTGGCCAGGCCGCCGGGGAGACGAGAGCGAATCGACGGCCTCGCACGGGGCAGCCCCCTCCCCCGCCGCCAGATCTGCAGGTCTCTCCTGGGCTAGGTGGCTGGGCGGGGAGGAAGGGGGAGGGGAGGGGAGGGGCGGGCCGCGCCTTTAAAGTGGGCAGCGGCCGGAGCTGGCGCAGCCGAACCGCGTTCGGAGCCCGAGCCTGGGCGGGCTGGCGTGCGTGCGTTTGTTTATGTTTCGCTCCGGCCCGCTCAAGTGCTTCCCGCGGCGCAGCCGCTTAAGTCCGTGGCGTCTTAGGCTCTTTTCCCCTTGCTCGGCCCTGTCGCCTCCGCGATCCCCTGCCAGCCCCTCCCAGCGGAGTGGCCCAAGCACCGGGATGGCGCGAGCAGCTCCCTTCTCTCCTCGCCTGCGGGCAAGGGAAAGGGAGGGCGAACAGGGGTCTGGGTTCAATACAGGCCCTTGTCACTTCCAAAAATGAAAGAGAGACGAAAGACGGGGGCAAGGAGCAGGCGGGTGTTCGCAAAGGGTCGAGCCCTGCTTGAACGGCCACTTCGGGGGGTTTGTGTGGTTTATTTTCTCGCGAATGTTGTGCCCTCCGCCCCCTTCCCAGTCAGGGTCGGAAGGAGGGAGCAAGTCGGCACATAAATCTTCCAACAGGTCGGGAAGTGCCAAGTCTCCCGGGCTGCCAGAAAACCCGGACCAGCACGTTCATCACCTCCTTGCTCCCGCTGCTGCCATCTTGACAGTTTCCCCCTTCCCTCAAGTCCTTTAAAAACACTAGCGGGAGAGAAGGGGGGCGCGCACACAGAGTCACGGGGAGGGAAAAGGGAAGAGCCTGGCCCAGCTCGGAAGCAGATCCGGAGTCACCGGGAAGGCGGCCGCCCCGCTGCACAGCTCCGGCGCCTACCTCGGTTCCTTCCCTTTCAGGGACGAGGCGGGAGGACGCACAATCCCGCGCAGGTCCGGGGCACAGCGAAGAGAGGACGTGCAACCCTGGCGAAGGAGAGGCGCTCGGGCCACCGCCGCAGCCCGCCCAAGGAACCGCCTGTCAGCCTGCGCGCCGCCGCCTTCCACATTCCTTCTCCTCCCTTCCACGAGCAGGGCGGCCGCGGCAGCAGCACAAAGTTATAGACACACGCAGGGAGCCTCAACCTAGGATGACGGCGGGCGGGCGGATCCCCGCCCAGGGGGAGGGCTGGGGCGGGGGCCCAAGTGTGCTGGTGTGCGTGCGTGTGTGAGTGCGCGTGTGCTCGCGCGCGCCTGCGCGGCCCGGCTCCGCGGGGCTGCGGGCGTGGGTGTCCGGGCGCGCGCAGCCGGCCCGAACTCGGCGGGCTCCCGCAGCGGTCCCCGCCGGGCTCCTCCTTCCTCCAAGAGCCTCACGGACAACAAAGCACAGCGCTGGCTGAGGAGAGGGAGGGGCCCAGATCCCCAAATCCTCCTCTTGAGCGCAATAGCGCAGCCTCCCAGTCTCTGGCCGCCCTGCCTCGGCACCTGGGGTCCCCGACCTGCGAATCCGCCCACTGGGCTCTAAACATCCCCTGGTATCCGATTCCCCTTTAGAACCGGACACTAGGTAACACCCTAGATAAGATGCTGATCACAGATGGCAAGGGTTACCACGGCGTGGAAACACTAACCCGCTAAGATGTTGGTGCCTTCTAGACTTCGATAAGCTGATTCCCTCAGATTTGATTAAGCACCAAGAGGTGTGCACTGAGTCCCCTTACCCTGGACACTCGACCAAAATTGTGTTTCACTTTTCATGGATTTCTTGGCGAACAAGGGAGAAGCGTAACTTAGAAAGAAAAAGCACTTTATTCCTCAGTCCTAAACGCAAGACCAGAAACCGCACAATTCAAAGTGGGAAACAATTTTATTCTAATCTGTAAATGACAGCAAAACAGTTAACTGTATTTCTGACTTTTTAAAAAGATGTGCCTTTAGGTTTAAAAAATCATCTTCGCTAGTCCTTATGTTAGGATGCGTGCCCCAAATCGTTCATTGGTGCCCTAAACACTGCACCACATGCAACATGTACACCAAAAGTCTAACCACTTTGGTTCATAAATATCCTTTTTAAAAAATAAAATCTAAGTCACTGGAGATATTCCAGAGTCTAGAAGTGGGCTCTGCAACATAACCCGATACACAAAAAGGTCCATCAGCACAGCGAAAGCAGCAGTCCGCCCACAGGGCTGACTCCGAGCTCCGGGCTTTGCCCAGGGCCCGCCACTCAAGTGACGCGTGTCCCCGCCCCTGCAGCAAGCTAGTTCGACGCGTACAAACAGATGATGTCATTGTCTCCACACGCGCGTGACCCCAGAGCTCTGGACCGCGTCTCCATTCGCTGCGCCGCTTACTCGTCAAGCCACGCTGTGCGCTGACTGGCTGCAGCCACCAGTCTCTAGGCCCCAGACGCTCCTCTCCGCCCCCAACCCCCGCCCCCCAGCAAATAATAAACAATCGAGTAAAATTCGAAAGGAGGAAGGAGGGGAGGGAGGAGGAGAGAAAGAGGGCGCTCCAGAAGGGAGTCCTTCGCGTGCGGACGGCGGGAGGATTAAAAGGAGGGACGAGAGAGAGCAGGGGAGGAAAAGTGGGGGCAGACCCGGATGGCAGGTCCCGCCGCGGTGAGCAACAGCCATAAGAGGAAACTTAGCGTTCTGTGGACGCCTGCTGTATAGCCGGGCGCTAAGGCCCCGGGGCAGCGGGCTAGGGACTGGGGGCGGGGCCAGGCCAGCTGAAGGGGCGGGGACGAGGCATCGCTGGCGCTGCGCGGGCGGAGCCAGCAGACACGTGCGGGAGGAGGGCGGGCGCGCGCTGCTCCGGCTCGCCCTGGGCGCGCGGCCCTGGTAGCCGCGCGCGCTTGTTTACCAGCGCACGTGGGTGTTATTTTTAAACAGAATGTGGGGCTGGTTGCGCCTCCGAGTGGCGGGCGCTTGGGGCCGCCCGCGTTGGCTGGGGGACGCGGTGGGGCCAGCGTGGCGGCCTTTCCAAGCTCTACCAGAGAGGCGGTGAGGCTGTTCCTGAGGCGCGCTGCCTGCGTAGCCGGCAGACCGGGCCCGGGAGCCTGACTGCGAGTTTCGGGCTCTGCCCAACCCGCCTCGGAATCGACGGGTGCCGGCCGCCTCACGCAGCCTGTTTTTCGCCCTGGTTCATCTTCTACATTAGCACTGAAGGAACAAAGCCGCCTGTTTGTCCTGGAGGCCGCGCCAGGCCGGCGGTCCGGGAGACAACACGTACACACTCAATGGCACACACATCTTGGCCGCATGGTGGACTCTCAGCACCCTGCATAGTCTGTGCCCCAGCTCCCTTGCTCCGAACTTCTAGCCCAGTCCACGTGTGCAAGTCTTGAGACACAGGTCTCTGCCTGCTTATAAATACGCTTCTACTTAGGGTTGTCTTTGGAAAGGGAAGTTTGGGGGAGGGGGCTTTTTGCTTCCTGGGATTGCTTCTCTGCCTGAGGATCCTCTCCTCTCCTTGTGGGCCTGAGAATCCCAGACTTTAAATTTGGTTTACAGCCTGGCAGAGTAGATGGTGGTGTATGATCACAACTCAGCTTCAGGTGCTAGTGCTAAGAGCTTATTACCCAGAGTCTGATGTTCAGCTTTGCATCAAGAACCAAGAGACTAGATCACTCAGGGTTTCGCATCTCATGCAGCGAAAAATCCAAAGAATTTTCACTTGCTGATTTAAAATACAGCCTGCTATTATGTTTTTTAATTTTTTTTTTTTTTTTTACTCCACGCTTGTTTCTCTGTAAATCTAAGCAATCCTTTGTCATTTGAGTCCAGACCTGCAGAAGTACAAAGAATGTGTTTACACTGACTGGGCTCTTAGCCATTAGATTTTCACTATAAACATGTTGAGTGTTCATTTACAGAATGCATATCTCAAGGGCATTCCAGAAAAGGGGTCGGGGGTTAAAGATTCAGTAGATGCACCTAGATCATTGTGACCCTCACAGTGAGGGATGGGGGCAGGCACATAATAAAGTCATTTACTGCAAAGACATTAGTCTTAGTTGGAAGCATAAGAAATATTTTAAAGTTAAATATTTCAAGAGTTTGAAAGCAGTACAAAACAATTTAAGAGGTCATACATACAGTATTGGGTAAGCATCATTTGATCAATTAATTGATCAAAAAACTTCATATAGCAGTGTCTATAAATATTTAGCTTTGTTCAGTGTGCATCTCACCCAGAGAATTTACCTTGATAATTTGTTCCTATCAGCAAACCAAAGAGATTGAGTCTCAGATTGTTCCATTTTAGCCTGATATTTTTTATCTTTGCCTTCGCCTTGTGGGCCTCATTGGTCCCTCTCCATTTCTTCCCACCTTTTTTTTTTTTCCTCTAAACTTTATTACTATAGGAAAGTTCAGTAAGTTATGGTTATTAAGAAAGAATGCCAGCATTACCTTTGAGGTAGAATTTTTGGTCAAAACTTTCCCTTCCCAGTCAATTTTATATCCTATTTATTTCTACAAATGATTTAAGGTGCCGGTTGTTCACCTCATTTTGTAAATTCAGTCACTGGAGGTAATCAAAACTTTTACCCAAAAACACTGAGTAATTCACCATGTTGTTAGGGTGGTGGTGGTAGATGCTGGGGTTCTCCCTCTCAGGGACTGCCTCTCAATACCTATGTGCTAGCCCAGTCAGTTCTCCTGTACCTAGGCCAGTAGGCGCCTCCCTCTGACTCCAAAGCCCAAATGTTTAAGGACTGAGTATACTGCTCAGTTTCCCCTTGGAGTGGCTTCTGTGTCATATCAACAAATTGTGACCAGCTGGAAAGAAAGGAGCTTCCTCAACATACAGGTTTACAGCTCCTCCCCAATCTATATCTGACACACTCATTAGTCTCTTTGTCTGTTTCCAGCCTCCTCAGCATACCAGTCACATGGAAAACCTCTTTGTTGAACACCACGTCCCAAAGTACAGAGTGAACTTTGGCTTGTCCTTTGGGGTGTCATTCCAGGCAAGTTTCATCACCACCCTCTCCAAGAGAATCTGAAGCTCCTGTTCTCTCTCTTCCCATCAAGCTTGACAAGCCTACCCAGGTTGTAAGGATGACTATGTTGTGGTTCATTTGGAGGAAGTGTATTTATATTTTGGGGGAGGGAGAGTGGAAAAAGTAAGTGAACCCAAAAAGGTGAATGTTTACCTGAAATGGAATTAGGTAGATAAGAAATTGGGACAAATTCTGTTGTAGTATTATAAGGTTAGGTGATTGTTAACCTTCATTTGTCATCTCATATGTTTCAGACCCTGAACCGAGCACTTTTAAGACTTGCAGCATTTAAACCTCATGGAGACCTTACGAGGTAAGTTCAATGACATGGGGATTAAGAACAGTTTCTGAGGTTTTGTTGATTCCCCCACATACCAGCTATGCGACCTGGTAAGTATTATTTAACCATTGACTCTCAGTTCCTCACCCATAAAATGAGACTAATACTTCCTAAGATTGTTGAAAAAATTGGGTTAAATGAGATTATGAATCTAAAGCATTTAGGATTAGAATAGTACTGTACTAAGGAACCTTTTAAAAACCCTGCTGCCCAGGCACCATCTTAAACCAGCTGAATTTCTGAAAGTAGGGTCTAGCACTGACATGTTTTTAATTGCCAAAGGAATCAGAGGCACAGAAGTTAGAGACCACTGAGACGGGGACTCTCTGAGACACACTCCAGTATTTGCCCTCAGCTCTGGCTGATTCGTTACTACTAAAAATGAACAAATGAACTTTCCAGTTCACCTCTGCATCATCAGGCCCTCTTCCCTCATTTCTGCCTCCTGCCTGGTTGCTTCATATTTATTTGACTTAGCCACCCTAACTTGTACCTTCTACTCTTCACTGGCATATTAGAGTTCATTCCAGTTCATAAAAAACAACTGTGCTCATCCCAGACTTGCAATGGACTATTATGGGCACATTTATTTCACAGAAAGTGGCCAGTGCTAACAACTAATTCTTCCAGCCTTTCTTTTCTGCCTGCCTTTTTCTTCTTGGAGACAGTTATCCAGCACACATTTACCCTACTCCACTCAGCCACTGTCTTACATTCTAAACATGTTATAGTTTATTGTTTGTCAGTTGAAGGAAGATCTTTTGAAAACCAGAAGTAAGAATGAGAGTTTGTGACTATATTTTTAAAATGTAAATATAAAAAAAAAATCCTATTGTAAGATAAAGAAGACATGAAGTCAGAATTAATGCAGTGCTGCTAGCTGACTGGCCTCTAGCAGATGGCATTGAGCTTTGTAAGTGGTCTATCTATTCCATTTCTCATCTTGAGAATACTTGCAAAGTGAGCATGTGGCCATGTCCACTTGTTAGAAAATCTATTTAAAACACCTCATAATTGGAATCTTAAATACAAGTTACTTTCAAACATTCATGAGGCACTTAAATCAAGGTCATATGGAACCATTCATTACTCTTGTATCTCCCTGGTGCAATTAGGCATGTGTAAAGTTTTCTGGAATAGTTTGATACTAAAGCCCCCCTGGGGTATATAGGGCTCAAGGGACATTAAATCTGATTATTGCCCCTCCCACAACCACATCTGAAAATGGAGTAAACCTGTGAAACAGGAGGGTAATAGGAGAAAAACAAAAAATTTGATCAAGTTTGCAAATGAGTGAACATTAGTTTAAAATTCTCAAGCTATCAAGATATGAGGCTTGTACAGTGTGGAGATTCCTTAGAAAGCTTGGAATGGACCTACCATTTGACCCAGCTATCCCACTCCTTGGCCTATACCCAAAGGACTTAAGATCAGCACACTACAGAGATACAGCCACATCAATGTTCATAGCTGCTCAATTCACAATAGCCAGACTATGGAACCAACCTAGATGCCCTTCAATTGATGAATGGATAAAGAAACTGTGGTATATATATACAATGGAATATTACTCAGCTATAAAGAATAATAAAATTATGGCATTTGCAGGAAAATGGATGAAATTGGAGAATATCATGTTAAGTGAGATAAGCCAATCTCAAAAATCCAAAAGAGGAATGATCTCACTGATAAGCGGATGATGACACTTAATGGGGGGTGGGAGGGGGACAAGAATGGAGGAAGGAGGGACTGTATAGATGGAAAAGAGAGGTGGGAGGGGTGGGGGGGAGGGAAAAAAATAACGGAATGAATCAAACATTACTTTATGTAAATATATGAATATGCAAATGGTATGCTGTTACTCCATGTACAAACTGAAACAACATGTATCCCATTTGTTTACAATAAATTAAAAAAAAAAGGAAGATGGAATCCATAAAAAAAAAAAGATATGAGGCTTGTAAATATGATACAGCAAATCCTAGCATAGAAACACATAGAAGAGAACTACCACAGTCACTCTCAAGACGGTAAATTTGAGTTTGAACACTACTCATTCAGGATGGTTCAAACATCTCAGAAAGATTTTCCTTTGCAAAGGAACTTGTCTCTCTGTTCAGGTCTTTGTGGAGGCCCTCTTGGTAACCCATCAAATAAGGGGTCCTGCAGTATTAGTGGGACAGGTTTTGTGAACCCTTCTCTACCCACCCTAAGAATTGGCATTCAAGGTGTCAGCCCTTGAAACTATTTCTGGTCCGCAGTTGGATCACTCTGCTCAGAAGGTAACTCTTCAGGTATTAGAAAGAACTCACCCTCACTCCTTCCCTATTCCCTGAAATGGTTCACATGCCTTTAGTATCATATCTTTTGACCTCTTGTGCTCATTTCTGGAGAGACAGCTGAAGCCACCAAAATGGGTGACGGAATCACAAAGGGAGACATATGAGGAGGAAGTGTCAAGGCCTCCAAACAGGAGTTACCTGATGACAGCATAACATCTGAACCTCACACACTCACACAGCACTCTGAGTCCTTTTGCAATTCCACTTCTCAAATGGATCATCTGAAGGGCTGTTTTAAACATTCGAAATAACTTTTGTAAAATCTGCATATTGGAAACAAATAATGAAGCCAAGTGAGTAATTCCATAATTGAACATAATCCCTGGGGCCCCTTGGCCTGTTGAGGGAACCAACCAAATCTAGTCATTTTGGGTCAAGCCTTCCCACTTTCCATGGAGAGAGAAACTCCTCTTGGAGTTTGTGGCAATTTTACCAACCAGTAAAAAGAGGAAGTGGGTCCTTTCTTTCCACTTATTGTGCAGTAAAAATATATTGTTGAAGAGGGTGAAGGTTGTCATGACAACTATGACCAAAAGGATCCATGTGACATGTAAGGAGCCTAAGAAGAAGAGGGGTTGTGGCCTAAACAGGCTGGCCTTTCTCCAATGGACTGCAGCAGGCAGAAAGACTTAATGGAAAGATCAATGACCTCAGAATCACTGCTGGCAGGTTGGCAGTCCCCCACACCTGATAACTCTGGGTTAAGTGACATAGTCAACTTCCTATTCCTTTACCTGCTACATAGACAATAAGCGGATTTGGGGAAAACCTCTGGCAAAAGCATTCTGAGAGGTCCATTCTGAAAGAGGTAGCCCTTTTGATACCCCACCCTCCATAAACCTGATATAACCAACAAATTATTTGGTTCCAAACTAACTGATCCCCAATTGAACAAATGGAATTGTATTCCTTTCTCAAAAATAAAAAATTAGTTTGTCTATATGTGTTTTAAGTTGGTCCCTCTCCACTGTTTCACAGTTGCTGTACATTGATATTTAAATTGGCCTGGTCAAAATTCATCTGTGGCTGTTGCTTCACTTCTGCATTTGAGACATACTCAGAACATGAGAATGTTAGAAGGCTTGGAAAATTCCTTCTAGAAGTCCTTAATGTCATGATCACAGAAGGATCACACTGCAACATAACAGAAACACATTTCTCTTGTTATGAGGGGTTTCTTCTAAACCCTTTTTTAAGTACTTTACCCAATTTATTTTACTGCTTAGAAACCCACTTCTCTTTCAGCCTCAGCTTTGGGCTTCTCTAGGTCCTATGGCAGTGGGATCTTCCCTCTCTTACTCTGAGCTACTTGAAGGCAAAGGCTGGATTAAGATAAGTACGTGACAAATGGAGCTTGGGAAGGAGAAGTTCACAGCTTAATCCCTTTTTTAAAAAGCATTTGTTGAAGACCCAGGTCAGGCATCAAGGTGGGAGAGAACCAGAAGAGGGGAATGGCTATTGTCTTGTACTCTGCTTCCACCCTCCAGTCACCCAAAGCACTTAACCTTCCTGAGTCTCCATTTCCTCCTCTGTGAACTAGAAAGGCTGGATCTGAGGAGTGCAGAAGCCAGTGCTAGCATTTGTCTGTGACTTAGTTAATTTCTTAGTTAACAAGAACTTACCCAATGGACTGAGGTTGTAGCTCAGTGGTAGAGCGCTTGCCTAGCACGTGTGAGGCACTAGGTTTGATCCTGAGCACCACAAAAAAATAAATAAATAAAGGTGCTGTGTCCATCTACAACTAAAAATAAAAGAACTTACCAAACACCACCCGTGTATACCCATTTACAGCCAAGACTCCTGGCCTTTACCGCTGATGGGTAAAACACCACAGAGCTGTTTTATGTTCCCATGTTTACACATTTGTGGGTGTTCCTTATGTTTTCATGGTGCAGCTATTTCTAACCACTACATTTAGGTCTTCTGGGGGAAGGGCCATCTTTGCTGTTTCCCCACTAGACTGGAAGCTCACTCAGTGAGGCCAGGGATGGTATCTAATTGGTCTTTGTATCTCCAGCATATAGTAGGCACTCAGTAAAAGTGGAAGGAAGGAAGGAAAGGCAGGAGGGGGGACTGATACTAGGAATATCCCCATACCTGTGATATTTCTGGGCACAGAAACAGACCACAGTTAAATCCCTGTCTACAGTGCCACTGGTAGCAGCTTCTGAACTTTCATGGACTCAGCAAATCATTGGAGCTATTGAAAATTACATTAATTTTATTGAAGCCTTTTGCAGGTACCTAATGTAATTATGGCCCTGATAACAGCTGCCAAGTGCTCCTGAGTGCAGAGGAGAAGAGAAAATATTTTAACGAAGTTACCAGACTCATTTGGCTTCTCATCCTAAAAACTCTACTGTTCTGGGAGACCATCATTTCTGCTGAGCTGGCATTGCTATGAGGCTACCTCCTTTGGTTGGTTTTTCTTCGTGTTTTAGAGGTACTCTTCAGAAAGATCTCATTTTCTTTTTTTTTTTTTTAATTAATAATGTTTTTTTTATTGTAAACAAATGGGATACATGTTGTTTCTCTGTACATGGCGTAAAAGCATACCATTTGTGTAATCATAAATTTACATACAGTAATGTTGTTTGATTCATTCTGTTATTTTTTCCCTTCCCCCCACCCCTCCCACCCCTCTTTTCCCTCTATACAGTCCTTCCTTCCTCCATACTTGCCCCCCTCCCTAACCCTAACTCTAACCCTAACACTAACCCTACCCTCCCCCCATTATATGTCATCATCCACTTATTAGCGATATCATTCGTCCTTTGGCTTTTTGAGATTGGCTTATCTCACTTAGCATGATATTCTCCAATTTCATCCATTTGCCTGCAAATGCCATAATTTTACCATTCTTTATGGCTGAGTAATATTCCATTGTATATATATACCACAGTTTCTTTATCCATTCATCAATTGAAGGACATCTAGGTTGGTTCCACAGTCTGGCTATTGTGAATTGAGCAGCTATGAACATTGATGTGGCTGTATCTCTATAGGATGCTGATTTTAAGTCCTTTGGGTATAGACCAAGGAGTGGGATAGCTGGGTCAAATGGTGGTTCCATTCCAAGTTTTCTAAGGAATCTCCACACTGCTTTCCAGAGTGGCTGCACTAATTTGCAGCCCCACCAGCAATGTATGAGTGTACCTTTCTCCCCACATCCTCGCCAACACCTGTTGTTGCTTGTATTTTTGATAATCGCCATTCTAATTGGGGTGAGATGAAATCTTAGGGTGGTTTTGATTTGCATTTCTCTTATTACTAGAGATGTTGAACATTTTCCCATATGTTTGTTGATTGCTTGTAGATCTTCTTCTGTGAAGTGTCTATTCATTTCCTTAGCCCATTTGTCGACTGGATTATTTGTATTCTTAGAGTTTTTTGAGTTCTTTATAGATTCTGGAGATTAGCGCTCTATCTGAAGTATGATTGGCAAAGATATTCTCCCACTCTGTAGGCTCTTTCTTTGCGTTGCTGATAGTTTCCTTTGCTGAGAGAAAGCTTTTTAGTTTGAATCTATCCCAGTTATTGATTCCTGCTTTTATTTCTTGTGCTATGGGAGTCTTGTTAAGGAAGTCTGGTCCTAAGCCGACATGTTGAAGATCTGGACCTACTTTTTCTTCTATAATCTGCAGGGTCTCTGGTCTGATTCCGAGGTCCTTAATCCATTTTGAGTTGAGTTTCGTGCATGGTGAGAGATATGGGTTTAGTTTCATTCTGTTGCATATGGATTTCCAATTCTCCCAGCACCATTTGTTGAAGAGGCTATCTTTTCTCCATTGCATATTTTTGGCACCATTGTCTAGTATGAAAAAATTGTATTTCTTTGAGTTTGTGTCCGTGTCCTCTATTCTGTACCATTGATCTACCTTTCTATTTTGGTACCAATACCATGCCGTTTTTGTTACTATTGCTTTGTAGTAGAGTTGAAGATCTGGTATTGCAATACCCCCTGTTTCACTCTTCCTGCTAAGGATTGTTTTAGCTATTCTGGGTTTCTTATTCTTCCAGATGAATTTCATAATTGCTTGCTCTATTTCTGTAAGGTACATCATTGGGATTTTAATTGGAATTGCATTGAATTTGTATAGCACTTTAGGTAGTATGGCCATTTTGACAATATTAATTCTTCCTATCCAAGAACATGGAAGATCTTTCCATCTTCTAAGGTGTTCTTTAATTTCTTTCTTTAGTGTTCTGTAGTTCTCATTGTAGAGGTCTTTCACCTCTTTTGTGAGATTGATTCCCAAGTATTTTACTTTTTTCGAGGCTATTGCGAATGGGGTAGTTTTCCTAATTTCTCTTTCTGAAGATTCATCACTTATGTATAAAAATGCGTTGGCTTTATGAGCATTGATCTTGTAACCTGCTACTTTACTGAATTCACTTATGAGTTCTAAGAGTTTTCTGGTGGAATTTCCAGGTTCCTCTAAATATATAATCATATCATCAGTGAACAGGGATAGTTTGAGTTCTTCTTTTCCAATTCGTATCCCTTTAATTTCTTTGGCTTGTCTAATTGCTCTGGCTATAGTCTCAAGAACAATGTTGAATAGAAGTGGTGAAAGAGGGCATCCCTGCCTTGTTCCAGTTTTTAGGGGGAATGCTTTCAGTTTTTCACCATTTAGAATGATATTAGCCATGGGCTTAGCATAAATGGCCTTTACAATGTTAAGGAATGTTCCCACTATCCCTATTTTTTCTAGTGTTTTGAGCATGAAGGGGTGCTGTATTTTATCAAATGCTTTTTCTGCATCTATTGAAATAATCATGTGATTCTTGACTTTAAGTCTATTGATATGGTGTATTACATTTATTGATTTCCGGATGTTGAACCAATCTTGCATCCCTGGGATGAAACCCACTTGATCATGGTGCACTATCTTTTTAATATGCTTTTGTATGCGATTTGCTAAAATTTTGTTGAGAATTTTTGCATCGATGTTCATTAAGGATATTGGTCTGAAATTTTCTTTCCTTGATGAGTCTCTGTCTGGTTTAGGTATCAGGGTGATATTGGCTTCATAGAATGAGTTTGGGAGGGTTCCCTCCTCTTCTATTTTATGGAATACTTTGAAAAGTATTGGAATGAGCTCTTCTTTAAAGGTTTTGTAGAACTCGGCTGAGAACCCATCTGGTCCCGGACTTTTCTTTGTTGGTAGGCTTTTGATGACTTCTTCTATTTCAGTACTTGAAATTGGTCTATTTAAATTGTGTATGTCCTCCTCATTCAGTTTAGGCAATTCATGTCTCTAGAAACCTGTTGATGTCTTCGAAATTTTCTATTTTGTTGGAGTATAGATTTTCAAAATAGCTTCTAATTATGTTTTGTATTTCAATCGTGTCTGTTGTGATATTTCCTTGTTCATTCCGAATTTTAGTGATTTGGGTTTTCTCTCGTCTTCTCTTTGTTAGTGTGGCTAAAGGTTTATCAATTTTGTTTATTTTTTCGAAGAACCAACTATTTATTTTGTCAATTTTTTGTATTGTTTCTTTTGTTTCAATTTCATTGATTTCAGCTCTGAGTTTAACTATTTCCTGTCTTCTACTACCTTTGGTGCTGTTCTGTTCTTCTTTTTCTAGGGCTTTGAACTGTAGTGTTAGGTCGTTTATTTGTTGAGTTTTACTTCTTTTATTAAATGCGCTCCATGAAATAAATTTCCCTCTAAGTACTGCTTTCATAGTGTCCCAGAGATTTTGATATGATGTTTCCTTGTTCTCATTTACCTCTAAGAGTTTTTTAATTTCCTTCCTAATATCTTCTGTTATCCATTCATCATATAATAGCATATTGTTTAATCTCCAGATGTTGAAATAGTTTCTGTGTTTTACTCTTTCATTATTTCTAACTTCAATCCATTATGATCTGATAGAATACAAGGTAGTGTCTCTATCTTCTTGTATTTGCTAACATTAGCTTTGTGGCATAATATATGGTCTATTTTAGAGAAGGATCCATGTGCTGCTGAGAAGAAAGTGTATTCGCTCTTGGTTGGATGGTATATTCTATAAATGTCCATTAAGTCTAAATTGTTGATTGTGTTATTGAGGTCTATGGTTTCTTTGTTCAATTTTTGTCTGGAAGATCTGTCCAGTGGTGAGAGAGGCGTGTTAAAATCGCCTAGTATTATTGTGTTATGGTCTATTTGGTTTCTGAAATTGAGAAGGATTTGTTTGACATACATGGATGAGCCACTGTTTGGGGCATAGATGTTTATGATTGTTATATCTTGCTGATTTATGCTTCCCTTAAGCAGTATGAAATGACCTTCTTTATCCCTTCTGACTAACTTTGGCTTGAAGTCCACATTATCTGAAATGAGGATGGATACTCCAGCTTTTTTGCTGAGTCCATGTGCATGGTATGTTTTTCCCCATCCTTTCACCTTTAGTCTATGGGTATCTTTTTCTATGAGGTGAGTCTCTTGTAAGCAACAGATTGTTGGATCCTTCTTTTTAATCCAATCTGCCAGTCTATGTGTTTTGATTGATGAATTCAGGCCATTAACATTCAGGGTTATTATCGAGATATGATTTGGTTTCCCGGTCATATGGTTCATTTTTAAAATTTTATTTATTTATTTATTTGACACAACTTGGTTCCTCCTTCATTTGACAATTCCTTTAGGATAATTCCTCCCTTTGCTGATTTGCTTCTTT
Organism: Sciurus vulgaris; assembly: GCF_902686455.1. Taxonomy (NCBI): domain Eukaryota; kingdom Metazoa; phylum Chordata; class Mammalia; order Rodentia; family Sciuridae; genus Sciurus; species Sciurus vulgaris. The sequence goes on from NC_136467.1 coordinate 56,166,415, forward strand.
GTTTTTCATCTCTTCCTCATGGAATATTTTGCTGAGAATGTTCTGTAATGCTGGCTTTCTTTTTGTAAATTCTTTTAGCTTTTGTTTATCATGGAAGGATTTTATTTCATCGTCAAATTTGAAGGTAAGTTTTGCTGGGTATAAGATTCTTGGTTGGCATCCATTTTCTTTCAGGGCTTGAAAAATGTTGTTCCAGGCCCTTCTAGCTTTTAGGGTCTGGATTGAAAAATCTCCTGATATCCGTATTAGTTTCCCCCTGAATGTAATTTGGTTCTTTTCTCTCACAGCCTTTAAAATTCTGTCTTTATTTTGTATGTTAGGTATTTTCATTATAATGTGCCTTGGTGTGGATCTGTTGTAATTTTGTGTATTTGGAGTCCTATAAGCCTCTTGAACTTGATTTTCCATTTCATTCTTCAGATTTGGGAAATTTTCTGATATTATTTCATTGAATAGATTGTTCATTCCTTTGGTTTGTTTCTCTAGGCCTTCCTCAATCCCAATAATTCTTAAATTTGGCCTTTTCATGATATCCCATAGTTCTTGTAGATTCTGTTCATGATTTCTTACCGTCTTCTCTGTTTGTTCAACTTTGTTTTCAAGGTTAAATATTTGGTCTTCAATATCTGAGGTTCTGTCTTCCAGGTGTTCTATCCTACTGGATATGCTTTCTATGGAGTTCTTAATTTGGTTTATTGTTTCCTTCATGTCAAGGATTTCTGTTTGTTTTTTTTTCAATATCTCTAACTCTTTATTGAAATGATCTTTTACTTCCTGTATTTGCTCTTTTAACTGTCGATTGGTGCGATCATTCAATGCCTGCATTTGGTCTTTCATCTCATCATTCAGTGCGTGCATTTGCTCTTTCATCTCATCGTTTGCTTCCCTGATCATTTTAATTATGTACATTCTGAACTCCTTTTCTGTCATTTCTTCTGCCATGCTGTCATTGGGTTTTATTGATGTAACATCTAGATTTGTTTGCGGTATTTTCTTTCCTTGTTTTCTCATATTGTTCAGGTATCAGTGGACCGCTGAGATATTGCAGATTTCCTCTATTGACTTACAATGTCCTTGAAGATTTGTGTATGTATCCCTCTTAGCCTTCAGTAGGCTGAAGTCTTGGAGGAAGTTGATAATGTGGTGCGCCACAAGGAAGCTGCCTCTCTAGGAGTGGTGGCCTTCAGGTGGGGTATATTCCCTGCTAGTGGGCAGAGGTGCCTCCACTTGTTGACCAGTGGTCATCCAAAGGGGAACTAGGCTTCGGGCTGAGGCAAGGCCTGTTTGGGCCTGTGTCTCTGGTTTTACCGTCCTTGTGGGGAAACCTCACTCGCCAGGGAAGACTCACCCGGTGGGGAGGTCTTGCTGGTCAGTTCCCCTCCTAGAGGTTCCCCTCAATTTACAGCTACCGCCTGGGCTGGGCTGCCTTCCTCTGCAAAGTTCCCAGGGGCCCGGCCCTACCTCTTGGGCCTGGGAGCCTCACCCTTCGCAGATGAATCTCCTTAGGCTGCCCCTCCTCAGAGAATCTGCCCGCAGTCCTGGAACCTTCGCTCTGCCCTAAGCGTGTCTCTGTGCGGCTCTTCCACCAACAAGCCTCCTAGATCCTGGGACTCTGCTCTGCACCTAATCGCCTGGCTATGCGGCCCCTCCTCTGAGCAGCCACCTGGGGCCCCGTACAATCGCTCTGAGTCCCAGAGACCCGCCGCACGCCTCTTCCTCCAGATAGCCGCCCAGTATTCCTGTGCGGTCACTAGGAGTCCGAGCAACTCACTGCGTGCCTCCTCCTCCCACCAACCGCCCGTAGCCCTGGGCAATCACTCCGAGTCGAAGTGACCCGCCCCGTTCCTCCTCCTCCTCCAGGTAACCCCCCGGGTGTTCAGGAGCTATCGCTCTGAGTGGCTCTGAATCCATGTGACCTGCTGCACGCGTCCTCTGGGCAACCGCCTGGAGCTCTGGTGTGGCCACTCGAGACCAAGCGACCCACCGTGCTCCTCCTCCAGGCAGCCCCCCTGTGTTCAGGAGCGGTCGCTTTAAGTCCAAACAACTCACCACTCGCCTCCTCCTCTGAGCAGCCACCTGGAGCTCTAATGCAGTCACTGCGAGTCCAAACGACCCGCCGTGCTCCTCCTCCTCCTCCTCCTACTCCTCAGGGCAGGCCCCGGTGTTCAGAAGTGGTCTGAGCCCAAACAGCTCACCGCGCCGCTTCTCCTCTGGCAACCGCCTGTAGCTCTGGTGCAGTCACTTCGAATCCATGCAGCCGCGCTCCTCCTCCTCCTACTCCTCTGGGCAGGCCCGTGTTCAGAAGTGGTCTGAGTCCACAGAGCTCTCCTCACCGCTGCTCCCCTGGGCAGCCACCGGAGCCCCAGTGGTTGCTCCGAGTCCCAGCACTGTGCTGAGCGGCCTCCTCTACGACGCTCCCAGTTGTCCGAGTTCACTGCTCCAGCGGGGGGGAGGGGTGTCTCACCGGCAGCTCTACTTCACAAAGTTCCCTGCGTTCCGGGACTACCACCCCATCCGGGACGCCTCCCCAACGGGAGAGACCCACCAGGCTGCTTTGAGTTGGTCCCAAGTCTCTCAATATCTCCTCTTTTGAATCCTGAGTCCTGGAGCAACATGAAATGCAGCCACCCTCTAGGCTGCCATCTTGAAACTCAAGACCTCATTTTCTTTACTTGGGCCCAGCTCTGGATTCTACTAAACTTCCTGGTAACTGGTAATTTATTGTGGATGTGTCCCAATTACATTTCCTTTCCACAGTTACTACCACATGCCTCACTCAAGTGTAAAATGCAAAATTTTTCTTTGCTCAGCTGCCCGTGATTAGTCAGGGTACCCTCTCTCACATGACAACTCCTTTTCCCTCCCAAAAAGAAGGCTTGGACTATCAGCCTGTCCCTGGGGGGTGGGGGGTTAGGTGGGAAACAGACACCTCCTCCCTGACTAACCAAAGTCTGGTCCCTGGCTGGGCTTGGAAGATAATCAGGCTGCTGACCTTTTTTCTTTACCACTTCCTTCCAAGTTATCCATGGGTAGAGGACTAATTTCTAGGTAGAGAGGTGAAATCTGGTTTTCAAAATGCTGGAAGGACCCTGAAACAGCTGGATGGACTCCTTCAGGCTGTTTCTGCCTACAAGATTTGCATTTCTCAAGGAGCAGGGAGAGGTGGAGTTGAGGTCTTGAGGTAGGAGAATGGGCCCATTATCTCACTTCTGCCTGCTTTTACCCACCACCACCCAGCAGGGCTTACTACAGCAGCTTCTGGCACGACTGACTGCCAAACTGATCATAATCCTCTTCTTCTCTTGTCCTCAGTTATTTAGCAAGGCTTCCAGAGGTGACTCTGTGAGGAGAGAACTTTCTAGAACAAATCATAGCCTGTTTTGTCCAGAACATCTCCGTTGCCCAGTGGGGTGCTAATGTCAAGGCTATGAGGTTAAGACCTGTGTAGGCCCATTTTAAAATGGTAGACTTCTTAAGGGAAGGAATATGTCTTAGCTTTTTTCCCTTCTGGGTTGATTGGAACTGTCATAGTCTGCCAGTGTCCTCCAAACATTGCCTGAGATGAAAAAAACGTATCTTGTGAACCTCTGTGTTACTATTTTTGAATGCTACCTAGGAGCCATTGAAAATATCTATTATTATGAAATTTTTCTCTGTCAATGTATAATAAAGAAGTTTTTCTCTGTCAATGTACACACACAAAAGTAGAACCACAATTTTGGGAACAGTATGGGTACCTTTTGACATCAAAAGGAGCCTTCAAATGTGGAAAGAATGGTCAAAAAATACCAGTGGTTATATTTTATCTGACTGTTGATTATCCCCATTCCTGTGCCCCAGACTTCCTTTTCCTTGGGGATGAGGCTAAGGAAAAATGCCAATACTTCCTCCATAGCGAGGAAATTCTGCCTTAGTGGATAATGGGCTTGATGTCTTTGCACTCTGCCTTGTCCGGCCTGTAACTGTTGTCACAGGAAGGATCCAGCTTGGGGAATAAACATCCCTCTTTAATAAGAGATGAGCTACATAATAAAGTCCTTAACATTTATTCTGGGTTTTATAACCAGCATCATCTCCCTCATTTTAATCTACAAGATTAAACTTTGAAAAATTCAATAGTTGCTGAAAAGTTAGTCATCTCAAGGATGAGACTCAAGGTTGGAGCATTTTCCTCCTAAAGAGATAAAATTTCAGCACCATTTTGGGAGGTGAAACTGGGGCCAGCCAATGGAGGCCTCAGTACTTGTACCATTTGTCTTGCCCATGTTATGTTAACCCTGTAGCTAACCAGGGCAGATTGGTCTACTTTGCAACCTGAACCAAATAGCATCCTAAGACTCCCTGTACCCCTGGCCACTGCCATACTTCCTGGAAGCATCTGTGGATGCTGTTTGACATCCATCTCCACAGGCATCACTGTGGATCATCATTAACCCCCTGTGCTGTGGGTTCCCTATTCTTGCTATTGCCAACTGCATTATCCCTTTCAAAATGGCCAAAATCAGGGTGCTCCTGTGTACATTCGGCCACACAGTGGGAGCCATAGACTTCTCCGCCAGCCAGCAGCTGGGCTGCGCATTGATCATAGCCTTCTCCTTCTACAAGCGGCCTCTACCAGCACCTCCCTTGTTCCAGAGTCATTCAGTACCAGTAATGCATCTTCACTTTCATTCTCTGTCTCAGGTTCCCTTCATTTGAGACTCCAGACTTTCTCCTGGCGCCCATTCCAGAAAATACTCCCACTAAAGAAGGCTGTGTTTTTAAGCCACGTTGTTTACTTTTCCCAATAGTCTATGGGAGGTTGTGCCATGTCTGTACCTGAAACACCAGATTCCTTGAGAAAATCCCCAGTTGATATCTGAGCCCTCTGCCTCCTTCTCCAGTACTTTTATCCTAATAAGTAGCATATCCTACAGTTCATTTTCATTTTTACCTCCCAGTGGTCTTGTGTGAGATTTTGGGAGGGACAGGATGAAAACCAAAAATCTTGTCAAATCTCAAGAAGAACCTCCTAATTCTAAGGAAAATACCTACAGGGCCCCGGTTACATTGCTCACCTCCCAGCTCAAGTTGCCAAAGAATACCAAGGATATGTGTGAAAGAGGATGAAAGTACTTACTAAGGGAGAAAGCAACCCAAACTGGCTGATCGGCTGGCCAGAGATGGCGGCTCCCAGAAGGTTCTACTGCAACACTCAGATACCCTCAGAAAAAGATGAAATTCAACACAAAGAACCAAGAAGAAAGTCTCTCACTTCCACTTGATGATGTAAAAGTCTCTTCAGATCAGAATAAATATTTGCCCCTTACCTCTGCTGAGCCTCTGTGAGGCTATTTCCAGATGGGAGAGCAAGTCAGAGAGGGTCAGACTTGGTCAGAACAAGGCTGAGATCTCAGTTACAGCTCTTAATTCCATCTCTGTTCCTCCCAGAATCCCCTTTCCCAAGAAAATGGCTTTCTCCATTGCCTCTGGCACCAATCATGGTGCAACTTTTTCAGAATATGTGTAACTCAGTTGGTTACTTTCCTGGAGAAAGGCATCAGAAGTGGAAGCATGTTTAGACCTCACTCCATCTAAACTGCAGTCATGCAGACCCTCCGTCTGCAGCACCCAGAGCACTGTGCTCACCTCTTACGTGCTGTATCACAGTGAGGCAGGCCATATCAGAGCCTGGATTTTGCCAGCAGAGCAGAGAGGGAGAGAGGAAGAGGCAGAATCAAAGTATCCCTTCCTTCACCACCACACTTCCCAGCATCTACTTGCTTTTGCCATCACCTCTTAACTGTTTTACAGGGAACTCCCAAGAAAAAAGAAAAACATTTCTGTACATAGTAACCTACCAAGATGAGCAAACTGGCCCGGTGCTGGCAGATAGTGTTTTCTTTGAGGTAGAGCCGGGCAGTCCAGAGCTCTGAAGGGCAGGTCTCTGCCAGAATTTGCTGATCCCCTCCTGCCATCTTGTGGCTGAGAGTTGGCATACATGCAAATTCCAATCTTCCTGTCTTGTTTAGAATCTTCAAGGTTTGATGGGAGAAGGCAGAAACTTTGGAAGAGGGAGAGGAGAAGGGAAAGGGGGAGAGGAGGGGAAAGGAAGGGGGAAAGACGAGAGGGAAGGAAAAAGGGTGGAAAAAGGGAGAAAATGTAAAACTTCTGTTCTGGTGGCTTTCAGGACCTGTTCTTCCTTAGGCACCTTTAGGCTTAGTTCAGCTGCAAGTAATGGTAAATGGTGGGGGCAGGGGGCGGTGTCCAAGACACAGTAGTTAGTTCCACCAACATTTTAAAAAAATATCTTGTTTGTTTGTCAGTGGAACTTTATTTTACCTATATGCAGTGCTGAGAATTGAACCCAGTGCCTTGCACATGCTAGGCAAGCACTCTACCACTGAGCCACAACCCCAGCCCTCCACCACATTTTGTGGAGCACTTCTGGATGTTGGACATTGCACTAAGGGTTGGATTGCAAAACATGTGCTCAAAAGATCTGCCCAGTCCTCCAGAGAAATCCATCAATAATCACTTTGGGTTGTACTTTTTATGATCCTGAAAAACAAGCTACTGTTTCTACACTCAAACTTGCCCCTCTCTACATAGCGGTGGCTCCAGTGGTTTTGCCTACCTTTTTTTAAGGCACACCATGAAGTGAAGGCAGGTTCTTAAATCAAATGTCACTTTGGTTACAAATATAATTTTTAAAGGTCAACTTTTTAAGTGTACAATTCACATACAGTTGTAAGAAGTAATACACAGATCTCGTGTAAGCTTTACTCAGTTTCCTCCAAAGGCAACATCTTGCAAAACTGTAGTAATAACTGGAATATCAACAATGGTACAGTCGAGATACAAAATAATTGCATCACAAGGACCCCATCCCTCTTGTTCTTTTATAACTGCACCTATTTCCCAACCACCCACCTATCACGTCCCTAACCCCTGGCAACCACTGAGCTCCATTTCTGTTCTCTATTTCTCTAATTTTATTATTTCAAGAATGTTACACAAAAGGAATTTTATAGTATGTCACTTGGGGTAGTGGCTTTTTCCACTAATTCTGGAGACCCAGCCATATTATGTGACTGAATAGTTTGGTCCTTTTATTGCTGTGTAGTATTCCACAGCATGGATGTGTCAGTGTTGGTTCAACCATTTACCCAGTGAAGGACACAGCTTAACTGTGGATTTGGGTTGTTACTTATGAAGCTTCTATGAACACTGATGTACAGGCTCTTTTATGGAAACAAGTTATTTCTGTGGCATAAGCATGTGGAAGTACCTTTGCTAAGTCATGCTAGCTGTGTTTTTAGTTTTTAAAGAATCTGACAAACTATTCTAGAGTAACTATGCCACTTTGCTTTCCCTCTAGCAATGTTTTGACCAATTTCTCTGCATCAGCACCAACATTCAGTGTCGTCACTACTTTTTATTTTAGTCATTCAGTTCAATGTATAGTGATACCTCATGGTGGTTTTGTTATTTTGGTACTGAGGAATTGAACGCAGGGGCACTTAACCACTGAGTCACATCCCTAGCCCTTTTTTAAAGATTATTTTTTATTTTGAGACACTGTCTCACTAAGTTGCTAAGGCTGGCCTTGGACTTGTGATCCTCGTGCCTCAGCCTCCTGAGCCTCTGGGATTACAGGTGTGCACTAACATACCCAGCTCCAGGATTGATCTTGAGTTGAAATTTTTATGAGGTACAGATTTGTCTTCTGTTTATATCTATCTGCTGATGTCTATTTGCGCCACTTCTCAAAAGGCCTATCCTCCCCCTACAACATTGCTTTTATACCTTTCTCAGAAATTAGTGGGGCATTACTTATGTGGGCCTCTTTCTCAGTTCTCTATTCTGTTCCATTAATCTCTGTGACTGTCCTTCCATCAAACTCCACAGTCTTGATTATTATGGTCCTATGTCTATAGAGTAGAATGGTTCCTCCCACTTTATTCTTATTTTTCAAAATCCCTTCAGTTTATCTCACTTTTCGTTTGCTTTTCCACATAAAGCTTAGCAGTAATCTTATCTAGATTTATAAAAGATCTTGCTGGCTTTTGATAAAAACTGCATTAACCCATTATGTCCTATGGTGGTATACATATATAACACCTATAAAAAACAAATTGAGCAACAAATATACCACTTATGGTCATTTTGAAATATATGGTATATTTTTTAGAATTCTATTCTTTCGAGAGAATAGGTAAATTATTAGTGTCTAAAAAATACACACACACACATACATGCACACCTTTATAGTATATAAACTCTAGATTAGGATTTCCAACCTATCTTAATGCACCTGTATCAATTTTGTAGAAATATTCAAAGAATTGAAAACTTGTGACTTATTGGTTTAAGGTAGCATATCAATTTTGTGAGAATTATCACCCAGGAACGTGGTAAGTCTATTTACTTAGCTCTCTGATCATCAGCATTTTGTAGTTTTCAGCATACAAGTTCTGTGCATGTTGTTAGATTTAGACAAAAGTATATTTTTTAGCTTTTGTAAACTGTTTTCTACTTTTAATTTTAGCGCCCACGTGTTCATTGCTAATATATGAAAATGCAATTGACTTTTGTATGTCTATTTTGTATCCTTTGATCTTGCTGAACTTCATTAGTTTACAAACTTTTTCTTTGTAGATTTGCTGGATATATTTACAGAGATGATCATGGGATTTGCAAATAGGAATATTTTTTTTTAAATCTTCCTTCCTAATCTATTTGCCTTTTATTTCCTTTTCATGCTTTATTTCACCAGCTAGAACTTCCAGTACTATGCTGAATAAAAGTCATGAGAATGGACATCCTTACCTTGTTCTGGATTTTAGGGTGAAAGCGTTTAGTCTTCCCCATTAAATATAATGTTAACTATAGGTTTGTTTCCCTCTAGTTCTAGTCTCTAGTTATCTTAAAAATTTTTAAAGCCTTCACTCTTTATTTTTTTATAAAAATACTCTCCTGAGAATTTCTAAAATCATAAATGTATATTGAATTTTGTCAAATACTTGTTACGCATCAGTTGATATGATTATGTAATTTTTCTTATTTAATCTATTAATATAGATCACACTAATTGGCTTTCAAATATTGGATGAGTTTTGCATCCTGAAATATTCTTTTCTTGGATATGATGTATAATAATTTTTATATGTTGCTGAATTATATTTGCTAATATTTTGTTAAGAATTCCTGTGTCTATGTTCATGAGTGATATTGATTTTTTTATACTATCTTTGGTTTTAGTATCAGAGTAATTCTAGCTTCATAAAATGAATTGAGAAGTGTTCCCTCCATTTCTGTTTCTGGAAGAGATTGGTGTGAATTCTTTTTAAACGTTTGGTAGGATTCTCCAGGGAAATCACCTGGGCCTGGAGACTTCATTTTTTGGAAGGTTTAATTACTAATTGAAAGTCCTTAATAGTTCTAGGGCTATCCAAATTATCTAGTTTATATTGAATGAGTTGCTGTCGTTTGCATTTTTCAAGGAATTAGTCTGATTCATCAAAGATGATGAAGTTTTTACAACTGACACTTAACATCATTTTTGACCATAAATCAGATCATGATGCAACTTTTCCTGACTTGTTCAAAATATTCTCTTACAGCAGAAGTTACAGTGGTATTATAAAAATGCTTCTTCACACTCATTAAAGAATATCACCCATCTGTTGAAGGTACTGATGTTAAAAAAGCTCTTAGTAACATAATAATAAACCACTTATTTTAGTCAGTTTTTTTGCTGCTGTGACTAAGTGATCTGACCAACACAACTGTAGAGGAGGAAGAGTTTATTTGAGGGCTCACGGTTTCAGAGATCTTAGTCCATAGAAGGCTGGCTCCATTCCTCAGGGCTAGAGGTGAGGCAGGACAGCATAGCGCAAGAGCATGGCAGAGAGAAGCAGCTCGAATCACCAGAGAGACTCCACTGTCCAGATACAAAATATATACCCCAGAGCCACGCCCCAATTCCCACCTCCTCCAGCTGCACCCTACCACCTCAATTAATCCCGTCACTGATTGGGATAAGACTCTTACAACCCAATCATTGCTCCTCTGAACCTTCTTGCATTGTCTCACATGTGAACTTTTGGGGGACACCTCACATCCAAACCATAACACCACTTATTACAGGAAGGCTCCACAAATTTAGAACAAGTAAGTTTCCTTTTATTGGTTTCTTTTCTTTCAAAGAAAAGTATAAAACTCATTTTTAAGTCGAGTAATTCTTTTAGACACTTTACTATGAGCAATCCAAAAGCTCCTATGTGTAGGGATGAGTCTTGTGGAAACCCCATCCCCCACAATTTTATTTGTAAAATACTGTAAAAATTATATGATTTAAGGGGGTTATCTTTATATAAAAATTAACCATGTTGACGACATCTTATAGCACAAACTGTCATGTGCAGCAGTTCCTAGCTGGTGAGGAGGCCAGGGAAGAGTGTCAGGCCTCGGCATGGTGGATGCCCCCTTTCCCTGGGAATAAAAGATGTTGGACTCTGGCTATCCAACAATAAACAGAGAGGTGATAATAATCATCCAGATGGCAAAAACATGTAAAATAATTTTATTTCTAATTTTTAAAATATGTAATTAAACAAAATAGAATTCTCAAATTTCTTTTGCTTTCTTCTTGCATCCTAGTGAACATCAGGTGCTTCTGCTGTGTGCTCAGCCCCCTCGTTTGGCAGCCACTGCCCCACATGAATACTTTGAGTGGATTACTCTTGTCCCCCACCACCTCCACTATGGAATTTTAAACTTTTTTTTTCAGTACTGGGGATTGAACCCAGCAATTCTTTACCACTGAACCATATCCCCAGCCCTTTTTATTTTGAGACTGGGTTTCATTAAGTGGCTTAGGGCCTTGCTAAGTTACTGAAGCTGGCGTCAAGCTTGCAATTCTGCCTCAGACCCTGAGTCGCTGGGATTACAGGCATGTGTCATCAGATTTCTAAGCTTCCTAAGAGCAAGAGTTATGTCTTGTTCTTGCCATTACTCCCAAACACCCAGCAAATACCAGGGGCTGCAAAGCTCAGTTGCCTCAGGTCATTGGATTAGAGAACTGCTGGAACTGAGCCCTCAGGGAACCCTGTGATGTGCAAGTGCCCATGCAGACCTGACTGGGGCAGGACTCAGACATGGAGAATCCACACCCCACTCTTGCAGCTTCCTGATGCACTGGGGTGAGGGATGTGTAGATAAGAACAGTCTACAATCCAAGAGAGATGAAGAAAGAGCTGCTAGACACCAGCAAAAGGCTATGGGAGAGTTATTATGGTTTGGATGTGAGGTGTCTCCTAAAAGCTCACATGTGAGACAATGCAGGAAGGTTCAGAGGAGAAATGATTGGGTTGTAAGAGTCTTAAGCCAATCAGTGAATTAATCCCTGATGGGATTAATTGAGGTAGTAGGGTGCGGCTGAAGGAGGTGGGAATTGGGGTGTGGCTCTGGGGTATATATTTTGTCTCTGAAGTGTGGAGTCTCCCTGCTTCCTGATGATGTGAGCTGCTTCCCTCTGCCACACTCTTCCACCATGATGTTCTGCCTCACCTCAAGCCCCAAGGAATGGAGCTGGCTTTCTATGAACTAAGACCTCTGAAACCATTAGCCCTCAAATAAACTTTTCCTCCTTTTTAATTGTGCTGGTCAGATCATTTAGTCACAGCATAGAAAAAGCTGACTAAAACAAGAGTGGAGCAGAAAGACCCTTGGCTCTGGTCACTCCAACTAGGATTGAGAATGGCAACCTGGAGGGGGAGGTATTCTGTACGGTGGTATAAGTCTTAGTACCATTGCAGCCAGGCGTAAAGGATCGAGAGAAGATGAGGAGAACTTTTGGAGATGTCATCAAGTGAAAGGGCTCATTAGGGGAAGTAGACATAGAGGAAGGGCCATCAGTTCACTCTTAAGACAAAATAATCCTCAGGTAATGTGCAAGATCTTATAATAACCCCACCTGCAGAATTCCAGATACATACATTGTTTTTTGTTTTGTTTTCTCTGTGTGTTTGTGGTGTTGGTATTGAGCCCAGGGCCTTACGCATGCTCTACTACTGAACTCTGTCCCCTACACTGGGTGTTTAATACAAATGTTTACTGGAGTGGGGAACAAGCTACTAACTCACAGATGTTCTTCCTGTTCCTCTCACTCCTCTAACACCATCCTGACTTCAGGTTCATGTGCCCCCTTCCTTCTGTCTAGAAGGTCCTGCCAGTGGACCACTTGGTAGGACTGATGTCATTCAGGGGCCGAGGCAGATGCCACTTCCTCTGAGGCCTTCCCTGACCTTCTAATGGAGGGAGCCCAGTCACTATGCATCGTATCTCCCCACATTTGTCTCAGCACTAAGCTCACCTGAATTTGTGTTTATTTTATGGTGAGTTGTCAACCATCTGCTCCCCCACCCTTGCCCCTCACCACACACCCTAGAAGGTAAGGGTCAGAGTGCTGTGATCACTGACCACAAAGACCTGGTGAGTGACTTCAGTTGGTCCTCTTAAAATACTGCATTACGGGCTGGGGAGATAGCTCAGTTGGTAGAGTGCTTGCCTTGCAAGCACAAGGCCCTGGGTTCAATCCCCAGCACCACAAAAAAAAAAAAAAAAACTGCATAAAAGGATGATTTGTTGAAGTGGCCTCACTTTAAATGACCCCAAATCCACTTACAGAAAATGAGAAATTTTTAAAAAGGGAGAATTGCTCCAGTGAAATGTGATGTATGAGGTTACCACGTCATTTTAGTTTAACTCCTATTTAAGTCTAATTTGCCTCATTTCTCTTACTCCAGTTTAAAAAAAAAAAAACTGTGTTTTATGTACCTCTCAAAATTGCCTTAAACATGGAAACAGGCAAGAGAAATGTTATCTGTATGAAAATGTTATATTTCCCAGTCTTGGTTGGACACTGGGTTCACTGAAGGTACCATTTGAAATACAGATGTCTAGGCCTCCACAGACCATCAAGCTCAGTCTGTTTGGCTGGCAGTCAGAGTCTAAATTAGCTTCCTAGGTGTTTCAGATGGTTCACTAGGTTTAGGGAACACTATAATAAATTATCTTTTCTTTTTTCTTTTTTTTTTTTTGTTAATGGAGATTGAACCCAGGGGTGCTTAACCACTGAGCCACATCCCCAGCCCTTTTTTAGTTTTGATTTTGAGACAGGATCTTGCTAAGTTGCTTAAGGCCTTGCTAAGTTGCTGAGGCTGGCTTTGAACTTGCAATCCTCCTGCCTCAGTCTTCTGAGCTGCTGGGATTACAGGTGTGCGCCACTACACCCACTCAGCAGTAAATTATCTTTAACTAGTCATCCAGCAAATAATATGCACATCTAATGCTACTGCTTAAAAGCACTGTGAGGGAAAGAGTGTTAAAGAAGTGAAAGATTTTGCTTAAGGTTTGTTGATTATTATGTTGACATACGTGGTGTCTGAGCATTCATCTCAGTGGCTTGGTGGAGCCCAAGGTGGCCAGGGGTTCAGCCCTCAGCATAGAGTGTTTCTACACTCATCACTGTTGCAAACGGGTCTCCCCTTTGCAGGCCCCTCTCACAGGTGAGGATCGGTGCTGGTGGGAGGACTCAACAGCAAACAGCAAGGGCAGGGAACTCTGCCGGGTGTAACCTGAAGGTGAAAGCACCGAGACCCTAGGCCAAGGTCTGGGGACAGGAGCACAGGGAGCCTCCACCACTACCACCGGCATCTCTGAGCTCATGGCAGGATCCTCAGGTGGCCTCTGCTCATCCCTCAGATGGAACCAAGCTGCCAGCCTGCAGAACAGGCAGAAATGGGCTTCCCTGTGACCTAGCTCTTCTCCCAGAGCTGAGAGGGAACTTGAGATAATTATAGTTAACAGTGATGCTAATGAACATCTTCTCTGTGCCAAGTGCTTCCTGTCATGATCTCAAATCCGACAACACCCTGCAAAGTAGGTATTCTGTCCCTCACTTTATGGATAGGAAAACAGAGATGGAGCAAGGTTAGGTCACATACCTGGACCACACAGGTAGCCATCAAGGGGATCTCACTGCAAGAATGGGCAAACCAAGTCCCTAGGAAATGGACTTTGTCCCATCATGGAGCTGGGACCCACCCTGGCATCTCTGGTCCCATTGCTGACCTTTTCTGCCACTCGTAGGGCTTGAAAACAGGACAAATGAGGGCGGAAATCAGAAGCTCTGTAAATGGGACAAATGCAGGCTGTGAGGTCAGAAACATGTTTGAGGGCACTCCCCTACTCCATGACTCTGTCACACAATGTCTAACCTGAGGCAGAGTCAAAGGGGACTCAGTGGCACAAACAGGGGACAGAGCAGAGCCTTGGAGGAGAAAGCTCTTTTCCAGTCAAGTGTCCAGGCAGGTCTAGAGACTGCACTCGGGCTGCAGAGCCAGTTCAACTCTGCTTCAGGAGTCACACAGCCTGGGTCTCTCTCAGGCTGGTCATACTGGTTCCAGCCAGCAGATGGAACTGTCCATCACTGGCCTCAGGTTGCTGTGTGGCCCTCTAACCTGAGCTACACAACAGCTCTGAGCATCAATATCTTCCTGCCCCTCTCCTTCCCATTCCACTCCCCCAAGTAGTTCCCTCTCAGCCAGGACACAGACTATCCTTCTTTTCTTCTCCTTAAAATGTGACTAAGGAGTTGGACATGGTGACACACACCTGTAATCCCAGGGACTTGGGAGGCTGAGGCAGGAGGATCACAAGTTCGAGGCCAGGCTCAGCAACTCAGAGAGACCCTGCCTCTAAATAAAATTTTTTAAAAAAGGGCTGGGGATGTGGCTCAGTGGTTAAGCACCTTTGGGTTCAATCCCCAGTACCCAAAATAAATAAATAAAAATTCAAAATAAAGAAAGAAAAAGAAAAAAATGTGACTAAAGGCTACAAAGTGGGGGTCTTGAGGTGGGTGTTTAGTTTGGCTATACACTGGGTGTCTATTTAATGTTGCTTTATCAAAGTTGGAGGACTTTTTTTGTGTGTGCTGTTAAATCTGATTGTGTCCGTACCACAAAAGTATAAGCAATTATTTTTAATTCTACAGACTATGTTACTCTAATCAACAGAAATCAACTGATACTTCTTTAGCAATTGAATTTAATATTCTGCCTGTTACAGAGTTTGGTTAAAAATATGACAGGTTATTAGTGCCAAATGAGGGACACATTTTGATGATAGTAGCAGTTTTTACACTATGCCCCCCTAAAATTGGGGTTCTAACGAAGTGGTAAGTCTGGGAGAACCAAATTATAACCCATTTCTCTCTGAACATTCAGAAGTATAACATTCAAGTCCTTATGCCTCCATCTTGAGTTTGCAGAGCATTTAGTAACTTCTCATGGTACTTCTCACACACTGCCTGTGTTGGCCTCTCCCTTTATATACTCACTTAACCTTCTGAAGACGAGATGGGGCTCTGTGTCCTGCACCTCTCCCTCCCCCAACACACACATCCAGTGTCCCTCTCTCCTTTCTCTGCCTTTAACTTCCTTTCCTGTCTGACTTGAGTGCCCCTGCCTGTTCCCAGGACACCAGGGCAAGCTTCCTGCTCAGCACTTACCACATTATGACCAGGTGTTGTCCCTTAAAGACTGTGAGCCCTTCATGGCCAGGGAGTTTGTCTCATTTGTGCTGGTGTGCCTGGCTCCTGGCACAGAGTAGATCAGAAGCAGATGTTGCATGAATGAATAGTAGTGAGTATCTGTACACTATTAACAGCTTTATGGAGATGTTTTCACATATCATAAAATCCAGCCACTCAAAGCTCACAGTTCAGTGGTTTTTAGTATCTCCACAGAGTTTTGCAAACATCTCTACAATCCAATACCGTCCTTTTTTCACTATCCTCAAAGAAACACTGTGGATTAGCAATCATTTCTCATTCCTGTTTCCACTCCAGGCCCTCTATCCTTCACTACGGATTTGAGTATTCTGGATATATCATATGCATGGAATCAAATAGCATTTGTTCTTTGTATCTGGCTCTTTTCACTTAGCATGATGTTTTCAAGGTTCACCCAGGTTGAAGTCTATTTCACTACTTTTACTTTTAATTGTTGAATAATTTTCATCAGTTGATGGACATTTGGGTTGTTTCTGCTTTTGGGCTAATATGAATAATGCTGTCTATGATTCATACCATATATACATTCATGTACATGTTTGGGGAGGCATATTATTTGTCTCTCTTCAGTATCTAGGAGAGGGATTGCTAGATTATACAGTAACTTCATGTTTAATAGTTTGAGGAACTACCAAACCATTTTCCAGAGTTGTACCATTTTATATTTTCACCCGCAACATATGAAGGTTCTAATCTGTCCACACCCTCATCAGCATTGTTACCTGCCTCTTTGATTCCACCCATCCTAATAATACAAAATGAGATCTCATTATGATTTTGATTTGCATTTCCCAAATGGTGTGATACTGAGCATCTTTTCCTGTGTGTATTGGCCGTTTGCTTCTATACACTGTGTGATCAGATTATATAATGTAAGAGCTTCACAGAACACAGGTCACAGACAAGGCCAAAAGACTGCTGTTAACTGACTTACCCAAGGTTACATGCATGCTGGCAGGTTTCTTTGGGTTGGGATTAACATTTTCTCTAGTGCTACTTGATTTTCTGCCTTACCTTTTCTTCTTTGTTGGGTTGATTTCTTCTCTGAAAAGGGCTTGTTCTGGGTGCAGACTTTATACTTGAACAAGTGGTCTTTCTAACTTGCATCTGTTTAAAGTTTTAAACAATTGAGGGCTGAATCTCAGGCACATCATAATTTGAAGCAGCTTTCTTAACCACGTGAGTACCAGTGAGGGTGGGTTTGAAGTCAGAGGATAAATTTAAACTGACCCACCTAATATTTTCCCTGTGACCCAGAATACAAAAACAACGTGAGAAGGTATTAAAGTTGCCAGGTGCAGTGGAAGTCCTTGGGGGAAGTGGTGGCATATGTAGGAGGTTGGGGTTTGGGGATATGGAGATGTGCTGATGTTGCTAAGCCCTTTCAGGGACATAACACTGTGTCTGGAGATAAAACTGAAGAGAAAAGCCATTCTTAGCATCAATTCTCAGGTAAGAGTCTGATTCTGGAAAAAGACTCCGAAATGGAAAGGGCCAGCCTGAGGGTTGGCTGGTTTTTTTTTAATCAAGATAGCTCAATGATGCTTCAGTAATAAACCACACTAAAAACCTCCATGGAGTATCAGAATGTAATTTTCTCTCTTGCCGCTCATTTTCATGTGGTACTTAGCATTCCAGGCTATTTTATCTTGGGTGTCTCCATTTCAACCTATTTCCGGGTTCTCCATGCAAATAAAAGATCTAGACTATGCTCTCCAATCAGCTTCACCTTGGAAATGACACGTCACATCATCTGCTCACAACCAGTTGACCAGAACTGGTCTCGTGGCCTTTCCAGAAGTACAAGGCTTCTTGAGTCTTGGGAAGACTGGAGAATTGGATTTTGGCAAATTCTAACCATGTCTGGCATAGTTGGATAAGAGGCTTCTTTGGGGACCTTGTCCTTCCCATGGAAGCACTTGGAGGTATCTTTGTGTCTCTCAGAGTATGTCCTTGTGGCATGGGACAACACAGGCGGTATCTAGAATATGGAGGTGGAGATGGAACAAAGGGGAGACGCATGCTGAAGATGATCAAATTAAATTGTATTAGCTAGTCCTCTAGAGTTCATGTATTTTCTGAGTTTATTATCATTAATAAACATGAATGAAGTTCAACCAATGTGGCTCATTCTTGCCCAATATAGACTATAGAGGTGATATTAGGGGCGGGGGTCACATATTCCAGACAAGGTTGGAGATTCTAGTTTAAATTTTGATTCAGATTGATGGCCTTTTCTTATGATATGACCAACATGGACATTCTCCTATTATGATAACCACTTTTTAAAAAGCTTCAACATCATTGTATGTTGTAGAGTATGTGGCAGGATGCCTCACTATGTGAAGCACTTAATGCTTATTCAATAAATAAGAATGAACCAAAGGAAGAGAACCATCAACTGTGTACTGCATCTCTAAAGGCCAACTTGTTCTACAAGAGTGTCAGGAACCTATCCTCAGCCCCAAGGTGGATAATGAGGACTGGGAGACTCTGTGATGGATCTAGTTACTGTAGAAACACTCCAGACAGGCCTGGAGTGCTGGGACCATGTTTGCTCAAACAGTTTCTATCTTCAGATTTTGTTCAGATGGTCAGATTTGCCGCTCATTCTAACAACTAACCATCCACCATGTCCTGCCCTGCACTGATCCCTCCTTCCCTTGAACCATTTCTCAATAGTGCAGCAACAAGATTTTAATGCCTATCCCTTCTTTTCCTGTCATGGAGCCTTATTAACTCACAGTGTATTGCAGTCACATGAGTTCCTGGGACAGTGTCATTACAAGAAGAGACTGTGGGCACAGAGGACTGGGTTGAGATAGGTACCATTTCAGGCATTCAGAGCTTAAGAAACAAACCAGGGGAAAGAGGGGAGTGTAGAACTGGAGACTGGGGGAGTCGGGGATGGGAATGCACATTTGGTAATAACTGGCATTGGGTGGCACTTGAAGGTATGGAAATCAAGAAAAGAATGTGAAGAAGATGCTGTGTGTGAAAGTACTTTGTCTAATATTGGGTGTAGTGTTTACAATTGCCATTTTAAAATGGGTTCAAGAAAGAATTTAGGGAGTGAGGAAAGGAAAGTGGGTTAGAAGCATTCAGAGAAGGGGAAGGAGATATGCAGGAGGAGAACCTAGAAAAGAGTCACAAGGGTGGGGAACAAAGTGCAAATAACCAGAGCAGGGGAGTACATGAAGTGTCTGTAGTCAGCAAGAGGAAGTCAAAGTTGACAGGAGGTAGCCGCCAGCTGAACCCCACCTTCCCACTTAGCACCCTCCCCATCTCAGTAGCCTATACCAGTGCTTACCACTGGGCTCGGTGGACTCACAGGAATCCTTTATCCCATTAGCAATAAACTTCAGCTTTGTACAAGTGTGGACCAGGGACCCCTGAGACACCTGTGACTTTTTATTGAGTCCATGAAGTTAAAGCCATTTTTATAGTACCACTGCTATGGTTTGAATGTGTCCCCCAAAGCTCATTTGTTGGAAACTTAATCTCCAGTGCAACAGTGTCAAGACATGGGGAAGCGATCAGGTCAGGAGGGCTCTGTCCTCTTGCATGACTAATGTTATCGAGAGAGAGTGGGTTCACAGGAGAATGGATCTGTGATAAAAGTGGTGTGGCCTGCTCTTTCACATTCTCTTGCCCTTCTACCTTCCACCGGGGAATGATGCCGAACAAAGGCCCTGAGCAGAGGTGAATCCTCAGTCACGGACTTTCCAGCCTCCAGAGAGAAATAAATCTCTCTTCTTTATAAATGTCCCAGTCTCAGGTATTCTGTTACAGCAGCACAAAATGGACCAAAACAACCACTAAGACATTATTACTCTTCTCATTCCTCTTCCCTCTAGAGAATATAGTTGGCTTTCCCAGAAGCTACATGATGCATGTACAATATCACAACCAATAGAATGCACAGGATGAGGAGAGAATCCGGCTGTCTTCCATTAAGCCAGATACTGGCAAAAAAAAAAAAAAAAAAAAAAAAAAAGTAAATGCTACACTTCTTACTGTAAATTTTTGTTTTGGAAAATGTATCTTTCATGTTATTTATGAAACATGTAGTGTTTTTATTGTTATTTTAAAGTGGATTAAATTAATATTTAACAGTGCCTCAGTTTTGATTATTTCTAACATGGTAATGATCTATATCCCATGCACATAGACGCCCTTTGGGGTCTACAATAATTTCAAAAATGGAACGTGGTCCTGAGACTGGAACCTTTGGTACCTGCTGGGGAGTTTGCCCCTTCTCCAAGCTCTAGCTCCCCTTGTCCAGCCAGCCAGTGGGGTCTTTCTCTTCCCTCACTTGTGTTACACCCCAGTTCTCTGCTCTGACACCTGGTCTCACAGTAGCTAGTTGCTCAGCCCTGCCTGGGCCTTCTACCCCTACCCTGACTGTCAACCCTGAAGTCTGTTCAGTCTCTTTCTGGGGGCCCTAGTGTGCTGGACAGTCAGAACTGCTACTGGCTGTCATTCAGCACTCATGCTGTCCCTCAGCTGGGGCTCACTGTCCCTAGCAGAATCCACATGTCCTCCCACCATTTTCCTTCAAATGCTTGTTCCAAATATTTTTCTCTCATTTGTCTTTTGGTGCACCGTGTCTGCTGCATCAAACTGTGTTGACCACACTCTCAGTTTATGACATATGAAGTCATTTTTCCATGGCACATCTCTCTGTTGTTTATTCTTTCTCTCTCATCTACCCTGTCCTATCTCATTTCCTTCCTGCTGTCAACATTGACTCTAGTGTAATTCTGTTGTTTCCCATAAATATATTCAGATTTCATATGCCCAAGAAAAATACTTAGTTTTAAGTGTGGGCTTCTAAATTTGTATTAATGGGTTTGGCTGATTCTCCCCAAACAGGGTTTTGAGCTTTGTCTGTGCTGCCATAGGTAAATCCAGCTGACCAAGTCTATCTCCCTAGCCAGTGCCCTAGGGAGGGACTCAGGTGGGCTCAGGTTAGTGCACCTCTCTAATGCTTGGTTTTCTCATCAAACAAAAAGACTGGTGGTAATAATACCTCCCTTTCCAGAGTCACTGTGAGGATTAAGTACCTCAAAGTTTTGCCAACCATCGTGATTCCAGGTCTTTGCCATCAAGAATGGTGCCATGGCTGATACTCTTGTGCATGCCTCTCCACATCCATCTTTCCTCTCCCAGCCTTCAAGGACCACAGTGACTTCATAAACCAGGGCTGTTATTACTGCTACTTGCAGGATAAACAATGGAGCATGGGATCTGAGTCTAGAAGATGCTGGTTTCCCAGCTGTGCTACCTTGGGCAACCATGTACCTGGAGCCTGGTTTCTTCAGTAGGGATGCTCATATCTCCCTCCCTCAGAGGATTGCTGTGGGTTAGTGACTGATAGGGCCGGAGCAAGTGCTCTGTTACCTAGGAGGTATTCCTGGGTTTGCTGTTCTGTTGTTTAGAGGTGGAAAGAAAGGTAAAAAGAAGGAGAGGAGCAGGCACCAGGAGGTACTGGGGAGGACCTTGAGATGGTCTACAGTGCCCATGCCCTGGGTGCCAGGATCCCCGAGCTTCACAGCAACAGCCCATGCTCCCTTGAAATGCTCCAGTCCATAAGTGAGGGGTCCTGAGCCTGGAGGCCCAGCAGCGGGCCTCACCCTCCGTGGCTTGCGGTCTGTGCAGTCACAGCAAAGCTCCACACTGCTGCACATTAGAATCCCACAGGGAGCATCAAAGGCCCACCTTTGTCCAATGGTACCAACCCTGCAGGTGGGACCTCAGTCCCAGATGTGCAGCATTGCTAGTCCACCCCCGGCCATTCTGGTTTTTTCCTACCAGTTCATCCCACTGCCCACAAGATGGTGCCCTCTTTCTGAGAAATCTTCGATGTTCAACAGAGCAACAATCCATTTTCTGTATTAAGCAACCCTGAAAGAATGAAATTGAATTTAATAACTTTTTCCAGCATCTCTTTAAGCCAGAATCCTTGGCCTCAGCATGTCGTTATTTACTGAATATCTTTTCTGCTACAAACCACCGGATTGGGGTGTGTCTTCAAAAGGTGATAAAGCAGAGTAAGCACTGAATGCCAACTTACAATCACAATCAATCACTAGTATCAATAACAACTAATACTCATTTAATCCTTCATCATTTGCAAAGTGCTTTTCACCAACTATCCTCAGAATGATCCCATACATTGATCATTATTATTCACATTTATGAGATGAGAAAACTGAAGCACTGAGCTCTGTCTTGTTTAAGGTTCAAAGTAATAATTGGCAGAACTGAATTTTACAATCCCAGATTTTGAGCCCTTCCCACTGCATCACAGAGGTCAAAGCAACTGCTGGGGACTCAGAAAGTATAGCCCTGAGAGGATACTTCTCAGGACAACCTCTAGAAGCAAATCAAACAGATATCACCCTGGAGCTTCAAGCCAGCAGACAAAAGGTCAGTAGTCAGACAGGTCTGACTGGATCATGTGACCAACTGAGGTAAAGCTGTGAGGTTTTTAGGAGGAAGATGGATACAGTCAGCAGACACTCAACACGTGGACAGATTTTATTATTTTTCTATTTTCAGTTCCAGGAAAATGAACAGCTAATGAGAACATGCTAATGAGAACAACTAATCTTAATTCTGTCTTAATAAAAACTTGTAAACTCATTTCCAAAGAAAATTTATTATTATTATTATTATTATTATTATTATTGCCAATAAGTGATGTCTTATTAGATTGGTGGGTCTAACAAAATAATTTACAAGATCACTTACAGACTTGCTGCCAGACGGATTTCCCTAATTGATCAGAAACCCAAGTGTCAGAGATGCTGGACCTGATCCCTCAGGGCATTTTTATCGCAGATGAAGGGGCTGCATGTGTAGGTTCAAGTTGCATGGACAAAGCTGTTTTCAGGACAGAAACAGTGAGATGAAAATTTAATAAATTAGCGTTTTGATAATTTTGCTAATTCCAATGGTATCTTAATTCAGTTTTCTGTTTTACTGTTTTCTGTGCCTCAGCCTCCTGGGTCTGTCATATCATGATGACATGATATCTATTGTTACAAGGATCAAGAGTCCCCTTTCCAGTGGCAGTGGTGCATGCCTGTAATCCAAGCGGCTCAGGAGGCTGGGGTAGGAGGATCGAGAGTTCAAAGCCAGACTCAGCAAAAGTAAGGTGCTAATGAGCAACTCAGTGAGACCCTGTCTCTAAATAAAATACAAAATAGGGCTGGCACCCAAACAAAAAAAAAAATGTCTCCTTATTAAGTATTTAGGACCATGCCTAGGACACAGTAAGCATGATGTGTTTCTTAAGTAATGGATATGAGCACATCCATTTTTAAAAATTAAAAAATTTGTGTGTGTGTGTGTGTGTGTATGTGTGTGGTGCTGGGGATTGGACCCAGGGTCTTATGCATGCAAGGCAAGCACTCTACCAACTAAGCTATATCCCCAGCCCTGAGCACATCCATTTTTCACAAGTGATTTCAATATTTTCAAAATTCCAACTCATTTAAAATTTCTGCTATTTGCATACTTGTGCATATAGGAAATAAACTTCAGGAACATTAAAGTATTGCCTCAGGATTAAAATTTGAAATCCCATTCTGGAGATACGCATTTGATTAAAACAGTACAATAGTCTTTGGCCTCAGAAATCAGTTAGCAATTATTTAAGTCCACCATGTTATTTGTCTTGTGATCATTGTTAACAGCAAATAAACTCATGCACTGTCTAAAGAAATACAAGAGTAATACAGTAATCCGATTTTTCTTACTTTTTAAGAGAATTTTTTTCTTTATTCCCTCTTGAGGCCTGTTAAGTCTGTAGATTAGGGATCATTTTGGAGGATCCCCTGGGCACACAGCACTTTTCCCTGATTCTGATGACTTCCTCAGTCTGGATTTCTAGGTGAGTTGGAGCTTTCTTCCACAGCAGTGCTCAACCAAGCTCCGACTTATAGAGAATACTTACAAAACAATCTAAGTAAGAGTGTATGCCCTGAGTGGATATATACAAATCCAGGGACAAAGACTGGACTGCTGAGAACAGCACAGGGCCGGACTCAGGAATAAAGGCACATGAACTGAATTGGAGTTTTCCAACAAAGCAGTTGTTTTCATTTTTTATTTTGGTTTTACAGGTTATGCACTCTAATTAGAAAATCCAATATCTGAAATGCTCCAACATCTAAAATGTTTTCAGTGCCAGGACACCAGGAATATTCTAAGCCTGACATCATATGATGGGTCATAGTTAAAACACAGGCACATTAGAAATATTGTATAATATTTCATTCAGTCTATGTATATAAGGTTTATTTGAAACATACATGGAGTTTGTGTTTAGATTGGCATCCGATCCCCGAGATGTTGCATTAGGAATATGCAAATATTCCAAAGCCTGAAAAAATTCCAATTCTGAAACACTTCTGGTCCGGAGCATTGCAGATAAAGGATAATCAAACTATACTTTTCTTTAAGTAAAGCCACCGTATTATTTCCTGGTAATGGCTAATTGTTTAATTGTTAAGACTTTTTTTTTTTGTACCACAACTATAACATAGCTACACTGGGAATTACAGAGGCTTCTGTGCATTGAACCAGGGTCCTAACTAATATTCATCATTGTTTCTATGAAAAATGAAATTTTATTCCAAATGCCTGACCTCAAATGAACTTTTCCAACAGTACTTGAGTGGGGCACTGGTCTGCATATACCCACACACTCAGGAATGGTTTCTTTTCCTATTAATCATGTTATAGATCTCTCTATCTATAAATAAATAAATATTTTTTTATTAAGGTACAGAATAGGTATCAAGAAATGCGAAAAGTAAAAAGTTAAGATTTAGGGCCAGGTGTGGTTCAGTGGTAAGTGTTTGCCTACCAGGCTCAAGGCACTGAGTTTGGTCCCCAGCACTAGAGAAAACAGAAACCAAAAAAAGCTAATATTTAAAGAATAAAGTTGAGATTTCATATTTATTGAGTTTAAAGCAATGGTTCTGATGTAAATGCATCTTTGCTGAGTTAAAAAAATGAATCAATACTAAATATGATCTCTTTTTCATAGTGAGAGTAGGTGGCAGGTGGGATAAACACAGCACAAGTTTTATAATTGTCAACTGTGACTCTCAAGACAAGCACCTTCACTTTTCTAAGCCTCAGTTTTTTGATCTGTAATCAGGGATGGTTATATTGACTTCCTAGGATTACTTCTTTAATTGAGAAAACTACTACCTTGCATTAAATCCAGCACATACTGGTTATTTCCCATCCTCTCTCCATGTATTTAATCTCTTTGAAATTTCCTGTGTTTTACTTCAATGAAAGCATTTTTAAACCTCATTTAGTTTTCAGAAGCTCTTATTTAAACATTTCCCTATGATTGGGTACCCATCCATCTATCTGCTTGACTTACAACAGTTAATGTCCAAAATTTGACTAATGTGGTTGAATTCTTAAATACTAAGTAGGTTCAAAGAGCCTACTTATTTTGATAACTGTTGTAATCATTGTTTGAACTGATTCACCTAAATGTACCCCCCAAATAATCCTTGGTTTTCACAAGACTCTGGGTTTTATTTTCCTAATCCCTCCCTTTCTCTTTCTCTCTCTCTCTCTCTCTCTGGATTTAAGATCCTCTGAAGATCCCCTTTTCTGACAATAGTTGGCAAAGTCAGAGTTTACTTAAATGAATTAAGAAATGCTCAATGAAGAACAAGTCCAATTTTATTTAAAGGAGATCTGTCGAGTGCTCTTTCGTATTTACTACTGGGTAGAATTCTGCAGAATCAGCAGAAAGGGGAGGAGTGGCATTCTGCAAGACAGCCAGTGTGGATGGACAGTGGGAAGGAGCCTGCTGTCCAGAGGTTCTGGCTGGCATTATGAGCAGGCATCCACTCTGTTGTTGGGAAATCTGTGACTGCCTCCTCCCAACACTCTCCCTGGCCCTTTCCTGGTACCTGCCCTCCTGCTGCCTGCAGGGGGTTGCAGGGGGCGAGATCTGACTTGCTCCTGACTTGATGCTGTCCATATGAGACCAGGCCCTTCCTGCCAACCTTACCCCAGGGTTAAAAGCCACACTTGGGGCTGGGGTTGTGGCTCAATGGTAGAGTGCTTGCCTAGCACATGTGAAGCAAAGGGTTTGATCCTCAGCAACACATAAAAATAAATAAAGGTACTGTGTCCATCTATAACTTAAAAAAAAAAAAAAAAAAAAAAGCCCCACTTGTTCTGACATAAGGAAACCTAGAGGCTAGGGGGTTGATTATAATTCAGCAACAAAAACCCATGAAGAACAGCCCATACTCTG
This sequence comes from Sciurus vulgaris, assembly GCF_902686455.1. Lineage (NCBI taxonomy): Eukaryota > Metazoa > Chordata > Mammalia > Rodentia > Sciuridae > Sciurus > Sciurus vulgaris. The sequence goes on from NC_136467.1 coordinate 56,192,337, forward strand.
AAATGTTATTCCCTTCTGTTTATAATAAGATCAGAAAGATTTTTTGTTTTGAATTAAAATGGTTTACTTTTTGCTTTTCCCTCTTATAAAAGATGGGTTTTTAAGGTGTGACCACCATGCTGCAAAAGCTCGGAGCAATCCCAGTAACTTGCATTTACTGTGTATTTGTGCATTCGAGGTTCATTCAAGTAGTTCAATGTGAAGCTAAAATGTCTACTTTTACAGTAATCTTCAGGAGTGATAATTTTAATTTTGTGGTGCAGAAATAAGGCCACAAAAATAGGCAAAAAGTACATCTATGAAAATGGTAAGTCTTTAACTTACTAATCCACTAAATCTTTGACAGTAATTTTAGATTAAAATGGTCCAGAGGACAAAGTGCATAATTAATGATGAGAAAATGATTCCTTCAAGTCTCATAATACAGAGTTCTTTCTGCATTAACCATTTGTCTAGTTTTATTCACGTGAAAGTGACAGTTACTTCTTGCTTCTGTCCCCTTCATTCCAGTATTGTTCAGTCTGCATTTCTGTGAGTCGGGAAATTGTACGCTGAAATGCAAAGATTTCCTCTTCTCCAGTAAACATGGAGAGTCCTGCTGAGTCCTGGTTACAAAAACGACACACAAAGAAAATCCCAGCACCAATTAAAACCATACCAAATGAAAATTTACAGAAGTAAGTACAGGTTTAAAAAAAACTTTAGGTATACCTATTTAGATGACAAAATTTTAATATATATATTTTTTCATATATGATCTTTTAAATTAGCCTAGAGAGTCAACTGATCTAAACATATAGGTAATAAACAGAACAAATTATCAGGGGAAAAACTTAAAATGAAAAGCATTACAAGAATAATTAAAGCTGAAACTACCAGAAAATCCAAACATGAAAGATTTTGTTCAGAATGAAAGTTCTCCACAAAATCTAAAGGGACATTTCATATAGAAAAGGAATTCTTTTTCCATAAGTGCACATCAGAAATAAGTAGTGGCACAAGCAGTACTTCTGCTAAGTCAGGAAGAGGCTGATGTGTACTTCTGAAGCTTCAGGGCCCACTGCCGTAGGTGACACCTTTGAGAACAGACCTCCAAAAAACCTTTTCCAATCTGGGTGAGCAGGTATCCACTCTGCCGTTGGCATGTCTATGACTCTGTCTCCTCCGGACACGCTTGCCAGGTCCTTGGTCCTGAATAATGTGCCTGGGATCTGACTTTGCAAAGAACTAAGATACTTGGTCCTCTCATTGAGGGTTAAGTTGGGAAGCTCTGTCCCTGTGAAGACCTTCAACAACTTGGGACCAATGATACCAATGTGGGCTCATGGCCACTAAGCGGTTTTGAATTCCTTTCTTTCATTAGGGGTTTGCTATTAAGGTCTTTCAGAGAAAAACTCTGGACCCCTAAGTCCATCTTCCCCACTGATCCACTGTGAACCTACATGACCCAGAGGTCACATTTCCCTGATTTCTTCATATATTATTGGGCCCAAGTGCTGAGCTTGCTTTGGTGTGTCCTGATCCCAGGAGATAAAATTTAAGAGCATAAGATTTAAATCACTTTAGAAAGGATTTACTATACTTTCTCAAGTTTACCTTTCGAATTGTCAAAGACAATGTCTGGATGTAAGTATTGTTCTTGGAGAACCAACATTTCAAATGGTCCCAGCATAGGTGGGTATAAGTAGCTATTTATTTCTATACTGCTGTGATTTGAATCTTTGTGTCCCTCTAAAATCCATATGTTGAACCCCTATCCCTGCCCGTGCCCCAAGGTAATGATATTAGTGGGTGGAGCCTTTAGAAGTTGATTAGACCTAAAAAGCAGAACCCTCCAGAATGGGATTAGTGATTTTAAAAAGAGGGTCCAGAGAGAACCCTCACTGCTTCCACCTTCGGAAGTTCATATAAAAAAGAAAGTAGTCTGTGAACCAGGAAGTTGGGTCTTCACTAAAAACCAAATCTGGTGCTTTGATCTTGAACTTCCCAGACTCCAGAACTATGAGAAATAAATTCTGCTGTATATAAACCACCCACTTCATGATATTTTGCTATAGTAGCCTGAACAGACTAAGACATACACATTTTTAAAGCACTTTTTAAAGAATTACAGGATTCCTTCTCCCAAACTCCTGAGAATACATAATTTATTTTTCAGGTCAATATGGAATGGCCTAATCACTCCAAATGGGTTTTTACCTCTAGGGCTGGAAGAACAGGGTTCTCATTCTTGGAATGAATGTTAATAGTTTTAAATTTTGACTAACATTTCAATTGTCAACAGTTGGAAAATACACCCTGCAATGTTTTCACAGAGAAAGAAATGCAAAGTAAATCCAGACTCCAAGTTTCAGAAGAACTGGGTCAGAATCTGTTTGTTCCCCACAGAGCATCCCTGAGCCTGGTACCCACAGGTGCTCCATAAATGTTTGCTGCATGAAGACTGGGAGATAATCATAGATTTCTTTTTAAGCTTGAGCCTTGCTAAGCACTTCACCATCCTAGACAAGTCAGTTCATACACTTGAATATGATATCATACTCTACAAATCTAGCAATCATGAAGACAGATATCCAGAAAAGGAAACATAGTATAGTAGAACGAGCCTGGAACCAGACACAGTTCCCTGTGGTCTAGTTTGGCCTGCTATTATCCATCGGAGTGACTGTGGGCCCACTAGTCTCTCTCTGGACTTCATTTTTGCCAAATGCAAAACGAAGTGTTGGTCTGCACGATCATTAAGGTTTCTTCTACTTTAAGATTGTAAATTAGTGATATTGAGAATGTTAAGTCAGTTACACTGCTTTAGAAGCAAGCAGCAAATCAACAGTTAACTATATATTGCATTCTTTCAAAATGTAGCCATGTATCAAACCAAAAACAATTAAGCTGTTTTATAATAAAAAGAGATTATGTTAATATTGCCTACCTGGCTCAGCCCCAAATCATCCATCAGTATTCTGCTTTGCTCCAACTCACTGTCATGATGTTGATGCAAAAATAAGCTTGATATAGGAGTTGTTGCAGAGCAAATTATGCGCACCTGAAATAGAGGAAAATGAGTAAATGGTTACTGTTTATATTTTACAAGTTGAAAGTAAGGAAAATCTTTCACAAAATAAAGATGTTTGTCACATCAGGAAGCTTAGATTTTTGCTTTGAAAATGTCCATAATTTCTCTAGCAGTTTGCCGTTAAATGATATTTTAAAAGTGCATAGTACTTTTCAAAATATTTCCAAAGAGCTTATACCATGCTGTGCACCAAGGAGCAAATGTTTCAGTGAGAAACTTCGGGCCTGCAGAGGTCTCAGCTCATGAGCAGCCCAGATCTTCTGGTTCTAATCTGATGTTTTTTCCATTTCTGTCATGGTTCAAACATTTGTATCCCTTCCAAAATTCATGTTGAAACTTAGTCCCAACGCAAAGGTATTAAGAGGTGGGGCCTTTCAGGGGGCCTTTATGAGGGCTCCTCAATGATCCGTCCAAGCCTTCATCTTAGATCTCCCTGCCTCCAGAACTGTAAGAAATAAATTTCTATTATTTGTAATTTACCCAATCTATGATATTCTGTCACAGCAGTGTAAACAGACAGAAAATCACACTCTGCTGCTGATATTTACACCTGGCTGTCTGGAGCTGGTCTCTATGTGCATTGAAGCTGCTCCCAGATGCACTATAAAGTAGTTACCACTTTGTTGCACAGCTGACAGCTAAGCTCAGCACATTAGTCCTCAACCCTGAGCTTCCAGAGTGTACATTTATATCAACATCCTGCTAGGACATTCTTCAGAAGGACTAAGCTTTACATTAATGTCACTACATTACATAAATTATTTGAGTAAGTACGTGTATGTGATCAGATACTGGAAACAGCTTTATATCATTTATGCATTTTATGTCCACTAGTTTAAATATAAAACATACTCCTCCTGATGTTTAAAAATCCTAGAATTTGTTTTCAGGATTCACAGCTATCCCTTTAAAATCATTATTTAAATAAACACATCAATATCTTAAAATAATGTGTTGATATTTGGGACTAGCTTTCCCATCTCCAAATAACCTTTTACCCCCTCTTATAAATTCTTTTCATCACAAATACCACTTTTTGAAATTATTGAGATGGGAATATCCTTATTTCACAAATTTCTGTGAATAAATTCTAAAATATTATCTGTTTAATGCTCTCAATTTCCGAAATAAGATAATCTGCCCTATATTTTATAAAGAAAATAATGTCTAAGTGTGTGATTTAATTATAACAAACGTTAAGAGAGTGTGGTCCATTACACTGCCAGATAAATCCTTTTTGCCTTTAAATAAGAACTGAAAAAGTGGAAGTAAGGTGGGAATAGTGTATAGGACTGAGAGATGGGGTCACAGACTTTCTTTAAAGTATTTCCAGCTGAAATACAAAAATAATGAAGTTCTTGATCCTCCAATCTAAGAACCACCTACTAACGCCTCTCCACCATTTCCTTCTTGAAACCTCTCCGTAAAATCAGTGCACCTCCAGGCTCACACCCTTTTCTCTGGACCTCCTATGATTAGTGTGGGGCAGTCTCTGCAGAAGGCAGACCTTCCCAGTCCATGGGCCTCGATCCCCAGCTGCAGGACCTCGCCCCTGCTTCTCCTGACTTCCTGATGCCAAGTGTATCTACTCCCTAGGTATGAGCCCTTTGTGCCCAGCCCATCCATCCTGGGGCCCTGGCTGGAAACTGCCTGCCTTGGTTACTTGCTTTTATCCTGTGCATGGAGTTCAGCCCTCACTGCCCTTAGTATTTATATGAAACCCCTGTTCCAGGTCCCAGGCTGGGTCTTCATTTGATGGGGTAAGCTCTAGAGTCTGGATTTTAAGTAGCCTGGATGATCCTAATGCAGATAGTCCTTAGAAGACTTCCTTGTGCCACCCCCGCCTGCCCCTTTCAGATCACTGTGCTTTCCCCTAGACTCTCTGAGTATCATAATGTCCAAGAAGTCATCTTGCAGTGGTGACTGAACACAGACTTCTGTGGCCATGTGAGTCACATGTCTCTGACACAACTAAAAGCTCCATGAAGGTGGGTGCTGTGTCTGGTGGCACTTACTCCCAAATTTCTAGCACTGAGCACTGCATCTGCATGATAAAGATTGTTGAAAAATGAGTAAATAAAATATTGAAACCTCACCTCACCTCCCAGCAGATTCTGTTATTTGGCTTCCTCTAAGTCCCCCTGATTTTACAATTAGTGCTCTATCTAATTCTGTACAAGGAATAGGGAGTAAACTCATGTTAAAATGAACTCTAATTTAACATCATACATATATCTTTCCTGACAATATATATTTAAAGCTGTATACTCACCTTTACTGAGAGTTCAATATATGCCAGACAATGTTCTTATTACCTTACATACACATTTCACCCTCACATAATTATTTGAGATAAGTACCACTGTTATCCCTTTCAAGGCAACTGAAGCTCAGAGAGGTTAACCCAGTCTTCAGGACAGACAGCCTGGCTCCAGCACCTACTCCTTGACCACTAGGTTACACTGCTTTTCATTAATGAGCAGTGGTTCCATAATTTGGGTGAAAACACATGGATTACAACAAACAAACAAGATGATGGTATAATGCTAGTTATTGGGGTTTCTGGGTCATAGGGCAAGATAATTCTAATATTGTTCATTCATTATTCTATCAGCCCAACCATTTATTCAGGCCACACATATTTATTGAGCACTTGGTCTGGGCTTGGCATTGTGTTGATTATCCTAAATGATGCACATGATCCTTTTGGTCGGATGATGGAATCGTTAACATAGCAGAGTAACTAGTGAGGGGAGTCTGACTTTAAAACTGCTCCTACTGGGGATTAAGGAGGGCGGTTCGGCCCGTGGGGGAGCATGTCTAGCTTCTCTCGGGCGCACCAGCAATGGGCCACTTTTGCTCGTCTATGGTATCTCTTAGATGGGAAAATGCAACCCCCTGGTAAACTTGCTGCTCTAGCATCAATAAAACTTCAAGGATTACATAAACCCGTATACCATCAGCTGAGTGACTGTGGAGATCATGTTGTCATAATAAACACAAGACACATTGCATTTTCTGGAAACAAGTGGGAACAAAAAGTATACTCTTCACACACTGGCTATCCAGGTGGATTTAGACAAGTCACCGCTGCTCAGCTTCACCAGAAAGATCCAGTAGCAATTGTAAAATTAGCTATTTATGGCATGCTGCCAAAAAACCTTCACAGAAGAACAATGATGCAGAGGTTGCATCTTTTTCCAGATGAGGATATTCCAGAAGATATTCTTAAGAATTTAGTGGAAGAGCTTCCTCAGCCTAGGAAAATTCCAAAACGTCTTGATGAGTACACCCAGGAAGAAGTGGAGTCTTTCCCGAGAGTGTGGTCCCCCTCTGTCTGAGGTCTGAGCTGAACACTTGCTGGAGAGTGAGGGACATGAACCAGCATTGTGTCTCGTGGGAGCATATTAGGAAGGCACATCCATGAGCCCTCTGCAGACTAAGTGAAATCAGGGTGCATTTTCATAGGAGCCCCAGAGATCTGTGTGCCCACTAGAGTTTGAGAAACACAAGACCTGAAGATTATCGGATATAGAATGAAAATTACAGAAAATACCATGAAGTTATTTAGACTGCTTCCTAATGAGTTTCTCTGCCCTTGAACAGTGAAACAACTTCAGGAAACTGCAAATAAGACACATTACTTTATAGAATTGTTTCATTATGTAATGATTGGAATAAAATTGCTTATTTGGAAAAAAAATAAAATAAAATAAAATAAAATAAAACTGCTCCTACTATTAATGGTACTTGTACAGCACTCAGCCTTGGCCGAATGTTTTAAATACCTTAAATGGATTAGCCTTTTCAGTCCTCACAACACTCTGAAGTAAATACTATTACTAGGCCTGATTTGTAGATGAGGAAGCTGCAGCAGAGAGGCTAAGTAAATGGCAGAGCCAGGATTCCAAGCCAGACCATTTGGCTTTGCAGTCCAAAATGTGTAGTTTTGAGAAAATGTATTACAGCCTTACCTTGAAATCATAAAAGTTATCGATGAGAGTTATGAATCTTCGAGCTTGAGTCCTCTTTGCTAGAGTAAATTGTGGAATGTTTCGTAAAAATACTGTATCAAAATTCCTTGATAGTTCCAAATAGTCACTGGCTCCAAGTGGCTATCATCAAAACAAAATAAAGGAAGAGATCAATACTGGTCTCCTTTGGGCTGGTTTAATTTGAAAACTCTTATCACTGTGATGTAGGCAATAGCTTTGGGGTTAATGACCAAAAGGGGCAGTGTTTTCAGAACAGGCTAAAGACACAGACAGTGGACCCTGTGTTGCCTTCATAATGATGCAAAACGGGGGCAACAAAGAAGACAAGAGTGTGGTGGGAGTGAGAGTATCTCTAGCCTTAGCCTCAGCTGGTACCTTTTAGGAATCTGTCCTAAATCCAGTCTTTTATATTTTTATTTATGACATAATTTTAAAAATGCCTGTTATGGTTTTGGATGGAAGCTCATGTGTGTGACAATGCAAGGAAGTCTAGAGGTAAAAAGATTGCGCCATGAGATTCCTAACCTAATCAGGACATGGGGATTAACTGGGTGGTAACTAGGCAGGTAGGGTGCAGCTGGAGGAGGAGGCTGTTGCGGGCAGGCCTTTGGGCAGAACTCTCTCTCAGCTTTCTGGTGCCATGTTCCCAGCTGCTTTCCTCTGCCACACCCTTCCAACCATGATAATGATATTCTGCCTTGTTTCCAGCTCAGAGCAATGGAATTGGCCATCTATGGACTGAGATCTCTGAAGTTGTGAGCCCCCAAATAAACTTCTCCTCCTTAAAATTGTTCTTGTCAGGTCTTTTGGTCACAGCAGCAAAAATGCAAAAATGATGCCCTTTAACCCTCTCTACTACTCAACTGCAAACTATCACTGTTTTCAATGGAGCCATTTTATGATGGCATGAGGAATGTTATGTCACAATTTTTAAATAAAGATTATGCTTCAGTATGAAAGTCATCAACTTGAGGTATAATTATTCAACTACAATGTAGTACACACATTCTATAGGGCTTGAATGGGCATAAGTAGACTGAGACCTCAAGAATCATTTGGTGAGGGCTGGGGATGAGCTCAGTGGTAGAGTACCTGCCTTGCATGCGTGAGGTCCTGGGTTCAATCCCCAGTACTATAAAAAGAAGAAGAAAAATCATTTGGAGCAAGTTGCTGCTTCTTCATACAAGGGGAACATGAGACTTAAGGTCCTCAAATTTACTTCTACCCGCAGGTTGAAAGTGCTTGTTCCTGAAGCATCAATTTAACCCATGAACATAATGAAAACTACCTGCACACACATTCTTTAGAGTTAGAAACATCAGGAAATGTCACCTTTGCTCACTTTAAGTTGCATGTGATTGTACTCCATGCATAACAAACCATGAGCAAAGAGCATTTCTGGTCATCTAGAGTGTGAAAATATCAGAGACTGGGTGGCTTAGGTGCCATGCTGAGGTCCCTCTGAAAGCTCACCAAGAGCAATCCCTAGGACACAGGAGGCTGAGATGCCTCAATTTCTGGTAGAATTCATCAATACTTCTTGCTGTCCAGAAATGCCTCTCACTTGGGGCCCCTTTGCCTGAACATGCCTTTCAGAAATGATGCTATGGCTGAGTTCCTGGGAGAATTAAGGAGTACAAGAGGGAGAAGTTATTCTCTCCTTTGCATTCATTCATTTACGTCTACCTTTCCTGATAGGACAATTCCTGATGTTCCTAACCCCAAAGAATGTGCATACAGGTAGTTTTCATTATGTTCATGGGTTAAATTGATGCTTAGGAACAAGCACTTTCAACCTGTAGGTAGAAATAATTTTGAGGACTTTAAGTCTTCACAACCCATGAAAATCAGTTACACTCGGCACAGATATACAGGTCCTCTAGAAGACTGGAGAGGTATAAGTAATCCAGACAGTTAAGTTTTGAAGAAGGGATTTCCCTAAGAGAGAGCAGTTCTAATACAGGCACAGCAAGTATGGGACCTGGGCAAAGGGGCACAAAACCAGAGAGAAGAGCACAAAGAATGATCAGATTCCTTTGGGAAGGTACATAGGTCTGTCTTCTTCCCCTCTCTTCTCACTAACCAGATAAAAATGGCAGCCTGAAAGAAATCTTGGTCTTTCTGTTCACCTCCTTCCCTGGCTGCGAAGCTTCTACTTCCAGACCCTGTGCGTGAACTTGGTTGAGTCACGACACTCATCTCAACCAGGGAGGGGCTTGAGGGTACTGGGAGTTTGGGGGGTAGTTTTTGGTTTAACCCTGGCCCTCTTGCAAGGACACACTGCTGTCAAGCCCGGGAGAGTAGGAACATGTTAATGGAGAAGCTAGGAACAAAGGTTGGGGTTGAATCCTCAGTTTGTTACTTGTTAACTGGGCACTTTTGGTAAATTATATAATTTTTCTGTTCCTCGGTTTTCCCATCTACAAAATGGGTATTTGGTTCTGATCTCACAGAATTAAGGATTAAATAACACATGTAAAGCATTTAGCACAAGTGGCTGGGGCACTGGATACCTTCCCATCGAACCATTTTGGTTACTTTTATTATTTTGAGCTCAAGTGATTGGGCTGAGTACAAATGATTTGAGAATGTAAAGAAATTACATTCTCAATGGGAATATTAATTTTCCTCCACCACCAACTTCATCTAAAATCCTAAATGAGTCTTTGTGCATTTGCCTGACCTTGGAGTCACAGCAGTGACCAAAGGAGACTGTGGAATCACCACGTAATGAAAACAATTCCCAGAAGAGAGAAGGGAAGGCAAAATAATGTATTTTTGTAAAAAAGGATAAATGCATACAATAAGACTCTCGCACTCAGAAGCTACTTTCTTGAGATCAGTTAGAACTGAGTATCTCATCTTTTGTAAATCAGAAGGTATATTTAAAAAAATGTAAAACCTCATATTAGGTATGTAGTTATGTATAATTAAGCTCACTCTTTATGCATGGATGTGATTTCTATCAGTATAACTACATGCCCAAGGAAAATCATTATCAGAAGTGCACTGAAGTGCCTAGGGCAACTGAAAATCAGAATTTTGCCTACTCAGCTATTTTACAAATTATACACCTTTGTCAGTAGGTTCTGCATTTGCCATCATATTAACAAATAGCCCTCTCCTGCATATCACTAAAACAATTATGTGCTTGTTCACATAAAGAAAAATAGAGCTTAACATAATTACCTATCTCCTTTAAAAACAATAGTGGTTGGGGGAATATGAAGTTATTGTTTATTGCATACAGTTTGGATGATGAAAAAGTTCTGCAGATGGATGGTGTGATGGTGGCACCATGGGAACGTACTTAATTCTATTGGGCTAATTAAAATGGAAATTTTGTTATACATTATCACATTAAAATAATCGTACAATAAGAAGAGATCATTGGTTGCCAAAGAAATCCAAAATTAGGCAAAAAAGAAACTGCAATATTACTTTTTCTTTAAAAACAAGAGAAATAAGAATAGACTATATTAATTAATGGGAGAAATCTCTTCCCCTTCAAAATCAGCTCCAATAAGATTAAGATTAATTTAAAATATGAAAAAAATTATAAATATTTTCTTACGCTAGCTTTGATATTGAAATGTCCAAGAAGTAACACTCAAACAAAATTTCAGGATTGAATTTGGTGAGATATGGAGATTTAGACTGTGGATGAAAATGTAGTAAAGGTTTTGGAAACTTTGGCTTTCTCACTTCCAGTCATGTGAACTTTAGTAAACCTCTCTGAACTTTAGTTTCCTCATCAATAAGGGGGATTATAAAAGGACTTATCTCAGGTTTGTTCTGAGGAGTCACTTCTTTATTTTTTCTTTTGCAGTACTGGGGACTGAACCCAGGAGAGCTATGCCACTGAACTACATATACCTCCAGCTCTTTTTAATTTACTTATTTTGAGACAGGGTCTCAATAAGGCTGGTCTCAAAATTGTGATCCTCCTGTCTCAGCCTTCTGAGCTTCTGGGATTATAGGCATGTGTCACTGCACCTAGCTCCTGAGGATTCAATTCTTGATTGCATATAAAATTTTACAATAGTGCCTGCTACGTAATAAGTGCTGAGTTACTGGTTATTAATTTACAGAATTTATGTGAGAAGTCAATGAAATGACTTATACATAGTACACTACTTGGAATATAACACTCAATAAGTAGTTAGCTATTATTTATTAACCATTAATCTTTTCCTCAGATTGAGAGGCCAGGGAGCCTACAGGAGTGAACAGGTAAACTGACTCTAGTCTACTTCTACCCTTCCACCCAGGACATAGAAGCTGCTCCCTCTGGCTCTTGCTACTGTCCACTGAAATGTCTGCTCTACACACCTTGGTTTTCCATAAGGTCATACAAAAATTCCTCCTACCTCAGGCCCTCTCTTTCTATCTTTAGTAATATCAGCAGCACCACATTGGGCGGGGGGAAATCCTCAGGCCTACATAATGAAATGACAGTCCCAAACCCAGGTCATGGCACAATGGAAGTGCTTATTATTATTGAATGAATTAGGGAGTAAATGTATGAATAAAACATAACACAGCCACATCAATGTTTATAGCAGCTCAACTCACAATAGCTAAACTATGAAACCAATTTATGTGTCCTTCAACAGATGAATGGATAAAGAAAATCTGATATATAAATACATATATATATATATACATACATACATATATATATATATATATATACACACATATATACACACATATATATATGATGGACTATTACTCAGCTTTAAAGAAGAATGAAATTATGGCATCTGCTGGTAAATTTTAGATGGAGTTAGAGAATATCATGATAAGCAAAGGAAGCCAAACCCAAAACACCAAAGGCCAAATATTTTCTCTGATATGTGGATGCTAATTCACAATAAGGAAGGGTGGGTGCTAGGGAAGAATAGAGTTACTTTATATTAGGTAGAGGGGAGTGAAGGGAGGGGATGGGATATGGGGGTAGGAAGGTAGTAGACTGAAACAGACACTATTATCTCATGGATGTATATGACTGCATGACTGATGTGATCCTACAATATGTAGAATCAGAAAAATGAGAAATTACACTCCATTTATGTATGATTTATCAAATGCATAAATGCATTCTACTGTCAGGTCTAACTAATTAGAACAAATTTTTAAAAATTAAAAAAATAACACAACCTGGGGAGCAGGCCTAGCATTTCTTTTATCATTTGTCCCCAAAATAATAAAACACATACCAAACACACCATAGGAAAAAGTCTAGAAAGATACAGACCAAAAATGTTAGGAATAGTTATCATTGGGTAGGAGAAGAAATGATGAATTTTGTTTCTTTGTTATACTTTAAAACATTTTTGCCCAGGGAATTTGTGTTATTTTATAAAGCAAAAGTGATAATGCTTTTTAAAAATAAGAAAAGTAGAGGTCATTTTTATAATGGGCATTCATATCTCATCAATGTGAGACTATAATAACCAACTTTGACAGGGGCATTTCTTTCTTCTGATAAGGTTTTTTAATCCCTAGCATTCAAATTTTTCAAGGACATTTTAGAAGAGAAGAAAATGTAAGCTACCTATAACTTTCCTTTAAGGTTTGACAGAAGAAAAAGAATTTGATATTTGGATGAAATCTGACTTTAGCTACACAGGTTTATGCAACTGATTCCTCACACTGAAGCAGTAAAACAGAGCATAAGGCAGAATGGCAGGATTCCCAAATAGTTCACAGTAAAGCACCAAGCTCTCAATGTCAAAATCCACATCCCAATCCAAGCTGATATGCTTCCATTTACATCATATTTTAATTTTGCAGTCTTTTGCAGAAAAGCTTGATGTGTAGCATGGGGTCAGTGTTCCTTGTCTCCATGATGTCAGATGATATACAGCTCATCTGCACATGGACACCACCTCCTGCCCTAGGGTACCTAGGTACTCTAAATGAACCTAGGTTAAACTTCCTATATATTCTACATTTTTTGTACACTATCTGCTTAAATTTTATGTCTCTGTGATTCAGTTTTCTCTGATAGTTTTATCTGACCCATAGTCTGGTCTATTTTGTTTCTCCTTAGTTATACTTTATTTGCTCTCAACCTCATCTGTTGGGTTCTAATTTTGGTTACTGAACTTTATAGTTCTAGAATTCTCACTGGTTCTTTTTTCAAAGTATTGTCTCTTTTTATAGTATTTAGATCCCTTTCTAAAATTTCCAAACCTATTCTTTTTAAAAAATCTCTTTGAATATGTAATCTTAGTGGTTTAAATATGGACTCATAATTCTAAAATCTAGAGTTCACAATTTTACTGTCTGTTTATTTTACTTCTCCTCATTCAGTGTTTTGCCTCCTTATAAGTTTGGTTATTTTTGTATTGGCTAGGTTTTTCCTTTCTTTCAATAACTGAAGTTTATTGTCTCATAGTCCAGAGTCTGAAAATACAAAATCAAGTGGTAGAGGGGCCATGCTTCCTCTGAGGTCTCTGGGGAAGAGTCCTTCCTATCCTTCCTAGCTTCTAGCAGCAGCTGGAAATCTATGGCCTTCCTTGGCTTTAAGTCAGCTCTCCAGTCTCTACCTCCTTTGTCATGTACAAATTCTTCTCTTTGTGTGTGTGTATGTGTGTCTATATGTGTTAGAGACAGGGTCTTGCTATGTTGCCCAGACTGGTCTCGAATTCTTCTGTTCAAGTAATTCCCTTGCTTCAGCCTCCCAAGAGTTGAGTCTATAGACACATACCACCATGCCTGGCTTCTGCTGGATTTTATCTTTGAAAAACTTAATACTTGTAGGAAAAAAATGCAAATTCAAGGCTTTAGGACTTGAAGTTTTCTGAGTACTTAGCCCCACATGAAAGGGTTGGATTACTTATGTTCACATTTATTACTAGATGTAGTTCTTCAGAGCTCCTCACTTCATGTGCTGGCTGAATAGAGAGTACTCTGAGGACTTAAAGGAACAACAAAGCCTGAGTCCATGAAGGACTGCATGGGGCAGAGTCTCAAGGCCATCATCCTACACTGCATGGTGATATGAGTAAGAAAAACATGTTTATTTGTTAAACTTCTGAGATTTGGGGATTATTTGTTTCAGCAGTTAGCCTATGCTAATACTTATTTCATCCAACTTCCTTCATGGTACTAAAAAGGAGGGTGGTACAAACTACAGAGAGAGTCCAGCTTACAGAAAATAAAAGACTTCCTAAATGTTTCTTGTGTAAGAATGCTCATTCTCACTATCTAACTATGAAAATGTTCTCTTCAAAATTTCTTCAGATTATCATTTTAAAAGTCTTAATCTGGAACTACATTTAGCATTTCAAGCATTAAACCTAAATCTTAAAATGTTATGTTTGTGGAGGAAAGTTTCTCACAACAAATTTGAAAAGATTGTATTTGAAAGTTTTATTCAAATACAATATTTGATACATTTTAAAGCAGCTCTGCAAAGTTATTTTTCTTCTCATTATATAATATAAAAAATAATGCAAACCATGTATTGAAGCCACTTATATAGCCCCATGTACCACAAAAATGGTATCATTTTTGAAGTGTTACATACTATCAATGAGATTGGTAGGTTAATACTAATGTTGCCACTCATCCTCTCCTTTTCCTAGCATTCAATATTTAAAGATTTGGGAATTCAGATGTATTAGCTAAAATTCTCTAGAAAATCATGATAACTTAAAAATATTTGAAGAATATTACTGGAGATGTGAAGAATGCCTAGGTGGGGTAGTCTGGTTATGATAATGACTGATTATTCTTACTCACATGCCCACACTCTTTGGGTTGTGACTGTTTAGCCCTCTTATTAAAATATGGCATATAGGGCTGGGGATATAGCTCAGTCTGTAGAGTGCTTGCCTGCAAGCACAGGCCCTGTGTTCAATTCCCAGCACCACACACACACACACACAAAAAAAAAAGATATGGAGTATATCTGCTCACTATTCAATCTGGACTGACCGTGTAATTTACCACAGGCAACAGAATAAGGTGGCATCAGTGACAGTTTCCAGTTCTGAGCCTAGGTTGAAACAGGTTTTGCATGCTTCTGCTCACTTTTTTGCAATACCTAGGTTAGCATAATGGAGGAGGAAAGAACACAAGAGATACTTGTCTTAGCTGAGCATCTTAGGTCAGCATACAGCTGGTTGGCCTCCATACAGATAAGAACCCAAGCCCAATCAGCAAAGCTGACTCAGATACCTAAATGAGTCCAACAGAGACCGAAAGAACTTCCCGGTTGACCAGCAGACTAGACAGCAATAATAAATGCTTATTTTTTCAAGTCACTGAATTTTAGGGCAATTTATAATACAGCAATAGATAACTTATTCACTATAATTGCTAGGGAGATTTATCAGGAAAAGTCCATATTTTTTCAAAGTCATTATCAAGCTCAGCACTTGTAGAAAAATAAGATCTAGTATTTATAGAAATTAGTTTTATCTAAGAGTAATGTACACATATATATCATGATTTACCTTGTTTACTTTTTATGAAATTTTTATGGTACAGTATAAAATCCACTTCCAGAAATAAAATTCTAGAATTGTATTGTATACAAGAATTATAACAAAAAACCTAGACAATAATGTGGCATCCTTATAAAATGCTGGAAGGCATGTCCCAATTGAATAAAAGCAGAGAGTAAGCAAGAGAGAACAAGTTGCCATGAAAAAGGTATTGAGCAAGACAAAAATTGCAAGAGTATTCCAAAAATTGCAAGTCCTCAGAAACTCGGGAGGCTGAGGCAGGAAGATTGCAAGTTCAAGATCATCCTGGGCAACTTAGCAAGATCCTGTCTCAAAATAAAATATAAAAAGGATTAGGGATATATATATAGCTCAGTGGCAGAGCAACCCTGGATTTAATCCCCAGTTAAAAAAAAAAAAAGTATTCCAACAGAAAAATGGATATAGAATCTGAATAAATTCATAAAACAAAAATATACGAAGTATAATGAAAATATAGCAAAGCTTAGTAGTAACCAAAGAATAACAAAATAAGAATAATATGTCATTTTTTGCATAGCAATTCTACAAAGAAAAGTAAATTATGCTTTGCAATGCCAGTTAGTATATAATGAGGCATCCATTGCTCCTGGAAGAGTGAATGTGTTCACTTGTTCCAGAAAACAATTTGTTGGACTGTATTAACAGTCTTAAAAAATGTAAACTTAACTAAAATGCACCAATTTTAAAAAGTGGAAAAAAAAATCAGGATGTCAAAATAAAAATGTTATAAAGTTGACCCAGAATTCCACTTCTAGAAATCAATCAGGAAGAAGTAATTAGAAATTTAATCAAAGACTATGTATGTATGTAGGATATTTACGACTATGTAACATTAAAGGTAATTTAATATCTAACAACAGAGAAATGAGTCAATAAGTTAGGTACATTGATATAATAGAATTATGGTATTCATAAAAAATATTTTATGATCTGGAAGCATGCTCATGATAAAAAGCTAAACAAAAAACATAATGCGAAATTATGATTGTATTAAGATGTTTTACTCAATATTTTTATGTATAAAAAAGGCATAGGTAAATATATAAAAATACTAATTGTTTTAAGCTGAGTGATAGATGTACAAGTGTGTTTGATGATCTTTGTATTTGAGATTTTTCAAAGGAGAAACAAAATATATTATGACAAAAGAAGAGTAAAAACAGAATGATATAGATAAACAATGTTGAATCTTTACTAATTCCAAATAAAATATATTCATTATGTCTTTTTATTTTTCAGATATTTAGTGTCTTGCACCTTCCCTAATAATAATAGAGTGAATGTATAAAATACTCAATACAAATGCATTATACAGTCATGCCCCCACACAATAATGTTTTGGTCAACAATGGACCACATATGTAACAGTGGACCCATAAAATTATAATGGAGCTGGAAAAATTCCTATTGCCTAATATTTTGACTGTACCTTTCCTATGTTAGATACATGAATATTTATCATTGTGTTGCAACTCTACAGGATTCAGTGTGGTAACAAGTTGAACAGGTTTGTAACCTAGGAACAAGGTTCCACCATATAGCTTAGGCATGGCGTGGGCCACATCATCTAGGTTTAAGTCTATCCTATGATGTTCGCATGACAAAATTGCCTAGCCAGGCAGTTCCCAGAACCTATCCCAATGTAAAGCAACATGTCCTGTAGTAAATAACTTGAGGAGCTAAAAATCTATTTAAATTTATCATCGTTACCCTCATTTACTTCACCATACAAGACTGGAAGTGCCAGAAGCATCAGTACTATCTAATTCAATTCAGTGTCCTTAGCACCCAGCAAAAACCAGGGAACAGAGTCTTGTATTAAACATTATTAGTGATTGAATACACTGTCATTAAGACTTCTTCTAAATCAATGATAACTACCAAGTACTTAATAAATATGAGGCATTGCACTAAATCCTGTAAGAACTGTGTGTGTGTGTGTGTGTGTGTGTGTGTGTGGTGCTGGGGATTGAACCCAGGGCCTTGTACATGCTACCTTTAAGAACTTTGACCACACAAACATACAACTAAATTGCATGCACATGATATCGAGTGCAGCTGCAAATATTTATACTTTTATTTTGTTACTTGATATTCCTATGTAGTAAACCATAGCATAAGACATTTTTTGAAACCAAAATTAGTATTGTGAATTCATGCATTGTGCCCTATGAATAATTAAAGCATATGATTACTTTTGAGTACTAAATGGCACTTCAGTTAGTAGCATCCTTGAGTATGTTATTCTAGCTCAAAATTCAAGTAGCATTATCTAATGCAGATTCTTCTTATGATAGATAATGATGACATTCTCCATCTTTCTACCTGAGCAATTAAAAAGTTTAATAGTCTTTGATGTGGCTGGTTACCTGAATAATTTTCTAGATAGGAACAATTAAAATCTACTTATTTGATGGTTTGTGCATTCTCGACTATTGTCTCGAACTCTTTGTTTCTGTGGAAACCTGATGAAAACTTAAAGAACTTTAAATCTATAATGAGTTTGCAAAGAGCATTTGTTTTCCTTAATTACTGAGAATATACAGCTGGATTATACGTAGCACAGTTCCTCTAACAAACTTTTAGGAATAAAGAGCTTGCTTGCATCTTCTTTCTCTTGTATGAGAAATGGCCCAGCTGCCTACTTTGGTTCTAACCCTGGTGCCAGGAATGGGGATTTTCTCAATGCCACAGCAATGTGAAATGACAACTGTCACACCACAGTGCCTTCTGTCCTGCAAGGAGCAGCTGATCCATGTCAGCATCCACAAATGTGCTGTCTGCTTCGGTTTCTTTTGCCTCTGCCTCGCTGAAACTTGTTCTGCCACCATTATTTCAGCTCAAGTAGGAGGATCATTATTTCAGGCTCTGTCTAGATTAAACTGCCCTACAGGTTACTACTTTCAATGGTTAATATAATAGTCTATGGGGGAATGATATTTTAACAAACAATTTATAGAAATAATGACAACAAAAAAATCAAGGTGACAAAATACAGAAAGATGCATTGTTCACACACTTGTGACTAGCTTTGTGTATGCAATAAGGAGATCTCCAAATTCTGGAGATGTTTAATTCTAGAGATTATGGACTGATGGATTCCTTAAGATACAAGCCACAGCAAATCACTGTGCTGGGCTTATTCCTAGGAATGCTTCCAGTCTGTTTGGATGGTTAAAAATTAGTGGGGTTGTATTAACCACTTGGGATTGAGTAAACCAGACTGAAATTTGTTACATCGTTAGTTGGCATCTGATGATGTTTGTCCAAAGGTTTCGTAGACGTCTAAAATTTGGAGGAAATTAGAATTGCTCCTTTAGGAAATGGGATAAACTAGATTCGAACCCGCCAAAGGAATTAAAACAGTGAATGAGTAAGTGAAGCCCAGAACCGAGTACACAAAGACTCCCAAGCAATTCTTGAGTTAGAAAGTCCTTGCCGAGGTGCTTTACGCAGCCTAAATTTTCAGTTCAACTGTAGTGGAGGGAAGGTCAGAGGCAGCCTAGAATCTATAAGAAATCAGGGTGTAAGGCTGGGAGAAATGGGCCTTTACAGATGTTGGCTAACCATGTCCTGGAGTCTAGCTTCCCTAGACTCTCCTGCTAGTTCTTGTAATACTGAAAGTTTCTGAATTAAGGTAAAGAAAGGTTTAGACTTTAGATTTTATAAGAAGCCATGGGACTCTTTAGGATTACTAGGTTTTGTTTTCCACAGCTCTTGCTATGACAAGAGCTTTTTTTAAAAGCATGCTGTATACACATAAGTGCATATATGTAATTATTTCATTGGTTAGTGGCATTTTGTTATTGTTTTGCAGCACTAGAGGTTGAACCCAGGGCCTTGCATATGCTAGGCAAGTGCTCTGCTACTAAGCCACGTTCACAGCCATAGTTGGTTAGTGAATATTTCTTTAAAGAATGTTTGGAAGGTATTTGTTTAAACATGATCCTCCACTATTAAACATGTACAATTAATGCATTAAAATCATAAAGAAGATTTATTAGAGCTACATAAATAGCAAGTTTTTTTGAATTTTGAATCTGGATATTAGCAATTCAGCAAATATGGCAAAAAAAAAAAAAATATTGGCAAAGGGAAGAAAAACAGCCCAACTGGTATTAGAATTATTTCACAAACTTGTTTATTAAAATAATGCTATAAGAACCCCTTCTTTTTTCCCCCACTGGAAAAGGTATTTTCTTAGTTCAAAACATTGGAAATTTAAACATTTCTATTAATGCTTCAGATATAGTGCTATGGTATTTGATTGTGTAGACTTCAGAGGATAATAAATGTATGTGGCCAAGGCTAAAATGTTTTCATCTTTTTCTGTGTTTTATTTTTTTAATAAGAATGTATACAATAATGATGAAGTAATTAGCAACAGCACTGTTCTACCAAAATGATTGAAATCACTATCCAAATACTGGTACTGGATTATTAACATAACTGAGCCACACTGAGCAACCCCACAGTAGAGGGCAGTATTTGCTACATCTCTTTGGGAAGAAGGACAGTATTGTAGATTTGCCTGGCTTTGATATCTTTTCAGAAATGTGAAAAAACTATCCACATGGTGCAAAATCAAGTTCTAGACCCTCTGGTACTGGTCTTGCATGTACATGTGAAAGGCAAGGTGAGTCAATTCTAATTGTTTCCTTGAAAATCAGAGCTAAGCAGCATAAAAGGTGACATTTAGGATACTGGAAAAAAAAAAAAAAGGAGAAATGGCTTTAGAATAGCTAAGAACTTTAAACTGGACAATTGTAACTTCTGAACATGTTAAGGTCTTGTAAATACAGAGGTTTTGTTACCTGTGGTTTATTTTTTGCTGTTGTTTTTGTTTTGCTCTCCTTGTGGGAATCCATTTGGGAGAAAGTGGATGCTCTTAGGCTTAGATATTTGAATAGCACAGAGTTGGAAAAGAAGTAGATAGCAAAGCATTATTATTCTTCCTCCCATTCTTCTGTTTTACAAATCATGGAAAGACTCAGTAAAAAAAAAAAAAAAAGCTAATTCATACTCTACAGATTTTAAAAGGGATTAGAGCAAGGTTAAATGCCTCTCCGTGCTGCTGAATATACAAAGGGCCAAACCCTTCAAACTATGAATAAGATTGATATAATTATTCACTCCCATCTTCTTGCCGAAAAGACAACCTTGATTTATGTGCTGCCCAAATTTTATTAAAAGGTAAACATTAATGAAAGGCTTGACAAACATAAATCTATACACCGTCTAACATTTAAAACCTTTTCTGGATCAAGCTACATAATTCAGAGAAAAGCTTACTATAGAGCATTTTTTTGACCAAGCAGCACAAGTTTCACTGAACTTCACTTTGTCATTATGCCCTGAGCTTGCTATAAGAATCTGTACAATACAAACGTACAGTGACAGCAGGGATGGTGCTGAGGAAATTATCCACTGGCATCTTGCAGAAGTCCTTTATGAAAGGTCCAAGTTCCAAAAAAATCTTTACTTCCTCTGATTTGCTTCTATCTTCTAACTTACTGAATATCTTTTTCCCTATTTGGCTCACAAGAGGCTGACAGCTGATGTAATTGTTCAATTTTAAGAATTGTTCAATTTTAATAACAGGGACTTGTTTATACTAATTTTTTCTGTCTTTCAACTAAAGTATTCTCTATTTCCTTTAGCCCTAATTAAAAAAAAAAAACTATTTATTTAATTCTATCTGTGTGTGTGTATGTGTGTGCTTATCTGAATATAACATATGTGCATATGCACATATAAAATACTCTTTAGAATCAGATAAGGTATAAATACATGCTAAAATTATTACTTTTCTATTTATTTTTAAAGTTTAGTTATTTATTTGCTTTTAGCTAAACAGGAAGCAAAAGAGAATTAGGATTCCAGAGTAAATCAGACCAAAGAGACAAAAATACTACATTAGGAAAAAAATTATATGGGACTTTGTCTATATAATTGCCAAAATTTGAATATTGATTATATAATAAATGATCTTACTTTAAAACTAAAAAAGAAAATAAAAAAAAAGAATCAGAAAAATAAATGTCAGTAAGAACTTAAAATAATAAATAGCAGTACTTCTTTTAATATTAGTTAACAAGTATGTTGTAAGCATCCATTGGTTGCTGTGGACTAAACATAGAGAGTGGTATTCCTAGAAAAGGTGGGATTTCAAGACAGGGAAATAGCTAAGTGTAAGGGAAGGAGAAATCTATCTCACAAACATGGAACTGAAAGGTATTTGGTCGGAAGGAAAAAGTAGCCCGAGAAAAACAGAGCATCACTGGCATTATTAAAGCAGTAAAGGAGGAGATTAAAAAATGTATTGTGCCAGTGTGGTGGTGCACACAATTGTCTCAGCATTTGGGAGGCTGAGGCAGGAGAACAGCTTGAGCCCAGGAGTTCAAGATCAGACAGGCAACATAGAGAAATCCTGTCTCAAAAAATAAAAATAAAATAAAATAAAATAAAGGTACTGCAAAAGCTACAGCAGTCCAGAACAATGTGAATATTTAACAATTTGAATCTTCACTAGGACATGATAGGAAGATGATGCAAAAAGTTCAGGGGAAAAATGATGATACAAAAAGGTATGCAAAGTGGCTTTCATATCTCTGTAAATGTGTATGATAATTGCAATGTACAGAGTTTTTCACATATGTTAAGGGTGAAGAGCAGTAAAATTAGGTTATTAAAACCCTTAAGATTAGTAGCTTGTTATATTAAGACTTTCCACAAAGTAATATTTAAATCCCAAGATGTTACCAATCTAATAAATTACTTCAATTTTCAAAATTCTTCAATAAACAGTGGGAAATTTTTATTGTTTCTATTATGCCTTTAATTCAACCGTACTAGTACCTTGTCCCTGGTTCCTTTTAACTCTTGGGATGACTCATTTTTCAACTCTACCTGTACCCTCATCACTTCCTTTTTTCGTGACTTCATTTAACTCAAAACTTAACTTCATTAAGTCCAAATGACTTCATTAACTCCTTTAGGCTTCATACTAACATATCTCTATAAATGGCTTCCAGATCTTTATTTTTGGTCCAAGTTTATAAGTCCCCTTCTCTTGCTTCTGATATTTCTGGAAGGAGTCTTACCATTCCTTTAGTCATTGAAAATCAGAGCCCGAGGTGGTCTGTCTTCACCCTGATCCCATTCCTCATCCAATCCTGAATACTTCTCTCATATTCATCCCATTCTGTCAAATCTAGCAGGTATGCCTGGGAAAGGGAATAGTTAGGAGATGAAATCCAGTCCATTCTTGTTTGCCAAGCCATATAGCCTGATGAAGGGAGTAGAGTTCACCCAGAGGAAGCAGCACCTTTTTTCCATATATACACACAGACATGATTTGCTCCCTTAGCTTTATGTTCATCTGTATCTAACGTACAAAAAAGCTCCATATGTAGGAACAGCGGTGCCAGTCTTGTACATCTCTGCCAGATTATCCAATGAAGATTTGTTTAAAAATGAATGGCTCATTTTATTATTTTTAGCTGAGGGAAGTTCTAATCCCCCTTCTGCTACCTCATCTGCAAGCCCTTTCACACTGACTTAACTCATAATTCTGCCTGGGCATGTACTACTCTTACACATGATCTACGTCCCAGCCATAGCTCTTATATTCTCTGAGAGTCCTGGATTGTCAGAGTTCTGTTCTTTGAGCATTTTCAAGTTGCCATTCCACTGTTTTCTAGCCTCCATTGCTTCTGAAAAGAAGTTAACCCTCACATTTTTGTTCTCCTGATTGCTTTGATTTTTTCTTTATCTTTGGTTTTTAGCAGTTCGACCGATGTGACCAACAGTCATGTTTGTCTCTGCTAGGGGTTTGCTGAGCTTCTTGAATCTGTAAATTTATATCTTTCACTGATTTGGTAAATTGTTCAGTCATTATTTCTTCCAAAACACTTTCCTGCCCTATTCTTTTCTTCTGGCAGATGCTTTCCTTCTAGGACTTCAATGGTATGTGTTAAATCTTTGGAAATGGTTTTTATGTCATAAAGCTAAGTTCATATTTTTTCAATCTTTTTCTCCAAGTTTTTCAGACTATATTGATATGTTGATCTGTTTTCAAGTTTAACTCCTATTACCTGCAATCTGGGATTAAGCAAAAACAGTAAATTTTGAAATTTTTAGGCCTAGAATTTTTAATTTTTAGCTATGGAATTTTCATTTGGTTCTTTTTTATATTTTCAAATTTTCTACTAAGATATCCTATTTGTTCATTCATTACAAGTATACTTTCATTTACATATTTGAGCACAGATATAAAATCTACTTTTAAATCTTTGTCTCTCATTCTAACATTTGAGTCATCTCAGGTTCTGTCTCTGTGGATTATCTTTTGTCTTGAAAATGGGCCATTTTTTCCTATACCTGTATAAATCTAATAATTTTTAAAAACATTTTCTTGTAGTTGTAGATGGACAGCATGCGTTATTTTATTTGTATATTTTTATGTGGTGCTAAGGATTGAACCCAGTGCCTCACACATGCTAAGCAAGCACTCTGCCACTGGCTCCCCTCTGGTTCCTGGAGCCATAGCCTGCCAATTTCTATAGAATTTTAGATGTTCATTTGAGTTCAACTGTGTTCTGCCCTCAACAACTGCCCCCACCCCTGCAAAAAAAAAAAAAAAAAAAAAAAACACAATAAAAATGAGAAATTCACCAGTATGAATCCCTTCTTCCAAGTGTTACCTGCATCCTACTTTCTGTCTTTGTTCGGCAGTGCCTATTGGATAATTACTTTGGAGATTTTGTTTAAAGTTTACAAATGTGATCACTAAGTGTGTTTGTCAAAAAGAAACTATTCTGTCACTAAAAGAAGTAAAACTGTCCCTAGACTTTATTTTTCCAAATATACTCTGTGATTTCTGGAAGTCTCAGAGGAAGAAATCATACCCGCTATCCTTGGGATCCCTTTTGCATAGAAAGAATGGAACAGCTACCCACTCATGCTCCTTCCACCAACGGACTCTCCAATCCTCCAGCCTTCAAGGTCCAGGTCCTCTTTGATCATCCCCGGCTTCCTAGTCATACATATCCTGTGGTATTAATTATAATCTGCCTCTATCCTAGTGGTTTATATGGACCACAGTTTCTCTTCTAAATTAAGACTGTGGAAGAATGGAGGAGATGACTCTCGCTCATCTTGGTACCCTTTATAGCACCTGGATTATGCCAGGCTTATATTACATACTCAGTAAAGATTTGTTGAATGATCATGGAGAAGTGCCCTATGATATAAAAAGGGCAGGATTCTGTTACCTTGCATAAGGTAACAAATATCTAGGATGCTGGTTTATTCATCCAAGTTTCCTTCCTGAAAGAAGAACCTTCCCAAGAGGAAATGTTGTTTGCTGACTCACCAGAACCTGCTGGTGAAAGCTGCAGCCCTTCCTGGAGTGTGCTGCCCTGTGTCTTCCTAAAACATTAATTTAGGTTCCATGTTCCTGCTCAAAACCTAAAATGACTGTGGGTCACAGTAAGAATTCTATATTTCTCTGCCTGGCTTTTATGTGAATCTGTCTGAGATTTTAATTTTCATTTCCTTTTTCTCTTTAACACACACTCTGCTCTCATTGGGCAAATACTTTCTGTCCCCGCTAAACATGTGATGCTTGGCTTCAAACCATGGTTGAATACCTTCACTTTGCTCATCCATCTATATTCTACTCATCTTTCAAGGTCAAGATTAATTTCCTATTTAAATCTCATGTCTCCTTGGAGTCTTCCCAATCCTTAGCATCTTGACTTTTAACTCCTGATGCCTTCATAGTATGTATTTAACTAGGGAGCACAGTTCTTTAGAGAAGACAGTTACTGCTGAAAGGAATGACAGAAATTAACTGATCACATGACACATTTCACAGGTAAGCAACTTGGACCCAGAGTGGTTAAGTAATCTGTCTAAGGCAACTCAGCAAAATAGTATCTGAGTTAGGATTGGAACTGATATTGCCAGAGTTGGTTGGGCCTCTTTCCACTCTGCTGCATTTGGTATTTAATTCATGTTATTTCCTTTACTAAACTGTCAACTCCTTGAAAGAAACCTTCTAATACTTCTTAAATATTCCTTATAACATAGACATCTAGGTATGAACACACTTGAGAAATAGTTTCTGACCACTGAATCAATGTAATAATCTTGAGGGTGTGGAATCATAGATATATTTCTTGATTAAATGAAAGATAAAAAGAGCTAAGTAACATTTGATACTAAAATGTGTGGTGGTCTTATAGTTACTATGACATTATAACTCATTTCCAGTTTTCTTCTCAAAATCTTTTGCTCAACTCAATAATACCTTCATCCAACTATTTAGAAAACAAAAATAGCACATTCTAATAATTTCCAATTTTTTCCCCTAAAATATATCTCAAACTAGTAAAACATCTAATGAGATACACCTTATTGAATATTCTAATTGAAAATCGACTATGTAATAACTAATTTTGAGTCATCTGATCTAATCTAGGGAGAAGGTTCTATGGATTATATCAAATCATATACTATGTGATAGGAAATGACTATTTTAAAATGTCAAAATCAAAGAATTACTTATAAAAACTTCTTTTTCTGTTTAAGAAAAACCAAGTCAGTTGGTAGGTAAGCAATAGGAAAGCCATCAACGTTAAAGCTATTAAAAAAAAAAAATCAATTGAGTATGTTTAAAGTGTTTTATAGTCATATTAATTGGTTTACCTAAATTTTTTCCCTCTCAGCATGTTATCAATTTGAAGATAAAGGTCTTCTGTTCAGAAGACTGCTGCTCAGAAGACTGAGTGCTCTGATACATGTATTATTAAAAGCAAAATGAGTTGGGATGAATCCAACTACTGTGTACAACTAAAAAGCTCTAAGAAAAAAATTGAGATAATTAATTTTCAAATTAAAAATGAATTATTTAGTTTTATTTTTACTTATTATACTTATTTATTTTTGCAAAGCTAGTGATCAAATCCAGGGCCTTGCATGCTAGGTCAACACTCTACTACTCTGATACAATCTCAGTCCAAATTCTATTTTTTTTTTTTTTTTTTTTTTTTTGCAGTGCTGGGGATGGAACCCAGGGCCTTGTGCTTGCAAGGCAAGCACTCTGCCAACTGAGCTATATCCCCAGCCCCCAAATTCTATTTTTTATAGTTAATGATTACTTGGTACATATCTGTAATCCCAGCTATTCATGAGGCTGAGGCAGGGGGATCACAAGTTGGAGACCAGCCTGGGTAACTTAGCAAAAAACTGTCTCATAATAAAAAATTTGAAAAGGGATGAGGATGTGCCTCAGTGGTAGAGCTCTAGTCTAATTGTTCAAGGTGCTGGGTTCAATAGCCAGTACTGAAAAAATAATTATTTTTTAAAAAATTATGTCAGCAAGTAGGTGCCATATTTCCCTAAAGACTTCCCTATTAAGTAAATATTAAATGTTAGTTTTCTCTCTTTTTCCTTAGAAGGAATGTGGGGACTTGTATCTACAACTACCTCTGATCCACAACATAATTTTACCATTGAGACAGAGAATATATTGAAAGTAGACATTTCTTGGCACACTTACTTTTCTCTTGACACCCTCTGGGAATCCCTGGGCACATTCTCCCCATTACAAGGGACTGGTTATGTTTCCAGAAATGACTAAATATACTGACAGAAAATAAGTGTTCTCTTTAGAGAAGCTCTAGGCAGGGTGTGAGAAGTCCATGGTTTGAAAAGTTTAAACTTCCATAAGCAGAACCAGCAGCAAAGAAGCAGTTCCTGCCCTCATTTGGGAATAGAAGCTGGGTAAGGCTGTCTTATGATAGAAAAACTACCACATGCAGGAAGCAGGAAGGTGTTCTCTCAACCCAGTTTTTCTCTATTCCTTTTGATTCCTCCTTATTGTACCCCCACCCATCATGGAAATGACCACAAATTTCAAGTTTTTAATCCAGCCCCTCTTTTATGGGGATTTCTCTAAGTCCTTTTTCCTTTAAAACAGTAAAACACATCAAAAAAGTTTGTCAGTCAATAACTTTTAACCCACTATATGGTGATTTCCTTTGAAGACACAAATCAATCAACAATTAGAATAAACTTGCAATTTTAAGGAGAATTTCCTCCTTTTTTTTTTTTTTTTTTTTTTGAGACAGGGTCTTGCTAAGTTGGTGAGGTTGGCTTTGAACTTGCTATCCTCCTGCCTCAGCCTTCCAAGCTGCTGGGATTACAGGCATGTGCCACTGCACCCAGTTTCCTTTTTTTTTTTAATGTCCCAAATTTTGGACTAATGAAATAAACTCAGGTAAGAAGTTACTTGTATATATTTTACCTCTTAAAACCAAATTGTGGTTTAGGCCAATTATAAGATTTTAGTCCCAAAATCTTTATTATTCTGAGAATCAATATGAAATAGGCTAGGTCCAGGTATGTATGGTCAAATTTTACATCTGAATGTGTCTTACTTTTCCTCTCACACATTAACTGCATCCCCCATATTGACATAGCAAAACAAATGGAGGACCAGGGCTCGTGGGGAGGATTCAGTATTGGTTAAAAGGTTAGATAAGATGACTGTCAAGGTGTCTGTTAACACCAAGACTATGACTCTTCAGCTTAAATATTGATTGGAAACGTGGGCCCAAAAGACAAGGAACAAAAGACTTAGGGCTTATTTGTGACACTGGATTCATATTCCTCCCTACAAGAATGTGACCTATTTGTTTACTACTAAGCTTTCTGTGAGCTCACTTTGGTCCTACCTGTCACCACTGCATTAGCCAGGCTGGCTGTCTGCCTTATTTGGACATAGCTTTGCCAGAGGTCAGCATCTGTGGGGAATGAGCACACAGATAAGCAATGCTACAGATCAGTTTTGCTGCTGAGAAGGTAAAAAGGGCCAAGGAGACTCTGGGGCTGCCTGGGCTCTGGTGATTAATGCCCTTATTCGCTGATGCTAATCACCACTGTCAGCATCCAAACACCATCAAGCCTTTCAGCCTTGAGTCTTGGCCAGATAGTATAGATAAAAGCTATTCATCCTTTAGTATTTTCTGACAGTGAACCAAACACAGGACACAAATCAGAAGTAGTTCCCAACCACTGGTTTCATTTGGAGTAAGACCAAATAAAGCATTAAAAAAGGAAAGAAAAGGGAAATGCCACTCAAAAGCTCCCCAAAAAATACTATTTGGTATGGCTATATGTCTAATAATATATAAACTGATGCAATATAATTAAGATTAATAGACAGATGATGGTCAATACATATATCTGATGGACCTTCATTTCTTGAGGACTAAGAGCCAAGAAAAGAGCTAGCAAACAAGTTGACAGTGAGCAATGTATACACCCATGCATATGCATCAATTGATATATTTTCTGCCCAGACTTTTTGCAAAACACACCTGGCCACCTGTCATTATTTTTAAGACACAAAAAACAAACTGCTCTTGCAAATAGTTACTTGTGAACACTTATTGGTTGAGGAAACAATTTCCTGCAGGTGTAAAAATTATATTTCTCAATAAGGAAAATTCAGGTACAGCCAGTTTACTCATTAAGTCTTTAGAATTTAGCATTGGCTTGCTTTCTTTGAAAACGATTCTTTCATTTTTGGTTCAGAAAAGTTTAACCCTAAAACAAATGGTTTTCAAACATTTTGGTTTTAGGACCCCTTTAACTCTTAAAAATTATTGAAGGATCCAAAGATCTTTTGTTTATGTAGGTTCTCTCTCCCAATGTTTACTGTATTAGAAATTAAAACTGAGAAAAATTTAAAATCTTTATTTATTCACTTAAGTCAATGATAAGACCGTTATATTAAATCTATCATGATATAAATAACATTTTATAAAACCTATTCATATTTTCCAAAATGAAAGTAATTACTGTTTCACATTTAAAAATTTGATTTAATGTATAGCTTAATAGAAAACAGTTGGATTTTCATATCTGTTCCTACATTCAATTTATTGCAGTTAAGTTGCTTTGATTGAAGTAAATAAGAAAATCTGACCTTAGATATGTAGTTGAAAAAGGAAAAGTATTATATTAGCCCCACCAAATTAATTACAGATGTTCTTCTTTGATGTTACATGAAAACTCAACAAGTTTTTTCCAAAGAGAACCCTATGGAAAGGGAGGAGAATAGTAACCTTGAGTGGAAAAACCTAACAAATGCTATCTCAGACAAGTCTGATGAAGGTTAACATTAGTGGTGATAAGCTGACAGTATGATTCCTTGATGAAAACCACACCTGGGTCTGGAATAGTGGTGCATGCATGTAATCCCAATGACATGGGAGGCTGAGGCAGGAGGATCTCGAGTTCAAGATCAGCCTCAGCAATTGAGTGAGGCCCTAAATAACTTAGTGAGACCCTGTCTCAAAATGAAAAGCAAAAAGAAAGGACTGGGAATATATCTCAGTGGTAAAGTACCCCTGGGTTCAATTCCCAGTACCAAAAGAGAGGGAGGTAGGGAGGGAGGGAAGGAGGGAAAAAAGGAAGAAAGGAAGGAAGGAAAGAAAGAAAAATGGCATTTGACAACTGTGGTCTAATCCCAAGACCCATGATTCCAGACTAACCACAAGGAAAATGTCAGACAAATCCCAAGTTAAAGACAGTCAACAAAATGGTTGACTAGTACCCCTCAAAACTGTAAATAAAATAAGAAAAACTTGAGAAATTGTCACACAAGAGGTGCTGAGAAAGCATCATAAAGTAATGGGCCCCTGGGACAGAAAAAAGGATATACTGCCAAACTTAAGGATGTCTGAAAAGTATAGCTTTATATTAATAATAATGTATCAATAGTGGTTCCTTAATTGTAACACATGTACCATACTTATTGATATTACATTAATATTGATATTACATTAATAAGAACAGAAATTAGATTTGAAAGCAGAAGGAAACTCTTCACAATTTTTCAATAACTCCAAAACTGTTCTAAAAAATAAGGTCTACTTAAAAACTTGACAAGAGGTAGTTCCATGGATTTTTTTTTTTTTTTTTTTTTTTTTTTTTTTTTGTGGTACTAGGGATCAAACCTAGGGTCATGCAATTATTCTACCACTGAGCTACATCTGCAGCCCAAGAGGTAGTTTTTAAAATGTTAGTTGGAAAATAGAATCCGAAACAGCAACAGTTTCCTTCTTGAGTTGTTATATTTCAGTAGTCTTTCTTATACATTAGTTTAGTAAGTTAGACCTTTCAAAAGTTGACACATTTAATTATCCTATTGTAAAAACACTGCATTTGTTAATATCACCACTAATGTCATCAGCAAAAAAAATTAAGAATTGGAAAGCTGCCAAGTTCATGATGGCAGCAACAAGTTTTCCAAAATTTTAGTTTTCATTTGTTTGCTCAAATTTTATCACTGGAAATAAATATTGCCAGTTGTTTTACTTAAAATGACAATCTTACTTCATTCATTTTCAAGAAAATGTCTATCAAACATTGTGAGAAAATGTCTGCCAAATATGAAAAACCATAGTTTGTCACTAAGTCTTTTATGGAAAACTGGTATCCTGTGGGGGTGAGGTGGGGGTGGGGGTAAGTGGCTAGTTCAGCTTGCAACTCAAATAACCACCCAAGAGCTTTTCCCCAAGACGACCACTGTATCTGGCATACAACACAAGAGTTTCATTATGGTATTTCCCATTTTGTCACAAAGAATCCTAAAAAGACATGTTGTCACAGTTGAGATTTAACAAAATTAATAGTTTTTACTGTTTTTCCAATAATATACTTAAATGGAACTGGTGTTTTTGTTTGCTTGTTTTGTTGCTGTTTATTTTTACTGTGAGTATGTGGACACTGAAGAATGCAATATGGTTTGTTGACACTGTTTTGATTCACACTCGATTCAGCGGTGTCACCCAATGTTCCTTTTGCACTATTACTCTAAATGTCACCCTAATGAAAAATGCAAGAAGTGTCCTAGGATTTGCATAGAGTTTAGACCTCAAGAACCTTTGAAATCAGCATCTTGGGAACCCCTCCAGGTCTATGAGCCACACTTTGAGAACCACTGGCTTAAGTAACCATAATTATGACTTCTCCACTACCTTCCGATGAAGTCACATAATAGGGTCAAAGTAAGGAAGAAAGTCTGAAAGCTCACAGCATGTCCAAGGAGATGAATCAGCTTCGGTTTCCTCTACCATGGCTCTCATACAGAGGGAATGGAAGGGAACCCAAACATACTCTCCTTGACCCACCCGCACTTCTCTGAGGCATGCAGCACTTCCTGACTTTTTCACATCACAGCAGGAACAGAAAGTAGTAACATTTTTATTAAAGAGTAAAAAGGATGAAGCTGCCAAAGGCTTGCAGTGTCCAACCTAGAGGTACAGGTCATACACAGCCTTCCAGAGGATGCAGGGGTCAGTAGCTGTGCTGATTCCCAGTGGGAAAGCAAAGGCATGTGATTCGGACAGCTCTGTGCTAACATTCTCAGCATAGGGATGGGCCATCAGCACTGGAGGGAGGGTTTCTGCTCCCCAGCCAGCTTCATGCTCCATAAAAGTCTCCAAGCTTAGCTCAAATGTAGAAACTCACAAAGCTTCTGACTGGATATCACAGAATTATCTTAATGATTTGAAGCAGAACTTGTCCAGAACATCTTCAGACATAATGTAGCATAAAACACACACACACACACACACACACACACACACACACACACACACAGATTCTGGCTCCTTGAACCAAGGAGTTCAAGCCCGGGTTTTCCCACTTACCAGCTGTGTGACCTTAGGAAGTAATATATTGGCACCTCAATATTCTCCACCTAAAAAATGGCAACAATAACAGTGCCTACCTATTTTAAATATTAAATAAACTAAAACATAAAAGTGCTTAGAATGCACTGGATGCACAGCTCTGTTAGCTATTGTTATTACGAAGGTGCTACAAGGTCTCCTCATTAGAACTGCTTCTCTGAGCATGACAGTGATGAATTACAGACTTGTAAAGAAAGAGTTCCAGAGACACCAAGAAGCTAGATGGTAACCTAAAAGATCACATATCTGAGAGACTACATTTGAAACAGGGAAGAAAGAGGCACATGAAAAGCAGCCTGCCCAGGGTCTTTTGTCTTTTACTCACAGCAGGGACTTCCAGTCAAACTCTTCCTTTACCTTATTATGAAACTAATAGGTAAATTTCTACCTAATATATTTAAAAGTTTAGTTTTTTCCTCAGAAAGATTCATGGCTTAAAAATAATCATTACAAACTGTCCATTCATTCACTCCCTATCAAGGTCTTTTTCACCATGTCATCAGTAGTGAACACTGGATGGGTTTTGGGCTTCAAGAGCCTTCCAGAAAACCAACTCAGGCAATCCAAAGCTGGGACCATCCTAGTCGTACCACATGCCTGTTTCTTTACCTTCAGATAGACAAAATATTTTCTTTACAGAATGTTTTTTTGTGGCAAGTATTGAGAATGGCTCATAAGATCATTACAATTGAGAGTTTTAGGTCACATCTGAAGTTGAATGATTTAAAGGGTCCTCTTCATGTAAATATTGAATATCTGGATTGCCACAATTATAAGGCTGCAACAAAATGCCAAATCATGGTAACAAGAAGACAGTCTCAAATGAAATGACCACTTAAAAATTTAGCCTTAACTCAAACATCCCTCATAGCTTAATACTAGAACATCCCATAATTACAATGTAGAGAAAGGGCAAACCTATGAATGCAAAATCACTGATAAATGAGGATATGCCCAACCTGAAGAAGAAAAAAAATCAACAGGGACAATGACACCATAAAAACTTCAAAAGAAAATAATTCAAATAGTTGTGAAGTAAAAGAGGGTATATCAAGAAAATGGATGAAATCCTTAAATGTCTTTATAAAAATGATTTCTTATGTGATCGGACAACCAAATCATGAAGAATTTATCACACTAGAATTTTGTCAAGAAAGATATGCCAAAAATAAACGGAAATTTGTCCATTATTTATTCTAAGAGTTTAGTTCGTAATTGTTATTATAATCCACATTTTAATAAAATAAAAGTAAGTTATTTTTATAAGTGTTATTTTCATTTTTCAAGATGAAATCTCAATTAACCTTCTTCCCAACACCATCATACAGTAAATAGACAATGAAGATTTTGGTTCTAGGTAGTCTTTTTTGGATGGTAAATCTCCTGAAATAAAAGTCTCCTGAGCATATAAAAAATAATATAGGTAAATGCCAGTATTTGCTTCGAGAGAGAACCCTTGTCCCTTCCTGTCCTTTCCTTTTCTTGACAGGGAGATGGGTACTTTGGATTGAACCCAGGGGTGCTCTACCACTGAGCCACATCCCAAGCCCTTTTTATTTAGAGACAGGGTCTCACTAAGTCGCTCAGGGCCTCACGAAGTTGCTGAGACTGGCTTTGAACTTGGCAGTCCTTCTGCCTCAGCCTCCCAAGTCACCTGCACCACCTGCTTGAACCCTTCTGTCCTTTCCTTCTCCTCAGTACCCTTATACAGTCAGAAAGTATCATCTTTTCAATGCACAAGATTCTTCTCAAGTGCATTTCACAGGTAAAGTGAGTAAAACCTAACTGAAGACTTCGAAATAATTTTGTCTGAAGTTACAAGGTTATTATGACCTTAATGAGATTGGTCCAGTAGAAGTCTGAAGGGTCCATATCAGCCAGAATGGGATTGCTAATAGACCTTGTCAGAGGATCCTAACTGATTGTAAACTTCATTGGTTATGAAGTGCTAAATGACTGCAAATTGGATTCATCTCTTTAGTTTAAATATTACTTCTGGTTAGAAGTAATTAAGTCATTAATTTTCAAGAAGAATACTCATAAAATGGCTGGCAGGTATAAATAAAAATCTCTTCTTTCCTCCTACTGCCAAACTCTTCGTTAGTTACTTAAAAGTCTAAATAAATCAGAGACCAACTGTAGTGATAATTTCTACATGCCAGCTGAGGAATTACATTTCAA
Organism: Sciurus vulgaris; assembly: GCF_902686455.1. Taxonomy (NCBI): domain Eukaryota; kingdom Metazoa; phylum Chordata; class Mammalia; order Rodentia; family Sciuridae; genus Sciurus; species Sciurus vulgaris. The sequence goes on from NC_136467.1 coordinate 56,226,862, forward strand.
GTTATATCTAATCTGAATTTGTTTCTCTCAAGATTTATCATCAGTAAACATACTGAATATCCACTGAATATTGAGGATCCCAGAATTTTGAAACAACAGAATTCATATCATATCTAAAATGAATCTGCAAAGTTTTTTTTTTTTCTTTGCAGTACTGACTCAAGGGAACTCTATTACTGAGCTACATCCCTAGCCCATTTTATTTTTTGAGACAAGGACTCACTAAGTTGCTGAGGTTGGCCTTGAACTTGTAATACTCCTGCCTTAGTTTTCCAAGTTGCTGGGATTAAGGTGTGTGCCACCAAGCCCAGAGAAGTCTTTCTCACTTACATGGATGTATGTATATGTATGTATTTTATTTATGGAATGTATTATTTCTGACATAGTAGAGATATCACACTTTTAGAAATTCACTTTCTTTGACCCTGGCAGAGCAGAAGTGCACGGGTAAAAGAATTGGAATTCTTTAGGTCATGCTTTCATAGTACACAATAATATTACTCCATCTTTCTTTTTCCCACATATTAACCTCACCTTGAATTTTTTTAAACCCTCATGTGCGACATTTACAAAATAGCCCTAAAACTGATTTTATTTTTGCTCTCAGCAACAGTTGACAGTTGTCTCTGATTTCTAATTTTGCTTTAGAGCCCCTCTAAGAGCAAATTTCATGCCAATATCTATAAAAAGCACATGGCAAATATAGATGAGTATTTCCCTTAATGAGACTTTAAAAACAGTTCTGACTCTGTGAATAGTATTTTAAAATCTGAAAGAGGCAGAGGAAAACATGAAGTATTTTAACATGTGAAAAGGCCAATGAGTCTGGACGTGCCTGGATACTTACTCTCTCACACAGCTCTTCAAATGTGCAGTCGGCAACGGTTCCACAGGCTTTATTCAGCCGCAGCTCTCTGCCTTGCACTTTTAGAATCCTTGGTCTAGTTACTATGGGAACATGAACAAAGACTCAATCTTGTCTGGATAATTACTATAAAATTCATCTCTTACAGATAGGAAATGCATAGCTTGATGAATAATAGCACATGATTCAACACATAAATTAGACAAAATGCTGATACAATGACTGCCACTTGAGCGTGGCATCAACCCATATACAGCAATGGAACTTATTAATTGGTCAGTGGAGATTGGGCATTGTGTTCTAAATGTATTCTCTTTCAAGAGAAATTAACTTACGTACAATCATTTTGTTTCTGAGCCAGCTCATCAAACAACTTATCCATGACAGCCTCCACATCAGCTTCACTTGTGCTACAGTGAAAAGAATAATAGAATATGAAATTAATAACACTTGAAGCCAACATCAAACAGCTGCCTGAGCCTGCTTAGCTTTTTGCCCATAAAAAAAGAGAACAGGATGTTATGCTCTAAATACAAACATTAGATTTAGAATACACTTAAAAGCAGAGAATATTAACTCTCAGGTAGATGATTCTGCCTTATTTGCATACACTGAAAGACTTCTGTGCTTCTAGCTGTTTCCAGTAATGAGACCATACAGGCAGAGTAAATCCATTAATACTATGTGTACACAATGAGAAGAAAGCTTCTGGCTCTCTCTTGCATGCAAAACAAGAGCAAATAGACAAGGCAGTCAAGCATCCAGCAAAGTATCCTTTGAAATCTCTAGTGAGAGGGTACATGTGAAATTAAATATTGAAGCTGCTTTAAAAAAAGAAAAATCAAGTCAAGCTACTGACTGTGAGGATCAAACATCCAGAATTAAATTACTAGCTTCAAAATACCAACTTGATCTGCACATCAATAACTTTATCAGACTTTTAGTATAAGGACAATTATAGACCACATAGTTTCTCTCAAAAGTGTCCTTTTTGGAAATTCCAGAAAAACTCTCTCTCTGCGATGCCCACTATCACAGCTACTATGAAGTCAGCCTCATCACACAATCTTTTGTATTCTAATTAGAAATCACCATATGGTTTAGGGAACACACATATAGAAATGTGATAATGCTGTGGCCTTTTTTCCTCTCACTTTTTTTTAAAAGAGTTGATAAATTAACAGTCAATAAAATAAAATAACTGCTAGAAGAAAGAAACACTGTTCAAAAAAACTTCAAGTGAAAATGTAAGTTTTACTCCAATTCTACATATAAATGTATACAGAGTGACCTGCCAATATGCTTAATTTTGACAGGCAAATCACTCTTAACTAGTTCTGAAATAAACTGAACTAAATTCTGGATACCCACTTTAATGAAGTTTTACTGAAAATTAATATAAGAGGTTATCTTTTCTTTGGACTAAGTTTAAAGAAAACCATTGTTCCTTGAGATAATTATCTGGTGGCAGATATTTTACACATAAACAACTAAATTCTTCAACTGTTCTAGAGAAAATTCCTTAAAAATGCAACAAAGCACATGATTATTATGAGGGTTTTGAAACAGCTATATTCCAAGTAGTAACTACTTTGCCTCAAAGGATCTTAAAAATATTTGCAATGGTTAACTTTGTAGGGGAAATCCTACTTGACTTTTGTGAAGTTTTGTATTAATAACTGAATAAAGCTACATTAAAATAATAAAATGACACTACAGAGTGATTATAGACAAAAATAAATTTAAATGTATCAAGAAATCTTATAAGCTAATGGCAACATCAATACCCATGCAATCTCGTGTACATTTCTAGACATCACTTGCAACCATTCCACCTTGCAATGACAATGTACACAAGCACAACTATTGAAAAGTGATCTACTTTTCAAAGAATATGGAAAGGAGAGAGTAATGCCAGTCACCCAGAATGTCTACTGGCTTTTAGAAAGTTAACCACTCCTTAGGCTGGGCATGGTGGTGCATGTGTATATTCCAGCAACATGGGAGGCTGAGGAAGGAGGATCACAAGTTCAAGGTCAGTCTTAGCAACTTAGCAAGAACCTGTCTCAAAATAAAAAAGTAAAAATGACTGGGGATATGGCTCAGTTGTAGAATGCCCAGTACCACACACAAAAGTTAACCTCTCCTTAGGATATCCGTGAATTCTGAAAAATAACCAACACAGATTACAGGTTTCCAAATGCCTATTTGGTGAATAAACAACAACAGCTTACAAACTTCCTTGGTGGGGATCTCTTACCCTTTGTTCTAATATAATATTAAAATATGGCTCAACAGAACATCTTTAAATCACATCCTCTAAGTCATTTGTGAAATTACTATGTGATTTCACAAACTGTGAAATTATATGTAAAATTTAAAAATTGTTTTATTGTAACAGGGTCATAAGAATTCTATTATACTACCAACAGTCACTCAGAGATTCCAAAATATAAAATTAAAAAATATTGGTGTTAGGTAGCCTAGAAAATAAAACAGTTTATAGAAACAGTTTCTGTCACTAACGATTGTTATCCATCTAGGCCAACTTGCACTTGGTCTCAAGGGAATAAGTTCTGTTGATCTGGAGAATGGGAATCTCATCTTCATACAGTCTTAAAAGCAGGAAGGATTATTGCATGTTTTTGGATTTTTATAGACATATCTAGACTGATAAAAAATTTTAAAAAGGATATCATGAAAGGAATCCTTGTGAGAAATGAATATTCAAAATTCCTTAACAAATAACTTGTAAGAAAACACTATTCTAGCTGGACACAGTGGTGCATGCCTGTAATCCCAGGGGCTCCAGAGGCTGAGGCAGAAGGATCACAGGTTCAAAGCCAGCCTCAGCAACTATGCAAGGCCCTAAGCAACTTAGTGAGTCCTTATCTCTAAACAAAAATATTAAAAAGGGCTGGAGCTGTGTTTCATGGTTAAGCACCCTTGGGTTCATCCCTGGTATCAAAAAAAGAAATAAAAGAAAACATCATTCTTCTCACACTCACTCCACTTAGACTTCAGGTTTCTCTATTTAAATCAATTGGAGTTAATTAAATTTTTTTTAAGGGTAAGAATTAGAAAAGTAAAGAAAAAAATTCAACTCCCTGTCTGATACAGTCTAAAGGATTCGGAGTTTTATTTCTTATATATTTCTTTGGGTATGTTTTGTACTTCTAGCAAAAATTTTAGGTGATTCTAATCTATTTCAGTGTATCATAAGAGAAGAGCAAAAGCTACCATTTGTTGAACAACTATTACATATACTACCCCTGCCTTACTGAAAACTGAGACTCAGAGAATTCATTTATCTAATCTGAATACAAAAGAATATAAATTTTCTATATTAACAGAAAGTATTATAAATGAAATAGGGTAATACCAATCTGGGAACACAGTGGCAATATTTAAGGTACATGATTAATACTATCAATATATTTAAAAATTCCCATAGATTAAACAAAAATGTTGAATACCCCAAAAGAAAAAATGTTTAAGGACTTGAACAGGCAAACTGCCTAAAAAGATTGCTCAATGGTCAAGAAGCATGTGTAAAACCATTCTTTCTTACTAGGAATAACAAATGCAAAGTCAAATCATGAGATGCCATTCTTCTATCAAAACTGGCAAAGATAAGGAAAAAGATAAAAATACCTGTAGCAAATTTAGGTATGGAGAGAAAAACACTCATGCTGGAAGGAATGTAAAACTGGTACAGGATTTCAAGGCAACCAGATAAACTGTAAAAAAAAAAAGCACTAAACACATGCATATCATAATACCTGGCTATTCCACACACTGAGATTTCACCTGCCATGATGGTTAACTACTTGAAGGTTCACTGTAACACTGCTTCTAACATCACAAAAGTGAAAAAGAACCTCAATGTTCAGTGAAGGGACATTTGGTTAAGTACATGTGAATATACCCATACAATGGAATATTATGCAGATTTTGAGCAACTTTTGCCTCTTGCAATTAAGGCACAAAGTTAATAGCTAATAGTTAATCTTTCTAGGAGAACAGCCAATGAGCCACCAATAACAGGGTCTAGACTCATACCCTCATGGTTGTACTGGCAGCCCCACTTCAACATCACCCATCCTTCACCAACCTTCTTCTTCCCCACACCAGTGTCTTTATAAGGGGAAAGGGATTGGGAGTCACTGTGTCCAGCTTCTGTGGTAAGAGTCTTTTCCCTCCCTTCCCATTGAGAAAGAAGATGATTTGCCTTCCCCAAAAGTTAAGTTACAGAGGGAAGGGTCTCTGAGGGAATCACTTGGAAAAATCAAAAGAGCCCAGGAGAAGCACTGATTTCCTTAGTTGGATGAGCAGGACTTTAGTAGATAAAGAAATCAGAAGGTGAGAAGGGGTGCTGGGCAAAAATGAAGCAAGCTAGTTTTCATCAAATACCTCTCCAAAGTTTTGGTGTTACCAGACACATACGAAGATCAGGCTGGAAAGGAAGACATTGTTTGAAAATAAGACAATAGCAGTTCCTTAGATTCCTTCCCTCTACCTGTACAGCAAGAGTCCTAATCCAATTTTAGTCTAGCAGAAATTGGTAAGTTTACCAGCTGGGGAAACTTTAACAATTAAGAAACAAGGTGAGGCCAGGAGTAGCGCTGTACACCTGTAATCCCAGCTACGCGGGAGGCTGAGGCAGGAGGATTGTAAGTTAGAGGACAACTTCAGCAACTAAGTAAGACCCTGACTCAAAATTTAAAAAACAAGTTTTTTAAAAAGCTTTGGATATAGCTTACTATTAGAGTGCCTTTGGGTTCAATCCCTAGTACTGCAAAATAAAAAATAAATAAAACAAAGAGGGAGATATACCATACAGAAATTCTATATCTTTTACAATGAAACCAACTGCCCTTACTTCTTCAGCATTCAGAACACTATACCAGTGAAGTATCTATCCCAGGAAAGAGAAAGAAAAGACTTACCTCTGGAGGAAACTGAAAATAGCCAAAACAACTTGGCAGGTGTTGACATTGGGGTTCTCTAATGGAAAAACCTGACTAGCCAACTTAGCACCTTGCAGTGAAGCCCAACCAATCATTAAAACCCTGCTTACACACACAGAATTTCTAAGCAGTTTTTTAATACTTCATTTATAAATATGAATGGATGACTATGTTTTTCCCCAGGGATTTAAGGAAAGCCTTTAGGAAAAAGACAAAGAAACAGAAAAAAGGGTCTTGGAAAGAAGGAAGGAAAAAAATACAGAAAACAAAAGGGGAACATACACTCTAAAAATGTATCCATGAAACAAACAAGGATACTGTGATTGAGTGACTAGCTAGGACATAAGATAAAGCTCTGACTAGAATTGCTCAGTCAAAAAATCAGGAAAAGATCTGGAAGAGAAAGTTGAGGTAATTTTTGTAAAATAGAGGAAAAAAGATGGAGAATAAAAGAGAAAATAAAATTAGAGGATCAATATCTAATTAGGAGGAGTTCAAAACAACATGAGCAAAGAAAAGAAGGAAAGAATTTATAAAAAAAAATTAAATGTCCTAGAACTGAAGGTTAAGTTGTCAGGATCCAACAAATGAGCTAACACAAAAAATGGAAAAGAAAAATAAATTTTTAAAAATGTTAAAAAGCTCCATTTCAAGGTACATTATCATGCAATTTCAGGAAAGCTAAAAATTCCAAGAGGAAAAAACAAGTCAAATATTAACGGTCAAGAAACAGATTCAAATCAAACTTTGCAACAGCCATAATGGAAACTTGAAATAATAATACAGTATCTAAAATATTTTAAGGAAACATTATTATCAAACTACCCATCCTGAGTCAAACTATTAACCAAGTAAACTATATTTTTTAAATCATTAAAAAAATGTTTTTTAAAGATATTTTTAGACATGTGAAACCTCAAAAAATATATTCCCTATGTTCATTTTCCAGGATATACTTGAGGGTATGCTTTCAGAGTGAGGAAAGAGTGTAGGCAATACTGGCTTAGGGTGACTAAAACTCCAATAGAAAACCTGTAGTCCTCTGGCATGAGAACTAGAGGAGAGTAAGGGGCAACCACTCAGCTGGAAAGTTGGGGAATCCTAGAAAACGTGTTTCCAAATTCCCAGTAGATATTAGTATAGGAAAATGCCTTTCATTTTGAACAGATTGGTGGAGTTATTAAGTGTGAATCCTAAAGCATTTTCCACTTGAGTGTAAAGTACATATTGCTTCCTACAAGCTTATTTCTCTTATTAATATCTGCCTGGCTTCTCCTTTTCAAAAACTGATTGATTGAATGATTGATTGATTTGGCTTTCTGGGGATTAAGCCCAAGGCCTTGAGTGGTTTGGCAAGTGCTCTACCTCTGATCTATAACCCCAGCCCTGCCTGGCTTGTTTTATTCAATATTTATGCTTATGAATTTCATCTATATTGATGTGTGTAGAAATTGTTTATTGTTGCTGTACTGTATTCTATTGTATGAAAATACAATTTGTTATCATTTTACTGTTGATGAGCATATTCATCTGAAAGGGCTCCCACCACAAAATAATACATACTGAATGGCTTAAACAACAGAACTTGATTTTTACACAATTCTGGAGGCTAGAAGTCCAAGCTCAAGGTACAGCAGAAGTAGTTGCTCCTAAGGCCTCTCTCCTTTGCTTGCAGATGGCCGCCTTCTTGCTGTATCCTCATATGACCTTTCTGCCATGTATGCATGTCTTTGCTCAAATTTCCTCTTCTTATAAGGACACAAGTTAGACTGGGTTAAGGCCCATCCTAAAGACCTCATTTAACCTTAATTAACTCTTTAAAAGATCAAATGCAGGCACCTTAGGGGTTAGGGCTTCAACTTGTGAAGGGCAGGCGACACAACACAATTCAGTCCATAACAATGAGTATTTATAAACAGTTTGGAGCTCCTGTGAATATTCTAGTACATACCTTGTGGTAAACTTATGCATACATGTTTGTAGGTATAAAGCAAGAAACAGAATTGCTTCTCACAGGATTTACCTATGTTCAGCTCAACAGACACTGCCAAACAGTTTTCCAGAGTGATTTCAGCAATTTATACTCTGACTGGCAGTGTACAATAAGTTCCATTTGTTCTATATCCTTGCCAACATCTAACATTTTCCATCTCTTTCCATTTTAGGATTATGGTGAGTGTATTATAAATAACTTCAACATAAGTTGCCTCAAATTATTTTGGACATGGATGGGGCATAAAATACAAATACAATTTAATTGATAAAATAATTAATCCGGAAATATTTTCTTAACAAAATGTCATTATCATAAAATTTGAAAATCCATTCTTCAAAACATCTAAGATCGCTTGACATTTTTAAGTAGAAAGTTTCAAGAACACAACATTATGGTAAACACTTCAGCCAGAGAAAAATATCTTTATCTCCAAAACAGGAAAATAAAATAGAGTATCATTTAAAGCTGGAGTAGCAGCAATGAATCTGACTCCAGGACCCTCTTAGAAGTTCTGTAGTAAAATCATTTAAAAAGATAAAATTATCTTGCACTAAAAATCTATACTCATATAATCATGCCTGTAAAGCTCTAAAAAGGGACCAGGATCAGCTGGTTTTTAAAAAAAAAATCAAGAGCTGAGGTTGTGGCTCAGTGGTACAGCGCTCGCCTTGCATGTGTGAGGCACTGGGTTCAATCCTCAGCACCACATAAAAATAAATAAAATAAAGGTATTGTGCCCATCTACAACTAAAAAAAGAAAAAAAATTTTAATCAAGCATTTGGGACACAGGACTTAAGGTTGGCAATAAGCCCATCAAAAAACAAATGTGCAAAACAAAAAATATACAAGGATATAAATCATACAAAAATACAAATGGTGGCTAAAATTAAACTCAAATTAAACATAATTAAAAAACATTCCAGGCTAAATAGCAAAATTTGAGGAAGTAGAGATATCTTATAGTTAACACTGGGTATATGAAAAAGTTATAGCATAAAGATGACAATACAGTTAACAGATTTTTTTTTTTTTTTAGGGTTAAAAAAAGGAACTAAGTTCAGAGTTTTCTTTTGGGACTATAAGAATATAAATGTCACATTGAGTAAAAGTAAATATCCAGTTCAGGTTTGTGTAGTTCCATTTTAAGCACAAAGAGGATTATCTTGAGAAAAGGTGATCAGGATAGCATCAAAATGTTCAGGAGAAAATAAAAAATTAAGCTCAGATACTATGAGCAGTAGTCCCTTGTCTCTCCCCAAAAGGGAAGCAGAAAATGAGTAAGGATAAAGTTTTAAGTGACTTTCTTTAATTCCCAGGAAACAATTCAACTCTGGCTAATTGCTCTTCAGTAGGATACTATGATATAATAGGCCTTTGTGCAGATAAGATGCAGAAAAGAGAATCTGTCCACAGGTAATCAGAAGTTGACCACACTAAGAAAATCAAAATGATTTTTGAGGAGGAAGTAATACCACTCTTTTCAAATGCTTTTTTATTGTTATTCTTAATTTTATTTTATTTATTTATTTTTTGAGGAATAAGAGCCAGAGCAGAGCATGAACTTCTTTTCTTTTGTTCTACAATGCTCTGGTAAAACCCACCCATTTCAACCACTTCTCTTCCCTTTTGTTAAGCTCAGAAACTGGTGGAAAAGCAGGTTTCTATTTTCTGGTAAGTAGTACCACAGTGTGTTTAAGTCAGAAAAGCCCTGGAATCAGTCACTGTTTAGTTGCCAAGAAATTTGGCATCAACACCTACAGGAATCCTGTGAGTACAGTACCCTGGATTAAGAACCTGAATGCTTTGAGAGTATGAGAATCATGATTTATTTTTCCACATTAAATCAATAAACAGAGAAAAAAGTTATCAGTCATTCTGATTTTGAGAAAAATTTCAACAGCTGAAGTCAGGCATTCAACATAAAATTCAGACTCAGAGAAACAGAATATGTCAAAAAAGACCTTATTATTGCTGGATCATTTGAAATTCTCAACAAAAATTCCAAAACACTTGGAGGTTTCTCGAAGAGGGTCACGCATGAATTTAAATGGAAATTAATTTCTTCAAGAACCTCCCACTTCATTAGGATTGACTCAAGGGAACAGAATGCTACCCACACTTTGCTCCTTTATCCCTTTCAAAAATCACAGCTTGTTAAGGTATCAACAAGTAGAATAGGGTTGGCTTTCCTTAGTCCCTCTCTCTCCATGTTCTCTATTCTAGAGAGCCAAAGTTGATTCGACAGAGAAATTTCCCCTTCCTCTTAGAGTTCTTTGCCAAACTTCCCTGGCAGAGAGCCTTCTCACTCTACTGATGCCTTGTGCATTCATGCTGCAAGGCTCTTTGTACTCTTACCAAACATAATCCCGGGCTGGAGGCAGGTCTAAAATTAAGTTGGTTTATACTTGCCTTAATATAAGACAGACTTGGTTGCATTTCAAATCCTGTAGGTTTGTTTTACGTAATGGAATCAGTTGTTAGAATGAATTTTGTCCTAGCATTTATCTTCTCAATCACTGAAAGGCTTAATTGACTGACTGTTCAAAGATCCATTTCAATCTCTAAATTTCCCACCCTTCTCAATCACCTGGAGAATAATTTGTCTGGTTCCATTAATCTTGACCTGTATATAATGCAGAAGGTGGGATCTAGCACATTTAGCTCTCAAATTCCAGATCTTCACCCCCACCTCTAAGCCACAAACTCCATATAAAATGTCTATCAACTCTGTATTGTATTTTCCCCAAGATAAATCAGTGACATAACATGTAGAATAGCAACTTGGTAGGTTAAAATTTTCACAAAATTTTAGAAAGGCTAATAAAATTTTTTTTTTTTTTTTTTTTTTTTAAGCAGTAAAGATAAAAGAAAAGGTGTGGGGCTGGGGTTGTAGCTCAGTGGTAGAACACTTGCCTAGCATGTGTGAGGCACTGGGTTCAATCCTTAGCACTGCTTAAAAAAAAAAAAAAAAAAATTAAAATAAAGGAATTTTTAAAAAAGAAAAGGTGTGAAGAGTGGAAACGAAAAGGAAGGTAGTTTTGATAACTAAAAATGGTACACAGTGCTGGGTGCAGTGGTGCATGCCTGTAATCCCAGTGATTTAGGAGGCTGGGGCAGGAGAATCGCAAGTTCTAGGCCAGCCTCAGCAACTCAGAGAGGCCCTGTCTAAAAATAAAAAAAATTAAAGGCTGTAGCTCAGTAGTGGAGTGCCCCTGGTTACAATCCCTAGTACTGCGGGGGGAAAAGTACATAAAAATCAACTAAAGACCTAGGCTTTTCACCAGATCAGTTTTTCTTATGCTAGAGATTTATCTTTACTTATAACTGATCTATTTAAAGGTGAAATAACAAGGAGATGAGCATTCTAAGGAAATCTAAAAACTTTCTTCTGATCTTTTTTTTTTTTTTTGGTACTGGGAATTGAACCTAGGGGTGCTCTATCACTGAGTTACATCCCCAACCCTTTTTATTTAATGAGACAGCTGGCCTCAAACTTGCAATCCTTCTGCCTCCTTTCAATTTGCTGAGATTACAGGTGTGCACTACCATGCCTGGTTTTTGAACTTTTATAAGTATACATATTATCTACTCACAGGCATATCCTAAGTATACACAATACTGTTTATGCTTTACTAGATGAGTATAGTCATGTAAGTGGATACTTTTGTCAATGTGTTTAGCTAGAAATGATGGGCTAGCTCTATTCTGAGGCAGCAGGCCTTTGTGACTTGCTGGAAAACAAATACTGTGAATGCTATTACAAAATTATAGTTCAGCGAAGAAATAGAAGATTAAAAATATGTTAAAGAGACTGATGAAACCTGATACTGAAGTCTATACAGGATGAACTTCTTTTGCTGTTGTACCACTTTCCAATTGGTGTTTCAAATAGCTTCAAACACTTCAACTTAATTTTTAATTCAGTAGTCAACATGTTAATGCAAGATTAATTAACAAATATTTTAGGTGTGCATTCAAATACTATAAAATAGGACAACTTTATAATTTTAACACACCTAAAATTTTTTTAAAAACCTACCTGACTATGTCCTACAGGATATAAAGCAAAATGTTGTTGTTGTTTATAATATACAGGTACAAATTTGCAATACAGGCTCACTCATTCATAGTATCCCTCATTCAAAATATCAGTTAGATATCAAAATATCTAACTGAGGAGATTAGGGATGAAAGAGGGGACATTACTACCAACCTTATAGATATAAAAAAGGATTATAAGGGAATACAAATTGAGTATCTCTAATTGAATTAGGATGTTCAACTGGTAAAGTTGAGCAAATACTCCAAAATTCAAAAAACTCCAAAATCTGAAATACATCTGATCCCAAGCATTTTGAGTAAGAGATACACAACCTGTACTATGAACAGATGTATACCAACAAATTAGATAACGTAGATGAAACAGAAAAATTCCTAGAAAGATACAAACTACTGAAACTAACTAAAGAAGAAATAAAAAATCTATATAGAATAGGAAGGAACACTTCCAAACTCATTCTGTGAGGTTAAAACTATAAATTTTTTAGAAGAAAACAGGCATATTTTTTGCCACCTTGGATTAGGCAATAATTTGGTGTTATATAAATATAACACCAAAAGTACAAATAACAGAAGAAAAAATAAATTGGGTATTATCAAAATTGAAAACTTCTGTTTCTCAAAGGACAACATAAAGAAAATAAAAGGCAGCTGGGTGTAGTGGCCCATGCCTGTAATCCCAGCAACTACAGAGGCAAGAGCACAGCAAGTTCACAGTCAGCCTAGGCAACATAGCAAGATCCTGGCACGAAACAAAATAAAACAAAAATACACAAGGCAAACTATAGAATGTGAGAATAATATTTTTGCAAGTCATTTATCTGACAAGGGACTTGTATCTAGAATATATGAAAAATACTTAGTTTCAATAATAGAAAGACAAATGTCTTAATTTTTACCTTTCTCCTAATGATATTCTAACAGTCAATAAGCACATGAAAAGAAGATCAATATCACTAATCATCAAGGAAACTTCATACCCAGTAGGATGGTGTTTGGATTGACTTGTATCTTCCTAAAAAGATATGAAGAAATTCTAACTCCCAGAAACTCATATTGTGACCTTATTCAGAAATAGGGTGAATGAAGATGTAATTAGTTAAGTGAGTGGGCCCTTAATCCAACAGGACTCATGCCCTTATAAAAAGAGGAGACAGACACACAGAAAGATGACCACATGACAACAGAGATGGAGATTAGAGGGTATATGGACCAGCCCAGGAACACCAAGAATTTATGGCAAATAACAGAAGTTAGAAGAGGCAAGGAAGGACCTACCTCTAAAGTTTTCAAGGAGGAATGGGGGGCGTATATCAGTGAAAGAGCATTTGCCTAGTGTATACAAGGCCCTGGGTTGGATCCCTAGCACTGCAAATGAATCAATCAATAAAATAAAAGTTCCAGAGAGCATTTGAGACCCTGCTAACATCTTGATTTTGGAATTGTGGCCTCCAGATCGGTGAGACAATAAATTTCTGTTGTTTTAAGCTTCCCACTTTGTGGCACTTTGTTATGGGAATCCCAGGAAACGTATACAAATGGTTATAAAAACAAAAACAAAAACAGATCATGAGTGATGGCAACAGATATGGAGAAACTGTAACTCTGATGCACTACTCGTGGGAATATAAAATAGTAGAGCTGCTTTGGAAAACAATCAGGCAGTTCCTGAAAGGACTAAACATACAATTACCATACAACTTAGTGATTCTACCTCTGGGTATATATGAGAAATTAAAATGAGTCCACACAGAAACTTGCACATGAATGTTCACCACAGCATTATTCACACTAGCCAAAAAGCAGAAACAAACAAATGTCCATCAACTGATGAATGGATAAATAGAAGGTGTATATATATCTACACAATGGAATCTTAGCAACTAAAAGAAATAATGTGCTAATACATACTACAACACGGAAGAACCTTGAAAACATTAAGTGAAAGAAGGCAATCAATCACAAAAGACCACATCTTGTTTGAGTCCATTTATATTAAAAATGATTATAGAAAAATCTATAGAGTCTGAAAGTAGATTAGTGGTTACCTAGATTAGTGGCAAGATGGGGGTTGGTTTGGATGGGAGGAATAGAGATGATGCAGGATTTCTTTTTGGAGGTAAGACAATGTTCTAAATTGTGGTGATGGTTATACAATTCTGTGGATATACTAAAAATCATTTTAAATGGGTGAATTGTTTGGCATGGGAATTATATCTTGATAAAGATGTAAAAACATATTTTAAAATAAGCAGGATATCTTAACAAAGTTAACAGTAATTCCTCAATATCATAAGATAGGTTTGAATTTCTCTGACTGTCCTATAATCTTTTGTTTGGTTTGGTTTGGTTTTTGTTTTATAGTTGGTTGATTCAGGATCACCACATGGTCCATATCCTGCAGTTAGTTTCTATGTTCCTTAAGTCTCCTTTAAACCATAGATTCTCTCTTCTTGACTTAATTATGAAGAAATAATTTATGTCATTAAAAAAAATCTAGTTTACCTTTTGATGAATGTACTCACATGATGTTATTTAATATGTTCCATTGCCTCTACATTTCCTAAAAACTAATAAAATTTAGGTTTCATTTATGTAGCAGTCATTGTAGAATTCATAATCATTAACTAGATCCATTAAATTATGAGGGTTTTACAAAATGGTGATAATCTAATTCTACTATAATTCTCTCATTCTTTTTTCATTTGTTACCTAGTATTTTAGTTAGCTTTTTTGCGGCTCTGACCAAAAGAGCCAACAGGAACAATTTTAGGAGGAAAAATTTAACTGGGGCTCCCAATTTTAGAGATCTCAGTCAATAAACACAACCAGCTTCATTCCCCAGGGCTGGAAGTGAGGCTGAGCATCACGGCAGGAGAATGTGGTAGAGGAAAGCAGCTAGGAACATGGTTCCAGAAAGCAGAGTAACAAAGCCTAACTAAGCTCAGCTTACCAAATATATACTCCCAAAGGCACGCCCCCAACGACTAACCTCCTCCGGCCACATCTTACCAGCCTACGATACCACTCAGTTAATCCCTGTCAAGGAATTAATTCACTGATTGGGTAAGGCTCTCATAGCCCAATATTTTCACCTCTAAACCTTCTTGCATTGTCTCACACGTGAGCTTTTAAGGGATATCTAATATCTAAACCATAACACCTAGAAAACTTCTATAAAGAGAAGCTTCCTTTCATCAACTATTGTGTTATACAGAGAATTATTTTTTTAAAAAATAGGAGAAATACTTTAGTCTTTCCTTTTGTTTACCAGTTCTTATAATAGGTTAGAGATGTCCATTTCTGATCATGATGAATTAATAAGAGCCCAGATTTACCTTACTGCCTTAAACAATCAGAAACAGTTGATATAATAAGAGAAATTGTTTCAATGGAGCATGCACACCGCCTGCTAGAGGGCTCTGGACCGTCTAGCAAAGGTATGAAACAAATTATAGTCTTAAAGCACCAGGATAGACCAAACAATTTTCAAGTTCCTTCTGTTGGCAGATGTTTTAAAATTTTCAGAGGGAATTGAAGAGGGAATTGAAAAGGGAAATGACTGTGCAAACTTGGTAAGAAAAAGCAAGAGTGAAAGTGTAGATTTCAATGTCTGAGACAGAAACATCTGGATTGGTAATGATGAGACACAGGGATAGAGTAATAAGATGTCCTAGACACCCTGGGGAACCAGAAGGTGACAACGTTCCAGGCAGAAGCTGGGGCTCTGACAAAGTTTTAGCTAATCAAGCAAAGACATGTTTTGTTTTGTTTTGTTTTTTAAATTTTTCTTAGTTGTGAATGGAGACAATAACTTTGTTTATATTTTTTATGTGGTGTGAAGATCGAACCCTCGCACATGCCTGTTTAAGTGCTCCACCACTGAGTCACAACCCTAGCCCCACAACGTTTTTAATTTTCATTGATCTGGTTCATAGTTGCAAGAAAAGGAGTGTTTGTAAGGAACGTCACAGGTAAGAAACATGACAGTTTTATTGTGGGGCAGTATGTTTTAGCATGTATGAGCTTCAGTCCTGGTTTTTACAGACTTTTCTTATTCTTCCCTTTGAAAAAATTTATTATTATTATTATTATTATTATTATTATTATTATTTTCTTTGGTGGTACTGGGGATTGAACCCAGGGACACTTTACCACTGAGCTGTATCCCCAGACTTTTTTATTTTTGTCCTTTAGATAAACTTTTTTTTTGAAGTGGAGAATGACTTCAGTAGATAAGAGCCAACTGAAATAAAGAGAGCCTGCCTGGCTCCTTTAAGGTCAAAAGTCTAGAGATGGAGTCCTCTGTGGGTATTCTTCCCCTATATTTTCCTGATATGCCAAAAATGCAAGGCTCTGACCACTTGCTAAGGTTGTGTTTGTAGTAAGTACCCTTGAGAGATGATGTCATCTGTAAGACAGAAAGCACACTTATATACTTGTGGCTATAAAATGGTAGGTTCCACAAACTCAGAGCAACTCTTCTATAGCACAATTCACTACCTGTGCAGGAATCATTGGGGCCCTCCCTTTGACCTGGGCGACTAAGCCACACGGAAGGAAGTGATACAACATGCTAATGCTCATGCTGCTATTTATACCTAGACAAGTAAAATCCTTTGTCTCTGACCCAGTTCTCTTGTGGCTTCTGTCAGCACTGTATAATAGTAAGAGGCAAACCTATTAGCTGACATGTAGGGTAAAACAAAACCTCAGGCCCAATGCCTGCCCCCTCCCTTTCAGTTTAGTTTAAAACATTTCCATGAGGCCATGGCTGCTGTGCTGAGGGTGGGGTGTTTTTATGTGAGTCTGGTGGAGGTACAATGTTTGAACAGAAAACATCCCCACCCCAGATCCTCCCACAGTCTTGATAGAAAAAAGAACTTATATTGAATGCAAAAGAAAGAGGGAACAAGGATGAGTCCAAAGTGACTTGAACTCCTCTTCCCAGGAAAATAGTAGCCCTTCATGGAATTGACAGCAAAATAGATAGGGTCAGCATCCAATGGACTCCCAGCAGTGGTGTTTCCTATTTGAAAAAGACATGCTTATTCATATGTAAAGGATATTCTCACCAACCCCAAGCATAGAGTTAATTTGAAGCAGTTAATTCTCTGGAAGATATAATATAGGGCCAGTCTTTTGAATCCAGGTTGCTTAAAATAAATTACTAGTCCAAGCCCCTGTCCAGATGCAAATGGAAAGTTCAGCGAATGCTTGGTTAACCTCTATGTTAGTCAGCTTTTCATCATTGTGACCAAACTGACAAGAAAAACTAAACAAGGAAAAGTTTATTTGGGCTCATGACTTCAGAGGTTCAGTCCAGGGATGGTTAACTCCATTGCTCTGGGCCCAAGGTGAGGCAGAACATCACAGAAGAAGGGCACAGCAGAGGAAAGTTACCCGCATCATGGTGACCAGAAAAGAGAGGGGGTGGGGGAGCCAGCGGCAATATAGAAACTCCCAAAATATGTTCCCATCTGCTCCAGCCATGCCCCACCTGCCTATAGTTACCACCCAGTTACTCAATTCAAATTATTAATCCATCAAATTAGGTATGGCTCTCATAATCTAATCACTTCACCTTCTGCATTAACGCAGGAGTTTTTTGGGCAGATACCTAAATATCTGCCCAAATAGACCTCATTCTATTTTGGCAAATCATACTCCATGGAGAACTCATTGAGTCCTATTCACCAATCCACCAGGGGAAAACTGACTGCCTGTCTTGGGAATAATAATACAGTTACCACAGAATAAAAAACTGAACAACCATGTGGTGTTTTAACCTATGCAAAAGTCTGGGTATTTGTACTCATCAAGCTCTCTATATCTAGTAACTTGCTAAATTTGAATTCTCAGAATTTATTATATATGACATTAAAAACTTCTTAGGATGGATCCAAAACATCTGGAACTTACTTATAAAGGTACCCTAAGATTTCTAATTTTAATAGGACATAAAACTACAACTGAAATATATTAAAAATGAACATGTAATATCTTATATAAATTAGTTCTTATGGGCCCCAGGCAATATTATGAACTGAAGGAATTTGTTCCATGTCCACTTTGGGGCAACTTTTAAAATCTCTGATAATTCTTGATAATATCTGGATTCTACTTTTAGATATTATTATTATTTTTTTTTTTTTATGGTGCTGGGGATTTGAACCCAGGGCCTTGTGCTTGTGAGGCAAGCACTCTATCAACTGAGCTATATCCCCAGCCCTAGATATTATTTTTAATTGACTTTTAAAAAGGAAGTGTAGTAAAATTCTGAGATAATGAATATTTCTATTTAGTTAAAAAATACCATAAGAATATATAGGAATCATATATTAATGAGTATTTATATATACTTAAAAATCATTGTGTATGAAAGTCTGAGATAGTGCTTGGTTTTTCCCTGGAAGGAAGCTAGAATTTTGTTTTTCTTTTCAGGCATTTGGGTTCCAATGAAATTGACTTGAAAGTAGTGGGGATTCACATATTCAGGAACCAATCCCAGATATTTGGCAGAGGGTAATAAAGAGAAACACGTTTTAACGGGGCAATATATAGCATAGAACATTAAAGTCTGCTACAGGAAGAAAATAAGGAGAAAAATAAAAAGGAAAGAACTGAGTCAGAAATATTAGTATGACCTAAGAAAATTTTCCTTTACTTTGTCATGAAAGAAAGTTCTACTCAAATGCTTATGTGAAACAATAAAATGTATATTCTTGGTATCCCTTCTTGATATCTAATATTATTTTCTCACTTCTGTAATAATTTTAATTCCTAAATCCCTCAGTATGCATATCTACTTTATCCTCTGAGATGTGCCCACAAGCTCTTTCATCTTAGTTATGGCTATGGTCAAGCCCTTTTGATGGTAAATTTATGAACAAACCTGTCTTCCTTGAGGACTAAATGGAACACATACACACACACACACACACACACACACACACACACACACATATTCATGTCTATAAAAAATCTAATATGTATATAAATATATATTTAATATATAAATATATACATACATATGTATATATATACACATATGTTTATGTGTATATATATATATATTTTTTTTTTTTTTTTTTTTAAAGCAAGTATTCCAGAATGTCAGTGAATCCTTTGTAGATTCTAGTTTCTTGGACTCTCAGATATTGTTAGAGTCTGTTTTCTTTCAGTGAATGTTTTAAAAATGAAACTGAATTTCATTGCATTATAATCACCTTATGTTTATCAGGAAGAGCAAGGGACAAAATAGGGTAAGTCAGAGAGAGAAAATGTTCAAGCAAAAGCAACTTTTTCACTTCCAGTAAATACCACTGAGACCTCTTTGGCACCATGAAACAGATTTCATGATTTAGACCCAACTGTCATCTTTATGTAAGATATTTCCATTAGGAAAATATTTAATTCTTCCACATGAAAGTACATTTTGTGGGTGAAAAAAAGGGGGACATGAATACCTTCTTTGAAAAAAGGATAAAAGGAAAACCAATAAGTTATAAGTACCACAAATTTGAAATAGCAAGAAATAAGTAATAAACAATCAGGAAAAGGTTGTAAATATCAGAAAAACAAAACAACAGGAAAACACCAAGAATAAAAGAAGTGGGAGAAGGAAAAGGGGGATGATCATGAACTAAAATCGAATTTCATGCAAGTATGAGCTTGTCAGGATGAACCCAACTATTATGTATAACTATAAAGCTCTAATAAAATAAAACATTTTTTAAATTTAAAAAGATGAAAATGGGTTGATCCAATCTGGACTTGAGAAATGGAACTTAAACTAAAGTCATTTTCAGTTCTCTTTCAAGCAGCCCTACCAAGGAGTTCTTTTCAAAGAGTTCTACCAAGTGTCAGCCTTCAGCAGAAGGTAAGCAGAGGACTGGCTCAGATCCTTCCCCTCCACTACATCAGAGGGCTCTCCTTTTAACCATCTGATGTACTGAGTTTGATTTCAGATTAACATGAGAATTAGGCTAATTTGAAAAGCTTTGGCTTCATTTTTTCTTAAGATTGAAAACAACTATTGTAGAGAATGAACTTTCAGTTATTATATGACACTCCTCTCAAAGTTTACCTTTATCCTGAACTCTAAGATTACAGATTAGTTTTTACTTTTCTTCCACTTATATAACTGAAATTATATGGTGTACTATACTCTGTTTGGCTTCTTTCTCTCAATCTGATTTATAAGATTTAAGCATTCTATTTTGTTCATTAATCATTAGTTCATTTTTATGACTGAATATAATATTATATGCATATACCACAATTTATCCTGTCTACAATTGACAGAAATTTGGGCTCTTTCCATTTTGATCATTATAAATAACGCTTCTATGAATGTAAAAAAAAAAAAAAAAAAAAGAATAAAATAAACTGCAAAGAAAAAGTCGGAATTAAAGCAGAAAATAGTGCTATAAGAATTTTTTTTAATTATAAAGTACTTTAAAGACAAAGTACTTAAGGGTGGATGAAGAACTTCCCAGAATAATCATCAGAATCTGAATAATAAACTGAAATAGTCCTTTTGGTACACTGTAAAGTATGCAATTTTAATTATGTGATTTTTCTAGCTAATTTCTGCTTCAAAAACAGAAAGTACTTCTGCTTACAAGGTGGCAGAAACAAGAACTTTTCTAAACCTCTCATATGCACGTTGTCATCAAAATTTAAATTACCAGAAACATGCCTTTTAGTTAAATTACAATTAGCTCTCAGACAGATCTATTTACTGAGAACCCACTATGTGCCAAACACTGTTGGCATATACTAAACAACAGTTTGCATTTGTAAAGCACTTTTTCCTTTTCAGGTTCTCACAAATAACATTTTAAAACAAACTATATTTGTTTTTCAGCATTAACTGCACATGCTGAACACATCTATTATTATAAATTGCTCTTACTCAGGAGAATCTCATTTTTAAAAGCTTCAAAATATACCCAGTTGCATTTGCATATAGCAGATATTTTTCATCAGTTATGTGTGGAAGTCAATCGACCACTATAAATACAAACAGATTGTCTGACAAAATAAAACAACAGTTTTGGGGGAATGGAAATGGCACACTTGTCAGAAGATATCCACAAATAATTAATTACTTTAGCACATTAAAGATATTCTCTTAGTATCAGAGCCTCTTCTAAGAGGGTACTCATTACTTCCTAACCATCTGTCATCACTCCTCCCCAAAAAACTAATTAGGCTTTCATCCAATCACACATTATAAATGATGCAAATATGAATGGTCAAAGCACAGTTTAAAGAAGTTAATGTAACATTTTGTTTAAAAATCACAGCCTTCAGAACTAGTCTTCCATGTTCTAATAATTAAAGTGCTTATTTTTCTCATTTTTTCCTAATAAACTATTAGATATTAAACTTGGAAAGTTTACAAATACTTACAAATACTTACAGGTAGTAGAGTTTTCCTGCAGCTGGGAGTTCCCTTTTCCGATAATCTATTCCAGAATCTAGCTGAACTGTATTACAGTGTTTCTGTAATTCAAAAACAGAAAAACAATTTTAAACAAGTAGTAGCTCAGAATCACAAGCTTTCTGCTAGACTACATATATTCTTAATTTTTGAAGTGTTTCAGTGGAATAATGAGCTTAGGACAAAACAACAGAACTCATGTAAAATTCATTTTAAGTTGTAATATTAAACATATATGAAGCCAGTAAAATAATAGTTAAAAAAATTAAGATTTGTACTACGTTTTTACTGAAACTTTTCCAAAATAGCACTGTCAGCAAATTTCCCAATTAACTACATTAGAGTTAATAGAAATGTACCCCAATATTCATTAACCTGGAATGAGAAGCTGGCTCCCAGAAAGAATAACTTGTGACTCTTAAGCACAACAATGGAAGAGAAGCAGTCTAAGAAAGCTGGCTCAGAACATTAGTGAGCATATTTTGAACCAAATGACCACACCAAAATGATGGTACAGGTAGACCTGTCCTTCATTCCTAAATAGCTGCTGCCCTTGTCCTTTAGTTTTCTTTCCAGTCATCAAAGTCTTCAGTGTTCTTTCCTGCTGCGGATGCCTCCTTTCAACCTGAGTCATTTCGTGTCACTAATATCCTTTTCTTGTAATTAATCCTTGTTTCCATCTTCCAAGGTGCACATGTGCATGCACACACACACACACTCCACATCAAAACTCATACTACAAGAACGAATGAACTTTTGCTACACCTATCTTGATCAGCTGGATTTGGGGACTATGTATATACACACATGTATTTATTCCAGTAGAATGGTGACCCAAGGTTTTAGGACAAGATAAGAAACATTTATAGGGTGATTTTTAAGTTAGTATTCAAAATAAAATTGCTTTGTGAAAATCCATGAGGAAAAATTTATGTTTTAACAACTTCACTGTTTTTATTAATGAAACACTGCATTTTTCAAATTTGGGGGGCCAAGATAATTGTGTCAAATAGTAGTTTTCAAAGACAGCTCTAGCAACTCCACCCTAGCCTATTCTTCTTACAATGGAATGTTGATATGCCAACTGAAAAGAAGTGGGGTCCATGCCCTGCCCTTGAATCTTGTGACTCAAGATTGGTGAAAATGATGCTATGCAACAATACCCTTTGTGACTTTGAGGCAGCTCTTACTTGTTGGTTGGAATATTTCTGTCCCCCTGAAGTGCCAGCATCCCACTCCCTGGAGGCCCCTAAGCCATGAGAAGCTTAAACTTCCATACAGAGAAAGGCCGTGGAGAGGCCCTGAGATTACATGAAGACAAAGGTGTTGACCCGTGAGTCTCCAGCTGTATCAGCTGCAGCCACTAGTGTACTGAGGGAACTAGTACTGCCAGTTGAGTCCTATCCAATTCCCTGACCTACATAAACCAAGAGAGACAATTAAGTAATACTGTTTTAAGCCTCTAAATGTTGCAGGCATTTATTATGCAACAATAGATCATCAGAACAGTAATGTGGGGGCACACTTGAGAAGTAGCAACATTCTTCCTCCATGAAATTCCCTCCTGGGTTACGGTGCTATGCCAGGTCTCTTTGTTACCTGCACTCCAGAGAGAAGCTTGAATGCGGTGACAATGAAAAAGTATTTCCTCTTCTTCCATGCTGCAGCTGCTGAGGGGCTCTGGGGACTAAAAAGGGTCTCCAACCATCCTCCTTGGACTGAGGAGTTTCCCCAAGATAGAGGGTATTTCAGGAATCAGAACTTACAGTGCTAACATTAGGAAGTCCTGGGCAATCTGGGCCAGTTGATCACTGAAAGAATTAAGACCCAGGAAACTGGGCTGGATGGTATAATGAAAATATTGCATTTTGATATATCCATTTGAATTTCCTTATCATAAAAAATTTCCCAAGAAGTCGGTCCTCTGGGGAAGCCTACAAAGTCAAGCTTTTGTATCACTCACTGAAGAACAACCCTCGAATTTACCAGACTCATGGCTCCTTATACTGCTTGGTCTGAGCAGCCAGTTAGCATCTTTATACAGATACCTGGTTCAACATTCCAAGTTGTTCAACCTCCCCCTCCCTCCTGGCCTCACTTTCAGGACCCATAGAGCTCAGGATGAGCTCTATAATCCATCCCACCAAAAAGGAATACAGCATTGTCCAAATACCTGCATTCCACACTCCTCTTGTTCCATATGACTTGTGTTTAAAAAGGTATTGACAGATTTCCTTTTCAACTTTGAGTAAACCTGAGAAAAGATATGCCTTCCCCATCCTATGATGGTGGGGGCTCAATGAACCAGCTCAAAAAAAGAAAAAAAGAAGAAAATGTACTTGTTTAGAAAGCAAGTCATATTCTTAGGGAAACCTGCCCCATGTGGTAGGTAAGGGCTGGTTATTCACATGCTACCTAAACTGCAGACAAACTAGTACAAAATACATCAATATATTCATTCAAATTTATTTGCCCAAGTTCCTATTTCTTTTAAACCAAAATTTATCTTATATGATTCCACATTCCTAATTTAGTAAAAAAGGAAATTTCCTATTAAAAAATAAGGCTAATGGAAGTTATACAAGCTTCAATTTCTTTTTCTGTGTGTAACTAACTTCTGGGACATTTGAGTGATTAAGCCCTACCAAATGATTGCATTTGTACATTCACTAATCACCACTGAGAAATACCTAATCAGCATCAAAAGAACTATAACCAAAGCCCTTAGATGTTAGCTCTTAATTGTCTGAAAAATACTAACACCCAGTTTATCTTTTTAAAGAAAAATAAACCTCATATATTCAGAGTATATTCACTTAGCCTATGTTACTCAATACACTTTGTAGACAGGTAGAAGAGGGTGAAAGCTATTCTATTTCCAAGTAGAGACTAAATCTAACAGGCATGATCTCTAAGTAATTTCCTAATTTCCAAGTATATTTACAAAACCTGTGACCTCTTATCGCCATCAAAATCTAATGTGTGACACCATAACACTAATCAGCCACCAAATGAAATTTATTTTAAAATAGTTTGTACATGTATATAAAGGACAAATAGAATTATACATTCTAGATATGCAATTAGGAAATTTGGGGGAAGATAAGAAAAGAAGTTAACACACCCTTGTGAGCCTTTGACTTTGGAAAGAAAAATGTATGACCCCAAGAAATGCATTACAACAACTTACACGGTCCTCATATCCGTGTGTGTTATTAGCAATCCTGAATAATACCACTAAGAAAAACAGCCACCTCACACAATAACTTTATATAGCTTCTACTCCATTTCCAGTTTGAAGAATGATAAACATTGTGAAGAAAATCCTTTAAAGCCAGAACATATTAACCTCTTAAGCACAGACTGCAAAGAGCTCTATTCTTAAGTAGGCAATAGCACTTCATTCACATCCCTCCTTGCTGCACTCAGTTTAAGCAAGAATCCTACCACTTCAGGTTAGAGAATATCCCCCATCCTCATCTGATCAAGTTCTTCATTCCTTACCTTTGTTCTCTCAATCCTTGGTCTATATTTAGCAAGAATCCTGTCTAACTGATTTAGGAAGAATTCTTATGGCCTTGATGTCTCCTCTTAAGAATTTTCCATTCACTGATACCCTTACTCTGCTCCTTGGCTATAAATTAAGCTATATATTGTTAAATTTCAAATTGAGCTCATTTCTCTAGACTACTGCAAAAACCATGATTCTTACTGCAATAATCTTCAATGAAGGCTTCCCTGGCTCTTGAGTAAGTATCAAAATAATTTTTCTTAAACTGTTCCTGAAGCACTGATTCAGTGGGTCCTCTTCTCATAGCCCTGTGATCTGTCAACTCTGGTGGCATAGCCTGAGTTTTCCCCTATGACAATCCATCTCTCTGTTAACTCTGGGTACTCAGACTTTTGAACATTTTCAGAACCGAGCTTGTCATTCACTTTTGTTTCTTCTCCTAGTTTAAAATAAAAAACATTTAATACTTGTTTTTTTAGGGTTGAGGACTGAACACAGAGCCTGTTCATGCTAGGCAAGCACTCTGCCCCTGAGCTAAATCTCCAACCCCTCATTTAATAATATTTCCTAAACTCTCTGTGGATCTCTACAATTCTTTTTTTCAAACCTACACCTTCCTCCTACTAGAATCTTCAACCAGTACGTGCCTAGAGCAAAAGGCCCATCAAGTTATTAGTAACCTCTCTGCTCCCTCCCTGATGGGTTTCCTCTCAGGGCAACTATTTTCTCCTACATGTTCAACATAGAGTAGAAGAGTTCAGCTTTAGCTTGAAAAGAGTACACCCCATCATTTCATCATGACTTGTAAAAAAGAAAGTTTTAGATCACAATCTAAGCAAAAGAATATTAACACAATCTAAGCAAAAAAATATTTTGAAGATAGACAAGTGAGCACCCACTATTTGTTAAGATGTTCCTATAATGTATGCTATTAGAGGCTGATAGATCTAAGCCCTGGCATCTAAGGTTAAGATCACAAATACCCTCATTTCTGAATAAAGCAGGGGAAAAAAAGTGTCCAAATGAGATAGAAATTTAGAAATATAGAGAGAAAACTGAGTCCCTAAAGGAGAAATGTCCCTGTTAGAATGTAGATCCCATGGCTTGTGAATAACTTGTGACTGGACAAAGGAGCCTAAGAGATGGAAAGAGACCAAAAGGTATGAACAGGGGCCTGAGGTTGTGGCTCAGAGGTAGAGCGCTTGCCTAGCATGTGTGAGGCACTGGGTTCGAGCCTCAGCACGACATAAAAATAAATAAATGAATAAAACGAAGGTACTGTGTTCATCTACAACTAAGAATTAAAAAAAAAAAAAAAAGAGAGAGGGGAAAAAAAAAAAGAAGGTATGAACATACTAAAGAGCCAATAAATTGCTCTGGAATTTCCCTATCAATTTCCTAGAATGTAACAGAGCAGGAACAAGACCTCAATATAAATAGACCATCAACTGCATGAAGTTAGGGGCTAACATCTCATTGGACCATGACCCTGACCATCTGATCAACCACCAGACTCAACTGCCCAACTGCAAGAGAGTAGATGTAAGCTGAAACCTACATACCAGATTAGACGCCCCATGAGGAAACACAGTTTTGCTCAGTATTTCCCAATCCTGAAAAAAATCCAGCTCCTAAGGATCACACATATTCCAACAATTATGTACCCTTATAAAAACCCAATCTTAAGCCTGGGACATACAGCTGGCTCTGGAGGTAGTGCACAGGGGCCCTTAGGGTGTAGAGACTTTCAACTTTTGCTTTAAAATAAAGCTCTTCCTCTCTTGGCTAAAACCTGTCATTTCCTTAAGTTCTTTTCTGCACCACAATCAAGAGCCTGGAAAGTCTAAGTAGAGGTCTCTGCCTCTGGAGAGACTTCCCTGGAGTCCCTTATAATGTTAATAACTGGTGCTCAATAAAATCTCTTTGAGAGGGGGGTTGGGGATTTAGCTCAGTGGCAGAGCACCTGCCTAGCACACTCTAGGTCCTAAATTCGGTCCACCACCTCCAGGGTGGGGTGGGGGGGAATCTCTTTGAGAAAAAGAATGCATGGGATCAACAGCCTAGAGGAAGTAAGCACACATTAAGGATTAACTAAGATTAAGAAGCTTCAACTAACAACAAATTTCTGTAACGATATAATTTGCCAAAATCATCTGTTAGCTTACAAATTGTAACACCCAAGAGAATTTGTTAAAATGAAGATGGGAAATGTAAAATATGATTGGATCAACATGGAATCTAGAAAAATGAAAAGTAGAAAATTAAGAATGTTCCTTCCTCATGTACTCCTCAAGGAGCAATCTCCTAGCAATAGAGTATTCCACTCACCAAACACATTAACCCTCCAACAAAGAGATCAGGTTGGGTTATCACAGTGTACTATATATGCCCTTAAAAATACCAGGCATTTTTGTTCTAAAATTGAAAAACCATTGAACAATCTCCACAAACTGACTTGACAAGAACATCTTCAGAAGAGGAAGAAGGGATTGCTTCCTGTGGCAGGCGAGACCTGGGGCCCAGGGTTACGCCATGTGCATCTAAAGATGGCGACTGGCAGAGAGCAAATGGCATCCTGATTATTCTGGAGAAAGGCAGAAAGCATTTACAATTGGCTGTATGATAATCAGTTCAGCCGCCTAGCACGTGGACAGATATACTTTACATGTATGCTTGACCTTTAACAGGATTGGATGGACATATCTGGTTACAATTGCTTATGCATGAGACTGCTTATATATTGAGGGTGTGTTATCTGAATAAACGGGAAGCTGCTTCATGAACTTCTGAAGAGTACATGTCTTTTGTCCCGCTGGTCGGGCCAAAAGAGCAAGAAGCGCGGCGAGCCGCTAGAAGCGGCGGTTTTCCGTAGCTTCCAGTTCGGTTTCTTGTTATTTTGAACCAATCTTCTCAGAGACCACTGACTATTTGCTTGTTTACTTAATCAACAACGTGTCAAGTGCCTTCTACAAGCATGGTCTGATGCAAAAGACTAGGGATATGACCGTGACTAAGACAGCCACAGTCACTTCTCTCACAGTTTCCTAAAATGTTAAGTACTACCTTGACAAATTGAATTCTCACAGGGACATCCCCTGTTCTCACCAGATATGTCCAGTAGTTCCCACGCCCAGAAGTAAAGGTTTCCTACCTGACTAGTAACTTTAGCCAGATTAGCTACTTCCTACCCAGTCACTAACCTAATAAGCTTTAGCTCCCTGCCAGCTTGCAGAATTATTCAAACACACCAATCATGTACTCCCTCAGGAACCAGGGGTGCCCCATCCTCCTGTTACTACAAAGTCTACTCCCCATAGTTCCTTCAGGTTCACAACTCTTAGGTGTGTGGTGTCCTCTTCCCCCAGGCTGTAAGTACATGTGACTAATAAGCTACCGCCAATATAACATGTCCAGTGCCAGTGTCTTGGGTTTGGCCATCTCATAGTATTTAGAGTGAGGGATCCCTCCTTTACCAACAGGATAAACAGGAGTTAGTCAGAACATCTGTCTGGCAAGGAAGACAGATAATTAAGAATCATAACAGGGTGCTACGGAAAACCACAGCAACAACTAACCCAGAGAAAATGGCAATGAAGCAGACTTAACCAGGTGAGGAAGAGGAAATAGGGAAGTATGTTTCAAACTCAGGAAATAACACCTATGACACATAGAAACAAGAGAAATTTTGGTTCATTTGGAATTGAAAATTAAGTGAATATAGCAAAAATGTTGAGTACAAGAGTTAGTATGCTTTCAGTTGCACATATTCCAAGAGTGGTTCAGAATGGGGTCACAGAAGCTGGCAAGAGCTCATGTCCTGCAGACTTTAAACTACTTTAAATAGTATAGGTAATATCCTAAATCCATAACATGGAAGAAATTTAAAATTTCAAGCAGAAATAAGCTCAAATTTGAATTTAAAAAAATTACTGCTCCATTTTGGGGAAGAGGCTAAAGGAAGAAAAAAAAATGGATAAATATTGATTAGTTAGCAGGTATTGGGAAATTCCAGGAAAGAAGTGAAAATGGCTTTAAAAACAACATAAAAACAGAGAAAAGTGAGTAGATCAGAGATAGGAGTCAACAGAGTTTGCTTTCAGGGTAAAGGACAATAGGAAAGAAGAAGGATGCTGGGGTTCTGACTATACAGTTATGTCATCCATAAAGAACTGAGGAAGAGTTTGGTGGCATGCTGGATTTGAGCATTTTGATATTTCTCCAAGTACAGATAGCCAGCATAGATATCAGGCTTAGAGTTCTATGACATGGAGCCAAGGCAAAGATTCTGAGTTAGGAGCAATCAACCAAGAGTATATTTGTGCTTTTAGTCACAACTATGAAGAAACCAATTCAACAGGGCTTAAATAATAAAGGGACTTACTAACTCACATAACTGAAAACTCCAGGTTAAATAAGGCCCTGGCACTTTTCCAATCTGTCAGTTCTGCCCTTTTTTGAGTAAGAGTTTCATCCAATGACAAAGGTTTCCTCATGACAAAAAAAAGAGACAAGAACATTTCCACATTCATGAAATAAAAGTCCTGAGCTACTCTGAATATGCTGATTATAATCACTACCTTCAATTCCTACAGCCTGGGAAATGGCACACACGTAACTGGTTTAGGTATGAGTTTCCTGAACCAATACAAGTGGAAGGAAGATGGCAACCAGTGGTTCTCTACACTGGGTGCATATTAGCTTCACCTGGGAAGTAGGCAGAAAGCATATTTAGGGTAGGAAGTCGTGGTTTACTAATTTTGTTTTGTTTTGTTTTAAGTTCCTTAGGTAATTCTAATAATCCAGGGTTGAGGGCCTCTGGCTTAGCTTAATCAAGCCCCACCTCTAATCAATTCAATCCAAATTACCTGGGAATTCCACAATAGCAGAGAGGTGGAGCAGATTTGAGAGAAATAGTCACAATGTCCAAGCAATAAAAGTTATGGGACCTCTCAAACTTAGTTTATGACCCAAGAATCCCAGAAGTAGAGATTCGTGGCATTGACTTCCTTCTAGCTTATTTTTGGATGAATAAGATGAAAAAAAAAAAAAATACCATTGTCCACATGTCAGTAGAAGCCTTAAAGGTCTATGGGTTGTCAATTATTTGAATGACAAAATAGAAAAATAGAATATTAAGGAGACAAGGGACTACTAAAGCTGGAGTAGTCTGATTATAGTAAGAGTTTTTATAGTATAATTGGTATTTGTCATCTTTAAAATAACAAGAAACTATAGAGAACAAGAATCTGTATCAAATTTGTCAACCAGGGTGCAATTATCATATCAATTTTCTGATAAGACTTAATAAATCTGGATGACATAACATAACTAGTGTACATCCTAAGTACTGACAAATACACTCTGAAAAAATGTACAGAAGGGGTAAAAGATGAGCATGGTGATGAGCTACTACAGATTAGTCCAGTAAAAAATTTTAACATTCCAACTACATGACCCTAGGTTTTTAGAGTTAGGTTTCTGATAATATCTTATACCATAAATTAAGCTACATTCTTGTCTTTTTGAGCACCAAGATGCCCAAACATCCCAATCCAGATATGGAACATTCTCAATCTTCCTCTGAAACAATGAGTTTCTGGATATGTCACTAAAAATATTTTCCAAGTAACTGGATGTCCATCTCCCCCAACAAGGGCAAAGCACAGCATATGGAGGAACGAATACCTGATCAAACTACATAGGTAACACTGAAGCCTCTCATGTACACAGTTGTAGGGTCTCTCTGTCAGTGTTTGGAATTCTGAGGTGGACTGTGGTGCTTCAGAGTTACCACCAGTCTCTCCAATTGCAAAAGCAAAGGTGAAACATCAGAGAGTGGCAATTGTCTCTGTTTAACCTTGTTGAATGAGGTCTTGTTTAGAATACCAGTGACTTCCTTTCTCTTCCATATTCTGTATCTTAGACACAAACATTTAGACTCTTAGAAAGTATGGTATTTGTCGTCTTTAAAATATCAATAAGAAACTGTAGAGATTTTCGCTTTCTGGACGCCGAGCCGACGCGCAGTTAGAATGCCGCGTGGAAGCCGGAGCCGCACCTCGCGCGTGGCGCCCGCGGAAAGCCGGGCCCCTCAGATGAGAGCTGTGCCAGGCCGGCACCAGCAGCTCAGCCGCCAGCTGCAGCCCCGCCAGCTGCAGTGGACTCACCCGCTGCAGCACCCCGGCAGCCAGGTCTGATGGCCCAGATGGTGACCACTGCGGCAGGTGTGGCTGTGGGCTCTGCTGTGGGGCACACACTGGGCCATGCCATCACAGGAGGCTTCAGCGGAGGGAGTGCTGTGGAGCCCTCAAAGCCCGATATCACCTACCAGGAGCCTCAGGGAACCCAGCCAGCGCAGCAGCAGCAGCTGGGTGGCCCTTGCTTTTATGAAATAAAACAGTTTTTGGAGTGTGCCCAGAACCAGGCTGATGTTAAGCTCTGTGAGGGTTTCAATGAGGTGCTGAAGCAGTGCGGAATTGCTAACGGATTAGTCTAATTGAGAGGCTCAAATTGAAGAAATGGAAAATCGGCTATGTATGACCAAGTAACTTTAGCATAAAAATGTAATCGATAGTGAAAGTATGAAATGTAAGACTGCAGTGTAAATCCTCACCTAATAGCTTCAATGTTTCTGAATGGTAGCAAAAGAGAGTTCTAATTGTGTGGAAGTTCAGTGAGTTGGTTCAGGTTTGGGGCTGGTCAAATGTTTGTGTGCCCTCCTTAAACCAGCTGTTCCGATGTTCTTTGAGTTTATTAGAATAAAGTGATTTTCTCCAAAAAAAAAAAAAAAAAAAAAAAAGAAAGAAACTGTAGAGAATAAGAATCTATATTAACTTCATCAACTTGAGTGTCATTAGTATATCAGTTTTCTGAAGACTTAATAAATTCAGATGACCTAAGATATTAGTTCATATCCTAAGTAGCTACATGCCAAGATGGTGAGCTGGTAAGAATTGATTAATTCTTGTCCTTATACTGCTATGGTTTGTGTTTTAATCAACTTTTTCACTGCTGTGACTAAAAGATCTGACCAGAACTACCCTAAGATTCCACCTCACCCCAATTAGAATGGCGATTATCAAGAATACAAGTAACAATAGGTGTTGGAGAGGATGTGGGGAAAAAGGTACACTCATACATTGCTGGTGAGGTTGCAAATTAGTGCAGCCACTCTGGAAAGCAGTGTGGAGATTCCTTAGAAAACCTGGAATGGACCCACCATTTGACTCAGCTATCCCACTCCTCGGCCTATACCCAAAGGACTTAAAATCAGCATACTACAGAGATACAGCCACATCAATGTCCATAGCTGCTCAATTCACAATAGCCAGACTGTGGAACCAACCTAGATGTCCTTCAATTGATGAATGAATAAAGAAATTGTGGTGTGTATATACACACACACACACACACACACACATATACACACAATGGAATATTACTCAGCTATAAAGAATAATAAAATTATGGCATTTGCAGGCAAATGGATGAAATTGGAGAATATCATGCTAAGTGAGATAAGCCAATCTCAAAAAACCAAAGGATGAATGATCTCGCTGATAAGCGGATGATGATGACACATAATGGGGGGTGGGAGGGGGCCGAGAATGGAGGAAGGAGGGACTGTATAGAGGGAAATGGGAGGGGTGGGGGGGAGGAACAAATAACAATGAATCAAACATCATTACTTTATGTAAATATATGAATATGCAAATGGTATGCTGTTACTCCATGTATAAACAGAAACAACATGTATCCCATTTGTTTACAATAAAAATAAATTAAAAAAAAAAAAAAAGATCTGACCAGAAAAATTTTAAAGGAGGAAAAGTTTTTTGAGGACTCAGAGTTTCAGAGGTCTTAGTCCATAGAAGGCCAGTTCCATTCCTCAGGGTTCAAGATGAGGCAGAACATCATGGCGGAAGAGTGTGGCAGAGGGAAGCAGCTTATATCATCAGGAAGCAGACAGAGACTCCACTCTCCAGATACAAAATATATACCCTAGAACCACGCCCCAATTTCCACCTCCTCCAGCTGCATGCTACCACTTCAATTAATCCAATCAAGGATTAATTCACTGATTGTGTTAAGATTCTTAGAACCCAATCATTTCTCCTCTGAACCTTCTTGCATTGTCTAACATGTGAGCTTTTGGGGGATACCTCACATCCAAATCATAACAATTTGAAAATGTTTTTTCTCCTCTGAAACTCATGTTGAACGTTAACCCCCATCATGAGGTATTAAGAAGATGGAAATTTAATCTTCCTGTAGTGTACAGAGATGGGGCCATTGGGAGGTGATTGAAATTAGAAAAGGTACTCAGGGTGGACCACCCCACACACAATTATTGCATACTGGTGGTGAAGCAGGACAGAGACCCCCACCCAGAAGACCCTTGCCATAATTAAGCTTCTCCTCTCATCAAAAAGATTTTTACAAAGAGTATCAGCAGGCAAGATGTTTGTAGAGGGAATTGTGGTTTGAAGCTTCTTCTTTCTTATAAATGCCATGTCTGCACACAAAAGGTGTGATAGAGTGAGTTTGCAAGCTTGTTGTGCAAAAAGATATTATCTCTGTTTTCTTGGTAAAGATAAGACCCCTGTCTGGCCTAAAAAGCACTTTTTGTGAACTCAAAAAATTAATTTTATGTAAAACCTTCAAGCCTCTCCTCTCACTGACTATAAAGTTCAAAGAATTTCCAAAATCTTCTCTCAGAGAATTTTAGGCGACAGCCCTCCCTGGACCAACTGCAGTCAAAAAACCTGCTTCCTAAAAAAAATTCCACAAGTGTCCAGCCTCTTCTGTCCTACTTTGGTGGCTTTATAAGAAGAAGGAGACTATGTTTCTCTCTCCTTCTCCTTCTCTCTCTCTCTCTCTCTCTCTCTCTCTCTCTCTCTCTCTCTCTCTCTCTCTCTCTCTCTCTCTCTTCCCTTTCCCCTCCCTCTCTCCCTTTCTCTTTTTCTCTCTCTGCTCCTCACCACCTCACCATCCCCCTCACCATGTCTTGCCATGAGATACCTAGCACACCTTGGATTCTGCCAGTAAGAAGGCCATCTCCACATGTGTGCCTAGTCCTTAGGCCAGAACTGTAAACCAAGATGAATCTCTCTTTTTTTTTTTTTTTTTTAATAATTTACCCAGTCTGTGATACAGTGTAATTAGCAACAGAAAACAGACTGTTACGTATGCCATTCAAATTATTTTGGCAGAATTGTGGGAAACAAAACAAAGGATTCTAATGTTAATATGACAGTTTCTGTTCATCAAGAAAGTGGTATCATTTGAGCCAAGAGACACTACTACTGTTTTTCTATTGTTAAGATGTCCTGTTACCTTACCAGAAAATAAACATTTAGTCATGGTTACTTTTAAAACACAGTAAGAATAAAAATAACAACTGCAACCATTTCTTGAGAAGTTCATTTACAACTTTTTAAAACAGGATTATTGGTCCCAATTTGTCAATGCAATACCTGAGTTTCAAAATGATCTTTGTTTTGTGAGGGAGGAGGTACTGGGTATTAAATTCAGGGGTGCTTAACCATTGAGCCACATCCTCAGCCCTTTTTTGCATTTTATTTAGAGACAGGATCTCACTGAGTTTCTTAGGACCTTGTTAAATTGTTGAGGCTGGCTCTGAACCCAAGATCCTCCTGTCTCAGTCTCCCAAGCCCCTGGGATTAGAGGCATTCTCCACCATGCCCAGCTCAAAAAGATCTTTATGTCTAGAGTTATTCAGCCTACTCACAGATGAGGGAAGCAGCAGTTTACTGCTGCTGGAGGCGGGCAGTTACCGGGAATAGAACCCAGCATCTTGCACATGCTAGGCAAGTGCTGTACCACTGAGCTATATCACCACACTCAACCCCCTTTTTTAGCATCTTATTTTGAAACAGGGTCTCAGTAAGTTGCCTAGGTTGACCTTAAACTTGGTGATTCTCCTGCTTCAGTTTCCTATAGATCTGGGATTACAGGTGTGTGCTGTTGTGTAATTAATCACTACACAACCTCTATGTTCAGAATAAGGCATGGAATAAAAATTCAAAAATTCTACCACCCTTTAATATTTGGTAATTATAATTCTGTAATAGCCAGCTGCTGACTTAATATGTTTAAGCAATATCCAACAAAACTCCTAAACCATCCTACCTCACTTTCATGTGATTTTTTTGTCATTTATTTATATATCTTACTGTGTTCAACGAGGATTAATGGGGATTCTTTAAAAATAATATCTCAAGTAGCTACAGATTTAATTTCACAATTTAAGTTTTAATGTTAATCAATACATAGGTAAAGTACAATTTGACAAAAATAAAACAAAACTTTAACTGTAAAGATTCTTTAACCTAGAAATGCATTTCTAGGAATCTAACCTACAGAAATATTGATTCATATGCAATAAAAATGCATTTGCAAACATGTTTTTAAAGTATTTCTTGAAAAGTAAAAATCTATAATAAAGCTAAGGATATAAAAATAGCAGATTAGTTTTAAAATAATAGTACAGCCATGCTGTGAAACATAAAGCAGCCATCTAAAAGAATGAGACTGAGCCAGGTGTGGTGGTGCATACCTGCAATCCCAGTGGCTTGGGAGGCTGAGACAGGAAGATAGTGAGCTCAAGCCAGCCTAAGTGAAAGCAAGGCACTAAGCAACTCAGTTGAGACCCTGTCTCTAAATAAAATACAAAATAGGACTGGGGATATGGCTCAGTGGTCAAGTATTACCGAGTTCAATCCCCAGTACCCCCGCCCCCCAAAAAAAAAGAAAAGAAAAAGAATGAAATTGAGTTATATCTGGTGCCAAAAGATCTCCATGATATTTATCTACAGGGGATAAAAGCACATCTCAGTTTAGGATGTATCTATTATCCCATAAATTTACAACAAAACAAGCCTATATATTTGGGCATATATACAGATGTCTGCATATAATTGTATAGGAAAATGACTGAAAAGATAGTGATTTTTTTTTTTTAACCCCTGAGCCACATCCCCAGCCCTTTTTTGTATTTTATTTAGAGACTGTGTCTCACTGAGTTGCTTAGGGCCTCACTAAGTTGCTGAGGCTGGCTTTGAACTTGTGATCCTCCTTTCTCAGCCTCCTAAGCACCTAGAGTTAGGTTGGAATTTAGGCGACTATAGGGCACAGAGCAGAGCAGCCAAGACAAAGGCTAGCCTGCCAAATGGTGATGGATCAAGTGGGCTAGAAAATTCCACTGACCCTTCACATCCACCTGTCACTCAGCAGGACCCCCTCCCATTCCAGCCTATAAAAACCCTGGGCAGCCAGGGCCATGTGTGATTTTCTCTGGGTCCCTACTTGAGCTGTACCCCAGGGGTCTGGGAATTTCGCCCGAGAGCCAAATTCCAATAAAGCTTGCTTCGGTCACTTTCTGTCCAATTTTATTTGGCCGCTAACCGTGCCCCCAAGCTTACACCTAGGATTATAGGCATATGCCAATGTGCCTAGCAAAAACAGATACTAAATTTTTAATCATGGCTTTTCCTGGGAAGAAAGTAGGAATGAGATGGGCTAGAGGATGGGGAGAAAAGAAGAAAGGAAAGAATGGTGAAAGGGAGCTTTCAATATTATGCAATGTTTAGATTTCTTATCCCAGAATGCATTCATTTATCTCTCATGAAATTTTACAAAAGGAAAGATCTTAGAGAATTCCATGTATTGTCTCCAAATAGTGACACTCAGAAAAAGGTGATAGCTGTCTTACTGAAATCACAACCATCGAACATTATACATTTCCAACTCTGTCATAACAAACAGAATTTTAATTTATACTTCATTCTTCTCCCACTGTTTACTTTATCTAAGAAAACTAAAGTTCTCATGCCTGAGAGAAAAAAGAAAAATGTAAGAGTGACACATGACAGGCTGGAAAGAAGTTAGTGCATATACCTTTTGAGAATCTTTCTTTAAACCAATCTACCAAAACCACAACTGCAATTCTGATAAGCTTTCATTTTTTTTTCCCCACAAAAAGGAATTGTGCAAAACATTTTCAAGCTAATAGGAACTGCCCACTATACATGCAGCTTTGTAAAATCTAATTTTTCACATCCAGTAAATTTACCTTTGAAGAAATAGAAATATCTATTTATATCTATATATAGATAAATATCTATACCTTATCAGTAACTTTTATACCTGAAATATATATATATATAACTATACTATAAATACCCAAAGCCAGGGCTAGGGCTGCAGCTCAGTGGAAGAGCACTTGCCTAGCATACGTGAGGTACTGGGTTCGATCCTTAGCACCATATAAAAATAAATAAAATAAAGGCATTCTGTCCATCTACAACTATAAATAAAGAATATTTAAAAATTCAGTCTTCTAAATATAAATAAATAAATACCCAAAGCCCATATACATAGGATTCATTTGCACTACAATCATACTCTCAAATAATGAGGGAAAAACTCAATAAAATACTTAGTTTAAAAAATGACTTCTGTCCACTTCCAGGACTTCATTATTTAGAGCTTTCAGGTATCCAGTATAGCATTTATAAGTATTATTCTAAACTCTGGTTCTGCTCTTTCTTCAATGCTTTGCTCAACGTTTTGTCATTTCACTGTTCTCTAGCACTTTTATCTGAAAATGAAAAGACAACTTTAGTCAATCTAACAACTTATTCTTAACTCTGATAAAAGCCCTGAAGTGTAAACTTATAGCTATTAGCTAAAAGCGAGTTTCAGATATATTTAATTTATTGTGTATAACTAAAGCTAGAATAAGGTCAATTACACTTTTGTAAAAGATAAACAGATTCTTATTGATAAATGCAATTGAGAATATTTGACTAATTCTACCCAAAGACAATAACATATGTCACATGTAAACAGAATGAATATGTATACACACACACAACACACACACACACACACACACACACACACACACACACACACACAGGGCTGCATGATTTGCTGGAAAGAACTTTCAATAAAGAGCAGAAATTTTGGATTCAAGACCTGACTCTGCCACTTGCTGGGCAATCTAAGGTAAGATGACCCCAGGCACATGCTTCATTTGCCTGCGGTGGATAGAAAGGTGTTGGGATATGCATTCCTAAGGTCCCTTCACACTCTCAAACCTTGTAAGCATACACACCTAGACACTTTTATTTACAGGTAAGGCTGGTCTCACTAGCATACACCAGTATGGGATGACTGATGACAGCCCAGCATCTGTTCTGATTGCTCTGCAACACGCACAGTTGTTTAAAAGTTTGAATGACTGTTCTTATTTATGGACACGCTTCAAATTATGAAATGTTTAACATGCATAAAACCTTCTGTTTGCATTCTGCCTTCCACACATAATGAAGACATTCCAGAAGTTAAATGGGCCCTATTAATGTCTGGTTACAACCAAAGTAATGTATCTTTCCTATTGCCACTCCCAGCAAAAACAGACTCCCAGCATACAGTTACTCACTCCTACTCACTCTCTACTATTGTATAATATTTTTCCTATGTTACAGTTATTTGTTGGTATGTCTATTTTCTGTACCAGAACATCCTAATTTCCTTGATGGCCAGATTTATCTCAATAACATTCACCATTGCATCCCCAGTGACTACACAATGAATAAATGCATGTTGAAATTGAAATATTACTTTCTTATACTTTATTCTATAAGTGTAAAACATTTGAGCTCTGTAAGGTAATTAGGCTTTTATAGACTAGCTAGCCTAGGACTCGAATACCATAGTTAGAATACTGTTAAGGGGAGAAATCTACCATGTCCAAAATAAATAATTACTACAAATAAACTTCTGAAACTTAATTTTAATCATCATAAGGGTCCTAGCAATCTTGTAGTCTAATACCATCATTTATAGATGAAAAAATGTAAGCTCGAGCAGATTTAAGAGGCTTGCCCCAAGTCAATGACAAAGCCAGGTTCAAAAAGATGGCCTTCTTAACTCATTGATTTTTCTGCCACATCATGGAAACCACATAAATATCTGTGATGCAATTGTTGGCATTACATGGTTGGCATGTAATGCACATATATTTTCCATATTACTCTACTTTCAATTAAGAATTTTAATGATTTATTTTAGACATTGTGTAAGTTTATTCAGTAAATTAACTGTATTTTAATAATACATGTATCCTAGTAATCATTATTGGCTAAGGAAAACTATAAGGATTTCCACATGTCTTTTGAAGCAAATTACAAATATCACTTTTAATAAAAATAAAAACAGGTTGAACACTAGCTACTGAGAGTAAGAGTAAATTTTGATTACACATTAAGAAGTTCTTTCTGTGGGTTCTAGCTTAAGGGCCAATATACTTTTTTATTCTTAATAATTTTATATGCTTGCATATATATTCAGAGATAACATTGTCTCAATAACCTACATGGGAGGAGTCGATACAGTCAACAATAAATGAACTTAAAAAGTATTTCATAACAAGTACCCCACATATGCCATAATTTTGATGGAGAAAAGCTAAATTCACATAACAGAAAAAGATTTCCTGGATATGTTGAAGCCTTCAAAACTTGGCCAAACTATTGTTCAATGTGCACACAGTTTGTGTCTTCATGCTCAGATGTTGTTGAAACAGCAGACTTAAAAGAAATAATGTCAATGAATCCTACCAAGCACTATACGTGACCTCTGGGGTAATTAGCAATCATTCAAAAGCAACAAGACTAAAATGTTCTATTCTTTATTACTGTCAGCTCTTATCTTGATCAGCATTTTAATAAAGATGGTTCGTTTCTAAGACAGTTTCATGAATCAGTCATAATTACATTCTGACATGCAGTGAATAGTAAAGCAAAACTAAATATCACTTCATCAACCTTTCTAACCTTTATGCAAGTATTAACTGTAAATAATTTTTACACAATCCTACAACAGAAAATCTGCATATTTCTTAGCTTTGTACATACTTTACCCCAAATGAATTTCCCGTGACCTATACCTGAAAAACACAATCAGCCATAATTATCCAGTTTTGTAAGATGTTCAGGTGTTGCCTTTCAGAGTTCAAATCAACTTCAAGTATAAAAGGCTACTTTATTCTACAAATGGCACAATATGCAAAATGGGTTAAGTAGCCAAAAGCATCTCAGAGCATTGTGGCTTGAAAGACGTCTATCTAGAATCAAAACGTCATAACAAAACTACACTAAAGCAAAGCCACACTTATAAAAATAGATTTGTAGATTACACATTATGGAATGGATCCCTGATGACTATTTCAGAAAGTCTTATAATTAAAATATGTTAAAAGAAGAATATTAATTAGAAGGAAATCTGAGTGCTTAAGTATCTGAAGGGTAGATTTTTTTTTTCATGTAATTCCAAAATAGCTGATGAAAGTAGTTGAAAATTTATCAGCAATATAAAACTTACTCAGATACTATTCTGATATTAAGGACAATGTATAAATTGTTTCAACTCTTCCCCTACCCATGCAATATATCTGATTTAAAGTTTTAAAATAATTTAGCTAATTTCTTTTTGCTGATGAATAATTTTAAAACTATTTTAGATCATCAAAAGTGAACATAATTCAACTACCAAAATAAACATATACTGAATTTTAGGGGACTTAGTTGTTTTAGCTCCCTTGGAAAATTTCAAAGTTAATGCAATGTTTTCCCAAGAATAACTTCCTGTCTTTCCAGTAGTGGATACAGGATAAACAGACTATTTAGACACAGAAGTAGGTTCTCAAACC
The DNA here is from genome assembly GCF_902686455.1 of Sciurus vulgaris. NCBI lineage: Eukaryota > Metazoa > Chordata > Mammalia > Rodentia > Sciuridae > Sciurus > Sciurus vulgaris. The sequence goes on from NC_136467.1 coordinate 56,267,454, forward strand.
TATATTTCAACTATGGTTTCCAAATAAACAAGGTTTCCAGTAAATGTACTGAGTAATAATTTTAAACTGATTTGCATTTAAAAATTTTAATACTATGGAATAACTCACTTCCCGTTTACTCTGTGTAATTTCAATTTGAAAATAAGTTCCCAATCTAAAATTATCCCCTGCACATTTTCCTTCGCATACATTTTATTACAAAACAACCTTACTAGAATGTTACTGACTTGAAGGCAAAGAGGAACACAGCAAGGATCTTTTTCATATGGGATTAAAAACACAGAAATGTGTTAAGTCTTTTATGTGATAATTTTTGTTTAACTTTTCTATTTAGCTTTCTTGTGCATTATTCCTTTCTCTTATTGGAGGTGCAAGCAAAGAAGGAAAAAGAAGTGTTGATTTAAGAAAACAGATTTCCCAGAAAGAAAAAAACTGTGATTAAGATTTAAACAAAAGCTAAAGATGGCTTCCTCTGAGCCCTGAGGAGGTCCGCTACCTCATTACGAACAACTGAAAACTTGTGATGCATTTTGTTTCAAGAGAATCCAAAAGTCCTTGGTATAAAGCAGACAGAGGGGTGCAGGGTCCATTCACTCTTTCTGTATCACCACCATTATGTAAAAAGTATAAAACACTGCCTTTATGCTGCCAAGCCACAATGACTCTTCCTACATCAAAGGATTTGCACCACTAGGGTTTTTTCTTCCAAATTTATTCAAGTTAAGGGCAGAGAGACAACGATTCATACACGCTAATTACGCCTAATTATCTATTCCCTTTTCTGACCAGCTTCGGCCAGTGTTATTTGCTATCTGGATTTCTCACAACCTCCCTTTGCCCTGTCCATCCAACCCAACAGTGAAGGCTTTGAAGAAAACAGTTGTGGCTTTTTAGAGTTTCCTCAAAATAGAGTTCAAGCAATTAAATAATGATTCTGTTAGTTTTGACATATTTATGCGTTAAATATGAGGACCTCTTGGTTAATTTGGCAAATGCCTCACATCTCTTCATGGGTGGGATCATAGTAACACCCTCTCTTACAGGAGCGTCTCCTCATGCTTTCTTTTCATGATCTAAATGAAATGTTTATTGGATTAAAGTTCTTCTCTGCAGACCTCCATGGTGGCCTGTGACAAAGAGCTTAAAAGTTCTATTAATTGGCTTGAGTTTTCAGGAAGGGGAAAAGGAGAATTCTATTTCACATTACATCACTAGCCAAGAAAATTGCCACATGTAATTAAACTAATTTCTCTCATGATTCAAAGAAACAACTAATTCATATTTAAGACACACTTCCTTTAAGTACTTTTTGTCACCAAAGAATTGATTTCTTATAATCTAACCAATATTAACTATTTATTCCAAGAAAAGAATTCAAGTCCTATGTATTATATATTTTATATGTAAGCCATAGCTTGCTGTATTTCAGTTGAATCCAAATATATATGATTTATATATTTCATGGAAAATGTCTATTTTTATTTTCTATAAGGTCCTTAGAGGAAATATTTGAAAAAGCATACACCCCAAATTACTTTTTCATAGGTAGGTCCTGACTAATACAAGGTCTACATTGTAGACTGAAGATGGACATTTTAAATCTACATCACAATTTTTGCCCTAAACATTTATTAATTTCAAGAACACAAAACAAAAACACCAATACAGAAAAGTTTAATGACTGTTACTATAGACATTTTTTTAACTTCCTTTGCCGCACATTTTTTTATTGTTGTATTACATTTGCACATAATGGTGGGATTTGTTGTTATATATTGGTACATGCCATTTTGTATTTTTTAAAACCATAAGTAGCTCATACTAACCCTATTCTTCTTCAACTTGCATTCTATGAATCTACAGTAATCATGGGCACCCTTCCCTGTTATCCATTTTTTAAAATAGATTTTTTTCAAACATATATGAAATAAGCTCATTTATAAGAATATCTTAGGTAGATTTCCTTAATTTAATTAGCCAAAAACTTGATAACTACAGAAATATTTTACAAGTCAACTTATCATTTTTGTAATGTAAAATGTTAACTACCAGGATTCAAATTAGTACTTTAATGGTTTGCTGGGGAAAGCCACAACTCTTTTCAATTCAGTTCAGTCTGTTACTTTTGTTCTCTTTTGTTTCTTTCAGTCTTAAGTATTAAAAAGGCAACTCATAAATAAGGACATTATCACACTAACAAAGGGTTAATCCCTCCAAGGCCTACTCAGGTGACAACTTGGGGAGGTCAGTGAGGCACACTGACCTCCTACACTGATTCAGACAATTTCACACTCAGAAAGCTCTAGTTCTGAAAGTTATAATGAACAAACTGACAAATCAATCTCACCAAGTATGAATGTTATGGTAGGAAAAAACAGCAAATATCCATTTAGCAGGCTAGTCTATCAATCCTAATGCAGGTGGCTGGGCAAAGGCTGAGCACTGCCATATTTTATCTCAAGGTTATAAATAATTTTTTTCTAAAGTTTGTACATGGAGTTCACACCATAAGAATATTTTCAAGTTGTTCACCATCACGGTAAATAACTCCTTCTGAGAAAAGATTTCTCAAAAAACCAAAAACATACAAGAGGCTAATATATACTTTAATTTTTTTTTAAGTTTTAGATAAAGGATACACAAAACAGTCGAGAAACATTAACCAAGTAGAAGATATGAAGACATTATCTGAACTTTAAACAAATATTACAAAAGAAGTAACAATAACAAAACTGTTACTCCCTTACATTATCAAATACCTTAAATGTCACATATTTAAACTCAACTAATGTTAAAGCAAACCATACTATGATGTTTTCCAAATGGACAACTATTTATCAGAAAATGGAAATTCATATTTATTAGAGATAATGCTGTAATCTTATTTTTCTGTAATTTCCATTATCTAATTGAAATTAAAGAGAAAATTATACTGTAGAATGCCTTGTTGGTTATTGTTCACCAGTTTATAGTTATCATTTCAGTTACAAGATAAATATCTAATATTAGAATCTATTACTGTGTAGCTAAAACACAACACACGATATTGCACAGGAACATTTCCCAAGGGAAGATTATTTTAGATTTGTTCATATTGTTAAACTGAGAAAATCAGAAAAGAAGTTAATGAAATTCATACTGAGAATTTTCTTCAACTTTAAAATTTATAAATTGCATTTATCTTTTAGGGATCATCAAGGAATGAACCAAATAAAATGGTTTATAAAAGTGTCAGTGATAGAGTGGACAGGTTTTTACCCAAATATAAAACACTGGTCTAAAATATCAAAGGTTGCTGGAACCTGATCATATAAGAATACCTTGCTTGTCAGTAAATTTAATTTTCAAGAAAACCAAAACTAGTAGTACAATTGAAATTAACCTAAAAAAAACTATTCTTCTGATCAAAATATCAATTGGTCTTCTTTTGCCTTTAACCACAATAAATTTTAATAATGACTAGAATGTAATGGGATTGTAGTGAATGAATATTAGTCAGTGAATGTACATTTGAGACATGTTATTCTTTTAAAATGTATGAAATAGAAGACATTTATAAAACGGTTGATCCTAACAAAACTGACATTCCTTAAGAGTTATTTGAAATCTGGAACACCCTCTTAGCTTTCCTTCACCAAGCTTCCTCCCTTCCATCAACCATTTATCCAACAAGCTCTTGAAATGATACTTTCTCTGGAACCTATTTATGAATCTGTGCTGACACATGGGTTCCATCACATAAAACAGGTACATTATTTTAAACAGCTGTTTGTCCAAAATATGTTGTACAGATTGGTGGTCAGCAAACTTTCTGTAAAAAGGTCAGATAATAAATAGTAAATATTTTAGGCTTTCAAAGTCACTAGTCTCTGCTTAACTACTCCACTGTGTGCGTGTATAGTGTGAAAAGAGCCAGAAGATACAAAAACAAATGAGCATGAAGTTTTTCAATAAAACTTTGTTCATAAAAATGGGCAGCAGATTATCAAGAATACAAGCAACAAGAGGTGTTGGAGAGGTTGTGGGGAAAAAGGTACACTCATACATTGCTGGTGGGACTGCAAATTAGTGCAGTCAATCTGGAAAGCAGTGTGGAGATTCCTTAGAAAACTTGGAATGGACCTACCATTTGACCCAGCTATCCCACTCCTCGGCCTATACCCAAAGGACTTAAAATCAGCATACTATAGAGATACAGCCACATCAATGTTCATAGCTGCTCAATTCACAATAGCCAGACTGTGGAACCAACCTAGATGCCCTTCAATTGATGAATGGATAAAGAAACTATGGTATATATATATACAATGGAATATTACTCAGCTATAAAGAATAATAAAATTATGGCATTTGCAGGCAAATGGATGAAATTGGAGAATATCATGTTAAGTGAGATAAGCCAATCTCAAAAATCCAAAAGAGGAATGATCTCACTGATAAGCGGATGATGACACTTAATGGGGGGTGGGAGGGAGACAAGAATGGAGGAAGGAGGGAATGTATAGAGGGAAAAGCGAGGTGGGAGGGGTGGGGGGGAAGGAAAAAAATAACAGAATGAATCAAACATCATTACTCTTTGTAAATATATGAATATGCAAATGGTATGCTGTTATTCCATGTACAAACTGAAACAACATGTATCCCATTTGTTTACAATAAAAATAAATTAAAAAAAAAAAAAAAAAAAAGAAGCAGGAATGTTCCAAAGTAGATAAATGAACTAGAAAGTGCCCATTGAAGATTAGGTTAACTGTAATCTTTGACTTCAAAGTAACAAAAACCAACTTGAAATGTTATCAAGTTTGTCCCCCTGGGCTAGTTTACCTGTGTCAAAATGACATTATGAAATCATCTGTCCATTTGGTTTGCACTTTTTCATAACATGGATAGTCTACATTATTAAATAGCTGATCCAAACCAGGCATTAAATGTCAGGGGTTATGAAAAGGCTAAAAAAGTAAACTTTATGAAAACATAGTACTTGAATTTTTAGAAACTAAAATTAGGTTTAGTTAGAAATTCAGATTTTCTAACTAGTCAAACTTCTCTCTCTTGTGTGGAGATGCAGGTTTTTAGGAAAAAAATTCAACAACTCCAGTAAGCTGTAACTGTAAATTAATGGGACTGGCTCCAAAATCCACAAACAGACACTACTGGTACTCCTTCATAGGTTAAGTCTTTACTAAAATAAAAGGAGCTGGTTCAGGGAATTGGCAATTTTTGAAAGTGAAATGTGTGAGCTATAAGCTAAAAGGGGCCTTTGAGAATGCTTCCTTCCACCTGTTTCTTGATCAGGACAGGTTTTCAGAAGAAGCTGGGAGTTGCCTGTGTCCACTGAACTCATTGAAGGTAGAACAGTGATGGGTATTCCAATTTAATTTCCCCAAGGCGTAGCTGTAATTAACTACTGGCCCAAAACAGGAAAAAAATCTTTAAAAATTTAGGATAAGGACTGAGGTTATAACTCAATGTATAACTCAGTGGGGGAAGTAGAGTACTTCCTTAGCACCACATATAAATAAATTAAAGAGAGGTCCATTGACAATTAAATATTTTTTAAAAAACTGTAGAATAAAAGAACACATTCAAAACATAAGATTTTTATAGAGAAACTAAAATAAGTCAATTGGCAAGAATTTCAACTAAAATTTTAATATATTTTTAAAATTAAATGCTGATTGGAAATATTCAAATGAAAAGAAATTTATTCTTGGTATCTTTCTTCCTCAAAATACTTTAAGTATACTCTAGATTCACTTACTAGAAATGGGATAATAAAATCTTTGATATATCAAAATGCTCTATGCAGTGACAACAGTAGAAATGGAGAATAACTCTCAGAGCACTGCCTCATGCTGTTGTGTGTTCCTAAAATTAGTACTTTAGTCAAAATATGCTCCAAAGGACCACAAACCCCCAACCTTCTTTTAATGTTTGCTTGGTCAGTGTTAAAGTGCTATGGCTGAAGTTTTTTAAAACTATACAACCTGAACATTGGTCTCTGTACATGTCTTTTCTGTGACTGCAAATCTTCATTCACTTTCACATTTGTATCATTTTTACTGTGATATTATTTTTGTGCAATAAATACTTTGTGATGAGAAAAAAAATGGGCAGCAGACTAGATTTGTTCATTGGTTATATTTTGCTGACCCTGATAAAGATTATCACAAGCTACTTTAAAATACTCCCCAGAAATCTTAGAAAAGTTTAAGAGAGAAAATTAAAATCACCTATAATTCTATTATTCAGAAATAGATTCAACTAACATTTTAAGATTATTTTTCAGTTTTTCCCAGGTATATACATTATTTTCATAGTTGATATAATAATGGGTATGCTATTGCATCATATTTTTCACTCATATTATCTTTGACCATTATTCTACATTATCAAAACTTTAAGGAACATTCCAAATAATTATGCTATATCCCCTCATGTGGGTGTTATATCATCATTTAATTAACTGCTCCTTTAAACATGAGAGAAAGATATAACAAAATCTCTATTTGTCATTACTTTTTATAGTTATGATCTTTGTATCTGTGCTGAAACATAGCTAAGAAAGAAAGAAAAAAAGAAAAAGAAAGAAAGAATGAATGAATGAAAGAAAGAAAGAAAGAAAAGAAAGTAAGTCCTATCCCTTCTCTTTCTTTTCACTTTTTTTTTTTTTTTGGTGGAGGGAGGCTGTGTATGTGTGAGTGTGTATGTGCGTGCGTGTGTGTGTGTGTGTGTGTGTGTGTGTGTGTACAAGGAGTTGAACCTGCCTCAAGTATGCTAGGTAAGCACTCCACCACTAAGCTACATCCCCAGTCCCTTTAAAAATTTTATTTTGAGACAGGGTTCTTGTAAGTTGTACGGCTAGTCTTGAACTTGCAATAGTTCTGCCTCAGCCTCTTGAGCAACAGAAGTTATGGGCGGGTGGGTGCCATCACACCAAGCTTCCTTCTTCCTTTCTCTTTATAATTTAAAACCAAGACGTGGATGGGGTGTAGTTTAGTGATAGAGCATGTGCTTAGCATGGACAAGGGCCTGGGTCCAATTCTGAGTATACACAACACACACATACACACACACACACACACACACACACACACACACACACACACACAAAACCTAAGAAAGAGACTTATATTTTTGGCCAAGAGAGGTTGAAACTAGATTTTGCAGAGAGGTTGGAACTAGATTTTGCCCTCTTGGCATAAATCACTAAGACACCAGACAAAACAGATGAGACAATTGATAGCAGACATTACACAATGACTAGCAAAAGAAAGCAATCCCTGAGAAATGAAAAATAAATCGGGTAAACAAGCACTGCATTTTCTCTAGCTTTGTATCCATAGGCAATTTCTAGCTTGCAATACAATAATCTAAATGAGTTAAAGAGACAGTAATCAGAGTAGAGTTTGGGGAACATGAAGAAGTTGGAATTTGCACAGTACAGCTCAATTCAAAAGGAAGCTATGATGAGACTGATATCCGCATAAGGAATGTTCGTAATCTTTGAATATTAAGTTATACATGCACAGGGTGAAACTCCACAAGACTGGGCAAAAAGCAATTTTTTTTTATTTTTATTTTTTTGATACCAAGGATTGAACCCAGAGGTGCTTAACCACTGAGCCATGTTCCCAGCCCTTTTTTAAATACATATTTTTATTTGGAGACAAGGTCTCACTGAGTAGCTTAGGGCCTTGCTAAGTTGCTGAGGCTGGCTTTGAACTCCAGATCCTCCTGCCTCAGCCTCCCAAGCCACTGGGATTACAAGCATGCACCACCACACCTGACACAAAGAAAAATTTATACAAAACTTGGAAATATAAGCATTTTGAACAACCAGATTGGAAAGATTTCTCTGAACACCAAGGAATTCAGTAGAAAGCTTAAAAGGATCACACCTGGAAGAAGTGCTAAACAGAGCTAGAATAAAGGGTGATTTAGATATACCCTAACAAAACTTAAAAGCAAGCCTTAAAAGGAATAAGGTGATCTGCAAGAAACTTAATTACTTGCCACAATAAAATTTAACACCTTTAAAGAAAATAATGGAGATTCACTTTACTAATCATTATGTCCAGTATGTAATAATAAATTTCTAGACTTGCAAAAACAACAGGAAAATAGGAATCACAACTTGTGGGGGGAATCAGACCACAGAAACAAAACCAAAAATGACAGATAGGGCTGGGGTTGTAGAGTACTTGCCTAGCACGAGTGAGGCACTGGGTGCGATCCTCAGCACTCCATAAAAATAAATTAAAAAAAAAAAAAAAAAAAGAAGGTATTGTGTCCATCTACAACTAAAAAATAAAATAAAATAAAGAAATGATAGAGATGATGGAATTAGCAGATAAGGAATTAGCTGACTTCTACTTCTGGGAAGACGGAGATAACTACTTTTCCCTATTCCTCCTGCTGTGTATAACTTAAAGCCCTGAAAATTATATATAAAGCACACATAAGAAGGCTTTGAAAATTGGAAAGAAAGAAGAGGAACCAGGGACCTTAAGACCTAAGAAACAACAGGATGGTGACTTCACTGGACTGCGTGTTCATTCATATATCCCAGAGACGGAACTGAAGAACACAACAACCCAGAAATGCCAATGAATGTGGACAAAAGAGGGCCCAATAAATGAGATATCTTCATCCAAAGGACCAGGAAAAGGGTAGCTTAACAAGAGAGAAAACTTTTAGACAATAACTGCTCTATTGCAACAAATACCACAGAGGAAGTTGTGGCTCCACCTCACATCCACCATGCCAGCAAAGGCTGAGGGGAGTCTAGACTTACACCCTCGCAATGCTGTAACGAAACACCTCAACACTACTGCTAGGATGACATCAGAGCAGGTCAAGTAGGAACTGGAACTTTCAACCTGGCTAGCCAGTAATGAGCATCCCTCTTTTGCCACCATATCAACAGAGAAAGATATTGTCCAAATCCCCTTGCCAACAGTAACAGGTAACAAGGAACACCTCCCCTCCCTTCGTTCCAGGTGTTGCTACCTGTATCTGCTTAAATCTGGCAAACAAAGCAGAACTCCCCTTCTCCTGCCAGACTAGTGTCCAAAATAATCCAGCTAAAACAGGAAGGTAAAGATCTACAGAGAAGAAATAGAAATTGAAAACAAACACTTAGAAAGATGCTCAAGGCTCTCTGTTCTTCCCCATTCAACACAGAATCACATGCAGTGCCAGCCACATCCCTGAGACATGATGGTGAAAATTGGAGTGAAGGGACTGACCACATTGGGCTCCTGGTCACCAGGGTTGCTTTTAACATCTGGCTAAGCAAATGCTGTCACCATTAGTAACTCCTTCATTGACCTCAACCATGTGGTCTACATATTTTAGTATGATTCCATCCATGCCAAGTCCAATGGCACAGTCAAGCCTGAGACCAAGAAGCCTGACATCAATTGAAAGTCTATCTCCATCTTCCAAGAACAAGATCTTGTCCACATTAAATGGGGTGGTACTGATGCTGAATATGTTGTAGAGACTACTACCTGGGAGAAGGTGGGAGCTAAAAAGGTCATTATCTCTGTCCCTTCTGATGCCCCACATTTGTGACAAGTATGAACCAAGAGAAGTACAAGATAAAGTCAGCAATGCCTCTTGCACCACCAACTGTTTAGTCCCCTGACCAAGGTCATCCATGATAACTTTGATGGAACTCATGACTACTGTCCATAACATCACTGCTACTCAGAGACTGTGGATGGCCCCTCTGGTGGCTTGATGGTCATGGAATTGCCCAGAACATCATCTCTGTGTCTATTGGTGCTACCAAGGCTATGAGCAAGATCATTATTGGCATGACCTTTTAGGTGCCCACCTCACAATGTATTAATCATAGATCTGACCTGACATCTAGAGACAGCTGCCAATTATGATGACATGAAGAAGGTTTGATGAAATGGATGTTGGAAAGTCCCTTAAAGGGCATATTGGAATACACCGAGGATCAAATTGTTTCCTTAACTTTAACACTGATAATCTTCTCTCTCTTTGCCCTCAATGACAGCTTTGTCAATGAGTTTGGTGACAGCATTAGGGTGGTAGACTTATGGCCCATGTGGCCTCCAAGAAATAAGAACCCCCTGGACCACTGGCCCTGGCAAGAGCACAACAGAAAGTAAGAGACCCTCAACTGATGGGAAGTCCCTGCCCTATCTCAGTCCCATTCTCACTAGTTTCTATCCAAATCCTGTGAAGAAAGGGATGGAATTATGGACCCCTATCTTGTCATGTACCATCAGTAAAGTCTGCTGTACCCCAAAAAGAAAAAGATTTCAATATCACTAAGCATATGGAAAATGCAAATCAAAACTGCAATGATATCACTTCACACTCAAAAAAGAAAGGTTATTCTCAAAAAAAGAAAGAAAATAACAAGATTTGGCAAGGATGTGGGAAAATTGGAACACTTTTACATTGCTGGTGGGACTATAAAATGATCTAGAAAATAGTATGACAGCCCCTCAATTAAATATATAATTACCATATAATCCAGCAATTCCACTTTTGGGTATTTATACAAAAGAATTGAAAGTAGGAGCTCAAACAGATATTTGTACACAAATGTTAGACCAATTTTATTCACAAGAGCTAAAAGGTGGAAACATTTCAAATGTCCATTGACAAATGAATAGATAAATAAAATGTGGCATATACATACAATGGATTGTGATGTCAAAAAACAGAATGGAATTCTAACACAAGCTACAACATAGAGAAACCTTGAAGACATCATTATTTTCTAATTTCCTTTGTGATTTCTTTAGCTGATGGGCTATATAGAAATGTATATTTCTAAACATACAAGAATTTTCTACTTATCCTTTGTTATTACATTCTTAACAAATGCTTGATTGCATAGTATCCATGGAATAAGCTTTATGTGAGTTCAGTCTTTCCAATTTGTTGAAACTTGCTTTATGGCCCAACATGTGGACAACTTTGCAAATATTCTCTTTATTCTTTAAAAGAGTACCCTCCAGTTGTTGTATATTATCATCAATCTTATGTATCTATCCATCTATCTCTATCAGGTTAGGTTTGTTAATTATGCTGTTCAAGTCTTTATTGTTACATATTTTTCCCCACCAATCACTGAAAAATTTATGGAAGGCATTTCTCAATATGAATATAAATTTGTTTCTCTTATAATTTCATCATTTGCCTGACATACTTGGAGGCTACATTATAAGTTGCATGCAGTATTAAAATGATAAAATATCACTTGTGAATGGAATTTTAAAAATCATTAAGAAGTAATACTTCTTTGTTTCAGGTGTATTCATAACTGCCTGTTCAAGCATTTTTATTATGACTGCTTTAAAATCTTTATTAGAGAATGCTAACATCTTTGTCATCTTTGATTGAAGTTGTCATCAATTGTCTTTTTACATTCAGTTTGAGATCCTCCAAGTTTTTAGTATGAGTGATTTTCAATGGAAACTTGGGGATATTTTCTTAATTTGTTATAAGATTGTGAAACTTATTTTTTCAATGGAACCTATTGTTTAAGAAAATGCATAATATAAAATATATCATCTTAACTATTTTATGTGTACAATTCATTGATATTAAGTACATCCATGATATTGTGCAACCTGCACCACTATCCATTTCCAGAACTTTCTTACCATTCTGATTAGAATCTCCCTTAAACAATAACTCCCCACCATTTCTTCTTTCTCCCAATCCCTGGTAACCTCTATTCTATTTTTCTGTCTCTATAAATGTATCTTTTCTATAAATGAATCACATATTTATCCTTTTGTGTCTGACTTATTTCACTTAGCTTAATGCTTTCAAAGTTCTCTCATATAAAATGTTATCAGTACTTCATTCATTTTTAATGTGGAATAATATTCCATTGTATGGATATATTACATTTTATTTATTCATCTCTTGATGGACCTATGGTTTTTAACAATATACAGTCCTCCTCGTCATTCCTAGTATCTTATGAAAACCATTAGTCACTAAGAGCTTATGTCAGTTTTTCAATTTTTATTACCCCAAGCAATAAATCATAAGCTTCTGTGGTAGAGTGCAAACATGTTCTCATTTGGTTTACAGAGAAGAACATAGTAGAAAAATTGATTTTACAATATACTTTTTCCAAAAATATACTTCAATCTTATTTATAATCTCTTTTTATTAAACTAAGATTCTCTATTTAAGACCAACTTCTGTGCATTTCTTGGTTAGACCAAAATGAAAGTGTAATGCTATCATCTGTGAATAGGCAAAATGCTATTTAAATTAATATGAAACCATCTTTTCTTACAAAGGAAATGTCATAGGGCCAAACAGAAAAGCTCCAGAGAAACCAGCTCTAGTTTTCATTTCATTGATCTGATGTTTTCTTATACAGAAGTTTTTTCAATAAATTAGACATTTCAGATCTTTTCCTATCCAATCTGGAATTTCCATACCTGGGAATTTCAGTTCATGTTCAATTTCAAATTATGGATTATTCATTTCTGATTTTCCTTTCTCTGTATTTGAAAGTAAAAAATCTGTTTTATATGTACTTCAGCCTGGACCCCTTATGCAAGGTTGGGAAAAAAAAATAAAATTAAGTTCAGTCTGGCCAATTTAGTTCCTTTTGATGGTGCTATAATATACTGAATATGTGAATATGACAAATTTCTAGCCAAAATGCCTGGGGAGAAAAAAGGTTCAAGGCAAAAAAAAAAAAAAAAAAAAAAAAAAAAAAAAAAAAAAAAAAAAAAAAAGGAAAGCCATAAAATTCCCTGAGAATGTCTTAATTTATTTTGTTCCATGTGCCTTCTCTTTTTATATTTTGTGCATTTTATGTATACAAAGATATTATCTTTAATGTCTATTTTTCTTAGTTTCCTTGTTTAAATCTTGATATCTATATATATACCATATTACTTTGAATTCCTAGTGTGGAGAAAACAATTCAAATCTACCTACCCCCTATATGCAAAACATGAATATCAGAGGAAAAATTATTATGAATAAAATTATTATGAAAATTATTATTATTATGAAAAAAATATGAATCTTCCAAAAGTACTTTTCCTACATCTATAAATATCTCAGAGAAATTAAAATCCTTAGGAACCTAAAGTTGAGGAAACAGATGTTTGAATTTTCCTCACTAAGTAAAGCATAGGAAATAAATTTTGGCATCAACACTAATTCAACTAATATATATGTCAAAAAGATTGTCTATGTCTTTAGAATATATGAAGAAAAAATGTTTTAACTTTTGGGGGCTGAAGTTGTGGCTCAGTGATAGAGCACTTCCCTCGAATGTGTGAGGCACTGGGTTTGAGTCTCAGCACCACATATAAATAAATGAATAAAATAAAGGTCCATCAACAACTAAAAAATGTATATATCTAAAATATTCTAATTTTCCCTTCTTGGTAAGAATTTTTGAGGTTTTAGTTTTTAAATACAGTTTTATTATTTCCTCAGATACTTTGATTATGGACAAGGAAAAATTAGGTATCTGAAATTAAGGGAATTAGATTTTGGCACATACCTGTCCTTCTTTTTGGTACTTTACACTTCACATTCTGTTACAAGTATTTGTGTACATTTTATATCCTCAACTAGATTAAATGACTTAAAAGCAAAAAACAGACTGTTTTATAATTATATTATCCATTATGTCTAATGTGGCACTTTGCACATAGTAGGTTTTCAATAAATATTGGTTGACTATAGAATTATTGAACAATCACGTAAAAATTACTTAAAATTAACATTAAAAAAGGAAGCTATTTTATTCTTAATCATATTGTAATGAAGACTATTTTAAACTCTTGGCAGTGATGATACACACAAATATTTAAACTATTTATGTGCCTCAACTTGACATAATTTCATGATAACTTGATGGCAATCACATTTAAATATATTAGAATATTTTTGTAATAATGTTATTCTAGAATAGCAACTTTAATAGCTGGGAAAACATGTTAATAATGGCCATTAACCTGAAGGAAACAGGGAACATTAAACTTTTTTTTCAGAAACAAATGTATAAGATTAAACATACCACTGTAATATTTATGAGCAAACCTCAAATTAAAATCTATAAATACAAACTATCAAATGTTTCAGTTAGAGAATAATTTAGACTATATTTTGCAATTTTCCCAGGCACACATGGGTGAATACTGTTTTTAAAAAATTCCTTTTCTCCTCTAGTATCTTTGACTATCACTATTTAAATATCAAAATGAATTCTGCTTGAATGCAAGACCAAGGCAGTTCTGTAGAAGACCTTCTATCAATCAATATGATCTTAAAGTGTACATGAGTAAGTTATTTTCCTTACTTACCTTCAGGACAGCTATGAATGGTACAAAGTTAGCCCTCTGGAGTCCATTTTTATAGAGATCTGAAAGAAACAAATGATATTAACTTTACACTTAGCTTAAATAATAATGTTAGTTTACCTAATTAGTCTGGCAAATAAAACTCTCTGCTCATTTAAAATAAATTTTTAAAAAGATAAAAGAGCAAAATTAAAAAAAAAAAAAAAGAACAACCCAAGGTGATTTCTATTCAAGTATTACACAAAATTCACTATAATTTTGGTAAAAGAAAAAACAGTCACAAAAAGATCAAAAGGCATTCAATGAAATTAGCTTTAAACACAAAGGGTATGGTTGCATATGCCCATAATCCCAGCTGCTGGAAGGTTGAGGCAGGAGGATCACAAATTTGAGGCCACTCTGGGAAATTTATCGAGACCCCATCTCAAAATTAAATTTTAAATAGGGTTGGTGATGTAGCTCAGTGGTAGAGCACTTGCCCAGCATACATGAAGCTAAACCAATACCCAGTAATTCTCCCACCTCCATCACCAAAAATTAGTTTTAAACAGTAATAAGTCATAAATAGAATCTGGAAGTTACCCCTTCTAAAAGTCAAGCTTAATAACCTAATATAAGAAGGTGATATATTTAAAAGTACCTAATAGTACAATACATAAAATTCTATTGGGAAAGGAATCATAGTCTTCTTTTCTCAGTCTATAATATAAATTCTCACTAAAGAATTAAACTTTGTTTATTATGATTAGCCTTTTTAGAAAACACATCAATAGAATTCCTCCTATATTTGTATCAAGGTTACATATTTGACATCAAGGTAAAGAAATGTCACTTTAAACTGTCTAAAAATTAAAACTCTATTCTCAATAAACTATAAACAATTATATCATAAATAGGTAGTATTTACTGGTTTAGAAAGATGCTTTTCAATAAATGTATGTGTAACCATGTATATATATTTACATACCTAAACATACTTGTCATGAACAAATAAGTACAAGGAGGGAACAAATTTTAAGCACTGCATATCTTTTTTTATTTTTATTTTTTGTAATTTTAGATGAATAGCATGCCTTTATCTTATTCATTTATTTTTCTGCTGTGCTAAGGATTGAACCCAGGGCCTCACACATGCTAAGCAAGCACTCTGCCACTGAGCTAAGCCCCAGCCCCTCATATTATTCTTTAAAAAGGAAGACTTCCTAGAAAAAAAAAGTTTAAGAGTCTGAAATTTTCTCGCATAAGCCAATCTATAACATTATTAGATTTTTGAAAAAAGAATATAAAACTAGAACTAGTAGGGGCTGGGAATATAGGACAGTGGTAGAACACTTGCCTAGCATGCTAAAGGCCCTGGGCTCCAACCCCAGCACCCTGTGTGCATGCGTATGCACACATACACACACACACACACAGACTCACCCAAAAGGACCAGCAAAAACTGTTCTCATACTAATAAATACAAATTAGATTAAATTGTATCTCATTCTTTTTAGTATAGCATTATAGAATCTTTTCTGTATTTCCTTATTTGGAGAAAATCTGTTAACTATGATAGATTTCAACTGCCACATTTACTTATGGAAATAAAATATCATTAGGAAATATTTATTCTCTTTAGAAAAATGTTCATCATAACATCATTATAGTGAAGAAAGTATTTGCATAAGCTTTTTGGTTAATTAAGGATTAGAGGCTTCAATTTAGTTACATTTAAAATTTCATTTAGGGATATCATAAAAGATAAATAAGGCTGGTCAGACTGTTAGGATTTCAAAATTCAAAATGAGATCTTTTCTTTCCTTATAATCAATACTTCTAATGAGTAAAATGGGCAAAATGCAGGAAATAGGTTTAAAGCTAAGTATATTCACAGTCTTCCCTAATTATCAAAAGCTTCTCAGAAAGGTACAAAGAAGTATCGCTGTATATTAAGAGTTGACAGCCATGACTGTCAAAAGTGGTAAAAATTTTAAAATAAGGCAATTTTTAAAATATACCCAATGTTTATGATAGCTTAACTCATAACAGTTAAAAACTTCAGTTTTATCTGTGATAGTAAAAAACTGGAAGCACTCCAAATGCCTATCATTAGGCAATAAGAGAAACAAATTGTGGGATATCTATACACAGTATTTGAAATACTACTCAGCAATAAAAAGAAAGGTATACACACAGAAAAATAGGTGAATCTCAAAACAATAATGTAGAATAAAAGAAGCCAGACCAAACAATTGAGTACATATGTGTACTTCCATTTACATAAAACTCTAGAAAAAGCAAACTAATCTATAGTAACATAAAGCAAATTAGTGGTTGCCTGGGAGGAGGAGGACTGGGTTGACAGTAAGAGATGAAAAAAGGGCACAAGGAAACTTTTGGGAGTGATGGAAATGTCTACTATATGATTGTGGTGATGGTTTCACAGATGTATAAGTATGGCAATATTTTTTAAAATATGTGCCATTTGTAGTATATCAAGTATACCTCAATAAGTCCTTTTAAATTTTTATTAAAATATATATATACAACATTATTGAACATCAAAAAACAATACTATAGAATTAAAGCTAAGATACTACAATAATGAAAGTTTGTGTTAAGGTAACTGGTCTTACTTACAGAATACCATCTTTTTTATGACATATAAGGCTCTCTGATGTAGCTTAACACGCAAACACCCTTTAAAATGTTAATGACAATGAGAGATATAAAGGGTCACTCATAATATTCTTGATTAAAAGATTTTCACTTATCAGCAAAGTTAAAGTAGAATAATAATGCTTTAATGTATTAGAGATTTAATTGTTTTAAGGGTTAATTTTTTAAAACTCTGCCTTGGCAAAGACACACAATTTAAAACTTTATACTCTGAAAAGTATTTTCTAAACAGAATTCTAAACAGAAATCATTTGGCCTGAAAACCTTTAGATTTTTTAGGACACTTAAGTAAAAAGGATTGTACTCATTAAATTGAAGAGTTTCTCTGCAATTCAAATAGTATGCTAATTATCAGTGCAATAGATCCATCTTCTGAATTGTTATTTGGCTACCAAAATATTAATAATATTTTAATATTAATAATATTAAAAATATTTTTAATATCAGGGGCTGGGGAGATAGCTCAGTTGGTAGAGTGCTTGCCTCTCAAGCACAAAGCCCTGGGTTCAATCCCCAGCACCGCAAAAAAAAAAAAAAAAAATTTAATATTAGTTGTTTAATAGTATTGTTGTTAGACAAAGATTTTATAATACATTGATATCAACATTTGTCATTATTTACTAAATACTATTTAAAACTTTAGTGGTTCTCGCCTATGATTTTTTAATGCTCTCTGAACAGAGATAAATGAACACTTGGTCATATAAGACAGAGTACTGGAATTATGAGACATTCATTTTGTAGAGAATAGTGTAAGGACCTCTAAATTCTTCACAGTGAATGACTATAATAATACTTACAGATGAAATGCATGCAAAGAGGATTTTTAAAGTAATTACAAGTACATAAATACTTCAGAGATGCACACGGATATGCATATCTTTTCCTTAAAAATCCAATTGTCAAAACCCAGAGGGTGAATAATGCTAATTTATATATGTGCAAACCAGTTTAGAGTAAGAAAAACATGTAAGACAGGTAACTAAAGAGAGTTTTCCTATAAAGTAACATAAAATAATTATATGGTTTTATGAAGTCAATCTGATTTATCCTTCAAGATATTCTTATTTTATTTTAGATTAAAAGAAAAGGGCACCTTTAGATCATTTAAACAGCAACAGCTACTCAGTCTCTTAAAAAAAAAAAAAAACTAAAGATCAAATAATATCACTAAATCTGAAGATAATATAGCTAATTAAATGTTCCTATTTGATAGTAATTATACTTTGATATTCAATTCAATATACAATCATAATTCCTACTATAGTTCTACACGGAAATGAGTGCTGAAGACAAAAGGTAAATTAAAATA
Source organism: Sciurus vulgaris (assembly GCF_902686455.1). Lineage (NCBI taxonomy): Eukaryota > Metazoa > Chordata > Mammalia > Rodentia > Sciuridae > Sciurus > Sciurus vulgaris. The sequence goes on from NC_136467.1 coordinate 56,285,769, forward strand.
GGAACTAGGATTTACAAAGTACCTCCTAGAAGCCAGGCAAGTTGATGGGCACCTCACACAAATCATAATAACCCTATGAAGCAGATATTTTTATCTCTATTTTATAGATAAAGCAACTGATATCCAGCGTTTTGAAGATAACTGGCTGAATTCCCAGCCAGGAATTGATAGACCTAAAATTAGAGCTAAGGACTTTGTTAACACTAAAACTTACAGACTTTTCAGAATCACTGTGACCAGTGGGTTTATGATAGCTGACAGACATAACTAGACCATAAGATATGAGTTTAAAAGGGATGCAATAATAAATGAAGCAGGAAGCTTATCATTTTATCCGCGTGTTTAATGACAGCTTTGCAGAGCTAACATTGAAACTGGACTACACTGGAACACTGAGAAGGTGCCACCAAGCAGAAAGGACATAAAAGTATTCTGGGCAGCAGAATCAGCATGAGTTTGTGACTTCCTCTACCTTTGCTAATATTACACTGCTCAAATTGCCACATTTTTTGTCAAGCCATTCTTCAATCCCCTGTGGTGGACCGACTTTCAGAGTGGTCCTCCATGATCCTTTGTATAAACATTGGACACCAGGAGCATAGGAAAGTTATCCCTCAGAATAGGGAACAAATGTGGTGAACTCCAAAACTACCCCCAGCTTAGAGCCTGTGGAAAGTTTATAGGATACTGTACAGGGACAGTGAACCGAGGCAGAGATGCATGGGCGTTCAGCGGGAGGCGGTGAGAGCTCACAGGGCAGAGGATCAGAGAAAAGAGAACACCCAGTGAGAGCCCTGGGTCCTCAGCTGAGTTCTCATCAGCACATGGGTGGGAGGAACTACCGGAAGCCAAAGAAAGAATTATCTGAAAGTATTTGAGGAAACCATCACTGGAGTTCACAGATGGCTAGAAATAGTGTCATTCCCACCAATCAAACTGCCATAGTTTATGGCACATTTGGTCAAGTATTGAGAAGAATTTGTCTCAGTAGTGAGAAAAATTAGACCTAGACTAAACACTCTCCAGTCCTGCCACACAAAGTTTAAAAGCAATACTCAAAAGAATCAAACTGCTCAGAGAACAAAGCTCAGAGAAATTTATAGGAATAAAAAAATATTCAATAAGACAAAATTCACATGCCTCACATCGAATAAAAAAATTACCAGGCATGTAAAGAAATGGAAAATATGCCCTATAAAGATCCTAATCAATAGAAAAAGATCAAGGAATAACAAAGATAATAAACTTTGAAGACAAGAACATTAAAAGTTATTGCTATATCCCATGTGTTCCAAAAACTGACCATGTTTATTAGACACATGGAAAATATAAAAAAGACACATTATGAACATTCAGAGATGAAAACTAACACATGGGATATGTAGAATGAAAATAAATCAAATTAAACCCTGTAGAAGAAAATTTTCATGAACTTGAAGACACAGCAAAAGAAACTACTCAAAATCAAGCCCAGAAAGAAAAATTTTAAAACAAAGAAAAAAAAATGAACAGAGAATAAGTGAACTATAGGACAATTTTAAGTGGCCTAATATACATGTGTGATTTCAGTCCTCAAAGAGTTTGAAAAGAATAGAAAAAAAAAATTTTGACAAAATATCAAAGTACTTATAAAGTTTAATGAAAATGGTAAACCTACAGATCTAAGTTACTCAATAAACTCCAAACACAAGAGATATGAAGAAACTACAGCAAGGCACATGGATAGTCACATTGCTTCAAACTAGTGATAAAGAAAAATTATAAAAGTAGCCAGAGTCTGGGTGCAGTGGGGGTGCACACCTGTAAACCCAGCTTCTCAGGAAGCAGAGGGAGGAGCCTAAGAGGTAAGGACAGCTTGGTCAATACAGCAAGACCTGTCTCAAAAAAAGAAATAAAATAAAAAATGGGAGCCAGAGGGGAAAAGGCACATACACCCACATAGAGGGGAATAAAGAGAAGAATGATTGCAACTTCATGTTGTGAACAACATAGCTAAGAAGATGGTGTAATAACATGGGAAATGTCTTAGAGATGGCAGGAAAAAGAAATCCTTTCTATCAATCCTACAAATAATCCTACCAATTGAATTCACTTTTACTTACTCAAATAATAATTACTAACCTTCCACTTTAATTACCTGACCATGTTTCAAATGCTACAATGCCTTTTCAGAGTGGTAATGGGAATCTAAGGAAATTATAGGCTCCAAAGGACTCTTTTTTTTTTTTTTTAAAGAAACACAGAAGTGCTAATTTTCTCTTTAAAAAATGCTACATAAAATCTTGATTATAAAATACTATCATCTGTATGTTTATATACTTATTTTCAGTAAGGTCAAACACCAATGATATGGTTTTTCACATAGGAGATTTTTTTCATAATAGAAGTCAGTGGACTTAAATATCATAACTGCAGTCTTCAATAAAAGAGCACAACTTAAGCATTTTTGGGAATCCTTTGTACATGAAGAAGGCCCAAAATAAGCCAGGCAAAATCTGATAGAGGAGACCACAACCTTTTAACTATCTGTTTCATTGTCAAGTGTGAGTGACTGAGGCTCAGATGACAATAACTATGACACTAGAGTCCACTTTGACTCTAAAGGTTGTCTTTGGCATATGAAGTCTGTATCATAGATGGAGTGTTGGTGTGAGTGGTTGACATTCTTCAACTAATTTCTTTAAAGAGTTCATTTAAGTTTATTCTGGGTTTTGTGTTATTCTGTAGGGAAAAAAAAAAAAAAAAAAAAACTTGCATGAATGAGTTGGCACAGTCCTTAGCATCTTTCTCCCTGACTTTTCTTTTGCAAAAATAACACCCTTATTTCCTGCCAACTACAAAATTAGATAGGCCTTTCTGTTAAAGATCTTTTAATCAATTCCTTAATGTTGATATCACTCATGATTAAAGCTGATGCTAACTAGAGAAGTACATTGGTGGTAAGGCAGAAAATCATCCTTGTCCAGCTATAGTCCGGACTAGGAATTTATACAGTTCATTTGGCACTAAACATAAGATGCCCTGTGGCTGAACTGCACATAGGATCAAAACTGTCTTCCACAAAACTCCTGTAATACCTTTCTGTAGGAAACAAACTTCAGCACCATGGCCTAGAAGTCAAGGACACAAGCCTACTGCTGAGGAGAAAAAAGCTGAGCCTTGCACAAGCCTTCCCTTGTGCAAGTCCTGGTGCAGAGCATACAGAGGGAATAGCTGCCGATTTATCTCTACTGACCAATGCCTGCCCACACAGGGCTATCTCTACATCGGAGACCACACTGTGGCTTCATCATCACATTTCCTCCACTACTTTGGAAGTCAGCCAAGACACTTGACCTCCTTATTACTTAAGAATTCATCTTCACTGTGAGAGACAAGTCCAGCTTTTCCTGAAATCTATTTAATCTGAAATTAATAAACCCATGTCAGCCTTTCCATGGCGTGTCTTTTTGCATTCAAATACATTTAATCTACATCTTTGTGTTTAAAGTATATTTCTTGTTATTTTTAAATACATTTGAAAATGTTTATCTTTTTATTGGAATGTTTAATTCATAACAATAAATAGATTGGTGTTTTATTCTATTACATATTTTCTATTTGTCCTCTGTTCTTTTTTCTTTTCCTGCCCTTCCCCCTTTTAAATTATTTGAATATATTTTAAAATTCCTTTTTAATTTAATCTATCAGACTTCATTTTAGTTGTCCTATGATTGCAACATACCCCCTTAACTTTTAGATTTGCGGGTGTGTTTGTGTTATATGTGCTGTGTATTGCTGGGGATTGAACTCAAGGCCACACACATACAAGGCAAATGCTCTACTACTGAGCTACACACTCAACCCACACATCCTTAACTTTTTGTACTTTACTTGGAATTAATATATCCCTTCAAAGAAATGTAGAAACCATGCATCCACGTAGATCCATTCCAACTTCCCTTTTATGCCATTGGTGTCATATGTCTCATACCCACATACATTATAAACTCTACAAAACAATGTGTTAATTTTATGTAAAATAATTAGAAAAACTATTGTAAACTTATGTAAAACAATTGGAAAAACCCGATCACTGCCCATTCTCTTTTTTTTTTTTAATTTTTTTAGTTGTAGATGGACACAGTACCTTCATTTTATTTATTTATTTATTTTCTTCATGGTGCTGAGGATGGAACCCAGTGCCTCACACATGCTAGGCAAGTGCTTTACCACTGAGCCACAGCCCCAGCCCCCCATTGCTACTAGTTGATGCTCTTTTCTTCTTCAGGACCCAGGGTGCAATCCAATATTATTTCCCTTCCACCTGGAAAACTTGGTATGGAATCTCTTGTAGCATATGTCTGGTGGTGATATTCTCTTAGTTTTCTTTTACTAAAGCATGTTTTGTTTTCATTCTTGAAAGAAATTTTTGTTGGATACACAGTTCTAAGTTGAGAGTCTTCTCCTCTACATTTTAAAGATGCTGTTCCACTGGCTTTCACTCCCACAGTTTCTAGTGGAAGTCATGAGCTCCTAATCATTGTTCTCCCATATTTAATGTGTTATTTTTTTCCTCTGGCTGTCATCTAGATTTTCTTTGTCTTAGGTTTGTAGCAATTTGACTATCCTAGGAAGAGTTTTCTATTTATTCTACTTGAAGTTCCAAAGTTAATTGAATTTATAAATTTATGTCTCCCCTCAGATTTAAAAGTTTCAGTCATTGTTTCTTCCAAAGCTTCTTCTGCCCATTGTCTTTCTCCTCACCTTCTGGGATTTCAATTAGAAATATATTAGAAATATAGTTCTACAAATTCCTAAGGCTCTATTTCTTTTCTTCTGTCATTTCCTCTCTGTTCTTCGCACTGAATAATTTCAAAATCTCTCTTTCCTCTGCTATCTCCATTATGCATTGAACCTATCAAGTGAATTCTTATTCAAGATATTTCTTTCTTAGCTCTAAAATTTAAATGTTACTTTTAAAAATGGCTTTATTTCTCTGCTGAGATTTCCTGTCCTTTCATTTGTTATGAACATATTTCCTTTCCTCATTTCCCTAGCAATTATACTTACAATGCTGCTTTAAAATCCTTGTCTCCAAATCTAGGTCACAAGGGGGCTGGTTTCTGTTCATTGCTCTCTTGAGTTACATTTTCCTCATTCATTGATTTTTAGATTGTATGCTGGACCTTGTGAATGTTATGCTGTAGATTTCATTTTATTTGCTAAAGAGTGTTGATATTTTTGCTTTAGGAAAGTTGAATTCATAGTTTGAACTCTTCTCTTGGGCAATATCTCAAATGTGAGTTCCAGACCCTTACCCTCAGTAGAGCCATTTGTAGTCTACCCTGCACCTGCATGGTTCAGAGATCAAAGATTTGGAACAGGGTTTAAACACAGAACTTGGGGCTATTCCAATCTAGTTCTCTCTGAAACTCACCCCTCAATTCCCAGCAGTAGTACTTGCCTCAAACTCTGTTATCTGATTCTTTAGGCCAGAAAGACTATGAGTTTTCTGTCAGAAATTCAATGAACTTCAGCAACACCAATGTTACCCTGTCCTAAGGTTAATAATCATAATCTCTCCATATCGGGCCCTCTTTTGAGTTTTATCTCTCTTCAAGAATTTGCTTATTTTTATCACTCTCTCTAATCCTCAGATAGTTAGATTGAGTTTTCTACTCAGAATTTAGTATTGTTTGCGGGAAGGTGTAATGGTTAATTTAAATTGTCAACTTGATTGGATTAAGAGATGCCGATGATTAAGAGGTTTCTGGGTGTATCAATGAGGGCATGTCTAGGAACGACTGGAATGTGGGATAGTGAACTGAAGTGGAGACCCTCCCTAAACATGGGTAGCACCGCCCAATAGGATGGAATAAAAGTTGGAAGAACAAGGAAGAAGAAGCAGCTGCAAGCTGACTCTTCTTGGAGGAGTTGATTGCTGCTTCAATCACCTAGGATTTCAGACTCTTACTTCTTTACTCTTCCAAAGCAGACTCTGTTAGTGATTCTACAGGAAGTTTCCAGAAGCCTTGGTCTCGAACTAGGGTAGCACTGTTGATCTTTCTTGTTCTGGAGCTTCTGCGTCTTGGACTGTGTAGCTGCTGGTTCTTCCAGCTCTCCAGCTGCAGATGGTCACTGTGGACTATCCAGCTTCTGATCTTGTAAGCCAATCTAATAAATTCCCTTTTAAATTCATATTTCCTGTTGATTCTGTTCCTCTAGAGAACCCTGACTAATACAGAAGGTCATTTGGATAGAAGCTAACTTAGCTATATCAGAAGAGGTTTCTCTTCCTTTCTTTCTTTTTCTTTTTCTCTTTTTCTCCCCTCTTTCCTTCCTTCCTTTCATCCCTCCTTCCCTCCTTCCTTCCTTACTTCCTCCCTTCCTTCCTGTGCTGGGGATTAAACCCAGGGTCTTGCACGTGCTAGGCAAGTACTCTACCTCTGAGCCATATTCCCAGGCCCAAAATTTTAAGTTTTTAACAGAGGAATTTAACCCACCATCATTAAAATGTCTGATCTTGTTTCATGCATTTTGTTCAGACTTTCTGGCTGTTTTCTAGTTTTTGATCTAAAAATATTTTTCCTTTGATCTTTCTTCTTGTCTAGTAATTTAGAAAGTAAAAGGCATATTTTAAATTGTAAAATACTTGATCGCATATGCCCCTAGTTATCAGAGCCACAGAGGATGACATTATCACCCAGTATCTATAAACTAAGTACAAAATTATGATTTATGCCCAATTTAGCTCAGTATGATAACACATGCCTATAACCCTAATGACTCAACATAGCAAAACCTGGTCTCAAAATAAAAAATAAAAAGGCCTGGGGATGTAGCTTAGTGGTAAAATACTTCTGAGTTCATTCAATCCCCACTACCAAAAAAAAAAAAATATATATATATATATATATACATATGGAGGATCCAAGATGGTGACCCAGAGGGAGGATGCACACTTTGTCGCTCCATAACTTGGGTTTCACGCAGGTGATATCTGTTTCTTGGTGTGATAAGCTTTGCTGCTTATCCATCCCCTGCTGTTTACCCCATTTGTCTACTGTGATCACCTGCAGTCTGCTAGCATATCGACTATTTTTTGAGTGCAGATTGCTCACTGACTGGTGCCTATCATCCGCCATTTGCCTTCCTCTTGCTTGCCCATCACCCACCGCCTGAGGTTCACCTGCTGATCTTCCACTGGTAGCCAGCAGACTGACCACAGACCGCCAGTGGATCACCAGCTGCCTGCTGTTGCCTGGAAGCTCACTGTCACAGTTTCTGCAGGTTTGGTTACATGTGGCTGCAGCCATTTTGAGATAACAGCCAGAACCTATAGGACCCCCAGCCAAACTGACTGAGCCCCATCTCCAGGACCTCTCAACCTGACCAACCACACCCCACCTCTAGGACCCCCGGCTGGCCATGCCCACATCCCAAGCTGCAGCACCCCATCTGCCAACACATTTGGAAGCCAGATTGGCCATCTTCGATTATCCTGGAAGCAGCAGCTCCCATCTTTAGGTGGGGCAAATCCCATCCCAAAATGCCTGCTGGAGACTGAAAGCTCATTGTCAGGTACCTCTCATGCATCAGGCTACTGAAGACTGGGAGGTTTCAATAGTATATGACTGCAATAGTGGAGATTTTTTTTTCCTCCTTTTTGAAAATTTTTAAGTTTTTATTTCTTTACTTTTTTCACTCTATTTTCCTTTTGTCTACCTGTTTCCTCAGAGTCTCTTTCTCCCTTTTCTCATGGTAACAACCAACTTCTTTTGATTATACTTTCACTCTCTCTACGATCTGGAACTTCTATAAACTCTTTTCTTATCCCATTAACAGCTACATCCTATACCACTCCCCATCCTCTTTGTCTTCCATTAGAAACTGCAGACCTTATTGCATATCTATTTGTTATACTGTAGATAATAATTGAACTCATTCTGTTTATTATAACAATATTGCTAACGTCTTCATAGGGGCTATCTGGTTTAGGGCTGTGTATTGTTTGTACTGGGTGCTGCTAATATTGATCTCCCCGTTAAAGAAGAGGTTTTGGAAACCTATAGGGTCACTATAAGCCTATGGGGAGAAACTGCAATACCCCAGATCTGCACTGCTAGAGGGGAAGATACATGAACAACATGAAAAAACAAGAGAAGAAAATGATCCAAACAAACCTAGATTCTATATTCATAGAATTCAGTGGCAGAATGGTACAAAAATGTCAAAAAAGGAGTTCAAAAAATATATATGTGTGTGTATGTGTGTGTGTGTGTGTATGTATACATGTTTATTTATATTCAATTCATTTTTTGGTTAATTTCTTCTCATTTCAAACATTTCTATAAATTTACATTAAGTTTCTATTCTTCAAGGGGATTTATTTACCTTTTCACTATTGTACTCCCATATTCTGCAAAAGTTCTTTAAGTTAGTTTTCCTACATCATTGATTTCACTTCCTCTAGTTTTAATTGTGTAGTTTAGTGCTTAGAATACTGACTTAACTGATTTAATTAATTTAATCTCTTATTTTATTTAGCTTTTTAAAAAAAATTTCTGATGATCTTCAGAAATTTCGGCTCAATCTGTTGTCTTCTTTCATCTTAGATCTTCTGTAGCACAAAGTCTGTTTTCCTGATTTTTAAAGAACACAAAACAGAAATTTCCTAAGACATACTTCTCTTTGTTTTGGCAGCTCATGTATTAAAAGGATGTTGTTCTTCCACTTTTTTTTTTTTTAACATTTATTTATTTATATACATATTTTTAGATGTTAATGGACCTTTATTTTATTCATTTATTATTTTTATGTGGTGCCGAGAATTGAACCCAGTGTCTCATACATTCTAGGCAAGTGCTCTACCACTAAGCCACAACCCAAGGTCCCCACTTTTTAATAATTATATTTAGTGTTGCAATATCTTTTTTTTTTCCCCATGTTAGACTATTTTCTGTTCATACAATCGTGAAAAAGTAATGCTGTCTAGTCTTGGTACATTTCTGCAAGCAAGATATGTGGCTTTATTTGGTTCTCCTCACTATCTACCTGGTTGTTCTTGTCATGTCTTAGTCTTTAACTTAGTTCAGTGTTTAAAAAGGATAAGTATAGGGGCTGGGGAGATAGCTCAGTCGGTAGCGTGCTTGCCTTGTAAGCACAAGGCCCTGCGTTCGATCCCCAGCACCCAAAAAAAAAAAAAAAAAAAAAAAAAAAAAAAAAAACTAAAGGTTAAGTATAAGCCTTAACTTGTTCATAACTCCAGTAGAAATGCCTCCATAGCTTCCCTGATAGGTATGATTCTTAACTTTTTTTTTTTTTTTTTGGTACTGAGGATCGAACTCAGGGCCTTGTGCTTGCAAGGCAAGCACTCTACCAGCTGAGCTATCACCCCAGCCAACTTTTGAACTTTTGAACCCAGGTATTTGGTATCATATTAAGAAACTACCCACCTACTTAATGTTTTATAAAATAATTCTATCAAGAAAAGTGTTAGATTTTGCCAAATGCTTCTTCAGCCTTTATGATGGTAACCATTGGATTTTTGCCTTTCTAAGCAGTGAAATGAGAAATTACACTACTGTATATGTGTGTGTATGTGTGTTTGCATACACATTCACGCACATGCGCTCATGAGTTAGCCAACTTTTTGGTGATATCTAGTCTTTCACTTGTTATGGATATGTTGGCCTAAATATAAATAACATAGTGTTACTGCCTGGTATTTTAAGGAAAACAAAAGTATTCTTGACATTCTAATGCTACCTAATGCATTTTCATTATAAAACAGTAAATAAAATCCAGAAATTCCAGACTTCACTGTTGTCACAGTTCTAGGTTTAGTCAACAAGTGACCTTTTTTTAGCACCTGTGTTATATACTGCCAATGAAGCATAATCATTTCAATTTACATAGTCTATTTTCCCATAAAACTGCATTCCTATTTTTTAATTATCTTTCCAGTTTAATTATTAATTGTTTCAAAATTGTTAATTAATTTAATCACTAGTCTGTTAATTTGTTGTCCATGTCTCCATTTGATTAAACCTTAATGTTTTATTTTTTCAACAGCAGTTTCATAAAATTAACATAAGTTTATTTTGTTACATAAAAAGTGAATATTGTATATGTGAAATTTTAAGTTGTGAATTTTTGTTTCTAGCTTTTCTAATGACCTGATTCTATTATCTCTGAAAAGTGGGCATTCAAGTATTTACCTAAATGACAAAAAAATAATTTTTTTTTTCAGTACCAGGGATTGAACTCAGGGGTCCTCAACCACTGAGTCACATCCCCAGACCTAGTTTGTATTTTATTTAGAAACAGTCTCACTGAGTTGCTTAGCGCCTCACCATTACTGAGGCTGGCTTCAAACTTGCAATCTTCCTGCCTCAGTCTCCCAAGTTGATGGGATTACAGGTGTGCACCACTGCACCCAACTTTAAATTACAAAATTCACAAAGGAATAATTTACTTGAGGTTTTATAAAAATGAGAAAATAAACTCTCTCTGTATATATTTTACCTGAATCCTTTCTAATAATTACCCATTCCTATGAATCTGATCCAAGATCCTTTCTGCCTCAAGAGCCTTAACCAGAATTTCCATAAAATATAAGATAATACCACTACAAGAGACTAGCAGTGTTGTTTAAAGTATACTAAACATATTTTGAACTCTAAAGAAAGTAAGGAAGATCCTTAGAAACCATAAAACTAGTAAGATAAAACCAAAACAATAATCATAAGCTGATACTTTGGAGTTTTATCAGCTGCTTCCTCTTACTCTCCAGCCGTACTGGCTACCTTTTCAGCTCCTCCAAAAGACCACCCTCTTTCTCTGGTCATTCAGCTTTGCCTCACCTCTCTGCCAGGAAGTTTCTTTCTCCATTTGTTATAGCAGTCTAAAGACAAATTGTATTTTGGGGGCTGCGGGAGTACTAGAGATTGAAACTAAGGGTGCTTTATCACAGAGCTACATCCCTAGTCCTTTTTATCTTGAGACAGGGTCTTGCTAAGTTGCTGAAGCTAGCCTCGAATTTGTGATTCTCCTGACTCAGGCACCCAAGTTGCTGGGATTACAGGCATGTACCACCATGCCCAGCAAGTTTTATTTATTTATTTATTTTTGGTACTGGGGATTGAACAAAGGGGCACTCAAACCACTGAGTCACATCTCCAGCCCTATTTTGAATTTTTATTTAGAGACAGGGTCTCACTGAGTTGCTTAATGTCTCTCCATTGCTAAGACCGGCCTTGAACTTTGAACTTACAATCCTCCTGCCTCACCCTCTGGAGTTGCTGAGATTTTACAGGCATGAGCCACCACACCCCACTCAAGTTCTGTTTCTTATAAAACAAAACTATCTGGTGTCCAGAATCAAAAGCTATGACCCTAAGAAAAAATTAGAGGCCCTTTTTTTTTTTTTTTTTTTTTTTTTAAGTAAAAGGATTGAATTCAGGGCCACTTAACCACTTAGCTACATCCCCAGTCATTTTTTATATTTTCTTTTGAGACAGGGTCTCACTGAGTTGCATAGGGCCTCACTAAGTTGCTGAAGCTGGGTTTGAACTTGCAATCATCCTACCTCAGTCTCCCCAGCCACTGGAAATACAGGCATGTGCTGCTTGTGCCCAGCTGGATACATTTTTGACAGCTGGAAAAGAGGACAATCTTAAACTGGGACAGTGTGGACAAATATCAGTGATAATCAGCAAGGAGAAAAGATAAGGTACAATGTGTTAAAAGAGTTACAAAACTGGGTTCTGTTTTGCCACTCACTATCCATGTGATTTTTTAAAAAAATTTACATAGAATAAAATTAACTTTTTTCTCTCCTGCCACTCCTTTGTAGTCAAACACCTGCCCCTGCCCTAGTCCCTGGCAGTCTGTGATCACTGATCCAATATTCACCCAATCATTTCTCCTTTTCTTGATATCCATACTCTCTCTGAGTCTTTTTCTTCACCCATTAAATTGTACACACGCGCACACACACACACACACACACACATGATTTCATGGGTGAAGAAAAATGTATACATACACACATAAATATGCAATCTTCTTTACATTAAAATACTAAGCTACATAAGATGATCGTCTGCTGTGGCTAATTAACATGGTATATAACAAGCATCCCCTTTCTATGGTTTATTTAGAAAAGGCTTTCTCTAAGTTGACTAATGTCCAACTTTAGAGATTCTACATCTTGAACTTTTCAGTCTTCCCCAGAAGATAGCTCCAGCTAGATTCCTGCCCACTACCAGTAACTGTTTACTCCTACCAGAACCTTTGTTGTCTCCTAGACTGGTAACTTTGTTCAGTCCTACAAAATTATAAGCTCCAAAACGTTCCTTAACATCTCTTTGTGACTGTCCTTCCTTAGTTTACCACATTGCAATACTAAGCAGTTAAGCGCAATTTCCTTTCAGAAATCTTCGCTAGAGGGCTTCCAAGACTATTCTAGCACCTTGCCATTTAGGAGCATAGCTTTTTCACTCAATGTCTAAAGGTAACACCAATGACACTGTTAAATCAACATGTTAGGAAGAAGAGAGGCAGCCCTCACTCTCATCCAAATAGATCCTCTAATGTTAGGAAGCTCACTGCCCTGGCCCACAGGAGTTTAACATCACAAGCATGCTGTAAATAACATCAGAAGAAAAATAAATCAACTACACCTAGAACGAGAGAGACCTTGTCTAAGCAGCTTACACAGTCAGATCTTGATACGGTGGTCATTGGTGTGGCACAACTCTTTTCTTAAACTCACACTATATGTGGATCTTTTGTTGTTCACCAATGAATTCCATGTTACCAAATCCAAAGGTCAATTCTCAACCTCATTTTAACCTTGCAGCAGCATTTAACAGAGATGATCACCCATCCTTTTTGTGCTACTTTTCTTTTCCTCACTTGATATACTCTTGGTTCTCCTCCTCCATTACCAATTCCACTCTCCAATCTCCTTTAGGGCTGATGACTCCCAAATTTATATTTCTGGTATAAACCATTCCAACAAAACCCAAACTCTCACAGGCATCTGCCTCATTATCATAGAAATCCCTTCCATCATCCTACCCAAACTTGTTTTTCTTGTACTTGTCCCCATCTCAGTAAATGTCAACTTCATCCTTCCAATTGAGCAGCCCAAAAGCTTTAATTCTTTTTTAAAAAAATTGTTCTTTTTAGATATACGTGACAGTACAACATATTTTGACATATTACACATACATGGAGTATAACTTATTCTAATTAGGATCGCATTCTTGTGGTTTTACATGATGTAAAGTTTCACTGGTCATGTATTCATATATGAGCATAGGAAAGTTATGTCTCGTTCATTCTACTGTCTTTCCTATTCCCATCCCCCTCCCTTCCCTTCATTCCCCTTTATCTAATCCAATGAACTTCTATTCTTACCCTCCCTACCCTCCCTTGTTGTGGGTTTGTATCCACATGTCAGAGAGAATATTCAGCCTTTGGTTTTGTAAGACTGGCTTTTTTTTTATTAATTCTTGATTACTCTTTTTTTTTTTTTTTTCATTGCCTACATCCATTCCATCAGTAAATCCTGTTGACTTTACCTATAAAATATACTCAGAATCTGACCATTTTTCACTACTTCCCTGCTCCATCATCTCCCCTGAGGACTGTTGCAATAGTCTTTTTTTTTTTTTCAATCTTGGGATTTTATTTTCTATAGTTCTAGACATCTCATTTCCAACAGATATTTTGAATGCATCACATGTACAAATAGCAAGAATGAGGGGGTAAGTAGAAATAAAGAACAAATTGAGAAAGTGTTGATGGAACAAGGGTAGAAAGGGAGGGGAAATGCTTTTAGGGTATGGGAGGAAGCAGGGAGGTAGCAAGGTGAGGTTGGGAACCTGTCCCACTTTGTTTTGTGTCTCTGGACACACATCCTGGTCTGGCACATAAGAACAGAGAAAGCCATCCTGGTGAACGAGGGGAAGAAGGGCTTTACTGACCTCTTGGTGGAGATCTGAGTCTCAGGATGAAGGTAGGAGGAGACCATGAGGGCATGCAATGGTCTTAAATGGTCTCCTTACTTTCAACCTTGAGACCTCATCTCCATAGTCTATTCTCCTCATTGTAACCAGAAAGATCCTTTTAAAACATGCATTATTCTAAGATTATTTACTGAGATCTAGCTACATATGAAATACTGTTATAAGTGCTTAGAGTACCTCCAAATGAAGAGATAAAAATTGCTGTCCTCATAAAGTTTATGTATTCTGGAAGGGGACAGGCAATAAACCAAAAATACAATAATAAGTAAATTATAAAATGGGTCCCTAAATGCTACAGGAAAACTACATGGCCAGGTAAGAAGAAGCAGTGTCAGGAAAAAAGAACTTATAGATTCAAATAGGGAGAGAAGTCCAAACAGCACTGGCAAAGTAAATTTTGAGCAAAATATGAAGGGGTAAGGATAGCCCTGCTGATATCTGGGGGAAGAACATTCCAGGCAGAAGGATATTAACACTAAGTCTCTCATACAATATTAGTTTTTATTCCTTAGACCTTTAACACCACATGATAAGATTTTTAAGCTTGTTTTTGTCTGATTATTACATATATTTTAATTCTTGAATATTTTCCTTATAAGGCACAAGTGCTTTTTTAGAAATAATAAATTGGGCTGGGGATACAGCTCAGTGGTAGAGCACTTGCCTAGAATGCACAAGGCTCCAGGTTTGAGGCCCAGCACTGCACACTCACAAGAAAAACAGTACACATAGAAATGAAGTATTAAAAACTACTCATACAATTGAACCTCACCTTTTTCTAAAATTAACTTAGGATTTTCAACTTTCATTTCACTGAGTTTCTTTTATGGTCCATAAAAAACAGTTAAAAAGATTTGTATTTTCTATATGTATATATGACATATCTAATTAGAAAAAAACAAGTGTATCCAACAAGGGAGGTCAGCCAGATTTAGCTTGCTTAGAATACAAACATTTTCCAAGTACAAATACAGACTGATTTTTTTAGAGTAAGCCAGTTATAAAACTAATGATAAGCAATGTCACCAAATTTATTAACAAAGTAAAATTAGTACAAAATTATGGATTTTTAAAAGCTTGTTAGTTTCCACCTAATTGGATGAGACCAGCACAATGTTTGTTTTTACCTTCCGGTGGTCTGTTAGATGTTGCCACAACGACGACCCCGTTTTTGAACAGATTTTCAAAAAGCTGTTTCAAAATCATGGCATCAGCAATGTCAGTGACCTATGGACAACAACACATTTGTTTTATTTTAATTTCACTTCTGCTCTAACAAATTTGCTAATGGTTCATCTTTTCTTTTTTAAGATGGTAGTGAATTCCAAGAAAAATATTCTAATTATCATGATAAAGAGTAGATAATTAAAAGCACGAAAGATTGTATAACAGTCTTTTAAACTTGACTCTTCCTTTTTTGCAAGCCTATCATTTCAACACAAATTATCAAATGGTTCTATGTTAACTTCTTTTATAGAACTACAGGTGGGAAGCATAGATAATTGTCCTAAACATTTAGGAAGTCTAATTAATTAGAACAAGACCAACTCCCGCCTCCTGCTGCCATCCCCCCCCTTCCCCCACCCCCGGCCAAAAAGGAGAGAAAGAGTGAAAAAAGAGAAAAATAATAATAAAATACACAAGCTGTGATTTCTAATACCTTTCTGGCAAAGGTCCCTAGAAAGGTGACTTTAAATGGTTATGGGACTTTAGAAATAAGGACAAGTAGCCAGTGAGACATAATCAGCTGCTGTTGAAAATAGAATGATATGACATAGATACTATTGTGCAATTGTTGCACAAAACAATTCAACAGATGGTCCATCACAAAAATAAGCAATTTCATTGTTCTTTTTAAGTGCCTTCTATTACTGTCCATGAATAATCAAAAGGCACTGCAGTCACTTCCAGCACAGCCAGCCTCTGCTAACCTTCGCAAACACAAATATTCCTTCTACCGAGAGAGAGGGAAAAAAAAAAGCCCTTTCAAGAATGGTTAATACAGTGCTTTATGATTCCTGACAAATCTAGAAATGCATAATGCAGATAAAATTATCCCATCTAAGCTAAGTTACAAAGAAATATAACTATTAATCTTTTCTAAAATTATTTTTTAAATTCCCAATTAAAAAGTAAGCTAATGACAACTTTTTTTAAAAAGTTTTTAAAATTCACAGACATACAACAATTAAGAAGGAAAGATGAATTAAAAGCTTAATGTAGAAGGCTGATATTAATCATTGCAACTTCCCCTAAGCACATAACCTGTGTTTTAGGTCCTCAGTGTAAAAATGTTTTGATCTTTCTTTAATAGCACATTTTGAGTAGTCTCAAAAAAACTTGCTTTATATATACTCACTAAACATATCACAGTACTATTTTTAAACCCTGTTAGGGGTCATAGAAACTAGTGGAATTCTTTCAATTTGATCAAAATACTAAAAGTTACTAACTACACAGTTGTAACACAACTAGTATCCACCTGGGTTGCACAGATCTAAATTACTTTTCTCCTTATAATTGATAATTTATTCAAAATTTCAGTGATTTCTTTCCCACCTGAACTAAACCAAACAAAACCATGAATGTGGGATGTGCAAAATTTTTTTTCTGTCTCAGGCTGGATTGTGAGAACATATTAACTAAGACTACTTAAGTTTTCTTAAATTTAAAAGACTTTAGGAACTTCAAAAAAGTGACTTAAATGAAAAGAAAAGTGGGCCTGATATTATTTAATTTGGAGCTTAGGATCACTGTCAAATTTTGCTTCTGCAAAAACACAGAGAAGGTCCTTTTCAAATGCTTAAACACCAGTGGCATTGCTGATGAGAGGACAGAACAGGCTTGCAAATTTTAGTAGCAACTGCACTTTTAAAATTGGATTCCCAGTACACTCACTTTAAAAAAAAAAGAAATCAACTGATGGTTACTCAATTTTAGAGAATAAAAACAGTCATTTGACTATACTGTTAATGTTTTAGAAAAAATTTTAAAAGAGCTTTTGTGCCCCAAGGTTCAGAAAAAATGAAGAGACTTTTAGCTTATAACACAGTGCAAAGGTTTAAGTTGAAATTTGAAAAAAGCAAATAGTAAAAAGCTGTAATCAAGTTCTACTTTGTTGTTTTTATATTGCTGGATGTCCTTGCCCTGTCTGAGTAAATAAACTTGGAGAAGCTATGACTAATTAATAAAGCAGGAGTCACTTGGTGTAGCTGGGTGCCAATGTATACTCTTTTGATCTTGTCCCCGCACTTGTTCAGCTTTGCTGGGGAACAGTAATTTTACAGTATAAGTGAACAGAAGACAATTGGCCCCACATTCTTGGAGAACTGGCGTTTCCAGCACCCAGCATTTCATTACCACCAGGAACAAAAGAGAAGGCTACAGATTACCAATAAGGGTAGTCTGCTAATAGAGAGTGGAGACATTTCATTAGCATTAAAGAGAAGAGATTTTTTTATGACCTAGAGTTGCTTTCCATTATGACTCACTTAAGTAAAAAAGAAAAAAAAAAAAAAAAAAAAAAACCCTAATGCTTAATTTACATGTGTAAGTGCTTGAGTCTCAGTCATCCGCTGATTGGTACAGTGCCATGTAATGAGTGACAAACATAAGCATGCATTATCAGTAATTAGTATTAGCACAAAAATAAGCACTATTTTTTATTAGCAGTTTTTAATAGCTTTCCTGCTTTATAAAATACTTAAAGCTATTTTTTAAATGATATTGATAGCTTATAGAGGAGAATTTTGCATGATATTCTGCTCATCAGAATTTTTTTGGGCCATATTAGTAAAACATCTATTCAGTGTCCCTAAAAAGAAACACAATATTTAAAAAAAAAAAATCAGTTTCCCTCAATATTCTGATACCTTCAAAATCATAAATAGATTAACAAGTAACATAAATATTCAAAAAGGACATAATAAAGATCCTAAAGAAAACTTTGAGGACAAGTGAATATTTTATTTCTACAACTAAAACACATAAAAAACAACCTCTCCAGACACATTTCTCAACCAAAGAATTGTGCCTGTCATACCACAGGCAAAACTGAAATACCACATTTAGAAAAGATGACCAAGCTAATGAAGAATACATTCTGCAAGTGTAATCCAACCACTAACAAAACATGATCTTAAAAATTCCTTAAATTCAAGAACAGAATAAAATAAAGTATATCCTTGTTTTTAAGGAGCAGTAATTTGCATTCATCTCCCCAGTAAAATAAGTATTATATTAAATTAACCCACATAAGGCCAATAATAATTAGCTAAAAATCAAGGCCACCAATGATTCAATTTAAATGTAAAATGGTGATTATAGACATACTGTTACCCAGAATAAAGTACCTCAGTCAGCAAGTATTGTACTAGGTTTAATAGGCTTAAGGACAATTTTTAGATTCTGTCATTAAAATATCTACCAAAACCCTACCCAGTCTATATATTTAAGAACATAATGTAAGACTTTGTATACCAAGGAAAACATATAACTATTACTAGTAAGAGCACTAATACTGGATTTAAACTGTTAGTTACCAGCTGTGGTGACCATGGTCAAGTTAACCTACCTTACAAAATTGTAATGAAACACACATTAAACTTTCAAGAAAATATTAACTATTACCTATTATTATTACCTATGTATCGTATGTATGCTGATGTAACTTTTATATTAATTATATCCAGTTGTATAGAATGTTAGCTATAATGAAATAATATATAGCACAGAACAATAGTTAAGAACATAGAAAGCACTCGGTAAACAGTAGCAGATATTATAGAATACACACAAAAGGGGTTGGAGGTATAGCTCAATAGTGGAGCACTTGCCTGGCATTCATGAGGTCCTGAGTTCAATCTCCAGCACCATACACATTAAAAAATAAATAAATAAAAAGAATATACACAATAGATGAAATGTAAGCATTCCAATAAATAAATGGGAAATGCCTCAAACAGGTCATAAAAGATTAATTTAACTAGTAAGTAAACTACATAAATTAATATAAACTAAAACAATGAATTATCATTTTTCATTTATGTTAGATAAAAATGTTCAGATAATTCCAGAAGGTTGACAGGAAAAATGTGGATTGAATTTGTAGCATATCTTGGGTTCTATAAATGCTGGTTTTGTTTGACAAATGCTGTTATATGCAAGGAGAATGGGACTTAATAGGAGAACTAATTCATTTAGTCCTGGGATTCATTTATTAGAATTTATTCATTCATTCACAGGTACTATTCTAGACACTTAACATACATCAATTAACAATAATAAAGAGCTGGAGGTTTCAAGATGGCGGCCTAGAGGGTGGCTGCATTTCATGTTGCTCCGGGACTCAGGATTCAAAAGAGGAGATATTGAGACGCTTGGGACCAACTCAAAGCAGCCAGGTGACTCTCACCCCCTGGGGAGGCATCCCGGATGGGACGGTGGTCCCGGAACGCAGGAAACTTTGTGAAGTAGAGCTGCCGGCGAGACGCCCCTCCCCCCGCTGGAGCAGTGAACTCGGACAACTGGGAGCCCCGTAAAGTAGGCCGCTCGGCACAGCGCTGGCACTCGGAGCAGCCACTGGGGCTCCGGCGGCTGCCCAGGGGAAGAGTGGCGAGGAGAGCTGTGTGGACTCAGGACACCGGGGCCTGCCCTGAGGAGGAGGAGGAGGAGCGTGGCCACTTGGATTCGGAGTGACTGCACCAGAGCTACAGGCGGTTGCCAGAGGAGAAGCCGCGCGGAGAGCAGTTTGGACTCAGAATGACGCTTCTGAACCCCGGGGCCTGCCCTGAGGACAACGAGGAGGAAGAGGAGCGCGGCCGCTTGGATTCGGGGTGACTACACCAGAGCTACAGGCGGTTGCCAGAGAAGGGGCTGCGTGGCGAGCTGTTTGGACTCAGACCACTTCTGAACCCCGGGGCCTGCCCGGAGGAGTAGGAGGAGGAGGAGGAGGAGGAGTGCGGCGGGTCCAGTGGACTCGCAGTGGCTGCATTAGCGCTCCAGGCGGCTGCTCAGAGGAGAAGGCAAGTGCTGAGTTGTTTGGAATTAAAGTGACAGCTCCTGAACACAGGGGGGCTGCCTGGAGGAGAAGCGTGGTGGGACGCTTGGTCTTGAGTGGCCGCACCAGAGCTCCGGGCGGTTGCCCAGAGGACCCGTGCTGCGGGTCACGTGGACTCAGAGCCACTCAGAGCGACCGCTCCTGAACACCCCGGGGGTTATCTGGAGAAGGAGGAGGAACGGGGAGGGTCACTTCGACTCGGAGTGATTGATTGCCCAGGGCTACGGGTGGTTGGTGGAGGTGGAGGCACGCAGTGAGTTTCTTGGACTCCTAGTGACCCCACCGGAATACTGGGCGGCTGTCCGGAGGAAGAGGCGTGTGGCGGGTCTCTGGGATTCAGAGCGATTGTACAGGGCCCCAGGTGGCTGCTCAGAGGAGGGGCCGCATAGCCAGGCTATTAGGCGCAGAGCAGGGTCCCAGGATCTAGGAGGCTTCTTGGTGGAAGAGCCGCACAGAGACAGGCTTAGGGCGGAGCGAAGGTTCCAGGCCTGCAGGCACATTCTCTGAGGAAGGGCAGCCTAAGGAGAGTCATCTGCAAAGGGTGAGGCTCCCAGGCCCAGGAGGTAGGGCCGGGCCCCTGGGAACACTGCAGAGGAAGGCAGCCCAGCCCAGGCGGTAGCTGTAAATTGAGGGGAACCTCTAGGAGGGAACTGACCAGCGACACCTCCCCACCGGGTGAGTCTTCCCTGCTGGGTGAGGTTTCCCCACAAGGAAGGTAAAACCAGAGACTCAGGCCCAAACAGGCCTTGCCTCAGCCCACAGCCTAGGTCCCCTTCGGATGACCATTGGTCAACAAGTGGAGGCACCTCTGCCCACTAGCAGGGATTATACCCCACCTGAAGGCCACCACTCCTAGAGAGGCAGCTTCCTTGTGGAGCACCGCATTATCAACTTCCTCCAAGACTTCAGCCTACTGAAGGCTAAGGGGGGATATATATAGAAATCTTCAGGGACATTGTAAGTCAATAGAGGAAATCTGCAATATCTCAGCGGTCCTCTGATACCTGAACAATATGAGAAAACAAGGAAAGAAAATGCTGCAAACAAATCTAGATGTTACATCAATAAAACCCAATGACAGCATGGCAGAAGAAATGACAGAAAAGGAGTTCAGAATGTACATAATTAAAATGATCAGAGAAGCAAACGATGAGATGAAAGAGCAAATGCACGCACTGAATGATGAGATGAAAGAGCAAATGCAAACATTGATTGATCGCACCAATCGACAGTTAAAAGAGCAAATACAGGAAGCAAAAGATCATTTCAATAAAGAGTTAGAGATATTGAAAAAAAACCAAACAGAAATCCTTGACATGAAGGAAACAATAAACCAAATTAAGAACTCCATAGAAAGCATATCCAATAGGATAGAACACCTGGAAGACAGAACCTCAGACATTGAAGACAAAATATTTAACCTTGAACACAAAGTTGAACAAACAGAGAAGATGGTAAGAAATCATGAACAGAATCTACAAGAACTATGGGATATCATGAAAAGGCCAAATTTAAGAATTATTGGGATTGAGGAAGGCCTAGAGAAACAAGCCAAAGGAATGAACAACCTATTCAATGAAATAATATCAGAAAATTTCCCAAATCTGAAGAATGAAATGGAAAATCAAGTTCAAGAGGCTTATAGGACTCCAAATACACAAAATTACAACAGACCCACACCAAGGCACATTATAATGAAAATACCTAACATACAAAATAAAGACAGAATTTTAAAGGCTGTGAGAGAAAAGAACCAAATTACATTCAGGGGGAAACCAATACGGATATCAGCAGATTTTTCAATCCAGACCCTAAAAGCTAGAAGGGCCTGGAACAACATTTTTCAAGCCCTGAAAGAAAATGGATGCCAACCAAGAATCTTATACCCAGCAAAACTTACCTTCAAATTTGACGATGAAATAAAATCCTTCCATGATAAACAAAAGCTAAAAGAATTTACAAAAAGAAAGCCAGCATTACAGAACATTCTCAGCAAAATATTCCATGAGGAAGAGAAGAAAAACAAAGAAGCAAATCAGCAAAGGGAGGAATTATCCTAAAGGAATTGTCAAATAAAGGAGGAAACAAGTTGTGTCAAACAAATAAATAAACAAAATTTTAAAAATGAACCAAATGACCGGGAAACCAAATCATTTCTCTATAATAACCCTGAATGTTAATGGCCTGAATTCATCAATCAAAAGACATAGACTGGCAGATTGGATTAAAAAGAAAGATCCAACAATATGTTGCCTGCAAGAGACTCACCTCATAGAAAAAGATACCCATAGACTAAAGGTGAAAGGATAGGGAAAAACATACCATGCACATGGACTCAGCAAAAAAGCTGGAGTATCCATCCTCATTTCAGATAATGTGGACTTCAAGCCAAAGTTAGTCAGAAGGGATAAAGAAGGTCATTTCATACTGCTTAAGGGAAGCATAAATCAGCAAGATATAACAATCATAAACATCTATGCCCCAAACAGTGGCTCATCCATGTATGTCAAACAAATCCTTCTCAATTTCAGAAACCAAATAGACCATAACACAATAATACTAGGTGATTTTAACACGCCTCTCTCACCACTGGACAGATCTTCCAGACAAAAATTGAACAAAGAAATCATAGATCTCAATAACACAATCAATAATTTAGACTTAACGGACATTTATAGAATATACCATCCAACCAAGAGCGAATACACTTTCTTCTCAGCAGCACATGGATCCTTCTCTAAAATAGACCATATATTATGCCACAAAGCTAATGTTAGCAAATACAAGAAGATAGAGACACTACCATGTATTCTATCAGATCATAATGATTGAAGTTAGAAATAAATGAAAGAGTAAAACACAGAAACTATTCCAACATCTGGAGATTAAACAATATGCTATTATATGATGAATGGATAACAGAAGATATTAGGAAGGAAATTAAAAAATTCTTAGAGGTAAATGAGAACAAAGAAACATCATATCAAAATCTCTGGGACACTATGAAAGCAGTACTTAGAGGGAAATTTATTTCATGGAGCGCATTTAATAAAAGAAGTAAAACTCAACAAATAAACAACCTAACACTACAGCTCAAAGCCTTAGAAAAAGAAGAACAGAACAGCACCAAAAGTAGTAGAAGACAGGAAATAGTTAAACTCAGAGCTGAAATCAATGAAATTGAAACAAAAGAAACAATACAAAAAATTGACAAAATAAATAGTTGGTTCTTCGAAAAAATAAACAAAATTGATAAACCTTTAGCCACACTAACAAAGAGAAGACGAGAGAAAACCCAAATCACTAAAATTCGGAATGAACAAGGAAATATCACAACAGACACGATTGAAATACAAAACATAATTAGAAGCTATTTTGAAAATCTATACTCCAACAAAATAGAAAATTTTGAAGGCATCAACAGGTTTCTAGAGACATATGAATTGCCTAAACTGAACGAGGAGGACATAAACAATTTAAATAGACCAATTTCAAGTACTGAAATAGAAGAAGTCATCAAAAGCCTACCAACAAAGAAAAGTCCGGGACCAGATGGGTTCTCAGCCGAGTTCTACAAAACCTTTAAAGAAGAGCTCATTCCAATACTTCTCAAAGTATTCCATAAAATAGAAGAGGAGGGAACCCTCCCAAACTCATTCTATGAAGCCAATATCACACTGATACCTAAACCAGACAGAGACTCATCAAGGAAAGAAAATTTCAGACCAATATCCTTAATGAACATCGATGCAAAAATTCTCAACAAAATTTTAGCAAATCGCATACAAAAACATATTAAAAAGATAGTGCACCATGATCAAGTTGGTTTCATCCCAGGGATGCAAGGTTGGTTCAACATCAGGAAATCAATAAATGTAATTCACCACATTAATAGACTTAAAGTCAAGAATCACATGATTATTTCAATAGATGCAGAAAAAGCATTTGATAAAATACAGCACCCCTTCATGCTCGAAACACTAGAAAAAATAGGGATAGTGGGAACATTCCTTAACATTGTAAAGGCCATTTATGCTAAGCCCATGGCTAATATCATTCTAAATGGTGAAAAACTGAAAGCATTCCCCCTAAAAACTGGAACAAGGCAGGGATGCTCTCTTTCACCACTTCTATTCAACATCGTTCTTGAGACTCTGGCCAGAGCAATTAGACAAACCAAAGAGATTAAAGGGATACGAATTGGAAAAGAAGAACTCAAACTATCCCTGTTCACTGATGACATGATTATATATTTAGAGGAACCTGGAAATTCCACCAGAAAACTCTTAGAACTCATAAGTGAATTCAGTAAAGTAGCAGGTTACAAGATCAATGCTCATAAAGCCAACGCATTTTTATACATAAGTGATGAATCTTCAGAAAGAGAAATTAGGAAAACTACCCCATTCACAATAGCCTCGAAAAAAATAAAATACTTGGGAATCAATCTCACAAAAGAGGTGAAAGACCTCTACAATGAGAACTATACAACACTAAAGAAAGAAATTAAAGAACACCTTAGAAGATGGAAAGATCTTCCATGTTCTTGGATAGGAAGAATTAATATTGTCAAAATGGCCATACTACCTAAAGTGCTATACAAATTCAATGCAATTCCAATTAAAATCCCAATGATGTACCTTACAGAAATAGAGCAAGCAATTATGAAATTCATCTGGAAGGATAAGAAACCCAGAATAGCTAAAGCAATCCTTAGCAGGAAGAGTGAAACACGGGGTATTGCAATACCAGATTTTCAACTCTACTACAAAGCAATAGTAACAAAAACGGCATGGTATTGGTACCAAAATAGAAAGGTAGATCAATGGTACAGAATAGAAGACACGGACACAAACCCAAAGAAATACAATTTTCTCATACTAGACAAAGGTGCCAAAAATATGCAATGGAGAAAAGATAGCCTCTTCAACAAATGGTGCTGGGAGAATTGGAAATCCATATGCAACAGAATGAAACTAAACCCATATCTCTCACCATGCACGAAACTAAACTCAAAATGGATTAAGGACCTTGGAATCAGACCAGAGACCCTGCAGATTATAGAAGAAAAAGTAGGTCCAAATCTTCACCTTGTTGGTCTAGGTTCAGACTTCCTTAACAGGACTCCAAGAATTCAAATAATCCAGTCGACAAATGGGCTAAGGAAATGAATAGACACTTCACAGAAGAAGATCTACAAGCAATCAACAAACATATGGAAAAATGTTCAACATCTCTAGTAATAAGAGAAATGCAAATCAAAACCACCCTAAGATTCCATCTCACCCCAATTAGAATGGCGATTATCAAGAATACGAGCAACAACAGGTGTTGGCGAGGATGTGGGGAGAAAGGTACACTCATACATTGCTGGTGGGGCTGCAAATTAGTGCAACCACTCTGGAAAGCAGTGTGGAGATTCCTTAGAAAACTTGGAATGGACCCGCCATTTGACCCAGCTATCCCACTCCTTGGCCTATACCCAAAGGGCTTAAAATCAGCATACTACAGAGACACAGCCACATCAATGTTCATAGCTGCTCAATTCACAATAGCCAGACTGTGGAACCAACCTAGATGCCCTTCAATTGATGAGTGGATAAAGAAACTGTGGTATATATATACAATGGAATATTACTCAGCCATAAAGAATGATAAAATTATGGCATTTGCAGGCAAATGGATGAAATTGGAGAATATCATGCTAAGTGAGATAAGCCAATCTCAAAAAGCCAAAGGACGAATGATATCGCTAATAAGTGGAGGATGACACATAATGGGGGGGAGGGAAGGGTTAGTGTTAGGGTTAGAGTTAGGGTTAGGGAGGGGGGCAAGTATGGAGGAAGGAAGGACTGTATAGAGGGTAAAGAGGGGTGGGAGGGGTGGGGGGAAGGGGAAAAATAACAATGAATCAAACAACATTACTCTATGTAAATTTATGATTACACAAATGGTATGCCTTTACGCCATGTACAAACAGAGAAACAACATGTATCCCATTTGTTTACAATAAAAAAAAAATCAAAAAAAAATAATAATAAAGAGCTGTACCTTCAAGTTTATACTCTGTAGAAGAATAGAGATAAACAATAAACATAATAAGCAAATTAATATGTTAGAAGGTGATGTGTCGTGGGAGAAAAGAAGGGCAAGGGGCATCAGAAATGTGGAGAGAGGTAGAGGGGCTCTACCACTGTGCTTCATCCCCAGCCCTTTTTATTTTTTATTTTGAGACATGGTCTTGCTTTGGCCTTGAACTTGGCAATCCTCCTGCCTCAGTCTCCTGAATAGCTGGGATAAGGGTGTGCACCACTGCACTGGGCACAAACTGCAATTTTAAATAGGGTTTTTGAATATGACTTGTCAGCCAGGTGCCATGGCCAACACCTGTAATCCCAGTGGCTCAGGAGGTGAGGCAGGAGGATTGCCAAGTTCAAAGCCAGCTTCAGCAACTTAACAAGGCACTAAGCAACTTAGTGCAACCCTGTCTCTAAATAAAATATAAAAAGAGCCGGGGATATGCTCAATGGTTAAGTGGGTCTGGGTTCAATCCCTGATACCAAAAAAAAAAAAAAAAAAAAAAAAAAGGCCTTGATAAGAAGGTGATAACTGAGCAAAGATCTGAAGAAGTGATAGAGCTACTCTTAATAGCTATGTGGGAGTATAGGAGGGTACAACAAAGATTGCTGGCTGGACAATAGAATACCACACACAAACAGCCCAAGCCTCTGGCCAGAGGTTCACTTCAAGGTATTTCTCCTGTCTAAAAAACTGGACTAAGCTGAGCATGGTGGTCGGTACCTGTAGTCCCAACTACATGGGAGGCTGAGGGGAGAGGATTACTTAAGCCCAGTAGTTCAGGGCAAACCTGGGCAGCATAGGAAGACCACATATCAAAAAAAAAAAAAAAAAAGACTGGGCTTCTTCAGCCCAATCCCCTGCAGCTTTATATGGACCATTCAGACTTTTGCCTTCAAACAAAACAACCCACATTTCACTCTTCTGTATACTTCTAGTTGCCACGTGCACTCTCATTTGGTACCCTCTCTCTCTCTCTTTTCTCTCTTTCTCATTCTCTCTTTCTGCATGGCTCTTCCAGGATATAGAAGTAATAAATCTTTGAACTTATTTGCTATTGTCATGGTGCACTGAATTTTCACCTTGCACCTGAAAAACCAGAGACTCCCCCAGGCAAAGTCTTCCCTGGAACGATAGCAAGAACATAAGGTCAGTCTTCCAGCACCACAGTCATGGCCAGGCAGGAAAAATCCAAGGTTGGAATTGTACAGAAGATTAAAAAAGCCAAAGTATCAGCATTTTTTTCATTCTAGAACATTCAGGTCCATTGTGCTCAAGGGAATTTCTCCCACGTGGTCAATTCTAACACTCTAGAATGCTACACTAAAAGTGGGGATCAAATAAAAGGAATCAATTTGTATTTAGTCTTGTTTTGTTATCTCTGCATATTTTGTCTTCAGAGCCCTTCCGGAAAGAAGTATTTGATGTAACATCTGACTATTAGCTTGTTTGTTTTTTGGTATTTGCACAATCCCAGTGGGCCGGGGACTCGAACCTGGGCCTCCAACATGAGTGTCAGGCACTCTACGAGACGGGCTATATGGCCAGCACTACATCTGACTATTAATTGTGATTCTCTTACCTAGGAAGAAAATAGGACTGGGAACAATAGGGAGCAATGAGCAGGACTGAACACATGGAAGATAAGGTCAGAGAGAAAGAAGTATTCGAGCAAGAGAAATGACACTATCTAACATATTCCCCCCTTAGAGTGTAAGCCTTTTAGGTTGCCTGTTCTGTTAACCTGTGGCCCAAAGCATACCTCATCTTTGCTATTCTTGGCCTTTAGTTCACAGGGATTTCCCTACTATCTGTAAGAGCATGTACAGTGATAAAAGTACAGTGAGAAATTGTCACCTTCTTAATATAAAATCTGTTGCCTCAGAAATAGGGGGAGCTGTGCAGAGTCCACAACCACCAAGGCAGCAGATCTGACGTGGGTTTTAGTTCTCCTGATGCAACAGATTTTATATTAAGGAGTGATATTTCCTTACTGTACTTCTTACAATGTTTACACCATCTTTTACAGATCAGAGGGAAATTCCTGTGTCATACAAAGAGGTGCAAAACATGAGTAAATAATTTAGTTCCCATCAAAATTCTGTTTGTAAAAAATAGGCACAGGAGATCCAGCTAAAGGTACAGTAGAGACAGCACTGATGGCACCTCATGGGAACTGGAGCAGGGGACAGGGTTAGGATTGGAGGAGCTCTGGAGAGCTCTGCAGCTGTCAAGGCAGCACTAGTCTCCTTCCCTTAATGTGATTCAGTTACTTTCTATGTCTCTTTGTTCCTGTCTCATTACTAAACAGGAACTTCCCTATGTGCCAATTAGCTCAAATTTATGAGAAAGAAGATCTGACTGGACATTTCCCCAGGCCACCCCACACAAGTCCAAGGTTGCTGACAAGCTTGTGGACTAGCTATGAATCGATCAGATGTCCAGGCCTAGTCCATTTAGCTATGGGACAGACAGGGTCTGATGATATAGAACAAGGTTCTTTAAGGCAACTTGGATGAAAGAGTAAATGAGTAAATTAACAACAAGCAAGTCTGGATGGGGTAAGCAAGACAAACACTTCCATCACTTCTATTTTCTCTCTGCTAGCAAGCAACATTTTGTAAGGGCCTGTCTCCCTGGATCTCCCTCGTACTTAATATATAATTGAAATACCCTTTATCTTACCTGCATTTCTTGTGGAAGACTGGGCCCATTTGGAACAAAAATATCTTGATCGTTACTTTTGGTTCCTTTGTCCCAGCAACAAATCAACCTTTTGAAATCTGAACTTACTGGAGAACACTTGGGCAAACAGGTAGGTTTTTGTTAGTACTTCATTATTAGGGTGGCATTATGACTTCAGGGGAACTCTAGGAACTTTTGCCTTCATAAGCCCCTTCCTCAATAAAAATATATCTGCATATATAATTTGTGTAGTACGAAACAAATAGAATACAGAGATAGACACACACAGACTAGATTCATTACTGCATATTCATTTATTTCTTCAAATTTTAAAAGAAATTAAATCAACTTTCATGAGTTCCTAAAAGTACAATGGGTCCTAGGCACTGTGCCCACTATACCTAATGGGTAAGTTGGCCCTACTTGTTCTCTAGTTCTTCAGGATCAGGGGCTTTTGCACATCCAGTTTCATAGTTCCCTAACTCCTTAGTCTTGCTTTACAAAGTCCTTCATGCCATAGAAACATGCAAATCGTTTCTCTAAATGTTTTGAAATCCACATGGTTAAAGTTAATGATGTTTTCATGAGACCTAGGAAATTCCAATGTCTTTAGATTCCTTATGTAGGGAAAATAATAACTAGTTTATAGAATTCAATGAAATAAGGATGCAAAACACATGTAAATCATTGAATCATTTTATAAAAGGTAAATATACTTTTTTCTGTTTGGCACCAGAGATTGAACCCAGGGGCACTCTACTACTGAGTCAGCACTTTTTATTTTTATTTAGAGACAGTCTCACTAAGTTGCTTAGAGCCTCACTAAATTGCTCAGACCGGCTTAGAAATTGCAATCCTCCTAATTCAGCTGCTTGGATTATAGGCAAGTGCCACCATGCCAGGTTCAGTATCCTTTTTAAATAATTTAAAATCAAAAATTAGGATTTGAGGATGTAGCTCAGTGGTACAGCACTTCCCTAAGCATGTGTGAGGCCCTGGATTCAATCCTTTGCACTGCAAAATAAAGTATTGTGTGTGTGTGTGTGTGTGTGTGTGTGTGTAGAGAGAGAGAGAGAGAGAGAGAGAGAGAGAGAGAATGAGAATGAATCTCTTCCCATGGGCTAGAGAGAGAGAGAGAGAGAGAGAGAGAGAGAGAGAGAGAGAGAAATGAGAATGAATCTCTTCCCATGGGCTACAGAGAAGCAGCTGCCACAGAGAAGCAAGTAAAGTAGCCAGATCTGTCCTATGCAGGCCATGGTGTGCCAATCCCCAAATAAGACAATAAAATCTAAAAGAGAATATGTCAAATCTATATATAAAGCAATGAAAATACCAGGAGCAAAATTTAAATCTTCCCATTTCATTCAATATACCATTCTCCATTTATGAAAAATTTCCACTTTACCTGAAATTCATCAAAACATAAGAGACAGGCTTCGTGGCTGATTTCTTCAGCTATGGGAGCGATTGGATCATACGATTTAGCCATGAATCCTGGTTTCCTTTTTGGCAAATTCTGTTTAAGGCAGTGTATTCCTTAAATGGATGAAATCAAACAAAGACCAAATATTATATTATTAGGACATTGAAAACAACTATAACATTTTTAAATCACTAGATGAAACTGTAATGTGGAATAAAATTAAATTTAAATCACATATAATCAATTCTTTTTGTTTTGTTTGTTTGTTTGTTTGTTGAACTCAGGGGCACTTTACCACCAAACTAAATCCCCAGCACTTTTCATTTTTTTATTTTGAGACAGGGTTTTCCTAAGTTGCCCAGGCTGGCCTCCAACTTACAGTCCTTCTGTCTCAGCCTCCCAATTGCTGGGATTCCAGATATGCACCACTACACCTAGCCAATCAAATTTGATTTTTAAGATTGGTTGCATTTTCTCTACCCCAAAATAAATTGTCCAAATACTATTACAGTTTTAAAGGTGTAAGGAAACTTTAAGGTAGTTCCATCTCCATTCTTTATACATTCAGAGATGACAAAATGATAGGCAACCAGATGGATCAACAAAATGATCTCAGTCCTGAGGATTTCAGTGATGGAGGCCATGATCCTACCCAAAAAAGTGCAAGTTATATCTAGCAAATATAATCAGAATGCTCCCTTGTCTCCAACCTAAGGTACTAATGCCAGTCCCATTTCATTCACTACACTACACTAAATGTTAAAAAGAATTAAAGGAAAAATAAAACATTCCTGGTTTGGGGAGGTTACAATGTAGCTGACAGACAAATCATATAAAAATGAAATAATGTAAGAACACCAGGGGAAAGCAATGATGCATAAGTGCAAATACAAACTGAATGCCTCTTGCTAAAGTAACACAGAGTAAAGGACCTAATTAAAAATAACTTCTTGAAACAGGTGTGATTTATCAACACTTAGTAGATACAGAAAATGCCTGACCTTCATTTATTAACCTTTGTTCTCTAACTGGGAAGTCCTGAATTGATTTTAAGAACCAATACCAGATTCACTACTGTTTCAATGTGGCACAAAACAAATGAAACCCAATAAAATCTTGCTTTAAACAGAAGTCTAATTTTTTTAAGAGGGTCATTCACTTGAGAAAACTATTTTATATAGTGTGCCCACTGAAAAATCACTTCTTTCAGCTCAACTTACTTTTGTGCACATCTAGCATGAAACCATGAAAATGGACCCGTTTTTTCCTCTTCATTTCCACGTAAGCATAAAACATGTCCATCACCATTGTTTTCCCTGTACCTTCAAAATAAAAAAAAAATAAAAAAAAAATCTTTTTAAAGAATACTATTAAAACAGTATGTGCTGATTGCTCTAATGATTGTTCATTAGGTTTGGGATAATGAAGCCAGGCTTGTACTAGAAAGCTGAAGACTGTTACTTTTTTAGAGGGGGCTGTTCACTTTGTGTGTTAAACTGGCTGGGGGGGAAAATGTTGATATTACTTTTTCTATTATAATCCTGTTTTTAGGAAATACAACATTTAGTCAACACTATGGGAAAATTTTCCCTACAGAACTATGTTCATAAACTGGCAAGATTAACAGATTATTCTTCAATCTTCTCTTCTAAAAGATACTACTACAAATAAAACAATTAAATATTTATTGGTTTATTACTATATATAAGAAACTCTTCTAGAAAATTTAGAAATGAAAAATACAAAATTAAGAGGAGAAAGATAAAAAAGAAAGATCAGTACCCAACACAAATATTGAAAATAAATACTACAGGTAGATTAGAGCTAGAAAATGATCATTTATAATACTTCCCTTTTTTAAAAATTGAGAATCTAGTCTTTCAAAATGAGGCCTACTTAAGAAATTCTGATAGTCAATCCTTATAATTATATTATCTAATTTTCAACACTGAAACTTTTTATCACTACAATCGTATTAAAAATTGAATAGTCATCAGCCTGAGCACTTAACACAACATGCACAAAAAGCCTTATTTCCTCACAGAAAACCCAGTGCTCTGGGGACAGTGGCAGTGCCCAAGCTCAGTTCATATTACAGCACCCCTCAACAGGCTGGGCCAAAATGTGCTGGCCCTGTGTTCATCCTCCCTGCTTCCTGCATCCACAGTGCCCAGGCTCCTCTCTGGAGGTGCAATTACTAAAAATCAAAGGTAGCTTAGGAAGATCTGAATCTCATCCTTTGGCCATTTCCTCTGTTCCACAAGATGACTCTGAGCACATGCCAAGAATATTTTTGTATATGAAAATGCCATTCCCAAATGAATTTTTAATGAAGGATTGAAAAGTAATTTTTTGGAAAAATATGTAATACAGTATCTCTTGATGGAATAAGTGGCAGCATATTTTTAATCATTAAATTTACCAAAGAGTAAATTAATAGACTTTCAAATTCTGTTGAATGCAGCATAGTATACTTCTAGATCCAGAAAAATATTCATGAATTATCGAGCCAAAAATGTGAATAATATGTATTTGAACTTAACATTTGTGCTTTTTTAAAAAAATGGACTCTAGATACTATAAAGTCATCAACAAAAAGCTTCTGGAGGTAAAAGCAAAAGGAAAAAATCAGAGGAAGCTTGGGGTGTAGCTCAGTGGTAGAATGCACACTTAGCAAACACTAGGCCCTGGGCTCAATCCCCAGAACCACCATCCACTCCCTCAAATGGGGAAAAGCCGTAAGGGGAAAGACTGATTGATTGAGCTACATGAACTTTAACCCTCTGAATTTCAAAATCACCATAAGTAAAATTAATGTCCTTTTATTCATTAAATCAATATATTTTTGCCTGGTGCCTATAATGTGTAAGGTAATGTTTTAGGTGCTTAGTTTTATGATAGTGAACAAAACTGACAAAAATTCCAACTCTGTAGAACTAGGGATTTTAATATACATAAAGATATAAATATCTTTATTTATATATACCTTATTATATACTTAATATATAATATACTTAATATATAATATATATTATATATATTATATAATTATACTTAATATATAATATATATATTATATATATAATATATATTATATAATATATAATATATATATTTACATCTATCTAAGAAACTATAATGGACATCATGTTTTCTTCTTGTCCTTTTTTCTCCCCCTCTTCCTGTCTGTTCTAAATCACTTCTTTCCAAAAACTGACCCTTTCTACTTATTAAGATTTGGTGAGGGTGTCAATCACAGGGTGGATCCACTGAAATACCCATCACACTTTGCACAGTGTGGATGGCACAATTGTGGGCATATGACTATTAAGTCAGCATTATTCTCAAAATGCATACTAATCCCCTAGAGAATGCTGACTTAGGGGATTACTATGCATTTTGAGAATAAGAGTTGTTCTTCTTCCTTTCAAGAAAGCAATCTATAAAACACCAGAAGACATCTTTCCTACAACATCAAAAGATTCTGATCAAGAATATAACCAAAAAAGAGATCCAAGATGGAGAACTAGAGGGAGGCTGCATTCCTTGTCACTCCATAACTAAGGTTTCAAGCAGAGGATATCTGTTTCTTGGTGAGGCAGTCTTTGGGGATTATTGATAACCTATTGTTTACTCCATTTATCTACAGAAATCACCAGCAATCTGCCAGCATATCGACTACTTTTTTGTTGTTGTTGCTGGGGATTGAACCCAGGGTTCAATCCTGCACATGCAAGGCAGGCACTCTACCAACTGAGCTATATCCCTAGCCCTTGACTACTTTTTGAGTGCAGACTGCTCACTGACTGAGTCTCATCCACCATTTGCCTGCCTCTTGCCTGCCGATCACTTATCTTTCACCTACCCATCACCCACTGCCCAAGGTTCACCTGCCAATCATCCACCGTAGCCAGCAGACCAACCACAGACCACCAGTGGATCACCACCTGCCTGCTGTAGTCTGGAAGTCCACTGTCACAGTACCTACAGGTTTGGTTACATGTGGTTGCCACCATTTTGAGACAACAGCCAGGAACTGTTAGACCCCTGGCTGGACTGACTTTCCAGGACCTCTCACCCCAACTGATCACTCCCCATCTCCAGGACCCCTGCACAACCAACCACACCCTGCCTCCAAGACCACCAGCCCAACACGCCCACACCCCAAGCTGCAGCTCCCCATTTGCCAACACATTTGGAAGCCAGATTGGCCATCTTCGATTATTCGGGAAGTAATAGCTCCCATATTTAGGTGGGGCAAATCCCATCCCAAAATGCCTGCTGGAGACTGAAAGCTCATTGTTAGATCCCTCTCATGCATCAGGCTACTGAAGACTGGGAGGTTTCAATAGTATATGACTATAATAGTGGAGATTTTTTTTTTCCTCCTTTTTGAAAATTTTTAAGTTTTTATTTCTTTACTTTTCTTGCTCTACTTTCCTTTAGTTTACCTGTTTCCTCAGAGTCTCTTTCTCCCTTTTCTCATAATAACGACCAGTTTCTTTTGATTACACTTTCACTCTCTCCACGATCTGGAACTAATATAAACTCTTTTCTAATCCCATTAACAGTTACATCCTATACCACTCCCCATCCTCTTTGTCTTCCATTAGAAACTGCAGACCTTATTGCAAATCTATTTGTTATACTGTGGACAATAATTGAACTCATTCTGTTTATTATGACAATATTATTAACTCCTTCACAGGGGCTATCTGGTTTAGGGCTGAGTATTGTTTGTACTGGGTGCTGCTAATATTGATCTCCCCCTTAAAGAAGAGGTTTTGGAAACCTATAGGGTCACTATAAGCCTATAGGGGGAAAACTATAATACCCCAGATCTACACTGCTGGAGGGGAAGATATGTGAACAACATGAAAAAACAAGGGAAGAAAATGATTCAAATAAACTTAGATTCTACATTAATAGAATCCAGTGACAGCATGGTAGAAGAACTGTCAGAAAAGGAGTTCTGAATATACACAATTAAAATGATTCGTGAAGCAAAGGATGAGATAAAAGAGCAAATGCAGGCAATGAATGATCACACCAAGAAGTAGTTGAAAGAGCAACTGCAGGAAGCAAAAGATCATTTCAACAAAGAGATAGAGATTCCCAAAAAACAAAATAAAACAAAACAAAACAAAACGAAAACAAACAAACAGAAATCCTTGAAAAGAAGGAAACAATAAACCAAATAAAAAACTCAATGAAAAGCATCGCCAACAGACTAGACCACTTGGAAGACAGAACGTCAGACTACGAAGACAAAATATTGACTATTGAAAATAAAATTGCCCAAAGAGAGAAGATGGTAAGAAAAAAGACCAAATTTAAGAATTGAGGAAGGCACAGAGATACAAACCAAAGGAATGAACAACCTATTCAATGAAATAATATCAGAAAATTTCTCAAACCTGAAGAATGAAATGGAAAATCAAATACAAGAGGTTTACAGAACACCAAATGTGTGCATCACACAGATCCACACCAAACACATTTTAATGAAAATTCTTAGCTACAGTAACAAAGAGAAGGAGAAAGAAAACTCAAATTACTAAAATCCATGATGAAAAAGGAAATATCATGACAGACATCACTGAAATATATAACATAATGAGAAGCTACTTTGAAAATCTATACTCCAACAAAAATAGAAAATATCAAAGACATTAACAAATTTCTATAGACATATGATTCTCCCAAACTGAACCAGGAGAATATACACAATTTAAACAGATCAATATCAAGCAATGAAATAGAAGAAGCCATCAAAAGCCTACCAACCAAGAACAGTCCAGGACCAGATGGAGTTTCAGCCGAGTTCTACAAGACCTTCAAAGAAGAACACATTCTAATATTTCACAAAGTATCCAAGGAAATAGAAAAGGAGGGAACCCTACCAAACTCATTCTATGCAACTAATATCACCCTCATACCCAAACCAGACAGACATAACAAGGAAAGAAAATTTTAGACAATTATCTCTGATGAATACAGATGCAAAAATCCTTAACAAAATACTGGCAAATCACATACAAAAACATATTAAGAA
Organism: Sciurus vulgaris; assembly: GCF_902686455.1. Lineage (NCBI taxonomy): Eukaryota > Metazoa > Chordata > Mammalia > Rodentia > Sciuridae > Sciurus > Sciurus vulgaris. The sequence continues at coordinate 56,322,089 of NC_136467.1, forward strand.
GATAGTGCACCACAATCAAGTGGGGTTCATCCCAGGAATTCAAGGTTGGTTCAACATCTGGAAATCAATAAATGTAATCCATCACATCAATAGACTTAAGGATAAGAATCATTTGGTTATTTCAACTGACACAGAAAAAGCATTCCACAAAATACAACACCCCTTCATGCTCAAAACACTAGAAAAAATAGGGACAATAGGAACATACTTCTACATTGTAAAGGCTATTTATACCAAGCCCATGGCCAACATCATTCTTAATGGAGAAAAAATGGAAAGTATTCTCTTTAAAAACTGGAACAAGACAGGGATACCCTCTTACACCACTTCTATTCAACATTGTCCTTGAAATATTAGCCAGAGCAGTTAGACTAAAGAAATTAAAGGGATACAAATAGGAAAAGAGGAACTCAAGCTCTCACTATTTGCTGACGACATGATTCTATATTTAGAGGATCCAAAAAACTCCTCCAGAAAACTTCCAGACCTCATCAATGAATTCAGCAAAATAGCAGGATATAAAATCAACATGCATAAATCTAAAGCATTTTTATACAAAAGCGATGAAACATCTGAAAGGGAAATGAGGAAACAACCGTTCACAATAGCCTCAAAAATAAATAAAATACTTGGGATCAATCAAATCAAAGAGGTGAAAGATCTCTACAATGAAAACTACAGAACGTTAAAGAAAGAAATTGAAGAAGATCTTAGAAGATGGAAAGATCTCCCATGTTCTTGGATAAGCAGAATTAATATTGTCAAAATGGCCACACTACCAAAAGTGCTATACAGATTTAACACAATTCCAATTAAAATCCCTATGACATTTCTCATAGAAATAGAAAAAGCAATCATGAAATTCATCTGGAAGAACAAAAGACTCTGAATACCCAAAGCAATCCTGGGCAGGAAGAGTGATGCAGGAGGTATCACAATACCAGATCTTAAACTCTACTATAGAGCAATAGTAACAAAAATGGCATGGTATTGGCACCAAAACAGACAAGTAGACCAATGGTACAGGATAGAAGACACAGAGATATATCCACATAAGTACAGTTATCTCATGCTAGACAAAGGTGCCAAAAACTTACAATGGAGAAAAGAAAGCCTCCTCAACAAATGGTGCTTGCAAAACTGGAAATCCATATGCAGTACAATTGAAATTAAACCCCTATCTCTCATCCTGTACAAAACTCAACTCAAAATGGATCAGTGATCTAGGAATTAGGCTTGAGACTCGTCACCAAATAGACAAAAAGTAGGCCCAAATCTCCATCATGTTGGCTTAGGACCAGACTTCCTTAACAAGACCCCCATAGCACAAGAAAAAATGCAACAATCAATGAATAGGATAGATTCAAACTAAAAAGCTCTTTCTCAGCAAAGGAAACAATCAATAATGTGAATAGAGAGCCTATAGAGTGGGAGAAAATCTTTTCCACACTCACTTCAGACAGATCACTCATCTCCAAAGTTTATAAAGAACTTAAAAAACTTAACACCCAAAATACAAAGAACCCAATCAATAAATGAGCTAAGGAAATGGGCAGATATTTCACAGAAGAAGATATATACAGGCGATCAACAAATATATGAAAAAGTGCTCATCATCCCTAGTAATTAGAGAAATGAAAATTAAAACTACCCTAAGATTTCATCTAACTCCAATTAGAATGGCTATTATGAAGAACAAAAGCAACAATAAGTGTTGGCATGGATGTGGGGAAAAAAGCACACTCACACATGGCTGGTGGAGTTGCAAATTGGTGCAGCCACTCTGGAAAGGAGTATGGAGGTTCCTCAGAAAACTTGGAACGAACCCACCATTTGACCCAGCTATCCCACTCCTCGGTTTATACCCAAAGGACTTAAAATCAGCATACTACAGTGATGCAGCCACATCAATGTTCACAGCAGCTCAATTCACAATAGCTAGACTGTGGAACCAACCTCCATGCCTTCAATTGACGAATGGATAAAGAAACTGTGGTGTATATACACAATGGAATATTACTCAGCCATAAAGAAGAATAAAAGTATGGCATTTGGTGGTAAATGTATGAAGTTGGAAAATATCATGCTAAGTGAAATAGGTCAAGCCCAAAAAACCAAAGGCCTAATGTTTTTCCTGGTAAGTGCATGACAATATATAATGAGGGGGGTTGGTTGGGGGAAGAGAAGAATGAAGGAACTTGGGATGGTGTAGAGGAAAATGGGATGGGAGCGGTGTGGGACGGAAAGATAGTAGAATGAAACAGTATTACTCTATGTATGTTTATGATTACATGAATGGTATGAATCTATATTGTGTACAACCATAGAAATGAAAAGTTGTACCCATTTGTGTACAATGAATCAAAATGCAGTCTGTAAAAATAAAAAAGATTTTAATAAAAAAAAAAAAAAAAAAAGAATATAACCAGCAGTAAGGGAAAATAGGACCAAAAGAGGATGAAGAAAGGGAATGGATTTGAACAAATTAAGCCGGCGTGTAAGTAACTCTCTAGCAAAATAAAATCCAACATACATTAAAGAAGAAAACTAAATCCACACCCTTGTCCAATTAATACTTGCAGTATCAAGTATGTAATAAAAAATTAGAAAAAGTAGAGTCAAGTATGGTAGCACACGCCTGTAATTCCAGCTTCCTGTGAGGTGGAGGCAGAAGATTCCAAGTTCAAAGCCAGTCTCAGCAACTTAGTGAGACCCTATCTCAAAATAAAAGTAAAAAGGACTGGGATGTTGCTCAGTGGTAGAGCATCCCTGGGTTTAATCCCCAGTACCACAAAATAAAAAAACAAAAAAGTAGAAAATTCAGGGATTCTATACATCCAGCAAAAATAGCTTTCAAAAATGAAAGAAAATGAACACATTTTGAGTTAGAAGTTAAAAGAATTAGTTACCAGCAGATTGGTGCTATCAAAAAACTTTAAAGAGTATTCTTCAAGCTTAAGAAAAAATGATACCAGGGCTGGGGTTGCAGCTCAATAGTAGAAGCTCTTGCCTGCCATGCATGAGGCACTGGGTTCAATCCTCAGCACCACATAAAAATGAATAAATAAAATAAATGTATTGTGTCCATCTACAACTAAAAAAAATTTAAAACAAAGAAAAAAATGATACCAGATGGAAACCGAGCACCACAAAGAAATGAAGAATGCAAGAAATGATAAATACATGGGTAAATATTTGAAATTGTTGTTTTGTTATTTTTATATTTCTTTAGTCAGTAATTAACTATTTAAACAATAACAACTAATTATTTAAACAACAATAACAATGTATTATATATTTAGTAATCTACACAGAAGTATAATCTCTAATAATAGCATATATATTAAATTAGTGAGAAATAAAAGAATACTATTATATCTCTATATAGCAAAACTTGGAGAAAGACTACAATATAATTAAAATGCATATTTTAAACTTGACAGCAACAAACTGAATTGTTTTATTAAACAATAAAAATATGAATAACAAAGATATAAAAAGCAAGCCAACCATGTAAGTAAAGCAGAAGATAAAAAAATTTAAACTAAGAACAAAAAAGGATAGAAAAAAATACAAATAGAATGCAGACTTAAATTCTACCATATTGATAAGTTCAAATGGACCAAATAATCCAATAAAAAAGCCAAAACTATTTATATAATCTCTATAAGACACTTATACAGATAGGTTAAAAGTGATAAAATGAAAAGAAATCTGGGTACAGTGGCACACACCTGTAATACCAGCTACTCATGAGACTGAGGCAGGAGGATCAAAAGTTCAAGGCCATCCTGGGCAACTTGGCAAGATCCTTTCTTTTTTTTTTTTTTTTTTTTTGTGGTGCTGGGAATTGAACCCATGGCCTTGTGCTTGCAAGGCAAGCACTTTATCGACTGAGCTATCTCCCCAGCCCAGCGAGATCCTTTCTTAAAAAAATAAAATAAAAAGAACTAGGCATGTAGCCTAATGGTGGAGTACCCTGAGTACCAAAATAAAACAAAGGCTCATGTTAGAAAACAAGATTTTAAAATCAATCACTAAAGTTTCTACCTTAAGAAGTTAGAAAAGGCGGCAAATAAAACCCAAAGTAATATTGCACTCAGGACGCTGAGGCAGAGGATCATAAGTTTGAGGCCAGCCTAGGCAACTTAGCAACATCCTGAGGCTAGAGGTATGGCTCAGAGAGTTTTTCTAGTTTGCCTGGCTTGCACACAAGACTCTGGGTTCAATCCCAACTATAGGGCTGCAGGGGTGGGAGGGGGAAATAATAAAGAGCAGAAATCAATATGTTAAAAAATGAAACAATAGAGAAATCAACAAAACCAAAAACTGATCCTTTGAAAACACCAAAAATAATTGATAAAAACCCTCACTGAACAACCCCCCAAAAAAGACAAGAAACACAAATTAACAATATCAGGAATGAAAGACAGTATCACTACAGTTCCTAAAGATATTAAAAGCATAATAAAGAAATATTACAAACAACTTTCTGCCAATAAAATCAACTTAGATAAAGAGGTAAATTTCTTTAAAGACATAAAATGGCAAAACTGGAATAAAAGAAAATCTAAATAACTTCACATTTATTAAAGAAATTAAATTTGTGATTAATAATTTTTTCACAAAGAATACTCCAGACTCAAATGGCTTCACTAGTGAAAACTATCAAATATAGTAGAATTAAATAATGCCAATCTCACACAAACCTTCCAAAAATAGAAGAAGGAACACTCCCCAATTCATTTCATGAGACCAACAATATATATCATTATCAAATGAGATTTATATCAGAAATTTGAGAATGGGGGGCTGGGGAGATAGCTCAGTCAGTAGAGTGCTTGCCTTGTAAGCACAGGGCCCTGGGTTCAATCCCCACCACCCAAAAAAAAAAAAAAAAAAAAAAAATGAGAATGGCTTAACATTAAAAAATCAGTGTCATTCATCATATTAAGAGAATAAAGGCAAAAATCCTTTGTGATGTGTTACCATCACATTTGAAAAATATTTGACAAACCTAGCACACATTCAGGATAAAAACTCTGTAGACCAAGAGAAACAGACTTCCACACCTGATAAAGAATAAATATAAAAGAACAGACATTGAAAAGATACTCCACATCATTAATCATTAAGGTAAAGCAAATCAAAACAACAATGAGATACCACTTAACATACATTAGAATAACTATTACCAAAAAACAACAAGTTGGTGAGAGAATAAAAAATTTCAAATCCTAGCCAGACATTACCATAGTGCACACCTGTTATCCCAGCAACCCTGGGGGCTGAGACAGGAAGATCGCAAGTTCAAAGCACAAACCCAGCCACAGCAACTTAGCAAGGCCCTAAGAAATTTAGCAAGACCCTGTCTCAAAATAAAAAATAAATTAAAAAAAAAAATGGGATGGGGATGTGGCTGGGTGGCTATGCACCCCTAGGTTCAATCCCCAGTACCAAAAAAAAAAAAAAAAAAATTTGAATCTTGGGCTTTGCTTAGGGGAATGACAATGGCATTGCTGCTGTGGAAAACAGAATGGCAGTTATTAAAAATATTCAACACAATATGGTCATATGATTCATCAACTCCAATTTTAGATATACACATAAAACATAAAAATGAAAGCAGGGATTCAAACAAATATATATGCATTAATGTTCACAGCATTAGTCACAATAGCCAAAAGATGAAACAATCAAAATATTCTATTAATGAATGGGTGGATGAGTAAAATGTGGTATATACATATAATAGAGTTACATTCAGTGTTACAAGGAAAATTCTGATGTATGCTATAACATGGATGAATCTTGAAGAAAGTTTGTTAAGTAAAGTAAACCAGCCACAAAAAGACAAATATCATGACTGCACTTATACAAGATACCTAGAGTAGTCACTCAAAGACAGAAGTAGAAGTTGCTTTCCAGGGTCTACATGGTAGGGAAAGTAAGAGTGGACTTAGGGTTATTGTTCAATGGATACACCAACATTTTCAGTGAAATCCTAACTCTTTAAAATGCACATGTTCTGCAGAGGTAACCTGTTAATCCAATGGTACCCATTAAAATCTGGCAAGAAGTTTAGACTAGTTTAGATTAAAATAGTTTAGAAGTCAGTTAAGACTTTTTGCTAGAAGGCAGACTCTGGGATAATTGAGTTCAATTAGGTTAGTGTGGGAGAGGAGAAAGCTGTGACCTATGGAACAGCCAAGAGAAGTGTCCACACCTGCAGTGGTGAGATACCCAGTATGCCAGCATGAAGTGACAGATACTAAAGTCACTAGACCCTGGCTTTTCAAATTGCCACTATACCAGAATTGCTTTGTCATGAAATAAAAAAGAAAACATCCAAATGCATCATAGGTAAGGGTAAGTATTCTTTTGTGAATGAATTTTTTCAGAACCGTGTGTGTGTGTGTGTGTGTGTGTGTGTGTGTGTGTGTGTGTATTTATCATATGGTAGGTCAGGTCAGGGTACATAAAATATATTTCTTATCATGGGTCATGTTCAAAATGTTTCCAGGTCAATGTACCAGTTTGTAAGTTTTTTTTGGTTTTTACTTCATTTTATTTAATTGATTAATTAATTAATTAATTTTTGAGACAGGATCTCACTAAGTTGCTGAAAGTCTCTCCCAATAGCTGTGGTTGACCTTGGACTTGTGATTCTCCTGCCTTATGTGTGCCTCCGCGCCCTGCAGTTTCTAAACTCTGAGTGAAGTCTTTGTCTTCTTTTATTCACCATTACAACTCCAGAAGCAACACACTGCCTGGCACAAAGCAGATACTCAATAACATTTGTCAAGCAATGGGAAGAACAAGTTCAAGAGACCAGGAAGAGTGCAGAAGAAACCAACACTAAATTTCACCTAGTTCACAATTTTGCTTTGGTCTCTACAGAATCCTAAATAAAGGGTTCCGGCTTTTCTCTAGAGAAGATTCTTTCTAGGGTATTAACTTGTAAAACCTGAAACTAAATTGTAACAGTCAAGTCTTATTTGGGAAGCCAAAAATGACTACTCAGGAGCACCCCCTAGCGGTCCCTGTTCACAACCATCCCCCTGCAGAAGTAGCAAGAAGTGGTGCCTTCCATCACTACCCCCAGGCACTGTACAACTATGCTTCCCTACTCCTAACCTTAAAAATCTTTCAACTAGGGGCTGGGGAGATAGCTCAGTCGGTAGAGTGCTTGCCTTGTAAGCACAAGGCCTTGGGTTCGATCCCCAGCAACCCAAAAAAAAAAAAAAAAAAAAAAAAAAAAAAAAATCTTTCAACTGGTGAAATTAAGAGTTCAGTATAATGTCAAACAGGCAAGAAGATAGAAGAAAAGAGACTAATAACCAAAGTACACTTTGATTCTCTTACTAATATACCAGAGAAATTGGTAACCTGCCATCACTGCTGTAGTCTGCAGGTCAAGAGCTGAAGCCCTGAAAGAAAGTTGCTACTATGGGAGCTTTTAGCTTCAGTATGAGATGTGTGAACATTCTATTAATGAAAATATTTCAAGGCTGAACCATGTTAATTCCTCCAATTTATATATCAACCTGCAAAAGTTCCCCAGATTTAGGGCCCATCTGAGTCAATCATCTCGACCCATCTAAGAGAGCAGAGTGAAATGGGCATGACAGAGCACAAACCTAGTACAAGAATGAGGGGTAGGAACTGGGTGTTGGGAAGCAAATATCTTCTTTCCCATTAAGTCTCCTCTGAATTTACTACCTGTTTCCCAAGTCCAAAAAAGGCAACATTAAAAAAATAAGAGCTTATGATGACGTTCTGAGACTATGCTCAATCAACCACAGAACTCCCAAAATGAGAACTTGACCTTTCATTACCTACTTTGTAAGTACTTTAAACTGATTTTAGCCACCAAAATGCTCATCTCACTTCCTACTTCAGAACTACTACTTTTTCTTCTCTCTATATTCTAAATCTCTACCCAAATATTGCCATGCATCCAGCCTACATGAACACCCATTTATTATCTTTTCTAATTTTTTAAACATTCATGTGAATTACTTGTGCTGTATCACTCTTCATTAGAATATGGCTGTATTTTCCCCTTTTATAGAAGTGAAAGCAGTTGTATTTTGTAACCATCTTCACTTACAGTTAAGTGATTAATGTAATAGGAGAAACAAAGATTGATTTTCACAATGACTGAACACGAAGATGAGGTACAGGAAGTAAAATCTATTCAGGAAGCTCAGAATGAGAGTTGACAACAGAATAAGATCTGATAGAGGCACCCAAATATACAGGCACATAAAATTGATTAAGCATCTGGTTATAAATAAGAAGTAAGTACATGTTAGGGCCCAGCATATAGCTCTGGGGTAGAGTGCTTGCCAGCATGTATGAGGTGCTGGGTTCAATCCCCAGAAACACACACACACACACACACACACACACAACTACTAAGTACACAAGTCTCAAAAATTCAAAGTAGCCAATGAATTAAGAAAAAAGAATAGAGCTTTCTTACATAATAGAATAAAACAGAATAGAATTTGAGCTCCTTTAATATTTTCAAAATCTGGTAACATTTAAGAACTTTAATTTTATAAATGCAAAAAAAAGGTGTGTAAAGGCATTAGTAATCCAACGAAAAAAATAAGATAGGAGACAAAAAAGAAGTGTTATTTTTAAGATACTGTAACTATTTATTCATCTTCTTTCCTCCTCCTCCTCCTCCTCCTCCTTCTCCTCCTTAATATTTTACTAAGAAAATAACCCCTGCCAGCATTCCTGGATAACACAAATGTATATGACTCTAAGGGAAGCCTGGAGAGTATTTATTAATCTAGGTCCAGAACTGATCTCCTTTCATCAGTGGTAAGTGTACAATAAAAGAAATAACTGACAAGTTAGAAGGCAATAGAACTAAATAAAGTGGGGGCCACCTTCCTGACATCAGTGAAGAGGGAAACAAGGGAGAGGTTAGAGCTAAAAGAAAAGGATTCATTTGAAGGAGATGGAAAACAGGAAATAAAGGATTTCAGCAAGAATGAGGTCAAGGAAGACCTCAGGAACAAGACATTAACTAAGTAGAAAAATCTAGAAAGTAACCACTCGGAATGTTTCCAACAAAATGTGAGTCTGTGCCCAAGGTATAGAACTAGGAGACCAAGGAAATATTACCACTCATTCATTAAGAATATGAAGGAACTTTGGATGGTATAGAGGAAAATGGGGTGGAGGGGGTGGGGGAAGGAAAGATAGGAGAATGAAACAGACAAGTGTTACCCTATGTATATGTATGATTACATGAATGGCGTGGATCTACATTGTGAACAACCATAGAAATGAAAAGTTGTACCCCATTTGTGTACAATGAATCAAAATGCAATCTGTAAAATTTTTAAAAAATTTTTAAAAAAGAGTATCTACCCAAAAAAAAGAAGAAAAAAGAATATCTACCAACTAAATTAAAGGTAATTACCTGGTGCAATGGGGCACACTAATAGTCCCAGGATTTGGGAGGCTGAGACAGGAGTATAGATTGAGCCCAGGAGTTCAAGGCCAGCCTGGGCAATATAGCCAGACCCCCTATCTCAAAATAAGAGATAATAACAAATAAGTTATTAATCTAAGGGCTTATATTATAAATAAAAATATGAGTAGAAATTAAAAAGTAAAAAATAACAGGTTTTTTGTTTTGTTTTGTTTTGAAGAATCGAGCTGAGTCAAGCAGCCCTGGGTAATAGATCTTAATTTATCTAATATCCACAGATCATTTCCTTCCCTGAAAGTAACTCACTTTATGTATTATATAATGTTTGCACCCTAACATAGTATCTAATACTGCCTTAAATTATAGCCACATCTAGTGAGAAGAAAAGGTGAGAGCTGAGTCACCTGCCCTCCTCCCCACCCCTTCCCTGCTTCACCTTCTCATCCTGTTTCCTTGCTGGTAGTGGATTAAGGGATGGAAATGGAAGGTATTTCTGAACAAAACCTGTAAAATTTTCTGATTGGTCCACCCAAAACTTACTTTAACACTTACCAACATCTCCATAAACATACAGGCCCCTTGGAGGTTTGTTTCTTGAAAAAAGCTGCAAATTAAGAACAAATTATAAATCTCCACCATGAATATAATTTAATGTAGTAATATATATATATATATATATATAGTGTTCCTAATTGTGTCATATACAGGACATAGAAAGGCTAATATACACAATAAGTAGGGAAAAATTGATGCAAAAATCTGTGAGGCCATACTATATAGCCTTAAAAAGGAAGGAAATTATTTTTGGTAATGGGCATTGAACCCAGGGGCTCTTAACCACTGAGCCACGCCTCCAGTCTTTTTTTTTAATGTTTTATTTTGAGATAGGGTCTCACTAAATTGCTTAGAGCCTCTCTAAGTTGCAGAATCTAGCTCTGAACTTGGCAATCCTCCTGCCTCAGCCTCCCAAGCCTCTGGGAGTACAGGACTATGCCCCGCACTGGCCTGGAAGAAAATTCTGTCACAGGATACAATGTAGATAAACTTTGAGGACATTGTGTTAGATGAAATAAGTCAGTCACAAACAAACAAATATTGTATGATTCTACTTATTTGAGGTATTTGGAATGGTCAAAAATCATAGAAAGTAGAAAAAGTAGCTGGTACGGTAAGGTACTGCTGCAATCCTGGAACTCAGGAGGTTGCAGCAGGAGGATTAAAAGTTCAAGGATAGCTTGGGCAACTTAGCGAGATCCTGTCTCAAAATAAAAAATAAAAAATGGACAGAGCATGATGGCACAGGTCTGTAATCCCATAGGCTCAGGAGGCTGAGGCAGGAGGATCACAAGTTCAAAGCCAGTCTCAGTAACTTAGCAAAACCCTGAGCAACTCAGCAAGACACTGTCTCAAAATAAAAAATAAAAAAAGGGTTGGGGATGTAGCTCAGTAGTTAAGTGCTCCTAGGTTCCATTCCTGGTACTCAAAAAAAAAAAGAAAAGGTAGGAAAAGTGGTGGACAGGGACTGGGGGGAGAGGGAAATAGGGAATCATGGTTGAATAGATACAGAATTTCATTTGTGTAAGACAAAAAGATGAGTAGTGGTGATAGTTTTACAACATTATGAATGTATTTAACACCACTGAACTGTATACATAAAAGTAGTTAAGACACTAAGCCTTACATGTATTTTACCGCAATTTAAAATTTGAGGGGAGGGGAAGATTGTGAGACCCCACTGAGAATTCAGTACAGGAGGCAACAGGCATAGCACCAAAAGTAAGGACTCCCAAGACACATGACTTGAACTTATACCCCCCCTCCACCACTTACCCATCATGTAATTGGCCCCTTGTCTCCCAGATTGGCTCCCTAAACAGCAATCAGGCACATTCTCAGCAAGAAAGGGAGTAGGAGAATTTTTTTTTTTCTGGAGAAAGTGAAAATCTCCAGAAAAAGATCAAAAGGCCCTTATGTGTGGACCTGGATCTCTACCAGATCACCTAACAGTAAAAAATAAACTTTCTCCTAATCAGTTTATTAATACCTGAAAAAAACTAAATATGAATTGACAACTTTTTTTTAATTAAAAAAATAACAGCCACAAATCAACAAATTTTTTTTTTTTTAATTTAAGGACTGGGGATGTGGCTTAGTGGTAGAGCACTTGTGTGTGTGTGTGTGTGTGTGTGTTTGTAGCATATGTGAGGCCTAGGTTCAATCCCCAATATCGAAAAAAGAAAAAGATAGCATTGAAAAAAACTTTTCAAGATGAAAGTCAGAGACCAAAGTGAATATACTGAGGGAAAAATTCAGAAGAAACAGAAGCATGCTGAGAGCAAAAAGAAACTTCAAAAATAAGTGTAATACAAAAATGACCAGTAGGCATATGAAAAGGTGCTCAACATGTTTAATTATCAGGGAAATGCAAATTAAAGCCATGATGAGGTATCATCTCATATCTCTTAAGATGACTTCTGTCAAAAAGACAGAAAGGTAAATGTTGGTGAGAATATGGAGAAAAGGGAACCCTTGCACACTGTGGGTGGGAACATACGTTGATGTGACCATTATGGAAAACAGTATGCAGGTTCCTTAAAAATTAAAAATAAATATATTATAAGACCTGCAATCATTCTGGAAATATGCCCAAAGAAAATAAAGTCACCCCTCATAAAGATATCTGCATCCCATGTCCACTGAATCATTACTTACAAGAGCCAAAAAATACAAACAACCCACCTGTCCATCCACAGATAAATGGATAAATAAATTGTGGCATATGCATACAATGGAATTATTACTCAGCCTTTTAAAAGAGGATCCTAGCCCAGCATGGTGGCCCACACCTGTAATCCCAGTGACTCAGGAGGCTGAGACAGGAGAAATCACAAGTTCAAGGTCAGACTCAGAAACTGAACAAGACCCTCAGCAATTTAGCAAGATCCTGTCTCAAAATAAAAATTAAAAGGACTGGGGAATGCAGCTCTAATTAGCACCAGAGTAGTCAAAAAAAAAAAAAAAAAAAAAAAAAAATTCTCACAAAAGCTAGATCTCAGAATCCAGTCTGTAATGTTTTGGGTTTTGTTTTCTAATCTATGGTTTTATGCCAATTTGCTTCAGAGACCTCTCTACTAAATTCAGCCCCTAATTCCAACATGTCCCTTCTAGACTTCATCCTCGTTTAGGCCAGGTGAAAAGATCTTCATGTCTTGGTTCTGCCACCTGGAACCTGTGTTTCTCTGCAAGTTAACCCTCCCATCTATTCTTACATCTCAACTGAAAACAGATTTCCACTCCTGCCAAAACCTCTTAATTTTTTTCTTTCTTTTTTATATGAACCATTATTGAGCACTGGTTATTATTCTATTTTCAACTTGCCAGAAAAAGCATTTGTGCTTTTAAACAATTTTAGAACAACTTCAAATTGGACAACTTGCATAAAGCCTAATCATCTCTGAGCATATTCTACTACTGGAAGTCTTTTGAAAGCAATATTCTGTATTAGATAAATGGGAGCATCATGGCAATTCATAATTCTTTGAAACTCATTTTGCAGGAATAGTTGAAGGAATGGTTTTACTCTAATACTGATCACATGATATAATTAATATATGTTGAATAAATGAAGTTTAGGCAAAAAAAAAAGGGGGGGTAGAAAAGATTGGATAGTGAGAAATCAATGCTGCTTAAAAAAAAAAAAAAAAAGAAGTAGAACCCATGGTCCTATCTTTTCTTTTTCCCACTCAATAATTCAATATATTGGGGCTGGGGGTATAGCACAGTGGGTAGAGTGCTTGCTTTGCAAGCATAGGCCCTGGGTTCAATCCCCAGCACAGCAAAAAAAAAATAATAATAATAATAATAATAATTCAATATATTTTAGAACGGGCACTTTGGCAAATATTCTATCTTACATGGAGAATTTATGTTACATTGCAGTTTATTTAATTGTAATATTTAGAAAATAACAGATACTGCCATCTAGCACCAAAGATCCTCAAACATCCCAGATCACAGTAACTTAGGATGACATGAAGTATGACATGAATATTGTTTAAGATGCATATTTTGCCTATAATTCCAACTACAAGAAAATTGCAAGTTTGAGGCCAGTCTCAGCAACTTTAAGAGACCCTGTCTCAAAACTTAAAAAAAAAAAAAAAAGGGGGCTGTAGAAAAAATGTTTAAAAGGGCATGTAGAAATGTTTAAAAGGACTAGCTAAATGGTAGAGCATTTGCCTAATGTGTGAGGCCCTGGGTTCAAACCCCAGTAACATGTATGCACGCACACACACAAGCACACAATGGAGATTCTAACCTAAATAAATTGATGAACAAAATGGATAGCCTTCTGAATTCTTACTTTAAGAAAGGTGGATACACTTCTACCAATAAATGTTAAAACATAGTCTATCTAAATGATATGACATACAGTAGTAACCCCAGCTTACTCTTAGGGAATATGTTAACTAATAAATTAGAAAATGATAATAGCTAATAAATATAGAAAAATTATAACAATATACCCTAATGGAAGCTATCTACTTATAAACTGTTTATTTCTAGAATTTCTCAATTAAAATTTTCAGACTTCCATTGACCCCAGATAACTGAAACCATGAAGAAGTAGAGACTACCATACTCTTAAGATTTTTCATTTGGGGAGGCAAGCTAATTTCCTCCTAGTAAATTTTTAGTCTTCCAACAATTATTTAAAGTATTTCAAGGGATTTTAAAACCTGTACATTAAAGGAAAACTCAGAGGGTCAAATGGAATATAGTAACACTATTTAGAAGGTCTAAGATGAATGCTAAAGAAGCTTTTAAATCTTTTTTAAAAATTTGTTCTAATTAGTTATACAAGGCCATAGAATGCATCTTGACACATCATACATAAATGGAGTATGATTTCTCATTCCTCTAGTTGTTTATGAGCTTTTAAATTCTTTATTAATGGTAGTGATTTCAGAGAAAGTCAGGTTCACACAGTTTTCTTCAAATGACTGTCACACAGGAACCCACATCATTTGCATGCTCCTAATTTACATTTTCTCACAACCTACCCCTATTTTTCAGTTTCATTAAATCTCCTTTTTTACTGTTTTTACAATGCTTTAGCTTCTTATAATTTGATCCTGTGTCTCAGAAATCAAGTAACTACAACAGTGACCATGAACTTCACCTTTGCTTTGTTCCTCAGCCCTGATTATTCTCCATGTGCTCCTCTCCCCCAGATGTCTTCTCTGTTCTGTACCCCAGGAAGCTGACCTTGCTAGCTGGTTCCTGGCTGGTTCAGACACACCTGAAGGAGATGGGAGATAGAAGAGAGGGATCCGGTCCTCCTATCTGTCCCCTCCCTGCTTCAGAGTTGGGTCTCAGCACAGCTGCATCCCTCCAGGACCATCAGGTGGCCCCTCCCTCAGGGTACAGCAACAGCTCTCACCAGGCTTCTCCTTCTTTCCTGCCTCCTTTGTTTGTCACCTTAAGCCTGATCTCTGGTAGTCTCTTGATTCTGTCTTTATTTGAAACATCTGTTGTGAATTGTTTCCTGCCAAGACTCTGATACATCTCCAACTCTCAAAATGCACACTAGACTCAAATCTGAAATAAGTTTCTCTACTGACTAATTTTAAGACTTTTCTTAAGTTATTTTTTAAGTATTTTTTAGTTGTCAATGGACCTTTATTTTACTTATTTATATGCTGAGAATTGAACCCAGCGTCTCACACATACTAGGCAAGTGCTCCACCACTGAGCCACAACCCCAGCCCTTCAGTTATTTCTATCTTAAGGATTTTGTAAAATGGAATGATGACACATTCTCTAATGATTTTTGAAATGAGAATCCAATAATACTGCCATTTAGAACACGCAGATGATAAGTTACGGATGATGTTGGAAAACAATAATAACCTATCATCTTTCTCCACCAAACATAAAAGATAGGACAGAATAATACTGGAGTTGAATCCAAAAGATCTAGGTACAAATTCTGGTTGTCCTATTTATTAGCTATGTGACCCTATGTAAGACATATTAACTCTCTAACCATTGTTTCCTTATTTCTGAGTGGAGGAGAGAGCACAAGGAGTTCCCATTCACTTCCCACCTCTGTATGCCTAACCACTAGGCCCACTCATTCACACCAAAGACTGCAACTTCATGTGCTCACAGATACCTGATCATATTCAGACCTAGTCCACCCACTTTGGCATACCCCTCCTAAATATCTGAATAATATAATTGTAAGCTCAAGCAATTTTATATCTATACAAACTCTCTACCCAACAAATCAAGAATATGTTCAAAAACACATGGTGCAATTTCAACTACAGTTCATATATTAAGCCATTAAGGAAATCTGAAAAAGTTCCAAAGAATCAAATGTACTCTCAATTACATGTAATATAATCATAAATAAATGATGAAAGGGTAGCTAAAAACAGAAAAAAAATCACACTAAGATATCTCCCCTCCCATCTCCTTCACCAAGATTGCTGGAAAAGTCTCACAGGCTTGCTGAGTAGACCCTTTCAACAGGCCCCTCCTATTGTCAACATTCTGTTTCCCGTTAGCTCACTCGTCTCTGCAAAGATTCTCTGGAATCTTTTCAGCTCCCTTCACACTAAGATACACTTCCCCCATCACTTTCAGAAGATGTCTCCTACTTCTTCATGAAGAGAAAGCAGGGCTGGGTTTGTGGCTTGGTGGTAGTGCGCTTGCCTAGCACACATGAGGTCCTGGGTACAATCCTCAGCACCACAATAAAATAAAATAATGGTATTGTGTCCACCTACAACTAAAATATATATATAAAGAATTTCTTAAAAAAAGAGAAAGCAGAAGGCATTGGGTTGCAACTCCTTCAACTTTCTCTACAAAATTGCAATCCCACCCACATCCACACCCATCCTTTCCTTCCTCCCACCTGTGACAAAGGAAGAGATTCCTCTTCTGGATAACCTTCTGTCAATGCCTGGATGTCATAAACTCCCACCACCACCTTTCAGGAGCCATGGTGCATCAAAATACATTTTTCTTTTCTTGTAATCCTCATTGACACCCTTATAAATATCTTCCTGTTTATTTTTACAATCCTGAGGTATAATGTCTTATGACTAAGACATAAACCCAGAAACAATAAGTGAAAAGATAGATTAAAAACAGTGAGATTAAAACTTCTTGTTTGGAAAAATGCCAGCCAAAGTAAAACGGCAAAGAATAAATGGTGAAAAAAATGCAACACTACAGATGAGGATTTATTTTCATAACAAAGAGCTTTTATAAATCAATAAGAAAAATAAATGCAACCCCTCTAGCATGAAATTTAAAGGGGGGCACTTAGTGTCTTTGAACCAGAATCCAGGATATGTGAGTGCATTTGGGAGTGGGATTTAAGATATGTTGTTGAGCTCTTACTACATGCCAGACACATCAACCATTCCTCTACATCAAGTTTTCCAAAGTTTGCTGCAAAAGCAATACTTGTACATTTTGCTATGCATGCTAATTTTAAAAGAGGCTTATGTGTTCAAGTTAGAGATACACTGTATCATCAGATCTAAGTTTAAAAGGTCCTTTATTACTGGGTATAGTGGTATAAACCTGTAATACCACAGACTTGGGAGACAGAGACAGGAGGATCTCAAGTTTGAGGCCAGATTCAGAAACTAAGCAAGACCCCAAGCAACTTATTAAGAACCTGTCTCAAAATGGATGAAGTTGGAAAATATCATGTTAAGTAAAATAGGCCAAGCCCTAAAAACGAAAGGCCAAATGTTTTCTCTGATAAGTGCATGATAGTATATAATGATGGGGAGTGGTGGAAGGAAGAGAAGAATGAAGGAACTTTGGATAGTGTAGAGGAAAAAGGAGTGGGATGGGGTGGGAATGGAAAAACAGTAGAATGAAACAGTATTACTCTATATGTGTGTGTGATTACATGAATGAAGTGAATATACATTGTGTACAACATAGAAATGAAAAGTTGTACCCCATTTGTGTACAATGAATCAAAATGTGTCTGTAAAAATAAAAAATATTAAAAAAAAAAGAACAAGCAATAATAAGTGTTGGTGTGGATGTGGGGGAAAAGGCACATTTCTGGTGGAATTGCAAATTGGTGCAGCCGCTCTGGAAAGCAGTATGGAAATTCTTCAGAAAACTCGGAATAGACCCACCATTTGACCCAGCTATCTCACTCCTCAGTTTATACCCAAAGGACTTAAAATCAGCATACTACATTGATGCAGCCACATCAATGTTCATAGCAGCTCAATTCACAATAGCTAGACTGTGGAACCAACTTAGATGCCCTTCAACTGATGAATGGATAAAGAAACTGTGGTATATTACTCAGCCATAAAGAAGAATAAAATGAAGGCATTTGTTGGTAAATGGATGAAGTTGGAAAATATCATGCTAAGTGAAATAGGCCAAGCTCAAAAAACCAAAGGTCGAATGTTTTCTCTGATAAGTGGATGACGATGTATAACGAGGCAGAGTGGCAAGTGGGGGAAGGAAGAATGAAGGAACTTTAGATGGTGTAGAGGAAAATGAGGAGGGAGTGGGTGGGGGAAGGAAAGATAGTAGAATGAGGCAAACAGTATTACGTTATATATATGTATGATTACATGAATGGTGTGAATCTACATTATGTACAGCCATAGAAATGAAAAGTTGTACCCTATTTGTGTACAATGAATCAAAATGCAGTCTGTAAAAATTAAAAAAAATTAAATTAAAAAGACACTTTAAAATAAAAAATAAATAAAAATAAAAAGGGCTGGAGATGCAGCTCAGTGATAAAGCATGCCTAGGTTCAATTCCCAGTACCCACCTATACCCCTCAAAAGTTTATTACAGGATTTTGCAGAGCCTTAATATACCAATGGTATTATCATTCTCTGAGGAAGAGAGTTGTTTGTACCTAATTACTTTGTGTGTGTGTGTGGGTGTGTGTGTGTGTGTGTATTTGTACTGGGGATTTAACCCAGAGGCACTCTACCACTGAGCTATATCCCCAGCCCTTTTTATCTTTTATTTTGAGACAGGATCTCACTAAGTTGTCTAGGCTGCCCTTGAACTTTCCTGCTCTGGCCTCCCAAATTACTGGGATTATAAGTGTGCATTGCCATATCCAGCTGCACCTAATTATTTAACAAACAAAACCATTAGGCATTTCTTTTGGCCTAGGGGAACCGTGACACTATGAATGCAGTGAGCCAACAAAGTTGCAAACCTCCACCAGAGATGGGTGGATAGTGGCCTCAAGAAACCAAAGGGGAAGCAACTGACTTTGCATGAAGGCAACTGAGAAAAAAATAACAGAAGGGAGCTATAGTCAGTGAACTTGCAGGTTGGGTAGATATTTGCCAGATGTATGACAGAATAAGTTATTCTCCTCTGGGGGGAAAAAAACAGACATTCTAATCAAGAGAATAAGCTAAGAATGTTGTTCCCAGCATGGGCAAAAATGGCTACATAAGGCTCAAAAGATAGATTTAAATCACACATCCAAGGACATTTCTGCCTGGCATTAGTGATATGAATGAACAGACAAATGAATTTTGCATAAGGCTAAGGACTTCAATCCCTAACGTGTGTGTGTGTGTGTGTGTGTGTGTGTGTGAGAGAGAGAGTGAATATGCACTATGCATTGTATAGACTAACGGGTATACATTGCTCAACAAATACTTTCTGTTTTCATGGAGCTTACAGGAGACAAATGATGGGAGACAGAATAAATTACATATATATTTATAATTACATATCATTTTAACTAAATTAGAAATTAGGGTATGTTATGACCACAATCCATGAAAGTAAAATGCTGAAAATATGGAAAATATCTAGCTGGGCACCGTGGCACACACCCGTAATCACAATTACTCAGGCAATTTAGTGAGACCCTGTCTTAAAAAGAAAAAAAAATTTAAAGGCTGGGGGAGTAGCACAATAGTATAGTGCTTGCCTAGTAGTTTGTGTGAGGTCCAAGGATCAGTCCCCAGTATGACAAAAAGAAAGAAAAAGAAAAAGAAAAAAAATCTAGATATAGTTTAGCACTGTATTTAATAGGAATGTTAAAGACTTTGATTGGTTTTGAAATTCCCATCTCATTACAACCAAAAGACAATATCTAATCAGAAAGTATCCTTAAATTTAGCAGACTTTCTGTAATAACCTAACTCAAAAGAGGATGACAGGAAAAGCAGGTGTCAAAAGAAAGTCATTAAAATTTTAAAAACAATATGACTATACTGCCTAATGTCCAATAAGAAAATATACTAATGGCATGATCATTTGGGATGTCACTGTTAAACATTTGGTGACGTTGGAAATAAACAACTCAGACTGCTCTCCAAACCACTAAATTTCATAAAAATTTATGGTCTAGGTCTGTTTTCTATTGTGTAACAGAATATGTAAGACAGAATAACCTATTTTTTTAAAAAAGGCTATTTTGGCTCACAATTCTAAAACATCAGAGAGCACGGTGCAGGCATCTCCTTGGCTTCTAATGAGGG
Source organism: Sciurus vulgaris (assembly GCF_902686455.1). Classification (NCBI taxonomy): domain Eukaryota; kingdom Metazoa; phylum Chordata; class Mammalia; order Rodentia; family Sciuridae; genus Sciurus; species Sciurus vulgaris. Next base: position 56,342,072 of record NC_136467.1, read on the forward strand.
CATGGTGGTGGAAGAGCAAGTGACACATGAGGAAGGGGGAGCACGTGGACAAGAGATACCCAAGCAACAGAAACCCAAGAAAATGGAACGCACTTTATTACACACTCGTGCTGCCAGTAACTAAGCCAGACAGCATGAATTCACTCCCCCAAGACCACCTCAATCTATGCATAGACCCTAACCCAAACACCTTCCACTGGGCCTCACCTCCCAATTCTACTACATTGAGAAGTTAAGCCCATCACTAGTTGTTTTTTGTTTTGTTTTGTTTTCTTAAGCAAGCAAGCAGGAATTTTATTAAAAAGGAAGGTGAGATAAAGACTCAGAATTCCCGATGCAGCACACCTGGGAGGGACAAGAGTGCTTAACATGAGTTTTAGTGGAGACAATTTATATCCAAACTATAGCATTTATGTTTTGAATCTTACATATGTAAAAGCCTATTCACCATACAAAGAATCTTTGGGACAAATGGTTTATATTTTTAAAGTAAACATCTAATCACTATTCTGTCAAAATTTTATGAGGCAAAATCTAAAGCAAAGTGGATCTTGGTATATAAACACACACACACACACACACACACACGCATGAACATTTTTGAGACAACTGGAAAAAATCTGAATGTGGGTTTTATGTTAAGATTGCCAGATAAAATACAGGATACCCAGATAATATGAATTTCAGATTAACATCAAATAATTATTTGTATCTAACTATATGTGTGTGTGTCAAAATATCGCATTATACTTACATATACTAAAAAAACTTATTTATTTCAAATTCATGTTGTATTTTTAGTTGAGCATCTTGTATTTTTATTTGCTAAATGTAGCAGACCTAGTTTAGATAATATTAAATAAGTGTTAAATTTCTTAAATGTGATAGTTATGATAGTTATGAAGGAAAATGACCTTGTTAGAAGATACATAGGATGTATTTAGAGATTAAGTGTTATGATATTGCAACCTGTAAATGATTCAAGAAAAAATATATTTAGAAAGAAGATAAAAAAAATGTGGCAAAAATGTTAATCATCAGTGCATCTAGGTATATTGTTGATATTTTACAAAATAAAAAGTTGGGGGGAACTGGAGAGGTGACATATTACTTTTTAACTAAATCTGAAGCTATTCAAAAATATCTATATAGATTCTACGTATTTGCTTTCAGAACTGTAATCAAAACTATTGTTTTAACTGTTGACGCTAAAAGTCATTATTCCAAGTATTTCCCTTTTATGATTTAAATTTTATCTGTTATTCTCTATGGTATTAAAATTCCAACATTACTCAGGTGCAGGGTCACACACCTGTAAACCCAGTGGCTTGGGAGACTGAGGCAGGAGGATATTGTGTTCAAAGCCAGCCTCAGCAACTTAGTGAGGCCTTAAGCAACTCAGTAAGACCCTGTCTCTAAATAAAATATTAAAAATGGCTGGGGATGTGCCTCAGCAGTTAAGTGCCCTTTGGTTCAATCCCTGATACCAAAAAAAAAAAAAAAATTCCAACATTAAAAAAGTATCCAAGGTGATTCTCATCAAAGTTATAAATAAAATAGCATGTTCTCTGCCTTTCTGGATTACTATTCACCTGCTATGCCACATAATTTCTATTAGGACAATTCAATAATAAGGGTGGTACTGTTTTCAATTTGTTTAAAATGCAAGAATACTACTTTTCCTGTTTCTCTCCACTCCCCCCGCCACCACCATTGCATTATTATCTCCCAAAATGATAGAATCAGAGACAATGATTCCAGCTGGAATGCTGAGCATAATTACATCTTTTTAAAACTGGCATTATATCATCCGCAACATGGACCACTTTTTGATAAAAGTAGATCACTTCAGGTTTCTAAGATCTTTAAAAACTAAGCAATTGAACTATATGTTAGCATCCATAAATTCTCTTTAAATGAAAAATCTTTAAAAGCCTTTAGCTGATTTTCAAAAGAACCCCTCCTAACCTAAAGTACATCAATCTGTTCAGTTTACGAGTATAATTAAGCCTATTTAAGTATCTGAATCAAGGGGGCTTTAAAACTCTAAAACAACTAACACAAGAAATGGCTCAAGCTCTGATTATCTCTGAATCTGAAGATGCAAATGACTTTTTAATTCCTCATGCATTCAAGAAACAAACACTTGTAAGTAAGCATAAGTGCCAGTGGGAGACAACGACAAAAGGTACCTTCTCCAGCAAATCCTCCCACATTGTATCACTCCTGATATTCTGATTCTGTCCTAGCTTAAGTGAAGTTATGCTGGGTCAGGTCTACCCGTCCACTTGTAGTTCAATGGGGTGTCCAGTACACATGCATAATCCTCAAAACAATCAGGAACCCAACAAAACAAAGATACTGAAAATATCCCTCATTCTGAATTCTTCTGAGGTTCTGAATTGGAAAAACTAAACTGGTGTTCCAGGCATCTTCTGGATTAGCTAAAAACTGATGCTGAGGAGGGAATGAGAATATAGACACATTCACAGACACATGTATATGAAACTCACAGAAACACCGACACTCTCACACAGACATATGGATAGGCCCACAGTCACTACACCTGTCTTCAGAGTCAACAGAAAATTATTTTGTGACTCTTCCATTCATTCTGCTAGTATGGACTGAACATTGAGCTTTATGCCAGGGAGTAAGCAGGGTTCCACAGGAGCAATAGATCAAGAGAAGGAAGACAGTGTTTCCAGGAATGTATGGTCACCAAGTAGGTAAACAAGATGGGCCAGAACAAAAGGAAGGGGGTATAGCTTTGCAAAGACCCAGAAGCAAACCAGGTCAGAGTTGTTTCAAGAATTTTCAAGTGGCTCTTCCCAGCTCATTTTCTGTTGTTGTTGTTTTTCACATTTTTTAAATTGGTGCATTTTAGTTGTACATAATGATGGCATTTGCTGCTGTATATTCATACATACCTAGCTGGTGCTTTTATTGGCAGCACAGAACAATGACAGAAGAGGTTGGCAAGAGGGACTGAACCAGGCTCTCAAGGACCTTGTAGAACATGCTAATGAGTTTATATTTCATTATGAGGGAGAATGGTATGATCAGAAGGGTGTGGACAATGCATTGAATGGGAGGGAACTGCAGTATGGGACACCACCGTTCGTATCTGCTTCACTGACATGCCAACCCAGTGTTTAGTTATTAGGTCCAGGGAGAAAAACTGTAGGGTTTTTTTATGGTTAAGTGAGGTAAAGATAAGTGAGTACAGCTCTGTGGTGGTCCCCACTGTCATGAGGGGCTATGGACTGCCTCAGGGGAATTCTACTGGAGAAGCTATAGAAGGTTGTGGCATTATGGCCTAAAACATGCATTCGAGTCCTTATATCCACACATGCCATGGGAAATGGAAGTATATAGACCGCTCAGTTTCATAGTTCTCTTGGTTTGGAGCAGAGGTTCCCCACTCAACTAAAAATCCAATAGTAGGCTGGGCATGGTAGTACATGGCTGTCGTCCCTGCAACTCAGGAGGCTAAGGCAGCAGGATCACAAATTCAAGGGCAATCTGGGCAACTCAGCAAGATCCCATCTCAAAATAAAAATAAAAGGACTAGGGATGTAGCTCAGTGTGATTGAGTGACCTTAGGTTCAATCCTTAGTACCAGAAGGGAAAAAAAAACCAATTATATAAAGCAAAATCCATTTATTATTCAACTTAAGAAACTCACTGAAGAAAAATATCTAATTCTTGAAAAGCTCAATACTGTTAAAAGAGAATATGATTTCCTAGAGATATCCTCAAAGATGCTGCCTTCATAAAGAATCATCAGAAATAGCAAGCATGAAAGCAACTGGAAAAGAGCTCAATGAGTACAACTCTGAATCTCAGGCTGAAATAAATTTTATGAAAAAAATTCACTGAAAAAGGGAAAATGAAGCTAGGAATGGTGGCACATGCCCAGCAACTGAAAAGGCTGAGGTAGGAGGTTCAAAGCCAGCCTCAGCAATTCAGTGAGGTCCTAAGCCCCTTAGAGAGACCCTGGCTCAAAATAAAAAATAAAAAATAAAAAGGGCTGGGAAGTGGCTCAGTTGTTAAGCACCCTTGGGTTCAATCTCAGCTACCAATAAAAAAAGAGGAAATTTTATTTAAATACTAATTGATTGAGCACATTATTTACATGTTATGTTCTCCCGATAGTATTACTTTTAGTTTAATAGTCTATTAATACAAAAACAATACTGAGAATGATCTCGCTGATAAGCGGATGAGGGCATATAATGGGGGGTAGGAGGGGTTAGCGTTAGGGTTAGGGTTAGGTTTAGGGTTAGGGATAAGGAGGGTGGTAAGAATGGAGGAAGGAAGGACTGTATAGAGGGAAAAAGGGGTGGGAGGGGTGGGGGAGAAGGGAAAAAAAAATAACAGAATGAATCAAACAACATTGTCCTATGTAAATTTATGATTACACAAATGGTATGCCTTGACTCCATGTACAAACAGAGAAACATGTATCCCATTTGTTTAAATAATAAAAAATGCCAAAAAAAGAAACAATACTGAAATTATTTACATAATACTGAAACTATTATATGACCAATTCAGAAACTAGACACATATTAAATATCAAATGTAATATTAATTATTTTTAGGAGTGAATAGTAAGCCCCTAAAAATTTAAAGAAAAGAAATATGCATCATATAATTTTTGTGAATTTTATATTGTTATTTTTGATGTAAGTATTCACACTTGGAATCTTGTCCTTCAAAAGTAAATCAAGCTACCCATACTGCAAGAAATAAAATGGGATAGATTCAAACTAAAAAGTTTTTTTCTCAGAACAGGAAACAATCAATAATATGAAAAGAGAGGCTACAGAGTGGGAGAAAATCTTTTCCACACACACCTCAGACAGAGCACTCATCTCCAAAGTTTACAAAGAACTTAAAAAACTTTATACCCAAAATACAAAGAACCCAGTCAATAAATGGGCTAAGGAACTGGATAGATACTTCACAGAAGAAGATATACAGGTGATCAACAAATATATGAAAAAGTGCTCATCATCCCTAGTAATTAGAGAAATGCAAATTAAAACCACCCTAAGATTTCATCTAACTCCAATTAGAATGGCTATTATCAAGAACACAAGCAATAATAAGTGTTGGCATGGATGTGGGGAAAAAGGCACACTCACACATGACTGGTGGAGTTGCAAATTTGTGCAGCCACTCTGGAAAGCAGTATGGAGAGTCCTCAGAAAACTCAGACTAGATCCACCATTTGACCCAGCTATCCCACTCCCAATTTATACCCAAAGGACTTAAAATCAGCACACTACAGTGATGCAGCCACATCAATGTTCATAGCAGCTCAATTCACAATAGCTAGACTGTGGAACCAACTTAGATGCCCATCAATTGACAAATAGATAAAGAAACTGTGGTATATATACACAATGGAATATTACTCGGCCATAAAGAAGAATAAAAGTATGGCATTTGGTGGTAAATGTATGAAATTGGAAAATATCATGCTAAGTGAAATAGGTCAAGCCCAAAAAACCAAAGGCCAAATGTTTTCTCTGGTAAGTGCATGATGATATATAATAAGGAAGCGGGGGTGATAGGAGGAAAAGAAGAATGAAGGAACTTTGGATGGTGTAGAGAAAAATGGAGTGGGAAGGGGTGGGAGACAGAAAGACAGTAGAATGAAACAGACAGTATTACTCTATATATATGTATGATTACATGAATGGTATGAATCTATATTGTGAACCACCATAGAACTGAAAAGTTGTACCCTATTTGTGTACAATGAATCAAAATACAGTGTGTAAAAATAAAAAAGATTTTAATTAAAAAAAAAAAAGTAAAACAAGCCAGTCATGGTAGCACACACCTGTAATCACAGTGACTCAGGAGGTGAGACAGGAAGACTGAAAATTGGAGGCCAGCCTCAGCAAATTTGCAAGACCCTCAATAACTTAGTGAGAACCAAATAAAAAAAAATTTAAAACTACTGGGAATGTAGATCAGTGATAAAGTACACCTGGGTTCAATCCTTAGCGCACACAAACACACACACACACACACACACACACACACACACACACACACACAGATATAAACAATAAATAACCTGTGGAAATATTTCACAATTATACCTAAAAATATTTTTATAGTGCGACATTATAAACAGACTAAATTGTAGAGTCTTTGGGGCACTTGTTATCCACCACCAAGTTTTATCAATTCTTTTTCAGTACTAGAGATTGAATCCAGGGTCATTCTACAATTGAGTTATACCCCCAGCCCTTATTTTACTTTATATTGAGACAGGGTCTTACTAAATTGCTGTGACTGGCCTCAAACTTGCAATCCTTCTGCTTCAGAATCTGAGTTGCTAGGATTATAGGTATGCACCACCACACCTTGCTATGTTATCAGATTTTGACATAGTTATTTCAAAATTTAAGCAATAAAGCATTCGATGCAGTTGAAGATATCATAGATAGCAATACATAGTTAATTATTTTTTATTCAAACATTTTGTTCCAATCTGTGGTCTACCACATTTTTTCCTAAGGTACCTTTTGTTGACTAGAAGTTTTAAATTTTTTAAAGTATTTTTAGTTGTAGATGAACACAATATCTTTATTTTTTTATGTGGTGCTAAGAATTGAACCCAGTGCCTCACAAGTGCTAGGCAAGCACTCTACCACTGAGTTACAACCCAAGTCCTGAAGTTTTAAATTTGAATATAGTCAAAGGTATCAGTTGTTACTTTTATAATTTAGACTTGTATCTTATAAGAAATCCTTCCTTTTCCCAAGTTGCTAAGGTTATTCCTCTATATTTTCTTCAAAAATTACTGCTTCACTTTAAGAAATTAATTCCATGGAATTTATTTTTATGTTTGAAGAAGGGAGGACCTGATTTTATTTTACTCTTCATATGGATGATCAATGACCCTATCCTCATTTATTAAGTAAACCATCCTTTTCCCACTGATTTGCAAGATCAATTCAATCATATGCCAAATGACTATGAATGTTCTTGACTTTTTATTTTGTCTCTATTTGTGTTTCTTTATATAATGGAACAGTGAATAGCTCTGTTGACTACAGGCAGGGATACAGGCAGGAAAGGGATATTAAACTGGAAAGCTAGATTAGGTGCATTCAAGTAGAACCAAAACTACAATTAATGGTCTCATACCAACCCTCAGATCTAGTCATGTATCAATCATCTAGAGAAAGGGTCAGCAAGTTATGGCCTGCAGGCCAAATGCAGCCTGATACCTGTTTTTGTAAATAAAGCTTTATTGGACTATATTTATTATGTACTGCCTATGGCTGCTTTCACAACAGTGATAGAACTTGACAGTTGTAACAGAGATCACTTGGTCCACAAGTCTGAAAAGATTGCCTACTTGTCCTTTATAGATAATGTTTGCTACTCTGACCTGGAGACCTGACTATAACTCAGCATAGAATCCATAGCACTGATGCCTTCTTATGATCATTCTGCTGCCTTAACCAGGATAGTCAGCTTTGGCTATTAAGGATAGAACTTTCAATATTAAACATAGTTCTTTAAATTCATAATAGTTCTTTAAATTCATTTAAAAGAATGTATTAATGTTGGGGGCCATAATTGATGTAGTGCGATCAGTTTGGGGGAAGGGAAAGCTCCCAAAGCAGCCAGTCATTGTGAAGGCCAAATTCTTCAGCAGAAGTGCTAAGGAGAAGATTAAGGGTGTTGAAGGTGCCTGTGCTCTCGTGACTTAAAAGCCACATGGAGCTCTGGAGGTTCATTAAATGCTAAGAAATGGTTTTCAAAAACAGAAAGTTGGGGGCACTGGTGCACACCTTTAATCGCAACAGCTCAGGAGGCTGAGGCAGAAGGATCACAAGTTTGAGGCCAGCCACAGCAATTCAGCAAGACCATATCTCAAAATAAAAAGGGGTTGGGAAAGAAATCCAAGGTGGTGGAATAGAGAAGGTTGTGTTCCTGGCTGCTCCATGGTAAGAAACCAAAGAAGCAGACAGGCAGCTTCTCTGCAAGTGAGGTACTGAAAACCTTCAGGGACGCTGTAAGTCCACAGGGTAGAAACTCTACTGCCTCAGATGGATACTGTTAGATAGGCAGACACACAGATAACATAAAAAAGCAAGGGAACAAATCACCCCAAGCAAACTAAGATACTCTAATAACAGAATCCATGGACACCACCACCAGTAGAAGAAATGTCAGAGGAGTTTAGAATGTATATAGTTAAACTGATCTGCAAAGTAAAGGATGATGTAAAAGCAAATATAAGCAAAAGATCACTTAAATAAAAGAGATTCTGAAAACAAAAACCAAATACTTGAAATAAAGGAAACAATAAACCATATTAAAAATTGAATAGAAAGCGTCATGGACAGACCAGACCACTTGGAAAATAGAACCTCAGGCAAGAGGTATATAATCTTGAAAATAGAGCTGACCACAGAGAAAAGATGTCAAGAAACCATGAAGAGAACTTCCAAAAATTATGGGATAACATGAAAAGACCAAATTTAAGATTTATCAGAATAGATGACAGCTCAGAGATACAAACCAAAGGAATGCACAATATTTTCAATGAAATAATATCAGAAAATTTCCCAAATCTAAAAAAAATGAAATGGAAAATCAAATACAAGAGGTTTACAGGACCCCAAATGTGCAAAATTATAACAGACCCACATCAAGGCACATGTAATGAAAATGCTTAGCAAAGCATAGAATTTTAAAGGCTACATGAGAAAAATATCGGATTACATATGGGGGAAACCAATATAGGATCTCAGTTGATTTCTCAACCCAGACCTTCAAAGCTAGAAGATCCTGGAATAACATACACAGAGCTCTGAAAGAAAATGGATGCCAACCAAGAATCCTATAACCAGCAAAATTAAGCTTCAGATTTGAAAATGAAATAAAAAACTTCCATGATAACCAAAAATTAAAAGAATTTACATCCAGAAAGCCTATACTTCAGAATATTCTCATTAAAGTATTCCATTAAGATGAAATGAAAAAAAAAAAAGTGAAAACCAATGGATGAACTACACTAAAGGAATAGTCAATCAAAGAAGAAAATAATTCAAATTAAAAACTAGATAAACCAAAATGACCAGGAACACAAATCACATCTCAATGTTCAATAATAACCTTGAACATTAACAGCCTAAACTCATCAATCAAAAGACACAAACTGGCAGATTGGATTAAAAGAAAGATTCAAAAATATGTGGTCTCCAAGAGATCCACCTCATAGGCAAAGACATCAAAGACTGAAGGTGAAAGGATAGAAAAAAACATATCACTCACATAGATCATGTAAACAAGCAGGGGTTTCTATCCTCATATCAGATAAAGTGACTTCAAGCCAAAGTTAATCAGAAAGGACAAAGGACACTGCATACCACTTAAAGGAATTATACGTCAATAAGACATAACAATCATAAATATTTATGCCCCAAACAACGTTGCATCTACATACATCAAACAAACCCTTCTTAACTTCAAGAATCAAATACACCACAACACAATAATACTGGGTGACTTTAATATATCTTTCTCACTACTGTATAGATCTTCCAGAAAAAAACTAAACAAAGAAACTACCGAACTAAATAATATAATCAACAATTTAGACTTAACAGACATAGATAGAGTATTTTCATCCATCAATGAGAGAATACGCTTTCTTCTCAGCAGCACATGGATCCTTTTCTAAAAGAGGCCATGTCTTATGCCATAAAGCAATTCTTAGCAAATACAGAAAGATAGAGATAATACTCTGAATCCTATCAGATCATAATGAAATGAAACTAGAAATCAACAATAAAATAAAAAATAGAAGCTACTCTAATACCTGGAGACGAAATAATACACTATTGAATGACGAATGAACAACAGAATAAATCAAGGATGAAATTTTAAAAATACTTAAAAGTAAATGAGAATAGTGATACAACATATCAAAGTCTCTGGGACACTATGAAGGCAGTGCTAAGAGGCAAGTTTGCTTCATTGAGCTAATTCATTCAAAGAATAAAAGACCTAACATTACATCTCAAAGCCCTAGAAAAAGAATAACAAATCAACACCAAAAGCAGCAGAAGACAGGAAATAATTAAAATCAGAGCTGAAATCAATGAAATTGAAACAAAAGAAACCATTGAAAAAAATTGATAAAACAAAAGCTGGTTCTTTGAAAACATAAATAAAATTGATAAACCCTTAGCTATACTAACAAAGAAAGAGAGAAAACTCAAATTACTAAAATATCATGACAGACACTACTGAAATAAAGAATTAGAAACCATTTTGATAATTTATACTCCAATAAAATAGAAAATCTTGAAGACATCAACAAATGTTTAGAGATATATGACCCACCCAAACTGAACCAGGAGGATACATACAATTTAAACAGATCAATTTCAAGCAATGAAATAGAAGACACCATCAAAAGTCTACCAACCAAGAAAAGTCCAGGACCAGACAGATTCTCAGCTGACTTCTACAAGATCTTTGAAGAAGAATTAACACTAATACTCCTCAAAGTATTTCATGAAATAAAAAAGGAAGGGACCCTTCCAAACTCATTCTATGAAACTACTATCACTCTGATACCAAAACAAAGACATACAAAGGAAAGAAAACTTCAAACCAATATCCCTGATAAACACAGAAGCAAAAATTCTCAATAAAATTCTGGCAAATCGCATACAAAGACATATTAAAAAGATAGTGCACCATGATCAAGTGGGGTTCACCCCAGGGATGCAAGGTTGGTTCAACATATGGAAATCATAAACATAATTCATCACATCAAAAGACTTAAAGACAGGAATCATATGATCACCTAAATATGATGCAGAGAAGACATTTGACAAAATACTGTATCTCTTCCCATTCAAAACACTAGAAAAAACAGGAATAGGAGCAACATAGCTTAACATTGTAAAAGCTATCTAGGCTAAACACAAAACCAATACCATTCTGGAGAAAAATTGAAAACATTCCCCCAAAAATTGGAACAAGACAGGGATGCCCTCTTTCACTACTTCTATTCAACATAGTCCTTGAAACTCTAGCCAGAGCAATTAGACCAAAGAAATTAAAGGGCTACAAATAGGAAAAGAAGAACTCAAATATCACTATTTGCCGATGCCATGATTCTATATTTAGAAGATCCAAAAAATTCCACCAGAAATTTTCCAAAACTAATACATGAATTCAGCAAAATGGCAGAATGTAAAATTAACACCCATAAATCAAATGCATTCCTATACATTGGTGATGAATCTACTGGAAGAGAAATTAGAAAAACTACCCTCTTCACAAGAGCCTCAAAAAAAATTAAATATTTGGGAATCAATCTAACAAAATAAGTTAAAGACCTCTACAATGAAACTATAGAACACTAAAGAAAGAAATTTAAAAAAAAATAAAAATAAAAAAAAGAAAGAAATTAAAGAAGACTTTAGAAGATCTCCCATGCTCTTGGATAGGTAGAATTAACATTGTCAAAATGGCCATAGTACCAAAAGTGTTACACAGATTTAATGCAATTCTATTAAAATCCCAATGACATTCTTCATAGAACTAGAAAAAGCAATCATGAAATTCATTTGGGAAAATAAAGACCCAGAATAGACAAAGCAATACTCAGCAAGAAGTATGAAGCAGGAGGCATCACAATACCAAATACCAGACCTTAAACTATACTACAGAGCAATAATAACAAAAACAGAATGGTATTGGCACCAAAACAATGTAGACCAATGGTACAGAACAGAAGAAATAGAGAAGAAATAGAGACAAACCCACATAAATACGATTATCTCATACTAGACAAAGGCACCAGAAACATACATTGGAGGAAAGGTAGCCTCTTCAACAAATGGTAGCGGGAAAACTGGAAGTCCACATGCAGCAAAATGAAACTAAACCCCTATCTCTCACCCTGCACAAAACTCAAAGTGGATCAAAGAATTAGGCACTAGAATAGAGACCCTGTGCCTAATAATAGAAAAAAGTAGGCCCAAATCTCCACCATGTCAGCGTGGGAACTGACTTCTTTAACAAGGCTCTAAAGCACAAGAAGTAAAATCAGGTATCAATAAATGGGCTGGGCATGGTGTTAGGAGGATCATGAGTTTAAAGCCAGCCTCAGCAAAAGTGAGGCATTGAGCCTGTCTCTAAATAAAATACAAACTAGGACTAGGGATGTGGCTCAGTGGTTAAGTGTCCCTGAGTTCAATCCCCAATACCAAAAAATAGAAAAATAAAAAAAAATCAATAAATGGAATGGAATCAAACTAAAAAGCTTCTCCACAACAAAGGAAACAATCAATAACATGAAGAGAGAGTCTACAGAATGGGGAAAAAAATCTTTACCACACACATCTCCAATACAGCATTAATCTCCACAATATATAAGAACTCAAAAAAGTTAACACCAAAAAAAACAAATAACCCAATCAATAAATGGGCAAAGGAACTGAACAGACACTTCATGGAAGAAGAAATACAACCGATCAATAACTACATTAAAAAGATGTTCATCATCTCTAGCAATTAGAGAAATGCAAACCAAAACTATACTGAGATTTCATCTCACTCCAGTCAGAATGACAATCATCAAGAATGCAAGCAGGGCTGTGGTTGTGGCTCAGTGGTAGAGCACTTGCCTGGCATGTGTTGGGCACTGGGTTCAATTCTCAGCACCACATATAAATAAGTGAATAAAATAAAGGTCTATTGACATCTAAAAAAATTTTTTAAATATAAAATAAAGAATGCAAGCAACAATAAATGCTGACAAGGATGTGGGGGAAAAGGTACATTCATATATTACTAGTAGGGCTGCAAATTGGTGCAACCACTCTGAAAAGAAGTATGGAGATTCCTAAGAAAACTTGGAATGAACCCACCATTTGACCCAGTTATCCCACTTCTCAGTTTATACCCAAAGGACTTAAAATCAGCATACTATAGTAATGCAGCCATATCAATGTTTACAGCAGTTTAATTCACAAAAGCTAAACTAGAACCATACCAGCTGCCCTTCAACAGATGCACGGATAAACAAACTGGTATATATATACAATGGAATAATACTCAGCCTTAAAGAAGAATGAAATTATGGGATCTGACGGTAAATGGACAGAACTAGAGAATATTACGCTAAGTGAAATAAGCTAATCCCAAAGAACCAAAGGCCAAATGTTTCTCTGATATGTGGATGCTAATTCACAATAAGGGGGGCAGAAAACAGAGGGATTTGGGCCTACACAGAGGGGAGTAGAGGGAGGGAAGGGAGATGATGGTAGAATAAATCAGACATTATTACCCTATGTGCATATATGATTACATGAGCTACGTAACTCTACATCACATACGAGACAAATGAGAAGTTATACTCCATTTATGTATGATGTGTCAAAATGCATTCTACTATCATGTATAACTAGAACAAATAAAAAATATATTTTTTTTTTAAAAAGGGAACTGGGAATATAGCTCAGGCAGAATGCTCCTGAGTTCAATTTCTACAAGAAAGGAAGGATGAAAGGAAAGAAGGAAGGAAGAAGGGAAGAACTTTTAAAGATATTCTCATCTATGCTGACGGTACAATTTGACCTTTTGGATCCACAACAAAACTTAAGATGTGATTGAATACATTGATTAATTATTCAGGAGTCTGAAATAGGCCAATTGTACTTTGTTCTCAAATTTCAGATTTTAAATGAGTGGAATGTGTTAGTTCTCAAAAATCAATATATAGTCATGCATTGCTTGATGTTACAGTTTGGATGTGAGGTGCCCCCCAAAAGTCCCATGTGAAACAGTGCAAGAAGGTCTAGAGGAGAAATGACTGGGTTGTAAAAGTCTTAACCTAACTAGTGTTTCATCCCCTGATAGGGATTAACTGAGTGGTAAGCGAAGTGGTAGGTGTGGCTTTGGGTATATATTTGTTTCTGGCAAGTAGAGTCTGTCTCTGCTTCCTCTTCATCATGTGAGCCACTTCCCTGTACCACATTCTTCCACCATGATGTTCTGCCTTACCTCAAGCCCCGAGGAATGGAGCCAGTCTTGTATGTACTAAGACCTCTGAAATAGTGAGCCCTCAAATAAACTCTTCCTTCTGTTCAGTTGTGCCAGTTGGGTCATTTAGAGCAACGAAAAAGGGGACTGAAACACTTAACAAAGGGAATTCAATTTAAGAAATGTATCATCAGGTGATTTCATTGCTGTGATTATCATAGAGAATTCTTACACAAACCAGAGGGTACAGGTCAATCACTCAACATGTCTCTTGACATGATCAAGAGACTCCATAAGCATGAAATGTTTGAGGATGTTGACACTGTAACATGGCATGCTGCTTTACAGTAAACTATTTTTTATAAGGCATGAACTCTAAACAATAAAAGTATAGTACAGAAAATATGCAAATTGGTAATAGTTCTTTATCATGATCAAGTATCATGTGCTGTATATAACTGTACATGCTATACTTTTATTTATTTATTTTTCTTTTGGGTACTGGCTATTAAATCCATGGAGTCGGGGTAGGTTACCACTAAGCTACATTCCCAGCCTTTTTTATTTTTTACTTTAAGGCAGGGCCTCACTAAGTTGTTTAGGGTATTGTTAAATGCTGAAGCTGGCTTTGAACTTGTGATTCTCCCGCCTCAGCCTCCCGAGCTCCTGGGATTACAGACGTGCACCATCACACCCAGGTGTGCCTTATTTCTAAACAATTAGCAGCATAGTAGGCTTATTTACACCAGCATCATCACATACATATACGTTTATAATCTACTGCACTACAGCATCACTCAAGTATTAGTTCATTACCTTTTGAGACCACTGTTGTACATACAGCTCATCTTTGACCAAAACATTGACATGTGATTTCTGACTGTAGTTTGACCCCCAATCTCACTCCCTTACAAATATGCTATGAGGTGAAAGAGATGAAAAGACCTGCCTGCTTGCACACCTCTGATTAATGGAAATAAAGATTTACAGAGTAGTTCCATACTCTTTTTAATTCTCTCCCTCCCTGACTCTAGAAATGCTTGATTTGGCTGTGTAAAAGTAATTCTAATTATAGTGATTTACATGAACTACTTACCATTTATGCCTAATTACCTCACAGCACAATAACAATTATGCATACATTAAATCTGTCAGATTAACCTGGTTGTAGGTTTTATTTGATAACAAAAGTATCCGTAAATGCTCATCATTCTTCATATTTTGTTGCTCATATGGCATAGGCATCTGCTCATAACTTCTTCAAATGTTTACTAGAGAAAACATTGTTATGTAGATAGGTAAAGGCGGCCTACTATTCTGTCACCAACTTTTTCTCATTAATTAATAAATCCAGCATTTTGTGAAGGAGATATATTTTGTTTCATTAGCTAAGCTTATAAAAAGGTCCATGCTGCAAGAAATAAAAGCAAGAATCAATAACTGGGATAGATTCTAACTAAATAGCTTTCTCTCAGCAAAGGAAACTATCAGCAATGTGAAGAGAAAGCCTACAGAGTGGGAGAATATCTTTGCCACTCATACTTCAGATAGAGCGTTAATTTCCAGAATACATAAAGAACTCAAAAAACTCTACACCAAGAATACAAATAATCTAATCAACAAATGGGCTAAGGATATGAACAGACACTTCACCGAAGATCTACAAGCAATCAACAAACATATGAAAAAATGTTCACCATCTTTAGTAATAAGAGAAATGCAAATCAAAACTACACTAAGATTCCATCTCACCCCAATTAGAATGGTGATTACCAAAAATACAAGCAACAATAGGTGTTGGTAAGGATGTGGGGAAAACGGTACACTCGTACATTGCTGGTGGGGCTGCAAATTAGTGCAGCCACTCTGGAAAGCAGTGTGGAGATTCCTTAGAAAACTTGGAATGGAACCACCATTTGACCCAGCTATCCCACTCCTCGGCCTATACCCAAAGGACTTAAAATCAGCATACTACAGAGATACAGCCACATCAATGTTCATAGCTGCTCAATTCACAATAGCCAGACTATGGAACCAACCTAGATGTCCTTCAATTGATGAATGGATAAAGAAACTGTGGTATATATATACAATGGAATATTACTCAGCTATGAAGAATAATAAAATTATGGCATTTGCAGGCAAATGGATGAAATTGGAGAATATCATGCTAAGCGAGATAAGCCAATTTCAAAAATCCAAAAGAGGAATGATCTCACTGATAAGCGAATGATGACACATAATGGGGGGTGGTAGGGGGCAAGAATGGAGGAAGGAGGGACTGTATAGAGGGAAAAGAGGGGTGGAAGGGGTGGGAGGGGTGGGGGGGAAGGAAAAAATTAACAGAATGAATCAAACATCATTACCCTATGTAAATGTATGATTACGCAAATGGTATGCTGTTACTCCATGTACAAACAGAAATAACATGTATCCCATTTGTTTACAATAAAAATAAATTTAAAAAAATAAAAACTAAAAAAAAAAAAGGTTTCATGCTGTGATATAGCCTATCACGTAGAGTGCCTGCCTTGCATGCTCGAGGCCCAGGTTCAAGTCCCCAGCACTGTGGGATTGCAGAAATAAAAGTTTCTTAGAACTATGATGAGAAAAAAATAAGTCCACCATAATGAATGTTTAAATATCTGCATTAAAACCAAAATCAAAGTCCATAAAATCATAAATCCTACTTACCAGAATTAAGAATACTACAAATAAAGTTTTATTACTAGAAAATATGATAGCCAGAACTGGTGGCCCACACCTGCAATCCCAGTAACTTGGGAGGCTGAGGTAGGAAGACAGCAAGTTTTGAGGCAGACCTAGCAACTCAGAAAGATCTGCCTCAAAATAAATATAAAGGGCTGGGGAATGGCTCAGTTGGTAGAGTGCTTGCCTCTCAAGCACAAGTCCCTGGGTTCAATCCTCAGCACCGCAAAAATAAATGAATAAATAAATAAATAAAGGGCTGGGGTTGTAGCACCTCTTGGTTCAATCAGTCAAGGGGTAAAAAGGAAGGAAGGAAGGGAAGGGAGGGAGGGAGGGAAGAAAGAAAGAACACCTAATTGCCCAAATTTATCTTCTGTATAACTGGCAAATACTTGTTTAATTTCCAAAGAAATGGGGCTGGGTTGTGGCTCAATGGTAGAGCACTTGCCTAGCATGTGTGAGGCACTGGGTTCGATTCTCAGCACCATATATAAATAAATGAATAAAATAAAGGTCTGTCAACATCTAAAAATATATATTTTTAAAAAAAGAGAAATGGCCTGTGTCATCTTTACAATCATCAAAAACTAAAGTTTTATATATGTGTTTTTCTTGAATTATATTGGATATTTGGGTATTTTTCAATGTTTTAAAGATTTGGGGGTGCTTCAGAAACTACAGGACAAACACCAGCACAAAGATGTTCTTCTAACTGCTAAACATTTATTTACATATGCATTAGGAATTAACAAATATGGCTTTTCATTAATAAAATTTGAAACTCTAGCTGACATATAAATCTTCCACATATAAACTTAAAACTACACAATAAAACCAACTATTAACTAGGTTGATCCATTATACACAAGTCAGAAATCAAAGGTAGAAAAAAAAAGAAATCAAAGGTAGAAATGTGGGAGAATACCGCTATTAAAGAAAAAAAAAAATTCCTGTCATTGTTGAATTGACAATTAGATAAGGCAATGACTATATTAGTCAACTTTCTATTATTTTAACAAAATACCTGAGGTAAATCAACTTAAAAAGAATAAATGTTTACTTTGGCTCACAGTTTGGAAGGTTTCAGTCCTTGACTGATTGGTCCCATCACTTTGGGCCTGTGATGGCAGAATACCTCATGGCAGGAGTATAACTCTGAGGAGGTCTAGTTACCCCATGGCAGCGAGCAAAAAAAGAGAAAAGAGGAAGAGGCTAGGGTCTCACAATCCCATTTTAGGGCACAGCCACAATAACCTAAAACCTCCCACTAGGTCTAATTCTTAAAGGTTCCACCACCTCCCAATATTACCAAGCTGGGGACAAGGCTTTAACCACATGGGCCTTTGGGGTACATTCTAGATTCAAACTGTATTAATGATCAAAGGATACTTATGATTGGATGGAAGTTCATGAACCAATGTAAGATAAGCCCTAAGGATGCCAAAGAATAAGAAAGGGGAATAAAAGAAATATATTTTCAGGGGCCAGATTGTAGTTCAGTGGCAGAACACTTGTGAGGCACTGAATTCAATCCTCAGCACCACATAAAAATGAATCAACAAAATAAAAGTATTATGTCCATCTATAACCAAAAAAAAATTTCAAAAAAAAGAAATGTATTTCTAAAAGGGAGAGGACAAGAAACAGAACAAGATACAAAATTCAAGGAAACAATTGAATTTTCATATACCGAAAAATTTTAGTTAAGTAAAGAATGATTATGTTTTATTTTTTTGACTATGCCATTATTACCAAGTTTTTATTTTATTTGGAAGACTCCTTGTCCCTAACACAATATGCAAAACATAAGCAATCTATGTTTTTTCAAAATTTTAAGTTCTTTTTTTTTTTTTACAGGCTGGGGATTGAACCCAGGGCCTTGTGCTTGCAAGGCAAGCACTCTACCAACTGAGTTATATCCCCAGCCCTTTAAGTTCTTTTCTTACCTATAAACTCATGAAAATATAAGAAAACAAAGGTCATCATCAAAAGGGATAATTGATTACATCCTTTAATCATTGTGCTGCACTGGCCATCATGGTGTCTACCACATTCACAGTCTACTCCTGAGGAAAACTTCCAAGCTACGATACATGCTAAGCCCTTTTAATTTTTTATTTTGAGTCAGAATTTCACAAAACTGCCAAGATTCAAACTTGAAATTCCCCTGGCTCAGCCTCCTGAGGAGCTAGAATTATGGTGTAGGCCACTGTGCCCTGCCAGAAATGACTTTTTAAAAAAATGGCAAAAGCAGCTCTAAAACAAAAGTGGAACTGAACAGAGTGATCAAGGGGTAGGAATGCTATGGTATTAACCTCATGCCAAACGTGGGAAATTCTCAAATGAAACATTCAAAGAGATTAGAGTATAAGATGAGGTGAGTATCACCCCTCCCCAGCTGGATGTTTGCTTAGGCAAAGAAATCTACAGACAGCTACCGAAAACAGGGTGTGGAAGAGTTCATGAAAGAATTTGACATGTGTCCTCAGGAATATGTACAGGATATTTATATATGTGTTTTTCTCAAATTATATTGGGTCTTTTTCAATTTCAAAGATTTGGAGAGGAGTTCAGAAACTAC
This sequence comes from Sciurus vulgaris, assembly GCF_902686455.1. Classification (NCBI taxonomy): domain Eukaryota; kingdom Metazoa; phylum Chordata; class Mammalia; order Rodentia; family Sciuridae; genus Sciurus; species Sciurus vulgaris. The sequence continues at coordinate 56,361,411 of NC_136467.1, forward strand.
AGGACAAACACTATCACAAAGGACAAGGACAAACTGGTACTTGCTTCTTGCCTGCAGAAGCCAAAGAGCAAAAGGCTAAGTGAAGCCCTCTGTGTCACAGGGGTTGGAGAAACAAGATGCTATGCTTCTTGTGACCTAAGTAGACACTAAAAAGTGATCCAGTGAGAGCTATCCTGACAGGACTCCACCCAAGAAGGTTAAGTACAAGGGGAAAAGGTTCCAGCAGAATACAAGGATTTGAGGTGTTTCCCCAGAGCCATAAGAGGTCAAAGAATGGAGCAGCATGGAAGTCCTGGTCATCCAGGACCAATGAGCCCTTTAAAAAAGAACTAGCAGGTCAGCATCTACCAACCAAAGGCCCCAACAGGTTGGGCAACCAAGATGGTTATTTTCCCCTAATCTTTCATCTCTCTCATTCTGACCCAAGAGAAAGGAGGAGGAAAAGGGAAAAAATAAATCACTCCCCCTTCTCCTCTGCTGATCCCAAGGTGAGGCCTGTGGTAGAGAAAAGGGAAAGTTTGGAATTGTACAGAAGTTTTCCTTTAGATTGGACTGAACTAATTAATAATTAATAATCTAATTAGAAAGCTATTAAAGTCCCTAAAGGCAAAAGACAGTTACGGGACATTAAGAGGTCAGGGATCTAATAGAGTTTGCTTAAAGGATCTGTGGGAAATTCTCAAGCTGTTTCATTATGTCTCATTGCACTGAATCCATTTTATAAAATGCTTACACTTGAAACTGTTCCATCTTTAATATTACATAAACCTTACCTTTGAAAAAAGACCTTCTGCCTCTATGCTGTATCCTCTAAGGTCCTCATGTAATTTCTGCAAACACTGTATGACTCTTCTTTGATGTTCATCATCCTTTAGCTCATGAGCTTTGATCAGAAAGTCATAGTGATCCAGAGGTCCATGACAAACAGCCAAAGCTTTCAAATAGGTCTCTGAAGCAGCAATTGGGGTCACACTCTCAGGCGGTTGAACCACATAGGCTATAAACAAAAATGTGTAAAATTTTAGACTTTCTTAAATGAAGATATTTCACAGAGTTCTCTATATATATCATATTAAAACTTTTTAACTTGTTAAACTGTATCTAAAGCCGGGCAAAGTGGTACATAATCCCAACTACTAAGGAGGCTGAGGCAGGAGAATCACAAGTTCAAGGTCAATCTCAACAATTTAGCAAAACCTGTCTCAAGTAAAAAAAATAAGAAAGACTGGGGATGTAGCTCAGTGGTAAAGCACCCCCACGTTCAATCCTCAATACCAAAAAGATTCTGTATCTATTTGAGCAGTTTTTATAATCATCATTTTGATTAAAATAATATAAAACAATTTTTTAAAAAAAGTATTTAAATTGCTCATACTATAAACTACACATGCAACTCCTTGTCTAGAAAGCCTGATCTGCAATAGGGCCTCTACTTTGCCTGTGTGCCATTAAACCAGTCACCTGGATTCCACAGCGCCTCCCTAGAAGCAGGGTGGTGCTCTTTTTGAGTTAGGCCTACTTCTGGTGCTTAAGCACCAGGAAGAGATTTAGAGATAAGTCTCAAAGGGTTTTCCACAGCCCCATTATCTCTATTCAGAATAACACAACAGTCAGATATTATATTGATTTCAGCCCTTATGAGATTTCTTCCCTTTTCCATAACCTTTACAGAAGAAAACAGAATTCACACACAAGAGAGACTGCCTCAAAGCAGGATGGTGGTCTGATTCTTTCTTTAATCTTCTCCTGGGAGAGAAATAAACAACCAGCTGAAGTCAAGTTCAATCCTAACTTCATTCCTCATCTGGGACTGGTTTAATAGCAAAGTTAGCTCCCTCTCTACTTTTAATATATTTATTTAGTTGTGCCAGGGATGAACCCAGAGCCTCACACATTCTAAAAATGTACACCTGTGCCACTCAGCTATGCTTCCAGTACCGCATGCCCCCCACCAACCCGCTGCCCACCCTGGCTCATAGATCGAGAGGCCGGCAGACAGATACATTACAGGGATTGAACCCAGAGGTACTTTACCACTGACCCTAGCTAAAAGAGAGTGCTGAAAGCCTAAGAAAGAGAACATAAGGATCTCTGAAACACTGAGTCTCAGAAGACCCACGGTGAGGATTGCTTCAGTATTGAGGCTAGAGGCCCAGGAAGAGTTCCCTGAAGATTCCCAGTTATTTGAGATATTTGCCAGTGTGGCCTAATACATTTGGTTCTTGATACAGAACTCCTAAAACCAACCCTTGGAATTTCATGAATGATAGCAGTATCTTTTATTATGTATAATGAGTCCCTTTCTCTCACATTTAGATTTATGCTAATGAGGTATCTTAGGGTGGCCTGCTCCTAGATAATTTCCAAACAGAGCTGGTAGCCAGAAAGACTTTAGGAGGACTTTCAACCCCACACATAGGACTCTAGGGAGGCAAGGGAGGACTAGAGATTGAACTACATAAACACTCTTAAACATGGAGATTTGGAGAGCTTCTCTACACATCTAGGCACCCGTAAGGTAGCATGCCCAGCCCCTCCCCCATACCTTGCCTTATTCAGCTCTTCCATTTGATTGTTCCTGGGTTGTATTTTTTATAATAAACCAGTAAATGCAAGTGTTCTCCTGAGTTCTGTGAGTCATTCTAGCAAATTATCAAACCCGAAAGGAAGGAAAATTAGGAATCTCTGAATTTATAGTTGGCCAGGCAGATGTGTGGATAGTCTAGGAACCCCATTTGCAGCTGGCATCTAAAATGGGAACATTTTCTAAGACTGAGCACTTTCACCTGTGGGAATTGCTATTCATTCCAAGTAGATAGTGTCAGAACTGAATTGAATTATTGGATACCCAGTTGACGTCAAAGGATTTGAGAATCTCACCAGAGAAAAAATTCTCTTTTAACCCTCTTTTTTAATTTTCTGCAATCAATTAAGTGAGAAACCTAAGAGTAATACTAACTTTTTCCCCTCCATGCTACAACTCCATTTCCTGCCCCTCAACCAGGTTTTTGGCCAAACTCAGTGCTACTCAGGCCTACATCCATTCCCTCTTCCTTTCCTCATACTACCGTCCCAGCTTGGGCTCTCATGACTGTCTCTCTCCTGGCCTATTTGCCTCAGATGGTCTTCACTGCCCCAAATTTACCATTATCAAGGTCCCTAAAATATCTTCCACCAATCCAAATGTGACTTCATGAAAATTTTGCTTGTGTCAAGACAAAATTACAACAAATTTAGTTTAAGGATCTTAATTTGCTAAGTGCAGTGGCACCTATAAATCCCAGTAACTAGGGAGAATGTCAGGAGGAGAGCAAGTTCAAGGTCAACCTCAGCAATTTATCAAGACCCTTAGCAATCAGCAAAGACCCTGTCCCAAAATAAAAAATAAAAAGGGCTGGGGATGTAGCTCAGTGGTAAAGCACCCCTGGGTTCAAGCCCCAGAATCTCCCCCAAAAAAGGAAAATTCAGAAGAGGGGGACACAAAATCTCACCCACTTCACATCTCCCTCATGTGTATACCCACACCTCTACCATATCCCAAGAGCCCCTCAGGCCACTTTCCCACCTTATAAGATCATATTAAGTACAAATATTATGCAGAAAAGGGTTAACACAGCAGGCCTGAGACTGCTGTCTATCAAAAATGTGTTCACAAGATTGGCCCTTGGATGGTACTTGAATCCCAAGAGTGCTCTCATTATTCCCGGAAATGGTAAGAGTGATTCACCATGTCTAAACTTTCAAATGACAGCGTATGCTGAACACCTCATTTCCTTTAACCTTGTGGAATTTTGCCACATGATAAGCAGAGGGTACCTATGTGATCATGCCCCAGTAAAAAATAGTATCTATAATGACCTTCCCTGAAAGACATTTCATCCCTGTTGACACCATTAGTTGCTGGGAGTGGTAAGCATGTTCCCTGTAATTCAACTGGGAGAGGACTTTTAGAAGCTTGTTGCCTGATATCTTTCAGTCTTTGCTCTGTATACCTTTGCCCTTAGCTCACTGTGCTTTCTATGCTATTGCTTACTAAATAAGTTATAGCCATGAGGTATGACTGCATCCTGTGAGTCCTTCTAGAGAACCATCAAACCTGGCAGTGGTCCCATGACACAGAGAGTATCTTCATTCTGGGGTTCGAGGGATCCATAAAACAGGCCCAGCCTAAATTTAAGATTACTCTCTTCTGCTTTCCAAAATGCATCCATGATACAAGTGACAGAATACCTACCACATATGATAGGGAATATCAACACTGTTTTTTGTTGTTGTTGTCGTTTTTTAAGTGAGGTTAGAAGGATAAAACATTGGAACAGTAATGTATCAAGACTTTGGCTGAGCCAGGCATGGTAGCATACACCTGTAATCTCAGCAGCTTGGGAGGCTGAGGCAGAAGGATCACAAGTTCAAAGCCAGCCTGAGCAATTTAGGCCCTGAGCAACTTAATGAAATCCTGTCTCAAAATGAAAAATAAAAAATGGGGTGGGAATGTGGCTCAGTGGTTAAGTGCCCCTGGGTTCAATCCCTGGTACCAAAAAAAAAAAAAAAAAAAAAAGATGGGTTGGTTGGTTATGGTGGCACACATCTCTAATCCCAGCTCCTTAGAAGGCTGAGGCAGGAGGATCCAAGCTCAAGGTCAGCCTGTGCAACTTAGTGACACCCTCTCTCAAAATAAAAATTTTAAAAGGGTGAGAACACCCCTGGGTTCAATTCTAGCACCACAAAAAAACCAAACAAACAAAAAAACTTTCTATACATGATGCAGTCTTTAAACAAAAAAATGTGTATGTGTGTGTGTATGTGAATACACATATTTTGGGTGGGGAGGGGCTGGGCATGGTGGCACACACCTGTAATCCCAGCTACTAAGGAGGCTGAGGCAGAAGGATTGCAAGTTTGAGGCCAGTACAGACAACTTAGCAAGACCCTGTCTCAAGAAAAAAAATTTTTTAAAGGGTTGGGGATATAGCTCTGTGGTAGAGCACTTGCCTAGCATGTGTGAAGTCCTGGGCATCCCTAGTAAAATACACACACACACACACACACACACACACACAAGTATTTTTTAGGGGCTGCAAGTGTGGCTCAGTGGTAGAGGTGGTAGAGCATGTGCTTGTAACAAGGACTTAGACTCTTCACTTATGCCTGCAAATGTTTGATGGATGCTAAAAGCAAGAAGACTTGGCATCTCTGCCTCCATTTTGTATCTACCTACTTTGCTCCCAGTCACCTTGAATTCCAGGAAAAAAATTCTGATCCAATAAATATCTTGTGATGAATCAAACCTGCCCTCAACTCAGGCAACAGCAACTTTCTTATCTGGGACAAGGCCCTGCAAGACAGTCCTGAGATAATGATGGACAGACCACACCCAATCAAGACCATTTGCCTTGGCAACTGTGAAAAGCTTCCAGCTGTGCAAACCCCTTAACTCTTGCCTTGATTTTACTTTCTGTAAAACATCAAAGTCATTGTCAGTCCCTAGAAGATATGGGTCTCCTTGTCCTGGAGATGTGGCTACACTGATTAAAATTCCTTTCAATTTTCACTAGCATCTTTTCTGTTTGGTTGTTGAGGCAAGTGGTCAGATAGGATTGACTGAATCCCCAGAGTTAGCCCTCTGGCCTAGGACTCTGGTAGAATGTTTAGCTCCTGTAATGCCCTGGGTTTGAGGAAGCAGTTTAGGGATGTCAAAATGGCAGAGACAGATACATCCAAAAGCAATATACAGATTCAATTCAATCCCCATCAAAACACCAGTGAGGGCTGGGTTGTAGCTCAGTGGCTGAGCACTTGCCTAGCAAGTGTGAGGCACTGGGTTCAATCCTCAGCATCACATAAAAATAAAGGCGATGTGTCCATCTACAACTAAAAAAATGTTAAAAAATATCACCAATTACATTCTTCTTAAAACTAGAAAAACAGTCCTAAAATTCATTTGGAAGAATAAAGGCCCAGGATAGCCAAAGTAATGCTAAGCCAAAAAAGCAATGCTGGAGGCATCACAATACCTGAATTCAAAGTTATACCAGAGCTATAGTAACAAAAACTATATGGTAGACCAGTGGTACAGAATAGAAGACACAAAGACAAACCCCCACAGATAAAATCATCCGATCCTTGACAAAGTGCCCAAAACACAACCAATAGGAACAAATAGGGCAAGATCCTCGATAAGGTCTGCAAGGAAGAGGCAGAGGCATAGCTCAGCATCTAAGACAAGACTCACCCAGACATCGGGGCCTTGAGCCACTCTCTCACTTGGCTCATCCTGCTCTACTTGACCAAGTATACCTGCATCAATAAATCTATGCTCTTCCTAGAAGTTCTATATGTCTTACTCGATTCTTTGTCAGGGACCTCAAGAACCTGGACGCCAACTGGAAACCCTACTGATATCATCTACAATCTCCAGCACCAGAAAAATAAAATAATAAAATATCCATTTTTAAATGCAAGACAAAAAACCACTAGATTGTTATATTAAATGCCATATATTCTATTATTTATTTTTTTATTTTCTGTTTCTATTATAAAATGTATGCTCTTTGAGGTCAGGAATTTTTGTCCGTTTTGTTCAATACTGTTTTCTGCAATAAGTAGCACCTGACACATGGTAGATGCTTATTATTATTGTTATTATTATGTATTGGGTTGCTTTTTTGTTTTGTTTTGTTTATTTTTCAGGCCTGAGGATTGAACCCAGGGCCTCATACACATTAGGTAAGCACTCTACCACCGAACTATTCTCCCACCCCTTTTAAAATTTTTATTTTGAGAGAGTGGCTCACTAAATTGCCCAGTCTGGCCTCAAATAGCAGTTCTCCTGCCTCAAACTCCAGAGTTACTGGAATTTTAGGCATTTACCACCCACCTGGCCTTTCCCATTTTTAAAACACACATACACACACACACACACACACACACACACACACACACGTATACATTAATAAGAACGAAACCTCCGTGACCCCACATGGGATATGCATCTTTCCATCTTCCCTTCTCAGTTAAACTACTTGAACTTGGGCCACCTTTACTTTATGTGTCTACTCTCACACCTTGCTCACTTTCCAACCCACTGTGATCAGACTTCTACTGAGAAAGCTACTGCCAAGGTCACCTAAGGTCCATTGCTGCCAAATTTAGCAGCTACTCTTCGGTTTTCATATCCCTGTTTATAATTGTAAAATATCTAATTTTAAAAAGTTATTCATAGGAAATATCAGGACTGTGGACAATGAATGTTGTTTTTCTTGGTATCTGCTTTTGGAGAGCTTAAAATCTTTCACTTTTATTTTTACTAGACGAACATCTTCTGTTACTAGTATATAACTCTCATTTTTAGAAAAGAAAACCAAGGTGCACCAAAGATGAGGCATTCATTTAGCTAGTCAGCAGAAATAAAAGAGAACTGGGCAAGATACTCAAGACTGAGAGATTAGCCAGCTTAGCCTTGAATAGCAGCTGTATAAATTGAAATACAAAAGACTTCTCAAAAGCTGCACTAAATTAAATCTGTTACTACATCAGTGTACACAAATTATGTGATGCTGCTGCCATATTATTTTGATTTGTATTAATTTGTCTTATTGTATTCCAAATGGACAGTGGGAAAATGCCATTCTGAAGTTCCACACACATCTACAAACATAAATGGAAGATTTTAGAAGCCCCCAAAGTTTTGTGCATTACCTCAATTTTGTATCTTACTTCACTACTTTCTCCAAGTTTCAGAAAGATTCTTCTGTACTCCACAGACGACTTACTACAGGATTTAGTCAAATTGGTCACAGTGGCCCATCCCTGTAACCCCAGTGACTCAGGAAGCTGAGGCAGGAGGACTGCAAGTTCAATAACAGACTCAGCAACTTAGCGAGGCCCTAAAACGTAGCAAGACCCTGTCTCTAAGCGAAGTATAAAAAAGGGCTGGGGATGTGGCTCAGTAGTTAAGCATCCCTGAGTTCAATCTCTGGTACCAAAAAAAAAAAGTTAAAAGTTTCTGGGCTGGGGAGGTAGATCTGTAGTTGAGCACTTGCCTACCATGTACAAGGCCCTGGAAAGAAAGTGCTGTTTGAGTGTTGGCTATATACTAGGCACTTTATGCTACCTTCTTTTTCTTTACTTTACAGATTTATTATTCATGAACTTCATGAAAACAATTTTTTTCTGGTTCTGGAGATCAAACCCAGGGCCTTGTGCATGCTAAGTATATGCTTTATCACAATGTCACATCTACAGCCCTGGATTTTCAGATGAATTGTTTTGAAAAGAAAAGCCTAGCCAGGCACAGCGGCACACACCTGTAATCCCAACATCCCCAGAGGCTGAGACAGGAGGATAGAGAGTTCAAAGCCAGCCTCAGCAACTTACCAAGGCCCTAAGCAACTCAGTGAGACCCTGTCTCAAAATAAAATATATAAAAGGGCTGAGAATGTGAATCAGTGGTTAAGTGCCCCTGGGTTCAATCGTTGGTAACAAAAAAAAAAAAAAAAAAAGTTATTCCTTACACATGAGAAAACTAAAATATCTTAACCATTTAAGAATTCATGGAGGAGCTGGGGATATAGCTCAGTGGTGGAATGCTTGCCTCAAAAGCACAAGGCCCTGGGTTCAATCCCCAGTACCCCACCCCACCCCACCCCAAAAAAAAAAAAAAGAATTCATGGAAAAAAAAAAAAAAAAAAAGAATTTATGGGATGACCAAGTCAGGATCTGAAGCTAAGTGACCCAAAGTCAGCAGGACATCACCCTCATTAAAACAACCAGAATACTACAGACAAGTGAAGGTTGTGCTACCATTTGTCATAGCCAAGCAACAGAAAATCAAACAGAAATCTCTCAGGCCTCCTATGTGCTGTACTCAAGTCTCCTGGAGCAACTGGCTGTGCCTGCCAGCACAATAGAGGGTCAACTGCCACTGCTAATACATGGCACACTTCCAAACCCACCAGCCCAAAGTCAAAGTGTTGGAGGGAAGAAATTCCTTTTTATATAAGTTTTAATAAATCCTTATTTTTCACATAGCTGGCTTCTAAGAATTGTGACAATAATAAGATTTATGTATACGTTTTCAAGCTGCAAGTACAAAATACTAATTTAGTTGGCACTAAAAGAAGATATAAATGACCTAGTACTCCAATCTGAAGATGACACCAAGTTAGGAAACAAATGAGTGCTGGAAGACAATCACAATTCAAGAAAATGTTATTGTGCTGTAATAGTTGTGTAAACCTATTAACACAAAATTTAACTAAGGTCCATTAGGTTCAAAAATTTAATTTTCTTAGAATCAAAAAACTTATTAAATAGAAGAATTCAGTTAAGCAACAAATAATTCAAAGCTTTGTGCTAAAAAAAAAAATTACAAATATAATCAGTACTGAACTAAAGGAAGGTTGTAACTGCACTTGAACACTGATGATGCTCTAGGGAAGACTCAAACGAGAAGAAAAACAATCTACCAAAGAGTGATCTGCAAGCAAGGAAAGGGGAAGATGCTATGAGATAACAGGGCCAAAGCTAGGAACCTAGGTTGAGCAGTTTATGAAGAATACTCAGAGGAAATGATGTTTCGACTGAAATCAAAAGGGCAAAGGGAGGCTTACAGCAGTGGCTGAGGCCTGTAATCCCACAAGTTCTAAAACAGCCTTGGCAACTCAGCCACTGTCTTAAAATAAAAAATAACAAAGGCTAGGGAAACTGCCAGAGGAACAGTGATTCACTCAGGTTACAAAAGGAAAGGGAGATTTAGAATAAAATTATTCATGAAAATAACTCCACTTCAAAGTGAGGTTTCAAGATGCTCAGCATTTCACATAATCTACTGTCTTAATCTGGGCTACTAAACATGAAAATAAATATAAAATGCTGATTGAGCAGGGCACAGTGGCACAGGCCTACAATCCCAGTTCCTCAGAATGCTGAGGCCGGAGGATCCCAAATTCAAAGCCAGCCAATTTATTCCAGACCCTATCTCAAAACAAAAAATAAAAGGACTGGGGATGGAGCTCAGTGGTAGAGTGACCAATGTTGATTTTTTTTTAAAAAAGGTAAGATAGAGCTGAAAGTTCACTGTTACAGTACCTGCAGGTTTGATTACACGTGGCTGCTGCCACTTTGAGACAACAGCCAGGCCCTGTAGGACCCCTGGCCGGACTGACTGAGCCCCGTCCCCAAGATCCCTCAGCCCAACCAATCACTCCCTGTCTCCGGGGCCCTCACATCGACTGACTGCTCCCTGCCGCCAGGACCCCCAGACCAACTGACCGCGCCCCTATCACCCGGACCCCAGACCAACTGGTTGCACCCGGCCTCCAGGATCCCACAACCACACCAAACACACCCGACCTCCAGGACCCTGGCCTGACCAACCGCACCCCACCTCCAGGACCTCCAGCTGACCACGGCCACACACTGAGCTGCAGTTCCCCATTTGCCAACACATTTCCAAGCCAGAGCGGCCATCTTGGATAATCCTGATCTTTAGGTGGGGCAAATCCCATCCTGAGATGCCTGCTGGAGGCTTGAAGCTCATTGTCAGGTACCTCATTCTCATGCATCAGGCTACTGAAGACTGGGAGGTTTCATTATTATATGACTGTTATACTGTAGATTTTCTTTTTTCTCCTTACTCAAAAAATTTAAGTTTTTATTTCTTTACTTTTCTTGCTCTCTTTTCCTTTTGTTTACCTTTTCCCTCAGAGTCTCTTTCTCCCTTTTTTGCATGCTAACATCCGATTTCTTTTGATTACACTCTCACCCTTTCTATTATCTAGAACTTCTGTATATTCTTTTCTTATCCCATTAACAGGCACATTCTACATCCCTCTGCATCCTCTTTGTCCTCCATTTGAAACTGCAGACTTTCCTTATTGCAAATCTGTTTGTTTTACTGAAGATAATATTTGAACTCATTCTGTTTATTATGACAATTCTGTTATTGTCCTCATAGGGGCTATTTGGTCTAGGATTGCACAGTGTCTGAATTGGGCATTGCTAATATTGATCTCCCCTTAAAGAAAGGGTTTTGGAAACCTATAGGGCCAGAAACCTATAGGGCCATTATAAGCCTATAGGGGGCAATCTGCAATACCCCAGATCTGCACTGCTAGAGGGGAAGATAAATGAACAACATGAAAAAACAAGGGAAGAAAATGATCCAAACAAACCTAGATTCTATATTAATAGAATACAATGACAGTATGTTAGAAGAAATGTCAGAAAAGAACTTCAGATTATACATGATTAAGATGATTCGTGAAGCAAAGGATGAGATAAGAGAGCAAATGCAGGCAATGAATGATTAAAAAAAAAAAATGGAAATCCTTGAAATGAAGGAAACAATAAACCAAATAAAAACTCAATGGAAAGCATCACCAAAAGACTAGACCACTTGTAAGACAGAACCTCAGACAATGAAGACAAAATATTTAATCTTGAAAATAAAGTTGCCCAAACAGAGAAGATGGTAAGAAATCATAAACAGAATTTCAAGAACTGTGGGACATCATGAAAAGACCAAATTTAAGAATTATTGGGATTGAGGAAGGCACAGAGATACAAACCAAAGGCATGAACAACCTATTCAATGAAATAATATCAGAAAATTCCCAAAACCTGAAGAATGAAATGGAAAATCAAATACAAGAGGCTTACAGAACACCAAATGCACAGAATCACAACAGATCCACACCAAGGCACATTATAATGAAAATGCCTAACATTCAAAATAAAGATAGGATTTTGAAGGCTGCGAGAGAAAAGCATCAGATTACATATGGGGGAGACCAATATGGATAGCAGCCAACTTCTCAACCCAGACTCTAAAAGCTACAAGAGCCTGGAACAACATATTTCAAGCTCTGAAAGAACATGGTTGCTAACCAAGAATCCTATACCCAGCAAAACTAACCTTCAGATTTGAAGATGAAATAAAATCCTTCCATGATAAACAAAAGTTAAAAGAATTTACAAATAGAAAGCCTGCGCTACAGGATGTTCTCAACAAAATATTCCATGAGGAGGAAATGAAAAACAACAATGGAGGTCAGCAAAGGGAGGAACTACCTTAGAGAAAAACCACTCAAAGGAGAAACCAAGCCAACTTAAAAACCAAAAATAAGCCAAATGATTAGGAATACAAATCATATCTCAATAATAACCCTGAACGTTAATGGCCTAAACTCATCAATCAAAAGACATAGACTGGGAGAATGGATTAAAAAGAAAGACCCAACAATATGCTGCCTGCAAGAGACTCATCTCATAGAAAAAGACATCCACAGACTAAAGGTGAAAGGATGGGAAAAAACCTACCACGCACATGGACTCAGTAAAAAAGTGGGGGTTTCCATCCTTATATCAGATAAAGTGGACTTCAAGCCAAAGTTAGTCAGAAGGGATAAAGAAGGACATTTCATATTGCTTAGGGGAACCATAAATCAGGAAGACATAACAATAGTAAATATTTATGCCCCAAACAATGGTGCATACCTGCACATCAAACAAATCCTTCTCAATTTCAGGAATCACAAAGACCACAACACAATAATTCTGGGTGACTTTAATGCACCACTGTCACCACTAGATAGATCTTCCAAACAAAAACCAACCAAAGAAACCATAGAACTCAATAACACAATCAATAACCTAGACTTAATAGACACATATAGAATATTCCATCCATCAACGAGCAGATTCACTTTCTTCTCAGCAGCACATGGAACCTTCTTGAAAATAGACCATATGTTATACCACAAAGCAGCCCTTAGGAAATGCAAAAAAATAGATACTGCCTCGTGTTCTATCAGATCGTAATGGACTGAGAGTAGAAATCAATGACAAAATAAAAAACAGAAATTACTCCAACACCTGAGACTAAATAATATGCTATTGAATGAAACATGAATAACAAAAAATATCAGGGAGGAGATAAAAAAATTCTTAGAGGTCAATGAGAACGACAAAACAACACATCAAAATCTCTGCAACACTATGAAAGCAGTACTAAGATGAAAATTCATTGCATGGAGTGCATTCCAGAAAAGAATGAAAAGTCAACAACTTATGACCTAACATTACAGCTCAAAGCCCTAGAAAAGGAAGAACAGAATAACAGCAAAAGTAGTAGAAGACAGAAAGTAATTAAAATCAGAGCTGAAATCAATGAAACTGAAACAAAAGAAACAACTCAAAAAATAGACAAAACAAAAAGTTGGTTCTTTGAGAAAGTAAACAAAATAGACAAACCCTTAGCCACACTAACAAAGAGAAGGAGAGAGAAAACTCAAATTACTAAAATTCGTGATGAAAAAGGAAATATCATGACAGACACCACTGAGATACATAACATAATGAGAAGGTACTTTGAAAATCTGTAATCCAACAAAATAAAAACTACCGAAGACATTGACAAATTTCTAGAGACATATGCTTCTCCCAAACTGAACCAGGAGGACATACACAATTTAAACAGATCAATATCAAGCAATGAAATACAAGAAACCATTAAAAACCTACCATCCAAGAAAAGCCCAGGACCAGACAGATTCTCAGCCGAGTTCTACAAGACTTTCAAAGAAGAACTCATTCCAAAACTTCTCAAAGTATTCCAGGAAATAGAAAAGGAGGGTACCCTACCAAATTCATTCTATGAAGCTAATATCACCCTCATACCCAAACCAGGAAAAGACACATCAAGGAAAGAAATTTTAGATCAATATCCTTGATGAATATAGATGCAAAAATCCTTAACAAAATTTTGGCAAACCGTATCCAAAAACATATTAAGAAATTTGTGCACCACGATCAAGTGGGGTTCATCCCCTGAATGTAAGGATGGTTTAACATCCGTAAATCAATAAACATAATCCATCATTTCAATAGACTTAAGGATAAGAATCACATGGTTATTTCAATTGACGCAGAAAAAGCGTTCGACAAAATACAACACCCCTTCATGCTCAAAACACTAGAAAAAATAGGTATAGTAGGAACATACCTTAACATTGTAAAGGCTATTTATGCTAAGCCCATGGCCAACATCATTCTTAATGGAGAAAAACTAAAACTGAAACCATTCCCTTTAAAAACGGGAACAAGACAGGGATGTCCTCTTTCACCACTTCTATTCAACATTGTCCTCAAAATTTTAGCCAGAGCAATTAGGCAGACCAAAGAAATTAAAGGGATACAAATTGGAAAAGAGGAACTTACGCTGTCACTATTCGCTGATGACATGATTCTATATTTAGAGGATCCAAAAAACTCCTCCAGAAAACTTCTAGACCTCACCAATGAATTCAGCAAAACAACAGGATATAAAATCAACATGCATAAATCTAAACCATTTTTATACGCAAGTGACGAAACAGCTGAAAGGGAAATGAGGAAAACAACTCCATTCGCAATAGCCTCAAAAAAAATAAATACTTGGGAATCAATCTAACCAAAGAGGTAAAAGATCTCTACAATGAAAACTACAAGACATTGAAGAAATAAATTGAGGAAGACCTTAGAAGATGGAAAGATCTCCCATGTTCTTGGATAGGCAGAATTAATATTGTCAAAATGGCCATACTACCTAAAGTGCTATACAGATTCAATGCAATTCCAATTAAAATCCCAATGATGTACCTTACAGAAATAGAGCAAGCAATCATGTTATTCATCTGGAAGAATAAGAAACCCAGAATAGCTAAAGCAATCCTTAGCAGGAAGAGTGAAACAGGGGTATCGTAATACCAGAACTTCAACTATACTACAAAGCAATAGTAACAAAAATGGCATGGTATTGGCACCAAAATAGACAGGAAGATCAATGGTACAGAATAGAGGACACAGACACAAACCCAAATAAATACGATTTTCTCATACTAGACAAAGGTACCAAAAATATACAACGGAAGAAAGATAGCCTCTTCAACAAATGGTGCTGGGAAAACTGGAAATCCATATGCAACAGAATGAAACTAAACTCCTATCTCTCAAATGGATCAAGGACCTTGAAATCAGACGAGACTCCCTGCATCTTATAGAAGAAAAAGTAGGTCCAAATCTTCAACTTGTTGGCTTAGGATCAGACTTCCTTAACAGGACTCCCATAGCACAAGATATAAAAGCAAGAATCAACAACTGGGATAGATTCTAACTAAATAGCTTTCTCTCAGCAAAGGAAACTATCAGCAATGAGAAGAGAGAGCCTACAGAGTGGGAGAATATCTTTGCCACTCATACTTCAGATAGAGCGCTAATTTCCAGAATACATAAAGAACTCAAAAAAACTCTACACCAAGAATACAAATAATCCAATCAACAAATGGGCTAAGGATATGAACAGACACTTCACAGAAGATCTACAAGCAATCAACAAACATATGAACAAACGTTCACCATCTTTAGTAATAAGAGAAATGCAAATCAAAACTACACTAAGATTCCATCTCACCCCAATTAGAATGGTGATTATCAAGAATACAAGCAACAACGGGTGTTGGCGAGGATGTGGGGAGAAAGGTACACTCATACATTGCTGGTGGGGCTGCAAATTAGTGCAGCCACTCTGGAAAGCAGTATGGAGATTCCTTAGAAAACTTGGAATGGACCCGCCATTTGACCCAGCTATCCCACTCCTTGGCCTATACCCAAAGGACTTAAAATCAGCATACTACAGAGATACAGCCACATCAATGTTCATAGCTGCTCAATTCACAATAGCCAGACTGTGGAACCAACCTAGATGCCCTTCAATTGATGAGTGGATAAAGAAACTGTGGTATATATATACAATGGAATATTACTCAGCCATAAAGAATGATAAAATTATGGCATTTGCAGGCAAATGGATGAAATTGGAGAATATCATGCTAAGTGAGATAAGCCAATCTCAAAAAGCCAAAGGACGAATGATATCGCTAATAAGTGGAGGATGACACATAATGGGGGGGGGGAGGGAAGGGTTAGTGTTAGGGTTAGAGTTAGGGTTAGGGAGGGGGGCAAGTATGGAGGAAGGAAGTACTGTATAAAGGGTAAAGAGGGGTGGGAGGGGTGGGGGGAAGGGAAAAAATAACAGAATGAATCAAACAACATTACTCTATGTAAATTTATGATTACACAAATGGTATGCCTTTATGCCATGTACAAGCAGAGAAACAACATGTATCCCACTTGTTTACAATAAAAAAAAAAAGAAAAATAAATAAATAAAATTCCCCATCCCCAGAAAAAAAAAAAAAAAAAGAATACAAGCAACAATAGGTGTTGGAAAGGATGTGGGGAAAAAGGTTCACTCATACATTGCTGGTGGGGCTGCAAATTAGTGCAGCCACTCTGGAAAGCAGTGTGGAGATTCCTTAGAAAACTTGGAATGGAACCACCATTTGACCCAGCTATCCCACTCCTCGGCCTATACCCAAAGGACTTAAAATCAGCATACTACAGAGATACAGCCACATCAATGTTCATAGCTGCTCAATTCACAAAGCCAGAATGTGGAACCAACCTAGATGTCCTTCAATTGATGAATGGATAAAGAAACTGTGGTATATGTATATACAATGGAATATTACTCAGCTATAAAGAATAATAAAATTATGGCATTTGCAGGCAAATGGATGAAATTGGAGAATACCATGCTAAGTGAGATAAGCCAATCTCAAAAAACCAAAGGACAAATGATCTCACTGATAAGCGGATGATGACACATAATGGGGGGTGGTAGGGGAGCAAGAATGGAGGAAGGAGGGACTGTATAGAGGGAAAAGAGGGGTGGGAGGGGTGGGGGAAGGAAAAAATAACAGAATGAATCAAATATCATTACCCTATGTAAATATATGATTATGTAAATGGTATGCTGTTACTCCATGTACAAACAAACAACATGTATCCCATTTGTTTACAATAAAAAGAAATTAAAAAAAAAAAGAAATTAAAAAAGGCTATTCCAGGAAAAAAAAAAAATGGTAAAATAGAGCTAGTGGTATAACTCAGGGATAGAGTGCTTTCCAGCATGTGTAAGGCCGTGGATTCAATCCCCAGCACAGGAAAAAAAAAAAAAAAAATGAACAAACAAAAAAAAAGTAAAAATACAACCTACATATTAGAGGAAGTATTTGCAAATCACATCTGATAATTTATATTCAGAAAATAGAACTCTTAAGATTCAACAATGCAGAAACAAACAAAGCAATCTTTAAAATGAGCAAAGGATATGGGGTTCCCCTCACCCCTAGTAGTGGGGATTGAACCCAGGGGTGCTTTAACACTGACCTGTATCCCCCAACTTTTTTGTTTTATTTTGAGACAGGATCTTGCAAATTGCCCAGGGTGTCCTCAGCCTCCCAGGTACCTGGGATTACAGGCCTGTGTCACCATGCTGGACATGGGCAAAAGATTTTTTGAAAACACATTTCTCCAAAGAAGATATCTGAATGTTCAAAAAGTACATGAAAAGATACTCAATATCATTAGTCATTAGGGAAAGGTAACTCAAAACCTAAATGAGATAACACTTCACACCTATTTTGATAATCAAAAAGGCAGATGCTAACTAATAAGTATTGGAGTGGATGTTTCCTTTCCACAAGAATCTTTCCCTTCAGGTCAAAAGTTAGATTTACAGGGCTGGGGCTGTGACTCAGTGGCAGCGTGCTTGCCTAGCACGTGTGAGGCACTGGGTTTGATCCTTAGCACCACATACAAAAATAAGCAAATAAAATAAAGCACACTGTACATCCTCAACTACAAAAAAAAAAAAATTTTTTTTTAAAAGTTAGATTTACAGACTCCCTGTGAAAGATGGAGTTTCCTGAGTCCTGGGTTCCTCAACTGTGGAACAAACCTACTGAAAAAGGCTTATCCATGTAGGCCAATGTCTGAATTGTCCCAAGGGACTTGAGGGACAAGGAGAACTGAGGCACACATGAAGTTCCAATGACCCCAGAGTTTCATGTCTTCTGCCAATATCTACAAAATTGTGATAGGCTAACATGTTATAGTACAAGCAGAATAAAAAGGCAAAATGTCAAACCCTTTACCATTCTTGACAAAAAGAACTATAATTAGCATATAACCAAACATGTAATCAAAATTTTAAAATTTTAAATATTATATATTCCTTTTTCAATACTGTCGATAAAATTAGTATTTTACACTTAAAATATATCTCAATTTTGAATCCAAACTTTCATGGGAAAAATTTAATTTGTATTTAGACTTCATAAAATCTACAGCTGAGGGGCTGGGGTTGTGGCTTAGTGGTAGAGTACTTGCATAGCATATATGAGGTACTGAGTTCAAGTCTCAGCACTACATATAAATAAAAAAGAATAAAATAAAGGTCCATTGACAACTAAAAAAAATGTTTTTTAAATCTACGCTGAAAAAGTAGAATCACTTTCCCAAGTTGTTCTAAGAATACATAAGTTTTCCACCAGTTAAATCAAGTGTCTTTTAAATTTTATTTAGTTGATAAAAATTAAATGAAACTAAAAATCTAGTTCCCCTAGTCACATTACACATTTCAAGTGCTCAGTGTTCAAATGTGCCTAATGACTATAGTATCAACTCAGGTCTAGTCAATCTTGAAAAAGAAAAAAAATGGACAACTGATACAGCCAAATATGAAGATTTATTATAAAGCTATAGAATTAGGATAGTGTAATACTGGCACAAGAACACACCAATAGACTAAAATAGAAGACCATACATACATGGCACATGATTTATGCCAAAATAGTACTGCAGTAGCCCAGATAATAGCTACTCTATTCAAAAAATATTCCAAGGTAAACTGAATATCTATGTGGAAAAAGGGATTCTTGAACCAAACCTAACATGATATACAAAAATCCAGCACCATGCCTATAATCCCAGCAGCTTGGGAGGCTGAGGCAGGAGGATCACAAGTTCAAAGTCAGTCTTAGCAGCTTAGCCAGGTCCAAAAGCAATTTAGTGAGACCCTGTCTCTGAATAAAAATATCAAAAAGGGCTGGGGATATGAGTCAGTGGTTAAGCGCCCTGGATTCAAACAACAGTAACCCCCCCCCAACAAAAAAAAAAAAAAAAAAATTCATTCCAGTGGAACGTGCCTATAATAATACCAGTCAGGAAGCTGAGGCAGGTGGATTCAAAGTTTGAGGGCAACATGAACAACTTACCAAGACCCTGTCTTAAAATAAAATGTAAGAAGGGGTGGGGATGTAGCTCAGAGGTAGAGCCCTTGCCTAGTATGCAACAGGCCCTGGGTTCAGTCCCTGGGACCATTCAAAAAAAAGATAATACACAAATGCCTTCATGGCCCTGAGGTAACCAAAGATTTCTTAAATAGGACACACAAAAAGAGACAGATAAGTTAGATTGTAGATTTTATTACAGTCGACAACTTCTAATCACAAAAAAAAAAAAAAAAAATCTGTTAAAAAAAGGAAACGGGCTAGGATGTAGCTTAGTGGCAAAGTGCTTGCCTTGCCTATGCAAAGCCCTGGGTTTGATCCCCAGTTCCAAAAAAGAAAAGACAAAAATAAAAAAGAAAGAAAGGGGCTGGAGTCTGGTTCAGGAGTTAGAGCTCCTGCCTAGCTTAAGTGAGGCCCTAAATTCAATCTCAGTATCAAAAAAAAAAAAAAAAAAAAAAAAAAAAGAAAGAAAGAAAAAAGAGAGAAGGAAAGAAAAAGCAGCAGTACCTTATGGTTGGTGAATCGATAACACCAGGAAAAAGGAGGATGAATGACTAACTAGGAAAATTATAATGCAATGCCATTATCACATGGAAGTGAGACAAAAGGCCACCCCATAATTTGATGGGTCAATCAGTACATGAATGAATAAATGAATGAGACACTATTAGTCTTGATATGTTTAAAGATCTGTCATACCGCCAGGTACAGTGGCACACACTTGTAATCCACCGACTGAGGAGGCTGAAGCAGGAGGATCCTATGTTCAAGGCCAGCCTCAGGAATTTAACTTGTACCTGTCTTAAAAAAAAAGGGGGGGTGGGGAGTATAGTTCAGTGGTAGAGCACCTTTGGGTTCAATTCCCAGTACCAAAAAGAAAAAAAAATTAATAATAATAATGATAATATCTATCACACATGGAATCAGGAATCACAACTAGAGTTATATTGTTATGCTTGAGGAAAGAGTTAAGATGAATGGCAAGATGTTGCTGAAAGGCTTGCATTTCAACCTACTTAAAGAGCTTTCTCACTGGGCACAGTGGCATACCACCTGTAATCGCAATGACTGGGGAGACTGAGGCAGTAGGATCCCAAGTTCAAAGCCAGCCTCAGCAATTTAGCAAGGTCCTCAGCAACTTAGTGAGACTTATCTCAAAATAAAAAATTTTAAAAGGAGACGGGATGTGGCTCAGTGGTGAAGTGCCCATAGGTATAATTTCCAGTACCAAAAAAAAAAAAAAAAGTTTTTTAATAGGGCTATCCAAAATTGGGTAGGATTCCTCAAAAGAAATAGTAGAAACAACACATCTAACTCACATTGTTTGACTATGTATAATTTGCTTTCCAGTACTGCAACAAAATTAACTGAGATTTTAAAAATTATAAAGATAAGAGGTTTCTCAGTTTGAGAGGTTTCAGTCCATTATTGATGGGTCCTATTGCTTTGGGCCAGTGATAGCCCATGACAAGAGTATTTGGTAGAGGAAAGCTGTTAACCTCATGGCCAGGAAGAGGAAGAGACTAGGGTCTCACAATGTCCTTCAAGGGCAATCCCCAATGACCTAAAACCTACCATGAGGCCCCTCCTCAAAGTGTCTACGACCTCTCACAATGATCCAAACCATCACGGACTCCATGATCCAAGGTCCTCTTCAGTTCTAATACTCCACAATTCCATGAAATGTTATTCTTTTGATGGTGTTGTTTTAGTACTAGGGATTGAACCCTGAGGCACTTTACCACTGAACCACATCTCCAGTCTTTTTTGGTTTTCATTTTGAAACAGAGTCTCACTAAATTGCTGAGGAGCTTCCTAAATTGCTAAGCTTGGTCTTGAATTTGAGATGCTCCTGCCTCAGTGTTTCCTGCTGGGATTATAGGTATGCACCACCAAAGACAGTTTCTATAAAATGTTATCTTTATATTTGCTATGTAGAAACAATTCATGACTACTTGAGTTCCTTCTTAAAGCCATATTCTAGCCAGGAATGATGGCACATGCCTGTAATCCCAGCAATTTGGGAGGCTGAGGCACAAGGGTCATAAGTTCAAGGACAACCTCAGCAATTAGGCAAGACTCCATCTCGAAATCAGAAATAATGAAGGCTGGGAATGTAGCTCAATGGTAGAGTGCCCCCAGGTCCAATCCTCAGTACTACAAGGGGAAAACAAAACAGTATGCACTTCTTACTAAATGAAGATAGCTTACCTTGGTGATTTGCTTGCATACTATAAATGAAGTTTCAACAGCTTTCTTTGAAACATCATGATGAAAGCAGTAACTCATAATTTCTCATGATTTCTAAGACCACTAGATGTTCAGAGAATCCAGAGAAAAGGTGGTTTAACCCAAGAGAACAAAATTCATCCCAGAGAAAAGGTGGTTTAATCCAAGAGAACAAAATCCATCCATGGTTGTCTAAAGAGGCCCTCTGTACAAGCTTAGAAAAATAAAAACTACATTTTATAAATTTCGAAGCAGTGAAATCAGGTAGAACCCTTTGCCATTGTTAATATAAGTAAACACTGTCCAGAACTAAAATGGTCTTAGCTATTCTATATAGAGAAGAATTTACTTCAATTCTACTTACTGACTGAAATCCACTGCTTCTGGTATTTCAGTATTAATATTTCAATTATTCTTAACATAGCTGCACATTTATGTAACACTTCTTACACTTTTCAAAGGATTTTCTCATGTAATAACCTCTTTGAGCCTCGAAAATGATCTTCAAGGAATGCAGAGTTAAGATAAATATCCCATTCTACAGATGAGAAAATGTAAAAAACAAAGTAAAAGATTAATTCAGTAAAACAAAGTGAAACCAAAATCACGATCTAATCTTCCCAGGTCATATTTTAGTAGTCATCTGGGATCCCATATGTTTACCAGTCCTAAAACAGCTATAAAGACTTCACTTCTTCACAAAAAGAAAGTAGATTGTTGTCAAAAAGAACACATGCTTAATTAAATAAAATCAAAACTATATAAGAAATTTAGATTTCTAGTTTAAAATGTTTACCCAACTGCTGTGAGAAAAATGCACAATCAGGAAAAGCACATTTAATATTTCTAAGGGGCTGGATTAAAATTTCAGCTGTAAACTTCATTACTGTAATTAGGTTTTTAATGCATATTTATTAAACATCCATTCAAATACTGTGTTCACAATTATTCATGAGTTATTTGTACATTTGTGTTGATTTTACCAAACCATAAATAGTAGCCAATGACCAGAAATGTTCTCCTATAATGGCAGACACACACACTGAGGTCATAGACAGCCTGTTTATGCTTTATTATACTCTAATCATACCCAAAAGATAAATATTCCCCAGTTTTTTTTAAAACTGAAGTGGTCATCAATGACCAAAAAAGTCAAGACTTATCAGTGGCATTAAAGACCTGTTTGATTCTGTGATGAATAAACCAAGTGCAGAACAGAAGAAAATCAAATCTTAATTAAACTCTTTCTTTAGAAAAACAACATAAGCCATCATCAAGGAATGCATCACAAGATGATTTACTTTATTTATAAAAGACTGATTTAGGGGCTTTAAAAGGGTGCTTTTGATTTAAATAGAAAAATTATGAAAATTAAAACTAAATGCTTCCTGGTTATCATTCTTTTCCTGAGGAAGCTAGCTAATCTTAAATGTGCCAATGTGTATAACTTTACAAAAGAAAAAAAAAATGGTACTTTAAAATTCCATGATAACAAATCAGTAAAACACTGCCTAAAAATCTGAATAAAGCTATTCTGAAGTAATTATAGACATGACCCAGCATACTGAGTAACACCTTAATATTCACTCTGTTCATACACTATTTAATAATGAGATCTAAGGAATCTATTTTCTTTCAAAAGATAAATGATGTATTTGTTATGTTTATTTTAGGTTGTATATGCTTACCCATTTATACATGAGAATTTTGAAATGGAATCTACTGGAGTTAGGTTTAAAATATAAATTGTATTACAACCCTAAGAGGGAAATACTGTAAGAATTACATGTTCACTGGCCACTGGGGTAGGCACTTGCAGTCCCAGCACTCAGGAGACTGAGGCAGGAGAATCACTTAAGCCCAGGAGTTCTGGGCTAGTCTTAGCAATATAGAACATTTAAATTAAAAAAAAAAAAAAAAAAAATTTGACAATCTGACAGGGTTCTTTTTTCCTGCATCCACCATTACTGCCATTCGGCACTAGGATTCACTCTCACTTTCTGTAGTCCCTGGTTGCTCTGCTGTGGGGGTGCTGAAGATCCTCAGGGAACAGCCTGGTTTTTGAGCACCAGGAAATGAAATTGAAATCACCATTTTTTTTTTCCTGGATAAAGTTCCACAGCCCAATATCAGATGAAACAACTTGAATGGAAAAAAAAATAATAATAAATAAAACTAACAGATACGTGGACTGCTGTGGATGAAATGGAAGAAGACAACATCAATTCTGTAACATCCTTTGTCTTGGACTGGCCCAAAGTGAACTACCTGGTCACTTTAAGAAAGAACTCAGGTACAGCAGTGAAGTTGTCAACATGTCATTACCAGTGCTAAGGATAAATGATCAACTACAGAATGTTCTTGCAGATGTTTTGATTCTCGTTACATCAATGAGAGACTTCGAGTTGGAAGAAATTCCCCATGGTATGCTGAGAAGTCTGTGGCTACACAGCTTTCCAGAGGGATCTATATGTCTGTCCAGCATATCAACTCTAACTACATTGGAGTTCATAGGGTTTGGATATTTCTGCATTTCAGCTATTATAACTGTTTCCTATGGGTGATTGAAGGACATGCTCCAAGGTCCAGAGCTTCCTGGTGCAGATAGCCCAATCCCTGTACCAGCTATGCTGGGGGACAGTGAGTCGCCCAGGCACTGTCCCACCCCACCTGCTCCCAGTGGGCCATATAGTGTTCAGGAGCCATCAGGCCCCAAGAGAGAGTATCCAAAGTGAGATCCCTTAAATGTTTGTATTTTCCTAGTTAAAGGATTCCTAATATCTTGTCTTCATTTAAACATTTAGTACTTTATTAACTATAGTTTTATATTTCTGGATATAAACATTTTTAACATTGATCAGTACTGTATATGCTTGTAATAAAACTTGCAACAAAGTTTATTATAAAAGGAAAAGTACCAAATTATTCATTATTTATATCTAGAGAGTTTTAAGACTGAGTTCAGGGCTGGGACGGTAGCTCAGTCGGTAGAGTGCTTGCCTTGCATGCACAAGGCCCTGGGTTCGATCCCCAGCACCGCAAAAAAAAAAAAAAAAAAAAAAAAAGACTGAGTTCAGTAAGTTGTCTTTACAGAATAATTACAGAAGATACTCAACTTGTTTACCACTGAAAGACCTACCAACAAACTATGTATTAGGTAGGTTTATAGATCTGTTATTTCTATTCTTACCATTCTTGCTGTAAGGCACTACATTTAAACTATTGTGGAACTCTGATGTTTCATTTACAGTTTTTCCCTCCATCCCTCCCCCTGCCCTGCAATATATTGTTATCTGGTTTTAATGCTGCACAAATGTGCATTTTGTCATGCCTGTTTGCTTTGGATGTTGTATGCTGAGCTGTAGCAAGTTGTTACTTTTGTTATCTGTATACAGTTGCTTGCTTTAAATTAGCAGATCCTGAAATAGCTTTATTGCATATCTAAAATAAAAGTATTTTATATAAAAATTTAAAAAAATAAAAAAATTTAAAAAAAAATTTACATGTTCATGGAAAGAGCTAGAGGACATAAGGTTAAGTGAAATCAACCAGGTGCAGAAAGACAAATACAGCATGTTCTCATTCATGTATGGAAGCTAAAAAAGTTGATTTCATAGAAGTTAAGAAAAAAATCACTACTAGTTAGGAAAGGAAGAGAGGAGTGGGAACAGAAGACAGCTGGATAATGGGTACCAAAATACAGACAGAATGCCTAAGTTATATTCTATAGCATAATAGGGTGACTACCATTTACAACAATTTACTATATATTTATAATAAATTAGAAGTGTGTTTGCTTGTTTGTTTATTTTGGTACTGGGGATAGAACCCAGAGGTACTTAACCACTGAGCCACATCCCCAACCCTTATTTATATTTTATTTAAAGACAGGGTCAGGTCTCAATGAGTTGATTAGGGCCTTGCTAAGTTGCTGAGGCTGGTTTTGAACTCACCATCCTCTTGGTCTCAGCCTCCCAAGCTACTAGGTGAACAAGAAGAATCTGAAAGTCCCCAACACAAAGAATGATCAACACTTAAAGAGACAGAATACTTTTGATTTAATCATTTTCACATTGTACACATATATTGAATTACCTCATAAATATGTGCAGTTGAAAAATATTTTTAAAAGAAGAATCCAAAAAAATGTGAATTGCATATTCAGGCTTTAAAATTTGTTGAAAATTGGCTGGGCACAGTAAAGCATGCCTCTAATAGTCCCAGCTATTCTGGAGGCTGAGTGGGTAGGATCACTTGAGCCTACTTCAACACCAACCTGGGCAATGTAGCTAGACCCCCTCCTCAAGAAATAATTAATTAGTTAGTTAATTAAAAAAAAAAAAAAAAAAAGCCCAAGCTGGCATGGTGACACACAATTGTAATCCCAGCAACTCAGAGAGGCTGAGGCAGGGGGACAGACAAAATCAAGGCCAGTAATAAATAAATAAATAAATAAATAAATAAATAAATAAATAGGGCTGGGGATGTAGCTCAGTGGCAGAGTGACCCAGGATTCAATCTCCAGCACTGTTAAAAAAGATTTTAAAAAAATTTTTGTTGAAAACTGGTACTGGGTCAAGAGTATAAACAGAGGACATGTTGACAGAGTAGCTTCTGGGATGGAAACAATGAAGAGAGGAAATAAAAATGGACAATCAAGACAGTGAAAGCAGGTTATAAAAGAGACTCTGGAGATTAAAGTATAAGGTACCTCCAAGACAGCAGGAATAGAGATGGGGCCTCAATAAAAGATCTTGAGCTGGATACAGTGGCACATGCCTATTATCCCAGCTACTTAGAAGAATAAAGCAGGAGAATCAAAAATTCAAAGCCAGCCTGGGCAATTTTTTTTAAATATATTTTTTAGTTGTTTATATGTGGTGCTGAGAATCAATCCCAGTGCCCCACACATGCTAGGCACACACTCTACCACTGAGCCACAACCTCAGCCCCAGCCTGGGCAATTTTGCAAGGCCATGCCTGCAAATAAAAAATGAAAAGGGCTTGGGATGTGGCTTAGTGGTAGAGATCACCTGGGTTCAATCCCCAGTAAGAGAAAAAAAAAAAAAAATAGAGAACACTGGGCAAGTCAAACAAAACATAGCAAGAAGGACTAACATCCAATCTTCCAACATGTTTTTAAGGGAAAAGTTAGAGCTGAGTGTGGTGGCATATGCCTCTAATCCCATCAAATCAGGAGGCTGAGATGGGAGGTTTGTAAGTTAGAGGGCAGACTTGACAATTTAACAAGACAGTGTCTCAAAATAAAAAATAAATAAAAGGACTGGGGATAAAACTCAGTGGTAAAGCGCAAAATAAAAAAAACAAGTTGGGGCAAATCTTAGTTACAGGTCAGAGAAAGATGTCAGTAGCATAGGAAAACAAGGTTTAGATATATTCAAGAAGCTAAATGATTTTTATGTCAGAAAATTTAGAGTATATTACTATACCGGGATGAGTCTGAAATACCAATTTCTAGACCTTTGACATTCTACTGTTTCTGTGATTCTTTTTGTGAAAAGACAAATCCAAAATATAGTCACTTCCTGTTTAAACAAAAACATTTACTTAAAGAAAATGAAGCCCTTAAAATACTATAAAACAGTGTCGGTCTACAGTACATCAGTAATCCATTTGGGATCTCTTTATCAGTTCCATGGTTGGACTCACCCTGCTACAACCACCCGACCCTTCACTTCAGGGTGAAGGAAATACTAGCTATGCGTATGGCCCTATGTCTAGGGTGCTAGATATACCTAGGTCCCTATGTCTGGGGTGCTAGCTATGCCTATGTCTCTACATCTGGGGTGCTAGCTATGCCTATGTCCCTATGTTTGGGGTGCTAGCTATGCCTATGTCCCTATGTCTGGAGTACTAGTTATGCCTATGTCCCTATGTCTGGGGTACTAGCTATGCCTACCTCCCTTTTTATTTCTTTTATAGCTTTATATGTGGTGCTGGGAATTGAACCCAGGGTCTTGTACACACTAGACAAATGTTCTAGCAATGCCTATGGAATAAACTATGCTATGCTTAAAATAATAATAATCTTTTTTAAAAAACACTCTATTATCATGAAGTTAATCAGTATCAGGAGTAGACATGAGCACTCTTATCTAATATGATGTTAGCAGAAATCCAAGAAACTTGAAATAAGTTTCACATAAAGGCATTTATCTAATTGTGTAATAAAAGGTAAATCTGAAGGCCATTTTCTTAACCACTGTTCTGTACTGCTAATAAATTATGACAATTCAGTGGTTAGTGGAGGTTAGTTCTACTTATACTAATGCTTAATTGGGAACAATCTCCTATGCAGCCATACTAAAGAAGAAACTGTGGAGTCAAAGGTAAATATGAGTCATCATTTAATAACAACACCTAAAACTATAACATTGTCATACAGGACACTATAATAAAAAGAAAGCACAAGATATGACCCTCATATCACCTGGTCTCTACAAAATAAACTGAATTTCTAAGGCTAGAAATAAAACAATTTCAAACATGCTATTGTTTACATTGTATAAAGCCTTGAAACATTCTCCTCCTTAGTGTCTCTCCTAGTCGTCCTGCATCCTTTCGGCTCTCCTAGGAGGGTCCCTTCCTCTCATAAAATATCAGTTTTCCCCAAGGACTCACCCTCCGCTGTTTCTCCACTGCACTGTACAATCTCCCCAGGCTGATCCTTCCATTCTTATGGCCTTCCACGCAGCCTGCCTGCCTCTGCCTTTCTCAGTCTTGGATCCCCTGTCCTACAAACCAACTAGACTCTTTACCTGGAATCATCAAAAACACTTTCAATTTAACAAGCTCAAAATTGAATCTTCCCTAATATGCCTCTGGCCCTGTGTTTTTCATCTTGGTTTGGTTTCCCTTGATTAAATGACCCAAACCTAAGTTGATATTAACTCCTTCCCTTTCTTGTCTTCTCTAAGACTGTCAATTCTACCAGAAACTATCTACGCCCCCATCCCTGTCCTGCCTTTCACCATAGCAGTAATTTAGCCCCTAAATCATGTTCCCATAAAGAACACTGGCTTACACTTAGTTCAAGACTTCACTGAATGAACCACTTTTCAGTCATTTCCATTCATACCACGTCAACTCTGATTTCTTCTTCTTCTTTTTTTAGTTGTAGATGGACACAATACCTTTATTTTACTTATTTATTTTTATGTGGTGCTGAGGATCAAACCCAGTGCCTCACATGTCCCAGGCAAGCGCTCCACCACTGAGCTACAACCGCAGTCCCAGCAACTATAGTTTCTAATAAAATGTCTCCACATAACTATCAGGAAGTTGAATAACTGTTACATTAAGTGAAAATACATTTCCACCTAAAAGAAAGTAGGCAGTGAAATCAAAAGAGTTCATATATGTTTAAATTACATAAAATACCAAATTTTACTTTCAATTGTTTAATAATCTAATGGAAATACACACATCCCAATATGGAATTCATAATGTTATACTTCCTAAGAAACCTAAGGCTAGGTAGTCAGGTAGGTGATGTGGACTTTAAGATCCACATAATTTTCACAGCTACAGTTTAAAAAAATATCTTAGCACCAGAGCTGGCTTCAAAGTAAGATGAGAGAGAAAACCCAAGTTAAGAATATGCCCTTCTGGGGGCTGCGGCTATAGCTCAATAGTAGAGCGCTTGCCTAGCATGTGTGAGGCATTGTGTTTCACATAAAGATAAATAAATAAAATAAAGGTATTGTGTCCATCTACAACTAAAAATTAAAAAAAAAAAAAGAATACACCCATCTGGCTGGGCACTGTAATCCCAGCAACTCCAGAGGCTCAGGTAGCAGGACTGCAAGTTCTAGGTCAGTTTCCACAATTTAGCGAGAAATTTGTCTCAAAAGGGGCTGGGGTCGGGTGTAGCTCAGGGGTAAAGTCGTCCAGGGTTCACCACCAATACTTAAGGAGGAAAAAAAAGCCATTCTTTTTACCTACTTCCTTTTGATTAAACCAATGCTTCACTCACAGTACACTGCACTAAACAGTACACTTCAAAAGATGGAAAAATGGAGATAAAATAGGAATGTTAAAAAAAGAAAGGATCAAGAAAGGGACAAAAAACATATTTGTAAATCAGACTCTAAACACCTGAACAAAATTTCAATTTAAAGCTGGCTATAGTGGCACATGCCTGTATCCCAGTGACTCTGGAGGCTGAGGCAGGAAGATTTAATGAGACCTTGTCTCAGAATAAAAAGGTCTGGGGTTGTAGCTCAGTGACAGAGCACTTGCCTAGCACAGGTGAGGCACTGGGTTTGATCCTCAGCACCACACACAAATCAAAACAAATAAATAGAATAAAGGTTAAATTCTTAAAAAGAAAAAAAAAGATCTGGGTATGTAGCTAAGTGATAGAGAGTACTGGGTTCAAAAAATTTTTTCCTCAACTTAAATTTTCCTTTTGTTTAAAGAGGAGGAGTGAACATTTTTAGTTACAATTAAATGGGTCTCTATCTTAACTATATTTTCATCAACTCTCATTATCCAGAAGCAGGCTGAAATGAGTACATAGCATGATTACAGATTAAGACAAGGGCCCTAGGGTCAGGTGTAAATTCAAGTATGGCCTTTTCTTGAACCCCACAAGTTCTGCCACTAACTGGTCATGTAACTTTCAAAACTTTGATTCATGATTCCTAAAATGAGGATAATAAGTATTAAAATGGATTGTGTATGTGAAAAGCACTTAGTATATTGAATGACACAGAATAAGCATTCAGCAAATCAAACATGGTATTATAATGATGTTTCTTAAATCTTAATTTTCATGAACAGTGGTACATACACAGAATCCTATTTTAACAATCTGAAACATGAAGCAGTTCTATACTTATTGACATGAATGTCACCAAGATATACAAAATTTAAATATTATCTGTTCTATACACTGAACAGTTTAGTATGTTACTACTTTAATTTTTTATATAGATATTTATATACATATAGGCTTGTACATACACAGAATGCCTCTGGGAGAATACATAAGAAACTAGTTCTTAGAGGCTTCCTCTGAGGAGGAAAACTAAGCTGCTAAGATATACTCTTATATTTTATCATATTTCTCCTTATAAATTTTGAATTTTGTATCATTTGTTTTTATTGACTATTCTTGCCCATTTATTTTATTATTTTTGCAAGTGCCGAGGATCCAACCCAGGGCCTAAATGTTAGACATGCACTCTATCACTGAGCTACATCCCCAACCCTATTGGCTATTCTAAAATTAAAATTTGTATTATGATACAGAATTTATACTACCAAAATATTTCATTATACATTAAGTGCATTAAACTGATCTTTGCAGAAAAAAGCAAGCCTAAGGTGACTTACTAAATTAGAGTTTTAGATTAATTTCGACTGCCTTGATGGTAACGGTCAAAGATTATTACATTTTTCAACAATGAGAAGCCATTTATTAAGGTATCTAATGTGTGTGTGTGTGTGTGTGTGAACCAGGGGGACTCTACCACTGAGCTACATTCCCAGTCCTTCATTATTATTATGTATTTTGAAACATCTCACTAAATTGCCCAGGCTGGCCTCAAATTTGTAATTTTCCTGCCTCATCCTGCTTTAATCTCCCAAGTCACTGGGATTACAGGCCTATGTCACTGTAATTTATGAAGGTATATCAATTCATTAAGGTATATAAGGAGTACTTGGAGATGAGAAAAGGGAAAACACAGGTATTTGGATGGGGGAAAGAATAACTTCACCGTTCATTTGAAAATCATATCTACCTAAGAGGTGCCAGGCAATGTTGAGGAAAAAATGACACGAGGTCCTTGCCTTTCAGTAGTAGTGTATAAATAGGGCAGTAATATTAGCACTCCTGTGGGCTTGGTTACTCAAAGCATATATTCATTCATTCGTGCACATGCAACAATTGAATGAATGAATGATGAAAGTCTGGTGACAAAACACACTCCACTGGGCCTTGAAAGCATCAAGAATGGATCCCTCAATATGAGAAAGCTTCTAGTCCTGCATTCCCAGAATCCCAGAACAGCGAGGTCTGCTGGGGTTGAGGCACCGTTCCTAATCCTACGCCCAGTCACCTGCCTGAAGGGCGCGGAAAGGCACCGGGTGTAAAGGTCCCCAGATACCAACCCGGCACTCATCCCTCTGAGCCAGGCACTCCCGCGCTTGGACTCATCAGGT
This sequence comes from Sciurus vulgaris, assembly GCF_902686455.1. NCBI lineage: Eukaryota > Metazoa > Chordata > Mammalia > Rodentia > Sciuridae > Sciurus > Sciurus vulgaris. The sequence goes on from NC_136467.1 coordinate 56,393,006, forward strand.
CTCAGCTTTCCACGTCTGGAAGGAACAAACTATGGATCGACCTCTGACCGTCACAGAAAGTCACAGGGCAGTTTTCATAGTGCTCAGTTTTCATAGTGCTCAGAGCTCTTTTATGAACAGGGGGATATGAAAGGGCAAAACAAACTCCTCTCGAAGGACCCCTTAATTCAGAAAAACCGTGAAACCAGGAGGTGCCTGGAGATCTCGGAGGGAGGGTGACCCCCGTGGCTTCTCCGATTATATATATGCACAGCCGGCTTGGCCTACTCATGGCACAATCACTGACCTTTCCAAAGGGGCTTCCCAGGGCCGGTGGCCGGAGGAACAAGAGCGGCGGCCCAGGCCCCGCACCCAACACATCTCCTGCTCAGCCGGCTCCGCGCTAAGGAGTGCAGGGTAACCAAGGGCGACCAGGAGGCCGCCATCTTGAGCTCCGTACAAGGTAGGAAAACTTTATTGAAACTCTGAAGAGAGTCGGACACACAGTCGAACCCGGCTGTGCTCCGAGAAAGCTCTGCCTGAGCGAATGAAAGAAAGCTAAGGAACGTGCCCTCCAGTTCGGAAGGGCGGGCTGGACTCCCGTGCCCTTCAGTGCTTCCGGGAGAGGCCGACAGGGACTACGGCTCCCAGCATGCAGTGCGCCGCCGCAAGGTTTAGGGCGCGGAGAGGGGCGGGCGGGGGGAAGCAGGCTGTAGTGGTGTCCAAGTTCTGGAATCCTTGAAAAGTCATTGTGACGTCTAGCAACACCCCTAAGCCTTCTTTTAAGGGAGCGCGCGTAAATAACATGTAGGTAGGTGGCCCAATAGGTCCTTCAAGAACAGGGAGTAGAGCTAAATCGGGCAAGAAGTTTAAAGAATAGGAAGGAGAAAGCCAAATCTCAGTTGTATGGAAAGGAAGACACAGGAACAATTACAGGAAGACAGTGGGACCACACTAGAACAAGAACTCCAACAGGAAAAGGAAAATGTAGTATGGCATAAAAATTTAGAGACTTCTCTACTACTTGTATCTAAAAATATATCACTTCACACATACATGTTTTCTAGCTTTAATTCCACTGACGCTACAAATTGTTCCTACATACTACAGTGAATTATTTTTGTTTTAATGTTACTAATTTTTGGTATAACGTTTTGTGAAAGCTCTTTTGAAAAATTAGTTTGCTTCTTCCTTGGCTTACATATTCATTTATCACATTCAAGATTTTCAGAGCTACTCTGGAGGCTGAGGCAGGAGGATTCCTTGAGCCCAGGAGTTCAAGGTCAGCCTAGGTAACATAGTGAGACCCCATCTTTTAAAAATAAATAAATACCAACGCGGTAAGGGATACACACCTGTAATCCCTGTCTAAGGCAGGAGGATCTCAAAGTTGGAGGCCAACCTGGGCAATATAGTGAGACCCCATCCCCAAATAAAAAGGACTGAGGATATGGCTCAGTGATAAAGCACCCTGGGTTCAATCTTGAGTACCAAAAACCAAAAAGACATTCAGAGAGTATTTAGGTCTCATTATGTTTGCTCTAGAAAAGCAATTCCTTGTCATGGTCAATGAAATTACCCTTTATTAGAGATTCCAATAACTCAGTAATTCATGAAAGTAAATTAGCAATCATGAATGTTTAATGTCAAAGGGGCAGGAATATCTACAGGAATTTTTTCCCATGGCTATGCAAGTAGAAGCATAACAAATGAAATTTACTGTGTATAACTGTAAAATAATTAAAGGAAATAGATTACATTTGTTGTATTCAAGACAATTTGTTATGGCCAGAAGACTATGTAATCACTGTAAACTATTTTTCTAAAACATTCCTGCAATTAAGAAAATTTGAACATTATCAGAAAAGTTATTAGAAATAAATCAGAAACCATTATCTTATCCTTATTTAAAAATCTCCCTAGAAAATGGGGCAAGTAGTTTTGGCATCTAATCTTAAGGATAAAACCAGTCAAAGTATCCAGAGAAAGACAAAAACAGTAATAAAGAAGTGAAAAACAGATTAGTTAATGATAAACATGCTGTATTAGGAGTCAGAAGATATATTTGAACTTTGATTTTGTTACTAATTTCTCCCTTTCTGTTTTCCATATCTATAAAATTAGAATGGCATTTGTCCTAGCAACCTTAATAGAGGCTTTGCAATAGAGAATATCTATATACAAATGGTTAATCAGATATGATTGCAAATAAAAATTGAGAAGAGATAAGGTCAAAGTGTAAAATAATAAAGTACCGAAGCAGTATGCCAAGACAATATGATAGCCAATGCACTCTGAAACTTGAAAAAGATAGGGAGAAATATATAAATAAATGGGAGAGGTACTACAGAACATCAGTACTTCAAGTAGTAAGTTTTTGTTATTATTGTTGATATGGTTTTATTTATTTTTTTATTTTTTTATTTTTTTGTGGTACTAGGGATTGAACCCAGGGCTACTCTACCAGTGAACTACATCTCCAGCCCTTTTACTTTTTATTTATTTATTTTTAAAGATGTTGATAGACCTTATTTTATTCATTTACTTATATGTGGTGCTAAGAATGAAACCAGTGCCTCACATGTGCTAGGCAAGCACTCTGCCACTGAGCCACAACACCAGCCCTAATTTTTATTTATTTATTTTTAAATTTTGAGACAGAGTCTCACTAAATTGCTGAGGCTGGCCTCAAACCTGCAGTCCTCCTGTCTCAGCCTCCCAAGTAACTGGGATTACAGATGGGCACCACCAAAGCAGCAAGCTTATAAAATACATAAAAGGCAAAAGAAAAAATAATAAGGGATTTATTTTTTATTTATAAATAAGTACTGATTGAACTTAACCCTAAGTTGCATCCTTCACCCTTTTTATATTTTGTTTTCAGACAGTCTTGCTAAATTGCCCAAGCTGGCCTTGAATTAGAGATCCTCCTATCTAATGCTTCAGAGTTGTGGGATTACAGGTGTGGGCCTAACTTCAAGAAGGATTTAAATTAATGGAGTACTAATAAAAATATAGAGACATTATTTGGAATGTTTAATTTTTCTCTACCTCTAGCACACCATGATTTTACATTTCCAAGTATATGAGATTACCATCCCTCTGGGCCACTGACAGACTACAGAAGGAACAGGCCATTGACATGAACCAACAAAGAAGACAATTTTCTTATAATTTTACTGTTGTTCCTCTTCTTATGACTGTTTCCTTAAAGAGAAGAGGATGCTCTAATACCTTATTCCCATTTCTACTACCCCATCTGTAGCCTTCTCATTTCAGTTGGTGACAACTCTGGCCTTCCAGCTGTTCAGGCCATTTATCACAGGACTGTACATTGCTTTCTACTTTCTCTCTTCCCCACATATCCAGTCTTTCAGTGAATTTTGTTCGCTCTACCTTCAAAATCACCCAGAAATCTATCAGTTTTCACCACCAATGTTGCTACCACAAATCCTGTTCCAAGTTACTATCATCTTCCTTCCTGGATTGCTTACAATTGCCTTCTAATTGGTCTTCTTGCTTCCTCTCTTGATCCATACAGCCTGTTTTCCACACAGCAGCCGTACATGCATACATGTGATTGTGTATGTGTGTGTGTGTGTGTGTGTGTGTGTGTGTGTGTGTGTGTGTGTGTGTGATCGCCTGCCTCAGTTTCTGGAACATCTGGGATTATAGGCATATTTGTTTGGTCTTTGGGGGAGAAGTCCTCACTGTTTTGCAGTCTGTCCTCAAAAGCCTGTGCTCAAGTGATCCTCCTGCCTCAGCCCTTTCGGTAGCAGTGACTACAGGTGGGTACCATCATGCCCAACTACTTTTTTTACTCACATGAAAGTATATACTTGTATTTACCAATGTAGCTTTTCCTTAAATGTTCCGAAACCAAATTTTGAAGGAGGATGAAAAACGCATTCCTTATATAATTTTTTCACACACCCTCCTCTATCATCATTCTTTGTAAAATAACAGCAATAAAACTGAATTATAGGTGTATGCCTATAATCCCAGCAACTCTGGAGGCTGAGGCAGGAGGATTGCAAGTTCAAGGCCAGCCTCAGCAACTTAGTGAAACCCTATCTCAAAATTAAAAGTTAAAAGGACTGGGAATGTAGCTCAGTTGTAAAGCATCCCTGGGCTCAATCCCTAGTACCAAATAAATAAATACATAAAATAGAAGCAATTCCAAATCAGTTCTAACCTCCCCCAACACTAGAGACATATTTGTAATCTGAGAGCCATTTTTAACCAATTTCTCTTCCTCACCTCTCAAATCTAATCCTTCACCAGTTATGAATGACTCATCTTTAAATGATTTAAATCCTTCTACCACCATTATGTCTTCCTTCCATCTTTCAGAGGATGACGTTCTAGTCACCTAACAGTGGTTATGTCTCTTCTCTCCACATTACTCTGCTGGTTGATGGGTCTTCCAACAGATGTGACCTATCTGACCAGTTCTTCACAGTTTCTAAATTTGTAATGATTCCCTACTATCTGCAGAATGAAATATTATTTCTTCAAAACAGATGTTTAGGGAATCAATATCTGGCTCCTGCCTACTTCACCAACTTCTCATATTTAGACTTGGGCAATAACATGTCATAGGTAATTTGCCAAATATTATATTTGTTTTTATGAAGCTCTCTCTATATATTCCAGAAAACTGTAAAGCTTATTTCATCTACCAGTTATTTACGAAGCATATATTCTGATAATTTTTCTGATTTTTTTTATTAGGAAAAGTCATTAATAAAAATAACTATAAAATTGCTAATTGTCAGTTATGGTGGTGCACACCTGTAATTCCAGTGACTAGGGAGGGTGAGGCAGGAAGATTATAAATTTGAGGCCAGCCTGGGAATATTAGGGAAATCCTGTCTCAAAATAAAAACTAAAAAGTATTGGATATGTAGCTCAGTGGTAAAGTATCCCTGGGTTCAATCCCCAATACTAAGGGGCTGGAATTGTAGCTCAGTGGCCTGTGTGAGGCACTGGGTTTGATCCTCAGGACCACATAAAAATAAATAAATAAAGGTACTGTGTCCATGTACAACTAAAAAAAGAAAAAATTTTAATCCCCAATACTAACTAACAAACAAACATAAAAAAAAGAAAAACAAGAATGAAAAAGAAAAGAAAGAAAGAAAACTGCTCATTGAATTTTAATAGTTCCAGAGAATCTCCAAGAATATTCCAGGCTTAAGGCTACATATGTATTTAGTATCGGTCACTAAACCAAAACACTTGAAACTGAGGAATCTCTGAAATAAAAGGGCTTACTGAACTATTAGAGATATTAACCAGAAAAAGGTCAGGTTCTGAGACAAGTTTCCACAAACTACCAGTAGTAAGCCTGGAAATATGTCTCCTAGACCAAAGATGACATGATTAGACTATGTGAACGCATTTGTTTATAGTACTTGCTCCAGGTGACTGCATTCAAAATTAGTCATAAATTGGCTTAGACTTGAAAGCAATCAGTTGATTTTAGTTTTGTTTTTCAAATGGACATCTTGGGGAGATTACCTGGATGAGATTTAAATCAAGGTAAGTTTTATTTACCTGACTTTACTGATAATGGAGTTCTCAAGTAAGACTCTGATAGAACCTGAATACCTTTTAGTCAGGAACATTATCTAACTAAAGGAATGTTCATTCCAAAGCTGAGTGTCTTCTGCCAAAACCAAGACTGGGAGAAAATGGAGGGACTAGATGAGGAAAGTGTCATGAGACCTCTAATGTCTATACACAACAATTATAAGGGCCCAATTTTCCCAGCATGTATCTCACTTAGCCCAAGCAATTCTCATCAACTTCAAAGGGAGAGATGTGCATCCACAGATCTGAGTTTGCAGTATCCAAGGCTTACTCAGCAGGAATACATACTATAAATTATAATACCAGGCTTTTTTTTTTCCCCCTTTCTTTCTTTCTCTTTTTTTTAAGCCAAATCAACCCAGCTGGATTTTTGAATCTTTAGTTTTTGGAAACTTACAATATTTTTAGTCCCTTATAATATCACATATGCCTGATTTTATTTCATGTATCCATCCTATTGATTATCTAAGATAAGCCATAGTTTAGGTTTATAGATTGTAAATCATGCATTGCAGCTATATGCTATTCTATCTTGTAGCTTTTTAGTATCAAATCACCAAAATTTATTCTGAAGGTAATTTTATGCATAGCAAAGAGAAGCAGGAGATATAATTTCACATGTTTGCTGTTCAACAATTTTTTTTAATTCTGTTTACAAGTACTGTTTTTCAGCTTAATTTGATACTTTACTACCAGGTAAATTATCTTTTAATGTAATTACTTTTATATAATAATTATGATCTTGAAAGTCTTCAAAGTGATTAAAGGGCATTTTCTAAGAAACAGATTTCTGGATTTAAATTATGTAATTTTTCTGCTTATGGCTTTGGCGTTATTTCTAATTTATTATTATCATTATTATTATTACTATTTTTAAACACGTATGAAATGGTAAGTATAGAGGTAGACCTTTACAAATATCCAAGACTTTAAGTCTGATATTTTTTAATCACAGAATTTTAAAGTTGACATAAGTATATCCCCATTATCTTTCTTAGCATTAGTTTTGACTCACTCTAGTATGTTACACACATCAGCACCTGTGCCCATTTAGCAAAGAATTTCAGTACAAATCACTCTGAATTGAATAGACATCTCTAAGAAGCATTTCAATTGTTGCAATATTTTTAGAAACTGAAACAAGGAAATAAACAACTTCAGTAAAAGTGATTTAAATAACAAATAACGTATCTTTATAAACAGCTTATCTCCTTGAGAACAAAGAATAAACAAGGAGACAAGGGGTTTTTTTTCCTTCCACTATTAAAGCAGATCACAATATGAATGGGTGAAATGTCATGAATAATTGGAGAAAATCACAGAGTAATCTTCGACAAAAACATCTGATTTATTTAAATTGTCACTGTTTGTCTTATTAGAACCTTTATTTAACCTTGTTATCCACAATGCAGTATTCAAGTTGGTTTATCAAAATTTCACTTTAAAACTAACCACATTTTGAAAATTTTGACTTTCTTAAATGCAAGTTATGGTGACATAAACCTCGTATGGCAACTGTTTTACTTGAGACCTAATTAACTGACATGCATTCAACTGAAATGCCTGTGAAAGTCATGTGTAGAATTTAAATCAAGGTATTCATAAGTTCTCTCAGATTTAAGCTCAGGTGAATTATGAAGCATTCCACAATTAGATTTGTCCAGGTGCAACATTCTTTTATGTCCTTAGTTCTTGGTCCAAACACCACCAGTTATTCCTTATCATGGCAGTGAAGACTTCATCTTACAATTTTCCAACCATATTCTTTCTAGATAAGATGATTTCCTTTTTAATTTCTATACAGATTCTGGCTATTTCAGGGTTTCCCATGTATCTGGCACTATTCCAAATGCTCTACAAATAAGAGCTCTTTCAATCCTCATAACCACCCTGTGAAGCAGGCACAATTATTGTCCCTATTTTATATGTGAAGAAATGAAGACAGATAAAGGAGAAATACCTTGTGTAAAGTTACTTAGTACTAAAGATTTTGTCCATATCCTCTATCAAACCCAGATTAAATAGAATTGATTTGCTCACAGTATTGTCTTCCTTTCGGACAGGTTTATATAAAATACAAATTCTAGCCAAGGAATATTTATAATATAAAAGCCAAACATGCCAAAATAGTAAGATGCAAATCATGCTAGCATTTTGCATAATGGGTTGGAGAGATGAGTGGAAACAGCTCTCTGCAGTCTTACATTAACCAAAAAAACAAAGCTCTGGCAGGGGTGGTGGTGAAGGGTGGGTGAGAAAGAAGAGAAAAAGGCCACTCAGAGTCACAAGCCCAAGTTATAAGAAAAATAAAACTATTTGTAGCAAAAAAGAATGTTAATATGGGAATTGCTTCAGGATAAATGAGATATGAGATTGATTTTACACAAGATGAGTTTGATTTAATCAGTAGGGCAATAAACAGATAACAAACAGCGGTCTGTGTGAGTGCAGGGTGTGATGGGTGGCCAACACTATGCTGATGTGCCTACATGTTGAGGTGGTTCCAGACTTGGAAGCATTGGACAGCTTAGTGGACCCAACAGGCCTGGTCAGGCTCCCTACCAAACCCAATCCACATGTTTAGGACAAATATAATTCCCTCGAGGATGTGTTCCCAAACTAAAAATTAGAATTAACTTCCTCAGCAAATACAAACTGAAAATCAAACCTGAATACATGGGAGTGTACATCCCTGTGGCTAAGGCCTATCAAAGACAAAATTGCAGAGATGTAAAGATCTTAATTGGCTTTCCTTTTGACTCCAGAATATGATACTTCATTCCATAGAACAGATTAAGTGGTCCAGTGAACTGAGCAAAAGGCTGGTTTATAGAGAAAAGGGCAAAGAAAACAAAGAAAAAACAAAAAGTACATTGGTAATTTTAGAGTTACTTTCCTTATAAAGCAGGGACAGGGAGATAAACCAATAGAAAAACTGCAGGTTACTTATGTTACCTTTGTTGGGGGCAGGGGCAGAATAAGAGAGAACTTTATTACCAATTGAAATTGACATGTTTGAGACTTTTGGGTGTTACTCTTATCCTGGTTTCTCGGAAGGCCGAATAAAAAGTTTAATTTCAGCTTGGTGACATTACATAACTTTAGCATGAGTGACTCCATTTTTTTTAGCTTGGTCTGTTGAAGCACAGATTTAGTTCAAAATAATGTCCTGTAATTTTTATGGAATAGGACTTTCACTAGAACACTGTGCTAGTTTGGATCAGAAATGTTCCCCAAAGGCCTATATGTTAAAGGCTTAGTTGCCAGCCTGTGGCAACCTGTGGGAGATGGTGAAATCTTTAAGAGATGGGGCCTAGTAGAGGGAAGTCATGTCATTTGGAGTGTGCCCTTAAAAAGGAATATTGGGACCCCATATCCTTCCTCTCTTTTTGCTTCCCAGTTGCCATAAAATGAAAAGGTTTCCTCAGTCACATGTTCTCACCATGATGTATTGTGCCACCCCTGGCCTGAAACAGCAGGGCCAAGTGACCATGGACTGAAACCATGAGCCAAAATAACCCTTTTTTTTTTTTTTTTTTTGGTGCCAGGGATTAAACCCAGGGGCATTTAACCACTGAGCCACATCCCCAGCCCATTTTATTTTATATTTAGAGACAGGGTCTTGCTGAGTTGCTCAAGGTCTCACTCAGTTGCTGAGGCTGGCATTGAACTTACAATCCTCCTGCCTCAGCTTTTGGAGCTACTGGGATTACAGGCATACACCACCACACCCAGCTAACCTTTTCCCTTACTAACCTGAACGTCTCAGGTATTTGATAACAGAAAGCCAGCTAAAGCACACGGACACCAATTCAGTCAGTTTGCAGGTCCAACTCCTAAAAGGAATGATATGCCATTCATACACTGACATCCTCCTCAGAACTGGCATCTCATAGAACAGCGCTCAGTTGTGTCTTCTTGGTTCAAACCAGAGACAGGGTGACTATTTCTCAACTACATTCAATTGTCTACCTTCCCACTGCTACTATTTTAGTTCTGTCAGAGTGATCTTGTGAAACTGCAGATTAACTCACTCCCATTCAATGGTTTGTTTTTGAAATGTCCTTAGATAGTGTCCAGAAACATAAATGCAGAGTATAATGCTGTCCAGGGCTTTGTTTCTTTGGTCTTAGTCCCTGTCATGTTTTACTTTCATTCCACTACATCCTGAAATACATGTAGTTCCCTAGATGGGCCATGCCCTTCCTTGTTTTTTTAATTTTTTTTTTTTAAGTTGTAGATGGACATAATACCTTTGTTTTATTTATTTATTTTTATGTGGTAGTGAGGATCAAACCCAGTGCTTCACACTTGCTGGGCAAGTGCTCCTCTAGAGTTCCTCATTTATTTATTCCTTATCTTGGAATTGTACCTCCCTCACACAGTCACACCCAAATCAGAGGTAACTTGCCTGTCAAACACCAGCCCCAGACTTGGGGATATAACTCAGTGATACAGGACTTGCCTAGCATTCACAAGGCCCTTGGCTCCATTACCAGCACCAAACAAACCAGAGCAAGGACCAGGCATGATGGTACACACCTGAAATCTCAGCAACTTGGAGAGGCTGAGGCAGGAGGAATGCAGGTCTGAGGCCAGCATCAGCAACTCACAAAGCCTTAAGCAACTTAAGGAGACCCTGTCTCAAAATAAATAAATAAATAGTTAGAACAAAACAAAACAAAAAACCCTACCAACTTCATGTCTTCCTTTCACTATTGTTCCTTTCTACTTCCTCTACTACTCTTCTCTCAAGACTGAGCCATGTGGCTCTTATGTTTCAGAGAGCACAAGAATTACAAACCACTACACTTTCTGAATTTTGGAAGTACAGTTTCCTGTGGCAAAAACCACAAGAAAATTGAAGCGCATGTAGGTCAGAAAGATCCGATTGAGACAGATATTTTGATTACTTGAGAGAATTTTTGACTATACATTTTAGAGTCATTTTGTTATACATCAGGGCCATAGTTAGGAACATGGGAAAGTGCTACTGTACTGTGAACATAGATAGAGCCGTCGGGAGGCTGAAAAGAAAACATTATAATCAAGCACACCATGGAGTCAGGTCAGAACAAAATGGCGTTACTTTGGTTCTTTTCCATTTCACTTATCACACTTTAAGGACAAGGCTTGTTCATTTTTATGCCCCTATGACTGAACTGAATCCTAGAAGCAAAAATGGTATCTTGTTTACCATCTTCCCTCCTCATACTTTGCACCCCCTACTCCAGCACTTGGCATGTTTGCTTAGTATATATTTATTAAATGTATAACCAAAAGGGTCCCAGACTCCTAAGGGGACACAGCATTCCTGTTGAGGTTAGGAGAACCCTGACACCATATAGAGTATCTATTCAGCCCAAAAGACCACATGATTCCACTGGTCCTGAAATGGGACCTTTGTTCTCACCTTGCCAATTAATCAAATACATCTGTCATTCTTGAGATTCTCTACATCCTGACTACTCAGTGTAGTCTGGGGATGGTAGCATTAGGGTTATCCAAAAACTTGTTAGAAATGCAAAATCTCAGGCCTCACCCCATAACTCCTGAATCAAAATCTGTCATTTTGCAGATTTTGTATGCATATTAATGTTTGAGAAACATTAGTAGAATTGTTTTCTACTCTAGAAAATATTGGTGGTTTTTTTACTCATAAAGTTGGTATTTCACTTTCTCAAGAGAAGGAACAGGCTGCCAGACACACAGTGGTGTTCCTGTAATCCCAGCAATTCAGAAGACTGAGACAGGAGAATCTTAATTTCAGGACCAGCCTCAGCAACTTAGGCCCTAAGTAACTTACTGAGATCCTGTCTCAAAATAAAAATTGAAAAATTGAATGTGGCTCAGTGTTTAAGCACTCCTAGGTTCAATCCTCCATAGAGAGATTAGGGGGGAGGGAGAAAGAGGGAGGGGGAGGGGGAGGAAAAGGGGCATGGGAGGAGGGTAAGAGAGTGAAAAAGAACAGGTTGGTCATGGTGGGTCCTGCCTTTAATCCTAGTGACTCAGGAGGCTGAGGCAAGAGGATTGAAAGTTCAAGGCCAACCTCAGCAATTTAGCAAGACCTTGTTTCAAAATAAAGAATAAAAAGATTGGGGGATGTAACTTGGTAGTTAAAGTGCCCCTGGATTCAATCCCCAGTAACAAAGAGAGAGAATGGAAAAACCTGGTTCCCAATGGTCTGGTATCTGAAGATCTTTTTATTTCTATCCTGATCTAGATTTATACCAACCTGGCTTTACATAGTTGAAATCACTCACTCTATATGGTATCAGGGTTCTCCTAACCTCCACAGGGATCCTGTGCCTCCTTTTTTTTTTTTCCATTAGCTAACCTCAGGGGATATCAACTGCCACTGGGGTAGTTTTTGTACCCAGAAATCGATACCACTGGGGATAGAAATTGCTCATTGTCATGGCTGCCTTTAACTCTTCCAGACTTTGGATCCAGCATATCTCTCGGAGGAATCCCTTCTCTTCTAAGCATAGGCCTGCATTACCTTCCCTAATGTGTTTAGCCATTGGCTAAGAGGAACCTGTGCAAAGTGCAGCTTTGGAGCTAATACAGTAATAAATTTCAGAGCCCAGTAGCTGAGGCCATAAGTTAATTGTGCTTTCTGTAATTTGGAGATTGAAGAGGCACAATCTCATGACTACCACAAAGGGTAAGGAGAAGATTCAAAGAAAGAATAATTGATGGAGAATTTGAAAAAAACAAGAGAAGGTGGTTCTGATATCAATAAAATCAGCTGGGTACTCTTTGATTTACCAAAATATAAAGGTCACCAAATCACAAACCATATAACCAAGAACTGTATGTGTTTTGGAAGAGTCACTTATAAAGCCTCTTGGGGTGGGGAATAAGACCCCTCAAAGGGTATGCCTAAAAGAAAACAGATGGTCACTAAACTTCCTCACCTACTAAGAGTAAGGGTCAAGTTACTAGCAGGTTTATTTTGCTGAGAGGAAAATGCAAGGGCTTGTTCTTTCCAATTCCCGCTTCCAGCAACGTTTAGCCTCTTCTCTAAATAAAACCAAATAAATACACAAGAATCAGTGCAAAGATGTGTTCAACTAACATATTAGCCTCCCAGATATAGCATACTCAGTACAGAGAGCAACCAATGTGCTGTGCTGATCTCTCCCTTACAGTGGAAATAAAGGTCACTTTGTGTGGTGTGTGTGTGTGTGTGTGTGTGTGTGTGTGTGTGTGTGTGTGTTTGTGTGTTACTAGGGATTGAACCCAGGGGTGCTTTACTACTAAGTAACATCTACAGGCCTTTTCATTTAAATTTTTTATTTTGAGAGAGTCTTGCTAAATTGGTGAGGCTGGTCTCAAACTTGTGACCTTCCAACCATCTCCTTCCCAAGAAGCTAGGATTATAGGCATGTTACCAGCTAGTGGGTAGCCCTTGACAGACGGCAACTATCTGATATACTACTAGAATAAATGAAGATGAGAAGGACTTTGGGGCTCAGGATATAGCTTAGTGATAGAGAAGTTGCTTAGTATGTGTGAGGTCTTGGGTTTGATACCCAGCACCACAAAAATGAAAAGAAGGCCCTTTCATGGGCCCAGTCACAAAGGACTTCAAACAACATTAATAGCATCTCCAAAGTTTTATTATATGCACTTTATGACTCTTTAACATCAACTTGATTGGGCTGCTTGCTTTTTTTTTTTTTTTTTGGTGGTGCTGGGGATTGAAGCCAGGGCCTTGTACTTGACAGGCAAGCACTCTACCAGCTGAGCTATATCCCCAGCTGGTTTGCTTGCTTTTAAGAGATGGGGTCTTGTTAGTTGCCCGGGTTGGCTCCAAACTCCTGGGCTCAAGCAATTCCTCCCACCTAACGCTCTCAAGTAGCCTGGACTACAGATGCACCCCATTGTGTCCAGTTTCTGACACCAACTAGGTATTGTAGCAGTAATCCACTTTACACTTGGAATATAGACCTTGCTGCTCTACTACTGTAACTTATTTTTTAAATGGACATGTTTCTCTTCCTCTTTCCCTCCTCCCTTACCTTCCCTCATCCCTAATCTCAGGGGAAATAGGATTATCTTTCTTCCCCATCCTAAGCAGAGTTATCTGTTCCTTTTTTTTTTTTTTTTTTTTTTGGCAGGGGGAGTATTGGGGATTGAACTCAGGGGGACTCAACCACTGAGCCACATCCCCAGCCCTATTTTGTATTTTATTTAGAGACAGGGTCTTACTGAGTTGCTTAGGGCCTCACTAAATTGCTGAGGCTGGTTTTGAACTCTTGATCCTCCTACCTCAACCTCCTGCCTCAATGCTATAAACCACTGGGATTACAGATGTGTGCCACTGCACCCCGCTGACCTTTTTTTTTAAAAAAAAATATTAATTTGGTACTGATTATTATTACCGATAATTATTATTAAGTGGTATGCTTAACCACTGAGCCACAACCCTAGTGCTTTCTATTTTTTATTTTGAGACAGGTTCTCACTAACTTGTTTAGGACCTTGCTGAATTGCTGAGGCTGACTTTGAACTTGCAATCCTCCTGCCTCAACCTTGAGAAAGCTGCTAGGATACAGGTGAGAGCCATCATACCTGACAAGTCATTTGTCCCTGAGCACACACCCACCAAAGGAATGAAGTAATTCACACTTGGGGATAGCACCACAAGGTCTAAGAAATTACTATCTCCGAAATTAACAAGTACACAACTCTGTATAGAGAACACTTGGAATGTAGCCTTTGGTTCAAAAAACTGTTCCCTTGATAGGCAGAATCACAGTCTCTGGGCAGGAATCCCTGTGTTTCTCCTTTGCTAGCGAAGCAATAAAACTTATTTTTTTCCTTTTTCTCAAAATCATGTCCTAATTATTGGATTGGCATCAGGGACAAAGATAAAGTTTTCAGTAACAGTATCTAACAATTCAATTTAATTCTCACATTGACTATTGAGAGTTAGGGCAGATTGACAGGTTAAGGGTAATTTACACAAAAACACCTCAGATGCCTATTGAAAATGAGAAAGATGGGATGTCCTAACTAGCTGACTACATATTTGGAAATTCTCATAAACTTTCCCCTCAAATTCAATAATTTGACTCACAGAACTCAGGAAAATACTTACATTTTCTGTTATAAAGGATATAACTCAGGGACAACCAAATTGAAGAGATTGTTAAAGTGTTCATGTTCCCCCTGGGAGCACAACTTCCCAGAACATTAGTATGTTCACTAATATGGAAACTCTCCAAATCTTGTTCAAAAGTTTTGTTTTGCTGGTACTGGAGATTGAAGCCAGGAATGCTTTACCATTGAGCTACATTCCCAGCCCTTTTTATTTTTTGAGACAAGTTTTGCCAAATTGTGGAGCCAGCTTTAAACTTGGAATCCTGCTTCACCCCACAAGGAGCTGGGATTACAGGCATGCACCAGTAAGCCCTGGGAAGGTTATCTGTGGTATATCTCAGGTAATCTCTGGGAGCTGCATGCAGAAGACTGGAGATCTTTAGTTCCTTTTCTCTGGTGATTAACCTTTCCTAGTTAATGAGATAACAACTGCATTCCTTCTGGGAAGAGGGGTTCAGGGGAATACTGTGCTTTGGGAGAGACTAAGAAACAGGACAGTCTGGCACAGTGGCACATGCCTATAATTCCAATGGCTCAGCGGACTAAGACAGGAGGTTTGCAAGTCCAAAGCCAGCCTCAGCAATTTAGCAAGACCATCTCAAAATTAAAAATTAAAAAAGGACTAGGAATGTAGGTCAGTGGATAAGTGCCCCTGGGTTCAATACCTGGTACCAAAGAGAAAGAGAGAGAGAAAATAAATAGGGTGAGATAAGGTGGAGTAGTCAGAGAGAAACCCTGAGATTGTTCTCTAGGTTCAGTCATCATACTTTGGGTTTGGGGATATAGTTTCACATCCCCAACACTACTGAGAGCTTCTCCTTGACCAAAGTTCAGTTAGCTTTGAGCTTTCTTCTCTATGTCTTTACCCTGGCTTTCCTTGCTGAGTTCAGTTATAGCAAGAATCCTGCTAAATCAGTTTAGAAAGAATCCCTGCCCTTGATATCTGATCAAATTGTTTATCCCCCATCTATTTGTCTAAGTCCTTGACCTTCCTTTAGCAAGAATCCTGTTAGGTCAGTTTAGCAAGAATCTTCATACCTTTCATGTCTCCTGTTAGTAATTTTCCATCCACTGACCCCCTTGCCCTGTTCCTTAGCTATAAATCCCGATTTGTCTTTGCTGTATTTGCATTTGAGCCCATTCTCTCCCTCCTATTGCAATAATCTTGAATAAAAGCCTTTCTTACCATTTTAATAATTCAGAAGATGTTAAAGGATTGCCAGGTACAGTAATCCCAGCTATTCAGGAGGTTGAGGCAGGAGGATCACAAGTTTGAGACCAGCCTCGATGGCTTAGTGAAGCCGTGTCTCAAAATAAAAAATTAAAAGTAAAAGTGCTGGGGATGTGGCTCAGTGGTAGAGCACCCCTGGGTTCAATCCCCAGTACCAAAAAAAAAAAAAAAAGAAAGAAAAAAAAGAAAAGAAAAAAGAAAGAAAGAAAGAAAAGAAAAGAAAGAAAAAAGAACATCTGAAAAATAGGCAAAGGATATGAACAATTAGGATACATGCACACACACAAAGGAAACATGAATGGCTAGTAAACATATGAAAAGATGCTCAGTTTATTCAAAACAAGAAAAATTCAAATAAGGATAATTTTTTAGGCAGTATGGTGGTGCATGTCTGTAATCCCAACAACTCAGGAGGCTAAGGAAAGATGATTCCAAATTCAAGGCCAGTCTCAGCAACTTAGTGAAACCCAAAATAAAAAATAAAAAGGACTAAGAATGTAGCCCTGTGGTAGAGTGCCCTTGGTTCCAATCCCCAGTACTGAAAAAAAAAAAAAAAAAAAAAAGATAATTTTCAGATTAGTAAAGAAAAATTTATAACACATTATGAGATGAAGCTGCAGACCCACAAGCATTTCCATACATTGTTAAACAGGTTGTAAACCAGTAAAACCTGCACAGAAGGAAATTTTGCAATAACTCTCAAAATTGTAAATTCATATATGCTGTGACCTAGTAGTTCCATTTATAAGAATTTATCCTGCAAATATCAAATATGTTTCCATTTGTATGTAATGACTGGCAGAGTCAAGGCTATTCATTAAAGCACTGTCATAGTAGTGAAAGACTGAAATTACTATATATATCTGATAGTAGAGTACAAATTAAATATGGCACATCATATAATGGAATACTTTGCTACAGTACAAATGTGAACTATCTGTTGATATGTCTATATATACACCATATATATACATACATATAACATATATGTATATGTTATATATGTATGTGTATCTATATATACACACACACACACATAGATATACATTATTAAATGAGGTAAGGGGCAAAAGTGCTATGTATCCTATGGTACCATTTCTGTTTATGTGTGTGTGTGTGTGTGTGTGTGTGTGTATACATATGCAAATACATGTTAAATATATGGACACATATTTTACATGCTAGAATATTTCAGGAAGGATACAAAGATAAGAAACTAGGAACAGTAACTATCAACAGAAAAAGAAACTAGAAGATGGCTGGAGATAGAGAGGGATTAAAGGCAAAGCCATTAAATACATTTTGAGTTTTAAGTCATACAAATACTTTATAATTTAACAAACTGAGTCAGATGAGGTGGTACACACCTGTACTCCCAGGAGGCTGACACAGGAGAATCACAAGAACTGCTCTGCCTCAAATTAAAAATAAAAAAGGGCTGAGGATATTGCTCAGTGGTAAAGGACCCCTAGGTTCCATCCCCAATACTGCAAAAACAAAACAAAACTTTAAATTAACAAACTGAGTTGGGTGTGGTGAAACACACCTATCATCTCAGCTGATTCTAAGGCTGAGGCAGGAGGATCAGAAGTTCAAAGCCAGACTCAGCAATTTAGCAAGGCCCTAAGCAACTCAGTGAGACCTTGTCTCAAAATAAAAAATAACAAGGGCTGGGGATGTGGCTCAGTGGTTAAGAGCCTCTGGATTCAATCCCCAGTATCCCCCCACAAAAAAATGTTCGAGAACAGCCTCGGCAATTTAGTGAGAGCCTGTATCAAAATTAAAAAACAAAAACAAAAACCAGGGTTGGGGATAGAGTTCAGTGGTAAAGTATCCCTGGGTTCAATCCTCAATACTGGAATAAATTAACAAATTGGGCCTGGCATGGTAGGCCATGCCTGTAATCCCAACTACTCTGGGGGCTGAAGCAGGAGGATCACAGAGTTTTTATTTGTGTGTTCGTTTTGTGGTACTAGGGATCAAACCCAGGGGCGCTCTACCACTGAGCTCAACCCCAGCTCTTTTTATTTTAAAACAGCACCTTGCAAAGTTGTCCACACTGGTCTGGAGTTTGGAGGATGAAAAGTGTGAGACAAGCTTGGGCAAATAACTTAGTGAGACCCTGTCTCAAAATGAAAAATAAAAAGAGCTGGGGCCGGTAGGCGAGGTGGCTCAGGTTTATAATCTCAGTGACTGGGGAGGCTGAGCCTGGAGAATTGCAAGTTTGAGACCAGTCTTGGCAATTCAGTGCCAGCAATTTAGCAAGATCCTATCTCTAAATAAAAAATAAAAAGGAGTGGGGATGTAGGCTCGGTGGCAAAGCACCCAGGTTCACTCCCAGTGCCAGAAAAAAAAAAAAAAAAAAAAAAAGACCTGGGGATGTAGCCCAGTGATAAAGTGCCCCTGGGTTCAATCCCTCCTTCAATAAATAATAAAATTAACAAAGCCGCTGCAGTGGGGCATGCCTGTAATCCCAGTAGCTCCGGAGGCTGAGACGGGAGGATCTTAAGTTCAAAGCCAGCCTCAGCAGAAGTGAGGTGCTAAGCAATTCAATGAGACTCTGTCTCTAAATAAAATATAAAATAGGGTTGGGATGTGCTCAGCAGTCAAGTGCCCCTGAGTTCAATCTCCGGTTACCCGCCCCCCCCAAAAAAAAAATTAACAAACTAGGCTGGGGGTGTAGCTCAGCAGTAGTGTTTAGTGTGCAAGAAGTCCTGGTTTCAATCCCCAGTACAACAAATAACAATAGTAATAAAATTAACCATCATAACACAGTGCTTATAATTTTCACAAAACCACAGTTGAATATGACAGATTTTCAAAAGCCAGAAATGACCTGGGCCTGTTTCATGTTCTGAGAAGTTCTGGGAATAACTCTTGTTGTAAATTGTCTTGTTGGTGGTATGGAGTATACCAAATTTCATGGCTTTTACTTTATGCAGCAAAACCAATGGTTAGCTGACCAGAGTAAAGAAGAGGCGTTCAAAATGTGAAAAGAGAGAAAAATGATTTCTGAGGTGTATTAAAGGGTCAACTGAAGTTGGAAACCATAAAATTGCTTAGGTGCCAGTTCATTTGGCATTTTCTTCAGGAATGCGCAACACCTGGGAATAGTTTTTTAGGAAGTGAGTCAGAGTGTGATAATTAAGATGTTTCGAATTGGAAAAATGACATGAAAGAGCCTAAGCTGACCCTTGAGAAAGTTCTCTTAAGAGCCACCTCGCCTAGCGGCCCCAGCTCTTTTTATTTTTCATTTTGAGACAGGGTCTCACGAAGTTATTTGCCCAGGCTTGTCTTGCACTTTTCATCCTCCAAACTCCAGGCCAGCGTGGACAACTTTGCAAGATCCTGTTTCAAAATAAAAAGAGCTGGGGTTGAGCTCAGTGGTAGAGCGCCCCAGGTCTCTAAGTTTGCCACAATTCTAGAATCTGACTCTTTGGACTCCAGCTGCTTTGGTTTTATGGTTTCCTTTGGAGGTGATTGGATTTGGGGTAGTGATACGTAATCAAGCTCCTAAGATATGGGTTTTTAAAATTATAATCCCCAGCACCTCCCAAAATAAAAAATATAAACTCTTCCATCAGATAGCATTTCCTTTTGCCTACTAAAAAGCATTCATGGGAAATTAAATTACTATCAGTTGACTGTTCAGTGAGCTCAGAAGAAAAAGGAATTGATAATCACAATGACAAGAGACATCAAACAGTAATAATCTAATACATTTCTCAAGGGATACTCCTATTAGGGTGCCCACAGTAATGCTATCACATTGACAAATTGTTTTTCTAGAAATTAGACCACTTAGGAAAACATAAACTTGATTACAGTTTTCTCGCCAACATTTTAACCCATCCTTTAGAAGATGCTCATCAGCCTGGTGTATATCCTTCCACACTATTCTTTATGCACATTTTAAAAATGTATGAATGTAAATGGACATAGATACATTGATAGGGTTTTATTTACCCAAATGGGATCGTGTCGTTTTGTTTTGCTTTTTGTTTTTGTTTTTGACAGTGCTGGTGATTAAATGAGAGCCTCAAGCACAGTAAGAAAGAGCTCTATCACTGAGCTACATCCCCTGCCCATCCCTTTTCTTGTGTTTATATCATGTTGTGAGTCGAACCCAAGGCCTCCAGAGTGTTAGGAAAGCAGTACAGATAGCACCAAGCTACATGTCTCCAAAGGATCATGGTTGACAGAATATTTTGTAATCTTCATTTACTGATATGTCATGGTTAAATTCTCTTCCAATTCCAATGATAAAAAAAAAAGATTCTAATGTGACAGGCTGACAGATTTGGCTCCATGGAAATGTTATAGGCCAGGCTATATAGGCAATGACTAAACAGACTCCATTTTGTTCTGAGGCTCCATGTTATGTAGGAAATAAACTTCTTCCATGGAAAAACCCACCTCTGTGCCCATCAACAATTGCTTAGTTTCTCCCATGGGAATACCCCACTTCTGTGCCCATCATCAGTTATTTAGCAAGACATGTTTAACTATACAAAAAGACAATTCTTTTTTTTTTTAATGTTTAAATATATTTTATTTAAAAGTACTTGATTTTATACTTAGCAAATGTATTTTAGCACTTTAACTTTGTAAGTTAATCAGATGTCTTTTTTTAAAATTTATTTTATTATAAACAAATGGGATACATGCTGTTTCTCTTTGTACATGGAGTAACAGCATACCATTTGCTTAATCATAGATTTATAGGGTAATGATGTTTGATTATTTTTTCCTGTCCCCCCAGCCCTCCCACCCCTTTTCCCTCTTTTCCCTCTATACAGTCCCTCCTTCCTCCATTCTTGCCTCCTCCCACCCCGTTATATGTCATCATTCGCTTATCAGTGAGATCATCTGAAAAAGACAATTCTTATATGATGAAAAATTGTTCTATTTTGATTCCTATTTCTCTTAAACAATGTACCTTGTGAACGGTGATGTCAATAATGATTGCTTGGATGTTAGTAACCATTCTTTAGTTTGTCCCTAGGTAGGGTCATTTTGACCCACTTCCTTCACTGCTGATGATTTCATGATGCTAGTTTGTAATTTCAAATCATAGCAACAGACACTTATGATTGATGTGATTTTTGGTATAAGAACCCCTGCAACCCAATGGTCGGGGCTGTCCTCCCAATAGCCATTTTTGAGGCATTGTGTGAGACGTCAGCCAGCCAGCTTAATAAAGACTCTCAAATTTGGACTTCTCACTGGTGATCAGTCTGTTTCTTAAGTTGTGTCCCATAACATCTAATATTCTACTAAAAAAAGCCAGAACTAACTTAATTGCTTGATTATACCATTTACCACTGTTTGAATATACTATAATTCAGAGGAGGAGATCCAAGATGGCGGACTAGAGGGAGGCTGTGTTCCCTGTCGCTCCATAACTCGGGTTTCAAGCAGAGGGTATCTGTTTCTTGGTGAGGCAATTTTTGCTGCTTATCAATTCCCTGCTGTTTACCCCATTTGTCTACTGCAATTACTTGCAGTCAGCTAGCATATCGATGCCTTTTTGAGTGCAGATTGCTCAATGTCAGGTACCTAGCATCCACCATTTGCCTGCGTCTTGCCTGTCCGTCGCCTGCCTTTCATCTATCCATCATCCACCACCTGAGGTTCACCTCCCCCTCACCCAACAGCAGTCAGCAAACTGACAGCAGATCACCAGTGCAGCGCCAGCTACCTACTGTTCCCTGGAAGTTCACTGTCATAGTACCTGCAGGTTTGGTTATATGTGGCTGCTGCCATTTTGAGACAACAGCCAGGCCCCGTAGGACCCCTGGCTGGACTGAGCCCCGTCTCCAGGATCCCTCAGCCAGACCAATCACTCCCTGCCTCCGGGGCCCTCACAGACTGAATGCTCCCCACCACCAAGGACCCACAGACCAACTGACTGCGCCCTATCACCAGGACCCCCAGACTGACTGACTGCACCGCGCTTCCAGGATCCTGCAACCAGACCAACCACACCCCACCTCCAGGACCCCTGCCTGACCAACTGCGCCCCCCACCCCCAACTGCAGCTGAATATACTATAATTCCAACATTTTCTTATTGATGAGCCTTCAGGCTGTTTCCAGATTTAGCCAGTACAAAGATGCAATAAACTTGTTGCATTTATATTCTTACCTAGCACAGTTTCTTCTTTTTTTTCCCCCAACCCTGGGGATTGAACCGAGGGCTTTGTACATGCTAGGCAAGTGCTCAGTCACTGAGCTACATTCCAGCCCTTTTTATTGTTTGAGACAGGATCTCACTAAATGTCTCAGGCTGTCCTCAAACTTTTTATGTTCCTGTCTCAGCCTCTGGAATAGCTGGGATTACAGGCATGCACCACCACACCCGGCTTCTATCATGAGTTCTTACAGAAAGAGTTGGAATTTGGGATCAAAGTATTCTAAATATACATTAGTTTTTCCAAATTAACAATATTTTTCATTTTCTAACTAATTATTCTAAATTTTGATAAATATTATCAAATTATTTTTCCAAAAAGATGTCATAATTCAGATTCAAGTCATGAGAGTGTAAGTACCTTTTTTCCTATATTCTAACGCTGCATGTTTCTGACCATTTGGATTTTTTTGCCAATCTGATGAACCTAAAACATTTATTTTGTATTTGTTTTAATGTGCATGGACTTGATTAGTAAGTTTGAGTATAATAGGATTTATTTATTTTTTGAGATAGTGTCTTCCGATGTTGCCTAGGCTTCTATCCAACTCCTGGGCTCAAGTGATCCTCCTACCTTAGTCTCCTGAGTAATTGGTACTACAGGTAAGCACCACCATGCCCAGATAGGGAATTTTTTGAATATTAGGCTTTACTATCATGTGTTGTGTATAAATTTCTCATTTTTTATTGCATAATGCCTTTTGCTATATAATTTTATTCTTCAAAAATGTAAGTATTTAGCGAGGCACAGTAATCTCAGTGGCTCTGGAAGCTGAGTCAGGAGGATCTCAAGTTCAAAGCCAGCCTCAGCAAAAGAGGGGTGCTAGGCAACTCATTGAGACCCTGTCTCTAAGTAAAATAAAAAATATAGCTGGGATGTGGCTCAGTGCTGAGTGCCCCTATGTTAAATCCCTGGCCTGGTACCAAAACAGACAAACAACTATGTACTTAAATGACTTTCTTTATAGCTTGTTTCCAACACTGTTTAGGAGACACTTCCTTAGCTAAAGATTATACAACTTTCTCCTAAATTTTAATTTTTTTTATATTTAAATCTATCTGGAATTTTTTCATATATGATATAATGCAGGGTACTAGCTCTGTGCTCCCCCTGGATATTCACCTGTGCCAGCATCATTTTCTCAATTAATTGAAATGCTGCTTTTGTTAAATATTATGTTCTCATTGTGATTTGTTTCTATATTTTATAATGAGCCCAAAGCATACTTTGGTGTGTAGTGGCTTTATAGTAAGTTTTAATATTTGGTTAAAAAAAGTTTCTACTATTTAAAAAACTTATTATCTTGTTGGTTTTTCTTTAGTATACAAACTTTTAAAAGATCTTATCCAGTGCTATCTACCTGTCCTGGGCAAAGGGAAGGGTACTGCCAATCATATTGTGATTCTAATTGCATTATTAATTTAGGATGACATTTTCTGTTATGTCTCCCTAACCAGAACATGAACATTTTTGAGACAAGATTTCACTATATTGCTCAGGATGGTCTCCTATTCCTGAACTCAAGTGATCCTTGTGCCTCATCCTGCTGAAACTACAGGTGTGAACCATTGTGCCTAGCTGGCTTTTTTTTTTTTTTTTTTTTTTAATGTATTTTAGTTGTTGATGGACCTTTATTTATTTCTTTATATGTGGTGCTGAGAATAGAACCCAGTGCCCCACATGCTAGGCAAGTGCTGTACCACTGAGCTACAACTCCAGCCCTGATTTATGTCTTTCATAAAATTTTATAGTTTTTTTTTTTTTTTTGGTTTTGTTTTTTTATACGGGGGATTGAACTCATGGGCACTTGGCAACTGAGCCACATCCCAGCCCTATTTTGTATTCCACTTAGAGACAGGGTCTCACTGAGTTGCTTAGCACTTGCTTTTGCTGAGGCAGGCTTTGAACTTGCAATTCTCATGCCTCAACCTCCTGAGCTCTGGGATTACAGGCCTGCACCATAGCACCCAGCTAAAATTTCATAGTTGTGTTCTGATAGTTTCTATACTTTCCTTCCTAGATATTTTGTACTTCTGGTTGTGAATAGAATTTTTTTTTTTTTCTTGGTTTTGGATATTGTCCATCTCCATTCTAACCAGACATTGCCTAGACAAAGTAATTGTTACTTTCATCCAGCTACTACATTCACTTGTTAATTCATAGCTTATTCTTTTTGAATTTGAATTTTTTCCTAAATGCAATAGCTCTTAAAATATAAGCATATTTTCCCCCTAAGTTTTCTTTCACCTTTGTAGTTGTTTTCCCACTGCAGATACTTGCTGCTGGTCAAAGCTGACCAGAGTGGCCTTCCAGGAACCAAACATTAGCTTTCTATGAGTACACCCCATGATTGCTTTGTTCAGGTGTCACCCAATGATGACAACACAATGCTGTGGTTCCTGGTCTCTTGGCTCACATATACTCCACTTCAAAGAATCTTTTATACACACTGGTCCAGCTCACTGCTGCAATTATACCAGTTAAGTTCCTAACTAGTCTCTTGCATCAGGAGACAGACCAAGCACATACTCACTCTCTATTACTCTTCCTCCTTGCAAGACATATGTACTCACAGAGGGTTTCTTTGACCACACTACCTAATGAGATTGTCTCAGTCACTCTCTATCACATTATCCAGTTTTACTTTCTTCATAGCACCAAGCATATTGGTAGGTATATTATTTGTTGATTTATTTTTGATTCCCCAAGAGAGATTATACACTAGACTATAATTGACTTATTTATCCTTTTATATCCAGTGCCTAGAGTACAAACACCAGTAGGTCTTTAATAAGTATTTATCAAACGAATGTTTTCTGGAAAATAATCTACCTCATGTTTACCTTTTTTTTTTTTTTTAAATTCTAACATTTCTTAGTGTTATCAAGAAGGTTGTTAGAGCTACGTGCAGTGACACAAGCCTGCATTCCCAGAAACTGGGAAGGCTGAGGCAGGAGGACGGCCAATTTGAAGCCAGCCTGGGCAACATAAGGAGACTCTGTCTCTAAAATACGAAATAGAAAGAGTCCAGGGATGTAGCTTAAAGGTAGAGCACCCCTGAATTCAAACCCCACCACCAGAAAGGAAAAAAAGCTATTATGATTTTTTTTTTCTGCTCAAGAGGCAGATCAAAGTGAACAGGGTTACGGAACTTTGTCATTTTAGAAATGCAGAAATCATTAAAAGCAAAACATCAAGGAAGGTAACTAATGAGGCAGAAACAAATTTATCCTGTCTCAATGTTCACAATTTGTATTGTAGGGTCTTTTTTCCTTCTTTTATGAAGGCTTAACGAATTACATTTCAAGTGTAGCAGAACCACTTCTTTTAAAACCGCTTCTTTTAAAACTTATGAGACTTCCTGGGAAATGAAAGAATGCCAGTCACCCAGAGAGGATTCTCAAGGCAGCTTTCAGCCTGTTCACTATCTTATTTTGCTTTAGAGAGCAGACATGTCCCGGAAACCGGCTTAACCTTAATGTTCTGCTCTTGCTAGCTTTCTCTATTCCCCTATTTTACTACCTTTGGTTTAATAAATCCAGTCACATGTCTGGTGAAACTCAGGCTCAAGGCCAGACCACCTGAGGCATTAAAGACTACCTACAAAGGCATTTTCGGGGGCTCACTGTGGAGCGGAGGCAATGTTGGCTCATAGTTGGGTAAGTTTTGTTTACATATGCGGTCCAACTGCCCCTACCTTTTGGTTTAACTTTTGCCCCCAAACCTCCAACGCCACTCAGACCATTTCCGGCGCCCCACGACTCCCGCGCCAGGTCCAGGCGAATACCGGGAAACCGGAAGCGGCCGCCCCGGGAGTCTAGCCCTCCAGCACCTCGGCCCCTCCCGGCGGAGCGCGCGCCCGGTGCATTGTGGGCACTGTAGTCCAGCTGGAACCCGCTCTACACGTCCCGCGACGCCGCTTCTCCTCAGCCCCCTCTGGACAGTGCCCCTCCCAGGCCTCAGCCGGGCCTCCCGGGCCGGGCGCGGCGTTCCGGCGGGTCAGCAGTTTCTCCCCCGGCAAAGAGGCGGAAGCTCGAGGGACGCGGGGAGGAGCTTCACGAGCTGAGTGAACGCCCGCCTTACGTGCTCGTTCGCTTCGCGACCGCTGCGCGCGAGCCCCGTGTCCCCGCGGCGGGCGGCAGCGGCGGCGTCTGTGGAACGCGGAGGGGGCGGAGGGAGCCCGCGGCGGCTGCGGCTACAGCGAAATGGCGGAGACCGTGGCGGACACCCGGCGGCTGATCACCAAGCCGCAGAACCTGAATGACGCCTACGGGCCGCCCAGCAACTTCCTCGAGATCGATGTGAGCAACCCGCAGACCGTGGGGGTCGGCCGGGGCCGCTTCACCACCTACGAAATCAGGGTCAAGGTGAGACCGTCTTTCCGCCTAGCCAGGAGACCCTTTGCGCTTATTCTGGTCGCCCCCGCCCAATCAGGCGCAGATCCCCTGGGCGGACCACTGCTACCCAGGCCAGGACCCCCGTAGACGCAGCGGCAGCCCTGCGAGTGGGCGAGGGTCGTGAGCCCGGGCTCCTGTTGTTTGGGGTATGCAGAGCGAGCCCTGCGCTGGCACTTGAGAAGATGATCAAAGAAGAGGGCGTGGGTTGAGCTCGGCTTGCCCCTTCAGCAGCTCATCTGGGAGTGACATTTGAGTTGGAAAGGGGTAGATCTTTCGAGAACACAGTCCTTTATCGGGAAGGGAGTTAGGTGTGACTAAGAAAGGGGTTTGCGCAAAGTTGAAGCCTTTTCTTTTTCTTTTCCTGGAGACTTCCCAGAGGTGACCGAGCCAAGCTGGTTGTTCCAGGCCCTCCTCGAGCAACCATACTAACCTAGGTTGCACACTTCTGGGAGAACTTGATATACTTCGCGAAAGCTTGACAAATTTTTGATAGGACTGAGCCAGACATGAAAGGTGATTAGAAATGGTTGACCTTAGCATTCTTGGCTGTCATCCTGCTGAGGCCGAGGTGTGAGGAATGTCGCTTACCTCATAATCCAAAAGCACAACTGCTTTAAGAAAAGCCTGTTCATTTAGGGATTTTGCTCTCTTAATTTCAAGATTTGCACTTAACTGAATGAAGGAATCATTTGAAGTAGAAACACACTTATAATTTCATGACTAGTACTTGTTGGCAGTAAGTAATTCAGATGATTTAAAAGATGCTAATTGAGAATAATGCTTCAATTTCACTATGGTTCAGGATTAGAGACATTGCCCATGTATGGAAGTATGTTTAAAAATTAATTACACTAATCCAGCTGTTAAGACAACAAATTATTTAACATTAAGCAGAAAATGATTTTGTTTAGAGTAACCAAAATTTGCATAACAAATTAAAATTTAAGTGAAGTAATTTCTTACTAACTTCTGCACTTTGGGGTGTGCTATAAAAATACAACATTTAGGGCTGGGGAGATAGTTCAGTCGGTAGAGTGCTTGCCTAGAAGGCCCTGGGTTCGATCCCCAGCACCCAGAAAAAAAAAAAAAAAAACAACATTTTTAAGTACGAAATTCCTTAGCATTGAGATATTTACATTGTGAAACTTAGGCACTTTTTACACATTATTATTATATAGTTAGTGTTGCTGAAAAAAAGTTAATCATCAAACTTTAGTGTAAGATATGAACCAATGGTTTAATATTACCCTCCTTATCTCTTTGTGAATGTGTAAAATATGAACCGTAAGCTGTTTTGGTAAAGGGAAACTGAAAAATTCAAGCTCAAGTACACCCAGAGAAGTAGACTGAAATAAGCCCAATGAAAAAGTGAGTTTCTTAAAAAACCTTTTGAAATAATTTTGTATTGTTTTTAAAATATGGCAGATGGTTCTCCAAAAAGAACTTCCCCTTTTGCTTTTATTCACCAGCACATTTTCCTTTTTTTTCTTGTGCTACAACAAAACTTGGTATTCCTGTTTCTGAACTTTATAGCTAATACTTCCTGTCACACAATTGAGTTGGACTGTCCTGCCTACACTTCCTTTAAGTAATAACTTTGTGTTTATCTTGGTAAGTGCATTATTAAATGGATTCTAGTGTGATAATTTAATCTTCTCTTTCTTTTAGTATGTGGGATTGAACCCACAGGCACTTAACCACTGAGCCACATCCCCAGCCCTTTTTATATTTTATTTAAGAAGTCAGGGTCTTGCTAAGTTGCTTAGGGCCTCACTAGATTGCCCAGGCTGGCTTTGAATTTGGCAATCCTCCTGCCTTAGCCTTCTGAGTTGCTGGGATCACGGGTGTGGATACCACACCTGGCATAATCTTCTCTTTTTAATATACATCTCATATCTTATTACCAAATAGTTGCTATGACACTTAAGTATAAATTGTTAATAAGTGTAACCATTCTTATGGTCTAGAAAACAATTGTAAGACTCATAAGTGAGTTAGGGAATTAACAAATCATACACCTACTCTGGAGTTTTATTTTTATATAAACTGGTTCATTGCATGATAATGACTGTTATAGTCATAAATGCAGGTGCCCAATAACAAAACGTAATTGAGGTTTTTTTTCTTAATAAGAACACATCAATAATTGAGTTTTTAATGCTTAGGAAATGTGAGTTTTTCTTGTATGTAATGTATTAGCTTCAAACTGAGGACATCATGTAGTAAGACATGAGGCCTTACTTAAGCAGCATGTGATTTTTGAGAGTAATTACAGTCTTGTATTAAGGTAGAATGGCCATGAGATGAATAGGTTAATCATTTTGTAATTTTATTTATTGCTACTTTTCTAAACTGTTGCTATTCTCCCTAGCTCCTACCGCCTGCCTTTTGCTATTGAATTTGCCATGTGGAAAACCATTTTATTCTTCAGAGTTTGGGCCCTTGAGCTATCTTACAGTTACTCTGTAATTCTGGTCTTGAGAAAAATGTTCAATTTTACAGGATCTGATTGAAATTACTCTAATTCACAGGGTAATTTTATCTGGATGGTGGCACTTTAGAATGCAAGTTTCCCAATCTCCATTTATCTTTTTTGGTTTGAGAATAGTGTTTAAGACTATTAGGATCACTTGATTAGTATCTCTGGGCTTTTGAAAATAATTGGCACTGTGTTAATGTTTTTTTAAATTGTTCTAATGGATAGGTACAGCAGAGTGCACCATAAATGATTAAAGGTTTAGGAAAGCTTAGGGTCTAGAATTATTTTGGCATATTAAAGAGAAGACTGAAAGGGAGATATAGTCACTGTTTATGAAGTTTGTGCTATAACTTTAATTTTCTGGGGATTTTAAATTAAGATCTTCTATTGTATTTGGAGACAACAGTTTTAAGCAGGAGTGTAGGTAAAAATCCTTCTTGAGCTTCGAGGTAGTCCTGGGTTCAAAGAATAGATTTCTCATTGACTGGCAGGGCAAGGTACAGAATCAAAGCTCCACTTCCCCTTCTATGAAATAGGTATGATAATAGCACCTGCCTCGTGGACTAAATGAGATAATGCACATAAAACCCTTTTTTGCACAGTGACTAGCAAATTAATACCCATTCAAAGGCTATTTCTTTGTAAATACTAATATATTCTGAATTTAAGGCCAGTGATCCATTTATATTTTCTGTGTGTTAATATTCAGTAGAATTTTCTTATCAAAGAACCTACTTGGAGCCAGGCACAGTGGTGCACACCTGTGATCCCAGCTACTCCAGAGGCTAAGACACAAGTATCTTAAAAGTTTGATACTAGCCTAAACAACATAACGAGACCCTGTCTCAAAATAAAAATAGCTGAGATTATAGACCAACAGTGGAGTGCTTGCATAACTGGTGCAAGACTCTGGTCAATTCCCAGCACGCGCGCACACCAAAAAAAAAAAAAAAAAAAAAGAAGAAGAAGAAGAAACCTACTTGTCATGGAAGTATACCTTTCTTTTTTTCTCTTTTTGGTACCAGGGATTGAACCCAGGGTACTTAACCAATGAGCCACATCCCCAGCGCTTTTTATATTTTATTTTGAGACTAAGTTGTTAAGGGTCTTATTAAATTGCTGAGGCTGACTTTGAACTTGTGATCCTCCTGCCTCAGCCTCCTGAGTTGCCTCCATGCCCACCTGGAAGTATACCTTTCTTGAGGAAAGTGTATAAATAGAAGTCATCTTGTTTAGTAATTAAACAGATAGTCTTTTAAAGTTGAGGTTCAGGCCAGGCATAGTGGTACACACCTGTGATCCCATTGATATGGGAGACTGAAGCAGGAGGTTGAAAGTTCAAGACCAACCTGGACAACTTAGTGAATCCTGTCTCAAAAAAAAAAAGGCTGAGAGTGTGTAGATCAGTGGCAAAGCACCCCTAGGTTCAATTCTCAGTACTACATGAAGAAAGTTGAACTATATTAACACGTAAAGCTAAATAGTATAATGATGAATAAAAATTTTGATAGGAAAGATGTTCAGTAAAAAATAACATCTTCATAATGTTTACTTTTTGAAGTTTGTATGGTTTATTTTTTTCTGGTCTGTCCTCTAACACTGTATAGTGAATTATTAATACTTAGATTGGAAGCTGAGAGGTAAACATTAACTTTTAGTTTTATTTTTAGGATTTATAAAGGACCAAAATAATATTTTAAAGAATCATGATTTATTTTGTTGGTAATGTTTTATGATGCTAGAGATTGGATCCAGGGTCTTGTACATGCTAGGTAAATGCTTTCCCACTGAACTGCATCTCAGCCCTTCTTATGTTGTTTTGGGACAGGGTCTCACTAAGATGCCCAGGCTAGCCTCAAACTTGTGATCCTCCTTTCTCAACCTCCTGAGTCATTGTGATTATAGGTATTGCACCACCACTACCAGTATAAAGAATCACATCATTTTGATGCCACAGACATTTGCAGAACCTTTGTAGCTATATGAGTTGACCATGTTATGTTGTTTGGTATACATTTTGTTACTAGATACAGCTGACTTTTCTAGGATCTCCATCAAGTTGAATTAGGTTTGCAGTGAAAAGTCTGTTCTAACCTAAAACATTCCTTAAGGAAATGGGTCAGGGACAGTGGCAATTAAAAAGTAGCCTTGTTCTTTTACTTATTTATTCACTCATTCATTATCCTAGTACTAAGGCTTGAACTCAGTGTTCTCCCACTGAACTACATCCCCAGCCATCTTATTTTCATTTGAGAAAGAGTCTTGTTAAATTGCTGAGACTGATCTCAAATTTGTGATCCTCTTGCTTCAGCCTCTCAAGGAGCTGGGATTACAGGCATGTGCCACTCTGCCCACCTAGCCTTGTTATTCTGAGTTATTAGGTTCTTTGTTCTATACTCTTCAGTTTAACAGAAAGGAACCAAGGCACACAAGGTCTTACCCAAGGCAAGTTATTTAGTAAGTATGAAAGCCAGGGTTAGATTTGAAGTATTCTGGTTTTGGTTCAGAAGTGGTCCATAGCTGCTGTTTGTTTAATTTAAAATTACATTAAAGCATTTGTATCTACAGTTTTATGTTGAGGCACTTTCAAGTGTCTGAACCCTTTGGAAGCAATCTCAGTGTTGGCACCTGTGAGACTTAAGAGTTGACATCACTAGTTAAGATGCACCCAGGAAAATCTGAAAAAGAGCTTACTTACTAAATTTGTGCTCTGACAAGCGTGTTAACAATTTGCTAGTGATGCTTATAAAAGGTGAGCTTTTTTCTGTGTAAAGCTGAAAAGTGGAAGTGTGTTATCATTCGAGTACCTGTTACGTGGAAGGCACTATACATTTGCATGTTTTGCACGCTCTCTTTCTGTATATATGTATATAATTCAGTCTTTGAGGTAACCAAGCAGAGTGTCCCTATTTTGCAGATGTAGAAGCTGAGGTCTCATTTGTATTGATCCTTATTTCTTATCCCTAGTATGGGATCAAACCCAGGGGCACTCTGCCACTGAGCTACATTCCAAGCCTCCTCCCTTTTTGACATGATCTTGCTGAATTGTCATTGCTGACCTCAAACTTGTGATTCTCCTCTCTCAACCTCCTGAGTCAGTGAAATATAGTGATGCATTTCTTGCTCCTGGCCTCCCTCCCTCATTTTTACTTTATGTTCTGATCCTGAAATATTTTTATTTACCAACTAAGCTGAAGAATTTGGTTATATCCAGGTCTTACACACTTCCTCCTCTGTTCCTTTAACAACCTCATCTAACTACTACTACTTTGCCTACAGCACTCAGCTTTAATGTCTTCTTTTTAGGGATTTTGCTGATCCCTCCACTCTAAATTGAATTTTCTTCCTGTGTGCCTTCATAGCCCTGTTAGGATTGAATTGCTTGTCTGTGGTTTCCTATAGTTCCTGTGTCTTCCATTATAAACTCCCAGAGGACAAGGAATGTCATAATTACTCTTACTCAACACCTGATGCTGTGCTTAGCACGTAGTAGACACCTATGAACAAATAAAGTTCAGGAAAGTTAGCTTGTCCAAGGTTACACCTAGTAGTGGCAGAACCGGGGTTTAAATCTAGGTTTTCTGACCTTTAGAGCCCATACTTTTGTGCATCCTCACTGAACATTCAGATCACTTGGGGAAATTTTGCAACCTTTGTGATTCTCTTTTAGCTGGGCATGGTATTGCACGCCTGTAATCCCAGTGACTTGGGAGACTGAGACAGGAGAATTGGAGGCATGCACAGCTTAGCAAGACCCTGTCTCAAAATAAAACATAAAAAGGGGTGGCAGTGGCCTAGAAATGTGGCTCAGTGTGTAAGCACCTCTGGGTAAAAATCCTTGATAACAAAAGAAAAAGCTATTGGATAAGATGAGGTTTGGATAGTAGTAGTTTAAAAAGCACCCCAGCAAGGGTACTTTACTATAGTTAGAACATCTGGTATGCACCATGTTCTCTGTCTCACTGAGAAATGTAGGCAGTAGAGAAGCATGAGAAAATCATATAAAGCCACAATTATTGGTAGACTTGATAAGGTTAAAAAAAGCAGATTCTAAAATAGTAATAAGTACATTTTAAAAAGCAGATCCTGACAGCAAGGAAGAAAATAAAGTGAAATTTGTCAAAGATAAGAAAACTATTTTTGGAAAGGAAACAATTTAATTATTAGCTGAAAGCATACTAACTTCTACAGTTTAGGTTTTGAGGAAGAAGGAAAGGCATGGACTATATTCAGCTAAGATATCTTTTTTTTTGTTTTTAATATTTTGTTTTAGTTGTAGGTGGATGCAATATTTTTATGTGGTGCTGAGGATGAAACCCAGGGCCTCACACATGATAGGTGAGCGCTCTACCCCTGAGCCACAACCACAGCCCCATGAGCCAGATCTTTTTGCTCTTTCTTGCAACATCTGTGTCTGTTTCCCTGTGTAATTATGAATGTAAACCAGAATTCAATGAAAGAAAAACATAAATCCGCTTAAAAAAGGAATCTTTATAGTTTATAAATATTGTTACTCTGTACACTTTTAAAGGAGAACATATAAAATGAGAAAGTCTCAAAATGCTTAATTTTTAGCTATCCTTGTGATTCCACATAATATAGGTTTTCCTGTACTGCACTATTATTAGATTTGGTGTTTTGAATCCCACTATGCTGCTTCTATAAAAGCAGAGCCAATAATTTTTTGAACATCAGATAAGAAAGATGGTGTCCAAGAAAATCTTGGAACTGCTGTTTATTGATTTGATTCCTTAAGTAAAACACTTAAAGCTTTCAGCCAAAGTTCTGTTTCTTTAAAGAAATATTTAACTTAGAACCTAGCAATTTGGACATGTTAGTAAAATGTGATGTTTACTGTGACTTGCTAGAATCAATTAGGATATAGGCTGGATGTGATGGTACATGCCTGTAATCCCAGCAACTCACGAACCTGAGGCAGGAGGATCAAAAGTTGGAGACCATGCTGGGCACAGTGGCACAGTGATGTGATGGAAGTGATGGAAGGCTGAGACAGGAGGATCACAAATTCAAAACCAGCCTTAGCAATTTAGCGAGGCCCTAAGCAACTTAGTGAGTCCTTGTCTCAAAATAAAAAGGGCTGCAGATGAGGCTCAGTGGTTAAGTGCCCCTGGGTTCAGTTCAGTCCCCAGTACCAAAAAGAGAGAAGAAGAGAGACCGAAAGTTGGAGGCCAAGCTGAGCATGGTAGATCACTCCTGTAATCCCAGCAGCTCAGGAGCTGAAGCATGAGAATCGCTAGTTCAAAGCCAGCCTCAGCAAATTAACAAGACCCTAAGCAATTTAGCAAGACCCTCTTTCAAAATTTAAAAAATTTTAAAGAGGGTTGCGATGTGGCTCAGTGGTTTAGGTGTTACTGGGTTCAATTTCCTGTGCCCCACCCCAGCAAAAAAAAAAAAAAAATACTGTTTCGGTTAGTCTCCCAGAGACCACAAACTAAAAAGAGAATTGTTCCTTCCCTGCATCCCAGTAGAGTCCTCAGGCACAGTCCAGGGTTGATATCAGCTTGACTATGAGTTCCCAAAGTAACATCCACTTTCTAGCCAGGAGAAATATTCTTGCACTTAAAGGACACAACCCTGGGAGTTGTATCATTGCTACTTTTGCTCCATTGCCATGTGTTAGCTGTAGAGAGAATTTGTCTAGCTGGGCAATTTGAAGAAGGGAAGAAAAGAGGTGGTTTTCTTGCCACAATAACAAACAGATAATTGGTTTTGGCTCTTTTAGGATATTGCTTTAGCTACATTCATATCATCTATTCTTTGCCTTTATTCTTTTTTTTTTTTTTTTGTTTTTGTTTTTGTTTTTGTTTTGGTGCCAGGGAATGAAACCAGGCACCCTTAACCACTGAACTACATCCCCAGCTCTTTTTAAAATTTTTTGTTTTGAGACAGGGTCTCACTAAGTTACTTAGAATCCTCATACTAAGTTGCTGAGGCTGGTTTTGAATTTGTAATCCTCCTGCCTCAACAGGAGGCAAGTTGTTGGGATTACAAGTCTGTACCACCAGGCCCAGCTTTTTCCCTTTATTCTGATGCCTGCAATTACGGTATAGAGTAAGTTTATTAAATTTGCAAGAAATTAAGTTGTCATTCATTTTGGTAATTTTTTTATTAAAATCTTTTATTTTTATAGACTGCATTTTGATTCATTGTACACAAATGGGGTACAACTTTTCATTTCTGTGGTTGTATACAATGTAGATTCACACCATTCATGTAATTGTACGTATACATTGGATCATACTGTTTCATTCTACTATCTTTCTGTCCCCCTCCATCTCCTACCCCATTTTCCTCTACACCTTCCAAAGTTCCTTCATTCTTCTCTTCCCCCCACCACCCTCCCTCGTTATATAGTGTCATGCACTTATCAGAGAAAACATTCAGCCTTTGGTTTTTTGGGCTTAACCTATTTCACTTAGCATGATATTTTCTATCTTCATCCATTTTAGTTTTGGTACTGTTAATATGAAGGGGTTTGATCCCTTCCTGAGAATTAATTTTGATTCTTCACATACAAAAAGAGTATGTGAAGACATGGCATATCTGATGGGAGCATTCAATGGGATCTACTTTGGCTTACAGATACTAAAATATAATTAACTTTTTTTTCTTAGGTGTCTGTTTAAAACTACAGTAGACTGAGTGTGGATCACTTGAGCCTACCAGTTTGAGACTCGCCTGGAGAACAGCAAACTCCTGTCTCCAAAAGTAAAAAGAAAAAGTTTGCCTGTTCCTGGTGTAGAGTTTGTTTATGTAGCACTGAAGTACAATAGTAGCTGGGTATGGTGGTGCACACCTGTAATTCCCACTGAGGCAGGAAGGAGGATCTCAGGTTAGAGGCCAGCTTTGGCAATCTAACAAGACCTTGTCTCAGAAATTAAGAAAGGTCTGGGTATGTAATTCAGTGGAAAAACACCCCTGGGTTCAGTCCCCAGTACTTAAAAAAAAAAAGATGAGAAGAAAAATGGAATACAGGTTTGTTTCTTTGGTTGCAGTTACCTATAAGTCAAGAAGGGTGGGTACAATACAATAAGATCTTGAAAGAGATGAAAATTATATTACTTTTATTATAGCATGTTCACATAACTTTATTATTATAATTTTTCTAATTGTTACCTATTAATATCTGTGCTGAATTTATATATTAAACTTATAGGTATGTATGTATAGGGAAAAAAGATATTGTATTTGAGGTTCAATACTTTCTGCAGTTTCAGGTATCTACTGGGATCTTAGAACATATCCCTCAAGGAAAAGAGGGTCTGCTTTATTGAAAATCAAGCTGCATTGGGAGAATCTAATATCAAAACTGTTGGACTGTGAAAAAGAAATCATTCATCTTAGGAAGACAGTAGTAAATGAGGAAATGGTAGTTAAACTACTAGTTTTTTAAATCTTACATATTAATTAAATATTGAAAGAATCTTGCCTGGGGATGTGGCTCAATGGTAGAGTGCTAGCCTGCCTGTAGAAGGCCCTGGGTTTCAGCCCCAGCACAACAAAAACTAAAATACTAACAGGATCTTAATGTATAACCCTGTTGATGGGTACTACATGAAATATTAGATATCCTTTTTGCCTTCTAAAGGCCCAGTTTTTACATAGACTTGCTGTTGTTATTTTGTTCTTTATATTGAGACCAGCCACAAGGATTTTCAGTTTATAAAGCTTATTTTTCTCATTTGAAGCCTTTTATAAACTCCTTTGAATGACCATGTAGAGAAAATTGAAGTTTGTGGTGGTTTTGTGAGAGTCCACAAACCAGTGGCAAAAGTGAAGATGATGCCTGACAAAATTGATTGCAGTCAAATTGATTGCTTAGATATTTTATAGGCCAGAATTAATTTTTTATGCCATATCACCATTTACTATGTGGTATAGGTACATGTTAACCTCCTACACAATATGGCAGTGGTGCCATTAATGATTTTTTTTTTTTTTCAGGAAAAAAATCACTTTATTCTAATAAACTCAAAATCAGAACAGCTGGCTTAAAGAGGGAACACAAATATTTGTCCAGCCCCCAATTCTGAACCAACTCAGTGAACTTCCATACAATTAGAACTCTCTTTTGTTGCCATTCAGAAACATTGAAGCTATTAGGTGAGGCTTTACACTGCAGTTTTTTACAGTTCATATTTTCTATATTGATTACATTTTTGTGCTAAAGTAACAAGGTCATCAGAGCCGATTTTCCGTTTCTTCAATTGGACCTTCTCGATTAGACTAATCCGTTAGCAATTCCGCACTGCTTCAGCACCTCATTGAAACCCTCCCAGGCTTAGCATCACCCTGGTTCTGGGCACACTCCAAAAATTGTTTTATCTCATAAAAGGAAGGGCCGCCAAGCTGCTACTGCTGTGCTGTCTGGGTTCCGTGAGACTCCTGGTAGGTGATACCGGCTTTGAGGGCTCCGCAATACTTCCTCCCCTGAAGCCCCCTGTGATGGCATGGCCCAGTGTGTGCCGCACAGCAGAGCCCATAGCTGCACCCACTGCAGTGGTGGCCATCTAGGCCATCAGACCTGGCTGCCTGGGTGCCGCGGCAGGTGAGCCCACCGCAGCTGGCGGGGCCATAGCTGGTGCCTGGGCGCAGCTCTCATCTGAGGGACTGGCTGGCCTGGGACGGGGGTGGGGGTGGGGGTGGGGCCGCACGAGGTGCTGTGGCTTCCACGCTGCAACCTAAGCGCGCAGCGGCTCGGCGTCCAGAATGCTGCCATGATTTTTAATCATTAATATAATATACAAATGATTTTGAATAATTATATTGATATAGGTTGAGCATTGCTATAGGTAATTTTAACGTCTGAATTATAGAAAGGGATTTAAGTTGAAAATTGAGAATCTGTGACATCAGCTATAAACGGAACAATGTAATTGATAGAATACTTAGTTTAGAAGGACAGATAATATAGATAATTTGGAATAAATTGTAGAGCTTTTTGCTTAGACATCAATATATGATTTTTATCCACAAAGTTATTTGTCCAGTTTTTTTCTCTCAAGACATCAATTTTTTTCTAACTAAATTTCTTTTTACATTTGTTGACTTAAATTTGAGTAGCTTGTGTGGGCCATTTGCTTTATTGAGCACTCAGAATGCTAAGTTTAATTAAAATGACTGCTGCATTTATTAAATTCACACCATTCTGAAATAGGACTAGAAGATTTCTCTGATTATTGAACATCAAATAACAAACATTAATGACCTATATGTCTATACCAGACACTATACTAGATGCTTAACTGACAGATGAATAAGACTTTGCACTGGAGGTGGGAAGAAAGGTAAATTTAATTTAGTTTTATAAAATATGCATATTTGATTTTAAAAAATGCATAATATGCAGTGGGAATCCAAATCTGCCTTGTGGAGCCAGGAATGTGAGAGCAGATAATGAACCAGTAGTATTCCAGGCAAAGAGAGCACCTGTCTTTTCTGTTCTTCATTGACGTTGTTGATGACCTGCCAAAGTCACACAAAAATAATACTGGATTCTGACCTATAAGGACCATTTGTTACTGTCTGACTCAAACATTTCTCTCTACCTCTTTATTCTACTTATAGGTTATATTTACTTACAACATCTCGAGTCTGATATGTTCAGACAATGTGGTAGGCACTTTCCCTTATATTTTCTGATATATTCCGTTATTTTTCTGCCTCTTCTTTGACATGGTAGTGGCTCTTAATTCTAGTTAAAAATCACTCATAGATATAGACCAGTTGCTAATTCTTTTTTTAAATTTATTTTAACTTTTTAGTGGTGCCAGGGATTGAATCCAGCACCTCAGACATGCTAGGCAAGCACACTCCACCACTGAACTATACCTCCTACCCCTAGTTACACATTCTTACTTAATCATAATCATTTTTCTTTCAGCATAATTGTGTTTTATGATGTAGTTAAGACAGTCTATCTGTTCTTGCCCAAAATTTAATCCTAATGATCTTCCCTTATTCCTTTTGCCAAAAGCTAAATCAAATATATGTACACAGCATAGGCTGGTGTTCCCTCTAAGCAATATTGTGTCAGTTATGAGTGCACAACAGACTACCCTAAAACTTAATTGTCACACCAGTGGTTTATTTCCCACCATTATGAGTATGTCAGAATGAATCCCACAATCATATAAAACTGTGATATACTAATAAAAACACATTTTTAAAGAGAAGAAAAATACTATGAATTCAGCTATGTGTGGTGGCACATATCTGTAATCCCAGCTCAAGGCTGAGGTAGGAGGACCCCAAATTCAAAACCCACATGGGACTCAAGAGCCTGACTCAAAGAAAAGAAAAGGGCTGGGGATGTAGCTCAGTCATAGAGTACTCCGAGTTCAATCTTAGTACCACAAAAGACAAAAACAAAACTATCAAGATTATGTGATGGGGGAGGGTAACAAAGATTATGTGATTCTCTCACAGTCTTCTAGTTGGCAGTACTATAGATTGAATCCAGGTCTGCGCTTGCTGGGCAAGCACTCTACCTCTAAGCTACATTCCCAGGCCTTTCTTTAAGGCAGGGTTTCACTAAATTGCCCGGGCTGGCCTAGAACATCTGGACTTAAGTAATCCACCTCAACCTCCTGAATACCTATAGACATGTACCACTATATCTGACTTGCTCAGTGTTGTTGATCTTGACTTGGCAGCCCAAAGTTACCTTGTTTTGTGGTAATTTTCCTCTTTCTTTTGGAAAAATAACCCTCTGCTGCCTATTAAGAGGTACTCATTCCCTTCTTCTACTCTATTTGTTTTCCTTCTATTAATTTACTTTTTTAATTTGTGCATTACAGTCATACATAAAAGTGGAATTCATTGTGATGTATTCATACATGCATATAACATAATTTGGTCAGTTTCATTCTGCAGTTCCTCTCCTTTCTCATCGCTCCTTCCACCCCTTTGCTGCCTTCCTCTACTCCACTGTTCTCCCTTCTATTTTCATGATCCCCTATTTAAAAATTTCCTCATTTCTCTCTAGTTTCCACATAGAAAACATTTGACCCTTGACTTTTTCTAAGTTTGGCTTATTTAACTTAGTGTAATGTTCTCCAGTTCCATCTATTTGCCAGCATATGACAAAATTTCATTCTTCTTAACGACCAAGTAACACTCCATGGTGTTATATACCACATTTTCTATATCCATTCATCTATACCTAGTTTGGTTCCATAATGATTGTGAATTGTGCTGTTATAAACATTGGTATGTACATATCACAAAAATTGTATGCTGATTTTAGTTTTTCTGAATAAATATCAAGGAGCAGAATAGCTAGAATGGTGGATCCATTCCTGGTTTTTTGAGTAATCTCCATACTGCTTTTCAGACTGATTGTACTAATTTATAGTCCCACCAACAATGCATGGGGGTGCCTCCCCCCACCCCCACATCCTTACCAGCATTTATTGTTTGAAGTTTTGTTTTATTTGTTATTTGTGGGTTTTTTGTTTTTGTTTTGGTACTGGGGATTGAACCCAGGGGCTCCTTACCACTGTGCTACCTCCCCAGCCCTTTTTATTTTTATTTTGAGACAGGGTCTTGCTAAATTGCTGAGGGCTTTACTAAGTTGCTTAAGTTGGCCTTCAACTTGCAGTCTTCCTCCCTCAGCCTCCCACATGCACCATCATGCCTGGCTGTTATTTTTTTCTTGATGTTTGTCATTCTAACTAGAGTGAAATGAAATTTCAGTGTAGTTTTTTTTTAGATGTTGATGGACCTTTATTTTATTCATTTATTTATATGTGGTGCTGAGACTGGAACCCAGTGTTTCATACATGCTAAGCAAGTACTCTGCCCCTGAGCCACAACCCCAGCCCCTCAGTGTGGTTTTGGTATGCATTTCCCTGATTGTTAATGATGTTGAATTTTTTCCATGTATTTGTTGACTATTTGCTTTATTTTTATTCTTTACTATTTATTTATTTATTTATTTTTGAGAAATATCTTTAGTTCATTTGTCCATTAGGGTTTTTTTTTTGGCATTTTTTGGGTTTTTTTTTTAATATATTCTGGATATTAGATAGAATTTTTTTATCATTGCTATTGTGATCTGGTGCACTCAAATGAGAAAAGGCTAACTTCTGAGGCTTGGCAAGTTTAAAATCTTGAGTATTAGATGATGAATACTTTTGGATAATGGCTTGAAATTGAAATTTAACTTAGAAAAGATTTCAGACTTTATTGTCAGGCCTTTGAACTCCAAGCAAATTCTTAGAAGCAGTAGTATCTTCCATTCATTGCACACATTAGGAAAACAGTACTCTGACTTCTACAACTTGTGATTCTCTTGGTCTAAAATGCATTCAAGTGGCTGGGGGCTGTAGCTCAGTGGTAGAACACTTGCCTAGCATGTGTGAGGCACTGGGTTCCATGCTTAACACCATATAAGAAAATAAAATAAAAGTTCTTCAACAACTAAAAACCATAAAAAAAATTAAAATACATTGAAGTATTTCAGGTAATAAATATATAGCCACACAATTTTTTCTGAACATTAACCAGTCTTTTAAGATAAGCAAGAATCTGTATTTAAAATATCCACATCCATTTGCATAGGACAGAATTTAAAAATCCAACTTCAAAAAATGTATCAAATGTATAAGGAGCGCAAAACTTCTGTATTAAGTAATTTCAAGAATGATGAAACTTGGGCTGGGGTTGTAGCTCAGTGGTAGATCGCTTGCCTGGCATGTGTGATACCCTGGGGTCCATCCTCACCACCTCGTGTAAATAAATAAAATAAAGGTCCATCGACAACTAAAAAAATATTAAAAAAAAAATGTTAACACTAAACTGGGTGCTGTGGCACATGCCTATAATACCAGCAATTTAGAAGGATGTCAAGTTCAGGGGCAGCCTCAGCAACTTAGTAAGACCCTGTCTCAAAATTTAAAAAATGAGAAGGGGAAAAGGGCTGGGATGTGGCTCAGTAGGTAAGCATCCCTGGGTTTAATTCCTGTTTTAAAAAAAAAAAAAATGTCAAAGC
The DNA here is from genome assembly GCF_902686455.1 of Sciurus vulgaris. Classification (NCBI taxonomy): domain Eukaryota; kingdom Metazoa; phylum Chordata; class Mammalia; order Rodentia; family Sciuridae; genus Sciurus; species Sciurus vulgaris. The sequence continues at coordinate 56,435,006 of NC_136467.1, forward strand.
CAGGGGAGCATTGTAGAATTTATAATTATGTATAATCTGATAAAACTAAGAAAAAACTTTATAGGTTAAAATAGGCCATTATTTATGAGTTCTTCAGTAGATTATTTAGAAGGGACATGTTCTTTTATCTGCCCTTCTCTAAAATCGCCCTAATGCAGTAACCATTGGCCATAGGTGACTATTTAAATTGAAGTGTTAGACTTAAACTTGCAGATATCCTTGAGTTTGAGTTTCTTTGAAATTGATGTTGACTTATTTGACTTTACTGGGTCTTTAGTTGATCAGAAGTGGTATAGACCTCTTCTGTCACCATTACTCATGTGCCAAACTCCAGATGTGGGCTGCCTTTACACTCGCTCCATTCTTTTTTCTTTTCTTTCTTTTTTTTTTTTTTATTAAAATCTTTTTTACTTTTATAGACTGCATTTTGATTCATTATACACAAATGGGGTACAACTTTTCATTTCTGTGGTTATACACAATGTAGATTCACACCATTCATGTAATCATACATATACATAGGGTAATACTGTCAGTTTCATTCCATCTTTCTGTCTTCCACCCCATTTTCACACTCCATTCTTAAAAAAAAAAAAAAAAAAAAAAAAAAGAGAAGCCTCAGGCATGGTCATGTATGCCTGTAAATCCCAGTAACTCAAGAAGCTGAGATAGGTACAGTGTGTTAAAAAGCATTCTACTGTCATGTATAACCAATTAGAACAAATGAAAAAATTAATTAAAAAAAAAAAAGTAGCTTCAACAGGAGGATCCAAAGTTCAAGGCTAACTTCAGCCACTTAGTGAGACCCTGTCTCAAATTTAAAAATAAAAAGTGCTGGTGATGTAGCTCAATAAAAATTGCCCCTTTGTTAGATTCCTAGTACTCTCCCACTGCCACCCCTCCAAAAAAAAGGAAAGAAAAATGTTTTTTCCTAGTGTAATAAAACGTTTTTATCTAGAAAATAAATATCCAGCCTTTGGTTGAATTAAGAATACTTTTTTTTCATTATCTTGAGTAAAATATGGGAAGCAGGACAGTAACTCAGCACCCTGAAATAAATTTGGTCTGTACCTGTACTGCAAGTAGAAAAGGAAGGTACTTCTCAAATTCTCTCCCTGTCTTACTTCCTCACACCCCATTCAAGATAAAGAAAAAAGGTTTTCATTATCCAGCCAAAGATTACTTATGTTCTTGATAGGAATATTTTGTTACATTAGTAAAGAAAAAAACTTTTTAAATAAGAAATTTAAAGTTGGGGATGATGGCATGTCGTTGTAATTTGAGCACTCAGGGAGGGTCAGGTGGGAGATGCACTTGAGTCCCGGAGTTCAAGACCAGGCAGGGCAATGTAGCAAAACCCTGTCTCAAAAAAAAAAAAAAAAAAAAGTAGGTATGTGGCATGTGAGGCATGCTGCGGACCGGTCAGGTCTGGAACTCATGCTCACCTTCCCCTCCAGCAGTGTTCAAGTTTTGAGTTTCCGAGTTAGCTTGTAGTTGAGGGGATCAAGCAGCCATTTGGGCCTGCTGGGCAGCTTTTAGGGTGGTGCTCTTGCTTTTTAAGGACTGTGGTGTTCACTACCTTTAAAGAGGTGGGAGATGCAATGGCCATAGTGCAGAGGGGTTGTCTCTGCCTCTCCTCTGGGTCTTTTCTTTTTCGGTACTGGGGAATCAAACTCAGGACCTTGTGCTTGCAAGGCAAGCACTCTACCAGCTGAGCTATCTCCCCAGCCCTCTTCTGTGGGTCTTGGGTGGACTGCATTTGGAAATTGAACACAAGTTTATAGGTCATAGTTTACTTGAATTGTACTTTAGTTGAAGGTGAACTGGGATGAGAGTAAATATTATCTTTCAGAATGCATAGTATCTTTTTCCTTTCTCTTCATTTCCATCTAGGTTAGATGTTAAAGATAAGAAAATCTTTAAGGACTGGGGATATAGCTCAGTTGGTAGAGTGCTTACCTTGCAAGCACAAGGCCATGAGTTCAATCCCCAGCATCACAAAAAAAAAAAAAAAAAAAAAAAAAGATGTGAAAATCTCTAGCCCCAAACAGATTTACTTAAATCTGCTTTCATGTCTGTTGAGCACTCCAGGCTCTCCCAACATACTTTTGCTCGAGGGCTCTGAAGTAATTTCCTGTTCTATGCCTGTACTGCAAGTGGAAGGGGAAGTGCTTTCCAAATTCCCTTCCTATCCTACTTCCTCAAAGGTTCTTTATAAAGGTCTCAGAAAAATTCATTATATTAAAACACTGAAATCTTATGATTTAAGTTCTTGCTGTAGTTTGGATGTTGAATGTCCCCTAAAGGTTCCTGAGGTAGTGCTTTTCAGGGTTGAGGCTTTGTAGGAGGTTCTTAGGTTTTTTGGGGCATGCCTCTGAAGGGGATTGTGGTACCTTGGTGGCTTCTTCCTCTTTGTTTTTTGGCTCATGTGGTATGAGGTTTGCTCCATCATGCACTCCTGCTGTGATGTGCCACACTCACCAGAGGCTCAAAGCAATGGACCCCTGAATTGTAGACAGGAATTTCCAGAACAGTGACTCCAAAGAGCACCTTTCTTCTTATAAATTAATTGCCTTTGGTATTTCATTAGGACCAGGAAGCTGAATAATAGTTTTTATGTAGGTAAGCTTAAGATAACTCATCAGCAAATCTTTTTTTTTTTTTTTTTTAATTGTTTTGTTTTCAGTACTGGGGATCAAACCAAGGTCTTCACATTTGCAGTGCAAGCACTCTACCAGTGAACTACACTTCCAGCCCCCATTTATTTTTCTTCTGAGATAGGGTCCTTCTAAGATTATAAGCAGCACCACTGTGCCTAGCTCTTTAGTATTTCTTCTTAGGCAGGTGTGCTAACTATGAATTCTTAGTCTTTGTTCATCTGGAAGTATCTTATTTCATCTTTGTTTTTGAAGGATAATTTTTCTGGACTTATCTATCATCTATCTATCTATCTATCTATCTATCTATCTATCTATCTATCTATCTATCTATCTATCTATCTATCTATTTGCAGTGCTGGGGTTAAACTCAGGGGTGCTATAATACTGAGTTACATCCCCAGAACTTGTTATTTTATTTTTGATACAGAGTCTCACTAAGTTGCTGAGGCTGGCCTTGAACTTGTGGTCTCCTGTCTCAGCCTCTGGAGTTGCTGGGATTACAGGTGTGTACCACTGCATCTGGCTAGTTTTTTTGGATATATTAGTTTTTTATTGCTACATTTAAAATTACGAAGCATGCATGAGGCCCTGGGTTCAGTCTCCAGCACTGGGAACAAAAAAAAGTAATAATAATAATAACAATCGTAGCATCTTAAAACATCACCAGATTTTACCAGTTTCTATAAATCAGAAGTCTGAATATGGCTGAGCTTAGCCCTTTGTTTATGCTCTCCCAGAATCTACAGTCAAGAGTTGGTCAGGGTTGCAGTCTTCTCTTCCTGGCTTTCTTAGTTGTTGGAAGAATTAATTTATTGCAGCTATAAAATATATAGCAGCTTTCTTCTTCTAGACCATTGGGGAAAACCTTTTGAATTCAAGGGAGACTAAAGCTTTTTTCCTAAAGCCTTCTTTTAGGGTCTCACCTGATTAAGTCAGGGTCACTCACAAAACTCTCCCTTTGATGAACTCAAAGTCGGACTGATTAGGGCCATTAATTACATCTGCAAAATACCTTTGTTTCTGCCATACAGGGTAACCTAATCCTGGAAGTGGCATCCATCATATTTATAGTCCTCATGCATAGTCAAAGAGGCGTGTGGGAGGTTGGAATTTGGGGGACCATTACAGAATTCCACCTACCATACTGAATATGAAATTCTTTGTTGGTTTTCTTTTTTCTTTTAGCATTCTAAATGTGCCACTGTTTTCTGGTTTCCATTGTTTCTGGTTAGAATTCACCTGTTAATCTTATTGTGGGTCACTTGTATGTGATGAGTTCTTTTTCTCTTGCTAGGATTTTGCTTGTCTATCCTTTCAGTGATTGGTAATTTTTGTTAGGTGTAGATCTTTTTTATGTTTTTTTCTACTTGGACTTTGTTGTGCTTCTTGGATGTGTGAATCAGACTAAAGTCAAACTTGAGTTTTCAGTCATTGTTCCTTTCTCATTGTGAGAGTCCCATTACCAGGATTTTGGTAGACTTGATAGCATTCCAAGGGTCTCTGGAAGCTCTGTATATTCTTCATTCTTTTTTCTTTCTGTTCTTCGGACTAGACAATTTCTATTGATCTATTTTCATATTTGTTGTTTCATCTGCTAAAAAAAAATCTGCTTTTGAGCCCCTTCAGTGAATTTTCCATTTCACTTAGCTTTTCAACACCAGAACTCCAATTTGATGGTTCTTTTTATGATCTTTTTTCAGTTCATTGAGTCATCGTACTTTCTTTTAATTTTGTAAGCATGATTTCCTTTTTGTTCCTTGAACATATTTATGCTAACTGCTTTGGAATCCTTTTCAATTTTTTTCCCCCTTTTTTTTACTGGGAATTGAACCAGGGCCGTGTGCATACTAGGCAAGCATTCTACTGCTGAATTGTGTCTCCCAGGCCTTTTTGTGTGTTTTTTGAGACAGGGTCTTGCTCTGTTGCCCAGTCTGGCCTCAGATTTGCCTCAGTCTTCCAAGTTGCTGGGATTACCAGTGTGTGCCACCACACCTGGCTTAATATATATATTTTTTTCTTTTTCCAAAACCTGGCATCCTGTGTATCACTCCTAGGTCAGCTTAGCTTAGTGATTAGCCACTGGTTAAAGGTTATATATAAATGCCTTTAGCCAGTAAAACTCTTGCCTTTTGCTAGTAAATCTGTATATAGGTTAGGGAATGCATTCATAGTACTGGCAATTTGCAAGTTTGTTCCAGCTTTACTTTGTGTTGTTCTTCTCTTGTCTATGGCTATCCTTTTTCTGTAAAAGACCTCACATTCAACCACAGATGTGTAGATAACTCAAGGTACCTTCCAGGTTTCCAGAACTTGTACACAACTTTATGCAAGCACACAGCCTTTCAGACTACCAGAAATAAGTAGGAGCTTACCAATACCCAGTGGGACTATGTAATTCTCCAGTTTCACTGCTATACTTCTGGCAAGTTTGCTTGTTGATTCCTTGCCACAGCATTGCAACCTTAGTTTGCTGTAGTATTTGCCCTCCCTGATTGTCAGCAAGATAATTTTTTTTTTTGCAGTGCTGGGGATCGAGCAAGATAACTTTTAAAAAAAAATTTTTGTGGTTGTAGATGGACAGAATGCCTTTATTTTATTTTTTTATTTTTGTGTGGTGCTAAGGATCGAACCCAGTACTTCACACATGCTAGGCAAGTGCTCTGCTATTGAGCTGTAGCCCCAACCCAGTAGCAAGATCATTATTGTTTTCAGTAATATACCTGCATGTGGAACTTTTCTATATTCTAACTAGTGACCCCCTCCAGCAGTGATGATTTCACAGCTTGCCTGGCCTGGTAGAACTACTACTGAAGAATGTAGTGGGGCATGGTAATGATAGTAGCAGTAGCCCTAGGCTAAAATACTAGGCTTTGGTTCTTTTCTTACCTGAGATTCAGTGCTTTTTTTTTTTGAGTAAGTGATTTTCAGTTTGTTACATGCCTTCACCCAATTTCCAGAGTCACAATGTAGCTTGCTTTGATATGTTTGTCTAGTTTTATCATTAATTTTTTGGTAGAGGCTTTACTGAGCTTCTCATTCCATCATTCTAGTGGTTTCAGTCCTTACCTATAGTTTATTTTATTTTTATTTTGCTGTGCTTGGGATTGAACCCAGGGCCTTACACATGCCAGGCAAATACTCTACCATTGAGCCCAATTCACCTTTTTATTCTATACCTTTTGTTTTGGTTTTGTTATGTTGTTGTTTTGTACTGGGGATAGAACAACATCCTCAGTCCTTTTTACATTTTATTTTGTGACAGCATCTCACCAAGTTGCTGAGGGTCTCAGGAGTTGCTGAGATTGACCTTGAATTTGTGACTGTCCTGCCCCAGCCTTCTGAGTTGCTGGGATTATGTGTCACTGTACCAGACTAGGTTCCATGTTTTAAAGAGGAAAGGTCTTTTTTATAGTACTGTGCTGTTAATGTTAACTTTTGCATGATCAGAAGCATTTTTTGTGTAATGTTTAAATTTTTTTTTTTTTTTTTTTTTTTTCTGTAGTACTGGGTACTGAGCCCAGAGCCTCACACAATACTGGATAAGCCCTCTACCACTGAACCACATACCCAACCATTTTAAAATGCTTTTTAAGAACCTTGTAGCTAAGTATTACCTAATCCCTTGCACATAATAGTTGTGTTGAAATATTTATTAAATGATCTTTCAATGAATGTTTAAAGCTTTATTTAACATCTGCTCTAAGTTAGATACTGTAACCACACTATGCCTTAAGAGTGTGACTTTGAAGTTGAGCATAGAATTAAATACTCTCTCTGTGCCTATTAGTAGACATGTGACCCTGAACAAATTCCTTAACTCCTTTCTTTGAATTTCTTTGGCCATGATATAAAACTTGAGAGGATCAAACATGGCATAATGCATAGAAATTTGTCCTACCCACATTAAGTAGCTAATATGTAATAAAAATGTATGAAGTTATGATAGTTCTTATTAGTTATTGGGGTAAGTGGTAATGTCTTCATTTTAATGGAGGTGTAGCTCAGTGGGAGAACATGGTGCATTTTAATGGAGGTGTAGCTCAGTGGGAGAACATGGTGCAAGGTCATGGGTTTTGTCCTTAGCAGTGAAAAGAAAACTCAGAGAAGGAAAGAAACTTAGCATATTATTAATGAATTTCAGAAAGGGACTTGAACCCAGGTCTGCTTGACTATCTGTTGAGTGCTACTTCCAGAAATCAGACTCTGATTAGCCCCTACTATGCTAAATTTACCATCATGGTATAAAGCAAATACTGAATTATACTAATATATATTTGCTTGCTTTGTGTGTGTGTTGTGGATTAGAGATTGAGCCTAGGTACTGGGCTACGTACCTAGATTTTATTTTTTATTTTGAGACAGGGTCTTGATAATTTGCCAAGGGTCTCTCTAAGTTGCTGAGGCCAACTTCCAAGTTGCAGTCTCCCTGCCTTAGCCTCCACCTTCTCAATCACACACATTTTTCCCCAAATGTAGCATGTCAGGAAGTTCTATCACAAAAAATTTGAACCTTGATTTGTATCTTTTTAAAAATGCAGTCCTAATGAATATATCCTTGGAGTTCTCAGGTGAATGGGAAGAGAATAGACCTTTTTTTTTTTTTTTTTTGGGTACAGGAGATTGAACTCAGGGCACTTAACCACTGAGCCACATCCCCAGCCCTTTCTTGTATTTTATTTAGAGACAGGGTCTCACTGAGTTGCTTAGGGCCTCATTAAGTTGCTGAGGCCAGCTTTGAACACATGATCCTCCTGCCTCAGCCTCCTTTGTCGCTGGATTACAGACACCACAGCATCTGGCGAAACTTGAACACTTTTGATACATAATGGTGTAAACAGCCACGAATAATGTACTTACACAAAATTTCTGTTAATTTTAAAACCTCTGAGCCTTAAAGGTTGTGCATACCTATCTGTATCATAATGTACTCCCAAAATTATGTGCTATCTTACAGAAACTTTCCCAACAGTATTTCTGTATTCTTAATTTATTTCTGCTTCCTTGTCCTGTCCTTGTCTATATTGTGGCACATATTTCTGTTTTGGTATCTTCCTAAAATCCTTAACTGTATTATAAAGATGGCTAAGGCAGGGACCATGTCTATGTACTTAGTATTTTTCATAGTGTGTGTTCACAGTATATTCTTAATTAAACACCTTTTATGTTGTATTCTTATTACCCTTTTACATTTAATGTAAATGTGATGTCATAGTAACTGTTTACAAATGTAATGACTTAAAATAGAATATTCACAAGTAAGGTTTGGGGGCTAAAGATGTGGAGTGATTTCCTTTTCTTATAAACTTTACAACTCAGGATAGGCAAGGAATAGAAACTATAGGGAGAAAGGAAGGTAGACAAAATACTCAGAAATGACCTTAACTTAGGGAGAAACCAGAATACCCTACTCTCCAGCCCCACCTCAAACCAAGTACACCTAGCTATAAAAGAGGGTGTGCTAGCCAGGAAATATTTTAAATTGTGTTTTGTTTTTTGCATTGTTGGGGACCAAACCCAGGGCCTCACACATGCTGGGCAAACACTCTACCACTGAACTATACAGCCCAAACCACTAAATTAATTATTAGCATTGATACCTTTGATAGTAAGTTGCAGTGAACAGTGACCTGTTCACTTATGCATGGTTTACTATGAAGCGTCTTAGAGTTACTTTTTATTCCTAATAAAAATAATTTTACGTGACTTGGTGGCACACCCAGTAATCCCAGCTACTCAGGGAGCTGAGTCAAGAGGATTACACGTTCAAGGCCTGACTGGGCAATTTAGACCTATTCAAAATAAAATAAAGAGGTCTGGGGGCCTGGTGTGGTGGCGCACACCTGTAATCCCAGCGGCTTGGGAGGCTGTGGCAGGAGAATCATGAGTTCAAAGCCAGCCTTGGCAAAAGCGAGGTGCTAAGCAACTCAGTGAGACCCTATCTCTAAATAAAATACAAAATAGGACTAGGGATGTGGCTCAGTAGTTGAGTGCCCCTCCATTCAATTCCCAAGTATTTCTGCCCTGCTGCCATAAAAAGGTCTTACCACCCTAAGTTCAGTTCCCAGTGCTGCCTTCTCCCTTACCCCCACAAAAAAAAAAAAAAAAAAGAGAGAGATGTTTATGTTAGTGATTTGAATACTCTCTGGCTGTGAGAACAATAATCACTCTCTTTGGGGTTCAGTGATAGGGATAAAGTATTATAATGGTACTGCTATCAATCTGTACATTTAAAGAATGCAAATGCCTAGTGTTTGTTATTGTCTGGTTGATCTTACAGTTAATCATTTTGACTAGAAGAGAAGGAAGTATATTAATATATGTGAAACTCATGTCTGAGAGAATTAGGATTCATTAAACATCCCTTTTTGTATGTTTTTATAGTTTCCTGGGTAATATTTTGTGCTTTTAAAAAACAGCTCTGCTTCATTCTCTTATAAGTGACAAATTATTTTTATAATATCTATTATTAGAGGTTTATCATGTTATTTATTGTAGATGGAGCAACATAGTCTTCAATTTCTTTTATTTCAGAATCATGCCTTTGTTTAGAACAGAAAAATGCATTTCCTTTTATTGAGTTCTTGTGGTGGCGTGTATGTATGTGTTTGTGTGTATGGTTCTGTACTACTGAGCTGCATCCCAGCCTTTGTATTTTTATTTTGAGACAGGATCTAAGTTGCCCAGCCTGCCCCAAACTTGTGATCCTCCTGCGGCAGCCTCCTAAGTAGCTGGGAATCTAGGCATGTGCTACCACACCTCCTCTTGTTTCATTCTATACACGTGGAAATCCTATTTTCCCAGAACCCCTTTTTTAAAGAGACTCTTCCTTATTCCATTTTATCTTCTTGGTGCAAAGAATTAGTTGTCAAAAATTAGTTTACCATATGTGTTTGAATTTATTTCTGGGCTCTACTCCGTTCCACTAGTCTGTGTCTGTTTTCATGACAGTATATATTGTTGATTACTGTAGCTTTACCATATAATTAAAAAAATATATATATATATAGTTGTTTATGGACCTCAATTTTGTTTTTTTATTTGTGTGAGTTGCTGAGAATAGAACCCATTGCCTCACACATGCTAGGCAAGTGCTCTACCACTGAGCCACAATCATAGCCCCCTATCATTTAATTTTAAATCAGAAAATTTGATGCCTCTAAACCTACCCCCCTAGAAATTCATTGACTATTTGGGATCTTTCGTGATTCTACATGATTTTAGGATTGTTACATAGAACTACTTAACTAATATTCTTTCACTGTTTTCCATCTCATAGTATAATGACTTTTTATCCATTTCCAGTTCAGTATTTTCATAGTATTAGTTCCAAATCATTGGTAAAATATTGCCATTTGTGGTAGTGAACCTCTGTAATCCCAGCTACTCCAGAGGCTGAAGCAGGAGAATTGAAATTTGAGGCCAGCTTTGACAATTTTGCAGGAATCTTTCTCAGAATTTAAAAATTTTAAAAGGGCTGGAGATGTAGCTGTGTGGTGTAGTGTCCCTGGAGTCAATCCCCCCAGTAAATGTTCATGAACTCTTATGAATGAATTTTCCTTTATAATAGAATTATTGCACAATTCTACTAAAACTTGCTTATTGAAAGCCTTGCATGTGCTCCCAGATAAGTCTTGTTGCTAATTCACACAGAATATAGAAAAAGTAGGGAAAGTATTGGAATTAGTTGGTTTATGCATTAAATTAATTTAGATACTTCCTTGTCTACTGTTTTGGAAATCATACCATAAAAGATACTTCTTTTAAAATAACGAGGAATTGTATCACAGAAGGCCATGTCCTTATTTTTTTGAAAAAGAAAGAAACTAAATATGTTGGCTTAGTGACAATCTACATTTCAAAGGTTCTCCAGACTAAAAGCTTATTCTTCATTTAAATGACTTCTCCACAGCCATATTTAGGAGTTCATCTAGGTTATAAAACATATCTCCAATTATTCATGCTGTTTCAAATTGGGTAAAACTGTATCAAAAGTACTGAAGGAGAGGTAATAGCTTAAGCACTTCTCAGCTTATCCTTTATCTCTAGATGTAGATATTTGGAGCAGTGCAGCTGTTTAATGAGAACTGTAGTGGGGCATCCATTTACATCTCTTAGGATTGGTTGAATAGAGTATGGCCTATTGAGTATACTTTTGATGTTGTTGCCAGTCTCTTTTTCAAATGTACACGTGACACTATCTGAAGAAATACTAGAAACACCTAGTAAACATTTTTCTAATATCAATTGTTAAGCTATTTTCAGGTGGTTACATTTTGAAGCTTGGTTTTCTTCTTGGCTATCAGTGATAATCAGGTTACATATAGGGTATCTTTGACTTTAATAGGTCAGACTGTGTAAGTGTATAAGACTTAGCTTTTTTGGAGACCAATAATGTGGTTGTTTTCCTCTTAGACTTGAAGGGAGCACTTGTTTTAGACCGCTATACCATGGTTTCAGAAATCTGTTCTTTAGTATGTAATGTCCTTTTAGTCTCCTGATGATATTACCCTATGTGATTAACAATACTTTTTGTGAAAAATGGCTGGTTTCTGTTTTATGTAAGTGGCAATTGAAGAGTATCAGGCATACAGACATCTCTTATAACATTTCATCTTTGGAGTTTTGTTTCTGGTATATTATTAGAGTAAGTAAACACCAAAAAAATAATCTGTTGGTTTTAATTTTTATTCTTTTATAGTTTTCTGAATGTCCCAGGATCTTGTATTTAGTCCATCCCTTATTATGAGCTAAGCAGAATACAACATCATCTTGCATCTTAAAAGGCAACATACATAGAAGCATAAGAATTGCATTGAATTTCTCCTAGGGCAAATATCCATCCCTTCATTTTAGCCAGGTAAACTATAAATGCTTTCATATTATGTATACTTAAATAAATAAATTGTGAACATAATTCACATATACACCTAAATGTTCATGCTGTATCTAGCAGGAAATGGGTCTTTTCTGCATTAAATTAGTGTACCTTCTGTTGGCTGTTGCCTGTTAAAATCTGGCAAATTGGGGGCGGGGCACATAACTCAGTGGTAGAATATTGGGTTTAATCACTGGCACTCAGGAAAGAAAAGGAAAGACAAAAAAAGGAAAAAAAAAAAAAAAAAAAGAAATCAGGCCAATAACTTCACCTAAAAACATGAATTCTCCAAGAAGCAGGCTTAATTCTATATACTCTAATAATCAGTTTGTTAAGTTCTGAACCTTGGGGGCAAATTCTAAATGGCGGTAAATCTTTTTATGAAAGGCACATTTTGGAACAAGAGGAAAGATAAAGAAGGCACCTACATTGGAGAAATCTGGCTGAAAATACCTTAACCAAGTGATCCGCTAATGGGACAGGCTGTCATTATTTGTCTTCTGATGCGATGACCTCAGAAGGTGTGAGTGTTCTTGTCAAAACGTATAACATAGAACTAGATGAGGAAACAAACTAAAAATGGTAGAATAAACTTCAAACAGCTGGACTAGACTAAAAAATTGTCAACGTCTGCTGGGCCTGTAATTACAGTCCTTGGGAGGCTGAGATAGGAGGATGGCAAGTTCAAGGCCAGCCTAGGCAACTTAAGGAGACCCTATCTCAAAATTTAAAAAACTTAAAAAAAATCTGGTGATATAACTCAGTGGTAGAACATCAGCATGTCTGAAGTCCTGGGTTCAGTTCCCATTACCAAAAAAAACGTCAGTGTCTTGAATGGCAAAAGAAAAGGCAGGAGAATTGTAGATTGAAAATAGCTGAAGGGGCTGGGGTAATAGCTCAGTGGTAGAGCACTTGCTTCACACTTGTGGGGTACGATCCTCAGCACCACATTAAAAAAATAAAATAAAGGTATCGTGTCCATCTACAACTAAAAATATTTTTTGAAAAAGAAAATGGCTGAAGAAGTAACCAGAGACTGCTTGATTCTTTTAAAAATATTTTGATACATTTTATTACAAAGAAACACATAAATGATTTGTCCTGTTTATTATAATAGGGTATATATAGATAGCTTAAGTCCTAGGCAGAATGCTTCAATTTCATTGTGCATGTATTATGTTATTACTCACTTGCACACCATCTTAATAAAGCAGTAGCTGTTAACAAGTCAGGTCCAACATCCTTTTTCCCTTGTCCTCAGAGACTCAAGGGCAGTTGAAGACAAACTATTATAACATGAAAATGGCAAGCTTTGGGCTATTGCAAAAGGCTTATTATCAACTATACCATTATCTAACTTGGACAAAATAAAGGGAAGCAGAAATATAGGGTGCTGATTTGTACTATAACCTTGTCTCATGTGGCATGCCCCCAATTGCAGTATTTTAAAATTAGTCAGGTAAAACAACACTCCTTATGTGAAAGTGAAAAATTGTCCAAAGGTCTCCCCTGACTCTATAGCTGAGGATCAAACCTCAGAGAGGAGGGGCATTCATACATGCTGGGGTCGTATTATACCACTCTGCTACATCCCCAGCCCCTGAAGTCTTTCTGTTGAAAGGCACATTAAGGGTTTTTCCCCAGTAACTTAACCAGAAAGAAATGGACACTTAGAAACCCTGATGTGTTTTTTAAATAACATAAAATATTTAAAAAGAAAGAAGAACCAGAACATGGTTAAAAAAATAAAACTTTCATTAAAGATGATTGCCCTTTTTAAAGATGGATGTCATATAAAATGGGCAAATATATCTTAACTATAACCCATGTTTGTATGTAAAAGGCAGATATAAATCCATCTTTGTTTTTATCTTTTTTAAAGTTTTAACTGATAGGTAAAAACAAAAATTGTACCTAATAATGGACTACTATGTGTTATTTTGATACATATGTACTTGTGTAATGTTTAAATCAGGTTAAACATATCTGTATCAAATATTTATCATTTCTTTATGGTGAAAACATTCAAAATTCTTTCTTCTAGCTTTTTGAAGTACCTAATTATTATTGACATCCTACTGGGCAAAACACTAGAACTTCTTTTTTAATTATTTTTTAAAAATTATTCTAATTAGTTATACATGACAGTAGAATGCATTTTGACACATTGTATATAAATGGAGCACAACTTCTTCCTCTGGCTGAACATGGTGCAGAGTCATATCAGTAGTGTAATAATACATGTATATAGAGAGTAATAATTTCCATCTCATTCCACCGTCCTTCTCTCCCCTCATCTGCCTCTGCACATTTCAAAGTTTTTTCATCCCCAACCCCACATCATTATGGATTAGCATCTGCTTATCAGAGAAAACATTCGGCCTTTTTTTGGGGGGGGTTTGGTTTATTTCACTTAACCTGATATTCTCCAGCTCCATCCATTTACCTGTAAATGCCATAATTTCATTATTCTTTAAGGCTAAGTAATATTCCATTGTGTATATATATATATACCACATTTTCTTTATCCATCCATTGAAGGGCACCTAGGTTGGTTCCATTGTTTAGCTATTGTGATTTAAGCTGCTATAAACATTGGTGTGACTATGTCACTGTAGTATGTTGATTTTAAGTCCTTTGAGTAAAAACCAAGAAGTGGGATAACTGGGTCAAATGGTGTTCCATTCCAAGTTTTCTGAGGACTCTCCATACTGCTGTACATAGTGGTTGCACCAGTTTGTAGTCCCATCAGCAATGTATGAGTGTACCTTTTCCCCCACATCCTTGCCAACATTTATTGTTGCTTGTATTCTTTCCCCCCTCCCACCCTTTGGTACTGGGGATTGAACTCAGGGGCACTCAACCACTGAGCCTCCTCTCCAGCCCTATTTTGTATTTTATTTAGAGACAGGGTCTCAGCTGAGTTGCTTAGTGCCTTGTTTTTGCCGAGGCTATCTTTGAACTTGGAATCCTCTTGCTGCAGCCTCCCAAGCCACTAGGATTACAGACGTGTGCCACTATGCCCAGCTGTTGTTGCTTGTATATTTGATGATTGCCATTCTGACTGAAACGAGGTGGAATCTCAGTGTAGTTTTGATTTCCGTTTCTCTAATTGCTAAAGATGTTGAACATTTTTTCATACATTTGTCAACCAATTATATTTCTTCTGTATAGCGTCTGTTCAGTTCCTTAACCCATTTATTGATTGGGTTATTTGTTTTTTAGGTGTTAAGTTTTTCACGTTCTTTATATACCCTGAAGATTAGTGTTCTATCTGATGTGCGTGTGGTAAAGATGTTCTCCCATTCCATAGGCTCTCTCTTCATGTTATTGATTGTTTCCTTTGCTGAGAAGAAGCTTTGTAGTTTGAACCCATGCCATTTATTGATTCTTGATTTTACTTCTTGTGCTTTACGAGTCTGGTTCAGGAAGTCAGTTCCTAAGCAGACATGCACACCAGAACTTCTTAGGGCTACCTGGAACTTAGTATGTATTGTGCAACCTTTCCCCATACCCCTTATAAGATGTTTTCATTGGACTGGAGGCGCAGCTCAGTGGTACAGTACACACCTAGTATGTGTGAGGCTGTGTGTTCAGTCCCTAGCACAGCAAGTCTTCATCTTTCTCAAATATATTATTCGCCAAAATATCATGAGTACTTTTTTTTGGCAGTCCTGGGGACTGAATCCAGTACCTCATACATGCAAAATAAGCTCTACCACTAACCTATATCCCCAGCCATTTGTTTTTATTTTTTATTTTTTTTATTTTTTTTCCACAGAAATGTTCATAGTAACACTGTTCACAATGATCAAAAGATAGAAGCAACCCAAATGACCATCAGCTGATTAAGAGATAAACAAAATGTGGTGTATATCCCTATCAAAATATTATTTGGTCACAAAAAGGAATGAAATATTGATTCGTTCTACAACATGGAAGAACCTTTAAAACGTTATGCTAAGTGAAAGAAGCCACTTACCAAAGATCATACATCTGTGATTCTATTTGTGTGAGATATACAAAATAGGCAAATCTGCAGACAGAACACAGAACAATGGCTGCCTAGAGTGAGTGGAAGGCAGAGTCTACTGAAGGATACAAGGTTTTTTTGAATTGATAAAGTTCTGAAATTGTAATGACAGTTGTATATATCCATGAATATACCAGACACCAGTGAACTGTACACATTAAATGGGCAAATTATCCAATGTTATTAATATCTCAATAAAGCTGAAATACATAATAGATATATAATGTATAACAGTATGCATATATGACAGATCATGTATTACCTTAAATATATAACCTATATTAATTACAGATATTATGTTATCTATCTCTATAATACACCTATTTTTCCTTCCACCTTAGAGATAATTGGGTAGCTCATCTTTCTAAGGCCAGACTCTGGTAATGTCAAGGGCACCCAGGTAAATGAGATATACCATGTCTTGCAACTCTTGGCTTCAAACATCCCAGAAGGTACAACACTTGTCCTTCAAAACTAGAAATAGCAATTCTTTGTTCCCTAGACCATTTGCTTACTTTACTAAGAATCTTATTCTACATGAGAGTTCTCACATTGAGACATTTATAGGGACAAGGTAGGTATCGGAAATGTGTGGCTGTGATTCTTTCAGGGTCAGTGGTGAACTGGGAAGCTTTGCATTTTAGAACAGGCACCTGAAGTCACAGAAAGTGTGGGCCTTGACGACTCACCAAAGACATTTGAAATTAAAACAAAGGAGAAGGAAACTGCAGAAAACTTAATACTAGTTCAAGCAAGAAAGCTTGTCACTGACAAGATTTCTCCCATGGATCTCCAGTTAAGATCTTTTGGTCTAGAAGACATGAGTAGTAGCTAAAAGTTTGTAACTTTTCCTTTTCCTTGGTTGAATTTTTCAACTTTCTCAAGAGCATGTTGTTAAAAAAATCATCTTTCTTTCACTTCTTTGTTACCTCTGATGCTGGTTTTGCCCTTGGCCAACAAGTTAGTTAAAATTTCCTTTTCAACCAGGAGAGCCTCTTGTGTCCAGACTTCTGCTTTGGGCCTTGGTTATAGGCTCATGTGACCCCACCTTTGAATGTGCTGTGTGCAAAGGCAACATACACAGATATGGTGGCTAGCCATTGCTGGGTTTCCATTGTGTCTCCAGATAACCTGGCTGTATCATCCACAAGTTCCCACTTGCTCCTCTCTGTTCCCAGCGGCAGTCCTCATTAGTGTTGAATCGATTTCTGAGGCTGCATCACCGGTCAATGCCCCCACCCCCAGTGAGAGGTAAAAGGCTGGAGTCCCATTGGGGTGCACTTGTGCTTACTTAGTGAGACCCTGTCTCAAAAATAAAAACTCAACTCAAAATGGATCAAGGACCTCAGAATTAGACCAGAGACCCTGCACCTAATAGAAGAAAAAGTAGGCCCAAATCTTCATCATGTCAGCCTAGGACCAGACTTCCTTAACATGACTCCCACAGCATAAGAAAGAAAATCAGGAATCAATAATTGGGATAGATTCAAACTAAAAGACTTTTTCTCAGCAAAGGAAACAATGAACAATGTGAAGAGAGAGCCTACAGAGTGGGAGGAAATCTTTGCCACACATACTTCAGATTAAAGCACTAATCTCCAGAATCTATAAATAATTCAAAAAGCTTTACACCAAGAATGCAAATAACCCAATCAATAAATGGGCTAAGGAAATGAGCAGACACTTCACAGAAGAAGATCTGCAAGCAATCAACAGGTATATGAAAAAATGTTTAACATCTATAGTAATAAAAGAAATGCAAATCAAAACTCCCCTAAGATTTTATCTCACCCCAATTAGAATGTCTGTTATCAAGAATACAAGCAACAACAGGTGTTGGTGAGGATAGGGGAAAAAAGGTACATTCATACATCGCTGGTGGGGTGGCAAATTGGTGCAGCCACTCTGGAAAGCAGTATGAAGATTCCTTAGAAAACTTGGAATGGAACCACCATTTGACCCAGCTATCCCACTCCTTGACCTATACCCAAAAGACTTAAAATCAGGATAGTACAGTGATGCAGCTACATCAATGTTCATAGCAGCTCAATTCACAATAGCTAGATTATGGAACCAACCTCGATGCCCTTCAACAGATGAATGGATAAAGAAACTGTGGTATATATGCACAATGGAATATTATTCAGCCATAAAGAAGAATAAAATTATGGCATTTGCAGGTAAATGGATGAAATTGGAGAATATCATGCCAAGTGAAATGAGCCAGTCGCAAAAAACCAAAGACCGAATGATTTCTCTTATAAGTGAATTATGATACATAGTGGGGGGGGGGAGGCAAGAATGGAGGAAGGATGGATTGTGTAGAGGGAAATGAGGGGTGGGGAGGGGGTGGGGGGAAGGAAAAATAACAATGAGACAAACATCATTACCCTATGTACATGTATGATTACGCAAATCGTGTGACTACTTCGTGTACAACCAGAGAAACGAAAGTTGTACCCCATTTGTGTACAATGAATCAAAATAAAGAATTAACCTTTATATGACTACAAAGTAGTAGAAGTAAAACAGGTTATTTAAATTCTAAAACACCTTTATTTCAAAGTGCTTTCACAGTAATATCTCCATTTTATAGATCAGCAAATTGAGCAACAGATTAATTTGCCCAAGTCACCTAGTTAAGTGACATTGCTGGGGTTTGAACTGAGGCAGAGTCCAAGTTTTTAATCACTATACTAATGTATAATACAGTAACTGTGTACTTTTATACTGAATGAGTCTCTGATATTTGAAGGAAAGAAATAAAACAAGAGGATTAGTAGGGTTACTGACTTTGACTTGCTTCTACGTGGAAGGATAAATATGACTTCATGTCACAAATTTTGTAAAACAAGTTATTAAAAATAATCTCACAGGGTCAATCTTCAGAAGTCTCTCATTTCCTTAAGTGTGGAATGTTTTCATATTCTCTTTTATTTTTACTCTAATCTTTATTAGTTCTTTCCTTCTACATGCTTTGAGTTTAGTTTGCCTTTTTCTAGTTTCCTAAGGTGGAAGTACAGGTTTTCGTTTGAGATTGTTCGTCCGTTACCTGTCCTTACCCTTACCTTACATTCTTTGCTGGGGACTGAACCCAGGGCCTTGTGTGCGATAGGCAAGCACTCCACCACTGAGCTCCCCACTCCACTCCCCACTCCTTTTTCTCCTTTTTTTTAATATAGATGTTTATAGCTGTAAATTACCTTCTAAGCACTTCTCTAGTTGCTTGTATGTTTCTTTGGATCAGACATAATCTGGTAGTAGTTTCTAAACCTGGTGTATATTAATCATCTGAGGAAATTTTTAAAGGGACTATTTCCTTAGAAACTCTGATTTGAGTTAGTTGATATGAGGTTTAAGCCTTGAGAATTCTTTTTTAAAACTACCCAGGTTTGCTAACACCATGTGAGGATACATGTGGGATGTATCTGTAACGTGTTTGTGCATTTTTCTATATTTGGGTTATCCCTCTATTTAAAAACATTGTTTTACACTATCCAGGTAATTCTGAAATATAATTGAAGATCCACTGATATCTTTGAGTTAATTGATAGGGGTAGGAAATAAAATGTCTAGTAGCTAGGAATAAAATTGTGACTTATACTTTATACTCAGCCTGGTTTTGAGCAACTTACCTTAAAATTAGGGGAAAAATATGAGTGTCAGGGTAAGCAAATACTAAATCTTGCTCTTTATGTTACAAAAGTGTCCATCATCTGAAAATAACCATATTGTTTTACATTTAATTTCAGAATTTACTACTTCTGTCTGAATAAACCTAAAGCATTTTAAGTGACATCCAAAGTAAAACCTCTGTTTTAGTCAGCTTTTATGCTGCACAACCCAAAGGACCTGACAAAAATGTGGTATATATACACAATGGAATATTACTCAGCCATAAAAAACAATGAAATTATGGCATTTTCAGGTAAATGGATGAAGCTGGAGAATATCATGCTAAGAGAAATCAGCAATCTCAAAACACCAAGGGTCAAATGGTTCTCTGATATACCGATGCTAATTTCACAAGGGGGTTTGGTTGGGGAAGAATAGAAGTACTTTGGATTAGAAAAAGGAAAATAAGGGGGAATTGGAATAGGAAAGATAGTAGAATGAATCAGACATTACTGTCCTATGTACATAAATGATTACACGACCAGTGTAATTCCATGTCATGTACACCCATAAGAATGAGAAATTATACTTCATGTATGTATAATATGTCAAAATACATGCTATCATGTATAACTAATTAGAATTAAAAAATGTGCATTTAAATGAGTGGTAAATTCACCAACATGCTCTCTTTAAAAGTTGTACCAGTTTCCACTACCATTAACAGGTTTTTTTGTTATTGTTCTTTTTAGATACACATGACAGTAGAGTGTATTTTGACATATTATACAAACATGGAGTATAGCTTACTCTAATTAGGATCCCATTCTTGCAGTTGTGCCTGATGTGGAGTTTCACTGGTCACTATGTTCACTATGTTCACGAACATAGGAAAGTTCTGATTCATTCTACTGTCTTTCCTATTCCTCTTCCTTCTCCCTTTCCTTCCTTCCCCTTTGTCTGATTCACTGCTATTCTTCCCTTCCCCACTCCTCATCCATTGTGTCTTAGGATCCTCACATCAGAAAGAATATTCAGCCTTTGGTTTTTAACCTGCCCTGTCACCAGCTAACCTTGCCTCCAAAGCCACAGCCCCAGGGCCTCCTGCCTGCCTGCAGGGATGCATTAGCAGGTTTTCTTAATGCCTGTTTTTCTCTACCCTCACCAGCATTGAACACTACATTTTAATACCTGCCTACCTGATAGCAAAAATGGGTTATTATTGTTTTCACTAGTACTGCTTTTTAAAAAAATATTTTTAGTTATAGATGGACACAGTGACTTTATTTATTTTATTTTTATGTGGTGCTGAGGATTGAACCCAGTACCTCACATATGCTAAGCAAGTGCTCTGCCACTGAGCCACAACCTGAGCCCACTAGTACTGCTTTTGTGAGTGAAATTGAACATGATTGTCCATTGGTTTTTCTGTGTTCTCCCTGTTTTGTTAGGTTGTGTTTATCTCACTGGTTTCTATATTCTTTACATTTTAATGAATTTTTTTGGTATATGTTGCAAATATCTGTCTCTAACTTTTTCTTTGTCTTTCAGCTTTGTTTGTGGTTAACAGGTTTTTCTCATTTTGTTTTGTTTTGTTTTGTTTTCACTATACTATGGGGAGCCTTGTATCAGGCAAGTGTTCTACCATTGAACTATACCCTCAGCCTCTTGGTATTTTTAATCATGTAAATTCAGCTTTTTATGTGCTTATCTTCTGACCTCCTTGGTAGGTTATAAGCTTCATGAGGGCTAGGCCGGCTTTTTGTCATTGTAAACAATGATTTCCCATCTTTTCTGTACTATCGCCCTTTTATTCATGCTCAATAAACAATAGTTGAGTCCTCCCAAAACTTGAGGGGAAAAAAATCCTAACTTTTTGCCACTTGGACATTTTATAAGGATTAAATAAATTAAAAGCAGCCAACCACATGAGTTTGTAAACAGTAGTGATATTTCAGTGGTTGAAACAAAACGAGCAGTTTTTTATTTGTTTATTTTGATCAAGTAAGTTGAGATGACCTTGTAAGGATCAGGAAGATGTTCCGTAGGCTTAATAGGCATACTTACTACTCTAAGTGTAAAGAACAAATAAGAATTTCTTTTTCTTTTTTTTCTTTCCTTTTTTTTTTTTTTTTTTGGTAGTAATGGGGTTCAAATCCCAGTCTCATGAGCATGCTAGGCAAAGTGCTTTACCACTGAGCTACACCTCCAGCCCAGAATTTCTTGTTGTGACTTTATCAAAACTCTAAAGCACAAAAAGAAATCATAGCCAGCTGAGAAAACTAAATGAATTTTCTTTAACTGTGATCCTTTTTAAAGTTTACAATCTAGCCAACTACTCGCTAATCATAGAAGGGCAGCCCCTCCCCCATTAGAGTGAATCAGATATAATCATGATTGTGTCAAAAGTTCAAAAGGGAAAATGGAAGGTAAAATGAGCTGAATTGGCACTCTTCCCTCAACATTGTACCTGTAAGCTTGATATGTTGTTTCAGAGATTAACTTTGTAGACTTCCGTACCCAGAAGTATGAAAAATTCTTAGGGAACTCTTTTCACAAGCTTGATCTTAACAAACTGAATAAAGAGAGCAGTTAATCCCTTTTGTAAAGTAATTTGAGAGGAGGTAATTCAAAATGTAAAATCTCACCTGCAGAAAATACTCAGCTCTGTAAAGGCCTTTCTATCTTTAGACACTTACAAAGACTTAATATTTTAATGCGGAAGTGTGAACTTGGTTAAAAAGCCAGTGGGTGAAATTAGAGAGAAATAATCCATTGCTTTCTTTTTGGGAATTATCATTCTGCTCTCCAGGGGACCTAATTTTATTACTTCTGAGGAATGAGAATACCCCTCTGTATAGCACGCCAGCATCTCTAAATACAAGCTTGACTTTTAGTATAATGAGAGTCTTGTTAGATGCAATTTTGCTCTTAGTCATTAATACAATGAACAAATGTTGTGGTTACCTGGGAAAGAAAATTCAAGTGCTTTTAAACCTCTTGTGAGATTTGGTTTCATGCTTGAAACTTATACACCGTTGTACCCAATAGCATCTGTAGAAGATTCCAAGCTCTAAGGTATACAACACAGAGAAGTTAATACACTTTGGAAAAAATTGACACCACTACAAAATGGATTTAAGGTCCTGAGTGAAAAGGCTTTTCTTTTGCTGAATGACAACTATTTACTAGTGGCATTAAGCTTAAGAAATGAGTAGATTTTTCTTAGGAGTGAATTTTACAAGATGTTGATGTCCCTCTAACCAAAGTAGGAAACCAGTATTTCCTTCATTTGGCACTGAACTTTTTCTTTTCAGCCATAAAATGGTTTAAAGTTCTGTAAGTGCAAAGACTGAATTTAGACAGAACATATTCTGAGAGAATATATAGTATTAACTATCATTTTTGGTAGAATATGGCATTTATTGTGTTAAATCATTTCTGTTTTCTACAAGCCTTGTGATAAGTACATTTAAAAATCTGTTCTTGATAAGAAGTGCTGATATCATATTGCTTCTGCTAGTAGACCGTAATCATAAAACCATATTTTATTGGATTTGGTAGCATATTTTTAAAAGAAGAATATAATAAAAATAATAGGGATTTTTTCTTTTAAGTTTAGAAGTTGACAGAAGTGGCAGCAACTAAGTAACTTTGCAGTCTCATACGGAATAAAGTCTCCAAAACTTTACTGACATTTCAACTAATCTCAGATACTGTGCATTAGGTTTTCAGTTCTTAAACTTGCTCTCTATGTGGAACAACTTAGATCTATGAGACTGGTCTGCTGAGTAACATAACTCTACTTTTAGTTTGATGCAGGCTAAACGCACTCTTACTCCTGAGCTACATTCCCAGCTGCTAATTTCCTTTTCATTTTCCTTTTTTTTTTTTTTTAAGTTTTTTTTCCTCTCTCTCTCTTCCTACTAATGGTAAGATATAGACATTGCAACACTTTCCCTGTTGTTTTTTGGAATTTTTAAGAAACCCATTAAGAATAATGCTTTATATTCAAACTCAGAGAAGAAGAGAATAGAATGGTGTTTACCAGAGGTTGGAGGTGTAGAGGAAGTAGACAAATAAATGGGAAAAAATAGTCATTAAGTATAAAGTTATAGTTAAAGAGAAGAACAAGTTCTGGTATTCTGTTGCACAGCAAGATGTAACTAATTAATATTAATATGTGTTCCAAAATATCTAAAATGGAGGATTTTAAGCATCATCTCACAACAACAAAAAATGATAAATATTTGAGGAAGTGGATATCTTTATTCCTCAGATTTGATCACCCTATAATGTATTCATGTATTAAAATGTCACTTTGTACCCCATACATGTATTTGTCAATTAAAATAAAATTTGAAAATAATGCTTATTCATTTCTTTCATTATGCAGGATCTAATCTAGTCCTAAAAATAAAATACTTTGTATTTCATTTAAAAGCAGGTGAGGTATAGTTCCTCTCTGAGGACTATCTAATAAGGTATTAGCTATTGAATTTTTTCCTTTTGCTGGTGCAAGAGATTAAGCCCAGGGCCTCCAGCATTCTAGGCAAGCCCTCTGCCACTGAGCTACATCCCCAGCCCAGAGCTGGCTTTTTCTCACTTGCCCCGCATTGACATTTTTACCAAAATGATAGAAGAAAATGTCTTCTATTTATTTATGTAAATAACCCTCAGGCAGAACGATATCCAAGAACATATATGCCAAGATGCATTTTGAAAGTTATATCTCACATAAATTATATACTTTTTAAACAATTAGCAAAGTTTTATTGTAGTTAAATTTTTTTTTGGTACCAGAGATGAACCCAGGGGTGCTTAACCTTTGAGCCACATCCCCGGCCTTGTTATTTTTTGAGACAAGTTCTCACAAAGTTAGGGCCTCACAAAATTACTGAGGCCAACCTCAAACTTGGAATCCTCCTGCCTCATCCTCCTAAACTATTGGGATAACAGTCATGCACCACCACACCTGGCTGCAGTTAAAATATTTTAATAACACATTTTCTTATTTTAGAGTAACAACCATGCTTGTCATATTATCAGTCGACTAACATTCCCCCTCACTAGCTTTGAGGTCTCCTTAATGTGCTTCAACTTAGTAGTGATTTTTTGTTGTTGTTGTTTCAGACAAATCTTCCTATTTTCAAGCTGAAGGAATCTACCGTTAGAAGAAGATACAGTGACTTTGAATGGCTGCGAAGTGAATTAGAAAGAGAGAGCAAGGTAAGAATTATTTGTAATGCACCTTTGCAAAACATTCTAAGTATTAATGTTCTTCTCAGGAAAATTATCTTAAAGTGGGCAAAAGCAAACATGACTTTTTGCTTTCAGATGTTTCAACCTCATGCTATTTCATGGAAGGTAATTTTTGTAATTTTTTCTTAGAACTCTTTCCTTATCTACTTCAATGACCCAATTGAGGACTTTGCTGACTCACACTTAAATAACACTTTTTAGAACCTTTTTGCTATTGCTTTCTTCCTTTTATCATCCTGTTCCATCTTCCCCACTCCACACGTTTTACTTCCTCATTGCATCTCATGTCAGTGTATTTCCAGCTTTATGCTACTCAATAAGAATAATATTGTCCCCCCCACCCCGCTCTGGCCCTCAGGTATTCTTGAACCCAGGGCCTTGAACGAGCTAAGTAAGCACTCTGTCAGTGAATGACCCCCAATCCCCTTGTCCCCACCCTTTCTTAATTTTGAAACAGTCTTCCTAAGTCCCAGACTGGTCTTGAATGTACGATCCTTGTGCCTTAGCCTCCCGAGTAGCTGGGATTACAGGTGTGTACCTGTGCACCTGGTGTGTTAGTAAGCTTTGTATGGCTCTGACCAAAACACCTGACAAGAACAATTTAGAGGAGGGAAAATTTATTTTGGTTTATGATTTCAGAAGTTTAGCCCATGGTGGGTCAACCATTGCTTTGGGATCAAGGTAAGGTAGCACATCATGGCAGAAGGACATGGCAGAAGAGACTGCTTAGGTCAGAGCCACAGGGAAGCAGAGAAGGAAAGGCCACAGGAAGAATGCCCCCTTTAATGGCATGCCTTTAATTACCCACATCCTCTAGCCACACCCTACCTGCCTGTAGTTCCCACCCAATTAGTCCATTCAAACTAGGGATGGACTGATTAGATAGATAACAGCTCTCGTAATCTAATCATTTTACTTCTGAATATTGCTGGATTAGCACAGGAGTTTTTGGGGGCCTGGCTACATTTTTTTCATCACACATATATACATATGTGGCAGAAGTCTCATAAAACAGTAATCTTTGTGTTATACATGATATTCTTCAGGTTGGCTTTTTAAAAATTTCCTTTTTAAAAAATTTGTTCTTTTTTAGCTACACATGACAGTAGAGTGTATTTTGACATATTATACACACATGGAGTATAACTTATTATAATTAGGATCCCATTCTTGTGGTTGTACATGATGTGGAGTTTCACTGCTGGTGTATTCATATAGGAACATAGGAAGGTTCTGATTCATTTTACTCTTTTTCCTATACCCCTCACTTCCCATCCTTCCCCTTTGTCTAATCCATTGAACTTTTATCCTTCTCTCTTCCCCCTTACCATTATGAGGTTGGCTTTTTAAATGGTCATGATCCACTGATGGGCTGCTACCAGCAGTTGAGAAACACTGTTACATACCTTTAGAATTGTCTGCTTAAAAGAAAATTTAGTGATTTGGGCTGCAAAATGGATTAGAGGGAACAAAACCCACTCTGATGTCATTCATTTTAACCTTACTTCAGAATGACGTTAGAGGCATGGAGTCATGGAAGGTCATGGTATGCTTAAAATGCTGAAGAGTTAATTTTGTGATTAGAATGTAATAAAGTGAGTATGTTAGGAGTGCTGAGGTAGATTAAGGCTAGGTTATTCTGTTTTTCTAAAACTTAAACTAGAAAAGCAAAGAAAAAACCCTTAGCCAGATAAATATGACTAGATACAGGAGCATTGTGCACAAATCATAATATATTGGTGAAGGGAAGGCAGAAGAAAATAGTAAGATAAATAGTATATCAGATGATATAGTAAGCTGTGAAAAACAAGGTTAAACTAAGAAATAGGAAGCTCGAGGGGAGTTATTCTCACCTAGGATGGTCAAGGAAAAGTCTCACTTACAGGTGACATTTTAGTAGAGACTTGAAGATAGTAAGGTCATATCTCCTAACATACGTGTGTGTGTGTGTGTGTGTGTGTGTGTGTGTGTGTATATTTATTCATAAAATCCAAATAGAATTATCAGTGGTGTCCTTATAAACTTGCAGGTTTGTATATATGAACTTCAGGATCAGAAAGCTCAAGATTAGTCAAGTTTTTCTTTATTTGTTGAGCAAGTATTCTACCAGGCACAAGAGTATATCTTTTTTTTTTTAATATATATTTTTTAGTTGTAGATGGACACAATACCTTTATTATTTGGTTTATTGTTTCCTTCATTTCAAGGATTTCCATTTGGTTTTTTTTTTTTTTTTTTTTTGAGAATCTCTATCACTTTGTTGAAATGATCTTTTGTTTCCTGCAGGTGCTCTTCCAGCTTATTGGTATTATCATTCATTGCCTGCATTTGCTCTCTTATCTCATCCTTTGCTTTGCAAATCATCTTAACCATGTATAATCTGAAGTACTTTTCTGACATTTCTTCTAACATACTGTCATTGGATTCTGTTAATATAGAATCTAGATTTGTTTGGATCATTTTCTTCCCTTGTTTTTTCATGTTGTTCATGTATCTTCCCCTCTAGCAGTGCAGATCTGGGGTATTGCAGATTGCCCCCTATAGGCTTATAATGGCCCTATAGGTTTCCAAAACCTTTTCTTTAAGGGGAGATCAATATTAGCAGTGCCCAATTCAGACACTGTGCAATCCTAGACCAAATAGCCCCTATGAGGACAATAACAGAATTGTCATAATAAACAGAATGAGTTCAAATATTATCTTCAGTAAAACAAACAGATTTGCAATAAGGAAGGTCTGCAGTTTCAAATGGAGGACAAAGAGGATGCAGAGGGATGTAGAATGTGCCTGTTAATGGGATAAGAAAAGAATATACAGAAGTTCTAGATAATAGAAAGGGTGAGAGTGTAATCAAAAGAAATCGGATGTTAGCATGCAAAAAAGGGAGAAAGAGACTCTGAGGGAAAAGGTAAACAAAAGGAAAAGAGAGCAAGAAAAGTAAAGAAATAAAAACTTAAATTTTTTGAGTAAGGAGAAAAAAGAAAATCTACAGTATAACAGTCATATAATAATGAAACCTCCCAGTCTTCAGTAGCCTGATGCATGAGAATGAGGTACCTGACAATGAGCTTCAAGCCTCCAGCAGGCATCTCAGGATGGGATTTGCCCCACCTAAAGATCAGGATTATCCAAGATGGCCGCTCTGGCTTGGAAATGTGTTGGCAAATGGGGAACTGCAGCTCAGTGTGTGGACGTGGTCAGCTGGAGGTCCTGGAGGCGGGATGCAGTTGGTCATGCCGGGGTCCTGGAGGTCGGGTGTGTTCGGTGTGGTTGTGGGATTCGGTCTGGGGTCCGGGTGATAGGGTGCAGTCAGTTGGTCTGGGGGTCCTGGTGGCGGCAGAGAGCAGTCAGTCTATGTGAGGGCCCCAGAGGCAGGGAGTGATTGGTCGGCTGAGGGATCCTGGGGACGGGGCTCAGTCAGTCTGACAAGGGTCCTACGGGGCCTGGCTGTTGTCTCAAAATGGCAGCAGCCACGTGTAATCAGATCTGCAGGTACTGTAACAGTGAACTTCCAGTCAACAGCAGGCAGCTGGTGCTCCACTGGTGGTCAGCGATCAGTTTGCTGACTGTTGTTGGACGATCGGGAGGTGAACCTTGTGCGTTGGGTGATGGATAGGTGTAAGGCAGGCGATGGACCAGCCAGAGGCAGGCAAAAGGCAGATGATAGGCGCCTGACAGTGAGCAATCTGCACTCAAAAAGGCGTCACCGACATGCTGGCAGACTGCAGGTCATCACAGTAGACAAATGGGGTAAACACCAGGGAATCAATAAGCAGCAAAAACTGCCTCACCAAGAAACAGATATCCTCTGCTTGAAACTGGAGTTACGGAGTGACAAGGAACGCAGCCTCCCTCTAGTCCGCCATCTTGGATCCCCCAATACCTTTATTTATTTATTTTTATGTGGTGCTAAATCTAACCCAGTGCTTCACATATGCTAGGCAAGTGCTCTACCATGGACCCACAACCCCAGCCCAGAATGTATCTTAAGGATAGAATAATTAAGGGATTGGGGCTTTTAACTCAGTGGTAGAACACTTGCCTAGCATGTGTGAGGCCCTAGGTTCAGTTCAATACCTAGTACCCCCCCCACACACACCCACACACAAAGGCACTTAAAACTTGAGAGGCTGGGAAATATGTCAGTGGTAGAGCACTTGTTTACTATCATGAGACTCTGAGTTGGATCCCCAGGCCACACACACACAAAAAAACCTTTCAGTGGGATATTATTGCTTCAGGATTGGGCATACAGATTAGCAGGCTGTAGTGGGGTTTAAAAGCTGACTTTTTTTTTGGTACTGGGGATTGACCTTAGGGACACCTGACCACTGAGCCACATTCCCCAGCCCTATTTTGTATTTTATTCAGAGACAGGGTCTCACTGAGTTGTTTAGTGCCTTACCATTGCTGAGACTAGGTTTGAACTCCCGATCCTCCTTTCTCGGCCTCCTAAGCCAGTGGGATTACAAGCATGCACCACTGTGCCTGGCTGATATATGTTTTAATAGGGTATTTTAGTTCATAACAAAATTAACATTGGGGGCTGGGACTATAGTTCAGTGGTAGAAGATGTGTTTAGTATGTACTAGATCCTAGGTTCAGTCCCCAGTACCAAAAAACAAAAACAAAAACAAAACATTATCACCATTTGGAAAAGGAATTCAGTAAATGGAGTTGAAACATCTGGCTCTCTGAGAATAAAAATGTACAACTCAACTGTGTACAAATTACAGATGGTTAAAAGATCTAAATGTATAAAACAAGTTGGGACAATTTTGAGTAATGAAGAAATTTTTAATGACCGTGGGGAAGTAGTTTGTGATACACTTTGGGTTTTGCTTAATATAGCATGTGGCACTCTGAGATATTTAAACATTTGCTGAATGTATGCTTCACTTTTTTTTTTTTTCTTTAGCAACAGCTTTATTGAAATAAAATTTACATACCATACAATTCACTTTTTTTTTTTTTTTTTTTTTTTGTCCCAAGGATTGAACCCAGGGACAGTTAACCACTGATCCACATCCCCAGCCCTTTAAAATTTTTTTTATTTAGAGACAAGGTCTTGCTGAGTTGGCAAGGGCCTCTTGAAGTTGCTCAGGCTGGCTTTGAACTCAGTCCTCCTGTCTCAGCCTCCCAAGTTGTTGGGTTTATAGGCATGCATCATACCTGGCTCAATTTACCAATGTAAAGTATACAAGTCTGTGGTTTTCAGTATATTCACAGAGTTGTGCAACTGTAACCAGTCCATTTTAGAACATTTTTTATCATCTTATAAAAGAAATCCTGAGGCTAGGGGTTATAACTCAGTGGTAGATGGCTTGCCTAGCATGTTTGAGGTACTGGGTTCGATTCTCTGCATGTAAATAAGGTCCATTGACAACTAAAAAAATAAATAAATAAAAAAAGAACTCTTGTATCCATTTCTACCAATTTTTTCCCAAGCCCTCCTCACCCAGCCCTAAGCAGCCACCAGTTACTTTCTCTAACCTATTCCAAACATGTCATATAAGTGGAAGCACAATGTATATCATCCTTTGTGTCTGGCTTCTTTCACTTTGCATGTTTTCAAGATTTATCCTGTTGTAGTATATCAGTACTTCATTTCTTTGTATTGCTAAATAATATCCTATCATACAGATATACTTAATTTTATCCATTCACTGTGTGGTAGGCCCTCAAATTTGAACCTAGGGTTTTGTGCTTATTAGACAAGCACTCTTCCACTGAAAACCAATCCCAGTCTTGTTTGTAACAACCATAGGATATTAAGAAAAATTTGTGCATGGGTTGGGGATGTAGCTCAGTGATAGAGTGCTTGCCTAGCACACGTGAGACCCTGGGTTTGATCCCTAGCCCCACAGAGAAAGGAAGGAAGGAAGGAAGGGAGGGGAAGGGGAGGGGAGAGAAAATTTTGTACACAGTTTTTGTTTGTGAACATGTTTCATTTCTTTTGGGTATATACCTGGGATTGTGTTGCTAGATCAGATAACTTTTTAAAATTCTGAGGAACTGTTTTCAGAAATAGTTGCACTAGTGTTTTTTGGTTTTGAGACTGTTTCACGTTGCTCAGTCT
The DNA here is from genome assembly GCF_902686455.1 of Sciurus vulgaris. Taxonomy (NCBI): domain Eukaryota; kingdom Metazoa; phylum Chordata; class Mammalia; order Rodentia; family Sciuridae; genus Sciurus; species Sciurus vulgaris. The sequence goes on from NC_136467.1 coordinate 56,465,530, forward strand.
GGCCTCCAACTCCTGAGCTCAAATGATTCTTCTTCCTGGGCCTCCCAAGTGACTGGAACTGTTGGACCCAGTACAGTTGCACTGCTTCACATTACCAGTAGCAGTATTTGAGAGTTCTACTCCTCTCCACACCCTCATTTATTATTTATTTCTGTTATTATTGTGTATGAAGTGGTTTCTCACTGTGGTTTTGATTTTCATTTCTCTTAGGGATCATCTGTTTCATGTACTTATTGACCATTTATTTCTTCTTTGTATGTGGGCAGAGAGTGCTGGGAATCAGACCCAGGGCTTTGTACATACTATGCAAGTGCACTACCACTGAGTTACATACCTGGCCCGTTTTATTTTTGAGACAGGGTCTTGCTAAATTACCTAGGCTGGCCTTGAATTTGTGATCTTCTGCCTCAGCCTCTCTAATCTCTGGGATTACAGGCAACCACCACCACACCAGGCCCACTTTTTCTTAAAATAACCACAAGTTACCTAACACAGGGTCTCTGATTTGAAAACATTAATAGGAGAGATTGGTGGTTCTCAATCATGAATCATTTTGTTCCATAGGAGATATTTGACAATTGAGACATTTTTAATTTTATCTGGGGGGTGCTACTGGCATCTAGTGGGTAGAGGCAAGGATACAACTAAAAATTGTACAATACATGAGACAGTCCCTCCAATCCAAAGAATTACTGACTCAAGATGTCAGCTGTGGGGCTTATGGTAGAGCACTTGCCTAGCATGCATGAGACCCTGGGTTAGGAGAGAGAAACCAAACTAACCTGTGAAATAAATAACTAGATGGTATCTAATTGAAACAAATATTTGAGCTTCAGATAATCCCCAGAAGGGAGAAGTCAGCATGGAGTTAACCTAGATTAGACTTTGAAGGGGAAAATTTGGGATTATTTCAGTAGCGTGGGAAGGATAAAAATGACATGTCTTTGGGGAAAGGTAGCAGAATAGGGATTTTGGGAGAAAGTTGACATGTTTCTTAGCTTTAGTTCATGAAGAAAAAATGGCAACAAATACTAGTTAATTATAAAATATTGAAGAAACCATAGAGCTCTTATCTACCATATTGCAGGGAGAACATATAGATAACATTTTATCTTATTTGAGACAATTTTGAATTCTGCAATTTTCATTGCATTAAGACATTTTCTTCTCCAGAAGAAAATCAGAAGTGTCTGGGAGGCATGGTAACCTTTTATTTCAGAATCAAATAATTGAAGATTATTGCCTTTGTACATCCATGCTTTGATAAATCCAAGAAAAATGTTATATCCAAATAGAGCTATGGGCCCTGTTTTTATGGAACTGTGGTTTGATGAGCTTTTTCTGCATTTGTATTGTTTCCAAAACATTAAGTTTTTTCAGAATATATATATATATATTTACTAATTCTCTTTTATATTTAAATTAGTTTGTGAATGAGATGACTCTCATAATAAGGCTCTACTGTTTGACATGTTGTGCTGTAAAATTTCACAACCCTGTCAGCATGATCAAGAACTTACTTTCTTCATGTTGTTTTAGGTTGTAGTTCCCCCACTCCCTGGGAAAGCATTTTTGCGTCAACTACCTTTTAGAGGAGATGATGGAATATTTGATGACAATTTTATAGAGGAAAGGAAGCAAGGGCTGGAGCAATTTATAAACAAGTAAGTGCTTTCTGTTCCTCAGGGGGTGAGAGTGAGCTGTTTTTAAACTACTTGAGGTGACCACTAGTAATTTTAAATGTTAAGTTGTGATATTACCTTTCCTTTTGTCCATTTTCTAAATTTTTGTTTCATTTAAACAAAGTAAAAGTATCTATCGTGATAAATACTAACACACTTGTGTGATTGAAATGAGCAGCTTTGTGTTGACCCAAGTTTTATATTTTCTTGGTTAATTTATGCAAATTACATTTAAAATTACAGCACTTAAAAAATGCAGTTTTACTTATGATTCTTTCTGATTTAAGGTATGTTCTAGAATGAACAATAAAACATACAATACATTTACAATCATTTTGTTTGATTGCAGATGGAAGTGTTATCAACATGTCTTGTGTAAAGGTGTACATTTTTATTTCCCTTGCAAAATGTTTTCTTTCGAAAATATAAAAAGACTTAGGATAGTCTTTTAGAAAATCTTGATAAGCTCAAATTAGTATTTCTAGCATTTAATATAGATTACATTTGAAACAATAATTTTTTATTTTGTTTTTTAAGAGATGGGGTTTCACTGTGTTTCCCAGGCTGGCCCCAAACTGGTCGCAAGTGATCCTTCTGCCTTAGCCTTCTGAGTACCTGGGACTATAGGCATATGCTACCACACCCAGCTAAAATATCATTATTTTTAAGAAGTCAAAGGAATAGAAAGTTTATGCTAAGAAAGGGCTCACTTTAATTATGAGAATATGGTTGTGTGAGCTTAAATATTAATTTTTATCTTGTAATTTGCAGATCCATGAGTAGTAAACAAAAGAGAAAGGGTTGCCCAAAGCCTTTAACTTGGTTATCTATCACAGCACACAACCTTTACTTGTCTTGTTATGAATGTACTTTGTTTTGGGGAAGGCAGTGCTATATTAGATGTTTTTAAATTCTGAGATAGAATTCTAGTTGCCCAGTCTGGTTTTGTGTTTAACCTGTGATAGAAGACTTTAAAAGCAGCAAAAAAAGAAAAGTAAAAAGAAATAAAACACCTGGACATTTGGTCCTGTTTCTTAGTAGCGGGGCTTTTATTGAAATTCTCTGTATTTCTAACTCTAATCCTGTATCTCTCTTTAAAATAGATCCTTAGAATCCAGTGATACATTTCACTTTTAACATTAAAATTCATTTGTTTCTTATGAATACACCAACTAGTACTTAAGCTAATTGGATACACATGTGAGAAGCAGTACAGAGTTAATCCAGTAAGAACTGTTTTCTAGATTGCTACCGTGAACCCAGGGAAAGAAAATATACTATTAGTTGACAGAGCATAGCTTTATGAATAGTCCAAAGTAATACTTACTTTTAGTAAATTGTACATACATCCTAACTTAAAGCTCCTGTTTTTGTGAAATATTGGACTAAATTTGTATTTTCTATTCTCAGGGTCGCTGGTCATCCTCTGGCACAGAATGAACGTTGTCTTCACATGTTTTTACAGGATGAAATCATAGATAAAAGCTATACTCCATCTAAAATAAGACATGCCTGAAATTTGCTGAGAAGAGGCAAAAACGTGACCATTAATGATTCGTATGCACCAGTGAAGAAGTTCTAAATAACTTTTAGCATGCTGCACAGAAACTGGTATAACATGCCTTCAGTATACTAACACTCATATGCTCTGTTTTGTTTTGGCAGTTGACAAGAAGTTAATTTGCTTTAGTGAAAATCCCTCATTCCAGCCTTTCTATATAAATAGCTTTTCTTGCTGTTTGAATGTGGTGCACACTATAGCCTCATAAACCTTCCCTTATAATCTGCAGTGTCCTAACTAAAGTTACTGACTTGGTCTTACTTGCACAGTTTTTGTGTCATGTTTGCTTCTTGAATTTGATTAACTAGAATATTTCTCTTCTCCCCCTTTAAAGTATAATGTCACTTGATCTAATTTATGTGTAGGAGCACTACACCATTTGTTTCCAGTGCTGCACACATAAGATACACACTTGTGTGCAGAATGTATCTTTCTTCCAGCCCTTAATACCCTTCACAGGGAAGATTAATGAGGGAAATCTTTATATTCTGTATAAAAACAAAATCAAATTTATATACTAAAATCATTTGTCTAAAAATTTAAGTTGTTTTCAAATAAAAATTAAAATGCATTTCTGATATGCACTGTCTCTAGCTTTTTTTCCCCTTCCCTATGGCTTTACTACTTAATTCACTTGTTAAGAGGGATTATTTACTAATTATATACTTCTCATTCCTGTAACTTCATTCCTCTTTAAACAGTGGTGATATCAAATATGCTACCACCTTTTGAACAGGGTATTTTCTTTTAAACAACAAAAAAAGTAATGCACTAAAAAAGCATTCCTTGAAGCTTACTGAATCAGTATGAAGCACTTTGTGTGTTTGAGAAATGCTTTATAATCTCAAGTCATTCTTTAAAAGACCTTTTAACATAAGTCAATACCATGCCTCCTGTTTCTCAGAATTTTTTCCCTAGTTCATCTGAGTGATTTGTTTAAACTTAGCAAGGGTGTAGTAAGTCACCAGATGCATGCTTTCTCTTTTATTAGGTTTGCGCTTGTGTCACACTCTATCCCCTTTAAGGGAAAAGGGCCAGTGTCATAGCCTGACTTGTATTAATGATAAGAAACTAGAAAATACACAACTCCTTGCTGGTTTTGGCCAGACCTTTGCAGCCAGAATATTGTTTCTAGTTTGAATCTGCACAATCTCTTAGTGGTTTGGGGACCTGTTGTGATCTAAGGTTAAATCCCAAGATAATGACAGGTTATCCTCCCACCCTAGATCCATCTCCTCTGAAGACAAGTTGGTGCATTTAAGAGGAAATAAGTCTAGGTCTTGTCCAAACTGGGATGTATATCAAGCAGTCTAAAAATCAGGGGAAGAAGTCAAGCTGTGTTAAAGGCCTTTTGTTGCTCAAACAGTATTTCACAATTCCATAAAACCAGTTATTTCAGTTACTGTAAGAAAGTATATAACTAAACATGCAAATTTTATTTCAGTGAGTTGGAGAATTAAAATCAAGTGCTGTCAGTTTGGGGTGTACAGAACAGAGTAATGGTATCTTTTCTAAACTGAGTAATTCCTCTGAAGCAATGGTTTTTCAACCAGGGTAATTTTATGACAACGTCTGGAGATACTGTGGGTTGTCACAACCAGGAAATGCTACTGGAATCTTAACAGGTGTAAGTGAGAGATGCTGCTAAACTAACTGCAGTGTACAGCAGGAAAATGTCAGTGGTACTGAGGTTTCCACTTACCATGGAATTCTTTTTATTTTGTTCTTTAAAGATAAGGGAATAATGTCTAGGATGTTGTAATACCTTGCTTGCTTTTAATCTCTACTACAGTTTCTTCTAAAGGCAGGCATGCTCTTGACAAGTCACAGGTTTTAAACTGGGGGGAATGTTGTTTATTCCAGGTAACATGTTTTCGCCTAATGCAGGAAGGTACTTTCCAGTGTTTTCTCTTAGGGAACTGAGACCATGGTGAGTAGTAAAACTATACCTTTAACCAACTCAAGTAAAAATGCCTGTACTGTTAATTCTAGCCATTAAGGAAAGGGTTCTAGAAACCCTTAAGAGTCTTCTAAGAGAACAGCACTTAAGTTGGCAGTGAGTTATGAAGCAATGGGCAGGAAATACACAGAATTTTCAGGCTCTGTGTCTATTTAGTGATCACCTTGTCTCACCTCCTGTCAGCTGAAAATGGTGTTTAGGATTAAATGTAAAATCTGTGGAACAGCAGTGTCTAAAATGTGCAAAAGCTTCCTCATGGTTCCCTGATGGCAGTTGCAGCCTATGTAGACAGACTAGTAGTAGCAGCAAATGGTACCATAAACCCTGTTGTCATGGAGTTTCAGGATTGTAGTATTTGGTTTCCTTCTTGGAAGTTCTGCCATCATGACCCTCTGGACTGCTTTTATGACCTTGGGAAAGAGGAGCTGAGGAAGGAGCATCTCTCTTTATTATATCATGTGGCTTTTCAACTAGTCTTTTTGTTATGGGCCACTCTAGAAGAAAAGTCCTCAACCTGTTGCCTCAACTTGCTTTGCCTGTTTTGTTATAGGAGTAGGAATCAATATGCCCAGTGAAAGGAGGAGGCTGCTTTCTCTTGAGACTTTGCAGATAAAATGTATTGGAGGTTTGGATGGACAGATAGAGAGCTTAGCATGCTGCCTGGCCTGTAGATTAAATGTTCAGTGGGTGCGAATGGTCATTAGTACAATATGCAGATGTTCAGACTGGGAACAGAGTTGAAAACCTTTTCAGGAGGGTAAAGTATCATTCTTCAGTATTTCTACTGTGATCTCATAACAGAAGCCCTCTATGAAGTAGGTGGTATTCTCCTTGACAGAGGAGGAGAAGTCAAGTTCTAAAAGCTTGAGGATGTGCTCTAGGTTACCCAGGATGGAGTGATGCTGGATTTAGACTCTGAGTATGTCTTACTCAAAGGCCATGCTTTGGCATAGTTACTGCTGTGGACAGGGTGTGTGGCTTTAAATAAAGTTAAGGAGTGAGTGAAGGGGAGGGAATTTTCAGTATCATTTCCTATGTCCTCCAGCTGTCCTCCAGCTAGTCTCCACATGATTAAATGAATAGATAGGTTTTATTTTGTTTTTAAGTTTGAGTGCAAGTAGCTCTTTGGACATGAAGAGTTTGCTTATTGGAAATACCTTATTTCCTTAAATAGCACAGCTACCAAGACTGAGTCTAGGACTTTTTTTTTAAGCTTCAGGTAATGCTGCAACAGCCAGGGTTAGGCACTTATCTAGGAAGAATCTTTGATTTCCTGGAGGTTGGTCAGATTCGAACTTAGTTGACTACCTTAGTCAGTACAAAAGAAATCAGGAAATTGAGAAAAATGCCTTATCAGATCTTGAGTATTACTTTTATAAATCTTGATTAACAGTAAGTGAAATTCCCTATATTCTAACCTTATAAAGAAATTATGACTTTGATTCAGAGGCCAGGAAAATTAATTCAAAAGCACTAAAGGAAATTCAGAAATGCTCTTTACTGTTAGAGTGAGTGCCATATATGGAGTCACCCAATAAACTCAACCGGCAACACTAAGACTTTAGGTGTGCAAAGTGCTAACATAGCCAGGAGATGTCAAACACGGTCCTATTAAGACCCTGGTGTGAAAAGACTATAGGACTGTACTATCTTATAGCCAAAGTACAGGAGGCAAATGTGAGAACTATACGGGATGTGGACATCCAGATGGAAGGAAGGGAATGGTCATTCAAAATCAAACACTTCCCATTTCAGCTGTACGTGTAAGCAACTTGAAAATTGGCACCCCTGTTCTTAAAACAAGAAAATGCTGTGCAGGAGTATAGTTCAGTAGTAGGTGCTTCCCTGGCATATACAAGACCCTGGATTGGGTTCAAGCGCCAGCTCCAAGAAAAAAAGAAAAAGTTGGACAGACAAAATGAGTAACTTTTCTTGAACCCATAAGAACTGAGGTTTCAAGGCAGACCACCACTGCAGAATGGGGAGAGACAAACTCATCTGAGAAGAAAAGTCAATTTGGCTTACTGGGAATAAAAGCCACTGGAGCCATAACCTGTTTAGAACCCTGGTAATGATTTGATGGAGGCTGTGTATGGACTAGTGTCTGTAAGAGATCCCTGGGGAGTGCATTTTTAAAGGGGCCCCTGCAGTAGTGGACTTCACCTCTAGGAACCCTACCTGATCTGTACATCTAGAGGTAACTTTGTGACTCACAAGGGAACAGAATGAATAATGATTGTGAAATAACATCCAAACCACCTTTACAGAGGTCCGTTCACTAGGGTAAAAGCCAGAGCCTTATCCCAGTTAGGAAAAGGGCATTCTTCCCACTCGGGCTTTACACTGGTCTTCCTTCCTGTCTTACCTAAGGGAAAAAAAAACAATCAGCAAGGATCAGGACTTCAAGGAAATAGAAATGCAGCAGCCAGGGAATGGAGGCTAAAAGCTGTACCATTGGAGAAATAATTGGATAGATCACAGGCCTACTGAAATATTTAATCCGGAGTTTATGGAATGCCTCCTTCCACTGCCTAGATACCAGTGTGTTCTAGTATAATCACAGTGATTATGGCCGAAAGCCCTTCTCTGAGAAGCAGTTAGGCAAATCCAAAGTCGAGAGGCAAAAACAGTCACTAGAGGAAGGTGAAGCCTCTGGTACCTAAAACTATCACAGACACTGAACAATCTCAGCTCCCTGGCCAGGTTGCCATAAATATTCACACTAATGGCCTATCTTTCAGTTTGCATTTCCCAGTGCGACATGTCTGGCTTTTAACAAGAAATTAACGAGTCATGCCCAAGAAAAAAAGCTGAAGAGAGAAAGCAGTCAAAACCAGAGGTCACAAATGTTGGAGTTATCAAAAGTTCCTAATGAAAAAATGCAATAAGCAAGAATAGAAGTGGAAACTGAATTTAAAAAGCAAACACTAAAAATCACTGTACTAGAAACAAAGATTGCCTTCAGGGGATCCATTAGTAGACTGAACACACTTGAGGAAGGAATCAGTGAATTTGAATATAGGCTAATAGAAACATCCCAAAGTGAAATGCAAAGAAAAACCATAGTTAAAAACAACAGAAGATCCAAAAACTGAGATCATTTCAAAAGATATAGTGGACATGTAATTGGAATACCAGAAAGAAAATGTATACAAGTAATGTCAGACCTGTGATACCAAACCACAGATCTAGGAAGCTGAGAGGACACCAGGCATAAGTTTTTAAAAAAATATCTAGTCATTTTACATTCAAACTGCAGAAAATAAAAGATCAATAGAAAAATTGTTTTTGAGAAAAGGTCTGTTTTGCCTAAACTGATCTCAAACTCCGTAGGTTCACATGATCCTCCCACTTCAGCCTCTCGAGTAACTGGGACTACATGTGCCCACAACTCTGTCCAACTCTAAGAAACTCTTGACGTTGAGAAAAAGCAAAGGTGTGCTGGCTTGACAATTTTCATATACCTTTTGTCAGTAGTCTGGAAATCTCAACCCGAAGTCTAATTTGGATGGGGAAAAAAAGTTTAATATTTGTATTTAATATTCTCTAACTGAAACTTAGCATTTCTTTCATTACAAATGTAGACACAAACCATAGTAGATAAATAACTTATCACCAACTAAACCACAACTATATTAATTATATCACATTTGTTGTTGCAGACTTTGATCACTGCTTCAAAATCATTATAGTCCTCAGACCTACCCCAAGATCCTTTAATATACTAAAGGGAGGCATATATTTTATTCATATTTTTAAAATACTTTATTCAATAAATTCATTTCTTTGACATGTGTTTTGTCTGTAAACAAATATTTAAATAGGGATCAAAAAAAAGTTAAGTCCTGATATCAAAGGCTGAATCCCTTAGGCATGGTGGTGCATGCCTGTAAATCCCAACTTCTTGAGAGACTGAGGCAGAAAGATTGCCTCAAATGACCATACCTCAAAAATAAGAAGGGCTCTGTGGTAGAGGGCCTTCTGGGTCCAATCCCAGTAGCACACACACACAAAAACAAAACAAAAAACCTCTGAACCCTCCTGTCACTGAGTGAGATTTGGATGTGCCTTTGTGCCTTGAGTCAGTCTTATATGAAGCAGGTTTTGTTAGTGTTCAGGTGTATAATTAAGAGGAAGAAGGGAGAAAGAGAAATGCTGGAAAACAACCAACCTACTGTCTGTTGAGTGCTGGTTTCAGGCTAGGCTCTTTATGCATATTATCTCACTTAATTCTCAAAGCAACCCTGTTGGATGGATATTATCCTTGGTTTATCAAGAGAAGAACCAGGACAGAGTTTACGTTGTACAAGGTCCACAATCAGTAAAAAGTGAAACTAGGGTTCTCACCTCATCTTTGATCCTAAAACCTGTACCTGTTTGATGGATACTGCCACCACTTGGATTGTAAAAGGCCCATGCCAGAGCATCCTCCCTGATAGGTGGTGCTTGTGGACTCTGGTGGAAGCTGGATGTCGATCCCCTGAGTGCTCACAAAGCCTTTATCTCAGCATTTTTGAAGAGACCAACGTGAGCAGAGACTCATTAGCTTCAGCTAAAGGGAAATTTTAAATTTAAGAGAATTTGGTTATAAAACTGGGATGGCCACCCCTGCTCAGCAGAGGTAAACACTGCAGCTTTGTCATTACTTAGCTTTCTCGGTACATTTCCTTTCCTTTCTAGCTAGATTACTTTAATCCAGTTGTTTTCATGTTCAGTAAATCCAAACCATGTTTAACCGGTTTATTCATTGGAGTGTCTCTGAGTGAAGAAAGTTTTGTCCTTTCAACTGCACTGGGGATTTGCTGTCTTCTTTCTGCAACGGGATTTTCCTGGACCTGTAATCTGAACACTTTGACCTGTGGGATATTTTTTCCCCCTCTAGGAGCAAATCTTTGACCCTTTGCGTGCTGTGGACACGCAAAGAGACAGTGCTCTTTTCCTCATGAGGACAGTAGTGATTGATGGCAGGGATGTTAACCATTTGGCTATGGCTTCTTCTCAGCCTGGCTGCAGCCAACTCCCTGCTTACCTCTGCTGTCTCCTTGAGAACAGACCCACCATCTTGTGACAGCATTCTAGAGGTTTAGCTTAAGAACATTTTGAGAGTTGGCAGTCTGACTTAAACTGAATTGAGTGAGTTGGTCTCAGACAATAGTTTTAAGTTGGTGAGACCAATGGTCCTTGTAGACATTACTGGGAAGATAAATTGGTACAACCTCCATGGGGCGGGGGGAGCAATTTGGCAGTAATTATCAAAAGTATAAACTGAAGGCTGGGGTTGTGGCTCAGTGATAGAACGCTTGCCTAGCACCTGTCAGGCACTAGGTTCAATCCTCAGCACCACATAAAAATAAATAAGGTATTGTGTCCATATATATATATATATATATATATATATATATATATATATAAAACAAATTTCTAAAGTAAAATTCCTCAGTTTATAGTTTAAAAAATACATATATATATATATATATATATATATATATATATATATAAGCTGAGGAATTTCACTTCTAGAAATTTATCTCAGACATACTTTGTTTTGAGAAATGATACTTCAAGAATATAGATATTTTCTTTTGAGCATTAATCAAATGTCTCTGAAAGATTCTATAAGAAACAAATAACGTTTTTTCCTGTTTGGGGGGGACTGGGTGACCCAAGAGCAGAGGTGAGAGGAAAACATTTCACTGTATGCCCTTTTAAAAAACAAACATCAGGGCTGGGTGGAGCTCAACAGTAGAACACTTGCCAAAGCAATGTGTGAGGCTCTAGGTTCAGTCCCCAGCACTGCAGAAAAAAAAGCTAAAACACCAAAATCCTTTTCATTTTAAACTAATTTTCAATTTATAGGAAAATCGTAAAGCTAATATAAGGAGTTCCCATATACTCCCTCACCTGGTTTCTCTGTATGCTGACATCTTATATGACCACGGCACATCTTACAAACAGAGAATCAAGATGCATCCCATTTGTTTACAATAAAAATGAATTTTTAAAAAAAGTAAGAAATGTACCAAAAGCATAAAAAATGCAAAAGAATCTGAATAAATTGTTTTCTCTAAAAAAAAAAAAAAAAAAAATACGAAACCAGGCTGGCATTGTTGCTTAGGTTGAGCGCTTGCCTGGCATGTGTGAGGCCCTGGGTTCGATCTTCAGCACAACATATAAATAAATAAGTAAAATAAGGTCCATGGGGCAGGGGAGTAAGAAACCAATATCGATACATTATTATTAACTACTAAACTCTGAACTTTCACTTACACTACTTTTTCTACTAACATCCTTCCTCCATGCAGGATCCATTTCAGGAAACAGCATTGTATTTAGTAGTCATGTCTTTTTGGTCTCCTGTAGTCTGTAACATGTATACCCTTTTGGATTTTGTATCATGTGACTACTAACTTCAAAAATAATTTTTTAAAAAAATTAGTAGTTGTAGATGGACAGCATGCCTTTATTTTTTTATTTTTATGCGGTGCTAAGGATTAAACCCAGTGCCTTTTGCTAGGCAAGCACTGTGCCATTGAGCTACAGCCCCAGCCCCCAAAATAAGTTTTTAAAAACAGATTTGTAGAGTCATGGGGCATTAAACCTGTAATGAATCTTAGAAGCAACCCAAGCCAAGCCTCTCCTCTGCTTGCAGATATGGGAATGGATGTAAGCAGGGGCCTTCCCTAACAGCAGACCCAGAGCCCAGACTGGAAACAAGGGGAGGGGCTGGGAACCGGGGAGTCCTGGGGAGAAGTTGAAAGAACAGTTTTTGTTGTTGTTACCAGGAATTGAACTCAAGGGTGCTTAACCATTGAGCTGCATCCCCAGCCCTTTTTATTTTTTATTTTGAGACAGCGTCTCGCTAAGTTGCTTAGGGCCTCACTAAGTGCTGAGGCTGGCCTCGATTTTGGGATCCTCCTGCTTCAGATTGTGGAGTCACTGGGATTAGAACACAGACTTCGAAGTCCTTCAGTCCTCCTGGCTTTGCATTATTTTTGTCTGGCTGCTTGCCTGATTTTTTAACCATGTTTTAAGATCCACCCATGTTATTGCATGTATCAGGAATTTGCTTAAAAAATCAGTTTCTTGAGAAAGTATTTATGATTTCTTAGAATTCATTGAGAACAAAAAGCTTGTTCTTCCATTCTTGATCTGTACTTAGGCAGAAAAGTTACACTGCTGACCAGACTCTTCCCTTCTAAGACACACTAGCACATTCCAACACGAATAGAAACTTGTTGTGCCCTTAACAGTTGAGGCCCAGGCACTCCTGCTGAGAGGGAAGCAATGAGATGGAGCACTGTGAGATGACACCTTCATTCCTCTACTTCAGAGATGCCTTCCATATTAAGCAGGGAACTGGGTGCTGAGGCACACACCTGTTATCCCAGCAACTCAGGAGGCTGAGGCAGGAGGATTAAAGTTCAAGGCCAGCAATTTAATGAGGCCCTGTCTCAAAAATTTTAAAATTTGGGCTAAATAACTTAGTATAGCACACCAGGTTCATTCCCCAGCAGCACACAAACACACAGCAGAAGATTATCACTTAAATAGATCATTTCTCTCTTCCACTCACACTTCCGTTTTCATAAATCCCACAGCTGCCAGGCCCTTTTTCTTCCTATAGGTATTGATGACATACTATAGGCAGGCGGGCTTTCCTTGGACTTACACAGGGGTTCCCAAGAAGGCAAAAACTTCCTCATCACCTTCTGGACTGTGTGGATCTCCACAGACCCTCGACCATCTGGAAATTTTCAGTCAAGACTAAATCGGGCTGGAGTTGTAGCTTACTGGTCGAGTGCTTGCCTAGCACCTGTGAGGCACTGGGTCTAAATCTCAGCACCATGTAAAAATAAATAGAGATATTGTGTCCATATACAACTAAATATTAAAAAATAAAATAAAAAGACTAAATCAGCCAGGCTCCAGTCTTGAAAAGCCTAAGTAAATTTATTTCTTAAACTATAAAAAGGTAAATAGTGGGGCTGGGGCTATAACTCAGTTGGAGTGTTTGCCTCACAAGCACAAGGCCCGGGTTCAATCCCTAGCACTACCAAAAAAAAATGTAAATAGTATCTCATGTAAATATAAGAACAATAAAAATTGACCTATTAAAATAATAAAGGTAAAACCATATCATAGATTGGAAGTAGATGAAAAAATAAATTACACATGATCCCATTTCATTCCTATACAGATTTTCATTTGGAGATCTATTTGGCCTGTCACATCACAATTCAAATGACTTGCCCAGCAATTTATGCCCAAATGGCACCCTCACTACTATCCAAATTGTGAGATTTAGTCATTTTAATTCATCTACACTCTGCTGGCTCTTCACAAACTCACACCTGCTGCTTATAGTAAACTTTTCATCCTGTCTGGTGAGATTGCTTTAAAGAGCACTCTTCAAAGAGTGACTGATCCTTAGTCTCATTTCCCAAGGATGTCCCCCTGTAATGGGGGTACAGACCTGCACTCTTGGCCACAGGAAAAGCTGGGGTGCCTCTACTTCACTGGTCTCTGGGAAGATGTCCCTGTCTGCTGATGTTATGCCCTGCAGGTGCTGCCACTGAGGTTTGAAACCCTGTCTGGTCTCTAGATTTCATTAGAGCCTGTGGTAGCCTTTGCTTCAGCCCTTGCTGATGTTCATCCCTGAACCTCTGCTAAGTTTTCCAGACGATCATAAACCCAGTGGTCAGCCCTGTGTGAACCCTTAGTTCTGGGGTCAGTTCCACTTCCCAGGTGTTTTAGTCAGCTTTTTCACTGCTGTGACCAAACTACCTGACAGGAACAACACAAAGGAGGAAAGGTTTTTGGTACTCATGGTTTCAGAGGTCTCAGTCCACAGACGGCCACCTCCATTGCTCTGGGCCTGAGGTGATGCAGAGCACCATGGTGGAAGGGTGTGAAGGAGGAAAGCAGCTCAGGACATGGCAATCAAGAAACAGAGAGGGACTATTCTTGGCATATCAGGGACCAAACATATACCCCAAAAGCACACCCCCAGCAACCCACCTCCTCCAGCCACACCCTTTCTGTCTACATTTATTGCCCAGTTAATCCATTCAGGTGGATTAATTCACTGATTAGGTTAAAGGTCTCAACCGGATCATTTCACCTCTACGTTTTCTTGTATCATCTGTCATAGCTTTTGGAGGACGTCTCACATCTAAACCATAACACCAGGGAACTGAGAAAATCAAACTCGGGACCTTGCTTGTCTTTTCACAGGGTGTGGCCAGGTTGGTATGGCCACTCCAGATGATTGTGGGTTAGCAGAATCCAAACAGGTCTGGGGACAGAAAGCTTCCCCCAAAGTTATCCTCATTTCATGCCCCTCCCCACCCCCAGGTCAGAGTCGCGAGGGAAGACTGGGACACCTGTGTGAGCGTGATCAACTCTGCTGTTGCTGCTTCCATCACACTCAAGGACTGTAAAGGAGCTTTCTTTTCACTCTCTCCTTCTTAGTTCAACCAGTCAGCAGCAATCCTGTGGCTTCACTGTCAGGCCAAGTCCAACAGGTCTCACTTGGTTCTTGAGGTGCTGCCCACGAGAAAAGGAGAGAATAAAGGACTTTGTAAGACTCAATTATAGCCTGGCTTTGTAATATTATTATATTGCTTAAACCAATTTTTAATGCCAGAAGCATTGTCTCCTCTTCCTCCTCCTAATCTTTCATCGCCTTTTATAACAAATCCTAATATTTCTCTTAGGCAAATGAATGCTTCAGTCAGAAGAGGGCAGACAAAATGCTCAGAAAAGCATGCCAACACAAAAACTTAACCAATATTATAGAATATTAACCATAGCCACTGGGGTTCTGGAAGAAAACAGCTGGCCACTCAGATTCAAATTTTATCTGAGAGGAGTTCAAGAAAAGGACTATCTACATAGATGAGGGCAAGGTGTAGAGAAGCCACAGGGACAGAGCAGCTTCATGAGGCTATAACTGTGGGGCCATTATCACGTGGGGTTGGAAAAGAAGGTTCTGGGCAAGAACTGTGGAAAAGAACTCCTGGCCTATAATCCCAGAGATTTGGGAGGCTGAGGTAGGAGGATCACAAATTTGAGGCCAACCTCAGCTGCCTGGTAAAACCCTGTCTCAAAAAAGAAAAGAACTGGTGATGTAGCTTATTGGTACAGCACCCTTGATTTCAATTCCCAGCACACACACACACACACACAAAAATTGTTTTTTATTAATTCAAATGACTCTCTAATAGACAAAAGTTTGGAGCAGGGCAAGTGTGCAGAACTGTAGTTCCTAATAAAAGAGGAGAAAGCTAGGTGGCTCCCAGGGGAAAAAATTCAATTGGCCAAACCTTGTCCTCTGGGCTTGCCAAGCACTTGTTGCAGCTCTTCTGAGGAAGGAGAGACCAAAAAAGGGTGAATCCCAGCCTCCCCAAATCTGGAGCTCTGTCGTGATGCTTCCTGTGTCCTCTTCAACCTCTTTCTCTCTAGAGATTGGCAGCGCTTCTCAGAGCTCAAGTGTGCACAGTGTGAAACTTACTTCAAAGCAATGGAAATTTTAGACAAGTTACTAGTTTGCTTAAGTGTGCATTTGCGAATCCTTTTTGAAATAAAGGAGAAAAGAAAAATGCATTGATTTTTCAGAGATGATGAATCTAGCTACTGGATTCACAGTATGTCATTTTACCCTTGATACTGTGCTATTACAATAAGGCAATTAAGAGAGAAAAGTAAAATTCAGCCAAAATTAAGACAATACAAGAGATAAGAAACTGATTGAAAAATGTATGTTGGCAATATATATCTTTATAGTATCATCACAATTGTTTTATTAAACATTTATAGCTCTTCTCATAACTTAATAGGAAAACAAGGTCAAGAATAAGCCCATGATATTATACTCCATGTATGTAAAATATGTCAAAATACACTCTTCTGTCATGTGTATCTAAAAAGAACAAATAAAAATTATATTTAAAAAAACGTATAAGCCCATGATCTCGGCCCTGAAATAAAACTCGGAGCAGGACACGAGGGCTTGCCAGCTTGACTCGGCTCTTCAGAGGGTATAAAGTTTGGGAGGGGGACTAATGCAACCAGCAGAAAGCAAGGCAGGCTTTTTTCCTGGACCACTGAGACCCAGTGGTGAAGAAAGAACAGATTGAGAAGACTGTCAGATGGCTTTAACTTGGGAGGGAGGGAGGGGGTCCTGTGGAGCCTGTGTGCATGTAGGGAGAGGGCTGGGCTGCTGGGTGCCATGGCAGGCCCTGTGGTAAGCCAAATCATCCTTCACGGACCCCTCCACTACGCTGACCCCTCAGAGGGCCCACTCTCCCCCATGCAAGCAGAAGAGACAGATCCCACCCAAGCGGCCACCTCTGGAATGTTGAATTCCTGGAAGAAGTCACTATTGTGACACATGTCCAGTGACACTGCCTTGTGGGAGAGCCAGTGTCCAGCAAATACCAATGAACAGCCAGGTGGGAGAGAAGCTGCAGTGTGACCCACTTTTTGAAGAGACATTTACTCCAATCTTGTGCTCAATCTTGGTGCTAATTGGAAAAGCTCAAGACGAAAGCAATTTCTCTTGGTGTCTCTTGTTGTCACCGGTGTTCCCTGAGGGAATTCAGGGCAAGCCTCAAGGGGTGTTTTAGGAAGTATGGAACTGGCAATGGTTTGGATTGCTAAATGCAGATTTCCAGGCCCTGCCTCCCACTTGAGTTCCAATCTCAAGAAGTAGGAACCAGGTATTGCATGTTAGACAATCTCTTATTCATGCTATTTTGTAGATTGTGCATTTATTTTGTTAGGCATTTTCGTTGAGCCTAATTGTCCAAAACAACAAATGGCTGATAAATCATGGCACACACCAAGTAACAGAATTATTATGAGAACACCAAAAGGAATTCTGAGAGTTCATAGCTGCTAATAAAAACTGTCAGTGACAGAATGTTAAGAGGGCTATCAGAATGCAAAACACGTTCACTCTGATTACAGAGATGTTAACATATAGGTACATGTGCACCAACTAGAAAAATAGGCAAAAATGAAAATGGTTGCACTGGGGAGGTAGAATTAGAAGTGATTTTCTTCCCCTCAAGATTTGTGTATGGTATTAGATTAAAAAAAAAAAAAAAAAGGAAGTCACTTTGCACATTGTTATAATGTTATATTTTAAATAAAATAGCCATCTCCTCTCCTCTGGCCCACATACCATCTTCCATGTATATATCAAATGTTCCATAAGGCATTGCATATATTAGAAAGGAAATCAGGCAACTTAGCCGTCCCAGAGGAGAAGAGCCTCTTCCCAGGTATAGTCTCATGCAGCTCCCTTGTTTGCAGGAAGAAGCTTGGGGTTACCTAGGCTGCATGGAGGGGGCCAAGTATGCATTGCTCTGGGCTCAGTTGTAGTTCATGAGGTTCCAAAGTAGCACTAAAAATGGGGTCCAGGTTGGAATATGTCACTCTCTTGGGTCTGACAGCTGCAACCTCACTTCTGAACCGCAGATCATCTGGATCCACTGCTCCTCGCCAACCAGACATGGGTTGCCCTGTGTATATAAGGAATCCACTGATCTTCCCCTCTACAGAGATGCGGGAGAGACCATTGCTCTTGCAGAGAGCTTGGGGAGGGCAAGAACTGGCTTCCTCATTTTGACATTCAGGAAAGATGAAGACTGCAGTTTGCTAGTCCCTGGGGGGAGCTTTGGGAGTCAGCCCAGGGACATAGCCCCTCCCCTTTTCCAGCCTCCCCACAGACCCTGGATGCTCTGCTCAGAATCACAGGCTGCTGCCAATTACAAAAGGACTCTTAACTCCGTTTTTGCAGCCCCTTGATTGATAGCACTGGTGAGTGAAATTATAAGCCTTAATGATCACGTTAATTTCTGGGGAAAGGGAAGCGGTCAGAAGAGGTTCTCAATCACAAGCGCCACAATCAGCTGGGTGA
The DNA here is from genome assembly GCF_902686455.1 of Sciurus vulgaris. NCBI lineage: Eukaryota > Metazoa > Chordata > Mammalia > Rodentia > Sciuridae > Sciurus > Sciurus vulgaris. The sequence goes on from NC_136467.1 coordinate 56,483,658, forward strand.
GTTCAATGACAGGCCAGAGCAGGAAAAGAAGGCGAAGAATTAACTTTTTAAAAGGTCACCAGAGAGTAGGGGGAGAGCAACCAGGCTTGAGGGATGAGGGATGAGGGTCACCAACGATCCTGGAGTCTGAAGATACACCCACTTCCCTGGGCTCTGACCCTGGAGTCATTTAGGAAGTTTTAAAAATACTGAAGGCAGAGCGTGTGCTTATCATGCAAGAGGACCTGGAATCAATACCTCCCTCCTACCCCCCAAAATGCACAAACAAAGGGGAAAAAACCCGATGCCTGGTCCCCACGCTAGAGATGCTGGCGCAATTGGTCTGCAATGTTCAGGACACAGAGTTTTAAAAGCTTCCATGTGATTCCATGTGCAGCCAAGATTGAGAAGGACATGTCTAAATGAAGAACAATTTGTGGGACAAGTAGCCAAGGTGGAGTACATTTGGAAATGTTCTTACTCTGATTAGTTCTTGCCACCAAGGAGAATTTTCTGGTAGTCTCCTGGCTCCATGATGAGGTGTTAGAACAGAGGGCGGTGATTAGACATCACTAAACCTAGTACTTCCTTTCACAGACGAAAGCCCAGAGGGGCAGAGAGCTGACTTGCCCAAGATCACATTGGTCTTAACTAGAACCACCAGGGCCACTGCTCCTTCTCCTGGGCTCATGTCTTGGGAGAAGATGCTCTGGACTGATCACTGGTGGGACAGGAGCTATGGTTTGTCATCTAACCTTCATGGAAGAGGAATCTAAGTCTCAGTGTCCTGGGACACTGTGACTGGCCTGTATTAGGGATACCAGTATCATTCTGTAGATTAAACCTATGGCCTTGGTATCCTTAATATATTGACTCTGCTCATGGCTTCCCAGCAAAGCACTGCAGCACTTTGTCACGTCACAAACATGCCCAGGATATGTGGCAACATCCTGGTTTCTTCATCTGAGAGTCTGCTCCCTGCCACACCGCTGACAAGCCCAGCTGACAGTGTGCAGCTGAAAGTGCTGATGACCTTCCTGAACAGTGTCTGTGGAGGTCAGCAGTATTCAGAGAAAAAGACTACTTCATATTCCAAAATGAATTCCAAAAATCTCACAACATTCAAAATACAGACTACACAGAAAATAAATCATTTGGTATTTGTGGTAAAGGTTATTTAGAGTTATTTAGTTATAGAGAGTTATTGTTCTTTGGTTTCCACCTGTGCTGGGACTTGAACCCAAGGTCTCATATATGCTAAGCACATGCTTTACCGTTGAACTGCACTCCACCCCCAAGTAACTGGGGTTCTTGGAGCAGCATTTTAGCAATAGAAAGCATCAGACAAGCTACTTCTATATTTCACTCTCCTACTTTCTCTTGATCTTCATTGTGACGTGGACACTCCCAAAAGTTCACAAAGAATAGGCCTAGGCTGGAAATATGGGGGAACCAAGCTCTGACTATGGTTGCAGGGTGAGACCTACTTAGCCAGTCCAATAAGCATTGTAAAAGAGGCATTTTCATAATAGAAACATATGCATTCTCTGTATTTTTCTAATAGCTTCTGAAGTGTTCATCAAGCCTGTGTCTGATTAAGCACTTTTAAATTCTGAGCAATGAAATGGGCCCTCTCATACCCTCTTGGCAGGAGTGCAAATTGATACAACCCTTTTGGAGAGCCATTTGGCTGTATCTATCAAAATTAAAAATGCATATAATCTTCGACCCAGAAACACCACTTCTAAGAATTTATCCTACAGCAATTCTCCCACAAGTCCTCAAAAGTGTACATAGAAGGCTGGTTCTTTGCAGTTTAATCTGCCACAGTGAAAAACTGCAAGTAATCCAAGTCCATCAACAAAGAATTACTTGTAGTGCATTGTAAAATGGAATACTAGGCAGATAAATGGAATGAGATAGAGCTTGTGTACCCACCAGAAGAGTCATACACACATGCACAAACGTGCATGCATGTACACACACACAAAAAAAAAAACACTTGCAGAAAAGTAAGGTGTTTCCCTTTTTATAAAAATGACTGAGGAAGGCAGCGAAGTACAGGTCTCTGACCAATGGGCTCTGTTCTTAGGCTTCTCAATTTGATTAAAAACTTCGAATTGTAAGTAAAATAATTTGAAAGTCTCCATTCAGTTGCTGAGCACATCTCCTGTTCTCCCTCTTCTCTGGCATCAAAGAACAAGTTAAAAGTCATTCAAACTCAAATGTAAGGCTTCTACCCAATAATCATGATCAAAAAAAAAAAAAAACCTTATAAAAGGACCCTCCAAGATTCAGAAAACCCATCTGTCAAAGGAGAAATTCTGTAGTTTTCAACTACGGTAATCTCTTGGCCAGGCTCTTTTTCTCTTGTTTATACATTCAAATTGTATATTTTGAATCTGTAAATTCAGAGACCACTGCAGAACCTCCTCTACAACATCAGCCACTACAGGATGTTCATCTTAAAACCATGCGATTAAGTAAGGTCTTAAAGGACCCCTGGAAGCCATCTTGAGGCTCCATCCAGTAGAAATCCCCAAATTCCAGAAGAAACTGCTACTGATTTTTAAAATTCAAGGCCTTTTCAAAAGTTGAGAGACAGATATCATGTTAAGTGAGATAAGCCAATCTCAAAAATCCAAAAGAGGAATGATCTCACTGATAAGCGGATGATGACTCTTAATGGGGGGTGGGAGCCGGACAAGAATGGAGGAAGAAGGGACTGTATAGAGGGAAAAGAGAGGTGGGAGGGGTGGGGGGGAAGGAAAAAAATAATGGAATGAATCAAACATCATTACTCTATGTAAATTTATGAATATGCAAATGGTATGCTGTTACTCCATGTACAAACAGAAACAACATGTATCCCATTTGTTTACAATAAAAATAAATAAAAAAAAAAAAAGTTGAGAGACAGATTTGGTTCTTCTTTGTAATGGCAGAGATGCCCCCAGACAAAGACATTCCAGAGGGAATCAGTATCCTATGGCTTGTCACAGGAATCTTATTCCCTTTTGATTTTACCAAGACTACTTGAAATAGATTATGACTGTACTAGATTTTAATGTGGTTCAGTGATTCTCCTCCCCTTGTCCCACCTGCATGGAAAGAGAATGCTCCTCTGCCCTCTTGAGGTTGAGTTTGGCCTTATGTCTGGATTTGGCCAGTGAAAAGTGAGCGACTCTAGGCAAGTAGCATCTTTAAATGCATTTGCTCTTGTACTTCTGCACACTGTCATGAGAAGAAGCTGCTCTAGAGAAGCTGCCAGTCCCCAATGAGGAAGCCCCGGAGCCAAGCCTTACAGAGCCAAAGGTGACAGGCAATTCTGTGAACAAGGAATTAAATTTGTCGTTACAAACTTTGGGGGTGTTTGTTAACCAGCAGTATCGAAATAAATTTGACTAATACATGATAATACCTGATAATACTCATGCAGCCTCAGACCCATCACCCAGTTTACCAAATCTTGTCTTTGATCTTATAGGTGTGTCACTCTTTTTCCCTTATGAAATAAACCATTAAAGAAACATTTGGTAATCCTCTTGGTATCCTTCATCAATTCCATCAATACCCAGAGGTAACCACTATCATGAGTTATCATTTATCTTAAATATTCACACTCATTTTAAATGTTGGCTATTCATTCATATACCCATAAATATTATCTAGTATTTTTCTGTGAGTTGTAAAACCTAATGTAAATGATGCCAAGCTGTATGTATCCTTTGCAATTCACTTCTCCCCTCCCCTCAAGACCCATGGTGAAACCAGGTATGGTGGTGCACACCTGTAATTTTGTGGCTCAGGAGGCTGAGGCAGGAGGATCTCGAGTTCAAAGCCAGCTTCAGCAACTTAGCAAGACCCTGTCTCTAAATAAAACATTTTAAAGGGTGGGGCTGGGGATGTGGCTCAGTGGTAAAGTGCCCCTGGGTTCAATCCCTGATACCCCCCCAAAAAAAAGACCCACCATGAAATGTGGGCCCTAGACATTCTCTTTAGCTACACTATCTACCACATTGTATCTATTGTCTGTTAATGGACATTAAATATAAACAGGTTTGCAAGGAACATTCTTACATACCTATTTGAGTACTCCTCTGGTTTTCTGTTTCTGGAGTGTGTGTGAGAGAGACTTGGGATTAAACTCAGGGCCTCATGCATCCTAGGCAAGTGCTCTACACTGAGCTACCTCCTCAGTCCAGCCTTGCTTTTCTGTGGAATCAGTAGTAAAGTGCATGATTGATGGAGCTTTCACACATACAGTCTGCAAAATCATTCTCCCCAAGGGCAGAAGAATAAGCAACTCTCACTGGGGCTGACACCCAGGACCCCACAGTGCCATGACCTTGGGCACCTGGATTTCCACCACTGGCCTCTGGCGGTGGGGCCAGTGTTCTGAGATTTGCTGGGAACATCTGGATGGCCTTCTCTTGCTCCATCCACATCTTACTTAACAGTGGAGTTCTTCGTGCTTATCTTTTTGATCATTCAATGATATCAAGTTCCTGGTCAGGACTGAAATGTTGGCAAGAGAGTTAGAAACAGAGGAGGGAATGAAGACCGTTAATCGGCCTCTTTCTTCCTCACACAGCAATTTTTCTAACAGATGCAATTATATTTGAGAGCTGTAGAGAACGGAATCTTATGTTTTATTTCTTTATTCATCACTTTACAAATGGGATTCACTGTAAAAAGGAAATTGCCTTTGTAGTTCAGTTCCTTCGGCTCTGTGCTGCAGTGCTCTGAGCCTCAGTTTTAACACCAGCTGTAGCTGCCGCCACCTCGTATCTGGTGAGTGAGAACCCACCAGGGAGGGTGGTGAGGAAATCAGGCAGATTTCATTTAAATTCAATATATTTTTATTCTTTGTAAATACAATGAGTACAACCTTTTAACTTCACAAATCAGTTAATTCACTTTGTACAAGAAAAGTTTTACTCCTCCTATGATAGTCCAAGTGCTGAAATTTTCTTCTCAGTGCTAGTACCTAATAAATCAAAATGTGAAAAGTACAGCAGCTATTTAAAAATGTTTGTTTCTACATTTCCATAAGTATAGATTTATACCAAAGGAGCAGCTTATAGAGTAGAATGATGTGGTGTGTGTGTGTGTGTGTGTGTGTGTGTGTGTGTGTGTGTGTGTGTGCGCATTCAAGGCTTTACTAGAAACCAGAGTTTTCTGAAAGGCATTGAAGAGTCTCAGGTTGTTAGCAATGGATCAATAGGGAAACCCCTTAGTGCTCATCTCCTTGAAGTTCCTTCTGGCATTGTGTCCGCATTTGTTTACTATCTGCTGTGACTGGCTGAACCACCAGTGTGGACCCCATTGCCTTTGGTTTCAGCACATGACCTTAAAGGGACAGCAATCTGCCTCACTCAATCACTCATCTCCACTTTATTTGGTTTTGCTGTTTTTACTCATCCTCCCTCGACTTGTGTTCTTGTAGTAAAGCTCTTCTATTTTTGAGATGTTATCCAACCTGAAGTCCTGTTGAGAATCTCATTTTTGTCTGCCAATTCCTTTGACAAGGTTGCCTGGCCTATGGTATTAAAAGAGAAGGAAAAGGAAAAGAGAAGAAAGAAAGAAAGAAAGAAAGAAAGAAAGAAAGAAAGAAAGAAAGAAAGAAAGAAAGAAGGAAGGAAGGAAGGAAGGAAGGAAGGAAGGAAGGAAGGAAGGAAGGAAGGAAGGAAGGAAGGAAGGAAGGAAGGAAGGAAAAAACAGAAAGAGAGAAAGGGGTAAAAGGAGATAGAGGAAAAGCAAATCACACAGCATAAGCTACTTTTCACATATTAACTCGGTTCTGAAGGCCACTTAATGATGTATTACGATAGAAGGGAAACTTTTGATAATACTTTTGATTTCAAACCTAACCATTCTTTTTAAAATAAATTCTCCAACATAACATAGTTCCGCAGGCTGCAGTATGATGTTATACACAGAGATATATTGGATCTCCCAACTCTATGTGCTAAAAAGGAAAGGAAAGTACGACTTGTCTTTCAGCTTTTGAAGCTAGGCCAGATCTTCCAGGTCAGAGGCAGAACGGCTCGGCCTGTGGCAGCCCCCAGTTTGCCCCTCCTAGGGCATGGCAGCTGTGACTTCCTGCCATGTGGTCCTCTTGCAACCCCTTTCCTTCCTGGCTGCCCTGCCCTGGTGGAGGCAGCAGGTCATAGCTACTGGAACTGTTGTGTGTCAGTTGGCATTTTTTCCTGAAGGCTACACATTCCCAGGTTTCTGCTTTCTGAAGGGTTTGTTAGTTGAGGCTTGTTCTCCAGGGGTAGAAGTTCATCTGATACTGTCCCATCCTGAAAAGTGGGTACTTTGAGAGTTTAGATATCACTGGATTTGTACATATCTGAAAGCAGTCTTGTGATCGGCACGTTGCCAATGGTTTTTTTGAAAAACACTTCTTCTATGGTTGATGGGCTAATAGAACGTAAAGCTGGCAAAAGCAACAGGAGTTTTCCAAAGCGGCAAGGCTGCGTGGGGTATCTGGAATGCAAGAAGAAGCCATGAGAGTTATGTCAGAGCCCATTGCTAATGGGAATTAACCTTGTGTACTTGAACATACACCATTTCCAGTATAATTCCCTGTTGTAGGCCTCTTGAATAACATACTACCCCTGCAGGAGAGCTCTGCACAGGCACTACTGCTCCTGACTTGCAGGTGGACTACTTGAGACATTGAGAACATAAATGACACCTCCAGAATCACACGGTGACTCTCTCTGCATTAGCAAAGGGGTTGCATTTTGTCCAGAGAAAGAACAGTCTTAAGAAACATGATACTAACTTTAAGCCAAATAATAAACTTAACATTACTACTGTAGAAAATGACTGAGGTGCTGATGATAAAGATGGCTGTAGAACGCACGTTTTCTTGTTCTCAAGGCTCCTTCACAAGGCTACTTCCCTCAAATAAAATGGTTTCTTTTTCTAAGCAATTCTCCAAATTATTATTCAGGCATTATACTTAGTCACTCTCAGGAATAATTCCATCCTTATTACACTGCAAATTAAAGACTAAGTTCTGTTGGGTGGCAGTGCCACCCAACTTTCATGTCAATGAAATTGGCATATAATTAAAGATGTGAGAAATTGCTTAACAATTTCCTCTTTTGGTGTCCAACATACATCTGTACTCAGATGTGCAAGCTCAATTTCCTGCTGTCTTTAGATGCCTGTAAGCCACCTCCTCACGCAGCCCCTCTACCTCTTCAGCCAACAGCTTGAAATCAGGTATCAGCTCACTCCACAAGGAGGGGGTCCCTCCAGTGAAACAAGCCACCTAAAAAAAAACAAACTGAACTGCAGGGCATGCTCTGTGACTAATCCAAGTTCAACCCAGTCCACAAGGCGCGGAAAACCGCGATATCAAAATTCCTTCAAAGGAGTTTAGTAGCTGTGTTTAACTGCCTGGTATCTCTACCCTGAAGATAGAGCTCAGGAGAGCAACTTTCATTTTTGTCTCTTAGCTTTGGGCAAATAAGAATCTCTCTGTTCAAGTAGATACTAGGCTTATAATTCATATGTGTGTCTCTGAAGATCTCATTTGGTTCTTACACTGCCCAGCTTCATGAATGACCACCATGGACAGGGGCCACCAGGCCAGGCCACATTTAATAATGTGATAGAAAATAATGAAGCTTATCTACACTAAAACAAAAGAAAACATAAAAACATAAAATCCACCATTTTTTCTTTTTTGCTGAATGTGTCTGCTAGGGTTCATAGAAAGTAATCCCATGTCTCATGTCTCTCTTTCACTTCGGTCACTTTCTTTCTTCAACAGTTTTTCTTCACGCAGAGCGTCTGAGGCAGAGGCTGCCTAGACAATCTGCACCATGTCTGCAGCATCCCCCACAAATGCCAACCATTGCCCATGGTAAGAAACCATTGTGGGAAATAATGATGTTCACAGGCATGACTTTTTGGAGAAACCATAGACAATTAACTCTTGATTTTCAATGAATAGTTTTCCACTTATTTACTCTCATACTTCCTTTACTCTCTATTTGAGAAAAGGCTGGTTAATGTCAGTCAACAAGAATTAATAGTCTATTACATGTGGAGTAATGTACTACCCAGAAACAGTAACAATGTGTGTGCGTGCGTGAGAGACAGAATCTAACTGTTCAAAACTATTGTTTAGAGTATCTATAGCCCTGACTTCATCCATTAGTATAAATAACAAGAAGTTTCTTTTCCATTTGAAATGTTTTCTGTCTACCACAGGTTCCTGTATTTGAACTTCAGTTATAACATAGTTTTGTGAAATGCCAATTTCTAGTCTTTTCTTTATGCCTTAGATAGAGAAATAGTTCACAGAGCTGTAACAATTAGCTCAATTTGCACATTCACTTTTCATTTCAATTTCAGATTTTATTTTCCTAGACAGGAAAGTGTCTAGGAAAGAGTTAAGGAATAAGGCAGCATCATTTCTGTCACATGTGTGACCCTAGATATTAAGCTACAGCTGTTACTGTTATCATGATATAAGAATCCAATGCTGAAGCAGATGTATTCCTCCCGCAGATCATTTCCTTGTTTGAGGAGTGGGGAAGAAGTTGTGCACTACTTGTTTTTCTTATATAGATTGGTGTTCACTTGTGGAATTCTCCTGGATCATCCTATGGGCAACTCCTTGTGTGCCAGGCTCCCAGCCCTCCCCCTGGAACTCTCTGGCACCCCCCACAACACTGCCATCCACTCCTCCACTGGCTTTCTGCACTCCCTTTTCCCTGCTGAAATCCTTCCACCATTCAGGGAGCAACTCAGATCAATCAGGCTTTCCAGATTTTCCTCATCACCTTCCAACTAATCTCTCCAGCTTCCCATTTTACTTTTCTCTCCTCTCTGGTCTGAACTGGAGTGACATCTCTGCCCACTGCACATGATGGAAGTGGGCATGTCTTTTGTCTTTCTGGTATCCCACAATCCCCACTTGGAGCTTTGTGCATGGTGAGTAGTACTCAGCAAAGCTGGACTGAACCAAAGGCTGAGTACCACATTCTTCTCAGTCTGGTGCTCTTAATATCCTATCAGCTCTGAATGTCAAAGGTCAGTTTTTAGTGGGAGAAAAGTGTCCAAATTATGTACTAATCCATTTTGTCATTTTGTTGTGTTCATTTCATCATTTTGAACAAACATTAACTATTACTAAACATATGTTCTGAAATTCAACATGGATTTTATATTTCAAACCATGGCACTTGACTTTGGAAAAACATATACACATGTACTATCTTTCAACATAGTTTCAATGATATTCCATGGGGAGGTAAGCTTTTATTCATTCAGCTTTCAAAAGGGGATTTATGATAGTAATAAGGAGATACTATTAGAAATGGTGTCACCTCAAACTGATACAGATGACTTGGGATTTCTCTGACTCCTCATGTGTGAGAGGCACTAATGGCCTCTACCCATATCATGTAGCTATTCCTACCATAGTGTCTATGGCTGGCGTTGAGATGATGGAGATATGCTTTCCCAGGTCCCTTTCCAGATCAATCTAGAACAAGAATAAGCAATTCTATTTTTACCTCAGATCCACCACAGTCCTATCTTGGAAAGCTAGAGAGGCTCTATTGCTCTTGACTCCTTTGCATCTGAATACAGAATCAGAAAGTCTACACCTCTTGGTGGGCTTGCCCACTGCTGGAGTCTCGGTGTTAAAGAGTTTCTACAAACAGCTAAGGACAGTCTCTACCAGAGGGCCCTGATTGGTCAGATGTAACCTTGTGGTGCTACTACACAAAATAACAGCTACCCATCACTGAAGTCAAGTAGTGGTTATGTCAAGGAGTGAAGATGGCTTCTCTAGAAAGTTCTCTGGTCCTTTGATTTGGGATTGGCATCTAAGAAAAGGCATCTACTTTTAATCAAGGATGATGCAACCACCATTTAATATACCAACCATAAAACTTCAGATTTGACTTTTGATCCTTTCCATATCCATTCATACAAATGTGCTTAACTATTTCAATTGATCGACTTGTTCATCCAGGACAGCCGTAATGTGTCTGACAATGCTTTCACTTTGATCAACTAATTTGATTTGCTCCTCTCACCCATCCTGAGAGAGAGGCGAGGACATAAATTCTAACTAAATTAACTGGCTGACAACAGGATAATTAGTCACAATGTTTAAACTGGCTTATTCCTGCCTGCTTGCACATTCACAATGGAAGCAATTTTCTTAAGTACATGTTCAAGGCAAACAAGAGTCACCTGGTATGGATGTAGCTGTTGAGAGTTAGCTGAGCCTCATCTTGAAGAGCTGCAATGGCGGCAGCATTCCGGAAACTTCTTAGCTCAGAACCACTGTGTGTAGGAACTAGAAATGAAGACCAGGAAACTGTGATAGGCAGCAGAGGAAATACTGTGGGAATGCACTGCTCTGGAAATGGATGCCCACCAGGAGAGCATGCAGGTCACCACAGCCATTGAAGATGGGGCCAGCCTAATCGGATCAGCTCCCTTGAAACATCACCTCTTTTTGTGAAGGTCAATCTAGACTTTGAGGTGGCTGAATTAATGAGGTGGCAAAACTGGAGAAGAAGAGACAGGGATCTGGGTTTACTTACCAGCTTTGAAAGTGACGATGCATTTCAGACAGGCAAATTCAGTAGCATCTAACCGGAGCTGTCTAAACCGAGCCACCACCTCTTGTAAAGCCTGTATTTCAGATATGATCTTGTTCAGCTTCTGGGAATCTGTGTTGTCACCATTCATGCCTAGAATAAAAATATGGGATAAATATTCTAATATGAAGGCATTTTCATGATTTAATATTGATTTTTGACAAAATCTTGCATATCAATATCTATTCAATTGTCACTCTAAGATATCTGATTCCATGTAAACTGGCTATATTGTATGAAAGTTAATATAAAATCTTCTCTTGGATGATAACAAACACAGTAATTTGCATTTAAATAACAATGCAAGCAGTCATGAATACAACAAAACAACATTATTTGCATTTAAATATAGATTTATAAATGACAGGTATACTCTATTGTTCAGCAGGAATTTGTTATTCTTTACATGTTGTTCTTTTTTCAGTAATGTATTTTTATGGTAATTTCTACAACAAAGTCATTAAATTGTGCAATTCTTACCAGATACAGCCAGTAGAGTGTTAGCATCAACCGGAATGGCCCATTGTGCTATTCCTAGAACAAACAGTTCTCTCCAAGCATCTTCCAAAAGCATCAGCTGTCATACAATAGATGTATAATATAATATAGTGTGTAATTTATAAATTTATAAACAATTCCAGTATGTAAATTTCCATTATTTTAAAGTGTTTTAAATGCCTGTCTTTGGTAATTTTTTTCCCAAATAGTCTAGCTTTCTCTTACTTCCCATATTTTCCGTTTTGAAAAGGTGCCTATAGATATGCACATGCATTTGAGAGTCAGCCATTCCAATTCCTCAAAGTTTGCTTCTCTCAGAAAAGGATTTACCCCTCTTGTCCTTATATCCACTCATTCTTGATCACCTAAAAACTTCTCCAGAGGTCCAGGATCTAAGAAATACCAGCCGCAGCATGGCAGGTGGACTCCCCTGGTACAGAATGCTGTTATTGTCAGGGAGAGGATTCCTAAGATGACAAGTATGGGTCCCCATCTTCCTGGAGGGTTGAGGGGGCTGGGCTGGGAGAGAGATCACTAATTCCCAAGAGGCATGCGGGAAATCAGGGTATAATTATGTTAATCGGGTTTTGCTGAGTTTACCTCATCTCACTGCCTGATTTTTCTGAGACTCATAAGTGGACAGCATCAAGGTGCTTGTCATTTTCATTCTAATAAAATGTGCTACTGAATATTAAAATGAAAATCTGTCTCCTTTTCCAAATTAATATACTGGATTCCACTTCACTGCAGTTTGCTTATTGTCGAAGAATTTCCACCAAAGGGCTAAGTGGTAGACAGTAAGTAAATTCTGTTTGGATTAAAGAGTCTACAAATACTTGTTTTGAGAAAAAAAATACAGCCAATTTGCACACACACACAAACACACATACACACATGAACAGAGAAAATGGGTAGGGCCAACCAGTAAACCTGGCCAAAGATAGGATCTAACTGACTTGAAAAAAATCTCTAATTTTGAAAAATCTCTCTCAAAACTCAGCCAATTCTGAGTGATTAATGTGAAAGAATTTCCTTTTGGGAGCTGAGAATCAAGAAGGCTTGTTACCAAAATCACAAATAAATGGAAAGTTTGAATTTTCAAATACATTATTTTTTAGTTTTATTGTATTAAGTACAAAAAATAATAATTATGAAGTGCAAGGTAACAGTATGTAATTCTGAATATATTTCATGCTGGAAGATTAAATGTTTTCAGTACATTGCCCAGTCTTTGTTTTGTTTGTGTGATACTAGAGATGGAACCCAGGGCCACTGAGCTACATCCCCAGCCCTGGCCCGTCTTTCTGAAGGAAACATATCTCATATTAAAGCTCACTATTATGCTTTCATTGGGTATGAAATGAAGAGTTAAATCTTTTGCTTTTAGAAATACTTACTAAAGCTGGGGGCATAGCTTAGTGGTAGAGCAACGGCCTGTAAGAGGCCCTGGGTTCATCTCCAGCACAGGCAGGGATCGAACCCAAAAAACTACATATTTACTTTTTGGGAAATTTCTCATAAATTTCTGTGAACACATAGGTAATAGTCAATGGCTGTGAATGCCTCATTTTCTTTCTTTCCCTTAAGGTTAGAAAAATGCTGGCAGGGGCCATTACTGATATTCCTAACAACAAAATTTCTGGGTTTGGCACAATGCAATTTTTAGCTACACATAATTTTTCTGCCTCTAAATGTCATTTGTAACCACAGAATTACACAACTTGCCTATTTGTTTACAAAATTCCTAAAAATACTAAAAGAATTACAAAAGATTCTAGCCTGCAGGAGGTGTGAAATGTGCCCTTTCATCTTACATGCAGATGAATCAATAGTCAAAGTCTTTAAAATCTCAATGGAGAATATGAAGCTGAGAATATAATATAATGAAACTAATTCCAATAATCTCATGGGTGAATACTCTTACCACCTTCTGTTTCTCACAGTTCCAATGTTCCCAAGAGAACACTATTTTTATCAATGGTTTTAAAAAGCATTAACATTTTAAAATTTGAGATTAAATTTGATGTTTCAATTAAACTAAAAAAGAGATAATGTTCTTATATATGTTTTTCGAAGACCAGGATCCAGCTTTTCTGGAATAACATAATTGCATGTCTTACTAACAATTCCATAGATAGATAATTTGAATCTTTAGAAAGATGATGGTAAAAATAAATGTTTTCCTCATTGCGGCTAAAAATATATGCCTACCTTGGTGATTTCTCCAGGTATTGTACCATTTGATATGGTTGAATACTATGGCTTCCTTCCCAACCCCCTTTCTCACAAGACCTCTGTGTCCTGTTGATCATACCTGGTCTTGCAAAGACAGCGTTGAAAAAGCTGGCACACTCTTAGCCCACTTGATGCTCATAAAAAGAAGCCTGGCAGCTGATTCACACACTGACTCTGTAGCTACTTCATAGAGATACATTGGGGTCCCATTCACTTCATGGGGGTACTAGGAGGGGAAGAAAGAGAGACACCTAGACGTGAGGAAACAATAGCTTTGCAAGAAGTGCCAACCTTTCAATTTTCTAATAAAAACAGGGGAGGAGATGGAAAGAAATCTATATACCCCTCTTAAATGTACAGTTGCCATAGGTGGGTAAAAAAACAAACATTTGTATCTATAGAGTTTTGGAAATGATGCCTGTTGAGGAAAGCCCGTTTCCACTCTTTGGGGGCTTCTCCCTTCCAGAGGGGTGTCTGACTTTTTCATCCCATACAGGAAATTTTCTTTGGGCTGAGCCAAGTCGTAGGCCTGGCTCCCAATTTAGACAAGAGCTGGTTGCATTTGTGTAAATAAAAATAGATGTGAAAAAAGTATAAATTAATAGGCATCCCAAACACAAATATGCATATGAGTATTTTTAGAAAGGATTAGTATATTATGGAAATATTTCAATTAGACATCTTAATCATTCACAGAGCATTCCCATTCATAACTGACAACATATTCATAACACTACTTTTCCAAGCTTATTATACACATCAAGGGTAAGAAAGCAATATTAAATATTGTGCGTGTGTATGTGCCCAGGTGTTTGGCTTCCCTGCAGTGTGGGGCTGCAGCTGGCCCTCCTCTGGGGAAAATCCTAGGCCCTTCTCCCTCTGGAATGGAAACCTTGGAAGATATCGGCAAGAGGCCTGGAAAAGTAGTCCCTAGATGGCGCCTTCCCAGGTGGTTCAGGCTCAATCTTGGTGTAAATTCTTGTGGCTCTGAAGGCAGTAAGGGGAGCAGTAACCATGTGAACTCCACATTTCTCTCCTGCACCAGGGAGACCCACCACTTTGCCCAAGATAATAAATAGATCCCAGAGATTCACAACTCAGGGGCTGTATTCCAGATGGAGTCAACTGCTTTCTTCTAAAACGAAGGTCTGTTCTTCTGGCTTTTGGGAACCTAAGACTGCCCCTCTGGGGCTGGATAAGGCTCCACTCCACCTCCAATCACCAGTGGGGTTTCCAAAAGTTGCAAGTTTTGGGCCTCCACACCAAAATTGCTGAAAGGGAATTTCTGGGTTGCGGGCCTGGTAGTCCACACTTGTAGCCACTCAGAAGGTGACTCTACACTAAAGTTTGAGAATTTTTGGCTCAAAGGGAAGAGTGGAAGGCCTAAAAGTGAGCACCCAGGAAGTCTTTTGCCTGACCCCATCATAATTCGGAAGAACTCAGTGAGCCTTACTCCACCCTCTGCTCGGCTTGAGTCCCTTCCTGCCCAACAAGGCCACTGACCTTGGGTGTGGGCTGAGCCAGGCTCACGAGTGTCTGCCGCTCAGGAGTGGCGGACACCGCGGCCAGCTCCAGGCTGTGCGGCTCCAGCTGTGTGACGGCGGTGAAGAAGGCTGGAGCGGGCAGAGCGGCGGAGGGGAAGTGTGTGGCTGCCCCGTTCTCCTCCTTGTGTCCACGAAAGTAGAGGGCCACCTGTTTGCGAATGGTGGATGTCCGAGGACCCCTCTCGTGCTGCACAGCTGCAGAGATGAACAGACAGACAACACATCCAGGATCAGAGACGCGGCCACACTTGGCCGCTGGGTGCTCAGCGCCACCTTGCCTCCATCCCAATGTCACATCAGGGCTGGCAAGTCATCCAAGAGGCGCAGAGAAGGAGGGAGAGGGAATGTGAGCGCAGAAGGCGCTCCGATAAACGTTTAATTCCTACATTGTATGGATTAGGAAGCTGAGGCCAAGAAGAGGAGCCTTTATCCCAAGGGCCACCATAATGTTCTGGCCTCGAGCAAGACTACGAGTGTTCTCGGTGGGTTCAGGGCTCATCCTCACCCAGGGGCTAGCAAGGAAACCACAGACTGGGCAGGTGTAGCGAAGTGCCCTAGCCCCCACGACGTGGAGATGGAGTGTCACTCACAGCTAGGCACAAAGTCTCTATACAGACATTTCCGGCTCCGCCCAAGAACAACTCCCCCCACCTCCAGACCCGCCCCCACAGGAATAGCTTTGGCTTCCAAGGCCCCAAGGAGAAAAGGACCCGAGCCTCGGGGACGCTGGGGGATGGGACCTGGGAGAGCCGCTCTCCGAGTGCGCTGGAGGAAGGCAGGGGAGATGTGACAATTACCACCAACAGTTTAAACAAACAAATTAATTCAGGGCAATCTTCCGCCCGCCGAGCTTGACAACTTGTCAATACACAAGTTCAACAGGTTGGACGCTCCCTCCTGCTTCCTGCGCAGTGGAGGAAGCAGCTCCCCCGGATAGGCGCTGTGCCTCAGGCAGCTGCCACCCGCCCTGGCCGCCTCCACCGCAAGGCCCGCTCTGCACCCACTCCCTAGACCGCATTCTGCCCTCCCGCCCAGTACCCCTCGTCCATGCCCGGGTCTGGAGGCGCCCTCGCCAGGCCACGACGGGGGACTCGGCTTGGACTGGGCGCTACGCCCAGGTAGCATCCTGAAGTCTAAGGGGAACTGGGTGTCGGAGGCACCCATGGCGTCACCCGGTCTCTCCAACCCCTTTTCTCGCTTTCCTGTAGAACCGAGAAAAGGTTCTGAAAAAGCCTTGACCCGCCTAATGTCATACTAATTTTGGTATTTGTGAATTTGCAAAAAGGAGCTTGAATTTCCCGTTTTCGTGCCTCGCTCTCTCCTCCAACACGCCACCATTGCTCAGCCCCCACAATCTCCTTCCAAGGAGATTATCTAGACTGAGATCCTGGGGGAGGATAACAGGCCTAGGGAGTGACCGCAAGGTTTGCAAAAAGAAGCAAAAAGAGAACTAGGACTCTCGTGTCTGGAGCTGCCTGAGGTTCCCGCAACGCTGACTTTCTGAGGATGCTTTGGGGGCGCAAGTTTCCGATTTGGGCATGGGAGTTTAGTGGGGTGAGTGGATGACTCGTGCAAAGACGAAGAGGATACCACTGAAAGCCCGAGGCCAATTCCCAGCATCTGGAAAGAAGTGTTCTGTTCAGGAGATGATTTACATGCATAGGAGTGCCGTGTATTATCTGAACATATAATTTACTTACTACTCAATCAACATTACAATAAAGGGATGTACTGATTACCATCTTTGTTCATGTTGACTTCCAAACACTTCTTCAGCCGACACGCCCTGCACTGGTTCCTGTGTGTCTTGTCTACCGGGCAGCCTCCCTGGAACAGAGCGCAGGCGGTCAGTGACCCCCAGGGCCTTTAGGCTAGAAGCTCGTGCCTGTGCGTAAGGAACGGCCTGGGGACCTCGCCAGACCACAGACCCCGGATCAGTAAGTCCAGGCTCGGACACACTAGAGACTTGGGCAGGTAGGGGGCTAGAACTCCGGGGGCACTGCAAGTGGGTCAGCCCCTGACCCTATGGATCGACAAGGAGGAAAAGTCCTCCTCCCAGCAGGGGATCAGAGAGCCTGGTTTGCCAGATCCCGCAGGACTGAAAGAAGGTCGCGAGGGGCAGTTTCGCCAGTGGCAGTGGTTTGCAACGAATAGACTTTTCAGGACCGAAGACAGCGACCTGGCCCTAAGCTTGGTAAGGAGCAGGTTTGCTAGTCAAGATCCGCCCCAAATCCTCTTCCCTGCTAACCATTCTTTCTGCTTTCGGGTCTTGAGTCTCTCTTTGACCACTTTCTGGGTGAGCCCATTTATCTGATAGCTAAATCTCTCCCGTTTATTCTTCACTGTTCTGTTTCCTCTCTTACGTTTTTGTACTTGAGGCCATTTTTGTAACTAGCATGTTGAGACAGCTCTCAAGTCTTAAAGACTAGCCTCAGTCCAGATTAATGGAAACACAGCCATTCCCAGGAAGTGAGAGAAAAGCCAGAGTGCTTGGGATGGCAAGGCCTACCTACAGAAGGTGAGGGAATGAAGGGAGGAGCCCCAGACCTGGAGAAAATCTAGAAATGTCTACTGTGTAAATACACCCAGGAAGATAATATGAGGGACTGTCTGAAAACGGTAATAGGGATAGATAATATTAACATGAAAACTGACAAATAGGTAATTGCCACTTTAGAAATATTTATCTGACACAAGTAAGAAAATAATTGTCTTATTAGTATGATTTTCTGGGGAAAAAGTGTTGGCCATTAAAAGAGGAAATTCACAAGTTAAGTTTCTTTTGGAATTTATTCAGTATTAGGTGTAATTACTGAGGAAACATACATGGATACATAAAGAGGCATATGTACTTAAGTTTTAATTTTTATGTAATTTTACCTTTGGTGGTGCTGAGGATCAAATCCAGAACCTTGAGTATGCTAGGCAAGCACTCTACCACTAAGCTACATCCCCAGTCCTGTGTACAGTTATTTTATACATAAAAAATATCTAAGAAGTTTGGTGCTTTCCTGTATTTATATAAGTTGCCTCTGTTGTATTTGTAGTGGGAAGGAAGAAAATAAAATATATGTCTTTATGTTTTGCTTCATGACCTCAAATATTTGTATATTCTGAAATAGGAGTGAGTACATTTGCCCCTGAAATATCCTTTAGGGAAAATAACACACTTGAATACAGAGTTTTATATGATTATACTCCTCCAATTAAAAATATGTTGTTTTAGGTTGGGGGTTCTAGCTCTGTGGTAGAGTGCATCCCTGGCATGCATGAAACCTTGGTTCAATCTCCAGCACCAAAAACAAAGCTGAACAAACAATGTGTCTGCTTGTTTAGAGATGGGGGCAGTTCATAAAAATTTCTAAATGTCTTCATTACTGTTAATATTAATTGAAATATTATTTACTTGGTCTTAAAACAAGAGAGGAAGGAGATAATTTTTAGTTTCTAAGAGTATTCTTCAGGGCATTTTGGGCCAGTGTAATATAGCTCAATGTAAAGAGATTTAAAGAACTTATTAAGTATAATCAAATGTCTGTCCCCAAATGATATCTCCCCAGTATTCTGATAAACATGCAAAGGCAAAATAGAAACCTTATTAGTTCTTTAGTGTGTTTTCACATCAGATAAAAATGTATATAAATTTCTGAAGCCTGGGAGAAGAAGGAATGAGTGCCTCAGCTCAGCCCCTTTATTCTCTTTGCAAGAAAAGGAACACCAGGCCTGATGAGTCTATTATCCCTCCTTTACAAGCATTTGGACTGATATCAATATGTTTGGATAGCCATCTCCTTTTAAAATATCAAGTATAACATCTGAGATTTCCCAATTCTGTAGGCTGCACAAAAAATAAAAGATTATTAAAGTAGAAGCCTGCTCAAATCTGACAACACACAGTAATCCCAACTCTGTAGAGCTACTGGGGTACAGTACTATGTCCATATATAATGTGATGTGTCCATAGGGTAAAGCTAGAAACTGATAGAGAGCTAAGTATCCAATTATACAGGTAACAGGGCTAAAGAGTTGAAAATGACATCCCCAGTGCAAATATATTCAAGTATTTGCTGCCAATTCAAATCTATCAGAAATTGATAGGAGTAGACATGCCTTCAGAAAAAGAAGTCAGAATAATTCGCTAGTATCGGATGATGAATGCGTGTGCTCATGTGTATCATATATATTAATTAGTGAAAGCCTTTTGTCATTTTGGATACCAAAGGATACTTCTGACTCTCAGGGATCTTCCCAGGAATGAAGACAGAGGCTTCTGTGCTGAGGGTCTGTGTGCCCGGCTAAAGAGAGGGCAAAGTGTACAAACAGAAGGTTGATCTCCTAGGTTGAAATAAGTCGATTACTGAGCTGTAAACTGAGTCAATCAGGGGTTTCCGCTCACTTTGTCTGGAAGCTCTGGCTCATGCTCAGCTAATACCCTGACTGTCCTGTCTCTTGGAGATAGTTCTGCTGGCTGGAGACTAATACACAACCAACCAGGCACATCTTCTAAGCAGAACAGGTGGAAGAAGATATGGGAATTTGGGGAGGATTCCAGTTGCACCCTCCTTTGAGCTTTCTTTTCTTCCTCACCCTGCCCTTTTCAGACAAGGCCCAGGTAAAGTCACATGGATGCTGAAGCCCTATCATCCACTTTCAGAACAGCTCTGCTTCTCCCTAGCTAAGGCTTAGTAGTGGTGACCTTAACTCATACCTATGTGCCTTTACCTCTGCCATCCCAGTGGTCCGGACACTGAACTTGGGTGCTGCTAGAAGCGGGGGTCAGGTGGACAGGCAACTTAAGGTAGCCCTTTCTCCTACTTGCTTCTTGTGGTTTAGATTCTAAAGTTCCTTAGGTCTCTGGCAGGCTTGTAGCCACTAGGCAAGGGCTATACCCAGTGTCAAAAATCTGTCAGGGGATTTAAAAAAAAAAAAAAAAAAAAAAAAAAAAAAAAAGCGTAGGCAAGGTATGGGATTTCAGACTTCCTCCTGCAAACTCATCCGTCTTCCTTTAACTTATCAGGCCTTTCCTGAGCCGAAGGGCCTCCCAGAGCTGGGGCAGAAAGGAGGGGAGAGGAAGGGAGAGGCCGGGACTTGGCCTCTCCGCGGCAGGGTGGAAATTCAGAGAAGGCCTTGGCACAAAGGAGGGGGAGGCATCAGAGGGGAGCCGGGCAGTGAAGCCCTGGCAAAGGTGGCTAAGGTACCTGGTTTCCAGATTTGCAGACATATGTCCTATTCCTTCGGATACTCCGCTTGAAAAAACCCGAGCAGCCGTCGCAAGCGTAGACCCCGTAGTGTTTTCCCGAGCTGCGGTCACCACACACTTTGCAGGGGATATCTAAAATGCGGCCTGAGATGGCAGGGAAGATGGGGGGGGGGGGTAAGAGGCGAGAGGGAGAGGAGGGAGGAGAAGAGGGAGGAAAGGGGAGAGGGAGAGAGAGATGCTAAGCAATCTGACCTCTGAAGGGATTAGCATCGAAGCTGCGGTAAAAGCAAATAATGAAGTGATTTTATAGCCAAACTTTTTTTCCTTGAGCAAGTGTCAGTTTCCTACAATGAGCATTATTCATGCACCGCTACATGTATTTGGGTCTCCCCTAATCGCCGAGACCCATTTTGGAATAAAAGATTACAGCAGGCCCGGGCGGCAGTACAGCCCGCCGCTGCCTTTCTGCTCCGCAGAAAGTTTGGCCGCCTCCCTCCTCAGCTCTTGCATTTAACAGAGAAAGTTGTTAGTGAGCGCGCGAGGAGACAAACTTGAAATGTAAAAGGGAAAAGAAGAAAAACAAACACGGCTGGAACCAGAGATGGCAGCTGGAAGGCAATCGAGTTTTCTCTGAGCTCCGCCGGGCGGTTGTTATTATTAGGATTATTATTGTGATGCTAATACTCAGATTATTAATGATAATAAGGGTAGTGGTAATTGCCCAACTTTCTCTTTTTACCTATTAAGAAAATGCTTGGTGGATCGCTTTTGAGAAATTATTTTTTTAAGAAAAAAATTTCTCCGCAAAGTAGCACGGGTGTAGGATGAGAGAGGAGAGCGACTCAAGTTGTCGATTTCCTGACGAGTTAGTGTGGGACAGCCATCTCTTCTACTCCCCTAAAAGGCTGGCCTCCTCTTATTTAGTCCTGTGTGAGTCTTCCTCTGGGTTTTTTTGCCGCTGGCAGAGGCTGATTTTTTTTTTTTTTTTTAAGGGCTCTAATTTCTCAAGGCTGTTTCCCCACCCCCACTGAACTCCTGCTCCAGAGAACTTTACTTGGAATCCCCCGAACCTGGGGTGGTCGCGGCCCCTGGAGAAGTTAGGGAGAGGGTAATATGCAAAAATTCAGAAAGCGGGGCGGGGGCGGATTGTTTTTCTCTAAGGTTCAAGAGTCCAACAAGTGCCTGAATCCGTTTATTGGGATTTAGAAATCCTTCCTCCCACAAAACAAAGGGAGTATTTTAAAAAGTGTTAACACTTTAATAAAATATTACTTAATAACAATTAACTTATTAACGCTTGATTTTCCCATCGCTACCCGTCGGAAGGCCTCCTGTCTGGGCCCGGGAGAGCTCAGGCCTCGGGGAAACTCAACAGCTGCTCTGAGAGCACTTAGGTTGGGGTCGGCAGAGGCTAGAGACCACTCAGCGAGGGGAACAAGGAAGGTGAGGACGCGGCCTGGGGAGGGACCCGAGGCATCACAGGTGGAAACTCGCTTGGACTCCGAGGCGTCGGGGCGGGCTTGCACCCCGGGCCCGGGCCTCAGCCTCAGGTGGAGGGGGGAGAGAGGGGGACCGGGCTGTGAGGGGAGGTCGGTAACGACCAGGCTCAGCCCGGGTAATTACAACCCCGCCGCAGCACCTGCCTATAGAGCCACCAGTGACCCGTCAAAAAGAGTAGCATGGGAATTCGGACCGCGACAAAGGACGGTGGGGGGAGGCGCTCGGCGCTGTGGCCACCGCCTTGGAGCCCCCTCTCCCGCAGGGCGGGAGGGAAGGTTGTGCTAGGGGAGGGAGGGGCTGGAGAGAGCCCACTGAGGCCACAGCGGGTCTTGTCCTCAACCTCCTCAGGGAGTCTGTCACTGAGCCCGAAGGAATTCACGGCCGCCCAGGAGCCCGGCCAGCTCTGCTGCACCGCACTCAGTCTGGAAGCAGAAAATTTGATTTCCACGTTTTGCAAGCATCCTCTCCTGCATAACGCCTTCTGGACGCGCTGGAGTCCCTGTTGGGGCCCAGCAATACTGTCGCCCCAGCAGTCCTCCTCTTCCCCATGGCACTCTTGATGCCAAGATGAGTGTGTGGGAGGAGCGGTGACGGGGTCTTCCCTGCTTCCCATCCAGACGGGAGGCCAAGGACACACTTCTCTGGAGAAGCCGATGGGGATGGAGGGAAGACCACTGCGGGATTGGTGACCCTACTCTGGCTCCCTGGGCCGGGACTCCCGGATGGTCGCCACTTGGGTTGCCACCGCTGCAGGTCGACCTTGCCAAGGGGCAGGCCTGATGCGGTGGCTCCTGGGGCAGATTAGATTCAGGAAAATGGACTGGGGCGGGGCACAGGAGGGAGGGACGCGAAAATTCCTGGGCATAGCGGGTCTGCGCCTCAGACTCCGCCACCCAGCCACGTTAGGGTGACTTGGGGTCACGAGACACACTGGTTGACCCTGTTGCAAAGCTCCTCTCATTTAGCAAGCCGAGCGAGCTGCGACCTGAGGCGAGCCAGAGTTTCCTCAGGCTGGAAAACCGTTCTTAACTTCCCTCGCCAGGGGGTCCCCTCGGGGCTTTTTGTCTGTCATAATTGCCTAAAGATATATGGCAGCTTCGATTACTGTAATTACCATCAGAGGCTGTTGAAAGAAGTTAGTCTGGGCTGCAGGGGTGACTGGCCAGGGTCTTGCTACCACCTAGGCGGGGCTCCGAGTGACATCGCTCTGCCCTCCAACCGTGCGAAGCCGAGCAAGGCGGGAGGTGAAGACCTCCGCAGCCCAGCGCGGTCCTGACCCGGCCTGCTGCGCGCCGACCCCCGCGCCGCCCCAGACCTCAGGTTTCGGGCGGGCTGAAGCCACAGGTCTGAAGAGCGCCTGGAAGCAGCGGCGCCGTGGGCCGGGGCTGCTGTCCTGCCTACCTAAGCAACCTCAGCAGCGGAGTCCAACCTGAACCAGGCTTAAGGCTTCCAAGGTCGAACTCGGGCTTGGCAAGTTGGGAAGCTCTCAAGTTTCCCTAATGTGCCCACTCTGCCTTCCCCCACCCCCAAATCCTGAGGGTCCGCCCGTGTCCTAGTCCACAGATAGCGGGCTTGCCCCTTTCCTGGTCACTGAGGCCTCACCTTTCAAGTCCCCAGGTATCTCCGCATCCCAGGAAGGCAAAAGAGCTCGAGGTTCCTTACTTCCAGGGCCGCAGACCAGGCCTGTCCCAGTGCGAACGAGCCAGGAGGCCTGCCCAGGCCCACGGGCTTCGTTTTTTTGAAAAAGACCTAGAATGCGACAGGAAAGGCCTCCTTCTTCGCCTCCTGGGAAGGGCACGCACTCGGGAACAGGGGCAACAAAAAGCGAGCCCGCCTCACTTCCCAGAGATTCTCAACAGCTAGTGCAAGGGTAGGCCCTAGGCCAAGAGGAACCGCCAGTCTGCGCAAGGGTCGGCTGTGTATTTCGATTGCAGTTGAGGTCTCTCTCTCCTCTCTCTGGTCTAGCTTGAAATATTTCTCCTTTTCTCTTTTTGTTCACGCTCACTTTGCTCTGATTTTTTTAAAACGGCATTACCCTAATCAAAACAAATGAACAAAATAAAAACACAATCTACTTCTTGCGGGGGTGGGAGGGAGGGGGCGGGAATTACACCCCTCTTAAGTGAAACTTCATTATCAGTCCTCACAAGTATCTTGGACTCTACCAACTTTCAAAGAGTCAGGACAATGAGGGCGAGTGAGGGGGGGAGGGGGCTGGAAGGACGCACTGAGCGCCAAAAATGTTATAGGCGAAAACACCGGCGGCGGGAGAACTCCGGGATGTGAGGACTGTGGCAGTCACAGAACTGGACACTGGAACCCGCAGCCCCCGACCCGGAGAAGGCGGGAACTGAAAAGTCTGGGGGAGACCCGAGCCCCGCGGCCGTGCTTTACCAACGCCGGCGCAGGCCTGCACATTCTCGGGTTCCGCTGGGACTGCACACACAAATGCCCTCACACTCACAAGTAGCCCAGCACTCCCGAAGTAGGGTGGTTAGAGGTGGGCTGCTGATTGGCATTGGGGGAGAGTGGCGGCGGCTAAGGAAGTTTGAGGAAGGAGAGAGCGCGCGGAGGGAGCAGGCCGCGCACTCCTGCCTCTGCTGAGCTTCGGCTCGAAAAGTCCTTGGGATTAGGGATTTGGTTCTCTTTGCTAGAGTGGTTCGCCATACTTTAAATTCCCCAGTTATGACCTATGCGGATTTAGGATTAAAGAAAATGTGACTTTTAAATTGTTTCTGCTTCCCAGTTTTGCAGGATTATTTGAAATAGCTAGAAAAGGGGTGCAAAGCATTCCATTCAAAATCCGCTTTGCAGAGAGTTGCTTTTGCGCGCTGGAGCTAGGAGTTTTGAGCGAATGTGTTATTGTGCTGCCGCCTGGAGCTGCGGCCCAGTTCCCGCCCCCGTCCCACCCCTCCCATCCCCAGCACCTGGCGGCTAAATGGAAACAACTCGCTGGACTGGTGGGCTGAGTGGGTCGCAACCTTTCCACCATTCCAGAGAGAGGGGGAAATCAAGCAATCTAGAAGCAACGAAATTGCTCTCCACTCTTCACGAAACCGTCCGACTCACGGTCTACGAGGACCTGGGCCAAAGGGCACTCACCCGCTGACGTCCCTCTCTGGGGCTCTGGAGCCACAGTGCTCCGAACAGGATCTCCCTGACCTCCCGCCAGCCCACCTCAGGCTGCGCGCCTGGGCCCCACCGCGGCCGGGAGAGGTACCCACTTGTTGATCCTGCCGGCTTGCTCATGCTGGCGGTCCCGGGGCGGAGCGGTTGGTGGGCACTGCCGGAGTCCCGGCAGGCAGCGCCCGCCTCGCTGCCGGGCGCCGCAGCTCGCCAGCCGCCCTCCAGCCTGCAAAGCTTCGGAACCCGACAGGTGGGTATCGATCGCGCGCGGCGCTGCTCTCCCGGTGCTCAGAATTCGTTCCACAGTGGAAATTTAAGCATCCTTAAGTTTCTTCCCGCCTCTTGCAAAACTGCGGCTGCTGGGACTGCTGCTTAATATGGATATACACATGGACAGACAGATGGAGAGATGGACAGGAAGGCTGAAGAAGGGAGGACAGTGCGAGAAGGGTATTATTGAAAGACAGATGGAGACACGAAAATGGTCTGCCTATGGAACAAAAAGGGTAAAATCCCTCTCTTTTCCCATTCCTGTCAGAGTCTTCAACCTCTCCCTCTACATAGGCATGCAGAGTGTGGACAGATCTCTACAGACCGCTGGTCTTCTAAGGAAAGACGGAAAACACAACCGCAGGCTCAGAGGCAGATGGGCTCCGTGCTGCCGGAACGGAGCCGAGTGGGCAAACTAGATGGCTGGGAAATCTTCCGAGGGAAGAAGCGGCCAGGTCCGGGCTTCCGGGGAGAGCCGCGCACACAGCGGCAAAGGGTCCCCGAAGTTCATTACCCCGTGACTTTGTGCCTGTCGCTGCGGGTTGGGTCCTCTGTAATATCTCCAGAAGCGCTCTGACAGGCAGCCGCGGGGAGGGGAATAGGGCGTCCCTGGCCCACTTAGCTTTTCCCCCAACTCCTGGCGGGGTCTGACGTCAGCCATGTGCGGGGAGGAGATGGGAAGAGGGAGGGGGTTAAATGCTAATGATATTAATGAACCTCCAAGCGGCTCCCAAAGAAAATGCAGGCACTCTCGGAGCTGACGAGTTAGAGTGTGAATATGGGAGTGAGGCTCTGTGCGTGCGTGATGGTGAGAACGGTGCCGCTCTTGTAATAAAAATGAATTATAATATTTCATGGTAAGGGAGAAGGGGAGGGGTGATGGGGCTTTCTCAAAACGCTTTCCCCCTCTCTCCAGAGTGCCAGACAGATAGAGTCGTGGAAGAAATGGGGTGACTGTGTTTGTGTGTGATTGTGCACGCTGGACATAGCCATGTGAGTTGGTTCATTCTTGGTCCCGTGCCCCTTCTGTTGGGTAAAACTTGGATCTGGCCCGAGGTGAGTAATACATTCATTTTGCAACTCTCTATGGAAAGTCAGAGCTGAGGATGCTGTGTGCGGTCTTGGGGCCTGGGATCGGGTCTTGCGGAAGCTCCGCGTTCCTTCGACCTTCCGCGTGGTGGCTTTGGGCACTAGCTGTGTGGGAAGGGCAACGTCAGTTTCTCCCAAGCAAAACCGGTCCTTCCAGAACTGAACGAAGCTCCTCTTGACTCCGTTACGTGCACTGGAGAGGCTGGAAGGAAGAGCTTTCCCTCCCGCAGCTTGTCCCCAGCGGGCGTCGCTGGCTCCCTCTCTCCAGGCTCAGAGATTCTGGAGAGGTTCCCCACCTCCCGCCCCATCCCGCTGTCCTTCCCGCGATTCTTGAGCTCTCGGCGTCCTGGTGCTTGTACTGCGCTGGGAGAGCGCACGCCAAGAGAGCGGTGATCTCCGATCTCTAAGAGATTAATTCTATTTAAGCTCTTTCGGCAGCTTGAACTTGTTGAACAAGAGCTTGCTAGCCTCTCCTCAGGGCGTGGGCCCAGCCAGAGGTCAGGGGTCACGCCTCCGGCCCTTAGCACCGTGTTCTGGGGTAAAGGAGCGGTGGCCAGCGCTAATTCCGACCTCCAGCCCCCAGCCCCCAGCCCCCGACCCCCACTTTCTCTGGACTGGGTGTCAACTTGGATCTTCAACTAGAATTTGTGCATGCAAGTGATTGCTTGAGTTCCTCAAGCCCACGGAGAACGCAGCAGATCTGCCGCCCCGGCGTCCCAGGGGGCGCAGGCTGTTAATTCGGGTCGGCGGCCTCAGCACGTGATCTCAACTTTCCGCAGCCATCTCGCTGGGGCCTGAAGCCCCACACCACGCACACCAGATCCCGCGTCCTCCTTACAATGCAGCCAGCAGGGCGCGAGGGCGCGGGCGACCGAGAAAGAACAAGAGGTGGATGACTATTTCCCAAGTTACCCTCGGTTTTTCGAATTGGAACAAGATTAGCGCATTGAGGGACAAAGTCATAGCCTAAGAGATTTTTTAGGTAACAAGTCGAGAAATCAACATTTTTTTACAGTCAAGTTGGGCAGACGCGTGCGCAATGAGCCCTGCATAGGACTAGGCAAACTCGAACTCCGCGCCCAGAAAGGAAAAGGATTTCCGGTAAGGGTTTGAGAAATAATTAAGATGCCAGGCTCTGTTTTGGAACCTCAGGTTCTGGTTCCCGCCAGAAATCCACTTGCTGCTGCCGCCGCCACCACTACCACCATCATGATGCGGAGGCGGAAGGGGGCGCTTGGTTAAGGACAAAGAACTTCAAGAGTCAAACTAATTTGTCTCGGGCAAAGATGAGAGCAGTGGGGAGACTAGACCCGCGTCCGTCTCTAGGGGAAAGTTTAGGTGTGTGTGGCCGGGAGGAGAGCTAGGAACTGCCTTGCGAGTGCGAGGGCTCAGAGATAGGATAACAATGCCTCTCCTGGGCTCCAAACTACCTCTTTCCCTATTCCCCAACATCCCTGCTACTGGATCACTTGTGGGCACCAACGCCTCTGAAAAACACTCCTGAGACGCACCAAATTGCCACAAAATCAAAATTGGAATGTTCTTTTTTTTCTCCTGACACCAGTTTCTAATCAAACCGGGTGTCAAGATGTCCACCGAACACGCGCGTGCGCGCGCGCGCGCGCGCGCACACACACACACACACACACACACACACACACACACACAATCTATCCCTGGCAAAAGGCACAAATGGGCACACACACCCGCAGCATATGCGTCCTGTGTTCTGAGCGCCCGGCTGTAATTATCCGGGCGCTTTGCATAATTCACAATGCAGTTCTGAAATCATCATGATGACTTTCTGGCATGATTGGTTCGATGGTAACGGCGGCAACGAGCTCCAGGGTAGGCGGGAGGGGCTGGGACCCGCTGGCCCACCAGGTCCCAGAGAAGCCTGGAGCCGAAGGTCCATCAATCTCTGCTCGCACCAAGATGCTGCAGGCACCAGGAAACTTGGCTCTAAACTGTGGAAAGGTGGGAGCTCTCCTGGGTGCAACTCAGAGAAGAAAGTCTCTGCAGGGCAAAAACTGTTTTTTAATTTTCCCTGGCATGGCCCCAGCACACTGCCTGATTCAGTAGGTGCTGCATAAATGCTGGGTGAAGGAGGTCAGCCAGTCACTGGCAGGTTTCCTGAGAGGCCACTAGAGGCACAGCAAGGTTAACCACAGGAAGCCAGGAGATGAGGAATCAGGCTCTGTCCCTAGCTGTGTAACTTTGGGCAAATGACTAGACCTCTTTTGGCTGCACATAGTGATTTGTAAAGAACTCTGGATGTGTTCAGCTTTAAGTTTCAAAGATTTTTCCTGTGAGACCACTAAGGGAAATGATTAATAAGTGGCAAGTGCCATCTATCTCAGAGATACCTTTTAAGAGAGAAAAGACTAAGTTACAAGGATAAGTTTATAGCTTTGCTGGAGGGGAAAACCACATCCCGGAAGTTGTGGGACCCTTCTGATCAGATCTAAACATAGCTCCTTACTTCCCCTCTAGACTCTTATGAGCATGGAGTTCTCAACCAAAATAAAAGCCTAAAATATGGGGAAGACACCTTATATTAAAGAATGTTTACATTTTGGTCCAGAAGATGAGAAATAAGACCAACAGCTGGCTCTGGGGACTCAGGAGGCTGCAGCAGGATGATCCAAAGTTTGAGGCTAGCCTCAGCAACTTAGTGAGACCACATCTTAAAATAAAAAATATAAAAGGGCTGGAGGTGTGACTCAGAGGTAGAGCACCCAGGATTCAATCCCCAATAGGGTAGTGGGGGGAGAAAAAGGGAAGAAGAAGACTGTGAGACGACCATGGTATCAAAGTGTTTTAGATTAGAGTAAAACACAGGAAACTCTAGGGAAATATACAAGGGCTCCTAAACCAGTGTGCAGTGGAGTGGCTGTCAGGGGCACCCAGAAAACTGACCTTGTGTTAGGGGACTCTGCTGCTTCTGAGAACTGTCTTGTGGTATGTAGCTCACTCTTTGGCTAAGGCCTCTTCCAGTCCATCTGAAAATGGAGGTAGAGGACGGTTACTGAGGTTGTGTAAGAGATGGGTAGAAAGCACCCTTCCAGTGATCAGACATCTGGGTTTGACTGCTATTTCTGCCATTCGCTGGCTTCTCTAAAAATAAAAAGCAGTGCCATTTTATCCACTTACCACACCCTGCTCCTAAATTGAAAGACCAGAGGAGAAAGGAAAGGCTTCCCCATCAACAAGCAGAACTGCTGATATGGATGTGGACCTCTAGACCATTCTGCCCCCAGAAGACTCATTCCTTTAAAATGCCCTTCATCTCTACCTACTAGCAGTTAAGAAATATTCAGACCCAGGAAACTGGAAAAGCCTACTGACTGAACTTGGCTGAGTTTTAATGTTCGGCTTTCAAAATATACTCTGACACAAGTTTTTATTTATTTGATTGTGTATACAAAGGAGAAGGTTCATGTTCACTGACTTCCAACTCATTCAACCTATGGCTTTTGCTTGACCAATGATTAGTGAGTGAGAGGTAGGTCATGGAGTAGAGTGTTTAGCATATAGTATGTGCTCAGTAAGGGCTTGTGGAGTGACAGAACGGAATAAAGTATTGCCAGCTGGCTTCTGATTCTGCTGTGCACTTCATTATAAGTTGTTTGGCTTTAGTCTAAGAAAATAAATATGGAGAACAATCCAGAAAAGAGATGCAGGTCTTCTAGACTCCAGTGGATGCTGAGTTGCAGAGTTTTTTCTTGACACACATTTCAACACTATGCACTGCACACACAGCAATGTGTTTTTAAGTACTGTCTGATACTTCCCACTAATGAGAAGAAGACCACTGCTAACAGCAACAGCAATAATACAATACCATATGTGAGAGGCTTTCCCCCTTAGCAAACAGCAAATCATGTTTCCACATTTAGTTACACCCTCATCTGGCAGAAGAAATTTAGTTCTGGGGTCAGACTGAGGATTAGAGGCTCACGGAGTTCCATTGCCCCTAGATATTATTCTTGTTCTAATAATAAGCAAACAGAAATACCTTCCTAACTTCATGTACCTGGCACACAGTGGTGCTTTACAAAGGTGGGATATATGAGTGAACCTGCCTGGTGGTACTCACAATGAAAGCTGAAGCTTGAAGGGGCTCACCTTTGCTTAGCCCCAGCATGGGATGGAAGGGAATAGGGACAGGTCCTCTGACTCCCCAAACCTTGGGAAGCAGTGCAGGTCATTTTTGGCTTTCTAACACAAAACAAAACAAAACAAAACAAAATAACTAAAGAAACAAGAAAGCATACTCCATTCTGGAAGAGATTGGCCACCCAGCCTTCTTCAGCCTCTTAATTTCCTGTGATTTTCAAAGTCTGAGTTGATTTCCATATAGACCAGAATATAGACCACATATAGACCACAGAGCACACAAATTAGAAAGGACCATAGTACTCATTAATTTAATCATTTTACAGATGAGGAAACTGAGACACTTTAAGACAAAACTTATCCTTGGTCACTCATCTAGAAATAGAGACCACCCCAGAACTCAGATCTCTTAATGCTGAGTCCAGCGCTCTTTGAAATACTCATTCCACTGCATTGAGCTACCTCTCATTTCCCAGAAAGGCTTCTAGAAGCTCCAATTAAGGCAATTTCATTCATTTACTAGTGAAGTAATCAGAATTAAGAACAGAGTTTTGTAATCTTGAAGCAATAGTTCAGCATCTCTACAACTTCAGCCTCTGCTTTTAGAGATTTTTCTTCAAATCCCTGTCAGTACTTAAAATTTGCTGTATCCCAAGGGATAGAAAGTCTGGGAGGTCTCTGTCTGTTTTGTATATGAATGCTGTGCTCCATGAGAGAAATACTTAAGAAACACTACTCACAGATGTTGAGAAAACGTCAATGATCATATTGAACAATTAATCACTGAATATGATCAGTGTGCATTGGCAATCTGGGCCTTTTAGATTTTAAAAACACTCCTCTCTTCCCCCCTATAGCAGGTTTAGGATTTGCTTTATCCAGATTAGTGTTTCAACACTATCAGAAGCGATTGTTATGTAAAACTGGGTAGCCTGGTTTAAATGTGGCTAACATATTTGAGAACAGGCTATGATTCTTTATTATGTGACTACGTATATGTATATCAGGACCACGTATTTGATCTCTGCCAATGCAAAAACATCATACATTCTAGTATGCTTTGTTTCCAATGGATCTAGTTCACACAGTACTCTGTTATCCTATTCTAGTAAGTAATTTCAGAATTCACATCACTTACAAAGATGCCGAGTGGCTATTTAGGGAAGTCTGTTTCAAAAAAAAAAAAAAAAAAAAAAAAAAATCCCTCCCAAACAAAACAAACCTCCCCCTCTTCTCTCCCTCCCCCAAACCCCACGTGCTTTGTGCAAGAAGGAGTCAACCAGTGGGATTCACAGGAGGTCCCCAAGTCAAATGCTGCAGCTGCGTTTTAAAAAAGGGTTGGATAAACTACAGCCGTTAATAACATCTGTATCTATGCAAGCTAAGATGATGATAGGGGTAATCAGATCTCATGCTTCAGGGCATAAGATGATTGCCTGCTGGGAAGAGAGGATTTGGCCTTTCAGGTATGAGTTCACAGCTCAGGGGCCAGGTTGCAGACATTGCTCCCCAGTCTCTAAAATTTCAGGTGTAACTATTTGAATATGGGGAAGATAAAAAAGGGATTTGAAGTCTAACATTTCTATCCAGTCAGCACATTAAATAATGAGATATTTGAAACACCCACCTGAACCATGTGCAACTATGCATATCTCTTTAAAGATACAAATATTTAGATGTCTTCTTTTTGAAGGTTGAGTTTCTTTGATATGTTTTGACCATCTTTTAGTGCCAAGCGGATGCTTAATAAATACTGAAAAACAACAATGAAAATAGTGGAGGTAATTCAACTTTAGTCCCTGCATTTATGATTAGCTATAATAATGTATAATTACTCAAGTATTCATAATTGCACACATTTGTATCCCTAGATATAAGTATTTCCTGTCGCATTAGCTAAATAATAATTGGAATTGCATATATGGGGTATACAAGGAATGTGTTCAATGTCTTGATCGCAAGAGTAATATTTATTAATTTGTTGTGGTGCTGGGGATTGAACCCAGGGCCTAGTGCATGCTAGGCAAGTTCTGTATCTCTAAGCTATATCCGGAGCATCTAAAGTAATTTTTAAAATTCAATATTTATCTGGAAGAGTGAGAAAGAAAGTCTGCAAAATAACCTTATCTTCGCTTTTGATTTTAAAATATGTTTAAACCCCAGGAGGGGTATACTTTACTATAGTTGCACAATTTAATCAATTTTGAAAACACTTGTGCACGTGTGAGTAGGGTTATGGAGCTCCATTTACTTAGATATGTAAACTATACTGAAGGTCAGACAGCAACAGACAGCTATCAGCATTGCAAAGACATGGATAATCTTTTCAAGTAGTGGATTTCTAGCGGAATGGTTAGAGTCCTTTGACATGAAACCCATTCTTACTATGGGCTTCATAACTATTACTAAACCATTCACTTCGATTACACACAGAGGAACTATTCTGGAAAATATGGCTGTTAAGTGCAATT
Source organism: Sciurus vulgaris (assembly GCF_902686455.1). Classification (NCBI taxonomy): domain Eukaryota; kingdom Metazoa; phylum Chordata; class Mammalia; order Rodentia; family Sciuridae; genus Sciurus; species Sciurus vulgaris. Next base: position 56,516,338 of record NC_136467.1, read on the forward strand.
TTTAAAATGATGCACATAAACAGCTTTTAAAGGGGGAAAACCCTGCAGCTGTTTGGCTGTAGACATGAGAAATTAATCAGAAGCCCAAAGCATCATAGTTAATAACCATTATTCTGTTGTCTGGGATGTTTGTTTAAATACTATTGACACTGTGTATGTATTGTCATCTTCTCTAAATTGTAGCTCTTAACCACTGAAATCTTGTTAAAGACCACCTAGGGTTTCCTCTGTATGATGCTGAAGAGTGTATTCACCTGATGGATAAACAAAACCCAGATTTTTTTTTTTTTTTTTGGTTTCAATTTTCCCCTCGTGTGCAACTAGCAGGAAAATTTCTGGATTGAAGGAAGAGATTGCTTGAGTACAGTAGAAATAGACACAGTGGAGTCCCAACCTTTGTATTTCTCTAGTGATAAAAAATGAACAAACCCATCAACTGATTAATACAATTCAGTTCTGCTTAAAATTCACAGATCTGTTTGGTATGAGACTGTATTTAAAAAGACTCATACTTGCCATTAAGTGTGAAGAAATCAGTAACTATTCTTTTCATCAACAGCGTGTTGGGTTTTTTTTCAACCCCATTTAAATTTTGCTTATTAAGTGAGGTCATTTGGGAGAAGAGTGGCTGTGGTGGGTGGAAAAACCGAATCTAACAGCCTGACTTCCAAGTCGAGAGCTCCAGATCATGGGCCATTCAGTACAAAGCGTTTTATATCTTGACTTATGAGGAGACAATAGCCGGTCTTACAAAGGCACCACCTGTGATTTAACACGGTTGACATCTTTGTTAAGGAGGAATGGAGGGCAGAACAGAGACAGCACGTGCACAGTCCGGAGCTTGTTACCGTGACCCACCTTCGAGGCCGCTGCACACGGTCACTGAGGCCTCGCTTACACTTCTAGAAGGGGAGGCGGGGAAAGGGAAAGGAAACCAAGGCCGTCCGCGCTCCTTGAGCCAAACCTGCCCCATTCGTCAGATGGGGAAAGTGGAGGTCAGGTCCGAGGAGCGCCTGGCTCAGCAGGTGCGCGCGTCCGCGGCGCGCGGGGCTGCGGGGCCGCGGGGCTGGGGGCGCAGAGGGCGGCGCGGCCGCGGGTGGGACGCCGAGTCCTGGTCTCGGGCCCAACCTTCAGGCCGGTGGCTTTTTGCTTCCTTCCCGAAGGTCGCTCCTGACAAATCTATCTATTTGGGGCAAATTGTCAGTGAGAAACTTCCGCTCGAACTGCCCTGGACAAAACCGGCTGTTTGAAAAGGGTAAATCCCGCGGCCCGGCGAGGCCGAACAATGGGCCGCTGGCGCTGCTGCGGCGGGGGCGGCCGGGCGGGCCGCACAAAGGGCGGATTAATTGGGGCCGCGGCTGAGCGATTCGCTCTAGCTCCACTCAGCCTGCGCCGCGGGGCGCCCCATTGACTGGGCCCCGAGCCCCACTTTTCACAAACTCCAAACAAAAGTCAATTTCTTTTTTATAAGGCGGAGGAGGGGGCCGCGGCCAAGATTCTCCACTTGCTCCTTGCCTCACTCTGGCTGCGGGGGCGGGAGCGGGGTGTCAAGGCCCTGGAGGGACCCCGGGGGAGCCCAGGAGTGGGAAGGGCGCGGGTGCCTGCGGGTTCCCGGTCCCCGCCTCCGCTGTCCCCTCCGGACGTGTGTCGCACCCTCCCGGCTGCACCCTACAGGTGGAAGTTGAGATCCCAGCCCGAGCTGCGTGGAGACAGGACCAAGGTGGGGACTGGGGCGCCAGGTTGGGAGAAGTACAGGCAGGTAGTTCGGGAAAGAGGGAAAACCCGGTCTCCTTGGTATTCTAGTCCTGGAGGTACGACCATTCATCGGATAGTTGCTGCATTGAGCAACTACTATGTCCCTGACTGGAGGGGAACAAGCGAGCTTAACTTCAACATACAGACAAGCAGGGAGGGCAGATTTAAAAATTAATCAGCAGGTGAGGGAGAGGGGTGACGGTCTGGGGAACACAAGAGAAGTCATCAACCTTCTGAAAATGGTGACATGGACTTGCCAGAGTAGCATATGGAAAAAGATGTCTGATTACTCTTTAGACACACTATACTTGGAGAAGTGTTAGTGCTTTAAAACAAACAAAAACAAATGACACCAGCTGTAGGATTAACATTGTCATCGGTCTAAACACCACATATGGAGGGCCTAGGAGGTCATCTCCTCGTTTCCCTCCTCTTAAAATTGGAGAATGAATACAAAGGGCTCTTCAACTGACACTGAGAGGAGAGGGAAATTCCTTTAACAATAAAAATCGACTCATTCCGCAGCAGAGGAACCTCTTCTATAAACTGGATTTGGCAGTAGTTACATCCAAGACACCCCAGTCTTTGTGATCAGTGCAAAACCCACGTTCTTCTGTGAGGAATAGTTCCCAAAGGGAATGAACTTGGAGGAGAGGGACGATGTGCTGGAGTAAGGGTGGTCACCTGTTGGGTGGTGGGCTTAAGCCAAGCGCTGACTGAAGAGGTTCCAAGGTATTTATTCCAGGTGTTGGCTTGGAGGTGGGTGGGGTTGGATCCCGAGGCACTAGTATGCTCTATAACTGGCAAAGTGACTTTGTAAGAGTGTTGAAGTCTTCAACAGCCAGCCTTTTCATGTGGAGTCTCTGCAAAGGCATCTGGCTAGTGTGTTGGCATCCCTCTGGGCGGCACAGTGAGAGGGGAGATCTGGTGCCAGGTACTGAATTTGTGGCAGGCACAGTCATGGGTGAAGCCAATGTTCAAGGGACAGATTGAAACTCTGCTGGAGGCAGAGACCTAGACATTGGTAGTGGGGAAGCAACAGCAGCCGACAGACCTGCTGGCAGAATCCAACCTGGGCTCCTTTTCAACCACATTTTAAAGCTGTCAGTTTAAGACAATCTTCTCTGGGCCAAACTGTGAACCCTTCCAGATTTTTGTTGAATCAGAGGCTGTGAAAATCAAGGACAAATATTTATCTAAAGATGTCACAACTTTGAATTTCAATAATAACTTATCTGCTGATCTCTGATGGAAATCTAGAACAGCTGTTGCTCTATTGTGTATTTTGAATTCCCAAAAGATAAATTTGGGAATCAACATTTTTCTTCACCCATTCTCAGTATGCTTTCTTTTAGTTTATTGATGCCTTTGCAAGTTCAAATCAAATAAATAACAAGAATGTTAGCTTATTATGAAAGTTATTAATGCCTGCCAAAAACTAATATAGTATTTGACCTTTATTGGCAAGTGTGATAATGCTGAGCATGTCCATTCTAGCAAAAGTTGGGTGAGGGTGTACAGACTGGGATATCACATTATTAGGAAGAAAACAAAAAACAAAACAAAAAAAAAAATAAAAAATAAAAAAAACAAGCAAGAATGAGTCAGACTGAGGAAACTTCCAATCTGAAAGAATGTATAGGTTTAGTCAGAATTGATGACAGTCTTTATTGTCTATTAATAGAAAGCTTATAACCATAGCTTCTAAGAACACCCAGTACAGTTGCTTATTATTTCTACTTAACAGATGAAGGTGGAGGATGCTGGGTAATTTTGGTAGAGTCCATCCATGGACAGGGTGAGTGACATGCTGGTATTAGGCCTTTCTATCTCTCCCTGGTTAACCTTCAAGACTTGAATTACTGACTTTGAAAAAAACAATTATTTTGGAGTCCTTAGTGGAGACATCATTAGAGAAAAGACACTCCTAGATGTCTGATTAAAATTAAATTTCAATTTTTTCTCCTCTTATACTTGTAGCCTGAGTAAACCCTGCTGGAAAGGGACCTTGAGAGTCTTGGTACCTTGAGACTTAGATTGCCAGAAAAGTGCAGAAATCTAACATCTGATGATGGCAGAGCAGGGGCAAATTCAGTACTAGATATAGAATGTGATAGTCACAAGCTAAAAAGCAGGATCACTCAATTCTCAGAGTTCTATTATATTGAAATCAATAAGGGAATGGAGATTTCAAATGCCTTTTCCTCCCAGAGGGAAAGCAGAAGAGTCAGAGGCTGAGCCTTAGTGTGTTAGCCAGCTTCCCAGAAATAACACATTGAATGTTTGATTGTGAAATGTATCATACTTCTAAAATACTGAGCAGATCTGTACAATTAAAATAATGAAATCAAATGAATGTCCATATTAAAAAATAGAATTTTAGTGTCCACAAGGAGACCCTGGTGTGACCTTTTAGATGGCACTGCCTCTCCCCACCAACATACACTAGAGATAACCACCACTTGGAATTACTTATTTGCTTGCTTTCCTTATAATTTTACTTCTCATATATGTATTCTTTAAATAGTGTGAATTTTTGCTTTTTAAAAAATTAGTTCTTTTTTCTTTGTAGGGGTGGGGGTGGTACCAGGGATTAAACTCAGTGACACTCGACCACTGAGCCACATCCCCAGCCCTATTTTGTATTTGATTTAGAGACAGGGTCTCCCTGAGTTGCTTAGTGCCTTGCTCTGGCTGAGGCTGGCTTTGAACTCTCGTTTCTCCTGCCTCAGCCTCCTGAGCCGCTGGGATTACAGGTGTGTGCCACCATGCCTGGCTCTTTTTTCCCCCTAACATGTTTAATTTCAGTTTTAAATTAACTGTGGTACACTCACACAATGTGGCATCTTTCCACACTGTGGACTGTGCCACAGTGATTGATCTTTCCTTTCTCAATTATGAATGATACTGCTATGAGCATCTCGTGTGCATGCCTCCTGGGGCCTTTATTAACACTCAGATTTACTAGACACCTTCAAAATGTTACCCTAAATGGTTGTCAGTTGTGTTTCATTGTGTCACTCTGGAGCTTGAACTCAGGGCCTCTCTTATGCCAAGTATGTGCTCTACCACCGAACTCTACTGCCAGCTGGTCAACACTTGGAATTGACTGATTTTTAAATTTTTATTTTGTTATTCAGATAGGAAAAAAATCTATTTGTGGTTTTAATTTGCATTTCTCTGACTCCTAATAGAGTTGAGCATTTTATGAAATACCTGTGAGTTTTGCCCATCTTCTCATGGGGTTGTTTTCTTTCTCATTTTGATTCATAGGTGCTTAAAAATATTTTGGATACTAATCCTTTGTGTCAATTATATGTATGGCAGATACCTCTCCTCTTCATTTTATTTGTTTATTTTTACGTGGTGCTAAGGACTAGACCCAGTGCCTCACACCTGCTAGGCCAGCACTCTGCCCCTGAGCTCCAGCTCCAGCCCTCTCCTCCTCTTCACTTAATGCCTGTCTTTTCACTCTCCTTCCAATGTTGTCTCTTTTTCTTTTTTCTTTTGACAGGGTTTTCAAATGTCATCCTCAACCCTTTTTGGCACTGGGATGAAACCTAGAGGCGCTTTGCCACAAAGCTACATTCCCAGCCTTTTTACTTTGAGACAGGGTCTCACTAAGTTGCTGAGGCTGTCCTTGAACTTGTGAACCTACCGTCTCAGCCTCTGGAGTAGCTGGGATTATAGGTGTGTGCCACCACGTCCAGCTCAAATGTCTTCTGATGAACCAAGATCTTAATGTGGTAGAATTTATTGACATTTTACTTGATGAGTTGATATTTTTGTGTCTTGTTTAGAAACTCTTACCACTATGAGGTTGTAACAATATTCTCCTAAACTGTTTTCTAAGTTTTATAGTTTTACTTTTCACATCTAAGTCTTTAATCCCACTAGATTGACTTTTGTGTATGGTATGAGTGGGGTTCCAGTTTTAATTTTTCAAATAAATTCTCCTAGTATATTTTTTTCTGATTGAATTTTTTCTGCTTATCTCTAGATGTGTAGAATTAAGCCTCTGCACATGCATTGTTTTATTTCCAGGTTCTCTGTCGTATTCCAAAGGTCCTTTTGCCTGTCTTTCTGCCAGTAGCCCATTGTCTTACTCTAGCTTTTATATCTAAGTCTTGCTATCTAGGAGGGTGGTTAGCCTTGCCTCTTTATTTTTCTTATGGAGACTTGGTTAGTTTTGAACTTTTACTGTTACATTTAAATTTTAGACTTAACTTGTCAAGTTCCATGAAAAATATTGTTGGGATTTTTACTGGATTTGAATTTAGTCACTATGGGGATGATTGACATCTTTGGGCTATTGAAGCTTCCTACTAACAATTTGCTCTTTCTCCATTTTCTTAAGCCTTTCTCTGATGTTTTTTCCGTATCGTATGATTTTTCTCTATAAATGTGGTACATGACTTTTATTAGATTGACAACTGGAATTATTATATATTTTTGCTAGTATAGTGTCATTCTTTTAAAAATTATATTTTCTTGTTGGTGTTTTTTCTTTAGGAAATGTATATTGATTGAAAAACTCTACCTGCAGTTTCTTTTGGGTTTTCTATGTGGTCAATAGCATCATGTGCAAATAGGACAGTTTTGTATCTTTATTGTTAATTTTTTATGTTTTTTCTTTATTTTCTTTTCTTTTTCTTTTTTGGTTGGTTTGGAACTGGAAATTGAACCGAGGGGTACTCCAATTCCAGCCCTTTTTATTTTTTATTGTGAGACAGGGTCTCTTTAAGTCACTTAGGGTCTCACTAAGTTGCTGAGGCTGGCCTTGAACTTGCATCAGCCTCCTAAGTCTCTGTGATTACAGGCATGCACCACTATGCTGACTTTCTTGTTTGTCTTTTAACCTTTAGTTTATTTTCCATTCTTGTCATTATATACAGTTAAGGTCTTTGAATATATCATTGAATAGCAGTCACAATGGCACTAACTGCATTTTTTTTGACATTCAAGGGAAGTATATGATTTTTGGGTGCTTATCAGTATAAAATTTGTATACCTTGTTAGTGAATCAGGTGGCATTCCTTTTCATTTCTCATAATGCTTTGATCATAGTATTTTAAAAAATGCATATATATGTTTATATTTTATATATATATGTATATATATATATATTTCCATGCTAACTTTCTTCTAGTAATATTTGGTTTTCCATACTTTGACTTTCAACATTTCTATGATTTTATGTTTTTAGAATTTCTTATAAACAGAGTATGTTTGATTTTTAAAAAATCACCAGTCTGATAATCTTTGAATTTTTGTCCTTTTTTCTCCCCTTCTTCCCTCCCTCCCTTTCTTCCTTCCCTTTGAGGGGGGTTCTCATTATATTGCCCCCACCAATCTTGAATTTGCAGCTGAAGTGATTTTCCTGTCTCAGCTTCTTAAGTACCTGGGACTATAGTCACGACTGAAAAAATGTTGTCATTTAACTGGAATCTTAATTTTATATATATTTTGCGTGCTGTGGATTGAACCCAGGGCCTCCTGCATGCTAGGAAAGCACTCCATCACTGAGCTACACCCCCAGTCCTTACAAGGAGTCTTTAGTTCATATTTATTATTGTATATACTGATCTACTAGGATTTATTCCTGTCATCTTTTTGGTGCTTTATAGTTTTCTGTTTTGTCACTCTCATTTTTTTCATTCTTTCATATTGACTGAGGATTTTCCCCCTTCTTGGCCCAGTCTCCCCTGTTCTTGTTTGGAAGTTATAATCTTTGTGCCATCTATTTTTTTTTTTTTTTTTTTTTTTTTTTTTTTAGTGATTACTTGACTAATTTAAAGTTTCATTTAACAAAGTTAAACAGTATTATTTTTTCTCCTCCTGAACAACAGGAGAACCTTAGAAATCCAACAGATCATAATCTCTTTCTTATTCTGGGATCCAGTACTAGCCTAATATCTTTCCCCCCCCAAATTAGATGTTATTGTTCTTACAATTAAAATTTACTGAGATTTATCGACATGTTTACCTATATCTTTGCTGATTATTTCTTCTTGGTATCAAACCTTTTATCTAGTAAGCTTTCATTACTTCTTTCTGAAATATAACCTCTGTAATTTTCTTTCTTTCTTTACTTCTGTACTGAAGATTGAACCCAGGGGCATCCTACCACTGACTTATATCCCCAGCTCTTTTTTCTTCCTCCAGTCCTTTTATTAAAACTCTGAGACAGGGTCTTGATAAATTGCCCAGCCTGGCCTTAAACTTGTGATCCTCTTGCCTTAGCCTCTCAAGTAGCTCCTTATAGGTGTGAACCACCTTGACTGGCTTTTATTTTCATTCTTGAAAGATATTTCCCTGGAGCTATAAATCTAGGTTCGTAGTTATTTCCTCAGTTGATGGATTTCAGTTTCTGTGATTTGTTGTTGTTGCTGTTGAAAAGTTAGTTTTCACTCCCAGGCAGCACCTTTGTAAATGGCCATCTTTCATCTGAGTCTATTTTATGTTCTTTCCTCTGCTTTGGAGTTCTGCATTTTTCCAATGATTGTGCTACAGGTGGATGTCTTTTTACTTATCCTACTTGAGATGTACTTGACTCCTTGGATCTGTTCTGAAGATCAGTGTATCTCTTTGGATATTGCCTCTTCTCTATGATTTTCTTCATAATACTGATAAGGCACTATAACACTTTTTTTTTTTTAAATACTGGGGATTGAACCCGAGGTCTTGTGCATACCAGATAATCACTCTATCACTGAGCTATATCTCCAGCTTTTAAAAATTTTTATTCTTTAAATTTTGAAATAGAGCCTTACTAAGTTGCCCAAGATGAACTTGAACTTATGATCCTCCTGCCTCAGCCTTCAGAGTAGCTGGGATTACAGATGTGTGCCACTGTACACAGTAGGCATTATAACTCTGAACATCTCTTTCATGTTTTCTGTCTCTTTGTTATTTCTGGACTGCTTTCTGGAAAATGCCTTTGAAATGTTTGTTCTGAACTGTATCCTGGAAAATTGTCTATTTTCTTTTTTTTTTTATTGTAAACAAATGGGATACATGTTGTTTCTCTGCTTGTACATGGCATAAAGGCATACCATTTGTGTAATCATAAATTTACATAGAGTAATGTTGTTTGATTCATTCTGTTATTTTTTCCCTTCCCCCCACCCCTCCCACCCCTCTTTACCCTCTATACAGTACTTCCTTCCTCCATACTTGCCCCCCTCCCTAACCCTAACTCTAACCCTAACACTAACCCTTCCCTCCCCCCCATTATGTGTCATCCTCCCCTTATTAGCGATATCATTCGTCCTTTGGCTTTTTGAGATTGGCTTATCTCTCTTAGCATGATATTCTCCAATTTCATCCATTTGCCTGCAAATGCCATAATTTTATCATTCTTTATGGCTGAGTAATATTCCATTGTATATATATACCACAGTTTCTTTATCCGTTCGTCAATTGAAGGACATCTAGGTTGGTTCCACAGTCTGGCTATTGTGAATTGAGCAGCTATGAACATTGATGTGGCTGTATCTCTGTAGTATGCTGATTTTAAGTCCTTTGGGTATAGGCCAAGGAGTGGGATAGCTGGGTCAAATGGAGGGTCCATTCCAAGTTTTCTAAGGAATCTCCACACTGCTTTCCAGAGTGGCTGCACTAATTTGCAGCCCCACCAGCAGTGTATGAGTGTACCTTTCTCCCCACATCCTCGCCAACACCTGTTGTTGCTCGTATTCTTGATAATCGCCATTCTAATTGGGGTGAGATGGAATCTTAGGGTGGTTTTGATTTGCATTTCTCTTATTACTAGAGATGTTGAACATTTTTCCATATGTTTGTTGATTGCTTGTAGATCTTCTGTGAAGTGTCTATTCATTTCCTTAGCCCATTTGTCGACTGGATTATTTGAATTCTTGGAGTAGAGTTTTTTGAGTTCTTTATAGATTCTGGAGATTAGTGCTCTATCTGAAGTATGATTGGCAAAGATATTCTCCCACTCTGTAGGCTCTTTCTTCGCATTGCTGATAGTTTCCTTTGCTGAGAGAAAGCTTTTTAGTTTGAATCTATCCCAGTGATTGATTCTAGCTTTTATTTCTTGTGCTATGGGAGTCCTGTTAAGGAAGTCTGATCCTAGACCAACAAGGTGAAGATTTGGACCTACTTTTTCTTCTATAATCTGCAGGGTCTCTGGTCTGATTCCGAGGTCCTTAATCCATTTTGAGTTTAGTTTCGTGCATGGTGAGAGATATGGGTTTAGTTTCATTCTGTTGCATATGGATTTCCAATTCTCCCAGCACCATTTGTTGAAGAGGCTATCTTTTCTCCATTGCATATTTTTGGCCCCTTTGTCTAGTATGAGAAAATTGTATTTATTTGGGTTTGTGTCCGTGTCCTCTATTCTGTACCATTGATCTACCTTTCTATTTTGGTACCAATACCATGCCGTTTTTGTTACTATTGCTTTGTAGTAGAGTTGAAGATCTGGTATTGCAATACCCCCTGTTTCACTCTTCCTGCTAAGGATTGCTTTAGCTATTCTGGGTTTCTTATTCTTCCAGATGAATTTCATAATTGCTTGCTCTATTTCTGTAAGGTACGTCATTGGGATTTTAATTGGAATTGCATTGAATTTGTATAGCACTTTAGGTAGTATGGCCATTTTGACAATATTAATTCTTCCTATCCAAGAACATGGAAGATCTTTCCATCTTCTAAGGTGTTCTTTAATTTCTTTCTTTAGTGTTGTATAGTTCTCATTGTAGAGGTCTTTCACCTCTTTTGTGAGATTGATTCCCAAGTATTTTATTTTTTCAAGGCTATTGTGAATGGGGTAGTTTTCCTAATTTCTCTTTCTGAAGATTCATCACTTATGTATAAAAATGCGTTGGCTTTATGAGCATTGATCTTGTAACCTGCTACTTTACTGAATTCACTTATGAGTTCTAAGAGTTTTCTGGTGGAATTTCCAGGTTCCTCTAAATATATAATCATGTCATCAGCGAACAGGGATAGTTTGAGTTCTTCTTTTCCAATTCGTATCCCTTTAATTTCTTTGGTTTGTCTAATTGCTCTGGCCAGAGTCTCAAGAACGATGTTGAATAGAAGTGGTGAAAGAGGGCATCCCTGCCTTGTTCCAGTTTTTAGGGGGAATGCTTTCAGTTTTTCACCATTTAGAATGATATTAGCCATGGGCTTAGCATAAATGGCCTTTACAATGTTAAGGAATGTTCCCACTATCCCTATTTTTTCTAGTGTTTTGAGCATGAAGGGGTGCTGTATTTTATCAAATGCTTTTTCTGCATCTATTGACATACTCATGTGATTCTTGACTTTAAGTCTATTAATATGGTGAATTACGTTTATTGATTTCCTGATGTTGAACCAACCTTGCATCCCTGGGATGAAACCCACTTGATCATGGTGCACTATCTTTTTAATATGTTTTTGTATGCGATTTGCTAAAATTTTGTTGAGAATTTTTGTGTCGATGTTCATTAAGGATAGTGGTCTGAAATTTTCTTTCCTTGATGAGTCTCTGTCTGGTTTAGGTATCAGTGTGATATTGGCTTCATAGAATGAGTTTGGGAGGGTTCCCTCCTCTTCTATTTTATGGAATACTTTGAGAAGTATTGGAATGAGCTCTTCTTTAAAGGTTTTGTAGAACTCGGCTGAGAACCCATCTGGTCCCGGACTTTTCTTTGTTGGTAGGCTTTTGATGACTTCTTCTATTTCAGTACTTGAAATTGGTCTATTTAAATTGTTTATGTCCTCCTCGTTCAGTTTAGGCAATTCATATGTCTCTAGAAACCTGTTGATGTCTTCGAAATTTTCTATTTTGTTGGAGTATAGATTTTCAAAATAGCTTCTAATTATGTTTTGTATTTCAATCCTGTCTGTTGTGATATTTCCTTGTTCATTCCGAATTTTAGTGATTTGGGTTTTCTCTCGTCTTCTCTTTGTTAGTGTGGTTAAAGGTTTATCAATTTTGTTTATTTTTTCGAAGAACCAACTATTTATTTTGTCAATTTTTTGTATTGTTTCTTTTGTTTCAATTTCATTGATTTCAGCTCTGAGTTTAACTATTTCCTGTCTTCTACTCCTTTTGGTGCTGTTCTGTTCTTCTTTTTCTAGGGCTTTGAGCTGTAGTGTTAGGTCGTTTATTTGTTGAGTTTTACTTCTTTTATTAAATGCGCTCCATGAAATAAATTTCCCTCTAAGTACTGCTTTCATAGTGTCCCAGAGATTTTGATATGATGTTTCTTTGTTCTCATTTACCTCTAAGAATTTTTTAATTTCCTTCCTAATATCTTCTGTTATCCATTCATCATATAATAGCATATTGTTTAATCTCCAGATGTTGGAATAGTTTCTGTGTTTTACTCTTTCATTTATTTCTAACTTCAATCATTATAATCTGATAGAATACATGGTAGTGTCTCTATCTTCTTGTATTTGCTAACATTAGCTTTGTGGCATAATATATGGTCTATTTTAGAGAAGGATCCATGTGCTGCTGAGAAGAAAGTGTATTCGCTCTTAGTTGGATGGTATATTCTATAAATGTCTGTTAAGTCTAAATTATTGATTGTGTTATTAAGATCTATGGTTTCTTTGTTCAATTTTTGTCTGGAAGATCTGTCCAGTGGTGAGAGAGGCGTGTTAAAATCACCTAGTATTATTGTGTTATGGTCTATTTGGTTTCTGAAATTGAGAAGGATTTGTTTGACATACATGGATGAGCCACTGTTTGGGGCATAGATGTTTATGATTGTTATATCTTGCTGATTTATGCTTCCCTTAAGCAGTATGAAATGACCTTCTTTATCCCTTCTGACTAACTTTGGCTTGAGTCCACATTATCTGAAATGAGGATGGATACTCCAGCTTTTTTGCTGAGTCCATGTGCATGGTATGTTTTTCCCTATCCTTTCACCTTTAGTCTATGGGTATCTTTTTCTATGAGGTGAGTCTCTTGCAGGCAACATATTGTTGGATCTTTCTTTTTAATCCAATCTGCCAGTCTATGTCTTTTGATTGATGAATTCAGGCCATTAACATTCAGGGTTATTATAGAGATATGATTTGGTTTCCCGGTCATTTGGTTCATTTTTAAAATTTTATTTATATATTTGTTTGACACAACTTGTTTCCTCCTTTATTTGACAATTCCTTTAGGATAATTCCTCCCTTTGCTGATTTGCTTCTTTGTTTTTCATCTCTTCCTCATGGAATATTTTGCTGAGAATGTTCTGTAATGCTGGCTTTCTTTTTGTAAATTCTTTTAGCTTTTGTTTATCATGGAAGGATTTTATTTCATCGTCAAATTTGAAGGTAAGTTTTGCTGGGTATAAGATTCTTGGTTGGCATCCATTTTCTTTCAGGGCTTGAAAAATGTTGTTCCAGGCCCTTCTAGCTTTTAGGTTCTGGATTGAAAAATCTGCTGATATCCATATTGGTTTCCCCCTGAATGTAATTTGGTTCTTTTCTCTCACAGCCTTTAAAATTCTGTCTTTATTTTGTATGTTAGGTATTTTCATTATAATGTGCCTTGGTGTGGGTCTGTTGTAATTTTGTGTATTTGGAGTCCTATAAGCCTCTTGAAGTTGATTTTCCATTTCTTTCTTCAGATTTGGGAAATTTTCTGATATTATTTCATTGAATAAATTGTTCATTCCTTTGGCTTGTTTCTCTAGGCCTTCCTCAATCCCAATAATTCTTAAATTTGGCCTTTTCATGATATCCCATAGTTCTTGGAGATTCTGTTCATGATTTCTTACCATCTTCTCTGTTTGTTCAACTTTGTTTTCAAGGTTAAATATTTTGTCTTCAATGTCTGAGGTTCTGTCTTCCAGGTGTTCTATCCTATTGGATATGCTTTCTATGGAGTTCTTAATTTGGTTTATTGTTTCCTTCATGTCAAGGATTTCTGTTTGGTTTTTTTTTCAATATCTCTAACTCTTTATTGAAATGATCTTTTGCTTCCTGTATTTGCTCTTTTAATTGTCGATTGGTGCGATCATTCAATGCTTGCATTTGCTCTTTCATCTCATCATTCAGTGCATGCATTTGCTCTTTCATCTCATCGTTTGCTTCTCTGATCATTTTAATTATGTACATTCTGAACTCCTTTTCTGTCATTTCTTCTGCCATGCTGTCATTGGGTTTTATTGATGTAACATCTAGATTTGTTTGCAGCATTTTCTTTCCTTGTTTTCTCATATTGTTCAGGTATCAGTGGACCGCTGAGATATTGCAGATTTCCTCTATTGACTTACAATGTCCCTGAAGATTTCTATATATATCCCCCCTTAGCCTTCAGTAGGCTGAAGTCTTGGAGGAAGTTGATAATGCGGTGCTCCACAAGGAAGCTGCCTCTCTAGGAGTGGTGGCCTTCAGGTGGGGTATAATCCCTGCTGGTGGCAGAGGTGCCTCCACTTGTTGACCAATGGTCATCCGAAGGGGACCTAGGCTGTGGGCTGAGGCAAGGCCTGTTTGGGCCTGAGTCTCTGGTTTTACCTTCCTTGTGGGGAAACCTCACCCAGCAGGGAAGACTCACCCGGTGGGGAGGTGTCGCTGGTCAGTTCCCTCCTAGAGGTTCCCCTCAATTTACAGCTACCGCCTGGGCTGGGCTGCCTTCCTCTGCAAAGTTCCCAGGGGCCCGGCCCTACCTCCTTGGCCTGGGAGCCTCACCCTTCGCAGATGAATCTTCTTAGGCTGCCCCTCCTCAGAGAATCTGCCCGCAGGCCTGGAACCTTCGCTCCGCCCTAAGCCTGTCTCTGTGTGGCTCTTCCACCAAGAAGCCTCCTAGATCCTGGGACCCTGCTCTGCACCTAATCGCCTGGCTATGCGGCCCCTCCTCTGAGCAGCCACCTGGGGCCCCGTACAATCGCTCTGAGTCCCAGAGACCCGCCACCCGCCTCTTCCTCCAGACAGCCGCCCAGTATTCCGGTGCAGTCACTAGGAGTCCAAGAAACTCACTGCGTGCCTCCTCCTCCCACCAACCACCCGTAGTCCTGGGCAATCAATCACTCCGAGTTGAAGTGACCCTCCCTGTTCCTCCTCCTTCTCCAGATAACCCCCCGGGTGTTCAGGAGCGGTCACTCTGAGTGGCTCTGAATCCACGTGACCCGCTGCACGGGTCCTCTGGGCAACCACCCGGAGCTCTGGTGCGGCCACTCAAGACCAAGCGACCCACCACGCTTCTCCTCCAGGCAGCCTCCCTGTGTTCAGGAGCTGTCACTTTAAGTCCAAACAACTCACCACTCGCCTTCTCCTCTGAGCAGCCGCCTGGAGCGCTAATGCAGTCACTGCGAGTCCACACGACCCACCGCGCTCCTCCTCCTCCTCCTCCTACTCCTCCGGGCAGGCCCCGGTGTTCAGAAGTGGTCTGAGTCCAAACAGCTCGCCACGCAGCCCCTCCTCTGGCAACCGCCTGTAGCTCTGGTGTAGTCACTCTGAATCCAAGCGGCCACGCTCCTCTTCCTCGTCGTCCTCAGGGCAGGCCCTGGTGTTCAGAAGCAGTCGTTCTGAGTCCAAACTGCTCGCCGCGCGGCTTCTCCTCTGGCAACCGCCTGTAGCTCTGGTGCAGTCACTCCGAATCCAAGTGGCCACGTTCCTCCTCCTCCTCCTCAGGGCAGGCCCCGTTGTCCTGAGTCCACACAGCTCTCCTCGCCACTCCTCCCCTGGGCAGCCACCGGAGCCCCAGTGGTTTCTCCAAGTCCCAGCGCTGTGCCGAGCGGCCTCCTTTACGGCGCTCCCAGTTGTCCGTGATCACTGCTCCAGCGGGGGGAGGGGTGTCTCGCCGGCAGCTCTACTTCACAAAGTTCCCTGCGTTCCGGGACCACCATCCCATCCGGGACGCCTTCCCAACGGGTGAGAGTCACCCGGCTGCTTTGAGTTGGTCCCAAGTGTCTCAATATCTCCTCTTTTGAATCCTGAGTCCTGGAGCAACATGAAATGCAGCCACCCTCTAGGCCGCCATCTTGAAACCTCTAAGTTGTCTATTTTCTAATTCACTAATTCTCTCTCCTGCTAGGTCTAAACAGTTTTTTAAGCCTCCCACCTCTCATTTTAAAAAAAATCCTTGAAGTACTATTGTGTTCCATTTCAGATGTGTTTAGCTATTCCTGACAGTCCCATTCCTTGGTAAGATTTTTCAAATTCCTGTTTTATTTCATTAAGTATATAGCATTTATATTTGGTAATTTGCTTCTTCCAGTTCACTTCATGGTAGCATTTTCTTCCTAGGTTTTGTGATATTTTCCTTCTTGAATGTCTCTTGTCTTGGAATTTTATTTGGGGATTACTGGAGGCCAAGCCTGAAGATGAATAAGTACAAAAAAGATTTGTACTTGCTGTTTCTAGTCAAGTCATCTGATTTCACTACCAATTTGGTATCCTTTTATATTGAAATATTCTATTATTAGGGTTAGTTAGTTAGTTGTTTTGTTTTGGCTACATAGATGATATGAATCCAGATAGAAACTTTGTTAGAACGAATTGTGGTTCTGAATTCTTAGGGAAGACTTTTTCTCTGTCCTTCCAACATTGATGTCAAGATAGACAAATGTCCTTGCTGTAGCACCCCTCTTGGGGACAGGATTTATTTATTTATATTTATATTGAATATGTATGCTTTCGCAGTTTCCACTTTTGTGCAAGGATTCTTCTGAAAGGTTCCCTGCTTTGGACAATGCCTAAGCATCATCTCAGAGTTGAGATTCAGGATCTCCGGAGTCTTATAGAAACTCTCAAGATGAAAACTGGCTGTAGAACTTGCTTACCTACCAGGGTTACTGCCTTCATTTATCTTTTTGGGAACTTGAATTTCCCTTCTATTTATGCCAGCTCAGTGATAAATTTAAAGGATTTTAAAACAGTTTTCCCAGTATTTAGTTACTTCATTTGAGTGTATATTATACCTGATAATATTACATACTATATATTACATGTTACATACTGTATATCACATATATTTGTACAATATATTTATTAAATATATGGGGGAACCAGGCACAATAGTGCATGCCTGTAATCCCAGCAATTCAGGAGCCTGAGGCAAGAGTAGTGCAAGTTCAAAGCCAGCCTCAGCAATTTAGCAAGGCCCTGAGTAACTTGGTGAGACTCTGTCTCTAAATAGAAAATGAAAAAAGTCTGGGAATGTGGTTCAGCGGTTAAGCGCTTCTGGGTCAATCCCTGATACCAAAATAAATAAATAAATAGGGGGAGATATTGATTTATTATAAGGAGTTGACTCATGACATTGTGACCGCTGCTGAGTCCAAGATTTGTAGAGCGAGACTAGCAGGTTGGAAGTTTTTATCAAGAGTTGATGTTGTTGATGTTGTCTTAAGTCTAAAGGCAGTTCAGAGACAGAATTATTTCCTCTTTGAAGGACCTCAGTCATTTCTCTTAAGGGCTTCAACTGAGTGGATGGGCTCTACCCATGTAATGGAGAGTAATTTGCTATACTCTAAGACTACTTCAAATGTTAATCTCACTCAAAAAGCTCCTCACAGGAGCTGAAGAAACAACTCGTTTTGGAGATTGCTTGCCTATCATGTGCAAGGGCTGTGGTTAGAATCACCGGCGCCTCAGAGGGGGAAAAAAAAAGTACCCTCATAGCAACATCTAGACTGGTGTTAGACCAAACAACTGGACAATGTGACCTGGTCAAGTTGACACATAAAATCAACCATCAGTATTAATCCACCAAAATGCTGGAAACAGAAGACAGAACTATAAATTTTCACAATAAAATAATAGCACAACCAAGGAATAAAACACTGTCATGCTTTGAGACTTCTTTTTTTTTTTTTCACATAGGGAGTTTATTAAGCAAACAGAGTGTCTTCCTGCAGGGTAAGAGAGAAAATGAGAGGAAAAGAAAGGGAAAGAGAAAGGGCACGTGCTAGAGAGTGGAAAGCGAGGAGGAGAAAGAAAGCAAGTGGGGGGAGAGAAAAGCAAGAGAGAGCTTAGAGACTTCTTTAAGAAGGGGTTCAGCGTGACACTGAGTGTGCTCTTAGAAGGCTGACACACTGTTCTGCTATCAGTCTTGCCCTCACTGTTGGTTCATAGTGCTCACTGTAGGTAAACGGTAGGTCCCCGGGGTGTGTCCTTCCAAACAGAATTACAGGAAAAGGAGGGTAATGTAATGACCTTAAGTTCTAGGCCATAGTGATACAAAGTAACCTGGAAAACTGAACTATTTATTTCAAACTTGTCTTGATCTTTTAAGATTCCAGGTAAGGCCAGGCATGGGCACGTCTCTAATCCCAGCTACTCAGGAGCCTGAGGCAGGAGGGTCCCAAGTACAAGGCCTATATGAGCAATTTAGTGAGGCCCTGTCTCAATATAAAGAATAAAAAAGGGGTGGGGAATGAAGGCTAGTGGTAGAACATTCCTGGGTTCAATCCCTAGTACAAAAAAAAAAAAAAAAAAGGAAGAGGAGAATCTATGTGTAGGCTGGGGGTGTGTAGCCCAGTGGTAGAGTATCAGGTATGAAGCCCTATGTTAGATCGCTAGCATCATACAAGCAAACAAATGAACAAACAAAGGAATAGCTCCCACCTTCCTTTTTTTTTTTTTTTTTTTTTAACAGTGCTGGGCTCAAACCTAGCACCTTGTACTTGCTAGGCAAGTGCTCTACCACCAAGCTACACACCCAGCCCTCCCATGAGCATCTTGAGTTAAAAATATGAAGGGAGGACAGTAGAGACTAACTACCACATGACAGGATGTCAGAATAATGGTCATTCTTACGTTCAAATCTAAAGGTGATTGAAAGATTCCTTTTTTTTTTTTTTAAAGGTTGATCAGTGGGTGTTAAGTTACAGTTAGGAGCAAGAGGTTCTGGTGTGCTAGTGCACAGAAGGATGACTAGATAACAACAGTGTACTGCACATTTCAAAAAGCTGGAAGAAGGATTCTTATATTTTCCCATAAAGAAATAATAAATGTTTGAGAAGATAAATGTAATTAACCCTATTTAAATATTGTACAATATATGCATGTATCAAAAATCACATAGTACTTCATTAATATGTGCATTTGCTATGCTTTTATGCATCTGTTAAATAAATGAATCACTGGGCACGGTGGCGCATACCTGTAATCCCTGCAGCTCAGGAGGCTGAGGCAGGAAGATCGGGAGTTTAAAGCCAGCCTCAGCAAAAGCAAGGTGCTAAGCAACTCAGTGAGACCTGGTCTCTAAAAAAAATACAAAATAGGGCTGGGAATGTGGCTCAGTGGTCAAGTGCCCCTGAGTTCAATCATGAAAAAGTTGATAGAAAAATATTGACAATTTCTTGGATACTGAGAAATAAATAATGACAGAAATGCAAGCATCAAGGCATTTCTTAACCATTACATACAAAATGTTGATATTTTCACTTTTCAGATATGGAAAAACTTTCCAGTTTGATTTGAGGATTTGGGGAATGCCTCTCTGGAAAGAGAATGCTGTAACTTCCCTCTTCTTTCTTGACTTTCCCTCTCTCTCTCTCTGTCTCTCTCTCTCTCTCTCTCCCTTCTCCTTTCTGCAATGAAAAACTGAGCCACGCCTCAGCAGGAGGCATTATTACTTTCAAACGGAACACTGAGAGTCTAAAAACGGAGCTTCACAATATATGCAGAGCCAAGGGGCCGGAAGCAAATATCACCAGTGGTTGTCTGGATAGTGGAATTATCAATTATTTTCTTCTTTATCCTCTTCTGTGCTTTTCAAATTTCCTGCAATAATCATAAAATAATTTTAAAGACCTAGTTATCTTTACATATACAGAGCAAAAACCTAAGACAAATTGAGAATTTTTAAATTTTATTTTATTTACTTTTGTGGTGCTGAGGATCAAACTCATGACCTCATACATGCTCAGCTTGCTCTGCCACCAAGCTACATTTCTAGCTCTAGAATTTTTATTTTAACACAAATGGATTTTCCCTATGCATGGTGTGTAAATTAGGCTTTTATACTTTATAAAACCACATCAAAATAAGCTGTTTCTTTTTTGTTTTCATGCTAGGAAAATTAAAACTCACCATATAGTAACAAATTCAGATATTTTTGTAAGACTGGGGATGTAGCTCAATGGTGGAGCACTTGCCTAGTGGTGATGGGGAACTAGTTAAGATACTTTTGTACATTTTGGAAATGTTTATATTTTAGAATAAGTTCTGCAGAATTCATGAATCTTACATCTACATTTTTGCTAAAACAAAATATCTTTCCAGCTTCTAATTTCAGGTGATATTTTGCTTGTCAGATAGCTAAAAGGCTGCAGTCTCTAACTCTTGTTACATCCTTTGAATCCCCATTGTCTGTAGTTAGAGCTGTTAGAATTCCAAATCAGGAGTCAAGTTCATCTGTAAAAGCTATGATTCTTTGTGCTGAGTAATCATGGAAAGGCCAGAAAGACCAGTTTAAGGGCAGAGAGACTCAAGATAGTGCCTTGGGGCGTAATTACCTATCTAGGAAATGTGTCAATCTGTGAATCTTCAAAATTTCTTGGCAGAGGGTAACTACTAACCAAATCAGAGAGAAATTGGTATCAGTGGAAAGACTTCCTAGGACTTGACTGGTTTTACTGAAAAGAAGGAAGGAAGGAAGGAAGGAAGGAAGGAAGGAAGGAAGGAAGGAAGAGAGAGAGGGAGGGAGGAAGGAAGGAAGGAAAAAGAATACTAAATGGTTAGGTGAAAAAAAATTTTTGCCCAGCATTCCATTGTTTTGTGGAGGGTTATCAGGATGGTGCTCAGTGACCTCTCTAATGCCACAAAGAGCAATGGCATCTGGATTAACAGAGAAATTAACATGTAGAAGAAACTTCAAAGGCCTCTACACACACCCATAGAATTCTTTAATATGTCTATATGCAAAAATTATATGTATATGAAATTAAGCTTTACAAAATATCTCTACATAGACATGTCTTCCTTGTTTGGTGGATGGATGTAAGTAGGGATGCTGGACCACCTGTAGTTTTTTCCCACATTTTATTGGTGCATTATGGTTGTACATAGTGGTGGGACTTGTTACATATACATGCACACCATGTTACAACACAATTTGGCCAATATTGCTTCCCAGTATTTCCCTTTTCCCACCTGTAGTTTTTAGTGTAAAGTTGATCTTTCATCCGACAGAGCAGTTAGAATTTCAGAATATACTACTAAAGATTGATGTGATAAAAAAAGGTGAGATGAGAGGACTAAAACAGCAGTGTGATAATAGTGAGAAAAGAGAGAACAACAAAGGGTAAAGGAGGAAGGAAAGGAAAATATGAAGTGAGTGAAAGGATTAAATTGAGGACATGGGGAAGAATACATCTCCATAGGGCTTTGCTCCCTGTGAACTGTTAAAATAAAGAACCCATCCCATAAACAAGATAAAAACTTTCTGCAGAGAAAATATCCAGCTTTCTTAGTTGTTAAAGTTTCCTCACATCGATAGGAGATCTTCCCCTTGTGGGTGGGTCTGTCTGATGTTGAGAACAAAGAAAAATTGATGTGCAAAGCTGAGGTTGCCATCCATTTTTTTCTGGCCTAGTTTAGTGGTTTCCAACTTTGCTAACACCCAGGATGAGACTCTCATTTCTCTTTGGCCCTCTGTTTTCTATTTCTGTCAAGTGCAGTGAGGGATAGCTGTAGCGTAAATTGATTCTAATCTCTCCAACAAATCCATTACTTTCTCTTCTCCACTTTTTCCTGGCCATTGTACTTTCTCCACAAGAGCAAACAGGAAGACTGATGTGATGGACACTTGCGACTATGCACATGATCAAAACTTGCACTGAGATCTGGAAGAATGCACTTGAATATCTTGTACTTTTCCTTCCCTGTGCTAGTCTGTTCTCCGCCCCCCCCTCCCCTTTGAATTCTGGTGATTGAACCCAGGACTTTGCACATGGTAGGCAAGTGTTCTACCATTGAGCTCTACCCCCCAGCCATTTAGAATTTTATTTTGATGCAGATGCAGATCTTGCTAAATTGACTAGGCTGACCTTGAACTTGTGATTCTCCTGCCTCAGTCTCCTGAGTAACTGGAATTACAGGTGTGGGCCACCTTGCCTGGTCCTTCAAATAATACTTGGTGTCATAGCTCAGGAGAGATGTTTTGCAGTGACTGCTTATTGTCCATTGTTTGTCCATGTGTGATATGATGGAAGGGCTTTATTTGACCTGTCCTGGGCTTTGCTTTCAATGTCCCATTAACAACTTATGTGAGGTAGGGTAGGTGAATCACTCACCTAAACTTTTCTCTGTGTAAGATGGAGGATCCAAGTTTGGCCTCTAGCACACCCCTACCTGCCCCCAGACCATGCTGACTCAATATGTATCCTATCAGTGTGTGTTAAACTTCATGCAAAATGAATGATAGTGTACTCAAATAAGGTGCATTTATGAATTGATAAGTGGGGAAGCCAGGAGAGAGGGGAGGGAGAAGTGAGACCACTTAAAAACTTACCACAGGTCGAAAGCAGAATGGTTAATGAAAATGCCTTTGATATTTTAAAATTAATGGAGTAACTGGAAAAAATAGTAGAAATTCAGAAAAATAATGTTTCAGACTAAATCATTTATGGGAATTCACATCTATGATATTTTATATTTTTTCATATTTATACTGTTAAAAAATCTTATGTTTGCCAAGTCTGAGTTTCCAGATTTTTGTTTTGAAACCTGAAAGTTGTCATTCTCTTTTTCTTCAATTTTGCAATAAGAAAAAGTATTTATCTTAAAAATAATCACTCAAGATTTGTTCATACCAACTGGTAAGAAATTTCTATTTCTTATGATGAGTGGACATAAAGTTCCCAAATACAATAATAATAAAAATAATGATAATTATGAAATGTCCCCTCCTATTTCTTTTTTTTTAATTAAAATCTTTTTACAGACAAACAAAAAAAATAATGATATCAACAACAAAATAAGCAGCAAAAACTACCTCTAATTGACTATTTCTATGTCCCAGGAACAGTGCACGGTTTTAACCTCACCATCACAACTTAATTTTCACCTCTATCCTATAAAATATTTACTGCTTTGGCCCCATTTTCCAGATAAGTAAATGAAGGCCAATTTTAGAGACTAAACCCAGAAGTGCTCATTAAGAAGATGCACCAGGGCTGGGGTTGTGGCTCAGTGGTAGAGCACTTGCCTGGCATGTGTGAGATCCTGGGTTCGATCCTCAGCACCACATATAAATAAATACATTAATTAAATAAAGGTCCTTTGGCAACTTAAAAAAATTAAAAAAAAAAAAAAGAAGATGCACCAACATTCATCCATTCACTTGTTTTACAACATGTGGAATGCCGGCACTTGGGTGCAGAAATGGGAACTGCTCTTATGAAACTTATAGTCTGCTGAGGGATAGAGTCTTCACTCATTTTTGCTTAAATGATGGCAAAAATGGTAACCCAACTAGAGAAAAAATAGTCTTTCTTTCAACAGACTAGTCACATATATTTTTGAAGGTTGGCTCTCAGTAGAATCTTAATTTGGGGGTCTTTTTAAAGCAATTATAATTACAAGAGGTATTTATTTTTAATGTTTCATAACAGCTTTATTGAGATATAATTCATGTACCATAAACTTCATCCTTTAAAAATGTACAAGTCATGTGGTGGTGCACACCTGTAATCGCTGCAACTAGGGAGGCTGAGGAAGGCGGATTGCAAGCTTGAGGCCAGCCTCAACTTAGCAAGGCCCAAAGCAGCTTAGCCAGACCATGTCTCAAAATAAATACAAGAGGTAGGGAATGTGGCTCAGTGGTTAAGTGCACCAGGGTTCACTTAACCCTGTACCTTATCTCCAGTACCAATAAAAAAAAAAAGTGTACAATTCAGTAGTTTTTAGTATATTTGAAGTTGTGCATTAAATCACCCTCAAATTCCAGAACATTTTCATCACCCCAAAACACAAACTCCATACCCTTTAGCAATTACTTCCCATAGGAACTATTACTTTCCTTCTGTTGCTATGGATTTGCCTACTCTGGACATTTCATATAAATATATATATAAATACTATGTTGCCTTCTGTGTTTGGCTCTTTCACTTAGCCTAATGCCTTCAAGTTTCATCCTGCTGTAGTACATGTCAGTACTACAACATTTCTTTTTGTTGCTAATGAAAACATTTCTTTTTACTGCCAAACATTGTACAGATATGCCACATTTTATTTATCTATTCACTTATTGATACAAACTTGAATTGTTTTAACTTTTTGGCTGATATGGACATTCATGTATAAGTTTTTGTATGGATATGTTTTCAATACTCTTGGATATATTTCTGGGTTCTATGATAAATCTATGCTTAACTTTTTGAGAAACTGCCCAACTATTTTCCAAAGTGGCTGCACCATTTTACATTCTCACCACAAAATATGTGAGGTCTAATTTGTCTACACCATTGCCAATATGTGGTGCTGGGGATTGAACCCAGGACTTTCTGCTTATGAGGTAAGCACTCTACCAACTCAGCTATATCCCCAGCCCAGACACCAATGCTTGTGTCCATCTTTCTTATTATAGTCAGCCTAGTGGTTGTAAAGTAGCAGGTCACTGTGGTATTGAGGAGGCATTTATTTTTATGATTTAAAATAATCTTGAAAAGGGGAGCACAAGAGAATCACTTTCAGAGCTTTTACAAACTACTACTACCTGGGCTTCACACCACTTAAAGTGGTGAAAATATTTGCCAGAATGATCTAATGATATTTGAAATGTAATGGAAAACCAATTCATAATGGCTTAAACAACAAGGAAAATTATGATTTCATATAGCAAGAAGGAATTACAGAGTCATTTAATACAGCAGGTCAGTACTATCATCAAAATCCAACTTCCTTCCTTCTGCTGTGCCACCTTAGCAGGCCTTTGTGGTAGTAAGATGGCTACTGAAATTCTGGGAAGCCCATCTGGATGGAAAATGTCCCATGGAAGAGAAACTTTTCCCAGAAGCTTTTGGCGGTCTTTTCTTACATCTCATTGGCTATACTATATGTCACATGCTCACATCTAAACCAATCCCAGGCAAAAGAAATGGGAATTCTATATACATGACTTAGTTGAAATGAGACTATTTTCCTAAATGGGAATTAAGTGGGAATTCTGCTAATGGGAAGGGAAAAGTGAATGTTGGGCCAGTCAACTAACAATGACTCAGCTAGACTAAAGCATCATGACAAGGAAAACTATTCAATTGAGTTTTGAAAATTGCTACTCTTGAATCCCTGACATAACACTAATTTCATATGGTTCAACCAAATAATTTCCAATGCCATTTAAACAGACAGATTGGGTTGGGGATAGGGAGAAAATAATATTGGCCCCAGGTTTTAGTTCAATCACTTAATATAGCTCATGAAGTGTGAATCACTTAAAATGATTGATACAAGTAAATCAGACTCCTGTGAGCAAGAAGAATTTGCATAATATCTGATTTTTTTTTTTTTTTTTATCTCTTGGCTTGGTACATCTCAAATGTTAGGAAATATTTCTACAATTCCAAGGTCCAAAGCATTTGTCCTCTTGCATGCACAAATGAAGTCTGTGAATGTTTTGTTTGTACAGATTTAACACTTTGTTGAATTTTAATTTTGAACAACTAAATCACAGAATGCATTATTCTGTTTTTTGGTTTTGGTTTCGTTTTTTGTTTGTTTGTTTATTTGTTTTGGTACTGGGGATTGAACCCAGGGGCACTCAACCACTGAGCCACATCCCTGGCCCCTTTTTGGTATGCCATTTAGAGACAGGGTCTCACTGAATTACTTAGGGCCTCACTAAGTTGCTGAGGCTGGCTTTGAACTCCAGATCCTCCTGGATCAGCCTCCCGAGTTGCTGGGATTTTAGGTGTGTGCCACCACACTCAGCCTATTATCCTGTTTTTATTAAAAACATTTAAAGATTTCAAAGTGAGAGTTACTATGTATCTTCCATTTTAGGGGTCTTTTTATTCAACCAGCCTTTGAGTAGTCTAAAATACATTGTTTAGTATATGATAGTGACAGGACTCTTTTAAGATTGGGTCATCCTTGAATTGTACAAACTATGCATGGGCATATTGAAAAATAGCAACCATTTTCTTTTTTAATTTTAAGTTTATAGTTTTATTTTTTTAAATAGGCACTCTAGCTGCACAATAAAAATTCAAGAGATATAAAAGTTTTAGTGAGGGATGGGGAGATAGCTCAGTGGGAAGAGTGCTTGCCTTGCAAGCACAAGGCCCTGGGTTCAATCCCCAGCACTGCAAAAAAAAAAAAAAAAAAAAAAAGTTTTAGTGAAGTCTGTCTTTTACAGTTATTCATCATTTCCAAAAACAACTAGTACTAGAAGAAAGTTTTTATTTCAAACCTGTATTTCCCTAAAAATGTCAGTATACTTTACATAGTATTATTCTCCTTATTTTTGTTAGTTGTTATTTACCTAACAGGCTATTTTGGAGACTATTCCAAATGGGTACATAAAGAGCATCCTTGTTTATTTTTTATGGTTTTATAATATTCCAGTCTATGCAGGTACTCTATTTCTTTAACCAGTCTCCCATTGACAGACATTGGGATAGGTTTCAATCTTTCACTATTAAAAACAATGCTGGCTGACATGGTGGCGCACACCTGTGATCTCAGTGGCTTGGAAGGCTGAGGCAGGAGGATCTCGAGTTCAAAGCCAGCCTCAGCAACGGCAAGGCACTAAGTAACTCAGTGAGACTCTTGTCTCTAAATAAAATATGAAATAGGGCTGGGAATGTGGCTCAGTGGTTGAGTGCCCCTGAGTTCAATCCCTAGTACAAAAAAAAAAAAAAAAAAAAAAAGGAACAATATTGCAAAGAATAACTTTTATAACCTATATATAACACACACATATGTATAGTTTTGTACATGCGCACATACACTTGTAGGGAACAATTCTAGAGGAGAACTGCTGCATTAAGGGATGTTTGGTTTTTAATTTTTGTTTTGCTTTTGCCATGCCAGTGAACAAACCCAACGGGCCCCCAAGACAGACAAGGGATCTACCGCTGAGTTACATCCATAGCCCAGAATGTACATACTTGTCATTTAGATAAATAGTGCCAGCTTACCCTCCAGAGACTGTGTAGATATTTAAACTCCCACAGCAGTGCCTGAGAGCACTTCTTTCCCCACAAGTGGCAGTTTTCTAGAAGAGAGAAGTCATCAGGTTGCCCCTCACCTTCAATCTGGGTATGTAGGCAGGACCAAAAAGGATCTTGTTCTCATTTTTTAACAACACAGAAAAAAAGCCATGATATAGTGTTAAGGTAGCAAAAGCATAGATATAAATCTGTGTAAAAATTGGGGGTGTGCAGAAAAATGAATGGATTGGTATAATTGAAACATTGACCACATTAAAGATTTGTGTTTTTCTACAGTTAGCTGAGGTTCTGTTTACAACCAGAAATAATAATGAAGTAGCTGGTGGCGATGTCCTTGGGTTAGGAATCTCAGACCCTGCAAGATATTTCAGAGGAAGCCCCTTAGAGCAAATTCCTTTGAAGGAGGCTCCATGTGGCTCCATTTTAGGTTGAGCTCCTACTCCGCCTTCAGTGTCCACTTCATATTTCCTCAAAGAGCAAGGGGCTGGAGTGGCATCTCAGCTCATCTGCCAAAAGTAAAACTCCAACAGGAATAGATCTATTTTTTCCTTCTTTTTAAAAGTTCCTCTGGTTTGCCGATTTTACATTTTTCGCATTAGAGTTCCATCTTGCTTTCTGGCTTCCTCCTGTGGTTTGCTCTTTACTAGGATCATTAAAAGTATTTCCAGGGACTTGAAGTGTAGCTCAGCAGTAGAGCAGGTGGGAGACGTGCTGGATCTGGGTTGGATCCCCAGAACCAAAAAACAGAACAAAAGAAAAATCAAAACAAAAACCCAAACTGGGTGTGGTGGTGCATGCCTGTAGTCCTAGCTACTCTGTAGATGGAGGAGGGAGGATTCCTTGAGTCAGAGTTAGACACCAGCCTGGACAACACAGGGAGTCCTGATTCAAAAGAAAAAAATTGGAACCCCATAAGACCAGTCTATCCAGGAAAAAAGTCCTGCTCTTTTGCTAATAGTCAGTCTTTGGGTCCCTCAGGCACTTAAAACACAGCCTGGGAAGGGTGGTATATTTGGAACATTTCTCCAGAGAGGTGACTTGGAGGTATCCAAGCCCCTGGCCTGTCTTGCACTCACTCAGCATAAAGGCGGATAGCTGTTGCAGTTGCAATTTTCTCTCTAAACCCAACTCCTTTTGTTGACTTGCAGAGGCTTACATTCCAGAAAAGATAATTTGAAAGTGCTGCTGAATTTAGATGCATTTTGCTAATTTGTTTTTATTATGCAAAGAAATATTGGTATAAAAGGTGTTTCAATTATTTTCTAAGGGAGGGACCTATGTATTCTCTGCAGCCACAAAGCTTTTAAATGGAGTTATTTTTCTCGGTCTATAATCGTCCTCCCTTTTAAGTACCCAGCAGCAAAAGTAAGTTGACTGCTCCCGGCACAATGGGCCTCTTCACTTTTTAGGTTTGGGAGACCTGGGTGACCTACGAAAGTTAATTAGAAGGTTAACAAAGACGAAGACAGAGTCGAATCCATCGCCTCTCCTTCAGCCAAAGATGTCATCCATTAATTAGGGAAATCTTTAAGGTGGCCTTTATAGAATCCATAGAAAATCTGTCGGTGGCGGTCCACAGTTTTGATCAGATTTTCCTCTCCCCCATAATGCTATCCTTAATGGTACGAAAAGCAGAGGGCCCTGGTGGAGAGGGGCGCGGGGAGGGGGTGGGAAGGATGTGTTTCAGCAACAGTACAGTTAACCAGCCGCCGATTGTGACGGCTTTGATTCTCAGGCCGCCCCGCATACTTGCTCCATGATGTAATCCTTATTGAACCTGCGAGCCGAGGAGCGGGAGGAGGCGGGTGAAGCCGCTGCCACCGCCTCGCAGCCACAGGAGGCCCCGGGAGTTAATAGCGCCAGCCCCTGGGGTAGGCTGAGCCCTCGTCTGCAGCGAACCGCCGCTCAGCTGCCGGGAGGGGACCGGTCCCCGCGGGCGCTGGGCTGCGGCGGCTCGGTGTGGGGGCGCCTCGTGGCCGCGGTGTGAGGCCCGGCCCTGGCTCAGTGGCTCTGGGGAGGAGTTC
Organism: Sciurus vulgaris; assembly: GCF_902686455.1. Lineage (NCBI taxonomy): Eukaryota > Metazoa > Chordata > Mammalia > Rodentia > Sciuridae > Sciurus > Sciurus vulgaris. The sequence continues at coordinate 56,545,205 of NC_136467.1, forward strand.
TTCGGGCCCTCCAGGTCTTCCCTGGTTCGGTGTCTCTCCTTACTTCTTGAGTCTGTGACATCCAAACAGCAGTTCAAGAAGGAACAAAGTCTCTGATCAGCGCTTTTCTTATAGGCTGGATATGTGTTGGTTGCATAGACACCACCCCTCTGCCATTCGGTTTCCTGCCTCCTCTCTATACACATTTGAACCCAGAATTTCTGATTTGGACGATAAAAGCTGCAGGGGTTGGATCTGGGCAGTATTTAAAGATAGTGTTAATTCTGAACATGGAATGCCTTTATTTTAAAATGTGGGTTCCTTCCTTTTTTTCTTTTCGTTTTTAACCGTTTAAGCCATTTTGAGGTACATCCATAAGTTCGTGCAACCACCACCGCCATCCATCTCCAGCACTTTTTTGTCTTCCCAAGCAGCGACCTCTGTATGCATTGTGGAACTCAGTTTTGAAACTTGCATGGTTTTTCAAGTTATCAGCAAATTCCACTTACGAAATTTGCATCTTTGAAGGGGTTAGTAGTTTTAGCATAGTTCTCCATGGCCAAAGGTGAAACGATATAACATAGCTCTAGTCTACTAGGTAAAAATTTCCTGTACTTTTAGCCTCACACCAGATTGCTATTGAGCTATTCTGTGTAGAACCTAGATAATAGATAATAGATAATAGATAATAGACTGCCATTTGGATTTGCCTTCTTTCCTTGCTGGCAGAGTGGGTAAGAGTTTATGTCCCTCAGAAAACAGGTAAAGGTCACCTTTAGCTCTCAACAGCACAGAAGAAAGGAAAAGAACTACTAAATGTACAAAGCTGTATCTGGTGACTCCACCCTCACCCAAGTCCTAATCTCTTTTTCTCTAGAATCTGTCTCCCTATCATCCTCCCAGCCCCTACTTCCTTCTCACCCTGCATGAGGCCCAACTCTAAAGATCTGACCTGAGCAGGACACTGGGTGGCAATGACCACAGACCTGCCAGCAGGTCCCCATAGCCAAATCATCCCTCCTTTCCTGGCTATGGGCATAAACGCTGGAGAAAATGAGGGAGAAAATATACTCCCAAGTTCCAAAGAAAAGCAGGAACTGTCCAAAATCAGCTGAATTAATGAGTGCAGTAGTCAACTACATTCATTATAAAGCTTGAGCCATAGCTGTGCTTGTACACTGAGTAAACACTGTAGTTTAAAATAAGAGCCCACCATTTCCATGTCCAAAGAATCTCTATTTCTCCCCCAAAGCTCTATGCCTCTGATTTCACAGTGCTATTGTATGTATTCTTAGCACCTATGTTGTTAAACTGTTTTGTATTCCTTTGCAGTTAAAATTAGAAGGGTATGGAGGCCTTGAGCCAATTGAACCAAGAGACTCTTATTATTATTTATTTTGGGGCTGGGGGCTGAACTCTGGGCCTCACACAAAATACATACAGGCTTTATCACTGAATTACACTCCCAGCCTAGGAACAGACTGTTAGCAGTTGGTGGGGGCTCTGGTGCTGAGTCACACAAAGAGCTGCTGTGTGGCTTCCTTGCCCCACTGACTTTACTAGCTGAGATTCCCATGTCTGCTCCCCGCTTCCCACTCCCCACCATGGCACAAGCAGAATCACCTGAGAGGCTTTTAAAACTCCCAGGATCTGTGTTGCATCTCAGACCAATTACATAAGAGTTTCTAGGGGTGGGATTAGGGTGTGGCATATTTTTTTAAGTTCCCCAGGAGATTCCCCAGAAATTCTGAGTGATTTGTGGGATGGAGAACTCAGGTTAATTTTTTTTTTTTTTTTTTTTTTTGAACTGGGGGTCAAACCCAGGGCTTTGTGAATGCAGGGTAGATGCTTTGCCACAGAACTACCAGCCCGGCAGGTTAATTTTATATATCAACCTGACTAGGCTATCGGATGCCCAAATATTTGGTGGTGTGTATATGATGATGTTTCTGTATGAGATTAATATTAAAATTGGTAATTGAGTAAAGAAGGTTGCCCTCCCTCATGTGGGTAGGCTGTATCTAATCAGTTAAGGGCCTGAAAATAACAAAAAGGTACAGACCATCCCAAGAATAAGAGGTAACTCCTGCCTGACTACCTTTGTCCTGGGACACTGGTGTTGTTCTATCTTTGCATTCAAACGAAAACTTCAGATATTCTTGGGTGGGTCTGCAGCCCACTAGCCTTCAAACTGGGACTCTACCATCATCTCTACTGGGTTCAGCAGATCTTGGCCACTGAAGATATTGGCACTTGTCATTCTCCATAATTTTTGTGAGTCAAGTCCATGTAATTTCTGTGTGTGTGTGCACACACATCAGACACACGTGACTGTCCCTCCAACCAGCAGGACCATCACTCCCACCACAAGTCCAGAGGAGGCAAAGTTCTGTACTCTTCAGTTTTGGGGCCTTTGAAGACAGCCATAGGGTGGGGTCTTCTCAGGGAGGGAGAAGTGGAGTATACCTTCTAAGCAGAAGGATCATTCTCGAGCTTTAAGAGTGAATAGAATTTGCTTCCTTAGATTTTGGACTTGCTTGGCTCCTGTCGCACTTTCTTTCCTTTTTGTCTCTTGAGGACCAGAAATGTTATCCTATGGCTATCCTACCAATGCACTTTGGAATCACATGATTTTGTCTGATTTCACAGGTTGACAGCTAGAGAGAAATTTTGCCTAAGAATGAATAGTGCCTCTGGATGAGTTTCACCCATATCTGATTCAGATGCTATTTAGAAGAGACTTGGGATTTTAAACTTTAGAGTAATACCAGGATGAGTTAAGACTTTTGGTGCTGTTGGGATGAGATACATGTATTTGTAAGAAGAACATGATTTTTTTTTTTCGTGGTGCTGGGGATTGAACCCAGGGCCTTGTGCATGCAAGGCAAACCCTCTACCAACGAGCTACATCCCCAGCCGAAGGACATGAATTTTGAAGAACCTGAAGGAGAATGTTAGAGAGTACATGTGTGTGACTCCTGAAAATTCATACTGAAACCCAAACCCCATTATGATTGAATTTGGAGATAGGACCTATAAAAAGGTGATAAAGGTTAAATAAAAATCTAAGGAGGGTCTAATAAGACTGGTGCCCTTATAATAAGAGGAAGAAACCAGACATGGCAGAGCATACCTGTGATCCCAGCTACTTTGGAAGTTGAGGCAGGAGGGTCACAAGTTTGAAGGCAACCTGGACAATTTAGCAATACCCTGTCTCAAAGAAAATAAAATAAAAAGGGCTGGGGATGTAGCTCAGTGGTAGAATGCTTTCCTAGATGCGTGGGCCCTGGGTTCAATCCCCAGTATCAGGGGAACAAATATGAAGATGAGTAAAAGATAACAATAATTTTCTCTCTCTGCTATTTGAAGTCACAGAGAGAAGCAGCCACCCACAAGCCAGGGGGAGAGCCTTCAGCAGAAACTGGATCAGCTGGCACTTTGATTCCATACATCTTAGTCGTCAGGACTATGAAAACTTTCTGTTGCTTGAGCTGCCTAGGCTATGTATTTGTTATGGCAGCCCTTGTAGACTAATACAAGAACCATGTAAATGAGGTGCCAATCATCGCTCCTCTCAGATACCCTTCTGAGTGGCCCTCTGGATCACATTCTCCTGCACTCTAAGCTTATTGGCCAGGGTTGAGAACCTGAGCCAGGAGACTCCCTGCATGGCCCCTGAGGCATTTTGCCCCAGAAAATTCCACCAGTTAGACCTTCCTTTAGGGTAATAAGATCCTCTTCTGAATTGTATCTCATGTGGAGATGTATTAACTTGGTTGGATAACTGGAATACCTGCCTGAAATGCTAATTCTAATAGTAATTTGGATGCCTGAGGCAATTTCCCAAAAGGATTGGCCTAGTAGCTGTTCGGACCTTGCAGGAGCAAAGGTGAGGAGGACAGCTGAGAAGCTGGCCAGGGAGGGCAATGGGGAGACTGGGAGTCCAAGGCTCCTGTGACTACATGGCCCTTTTCCTCAGGACTGGAGATCATACGAAGCTTCTACCCATTCTCTTGCAAATCATCATGAGGGTGGTTTTTGTCATAGCTGTCCTCATCAAAGCACATTTGATCTTAAAGATAAAACACCTATTCAAACTTACCTGTGCTTGTGGGTGGAGCGGTGGGCTTCTCAGGAAGCTTCAGTTAATGCCTCCCTTATCTCTCAGGCCCTGTGTCTTCTTGTGTTAGCTTACCTGGGCAGGCCTGCTCACTCCCTCTGTGCACATAGCTCTCAGCCACAGCTTGGTGGGGATGGACCTGGCAGAAGGTTTAAGTTATCAAATATCCACTGAGAAAAAGTCATGCCGAAAAATTATATTTGCATTATTAGAAATAGCCAAAAAGATATTTTTTTCTATATTAAATTCGAAATAATCAGGTTCAAATTTGGATTAACGGGTACATGGGGGAGTGAAGTAGTCTGACATAATATTTTCTGATAAAATTTCCATGCTAATCAGAAAATTTTTTTTTTTTTTTTTTTTTAAGAAACCTGCACAGAAAGTGCTTTTAGAATGTTCTCTTTCCTTTTTGAAATATTGAATATTTGCACTCTCCCGGTGACATGTGAATTATGAGTTTAAACAGAAGTTCCATGGAAGAGATCACAGGGAGAAATACAGAACTGGGTTTAGGTTCACAGATCCCCTTAGCCCCACTGGGTTGTCCCAGGAGACACCACAATGAACCCCTCTGAGCCCTACTTTCCTAATATGAGAAGAGGAAATGGAGGTGGTTATATTTGTCTTTTGAGCTCAGGGATAATGAGGTTAATTAGTAAACTGAAAGTTTAAGTTATTATTTCAGTCCTTGGCATCTAGGGCGTGCCCTATTGATGTTTGTTGAGTGACTTCTACAGGGTTAATGATCTCAGGTACAAGGTATGGGTAACAAATCTCAGATCATTATTTTGAAAAGTTGAGGCTCATTTTTTGGATACTAAATTCCTCATATGAACTAATTCCGTTAGCTTCTTTTACAAAGTGAGACATAAAAACATAAGATAAATCGAGGGTTCAGTTTACTGAGTTCATGTTTAACTGAGCTGCTAGTATATAAGGAAATAATGAATAATGTATGATTAAAAAAACTTATTCAACAAATATTGCCAAAGGACACCAAGAATATATTGTTGAATAGAGACAAACATAGTCACTGCCCTCATAGAGCTGACAATCTGGCTCTATCACATTAAAAAGGCAAAAACAAGCTAGGCATAGTCCCAGCTACTTGGGAGGCTGAGGTGAGAGAATTACTTTGGCCCAGGAGCTCAAGACCAGCCTGTCATTTGTTTGTTTGTTTGTTTGTTTGAGACAGGGTCTTGCTATGTTGCCCAGGCTGGTCTGGATTTAAGTGATCATCCCATCTCAGCGTCCCAAATAGTTGAGTGGCTGAGTAGCTAAAACTGCAGTTGTGCACTGCCATGCCCAGCTACAAATGTCATTTTTGACTAAGGTCTGGCAAGTGAGGGGAACAGGACAAACACCAGCGTCCAGCAGTGCCTAAAGAGGGCCAGTGCCATATGCAGATTCCACGTGTAGATTTTTGGATCCTTCCCCGGGGCTGAGGGTGTAGAAGTTTTGTCCCCCTCTGACCCCCTTCCTCCCACCTAGGCTGGAGGACATCCTAAATGACTCTATTGTAACAGTATCCATATGTCATGCATGTCTTGGCTTAACTTCAATCTGACATAACTAACAATTTTTGAGAGCCTAGAAAGGGTCAGGCACCATGCTGGGCATATTCCATGTTTTGTCTTTAATTATCAAAACAACCTTGTGAGGCACATGCTATTATCATCCTCAGTCTGCATTTGAGGAAATTGTGGTTTGTAGAGGACATGGCCAAGGTCAAGACTGGTGGTTATAGGAGAACTAAACCCAGCTCTGTTGGAGAGCCTTCCCCCCTCCTGAGAAGCCTGCTGCCCCTTTATCCTTCCTTCCTTTCTTCTGTCAGCCCTTCCCCCTATCTCCCTCCTCTCTTTCTTCCTATCTTCTTTCTTTTCTAGTGGGGATCAAACCCAGGGCCTTGCACATACTTGGCAGATCCTCTAGCACTGAGAAAATTCCCCAACCATTTTTTAAAAAATATTTTGATACAGGGTCTTGTTAAGATTGTCAAGTTGGCCCCAAACTTGAGACCCTTGTACTGACTCAATCCTCCTAAGTAGCTTTACCACTGAGCTGCACTCCCCAGCCTATTTATTTATATTTTGCTACAGGATCTTGCTTAGAATGAACATTTCCCATAGATCTAAGTTTTCTCAATGAGTTGACAGCACTCCTTAAGAGGAGAAATTGAAGAAACTAAGAAGCATTTTCTTTACCACCTCAGGCAACTGACAGAAAAATTAAAAATTAGTTTTAAAAAACTGAGATTTTAGGAGCTGGGATTGTAGCTCAGTGATAGAGTGCTTGCTTAGCATGTGCAATGCACTGGGTTCGATTCTCAGCACCACATGTAAATAAGTAAAATAAAGGGCCATTGACAACTAAAAGAGAAAAATATTAAAAAATTAATTTTAAAAACTTCCAAAAATTGAGATTTTAGCCAGGTGTGGTGGTGCACACCTGTAATCCTAGTGTCTCAGGAGGCTGAGGCAGGAGGATTGTGAGTTCAAAGCTAGCCTCGACAAAAGTGAGGCCCTAAGCAACTCAGTGAGATCTGGTCTCTAAATAAAATACAAAATAGGGCTGGGAAGGTGGTTCAGTGGTTGAATGCCTCTGAGTTCAATCCCTGGTAACCCACCACCCACCAAATTGAGATTTTAAATCTTCATTCCCACTGACGGGCTATTTGGATACTGGGCAGTGGTATCCAGACACCAACTGCAGTGGTTGGTGTGAAGGCCTGGCAGAAGAAGGAGTCTGGAGGAAAGTCTTAGGGCAGCAAGGCATCCAGCTGGTCTACCTCAGTCTACCAATGTCTCAGCCCAGAGCCCTCTCCTTTTCACATCACAGAGACACTCAAAGACTGGTCTTCTAGGATACAACGAGTCTATGGCTATGAAACAAGAGTGCTTGACAACTGCTAATTTAAATGACTTAACTGTACAAAATATAACTACTAAGGTTCTACTTCCCCCTGTCTTTGCTATACTTCAGGAAAAAAGTTTCCATGGCAATTGGTTTGTATAAGCAAAAACCAAAATTAAATTAAGAGGTCACATGCCAGTAGCAAAGACAAAATCAGGAAATCATTTTCTAATCAGAAACTGCAAAGAAATTGGGGCTTGAACATAATAGCAAAATTAGGGTTTGGATGGTGGCATTCTTTCAACCAACTTTTCACAAATATTTCCTGGAACTGGCCCAAGGAATGTATCCTAATTTAGCCTATTCTTCTTCAGATGTAATTGAATTCACTTGTTTAGGATGCTGCCTTTCCACCTTTCACCCTGGTGGCAAGGTCAGCAATGCTCAGCTCTCACTCGGCACACTGTGCAGTCTCTAGTCCATGCTGGGACCCTCTTCTCCACGGATCCCCCAGAGATCTCCAAGATTCTAGTCTTTTCTTCCACAACGACTGTCTTCCCCTTCCTGACAGATCCCTCCAGGCCCTGTGCTTCCTCAAGGCTGCCCATGGACTTGCTCCTTCAAGGCTCTGCTGCAGCAGCCAACCACCAGAGTTATCTTCTTATGACAATGAGTGATGCCATTGGTCTTCTGAGTAATAAATACTGTCTGGAAGGAATGTGTTGAGAGGAAATATGAGAGAAGTTCTAGCATCCCTGATGCTAAATCACTTAGGATCGCACTAGAGATACTGAGCAGGAACAAACCTTCTGGCTGAAGGATTCCAGAACTGTAAGAAAGAAGATAGCTTTTGTAGTTTGGGGCTGGGGAAAGGATTTAGCAGTACACACATCAAGTGGGAGTGAAAGGTCTCTAAGGATGCATTTGTTCCCATGTTAGCTTCCAGGATAGCATCTACTTAGCCCGAGGACCCAAAAACCATCTCCACAGGGGGGCCAGGGCGTGTCCTGCCAAACAATTCCCTGTTCCTAGTGGTTGAAAGTGTTCAGACAATCTCAGTCTCTCCCTCTACCTCTCTTTTGTTCCCTCCCTCTTTCCTCTCTCCTCCCAGTGCTGGGGAAGGAACCCAGACCTTCTCACATGCTAGGCAAGCCCTTTACTGTCTTCTTTTTCTTTGACTGAAGGTGTAGAGGTAGTTCTTAGGAGGAATTTTATTTGAATGTAGAAACTTAAAAAGACTTCCTTTCCTCTTTGGGGACTCTCTTTTCCAACCACGTCTGTCAGAGGCTAATGTTTGCAACTTGAACGTGCACACGTGTGTGCACACGCACCCCATTTACCCCTTCCTCCCCAGCAGCATCCCAGCAGGCAGGCAGTCTTTAGTCTCATATTCACATTTCATTTCATCCCCGAGGGGGCCTCCAGGACAAGAGTCCCACAGTCACTGGGCAGTAAAGTTTGGTGAGTGGCCAGGGGCTGGTGGGTCCATCTGTCTTACCATGAGTGGTTCTTTAGCCTGGTTCTCAGCAGGAATTGCAGTCTGCGTGATTCCTGCCATGGCTTCCCAGAATCTAGTTGTCCCGTCTCCAAGTGCAGTCTTCTACGTGCAGCAAGGGAATGTGGGTGTTTTTGAAACTGGCTTCTTAGAGCAGGAATACAGGCAGCCAAGTGTGAAGGGTGTCAGCAGCAGTGGCCAGTCCTGGGGGAAGATGTGGGACCAGCCGGGCTCTGTGCCAACTGCAAAAGAGGGGAAGCCTGCCATGAAGGAAGTGGGGTGGGTTCTCCAAGGAGAACTAGCTTGCTCCTGACCCAGCTTTTGCCATTTTACAGTGGTGCAAGACCTGTCTTGCTCTGGCCCTAGGGCATGCACTACTTTTCATTCATTAATGTATACTTCAAAATCAAGTCATTCTCATACAAATGGTTTTAGACCTCCCAATCAATTGCTACAGTTAAGCAGCAGCATCCCTATTTCATTGATGAAGAAACTAAAGCTTCAGTGTGATCAAGTAATGTGTTCCCCAAGGTGAAGTTACTAGTTAGGGCAAGGACAAGCGGTGCTAGGCCTTCTGATTTTAAGTTTTTTTCACTTGGACCCCTTTCAATGGATAAGTGGTACTGAATTCCTAGCATAGAACTAGCATCTATCAGGGACTATTGAGAATTCAAAGACACAGTGACTTGGTTCCTGATATCCTGGCACTTACAACTTGGTTCATCACAGGTGAGAGATAAGGAAGGGCTGAGTGGTATACATTTTAATAAGATCTTAGTCTGGTTTAGTAAATATTTCTTAAACATTATGTGCAGTCACTGAGAATTGGAGCAGAGGGACACAAAGATGAAAAGGATGTATGTAGTCTCTGTTCTCCAGAAGTTCAGTCCAGCAAGGAACCTCATGGCTCAGAACCATTCAGTGGTTTCCTGTTGCTCCCAGGGTACAATCCAAAGTCCTTGTGAGGTTGCTTGGGAGCTGACCTTTGCCCTCTCCCAGTCCCCCTGCTCCAGCACACTGGGCCTCCTTCAGCTTCTCTATCTGGGTATACCTTATTCCTTCCCTCGGGTTCTTCTGCCCTGGGATAACTTCACAAATGCATTATTTGAACAAGGTCTTGAAGAATAAATAGGTTTCCAGGCAGAAAGTGATGGGGAGGGAGGAAGAATTTGACGTAGAGGTGCTGAGGAGGAGCAGCTGGGGGAAGTTTCATAGAAAAGGCAAAACATTCTTTGTGCAAAACCAACTTACAAGGTGATGAGCAGAGCTGGTCTGGCAAGGGTGGAAGTGGGTCCAGGGTGGCAGGATGGATGGAAGCACAGGGTGGAAGGAGAAGCACCTCAGCAAAGTCCCAGAGCTGGGATTACCTGAGGACAGTCAGGGACAGAAATGCTGCCCTAGAAGCAGGTTGGGAGACAGTGCTCTGTGGGCTGGCATGGCCTGCCCGGCTTGCCTAGTAGGAGACCCAAACTCCAGCTGCAGCTCAGCAACTTGCTTTGGTGACCTTGCTCCAGCCACTTCTCTTCCTCTGGGCCTCAGAATTTATAAGGAAGATGGAGTAAATAACCTCTTTCTCTTTCCTCTCCAGGTGAAATATGCACCTTAAAGTTCAGGCGATGGCAGTGAGTTGCAGAAGCCAGGAAGGATGCAAGGCATTGGAGGAGAGAACCACTCCCAGGAGGAGGGAGGGAGAGAGCCCAGCAGAGCACTGGTTTCAGAGGCCTCTGCAGCATCCTGGGCCCTGGGCAGAAAGTGGGGAGGCGGGAAGTAAGGGGCTAAGGGTCCTGCCACTGGATGGGTGGATGAGGGTGGCTGCAGTCTGTGATTATCCCTGTCCCACCAGGAACAGCTCAAACCCCATGGAATATTCCTAGATAACCTGACTTTTCCTCCCTCCTACCCTGATCTTAGTGTGGGAAGAACCAGGCCCACCACCAGGGGAGAGAGCTGCTGTGGCCCAAAAAACCGAGGGAGATATTGGACATATTCAAAGAGTAAGTGGGGAGGGTAAAGAGCTGAAGGGGCTCTTTGGACAGTCCATGTGACAGAACAAGCCCCTCACCCAGATTTTTTCTCTACTGACCCCTTTCTGCCCCATGGATGTCACTTGGGTTTTTTTTTTTTTTTTTTTCCTCTCCTTTTTTTTCTTGTTCTTTTTCTTTTTGGAGATTTCAGGGAGGGGGAGCAAGGCGAGGGAGGTGGGAAGAGACTTTTTTTTTTTCACATGAGCCTTCAGAATTACAGTTCACAAACTATTCAGTAAACTGACCGGCCTCAACCTCCCCTTCAACGGCCTAATCTAAGGGGTGGATCTATGTGTTTTGTTGCTTGTCAGAAACAATCGCTGCGCGGCCCATTACATTTACAGCACGTCGCCCTTTAATTGGTGTAACACGCTGAGGCCTGAAAGGAGGAGAGGCCCACAAAGGCGCCGTGAATGAGCCTTGACTCACACAAAAACACTCTGCAGAAGTTCAGAGCTGGCCACTAACAAGGAGGTAGGGAGTTAGTTTGAAAAGGGGGTGAAGTTCAGAAATGTGTCACCTTGAGGAGCGTCCCATCAAAGCAATGGTCGCATTGACAAGCTGCAAAGAAAAAAAGTTAGACCTTCAGCACTATGGACCTGTCTGCTGGATTTATTCTTAAACTTGAGGGGGGGGGGGGCAAGGAGAAGGGAGTCTTTTTCTCTCCTCACCCGCCCTAGGTTCTCTGCTCCCCTTTATTTCAGAAAGCCTTAAAAAAAAAAAAAAAAAAAAAAAAAAGTCGAAATGAAAAAACATACCTTCCACTCCCCACCCCTGCTAAGACACACTGGTAAAAAAATAAATGTATCAAAAGTCAAACTGAATGAGGCTGTCTTAGGCTGTGAAGGCTGAGTTCGGCCTCGGTGCGAAGGGCGGTTTTTCAGTGCCCTCTTGGTCTCTCCTGCCCTCTTGGTCTCTCCCGCCCTCTGCATCTTTCAGCATGAGTGCTGAGGTCCTGGGCCGCTGGAGCTGAGGCCTAGGCCAGGGCGCAGTGCGTGCCTGGAGAACGCGCTGAGAAGGTGCACACCAGCGTTGAGGATGACGATAGCAGAGTGGACTGGCGCGGGTCACTGGGAAGCAATTGGGTAAGTTGAGTTCTGAATGCGGATGTCTTGTGTACTTGCCCAAGGAGGACCCAGTTTACCCTCCTTTCGCCTGTAATCCACACCAGCTAAGCGGGTTTCCAAACTTAGGTCCCGGGCAGAAAATTAAATATCCCTAAAAGAAGTGTGCAAGGCCAGGGGTGAAGAGCACCAGATGGCACCTTTAATTACCCCTCCCTCCACCAGGATGGGCTTAGCTCCTCCTGCGCATCTTCCTTGCTCCAGATGCCCAGAATTCAACCAGTGGTGGTGGCGCTGGACTCAGCCTCCCTTGGTACCCTCTGGTGCACCCTGCTCCTGGCCTTCCTGTCTTGGGGGGGGGGGGGCGTCACCGCACCACGCCTGCGCCAGAGTGGACACCTCTGTGTCCACTTCCCCTGCGCGCGCCGGAGCGCCCCAGTCACCCTCTCGGCTCGCCCCCTCCCGGCCTTTGTCTTGCGACTGGACCCCCGCCCCTCGCGCTGCTCCTGTGAACCGGCTGCCCCGTGCGAAGGCGGGGGCACTTTTCAATGCAGCGCCGCAGCTCCCTCCAGATTTGTAATCCGCCAAAAAGCCGCTGATTGCTGCAATCGTTACTTTTCATTAAAAAAACTTAGAAGCAATTTGGGAGAACCCTTCTCAATGAATACATTTACCCCCGAACGGTCTTTATTCTCCGCCTCCACTTGATGAGTTTCTCTGGCACGAATCCGTTCTTACAGGCACAGAATGGGCAATCCCTTGATCCCCGTCAATTGTCATCCCGAGTCGGGGCCACTTTGACCGCCAATAGTGGGGAAGTCAGAGCTAATCCTCAGAAGGAATCACGGGAAAAGAAAAGCAACAATAACCAAGTCAAGCGTAAAAAATGAAAGAGAAATCTCTATTATCACTCACTACATTTCCCAGCTATGTACTGAAAAAATCAGCTCGCTTGTCATTCGAGTCAGACACCCGCACAAGAATATGGGGTCGTGGTGGGTTGGTAGACTCACACGACGTAAGGAGCGATATTTGAGAGCGAAAGGCCTCTCTTCTGCCTCTGCCAAATCCCCCTCACATCCGCCATAACCATTAAATACAGACTGACTTTATTCTGTATGGGGAGGCCCAGGGGTGGGTGGTGAGGGAGACCCCAGCTGTGCAAGGATACAAAAAAAAAAAAAAAAAAAAAAAAAAAAATCCCTGGAGAGCGGGCTGGGGGCGGGGTATAGACGCTGAGGAAATGCGCCCCTCTCCCGGCACCTCCCATTCGGGGCCCGCAGGCGGCTCGGCCTGGCCTTTCGCTGTCCAACCACCGCGCAGGCATCCGCTAGGCGCTCTGCCCACGACCCCCGCACTCCGCGCGCGCGCGGCCTCGGCGGCTGTCTCCGCGCAGGCTCAGGTGCGCCGTGCACGAGGCGCGTGGTGGGCTCAGCCCCGGGTCTGACAGGGAACCGTGGCCCTGGCACTGTGGCTAGAGTGCGGACTGAGAAGTCCGCGGAGAGGCGGGAGCAGACACACAGTCTTGCAAGTGTGCAAACACTGCCACTTTCCACGCTGACACCTACAATTATCTGACACGGGCCTTGAGTCCTTTCTGTCGCAGCAGAGTAAGGGGCAAAGTTAGTTCTCAAGAGGCGGATGTCAAGCAGGCCGCCGCGTCTCCAGGAGGAGTCGCCCCAGGAGGAGTCGCCCCAGGAGGAGTCGCCCCAGCAGCGCGCTCCTTTTCCCTCTCTCTGAAGAATCTTCGAGGTCAGGGACGGCTCCAGTACCAGTAGACTAGGGGTCCACGGCCATAGTCTCACCTCCGCGGACTTGGGAGGGCCCCGGAGAATCCGAAGCCCAAAGTGCCTCAGGCGTAGAAAGCACCCGAGTCGCCTTGGGCTTCCTGCTCGTGCCGCGGCCTTTCCGCATTCACTTCTCTCGTTATGTTAAAAAACTGGTCGTCGGGCGCCCTTGTGGCTACTTTCATTTTCCCTGGGTGGGTAGCGGGAACTTCCCGCGACCGAAAGGTGAGGCTGCTTTTCCTGGTTGCTCACAGACGGTAGGAAAAGGCCGCGTGGTGCACCAAGGTGTTTCCTTTCTCCCCTTGCCCACCCCAGGGGTGCAGCTGCAGCCGGAGGCTCTGACTCCCGCTTCCCGCTGGGTCTCTTAAGGCGCCGCAGGGCGTCAGGAGGCAGTGCAGGGGTCCTGTCTTACTCCTGAGTGTCCACACCGGTGAAACTCGCTGTGCTTCTCTCCTTGAAGAATTCCTCCGGTTTGTCACCTCCTTCCTTCGCGCCACACTCACATCGCACATCACATACACGATATCACACACATATATATACGTATATATATATATATATACGTATATATATTACATACACTACGTTCCATTTACACACTTGTGTACACGCATGCAGAAAAACACGTTCACGCAATAACAAACTTACAGAACACATCACACTTTTAAAAGAGCTGAACTTACCCCTCAACATACCTGCACACACAAGCACGAACTGCACGTGCACACTCCCGCGCTCTAGTAGTGTACAAGCACGCCCCTTGGGCGCCCACGAACCGACTTTGTCCGGAATGGCAGGCCAGGCAGAGAAGACAGAAGGAGCCACCCAGGTGGGGAGATCATGGGCTTGGCCTTGGGCCTGGTTTGGGGATCCTCCTCGGGGACCAGGGCCTGGAGCGTCTTGTGGGGCCGGTGCTACTCACTGCCACTGGCGCTGCAGAGTTGGGCCTGTCCAGGGGCCTCACCGACTAGACTAGAGTCCTCAGCAAGGACCCGCTCATCGAGGGACCGGACACTCACCCATGTGCCTGCGAAGGAGTTGAGAAGGACTCCCTACCAGGGCTGCGAGTGTGGGTAGGATGGGCAGGGAAGGAGGAGATCCAGTGAACCCCATCCCTGCTCAGGTTGGGCAGCCTGGGCATGGGAGTAGAGGGCGGGGGTGATAATCACGATTTACAAAGCCATTGAGAGTTTTCAGTCCTGCCCCAGATTTACATAAACGGAATCTACGCCTGGTCCGCGGTCTGGAAAGGGTGCTTGCAGAGAGGGCGACACTCTGCAATCCTAATTAGTGATTTTTGTCCCCTTGTTACTGGGCTCAGCATCTCATGCAAATGAACTCTTCATTTCAGCCACATTACCCCAGCTCCAGAATTAACTGACTCTTATCTTTAATGATATGCTGCTGAAGTTCTCCGAGCCCGGCTAGCTTTTTATCTTGATTACTCTAATCAATAAGAAATGATAGAGTAGAATTATAAACTCTATTGGCTTTTAAATGTTGCCGACAAGCCCTCTAGATGCCATTCCTGTTCATTGTTATTTATTAAAATGATCCTCAGCCTAACAGCGGATGCAAATAGAGAGACGAACAAGAATTAGCCTTGGGACTCTTCCCAGTCAGTCCCTGACACCACCGCCCCCGCTCCACGCCCCGTCCCCGCGAAGATTCCTCGCAGTTTGGGCTTGAGAAGGTGAACCCCCCTTCCCACACACACATACATTTTAAAAGCTTTTGAAAGAAAATTGCTCTTTTGAAGTCATCAGAGAAAAAGAAAAACAAATGAAGACCCCCACCCCATCCAGATAGACTGCCTTAACGGTAGAAGATCTGAAAAAAAGACCCTTGGAGACATCAAGCCTCATGCTCTGGGAATAAAAATCTGTAGAACACAGGCGTGCGCACGCGCGCGGGAAAACACACGCACATACTCCCTCCATCTAATCGACTCCCCACCCCCGCATGGACTTTCTGCATAGCACTATTTCTAGACTTTTGGGTATGTGTAATTTCAGGGACACCTCGAGAATGCAATTTTCCTACTCACTTCTGCGAGAAAAATGGGGCTTGAGTTCCTTCACTTCTGCAGAGAGCACCTTCTACTGTAGTTGATCAGAGGGTGGTGGTCGGCCAAGGCGTCAAAACACTTCGAACGCGAAGTTTTTGGGATTCCTAGCTGTCCAGCACCAGATGCTCGGAGACCCGAGCCCATCCTTCCTGCCTCAGGCAGTTCATCACCCACACCCGCCTAAGATCCTGAACCCCATGACCCTCCCCGTCTTTTTAGTCTCACAGGCCAAAATTGAGCGGCACTGTTTCCCAAGAAGTCAAAAAATAAAGAGAGTGAGGAGTACTTTTTATTTCCTTTGGCTTACTGAGAGTGAAAAGCGTGTTGTGAAATAAGTCCCCAGAGGATAGGAAATAGTCCTCCCCATCCCTCCGCCAGCTGATTAACCTCTCCTCCCTCAGCTATGAGTTTGGTTTCAGGTAGGGTGGCAGCTTTCAGGACGTTCCATGAGATCCAGGGTCTGCGAAGAACACCCGGCCGTCAACACACATCAGAATCATGAACGAACCCGGCCGTCAACACACATCAGAATCATGAACGAATTGCACTGGTTTTCGTTAGAGCCCATAAACATCCATTAAGAGTCTACTGTGCACGAGGCACAGTGTCAGGAGCTCAGGCCAGGCTCGGGAACCACTTCCTTTGCTCCTTGACCTTCGGCCCCTTGGGCGCTTTGGGTGGGTTCTGGAGATCCCTGGCAAGTCCCGAAAGCACGCGAGCGGGAGGCGCGCACGCACCACTACACCCGCGCCCCAACTCGGCCTGCCCTTGGGCTGCAACCCAGCAGGGCGCACCATGACTGTCTAGACGCGTTTATGCCCAGCCCTACTAGCCCGCCGCTTGGTTCCCCAGCGCCAAGCAGCGCTCCAGCCTCTTAGCCATGAATTCCCTTATCTTTCCTGCTCACCTCCACCTCCTCCCCCGCCCCCGGCACAGCCCAGAGAGCGCGTTGGCTCTCTGGCCTCGCCCGGCGGAGAAGCTGCGCGCTGGGTTTCCCAAAGGCCGGCGGTCGCTGAGCCCGGACTCAGCAACCAGCAATCTGCCGAGGCACCAGCTAGGGGCTGAGAACTGGGAGCGGAAGGGACCGAAACCCAAACTCAAGTCCTCGCCAAGGCCGCGGTTGAACCGCGGAAGGAAGAGTTGGAAATCGCCGGCAAGCTAAGCCTTTTTTTTTTTTTTTTTTTTTTAATGACACATGGGGGAAGGGCTGAATGTATGAAAATCATGTAAAATTTCTGTTCTTAGCAACATCCTTGTTATTAGGAATGATGACTAAACCGCCAGGATTATTCTGGACTGTAAGTTATCAAGAGCCCACTAATTTCACATTAAAGCCCATTGACTGCAACGGCGTGATTGAAGGGTTTTTAACAATTAACATAATCAGAAAATGAGCTGAGATAATTTTTATTCAACTCATTACTTTTTAATCATGTATTTCTTTTAATTAATATCTTCTCCGTGAACATAACACAAAGCGGAGCCCCAGTGCTGGCCCAAGCCAGCCTGCGGGACTGAATTTGACACAGCCAAACATTTCACCAGCCGCATTCATTGCATCTCTATTGTGGTGTGGGTGAAATAGAAAAATCTTGTCCAGAAGTCACCATGTTGTTTTGAAACACAATTAAAAAAAAGGGTGGTGGGGGGGCGGGAGACGTTGGGAGCTCACAAGCCATACGCTTTTAATTCGACTTGACTTTTATATTTGGGCGCCTCTCTTGATTTACAGCCAGAGGGATACAATTGGGAAGAAACAAACAGGAAGAACAACAAGAAGAAAAGGCTTTTGGCGATGAATGCCTGGTCCTGGGTTCTCTGGGAAGTAGACTGGTTTCTTGCACCCAGGAGGCCGGCTGGTGGGACAGCTGGAGGCACAGACCTTGGCTTCCAAATCAGCCCCAACGGACAGATCTGGTCTAGATTGCCAGGGCTTAGGTGTCCAGGCCCTTCCACCACCACCATCCACTTCCTAGCCTGCGACCTTCCCCAGGCCAAGTCTCTCTGTTCTCCCCAGTCTCAGAAGAGGATGCTACCGGCCCCTTTCTTCAGGGCAGTATCCTGAACCACTGCCCAGGTGTTTTCATTAAGGTCTGGTGGAACCATGACCTCATCTGTCCCACAAGCTTTCCTAGTATCCCCCCAACCCAGAGACTTGATTCAATGCAAATCTCACATGGGGGTGGTGGAGAAGGGGCACTTTTGGTAGCACCAAAAGTTTCATCCTCTTTCTTGTTGACCACCCTCTCTCAGACCCTAGGGCCCATCTGTCTTGTGGCCTGACCACCACGTCTTTGGTACCTGCTAAAAGGTCTGTTTGTGGACTAAGATTTCTTGCAGTATAGGAGCAGCATCAGCTTCGGAAAAAAGAAACAAAGCCGACCCCTGGTGGAAGAACATGAAAGTTTTAAGAATTTAAGGTTTGGGGAACTTCATGCCAAGTGGTGATTGGAGAGAAGAATAGAGTAGAGGGAGGAAAAAAATAAATAGAAGGAAAACTGGAGGAGGCTACACAGCTGGTGAATTCAAGTGGTGAGAGGTGGGAAAAGTGAGACTTCCAGGAACAGCTTTTAGGCCCTTGGGTCAAGCATGCTTCCTCATTCATTGTGGTCTGGCCTGTCTGGTTTAAGCAAGGATATCTGATTTCCCTTCTCAACGTTAGGGGTCTGGAAGCTCTGAGGTTGCAGGCTGACACTTGCACCTGCTGTCTGCCTGCCCCAGGGAGCATCCATGTTCCAGAATCATCCTTCTCTTTCATCTAAACAAACCTCTGCCTCCACCATTTTGACCTGTCTTCAGTAGCTGATATTGCCTTAGGTAAAAATCTAACCTTCCAAGGGGAAAGTGGCTAAGAATACAAGTGGTATTTATTTGTTATTCATTTTTAATAGGGACCCTCTGGAGCACAGGTGTGAGCCCAAATGATGGAGGTATTTCAGACACTAGATCAAAACAGTGAAAGGAGACCCACTGTGAGCTTCTGCTGATGCCCAAGACCAAATAGTTAAAAAAAAAAAAAAAAAGAAGAAAAGGTGACATCAAAAATAAGGTCTCACTGATTAGCATGTCACTGTTTACCTGGAGTGAGCACTTCAAGTTAATCAAGGACGGGCAAAGGGTGGCATTTGTGTCCTTGAGCTTTTTAAAGCCTCTCTTGAATCCACTATCAAGATGTACCTCAGTGTTTCTCCCTCCTCATCTTCCTGCCTTATCTCCCATTCAATGTACTGATTTTGGGGGATTTTTTTTCACACATATCCTATCTTTTCTGCCAACATTTTCTCTTTTTTTATATTAAACTTTTTTATATTTTAATTTTTTATTTGTTCTTTTTAGATATATAGGAAGCATTTTCTTTTCTTGGAGACCCGCCCCCCCCCCATCTATCTGTTTATCAGAAGCTTACCCGTCCTTTAAGGTAAAGGTCTAGTGCCACTGTCCCTTAAAGACAGCCTTGTTATTTACCTACCTTTCAACTCTTCTCATCTAATAACTTTTCCTTCATTTTCCTCTTCTGTCATAGCTACCTCAACAAGATAGTTCATAGTATACACCTTTAAATTTTTTCTACTAGTTTATAAGTCCCTGCAGCCGATATGGCCCACAGAACTGAGTCCAGGACTTGGATCCATTCACAGGAAATGGTTCTTGAATTGTTGGCTGTTCGTCGAGATTCAGGGTTTGGTATTTTAAGCCAGGCCTAGGAGCACGGTGATTTGGGGCTGATATTTCTGGGGTCTGGTGTGAACTACAGCACTCCTTGTCAACCGAGAACAACCCTTGCTGAGGGATGTGATGAGGATGCAGCTGGAGGTTGTGTTTGAGTGTATCATGGGCAGGAAAACCCTCATGCTGTGCTTGTGACTTTCTGGTGTCAGTGCACACATGAAGGCCCAATGGGGCAAGGTATGTGAAGAGTTCATGACTCAGGCTTGAGGTGAGGGTTGCCAACGCAACAGAGGGAACCTGGCAAATCAGTCATGACTTCTGTGACCCCTGCTCAGGGCTAGAGATAGAGCTCTGGCCACCCCACTTTGGCGCAGGCTCTCTCCCCAGCCCACACTGTCTCAAATGTCAGGCTGTCATGGATCCTTATCAGCTGGCCTTCCTTTCGGTTGTCAGAGCATCATGACACACTCAGCTCAGCTTAGTATTTTAACCACTGTCCTGGATAAATGTCCCATTGCTCTAGCTACTTTCAAAGGTGATTTCTTTTTTCTAGTTTGGACTGAATTTAGATAGTACAAAGCAAAGAGAAGAAAGTACAATTATCAAAACACATTTTGAGACCACCAATTGCACAAGTCAGGTCAGAATGTACACCTAATAGATGAAATTACATGAGTTGTAAAACGCCTGCCTTCACCACCGGTTGATTAATTTTTCTTTGCTTTCTGCTCTGTAGACACAAGCTTCATTTATTTATTTATTTATTTATTTATACATACACACTGGGGATCGAACCCAGGGGTGCTGTACCACTGAGCTATATCACCATTCCCTTTTTTTTTTTTTTTTTTTTTTTTAATTCTGAGACAGGCTATTTCTAAGTTGCTTAGGGTCTCATTAAGTTGCAGAGGCTAACCTCTAACTTGGGATTCTCCTGCCGCAGCCTCCTGAGTTTCTGGGGTTATACCTAAAATTATATTTTCTTATAATTATAATGGCAATATCACACCTAACCAAAAAAAAAAAAAAAAATTAGGCTTGAGTATACCTGTGTACTGCTCTAATCCCAGCCACCTGAGAGGCTGAAGCAGGATTGTCAAGTTTGAAGCCAGCCTGGGCATCTTAGTGAGGCTGTGTCTCAAAATACAATAAAAAGGATTCGGGATGTAGCTCAGTGGTCGAGTGCTTGCCTAGTTTGTGCAAGGCTGTGGGTTCAATCCCAATTGCTGAAAAACAATTAGTATCATGTAATATTCAGTTCATGTTAAAATTTCCCTGAATGTCTAAAAAAAAGGTATTTTAAAAAAACTAGTTAGTTTGAAACAGGATCCAAATAAGGTACACTTGTACTTGGTTGTATGACCCTTAAATCTTTTTTTTTTTTAATTGTACAGGGGATTTAACCCAGGGGTGCTTTACTACATCTCCACCCCTTTTAATTTTGAGACAGGGTCCTGCTAAGTTGCTTAGAGCCTTGCCTAAGTTCACTTGCACGTCACTGCAATTAAATCTTAAATCTTTTTTTTTTTAGCCATGGATGGACACAATATCTTTATTTTATTTATTTTTTAATGTAGTGCTGAGAATTGAACCCAGTGCCTCCCACATGCTAGGTGAGTGCTCTACCACTGAGCCCCAACCCCAGCCCATGTTAAATCTTTTAAAAATACTTTGCTATTGTTGCTGTGGTTATGGCCTATAAGTCTTTAAGCACCTACTGTAGTCTCTTCTTTCTTCCACCCTACCCTTTCTTTTCACGACATTGGCTGTTTTTCAGAAACCAGGCTAGTTGTCCTGAGAAATGTTTCCCATTCTGGATTTGGCTACGTGTCTCCTCATGTTGTCATTTGGTAGAGATTCCATGGGTCAAGTAAGCTCCTTTTTTGTTTGTGTTTCCTTGAGAATAGAAAGGAAATCCAAAGACTTGAATAACTTCAGTCTGTCCCACCCCTGCCCACCTTTTTGGACAAGAGTGCATCAGAAATGGATTTCCTCAGCACTGAATCAGAAGCCACAATGTCTTGTTTTGAGTGCAGCTCACCCTCACCTTGATCAGTGGGCTTAGGTGATTTACCCCATCCCTCACTGGGGAGTCCCATCACCCCTGACCATTGATAACATTGAATTGGGTATTTCATTAGGCATTAGCATGGCATCTGTTTTAAAGTGTATTTCCATGTAAGTGATTTCTTTTTTACCTGCCTGAGGTAAGCAGGCTATACATTATTTCACTCATTATACAGAGGAATGACAGAGAAGTCATTGGGGGCTACATAGTGATTTGAGGGCCTACACAAAATAAGAATTCAATCTGCTGATTCCTGATCCCAAACTCTTCTGTGGCAGAAAACATGGCAGGTGATAAGGCTTCCTGGTGCACTGCTGTTTGAAATCCAACAGAGTATTTTTAAATTGAGCTCAGGTAATAGATCTTAACTGGGAATTTAGCACAGAATCACAACCAGTTTGGGTCACTTTGGTTTGGATTGCCAGACACAAGAAATTTGATTTGCTTGATTATGAACATCTGAAACCATCTCCATTGTGTGAATCAACTTTGCATGATTTTGGCCAGATAAACCAAAGACAATACTCTTCTCACTCAGGAGTACTCTGGTTCCCACTACTGAGTCGTTTATAGTAGGGTTGTGTTCAGCTAAAAATACAAAAATGTCAATTCCAGAGGCTTAAACAAATAGGATTTAATTTTTCTCACCCAACAAGAAGACCAGAGGTGAGTAGTTCTTGGCTTTGTTTGCTTTAGAAGCTTCATGATGATGGGGTAGCCTTTCCCTAATGCTCTCAAGATGGCTACTATATCTCTAATCATCATCCCTGCATTCAAGGCAGGAAGAAGGGTGCTCAGGAAAGGGCTGTAGGGATCACACCTGTCCTATTTAATAAGAAAAATATGTTGTATCAGAAGTGTCTCACTAACAGAAAAGGAAATGAACAGACACTTCACAGAAGATTGGTCAACAAATACATGAAAAAATGTTCAACATCGCTAGCAATTAGAGAAATGCAAATTAAAACTACACTGAGATTCCATCTCGCTCCAGTCAGAATGGCAATCAAGAATACAAGCATCAATAAATGCTGTTGAGGATGTGGGGGAAAAGGCACACTCATACATTGCTGGTGGAACTGCAAATTGGTGCAGCCACTATGGAAAGCAGTATGGAGATTCCTCAGAAAACTTGGAATGGAACTACCATTTGACCCAGTTGTCCCACTCCTCAGCACATACCCAAAGGACTTAAAATCAGCATATAGTGGCATGGTCACATCAATGTTTATAGCAGCTCAATTCACAATAGTTAAAGTATGGAACCAACCTAGGTGCCCTTCAAAAGATGAATGGATAAAGAAAATGTGTTACATACATAATGGAATATTACTCAGCCAAAATGAAGAATGAAATTATGGTATTTGCTGATAAATGGATGGAACTGGAAGTTATCAAGCTAAGTGAAATAAGCCAATCCCCAAAAAAACCAAAGGCTGAATGTTCTCTCTGATATGTAGATGCTGACTCACAGTAGGCAGGGTGTCTGTGTGTGTGTGTGTATGAGTGTGTGTGTAGGGAAAAGGGGAGGTTCACTGGATTGGACAGGGCAGAGTGGGGGGAAGGGAGGCAGGATGGGAATGAAAAAGATAATAGAATGAATTGGACAAAACTTGTCTGTGTTCATATATGAATACATGACCAGTGTAACTCCACAATATGTATAATCACAAAAATGAAAAGTTATACTCCATATATGTATGATATTTCAGAATATATTCTGTCATGTGCAGAAAAAATTCTTCCTAACAGAATTCTCTTGGGTCAGAACAGAGTCATATTGAGTTCTTGAGCTGCTAGAGGCTGGGAAAGCAGTACTTAGCTTTCAAACCTCCACAGCTGAGGTAGCAAGGGTGATGGGGATTGGGAATGAATGAAATGTGTAGCTACCCCAATCCTATCCTTGTCTCTCTGACAATCACCATCTCCTACATTTTCCTAAGAACAATTTCCTTAACTGTTCGTTCTGTAAGACTAATGGAAAAGAAAAGGGGTGCCCATAAACCCCTTTGAATGACCAGAAAGAATAATTATCAGACAAGTATTGGTTCCAACCTCCAGAAAAGAATGAATACTTTGGATGCTAAGAGCTATGTATCTATATGTGTCTCCCCAAATTTACATATTAACATTTAATTACCAATGTCATGATGGTAGTGAGAGGGACCCTAGGAGGTGACTAAGTTGTGAGGATGAAGCCTTCACTGGAGGAATTAAAGGAGGTCTTTTTAAAGGGTTTGAAGTGGGTTTGTTTTCTTCCACTCTTCAACCTTGTGAGGACACACATTTTCCCCTTTTGCCTTCTGTTCCTTTGGCCCTGTGGGGATACTTAGATAGTGCCATCTGTAAGGAATGGTCCTTCACTAGACAGGAAATTCTATTAAATCTCTGTGATTTATAAATTACTCAGTCTTGCTGGGTGTCATGGTGCAGGCCAGCTACTGGGGAGGTTGAGGCAGGAGGATCACAAATTTGAGAATAGGCTGGGCCAATTAGTGACAGCTTGTCTCAAAATAAAATAAATTAAAATGAATAAATAAAAAAATAAATGGGGGGTTCAATCCTCAGTACAACAACAACAACAACAACAAAAAATTAGTCTTAGGTGTTTTGTTATACTAACAAATGGACAACTAAAACACTTAGATAACATTGCATTTTGACTCATCTATTGATTTCATGTTGGTTTAAGAATATTAGAGGACATCAGAACAAGTTTGCAGTAAGAGTGAGTTGTAGGGCAGATTTGCAGAATACAAAATAGAAGCCAGGGTGCTGAGTCAGAAAGCAGCCCTGACATCAGAAGATTTTCCCTGTAGTTACCTCTGACCCCAAATGCCCCCCATGTATGATTTTTTTATTTTTATTTTTTAATTTATTAAAATAGTTTTTGTAGTTGTAGGTGAACAGAATGCCTTTGTCTTTTTTTTTTTTTTTTTTAATGTGGTGCTAAGGATTGAACCTAGTGCCTCGCACATGCTTGGCAAGTGCTCTTCCATTGAGCTATAGCCCCAGCCCATGTATGATTTTTTTAAAGGCATGAAACCTCCTCTTACAGTGGACAAAAATCTTTATTGCAGCTAGCACTAATGTCAAAATTAAAATTGTCTGAAAAGGTAAACATAACTTAAATTTTTTCAAAATGTAAAAGGCCAAAAGGAAAAATAATGTCATAATTTAAATAATGTTGAGATTCTTCACCTCCAGGGGCCCAAGAGTAGGAAATGAATTTCTTTCTTTTTCCTGTTGCACATCTGAGATTGGCTTAGAACATTAAACAAAGATATTGCTCAAGGCTAAACAGCAAAAAGCATGATGAGAGAAATAAACAGATAGTGGATAGTACAGTGTCTAAGATATGGTTTGTGCCCCATGATTAAAGACCTATAGCATTATCCAGGGAGACCAGGAGAAGAAATCTTTTGAAGGTTGTCCACCCTCCATGTCTGGGTGCCACTATGACCTCCATTACTGGAGTAGTCTATTAGTGCTAGTGCCATTTAAAACCCTTGGCACCTCAGGAGATGGGAGGGGCGGGGGGGGGGACAAGAGAGGCCAAACCTCTTCTTACCTCCTTAGAGCCTTAGTGAAAGCACCCAGAAAACCACTCCAGATGTGGGAACTCACACAAGAGATTTTAATAAGCAGACGAACAAAGTGTCTGCCCTTAAGGATGAAAGAGAGAGAAAGAGAACAAATGGCAGAGGAACTACCCTTTTTTTAAAAAAAAAATTTCAATAACTTTATTTTGAAGACATTTGAATTAAGATATATCTATACCTTACTTTGGTCACACAAACCAATACAGATAAGTATCTAGACATTAACAACTCACACAGGTGCACACTGCAGAAGAAAATACACATAACTGCAAAATGAACAAATATAAAAAACATTAACATCTTAGAACACAGTATTTGCTTTGTGTCTTGGAATAAGACAAAATTTATCAATTTGGCTATATAAAAACATGAAACCTTTATAAGAAAAGGAAATCCTAAGTAAGGTCAAAGACAATCAGTCAGCTGGGAAAAACCACTGGCAACAGATATAGATCAATATGTACATTTTATAAAAACTTAACCAAATCCATGAGATAAAAAGACAGATCATTCAATTAAAAAAAATGAGCAGAAAAGATAACACAAAAATATGGTCTAAAATATGAAAAGAAAGATGCTCATCCTTACCCGTGAGAAATTTCTGAATTAAAAGTTTTTGCATTCATTAGGTTAATAAAATTATAAGGATTTAAGTGTTCCATGACAAGAGGAAATAGCTGCTCATTCTTAGCTGAGGGGAACTGTAAACATGATAGTCATTTTGGAAACCAACTGGATGGAAGTATCTCTTTAAATTAAAAATGCTTATCCTTTGGCCCAGCAATTCAAATTCTAAGCAATTATTACTACAGAGAAATTCTTATATTCACATAAAGACTCATAAAATGAAGAACTACCCTTAAGTAGTGGAAGCCCGCAGGCTAATCAGACCAATGACTGATGAGGAAGTTAACAATATAGATTGTAAAATGGTGTGTGTGGGTCAGGGGTGGGAGGGTGGGAGGGCACAGAATCAGGGAAGAAATGACTGCAGCCTTGTTCCCTTCATTCCCCCGTTTTTGTTTTTATAAGAAGATATGGGTGAAGGTCCATCTTCAATGACTGCTTCCTGCTGGATATGGGTGTAGAACTGATTCAGAGGAGGGAGATATCATTGCAGTAGGCAGGGATTGGGAACTGGAAAGTTCCCCTGGGGAGTGCACTTGTAACCAGGCTCCGATTCATTCTTTATGAGGTCCTGATAGTCTCGTAATACAAGCTGATTAATAGTGAGAAGGAAATAGAGGTGGTCAGGATGACCTGTCCAAGAAGGGAAATGGGACACACAGAAATTATTAAAAAGGAATGAATGAAGCAGATTTGTCTGATATGGCAATTTTTTGGAGGTGTTTGCAGGGGGTGATATGGTTTCCCTCTACCTCCCTGACAATAGAGGATTTGGCAGGGGAAGTGGATCCTCAAAACTCCCACAGCACTGAAAAGGTGGCTCCAGTATCTATAAGGAAAGGGATCTGCCTGCCTGCCACATAAGGGTGACCCAGGGATCCTGAATGATGTTGGTCGTGGGGGTATAGAAGTCCTAAGCCCCTTCAGTCATCCATTGCCAATCCCAGTAAGTCACTGAGGGAAGGGGGTGAGGGTGATCTGGCACTTCTCTGAGCACCAGGGCAATCCACTGCCCAGTGTCCCAGTTGGTGGCATTTTGGACAAGGACCTGGGGGCTGCCAGGGGTTGGGGCAGGCTCATGTCTAGTGGCCCTCTTTTCCGCACTTGGAGCATGGGTCTGGAGGTCTTCTGGAAGCTAGGGTGCCCCTAGTCATGGCGGGCTGGGCAGGTCTAGCTGGCTGAAAGGCTTTGGCTAGCATTAGGTATATTTGAGTTTTTGGTTTTTTTTCTTCCCTTCTGTTATACACCCTGAATGCCACTGCTAAAACCTCTGGCTGTGGGGTAAGGGGCACCCTGTCCAACTGCCTCAATTTAGCCTTTATGTCCGGGTCGCCTTGGGAAAAATAAGTCATGAGTAGCTGTTGTCCCTCTAGAGTTTCAGTGTCCTGGTTAGTATATTTGAGCATGGGTTTAACTGTGTCTTTTCAGAGACCTGCAAGGACTCAGGTTTGGAACTCATCCTGCCACAGATGTCCAGTCCCCACGTTATAGTCACATTGGGGTTTCCTATCTCGTACTGCTTCAGCCCCAGTGGGATGGGTCAGGGTCAATTGGTGAAACTCATCTGCAAAATTACACGCCTGTTCCCAGATCCTCCTGTGCTCCTCAGGGGTCAAGGTGTTGGTCATGATCATATAAATGTCATGCCAGGTAAGGTCATAAGACTGAGTAAGATACTGAAATTAATGAAGTTTGTGGAATTGGAGGTGAAGGAGTCTAGCTGCTTCTCTATCAGGAAAATCGGAGTGCGAGAAAGGAACATGGACTCTGAACTCCCTCTACACATGCCACCTCCCATAGTGGGGCTGGAACATGTGCACAGGACGACATGATGGGAGGACTGGGAAGGCTGGGCAGGGGAGCAGAAGCAGAAACAGCAGGGCAAAAGAGATGGAGGAGCAGGGGCCGGAGGGGCCTCTGCTGCAGAAGACTGGTATGGGGGTGGTTTGTTAGCTAGGTTGAAGTCAGAGAAGGAGGGATTAGGAGGGGAAGAAGAAGCCAGAGGAGGTATTTGGGCTTGCAGGAGAGCAAAAATCAGGTTTAGTGTGCAGGAAAGAGAAAACTTGAATGTAGAGAAATCTCCTTCCACTTGCCCGCTCGCTCACAGAAGTTGTGTAAGTCTCATAAGACATTGGGATCCAAGGTGCCATTAATTGGTCATTTTGATTGATTATCTAAAGGATATTGTGGCCAAATATCAGTACACAAGCAAATAAGTTTTGGTGACTTTAGGCCAGGGGTCAGGTGAAGGAGTTTAAGATTGTCCAGTAGATACCCTCAAGGAATGGAATCTGCCGGAATGGAGGACCCAGATCCCATGGTGGAGATTGATACAGCCAAGTCAGTGTCCAAGGCGTCCTGAGGTCACAGACTAGTTGGCTGGAGACGAGGAGGCAGTACAATGATGGGAGTTGTTACCCTGTCAGTGTGTGCTTGGACAAGATCCAAGGGGGTTGAGGACCTGGCACCAGGAATTTCAAGAGGAAAAGTGAAGAGGGGCCTCAACCCAGAGAGAGAATCTCCACCATAAAGATGGGGGACCCACCCATCAGATAAGGCCAACTAAGGGGGCCAGCTGTAACTGTAAAAGTCGTGCCTGGGGGACGTGCCCCATTCCTCAACTGCCTCGAGGGCACTGGACTATCTCAGGTCCTGTCTCAGGTCAGCAGAGGAGTGTTTAAGTCGACCTAGGGGAAAACTCACCAATCTGAAGCCAGTGGTGTATGTGGAACCAAGTGTTCAGGCAAATGGAAGGTGAGACCAGTGTCTGAGGGTCTGGGGCATCAGCTGGGATTCCACTTGCCTAAGTGGTGGTAGAAGAGCCCATCCAAGTCACAGCACCAATGAAAGCACCCAGAAAACCACTCCAGACGTAGGAACTCACACAAGAGATTTTAATAAGCAGATGAACAGAGTATTTGTCCTTAAGGGTGAAAGGGAGCAAACGGCAGGGGAACTGCCCTTTTTTTTTTTTTTTTTTTTTTAATATTCATTTTTATTACTATAGATATTTCAACAGATGCAAGATACATTTGTTGCTTGTTTTCTATGTATAATTAATTGCTAAAGTCTTCGGCAAATAGAACCATTTAAATATGCTTTCATACTATTTGTGTAAAACTTGTTACAGAGAAAGAACTTAATATGTTTTACTTCTATAGCTCGATCATCATATTCTTTTGAGTGTATTCACAGAAAATCACTGTTTGATGTACTCTCTTCCTTTTCTGTCCAAATGTCTACAATATTCCTCTTAAAAGTAAAAGTGAAAGGTCTACTTCTCTTAGTACTCCTATAATTGGAACTAGGAACTTACGACCTAATTTCATCCATCAAGTATTTGGCCAAGTAAACAAACATTGTTTATGATTTTTAAAAATTCATATTATGAAGTCTTTAACAGGATGATAAAAGTATCTTCAACATGTTGAACCAACAGTAAGGCTCTTACTTACAAGTTACATTTGGATCACCATTTCTTGAAAGTAGCAGCTCTACACACTTCAAGATCTGTTCTTCAGAGCCACAAGCAGAACATGCAGTCATCAAAACAGTCTGCTTAGCTACAATAACCAAGCAAGAAAAAGTCCTCCTACTTTAGAAAGTATATCTAATTGACTTATTTACCTTTAAAATATTCTATATATTTTTTGCACTCTCCAATTCTACAAAATCTCCTGAAATCTCACTCATAAGATTAATTCACCAAAACATGAGATCAGGGATGGATCCCTTTCCTCCTCTTATTTTATGTACAATGCACTTCTTAACTTACTTCCCCTATTCCCTTTCCTCAAGAGAATGAAGTGGTGAAGCATATGACTCTGCTTCACTGCCTGAATACAAACAGTTTTTGGTAGATTAAAATTTCCCGTGGGGGTTTTTAAGATGGCAGACTAGAGGGTGGCTGCTTTTCATGTTGCTGCAGGACTCAGGATTCAAAAAAGGAGATAATGAGAGACTTGGGACCAACTCAAAGCAGCCTGGTGAGTCTCTCCCATTGGGGAGGCGTCCTGGATGGGGCGGTAGTCCCAAAATGCATGGAACTTTGTGAAGTAGAGCTGCCTGGCGAGACACCCCTCCGCCTGCTAGAGCAGTGAACTCGGAGGAGGCTGCTCAGTACAGTGATTGGACTCAGAGCAACCACTGGGGCTCCCGGCGGCTACCTAGAGGAGGAGATGCTAGGAGAGCTGTTTGGACTCAGAGCGACCACTCCTGAACACTGGGACCTGCCCGGAGGAGAAGGAGGAGGAGGAGCATGGCCGCTTAGACTTGGAGTGACTGCACCAGAGTTACAGGTGGTTGCCAGAGGAGGAGCTGCAGGCCGAGCTGTTTGGACTCAGAGAGACCGCTTCTGAACACCGGGGGTCTGTCCGGAGGAGGAGGAGGAGCGCTGAGGGTTGCTTGGACTCCCAGGGACTGCATCAGAGCTCCAGGCGGCCTTATGAAAGCTTGCATTAGCACCTCTGTCCAAAAGGAGCCGAACCATCTCTACATTGGCAACGCTAGCAGCATACATCAAAGGGGTCCATCCATATCGAAAGCTGGAATGCACACTAATGCCAGAATCTAGGAGCTCCTCCACTAAGGAAGTATCTCCAGTGGTCAATGCCTTCTTAAACGTTTCATTCTTTTCTTCTGTAGGCAATGGCCTTTTTAATTTCTAGGAGGCCGGGTGGAGGTACCCGATCTGCCAGCCTTCATTCTGCTATCTCTACTCTCCTCTCCGTCAGCCACCGCCACTCCCCGGAGCGGGCCCACTACAGTGTCCGCCGCCATGCCCGAGCAGCGGCTCTCCCCGAGCAGCCGCTCTCCCCGAGCCTACTCAGCGTGAGTTCGCGGTGTGTCGGAACTGCCCTTAAGTAGTGGAAGCCCACGGTTTAATCAGACCAATGACTGACAAGGAAGCAAACAATCTAAATTGTAAAATGGCGTGTGTGTTGGGGATGCAGAATCAGGAGAAATGGCTGCAGCTTGTTCCCTTCACTTAGAGCTCTGGTTTCCCATCTGAACTCTCACAAATCATCCGAATGACTGACCCTCCCAAATGACCTCCCTCTTCAGGGTGAGAGGTGAATTCACAAGATTGGGGCTTGACCCTGACGTTTGCAGGATATTTATATTAAAGTAAAGGACACTGACTTCCACACACAACTGGGTAATAGAGAATCATGACTGGAGGACATATTTGGGAACTAATTTCCCTACAGCTTCTCTGAGTGGGAATGGCTTATCTTGAGAAGTGGGGTGGAACTACAGATGTGGTAATGAACCAAAGGATAAGTCTAGAGTCAGAAAAGCATAGCTGTCCAAATGGTAGTGAGAAGCACATCACAACAGCCGCAGTTGCATTTCTTTGTGGGGACTGAGGTTGCTTGTGTCCTTAGAACTAATTGTGTGGCCAACCTGGGGCATTCTCCCTTTTCCTCTGATGCACTCTGGTGATATACAGCATGGTTGTCCCCGAAGTCCCCATGCTGGGCACTAGTGGCCTCTGCATCAGTCTGGCTGAAATCTCCTGAAGCTACCATTAGGGCACATTCCTGGCCCTTCTCCCTACCTGGGGACTCATGTTCTTAACCTCTCACAAACAATATAATTTAAAAAATGAAACATCTTTTAGTTCTTTTTTTTTTTTTTTAAGATAGAAAGATTTTCTTTATTAATGTCCCCAACCGTATTTCTTTAGATACAGGAGTTTTGAACTCAAATACTTAGGAGAAAACAAGTTAAGATTGCATTATCCTGCAACTCATTACCAGTAACATATTGCAAAGCGAAACAGCTGGGGAAAGAGGGTGAGAGGGAAAGGGAGTGAGGGAGGGAAGATAAAAGAAAAGGAATTAAGTTGATCAAGTGGAATTCTTTTTTTTTTCTTTTTTTTTTATAATTCTTGGGAACTATGAAGTCCTTGCAAGAACAGCTCGTTTCTGCAGATTATTTTCCAAACGCGTACAAAATGGAACCCAAAGGAGGGTCCCTGAAGAACCTGGAGAGATGCAACACCATGGGCTACGATTATCCAGCAGCAAGAGGTCCAGCCTTTGGTCACAGCGCTTCCTCCTCTGTCCCCAAGAGTTAGCGGGATGAAAACGTCTTCCCCGTGATTGTTTTCATTTCTTTTTTCTCGGCATCTGGGCGTGCACGGTTCAGCACCTTGAGGAAGTTGGATGTTTTCGCCCGCATACGAGTGTGAATATGGGCCTTAGAGCACTTGATGTGATAGTGCAGGTAGTCCTGGAACGTGTGGATCTGGTTGATGGTGTTGTCTCGAGCGCTAGCGTTGGTGTAGCGAGGGAACAGCACAAAGGTAATGTAGCCAATGTTGTCGCCCACAGCAGCATCTGTATCTTCCAGCTCCAGAGGAGGTTCCCTGTGGCTAAAGAGGACCTGGGGGGCTGTGTGGCTGGCTCGGCGTCCTTCTTTGAACCATCTTTTAGTTCTTGCTGGTTTAACCACAACTCTTTTTCTCAGAAGAGGAAAAAGTTAAAAAGACTGGCCTTGAGAAGTGAGTCCACGCAGAACTTCTTGAAATGCTCAAAATCTCTCTATCCTCTACCTAGTCCTTTGTCTTGAAATCATATGTCTAGACCCTGTCCCTGGGAATCCATATTTCCCAGCAAGACCTGGGTTTCTCAAGCTCCAAGTCTGTACTAGTCTGTCTCACTTCCCCGACTCCAAGATGTTCAGAGCCCAGAGCCCACGTCTGCCAGACGTACTCAGGAACCATTGCTATGTACACTTTGTCTGCCCCACTGTTTTGCTAGTATTTTTTCCTGCTACTATGTAGGTACTCAGAAAAAGCCAACGCTAAGCCTGAAAAATATAGTACCACACATATAAAAAAAGGAAAAAAGAATAAGTGAAATAGTATTGAAAACATTTATTAAAACTGTGCGTAAGCAACAACATTCATTTAAATGTTTTAAAAAATCACTGAATTTTAAAAATTATGGAGTGAATAGAGCATTGTATTTTGAAATTGACTTAAATCACATGATCCTTATTTGGATAAATAAACTAAGGCTCAGAGATTAAATGACTAGCCTAGAGTCACACAGTTGATAAGTAAAAGGGCTAAATTAACTGGAATATGTAGATAGGAATTGCATGAACTATATTTACAACATTATCATATTCTATTTTGAAGAGGTAAAGAAAGCTTTCTTTTAGTCATCTTGAGGTTTTGCTGTTAATAATGAGAAAAAAACTGAATTTGAGTTTGAACATTTCCCTCCCACCCTTAACAAATTGGAACAATGTTCTCAGCTGGGCTAAGAAAAACCGAAAAACCAAAAAACCAAACCAAATTTAAAAGTCACAAAAAAATAGAGTACTTCCAATTTTACCGTAGCAGACAGTGCAATCTCTTTTCACTACCTTGGGCAATTCGTCAAGTTGTTACAGTTCACTGTAGCTTTTCAGGTGTCCTTGGAATAGGAGTACTGGATGTGTGATTCTGGAACAACTAAATAACAATCAGTGAAGCAGAGATCTGCAATTACTTGATTCATTTGAACCCTTGGGTAGCTTATCTGGGTAACTCAGAATCCAAGGCCTGGATTTCCCCCAGTAAATCACTCTGGTTCTTAGCATAGGTACACAACAGATGCTTAATTAATACTTAATGATGAGGGTGATGACTATGCATGCTATGTAAGTAGTATCAATAGCATAGTCTACTCCATCACATCTTTTCACACACCTATCACTTCCCACCGCCCGCGGAGGAAATGATAACACGTATGCCTTTTTTTGGTGCAGTGAAGCTTTTTCTCTTTAATGTGGACAAAAGGCTTCCCAATGCGGAACTACTCCAGGTTATAAGGAATACAGGGACCAATCAGAAAGTTGTCCCTGCAGCGAATGCATGGACATATCAAGTAAACGCCTAAAACATGTACTGTACACAAGCCAAGCACAAGATACATCAGCCAATCAGGAGTACTTCCTGAAACTTGTTAACAGCTTCAAGCTTTTTCTGGCACCGCACCAGGCGCCATCTTGACGATCAGGCCAGGGCATGCCCGCCTCTGCGGGCCCTCAGAGGCGAGCGACCCTGACACACACCAAATGTTTGTATATAAAAGTTTCACTGTATGTTGTGTTCCCAATATGAATGTAAATGCTGGAAGACCACTGAAAGCATTTATGTCTCTATCTCAATTCTCAATTTATTTTTAGTGTCTTATTTGGTGATCTATGAAGGGAAGGATAGGAGGATGCCTTTCTAAGGGATGACTTTTCTTCTTGAAAATACTGGAACAAATATCAAGAATAAATAGAAATATTCACGTGGGGTCAATTTGAGATCCCTTGGTGTGGGATTCCATTTCCAGTCTAGGGTAGAGCATGAGCCCATGCCTGTTTTGACTTAGTGACATGATAGCATCTTCTTTTTTTTTTTTCCAAGTATTTTTGAAGAAAATACATGAAGCATGCATCCCTGAAAAGCAATTCATCTACATAACACTGATGACTTTATCACACTTGATAAAATTAGCAAATATTCCCCATTATGATCTAATATTTACTTTATAAAACTAACATTATAATTTCAGGGGTGAATGAAATTATGAAGATCAAGTGGAAATTCATTACTTAGTTACTGATAATCATCTTTATTGTTTACAAAGTTGGTACGAATAGGTAGTACCTAGGGCTGTGACACCTGGGTTCTGTTTTGGTAAGACCACGGACAAGTTGCTTCATTTCTGCTTGTCTCAAGTTCCTTGTTTGTAAACGAAGAGGATGGAGCAGTGCATTTTCACTGGGGTCTATTGGGAGAACTAATAATCTGTAGGACTAAAGATTTGGCCTAAAGATTATTTTGCTCTATTTTCAGATAGTGATGGGATGATGCAGGAAGAAATTGTCCCAACATAGTCACAGACATTATTTCTACTTAAGCAAGCATTCTTTCCCTGAAAATGTATTCTTGTTTCACTAAACCTCCACGTGATGCTACCTACGTGAGTTAAAATGATGGTGTCATTAGGGCAAAACTCCTTCAAAGAAAGTAAACCAGAGGGTTTTCTAACTTTCCCATGGCAGCACAGGAAAGGTAAATGCACGTCCCTAGTTTTTCAATTCTTGATCTGCGTGGTGATTAGTTTTATGTATCAACGTAGGTAGGCTATAGTACCCCATTGTCAGTAATCCAGTTGCCATGAAAGTATTTTGTGGATGTGGTTAACATCTACAATCAATTGACTTGAAGTAAAGGGGATTACTTTCAACAGTGCAAGTGGGCCTCACCTAATCAGTGAAGGCTTAAAGAGAAAATTCTGAGGTTTCCTGAGAAGAAATTCTGTATCAAGATTGCATCATCTCCTGCTAAGGAAAAGCAGATAAACATTTCTAAAAGATAAAAAAAAAAAAAAAAAAAAAGGATTGCATCATCAGCTGGGTGTGGTGGCACATGTCTGTAACCCCAGCACCTTGGGAGGCTGAAGCAGGAAGATTGCAAGTTCAAAGTCAGCCTTAACAATTTAGTGAGGCTCTGAGCAACTTAGCAAGAACCTGTTTCAAAACTAAAAATAAAATAAAATAAAATAAAATGGGGCTGGGGATGTGGCTCAGTTATTAAGTGCCCTGGGTTCCATCCCTGGTACAAAAAAAAAAAAAAAAAAAGATTGCATCATCAACTCCTGTCCTACAAATTTCAGACTCTCTTTCTCTCTCTTTTTTTTTTTTTTTTTTTTGTGGTGCTGAGGATTGAACCCAGGGCCTTGTGCTTGCGAGGCAAGCACTCTACCAACTGAGCTATATCCCCAGTCCTAAATTTCAGACTGTCCGACTGAGATAGTATAAGTCAGTATCTTTCTTTATTCCATAAATAAATCCCTTAATATATATGGCATAATATACCCCATTCTGTTTCTCCAGTGACCACTGACTGATGCAACCTGCTTACTATACTTAATTTATTTTTTTATTTTTTGGTGCTCGGTATTGAGCCCAGGACTTCAGGCATACTAAGTATGTGCTCTACCATTGACCTACTACACCCCCCAGGCCCTAGACTGCTATATTTTGAGCATGATGTATGTTTCTCTTTCCATATTAATTTGACTTCCTCAGATTTGGAATTTTATTAGTGTGGAATTTTAGTTATTTAGACATGTTACTGTGAAGTCTAACTTTTTAATATCTGTAAACAAAAGCATTAAGAAAAAACCATAGATCATAAATGGCGGTGGTCTATTTAAAAGGAAAATACTGCATAGCATTGAAGAAGCATCTAATATATCCCAAAATCACGTGTGTGTGTTTGTGTGTGTGTGTGTGTGTGTGTGTGTGTGTGTGTGTGTGTGTGATTCTGGTGATCAAACCCAGGGCCTTGCATGTGCTAGGCAAGCATTTTTGCCACTAAGCTACATCTCCAGTCCCTGAAATCATCTCCTAAATAAACTACCAGAGTACAAGTCTTTAGCTTAGGCTTCACTTTTGGAGGCATATGGGCATAGGACAGAAATTTACCATCAAGGATGGCCTCAATGAGCAACTCAACCTGGGATCAGAAGGAAGAATTCTAACTCCATTATATCAGAATCTTTCTTTGGACATTTTCAAGCATTAGCTTATAACTCTTTATTCAAAGAAAGTGTACTCAGAAATCCAATATAAAAACACACAAATATGTTTTGACCAAGTCTGTAGAGCCTTACACGATCATGCAAGTCCTCCTGTACCTGGTTGTTAAAATAGCCCAGCTTTCTAGGAACCAGTAATATAGACCACCTTTCCCTACAGTCACTGCAGAGGTTTGTTATATGCCCAAATAAATCACACCTTCATCAAGTTTGGAATTTGATAAGTAAAATTTTATGAGGAAGAAAAGCCCAATGTAAATATTAATAAATGAGTAAAAGAGGAAACTAGCTTGAGTAATAATTTTTTAAAATAATACGCCTTTTTTCCTTCCCTCTCTCTCTCCCTCCCTCTCTTCCTTCTTTCCTCCTTTCTTTTTTTTTAGGGTGGTACTAGGGATTGAATCAGAATCTTTCTTTGGACATTTTCAAGCATTAGCTTATAACTCTTTATTCAAAGAAAGTGTACTCAGAAATCCAATATAATGAGGACATATAATGGGGGATAGGAGGGGTTAGCGTTAGGGTTAGGGTTATGTTTAGGGTTAGGGATAAGGAGGGTTGTAAGAATGGAGGAAGGAAAGACTGTATAGAGAGAAAAGAGGGGTGGGAGAGGTGGGGGGGAAAGGGAAAAAAACCCAGAATGAATCAAACAACATTGCCCTATGTAAATTTATGATTTTTAATAAAAAAAAAGAAATCCAATATAAAAACACACAAATATGTTTAACCCACTCTACCACCCAGCTACATTCCCCAGCCCTCTTTTTAAAAAATTTTAAATTTTGAGACAGGATCTCCCTAAATAGCTGAGGGTGGCCTTGAATTTACCCTCCTCTTCTCTCAGCCTCCAGATAGTTGGGATTATAGGTGTGTGCCACCATGCTTACTTAAAATTAATTAAAAAAAAACCCAGTAGATTTATATCTATATATAAAACCTAAGAGTACAGTACAGAGAGCTTCCATATACCCCACCCCTGTTTCTACTGTTACTAACATCTTATTATTAATATGGTAACTTTGTTCCAATTACTGACCAGCTTTACTAACTAAAGTCCATAGTTGACTCAGATTTTCTTAGTTCTAATACCTTTTTTTCTCTTCTGGGTTCCCATCCAGGAAACAACATCACATTTAGTTGTCATGTCTCCTTAGGTTTCTCTTAGCTGTGATAGTTTATCAGATTTTCCTTTTTTTTTTTTTTTAACTGAGAATTGAACCTAGAGGTGCTTTCACTGAGTATACCCCCCAAACCCTTTCTATTTTTATTTTGAGACAGGGTCTTGCTAAGTTACTGAGGCTGGCCTCAAACTTGTGATCCTCCTGCCTCAGCCTCCTGAGTTGCTGGGATTAAAGTCATATGCCACTGTACTCAGCTAAATATTTGTTGTTTTTGATGATTTTAGCAGAGTTTTTTAAAATTACTTAGTATCACTTTAATAATGGAAAGAACTTTAGAGTCGTGTAATTGTTTAATGAAGATTCAAAAGGAGAATAACTTGTATATGAATAACACCACCTTTGACAAAATTCTTTCATGTATGTGATCTTATTTCTCTTCATTATAGACTAAAGAAGGGAAGCTGCTTAAGTTAATTAAAGTCATGCCTGGCTGGACATAATGACACACATCTGTAATCCCAGTGACTCAGGAGGTCGAGGCAGAAGGATTTCGAATTCAAAGCCAGCCTCAGCAACTTAGTGAGGCCTTCAGCAACTTAGTGAG
Organism: Sciurus vulgaris; assembly: GCF_902686455.1. NCBI lineage: Eukaryota > Metazoa > Chordata > Mammalia > Rodentia > Sciuridae > Sciurus > Sciurus vulgaris. Next base: position 56,582,884 of record NC_136467.1, read on the forward strand.
ACCCAGTCTTAAAACAAAACATAAAAAAGACAGGTGAAGAGGTTCAGTGGTTTAAGTGCCCCTGGGTTCAATCCCTGATACAAAAAAAAAAAAAAAAAAAAAAAAAAAAGTCATGCCTCTACAATAAGATTGCAATTCAACTGGGTATAGAAATGGGATTAATTAAAACCAATACCAACAGTGAATGAATAAGGGAAAATATCCATTAGTACATGCAAATTTAATCTGTTAACTTTAGAGATTAGGGAGGGGGTAAAAGAGTTTGTAATAGGTACTATTCCCAATTACAGAAGTATGAATTATTTGAGTTTATGATATTATATTTCCTATTCCTTCCACAGGACAGGGATGTGGGGAGGGAGAGCAGGGAGGCCCCTAGCACCTGCCTGGTGGGATGTGTCCATATTCCTAAGAGTAAGCCTGATATGCTGAAGAGTGGCTGGCACTTTTTTACAAGCTGTCTTCCTCAGCCTGCAGGTTCAAGTGCTTGGTTGAACAAATGTCCCACAGTTAAAAGCAGATGCTAAGCCAATAAGGGACCACAGCCATAAATGTGAGTTTCTGTCTACCCACATGCAACACCACCAAATAAACAATCAGGTTGGCGAGAGGCCTACTGGGTTACCCTGTGTAACAAACACTCCAAGCCAACCCCAAATCCTGGAGACAGTTTGGTGAACAGCAGCAGCTTATGGTATAGATTGAAGACATTTCTCCACCTGCAGACACTGCAATATACCCATTCTGAAATTCCTCATTTTGGGGAAAGAGCAGGGGGTAAAAAGGTGGGCCCTCCCACACCTAGTGACAAGAAATAGACACTCTTTCCTGGTGCTCCAACTGAGGTCCCTGGGTTCCTTGAAGCTCTGATATGAAAATATTTTTGTTAAGGTTAACCTTAACTAGAAGCTGAGAGATCTGGGGAGATGTAAATAAATGGTAGCAAATAAGGGGATAGAAGTTTACGGAGATGGTAGTTTAAGGACAGGATAGTAAAATGAAGCTGTGGTAGTCTAAAGCGTGTTTAAAGTGTTCCTGTATAACAGGCACTGCTGAGTTGTGTCTCCAAAGTCCACCTTGGCCATACCAAAGAAGGATGAGATGAATAGACCAAAAGCTCAAGCAAAGAACAGCTTTTTCTGGGATTGAGGCAAAAGGGTTTCCTCCCAGGGATCCTTGCAAGGGGTTCAGTGGGACCTGCAGCTGACAGTATTTGCAGAGTTTGAAGGCACGTGCCCACTTTGCACTGTCTCCGAATCTGACTGATGCCATCTAAACCTTCCCCACATAAAACTTCTTTTTAATTGACAGGTATAACCATATATATTTATTATGCACAACATAATGTCTTGAAATATATGTACATTGGATAAATCAAGCCAATCAACATGTTTATTTCCTTGCAAATTTTTTTTTGTGTGTGGTGAGAACACCTAAAACGTGTTTTCTTTGCATTTTTCAAGAATATGATAGGTCATGATGGGAGTCACCATGCTGTACGACAGACCTCTGGAACCTCTTTCTCCTGTGAAACTGAAACTTTGCACCCTTTGACTGACTTCTCCCCAGTCCTCAGCCCTGGCCTCAGTAGCCACCATTCTACTGTATAGGCTCAACAACTTTGAATTCCACCTATAAATGAGATCATGCAGCATTTGTGTTTCTGGGTCTGGTTTATTGCAGTTAACGCACTGTCCTTCAGGTTCATCCATGTAACAAATGACGGTATTCCCTTCTTTGCTACGGCTGCAGAGCATGCAGTTGTGGATGAGTACCACATCATCTTCATCCATTCATCTCCTTATGCACACTTAGGTTGGTCCATATCTTGGCCACTGTGAACAAAGCTGTGATCAGCGCAGAAGTGCGGAAGTTCTGATTCTGCTTCCTTTGGATAGACACATAGTAGTGGGACTGCTAGATCATATGGTAGTTCTATTTTTAATTTTTTAGAGAATCTCCATACTGTTTTCCATAATGACTGTACTAATTTATATTCCCACTCCAAATAAGATTCTTGATGGAAGAATATAAAATAAGAACCACATATTTTCTTTATATTTCTAAGGAGTCAAAGAACCAGAGATGCTAAAACAAAACAAAACAAAACAAACTGTATTGTGTTTTCAAGTTAAAACGAGCAACAGTTCCTTCAGGTGATGCTTCAAGTTCACATTGCATAGCTAGGGAGGACAGTGCCAGGGAGACTGGGGCGAAGGAAGGGGGAGACAGGAAGGCTGGGGCGTGCCCCAGTGACACATAGCTGGTTTTGGTGAACACTTGCTCATGTCTGTGCTCGCTCCCAGGAGCCACCTGCACCCCTATCACATCCTCAGGGGTGAAAACGGTGAGGGGCAGATCTGATTGCTTTTCCCAAACAAGGACTCTGGGGAACTTTTTCCTTATGTGAAACACCCCAGTACCATACTGGAAGGAGGAAAAGATCACCTTCATTAGAATAACAAAGGCAAGATCATCTCCACTTATTTGTACCAGTATGATTTCAGCAAAAAGATTGCAATACAATAGTGTTCAGCTTTGTTTAAATGAGATGATGTACCCAAGGCACCTTTAAATATTGAGTGCTGAAAATCATAAGGAAGAATTCATGGGATACATGGTTTTATGGTAAAACACCAAGATGACATTGAGGGTGACTGCTTTCATGGTCTGGTAATACTGATGCTCTGACAAAGGATGACATTTTTTCCCCTCAAAACAACACCTATATTAGATCCTAACTTCCCTGAGCTCAAAGGACTGTTCATGTTTGGTTCTCTGCTAATTCCTCAAGGCTTATGACCAGCCCACAGCACACATGCAGCAAATGTTCTTTTTTTTAATTTTATTTATTTTTTTGGTGGTGCTGGGGATTGAACCCAGAGCTTTGTGCTTGCAAGGCAAGCACTCTACCAACTGAGCTATATCCCCAGCTCAGCAAATACTTATTAAATAAACTAATTCAGCTTTAAACATAAGATAATTCAAAATGATGGTGTACAATGGCAACTAGACAAGGATTCAACTGTTCTTACTTTTAGACAGGTTTTTTCCTACTAGTTTCTGAAATTCTGGGAAATGAAACACCATCCATCACAGAGTTAGTATGTACTCTTGAAGAGAAGTAAAATACATATTTCTAAAAACACTTGTTTACAGTCTGTCTAGGGATATTTATTTACTAAAATTTCTTTTGTGATGATTTAAATTCATTTCTTATTTTTTTAACCATATTTATTTTCTATTGGTATTTCATCATCTCTTTCTGGCAATATCCTTATTAAAAAGATAGAGTCCATGAAAAAAAAAAAAAAAGAGGTGGACCCTGGCCAGGTGTTCCAGGCTGTTGACACACAGGTAACTTGAGGAGGGTACCTCTGGAAGATATTAACAAGGAAGAACTCAAATGGGTGTTGCACACTGTTTAAGGGTCATAATCTGTAAATGTCTACAAAAACATGATACATGTGACTCTTTTAATTAACATCATCATAAATTTCTCATTCTAGGAATAAAACCCAGGAAATCCATTCTGAAACATTCTTTGTAAGATAGTCTATATGGTTCAATGTTCAAGGAGGCCTCCCACATCATGAAGAATTGATGCTCCAATGAGAAGCAGGTCTGGCCTCATTTTTGTACACTGGACTTTAAATTATTTGGAGTCCTTTAAAGGACAGTAAGGACAGTAGGAAAATGAGTATTATAGTAGAGCTTAACACTTCATTTTTTTTTTCTTTTTGGTGGTGTTGGGGACTGAACCCAGGGACACTCTACTGTTGAGCCACATCCCTATTCCTTTTATTTTTTGTTTTGAATCTGAGTCTTACTAAGTTGCCAAGGCTGTTCTTGAACTTGGGATCCTCCTGCCTCAGCCTCCCAAGTTGTGGGGATTATAGGCATGCATTACCATGCCCAGCCTTATCATTTGTTTTTCATTTTGGAAATCTGAGTAGGCCTTTTGTAATGCTAGAGATTTTGAAACATTTTCTGTGCTGTTTGAGGAAACATATTTTGTGGTAGCAGATCGTAATCATGAGAAGTGGAACGGGCCATTGCAGTGGGAGGTCCTAATCTGGGCAGTCACACTTGGGCTGCTGGGGGCAGAACACAGAAAATGTCTCAAGTATAAAATCCCTAAATTTAACTCACCTTCTTCCTGTTTTTTTACAGCAGACACTGCAATCTCAAAGGACAATCCACCCACAGCATGGTCTTTATGAAGAAGGTCTTTATGTCACAGATCAGAGAGATCAAATGGTGAATTTACTCAAATTCTCTTAATCCACTTTGTCTCATAGTCTCAGAGGTGGAACCCCTATAAAAACTTAAATTGGCCTGTAATCCCAGTGACTCTGGAGGCTAAGGCAGGAGGACTGGAAGTTTGAGACCAGCTTGGGCAATTTAGTCAGAACCTGTCTTAAAAAAAGTCCATAAATAAAAAGGGCGGGGGTGTAACTCAGTGGTGGAGTGGTAGAGTTCCATCCCCAGTACCCCCTGACCCCAACAACAACAAAAAAAACTTAAACTGAACAACAAATATACCACTATGGTAACTATGCACTGTGTCAATTTTTGTTGACATATTTGCAAAACTGAAAACTTGGGACTTAATATGTTAATTTGAGTTTAATGCTCAAATTATTTGACCAATCTCTGAAAGAGATATGCTTCTATCATATTTCATACCAACAAATACCCTCTGTCTCCCTGGCCATGTCTTTGTTTAGATAACCAGTTTCATAAAGTAGGTAAATTACATTTTAAACCTGCAGGTGCAGTGAACTATCTTCCCCTGCTGTGTCATTTCCTCAAACTGCTGCAAATATCCCAGGGTGGATGCCCTCAGAGCTGCCGTGTTTCCATTAATCCCATTATCACCACTTTTTTTTTTTTTTTTTTTTTTTTTCAGTACTGGGGATTGAACTGAGCTACATCTCCAGTCCCCACTTTTTTTTTTTTTTTTGGTACTAGGAATTGAACTCAGGGGTTCAGCGTTTAACCACTGAGCCATATCCCCAGCCCATTTTTAAATTTTATTTAGAGACGACAGGGTCTCACTGAGTTGCTTAGGGCCTTACCAATTTACTGAGTCTGGCTTTGAACTTGTGATCCTCCTGCCTCAGCCTCCTGAGGCGCTGGAATTATTCAGTCCTTTTTTATTTTTTATTTTGAGACAGGGTTTTGCTAAGTTACTGAGGCTGGCCTTCTACCTCAGCTTCCCTGAGTAGCTGAGATTATAAGCAGGCACCACTGTGTCTGGCCAGTAAAGGCTCATTTATTGTGCAGACTACAAATCCATTGTGGCTTTCTTTTCTAACGTTGCTAGCTGCCAGGGCCAATAGAAAGAAGGCTTGAAAGGTCTTGTATTGGCAATCAGACGCTCCATGCAGAATGTCTGCTCGAAACTTATTGGGTCAAAACTAGTCACATGGCTCTATCCAACCTACTTCCCCAGCTTTGCGGAGAAAGGAAAGGAACTCCATTTGGGCTAGATGGTAGTTTTTAGGAAGATGGTGCCAGGAAAGCTCCCTTTCTCTAAAGGACAATCATGTTTTTCCTTTTATGATATGAGAGTTTTGCAATTACCAATAATAAAACTACTTAGGGTGCCAGGAGTTTTATATATATATATTATTATTATTTTGGTACCAGGGGCACTTAATCACTGGGCCATATCACCAACCCATTTTATTTTGTTTTATTTTGAGACAGTTTTCCACTAAGTTGCTGTGCATGGTTTTGAACTTTTGATCTTCCTGCTTTGGTTTCCTGAGCTCCTGGGATTACAGGTATGTACCACCATGATCAGCCGTATATATTATTTTAACTCCTTATAAAAATTATAAAGTTCATAACAACTGAGAAAACTGTAACTTCATGAGGTTAAATAGGTAAATTAGAAGTAAATAGCAAGTGGTAGAATCATAGGTTGACAGACCACATGTTTAGAGCCAAATTTTATATTAGGTCATGCCAGTCATATGCTATGATTGACATACTTTTCTCTATTTATTTCATCCAGTTTTATTTCTTTAAAAATTATTATATTAATCTTTTTAATTTAAAATTTTAATTGACATGATAATTGTACCTATTTATGGGGTATAATGTGATACTTTAATACAAGTATACAATACATAGTGATCAAATCAAGATAATTAGCATTTCCAGCTCCTTAAACATTTATCATTTCTTTGTGTTGGAAGCCTACAAATTCCTCTCTCCGAGTTCTCTAGAAAATGTATAACATGTTATTGTAAACTGTAGTCAGTTTATTGTGCTGTAGAACACAAGAACTACTCTTATTTGATCTAATTGCATTTTGTACACGTTAAGTGACCCCCTTCCTAGCTTCTAGTGAAAACTATTTTATTCTCTAATACTATGAATTCAACTTTTGAAGTTCCCACATTTGAATAACATGGTATTGTCTTTTTTTTTTTTTTTTTTTTTTTTTTTTTTTTTTTTTTTTGCCAATTAAAAAGAATTTAATTTTAGAATAATTAATGACTTTATGAACTGATAGTGAACAAAGTTATATTAACTACCAAAGAGTAACACCAACCTTAACTATTGATTAAAAAATAAACTAAAAACCCCCGGGCCATTGAGTAGCAGTGTGTGATGTTTTCTTTTTTTTTTTTTTAATCTCATGGATTTTATTTTTATTTTATTTTATTTTATTTTTTTTTTTTATTGTAAACAAATGGGATACATGTTGTTTCTCTGTTTGTACATGGCGTAAAGGCATACCATTTGTGTAATCATAAATTTACATAGAGCAATGTTGTTTGATTCATTCTGTTATTTTTTTCCCTTCCCCCCACCCCTCCCACCCCTCTTTACCCTCTATACAGTAGTTCCTTCCTCTATACTTGCCCCCCTCCCTAACCCTAACTCTAACCCTTCCCTCCCCCCCATTATGTGTCAACCTCCACTTATTAGCGATATCATTCGTCCTTTGGCTTTTTGAGATTGGCTTATCTCACTTAGCATGATATTCTCCAATTTCATCCATTTGCCTGCAAATGTCATAATTTTATCATTCTTTATGGCTGAGTAATATTCCATAGTATATATATACCACAGTTTCTTTATCCACTCATCAATTGAAGGGCATCTAGGTTGGTTCCACAGTCTGGCTATTGTGAATTGAGCAGCTATGAACATTGATGTGGCTGTATTTCTGTAGTATGCAGATTTTAAGTCCTTTGGGTATAGGCCAAGGAGTGGGATAGCTGGGTCAAATGGTGGTTCCATTCCAAGTTTTCTAAGGAATCTCCACACTGCTTTCCATAGCGGCTGCACTAATTTGCAGCCCCACCAGCAGTGTATGAGTGTACCTTTCTCCCACATCCTCGCCAACACCTGTTGTTGCTCGTATTCTTGATAATCGCCATTCTAATTGGGGTGAGATGGAACCTTAGGGTGGTTTTGATTTGCATTTCTCTTATTACTAGAGATGTTGAACATTTTTCCATATGTTTGTTGATTGCTTGTAGATCTTCTTCTGTGAAGTGTCTATTCATTTCCTTAGCCCATTTGTTGACTGGACTGTTTGAATTCTTGGAGTAGAGTTTTTTGAGTTCTTTATAGATTCTGGAGATTAGTGCTCTATCTGAAGTATGATTGGCAAAGATATTCTCCCACTCTGTAGGCTCTTTCTTCGCATTGCTGATAGTTTCCTTTGCTGAGAGAAAGCTTTTTAGTTTGAATCTATCCCAGTGGTTGATTCTAGCTTTTATTTCTTGTGCTATGGGAGTCCTGTTAAGGAAGTCTGGTCCTAGACCAACAAGATGAAGATTTGGACCTACTTTTTCTTCTATAATCTGCAGGGTCTCTGGTCTGATTCCGAGGTCCTTAATCCATTTTGAGTTTAGTTTCGTGCATGGTGAGAGATATGGGTTTAGTTTCATTCTGTTGCATATGGATTTCCAATTCTCCCAGCACCATTTGTTGAAGAGGCTATCTTTTCTCCATTGCATATTTTTGGCCCCTTTGTCTAGTATGAGAAAATTGTATTTATTTGGGTTTGTGTCCGTGTCCTCTATTCTGTACCATTGATCTACCTTTCTATTTTGGTACCAATACCATGCCGTTTTTGTTACTATTGCTTTGTAGTAGAGTTGAAGATCTGGTATTGCAATACCCCCTGTTTCACTCTTCCTGCTAAGGATTGCTTTAGCTATTCTGGGTTTCTTATTCTTCCAGATGAATTTCATAATTGCCTGCTCTATTTCTGTAAGGTACGTCATTGGGATTTTAATTGGAATTGCATTGAATTTGTATAGCACTTTAGGTAGTATGGCCATTTTGACAATATTAATTCTTCCTATCCAAGAACATGGAAGATCTTTCCATCTTCTAAGGTGTTCTTTAATTTCTTTCTTTAGTGTTGTATAGTTCTCATTGTAGAGGTCTTTCACCTCTTTTGTGAGATTGATTCCCAAGTATTTTATTTTTTTCGAGGCTATTGTGAATGGGGTAGTTTTCCTAATTTCTCTTTCTGAAGATTCATCACTTATGTATAAAAATGCGTTGGATTTATGGGCATTGATCTTGTAACCTGCTACTTTACTGAAATCACTTATGAGTTCTAAGAGTTTTCTGGTGGAATTTCCAGGTTCCTCTAAATATATAATCATGTCATCAGCGAACAGGGATAGTTTGAGTTCTTCTTTTCCAATTCGTATCCCTTTAATTTCTTTGGTTTGTCTAATTGCTCTGGCCAGAGTCTCAAGAACGATGTTGAATAGAAGTGGTGAAAGAGGGGCATCCCTGCCTTGTTCCAGTTTTTAGGGGGAATGCTTTCAGCTTTTCACCATTTAGAATGATATTAGCCATGGGCTTAGCATAAATGGCCTTTACAATATTAAGGAATGTTCCCACTATCCCTATTTGTTCTAGTGTTTTGAGCATGAAGGGGTGCTGTATTTTATCAAATGCTTTTTCTGCGTCTATTGAAATAATCATGTGATTCTTGACTTTAAGTCTATTAATATGGTGAATTACGTTTATTGATTTCCTGATGTTGAACCAACCTTGCATCCCTGGGATGAAACCCACTTGATCATGGTGCACTATCTTTTTAATATGTTTTTGTATGCGATTTGCTAAAATTTTGTTGAGAATTTTTGCGTCGATGTTCATTAAGGATATTGGTCTGAAATTTTCTTTCCTTGATGAGTCTCTGTCTGGTTTAGGTATCAGTGTGATATTGGCTTCATAGAATGAGTTTGGGAGGGTTCCCTCCTCTTCTATTTTATGGAATACTTTGAGAAGTATTGGAATGAGCTCTTCCTTAAAGGTTTTGTAGAACTCGGCTGAGAACCCATCTGGTCCCGGACTTTTCTTTGTTGGTAGGCTTTTGATGACTTCTTCTATTTCAGTACTTGAAATTGGTCTATTTAAATTGTTTATGTCCTCCTCATTCAGTTTAGGCAATTCATATGTCTCTAGAAACCTGTTGATGTCTTCGAAATTTTCTATTTTGTTGGAGTATAGATTTTCAAAATAGCTTCTAATTATGTTTTGTATTTCCATCCTGTCTGTTGTGATATTTCCTTGTTCATTCCGAATTTTAGTGATTTGGGTTTTCTCTCGTCTTCTCTTTGTTAGTGTGGCTAAAGGTTTATCAATTTTGTTTATTTTTTCGAAGAACCAACTATTTATTTTGTCAATTTTTTGTATTGTTTCTTTTGTTTCAATTTCATTGATTTCAGCTCTGAGTTTAACTATTTCCTGTCTTCTACTACTTTTGGTGCTGTTCTGTTCTTCTTTTTCTAAGGCTTTGAGCTGTAGTGTTAGGTTGTTTATTTGTTGAGTTTTACTTCTTTTATTAAATGCGCTCCATGAAATAAATTTCCCTCTAAGTACTGCTTTCATAGTGTCCCAGAGGTTTTGATATGATGTTTCTTTGTTCTCATTTACCTCTAAGAATTTTTTAATTTCCTTCTTAATATCTTCTGTTATCCATTCATCATATAATAGCATATTGTTTAACCTCCAGATGTTGGAATAGTTTCTGTGTTTTACTCTTTCATTTATTTCTAACTTCAATCCATTATGATCTGATAGAATACATGCTAGTGTCTCTATCTTCTTGTATTTGCTAACATTAGCTTTGTGGCATAATATATGGTCTATTTTAGAGAAGGATCCATGTGCTGCTGAGAAGAAAGTGTATTCACTCTTGGTTGGATGGAATATTCTATAAATGTCCGTTAAGTCTAAATTATTGATTGTGTTGTTGAGATCTATGGTTTCTTTGCTCAATTTTTGTCTGGAAGATCTGTCCAGTGGTGAGAGCGGCGTGTTAAAATCTCCTAGTATTATTGTGTTGTGGTCTATTTGGTTTCTGAAATTGAGAAGGATTTGTTTGACATACATAGATGAGCCACTGTTTGGGGCATAGATGTTTATGATTGTTATATCTTGCTGATTTATGCTTCCCTTAAGCAGTATGAAATAACCTTCTTTATCCCTTCTGACTAACTTTGGCTTGAAGTCCACATTATCGGAAATGAGGATGGATACTCCAGCTTTTTTGCTGAGTCCATGTGCATGGTATGTTTTTCCCCATCCTTTCACCTTTAATCTATGGGTATCTTTTTCTATGAGGTGAGTCTCTTGCAGGCAACATATTGTTGGATCTTTCTTTTTAATCCAGTCTGCCAGTCTATGTCTTTTGATTGATGAATTCAGGCCATTAACGTTCAGGGTTATTATAGAGAAATGATTTGGTTTCCCGGTCATTTGGTTCATTTTTAAAATTTTGTTTATTTATTTGTTTGACACAACTTGTTTCCTCCTTTATTTGACAATTCCTTTAGGATAATTCCTCCCTTTGCTGATTTGCTTCTTTGTTTTTCATCTCTTCCTCATGGAATATTTTGTTGAGAATGTTCTGTAATGCTGGCTTTCTTTTTGTAAATTCTTTTAGCTTTTGTTTATCATGGAAGGATTTTATTTCATCGTCAAATTTGAAGGTAAGTTTTGCTGGGTATAAGATTCTTGGTTGGCATCCATTTTCTTTCAGGGCTTGAAAAATGTTGTTCCAGGACCTTCTAGCTTTAGGGTCTGGATTGAAAAATCTGCTGATATGCGTATTGGTTTCCCCCTGAATGTAATTTGGTTCTTTTCTCTCACAGCCTTTAAAATTCTGTCTTTATTTTGTATGTTAGGTATTTTCATTATAATGTGCCTTGGTGTGGGTCTGTTGTAATTTTGTGTATTTGGAGTCCTGTAAGCCTCTTGAACTTGATTTTCCATTTCATTCTTCAGATTTGGGAAATTTTCTGATATTATTTCATTGAATAGATTGTTCATTCCTTTGGCTTGTTTCTCTAGGCCTTCCTCAATCCCAATAATTCTTAAATTTGGCCTTTTCATGATATCCCATAGTTCTTGTAGATTCTGTTCATGATTCTTACCATCTTCTCTGTTTGTTCAGCTTTGTTTTCAAGGTTAAATATTTTGTCTTCAATGTCTGAGGTTCTGTCTTCCAGGTGTTCTATCCTATTGGATATGCTTTCTATGGAGTTCTTAATTTGGTTTATTGTTTCCTTCATGTCAAGGATTTCTGTTTGGTTTTTTTTCAATATCTCTAACTCTTTATTGAAATGATCTTTTGCTTCCTGTATTTGCTCTTTTAACTGTCGATTGGTGCGATCAATCAATGCTTGCATTTGCTCTTTCATCTCATCATTCAATGCTTGCATTTGCTCTTTCATCTCCTCGTTTGCTTCTCTGATCATTTTAATTATGTACATTCTGAACTCCTTTTCTGTCATTTCTTCTGCCATGCTGTCATTGGGTTTTATTGATGTAACATCTAGATTTGTTTGCAGCATTTTCTTTCCTTGTTTTCTCATGTTGTTCAGATATCAGTGGACCGCTGAGATATTGCAGATTTCCTCTGTTGATTTACAATGACCCTGAAGATTTCTATATATATCCCCTCTTAGCCTTCAGTAGGCTGAAGTTTTGGAGGAGGTTGATAATGCGGTGCTCCACAAGGAAGCTGCCTCTCTAGGAGTGGTGGCCTTCAGGTGGGGTATATTCCCTGCTAGTGGGCAGAGGTGCCTCCACTTGTTGACCAATGGTCATCCAAAGGGGACCTAGGCTGTGGGCTGAGGCTAGGCCTGTTTGGGCCTGAGCCTCTGGTTTTACCGTCCTTGTGGGAAACCTCACCCAGCAGGGAAGACTCACCCGGTGGGGAGGTCTCGCTGGTCAGTTTCCTCCTAGAGGTTCCCCTCAATTTACATCTACTGCCTGGGCTGGGCTGCCTTCCTCTGCAAAGTTTCCAGGGGCCCGGCCCTACCTCCTGGGCCTGGGAGCCTCACCCTTCGCAGATGAATCTCCTTAGGCTGCCCCTCCTCAGAGAATTTGCCCATAGGCCTGGAACCTTCGCTCCGCCCTAAGCCTGTCTCTGTGCGGCTCTTCCACCCAGAAGCCTCCTAGATCCTGGGACCCTGTTCTGCACCTAATCGCCTGGCTGCATGGCCCCTCCTCTGAGCAGCCACCTGTGGCCCCGAACAATCGCTCTGAGTCCCAGAGACCCGCCACAGGCCTCTTCCTCCAGACAGCTGCCCAGTATGCCGGTGCGGTCACTAGGAGTCCAAGAAACTCACTTCGTGCCTCCTCCTCCCACCAACCACCCGTAGCTCGGGGCAATCAATCACTCCGAGTCGAAGTGACCCTGCCCGTTCCTCCTCCTTCTCCAGATAACCCCCCGGGTGTTCAGGAGCAGTCCCTCTGAGTGGCTCTGAATCCACGTGACCCGCTGCACGGGTCCTCTGGGCCACCGCCCGGAGCTCTGGTGTGGTCCCTCAAGACCAAGCGTCCCACCACGCTTCTCCTCCAGGCAGCCCCCCTGTGTTCAGGAGCTGTCACTTTAAGACCAAATAACTCACCACTCGCCTTCTCCTCTGAGCAGCCGCCTGGAGCGCTAATGCAGTCACTGCGAGTCCAAAGGACCCGCCGCGCTCCTTCTCCTCCTTCTCCTACTCCTCCGGGCAGGCCCCGGGGTTCAGAAGTGGTCAGGGTCCAAACAGCTCGCCACGCTGCCCCTTCTCTGGCAACCGCCTGTAGTTCCCGTATAGTCGCCCGAATCCAAGCGGCCGCTCCTCTTCCTCCTCGTCCTCAGGGCAGGCCCCGGGGTTCAGAAGCGTCGTTCTGATTCCAAACAGCTCGCCGCGCGGCTTCTCCTCTGGCAACCGCCTGCAGCTCTGGCGCAGTCTCTCCGAATCCAAGTGGCCACGCTCCTCTCCTCCTCCTCAGGGCAGGCCCTGGTGTCCTGAGTCCACACAGTTCTCCCCGCCTCTCCTCCCCCGGGCAGCCGCCGGAGCCCCAGTGGCTGCTCCAAGTCCCAGCGCTGTGCCGACCGGCCTCCTCTATGGCGCTCCAGCGGGGGGAGGGGCGTCTCGCCGGCAGTTCTACTTCACAAAGTTTCCTGCGTTCCGGGACCCCCGTCCCATCCGGGATGCCCCCCCAGGGGGTGAGAGTCACCCGGCTACTTTGAGTTGGTCCCAAGCGTCTCAATATCTCCTCTCTTGAATCCTGAGTTCTGGAGCAACACGTAATGCAGCCACCCTCTAGGCCGCCATCTTGAAAACCGGTATTGTCTTTTTGTGCCTTATTTCACTTAACATAATGCCCTCTGTGTTAATATTTTTATTGTGTATTTTTAGTGATACCTTGAATATTCCTTTTTTTTTTTTTTTTTTTTTTTTTTTTTTTTTTTTTGGAGGTGCTGGGGATTGAACCCAGGGCTCTGCACATGCTAGGCAAGCACTCTACCAACTGAGCTATATCCCCAGCCTGATATCTTGAATATTCTTAACAAGGAAAATCATTTATAGTAAGTATAACAAAAGTATTCATATCTTTTGAAAATAACTCAAGCTTACCAAGAAAGAAAACATTAAATTGTTGACAAATGGAGGGGGAAAAAAAGAGAGGAAATCTGTATTTTTCTTTTTTTTCATGGAGATTGTACCCAAGGGCACTTTACCACTGACCCACATCCCCAGCACTTTTTTATTTTTAATTTTTAATAGTTCATTCCTTTTTATTGGTAGGTAGTAATCCACAATATAACTGTGTCTCAATGTGTCCATATATTGGCAAAAATTTTAATGTAATTTCTAGTTATTGACTTTTAAATATAAAGCTGCTATGGAGAGTGGTGGTGCAGCTGTTTCCTTTGACTATACATCAAATTTTAAGAAGAAAGAACATCAGGAGCTAAGGATTCTGTTTAAACCTGTAGTTGCTGCTCAGGAAATAAGGATGCAGTCTCCAAATTGGTGGTTTACATATCTTCACACAAGAGCTGTGTACTAGAGGAGAGAAGTCGTGTAGATCAGAGACTGGTGAAAACTGAGATAGTTGAAATAAATTTGCAGATGATACATGACTTCTCAGGTGAAAAGCCTTAAGGGAGGACACATTCTGTGGTACAAGCTACAGATTATTGGGCAAGGGAATGATAGCAAGGCTGTGCAGTTTTAGATGGACAGAAATGTTGAAATATGAGCTGCAAGATGATGGCCAAAACAAAGGAGGGGCTGGAGGTGACGTGGCACAATGTCACTAGGCCAAGACTGCATACATTGAAGACATGGGAGGAAGAGAGTGAATAGCTAGTTGGACAGAAAAATGATCTTTCAGGCCAAATTCATGCATGGTAAGTATACTAAGAATTACCATAAATGTGCACAAAGACTTATTTAGGGGATGTGTGTGACATTATTTATGATATATGAAACCAGTTTTATGAAATTATGTGCATTTCTCTAATGAAATCTTATGCATAGGGACTTAATATTAAAAGATTGAAGAGAGTAATGGAAGAGAGATGCTTTATTAGGGTTTTTTTCTAGGTAGTAGAATTGTGTCTTGCAGCATTGAGAATTAAGAACTTAGTTGAAAGCACTTAGCATGATACCTGACACATAGAAATCACTTGGGGAATGTTAGTTACTTTTGAATGTAGGGTAATAACTCAAGAGCTAGATTTTTCCGCCCCCCCCCCCAGGATATTTAAAGGGACATGCAGAAGAATTGAAGAATGGTGGAAGTCCAGATGACCCCAGTCCTGGGCTAAAATAGAAGAAACAAGTAGCCTTGTCTACTCCAGATAATGGAAGCCCTTTGTATTTTAGGAAGTTGGAGAGGAAAAAGGGGTGGAGGAGGGAGTAGGATAAAGGAAATAGAAGGGAAGAAGAGAAAGGACTGGCTAGGCACTGTGGTGCACGCCTGTAATCCCAATCACTTGGGAGGCTGAGGCAAGTGGATCGCAAGTTCAAGGCCAGCCTCAGCAATTTAGCGAGGCCCTAAGCAACTTAGTGAGATGCTGTCTCAAAATTAAATGTAAAAAGAACAGAACTTAACCCAAAATGAATGATACACCTAAACGTACAAAGTGCTGGCAAGCATGTGAATCAACTGGACAGTTCTTACCCCACTGTGGGGAACATAAACTATTACAATCACTTTGGAAAACAGTTTGGCTGTGTTAAGCATACATATATCATTTAAAGAAACATTTTGCTTCTAAAAATTTACACAAGAGAAATCATTCCACATAAATACTTGTTCATTAATTTCCATAGCTGCTTTTTAAAAAAAACACTTTAGTAATTTATTGTTATTCATGTTATGAAATGCATTACAAGTGTCATGAATATATTCAGTTTATACAATCAGGAGATTTTGTATATTTTTTCCTCAAATGAGAAGTGCATAGACTATGTTAATATTTGGATGTACTAACAACTTTACAGGATTAAATGTGTATGAATTAATGTTCAGTCCTTTTTCTTCTTTCTTTCTTTTCTTTTCTTTTTCTTTTTTTTTTTTTTTTAGTACCAGGGATTGAGCTCAGGGGCACTAGACCACTGAGCCACATTCCCAGCCCTATTTTGTATTTTATTTAGAGACAGGGTATGCACCACCATGCTTGGAAGAAATTTGGTTTTTAAAAAGCAAAATACATTAAAATGTGCAAGTTTATAACAAAAACATTTATATTAAGAAATTTGAAAATTACCCAATTTTGGCAAGATTTTGGTGGAGTAATATAAACTCACATTGTCATTTGGGACATCTATTAAGATTCACAAAGATTGACATCTTCTGAGCCAGCAATTCCATCTATCAATATTAGCCCCAAGCAAAAAACTTTAAGAAGAGAAAAATGTTAAACATATGAAAATGTTTATTATAGTATTAATTTTACAAATAACAAATGGAAAATAATATTGTATGGTTGAAATGAAATGTGTAATTAATAAAATGTGCTCTTATTGCAAATTGTAAGGACATCTGGAAGTGTTAAGTAAAAAAGATCTGCTAGATGTGACTACATGAACAAAAATATATGTATTCCATGACAAAGAAATATATAAATGGTGATAATGGCTGCTCTGTGATGTGGAATTACTACTGGGTGCTTTCATCCCAATTTTCATTATTCATGTAATGCCATTATATAAACTTTACAGTAGTTATAACCTGAAAAAAATACTAAATACATGGCTTCTACAATTGACAAACCCTAAGAAATATTCTCTCCTTCAGTAAATATATATGTGAATGTAAGAAAGACGGTAATCTCAAGGGCACAGGCAGGCCTCTTAGAGATAGGAGCATGGGTTCAGGACTGAAGGTTGATGTACTGGGACACTAGACACAGCAGGTGTCCCCACATGGAGTCCTGCCTGGGTGAGACTTATGCTAAGGAATCATAGAGAAAACTCAAGCTCTTTGTTGGTTATTCATTCTCAAGAGAAAAGAAGAGTTTGGCCAAATGTTCCTAGTCCTTAGGAGAATTTAAAAATTCTTTTAAAACTTACCCATCAAAAATTCTCCCCACCTCTCATATGGTAGTATAAGTAAAAGAGTGGAGAGAGACCAGGAGTATTATATTGAGTTCTTCCTACATTGGAAGTTTTGGGAGTAGAGAACATTAGAAAATAAGAAATTCTGAAAATAACAGCCAAGCATTCCTATCCAGAAACTATAAAAAATCTGCAGAAAGTGGAATAAAAGAAAAAAGTCAGGATAAAATCAGAAATTAAAAGGAAAACAAATATAAGAAATGATAAATATAACCAAATGAAATTTCTTTGAGAAGACCAATAAGACATACAAATCATCAAAAAGGTAAGAGCATTAAGTGAACCAGATTAGAAAATTTAAAAGAAGCCATAACTCCAAAAATAGTGAATATTTTAAAACCGGAACATTTTATTAATTTTTGCCAATGCATTTGAAAATAAAAAGATTTTCAATTTTCTAGGAGAAAACATCATCAAGACTTGTTCATAAAGAAACAAACTGAATAGAACAGTAACAATTAAGAAAATTTTATTAGCCTAAAAATCTCATTCTAGAACAAGGTATCATGCTGTTATAAAATATACCTGGAGTTTATTTTAATTGTGTATGGTAAGACACACAGACATGAAATTGAGTGTCACTGGTTGTAGTGGCACATGCTTGTAATCCCAGAAGCTCAGGAGGCTGAGGTAGGAGGATGGCAAGTTCAAAGCCAGACTCAGCAATTTAGCAAGGCCCTAAGTGTCTTAGTGAGGCCCTGTCTCTAAATAAAATATAAAAAGGGCTGGAGATGTGGTTCAGTGGTTAAGTGCCCCTGGGTTCTAATCCCTGGTACCAAAATAAATGAATAAATAATAGAAATTGAGTTTCATGACAAAGGGTTTTTGTTTGCTTTTTTGTTTTTTGGGGTACTAGGATTGAGTACCCAGGAATACTCTACCAAGAGCTACATTCCAGCCCTTCTTATTTCTTACCTCACAACTTGTGATTTTTCCCTATCTTCCTGCCCCCACCCCCTGTAGTTGGGGTTACAGGGATGTGCTGCTGAAAATTTTAATGCTCCCAGATTCCTAGAACAGGGTGACTCATGGGGAAGCACCAGGGACAATTAGGAGGCAGAAGGAGCAAGGGGAAAGCGTGATCCACAACTGTCACTGTGGTTTTTGAAGGAAGGAATGGAGGAACTATGGTCAGCAAACTGTGCAAGTTCAGGGTTAGACAGCTGGAACAATTTTGGTAGGCTCTGGGTTATAGGGGTTGCCCTTACATATATGGTACTGGCACAGGGTGAGTTAGGGCAGGGATAATGCCCCAGACCTCAGGAGCCTGGTAAAAGGAAGTGTGAATTTGAGATGGGTTGTTTTTCATATCAGATGTATGCTCAAGGGAAATTTTTATCTCTAGGAATTAAAGAGTCCCTCCCTAGATCCACAGGCCCCATGATGTCATAGCATCATAAAATATGGAAAAAACCCATGATTAATATGTCTGCTCAGTGAGTTTTATCAATGCTTCAAGAAAGAGAAAAAAATCTAATTTTACAAACTCTTCTAGAGAATAGGAAAAAGGGAAAGTTACCAAACTCATTTTATGAGGCTAGAAGAATATCGATTTGGGTAAATTAGAGCAGAACATAGTATTTTAGGTAATTTCATTTATTAACATGAATGTAAAGTATTAAATAAAACATGAGAAAATTGAATCTAACACTGTATAAAAAGATCAAATGGGATTTAAAGGAACACAGAACAATAACTTTAGAAAACTATTAATTTAACTCACCACATTAACATATTAAAGAAAAAAAATCAGGTGATTTTCTCAAAAGACATTTAAAAGCATTTGATAAAATTCAATACCCATTCATGATTAAAAACAAACTTATTAGCAAATTTTAATAGAAGAGAATTTCCTTAATCTGGTTTTTGTTTATCTACTGAAAACATATGTAAACAGTATGTTGAATGGTCAAATTTCAGAGGCATTTCTTTTAATATTAGGAATGAGACAATACTAAATACAATCACTCAAATTATTTAACATTGTACCAAAGGTCCTTCACAATCCAATGGAATTGAAAAAAAGAAAAAGGTTTTAAGAGTCAAAATATGTATCTTAGAGGGCTTACTTATGGCTGAGTGATCCTGACTCTGGATGATTATGTGGAAAAAAATTATATTATGGGAACGTTTGGCAGTTCACAGAATCAGTGGGAGAGCTGCAAGACCAGGTTGAGTCTCCAGAGGTGCCCAGAGCAGGCTATCAAGATGGTCTTGACAAGGACGGCTTTGCTGCCACACTGAGCCCTAGAGATGCTTTTAGATCATCATTTCTGCTCCTGCAACTTATCGGAAATGAAAACTCCATTGACTCTGATGCCAGCTTTGCTTCATCATGGCATCATTTTCACCACAGTCACCAATACAGTCTCAGTAACATGCCCATTCCTCAGTTGCAAGGAAGGCTGTGAAAGAAAATTTGGAATATTTTAAGCATTTATAGTGGAGCAGTCTTTGTCCTGCAACCAGATTCTTTTTTTTGGGGGGTGGGGGTGGGCGCGGGTACCGGAGATTGAACTCAGGGGCACTTGACCACTGAGCCACATCCCCAGTTCTATTTTGTATTTTATTTACAGACAGGGTCTCACTGAGTTGCTTAGCACCTCACTTTTGCTGAGGCTGGCTTTGAACTGGAGATCCTCCTGCCTCAACCTCCCGAGCCACTGGAATTATAGGTGTGCACCACTGAGCCTGGCTGCAACCAGATTCTTGAAGTGGAAAATTCCTTAAACATGGAAAGGAGTTCAATGCTGGGTGACCAAAGCAAATGACAAATATTAGTAAAAAAAAACAATTGTTGTCATTTTCAGATGGTACAACAATCTACACAGAAAATCTAAGTTAATATATAGGTAAAAGTTGTACAATTAATGAAGAATAATTTCCTTGACATAATACAAATATAAAAACCAATGGCATTTCTATAAATTAGCAATAAATAAAGACCTAATAGAAAAAAAGAATCCCATTCACTAAGCAAACAACTATAAGGTATCTGGGAATAAATCTAACAAAAGATGCATACATTTTTAAAAAAGCCTTAAGGATTTAAAGAAGACTTTAAAAATGGATATTTATACAAATGAAAGTAAAAGTATATGTATCTATATATCTATGTATGTGCATATATGTGTGTGTGTGTATGGCCTTATTTGGGAATACTCAATTTCACAACAATGTCAATTTCCTCAAATTTGATGTATAAATTTAGTGTAATTTTAATTTTTAAAAAATCCACCTGGAGTTCTTTATACAACTTGAGAAACTGATTAAAATGCAAATGACAAAGTAAATACCTAAAAATATCCCCAAGAATTCTGAAAAAAATGAACTAAGGAATAAGGAGGTGGGGCTTGCTCTTTCAAATAACAAAAAGCCTAGAAATAGATGCATGCATCTAAAGGGTCTTCATCCACGAACGGAAGTGGTATTATAAATTATAAAGTGAAAGGATGGACAAGCTGAGATGTAATGTGAACTATTCACTTTCCATGTAGAAATTAAAATTAAAATTCCTACTTCGGACAAAATACAGAGGCAAATTTCAGATAGAGTAAAGCTCTAGGTAGAAAAGAATAAAACTTTAAAAATCAAGAAAATGTAGGGAATATCTTTAGGATTTGGGACAAAGTTTTCTTAAATTAGACACAAAAAGTACAAATGATAAAGGTAAAGACTACATTATTGGACCACACTAAAATTTTCTATATGACCAAAGACATACAAAGTGTAATAAAAAGCATGAGCAACCTGATCGAAAGATGGCCACAGTTTATGAAGAGACTCAAGGGACTAGGAAACCCAAATGATTGCTTAACATATGAAAAGATGCTCTACCTTAAATATAATTAGGAGGGGAAAAAAACGTAGTAAAAAACAATGAGAGCATGTGCCACCAATTAAGTGTTGGCATGGAAGTTAGGCAAAGGTAAATCTCTTTAACTGCTGGCTTGGGGTATAAACAGGTGTGATCACTTAAGAGAACAATTTGGAAGCATGTTATAAAATTTTAACAAATTCTAGGTTTTATAGAAACTCTTCACATGTATTCAAAGGGACATGTGCAAAGATGCTTATTGTTACATCATTCACAACCCTCTCCTGAAAAAGAGACCGATGTTCACTAAGAGGTATTAGTAGAATTTTAAACAAAATGTGACAGTCCATAGATTGAATATTGAATAGTGCCTAAAAGGAACTAGATCTAAATGGATCAATATAAATAGATGTCAAAAATCTAATATTAACAGAAAAAAATAGGATGGATTTATTTCTGTAAACAGAAAAGTATATGAAGCATATTGTACATTTTAATATTTTATGTCACATAAAACATTCATTTATATTTATACATAAGTATAAAGTAATTAGCTGCAATAATACACACTTTGGTAGCCAGCCTCTGAGATGGTCTGCAGTGATGATCCCTTTCTCCTAGTCTTTGTGCCCTTTTATAATCTCCTCTCCTCTAGTTGCCTTTTTTTTCGCAGTTGGTTGTGGAGTATCAAATCTAGATGACTTACTTTTGGGGTTTGTTTTTGGTATGGGAGATTGAACCCAGGGTGCTTAACCACTAAGCCACATCCCCAGTCATTTTATTTAGAAACAGGGTCTCACTAAGTTGCTTAGTGCCTTACTAAATTGCTGAGACTGGTTTTGAACTCAAAATCCTCCTGCCTCAGCCTCCCAAGCCACTGGGATTACAGATATGTGCCAGCCACCACACCCAGCTAGATGACTTGCTTTTAATGAATAGAATTGATGTGATGTCACTGTAAGGCCCCCCAAAAGGAAACCCCAACTCTGTCCCATGGATCCACGGCAACCCCAATCAACCGCAGGAGGTGTCACTTGATGCAAACCACAAGAGGTGTTTATTCCAGCGCGCTGGGACCCGACTCGTGACTCACGCAGGAGTCGAGGAGTCGAGTCTCGAGCAAAAGATCTTGTAGGTTTATAAAGGCAGAGGCCACACATCGGGAGGGGTCCCACATGAAAGGGAGAAGGGGAACAAAGCTGCCGGGAAATTTCAAAGCGGGTCTGGGTTTGCTGTTAACATACAACATGTTTCACAATGTTTTACAACAGGGCGTAGATTCTGGTGTCTTAACTGCCTGAATACTATCTTGCTCCAATTACTCTTTTACTCTCTGTTTGGGGCTGTTTTCTGGAACAACTTTAAGGGCTTTGTTCCCATCACTGGGAGGGAGACCTTAGGGAGTTGAGATAAAACAGACAGCTTAAAAAAATGTCCATTCTTTCATTTTCCCATTTTCTTTTTTGGTAAGTTCTAATCATGGAACTTCTGTCTCTATATACTTTTCTCCAAAGCTATTTCCTTGGCGGAGGGACTGGTATTGTTGCCTGAGCATTAGTACCTGTACAGCACTTACTCTCTCCCTGATGAAGGTGACTCCGTGAAGGAGATTGCCAGTAGTCTCATACCCCCATGTGGAGCAATAATAATGGTCTATACCTCCGCATGTCCTTGCCATATTCTGTGACCTCCCATCCCGGGGCAGACATAGAAAGGGGTCTGTTTTAGATTGTCACGGGAGCGTGGGTACCTCCTGGGTTGTACCCTTCAACTAGGCAGTATTCTGTTCCCCCGAAAGGCCTGGGTGATGTTGGCCAATGTCTATGGGCCTCCTCAGAAGTCAGGGTAGGGATATCCCAATTATCTAACCCAGCTACTAAGGCGCAGATGTCTGGGGTTAGGGACAGCCACCAAGCCCAGAGGGGTTTCTCCCTGGTGGTGCTCCATATTATATCTCCAGTCTGGGAGAGGCCCTGCCATGTTAGTTGTAGGGGGGCATGAGGGTTGGGACTACTTATCGGCGGGAGGTGCGTCAACAGGAGCAGGAACACGGTGGATGTGGAGTTTGAGGGGGTTGTCCAATTTTTCCACTTTCCATGTTGGGTCTGGTGGTGGTGCAGGCTTGACATGCAAAGCGTGAATCCAGGTGGCGATGCCATTGACTTTTCAGGCAGGCAAGGGCCCAGGGGGCACCAGTTAGCAGCCCCTTGTTTGCAGTCCTTGATAAACAGTCCTTGATAAAGGCAAGTAAATTTGGTAATCAATGGCCTCCGGAGATCCTTGACATTCCATTCTTCCAGGGGCAGTCTCCAACTTGCAGAGGCAGATGACTTTATGGCCTCTACTTCCTCGACTTGACCTGATTCCCTATTTCTACACTAACTACCTGTTCCTAATTCTGGCTTCATTTCCCCCTTTAGCTTTAGGAACCCCTAACTGCTTGTTAAGGAAATGAAAAGGGGCATCGGTCGTTCTGGCTGCTTCGAAGCTGAATGGGGGCAGTGAGGGGCAAGCAGTTTGGAGTTCCTTTTTTTAAAAAAATCGGGTCAATTGAGGGGTCCCAGGAAGAAGTCTGGTTGGGGAAGAGCAGGTTATAAAGTCATCTGGGGGTGGGTGCTTCTATGATAGAAGAACAAAAAGACATGAGTACTGAAATGAGATTAGTACAAAGTAAATGTTGCAGCATCTGAAACATGCCACTGAGTATCATGAAAATGACAGAAGTTAATCTCTCACCAGGAGGTGGAAGAACTGAGAAATTGTTTCCATAACTAGGCCTAGCAAAGGCTGGAGAGGACAAGGCCTTTATTTGGGGACTTTAACATTGTCCAGGCTATCAGGAATGTAAACACAACATTTAACTTTTAATGTCATAGATGTCCCCAGAAAATATAGTTAAGCTACTTAATGTCATCTGATTTTGTAAAATATCCCTTTATTGGTATAACCTGTGTTTAGTAGAGATCTCTATACTTCTGTTACTTAGGAATAGATAATCATACTAGCAAACATAGATTAAGTCTACCTGTGTAGCTTAGGAAGGTCTGCAGGCCTTAAACTGACTAAAAACTTCTGACTCTGGCAGTTTCTCTTGATAGTTATCAGGCACATTTGCTGAAGAATCTTTCTTTCATTTGTAGCTTCTAGTCTTTATTCTAGTGGGCTAATACAAGTGTACATCTTAAGTTACATTTAACTATTATTTCCTTTAAATGCCCAAGAATGGCTATATTTTGGTTTTAACTGTTTTGCTGGGTATCTAAGATCAAGCTGGTCAACCTGGTTCCTGTCTTGTTAAAGAGTCAGCTGAGTTCCCACAGGGTCACTCATAGAGAACTTAAGAGTGGCTTCCTAGTTCCACCAGTGACTTTGGTTAGGCAGGGTCTCTTGATGAGGTGACTTCCTTTGGAAGCATCAAGGGATGTTTCCCTTTTTCCATGACCCTTTTTCCATGATGCACTGAGTGATTTTTCATCCTCTAGTCTCAACAATCTCCTTGATCAGGAGGTTGTGTGACCCAGAGTTGCAACACTCCTTAGAGAAGTCCTCTTATTCCCTGGGTTCAGGCTGACTTTGAGGGCAAGACCCAAATATGGACTTTTCTTGACCTCTGTATTTAACTCCAATCTCTAAGTTTGATCTTAATCATCCAGCAAGCCAGTCTCACCAGTCATAAAGTAAGAGTACTGGGCTTTAACTTCAATGTCTATAACTTTACAGTTATTTACCCTTTTATCTAACTGGAGTCTATATTAGTACTGGAAGTTACCACTATCTGTTCCATAGGTGATGGCTTATTATCACAAGTTACCTAGGTTGTGTGTTCTTGAAGCAGCTACTTCTGCAAAACATTAACAGGTAACAGTTTTACAAAATGAAATTAGCAAGAGTAAAAATATATTCAGCTTGTATAATAGCTATCTTGAATTTTGATTGAGAACCACATTCTATCCCCTATTTGAGATCACAGTACTTTTATAACAAGAACCAATTTTTTGACTATAACTTTAAATAAGCTGAAGTCTGACTTATTTTGGAGTCACTCTAACATGCAGTAAGGTGGGAGGCAAAGCCTTATCTCAGGTAAGGCGTGGCTCTTTACAGATGTTAAGTGTTCTAATTCTGATGCTGATCTTTGCTTCTTCCTTAAATACCATTAAGTAGTTTACATATACTGTTTCCTGAGTCTATATAAACTTTATATTAACACAATTTAACATAGTATCTAAAACATGAATCAAAGAAAGGCTGAGAGAGCTTTTAACTTTCCTTTTGTGTGATAAAGTGGCAAAATGTTTTCATGTTTCTTTCATGTTTCACAACATTAACCTTTAAACAAATCAGACTCTAATGTTTAGAAATACATTTACATTTGAAATTCTTTATCTCAGTGTAAAAGGTGACAAATGTTACACATACCCTATTGATAGCAGGTCCTATAATAGAACATTAAATGATAGAAATAAATCCCCAATTAAAATTTACTCTTTATAAGTTTAAGATTACCATTACAGACAAGTTTAATCTGGAGAATAGCAAAGCTTAATAAATTCCTTGCTTTAAAAACTTGTGTACCTGAAAAATATGAACACATTTAATATAGTGTTAAATATAGTGACTAGTGACCTAGTGACCATTTCACAATTACCTTGACACTTTTATCTTACCAAATTTAGTTTTTAAAGAAAAATGTAGACTCTGTAACATAGTACAAGATTCTATAACAGTTGTTTAACCATAATTGTATACACCCCAATTTTTAAGACTAATTGTTCTAAAGAATAAAACTTAATAGACACAAAGTTAAGAGTAAATTAGTGTTTCAAATCCTTGTCATTTTACCATGTCATTCTACCATATATTTAAACTTTGCTTTATATCAGAACATTAGTATTTCACCTTAGGAAAAACCTTAAATAGTTTTAGCTGTCTCACATACATATAACCAACTTAGCTACACACAAACTTGTTGAAACTGGTCCTTTACTTACACAGACTTTCTTAGCACTTACTTAGACCCTCATGTATTTCATCACACAAGCACTTTCTTACCCAGAAACATTTCCTTTTCCCTTTTTCTAAATATATTTTCATACCCAGAACCTTTTATTTTCTCTTTCCTATTTGTTGACCCCTTTTTGTTCACATTCTGAAACAACTCTTATGAAATTTCTGAATTTAGATAAATTACTCTATTTTAATAAGATTAAATATTCTGTTGTTTATAGTACTCTAATTGAAACACAGTTGAAACTTTTGGGACCCTTTGTACATAGAATTGCACTTGTTAGGACATAACTCTTAGTAACCTTGTTTTTAGTTTAGTGATGACACAAAGCAAGTTTAAACCCTTTTATTTACCAACCTATGAAAACACCAATAATGTTTAAGTATGATACCCCATGGAATTTAAGGAGTTAAAAGTACTTGATGTTACTTAACAATTAGCTTTTTAACTTTGTAAATTAATCAGATGTCTCTACAAACACATTTGAGTAATCCCATACATGTTAACTCTAATTCACTTATTCTGTAAAAACCAAGATATCAGACAAGTGTCCTGAACAGTATTTGCTGTCTCTTTCCTGTTGAAGAAACGTCCTAGAAACAATTGATATTAGACACTTTATTAACATCAATATTTTATTAGCTTGACCACCTAGAGACTTGTGAGTTATTTTCAAAGACATTTTACTTTTATTAGTTTACCCAATTTGAACCTTTTTAAATCACGTGAATTAAAAGTATCTGGATCCATTTTTAAATCTTAATTTTAGGAGCGCTCAGTTTTGATACAGACAAAACATGACATCAGACAGAACAACATACAAATAACACAAAATCAAAGGCCTTGTAACTTTATAGGTGAATCTCCATTGCAATGTAACAGATGTTCAAAAACTAGTTGAATAAAAAATAGAACTGATCAAAAAATCATGAGCTCAAAAAAACATATAATTAAAAAAAAACAAGAGTCCTGGAAAAATGATACGGCCGTTAATTACTTTAGTAAAGTACCATAAAATTTACTTTGCTGGAGTTTTAAAGACTCTTTTTACCTTTTCTTTCCCTGGGTTTGAGACCGGTCTCCTACTGAGCCTTTAGGCTTCTTTTATTTATATTTCAATGTAAGCCTTGACTGAGATCTGGAAGGATCTAACAGGTTTTAACAGAAACTTTGTGTCTAAGGCATTTTAGCCATCTCATCAGGACAGGTTGGATGTTAAAGAAAATTATGAGACCTTATTTTTCATTACTTTTGAGACTGAAGCTACTTTGCTAAGTTACCCTTCAGGGCTGTCTGGAGGGGGAGTCCAGAGAAGGAACCTTTGGGGTCCACCCGAGAGTAGCCCAGGCCAAGAACCCCCCAGTTGTTCCAACCCTTCTTCCACCTCCGCCACAAACACACAACAGAACCAGATACAGATGGGCGCCAATCTCTGATCCACCAATTGAACCCCATCAGCGCCCTTACCGACGGAGACTACCAGGCGTCCCTGGCTCCCCTCCACCCTTAGGGCGTCCCCCAGGGCTGCAACCTGTGGCCCCCCAGGCACGTCTACCGGCCACTGTCCGGCCACTCTCACGAGTCACCAAACGGTTGCCACTGAAACCGAAAGCGCGCTCACAGAACCAGACCAACTAACAAAACACAAGACAAAGACAGACAACTTCGGGGTACCCCTTCTTACCTCCAAGGTCGACTCCGCGGATGAGGGGGGCCGTCTTATCCCGGATGAGCCCCCAAATGTAAGGCCCCCCAAAAGGAAACCCCAACTCTGTCCCATGGATCCACGGCAACCCCAATCAACCGCAGGAGGCATCACTTGATGCAAACCGCAAGAGGTGTTTATTCCAGCGCGCTGGGACCCGACTCATGACTTACACGCAGGAGTCGAGGAGTCGAGTCCCGAGCAAAAAATCTTGTAGATTTGGGGATTGTGAGCGCACCTTGGTGGTGGTGGGGGACTGCCCGCGAAGGTGTCATGGCTGCTGCTACGGAGCTTAGTCATCCGAGCAGCAGTGACAGCAGTCTGGAGGGAAGCTGCAGCCCCAATCTTTCCCGAGAGGTGCTCTGCGAAATCCTTCGTTCCCTGCACACCCTGGCTGGACAGATATACAGCTTAATCGTGTAATTTTTGTGATGTTGCTGGTTTGCTCCTTTGAAGCTTAACCTCAAAGATGATGTGGTGAAAATTACAATCGATTGGAACAAGCTCCAGAGCCTCTCAGCATTCCAGCCTGCATTGCTCTTTAATGCACTTGAGCAACACATTTTATATTTACAGCCTTTTTTAGCAAAACTTCAGCCTCTCATTAAAGAGAATTCAACTGCTATTGAAGAGATAGGAAAAACAGAAATGGGGAACAAGAATGAACTAAATGTCAAATTTCCCACTGGTGACCTACAAGAGGAAGAAAAGCACAAAGATTACGATTTAGGAGATATGAAAAAGACACAAATCCATTTTGATCCAGAAGTAGTTCAAATAAAGGCTGGAAAAGCAGAAATTGACAGACGAATATCTGCATTTATTGAAAGAAAACAAGCTGAAATCAATGAAAACAACGTCAGGGAATTTTGCAATGTTATTGATTGTAATCAAGAAAATAGTTGTGCAAGAACTGATGCCATTTTTACCCCTTATCCTGGATTTAAAAGTCATGTAAAGGTTTCTAGAGTTGTGAATACGTATGGACCACAGACTAGACCTGAAGGAATTCAAGGGTCAGGTCATAAACCCAATAACATGCTCCGAGAATGTGGGAATCAGGCTGTAGAAGAACGACCTCAAAATATTGAGGCTCACTTGCGATTGCAGACAGGTGGTCCAGTGCCAAGAGACATTTATCAGAGAATTAAAAAGCTTGAAGATAAAAATCCTTGAATTGGAAGGCATCTCTCCTGAATATTTTCAATCTGTAAATCTTTCTGGAAAAAGAAGAAAAGTTCAACCACCTCAACAGAACTATTCACTGGCTGAACTTGATGAGAAAATTAGTGCCCTCAAACAAGCACTGCTCAGAAAATCAAGAGAAGCAGAATCCATGGCAACTAACCACCTTCCATGACAAATTCCTCTCATCCCTGTCATTTTACTTTTTTTATATATGTGTGTAACTTACACTTTAATTAATTAATGAATATGTATTTATCAATGTAAACTTTTCTGTGAAGTTGAGGTGTATTTTTACATGATTCTATCTTGCAACAAGTAATCTTCATCTATTCCAGTGAGTTTTGAGATAATGAATGTACTAAATAAATCATTGTTGGAATTTATTCCCTTCTGTTTTAAAGGAGGTATTTTGGAAGTTGAGAAACTTAATTTGGAAGTACGTTGGGGTGGTTTCTTTGTTGTTTTTTGGGTTTTTGGTTTTGTTTTTTTTTGTTTTTATTTTTGTTTTTGTTTTGGTGGACTATAGGAAGATTATTTTGATAGTGAGATTTAAAAGGAACTTTATATTTGTAACATTGGTTAACTAGTTTACTAGTTTAAATTAGTACTTTGTACATACTGGGCATTTAACAAATTTCTTGTCTTAAATGAATATTAAATCCATGTATAAACTTATATTTTTATCTTTTAGATGTCAGTTAATGTAAATAAACAATAGATCCAAATTAAAAAAAAAAAAATCTTGTAGGTTTATAAAGGCAGAGACCACACATCGGGAGGGAAAAGGGGGACAAAGCTGCCGGGAAATTTCAAAGGGGGTCTGGGTTTGCTGATAATATAAAACATGTTTCACAATGCTTTACAACAGGGTGTAGATTCTGGTGTCTTAACTGCCTGAATACTATCTTGCTCCAATTACTCTTTTACTCTCTGTTTGGGGCTGTTTCCTGGAACAACTTTAAGGGCTTTGTTCCCATCACTGGGAGGGAGACCTTAGGGAGTTGAGATAAAACAGACAGCTTAAAAAAATGTCCATTCTTTCATCACTTCGGAGATTAGGTATGACAAACTTGACTTTTCTCATTGACTCTGACTTTCCTGTGATGAAATTAGATGCATCTTGCAATCTGCCCTTTGGAAAGACCCATTGGGATTGATGATTCTATAGACAGGAGGAATTAAAATGAAAGAGAAATTGATTTATTTTTGAAAATCATTATACTAAGTATGAAATAGAAATTATCCAAGCACTTGCTAGGAGGTGTAATAAGACCAGTGTAACAATTATCCTCTAATTCAGACAAAGTCCCTTTTCCCCAAGAAAGAAGCTTTGGGGCTAGTTAAATTTGGGGACTTTTCTTCCTCCCCACATCTCCTCCTCCTCCTTCTCTCCCTCACCCCCTTTCCTTCTCCTTTTCTTTTTAAAAGGTAAACTAACTTAAAATATGTTTGCTTCAAAAGGATATATTTTAAAGTTGGCATATGATAAGTAGCAACTGAAATTATTGAATATATCATTTTTATTACCCATTGTCCCCTACTCAGTGTTTTTATGCATTTGGGCGATTTACTATAACTAATTACACATATTTAAATCATTTAGGCCTATCAAGAAAGATATTCCTTGTGATAATTTTATAATTATGCAAATTCAAATGTTAGGCTTTAATTTTAAGACTCGTTTCCACATAGTTTTATTTTTATTTTCTGTGCATTAGCTATTTTATGAAGGCCATTTTGATTTCATCTAAGGGAAATCCAGTTTAACGGTGTTTCTTTCATTTCATAATGAATGGTACAATTAAGATTTAATTAGAAGCACACTAGTGAGGGAATTGAAAGCTACTCTGAACCTGAAAATGAAATGTTACACTTTTAAATTGCTTACATGTTGCAACCCACCCTCCTTAGAAAGTTACCATATGTAAACTTAATTTGAGATGGAGCTTTTTAAAATAGCATGATTGCTTGTTACATTGAACCTCTTCCCTGTCATGTGCCCACCAAAAAAAGCCCATTTTATCTAAAGAAGAAAGACTCACAGATGCTTCAAGGAAGAAAAGGGAAAGCTTCAGTACATTTGCTTTACAAAGAACATGCTCTATAGGCATTTAAGGGTGAGGAGAAGAACTTTCTTTTGTTAATGCATGTCTACCTTTGTCTCCTCCCTTTTCAGCCTCACAAAGAACATTTGGGAAGTGATTTGTTTATCAAGTATCACCTAATTTTTAATAAATATGTAGCTTTATATTTAAACAATGCTTTAAAAAACTAATACTTATTTAAAATTTCGGTCTTCATTGTTGCTTCAAACCCCTTTAACTTTTTTCAAATTTAGGTATATCCTTTCCAAGACTGAAGTAGAAGGTATATTTAAAGGTAATTTATGGTTATGATTCTTCTCATTTAAATTGTGATTAATTACTTTCTGAAAGGTAGATTGGAAGAGCAATTTCGTGTAGACCTATGAGCCTGGTGAGGTAAGAGAGGAGTTCAAGGCTGCTGAAAATGACCTACTGACATCACTTGGCTATAGAAAGAGGTGTGGCTTTGCTCCTAGGTGAATTTCAGGCAATTATAGGTAAGACTGCCTAGGACTTGAAAGGTTTCAGTCAACCTGGACTAGAAGTAGAGAATTAGTATCTTAGAAACCTTTTCTATCCTTCTTGTTATTTACATCTGTGTCCAGAAGGCCCAATCATGGGACAAAGTAGAGAAATAACGAAGTGCATACAAACACTTGATGTTCATAGGATGATACAGATTCATGCTTTAAAGGCTGAGCATTTCTGGTAATATCTTACTATCTTCAGGTCTCTGCCACTAAGGCCATATGATATCCTAGTTAGTAGGAATTCTAATAATTGGGTGAATGCTATTGCGTATCTTCAGAGGAGAGTAGAAGAGTCATCCAGAGGTCATTACTTTAGAGAGATGACTAATGTTTAAAGATCTCTGGGAAAGATGACTTTAGTAATATTAGTCTTTCAATTTCTTTTTCTATAGTCTTTAGAATATAACCTGAAGAAAGGTGGCCACATAATAGTTTTGCTAAAATCTAATTTGTCCCAGGATGGTGCTATGATTTGTCCTCACCAAAATGCATATAGAGGCTTAATTTCCCAAGATAATGGTGTTGAGGGGGTGGTAGTACCTTTAAGATGTAATTAGGTGGCCCACACTTGTAATCCCAGATACTCAGGAGGCTGAGACAGGAGAATTGCATGTTTGAGGCTAGCCTTGGCAAATTAGCAAGGCCCCGCCATTACAAGACCCTGTCTCAAAATAAAATAAAAAGGGGTGAAGGTGTAGTTCAGTGGTAGAGCAAATGATGAGCATGCATGAGGCCCTGAGTTCAATCTCCAGTACTACAAAAAACAAAACATAACAAAACAAAAACCCATATTAAGTCATGGGGCTCCACCCTCATGAAAAGGATTAATGTAGTTCTCTCAAGGTGGATTATTTATCATCAGAGCAGATTGTTATAAAGCAAACCTGACATCTCCTCTCACTCTCTGGCACATATGCTTCTTTTCAGCATGTGCCTACTTGCTCTTCCACTTTCTTCCATGAGCTGAAACAGCACAAAGACCACAGCAGAAGCTGGAAATGTGCCCCATGTTCTTAGATGTCCAGAACCATGAGTCAAGATAAACCTCTTTTTCTTGTAAGCTACCTTGTATCAGGTATTCTGTGATAGCAATAGAAAATGGACTAAGAATAGATGGCATTCAATTACCCAGAATTTATTTAACCAAGGATGTATGGGTGTATTAAACCAGAGCTTAAGATCAGCATGTAATAAAGGCTTGCTGCTATGAGTTGATACAATTCCATTCTAAAGTAGATAAGTTTGATGTTTTAGACAGCCTATCAAAATTTTGTGCTAAAAAATTTATTATTTCATTTGAACCTTCTGAAACATTGGAAATAGCTTATGGGTCTTCACTTCTTCCCCTGTGGATCCCTACATGTCTAGGAAGCTTGGTTTGTATCCACTGGTTACAGGATGTAAACAAATGAGATACCTCTTGTACATTATGGTCATTTCAGGCATTATGGTAACTGAGTTACCATAGTAATATTTAGATCTCTGCCAGGTTGATCTAGATGATCAGCATACATTAGCATTTGAAGATGGATCAAAATCCAGGAATATGTTTGCCACAATCCATTAAATCTCTTTGCATATGAATAGCCCAAATAATAAAATATATATTTTTAAAAACATACCTTTGGCTTGAGTTGAGAGGGCCCACAAATTGCCTCAAAATTCCTCCTTTTACCAAATCTACCTTAATAACATCCACCACTTTTTTCTCAGTGTGGTGTCCAGAAAGATACTATTTAAGATCAATTTTCCATTAGGACAGAAAAGAAGGCCTTGGAGTGAACACTTATTGGGTCTACCAGTGCCCCTTCTCTGCCCGCTTCTCCCTCTCTCCCTCATCCACATGGTCACAGGCTGGCACCTGGGCCACTATGGTTGGTTATACCTTATGACCCCCAAACTACACCCTGGCTACAATGTGGATTGGACAATACAGAACTGAAAATAAGAGATCCTGTCTTTGTCTGGGTTGAAACTTTTTAATACAGGACACACAAAACTGGGGAGAAAAAAATCACATAGAGCAGCACAAAGCAGAGCCTGGTATATAGTTCCACTCCCATCCTGAGATGTGAATTTGGTTTCGCCTTTGTATTTTTACTTAAATTAACTTGAACTATCTTCTCTGCTCCCCTCTCCTACCCCCTCTCTCTTTCTACCTTTGGGTACTGGGGATTGAATCCAGGGTCTTGTACATGCTAGGCAAACACTGAGCTACACCCCAGTCCCTCTCCACCCTTTTATTGGAGACTGGGTCTCACCAAGTTGCCCAGGTTGGTCTTGAACTTGTGATCCTCCTGCCTCAGCCTCCCCAGTAGCTGATATTACAGGCATGCACTACCACACCTAGCTGGTTTTTGTTTTTTTCAAACCAAAAAAAGATCCAACAGAGAGACTCTCTTGATGGAAGTCCCATTGTCAGTCCCAGAATCACATTATTGCTTCTGTCAGATTAGTCAGTAATTTTCCTCAAAAGTACAGAGAATCGGGTTTCCAAAGATTGAGGAAGACAAACAAGGTACCCCAGGAGAGTCAAAATGCAATCCTGGTTTATATCTAACTGGTCTGGGGAGTGGGTAGGTGGGTATATATTTTGGGGATTGGATAGGTGGGTAGGTCATTTCTTTGTACATTTTTCTGAAAAAAAAAAATGATCCTATCAACAGATTTATCATTCAAATACAGAAAGCATAGTTCTTCATTCTTTGTAAAAAACTGCGGTGGACGCAGCTGGAAAGAACTGGATAATTAAAATATCAATCAGAACAGAGGAGATTAAGTGACTTGAATAGAGTATGGGGCAGAATTAGAATTGGAAGGGAAATAAAAGAGCTTATAAAAGAAGCAAATATTTTAACATTGGCCCTGTCTTCAAGTAGGCATAGAGGAAGGATAAGAATAAGTGGCAATTGTTCCAAATGTTGCCATAGGTAAACCTAGGAGCATCCACTTCTCTGAGACATGGACAGTCATACACTCTATTTTGTCTGTAATATTTGCTTCCTAATGCTTCTGTTGTTAAATACACAGCAAATATATTGTAAATATATTTTGTAAATATTTTATATTTTTAAATATATTTAAATATATTTTGTAAATATTTTATATATTTAAAATTTGACTATTTACAAAAAGCATACTATATAGGAATGGCCCCTTATTGCTTTCTTTAGCAATCTACTTATCTCAGGAAATTATAATTAATAATAAAACATACTTTGACTCTGTCAAGAGATACATAAAATTCGTGTGGTTATTAATATATAATTAACTGTATTATAATATGATTAAAAATTTTTTTTAGTTGTTGATGGACCTTTATTTATTTATTTATATGTGGTGCTGAGACTCAAACCCAGTGCCTCACACATGCTAGGCAAGTGCCCTACCACTGAGCTACAACCCCAGCCCTGTAATATGATTTTTAACAGTGAAGTTGCTTTACTTTCATTTATTTATTTATTTTACAATATTTTTTTTCAGTTACAGATGGATACAATACTCTTACTTTATTTATTTATTTTTATGTGGTGCTGAGGATGGAACCCAGTGCCTCACAGGTGCTAGGTAAGCGCTCTTCTACTGAGCCACAACCCAGCCCAATTTTACTATTTATGATTACAGTATCTTTATGATACTTTGTGTTCCAGAGAAACGCAACCAATGGGACATACATAGATAGATTGATGAGATTTATTATAAGGAATTGGCTCATATGATGATGGACACTGTGAGAAGTCTTAAGATCTGCGATCAGCAAGCTGAAGACCCAGGACAGCCGATGTGTACCTCCACCTTGAGGACAAAAGTCTGAGAACCATGTGAGCCAATGCTGTAAGTTCCCCTTTAAAGAAAAGCAGGCTTGAGATTCCAAAAGAATTGGTATTTTAGAGTCCTGAGACTGGAAAAAAAAAAAACAATCAGGCAGATCTTCAACTGATTAGTCACCAGAAATAGTTTGAGGAGTTCTTGGAGAAGGGAACCTTAACTCAGGAGGAGTAGAATTCTTGATAAGTGACTGAAAAGAATTTCAGCATGCATCAGTCGGAGACACAGATTTATTTAGGAAAGCAGAGACACATTCAAGGGAGAAGTGGTCCTCTTGAGAGTGAGAGATGCTTTGGGGTTCTTAGACTGTTCTTTTAAAGGAAAGGGTGGGCATGGAAAGGTATGCAGGAATGATATCAGTCTGGAGATCACAGAACAATTTATAGTGTTCTGATCATACTCAGGATCCTTAGGCTGATGTGGTCTTCATTATTTGATTAGTAGGTGACATTGGAAACTTCTCTAAATTACAGTTTTCTTAAACTGTCATATCTTTCTTTAATTAATCTCTTTACTGCATGGGCTAATTAATAGTACACACGGTAATTTTTCATAAGAGGGTGAATTTATGATAATTCTAAGATTACAGATTTCCCAGAAAATTTAGAGGTAACAGACCTGGGAGAAGAGCTAACTTGGACAGTGATGGGCCTATAAAGGTATTCAGAACTTAAGATTAAATTTATAACTCCTCATCTTTCCTTTATCTTTTCTACCTTTTTATTTCTTCTATCCAACCTCAATTTGGTGAGGTCTACCCATTATAGGAAGAGCAATCTGCTTTACTTTAGTCTATCAATTCAAATGTGAATCTTATCCAGAAACACTCTCACAGACACATCAGAGAAATATTTGACAAAACAATTAACCATCACAAGTCCAGTCCTTAACATGGTGTCCATACATACCAACAAATAATGACAATAGCAAGGTAAAAATAATTCCACCCCATATGATACAACAATTTTCATACAACAGAAAATGCACTATCTCCTATCCCAGAAGAGGAGGTAAAGTCTTTGATGTTGACTCTTTTCTTTGATATCCCATAACTTAAATACAGTGATGTAAAGTTAATAATACTTGAATATTAAATACAACATAAAGTCAACATATATAAGAGAATAAAAGAGAAAAGAAGATATTTTAAATGCTCACATTTGTAACAAAATAAAGAGGAAGTTTCATAATAATTGCAGTTCTCTTTGTAATTGATCACATGGTTATAGCTGGCATTTATTACCACCTTCTTTATTACACGTTCTGTATTCCCTTAGCTTTCAGCAAGCACTTCAGCTGGTTGTAGTTCATTACCTGGTGGGGTGACCCAAATCTTCATTTCTGAAGGGTTTGGGCCATTCACAGTCCTGGCAGGGTTGCCCATTTTAGTTTTCCATTGACCTAATCATAGGGGATGGTAATACTAAGAGGTGCCCCAAGAGATTCCTTGTCTTTTAGACATATTCTTCCTTACCTCCTTTATGGAATAGTAGTTCAATTTCCCCTTGGTTGTCAGGTTCTGTTGCCCTATCTAGCATGTGAACATCCTTCTTTGCCTATTGATTTAGAGGTCTGGGAAGTCCAAGGTGGCTGGGTGGCAGACTTAACATATAGTTCAATGGAATCATTATCTCCTGGTGGAGGGACTCTTGCCTTTGGAATGAAGACTTCTAAGCCAGAAGAAAATAAAGTCATGAGAAAAGAAAAATTTTTGCTCATAGGTGAGTAGGGGTAATAGGCAATGTGCCAGTCTGATTTCTACTTATTGATGCCTCCACTTGTGAATTGTGGCTATGGCAAAAACAGCACCGTATATTAGATATCCAATTAACAGTTCTTTCCCTACTATATTTGGTAATTAGAATTATATGGATTCAATAATTAGAATTCAGTCCTTGATAATATACCTCTACTGCATAAACACACATATACAGATATATTTTCACTCCTTTAAAAATATCTACCAAAAATATGTTGATATAAACATTAGTTCTAATAAGATTCATCTATTAGAAATAACACATTTATAAACAGTTAGTTGTCAGGTAAATGTACTTAAGTTTCATTGTTTTAAAAACATTTCCTGATGCTGAGGCTGTATAATAATCTGTCTTGGGGTGGGAGATTTGAAATGAGATTGGTCACCAAGGTAAATGCATAAGACTCTTTGCAAAGTGTCATGAATGAACATATAATTTATGTTCCATAGGTTCAAGTAATCCTACTTGGACTTGAAAAGTGTATGGACATTAAGAGTTAACTGACAGCGTGTCTTGCATATCAAAGAATTAGGATATAAAAACACATTCCCACTGATACAATGTAAAAAGCATTTAAATTTAAACAATGTAAAGTAGATGTGCATGTGTGTTAAATAAATTCAGTGTAACAAATTGTTGAGTTCCTTCTGTGTGCAAGTAGCAGACCAGGTATTTCTTAGTATACAACTCTAACAGGATACGGTCCACAATCTGCATGAGATTATCATCTCCTGGTGGGAGGGATCATAAGACGCAGAATCTGACTTTAATAAAGAGTGAGGTAAAGCTGGGTATGGTGTTGTGTGTTTGTAACCCAGTGAGTCAGGAGACTGAGGCAAGAGAATTGCAAGTTCAAGGCCAGCCTCCACAACTTAATGAGACTCTGTCTCAAAAGAAAAGGTAAAAGGAGTGGGGATATGGTTCAGTGGTATAGCACCCCTGGGTTCAATCTCCAGTACCATTAAAAACAAAACCAAAAACAGAACAGAGGAGGAAACAAAATGAAGATATTGGGAAGTAAAAAGCAGATGGACTAATAACAACTGACTTAGCAGAACCAGGGAAACTGAATCCTGAGCTTGGATCTAGGGGGTGAGGGAGAGGAGAGGCAACAGAATTATGTTATAGAACCCTCAAATGACTCAGGAAGTAGGGGACCTCAGGTACCTCTCAAAGTGTAGGTAAAGGAAGGGCCAAGAGCAGGATGACCGAAGGTTTGTGTACAATGCCCTCCCCACAACTTTATGCCCCACCCTGACTCCTACAGAATACTCCTGAGGTTCTGACTTAAGGACTGAAGCAGAGGGGGGATTCTGGACCAAGAGACAACCTTAATTGAGGGCAAGACATTTTGCTGAAAATAGGGGGGTTAGGTAAAAATTTACTAACTGAATGTCGAGATGCCAGCTTTTTCCACTACCAGGATCTGAGATTGCTTAAAGCTGAATAGGTCTTCTCTGGATAGGTCTCTGGAATTGCTAAATGTCCCGCAAGTGCAGAGAGCAAAATTGCCTCTTGTTGAGAACCACTGGTCTATAGTGAAAACCATATTCAAAATGATCCATCCATTAAAACAGAGTTTCCATTCAGGTTTGTAGTGCCTCCCTTTTAAATATAAGCAGACAGCCAAGGTTAGCCAGACATTTAAGGAAAGATGTAGACAAAAACAAATAGGAAAAAAAGCAACTTGGAGGAAAAAGACTATGAGGAGGAAGAAAACTTGAAGAAGATGCAGCATGTACAAAACAAGAGCTTTTGGAAATGAAACATACAATAGTAAAAATGAAAGGTACTGGAGAACCAAGTTAATTAAATCTAGAAAGTAAAGTAAAAAGAGATGGAAAATAGGAAAGGACATAGAAGATAACTTAAGTAACAGTCTAGGAGAACTGAATTAGAAGTAGCTTAAATGGCCAGGTGCAGTGGTGTACACCTGTAAACCCAGCAGCTGGGGAGGCTGAGGTGGGAGGATGGGTAGTTAAAGTCACCTCAGCAAGATGGAGGCGCTAAGCAACTCAGTGAGACCCTGTCTCTAAATAAAATACAAAATAGGGCTGGGGATGTGGCCCAGTGGTTGAGTGTCTCTGAGTTCAATCCCTGGTTACCTCCACCCCCCACAAAAAGACGTAGCTTAAATTGCTATAAAAAAGAGACTCCAAAATAAAGTGGCTTAAGCAGCACAGAAGTTCTTTGTCCACCTGTGGCATAAGGTAGGTAGATTCCTCTGTTTTATAAATAGTTTGCTCTGTCATTAGAAATATGTTGGGTCCATAGCCACCCCTGTATCCAATCCTGCTGTGTCCATTGTTATCATCTCCTAAATAATGAAAGTTACGAGGCATGGAAAGAGAGAAAAATACAAGACACCCCCAAAAGAAAAATCAACCAATAGACACAGATTGAGAAATGACAGAGGTTATGGAATTCGTAGACAAGGAACTTAAAACAAATTTCATAAATCTTTTAAATATTTTTAAGGATATTGTGTTAGCTTTCTGTCACTGTGACAAATGCCTGAGATAAATACCTTAAAAAGAGGTAAGATTTATTTTGGCTCAAGATTTCAGAGAATATGGTCACTTAGCCCTGTTGCTTTGGGCCTGTGGCAACACAGTATATCATGGTGGAGTGCATGGGAGAGAATGTCAGTTCACCTCAACTGCTGGGATACAGAGATGGAGAGAGAGGGAGGAAGAAAGAGAGAGAGAAACAGAAAGGAGGGGCCAGTGTCTCAATATCCCTGACTGTAACTTTTCCAAGTGGGCGGAACCTCTTAAAGCTTCCACCACCTCCCAACGCTCCCAAAAGTGCAAGAACTGGTGACCAAAGCTTTAACACATGAGTCTTTGGGGAACATTCTAGATTCAAACTAGGGCAGACAGAAATAGGAACATGAGTATAAAGAGAAGAGAAATGAAAGATACATAAATATATCTATGCACACACACACACACACACACACACATACATACACATGTGTTAACAGGCACAGCAGGGTTGGATACAGAATTGAATATCTTTCTTCTTCTTCCTCCTCTTCCTCCTCCTGCCTCTCCTCCTCCTCCTTCTTCTTCTAGACCTACAGATGGATTCTCACACTGGTGTTTCCACAGGTTTAGCTGTTTGATTCCTAGGCAATACCTCTGTCCTCCCTGAGCTAATGAGATCCCCATCTCCTTCTCTTCTTCAATCTCTTTCTCATCCCATTAGTTCTATATCCTGAAATATCTCTCAAATCCATCCTTTTGTCTCTACTCTACTTCCAACCTTCTCTCCCCTAGATGGCAACAAGTCTCTCAGATTCCCACCCTAACTGCCACCACCTCCAATCTACTTTCCCTACAACATAGTCAGAGGAATTTTTCTCAAATGAAAAAATGATTCATGCCTGTCTTTCAGTCTTTCACTGCCCCTAGGGTAAACTCCACAGTCTGTATTGTAGACTAAAGGCCCTTCTTAGTCCTATCTGCTCCCCTCCTTTGAGCCTCTTCTGGAACTATTCTTCCCTTCTCTCATGACTCTACTACTGTCCTTTCATTTTGAACATTTCTCTCAATGGCTTTTTATTCAGTTAATATATGTTCCTTCATTAACTTCTCAGTTTAAATAGCACCTATCCAGAAGAAGACTTCCCTGGCCACCTATGTGCCTTTCCGTGACTCGGTTAGGTGCTCCTTCTGCTATGTGCTCTCAGTTTTCTCTCATTCAATGGCCATATCACTTATCTCACAATATTATTATTGTTTGTTTTGAAATAATCGCTTTGCCTGCAGTGGTGAGAATAGACCATAAGGGAGAAAGGGTGTCAGTATCTGAGCTTCAGTGTCTGAGCCTCTTCTGATCATCTTTGACTACCTTCTTGGCCTACATCCTTGCTTTACCCCCATTTCATGTATTTTAAAGGCAAGAACAAAGTATAATTTTCAGACAGCTGAAAACACAACTCTCAGGCTGGAAATGTAGCTAAGTGGCAAAGTCCTTGCCTAGCACATGTGAGGTCCTGAATTTGATCCCCAGCACCACCCAAAACAACAAAACAAAACAACAAGAAGTTGCCACAGCTTTCAT
Organism: Sciurus vulgaris; assembly: GCF_902686455.1. Lineage (NCBI taxonomy): Eukaryota > Metazoa > Chordata > Mammalia > Rodentia > Sciuridae > Sciurus > Sciurus vulgaris. The sequence continues at coordinate 56,623,779 of NC_136467.1, forward strand.
ATAGTTATAAAATTAAAATGTGTCAAATGTTTTTTTTTTTTTTTTTTATTGTAAGCAAATGGGATACATGTTGTTTCTCTGTTTGTACATGGCGTAAAGGCATACCATTTGTGTAATCATAAATTTACATAGAGCAATGTTGTTTGATTCATTCTGTTATTTTTTCCCTTCCCCCCACCCCTCCCACCCCTCTTTACCCTCTATACAGTACTTCCTTCCTCCATACTTGCCCCCCTCCCTAACCCTAACTCTAACCCTTCCCTCCCCCCCATTATGTGTCAACCTCCACTTATCAGCGATATCATTCGTCCTTTGGCTTTTTGAGATTGGCTTATCTCACTTAGCATGATATTCTCCAATTTCATCCATTTGCCTGCAAATGTCATAATTTTATCATTCTTTATGGCTGAGTAATATTCCATAGTATATATATACCACAGTTTCTTTATCCACTCATCAATTGAAGGGCATCTAGGTTGGTTCCACAGTCTGGCTATTGTGAATTGAGCAGCTATGAACATTGATGTGGCTGTATCTCTATAGGATGCTGATTTTAAGTCCTTTGGGTATAGACCAAGGAGTGGGATAGCTGGGTCAAATGGTGGTTGCATTCCAAGTTTTCTAAGGAATCTCCACACTGCTTTCCAGAGTGGCTGCACTAATTTGCAGCCCCACCAGCAGTGTATGAGTGTACCTTTCTCCCCACATCCTCGCCAACACCTGTTGTTGCTCGTATTCTTGATAATCGCCATTCTAATTGGGGTGAGATGGAATCTTAGGGTGGTTTTGATTTGCATTTCTCTTATTACTAGAGATGTTGAACATTTTTCCATATGTTTGTTGATTGCTTGTAGATCTTCTTCTGTGAAGTGTCTATTCATTTCCTTAGCCCATTTGTTGACTGGACTATTTGAATTCTTGGAGTAGAGTTTTTTGAGTTCTTTATAGATTCTGGAGATTAGTGCTCTATCTGAAGTATGATTGGCAAAGATATTCTCCCACTCTGTAGGCTCTTTCTTCGCATTGCTGATAGTTTCCTTTGCTGAGAGAAAGCTTTTTAGTTTGAATCTATCCCAGTGATTGATTCTAGCTTTTATTTCTTGTGCTATGGGAGTCCTGTTAAGGAAGTCTGGTCCTAGACCAACAAGGTGAAGATTTGGACCTACTTTTTCTTCTATAATCTGCAGGGTCTCTGGTCTGATTCCGAGGTCCTTAATCCATTTTGAGTTTAGTTTCGTGCATGGTGAGAGATATGGGTTTAGTTTCATTCTGTTGCATATGGATTTCCAATTCTCCCAGCACCATTTGTTGAAGAGGCTATCTTTTCTCCATTGCATATTTTTGGCCCCTTTGTCTAGTATGAGAAAATTGTATTTATTTGGGTTTGTGTCCGTGTCCTCTATTCTGTACCATTGATCTACCTTTCTATTTTGGTACCAATACCATGCCGTTTTTGTAACTATTGCTTTGTAGTAGAGTTGAAGATCTGGTATTGCAATACCCCCTGTTTCACTCTTCCTGCTAAGGATTGTTTTAGCTATTCTGGGTTTCTTATTCTTCCAGATGAATTTCATAATTGCTTGCTCTATTTCTGTAAGGTACGTCATTGGGATTTTAATTGGAATTGCATTGAATTTGTATAGCACTTTAGGTAGTATGGCCATTTTGACAATATTAATTCTTCCTATCCAAGAACATGGAAGATCTTTCCATCTTCTAAGGTGTTCTTTAATTTCTTTCTTTAGTGTTGTATAGTTCTCATTGTAGAGGTCTTTCACCTCTTTTGTGAGATTGATTCCCAAGTATTTTATTTTTTTCGAGGCTATTGTGAATGGGGTAGTTTTCCTAATTTCTCTTTCTGAAGATTCATCACTTATGTATAAAAATGCGTTGGATTTATGGGCATTGATCTTGTAACCTGCTACTTTACTGAAATCACTTATGAGTTCTAAGAGTTTTCTGGTGGAATTTCCAGGTTCCTCTAAATATATAATCATGTCATCAGCGAACAGGGATAGTTTGAGTTCTTCTTTTCCAATTCGTATCCCTTTAATTTCTTTGGTTTGTCTAATTGCTCTGGCCAGAGTCTCAAGAACGATGTTGAATAGAAGTGGTGAAAGAGGGCATCCCTGCCTTGTTCCAGTTTTTAGGGGGAATGCTTTCAGTTTTTCACCATTTAGAATGATATTAGCCATGGGCTTAGCATAAATGGCCTTTACAATATTAAGGAATGTTCCCACTATCCCTATTTTTTCTAGTGTTTTGAGCATGAAGGGGTGCTATATTTTATCAAATGCTTTTTCTGCATCTATTGAAATAATCATGTGATTCTTGACTTTAAGTCTATTAATATGGTGAATTACGTTTATTGATTTCCTGATGTTGAACCAACCTTGCATCCCTGGGATGAGACCCACTTGATCATGGTGCACTATCTTTTTAATATGTTTTTGTATGCGATTTGCTAATATTTTGTTGAGAATTTTTGCGTCGATGTTCATTAAGGATATTGGTCTGAAATTTTCTTTCCTTGATGAGTCTCTGTCTGGTTTAGGTATCAGTGTGATATTGGCTTCATAGAATGAGTTTGGGAGGGTTCCCTCCTCTTCTATTTTATGGAATACTTTGAGAAGTATTGGAATGAGCTCTTCCTTAAAGGTTTTGTAGAACTCGGCTGAGAACCCATCTGGTCCCGGACTTTTCTTTGTTGGTAGGCTTTTGATGACTTCTTCTATTTCAGTACTTGAAATTGGTCTATTTAAATTGTTTATGTCCTCCTCATTCAGTTTAGGCAATTCATATGTCTCTAGAAACCTGTTGATGTCTTCGAAATTTTCTATTTTGTTGGAGTATAGATTTTCAAAATAGCTTCTAATTATGTTTTGTATTTCCATCCTGTCTGTTGTGATATTTCCTTGTTCATTCCGAATTTTAGTGATTTGGGTTTTCTCTCGTCTTCTCTTTGTTAGTGTGGCTAAAGGTTTATCAATTTTGTTTATTTTTTCGAAGAACCAACTATTTATTTTGTCAATTTTTTGTATTGTTTCTTTTGTTTCAATTTCATTGATTTCAGCTCTGAGTTTAACTATTTCCTGTCTTCTACTACTTTTGGTGCTGTTCTGTTCTTCTTTTTCTAAGGCTTTGAGCTGTAGTGTTAGGTTGTTTATTTGTTGAGTTTTACTTCTTTTATTAAATGCGCTCCATGAAATAAATTTCCCTCTAAGTACTGCTTTCATAGTGTCCCAGAGATTTTGATATGATGTTTCTTTGTTCTCATTTACCTCTAAGAATTTTTTAATTTCCTTCCTAATATCTTCTGTTATCCATTCATCATATAATAGCATATTGTTTAATCTCCAGATGTTGGAATAGTTTCTGTGTTTTACTCTTTCATTTATTTCTAACTTCAATCCATTATGATCTGATAGAATACATGCTAGTGTCTCTATCTTCTTGTATTTGCTAACATTAGCTTTGTGGCATAATATATGGTCTATTTTAGAGAAGGATCCATGTGCTGCTGAGAAGAAAGTGTATTCACTCTTGGTTGGATGGAATATTCTATAAATGTCCGTTAAGTCTAAATTATTGATTGTGTTGTTGAGATCTATGGTTTCTTTGTTCAATTTTTGTCTGGAAGATCTGTCCAGTGGTGAGAGCGGCGTGTTAAAATCACCTAGTATTATTGTGTTGTGGTCTATTTGGTTTCTGAAATTGAGAAGGATTTGTTTGACATACATAGATGAGCCACTGTTTGGGGCATAGATGTTTATGAGTGTTATATCTTGCTGATTTATGCTTCCCTTAAGCAGTATGAAATGACCTTCTTTATCCCTTCTGACTAACTTTGGCTTGAAGTCCACATTATCGGAAATGAGGATGGATACTCCAGCTTTTTTGCTGAGTCCATGTGCATGGTATGTTTTTCCCCATCCTTTCACCTTTAATCTATGGGTATCTTTTTCTATGAGGTGAGTCTCTTGCAGGCAACATATTGTTGGATCTTTCTTTTTAATCCAGTCTGCCAGTCTATGTCTTTTGATTGATGAATTCAGGCCATTAACATTCAGGGTTATTATAGAGAAATGATTTGGTTTCCCGGTCATTTGGTTCATTTTTAAAATTTTGTTTATTTATTTGTTTGACACAACTTGTTTCCTCCTTTATTTGACAATTCCTTTAGGATAATTCCTCCCTTTGCTGATTTGCTTCTTTGTTTTTCATCTCTTCCTCATGGAATATTTTGTTGAGAATGTTCTGTAATGCTGGCTTTCTTTTTGTAAATTCTTTTAGCTTTTGTTTATCATGGAAGGATTTTATTTCATTGTCAAATTTGAAGGTAAGTTTTGCTGGGTATAAGATTCTTGGTTGGCATCCATTTTCTTTCAGGGCTTGAAAAATGTTGTTCCAGGACCTTCTAGCTTTTAGGGTCTGGATTGAAAAATCTGCTGATATGCGTATTGGTTTCCCCCTGAATGTAATTTGGTTCTTTTCTCTCACAGCCTTTAAAATTCTGTCTTTATTTTGTATGTTAGGTATTTTCATTATAATGTGCCTTGGTGTGGGTCTGTTGTAATTTTGTGTATTTGGAGTCCTGTAAGCCTCTTGAACTTGATTTTCCATTTCATTCTTCAGATTTGGGAAATTTTCTGATATTATTTCATTGAATAGGTTGTTCATTCCTTTGGCTTGTTTCTCTAGGCCTTCCTCAATCCCAATAATTCTTAAATTTGGCCTTTTCATGATATCCCATAGTTCTTGTAGATTCTGTTCATGATTTCTTACCATCTTCTCTGTTTGTTCAGCTTTGTTTTCAAGGTTAAATATTTTGTCTTCAATGTCTGAGGTTCTGTCTTCCAGGTGTTCTATCCTATTGGATATGCTTTCTATGGAGTTCTTAATTTGGTTTATTGTTTCCTTCATGTCAAGGATTTCTGTTTGGTTTTTTTTCAATATCTCTAACTCTTTATTGAAATGATCTTTTGCTTCCTGTATTTGCTCTTTTAACTGTCGATTGGTGCGATCAATCAATGCTTGCATTTGCTCTTTCATCTCATCATTCAATGCTTGCATTTGCTCTTTCATCTCATCGTTTGCTTCTCTGATCATTTTAATTATGTACATTCTGAACTCCTTTTCTGTCATTTCTTCTGCCATGCTGTCATTGGGTTTTATTGATGTAACATCTAGATTTGTTTGCAGCATTTTCTTTCCTTGTTTTCTCATGTTGTTCAGATATCAGTGGACCGCTGAGATATTGCAGATTTCCTCTGTTGATTTACAATGACCCTGAAGATTTCTATATATATCCCCTCTTAGCCTTCAGTAGGCTGAAGTCTTGGAGGAGGTTGATAATGCGGTGCTCCACAAGGAAGCTGCCTCTCTAGGAGTGGTGGCCTTCAGGTGGGGTATATTCCCTGCTAGTGGGCAGAGGTGCCTCCACTTGTTGACCAATGGTCATCCAAAGGGGACCTAGGCTGTGGGCTGAGGCAAGGCCTGTTTGGGCCTGAGCCTCTGGTTTTACCGTCCTTGTGGGAAACCTCACCCAGCAGGGAAGACTCACCCGGTGGGGAGGTCTCGCTGGTCAGTTTCCTCCTAGAGGTTCCCCTCAATTTACAGCTACTGCCTGGGCTGGGCTGCCTTCCTCTGCAAAGTTTCCAGGGGCCCGGCCCTACCTCCTGGGCCTGGGAGCCTCACCCTTCGCAGATGAATCTCCTTAGGCTGCCCCTCCTCAGAGAATTTGCCCATAGGCCTGGAACCTTCGCTCCGCCCTAAGCCTGTCTCTGTGCGGCTCTTCCACCCAGAAGCCTCCTAGATCCTGGGACCCTGTTCTGCACCTAATCGCCTGGCTGCGTGGCCCCTCCTCTGAGCAGCCACCTGTGGCCCCGAACAATCGCTCTGAGTCCCAGAGACCCGCCACAGGCCTCTTCCTCCAGACAGCCGCCCAGTATGCCGGTGCGGTCACTAGGAGTCCAAGAAACTCACTTCGTGCCTCCTCCTCCCACCAACCACCCGTAGCCCGGGGCAATCAATCACTCCGAGTCGAAGTGACCCTGCCCGTTCCTCCTCCTTCTCCAGATAACCCCCTGGGTGTTCAGGAGCAGTCCCTCTGAGTGGCTCTGTATCCACGTGACCCGCTGCACGGGTCCTCTGGGCAACCGCCCGGAGCTCTGGTGTGGTCCCTCAAGACCAAGCGTCCCACCACGCTTCTCCTCCAGGCAGCCCCCCTGTGTTCAGGAGCTGTCACTTTAAGACCAAACAACTCACCACTCGCCTTCTCCTCTGAGGAGCCGCCTGGAGCGCTAATGCAGTCACTGCGAGTCCAAAGGACCCGCCGCGCTCCTTCTCCTCCTTCTCCTACTCCTCCGGGCAGGCCCCGGCGTTCAGAAGTGGTCAGGGTCCAAACAGCTCGCCACGCAGCCCCTTCTCTGGCAACCGCCTGTAGTTCCCGTATAGTCACCCGAATCCAAGCGGCCGCTCCTCTTCCTCCTTGTCCTCAGGGCAGGCCCCGGTGTTCAGAAGCGTCGTTCTGATTCCAAACAGCTCCGCCGCGCGGCTTCTCCTCTGGCAACCGCCTTCAGCTCTGGCGCAGTCTCTCCGAATCCAAGTGGCCACGCTCCTCTCCTCCTCCTCAGGGCAGGCCCCAGTGTCCTGAGTCCACACAGTTCTCCCCGCCACTCCTCCCCCGGGCAGCCGCCGGAGCCCCAGTGGCTGCTCCGAGTCCCAGCGCTGTGCCGAGTGGCCTCCTCTATGGCGCTCCAGCGGGGGGAGGGGCGTCTCGCCGGCAGTTCTACTTCACAAAGTTTCCTGCGTTCCGGGACCCCCGTCCCATCCGGATGCCCCCCCAGGGGGTGAGAGTCACCCGGCTACTTTGAGTTGGTCCCAAGCGTCTCAATATCTCCTCTCTTGAATCCTGAGTTCTGGAGCAACACGTAATGCAGCCACCCTCTAGGCCGCCATCTTGAAAAACCTCTCAAATGTTTTTTAACTCATTAATGTTTCTCTAATTTGGTATAGGTGCTGAAAAAGAGAAACTCCACCACAGACTCTGTCATGATGTGCTGCCCTGCCACAAACCCAAAAGCAGTGGGGCCAGGTGACCATGTGCTGAAATCTTTAATACTGTGAGACAAAATGAACTTTTTTTTTTTTTTTTTGGTACTGGGGATTGAATGGAGGGACACTTTACCACTGAGATATATGCCCAGCCCTTTCTATTTTTATTTTGAGATGGGTCTCACTACATTGTTTAGGGCTCAACTAAGTTATTTGGGCTGACCTTAAACTTGTGATCTTTCTGTCTCAGCCTCTGAGTCACTGGGATCATAGGCATGAGCCACCACACCTGGCTAATAACCTTTTCTCTATATAAGTTGATTCACCTGGGTATTTGTTACAGTAACAGAAAGCTAACCAATACAGAGAGTTGTTAGTCACAACAATCATACCTGATTATGGGGAAAAGTCTTTGGAATTTGTTTGCAGGAGGAATTTAGAAAAGTTTGGAGTGGGCTATAGAAAGCCTAGAATGTTGTAAATGAAGTTTAATGGGTGATTTTTGTGTAGGCTCAGAAGACCAGAATGTTTATAATAATGTGAACAGCAGAGGCAGTGTTAATAGGTTTTGGATGGAAATGAGGATACAATTGGGAATTGGACTAGAGGCCATCATTGCAAAAAATTTTGTAAATATTCTGTCTATGCCTTAAGACCTCTTGGGAGACTGAGCTTAAAGATCATGGACTGGCTTATCTAATGGAGGAAATTTCAAGGCAGCACAGCATTCAGGTAGTGCTCTGAGTATTACTGGCTGCTTTGGGTCAAATTTCTAGTGAGAATCAGGAGCACAGAGGTGTGAAAAAATTTGAAAAGCTTGTAGTTTGGCTAGAAAAGGAGCACATTTAAAGGTGCTGGTAAGTAGGGTACAGTTGCTAAAGAAGCCAAGTACTTTGCACTGGAATAATAGGAAAGATGATGATAGGGCATCTCAGGCATCATTAAGACCCCACACAGTGAAAGACTTTTCAGGGTAGAGTATTTTGAGAAGAGAGCCAAAGGATGCCATGCTCACATATTAGGATATGTTCAGCTGGTAAAACTTTCAGATACTGCTGGAGCTGTGGTTCAGGTAGGCCCATATTCAGCTTGCACTGGTTCTAGACCTTAGCATTGTCATGTGATGCTGGTTTTACAGGCATGCAGAATGCAAGAGTTATGGGGTCACTGAGGCTTCCGCCAAGATTAAAAAAGAAGTCCTGGGAGACCACAGAGTTTGTGGCAGGATCAGGGTCCCTGCAAGCAGCTCTTGACAGGGTGACACACAAAGCTGTGAGAGTGAAGTTGTAGCTGCAGTGGAGAGCCTAGGAACGTAGACATGTCAGGAATATGGAACACCTGCAGAGGGATGCTACAGGCAGCATGCAAAGTCAGCTCAAGAGAATGGCCATCTGGTCGTAATCAGTAAGGCTGTAGGTTTGGGGCTGACTAAGGCCTTAGGAGCCCACATCCCACTACAATGTGCCCTCCAGTCAGATTTTGGAATATTGGGATTTAATGTTTGCCTTGTTGGGTTTTGGTCTTGCTCTGGTCTGATCCCTCCTTATTAATTTCCTGTTCTTCCCTTTTGGAATAGGAATATTTATCTTGTGATATCTTGAAAGTATGCAACATTTTTATTTTTATAGGAGTCCACAGCTTAGGTTGCACTGAGTCTTAGAAGAGACTTTGGATTTGGACTTTTGAGCAATGCTGGAACAGTTAAGACTTTGGGCACTCTTGAGGAGGGACTGAATGCATTTTGCATTGCAAGATGGATGTAAACCAGTGCAGGAAGGCTATAGTTGGGATCTGGAATGTCCTCCAAAGGCCCATGTGTTAAACACTCAGTTCCCAGCATGGTGCTATTGGGAGGTGGTGGAAGAGGTAGGCCTAGTGGGAAGTTTTTTTGTCATTGGGGATATGCCCTCAAAGGGGACCATGGGACCCCAGTCCCTTCCTCTTTTACACTTCCCAGCTGTGAGGCAAATGGCTTTGCTCCACCACATGCTATTACAACAATGTAGGAAAGAGATATAAAGGTGGTGGTATTGCTTCTTTTTTGTATTAGACAAGACCATTTTTTGATCTTATTCTTATATTCAGGGGCTATTGTGTAGATCATGAAGAATACAACCTTCTCTAACAACCCATTATTAAACTCAGTGTCTTGATCTCTGGGTGACTCATTTACCTTCAAGGACTCAACTATCACATAAACCTCAATGATTCCTAACTCTAAATCTCTAGCCCCATCATCTGTACCAGACATCTAATTGGTAGTTTAAAATGTTCTCTGGTGTCTCTACCAGAAGCATCCTGAGCTGACATTTCCAGCTGAATTCATTATATCCACTCCATTCCAAATACTTGCCTTCTCCTGTATTCCCTTTTCCTGACCATGGCCCATCATTTACCCAGTTATCTGAATATGTAAACTTGGAGTCTTCATTGACTCATGTTCCAGATCTAAATAACCACCAATTCATGTTCTTTTTGTATCTAATACTCTTTTAACCAAACCCTTCTTCTATCCCACCCCCCCACCTATCCCAGTCTCCTTTAGTTCATCATTGTCTTTTACTTTAGAACTGCAGTCTCAGTCCTGCAAAAAAATTTTTTTCACATTACTGCTAGAGTTCTCTTTCTTAAATGCCTCCATGATTATGTCATTGTCCTCTTTAAGTCCTTCAATGGTTCCCCCACTGCCTACAGGACAAAACCTAAGCTTTTTCAGCACAGAAAATAATAAGCATATGAATTGACTTTAGCACCATCCCCATCATCTCCATGGTAAGCTTATTAACCTAAGTTCTAAGGAAAAATAGTGTGCTTGCCTGCAACTTCAGGTTTAAGCCAAGTTCCCCAGTCTTTCTTTCTGTCTAGACTGGTGTCAGTCACCTCGCTCTTAGACACTCCGGAGCTTCCATTGGGTGAATTCCTATTCATTCTATAGAACCCCACTAGAAAAAAAAAAAAAAAACTCTTTGAAGAGGTTTCTGACTCTTCTGCAAAACTGTAGGCATGGTTAGTTCCATCTTCAATGCTTCTCAAATACCTCTGCATCATTTCCTGTAATATTTATTTGTATTGTACACATTTGTTTTCATTTTCTGTTCTTCGGGCACAATGCTATTTCAGTCATCTCTGTGCCTATTTCCATGAATTACTGCCTTTCATTTTGCTTTGTTGTTTGTTTCATGTATTTTAAGATATGTGAAGTAAAAAGCAAAGTTAATGCAACTCAAATTTAGAGTAAGTCATTTTATTTAAATTTGTTCTAAATCTATGATTCTTCATTTTCTCCTATGAAAAACTATGATGAAAATTATGTCTATCTTCTCAGAAAAACATATACACCTATAAAATTCTGTCATGATTTGTGGGATTCAGAAATGTTCTGAGCCCACCGATAGTTGACAAGAAACTCTTAATTCTTATCAATTTATTGAATAAGAAGTATATATATATATTTTGTCTTTTTTTATTGTAAACAAATGGGATACATGTTGTTTCTCTGTTTGTACATGGAGTCAAGGCATACCATTTGTGTAATCATAAATTTACATAGGGTAATGTTGTTTGATTCATTCTGTTATTTTTTTCCCTCCCCCCCCCACCCCTCTAAGAAGTATATTTTTGTGGAACGAAACTTTAAAAGTACTACAGTTTACAACAAACAGTATCTCTTCCAGCCCTGTTTCCATACTACCCAATTATTCTTCTGCCAAAGTGATCAATTTCTTATATCCTTCTGGAGACAGTCTATACATATGCTTGCACAAGCATTAACATTTTTTATTACATTTTATTTTTTTCACTTACCTTGGCAGTTGTTTCACATTTGTACATACAATTTCAAATGCACAGAGTTCTATGGTATTTCTACTCTGATTTTGAACGTATTTTTAGATTTTGAAACAATTTCAAGCTTACCAAAAAAGTTGCAAGCACTGTACAAATCTTTTCTAAAAATTTTCTGGAACTATCTAAAAGTTGCTGATTTAATGTCCCTCATGACCCTGATATTTTACAGTGGATTTTCTACAAATGAAAAACTCACAATTATCAAAATCAGAAAATTAACATTATACATTACTTTATCTAATGCTCAGATCCCGTCAAATGTTGCTAGTTATTCTAGTAAGGTTCTTTATGTCAGGTGCAGGACTTAATTCCTTTCAGACTTTTATAGCAATGATATTTTTGAAGGTTACTGGTTAGATATTTTGTAGAATGAATCTGAATTTAGTTTATCTGTTGCTTCCTCATAATTAGAATCAGGTAATGCATCTTTGGCAGAAATGTAACAGAAGTGATGTGCAGTCTTCTAACTGCATTCTATCAGTTAGCATACACTTTTTAATACATCCTGTTATGGTGGTGTTTATGTTGATCATTTAATTAACGTGGAGACTGACAAACTTCATTGTAAATTTACTTTTTTCCTATTTGTAATTAGTAAATATTTTGAAGGCAAAACTTTTTGAAAATATGTAAATACCTTATTCCTTATCAATTTATTCATTTATTTAAATATATCACTATAGACTAAGGTTTTCTTGTTTTACTCAATGGCTTATAATCTGTTAACCATCATTATTTATTTATTTATTTTTTCCTTGTAAAGCATTTTATTGTTTCCAACAAATCAGGGAAAATATTGTTTATTAGTAACAGAAAAATCCTTATTTTACAAAACAAGTGAAAAGCAACAAAGAATCTGGCAACAATTCTGATGAATTCCAGTGTTACTAATTAATAGTTCTTTTAAACTATACTGCAATTTAGTACCCAAAACTTTTATAAAGAAGACCCAAAATGACCCATAACAAGTACAGACACTACTCCTTTAATTCTTCCTACATTCACACTTATATACTGATTTAGTTCTCGAAACAAATCTTCTCTTGCAACTAAATGGATTAAGATTAAATATATAACACTGTCTTTTTTGAAACAAGATTATTAATACCTAAACAGAGTAGAACATAAATGTTACTAAATGAAGAACCAAGCATTCCTTTTTTATGTTAGATGCTTTCAATGTTCAACAACAGCTTAGACTTTTTGGTAAAAACTACTGTACAGCCTATTTTTCTTTTATGAGAGAAATGTACGAATAGTACCCTTAATTATACCCCTGCAAATAGGACATTTTCTTAGAGAAGGGGCACATTCCTGGCATACTACCAGATTACCACAAGGAATGAACACAATAGAAACTTCTTTGTCCATACACACTTTACAGGTTCTTTCTTCTTGCAATCCCTTCAATTGTTCTTCTAGTGACAGACCTGAAACATCTTCTGTTGGAATATACTTCATATTCTTTTCCACAAATAAGTTCCCATATAATGTAGAGTCAATTTCTTTTAGACAGTTTTTAAAGATGTTGGCTGCAGCATTTCCTTTAACTAAAATGGTATCGATCAATTCTCTTGCTTGTAAAGGTATCTGTGTTTTTTGTTTAACAATATCATGTTCCTGTTTATGAATTACATTGGCCTTTAAAAGGTGATCCAGGATAGGAAGGACACATGTCAATTGTTGAAAGAGAGCATCATTATTTATTTTGATGCTAAAATTGTTTCAGATTGGGTAAGTGGGAAACTAAACTATTTTGTATGTTCTTGATATGTTCCTATCCTTCTTGGAGTACTTCCTTACTTGCTGCACAAGATGGTTCAGAATCAAAATGTACTCTTCCTCCTCTATTGGTAGAATCAGCCACTTCTCTAAGGCTCCTTCATTTCTTCTGGTGGAAAATGACACTAGAAGCCAAGAACTGGGCACTATGTGTGCTCTTTATTATTGAGGTGCCTTTGCTACTGAGCCTTCTCACAGGAGAAATATGGACACATGCATATTAAATATACACTCATACATACTTACACCTATATTTATATTTATTCCCTCTCTCTCTCTTTTTTTTTTTTTTTTTGTATTGGGAATTGAATCCAAGGGTGCTTTATCACTGAGGTACATAGCTAGTACTTTTAATTTTAAAAAAAAAACTTAGCTTGAGACAGGGTCTCATTAAATAGCTGAGACTGGCCTCAAATTTGCAATCCTCCTATCTTGGCCTCCTGAGTTGCTGGGAAACAGTTGTGCAGTATAGTTTAAGTCCGCACACTTGGTTTATATCCATATGTATCTTAAGTCGTAAGGTGTACAATTTCTTGTAATCCAAAACTGCAGAGTGAATTTCTCTCTTTTCATACTTGTAATTTCCTTTTCTGATGGTAAATGTATTATCCATAATGTCTTTACTTATTTTATCAATCCTTCTGATTGCAAGCAATCTCTGTCACTGCCATCCCTTCCCTTGCTTGGAAACTCTTCTCAGGATCCAATAGCCTGCATCTGGTTGATATTGCCTCTCCCTTCATGTAAATGTCCTCCTCTTCTTACCTGTGTTCTGACATCTTTTTCCAGGCCTCCACCAATGCAAGCCTACCAAATACAGATGCCTACTTTGCTCTACTTGACCTTTAGGACTTCATACTTCCAGGAAGGGGGATAAAGGGAAGAGAAAAGATGTCCATAATTTTTTAAACATTCCTTTTTATTTACTTTTTAGGAAATATTTGCAAATCACTTTTCTTTTTCCATATTGTTTATTTTTGCATTATAATTGTAATGGTGGGATTCATTATTACATATTCATACATGCACATAATATAACAATATAATTTGGCCAATATAATTCCCCTTATTTCCCATTTCCTTCACCTCCTCCTTTCCACTTTTACTATTTTAAACAAAACTTCAATGAATAATAATATCTATACAAGGTTGGTGTATGTTTAAGATAAATTCCCAGAAGTCAACTTACTGGGTCAATAGATAAATGAATTTATAATGTTGGTTATGCTACATTGCTTTCTACAGAATTTTAACAATGGACACAACCACCAGCAACACATAATGGTAATTCCAATACATAGAAAGACCCTAAAGTTACATTTGAGAAAATTAAGACGACCTACTTTCTCTTTTGGAAATACATTTATTGTTATACAAATTCAATTTCCAACTATTCAGTTTCTTGGTAACAAAAATCAAACAAAATTTAGCTATCACAAGCAAACTCAGAAACACAAAACAATAACAAATCAGGTGGGGTAAAAAGTAAGCATAAACCCCGTAGAAACATAAATTGGGATACTATGCTAAATAGGAATCTGTGCAGGAGCTCTGCAATTTATAAGCAAAAATGATAATCTGGAAAGCAGGATAATACAAAACTGTAAGGAAGTATTTTTTTCTACCAATCTTGTTAATTAGATATTTGTCAGAAAATGATTTTCCATCCACGACTTTAAATTTTTTAATAGTCCATCAGTGGTATCAGGATGCTTGTTAGATTGTCCTACAGTTGCCTTGGGTATGTCAGAAACTGGATGGATTTTGAAGTAAAGCGGTTTGCCCAGGATTTCCCAGGTTTTAGCATTGAAGGTGCTGCCTCCTGGAAACCCCTTCAGTTCCCAGCAGACTTACACGTTGGCCACCCACTGCCCAGACCTGCATCCAATACCGTCGCTACCAGTCAGATGTGGCTAGTCACACTTAAATAAAATCGATAATTCAGTTCTTCATTCGTAGTAGCCACATTTCCAGGGCTCAACATATGACCAGTGGCTACTGAAGGATACAGAAAATCACGTCCCCTGGAAGGACATAGGCCCTGAGCACGTACAATTGCCCTTATCTCTAATCGGTCCTCTGGTGGCTCCAGGCCTCTCTCCCTGTCGCTTCCGAACTTTCTCCTGCTATGACTCAGTCAAAATTCATCAGCCAAAATTCACCTGCCCGCCAAAAGCAGCTGTCTCCTCCCCAAAGCAGGTCTTGCCAAAACACCATCAAATTCCGACCTTTGCTGCAGCCCTCTGCCATTTTCTACCCCTCCGATGCCTGATGGACTCCGCTGCTTAATAAAAGGCATTGCTGACCGGTCGAGGTCTGCTCCCGGTTCGGTCAGTTTTGCTTACAGCTACTCATTAACGCAGATGTAGATTATGTCCATCACCGCAGAAAGTTTTATCGCGCAGCGCTGTCGTAGACAGTCGAAAGGTTACACAATAAAAAGCAGGCCACTAGTTCCAACACCAATAATAGCCAACGATGTTATGACTTTTTCCAAATAGGACGAGGAAAACCATTATGTTAACAAACTCTAAATAAAAAACCTGTCAAAGTCCACTTACTAACGGGCTTTCCCTGGGAATTCAAGGGACAGTAACCTCGACGGTCCAGGCCGTCGGTCTGCTGACTTGAAGAAATTCCGCAGACTTCTAGAACACAGGCAGCCCCCAAAGCAGTGGGCGTTTAAGGGTCAAGACCGGCAAGGTGGGTCTTTTCAAAAGAGGTGGAAGCCTGTGTTACAGCGCGGCACGCGCGCTCTCAGGCCAGCGCCTGGCGCGCGCTCGAGAGCTAAGCCTCCGCGTCCGCGCGTCCGTGCGCGCGCGCCCTAAGACTGAGGCCGCCGGCCGCCAAGGGGGCGGGGCGCCGCGACCGGGGGCGGGGCCGTGACGCGCGTGCCTCGTGACCCTGCTCCCGGCCTGCGCCCGCGGAAGCCGGAAGCAGCGGCTGTGGCGGCGCCGGCGGTGGGGCGGAGAAGCAGTGGTGTGATCCCTGGGGCTTGTCAACCCAGTGATGGATCGGGACCAGACAGTGGCGCGGCGGAGGGCGTCACTGCTGTGGTGGCTGCTGCTGGTACTGCCACTGTGGTCAAGGCTGGCCCTGGGCGCGCTTCCTTTCGGCAGCAGTTCGCGCAGGGTCTTGTTCGACCTCCTGTCGGAGCAGCAGTTGCTGGAGGTGGAAGACTTGACCGTATCCCTGCTACAGGGCGGAGGTCTGGGGCCACTGACGCTACCCCCGGACCTGCCGAATCTGGATCCCGAGTGCCAGGAGCTGCTCCTGGACTTCGCCAACAGCAGCGCAGAGCTGACCGGGTGTCTAGTGCGCAGCGCCCGGCCCGTGCGCCTCTGCCAGACCTGCTACCTGCTCTTCCAACAGGTCGTCAGCAAGATGGACAACATCAGCCGAGCCGTGGGGGTGGGTAGAGGAGCACACCCGGCATCTATGGCGTGGAGGGCTGGCAGCGGAGAAGGATGTAATGATGGTCAACTCAGGGGGCCTCAGTTTTTCCAGCCGTAAAAAACGAGGGTTGAACTGAGTGTGTGGAGTTTGGGGCATTGGAAAAAAGGGGATGGCATTTTGGCGCTTGAGATTAGGTGCTGTTGTGCATCCTCTTGGTACATACTTGCAGGTAGATATGACTCGTTTTTTGGGGGGGGGTCCCGCTCTCCAAACTTCTTCCTTTTCCCTCTTCCGCCGCTTCTGCAACTGCTTCTTCCCGTCTCAACGTGGAATTCCCAGGAAGAACCCTTTTTTGAAACTACAGTGGAGTGGAGAAGCAGATAGTGGTTAGAAGCTTGAGCTTTGTAGTCAGAAATATTCAAATCCACCAGTTTTTAGCAGTGTGTATTTGGATGAATGATCTTCTCAGAGCCTTAGTTTCCTCCCTATAAAATGAAAACAACAAAAGAACAATAACTGCGTGATGTGGATGTTAAAAGAATTAAAAGAAATGTATGGGAGTTCATCTTATCGATTAAACCAGTGTGGAGCTAGTTGGCCAGGAGTCCAGTTCCATTCTGCTTATTGGTGCTATACTCTAAGGAAGTTGCACACTCTGCCCGTTTTCTCATCTGTAAAGTGTGGAATAAAAGGAGGTCAAGGAAAACTGGTACATAGCAATAGTTCTCCGTCTATGGGCGCTAAAAGTTTAGGAAATGTTAAGTGTGCCCTCCATTTTTGGCACCCTGAAAGCTTTTCTGGTCATTTAGTAGGATTTAATTTTTTTTTTTTTTAAAGACAATTACTGCCCTTAAGTACTGTCTAATGTATAGACTAGGAAAATTTTAGAGTCACAGCTGGCGAGTCACAAGGATGCCTGGTAAGGGGAAAACATGAGGGTTAAGGGTTTGGGGAGTGGGAAAGTTCCTCTTGTGTTGAGGGGACAGCAAATAGTCTCATGAAAATGTGGTTGGAATTATCTCCTAAATCATTGTTGATTTGGATAAATATAAACTTGTACATAGTTACGTTGTGCTTTAAATCAGCTGATATTATTTTACATAAATGGATTTATTTGCAGCAAATAAATTCTGTGCTCTATTATGCTGAAAAGAATTGGTTTTCAAGATAGTTTAAATAAATTTAGGCTTACATGCAGTATTTTCCAGGTGTACTATTGGAGAATACACATATTTACATATTTAAAAATATGCATATTTAAATATGTATATTTATATACATATGTGTATATTTAAAATGTATTTATATTCCTGTGAGACTTTAGTGTACCCAAGAATTGTCTTTGTGAACTATAGCAGGGAATAATAGGGCATCATATTTGGTTTTGAGCAATTAGTTGAGTAGTTTTTAGGGTGACTTTTACTATAAAGAACATGTGCTATTATGGGCAGAATAACCATGAGTCATGACACAGCTTTTGAGGCAGCCAAATTTCCTAATTTGTGTAGGTACTATGGATTGAAGAAAAAATTATCCCAGACTCTAGTAGTACAGTATTAAAGATGTCACCCAATCCGTATATGAATTTCCACATGAGTTCCCCATATGGGGGTTCTTTCCTCTTTCTTCTGTACCACAGATTCTGCCAGTAACATAGGCACCTGCTTACCTCACCCTGGTGTGAAGAGAGTAAAGAGGTGAAAAGAGACAAGAAAATCCTTTTTCCAATCTGCATTTCCTCTTCAATTCATCTTAGACCTTGGTCTCTGTTCCCCTTCTTTCCTCAGTAGAGCTGGGTATGGTTCATTACCTCAAAAGCGTGATTTCTATAGCTGCTTTATGGATTTAGTAGGCTTTTGTAGATTGGTTTGGAAACCATTATGTATATAATGAATCTATGAAAGAATGTGTTCTGATTTTCATACAAGTGGAATTGAGGAAATTAGTTGTCTTTTTTGGGGAGGTTTATTTCTTCAGAGTAAACCATTTTCTTTGACTCACTTCTTTTATTTAAATCAATTTAATTAGCAGGCACTTACTTACTACTTGAATGTTGGGCTTGTAGGAGGATATAGAAAGAAAAGTAGGTAAGACCCAGGCCTCAAACTATCTGTGTAATTGGGGAAATAAAATAAACCTGTATTAAGAAAAAGGAAACTATTACCAGGGTGTTATAAATTATACCATAGCTCTGTAGAAGGATAGGATAAAGGAGATGCCAAAAGATAGGAACAGAGCAAGGTGTGGTTGCTTAATCAGAGAAAAGCCCATAGGCTGAATTTCTGACCTTCTTTAGGATGAATGGACTCAGATTGAGAGAGGACAAGAGTTGAACCAGGAGAAAAAAATCTAAGGTTAGAAACTAGCCAGGTTGTTTATGTGGGATAGCAAGCTAATTAGTTTAACTAGTAGAATTATCTGACGAGAATCCTATGTTCTTTTAACTTCCTTGTAGATTTACTGGGCCAAGGACCTCATATAGTTTTGCAATCTCACAGTATACAGTGATTATGAAACCTGAATGGTAGAACTGATGGGTTCCCTTTTCCTTAGAGTCGTATTTTCTTTTAGTTTAAACTGATAGGACATGGATTCATTGATCTGTTCTGCATCATGAGATTGGTTTTAAGGATGCTTTCATCCTCGCAGATTTTGAGATAGTAAGCTCTGTCCTATTCCACTTGGTTTATTTAAAATTTAAATAGATGTATATAAGTATGTATTGTTACACATGTATTTGTGAATGTGCTAGTCATTTGGGTTATGTATCTGGAGAGTATTTAATACATTCCTAGTATGGATTCTTAGGAGTAAAGTGTAAAAATGAGAACAGAGCATAGCATAATCTTTATTTTTAGTGTGGATTAATAAATGAATTCTTAGTAATATTCATCATTATTAATATAGGGTGAAAATGGGAACATAGCATAACATTGTATCTTTCATTAAATACCAGAAAATGTAATTCTTCTTATGCATTCATTCAAAACATTTGACTACCTATTATGTGCAGGTTATGGTAGTTACTAGGGATATATCCAGGTGAGCTGAGCTTATTGACTGAAACGGATGTTAAAATATATTGTCATACAGGTAATTATTTAACTCAAGTGTGATAAGTGTTGTAAAGAAAAGACCCAGAGGTACCAAAGCATATAACCAGGGGGCTAATCTTGAATGTTTGGGGATAGGTTAAGTGATCAGTGCTTAAAGCTGACACCTACAATGTGAGACAGTGCGAGGTGGGGAGAAAAGGTGTATGTTTAAAGAAATAGCAGGTGTGAAGACTCTGAGATGGGGAGAGGTTTGGTGTGTTTGAAAACTCAGCACAGTGAGCAAGGAGACTTGTGATTTGAGCCTGAAAAAGTGAGCAGATACTAGGGTCTGTGTTCCTTGTAAGAAATGCTGAGGATTTTAGATTCTGGTTTAAAAGCAGTGTGATGTTTTTGGAAGGAATAATTTGTGGAATGACATGGCCAGATTTGTACTAAAGGCCATTTGGCAACATGACAGAAAATGGAAGGAGTAGGACTTGGAGAAGGTAGGGAAAGAGGGCATATGGGGAGGTGAGTTAGGAGACTGTTACAGTGGTGTGAGAAATGGTGGTGGCTAGGTCAGTCGGGCCATTGTGCCAGAGAGAAATGGGTAGGTTTCAGAGAGATTCAAGAAGTAGAAATGACAAGGCTTGGTCTTTAATTGAATGTGGGGAATGAGAGAGAGGAAATGATGATTTCCAGGGTTTGAATAACAGCAACTTAGTGAGAGGGTTGATGTTTAGTAAGATGGAAGGAAGAGCCTGTTTGATGGGAGATCATTAACTTGATTTTGAAATGTTGGGTTTGAGGTATTTTTAGCCACCTAAGAGGAGATAATTGCATATGTGGTTCGGTAATACATGTCTAGAGGTCTGAACTAGGGATAAAACCTTTGGAAGAGATCAGCATAAACATAGTCCTTGAAACCACAGCAGGGATGAGCATACCTGAAAAAGGAGTGAGAACGCTAAGAGGGCTGTGGGCTCAGTGGTAGAGCTCTTGCCAAGCACGTGCAAGGTCTTGGGTTTAGTCCCAATATACAAACACAAACGTGCGCATGTGCGTGCACACATGTACACACACATATAAAAGGAGGCTAAAAGTTGAAGTTTGGGATAGAGGATAAATTATCAAAGGAGGCTTAGAAGGAGTCACAGAGATGAAGAAAAATGAAGGGAGGGTAGGATCCTATAAGCCAAGAACAAGGGAAGGAGTAGTTATTTGTGTCAGATCCTGCTGAGAGGGTTGGAAGTACCTTTTTTAAGGGGGGGATGGTACCAGGGATTGAACTCAGGGGCACTCGACCACTGAGCCATATCCCCAGCCCTTTTTTGTATTTTATTGAGAAACAGGGTCTCACTGAGTTGCTTAGCGCCTCGCTTTTGCTGAGACTGGCTGTGAACGCCGATGCTCCTGCCTCTTGAGCTGCTGGATTACAGGCGTTGTGTCACTGCGACCAGGGCTTGGAAGTACTTCTATCAACAGCAGCACCATTGCTGACACTTATAAGAATGGTTTCATTGGATCGCTTGGGGGTGACAGCAAGAATAGGGTGAGTTAAACAGTAAATAGAAAGTGAGGGAGTGGGAAGAGTGAACCTGTACTACTTGGGAGTTTGGCCTTAAAGGAGATTTGTCACTGAGTGATTTTTCTTTCATTTCTTTCTATTCCTTTATCCCTCCGTCTCTCTTCCTTTCCTAAGGTGAAAGAGTTAAACATCTTTAAAAGTTGTTTGTTTATTGAGACAGACTGGCCTCAAACCCTTGTGTTCAAGTGATCTGCCTGCCTCAGCCTCCTGAGTAGCTGGGACTACAGGTGCATGCCTGTGCACCCAAACATGTTGGTGGAAAAGGTGAAGACCTTGTAAAGGTGAATGGTCCTGTAAGAGAGTGGAGAAATAGATAGAGTCAGTTTCTAAGGAAGACAGAGTGGATAGAATCTAGGGTATGCAAGGAGTGACGGGCCTTTATCAGGGGCAGGCATTTTCTCCACCAGAGGGTAGAAGGAGAGGTTGAGTGTAGAGGGAGGCAAATCAGAGTTTTGGCTTGAGGTCTTCTGCTGTCTCTGCCAGCTGGGAGACTGAACCTTTTCTTGGGAGTAAAGAGTGGGATTGTTATCCCAAGTTTCAGGGAGTTGGAGAAGATTTGAAATAGTGGTTGTAAAAAGGAGAACAGCAAGAAAGTGAGGAGTGTAGCTTGGGATTATGGATTTACTCTGGAAACAATCTGCTTGGTTTTTAACTTTTTGCCAACTGCTTCCAAATACCTACGTTCAGGCATGAGGAAAGTGGATGGTTGGGTTCATGGTAGTGAGGATTCTGCCAAATGATGATGACAGATTTGGTTATTAACAATTTTAAGTATAAATCAATGACTAGGGTTTTGATCACTGTTGCTAGGTGTTAGAAATAAAAAGATGTGACAAAGTTTCCTCCAATAGGAACTTAAGGTACAGACACACATTTGGGGGATATCATGCTGTAAGAAATAGCCTCAGTGTGGCTAAGTAGCTTATCCACGGTCATGTATGGAAGAGGTGGGCTTTGAATTCGGGTGGGTAACACTATTTTATAGTTGTTAGGAGGATGGAGTGGGTTTATGCTCTAGGAGCATTTAGAACTACTCAGGAGACACATCGTCATCATTGGGATTATTCATCACTTCTTTTCCATCCCCAGTGTTGCCTCCATCTTTTCATCAGACCTGAACTATGGGGATAGTTTAATTAGTCTCCCTGCCTCCTCACCTAAATATCATGGGTTAAACATTTGTTCCCCAAACTCTTGATTTTCCTCCTCAGAAGTCTTCAAGAATTTCGTACAGACCCTTATGACCCTCAAGGCCTTTCTCATCCTTGTTCTAACTTACCCTTCTAATGTCCCTACTTTCATATGGGGACTCTGCACTCTAGCTATATTTGCCCACTGAATACTTACAAATACCACATAATCACTTTTACCTTGTGATCCTTTTAGTCTCCATTTTAGAATTCTCTTTCCTTTCTCAAAATAGGGAGCTTACTTCAGATCCTGCTTTCCGTATGATTTCTTTCTTCCCAAATACATTGATGTCTTATTCACCTCAGCTGTTCCACACATTGAGCACCCATACAGTCTGTACTATATTGATTTTTAGCAGGGGTGGGGGATTGAACCAGGAGCACTCTACCACTGAGCTATATCCCAGCCCTTTTTACTTTTTATCTTGAGAGAGGGTCTCACTAAGTTGTTCAGGCTGACCTCAAACTCAGAATCCTATTGTCTCAGCCTGTGAGTCGGTGGGATTACAGGTTTGCACCACCACACCTGGCTATGCTGTATTGATATTTTTTAATTTTTGAAGATGTAACCTAAGTAACTGAGTACTTTTAGCCAAATATATCCACTTGGAGCATTCCAGGTTGGTAGCAAGGTTGCAAGGTAAAAAACAGCATATAGCAGTTCCTGTGTGCCAGATGTTATATTAAATGATTATCATGTTATTTCATTTAATATAGTAACTATAGAACTCATGATTGTGAAACTGAACCCCAGGCAGGTTAGGTCAGCTGTTCAGGATTATCAACTACTGATCCAGGCATGTTGGATTTCTTGACCAAGCTCTATTTAAGAATATAGAGCAGGATATGGTGGTGTACAACTACAATCCCAACAACTCAGGAGGCTGAGGCAGGAGAATTGCAATTTGAGGCCAGCCTGGGCAACTTAATGAGACCCTGTCTCAGAAATAAAAAGTGAAAGAGGCTGTAGTTATAGCTCAGTGGTGGGTTCAGTCCCTGATAACCCCCACCCCTCAAAAAATACAAATTTTCTCCTACTACTTATATTGCTTTGAGAGCATTCCAGGAAAATAACTTTAAAGTATTTTGTTCAGTTCACTCTTTTAAAAGCAAGCACTCATTTGTATTTTTTGATGAGATGACAAAACTAAATCAGAAAGAGGATTAGCTTTCCCAAATGAGTGTCAGTAATATTTGAAAGCAGGAATCCTTGCTTTAAGCCTGCCCTTCTTTCTCACCCCACACAACTGATCAGTTCTTTCCCTAGAGTTAACACTGTCTCTTATTACTTGTCCTGCTGTATAGCTCCTTAACTGTGTCTGCAGGGAGGTTCTAGAAGCCTGGCTATTGAAGGCATTCTCATACTTTTTATGTGGTCAAAACTCCAGGATTCTTTTGGTGCCTGGTAAATAGCAGGAGTTAAATAATTGAAGGAATGAAGAGTCAGCAGAACATAGTTTTTTGCTTGAGACACAAAGGAAAGGAAACAGTAGGATTAAGTGATTTCGGAGCTTGGGTTTATTTGCATAGCATGAGTTTATCTCATGTTTAAGATGATCTGTAGAAAGCATATTTTCCTTAGTACCAACTGTTTGGATATTCACTGGGTATGTCACTGGATTTTTTTCATGGATTATAAGACTTTGAATCAAATATCACCCAAATGGAACCAGATGATTTGTGATCATCTACCCACAGATTAAAAACTATGTGTGTGTATGTATGTACATATGTACAAGTGTGTATAAACATATTTTCACTGAAGAAAAATTTAGCTTAAGAGAAGCAAAAGTGAAATTTAAAATGCCATATTTCTGTTATTCATAGATACCTACTGCTGCATTTTGGTAGTGTTCCAGAATTTTCCCCTGTGCATAAAAAGTAAGAGATTATGACACACAAGCTACTGAGACCTAAGTAGTTGAGACTGAACTATAGAAGCAAATGCTTGTTTAAAAAGCAGAAATTTTCTTCTCTTACAGGTGAAACTGATCCCAATAAATGATAGCTGCTGATTGTTTCATTCTCATTGTTATTATTAATGTCACCATTATCTGATCATTTCAGAATCTTACAAGGTTTATAATAAATGTTTTAATTATTTTACAAGATTTTTGCCTTACGTTGTTTGAAAAGTCTAAAAATAATCAGATTGCATTTTTCTATCTTTCTTTTGTTTCAGAATACTTCAGAGAGTCAGAATTGTGTCAGAAGTCTTTTAAGGGCAGATAGAATGCAAATAGTTGTGATTCTCTCTGAGTTTTTTAATACCACGTGGAAGGAGGCAAATTGTGCAGGTACGTAATTCCTTCTTTTCATGTTACACTTGTGGTTCAGTGGTATAAATTTCAGATTTTATTTTAGTCGATTTTAGAATCTCTGAGGCTCTATAATGCTTTTGAAACTAAGTTTAAATGAACTGTCTTCACATCATAGTTTATTAGTGGTAACTACTTGGGCAAACACTGAAAGTTAGAAAAGTGTAACAGAGAATAATACAAGCTTTGAAGTCAGGCAGGGTTTGATCTTGACCCCTGCTACTTACTAGCTGCTGGATTTTAGTCAATTAATTTTGCCTCTTGAAACTTCAGTTTCCTTGTTTGTAAATCGGTGGTAATGTTAGAACCTCTCTTAAATGATTGTGTTAAAAATTAAATGAATAAATTGTATAAAGCATTTAGTTGAGTGCCTGTTATATAGTTAATGTTCAAGAAATGTTAACTGTTTAATATAATAATTATGATGTTTATAATAATCTGTCAAATGGTGTTTGTGTGTATGTGTGTGAGAGAGAGAGAGAGAGAAAGGGAGAGGGAGGTAACATTTGTTCTTCCAGCTTTGCAAATATGTATGTTTTTGCATAATAGAATGCTATTTTCAGGTATTTGTAACAATTAAAATCACTGTTTCAATTTAGATGTATTTTGAACACCAACTATGTGCTAGGCAGTTATCTTTCAACTTTTATAATTCAGTGAGGGACAAAGATGTATTTACAAGTATATAACCTAGGGTGGACAAATACATGCTTTAGGGTCTTTGGGGAAAGTAGAAAATAAATCTAACTGGGGAGAATTTGAAATGACTTGGTGCAAGAGGTACTTTTTGATCCTCGGCTTATGACTGGGCATGGTTTCTGTAAGTGGAGATGAGAGGAAGGATGTGGCTGATAAAGAGGCATCCTGGGCCCAAGCTCAGAGTCTTGGAAGCACAAGGAGAGATAAACTTGGAAAGGGAAGGTGGGACCTTGGCTGATACTGTAGTTTATCATTTAGGCCAACATGTTTTTATACTGCTTAGAACACTATCATATTATTAAGAAAGGGCTATATAGTGTAATATCTTTGGTATGGATAATGTGTGTGGAATATTAAGACAGCAAGAATTACTGCAGGTTAAAACCAGGTTTTTAAAATATCACTTAGCCTGGCACTTTCCAAGTAAAAAATAGAACCCCCTTGGAAAAGAAAGAGAATAACAAGAAAACGTGGTGGAGGGCAGGGGCCATGGAAGTAGAGGACAGGATGGATTAAAATTCTGCATATCTAGCTGGGCATAGTGGTGCACACCTGTAATCCCAGTGGCTTGTGAGGCTGAGACAGGAGGATCACGAGTTCAAAGCCAGCCTCAGCAGCTTAGCAAGGTCCTAAGCAACTCAGAGAGACCCTGTCTCTAAATAAAATATAAAAAAAGGGTTGTGGATGTGGCTCAGTGGTTATGCGTCCCTGGGTTCAATCCTCAGTACCAAAAAACAAACAAACAAACAAAAAAAAGAATTAAAGTGCAGTTTGGCAAAGTCATTGTACAGTTCCCCATTTTAAGAAATATAAATACACTTAGCCCCACTAAAATTTAACTTTTATACTGTAGTATACTGTAGACATAGACTTGTTTCATATTACAACTGTAAGCCTTTTTTTTTTTTTTGGTGGTGGTACTGGTGGTTGAACCAGGGGCCGGCCACATGCTTGTATGTGCTCTACCACTGAGTAACATCCCCAGCCCTTTTTAAAAAAAAAATTATTTTGACTCAGGGCCTCGCTAAGTTGTCCAGGCTGACCTTGAGCCTGTGATTCTCCTGCTTTGGCCTCCCAAGGAGCTAAAATTATAGGTGTGTGCCACCATACCCAGCTTAAAAGTCAGATCTTTTACTAAGAATATAAATGTAAAGTTCTCTCCACACCCCTCCAGAGATCAATTAGTACTACTTAAAATTCAAACTAGATAATGTGTAGAAAAAAAAAAAAAACCTTTTTAAAAATGGAAGTATACATCTTCTAATGTCAACCCTGCATTGATCAGGCATCAGCAGCAAGTTCTCACACAGCTGCGTCTTTAACAACCTCAGATCTATTAAGCATTGATTTCATTGCATCCTAGCTGTATTATGTTGATATTAAATCATGTAAATGCTTCTTTTTATCCTTGCACTTAAAAGAAAATCCATGTCCTATTTATCCAGTCATTGTTTTTAAAATCATGGCCTTTAAAAGTGTGTAAAAGAATATAAAGTGTATTTACTCTTTTAATAAAATGGAAGGAGATTGTCACATCACACTGAAATTTTAAACTAATTATTCCCAATCAGAAATTTAAGTAGGGTGCTGTCATTTTGTATATACACAAAAATCACAATATAAATATTCAAAACAAATTTCTGGATTTTTATTTGCCTTTTTATTTAAACACAAAGAATGCTCGACTTTCTCAGAACCTGTGTTAAATTGTTGAGCAGGAACCACTAACCCACTTATCTTAGTTGCCTTTTTTCAATGATTGGATTATTAAATTAGCAGATACACAGCTGATAAGTGATGCCAGTAATAGGGATCTTTTTTTTTTTTTTTTAACACAGCAATACCACTCCTTTATTGGTATTTATCCATACTCAGCATACTATGACAATACATGCACATCCATGTCTATAGCAGTACAATTCACAATAGCCAAATTACGAAAGCAGCCTAGGTGTCCATCAACAGATGAATAGACAAAAAAAAAAATGTGTTATATATACACAATCAAGTTTTATCCAGTCACAAATAAGCACGAAATTGTCAGTTGCTAGAAAATGGATGGAACTTGAGAGCATTATGTTAAACGAAATAAGTCAAACTCAGAAAGTAAAAGGTACTATGTTCTTTCTCATATGTGGAAAACAGAGAGAAAAAATTGGGGTGTAGGAAGAGGGAATCTCATGAAAATAAACAGGAGTCCAATAGAGTAGATAAAGGGGACTGGGGGAAGAAACGGGGAGTTAATGGAATTGACCTAACTGTGTTATGTGTATTACCAATATATAACAATGAATCCCACTATTATTTACAATTATAATGCACCAATAAAAGAATATATAAAGGAAAAATAAAGTGAGCATACTAGTATTAGCAATACATGCACACCCATGTTTATAGCACAGAATTCACAATAGCCAAATTATGGAACCAGCCTAGACGAATGGATAAAGAAAATGTGGTACATATGCACAATGGAGTTTTGTCTGGCATAAAGAATGAAATTATGTCATTTGCTAGAAAATGGAGAGAACTTGAAAGCATTATATTAAGGGAAAAAGGCAGATTCAGAAAGTGAAGGGTCATGTTTTCTCTCATATGTGGAAGTTAGAGAGCAGAAAGGAAG
This sequence comes from Sciurus vulgaris, assembly GCF_902686455.1. NCBI lineage: Eukaryota > Metazoa > Chordata > Mammalia > Rodentia > Sciuridae > Sciurus > Sciurus vulgaris. The sequence goes on from NC_136467.1 coordinate 56,651,312, forward strand.
AAAAATTGGGAGCCCCATAGAGGAAAGGTACTAGGTGGAGGGAGAAAAGTGGAAAAAAGGAATGGAATCAACCAAATTGCTATGTGCACATACAACTGTGTAACTACTATGTATAATTATAATGCATCAATTAAAAATGTATAATTATAATGCATCAAGAAAAATTGTAATGGTGCACAACAGGGATTTCACTTCTTGCAATCTGCTCTTGAGAAACATTCAGTTCAAGTGACCAGTGGAGTACAAAGATAATCATTATATCATTTATTCACAACAGTGAAAAAGCAGTCATAATTCTACAGTTCATCAATGAAAGAATAACTAAACAAGGCAGAGTTTCTAGAAGTATGACCCTCAGACCAGATGTATCAACAGCACTTGAAAATTCTTATAAATTCTCAGAGCATACTCATATCTAAAAACTTAAATACTCTAAAACTTCTTCAGATGGTTCTGATTTAAAAAATCATTGAACTGTTATATGTAGTATGCTGTGTAGCACTTAAAAAGTATGTATGTACTTTTATTAAATAATATTAAGCAATATTCAGTAGGGAAAACATTTTAGAATAATCATGTTACCATTTTTATAACAAATACTGAATAACCATTTTTGATAGGTACATATGTCTTTTGATAACAGCATGAAAAAACTTCAAAGATTATACATGATATAACATTGATGACACCTAAGAAGCAGATTAAAATGCAGATAGTCAAGACAAAGTTTTAATTTCTATATGAGACCATATTTATGTATTGCTGATTAGTTAAGTTTTTAAAAGATGGGAATAGAGCATAGAGACATTTTTTAATTGGCCCCATATAAGAAATTCATAACTTCAATTACTTAAGTAATTAAAAACTCTTTAATATTATATGAAAATTGCATTCCATTTACATTTTTCTGTATAGAGGACATATCAAAAGATCTGTAAACTTAGGATTATGACTCTTGAACTGACATATCTAACTATAGGTCTATTATTGAAAATCTGCAAGGAAACAAGGAAATTGAAAGGTAAGTGACTAACAGATGGGATTAGAGAAAACACAGTACTGATCCTCACCAGTGGGACAACAGAAGACTAAAATCTAGAAAACCAAAGTCTAGTACTAATACTGGACAAAGGTATAAAACGAATTATTATAAAGATTTCAAAAATACCAAAATTGGAAGATACAATAAAATCAAGTCGTATATACCAATGTCTGACTGCCATATTCAATAGGCTATTAATTAAATGAGAACTTATGGTACATTCATCAAATTTTCAATTGGTAAAAAACAAGGATTGATTTTTTTTTTTTATTAAAAATCATAAATTTACATAGGGCAATGTTGTTTGATTCATTCTGTTATTTTTTCCCTTCCCCCCACCCCTCCCATCCCTCAATAGGGATCCTAATAGTAAATAGTATGGAGTTGGTATGGTCTGTCATCTAAAAGGAAAAAAAAAAAATCACAAAAGAAGAACAAAGACCACTGATTTAAAATTTTGTTTTTAACTGAGACTTAAACCAATATGTGATCCATTTTGTACAAATATATATTTTGATATAAAATGTCTATTTTTTTCTTCCCTATGCTAGTAAGTATAAAACTATTAATTATATAAGTAAAAAAAAACTTTAAGTGACTTTAAGAGGTTATCTTTGTGTTGCTGTAACAAAATACCACAGACTAGGTAATGTATAAACAACAGAAATTTATTTCTCATAGTCCCGGAGACTGGGAAGTCTAAGATCATGGCTCCAGCAGGTTCAGTGTCTGGTGAAGGCCTAATCCTCAAAGATGGAATCATCTGCTCTGTTCTCAATGGCAGATGGGACAGAAGGGGCAAAAGGGGGACAAATATTATGTCTTCACATAGCAGAAGAGTGGAATAGCCAAAAGGAACAAAACCCTGTGTGAAGCTTCTTTTCTAAGGGCCTTGATCCCACTCATGAGAAAGAAGTCCTTATGACTTAATCACCTTTAAAGGTCCCACCACTTGATCCTTAGTGGTCATATTGACCATTAAGTTTCAACACATGAACTTTGGGGTACACATTCAGACCATGCAATCCCACCCTTGACTCCCAAATTCATGTTCTCCTCACATGCAGAATATACTCCATCCCAGTATTTCCCAAAGTCTTAACTTGTTCTAGCATCAACTTTAAAAGTCTACATTCAGAGTTTCATCGAAATGTCTTCTGAACTTGATATAGGTGAGACTTAAAGATATGTTTCATCCTGAGGCAGATTGCTCTTCAGCTGTGAATCTGTGAAATCAAACAAGTTACATGCTTCCAAAATACAGTGATGCACCATTCTTAGGAAATATATTTCCATTCTAAAGAAAAGTAGTAGGAAAGAAGGAAGGAATAACAGGTTACATGTTAAGTCCAAAACTCAACAGAGCCGAGAGTATTAAATAAATCTTGAGACTTGAGGATAATCTTTGACTCCATGTCCTGCCTTCTGGACCCACTGAGGGTTGGGTCCCCAAGGCTCTGGTTGCCCCAGTCTCCATGGCTTTGCTTGCTGCAGCTCTTGTTGGATTTGCAGGCCTTTGGCTCTCCCAGGCAGGAGTTCTATACTGGAAGCTCTTTAGGTCTGTAGTGTTGGGGGTGGACCCATCCCCATAGCTCTACTAGGTGTTACCCCTGTCTGGGCTATCTGTCATGACCTGGATCACAGTTCTGGGGGGGCATTACCTTAATGGGGACTATCTGGTGGTCCCAACCCCATGACTCAGCAGAGTATTGCTCTAGCAGGGGCTCTCTTTGGCAACCCTGCTCTATTTACATTGCCCTAGTGGGGACTCTATAGCATCCCCACCCCTGTGGCATATCTCTGCCTGGCACCCCTAGGTTTTCCAAGGCAGCCTTTGAAATCTAGGTTGAGGTAGCCATGACTTCATAGCTCAAGCAACACCTTGTGCCTACAAAGTTAGCCCCATATAGATGCCACGGGGGTTTACAGCTCGTGCCATATACAGTGATAACCAGGCTGCACCGGGGCCTCCTGGACCACAGCTGGGACATCCAAGGAGCAATGCATTGAAATGCAGGGAGCGGAGACTTGAGGTCCCATGGCATGCCTTCCCTTGAAACTGCTTTGCCTTCAAGGTTCTAGCACTCTGGGCCTATGATGGAATGGACAGCCTTGAAGGTTCCATCCCAATAGAAATGCTGTTTGGATCATTCTCCATTGTATTCATGATTAACATCTGGCTTCCTTCATTCTATACTAATCTCCATAATAACCATTATTAAGTCATATCAAACAGGTAAGTGCCACAGTGCCCAGTCTTGTGTCTTCATTCTTAACGAAAACGGTGCAGTGGCACATGCCTATAATCCCAGCAATTTGGGAGATTGAGGCAGGAGGAGTGCAAGTTTGAGACCAGCCTTTGCAACTTAATGAGACCTGTCTGAAAAAATATGAAGGGTTGGGAATGCAGCACAGTGGCAGAATGCCCTGGGTTTCAGTCCCTATTACAACCCCCCCCCAAAAAAAAGATTTTTAAAAATTAAAAATAGAAGAAAACTAAAGATATACAGAAAAATATTCTTGTACAGCTGTACAATGTAGCATGTATTTTTTTGGGGGGGGGGTGGGGTGGGGATACCGGGTATTGAACTCAGTGGCACTTAACCACTAAGTCACATCCCCAGCCCTGTTTTGTATTTTATTTAGAGACAGGGTCTCAGTGAGTTGCTTTGTGCCTCCCTTTTGCTGAGGCTGGCTTTGAACTCATGATGCTCCTACTTTAGCCTCCCAGCTGCTGGGATTACAGGTGTGTGCCACTGTGCCCAGCTCAGTATGTATGTTTTAAGCTAAATATTATTACAAGAGATTCAAAAAGTTTAAAAAAAATGTAAAAGTTCATAGAATAAAAAAGTTACAGCAAGTTAAGGTCAGTTTATTATTGAAGTAAGAAAAATCTTATGAATGAATTTAGTGTAGCCTAAATGTTCAGTGTTTATAAAGTCTACAGTTAATGTTCTAGGCCTTTGTATTCACTCACCACTCAGTGATTCATCGAGAGTAGCTCTAGTCCTGCAAGCACCACTCATGGCCAGTGCCCTGTATAGGTTGCCATTTTAAATTTTTTGTACTCTAGTTTTACTGTGCCTTTACTATCTGTTTAGATGCATAACTGTTAACCATTGTGTTATAATCTAGTACAATAGTATGCTTTATAGTTTTATAACTGAGTAGCATGACACTATACCGTGTAGCCTAGGCTATACTATCCGCAACTTATTTACATATGCTCTGACATTCACACAGTAAAAAATTATCTAATGAAGCTTTTCTCAGAATGTATCCCTGTCCTTAAGTGATGCATGATTGTATTCAGACCATAGCAGGAGCTATTGGAGTTTTTGTAAAAATAGTATTATTTAAAAATATACATAAAAAGATATTGTGGGAAGGAATATTATTAAAAATAATACACAGCCTCAAACCTCCACTTGATTTAACTCTTTCCCCCCACTTCTTTGGCAGTACTAGGGATTGAACTCAGGGACTTATGCATGGTAGGCAGGGTCTCTATCACTGAGCCATATCCTCAGCCCAGTTTAACTTGAAATAGGGTTGGCATCTAGTTTCTGTGGTTATTGGTTAATAAAAAGAAGGGTAGGAATCCAGTAGAGGAGTGAGTGGCATCCACATGCCTTTTCTCCTCAGAATTTCTGTCTTTGAATAGTATTGGTCTTGGTAGGAAATGAATTATTAGAAATTGATGGATCATCAAAAGAAGTGTTAAGAGTCCACTCTTCCTACCACAGTACAAATAACATGGAAACTAGTTTTTCCTTGTGGAGAATGACTCCTAAGAAGAAAGTATAGTAACAGTTTCTCCTGTACAGAATTATAAAGCTGTTAGCAGGAGTGTATTGTTGACATTGTTGACATAGGAATAGGAATATATAGCCTTGTTATTGAGACCTTACCTGGTTATCTTGCACATACCAAGTTGAATGATTAGCAGAACGACCAGATTCGATGAGACCATGGACTGTTTTATTGTAAAGTACTTGGTTCTTTGGCAGGTAGTATCTATCATGACGTACTGTATTAAGAAGGGCATCCAAATTAACCAGTTCAGATGTTAGATCTTACCTGCTGAAAACCCACTGTTTCTTTATGAACAACCTATTTCTAGAGTGATCTGAATGATAATTTTTGAGACGCTATTGAATCACTGTGTAATCCTGATACACATTCTGATTCATAAAAGGAAGATTAACCTTAAATTATTACATATAGCTTATGTATTGATGCTTGAAAAATCAATAGTAAAACGTACTGGTTAACCAGAAAGTCAGTTAATGAGAGCTCTTTCCCATATTTTATCTAGCAAAAATGTTCTAAGCATCTGATTTACTTATTTATATCTTTAAAATGTCTACATTTTCTTGTTAAGTTTAATTAAAAGTTTCCAGTTTTATATATTCTGAAGTTGGCCCTGTTTTTCAAAAATTGGTGATTATTATTTTCTCTAAAACTAGTTTTGAAAACAGCAGAGTTCTTTACACAAACTTGTAATAGATGCCAAATGCTTTATTTAAAGATGCATAATTCCCATTATGATGATTTATTGGGTTCTGTGTAAGGTCTTTACTTGGATCCTTAACACCTTTAAGAATGCCTCTTTAGCAGAAGCCTGAGCCCTCACTGAGAAAGAAGCTATGCTAATGTGTCCTTGATGAGGCTCCATTGATTATCTGAGAGGGAAATTCATAATGACCACTTCACTTAGTGCTTATAGGAAGCTTTATAATTACTAATATTCTTTAACTTACTAATTTCTGAAATACATAGCTTCTCACTGTTTATAACCTCATGCCTCCAGTTCCAGCAAAAAGATAAAAGAGGAATTCACTGGTGTTCCTTTGTTTTGAAGCAGAAAGTCAGGGCTTTTTAATAATGAAGACATTTTAACCCCATTATATAATGAACTCGTTTGTGCCTTATGATACTGCTAACAGTTATTGAAAAAATTTTGATGGTTGAGTGCAGTACTTAGCCAGATGACCAGTCTATATTAGCTTTTAGCTTAATTTTCAAATTATCTTCAGAGAAATGTAAATGGCTTTTAGTAAAATAGAAGAGATTACATCATTTTGTTCTTCAGAGAAGCTTTGTTTATAAATTACTTTTTAAATAAATCCTTTTAATTATATATTTTATATAGAAGAAATTGCATTGCTCTCTCATAGTAAGGGCTTTCTATTATTGCAGACAGTGCTGGGATACACGCTCCTTTCCTTATGGTGTGTATGTTGTTATGATGTGGCTCTTTATAACACAGATGTCCTGTTGCTGTGGATGAAATTGTGCTCCCTCAACTTCCTGCAAGACATCAGACACAAAAAGCCTTGTTCAGTCTTGTTAACTTAAAATGCTAATATTCTGTGTCTATGTAATTGTGTTTCTTTTTATTTATATCTTCTCTGCCTCATCCCTAAGAGAATTCAAGGGTACTTCATGGTGATGTTAAACTAGCATTAAAAGGGGATTTTTCACACACACACACACACACACACACACACACACACACACACACACACACACACATTTTAAAGAATATAGTATTTGAATTTTGTGAAAGCTGACAAATGGAATAATGTATTAAATAGTAAAGAAAAATGGTAGAATTAAAAGAATATAGGAGTCTGGGAAGTGTATTTGATATTTCAGTGCCTTATGAACTTGATATATGGGCCTCTGTATATCACCTCATTTCTCTGGCTTAGTTTCTTAGTTTCAATTTATAGAATGAACCCTCAGATTTTTAAATGATTGGGTGAACATTTAATATGGGACTCATGTTCTTGGGAAAATAAAGCTGCAGAGAATGTAGAGTACATGAGTTCAGAGAGAACTAAAGCATCTAAACAATAGGTTTACCAAGAGGGCCCTGTGTTCACTGGGTGCAGAGGGGGTCCTGCCCAGGCGGTATATGTAGGGGGGCGAATGGCTGAATTCTAGCTGGCTTCCGAGGAAGGAATGCCCTTTCATAATTCATTCACCTAGAAGAGGAGCCTGTTTCTAATTTGCAGAAAGGAGTCTTAAAATGCTGGTTATTGCCGCCAGTTTTAGGTTTCTTCTTGGTTGCCAACTCTGATCAGTTGATAGTGACTGCCTGAATCCCTGCATGGTGTGAGTTTATCTGTGTGTGCTGGAGGGAGGGAGGAGCCCTGGCCTGTATTTGTTAACTCAGTCTTGAACGTTTTAATGGTTCAGAATGTAGCTGTGAATGTGTTATTTTGCTGTGTTTGAGACTGAGTACAAATTCCAGCTTTTTGCTTATCAATTTTATGTCCTTGGGCAACTTCCTTAATTTCTCTAAGCTTCTTACCCTTGCCTCATAGAATCACTGCAAGGATTGAATGAGTAAATGTGTTTCAAATCTAAGCTGTGGTGCTTGGAACATAACAATTCCTCAGCACATGTCAGCTTTCATTGTTGTGATTGTCATTTTTCATAGTACATGGGATGTCTTTTGGTGTTGTGTCCTAGTGTCTATCTGTTCAGTCTCTTTCTTGTCCTCCAAATTCCATTAGGATTATTGCCATAGTTTCCTAAGGTATCTCTCCACTCTTGGTTGAAAGAGATTTTTTGTTTGTTTGTTTGCGTTGGTGGTATCAGGGATTGAACCCAGGGCTTTGTGCAGCTAAGCAAGTGCTCTTCCACTGAGTTACATTGCCAGCCCTTTTTATTTGATTTTGAGACAGGATCATGCTAAATTGCCCAGTCTGGCCTCAGACTTTTGATTCTTCAGCCTCAGCTCTGAGTAGCTAATATTATAGGTGTGGACTACCAGGTCTGCCTGGGAAGATACTCTTGGTTAGCTCTGACTTTCTGAGTCAGGTGGATGCCATATAAAGCTGTCTGTTGAAATTAAGGGGGACAGGAGTTGAACTAGGGACTAGGGAATAGAAAATATTTGGAACATCCTTGTGGAACATCCCTGTAGAGCAATTAATAGGGCATTTATGATTGTGTGACTTCATAGGTCACATGAATTTGAATTGGGTCCTTCTAGTATAATTTTAGAATTTTATGTAATAGTGTTCTATAATCAGAATCAGGAATAGAGGAAGCAGATGGAATGTTTGTGGTATGTGGAAGGCAAAGATTTGAGGAGAGTTAGATGGCACTGTGGCCATGGAATCTGAGGGCCTACAGTTGAGCCCGGCTTGGGAATAGCAGGCTGAGAACACAGGGAGAGAAAAAGACAAAGGAAGATAAAGAGTAGATTCACTGATGAGGGGAGAATGGAGAAGAAAATTGTAATATGTTTATTCATAAAAAACCAAAGGAATGAGTGAACTTGAGCTAATGCTAAGCAAGAGTAGAAGTCGCAGAAGAATACAATTCACGTAAGATTTACACAAATGTGTAAGACAGTCCTGTTTTTATCCAAACTTTACTTGAGGCCTTTTTGTCAGTATTTTGGGTAAAATTTGCACCCCTTTATGTCTCTGGACTCCCAAATCATGATATATTAGGATGAGCAAATTAAAAAGGCTACTCTATTAGATACAATAAATGACCCCGTTAGTGAAGTTGGAAGAAACATAGAACTACTTAATTTGACACAGAGATAAAAAAGCAGAAGAATTGAGGCAAAATTAATGCAGCGTAAACAGTGTTATGCCTAAATAGCTCTATTAAGAGAGCTGGTTTTCATTATTATGACCTTTTGCCATTAAAAGTCAATTTAAATTTTATTTGTTACTGTATATTGTTAATATAAAAAGAGGAAGGTATGCAGTTATTTTAAGATTTTCATGCAAATGGCTATGATTTTAAAAAAAACTTGGAAACTAATAAGGGTGAGCTTCATGCGTTTAGAAAATTCTTTTATGTAGAATACTTCATGCTTGCTGAAATAAAGGATTACTATAGTGCAAACAAAAGATAATAACTTGAAAGCTAACTGACAACATATAATTGTTGCTTGTGATATAGTAATATACTTTTTTTTTAACAGATTGTTTAACAGACAACAGTGAAGGATTATCAAACAGCACAATATATTTCCTCAATCTATTTAACCTCACCTTAACCTGCTTTGAGCATAACCTTCAGGTACTTCATATATATTTGAGATTAAAATACTGTCTTGACAAATGAATAATGTCTAATTCCAAGTCTTTATAACATTGTTGGTATTTATCTGTACTCATAGTGGAATTAGTGGATCTGAATTTCTGCCCTTCAGTTCTTCTGCTTGCAAATATTAAGACTGCAGTTCTCATTTGTAAAGTTGGGACAGTAATAACTGATCTGCCTACCTTCAAGTGTTTTTATAGGGACAATTTGGTGAGATAATGAGTGTGAAAACATTAACTGAGGTATGCAGGTATTTAATTAAAACACAATGTTGTTTAGTCTGACAGTAATTTACCCTGACTTTGTTTGTGCAATAATAAAGTATTTCGCTGTGCAGTATGATTCTGTCTACAGGAAGCTTACTTTTAGCCTCAATATTTACTTAAGTGTATTTTATCCCCTTTAAAAGGTGTTATTTAGGGGTTGGGGTTGGGGCTCATTGGTGGAATGCTCGATTAGCACAGGTGAGGCACTGGGTTCAATCCTCAGCACCACATAAAACTGCATAAATAAAATAAAGGTGTTGTGTCCATCTACAGCTAAAAAATTTTTTTAAAAAGGCATTATTTAGTAAGGTAACCTTGAATAATGAATTATCATATAAAAGGTAGCCTTTAAGAATCCTACCTGGTAGATTTTTGTTGTCTCCATCTTTGACCCTTGAATTTTGGTATTAGAACTTGCCAGGTGGTAGTGAAGTGTGAGATTGGAACCTTGGTAAAGACTAGTTTTGTATTTGCACAATAAGTAAGTAATCCCCACAAGTAGATGTAAACATTTGTAGGGTGTATGTGTAATTTCCTCTTTAATAAACGTGATTACATAGAGTTATGAATTTCCCTGAGAAAAACAAAAAAGACTTCCCATTTTCCAAAACGTGTCCTATAGGACATTAATAAGATGATCTGTCAAAAGAGGGTTTAGGGTTGGGGAGATAGCTTAGCTTGTAGAGTGCTTGCCTCACAAGCACAAGGCCCTGAGTTCGATCCCCAGTACTGCAAAAAAAAAAAAAAAAAGAGGGTTTACTATTTTACCAAGGTTGGGAAATGCTTTACTACAGTACTTCAGAACCTTTAGTGGACTCAGGTATGTTATAAAATTTCAAATGGTAATTTGTGTTGACCACATTTACCAAATTTCTTTGACCAGGGAACTCTTTGGTTTAAGAGACCGGTATTATAATGAATATATTTGTAGGATATCAGCCCTCTTCCTGTGATGTTAGTTGCAAATGTTATTTTCCTAGTTTGATGTCTTTTCATTGTGTTTTCTTCTATCATGAAGAAAATTTTAATTTTGTTAGATTTGTCAATTTTATAATGGCTTCTGGTGTTTTTATTAGGAAGACTTTTTTTCCTACATTGAGATACTTTAAAATTTTATTTTAGTTCTTTCATGGTTTCATTTTCTATATTTAAGCATCTTTTATCTTAAGATTTTTAAGAAATATGTTTGCATCTGTAGTTCTGAGTTTCCAAGATTAGACAATAGCTACTTCTTCTTGCCCAGATAAAGATAGAATTCCATAATTCATTGAAATAATCTGAAGCCTTAAAACCAGGTTTCTAGCAAATTAGAAATATTGTATTTAATACTATATGATATAATATCCTGCACACTTCAAGCAGGAATGTTACAGGGTGTCATCAGATGCTGAAAGACCACTCTGGCTGCTCCATGGAGGAGCTCAGGTGAAGGCAGGCCAGAGTGGAGTGTGGAAGTACAGGCTGGTTAGGAGGCTGGCCGGGAAAGGGCTGGTGGTGACTGGGCCAGGGTATTATTGGCAGCATTGAAGAAAAGCAGATGAATTTCAGGGTGTATTTTAGAAGTTTGTGTAGCAGTACTTGCTGGTGGAGTGGTTTTGGTTTCTAGTGAAGGAAAGAAAAGCAGCTGGATGTGATCCTAGGCTTTGGCCCTCAGTGACTGAGAGGACGATGCCATGGGGAAGGCAAGGAGAAGTGGATCATAGGGGCGTGGATTAAGAACTCTGTTCTGGGCAAGAATGGAGGAAGGAAGGAGTGTCTAGAGGGAAAAGAGGTGTTGGAGGGGTGGGGGGAAGGGAAAAAATAACAGAATGAATCAAACAACATTACCTTATGTAAATTTATGATTACACAAATGGTATGCCTTTATGCCATGTACAAACAGGGAAACAATATGTATCCCATTTGTTTACAATAAAAAAACAAAAAGAACTCTGTTCTGACCGTGTTAAGCAGGGTGTATCTATTAGACATCTGAGGTAAGATAAAACATGGAGTTATAAGTGAGATTGGAGCTCAGGGAAGAATTGTGAGCTGGAGATAGAGGTTTGGGAGACCTCAGGTCCAGATGGTGCTCACAGTCATGAGACTGGATGAGAGTGAATGTAGAGAGATGGAGAAGGGGCCCCAAGTACTGAGCCCTGGGATACTCCAGTGTTATTTAGGGTTTGTGTGTGTGTGTGGTGGGGGAAGCTCAGGAGAAGAGTCAGTAGGAGACCGCAAAACAGATAATGCAGTAGCAGTGAAATTTTGGCCCTATTGGCTGTGGCTCAGGTGAATGACAGGGAGGTGAGTTTAAGTGCGAGATAAGATCCACCTTGGGCAGTAGATGCCTGCAGGGAGCTTCTCTGGAAATCTGGCCTGTCCTGGTGACTGTAGAGAGGCAGCTGTTTGCGGAGCACGTGGGTATCCCCACAGGCAGATTAAGGCTGTCATGCCACATGTCCGTATTTTACTGTTACAGACTACTGCCACAGAGAGCCTTTTTTCATGTAACTTGGAGTACTTGTGAGGATTTGTTTGGCAGACTCAGAGAAGTGGAACTGCATTATGAAAAGCATGTGCATTTTGAGTTTTAATAAAAATGACTAAATTATTCCCATCAAGATTCTGTGCTTGATTTTTTATTTTGGGTCTAGCTAGATTTTTCTGTGAAAAACAGGCGATGGGCTATTTCTTGTGGCAGACTAATGGGAGACTTAGTTTTTCTGCCAAATAGATGGTGAAGGTAACGTTATAGGGGCTACAGCAGTTTAATTACTTTGGTTTGTCCTTTTCTCTTTCATTCCCATGTGCAGTAATGTTCTTTCCCCATGCAATATAGCAAAGAATGAAGGGAGTAGAAAGCAATGTGTAAACTTGTCCTTGAAAAAGGACAAGTGTTACTCTAGAATTGTAAAAGACAGATTTCCTAATGTATATTACATCTACTTCCCTTATTCTAGGCTATGGAGTTTGTCTCTTTCTGTTGACTAAAAAGGCCCAGATTAAGAGCTTTCTGATAAGAGAATTGAGTGGGGATATAATTGTGGTGCCTTTTCCTTCTCCATTATAAAAATCCTTTCTCAGCAAACTTCGGTGAAGTCAGCACAGGCAAGGACATATTTTATTCAACAAGAGTGGGATCGATATGTGCTGATATGTAATGGTGAGATAATTGGGGGAAATCTGGCACTTTATTATAAATTACTTGTCATATGAGCTAGTGTTGTCTTCATTTAACACTGACTGGTGCAGTGATTTTCAACACTTAGGTCATTTAGAAAGTGCCAGATATTTTGGCACTCATGTACCAGGTATATGGTTCTCATATACCAGGTCTCTAATCTGTGAGACTTTTAATACAGGTGATTTAGTACTGCCCTTGACCTCACAACTCAACACTTGCAACCAGATTTGTCTCCAGTCCTCTAGGAGATTAGATAGTTTACAGAGATATTGTGTGTGATGTTTATTGTGTGTATCATATCTACCTTTGTGACTTTAGGAGAGTGCACACAGTCTTCTACCACCAAAAAATTACTCAGAAGTTTGCAAGAACTGTCATGAAGCATACAAAACTCTGAGTAGTTTCTACAGTGAAATGCAAAAAATCAATGAGCTTGATAATAAGGCTGAACCTGGAAAGCATTTATGCATTGATGTGGAAGATGCAGTAAGTACTTGCTTCTGATTTGATGTGTTTTTTGCAGGGTTGTTAAATAATCCTTTAGTATTATTATCTCTTTTGAAGGCACATTGGAATCTGCATATGCTGTCTTAACCAGAAATAACTGTAGTAGGTATAAAGTAGAATATCTTGGTCTGTCAAACTAAATGGAAATTGATCAGGCACTTCACAAGTGAGTTGATAATTTATGACTTTTTTTTAAATTTGGAAAATGTGTGCTATTTTCAGAGGCATGGGCATTGTTGTATGTTTACTTTAAATTATATTGGGTACTCATTGTTTATTAAAGTTTCTAGATTTTACTATAATGTGTTTGAGAAGCCATTCCTTGTTTACTTCCTACCTGATGATTGTTTTATTTCTTTACATTTGTTACAATCTGAAAGTACTTGTTTATAGTCTGTCTCCTCTCACTAAAATAAAACAACATGAGGACAGGAACCTGACTTTTTTGTTAATTGTTCAGTCTGTAGGATAATGACTGGCATACAGTGGGCTCTTAGTAAATAGTGTATTAATTGAATGGTCAGCAACAGTTTGTTTCCATTAAATAGCCTGCCTTTACATAGGTCACCACTAGATGGCGATCATGGCTTTTTAGGCAATAAGATGCCTGAGAAGGCATTAGAGGAAACAGATTATTGGCTCAAAGCAGAGAACTTGAAATTAACATTGATAAGCTTAACAGTTGCTAATAATGAGTGTGAATTATCACCGCAACTCAGAGGGAACTGTAGTGGACCAGTAATATTAAAGATGGTTTAAAAAGCACTTAAAATCACTATGTCATGAGGACTTTTGTTTTTACTGCTTTATTCCTATTGCCTAGAATAGTTCTTGGTTTGAAGTCGGCTCTCAGTAAATAATACTTTTTTTAATTTTTTTAAGGACAACAACAGGATTTAACTACGTTCCTATTAATTTAAGTTTTCTCTTTGAAAGCTATGAGTGATTGATATTGTTATATACTTGACCATAATATTTTGGTCAGTATTATGAATTTTGAATATGGCATTGCTATATTAATATAAATTTTATTTTTTATTTATTTTTGTGGTACTAGAAATTGAATCCAGGGGTGCTTTACCACTGAACTACATATATCCCCAGCCCTTTTATTTTTTATTTTGAGATAGTGTCTTGCCAAGTTTCAGTGGCTGGCCTCAAATTTGCACAACCTCCTGAGTCATTGGAATTACATGTGTGCACTACCATGCCTGGCTTGCATTAATGTAAATTTATATAATAACTAATTATTAACAAAATAATTATAAGAACTTGAAGACAAGTTAACTATAAAATAGAATAATGTTATTTGTTGTTTCAGATGAACATTACTCGAAAACTTTGGAGTCGAACTTTTAACTGCTCAGTTCCTTGCAGTGACACAGTGCCTGTTATTGCTGTTTCTGTGTTCATCCTCTTTCTACCTGTTGTCTTCTACCTTAGTAGCTTTCTTCACTCAGAGCAAAAGAAACGCAAACTCATTCTGCGTAAGTTTTGTTTTTTGTTTTAACAATTATTCATTTGTTTAGATAACAGCCTGCATTTAAAAGTTTATGCCTGTTTTAGAAATGATATATATTCTGAGAACTCAAAGTATGTCAACCTAAAATGGCTCTCTGCTTTACATTCTACAATTATGCTTACTAATAGAAGAGATTTGTGAGAATTTTATAAGTGCTAATTATAAAAAATCAGAGGACATGTAAATCATCTGAAATATCAGATTAATGAGAAAGCTGTATTACTCCCAGAATGAGGTTGATAGTAGCAGAGAGGTATCAGCAGGGTCTTTGCAGTTCTAACATGGTAGTAGTAGGGATATAAAGAGTTCTTAGACCATTGGAATCTTGGTAGAAGGACTCAAAGGTGGAGTAAGGCCCAAACTTGCTGCTTGTTTATGAACAAGAGAGAATTATAGTTCCAAGGACGTTACTTGACCTGTAGCACATGCTCAGTGTGGACTGATTCCTTTCCTCTCTCCCGTGCCAGCAGGGCAGAGCAAGAGAAACACTAGCTTGAAGATCTTGTCTAGCTAGAAGAGAGTGGCTCTTGCATCACACAGATGTCTCCTTTATTGTCACAAGGAAAGAATGGGCTTGGCTTTTAGTAGTTTTAGTATTTAAAAAAGAATGATTTGCGGGGGAGACATTTATCTTTTTTCTCTTAGATATTACTTGTATTCTAGGACCATATGCTTTAAAAGTTCTTTTCCCCTTAAATTCCTTCCTGGACCCACTTCTTCTGATTTCACTTCTAATATACCTACGTTTAAAATAAAATCGTTAAATGTAGATAAGTTTGAACTGAACCTGTAATGTCTTGTCACCTTAAAACGGTGGCTAGTAAAGGAGTCTGTTGTATGTTATATTTAGTAAAGCTTTTTAAAAGTAAATGTCTGTAAACATCTTATAGATCAGTCCTAATGACAGTAAAATATTATATGGACCTCACTGTTGAGAAGTTTTATCTTTCAGCACTTGGTGTAACTTTAAACATCTTATTTGCCTTGCAACTCTTCTGAACTTTGTGGGAAGTATTTACTGTTTCTAAATCAGGGTTTTTTGTTTGTTTTCATTGTTAAAGTCACTACCAGCCTTCTGCTATGCAGACACATTGTGATCATTTCTTAGTTATTTTCTCTCTTTTATTTCTCTATTCCCACATTCCCCTCCTTACCTCCTTTCAGTTCCTCTGCAGTATTCTGGCAGCCCTGCTTCCAAAAACTGATCTTAAGTTACCTCTGCCTCCTCTGGTCAACCCAGCTAAAGCCATTATCATCTCTTGCCTGTGGTAACACAGATGCCCACTCATCCCTGCTTCCATCTGACCTACTAAATCCATACTTTCTATAGTGGCTGGAGTAATTTTAAAACTTGGATTTTACAATGACCTTGTTGCATTTGGAACCCTTCATGTGTTCCTGTTATTCATAGGGCAACATCCAGACTTTATTTCCAGGGTCTGCTCTCCTAGTCGTGCATGACTTATCTGTCTTTCTAACTCATCACTTCTCTTCTCCTTGCTCATGATTCTGTGGGTAGCTGGCCTTCTTTCAGTCCCTCTTGGACACCAAGCTCATTCACACTACCCCTTTGCAAAGCCCTTCCCACTTTGCTAACAGATCTTAACTCAGGTTTCTTGCTCAAGGAGACCTTTTAGCAACCCCCTTTACAATCTAAGAGTACACCTTCCCTTCAGTCTTCTGTGTCATCTTTCTTTAGGGATACTCAGTCACTTAGCTTATATAATTAAATAATTTAAGTCATTTCAATTAGCTTTTTATTTTCTACCTTGTTTGTCTCCCCTAACTGAACTGAAATCCCCATCAGAACAATAACTTTATTTATTTTTTTACCATTACATCATCGACATCTAGAAAGTACCTGATACTTAAAAATATTTATTGAATGAAAAAACATTATACTGTATTTAGTGTTAGGATTTTCTAAAGTGTGTTCCTCAGGGGGAAAAAATGTGGATCAAATAAGATTGAGAAGCAGTGCATGCCATGTCCTTTTCATGAGCTACATACTGTACACAAATGTAAGGTAAAGGCTCCTAGACTGCATGTCCCAAAACTCGACAGTAACACCTCTTCTTTCATAGAAGCATTGCTAAGAAACACATTGAGGGAGTGCTAGGGCAAGCAAGCAGTTCTTGTCTGTGTGCTTCTGCCTCATGGACATTTTCATTTACTTTTCTTTATGGTACCATTCATCAAGCAGTGTTTTAGTCAAATTTTTTTGCGGCTATGACTGAGAACCCCATCAGAACAACTGTAGAGGAGGAAAAGTTTATGTAAGGGCTCACAGTTTCAGAGGTCTCAATTCATAGACTGCAGACTACATTCCTCAGGGCTGGAGGTGAGGCAGGAGATCATGGTGGAAGGGTGTGGAGGAGGGAAGCAGCTCACATGATAATCAGAAAGCAGAGAGATACAAATATATACCAGATACAAATATATACCCCAAACCCAAGCCCCCATTGACCTACCTCCTCCAGTTACCTCTCAGTTAATCCCATCATAGGATTAATTGACTAGTTGGGGTAAGGCTTTCACAACCCAGTCAGTTCTTCTCTGAACTTTCTTGCATTGTCTTACCCATGAGCTTTTTGGGGACACTTTAAACTATAACAAGCAATTATTGAATCCTGACCAAAATACTAGCATTGTGGTAGGAAGTGGAATTTAAAAAAGGAACAAGTTGGTTGCGGTAGGTAGTACATGCCTATAATCCCATTGATTCTGGTGGCTGAGGCAGGAGGATCACAAGTTTGAGGCCAGCCTCAGCAACTTATCGAGACCCTAAGAACTTGGTGAGATTTATCTCAAAGTAAAAATATAAAAAGGACTGAGGATGTGGCTCAGTGGTGAAGTGCCTCTGGTTTCAATCCCTGGTACCAAAAAATAAGATAAAATAAATAGATAAAGGAACAAGGCATAATTCATGCCCTTAAAGAATACACTGACCCTGATTCAATTATTACAATGTGTAATAGAGGTGGAGACACAGTATTGTTGGGCCACAGAATGATTCTGCTTTCGGGGGGGTGGAATTTACCACTAGACCATTGCTGGGGTGGAATTTTAAAGGCCATGGGGATTTATCAGGAAGAAACTAAAAAGGCAAGAAGTTGTGGGTATGTGTACCTATAAGTATTGTGGTCTGATCAATTTATTAAGTAATCTGATAATTGGTAAGAAGCTAGATCACTTTTTGTAATTTTAGGTAAAAAACAACAGACAAACAAACAAAAAAAAATCTGCTGATTTAGTTTGCCTCCCTAATTTAGGCCCTTATTTATTTATTTTTTCTTAGTTTACATTGCTCTTAAGTTTATGCTAAAGCAAACACACTGGTCCAGGAAGTCATGTTATCATTTTACATGTACAATGAGAGTCAGGGGAGATCCTGATTGAAACTATAGAAGTGGTTCTCATTTTTGATTATCAGAATTATTTATAAAGCTCAAAAACAAAACAAAATGGGTGCCTGAGTTCCACTGCAGGTCTTCCAAATCATACCTTTACTCTAGGTTACAACCATTGAAGTCAGGAGATTCCTAGTTTTTCAGTGTAAGATGCTCTCACACTGGCACTGTTGTTTTTCATTTCTAAAGCATGACAATGAGAAATATTCTTATTTAACTGTAAGAACAAAACATATTACCATGCCAAATAGCCATGATTTTTTCTATTAACCATAATAACTCAATCCAAGTAGCACTCAATCAAAACTGATTGTTACATATTTTCTTTGAAGCTATATATATTTGTGTTTGTGTATATGTTTGTAAATGTGCATGTGATATACAATTTATTTCTTCAATGTTATTTTATAGAATTCTTTCACTGATTTTTTTCCCCCCTACAGTACTGGGAATTGAACCCAGGGCCTTGAATATGCTAAGCATAATCTCTATCACTGAGTTATACCTCCAGCCCCTAAATTTATTTTTTTAATCTGAAAACAAACAGGTTTTTCTCTTTCCATATGTATACCTTTCCTTTTCTTTTTCTCACTATGTTGCACTGACAAAATTAGTGGCATGATGTTGAATAAAGACCAAATATCCTGGTCTTATTCCAGATCTTGATGGAAGATCATTCAGTCTTTAATAATGGAGCATAATAATTGCTGTAGAATCTTTGTGGGTACCCTTTAGCAGATAGAAATTTTCACTGATTTCTTTTAAGAGGAATTTAGATTTAGATTTCTGGCTTGGACTTTTAAAAAGATAGTTTTATTATTATACTTTATAGCACTCTTACATTACCTAAGTAGATTGCTTTTTATCTATATTACATATTTTAAGATGGTGATGTTCAAGAAATTATAGATGATGTCTGTTTTATTTGGTACTCCTTTTTTTTTTTTTTTTTGGTACTCCTTATAACAAAGTCATATGTAGTTTCTAACTAAGTTGTTTTTCAAGGTTGGTATAAAAAATGAATTTTAATTTTCAGAAGATTGAATCTATTTAGATTCAAACAATAGATAAATACGGTGCTTATATAGAAATAATGAATAATCATGTTTAAGAATTAAATTTAAGTTAAAATATACTTTTGTCTTATCTAGCCAAACGTCTTAAGTCCAGTACCAGCAGTGCAAACATTCAAGAAAATGCAAACTGAAGCCAACAAGATGAAGGCTTGACATCTTATCACATGGATGACTTTTACCACAAAGATGAGTGGTGGAAGATATAATTTGATTGAAAAGAAGATAAGCTGTGATCTGACAAGTCAAGTTCTTAAGAAATGCAAGGACTTTAGATTTATTTTTAAATTTTAAAGAATTTTCAATTTTCCTTTTCCTTTTCACCCCTTTTTAAAATTGGATATTTTTAATTTTCAAGCATAGCAATGTTGTCTATTTTAAAGTACATTTATTACAATAACAAAAGATGCAAGAACAATCTTTGTTAGGCATGTTATTACTATTTGAGACTTGTAGTATCTCCTTATAAACATAAGTACCTCAAGTAGAAAAGTTTTTGAAGACAAACATTTAAAATTAATCACAGCAAAACTTTGAAAAAAAGTATACTTGCCAAAAGACAGCAAGTACAGAGATTAATTTAAATTATTCTCCATTGCAGTATTATTATTATTATTTTGAGACAGGATCTCATTATGTTTCCCAGGCTGGCCTTGAATTCGAGATCCTCCTGCCTCAGCTTGCCCAGTAATTGAGATTATAGGTGTGCACCACTGTGCATGCCCCCCCACCATTGTGGTATTATTGTTATAGATATATTTAATATGTCCTGTATGACAATAATACATAATTCAAACTGTTTCCCCTAAAATCATTTTTGAAACCACTAATTATAACCCTTCCTAACAGTTTTTAAAAGTGGTAAACCACATAACATTTATCTTTGTAAAAAGATTTATGGTAACTGGTTTCTTACTTGACTTTTATAAATAGTATTTACATCTTATTTTTGCCTTTATTTCATAAGTAATTTGAATTCACTGGACTGCTTTATTATATTCAGGGCAAGATGGATTCTTTTTATACCAGGGATTTGCATTATGAATTACATTAAGTTATTTGGCAGTTTATAATTTATTACAACTTTAAATTGTATTTAAATTGTAAGTTTTTTAAATATAAATTTTCTCTTGTGATATAGGGGAATTTTTGGAGGGAAGAGAAAGGAGGAGTACCAAACTTCAGGCTGAGAAAACAGACCTGAGGAGATGCTTATTATAAGACTGTCGAATGGTACATACTGAAGGCCTGAATCAGATGAGAGTCTCCCACAGGAAGGAGTTAGATTAAGATGATGTCTATTTGTTTTCTAAAGTGTGTAAATCAGATAAAAGTGATATGACTAAAATGAAGTCACACATTTCACTCTCAGAAAATGAATTCTATTTTGGAATATTTGTATCAGCCTTTAAAATAATACTTTATTTCAGAATTGTTCATGATTTTATTTCTCAAGATTTTGGAACTGAGGATTTCATTTATTAATTCCTTCTTGCTTTCTTTATGGAAATAGGCTTTATTTTAAATGTTGAAAATATGAAGTCTCCTATGTATAGAAACCAGAGTTTAGTTAAGTAGTAAGAGAGTTTGAACTCTTCATACACTCAAAAATGCTCCATAGACACGAGAGTGTTTTGATAGTTTAAAAAAAAATATTTAACACATATGCAGAGTGAAAGAAGGCTAATCCTGGGATGTCTGACATATCCAAAAACTGTTACTGCTTTTTTGGTCTGCTGTAATCTATTTAAAATATGCTGCAGTTTGTTCTGCTGTCACTATTCCTGTTGCTGGTACAAATAACGCTGTCTTGATTTGAAGCATGTGTTTGAGGGCCATTGAAAGCAGTCTTCATTAATGCAGATGAAACCTGTTTACATGTGCAAAGTTAGAAAAATGACATATTTGAGTCTGTAAGTAGTGACTTTGTGAGCACCTTTCAATATTATGTGTTTGTAAAAACCATTGCTTTTGGATATAAAGCTAATAAGCACTTTAAAAAAGAAAAGACAGCATTTAATATTTTTCTGGTGAGGTCATTGCTCTTTAGAAGTTGTATCAGCAGTAGTAGATTTAAAAAAATAAGTATTAAGTGCTACACTAGAGTGTAAGTATTTCATTTTATAGTGATGGAAAATTCTTTCCATAGTTATGAATTGAGACACATAGCTTATGTGTATGCACAAGAACATCTTTAAGTTTTTGACACTTTAAAATAAAGTAACTTAAGGAAATCACAATGCTGTAATTGGATTTTTAAATACATTTTTTGAAACTTCAGACATAATTAACATCACATCCCAGTTTTCAGGTATTGAGTTTAAATTCCCATCTATCTTATAACTTTAGTGCAAATAAAAATGTGCTTTTGGATTATTATTATTTTTTGTTTGAATTTGAGTGGTGAAAATCACATTAAATATTTTAACATGTAATTCTAAATCAATGAATAACATCAAAGTTTAGTTGGCAAAAGTTGCTTCTCTTGGGATCACCATTTTCTAATGGTTCACAGATGGGCTGTACTTTTTATTGCAGTGTAGTCCTAATAAAGTTAAATGTCTTCCCAGAACAACATTATAGTTAGGCTTGCATTGTCCAAAGACTTGACCTCAAATAAAAATCAGAAATCACTAGTAACGAATTTTGAAAACAAACTTATACTATTAACCTGTATAACAATTTTAAATGAGAAAAACTGTTTCCACTAGATAGCCTTGATAGCTGACACATCCAAAAATTATTTCAAAGGTTTGAATATACATATATTTGTGTGTGTGTGTGTGTGTGTGTGTGTGTGTGTGTGTAAACATTTTTTTTTTTTTTTTTCAGTACTGGGCATTGAGCTCAGGGCCCTATGCTTGCTAGGCAAGTGCTCTACCACTGAGCTGCATATCCCATCCCTTTTTAATTTTAATTTTTTAAATTTTGAGACAAGGTCTTACCAAGTAGCCCAGGCTGGCCTGAAACTTGCGATACTCCTGCCTCAGCTTTCCAGGTAGTTCCATGTATATATTTTGAGCTAGAAGAAACCCTAGAGGTCATTTGGTCATATAGAATCCCAGAGCTAGATAGACCCCTGGAGACCACCTAATCTGACGTTCTGTCCACTGTATGGGTGCCTCTAAAAAATATGTGACTTATTTCCCTGTCTTCTTAGCTAGGGAAACAGCACATCATACAGGGCTGAGATGCCTAATCAAATGTTTTCTCTACTGCACACTCTTATCTTTTAAAAATTTTCAAAAATGATCATGTTGATTATTAAAAGGACTTTGGCCTATACCGAATTGCACACTTAGCACTTAAAAGTATAACTCTTCCAAGTTTGCTTGTTCTAAACTGTTAAATTGGTTATGATAAATGTTAGTCAAACATAACACATTTTATGACCAGAAACTTTCTTTGTCTCCTTGGAATTAAAGAGGGATTTTAAAAGATAATTTGACTGATCCATGCCTCTTAAAATGTGAAGTTCTTCAGTGATGATTTTTAGAATTAGATTTTCCTATGATAAAGAGGTATTTAAAAAGTCCGTCACAGTACCCAAATACAATAAAAAATTTCAAACCTTTAAAATGAAGGATAGGTTCATTTTAGCCAGATATGGCAGTAATTATTTTATGGTCCTATTTAAATGCTCAAGATCATATCCAAAAGATTTGCCCAATAGGCATTGGAAATAAAAAAAATAGTTCAGTTGTAATTTCTGGGATAATTATATATAACTAGAGTATAAATAGGATTGAAAATTATTAGCTGTTTATTCTGTTTTGACTTTTGAAATGGAAGAGACTAGAAGGTAGCAGAAGGCTCTGGGCACTGATCTGTGTATCTTTAGAGGCAGTTGCCACAATAGAAAGCCTTGTAGCCATCCTTGTTTTCAGAGAGGACCAGAACCTCTCTCCTGTTTTTTTTTTTTTTTTTTTTTAATTTAATTTAATTTTTTTAAATTTAGTTTTAGATGAACACGATACCTTTGTTTTATTTATTTATTTTTATGTGGTGCTGAGGATCGAACCCAGTGCCTGAGGCATACTAGGCAAATGCTCTTCCACTGAGCCCCAACCCCAGTCCTTCCCTCTCTTCTTAGTACTTTATTTTCTACATTCATTTGAAGTGCTGTTGCCAGGAATGTAATAGGAGCTGAGATACAAAGGACTTGACCTTGGCTTTTTGAAATCCTCTTCATATCCTGGTTGTCCTCCACTAAATAAGGCACTGTGTTTATTTGTACTAGTCAAAATCTAGCACCCCTCTCCCTACTCCCATATACATGCCATCTCTCATTGTTTTAATCCTATGATGCTCAAGAATTAATAATAATTGTGGTATGGGCAAAAAAATCACATACAACATGAAGAGGGTAGATGAACAAATAGTATCTTCATATTAAATTTCTGCTCACCACACTCACACCTCTACCCTGAGATTCCTGAATGTATAGGGGAATTCCACCTAGGGGTGGCAATCTATGTGGGAAAGGGGAGTTGGGGACATTTGTCATGAAGCTGTGTGTGACTCACATATTCACTGTGCTTTATTAAATTGTATATCTACTGGGGGAGCTTTTAGGAAATGATGGAGATTATGGAAAGAGCTAAAGGTCTTTTTGACCTTGTGCTCCCTGGCATGCTTTGCCCACCAGAACTTTGCTGTCCACTCAGGACTTACTTTTTGCTCCACATCTCAGGTACAGTGTGAAATGAGTGTGACCACTCAGGTCAACACAAATTTAACCATCACAGTATTCTTGGAGTTAAAATGTTTTAAGATTATATTATTTGCAAAGAAGGTACAAAGTGCAAGTACACTGGAGATTAGGATTAATGTTGAAATCTTTAGCTACTAAAAAATAAAAGTATAATTATAAAACTAACAGAAGAGGGAAATATCAATATAGCCAAATCAAAAGGAAATGAGCACAGAGAACAAACAAAATAGTGAGATGATAAATTTAAACCCAAGTATCATTATGTAGATGAAGGCAAAGGAGAGAGAGTCAAAGTTGGCATCCTCTTAATATCAGACCTGATGAACACAGCCCAAAAAGGAAACTGAATCTCACTATAAAATATGGAAGCAAAGATTTGTGGGACTGGAGTTGTGACTCAGTGGTAGAGCGCTTGCATAGCATGTGTGAGGAACTGGGTTTGATCCTCAGCATCACATAAAAGTAAAGTAAAGGTATTGTGTCCATCTACAAAGAAAATATTTGAAAATTTTTTGAAATGCAATATTTGTGAATTCATTTCATCAGGATGCTAAAATAATATAATTTGAGCATGTGAGAGTTTATTCCAGGAGTTCAAGATACTAAAAAAAATCTGTGGAACTAAGGTGTCCTTTGATTAGATAGCCATCAAACATCACCTGTCTTCACTTTAATACCTCTGAGCCTCACTGGAGTCCTGATTCTGCATAACTGCAGGATTATAATCCTGGAAGATACCTAAACGTCCTGCAAATCTGCACTGGCTGTCCCTTGTCACCTGAACTATCATTTCGAGAAAGCTATATACTTTCTGAAGGTTATTTCTCATTATTGCTATATACATTCTGAAGGTTGTTTCTGGGATGCTGCTGCAGAAATTAGAAGGGAAGAAAACATTGATTTTTCTGTGTAAAAATCAAAATACTTCCAATTTTTTAAATAGGAGAAGTAATATGGAACATATGTAACAAGGTGTTATTTAATATATAAAGTGTTCTACAAATTAGATAATTTTAATTCATAAAATTTAATTTAAATAAAAAATTAACTGGAGGTAACTATAGAAAAATGGCAAAGAAAAAGGCATAGAGAATTCTAAAACAAAAGTTAGCCAGTGGAGATATGAATAGGTGTTCAGCTTAATTGTACATATATTAAAGCTACATTGTGAACCTGTATTCCATTCAATGGATTGGCAGTTTTTAAAAAGGAATGGTAATATCTGGTGTTGACATGAGAATAATCACTTGAGGCAAGAATGCAAATGGACACAAACTTTCTAAAAGGGAAATTTCTTAATTATCCATTAGGCTTAGTATCTGAAAGCAGAATTGACAGATATGTTGCACTGGTCAGAGCTTTTGTCAATTTTAAGTTGAGTCAAAGATTTGTTCTGATTCAGATCCAATTCCACTCCCTCCTTGACTTTTTTTTTTTTTGTCAGTGCTGGAGAGTGAGCCCAGGGCTTAGTGCATGCTGGGCAAGCACTCTAGCACCGAGCTATATCCTAACCATTTTGTATTTCTTAAGAAGGCAACTTGCCATAAAGGAGAAAGCAAGGACTTTGAAATCCAACCTGGGATTAAATTTCTGCTGCTTCCCTTATTTGGACAAGCAGATTAAATTTCTGACTCTCACTTTCCACACCTGTGAAATGGGAGGTGCTAATATTTGCCTCATGAGACTATTGTGTTAATTAAATGAGATCAGGTATACAAAGAGCCTATATAGCATGATGATTAAAACCTAGTACTTCATACTGCTTAGGAAGTACTAGCCCATCTTTTCCTTATGGGCTACACTATGCACAAACCATACTATACAATTTGGCACTTGATATATACCCCTTCCCTTTGTTTCCAAGATTCTTTATGTTTGTGATTATCCTTTCTCTCCTAACTTGATGGTAATCTCTTCCAATTCAGGGACAATATCTCCTTTGTCTTTTGTACTCATGGTTCAATGAATGGTTTTGGAGTCAGAATAATGCTTATTTGAGGAAAGATGACAAAATACATTCCTGAACAACATTATATTATGTCATAGGTATCTTTGTAGCAGATCCAAGATCTGTTTGAGACCTTGAAGAACAGGCTTGCAGTTGCCATGAAAAGTATAAATGATTAAAAACATAACTGTAATGCAAAGTAAGAAGTGCTACCTTACATTCAGAAACACTCCTTTTCAGCACTGGAGAGTCCAGGCTGGGGCCCATGCTGGCTATCATGAACTGCTGCCCCTAAAACTAGCATCTGAAGTCATACATAATGCCTTTTCTGGGCAAGAGTCCCATGGGCTTAATCTCTACTAAATGATCGTTTATTAGATCTGACTGTTGAAAAATACCAAGTTAACATGGACAGTTAAAAAACATCAACATGATGCCCATAACTGGTTTAATTTATCTTTCCTCTTCCATAATCCCATGCATTACCTACTTATTTGCTGTAATGAACATGCCATTCAGCGAAAATAAGATTAACTGCTTAAACCATGGCATTACAGGCAGAGAACTTCAATGCCGCTTTGTATTTCATTGGAAAGTTCAGCAGTTAAACGATATGGAGTTGTCATTTCTTCTTTTGTAATCAAGACGGTTTCACTTGGGATTAGTGCTCCCCAGCCAATTCTCCTGATGGAACATTTGAAGCAGCAAATTTATGTCTAGGTTGCAGCCTGGCAGCAGTAACAGCCTTCAGAATCCAACCTGTTGGCTTCATCAGCACTCAAGTTGCACTGCCCTTTTTGAAGTCCCCCTCTGCTCTAATGGTGATGGAAATCTCACCTGCCATCAGACTGTGGGAGGAAAATTGAAAGGGGACTTGGTCATGCCTCTAGAAAATAAAAGGGCAATGTCCCAGATGGGAGCAGGGTCCAGAAAATTAACCCAAGTTCCCTGCTATGTGAATGAACCTGTTCTCTGCATCAAGGTTCCATCCACTTCTGCAATGGAAGTTTCTGGACCATTCCAGTTCCACTCATCTCTCTTTTCTTTGAACTCTAATCATAATTATACATCTCCCTATGTTACCTAAGGCTGATTACTTACGATTTGCATGATTCATATCATTGTTCCATATGAGCATTTGCTGTCTTTTCGGTTAGACTTCAAGCTCTCAGAAGCCAAGGACAAGTAACTGCATGGTCCTGTGCTCCTTGGCAGAGGGATGTGCCCTGGGTACTGCCATCGGTTCTAACTGCTTGTCTGGTCTGGAGTGTGGAGGCAGCTTCAGCTGAGTGTACAGGAGGAGCTCTGTTCCTGTTGTGCCTTCTCTTTGATTAGCACATCTCATCTTTGGGGTTCATAACACCTAGAACCTCAAAAAAGAGGCAACATGATGACTAACAGATTTGTCCATCCATTTGTGGATTTATTCATTCAATATGTACTTATTCAGCACCTACCGTGTGCTGGGAGTTGCTTCTTTAGTGTATGCACCAACAAACTTCTTGCTAACCATCTTGGCAAAAATAGGAGGAAGTTCAAAAGAGCTGGAGGAAATCTTATTTCTTCTACATTTCAAACTCTACTGTGGACCAGGAGCAAATTCCTGTTGCACTTCCTTTCCTGTGTTTATTCACCTCTTCTTCCCCTTGTCCCCTCTCCTCTCTTGCCTTTCTGGCTGTGATCATGGCAGGCTATTGGATTATCCCATGTACAGGTGTTTATTCAGCTCTCTACCAGGTGGGCTGCCCTTACCATGTTGGATAGATTCCAGTTAAAGCTCATCTTGATGGGATTTAGTCCGATTCAGGATTCCTTCCATGGGTGGGAAAGGGCGAGGAGAGAAGTGGGAGAGTAGGTTGGTTCTGCCCTCTCAGCCTAGGGAATTGACTATTTAACAAAAGAAGGAGACCTGGCTTGGATTCCCACACCATCCCCTCACCCCTGTGATACCAGCTTCTTATTGCAGAACATGTCTTAACCCCCCCCCCCCCCCCAGGGAAAAGTTAGAGCCTTAACTGCCCATGGGATAATCTGAGGCTTTGGGGGTTTTGTGATAGGATGTGAATGGTGGGAATGTGACATTAAGGGAATAATTCTATAAACGGGGCCCACTGTGCTAACCCACACATGCTTTCTTCTTAAAAAAGTAATTTACCTGCAGCCCTGCCTGCTTACGTCTGCAGGATATGCTACGTTCCTCAGCAAACTACCTGTCACCTGCAGGAGGAATGCAGGCCCTGAACTGCTAATATGAAGAACACCAGTTATCCTGAAGGGGGTAGGGGGCTTTTGTGACTCTTACACAGACCAGATCCCAAAACAGACAAAGATAATTCTCCCTAACTATAAAATCTGTAAGAACAGGGTCCAGTTAGAACTGGACACTACTGGCCAAAGTGACCTGGAGCTGTCATGGCAGAGGGGACTTGAAAGTCTGATGTCGTCCTGCTGTCAGACATAGGTCAAGAGGAGTACCTGGAAACTCTCTGGAAACCTCCTTGGGACCCTCAATAAACTGGAGGGCAGTAGAGGCAGGCCATTTCTCTCTCGAGAGGACCCATTCTCTCCCTTAAAAGTGTCCTCCTAGCCAGGAGCAGTGGTATATGCCTGTAATCCCAGCAACTCGGGAGGCTGAGGCAGGAGGATCATGAGTTCAAAGCCAGCCTCAGCAACTTAGCAAGGCCCTAAGCAACTTAGTGAGACTCTGTCTATAAATGAAATATAAATAAGGGCTTGGGATGTGGCTCAGTGGTTAGGTGCCCTTGGGTTCAATCCCTGGTACCAAAAAAAAAAAAAAAAAGTTGTCCCCCTTTTCCAGTTCCCATCCCTTCTAATAAACTCATCGTTGCTACTCTGAGTGACATGGCTGACATCTTTCTGACCTGATCTCAAGAACTGGGGTTTGAAGGGGTTTTTGACACTGCCTCGGTTCCTAGAAGGTCTTGGTCCTGTAACAGTTGGAGTAGCTTTCCTCTGAGCTGGACCCCTTGGGAATCCTGAGCTCATGCTCTTGATAGCTGAATGTCCAGTGGCGATGCTCCCTGTGTCCTTGTTTCCTTCGTTTTCCTGCTAAAAATAGTGCATATATACTACAATATTAGACTGTTAGTCAAGACAGACAGTAAGCACACTTTATTCCAAGCCTCCTTATTTCTTGGAGAAAGAAGTTACAACCTAGTCAAAGAGTCATACCTAAGTAGACAGGTCATTAGTGGCAGAGCTGGGATTGTGACTGCCAGGCTGGGGCTTTCTCCCTCGCCATGACGTCCCTCACTGTTGGCTTCTCCAACACTCTGTTCCCACCTCCTTTACCTGTCTCTCAATCTGTTCCATCTTCCCTGACTGATGACCTTACTATTCCTCTTCCTCTTCCATCTGTATAAGAGGGAAAACAAAACAAAAATGAGCAAAACTAGTTTTCCCAACATTCTCCTAAATAACTTTGATTTGTCCATAGTTGGCTAACAAATATTTCTTAGGTACCAACTTTCTTGATTCATTCCATTGAATTTACTGTGGACTTGCAGAAGCTTGTTAAGCATATTTCTAATAGGAAGAACATGATATTCTTTTACTTCTCCTTTTAAGTTCAGACTTGTTTTGATTTATAAGTGACAGAAACCCAACCAGCTTAAGCACAAAAGGAGATTTATTGGGTCACATAAGTGGAAATTCTAGAATTTGACCTAACTTCTGATTTGACTAGACTCAGGAATTCAAAGAAGGTGGCCATCTGCACCCTCCACCTATGTTGGCTTCATTCTTTCCTACTGCAGATTGATATTGCAAGAAAAATGGCTGCTGGTGGTCCCTTCACATACATCCAAAACCAAGGCCCTCCAGCTCTGAATGGAAGAGTACCAGAAAAGAACACTGATCAGCCTAGATTGGGGCACATTCTATACCTAGAGCAATCACTGTGCCCAAGAGAATGAGGTACTGTGATTGGTTGCTTCTACCAGGACACAGGAAGACACACACACACACACACACACACACACACACCCCTATAGTCAGAAGTTAGAGCTCTGCAATTGGCAACTTCATCAAAATTGGAGTGGCATAGGAGCAGTTCCCCACAAAAAGAAGTTTCAAAAAGATGAAGTGGCAGATTCCTGCTTCGAATGTCCTCCCACTTCCTCCCCACCAGAGTCTCTGCTTCTGTGTCCTTTGGAGTAGGTCTCCATCTATAGTCTTCCCATTCCCATTATGCACCCCACTTGTCATTACCACTGACAAGGACTCTGCTCCCTGGTGTCATTTCCAGTCTCTCCCTTTCCTAATCTCTTAACACCCTACTGGGTTAATATTGTCACCACAACTCTGATCTTAATTACTTTTCTACTATGAAACCTTTAATAATACTCCAGTCCTAAGAATTATGGAGGTGGTCACAAGGTAACAGGATGGACAAGCCAGGAGGGTGCCATGGCTGTAGCCGACTCCACGCTCTTGTGGTGAAAGATAGATAATACACCATTACCCCCGGCTGTCCCCAAGGTTTAGATAGAACACATATTCTGTAATTCCAGTTATGGCTAATGTTACATTCATCCAGATTCATGCCTTGACTTCTCGGTGTGTTCAGAGTTGGTGACAGTCTAGGACAAGTCCTCCTTGGTGCTCACACTTGGAAATTGTGCTCTGAGAAGGGTCTGAGGTGGGGACAGAGCGGGACACAGCACAGCTTTCCAGTTTACTATTGATTTGACACCATACCACTTTAAAATGCCCTCCTTAACTGTTTGAAATGACATAGATTTAAAAAAAATTTCCCATGCCTGTCTTTCCTATTAACTGTAAGGAAGAAGGGGAGGGCAGAAAGGTAGGTATCTGTGTCAGAGCCTGCTAACTGTTCCCAATATTCTCTCTATATTTCATTCAAGTTAACAAAAGTTTTAGCTGGACCCATGACTTCACAGAATAATGACAAAATTTCTCAGCCTCTCTTATACCTAGGGTGGCATCTGATTGAATTCTGATTATGAGCTCATAAGCAGAAATGTTGATGGGCAACTTCCAGGATTCTTGTTTTTAGAGAAAACTAGTGTAATTCTTTGCCTTTCTCCCCGACTCTGTCTTGCTGCTTGCAATATGGCTTTGATGCCAGCCTTAATCTTAAACAAAGGATGAGGCCACGCACAGCAGAGCAAGACAGAAGGAGTCTGCGTGGAAGACAGCACGGAGCTCCCTACCAGCCCTAGACTACTCTCCTACATTTTATGTGATGTAGGAATAGCTTCCATCTTTTTTATGCTACTATTATTTGGGGGTTTTGGTTATTCACAATGAAACTTAGTATAAACCAATTCAATATAATTCAGGTAAACCAGGCATGGTGGCACATGCCTGTAATCCCTGTGGCTAGGGAGGCTGAGGCAGGAGGATCTCCAGTTCAAAGCCAGTCTCAGCAAAAGTGAGATGCTAAGCAACTCAGTGAGACCCTGTCTCTAAATAAAATACAAAATAGGGCTGGGGATGTAGCTCAGTGACTGAGTGCCCCTGAGTTCAATCCCCAGTACCTGCCCCCAAATATATATATAATTCAGGTGAGCAGATGAGAAGGGGAGAGAGTCTGCTTTTGCACTAGGGACAAGATAATGTATTCAATGGTCTAAAATAGATGAGTGTGTGAGAACCTGGTGTGAGAAGGGTGAAAAGTGAGATACTGGTTTGGGGAAGTGGCAGGAGCAATGGTATTCCTTAAAAGCAACCTGGGCTAGGGCTTTTGCATTCCTTCTTTCTCTGCCATTGATCCTTAATCCACCAGTGCAAATCCCCAGAACACTCCATGTCTGTAGTGGTGAAAGACAAAGTGTCCTGTGATGTGTTTGGCCTTTAATTTCACAAGTAAGAAACACTAAACAGTCAATAAGAAATAAGCAGACATTCTCAGAGTTTCAAATAGAAATATACTTAAATAATAATTAATATAAGAACTCTAATTTACTAAGTTGTATCTTTTCAGCACTGTGCTGTCCCAGGTGCCTTAACAACATGATCTCATTTAACCCACACAACCATCAGATAAGTTAGATACTATGTTTACCCCCATTTTCTGAATGAGAAAACTGATGCTTAAGTGTGTCTAGAAACACAGCATTAAGAACAGATGTGCATGACCCCAAAGATCATATTCCTAAACAATATTTGGATTGAAGTTGAGAAGGAAACCTATTAACTCTAGGTCTCTTTTATTTAAAAAATTTTTTTATTATTATTTTTATTTTTTATTTGTTCTTTTTAGATATACATGACAGAAAACTATATTTTGACATATTATGCAAAATATAATTAGGATCCCATTCTTGTGGTTGTGCATGATGAATTGCACTTGTTGTGTATTCATATATGAGCACAGGAAAGTTTTGTGCAATTCATTCCACTGTCTTTTCTAATCCCATCCTCCCTCTTTTTCCTTCACTCCCCTTGGTCTAATCCAATGAACCTCCCCCGTCTAGGTCTCTTTTAATAGCTTCATTTTGAAATGGAACGTCAGTAGGTGTATCAGTGAGGCTCCTGTAGAGAACAGAATTCACCCCAGATAGTTCAGTGAAGAGACTTTAATCACAGTACTGAGAGGTGTGGGCAGGGTTAAGGAATGAGGAAATTTGAGGCACCCAAAGTCTGGCACCAGCAGGTCATTATTTCCCTTAGGGCTGAATAGGCAAGGGAGAAAGAAGTGGCATTAGACTCTGGAGAGAGGGGCCTCCTGCTGGGAGCAATAGGCTGGAGCCTCACAGCTACCCACGGAGACTCAGCTCCTAAGCAAAGGTGGGCAGAGAATGAAGCCTGCCCCCTCTCCTTCTGTCCTCTGTTCTAATCTTCTGGGTGGAGCAGACGACTCAGCCTGCAACCCTACTGCTGTCTGTTCCTGGATGCCTTGATGCTGCCTCTGCAGCCATCCTTTAGCATAAACTCAGCCTTTATTGCTACCGGAGGAGAAGCACCTGTCACTGTACAGAAGGGAATAGATGGTGACCAAATAAGAAGTTGCTTCAAATACCACTATTATGTATAATTATAATACACCAATATAAGAAGTTTCTTCAGTGACATGGACTTCAAATTGTAGGAGACATCTCTTACATGACAAGCCACAATGGGTCAAGGCCCACACATAACACTACTATCAGTTCTGTGTGTTTCATAGTACCTTCAATCTGCTTAAAAAAACGAAGAGAGGTGCGGAGAATTTGTGGGACAATTTTGAGTGAAATGAAGGCTAAAAGAAACTGATAATCTATTGTCTTTTGACTTCCTAGGAAGGAAAAAAATTCAAAATTGGTAGATTTCTCTCCAAATATTTTACACCCAGTAACTATGAAAAATGTGTTAATGCAAGGAAAAAAGGAAAAGATAAGTTCTGATCATATGAGTCTCTGGGATGCAGGGGTGATACTGTCAACCCAGAGCACAATCCTTTTTTTTTTTTTTTTTT
Organism: Sciurus vulgaris; assembly: GCF_902686455.1. Taxonomy (NCBI): domain Eukaryota; kingdom Metazoa; phylum Chordata; class Mammalia; order Rodentia; family Sciuridae; genus Sciurus; species Sciurus vulgaris. Next base: position 56,684,483 of record NC_136467.1, read on the forward strand.
TTTTTTTTTTGTGGTGCTGGGGATTGAACCCAAGGCCTTGTGCTTGCAAGGCAAGCATTGTACCCACTGAGCTATATCCCCAGCCCCTCACAATCCTGTTTTAATGAGAAAAAGTCTGACAATTTTTCAGCAGCCTACCTGGTCCAAATCAAAGTTTTATAAGCAGATATTGACACCTTTGGAGTCACTAGAAAGTAAAATCAAATCCTTGAGCAAATTATAAGACAATACTCTTAGGAAATATGAAAATCATGATTCATTCTAGTTCTAAAAGTATGGTGGTAGAATCATATTCTATCTCTTTTTGTGGTTAAATCTCATTTAAATGTAGTTTTAAAAATTCAATTTCAGTAAAATTGCTTTTCTAACTTCATGTTCTTACAGAAAAACAGTTTTGGTATATTTTCTGATGGTCACTAAAGGACTGTTTTATTTTTTTAAAAAAAAGGAATGATGGAAGTCTTGGCTTCAATAATAAATATATATATATGAGGAAACATACTTCCTTCTTATTTAAAAAATATAAATATGTTTTGAGTCTTTAAACTTTCAATTTGGCTTTTGCCATGCCTTGCAAAAAGGAAATAGATCTTTGAAAAGTGTTGACATTTAAACATTTAAGGGGAATTTCTTTAGCATAAGAGTAAAAGTACTCAATAAGTCAGTATCTCCCATAAAGTCTTCTGCAATATTCTGGTTCTGAGAATTGATACGTACATATGCACATGCTCATTTTCTTAAGAGATTCATAATATACATATAATGTTAATATTAAAGGCTCTGAGAATTACAATAAACAAATCTGCTTAACATGTTATACTCACCCTTTTTTGGCTTCCACAAAACTCTATTAATCTTCCTTGTAAGTTATTAAGAAAAAATTAAAAGCATGCTTCAGGGAATGTGGCCTTGAACTGAAGTTCCCTTAACTACAATACAACCCATTGTAAAGATATTTGTTGTCATGTTGTTTTAAGTTTTAAGCCATCCCAGGAGGAATCTGATTTCAAGAAAGGTCCTATGGGGACCAAGTCTAATCTTTAAGCTGGATGATCTGCTCATATATCACATGACCAGCACCAGCAAGAATGATACCCAGGACCCTTGCTTTATGCTGAGCCTGTGACTCATTTCAATTATCTTGTTCACACCCCAAGCTCCTGAGGAGTTCCTGAGAAGTTCATGACCTCTTCTGCCTGAACTTTCCCCTTATCTCTTATTTTTTGGCCTCACAAAAATCCCTCAAGGGAAAAAACTAAAATAGCACATTTGATACTTCTTTGGTGTTGGCTCCTTTTCTCTGCTTTGATTCATTTACCCCTTACATTCTATCTCCTTTCAGCTACTCCAGAAATAATCCAACCAAATTCAATTTATCCGAAAGCCCTGGTGCTGGATTGTATCCACTCATTCATTCATTGAAGAAATATAACAGGTCCCTAAGATGAGGCTGGCAGTGTGCCAGGCTCCAGGGCTGCAGCAGTAACCCAGACAGAAGTGGACCTGACTGCATAGACCTTGGGATCTCTTGACAATGCCATTGGGTGTCCTCCTGCCCAGGACAGGACCCAGGTCAGGACCCAGGCCCTAAATAAGGGATTACTAATTATTAGTGATCAATAAGAATGGAACTTAATTGTAGGTAGGCAATTTAATTTGAACATTTAAATTAAATATCCTGTAAACAGAGTGCTTGTTTCTTGGTCTGTTTTAATCAAGAATTCTAACATTCCATGAAGAGTAAAGTTGATTATAAAAGCATGATGATATCCCTCCAGGTGAGCCCTTCTAGTATAACCATACTGTTTACTTTGTGGCTGCATAGTATAATTTCAGTAAAATAATGGGGTTTATCAGCTTCTTTTCAGCTGCCACCATCCTAGTCCAAGCCACCCGTGTAGCTCATTTGCAATGTCCTCCCCTGAGCTCCTTAGCACCCTCTACCACCCCCTTTTGCCATGTACTGTGATTCAAGTTTATTTGCCCACCTCTCCAACACTAGCTCAGGGCCTGGTTGATTGAATCAATGAATGAACCTTTCAGATGCCCAGTGAATGGTAAGTATTCATACAGAAAGAGACAAGACTTCATTATAAAGAATATTTGGGGGTACGAACTCTTTTGAACTGACAATTTTTGGGTTTTTTTTAAGGTGCAGCTCTGGGTGGGTTTGAGAGGAACTCCTGGGCTTGGACAGCTTTGAAGAAGAGGAAGTTTTGAGATCTGAGCTCAGGAAGCCTGACTTAGGAACACAGAGTCTCTTTTTCTCTCTGCTTTCTCTCTGTGAATATGCAATTCCACTAAGTCCAGCTTCTCTTTTCTCTTGCTGACTGTTTGAGAGGAATGAGCTTCTTTCCCAGGGACAGAGATGGGCACTCTTTTGGAAGCTTTGGCCATGCTGTGAGTCAAGGGTGGTGGGCTTGAGGACTAGGCTAAGGTCCCTGTGGACGAAGCTACAGGGGTAGCAGGTTCTCATCCTTTTGGGTCAGGATGTGGCCAGGAATGACTAGGAAAAAAAAATCCTTCACCAAACATCAGGTTCATCAACCAGCAGGCAGGGGAGGACTCTAGATTGGAGGAGGGAGTGGCAGTGGCTTTCTTCCACAGTCTGTGCCCATTTTCATTGCAATGTGTTTGTTACATCCCACTTGCCTTATCCATAGGTGGTGGATGATCCCTGATTCTACAATGACAGCCCAATTGTCTGTTGTTACTCTAGTTTCACCCTTGCTGTCTCTTTAAAATGCACATATTCCTCAGGAGGAGTTAAATCTTAATTTAGGAGACATAGCTTATCAGATAGTATGTCCAAAACAGGATTTCTGATTTCTCATCTCATTAAATAGATACCAATGTCCCTTCCTCCTGTGGCCAGTTGTTCAAGTTACAAAAATGTTCTCTCTCTAATGTGCCTTATGCAATCTATCACCCTTTCTTGTCAGTTTTTCCTCTAACAAGTGTCTCCTTCTCTACCTACCAGTCTATCTGCTTCTTCTTAGTTGCCACCATCCTAGTCCAAGCCATCTGTTTAGCTCACTTGCAATGCCCTCCCCTGAGCTCCTCAGCACCCTCTACCACCCCCTGCACTGTGATTGGATTTTATTTGACCACCTCTCCAGCACCAGCTCAGGGCCTGGCTTGTTGAATCAATGAATGAACCTGAGTAAGACTCTTTTCTGAACCGCTGCTGGAGACAGGTTGTGAATTCCAGTTAGTATGCTCAATGAGAATAGTCTTCCCTTAGATCTGGCCTCTGGACACTTAAAGGAAACTCCAGATGTTTTTCTAAGGATAACTTGGCCTGAAGTAAATCCAAATCAGTTTCGACAGTAAAAGATGAGACTGGATTTAGATGCAAGAAATTTTTACACCATCCGTTGTTGAAATCCCTGATGACGCACGTTGCAAAAGGCTTAAGAGGAGATTCTGGTTAAATTAACAACTGGGATGTTTTTGAATTAAGGTTATTGGGAGTGGTCCATGCAGAGAAAAAAGCTCTTTTAAACTTTTTGGACTTCAGGGCCAAATTGTCAGGGAGGAAGATCAGCCACCTTTACATCTGAGTAACTCGAAGGCTGACTATGCAATGCATGAATATTCTATCATTTCATTTCTTGTCCTTGTTGCTCTAGCTCCCTGCCTCCCTCCAAGGTAGCATCATTAGCCCTTCTGCCAGCAGGTGCACAGGGAACAAGATGAAAGGCTAGGAAAGTTAATGTAGCATTGCTTTAAAAATTTAATTGGGAGCAGGTTGACTTTACAGCACAAGGTTGAGAACTTGTCCTTTGAATCTTTCTTTTTCTTAGATTCTGTCTCTTCTTGCCTTCCTCATTTTTTATTCTATTTCCTTTATCCTTCCTTAGACACATCTTCTCCCTATACAGACTCACTCTAAGAATGAGAACAGTTCCAACTGGTTTCCTGAGGAGGAAACTGAGGCTCAGAGATATGAAATTATTTTCTTCTGATGATTGGAAACCAAGTCCTTTGACTCACCGTCTCAAATTCTTTCACTGTGTAATGTCACTTTGCTTCTCTAAAGATATAGGAGAGAGAAAGAAAATTCTAGTCATTATAGAAAAACATTTCTTTTATTGGAAAAAATAATAGCAATAGCATACATTTATTTGTGCCTTCAGCGTGTTTTCTGAGTTAAAGAGCTAGCTAAACCCACGTAAGAGAATAAAAAAGAAATCCCAATTAAATAAAAAAATAAAAATGTGTTCAAAGTCAGTTTAATCCTTAGATTTCTGATTTGTTTCTCCAGTCAACTTGTCAACTGCCCAGTATTTTCCTCCCTCCCTCCTTCCTTCCTTCCTTCCTTCCTTCCTTCCTTCCTTCCTTCCTTCCTTCCTTCCTTCCTTCCGTCCTTCCTTCCGTCCTTCCTCCCGTCCTTCCTCCCGTCCTTCCTTCTTTCTACTGAGGATTAAACCCAGGGTGCTTTATCACTGAGATACATTCTCAGCCCTTTTTATTTTGAGACAGAGTCTTGCTAGGTTGCTGAGGCTGGCCTTAAACTTCTCCTGCCCCAACCTCCCAGGTTGCTGGAATTACAGGTGTGACCACCACCCCCAGTCTCAGTATTTTTCAAGTACAAAACTCTGAAAATGTCCTATTCATACTCCACTGAGCAATGGGCACTCAGCCCTAGATGAATTCAAGAGGCTTAGAACTCACTTGTGTACCTTACTGGTTTCTTCACTTTTTTTTTTTTTCATGGATTTGTTTGAGTGTTTTCCTTCTACTTTCTCAGATATTTGAAAGGTATCGATCCCATATCTCTTTATTCAAGCATACCATAAAAATTAAAGTTGCAACAAAAGTGAAATATCAAAGAGATTGCTTTTGACAGAGTTCCTAGGAGGCTGCTTCCAAATCAGTCTTGAAATATGGATCTGTAAATAAAGCCTGTGATTCACTAGAAGAAACAGACTGAGCTGTAGCTCATGGTAAATGTGATTTGTAAAGCAAAGGACTTTGTGTGTATGTATATGTGTATGTGTGTGCGCACGTGCGCAACTCATTAGTAACTTTCTATCATTTGGATGCTGAGGAGGAAACAGACTCAGACATGGAAATGATTTGCCTCTGGCAGTTGGAAATCAAGTCCTTTGACTCATGGGCTCAAATTCTTTCACTGTGTAATGAAGCTTTGCTTCTCTGAGATAATAGTACTTTTATGGCCCAGATTACCCTCTTGGTACTCCACAGACGGACCAGTGCATACACAAGTGGGACGCATCCACTGAGCTTTATATGAGAGAACCCTAAGAACCTTGTGGTCAGGCTGGACCCCTGGCCTATTTAGCCTGCATGACCCTGTGGACTGACCCCACCTTTGTCTCCCAAGCTCATCTCAGAGCCCTCTCCTTATCTGCCATGCTCCAGCTCAGCTGTCTTCCTATTCCTCAAATTCCACCTGCTGGTCCAGGCTTCGAGGCTCTGCCCCTGGTATCACCTGTTCCTTTGAGCTGGAACACCCTTCCACCTCGGGGCTGGCTCCTTCTCCTCCCCAGGGAAGCCTTTCAGAGGCACTTCACCTGAAGGAGGCGCCGCCTCTCTCCACTCAGTCTCCTGCCCATCATCCAATTTGCTTCCCTCATGGCACCTGAAATGACGTCATTGAGTTTATTTTTTCCTGTTTGTTGTTTGAGCCTCTCTGCTCCCTCAAGAAGGTAAGCTCTGCAAGATTTTGCTCATCCTATTCATCATACTTATCCCCAGCATCTTAGTACCTGGCATGTGGGAGATGCTTGCTAAGTATTTGTTGGCTACCTGAATTAATAACTAAAATAAGCTGAAGGATTGTGGACTATTGTTCAAATAGCAATGAGTTATGTAGTTACAATGTCAACTGGATTTGGAATTGTTTGTTAAGAACGAAGTCCCCAGAACATCCTTGTGGGAGGTACGACACATACGCTTAACCCAAGGCAGTTGCTTCTAATAGGAACTATTAGTAAGCCTGGCAGGCACCCCGACAGACCCATGTTATGATTTCTGTTACCTTGAAATGCTGCTCATTATTAGGACTTTTCCACACATCAGCCTGAGGTCTAGATGAGAGAATGCCCAAGCAGCATGGGGTAGGTGCTAGGGATGTAGGAATGAGAAAGTCACTATTCCCTTCTTTAAGGTTCTTGTCACCTAATAGGGAAGACACAGGGTCCTTCAGTTTTTGTAAATGGTCCAGAACACAGGCTTTTCATTAGCAGGTGAAGCCATTACTGCAGTGCTGTTCTGCAATGAAGGATGTTGAAATGGTCCTCAAATTCTTCACCTTTAGAAGCTAGGAACTTTGAACTTCACTAAAGTGCCCAGTGTTTCAAAACTAATAATGGCAAAAACTACCCATTGCTGAGCTCTTGCTACGTGCCAGATTCTCCCTGGGCATTTTTACATTGACTTTTCCCCCTGGTAGTTCCAATTATATCATACTCACTTTTATATGTGACAAAACCAAGACTCAGAAAAGTTCAGCCACTTGTCCAAGGTCACATAACTAGTAAGTGCAAGCCATGAATCAAATACAGGTGTTTTTTTTGTTTTTTTTTTTTTTTTTCTTCTGGTCTTGGGGATTAAACCCAGGGACATGCTGTCACTAAGCTACATTCCCAGTCCTTGTTAATTTTTATTTTGAGACAAGATCTTGCCAAGTTGCTGAAGGTCTAGGTTGCTGAGGCTGCCCTTGAACTTGGGATCCACCTGCCCCAGCCTCCCAAGTAGCTGGGATTAAAGACATGTACCACCGCATCTGGCAAATCCAAGTGTTTCTGATAACAGAGCCCCTGTGTTTGGCAGTACGTCACAGTCATAGGCTTTTGTTTATGACAAATCATAAAAAGGAGAGGTGACTGACACAAGACCCTTAATGGACTCAGCTGTGCCTTCCTCATTTATAACTGCAGAGCCATTATGCATGACAATATTCATCCCATAGGTCTGTCCAGGTTTTTCTTTTGCCTTACCATAGATATTTTTGGTCCTTAATGGTCCCCTATCAAGTAGTCATTGATGAAAAATGGCTGTGTCTCCCTAGCAGTGACTTCCCAAATGCGTGGGCAGCCATGAGCCCTGGGTTCTCAATGGAGCTGGACTCTCTCTTCACCTCAGGGAAGCAACGCTGCAGCTCGAAGCTCTTGTGGACATGGTTTTCATATTTTTTCCTTCATATATTACTACAGTACTTGGAAAATGTGATTTTATTTCTATTCATTAAATCTTATAAATGTTATAATTTGACAAGTCACTTTCCCCAAGGAGTTTCCTCTTCATAAACTCCATGCTATTTGACAGATAAAGAAACTAGGTAAGGAGGCTGGAGGCAGAGGGAATGCAGGTAGTCACCCACCTTACTTCTCATATACACAGTCCGCCAGGGGCAGGACTCTGCCAGCGAAGGACAAGTGTAAGAGGTAAACTGAGAAGAGTAAGTATTATTCTGAAGTAATAAAGTTGACTTTCCTTAAAGCCACTTCTTTGGCATATGAGGCAAATATATTTTGACATTTTCTTTTTTCAGTACTGGGGATTAAACCACTGAGCTACATCCCAAGCCCATTTTTTTTTTTTTTTTTTTTTGTATTGAAAGAGTCTCATTAAGATGTTGAGGCTGGCCTCAACTTGTGATCCTCCTGCCTCAACCTTCTGAGACTTTGGGATTACAGGTTTACGTCACTGCACCCAACCATTTTGACTATATTGACTTCTCTAGTGTGAAATGTTTTGAAGGTATACATGGCTATTGACTTCAAAACAAGCCAGGCTCGGTGGCACACATCTATAATCCCAGCTGCTCGGGAGGCTGAGGCAGAAGGATTGTGAGTTCAAAGCTAGCCTCAGCAACTTAGTGAGGCCCTAAGCAACTCAGTGAGACCCTGTCTCTAAATAAAATACAAAAAAGGGCTGGGAATGCGGCTCAGTGGTTAAGTGCCCCTGGGTTCAATCTTTAGTATTAAAAAAAGAAAAGAAAAAAAAGCTTTTGGAGAAGATGGGTCTCCATAGGCTGCTCTCCTCTCTACACGTGTTTTATAAGAAGGCATGTGTCTGTGGTGGGAAGGAGGGAGAAGGAATTAGGGAGACAGTGGAAGAAAGAGGGGAGGCAGGGAGGGCAGGAGAGAGGGAGAAGCAGAAACAAGGAATGCAGGGGTCTAAGTGTTCTGTCTCCTTTCCCTTCCATTAGTACAAATGATGGGAGCACCAGAGAATTTCAAATTCATTTGCACTCTTGTTGGGAGCTGGTTATGGCCTGGGGCACTCACTGGCCGCCTCTCAGAGGAGTGCTTGGCAGTAAGAGAGGCATAAGTCAGACAGAAAGGCCCTGACTGACATGTGAGCAGTGAACGGATGTCAACAACAGCTGACCCATCCTGAGACCTTAGGAAGAAAACCAATGGGAATCTTGTTTCTGAGCTTAGAGTGCCTCGTTCGCTCCCTGCTAGGTGCTTGGAAACAGACTGACTAACATAATGGAGTGATTTTGTAATCTGTCATAATACCATAAGCCACAGATCCACAGACTTTGACCCCTCACAGGTATAATAAGCTCCTTTATTCAGCTGCACATGTTCTCCCTATGGGGAGGGAAGGAGGGGGTCCTGCTTCTAATTACACAACCTAAGCATATGTTTTGCTAGAACACAAAGCATTATATTCATTAGCAACAATCTTATAAGCCAGGTTCTTTTTACTAGCCTGTTAACTAATTGACAGTTAAGAATTTGTATTAATAATATCCTGCAGCCAAGCATGGCTTAATCTGACAGTTTGATTAAGAATGCAAGCAAGCTCTGCAGCAGGCATGACTGTCAGCCTTTATGTAGGAATCCTGCTTATCAAGGCTCATAACTTGCCTGTAAAACAATATCCCTCTGCCAGAAAACCGCTCTCCCAGGTTGAAGTCTGGGAGTCAGCAGAGTTACTGGCTTGGAGGAGTTTAGCAATGCATCTGAGTAAGGAAGTGATTTTTGCCTGGGTTTCCTTGAAATCTTACTGGAGTCATTCGCTTATTCTGGACCAAATGGTTCGGATGGTGGATTATCCTAACTCTTCCTTTCTGCTTTTCTGTGTCTTTCACCCTCTTTTAAATTTTTTCTCTTCTTTCATGAGAGGTAGAAAGAACAACATCCTCAGCAACTTCATGGAAAGTGGTGTAAAGTGATGGGAGAAAGGACAAACTTGAAAACCTGTCCTGTCACACACCACATTTTCCAATCTTTGCTCTTGAAATTCTACCCAGTTTTAAAGACTCAGCTTCAAGACTCCCTCCTCCATGACACCTTCTCCCACACCTATGGAAATCAGGTATTTTCCTCCCCTTCTCTCCCAGCACGGGCACCATCTTCTCTTCCAGCTTTCTGCTCTCCTGATCACAACCCCCTGGGCAGTCTGTCCCTTCTCCCAAGACCACACCCAAGCACATACACTCACATCCAACTCTCTTTCCCATGACCCTTTATAACTCCTCTCCTGCACTTAACTCACTCATTTGTTTAGGTCTCATGCATCTAGGCCCCTGAGAGTGGGACTTTATTTAACACTCGAACTCTACCACAATAGGTGGAATGTGGTAGGAATGAGAAGAGGTCATGAGGGTAGAGCCCTCAGAAGCTTGGGAGGCTGAGGCAGAAGGATCTCGAGTTCAAAGCCAGCCTCAGCAACTTGGTGAAGCCCTAAGCAACTGTCTCAAAATAAAATATGATAAAGGGCTGGGGATGTGGCTCAGTGGGTAAGCACCCTTGGGTTCAATTCCTGGTATAAATAAATAAATAAATAATAAATAAATAAATAAATAAGAACTGACCAGAATTCTCTTTCTCTTGACCATGTGAGGGTACGGCGAGAAGGCTATAAGCCAGGATGGGGACCCCTACTAGGAATCAAATCTGCCAGCACCTCGATCTAGGACTTTCTGGACTTCTGAACTGTGATGTGATAAATATATGCTGTTTAAACTGCCAGGTCTGTGGTATTTTGTTATAGTAGCCTGAGCTGACTACAGTGAGTTTTATCTCTCTGATGTGTTTTTCTTTCTTCTATAGCAGAATTGCCTATTCTTAACACAGCAAACTATACCTTAGTGACTGAAAAAAGAGAGGTTTTCCTTTCTTTTTCAATGTTAGTCGAAATGTGTGTATTCCCTAATACAGTGTCTGGGAGGTGGTTACATCTCCAAATCTATGCCTCTCATCACCTACACTGAATTCCTGATTGGTTTATTGAAGAACATATTTAAAGGCAAAAGAAAAATGAAAGTCATAAAACATCCTGGAATCATTAATTATGTAAACCCATGCTGCTGGTTAATAATCTTGATAGGTAATTGGAAATTTTTATTCTCAGTTACTTTAGTAATTCAGACCCCCCTCACACACTTTTTAATTTTTTCATGCCTACTGAAAATCCTAAACTATATCCAGGTACAATGGCATGTGATCATAGTCCACGTGACTCAGGAGGCTGAGGCAGGAAGGTTGCAAATTTGAGGATAACCTGGGAAAGTTAGCAAGACCATGTTTCAAAATAAAAAATAAAAAGGGTCGGGGATATAGTTCAGTGGTAAAGCACCACTGGGTTCAATCCCAGTACTGGAGAAAAAAATAGTCCTAAACAATTTGCAAAATAATATTATTCAGTTGAAGGAAAGGAGTTCCAGGAACAGTTATTATTATTCATTTTCAAGATTCATTCTGGGGCTGGGGTTGTGGCTCAGTGGTACAGTGCTAGCCTAGTACGTGTGAGGCACTGGGTTCGATTCTCAACACTGCATATAAATAAATAAATAAACAAAAATAAAGGTCTGTGGACAACTAAAAAAATATTATAAAAAGATTCATTCTGATATTTTCTATTGCAAATTTCTTTTTGAAAAGAAACTCCCAAGGTCTAATTTGCATACAAAAAAATGTACCCATTTGACAGGGTTTAATAAATGCATCCATATGAACACTACCACAATCAAGACAGAGCATTTCCATTGTCCCCCTAAATTTCTTCATTCCCCATCAAAAATTTGAGACAAAAGGAAAATATTCCAATGTTTCCACTGTAAAAGGATTTTACTTTCCTTAAATATAACTCTTGCCTCTGTAAGAAAATTGATATGACTTTGTAGAAGATACCTAATAGTTTCTTTCCCATGGGCCCTGTACAATGCTCTTTTGACATATTTTAGATATTGGTGCCAATTAAAAGCCCCAGGCTTGCTTTCTGTCCTCATATTGAGAGATGGCCCAATGTTGATTCTTCCTACTTCTGGACCCTCAGCCAGGTTCAGGAGAGACTTAACTGCTCCTTAAATATACCACATTAAATACCCAAAACAATGCAACATCAACACATTTTCTCATGCGAAGTCCTAGCCTGGGAAACCCTTCCTCCAGAAACCAGCTCAATCCCTCTGTCTCTCAGATGCCTTTTTCAACCAACTAAACTTTTGGACATCCCCCTTTCTCCAGAATGTTGTATGTGGTATTGCCCAACATACCTCGTTAGCATTGCCAGTGTAGTGTCCCCTGGGTGTCTGTCTCTACCACGGGGCTGTGAGCTCTTCAAGGGCAGGGGTCTCCCCTTACCCCAGCAGTGTCTGATGAACCAAATGTGGGAAGTTCCTGGAAGAGTATGATACATTTATTTTATTTTATTTTTTTTTTAATTACAGTGTTTGTCAAAATGAAAACTGAAAACAAGTATACAAAGTAGCTGATTATTAATTGTGTATCAAAAGCATTAAGAGGTTCTATGACACCAAATAAACCAGTTCTGAGGTTTCCCCAAGATAATTTTAACAGCTTCAGCTTCTTCAGTGTTTATCAAATACAAAAGGAAAAAGTAGAGGTCATTTTTTTCAATGGCAAATCAGACCCTTGCATGCTGAGAGAAAAAGCTACTTCACACATGGAGATGGGGGTGCTCCGGGTCTGTGGATCTAAAGTGGGCCAACACTCCCAGCTTGTATGCACTCGTGCTGGGGAGACCCAGATCTGCCAGCATGCTGAGAGGGTGCATGAGTGAGCGGATGCTGGGGACATGGGCTGCTGCTCTGGCCACATGCCAACCAAAGGTGCATCTGGGCCCTGTGTCCTCCACAATGGCCCTCCCAGCTCACCCCCAGGTGACCATGGGAGCACAAGTACAACACAATGCTCTGGAATGTAGATGACCCAAAGACAGGCGAATCACAGGGTCTCTATTGGGACCATGGAGTGGATGGCAGTTTGTGTCACCATCTTGTGTTCCCAGAGGGGAATGGCTGATGGGACTAGCATTCAGGCTGTACACCAGGCATAGTCACCCTTCTGTGTGTTCAAGTTTCTCTCCTTATCTTGTATTTTTAACTATGTTAAAAAATGCACTGAGTTTGGGTTAAAAACCAACCAAAAAATGGATCCCAACACCAACCTGAAGCCCAGGAGGCCAAATGCCCACATGCCTAAATTCCTTTTCAATACTGAAGGAAACAGTTTCCTCAGTGGAAACAGAAACTATTTACATTACACAAAAACCTGGTTGCAGGCTGTGTCTACATATATACAGCATTGTGCAATGCAGATAGACCAACCCATGGAGACAACTTCTGCTACTCAGGACAGCAGAGTTGCACGTTTGCCACATGAAAGGAAAATGAGGGTAGAGAGGAAGAAGTGAGGAGGTCAAGAGTTCTGGTTCACTTCTGGTTCCAGAGCTGATTGGACAGCTAGTCCAGTCTTTCATAGAGCCTGTCCCCACTGGTGGCCTGAATGTACCAGTTCCTGTGATGTAGTGAGTATAGCCCCAGCTTGTGTGTGATTTTTTGGCCATGTTCATGGCATCTGGGAGGTGCTGCTTGTTGGCAAACATAAGGAGGACACTGTCTCAGGGCTCATCTTTGGCTAGCATCCTCATGAGCTCCTCACAGGTCTCGTTCACACACTCTGTCATTATAGTCCACCACAAAGATCAAGCCTTGGGTTTTCTGGAAGTAGTGACACCATAGCAGCCAGATCTTGTCCTGGTCACCCACATCTCATACAGTGAAGCTGATGTTCTTGTATTCAATGGTCTCTACATTGAAACCTGTGGTGGGAATGGTGGTGACAATTTCACCCAGCTTCAGTTTGTATAGACTAGTTGTCTTCCGAGTATGATACATTTAAATCACTCTGTGACTCATGACTGGTAATTGGATATTTATCCTAATTCTGCTTTCAAAATTAAGATCTGCAGAACATTTTTTTTTCCCGCCAAGTCTATAGCTCCTCCTTTCCTCTTCCTTAGGAGGTGAACTCTGTTATTAGTTGTATATATTCTTCAGGATGTTTATGTAGATGTGTGAGTATGTACACATATATATACACAGCAAGATAGTATTGACCTGGGATCAAGTTATTCATACTGATTTGCACTTGCTTTTTTCACCTAATATTTTCCAGAGAATAATCTCTGCCTTTTTGACTTCCAACTCATTTCATCCTCTAAATAGAAACCTGAATTCTATTTCCAAAACACAAAACTGATTATTCCAATCCCCTACTTGAAACCTTCAATGGCAGTCCACATAGCCACATAGGACAAAGTCTAAATCCCTTAGCGTGACTTGTAAGGGGCTAGCTAACTTTTTATCTTTATTTCCTTCAAGTGCCTTCTACCTACCCCATGATCCAACCATGGTAACCATTACCCATGATATTCTCTAGTCACAGAGCCTCCTCTTGCAAGCTCTTATTTTTCAAGAAACAGTTTGTAAATGTTACTGCCTGTGTAATTTTCTTGGCTAAGGTTGTTCACTCTTCTATAGCACTTTGGTACCTGGTACCCAATGCTATTGCAGCAGTTAGCCTTTGCATTATAATTATTTTTCTCCTCATGCTTTTCCCTACAAGGACTGTCAGCTCCCTGTGGACATTTTTCTTATTTCTCTTTTTTCATATTTCTCTTCTGTGCCCCATGCTTAGTAGTTTCTGGCATCATCACTCAGTGGCTGAATGAATGGACTCCTAGAGAACATCTGAAGTAGTTAACTCTTGTTTCAGCTGACCCCTCTCACCAGCTGTATCCCTGCGTAATGGCTTAGTGTGTGTCCTGCGTGCTCTACCTCACTAATACAGATATCCATCCTTTTGAGGTCCTTCAAAGAATCTATCCACACCAAACCACTAACAAGCAATGCAGATTTTAGTACCAGTGCAAAAAAATTAAAAATAAAAAAGGGCAGAAAGTAGCGGGGTGGGAAAATTCACTACAATTTTGTTGCCCAATAAAAAATGGACACCAATGTTCTCTCTGATGTGTGGATACTAACACACAGAAAGGTGGGGGGGGGGGGAGGGAAGAACAGAAGTTCATTGGATTAGAAAAAGGGGTATGAAGGGAAGGGAGGGGAGAGGAAATAGGAAAGACAGTAGAATGAATTGTATATAACTTTCCTATGTTCATATGTGCATACATGATCAGTGTAACTCCTCATCATGTTCAACCACTGAATGGGATCCTAATTAGAATAAGTTATACTCCATGGGTGTAAAATATGTCAACATACACTCTACTATCATGCATATCTAAAAAAGAACAAATTAAAAAAAGAAATAATTACTAGTTAAGACACCTACTGTTTACCAGGCATCTGTGTTAAGTATTGAAGATAAAAGTAATATACCTAGGCATATATATACCTACCCTCATGATACTATCTATACCTAGATATTTAGGGGATGACAAACTTTAAATGAACAGTTAAACATTAAATAAATAAATAAATAAAAGAGGGCACACTCTCATCCATTCCCTAAAACTGAATTCTAGGTAAAATTCACTACAAGAAACCTTACCTGGGGACACTTGTTTTCATGACAATGTTATCAATCTCAGATCTGAAAATACAGAGAAACATTATTTAGATGGACATTCTTTATCACTCTTACAAAAACCTATGGAATAATATTCCACTTTAATTCAGGGAAGGCCTTCCTGAGGGCAGCGAAGATAATATAGTCAGTCTGGATGCAGTTTCTGTCTGATTATCTAATGACCTGAAGTTGACGAATAGATTGTGTACATGCTGATACGCTGAGCTGTTACATCTGTGGCAGACGTTACTATTCAATCACAGCAGTATTTCCTGGTGATCCAGGACAAAGATTTCAACATAGCAAACACCACCAGAGACTGAAGTTGGCATATAAGATGAAAAAACCTAAGTCCTCCATCACAAAATGTATCATTATCTTATTTAGTGCCTGATAGTTTTTGTGTTTTAGAGAAATACTCACTACTCTTTGTGTTTTATTTAAGGCCAAATTTATCCATCTTATGAATTTTTAAAATTATTACCATTTACATAAATAATCAATAATTCTTTAAATATTCATACACAAATGACTCAACCCAAACTTGATGGATTTATCTTATTCATTTTTTTGCAGTACTGAGGATTGAACTCAGGGTCTTCCACATAATAGGTAAATGTTCTTCCACTGAGCTACATCTCCAGCCCTTGATAGATTTAAATAATTTATATTTCTCCAAATATTTAAATATTGACTCAAAGTTTATTTAACCAAACTCTTGTAAATATTTAATGCAAATTCCAAGTCCAGCCCATCAGAATCTCTTAAATGCTGTGAACACTTGAAAGGGCAGACAAAACTGAAAATCACATGATTAGTAAACTGTGTGTTTACACTAAAATTGGTTACAAAAGGCAAGATTTAAATGTTTGTTTGTGCTTTTCTTAATCTCACTTAAAAAACCTCCTTAGAGTTACATTTTGGATGGGTATAGTGAAGGCAGGGGTATGCCACCAAAATCTTCCTGCAAGATCAAGACAATCATTCCTACAGCTGACAATAGAATTATCTGTTAACAGTTCATAGCCAAGTCCTTCCAAGAGTTTCTCTGTCAGTAGGAGCTCCAGGGTGATGACTCCTCCTAAGGGGCTTCCTGTATCTAATGACCGATCCATAATGTCCCTTGGCTTCAAGTTGAGACATCTCTGAAGGGTCACTGCAGCTTCACCACAATCTGCAAGATTGCCTGAGACATTTTTTATTACTGTGTGGTCGTTCAACTTAACCCTTCTAGCTCACCTTTCATACATAGTGATTACAAGGGTATTTCCCAGTAAATATCCTTACACCATTTCAGAATTTGAAAGCACATAGCAGGAACAGCCCCTGAGTTATGGGAAGGGTCACAAGCTTCTTTTCTTAGCCTTCCATACTTAATTTTTGAATATATGGAAAATATCATTTTAATAATTGTTTAAATATCCTTGTCAGCTAATTCTAACATCTGTGTTAGTTTTGGATTAATTTCAGTTGATTTTTTTCTCATAATGTCATATGTTCTTGTTTTTCGTATACCTGTAATATTTGATGACAGGCATTGTAAAGTTTACCTTTTTGGGTGATGGATGGTTTTGAATATTTATAAATATTATTGGGCATTGTTCTGATATAAATGCAATTAAGTTACTTGGAAATCATCTGGTTCTTTTTGGCCTTACTTTTAAGATGTTTTAGAATTAACTAGAGCAAAATTTAGTCTAGGATAATAATTATTCCTCCCTATTGAAGAAAGGCCCTTCCAAGAATTCAAGAGGAGTCTATCAATGCTCCTTGAAATATGAGTGTTTCTGTGACTGATGGAAATAGACAAAATTCTCAGACCTATGCAAGGGGCCATTCCTCTGACCTTTTCAGATAGTTCTCACTCCAACCTTGAATTGTTGTTTTTTTTCCGCATGCTCGTACTGATAGGTACTCTTGAATATTTGAAGGTGATTCTCTGTAGATCTCTGGGTTTCTCTCCAAGTACAGCTATTTGGTGTTCTGTCCTGTGAACTCTAGCTCTCTGGGTCTCCCCAGAATCTCAACTTTGCCTCCCAACTCAGGGATTCCCGTCAGGATCCACTGGGGTTACACTTTTCTTTGCTGAGGCCTGGGAGCTCTCTTAAGACAGTAAGCTAAGGCAATCCTAGGACTCACTGTATTTGTTACTTGTCTCTCAGAGATCACTGTCCTTCATTGACTGATGTCCCGTGTATTGAAAACTGCTATTTCATAATTTACTCTGATCATTTTTGTCATTGTTGTTTCAGGCAGGACGGTAAATCTAGTCCTTGTTACTCCATCATGACTATAAGCCAAAGTCCTAAAGTCTTCTCTAGGTTTTTTTTTCCTGACAAAGTTCAAAAGAAAACATTGAAAGGATCAAATTCATCTCTAAATAACAGTATGTGTTAGTCAGTTTTTTGTTGCTTTGACCTGATAAGATCAACTTAGAGGAGGGAGATTTATTTTTGGCTCATGATTTCAGAGGATTCAGTCCATGGTTGGCTGGCACCATTCCTTGGGGCCTGAGGTGAGGCAGAGCATCATGGTGGAAAGGCATGGTGAAGGAGAACTGCTTAGCTCATGGCAGCTGGAAGGGGGTGAGACAGAAAGAGAGAGAGAGAGAGAGAGAGAGAGAGAGAGAAAGAGAGAGAGAGAGAGAGAGAGAGAGAGAGAGAGAGAAGGGGGCTGGGGAGAAGATAAACCTTTATAGGGCACACTCACAGTGACCTACTTTCTCCAACAAAGTCCACTCCCAGTAGTCCATTCAGCTATCTGATGAGGTCAGAACCCTCATGATCTAATCATTGTGTAAAAGTCCCACATTTGAACCTTGCTGCATTAAGGACCATGTTTTCAACATGAGACTCTGGGGAACATTCCAGATCAAAAACACAATACAGAATGTCAGAACAACATCCCAAACTTTCCAATTTACAACAAAATCTAACACCCAACAATATAAAATTCAGTGTCTGGCATCTAATATAAGTTACCAGCATGCAGAAGAAGAAAAAAAAAAAAAATGAGCCATGCCCAAGAAAAAAATCAATCAACAGAAGCAGATTCATAAATAACAGAGGTAGTGGAATTAGCAGAGGTAGTGTAATACAGCAGGTATTATACATCTTTTAAATATTTTCAACAATATTATGTTAGTCCACTTTCTGGTGCTGTGAATGCCTGAGATAAATAACTTAAAAGGAGGAAAGGTTTATTTTAGTTTAGGGTTTCAGAGATTTCAGTGCACGGTCACCTATTGTTTTGGGCCTGTGGCAGCACAGTACATCATGGTGGAGTGTATGGGAGTGAAGGTCTGTTCTCTCAGAGCAGGTGGGATGCAGAGAGAGAGAGAGAGAGAGACAGAGACAGAGACAGAGACAGAGACAGAGAGAGGAGGGGACAGGTTCTCAATATCCCTTTCAAGTGCACATTCCCAAAGACCTAACTTCCTCCAAGTGGGCCCCATCTCTTCAAGATTCCACTGCCTCCCAACAATGCAACAGTTGGTGACCAAACTTTCAACCCATGAACCCTTGGGAAACATCCCAGATCCAAACTAGGGCAGATAGAAAGAGAAACATGTATTTTTTTAAAATCACAACTTTTATGTTAATTTTTATGAATGCCAATCATTTTTTTAAATTATTTATTTTTTTACTTTTTACAGACTGCATTTTGATTCATTGTACACATTTGGGTTCATTATTTCGTTTCTTTGGTTGTACATGATGTACATCATATCCTTTGTGTAATCATACATGTTCATAGGGCTGTATTTTTAAAAAGGCCTGGAGACTTAGATTCTAGCACTGGTATTTGCACAGATTTGGCTGTTTGATTCCTAGGCAATACTTCTCTCCTCCCTGGGCTAATGATATCATCCTTTATACTCTCTCCTTCCTTCTCCAGTCTCTTTCTCATCCCATAAGTTCTATTTCCTAAAATATCTCTCAAATCCATCCTCATGTCTCTACTCCCAACCTTCTCTCCCCTAGATGGCAACAAGTCTCTCAGATTCCCACCCTAACTGCCACCACTCCAATCTACTTTCCCCATAACATAGTCAGAGGGATTTTTCTCAAATGAAAAATGATTCATGCCTGTCTTATGGCATGTCACTGCCCCTAGGGTAAACTCCACAGTCTGTACCATAGACTAAAGGCCCTTCTTGATCCAGTCCCACCTGCTTCCTCCTTGAGCCTCTTCAGGAACCATTCTTCCTTTCCCTCCCAACTCTGCCTCTATCCTTCCATTTTGATGCTTCCTTCCTGGGACATTTCTCTCAATGATTTTCATTCAGTTAATATATGTTCCTTGTCAATTTTCCAGTTTAAATACCACCTACTCAGGGGAAGATTTCCTTGACCACCTGTGACCCTTCCCTTGACTCAGGTGCTGCTCCTGCTATGTGCTCTCAAATTCCTCTGATCCAAGGGTTACATCACTAATCTTGCAATTATTGAAATTGCTTAACTGTCCCTGTCCATGCCAACCTCTGTGCCTGTTACCCAAGGCACCCTGGGGCCTAACCAGTGACTGATTCCAAGAAGAATGAACCAATGTTTATTTTTCATAATATATTCCAGCTCTGCTCCTTCTATTCCATGCCCAAAGTCCTATCTTAGGCCATGTCCTTCTCACACCTGTTTTCCTGAAACAGCCTCAGCTCAGCTTCCCTGCCTAAGGGTGCCCTTCATCTAATCCACCCTGCTCACAGTCACAAGAACCATTGTCCTCAAGCACCATTTTGATCATATCACTCCCCTTCTTAGAAGGCTGCAATAGCTCCAATTGCCTCTTGAATTAAATTAAAACTCCTAATCATGGGCTTCAAGGGTCTCTACCAATTAGCTGCCCCCCTTCCCCCAACACCTAACTGCTGTCGTCTTTTTACAGTTCCTTAAGCGTGGCTTCCCTGCTGTCCCTGCAAATCTGCTCCATGTCCAACTTTCCTCCTAAGCCTGCCGCATGGCACTCTCCTTTTTTTAGCTTTCTTTCTTCTCTTACTTTAAAAAATATGGCTCAATAATCATGTCCGCCACGAATTCTTCCTAAACCACCTCTACGTGGCTTTGTCCTTCCTATCACAACCTGTTTTCAAGTGTGTAGGATTATTTGTGCTTGTATGTGTGTGGTTAGTGTCTCATGCCCTGTGGCTTCTGCTCACTTATTTTTGGTACTGTCTGTCCCTATTAGGGCCCAGAAATTCCAAGGACTAAGATGATGTCTTTTCATTGCCTGTGACTCCCTGTGATTGGTTCTCAGGCATGCTCTGTGCTTAAGGTCCTTGTTTATCTTTGTAACAGAGATGGAAGGGAGACCTGAAAAGTGATAATTTCTCAAAGAAACCTGATTTGCTTCAAGTTTCCAAGCCCAGAATCTGGATCAGTGTGACCAGGTGCAGCCTGGGCCACGCAGTAGTTTGTTGTCAGACTCCGTAAGGTGGGGGAATCTTAGGTGGTAGTGAGGGAGAAGGATGGAAACAAACATTTCTGGACTGGAGTGTAGCTCAGTGGTAGAGCATATGCTTAGCAAGTGTAAGGCCCTGGGTTCGATCCCCAGCACCACAAAATAAAACGAAACACCAACAACAAAAAATTTTTGAGCACCCACCCTATGCCAAACACTGTATTAGAAGCTTTATGTATGTTATTTTATTGCTACCTCCTAACCATGTGATGAATTAGGAGTTATTATTCTTGATTTACAAGTTTATTAGTAATCTCAGAGAATTTGTTAATCTGCCCTTGTCACTGATATAGGTTTTTCAGATTTCCCCCAAATGTGCTTCTATTCTCATATAAAGGAAGACATTTCTGAACAAGAGAACTTTCTGGCAGTATCCTATATCTCAGCCCAATCTAGGACACATGCTCTGACAATGATGCCACCACCACTTGAAGTCTCAAGACCATGGTCACTTTGTTTCTACCACATGGCTCTGCTGGTTTAGTTTTGTGAGACAAGTCTTCCAAAAACAATAGGAAATTTTTAAAATTTTTAAAATTTAAGTTGACAATTCCTTCAAAAATTTGATGAAAGCCTTAGAGTCTCTCTCAGAAAAGTATGTAAGCACATGAAATTTACATACAACCTCACCAGGTTTGCAGACACTTCTCCCTTTCCTTCTATCCCTTGCCTTCCCTAAACCCCAGGTCTAGAACCCCCATTTACAGAGAATGTGTTTTTACATCTTTCTTATTTTACAGAATCCAGAGACTTTTATCAGTAAATTTTTGTGAACTCTGTCAATGTTAGTTATATGCATGTTTCAGATGATGGGCTGTATTAAGTCTGGAGTTGTTTAGATGAGCAAAGCCTACAATGAAGACCTAAGAGAAAACCTAGAGACTGAAAAAGAGAGCTTAGCAAAGGGACTTTTGAGAAAATTCATTTGATAAATAAATGTAATGATCATTCCTTCTACTTGTGTTTCTATAAATCTTTGGTCCTTGCTGTTGGTTTAAACATAACACCTCTACTTCCAGATCTGCTTTCATGGTGATTATGGATAACACTGTTATTGTGTTTCAGCTTAACTTTTTGAAGTAGCATACCAGAGTCTCTCTTTTTAAAAGGTGAACCTCCTTTCAAATGCTAGGCTCATTTTCCTGGGAAACTCTTCCCCTTGTGGTTGAGGAGAAAGGAAAAAAAAAAAAAAGAAAAACCTGTAGTCTTTCTGGAAAGGTGGGGGGAAAGAGTGCCTTTTGAGGCTAACGAGTGACATCTCTTGGTGGAGAGATGGAAGGGGCTCCTTGTAAGGCCAGATTTAACTGTGACAGGAGCATCCTGTCAGAGGGTCTATGAACCCTCTAAAGTTGTAGGCAAAATTTGGGGTTGGAAGATGTTCATTTTTCTGAGAGAATGCTCCAGAGCTTTTATCAGTTTCTTATGAAAGACTAATAGTTGGGCCTGTGTTTTCTCAAAGTGTTTGAGGTTGGAAATTACCCACAGTAGAATCATCAAAGGAGCTTCAAAACTCAGAGTCCTGAACCCCACACAAGATCTTCAAAATTAGAATCTCTAGGGGTTTGGATTGAGAATCTGTATTTTTAACAACTTCCCTGAGTGATTTGGTTAAAATTTTGAATTCACTAGAGGTTCCAAATGTTTAATATCATCTGTTAAAACAAGATCAACAATTATAGAATAGGGAAGTGCTTACATTTACTCCAATAGCCTGGGTTGAAATCCCAGTTCAGCTACTAGTTTCCAGCTATATAACCTTGGCAAATAATAAATCTCACTGATCCCTAATTCCTGCATCTGTAAATATGTGGCTAAATAAGGTCTCTGTCTTGAGATAATATTGCCTATTACGTAGCAGGAGTCTAAGATATATTATTTACCTTTTGCAACTTACCAAGTCATCTTTTTCTCTTTTTCTCCCTCTTTCTTTTTCTTTTTGTACTGAGGATTTTACACAGTGGCACTTTACCACTGAGCTACATCCCCAGTCCTTTTTATTTTTTGATTTGAGACAGAGTCTTACTAAGTTCCTGAAACTGGCCTCAAACTTGCAATCCTCTTATCTCAGCCTCCCAAGTTGCTGGAATTATAGGTGTGTGCCACCATGCCCAGTTCATTCATAAATTCTCTTAAATGCTGAATATCCCTCTAAACTCTTCAGATTCATTGCTATTTTAAGAACTGCTTTATGAGATTTTTTTCCCCTATAAAGAAATGTCCAAGTTGGGTGTGGTGACACACGCCTGTAATCTCAGTGGCTCAGGAGGCTGAGGCAGGAGGATAGCAAGTTCAAAGTCAGTCTCAGCAAAAACAAGGTGCTAAGCAACTCAGTGAGACCCTGCCTCTACATAAAATATAAAATAAGGCTGGGGATGTGACTCAGTGGTTGAGCAGCGCCCCTGAGTTCAAGTCCCCAGTACCTCCCCCAGAAAAAGATAATGTCCAGAAAAAAATCATTTTCTACAATGACTCATTAGCCACATATGAAGAGGTTTTTTTTTTTTTTTTTTTTTTTTTGAGCCATCAAATATACCCAAACTGTAAACTTTAAGCTGAAGTTCTCTGTTTCAACCTAATGAAAATCAGCAGTCCCGGCATTCTGCAGGCTCTATCACACTGTAACTCTCTCTGTGGATTCAGAGTAGTTTTTAGATATGGAATTTATGGAGCAGATAAATGCCAGTATTTACCAATAGGAAAAATCTTCCATTACTCTGTGTGCTTAATAGTCACATTATTTAGGAGAGTATTTGATTTATTAAGAATCACTTGCTACTATATCTCCAGAACAAACAGCCAAAAAGAGAAAAGAATAAATTCTTATTTTTGTAAAACTAGTTGTAAAAGTTTCTGTTTGGTAGGAACCCCCTCCTCCCTTCCCCATGTATAGAGACTTACCTGATTTGAACAAATTCTTCACCTCTGATTTTACAGCTTTATTCCATCACAACTGTACATTTTCTGTCATTGGAAAAAGCATTTACACCAGTGTTCATTTTTATATACCTTTGATCATTTCTGTTTACAATGTGAGCAGAAAATATAAAGGATGTCTAAATAAAACAACATAGTCTACTAATTTATTTTCACATAGACTAAAAGAAGTGTCACTACCCAAATAATCTAAAATTTGTCTCTGGTGGTTTTGTTTTTGTTTTTGTTTTTTTGAGGCTGGACATTTTTTCTAGTCCTCATGGAAGAACATATTTGGAGCATAAGAAGTCATGACTTTGTGAAGAACTGGTGTTCAAGAGGCAGAATACAGTGCTCTGTTTACTTGGAATTTGTCTCCTTATCCTTAATTCTATTTGCCAAAATCCTCAATAGTTTAAGCTCCAGTTTTGTATTCTTTGATTGCCATCTGCTGGTGGTCCTCCATACTAGAAAACAAATTCCCTGGAAGACTGCAATGGCCTGGTTAATGCTTTCATTTAAGTAGTTCTTGCAACCTCAGAGAACATGTTTTGTTTCCTTCTTTCCCTCCTTTCTCCTTTTCT
The DNA here is from genome assembly GCF_902686455.1 of Sciurus vulgaris. Lineage (NCBI taxonomy): Eukaryota > Metazoa > Chordata > Mammalia > Rodentia > Sciuridae > Sciurus > Sciurus vulgaris. The sequence continues at coordinate 56,708,259 of NC_136467.1, forward strand.
TTTTTCTTTTCTCTTTCTCTCTCTCTTTTTTTGAGACAGGGTCTTGTTCTATTGCCCAGACTGACCTCCAACTCATGGGTTCAAGCAATTGTCCTGCCTCAGTCTCCCAAGTAGCTGGGGTTACATACCACTCTGCTAGGCTGAGAATGACATTTTTCACACTCAGGATGATGCAACAGAGTCTAAGACAAAGTGAGGGGGGAACTGAGGTAATGATAATAGCAATTATAACCACTAACTTCATTCACTCAAGAAATATTTATTGAGTATCTACTATGGTCTGGATGCCCAGGGTTTAGAGATAAACAGGAGAGATGAAATCTATCTTCATAGAGATTTGATTCTAATGCAGGAGACAGACAGTAGGCAAATTAGTTAATATGATATCTGGTAGTGCTAAGTGATATCCAGCAAGATCAAACAAGACAGTGAACTTGGAAATAATGGTGGAGAGAGTGTACTATTTTAAACAGAGAGGTCTGGAAAGACCTTTAGGAAGTGACATTTGCAGTTGTGAATTTTGTTGAGTATTTCTCCCTGGAGCCACTGAGAGTAGCTTTCTATGTAGCATATCACATAATCCTCTTGACACCTATGAGGTAGGTATTACTTACAGCACCCCGGTTTTACTAATCAGCACATTGAAACAGAGAAATGGAACTCATATCCAAACTTAGGTATTGTCCTTTCATTCAACGTCATAACTTTTCATAGCTCTTTCATGCAAATGAAATAATATATGCACAATTGCTTCGGGGATGATAAAATACTATGCAAATGCAAGTAATTAAAATTATAACTATTTTAATGTAATCTGATTTGACCTTCATGGCATTCCTGTAAGGGAGATAAGGTGTGTAATATTATATCATTCTGTAGACAAAAACAAACACACACCATTGTGTAGTGCACCGTGAAGTGACTCGGCCAAGGTTACAAAGGCAGTTAATGGCACATTCTGAACACGAACTATGTTTCTCAGGAGTGTTATTTTAAAGTTTTGTACTTTCATCTCTTGAGATGATAAATTATACTAAATATTTTTCTTGCCAACCTTATTTATAACTACATTAATCATTAGAGTTAAAAACAGTTTAGCATTCATGAATAAGTCTTCCAATTATCCCTCCTTCTGTATCTTTGATTCCACTCACTCCGTGGCTCCTTCTTGCTCCTTCCCACGGTCCCCAACTCTCAAAGACACTGACACACCCTATGCACACACTGCAGGAGGTAGAGAGCTGTTCCTCTTGGTTAACCCAAGGAAGAGGCATTTGTTTTCCCAACAGAAGGTTTTCCCATCATTAACTCTCAAGTGAGTCAGAGCACAGTTAGAGGAGGAATCAGGATTTCTTAGGGTGACTTGACAGGGTTTACAAATCATCCATTAAGGGATTACATGTGCTTGATTTTAGATGCTCCAAGTCAGAGGGATCTAGCCACATTCCCAAATGTCAGACTTATTCAGAACAAATGGTAGCATTTATTCTTCCCTGCATCCATGGGACTTGAGGTTAGCCCTTCACTAGCCATTGGGGGCCAATGCCAGAGGCTATGAGACTGGAAGTTTTCAGAAAACCCCATGGGGGGAATTTGGTGTGAATGATGTTCTGGTGGCAAAGTGATTGGTTAGGGACTTGAGGACACTGACCCTAAACCCCCCCTCACCCCCAACTTCTTATCCTACCAATTCCCATTCTCAGTAAAGCTTGGCTCTGGACTTGTTCCCTGAACGTTTGAATAAATTACTGCTTAAATCTTCTGTAGGGATTAGAGTTAAGATTGTAACAGAAGAAAAGAAAAGAAAGGAAAAGAAAAGGAAAGACAAGACAAGACAAGACTCCAGCCTCTTAGTAATTGGTAGGGGAACCTTGAATGTGATCAGGAGGGCCCATCCTCAGAGTGGAGTAGCAGGGTGATTTTTATAATGTATCACTCAGGAAAGCATCTAGAAGCATCTTGTGAAGAATAGAAAACAGAGGGGTGGAGAGCAAAGCCATCCACATTTATAAAGGAAAACTTCTAGCAATCAATTTTCCCTCTGTGTCCCTATCCTGTCCCTTCTTCAAGTTCTTCTTTCCATTCCTTCTCTCCCTGGCAAAGCATTCCAGATGTCTAGCACTACCATTTTCCCCTTCAAATTCCTGCAAACGTTTCTCCCCATCCCAACTACTGCATTACAGCTACTTCTGATAATATCACCCATTGGTGGCATATATCACTAGACCAATGCTTCTCAAAGTATGTTTTGGCAAAAAAAACTATGTCCTGCTTATGTTTCTTTTCAAAAAAGGGAACAATGATCAAATCATTTGGGATCCTTCATGTTTCATCTTAAATATTTACATGCCTGTTAGCTGTTAAGCATTTTTGGTGTGCATTTCAATTCCCTCTCTTTTCCTCATTCTCTCTCTCTGCCTGGTTCCAGTTTAGGACTCCATCATGCCACACCTACAGGTGATGACTGGGTCACAGTGGCTGCAGCACTGTAGAGACAACAGCTTCACTTGCTCCCTCACTTCTTAGGCTTTCATAGCTGAAGACACTGGGACCACCCTCATCTTTAGTGTTGAAACTCATTTTCTGCAGGCACTGGTAGCACAAACCTGAAATTAGATTTTTTTTCCTTTTTAATGTTCCTTACTCTTGCCTGTCTTACAAATGGTATAATCATAGAATTTGCCTATGTAGTCCAGATAATGTCATCTGAGCTTTAAAGATCTTTACAAACTGACTTTTTTATTATTATATTAATCCTGTAACTGGGTGACTTTGCCAGACTGGAGCTGAAACTCAGATCCTCTGCAGAGTGGAACGTGGTGCCCCTTTACACCTTGTAGCTATTAATATTCACTGGGGCTTCATCAGAACTGAGAACCCTCTGGGTAAAATACTTGAATCCTGTACACAGCAGGAATTAAGAGATATATAGGCATATCTGAGTTATGGTTTGGATATGAGGTGTCCCTCAAAAGCTCATGTGTAAAACAATGCAAGAAAGTTCAGAGAAGAAATGATTGGGTTACAAGAGCCTTCACCCAATCAGTGAATTAATCACCTGATGGGATTAATTGAGTGGTAACTGAAGGTAGATGGAGTATGACTGGAGGAGGTGGGGCATTGGGGCTGTGGCTTTGGGGTATATATTTGTATTTGGTGAATGGAGTGTCTCTCTCTCTCTTTTTCCTGATCATGATGTGCCATGATGTTCTGCCTCACTTTGAGCCCTGAGGAATGGAGCCTGCTGTCTATGGATTGAGACCTCTGAAGCTGTCCCCCAAATAAACTGAGCCCCCAAATAAACTTTTCCTCTTCTAATATTGTTCTGGTCAGGGCCTTTAGTTGCAGCAGTGAAAATAACTGGCTAAGACAGTCTGATTGACTGGGGTTCTAAGTGGAAGCCAGGTTTCTAGGAGAACACATTGGTAACTAAGAGAAATCTGGGTAATGGACCCAAACATGCACATCTCTGTACTGGAGCCAGAGTGCCAGGATTCAAAACCTTCCCCTAAGCCCATCACCTGTGTGATGCTTATTATGATGGGCATATTTCTTCATCTTTCTAAGTTTTTTTTTCCACATTTGGGAAATGGGAGCAGTTATAGTCCCTATTTTATAGAGCTGTTTGAGGATGAAATGAGTTGGGCTGAAGTATGTAAGTGAACAGCAATGTCTGTGTTATTAGCAACATGGATTTAACATCAACAGTAGGTGGTGAGCAGTTCTGGATACAGAGAAAGCTGGCCCTAGAACTCTCATTTCATTTGTGTGTGCAGGGGAGAAATTGCCTATGTGTGTGAGCTGAAGGTTTGGTTACTGATGATGCTCAAGAATCCTTTCTGTAGACTTCTCTACTGGACCCTCTATCCTTACCCCAACTTCAGAGATTTCCTACTATTACTGTATTAGTCAGGGTTCTCTAGAGGGACAGAACCAATAGGAGGTATGATTATAGAAAGGGACTGACTTACACAGCCAGAAGGTGGATAGTCTACAATGGCCATCCGTAGGCTGGAGAGTTGGAAGAACCAGAAGCTGCACAGTTTGAGAGACAGAAGCCTTAGAACAAGGCGAATCAATAATGCTACCCCATTTTGAGAACTAAGGCTTCCAGAAACTCCCTGGAGAATTACTGGCAGAATCTACTTTGGAAGAGTGAAGAAGAGAGAGTTTGATGTCCTCATATGATTGAAGCAGCAATTGAGAACTTCTTTAAGAAGAATTGAACTTGCATCTGCTGCTGCTTCCTTGTTCTTCCAACTTTTATTCCATCCAAGCCTTCCACCTATTGGATCATGCTGCCCACCCTTAGGGCCAGTTTCCACTCCAGTTTGCTATCCCACATGCCAATCATTCCTAGACACACCCTCACTGGCACACCCAAAAACCTCTTAATCTTTGGCATCTCTTAATTCAATCAAGTTGACAATTTTACTTAATCATTACAATTGTCTAGACAAACAAGATAGTTAAAACTTAAGTACATTGTTTTTGTAAGAATAAGGTCATGGATTTCAACAATCAAGATGCAAAGGCTCTAGCATTTAGGTAGTGGCAGCAGCAGTGGAGAGGTAAAAGGCAATGACCTACTTTCAACTCCTATTGTAGTCTGAGCTTGTAGGGTTATAACTTAATTAGCCATCACAGAGAGCAATGAGAAAGTCCAATGTGGACACACAGAGAGCTCCCTGGGTTAGTGGCACAACTGCTGCATGAGGTTGGATTTCTGCAGCCTGCCGAGTGGGGACAGGAAGTCACCAAGTCTGGATGAATGAACCTACATCTGATGAAACCCTAGCTACCTGGGTTACCTTTATGTAGTAGTAGCAGCAACCATTTATTGGTTACTGTTGCCATGACCTGGTCTGGCACCTTTCATATAATAATTCATTTACTAAGATATAAAACTTTACAAAGTATGAAAAGTTACTCTCATTTTACAGATGAAATTGAGTCATTTCCTTAGGGTAATTTAGGTAGTAAGTAATAGAGAAAGGTTTTGTTTTTTTTTTTTTAGTTGTCGACAGACCTTTATTTTATTCATTTCTTTGTATGTGGTGCTGAGAATCAAACCCAGTGCCTCACACATGGGAGGCAAGTGCTCTACCACTGAGCCACAACCTCAGCCCTGAGACAAGTTTTTAAAAATAAGTTTTTATTGGTGCATTATGATCTTACATAATAGTGAATTTATTGTGATATATTTAGACCAGCACATAACATAATTTGATCAATTTCATTTCCCAGTACCTCCCATGAAAGCCAGGTTTTGAATTTTAAAGTGACTTGGAAGCCCATGCTACACACTTTTGCTCCTTCAGTTATTCTAACCATATCTTTCACTGTTGTGGACATACTCTTTATTTTAACTTTGACTATCTCAAATTCATCTTATCAGTTTGGTCTACTGTTCTTTCCACTTTTGTTTTTTCAAATACTGTCTTCTATGCTGTTCAGTAAGCTTTAGAGCATCTTGCCTACATGGCAGTCACTATTCCCTTTAATCTTAGCATATTTTAAACAGCAATATACACTTGCTGCTTTTATCTGTTGACACTGGACTTGGGAGAGGAACAACAGCTTTGCCTCTCTCCAAGTGTACTTCCTGGTTCGGCAGCATGAGCATCATCTGGAGCTTGTTAGAAATGCAAAAATCACCGATCTCATTCTATATCTGAACTTTCATTTTAATAAATTCCCCAAGGGTTTCAAACACATTAAAATTTGAGAGGCACAGGCTTATAACTTTGAACAGAATCCTGAAGCCAACAAACTTTGGGGGTAGTTCCTGATATTTTTCAGAGATTTTGAATGCTGTTAGGCAACTAATATGAGAAGATTAAGAGCTCTCAAGTTGGGTATGGTGGCACACACCCATAATTTAAGCTGCTGGGGTTGGGGGTTCTGAGGCAGGAAAATAACCAATTCTAGGCTGGCCTAGGAAATTTAGCAAGATTGTCTTTCAAAAATAAAAAAGGACTGAGGATTTAGGTTAGTGGTCGAGTGCTCCTAGGTTCAATCCCCCGGGTGGGAGGGACCCTTGCCTTGATGAGACTTCCTCTGTCTCTTCAATACTGACTCTGGCACTTAAGCAGGATATAGGTTGTCATGGTGATGGGAGGCCTCTACAATGGGATGAGACTGTGAAAGATGCTTCAACGTGATGAAAGACTTAACCTACATAAATGACTGTGCTGATTCTAAAATTTGGCTGCCAGTTGGAATCTACTGGGGGAGATTCCGATATAATTGCTGTGGGGGTACCCTAGGCATTGCCAAATTTTTAAGTTCTCCAAATGAAAATAAAAAGACAAAATATCCCCCCGCATACTGCCTCCCCCCAAAAAAAGAAAAGAAAAGAATAGAAAAAGTTCTCCCAAGTGATTCTTACATGTAGCAAGGTTTGAGGATGACTGAAAGCTTCCTAATTTTGGTTAATGCAATTTTGGGAACTATGCTGTAGTCAAAAGATAGTTTAAACAGTTTCCCATACTCCTTTGATTTTGAGACTTATCTAGGATATATTTGCTGAAAATACAACTCCTGGGCTTTATCCTCGACTTGATCCTCAGAGTCACCAAGGGTTTGGGAGCAGTCATTTTAACAAACACCCAGGTGCTCTACTTCTCCTGAGAGAGTTTGGGAAATACTGCTTTCAGAGACCAGAGGATTGGTAGCTCTAAAACTTGCAGCAGTTGCCTGCGTTTGTTATTTTCCTGTTTCTGGAAGGGCACCTAATCTTCACTCATAGGGAACTAAATGGATTTAAAGGGACAGAGAAATTGTCTCCGCACTGTTCTGTAGCTTTTGGAAAGGAAACATTTTCTTATCAAATGCTGGAGTCTGAGCCTAGCATGGCTCTTGGCACATGGCCTCAGTATTTAAGTAAATGGAAGAATGGTTAAATAACTCTGAAGAGGAATACCAGAGTGGGTGGAGGAAAGAAGCAGCAAGCAAGCTGCCTCCCTGGAGTTCTTACTTTTGACCTCCTGGACAAACCAAATTACATTTGTACATATCCAATCAGTACAATGTTCTATGCTTCAGTGAACTTGACATATGACAAGCACATAAATTTAGAAGTGATTATCGACTGTGCAAAAGGATTATTTGATTTGTGAAAATTACTCATAAGAGTGGTGTGGTTCCCAGACTGGCAGCAACAGCAGTACCTGGAAACCTATTAGAAATGCTGATTTTGACAGCCTGAATCGGAAACTGGGTGTGAGGCCCAGCAATTTGTATTTTAACAAGCCACACAAGTGAGTTTTATACAACTAGTGTTTGAGAACTGTGTCAGAGAATTCTTTAAATGAGATCTCATGCTCTGATAATACCTAGAATGTTCAAGAACACACTAAGATGAACTTATGCGTATTTTATGATAGTGTGTAGCTCTGTGCACTTTCAGAAGGCTTCCAGGCTGTAATTGAGCATTTTTATAAATAATTTTATATATTTATAAATATAATTTATTTCTATGTAATTTAGATAAATATATAGAATAAGATAGAAAAACATCACAGTGCATTGGACATGATGAAGTTTGAATATTCTTCTGTAACATTTTTTCAGTAGTATACTGAGACAGAATGTAAAATATACTTCTTATTAGGAATCATAGTCAAAAGCATTTGAAAAGTCCAATTGTATAGGGTAGTAGGTTTGGTGATTGTTTCTCATCCATGAGAACAGGTAATGCCATATAAATAGACCTACAGAAGGGTTATTTACAAAGCTCAAATCAGCAATTCTTGGTAAAGAAGAGGCATTTTGTAGATTCTAAAAAGTCTTTTTATTTCTATGGTGTAGTTTCTCTTGTGTTGGGCTAGCTCATATGTGGGATAAGGGTGCGGAGTCAAGACCCAGACTCCGGGAGTTGGGTGGAAGCAGTTTTGTGGCGAGCAGCCTGCAAACTCGTTTATTGTGGGAACAGCTATACATTTTACAGGTTTCTTGCCCAATCACAGTGTGCCACAGGGGATCAGACCACCAGGTTCCTATACGGGTTCCCTTGGTAACACTGAGCCAATTTGGGGAGTTGTGTACTTTCCTAGGTGGCCGAAGCGGAACGCTCCTCCCCGCAGGTTTACACACTTGAGACATTCACTGCTGCCAGCCAAGAACTAGGATTTCTCCCAACATTTCCTCCATTTTTATTAATTTGGACAAGGGATTCCTTCAGGAGGACTTGACTGACCTGAACCCATGTGATTCTTTTGTTGAAAATGGGCCACAAACATTTAAGAACTGCAAGTATTATAAGGAAGAGTATACAGGCCAATCCTAACATTATAGTAGGATTTAGCATATTAAGCAGGTTTTACACAAAGGCAATAATACAGACTTCTCCAGGGAGGGAGAAGGGGGGTCATGGCTGATGTTCTAAAGTCCCAAGAAGTGAGCGTACCCTACTTCTTTTATAGGTTAAGGTGACATTCCATTCTCCCAGGGCAGTCTCCAACTTCCAGAGGCAGATGGCTTTCATGGCCTCCATTTCCTCCATTTGACCTGATCCCCTATTTCTACACTGACTGCCTGTCCCTGACTCTGGCTTCACTATGGTACAGTCTCAGGTTGGGTGTTGTCCGTTTTGTCTGGGTTTTGTGAGAGGAGATGCAGACACTTGACAAACCATTTAGACATCTATGCTAGATTATGAATATGCGTGTAATACTATACTTAAAAACAGTTAAGAGTAATTCATTGGGGGCTGGGAATATAGCTCAGTTGGTAGAGTGCTTGCTTCATACGCACAAGGCACTGGGCTCAATCCCTGACACCAAAAAAAAAAAAAAAAAAAAAAAGAAGAATTTATTTACCATTTACCTATCAAAGAAATAAATGACCATCAACCAATTAGGAACAAATAGATGCTATTCATTCAGATGCTATTTATTCAGAGCTTGCTATAGCAAGGGGTTTAACCATCTCTTGTGTATGGCAGAGACTCAAAGCCAGGCAGGAAAGCGTGAACGTTTTAGAAACAAAAAAGGGAAGGCTTTAGGTGTTCTCCGAATGTAGGTCATTGGCATGCAAAAGCTGGAGGGAGGCTCACTACAAGTGGCTAACTAAAACCAATTCCATGTAATTGGTTTAGGGAGCATATTTGGCTGGTTGATCCTGATTCAGAAGTGGGGGCCAAAAATTGAGAAACTGATAGTCATTGACCAAGTCTATGCCAATTGTTGCAGAGCTTGTGAGCTGGCTTCCTGGACTGGTTACTGGGCAAGTTTATTCATTTATTTAACACTATGGTCTCTTGCCAACTTGGCCAGTGAGTCAGAAATTAAAATGAAGGCTAAATCTATTTAATCTGTAGGTCAAAGTTTCCTTCCCCTTATCAGATTAGTTAGTGTTGGCAGGCCTGCCCATATCAATATGCTTTTGGAGGACTGGAAATGATGGCTGATGCTGAAACTTCTTGGTTGGTTAACAAACAGTTCTAGGGTGGGTGCTCAAAGTTTGTGTTACTCTAATGTTGTCCATGACAGCTGGAAAGTTCGTAGTGGCTTCAGCTACTCACTCCTCTGGAGTTAGGGGGACATATTTATGTGGTTGACAGTTATTTCCATGTATAGTTTTTACTATTTCCAGGAACAAACCTTACACTCAAGGGGCAAATTCACCTAGCCTTGCAACATAAAAGGGTGATACACCTTGATTCACTATATGAATATATCCCATGAAATAAGCAGGTAGTTGGGGAGAAACATTGTTTTAAGTGTCTGAAGTCAGAAATGACTCTGGAAATTTCTTCTTCTTACTAGGTAAATAAATTGTAAGTAGAAGATTTGCTTCCCTTGGTTGAACTTTGTCAAAAAGGAAAAATCTCTCTTAGAAGGATATGCAGTGTATACAATAATAAATGGCATTAAAAATTTTATCTGGGCTGGAGGTATAGCTTAGTGGTAGAGCACTTATTTTCATAGCATGCACTAGACTAGACCCTGCACATAACCCAGGACCCCTACCCCCACATTTTTGATGGAAATCACACAAAATAGAAGTTACCAGAAGTCTTCTGTTTGTAGAACACAAACCTATAACCTATAGTTATAACATAATATTAACTTAAACCTAATTTTATAATCACAATTCTATTCTTTTTCTTAATGAGAGTCCCCCAATTTTATAAGCCTCAAGACCTACAAATATTTACTTTTCAATAAGATAACTGATGCTTTTCTGAATTTAAGTTTTAATCTTTACTTAGAATTTTTTTTTTTTTTTTTTTTTTTTTTTTTTTTTTTTTTTTGGTACAGGGGTACTTTACCACTGAACTACATCCCCAGCTCTTTTTTATTTCTTATTTTGGGATGGGGTCTCTCTAAGTTGTTAAGGCTGGTCTTGAACTGACGATCCTCCTGTCTCAGTTGCTGGGATTACAGATTTGTGCCTCCAGACTGAGCAAGAATTCTTTTCTTTTTTCTTTTTTGTATTCAAATACATATATTTGAAATGGTCTAGGTGAACTCTTCCATTTATTTTTGTGCACTTTGCCAAGTTACATTTTTATCTGGGTAGGAAATTTTATTAAGGGCTAGTTTATGGCTTAAGGTACAATGTAGATCATTATTTCCTCAGTAAGCTGTTTACATATGTTAGTGTCTTACTCTGCTTGTGCTGCTATACCAAAATGCCTGAAACTCAGTAATGTATGAAGAACAGAGACTCATTTCTCACAGTTCTGGATGGAGGCTGGCAAGTCCAAGATCAAGGTTTGTTGTCTGGTGAGGAGTATAATCTCCATGTTTCAGATGGCACCCTGCTGCTGCATCTTCTAGAGGGAGGAACCCTGTGTTTTCACAGGATAGAGGCAAGAGAGCCAAACACATGAAGCCTCTTTCATAAAGGCCTTGATTCCATTCATGAGGGAGGCTCTCTCATGGGCTAAATACCTCTTAGAGACCTTATCTTTCAATACTAAGATATTTGGCAATTCAATTTTAACACTTGAATCTTGAAGGCACATATTCAAATTGCAGCAGTTAATAAAGTATAAAAGTAATTCATAAGGAATGACCTGAGTTTGTTGATGCATCATTGACCACTGACTTTAGTACAATAAATTCTGAACTTTGTAGTTACAAAAATGGGATAGGAAAAGAACAATATTAACAAGTTCAATATTTCCATGAAAAGAAAGAGGTCAGAATAACTTGCTCACAATACTAAAGGAAAATCACAGCCCTCAATTCCTCTTTTAAAATTGTTTCATGCTGTGGGTATGATGGCACATACGTGTAATCCCAGTGACCTCAGAGGCTGAGGAAGGAGGATCTCAAGTTGAAGGCCAGCCTCAGCAATTTAGTGAGACCCTAATAAACTTAGTGAGACCCTATTTCAAAATAAAAAAATAAAAAGGGTTGAGTATGTAGTTTAGTGGTAAAGCATCCCTGAGTTCAATCCCCTGTACCCAACCCCCACCACTTGCAAGTTCGTTTCGTGGTTTTATAGTTGAGTATAAACTAGTCTTCCCAACTCACACCTTTTTTTTTTTTTTTTTTTTTTTTTTTTTTTTTTGCGGTGCTGGGGATCGAACCCAGGGCCTTGTGCTTGCAAAGCAAGCACTCTACTGACTGAGCTATTTCCCCAGCCCTCACACCTCTTTTTATACTTTCTCTAAAAATGAGGGGAGCCTTAGGGAGTTAGGGAATGAAAAAAACTGCAATGGTTCAGTACCATTGCTTTGTCAAATTTCCAATATATAGGAAATGATTTAGAATTTCACCTGGAAGATTTTTTAAAACTGTACTTCTACACACAATACTTTGTTGTTATTAGTATTGCCATTATGATGGGGAGAACTTTTCACTGATAAAGACAAATAAAAATAATTGATTAATTTGTTTTAGAAGAGATTTAGCCTCTTTTTAAAAATAATTTTTTAGATGTCGATGGACCTATATTTTATTCATTTATTTATATGTGGTGCCGAGAATCAAATCCAGTGCCTCACACATGCTAGGCTAGTGCTCTACCACTGAGCCACAACCCCAGCCCCGAGATTTAGCCTCTTAATGAATAAAATTCTGACTCTGAAACAAGGTAATAAGGAGTTTAATCCCTCCTTATCAGTGGTTTTACTTTGCATGGTTTCAGTTATCTGGGGTCCACCACATTCTACCACAGAAAATATTAAATGGAAAATTTCAGAAATAAACAATTTTTATGTGATGTTCTGATTAAGTTTGATGAAATTTTGTGTCCTCGTGCTATGTCCTTCCAGGATGTGAATTATCCCTTTGTCCAGTGTATGCACTACATAACCTTCAGTTACTTAGTTATTAGATCAATTGTCATGGTATCATAGTACCTGTGGTCAAGTAACCCTTATTTTACTTATAATAACCCCCAAATGCAAAAGTAGTGATGCTGCTGTCAAAATGCATATGCCAAAGAGAAGTTATAAAGTGCTTCTTTAAAATGAAAAGATGAAAATTTTCTACTTAATATGGAAAGAAAAAAATTTGCTGAGTTTGGTAAGAACAAGTCTTAGTGGAATTGTGGAAAAGAAAATGAATTCATGCTAGTTTTGCTATGATACCTCAAACTGCAAAATTCATAGCCACAATGTGTAAGCACTTGGTTAATATGGAAAAGACATTGTATATGTATGTATGTATAGAAAAAACATAATGGATGTAGGGTTTGGTACTAACTGTGGTTTCAGGCATCCACTTGGGATCTCAGAACATATCCTTTGCAGAGTAAGAGAAAAATACTGCATTGTGTTTATGGGTGCGGGGAAACAGGAAGAAGGCTGGAAATAATTACATGTACTCATTTAGTAATTTGGTTCCTTCCAGTCTCTTTGAAGCTAACTCTATTAAGTCGAAAACTGAATAATGTCACTTATAGCTATATAAATGTACTTTGATCTGTATAGATGTAAGTCAACACCAATAATACAAAAATGACTTAAAATGAAGGAAAGATTTGTTCTAAGAAAAAAAGCAAATTATTAAAAGGAAACTTAAAATAGACCTTCTGCACCTAAGAGGAAATGATCTACCTAGCAACTAAAATAAAATTGATTAAAATATTCACAAACAGACACATTCATAGATAATTCTAAAATGCTTTTTAATGTGAGTAGTTAGACTAAGGACAAGATGTGTTTGTAACTCTGCTTCTTCCATCTTCATTTACTATTGTTAAATATTTCACTAAAGCCATCTCTTAAAAAGATAAAATTGTATAGGTTAAAATCACTATGAATCAAATTGTGATGAAATTAATTAAAGGTATGATTTAGATTTGCTTTGGACACTGTTTGGGTAGTCCAGTAATGAGAAGTTCTAGGATAAAATATATTTATGGTTTTAAAAATAGAGGACATATTTTCAAATTTTTTAATATGCTTTGGTTAAAACATTTGTATTTTAGATTGTTCTGGGGTTTGGGAAGTTAATGTGATTTGTTCAAATTGTTATTTCATGGTTTAGTTGGTTCAAGCCAATTTATGCATGATCCCAGAGCTGCAGTGAAAAGATTACTCCTGCAGAAAGTCAGAAGGGGAGTATTTATCATTAATAATTTATATTGCCACAAGGTTATAAAACTGATGTATTATCTTTGCACAAATGCTGAGTAAAACATAATTGGGGTAATAAAAAATAATCAGTTCAACATTATTAAAACCTGGGAAGACTTAACAGATTCAACATAAACAAAAGGAATTTCAGGGTTTTAGCCAGTTCAGTTGACCCAAGTTTGTGACTAATTTGTTTCTGCAAGCAGGGCAAATTGTTCATTCTGGATATGTCACATTAGGGTAATCACGATGCTGTGTGGACTTCGTAGTACAATCTTCCCTTTCACTTCTGTTTTATTTTTTTCCCCCTCCAATATAGTCTTTGGAAACTTTATACAGGAAAAAGGGAGGGGGGAATGCAGAGAAAATAATTTTCAGAAATTTCCTTTCAAAGTAAGGAGGTGGGAAATTTGAAGGGGAAGAGAGAATACAGGTGAACATATCTATTCTGAAGGAAAGTATAACTAATTATGATAAATTTTAGTTTTGAGGACAGGAAATAAAAGAGGATGTACAACCAGAGTTCTCCTCCGACAATGGAAGACATAGTGAAAAGGCGTTTAATTAACAGACTATAAAGTCTTAATATGAGCCTTTAAAGTGTAGTGTGTGTAATACTTGGTACTTGCAAAATACATCATCTTGCCTTTGAAAGGCATTTTCACAATTATCCCCTTTAACTTTCCCCACCACTCTTTGAGGTGGGTCGGGTGGGTTACCCTTTTGAAACACAGCGGGGGCGATGAAGGTGCTGGGACAGACGCAACCAAGGCTGCAGCTGGACTGCAGGGGTCGTTCAGTCCCGCGCCAGCTCTGCTAACAACCAGCCTCTTGGGGATCCCACCGCAGGGAAGGGGAGAAGCTCCCGAGAGTTACTGCAGGCTCAGACGTCCTTCTAAGCGCAGATTCCTGCCCACCTCCTGCATAGCAGAGTTCCAGACGCTCTCAAGGAAATGCGATGTGGTGCACAAGGGCACTGGCTTTGTGGCGTCAGAGAGATTTGTGTTTGAATCCCCAGATCGACCTTGGGCAAACGCTTTGAGCCTCCATTTCCTCATCTGTAGAGTGGGCATGTTTTGCTTTAGTCCATAAGGTTCACTGACGCCTAAGTGATAGGAAGAATCAAAGTCTTAGCCTACTGCTTGGGTCGTAGAAAGCGTTATTGAACTGGTGGCTATAAATATTAGCAGCTCTGGGCCAGGTAGGACACTACCTGTGTAGGATTGAGGAGTATCCATCTGCAAAATGGGCGCAGACCAGGTCCCAGTTTTTGGGAACAACCTTCACTTTATAAACAGAACTACAACAACCTCCACTTCGCCTGTTCTGAAGGACACTTGTTTCCAAAACGTGGGAGCTGGAGGAGTGGATAAGAACCTAGGGAAACATTACCAGGGCAATTAAAAAGCAAGAGGGGGAAGGATAGGAGAGAGGGGAGGCAAGATTGCTCCGAATAGTTGGGACCTCAGCGCACCTCGGAGAACCGCCTGTGTTTTGCTCGGCCAGGGAAGCCTTCATTGGGACCCCTCGGGTACACTCTGGGGATCCCGCGTGGGGCCCCAAGAAAACAAGCAGAGGAGAAAGGGCGAGAGACTCGGAACTAGGGGCGGGGCCCCCGGGGATGGGCCTACAGGAGATTGGGGCGGGGCTGTGACTTGGGGGCGGGAGAAGGGAGGGGCCTCGCAGAATTTCTCCGCTGCGCGCGCCACGTCTCCCTCAGCGAGCGTGCTGGGAACTGGAGGGGGAGAGAAAAACCGAGCGGGGCAGGAACATCTCGCGAGAGCTAGCGACGGCAGCGGCAGCGTGTCCGTGAGAGTAGCGTGGGGGCGGGGAGGAGAGGCGGCGGCGGCGGCGGCGGTGGCGTCCCAGCTACGCCACACCGGGCCGGGGCGCTGGGAGCCGGGGCGCAGAGCGGGGTCGTGGCGCCGGTGGTGAGAAGAGCGAGGAGGAGGAGGAGGAGGGGGAGCCATGGCGGGGCAGCAGTTCCAGTACGATGACAGTGGGAACACCTTCTTCTACTTCCTTACCTCCTTCGTGGGGCTCATCGTGATCCCAGCCACATACTACCTCTGGCCCCGAGACCAGAATGCCGGTGAGTCTTGCGGGCGAACCTGCGCAGGCCCAACACCCCCCCCACCCCGGGCCCTCAGCACTCGCCGCCCGGCCCGCCCCAGCCCAACACAACCCAGCCCAGCCCGCCGCGTCCCGGGTGACACCGCCCGCGCGGCCGGCGGCCGGGCCTCGCGTCCAGACGCCCGCCGCCGGCGGGGCCTGGGCTCGGTGGCGTTTCTCCGGTACCTCCTCACTGCCCTCCACCCCGTCGTCGTTCTCGGGAGTTTCTCTTTTCACCCTCTCCCCATTGTTCTGGATGCTCCTTGCAGCCTCCTCCTGCCTCTTTGTCTTCTCTGCCTCTGCTTTTATTGGGTATTCTTTATGGAGGGAGCGGGATGGTCTGGGGAGGATGGGAATTGGGAGGTAAGAGAAGAGTTGGCAAAGCAGGAAACCAGAGGTGCAGGCTCGACTCTGAGACCCCCCGCCCTCCCGTCCTCCTATTCTAACATTCCCTTGTCCCTGCTCCAGCTGTTACAGATGTTTGGGGCACCCTCTGAGCTGGGTAGCATGTTTAGGACTCCCAAGTGAGCTCACCAGCCTCCCGCCCCCGTCACTTCCTCCCATTGCCTTTTTCATTTTGTTCACTCACACTGTGGGGGTTGGAAGCAATGCCGTTATTCTTCTTAGCAAAAATAGGCTTTTCTTTATTTCCTTTCCGTTGGAGTTTCCTGTTTATGAAGGAAAAAGTGCAAGTATGAAGGATCAAGTCTCATTTAATTCATCTTGTAGGGAGTTATGAGGTAACTCTGGTCTGTTTGCTTTTAGTTCTAAATCTTTTCACATCAGACAACATATCAGAACATAGAATAGTACGGATTTCAAAGCATTTTATTTTTGGGTAATGTTTGGATTCCATTTGTTGCATTCTGCTAGGACATTTGGCAGGTGATATTCCTAAAGCTGATGGAACTGCAAGGGCCTAATGAATGGTAGTGTTAACAGTAACCAATAGGTTTTGAGTATTAACATCATTTAGGGAAAGCTTTCTTCTACACAAGAGCTATACTAAGTTGCCTAAATATCTTAAGCTGGGTGTGGTGGGGATCTAGGTTGTCAGGTTATGTATAATACTTTGGGAAAATTGTTAACAGTGAAGCATTGAGTCAGCTCAGAACTTGTTATGCTTTAAGACTGATTCAATACCCTGTAAAATTCTTGAGTTACATAATGGAACTACAAATGAATTTAGGATAAAGAGCAACAAAGGTTTGCATCTCTTTGTACATATGACAGTAAGTTTAAATGTCCATTAAATGCAAAAATCTGCCCAAAGTTACCAGTCTTACTAAAGTTCTCATTTAGTAGCTAGTTTATGCAGTTTGGATTTTGGACTGCTGTTTCTTCTTTTCCTAAAATGCATTTAAATTGTGTGGGTTCTTGGACAGTGGTTGTGTGATGAAGTCTTAATACTGTAATGGTTTCTCTTGTCTGAAAACCGAGGCCATTCTAGCATTTTGAGTTAAAAGGGTTCACTTGTTATAGTAGTTTATCTTCATTTATCCTTTTTTGTGTTCCAGTTGGTTGTGTAGAAGACAAAAGGGTATCAGGAGAGTGGGTAGTACGATTAGTTAGAATGTGTTTTGAGAAGCTGCCCTGATTTCATTTAGACATCACTTCAAAATAACTGGATTTTTCAAATTTGGAAGTAATTTTTCTGGCAGGTTTTGCATTACAAATTAGTATTAATTACAAAATTGCCTAATAATGTACCATAGGCAAGTTGTACTTCAGCCCCTTTAGCTTAATAAGTGGTCTTTGGGGAAGTGATGATAGTAGTTTGGGTGGAGGGAATTAATATTGATGAAGTCATGGACATCAAATGTTACTTTATATAATTCTTTTAAAGATGTGGAGTGATAGGTACTATTATTTCTACTTTACAGATAAAGAAACTGGAAGGTGGAGGGGGTAAATAACTTTCCTTTCTGGTGGAGCCTAGATAAAAATGTTGGTCTGCTTTAGCTTCAAAGTGCCCTGTGTTTTTCTACTGCTAGATAGAAAGTCAGGTGAGCTATGGGTGTACATTTGTTCCTTTTTTACATCTGACTGTTTCAGACTTGTCTTAGATACATCAACTTGCACATGCTGATGTATTTGTTTGATCTTGTCTAAAATGTCATTATGGAAATTAAGGTGAACACTTAAATGCTATTCTAATCATTGTGGAAATTGTCGGACACCATGAGTTCACCATAACTTGAGTTGTTTCTTTAGAATTAGTGGTATTAAAAGGATATTTTCATCATAGTGTGTTTTTTCCCACAGTCCATTTACAATATCTTGAACTTCAAAGAGAAATCTTGCATTATGGGCTCATCCCGAACTCTGTAAAAATTAAAGCCTGTCAGATGGTTGCAGCAAAGTTGATGACTTGCACTGCCAGGGGGCTTCTTAATAATTTTTATTTATCTCACTTAGAAAATCATCATGTTTTTCTTTTGGAATATTAATTTATTTGGTTATTGGTGCTATATTGATCCTCTAGGGCATGTTAGGGTGTAAACACTGTACTGTCTTTCTACAATCTGAAAAATATGTGAAGCACAATTCTTAAGGATTCTGAATATAAGATGTGAACCTGTAGTAGTGTTTTTGAATAACACAACTGCATATTTTAATACTTGCCTTTTGAAGCTTAGTTTTCTTGCAAAACTGTTAAGTAGCCAAACTAAAATATGTAGGCTTAAGTTTGAATTTCAGAGTTCTTTTGATGATCTTGACTTGTCAGGCATATCTTTTGCATGAAAAGATTTGTTTTGCTAACAGTTATACAACCTTAAGTTTGTATTTAAGCAGTCTTTGTCTTTTTAAAAAAATGACACACTTGGGGATTTAAGGTTTAAAGTTAACAGTTGTTTCAGTGTGACTTGGAATTATTGGGCTTGAACATTTGGAAAGCATTATACTATTTCACAGATTGTAAAAACCTGGGGTTTGAAAAATAGAAATAGCTTGGTCATTGGCATATTTGACATGTTAATTGAACTTATCCTGTTATCCAAAACATTATTTTGTTTTTTGTGGTACTGGGGTTTGAACTCAGGGCTTCTTACACACTGTGCAAGAACTTTACCACCAAGCTACATTCCGGCCCCCAAAACATTATTAATGGAATTCTTTTTCCTTGATTTTTGTCTAATATATTGGGCTAAGCGTACTTACAACTTATGCCCTTTTTAGTAGTGAAGTGTCCTGTTTGTCTCTCTTGGTGTTTGCAGATTGGCTGAATAAAATGAATATTCTTTTCAGACAATTATGGACCAAAACTAGTTTCTGAAGAATACATGGAGGGTTTAGATTTCCTTACAACATTGGTTCTCCACTATGGGTACACATTAGAATCACTCCAGGAATTTTTTTCTTTCCCCTCCAGTGCTGGGGATTAAACCCAGGGCCTTGTGCTTGCAAGGCAAGCACTCTACCAACTGATCTATATCCCCAGCCCTACCACTCCAGGAACTTTTAACAACAGTATGCATCTTCATATATTCTGATTTAATTGGTCTGTAGTGGGTGCTGTGTTTTAGTATATTAAAAGGTCTCTATATTATTCTAAATTGTAGTATGTTTGAGAAGTGCTGCTTAGAGGAGAGGTTTCCTTAGAAGAGCCTTTGGGTGGTGGTATATTTGTTTTTGTATGTGCTCTTTACAAAACAAACAAATTAAATCAGTGTCTTAACCTTTTTGGAAAGCTTAGAAGCACTTATTGCAAAACTGTGTTGTAAAGTTCTGGTAGTTAAAAGCCAAATATTTGTGGTAAAACAATTTTAATAACATGGATTTACAGTCACTTTTTTGTATTTATTAATTGCTTCCAAAGTATTTACTGCGGTACTGTGACTGGCGTCATATATTTTGGATATTAAGATATTGAAATAATTGCAGTTACCTTAGCCACTGTCTACCTTTGGTGTTGCCCACAATACTGTACCTTCACATTAATATATTTGACTAGAGAAATTAACCTACTGCTTATAATTATTTGTAGAATTTCAAGTAATTGAAGCATGCTTTTATTCTTTCCATAGGTTAAGGATTTTAGATCTTTTGAATTAAGATAAAATAAATCAGTATCTTTTCCAGATTTTTTTTTTTTTTTTTGAGTCCTTAACCTTGTTTTTTGAAACTTATTCTTCTTGACCTTACCTTTTCAAACCGGTTTTGAAATCTGGCTCTGCAGCTTACCAACTGTGATTTTAGGCAAGTTATTTACCTCTATTGTTTCAGTATAGTCATTTGTTTAAATAGATAGCAATCTTTCATAGAATTAAAGTGAGAATTAACCAATGAGATATATGTGTTTAGAATAGTGTCTGATACATAGTGATGCTGTTATTCCCTACTGTTTTAATTTGGTATTTGGGTACTCAGATTAGGTTTTTCTTTTCTTTTTGAACCCAGGGCTGCTTAACCACTGAGTCACATCCCCAGCCCCTTTTAAAATTTTTTTTGAAACAGGATCTTGCTAAATTGCAGAGTCTGGCTTTGAGCTTTTGATTCTCCTGCCTCAGCCTCCTCAGTTGTTGGGATTACAGAAGTGTGCCACCATGCCAGGCTAGTTTTCATTATTTGAAAGGATTAATGAAACTTTAAAAAACTTATATTCTTTATTCTTTCCTTTCTTTCAAATAGTGTTAAGTGAATCTCCTCCCTTACTTAGGCATGTGAATAGGAGTCCATCATGGTGCTTGTTCTTGGTAGTATAATAAGAAAACTGGAATTTGAAAGGCTCTTAAGTTCCAACCTAGTCCTCACTTAGTTATCTCTAACTCTGAGCCTCATTTTCTAGGGGTCATCATAATAACCTACGTTACCCATCCAGAAGTAGTTATAAGAAGCAATGAAAAAAATGTGTATAAACTCAGTTGCTAAATATGCTGTAGAAATATCATTTAGCAGATATTTTTAGAGCTTTAACTTTGTGCTAGATCCTGCTTATAGGTGGTGGAGGGATCAGATTTTTAACATGTGTAACTTTTTTCTTGAGCTGCATATACCCAGTGCAGAAAAGAACAAAGGAACAGAAGTTGCCTGTAATTCCATCATCCAAATTACTCTAAGAAAATTACACATTTTGGTTTACTGGGTTTTACTACATTATTTGTACAGATTTTATACCAAATATTTTTGCAAAAATGTGGACTGTGACCATTATGTGAAACTTTTTTTTTTAAGTTTGCCAGTATTAAAAATCATTTATTACTAAACTGGTGTAAGAGCAGGATGCATGGGATACTCATGAATATAACTTAAAACTGAATAGTTTAAATTGACACATACCATTTCTTTGTGATAATTTAGCTTTTTTCCTGTCTGAAAAAATGAACACATTAGTTGTTTTTGATTTTTGCATTATAATTGAAATATTACACTTAATTTACTATAGTGTTACAAAGTATGCACCTTCAAATTTTAATCTGTGCCTATCATTGTTTACATCATCTGACATGCTGACCTCAGTGCCCCCTAATAAGGTGTTTATCTATAATGCTGTAATACTTTAAACAAACCACAAAAGTTAGCTTTCAGAAATATATTGACTGCATGTGTGCTGAGAGCACTAGTCTCTTGGCTCACAGTGCATGAGAAGGCAAATGTGCATCCAAATACCTCTGGTGAATACTTTGCTGCTGTTTACTTTTTTTTTTTTTTTTTTTTGGTTGAGGACTGTGGGTGTAATTCAGTGGAAGAGTGTGTGTCTAGCATGCACGGGGCCTTGGGCTCCATCTCCAGGTCTGAAAAAAAGCTTTCTATCTTTATTTATATAATTATTGGTTTTACTTATAGTATTTATTAAGCCATGTGAAGAATAGAATTATACCACGGCCCAATTTTGTGATGAAAGGTTATAAACCAGTTTTTGAACTGAAAAAAAAAAAAAAATGGTGCAACGATTATGAATTGGTAATGATTATATGGTGAAATATGGTTTGCACCCCCCCACTTTTTTTGTACTGGGTATTGAACCCAGGATCTTACTCTTTTTTTGTGGTGCTGGGGATTGAACCCAGGGTCTTTCTCACGCATGCGAGGCAAGCACTCTACCAACTGAGCTATATTCCCAGCCCTAGGATTTTATTCTTGCTAGGAAAGTGCTCTATCACTGAGTGACATCCCCTGCCCCTGCATCCCCTTTTTCCACCCGTAGGAATGATCTTAATGTATTTATGGATATTAATTTTCCTCTGAGCACTGCTTTTTCTGTCCCATAAGTTTTAATATGTTGTGTTTCATTTTTATTCATCACTAAGTTGCCCAGGCTGGTGGGGAATTTGTGGTGCTCTGGTCAGGCTCCTGAGTAGCTGGGATTATAGGCATGTTGTACACCTGGTTGTATCAGATCTTTTTGTAATATATAATATCCTTTGTCTCTTGTAATCTCTTTTGATTCTGTTTTGTCTGGTGTTAGTATAGCTACCCCTGCTTTCTTTTGCTTACTTATTTGCATTGCTTTTCCTATCCTTTCACTTTCAATCTGTGTCTTTGAATCTAAAATGAGTTTCTTGTAGATAGTATAGAGTTGGATCATTTTTTTTTTTTTCCAGTCCATTCTGTTAATCTCTCTTGATTGGAGTGCTTAATCCATTTACATTAAAGTACTGAAAAGGGAGGACTTAGCACTTTGGTCATTTTTCCATTTGTTTTTGTGTGCCTTATAGCTTTTTTGTCTTTATTTCCTTCATTACTATTATTTCATGTTCTTTTATTCATAGTGAAGTGTTTACCTTCCTTCTCATTTTCCTTTTTTATACATTCTATTTGTGTATTAGTCTCCTCCATCTGTAGGAAACAGTGTTACAAGCCATTTACAATAACATTAGCTTTTATAATTACTCATATCATTACTTTTATTGAGATCTTTGTTTACTCATTTGACTTTGAGTTTCTGTCAAGTGTTCTTTCCTTTGACCTTGCAGGACTACTTTTAAGTATTTCCTGCAAGCAAGGTCTGGTGGTAATGAACTGCTTCAGCTTTTAACTAAGGATGTCTTAATTTCTCACTCACTTTTTAAAACATTTTTTTTTCATTAACTTTTTTTTTGACAGTGATAAATATTTTTTAAATTCCTTCCATACTTGTAAATAGGGTAATAATGTCTGTCTCAGTCTACCATCCTTCCCATCCCCCCTACCTCACCCCTCCCCTTGCTCCCCTCCATACAACCCGAGTTCCTTCATATTTCCGTACCCACCCACCACTGTGGATCAGCATCTGCTTTTCAGAGAAAACATTTGGCTCTTGTTTTTTTGGGATTGGCTTATCTCACTTAGGATGATATTCTCCAACTCCATCCATTTACCTGCAAATGCCACAAATTCATTCTTCTTTAAGGCTGAGTAATATTCCATTCTGTATAAGTACCACATTTTCTTTATCCATTCCTCTGTTCTCATTCACTTTTAAAAGATAATTTTGTTAAATATATGATTCTTTTTAAAAAAATTAATCTATTTATTCTTTTTTTTTTTTTTTAACTTTTTAGTTGTCAACGGGACTTGTATTTTATTTATTTATATGTGGTGCTGAGAATTGAACCCAGTGCCTCCCACATGCCAGGCAAGCGCTCTACTACTGAGCCACAACTCCAGTCCCTCAAATATGATGCTTTATTGTCAGTTTTTTTTTTCTTTTAGCACTTTGAATATATTGGTTCACTGTCTTTTGATTTCCAGAGTTTGTGATGAGAAATTTGATAATCTTATTGAAGATCCCCTATGAGATAAATTGCTTCTATCTTGTTGCTTTTAAGAGTCTCTGTTTTTGAAAGGTTAATTATAATTGTCTCATTGTGGGTTTCTCTGACATCATTCTTGGTGTTCATTGAACTTCTTGGATGTTTGTTTTCATGTCTTTCATCAAATTTGGGCAGTTTTCAGCCATTATTTCATCAACTATTCTTGTATATGGTCTGCTTGATGATGTCCCACAGTCCCTGTATAATTTTCTTCAATCTTTTTTCTTTCTGTTCCTCAGACTTGACAGTTTCCATTGTCCTACCTTAAAGTTAATGACTTTTTCTTCTGTCTGCTCAAATCTGCTTTGAATTTATCTAGTGAAATTTGCATCTTAGTTGTTGTGATTGTCGTTCCAGAATTTCCTGTTGGTTTCCTTTTTTATTGATATTTCTGTTTTGCTCATACGTTGTTTACTTGACTTTGCCCATTTCTTCCTTTAGTTCTTTGCACATCTTTAAGACACTATTTTAAAGTCTTTGCTACATCTGCCATTAGATCTTTTGATTTGTTTCTTTTTATTTATTTGTTCTTTTCAGTGGCCCATAGATTCTTCATATGTGATTTTTTTTGTTGAAAACTGGACCTTTGAAGCTAATAATGTGGTAACTCTGGAATTCAAATTCTCTTCCCTTGTTTTGCACCTCTCCCTTTGTGGTGTGTGTGTGTGTGTGTGTGTGTGTGTGTGTGTGTGTATGCGCACGTTATTCTTATTTTAATTGTTTTAGGCTATCTTTGTGCAAAGAATCAATTTGAAATGTAAACTTAAGGTCTAAAATATTTTCAGAGTATGAACATTTCCCTGGGCATGTGCAATCACTTTCAGATTTTTTTTCCATATGTGTGATTACTTTTAATGTTTGAGTCTTTAATGTCTGGCTCCCAAAAGGGAACAAAGAGATAAATGAAGGAGGTGGAGGAAAGAGTGCTGACCCTTTAAATTTCTGAAAGTCACTTCTCTAGAGGGGTGGAGGGGTGGGGGATAACAGTTGGGGGAACAACAGTAGCTGCCCACCTCTTTGAATCTTTTGTGATCAGAAGCAGCAAGATCAGAGCTAATATTTGGAGGGTAAAGTCCTTTTACCCACTCTGTTGTGAGCTGAGTGCAAGCTGCTCCAGGAACACCTACCTGCCCAGCTGCCTGCCAGGGGGCTGGAGTGGGGTTAGGTAGCTGCTACTATGCTGAGGGCTAGAATGGACAGAAACAGTCACAGTTTAGGTCTAAGACTTCCCCCAGAAGTTGTAAGCCTTTATTAGAATCTGGAGTTTGAAAACAGTTGCATAAAACCGACTGTCAGTGCAGTTGTCTAGGTGGGAGACAGATCCTTGGTGTTCTGTTTTACCATCTTCCCAGAATCCCCTTGGGGGATAACTTTAGACATAGTCCCTCTTGTGGGGAAAGGTCCCATCTCCTGCCCCAGTCTGAGACTGATAACTATGGTCTTTGTAATCTCTTCTCAACTCAGCTGTGATTTATTGAATGTTTACTAGTTTTAAGATGTGGCATCTTGCACTTTCATCAGTACTTTGAGGTAAATTCATGTATTATCTCTATGAGAAAACTGCACTAGAATAGTTAACCAACTTGTTTAAAGCTGTTAGAAGATTGGATGTTGGACTCAAATCTATTTTATGCCAAAGCTTCTCTTGTGCGCTGCTACTCTATACTGCATCTTGTAATTAAATAGATATTAAATGTTATGATAAATATTAAAATGGTAAGTGGAAAGTTCTGTGGGAGCACAGAGGAAGGAGTGAATAATTCTGTTTTGGGATTTGGGTGTTTTCATTCAGAGGATGTGATTGAGTGGTCTAGAAAGGTAAGTGGGAGGAGGGCATTACACAAGTATGGGAAGGTATGTGCCAAAAAGTGGAGTCTTCTGTAAATGGTAAAGCTTTAAAATGTGATTGGCAATTTGGACCAAGTGAGCCATTTTAAGAAGTTTATACTTTACCCTGTAAATCATTTGGTAAACAGTGGAGGTTTTAAAGTAGGTAATGACATGGTCAGTTTCACTTTTGCGGAGCATTGTGTGGAGGGAGAATGGCTTGGTGAGTGGGATGGGAGGTAGTGTAGCTGGGTGAGGAGAAACATGGAGGGTTAGTCCATTTTATAACTCATTCCATTGAGATGTTAGGATGTAGAGGAATGGTTAGATAAGAGAAATCTGTGATAGCTGGGCTATTTATTTATTTATTCACTTCCATCTTATCCCTTTGTTTGGTGATTGACCCAACTGTCAGTTTGGGATTAAGTACAGTGAAAGAATGAGGATGACTTTTTTTTCAATAGTAGATTTTATTATATCAGTCTCGTTGAATGGCTGTTGTTTACATTGGAAGAAACTGGCTGATAACAGGTTTGTGTTCAAAGGCGTTCATTTTATGAATATTCATATTTAATGGTCTGAGACTTCAGATTTCACCTGTTGGGGTGTGTGTGTGTGTGTGTGTGTGTGTGTGTGTGTGTGTGTGTTGTTATTTGCTGTGCTGGCTATCAAACCTAAGGCCTCATGCATGCGAGGCAGGCATTCTATTGCTAATCTGTGCTCCCCAGCTCAAAACCTTAGATCTTGAATGGATATTAGAAATCTAAGACATGTTTAAGAAAAAAACAATACACCTGTGTTTTATCCTGAGGGGTATCAGTTATGTAATTATATATTTACTTGAGTCTTACATAGAGAAAACTACCTGGGAACTTGGCGGCAGAGGAAATTAAGAATGTAATGTTTTGGCTTTATAGCTGTGGTGACAAACATTGGATTGGTTAAATGGATTCTGTAAAATTGCTTTTAAAGATCCTGTTGCATACTTGCTTGGTCTTAGAAGTATCTGAAAAACGATAATTTATTTTCCTTTTTTCAGAGGTTTGTTCTCTTAATCATACTTTTCATTCAGACAAAAAAGAAGACCATATATCCATATTGGTTTTCCTTTTAAAACATTTTCTATTATTAACATAGTGCTGATGAGAAATGTTGTTATACCATGTTGCCATTACATTGTTTCTTTGAAATGCCTTGTTCATTCTCTCAAAAAAAAAAAAAAAAAAAAGTTCCTTATTTTTTTGAATTCTGTTTGTGTCAGTGGGGATGAAGGAGTTTTCTTATCTAGACAACTCAACTTTAGATTTTTGCTTATGTAATTAAATCTGGTAGTTATTGAGTATTCAGTTTGTTCTAGGTACAACAGATGATACAAAGATATATGTGATATAAACAGTTTTGTTTTGAGTTTGTAATCTTTTGGGGTGAGAAAGGATTCGGATTAGAATAATGCTTGAATTATATCTGGAACACCACAAAGAGAATGTAAGAGAAGTGAGAACAAGTGCTCTGGAGGTTAGCTGGATGAAGTATTTGCATCTAATTGGGGGTCTATAGTTGATGAAGGTTTGAAAGAGTAGGTCGATTTTGACTAGACTTTTAAGGATAGGAACATTTTAATGAGTGAAAGAGGGGATCAGTATAAGGAAGAAATACATAAAAGTATAGAGGCTGGACAGGTGAGCTGATCAGTGAGAGGCAGGTTCAGAGTGAAAAAAAATGTGAGAAGAAAGGTAGACTGAAATCACAGAGACCCTAGAATGCCCAGCTGAAGAGTGTCTGTGTATAGTTTTGCTGACATTGTATCATATTTGAGCATTTTAGAACATATTTTTGTAGCTATACTAGGTGCAAGTTAATTTAATAACTTCTTACAGATTAAGAAGCAGACAGAATAATAAATGTGGGCCTGAACGATGGTGGTGGCAGTAGGAATGTAAAGGAATCTTTTTCTTTTTTATGTTAGAATACATAAAACATAAAATTTGTGATTTAAACTATTCTTAAGTGTACAGTTCAGTGGCATTACTTAATATTCAGAGTTGTGAAACCATTACCTTTGTTCCCAAAACTTTTTAATCACCCCAGTATCTCCTTCCTCAGCCCTTAGTAGCTGCTACTTTGTTTCCATGCATTTGCTTATTTTAGATATTTCATATAAGTAGAATCATACAGTATTTATCCTGCTTGTGTCTGGCCTGTTTCATTTAACAACGTTTCCAAAGTTCATCCATGTTGTTGTGTGTATCAGAAAACCTAATTTTTTTTTTTTTTATGTCTGAGTAATAATCTGTTGTAGGATATCTCAGTTTTATTTATTTATCTATAATAAGTCTGAATTCTTTCCACCCTTAGTTTATTGTGAATAATGCTGCGACAACAGTGCTATTTGTCTGGTTTACTCCTTTTTGTCAGTTCTTATGAGTATGTTCTTAGAGGTAGAACTGCAGGATAATATGGTAATTCTATATTTAACTTTTTGAGGAATGCGCCAACTCATTTTTCATTCCTACCAACAGTGTACAGGCTTCCAATTTCTACAATCCTCTCCTAACACCTATTTTCCTTGAAAAACAAACAGAAACCAACAAAACAAATAATTATAGCTATCCTAATAGGTTTGTAGCGGTATCATCCTTTTTAAGCACCAAGAAAGGGCCGTTCTTCCGAAATACAACTAAAAATATTATTTCTCTGGACTTACATAACAATTTATTGCAGTACAAGTGTTGCTTTATGTACATTATGTTTACATGTATTTTTCTTTAAAAAATGAAAGCTCTTTGAGAGCAGGAATTATGTTTTATTCATATTTATATCCCAGCCTTACTACAGTGCCTGATAGAACACAAATGCCCAGTTAAACGATTACCAACAGATCCCCTGCACCCAGTCAGATACAACCACCCAGGGGAAACAGGCAAGACCGTGCATTGTGGCTCAGATCTTAGTTCTCTTTCCTGATTTAGGGTGGTTGCATTCTAAGGGCATTGAATAGGGAAAGAAAAAGAGAACTCTGGGTGGAGTACTCTCAGGAGCACTGTAATTTCCAGAGGAAGCTTTCTTTCATATTGCCCCATCACCATGTCGGCCCACAGAAGGAGATAACACACGCAGGTGAACATTTGTCCTTTTGATAGCGGTCACTACTGTGATTTGGCAGTTGCCTGAGTGGCTGAAGGGAAGGAAGAGGAATTTCCTTTAGGGTATCTCATCATTCCACAAAGTCCTTACTCCCGTTTCCTTCCCCTTCTGGGGGCTGTTCCTCTAGCTGCTGGGAACTCACACCTCAGTCTCCGTGGATACTCTGAGTACACTCTGAGCATCTTTTTCAAGGATACTCTGTTTAATTCCTTTGCCCATTTTCCATTTGAATTGTTTTATCTTTTTCTTGGTCAGTTGTAGGAATTCTTGATGTATTCTGGATATGAATCCCATATTAGGTAAATGATGTGCAAGTGTTTTTTTCCCATTCTATAGATTATCTTTTTACTTTTTTTTTAAAGTACTAAAAGTTGAACCCAGGAATACTTTACCACTGATGTACATCCCCAGCCCTTTTTAATTTTATTTTGAAACAGGAGCTTGTTAAATTGCCCAGACTTGCCATGAACTTGGAATCCTCCTGCCTTCGCCTCCTGAGTTGTTGGGATTATAGGAACATGCCATGGTACCCAGCATTACTTTCTTGATAATGTCCTTTGATAGCCAAAAGCCAAACATTTTTAATTTTGATGAAGTTCATTTTATTTTATTTTACTGCTTTTAAGCATTTGGGATCATGTCTAAGAATCTGTTACCAACTTCAAGGTCATGAAATTTACCTATATGTTTTTTTTTTCTAAGAGATTTATGATTTTTAATAATTTAAACCTTTGATCCTTTTGGAGCTAATTTTTCTGTACAGAGTGGGGTAGGGGTCCAACTTTGTTCTTTTCCATGTGAAAGTCTACTTGCACAGTCTATTGAAGAAACTGTTCTTTTCCCATTGAATGACTTGGTGTCCTTGTCAAAAGTCAGCTGGAAGCTGGGTGCAATGGCACATGCATGTATTTTCAGTAACTTGGTAAACTGAGGGCAGATGATCACAAGTTAGAGACCAGCCTCAGCAACTAAACCCCTGTATCAAAATAAGAAATAAAAAAGGCTGGGCTCATTGGTAAAGCACCTCTGAGTTAAATCCCCAGTACCAAAAAACGACAACAGCAACAACAAAAAAAATGTCAGTTGCCCCAAGACTAGGGTGGAATCTATTTTTATGGGGTAACATACTGAACATATTTTAGCAGTGAAGGCCTCTTAAGGCTGAGTTCTTTACTTTTCTTTCTATTCTTAATCCTTTGGTGAACTTACCTAGTCTAATCACTTTAACGATCATCTCATGAGGACTACAAATTTTCATTTCCAGTCTATACCTCTTTCCTTGAATTCAAGACTTATGTATATATAAATATATATGCAATATATATTGTATATATTTCCATTTGGATATCTGATAGACATCTCAGTTTTTTTCAGGTTTTTTTTTTTAGTTGTATATGGACACAATGCCTTTACTTTATTTTTATCTGGTGCTGGGGATCAAACTCAGCACCTCACATGTACTAGGCAAGAACTCTACCACTGAGCTAAAAATCCAGCCCCAGACATCTCAATTTTGATATACACAAAACTGACAATTTCTGCCTCTCACTACCCTCCAGTCTTCTTGATTCATAGTCTTCCTGTCAATTAATAAGAACTGGTTTTAGGTGTTTAGGCAAAAGCCTTGGAGTTACTTTTGACTCATCTCTTTGTCTCATACTTCACTTTCAAACTGTTAGCATGTTGTGTTGACTTTATCTTCAAAATGCTATATCTAGTCTATTTCTCATGTCTTTACTACCATCTAACATCCTGATTTATGGTCTAAATTGTTCGCCTCTGAATTTTCTCCTTGTACATATTCTTGCTCATTGCTATCTATTCTTAAACTTAAGCATTCCTTTTAGAACAGAAACCAGTTTTTCTCAATTCAAGGCCCTCCATCTCAATTCACATAGAAAATCAAGTCTTTAGAGTATCCTGTAGAGTCCTTCATGATCTCTTTGATCTCCTTGCCTTTTCTAACTCTTGCCATGCCAGCCTCTTTGCTGCTCTTAGAGCATAGTGAGGTACTCTCCTTCCTTTCAGACCCTCAGTGTTGCTGCTCCCTTTGCCTACAGTGGTTTTCTTTTAGGTAGCCATTTTACCTTCTCCCTCATCTCTATGGTCTTTGCTCAAATGCCATCTTCTCAGTAATACCTTCTTTGAGTATCTCATTCAGTGTTTTTCTCCTTACTCCTACTCTTCCTTTTCTCTGCATTATTTTGCTCCAAATATTCTAATATTCAATATGATTCACTTATTTTGTCATTGCTATTTCCTCCATTAGATTGTATGGCTTGTGGGAACAGGAATTTTTATTTTGTTTTTCTGCTCTGTCCTCAGTTTCCAGAAAGCTTCTGGTACATAGTAGATACTTGCCAAATATTTGTTGAATAAAAGAGTTTTATCATTCTCCATAAATATTTACATGGTTCCTACTATATTTCTGGCAACTGAAGAGAACAACTGATCATTCATGGGTAAGATACAATCTCTGCCCTCAAGAGTTTGGTGTAGAGAAGTCAGCTGGCTTTAATACTGGCTGCTGAAGAATAGTAGTGCCATATATGCTCGTTGGCCCTGTGTATCTATCTGCATCTATGGATTCAGTCAACCATAGTTTGAAGATATTTTTAAAAATTGCATAGAATTTTCTCGTCATTATTCCCTAAACAGTACAGTACAACAATTATTTACATAACATTTGCATTGTATTAGGTATGCTAAGTAATCAAGAGATGATTTAAAGTACACATGAGGATGTGCATAGGTAAACATGACTTTATATAACATTAGGTATTCACTTATTAGGTAATCATATAACCTATGCACATTTGCCATTTTAACCTATGCACTTTGCCATTTTATATAAGGCACTTGAGCATTCTCAAGAGTTTGATTTTGGCAGGGGATGTCCTGGAAACGGTCTCCTGCCAATACTAAGGGATGACTATATAGTTGATATATAGTGCTGTCTTTTTAAGAAAGGAGCTATAAAAATGTATAAAAATTCTTAAATCTAGTAATTCCTCTTATGGGACTGGGTTCTGGTACCTACCATTTGATGTTTAGTCCATTGTTCTAGGCAGTGGAATATAGGGGTGAACAATATAAATAGGATCAGTGTTCTCATGATGCTTACATTTTGGGGGGTTGGGGAAGATGGTGATTGACTTATTACAGATGAACAATCAAAAACATCACATAGTGATAAATGCTATGTAAAGAAGTAGAGAATTCATAGAAAGTCTTCCTGAAAGGATGACTTCAAATTGAGAGCTGAGTGATAAAAAGGAGTTGGCCTATGAAAGTTCTGAATTGAGTAAGGAAAAGCCTGCTTTAGGCTGGGGGAGTAGTTGTCTATAGAATCCTTTAAGGCAGGAAAGAGTTTGGCATGTTCTAGAAACAGAAAAGATTAAAGTGGCAGGTGGGGAATATAGTCTGAGATAAAGTCAGAGAATTGGGTCCCAGTTCATGTCTGTAAGCCAGGATAAGAAGCTTGGATTTCATTTTAGGAACAATGGAAAACAATTGGAGGGTTTCAATCAGGGAAGTGACATGATCTGATTTACTATTCTCTCATGTCTTAACGAGATTAAAATAAAATATGTTTTGGCCAGCTTCAATATATATCCCTTCAGTGATGAAGTTATATCTTTTTTAAAAAAATATTTTTTTAGTTGTATATGGACATAATACCTTTATTTTATTTATTGTTTTGCAATGCATAGGATTGAACCTAATGCCTCACATGTGTGAGGCAAGCACTCTATCACTGAGCTACAATCCCAACCCCATATCTTCTTAAAATGTTTAATTTATAAATTTAGTTATATATTTTAAAATCATATGCTATAAAGTATATTACTTGAAAAATACAGTTTAATTCCCTTACATTTCTGGAAGAAATGATTTTAAAATTCCTCATGTTTTGAACTTTTGTGTCATTGTCATCAGTAGTTTTTTTGTTTTTTCCCTCTGAGATGCTACTTGGTATACTGCCCAGGCTGGTCTTGAACTCCTGGGCTCAGTGATTCTGGTTCAGCCTCCTGATTAGGTGGGACTACAGACACATGCTACCACACTTGGCTCATTAAAGCTATTTTTGAGTCATCTAACAGTAAGTCAGATAATCTTTTATTTTCATTTGTTTGGGATTATAGCACTTTTGAGTTTGACTGTGATATTCTCACTGGAGATTTTCTTCCAAGGCAAACATATGACTTTATATAACATTAGGTATTCACTTATTAGGTAATCACTTACTGTGTTTTTAAAGTGGTTTTTACAAAAGTTGCTTATAATGACAGTTAACACTGATAAATTTGAGTTCTACTTCTAGAATAATTAATGGGTTATTAATTGATTATTCTACCTTCAGATGACACTAAGAATTTTGAATAAGCAAGGCATTAATTGAGATTGTTTTGTCTTCCTCAAGTTTGTTGTAGCTTGATTTCTTTTAAGTTTTTTTTGGTATCAGGGATTGAACTGAGGGGCACTTAACCACTGAGCCACATTCCCAGCCCTTTTTTATATTTTATTTAGAGACAGGATCTTGCTGAGTTGCTTAGGTCCTTGCCAAGTTGCAGAGGCTGGCTTTGAACTTGCAATCATCCTGCCTCAGCTTCCCCAGTGAGCTGCTGGGATTATAGGTATGCCTGGCTGGCTTCTTTAATCTGTTAAAATAAATAATGAGCCCTTCCTGCTGTCCCTCTTTTCTGAAAGTACTCAAATAGTGATTCCCTTTTTTTCTGAAGGGTGTTTTCAGAGGAGTGGGGAAAGATTATGTTTTTCTTTTTACCTCTGCTTATTCTCCCAGCCTTTCTTGTCTGTCTTCTCCCTATGTCCCTGACTTGTAGGACATATTATTGAAGTTGCTCTTGATGACCCCTCTATGAGAGAGAGGGGGAGATAGATAGAAATTAAATTGGAGGCAATTTTCTGGAGGTTTATTTTTTAATTGTTTCCACTGAGGAGGTGCCTTAAGCATCTAGGACCTTGATACATAGGATGGCCCTCAACATCGAAGAATTACTTATCGATAATACTGGGGTTGAAAAGTCCTGCTTTCTAGTATTTGTTTTAGAACAATAAAAGGAAAAACAAATTATGTATAAGCATATGATGTAGTTTCATACCACTGCCCCGTCAGGTACCAGTTTTAGGAACGTAGAACAACTCCTTTAGACTCATATTGGTTCGTACTTCCGTAGTCCACGTTGAGGATTATGAACTTCAGTGATGGTGGGATGGTTTGCTCTTTTTTTTTTTTTAAAGTTCAAGAACTCGGTTGCCTTTTGAGTTCCCTTTTCTATTGTCAGAGTTGACAGGGCATAGGTGATAGATATTCACATTTCTGTAATCTTTGCAATTTGGATAAACTGAGATAGTGTGTACTGAATGGTGGTGAAGGTAAGTAGTATTTAGTCTGGTTTCTGTCTTTCTCAAATCCAGATGGTTCTGACCTGGCCTTGACACATCATGGCTTAACATTTCGGATTCAAGTAAAGGGATAATAGAAGCTTTATTTCTCTTATTCTGTTTTATGGGTTGGGATGATGACTGTTAGATTTTTGGTGGTCTAGAGCAGTGATTCTCAATTTTTCTTTTCATGTTATCATTCTCAGGCCTTCCTATTTTTGAACATTCTAAAAAACAAATCACGATTGTAGTAAAACTTGTTTTCTTACTAAATTAATAAAAAGCTAAAATTTTCCACTGAGTGAGTCAGTATTACCACAGTGAAGTTGATATAGGCTTGACTAGATGCACAGGGTACCTAGAAAACTGATGTTTTTTAGTCTTTTTGAAATGGTAACTCTCTTGATTTTTTTTTTTTTTTTGGTGCTGGGGATTAAACCCAGAACCTTGCACATGCTAGGCAAGCATTCTATCACTGAGCTATATCCCCAACCCATCTCTTGTGTACATCTTAGGGATTTAGGAATAGTTTTAGAAATTAGTGTATTTCGGAAGAAGTGGCACATCATTTTCTTTCAAATAGTTTGTAGTGAAATAAATTGTGTCATCTATCATTGGCTTTATTAAGTTTAGTAACCTATATATAAGATTTGTTCTAAAAATTCTCAAGAGTTTATAATCATCAATATTAAAATATATATTGATATACTTGTTTTAACTGAATAAAGAAGTAAACATTTTTGTTTTGATAGTTTGATTTTGGTGATTGATTTAATGATGTGGACTGACTTTGCCAGTTAGGTTATACAACTAATTTTCAACTTCAGGTTTTAACAAAATAAACTTAAAGTACATTAAAGCTGTTTAGCCAAACATTATGCCATATTGACAAAAGTGTACTTTTTATTTAAAATAAATTTTAGTATTTAAAGTTTTTAACTCCTTTGAGAATTTGGGGTAAAGTTGTTTGTAAGTGAAAGCATGACATTTTACATTTTATTTTAATAATCTATCAATTTACAATATTTGTATTGTATGATAACACCAAAAATATGATGTCAGAAAGTTTAACATGTTAAACTTGAGTATGATAGAATTTACCAGTGTTCTTTGGTGACATATGACAAAACATTTAGAGGTAAAGTGTATTAATGTCTGCAACTTATTCTAAAATTGTTCAGGTAAAGAGGAGGAAATCAGGGAGGAAAGAAACAGAGGAGTGTAGAGTTACAAGATGTAACTCTGTTGGTGAATTTGGGTGAAGGGAATTGTTCATTGTAAGGTTTTCCAAAATTTTCTGATGACTTGAACATTTTCAAAGCAAAGTTGGAAAAAAAACTTTATACTCACGGGGAACAAAAAAGCAAATTTAAGAAGTATGTTTTAGTATTTTGAGAATTGACTTACCAGGTTAAAAATACATTACATTAGGATAAAATTATGTGGGGGAAGTGAAATGAAGGACTTGTTTATGAATTTTTGTAAGTAGATGATGATAGAAGCTATGACATTGGTATGGCTTTTAGATTCATTGGATACATTTAAAAGTGATAGAACTACTTTTTATTTAAAAATAACTATGAGAACAACATCCTTTGCAACTTTTAAATTTAGGATGAAAAATTTTAGATGTCAAATTAGAAATCTAAAAGAAAGTAAAAATTTTTCCTGTGTGGTAATCAGGCAGACGGGTGTGAAGACCTCAGATTTGGCTAATGTTCTTTAAACTCTTTGGGTTCTATGAATATGGTGCTAAGAGTTCACTCAGTTTTACTGCAGATTGGCAGATTGCCTTGGCATGATTGCATTGGCAGATGTGACTCTTAGCAAGGCACTATAGGGCTTTTCAAGTATAGTTGCAAACACCTCTCCCAACCTTTACTATCCCTGTAACTTTACTGAAGTTATACTGCTGACAGCAGTCATGCTATATATTTTATGTTGTTTTTTGAGTCACAAAATTGATTTATGACTTTGGAATTTACCTTTTCTATATGTGGATAGTTTAAACTGTATCAAACCTTAATGAGGGACTAGGGTTGTTGTTCAGTGGTAGAGAGCTTGCCTAGCATGTGAGGCACTGGGTTCGATCCTCAGCACTGCATAAAAATAAATAAATAAAATAAAGGTGTTGTGTCCATCTGTAACTAAAAAAAAAAAAAAAAAAAAAGAAACCCAAAAATATTCCTAACATAATTTTGAGTTGCTCTGAAACTAGTAATTTTTATAAACTAGAAGTTGATAAATTATTTTTATACTTCCAAGTATCTCATTTAAAAGCCTTCAGGAGGGAATTTACTTGTGATAGTTGTGATAGTTCCTTTGACTTGAGGTCATCAAACAAAGATTTGGTATGTGTATTGTGAATATTTAGTTGTCTTGAAAATCTAGATGATAATATGTAAGCCATAACCTGTAGTAGATTTTTGTAATTTTGTATTTTAGTGCTGGGGATTGAATCCAGGGACACTGCTACCGAACTACATCCCTCACTCTTACTTTGAGATAGGGTTTCAAAGCCTGAGGCTGGCTTCAAACTTACGGTCCTCCTGCCTCAGTCTCACAGGTACAGGTGTGTGCCATTGTACCTGGCCTGTAGTGCTTGTTAATTGAATTAAATATTCTCCTGAAAGATTAAGAGTTAGTTTTTGTGTTGAAAGAGTGTGGCATATAAGGTGCAAGTATGCATTATGCAAGAATATGGGGGCTGGAAGTTATGTGTCATTTTTTCTTGGTTAGGGACATTAGGAGCACATCATTCCTTTGAATAGATCAAACTGTCTGGTTCATAAGGAAACTTCAGCTTGATTCTTGTAAAACCTTACCAAATGTTTCCTTGATTTTATACTTGAAAATGTAAGACTGTAGAGGCTTAATTTAATGAAATATAATTAAAAAATCACCAGTGGTATTTTCAAAAATATTCATAATTAACCATAAAAAGTCAGAAAATTTAATATTACTGTGATCTTATTGTTAGACCTTATTCAGTTTTGACACATTAGTGATGTTCTTTGTAGCAAGAGGTCCAGTTCAAAATCACATGTAACCTTTAGTTGACCTGTTTCTTTAGTCTCCTTTAGTCTGAAATAGTCCTTCAGTCTTTCCTTGAAATTTAAATGTTAAAGGTTAGTTACTTAGTAGAAAGAACTTTAATTTGGGTTGTTTGGTGCTTTTTCACGATTAGATTCAGATTTTTATGTTAGGCCAGAATTTCAAAAAACAGTCTATGTTTTCATTGCATTCTGTCAGATGGTATAGGATTTCAATTTGTCCTTTCATTGGCATAGTTCACTGATCACTTAAGATGGTGTCTGTCAGGTTTTCTGTCTTAATTTCCTGTTGCTGCTATAACAGATTACTACAAACTTAGTGACTTAAAACAAGTTTGTTCTTACAGTTCTTAATATCAGGAGTCCAGAGTCAGTTTTGGAGGGCTTAACTTATGGTGTTGTTAGGGCTGGTTCCATCTGGAGAATTTGAGGTAGTTTGTTTCCTTGACTTTTCCTCTTTTAGAAACAGCCTGTATTCCTGGACTTGTGTCATCTTCCTCATCTTCAAAACTACTCCAATCTCTGTTTCCTTTATATCACCTTTTCTGTCTTCTGCCTCTGCCTTAGAAGTATTCCAGTGATTTTATTAGTCCCATTAGGATAATCTCCCCATTTCAAGATCCTTAATTAAGACTTATATAAAGTTCATTTTGTCATTTAAGATAATGTATTTAATGGTTCCTGATATTAGGATATCTTTGGGGGCTCACTTGCCCACTGTAAAGTCATTCTTTTCCCTAGCCACACTAGTATCATAGAGTTTCTTCACTGTCTGTTTGATCTTGACATCCACATGAGTCTAAGTCTTCTTGTCTGATCAGGATGAGGGAGAACTCAATGGTATAATGATTGAGCTTGTTTCTTGTGAGGTAACTCTTCTAAGGATATTTAGGTTGCCTTCAGAGCCACAGTGTATTGAGGCCACTGGAAGGTGGGTGACATGTAGATCTTCTTTTTTGTTTTTATTTTTATTTATTTGTGATTGTGGATACCTTTCAGCAGTGCTTTCTTGCCTTCAAAGCCCTTACTTCTAATTTGTTTCTGGAATGGGCACACACTTCTTTGCTTTCTGTACCATCTTCTTGAAAAGGTAGATTTTTATTTTAAAACTTATTGAAAAGATGTTTTAAATCTTGGGTGAGTTACTCAGTCTAAGTGTGGTTAGTTTAGTAAACACCACATTATGTTTTAGCTTTAATTCCTTCTTTTATTGAATTACAAATATTTCTTGGTGACTAAAATAATAGCTTTTGTCAACAATCTTATATAAACCTATCCTAAGTTCTTATGGGAAGATATTTTGGTAGGCAGTTATTTTCATGTTTGAAGAATATAATTTCTGCTTAGCTCCTTAATAAATCATTTTAACTATTTGATAACTCCTGTTTCTTTTATTGAAGAAGAGATTAGAGGAGAGAATTTCTCAGAAGTAATGATTATGTGACTAAATATTTTGGGTTCAAGTTGGTTTTAATGTTTACAGAGAAAAGTCAAGTCTCACATGAAAAATAGTTCCCTGGTAGGTAAAAGTTTTCCAAATAGAGCATTTTTTTCTAAATGGCAGAAAATTTAACCTACCTTGCAAATTTTTATAGAGGTTATTTGAACAGCAACACTTTCATGTTCCAATAAAATATTAGCATGGTAACAAAGGTGAGTATGGTATTAACTGTGGTTTTGCTTTCACTATGAGAAATGGTTTAACTCATTTTTCTTTCTTGACAGAGCAAATTCGATTAAAGAATATCAGAAAAGTATATGGAAGATGTATGTGGTATCGTTTACGGTTGTTAAAACCCCAGCCAAATGTTATTCCTACAGTAAAGTAAGTAATGGATTTTAGTAAAAATTATGCTTTAGTGCTTAATCTTTGGGATCATACAAAATAGGGGTTGAAAGACATGCGTTTGAAAAGAAATTGTAGCCTGTAGTAGAGGTAAGATATAATTTGTAAATTTGGGAGCTA
This sequence comes from Sciurus vulgaris, assembly GCF_902686455.1. Taxonomy (NCBI): domain Eukaryota; kingdom Metazoa; phylum Chordata; class Mammalia; order Rodentia; family Sciuridae; genus Sciurus; species Sciurus vulgaris. The sequence goes on from NC_136467.1 coordinate 56,747,043, forward strand.
TCTGAATAGAATGGTTTAGAAGTCCAGGGGGAGGGAGGATGAGGAGGAAAATGAAGTTTAAGTCTTGAATGAAGATGTCTGCACCTTGTGCTATAATATGAGTTTTATGTTAAAGCTATAGAGGAATTGTGAAAAGATTTCAAAGGCAGGGAGGTGACATGGTCAAGTTTGATTCATGGTGATAATTAGAAGTTTATTGAGTACATATTGTATACTAGGTGCTTTTTGTGTTATTTGCTTCTGTATTAACCTCATGGAAAATGTTTGTGCTTTTCCTCAGACAAAGGTAAAGAAAGATGTGATAACTTGACTAAGGTCATGCAGCCAAAGACTGATATCTTAGGAGATACTGCAAATAAACAAATAATTATATTAGAATTAATAAGTGTCTTAGCCTGTTTTCTGTTGCCATAACAAAATAACAATAGCTGGATACTTTATAAAGAAGAGAGGATTTTTGGCTTACGGCTTTAGAGGCTGAAAGTCAAAGATCAGGCAACCCTGTTTGTTTTCTGGTGAGAACTTCCTGGCTACATCACAAAATGATGGATGGCATCATGGTGGGAACAGGTAGCAAGAGGAAGAGAAGTCATGTGGCGAGATAGGAAATCAGAGTTATTTAGGGGCCAGTCTTGCTCTTTTGTAACAACTAATTGTACCAAACATGAGAACAGCATTAATTTATCTGAGGGTGATACCTCTGATGACCACCTTCTGCTAGGCCATACCTCTTAAAGTTTTAAATTAAACTTTTATGAAGCAGCAAGGCTAATATATATATATATATATATATATATATCTCAGTCTTCTTATAGTTTAGAGACTATAAAGTTCAACCACCTCTAAATATTGCCACATTGGAAACCAAACTTCTAGTACAATGAACCCTTGGAGGTCAAAGCACATCTAAATGATAGCAGTAAGGACTGGGAGGGGGGCATGATGTCATGAAAGAGTAAAAGAAGTCCTAATTCTGACTCAAGACAAAGGCTTCCCTGACAGATGTAAGTTCACAACTGAGATTTGGAAGAGTTATTAATAATGACCCATGGCTTATATGAATTGATTTTTTTTTTTTTTTAACTACCTGTCAGGTACCTTCTAAATTCTTTATACACTGAATCTCATTTAATTCTCAAACTCACTCTGAGGAAACTGAGATGTAAAAGGCTAAGCAACTTGCCAACTGTTCTTAGTTAATAAGTGAGGAAGCTGGGAGTTGAGCTGAGGGAGCTTTAACTGAAGTTTGTGTTCTCGATTTCCCTATCCCTAGATAGCCAGGTAAAAGTGAGGGGATTTTCCACATGAGTTTCCCTCTCCTCTCTGGGCATAGGTGGACATATAGAAATGATAGGGAAAATAGTTTGAAGTGAGTTGCCTTTATTAAGGTTTAGAGTATTGTTTTGACCAAATGAAAATAAATTTGTATCTGGTAGCTAGCTGTGTTTAAGCTATCCCGGGATTGGTCAAGATTGAATAGTGTTCTGTCCAGATGTCCAAGGAACTTTGGAGTGAGTCAGAAGAGAAAAGTCATATTTTGTGCTTCTTTGTGTCAGTAATTATAGTCACCCTTTGATCATTTTGGCAATGGTTAAGGATTGCTCTTTGGAGGATAGATCATTTTACTTTAATATTGAAGGAAGAATAGAGTTTGGGTGGGCATTTATAGGGAATGGGAATTTTCCGTAGAAGAATATGAGAGAACAAAAGCATGATGATGAGGAAAGCTTAGGGAGATGGAACTTGTATTGTTTGGAAAATCAGGGTGATAAAGGTAAGTGGATAGGTTGAAACGAGATCATTTTAGATGATTCTAGGTTGAATGGCTTATTCCAAATGATGAACATGATTAAACTGTTCCCACTCCAAGAATTTAGACACATGGCAAGTTTTCTTTGTAGTTCTAAAAATAAGTCCCTCCAAATTTACTTGATTTGTCCTTCTGTGATTCTTTTGATGTTTTTGCTAACAAATCCTGTTTGGTATAACAAGTTGTTATCCAAAGAGCATAAAAAAGTAAAAATAATTCAATGGCCTCAGCAAAAGATAGCCATCACTACAATGTTTACTTTATATGTTTCTAATTTTTTTATTTATAGAAATTGGATTATATTTTAATTATTTTGAAAACTGTTTTGTCTTTTAAATACAAGGGAGACAATCTTTCACAGGAAATTTTAACTTTAGTGGCGAGGAGTATTTCTGTATATAGTTGTAACATTCAGTAATTTTTGGATGGATATTTGAGATGTTTGTTGTTTTGTTACTACATATATTCATAACTACCCTTTTATACTCTACATACTTCGTACTTCGTTTATTCCCTTCTAAATTTCTTGAAGTGAAATGGATTGGTAGATTGAAAGTATGTTTTTCTTTAGGCTTTTAATACCTTATTTCCAGATACCCTGCAAACATCTGGAGGGAGAAGAAATAAGTTCTTTGTCAAATTATATGTTGTTTTATATTTTTAAAAAATTTTAACTAATGCACATTTTTATCTGTATTGGCTACAAAATGTTACCTTGTATGGCTGCATCATAGTTTACTTAATTCTCTATAAGTGGTTTATTCATTTAGTTTCCTATAAATGGGCATTAGGTTATTTCCAAAGATTTACTACTATAGACAGTAGTAACCAATTACTTGTTTTAGCTTATCTTACTAAAAATATAATTGCTAGGTCAAGAGCAATTTTTTTTTTTTTTTACATTAAGTGGCTTATTGAATACTTAAAATTTACATATTTTGGTTACTGAATATATATTTTGATCTAACTTAAAGAATCAAGTAAGTTAATAACTTGAATTAACTTCTGGACTTGAAATTCTACAAATAGTAAACAGAAAATATATTACTTGGGAGGCACTATACTCAATTCTAGAGAATTCAAAAATGAGAAAAATACCATCCTTGCTGTAACAGTAGTTTATAGTTCCGCAGCTGTAGAATTTGAGTCTGTAGCATAGTGATATGAAACTAGTTTTATTGTTTTATGCCTTGACCTTGCTGTAATGTCATTAGATTCTTCATAAAGGAAAGCTATTTATATGTATTTATTTATACTTCATGCGTCTTTTTTCTTAACAGGAAAATAGTTCTACTTGCAGGATGGGCATTGTTCTTATTCCTTACATACAAAGTGTCCAAAACAGACCGAGAATATCAAGAATACAATCCTTATGAAGTATTAAATTTGGATCCTGTAAGTTGTATTTTTATGTAATGTACATTAATTTAAAGATTTCATTAAAATACCATCGGTCTACATCTAAAAGAAATTGGATCATACCTAAAGAAATCAGACTTCAGTCAGCTAAATTTTTTTATTAAAATAAGATATGAATTCATTGTCATTCTAACATGTGTATGTATATATATGTATATGTATATGTATTTTTTAAGCTGAAGCTATTAATTTCCATATTATTAAGGATGGTTTATAATTGCTAAAATGTAAGAATATTTGAAGAATAGAAGTTAGCATATTTTTAATAGACATCGGTAAGATTGATTTAATGCAAAGTTAAAAAGAAAATGGGAGGGCATTTATGTTGTGAACGATAAAAATCTTGTGCCTTTGTGTTGATTGACACATAGACAATTTGTTAAGTCTAGGTTGGGGGATCTCATTGAAAATTTGTCTTTTGGGTGTATTGTTAGAATGTTAGAACTGAAATTACAGAGATCATTTATTTAGCCTTTTTTTTTTCCAAATAGAGAAAATGAGGCTTGGAAAATTTGTGTCTTCTCTGGTGTTCCATATCTTCTTAGTAGCCAAACTAAATCTAGTGCTCTTTCCATTTTTCCCCAAACCACTTTTTTTTTTTTTTTAACTTCTAATTTGCTCAACAGATGGCTTGATCCAGAGATTTATGTAATACAGAGTAGGGAGCGAGTTCCATATTCTAGCTTTCTGCTTTGTAGAAAAAAGTTTTCATATAATCTGATTTTTCTTACTGTAACAGCTGTTGTTATGGCAATCAGGAGTTTAAGATGAGATGGTTTCCAGTACTTCTCAGATTATAAGGAAAGTAAATCTTTGATTTGAGCATTTTTGAGCTAGTCTTAATTGACTATCGTCATTTTTTGATAGATGTCAGTGTACTTTTATTTAAATGTGGCATTCTTTGGTTTTATTCTAAAATCATCAGTGCCTAGTACTGTAGGACACATTAGTCTCAGTAAAATAAATATATTGGACAAAATAAGTGTATTTTTATTTTTAACTGTGTGGGGTGAAGTTTATGGTGCAAAATACGTTGGATGAAATGTCAGTTTCTTTTGTCAGAATATTGAGTAGTTCATGTTCAAAATAGGTTGGATTATTTCTTTACCACATTGTGCTTGCATTTACTAACACAAAGCTTTTCCTTTTAGGGAGCAACAGTTGCAGAAATAAAGAAACAGTATCGTTTGCTATCACTTAAGTATCATCCAGATAAAGGAGGTGATGAAGTCATGTTCATGAGGATAGCAAAAGCTTATGCAGCGTAAGTACCATAGGACCTATTATGCATTTTGTAGAGGGGTAAAGATAGTTTTCTGCTTAATAAAATACTAATTAAAATAGGTGTCATACCTTTTATTAAATGCTGACCTCACATGCTGTGTCATTTATGGAACTGTGCAGCAGCCCTAAAATTGTAATTTAATGAAACCTTAATTTTAAGTAACTGAATTGCCACTGAACGTAGTGCTCATGCCATGTGAACTTAGTTAAATTAAGTAATAAGTGATGAGTTCATTGACCTTCTTTATAAGCATCCCAGGTGGAAGAGAGTATACTCATACCTTTTTTCCTTTCTTTTTCATAATATCACTTTAGCTTTATTGATTTATCACAATGTATCAAAATATCAATAATAGGTTTATACACAAAACGTGTTCCTATATTCATTCTTTCAAACAGACATTTTAAAGTAATTTTTTTTTTTTCTTGTTTTCATTTTGAGACTTTTATTAGACTAGTTCTGTTTCTCTTATTTTGGGCAGTGTAGTTCCCTCATGTAAACTACTTAAACGTAAGTTTAATATTTACTTTTAGTAAACTCTTCGTTTTTGGTATTTTTTACAAATTCATTGTAGTATATTACTCCTAGTTTATTGTTAAATACTGGTTAAGATGTGAATTATTTTTAAGGTTTTGGTTTCTTTTTCCCTCCTAAGAAATGTTTTCTTTTAAAAAGTTTTCAGAATTGCTAATCATATTTTCCTTGTTGTCATTGATGTGGTGTTTTGTTATTGTTAAGAAACATGCTATTCAAAAGTGCATTATGTGCACAGGCGTTTATTTATGTATTTATAAACTTTGAGGAACATTTTTGCTGTCATTTTTGTGGTGCTGGGGATTGAACCCAGTGCCTAACATGCTAGGCAAACACTCTAACACTGCGATAGATCCCCAGCCTTTGAGAAACATTTTGTGCACACTTTGTGGAAGACAGAATAGAGTATATAAAATTAAGTTGTTGTTATTCCTTGGGTGTTAGTATTACAAGAGATTAAAGTTAGCTAGAATCTTTAGGACTTGTGATGGGTACATCCCCACCTAGTTCTTTTGTTGAACTAAAGATTTAGATATATGAGGAATTGTGATGTATACTTTTGTGAACTAATTTAAAGACTATAAATAAACAACAGGAGACTCAGATTTAATAGCAAACTGTGAAGGTAATGTGAATGACAAAAGTTTTGGAAATATGTTATTTTTGTGCTTAGTGAAACATTGACTTTGTCCCTGTTCCCTGTGTTTTGTTGTGGCTTGCTGGTTATCTCTGTGAAATAACTGTATGATTCTGTAATACAGTAACAGCATCTAGGAGCTTCTGAAGTGAGTTTTCTCCAGATTGCTGTGTTTTCAGTTGTCTCCCTTTTCCCCCGTTTCAACATGTCTCCTTCAAGCATTTATTCTTTTTCCTTAATTATTGCTGTACCTTGATTGCTGTCGTCAGGTAATTTAAGAACTGAAGTTTTCCAAAGGACCTTGGGTAGCCAAGATTATTTAATTAGTAGCTTTAATTTTAGTGCTTTTGGTGCAGGGGTTTTTCCTCCCTCTCAGTCTTCAAGTATTATAACAAGTTTATGCTTTTGCTCTCAGGTTGCTGGCCTTGACTTTATGATGTTCAGTACCTGTTTTAAAAGTTCAGAAAACTTAATATAAGGCTTTTAGTTTTAACTCAGTTATGTAATAAAACTAGAGAATATTTTGCTTATCAAACCAATGAAGAAGTAAAATGATAGTGGGACCCAGAACTTTGAGATTTTTATAACTTGTATGAGTCCAATTAGATTAGACAAGGTGTGTATTTTATTAAATGTAAGTTCTGAATAATTGAAGTCTCGTAACCCCAGTTTAACTTAGGCAGCCTAATGCATATATCTTCAGTTTGTTTTAGAATTTGCTTTGATGATTCGTTATAATTTCTTTTCCTTGCCTATTACAATAAACAGTTTTTCTTATTTTCCATGCCAGATAGTAGCTTTAAGTAGTCTTGTTATTTTTAAGGAGTTAGACCATTGAATTCTCTGGTTCATTCTTCTGAACATAGTTGAGATTTGACTTTCAGGTGTAAAACCTGTCTTTAACTGCTGTGTAGTAAATGGACAACATAGGTGTTACTTTGAAGATATTTTAGTTTTTTTTTTATTGTAAACAAATAGGATACATGTTGTTTCTGTTCGTACATGAAGTAAAGGCATACCATTTGTGTAATCATACATCTACATAGAGTAAGTGTTGGATTCATTTCTGTTATTTTTTCCTCCCCCCCACCCCTCCCACCCCTCTTATCCTTCTATACGGTCCCTCCTTCCTCCATTCTTGTCCCCCTCCCACCCTCCATTATGTAGCATCATCCGCTTATCAGCGAGATCATTCATCCTTTGGTTTTTTGAGATTGGCTTATCTCACTTAGCATGATATTCTCCAATTTCATCCATTTGCCTGCAAATGCCATAATTTCATTATTCTTTATAGCTGTATATATATATATATACACCACATTTTCTTTATCCATTCATCAATCGAAGGACATCTAGGTTGGTTCCACAATCTGGCTGTTATGAATTGAGCCACTATGAACATTGATGTGGCTGTATCTCTGTAGTATGCTGATTTTAAGTCCTTTGGGTATAGGCCGAGGAGTGGGATAACTGGGCCAAATGGTGTTTCCATTCCAAGCTTTCTGAGGAATCTCCACACTGCTTTCCTGAGTGGCTGTACTAATTTGCAACCCCACCAGCAATGTATGAGTGTACTTTTTTCCCCACATCCTCTCCAACACCTGTTGTTGCTTGTATTCTTGATAATCGCCATTCTAATTGGGGTGAGATGGAATCTTAGGGTAGTTTTGATTTGCATTTCTCTTATTACTAGAGATATTGAACATTTTTTCATATATCTGTTGATTGCTTGTAGATCTTCTTCTGTGAAGTGTCTGTTCATTTCCTTAGCCCATTTGTTGATTGGATTATTTGTATTCTTGGTGTAGAGTTTTTTGAGTTCTTTATAGATTCTGGAAATTAGTGCTCTATCTGAAGTATGAGTGGCAAAGATTTTCTCCCACTCTGTAGGCTCTCTCTTCGTATTGCTGATAGTTTCCTTTGCTGAAAGAAAGCTTTTTAGTTTGAATCTATCCCAGTTATTGATTCTTGCTTTTATTTCTTGTGCTATGGGAGTTCTGTTAAGGAAGTCTGATCCTAAGCCGACATGTTGAAGATTTGGACCTACTTTTTCTTCTGTAAGATGAAGAGTGGCTGGTCTGATTCTGAGGTCCTTGATCCATTTTGAGTTGAGTTTTGTGCAGGATGAGAGATAGGAGTGTAGTTTCATTCTGCTGCATATGGATTTTCAGTTTTCCCAGCACCATTTGTTGAAGAGGCTATCTTTTCTCCATTGCATATTTTTGGCACCTTTGTCTAATACGAGAAAATTGTATTTATTTAGGTTTGTGTCTGTGTCCTCTATTCTGTACCACTGTACTTGTCTATTTTGGTACCAATACCATGCCGTTTTTGTTACTATTGCTTTATAGTATAGTTGAAGTTCTGGTATTGTGATACCCCCTATTTCACTCTTCCTGTTAAGGATTGCTTTAGCTATTCTGGGTTTCTTATTCTTCCAGATGAATTTCATGATTGCTTGCTCTATTTCTGTAAGGAACATCATTGGGATTTTAATTGGAATTGCATTGAATCTGTATAGCACTTTAGGTAGTATGGCCATTTTGACAATATTAATTCTGCCTATCCAAGAACATGGGAGATCTTTCCATCTTCTGAGATCTTTCCATCTTCCTCAGTTTCTTTCTTCAGTGTTTTTTAGTTTTCATTGTAGAGATCTTTTACCTCTTTGGTTAGATTGATTCCCAAGTATTTTATTTTTTTTTTGAGGCTATTGCAAATGCAGTTGTTTTCCTCATTTCCCTTTCAGATGTTTCATCGCTTGTGTATAAAAATGCTTTATATTATGTGTGTTGATTTTATAGCCTGCTATTTTGCTGAATTCATTGATTAGGTCTAGAAGTTTTCTGGAGGAGGTTTTTGGATCCTCTAAATATAGAATCATGTCATCAGCAAATAGAGACAGCTTAATTTCCTCTTCTCCTATTCGTATCCCTTTAATTTCTTTAGTCTGTTTACTTGCTCTGGCTAGAGTTGATATTTTAGTTTTTAAAAAAGCATGTGTTCATGTGCTCCAACACTTGATTGTGTAACTTAACTGTCTAGAGCCAACTCAGGGTTGCTTACATATAATTTAATGAAAGCATTCTCTACATTAGGATTTATAATAATCTGGGTCTCCGAAATTATTTACACAATTTATTTTATTTTTTTAATAGTACTGGGAATTGAACCCAGGGCCACAATACCACTGAGCCACATCTCCATCCCTTTTTTAGTTTTTGAGATGGTCTCAAAATGTTGCTGAGACTGACCTAAAATTTGCCATCCTCCTGCTTTAGACTCCCAAGTCATTTGAAAACTAAGTGTACTTTTTTGCTATCTTGTGAAAATATTTCTTCATTGCCTCTTAACTTGGAGGTGTGTAGAAGATGTGTGCCACTGAATATTCTGTTATAATGCCCGCAATATTCACAATTTATATGAATTTGTAACATGCATTTTCCCTAGGGACATGGGGTCATAGAGTTTATTAGATTCTTAATAGGATTTATGTTGCCTCTTTCCAAAAGTTAAGGGATATAATCATGTTTAAGAAACTACACTCATGCTTTTAAAAAATTATAATAGCATCATTGGTCTTGTTTAAGCTTATTATATATAATTCATGCTGAAATCACATGGCTTATTTAAGTACTGCAACTCTTTTTTTTTTTTTCTTCTTTTTTTTTGGTATTGGGAATTAAACCCCCAGGGATGTTAACTACTGAGCCACATCCCTAGCTGCCTTTTTAAATTTAGAAAAAAATTTTTGAGATGGGGTCTTGCTAAGTTGTTTAGAGACCTCTCTTTGTTGAGGCTAGCTTTGAACTTGCAGTCCTTCTGCCTCAGCCTCCTGAGCTATTGTTACCACACCTGGCAACTCTATTTTTTAACATTGAAACATTTTATTTGTGTGTATGCATGACATCCCTGGAGAAAAAATCCCACGATTTTCCTTCGTGTGTGTTTTCGTTTTTCTTCTTCAGAAGAAATTGTTGGAAGATTTACCAGCTCTAATTGTGAGAACAGTGAAAGCAAACCCGTGGGATAGAAGCAGATTATTTTGCCATTTTTCTAGATCTTTGAATTGCACATCAAATCTGAGGCTGGTCATGCCATACTTGTCTTACCTGCTTGTGAAGTTCACAACAACTTTCTCAACTCTATGATCATCAGTGATTTAAATTTACCATTGTAACCATGCTTCATCATCACAGAAACTCAGTGATGACTTTGGATCAAGGTTTAATGAGAACTTGGGGTTTATCTCTTTTTTTGACTTGTTGAAGCTCTTGAGAGCTTTAGCTAGGACATTTGTGAACACTCTAATCGTGGTGTGGAAAGTTAACATTTACTCTTAGGAATGCTTATACTGAAGCACTCATAGGTAGTAAAAAAATTATTTGCTTTCTTAAAGTGACTTTAAATAAAGTTGCTGATTTGCTTGAATCATTTACTTGAATTTGCTTTGAGTGTCTGACATGGTGCCTGTCACAGTGCTGAACCACAGTTTGATGAATGAGTTAATGTCATTTTAACCAGGTGTGTACAGTTTGCAGAATCAGAATTACTTCTATGATATGAGCTGTGCTTTATAATTACAAGCTTTTCGGGCATTGTACAGAAAACAGCAGTCCATTGCTACCATCTTTAGCAAGGCAGAAGGGGACAGATGTTTTGGTGAAAATGGTCAGTTTAGGAGGCAGAATAGTGAGAGAAACAATAGCTAAAGCTTGAGGTGTGGTGGACAGTTGTATAGGGAAACCAAAGCAAAATATTTTGAGAAACATCCCTCTGTCTGTAGAAAAGAAGTCTTAGCGTTACTCTTTATCAGTTTGCAAGCAGATACTTTTCACTGGCTTCTGTATTTTGCTGTGGCATTGGGTCAAATAAGTGAGTTACTATTAAAGAAGAACAAAAAATGTCAAGGCACAAATCATTGAAAACTTAGTGTACTTTTTTGCTATCTTGTAAAAATATTTCATTGCCTCTCAACTTGGAGATTTGTGGAACAAAAATGATGTTGCCTCCTAAGTTCTGGGGAAAGAAATAGATTTGAAAGTAAACAGTCTTTGCCAGAATGCCTTCCTTATAATTGATCTGTTTTTTAATGGGTTGGCCATATCTTCCTTGACTACACTGTAAAGTTTTGTTTTGTTTTGTTTAAGGTTGTGGGGATTGAACCCAGGGACATTATTTTTAGTTTGAGGCTTGGGCTCACTAAGGTACACAGCCTGGCCTTGAACTTCCCCTGCCTCAGCCTCTTGAGTAGCTGGGGTTATGGGTGTGTGCCACCATGCCTAGCCATTGTGAAGTTTTTTGAAGAAATTGGGAATGTATTTGAATGCTTTTTAAAATATCTACACTGGAATCTGGGATAATACCATCTTGACTGTGTCTTGAGCTTTGTGTCTAATGACTCTGCCTAATGACCTGCATTTATAGCTAGGTGTTCAAATATCACTGTGTCGCGTTTATCTTGCCTAGACTGGGAATCTGTTGGTTAGGAGGTATTCTGTTCCTCTTGTTCTGTTGGCAATCGGCTTGGAAGAAAATTTTGATCTCATCAAAATTCAAATGACTTTTTCCATATCACTGGAGTTTTTACAGGTGGTGGTCTTTGAGAACATGCTCTCAGTGTTTTGGAGGGACCTACCATTATGCATTATTTATATTTTTAAAGACATGTATTTATCATTATAAGTTATAAATATGCTTATTGAAGAAATTTTGGAAAATGTGAGAGTATAAGGGAAAAATAAAAATCACTTATAGTCCTTGCTTTTTCAGAAAATGTAGAGGCTCAACATGAGAACTCAGGAGTCAGCAAGGACTACATATCAAGACTTAGTAGTTAGCAGTCTTTGCCTACCCCCTTTTTTCCTGATATCAGAGAGACTTTTATCTTGATTTTCTCAATTACTATCTTCTAAGAATTGAGTTTGTTGGTTAATGGAGTTTGTCTATATGAGTATATATTTTTCAGATGTGGCTTTCTAATGCTGCAGTTTTGTTTTTTTTATTGCTAGTTTAACAGATGAAGAGTCCCGGAAAAATTGGGAAGAATTTGGAAATCCAGATGGACCTCAAGGTACAGTATATGATGATTGTAAAATATTGGTGATATGGTGCATAATATGAAAAGGCTGACTAGATTGAAGGAGCATTTTGATTTTCCTAGTTTATGAATAGGAAAATTATAGTCACATTAGTTACACATATAAATTGAGTTCCCTTTTATTTTAAATTTTCTTTCTGAAGACTAGTTTGAAAGATAAAACTTAGATTGATTCAGAGAGAAGAGCAGTAACTGTCATTGTTAGTCATTTCCAGTTACTAGATAAAAATTAGGTGAAAAACTCTAGTTTTTACTAATAACAGACTTTCTCATATATTCAGTGTTTATATAAACTTGACATATAAAAGAATTTAGGTTTTCTAGAAACTTTTATACATAAATAAGTTTTTTCTTGTTTTTGAAAAACTTGTGTACCTAAATGGGTTTTATTTTCTTTTTAAAAAAATTTGCATTTTTAGATATAAAATATCCCTTAACTTTTGTCTAATGAAGACCCACACAATGTAATCTTTCTCTAGGTATTTTTGGGAAGGGGAAAGGATGTAGAATTTTGAGATATAAAAAAATGAAAGTAAAAATAGGTTCTTCAGAAACTATGATGTTCTTCCTGTTTTAGCCACAAGCTTTGGAATTGCCCTGCCAGCTTGGATAGTTGACCAGAAAAATTCAATTTTGGTGAGTACACTTAAACATATCATGATGTGTTTGTGGTAATTTTTGTTGTATACTGTGTGTTTTGGTATAATCTAAGGAACGGCAAAGAAAATACTGGTGTACTGTTCTTAATTTAACTTTATATTCTATATTTAACATAATGGAGAAAAGAATTGGTTCCCATTATTGGACTGCTGGTTTGGGATAATATGTTCTAAAAAGTATTTTCATATCAGGTCCTATTTTTGGTTTGGAGAATTACTGGTTTTTATGGAACATGTTTATCTTAAGGACTATTCAAAATTGAAATTATCCTTTCTTTCACCTTTACTCAGGCTAACTAATTTTAATGTATGTTGTTAAATAATATTTATTCCATATGGTACTTCAGAAGGCAGTAGGACATCAGGCTTCAATCAGTGATAGTTGGTATAGGGCTAAAAATTTGGGAATTGTTCAAGAATAGATGATTCCTTACTGCACTTGTCTTGAAAATAATTGTCTAGGAACTATTTTTGAAGCAGTATATTGAAAAAAGGCCATCTTATGGCATATAGATATTGATTATGGGGTAGATAGTTGCTGCCATATAAGTGTGTTTGTCATGCTTAGGGTTACTTTGTGGGAATAATAGACCTGAGGAAGCTACAAGATTTAGGATCAAGCAGTAGGGGAAAAAATCAGTAGATTTTTGTTAGCAAGCAGAAAATTATGAAGTGTATCTTCATAGGCAGTTTTTTCAGGGGCTTCTTATGTCATTTATTTCCAGGGCACTAACTACTTGTAAGGTGTGGGTATATGAAATACTTGACTGGAAGGAAAACAATTTATAAAAACATTTTGCTGTTATCTATATTTTGTCAGCAAATAGCAAATTAAAAGGTAATTTATTATGGTGGATAAGAGCATAGGCTCTGGAATTTACTAGATCCACCATTAGCTGTGCCTAGGACAACCTGTGTGTACTGCATGTACCCATCTACAAGAGAAAAATCATAATGGTTCCTTTCTCATAGAGTTTGATAATAAGGATAAAAATGAGATAATACATGAAGAGTGCTTTTAACAGTGCTTCCCTATTGTAAACCTCAAAAGAACTGTTCATGGACATTGTTATAATTTACCTGATAAAGGTCATAATTTTTTTTTCTTCATTTCTAGGTTTTACTTGTGTATGGATTGGCATTTATGGTTATCCTTCCTGTTGTTGTGGTAAATTCTAGCTCTTTTTATTGACATTTCTTTTTCTTGTTTCGAAGGCATGTTTTGGAGTCTAATATTTTAAATTGTATTACAGTGTACTTCATTAATCCTTGAACTTAAGAATTATATACTTAGCTTATTTTTAAAGATCTTCTAAAAGTGAAATTGCTTGAGTTATTTAAGTGCCCATCTTTGTAATCCATAAGTTAAACATACCTGAGATAATACAGATATATTTAGAGTTTAATATAAAAGTCTGTTTTCATTATGTCCTCAACTTCATTTCCGTCAGGGTTAATAATCACTCCTAACTTTGTTTCCTTTTTCATATTTTTTTCTATGCATTTATGTACATACACACAAATACACACATACTTTTTTTAAAAAAAATTTTATGTAATTTTATTGTGTGTATTGTTCTGTGACCTTATTTTCTTTACATTTGGGGCACAGCATATAGAGCAGCCTCATTTTGAAAAAACATAACTGCAGAGTACCATAATACAGAGATACCATAAAGTTTTAAGATTTTTACCACTTACTTTTGTGACCTGTGTGCTTTCTGATCCTGGAGTTCATCTGGGTCCCATAGTGAGGCTAGTAATTAATCTGTCTTGCCTTCATAGGATTGTTGTATGAGAGCCAATCATATGAATTATTATGAATGAAAGTTTCATGTTTGCTGTGAAATCACTTATTGAAAATTTATTAAATATGTGCTGTGTATTGGGAATCAACTTACTGTTTATAGCACCGAGTGGTCTTTTTCATGTTTTGTTTTTAAACAGTTTTTATCTAAAACCTAAGTTCTTTAATCATACACATGTAGTAACTTAGAATTGTACTTAGGCTTTTGGCAATATAAGTTTGTTCTAAAGCTCAAGTGTTTTTATTGGTTTGTAAATCTTATTGGTTATGAATTTTTTATGTTGAATTGAAATGGTAAAAAAGATTTGTTCATTTTGCATCAAACTTAACATTTATTAATGTTATCTCTAATTCTTGCTTTATTGTTTGTGATTTAGGGTTCTTGGTGGTATCGCTCAATACGCTATAGTGGAGATCAAATTCTAATACGCACAACACAGATTTATACATACTTTGTTTATAAAACTCGAAATATGGATATGAAGCGTAAGTAAAATTAAGTAACTATGAAATTAGTTACATGACTTTCTGAGTCATTTATGTGGATTTGATACATATTCTTTAACTCTGTACTGGAGAAATTGCATTTTATATTTTTATACATCAGTTCATATAACTAAAGTCAGAGGAAAGTGCTGTTCACCCTTTATCACAGTTTTTGACTTGTATTTACAGTATTCCCATTTACTCAGTTATATATTTTATCAGAAATTTTATGATAAAACTTCAAATGTATACATTTTCTATTATTACTAGCCAACATTTTTTGTTGTCTGTCTTAGGTACTGTTAAGAACAGTCCATTTATTACCTCAATTAATCTGTACTGCGCCCCCATCAGTAGTGCTATTTTTAAGCTGAGGACTCCCAGGCACAGAAAAGTTTAACATGTACAAGGGTACATAGTGACAGAACTGGGGTTGTACCAAGGCAGTTTGGTCCCTGAGCCTTCAAGCACTACATTAAACCATATTAAATGGTAAAAATAGGGGTCTTGGGTGTGTTGAAAGAAAACTGCCAGAATATTTCATTCCCAGGGTCTTATTTAAAAAATTAAAAAATTTCTTCTTGGGGAAGAAGAAAACACCATACTAAATATTTTCTTTGATCCATAAAGCTAACTTTCTAAAGTTTATCCCACTGGAGAATGCATTTTTGTTCCAAAACTGAAATGAACTTCTATATTTGGGATTTGCCAAATTTACTAATTTTCTTCTTCTTCTTCTTCTTCTTCTTCTTCTTCTTCCTTCTTCCTTCTTCCTTCTTCCTTCTTCCTTCTTCCTTAGTTGTAGGTGGACACAGTACATTTATTTGTTTTGTTTTTTTTTTTTTTTTTTTAGTTTCATGTCCTGCTGGGGATCAAACCCAGTGCCTCACACATGCTAGGCAAATGCTCTACCATTGAACCATAACCCCAGCCCTACTAATTTTCTTGATAATGAGATCCTATAACAGTGGATCCTATGACAGTGTGTGCACAGATAAAATTTTTTAGGAATGAGTAGATATTACTTCTTGTGCATACATATTACTCTTACGTTATATTAAAATATTGCTATAGAAACTTTTTTCCTTACTGAAAATGTTTCATGTTTATAATGTTTTAATGTTTTTTTTTGTTTGTTTGTTTTGTTTTTTTGCCTTCATGATCTTGATTTCTGAGACTGGTTCTTAACCTTACATAGTTAATTCTGTCAGAAAAGCATTATTTAGCTGGTGGATTTGTTTGTATTTGTTTTCATGAAAGATAGGAATGGTAACTGTTCACACATACATTGTGTTTGCTGTATGTCAGGCACATGTAAAGAAACTCAAGTTCAGAGAGAAGAATATTGCTGTGGCTCTTTTAACTAGGAAGTGATATAACTTCAGGGTCTAGGCACATTAACATCTGTATAGTTCTGCTTTTTGTGTGTATTTTAAATGTATTTTCTGCCATAAGGTAAGATTGGTGACTATAGTGCCGGTCCTTAAAGAGCTTACAGGCATTACACTGCGATGCTAATATATATAGCTGGGAATCATGTGTATTTCAGTTGTTTTTCCACAAAACCCTCTAGGGTTCCGTCCTTTTCTGGAAATTGCAGTGTATTTACGTTTACTCAAAGGTCTGAGAAATCATGCAATGAAGAAATCTTCAACTCTTTTTAACCCACTATTTCCAGTGTATTTAACCACAGGGCCCCCTTTTTTCACATAACAGTTATTAACATCACACAGAATGCTAATGCTCTGTAGAAAATTCCTGTGAAACAGCTGGCTAAGTCTAGAAACAGATGCTATTATAAGTGATTTTAATGTATCCAGTTGCTTTGGTGCCTTTAGTTTATAATACATTTCTGTTTACTTTGGAATAGGCAATATTGTCCACATGTTATGAAATAAAATGTTTCTTTTTTATGGGAGAAATTAATATTTTTCAGTAGTAGAGTTCAGATGATTTTCAGCATGGTGTGGAATTAGAAAAGTACCTTAGTGTTAAGAAAGTATCTCAGGAAGAAAAATTGATAAACATTTATTTACCTTCTTTTTTTTGTTGTTCTTTTTTCTGTTTTGTTTTCACAGGTCTTATCATGGTTTTGGCTGGAGCTTCTGAATTTGATCCCCAGTATAACAAAGATGCCACAAGCAGACCAACAGATAATATTCTAATACCACAGGTTAGGCCTATCTCCCATATTCCTTGATGACTAGTTAAGTACTAAAGTGGATGCTTTTTTTAAGTATATATTTTTGAATAATTATTTTATTTACTTTAGCTGATCAGAGAGATTGGCAGCATTAATTTAAAGAAGAATGAGCCTCCACTTACCTGCCCATATAGCCTGAAGGCCAGAGTTCTTTTACTGTCTCATCTTGCTAGAATGAAAATTCCTGAGACCCTTGAAGAAGGTATTTGTGATTCTAATATCTACAGGGTTTTAATAGAACCAAAGTAACAGATTTAATTAGACCTCATGGTGCGGTGGTTTTGTCACTGTTCTTTTTCTCAAATAATTGCTCAAGGACCCCACCCCCCTTTAAATCTATATGCTACATAATTACTTGACATAGTTTGAAGGTCTAAGTTGGACATTTTGGCAAATATTAAAATTTAGTATTTCACGGTGAGAGGATATTTTGAAGGAAAAATGTTTAGTTAATTTCGGATTATACGAAGTTCCTAATGATGTTATAACAAGAACTTTGTAAGCTTTTTAGAGGAACAGGAATGGATTTCACAACTAGTATCTCCACTAAACATTAACCCCACCCACACACCATCCCTCCTACCAGTGTTCTGAATAGTATCTGTTTGATCTTTATTTAAACTTCATATTGTCTCTCTCTCTTTCTCCCCATTTTTCCTTTCCTAGCAATAAATGTGTTTAAATGAAATCTTACCATTCCCCCACCTCCTTTAAGCTAATAATGTATTCAAATGCTTCTGAAAGCAAGACTACTTGAGCTCAGTAATCTCATGCTTATTCTATCATAAGAAAGATGCTTTTGATAGAATGAAGGAGTACTATTTAGGCATTGTCACTAAAGTTGCTTTGAAATTTTAGTTATTCTGTTGCTAATGTTTTGTACAGATATGCAGCCGTCTTCATTTTTACTAGTCATCTTTAAGAAACAGTGAACACTTTTTTTTTTGGGGTTGGATACCAAACCCAATAGTAGTTCATACTTTAGTAGTTAAGACTTTTATATGCAGTAGAAACAAGTCTGCCTGCCTCAGTTTCCCTCTTCTCCCTCTTCTTTCTCATCTCTATTTAATTGACATTTATTCTCATTCTTAGTCTTTGGAATTAATTATAGGAACTTACGAGCACAAAAAAAAATTCTTTAAGTTCTCAAATACAGCAAGATTAAGATTAAATTTATGATTGACTTTTAAAATAGGAATCAACTTCTTGCACTTAACAACATAATATTAAAATTTCCCTTTTAATTTTAATTTTCCACAATTCACTTCTTACGCTTAACAACATAATATTAAAATTTCCCTTTTAATTTTCCACATCCAAGTGAGGGTTTTCTGACCATTGACAGTGATGCAGAGGAGAAACTTTTCCCTTCAACATTGTGAAATTCTGTGAAAATGTTTGTGGGACAAATTAGTATTAGTGTTGGCCAATGATGATAAAGACGCTTTACTATGAAATTAGAATTGTTTCAGGTTTTTTTTTGTTTTGCAGATCAGCAATTTATGCTGAAAAAATGCCCTGCTTTGCTTCAAGAAATGGTTAATGTAATCTGCCAACTAATAATAATGGCCCGGAGCCGTGAAGGTGAGGAGGAAATGTAATTAATTGTTTTACTTTTTCTCACAAGCATATGCAGATACTTCATAGTTTTAAGATTTATGTGGAACTGATTATATTTCTCTCTACCAGTTCAATCAACTTTCTCAGTTTTGCTCATGATTTTTCTCATTATTTCATTGTTTTATTGTTTGCTCTGCAGATTTAATATTTCCTTTTCCTCCTTCTGATTATTCTTAGAGTTGGTTTATTCTGTACTTTAACAGTGAGTTTGAAAAATAATTCTTTAACAAACGTAATAATGATTCACCTGACATGTAAAATTTTTTGTATGAAAGGAAAAGAATCAGGGAATTGTTGCTCAGTAATGGAAAAGGAGAACCTTAAAAAATAATACAGTGCTTATGAGTTGTTGTGGGATGTTAGTTCTTGCATGGTATCAGTATATTCATGATACTGATAATAACTGATAATTTATTGTTACCTGAGTTGATGAAAGTTTTTGTGTTAAATCAATGCTTAATTGCTGCATAATACACATTTTACTGTTTGTGTATTTTTAATATCTTCTCCAGTAATTTTTAAAGGAAAATCAATACCATGATCTTAATATTTGTGTTAAAGATGTTAGTGTGAATTTTGGTTTTATGATGAATTGTGTACTCCTGAACATGTAAAAGTCCAGCCCTGTCGTTTCTTTTTTTTCCTCCTGTTCTTTCTAAGAAAGGGAGTTTCGTGCTCCAACTTTGGCATCCCTAGAAAACTGCATGAAGCTTTCCCAGATGGCTGTTCAAGGCCTTCAACAATTTAAATCTCCTCTTCTGCAGCTCCCCCACATTGAAGAGGATAATCTTAGAAGAGTTTCTAATCATAAAAAGGTAATCCTTTTCTGTTTTTTTGCAATTTGTCATATCTCTTAAAAGTAATATGAAAGAAAATTCTCTAGAAATGATTCCTGTGAATTTCTTAGATTTAGAATATCTTATGCATTCTGAAACTGTCTTTTCAAGTGGTTCTGTTAACATTTTCTTGATCAGGTAGTTTTTTATAATATTTTACTATTGTAAGGTTGCATGACTTGGGGGTCAGTGCATTTGATACTTTGCTGCATATGTTGCCAAAAATAATTTTATAGTATACTTTTTATTCATTTCATTCTTAGCTTAAAAGGTTAAGCAATGGTCTGTTGGTGGAGTATGAATTAAAAAAAAAGTTAAACATTTGAAAAAATACATGAAGTACAGATAATTCTTATTTAGAAAATATAATCTATAGTAAAAATATAATGAATTTTTAGGTTAGGTATAGCAAAAATATGTATAAATGGAAAGCTTGAAACAAAAATTACAAGTCTAGTAAAAGATTTTAAACTTTACTTTGCATGTAGTAGATGAAGGGAGAAGATAGACATTGGATTTGATATTATTAAGATAAAATTAATAAATGTATATTAGAAATTTATATTAAAAAGATAGTTTGCTGTATTACTAAGTAATTGTGTTGCCCTTATAAATTTGGTCATTTTAAGTCATAATTATAAAAATCTCAAAATTCAAAAACAGAACTTCACTTGTCTCATAATCTAATTTCTGTGAAAGTGCAAATTAACACCAAACATCTGAAAATTAAAGAACATTCTTACAAGTAATCATTTTGCCATGGTGTATATCATTACAATAAGAATCATATTTAGAAAATAACGAAAATGAGAATATTGCATAGTTAAAACCTTGAGGGTATAGCTGTACTTATGAGGTACTTAGTCTTAAAAGTTTATTTTTAAAGATTTTTATTAAGGTTGAAAATAAACAAATCGAAGACAATAGTTCTTGCTTGGGGGAAGATTCTGTATGAATGTCATTTTCCTCTTAATTGATCCTAATTTAAGTGGCATTGGAGAAAAGTTAGTTTTATTTTCTGCTTTGAAATACATACAATCTTAACATTTTTCTTAAAGTTGCTGGATTTTATTTTAGTCAACATGCTAATAATTTTCTTTTATAAAAAGTTTTATGAATTAGGGATTTATTTTCTTTTTTATTTTTCTTTTTCAGTACAAAATTAAAACTATACAGGATTTGGTGAGTTTAAAAGAATCAGATCGTCACAGTCTACTACACTTTCTTGAAGATGAAAAGTATGAAGAGGTTATGGCTGTCCTTGGGAGTTTTCCCTATGTGACTATGGATATAAAATCACAGGGTAAGTGATAGGTTTCCATATTGAACATTGCTTCCTGTTAGATAGATTTGTTCTCATTCATTTGAATTCAGGATTCTTAGAACACTTAATTTAATAACATAACTTGCAGTGAGACTTTGCAGAACTGTGATTTTCTTGTCAGATTTACCATGTTGGAAATTGATGAATACTTAAATCTTTTTGAGAAAACTAATATAGCCCCGCTTTATTTTTGTTACAGTAAGATTAAGAACAAGGACTATTTTACAGTTCAGTTTTCAAGAATTTCTTAACTTTTCAGATTTTCACGTGTAGTGAAAAGAATGAGAGCTATGTGAAATACATCAAAGGAAGTAGCTGTAAAAGAAATAGCTACTTAGTACCAACATTAATTTTCAAAGCCCCAATTTATTTATATTAAACCTTGAAAATTGCCATGTTTCTGCCACCTTTCATGTGTTTTTCTCACATTGTCTTCATTTCAAGTGAAGAAAAATTGAATATTTTTCTATTTATATAACTGCCCTGATGATCATGTTAATAACTGAATAATAATATCTTAGAACACTGAGAATTAGAGATCATCTGCTCCATTCCTTCTTTATGGTGGTGTTCTACTCTGCTGTAACATTTAACTGAGTCACTGTCGTGAGAGCATTCTTCTAGGTACCAAGAATGCAGGGACGTATTAGGAGGGCTTCCTGTCTTTAAAGGGCTTATCTAGTTGAGGAAATAGGATTAAAAACAAGAGAACATTGGCTAAGTGTAAAGTGAGTGACAGACATTGTACCTGTGTTCTTGCAACAAATATTGACTGCTATCTACTCTCTTGAATGCTGGAGAAGGGGAGGTAAGACAGTCTCCGCCTTATTGAATTTGTCTTTTAATAGGCATTGAGCATGCTTAAATGATTTTCCAAGATTGGAGTGTTTGGGACAGGAAGGCAAACAATGCAATCTGGTTTCCATTTGCCTCGAGTTATACGACATAAGTAATAAAATCTTGGATCACTTTGGCAGGAATTTGGGATTACTTTGGGTCCATGAGTTTTCAGACTTTAAAAACAATAATATAAAAAGTACATTTTTTTTCACCCCCAAAAGAAATCCCATAACCATTAATAATCACTCCCCATTTTACCTAAAAAAAAAGTACATTTAGGATTGTATTGCTTTAACCAGAAACTGTTCAAATAAAAGTCTAGTTTAGGACTCAGAGATAATTTTTGATATAATTGAGGATTGCAAAAAGTACTTGCTTCTTAAAAAATGAATGTTAAAAGATTTTCTTACAAGAAATAAGGTAAGAGTATTCATTTTCACTCTTCTACTTCATAGCATCTTGTATAGACAGTTTATTTTGTGTTTTTACAGTGCTGTCTAAACATGTAATATGAGTGGTATAATTTGAAGGAAGAATAGAATTATAGAAGCAAGAAAAAGGCACTGATTAATATAGTAGTAGAGATGATGAATTTCTCCTTCTGCTCACACTAGGGGCTGTGTAGAATCTCATGGTAGGCTTTTTCTTCACATTAAAACATCAAATGGCATGTATACATTGATACAGCAATTGTTTCACATGTATTGCTCATATGTGTAAAGCTTTGCAAATGAAAAATGTGGACGGATATGTGACCCAGAGTTGATTTTTGAGAATGGAGTCTTCCAGGCCGAAGAAGGGATACTATACTCTTTATTGATGCCCACTCATCACACCTCACAGCCAGTAGTGGAGTTAGCAGTTATAGGTCATTGTTTTCCAGTTAGCAGTTATAGGCCATTGTTTTCCATTGTTTTCAGTAAAAACCAGAACAGAGTATAAGCTTAGATTAGATTAATCTGTATAACAAGTATAACTTAGAAAAACTGTAGTCATAAATACAGAGAAGAAATCTTATAGATAAAAATCAGTAATAAAAATGAATTAAGGGACTAGGGATATAACTCAGCTGGTAGACTGCTTGTCTAGCAAGCCCAAGGCCCTGGATTTAATCCTTAGCACCGCGAAAACAAAACAAACAAACAAAAAAGAATTAAGACCTAGGGATGTGGCTCAATCATAAAGTACTTGCCTAGCATGTGTGATGACGCCCTGGGTGGATCCCCAGGGTCTGTCTGTTTCTCTTACACACATACACATAGAATGTCTCTCTTACGTGCGTGCACGTAACGCGTGCGTGCACACACACACACACATTATCTGAATAGAAGGTCAATGTTTTATTTAATTTTGTTTTATATGTAGACATTTTGGGGATGTATGTATCATCTGGGGATGTATGTGGTTTGAAGATATTGAATAATTGGCAAAATTTTATTGTTTGGTACTATTAATGGCAAAAAAAATTTCAAAGTTACTTTTAATATAAAGATAATATATTGAAGTTCTTGCCTTTAAAAAAATTGTCTGTTTATGGTGACTTAGTATGTTTTCATTTTTTTATTCTGATAGGCATTGATCACACAGGTAAAAAATCTTGTGAATATAAGCTTTGCACAAGAGTGACACTTTAATTTTTATATTACTGCAAGCAAGGAAGTGAGCTATTTTGGTAGTTCTAGTATCATATTGTGTTTTCGGAGTCCTGAGTTTGAAACTTGGCAGTGCCAAGGCAGCAATTGTGTGAATATGGGTATTTTATTTATTTCTGAACCTCAGTTTCTTCTTTAAAGTGGAAATGATAATAAGTGATAGCACTCTGCAGAATTATTTTAGGGATTAAGGTCATATTTACCATTGAACCTTTAAAGTGCATTTACTAAATTGCTGAAGTATTTATAAGATAGTCACAGTATTTTTAAATAAGCTTAAAATGTAATATGCTGAAAATAGTGAATTACCAAATTGTTATGTATAAGTTAGATTTTGCTGTTTGCATTGACTTAGAACTTGACTTTTGTTTTTTCCTTTTTTTTTTTCCCTTTCATCTTACAGTATTGGATGATGAAGATAGCAACAACATCACAGTAGGATCCCTAGTTACAGTGTTGGTTAAATTGACAAGACAAACAATGGCAGTAAGTAGTCTATTTGTATTTTTATGCTTTAAGAGTTATGTCTCAAGATTTTTATATTTAGTTTTCTCCATTTATTTTCTCAATTTAAGTAGTAATTTCTCAAAGTTGAAACTGATGTAATAACTATCTTTGCAAGTTCTGTTAGCTTTTTTAAAATTCTAAATTAATTTTTATACACACCAAAAAAATCTTAGAAAATAGATTCTTTATAATTTTCTGTAAAACGTTATTATAAAAGTGAGGTTATGTGAGCAGTGAAGTTACTTGAACAGTGAAGTGCTATATTAAACAGTAAAGGTAATTACTGATTGTTGAGAATTTAATTACTTAATCCTTTATAGTCAAATTTTTAGAGTGCTTACCTCTGTAAAATTTTTAGAGGATTTTTATTAAAAGAATTAAAAATTACAATGAAAATAACTTTTTCTGATGGTGTGAAAAGTTTATGCTCTCTGAGAAAAAAATTCAAGCAATTCAGAAAAGTATAGGGAAAATTTTATTTATTTAGGTACTAGAGATTGAACCCAGGGGCACTTAACCACTGAGTCACATCTGCAGGTATTTTTATTTTTTATTTTGAGACTGTCAAGGCTGCTGGGCTGCTAGGATTACTGGCCTGTGCCACTTTACATGACCAGAAAAATTTAAATAACCTAAAATCCCACAATTTTTAGATGACAGGTTTTGAAACTCCATGTTTAAAATACCCTAATGCATTTTTACCTGTAAAATTAAATATTTTTATCATGGATTCCCTTCGCTTACCCATCTCCCTGAGGAAGACCTATTGTCAGCCTCAGATGACCAGAATTCAGTTTATGTGTATCCTTTCATATTTTTCTCCTTTTTGTATTTACCGCTGGACTTTCATAGTGCATATGCTTTGCTTTTTTTGTTGTTGTTGCTAAATATAGTCATATTGTATGTGTTTCCTGCATCTTGTTTTTCTCCTTTTCTATTACATGTTTATATTATCATCCAAGTCAAGTGGTATATTGTAACTCATTGTTTTTATGGACCTGTAGTATTTCAGCTTATTCAACTAGTGGTCAGTCCTACTCTGCTCTGGTATTTTTGACCATCTGCAGGAAATATATGCTACACATAAACCCCATGTTAAATATATCAAATCAAAAATGTTAATTTTATGATAGCAAGTAGTAAGGAAGCATTTAGTGTCTTGGACTCAGGGATGGATGGTGCCTCCTGGGAGAAAAGGAAACTAAGCCAGTGCCAAAATTAAGTTTAGAACCTAAAATTATGATACTAACATGCTTTGGAATTCCCAGACTAAGAAATGAGCAAAAAAACTGGTCTTGGGCTGTTGACATTTCTGGGGGAGTTGTGTGTTTATTGGGGTTAGGGGAAATGGGGGAAACTTACCTCGACTAGGGAAAAGAATCACATTTCTTTTCCCCTTCTATTCTAGTATGAACTGTACTTAAGAAATCAAGTAGTGTTGTAGAATTCAGCTAATGAATGAGTAAATGAGGAAGTGGGAAGTGCTGATATAAAGATCTAGATAGTAAATATTTTAGGTTTTATAAGCTATACAGCTTTTGTAGCAACACCTGAATTCATAGTAGCGTGGTTGTGTTCCTATAAAAACATTGTTTTAAAATTGGTGGCATGCCATAGTTTGCTGCCTCAAAGTTTCTGTTTTCGAACCTGATCATTACAATGCTTCCAGAGAGTTTATTAAACACAACCCGTATCACTTGTTATTTTCTAGTAGAGTCACACTAGCATGTAAAACCTTATTTTACAGCTTCTTTATTGATTTTAAAAGAATTATTTAGTATATGTAGATATTCTCTGTGATCCACTTTTTAATTGCAGATACAATAAACAGTATCTCTGACAATAATGAATAAACTAATACTAGTTTTACGAAGGTCTTAGAAAATAATATGATGTTTAAATTCTTATAATGTTAAAATATTCACATTTGACTGCTGTTAAATAAAATTTTAAACTGAAGTATTTTTTATTTTATAATGAATTTGCATATCTTACAACTGCTAAATCTACTGTCCCTTCCTTGGTTGTAACCAGCTTAAAAAAAACTTATCTGATACACAGTTTGAAAGATATCTTTGTTTATCTGAAGGGTAAATATAGGCTGACATAGTTTATCTTTTTCTTCTTGCTACCCCTAGGAAGTATTTGAAAAGGAGCAGTCCATCTGTGCTGCAGAGGAACAGCCTGCAGAAGATGGGGTAAAAGCTGGAATTTTCTTATCTTTCTTGGAAAGAAATATTTTATTTACTTCTTGATTGGCTTATATTACTGTGGGGGGGTAATTTAACTTATGAAAACATACATTTAGTTTAGCCATTCCCATCTAAAAATTACTATGACTTTAAATGAAACTGTTGCTGTGATTTACAAAGCATGATATGTGTTGTGATTTACAGCAGGGTGATACTAACAAGAATAAGACAAAAGGAGGATGGCAGCAAAAGACTAAAGGACCCAAGAAAATGACTAAATCAAAAAAAAAGAAACCTTTAAAAAAAAAAACTACACCTGTTCCATTATCACAGACAAAACAACAGAAACAAAAACAGGCAAATGGAGTCATTGGGAGTGTGAGTTTATTTATTATCATTGTAATTATCTTTATTGAGGTAAAAATATACTGAAATGTTTAAATATTATGTGTATAGCTTCTGAAGTTTTACATGTATATGTAACCATTAAACCCAAATCAAAATTTAAAGACCTTACTAACATCCTAGAAAGCTCCCTTTTACTCCTTCTCAGTCAGTGACCCCTTCATTTACCTCAACTCTTCACACCTCATTTTTCTGACTGTAATCACCAAAAATTAGTTTTGTCTAAAATTTCATGTAAGTGGAATTGGTTATGTCTGGTTGGTTTCATTAAACATAATGTCCATGGTGCTCATCTTTTTGTGTTGTTTGTAGCAGTAGTCCGTGTGTGTGTGTGTGTGTGTGTGTGTGTGTGTGTGTGTGTACACATAATATTTTATTGTATGAATATACTATAATTTATCTGTCTATGCTTTTTGGACATTTGGATTATTTGCAGTTTTTACTCAATATGAATAAAGGCTCTGTGCTTATTCTTGTGCACGGCATTCTGTGAATAAATTACAGGGTCATAAGATGTATTTTAACTCACAGAAAGAGCCTATTTTCCAAAGTTTTGCCATTTTATGAACTGTCATCAAGAGTATGTTCTACATCCTCACCAATACTTGCCTTTCCCAGTCTTGTAGCTTTTCAGTTGTTCTGTGGTAGTAATAGTGTAGTTTTTATTTGTGTTTACTTGATGACTTAATGTTGAACACCTTATCATATACTTGATCCTTTTTTTCTGCTGGCTTGTTTGTCTTACAGATTTGTTGGAGTCCCTTTTATATTTTGGATAAGCATTCTTACTTTTTCCCCCTCTTAATGGTAGCTTTTTAATGGTTCTTAATTTTAACAAAGTTCATTTCATCAGTCTTTTGTCTTATGGTTAGTGCTTGTGTGTCCTATTTAAGATATCTTAGTCTAACCCAAGGACTTTGACATATTTTTCTGTTTTCTTCTAGAAACATTATTTTTTTACTTGGTACATTTAGCTCTATGATCTGTCTTGAATTCATTTTCATGCATGGTGTGAGGTATGGAATACGGGCCACCTATTCTAGCACTATTTTTGAAAAGATCTTTTCCTCAGTGAATTTCAGTGGCACTTTGTCATAAATATTTTTCATGATGTGTTGGTCTATGGGATTTCTAGTCCATTTCACTTATTTATTTGTGTGCCAGTACCATACTGTCTTAATTATAGCTTTATGCTAAATCTTGAAATAAGACTTATTTTACTCATTCAGAGTCATCTTAGCTATTTTAGATCCCTTGCATTTCCAACTAAATATTTAGAATAAGTGTAAGCTACAGAAGTTGGATTAGTATTACATTGAATCTGAGGATCATCATGGAAGAATTGACAAGTTAACAATACTGAGTATTTTTATTCATGATCATGGTTTATCTTCATTAATTTGGAACTTCCTTAATTTTCTCAGCAGTGCTTTATAATTTTTAGTGGCAGAGGTATGACACATCTTATATAGATTTACTGCTCTATTTGTTGCCTTTTTTTGGTGTTATGACATTTAAAAAAATTATTCTTCCAAGTTTGTTGCTGGCATATAGAAATCTGGTTGCTTTCTAAAAATTGATCCTTTATTAAAGACTCTTAGCCATTTGTAAATGTTTTAATGAAGATTTTCCACATACTCAGTCATGCTTTGTGTGACAGGAGGCAGTTTTGCCTTTTTCTTTTTAAGCCTAATACCCTTCTTGCCTTTCTCTGTTGGTTGGAATTTTCAGTGTGATATGAATGGAAGTGATGATAGTGGACACCCTTTGCTTTACTTTTTATCTTAGGAAGAAAGCATATTTTACCCCCAAGTATGATGTTAGCTGCAGGGTTTTGTATCATTCATCAGGTTAAGGAAGTATTTCCTTCTATTTTCTATTTGCTGAGAATTGTTTATCATGAGCAGATAGTGAATTTTATTAAATGCTTTTTCTGCATGTATTTAATGATCATTTTATTTATTTTTTTCCTTTTGTTAATGTCGTGAATTATATTGATGAATTTAAAATTTTTGAATCATCCTTGCATTCCTAAGTCAAATCTCATTTGATCATTGACATAGGATCCTTTTTCAAATATATATCTTGTTTGGACTCTTACAGCTGTTTTTATGAGAGAATATTGATGTGTCTCTTTTTTTTCTCTTTTGAGAAGAAAATATTGGCATGTGTTTTCTTTTTTTTCTTATAATATCCTTGTCTGCTATTGTATCTGGCCTCATTAATCAAGCCAGGAAGTATTCTCTCTCTTTTTTCCTGAAAGCATTTTCTTTTTTCTTTTTTTTTTTCTTTTGAAGAATTTTCTAATGGAAAAGCATTCAAACATAAACTGTTTCTTTACCATATGTTTTGTTCTTAATTTATGTTAATTTTGTTTTTCAGGGGATTTGTCTATTTCTTCTAAATTATGAAGTTTATTGGCACAAATCTATATATTTTGGATCTAGTTAATCTTTTTTGTTTCCAATATTAATTTGTGTTCTCTTCTTAAATATTCTTGTTTAGGGACTTACCAGTTTTACTAATCTTTTCAAAGAACTGTCTTTTGGTTTTTCTGCTTTGATTTCCTGATTTCTAGTCAAGTATTTACTTCAACTTTTTTTGCATTTAATTTGCTGTTCCTTTTCTTGCTTCTTGAATTAACACTAGTAAATATTTTGCCCGGGATATTGACTTTCCTTAATGCATTATACCCTGCCAGTTATAGAAGATGACCCTATACTCCGATGACAATACTTTTCAGTAAACTGTCCGTTTCCTCTCCTCAAATAAAAAATATTGTATAATTGATGTTTTTAAAAGCTGAATCATCTTAGCCATTGTGGTAGTGTACTTTGAAAATAGAAATATTTTTGTCTTACAAACTATGAAGAATGGATAAAATAACAAACCTTAAATTAATAAACCAGGTAAGCCTGATGTTAAAATCTTCAGTCTTTCTCCCCCATCTCTATAAATAAATATATTTACAATTTTCTAAAATTCTGATTGGAGTAGTGGAATTTTAATCTTAAGCCAGTTTGCTTATGTTGACAAGTAGTTAGCTTTAGGGACTTAGAATGATAAATCTTAATTAAGATGTTCAGAACTTTGTGCTTGCTTTTTCCCTTTAGGAAGCTGGCATGAAGGAAGATGAAGAAGAAGTTTCTGACAAAGGCAGTGATTCTGAAGAAGAAGAAACCAACAGAGATTCCCAGAGTGAGAAAGATGATGGTAGTGACAGAGAATCTGATAGAGAGCAAGATGAAAAACAAAACAAAGATGATGAAGCAGTAAGTTTACTACTAACAGATTTAAACAATTGAGATTATACATACTCTGATGATTGTTTTGGGTTTTGTTAGTGTTCATTTGTTTGCTTGCTTGCTTTCTGTTTATCTTAGAACCCATGTATTTTATAATTTCATTACTTTGCAAGTTTTTTTTTTTTTTTTTTTTTTAAGGAATGTCAGTCAGGGTTTATAAAGGAAAATTGTTTCAAACAAGGATTGGAAATCCTAATTTTCTTAAGCCTTAAGTCGGTAGGTAGAATAGAACCTAGGCCTGAGATGAAGTCAGTTTTTCCTCTTTAGGAAATTTTCAGTATTAGGGTCTCTCTGGAAATTTGAATAAGGGAAGGTGGGTTATAAAATGGGTGGCAGTTACTTTGAAGGTCCTGTCACAGGTTCCAGGTAATGTTTCGGTGAAGAAACATTACTGTGGACTTTTAATGTCAAGAGGTTAGTTAAGGGAAAGCTAACATTATGGAATGTCACCTTGTTTCATGGGTTATATAAGACATTTAAGATGATGAGGTATGATGTATAGGGGCAAAAATCTCATAGCATTAAGTTGTGCATGATTTATGGAAAAACTATAAAAGAAAGAATGTGGTCGACAAAGAATGGTCCTTAGAGGCTCACTGCAAACTGACGAGCTATTTTTTGTGGTCTTTTTGACTGAGCCATTGATCTAAAAGTAACTCTACTTATTTGGGAGGGAAACCCTGAGTAGCCTCTGAGGCAAAAGGAAAGGCCGGAAAAGGTACAGGACAAAATAATAGAAGTATAAGGAGTGAATGCACCCATCCTTGGGAATGGTGGAAAACAATATGGATGACTACTTTCACTAGTTGCTAGGCCTTGGCTGTTTTTGTATTTTGAGAATTAAAATGATTGCTAAGAAATAAAAATCTATCAAAGAAATTATTTCCCCAGCCTTTAGAAAGTTGACAGTCTTTCCTGAGTGTCTTAGTGTTAATAGAGATTATCTTAAAGTTTTGACAGACTAGTTTCTTCAGATGACCAAAAATACATTCATACAGCCAACAAATAATTATTCATGATCTGTCCCACCCCAAGCACTGTCTTAGATGACAATGCAAGCCAAATAGGAAACAGTTTCTGTTCTTGAATGATATGCGGGCTAGTGGTGTAGGCAGACCTGTAAATAAACAGTGCATATGTGAGATTAACATACATTTTATGCAAGGTATAGTGATAGCACAAAGGAAGGAATGATCAACTCCGTTCTGAGGCAGAAGGAAGTTTGTAGAAGGCTTTATTCAGGAGTTTGTACTAAATTGGCCCTAAAAGAAGAATGAATAGGAATTTGACAGAGAAAGGGAAGGACAAAAATCCAAACAGGGTTTAAGAGGAGTGAATTAGTTTGGTAACTTCAGCAAAGTATAGGTAGTTTGAAATAATGAGAATTAAAAGCACAAGGAGAAAAGCAATGGCAGGAGTCCAGCAATAGGCCATGGTCAGATTACTAGGTGGATGAGGTGGCCCATGCCTGTAATCCCAGCGATTTGGGCCGTTGAGGCAGGAGGATCATGAGTTCAAACCCAGCCTTAGCAATTTAGAGAGACCCTAATATTAGCGAGACCCTGTCTCTAATAAAATATTAAAAAAGGACTGGGAATGTGACCCAGTGTTAGTGCCCCTGGGTTCAATTCCTGGTACCTCCCCAGCTCCCCCCAAAATAAAGATTGTAAGTGGTTGTGTGGTGCTGTGGAGGTTAGAGGGATTGTAAGTTTGAGCTGGGAGATGATTTGATTTGTGGGACTGGACTTGTTCTAACCCTAATTAGTTAATTAGCATTGTCAAGAATAATAGAAACTCCTCAAAATGGTCAATCTATACCAGATTTCAGATGGTATTATTTATTATTATTTGCTAGGAGTGGCAAGAATTACAACAGAGTATACAACGAAAGGAAAGAGCTCTACTGGAAACCAAATCAAAGATAACACATCCTGTGTATAGTCTTTACTTTCCTGAGGTGAGTTACACTTAGCCTAGTTTTCCTTATTCCATTCACTTTCTCCTCTCCTCAAATATTTCTCATTTGGATTTTATTACTCTTCAGAGTATACTTGCTCAAATACCCTAAATGTGGTCTATTCCTGATAGATTGTGTTTTTAAAGGATATATTGCAATATGAATTATTTTTAGTGAATATGTTATTTGAAAGGAGGATTGTTAACTTTTAAAATATTTCTGTGCTTTTCTGTGCTCACATTATTGTTGTGCTTAATGATTATTTCTTATTAACAGTCATTAGTCTTTATCTGACAAATGAATATGTTGCCTTTGACTGCTTGACAGTTGTGAATCTCACCCCTGTCTAGTTCTAAATAGGATGAAAAATTCTTAAATTTTCTTTCTGAGGATTCTGTAATTGTCACCTGGAGCCATTAGAACTTGCTCTGATCCCAGTAATTACCCCAGTCCTTGGGAATGGGTGAGGCTGTGGCTGTGGGATCAGCTGTGTTTTGAACCCTGAGCAGCTCAGTATGAGCTAGGCATGACTGAGTCTTAAGCTTAGGACAGAGCATTATAATGCTATTTGTTCTCTTGTTTACTTTGTTATTATGCCTGTTCAACTTTCTTTTTTAAATTTCTTTTCTTTTTTTTGGTCATAGATGGTCACAGTACCTTTATTAATTTTATGTGGTGCTGAGGTTCAAACCCAGTGCCTCACACACATGAGACAAGCGCTCTACCACTGAGCCACAACCCCAGCCCCTTGTTCAACTCCTGATGTCCTTGCTAGCCTCTGTTGTCTGTCTTTCAAAGTACTTTGGGATTCTCTTAACATTTTGCTTTTGAGGATGATTCTGACTGTGGAGCAGAGGTCAAGAACTGGTTTCCCCCCAGTTCAGGGAAACTGTTTCACAGACTGCCTTACAGCTTTGCTCTCTACTCATGTTTGACTGTGATCTCATATATAAATCTGCTTTCTGCTTGAAAATGTCAATCCAGAGATGCTGGGACTGCTTAAGGCCAATTCCTAAGTAATTTGGCTCTCTTAGTAATAATTGAGTGGCTCTGCACAGACTTTTCTTTTGACTTGGAGAGAAGTCTTCCCAGGATTCCATCTTAATGCACACACTGATCTTCTGGCATGTCCTGAGCTTTAACCCATCTGTTGAGGCAAAATGCCCACTGCAGAGGTAGTCTGCCAACATCAAGCATCCCAGAATCAAGTGAATGAATTCCACTCATTCGATTGGTTTAAAAAGTGCTGTGGGATGTGTATACTGCATAATTTGTACCCAGTTTCATTTTAGACCATATTTACTTGATAAATGAAACATTCCTTCATTCCCTTAGAACATTTTATCAGTGAAAATACCTTTTTCCTAGTATAATCTGCTTGTACATGATAAATATCTCAAAATGTCATTTATCACTTATAATTTATGTAGGATCTTCCTGACATTTCCTTGTCTATTTTACCACGTGCCTAACTACCCACTTAGTAATAATTGACTTACATTTTTTTTTGTCCTGTACTTTCTTTTTTTCTTTTTTTTTTTTTTTGCAGTGCTGGGGATTGAACCCAGGGCCTTGTGCTTGCAAAGCAAGCACTCTACCAACTGAGCTATATCCCCAGCCCTTGACTTACATTTTTTTGAAATTAATTTATTATATTTAGTATGTTAAGAATGGTTTGGAATCTCATGCAACAGAAAGATCATTTTTTTAAAAAAGTGCAAATAACTCGACAGAATATTAGTTTCACTTTTTTAACAGGGACATCAGAATCACAGGTTCAGTGTCACTAATTGACATTCATCAGCTTTTGTAAATATGCTCAAGTGCATCTCATTGTAAACAATTTGAGAGAGTGAAGGGAAAGGCAGTCTCTAAATAGGGAGGAAAAGAAGAAATGCACACTCTTGAACATATCCTTATACTGCTTATACTACATACATGATGTGCTAATGATGTTTCTGACATGTCAGAACTACTTAAATGAGAGATTGAGATTGTTGCTCATTTCACTAATAATCATAACTGTCATTTATTGTACACTGTATACTAATAGAAATCTAACATATATTTTACTTGTATTAGTTCATCTACAACATGACAGCAGTAGGCACTCATCATATAACAGAGAAGAAAAACTAGATTTAGAGAGGTGAAGTAACCCAGGTATGTGTAGCTTTAAAGCAAGTATTTGCAAAATATAGTCTGCAGGCCAAATCTAGCTCCCTGTTTATTTTCGTAAACAAGACTTTATTGTAAATAAAGTTTTACTAAAATATACTTCTTTTTTTCATGTTGCAATGGCAGATCTGAGTAGCTACAACAGAGACTGTGTGACCCCCAAAGTCTAGGTACTAATATTCCATCTTGAGATCGTTATGTTTTTATATACTTTGTGTGTGCAGAAAACATATAGGCAAACATTATATATACAACTATCCCTATTGTGATTGTTCTAACCCTCTGGTTAGGCAGATGACTAAACAGTATTGGCAGGAGCTGTAATAGAGCACTGGTTGTTGAGCACACTGAGGTTTGGTGCTTCCTTGTCTTTCTAAATTTTTTAAGAAAATAGTTTTCTGTTTGTTCTTGATGTCTTTGTGCACTCTGGTGGCAGTTTCTTTACCCAAGTCTTTTAGCGTTCCTGATTTTTTTGAAATTGAACTAGAAATGCCAAGAAAATAATGCACAATGACTAAAAATACATAGGCCCTAAGATGTTCTCTTATACTCTTGAGAGTAAAGTGCTTTAATGTATTGATATTTGATTTGACTAAGTTCTTTCCACTCCTACTTTGTAGCTTTTTCTTATTACTTGCTAAGATTATTTGTTATATGAAATCGTAATAGTTAATTTTTTTTATTTTATTATTATTGTTTGATTCATTGTACACAAATGGGGTACAATTTTTCATGTCTTTGGTTTTACACGATGTAGTCACACCATTCGTATAATCATACATGTACATAGTGTAATAATGTTTGTCTCATTCCACCATCTTTTCTTCCCCCTCTCCTCTTTCCTCCCCCCCCCCCTCATTTCCCTCTACACAATCCAAAGTTCTCCATTCTTCCCTTACCCAACCCGTTTGCCCCGTTATGAATCAGTATCTACTTACCAGAGAAAACATTTGGCCTTTGGTTTTTTGGGATTGGCTTATCTCACTTAGCATAATATTCTCCAACTCCATCCATTTACCTGCAAAGGCCATAATTTTATTCTTATTTATGCCTGAGTAATAGTCCATTGTGTGTGTATACCACAGTTTCTTTATTCATCTATTGAAGGGCATTTGTTGGTTCTACAGTTAGCTGTTGTGAATTGAGATGCTATAAACATTGAAGAGGCTGCATCACTGTAGTATGCTGATTTTAAGTCCTTTGGGTATAGGCCAAGGAGTGGGATAACTGGGTCAAATGGTGATTCCATTCCAAGTTTTCTAAGGAACCTCCATACTGCTTTCCAGAGTGGCTGCACCAATTTGCAGTCCCACCGGCAGTGTGTGAGTGTACCTTTTTCCCCACATCCTTGTCAACACCTATTGTTGCTTGTATTCTTGATAATCGCCATTCTAATTGGAGTGAGATGAAATCTTAGGGTAGTTTTGATTTGCATTTCTCTAATTACTAGAGATGTTGAACATTTTTTCATATATTTGTTGATTGATTGTATATCTTCTTCTGTGACGTGTCTGCTCATTCCTTAGCCCATTTATTGATTGGGTTGTTTATTTTTGGGTTAAATTTTTTTTGGGTTCTTTGTAAATTCTGGAGATTAGTGCTGTATCTGAAGTGCGTGTGGTAAAGATTTTCTCCTACTCTTTAGGCTCTCTCTTCACATTATTGATTGTTTTCCTTTGCTGAGTAAAAGCTTTTTAGTTTGAATCCATCCCACTTATTGATTCTTGTTTTTATTCCTTATACTTTGGGGGTCTTGTTAAGGAAGTCTGATCCTAAGCCAACATGATGAAGATTTGAGCCTGCTTTTTCTTGTATTTGGTGCAGGGTCTATGATCTAATTTCTAGGTTCTTGATCCATTTTGAGTTTTGTGCAGGGTGAGAAATAGTGGTTTAATTTAATTTTGCTACATATGGATTTCCAGTTGAAGAGGCTATCTTTTCTCCATTGTATGTTTTTGGCACCTTTGTCTAATATGAGATAACTGTATTTTTGTGGGTTTATCTCTGTGTCCTCTGTTCGGTACCATTGGGTCTACCTGTCTGTTTTGGTGCCAGTACCATGCTGTTTTTGTTACTGTTGCTCTGCAGTATAGTTTAAGGTGTGGTATTGTGATACCTGCTGCTTTATTCTTCCCTGCTAAGGATTGCTTTGGCTATCCTGGGTCTTTTATTTTTCCAAATGAATTTCATGATTGCTTTCTCTATTTCGATGAGAAATGTCATTGGGATTTTAATTGGAATTTCATTGAATCTGTATAGTGCTTTTGATAGTATGGCCATTTTGACAATATTAATTATGCCTATCCAAGAACATGGGAGATCTTTCCATCTTCTAAGGTCTTTAATTTCTTTCTTTAGTGTTATATAGTTTTCACTGTAGAGAACTTTCACCTCTTTTGTTAGATTGATTACCAAGGTTTTTTTTTTTTTTGAGGCTATTGTAAATGGGGTAGTTTTCCTAATTTCTCTTTCAGAGGATTCATCACTTATGATGAAAAATGCATTAGATTTATGAGTGTTGATTTTATATCCTGCTACTTTGCCAAATTCATTTATTAGTTCTAAAAGTTTTCTGCTGAAATTTTTTTGATCTTCTAAATACAGAATCATGTCGTTGGCAAATAGTGATGGTTTGAGTTCTTCTTTTCCTATTCTTATCCCTTTAATTTCTTTGGTTTATCTAATGGCTCTGGCTAGAGTTTCAAGGATGATATTGAATAGAAGTGGTAAAGATGGCATCCCTGTCTTGTTCCAGTTTTTAGTAGGGAATGCTTTCAGTTTTTCTCTAGTAAGCATGATGTTGGCTTTGGGCTTTAGCATAGATAGCCTTTAATATATTTTTTGAGAATACCTTTTGTCATTTAAGGTGAATCAGGGTTTTTTAATGTGGAATCCATCTAAAGACTTATAAGAAACCCCCAATATTGTATACAAAGTTATTTTTGAAGAGTAAGGAATGGATCTATAAATAGTTAAGAAGAGTTTATTTATTTGGTAAATTATTGAACCAGGCACTGTGTAAGTGCTGAAGATATGCAGTGAACAAAAAACAAGGGCAGTATTCAAAAATAAGACAAGCCAAAAATGCTTCTCTAATTCTTTCTAATTATACTTGTACTGTTCTTATTTTTTATTTTTATTTTTTCCTTTGCAGGAAAAACAAGAATGGTGGTGGCTTTATATTGCAGATAGGAAGGAGCAGACATTAATATCTATGCCATATCACGTGTGTACTCTAAAAGATACAGAAGAGGTAATCACTCAACAATAATAATACTTTCCATTTTTAACAATGTACAGCATCTTCGTGCTGCTTTATAAAATCTGTTTAAAATATCAGTTTATCATAGCTTATTGCATTCTCTTGCAACCATTTTCTTACTATTCTCTGATGTTTTGGGGGTGAGCTCATTGGAAATTTATAAAGAATTGTTAAAGGTAGACAACTTGGTCACTCTTTTAAAAACTTGTCAGTACAGTTTGGCAGTTTTTACTGTTAGTGTTCAAGAGCATTTTTCTTTCCTCCTCCTCTCCACAACTTAACATTTTATGAAAATTTATGATTTTTTTGTTCTCATTGGATTTGTGCGAAGTATTTTTTTGTCTTTAAAAAACAAATGTAAGAATTGGTGGATTTAAATTTTTAGAATGAAATTTTTGACTATATGGCATTGCCTACTGTTATGACATCACAAAAGTAGCCTTGTGGTGAATGTCATTTACCCTTGGGAACTGTGTTCTGAGTTTTTTTTTGTTTGTTTGTTTTTTTATTTTTCTCCGTGATGTTTTTGGTTGTTACCTTTTCTTGGAAGAAGGTTCTGTCTGTCTGAACTTGGCAGATAAGAGCAAAAGTTTTGAATTTCAAGATAGTTCTAGATGTTGATTTTTAGTACAAAAATTTTTTAAAAAATTATAACCATGCAGTAATGTGTGAAATAGTTTATTGTTTGACACTTAAATATAGAACCAGCTTAAGGGCATTTATTTGACTTTTTTAAAAAAATTACCTGTTTTTGAATCAGTAATGCATTCACCTAAAAATTTCAGAAGATACAAAAGTGCATAAAGTGAAACATCTTGCATCTGTTTTTCCATCGCCTTTTCCTTTTCCTGGATACCATCAGTATTATCAAATTTTTATGTATTCTTCATGTAATATTATAGGTAAATTGTAAGCAAATGTACACATTGTTAATTCCCCCTCAGATTTTATATAAAAGGTGGCATATCTGTTTTACACCTTCCCTTTTTCTCTCAGTAATATAACTTATACATGTATCTCCTAAGAACAGGGGAGCCTTTGACTTCATAAGCACAATACAATTACTATACTCAAGAATTTAAAATTGGTGTGATATTATCTAATATATAGTCCATATTCAAATTTTCTCTAATTTTTCACTAATGTCTATTAGTTTTTTATTTTTCGTCGTTTTTTTCCCTAAGTTCAGGATCACACTTTGCATTTGGTTGTTGTGCCTCTTTTGTCTGGAACACTTTCTTGTCCTTTTTCATTTTGAATCTTTCATGACATTGACATTTCTCGAGTCCAAGCAAAGTGTTTTGTAGAATATCACTTAATGTGAATTTGTCTCACTGGTTACTTCTCATGTGCATCTTAAATATTTCTGGCAAGTATACAACACTGATGGTGTACGTACTTGGTGCATCACATCAGGGGCATATTATGCCAGTGTGCCCTACATTAATGATATTAAGGTTGCTTGGTTAGTTAAGGCTCTTTGCTATTATTGTGAAGGTGTTCTCCCCACTCTATGTGGCAATATCTGGGCCCTGTGTGAATATCCTATTCTCGCAGTCTTTTACCCATTTTAGCATACATTGATGAATCTTATCTAAATCAGTTTTTATGCTGCTCTTTGTATTCAGTGTAGTTTGAATTTTCAGTTTCATTTTTAGAGTGGAACTGAGCACCTTCAGTGTGTTCCAGACATATTTATTTTTGTGTTTGTTTATGACTATTACTCATTTTTGTTGGGTCTTTTAAATGGGTTTGAATTTTTTTACTTTTTTAAATGTTAAGAAATAAACTTATTGTGATTGCCTTGTGCATGCTAGGTGAGTGCTGTACCACTGGGGTACACCCCAACCCTGAGTTGTTTTTTTGTTTTTTTTTTTTTTTTCCTAAAGATTCTCCCATGATTTTGTTTTTCTAGTTTTATTTTTTTTTATGATGTCCTGTATAAAATATATATAATCTTGGCTGCAAAAATCTGGATTCTGGAGATTTAGATCACTAGAGCATCCAAATGTCATTTTAAAAAATGTATTCTTCCTTCACCCAAGTGGAATTGAGACATCTGAGTATATTACTGCTTGTCTTTAAAGTCTATGATTGATGGATAGTAAAATACCTATTTGGTTTTTTTTTGGTCACTTATACTAGTAATAAAAAACTTTGGCCATAATTATCTCCTGTGTAGTGAAGTCTGTTTTATTTATTAACTCCAAACATTTCATTTATTTATACTTTTTTACTCTTCTTAATTTCTTCACTATACCAAGAGGATGGTCAACAAAGAAAGAACATGGTTGGTTACTTTAAATGTGCTTTCTTGAATTGTGAAGGTACAGATTAAAGATTAACACCATCGATTCTGCCTAATTTGATTTCCTTTTTGTATAGAGTATGTAATAGATAAATATATTTCACATATGTATGTTATTGTTGTTGGGCCTTTTGTAACACTAGTTAGGACTTGCTGTATCATCTGAGTAAAACCTGTCTGTTAAGTACTCTGGTCTAGGAATTTTAAGGGTGTACTGTTGTTTCCTCCTCAAAATGGAGAATTTTTTTTTCTTTTTTTAGCTGTTGATAGACCTTTATTTTATTCTTTTATTTATATGTGGTACTGAGAATCAAACCCAGTGCCTCACACATGGTAGGCAAGCCCTCTTCTACCACTGAACCACAACTGCAGCCCTCAAAATGGAGGTTTTTAAGTGTTAATTTTATCTTCTAGGTAGAATTGAAGTTTCCTGCACCAGGAAAACCTGGGAATTATCAGTACACAGTGTTTCTGAGGTCAGACTCCTATATGGGTTTGGATCAAATTAAACCATTGAAGGTAAGAATAGTGTTTCTTCAATAAATATAGTAGACTATAGGAGTAAGTATTTGAGTGCAAGGGAAGCATTTCTAGTTTTGAAATGCAGAGCAATGGAAGGAAAAGGAAATCCTTCCATACTTTTCCAATAATAAACTTAAATTGTTGAGTTAGATTTTTAAGAGGTGTGATGAGTATGTCCATATTTATATGCTGTAACTTAAAGGACCTCACCAAACGGTTGTTTTCTTTTAAAAGCATATAGATTTTTACTGCACATTCTATTGGAATGTTTATTAATCTATGAAACCATTTTTAAGATCATCTTAGAACACATTTTTTTTTATCATTTGAAGCACACTTTTATCAGTGTTTACCGTTTCACTTGACCTTTTTATAAAAAGCATTCTGTTAGAGAGATTGTGCTTAAGCATTGTTGCCAGGAAAAGAGTAAAATAAGCTTTTCTTTTCCCATGAGAGTTCTGTTAGAGGCTACAAAATATCTTTTTGAAGGTCATACTTTAGTTTTTTGGGGGGTGGAGTGGGGTGGGCTGGGTATCAGGTATTGAACCCAGGGGTACTTAATCACTGAGTCACATTCCCAGCCCTTTCAAATGTTTTAGAGACAGGATCTTGCTGAGTTGCTGAGGCTGGTTTTGATCTCCAAATCCTCCTGCCTCAGCCTCCTGAGTCCCTGGGATTACAGGTGTGTGCCACTATGTCTGGCTCCCTAGTTTTCTTCTTTCAGCAGAATTTTAAGATATCACTCAGCATTCCTGCTCAGGAATCATGATCATTAGTCTTTTGTTCCATAGAAATACATTCATAAATAGTTCTGTAAAATCAGAATATCAAACGTAGAAATAAAACTAATTTACATGTTAGTAGATTTACTTATTTCTAGGATAAAGTGCCTTCTCTAAATGTGTTGAATTTAGAGTTGCATCTATAAAAATCTATATTTTGCTGTGTTAAAAGAAAAACTATTCTTTACCAGATATTTCTTCCATTATTCCTCCCAAATTTTCTAACATCTACATTACTTCTTCATAGTTGGAAGTTCATGAGGCTAAGCCTGTGCCAGAAAATCACCCTCAGTGGGATACAGCAATAGAGGGGGATGAAGACCAGGAGGACAGCGAGGGCTTTGAAGATAGCTTTGAGGAAGAAGAAGAGGAAGAGGAAGATGATGACTAATCAGTACTATCAGTGGACCACAGTGTTTGCACATATTTGCAAACTTTTGCTGTTTTGGAAGTGTATAATAAACCAGAAACAGTGCAGAACCGATATTGAAGGAAGTGTTAGTTTCTTTACTAGAAATGGGTGCATAAAATAACTAGGCAATTGGCGGTGCCTTGGTACAATCTGAAAAAAACATTTAGGATGTTTAGGGCTTATTAAAGTCTTTCAAGTATGGGATGGTGCATTTATTTCATCTGCAAATTATAATAAATCCTTTGTTATAACTGTCCAAAGTGTGGGCTATGTATTATCTGATCAATTTATGGTCCCAGTAAAAGTGAAGGTACATGAAAATTTATAAATGAGCAACTTTTCTTTGTTCAGCTTTAGTTTTAGTAAACATTAAAATATTGTAAACATCACAAATGTTTTAAGTAACATCTGCTCAAATTTTAAATGCCTTGATAAACTATGTTACTCATGTATTGCTGTTTTGCAGGTGATGAGACTCTAACAGCTCCATACATGGATTTAAGCCTTTTATTTTCACCTATCTTGGTCATAAGTTGACATTCTCTCACATTCCACATAATATAGAGGGCTACATTTTGGGATTTTGCTTTCTTAATTGCCCAGAGTTATTTGAGAGATTATAAAGATGACTTTTAATGGCTTAAAACATTTTTAAGCCTCTATCTTAGCAGATCAGTGCAGGATCTAATTCTTTTGATAAGCTAGCTATAGGTCGAAAAGTAATTGTGGGACCATATGTTCTCTGATGTTGGTGGTTTATGTTATTAGACCTTTTTTAAAAGGTTCACTATAAAAGCTGAACTACATTCTTAGCTTTTAATCTACCTATCAGAAACCTTTTAAGGAAAATAAATATAACATGCAAAGGAGGTATCTTTTTGTATTCATTTTGGACTCCTGTTAATAAAATAGAAGTTTGACTCATTTTATGTTTGAAATTGTCTTTGTCTTTTTATTTTCAGAGAAAGGACATAAATAGGGTAATCCATTTTTTTTCCCCAACTAAAAATGTAATAAGACTAAGTGACTGCTATCTTGGTATACCATAGGAAAACCCCTGAGTGAGAGG
Organism: Sciurus vulgaris; assembly: GCF_902686455.1. Taxonomy (NCBI): domain Eukaryota; kingdom Metazoa; phylum Chordata; class Mammalia; order Rodentia; family Sciuridae; genus Sciurus; species Sciurus vulgaris. Next base: position 56,789,154 of record NC_136467.1, read on the forward strand.
GATTTCCCCTCACACAGTACAACCAAAAGGGTTGTGCTTAATAAAAAGTAGAAATGTGTATGCAATGAACCATTGGGGTGAGAGGAGAATTTTTATTATATTAGACAGGGAGGAAACAAATCTGTAATATTATAAGATTGATAATTGATAATCCTCTCCTATCAAAATTTCCACAGACCTAAGTACTGTTGGAATATTGACTGTGACCTTGTTTAAAGGGTCGCTACTCTACATGCAGAATTACCGTTGATATTTTGTTACTGTAGTAGTTAGAAATAAAATTTGGAAATTACCAAAACACAAATGATTTTTTTGGTTCTAAATTTAGAATGCAATAATTGCTATCAAATGGTCAGAGAAGTTTGTCATTAGAACCTTGTTCACCAGTTTAGTCAGTCCTCTAATTGGGAGGCAGGAGGCTGTGCCACTGAAGATTTGTTTCACTTTACAAGTAAGAGGGTGGGTTTACTTTTAAATCAGGTTTTGCAATGAAGCTGCAGTGTGGGTTGAGGCAGCTGCTAGTCATGCAAATGAGGTAGGGAGTGAGCCAACTTATGTAAGTGAAAGGAGAGAGATGTCAGAGAAAGCAAGTGGCATAAGGTCAAGGACACTGAACAAACAAGCCAATGTTAGGATTCACATTTCCTAGACTTATTGAAACATACTTTCAAGAAAAGAATTTCTTTTTTAGTGGTGATTTTGCCTTAAGGAGGTTTAGCAAAGTTCATTGAAAAAACTGACTTCTTTGGTGAGGGGGCTTTCCCACCCTAAAAACTCACCATAATGCAAAAACAGTATCACCTCCACATCAGAAAGGCCCACTGGTTTGTTTCCTTTGTGTATGAACATCCTAACCAAATAAAACAAATTTACTCTAGTACATACCTTAGGTACCTCTTTCCATATTGCAGTAATGAAAGAACTTTTGTGGTTCTCATCTCTCCACTAAGTTACCAAACTCCATAATAAGTGAAGTTTCATTTTTCTATCAAAAAACAGTGACATTTTGTCAACAAATGAGCATATAGATGAAAACATACTGTGAACAGGATGAAATTGGTTATGAAATTATTTAAATCATGTAGTATTTTAATCTCTTTAAACTGGTTAAGTACCTGTTAAAACCAAATGCATCCTTCCATGAGGAGACTTTATTGCCACTATTGAAAGTGTATCAGTTGTCAATGTTAGCATTATAAAACTTGATGTAGGCCCCAATGTGTTTTCCATTTGAAGAGCTCAATCTCAAAGTTACTCAGATACTCACATCTAAATTTTTAAAAAATATTTGTGAATTTTTAAATTGAGCACATTGAATTAGTTTCTCTATAAAGAACAATACTTGTGCTCTGCTCTACTTCGGCGCTGAGGGGTTGGAGAAGGACAGGCTGTCAGCTGTACCAGCCACTTTGTGTTGGGAGGCAGGGGACCAGGGATACCAACATCTTATACGGAAATGGGGAGCGGCACGTTATTCTTGCCATGACGTTTTTTCAGTTGTTTCAGTCAATCCAAACCATAATGTTCTTTAGTAGCAATTCCTATTTCAAATGTAATTCAATACCTTACATATTTTTGAGTGATTGTTCATTGTTCATCAGGTGTTGACCGAGTTTCTTCATACCTGGCTCTGTGATTGGGTTCTGGGCTATAAAAATAAAATCCGTGTTAGGAACTCACTGGTATTCACTCAGGCAGATGTGTCGTGAGCCATCTCAATTCATTTGCCTTGGCTGGTAGCTGTTTGGAATGCCTTTTTTGTTTGTTTTTTCATTACAGTCAGAAGGAGTTTTTTTGTTGTTGGTTTTTTTTTTAAGAGATATTTATTACATTTTTTTCAGATAGGCAAACATCACCCTTTGTTTTTAAATGCTTCTTTAAAGCATTTTCCTCTCACATTCTGACTCAGCTCCATGAAATCCCCTATTTAGTCTGCCTTAAAGTGAAACAAACGGTCAGTGAACCATAACATTACATTTTACCAGCTGTGCAGTGATTATTCCAGATATGTTCAAGAAGTTATCACCAAGCAGCTTCACACATTTAAACTTGAAGCTAGGGCTATTTTGCAAAACTTTAAAGAAGAAAAAAAAAAAAAGATATGATCTTGTACATTTTCCTGTAACTGAGCTAAAAACCCAAATAACAGCAATGATTGGCATGCTTTAGGGCTGTGATTTCAGGTGGGGGTGTGTACATCCCAGGGTATGCAGATGATCAATCCATTGAGAAAATGTTAAAATGATTATTTGTATTTAATCCATCCTTTAAAATTTCTATTTTTGTGTGTTTTATAATGTACATATTATATTGTACAATTGTACACATATAATTTATAAATAAATACTACATTTATTGGTGCATTATATATATTCTTCCTGATTCACGTGCATGACCAAAACAATTGGACACCAATACTTGGTGGTATTGATAGGGTGACATTTAACTAAACTGGAGGTTTGAGCCTTTCACTCAACCATTTGAGATCACAAAGTGATGTACTCTGTGGTGGCCAAGTTGACATTCACTGTGTCCAGCTCTACTGTGGCCCCAAGAGCAGAGTGATACTTTTGAGATGGAGTTCAGTAGGTTTGGTGGTGGGGTTAATAGACAAGGGAAGGCTGGGCGGGGTGGCATATGCCTGTAGCTGAGGGTGGGGGGCCAGGACTGAGGCAGGAAGATCACGAGTTCAAAGCCAGCCTCAATAACTCCGAGGTGCTAAGCAACTCAGCGAGATCCTTTCTCTAAATAAAATACAGAAAAAGGGTTGGGGATGTGGTTCAGTGGTCAAGTGTCCCTGATTTCAATCCCTGATACAAAAAAAAAAAAAGACTAGGGGAGGTTTCTAATCAACCATTGTCTATGGAATGGAAGTGGGGCAGGTGAGGTGCTGAGTGTGCCAGTGGCTGCTTGCTAGTACTTTGAGCAAAACCTGCAACTTGAGTGTGCCAGTGGCTGCTTGCTAGTACTTTGAGCAAAACCTGCAACTTGGTGGGCTGGACAATCAGCTGCTGCAAAGACCATCCACTCTGGCACTGAGTTGTTTGGTATTATCAGCCTGTGTGCACAAAGGGAGCTGTGTTCCTCTTACCTTCCTGAACACCACAGATTTACACTTTAAAACCTGGATAACACAGCAGTGAACACGGTTTAGGATTGGGTGGCGTGTATGAAGCGGTAACTTCAAAGATTTCCCTGTATTTTCCAATTGGCTCCAGTAGAGGGCGATAGGACTACAATTTTCTTTATCAATGGTTTGGTTTGTGGGACTAGGAACCAAAACTGAAGAAATGGTTTCTAATTTCTTCTAGGATTACCTGTTTCTAATCTTTTACATTCCTCCCTAACCTTCATGTTTCTTACATATATCCTTTAATACATTAAATTTACATCTAGGCTTTTGTCTGAAAATATTAAATTCCTTTGCAGTGAACTCCAAAAGACACTCAATGTTTTCCCGTGCTATGACTATATTAGATTGAGAGGAGTGGGTGGTCAGGAAGGACACATTTTTTTTTTTATGGTTAGTATGAACTATTTTTATTTCACACTATGTGCAAGCTAACAAGGTAATCTGCCAGTGTCATGGATGCTGACAGAAGGCCAGCATCCTACCCTTCCTAGCTAGTCCCTAGCTAGAGACTCCTAGCTCAGGGACATAGCCAGTTCCACGAACTTCATGTCCCCACCTTCATGTCCTCATCCAAATTCCATGCAGGTGCTGTGGAGTGGCCCAGCCGGGTGCTTCACATACAGCAGGTTCACATCACAGCTGAGACACTGAACTTGGGAAACCAAGTTTAAAGGGTTTGCAGCAAACCTGTTCAATCTTTATCATCCTGACAGCTATTTTGCTCTCTTCCTGGAAGAGACCACTACCTTCCAAAACTGCTTTCTATACAAACATCCTTGAGAAGATAGTCCAGAAAAAAGCTGTGTATCTCTGCTCACAGGTGTGCTAAAAGGTGAGAAACCCATGGGAAATGGCCTCCCAGCAGCTGGAATTCAATATGCAGATAGTGCACCTCTATTTACAAAGAGGCTTAGAGCATTTATTGTCCAAGGGAATGAATTCTACTTAGTGAAAATTAGGACCAGTGAGGCCATCCTCCTTGAGAATAATGTACATGTAAACCTCTTGCCAATGTTTTATTGTCAGAGATAGTGTTTTAGTCAGCTTTGTGTCACTTGTGAATAAAATATCTGACAAGGATGACTTAGAGGAGGAAAAGTTTATTTGGGGCTTACAGTTTCAGAAGTCTTAAGTCCATAGAGGGCCAACTGCATTTTTCTGGCCCCATGTCAGGCAGAACATCATGGTGGACTAGTGTGCTAGAGGAGTACTGCTTCATTCAAGGCAGCCAGGAATCAGAGAGAGAGAGAGGGAGGAAGGGGCCACAGAGAAGATGCATCTTTCCAGACCACATTTCCAGTGACCCACCTTCAGCCTCACCTCACCTGCCTTCAGTTACCCACCCAGTCAGTCCATTCAAACTAGGTTGACTGATCAGGTTACAACTCTCATAATCTAATCATTTATTGCCAAATATTCCTGCATTAATGCAGAAGCCTTTGGGGGACACTTCAAATCTAAACCATAATGGATAGTTTTCTTACAACTAAAGACAGTTTGCTTACTGTGCACCAACTAAAAATGATTCAGAATTTTCAAAACTGAATCCAGTCAGTTGTTATAATGGAAAAGGGGTGTCTAAAAATTGAGCACTGTGCTATTATATATTGTAACCCTAAAAGACTTTGATAATTGGTCTCTGCACATTTAGCCAAACATAGCCCCACCCCTGCCTTTCCCCATACCCTTCCCTTCCAGACAAACTGAACATTTGCCTCCAAGTGAGTCTGGCTCTTCGTAGAATAGTTGCCATTTTTTTTTTTAAAGAATGATTTGCCTTTTTCCAAATATGCTACCTGAGCCCAGGGAGCCACTAGACCTCCTTTGGTTGAAATAATTGAGGAATCTCTGAAATAATTTTCTGGACAGGCTTATTGGAAGGAATATTCTCTAAGGAAGATGTGCTTTTAACTGCAAAGTCATCTGGAGATGATGCAGATGAATACAGAGGGTGACCCAATTTGCTGATAGGCATTTTGATCATTTTGACAAAAATTCAATGAGAGACTTTAAAAATCCTAATCTTTGACTCAGTTGATTTTGCTCCTTTGGCCCTGAAGATTCCTAAGGAGACATCCAGTTAGAGTGCAGGAGTAACCACAGCCTCCCTCGTTTGTATGCCTCAGTCTGCATCTCTCTCAGTTAAATCAGCCTACTTGATAATCACATCCAGAATTTCTCCAGCTGTTTAATGTATTGATTCTCTGGTGTGTTCTTGGGATTACCGTCACTGGGTATGCTCTATGTCACTTTCCAAAGTCCTCCAAAAACTTACTGTTTTCTTAGCATGACAATGAGAGAGAGAGAGAGAGAGAGAGAGAGAGAGAGAGAGAGAGAGAGAGAGAGAGAGAGAGAGAGGAAGAGAGAGAGAGAGAGAGAGAGAGAGAGAGAGAGAGAGAGAGAGAGAGAGAGAGAGAGAGAGAGAGAGAGAGCGCGCGCACCAGGCTGTGGAGAACCAGGAGAGGAGCAGAATTGAAGGAGACAAAGTGCCTCATTCTAGTTGCTTCTAGACAGCCAGCTTCTGGTTCAGAACCAGCAGTTACTTTTTCCCACGATCCTAGGAGCTCTTGCCCCACCTATCCACCCCCACTCACAAAATGCTGATCTAGGTCTATTATCATGGAAATTATAAGGATTAATGTGATTATGAGCAGAGTGAGAATGGGGGATGAAACTGTGGTGTTATGATCCACAGCATTATTCCTTTATACACTGCAAACCCCCACATCGTTCCAAGTCTGCTGACTTAATGACAGGGTGTCTCACTAAATGTCAGGAGTGACACCTTCAGGAACAGCACATTTCAAGACAGAGTTTAAGTTTGGCAATACTGAGTTTTGAGTAGAATTCTGAATGTTTCAGTGTATTAAAAGGGATAATTTTTTTAGAGTGAGAAAAAAATTTTTTAAATGCTTCTTCTATATCATTCAGTGTCCTTCCTTCCCTCCCTTCTCTACCCTTTCTCTTTTCCTCTCCTCCTCCTCCTTCTTCTTCCCCTTCCACTTTCCCTTCCTCCTCTCTTCCTTCCCCTACTCTTCCTCCTCCTCCTCCTTTTTGTTTTTGTATCGGGGATGGGACCTGGGGGCACTCTATCACTGAGCTATATCCCCTGCCCTTTTTCTTTTATTTTGAGACAGGGTCTTGCTAAGCTGCCCAGGCTGACCTAGAACTTGTGATCCTCCTGCCTCAGCTTCCTCGGTAGCTGGGATTACAGGCTGCCCCGCCAGGACCAGCATTCAGTATAATTTCCAAAGTTTCCTTTGCATTTAGTACTAGGGCACTTGAGCCAGCCTCTCCGCAATCCCCTCTACAGCCTAATAGAAGCAGAGCTAGAATACGGGGACAGCCTGCTGGCAGAAGTCAAGGGCGCTCGTGTGTCGGAGGGCCCAGTGCTCAGGAGGCGCTGTCTCTGTAGCTGTGGTTTGGAGCCAGTGGTACCCCTCCCTGTTGCACTACAGAGGGTCAGATACATGGGAGGGACACAGAAACAAAGAGCCAGTGACAAGAGGGGGCGTTGTCACAGCTGTGGAACTGGAGCTGGTACCCGGGCACCTTCCCATGCAGGGCGCTGTGCCACACAACCCTCACTCTCCATCTTTCCAACACACACACACACACACACACACACACACACACACACACAGCTCTGACTGAAATGGATGCTGTCAGGATAAGGTCGAGGTGACTGGTGCCTATACAGCCTACCACAGCCATAAATGGGCCTGGGCTTATGCTTCAGTCAGATCCTCCAGCTATCTCAGAGTTCCCACACTATATTAAAATGAAACCCTATTATTTCCAGATATGTGAAGTTCTGGGTTGGGTGAATCCATGTTACTAAAAGCATGAAGGGACTTTTAAGATCCTTTCCTATTTAGAGATTCAAAAGTATAACAAACAGTCCAGGTAACTTGCCCTGAGAGAAGCAGAAAGTTCTCTTCCAGCCCTGAGTGACTGCCTTGACTCAGGAGCCCAGGATGGTGGCACCAGCAGCCCAGGCTGGCCTCCCACCTCTATGCTCTTTTTCTAGGGAGTGGGTCACTAGCCCTTCCCTTACCATCTCTACCAGGAGTATTCTAAAGGATCTGCTTGAGGTTCTAATCCTAAAACATCATAACCTTCTTACCAGGCCAAGTACTTATTTCTTGGAAAGTTACTTTGATTGCACATAAATAATGCTGTCTACATTAGGGCTGAGAACTGAAGCTGAAGGAAGACGAAGATAACGGCTCTATGAAAAATGGCATCCAAGAAATGGTGGGAAGGCTTAAATTCAAGCACACTAAAATTTTTTCTTGTGGATTCTTTTTGTCGCCATCCAGTTACTAAAATGCACTGCAGCAATTTAGCAACATAAAATAAGATTAAAAACACTTTGGATCTCTCCAGGGTACTGGTCACCTGCTGCAAGAGTTTCTTGCACATGTCTCTTTCCCCACCAGCATGAGATCTGAGAGTAGCTGGAGTCTAACTCTCTGTGTGGAACATATTTTATTGAACTGATATCTGAGCCGATGTTCTGAACGAGCAGAATAAATATTTGAAGGCTGGATTCTTCACATGGCTGCCAATAAGCCTTTCCCATCCAGCACAAGCATCTAATATGTATTAACATGTCCCTTCACTGTGGAAGAGATGGTGGCCGAGGACCTCATCAAAATTGCTTCTTGAATTTCATCTCTGGAGAGAGAAGCTTGCTGGGAAGTGCTCCTGGCCTTGAAGCAGGGAGGATTTTTGCTTGAAAGGGCAACTATATAGTTGCCCAGTGGCCTGGGGGTAACCCGTGCCTTTCTGCATGGGTAAGGCTACCCAGCCCAGTGAGCCTGGGTTGTGCACGTCACCTCTGAAGCTGAGATCCCTGCCTCCTGGGAACCAACTTGTCAGGGCTGCTGAGCAGTCAAGGAGGATAGAGGTGGGGCAGGAGCGGGGAAGACCCTGTGGTGCAGGGGAAGGATCACGGCCACATTAGTGAACATATCACAGCCGATTTTGCGGTTGTTGATAAAAGAACTGATGGTCTTTTTCAGATTTCTCAAAATAGAACTATTTACAGAGATGAATTTTTTTTCCTTTTTCTTCTTTTTTTGGTGAGTTCACAGACCCACTCTAGTATGAATTTGTTGTCCACTTATTGCATTCAGGCTGAGGTGAATATTCTTTGGCCTATTTATGTGCCCATCTTCAGAACCCAGCTCATCAGGCACACCCATCACCCCAGTTTCCTCCTTTAGACACTGCTTTTTAATCTACTTCTTCTGGAATGAAGTCATGTCTGCAGTGCAGAGCCTGAGCATAGAGTCCCTGTACATGATAGTCCATCCTTAGAGGCCAAGGGAAGAAGGTGCCATATTAAAATGATGCTAGCTCGTATTTGTCCCTCAATATTTTGCAGGACATCTTTGAACACATCCTCTCATTTGGCTTCCAGAAGTTCTAGGAAGCCAAATGAATGAGAAGGTATCATCATTCCATAGACCAGCAAATGTGAAGGTGAAAGGATCAAGTGCCACAGGCAGGAGTCGTGCCATTTGGGACCAGAGCTGGGCTGGAACAAAAGTCTCCTCAACGCTCAGTGTCCCCCTTTGCATGGCTTCGCTTCCTGCAGCACAGCTACAACAGGGAGCTGGGGCTCCCCACGGGGCTCCAGGCCTACAGCCCACGGGTTATGGGAAGGGCTGAGGACAAAGCCAACATGTGGTGCTGTTCCAGGTGCTTGGGATACAGAGAGAACAAAGCAGAAAAGAAGCAGACAAAGATCCTTTCCATACATTCAAGAAGGCTGGGGTCAGGGGAGAGGAGGGGTGACCCATCAGTATAACTACTTATTAATTTAAATGCCATATTTGAAGGTAATAAATGCTCTGGAGAAAAGTAGAGCAAGGTAAGGAAGTGGGGACAAGTCCCAATTGTGACAGTGAGGGAGGGTTCCATCTTGAAGTTGACATTTAAGCCAGGGCTTGAAAAAGTGGCTATTTAGGGAAAGAGGAGTGGCTGGCCTTTGAGGAACACTGAAGAAGCCAGTGGCAGGGGCAGAGAAGCAAAGGGACAGCAGTGGGACAAGAATCAGACAGAACGGAGTCAGGAGGCGGATCAGGAGTCATATTGGGCAGGACCTTGTAGGTCATTGAAAGGACTTTGACTTTTCTTCTGAGCAAAGTGGGAGCCACTGCAGGATTTTGAGCAGGACAGGATCTGGCTTATGTCCCAAGAGGATCCTCTGGCTGTTGGATTTAAAAAATAGACTATAAATATTGAGGAGTTGAAGCAAGAAGACCAGTTGGGTTGGAGCAGGGATCTCTCTGGAATTTTCCATGTGTGTTAAGGCCTCCAGTACTACTATGTAGCTATCTGTGTATCTGCATGGAGTGTTGAGACCAGCGCAACCAAACTGTCCAATCTGGCAAGGGGCAAAGGAGGATTGGAAATAAAAATTCACAGACACAGATCTTGAAGATTAAGCTAGGATCAGGTGGAGCCTGCTCTCTGATGGAGATGCAGAACTAGAGTTACGCCAGCTATCTTTATATATATATATATATATATATATACATATATATATATATACATCTTATTATCATAGGTTAATAACTATGCAACCATTATTCTTTGTATTCAGGAAAGTTACAGAAACTGGGACATCCTATGTAGCTTTTCCTCAGTTGCAATCCACGATTGCAAAGTGCAATGTTTGGAGCTCTGTGTAGCTCTCAAGAAAGTCCATTGTTTAAAGTTACTATAAGGCTGGCTGAACTGGAGAAGTGGAGCTGGTGAAACAGTGTGGTTGTGTAGCATAAGAGTTCCTTCCTTCCCAGCTGAGGCTGTGTGCCTCAGCTTTTGGAGCCTGAGCAACTGGAAGGATGGAGCTGCCATTAGTTGAGAAGGTAGAGGCAAGGTGTGGAGCAGGTTAGGGTAAAAAGATTAGAAGTTCAGTCATGGACACATTAATATGAGATTCTCCAAACAAAAATGTTAGGGAGGCGGCTGGATTTCTGATTTTGAGGACAAGGTCTGGCTTGAGATATAAATTTGGAAATAAGTGGCATTTGCATGCTGAAGGAGATCACCACAGAGATGGGTGTAAAGAGGGCTGAGTCCAGGGAGGAGCATCATTGTGAGTTTGAGGTGAGGAGAAGGAAATGATAGAGAGACTGAGAAAGAGCAGTGAGGTGGAAGGCAAGAGGGTGCTGTACTGGAAGCCAAGGGAAGAAGCTGCCAGGAAGAAGGGAGTGTGCTTGGTGTCAGCTGTTACTGTGAAGTCACAAAGGGTGAGAACTGGGAATTGACTGTTGGATTTATCAAGGAGGAGATGTGGCTGATTTTCCTAAAAGCTGATTTCGTGGAGCAACTGGGGAACAAAACACCCACTCCAAGTGGGGATTGGAAGAGGAGGGGAATTCATAAAAACCACATGAAAATTTCACAGTGAACATAATACTTAGTGGCAAAACCAACCAACCAACCAACCTGAAAGCTTTTCCCTTGAGTTAAGGAACACAGCAAGAATGCCCATGTTCACTTCTGCTCAGCATAGGACTAGAGGTTCTTGCCAGAGTAATTAGGCAAGAAAAAGAAATAAAAGTCATCCAAGTTGGAAAGGAATTAAAATTATCATTACAGATGATATCATCTTATATGGAGACAACCTGAAAGATCACACTAGAACGCATAAATAATTTCCTACCAAGTAGCAGAATACAAAGTCAACACACAAAAATCAGTTGCATTTCTACATACTAACAATGAACAATTTTAAAAGGAAGTTACAAAAACAATTCTATTTATAGTAGTAGCAAAAGGAATAAAATACTTAGGAATTAACTTAGTCATGGAGATGAAAGACTTATATAATGAAAACTATAAAACATTGCTGGGCTGGGGGTATAGCTCAGTTGGTAGAGTGCTTGCCTTGCAAGCACTAGGGCCCTGGGCTCAATCCCCAGCACTGAGGGCGGGGGGATAACATTGATGAAAGAAATTAGAGAGGTCGTGTATAAATGGAAATACATCCATATTCATGAACTGAAAGACTTAAAACTAGTAAGATGTCAGTACTACCCAAAGTTATCTGCAGATTCAATGCAATCCCTATAAAAATCTCCAAACATTTTTTTTTTTTTGTAGGGATGGAAAACCCATTTTAAAATTCATATGGAATTTCAAGGGATCCCTGTAGTCAAAACTTTATACAAAGCCACTGTAATCAAAACAGTGTGGAACTGGTATGAAGACAGACATATAGACAAATGGAATAAAGTAGCCCAGAAACAATCCCTTGCACATGTGGTAACATGATTTTTTTCCATTTTTTTTTTTTTTTTTCCTTTGTGGTGCTGGGGATTGAACCCAGGACCTTGCACAGGTAAGGCAAGTGCTATACCAACCGAGCTATAGCCCCAGCCTTCCACATTTTGCATCAGTGCATGTAGTTGTATGTAATGATGGGATTTGTTGTTACATACTCATGCATGCACACATTATAACCATATCATTTGGCCAATATCCATCCCCAGCACTTCTCCTTTGCCTCCTTTTCTCCCTCCTGCTGGTTCCTTTCCTCTCCTTTCGATTTTCATGAAATTCCACACACCTTTCTTTTCCTTTTTCTTCTCTAGTTTCCACATATGAGAGAAAACTTAAGACCACAAGGGTTCAAAGACCACTCAGTGGAGAAGGGTTAATATCTTCAACAATAATGCTGGACATACATAGTGAAAAAGAAATGAAGCTGGAGTCCTACTTAACATCACAGACAAGAATTCACTCAGAGGATCAAAGACCTAAATGTAAGACCTAAAAACTGTAAAAACTCTTAGAAGGAAACACGGGACAAAGCTTCATGGTATCAGATTTAGTGATTATTTCTTGGCTATGGTGCCAAAAGCATAGGCCACAAAATAAAAATAGACATACTGGACTTCATGAAAATTAAAACTCTGTGCATCAAAAGATGCTATCAACAGAGTAAAAAGATGACCCACAAAATGGGAGAAAATACCTGCAAATTATAGATCTGATAAGAGGTTAATATTCAGAATATTGGGACTAGAGACCTCTTAAAACTCACCAAAAACAAACCACCTCATTCAAAAGTGGCAAAAAACTTGAACCGACATGCCTCCAAAAAAAAATAGACCAATGGCCAATAAACATATACAAAGATGCTCAATATCACTAATAATCATGAAAATACAAAAACTAAAACTAAAATTAGATGCTTTATCAGTCTTAATGGGATGACTACTATAAAGAATTTTTAAAAAATAATAAGAGTTGTTGATGTGGAGATTTTGGGACCCTGTGCACTGTTGATAGGATCATCAAATGGTGCAGCTGCTGTGGAAAACGGTAGGGAAAGTCCTCCAAAAAATTAAAAATAGAATTATTATCTGATCCAGAATTCTACTTCCAAATATATATATATATGAAAGAATTGGAAGTAGGGTCTCAAAAAGATATTTGTGCACCCATATTCACAGCAGCATAATAGCTAAATGTGGAAGCATCCCAAGTGTCCATCCATGAATGAATGGATAAGACAAAATGTGGCATATGAAATATTATGCTGCCTTGAAAAGGAAAGCAATTCTGGCAGATGCTAAAACACAGATGAACTTTGAGGACATTATGCTAAACATCATGCTAAATGATATAAACCAGTTGCAAAAGAGACAGAGACTATATGCTTCTGCTTATGTGAAGTACTTAGAGGAGTCAAAAGCATAGAGACAGAACAGAAAGTGGTGGTTTGCTGGGACTGGGAAGAGCTAGCAATAGGGAATTATTAATGGGTACCCAGTTTTGGTTTTACAAGATGAAAAGAGTTCTGGAAATGGATGCTGGTGATAGTTCTACAGTCTCATGAATGGACTTAATGCCACCTTAACAAAAAGGGTTACGGTGGTAAACTTGATGTTACAAGTATTTTACCGCAATAAAAAAATTAGGGTAAACAGGGGACTGGGGATCAGACCATGTGGTATTGGGACTAGAGCTGACACACAGGGCAATGATACAGAAAAGGAATCCAGAAACAGCCACGTCTGTGGCTGAACTCACAGACAAGCTGGTTCTGCAGAACAGTGGGGAAAACAGGCACTTCCAAAATATGGTGCAGGGACAATAGCATATCCATTTGGGGAAAAGAATGATACTTGGCCCCCGACTCATGGCTCACACAACAATTGATTCCAGGTGGCTTGTAAATCTAAATTTGAAAGGCAAAACAATAAAAGCTTTTAGAATATAAATATAGGAGAATATATTCATGACCTTAGGGTAGGAAAAGATTTTTTAAACAGGATACAAAGAGTATTTCCAAAACGGAAAAAAAAATTGATAAATTGAATTATATTCAAATGAAGACCTTCTGTTCTTCAAAGACACAACAAAGAAAAATGTAAGAGGCAAGCCACAGAGTGGGAGAAGACGTTTGCCACCCACGTAATTGACGACGGAGAGCTTGCCTCCATACTAAACAAAAATAAAAAATAAAACACCCTATAAATTGCTAAGAAAAAAAAAAGATGGAATACTCAATAGGAAATTGGGCAATAGACTTAAAAAGAAAAGGTGCTTCACAATCCAGGTTGGGTGTTCAGAAGCAGACTCTGAGAAGGAGTCGTAGTGCAAGATGTTCAGGAACCAAGATGCTTATCGTGAACAAAAGGGAGAGAGAGAGGGATTGGGCAGAGAGAAAGGAGCTGGACTCCATGCAGGTCTCTTGAAGCCTGGAGCAACCTAGTGGGGAGCCCATCCATTGGGCAAAAGCAGCTATGCCAGGCTAGGGATATAGCTCAGTTGGTAGAGCGCTTGCCTTGCATGCACAAGGCCCTGGGTTCAATCCCCAGCACCACCAAAAAAATGCCTTTACCCTCCTTGTTGAGTCAAAGGCAGGGCTCCCAGGAAGAGCATGACCTTGGCCAAGGTGGTTCTGCGCAGTTGAGGCAGACTCCTGAGGCAGACTCCGAGGAGTGCCAACCTGACCACACTCCCAACAGCTGGGCAGCGAGTCCCGCCCTGAAGGGGGATCTGAGTGCCTTCTCTCCACAGTTACTCTGATTCACAAAACTGGATAGCCTAATGGCCAATAAATACCCCAAAAGCTGTTAAGGCGAATGAACCGCAATGAGAAACCACCACAAGATCACCAGGAGGGCGAAGCTGAAGAAGGTGATTGAATGGGGGAGGGGGGTTTGAGGCCATGCAACAACTGTAAATCTGATGTACTCCTGGTGGGAGCATAGATTTGTAGATCCCTTTGTGAAACCGTTTGTCATTCATTACTAATTTGCAGTTATGCATAGGCCATGGCCTAGCAATTGCACTTGTAGGTATTTATTGGACAGAAACACACACATATATTCTCATTCATATATGTATGAGAATGTTCACAGACACGCTATTGTACCTAACAGTCCCAAACTAGAACCAGCCCAAATGTCCATCAGTAATAGAACAGACAGATACTTTTTTTTGTTTATACAAAAATGGCAGTAGGCAACTTCCAAGATGGTCCCCCAACAATGCCTGGCACCAGTGCTTTCTCTGTGTGATTCCTCTCCTGCACGGACAGGGTCAGGCTGTGATCAGCAGCAGGGCTGTTGTGCTCCTTCTTGGGTTAGGTTATGAGTGACACTGCAGACTCCACCTGGGGAGCTCTCGCCCATGTGCTGCCTCTGCTCCTTCACTCTGGGGAATCTGTGTGAAGACCAGGCCCCATGGCAAGGCCCACTTGAGGAACCAGTCTCCTGTCAACAGTCAGGGGAGCGAGTTTGGCAATGCATTCTGCAGCCCTCATTTTATCTTTGAAGCTAACAGCCTGAGGGGTAGTTTGGCTACAGCTATGTGAGGGACCCTATGCCAGAACACCAGCTAAGCCACTCTTGGGTTCCTGACTCAAAACACATGTGATTACAGTAAATGTTATCTTTAAGAGGCTCAGTGTTTGGGTAATCTGTTAATGCAGCAATAGATAAGGAACACAGTGGTTTTCTATCATAAAAATAAATGAAGTGCAGTTGTAACTGTCAACACGGGTGAATTTTACCAACAAAGCAGAATGAAAGAAACCATCCATAGACCATGTATACTGTTACTCCATGACCTAATGTTCAAAGAACAGGCAAAGGTCCACAGTGGTTGGGGAATGCATGACTAGAGGGTAAAACACAATAAGACAAGGGAGTGATCACCGAGGCAGTCAGGACGGTTACCTTCAGAGAAGCAGAGAGGTGCTGGCAAGGGATGTGGGGAAGGCTTCCCATCTCTTGCCAGTGTTCCTGATCTGGTTCCTGGTCTGGTTGGTGGTAGCAAGAATATTTGTTTTAGAAAAATTCCATTAAGCTGTATGTTTCTATTTTTACACCTTTTCTCTATGTATGCTGTATTTCACATACACGCCTCGTGCACAAGGAGAATGGGAGGAGGGGACTCTTAAGAGGAATTTTGTTACAAAAAGGATAAAAAAAAAAAACAGTAACTGGAGGAAAAGAGGGATAAAATTTTTTTTTAAATGATGAGGTATGTTTTATGTAAGAGGAAATGATCCACTGGAGAGAAAAAACTGACAACACAGGAGAGGGGGATCGCTGGAGGCTTGATCTAGAGCAGGTGAGGGGGGGGGTTTGGGCTGAGCCAGATGCTAGGCCCCTGTGGTTCTAGTCAGGCTTCTCCAGAAACAGAGCCAAGGGAAGCGATATCTCTACCTGTCTATCTATCAGTCATCCATCTATCTACTTTATATACACATGCACAATAAGATACACACTTGTGTGTATGTATGTATTCTATTAAAATTCTTTTTTTTCCCTCTCTAAATAGTATATGGATAGATCTCTCTCTCTCTCTCTCTCCCCACCCCTCTCTACCAATATCTGTATATATTTGGGTACATATACAGATCTACCAATATCTGTATATATTTTGTACTTATTATATCTGTGTGTGTATATATATATATATCTGTGTATATCTACTAATATCTATCTATCTATCTATATATGTAGATGTCTCCATAAAGATCTACCAATATCTGTATAATATATGTATTTAGTTTATATATAGTATATGATTTACCAATATCTGTCTATATTTGTATATATATTGTACACATTTGGATGGGAGGGAGAGAGAGAAGGGGGGAGAGAGAGAGAGAGAGAGAGAGATAGAGATAGAGAGAGAGAGAGAGAGAGAGAGAGAGAGAGAGAGAGAGAGAGAGAGAGAGGTAGGTATTGGCTCTCAGGACTGTGGAGGCTGGCTAGGCAGACATCTCCAGAATAGGCCAGCAGACTGGAGACCCAGGACAGAAGTGATGTCTAGGTCATCTAGAAGCAGATTCCTTTTTGCTTGGGAGAGATCAATATTGTTCTTTTTAAGACTTTAGTCTGATTGGATGAGGCTCACCCACATTATGGAGGGTAATCTGCTTTATTCAAAGTCTACTGGTTTACATATTATTTTCACCTCGAAAGCCTGTTTGGAGGTTCCCATATACCCTTGACTGAAGAATGGTCCTCCTCAATGGGGGAAGGTCTTCCTCTTCCACTGGGCAAGCAGCTTCGGAAGGGGTGCACATGGGCCAGTGAGGGAGGAAGGGGACACCTGCCTAGCCAGCCGGATCAGACAAACCAACCCTGGCAATCAATGGGATGACAGATGTCACAGCCAGATCGCCCTCACATCCTTTTATTCTCATCTTTAAAAGTATCTTTAACATCTAGACCAGTGTTTGATTAAAAAAAAAAATGTATCTTAGTCTAGGCAAATTGACAGGTAAAATTTGTCATCGTGGAAAAAACATTGGTGTTGACGGTCCCTTAGCATGCTTAGGGTGGAGAGGAAGAGAGTGGCCCATGGGTGTTAGGACAACTCTTGCCCTTGATTTTCACCCAGAACACCTGCCTCCGGATTCTTGCCCAGGCTAGAGAACCTTCTTACAGCGTCAGAGGGAGGGAAAGAGGCTGGAATCACGGTGGGAATAAGTAGACTAAGGTCTAAGACCTCGTCCTTTTCTTTTGAGTTAGGAGGCAGAGCCTGAGAATGTTATTTTGAGGGCATTTTACATGCACTTTTCTTACAGGTCTACTATTTGAGAGCAGGGAGTTTCCCTGTCTCCCCAGGTGGCTAGCTGGTGGGGTCAGCAAAGCGCTGGGCTACCTAATGCTCTGTACTTGCAGCAGTGAGTTGGCAAACATGCTCTCAGGGGCAGTGGGTGTCTCCCCCAGGGACATTCAACCAGAGGTTCAGGTCTGCCTCCAGAACTGAGTGACCAGGTAGGAGATGCTGCGGGCGACTCATAGTTATGATCGCTGGGTTCGTGAAGATACTGAAAGTGGTGCCTTCCGTGAGAAGAGTCACTTTCTTGTCCCCTGTCTCAGTTCGCACCGCTCCTCCAGGGACCCTGTTGCCCTTCCTCCCCTTCCCCAGGCTAGGCAGTCCCAGACCTCCGGTTGCGGGTGGCAGCAGAGGAATGAGTGAGCGTCTTCTCCAGCGGTGGCCACCAGGGGGCGTGAGGTGCCCGGGAGGGCTGGCCCCGCTGGCCGGGACCGGGGTTTCTGGTCCGGGTTCCTAGAGCGCCGCGGCCGAGCGGGTGGGGCTGGATTGCTGCGGTCTCCCCCATGTCCCCCGACCCCTCTCAGCCACGTCCCACGACTCCAGAGCTCAGGGCGGCCTTGGCCCTTCCTGTTTTCAAGGAAGAGTCCAGACCATCTCCCCTTAGCTCTCCCTCCCGGACGGAGCTGCCGCTCCCTGGACCCCTAAGTATAAAAGAGGGTCACCGCTACTCTCTCTCCATCGATGACGTTAAGTGCTGGCCACCGGCGAGAAAGACAATATCCCGTTGTCTTTGTCTATGGCAAAGGCCAGTCAGACACCTGTTAATTTCCTGATTTATGACACTGAAAAGATAGAACCCAGAATGGTCTCGGGTGGATAAGGCTGCCACTTGACTCCTTTCCCACTGTCCCCTGACCCTGGAAAAAGGGGGACAACTTCCCATTTCTACCACGAAAGGGTTCACTTTTCAGGGTCTCTCGCTAGAGCAGAGGCAAATGTAACCTATCGTTGCAGGAAATTTAGTTTTCATTAGGACAAGCCATCACACGTCCATAAGAGTTCAGTCTGGGGTCAGTTTTAGGGCTGCTGGATCAAGCGAGTGTGTAAAGGGATGTCGAGCTACGTTTACATTTCAGATAAACAACAAATTATTATTATTTTTTGTGTAAATATGAGCCATGATATATTTGGTATATACTTACACTACTACAAAAATAAAAATGTTCCTTGTTTATCTGAAATTAGAATTTGACTGGGTTTCCTTTTTTTTTTCCCTTCCTGGAAACTTATCCAGCAATGAATTTAGGTGGAGGGAGTAGGGAAAGGTTTTGGGGAGAAAAACAATGTATGAAGAACTCCTAAAGTTTTTTGTTTCAGATAAACTCAAGTACTATCTTGTCTGTGACACTTTTGTCCCAAACCATCAGTTTCCTTAACAAGTTTTTTTTAAAGAAGCAACTGATTATTTTAAGCCTGGCATTCCGCTAATGCTGCTGCCCTTTATGTCTGTGGCACCTTTCCTTCTGAGGAGCCTATTATTTTTACATTATTTTTTATGGATAAATCTGTATTTTGCAATTTGGGATGGAGAATTGCTTTCTGACTGGATCTAAGCTGAATAGGGAAAATGCGGGATATTTTTTAACTACCCTCAATGAAGAACCTTCTGGGGACCTCATATCTGGGTATTTCATGCACAGTGGGCTTCTGTGCATGCAGAATCTATTTCCATTATAATTGGAGTTTGGACCAAAGATTCAACCCCTCATATGGGACCAAATCCCTTCTAATATTCCTAATAACACTGGTCTCTGTTGAGCTCATTTCCCTCACCTTATTAGGAATCTTTCCAAGACAGGACATGATCGAAGCGGACATGCTCCTCCTTGGTCCTGACTTGCCTGGGTCTTCAGGAAGAGGAGGCCAAGAATTATAAGTATGCCAGGACTTCTATAATGATGTACCACAAACTGCAGGGCTTAAACTATAGGAGTTCATTGTCTCACAGTTCTGGAAGCTAGATGTCCAAAATCTACTGTTAGGGTTGATTCCTTCTAAAGGCCATGAGGGAAGGTTCTGTTCCAGGCCTCCCTCTGTGTATCTCTTTGCATTGTCTTCTGTGTGTCATGTCCAAATTTTTTTTTTTCATAAGGACATCAGCCTTATTGGATTAAAGTCCACTCTAATGATTTCACTTTAACTTACTCTGCTCTATAAAGACACTATCTCCAAACGGTCATATTCTAAAGTACTGGGGGTTAGAATTCCAACATTATTTTTCTTGGGATGGACACAATTCAACTCCTAACACGAAGGAGACCTCCTCATGAATGAAGGAGCAATTCATTGGTGCCTGAGAGATGACTTTTGTGGAGTTCCCTTAGGCCCTCAATAGACAGAGCCTTGGCTTCCAGGCTGGGGCTTTGGTCAGGAAACTCCTAGAACTTTTTAAGTGCTAGCTTCATGGGACAGCTGAGTGTCCCTAGGACACTTGAGCTGGGTCTGAAACCAGTCCTCAACAGCAGGGGGAGGCCTGTCGAACTCCTGGCAGAAGAGGGGCTTTCCCCTCCACGGTGGGCCTGTCCGTGAGGTGCTTGCCTTGGGGCTCCTCCTTCCTAGAGCAGGAGCTTGCTTGTCTTCTCTCACTGCTGGTGGGTCCAGGACCTTATGCAGAATTTTCTCCATAGATTTGCCCAATATCTGAAGCAGTCAAGTTCAGTGGGTAGCTAGGCACTGGTCCAGGAAAGAAAAACAGAGGCTGGGCATTTGAAGGATCTGAAGTAAAAATTTAATGACACATAGTAAATGTTCATAGTAATTTGAGTCTCGCGAAACTGCCTCCCCACACTGTATCCCCTTACTCAGACAATAAAGCTAATGCAATTTCATGTTCTGTCACACACAATTGAAAGCTGGGAACTCACACACACACACAAAATACCCTTTGCCTGTTTCTTTCTAAGGGAGCATAGTCTCTGAAGAGTTCCACATGCAACTTATCATCCTCATAAGATTTTAATATTCTAATTAGTAATAGGAAATTATGCAAGTAAGTGAGAAAAATCCCTGTTCCTCCATTGGTTCGCAGAGACAAAGGAATCCTGTCGATCATTCTGCAATTTCTGCAAGGCAGGAAGCCATGGTGCAAACAAGCCAATGGCACGTCCCATCTCCTCCATTTCTGATCCTTGGCAGTGTCTTCAGGCTCCAGCGATGCTAACTTGGAAGTTAGGGCCACCATCTCCTGCTGCATCAGTATGTATTTTTTTGACATTTAAGTCTAATTTGAGATAGTCCCTTTGACTTAAAGTGAGATCCCTGTGTCACTCTGTGAGAATAGGATTTTCTTAGTATCCCTCAAATATACAGTGAGTGTTAGAGATGCATAATTTAGCATGTGGACAAGTGACATGGAGAATTGACTGTAGTGAAGGACCTTCTCCACCCCCCCCCCGCCCCCCCCCCCACACACCGTGACTGTCAGTGCAATTTGGGTCTCCAGAGGTGGATGCTTGGGAAAAAAAATTGGATCCTGTCTTTCAAAATAAAGTCATTTGACA
Source organism: Sciurus vulgaris (assembly GCF_902686455.1). Lineage (NCBI taxonomy): Eukaryota > Metazoa > Chordata > Mammalia > Rodentia > Sciuridae > Sciurus > Sciurus vulgaris. The sequence continues at coordinate 56,809,899 of NC_136467.1, forward strand.
AAGTAAGGAAGCCTCCATCCAGCTGGAGCTGGGGCTTACCACCTATCTCGGTGGCACATCTTTTAGAATGTCTGAGGGTGGTGACTGCTTATGGGTACCTGCAACTCATTTCAGTCCTTAGCTGCTGCTGCTGCTTCCTCCACCTTTTTTTTTCAATTCTTCTTCTGGTCCTGGAGATGGAACCCAAAGGCACTCTACACTGAGAAACATCTCCAGCCCTACTAATTTTAAATTTTGAGACAGGGTCTTGCTAAGTTGCTGGGGTTAGCCTTGAACTTGAAATCTTCCTGACTCGGCCTCCCAAGTCATTGGGATTACAGGCATGCACCACCAACAGCTTCTTGATACATTGAGAGCACATAGTTTTTTTCCCCCTCAATATGTGTAAGGTAAAAAGATTTCACATAGAACATTATTTTACATAATGGCCTCTGTACCTGGCCAGCGACACTCTTTCTCCTGCCTCTCTTCCTACTGATGCCCTCTTGCCACATATGCTCATCTGTCCATTGTGCTTTCTACGTCGGACTCATCATTTTCTTTACTCCTCCTTACACACATTTGTGTCTGTTTCCCATCACTTAACTGCTTTGTGTCATGGTTAACATTATGTTTTAAACTCTTTTCTATCTTCCATCTTCCATCTACCTCTTCTTTAGCAAACACATAATCATTTGCATTCTGATGGCTATTTCCCCTATTCAATGTACCATTATTACTCTTTTCTTTGGTTTTTAAATGTTTTCCTTGTTTTATTTTCTCTCACTTCAAGGTGGAGGGAGTGGAGGGTACAGATGCCCAGGCTAGCCCATGGGATATTTCCAGCAGCCCTGGCCCTGAAACTTCCACTCTCTTGATTTGTGATTGCCCTAATTCTTATGAACCCCACGGTGTGCAATGCTTCTTTCCCTTCCCCTCCAGTCAGGTTTTGGGAGCTTGGGCATACTTTCCCCACCTGGAAACATGTTTGTTCTCTCCCAAAGCCAAATGTGCCTCTGGTGTACTGCTCTTCTTCAGTCCTCCTCTGTAGGTGACCACATCACAGAAGTCACCAGCAGGTCAGTGGCACAGCAGACAGTTGGATAAAGGTGTGGGCAAGTGGCAATTGGAGGGGGTTGTTTTCCTGGGGGTATTTTCAACAAGGCACTTGGGAAAGGCACTTCTCTGTACTTTGGAATATATAGTGGTCAGGGGCACTTTGCTGAGTTTCAAGATGGCTGCAAAATATGTTGCTCTAAGTTTGATGAAGCCAGTTCTAGATTTGTTTTACATTTTCGAGTGAAGACCTTCTAAAGGGGCACTGGGATGATATTTCTGACCACTCATAGGCGGGCCCTTCATCTCTGTATAAATCATTTGATGCAAATGGGGTTGTGTGGAGCAGGAACCCATCTCTACTTGCACAGGTCAGGCCTGTGGGCGTGAGCTCTCTCCACCCAGGACCTCTGTGAAAACTAGATGTTGTAAATGTTCCTAAAATTTTATATACTATTTATATCATTTTTCAAGCTGACATTTATTGAGTGCCTTTGACATGCCAGGTCTTGTCTCAGCATTTTGAATGTGTTCATTCATGTAATACGTACGACTCATTTATTTGTGCTCTTCTTTTGCAGATGTGGAGCCTGAAGCATATACAGGTTAGGTTAGGTACTCTGCCAAAAGTTACTCACCCAACACATGTCAGGGTCAGAATTTGAATCCAGGCGGCTCAGATGGAAAACAGTATTTTTGCTGCTGTCTGCGACCATGAGATCCACTGTGCAGAAGTCTGCTCTGGTTTCCCCTGCGCCAGCAAAGCGTCTGGCACGCAATAGCTCCGGGCAAGTGTTAGCTTGCTGATTTATAGCAGGAGACCATTTTAGAATAAAAAGGGAAAGAATCTTTACCTATTAGAAAGGTGATAACTGTAACTCTACCTCTTTAACTATTCGTCAATTACTGCTGTGACTCAGTGCTGATGACCCTTCACTTTACATCCTCTGATGCAATCTAATGGGGGGCAGGAGGGAGACAGTGTTTGGGGATTGAGCAGACAGATGGGGGTGTGATGCTTCTCTGGTGACATCACAAAAGTCATAGGGGAGAGCAAAGAATTTAGTCTTCCAGATCTTCATATCTATTATGAGTTAACATCACTCTCACTCTGAAGGGCCCAGGAAGAGGTTAGGAAACTTGACCGAGGTCACCAGGCCAAAATGTGGTGTGGTGGGCAAGGGGTTCACAGGAGCAGGCTGATACTGTGGGATACCCCCCTTCCACCCTGCATTGCAGCTGGGCAGCTGGGGCTAGGAGAGGTCCCTCCCTCCTCAGCACCTTCGGGTCCTAACCCCTCTACTCCCCATCCCTGAGACTTTCTGGGGAACTCTAATTTTAATTACAGCCCTCTCCCCCTCATAGCATTGCTGACCCTCCCCATCCACCTTCCCTCCTTACTTTTCCTTCTTAACACTCATTGCCAGTTAACATATACACATTTTACTTATTTATCTTTCTTATCATCTGTTTCCCTGCAGTGGAAAATAAGTTCCCTTGATGGTAAAGCGTTTGATCTATTTGATAAACTAAGCCTGAAGTACTGCCTGGCACTCAGAGGCCATCTGTTACCTGTTACCTATTACCATGCAGATTCCCTGTGGTTTCAAGCTAGTGTCAGTTAGAAGGATGCTTGGTGCTCAGGGATCTGCGAGCATCTAACATGCTAGATAGGGCAAAACTGCCCTAGTGATCGTAGAATCTGTCTATTACAGGTGTTTCCTGGTCACATTTATCTCAGACCAGGACCCATTAGTAAAGAGGGCACAGGCTGGAACTCTTCCACTGGATTCAGAGTTCTGTGAACCTAGGACACTAGATACAAGTGCTTAATGAATTGCTATTTCACATTTGTTTATCATTTCACAAACATTTATTGAGTGCCTAGTATGTGGCAGGCACTGTTCTGGGCTCTTCACAGTTCCCTCTATAATAGAAATGCTTCAAGAAAAAAAATTCCAGTGTCCACCAGAAGAGCAAAGATTAAGTATTTTCATAAGGCATGTGTAATAATATGGAAATTGTTTATCAAGAAAAGCAGTCATATTAGGCTTAAATTTTTAAATTGAGTTTATAATTTTTATTTTAATTTATAACTTAATTTTATCATTTTTGAAATTACAGTTTTTCTTAGGTTAAAATGAAGTCATGTTCATATTACTTATGAGCTCCTCCACCCTCAGAAATAGAAGAATAATGGCTTTCTTTGTCTCCTTTTTTCTGTATCTTCTGACATTTTTAAAGAAAATGCTTACCATTTTTAATTTAATGCTTTAAATTATGTGACATCTATCAAGAAGGAAATTAAGAAGGCAAATAATTCTACAAGATTGATATCAAAAATAGCATTTCCCTATTCCCCATTCCTTTTTTCTAATGGCAGTTATGTTTTTAGCAAGTTCTTGTGGTATTTGCCACTAAATATCTAATTAATCTGTTTTTTTGGTGGGAGGCAGTATGGGGGATTGAACTCAGGGGCACTCGACCACTGAGCCACTTTCCCTGCCCTAATTTTGAATTTTATTTAGAAACAGGGTCTCACTGAGTTGCTTAGCACCTCGCTTTTGCTGAGGTTGGCTTTGAACTCTCAATCCTCCTGCCTCAGTTTCCCAAGTCACTGGGATTACAGGCAGGTGCCACCACATCTGGCTAATTAACCTGCATATGCTGCTATTTCTTGATTCTTTGTTGTTTAAAACTTAGCCTATTAAATGCCTACTTTGAAAGATGAGTTTAGCTCCTTTCACCTCTCCTTCCCCCCTCCCCAATGAAGTTATATCATGATTTTAGTAAAATCAGTACTTAGTGATTATATTGTTTTGTGTATATATTATTTGGAACTGAGCCATATAGTGTATTATTGGTATTTTTAACTTCATTTTCTTTTTCTTTCTCCTTCTTTCCTTCCCTTTTCAAGTTAATAATTGTTTCTCTGTGTCTCTCTTTTTTGCTTGTTTGCTTGGTTTTCCAAGTATCCATCTCAAATGTATACCCAAACTATCCTCGTGAACTTTAATTCTCTCACCACATTCAAGCTGCCTCCCTCCCAGTTTTGCATTTTCCTTTAGGGACCTCCCTCCAGGGTGGGCAACTGTCTAGGTCCATTTGGCACCTGTCATTCTGGAATGTCGTTCCCCATTATTCTGGAACAAATCACTCCTACTTGCTGTCCTGCGATGGTGAGGATGAAGTTGTTCATCTTGAGACATTTGAACTAGAGGACACGAGGGCCAGACTGATGGCTGGGGTGGACAACGCATCCGACAGAGCTGGCTGCAGATGCTGCTGTGGTCCAAAGTACACTCTGAAAATCCACTAAGAATGACAGCGTGCTCCCAATTTCACTTACTGGATATGTGTATCATCCTTAAAGAAAAGGAAACAGTGAAACACCATGTCCCCGAGTGCCCCCTTTCTGTTCCCATAAACCCAGCCAAGTTAAGGCAATAATGAGATACGTGTCATACAAGCAGACTAAGCAAGCCAATGCTGATGATGTCATCACTCTGCAGCCTAACATACAAAACTCTCTCTCATGCCAGTGGTGACTGGCATGGAACTGAAGGCACTGTGGAAAGGGTACATACTTCTTGTTCAACAAACTGCCACTGGACAAAACACCATAAGGGAGAGAAAGTGCCACTTGGCAAAGTATCTTGATGGATAGAGGTGCTATCTGTTCAGCCTGTCGCCACTGGACTCTTCTTAGAGCAGTCATTGATCTCTTGTGAGCTGGCCCTCAATCAACCACGTGTCTCCCAAGCTGTCTCTGGGCACTTTCTTTGGCCTTTCTGAAACCTACCCCACTGCCCTGGCTCAACTGGGCTGAAGATAATCTGTGAGCCATGATGGTTATATGATGTCTCCTGAGAAATAGGGCCATGGGGTGCAGTTAAGACTGGGAGTCAAAAACTCCCCAGGGTGAGCTTCAGAACAGGATGCATGTAAAATTTACAATGTTTGAAGGGGTAAAGGTCACATGAGAGATTGGAAATACATCACTGTAAGAATAATGGCTCTGAGAAATGTAGTACTCCAAACGTCACAGCCTTAGGTGGTATCCCAGTTGAACAAGAACAATTGTGGCGTTTCTAGCCTGGACAACTTCCCAAATATGCAGGGTTTAACAAGACACATCCATAGGAAATAGCTACATTTCAATAGATTCTAACTGAGCTCTGGAACATGTTATCCTGATTCTCATTTCTTTTGAGAAAATGAGAAATTATATTAAGATAATATGTATTTGTTTTGTTTTGCATGAATTGAAATGCTGATTAATAGATGTCATCACCTGTTTGAGGAGTCACCACACCTGTCTGGGAAGTCAAAGGTGTTCAGAGGGAGAGCTACCCTCATCCCATGGGAGGAGGCAGATGATTCCTTATGCAGAGGCCAGGGTGCTGCTTGGGAGGCCCCCATCGTGGGTAGCCCTGGGTTGGAAAGTCCAGAAGTCGTGTCATGTGGTGACAGATTCCATTCTGGAACTTGGATGCTGGGCCTGGATGATGGGGTACCTGCAGTGTAGTCCTGTTAGTTAACATGTTCATGATGTGGCCTCGGGAGGTCAAGGGATAAAGCTCCCAGAGTAGAGACTCGCTGCCTCTCTGACCTGCAGGACACATCCTGTGCTGGCACCTATGCCTATCAGTAGGTCTTCAGCGTGTTTCCCTGCCCAAGTATTTTCAAATGAGAGAGCAACCGTGTTCCAATTAACATAGTTTTTCAATATAGCATGGTTTCCTAATGCTGCAGTTGAAATTCACTTAAGATTATTCATGTCAGCAAAATGCCGGACTAGTGTGTCCAAGCCCATTGTTCCTCCAAGGGGATATCAAAATACAACAACAACAACAAAAAAAAACTGGCTAAAATAAACCTATAAGAGGGGACATTCGGGGGAATAAGAGTCTCACATCCGCAGACCCCTTCCCTGGCCCTGGTCTGCCATACACCTCCCGCACCCATCTTTCTGTATCTTCTGTTTTACCTCTTCAACTTTTTTTTCTGCTACCTTGGAAGTTTTCTCAGTACTATCTTCTGATCCTTCAAGTAAATTTTCCATTTCTGTTCTCATATTTTAAATTTTCCCATCTTTTAATGTCTTTATGAAATATAGCAATCCATTCTCGTGTTATCCATGAAATATATTTTGTCTTCCGGGATGTTATTGATATAAATGTTATATTTTGTCTTCCAGGATATTAGTCATAACTTAATTTTTTTCCTCCTTGAATTCTGTTTGTTTTCTCCAGGTTCCTTTTCTCCCTGTTTGTTGGTTTTGATCTCTTTCATGCCAGAGGCTCACTCTTAGTTCAGCCCTTAAATTGTGATCAGAAGCTGTTCATGTGCTGTCGCCAGTGGCCTTCACTGGAGGGGCATCTGCTGGCTCCATGTCTTGCATAGGAGTCCCAATTGTCAGTGTTGGGAGCAGGTCGGTTTCCCCAAGGAAGCCTCCTCTGAAGTCCCTCCTGGGGGTATAAGCCTCCCTGTGCACAGTTGAACAAGTGAGTGGGCAGGGACTGTTGGTCTCACTTCTAAGGATGGGAACTTTCTCTCAATTTTCTTTTGGTATAGCACCTCTCCCTTGGACTATGCCTGGCCCTCAAGATCAGAGTAAACCTGTATTCTGCCAGGGCTGAGGGGCCGTTATCAGCAGTACAGGGCTGTGAAGGAGATCCCGCCTTGTTCTTAGTTCCCTCCCTTCAACGTTTATAGATCCCTGGGACCCCAGTTTCAGAGCCTATCTGGGCCCCATGACATGACCAGTATGCTTCTCGGATGCCCCATTTCAGATTAAATGGTCATATTCCTCAGATCTCTCAGGCCTGTTACAATGCCCATCTGACTCACAGCTTCTATAATTTTGTGCTCTTACCCCATTCTCTTCTGCTCGCCTCGGTGTGTTTACACTGCTAAAATTCCTCTTTCCTTATCAGAGCATCTAATGTGTATGTGCCAATTATGTATATGATCTCTGTCCTAACTGTGAATCCCTCTTGAATGCGTGAGAAGCTAAAGCACACAGGATAGGGCTTGAGCTTCTTGGCTGGGGTCACAGTCAGAATTCCTGCACTTGGCCACTGAGCTTCCCATAAAACTGGGACATTCCTGTTAAAATTTCTTTTTATCTTCAGGTTTGGTTATTCACTTCTCTTTTAGGGTTCATAGGGATGTAACTGTGGACTGGACTCTTTTCTCACAAAATGGGGGAAGCCTGGCATCTCTCTCCAGAATCCTCCTAACTTTCTGGGTTTCCTACTTGGTCCAAAGGTGATGCTGGTTTTGATCGCTGGAAGGTCAGTCAGAGGGCACCTTCCCAGAGGCTGCCACGTTCTGTTACAGTCCAAATCCAGCAGTTCATGCCCTTCACGGCATCCTCTCAGCCCCCAAGCTGGAGGGAGGCTGCTCACCAGCTCCTCTGCTCCCGCTGCCGGGTTCCCAAGCTGCTGGTGCTTCCACTAGGTTCAAGAGGACAGATCAGCTCTTCACCAATTCCCTTCCTACGGGGGCTGCTCTTAGCCTCCGCCCCCAAACTCACATGCCAGGCAATCCCAGCAGCCACAGCACTTATCCCAAAGCGTAAGATTGAGACTCAACCCGCTGGAGAGTACAGTCCAGCCCTCCTCTTCCGAAGACCAGGCCAGTCTGTTAAAAGCCTTGGTTCAGGGCTGGGGATGCGGCGCAGTGGTCAGGGCTTGCCTGGCGGTGGTTTTTTCAATCAGCTGAAATTGCATGCGCTCTTACCTGACTTGAAATCTTTTTTTTTTTGTCTGAGATTTGTCTGAGGCTTTCATCTTCCCATTCCAGCATGTTCGGACCGGGTTCGATTCCCAGCACCGGAGAAAATAAAGCTGCCGTTCAACTCAACACTGCCGCTTAGCGGCCTGTGGCTCCTTTGGCAGTGGCGGCCCTTCTGCCCCATACATTCTGGGTTTCGCAGGGTCCTCCCTGCAGGGCAGCCTGCTTCCCCAGGCTGACGTTTCACAATCCCGGGACGGGCCTCCGGATTCTCACGAGTTATCTTGGTTTCACCTGCGGTGACCCAGGATGCAAAACTCAGAGTCTTCATCAGTTTCTACCAAGAAATTCAACCACATCAAGCATTTCATCATTTCTGTGGTCTTTCCTGAAGATCGGTGTCTGAGAAGGCGGCAGGAGCCGGGGTCACGAGTGCGGCGCAGGGCACCCCAACATTCTCCCGCTGCGTGCGCTCCTCGTCTCCCAGGTCGCTCCCGCCCCACCTCCTAGTCAGTCCCTTCTTGCTGATTTTGGCCCCTTAGCATTAATTGCTAAGGAAGAGCAACTCAGTTCTCATTCACGTTCCCATCCCCCCACCCCAGGAAGCTCCAGTAGGGGCGGGCGGAGAGCAGAGCAACCCCCACCCCAAACCCGCGTTTTAAAGGAGGTTAGGAGCCGATCAGGATATTCTGGTGCCAGTCATTACTTCAGGGATGGGACGCGGCCCAATTACAGTCAATGAAATGAGAGGGGTGTCACGAGTATGTTCTAAGGAAGAAGTTAGTTTGCTCCTGTGTGGATGGGAGGGAATGGGGAATGGGGAAGCACGAGACCTGGAAACTACTGGCAACCATTTGTGGCCTTGTGGGTATCCAGGCACAAGATAATTTGGATCAGATCTTCGCTGACATCATTGAGAGCTTTTCTTTTCTTTCTTTTTCTTTTTCTTTTTTTTAAATTTATTTTTAAATTTTTTTGGCACGAGGGGATTGAACCCAGGGGTTCTTAACCACTGAGCAACATCCTCAGCACTTTTTATTTTTTTATATTGAGACAGGGTCTCAATAAGTTGCTGAGGCTGGCCTTGAACCTTTGATTCTCCTGCCTCAGCCTCCAGAGAGGATCACTGAACTCTTGAATCAGCCTCACCCGAAATCACCAGCATTTACCCTGCTGGTAAATGCTCTGTATTTTAAAAGCCAGTCTGAGTTGTTTTTGTTTACTTGCAACCTTCCTTCCTTCTTCTCTCGGACATTTCTTTTCCCCAGACCCGGTCTCTGTGCCCCGCTTTTACCTCATTGGGTTTATTAGAGAAAGGGTCCACACTGAAGTTGGTTGTCTGTAAGAGGGATTTATTAATCAGCTGCTTTTCATTCACCAACCAGCTGCTTTTTATTAGAGAATAAAAATTTCAGACTACATGGTCTGCATTCAGGTTCAAGCTTTGTTCCTAGGACAAGGGTGTGTTTGGTAACAGAGGGGCCCATCTTGGAGAGGTTCCTCAAATAGAAATGGAGCCTCAGGTGATCCATGACTTTATTTTAGAAACTACAGGAAACCCGAAAAGGCAGTTTTCTAAATGAAAAATTTAAAAATGTAGAGTCTTGCGCTCGCGCTCTCTCTCTCTCTCTCTCTCTCTCTCTCTCTCTCTCTCTCTCCACACACAATACACACACACACACACACACATGTGCCCCTATCACCTTTCTTAGAAACTCAGCCCAGAAGTGGTAATTTTTATCAGCTGAAATTACATATACCGTTACTTTATTTGAATCTTTCTGCTTCTTCGGAGTACACGTAGAGATTTGTCTGAGGCTTTCATTCTCCCCTTCCAGAAGTTTCTCAGCACTCTAGGGTTTGTTTCACATGTCTAACTTGGGGAAAAAATCTTGGGAGGAAAACGAAAACCGATATAATAGTCAAAAGTGCTTTGAGGACTGAGGATGCTGCTCAGCAGTAGAGCATTTGCCTGGTATGCACGAGACCCTGGGGTCTATTTCCAGCATTGCACATGTGCATGCGTGCTCCGTGCATGCACTTGCACACGTGAGCACAAGCACTTGTAAATAACCTGTATGCATCTTGAAGAGAAGCTCATTTGTTTCAAAGAAACACAATTCAAAGCAGAAGGGATCACAAGAAGATAGCATTTTAATAGCTCATGGAGGAGAGAGAGAGTAAAAAGAAGTCTTCCTATCAGGCAAGCACTCTACCACTGAGCCACATTCCCAGTTCAGAAGCCTTCCTTTCAATTGTGACAAATAATGATTTTTTTTTTTTTTTGATAACTGACATCTTAAATCAGTTACTTTTTTGGGGGATGGGGAGGAATTTGATCTGAGAATCTGTGATAACATTAAGATTGTCACCACTTTAACTCCTAGTTTCATTCATTCAGTAATAATTACTGTTGATTTCCTACCACAGAACATGCACTGCATTGCCTGATGGGGATACAGTGGAGAACAAGATTCATTCCCGGTCATCGTGGAATTTACAGCTTTGCAACCAAAGATAAGTGCCGATGTTGGGTATGCCCTCACCATTCCAGCTCAGTTACCAGACACTAGCCTGGAATGACAGTCTTTGGGCTATGCGCTCACCAGACCTTGAGACAAAAATTTCCACTACGATAATCCCTATATGTCAGCCAGAATCACAGGTCCAGAGCCACACAGATAGGAAGCCCTGTCTTCAAATGACCAGTACTGGGTCCAGGAGAACCTGAGTGAGTCGCCCTTGCTTTGGGATGGAAGTGATTTTTACTTCATTCCAACTTCCTATGTCTTTAGCACATAGCTGTACTAAAAATAAACTCTGGTATGATCCTTGGGTGGGGTAAGATAGGAAGTCTGCCCCAGATTTTCTATTGGCTGTGCTGAGTATCCTTTAGGGACCCCAAAATATTCAAAAGGTTGAAACTCAGAATAAAGGACAACAGGATGGCTTGGGTGAGTTGAAGGACATCTTCAAACTTGAAGTCCTGGCCAAGGCAGTTGCTGAATGTAACCTACAACTCCTGGGAAGACAAAGGTATTATTTTTTTATTTTATTATGTATTTATTTGGTACCAGGGATTGAATCTAGGGGTGCTCAACCACTGAGCCACATCCCCATCCCTTTTTATTTTTTATTTTGAGAAAAGATCTTGTTAAGTTGCTTAGGGTCTTGCTAAGTTGCTGAGGCCAGCCTTGAACTTGTGATCCTCCTGCCGCTCCCTCCCAAGCTCCTGGGATTACAGGTGTTCCCCCAGCTTACTTATATTTTAATAGCAATTTAAGATTTATGAGAAATATAAACAAATATGACAAGGAAAGATTGTTACTAATCAATCAATTAATTCACATAACTTTTATTTTATTTTTTTTCTGTAGTGCCACAGATTGATCTGAGGTCCTCTTTGTATATGCAGGCAAGTGCTGTATCACTGAGCTACACACCCAGTCCTTCACACAAGTTTTTATTATCCCCCCCAAAACTAGGTGTTCCTTTGTAGTAAACGTAAAAAAGAAAGTAAAAAGAAAAATCATTTATAATTCTACCACCAAAGAATCATTACCTTTAGCATCTCTCCCATATTTTGCAAATCATTATTTTTTAAAAATAAGATTCCGTTCTGCATATTGTTTTGTAACCTACATTTTTTTTAGCCATCATATATTGAAAACATTGTTTTTCACATCATTCTGTTTTCTTCTATGACATCTTTTCTGGTGCTTACATTTTGTACTCTGTAGGGTGGTCATATAATACATTTTCTTAGGTAACCTCTTTTTTATTGAACACTTAGTTGCTTCTCACTACAAAGAACAGTTTTGCCTTTAATTTCAAAATGTCTCTGCTTGAGTAGTTCAAGCATGGACAGGAGGGCAGGGAGGGCAGGACTTTGGGTTGAAGAAGTGAGACTGAGGAGCCAAAAGATCTGAAGTCCACTCTTAGCTCACTAAGCAGGTTAACCTTTCGCTCTTTTGACAAAGTGATAATCGTAAGCCTCACACTTTCCAGAGCCTTGAAGGAGGTTCCTAAGCTTTCAAGGACACATAAGGCAGAGGGGGTTGAACATGTGGAACCCAAGATGTGGGGCCCCTTGAGTGTGTAGGCGGGTCCCTCATTCCTACTTCAAGAATGGAATCTTGGCTTTTCTTCCTTTCTCCACGTTCTCTCCTCTTTACCTCTGCCCCAAATTGGTAATCCAAAGCACTAGTTTCCCAGGTATTATCCTAGTGAGAAAGTGTTCTTGGCCTCTTGGTAATTGTGGCTGTAGCCTCAGCCACAAGAAAGCCCTCCTCCAGCCCAAAGTGTGGGTCTGTTCCAGGCTTCCAGCCTGGCAGGGAAGGCCATCCAAAGGATTGGAGAATGTCAGACCCTGAGGGACCACAAAGATGCTCTGATCTCCGATTATCACCTCCATTTTAAAGAAAGTCAACGATTCAGCCAACGTCATTAACATCATTGGGTTAACAGCAGAGATGGAACAAAGGGGCAGCGTCAGGAGCCCAGGTGATGGGACGATGGGAACAGATTGCCTGAGTCAATCCTGTATCTACCATTTCTGAGTACCGTGACCTTCTGCAAGGTTTTTAACGTGCGCAAGTCTCAGTTTCCTTATCTGTAATATTGAAATGATACATAACACCTACTTCATAGGGTTGTTGTAAATGGGATACTGTATGAAACTGTAATTCTTCAGTAAACCTTAGCCATTATCATTGTAACAAAGGTTTTTCTGCAATAGAATTGATCCTCAGTTCAAGACAGACAGTCAACTTGATGCTCCTGTTGGAAAACATACCTTTTAAGGACAATGATTGGTTTTGGTGTGAATGGTGGCTTTGCCAGTAGCCCACAGAAAGGTTACTCTTCAAATATGGGTGACTCTAAATATATTTGCATTTGAGACACCCCCACCCCAATTAACCTGTTTTCTGGTCACCTCTTACTAAGCACCACCCAAGTGATATTTGTGTGGGAAGAGTGGAGCAAGCTGTGTTGGTCTAAGGGAGAAATGTAACCAGAGTGCCAAAGAAAATTGTCATGGCCCAACCTAAGCAACCTGATTGTCATCAGGGATGTAGAAGATTTAGAGCTATTAGCTCAGAGGAGGCCCCTTTTCTTCTTAAAAGATCCTTTAGTTAATCCCAGACATCCTATCGGATTTCTTTACTTTTACATGTTTATCTTAAAATTTTCTGGAATTAAGAGTATTAGGTATTTTTTTTTAAACATTGGTTTAATTTCTTAAGGCCTATGGTCCTGGTTACAGAAAGAAAGAAATCCCAGTGATATCTGTATCTATCTATTATCTATCTATTTAAAATATATGTACATATATTTAAAGTTGACCAGCTTTATTTAGCTTCAAATGCAGGCATCACTGCCAAGTTGACCCATTGGGTGGCAATTCCTACATCTGGGCACACCTGTCTTAAGGACAAGCACAATGACAGGACATCTGGGAGGAAGCCAGGAAGTATGACTCCAAGGACCGGGATCAGAAGCCTGCTCAGAGCTAGGAAGGAAAATGAAAAACTCCTTTCTGGGGGACAGATTCCATTAAACCTTTTTTTTTTTTTTTTTTTAAATGGGGATGGGGGTATAATTTTGGTTCCTTAAGAAAGATTTGTTTTATTTATCAGAAGAAACATTTTAAAGTGAGGACTGGCCTAGTGTCTCAGCTCACTGAAGGTGCTTCACAGCTGGATGTGGTGTAGGATTATGTCTGAGTCACAGGCAGAACCACAACAGACTCTGGGACAAAGATACAGGCCAAAGTTAAATCATCCAACGGGTTCTACTTTCTTTTCTCCTTCTTCCTTCCTACCCCTTCCTCTTCCTTTCTTCACGAAATCAACTTATATGAAGTGACTCAAATGAAAAACTACCAAACCTGCCTTTTCTCACATAAAACAAAATTGGATGATGGCTTGATTTCTTGTGTAATGCTTTGACTTCAAAAAAATTAATTTCCCCTGTCTTCATAATTAGAGGAGAGAAAAGTATTTTTTTCTAATGTGACTTTGTATGTGTATTCAGAAAAACCTTAAGTCATATTGCGTTTTTAAATATTCTCAGTAGCTAACCAAGTTGTGGCCTAAGCCCAAGCCTTAATTAATGCTGGTTGATATTTAGTCCTGGCTGAACATGCTTGCAGCCCATCCTCAGGAATAAGGCTGTGTGGGCTGCGTTTCATCTTGTAGGAAATACTTGTGACTACCCCAGAATCCTGAGTGAATGAAATGGGCTACAGGGAGCCTTGCTCTATTTTGCAAAAGGAAACAAGAAAAAGTCCCTTTACCAATATAAACTGATTTGTCCCAGAGAAGGCAGCAGGGCATTGAGGATGGATAGTAGCCCTTTTCTTGCATAAGGGACATCCACCCTACGCAGACTGCAAACATATTTGGGAGTATAGAAACACTTATGCTCTTACACACACAGATGTGGAGCCAAAGTCAGGGCTTAGTGTTAATGACCTGTGCACAGGTGTTATAGGCAGCTGCAGAGTTAATATGTACAGCTATGGTGTGTTCACCTGCATAGGCTCACTCCTCTGGCCAACACACAGGCTCTCCTGAATGATGATGTCGTTGGAACATTTCCCTTTTTTTTTGTCTGAAGTGAAACACTCACTCTGTCAGATCACCACTATCTTACAAGCCCAGTGTTGGCCCTCACTGCTGTAGGACTGGGACAAAGAGATGATGTTACAGTCTGGTTTCTATGGCAACAGAGGAGGGGTAATGAAAACTGAAATGTTGGAAACACCCATTCTGACAATTGTGACATAATTCAGGTTATTACAAGGACGTAACTACCAAAGAAGCAGAAGTGTCATTACCTTGCAGCTCGTGTCGACAAAAAGCTACATTGCACATTTCTCTGAGTTGGGCTGCTAAGAGGAAGGAAACACGAAACACACACACGCACACACACAGGCCTCGTTTTCTGCATGTAAAATGTGTGTGTTCTTTAAAAGCCAGTGGTTGGCTGGTTTTCCGGACATGATGTGGTTGAAGCTGTCATCGTAATGGAAATTCATTGCTGTAGCTATGGTAAATCGAGTGTTCTGCCTGTGCTGAATGCATTAGTCTAATGAGATGTTTGCAGCCGGAGAGCAGGGCTGCTGGAGACTAACTGTGAGCTACTAGCACACGGGTGGAAGACAGCTTTTGCAATACTCGGTTTGCATGTGCCGAAAGTCATCTGTCTTCTGAGTCAACACTCCCGGCCTGGTCAACACCCTGATCAGGGCTCTGGTGAACAAGCTGTAGGTAAGGGAGATCCACAATTGGAGGGTGTGCCATTGACACGGGATCCTTCTCTTCTAGCCGTCAGCGTGACAGAATACCTATTCTAGTTTTTCTGGGTTGCAAGCCTGCCTCTATGGCAATGCACGGTGTCCTGCACTAAAACCACTGAGCCCAGCAGGTAAACTTCAGTTCCTCCTATGCAAAATACAATGTTTGCTTTCTTAACCAGGACCCAGGAAGGAAGATGTGGCATAGAACTATATGGTTTATAAATTTTGGATATATATACACATTTACTACGCTTTAACTCTGCATTTAAATATATAGAAAGTTACTTTCATTCCAAATGTGAACTCGAATAACCGGCTAGCTTTTTTCCACAATAATTTTTCTTTGCTCTGCTTTTTTAATTTAAAAAAAATTATAGTGTGTCCTGAGATTAAAATATCTATCTAAATTTTGATTATTAAAACTGGTATGCTATGAACAGTCGAAGTGTTGTTTTTAAGTTGAATTTTATCTTAAACATCCCGGATGGAATGTTTCGCGTGTCTTTGTGTTGGTTTCTCCTAATCTACCAGTCACAGATGAGAATAGTGTTTATTGTTGGTTGCTGGTTTTATTTAGATGACCATGGAGTGCCAGGGGTAGTTTTCCCAAGTTCAAGTACAAAGTCACCTCCTTCCCAGGTGGAGCACTGAGTGACCTGAACCAACCTCCACATGTTCCCCCTGGAGCCTGAGGTGTCCTCTCTGTGTCTCTTGGTGGGACAGGACCTGCCAGCGAGTGTGAGGTGCAGCTGTAGAGTAAATAATTTTACCAGAAACTGATGTGTTTGATCAGTTTTCTCTGCTATCTGTGACAGTAAATAAGAGGTGGTTGGTCGTGTTGCCTCTGGATTCTGTGACTGTTCTCAAGAGGATTAGAAAAATCAAGTTTCTGAGAAAGTGGCTCTTTAGTTGTCTCAGGCACTGTGGTTCTTGAGAAAGTCATCCAGGCGCTTCAGAATTGAGGTGTTTGTTGTGTACTCTGTTTTTTCTTCCTTTCCTACCACAGAAACAATTTTTGAAGAGTTAGGGACATAATTGCTTTTTGTTTTTGAGACTTTTTAAAAAAATAGATTATCTGGAGTAAAAATCATAAAAGTATAAAAATATAAAGGAACGCATAGAGTGTTTTATTTGCGTAGGACTCATTTTGTGTTGCTTGGTAGAACTATCTTGAAAACGGGGAGCGTTTGAACAGAACTGACTGTCAAAGCTCAAAATGTTAATGTAGAACCTCCGTTTTAGAGAAGTTGTTTGGTGGCTTCAAAATCTACCTTTTAAAAATATTTGTGGCATATTTTTAAAAATATGAATGTGTTTTCTTTAACTCTTTAAATCATGTATGGGGAGGAACTCTGATGGGTGCGATAAATTTATCTGTCTGCCTGATTTATGGAATTATTTTAAAAAGTGCAGATTCAACAAAAACCCAGTTCTTTTGTGTGTGACATGTTTAAGTTTCTCTCCTGTGCCACTCAAATGACTTTTGTTTTGTTGCACAAGAGAAAAAGCAAAGGAACCGTAATAACAAGACAAGAAAACAATAAAAGAAACAAGAGCACATCGCTTCCCGTTGTGTTTGCTTTTGGTGGTGTGTTTTCGCCAAGCGAAACCAGCAAAGCAGTTTCACTTTCTGGTCCTGGTCCCGGGGTGGGGGTCGCCGCTCGCCTCTAGCAGCAGGTAAGCTGAGCTGATCAACTGCTGGGAAACCAGCCAGATACAGTGACCCTGTCTTCAGAACTTGTGGCGTGAAAAATTCAAAAAAGTAATGACTATTAAAATGTTCAATAATATTTGCTTATGATAAAAAAAATTCAAGCAATACCCCCAAAGGATAAGGACAGAAATTTTACATTTTTAAAACTCTTAATGATGGGAAAACCACAAGCAGATTGCCTTAAAGTTCTTCTAATGCAGTGGCTTTTATTTAATCTCAATTCTAGATCTCAATTACTTCAAGTTGAAGGAAACATAACTGAAGTTCCCTGAAATCATAATAAGGAATGCTCAGTGAAGAATAACCTTTATGTTGTAAATCTGGGGAGTTAAATTTTAGAGCATTTCGCAGGTCTGTTTACAATTTTGCATGACTCAAGGGGCCATCACACACACGTATGTGTATCCCTTGTGACACGATCTTTAGAATAACATTTGGTCGGGACAGAGGTGGTGGCTGAAACTAAATTGTGTTGCTTACTGGGTCCCTGCAGACATTTTTTTTCCCTCCCAAGTTGGTGCCCTTAGAAGCCTTAGCATCACAGGTAGCTGCGTGTACTGCCCCAACAGTCCACAAGTCCTAAAAAGCAGCGGAGGGGACACTGCTCCTCTTTGGACTGGGGCTTCAGAATTCCAAGCACCTCCAGTTAACGTCTCCCACTGATGGTTGAGATTTTCTTTGGAGATGGAGAGGGAAAGGAAATGAAGAAAGACCCTCTTCCAATCTAATCATCAAGAAGCATAAACTCTAGTCTGATGTTTTTGGGGATGGTGCTTGTGAAAGCAGTCTCCTGGGGTGTGCACACAAGCTCCTTTCTGTTGGTGGGTGAATTTGACATTTCTAAGAAGGAGCTTTTAAAAAATGCATTCTCAGACATCTTATTTCTTAGTTCTGCCATCTCCTGAAAGGCTAGTTTGAGATTTACATGTTTTTAATTTTTCTTTTCTTTCTATCTTTTTTTTTTTTTTTTTTTTTTTTGCCTTCTAGGACAGACAGGTAAGGAGGGGCCAAGGGGATTTGAAACACTCTTGGGAGAAAAATCAAATAGTTTGGTACAAATATAATGTAACAGAAGCCACCAGGGTGTCTAGTAAATTACCCTAAATTTTAATTAATGAGTCACAAAAGCTACACCACAGGCTTTAAAAATTACCCCTTTATCAATAAGGTGATAATTAACTTTCTCTGGAATTAGCAATTCTCTGAGCCTCGGGCAGTAAGCAGCCTGGCAAGTTTTCTGGAATGCTGCCAAGTTTTAACAATTGGTCTTTTGGCAAACCCACTGGATTTTAATTCACACATCTATTGTGACATTTCCCAATGTGGTTCAAAGACCATTGGAATCACCCAAGTCACGTAAAATTTCTGAGCTCAAAAGAGTAGCTCAGAATGTTTGGATTGCATTTGAATCTGTCACTTTCTTTCTGCATTTTTCCTTTTCTACCTTTCCTCCTGAAAACCTCTGCATCTGCAGGAGTGCAGTCCTCTGGTCCCTCCTATAAATCTTGGCTGTAAATCTCTGTGGCGAATCCTGTCTTCACTGGTGCGCCCACGCCGGGTCCAGTGCCCTGGCTGCCAGCCCACGGGTGCTAAGTGTTTTCCGTTGTTGCCACGTTCGTCTCCTTTTCAGCTCTGGCAAGGATTTGTTCCCTCATATTTCTGCAAACTCTCACTCGTGGTTTGTCAGATGCTGAGATTTAGATTGAGAGTCAAAGAAGAGGAGCTGCGGGCGGGAGGGCCAGTTTGGATGTGCCTAGTCGGTTTGGAATTGAGTTTACCTTGATTTACATGGAGTAATGTCTGAAGGGGCATTTCAGAGCAGCCTGCACCATACAGACCTTTTAGACAGATAGACAAATGCACACACACACACACACACACACAACTTCCCAGTGCTGCTGGTCACTGGTGGGCAGCATTGAGGGGCAGCCCCATCGCGGCTGGCAGACAAGAGGTAAGGGATGCAAATCACCCTTCCATAAGTCACTGGCTTCTTCAGACGTTAGTCTTGCTGGGCTCCTGCTTCTCTCAGCCAAGACACTTGGCCAGGATGGGAAACTAGTGACAAGACTTCCTGCTGGGTTAGTCAGGTGGTTCTGACAGAAACAAGAACGTTCCTGCCTTTGGGCGGGTGGGGTAGAGACCAGCAGCAAGCAGCACTTGGGCTTTCTGGAATAAATAAGCGCTTGCAATCAGGAGGGTCCCTTTCCCACGCTGAGGAGATAAAACACCTCTCTTGCTTCTTGGGATGATTGTTTCTTGGGCTACTGTTTGAAAGCAGAAAGGAATCTATCACCCTGTGGCAGTCCTTCAGTATTAAGCTGAAAAGCCATTCCACTGAGTCTGCGTGACACCCTGGAGTCATGGGAATGTGTTCTCAGATCTACACTGCAGTCTGCCCTGGCATTACTATGGTTTGAACCAGTTGTATCACTTGAGTTTGATAGAGAATCCAGCGATGTGAAACCATGTGTACTCTTCTTTGCTCCCCCAGCTCAGTCACACTCTACCTAAATTTTTGTTTGTGGAGGGGCAGGTGTGCTTTTCTTCTTTCTGGGAGCTGCAGTTGTTGATCAGAACTTGGTTCCACCGATGCTGATTTTCAAGAATGATTGCACCTTCCTGCAGTCAGGTGTCATCTGCCTTAGCAAGGCTGAGAGTGAGCCATCTTGCTTTCTCCAGAAGGCACACAACACAGAAGCAGAGGAATGGAGTTGGCTGTCATGGGAACATTAATGTGCCAGGGAAAAATAGTGTCAGTGCTGTACTTTGAAAGGTGGTGATGTTGTCTGCCCTGTGATGGTGACTCAGCTTTTGGGAGCTGAATATTTGGAAACAAAAGCCTTTGCCCCTTTTCTCTTTCTGTGCTGATTATTGTAGAGCAAACAGCTCTCGTTCTTCCAAGACAGAAATACATGGTTTGAAAGTAATCCTAAAGAATGTGCAGCCTTTTGTGAAGATAGGTACTACAGTTGGGGACAAATGCTGAACTGGGCAAAGAATTACCCCAACTGGGTCCAAGTCCAGCAGGGAAAATGGCACCAAACAAAGAGATACCATAATAAAATACAGTGGAGGGCACTATTCCTTCTCCTTTCCAATGAGGATATGGCAATTCCTCTCCTTCGCATGTCTGCAGGTGCACCTTAGAAAAGATTCAATAATAGCTGACAGTAGCACATGGCTCTCAGCTTCTAGATCTATGGATCCTTTCCTTTGGGCATTGAAGGGAAGACTTCCTCCTTTTCCTACATCTTTTGTCCTTAGGTCATCCTGGGACATCATTGCTCTGATGAGAAAACCAGGGTTGAACACCAGGAGTGTGTTTTTCCTTGGTGTCCATCCAGAACCAGGTCTGGAGCCCTCTCCCAGCCCCATGTGTCCTCTGATGGCTATGTCTGAGGTTCTGCCTTGGATACAGCTTCCAAGCTGGCCTGAGACTGGCCTCAGGATCTGCATCCTGTTTTGACAGGCAACCCTTGTCTTGGCGAACGAGGAAAGGAAGAACTGAAGAGAAAAACACAAAGTGTAAGCCAGTTCTGAGGCATTCATGCTTCTGGTTTTGGAGCCAGAATTTGGAGGTCATGTGACTTCAACAATTCCTTTGGGTGGAACCATTTCTGAGCTTCTATAGAACTATAAGCATCATTTTCTTTCCTCATGGCCTTTCAAAAAAGAGGCTGACCTCTTCCCCCCACAGTTGTTTTGGATCAAGTGCCCTCATTTTTGGGAAATGATGATGAGATGAAAACTTTATCAATCAGCTGTTAACACAGGCTGTTTATTCCAAAGAGACTAACTCAAGACAGTCTCATAAAGCACTGACTCTGTTGATCAGTGGAGAACTCCTCTGTGGAAGTACGTGTCCACGTGTTTTAGTTGTGAGCAGTCTGTGGTCACTGGTTATATCTGAGCAAGTTTGATTCATGCTGTTGCCATTGTTACATGTACTAGGGGAGTTCACCATGGGATTCAGGGGTCAGTCCAGTGGTCTTTCGTGTGTTGCCCCTTGTATTGGGAGTTCTCCCTTTTAGATGCCAAAGTGTGCTTGAGCATATTTGAATGAATAACTTTTAAGACATCATTTCCATAAAAGCTTCAAGTGGATATATATACATATATATGTATATATATACATACATATATGTGTGTGTGTGCCCATTACCAACAAAGCTTAGAAATAGTGGGAGAAACTGGTTCTAATGCCTCCAATCACCACCCACAGTGTGAAAATACAGCTTCTGTTGTAAGTATTTGTAACATAATGAATATTAAATACTCACCATAAATAAAGAGGGCAAATGGTATGGTGGGGCTGTGTTGGCGTCTGATGTGGAAATGGTTAATTGGTCCCAGAGTGAGAGGCTGCACAAGTGTGTGTTGCTTTAATGAGACCAGGTGAGTATAAACTCTCCTCAGGGATGTGAAGTCAGAAACTCGGTTTGGGGTATGATGTGTGTAAGAATGTGTGGGGGCCAGTGTCCTGGGGTAGCATAGAGGACGGGTCCTTTCTTTCTGTTGTCCTCCCTTAGGGAAGTTAGAAGTCATTTGGCACGAACCCAATGAAGAATAAAGCAACTTGAACTGTCCTTATAGCAAAGTGAGGAAAAAGTACCTTAAAAAGATTTGTTGGATATACACTTCTGTGGAAGCAGCCGAAATCTATTTTCAGATCAAGTGCTAATATATATTATATATTTCTGAAATTGGTCAGATTATTTCTTAAGACTGTATTTGACCTTTTCATGCCTGAAGAGAAAACATTTTAGTAGGACCAAGAACCTCACAGATTTTTATCAGAGGACATTGTGACGTTTTGTGGCTTTGTGAACAAAGCTAAGGAAACCCAGGCCTCCCTTTGGTGCAGATTTCCTGTATTCTGCTCGTGTTCCTTGTACAGTGACTACCAGTTTCCAGGGGTTTTCTTTCTCAGTCCTCAGAACATAGATTTAGGGCAGGATAAGGAGAATTTGTGTGGGGCCCATGGATCCACTTAAGTCCCAGACATGTTACTTCTCTATAAAAGTTAAAAAGTTAAAATAATGACCAAAATGGTGACCTTGAGAGTAAAACATCTGACAATTGAAGGAAGAGAGAAAAGTAAAAACCTACTCTTGGAGCAGGGGTCTACAAGTGAATCCCAGATTCTCAGACGGAAGGGGTTTGAAGGTATCCCTCCCAGAACAAGGTCAGGCCTCTACCTTTCCATTGTTAGGGTACTCCAGTTGTCAACAAGGGTAACTTTTCCCTTCTGCACTTCCCCTACCTTTATTCTCTGGCAACTACTTCTTCTGAGGACCCACTTTATCCTCAGAGCTGCACAGAATACATCTAAATTGAGCAACATGGATTCCGATTCCAAAAGGCCAGTTGATTGGCTACCAGTGTGGTCGGGGTCAGTACAGGGTCGTCCCTGAACTTCCCGGATCCTCTCTTCCTTCCTGGGGATGGATCTCCTTGTCAGCCCCCTCCCCCCATCACCCAGGGTCTAAAAGAAAACAATATTGAGAAGGGCATAGCAAACCTGAAGTGCTATACAAATGGTCACAAATCCATGCTTGCATTTATTGAGTGTCATATACTCAAGGAGGCTGAGGGAAGCTAACTGTGCTTATCTTACTTAACTTGTTTAACGCACACAGGAAGTCAACATGGGAAGGTTTGTTTTTATCTCCATCACACAGGTGGGGAAACTGAGTCTTCCACGACAGAGCTTGTTGAGGACCACGTGGCTGTTTAAAGTTTGCCAAGTCTTTTCTAGTTTGAAAAGTGGATTGGGGATTTCACCTGCAGGAGCTGAGGAGAAAGAGCTCATTCATACCTCAGAGCCAGCTGCTCCTGCTCAGCCAGACTGGGCAGTTCCAGGACCAGCAGGTTCCAGAAAGGAAATGATTCCCTGGTGTTTCCACTTGAAAAGGCAGTTTTGGTCCACAGCAAACTTTTCTTTTTTAAAGCAGTGGGCTCTCAGTCTTGTCAGACTCAACCTCCCTTTTTATTACGAACATTTTTAACACCTTGTTTACAAGCCTGAGGTGAAATTCCCAGATAATATAACCTGCCCCTACCTGTCATTTAAGAAAAATTAGGGATGGGGGTATAGATCAGTAGTAGAGTGCTCGCCTAGCATATGAGAAGCTCTTGGTTCAATCCCCAGTATAAAAATAAAAGAAAGAAAAATTAATATGATGTCATAATTGAAATATAAATGGGAATGAAAACAAAGTAATTCATAACTCATTCTGGTGCTGGTGACCTACTTCCCACTCCCTGTAATGTCCAGAGTAAGCTACTCCTGCCCCCCACCCCAAAGTGTATACAGTTACGATCAAAAGTATGCATTTTCAGGGAGTACTGTTATTTTAATAAATATGTGTTTAATTTTATGTGATCAGGTGCTAATAGTTGTTCCCAGAAACTCTGAGTGGAGCTACGCCTTCCAGTGCAGTCTAAAACAGATAACATGAGCCACTTGTGACACAGTTTTCCAAAATGATAACTCTTAGAATTCTGGACAAAATAAAGAACTGTCTTCTTTCATTGTATACACTAATTGCATTCTTGAAAAATAAAGTCTATAATTGAGTAGAAATACATTGCTATGGTTTCGATATGATTTGAGTGTGTCCCCCAAAGTTTCATGCACTGGTGGCGGTGTTGTGGTGGTGGGGCATTTAAGAAGGGGGTCTAATGCAAGGTAATTAGGTCATTGGTGCTGCTGTTGAAAGGGATTAGTGTAGTTCTTTTAGGACCCTAGTAAGTTTCCAAAAAACCCCTCTGCAGAGAATACTGTTATCCCTGCTGAACATCTATGGAACAGAGCACGCTACCCTGTCATTCTCTTACCCTATACCACCTCTCCAAGCACCTGATTAATCAATGATCCCTGAGCCACGATACAAGAAATGCAGCTCCCCAGAGGCTGGCATGCTGTGAGAAGCCAAAGCCACACACAGAGATCTTGGAGTGGGCCCTCCAGGCCCAGCCACCCTGTGGATGCCACACAGATGCCGAACTGCCTCATTAACTTTTTCCTAAATTCCTGACCCACAAAGTGGAGACATACACTAAGCCACAAACTTTAGAGGAGTTTTTAATGTAGGAACTGGTATCACAATACAGTAATGGCATTCTATTACTTTGTGTATTATTTTGATGCCTTAGAAAGAAGGATTTTACTACTTAAAAAGGAAGGTAAAATTCACTATAAAATATAGTTAATATCCATTTGGTAAGCATAGAAATGAGAGGCAAAAATTTGCTCCATGATCAGTCTACAGACCTACTCCCCACCCTCACCCAAAAGGGTATGCAGTTAGAATCAAAAGTATGCATTTTCAGGGAGAACTATTAATTTAATAAATATGTGTTTAATTTTATAGTTAGTATACACACACACACACACACGTGTGTGTGTGTGTGTGTGTGTGTGTGTGTATTCCCCCTCTCCCCAGGGTTTGAACCCAGGGGCAATTAACGACTGAGCCACATTCCCAGCTCATTTTTACTTTTTGTTTTGAGACAGTTCTCACTAAATTTTTTAGGGCCTTACTAGGTTGCTGAGGCTGGCTTCGAACTTGCAATCCTCTTGCCTCAGCCTCCAGAGTTGCTAGGATTACAGGTGTGCACTACCACACCTGTCTTATAGTTAGTATATAATTATATTTTTAACAATGAATATGTGATTTGAATTTATGCAAGTGAAAAGGTTTCATAAAAAATGTGTTTACTTTTGCTGGGTAAGGTGGCATGCACCTCCCAGCACTTGGGAGGCTAAGGTAGGAGGATTGTTTGAGTCCAGGAGTTTGAGACCAGCCTGGGTAACATAGTAAGATACTCTCTCTCTCAAAAAACAAAAAAGTATTTATTTAAATAGACTGCATCAGATTTAGTAAATACTTTTAGTATTTAGAAGGTACATTAGCCAGGATTCTCCAAAGAAACAGAACCAACAGAAAGTGTATCCATAAAGAGATCTATTTTAAGGAATTGGTTCATGTGGTTTTTGGAGATAGACAAGCCCTATAATCAGCACTAGGCAACCTGAATGCCTAGGAGAACCTGTGATATGGTGCCAGTCCCAAAGCCAGCAGGCTTGATATTCAAGAGCCAATGTTTCAGTATGAGTCTGAAGATAGTGGAGAAAACATAATGGACAGCCCATTAGAAAAATATCCTTGCTGGTGACTGTAGTTCTGGGGATGTGTGAGCCACCCTTCAGATTTCCAGAGTTCTCTTGGAGCTTGGAGTTTTCCAGCAATCTACACCCGGCCCTCATGTTCTTTGCCAGTGCCTTGGGCTGCCTAGAGCTCTGCAGCTGCACTTGAGACTCTTTCACAGGATCACAGCAAGCCTGGTCCCCTAGTGAGAGAATGTCTGCTCAGGGAGTTGGGGTTGTCACAAACCCTGTCTCACTATTTTATGTGAATTTTGGCTCAGCGGTGACCAAGTGCAGCTGCTTAGCAGCTTGGATGTGATGTACAAGATATGATGTCATAGGAACTGTGACAAACCCATGTCTCACAGCCATGAAGGGAGCTGGACATTTTCATGTCACCCTCGGAGCCTCGCTTGTTTAGACAATGTTGTGTGGCACCATCAATCTTATTCACCCACAGCCCACGCTGTGGATTTGTGTCCCACCTACCCCCAGAAGCAGGATAAAAGAACTTTAGGTCAGTGGTTTTATCTTCAGCCTCTTTAACTAGAGATGTCATCATAGAACAGAATATCAGCGGTGGGAGTCCTCAGTGGGATTGAAGAAGACATTTCTGTGACTTTGGGCTGTTGTTTTTTGTTTGGGGAATTTGGGCCAGTGCCAGCTCAACCAAAATGCTGTAGATCAGCTTGTGTCTGAGACCAGGTTGGAAGTTTCCACCCCGGAAAATGAGGAAACATGGTGGGACCAGGGAGAGTAGGAGGAGTAGGTGGATTCAGAAAGAAAAATGAGGAACACCAAGAAGCTCAACATGCAATAAAGAAAACAAGCAAATTCACAGCAATGTGTTGCATTTATTCCGATGGTATATTTACAGGATAAAAGCAGTAAAATGTTTCCCATGTTAAAGAAGAAAACATATTCATAGTTTTTATAGGGATTTTTTAGGGCTGCCCCCCTCAGAATGGGGGGCTGAAACAAGAGAAATTTGTCTTCTCACAGTTCTGGAGGCTGCGAGTCCAAGATCAAGGTGTCAGTAGGGTTTTCCTGAGGCCTCTCTCCATGGCTTCAGAGGGCCGCTCGCTGTGTCCTCACATGACTTCTTCTCCATGTGTGCATCCCTACTATCTCTTCCTCTTCTTTAAGGCTCCAGTTCTATTGGATAAAGGCCCCACCCTTGTGACCTCATTCAATCTTAATTACCTGCCTAAAGGCCCTACCTCCAAATACAGTCACATTGGGTGTGAATGGGGGTTAGTGGGGTGGGGAACAAGTCAGTCTTAAGTGCTTAAGATTTCATTTAGATGTTACCAGCTACCTCCCTGTAAGCTATTATTTTAGTCAGTTTTTCACAGCTGAACTGACAAGAACAATTTTAGAGGAGGAAAAGTTTATTTGGCACTCATGGTTTCAGAGGTCTCAGTTCGTAGACGACCAACTCTATTGCTTTGGGCCCAAGGTGAGGCAGAACATGGTGGTGGAAAAGTGTGGAGGAGGAAAGTAGCTCAGGACATGGTGACCAGGAAGCAGAGAGAATATTTAGTTTACCAGGGATCCTAAAGGCATTACTTCAGTGACCTATCTTTTGCTAGCCTGACCCTGCCCTCCTTCAGTCACTACCCAGTTAATCCTATCAGTGGATTAATGCACTGATTAGGTTTAGCTCTCGTAACCCATCATTTCACCTCTGACCTTTCTTGCATTGTCTCACACATGAGCTTTTGGGGGGATACTTTTTATCTAGATCATAACAACTATCAATGGCAAGCCTTTCTGATAGTGGTCTCATCTCTTATTGAACATGAACAATTCTTGGAATTTTAGGGCAGTCACATTCCTGTTACACTCACTTCAGGCAGCCAAGAGATTCACTTCCAACTGTCCCCCAGTGCAGAGAAAGTAGTCTTGATGTCCCCAAATCCCTTTTAAAAGGAAGTTAGAATTTCTCCTTATCCCCTCTCTCCACTTCTGCCCCTCTCCTCCCTCCACAGTACAGGTTCACAAAACCCTAAAATTGATGAACCCCAACAAGAGGGATTGTACTAACAGTGTTAGTCTTGTACTCCAGAACTTATGCTAGCTGAGTCAGGTCCCTCTGTGTATCCTATCCTACCTTTCCCAGAGGTCAGTATACAGCCTAAAATGCTTAAGGCACCAATTGGAAGGGGAATTCTTGAGGATGTGGGTTCTATTTAAGTGAAAATTATTAATCCAATTTTGAGTAGGTTTTCTTGAACTTATCAACCTGGGGTTTTCCTCCAGTTCTTAAGAGATTAACTTGCTGAAATGGGTAATAATTATTAGGGCCTGAGTTTTAAAACTGATCTTCTAAAATTGGATTGCCTCCCCTTGAGCTGGTTAACAAGCCTCGAGGCCTGGAGCCTGAGATGCCCTGAGTTAAATGTCTCCCTGCATCAACGACAGTGCCAGGGCTAGGATGAAAGTCCGGCATTCCTGAATCTCAGGGCCAAGCCATTGTCAACACAAACCTGTTAATATGAAGACACCTTAATTTGAGGAGAGGGCAAGATATGATTGAGAATGGAGAGGTTTGAAAATGCATTTCTTGTATGACTCAAACCCACACACTTGTGGGTGTGAATCGAGTTTGACTCTGGCTTGACACTGTTATGGGTGACATTCCACACACTGGTAGAAGCTTGAGAGAGTCACCTTACTTCTCGACCAGTGATTTTCCTGGGGTCTTGGAAGGTGACTTTTTTTATCCACATGCCACACAGTGATACCCACAACTGAAGATTTCCAGTACATTCTGGGCCCCATCTGGTGGGGCAGGCAGTGTGCCTCAGGTCATAGTAAGAAAAGTGAAAGTGAGCACCCTGGGCTTTGGGTTCTTACCAACAGTGGCAGCCTCTGTGCTTCCTCATACCACCCAGCAGAGAGGAATCAAGACAGCCTCCAGGATCGAGCTAGTGCCAACAGAGGCCAGCACCAGGGCTCTGCCCCATTAGCCCAGGAACAGCCTCTGCTTGTTAACGCCCCTTCCCCACTGACCATGGCCATGCTGCCTGGTGTAGAGAGTTGCTCCCTATGTTTTCTGGATTCATAAATGGATATATGGACAGAAGGGGAGATGGGCTTGCTTGGCTAGCCCCACTGAGCTCCAATTTGGAATTTCAACTGTTTTAATGGATATCCCTGCCTACATCTTCCACAGAAACCCTAAACTCACCAGTTCCAAAACCAGACTCATCATTTACCCCTTTCTCATTTGAATATTCTTTCTTTGTTAAATGTATAACTGCTCTCCAGTTATCCAAGATAAGTTTTAGAATCCCAAACTGTCCTATGCCTTCAAGTTGGAAAATAAGTCTCATGATGCTATTTTCCAGAAAGTTTCTTGCATCCCCTTTCTCCCCTTTTCCTCTGTTGCTCTTGCTCAGATCCTCATAGCACCCTTTTTGGGGACCACAGTCATGTCACTTCTGCTCTGCCTCTTTGCCTCTAGTTGCTTCTTCTTGTAACCCTCCTTATGCATTGCTTCAAGGATATCTGTAAGACACATATCTGATTATTTTGGTCTATTTGTGCTACTATGACAAATACCTTAGACTGGGTAATTTTTAAACACTAAAAATTCATGTCTTATGGTTCTGGAGCCTGGGAAGTCCAAGATAATGTTGGCAGACTGGTACCTAGTGAGGGTTGCTCTCTGCTTCCAAGATGGTGTCTCGTTGGTGTATCCTCCAGGGGAGATGAATGCAGTGGCCTCATATGGCAGAGGGGATGGAAGGCAAGAGACTGCTCCCTTCAGTCTGAGCCCTTTTATAAAGGAGCAAATTCATGTGGATAGAGCCATCATGATTTAATCACCTCCTGAAGGTCACTCCTCCTAATACTGTTGCATCGGGGGTTAAGTTTCAACATGAATTTTGGAGGGGACACCATCATGCAAACCAGAACACTGGCACAGTCCGTCCTATTACCAATCTGAGAGTCCATTGCGTACATTAGTGGTTGTCAAATGTTTTGTCCATGCTTTCCATTATATCATCGCAATATCCATATATTACTCTAATACATATTGTTGAGTACACGTCCCCATTACATGTATATTCAGATCACATACAGACATACATGTTAGAGTGTTATACACATTATAAAACATGTGCAAAAATAGAAAAGGGCCACATGAGCCTGCCCTTCTCCACACATTTTCAAAGCCTCTGTATTTTTTTCATTTTTTTCTCTCTGCATCCTGGAATTCTCTTCTCTTGCTTCCCCATGTGATGAAATTTGTCCTTCAAGACCACTTCATATATAGTAGCCAGACTCTTAATCTTCTCTTGCTGCCGGATCTGAGAGTGTTTTTTCGGTTGGCATGGAGGAATGTATTGGGGTGTAGTTACCTCTTGTTGCCAAGAACAAATTGAAATAGTAACATATCTTTCCTTCCTTGTCAAACATTCCAAGAAGGATTTCCCCCTATTTTCTTGTTCTTCTGGGTAACATATGCCTCCTACAGACCAGCTAGGAAGCAGGCATTCAGACCTGAGGAGGGTGGGGAGTCATTTAGCAAGATGTGCAAAAGTAAACCTAATTCTGAACATCACGCAATTAGGCTAATGTGATTTAGAACAATGAGATCAGTGAAGTTTGTTTATTTTCCCTTCAGACTATAATTAATTCGTGGAAGTACTGTAGATTGTTAAATTTTAGTAAGGAATAATAGAACCATTCTTTGAAATAAAAGCAGTGGCAACAACCTAGTCATTTTACAGTAGTGTCAATGGAAGATAATTACAGTTGGAGAAAACTAGTCCCCAACAGCGCAAGAAGCCCAGCCGGCATCATCTCCAGCCCAGAGTCGCTGTGAACACAAATTGCAAACCAAGTTTCCATGGGCCACAGGGACGTGGTGAGGCATTTTGCCCATATAGCCAAGGAGACTGCTTAACTCACTTTTTAGATATTCCTGCCAATGTCGTACAGGGAATCACGCTAATAAATATGACAATAACGTTGTAATGGGGCAAGAAAGGCTGACACAGCGTTTTGTTAATTTGTGTTCAGCATTAGCCTGAGCTTTGTAACCCCTGAGCAATGAAACAGGAGCACATTGGTTCAGCTGTAGGCATTTTAATGAGAGGTCCTGGGAATATCTCTAGGCTGTGCAGCTGAATGAGACCTGTCCCCACCAAGCTTACCCAAGGCAGGCCTTCTTCCTGGCCCTCAGCAGTCATTAAGAGGTCTTGCCAGAGGCAGGGTCCTCGGGGAGGGGAGCAGAGTTTCCAGGAGGAGGAGGAGGCCTGATGGGCGAGTGTCCAACAGCAATTAGCTGCCCGGCTGTCAGCACCCAGAGTCCTTGTTTTAACGAAGTGGTGGCAAAGATTGACAGAAATGGCTTGACCCATGATGGATCCCAAAGCATTTTTTAAAAAGGTTTCTTTTACTCTTGCTACCTTTCGTAAATTGGCTTAAATACAATGTGAAAATAAAGACATCATAAATCAAAAGCTCTTGGCATACCTAGTCCCTGAAATTTATGGGTATTAAGCAGAAAAAGCTTAGGAACATTTCGCCAAATAATTCCCCCGTCCCTGAGGACTCATTTCATTTTCCTTCCTCTCTCCCCCAGTGCTGCTGTGGGCTTTCTGACTGCCAGCCAGCCCTGAGCCCAGGGCAGAGGAAGCCAGCGCCCCCATCAGGCAGGCTGCTTGGTTCTCACAGGTAGAGCCTGAATCTATACCCAGGTGTAGACACCACATGGGTAAAGAGCAGAGAACTGAGAGAAATGGCTGTCAGTTGCCCTGGGTCCTGGTAGTATAGTCAAACATGGCCAAGTCCATCAGCACTGGACCTTGTCCTAATCTCTTTCACTTTTAGTTCTGGGACTGGGAGATGAGGCTGAATGGAGGTTTGAGGCCCATAGGCCAGGATGGGAGACTTAATACTCAAAGCCAGCTATTTCTGTGATGGTTCAGGGACATGAATGCTGGCTTTGGAGACCTAATGTTAAGTACTTGAAGACCCAGTAAAGAGTACTGGGTCCCTCCAAAGACTAGTATGAAGGAACTCAGCCACTGTCATGTTCTGTCTGGTGGTCACTGCATCTCACTAAGTCAGTGGAGGTAGAAACTAGATGGTGGTGTTCCTCATGTCTGTTAGTGCATCAGTGGACTTGAAGTATAATTATGGGGCACCTGTGGTAGGTGAGTCACATGGAATAACTTACACAGCCTGTGCAGAGGGACAAGGACAGGTGAGAGTCCACTAGAGCAAGAAAGGGTCTCCAGTCCTTCAATGGGGACAGAAAAGAAAAGAAAAGAAAAGAAAAGGCTACTCTGCTTACACATCCTTCTGAGGCTGATAGGAATATTCAAGCCAAAAACTCATTCGTGGCCTTATGCTCTCTGATTCCCACTGGTCCTGGTTCTCCCCAGAGATAATGTCTGTCACATTCCAAAGCTATGATCCACATGGTCATTCAGAGCACAATATTTCAGAACCAGGCTGACTTCTCATCAGTTCTCCTTGCTGATGTTATGGCTGCTGTGTGCTTTTAGATCTGAGGGCCCATAAAATCGCTCACCACATATGTGAAACTTGACATCCCTCTTTGCTGAGCTAACTTGAAAATTTTATGGCTTAGAAGAACACAGAATCAAGTTGAAAATGTGGCTTTGGCTGGGTCTGAGCATAATCAGGGTTTTCAGGTGTAGTTTGACAGCTTTCATCTAACAGAAACATCAGACCCTGTAAAATCAGCCCAGTGTCAGAGTTCCAGGATGTTGTATGAAGTGGTCCTGCGGCCGTCGCTCACCTTTATTTAAACAGGGGTGTTAAAAAGGCAGGACATTCTGCCTTAAAGGACACGATCTCAGTCCTCCTCATAATTAGTAAGATGAGCATGTTTGGAAAGACTTTTCTCATTCATTCATATTTTCTTTATGTCTATTGACATGTCTGTATTTTAGGCACTGAATAGTCTAGTACTGTCCTAGAATAAAGGTGAAGGAAAGGAAGATGTGATCCTAGCCTTCACGAAGCTGATAGTCCAGAAGAGAGATTGGCAAACACTTTCTGCCCAAGTCCAGATAGAAAATGTGCTAGACTATGGGGGCCAGACGGTTTTGACTACAGCAGTCTTGATGGTGATTCCATGTCTCCAGCTCCTCCTTCAATTCTCTAGTCTCCCCCACCCCAAGCCTCTTGCTCTCACTCTTATTTCCCTCTACCTTTATCTCTTCACCTGTAGCACCAGTAGTAGTGTCTATGGCACACTTGATGGTGAGAAAGCCCCAGCTCAGACTCTAGCTGCCATTTAAAAAATCTGAGGCTGACTCCCTCCTTTCCTTTCCAGAAAAAGTAAACTCTTCCCCCGTTTTCGGGTTAACCTGTCTTACCTGAGACTCACTCCAACTCAAATACCTTCCCCCAAACATCTTCCAATCTGCTCTTTCCCTTGAACATCTCTATCTATCTATCTATCTATCTATCTATCTATCTATCTATCTATCTATCTATCATCTATCTATCTATCTATCTGTACCAGGGACTGAACCCAGAGGTGCTCAACCACAGAGCTGCATCCCTAGCCCTTTTTTATATTTTTATTTAGAGACAGGATCTTGCTAAGTTGCTGAGACTGGCTTCAAACCTGTGATCCTCCTGCCTCAGCCTCCTGAGTCACAGGGATTACAGGAATGCACCTGGCTTGAACATCCTTTCTTTCCCTTCTGTCTTGTTACACTTTGTCCACAAACACATCTAGGTCTCCTCTATTTAAAAGCCAAGCAGAAAAAGTGATGTTGAAAAGCAGGAAAGAAAACTTTAATCAACATGGCCTTACTGGGAAGGCAAAGCGAGATTCAGCATTCCAGTCCTGTCGCCAGGTTGTTGACATGAGCTTTAGGTTTACACAGAGGAAGAATTGGGCCTGGTGGCAAGGGTGAGAAGTCTGTGTCATTAAGCAGCCTTGGTCAAACTGTGGTCTGGTTGATTGTCCTTTCAGTTCTAGGTCTGTGAGCTAACTCAAGAGAAGTCTTTATCACTCAAGGGGGCAATTTCAG
The DNA here is from genome assembly GCF_902686455.1 of Sciurus vulgaris. Taxonomy (NCBI): domain Eukaryota; kingdom Metazoa; phylum Chordata; class Mammalia; order Rodentia; family Sciuridae; genus Sciurus; species Sciurus vulgaris. The sequence goes on from NC_136467.1 coordinate 56,842,880, forward strand.
GTTTTTTATCCGTCAGACCTGTGATTGCTCCTGCTTGGGGGTGGGGGCAAGACTTGTAGGTGCCACTCTAGGGGTCTGAAGTGGGATGCTCAAATCTTGCCTCAGTCTTCAAGAGGGAAGAGATAGGTTAGGTAAATTTAGGGCTAGTAAACCTTGTATTGCTAGTTTTTGGATGAACCCTCCTTAAATGATTAACATGCCTACCTGCAGAGCTGAGCAGTGTCAGTTTAGTTTAATGCAGTAAAGAAGACATTTACAAAATAAAGGCAGAGATGCCCCACTTTATCCTACTTTTAACTACCCATTGGACACCTGCAGACCTAAATAGTCAATGTTTTAGCAAAGGCAACTTCTCTAAGTCTCTGCTAAAATATTGCAGTTGGAATCTGGCTCACATTCTCTCCTGGCCCCTCTGGACTCTCCTTTAGATACCCTGCATCTGAAAGGCACAAATTAAAATGGAGAAGCAGAGCCCTGGAGCTTATCTTGCCTTGGGGCCTGACCTCCAGCAACTGTAGGTATTCTGCCAGGACTTAACTTTGTAGCAGGCTTTCTAATTCTTTAATTACATTTTTGAGTTATACAAGTTGAGCACAAACACACATATTCAGATTTAAAATGAAAATTACAGAACCCATACATATTTTTGACTTTGTTATTGTTTTTCTATTGTGCTTTTTAGACCATTGGTTTTTGCTTATAATTTAATTGCTTCCTTCCTTTCAGTTACTATGACCTTAATTTGCTCTTCTTTTTCTACTTTATTAAGGTGAAACCTAAATAATTTATTTTAGATCTTTCTTATTTTCTAATATGAATATTTAAAGCCATAAGTTCTGCAATGTATTAGACACATCCAAAAATTTTTACTATGTTGGGTTTTTCTTTTCATTTTCCATCAGTTCCAAAATATTTTCTGATTTCTCTGATGATTTCTTCCTTAACCCAAAAGTTATTTGGTAGAGTATTTTAAAATTCACATAATTAGTATCTCACTGATTTCTGTTATTGACGTCTAAGTGTCCTTTCTGATCTGTCCTGAGAAATTTATTGAGACTTGTTTTATGGACCAGATTTTGGTCGATCTTGGTTAATGTTCCATTTGTATTTGATCTTTTTTTTTTTTTTTTTTTTTGGCAGTGGTGGGGATTGAACCCAGGGTCTTATGCTTGCAAGGCAATCGCTCTACAAACTGAGCTATCTTCCCAGCCCTATCCATTTGTATTTGAAAAGAAAGAATATTCTGTAGTTGTAGGGTATAGTGTTCTACAAATATTAATTAACTTAATTTGGTTAATAGTGAAGATCATCTATACCTTCATAAATTATTGTCTACTTGTTCTATCAATTACTGAAAGTACAGTGTTAAAATTTGTAACTGTAATTGTAAAGTTGTCTATCCCCTTAGTTGGGGCAGCTTTTGCTACGTGTATTTTGAAACTCTGTTATTGCAATGCACATTCAAGATTTTTATGTCTTTTGCTGATTTGACTCTCATCATTATGAATATCTCTATTTCTGATAAAACTGTGGCTTTAAGTCTACTTTGATAATAATGCAGCCATTCCATCTTTCTTGTGATTAATGTTTATACAGTGTCTTTTATTGATCTTTTGCTTGCAGCCTACCTGCAATTTTAAATAAGTATGTCTTGTAGCTATTTGGGTCTTTTTGTTATTCTGTATAAAAGAAACAACTGGAAAATAAAGTAAAAGTGCCATTCACGGTAATATCAAAACCCAAAACATATTTAATGATAAATTTAACAAAATATGTGCAAGACATCTACACCAAATACTACTAAAACACTTCTGAAACAAACTAAAGGCATCTTAAGTAAATGGAAAAGAAATACCACAAATATGGATTATAAGACTCAAAATTGTCCAAATGTCCATTCTCCCCAAATTAATTTATAGACTCAATTCATTCACAATCAGAATGCCAGCAAGTTTTTTTGCACTCTATGGACATTAAAATGAAAATTACAAAATAATTTAGAAAAACAAAAATAAAGTTGAAGAACTCACACTTTATGATTTCAAGACTCCCACTTGAGAGGCTGAGGCAGGAGGTTCATGATTTCAAAGACAGCCTTAGCAACTTAGTGGGGTCCTAAGCAACTCATCGAGACCCTGTCTCTAAATAAAATACAAAAAGAGCTAGGGATGTGTCTACGTGGTAAAGCATCCCTGGATTCAATTTCTGGTACCAAAAAAAAAAAAAAAAAAAGACTTCCTAAAACAGTACAGTAACCAAGGTGGTTTGGTATTGGCATAAGGATAGGCAGATGTATCAATGAAACAGAAAACAGAGTTCAGAAATAGACTTGATTCTATGTGGTTAATTGATTTTGATAAAGAAGCTAAAGTAACTCAATGGAAACAGAAAATTCTTTGGAAAACTTGTGTTGGAATGATTGCATATCTGTCCAGGGAAAGAATGAACCACGAACCTTATCTCACATCATACACAATAATTAATTTAAGGATGAATCACAGACCTCAAACTGTAATAAGTAAAACAGCAAAGATTCTAAATTAGAAGACAATATAGGAGAACATCTTCATGATCTTGGGATGTGAAATTTTTCTTAGAGATGGTGCAGAAACTACTAATCATACAATAAAAGGTTGCTATATTGGACTTCATCAAAACTTAAAAACATCTGCTCATTAAAAGACACTATTGAGAAAATGAATAGACAAGTCACAGAAGGAAAGAGAAGTTCTGAATTGTATATTTTTAACAAAGGACTTGTCTCCAGAATTTATAAAGAATTCCTGTAGCTGAATAAAAGGCAAACAACTGAATAAAAATTTGGGCAAAAGACTAAATTTAATTTAAACAGAAGAAAGGAGAAAGGCCAATATACATATAAAAAAGGTTCTCAACATCTCTGTACATCAAGGAAATGCAAAATAAATCCCACCTACCAGAGATCTGACATGGAAGATTGACAGTACTAACAGTGGACAAAGTATGGAGTGACTGGCTGGGCCTTCCTCACAAAGTCAGTGGGGGTGAAGATGGCACCATTACTGGAAAATTACTTGGTAGTTCATAATAAAGTTAAACATACCTAATTTATGACCCAACAATTCCACGTCTAGATATTTATCCAAGAAAATAAAAATGTATATCCACAAATGCTTTATATGGGAATGTTGCGGATAGAGCTTTTAAAAAAATAGCTTAAAATTGGAAACAATCCAAATGTCCATAACAGGTGAATGGATGAACAGACTGCGGCATACTCAAACAGTGGGCTGCTACTCAGACATAAAAAGTACTGTGTGACTGTTATACTCAAAAAATATGACTATGAACTAATGAAGCCAGATGCAAGAGAGGATATGTCATGTGATTCCATTTATGTGAAGCCCAAATTGGACAAAACTAATCTATGGTGATAAATAGAATAGTGGTCACCTTTGGAGGAGCAGGGTGACTGGAAAGAAGCATAAATGAACTTTCTAAGGTGATGGAAATGTTCAATATTTTGATTGGGGTATGAATTATATTTGGTGAATATGTTTGTCAACACTCAAACTTTAAGACCCATGAGTTTCATTGTATGTAAATTATACCACAATTAAGATTATACCTTTTTGCCTGTAATCCCAGTGTCTCCATTCAGGAGGCTCAGGCAGGAGGATCACAAGTTCAAGGCCAACCTTAGAAATTTAGTGAGGCCCTAACCAAATTAGTGAGACCCTGCCTTAAAATAAAAAGTAGAAAGGACTGGGGATGTAGATCAGTGGTAAAGTACTTCTGGGTTCAATACCTAGGACCAAAAAAAAAAAAAAAAAAAAAAAAGTAAGTCTTAACTTAAAAGAAACTTGTTGCACAAATTAACTGGACGTTTAAAAAAAAAAATCATGCCAACAATATAAGAAGTGCTGTCAGATTTTCTTATCTTCTCAAAGGATATAGCCATAAAAAGGCTTTTAAATGATGGCAAATAACTTCTACAGAAATTTATATGTGAATTAATTAACATATCATTATCCCTAATAAAAGGTGGTATTTCTCCCCATGAGAAGGTTAATGTTTACTATTAGTACTGGGTTGAAAATGGTGCTCCTCTTCATATCTACCTAGAACCTCAGAATATGAACATATTTGGAAATAGATCTCTGCAGATGTAATTAGTTAAGACGATCTCATACTGGATTAGGGTGGGCCATAAATCCAGTGACTAGTGTCATTATATTCAGTCTATGTGGAGACACAGGCACGAAGGGGGAAGAAGTCCATGTACAATGGTGGAAGAGATTGGTGTGATGTAGCCAAAAAATGCCAAGGATCACTGTCAACCACCAGAGGCCGGGAAAGGGGCATGGAACAAATCCTCAAGATTTCAAGAAGTAACAATGCTGCAGATACCTGGACTGCAAACTTCTGGCCTGCTGGGAGAGTATAAGGTCACCAAAATTGGGGCAATAAATTATGACAGCATTAAGAAACAAATACACTAATTGCCGAATTAAGAATTAAGTTAGGAATTCAAGCATCTTTCTGGTACACTCAGATCTGAATCAATAAACTAAAAATGTGCTCTAAAGTCATACATATCTATTTTAGATATACATACATATCTTTCTTGTATACAATTTTGATAACATACCAATGAGGTAGCTGCACATACTCGGTGGCCACTTATTGTTGTTTTCTAATGGAATAATAAATCCTGGAGACAGTTCTTTGTTGGCACACAGAGTAGCCTGAATGTACCCCTCTGGGCTGCTTTGGGACAAGGGAATGATTGTTTCTAAAGGAGGCACTGTGTCCCAGGATATGGATTTACCATGATTTATTTTGCCTGTTCAGCTCAATTAGATGAAGCTTTATTAAATGCCTCAGTCTGAGCATTTCAATTTAAATCTGTTCAATTCAATCCAATTCAGTGCAAATCAATTCAATAAGCATCTGTTGAGCACCTTCTTTGCAACAGTCACTCTGCTGTGATCACATCTTTTGGTTTCATCTTCATTGACTACCTCTGCCCCTCGGGTCTCATAGCAAAGATACTTTCTGAAAACCTATTATGAAATATAACCAGAGACTGATAACAAGGCCACGATAAAAAAGATGGATGGTTGGGATAGAGACAATATTTTTCTTTTCCTGTGCTGAACTTCTTATTTTAATATATTCTAATGTCTTTACTAAATTGAGCTTCTTAGAGGTGGGATTTGCCCCTAGATAAAGAGGTGCCTATAAAAAAGTCACAGAAAGGATGAAAGTGGAGAGAATTGGTCACGATGAGAAACACGCAGTCCTAAATGATGGGGAGGAACCAGAGGGTCCTGTCTGGTGCTTTTCTGCTTGTGCAAAGTATTTCTTTGCCTTGCGCATTGCCCCATTATTGGTCCCAGGTCTGACCTGCGTGCAGGTCCTGTAGAATAAATACCCACTGAGTATAATACATGGTATCTCATTTACTTCTTCTTGTTGAGATAAGGAAGCACATTAACTACTTCTTACTCCCTTTTGAATTAGATTGGGTCTTAGACAATGAGAATTCTGAATAATCATCCTTTTAATTAATCATTTAAATTCTTGATACAGTGGGGGTCACTGGGGGCCATGTTGGAGGCTGCGTTCCACATTGTGATTCCACCTTCTGGTGCCACATGGAATAATCTGTTTCTTTTCAAGCTAAATGCCCTTGGTTATTTCAACTCTTCCACAAAGGAAAGTTCCATATGCCTTTCCTTTTGGAGTCAATACTTATTTATATTCCTGCTTCCAGAAACAAATGCAAAACTTCAGATGTTCTGTAGATAGTGGGGTTATTAGTTCTTTTAATTGGATGCTAGATAACCTCTTTTCCCATGAACTTTTTGATAAAATGACCCACATCATAATCTAAATGAGATGTGTACTTAATTAAAATTTCTAAATATTTTTTACACAGGAAGCCTTGTCCTGTACCTTTGTGAGCAATACTTTAGCTTTTAAAAGTTTAATTTGATTGATTTGGTCCACATAACTAAACGTTTTTGAATCTCAAATCTATAATCTCTAGTATTAGCTGTCCCTCCCAGTCTGGGATCATCTGGTTATCTGACAGATCTGCCTTCTAAATTGTCACCATGTCACTGGGGAGCACCTGACTGAACTCTCTAGAGACCTGTGCATATTACTAGAAACAACCTGAAGATCGGTGCTGTCATCAACCATTCAACTTGGAACCTGAGTAGTGTGTCATTAGCTTGATTTTATCCAACTGTGTTATCCTTTTGTTCACATGTTACTGTTTGATCCATGAAATAATCTTGGGAAAATTTGTCAAATACTTTGCTATAATTTAAACAGTGTATGGTCATAGCATTCCCCTTAAGTTCCAACCTGATTGCCCTGCCCCTGCCTCTCAGTAAATCTAGTTAGGTTAACCCTCAAAACTAATTTAAGGGAATTTGCTGTTAGGGAGCCAATGTCACATTTTAAATGATGAGCACGTTCTTTTATAAGCACTTGCCAATTTGTTTAAAAAATCAGCTGTAACTGATTACTACAGCTATTCATATTTAGAATCCAACCTGTTTTGAATATTGGGATAAAATATACCCCTTTCTGCTCTTCTGGTATTTTTTCTTGTTCCCTTGATTTCTCAGGAACTTTAAAAAAGCAGCTCTGAGACCTCACATCTCTAACGGGGTCCACTGTGTCCTACCTGCACAGATTTGAACTCATTCAGCTTAAGACCTGCGATTTCATCTCACTCCACTCAGAATGGCAATTATCAAGAATACAAGTAACATAAATGTTGGGGGGAAAGTTGCACTCATACATTACTGGTGGGACTGCAAATTGGTTCAACCCTCTGGAAAGCAGTATGGAGATTCCTCAGAAAACTTGGAATGGAACCACCATTTGACCCAGTTATCCCACTCTGCAGCATATACCCAAAGGACTTAAAATCAGCATACTGTAGTGATGTGGTCATATCAGTATTTATAGCAACTATGGAACCAACTTAGGTGCCCTTTAATAGATGAATGGATAAAGAAAATGTGGTACATATACACAATGGAATATTACCCTTAAAGAAGAATGAAATTATGGCATTTGCTAGTAAACAGATGGAACTGGAGACTATCATGCTAAGTGAAATAAGCCAGTTCCCCCAAACCAAAGGCCCAATGTTCTCTCCGATTTGCAGATGCTAACTCACACTAAGGGTGGGAGGAGGGAAAATAGAAGTTCATTGGAGTAGACAAAGGGGAATGAAGGGAAGGGAGAGGGGATGGGAATAGGAAAGACAGTAGAATGAACTGGTCATAACTTTCCTACATTCTTACATGAATACATGACCAGTGTAACTCCACATCATGTAAAACCACAAAAATAGGAAGTTATTCTTCATGTAGGTATGATATGTCAAAACACATTCTACTGACATGTATAAACAAAGAATAAATAAAAAAAGAAGATTTCACTGGGGGAAAAAATAAAAGAGAGGGCTGGGTTCACTATCTATCTCTGCCCCACCTCTTACACATGATCTGGTGGCTCCATCTCTGAGATCCTCCCGTGTGTACTAAACAGACTAAACAAAAGTCCAGAGCATTCTGGCTTTCCCCTGTCACCCGCTAACTCCCCGGTCTACTTTAAGCAGCTGGTTAGTTACGTCCTTGTCTTCTTACCCTGAAAATGAGGAATTTACTCAAGGATAGATCTATCTCTGTGTTCTTTGCCTTCTGTGCTTTGGCCCCTCTTGGAGTCCCAGGGCCTATCCCAGCCTGGGCATTCCTGTGGGTGCCTTTGCATAAAGAATGTCCTGACATCCCTTTGTATCCTTAGGGTCTGGTGTAAATGCTTAAATGTCCAGTGAATATTCATATAGATATGGATTTTTTCAGATGGTGAACTCTGAAAGCAAATTCAGAATTGATTCAGTTGCTGTTGCTGCTCCAGGAGGACTTTGGCAAGGGGAAAAGCCCTAGAAAATGGTCCTGTGAACCCCTGGTGCCCTACACGAACGGCTAGGCCACAGGAGAGGGAGCAGGACCGTAGGGTATTAATTTTTTCCTTTTTGACCTTCCTTCAGCAACCAAGAAGTCAAGTCCACAATCACGCCATTGTGTTGCTCCCTCCCTCCCTTTCATTTTATGAGTCAGTCAGATCATATTGACTGAATGTCCTTCCTAAGCCAGGTCCCTAGAGGTCACATGAGCTTTCACCAGCCCAGACACCAGGTAATAAAATCATTCTCTTGTTTGGGGTGAGTGTGAGGTTTCCAGACTTTTTGGTCTAGAGGAGTCAGATTTTATTTTTATTTTCTATTGTTATTTTTTGGTGCATTATAATTATACATTGTTGCATATTTCATCCTTACAAATTTGCACATGCATGCACTATAACAATATAATTTGGCCAATTTCATTTCCCAGTACTTTCCCTTTCCCTTCCCTCTTCTCTTTGTTAGGAAACAGGCAGATGAGGACAGTGGGATCGTGAGATTAAGAGAATAATTCTATAAGGTGACCCCACTGTGTTGACCCCCACATGCTCTTATCCAAGAAGCAATTTACCAGCAGCCCTGCCTGACCTAAGTGGACAGGATATGTCACATTCCTCAGCAAACTACCTGTTACTGCAGGAGAAATACAGGTCCAAAATAATGTTGATACCAGGAACCCAAGTTACCCTGAAGGGGGAGACTTTTGTGACCAGATCCTGAAACTCTGGGAAATAAGGATAGTTTCTCTTAACCATAAAATCTGTAAGAACCAGTCAGCATGGGTCAAGGTGACTTAGAGTTGCATGACTGTGGGTGCTTGAAAGTCTGATGTCACCCTGCTGTCAGTCAAAAGTCAAGAGGTGGACCTGGGCAGGACTCTCTGGAAACTTGTTTGGGATCCCCAATAAAACTGGAGTATACGAAAGGCACATTGTCCCTCTCCTCTCTGAGAGGACCCACTCTCTCTCTCAAGAATGTCTCCTTTTCCTTTTCTTAGTCCTTCAATAAGCTCATTCCTGTTAATTTGAGCAACATGTCTGAATCTTTCTGACTTGGTCACTTGAATTCGGGTTTGAAGGGGTCTTTTTGCTGCCTCAGTTTCTTAGAAGGCCGCAGCTCTGTAACACCTTCCCCTGGTCTCTTTCCTCTACTTTGTTTCTCCTCTGTTTTCATGAGATGACCCCCCCACCCAACACACACATACACATACACTTTTTTTTTTTTCCTTCCTTTCCTTTCTGGCTTCCACATATTAGAGAAAACATTCTACCCTTGACTTTTTGAGTTGAGCTTATTTTTTTTTTTAATATAATGCTTTCAAGCTTCATGCATTTCCGGCATATTTCATATGACATAATTTCATTCTTTATGGCTAAAAAAACTCCATTTTGTGTGTATGTGTGTGTCCGTGTGTGTGTGTGTGTGTATATATATATATAAATATATATATATATAAAGATTTGATTGAGTCATAAAATATATGTTTAATGTTTATATATGGGTAAAGAAAATGTGAGAAAAAATATGGTCAGAATAAATAAATGGCCAAAATATATAAAGATATGATTGACTCATAAAACACATGTTTACATTTGAGTAAAGAAAATGTGAGAAAAAAATGTTTTGTTGAATCTCACCAGCTACCATGGAGTCATGCTCACCCAGTCTTTCTCCATCAACACCTGGTAAACAAGATATGAGCTGCTAGGATTCAGGAGTGTCACCTTCCAGAGCTTTTGTTTTCTGCTGAGGTGGGAGATGTCACAAGAGAAATATATTTTTTTTTCTCCTATTTTCTTTACCCATTCATCCACTGCTGCACACCCAGGCTGGTTCCATAGTTTGACTATAGTGAGTTGTGCTGTTTATAAACATGAATATGCATGTATTGCTATGGTATGATGACTTTAATGTTTTGAGATTAAAAAAAAAATGGGTCACATGGTGGCTCCATTTCTGCTCTTTTGAGGAATCTCCATACTGAGTTCCATAGTGGTTGTGTTAATTTGCAATCCCACCAACAGTGTAAAAGTTTTCCTTTTTTTCCCACATCCTTTCTAGCATTTATTATTATTGATATTTTTGGTGTCTGCCATTCTAACTGGTGTGAGATAAAATCTCAGTGTAGTTTTGATTTGCATTTTCCTGATTGCTAAATATGTTGAACATTTTTTCATATCTTTGCTGTCCATTTGTATCTCTTTTTTTGAGAAGTGTCTGTTTAGTTCATTTGCCCATTTACTGATTGGTATTTTTGGTGTTTTTTTTTACTTTTTATATATGCTGGATATTTAATCCTCCGTCAGTAGAGTAGCTAGCAAAGCTTTTCCCCCATTCTGTAGGTTCTCCCTTCACGCTTTTGTTTCCTTTTTTGTGCAGAAGCTTTTTAGTTTGATGCTTCCCATTTATTAATTCTCGGTATTATTTCCTGAGCTTTTGGATTTCTATTTAGGAAATCATTGCCTGCACCTACCTGTTGAAGTGTTGACACTATGAAATTTTCTAGTAGTTGCAAAATTTCTGGTCTAATTCCTAGATCTTTGATCCATTTTGAGTTGTCTTGTGCAGGGTGAGAGATAGGGATCTAGTCTCATTCTTTTGCATATGGATAATCAATTTTTCCAGCACTATTTGTTTTGAAGGATTTCTTCTCCAATGTAGGTTTTTGGAGTTTTGTCAAGAGTCAGATGACTACATCTGTGTGGGTTTGTCTCTGTGTCTTCCATTCTGTTCCATTGGTCTATGTGTCTGTTTTAATGCCAGTACCATGCAGTTTTTGCAACTATAACATAATTTGGAGTCAGATATTGTGATGCCTCCAATATTGCTTTTGTTATTGTTATTTAGAATTACTTTAGCTATTCTGAGTTTTTTATTCTTGCAAATGAATTTTAGGACTTTTATTTTCTAGTTCTGTGAATAATGTCATTGATATTTTTATGGGAATTGCTTTGAATCTATGTATCTTTTGGTAATATGGCAACTTTAATCTGATTCTGCCTATCCAGGAACATGGGAGGTCTTTCCATCTTCCAGTGTTTTCTTTAATTTCTTTCTTCAGTGTTCTGTAATTTTCTTTGTGAGGGTCTTTCACTTCCTTGGTTAGTATTTTGGTTTTGAGGGGTTTTTGTTCTGTTTTTGTTGTTGTTTGTTTGTTTGTTTTTTGAGACTATTGTGTATGGGATTGTTTTTCTGATTTCTTTTTCAGTGACATTGTTGGTATAGAAAAGCTATTGATTTTTGTGTATTAATTTTGTAGGAATTGACCTTAAAATGCAACATTTACCATCTCAGTTGGAAACAAGGGCCCTGGAAGGTGATACTCCTGAATCTTAGCAGCTCACATCTTGTTTACCAGGTGTTGGTGGAGAGAATTGGGTGGGCATTACCCTGTGATTGGGGGTGAGATTCAGAGCCTTCTGAGCTGTCATCTGCACAGATTTGACAGAAATTTTCATTTGTATGGTGAGGACACATAATACTTGTTTTCAAAGTTTGTATGAGAATTTAGCAAAATAATATCTGCATGTATCTGTTTCATTAATTCATTATTTTTTTCATCTTCTTTTTGTTGCCTTGTTGGTTCTGTGAGGTTAGTCTTGGGTGCATATACCAGGATAGTACCACTGCACTGGGGACACAGGTTTGAGGGAAGCAGCTGACTAGAGAACTGGAATTACTGCCTTCCAAGGGTGGGGTACTTCATATAAGAAGGAGTTGTTCCAGGAAGGCTCCAAGACTGTGATAGCCTGGTCTATAAAGGCTCTGTCTTTGTGGTTATCAGGCACTGTCCTTGTCTCTATTGAACACATGTTGTGGCTGCTTCCCCAGGTAAACCGTAAGTGTAGTGTGCACCAGGCTCTGAGCAATTCTGAGAGACGGAGATCGGGGAAGCTGTGTGTTGATGATGTGGGGCATGGAGAATTCAGCTGGGCTAGGACTGCACCCAACAGCTGATAGGACAACTGACATGCCAGGGGACCCCGGGGGTGGGAAAATGAGGAGCAAGTAGAGTTTGGGCTGGCACTGGAGGAGGTGAGATGTGCTGACTGCAGGCCCCCTGTAGTCATCCTCCTGAGAGTGTCTGGGGAAGGCATTGCTCTGGGTTCCTCTTCACCCCGTCGTTCTCTGCACAGTGCCCCCCACATAACAGGTACTCAGAAAATGCTATTGAATGGTTGAAGGGAGGAGTAAGGGCAGAAGCGTGTTTCTGGCCAGCATTTCCCATTTGAGAGCCAAGAACTTACATTTTAACCTTGGTCTTACAATGCTTGTAAAGCCTGAGGGGCCAACAGGCTGTGTGAGAGTGGCCACAAGGGAATAGCAGCTAGAGAGGTAGTGACCTGCCCACCACGTCTGGTGCTATGATGTTGTGACCACCCTCATTAGGACGACTGAGGAGTCCTTGTGACCCTTAGTGATCAGAAGAGCATTTTGCTTTCCTTCCTGCAAGGTGGAGAGACCAACACCCAGGAAGAACTTTCCTGGGCTTCTGCTCCAACACCCCCACTTTACCCATTCTATTCTCAGACCTGGTAACAGCCCCAACATTTCCTAGTACTTAAAGCCCCCTGGAATTTCCTTGGTGAGATACAAGGGGAGAATGAACTAGTTGGCAGTGCCTTCATGTCCAGCTATGGCCACTGGCAGCCGCTGCTTTTCCTACCAGCCTCATCACTCTTCAGAAGACTCTGAGCCCCTTCTGATGCCAGGCTGTCACCAGCAGCTTCACTCCCACGAGGTGGGCATTGTCTAGATGGGCGACAGGACTAATGTGACACTCTGCAGGGAGAGATGAGCGTGGCTTTGTCTGGATTCATTTGGGTGTATTTCTTTTGCTTGGTAAATAAAAATAAATTGTCTTGTGTGCTGTCTTTAGGGACACTGCAAGGTGGTCAGGAAACAGTTTCTGTGGACTCTGTTCTTTGCAAAAAGAACAAAAGAAGAGAATTATTTTTCTGGGAACAACAGTAATTTATATCCCACGGGGGTCTGCAGATGACAGTGTGCTCTCAGGGTCATTTTCTCACTGGATCCTCATGCAGCCTTTGGTGGACCTGGGAAATACTGTCATTCCTGTTTGACAGGTCAGGACCCTGAGGCCCAGGGCACTCTCTGCCACTCTACTTACTGCCCACTCTGACTCAAGCCAGCTCTCCTGATCCTTGCAGACACATGGTCCTTGTCTATTGGGGAAGCAAGCAAAGCTATCAGTTATCAAACAGAGGAACAAAGTGGGTTTCTAGACAACTGTACTTGCTCTTGCTTTTCACCTGTAATGTGCATCTTTCCTCCACCTGCAGAAGAGGTGAAGCCATTGGTTCTAGTGTCATTCTCGTGTTTATTTTCTGCTGACTGCTGTGTCTTGCTCCCATGGGCCTGAGATGTTGTATCTTTCTTAAATAATTTTTCAGGGCAGACATGGAGTTGATTCATCTTGTTATACAGCTCCAACAAAGTGCTTTAGATACTTCAGTGTTTTCCAAAGAGTATCATATTGTAGATATTATAGTTACACATTGCTGTAACTATGGACAACTTCAGAATGCCTAAACATCTGTATGAAATATTTGTGTTGGAAAGATTGCTGTCAAAAGAAGTCCCATACTGGAGGAACTCACCCACTGGGTGAGGTGCTGACAGGCACACAGTTGTGATTGGTGTTATTTGAATCTTGTTGCTTCATCATTGAAGTCTTAAGGATTTTTCTTACTATAATATATGAAAGGAATCTAGGTGCACAGTTGATTTATACCATATTAGATCATTTGGAAAGAGAGTTTGCTTTATAGATTAAGATTGAACTAGAAACAACCCAAACACCAAGCCACCAGTGTTTTCTCAAAACTAAATGTAAAGTATAAATAGAGAACAAAACAGGAAACAGTGGTTTGCTAAAAAAGAAAGTAGTACTTGTAGCTTGTAGCTGCCCTATAAAGTGCTTTCCCTGACACCATAGAATGCAAGCTTGGAGACAGAGTGGCAGCAGGTCACTGGCTGCTGCCTCCTTAGCAGGGACTGGCATCTTCAACAAGCACTGTCTTGCTACTGCTGCTACCACTGCTCTACTCTTTAACAATCTTTACAAACATTTGGATGCCTCTATATGCCATAGGCATCAACTAAATAACTGCACTGTTCTATCCATCCAGTCATCTTGGAGTCCCTGAGTTATTGGGTTATCTTACACCACCTCAGCTTTCACTTAGTGTCAGTGCTGTGTCTTTAAACCTACAGACGTGAGGAGGTGTGACTTAAGTGGGGGCTTCCCTCCTGTCCCCCTAACTAGCTCAATTGCTGGCTTCCTGAACTCTGTCCAGGGTGAACCCTGGGAGACAGCTGTAGAGGACTGTGCAGAGTCCTGGGGTGGACTTTGAGTTCTGTCCACTGATGGGTAATGCTCATGTAACCCTTCTAGGCCATAGCTCCTCCTCTCTAAGTTCAAGGACAGTGATACATATCTCAGCATTATGGTGAAAATTAAGAGAGTAGATGAAGATCTGTGTTGGCAGCATGTGGAATGCTGAGCCTTGCTGGGCGGCCTTCTTGTTGGAAAGTGGCTACTGGGTGTTGCATGGCCTGCTTGCCACTACCAACTAATGGAAGGCAAATGCCCTGGGCTGGATCCTGCTGCCTCAGGGCTAGCGGGTGGGAAGCATCCTAGAAGAGTATGTGTGGGGGTCCTGACCATCATTCATTCATTCAATGAACATTTGTTAAGATCCTAAGATGTGCAGACTCTGAACTAGTTGGGGATCCATGGGTCAAGAAGTAGCACTGCCTTCAAGGAGCCCAGGCATATTGGGAGGGATAGACATAGATGTGAATAAATGGAATGAAGTGTTGTAGGGGCTGAAGTAGAAATATATCAACCTTAACTTGGGGAAGGAGTTGGCATAGAATAATTCTGCTTGAGTAGCAGCTTCCAGGCAGAGCTACAGGGAAGGAGCTCTGGAAAGCCACCTCTCTGAGGAACACAAGTCTTTGAAGGTGGTTCCTTTTCATCTAGTCAAGGGAAAAGGATTCACATATAGGCAGAAACTGATGACTGAAAGAGAGAGGGGACAGTCCTCTCTCTTGAAAAGCTGAGCAAAGATCAAGTAACATCCTTAGACAAAACCATGGGTGGGGCTCCAAATACAGGCTTCAGAGACCTGTTGTGCTTCAACTCTTACCTGCCTTGAGTTCTGCTTCTACTTTGGGTTCCAACTTAAACAGCCCACTTTCATTGTGATTCCAAGACTTGGGATGAGCACGGCAAGTGGGACCCAGGGGCAGCACACAGGAAGCCTTTGGCTTAGGAGTCCTCTAATGTCATCTGCACAGGAACTCCAGGATGCAGGGACCTGGTGAGGTCAGGTAGAGAGGAGCTGTACGGCTAAGCCATGACATAGACTCTGACTGTCCCTGGTTTGGAGACCCTGAAAACCCTAGTCTCTTAGGACTGCTTTTCTTTGAGCATCCTGGGCTCTTTGGTCCCCATCCTCAGACACGAGTTGCTTCACGGCTGTTCTTCTACCATTTCTGTGTGTCTCTTCTTCACTGCCCAGTGTTCAGCTCCCAAAGGCAGGAGGGGAGCATGCGGGACCAGCTCGACCATGGCACCCCAATGACCTGGCAGGTTTCCACACAGGCCACGCAGGTAAGGCTTGACCACGGCGAAGTGGAGTCTGGTAGAAGGCCTGTGACCCCCGAGAGCACAAGAACGTGGTAGGCTTGTGAGCAGCTGCTCCCAGGCCCTTCGCCACCCGCCTCCCTACCTGTCCAGGAGGCCATCACTAGACAGGTATTCGTGGTCTCCTGGTGCTGATGGAAAGTGAGGCTTTCTGCCTTGTCCTGCTCAGGGTCCAGCTATAAAACGGCCTAGCTGCAGCTTGAATCAGCTCTTCAGAACAGGGCACCACATCACTCGTGAGGCAACCATCTTGCCCTTTTGTTTCTGTGTTGTCCAGGGACAAGTGACATGGGAGGAGTCTGCGCTCTTCTAGCTTTTGCTCTCTTTGTAAGTGAGAAGCTGTTCGAGTCTAAATAAGGTTTGTTGTTTCTTCTACCAGTTGAATCTGTCAGTTTTGCTTGTTGGGAGTTTGGAGATCTAAGCCTGCACAGAAGAGGGGGCTGAGGCCCACAATGGTGGAAGGACTTGTCCACCTGTCTGGGTAAGAGTAGGGCCAGCACTGGAGCCCAGACCTGGGTTATGTCCACTAGCACCCAGTCCTGAGCTCCTGTGCCATAATGTCCACTGAGGTGGCTGCTGAATCATTGGGTTATGACAGGTGCAAAGGCACATACCACAAGACATGACGAGTGTGGCACCCACATATTGGCTTGTGATTTGTGATCTCTTCACGGTTCAGAGCACCTGCCCCACCCCCTCCTGCATGCTGATACAGCTGGCCTGGTGGATCAACAGCGGATCAGAGCCTCTCACTCACTGAGTTTGTTTGTTTCACTTTTAGAACACACATGGAATGCAAAAGTTAGAAAACAGAATGCGGAGGAAAATCCCTTTCTGTCTCCAGTCTCTGATCCCCTAGTTCCCCTCCTGATTCCAGCAAGAGACAATCATTACCATCTCGAAAACACTTGCAAGGATAGTTTATGCATCTACAAACACAGATAGTGTCTTCCCCTTGTCAACAAGGGACACATTCTAAGACCCCCAGTGGAGGTCTGAAACTGTGGAGAATATTGAACCTTATATATACTATTTCCCCTATAGTGATGATGTTTGATTTATAAATTGGGTACAGTAAGATATTAAAAATAATAAATAATAAAACAATTATGACAATATACTGTAATAAAAATTGTGTGAATATGGTTTCTCTACTTCTTCCTTTTGAAATATTTTAATTCTTCATTGCACTATAGGAGTATTTTCAGACCATGGTTGACCGTGGGTAACTGAAACCCCAGAAAGTGAAACTGCGGTGAAGGAGAACCACTGTGTGTGTGTAGATGCTTATGTATTTATCTGTGTGTCTTCCTCACCTGCCATTTCCCAGCATGCTATATGTACCACTGTATCAATTTAGGTCTCTTGAAGGTCATTCCCTCTCTTTCTTACCCATGAGTCTGTTGGCCACATTAATGGCAGAAAGCATCACATTTCCCTCCTCCAGGTTCCTTCTTACAACCATGGGTTTGCCTGTAAGCGTATCTCAACTGTGGCCACAGAGAGGCAGACTCCAGGAAAGAACAGGAAAAACTGGATGCAGTGATGCACCTGTAATCCCAGTGCTCCGGAGGCTGAAGCAGGAGGATCACAAGTTCAAAGCCAGCCTCAGAAACTTAATGAGGCCCTGAGCAACTTTGCAAGACCCTGTCTCAAAATAAAATATAAAAAACAAGCTGAGGATGTGGCTCAGTGGGTAAGCCCCTGAGCTTACCCACTGAGTTCAATCCCTGGTACTATCCCCACAACCCAGCAAAAAGAAAAAAGGCAGAAAAGATAGGAATTCCCTGGGGCAGAGAGCCTCAGGACGAACACACAGAATCTCTATAGTGCTGTGTTCTGAAAGGATGTCACCTGAAGCACAAGGTCAGCCTGTGTGAGGACTTGATTTAAAAAGAAGGGATGGACACCTGAAGCTAGGAGGTGGCATGGATTCTTCCTGGGCCTGAAACCTGCTTTCTCTGGCCTTCTGAGGAGCAGCTTCCAGCCAGTGGACCCGACGGCAGTGCTAATGGCTACAAGCAATCTTCTCTCTTCTTCCTGAGCTGGCTAAGGGGACTGGTGGACCCCAGAAAATGGGGAGATTTCTTTTACAGCAGAGCAGCTGCCCAGCCAGTGAATTCTTCACACCTTTTTTTATAGTATAAGTTTTTAAAAAAATTATTTATTTTTTAATTTTTGCATTTTGATTCATTGTTCACAAATGAGGTATATCATTTCGTTTTGATGCACATATGTGTATATATATATATATATGTGTGGGTGCATGTGTTTCCAGCAATTGAGGGCAGGGGCTGTGGTAATATATTAGATATATTTCTACCTCAATTCCTTTTGTTCCAGGATCAATTCCTATTTTTTAGAACACGTTGACTTATTTACAATTTCTTTGTATTTATTCATCTCTGTTTAGACATACAGAGACAAATGCATATCAATACCTAATTAATGAAACTAGATAACTATACATGAGTTCTTCCACATTTACTAAAATCAACTAAAATAGATTATATTTTATTCTATTCACTCTTCAATTTCATTAAAATAATTATAGTTTGGTATACCTTATCTAAGACTTCTGAGTATAAAAAGGAACTTATTGCCCATCACAATTTATTTAAATTTGCTATATTACTGTTATTATTATTATACACAAATTATTACAACTTATCTCCCTATCCTCTTATCTCCACCCCTGATATCTTTAAAATCATCCTCCTTCTGGTAATAATCAGCTGTTCCCAGCTAATCCTGACCTTTCTCTGTCCCCAAGACCTAGTTTTATTTAGTAAAATAGTATCAGAGAACAAAATTTTAGTGCTAGGAATGAGTACATTTGAGTATTCGATTTGGCTTCTGTTGGCCAAATTTTGGTGTCAGAATTAGAAAAAAAATAAATATTAAAGGAACATATTTTCCCAACTTAACAGATGATATTACTGTTCTGATTCTTATGAAGATTTTGTTGACCTTTAAAGTATTCTATTATATTGGACATATTTCTATCCAAATATATTAGATATATTTCTACCCCAAATTTAAAAATATGAAGGAACACTTCTGATTGCAGCTGTGGGCGGTTAGCTTAGGTGAGATAGCTAGACTCCATGGTGAACTCCGCAGGTGTGATTCTGTGCCAAATACCACGCTGATCAGAGAGGTATATGCAACATGGTCCTTGGCCTCCATGAATAGACAGACTTTTTTTGTGTCTAAAATAATGGGAACGCTATATTATTTATAATTTTAGAAGTGCTTGATAAAACTTGTAGTCAAACAACAGGGGGTGAAGGAGTTGAGAGACCAGTGTGTGGAGGAAAGTTCTCTGAAGCAGAAGAGCTTGGGCTGGTTTGGAGAATGGTTGAATTTAGACAGAAGCCAAGATGCATCTTTATCATTGGAAATCACCTCAGGTACAGCCCTCTGCGCTGAACAGTGGATATTAGAGTGCATGTGAGGCTCCTGGCAGGGAATAACACCAGAGATGTCAGCTCATGGTGAATTCAACATGGCGCCTCAGAACAAGAGAAAATAGGATTGAGGTTGTGATTTTGAAACAACAGTGAGAAAGACCATTACACTGGGGCCAGGAACCCATTCCATGAAAATAATAGGAGGGAACGATTCAGAGGTCAGTGGAGACTAAAGATTCTGTAACTATCTGCCCTCATGCTTTTGGGAACAACAAAAAATTACTCATCTTGTTTCTAGCAGGGCTGGCCTATCCTGAAACATACCTGCATGAATCTGCTCTATCACCAGCTCCGCCCATTTAGCTTGCTCTGCTCTGTTTGGGAAAATCCTAGCTGTGGTGTCACCTTCTTGTGCTCTTTCTGCCCTGTCCCTCTCAACCCTGCTAAAAGAACTGCTTTCTTTCCGTGAAGCTCTCGTAGCAATTCATCGACCCCATGTTGTCCCACCTAGTTTGTATAGTCATATTGCTGCTGCCCTCCACCTCCCCTCCCTTTTCTTCTTTCCTTTCTTCCTGTCTGCTTTCCTACAGATGGTGCCTGGGCAAGGTATCTTATTTATTCTCATCTGTGAGCCCAGTGCCTAAGCATAGTGTTTGACATTTGGGGCATATTCAACAGATATTTGTTGGCTAAGTTAGTAAACTAATGAATGATGTAATGAGTGTATGCATGAATAAATGCCTCAGGATAACTCCTAGATGACTCAGTGGCCCCTTGGGATTGATATGTGCTTTGGATTTGATCTTTTCTTGGTCTTTATCTTAATGAAGTACTATTAGCCAGGACCGTGGGTTCTATGTAATAGATCTGCAAGACCGATGGGTAATATGTGACCACCAATTCATAGACCAGAACTTAGGTTCTCTTGGTTTCACTTGTGATATTTTTACCCAAGTCTTGCTTTGATAAGACGAGGGAGACTTAGGAAACAAGCAGTAAATCACTTGGTTTTATATGCCAAGCCAGGATTTGACAACCTCATGCAGTTTGTAACTTGGAGACTTAGAGATCTGTTGATTAGGCTGTTCTAGGGACAGAATCTTTTCATGTTTGTTAGAGTTTCTTGCTCCATGGAGACTTCCAAATCCAACCCGAATGGAGGCGGTCTGTACAGAAGTCCACAAATGAAAGCATAGCAATTCAGAAGCATAAATGCCTGGAGGATTTTGCAACTTCTCAAGTGATTTATATATTTGGTTGTATCAAATTATGTATCTATGGATAGAGTGTTCTTGGATTACATTTGAGGCCTTTGAAAGTCTTTGGAGATGGAGGAAATCTTTGGTGGAAGGGAAGTAACCCACCTAGTCCCTCATTGGAAGGGCCTGGAGGGAGGCAGTGTCAGGAGGACAAGGGCTGGTTCTCTCAGGTCCAGAGAAGCGGCCGTCTACCATCTGTTTATGGATCTTCTTCTCGGCTCAGACACAACCTTCTCTGATATTTTTGGCAATAGAGCTCTTTTGGCTTTTTTATTATTTTTGTTTGACAAGTTAAAGCAGGGGCCTTGGAGTTCTGTGGCTCAGGAAGCAAAACCATTAGAAAATAAGAAAACAAAAGGCCATTTAGAAGAGTACAAAAATCCAGTAGAAACTTCCAGAGAATAAAAATTATTCACTCCTTCTTCATTTGTTTTCTTTATACAATTTTCCCACCTCTGATTTTAAAAATTCAAACTATGCAAAATGATACAAAGAAGAAAGAAAAAACATCTTTCATTAGCTTTCTGCCTGGAGACAACGTCCATCAGCCTTTTGATGGTCCTCTTTGTAGACCTCTTTCTATGCCTAGTCCTACCAATTTATCTATGTCTTTGTGCATAAAAAGCATATGGAGAGGATCACACTAGGCATGTCATTTGCAATTTCCGTGTATGCACTTATATATGTACAAATGTACATACAAATACATTTAAAATTACAAAGCATTCCACGTTATGAATGTGAAATAATATACCAAATCAAGGTTGTTTTGAGGGACATTTTGATTGCTTTCAATATTTCATGATTATAAATAATGCTGTAATGAGTACCCTTGGCCATATATCTTTGTTCTTGTCTTAGATTTTTTTTTTTTTTTAACAACACATCCTTAGGAGTAATAAGGTTGGATCAGGAGATTTGTGTGTATTAAGTTTTTAAGTGACATTCAAATTGTCCTGCAGAAAGGTCAGTCAATGTCCACTCCTGACAACAGTAAGGGGGAATGCCTTATCTGTCACCCCTCCACCAACATGGAGTGTTACCAGGGGCTTCCACGTTTATCAATCTGATAATGGACAAATGATACTGCTGAGGATTGACACATTTTGTGGGGAGTTACCAGTTAAATTCCAATCTTTTCTGGTGATAATTGGCTGTTTGTTCTGGTTCTCTCAGGGTCCAGAGAAGCAGACCCTTGCTCTCTTCCCTCCCTTGCTTAAATGTCTGTCTTTTGCCAATTTTTCTATTGAGGGGTTCACCTTAACTCAATTATCTGAGGTTTTTGTATTAACCTTTGATTGGTGCCACATGTAACAAATAGGTTCTTTAGCTTGTCCTTTATTTTCAATCTTTTTCATGATTTTGCTTTGGCTGTGTGAAAGTATTGTGTTTCATGTAGTCATTTCTGTCAGTCTTCCTAGTTCTGCTTCCTAGGTTTTCTGCACACTATCCCAAAAGTATAAAAATGCAAAAATGT
Source organism: Sciurus vulgaris (assembly GCF_902686455.1). Classification (NCBI taxonomy): domain Eukaryota; kingdom Metazoa; phylum Chordata; class Mammalia; order Rodentia; family Sciuridae; genus Sciurus; species Sciurus vulgaris. The sequence goes on from NC_136467.1 coordinate 56,864,676, forward strand.
TGACTATTGTCTTCAGTACTTAAGATATTGAAGTCTTGAGTATCACTAGAATATTTTTGCTGAAATATAGCTGAAGTTTGATTTATTTCTTAATGCCAATTGTCCACAGATTATTTATTGAACTTTCCTATGTTGATATGGAATGTTATCAATTTTTTTTAAATGGAAATTTAAATTATGTAATTTCTGGAATAACTTCTTTATTAGTCCAATTGATACCCCTGTACTATATTGCTGCCTATGTGGTGATTTTATTCTCTATTTTAGTAACCAGCAGGGTGAGTCTCCTTCACTGAATGCTTTGCCAGTCTTTTTCTAAAATCATTTGGATTTTAATGTGATAATTTAGGTGAAAATTGTGTGTGTGTGTGTGTGTTGGTACTAGGGCTTGAATTCAGGGGGCACTCTACTACTGAGCCGCATCCTGGTCCTTTCTATTCTTTATTTTGAGACAGGAGTTACTGAGGTTGATCTTGAACTTGTCATCCTCCTACCTCAGTAGTTCCAGTCATTGAGATTACAGGCATGGAACACCACACCTGAGTAGGCAAAAATTCTATTTTAAAAATATTCTTCTGTCTGATATTAGAATGATTATTTTTTTTTTCTTTCAAGTCTTATTTAAGAGCTTAATAGGATTTAAAAAAATATATTGTTTTCTTCATTTGAGTCCTTCTACTTCTTATTAACTCTGAATGGGGAACTGAGAAGGGTCTGGGATTTTGCCTTCTCTGTAAATAAGTTAGCTGCCACAATGTCATGGGTGATGGCTGAAGACAAATGACTGCTAGGTGAGGGACACAGCAGGTCACATAAGCCCCATGTTCCCATCCACCTGCCTTGTCCAAGTGGCATGGCATGTGCTTTATGTGCAGCCTGCGTCACAGCTGAGAAACTCTGATTTAGGAAACCCTAATGAGAACTCAGGGCATTTCTACCACAAGCTGACTGATCCACAAGAGAAGGGTAAACCAGAGGGGAACAAAGAGCATTCCAGCAAAGGCCCTGTGGTGAGTCAAGTGGACAACTATAAATGCCTGGGTGTGGGAGAAGGCCAGCAAGGTGACTCCATTATTTTCTAGGTAATGGTGCTGAAGGGAAGGAGCCTGTTTCTATCTTCCACTATAAATGACCCGTTGGTTCTGCCTACACATGTACAATGTTTTCCCTTTATATTATTTTCACTAGAACTTGTGTTGTTCGTTCTTAAATTTTTTTTTAATTTTTTTTTTTAGTTGTCAAAGGACCTTTATTTTATTTATTTACATGCAGTGCTGAGAATCAAAGCCAGTGTCTCATACATGTTGGGCAATCATTCTACCTCTGAGCCACAACCCCAGCCTTCATTCTTAAATTTTCTTACGACACAGAAGGGCTCTTCATTCTGGCAGACAGCCTCTTGAATATATATTTGAGTATTGCCCTTTCTTATTAGGTTTGAAATTTTCTTGAAATCTCTGATAAATGTTCATTGTCTATCATCCACAGTTATGTTCTCCCTAGAAAACAAAATAAAACAATATCCATCTATCTTGTTTCCACTGTGTGCATAGGTTGGGTCTCTTTCTTATTTTCAGTATGTCTCTTTGTTAATTTTGCTCCTTTTGTTCGTGACTCAGTTTTGGAAAAGGAGATTTGGCGGGGGAGGCGTCCACTTTAGCCACTATCTTCTTCAAAGTGGCAAGGCCTGCTATTGAAAGGACAGCGTTAGAAGTCCTTTCCCCAAGCTCTATAAAATTATCCCAAGGAGATATTTAGAGAATCCCCCAAATAAATTCACTTATTTACTCACTTAAGCAGCCTTATTACTTAAAATTATTTTTATTTGTGACAAGGAATTGAGGAACACATTCCTGCTTAATGGATGAAATATGTCATTATCCAGGTGTGGTGAAGTGAGGAGACTGGGAGGTGGTGTCTGACTAGCCGTCCACTAACGATGGCTCCTAGTTGCTCCATTAGCATGAAATTTGTTGATAAGACTTAAAGGTCCAGAAAGTTCATCACATTCTTTTCAACTGGTGTGTTCCTGTGGAAGGCAAGAAGTGCAGAGCAGCATAGCCCTGGATTTTCCTCTTCACAGGGTGAGGAAAGTAGAACCTCAGAAAAATCCAGTGAAAAGATATTCTAAAATTTTTATTTTTAGGAAAAATTTCTGACATTTTGACAAAAATTTTGGAATATTGTTTCATTTTAAATGATGAAAATTCTGACTAGATTTTACTTGTATTTGACATTTTGTTATCATTTAAATTCTGTTTTCCATTGTTAGTGATGTTTACAAATACAATTGATTTTTGAAAGAAAACATTCTTAGGATATTGTGCTGATTAACTTTACCTTTCAAACCTGTTAGGGAGGGAGGGTCTCAGCAGAGCAGGACCCTTTGAGGGGACTCTTCTCAAAAGAGCAGAGAACTTCATGCCTTCTCCTCCAGGGTGGCTTTTCTCTTGTCTGTTGATCTTAATGTTAATGGGAAGTTGCTACCTCTTCACTAAAGACAACTAGAAATGTAAAGAAGTCCTTCCTCCACGAGAGGAACAATTCTTGTTTCCTAAATCTGCACAGATTAACTAATAAAGAAGCAGAAACTTGATGATGATAGGTCAAAATGGAACTCAGACAAGTTTCACATAATAGAAATCTTATTAAATAAATTTTTCTGGTTCTTCAATATCTTTGGCGGCCACTTTTCTAAAAAAGAAGGATATTTGGGGTATTTATTGGTGTTGTGGAATCCAGATGCTAAGTCTAGAACCAGAATGATTTGTTTTTGCTTCCATATTAGTGAGTTTATGTTCACTGATCATAATTCATTGATTCTAAGATGCCTTTAATTATATCATGCTGTTATTTTATGTACCATTAGGAAAGAAAAAATGCTCCCTCGGTATTCTGACATACTAAAGGTGCTAGGGTGCACCCTAATTTCAGAGATGTTAATGTGTAAAAAAAATACATATTTTAGAATCAGTGAGATGGGGTGTTTTTCTTATGCTTACCAAAACTGGGAAAATCGACATCTTTAACAGCTCATTCCTCTATCAAAAATCTTCAACAGTACATTCCATAAAATATTAATAGTTTAAAATTCTATGTACTAAATATGGTATTTCTAAGAACAATCAAGATTATTGATAGAATATTGTTAATATTCAGAGAATTTAAAAAGTGCCCTGAACTTCATAAACAATGTCCTAATTTTCCCCTGTCATGTTTTTAAGAATTTCCTCTATTTCATATTTTGCTTCCTGGGTAAAGCAGTCTAGTCCCCCACTGCTGCCTGGCCAGGACATAAGGACCACTGCCATCATCTTCTCCAACTCCTTCTGCAGCCTTGGAAGCTTGCACTAATCCTTAGAGATGAGTTTTATCACCTGACATCAGTCGGAGGTGAAGTCTGATGTTCTGCCCACTCAGTACATTTCTGAATGTTCCAGCAATCTAATTCTGGGGTTTAGGTGACTCTACCTCAGAAGCTTGTGATTCTATGCTAGGGTTATTAGACCACAGGGGATCTGCACAAAGCATTACACATGGTGACACTTACCCTCAGTCCCAACATTTTTCCCTTGGCAGTGTTTTGGTACGTCTTCCGCTTTTTGCCAAATCAATCTTTGCATAATTTGTGTGTTGCTTCTTTCTCTCAGCATATGTTATGCAAAGAGTGTTGCTAAAGGCTTTTAACAAGTTGATTGTTTTATTCTGTAGATATTAACTATTCCCTTGTTGCTTGTTATTTGAGTTGTATTCATTTTATTTTTGCAATTCTAAATTATGTTAAAATGAACATCTCTGTATGGAAATCTTTGTCTACGGTTTGATCGAAAGAATCATCCAATTGAATACAATTATACTGTTAAATTTCTTTCGTGGGAGAAAGAGATCATGACATTTTACAACCCAACCAAAGGAATAGGAGTATATATGAGATAATGACTGTGTTTATTTCATACCATTATTATAATAGTCCTAAGTTGAACTGAGAAAATGAGACATAAAGTCATGTTGGCATTGATGACATCATCAGGGGCATTGGTTGCCAGGCATCGATTGTGTGCTCTACCTAGCCAGTATCTTCCCTGCTTCACTATAGGCCCCTGGAGAATTACTATCCTTGAAATTGTACTAGGGAGCCAGTCAACTCCCTGAGCCCAGCAGCACTGTGAATACCCCTGGGGTTCCTGGCACTCGCCTAGTTGGTTGTCCCCTCCAATAAACGGTAGGTATTGCCCAAATCACCAAACTGGATCTGTTTGCCTTGCAAATCAAACAAACACTTCTGTTTTTGTTTTGCTTCATGTCTGGACTCTTAGCACCTCGTCTGCCTGTGAGTGGTTTGTTACCTCATTCTGTAAGACTGGCACCAGCAGAGATGCAGTCGCAGAGGATCCCGGGGAGAAAGCGAGGCCGACCCCCGCTCCACTCCACACCTGTGAAGATGGCAGTCCATAACCTTTATTCTACTTCTGCTGGCTCCTTACCAGCAGTGAAGATGCCAAAGAAAAGAGGGCGGAAACCCGGGTACAAGGTATGGCTCCATCGTCTCCTTCAATGAACTGGTGTTGGGCTGGGGTCCCCTGGGGCTTAGGCAGAACCCCACTGCAAAACACAGGGAAAGATTGAGAGCTTGGTAAACACAGGATGGGAAATAAGCCTCTCTCCAGGCAGCACGCGAGGGACAAGGCCTCATTGTTACAACGTGGCACAGAATGCCTGCTGTCACGTGCCTTTTTATGAGTGGAGAAAGCAAATTACGCCAGATGGGGAAGTTTTAAGGCGAGCAGATTTTGGGGTCATAGCTGAACACAGGTTATTAAACCCCACATCTGAATTAGTGTTTCTGACACTGAGCTTTCCCTGACTGTTCTTACTGGGGTGGCTCTTGAAGCCACTTCCCAGAATTTGTTCGTCATTCCTTTTAGTAGAAGCAGATGATGTTCCTGAGCCATTTAAATTAATAACACAAGCAGACCAGTATCAAAGGATGTAGAAGAGTCCTCTCAAAATGGGCATCCATCAGGAAAATTCAGGGTGTTAATTCACAATTTAAAAGGTGCTGATTTCAGTTTGGCTACAAGAGGGCAAAGGAGGCAACATTTAAAATCCTGTGACCCTTTTAAGAACTGACAATGATTTGGAGAGGCTGGGAGAGAGAGTAAGTCCTCAGATGTAACCACAATCACAGAAACCAACCCAAACCTGAGGGGCAGCTCCTTCCCCAGGATGTATTTTGAAGGGGCTACTGGAGAAGAAAGAATATTCTGCTTGTTCTCTACAAGCCTTTTGGGCATTAGGAAATGAGTTTCAGAAGTTTTCCTCCATTTATTTTTCTTGAGGTTAAGGTTTGTGTTTCCATCTTGAGACCTAATACTGAAACCAAAATGCAAATTGGCAATTAACTCTCATATATTAGGAAAATGTATGGAAATTATTTCAGGTCAGCAGAAAGAGTTTCTGAAAGAGTTGATAATGAATTCAACCTTTATCCCTTTGGTTCTCCCAGATCTTCCAAATGCTGGAAAATAAAGATAGTAGGTGTGGGGAAGGTGGGTTACTCCAAGTTATTTTGGGGCCTTTTTTTTTTTTTTTTTTTTTTTTGTAGGAAAAAAATAGCTTTTATTCAGTCATCTCATGAGGTAAAATCTTCTGTCATTGTTGGGCTTTCCGACACAGGGAACCTTTTTCACTCATGGTGTGTCAACTTTAGAGGTGTGTCTCTGAAGCTGGCCCAGGGCAGGTGTCACCTACTCAGGTGCCTGTGCTATTGCTGGCATCTGGGAATTGCATCTGGAGGGCTGGGTCTGGGCAGCCCTTCTATTTATAGAGCCAAGAAGCAAGTCCAGCCTCTGAAGAAACATACTGAGAACTTCTTTCTTCTCTTTGGCCTTCTTCCTGCTCCCCTGGGGGCTGTGACCCAAGAATAAAAATTACCAACAGACACAGCATTTTTGGAGCCAGGAAGAATGGAAATTCACTCCATGGAATGGACCTGATTTTGCACTTTTCCTCTCTCCTTAAAAGGACCATTTTCAATGCTCCTGATGCTCAGAGACACCTCAGGTCAGGATGAGAGTTTTTTGGTGGGTTGGTTGGCAATACAGGTCCTGCACAAAGCCAGCAGGTTGTTTTCATTACTCCATAGGATTTCTTTTCTGGGAACAACAAGCCACAACTCTTTTTAGAGTCTGCTTCCCATATATTTAGGAAAATGCATGAGAATTATTTCAGGCCAAGAAACAATGGGCAGCTTCTCAAGTCGTGAGTTTAATGTTCTAGAAGAATAACTCCAAACCAGGTGCCAGTCTGAATGATGTTCTCACCCATCATGATGACATGAGAAAAATAACCATTTGAAATCTTCATAAAGCTAAAATGATTCTGCTTGCAGGATTATCCTTTATTTGGAAATATATCTGCTTGCTATTATTTTTGTGGTAAAATAGTTCTTTTTTTCATTAAATGTTAAATGCTGATAGGATTTGGTAATTTAAAAATATCCTTAGTTGGCAAAATAAAGTTGGCAGCCTATTAGCTCTCCCGAGTTTTATTTGGACAATTCCCTGGACTGTGACACCCCCATTTTACCATTAATGACAGTACCTTAATTGTGGAGAAACCAGCAAGGACATTGGACAGTCTCACTCCATTTACCAAATGCCCACTAATTTGGCAATTTTAGCTATCTGGGACATAGTTAGGAGACAGAAGTTATTAAAAAGAATTCCTGACCAAGTGAAATAAGATCTTACTTGGTCCGACCTTAAAGATTTTGTATTTTGTTGCTAAGAATATGCTTCCAAGCCCTTCATCAGAGTCTGATTACCTTTACTGTAAACATTTCTTACAGACTCAATTCTAGCAGTTTATGGCCTTCTATTTGAAGGGGAACATGTTCTTGGGGAGAAGACTAACCAGATAGTTGGACCCTGAAAGGAGAACAAGAACTATTGTTATAGCATGATACGAGTCTCTGAACAATATAAAACAATAAAATAATACAGCAATAACATCAATATTATAAAATAATAAAATATAATTTCTTATGTCAATAATAGTATAGCAATGTACTGATATGAATATTATCATAAAAAAATAATATGACTTGGAGCCTTTGGCAGGCTCTTCTCCTGGAGAGTCTAAGGAAGCCTCATTGTGCTGCCTGCATCCAGGACTGTGCTGGTGGATGTTTGTCACTTCTTGCCTGGTGTTGTCCCAAGCTGCTCTGTCAATCACCTCTGTGTTCCTGCACATACGGGAGCTCTTTCTGGTCCAAGAACTGACATGAGCTTCTCCCTTCAAGACCCAAGCACAGTTAACAGTAGTGAGCTTGAACTACTTCTGAGTCTTGAGGATAACATGAGTGAATCATAGGCAGAAAAGGAAGGGTTAAAATGGCAGTCATGTTCCCTGGAGTTCATAGGTCAGGTCCCCTACGAGGGCCCATCTGGTCATCTCTCTCTTGACCTCAGGCCAGCAGCCACATTGCTAGGGCATGCTTGCCACTGTGAGAACATCACATTTTATGGCCTTACTGCTCCCTTGTCATCTCTGACAAAGGAAGCAAAAGCCTCTTAGCATCCTATCTTCTGTGAAGAGTAACTCCACTATGAAAATAGCTGCCTTCACCCTCAAACAGAACATTCTTAGTTCAAAGCATCTGCTATTGGCTTAGGCCTTTCATTCAGAGACTCCCCACAATCAGCAGGTAAATCTTCTTTAATTTCCTGACTGAAAGCACTACTGAAATCTTTTTGAAGAGATAGGAAGTGTTTGCTCCAAGGATGAACTCTAACTTCTCTTCTGTAGGTACAGCTAATTCTGATGTGGGATTTCCATCTTGCTAGTCAAAATTGCAAATTAGATGATAGTTGTTGAAAACAAAAAAGAATTTTAGATTTTTGTGCCACTGCTAATGCAACAACCACAGAAAGGACACTTTTAAGACTTAAACACTTTTAATTGGCATTTTTAACATTTTACCCATCTCTTTCTTAAGTCTGTCAGTGAACACTATAATAAATCCAGCCCTAATCTGCTGCATTTGCCAATTTCCAAGGTGAAGATATTCCTCATGTAGCCAATTTTGAGCTATATTGTGGTGAACCTGAACATGGGCTTGAAAAGGATGTTCAGAAGCACAGCTTTGGTGGTTCAGGTGCCAAGTAAAATGATTAGAAAGTGATGAGGTTTGAGTATTGATGCCATTTGTTTTTAATAAGCTTTACTTAATTGTAAGAACATACACTTTGACTTTTAATAATGGCTGTTTAATTATCAACATGCAATATTCCTGAGACTTGAAGTCATCTCTGATGGATTAATATAAGCTGGCTCCAACACCCCCTGCTCTGAGCTCTGCTGTGAGCAGGATACATGGAAACACATTTCCAGTGTCTCCTCTGTCACCAACAGGGCTGATTGTTTTGACCTACTGCTGCTGATGTACAGAACTTAGTCCCCTCCCCAGTTTCTGTAAGAAATCGAATTACACCAAGCATTCCTTGAAATGTGTTGTTTCTATCCAAGATTATTTGGGCCACAGGGCATGGTGGACAGACAGGGTGTCATTGAATGATTCTCAATGATAGAACAGTTTTTTCTGAATTCTACTTTATGCACTCATGGTTTTCCTTCTTCCTTCTTGCTCCTGGTCCCCTGGGATATAGTTTCATGGTGTCTTTCTTGTCTTCCTTCTCAGGAGCAAGATTAAATCTTTCTTCCCCACCCCAGGCAGAGCGGCAGCCTGCTCCACCTCCTCACTAGTTTTGCACCTCTCTAGGCCCAACACAGAGCTGGTGGGAGAATCTCCTGCATCCTCATCCTCCCCCCACATCATTTGCATCTCTGAAAGGCACAGTTCCCTCCCACCTCGAAGCATCTTCTGATTTCATTGCAATGCCCATAGTATATTGTACCTGGACGATTTTATCTTCCTAATGAACTTTTGGTGCAAAGATTATTTAGTTAGGATCCCAGATTTGCTCAAAACTGGCCTCAATGACAAAGGATAGAATGCTTTTATTTCTTGGGTATTTAATCTCTCCCCCATGAGGAGGGAGAAAAGGTATGAGTGGATCCAGTTGGCTCTTAGGAGTGGAATTAGGTCATTGGCCACAAACTTCTTGTTACTGGAAACAATTTGCATTTCTACCAGGCAAGTAGATTAAAGTCTGAAGTTAAGCAAGCTAAATTATTCAATTTCCCCTAACCCTACAACCCTGCTCCCCTCAGAATCCTGAAGGAGTTTTGTTTGAAGAAAGAGTGAGTCTAAAGGAGAAATGTGTGTCCCCAAAGAAAGGGATAGGTAGGGACATGCACAAAACCATCCTTCCTTTAATGGGGGTGGGGAGATGCTTTAGTCAGCTTGGCTGCCATGACAAAATACCTCTGCCCAGACTGGGTGTCTTAAATGCAGAAATTTATCTTCTTACAGTTTGAAATGCAAGACGAAGGACCAGCAGGGTCCAGAGCTGATGAGACTCTATTGCCAATGGCTGCCTTCTCACTGTGTCCTCATGTGGTGAAACAAGAGTAAGCGCTGTACCATGCCGTTTTTGTTACTATTGCTTTGTAGTAGAGTTGAAGATCTGGTATTGCAATACCCCCTGTTTCACTCTTCCTGCTAAGGATTGCTTTAGCTATTCTGGGTTTCTTATTCTTCCAGATGAATTTCATAATTGCTTGCTCTATTTCTGTAAGGTACACAATTGGGATTTTAATTGGAATTGCATTGAATTTGTATAGCACTTTAGGTAGTATGGCCATTTTGACAATATTAATTCTTCCTATCCAAGAACATGGAAGATCTTTCCATCTTCTAAGGTGTTCTTTAATTTCTTTCTTTAGTGTTGTATAGTTCTCATTGTAGAGGTCTTTCACCTCTTTTGTGAGATTGATTCCCAAGTATTTTATTTTTTTCGAGGCTATTGTGAATGGGGTAGATTTCCTAATTTCTCTTTCTGAAGATTCATCACTTATGTATAAAAATGCGTTGGATTTATGGGCATTGATCTTGTAACCTGCTACTTTACTGAATTCACTTATGAGTTCTAAGAGTTTTCTGGTGGAATTTCCAGGTTCCTCTAAATATATAATCATGTCATCAGCGAACAGGGATAGTTTCAGTTCTTCTTTTCCAATTCGTATCCCTTTAATTTCTTTGGTTTGTCTAATTGCTCTGGCTAGAGTCTCAAGAACGATGTTGAATAGAAGTGGTGAAAGAGGGCATCCCTGCCTTGTTCCAGTTTTTAGGGGGAATGCTTTCAGTTTTTCACCATTTAGAATGATATTAGCCATGGGCTTAGCATAAATGGCCTTTACAATGTTAAGGAATGTTCCCACTATCCCTATTTTTTCTAGTGTTTTGAGCATGAAGGGGTGCTGCATTTTATCAAATGCTTTTTCTGCATCTATTGAAATAATCATGTGATTCTTGACTTTAAGTCTATTAATATGGTGAATTACGTTTATTGATTTCCTGATGTTGAACCAACCTTGCATCCCTGGGATGAAACCCACTTGATCATGGTGCACTATCTTTTTAATATGTTTTTGTATGTGATTTGCTAAAATTTTGTTGAGAATTTTTGTGTCGATGTTCATTAAGGATATTGGTCTGAAATTTTCTTTCCTTGATGAGTCTCTGTCTGGTTTAGGTATCAGGGTGATATTGGGTAGATCAATGGTACAGAATAGAGGACACGGACACAAACCCAAATAAATACAATTTTCTCATACTAGACAAAGGGGCCAAAAATATGCAATGGAGAAAAGATAGCCTCTTCAACAAATGGTGCTGGGAGAATTGGAAATCCATATGCAACAGAATGAAACTAAACCCATATCTCTCACCATGCACGAAACTAAACTCAAAATGGATTAAGGACCTCGGAATCAGACCAGAGACCCTGCAGATTATAGAAGAAAAAGTAGGTCCAAATCTTCACCTTGTTGGTCTAGGATCAGACTTCCTTAACAGGACTCCCATAGCACAAGAAATAAAAGCTAGAATCAACCACTGGGATAGATTCAAACTAAAAAGCTTTCTCTCAGCAAAGGAAACTATCAGCAATGCGAAGAAAGAGCCTACAGAGTGGGAGAATATCTTTGCCAATCATACTTCAGATAGAGCACTAATCTCCAGAATCTATAAAGAACTCAAAAAACTCTACTCCAAGAATTCAAATAATCCAGTCGACAAATGGGCTAAGGAAATGAATAGACACTTCACAGAAGAAGATCTACAAGCAATCAACAAACATATGGAAAAATGTTCAACATCTCTAGTAATAAGAGAAATGCAAATCAAAACCACCCTAAGATTCCATCTCACCCCAATTAGAATGGCGATTATCAAGAATACGAGCAACAACAGGTGTTGGCGAGGATGTGGGGAGAAAGGTACACTCATACATTGCTGGTGGGGCTGCAAATTAGTGCAGCCACTCTGGAAAGCAGTGTGGAGATTCCTTAGAAAACTTGGAATGGACCCTCCATTTGACCCAGCTATCCCACTCCTTGGCCTATACCCAAAGGACTTAAAATCAGCATACTACAGAGATACAGCCACATCAATGTTCATAGCTGCTCAATTCACAATAGCCAGACTGTGGAACCAACCTAGATGTCCTTCAATTGACGAATGGATAAAGAAACTGTGGTATATATATATACAATGGAATATTACTCAGCCATAAAGAATGATAAAATTATGGCATTTGCAGGCAAATGGATGAAATTGGAGAATATCATGCTAAGTGAGATAAGCCAATCTCAAAAAGCCAAAGGACGAATGATATCGCTAATAAGTGGAGGATGACACATAATGGGGGGGAGGGAAGGGTTAGTGTTAGGGTTAGAGTTAGGGTTAGGGAGGGGGGCAAGTATGGAGGAAGGAAGTACTGTATAGAGGGTAAAGAGGGGTGGGAGGGGTGGGGGGAAGGGAAAAAAATAACAGAATGAATCAAACAACATTACTCTATGTAAATTTATGATTACACAAATGGTATGCCTTTACGCCATGTACAAACAGAGAAACAACATGTATCCCATTTGTTTACAATAAAAAAAAATAAATAAAATAAATAAATAAATTAAAAAAAAAAAAAAAAAAAGAGTAAGCGCTGGACTCTCTTGCTCTTCTTTTAAGGACACTAATTCCATCGTGGAGGCCCCATCCTAACAGCCTCATCTGAACCTAATTACCTCTCAAGGCTCCATCTCCAAATGCTTCTCATTGTAAGTTAGAGCTTCAACAAAGGGTTTGTCCACAACAGGAGGAGAAAGAAGAGAGAGCGCAATTAAAATGCAAACAAGAACAAGGACAACAACAACAAAATCTAGTGCATTTCTTTCCCAGAGCTGCTGTAACAAAATAGAGCAAACTGGATGACTTAAGAGTTGGAATTTGTCTCACAATTTGGAAGCTAGAAGTCTACTATCACAATGTTGGTGATGTTGGTCCTTTCTGAGTTCTGCAGGGAAAAATATGTTCTATGTCCTCTTAGCTTCAGACAATGTCAGGTTTTCCTTGGTTTGTTGGTGACTTCCTGTATCTTCGTCTCTGCATGTCCGTCTCTGAGTCCAAATATCTTCATCGCATAAGGATACCAGACATACTGGATCAGGACCCACCCTAATGACTTCATCATAACTTGATGATTGGCAAAGACCCTATTTTCAAATAAGATTACATTTATAGGTTCTGGAGGTAGAATATCAGCATCATTTTCAGGGGCACATTTCAATTGATAACCCTAGAACAACAATCTTTGTATTTTAACTAGGTATTTATTCCATTTATATGAAAAGAAATTACTGATACATTTGGGATTAAATCTGTATCTTACTTTTTATTTTCTGTTTCTCACACCTATTCTAAATTCCTTTTACCTGTCTTTCCTGCCTTTGTTTGGGTTCTCTTTGATTATCTGTTTTCTCCTCTATTAATTGGAAGTTAGGCACTCTTTTCTGTTGTAGTAATGGGACTTCCTCTAGACATTATAGCATGCTTACTTATTAGAGTCTTCTAAAGTTAACCGTACCTTTACTTCTCAGGTAATATAAGGACCTTAGAACACTTTTAATCTATCTATCTCCCACCCAGGCACTTACAGATTATTTTTGTCGCGCATAATTTTTTTTTTTACTTTTTTAGCTCAAGACAGAATTATTATTGTTTAATACACCCATTTTTTATTTAGAGTCACCTGATTATTTACCACTTTTGAGAAGTTCTTCATTCAGTTTTGCATATCATATTTTTTACCTAAGGTCATTTACCTTTTGCCTAAGGTACAGTGCATTTTTTAGAAGTCCCTTTAATACAATTCCTCTAGTGATTATCTGTTTTTATTGTTCAGAAGTATATTTTATTCACTTTCACTTTTGGGGGGAAAAAAAAAAGAAACAAAAACTCTTTCCTTGGTGTAGTATTCTAGTTCAATCAGTTCCTTGCAGCACATTGAAGATATTATTTCTTCTGTCTTCTGGGATCCATTGTTTTAGAGAATTTAGCTATGCATCAGGCTAATTTGGGTTTTTTTTGGAAGGTAATTAGTATGTTTAAGCTCTTTCCTTTGGTACTGCATAATTTTACTCTGTTATGTCTATATGTGGATTTCTTCTTTATTCATCCTATTTAGGATTGTTGGGCTTCCTGAATCTGCAGACGGAAATCTTTCATCAACTCTGGAAAATTCTCATCCATTATCTCTTTAAACATAGTCTCTGTTCCATTCTGTATATCCTTTTTTTCTGAAGCTCCAGTGTTTAAACTTTTCATAGTCTCCATGTGTTTTAACCTCTCTTCCATAATTTTCATCTGATTATCTCCGTGCTGCTTTCTGGATAATTTCTTCTGACATGTCATTCAGCTCATCAATTCTCTCTTTAACTTTATTTACTATGCTGCTAAATCTATCCATTTAGATTTTAATTGTAATTATTGTATTTTTCATTTATGAAAGTTAAATTCACTATTTTTATAGCTTTCTATTCTTTTTAAAATTTATACTAATTAGTTATACATGGCAGTGGAATGCACTTATGCTCTTTGATACATCATACATAAATGAAGTATAATTTCTAATTTTTCTGGTTATACATGACATAGAATCACACTGGTCATACAGTCATATATGCACATAGGATAATGATGTCTGATTCATTCTACTGTCTTTCCTACCCCCATATCCCCTCCTCTTTCTTCACTCCCCAGCTTTCTATTCTTCAGAGATGTTTTCAAACATGTTCTTTATATCTTTAATACATACAATTGTAATTATTTTATAATGTAAGTCTGATGATTTAAATATCTTAAGTATTTTTGAGGTTTTATTGCTGTATGTTTTTATTACTCATTTGGTTCCTTGCTTCTCTGTGTGCTTGGTTATTTTGGACCATGTTATTCATTTACCTTGAAAAATTATTTTTGTGACTTCTTTGAAACCTTTCTAGGGAGATGATTTGTGTTTGCTTTTTCAGATACCTTGACATTACCAGAATGAATAATTGTTGAACTAAATTCATAGCCTGAAGTTTTCTTGATCACCTGAATTCTGTGAATTTGAGCTGTAAATTTGTGTAAGGTCTCAGGGAATCTGTACACCCCCTCTCCTAGTGGTGAGGCAACTTTCCTTATAGTGAGGTGGGGAGGAGAGAGTAGGGCAAGTTTAAACCTTATCCTGAGATCATAAGCCTTTGCGTAATCCCTGGGCTCCACAGTAATTTCCAAGGCCCAGATTTTACCTGTATTTTGGTGTGATTATTATTTATAGATCAGTATTTATTATGCTGTTAAATCTATCCATTTAGTTTTTAATTATAATTACTATATTTTTCATTTATGAAAATTAAACTTGCTATTTTTATAGCTTTCTATTCTTTTTTATTTGTTTTAATTAGTTATACATGACAGTAGAATGCACTACTGTCAGTAAAATACAACTCCTCTGTATTTTAATTTTTCTTAGAGTTTATCCATTCTTTGTAGTTCTTTCAACTGATCACAATAATTTAGTTTTCAACATTACCAGAAACAATGCCAAAGAAATTTAGGATGCTACTTTTCTTCTAATCAACACTTGATATATGGCATGGACCCAGATTCATTGTTTCCAGAATTAGTCTACTGTATGGTCTGTACACAGCGTTATGAGTTGGGAGAGAGCTTAGCAACCAACAACTCTAGCCCATTAATGGCTTTGGAAGATGAAGTTCAGAGGCATCAAGTGAGTTTCTCATAGTCTAATGTAAGTTGGCAGCAGGACTAGAATTCGAACGATAGTCACACAGAATGATAAAAATGTGAGTAAAATGATAATAAAATTCTTGTGTTTTAAATGTAAACAATAAAAACAACAACAACAAAACCCAGATACTATCTCTGTTTTAGTCAGATTTTTCTCTGCTGTGAAAAGTTTTCTGGGAGCTCACGGTTTCTGAGGTCTCAGTTCATAGATAGCAGGCTCCATTCCTTGGGGCTCAAGGTGAGGCAGAAGAGTGTGGCAGAGGGAAGCAGTTCACATGAAGATCAGGAGGCAGAGAGAGAGACTCCACTCACCAGATACAAAATATGTACCCCAAAGTCATGCCCCTAATGCCCACCTCCCCCAGCCACACCCTACCCACCTGCAGTTACCACTCAGTTAATCCCATTAGGGAATTAATTTTATGGAATTGAGGCTCTCATGACCCAATCATTTTTCCTCTGAACCTTGCATTGTCTCACACAAGAGCTTCTGGGGGACACTTCACATTCAAACCATAACTACCTCTAAGTCCCATCTTCCGGCCACTCCCTTGCAGTGCAGTGGTTGGGTAGAGATGATGATTGAACTCATCATGCCCATTTTCCATGTCCACGTCCCACATGTGGGAATGTGAATGACCTCCCCTTTATGTCCTCTCCCAGAACTGTCACGCTGAAGGTTTACTTCTTGAGTATGAGAGGAGAAATATTTTGAAACATAGGGACAAAAGCAGTGTGATTACTCCCCCAAGGTTAGCTAAAGCAGCAATAAGTAAACAAATGCTAATGTTTTAAAACTTGCATAAAATATACTACCAAAGCAAAGATTTTGTGAATGAACCTAAAATTTTCCCTAGATTTTGCACTCATAACCTCACTTCTGTCTTCAAAGCACACCCTGAATCCAACCAGTTTCTATCTCCCTACCGCCACCCGGGTTCAGTCACTGGGGTCTGTCACCTGGACCATGCAGTGACCTCTTTCCTAGTGTATTCTTTTGTGTCACCTTCCCTCTTTCCACCCATTCTCTATGTTTATCAAACAAAATCTGGGTTGTGTCTTCCTGAATAAAGTTCTCTAATTGTTTCTGTAACTGTTAGCATAAGATCCAAACTCTTCTTCCTGACCGTATGTGTTTACTAGGGCTGTGTAACAAACTACCACAAACTGCTTGACTTGAAGCAAGAGCTCTCAATGGAGGTAGAAGTCTGAAATCAAGGTGTCAGCAGGGCTGTGCTCTCTCCGAAGTCTCCTGGGGATGAGCCTTCATTTCCTCTTCCGGGTTCCTGCTGTTTGCTGACAATCCTCAGTGTTCCTTAGCTGTGTGTGTCACTCTGATCTCACTCCATTATCATGTGACATTCTCCATATGTGTCTGTGTCAATTTCTCTCTTCCTGTAAGGATACCAGTCATTGGATTAATGCCCACCCTAATCCAACATGCCTCATTTCAGTGCTATTCCATATACAAAGACCCTATTTGCAAAAAAAGTCAACATTTATTGGTACTGGAGGTTAGGATTTGAACATGTCTTTTAGGGGAACCTAACTCATCCCACAACACTGACTTAGAAAGTCCTTCTAACATGAGCCCGACAACATAACTGACCCCAACTGGCACCCTTCTGCTTCTTGTTCCTTGAAGTGACCCAGACCTCTTGGTTCCTTGAAGAAGTCAAACGTTAGGAGGTTGGCATGAGTTAGAACATCTTCCTGGAAAGTTCTTTCTTTAGTCATAAAAGACCACCCCTTCACATTCAGATCCTCACTTAAATGTCACCCCCTTATACACCTACTCTAGACATGGGGTCCCTTTTAATCACATTATATTGTATGTCACTTCTTAGAACGGTGCTTCTCACAATCTGAATTTTATTGTGTATTGGTTGCAACAATATTAGCTCACTGGGAACACTGGCACTTTATCTCCTCCACTCAGCAGAATCCTCATTACCTTGATCAGCACTGGGCTCAAAGTAGGTGCTCAATAAGCATTTGTTGAATACATGACTGCCTCATTGATTGAATGAATGATTTTCCCCCCTTTTTAGACATAGCTTAAGTTTTCCCCAAACTTAAAAGGACAGTCTAGATGTTTAAGTTTCTGTTTCCATCACCATCACCATCATCAATCTTTCTAGGAAAGGATCACAAGGATCTCTATGTGATTTTCTTGAAGTTCACAGGGAGAGGAGAAATGACAGCTTGCCAATTCTGTTTTCCCTGATGACCATCTTTATCTGCAGACTGTAAACCTGCAAAGGTGGATTTCCTCCTAGAGCTCACTGCCCAAAGTCCTCAGGTATTCATGGTCAGTCTGCATCACAAGTCACACAGAGTGGGATACATTCCTAGAAGGGTTCATCAGTGTGCCCCTCCAAGGACTGGCAGCCCCTTGGCAAATGAGGAAGCCACACCAAAGCCAAGGTGACTGAGTCACAGCAGGCTTATGATCTCTCATCCCCATCACTGAAGTTTCTTTTAATTTGTTTTTATAATATTTGGCAATATATTGTTACATGATTGGCCCTTAATTTTTTTAATGCTGTGCTCAGAGTAAGATGAAATCTCTGTTGTTCATCTTAGCTTCTGATCAATACAGAGGCTCCCTCAAGAGCCCCAAACTCTGCAGTGGATGGCTGATCTCATTTGAAATTCATTTCCATGCATTCCAGTGTCCCTTTGTGGTGATCAGCAGCCGTACTCCCTTCCCCAGTCCTCCCACCCTCCTGGTTCATTAGCATGCTCACTTCCCCATCCTCTTGCTCAGCTTTCTGCACGGCAAGGAAATTAGAAGTCATCAGAGAAAGACCTGCAAGCTTCCATCTCCGAATCCACCCACTCAGCATCCAGACCTTTATATTTGGTTTTCCTTCCTGTTGCAGCAGATGAAAGGTGCAGGTTGCTCTATGAGGCCACTGCCTCCCCGTGTGCTGAATCCCCTCCCTCCTCACCTTCTCAAAGTTCCACACCTGCCATTCTCCACACATACCCTTATTTCATCAATTTTTTTCTCTCTACTGAATTATTGGCATCAGTTATTTCTCCCATCTTGAAAACAAAACAACAAAGAATCTTTTTTTTTTTTAAATCCCTTAAAAAAAGTTTAAATGATGTTAAAAAAAAACACATAGAATTTGCCATTGTAATTATTTCTAACTATGAATTCAGTAGTAGTGTGTATTTTCACATTATTGTGTAACCTATCTCTGGAAATTTCTCATTTTGCAAAACTAAAACTCTACGTTCATTAAGCAGTAATTCATTCCCTCCTTCCCGCAGGCCCTGGCAACGGGCCACTCCACTTTCTCTCTGAATTTGACTTTTGGCGGTTGTCCGTGGTGCTCCAGGTATACGAGTAAGCAAATACCTCTTTAAGATCCTGCCGTCAATTCTTACGGTATGTGCTCTGAAGTGGCTTGCTGGGCTGTTCTATGGAAGTTGTATTTTTTTTTTAGGAATGGTCTTTCATTTTTCACAGAAATGTTACCATTTTACATTTCCACCAACAGTGCACAAGAGTTCTAGTTTCTCTACCAGCTCACCAATATTTGCTATTTTCTGAGGTTTGGTTTGTTTGTTTAGTAGTAACTATTTTAATGGGTGCAAAAATCTTTAAATCCTACTTTTCCCTCTTTTTTGTCATTTCTCCATTTATTGAGATATTTTCTTATTTCATTATTGTAATTTTATCAATGGAGGTTTTTACACAATATTTATGAGATTTCCAGACATAGTATTGTTTTTGATTTTTTGAATGGACGGTTTGAGAAGTCATTGTTTTCTAATTATTTATTACTTATTGGTAGGCATTGATTAATTTTTGAGAGTTTTATTCACATATACAAGTTATCCATTTAAAGTGTATAAAGCAGTGGTTATTTGTTTAGAATACTCAGAAATATGTGCAACGACCTTCACAGTGCCTTTTATTTTTATTTATGTATCCATTTTCGTGTTGATGATTGAAGTCAGGGCCTCACACAGGCAAAGCATGCATTCCACCACTGAGCTACACCCCGATCCCACACAGTGAATTTTAGAATAATTTCATTACCTTAAGAAAACCCCCAATATCCTTTTTCCTCTCTTTAGGTCTAGTTCTCTTCTCCTCTTTATGACAAAATTCCTTGAATGAGTTGACTACTTCCTGATCCCAGTGCCTCTTTCCCATTATTTCCTAATTTTATTCCACTCAGGAACCACCCCATTTTAAAATTTCTTCCTAAAGTACAACTTCTCAATTGCCCTTCCCATGCCCTTTCCCTTTCTATTTTCCCATCAGTCCTTGTCACGATGTAACAATCAATATATGTACTTAAGTATTCTATTTGTTGTCTATCTCCCGCAATAGAATATAAATTCTATAAGGGTAAAGATAAAATTTCATTTCTTCTGCTTTGTTCTCTGTTGTATCCCCAGCAACTAGAAGAGTGTCTTGTGTAACACAGGCCCACGATGCGTGTTTCTTGAATAAATATAGAATGACTAGTTAACTAGCAGTCAGAACGCTCTTCATCCATGACTAATATTATTATTCTATCCTAAAAATCCAGGAAGAAATTTAGGCTACGGATGGGGACTGTTCATATGTTAATAACAGAATATACAACCTTGTTACTCATAGTGTGTCCACAGCAGAGTCAGTACCACCTGGGAGCTCATTAGGATGCAGAATCTCAGGCCCATCCCCAGGACTCCTGAATCAGACTCTGACCTTTAATGAGACTTATCAGGTGGTTTCTTGGCAAAAGTTGAAAAGCTCAGGAACTGGGTGATGGCCCTCAACCTTAACTGCATAATAGAATCCGAGCATCTTTTGAAGCTCCTGACAGCTGGGTCCCACTTCTAAAAACTGACTTTTTCCCTCTGGAATGAGGTCCAGACAGGTCAGTGAAGAGGGCCAGTGACTAATGTATTCATTATTTGGGGGTAGAGAGCTAAGATTTAAAGCTTGTCTCTGTACCAAGCTTGGTACAGAGACGGATTTGTTGATATTGATCTCATCAATATCATCTCTACCTAACATTCGTCTCCACCTAATTCCATAAAAGCAGATTTCTGCCCTTCATTTGTGGTTTCAAGTGAGATCTTCGAGGTAGCTGCTCCTACTGATCATTTCACTACCAGGAAATGCTCTCCTGTCTACATCCAGGCCAGCCACGGACAGTCTGCTGCAGGAAATAAACACAGAGCAGTGTCAGCCTCTGGAGGGATGGTTCCTGCTCTCTTTATCAGAAAGACCCAGTGATTCTTGCAAGTAGAAAGCTCAGCAGAGAGAGAGGAGCACTTCAGGGCCAGTCTCCTGAATGTAGGGAAAGGTCTGTCCACAGGACTCTAGGGAGCACGGGGATGCAGGCGGGGGACTGCCCTCCCATCCTGTGTCCTGCACTCAGAAGCCTCATGGGTTTCAACTAGTGACACTTATTTTTCTTTTTAAATAAGTAGATGGACACAATACCTTTATTTTATTTGTTTATTTTTATGTGGTGCCAAGAATTGAACCCTGTGCCTCACGTGTGCCAGGCAAGCGCTCTACCACTAAACTACAGCCCTGGTCCCACAACTAGTGACACTTACGCCCACTGCTTGGCACTGTCACTTCCTAGGTGGCTTCACTATAAGGATGTGGTGCAGACCTGACCTCTGAGTGTAACCCCCCAATATGAATCTTGATGATGAACTTGAATCTCATCCCTCAAAGCAGCACAGTAGAAAAGTGCAGAGGTGTGATAGAGAACAGCAGTTGGCTGACATCATGGAAAGGTTCTGGAATGGTAAAGAGAACATTTGTAGGTTTTCACTGACCACTTGGGCTCTCTCTTGCAGCTCAAGTCGCGGGTGCTCATGACTCCTTTAGCCCTCTCACCTCCGAGGAGTACTCCGGAGCCTGATCTCAGTTCCATCCCTCAGGACGCAGCCACCATACCCAGCTTGGCAGCCCCACAGGCTCTCACAGGTAGGTCAGCAGCTGGACTCCAAGGCTGAGATGGTCTGTAGGTAACCAAGTGGCCGCCATCTACTAGTTCCTTTATGTGCCACTGAGACAGATGGATAGGACAACTGGACTCTCTGAAGACATGAGTTCACTTGCCTGGCCATTTGGATCATTTGCATCCTGGTTTTCAGTGCAATTTGGGTTCAACTTGTTGCTTGGGGGTGGGACAAGAAAGGGTGTCCAGGTGCTTCATTTCAGAGCCAAGTTTCCGGTGTACCAATGTGAGCCTGCCGTCCTCAAGATCGTTTTCACTCATGTTTGCACTTCAGATCACCTAAGGATGATCTCCTTTAATCCCACCTAGTATCCTCCAGCATGGGCAGGCCATGTGCATCCTGATCTCTCTGAAAGAACACCCACGACAGTTTCATTCTAATAGTGATAGCAATCTAATGGTACACATGCGTGCATACACACACACACACACACACACACACAGAGTGTCCCCATCACAGTCCCACTCGCTGTTCCCATCCTACCTGACTCCCTGCAGTCCCTCCCATTGCTCCTGGGTAAAGATCAAATCTATTAATATGGCTGACTAGGCCCCACCGGCTCCACCCGCCTGGAGTCCTGCCTTCGCCAGGGCTGGCCACAGGGTCTTAGCACATCCTCCTCCATCTGGAATGAGAGTGGGTCCTCCCTCCTACCTCAGCTCAGGCATACCTCCCTCTAGAAAGCTCCTCTGCCTTTCCTTCCTGGAGCTCCAGGTGAGCTCTGTGGTGAGCTTGGCTAGGTCCCCCGTGGTGTCCTCACCCGTGAGACATCGAATCGAATTGAAGAGGTCCTCCTCCCCCAAGGGCCATGGGCTCTGTGAAGGTCTGGTCTGGGTCATGTTGCTAGTGCCTGGCACAAAGACCCCTTGCTAATCAACTCTCCTTTCCATGTGGGAGGAGTGGAAGAGAGATGGCCCCAGAGTGTGGAAGGGCCCTTGTCTTCAGAAGGACTTGAGTCCAAATCCCTGTCACACCACTGACTGCAGGCTTCAGGCTGTCCTCTAAACACTTCCAGTCTCAGTTTCTTCCTTAGTAGAGCAGTAATGATGATACCCAACTCTTAGGCTTGTCTTGAGAACATAGGAGGTGCTCAGTGAATGCAAGATTTCTTCATCTTTCCCATTACTGTTCAACCTTTCCAAAGTCCATTTGGTCTCTTAAAAGTCCCTCTTCAACACTCCCTTGCACAGTGGTCACCAAGGTACGATGCTTATATCCTGGGAGGGTACAGTGTGGCATGATGGGAAATGGGAGGGCAGACTCTTTACGGGTTGGGGGTTATTCAGTACCCCCAACTTAATAAGTACCCCCAACTTAAGGGTTATTGACACCTGCTCTTAACATACATTTTTATCTTCTCCTTGTAAACATCTATTTCTTAGCTATGTTTTAGAATATAAATAAATACCTGTGATATCAGGCTTTACTATGTCACTGAAAGGGAGAGAACAAATTTTCTACCTTATTTGGGCCTGTTTCTCTCAAGTGGTGGGCTAGAGAACTCTTCACTTAGGAATCTGGCCTGATGTCAAGGGCAGTGAGAAATCTCTGGGCTTTTCTAAGCAAGGTGATAATTGTGTAATTGTTACTTTAAAATCTTAAAACAACCGATCTAGTAATGGGGGCAGGAAATAGGTTGAACAGCAAGGAAACTATTATCAAATTATAGGTAAAATAGTTGGGAGTGGGAGTTTATGTCATTGTCATAGAACAGAATTAAGTTGAACTTGTGTAAACTAAGTCGGAGCCCCTCAACCAACTGCCTAAGTCACTTATATTGATGATAATCAACTCTGTGGGTGGTTTTCTCTGTAGACAAGTTTTCTGCTAAAAAAGGATTTATGAGACATTTCTTTTTCTTTTAAACTTCAGAATTCATAAGGATTCCTCTGTAATTTACTGAAACCCATTGTATATGGAAAATCAGTATTGTAGACATTCTAACATTTTCTGTAAACTTATATTACATAAATTTGATACTTGCCTTTAAAAAGTGTATACAATACATTAATACAGTTAAGAATGTAAATAACCTCGACATAGATAAACACAATTCGAGATATGTGTTCAGAATTTTTGTACTGATATCTTATTACCTCAGGGAACCGTTGATTGGACTCACCTAAATGGGTTGTCAAACATTTGTTTTCCCTGAGATTATAAATAGCACTCTCTTTAGAACTTCATTGAATATGTAGTCTCTGGAATGATTGGCATCATACTAGTTTTTTATTCATGGAAAGTTCACAAAGAAATGGCCAACTTTATGTTTAGACTGACAGCTCCTTTGGATGAGGGGAATATTTGGTATGTGAACTTTCCCAGTGAGGAAATACATTTATACCCGTGGTCCTCATGGGCTTCCTTAGCAATGGATCTGAATGCCTCAGAGGGGACCCACCTGTACATGGGCTCCTTGTCCTTTAAGAGCAAGTCCTGGAAGGTGGGGTGTCTGGTTTTTTTTTTTTTTTTTTTTGTATACCAAAGACAGGGGAAAGTAGAACCTTAGTAGTTATATTTTATACTATTAAGTCATTTAATTAGCAGTTGTCAAGCACTCTTGTTTCATAGCCATAGACTCGTTGTACCCTAGAAGACATCAGCAGTCTTTGAGTGTCTCTGTGATGTGAAAAGGAGAGGGCTCTGGGCTGAGACATTGGTAGACTGAGGTAGACCAGCTGGATGCCTTGCTGCCCTAAGACTTTCCTCCAGACTCCTTCCTCTGCCAGGCCTTCACACCAACCACTGCAGTTGGTGTCTGGATACCACTGTCCAGTATCCAAATAGCCTGTCAGTGGGAATGAAGATTTAAAATCTCAATTTGGTGGGTGGTGGGTTACCAGGGATTGAACTCAGAGGCACTCAACCACTGAAGCACCTCCCCAGTCCTATTTTGTATTTTATTTAGAGACAGGTCTCACTGAGTTGCTTAGCACCTCACTTTGGCTGAGGCTGGCTTTGAACTGGTGATCCTCCTGCCTCAGCCTCCCGAGCCACTGGGATTACAGGAATGCTCCACAGCACCAGGCTCTTTTGCTTTTTAAGTTGGGAGGAATCTTTACTACTTCTGAGATTTTCAGTTTTCCCAAGAACAAGGTCAAGGGCACAGGTCTGTGGTGTCCCCCAGGCATAAGGAGTAGCCAGCTGACCTGCTGCACATCTGATTCAAGGGCACTGTGGTCTCTGTTCCCAGTCTGCCTCTACATCAACAAGCAAGCCAACTCGGGGCCCTACCTGGAGAAGAGGAAGGTGCAGCAACTTCCTGAGCGCTTTGGGCCTGAGAAGCCCTCGGCGGTCCTGCAGCAGGCTGTCCAGGCGTGCATCGACTGTGCCCACCAGCAAAAACTGGTCTTCTCCCTGGTCAAGCAGGGCTATGGTGGCGAGCTGGTGTCAGGTGAGGCCCTGGGGTAGGTCATGTGAGGAGGGATGTGGGGGTCTCACTGAAGAGGAGGTGCTGTGACCAGGACCTGTCCTCCTTCTTCTGGGGTCCAAGGACCAGGCTTCTCTCAGGGCCCAAGAAGTTGCTTCCAGAAAGAGAAAAGAAGTCTGGACATCTGAATCCTCTCCTTGACTCCTCTCTGTCTCCCAATCCCTACTTCCAACACTTCAGTAAATCCTATTGCTCTACCTTCAAAATACATCTAGAATCCATTCTCCTTTCATCATCCATAGCACTCATGTGGTTTTTTAAAAAAATCTAAGTTCCATTATGTCCCTTCCTGTACTCTAAACCCTCCAATGACTCCCATGTCATTTCAACTAAAATACCAAATCCTAACAAGGGCCCATGGGCCTACATGAGTTGGCCCTGGCTATCTTGTCCATCTCTAGGCCACTTCTCTCTCAACCCCCAGTCTGCTCTGGTCTGGTGACTTCCTTGCTGTTCTTCCTGCATCCCTCAAATGCACCTCTGCCTCAGGACGTTTGCACCTGCTATTTTTCTCTTTCTGGAGTACTCTTCCCCAGCCGTTCATGTGACTTGTTCCTGGATGTCCTCTAAGTTTCTACTAAGATGCCTCCTTATCAGAGGGTCCTTTTCTAGCACCCTGTCTAAAGTATCAGCCTTTGCCACTCTATATTCTTCCTTACTCATAGCATGTGCCACCATAAAAGACAGTGGGGAAGGGTTCATGTTTTCAACCCCAACTTCATGGGATTTAAAAACAAAAAACAAGATCTCTCAGGGTCAGAGAAATCCCCTTGCTCATCATCACAGTCCTCTTCCAGCTTCTGCCCACACAGCAGTAGCTTCCAGAGGGAACCATTTGCTCCCACCAGGTGAGAGGGGCAGGGTGAGGAACTCTTGTCCCCTTCAAATGTTTTGCCTGCAAAGGCTCCTTCTGGTCTATCCCAGCCCTTAAGCCCTGGAACACCAAGCCCTTATGAGAATCCTTGTCACCAGGTAGACAGCCTGGTGTCTTCTCTGGCTCAGCACTATGGACATGTCCTTCCAAAGCATCAGGGATCCCCTGATTTTCTGGCAACAGGGCCGTTTAGGGAACCTGGCTGACTAGCTAAGGGAGGCTGCATTCAGAATAACCCAAGTCAGGCCTTATCTCCAGTCGCCATGGATGGGGGTGGGCACGTTGTCCAGCACTGCTTCCCTGGCTCCCGGATCCAGGTTACCTTTTAGGGTTCCCTCTCAGCAGGAACCTGGGTCTCACTTGCTGGCAATTGATCTTGGCAAGGCTGTGCCTGCCCCAGGGTGATTTTTAACATTTTTCTTCCTTCCTTCCTTCCTTTCATTATGGGGAGGGCTCTGGGGATTGAACCCAGGGCCTCGCACTTGCTAGACAAGTGCTCTACCACTGAGTCACACCCCAGCCCATGACCCATGGTAATTTTAAGACACTTCAGCAGAGAGGAGAGGCAGCACTGTATGTGGGGTCAAGAGAGTCATCGGGTCCTCCGAGAACCCTTGCCATTCCTCTCCTGGCTTCTGTTGGAAGCCAGGTTCCGGGTCCTGGGCTGCCCTCGAGGCTGGAGGCCTTGTCCTTTTTCTTGCTGCATCACACGGCTCAAGGCGCAGCCCGGCGCTAAGAGTAGGTTCCTCCTCACACCGAGTCCACTTCCTGAGTGCCTCCTGTGAAGTGCTTTGTGAACCCTGTGCCTCAGTGGTAGAGCTGACTCTGTGCCTCACTTTTCTGCTCAGGCCTCTCTGTGGCCTCAGGGCCTTGGCACTAGGCATGAGCAATGCCAGAGTGGACAGAGCCTCACCAAGTTTCCCTTGGCTGAAGGAATTCCCAGGAAGTCCAGGCAGAGCACTTTCTCCTGGATTCTTGGAGAAGGCCACAGCACTGAGCCAACTCCTCATGCTGCTCCAGATGTGAGGTGGATTTTTATGTTACAGAAGAAGATGGAGGCTCAGCAAGGCTGTGTGACAGCGCCAAGGTGGCCTAGGGAGGGAGGTGACTCCAGGTGGATTGCCAAACTCCTCCACTCCACTTAGAAGCTGCTCCATGTGGCCCTGCTCTCCAAACGACCCACATCACAGCACATAGAAAAGGATCACGTGGGGGCTGGCACCATGGGCAGGGAACCAAAGTACTCGTGGCCTCAGAAGGCTACCTGGAACTGGGGCCACCCCCAAGGGTTAAGGGGGCAGCATCACAGAGCCTTGTAACCCACTCCTGGCACACCTTTTGGGATGCTCTTCCTTAGCCATGCTCTCTCAGAGGGCAAGACTTTATGATCAAGTGAATTCCATGTCTCCTGGAAGAAGAAGTGGGATTCCCCACTTTTGGGTTTTCCCAAGCACTTTGGAGGTTGCATACACATGGATCTATGGGACAGGCCTGAGCTCCTGAGAACCTCCTACTGTGGATTCCATTCCATATCACCCAGGTTTTTAAGCTATCAGAGGCAAGGGGCTGTGCTCACACTAAGAGGGAATTTCTAGAACAGCTGGGACAACAATGCCCTTCATAAGCATCATGGCAGCTCTTTGCCTGGTCCTGACAATCAGCCATCTGGAGGATTAAAATGAAAGGCAAGAGTACACAGAGGCCAGGTGAGCTGGGAAAGTCACTCTGGCCCACTTGCTTCCTCATCTGCAGCCTGGGTCCACTGTCCTTGTGAGAATGATCAGAGGGCCTAAGTGAGGTGGTGAACACCAAAGGTCTTGTCCAACTGGAAAGGGCTACTTGAAAGAAATGGGTTCTTTTGATTTATTATTACAACAGTGTAGTCCTGGGGTGAGAAGGGACTGTGAGAAGAGATTCAGGAAGGAGCATGCTCTGGGTTGAGGAAACTGATATTGCTTCTGAGTTCTGGCAACTGCTTAGAAACTGAGTTTGTATTACTACAGAGAGGTTATTTTCCTTTTATAGAGACTCTTTCCCCAAGGCTTTCCCAGAAATACCCGCAGAACTCTGGTGCAGGATTAGAGTCAGACACCTCAATGTGAACTCATGTTTGTTTGGATGTATCAATGTTTCTGCATCTATCTCCTTTTATAGATATGGACATAGAGACAGATATAGATATGCATACCTAGGCAGAAATGTAGATCGTGAGTAATTATAACAGGATAGCCTACATACATACATTCTTATCTTTGTCCACTCAGAAGGCTTTGAATCACTGACACCTCAGTAGCAATGAGCACATTGGGTACCCCGATCTTGGTTTCTAAATATCATTCTTCAATAAAAGGAGTCAGGGTTGTTGGAGGAGTGCCTGGTGTAGGAAAAACACAAGGTGCTCTAGGAACATATGGAGGTACTCAAAACCAAAGAGGTGCTAAATAAAAGGGAGGGCATGCACAGGGACACAGGAGTTGACCTGAAAGAGCTCCGAAAGACAGAAGCCGGGTATATTTGAATAACAAAATAAATAAGGTAGTGTTGGAGAACCCACGGTGTAACACGAGACAGTACTGAGATTAAGAAATGACTGAATGAATAAGTAAATGTGGAACAGGGGACCACTCTTCCTAACAGAATTCCAAGCGATGTAGAATTCCCCCTCCCTCCTTGAGTGTGGGCAGGTTAGTGACCTATTCCCCAGGAGTAGGATCTGGAGAACACAGCAGAGGATTGTGGGGCACACTGCCTTGACCAAGTGAGAAGATCATGCACCCCCTGATCTGGTGCCATGTGAAGGGCTCTCCACTTCTGTGTTCTTCCTCCCCGCAAACCCCTAACTTCAGTCTGACCATGACAAAAACACCAGGCAAACCCAAACTGAGGGGCCTTTCACCCAATACCTACCCAGAACTCTTCAAAGCTGTCAAGGTCACAAAAACCAAGGAAAGGCTGAGACACTGTCAGAGACCCAGGAGACCAGGGGACATGACAGCTAAATGCAGTGGATAGACCAGGAACAGAAACATTCGTGAGACAACAGATGAAACCCAACTGTGGTTCACTTCAAACCCAACCCGTGACCACCCTTCTCGGGGCTGGCTAACTGGCAGTGTTCTCCAGTGTCTAGCTCTGAGCGACTGTCTCTGTGGTTTTCCAGTCTCTGCTTCCTTTGATGGAAAGCAGCACCTGCGGAGTCTGCCTGTGGTGAACAGCGTGGGTTACGTCCTCCGCTTCCTGGCCAAGCTGTGCCGCAGCCTCCTGTGTGATGACCTTTTCAGCCACCAGCCCTTCCCTGGGACCTCCGAGAAGGCCCAGGAGCGAGAGGAAGGGCGGATGGAGTCAGGTAGGCTGAACCTCAGGTGGGCAGGTGAGGTGGCTGGGAGCTGGCAGAGCTGGCTGGGACTGAGGGGTGCCTGGACTACACCTGCCCCAGGTGGCGGCAGGAAGTGGTCACTTCAACTCTTGAGCACTGATATTCTGGCTTTGAGGCTTGTGGTGATAGAATTTAGACAATGAGACCCCGTCACATCTAAGGAGTGATTTCCCTCGCTTGACTATAATCTAAGTGCTGGGCATCTGTCCATCATGACTGAGTAGCTGGAGGATTAGGAGACTATGGAATTAAGAAATCCCAATGAATCTAGAGCTAAGAGTAGGTGAAGTTGGTGCTGCCTGGGAGTCTCGGATGCCTGCCTATGTGAAGAAACAGTGCTACAAGGTGTCTCTTATTGCAGGAATTTGTATTTCAAAAATGTCTTCCTGTGAGAGCTGGTATTTCTTGCTCATCACAGGATGGAAAAGTAACCCAAGGGTTGAACTTCTTTTGCACCAGCAGCCACAGAATAGCTCAGGACAGACAAGTGGCCAGTGGGCAGAACAGCCAGGCCACAGGGACCATGCTTGCCCTGGTGTTCTCTGCCAGAGGGGCTGGATGCCAACAGGAGGGGCTCCTTTCCCCTTATCAGCTCTGAGTTACGGTTTTCAGAGGGTTGAACATGAATCCCAAGGTAAAACAGAATGTTTTTTTTCCTTTTATCTTTTTCTGAAGGCAGTGTTGTTGATCTATGAAAAGCACATGGGCAGTGGACTGGAATGGAGCCATGGTCTACTCTGTAAACATCTGTCTAACCCTCTGCTGTTCCAGGCACTGTGTGAGACTATCTCAGAAAAGACAAATGCATGAACGAAGGGAAGGTTTTGAGGAACAGATGATATTAAAAATAGTCTGGGACAGGTATAGAGCATTCAACAAAAGGGTACTTAAAATAAGAGTGGCTGTATCTCAAGGCCAGAAGGATGGCAGGGAAGGATTAATTTAGATCCTTAGCATAGATTTTCTTGGAGACTATCAAGAATCTTGCCTATGAGTTTGCTTTAATCCCTCTGAGTCCTGGGAAGCAGGAAGAAACCTGACAAATTTCCGATTGGTAGTAATTGAACATGGTGCAGGTAATGTATTTGTCTGTGTTTTTCTTCATGTCTGCATGTGTGAGCTTGCGAAGGCTTCTCTTCTCTCTGCACCTATGTTTCCTATGTTCAGTGAGAGGTTGGTGGTGCTTTATAGAATGTTTCTTTGGGTTTTGATGGTTTATGACTCTGGCCTCTCTTAGGAAACTTAATTGACTCGGAAACAGAAACATTCTCAAGGAAATTTATTTTCTACTGAATCTTGCAAGAAGATAGAATGGTGTGATTTCACTTCTGAAACCCTCGCCTCCCTGTTACATTGATCAAACAATGGCCCATGGGAACATGACATAAAGCCACATAATTCACGTCTTCTACTATCCTCTACATTTATTCTGTGGAACCAGTTCCTCCCTGACTATGGATGGAAATTTAGGACAAATCTTGTGATCTTTCTGGTTCCTTTCATGTTACAAAATGTTCTCTAGTCAAGAATGAATGTGCCCAGGTCAGAAAGATACTTGAACTTTAAGCTTCACTCAAAGATACTGTACTATTCTGCACAGGCGGCCTCAAGCCAGCTGCCTGCAGCCATAACAGAGGGCATGGTTGGCTTCTCTAACCATCCCCAGTGGGTGTTTTTGGCACTTCCCATACCTAGATAATCTTGATTTCAGGGCCCTTCACAGTATGTGGGGAAAGCAGGGGAGAGGTGAGAGGCAGGGGAGTCGGCTTGCCAGAATCTGCTGTGAGTGAGCATCATGCTCCCTGTTCCCTGCAAATGTTTTAAGCGGATTCTTCATCCTGTGGGGTCCTGTGTGGACTCCTTGGTGATCCTATCATCTCTGCACTTTCCTTGACACGGACTAAAGCAGCTCTTCTCGGATGGTCGCTTCAATTCCTTCCGCAGTCCAAGACCTCTGGGAGTCTCCCCGTGCTTCCTTCCGCTGAAGTGCCCTTGTGCCTCCCACTGTCCTGTGGAAAGGATCTAAGACCAACCTTCTTCAGGTCTCTTCTGATGACCCGCACCTGGTCCTTGAGAAACACACAGTCTCTGCCCCAACAAACTCTGGAAGTGCAGGTTGGTCCCTGCAGGCACCGCTCCTTTGTTCCGCCAGCCAGCTGCAGTCTTTTAGATCTCCCATGGGCATTGAACAATAATCCACTGTATCTCACAAGCTCCAAGGTACTGGAGTAACAGACCCTCACAGTGGGCTCCATTATGACTGAAAAATACAAACTACTCACATGGGCACACTGAAGCCGTTGGGAATAGACTGAATAGTTCTCTCCACAATTTTTCTTCTGGTCAATCTGTTTTTCAGCTGCTGTGAGCTTATTCCCAGGATAGATGTGGGTGGCATCTCTTGGTGTAAAACTGGCTCTCCACCATGTCCTTTTTCCAAGGCCCACATGGTGGTCTCACACTTTATTCTTTGTGGTGTCTATTGTCTTGTGTCCTCAGTCAAAACTAAAACTAAAATAGGTGTATTTTAATATCATATTCCAGGAGGGTGACAGCCTTCCTCAAAGCTGGCATGTCCAGCTGAGACTTGGTTTCCTTCCTAGTTATTCCTGGAATAATGACCACAGTTGTCCCTGACCCAAGACTACCTTGAAATAATGAACAGCTCCAAGTCCAACAGCTTCATGGCAATGGCTCCTTATATCCTGGGTGTTACAGAATTGAGTGCTTCTTCAGAGAGCTTCGGGGAGAGTGGAGGAAGAAGCAGCTGCCTGGCTGACTCTGAGTGATTCCCTTGCCCTTGTCTTTCCCCCCAGTGTGCCAAGAACCCTAAGGTGACACTACTCAGGAGTTGGTCTTTAGAGAAAGACACTGCCTCGTTAGAATTGCCCCTCACAGTTCCCTTGCAGTCTAACTTACCAAGTTACTATTACATTAGAGGGTGAATTCGTTTATCACCCACTTTATCATCATTGTGCCAGGAAGGGGCCCTGCAGCAAAGGGTGGAAGCTTTTTGATATTAGGCTCCATAGCTATCCATAGGGCCACATTGTTCAAAAAGAAGATTGTAAGGTCTTGAGCTCATGTGAACCAGAACAATGCCTGGTCCTACTCCGTCCCAAGGTATTCAGTCCAAGCCAGAATGTCTCAGCTTGGTGTCATACACTTAGAGCGTTTGTCAACGCTCACCAGAATGTGTCAAAAGGCAGCAATCCATGAGATGAAAATGCAAAGCCATGATAATTTTAGGAGCTATTCAGGGAAGTGGGGTACTATTGGAAGGAGTGAAGAAGATTTGGGGAGGACACGATTCCAGGAAAGGACAGCAGGTCATGTGTATTTGTTCTCTGTGGCTGAAAAGCAGAAGTGAGACCGACTCGAAGGTAGATTTCATTAAATCTAAGGTCCTGCCACTCAAACTCTGGTCACGTGAGGATGGCAGAGCTCAGCAGCCCTCCTGGACCTTGACCAGCAAACCTCCAGCTGTTTTGAAGGCACACGGAGATTCCAGAGGTGTGGATTTAAGCAACACTCCCCGGGGAGAGAACTTGAGAGTTAAATAACCACGTGGATCTCTGTGAAATCAGTCCCCTCACAGAGTCAGGTGGGGCTGGCACCATAAAGAGCTCTGAAAAGTCAAAGACACTCAGAAGTAGAAGGGGCTTCTTGGGTGGAAATTACCCAATACTTGTGACAAATATGTGCACGTGTCCACCTGTGAGGGTCACTAGAGGCACTTTGACAACCCACGGGAGTAGGAACAGAGGTCTTCTCTGGTCCCTTCCAGGCTGGCAGTCATGGGTTGGAGTCATGGTAGAGGACATCCCTAGGCAGCAGGAAGAACAGGAACCCCAGGAGTTCCAGCAAGGGACCTTACAGAGGTAAAGGGAAGGATACCAACTTTCTCCCATGAAAGACCTTCCCTAGGAGCAGAGGCAGGGCCTCTTATAAATCTCTTCCTCAGACTTTTGAAATATATATTCTCACTCCAAAGAAATTTTTTTCCTGTTTCTAAGGAAAACCAGGTTTCAGGACCACCCAGCTGTGAGAGGTTAGTGTTCTTGACTTGAAATAGGAATTGCAGGCTATCTGTCCAATTCCATTAACTGACATCTAAACATGGCTAGTGCTTTAGCAAGTAGAACAACCTCTGGGTGCATCAGAAAACTAGAGGCAGAAAGATGATCTGGTAACATTGGTCAGAGGTCATGAAATGATCCTGCAGAAAATGTTATTTTATGTTTGGGTATTGAAAAAAAGTCTCAGGTATAAATATCCTTTAGCTGGTGCTTTGCGAACTTGAAC
The DNA here is from genome assembly GCF_902686455.1 of Sciurus vulgaris. Taxonomy (NCBI): domain Eukaryota; kingdom Metazoa; phylum Chordata; class Mammalia; order Rodentia; family Sciuridae; genus Sciurus; species Sciurus vulgaris. The sequence goes on from NC_136467.1 coordinate 56,897,908, forward strand.
ATGCCCAGGACCCACCTGCACTTCCTGTGAAAATGCAGATTCTGGCTAAGAAGACAGGGGTGGGGCCTGAGCACCTGTGTTTCTCACGGGGCCAGGGTTCTGCTGGTTGGGGCCATCCTCTGAGTGGTCAAGTGTGGGCTGGCAGAGTCCAGCCCATGTAGGGAATTTTCTTTTAGGTCTTCAGTCTGTCTACATTAAGATGGGTTCCTTTTTTGTACAAATGTTGCTGCTGAAGATGATTCTGATGTCTGGTGGAGGTATTCCATGATCTAGAGAAGAAGAGAGGGGCATGAGGGGCAGAGTGGTTGGGTGGAGGTGGCACATCTATAAATCCAGGTGAGAAAGAGATTGGTGGGTCTAGGGAGGAAGGTGAAAGAAAGAATGATGGACAGACAGATTTCTCAGTGTGGCCTGGCAATCTGCAACAGGCTCTTCCAACCCTGAGAAGCTGCCCATCTATTCTCCCAGGCCCTTCTTTCCATGTCCGTGATGGTACTTGACTTTACTTTATGTTATGGGACTCGAGATCCAGAGTCATCTCCCCTGCAAGATAGACCTAGGGGCTGGGCCATCGGTCCCCAGCAGAGCCTGAAACAGAATAAATACGTAGGAATATTTACTAGCTTGAATTCTGTGCAACATAGCAGAACAAACTTCTATAGAAACCACAAATGTGAGAGCTGAACCCTTCTGCAAGATCTAATTGAGTAGCTAGTTTCCTGTCTTTTGAAGAGTTAGCATGATATAAACAAATTGCTTACTTTTTGTTGAGTAGCTTTGATGCACAGATGGTAGGAAGTAGATGAAGAAGGTCAGTCACTCCCCAGACTTGCTCCTTTCTTCCTTGACTGTGGGCTTTGATCCCGGCACCAGAAAGTACTAGTGTAACAGCCCTCACGGTGTGTTCCCTCACAGCTGAACCTGCACACACAGCATTTAGAAAGCAAATCCGGCTCCTTGCTCAATGATAAATTTGTCTAATATAATAGCACTGCAGACAGTAATCATATGGAGGACATCTATCTTTCTAAAAGATTACTTATTTCTAAAAGGGGATAGAGTATGTCAAGTGGCATGATTGCCATTACAGATACATCCATCTAGCCAATTGCAGACATTTATTTAATGCAATAAGGTGCACAGAGACCAGGCCACTTGCTCAGCGGCACATGGGAGGGCAGCCTGGGGAGGAGACTGCACACGGGTCTCACCCTGGCCCTTTGCTGGTCCTCCCAAGTCCTGCTACCTGTAAGGCCCCATTGCCCAATACTGGTTGGGCGGAGTGCACCCCCTTTCCCACCTCAGAAGGCTGACTGCACCAAATGGATTTCGCCTGTGCCACCTCTAGCAAAGATGTCAGGGAACAAAACATACCCCAGCCCCATCAGTGAGACTGCAATGGAAACCGCACTCCAGGGAGATCAATTCTCTCTCCTCCTTCTGGGCTCACCTTTGCCTGGGGGTGTTTTATCCTTGTCTTTGGGCTCTGGCAACACCAGTCATGGGCAGGCAGAGCCCGGCATCCAGCTGCCTGGAGAACTTTCTCATCTTTACCAAACTCCACCCCACCAGACATGAGGCCCTGTTGGACCTGGTATTTTAAATAATATAAGAAATTATGGAGCAGGAAGAAGGAAATGAAGGGGAAGTTCTTGACTCTTGGGTATGGAGTTTCCGTTTTACAAGATGAAAAGAGTTCTGGAGATGGATGGTGGTGATGGATGCATTCGTTATAAATGTCATTAATGCCACTGAACAGCACTTTTTAAAAATGGTCAACATGGGCTGGGCGAGGTGGTGTACTCCAATAATCCCCAAAATTCAGGAGGCAGAGGCAGGAGAATTGAAAAGCCAAAGCCAGCCTCAGCAACTTAGGAGGCCCTGAGCAACTTAGTGAGACCCTGTCTCAAAATTTAAAAAATAAGCAGGCTGGGGATGTTGCTCAGTGGTTAAGTGCCCCTGGCACCAAAATAGCAACAACAAGAAGGTCAACATGGGCCTTTGGGGAAGTGGCAGTTGTTGTGTTGTTTTGCTTCGATCAGTAGTGTGATAGGTAAAATAAATAAAATCAGTTAAGGTGGTAAATTTTGTTACATGTATTTTACCACAATAAATATTTGGGCTGTGGGAGGCACTGAAACTGCCTCCCCTGAAACAAGAAAGGAAAGAAATGAAGGCAGCCATGTTACTCCAGGCTGCCTTGCAGCTTGTCTTCCAGGGTGGCCACAGGACAGGAACATTGCGAAGCTACCGTCATTGTGTCACAGCCCCGGGCAGCACAGACAAAATGAGCTCTCTGGGTCTCCAGCTGAGTAGGGGAAAGGGGTCATTTGGGAAGGAGAATAAATTGTTAGTGGAAGTTCAGATCTTAAGAATTCTTGCAGAAGGTTTGATGGAAAAGTTAAAGAAGAGAGTCCACAGGTTTTGCAGCAAATATCAAAGCCTTCACTTATTTTCTGATACTCAGAAATCCACACTGTATATGTTACCCACAGAAGCCCAGCCAGAGCCCTCAGGGCATTGGAATGGGGTGTGCTCTCATGGAGGGTTCAAGTCCTAGCGCTCCCATGTGCACTTGGAAAAAGCCACTGGTTGTGTATTCAACCATATTTTTCATAAATTATGATATCTGTATTATGTTAAAACATTGAGCTAAAAGGAAAAAACACAATGTCTCTCAAACACTGAGCCACATTCCCGGCCCTTTATATATATTTAATTTTTTTATTTTTTTATTTTTTAATTTTGAGACAGGGCCTTACTAAGTTGCTTAGAGTCTCACTAAGTTGTTGAAGCTGGCTTTGAACTTTTTTTTTTTTTTTTTTTTGGTACGGGGGATTGAACTCAGGGGCACTTGACCACTGAGCCACATCCCCAGCTCTATTTTGTACTTTATTCAGAGACAGGGTCTCACTGAGTTGCTTAGGGCCTTGCTGAGTTGCTGAGGCTGGCTTTGAATTCGTGATCCTCCTGCCTCAGCCTCCCAAGCCACTGGGATTACTGGCATGCACCACTGTACCTGGTCACAATCCCCCCCCCCCTCTCTTTTTGTAAGACCCTCCAGAGAAAAACTTGAGCTTTGTAGGAATTGAAATAGATTTTTACAATATCCAATAATTTATTGGATCCCATTTTATTGTAAAAGGCTAAGGTTACAACCTTAGAGATCGAGAAAGTTATTTACTCAGTAACTAGTAATTTAATGAATGAATGACAGTTCTAATTAAGTTGTTTTAATAGACCAAGGCACTTAAATATGAGATAGTGTGATATTGTATCATATTGATGACCTTGATAACATAGAGTATCAATAGTCAAATAAAACAAAAAGATGTAATATTATTCTTGTCCAACATCACATGTAAAATCATTTTGTATATCAAAGGTGCCAGCACCCAAGACTCCAGGAGCAGAATGAGGGTGTAATGAATGCCCAGTGGGCTTCCTATTTGTGAGAGTTCCTTCTATGAAGGAGTGCAGAGGAGAAAAAGAGCCTATAAAAGAGGCCAAGTTGCACATTGTGCACCAATCTGAGTAGAATGATGAAATATCACGCTGTCCCACACTGTCCCACCTGGGAGGTAAATCATCCCTTTGTCTAGCATATCCACACTGTATATCTTACCTGCCCATTAGGCACTTAGTAGCCACCTGAGTTTCCAGAACGGCTGTAGCAGTATTGCGGTGCTGGGTTCAAACCCTTAAGTAGTAGCCTTATGGTTCATCCCAGTACCTATGTCCTTGACCTTGCTTCATCTCGACATACAGGTATTTCATCCTCTCCCAGCAGCACAGAGGGTGAGGATAGTGCAATACTATTTTAAGAAGGAGAGGAGAAAGAGGAAGACCATGTTCCCATAACCTTCAGTGCATCACTCTGTACAGTATATTATGTTAGTACATGGCTCTACCTTATTGTTGTTAATCTCTCACTGTGCCTAATTTATAAATTAAACTTTATCATAGGTATGCACAATCAGGAAAACAGTATACACAGCACATGGCACTGTGGTTTCAGGATCCACTGTGGATCTTGGAATATATGTCTCCCAGAAAGGGGGACTACTGTACCCGAAAGGACTGTGAGCCTTTCTCAAAGTCAGGAGGTCTATCTAGAGCTGAAACTTGTAAGGTGTCTTCTATTTCAGGGACTCCCAACAGTTTCCTAAGGACCACTTTTAATTTTCCCAAAGTTTATAAAAGACCCAAAAGCATGGGGACTGTTTAGTCAGACCCCTGACTGCGGGAGGTCCCACCTCCCTTCGCCTTCCCCTGCTTCTGGGGAGTTCCCGTGATCCTTGGAGTAGAGGCTGGGCAAAGCGGCAAGATCACAGGGGAGGTGGCTGTGGATCCCGCTCTGTCTGCAGACTGAAAGCGCACTCGTTATTCCAAGCAGCCAACTCAAAATTGCCTTTGCTTCACATTTTTAATGGGGAAAAAAAAATCAATCCATATCTTAGAATAAAGTCTTATGTAAACCAGGAACATCCGGGAGGATGAAAGAAGTTCAGGTGTCAGGGGTAAAAATTATGATTGGTTTCTGTGCATCTCATTAGGGAAAAAAAGGTATAAATGTACTTAAGTGGACCAGAGGGGGTCAAGGCTGCTCCTAAGGGCTGAGCGATCTGAGCTAGAGACAAGCTGTAAGAGAAAATCTATACTGGCCAGAGACCAAGTTAATGGAAAATTTAATTGAAGCGAATGAAATGCTTAGCTTCTTGGTTGTGTGGCTTGGTGCCCTTTGAACCAGGAAGGCTGGGCCAAGAGGCCACAGAGGGCCCTAAGGGAAAAAAAAAAAGAGGAGCTTATCTGCACAAACAAGGGGCGGGACTGAGCCCAAGAAAAGAAAATCAGACAGCCTCTACCAGAGCTTCAGAGAGAGGCTGCACCAGGAAGGAGGAAATCTGGCTTCTGCCACCAAGAAGCCCCATCGAGGTCCACTGCAGAAGGCCCCGTAGCACCAAGCAGGTGCTGGGGACCAGAGGTCCCCCAGGAGTGTGGCTGAGGCTCCTGTGGCAGGGACAGGAGCACCCAGGTAGGAAGGGAGGCACCTGCCTCTGGGCTGAGTGGGAGAGGTGTGGCTCTAAGGAGGCACCTGCCTCCTCCGCCCCGGCCTCTGTCTGCTTCTCTCCTCGCAGGCCCCTGTCCTGGGCTCCAGAACTCCCCCAGGCTGTGCTCTCTAGGTGGCAGCACCTGGCCAAGCGTCGGGTAACAGTTGCCCCCAGCTCTTCGAATCTGCCTAAGGTGGGCTTCCAGGCTGGAGATCTGTGCTGCCACTGCCGCCACCTCTGGACACAGCTGAGCCAGGTGGTTCCCACGAGGAGCCCTCTGGAAACGGACCAGAGCCTGGGTGGGTCGCGGGGCTGGCTGGGTTGAGCAGCCCTGCTAAGGGTCAGGCCATCGATCCTGAGAAGAGCAGTGGCTCCTGGCCTGGGGGAAGTGGCAGCAATGGCCACAGAAGGGGCTGCTCTGTGCAGCTGCCCCCTCCACTGGGGAGTTATGACTGACGGGGGAGGTCGGTGGGGGCACGTGTGAGTGCGAGACAGGGAGAGGGAACCGGTTAGAATAATAGTGTTGAAGACTGGAATTTTTTGGTGATTATTGCCTAAAATAGTATGATGTGAGAATATTTTCACAATTGGTGATATAATTACATTTCAGGGCTTCACTTGGTTAGAGAGTAAAAGCAAGTGCCTATTTAATTTTTTAAAATGAGGGCAATAGTTCCAGCTCCCTTCCGTGTGAGCGGTCAGGTCTGCCTCCCAATTGTGAAGAGCCCTTGAGCTTGGTCAGGAGTCTGTAGGTTTATACGGGGCCCTTCCCTCCCAGCATGGGGACTTCCGCTTTCTCTCTCTGTTCTTGACTTTCTCCTTCCTGCCCCTCTTACCCTTTGGAGGTTCCCTACATTCCCTGCATCCCATGTGCCACCCCTACCAACTCTCCAGCCAGCAGAATGGACCCCCTTTCCTGGGAGCCCCATCCCCACCTTCCACTTGAACTAGTGAATTTAGACATCACAGGTGGAGGCAGGCAGGGGGAGCCCACACTCCGGAACCCGGGAACTCTGTTCCCCAAACAGGAAGGTTGTGACTCATGAGCACACGAGTGTCCCTGGAGGCTCCGGCGGTTTGAACTGCCGTGAATGCTCTTTGGCATCACCGATGGGCAGACTTGACCCAGAGCAGCCCACAGATGAGCCATGACGAAAAGGAAGGCCAGGCTCCCCTGAAAGCTCCCAGGACACCGATACCCGAAAATGTGGCAGATTTCTGTGCACGGAGACACTTGCGTGACTGCTCCGTCTTGTGGTTGCACAAAAAGCAGATTAGTCCTTGCTTCTTTTTTCTGGAGGAAAGAGTGAATGATTTTTAGGCAGCATCCTTAGTCTTCGGGGCAGCAGGAGTGTGGATAAGGCTCCTGGTGACCTGCCTTGCTCAGTCAGTATTTTCCACTGGAGATAGACAGCCGTACAGGGAGTCAGCTTGGATCCTTCCGTGATGAGAGGTGCCAGGGATATAGCACAGCTTTTTTCAGATGAGAAAGGATCTTGTAAGGATCCAGGAGGAAATGGCCATGGATGTCTTGACCTGTCAGCCCTGTGGTTTTCAAGGAGGCTGTGTGTGGAATTTGGATTCTCCAAGGGCACTGTACTGGATGATTCCAGGTCTGCTGGCCCCATCTGGTGTTCACTCTCCAGTCAGCCACAGACCCGCTTGAAAAGTGTGACTTTCTCAAAATACAGATTTGCTTCTTTTTTTTTTTTAACCAATTTGAAATAGTGAATTTAGATTATAAATGTCACAGTTCAATTAAAATCTTAAGCTACTAGAAGTTCTGCATACCTATAATTCATTTACCTGTGTGTTAAGTGACTTAGTGATTTTGTACAACATGGAGGGTATGTATGCACCAGTCATCTTTTAAATCAAAGCAAGAGGGATTGGAGTAAGATATAAGGAAGAACTTTCTACAGTGCTATTAGCTTTGTAGCACAATGGCTTGAGTGGGAGATTATAGAATATCTTTGGGGGAGCTTTTAATTAAGATGCTCAGTTCTTGTCCTTGGTTTGCTCTGTAGACAACAGCACCCTTGCCTGAAAAGAGAGACTGGTTCCCATTCAGTGCATTTCAAGTGTTAAATGCCACCTTCACAATTTTTACTAGGTTTGAGTGACACCTAGCAATGTTAAGACATTTCTTTCCATTGATTTCTTTTAACTTAAGCCTTTAGTCGGCCAAGCAATGATACTGTATCAGTGAAATTGTTTTGATGTGCTTTTTACATTTTATTGATAGACATTCAAATACACAATGATCAAAAATAACATTTACCTGTTGCAAAAGGTTGAATTTTGTTCTACAAAAGGACGTATATTTCAATCTTAATCCCCAGTACCTGTGAATGGGGCCTTAGCTCAAAATAGGATCTTTGCACATGTCACCAAGTTGAGGTCACGCCACATTAGGGTGGGACTTACTCCAACGACTGGGGTCTTTAAAAGAGAGAAATTTGGAGATAGAACGCCAGGAGGGAGGCAAAGACTGGACAGTAGTGTGGACGGCCAGAACACTAAGGAATGGGGGCGACCCCAGAGGCCAGATAGAGGCAAGGAGGATCCTCCCCTAGAGCTCCTAGAGGTAGCTGCGCCTGGGTCTCAGACACGTGGTCTCCAGAACCGCGAGAGCAAACCTCTGTTATTTAAAGTCACCCGCTTTGTTGGGACTTCTGCAGCCCTAGGAAATGCCTGCAGTCAGGTTCTACCTAAGGTCATACCCTGACCCATCAGTGGGAGGCGCTAACACTTGGGGGAGTGGCAGGCTGGGCTATGGGTCCTCAGTCCTGAAGTACAATGATGATCCCGCCTCCGAACAGTCACATTCACACTCAGCTATGACACACTATTTATCAACGTGAGAAAATGCTGTTTTAGGCAGGTTTGAACAGATCCAGTGAAGTCCATCATGGTCTGTGCACCTGAGCTGGCTGTTCATTCCTGTCTCTCCTGGAGCCACGCTGCAGAGCCAGAGTCTGGGCTTGGTGATTGGTGTCCACGGTTATACACCCAGGCAGACTTTGGAATCACTGGAGCATCCTTTGCTGGGTGGAGGGCTATTGCTGATGCTCTCTGAGGTCAGTTTTATCTTCTGTTGAGTCCATTTGGATTGTAGCCCAGATAGACGCTTTTATTACCTTTGTCTCGGCAGTTTTTAAACCAATAAAGTGCATGTTCCTATGTTCTCCATTCCCACATTTTGTCATAGGAGAACGGCCTTCCATCTGTATCTGTATTTCCAAACATAATGCAGAATTATGTGTAACTTCTACCTTGGACTATCAAAATCATGTTGGCATATTTAATATAGATTTAAAATATTAAATAAACAGAACAAATGTTCTTATTAAATCTTTTTTCATTGTTTATCACAAGTCTACATGAAGAATTTTTAGGTAAGCCCCTTACAACACAAATTTCAATGCATCTTCTGTGAAATGGCAGCCTGACTGTTAACACTGACCCAAATGTTTACTCAATAAATATTTCTCAAGTCACTCTTCTAGGCCAAGTACCACACCAGACCTTGCTGTGCTTCCTCACCTATACCAAAACACCTGCCATTTGGAATCTGAGAAGGATTGGTAGCCCAGATTATGAGAACTTCATAACGAAGGGAATGTAAGGACGGCCTTACTGCTTACTGGCTTCAGAATGATGCTGGCCCATAGCAGGTGCTCAGTAAACATTAGTTTCCCTTCCTGTCAATCCATTCCAGAAGCAGCTTGGTATATGGCTCTGTAGCCTGTTCCTTTTTAAAGTCTTCATCCTGATGGCCTAAGACCCAAAGAGAAGAGATGCAGTAGAGGCCATCAAGACACAAGTGCTGAGTTCCATGTTTCCAAAGACATCTTGCACACTTCACTAGCCACATTGCATGCAGCCCAGAGTGTGCACACCCTCAGGCTGCTCAACTCACTGGGTCCTAGTGCCCAAGTAGTGTTGTCCAATTTGATTGCACAAAATTCATGGGAGTGTATTCACAGCCTGCAGATTGCCAACCACTTGGCTCCTGCTAAAGTCTTTTCTTTAAAAAAATAGCTTTTTGAAATATAATTCACATGTACAACTCTCCCACTTAAGAATACAATTCAGTTAATCTAAACTACTTTAAAATAAGTCCATTAAAAAGAAAAAAAAAACAAAAAAAAAATACAATTCAATGACTTTTGCCATATTCATAGAAATGTGTAGTCATTAGCCAAGTCAACTCTAGAGCATTTTAATCACCTTAAAAAAAGCCACATACCCTTTAACAATCTCCCCTACACCCTGACCCCATGCCTGAAGCAACACTACCTTCCTTTTTTTCTCTGTAGATTGCCTATCCTAGATATTTCATATAAATGGAATCATGAGGTAGGATCACCAGCTGATCCAGTAATTGCACTCCTAGGTATACACCCCAAAGAAAGAAGTGTCTATACAAAAAACAGTATATGAATATTTATAGCAATATTATTCATATTAGCCAAAAGGTGGAAACAACTCAAGTGGCTACCAACTTATGAATGGATTAAAAAAGGTGGCATTTCTATGCAATGGAATATTACCTGAGCAGGAATTAAGTACTGATACATGCTACAGTGTGAATGAACCCCAAACACTATGCTAAGTGAAAGAAGCCACTTGTGAAAGATTGCTTATTAAATGATTTCATTTGAAAGTGTATAGAAATACAATTGATTTTTGCATGATGATTTTGTGTTCTGCAATCTTGTTGAACTAATGCGTTCGTTCCAATAGTTTTTAATTATATTCCTTGGGATTTGGTACATAGAAGAGATAGTTTTACTTTTTCATTACAATCTGAAGCCTTTTCTTTCTTTTTTTTGGCTGAAATTTTCCTGACTGGAACCTCCAGAATGATGTTATCAGAAGTGGCTAGAATGAATGGCCTTGTCTTGTTCCCAGTCTGAGGGGGACAGCATTTATTCTTTCACCATTAACTATGATGTCAGTTACAGGGTTTTTGCAGATATCCTTTATCAGGTTGAGGAAGTTCCCTTCTATTCCTGGTTTGTTGAGTGATTTTTATCATGAAAGCATTTTGGATTTTGTCAAATGTTTTTTTTTTTTTTGCATCTGTTGGGATGATCGTGTAGTCTTTGGGTTGCTTCAGTTCTTCTGCTGATATGGTTTATAAGATTATTTGGGGATGTTAAATCAACATTGCATTCCTAGGATAAATCCTTCTTGGTCATGGTATATAAATAAATCTTTTTATATGTTGCTGGATTCAGTTTTGCTAGTTTTTCTTTGAAGATTTCTGCATCCATATAAATAAGATGTCAGTCTGTAGTTTTCTTGGGATGTCTGTCTAGTTTTGGCATCAGGGTAACACTGGCCTCATAGAGTTGATCAGAAAGTTATTCTTTCCTCTTCCATTTTTTGGAAGAATTTGTGAAGAATCAGTATTATCATTATTTTCTTTCAATGTTGGTAGAATTTACCTGTACAGTCATTTGGGCTTGGCCTTTCTTTGTGGAAAGTTTTCATTTTATTACTAATTCAATCTCTTATTTGCCATAGGTGTACTCAGATTGTCTATTTGGTTTGTTTGTTTGTTTGTTTTTCCCCTGGTGCTGGGGATTGAACCCAGGGCCTTGTGCTCACAAGGCAAGCACTCTACTGAACTATCTCCTCAGCCCCTGTCTATTTGTTTTTGAGTCAGTTCCAATAGTTAGTTCATTCTGCCTAACTGACATAATTTTTTGGCATATAGTTATTCATGTATCCCTAAATAATTTTTTATTTCTGTAAAATTGGTAATACTGTTCCCTTTTCATTTCTGATTCTAGTAATTTGAGTCTTCTCTTACTTTTTGCCAGTTTAGCTAAAGATTTGTTAATCTTGATGATCTTTTCAAGGAACTTGCTTTTGGCTTCATTATTTAATTGAATTATTTTGGCTCAATTTTTTTTATCACTTCCTTTTTTCTGCTTGCTTTAAATTTAATTTGCTCTTTTTTCCCCAGTGTGTTAGGACATTATTCATTTTAGATCTTTTTTGCTTTAATATGTAAGTATTTATAGCAATGACTTTATCTCTAAGCACTGCTTACCTGCAGCCCTTCTGCATTGAGTTTTAACACTAGTCCAGTTCCACGTGTATCCTCAACTGTGAGAAAATCCGCTAATTCTCCTAATAAAATAGAGTCTTCATTTTTTCAAAGCCTTCATTGTGGGAGGAATCCCAGCATGGAGAAGATGTGCAGATCTCGTGGCCGCATTGTGTGTTCTGCATTGCTAATCCTGGAGTGTTTGTTGTTTTTCGTTTCTGGATGCATTCTCTTTGGGGATATTAAGATCTGTCTTGATGATGTTTAATATACAGATAATTATTGATGGAACTACACAGACATCATCTTGTCTGGGGCAGGAAAGGCTAGAATAATTCCTTCCTCTTTCTATCCCCCAAACTTCTCAAAACTTTCTTTAAAAAGACATTAAAAAAAAAAAAAAAAGAAATTGCCATGTGGGTCACAAGTATAGCTCACAGAGTATAACTGACTTCAAGGTTGAGCTTTAAAAGGTTGGCAAGTCCTGATGTACCAGGGGAATGGACTATGGGGATGGCTCACTCTCCAGGTCCTCTACCTCCCTGCACATTAGACTGGATCTTTGGCTTTCATGTGCAGGGCCTGAGGAGGACCCTGGGCTGTCCAGATCAGCATTTGTGTCCTTGATGTACTGGATCTGAGTATATGGGGAGAAAACATTATTACACCTATGTCACCTCTCCAGCCAAATCTGATTCTCCCAGCCAGGACACGTGACTCCTGTTTGATTCATCCTGGGAACCCTGGCCTGGGGAGTGGGGGCAGTGGTGACAGGCAAGAGGGAGAGAGCAGGGAGATTGGGACAAGCCAGCAGAGACTACCAGATGGGAGGAAAGGGGGACAAAGGTAATGCCAAGAGCCCTTGGTTTGGATTTTATTTCCAAGTCATCAGTAGCCAAGATAATAACTTTTTTCTCTAACCAGGAAGGGCACATCTCCCAGTTCCTACTAAAATATGCTTTAACTGACAAGGCCAATGTCTCCATCTGCTGACCGTGTGCCCTTTGAGATTATGCAGAGGGGTTCATTTCTCTCCCACCCTTGCAGATAGAGGTGACCCTGCTGCCAAGGCAGGCAGGGTTTGCCAGGACTGAGGCTCAGGAAGCCTCCTGAACTGCTCTGATCTCTCTTCTCTGTGCTGCTTTCCCACTCAGCCAAGACGGTCACCACCGAAGAGTGCCTGGTGAGCCCCGTAGCCATGAACCGCTACAGTATGGACCCCTCTACCTCCGCCTTTGGCCACAGGGGCTCCTTGCCAACCTCCTCCTCACTGTACTGCAAGAGGCTGAACTCTGGAGAAGGCCACCTTGGGGGAGGCCTTGCCAACACCACTAGTGGTTCCCATACCAATCCTGTGTCCTCTGGAGGCTCCGCAGCACCTGGACTGAGGCCCCCAGCCTCCAGCCCCAAGAGAAATGGAACCTCTCTTGAAGGAAACAGATGTGGTAATGTAACGCATGCATTGACTTCCCTGTGGCTTCACATCCTCTGATCTTGACCTGGGGACACAGCCTGGGGGGAGGAGGATATGGCTATTGGTACATGGGACCACTGAGAAAGTAGAACTTTCCACAAGCCCCTTTATGGATTCTTATTATTCCCAAAGGTGACCAATCTCAACTTCTGACCATAAACAAAGAAACTGGTGTTTTAGGATAGTCTGTGGAAATAAGTTGACTCCCAAACATACACTGGCTCAAATCCCTTAAAAGTTCTTGTTCAAGAGTCCAAGATGGCTGTTCTTAGCTGCTGTGTACATCTCAATTCAGGAACCCAGGCTCTGTCCATTTTGTGGCTCTTCTGTTCCCTACTGCCTCCATGCTACATTGTGTCCAGTGGATAAGTAGGGACAGAGGGAGTGGAGAGAGGAGAGCCGGTGGAGGAGGCATGCATGCTTCCCTGGAGCCAGGGAGGGATGCACATCACTTCTGTTCACATTCCATTGACAACAGCTGGACATTTTGTCACAGTTAGCTGTGAGGGAGTCTGGGAGCTGTAGCTTTGTGCCCAGGAAAAAGAAGAGCCAAACTTTGGTAAAGAATTGCCTCTTTCATGGTAGGTAACACTTGCAGGACAAGCATACATGGGCAAAAGCAGAATTAAGCAAAATTCCCACAATTCTGGTTATACTGCCACTTCTGTCGTGCCCCTAAAGAAAGCTTGTTAAGATGTAATACGTGAAAGTGCTTGAAGGGATATAGGATTATAGGGATAGCTTGGAATCCATTCTGGTCGCTTTACAAAATCATTTTCAGGCATCAGTATTGATGAACAAATAGAGCAGGGTGGATGATCTCAAGGATGTGAGCCAGACGGCCTGGGCTGGAATCTGGAATCCTGGGTCTGCTGCATCCTGTCTTAACTACTCTGTGTCTCAGCTTCCTCATCTGTAAAATTGGAATAATAATAGCAGCACCTACCTTGTAGGACGATTGGGAAGATTCATTAAGTTCATACGTGTATTTAGTACAAGTCCTAGGCACAGTAAGAGGCTAATAAATTTAGTGGCCAGAGATCCCTTGAGCAAATTCCTCAACAGATCACAGCCCCTCAACTCTGCAGCTGAGAACTGCTGAAAATAGGCCCCCAACCAAGGAGTCAGAGTCTTCATCTTGCCCCTCTGCAGCTGCCCACCAGGCTGGCTGTCTCTTTGACCAGCCAAGCTTCTTCTCTGGCTGTGCGTCCCTCCAACAATGGCTGCCATGAGCCACGCACATGAGCCACTTTGTTTGATTCAAGATCCTCCATGCCCTCCCTTCGAGGAGTCTCTCCTTCCCTGACGAGCACAGCCCAACGCAGGCCTGCCCTGGCAGAGGACAGAGGTGAGCAGGGCCTGGAGGCAGAGATGGTTCTGAGAGACAGAGCAGAAATCCCCTCCATCATGGAGGCTCTTGCCAAATATAGAGGACCCTGCAGTCCACTCAGTGTCGCTCAGAACCATTGGCCAGGAAGAAGATTTAAGTGGGCAGAGTCCCCTTTTCCAAAGGAGAGAGAGAACACTTCATTTCTGAAATTTCTAAGAACAAGAGAAGGGAACAAGACCTGGGAAATACCATCTTAAAATAAATGATGGGTGGCCACAGTTTTGCCCTGGAGGTAGCATAATATCTGGCACATAGGAGTTGTTCATCGTCTCTGCCTTCATGGTACCCCTGAATGCCAAAAACCTCATCCTGGTGTCCCTCTGCCCCTTAGGTGTTTCCTTCTGTCACCCTCTGCTCCTTAACCCCATTCCCATTTTCATGGTGATCCTGGGACACCATGCTGATTGAATTGATCCAATCCTGGGAGTATTATGTCTTGAAAAGGAGATATGTATTTCTCTCTCTCCCTCTCACATTGGTGCAATCTCAGGCCTTGTATCTCAAATGCAGGGTTTCAAGCAATGACAGGGAGGCACAATTTGGTTGGAGAGAACTTCTATCACTCCCTCAAGAATTGCGTGTTCCATCTCAGCCCACCTGGTGACCCTGGATTCGGAGAATTTGGGCTCCTTCAAAGAGTCCCAGAGTAGCTAGCTCTCCTTCCCCTAGTCCCTGAGTGCCTCCTTCCAGTTGGGCCTGGGAGGACCTTCTTCATTTCAGCACCCTGGCTCTTTGTTCTCTTGGAATTAGACCCTGATCGACTAATCTCAACAGGAGTGATGCCCTGGCCCTCCCTCTGTACCTGGCTCTTGGAAAGCCCTCTCCATGGGGTCCCCATCTGTATTCCAGGAGAGCCCCACAAGCTCAGGACTTCTATCTCCCAGGATCTTATGTGAGATTGGAGAAACAGAGCCCACCGGTTCCTGCTGCCTTCCACTCAGAGCAAACCAATAATTGCATCTGGAATACGGGGTGTGCTTTTTGCAACTTGGAAATATTAGCGAGATCCTTTCTTGAGGCCCTGGACATCAGAGTTGTTCATCATCTGCAGGACCCGCTGGGGCTGTGGGATGTTTAAAACCAAAAAGCCACACAGCCTCCTGGGAATAAAGCCGCTCCTGGAAGAAAGAGTTGAAGACAGCCTCTGTGAGGCACTGGGGGTGTGAACTCTTCCATGCTCAAAGGTTCCATTGAACCATTGTCTTCTGCAGGGTGCTAAATGAAACTACCAGGAAAAAACCACTCAGCCATGCAGTCTCAGCAACAAGATGGGGAAAGTGCATCAGGGGAGGGAGACAGAGGACAATGCCAAGATCTCCAAATTAGCTTTCCACTTCTGTTCACATTTCATTGGCCAGAACTTACAGAGCCACTAGCTGTAAGGGAAGCTAGTTTCAATTCCAGGCAAACACGATCCAGATGGAAATCAAAGATAATATTACAAAGGAGGACATGAAAAAAAGATATTGGGCAGGCAACTGGCAGTGCCAGCAACACCTGATTAGAAATGTTCAATTCCTCCATTTTCCTTCCCAGGGCACTTTGTTTCTCATTTGTTCTTCATATTCTGTCCTGCCCATGATAGGGACCAGACCCTCAGCTTCATGAAGTCTCTCATTCATTTTTGAATTCCCACAAGCTCCAGCAAAGCATGGCTTGTTAGAGGCCTGCATTAAACTGTCATTTATTGAGCAGCTACTATAAGCCATTTTCCATATACTGTTTAAGATTTGTTAACAATTATGTTTATAATTTATTATTTATAAGCAATTGGTTTTATTATAGCCCATTTAGTGAGGATCAAGAGGTCAATCAAGTGTTGAGCCAGGATTGACTACAAAGGATTCCAAAATCTGTCTTTTAAACTGCCCCAGGAATCTTTGAACTGGCTTATGGGGTTCTAGAGTTCCTTCTGAGATTCTAGAGGATAGAGAAGAAGGGATAAGAGCATTCAGGTTTCTAGGCCCCTTACTCCTCTCTTTAACCAGGACCTCTTCACATTTGCAGAGTAGGGTTCTATATATGCTTTGCTTGAACAAAATTTGCGTAGTTAAAAATGTCCAGAAATCAAGATAATTCCACCTTGCTGAATTGAGGGGCAGTACAGTAAAACCCAAGAGAAAACCTCCAGTCTTCTCACGCATATCCCACTTCAGCCTGGACCCTATTGGGTGTCCTCCAGAAGGCTATTAAAGTTTTCTTTCCCCCAAAGGACTGGTCAACATGGCTCCAAAATTGCATCCCCAGTGAAATCAGTTGGCATCAAGAAACCACACCTCTTTTGGAAGGTTTGACCCAAGTCCTTAAGCCCTGGAAGAAACCTAAAAATGGATTTTCTCCCTATGGTGGTAATCAAAATGGTTTAAAACCACAGAAGCCAGAAAACTGCATGAGGCTGCAGCAGGAGGGTGGGTATCGATGACATGACAAATTTCTCAGCCTCCTTCCCCCCTTGTGAGTACTTACCCTGGCCTCCCGCTGTCTTGACATATCTGCCTACCTCGTTGCCAGGGGGCTCTGAAGGGGTGCGCTCATGGGGCACGTTTCCCTGGTACATGCCAAGGCTCGGGTGAATCTTTGGGAGCTCTTCCTTGTCTCTTATCCAAGATCCCATCACCAAGAGCTCTAAAGAGGTTTCAGATAGCAAAAGCTGCCTGACTTTTTCATTTAACAGAACATGCTATTGAATTCCCAGCCACAACTAGGTCCAAGATTCAGAATCAAGAAGCAAAATAAATCTGACATTGTTATCACAGCCCAAATGCTTCCTGTGGGTTGGGTTTTGCTTCGATGGCATTGGGCGAATGTGTTCGTCAGCTCTTCATCGCTGTGACAAATACCTGAGAAAATCGACTTAGAGGAAGAAAGATTTATTTTGGCTCGTGGCTTCAGAGATTTTCGACTGTAGTCAGCAGGCTCCATCTCTCGGGCCTGAGGTGAGGGAGAACATTATGGCAGAAGAGTGTAGCAAATTAGAGCTGCTCAGCTCATGGCAGCCAGGAAGCAGAGAATAGGAAGGAAGAAGCAGACAAGGACAAGATCTGTCCTTCCAGGACACGGCCCCAGTGACCTACTTCCTTCAGCTAGGCCCTCCCTCCTAGTTTCCACCACCTCCTAATGACGGCATCAGATTATCAATCCACCAACGGATGAATCCATGGATGAGGTCAGAGCCCCTCATGAGACCGTCATTTCCCAGGCTCCCCACCTGTCAACTTTGCTGCTACCGGGGAAGCCAGCCTTCAGTTCCAGATCCAAACCACAACCGTGAGTCAGGGATAGAAACAATTCAGCTAGAAAAAGGAGAAGGAGGACGCCTGACGTGAGGGGGTGGGATGGACAAAGGGGTGGCACTGGCGCATTCGTTCTGGGGAAAGAAAAGAATTTGTGCAGGGACCGTGAGGGAAATCGTGCTGGAAGATTGGGGGTCCGTGTCAAGCAGATGGGACTTTACTCTGTAATAATTATAAACCCGATATTTCTGAATGGAGGTGTGAGCTGATGGCCATAAAATATGGAAAGACAAATTTACTGGTCTTTCTTTTTTTTTTTTTTTTTTCTGAATGACATATGAGAAAAAGAATGGCAATGAGCTTTTTCTTAATTCTTTCTAGTCAATGTTTTACAGAATGATCCCATTTAATCCTCATAACAGCCCAAGGTGGCAGGTGCTTCTACAGTTGAGGCAGTAAGACTCGGAGAGGTTTGGGTCATCCGAGTCAGCAAATACTTCCTGAGCACAAGAGGCCAGGGGCTCTTATCAGGTCTCAGGATAGAGCCGTGAACAAGGCAGACTGGGTCCCGTTCTCAGGCTGTGCAATTCCAGACAGATGTTAACAAAATTATTGCACACATTTCATCACAACTGGGATTATTTCTGGAAAGGAAAAGTGTGAGTATCAGATGGAAAGGGGGTGACTGGGCTTCTCTCGGGGGTCAGGAAAGGCTCCTCAGAGAGGTGACAGTGGTGCAGCCAGAATGGGCAGCAGGTGCAGGCTGGAGGGGGCAGTGGAGGAGGGGTGGCTGGAGGCTTCCCCAGGTGTCATGTTGCTTGCTAGGAGGTTGCAGTGTCCTGGTGGCTGAGAAGGAATTTAACCCAGCTCAGTTAACCTCAAGCTGTGGTATCTCCTCTAGAGACAGCTTCTGTCCTCACCACTAGGTGGGTGGCTCCTTTTGAAGGATTAAAAGAAAATCCCGCTTAAAATCTAAGGAGTGGCCAGCCTCTCTTCTCTCCCTTAGGTCTTTTACCTCAGTGTCTGGTAAATTCTAGAATAGAAATAGTGAAAAACAACACTGTTTCAAACCATCTGATTTTGCCTAGATCATGGGCTACCCTGGGCACTTCACATACTCTATGTGTCCTTGTTTCCAGGAAGAACACCCTGTACAAAAACCAGGTCACTAAGAGGTGCTGGGAACAGATCTACCCGCCCCTTCCCTTCCACTCCCCCATCCCTTCCAACCGGCTCTAGCTACAGAGAGACGGAGAGGCCTGTGGGGCTTGCAGCAGGCAAGGAAGGGCATTTGGGAAGGGCTCTTATCGAAGACCACCTTCAAGGCTCCAGCCCTGTGCCTCATAGTCACTGGAGTCATAAATTCTCTTGAGAAGCCCCAAATGATATTCACAATTTATGGATGAAGAAACTGAAGCCCATAGAGAATGATCTGAGCCAGGAAAGGTCTAGAAACTTCCTCAGTGTTACCAGCTGGTGGTGCGAAAGATCACCCAGCACCGCGGGTGGGAGAGACCATAGGGAATTCTGCCAAGCACCCTTGCAAGCAGAGAAGTCCAGGGATGGTCACGTGGCTCTGGGTGGCGGAGATTTCTAACTCCCAGCTCATTGTTCATTCCACTCTCCCACAGGACTCCATTGTTAGCTAAATTTTCCTCTGAATTATGAATGAGCAAAAGGCAATTATGTATGTGCTGTGGGAATGTGCAAGACGGGAGAGATTCACACACATGGTGCAAGTACCCGCACTGGGGAGGGGGCTGGGATTGCTTTTAAATCCCGATTCACAGTCATTCCATTACTGCTGTGAGTTCAGCTTTCGAAACAAGAAGATTTAATTATACATCCATTCACCACTGGGTTTCACTTTTCATGTTTCTGAAGCCCACCCCCAGGTGACATGAGCAAGCACGCAGTTCTCTGCACTGGAGAACACTGCTGTCTCATAAAGCGCACGGTGAGCACTTTGCTCGCTCCGTCTGCAGAGGAGCGAGATGTGTTCAATCCATCTTGGCTTACCGTTAACCTATCACATCTGCCTGCCCTGGTTGTGTCAGGCTGGAACCATCTGTCTTCCTGACACCTCTATAGCAGCTGGAAGTGGGGGAGGAGGTGGTATATTTTATTTTCTTTCTGAGCACAGAGCGCTGTGTAAAGGCTTTGCAAACCTGCTGCTGGAAAGTTCCATTTTTCTTCCTTCTAGAGTGACTTTATGTACTTTGGATCAGGAGCAACTCCCAAGGTGTAACTTAGGCTTCCGGTTGCTCTCTGTCTTGTATAACTAACAGGTTCCCCTAGAAATACTCCTGAGCCAGCCTGGTTGCTGTGGCTGCATCCTGGGAAAGTGGAAAAACGCCCACACCAGATAACTAGCCGTCTAGTTAACCAGTGGTAACTAGCCGTCTCTTTCCTCCACAGCCGTCATCCTGAGAGCCTCCTCCCTGAGGACAAACCAGCCCCTCTGCCTGGCCCGATGGCCGATGGCCGTGGCTGATGAGAAACATTTCCCTGACCTCGCTCAAAGGACCCTAGGATCCTGCGGATGATCCTATTAATTGGTCTGGTTTCTCCCCCTTCCTGTCAAACACAGGAAATTAGATTTGACCTCTGCTCTGATCACTCTAAAATCATTCTTGGACGAAAGACTTCCCGCCTTTGTAGTCAGAGCATCTATTACCACCCTGATTAACGCCCGTGCTCTGATGGGCGGGCTCCAAGGGCAAATGCGATTTCCGTGATTTCTGGTCCCCATGTTGAGTGCAGATGTCTTTAAATGGAGTGAAATCATCTTTAATAAGCATGCATCAGCATTCAAATGGCTCTGGGGTACATTAACAGTTTCCCAGCAATATGCCCCATGCCAAACCACCTTATGGGACCCTTCCAGATCCAACAAGGAAAAAGCAGGGAAAATCTCAAAGTAAATCCAATTCTCAACCAAACCATTATGTATTTAGGATAGACTCAGAAATGTGATGCTGTTTTTTCTCAGCACTAATGGAGCACCCAGCACTTCTCAAGTGCAGTAAAAGGAGAAGGGAAAAAGAGACAGAAGAAACCACTTTGCTCTGGGATTAAAGAAACAAGCAAATGCTTCTCAACTTCTAAGTTTATTCTGTAGGGAAGCTGCTTCATTGTTCAGAGCCTCTGTCTTTTTCTAGCCTTGAAATAGGATTAAGGATCATCTATACAAGGCTTCAGTATGCAAATTACCTGACAGTTTCTGCAGAGTGTATTGATTCATTTCACACTTATTGAACCCACATTTCAAATATGCTTACTCTACTTAGATCCATGGCGGAGTCAATGTAATGTATAACTCCTGTAATAAGAAGGTCACTGCCAGATATGGTGGGCACGCTTGTAACTCCAGCAACTTGGGAGGCTGAGGCAGGAGGATCACAAGTTCGAGGCCAGCCTCAGCATCTTAGCGAGGCCCTGTCTCAAAATTTAAAAAATAAATAAATAAAAAGGGGTGTAGGGGTGTAGGGCAGTGGTAATGCACCCCGGGTTCAATCCTAGTACTGCAAAAAAAAAAAAAAAAAACAAATCACATTTGTATTTTTTGCTTAACATTTCACCCAGGACCTGGATAGGGAGGGTGCTCCATAAATGAATGTGGAATGAATGGAGGGAATTCTCAAGAAAGTAACATTTAATTGGAGGTTCCAGAAAAGTACATAATCGTACTACAAAGCAGAATGTGGAAAGCACCCTAAGAGAAGAACAAATCAAGGTTCAGGGTGAAAGGGGAAGGCAGGTGATGTTCAGACAGCAGGAAGGATAGTGACATTGTTCACCAGACATCTGGTGTCACCTGGGCGTTAACAGCTGGTGGGGCATCAGTGGAAAAGGAGGCAGAGCAAGTACCTCTTAGAGACAAGTCAAAGCACCAGCTGAGGGTGCTGAAGGGAGGCTGGGAGACATTAGCCATAACAGATGTGCCCAGCGGAGATGTTGGGGGGGGAGGGGAAGCGGGCTGGGCGCCTCTTCCCTCCAAGGATCACCTGCCGTCACTGTCCCTTTTCAGTCCTTGCTCCCGCCCCCTCCAGCTGTAGAGAGCTGCTATTTTACATCTGATATACAGCATCATGGTCAAAAAGTGACTATCAGGGAGTAGCTCTGCGATCTAACCCTATGTTTCTGCCACCAAAGCTCTTCTCCCACTCCATCTATCAAGAAAAGGTACTATTGAGACTAAAGATAGCCTTGACCTTGAGGAAAGAGGAGACCCATTGGAAAATCACTGCTGGGGTTGCTAAGAGGTTCTTACCCAAGATTTGCCAGAGAATGGAAGAGACCAGCACAGGAGGCGTCCTCCCAAGAGCTTGTGAATAAATTAAGTGTGGGAGGGTCCAAGAAGCAGGAGGAGATTCCAGAAATGGAGGAGACGGGAGAAGAACCTGGCTCTAGGGAAAGAGGATGAGTTGATTTGGGACACCCAAAAAGTCAGGCTTCTAATTCATTCTAATTCATTCCTTTCTCCCTCCTTTCTTTGCCTGTCCTGACCTCACCCACTGCATGCGAAATGACATGTGTGTGGCCATTTCTCAAGAACCAGCTATAGACCAAGCACGGGCTTGGCTGCCACGGAATTCACAGTGTAGTGGAGATTATCAAGGTGCTCTGACAGCCTTGCAGGACAGTGGGGGCAATGGGTGTGTCCCTAGGGCAGTGAATGAAGTGACATTGTCTTTCTGCATGAGCTTTCAGGGATGGACCACTCACAGTCAAGGGTTCCAAGTATGAGGTGGCAGATTTGTCCCGCAGAGATGAAGAACAAGGACCCAGATGCCCCTCGGTTCTGCCCTGTCTTTGTCATCTCAGTGTGAAGCCTGTGGTGGCTGAAAGGACCTGAAGTCCTTTCACCTCACAGACCTAGTTTGGACATTCATCTTGACTCGCTTCCTCTGGGCCCCTGCGTGGGCCCGCTGAGAGAGAACTGAGCAGAAGGGTCTTGAAAACTCTAACTTGCCTCAGAACGTCAGCCTCTTTGCTGAAGGAAAGGCCTTTTCCGGTGCTTCCTTCCCAGGCCACGCAGAGGGCTTTTGCTGGCTTCCCACCGCCCCTGCTTCTGACAGAGCAGCCACTCACAGCCTTTACCTGTCACAGGAGGTCACACGCACCCACCTTGGACTGGAGGGCCCGGGGGAGCCCTTCCCAGGCAGCATCAGGTAGGAGCTGAGGCCCGTCCTGCTGGCTCATGCTCTCCCTGTCTCTGCTCATCCCACCAGCCTCCAGCCCTTCTCCAGACGGCCAGGACGCCAGACGGCCTAGGAGCAGAAACCCCTCCACCTGGACCGTGGAGGATGTGGTCTGGTTCGTGAGAGACGCCGACCCGCAGGCTCTGGGGCCTCACGTGGAGCTCTTCCGAAAGCACGTATGCAAGGGGTGGGCCTGGCCAGGACCGGAGGGGGTCGGGAGCAGGGAAGGAGGACACTGGAGGGTCAGGACTAAGTCAGAGGGGTCCCCTCCAGGGAGCCCGGGATGAGAGAGACAGCTGCAAACACAGGCTTCTCAGAGCAGAACAACCTCTTGGTTTTGTTTTAAGGGATATTTGTCCCATCTGTTCTCTCATGTGGGGCTTCATCGGGAGTGCCTATTTTCCTGCCTATCCATCCATCTGTCTGTGCATTCAACAGTCATTTATAGCACACCTACAATACGCCAGGAGAACTGTAATAGCGTGCGTTCCTAAACTGCTTTGAGGATTAAATGAGAACATGCACATAAAGTGTTTCGCATGGTGTACAGCTCAGAGGTAGACTGCAGTTAACAAGTAGTGTTACAGTTATTTCAGTGATTCTGAATTATGTCGAGAGTAAATGAATAAAAGGTAGGAATTAAAATACTTCACCTGCCAAGCTTACTATGTTAGTTCTGTATTGCTGCGGTGACAAATGACTACAAATATAGTTGGTTTAAACAATCCAAGTTTCTTCTCTCACAGTTCTGTAGGTCAGGAGCCTGGCCTGGGTCTCCCTGGGCTAAGGTGCAGGTGTTAGCAGAGCAGCTTTCCTTTCTGGATGTTCTAGGGAACATCTCTGTTCATTTGCCTTTTCTGGTTTCAAGATCCACTCTTTCCTTTGTATCCCCCGACCACCATCTTTCAAGTCAGTAACATCCAGCAGAATCCTTCACAGTCTGCCCTCTCCATACATGGTCCTCTTTTCTGATTTCTTCTTCCATGATTTTTTTTTTTTTTTTTCTTGGTACTGGGGATTGAACCCAGGGGTGCTTAACCACTGAGTCACATCCCCAGCCCTTTTTTTCTTTTTTTTTTTAATTATTTTTTTTTAGTTGTCGACGAACCTTTTTATTTATTTTTTTATATGCGGTGCTGAGAATTGAACCCAGTGCCTCACATATGCTAGGCAAGTGCTCTACCACTGAGCCACAACCCCAGCCCACCCAGCCCTTTTTTATATTTTATTTAGAGTCAGGGTCTCACTGAGTTGCTAAGTGCCTCACTAAGTTGCTGAGGCTGGCTTTGAACTCGTGATCCTTCTGCCTCAGCCTCCTGAGCCACTGGGATTATAGGCATGTGCCACTGTACCCTGCTCTTCTTTACTTTTCAGATCCTTGCGATTACATTGGCCCCATCCCGGAATCCAGGCTAATCTCCCTACTTCAAAGTCCTCTTATTAGCAACTTAATCCCACCTGCAACCTTAGTTCCCTTCACCATGTCACCTAACGTGTTCACAGATTCCAAAAATTGGAATATAGACATCTTAGAGAGAGGAGGGCATTACTCTGCCTGTTAACGGTAACCATTTTTTCTCCTCCCTGATCGTTATTTTACTTAACAATTCTGTCATAAAAATCACACTCTGGGATCTGCGAATGGTCCTTAACTAGGTACCCACATCTTATTTGGCGTATATGTGACTTCACCTGACTGGAAACCATGGAGGAGGCTGTACCTACACAGGTTTGGGCAGAGAGAGTCTGGCTGTCTTTCCAGGGTGATAGGAGAGGGGGGGAATTAGGAAATGGGGCTCCTGGAAGGGGTCCACAGATAAGCTTTGCCCTCCCTGTCATTTTGTCAAGGACATGGAGAGTGAGTGACCAAGAATTAGGTAGTCCATCAATACTGGCTGGCTGGACAGACATACGAGAGGGGTGGTGACCCTTACACAGCTGAGCCCTGTGTATCTCTTCTTCCCATATGATCACCCAATGAGAGCACTACCTTTTGTCTCTAGTGACGTGAAAACAGCACTCTAGTGAACAAGGAGACCCAGCCTGGCTAGGTTCATAAATTCCATATGCATTCTGGAGGGTTACCATTTTCAGAGACAAATGGGAGTTACACCAGGACTTCAAAGGATTGGTTCACTCCCTTAGTATTTTGCGGGTGAAACAGGCATATTATTTAGTGTATGCCACCTTGTATCATTGACAGGGCTAAAAAAAATTTTTTTTAAAAAACTTGAAATTCTTCACAGAATGTAACTGGAAGTTCTGGAAATTGACTTAAAGTATCTGAGCCTCCAAAAAAAAAAAAAAAAAAAAAAAAAAACCAGGGATAAGGGAGGGGATGGATGGAAGTGAGGTTCTCATTGCCAGCATCAGGAGTGGAATGGAGAGGCAACCTCTGGTTTCAGGTCTAATGGATTTCACTTTTAGCCCTTGATTGGATGACAGATATCATACATGGGACGTTGGGAATGTACGTAGGGTTATGTTTGATATCTTCAATCAGGAATATCCAGTGTATCAGATGATTCCAGGGAGATAATGGGAAGAGAAGCACATAGTATTTGTTTGCTTTAATTTTTCTAAAAATCTTGCTCTCTAAATAAACCCATTTGCTCTTGCTACATCCCTTGAGCTCTCCTTAAGCAACCATTTGATTACTCTGACCATCTCCTGGGTTTTCTTTTCTTTCTTTCTTTCTTTTTTTTTTCTTTCCTTTCTGATTCTGTTCCACCAGGAGATTGACGGCAATGCCCTGTTGTTGCTGAAAAGTGACATGATCATGAAGTACCTCGGCCTGAAGCTAGGACCTGCGCTGAAACTCTGCTACCACATTGACAAGCTGAAACAAGCCAAGTTCTGAAGATCTTTAAAAGAGAAGCTGAACCCAAGACAACGAACTCAAGATTATTATCTTCTGCCTTACCAACATCCAGCCAACATCATGAAATAGATTCTCTTCTTAAAATTAACAGCCACAATGACTTGGTCTTTTTTATAAAAAGAGTGTATCTTCGCCTTTTAAAAAATTCTACCTGGCTCATTTTAAAAGGCTCATCTTTGTTAATGATTTGCCAAAAATTTACCAAAATCCTATTATTTTTTAACATTCCTTGATTTGTTGGTCGCTCTTAGAGTGGGTGCTATCTGTACAATGAGAGAGTAAGGAGAGCCCAGGAGGGTTCCAAAGATGTGAGAAGGACTCGTCCCTGCAGGGACACCCACCACAGCACCACCTGCCTCTGTTCTCACCTGGGGACCCATCAGTGTGAGCCATGCTGGATTCAGCTCTGAGGATAATTGCCTCGCCTTGCACTATCTGGAAAACTTGAATTCTTTTACTTTCTGAAGGAGAAGGGGGGAAAAGATCTTTTCTATTCGCACTTATCTGAAGTACTGTGTTGCCCCACTAGAGGGCAGACTGCTAATGAAATTTCAGGACCCTTGACTGCTGCCGAACTGCTTATTCAGAACTCTGTGACTCACCGCCTAGGGTTTCTTTGAACAAAATCTAGCAGAAATTCCCTAACAGAAATAGGGAATTTATCCCACAGTCAGACCCACACATTGCGGCTTGAGAAGAAATTGTCATCTAGAGAATTCTAGTTCATACCCAAGCATTATTGACTGACTGGTACACAGCAGCAAAGGAAAGAATTAGAAAGCACGCTCTGCACAGATGGGGCTTTGGAGTCCCTTCCCTTCCAGAGTCCATACTGAGGTGTTGATGTGTTGTCACACTGAAGAATCTTAGTGACATTTAGCTATGGGTGTTTCTTGAAAAAAGAAAAAGAGTGTTGATTTCTAGTTACATTGCTAGATTCTGTAGTTGTATCTGTGGCTAATTTTTCTAGTCCTCAACAAATACACAGACACGCTGTTATTTGGTTTAATTCAATTTACAAATAGGTTTTCCTTCCTCACCATGAAGTAATAGGAAAAAAAATTGATTTTCTACCCCTCTGCAGCTGTGTCCAGAGAAGGACAATGAATTAACAATTTACTAGGCAGAAGGACATCCTCTTTTCTGCTATTTATTCTTTGTATCTTTCTTCTTCCTCTCTTTTCTTTTTTCTCACTGAATAGGAAACATATCCTCAAAATAAATCCACCACCTTTTCGATGGGCATGTCCTCTTCCTTGAAAGAACATCAAAAGCATTGGAGATGAAGAGGTGGATATTAGACCTTGCAATTCCTGGGAGGATGGAGATCATGAGTAAATTTGGATCCTCCCTGGATCCAAATTTAAATTAGAAAAGGCACACCTTCCTCCAGGATGCAGCCTGAGAGAGGTCGCAGCTGGCAAATGCAGCCAGGTGGGATCTCAGCTCCCTCCCGCCTCCACCAGCTGCCCTTGTGCAGGACAGGACCTGTATGGCTTTGAGGGCAGCCCTGGGTGGATTTCCATAAGGACTGTATGAATCAGAATTTAGATGAGCACCGTAAGAAATATTGCATGCCACCTTATCAGGCCCACTTTGCTGAGAAACACTGAGAAAGAACATCATAGCAAAATCCTTTTTAAACACACTAGCAGTGGCTAGATAGTTTGACAGAGGGGAGGAAGAGAAGGTTCCAACCCCACCTATGGAATTGAGCTTTATCAGACAGTGGAAGAACTTCATGTATGTTGGTTTCAGCACATAACAAAATTGCCCCAAATGAGGCCTTGGGATAGAGCCTCTGGGATGTTGAAGTGAATAACAGACTCTGTCCCTTAAAATTATGTTAATGCTAAGTGCTCACTCTGAAGTTGATAACTTCCCTCAAGAAGTTGGGCAATTGATGTATTTAGAACGGCCAGTGTAAAAACGAGGAGATCCAGAAAAATCCCATGACAACCCAGGTTCTTCACTTTTGTGGGTTTTGTCCAGCCTGTTTGTATTTATGGTGCCTCTGCTATTGACATATGCTTCCTTTAGACTTTCACATTAAACTTTCAAAATATCCTACCCACCCTCAGCAGTGCCTCCCTGGCTACCAACACACAAACACGGGTGCCCTTGAGTTAAAATCAGCTCCAAACAATATCAAAGAGATAACATGGGTAGTTTTCAAGGCAAAGAGATGTTCTCATCTCAAGCGTGGAAAAAAACTGGAACCAGGTTCCCACGCAATTGCTCTCACCCAGGTGCTGTCTCATTTCGCATGAAACTTTCAACAGGCCAGATTGCTGAAGCCATGATATTTAAGGTTTGACTTTTTAAAACTCTCACAACTCTTAAAATGAATGCTGCCATATCAGAGAAGAACCTGGGAAGGAAATTCTTCTTGCCTGTTTTTGTACCAATATTCAATTAGCTGACCAAATTATTGTCGCAATACTGCAATTATAATTGATTTTCATCCCTCTCAAAAATCTTGTCAAACCAGGCAGCTAAATAGCTTCTCAAATGAAAAACACACCAGGCCATTTTTCTAAACAGACCTTGAAGGGTCAGGCCATGGGGGTCACACTGGCCCAAATGAAAGCTACTCGGGGCCCTCAACTTGACAGATATAGTATTTGTTATTCCAGGGCGGTAGCTTGCCTGCAGGTTGTAGTGAATAATGATATAGTTTTGCATAATTCCGAATTAAAGTGTGTGTGTGTTCATGTTCCAAACATTTCCAATTATACTTGTCTGTTAAACACTTGAAAAAAAGTTGAGACAATTCTATTGCCTAAGGCATTTTAAATATTTTATGAAGCACATTATTCCCTTTGTGAAGACTTTAAGTAAAGGATGTGGTGTGTGTGTGTGTGTGTGTGTGTGTGTGTGTGTGTGTGTGTGTCCTGCCCTTGTAGTCCAAAGAGCCTTAGGAAGTGGGAATGTATCAGTGATTTGCAATTGCTTGGGTTGAAATGGCTCCCCAGCTTTCCAACAGAGGCAGAGCCCCTGAAGTCTTCCTGTGGCTGTTACTTCTAAGTGTGCCCTCTTATGCCAGCAGGGTGCACCCTAGAGGCAGCCGGATCACCAGAGTGGTTCTGGGGTTCTGGGCCTATCCTCCTCAGGCATCTGACTGGCCATGCCGTGCCTGGGTTTCAGGGTGACCAAGTAGAGGCCTCATGGGGGATCCCCAGACAAGGGAGTCGTCTGCCTCATTCAGGATACTGGGTTTCCATCATTTCCCTTCAGCAAGCTGCCAAGGATTTTTCCTTTCAACAGAAATAAAGGATTGAAGAACCCCTCAGGAGAACCACATATGATATTGAATTTGTTGGAAGGAATACTGGGCTGAGGTTGGTTTGATTAAGAAGGAAACCAGCAAGAAAGGACAAAACCATACATTTTTTGGGCAAACAATAAAAACAGTTATTTGAATAGCCCCGATCTGTGATTTGACAATAACCTATTGTCATATTTATGTGCTGTATAGGATGTTTCTTATTTTTCTAATTAAAATTGTTTTTTAAATTATTTTTTGAGATTGCTTTAGAAGAATTTTGTCAAATCTCTGAAAAAAACTAGAAATGCCCAACGGTGACTAGGGACTTAAAATTAGTCATTGTCAGAAGGTCTTGAAAGATGGAAATATTCTGCTTTCTTTCTAAAGAAATGACCAAGGATTTGTATGCATAAAGCAAGAGGTGAGCACTGTCTGATATGTGCTCAAAAGGACACCTTCTCAAGTCTTCTCCAGAGGGGGTGGAGGAGGGGTTTTGACATTTTGTTGTATGAGGTTTATTAGGGCTGGATGTAGCTCCGTGGTAGAGTGCTTGCCTAGCATGTGTGAGGCTCTCTGGGTTCAATCTCTAGCAATAGAGGGGGGGAAAAAGCAAACCTCGCACGAGACACGGGACTGCGTAGGAGTAGATAATTTTAAAATGCGACATTTCGTTAAGGAGAGGGGTGCAAACTTTTTTTTTTTTTTTTTTTTTTTTCCATAAACACACGCCAAGAACAGAACTCTTGCCTGGCTCTCCTGTTGACTTGCCATGTGCTTATATCCCTGTGGCATGAGAGGACCACACTGAGAACCCCCAGAGGGGAATCCAGCAGATGGTCAGACATCCAGAGGCCTAGACATTCCTGTTTCCATTTTGGGATGTTAAACCCAGCAGCAGCGTCTACCCGCCCCATCCCCCTCCCCTCCCTGCAGCGGCTCCCAGAGTGTCATTCCCTCCGAGGGCTCTCCAAGAGGATCCCTTCACGGACAATTGGAAGCTGGATTTTTGGAAATCTAGCATTTACTTGAAAGAGAATAGCTCTTATTTATTGCCACCAGTTAAAGATTATGGAAACATGTCTGCTAACAATTTGCTTTGTGTAATTTGTTCTAATGCTAATAAGCAACAGCTGGGACGCTTCCTGTGGTAAATTCCTTTGTGGTTACAGTGGTATCATCACACATGGACTTCACCAAAGTGCTCTACTTGGGAAGAACACTCACTCCTGCTCTCCCAGGCTTCAGGAAATCACCCTCACTGAGAAGCAGTGCTGAATCCTTTGCTTTTCTTCACTCTCTGCTTTCTCAAGCTGGGCCCCAGACCTGTGCGCTTAAAATTCTGCATCACTCCTGGGGGTTCTTGGCACACTTAGTTTGGAGTTTGATTTCCTACAGAGGAAAAGATGGCAGGTAGAACTTAAGAATGACACCCTCCTCCAGGTTAGACAAGTGTGCTGGACCATGAATTGGTATCTCTGGAATGAGAGGGCAGGAGAAGGAGAGTACAGACAGGCCCCAGAGCCCAGAGCTGAGAGCTGATTCAGTAATCAACTGAACAATGGTGCCAGTGTGGGGACAGCCACATCTTTCTGTCCAGAGTCAACATGTACAACTCAGATTGACTCTCAGCTGTCATCTCACCATGCTCTGATCCTTAGTGCAGCCACATGGCCTGAGCCCTAGAGTCAGTTCCATGCACTCCACGCCTGTTGCAAAGGTTGGCCTACCCATCTTCCATTGGATCCAACTTTGGAATATACCCCAACCTTGTATCTCCAAACAACTCACTCTGAAATAAAAGACCCTCACTAAGTGTCATTTTCCAATAATCCTGTGCAGGCATGGAAATGGAGCATCCTCAGACCTCCTCACTGCTCTGCCTCCCCCACGACACAGAGAAATGGTCCTGCCCGACCGCTTCCCATTGCAGGATGTTCCCTCCCTTAGGAAGTGGCTTATTTCTCTGTTGGACAGCTCTGATGGTGAAAAAGTTACTTCTCAGGGAGACACAGATGTCTGAGAATCTAACACAGACGTTTGAGATGACGCCAACTCTGAAATCTTTCTCTTTTTAACAGAACTTGTCCTTGCAGTAACCGAATCTATCACACAAACTGGCATTATCAGTGGATCCCAGCAATAGGTTGCACCACATTGTGATAGAGGAATGGCCCATTTGTATAAATGTAGAACTCAGGCCCTGGCATCGTCTTCATCAGGCTGTTGTGAAAAGATATATGGTGAAATTTTTGTGACCTTACAAAAAGGTGGGGGGATGCCTGGGAGGATTTTCAGCGTAGTTATGAATCTGGCTATAGTCACATAAGCATATAAGGTACATAAGCGAATAAATCAAGAAGGCCACAGGCTTCCTTAACAACTGAGGAAAAGACACTGAGATGTGCAAGCCCTGAGTCTCAATTGCATTCATCAGTGACATAAAGAACCAAGGAAGCTTTAGACAAAACCATGTTGCGGATGATGGAAAAGTAAACACAGGCTGTGGTGAATTTATGGAAGAGTGATGCAGCTTATGAACCCATGTCCAAGTTAGATCTCCTGCGTGCACGGGTGAGCGAACGTGTATCCGTAAGTTAACGCAGCAACACTGGGAACGGGGGAAGGTTACAGCAGAGACTGGAAGAGATTTGCTTTCTGGAGCATTCTCTTTCATTCAGAACTATACAGCAATGATTTAAAATCAGACCCGAAGTACACAAAACACGGAGTGGATGTGGCTGGTTTAGATAAGATTCTGGATGATGGAGTGGATTCTCTATGAAAACACCGAGATCTTGGTGCTTGGGGAAAGCAGATAATGCCCAACGCCTGGCATAATACCCTCCTCAGAGAAGGTCTGTATTAATACTCTGGTTGGCTGGTGAGTAGAATGCTTGACCAGTTTTCTTATTTTCTCCTAAGCACCACTAGGTTCTTCTCTAAGCTTCAGGTTTTATCCTTACTGAAGAACTGCTAAAGGGACAGGCTGAAAGAAAAGGTTTGCAGGTCCTTGGCTTCCCTGGACTCTCCAAAGCCCCAGTGAGCAGGCCACTCGCACTTCACTCCCATGGTTAGGTCTTAAGGGCTTAGTTTTTCTTGGCCTAGTGCGCTACTGCAAGCATACAGCGCAGCAACTGATAATTCATAGTTTTACCCCCCCCCCCCCTTTTTGGGGTGCTGGGGATTGAATCCAGGGCCTTGTGCTTGTAAGGCAAACACTCTACCAACTGAGCTATATCCCCAGCCCCATAGTTTTACTTTTAAAACCCCTTTTCCTTTTCTTTCTCTGTCCATAATGTCGCCCAAAAATAAGAGCTGCATTTCCATTGGCTGGGTAAATGCTCCAGGGGCGGGCTTCTCCTAAGCTCCGCCCTGGGACTCCTCCCTGGGGTGCCTTGCTGTGCTCCCAGAGGTCTGGCCTCTGGGTTGCTCTTCCCCACAAGCTCATGCGGCTCACACCTGCTGCTATATATCAGCCTTCCGGAGGTATACAGAAGAGACCTTCCTCCTGTTCTTTTCTGGTCTTGCTCCTCTCCTCCTTTGAGAGCAGATTTGGAAATAACGGGGACTTTTCTTATCTCCCCCACTAACGGTTGCATAGGAGACTTGAGAATATTATCACGGGACTGATTTTTCCCCTCATAACCATACCAAAATTTAGAGTGTTTCATCTTCAAGGAAATCGCTTTAAAAGCCTGGACATGTGTTTCCAGGATGTTATTGTTGCTCAGAATATTTTGAACATATTTCTTTAGGGATTGTCTTTAAAAACTAGGACATATTTTTTTTTCCGAGAATGTCTGCATTAATACTCTGGTTGGCATTCCATCATTGTTTCTTGAGGGTGGATTTTGTTTTATTTTTCTGTTGGAGCAAGCCATGGACTCTGGATCCTGTCTGGTGAATAATGGGGAATTGAATTGAGGTTTAAAATTATGTGTCTTTATACACATTCATTTGTCCTTCTCTTGTGTGTTTCTTTACTTGATAGAAACAGTTTGTTAAACATATTAGATATTAGTACAAGGAGCTGCAGTGTATAGAATATTTTGAAGGGCAACATTATCTGGATGTAAAACATTCACATATTCATTGCAAAGTAATCTTGTAGTTTCTTTGGGCATGGAAAGCTGAGCAGATAGACAGAGATCAGGGTCACACCTAAGAACCCAAGAATCCCAGAGCTGGGGTTTCACTTACTTCCATACCTTCCTCCAGGAGTTCCACATCACTCTGGGGGTGGGGACAGCCATGATGTAGTACAAAAACAAACATACAAACAAAAACCTCTCCAGTTTATCTCCTCCCATACCTTCACCTCCTCTGGAAAAGGTCTGATGACCTTTAAAAGGATTTATAACTCAGTTCTTTTCATCAAAAGCTGATGAAGTTAGGCCCACCATGGTATTGACAGGTTAAGGTTTCCTTCCTCTTCTCCTTTATTGTTTCTAGCTTCTCTCCTCCTTCTGTCCAATCTCATTGAGATGTTTCTGATCCTCTTATCTTAGGGACCATAATTCTTCCTCAAAGCCACGTCAGCATCACTTTTCATTCCTTTCCCATTACTTGTCGTTCTCTGTTTCTTTGTCCCTCACCCCTTTTTTTCTATTCCACTAGCTCAAATGCCTTTTGAGAGGGAGAGGAGGGGGGGAGAAAGAAAGACAACACGAGCAGTAACTCCTTCCTCCCTGGTCCAGCAGGACGGACCTCTGCTCAGCTCCCACTGTCCAGTTGTCACCTGCTCCCAGCATTCCTTGGCTCTGTCCTGCTTCCTGCAGTAGCTCCTCTTGTCCTTTCTATTTCCCGAGGTCAACACCCCCCTCTTAGCACCCCTTTCTCTGCCAGCCTGTGCTTGAGATTGGGAACAAGAGCCTCACCCCTTCTGGGAGTTTTATTCTGTGACTCACCCTGATGTCTCACTGGTAGACCTCTTGACGCTTCATCAAGCATAATGCCCATCCCACTAGGTGTCCCTCCTTATTCAGCCTTGAAGGTCAAGCACCAAGTGACCTGGATGAGTTATTTTTCCCAGCCATGCTGTTTCCTGCAATATGTAATTATGGAGTACTGTGACATCCAGGAGCATTCCATATGCAGCATTGCCCAATCCCACTTAGCCCTGACTGTGCCTTCTGGAACCAAAGCCAGTTCAGAGCCTCATGTTAAAGTGGAGGGTCCAGCCAGCATCAAAGACATGGAAGGATGACCTAAATCCAAAGCATTTCTGGGGTGAGACTTGGTTTTAGACATTTACAAGTCTGCTGAGACATGTGCAATATTAAATAGTTTGCATCTGAATAAAGAGAGATGATGATAAATTTCCCAAAGGACAATTTGGTTTAGTGGGGGAGAAAGGCAGCAAAATTCTAGAAGAAGAAAGCTCTCTTCTTGACTTTTACTCAGCAAAATCCCACACCCTCAAGGTCTCTCTAGAAGTCAAACTTGTTTCTTTCTCAGGAACTGAAAGTCTTTCTGTCCAAGAAAGAGACTTAGGAGACTTTGATTTCCTTTATTATCCATTGTGTTCCAAGCCACAATATTTAATTTGCTGTCATCTCCCAGCTTTGTCTTTGATCATTTGAGCGTTAAAAAAGAAAAAAGAAAGAAACAAAAGAGCTCCTCTCCTCCTCAAGAAAATTTAAAGTATTAGTTGCTTTACGTAGCAAAAACTTGCATTTTATACATGTAGTCTAACTAGATCATTTCTCTCCCTTGCATACATACCTGGAAGTAATTTTATTAATATAAAGATTTTATATTTTAAATACATTTGTGGATAAATTTACTCTTTATTCTATGAGCACACAAGGAAACTAAATAAATTGATTCAGTAAAATCTTTTCATCATAATTGTCTTCTGTTGCTATTTTTTTTCTTTTCACTAACAGTAAAAACTTTTTGTTAATTAAGTGCCATTATAACATCACTAAGCTTCAGGAGGCCAAAAGGTGTGTTTCACCAGCTCTGCGAGGCTGTCATTATCTGACAAGACTCTTGCTAAATAATGAGGGCACGTGAGCAAGTGGAAACCCCTGTCCTCACAGCTCCTGAGGTGGAATGATGGTGATTGAAATGTTATGCCTTTTGTTTTGTAAGTTGACGGGTTTATTTGCAGATTCTTTCTTTTAACTCAGCCTTGGTTAATCTCCTCTTTATTCTGCTCCACTCCCCCCATGCCCACTTGGGAGGCTCCTGATCTCGCGGTGTCTGGGAGGGCGGCAGCTGCTCCCTCTCCCTGGTTTTTCATCGTGCACTGAACACAACAGCCAGAAACCAAGGGTACAAATGGGTCATCTCCTCATCTTGGTTAGAGAAAAACAGGGTTGACTTCATTCCCTTTCCTCTACCTACATGGTCTTTCCTCCCTTCTAATTAAAGATTTGAAAAGGGTGTGTGTGTGTGTGTGTGTGTGTGTGTGTGTCTGTGTGTGTATGCGCCTCTCTGCTTCTGTAATTGGGTTGGAGAACTTGAAAGAAAGAGCATTTGGCAAAAAATCTGTGCATTATTTGCTCATGCTGGGGCCTGGGTTCAAGAAGGACCTGGAGAATGTAGTGCAGTTATTCTAATTACTTGAAAAGTCATTGTCCTTTCACTTTTTATGGGCATAATGGAATCTAGGAACACCATTTCAACTCCATGTTTTATTTAGAAGTGCTTGAGAAGAGTGGAGCTTCTCCCTTTGAGTGGTGTAGTTTTAGGTACTAGCTTGCTTGCTTGCTTTTTTTATTCCCCAAATATTGATGGATCTAATTTTGCAGACTAGGCAGCAGTGAATAGCACTCATTGTAATGGTGAGCAGTATTTTCAAAGGAGAGAAAGAGTCCTAAAGCCTATCACCTGGGGAAAGAGCCTCTCCTTAATTTTTGCTCTTTGCAAGCATGATGCAATCAGTGTTTCCTAATATTGGGACAATCCTCTCACCTCACCGTGTTCATATGTAATTGTGTCACATAATGGGAAATTGTAATTGGCAATTTGGATCTGTAATTCAGTTTACAAAGCATGCAAACATAAGATAACTAGGTTAAATGCAAACAGGCATTACACTAAGGTACAGAAAACAGAGGGGAAAAAGATGCTGGGTCCAAACTTAGAAACAACATGAATTCTATTTCTCCTGTGCCTCAAAATGTAGTTTATTAAAGTTATTTATTCTCTAATTTCATCACATACTGTTCAAACAGATACATTATCTGTGTATGAAAACACATATCCTTACTACATATATTTACAAATTTCTCATTTGGGATAAGCAGACTGCATGTGTAGCATGTTCTTTAGGAGTTCTTTATGAATGCACTCGTTTTTACATAATACAGTGTTTTAATATAGAGGCCATTACTTATAAGACACCACATCAAAATGTACTTTTAATTTTTCAAAGCCTTTTT
Organism: Sciurus vulgaris; assembly: GCF_902686455.1. Classification (NCBI taxonomy): domain Eukaryota; kingdom Metazoa; phylum Chordata; class Mammalia; order Rodentia; family Sciuridae; genus Sciurus; species Sciurus vulgaris. The sequence goes on from NC_136467.1 coordinate 56,933,864, forward strand.
GATGTTGCTTACAGCTTTTTCCTTTGGGACAATTCGTTCATTATTTAGAGGTCTATTTTTCTGTTTTTAACGTCTTCTTTTAGATAGTGACTGGTAGGTATACCATATTCAGATATATAAAATATAATTAAATAAACACTACTGGCCCTAAGTATTTTATAGTCTGGGAAAAATTTTTTGTTGTTGTTTTCATTTTCAATAGTATTTTTTTTTTCTAGGACAGTGTACCATGGTCCTGGGTGTGATTTAATAAGATTTCTAAATCTTAAAAGGTCAAGATAATGTTGTTTTTTCTATTCATGCTATGTCTGTATTTTTAGTAAAGAATAGGATCTATATGAGCCTGTGTGACTTTTATCTGATCAATTTTCTGAGTCAAGGCTGTCTGCAGGTCCCTGTCACCAGGCTGTTCCTGCCCTTGCAACAGCCCGCTAAAGGCATCACCTGCAGAAGCCCAGGGCTCTCTGTGGAGCTTGTCTCCCTGACCTTCCTATTGAAGTCTGTGACCACAAAGGGATAGCATGGTGCAGAAAAGGAATGGGAGATTTGATCAGAGCCCCCAGGGGCCTGTCAGCTCTGGGTTATCTTGAGCTAGTCTCTCTAGGGTCTCCTTCCTTGTCAGTAATCAGGGACTAGAAGGCCCCCTTCCTGTGGGAGTCAGGAGGATTCAATAAATTAGAGTGCTTGTCATGGCCTCTGTGACAGTGTCCATTGAATCTGGAATTCTATTCCACTTTGTCCACTCCTGATGGTTGGTCATGACTCTAGTCTGGAGTCGGAGTTGCTTCCAGGTTTTGATCTAGGCCCTCCCCTTGACCTGCCAAATCCCTGCTCAGAGGCTCCTATCCTGTCCCTAGTGTTAACCATGATCCTTGACAAAGACAGCATGTTTCCCTATAAAGACAATTCAAGGGGAAAAGAATGCCCTGTGCCAGTGTCCTCTGCAGCTGGGAAGGCTGGCAGGGAGGCCCCTGGAGTAGCTCAGAGAGCATTAGGGGCATGGCCTCTTACCCTTTGTTCCGGGTTTGCTTAAAACTTAATAAATTCTGAAAATAGGAACCTTGATACTTGCTCTGCTCAAACAAAACCATTTCCAAGCTCATACCACCTCTCTCTTCCCCAGTGGGTGGTCTTTTTCTCTTTTACCCATGAAGTCCCTGACCCAACCTACAATCTACAAGAAAGCCCACCTATAAGTGCCCTCCCTCACCCAGGTTTACAGATTCCCTTCTCTGAGTCTGCTGCCCTCCGAGAGTTAAAGCGCCAACTCTGAAAGCCCAGCCTCTGCTACTGGTTGTTCTCATGACAGTCTGTGAATGGTAGTATCCTAATTGCAAAAGGGCAGTGTGGGGAAGAAATCCTGACACAAATATTATATTTTTTCCTGTATTTTATTTTTCTATGTCAAATTTGAACACCATTGTAGCCACCTGAACCCCTGAACTCTTTTTGGTCTAGAAAGGAAGGAAGCAGCTCCATGGCAAAGGGAAGCCTCCTGCCCTGGATTAAAGCAGTTACATAGAGTGAGTGGTCAGACCTCCCTGAGGGACAGAACGGGCACAGCCAGCTCAGGAGGCCAGGTGTGAAGCTGATGCACACGTGTGTGCACACCTGGCTCTTTATGTACACACTCGCTCCCTGTTTCTTAAATAGAGGACCAGATTGGACAGAAGCCACAAACCTGGATTTTAGTCCTGGCTTTTCCACTGGCCAGCTGAGGGCCTTGGGCAGTTGCTTCACCTTTGCTGACCCCAGGGAGTTGGACTAGAAGAGGCCCACATTTTCCCAGCTGTGTCCTGGCCCGCTCCAGCCTCCCACAGGCCTGTGACTTAGCAGCAGAATAGACAGTTTATGACTAGGTACTCTTTCCGAAATCTTGAGAGTTAGGCTGAGGGGACCCATCAGGACTCTGTAGGGAAGAAAGGAGTTAGAGGAGCTTATGTAGCTGAGACCCATATGATGACCTACCTCAGGGATCTCTCTCCTAAGAATCTAAGTGGTAAGTAATTCTTAAGACCCGAATGGGGTTGATTTTCTCTGGCAAGTTACCAGAAAAGAGAATTTCCCACATACCACATGAATCACTATGAAAGAGATATTGCTTCATTCTAGGAATTTAAAGTGCCATTGCACACGATGGACATGGACGGGTCTAGCCTTCTGATCTCTGAGAACTTACATTCATTTTAGTGCTCAATGAACTCACACATTTTCCCATTATCCCTTTCATCAAAAAATCATATTTTAAGGACAACTGCTTTTCTCCTTGAATTCTTCACCAAGGTTGATTCAATATCCATCTAGGAGTGGCTCCTAACTTATTGTTCACCTAGTAGCAGAAGCAATAAAAAATATTGAAAGATGAAAATTATTTAAATGAGAAATATTTCTGTAATATCCTTTGGGATGGAGGGAATGGAGCAGTGGATCTCAGGATAGCTCTGTTGCTGGTTTTAGATTAATAGGTTTGGCAACCATGTTTTGTTAGCAGCAGTTAGTGAGCAAATCCCATTACTTAATAAGGTTACCACTTTTAGCAGAAGCTGCAAATTACAGTTTCTTTCTCTCCAGGCTGAAAACAACATCCTTAAAATTTTGCATCTACAAGTAGTATCTCACATTAGCAAAGCCGGGTAAACAGAAGTACATTTGAGAATGCCATTTGTCTGTAATTCAGGATGATGATTATATCCAAAATGTTAAGGGTCATGATAGCCTGCTCATTCTGGATTCCCCATCATCTGGTGCTAGTTTAGACTGTGCAACAGAAAAAGGTAGGGAAAGGTATCTTTATTCATCACTGGCAGCAGGAAATACTGTCATGCCCCCCAAAAGTACATTCATAGGCTTGAAAAAAAAAAAAAAAACTAATTTATATCACTGCCAACTCCAAGTTCCTCTGTTCGTCAGTCTTTTTTTTTTTTTTTTTTAATTTTAAAATTTGTTCTGGTTCGTTATACATGACGGTAGAATGCATCTGTGCATTCTGATACATCATATATAAATGGAGTATAATTTCTCATTTTTCTGACTGTATATGTTGTAGGATCACATCGGTCATGCAGTCATATATGTCCATCAGTCTTAAAGGATGCATTCCATGGATTTAGTGATCCTGGAGGGCCACTCCCAACAAAACCACCTCTATTAACCCCTATGACTCCCACTTGCCTTTTTATGACAGGGCAAGAGTAGAGTTGAGTAGCCCATGAATTGCACCTCCCTGCCCTCAACCTTTCTCCCCCCTACCCTTTGGTTCATACTGATGTTTAAATTCCATAGGCTCGTCTGCCAAACTCCCTCTGCATGTGTTTATACACATTCACTTACCCCTTTTCTCAGGGGCCCTGGGAACCTCAAAGGACTAGGTGGTACAAAACTACCAAGATGGCACTGTTGTCCCATGTAATGTAATGGGGAAGGTATCACGCAGCCCACAGGAAATGCTGTGGAGCTCTTTGGAGATAGGGACAGGGGAAACTGCTTCCTTGGTCACAAACACAGGATGAGAATTACTCGGGAGAAAGTGTCCAGGAACCAGGAAAATATGCAATGGGGACTCCATCCAGGATGGCCTGCAGAGGTGCTGTGTCTGAGCACACCCCCACACTCACAGCTGCGAGCCCTGCAGACCGGCGGTTGCAGCTCCGCGGACTTTCCAGTTCAGTGGTTATTGTTGGTTTTATTTTTTCTTTTTGGCTTAAAAAGCTCCGGAGGGGATGAACTTGAGATTTTTCTCCTGCCATGTGTGTTGTAGGTACGGACTCTTTGCCTTGCTCCAGTTGTGGATATGTTTTCCCTCCGCCCTCCCCCCCTCCCGCCCCCTCCCGCCCCCTCCCAGGCCGCATCTTCCATCCCTAGCATTTCTTAGAGTCGCACACAATTTCCCTTGGGGAGGGACTCTGTGTTCTCTGGCTGTATTGTTTTTCAGACTTTTCCTGTCAAACTCCTTTTCCCTTTTGCTTGCCCCTCTGTATCCTTCCTCCGTTTGGCTCTTGAAGTATTTTTTCTGCGTTTTATTTCTTCCTCCTGCCTCCTCCACTCCCAACCCCCAGTGAGAACATCTCTGTGCATGTCTTACGGCCTTGTATTTTCCACCAAAACACACATTTCCAAGGGCCTTAGTGACTTGTGAAAATTCCTTCCAAACCTGTCTCCTGGAAACAGGATGGCAGATGAAAGATTTCTTCATTAAAATCAGACACTTTAAAGAGGCATCCAGTAAAAGCTCTGAAAATCCCCAGTGGGCCTCTGTGTGGTACTGGGGAGGAGGCTGGGAGCAAGGCCTGGGCTTTGGAAAGGGCTGGGACACAGCACACGGGGTTCTATTCCCAACTCCTCATGACACAGAACCCCTCCCTCGGGCAGGGGGACCTGCTGTATCTGTTGCTCACACTCTAGCTGCAGCTTGAATCGGCTTGTGTGTGAGGTGCCTGAAGGTCCTCCTGACCCACCATTCTTGGAAAATGAAATATGATTTGTGATTTGAGAATCTGGTCAACGCTCTGAATGTAATTCTAAGCTGTGAGTTCTCATTTGGGCTCCTAATGTTTGATTATGCAGCTGGGTGGTGTCCCTTCTAAAAGGCAGCCAACTGGGGGTTCACTGGATCAACAGAGTGCAATCAGAGCCTGAAGGAAACTCCTGGGCAGGGCCTTAGGAAACTCAGGGCCTGCAAAAGCAGTTGTCCAATTCTGGCTGAACATGGGGAGAAGAGGGAAGCAGAGCAGGGTCATCTTGGAAGTCAGGTGGAACTCTGAATGCTTCGGGACAATGTCAGATTCCTCGACAGCCCCTCTGTGAGCACCTGAAGGGGAAGGTGCATGGAGGGCAGCTTATGCAGATGACTGGAGCAAAGTAGGACCATCTGGGAGGGTGGTGGGAGCTACTGTCTATGAGGCCTGTGGTATCCCCAATGGGGACAGAAGGCCAGGCAGTCTAATTCTGAGAGAGGACCTGACTCCTGCACAGTTCTGAAGAGATCAGTGGGAAGACCAACCTCAGCTACTGCATTTGGTTTCTCATGAGAGAGGCCTCCATTGCTCACCAAGACCCCTTCACTCTCAGACCCCAGTGATTTCAGGGTCCATTCCCTATCAGGTGACAGTCCTGCTGTAGCCACAAGCCAGGCTCGACACCCTCAGGTGCTTCTGCCCATTCACAAGAGAATCACTGAGACGGAAAGCACACTGGACTGATTTCCTTCAAGAACTGTCTCCAAGGGCTGGGGTCGTAGCCCAGTAGTAGAGCACTTACCTAGCTCGGGTGAAGCACTGTGTTCAATCCGTAGCACTGCATAAAAATAAGTAAATAAAATAAATGGTGTCCATCTACAACCAAAAACAACAAAAAAGAACTCTCTCTAAGGAGAGCCTGTTCTGTGGAAGATCTACTTCCCAGACTCTAGCCTCTGCCCCCTCAGGGAGGTTGCTGCTGAGCCTCTTCACCTGGCTGGGCCTGTTTCCTCATCTGAAGAACAAGTACTTGGATCAGGCCTGGGCTCTTGAGATGTGTTCTAAGGAGCCCAGGGGCACAGGGAAGGAGGGGACAGGCCAAGCTCTGGACCCCTGCTCCCCTTTACTGGAGCTGCTCTACTCTTACCAATTTTGTAGGGAAGTTCGAACTTTTCTTCTGGAGTTCAGAAACTGAATCTATGGAACTAAACCAATAATAGGTTAACTGGAGAAAAGGCCTATGAGATTACTAACATGCAAGTTCATGGGCATCATACAAAACATTAAAGTCATGGCCATGTGCTTGAGCCTTAAATACCCTCTCCAGAGTGGACTGTAGGAACTTTTAGAGGAAAAGTAAATTATTTTGGGGGGAAACAAACAAACCCACACCAGACAATGGTGTGGGACTAAGTTTACCTGAATCTGGGAGTACTGTCAACTCTAAACTGCCTTTAAGAGATATGCCTCAGTTTCCCTGGCTTGATGAGGTATCTTGAGAAGTGATTCACAACAACTGAAAACATGGAGGAGGTTCTGGTTTTGAGGTAGATAGTGAGCTTCAGAGAAAGCCCTTCCCTGTGCTTCAAGACAAATAGAGAATCAAGAGATAGGGACACTGGAAAGCCAGAGACTTTGAGGCTGCTTCGTTAGTTCAGCATGTCAAAGTGCCATACTTTGAAGTATCATTTTCTGAGCCCCAACAATTTTGCATGTTGCAGTGTATGTGTGTTCAAAGAAAGGAATCCACTGTTTTAAAAATTGTCTTGAAAACTTCTGGTTTCAGAGGGCTCTCAAATTTATCATTCTGACCTTTCAATACAATCACATACACCTACAAGGAGTATCGCTATTGTGATGAAACATCACTACCATCTTTATTAGCTAGCTTGTGCTTTGATTCAGAGAGCTCAGGCTCTGAGTGTAGAATTATCCAGAACCTCCTGCTTGCTTACAGGAAGGATCCTTCATCATCCCTCAGCTGCAGGAAGGATGTTCAAACAGATTCACACTTCAAGCTCCACCCCCACAAAAACCCTTTGTACAGAATCCAAAGAAATCTATTTCTTATTAACCACCTCCACAAAAGTTCATAAATCTCCCTGAAGTGGGTGGGCTTATCCATAATCCAAACTGGGTCAATTTTGATTTCTACTATTATCCACATATGGTAATTGACTTTGCAGAATAGCACTCAAATTCTTACAAGGAAATGACTTATCTCTGAACAGTTAAAATACATGAAGTATGGTCAATGTAGAATGAAAATAATCACGCATGACACTACTAGTATTCCAGAAAACTAAATTTGTAGGAGTGAGGAAGTTCTAGATGGTCACTAAAATGCTGGTAGAAAATGGAATCCATCCAGAGAACCCTGAAAAAAGGGACTTTGAAGCTAAGAACATCAAGGTTCAAATGCTATCTTCTCCTATTCCAAGCCCCATGATTTTGAGCAAGTGATAGCCTTTCAAAGCCTTACCTGTCCCCCTGAGATGGGAACATGATAGTCAGTAGTGACTTGTATAGGGAGAGTTAGGAAGATGACACACCTAAGTCCTCTACCATCTCCTTTTCTCCCTGCCTTCTACCGTCACAGAGGACTCATCATCTCCAGGGATGTTGGCTGATGGTAATTCTCTGTCCAGTGATTAGGGACTGGACAAGTTCCCAAGAAGGATGGGAGAAGTCATCATGGAAAGGCATCACTTTTTGGATCAAGATTAGGGCCAGTTCAGATCCTCATTTGGTAGCTCAGTTAACCGTCTGCTCAGATTCGCCCACTAAAGAGGAAGCAGAAGTTCCTAGGCCACCCTACCATCTATTGCCCCTGAGGCTAGATAAAACTAAGAAAGAAAAGACAGGCAAAAAACTTTAGGAGACTATGTTTGATTCCTATAATGAGTCATAGCTTAAAGTTGGAGTCACTGACAAAGATGCTGTTTTAGTTACTCTTACACCTTTCCTTCTATAATCTACTCATTATGTTCTGCCTCATTCAGAAAAATCCAGCAATAACCACTTCTCAGTTATGAACACAGGAGGTAGGCCAAGCTCAGGACCATGGGAGCCAGATACCAGTATTCGATTCTTGACCCTGTCATTTCCTACCTGTGAATCTTTGGACAAGTTTTTCTATGTATTTTCATCCTTATCTGTAAACAGGGATGTTCATAGTAAATGTGTCTTGTAGGAGTATTACAGGCATATAATGAGATCATGCGTGTCCAATACCTGCCATATATTAGTATTAGTCATATTAGTAGTAGTCAGGATAAGCTTGTATTAGTCAGGATAAGCAATGTAAGCTACTACAACAAACAACCCAAAACATCAGGAGCTTAACATAAGACTTATGTCTCATTTCTATCACAGTCCAATGTGGGTCACATTGTCCTCCCTGAAGAGAGATCCTGGAATCCAGTCTCTTTTCATCTTGTAATGTCACTGTCCTTAACATATGTCCTTTGCAGTTGCTAGGGAATGAAAAGAGAGAAAAGAAGGATAGCTTGTGAGGATTACTTCAGACCTAGAAGCTGCAGATATTGCTCTGCCTGCATTGACCTGAACCCAAACTAATTGCAAGGGGATTGAAAAATAGAATTGTTTTCCTGGGTGTGCAGGCTGGAAAAGTGGGATTGCTGAGCATCTAGCCATCTCTGCTTCTGCACACATTCAATTTTAGCTAATAATGATGCTGTTATGATTGTCACCTACAGAAACGGACATGGAAGGGGTAGCAAACTAAATGCACAGACAAACCTGAAATTCAAGCTTAAACAAAGGATGCATCCTCCATGTTCTCCACTTCTTTACCTGACCAGTTCTATTGGGAGCAGTTGGGCTGAGTGCTTTGAGTCTTTCCTCCTTTTGTTATTTCTACTCACCTTCTGGCAAAGGAGCTCCTGGCCATTGAGTTATTTCAAAGGCAGGTGACAGGAGAACAAAGGGAAACCTAGAGACTAAATGACTAGGACAATTACCTCCTGTATCAGTGACCATTGTCTTCACTATTGACCTACCTAATGGTCAACTCTTCACCTGGTGATCATGAACGTGGCAGGGTGGGGGCAAGTTTAGGGAGTCACGTGGACCCCAGTGATAGTCAGATGGTTAGAAGTCCCTTCAGCACCCTTTCTCTAATATAATGCCATTGCTGGATTCCCAAATGGCCTTTAGCAGATTTGTGTGCCTTGGATATTTGCAGAAAACCCCATGGAGAAGCTGAGAATGTGATCAGGCCTCTGCTCCAGGTCATAACTGACTCTCACCCAGGTCCATTCTCCTGTAGAAGTGGGTCACTTTTGCTTCTTCCAGAGACTCAGGGTATAAGCCTCTGAAAAGCTACTGATATGCCAGGCACAAAAACAGATTTTATTTTAGCCACCTGGCCACCTGAAGAAAGCCCTAGAGTAAACACCGCTGTTGGCAGACATTTATTAGATGCCTCAGATAACCTCTAGTCTCTAAGTTTCTCTTTCATTCCTGTCATCTGCCTTTTTAATAGCTTAATGGCCAGGACCTCCTCCACCAGCAGGTGAATAGGAATGGCAAAGGAGGTAAGGCTCCAAGCACCTGCTCCCAGTAGGGCTCCTCAGGTTTAAATGTGAAGGGAGTGGACAACATGGAGGATGCATCCTCCATGAGACATAAGTCTTATGTTAAGCTCCTGAGATTTCGGGTTGTTTGCTTTAGTAGCCTGCATTGCTTATCCTGATTAACACAAGCTTATCCTGGCTACTACATCCTTGTTTAACCTTGAATTTCATCTTCTGAATTTTAGGTTTGTCTGTGCATTCAGTTTGCTACCCCTTCCATGCCCATTCCTATAGAGAATAATCACAATAGCATCCCTATTAGCTAAAATTGAATGTGTGCAGAGGCAGAGATGGCTAGATACTCAGCAATCCCATTTTTTCAGGCTGCACAAAACAGGAAGACAATTATGGTTTTCAGTTTGCCTTGCAATTAGCTTGGGTTCAGGATGCCTAGATCTACAGTGTACCATAGCAGCAGACTTGCCCCACTCTTTACTGTAGACACTCTTAACAACTTTCAGGAAAACTACTAAGATCAACCTCCTTGCTAGAACATTGAATCCTGAGGCACAGGTGAGGGGCTCGTGTCAGTAAGGTCTTCTATAACTGGCTTTATAGTCCACCTTCTTTGGCCCAACTTCTCAAGATCCACTTTCACTTTCTCCTGTCATTTTTGCCAAAAGACTAGCCAGATCCTGCAATGCCTTGGTATGTATCACCTTGCTCCTGAAGCATAGATGAATCAATGTGAATAGATCTCAGAAATATAATGGTGAGTATGAAGAAGAAAATTTGAAGAAACACATGTATTAGTATAAGCATAGATCTTAATAAACTTATTTTATTTAAGTCTAAATAAATTTATTTATTTATTTCATACTGGGGATTGAACTCAAGGGTGCTTCTTTACCACTGAATACATCTCCAGACCCAGACCCCTCTCACCCACCTTTTTTTTTTTTTTTTTTTTTGAGACAGCATCTCACTCACTAAATTTCCCAGGCTGATCTCAAACTTGCAATCCTCCTGTCTCAACTTCCCAAATTGCTGGGATTACAGGCATGTGGCAAATTATGTAAATCCTAACACACACACACACACACACACACACACACAAGATACTTTATATTATTTAAGAATGAGGGCATATGCAGCAAAATATAAAAATTCATAAGGCAAAGTATGATGATTAATCTTACATGTCAACTTGACTGGGTCACAGGGTGCCCTGATTAAATATTTCTGTGTGTTTCCAGATGAGATTAGCATTTGAATCAGTGTACTCAGTAAACCAGATGATCCTCTCCAATGTGGGTGGCCATCGTTCAATTCATTGAGGGCCTGAATAGAACAAAAGGCATTGTGCACATGCATGCATGTGAGAGCATTCACACACACATCTATCAGTTCTATTCCTCTGTAGAACGCTAATCCAGAAAGATACTTTTAAGTCAAGGATAGTGATGTCAGGAAAAGGGAAAGGGATGAGGGAAGAGTACAGATAAGAATCAAATAATCTGTAACATTGTGCTTATTAAAACAAAAAATATCTGTTGATTGATTGTATTTCTTCTGTGAAGTATCTATTCAATTCCTTAGCCCATTTATTGATTGGGTTATTTGGTTTTTGGTGTTAAGTTGTTTTTTGAGTTCTTTATATATCTTAGAGATTAATACTCTGAGGTGCATGTGGTAAAGATGTTCTTCCACTCTGTAGGCTCTCTCTTCATATTATTGATTATTTCTTTTGCTGAGAAGAAGCTTTGTAGTTTGAATCCATCCCATTTATTGATTCTTGATTTTCCCTCCTGTGCTTTAGGGGTCTTGTTTAGGAAGTCAGATCCTAGGCCAACATGGTGAAGATTTGGGCCAAATTTTTTCCTAGTAGGCGCAGGGTCTCTGTTCTAGTGCTTAAGTCTTTGATGCACTTTAAGTTGAGTTTCATGCAGGGTGAGAGATAGAAGTTTAATTTCATTTTGTTACATGTGGCTTTCCATTTTTCCCAGCAGCATTTGTTGAATAGGCTATCTTTTCTCCAGTGAATGTTTTTGGTGCCTTCATCTACTATGAGATAAATGCACTTATGTGGGTTTGTTTCTGTGTCTTCTATTCTGTACCATTGGTCTACATGTCTCTTTTGGTGCCAATACCATGCTATTTTTGTTATGATTGCTCTGTAGTATAGTTTAAGGTCTGGTACTGTGATGCCTCCTGCTTAACTCTTCTTGCTAAACATTGCTTTGACTATTCTGGATCTCTTATTTTTCCAAATGAATTTCATGATTGCTTTTCTAGTTCTATGAAGAATGTCATTGGGATTTTAAATAGGAATTGAATTAAATTTGTATAATGTTTTTGGTAGCATGACCATTTTGACAATATTAGTTTTGCCTATCCAGGAGTATGGGAAGTCTTTCCACCTTCTAAGTTCTTCTCAATTTCTTTCTTTAGTGTTTGCAGTTTTCCCTGTAGAGATCTTTCACCTTTAGCAATTACAGAAATTCAAATCAAAACTACTCTAACATTTCATATCACTCCAATCAGAATGGCAATTATCAAGAATACAAGCAACAATATATGTTGGCAAGGATGTGGGGGAAAAGGTACACTCATACATTGCTCATGGGAATGCAAATTGTTACAAACATCAATTTGGAAATTAAGGAAAGCAGTATGGAGAGTCCTCAGAAAACTAGGAATAGAACCACCATTTGACCCATCTCTCCCATTCCTTGGTTTATACCCAAAAGACTTAAACTCAGCATACTATAGTGACACAGCCACATCAATGTTTACAGCAACTCAACTCATAAAAGCTAAACTGTGGAACCAATCAATAGATGAATGGATAAAGAAAATGTGATACACACACATGCACACACACACACAATGGAATATTACTCAGTTTTGAAGAAGAATGAAATTATCGCATTTGCTGATAAATGGATGGAGTTGGAGAATATTATGCTAAGTGAAAAAACCAAAGGGCAAATGTTTTCTCTGATATGCAGATGCTACTTCATAATAAGAGGGGGCACTAGGGAAGAATAGGGTTACTTTAGATTAGGTAGAGGGAAATAAAGGGAGGGGAAGGAGTATGGGGGTAGAAAGGTTGGTAGAGTTAAACAGACATCATTACCTCATGACTGCATGACCGATGTGAAACTGCAACATGTACAATCAGACAAATGAGAAATTACACTCCATTGATGTATGATTTCTCAAAATGCATAAATGCATTCTACTGTCATGTAAAACTAATTAGAACAAATAAAAAAGTATCTGAACTAAATATGGAAAATACTTTTGTTGTATATGAACCTTGGGTTCATGAACTTTGTCATAGTTTGTTTTATATTTATCATGTTTGAAATATGTCATAACAAATGAAAGCAAATATTCTGAAAAGGCACCGAGAGACCTTGATTTTGATCTGAATTCCTTCTAAGCCAGCTCTTTCATAGAAATAAATCTGGGAGACACACATCAAAATGTAAACGGTGCTCATCTCTGGATGCTGGTATTTTAGATCATCTTCATCTCTTTAATTTTTATTGCATTTCAAGAGAATTCCTAATACATTTTTATTCTTAAAGAATTAATGCTTTTTTAAAACCTATTCTTTGACCCTAGATACTTCACACAAATTTTCTGAGTCCCTTGTGCAGTAATGGGCTTTAATGTTGCATTATGCACCACAAGAAAAGTTAAATTGAAATCACCATTGTGTTCATTGAGCATCTGCCTTGGCCTTTGTTATCTACATCCTTCTGCACATAGCATTTACAATTAGAGATTCCACCCAGCTGTACATCAGCATGCCTGGGTGTAGGGTGGGTAGAAAGGCAGGGACATTATATGGTGAACAAGACTCTCCCTCACTATGAAGTGGATACCACCTGTTCCTTTATTAAAGAACTCTCAGTTACAGTGCCCTGAGGGAGGACCCCCTTTAAGATACCATCCTCTTCTAAGCACCCTAGGCAGTGACTAAACAGAGTACATACTTTTTCAAACGTGTGGATTTTATATTGCCACTTTCCATCATTTGACAGGTTCATAATTGTCATAGCACAGGATCTCTTTATATTAACCATCCCGGGTCCCCATCAGGGGGCCCCATCTACTTTCTGCCTGCCAATGAGTGAGGACAGCTTTTTGGACCATCCCAACCGTCACGCCTGTGCCACCCTCCCAGTTTGCATAAGTGCTCTCTTCATGTTGATGTCATTCTGTCTGTCTTCAAATAGCTCATCCCTGTTAGGACAGGGGCAAGGAACCACAGATGGTTCTATGCTCGCATCTTTCCAGGCCAGGATCCAAGAAGCAAGAAAGGGAAATTCTCTAACACCATTAGCACACTGACTCCCTTGGAAGGGTTCTGATTGCACCTGCTTGAGGCCACTGTCCACCTACGGAGCAGACATTAAGGCTGGGGGTGAGGGTTTACACCTGGCTGATCCTGGGCTACAGGTGTGTTGTGTAGTGAGGGATGAGGCCGAGAGCATGGATGGTGGCCTTGTCAGAATCCATGACGTTGGCAAGGAGGAGCAATTCTCTAAAAGAACAAAGTGTGCTGTTGCTGAAGAAGGGAGGAAGTCAGGCTGGGAAAACAAAACTAATGTCCACCAGGGCACATCAGGTACAGAACTCTTTTGCCCCAGCTCTCCCAAACAGCATGGAGGCATCTGCAGGAAGATTTGTCCTCTCCCCGACCTGCCACCCTATCCTAAGGATGTGTGTAGAATGGCATGTGAGGTGTGGGGACATATTCGATAGTAAAATTATAGCAGCTGTTTGATGGGCTGGGAGACTCATCTAGAATTAGCCCAACACACATTCCCCTTGCATCCTTGCCTCTCCTTGTTTCTCTGCCTTTTTTTTTTTTTTTTTTTTTACTTATCTACTCTCTTTCTAAAGGCAATAACCTTCATGCTTATAATCTTTTCTAGTGATAATTAAAATATACTCCTGGATTCTTAAGAGAAAAAGTCCTTGTATTTCAGGGGCAGAATAAGAGTAAGTGACAAGAAAATTATATGCTAATCTCACGTAAGCATGTACACAAAAATTCTAAATAAATTATTAACAAACTGAATCAGGCAATGTGTTGGGTTGCTGATATTTGGCCACTTTTGACCTAAAAAAGTCAGCAATTTCATGTACTTCAGTCTGATATAAACATTCTACTGCCAAGTTGGGTTTAACCCAGGGATTTAACATTTCATTTTAACATTTTATATTGACATCTCAATAGAAAATGGGCTTAAAATATGTGACCTAACAATTCAAGATTACTTTTTAATAAACTAGGAATAGAAAGGAAATATCCTTAACCTGTTAAAGAATGCTTCATCAAATTTAATGGTAGAGAATAAAGATTATTCCCTGTATAAGTAAATTGATGGTGGACGGTAGAAGCTAGGATTCTCCCTATTAGAGAGGGAAAATGGAGATAATGAAAGGGAAGCCTAAGATGAACTCTGTGGTCCTCAAGTACAACTCAGGTTGAGCTTAATAAAGAGGCAAATAAAAGACATAATTACAGATATGTGTGCATACATGGGTTAGTGTTTCATGCATCCTTAGCTCTGTCTGTTGAGAGGCTGCTGAGAGCTCTGTCTGTTGAGTGAAACCTCAGTTCTAAGGAACACAAAAATCCCCCAAATTTTGGTTTCCAAATTCCATTCTCCAATAAAAAGAAACAGGGCTCCTTGAGAAATGGCCGGTTTTAGATCTAGGATAAAAATAATGCAGATGGGCCTGGAGCATGTTTTATTATTAGATGGTAAGAAAATATCAAAAACTGAAAGGATGGAGACATGTCAAAGGGACACAGGAACCAATCTGAGAAATTTCCACTGGCTAATTTGAGATCATTTGAGTAGAATCACAATTAATGTGGTATCACCCAAATTATTTTTTAAGAAGTCCATATTGACCTAAACAAATGATTGAATAAACAAACAAATAAATAGAAAAGTCTTCCTTACAGAAGAATTCCAGATAATACATGTAAATGTTCCATCTTCTAGGAAGTAGAACTTAATCCTCCCTCTGCACCCCCCCTTGCCTTACACACACACACACACACACAGAGTGTAGGTTGGAACAGAGAATGGAAGGGAGTTAAGGAGGTAACTTTGCTGTGGAAAATTCTGGCAAACATTGCCTTAGGCTGGGGATATAGCTCAGTTGGTAGAGTGTTTGCTTTGTAAGCACAAGACCCTGGGTTCAATCCCCAGAACCGCCCCCCCCCCAAAAAAAAAGTGCCTTAGGTGATCAAAGTTAACTTCACCAGCAATAAGACATGTCGATGGAATGGTACCCACTGATACCATATGACGAGAAGGGCACTGCACCTTTCTGGCATTATTCCCAAAAAACCAAAACCTCAGTCTGTTCGTGAGAAAAATATCAAGTAATCCAAAAATCGAGGGATATTTTACAGAATACGTGACTAGTATTCCTCAAAACTGTCAAGGTCATAAAAAACAAGAAGAAAATAAAAACTGCCATAGACCACAGGATTTTAAGGAGATATGATAACTAAATAGAATATGATATCCTGGATTCAATCCTTGGACAGAGAGAAGACATAAGAGGAAGAACAAGAGAAATCTGAATAAAGTCTATGGAGTTTAGCTAATATTGATATACCAGAGTTGGTTACTTAGTTTTGACATGGGTAGGATATATAAGATGTTAAAAAGGGAGAAATTGGTGAGGAGTAATTGGAAACTCTGCACTATCTTTGTGAGTTTTTTGTAAATCTAAAATTATTCCAAGAAAGTTTTTCCCTCAAAATTGGGGTATATAGAAGGAAGACCTCAAGATGCTAATTAGCACTATAAGAAAACAAAAAGAAAAAGATGTGTCAGGATCAAAAAAGGAAAAACTAAAATGGGCATTATTTGATATGATATGATTATGTTCACACATTCAGAAATAATAGACAAACTATTAGAACTAATAAGTCATTAGTCAGTTGCTATCACCACACTTATACATGCATACACGAATATTTGCTTACATACCAGCAATAATTAGAAAATGTACACTCTCTTAAAGATTCCATTACAATATCAACAAAAAGCTATAATTTATCTAAGAATGAATCTAACATAAACTGCTTAAAATCTTTATAAAGAAACTTAAAATTTTACATTGAGTCAGGCATAGTGGCACACGCCTATAATCCCAACAACGGGAGGTTGAGGCAGGAGAATTGAAAATGAGAGACCAGCCTCAGCAATAAAAAATAAAAGGGATTGGGGAAATAGCTCAGTGGTAAAGCACCCTTGGGTTCAATTGCCAATACCAAAAACAATTTTTTTAGTATTAAAAATTAAAAAAGAGAAATTGAATAAATGGAAAGACACACCATGTTCATGGATGGGAAAATACTACATCATAACACTTTCCACACATTAATATATAACTTGGTAAAATTAAAATCAAAATCCCATCAGGTTTTCATGGAATATTTTCAGGATAGTTCATTTCCCTCAAGGACAGACATAGGAAAAACTCCACAGAGCAATGACCCGTAGCAACAGCCTTAGCTCCTCTTTGCCACCATCCCTGGAGGATGTACCTATACTGTGAACACTATTCACCACAAAGGTGATGAGCAGGTGAGTCTTGAGTTGGATCTATGACTGGGACTGGTTTTGACATCAGCTAGTGTTCTGTGTTTTTAACAGAGAAGCAAAGAAGAAAATTAGTTCCTGCTATTTCTATTGCTCAGGAACCAAAGCCTCTTGTACTGTGGGATCCAGCCAGCTAGGACATCATAAATAACCCCACCAGTGGAAAAAATGCTTTCATTCAATTCCATGAGTTTATAAATCAATATGTTACTCAGTTATCCCCTGACTTCATCTCATATTTTTCTCCATCACTTCACCATTGGGGATAGTGTCCTGCAGGAAAAATTTACATTCTGAAATGTGCATTTCATCTTCTTCCAATATGGAAAAGCAGACTCAGTGAAGAAGGAAGAGCAAGCATCCACTGCCAGCTTTCCACTTGGACACAAGCCATGGTAAAGGCATCCAGGAAGAATCTAGTTGGAAGATGACTCTATCAAGCTGGATCAGAAGTTTTATGGCTGGCAGCTCAGGCTGGAGACTCCACATGACCCGCTCCAAGAAATCAACCACTTCTTCTTGCTTCAGCGTCTGTGCCTCTCCTCTGCAGGAAGCTCCGTGACAAAACTGAGGTCAAAAGATGAGCCTCAACAACTGCACCCACGTGTAGATAGCACCTCATAATTTGCAAATCACTTTATCTCATTTGACCCACATAGCAACCCATGACTATTGCCATTTGAAAAACTGGGAATATATTATTTTACACATGGGGACACAAACCCAGAGAGCTGGTACGCAGCTAGTGGGCAGACAACCTAGAATTCCCCTCTAGATTAAAACAAAACAAAACAAAACAAAACAAAACAAAACAACCCTGTCCTAAACCAATGTGTCTCCACTCCCCCCCACACCGCCTCGTTACTACCCACGGTCTTATTCCGGAATCCGCCGCACCGCTTTGCTGTTCAGGTTTGATCAAGATGCTAGTGACATCTTCAGTAGTGGCAGTTTTACCCCTCCGAAGGCAGAAAGAGACATGTGTTGAGGCCACAGGCAGGATCGAGAGAGGGTAACTTAATCATCGCGCCCCTACGAATAAGAAAAGCAATCTTTCCTAAGTAGGAATTTCAAAGGGCCACCGGAGACCGGTTTCTGCACACTGGCCGCGAGTTCCTCCTAGCGCCCCTGCACAGAGCCATCACCTGGCCAGCCCACTGCTGACACCTTGTGGCCGAGAAACAGAGTCCCTGCCCATTTTCTAACCTAGAAACACATCAAGCAAGGCGACCAAGTGCTAGTAACCCTTCTGTCCTTCGGGACTCCCGGGCTCCCCTAGCACCCCACTCTCCCTGCCTCTGAACCCACAGCACTACTGCTGCTTATGGGTTCGTGGAACCCTTAGTGGGGTCGCTGGGTTTCCTTGGACTCGGGCTGCCCAGCTCCTGCCAAGCCACAGTGCAGTCACAGGCCCCTCTAGGTGGCACCTGCTGCCCAAGGCAGGAACCGGCACACATAGCATTCTCCAAACAAATGACTGATAAAATAAGGACTTGCTCATAAAAATAGGCATGAACCAGACATATAAACACTTAGGTCTACTTGGAGCCCTGTCTCTGCTGTTGTAAAGTGTGAGATCAGAATGGGGTCAGAGGACACCCTGCCAGATATAGAACTTGTGGTAAATGGTCTTTTGTGAAGATCATTGAGGCAAATAGCACTTTAAAGGCAGAAGTCACTAAGGAGCCTGTTCTGGTGTCAGTGAGAAAGCACTTGGAATTCTATGGAGACACTAGTAGTGGTAATAGGTATATAGGCATTTATCTGGTGAGAGGGTTGTCCCCAGTTTAAATGTGGTGTGCAATGATTTCAGGTCAAGGCATTTTTCATATTCCAAAGAGTGGTCATCCATGTGACTGTGATGAGCTTAATTAGTTTTATAAGACTTTAAGATGGTTCTTCCTGAAAGCACCATGATTTCCCATTATACTAAATAGCCACCAGTCCAGAAGCAGTACACTTAATCTCTAGCCTCTATTTCCCTACCTAAAAAAATGAATAAATCTGTATTTCTTAAAGTGTGGTTTGTGACATATGTGCATTATAATCACATGATGTTGTTAAAAGATGCAGATTTCAAAAATCACTGGTCTGAAGTGGGGGGATCTATATTTTCATCCATTCTTCAAATGTTTGAGAATCATGAAGCAAGGTGACATAGTGTACAAGATCTATTGAGACCTATTATGTACCAGGCACTGACACAAGAAGATCTTTTCCACAGAGAAGTCTGCAGCCCTTCTGAGAAGGAGGAAAATGAACAAAAGGTGAAGCAAATAACCACAGATGCTGTGGGAAAAAGGAGAGTGGGTGCCTCTGTCTGAGGTCATCGCCCCT
Source organism: Sciurus vulgaris (assembly GCF_902686455.1). NCBI lineage: Eukaryota > Metazoa > Chordata > Mammalia > Rodentia > Sciuridae > Sciurus > Sciurus vulgaris. The sequence goes on from NC_136467.1 coordinate 56,952,845, forward strand.
GGAGGTGTCACAGAGAGCTGATGTGGGAGTTGAGTCTGGAAAGATGGGTCCTTCAGGGGACAGTGCTGCTGAAGGACAGAGGGAGGGTGTCTTCAGACCTCGTGAGCAGCACGTGACTTTTTACCTTCTGTTACAGGGCTGGGACTGTTAGCCACCCCAAGCTCCACCCTCAGAGCGAGGCCAGCATCTGAAAGAGGAGAGGGACACACTAAGGATTAGCCTGCGGTTTTCATTTGATCCAAAAATGGATCTGAAGCTCTGGTAATCTCATCCTCTCCTTCCAAAGAAGTAAGAGGTCACACCGGGAGGGCCCCAGAGGCCCCCCGCACTAGCTGGCAGCAGACACGTGGGAGGGTGGTTGGTGGAAGCCACAAGTCAAGGAGCTTCCACAAAGCTGGTCTGGAATTTTGTGTTGACAAATTACTTTCTGAATAAGACACCTGAAAATTAATAGTTATTTCTTTCTTTTTATTTCTCTTTACCACTTCCTTTCCATTTCCGTGACTGATGAATATTTAAAATTTTAATTTCTGTTGCAGTTGGGGAAATGTACCACATAGACAAAAAAAAAAAAAAAAAAAAGAAAAGATAACACATTTACTTACCAGTTACCTACTGTATGGAATCTAATCCACATTCTTAAATCTACCTTCTACCTCTCAGCCTGAGTTTGGCACATGCCTTCCAATCCAAGTGACCATCATCCTGGTATCCTCCATCCAGTGGCCTAGGCTGGACACTAAGAAGCAAAGTTGAGTGGTCCCCATTCCATTCATTCACCAATGATGTGCTGGAGGATCCTCCTATCAGACTCACAAGGGCCAATTCTCACTTTTCAAGAATTATGTTCTGGGCACAATGGCACATGTCTGTAATCCCAGCAACTCAGGCTATTTACATCCAATATATCTGCAGAGTGGAAATATTATATAATGATATGTCCCTGTGCATGTCTTACTGAGTTCAATGATATCACAATGGTAGCCTGAAATTGGTCGAGGTGAGAATATTTATATCAACTAGCAAGTGTCAGAAGTCAGGTCTTGATTTATTGTTTTGTTGTTTGTCTTGAGAAAGTGATGGAAAATGTAAATAGTGAAGATTAAATATAAAAATATTGTGAATAACACAAAAATTTGAGAAAATATTCTCCCAGGATTTGAAAAGTGTTACCTGATTTAGAAAAGAAGCCACTCGTGACATTGATGAATGAATAAAGTTCTAACCTATGTCTTTGTGGTTTGACTCTTGTCTTACACATTAACATATGAGAAGATATTCAACATTTTTGTCAAAACTATGCTCGTTCAGCATTTGCAACCAGGTACAGTTCCAAGAACTCAGCAAAAATCATCAAATGCATTCCATGCGAATCAATGGGCTCTGTGGGATTTATAACAAAGAATAGTGTTTATTTTATCATTATTTGTAAATTGTGTGCTATACATCCTTTAAAACAGCAGAATTTATAATGAACTTACATATATATGTATTAGCACACCTACCTACCCATAGTTAAATATTTAACAGCAAACCATTCATCTTCCCCAAGCTTTACATTGCTCCCATCAAGGCAGCAACAACTTTAGTTGGTTTTAACTGCTACCAGTGCTGCTGACAGGAGCATTAGCCTGAGAGTCCATGAAGACCCAGGTCCTCATCTTGACATTGTCTTGTCACAGGTTGACTGCCACTGGACAAGTCGACTTTTCTCTGTACTTAATCTCCCTCTTGCAAAAAAGAGGGCACTGAACAATGCCAACAATTAAGGTCTTTCCAACTCTTGAATGCTATGGTTTATGCATACATGAACAAGGAACAATTTTGATGTTGAAGGAAAGCAAACCAGGAGGACTTGGTAATACCAATACACCAACCTAAGGGTACCAGGTCTGCACTTCAGTGTCCAATGCCATCTGTAAGACCACAGATGTGTTCAAAGTGCCCTGTACTGTTTGGTTACTATACTTTCAATAGGGGTCACATGAAATGTGGGCAGACAAGGTAGGGAGAGAACCCTCATCCATAAAGAATGTTTTACAAGTCCTGTCAATTTGAGGTGACATAACATAATTCTTCCTGTGGGAACAGAGTGAGCAAGTTATTCTAAATAGGCTCCTCAAGCAAGGACTCCCCTGTCCTAACATCCCCAGTTGCTGACCAGTTCCCTCTGGGTTCTGGCTTTCCTGCTCCATGGAGCAGCTAAGGTCCTGAGTTCTTCCTGTGTGGCAGGAGCAGTGCTAGCATGGTGCCTCACACAGTATAATGTTTAGCATGTAGAAAGCACCTTAAAACTCACAGAGTTCCTTTGTAGCCTTCACCATGTTGGGCAGGAAATGGTTAAGTAGGGAGGGCCCTGAACCTGGATGGACAATTACACGACACAGGAAGTAAAGGCCTTCATTGCTGCCCAATGGGGAAATCCATTTTCAATTCTGAAACCCAATTTCAATATGTAAGTTACTTTTCCTGCCAAAAGGAGTAGAGTATAACCATCCCCACCCTCACAGCACAGCAGAACCCAAAGCCAGGATGCAGACAGAGAGAAAGAGCCCATGATTGACAAAACTTGGCCTTGACAGCAAACAGTCAATGGAAGCAACCTGCCGTAGGGCAGGGAGTCAACTCAACTCTTAGCTCACACTCCTTGAAAAGCAGAATAAGTCCAGGAAACAAGAGGACGCTACCTGGTGTGGAACAGGAATAGCACGGACACAGGAAAACACCAACCACACCCAGAAGGGGAGTCCAGTCATGCCAGGCCATGCTGCTTGTAGGTTCCTTAGCAAGGAGGATGACGGGGAATACCACAAGTTCACTGGAATTATCTTTATGGTATGGATTTTTAAACTACTCTATGACTAAAACATATATAGTTCTTATTCTGCTTTTATATTTTTATAAAGTCCCAAGTTGAAGAACCTCTCTGGAAGTTGTTTCAGATCCTGGTGTTATGGTCAAACTCTTGAATCTGATGCTTATGAGGAGCTGTCCTGCTTTCCTTCCACTTTATGGAATGGGGTTTTCAGCAGGTCTCCTTCCATCTAAGTGTGAAATGTGCTTACATGTTCACACACCCTCTCCGCCATGGCCCAACCTGACCCAACCAGGAAAATAGAAAGTCCCTCAATTGTGGATGCCCAAGGGGACACTTCCAAGGGAACTGGTTACAAAGGTTACAGAGGGTCGAGAAGCTGGTAGAGAACAGTGAAGGAATCCTGAGAATATGGAGACAAAGGAAGGAGGCCAGTGTGAGAGCAGCAACTCCCAAGGCTTTCCAGAAAGCCTTGTCCTTGGAGACAAGGAAAGGGAGTTGTCCCTGGGTAGCTGAGGCAGAGAGAGAGGGAGAGAAATACCTTCTCTCCAGTCTCCTACTGGCTGAACTCAGCCAGGCTGAGAGCAGAGTGGGGTGAGGTGAGGAATGGATTATGAGGGCAAACAGGAGCCAGCGCACTTACTGTCATTTAATCCCAGAAGTAACCCCAAGAGTAGGTATTGTAACTTCCATATCACTGATGGAGAACCAAGCCTCGGAGACATTACAGACCAGCACAGCCAAGTGTACACAGCAGTAAATGATGGAGCTGAGACAGAAACTTCACTCTTCCATCTGTCCACCTACTCTCTGTCCATTCTTCTTATTTGGCCTTGCAGTGGTGGTGTGGGGATGGTGTCTATGGAGACAGCACGGCCCTTCCAAGCTGGTTTGATTATAGGCGTCCTTAACCTCCTGCTCCTTCCTATGCCAGGAGCCAGTCAGGGTGCCACATGGTGCTCTGGCACGAGGGGAGGCCATCATGGGCCAGGACTGCCAGCCAGGGAGTGGACTTATGGAGGGTCTTGCCCAATCTCCCTGAGCCTCCATTAAGGGCCTCTGCATGCTCTTCAGAAGGACAGAGCAATGGGCCAGCACACTGGCTGTGCCAGCTAATTATCTAGCCCTCCTTCTGCTCCCTGGAAGCCCCTGCCTTGCTGGACCGGCCGGCATTCTGTATTCCTGATGTCAGATGGCCTGGTTCCCCCTCTCAGCGGGGTTGGTATTTGGTTGATCCTTCAGGCTCCCATTTGGCTCATAAAACACAAACATCTGCTGGGGTTCTGGTTGGCCTGCGGCAGACTTCAGAGCAAAGCGCGATGGAGAAAAGGTGAGGAGAGGGAAACTGGGGAGTGGGACTGCCTTTCTGGAGGAATTAATTAGATACCAGGTGGTGGAGGGAGTCTTTATCAAGCCAGATCTCTGATCGGCCCCCCACGATGGCAAAGTGGGGCGATGAATTTTCGTGGAGTTTCACTGGAAAGCCTGAGGTAGAGTCTGTGGCTGCTTTTCCTCCATTGCGTGGCTTCCTCCAACTGTTCCTTTTCTCACCAGTTGGCTATTATTTTCTAACGCATTTTGATAATTACTTTATCAATCAAGAAAGATAAACAAAAGCCTAAAAATACATCTGAATGAATGAGTTCCCAGAGCCAACCCATCTTCAGCATCATTTTTGTTTTTTATGGAGATGATCGGAAACAGTTTAAGGTCCTCACTCATTGCTGGTTCAGTAGACGCGGCTGATCTGCCTCTGCCCTCCTGGCTGTCCTAGAGAGGGCCAAAGGACTCCAAGGAGTTAAGATAATGCTAGATAAGCGAAAAAGCAAGCAAACAAACAAACACCACTTGCCTAAAGGCTTATTAGAATGACTCTCCGCCTTTGATTTGTTTGTTCAATCAACAGTTACTAGGTCAAGAGTTGAGAGAGAGCTTCACATGCCCCCTGTTAAAAAAAAGTGAAATGTATCATTGCAACTGTTTAGAAAGAAAAAGTGCCAGTTACTCAATGAAGAGAGCTGTATTTCAGAAGCCAAACGTTATCTATTGAGCCTTGTGAGTGACTAGATAAAAACCAGCACCCTAACCTTGTGTACACTCACAGAGGGGCCCAGCCCAGCCCGCCTGATCAAGAGCCCTGGGGGAGACACCAATGACCCTGCATTTGGAAGTAGGTACCAGCCTCTACTACTCAGCCCTAAATCTGTGACCTTGGACTGAAAAAGTCATTGGAGGAAGTCACCTTGGTGACCTGTCCCACCCAGTCCCACCCCCTCAGTTTCCATTTCCTAAGGTTATACTGGTTTCTGCCATGAGAGGGTATGATATGGCTCTCCTTTTCTATCAAGAACAACACAGGGTTGACATTCGCAGCGACTATTCCCCACAACTCACAGCAGGTACTACTGGGATGTCAGACCTGGAGGAAACCATCCAATTTATAGCTGCTCACGTAAAAGCCATCAGGAGAATCATGAAGCGGTTCTCCATATGGTGCCCCGAAGCTTCCAAAAACTATACGAGAAAGGGGCTTGGAAGGAATTCTTTCCTTTTCGCAGACATGGAGGGTGGAAGCCAAGCATCTGAGGCAACCTGGAAAGACACTCCTCCAGACACCCTCCCCCATTGCGTCCCCAGGGGTGGCCTGAAGGATCAGTCTGTGACGCCCGGCCCTGCAGGGTCACTGATGTTGGCTGCTTAGGCTTTTCCATTAACCAAGCTTATGTTTTCTAGCATAAATGAACTCTACAGTTACATTGCGTGGAGGCTTTGGGACACGGTTTGCCAAATGGAAAAACATTTGGAGGTTGGGAAAATATCTTGCACATAAATTACTGAAGGCACAGAGAATCTAAAATAGGGAAGAAATCAGAAGCCAAGGAAAAGCCGGGAGGATGCCAAAGTAAAAATGGAGAGAGAGAGAGACAGAGATGGGAAAGCGATGTAATGATTTCTCTTCATGACCTGCCTTCCGACCCAAGGCAAGTTTCTAAGCCACATTTGAGTCTCATAAAAGCCATGTGGCCGGGATTGGGAAAGAGCCTTTCAATGGCTAGATCAAGCCCGTTTTTCATCCTTTCTGAGCAGAGGTCTCCATTGATCATGTTAAGTGCTGGCCACCGTAAGAAACACAAAAAGCCCATTGTCTTTGACCATGGCAAAGGCCAGTCAGACACTTGTTAATTTCCTGATTTATGACACTGAAGAGATAGAACCCAGAATGGCACTTCCTCCCTCTCTCTCTCTCTCTCTCTCTCTCTCTCTCTCTCTCTCTCTCTCTCTCTCTCTCTCTCTCTCCCCTCTGTGTCCCTCTTGCCCTCTCTTTTTAGGTGGTGGTGGTGGTGGAAACTATTAAAACAGAGGCAGACCAGGAAGTTTGTGATAAAGAAAAGCCAGGCTCTCGTCTGACATACAATCTCTCTCCTAGCTTAAGTAAACTTGCTCCTTCAAGGCCTGCCATCAACAGAGTCCGTCTCACGTTTCACCACTAAATCTGAGTCAACAATCTCTAATCTGGACACTGGGTTCGGAATCCAGGCTCAGGTTGCACTTGGAAGCTGACAGCAGGGACGAGAGCAGAGAAAAATACAGCCTTTGTTTCTGGCTTGATCGTCCCCACCGCGCAGAGCTGAGGTCATGTGTCGTTTTCTGTCATCAACAAGATAAAAGTTTGCACCTCTCTGGCCCTGAAATGTCTCTCCTGCCATTTATATTAAGGCCAAGAAGCTCTCTGCCTCAGATTTGGAGGGCCAAGTTTGTAGAGAGCTTAGATTTGGAGTCCTTTTCATCTTTCTGACATGTGATACTGTGACATGGGCAGCCCTTGCAGGGTTGCTATGCAGATATACGATTTCTGAAAAGTTACACCCGGAAAACGAAAACCCTGGGCTGGATTAGCATTTCACAAAGAACAGGGATAAAATGTGTAGCAGTTAGGCTAAAAAGCTAAAAAAAAGCAAAAAGAAAGAAGGGGGGGGAAACTTGAATTAAAGTTTCATAAAAACAAACTCTTTTTTTTTAAAGGATCAATAAGTTTAAAAGTATTTTATTACATTCCTGGCCTTGGGTCCTGTGGCCTAACCCAGCTACTGTATGCGTAGGAAACACTGGGAGCCACATGGTGAAGACAGAGGAGAGAGGCCTTGGAGCCGGGGAATGGGACTTTAAAAGGCTTTCAGTAGGGTCCTGTTATTTTAAAAATCTCTTCTTTTTTTTTCTACCTATAATTGTTTTCATTGTTTTTGTTTTATAATGACCCTTCCCTTTTGTTGAAATAAACCTAGAAAGAAGGAAGAAAAACACCACATAACCTTGAAGTTCTGGCTAGATGCTGAGCATCCACTTTCCCTTTCTTCACCAAGGTCAAAGGGCACGCCTCTCAGAGCTCACTCACTCACAACCTATCCTTTCCTAAAAAATACTTTTTCAAGCATTTCCAACACTAGAAGTGAGGAACTTCTTTTTCATGGAACATTAAGTGGAATAGGATATGTTTGCACAAGATGTAGAAGAGGGGAAATAATTTGAGGTTTTCTTCATTATCTAGACCCTACACCTTCCAGCTGTGGAGACGCTCATGGCTCTTTCGGTGCCCTCTGTGAGCTGGCCCTGCCCACAGGGCTGGGGAGATGGGGGCACCTCACAGGACACTAGGACCTCCCCAGAGTCCCAATTGCAGAAGGTCTGGAGGGAAGCCCAGGACGGGAAATTGAAGAGGGGGTTTTTGAAGGACAGAGGACATGGGGGAGAGTCAGGAACAACTAGATACTGCTCCAACTGTGGATGACAGGCAGAGGGACTGGGGGCCAGTACGTGGAACTACTAGCCCACCGAGCATTGAATGCACTCTACTCACAGGTCCTGGGATCGCAGAGATGAATGAACCTGGGCCCTGCCTCAGCAACTCCTAGGTTGAGCACAGGAAATCAGAGGAGTGGAAACAAGTTCAGGAAAGCTCTAGATTATGAAGCTGTTGACATTTGCCAAGAAGCGTTCTTCTCCAGGACAGGAATTTATTGGAGATTGGTTAGTAAAGGAGATACTGGTAAGTGGCTATAATTCAGGAGATAGGAATCACTTTTGTGCTCCTCCATGTCACTACCAGGGTCCATGTTCTGGTCAGTCTCAAAGATTGAGCTGACATATGTGAAAGTGACTGGTGTAAGATTTGGCCACAGGTAAGAGTTTGTTTTATTTATGTATGCAGGCATCCTTCTCCACAGGAGGAAGTCCTACTGCAAGTATGCTGGCGAGGGGAGGGCTCTTATCCATCTGCCTGAATGCAGTTCAGGCAGTGAGCCTCTGTGTGCTGTTTCCTCCTCTGTAAAATGGGGATGATAGTACTGACCTACAGGGTTGTTGTAATGACTAAATGTAAAAATGCAATTAAATGGCATTTGGTAAGCTTTGGATAAATGTTCATTAAAATCAACAGTGGTGTCCACTCCTTGTCTGCTGACTGGGCCCAAACATGCATGTGAGGAGCACATGAGGAAGGACAGCCTCATTAATTGCCAGAGGTCTAGAAGCAGGTTGGAGTGATGTTATCAGATATCTGTCCCACTGATTGACTCAAATTCAAACTGAGCTATGAGCAAAGTCATGAGCAGGTGTTTCTGCAGGGCCCTGCACTTGGGTAAGAGGGTTCTCATCTTGGCTCTACTATATCCTAGTTGGGAGACTTGAACACATCATTTAACCTTCCTTGTCTCTGTTTTCCTTATCCAGAAATGAGGACCACATTGCCTGTAGCACGTGGGTTGAAGAACTGCCTGAGACTGGCTGAGTGTGTGGGGTCTGACATGTGGAGGCTCACAGTATTTCTGTCCATTCGTCCAGCCAGGAGTCCTAGACACATCCAAAAATTGACAGTTGGGCTTAGATTCAGCTCCCTGCACCCCGGCAAAGCAATACATCCTGCATGGTCCCAGTAGCTCCAGGCTGTTCTTGTTCACATCCCTTTGCCCACCAAACAAGTGTCATGGGAGAAAGCCCAGTTTGTAGTTCAAATGGTCAGGACAATAGAAAATGGAAAAAAGTCCCTGCCCCATGTGCCCACTCTCCCTGCTCCAGGAACTGTGTTGTGCATGCCAAAGTACCAGACCTTTTCCTTTCTCTGAGCTGCTGGCAGAGGCCCTAACCCCACATCCCTCAAACATTACATTAGATATGGTGACAAGCACAGTTTGAGTCTTATCCAAATCCAGGTGTCAGGAGCAGTAGTGGTCATGTTTTTTTTTTTTTTTTCTCTCCAAAATACAGTATAAGGTCAAAGATATCTCAACCTCCTAGTTTAGGCACCAAGTAAATGATCAGAACTCTACCTTTCAGGCACAACAAAGTGTTTCCGGCCCTGATGAAGCAGCTCAGCCCGGAAGTCAGCTGCTGGGTTCTGCCTCTATTTATGCCTTGGACAGAAAACCCCTTCATCTTCTTGCCTGTTTATTTGGTGATCAAATAGGGATGATAATGATGGTGATGGTGATGGTAGTGGTGGTGGTGGTGGTGATGGTAGTGATGGTGTTGATGGTGGTGGTGGTGATGGTGGTGATGGTGGTGATGGTAGTGATGTTGATGATGGTGGTGGTGATGATGATAATGGTTATGATGATGATACTAGTGTTTCCCTCACAAGACTATGATGAGAGTTAAGTGAATGTGAACAAAGTCCTCATGGATGAACAATTACCTCTGTGAAGTCCCTCATCTCTCTCTCTCTCTCTCTCTCTCTCTCTCTCTCTCTCTCTCTCTTTTACACACACACACACACACACACACACACACACACACACACACACACGGTAGCAATTCTTCATCCACAGCCAAGAAGATAGAATAAGAGGCACTTCTGGGTATTGTAGGCTAACTTGCCTTCTAGACATGTGTCCAAGGGTCAAGGAATGTCCTCATCTCTAAGACTCTTCTGGATAAAACCTGTAATGCTTCTGTGAACTGGATTCGGTGTTGAGCACAGAAACCCAGGAGCGCTGACTGTGTCTCGGTCTCTTTGCGCAGGCATCTCCCTCCTTTGACCACCAGAAACACGAAAACACAAAATGAAGCTCTGGTGATCTTTGCTGCACAGGACACTGGTTTCAGGGGTTTACTGACCTTTTCTAGCGTTAGACTAGCAGGATCAAAGTGATGCAGGCCAGCCAGCATTTTCAATTCTTAGGGGATTGAACAGCTCTTCGAGGATGCAAAGTTAGGAGGGCCACACTACCTCTGAGGAGCCTGGTAACATGGGAAGACTGCTTAGTACGGGGCCAGGAGTGGCCTCAGCCAATTGAAACTGGAGGTATAGGAGCCCAAGGGAGAAGCCACTAATTGCGCTCCAGGGAATCAGGCTTGGTTCCAGGGAGAGTTGGCATGTGAACTGAGCCTTGAAGGGGGAAGCTTATTAATTTTTAAACTAATAATAATGAGGACTTCCCATATGCTGTGCCTAGCAAATAAGAGGCAAATAAGACATGATCCCCATCCTCAAGGACTCTGCAGACTAGTAAAGGGCAGGGACAGACAGGTATGCTACTGAATAAGCAGTGTGATCCCCACCAGAGGGAGGGCAGCGTGGACGAGGCCAGAAGGCCTTTCCTCAGGGGTCTGGCTGTGGGAATTGTCCAGGGGACAAAGAAAAGTCATTTGAGGTAGAGGCAGCTGCTTGGGCAAGGACCCAGGATAGGGAGAGAGCAGGGCCTTTGGGAATCAGTTTCTAATTCAGTCAGGTGGCACATAGGAGAGGATGGCGTGGGAGCAGCTGGGGGTAAAGAGGTAGTTGGGCCAAACCCCAGTCTGTGCAAGTCACCTGCAAGGGGAGGGTGGCTTTGCAAAACTGAAACCAGGCTCCAGATGTGTGATTATACAAACCCTAGAAAATAATCAGACGGAGTCCTTGTCCACCACCCACCTTCCCACTAAGTACACATCAGTGGGGCAGGGACCATGGGCTTTACTCTTCTCTGGTCTCCTCTCAGCAGCAGGTGTGGACCTTGTGTTTTGTGGGGTTTTGACAACTGCTGAGGAAAACATGGCCTGATTCATTCCTCAGAAAACAGTGCCTGCCATGCTGCCACACACACAATAGGCACAAGGGGCAGCATCCATCATCGCTCAGCCCTCTGGCTCAGTCTGAAACGAGGGCCACTTTAGAGAAGGCTGAATCAGTGCCACAAGTGTAGAGACAAAGTGATTGTTCATGAGGATGTCAACAGTCTTGTTCCAGGTCAGATGTAGGCCTGGTTTCCTCTGATCCTGAACTTCCTGGGTTTGCAACTCACCAGCTGTGAAACCTTGGGTGATTACTAAACCCACTAAGCTCTGGATTGTCACATACAATGAAGGGAAAATAAGAGGCCCTTCCTCACAGTGTTACTACGAGGAGTAAGTGAGGCCACTCTTCTGTGCCAGCACATTCTGGTTATTGTTTCCATAATTGTCCCATTTCTCTTGGTTTTGATAGCCCAAAAGAATGGTGTGTTCAGATAGCACCAGGATCAGGACAAGGAAGGGGAGGAGGAAAAGAGTTCTGATGGCTAATGAGATGCCACAGTCTTTTCTTCTGGGAACAAAGGTACCTTTTGTTTTCAGAAGGGTCAAAATGTTTGCTCGACAATCTTGGCCTATAGACAAAAGCAAAATCAATATCCTGGATGTCTGTCTCAGTGGCCAAGTCCCGATGAACAATGCTGTCAGGGACTTTGCACCAGACAGCTAAAGCGAGGTTTCGGCCCCTGGGACATCCTGGCTGGGCCTGCCTCCATGGGGCTCAGCGTGAATGGAGTCACCCTTGTAACAACCCTGGAAGCCTGCAAACTTCTCTCAGGACTCCAGAATCCACAAGATGGTCACTCAGAGGGACCCAAGGATGGTATCTAAGATTTTAATGAACATTCGTATTTCGGAAAGTTACATTAATCAAGTGTGGGGCTCTGGACAAGTGGATTTACCTTTCTAGCCTTCAGTTTTCTTCACATGTAGAACCAGAGGATTAGACTAGATTTACATCAGTTAGAACTGGCATGAGTATGCACTCCCCCTTCAAAACTTTCTAACATTTAACTCCGGTACCAAATAAAAACCAGGTCACCCACCCCATTCATGTAAAGCTTAAGCAAAAGTCCATTCTATCCCACAAGGGAGACAGTTTATGGAACAAGGAAACCGAGGAGGGATGTTCGAATCCGTCACATAGTACCTCTTGAACTGTAGACCTGAAGCCTCATAGCCAAAAAGGATCAGGACTTGGAGAGCACTTGGAACGGACAGTGCCCTTGGATCTAGAGGACCAAGAACTCACTGCACACAGGTACTATCAACAGCAGACACGAATGGACAGCAGGCCCTGGAACAGCCTGTGTGGGCCCTGGTCTGCATAATTGCAGCAGCTTCAGGAGGACCAGGGCCACCCTGTATCTCACCATCTTTTAAAATGTACTAGTTTTCATTAAAAAATGTCTCCCAGAGGGAGAAAAATAATCATTTTCTGTAACAAGGAAAATAACAACAAAAGTCATAATAATGAGAAAAACCAAATAAGCACATGTAAGTGCATTTTTTTTCTTAGAGATTTATTTTTGTTTGATGAATCTGACACCAGTCAGGGAGAGAGGAGAATGTTGTAGGCCCAGCAGGAAAAGGAGCACCCAGAGTGGGGGCTGCTGCTTCCTGCATGGGTGGGTTTGGTGTTGGGGTTGGTTGGTTTAATTTGTTGCTGGAAGTTTTTCTTTTGTTCACTTTTATAAATCTCTCCCCGGGCTTGCGAGCTTTCCCTCCCTCCCGCCTCCCTCTCCCTGCCCCCAATTTCATTTTTAAAAAGCGAGCTCGCTCGCCAGGTGTGTCCCCCAAGCTCTCACGGCTCTAATAAATAAGGAGCACCTGTAAAACAGTAGCTTGACTTGTTAAGTGACTGTACAAAGGAGAATATAGAAATACAGTATGTACACCGCATCTGTGGTCTGGGGTGCCGCAAGATCGGGTGAGCCGCCCCGACCTTGTCCACCAATAACCCACCACCCTCCTGCTGAGGCTCAGCAGCCTGGTGGGTGGGGCACCCAGACCCCTCCAGAGGGAACAATTGCTTTTATTGGAGTTAGTAAACAGATACACTGAATCACAAGGTGATTTGATTTTTTTTTTTTTTTTTTTTTTTTTTTGTTTTTTTCTTTTTTTTTTTTTTTTTTTTTTTTTTTTCTTTTTTTTTTTCTGTACTCATCAGAATGGGGTACTCCACGACTGTCTCACCAACTCAGTGCCAGTACACATGCTCTAGAGGACTTCTGGACTCGCAGCTACAACTGTACAAGTGCACACAAGTAAATCTACCCTGTTATCCTCCACCCACTGACTGAGGATCCAATTGCACGTTTCTCTTAACCGTGACAGGAGAAAGCAAACAGTGAAACAGAATCATGGGCGATCTTTCTCACTTTCCCTCTTGTTTTCATTGGTTCGTCCATGCCATTCTAATTATCATGAAAGGGCTCTGCGTATAGGGAGATTGTCTCACTGACTTCCTGGATCACCAAAAACCATCAGGGTTGAAATTTCATCCGAGTCTTTCATGACGCCCAGTAAATATTCCCCCTCGGATTATTTTACACCTTGAGGGCATTTTGGTCTTCAGTTCAACACTCTTGCTCTGTTCCCAAATGGGGCGCTATTTAGGGGAATTTCAAGAGAAAGCTGAGAAGAATAAACATTTACCGAGTTCTCTTGGCATTCAGTCTCTGAAAAACCACAGTATAAACTATCCATGCTGCTTCTTACATCTGTCAAATCAAAAATTAAAAGCCATAAAAGTGTAACACTGAAAATATGGCATCAAAAAGGATAAAGGTGGCCTTTGTAAAAATAACAAGAAAAGTATATTAGCCAATAAAATATTCTAACTCTTCATTTAAAAGTGCATCCTGGGCTGGACAGAGATGAATCTGAAGCGTCGGGACTCCAGTGCCATCCCTCTCCGCCATCAAAACGTGAACAGTATAGGTCCAAAACCATACAATGCAAATCACAACTCTTAGTGTAGCAGCAAAACCACAGCAGTTTTTAAAAAGATTTTAAAAAGATTTTTGTTTTCCAATCCGTATCATCTTCTAGCCTTGGCCGCTGAGCCTTGAAGATGGGGCGGGGAGAATACCTACATTGGTCCTTGTGGCTTGTTGGTGTTTTGTTTTGTTTTTTTAAAACCAGGGGCGAAATCCCTAAGTTCCTCTGGGGAAAAGCAGAGATGGTGGCAGCAGGAAGGCTGGGCCCGCTTGGTGGGTCCAAGACGTGCTGGCTTCTCTGGGCTAGAGGCCACCGAGGGAGGGCTGCTTCCTCTGAGATGCTTAATGACAGGAAGCGGCTTTATTTGCTTGAGTTTTAGCCAGAGGGGGTGGTGAGCTGACCAGCTGGTGTCATTGGATGGCGTGACATGGTTTGCTCTGCGCCCTCTCTCCATGCAAGGTACCCTGGGAGTGAGCGTTCCTGGGAAAAGAGGAGAAGAGGCCATCAGAATGCACTGGACCAAATCCCCACCCACCCACTCACCCCGCCCCGCTGGGGAGAACCCAGGCATGAGTCAGGAAGCAGCACGCTCCGCAGCAGCCGCCAGTTCAGACCTAAGATGAGCCCCCAGAACTAAGGCAGCACAGCGTGATTTCAGCATGAGTCTCATTCACGGTCTGCTCAGGGTCAGCACTGCCAGCTTTGTGTGAAGAGATGAAACTCGAGCCCTTTTTGGAAGACCATAATGAGCACCGTGCACCACGCCCTTACCCGAAGACCGCAGCATCCTTTGCAACCCAGCAACTTTTACCCTCCACATGACTGCATGCTTAACCCACAGGAGGTCCCTGGAGTCATCCAAGGTCACTCCAAATCCAGGCGAGGTCATCAGGGACCCTGGAATTCCAGACCTCACCCCTGTACTCCAGGTGTCAGCTGTGCTGTTTGCAGAAGGAAGGCCCAGAGATTCGCTCTTTAGCAAATGACAAATTACCACAAACATATGGACTTCTCTTCAGAAGTTTCCTACAGAGGCAACTGAGCTGGAAGAGATGTTGCCCCTCTCTCTTTGTGGGTCTTGCCTGTCAAAGGTGAGACTTGGGCTGGAGTTGTAGCTCAGTGGTAGAGTACTCGCCTGGCACGTGTGAGGAACTGGGTTCCATCCTCAGCACCACATAAAAATAAATGAATAAAATAAAGATATTGTGTCCATCTACAACTATATTAAAAAAAAAAAAAAAGGTGGGCCATTCATATTCCTTCACAGGCAAAACAAACAGGAACACAGGACTGGAAGACAATAAACCACCAGGGCCTTGGGATTTGGGATTTTTCACCAGGCAAGTCCATCTCCAGGGAATTCCCATCCCCACATTTACCACAGACATGAGGCTCTGTCTCTTCATGTCCACTGATTTATTTCACTTGCTATCAGTCCCTGAAAAACAGCCTACCGAGGACATTCAGTCACTCTCAGGAAGCAGCCTCAGACTGCCCAGCGAGGTCTAGGGCTGGGGCTGTTTCAGGCACGTCTGTGCACTCTGCCCCTGGTTCAGAGTCTGGCCTAACACTTTTTGCCAGACGAATGAGAGTCAAGCAGCTCTCTTCCTCTTAATAAATGGGGACATCAGAAATATAAAAGGGCAAAATTTGGCTAATGTGCAGTGGTGACAGAGACTTGTAAACATCTTTACAACTATTGAGATTATTCTCAGAACAATGAACAAATAATTTCAGAGAGAAGATAGAATTGAGGACTTGAAAGGACCCCAGACCTAATATACAAGAATTTCCTCATTTTATGCATGAAAAAATGACAGCCACAGAGAAACCTGGAATCTTGCTCAGGGTGCTTGCAACATGAATTTAGCACTAGTGAGGAGGTCAAATGCTCACTGGGAGAACTAAGGAGAAACTTGTGCTTTGAACTCTGCTATCCAAATCCTGGTGTTAATGGCAATGATAATAATCATCAGCCAAAAACAAGGTTTGAAAAACTCAATGTGCACGACAGGAAATGCCTGAGTTACCCAAATCACATTAAATCACCAGATCTGTGAGCATTTAATATGTATATTAAATAACCAAAGTGAAAATGCAAAACACCACAAATATGCAATGGGGGTGGAATTACAAGGCCATGGAAACCTTTTCATTTGGCATGGTCAGATTTGGAAATGGGGATATTTATTTCTGAATAAAAAGTCCACATTATCTCTCTGTCTCTCTGTCTCTCTGTCTCTCTGTCTCTCTCTCTCTCTCTTGAGACACAACGGAAAGCAGGAATATAAAAACAAAAAGATCATAGGGTGTGGTAGCCCACATCTGTAATCCCAGTTATAGGAGGCCAGGGCAAGAAGATGGCAAGTCCTAAGACGCCTCAGCAACTTAGTGAGATCCTGTCTTAAAATCAAATCTAAAAAAGGACTGGGGATGTAGCTCCTGGGTTCAATCCCTACTATCCACGCCCCACAAGCCATCAAGAACCACTATCAAGCGGTGGTGGTGCACACTTGTAGTCCCCAACTACTCAGGAGGTTGAGGTGGGGCCCTAAGCAACTTTGCAAGACCCTCTGTCTCTAAATAAAATACAAAAAAAAGGGCTTGGGGTGTGGCTCAATGGGTTCAATCCCCAGTACCCAAAAAAACAAACAAACAAACAAACAAACAGAAAACACTATTAAAGGGGAGGTCATAAAATATTGGGAAAGAGCTGTGGAAATGACAAGTGGGTCCAAAGACACAGGGGTAACTTCATCTGGTGATAGTTCTTGTGTGTTTATTGAACACAGCCTGGAAGTGACTCTGGAAGGAGGAAAACTATCTCCACCTCTGGGCTGGGACCAAAAGTGGCTGATCTTGGAGTCTGAGGGGACCTCTGAATTCTTTAAAAAAGAAAAGAGAAAAAGAGGTGTTTAACATTTCTTCCAGTGACTGGGAAACACCACCATTTTTAATTGCTTACTCAAGAATGCTGCAACTGCTTCTTCAATGATGTAGCTTTTTCTTTAATGTAATCATCACCAAAAAAAAAAAAAAAAAAAGGAATATCTTTCAAATAAGTTTCTTTGTATTCAAATCACCTTTGGACAAAGACCAAACATGCCCAGCATACTAGGATAAAATTTTCAGGCTTTCATAAGAGACTGGGAAAACGGGATTATAATGAGAGCCATTCTGGAACCTTAACTACAGCGTTTGCCATCCCAAACGCTATAATAATCATTATTATTCTCTGGTATCTATTATTGTCTGGTAAATAATATGTGTTTTCCCCCAAAGTTCTAAAGGGTGCAGCTGCGCTGAGCTCTATTTTTTGCAGCCCAGCTCCTGTCGCTCTGAAACCTCCTCACACCGAGCAGATTTGAAGAGAAGAGCACAGTGGACCATTTCTGCCCTTCTTCCCTCTCACCACATTCTTGTGTGCCTGGGACACCCCCAGAGGCCAGATGGTGGCGGTACAAGCCCCTTTCTGCTAGTAACATTTGAGGAGGGGGTGGTCCTGCAGTCAGTGTCCACAGCTCTGGGTCTGGCGCCAGCTCTGCCCCTCACTGGTGACCAAGGAATGGGTGCTAGAATCACTGACAACGAAGAACCAAGTGTGGGCTTCACTTTCTTGATATTTACTGGTACTGGCCAGCAAGGTAAGGAACCCAACAGAGATGGGAGTGAGCCAGCTCAGATTTTTAACAGTCGTCATGGCAGGAAGTTTCAGAGCCTTATGTCCTTGCCACAGGGAGGAATCCTGCGGAAAAAACAGTCCTCTCTGTCTAAAGTTCTTCATCTGTGCAAAGGGGAAGTTACACCAATAAGTGAGACACAGACCCAAGTGATAGTCCAGCATTGTTCTCACTAAGTGGATGGCCTTGGGCCTGTTCCTCTTCCACTTCTTCCTATCCTAAGCCTTTGCTCCTTTCTCTATGACTTTGGGGCCTGGGTGACACTTTCTATTATATCTTCCATCTCTCACATGTTGTGATTGTGGGATCTTTGGACAAAAGCCAGTATCAAATATGTAGTATTAGAAACTTGAGAAACTAGATATTAATCTATTGCCATTATATAAGGAAGCCTAGTAATGTGTGGACCTTTCATTTTAGTCTCCTTTGCTCAATTAATGTCACAGATGTGAACATTCCTGTGTGTGTGTGTGTGTGTGTGTGTGTGTGTGTGTGTGTGTGGACTTGCCCCTGTTATGTGGACCAACCCCCACACACAACTACACACAAACAAGCCCATCTCTTGCACCACATATGCACCATGTATGAAGGCTAATACCACCATGCATGGTCTCTATTGGGCATGGATGGCCAGTTATCTTCAGAATTTCAGGTCTGCCTGTCACCTTTGGTTAAAAGAATGCAATATCCTCTCATGGAATCATAAGTGCACAACAAGAGTGACGAGAGATTCTCTGTCCACCTGGAAAGTCAATTTCCCATTTCATGAGGGAAGCATTGCTAAGAATGTGATTTACTCCTCCTCCTTTATCACACAAAAATTTCCAGAGAACTATAAAGAACAAAAATGTGTCTAAAAACTAATTCTTTTCAATGTTAATACTGTCAAAATATGGACATTCTCACCTTTACAACTTTGACCTTTATAACCTGAGATTTATGTTGTCGCATTTCACCGTTTCCAAAAGTAAATGTGTATCCAGAGAAAAATGTCTGCCTCATTCTAAAACCCAACATGTCCAAGCCAGCCTCTCTGTGGTATGAGATTCCACTTCAACCCGGGAGCCCACCTCCATTAATGTAACTCATTTTTCCCTCAAACTCTTAGTCTTATTTCCTTCCTTAAATACCTTTGTGATTCGCATGATCAAAATCCATACCTCTGTCCTCACTCAGTTAGAAGGCAAGCTCTCCCATGTTCATTCCCAGGAGTCTAAAACCCTGTGGCACCAGCTCACCGATGTGTAAGAAATGCCTGCTGCCAAGCCGGCTTGCCTTTGTCCGATTACCCAGGCCCTCGCAGAGAGCCACTCACTCGGGCACCGCTGCCCATCACTTATCACAGTTAAATACAGCCATTACGTGCTGGCCGTGGCAACGCTGTTTATCTGGGACAATAACGAGTCCCTGAGGACTGGACTGCTCTCAGGTAGCTGCAGCTATTCTGGGGCACTCACAGGGTAGTGCCCTGTGGTCAATGAACAGAGCCACCTGCGCTCGCTGATAAACTCTGAGTGTGATGCCAGATAGTGGTCCCTACACTAAGCCCATCCCGGCAAGGGCTGCAGCTTGGCAAGGTTTTGCTGAAAGGTGTTCCTTCCTCCCCTGTCCACCATTGCTTCATGAAGAGTTTGAAATGGTACCAGAATGAAAACTTTATATTTGAAGTGGATGACATCTCTTTTCTTATAGCTCATTAATTGATTAAAATAATTGCAAAATAGCTTTTCTTTCTAGTGTGATTGTGACTGGAAATGACCCATGGTAAGAAGAGCATGTGGCAGCCAAGGGAGAGCTTCAGCTCAGCTCAGTGCTGGGCTCTGGTCTGAATCACAGTTTGGTCGCCATGGTGCTTCTCACCCTGTGCATTTTAAAAGCAAAGGTCACATACATTTAAAAGACTTTTAAACCAAATATAAGGCCTTGTTTTAAATTTTTTTATAATTTTCTCCTTTAAGTATTTCTCCAAATGGGAACCTGGCATAATATGTTGAAATCAAAGAGTTGCTAAAACGTTTAGATAAATGAAATCCATGCCCCTTTTCTAAGAGACAAAAAATTAAAATTTATTCTTTAAAAACTTAAAATCAATAAAAGTCACAACCATTTAAGATTCATTACTGAGGAAACGCTGTTTTTGTTTGTTCTACAAAATAAATTTTTATTCTTCTTTACTTTGCTGATTTTATAAGTTAAATGGGGAGAGAAGTCTGTTTGTCCCTACAAGTGGTCATTGCTATTTCTTGCTGACCTCTGCAAGTTTCGGAAAGACAACAAACCCAGACCATGAAACCCCCTCTTATGCACTCACCTGTCTTTATCTTCACCCTGGGCTCTGATCCTCCTTACCTTGACTCCTTTCTGGAACCTAGGAGTTTAAGCAAACCAAATGACCCAGTCTCCGGCCCTTTACTAAAAGCATTGAGGGATTTGTGAATAACAGTATACTTTTAAATTTTTATTTTTTACAAACATACTGGGCTAGGTGGCTATGCCCATCCCCCAACCACAAAAAAAAAAAAAAAAAAAAAGAAGAAGAATTACATGATATTGCCAATGTTCTGCAGGAAATTTTGAAAAAAGAGTCTAGAGCCTTATGTCCCTGACTTTCAGGACTAAGGACTTCTTCCTGTGGTTTGGGAAGCTTCAAGGTATTCAAAAAAAGGTGTCAATTTTTATTGAGCATCTAGGTATTTTTACGTACTAATTTCACTGGAAAACAAGTCTAGTTTATATTCTTTTCACGTATACAATTATTTGAGAGAAATAGTAATGCTCCTGAAGTGTTTATTATTGCATCCATTTTACAGATGAAGCAGGAAGGTTGGGGAATTTACTTGCTCAAAGTCACCAGCTAGAAAGGGTGATTGCAGGATCCCAAAGTCCAGGCTCCCCTGCTCAGCAAGTGCTACCCCAAGTCCAGGTTTGTCTCTCTTCTTCTTTATCATGACAGTGGTCATCATGTCAGAGGTATATGTGGCTCTAGAGACATGCAATCTTTGCAAATAAGAACTCTGAGAAGTTCTTTGATAAGAAAAAAATATGCATTTTCATTCAAGTCCCATTCAATGCACAAACTAGCTGATGAGCAAGAGATAGGCTTCTGTGACTCAGCAGGCCCCTGGCCTGCCACCTACTCCTTACTCTCTCCCCGCTCTGTGACTGCAGGAGTGGTGTCACTGCATCCCTGTTAGAGATGCTAAGTCCTAGATGAATTAAGAGACTTGTCCAAGGTGTCAGTGAAAAGGTCAGAGTCATATTCCTCTTCTGATTTCTACCACTCTACTCTCTCAAGACTGTTGCCTTCCAAAATTTTGCCTTGGACAAAAAAAAATTTTTTAAATTATTATGTTAAGGCTTAGCTTATTATCTCTCTATTATCTGAACACAAGCATTTTAGGTGTCAAGAAGGAACACTGAGAAAAAAACAGCTTCACATGGCAAGTAGCTATCTATGGCCTGTGGATCAATAGCAGATTTTACAATTTTAGGTTAGGCTTGGAAAAGCAGTCTTTCCCACACTTTATTTACACTTTACAGCCAGCCCATTGAGGGAGGGGGTAAGGAGGGAGGGGAAAGAGAAAGAGAGAAGGAATGCTTCATATTAGCAAAACAAGCAAACAAATGAAAAACCTGTAAAAAGTGACAAGGAGAATACTGAATTTTCCTCTTAACAGCAAAGGGGATGGCAAAGGAGTGGGTAATAATTGCTTTTCTGCCGACTTTCAGCCCCTCAAGCCCAGATGTGCGGGTATGTCTATTTCTCCTCTGAAATCAGCTGCCCGATGTGAGGATATCATGCAGTGGGTGGCAAAATATGACTCTGTCCTTGGCACAGGGTGTGTAACTCAAGCAGCTTCAGTCGGATCCTGTGTCCCACTGGAAGGAAAAGCAGATGAGGATTCAGGTTCTAATCCTGGCTGTGCCACTCGGCGACCTTGAGCATTTGCTCTTTTTGTCCCAGCTTGTACTTGAAAAAGTGGACTGAGAGATTTTATGAGAATTTCTGGAATGGTTTCCCTAACCTCTGCACTTGACAACATGGAAGTGTTTGATTATTTTCCATTACAATCCAAGGGAAGAAGTCCTGGGCTACACCAGGACAATTCTTAAAATAAGCATCTCTTATGAGCCAGGTAGCTCCTGGGCATTTGAAGTTAGGTTGTTTATGCTGGAGCTGAAAATTCTGTGAAGTAGGGGTTCTTCATTTTTCATACATAAGGCATGCCCGGTGGTTTTGCCTATGAACTGCAGAATCAGGGCTGGTCAAATCCCAGCATTGCCATTTTATCGGCCACATGACTGGATAAAATCTCTCACCTCTGTGTGCCTCAGTCTCTTCTTCTAAAGTGGATTTAAAAATAGTCTCCTCTGGCAATGTTGTTGGTATGCAGCATTTGGAACACTGTCTATGTGTCGAACATACTTAATGAATATTAGCTGTTATAATTATTTAATGAACAATGCAGGCCCAGAGGGGCTATAAAAAAGTGCCCAAATCCTCACAGACAGAAAGGGACACAGCCAGCTTTCAATTCCAGACAGGTCTCACTCCAGCCCTGTGCTCTTCCCCCAGGCAATTCAACCTTTCCAACAGGACAGAAACCGCCATTCCTAGGGCACCCACAATGGGTCACACTTCATACACTCCCTTACCTGTCCCTCATAGCAACCTGGTCATTACTTGTGACACACAGACTGAGGTTCAGAGAGCTTAAGTCACTTCCTCCCTCACCTAGTAAATGGCTCCACTGGGATTTGAACCCAGGCCAGCTCAATTCCAGGGCAGTTCTTTTTCACTAAACCACACTGGCGACACCCTTCTCTATTAGGAGCCCACTGTCACCACATGTGGAAGCTTCAGACCTATAGTCCTGGAAATGAGAAAAGATAAAAGAACATCTTCAGGAAGTTCCCAAACGCCCTTAAAAGTAGCTGCGAGACCGGGAGGATCTGTTTCAACTTTGAGAAAATCTTTGTAGGTGTGTGAGGGATAATGAGCCACCCAGGCCTCCCTGCTGCTCTTCAGTTCAAGGACCGAGAGCTGGGCATATCACTGTGGTCACTGCAGCATCTATGTGGTCCTCATCAGGGAGTCTTTTGCTTGAAGACTTCTGCACAATATCTGCACAATCCCAGACATTCTTAGTTCCCCCAAACAAGTCAAGGCCACCAGCATGATCCTGCACTGCACTCTTGCCTACTGGCTCTCCTCAGAGTTTTTGGCGGGGCAGAAGGGGGGTGGTTTCCATGACAACCTCCCTCGCCCCTGCTCCCAGCATCCCTTTCATTGGACTTGGAAATAACCTTTGGTTGTAAGGTTTCCTTCCACCATGAGCTGTGAGGTCTCCTTAGGCCCACTCTGGGACAAAGAAGTTCTTTCCATTATCCTGCTACAATGGCTTTATGTACTTAAAATTTAGATGTGTCAGCTGATACCCCTCTAGTGATAACATTCCACAATGATAACCCCCTGCTGGTAATTAGCCTGTCATCAGAATGTGATGCTCAGCTTTAGCAATGCCAGTCTTTCCTCTCTTTCTTTCAGTCTAGGAACAGCTGCTAAACTAATTTTCCTCAAACAGATTTCATCCTGTCACTTCTCTGCTCAAGGTCTCAGTAATGTTGCCCTAATGCATCCAGGACCAATTTCTCCACTTCCAGTCATCCCACCTTGTTTTCCTCCAGTTTCATGCTCCTCAAAAAATCTGTGGTCAAGCCTCTGGCTCCAGCCAACTGCAACTGGAAGGTCATCCTAACATAGCCTGCTTTCCTGGACCTGAGTGTCTTTTGACATTCAACTGCATCCCTCATTCCTATACTCTGGACCCCCAGCCCATGTCCCTCCACAGGCTGAGAACCGAACTGATCTTATCTGCTTTAAGGAAACACTATCAAGGTTAGCTTCATTAACTATCTCCTGACCGAGACTCTTCTCATTCATTTGCTCAACAAATACTTGTGTACCCATCTGCCTGTCCCTGTACTAGGCACTTGGTTACAAGGAGTGAACTGGACATTGTACCTCCTTCCATGAAGCCTATTGTTTGCAGTATCAGGTCAGTTTGCAGGTTCTGGATGTTGCTTCTAAAAGTGATATTGTTTTTTTCTTGTCTTTCTTAGTTCCCAAACAAGACAGGGACATCTACCATATTTCCCACATTTGTCTTTTCTCTTTCTTTCATTCTTTCTCCCCCGACTTCCCACGCCATGTTTTAATAACACAATGATATGAACAAAGTCAGTGTTAGATACTGTTAGTGAAAAATGGATTACATTTTACCCTCCAGAGAAATAAATGAAGACTATCTCTGAACCATGAATGAGCAAAAGGAACTGCCTCCCTCTGTTTGAATATGTTAGGAGTTTACTAAGTTTTATGGATTATAATATATGAATTAAGTACAAATTAGGGACTTATAAAATCCCAGTATAGGACTTTTAAAAGTTATTCCTGTGTATAACTCCCCCCCCCCCCACAACACACATACAAAGCTAAGACAGAGAACAAGATGATGGATCAGCAGACCAGACAGTGAGAAGTGCTGTCAAAATCGGGACTAGAACCCTGAACCAGCAGCCCTCATCTTCGTGTGTAAAGTCGGAACATTTTCCACCAAAATTGTTTAAAAATAATTTTTCAATAGTATGTGAGAATCATGTTGCTCAAACTTTGGAGGATATGAAAATAGCCATTAAGTCCCGTGTTTATGATGTCATCATAGTAAATGGACAAATGGAAGGACCTGGGTATATTTTTGGTTTGGCAAATTCTAGAACTATTTTTTCAAACATTTAGGGTTTGGCTAAAATCAAACCTTATTTTGCCAAGCACTTTGGCCTTAATTTTTAAACCCATGTGTATTTTTAAAAGAAATTCAATCTATATGTTTCTGACTCATTTACACTTAACTCATGAAAATGCTGTTTGGTAAGAACTATTAGATGTTGGAGCAAGTTTCTAAGTCTCTTTAAGTCTTCTTTTCCCCCATTCTTACCAGAAAGTTATATTTTGCTAGCTATAAAAGAGTGTTGAGCCCCAGAGGTCTGTGATCAGTTTGATTTATAACCTCCAAAGTTTAAATGGATTCAGAGTTTGGAAAAAGTTTTCCCCCTCCTCTTTTCCAAATGCCCAAATGGGCTACCTACGATGAAGACAGGCTCCTATATCTTACCTTCCAAGATAGCTGAAGGTGAATGGTGAATACATCCTATCTGTCAATACATTGTCCCTAAGACATCTGGAGGAGAACTATGACACTTAAGTTCATGTGGACACAGATTGAGATCTGACACTCTAATGGGAAGTTTACTAATTACACTTGGAATAAGAAAAAGAAGGCGAGGTCCGCGTGTCATGGCCAATGCCTGTAATCCCAGTGGCTCGGGAGGCTGAGGAAGGGGGATCACAAGTGCAAAGCCAGCCTCAGCAACTTAGCATGACCCTGTCTCAAAATAAATAATAATAATAATAATAAAAAGGGCTGGGGATGTGGCTCAATGGTTAAACACCCCTGGGGTTCAATCTCTGGTATCAAAAAAAAAAAAAAGGAAAGAAAGAAAAAGAAGTGAAACTCAATGTGGTTCAAACTAGAAAGAATGCTTTACACTGTGTACTGGGGAAATTTTTTTTAAATCACAGATAACCAACTCTGTTTATAACTTTTTATACATTTTTAAAATTAGCTGAATCTACTAAAAATGACATTTGAATTAGAACCAGAAAAGCAAGAAGAACGTGCCTGCATGCTGCAGTGGCTTCACCCTGCATCCTCTGGAATCATGCTCAGATACCGCTCAATTACAGTATTCTAGTGGGAGAGGGCTTTTGGATAAAGTACTTAAAAATGGCTTATAAATATTTAAAGTCTAAGCATCTAACAAATCATAATGACAAAGTTTTACATTTAACCACATGTGCTCCAAATATCTTGAAATTACTCTAAATATGGGTTTAAAATATCAAAAGGACTTGTTGATGGGATGCAGAACTTCACAGGGAAACTTAAACCTGATCATTCTTGCTCCCACAACACCCAATCTGCACAATTTTTTTAAAGTGTGCGTGTGTAGATTTCTTTAGAAAAAGATCATGTTACAGTCTGAATTTCCAAAACAAGAGTGGAAGGATGAAATATAGGGTTTCCCCTTCTCTCACCAAATGCAGTTTGGTCACTTTGCTTCTAGATAATTTGTTATTGTAGGTTGGCTCAAATTTAAGACAGTAACATTTTAGAAGCACTTGGAGGACTAAGCCTGCTGCAAGGAGGACACCATTATAAATTGAGACACTCGTGTCGTATGGGGATACCACTCATTTCCAATACCAAAAATGTGTCTAGGGCGATGAGTCATGCAAATGAGGGAGAGAGAAACTTTTTAATGACATTTTTGGGATATTAGGTCAAAGTGTCATACCAAATGAGTCCATAAAGTGTGTTTTTCCTTCTATTCTTTAAATACTATCAGTTACATTCTGACTTTCCTTTTTACTCAAACAAAACGTAGCTTGGCTTCAAAGACAACACACCACACATTCTGAGTGGAAGACAAGAAGACAATCAGGGCTGGGACAGCCAAATATCTGAATAGAAATGAGGATGAGGAGCATGAAGCTTTGTTGGTCACAGGCCTGGCCCCTCGGCTTTGTGGAAAGGCAGTTCTGCCCCTGGAGTCCCTGCTCCCTATTTGGAGTTGCATAGTAGGGCAACATGGTGCCTGTGCACAAGCATTTTTTGTCTGTGGATGGTCATTCAGTCCTGGGAACAGCAGAGTTAAGAGATCTCAAGGATATCTTGTCTGGTTGGCAACTTAAGAATAATTAGGAGTACACTCAGGAACTGCCGATTCCAAATTGTATTTGTTGTTGTTGTTATTTGCTTCTGCTCCCTTTTCACTAGAATCTCTTAAAAGACAACAACAACAAATACACAAATATGTGTGTGTTTCCCTCCCTGCTGTTGATGGCCCATGTTCTCCATTCTGATTTCTCCCTACTTTCATCTCAAGGCCAATGCTATGAAGATCCCCAAATCTTGAGGCGCATCATGGAGTTAGAATGTACAACTGGCATCTGAGATGGCATTTACTCCTTTTCCTTGAGAACGGGATGCTATTAAATGCCACCAGTGCTGTTTATCTCCTAAAGCTAGTTTGTTTCTTTTAATGAATTCCCTTTTTGCCTTTTGAAGGCGTTAAAAAAAAGTCTACATACGCAGAATGCATCACCTTGACATCCACCCACATATAAAGTGTTATGCACTTAAAATGGCAGCTGAAGGATACAAAAGAATTCTGTGTGGAACATGGTGAATGAAAAGCGAATGCCCCCACCCTGTCCCTTTGGCACGGTCTCTTTGACAGGAAAGTCTGGAAAAGGCAGGGTGACCGGGTGGAGGTAAATGTTCCACCACATGAGGTAAGTGTTCCATGCTGTCTTGTGTTCTGGTCCTCAGACATCTCTGCCTCTCTGAAATGCTTGTCTGCATGAAGGTAGGTGTAAATGATTGGGCCATGATGCACAGGCAGCCACTCAGTGTGACAAGGGAGTGATTCATGGAACCTAGTCCTGAAGTCTCTTTCCAGTACCCTTTCTGAGCAATGGCTTGTTAACAGCTGGTCAACCATTTGCCCTTTTCCAGTACACTCTCTCGAGTGAGGAAGCATGCCGGAGAGTTGGGGGAATGGGGCCACTCCCAGACATCTGTCCACAATGTCCCTACATTTACTGACCTGCCCTTTTTTCTGACTCCAGCTATCCTGCTCTCTGGGCCTCAGTGGCAGGGTAGATAGGTTTCCTACAGAATAATGGCATCTCGCCATAGCATATAAATTTTGAAAATCCAGGTGCCAGGGAAGCACCTAGTTTGTTTCTTTTCTTGCTTCCATTTACTTCTTTCTCCATTTGCTAGATTTGGTAACTTGGAACTTCTGCATTGTGTCATTAAGATACTCTTTTCAAGGCAAGTACTACATTATGTAGCTGCAACGGTAGTTTTGCAACATTGAGCCCATAGCCAAAATTGCCAAAAGTAAATGCTAAATTTTAAAGGAACCTTACAATTAATTTAACTTTCTCAGAGTAATAAAAAAGTCCAACTCAGATATTTCTTGCTAATAATGTAAGATAATCCTTTAGAGATACAGAACCAAATCTGTGGACCTCTTCTCCCAAGTCAATGCCTCTATGCATAAGCACATGAAACTTTCCATGAAGTTTCAGGGGGAGTTGCTGAAGGCCATCCATATGGACTAGTCCTTGGGGGCAGGAGGCCAGCTTTGGGGGACTGCCACATGGACTGGAAGGTGCGAAGATCACATCCAGGACTGGTACTGTACTCACACCACCCTGTGTGGGTGTCCCTCTCAAAATTTTATGCACTAAGCACTTTTCTGGCCTCTGGTCTCATCCTAGTTCCAGGCCTGCTAAAGATGGAAGGTTTTGACTATTTCTGAAAATAATAATTACATGACCACATTATCTCAAATTCCATCATAATCTGATTGACATAACACCTAAAAGTCAAATTCTTGCACATTAAAATCTCTCTTTCAAGACGTTTGTCAAGAAGGTTAACATGAACCTAGCAGCTCATTGAATGGGACATATCTATGGTCCATCTTGACCCTGTTTATTCTTAAAGCTTTTTTCTACAAGTCTGGAATGACCACAGAAAGGATGCTGTCAGGATCTCCCCACTCACAGATGGGCATGACACCAACTTGATCTGGTGGTTTCTCACCAACTCTTTGAAGTACCTCTACTAGAACTATAAGGCCAACTGCATCCTGACAGACAAGGGTAACCTTTAACTTAGGGACTGTCACCAATGAACATGTCCAACCATCATATTCTGGAACCTTAAACAGTTCAAGTTTAGCATAGGATCTGAGCACATCCAGTCTGTACTAATTTCCTCTTGTCTCTCTCAGTTTTCCTTCCTTTCTCAGTTTTAAAAGTAGGTGTCCATAGTATTGTTTTGAATAATCATACTATTATTGTAACATTATTATTCAATAATAATACTTTTTTCTCCTACTTTGGTCTGAGAAACCAAACTGGCAAAAAATTATTTGCCACCTCCATCTTTTTGGCTTTCCTAATGAGATGAACCCCTTGCCTTAAAATAATGGGTTCTGGGATTGAGGCTGCATGACCAATTAAACTCCAAGAAATCAACATTACAGGTCTCTCCTCCAGTTCCCTCCGAGAAAATGCACAGCTGAATCTTACTGGTGACCCTGAATAGCATCATGGAGTCAGAACCAGAGAAAAGAGTTTCATATTTTCTTTCTATATGTTTTTATGGTTCTAGAAACAAATGAATTTGGGAACCACAGAGGTGGGAAGTTGTATGGACCTGTTATTTCTAGAGAACGGAAGAGTGGGGGTGAAAGGGTTACTCCTGGAATACATTTTTTCCATTGATTATTTTACTTAAAGAGAATATGTAGTTTCCCTGGAAAACTGATGAGGGGGGACATTTTCTTTTGAATATCTTCAAACATTTGCAAATGGTTACTCTGAACTCCCCAATGTACCATAAACAAGTATAAACTGTAGAAATTCAGAAAAATGTATAAATACAAACAGCTATCCCCCAAGCTCCCAGGCAAAGACAAAGAAGGGAGTATTCCATTTATAAGTGTAATTCTTTGTGGATAGAATAGTTTGGGAAATGTTTATACATTGTTTTCCTTATTATTCGGGGGGATTTTTTCTAGCTACAGAAGCTGCAGAACTAGTATTTAGAGACTTAGAAGTTGAAGATTAAAGGGAGTTTACAACCTTTTACAATCTTCAACTAAACAATTAGTCCTGCATCTGGGGAAAATCATTTGAAATCATTTGTAGTTGTATCGACAAATAAGAAAATATAAAATCAGGTTCAGAATAACTTGAAAATGGAAGGGGAGGGCTGTAATTTGCAAAGAACTAACAAATATGATGTCTTCATTGAAGATTGCTATAGTTGGGTTGATTTTGAGATACAGTCTGCTTTGGATCTATTTTAAATGTTTTTTTTTTTTTTTAATCATAATATAGTATGAGACAGGTGGACATAGCAAGAATGAAGAACACTGACAAGAGCTGCTGACAGACTCTCCTGTGAGAAATCATAATGAATCACCAACAGGCACATGGGACATTGCTCACTGGCACCTCACCCTCGGCATCTCAGACTGCATTCTGCTTTGGGCTCTTAATGCTTTCACTTTGGTTTTTTTTTTTTTTTTTTTTTTGCGGTGCTGGGGTTCGAACCCTGGGCCTTGTGCTTGCAAGGCAAGCACTCTATCGACTGAGCTATCTCCCAGCCCTCACTTTGATTTTAACTTGTCATCAAAGAGTGCCCCATCAGGGCACAAAAGCTACCCAGTTCTTTATTTAATGGATGCATTTCAATTCCCCCAATCATATGAATGGGTTGGGTCTCTGAAGGTATAGAAGAAAAACAGCCCCGTGTGTGCACAGAAAAGCAGGAAGGGCCAGAGGGTATGAGTGAGTTATGGCAGGTTGAGGCTGCGCTGTGAGGTGATATGGAACTACTGAGGGCAAGTCGAGGTGTGATTGACTGGAGGAGAGATGCCTCTTCCCAGCTTCTTAATCACTTGCCTTGTCACCTCTCAGTAGCCAACAAAGCCTGAGTATTTTTTACTTTAGAGAAAAACTGTAATTTCTTGGGGGATCCATTACAAAAAGAACTCTGATCTCAAGAGGTATTATCTGAAATTGGTTGAAACCAGGTTAATATTTGTAGTAATGATCCTGGTCCACATGTAAGACCCTCACCTGATTCTTTATTCAGAAACATAGATCATCCAAATAGCCATCATATATTTTGTGCTTTTATGATCTTTCAGTCCCATGCTACTTACAGGCCTATGTCACTATTTCTGACCAGGTCACTTCTCAACTCCACTAATGGAAGTGAAATCTTTCACCTTCCCATTCTTTCTTTAATGTTATTTGAATGAATGATACTAGAATGGGTTTAAGTGTTAATTCCCAATGTTTTCTGACTTACGAAGGTGGTCACTTTGTTGTCATATACCATCCCATTACTCAAAGCTTTGTTAAGCAGATGAAATTACTTTTGTGAACGAATCAGGGTCATTTTCAACTGAGTTATCTGCGAGAAGGCTGAAGCTGTCTTCAGACAATAGAACTCGTAGATGTAAAATCAAGAAGGAACAGTGAACTCATTGATAGTATTCCACTTAAACTGGCAAAGCCATCAGTGGAAAAGGAAACTTCAAATCATGGTAACTGAGAATCCCTTTTTATACCATCCAACAAGTCTCCTGCTCTGGTTCTGCGCTTCCCAAGCAAACCTCTGGCTTTGTGAGGTGCCCATGTAACTACACCAACCTAGAGACAATGGGATGGGCACACCACATCAAGAGTTACGCTCCGTGATCTTGTGTCCCACCACATATGTTGTTGTAGCTGGAAAAATAAGAAATATTACCCAAAGAACTGGGGAAATTGGTAAACAGGGGTTTGGTGTTTTTTAGAAACTCCTTCAGAACAATTGAGGTGGACAAAAAAATTCAGTAAGTGGAGGAAGGAACTTATTAGCCTATTCTCCTACAGTGGGGTAAAGAAAATGGAGTTCTGGAGTGTGACAGCCTGCACTTGAATCTCAACTTTGTTTTACTAACTTGACAGTCTAGGACAAGTTCCATAATATTTCTTTCTGTTTCTCTCTCTCTGTGTCTCTGTCTCTCTCTGTTTCTGTTTACTCCTCAGTAGAATGAAGATGACTATCTCATGGATCAAGATCCGAATATGTATTACTGAAAAGCACTTCAAAGAGAGCCTGCACATATAAATGGGAGTGACTCTTTTTCCTGCCTCTCCTACCCAGCCCTCCTGGGTTTCCATCCCCACAGCATTGTCTTCACCTTTGTATCCTCCCAGGCCCTGGAAGGAGCAGTGCACAAGTGAAGTTCTCAATAAATATTCAGTTCTCTTCTCTTTTCCATAGGCAGTTGATAAACCCAACTGCATTTTGGCCTGTTTGCTGCCCACTTGGGCAAAAGGGAGAGCTCAGGTTCTGGGTTCAACAGCATGAACTGAATACAAGTTCCCCCACTTACCAGCTGATTTGAGCAAGATCTCTAAGCTGAATCTTCCTCTTTGGTAATATGCTTCCAATGTCTATTCGACCAGGATTGATGAGAGGAGCAAAGGAGGCCATATCTGGCAATGGTTGTCACGTAAGCCAGTTTCCATCCCCCTCTCTGAAAGCCGTGACTCACTCCATGGTTCACTTGGCATTAAGCAGGATTCTCATCATAAAGTCTGAGAGAGGTACGCTCACTCATTTTAGCAAGGCCATTCTTTTCCCTATCAAAGCTGCACACTGCCGGCAGAAGTGAACAATGCACCAACTGAGCCACTGAGCCCCAAAGTGGGAGAAAGCAAAGCTAGGATTGAGGTCTGCCCTGGGGAATGCTGGTTGGTGCCAAACTGAAGAAAGATAACCCATGGACAGAAGTTAGGAGCTCCATCACTTTTTCTGCCAAGTGTGGCTTGGTGGCCTGGGCTTAGTTGACATATCTACGTATGTAAGGAGTTTAGTTTTTATTCTCATCCTACAGATGGTATCCCATGGTTATCAATAAAATATGAAAAGTTGGGACATTCTTCCAATGAGGCTACCAGCTCTAGTAGGTTTCCCAGCTCATGAGTTCCTGGGCTTTTCATATTGAAACCTTATGAGCAAACATTTAGGTTTCCAAAATAATCACTCCTTCCTTTCCACATCCTCCTCCTCCTGTAGCAGGGTGAATTACAGAGATGAACCTGATAGTAAAGATAAAATGTAATTGAAAGTGTTTTTACTCCAGATCAAGGCTGAATTTTACCCTCAAGTGACCTTGGGCATGACACTTAGACACGCTGTGGCTGTTTCCTCGGCTTTAAAATGGGAATGGTGTTACTAAGCAAGTGCTCAGTGTCATAGTTGTTGGATTAAAACGGCGATAGTACATGACCACACAATGTGTACTGTAAAATACATAAGGTTAAAAAAATCCCAATTATTAATACAATTCTCGCCTCTACCTTGTAAAAAGCAAGGCGAGGTGCACTGGCTCGTGGCGGAGCGCCCGGGTAGACATACAAACCTTTTACTTATTCTGATTTCTAATTCGGAGGCACCTCCTTTTGAGCGGCGGCTCCAGGTCCTCCGGCCCGGCGCTGAGCATGGGCGAGGAGATGATGCACGGCGCCATGGCAGTCTTCTCCGCGGGTTTTGGCACAGGCTGAATCACGCAGCCGGTCTTGGGCAGCATCCGCAGAGCATAGGCGTGGTCCTCGTCTGCGGGGTTATTAAGGTTAGGGTCCGACTTGTCGCCCCCCGCCAGGGCCTCCTCCCCTATCAGCTTTTTGGCTGTCTCCCCGTCCAGGTGGCAGTTGGAAGCGCAGTTGTTCTCCTTGACCGACTCCAGCTCGCTCACCGCCGGCTCCTCGGGCGACAGCAGCTTCTTGGGCGGCGCGGGCGGTGGTGGCGGCGGCGGCTGCTCCGGAGGCGGCTCCGCGCTCTTGGCGCCCTCGGCTGCCGCGCCGCGCGTGCCGTTCACGATGACGTTGCAGGCCGCTGCGGCCTCAGGGCCCGCGGGGGCGCCCGGGCCCGGGTCGCCGGCGGCGGGAGGGCTGCAGTGGCCGTCCCTGCAGCCGCCGCAGGTCCTGCGCTCCGCGGCGCCCGGCTCCCGCTCTGCCTTGACATGCGTGTGCAGCGCGCGGTGGATCACGTTGTGCAGCCGGGCCCGGTGTCCCACCGTCAGGTCGATGACGCCGTCCTGCGGTCCTTGCAGCACGCCCGGGAAGCCGAGCTGGCCGCCGGTACCCGGGGGACTGCCGGAGCGCCGCGTCAGGTCCACCACTTCGCTCCGGTTGTGCTCCGCCGGCGCAGACGCCAGGCTCAGGGCCTGACCCGAGCAGCCGGGCGGCGAGTCCGAGGACTTCGACGAGCCCTGCTTCGAGTCCCTGGGGGACAGGGAGTGTCCGCCTGGCTTGCCCCCGGCTGCCGAGGAGTCGCCAGGGGCGCTCGGAATGAAGTTCTCACCGTTGCTGGAGAATCCATTGGGGGGCTTGGAATCATTGACGTGAGGGATGGGAATAGGGATGGGGATGGGCACAGGCAGGGGCACGATCACCGGGTATGGCACGAGCAGGGTCGGGGGCGGCACCAGCGGGGCGAGCGACGGCAGCCCGAAATTCATCATCTGGGGCACCGGCATCGGGCCATTTGGCATCATGCTCACCGGCGGGAAGGGAAGACTCGGCAAGGGGGCGCCGGGGGGCGGAGGAGGCAGCAGGCCGGGGGGATTCCCAGGCATGGTGGGGGTGCTTGGAGGATGAATGTGGGGCGATAGCATGGGCCGGTGCATTGGGCTGGAAGTGGGGCCGAGGTTCCTGGGGCCGCCAGGCGGGGGCCCGATGCCGGGAAGCATGGGGTTGGACAGGGGGCTGTTGGGGTTGGAGGCATGGTGTGGTGGCCCGCGGATGAAGGGTGGGCGGATCTGCTGCATGATCTGCTGCTCCATGAAGATGGGCAGAGGCACTGGGCCACGGTTGGTCATCACCATAGGAGGGCTGCGAGGCGGGACGCCTAGGGGAGGTCCGATGCTAGCAGGTGGCTGGACAGAGACAGGAGGGATGTTTGGAGTCTCGCTGATGGGGATGGACTTGGGTACTGGCGTGGGGATTTTAGTGACAGAGCAGTTGGCAGTGTCAGATGGAGAGACGGTGGTGGACGCCGATGGGCCAGGGCCCTGGCTTTGGCCAGCTGCAGCCACCGGGGAGGGGGCCTTCCTCCGAGCATCTGTTAGCGGGATATTCCAAGAGTCTGGAGTGAGCAGCTGCACCCCGGTGCCTTCTGCTTTATTTTCCATGGGAGGGTGTAATGTGCTGCACAGCCCAGCTGGAAGATTGGCCTGTGTCTCTTTGTAGAAAATGTCCATTTTGTATTGATTGAGGCATTTCGCACTGCAGAACTGAAGCCTTCTTTCCCCGTCCCCAAAATCCAGGTATTCTTTTGTGTGTCTTATGTGCTTACACCAGTCACATACCTACAACACAGAAGAAAAAAAAAAAAAAAAAAAAAAAAAAAAAAAAAAAAAAAAAAAAAACCAAGACACAGTAGGTAAGATAAGCAATTTCCTTAGGTAGATAGCATTTCATGTTTTATGTAAAGGCTCTTTCAAACTCCCATAATTTTTCAAATAGGCTGAAATGTTTCCTTCTAAAAGGGAAAATTCTGAAATGTTTGTGAAATTATGAATTTACTTTATAAATATTAACTTCAGAATAGCAATTATAATCCCTATACTTTTTAAAGAAATTGGTAGCCCTCTTTAAGCATGTCTTAAAGATGGCTCTGACAAACAGTACATTTACCTGCCCAGTATACCTGCCGCCACATTTTCATTTGTCAAAGAGGCTCACTGTAAACACAAATCTAAATAGTTTTGGAAGGAAGAATTCTCCAGAAAGCTTAGAGGGCATGAAACACATAACCCCTTAAAATTCTCCTCAGGCAAAGTCACTTTACACTATCCACTGTGTCCAATAATGCAGTTGGAAAGGGTGTGCTGTGTTAACCAATAACACAAAGCACTGAACATCATTATGTCTGGCTTCCAAGGAAAAACTTGGAATTAGGCATGAAGTCTGTGTGAGGTTTAGCTATTCCCAACCTGTGATGTTGCAGCAAGCTAGAATTATTTTTTGAGCTGTTTGCCCACTCTTTCTCAGTAGTCAGAATTTTTGGTGACATTTCTTGGCAGGCAGTCTTATTTAACAACTTTTCAAACACCAGAGAACATTTTCCAAAAGTTGTTATGGCTTTTTCCCCCTTCAAATAATCCTGGCAAAAGAAAGACATCACCAAATTTATTTTAAAGTTGGGCTGCAGAACTAATTAAAGGCTGAGAGCTTTTCCCAATTGGAAATCACCAGACATCAAAGTTCAAAAAATAGTCATTCTCGGTTTCAGAACCCATTACTTTGGAGAAATTATTGTGATTTCATTAACACATTAATTTTGCAACACCATCAGCTCTCACAGATGGTGAAGACATGATCTACAATTCAAATATGACTCTTGTTTGCACAAATGTCTTTCCTTCATATGGCATTTTAAACAAGAATTAATATGAGTAATCTTGCCATAGCTATAAACAGATAAACAGATGTCAAAATTTTCAATAGTTCTTTCAGTGCCTCACTTTTTTTGACAGACTTTTACACACACAATCTTTTTTCTTTTTCTTATTTATTTATTTATTTTGTCATTTCCTTAGCACAGAAGCCATATAGCACCAGCGAGGAATTGTGAAACACAGTGCAATGGTGAGTTTATTAAAGTTGGGTTTCTCTCCCAATAAAGCACTGGTTCCAATACTGCTCTAAAGGGAACCCTGTTTTTGAAGAGTGTCTGTTCTGTTGTGTCTCTCTGTGTTTGCATGTGTGTGTGTTTTAACCATTGTAAATGGATATAATTAAAAGATGATAAATTTTAATAATGATTGGTCACATAAACAATGCAAAAACAACATATGCTGGGCATTTGATTACTCATCTCATTTAACTCTCAGCTTTTCTTGATTGTAAACAGTGGTGGCATGCGGGTATGTGATTGTGGGCGAATACTTGAGTGGCAGATGTGGGTCTGTATGTGC
Source organism: Sciurus vulgaris (assembly GCF_902686455.1). Classification (NCBI taxonomy): domain Eukaryota; kingdom Metazoa; phylum Chordata; class Mammalia; order Rodentia; family Sciuridae; genus Sciurus; species Sciurus vulgaris. Next base: position 56,989,016 of record NC_136467.1, read on the forward strand.
AAATCCACTCTTTTCCTTCTCACTTTTTTCCCCACTATATTTACAGGTAATAAACTTGACAGTGTGAGATTGAATCAAATAAACTAATTGGTACCTGGTAGTTTTAAAATTTGGTCTCATATCAAACTGCCCTTTCAAAACACTTCTTGCAAAAATCTGAGAATGAGAATGCTGCTGAGTGACCTTTAATGATTAGAAAGGCATCTTCTCAATTTAGTTAGGAAAGCTGTTATAGAGGTTAAGGTGGTGAAAGAAATAATAATTTTAATGCTTATATTCTCCTCTTTCACTACAATGTTTCAGGTTCCTCCTGAATTAAGTTTTTTTCATTAGTGAGATTCCCAGTTTACAAGTACATGCAGAATTGCCTCTGATGAGAAGAGCCCCACAGACTCCAAAGGTACTCAAATTTCTCATCTAGGTAAAGGTTAAGTAAACTAGTAGTGAAAATATCATACACATCAATTATTATAAAAGCCTGATCATCTTAATAGAGTTAGCACAAAATAATGTGGCATTTCAATTCTACTGTGAAACAAAGTCTCCTGTCTCTCAATTTTAGGACTCCATAAATGAGGGAACAAGTATAACTTCTTTAGTTGTGGACTAAACAACATTATCAATGAATTAAAGTAATTAAAATAATATGCCAATTTTTCTGGCATATTCCTTTTGGATCTTATTTTTTACCAGAAGGGGGAAGAGCTTTCTGAAATCCTTAATTGGTTTTTAAATTGCCAAATTGAAATTCTTTTTTCTTTCTTGCCTCCTGAGGATCCCTGTTTCCTCAAGCTAAGTAAATATTTTCATGCAGAGTGAATAATAATAATAATCTAAATAAAACTCAAATGTTCTCCCTTCACTTCCGTCATTTTTAATAATTCTTTAATGAACAAGGATTGTTCATAGATCTATCCTAATTGTCGAGTGAGAATTTTCCACCATATTTTATCTATTTCCACATAGGAAGAATTACAGATATTACAGTTAAGCAAAAATCCTACTTCATCAAACTTCCCTGGCCTAAGGTCAGTACTTGACTTTCTGCAGCATCTGCAAGTGCTCAGGCCATAGTGTGCCATTTTTGTCTTGTTTTGGGGTAATGTGAGTAGTGCGTGTGTGTATCATCTTTCCTTCTCACATTTCAATTCAGAACACCGACCTAAAAATACAGAAAAGCAATCTTTCTGATGAAGTGAAAAATTATTAGAAGGGGAAAAAACTGTCACTTAAGAAATAATGAATCAAGTCTGTCTTACAGGACACATCATTTAAGATGAGGTCAATGAATTTATGGCACAAATGGGTATATCATGTGAGGCAATAACACACGGTACCATCATTCATTCTACATCTAACTAATGACACACTTGTAGTAATTAAAGATTCCATCATAAGAGGCTGAGCTGATTACTTAAGATGTGGTAGCTGGGTGAAAATATATACTGTATCTCCCTCTCTTAATAAAATAATATTTGCATATTCACAAAATACACTGTCTGTGTCTCAAGTACTGTGGTTTTCTGAATTGTGGTGGTGTGGGGGTATTTGTTCCTTCTTTTTTTATTGACGGCTTTACATTTTGTGAGTTTTATTTTATTTTTACTTTTTGAGAAATTATTTTTTTTTCTTCATTATGCCCATAAGTACCAAAATGCCTTCAAATGGTTTAAAAGATAAAGACTAAGAAGTGCAGAGCTCAACTTGCTGTGCTCCGGAATGATTTCCCAATAATTCCATCCCAGCTTTGTTTCTGTTGGAATCTGGCCCCTTTGGTTCCCCTTCTCTCCCTAACAGGTCCCAGATTGGATGGGGGCTGACGCTGTTTAACGATGCCAATCTGGGGACCGAACAATCAGCAAATGCGATGCCATTGAGCAGGACAGCTGAAATGCTTCGCATCACAAATACATAATGTATCACCAGGAAGACAAAAAGATCACAAAGGAGATAAACAAATGCATGTTCCATTCAACCCCAGAACAGCAGTCCTCAAAAAGATTAAATTTACCTTCCTGGGATGTGTCCAATTCTAAACAACAGAATGAACATTTCCTTTAGTCCATTTAGGGTATTTATATTTTGGTGGCTGACTGCCAGGGTAGTACTTACAAGCTCAGTGGCCTGATGGATTCACTCCTTTCCTGTGAAATAAATGTGTGGCAACCTACACCGCTAAACTGCTCAAAAGACACTGCCTCAGCAGAAATAGCACTTGCTCTTGATACCAGAAAACTGAAAGGCAGGACTTCTGGTTCCTCTAACTCTTTCCATCTTGTATTTCCTCTGGAAAGAAAGCAAGCTATTCATATTGGCAACTGAGCCTTCATCTTTATATAAACGTCTAAAGTCAAAGCCAAAATATGCCATGAGGTTACCCACATGGGCACAATATATACATTCTGCTGGGCTTAAGAGAAGATTCGGGTAACTGGGGGAGGGGGACAGGGTTTCTAATTAACACATTAATCAGCTGTCAGCTGTGGGAGTAAAGTTCATCCTTTAATGGAACCCACCGCTGCCTTCTGAGTGGTAATCTGGCATCAGGCAATATTTAATTAAGAAACCCTTGTGCTGAAACCTTTCTTCTCTGGGCAAAGACGTCTGCGGCAATGGAACAGTAAAAAGATATTAGCATCTGCTTGAATGCCATCAACAATTTAAAAAAACAAAACACATCTTCCTGTTCTGCAGACTTTCCGCTATCATAGCACCCAGGCGACTGTAGAAGTTGTGGGTCCTTAAACGACATTGCATTTGTCATAGGAGGGTGGTTCTCTAGGCCACGTGTGTGTTAAATTTGGCATTGAGTCTGTAGTCCAGGCTAGCTCAGAAACTTCTGTGTTCATTCAGGAGTGACTCAAAGGAGGATGGAGAGACATGGGTGGCAGTGTGGAGGGTTTCGAAGGCTACCTATGGGCAGCCACCTGACAGCATGAGGGGAGACTGACCCTCCTGCACACTTGCTCCCAGCCCTACTCTGGAGCCCTGATCCCTACTACTCCTTTGGGTCTTGACACTGACTCTAGCAGGGATCTAGTTCTGTGTAACTGGGGTACAGATGCTACAGAAACTATACAGGATCTGGAATCAGAAAATATAGGTGAGTCTGGGCTCCATTAAATAACAGTACCCAACCTTATGAAACTCTCCCCCTCAGTTTCTTCATCTGCAAAATCAAGTGCCAGGCCTATTGCCAAGCTTGTCTCACAATCTATCTTTTTAATCCACGGTCTTCCCCACTATGGTTGCTGAAGGTGCATATGTTTTTAAGTCCAATTTGTGGGGAGGATGCTTAGTGGAGTGTGAGGAGGGAAAAGGAGATTGTTTTCCTCTGAGCCCATGTGTCTTTGACAGAAAACGGGGCATGTTTCTCTCAGGACAAATGCATGCCACACCTCACAGACACCAGCCCCCAGCCTGCTTCCCAGGAGACTCTGTCTCGGGGGTAACAGGAACCATCTTCAGTGACAAGGAAGCCAGCCAACGGTGCTGTGCACATCCCAGCTGCCCACAGTCCTGAGAAGCCCGTGTTCAGCTTCTGCAGAGTCCTCTTCTCATCCACAGTCAGACATTCTCCAATTCAGGAAAAGCCAATAAAGCACCATGGCTGCCTGGACATGAGGATTAGAACCACTAAAAGGAATAATTCCTCTTAGGCTCAACTGCTGTTTGAATAGTGGGAGCCATATACTGCGCTATTCATGTTTTATTAAAAAACAGCTGATGGACGATCTGCTGGACTCATCACATGGCAGAACTATCTTCCAAAAGAAGGGCCAGAGGTCACATTTTTAGATGCCTTTAAGACAGGCTGAGCCCACCCTCCCATGGCAGAAGGTATGTGTGAGGGAAGGACCCTATGGAGGTAGAAGGGGCGGCCAAAGCTGGAGTGGGTGGTCAAGCTCACCATTTCAAGTTTTCATGCAAAACTGGAATTGAGAAGGAAGGAAAGAAAAAGAATGACCTAGCTGTAGACATTCAAGGCCATACCAAAATCAGGAGAGGGATTTAAATAGGAACAGCTAGGTGTTTTTCAAAATAGCAAATTCATGAAGAAGTTCATTTTCAAAACAAGAAACTTTGCAGGCTTAGATTCTAACATGGTGATGTTTGCCACATAGTTCTTTATATCGAAGGGTTTTTGTTATGCATGTATTTTTCTTCTGGTCTCTGTCTCTGTCTCTGTCTCTGTCTCTCTCTTTCCTTTCTTTTAAATAGGATTTGAAACTCAAGTAGAGGTTAAAGAGCATCTTTGTTAGAATTGAAAATTTCATTAGAAAACTGCCTTGTAGGAACTTTATACCATGACTTGAGTTCTACTTATCTTGCAAGTTTTAAGCAGGATTCCAGAAGTTTTGGCCCAGGTCACTGGGACGGATTCTTTTCTTCCTCATATGTCATCAACTCTATAAAGCAGAGCAGAAGTGGGCCTGGATTTCAGGATCTCTATGAGCTTTGACCAATGGCTCATGACTGACCCAAGTCTGTGATTCTAAAGCCAAAACAGGAGGTGGAATCCTGGCCTGGATTCAGTGAACCCTGGGCCATCCTGACAGCCAAATGCATGATTCAGAAGGTGGCTTCCCTTGGGCTGATGTGTCAGTTTCTCTAAGATCATTCGCCTCTCATCACAAAGCCCGCTGCTTCACTGGCACTGGGTAAACGCAGCTCTCATGACAACACGTCATCCCCACAGATACCGAAAAACCGTCAAACATCAGAAAATCTGGTCTACCTGGTGCCAAATGTCTGCCTCTCTATTCCCCAGCTATGTGACCCTGAAAGGTCACAGAAATTGCTGGAAGTGAAAGTCAGCCCTGAAAGGAACCTCAGAGGTCATCTCATCCTCTGCTTGGCCTTCTGCTCCTGGTGGGCCAGGCATTTAATCCCACTGTGCCTCTGATGCTCATCTGTGAAAAGAGACCATCAACAGTGACTGCACTTTCAGGGAACAAGTGAGGAAAAAGGACACTGGTCAGTGGTTACAGACGTGGAGAAGGCACCTGAAGACCCAGAAAGCAGCACCCTGCCCTGCCTCCTGTTATCATGCCACTACCCAGGATTCAATTTTCTCGCCTTTTTATCAACTCCAGATATTATACCCACCCCCTGCCCTGAAAAGTGGCCATCACAGAATCCACCTGACTCATTCAAATGAATCTTCATCCAAGGTCCATTCGGTGTCAGGCTAAGAACTGGGGATAGGAACCGAGTAAGATGCAACCAGCTGCCCTCATACAGTCAAGCGTCTACCGCAGGAAACGGGAGGTACAAGGTTTTGTTTTACCTTTATTCAGCTATCTTTGCTTCAAACTGAAACTTAAAAGAAAACCAAACTGCCATTTATAAGGCTTTTATTTATTAAAAATAAATTCCTGAACTGGGCTCAAGTGGGCACTGGGCTGTGGAACAGTGATGCAGAAAATGACTCGGCACCTGCCCGCACAAGTTCAAGGCCTGTCATTAGTGTCAGCCAGGGATACTAGCACATTCCTTCTCCCGGAGCAACACTAGGTCCACCCCACCGCCATCAATAGATTTGTTCTAAAGGTCAAATCTCAACTAAGTTGAAGTTTTTTAACTAAAAATTATCCTTAACATTTTATTCTCCCAATGGTGAATTTCTTTCTTTATTTCTTTCCTTCTTCCTTTTTTTTTTTTCTCTTTTGTGGTACCAGGGATTAATCCAGGGCCTCCTACATGCTAACCAAGTGCTCTGCCACTTGCTACCTCCCCAGGCCTCTACATGTTATTCTGAGATAGGGTCTCACTAAGTTGCTGAGGCTGGTTTCAAACTTTCAATCCTCCTGCCCCAGCCACTGCAGTAGCTGTAATTACAGGCATACACCATGGATTCTACTTGACATGACTGTAGCCATCTAGAGTTGAAATGCCTGGCTTCCCTTTGTTCTTTTAACTCAATACTGTGACTCCTCTCTTCTCAGATGTACGTCTAAATAATTTTTTTCAGATGTATATTTACCTTGTTTACATTAACTCTCTTTGTTTTCCAAATGCATATTTTAGTCTCCTTTCAAATACATCTTTGATCTTGTTTATTTTTCTCTGTTTTCTAAGGGTATACTTGGATATTTGAACTTTCATCTTGTGATTACAGGAGATCCTTGACTGCCTGGAAAAGCGGCAGTGAGGGAGTTTGGGTTATACTTGTATATAGGGAGACCCAGCAAGCTAATGTGTTAAAAGCGAAGTGGGGACTGGGGTGTACTTTAGGGGTAGAGCCCATGCTTAGCAAGCATGAAGCGGTGGGTCCAGTCCCCAGCATTGTAAAAGGAAGCAAAAGAGAAAACATGAAGAGTGCTAGTTGCCTGGCTTCTATTCATGGTCCCTCACTTCATTTCTTCCTGCATGCACACTCTTCTAGAAAATGGCAGAAATCATATTCCAAAGTGTGTGGTTTTAGCCTCACGACATGGTCAATCATACATCAATAGTAGGGCTGTTTGAGAATACTGCCATTATTATCTGTGATATTGAAGCAGCCTTTCCTCCTAGGGATTTTATGTGAATCTGCCTCCCAGCCTCCTTACTGCCTGGACAGCGCCACCAAACTGCGGCAGGACCAGGGTTGCATGTGTGCAGGCGGCCAGGGTCAAGAATACTGCTGACAGAATTAATGGCCCCTCTGGCAATCCTGCTTTGTGTCTCACCACCTCAGTCACTCTCTGGCTGCTTCTTGAAGGCCTGAGACAGCTCCTGATGATGTCTCACTCAGCAACTACCCAGATGGGATGGGATCTGCAGGCACCTGGCTAAGGGCTTACCTTGCATGGCCTCAGTCCTCTTTTAGTGGTCTCTTGCGCATCTCTCTGCACAGTGAACCACAGACCGAACCTGCCTGTGGGTGTTCTGGATTGCCCCACTTCAGCTCCAGATGTCCATTTCTCCTCAAATCTTTCCAGGATATTCCACTGAAAGTTACGGCTTTTATTATAGTGCCTACTCCAAGCCCCAATTTGATATAATAACTAGCTTTATTTAAGCACTAGTAACCATACTGAGCATGCTACCTGGATTACCTCATTCAACTCCATGTACCCTAACATACAAATAAGTGGACTTTAGATAGGCTAAATAACTTGCCCCAAATTACTTAACACAGGTAACAGATGGTAGAGCTAGATTCTAATGAAGCTCTGTCTGGTTTCAAAGTCCATACTGTCCCACTATTTCAGGTGTTGATTTTTCAGTTTTTTTTGTTGTTGTTGTTTTTTTTTTTTTTTTTTTTGTTTTTTCCTAAAAAACTGAAGAATCAGGATGATTGATTGACATTTGTTAATGATGTTCTGTTTTGAAACTCCAGAATGGCAGACACTTAAAACCCTCAGGAACTTCACAGGTAGAGTCCAACCCATCTCCTACAGCAAGCTTGGGTTTCTTTCCACACACAGGTGGTCTTCCCGGCACCCACCTGCACATTCATTCACCTAGACCCAGCCACACAGCCAAAGAGTGATTCGCAGCACAGGGACTCCCTCCTTTGCAATGGCTTTGTGGTGGCAGTGTGATCACAGAGCCCTGTGCCACAGGAGGCAGCCTATTTGTTATGGGGTACTGGTGATTATTAGAAAGTTTAACCACTCTGCTGCCCTGTCACTTCTACCTACTGATGATAGTTCTGTTCTGCAGGGTCTCCCAGCACGGATAACTCCTCTTGTAAATCTCAACCTTTCAAATACTTAAAAAAGAGCCATTACATTTCCTCCAGATTAATTTTTAAACTTTCCTGGGTTTTGCACCCAGTCTCTAGGAGTCAAGTTCCCAGAGTCTTCCTATCCTGTCTGTCTTCCTATGGAGTGACAGTGAGAGCAGCTGCCATTTACCCAGGCATATGCTTCATCTAAGTAATACATCTTAAAAGGGTGAAGCCCAGAATGAAACACAGCATCCTGACCAGTACAGGGACCAGAGGAATTCTCCCCTCCCTTAAATAGAACATTATACCTCTGCTAATGCCACCCAAGAATGTAGGTGCTTTTTAGCTATCATAGCCTGCTGATAGACTTTTGCTTTTTTTTTTTTTTAAATGACCATTTATTGAGTATTGTTACAGATCAAACCTGAAGCTTCCACTTAAGTTATCTCCCTTAATTCCCATTTTAAAAACCCTTTTCCCATTTTACTTGAGAAAACAAAGATTAAGTAGATGATGTAGTTTCCCTAAGTTCTCCCAGCCTACAAAGAATGGAACCGGATTTCCTATCTGGAACTTCCAACTCTTTTCACCCTGCAGCATTGTCTGCTTCACTCTTGAGTTTCTGGTCATCCAAGACATTTTTGTCTAAAATTCTCATTCACTCTTTTTTAAAAAAAAATATTTATTTTTATTTTTACAGACTGCATTTTGAATCATTGTACACAAATGGGGTACAACTTTTCATTTCTTTGGCTGTACATGATGTAGCTCATCCACTGTTTGTTTAATGACCTATTCAAGAGCTCTTGAGGGTAAGCCATCAAGCCTTCTAGGCCAGAGTTTCAAAAACTGGAACCCCTCTCCAATTTTGAAAAATTTGCTCAACATCTGTTGATTTCTAACTTTTTGAAGCCTCTCCCATCCACCATGATAGAGCAAAGATGACACAAAAGTAATAATGAAATTATCTGCAGATTTTCTTATGGGAATTGAAGATCTAAACTTCCACAGCAAGTAGGTGCTCTCTTTCTGTCTCTCTCCCCCTGACTTAAATTCATGGCCCTCTTGATGGCACTTGTCCTACCCTTTCAGTATGAAGAACATTCCCTTTATAAAGACAGTGGAAACTAAATAAAAATTGCCCAGCTTGGCCCTCTCACCCTCCCTTTAAATACTACTCCATGGGCTGGGGCTGGGGCTCAGTGGCCTAGCAGGAGTGAGGCCCTGGGTCCCATCCGGAGCACCACATAACAATAAATAAATAAAATAAAGTACTGTGCTCATTTATGACTAAAAATATTGACAAATAAACAATACTACTCCATTTGCTCCATATCCTGATCTATCTACTTCTGCTTCCTTTTTTTCCAAGGGGCCAGACCTTTTGTACCCTTGACTTTCCAATAAAATAGTCATTTCCAAAACCTCCCACTCTCCTTTTACCATCACCATCCCCACCCTAACCCACCCCCCCCAAAAAAAAAAAAAAATTCACCAAGACTGGTTGTGGAACCAAATTCACCTTTCTGTGAATTATAAAAATCACCGTAGCTTCTCTACCTTCTCAGAACTACCCACAAAGCATGGGAAGACTTACAACTGTTCTGCTTCAAAGAGAATGATATTCCTGGCAGATATCTTGCTCAATTGTTCCATATCTTGCTACTTTGTGAATTAATCTATTTTTTACTGTCTGCTCCAGATTTTACACTAAATGCCCAAAACTACTCTTTTGGTGTTTCCTTTTATTTTCCTAAAATTCCTGTCCTATAATTCTCTTTAAGTGTGTGGATTGTCATACCAGGGCATATTTTCCTGAATTTTACCCACCTTCTAGGTATGCAATTGAAATATATCATTGTATATTTTGGTTCTATGTTAGCTGCCATTGACACATAAGCCCTATGCAATCTCAGTGGGAACTCTTTTGCTTTTATCTTTTTGTGCCCATAAGTGAGGGTCACTTGGTCCTTCTCACTCTCAGCACTGGCAGAGAGATGTGGGAAGCCATCCATTTGTTCCTGCTCATGGCTCTGTTTCCTTGGGAAGAACCATTTCCTTCTCCATTACCCCACTCTTCCAGTGTTCCCCCTGCTGTCTTTATTGTGTCCAGTTTCACAGGCTTATTAGGATAATCTTTGCCTCTCCTCAACCTCATCACTTTAGGTTTTCTTGGTGGAGACCTTACATCTTCTAAGGTCTTCACCTCACAGTTTTTACTCTTCACTGGGCTGGGCGCAGGGGTGCCCGCCTGTAATCCCCAAGACTCCGGAGGCTGAGGCAAGAGGATTGCAAGTTCAAGGTCAGCCTCAGCAATTTAGCAAAGACCTAAGCAACTTACCAAGATCCTGTCTCAAAATAAAAATAAATAAATAAAAAAGGACTGGGAATGTGGCTCAAAGGTTTAGTGTCTCTGGGTTCAACACCTGGTACCAAAAAAGAAAAAGGAAAAAAACCTCTTCACTTGGGAAGCAGTGTGGCTTGGGGAGGAAAGTGGAAAAGGGGCCAGGAATCAGAAGACTCAAGTCCTACGCACCCACAACTTTGGGTGCTGCTTCTGTGCCCTTCAACTCCCTTTAAGATCTATTGGGAGCATCAAAACAAATAGAGCAAATGGAAGCACTCTTTAAAAACTAAGTGTCATATACATATAGATATTTTTAATTTTATTATTATAAACATACAGCAATAACATTTCATAGTTTTAAAAAAGGACCAAATGCTTTGCTTACGATTGACTCTTATTTACTTATTATTCTTTACACATTATTGTTCTGTTAAATCTGTTACTAAAAAAACAAAAGGATCATCCACTAGTGTGAATTTTCCTATGATGTGCACTTCAAAGTAAAAAATATACCACAAAAATATGGTCCAGACACCCAAATCAGCAAACCCTTGACCCCCTGCCCCCACCCCCAGTTCTTCACTGTGTTACCAGTGGCTTGTGGAGTGTGTGACAGCGGTGTAATTGCAATAATGAGGAGGTTTTCGGACCAGGCTGTGGTCTTAAGTTCACTGTGGATGTTTTAGCCCTAGGCTCAGCTTCAGGCCAGCACCAGTCACCGGGGCCAGAGTCACCAATGGAATCCCTTATGCTCAGGCACACACGAATATGACATTTGTGGCATCTGGTGCACCGCACTGCAAATTCAAAACCTATGCAATAGTGGCTGCTTTGTGATCTGAAAGGGCTGAGCTGGCCTGTTCTGATTTCTACGGATCTGCATGTCTGTTTCTTTGTCTAAGGAAAGCATCTTAGCTGTTTGTGGGCTGTTGGTTTTCCCAGTTCTGATCCATCTTTGTTTTGTGAATGTAGCTATCCTGCTGTGCTAACTACCTGGTTGAAACCCACACTCCACAAAAGCTAAATTCTCCACTGACCCACCTCCTTCTCACGACTGATGAGGATTCTCATCAGCGAATCCTGGGTTAGCCTGACCTAATCTCCTCATCCAGACTGAATGCCTGAATCACTGACTAGTGTCAAGCAAGACAACGAGGCTATGGATACACATTTCTATATATTTAAATACATTTGTCACACACACACACACACACAAACACACCATTTCTTCTAATAATTTCAAGTAGCTCAATATACACTATCACTATACCACTCACCAGCAATCTATAAAAAGAAAAGTAGCCAGATAACATATTATAGAGAAGAGTAAATTATAAGTAGCAACAATATTTGTCAGTATTTGGGTAAATGCCCTCATCTCATAATCCCTGTGTAACAAACTCCATCATTCTCTGGCCTGCTCTGAAGAAGGAGATGAAATGCAGGAGAATACTTTAATTTGACCCATTGGACAACTGGATTCTCAGCTCCTGGGTTTTAAAAAGGAGAAGAATACCACAGAACCATCTAATCTAAATGACCTGTGCAATGGGGTGAGAAATAAAAGAAAGAACTATTTGGGGGTAATATGAAAATGTGAGGTGGAGCCTTCTTTTTAGTCCTTATTATTTAAGAGTAAAATAAACTGGGTGTGGTGGCGCATGCCTGTAATCCCAATAGCTCTGGAGGCTGAGGCAGGAGGATGATGAGTTCACAAGCCAGCCTCAGCAACTTAGTGAGGCCCTAAGCAAATCACTGAGACCCTGTCTCTAAATAAAATATAAAAAAGGGCTGGGGATGTGGCTGAGTGCCCCGAGTTCAATCCCCAATACAAACAAAAACAAAAACAAAAACAAAACATGAAATAAATGGCAATCCTGGGTATAGTCAAGGCATGTCTCTGAGATAGGCTGGTATGTGCACAAATGGGAACAGCAGGAAAGGAAAAGAATGACACACTAACTACCTTTGTCTTAACACAGAATCCATCAGATGCTGAGTGTTCAGTGGCTGTAGCTCCACAGCCTCCCTGGCCACAGCTAACTGGACCTCAAGACTCTGGTGGGCTCTGCCCAAGAGGGACAGAGTAACTCAATGAGCCAGTTTGATTTTTTCCTCTGGGAAGTTTGAAATCAAAGTAACACCAAGAGACTAAGTAGAGGTGGGGATAGTGGCCATGGGCATAGGCCAGAGGACCACAGGGGAAACGCAGTCATCAGAACCCCCAGTTCAGCAGAGGTGAAGAGTTAGAGGGGAGAAGGGAGCCGGGAGTGACCCGAGCAGAAGCTTGTGCTATATTGAGAAGCAATGATGCCTGCTTCAATCAGGTTGCCAGTTATTACCATCTTCACTGCCACAACAGTGGCCTGGGCTTCATGGGGATGAGTGGCAAATGGCTCTTCCTGTCTTTCAGGTTTCCTTGAGCTTCTGTATAGGAAACCCTCACGACCAAGAGTCATGAGTCCAACCCAGCCTGACATGCTTTCCTCTGATTTCATCCTTACCACAGCAATGCCAAGTATTATTTTCTGCTAAAAGATGAGGAAAATCAGTGACTTCAAAGCCCTTGAATGATCCTGTAATTCTTTCTCCCTGTGAGAAAGAAGTTCCTTGTGGCTGTGGGGTACCCAGGACAGCCTCCCCACCAGGGGCTCGGGTGGGCCAACTCATCTTCAAGGGTTGGGAGGTCAAATCATCTGGCAGGTTCAGATGCAGAAAGTTGGCACTAGGGGCTGGGGAGATAGCTTAGTCAGTAGAGTGCTTGCTTTGTAAGCACACGGCCCTGAGTTTGATCCCCAGCACCAAAAAAAAGAAAGAAAGAAAGAAAGTTGGCACTAGGACGTGCCTCTTAGGATGCCAGCTCTATTTCTAAGGGACTCCATGGCAAGGAAAAGTGGATGTTCCACTAGACCCTGGCCTATGGTAAAACATTCGGTACCTGCTCAATCTTCAGTGACATCCCACCTCAACGCTCTACTGCCTAAAGTATATGCTGAGAAACAAATCCATCAGTGTTCTACCCCAAAGGATTCCATGCTCAAGTATGCTGGGGAAATATATTACATGCTACACTCCTTTGGAGATTCTCAGGGCACACTGTACACTCTGCAGAAAAGAAGCATGTTCAACTTCCTTCATACAGAGTTCACCCAACTTTTCATAACTTGAACTCTTTTGTTTAGTAATATCCTGAAGTAAGACACTTGGAAGAAAGGTTCCTTTAATGAGGTAGATGCATGGAAGACAGGGCCAGAAAACCTAGACTTTACCATTTTTCTTTTGAGCAAAGCTTTCTTTTGTGGTTCTGGGTCTTTACACTCCAGAGAACCATCCTGTACATGATAAGGGCTCAATACACAATTGTCAGCTGTAACTGAACTGTAGGAGAAGGTGAAGGTGATTCCCACAGTTGGCCCTTCTGCAAGTTAGCAGCTCTGTCCTGCCAGGAATCAAGGTTACTCAGCCCCTAGTGGCACTTTGCTCAGCCCCACAGCTCCCCCCTCACCTCTGCTTGCTTCCCGTGCTTGCTGAGGTTGGGGCCCTATTACATTTCACCCTGTGGTTTCAGCTTCTGCAGCCACTACAAACTCAATTTCTGTCCTCTCAGTTCTAGTTACCCCACAGAGCAGACAGGCCCGACAGGATGTCATGAATACTGTTACCTATGGTGTGACCTTCCAAACCCTGAGGCTCCACCCCAAGAGCATTTTAGGTCACACTGCTGTGTTTTCTGCATGACAGATGAATTTACAAGGGTTTCATTAGAAATTAGATGAGCAGGTTCTTCATGTGCTCTTGAAACACAACAACAGCACAGATGGCACATTGGTATTTTCATATTTACACACAAAGGACCATGCTTACCTGTCATGCTGAATAAAAACATAAAATCAAGAAATACTACTCAGTCAGGTTTGCTAGCACACTGATTCTGAAATAAATTTGATAGTAGGTCTAGGAGGGTTTGTTCTACCCTAATTCATACTGATCATTTTATCTCCTCCTTTGGCCATTTCCTACCACAAGTCTCTGGACAAATTCTTCCCAATCAAGAGTGAGTAGCAGGGCTGGGCACGGTGGCACACACCTGTAATCCCAGCAGCTTGGAAGGCTGAGACAGGAGGATTGTGAGTTCAAAGCCAGCCTCAGCAATGGCAAGGCACTAAGCAACTCAGTGAAATCCTGTCTCTAAATAAAATAGGGTTGGCCCAATGGTTGAGTACCTCTGAGTTCAATTCCTGTTACCAAAAAAAAAAAAAAAAAAAAAAAAGATTGAGTGGCATATGTCCTACTGGGCCAGAAGAACTATGGTCACAAGAAGAAAAAGTGTGATTAAGTTATCCCTGGGAAAAAACTCTTCTGATCAGACACCTGCATCCTGTAACATGTACTTCATGCCTCAATAGACTGAAAGATGCTATTAATCCTCTGATTTCTAGAAGGTCACCTCACTTGCCCAAGTCCTACCAGTTGGGAGTAACTCAAGTTCTAAGTCCTGTTAACATTGTAGTTATTTACAGATCCATTTGATTAAAAAAGGGTTGCCATAATTATCTAATGAAAAAGCATAAAACTTGCTAAACTGCCCATATCTGTGTTACTGGACACTTTAAGAGACCATGGCCTGGCTTTGTGATGGTCAAAATGAGCTATGGAGTAAGCAGCTTGCCTGCTAATTGAGCTTTTTGCTGAGCACCAGTGAGATGTGAGAGATGAGTTTGGACTGGAATTCCATTATGGGTTTTTAATAATTAAACGTTACATGTTTGGAACCTCATTCTTCTGTATTACTTTTTAAATATTAATCTATTTACATCAGCTGGACTTCCCGCAGCTTGACACGCAGTAAATGGGAGTCACACTGAGACAGACAACTGTGTTCTTAGCTTAAGACATCTTTGATGTGCATTCACAGTAAATGTGACACTAACCTTCTGTTCAGCCCGATCCTGTACAATAATTACTCCACCTTTGAGAAGGTGGCTTGTCCCATTTGTTTAAACACAGTCACACACTCCCCAACATTACATTGACTTTTTAAATGATGAAGAATGCAAATTAATCTTATTTTGAGGGCTTATAATGCCCTGTCAGATTATGGGGGCACCCTGCCCTGTTCAGATCCAGGGTTATAAGATGGAGGAGGAAGGTACGCAAGCATTTCAGTAGATATTACCCCACACTGTGATGAGATTGTGGCATAAAAATTCAAAAATCGAGAACACATATAAAAACCTCATTAAGGGATAACCCTACTTCACACAGTGAAGCACTTCCCCTCAGGTGCTCAGGACTGACTTCCTTCTGGGTAAACATTGTAGCTTTTGAGTGTGTCCTTCCTCCTCCCATTCCATCATCCCTGTCAGACTCTAGCACAAGCAGCAGCTCCACCACTCCTGGGGTGACCCTCTCTCAGCTGCTCTGAGGTACCTGTTCACCCTCTCTGGGTTCAAACACAGAGCATCCCAAGGACAGAGCCGAGGCCTTTGAAAATGCCCAGATGCACATGGTGCTGCCCGAGGAGATGGCCCCAGGTCAGACTTCAATGGAATATGGGATTCTAAGCCAGGCGTGACAATCAGGGGCTGGCTAAATCAAGGGCCAGAAAGAACCAACGCTGTAAGTGTCCGCTGCTCAGAGATTACAGACCCTACTGTTTCTGCAGTCAAGGTAATCATCAGACCCGCATCTGTGCTCGGCCCCTTGCAGAGAGCTCCATGGAACAATCTCCGATTTGGTTTCAATTTAAGAATTTTATTCCCTTTTAAGACAAAGCTAGCAGCACAGACCAGCCATGTTACAAGGCACTTTTAAAGAGCAAAATACCATTTTACTTAATAAAAAAAGATGTAGGATTCAAAGTGGAAAATTACACGGGAGCTACCCCTGTAACAGCAAAAGAGTCTCCCCAGCTGCCCAGTCCTGTGACCACAGAGGAAGCAAGATGTATTGAAACTCCCAACGGCTTACATGCAAAAATCTTCTCCAAAAGTCAGTATGTCTTTCTATTGTTTTACTTCTCAGTATCACTGGATGGCTTATGCAAAATACCTCCATGCCAGTGTCTCTGTCATCGGCCTCAGAAGAAAGCCGCCCCCTGCAACTAGGCAATGCACAGTGCCCGGCAGGGCTGGCCCAGGCAGGCTGCAAGTCCTAATGCTGTGACTGATGGTCACAGGAAGTGGGGTGTCTCCTTCTCCAAGGAAGAACTGGCTGAACTGGACTTTGGAAAGGGCAAGTAGATTCCTAGAGTGTGAGAAAATACTCCAGAGGAAAAGAAACGCCCTAGGCTTATCAGGGACTCTGCGCTGGCTGAGGCCTCTATCCTCCACAGGCAGCACTCAGATCTCCCCTGCAGCAGGCATCTTTTTTGAATCCAGACTCTCAAAATCCTTCTCCCCAAAGTGGCAGGAACTGATTTAATTTCACCCCCTCTTCCTGCCCTCCAGAGACAGGACTAACAAGCAGGAGAAGTGAGGCTTTCCAACCCGGGGGCAGACAGAAACCCTCCCCTGATTCTCACATTCAGATTCTTCCCTGGGGGAACACACTATCCTTTCAATAATTCCTGATTCTGAAGGAAAAAGGAACCATATGCAATAGGTGGACAGAAGTAACTCAGAAGGGAATCACCCACTGAGCTTTCCACATGTATAAGACAGACCAAAGGCAAGCAGAGAAAGCTCAGTGCTCTCCCCTTTTGCCCGACCCTGTTTTCCTCCAGGAGATTAGCTCAACCATTGTCCCTCTGATTTTCAAGTCAATTGGAAAACTCAGAAAAACAATCCCTAGAAAAGACCTAAAAGCTTAATAAATCTACCAGAAGTACCCACTAATATTTAGTCTGAATTTTTCCTTAATTTTATTCCATTACTCCTACCCTAATTACACCCTTTGGTTTGAGTTAAATAAATTTATTCCTTACTCGGTGTTTATATCCTTCAGATATCTGAAGACCATGATCGTGCCAACCACCCAAATCCTCAGACCTCACTAACGTGCACTGTATGGGACATAGAGAACGATAACAGTCGCCAAGTGTGCTGCAGACGCCAGCTGGATTGTTCCTGCTTTGTTAGCACCCAAGATCCTTAACCAGGGAGTAGCTCCATTTTGAGTTTTCTAATTCTTTTTTCGTATATATACCAGTGATTAACCCATGGGTGTTTAACCACTGAGCCACATCCCTAGCCCTTTTTATTTTTCATTTTGAGACAGGGTCTCACAAAGTTGCTTAGGGCCTCACTAAGTTGCTGAGACTGGCTTTGAACTTGCCATCCTCCTGCCTCAACCTCTTGAGCTGCTGGAATTACAAGCGTGTGCTACCAAAATTTTTTTAATTCTTGACCTTAAAAGGGAATTGGCAATAGGTCAGACTTGTACACAGTTTTCAGGAAACATTCAAATTGATGTTCCCCCTGAATTTACAACCAGGAGGAGACAAAACCTCTAAGAGTAATTAACTTGAAATACTTCAGAAATTTCCATTGATAATGTTTGGTGATTTTTTTAAAAAGGGGGGCATACTTTAAATGGCTAATGGGATGAATCAAGATCAAATTCCTTTTGAGACTGGTTATCACCAATTTTTGGAAGCTCAGAGTCCTCATGCCAGGGAGGTGAGCTGGTACCAGGGGATCATTTCATTGCACTTTCCCGTCAGCTCAGGGAGCCCTGCTACTGTATGCAGGCTGGTCATCCAACTCTGCTGGGAGGCTTCTGCCACAGGAAAACTCACCACTTCACAAGAGTGCCCATCCACACCTGTTAGCAAACTCCTGAAACTGACAGAAATGTCTTCTTGCAACCCCTACCCACCAGTCTGGCCTTCTGTCTGTCAGAGCTGTTCAGAGTACAACCCTCCTCACGTGGCTACCCTGCACATACCTGGCCAACAGGGCTATGTGTTTCCTTGGTCTTTCTGTCCCTGGGGAAAGAAACATCCTTAGTTGCTCCCACTGTCCTTAATGCGTTGTGACATCAGAGCGCCACCTCCATTTCATTCCAGCATATGACCAAGAAGAAACACAGTGCCCTCTGACCGTGCATCTCAGGGATCGCAAGAGCTGAGGTTACCTAGTGTGATTTCGTGATTATAGGAAAGGTCTCCCTTTCTTCTTCCCTAGGTATGATATTCCACCTTGAGATGTTTATTACTTTAGGTTAACATATTACATATCCAGGAATCCCCTGCCAAAACTCCAAAAAGCCCTGAAGGCATAATATTTGAAGTCTCCAACAGTAAGTATGAATTGATTTCTTCAGCAATTTTGGATGTAGACCTGGATTCTAATCCTGTCTTTGTAATTTCCTAGTTTGCAACCACAAGCAAGTTATTTAACCTCTCTGAGCAGGAGAGAGTTAGTCAAGAAGAAGGTTTTTGGGCCTGTAAATGCTTCAGACAATAATCGTCAAACATTAGCCAAGTACCTATGAACTTAGAGCAAATACATTTTCCTTCTCCTTTTCTTCTCAGTACCCCTACAGTTCTCAGAAAACAGACCTGATTCCTCTAGATAAGAGTAGTAGTGACTCACTGCTGTAGTCAGTATCAAGGCAGTCAGTGACAAAAACACCCAGGCTTTGGATCCAAAAATCTCATCAATAACCATTGAATAATTATGTATTTTAAAAATAAATCTGAAATATTTTGAGAAGTTTTTGAAATATTTTGAACCACCACACTAGAAATAAGGTCAAAAGAACCCCTAAACTAGAGAGGTATTTTTCTCCTGGGGCCAACCTGAGAACCTTCTAGGAACATAAACATCGATCTTGGCAGCAGAAATGAAATATAAGTGGCCACAGCCCTGACCCTGGCTGGGATGGAAGAGCTAGAGTAGGCACCCAGCCTCCACCTAGTGTTGTGAGTTCCTGCACAGAGACAGTTCTCGGGCTCTGGGCCAGGGCTTCTCAAACTCGAGTGTATATCAGTCAGAAAGCCTGTTAAAACACAGATTGCTGCTATCCGAATGCCAGCATTCAGTGCAGCACTATTCACAATAGCCAAAGGGTGGAAACAACCCAAGTGTCCATCAACAGTCAAACAAATAAACAAGACATAGTATATCCATAAAATGGAATATTATTCAACCCTAAAAAGGAAAAAAGTACTGATTGATGTGACAACGTTGTTGAACCTTAAGAACACTATGCTGAGTGGACCAAGGCAGACACAAAAGGCCACACATGACTGCTTCATGAAATACCTAAAATGGGCAAATTCTTAGATAGAAAGTAAATCAGAAGTTATCATGAGGTGTGAGGAGTCATTGCTTAATGAATACAGAATTTCTGTTTGGGGTGATGAAATAATTTGGCAACAGATAATAGTGATGGCTACATAATAATGCAAATTCTACTGAATCTTACACTCAAAACGGTAAATGCTAGGTCACATATATTTTACTACCATTTAAAAAATTTGAATCCCAGATTGCTGGGCCTTGCCCCCAGAGATTCTGATTCAATAGATGTGGGTAGGGCGCAGGAAGCTGCATTTCTAACAAATTCCCAGGTGATACTGATGCTTTGAGAATTTTGAAATCATTTAAGCCTGCAAAGGAGAGACTGAGCAAATCCTTCAAAGTCTCAGCTTGCTTTGCTGATTGTCTAGAAAAGCTCAAACTTCTCTGTGATGTCAACACACACTGGCAATAATAAAAGCAGCTGAGTTTGTCATTTTGCATTCGGACCAACCAGAGGCGATAGCTCTGGACTATAGTTTTTCTCCTGCTTTTTCTTCTCACTAAGTTCTGAGCCATTGTTGGCTAGTAGAAATGCCAGGTACCAGTCGGAAAGGGCAGTGAATGAGTAAAGTCACCCTCCAGGCCTTGTTCTCAGAAATCTTGCCCAAATATCCAAACTCACTATGTTAACAGTGATTTTTTTTTTTTTTTTTTTCTAATAGGACTTAGAAAAAGTGCTTGCTGCTTAAAGTTTCAAAAGAACGTATGTGCCAGCCCTCCTGATACTGATCTGGACAGGATACTCATACAGGGCATAGAGGATGTAATGCAGATGTCTCATTTGGAGTCTGGTAAACTGCTCCGGAGCTCATGTTTCCGGGATTCTCTCTTTTGACATTCCCAGGTTCACCTCAAGTTCACTGGTTTTCTCCATGGTATTATTTAACTTCTTCAAATTTAATGTATTTTTATTCGTGCTCATTTGGGTGTTTTGTATTTCTACATATGCACGCTTAATTGAGCAGAATGTGCTGGACGTTTTCCCTACAGAGGTTACACTGCACGGCTTTTCCACCCAGAAAGAACAGCATCCCAGCAGAACAGCCTGGCCTCAATGGCTGACGTGTAAACATTCGTGACAACACAGGTGAACCCAGTGCTGGCCAGTGGGACATTGCATGGAGCTGGGCCTCCCACTGGGCTGAGGGAGGGGGATAGCTTTAACTCGGCAAGCAGACAGCATTGGTTCCTTTCAATCTGCAGGGCTGTCATGTTTAAATATGAAAATGTTGCTTATAGCCAAACGTTAGTGACAGCAGCCTGTGGCGTCTATCATGGTTTGCACTCTTAACTCCTGCTAAAAATAGGCTTGCTTTCTCTGGAATCCTTCAAGTTCCACATCTGCAGGAAGTTTTTGTCGCTGTCACTGGCCTTTTTCTTTCTTTCCTGAAGATTCTGTTCTTTGGTTCCACCAGGGCTCTCCTCCCTTGGCCCCTCCCAGGGAGAGCACCATTCAGAGTGATAATAAACACCCCAGGCCCACACGGCCCCACAAAGGCCCCTCGAGGGTTCTCAGTTATTATCACTGCCTGGCTTCTGAAGTCTTTGGTGCAGGGAGAAATGAAACAGCTCCATGGAGCAGAGCCACCTGACCTTCAGAAGTAAAGGACCGAAGGTTGTTGGAATGAACTGGGTGGGCTGGGAAGAGAACTGGAGGGCAGGGTTTCTGGGTTTGGGACCTGCCAAGCAGACAGCCTGCTCCCTCCAGCATTCCAGAATCATTTTGTTTTCCAGGTATTCAATTCACTTGCTACAAACAGGAACTAGGGTAATGATGAATTTATTTTAAAATTACCAGTGGAACAAATGCTCAACTTTTCTCAGGGCCAGCATTCAATTATCTTCATTAATTCTCTCTCACTCTCCTGCCCATGGTGTGTGTGTGTGTGTGTGTGTGTGTGTGTATTGGGGGGGATAAGTGTGAGGTAGACCAAATGGCCATGTTGCTGTGGTGTGTTCAGAACCAGCTAGAAGATCATGTTTGGAATAAGACCTGCCTACCTTTCGATAGTCCAAGCACTTTGCAACACACTGGAATCCCTTCAAGAGCTTTTTGTGTGTCCCACTCCCAGGATTCTGATCCAGTTACTCTAGCAGTGGCTAGGGCCTCCCTGAGCCCTTAAATGGCAACCGTGTGGCATCTGCCAGGGCCTCTTAGCAAAAGCCACCAATCATTGTTTGAATCTCTAACCTGTTGTGTCCCTCTGTCCCCAGTCACTGCCCCCTCATTCCCTGCTGCGGCTGTGGGTCAGACCCCTCTGATGTGCCCCTTTTCCTCAGGAGCTAGCAAGGATTCTGGTCAAGAAACCTCTTATAGGAGATGGTCCAGATGGGAAAGGCAGATGGGCCAGCTCAGCAGCCTCACACAACCTGTCTTGCTCAGGGAGGCCCCAATAACCCTGGACCAAGTGAGTATGGCAGAAAGGGAATAATCCACCTCCTTCCCCTTTTGCTCCCAGATCTCCACAAGGGCCTGACACTTGGCAGGTGCTTGATGGAGTTTGTTCAAGTGTTAAGTGTCTTCTCATGTTTTCCAGAGTCCACAAGCTATGTACACGGTAGTACAGGTAAGAAAAGTGGCTCTGAATGAATTCCTACGGAGTGAGCCCTACATGGGCCCAACTTGGCTTATGGTAACTGAAATCTGTTTTTACAGTGGGAGAGTTCCTCATAGAACTAGAAATCCTGGGGCAAGAATGGGTTAAAGAATGCCACATGATGGAGGGCTGGGCGTACTTAGGCAGCTGCTATGGTTTGGATAAATGTCCCCCACATGTCCATGTGTTAAGGGCTTCATCCCCTGAGTGGTGCTATTGGGAGGTGGGGGGACCTGTAGGAGGCAATGCTTTGGTCACTGAGGACAGGCCCTCAAATGGGAAAGGGCGGTCACAGCCTCTCTTGTCCACTCCCTTTTGCTTCCTGGACAACATAGTGAGCAGTTTTGCTTCACTACACTCTTGCCACGGGCATTAAGCATAGGGCCAATTGATCATGGACTGGAACCCCAAACTGTGAGTCAAAATAAGTCTTTTCTCTTTATAAGTTTATTATCTCAGGTATTTCATGACAGTAATGGAAAACTGATTTTGGTCGTGACCTCATTTCCCAATCCTAACTTAGTGCTTTCTCCCAGTTCAGCCCTTCCCTGGGGCCAGAAATGATAGGATGGGGTGGGCAGTTTACAAGTCTTCCCCCACCCTGAGACCTCTGTCCTCTTCTTCTTTCTTGGGATACCTTGTGCCTAATGGACGTAGGCAGCAAGACTCCTCCTTTACCCAGGATGCTAACATCACTACTACTCCATCCTAGAAACCCCTGAAGGTCGAGCCAGGGAGGTCCTGGGAATGGACAAACTACTGATGTATTAAATACTAACTCTGACTTAAGACAAAGAATTTCTGCTTTGTGCTCCATGGTGGTCCTGCCCTTCTCTACACTTTGCATAGATGCTCAAGACTGGGGCTTTTCCTGTCTGTAAAGAGCTATTATGATAACATCCAGTCTCCTTCAACAGCTCATGAACACGTCTCTGGTGATCTTCAAGGTGGACTGGGGTACCTTGGTGGGTACAAAGATATCTGCTGAAGTAAGGGAAGAAAATGTGAGAATGTCTTTGGTTATTGTTCATCATTTCTATTTGCATGGGAATTTATAACATACAGATACTAAAACAGTTGTACCTATGTACAATTTATAAGCAGTTAAATAATGGTGGGTGTGTGTGCAAAATTCTTTTATTTTTTATTTTTTTTTACTGGTGAGGTGTGTGACAAAAATCCTGCTGAGATCACAGGTCTAAGGGACACCATCTAACCTCATTGTCACTTGCTGAAAGTAGCAGATTAGAGTATAAATATCTGGGGCAAGAAGGAACATGCTGGATAACAGTGCCCAGGGTTTTCTTTGGTGGTGGTGGGGGGGGGGGGGGGTTGGGGATGAGGTGGAGGTTAAAGAACAGACCAAGAGTGAAGAATGACCCTTGTTTCTATGTCAGGCTAAGGGGCTTCCTGATGCCAAATCTAACAGACCCATCTGATCCCTCTCCTCAATCAGGCATGAACTGCTTCTCTTGGAGACCTCTCTTTGGCACTCTTCCCCTTGCTTAAAGCACAGGTCACTATAATTTCTGATGTCACTTGAGTGCTTGTCCTATCTGTCCTTGAGGGGAGGGCCTGTCTCTTATCTCATCTCCTAAAGACCTTGCATGTAGAATCTGATGGAGAATTCTGTGGAAACATAAACAAAGCTTTCTTTTTAAAAGAGCTGTTTCTGTAGCGAGCCACTGCACACTACACAATGTTTACCTGGCTTTAGATTCCAGAGTCAGCAAAAGCTCAAATCAGCTTTTAAGTTCGCAACCCTATGTCAGTCCCTTGAATTATTTTTGCCTAAAGATGCTTCTGGAGTTACTAATTATTATTGCTGCCATTTCATTTTTGTAAAGAAAAAAAAAAAAGGCAGGGAACATTTTAATATCATACAAGTAGGAAAGACATCACCTCAGAAAGAAAATAATCTTGCCCAAGAAAGGACCAGGACCTTACACCTCCACATAAAAAGTATACCCACAGCATCCTCATGTCTCTGTCTATACATCACCATTTTGGAACCTCTGAGGTAAAGGGAAGCCACAACACAAAAATCCAACCAAATCACTGACAGTCCCCTTGGTGGTCAAGGATAGAGAGTCCAATTGTGAATAAACCATGATATGTTAAGATGTATGACATTAGGTCCATCTTCCCCTTGGTTATCCCTCCTTCCTTCAGGACCCCTGTCCCATGAAAATGGAAGTCAAAATGTCGACCCTTGTAAGGATTTTTCCCTTATGTAGCACTTAAAACCCAAGAAAGTAACCTGTAATA
The DNA here is from genome assembly GCF_902686455.1 of Sciurus vulgaris. Lineage (NCBI taxonomy): Eukaryota > Metazoa > Chordata > Mammalia > Rodentia > Sciuridae > Sciurus > Sciurus vulgaris. The sequence goes on from NC_136467.1 coordinate 57,013,136, forward strand.
GTGGAATTTCATGAGTGGGAAGTCTAACCCTTCAGCCAAGTATGCCTTAGCACATTGATGATTATGACCAGTCCACCTCTCTCTAGAGCCAGCCCCATAAAGAGCGCAGCTCCAGCAACCATTGAGACCCTGGGCTGACACAGGAAGTCTCATACCTGGTCAGGGGCAAACTCTAGAGAATCCCATAAAATGCTGATCTGGTAAACGATATCATTTAAACTAAAGACAATGTTCATAGTCAGAAAACATGATTACCTCGATTATATTGCATATACACATTCCAGAAAACCTCATACACGTACTGTCCGTATGTTCACAAAAGGTTGCTGAACTACACCTGGTCAGCTCTTTCTGAGCTCATCAGTACTCATTTTTTCCTACTGCTCATTCAGTTTCACAAGTGCTAGCATATGTTTGCTACAATAGGTGCCTGGTGCCAAATGTGTAAGAAAAAGTAGGAGACAAACTCTTAAATGGAAAAAAATTATATTCATTAACTTAATTTTTTCTGCAACAATGCCAGCATTTGACATCAGCAGCAAAGCACTAGGGGCCAGCTGGAGGCGCACCAGTGTTCCTTGGGGGCTGAATGATAACAGACCAGAATATTTTATGTTGGGCCTGTCCCAGAAATTCCAGGTGGCCACAGACATGATCCTTTAAGTTACTGTCCACTTCCTGTTGAGCAACAAATTGCCACCAACTGCCTGAAAAGAATCAGGACACATTATCTGACAATGTTTGTTCTGCTGTGGGTGGGGTGTATAAGGCAGACCAGGAAGTATAGTTGGAGCCCCAAGTCATCTCAGTGATTTATTATGACAACAGGCAGAACATTTAAAACCAGGTGTCTTGGAAAATGTACAGGAGCCATATCAATAACATCACTCAGAGCATGTCCCTGGGATTGGACTTAAGGTCAAATGTTAACAGCCCCAAAGCCTTCCCACATAACTTCTTCCTGGTCCCCATTCTTGGTGTGGACGATGGGATTTTCTCCCCATAATATTCAAAACCCAAGGCCCCCGAGGCTGCCAGATGCTAAACTGCATCACCTGTTCAATGTCCATGGTAGGTGGTGATGAGCCCCAATTTGGAAACCATTACAGGCAGCAAATTTGAAGTTGAGAGGCAGAGGCTGGGGCTGGCCTTGGCTTCCCTTCTCAAGTGCACATTCATCAGCCCCACCTAGACTCCTCTGCACCTGAAGGCAGAAAGCAGGGTGGGGGAGGGGAACCCTGTGTGGGCACTGCCTCCATCCCTCACTGGATCCTGCCAAGTGGGAGTCCTCTCTTTTCGTCCCAGAGATTAAACAATGGAGCCCAAATTCTCCATGCACATGGAGACAGTTTGGGACACAGTTGCCCATGACCTGCCTCACCTATTCTTCCTAAATTGAAGCCTTAAACTCAGACATCAGAGGCTGAGGCAGGAGGATCCCAAGTTCAAAGCCAGCCTCAGCACCTTAGCGAAATCCTAACTAACTTAGCAAGACCCTGTCTAAAAATAAAAATTAAAAAGGGCTGAGGATGTGGTCCAGTGGTTAATCTCCCCTGGGTTCAATCCCTGGTACCAAAAACAACAACAAAAACAAAACAAAAACTCAGACATCAAACACACTGAAGCAGTGAAGAAAAGAGCTGGCCTTCCTACACAGCTACGCTCTCTTGAGGCCAAGTCCCCCATCCCCATCACAGCTATACACCCACTGTCACTGCCCCAATCTCCTTTTCCTTGACTGCCAGCAAGATATTCTCCTGACTGTGGATAAGAAGTCTGTCCACTCCACATCATAAGTTTCTCAGAGGCTGTGAAAGAGGCTAAGGATGTGTGTGAATGTGTTGTGGGTGTGTGTCCCACAATGATAAGGAGACCACTGAAGTTGTCCCAAAGCACAGGATAAAAACCAATCTTCATACCCTAGTCCAGAGCCTTTCAAACTTCAATGTTCCCCCAAAGCCCTGGGGATCTTGTTAAAATGCAGTTCTGCCTTAGGAGGTCAATGGAGCCTGAGATTTTGCATTCCTAATAGGGGCCCAGGCTGTGTCCATGCTGTGTGGGGTGGATGACATTTTGAGCAGCGAGGGGCTATAGGCTATTAGGGACTGGAACACCAGCCCACAGCCACGAAGATCATATTTTCTGAATCCCAAACCAAGGCACAAACATGGTCTCAGGAAATACAGGTTTGATAACTAAGTCAGGGACAGACTGGGAGACCACACCAGTGTACTAAACTTCCTACCTCATGGGACCTTCTCAGAGATTGGGACCATAATTCTCAAGCAGTTTCTGAGGATGTACTGTCTATAAGCTGGACCACTTGAACCTGCTGCTATAATCAAACCACTTTCGTTTTCTCCCAAACCCTTGGGAGGAATGTCAATGCACCCATTTTGCAAATGCGTTCTTCTCCAATGCATTTTCCTCACCTTTAGTTAGAAGACTTCCTGACTAAACTGTGGCAAGATAATCTCTTGGTAGAAGACTGGCAACTTGCCAAGCAAGAGGTAGTGATCCCCTAAGCTCCACCACATCTTGGGCTTTTCTCCAGAACAGGCTCCCCCACCTCAGCCCCGCCGGCCCCACACAGGCCTGCAGACAGGGCATCCTGGTCTTTAACCCTCTGGCGCAACCATCAGCCCTCCTTTGATTTGCTCTATTCTCACATGTCAAAAAGGAAAAAAAAAAAAAAAAAAAAGAAAAGAAAAGAAGAAATTCTGTGGTATGTAATATGGGAGGGATAAAGAAAGGACATATACCCAGAGAATACAGGAATCACCAGGGCTGTTTGGCTTATAGCTAACCTGTTCAATAAAAGAGAAGTTGGGGAGACTCTGGATATGAGGGCTAGGCAGGCAGAGCAGGGAGAGGAAGAAGTGGTAGAGGGAGAAACACTCTAAGCGGGTTCACAGGGGATTACAACCTGCAGGCAAATGAGGCCAGGGAGAAATTCCTGGGGCCAGGAGGCCAAAGAATTTTTAGGAACTGGAATGTCATATTTAATTTTAAATTTTTCACAGTGCAGTGATAAAAAGTCCCTTCGCTAACTTGAACCTTAGTAAAAGTTGCTGCACGCACATGCACATACATGTGAGGACTCACACACATGCCAGAGTCTGGTTTAGAGAATCTAAAATATCAAACTCACAGGCTCCAAAGTGCTGGCACAATTTACAGGCCTGGGTCCAGACACCTCTCTTCAGGGCCAAGTTGGAGAGTGTTATTTTACCACATACCTCTAGGGGGCGTCCTAGTAGGTATGACATAGTAAAGACCAAAAGAACCTGCCCATTGCCTGTCCTCACCCTTCTCAGTTTCCAAGGGGAAGGAAGCAGGGAGGGGAGATAGGTGAAGGGGCAGAGTTGAGCTTAGAAATATGAGATCCCACTCTCCTTAGGGCCACTCTATAAAGGCAGTGGTCGGTTCTCTAGACCAAGATGAACAGTGAATCAAAATTACATCACAAGACAATAACTATTCCATGCATAGACAGGAATTAGCCAAATTCAGTAGGAAAGGGCTTATCTCACAGACTGAGGCTGCCGTATCTGCTAACAAGCATTCAAAGATGACAAAGCCAAACAGCAAACAACAAAGGAATACTAATAGAAACCAGAAACAGTCAATCCTGCTTAGACAGCTTGATTATATATTTGTGAACCTGTTGGCTCTTGTTTATGATTTTATATTTCATATGTGTATTATAGATGGCAAAAATTACTCCCAGTTCACACATTGGGGATTAAATATGTCAATAATTCACAGCGTTCTCAAAAGATCGACACTGTTTTCCAAAAGCTGGGCCACTTGAATTCATTTGAGGACCACTAATTTATGAAAACAGACAATGTATGTAAAATAGGGAAAACCTTGGGACATGTGGTCATCACACTACAGTCATGATGCCCCCAAATACAGACCTGAACCCCGGCCCAGCAAGTAGAGAAATTTCCCCATGGTGATCTAGTTAGCTCAATTCAAACTCACCTTCTTCCCCTCCAGTTTCTTAAAATTATTACAAGGGTTGGAGAAACTCTAGACCCCCGGAGAAAGAGAACCACAGGCACCCCTGGTCTTTGTCTTGCTTTCACAGAAACTCATGAGGAGATCTCAAGGTATCTCACATCTCTGGACAAAGAGATCTGGTGTGGATACACTAGCTCATTGCATCTCTGAGAGCATACAGGCTTCCTTTATGCCCCTATGGCCCTTTTTTCGGGTTTCTATTACATGGTACTTAAGCTGCTTTTGAGACAGTTTTCCACTGTATTTTAAAAGCCAGTCCTGGCATGTCTGTAAACATCAGTTCATATTCCTGGAATAAATCTTTTTTGTGTTCCATCCTACTACCCACAGGGGTACAGATGGCATGTTTTATGTGGCGGCCACTATTTACAATTCAACCCCATGGAGGCCCATGAGATGCCACAAATGTAGCCCACACAGGAAGACAGCCCCTTGGGCAGAGACGTTTGTCCCAACAGGCCAGGAGTGCCAGGAAAAACCACACCCTGAAAGTACATGAGGTGCCTCTGATGCTGACACACATCCCCCATTCAGGGCCAGTGGGGTCTTGGGCATCCCCAGAAGACACACTGGGAGGCAGGCTCTGCTCAAGTGACAATGGAGTGTAGATAGCCCGTGGCTGTAGGCAGAGAAAACTGCACATCGAATGTCCAAAACTGAATGTAGAATTTAAAACACCAACAAAGCAAATCCATCCCTACCAAGAAGGCTCACCACATTCATTTGCATGATCATAGGCATCTGCTAGCTAAGTATCAATGTCTCCTTTCTATTCTGATGGACAGCCATTAATCACAGTAGATTTGACCTTGTCAGTACCTCACTGAGGGGACAATGGAAGGGAGGTTTATTTGTAGGGGAGGAGGGAGGGTAGGGGAGTAAATTCCCTTTACACTGAAGAATACTCAGGAAGCTGCTGCTGCCTCTGTCTCACACTAAGATAGCATTTGCGGAAAATGTCAACAGATTGCTTCTTGAGTTTGAGCTGTGCAGACATCAAAAGCTTATTTTAACAGGGCATTTTGCTTAAAATTGCTTGGTTGGTTTAGGCATTTAGAATGTCTCCGACTATATGATTTGGATTAAGAGGTTCTTGTTGAGTTTTACTGGTTTAGCATAAATGAGGACATAACTGGAATAGACCCCTTCACATAATCAGACCCTTCAGGCCATTAATGTTGTAAAATTTGCTCTTTGTGTGTGTTGCGTTTTTAGTGGGTTCTTTTTTTCTTTATTTTTTTCTTTTCCTTTTCTTTCTTTTTCCCCCACCCCACCTTAATGCAGCTTAGTTGCTATGCAGAGGCTTAGTACTCCTGCATGGGGATCAGTTCCAGACTTTGGTTTGATTTGAAACAAGCCAAGCAAATTTGCCTGAATGTGATTTCAAAAGGTTTTCCTGTTTTCCTATTTCTCTCATCAGGAGATTGAAGGAAGCTGAGAGGCAAGTCACTATTTGAGTTCCAATAATGCTGGCCTGATTTTCTCAAGTATTTGGTATGATTCAGTAGACACAGTTTGGATGGATGACCCCTGCTCTGCGACACTGCAGTAGCTCTCCAATCAGGATGGAGCTTCAGGAAGCTAATTTCAAAAGGCAGATGACTTATAATTGCAGATAAAGCTTTTTTCTTCCACTTTTACTTTTCTTTCCATCTTTCTTTTTCACTTTCTCCATATCACATTGACTAGATGTGACTCAAAAAGTTAATGGTAATTGCTCTCGTCTTAATTTAGCAAAGAGAGGAAGAGAGAAAGAGAAATGAGTGTAATTTGCAGATCTACGCACAGGTCATTACAGGTGTGTTATATTAGTGTATTCATGAGCCCCCTGGGACAGGCATGCTGCGCTATCCAATAACTTTCTTAATGTGTAATTACACACCATCGAACTATAATTGATTAATTGAAAAGAGAATGTAGGCAGATGTGAGGGCAAGACTTTTGCTGCTCATTAAATGAATATGTCCTTGCTTCTCTTTAATAAGTTAAGTGGAACTACTCAAAAGCAATTAAGTCAGTAGTGAAATTCATTAAATTTTAAGTAATTACTGGTATTAAATTCTGTAATAAAATTCAAGACTTTGCATAGTTCCATTTCACAAAGAAGAATGATAATTCTATAAATGATAATTCTATGGAACCAATTTAGCAGAAGAAGGATTCCAGAGAAAACTTACATCTTGGACTCAAAATGTAATTCCATGTGAAAACAACATGGAAGAGAGAGAGAGAGAGAGAAAGAGAGAGCGAAGGGGATGGGTGGGGGTGGGAAGTCTGGATGCACTAGTGCCATCCTACACCAGCCAGAGCAAGTCTGTCACTTTAGCCTGGGAATGTAGTGGCGTTTCCAAAGTAGTTTTTTTGTTGTTGTTGTTGTTATTTTTTTTTCCATTTAAAACCTTAATTTAAATAGTTGGGGAAAAATATCTACTTTAAAATCAAATGTCTTGAATATTACTTTTGATACCTTCTCTAGTAGCTATATTCAACATAAAAATGAATACAGGGAATTGAATACAATTTGGAGGAAATTCTCTCCAGGTCTTACTCTCATTAGGGAAACAAACCTGGGTAATAGGTGCAGGAATGAGGTGTACCTTAGTTTAAGAATGGGGCCACAGAGTGTTCCTGGAGCCGTAGGTGGCTTCTTCCGCTGTTCATTTTGCCTAAGAACCTGGATGGCTGAGACATGTAACTCAGCCAGTGCTGCACATTCCAGACATTCCTGACAACTCCCTCCAAACCGGAGAGACCTTGGAGTACCAGACTGTGGAGAACTGCCAACAGGGAGCACACCAGTATGGCTTATTCATTCAGAGATTTATAAATATTTCTTGAGCATCTTCAAAGCCCTTATTAAGATGATTTTATATATGAAATAGTTTAAAAATATCACCTATGCATTTAGCAATATAAGGTAAATGTATGAAAATCTTGGAAAAATGAGGGGTGGAATCCTGTAAAAATCTAGTCCATTTTGGTCCCATTCAAGACATCTTGTATCCCACATAGTAGGCTTTCAAAAGCTTGTTGACTAAAGGATGGAAGGAATCCCTGATGTGAATTCTGAGGACAACATGATAATGTGTGGCACTTAAATAAAGTCTATTTAATTTAGCCGCGAAGATTAGAAATGTTAATGTCTTTATAACATTTGCCAGTAAATGGAAGAATATGGAGGCTACCATGCTAAGTTAAATAAACCAATCCCAAAAAACCAAAGGTTAAATGTTCACTTTTATATGTGGATGCTAACATACAATAAGGGGAGGAGGGGAAGAATAGAAGTTCAGTGGATTAAATAAAGGGGAAGGAAGGGAAGGGAAGGAGGACAGACAAACAGTGAAATGAATCTGACATAACTTTCCTATGTACATATATGAATACCCAACAGTGAATCTCACCATCATGTACATCCACAAGACTGGGATCCTAATTAGAATAAGACATACTCCATGTTTGTATAAATATGTCAAAATAGACTGTACTGTCATGTATAACTAAAAAGAACAAATAGAAAAAAAAAAAAAAAAAGGAATGTTAAGGTCTTCGCCAAGAAAAGCTAAAGAGATGGTGATGATGGTAGCTGAGAATGAAGAAGGGACTCCAGATCACAGGCTTCAGCTCCAACCATCAGTATCCTGAATAGTTCCCACAAGGCTTTCTTACAATAGAAAATGCAAAATGCAAACTCATGAATTTTGGTCATTTTTGTTTGAACAGTAGGTTCAACCACATATATTTTTTTAAATCTGTATTTCAAAATCTAAACATAATTTTGTAGTCACTGTATTTTCCTTGTTTGTGTGGCTCACACTTTGATGGACAGCCAGTCTACTAGAGTCAAGGCTGTAGGGTTACTGGTCCTGGGGTGCCATTCACATCATCAGGGCTTCCATACTGCAGACTGACCAGCCTGCAAGAGTAGGAAGGTATCTGACTCTTACCATTCCCACAGGAGGAAAGAAGGGCATTTTACATATACCGTAATTCCTACTGGGGAAAAAAAAATCCCAATCTTCACACACACTGTAATTTTAGAAAGCATAACTAAAACTAAAACTAAATTAGACTAAATAGTTATATTGGGCTCAGAAAGAAAGAAGCCAGGACAAAAAGAAAGACATTAGGTCTCATTTTCTGTTTACATGTTTTCCTGCCATTATTGGTACCTTATTGTTCTGTAGTTCATTTTAGTCTTGAACATGAGACTTTGAAAATCTGTGCCTGGGCAGCTCAACTATTTTAAAGAGGAGGCCAAGTCAAGGGAACTGCTCTAGGGTTTCAACAACTTCACTGAATGACATTTTGCTCACATTATTTTAGACTTTTGTTTCTTTCCTTTTTATTTTTATAACAATAACTAAGTCCCAGATATATTCCAGACTGACCAAAGAAAAACTGATTCTCATCAGATCAATAATGAGTTATTCAAGTAATATATTCTGAAATTTGTCAGCTTATAAAGAAAAATGATGCCAAAAAGGGGGTGATTGTGTTCGCTTCCAAAAGAAAAGTGGAATTTTCCTATTGATGGAGATGCTATTCCTCTTTAAATAGTCTAAATTTAGGAACCTCTTTTTCTGGTTTGTAGTTTTACAGTTTAAATCACAGTGATCCCTGAATCATTCTAGATCACAAATATTTTTAAACTTCAGTTTCTTGCTTCTACTTTGATCTTGTTTTTCCTACTGCGCACAACTAGTGACTTAATTAAGACTGTTATCCAAAACCTAAATTTACAAGAAAATTGGCTTGAGATGAAATCTTTGCTAGTTATTTATATTAAGACAGTCATAAGAACTTGATGACCAATATTTTTGGACAGTCATTTGCAGAGTCTCTTTCTTGCCTTTCCATCTGCAAGAGGTCTTTGTCCTTATCACAGTGTGCCTGTTCTAAATACCTTCTAGAAGTTTCCCCAGTCCCTCCTCCAATCTGGGAAAGCATTTCTTGCATAACAGGGCTTCCTGGCTCAGGTACCTAATACAGATTCCCTCCAGTCTAAAACACCAAATGTAAAATTAGCTGCTTGGCTTTCAGAGTTTTTAACCATCTGAACACGATCTACTGAGTTAATTCTATTCTTACCACTCGCAGAATGATGCCAGCCCAGGCAGTCTCCGACCTGCCCCCCATGTGCATGATGCTCACCTCTTTCACCATCATACCACATCTTCTTTTCCCCTGGAAATGCCCTTGCCACCCACCCTCCAAGGACCAGCCCAGGTTTCTCTTCTCTGGGGAGCTCTTCCTGATAATTCCAGCCCATCATTTCCTCCCCTTTAAAAGACACTTCATGTCCTCATGGAGCACATACATATTTTAATATGTACTTCTACTCTCTAATCACCAAACTGTCCTATCTGGCACTTTACCATACACTGGTTATATTGTTCATATAAGTAAGTATTGTTGTTTGTAAACTCCTGATGAGAAGAATTCACATTTATACTTAGTTTGCACTATAACAGGACTTTTAAGCACAGCATGGGGTGAGAGTAGACACCCACCAAATGCATGTCTACTTCAAAATCTGGGTCACACACACATCCCCTCTCACCACCTACTCTTATGTTAATTTCATTTTTTGAGATATGTGCTTGACACTAAATACTCAGACTTTTTTTTTTAAGGTTTAAATCTTTATATACATTGCATTACATTATAGACATGGTTTTCATGCAGTGTATACAAAAGAATAAATTAGAGCTATAGGAAACTATTCAGAACAAATAAACCAGGGAGAATATATCCCATGAGGAAAGGTATTTTTTTGAGACTGGCTGTCTCCATTGATGCAGTTCAATTTTCAACTTGGCTGATTTGATGACAGTCAGAACACTGTTTAAAAATCAAAATGCATGAAGGCTAAGGAAAAATGAAAATACAAATTTCATTACAATTTGATTTTCCATGTTATTTATTTTTATATATTCATGTATAAACATCAAATTAGTATAGAAAAATACTCCATAAATGTTTGAGAGGAGTTAAATGCCATAGACTCATAAACATTTTAGTAACACTTTTAGTTTATTTTCATTTTCCTTTATATACATATCCACATTTCTACATAGGATATGCAAATTTGCCTTCATATATCATATATGTATGTATATATATACATATATGTGTGTATACGTATACATGAGCAATGGTGTTGCACATTTTCAAAATTCAAGCTATCTGGTAAATATATAAATATTCCTCTAAGCCAAAAATGGCATTCAGTTCTCTGGGAATGTCTTACATATTTATCACACAATTTGGAAATCAAAAGCATCAGTGATTGAAATGGCCATATGATGGAGGCCAGTAAATATTTCATACATCTTAATAATCTGGACACTTTCCATGTGAAGTCCTTCTCCTGAGCACATGCTCAATATTTAATATCACCTCCCTTCCCATCTCTGGCTCAGCCACTTAAAAAAGTTTCAGTGATTTTTTTTTTCTCTCCCCATTCACACAAAGAAGAATATAGCATATCCTGCTACAATGTCAGAATCAGAATATGAATGGAATTTTCCATTGAAAGGACACCAAACCAAAGATATCAGACGATTTCACACAATTAAATCTGAGGTACAAGTTTACCTATGCTACAGTGATATCCTAAAATGTAGATTATAATATTCTGAAATATAGGAAATCACTCAGGTGTACTTTGTCTCTCTTATAGCTTGGGAACTTCTCCAAGGAGTACTGGTGGTAGTGATGGTGATGATGAGGAGGGAAAACTATATGGCATCCTAATGCTGCCTACAGCTTTTTCTGTTAAGACAGACAAAGAGATCATTTTTCCTCTTCCAGTGTATCTTCATGAATTTTCAAGAGAAACACTGATGGATATGTAACCCTCAAGAGAACATTAAGTAATTTTCTGGATAATTAAGGCAAAAGTATTGTTTATTATTTTAAAACTGGTTTTGCTGGCATATACCTTTACTGGTTCAACAGTTCACTTGCAAAAGTGAATGAATGAAGCCATCCTATCAGTTCTGTCCAACAGTAAAATATCAGCCAGGATAATCAGAGGCCACCCCCAACTCCACCTTATCAGTGGCAGACACAGTACAGAACCAAGTTTTAGTCTAAAACCAGTTCCTACCTGAACAAGAACCAGGGAGATAGGTTATTGCATACACTCATTGGACAAATAATTATTAGGTATCTAACTCCACAGTTCACTGAATCTATATCGCCACTGATTGCTAAGATGCCATTATTTTAATACCACTAGGGAGAAAGCACTGCCAATTAACCAAAGACAGGTTATTGATTGCAATATGTGACTCCTATTTCTGAACTGTCAAAACATTAGGGGCAGAAGCACATCCTAGAATCCATGATAAATGGTGGAAGCCAAGCACAGTTCTCAGGGGTCCCGTAGCGAACAAGACAGACAAAGCTCCCTTCACCAAGCCCTCAGCCAGGGGAGCTGTCTGGAATATGGGAGAACGAGCACACTCCTCTGGAAAAAGGTCTCAGTTCCTGATCGTATTTGGGTAGCCACGCTGTAACATGTGGGTGGAGGTGGAGGGAAGAGGATCAGGAAAACCTGACACCTTGGACCAGAAGAGAATGAAGTGCACAAGAAACATAAATGGGAAAGACATTTGAAGCCAAAGTGCAATGAGAAAAAACATTATTTTAAAGACTACTGTTTTCCATGGACCTATTCATTTGCAGCTTAACCATGGACTTCTATCATCAAACTCCCCTTACCAGTCCTCCATCACCCCCACATCACTATCTCCTGTTCCCTGCCTCCCTCACTACCATATGACATTCTTCTAAACTCCAAATATTTTTGTACTTTTCCCCCAAGAGAATTTCATTAGGTTGTTCGTCTAACCATAAACCAAACACATGACTGAATATGATTATGATTTTTGCTGGTTGTTTTATTGATAGTTGATATACTATCTAATTTCCTGGTTTTGCTAGATATATGATCTATAGTTTCCTGAAAGCCATCAGAGGTGAATTTTCTTTGGTATTTTAGATAATTATTTACTTCTAGCAGTAAATGATGAGGGAGAATTTGACTGACACCTGACTCCCATAAGCTACTCTATGGCTAGAAGTCTCCAAATAAACAGATCCATTCACCATGAGGAATACAACCCTACCAACTCAACATAATTCAAGCCCTGTAAAAATCGTCTTAGTCATGAAAAAAAATGTATCAAGATCTTCAAAGGAAACTTAGCACTTATATATTATCTGTGGTTGTCTGATTTTTAAAATATGTTCATATGCTTTTATCATATTAAAAATATTTTTCTAAAGTCTACATTTGTTCTGTTAATGACCAAGTCTACATTATTAAAAAATATACATACTTCCATTCTGTTCCCCACAATCCATTATGCATTGGAATTCTCAAACACTGACATTATTTTTTGAATAAATTGCCCTTCCTAACATTCCCCAGAGATGTTCTTCCTGGTCTCCAAAGACTATCAAAGAATTGTTACGCTAATGATGCTAGAAAGTGGTTATTAACTTCTTAATTCCTTTGTCCCACAACCCTCTCTGGCCCTGGGATGGAAAAATGTATAAGACCTGGTCCCTACCCTACGAAGGCAACAGTATGTACTGGCCTGAGCACAGAATTGGGCGTGCAGTCAGAGAGATGTTGGTCAAACCTCAGCTCTGAGACTTCATTGAGTCCCTCCCTCCCAGTGCAAGGAATGCCTGGGCATTTTATTTTCCCCACCTATAAAATGAAAATAACAATATCTACTTAGCAAAGGTATGGAAAGAGAACAGGGATTAAAAGAGGGTCTATGAAAACCAACCACAGTCAAGCACAGTAAGGCACACCTATAATTCCAGCAACTCAGGAGGTTGAGGCACAAGGATCAAAAGTTCAAGGTCAGCCTCGCCAACTTAGTGAGACCCTTAGCAACTTAGCAAGATCCTGTCTCAAAATAAAAAATAAAAAATGGGATGTAGCTTAGTGGTAAAGCAACCCTGGGTTCAGTCCCCACTACTCTAAATAAATAAATAAATAAATACCACTGGAGGTAAACCACACAGGGCAGTTCCTTGCCTCCTTCCCAACACGCTATCAGAGGCAACTTCATTTACTACTGCAGATATTTCCCTGTGTAAATTAGACTTTTTCTTTGCTCTGCATTCATTTTCTTAGTCTCACATTTCTGAAATTAACAATTTTACTATTAAAATTATTGGGCAGGATGAAGAGGTCTTGGATCATGGAATGCACCCTCCTTGAGAGCTTTTATATATAAATATAAATATATGTATAAATAATTTAGCTCTAAAAATTATCTGCATAATGCACTTTTGTCCTCCTCATTATCCACATGAAAATTCTGTGACTTTTGCAAGCAAATGTGCATATGTACAACTTTCAGACAATCTAGAAATTTGGCCAAGTGGAAGTCTATGAAGTGTTTGAAAGCAAGCAATCTTAGAATAATCAAAATCATAACAACATTTATTAATTACCAATTATTTGTCAAATATTTTTCTAAGCACCTTGTGGGAATTCATCCATTTAGACTTCACACCAACCTTAGCACATTGGTACTGCTATCCTCATTTTACAACTGAGGACACAGACACAGAGATTTAGTAATTTGCCCAAGGACACAGCCAGTAGGTAAAGTGGTAGATGTTCCTGAATCTGAACAAAACTGTCTGACACAACAGTCCAAATTCTTCACCACAACACCATATCATTTTTTAGATTCTTCTTCCAAACAGTATTCAAATTTTGCAATATTTCACAAATCAATTATGCTTGCTAGGCAGCCAGCAGGCATCTCTAGTTCCTTGGGCATAAATGGGCAAGTGGATAGACTGTCAAGGGTTCTCTGAAGTTCTTTTACCTAAATTAAAATACTGCATGTGGACTTTGGAAAGATTACATCTAAACCAATTGGGGAAAGACTTGAGTTAGAGAATAAAAGACAGGTGTTCCCAGCATTTGCCTCAAGATATTGTTTTCTTTACTGCATCCTTCTCACTCTGTTTTAATAGTAATGAGACTACTGTTTATGGAGCTTTTACTGTGTTCCAGGAATGCTTAGTGCTTTACATATGTGATCTGGTTTACTCCTCAAAACAACCCTTTGAGGTGGGTAGATTCTATATTTATGCTTATTGACTAATGAAGACACTGAGGTTCAGGGAAGGTTAGAAAGCAGACTGGATGGCACAGCTGGCGTATCTGAAAAACAGGGATTAAGACTCCTGCTCTTATTCATCAGCCCACAGTGTCTCCCTTGAACACATGGTCTTTCACACTTCTCTCCAGTCCTCTAAGAACTGCTGTGATATACTGTGTGAGAAACCAGAATGAAAAACAAACCATTATGCCATGAACCTTTTTGGGCAATTGAAGGACCCTCCATGCCCTGGCAAAGGGAGCCTGCTGGGAACCAGGGGCCTCTGATCAGTTCAAGGCCCCTCCCCTCTATACAGCCCCTATATCAGAGCAGAAGCTGAGAAACTAGCCCTTACCCAGCTGGCTCCTCCCCCAGCTGAAACTAAAAAGAGAGTTAAAATACAATTCGCACAGGTGGGAGGAGCAAGGAGATGGTCCACTAAGGTCCAGAGGCTCATGGTACAAGAGAAAAGACCTGCCACAAGATACGGCAGAAATGGGAGCCAAGAGGTTGAAGAGAGAAAAGCAGCAGACACAGCTGGAGAACAAGGTGAAACAACAGCATGGGCGGCAGCAGAGGCAGGTGTGGTACAATATGACTACTCCAGTGGCATCCACCCCCTCCACCTGGGAGAGTTCTAGAAGGTCTTGCTGGAGAACAGAACTGTGCCACACCCACTGGAGCTGCCCCTTGCTTCATCCAATATTGTTACTGTGACTTCCAGAAAGTTTTATTTTTCTTAAAAATAGTTCCCAAAACTTTGGGAACATAGGACTAGCCCCAGACTCAGGGGATCAGGAGGATGGTGGTGGGGATAGGCCAACTCTCTCTAGACAGCAATCAGTCCCTGAGTTTTCTGGGTCATTCTACACCTTTGGGATTATTAAGATTACTGTTTCAGGAAACTGGTACATAGAACACTGCTCACGCATACATCATGTGATGTTTTATTTGATGTATTGGGAGTTCCAGTGTTTCGCCATGGATTTTACCCCTTGCTGCTTGGTTGCAATACCAGAGCAAGAGTCTGCAAATTGTAGTTGAGCTGGGGCATAAATCTGGCTTTGTTAGAACAACAGTATTAAGGGGAGGGTCTTTGGTGCATCTATTATGAAAGTCTATTAAGATTCAAATGAAATGTGGCAGTTTCTATCACCTTTTAAGGGCTCTTATTATATGATCTAGCAGGAAAGTTGTAGCGCTGGCTATACATAACAGAAATCCAGAATTTCCCCTCACTGCTGTGATGAGGCTAACACGTACTGATAGGCTGGGTTGGGCTGCAGAGGCATAATCGTATTTTTAAATAAATACTTTTAGAACCACGGCCTGAGAGCAAATATGATTCAAGTAGTGACTGGCACTGTTGTGTATCTTTCACCATTAGGACTTTTTAAACTTACTCTGATTGTCTAAGCCTTACAAAGTTGTGCTGGGCAGGGAGTCATTTGTTTTATGTATGCATAATTCCCAAGCTCTGACTCTCAATTCAATCAGTATCAATGGTATTTTCTAGCCAAGGAAGAGGGATGCTAAAGTCTTTACCAAAACTAAAAACAAAACAAAACATCCAACTGCCCCCTACCAAAAAAGAAGCATATATGCTTCATAATAATTGAGCCAAAAAAAAAAAAAAAAAAGAGGGAGAAAGAGGATAGATAGAACATGATTAGAGAACATGATTAGTCTTGAACTGATCATTGTTGAAGCTAGGTGAAAGGAACATGAGGGTACATTATATGACTCTCACTACTCTTATTTTATGTACATGAGAAACTTCCCATAATAATTTTTAATCCCCAGAAGCACTAGGCATTTCCCTGAAACAGAACTGCTAAAACCCAGTTCTGATATGATCATATTGCTTATTGAGACCCCTGCACAGGGCCCACCCTTTCTCCTTCAGGAACTCTACACCCAGCCAACTGAGATTCTAAGACCTGTGCCAGCCCTGCGCTGCCCACTTCTGCCTTTGCCCATGCTATTTCCCTCTGCTCAGAACACTTCCCTTACATTTCACTTCAACTCTCAAAGCCCAACTCCTGTAAGACCTAGCTCAAGGGTATCCTCCCTTCCATCCTCCATGATAGCACAAGGAAATAGTCTCATCCCTCTTTGTACTCCAGAACTTTGCTAGGACTCTTTTGGGTCACAGCTCACTGTGTGATGATGCCAATCATGACTATAAAAAGAAGCATTAATAGCAGCTATGATGTAGTGAGTGCTTACTGTACACCAGGCACTTTAAACATGTCATCATTTTAAATCTTTACAATGTCCTCTAAATTTATTGCCTTTTATGATTACATTTTACTGATGAAAATCTGAAGCTCAGAGAAGTCTAAGAGATAAAACAGGAATCCAATATGATGTCGGAAATATCATGGTCAATTTTAAGCCTGTGTGCCTGTGGCCCTCAGCAACAGAATCTAATTAGGACAAACTTTTGACTTTTTGACCTGAAAGTCCATATGTTTGATGCCTACAGTTCTATATATGCATTATTCTTCCTACTGAATGGTAAGCACCTTCTGGGAAGGGGCTGACTTTTTCTATTTGGTCTAACCAATGCCTTGTGCGTAGAAGATGCTCAGGAAAGCCTTGTTAACACTGTATTCATACAGGACATTTCTACTACAAAAGGACTACAAGAAACTCTTAAGATCACCTGCCTGCCTGCACAGGGAAATGAAATGGAAAAATCAACTCCCAGAAGAACAACCTAAGCTCTCTCCTTCCCATCACAAGTCCACAAAACTAAAATAGTTTTCATCTTCTCCCTACACTGGCATTGGAAGTGACCAGAAAGAATTCTTTCCCGTGCTATTTTTGTTTAGCCTGCCAGCTGTGGGCTCCCTCCCTCTCCCTCGGCAAAACCCTCGTCCCTAACAGCCCGAGGAAAAGCCATAGAGATTCAGACTTTATCTAGGTGATGACTCAGGAATCTGAAACTGAGGAAGACAAACTAATTTTTACCCCTGAGTTTCCTTTCTCTGATTTCCCCTTTCAGGACTTTCTAAACCTGGTTTCTTTCCAACTAAACAATATTACTTCAGTTGCTGCTATTCTGTGGTTATATTTTGTCCTTCGTCCTGAATACAGTGATGTTCTCTTAGGCCCAGTCCAAGAAAATTTCATAAATAGGCTCCTTTGTCTTTATTTCCCTCTCCAAAACGTCTCAGCATCCCTTTTCTTCTAGCTATAAGTTTTTTTCCTCCAAGGACCCAGCATATGCCCTGTTTCTGCTAGATGTTACTCTCAGTCAGTTTTCAAGAACTGAGGAAGAACTGGCTGATGTGAAGGTGTGAATTCACCATACGCTTATGACCTCCTCCTACTCTAGCTGGTAACTCAAGCCCACCAGTGACATGAGTGATTTAGTAGGAAAAATGAGAAGCTTTTCAGTCCCAAAATAATGAAGCAAAAATAATAAAAGTGACCAACAATGGAGTTGGAATTAGGGGTGAGGGCTAGTCACCCACGGCTGGTTCTAAATGTTCCCTCTTCTGGGATCTTGTAAGCCATGTTGCTATAGTGTTAACATGATGCAAATTTCCTACATTTTCTTCTACTGAAAATTGTCTTCTCTGGTCAGAAACTTGAAAATTCCAGCAGAATACCTGGTGTGTGTGTGTGTGCACACATGTGCATACACATGCACTCACACCTATTTATGAAAAGGTAGGTGGTCACACTGAACTCTGGTACATAGCACTTATTTTATCTGATGTCACTCATCTTGATAGCCTTGTATTTCCAAAATTAATAAAAAGCATAAGGAAACAACTCTGTGATCACCAACTAAAGAATCTTGGCTACCAAGCTAAATATCTAGTCATCTGTGTTGTATATTAAGTGTGAAGACACATATCACAGTTTGGGATTTAAATGGAAAAAAAATCAATACTCTACAGGAAATCTACAGTTGCACAGCAGCTTTTCCTATCAGCCAGTGCTTTCTTTGCAGTGCCTTCTGATGATACATAGTTGTGTATTCTAGGCATCGATTTAACTTTGGTTTTGTTTAGATTACTTAATATTCCTCCCTCTTCCAAGAAGCAGAGGCTGGAGGGGAGGGGCACAGACACTGAATGATCAATAATGAAGTCCAGGTACTGTCCCATCTACCTGATCAGGGCCCTGTCTAACAATGCCCATGTCCCAGAGGACTAGCCTGCCAGCCATGTGCTCCTGATCCTCTGGAAGCCTAGCAGAAAGCTGTGCCCTCAATGCTTTCTCCCACACTTTGCTAACTGGCTGCTGCTCTGGCTTCAGTGAACCATGCGAGAAGCAGGCAAAACCACCCTTAAGCTAAAAAAGCACTCTGGAGTGGAGCTTGCAGTCTTCTCTGACAGATTCTTTAAAAATCTGTTCTATGCTGCACTAAGAAAACTCCAAGGACTTCCTATTTCTCTCTTAAGAATGAACAAGTCTTTTTCATATGGAAGCATAACTTCTCAGGACTTCATAACAGCAAGCACCATTACTTTTCTTGCAGCTGAAAAAAAAAATGAAATTTCTCCTTGGAGAAATAAGCTTACTTGGGCTTTCTCTTTATTCTTCTTTTTCTTTTATCACAGGAAAATATGCTGAACAAAATAAAGCATTTCTAACAGTGACTAGAAGGATGAAGATCGTACCAATCTCACAAAACTACTGCCAACACAATATGGTGCATAAGCATAGCAATAATAAAACGCCTGTGTTTTCTAAAGACAACTGGGAAAGATGTTCACATTTACTTCTTACTTCTTCCTCTATAAACTGACCACAACCAGGACTCAAGCATGTTCACTTTTCCAGTAAATAGAAAAAAAAAATTAAATACGGCACATTACTTTTAACAATATCTCTAAAAAGAAGTAAGCTACTCCCCCAAAGCATTCTGATACCAAAACATAGCATAAATGGCCCCTCTGGTCTAACCATAGTTATGGAGAGAAATGTTCAGATTAAAGCAAAAAGCCTTTCCCCAGAACAGGTAATGCCAGCAGGTCTGGAAGTTTAAGAGCCTTCAAATAAAATATCAGGTGATTTTCATGTAAAAGCAGTGACTCTGCCTGCGGATTGGTTGGTCAAGGGATGGCACACAGAATGAGTGGAGCTATTGTAACCCTGCAGACTGTGGCCCAGGAAGAGGAGGTTCTTTCTGTCAACATCTAGCTCCTGTGGCTAGAAGGGTAAGACCTGTATTTTTCTCTCTTCTCCTGCTCTTTGGACACTTTGTTTTTAATGAACAGTTGGTATCAGAACTAAATCCAAAGACTGTTACATGTGGGATTTCCTAATGCAGAGACCTGGCAGAGCAGTACTATATTTGGCCGAAAAACTAAACAGAAATTAAACTACCTCAAAATGTAACAACTGATCATCCTCATTCTCTTCCCGTTTTCATTTAGTTGAAGCAAATGTTTTGCTTTAATGCAATTGAAAAGAAAAGAACGTTTTGGGATAGCGTAGCTAGATCCTTCATAAAGCTTCATTTTCAAAAGCAGTGTTTGAATCTCTAAATAAATGACAATTCATTCTCTGTTTACTTTAGGTAAACAGAAAATGCATTGCGGAGCACTCATTTTCAAAAGCTAATCAAGAACATTAGGTCCCAACAGATTCATTTAATAGAAATATAATAGGCATTCCTGCTTGCTTTTCATCTTGTCTCACTGTAAATGCTAAAATGAACAGCAAATTAACCCTGCGTTGGAACCCAGTTTCTGTCACAGCTGATGTCCTCTTGCTCGTGACTGGTAAACACCCCCCCCCCCCCCTCGTGTCACTGCTTTGACTCCTTCTGCAGAGGAGAGACGATGGAGTTTGGCAAGAGAATGGAGGAATTCTTGAATTCTAAAGGGGGTACTGCGCGTCAACTTCACTATCTTCTGTAGCAGAACGAAATAGTACAATGGTTGTCCCCTACAATAGTGTGCAATTAGTGTAGGAGGAGGGGTGGGGTGGGGTGGGTTTTTTCCAAGCTACATATATCAGCTGTCTTCATATTTTTAACTTTACTAGCCATTCTCCAAGTGGCTGCTTATAAACTACTATACAAAACAAGCTCATAAAGACAGGGCCATTCAAGCTCTATAATCAGATATAAAAGATGTGCAAACAACTTGAGATCTTATAATTAATATTCAGTGATATCAGAATTAGCATTTAGAACTCTATACAGAAAAACTATAATATTTCATAAATTATGTAATAATGAACAAACCCTTTCAAAAACTGTTTTCACTGTGCTAAAGTAACATTCTAGACTTGTCGTAAGTATGTTATTCTTACAAGTAGTTCGCAGTTATTCTTGAAGGCAAGCCTTGGAGTTTCCTTAGCATAGTGCTGCTGGGGAAAATTTTCAGCATGTCCATCTTCATCTCTAGCCTGAAGGGAAATATAATGGCCTATTTAGGGACTTACAAATAATGGAAGAAAAAAAGCTAAAAGCATAACAGCTCAGATCATTAAACAAACGGGAATCCAAAAATAACAACATTATTAAGAAGTTTGTTTAAATACGCAGTACGCCTTTTAGATATCAAAATTTGGGATTTGTTTTTCTTTACTGTTTAATTTGAACATTCAAATTCATTGTGGTGTGATAGTTAAAACAACATGAAGCAAACCCAAATCAAGTCATTTTTTGAAATCACCACTACTTTAGTCTCCCAATGTGCATTGTTCATTGCACATTTAGGATTACATGACATACATACGTGTTTAAACTTTTTGGCATGCTTAAGCAATCTCTAGATAATGCACTTTTAAAAAATTCTAATAGCAAGGCCATAAGAAAAGCAATTTGCATAGTTATATTTTGCATTGTAATACTATTAAGAGATAAACTGATTCCCCTCAATTTTTAAATAAAAATCTGAATGGAGCGATGATCTAGTAAGAACAATGATTCTTCAATCAAATGCAGTTAAAAAAAAAAGAAAAGAAAAAGAAAAGATTTAATTAAGAAGCTGCATTATAAGTTACTGGTTATTTTGATCTACACTGTTAATTAAGAAAGCTGAAGTTTAAATGGAGACATTAACCAAACCCATTAGCAATACCACTTGCATACGGTCTTCTCTTTCTAATCTCCATCGGTTTCTGGTTTGGAGTTGGCGAGAAGGGAGAGGTAGGTGAAAGGGGCGTGCCTGCAGCACACTCATTAAACCATTCATTTGGGTGACACTTGCTCTCTGCTCTGCTCTCATCTCATCTTAGCCCTAACTGCTCTCTCTTTCCTGGCCTCCTGAAATTCACAGCTGAGCTGTCTCCCTCACATATGGCTTGCATATAATTATGCATATTCCATTTTGCACTGCATTAAAATGATGAGCTTCTGGCTCCCTGCCAGCTGATTTTTAAAAGCCCCAGTGAAGTAAGAAAAAGGAGAGAAACACAGGGAGAGCCGCACAGGAAGCAGCAGGTAGTTCTGTCTGCTGTCTCTTTAGATAAAATGTATGTCTGGCACCAAGGGAACAGCTGAGAACTACCTGTTGTGATGTATGGATTGCAGGGGAGAAAACAATGAGCACACATCAGTGGCAAAGCGAGGACAATGCTTATGTACTGTTTCTCCTTTCTGAAACCTGCCCTGAGTGTGTCACTAAGAGTTCCCCAGCTATCCTGGGGATTATTATTTCAGGAAATGGATCCATATTTTGTACATTTGAGAATGTATTGCTTGTTTTTATTAAAGGTTTCTGCTACTTATGCAAGGAGGGAACTGGATAGAATTTGGAAGTGGGATGTCATGGTCAATAATAGTTGGGTTATAAGAAGTTTGCAGGGAAGTTGTTTTGGTTTCATTTTGGAGATTTATTAACACCTCTGGGACTTGATGTCTTTTTATTGTACCTTTCCCACACCCGGCACCACCACTGAATCTGAGTAAAATAAAAATGTAATTATAGGGTTAACTATATGTGACAGAGGAAAAAGTGGCTGTTATTGTGTCCAGTGGTTGTCACGGCAACTGAAACCAATGATGTTCCTTCTCAGCACACTGGTACCACTCTGCAGCTACATCAGGGTGTAAGTTAATAAAGCATAAAGGAGAACCATTTTAAACCCCAACTGGTAGAGGTAGCAGGGGGGTATATAACAAAAAGCAGTTGTAGGAAAGCCATAAGATGCCAATGGACAGCAGCAATATTAGATTCTTATGACAAAATTTTCAGCCACTGGGTAAGGCATAGGTGTGGGTCCCTTAAGGGAAGGGACCACATCTATTTCATCTTTCTAACTCTGCCATGTCCAGTGACTTACTTTTAGTTCATACTTAACAAACATTGATGTGACTGAAAAAAAATAAATGTACGGGTAGTAACTAGGCCTTATCATAAACAACTCTGTAGAAATGCCACCTCAAAATATGCTAAGTTTGGTGGTAGGTTTATTATATTCCTGATGCACTATGATACATATGCTTGCAAATGCAATTTGCATATAGTTTACAAGGGGTACTATTTACATATGTATGTCTATATTCAATATATATGTATCTTGTGTATAAATATTCATAAGGTGGAATATGTTTATTATGCATGTACTATGTATACACATTCATACACACCAGATGCTAGGGATATATTCAACATTAGTGGCAAAAATACATTCATTCCACTTACATGTAAGGTGCTCACAATACTTTTTATGTGTTTAGCAGGCAAAAACTTCCCATTATCTAAGATTTGAGTGTGATTCTTCAAAAGAACTACACATCCATATACAGTCTCATAGTTTATTATGTTAAATTTAATAATAATGGAAGAAAAAGGGGGTTAGGGAGATTGGGAAGTAGAGAGAGAAAGACAGAAACTTGCTTCTTCATTGAGCCTTTATGTTTGCCTCTGCATTGAATCCCCAAGGCCCTGGGCCCTCTGACACCCAAGCTGACTCCAGAGCCCAAGAAATTCTACTCTCCAGCCATCTTCTGTGTCTCCAGCACAAGGCACAGAAACGGAATGCGTGCGAAGTGCCCAGTGCCCACAGAAGCACTGACACTCGCGTCTCATCAACGTAATCTCATTTGCGTTCTGAAGTTTTGTATTGTGAAATTTTGAATCTTCACCATAGGACTAAGTGGAACAAGTCCATTTGTCTAAGGTAGTAATTCTCTACCCTGACTGCATATTGGAATAATCTGGGGTGTTTTTGTTTTTTTAACAATGTATTGGTGACTGCCCCGCCTCCCCTGCCTTTCAAAGATTCTGGTTTAATTGGTCCAGGGTGAGGCTCTGACATGGGTGATTTTTTTTTTTTTTTTTTTTCAGGTGACTGTAATGTATGAGCAGGGTTGGGAACTGCTGATCTAAGGATAGTGCCTACAGGTACCAAGAAGAGTCCCCTGGCATGGTGGGTAGGATATTCTCTGACCTGGTCTCAGGCCTACTGGAGTGAACCACTGGGAGGGCCATATAGGATGTGGCCCCTGAGATGGGTCTTACCCTAAAGATTCAAGATATCATATGACTAGCTATAGGCCAAATTTCTCATTATTATTTTTGTTTGTTTGTTTCTTAGTTTTTGTATGATGAATAGCCTTGGAAAAACTACTACACTGCCTCCTCAAAAAGGCCTTCTTGAATCTCTCTAGCCAAGGTTAGTTTTCTCTTGACAACACAGTTGCACGCACCCCTGCAACCACTGGTGTGATTTCTGTCTTCCACCCATGGCTCCAAGCCTGTGGCAGGCAGGAACAGGTCTGTCTTCCCATCATCATCTCTGACTACTGCCTGGTGCAGTGAATACTAAGAATGAACTTATCATTCCACAGCAACCTGGCAGCAATGTGATACGGAATCCACCCAAGTCTCTTTACCCTACATGTAGAATCATTCTAGTATGTTGTATGATCCCTTATATATTAAAGCCAGTGCCTATTCCACATCTGACTCATTTGGGGTACCAGACAAAGATTTAAGGGGGGAGGTACAGAGGGAGCCAACTATCCCCTGCAGGGAGGAGGATGCAAACACCGAAATTGTCAAAATCACCACTCACGATAACAGCATAAGGCAGACCAACTTTTAGCCGGTTTTATTATTGTCCTTAAATTCTCTACAGACAATGTATTCTCTAATTGCCTGCCTGGAGTGGACCACCCCCCTGGCAGCTCTTGGCACCCACTGGGGCCAAGAGAACTGTGTTGATGTCTGACTTTGTTCTGGAGTGACAAGTTCTGAAAGAAGGAACGTCAAGACACTTCATGATGAACTAACTCTCTCCATGTGTCTTATTCCCAGTAGCTTTATTCTGACTAATGTGCTAGATATTTATGCCACTACTGGGAAATGCAAATGGGAGACTATTTTTTTACATTTCATTACAAATGTGTAATGACAAATGTGATTGTCAGGCCAAAGGTGCATTTTTGACCCACTGTTCTAAGAAAACTTCACTTTTTACCATAACAGAAAAAAAAAAAAATCCTTCAGTGAAACTGCATGGGGATTTCCCCATTTTGCTGAGAGTCACACAGCCATGTTCATGGTGTACTGAACATTTAAATAAATATTAAATTATGTGAGTAACTTAACCTAATTGCCTCTCAACTTCAAGACCATCTGCCTTAAACTTTATATTCACCTCTCTTTGCCTGTGAAACATTGAGATTTTAAATTTTGATTCTTACATGCAGCAAATTTTATTTCTCCTCCAAAGAATTCATTTCTTCCTCTGGGCCAAATTCCCGGTACCACTTGCAGATTCAAGCAAAATCAGCATTCTTTCTCCTCTGGAGAACTCCTTTAGAAAAATGTGGAACATCGTAGAAACAGCCCCATTCACCTACCCGAAAGAAGTGTGGTGTTTCAGGTTCAACAGAGAGGTTAACGCTGTTGTCATGTGAGTGGAGAGATAATGAGGTACAATCGTACCTTCCTGTGATGACTGGGAATTTACACTTCAGTTTCGTTGTGATTTCAGGCTATCTTTTGAAAACAAGGTAAGGTTTTGCTTGAAATCAGAACTGGGGTGAGCATGGCAGAGGTTCCAGATTCAGCCTTCCAAGCTGCAGCAGATGCAGCCTGTGTCAGCCCATACATATGGTGTTACCAGACTTGGGAACATCAAAAATAGTGCACCTCAAAGTTTTGAGAAAAGGTTTAGAGACGAAGAGTTACAGAGGGAAAAGGGGAATATTAATTTCATATTTTAGAACTACTTTTCTGAACCAGAAGTCATAGAATTTCTTTTCAAAAACTCTTGGAGTGCCACTTTCTGAGCTATCCTTCCTTTCTCAGACACATACACATATTCTCTTGAGGAAGCCCAGAGCGGGTGAAAAGCAACTATCACATGCTGCCTTGCAGTGTGTGATGACACCCTTATGATACCTTTGTGACAGCCCATTTCTTTTGTCCTTCAGTGAAGATACCTAGGAGCTCTCCAGTCACTCCTGCCCCTGACTGGAATAACATGGGGAGGTCTTAGAAGTAGCTCCCTCTCCTCCTTGAGTTCCTGCCCAGTTGCTCTCATCTCTGTGGCTGGCTACCTCATGACTGAAGCCCTAGTTCCCTTCAGCTGTGTTTCCTATCTTTTATCCCCTTTTCTTGGGCAAAACTAGACTCCATCTCCCTCCCCACTTCTGGAAAATTCTTATGCATCTGTTAAACCTGAATTCAGACCACGGTTCCTTTAAGAAGCCATCCATGAACTGTTTCTCCTAGTCCTAACATGGTCTCTATGCCTAGTGTCCCTGTACGTACTTCCATTCCATCTATTGCACTGTACATATGATGATTGTCCCCTCGAATCAGTGAGGCCTTTGGGGTTTTGAATGAAACCCCACCCATGCTCATACAACAAACAACACTGAAAATATGTTGAATGGATTCATTAGCCCTTTCTTGTGCCTTAAGTCAAGGCCCAAAAAGGTTTTGTTTTTCTCTACTTTTGACTGCCAACCTGTAGAAACATAGATCCCTGCAGTATGAGTTGCTTCTGTGCAAATATTCAAGTCACTGAAAAGACTGAATCGTGTGTGCATGCAGCTCCCACAGAGAGTTTTCTGCTGGGCAGAGGACTCATACCTGGCATCAGGCTCCCTGCTCTGGAGAGTCTCCAGGAACCTGGAAACATCAATTTCTGGACCCAGGCATCTGTTCAGTTCACATTGCCACTAATCTTTGCATCAGGATCCCTTGCCCTCCCTTTCATCTGTTTCTCAAAGATTGTCCATGGGGATTCCTGCAGCGGTGCTGTTTTACTTTGTTCTTTTAACAAAATGTATTTAAATTCCCATTTAGTATGCCAACCAAAGGAGAGAAGCTGTTTCCTCAACGAAGTTCCTCCTAATAACTCTCCTCTACTGGCAAGCAGGCAGGCCTGCTCCATACCTCCACAGGCTCTTCTGACAGCTCACACACCTCTGATGGATGAGAAGGCCTTATTTGCTGCAGTTATTTTTTTTCACTCCATGCAAACCTTTATATATATCATAAATTTTTAATATCCAATTTGGAGTCTTCAAAGAATAACGGTAACAAATATGCAACATGAAGATAATGGGAATTGAATCATGTTTATGGCTTCCATGAGCATCTCCTTAAAGATGTCAGGTCAGAGCCACTCAGAGCTGGATGTGTGCACCGCTGATCTTGGGTCTGATTAATGGCTGCCCTTACTCAGGGGCCCTAATGGATTGCACAACAGTTATGGCAACAGATTCCACATCAGCCCGAAATACAGCTGCCACATGGACTAAAATATATCATGCTGGTCCCAGCATATTACAACCGTGCCTGGGATCATCAGAGCGGTTCCTAAGTGACTCTGAAAATCCCTGGTTTTACTTTTTGATTTTAAATCTATGTATCCATTATTGGACAGGTGACCCGTATGCATTTGTCTTGCACTGCTCTTTGTCAGGTCACTCGAGTACCTTTGTCTGGTCAGTGTCTACGGGTAAGACCCAGCAGCTAGGGCACGCAGCTTCCTTCTTTTTTATTGTCAGCTAAAAGCCACACCACCATCACACCCTGGCAGCTTCTGATTATTCCAGGACCCTTAAGCCACATTGGATTATCCCAGCTCCTTGATTGCTCCCTTCCCCCACTCCCCTCGGCCCACTGCCTGCCTTTTGGCTTTTTTCACTCTTCATTTGCATCTATTACCCAGAGACCTGTGAGGGGAAACAAAAGGCAGGAGAACACGAATGATTCCATTTTGCTATCGGTTGGCACCTATAAAATGCTTAAATAATTGGCCTAATCGAGACATTTCAGTTAGTCCTTTTATTCCCGTTCTCTGAAATGACTAGGCAGCAGGGGCTGGGCTCATATCTTTATATGCAGACCTCATGGAGGACCTGAGAAATTTGAGAAAATACAAAGTAGGCAAGGGTTACAGGAGGATTCCAGGCCCCCATCTGCAAGGTTAGGAAAGGATCCCGACATTATGGAGGAGTTTTACTAGCTACAGGATGTCTCCCCCAGAAATAGTCTGGCCTCTGATGGGACTAGGAAACACACCACTAATTAGATTAAGATACTGCTCTGGATGTTATCAGGGTTAATAGCAGCTAACATTTCTGCAGCCCTTAGGTACACACCAGACACCATTCTAGGTACTTTGGTTGCATTAATATATTTAATGCACACAACCTATACACATACCCCCGGGGGAGGTAGGTGCTATCATTATTTCCATTTTTTAACAAGTGAGGAAACTTGGGCTCAGAGAGGTTATATAGTTTATGCAAAGTCACACAAGCTAACAAGTGGTGGAACCAGATTCAAACCCATGCAGTCTCCCTCCAGGGTCCCATTCTATCCCCTGATGATTTACTACCCCTATGCTAGTGGCAAAAGGAAACCAGTTTGCAATAACTAGGAAATACTGGCATCATTAAATTTAAAATATATATTATTAATTAAGGGAGGTTTCATAATTATTTGGTTTTTGCATTCCAAGATTGAATACACTAAGGAAATTAGGAAAGGATGGTGTTTAATGACAAATGAAACAGAAGCAGGGGTGGGGAGGGGGCTACAAGAGCCCAGTGAAAAGGGTGGAGCAGCAGATCTCAGGCAGAGCCTGGGGGAGCTGGAACTTCAAAACCAATGAAACTAATCCTTAGCTTCTTTATCCTGACTTTTTAAATCGCCTTCAGATCATTGATTATGATATCTAAGTCCCTTAATACCAGGAAAGACATGGCTACAGAAGTCACTCAACTATTCAGATCCTTTAGCAATTTCCTTTGTGAATTTCTAAAAGCACCAACATCATATTATTTTTTATTAATCCTGTGGATGATGCTATACAGAATACAAAGAGCATTTGTATTATCTTATCTCACTCATTCCTGACACTCTGGTACATAAATGCAGATTGAGATTGTGACTTTGGTTAACATGAGTCAGTTCATCAAAGCCTGCTGTGATTGTCCCAGGTGGTGGGGCAGGGTGTTCAGAGAGCCACAGGCCAGTTGCCACCCTCTTCTCAATCCATAGCACCCTCCATTATTACCAGAAGACAGAAACAGCAATATAGCCCTGAACAGGTCCATAGCTAATTAGCTCAGCTGGTAGGAGTGTGCTGCAAGAGGCTTGGGTTACATTCCTGGATGAGTTAGCCAGCAGAGAACACAGCGTTCATGGTGACCTATCACGTCACACATGTCCAGGTCTTGGCAAAGGGGAGACAGACACCAGAAAACATGTGAAAAGATGTAAATGAATCAAGGCACATTTCTCACCATTTCTGGAAGAAATAACTCAAAGGGCATAACCCTGGAGAGGGTACTCATGGACAGCTATGAGTCACCAAGTGAGTCGAATGGTGTCTTTGAATTAGTTTCTAATTCTGAAGTTGAGGAGTATAAATTCTGAAGTAGCAGTAATATTTGTCAAAGACATGATGTCACAATTGTCATTTGTAATAGGGCTCAGCACTCAGATCAACAACATCTTTTTCTCATATCAGAAACCACAGACATGCCATAATCAAGGTCTGAATATGATAGAATTGCCTACGCCTTCTCTGGGTGGTTCCTAAGCTAAGCCTCAGTCTACACCATCCCTGGGGACCCACCAACCAACTGGGTAGGGCTACAGATTCTCCAAGGCTGTTCCAGACATCACCCTGCTCTTTCACTGGATCTCTGCTGGTTCAGTTTTAAGCCCACTTCCCCACCAATCCCCACTTACCCACACCCCGACTCTGGCCCTACATTGGACCCTCTGATCTGTGTACTTGGTCTGGCTGGAGCTTGCTGTCCCCCATGGATATACCTTCATCCTGCCTCTCTGATCCTCTCTCTGGCCTGCAGGAAGGTATCCTGCTCTGGTCACTGCTCTGGTTTGGGACAGTTTTATAGGCAGCATCCTACAATTTCTCTTAAAAATAAGATTTCTTTAGGAGGAAATAAAGTGAGGCTCATACAATGTTTGTAAAGATCTAAAATCAGCCTGAACATGAAGAGGAAAGCCCAGGACTGGAATGAAACCCTGACTTTTACTGTGCACTATCCACATAAACGTTCTGGCCAACATGTAGTGAAGCTGATTTATGCCAGTGAATGCAGGCACAGGAGAAGGATGGGTGACACATCCATTGGCTTTGCCCCCTGGGTCTCAGAGTGTGAAGTCGGATGTGATTCTGAACAGGCTGGTCTTCCTGACAGCTTCAATTACAATCCATGTGCCACTTGACCTGTTAACGGAGGCGTCATTAGGCTTAAGAGGAAAAAGGCCTAAATTACCAAACCCAGGACCAATCAGCCTCTCTGAGGAACTAAATGTAAAGATGGCAGCAGAGGGGCTTCATAAATAATGACCTCTGCTCAAATGGCACTCTCTGGAGTCTTAATTTTAAATCCCAGCCATTCAGCAGATGATGAATGAAGGTAATAAAAGGTGGGACTATGACATGTTTAAATAGAGAATAATCATTTTAGCAGAATTTGACTGGGGTTTAGGGACAGGCCTGGTGAAGCCAACCACTGAGTATCAGGCTAAGGTTCATCTCTGCTTGACAACTTCAGTTAATTCTTGTTCCTCTGTCGCCCACTTTATTGTTATCATTTTTGTTATTATTATTACCTTTCAAGAAGGTATATTTTGGAGTCAAAACCAGATGAAGCAATAAAAGCAGCCTGTGTTTCCACATCCCCTCTAGGTATAAATTGAGAAAAGTAATATGTGGTTCCAGGCTGCATGGTGAGCAGCCAGACCCTTCTGTTTGCTCCATTCCTTCCCCCTCCCAGCCTTTTGAGTTATCAAAATTCCCAGACTATTCCAGTTCTTCCAGACACTGGTATCTCAACTGCCCACTCTTCTTCTAGGTGGCATCCACCAGAAGGAGCCTCCTGACCAGACGCCACTGGGGAGAGCATCACCACTTCCAGAACCTTCCAACTCAATGACTGCTTCATGGAGCTCTCACCAGGAACAAAGGAAGAAAACTCAATACAGAAGTCACTTTGAAAATAATCAGATTTCATGACTTTTTTGTGCCAGACACTATGCT
This sequence comes from Sciurus vulgaris, assembly GCF_902686455.1. NCBI lineage: Eukaryota > Metazoa > Chordata > Mammalia > Rodentia > Sciuridae > Sciurus > Sciurus vulgaris. The sequence continues at coordinate 57,043,780 of NC_136467.1, forward strand.
AGCTATTTTACAGATTTCATTTCATTGATGCTCCCAAAACCTTTATGAAATCTCTATTACCGCATCGCCTCCACTTTGCCAGTGAGGAAACCGAAGTGCAGAGTAGTTAAGTAACTTGCCCAAGGCTCAAGAGCTTCAAAAGACAAAGCTGGGCTCGGGACACCAGGCACAGGAACAGCCAGCAGTCACGTGATTGGTGAGCAACAGAAACTGCAGAGGAGGCAGAGGCATCATCACTTGTATCCCTCTGGTCTGTCCCCTATGGTGAAAGACTGATGCCCACACAGCATACAACAGAGGGAGGGGCCACCCACTAGGCTGAAAGAGCACAGGCGACAGAGCACAGCTCAAGGCCAAGCAGACACCAACCCTGAGCCACCAGGGTGGAGAACAGCTGCTCTGAGCACTCTGCACCTGCACAGCGATGGGAGGAGAGGGAGGATGGGGTCACAGGGGGAAACAGGTTGGTGCCAGGGAGCCTGTATGAGGAACCCTGCACAGAGATGGGAAAGGAGACATCCAGGGACACTCGCTGGGGGCTCACTAGTTTTGAAAACGTTTTTTGATTTCTTTTGCACATCCACAATAGAAAAGTATGGAATTCCAAGGTGAGAGGGAGAGCTCAAATCTTTTCTCTGGGACCTAGAAAGATGAAGACATGTTTTCAAGAACATAGGATTCAGTAAACCTCTTTCTGTGGTTCTTGTCTAAACATAGAACAAAAAACTGCTCTGTTTGGATGTGGAAAATAGCAAAAGGGGAATAAGGATGATCATTTGATTGAATTATTATAGATTTTAACCTCCTTTATTCATAAAAACCAGCAGCATTTACAGGTAATCAAGTGTTCAAGTGTAATAAAGAAACTTCATTAATTTCTTTGCCTTAAGGGATGACAGACCCTGTCTTTGAATTATAAAAATATTTTGCGCAATTCCACAAACTTAGGATACACTACTCTGTATTCATACAAAACTATATGTGGCATTGTGACTCCTCAGAAAGCAGACAGCAGTGGCAGGGCCACTTAAATAATGTTTCCCTTGGCTCTCCATTCATTCATTCATTCGTTTGTTCATTTGTTGAGGTAATTTGGGAAACTATGCACCTAAAATGAACTGTATACAGCCCATATGGTCAAAACATTTTAATTTTTTAAGTTCAACGATAACAATAAAGCAAATGGTCCCTTGCCAAGATCTATCCATACATAATTTAAAGTGCTAAAGATCACACATTTATATCTTATTTAAAATTTAGTTTTTTAAATAATTATAATTTTGTAAAATTAAAACCAACTATGAAAGGCAAGAAATAGAAAATGTTCTCTTAAGCAGACAAGAAGAAAGTAGGAAGCAAGAAAAACACCAACCACCCCACGTGCCACTAGATTGAGGATATTAGTACAGAGATGGGTAAAGAGGGCAAGTTGGTGCCAACCAACCAGAGTTTGATTCCTGGTGCCACCACCCATGGGGGCAGGGCAGGGTACCTAAACATCAGTAAAATGTGGAGAAAACATCCAGTTCAGAAATCTGTGGCAAAGATTAAGCAAGACAATCCTTCACATGCCCCACACAATGCCTGGCACAGAGTAAGCACTCTATCTGTGACATTTACTTAGATTTCACCAATCTGCCTTCTTTCCTAGAGAGAAAAATAAATGCAGCTGGCAGGAAGGCGTGGGGATTCACTACCTTTTCTTATCATTAAAATCTTGATTAAAATTAAGTTGCAAGCAGCTAGAAGTATACTCAGTGGCCAAGGCAAATGCCAACCAGAAGACACTGGCAAAAGTTTGAGGCATCTTAGAAAAATGCATCAACACATCCACTAATCAGGATGCTAATCCTCCAACAACCCGGACACAACTGACACTTAATAGCCACTTCTATTTCTCCTGCCACCTACTATGGGTTCTCCTCCCTGTGAATAAGCATTCTTCTGTTTTCTTTTGATCTCCTCTCACCTTAGGTGTTCCCTGAACAGCATCTCCACAACAAACAGGACTTGAGGTACTGCTATATGTTGAACTCCACAGATTTCACCACACCAAAGAATTCTTGCTAAGCAAGATTTCCATGTCAACCTACTTGATTACCAGTCATATCATCACTCTTATTACTTATTTTCCAGTTACTAACTTCACCCTGTATAAACCATGCTTCTAACTCAATAACAGAGTACACCTCTTCATCTGCAGTCCTATGTGCTCAGCAGAGGTGGGGCACACGTAGAGTGTAATGCACATGTAATTCACATGCTCTTTCCAAACTGAAAAGCCTCACCAAAGACAGGGGCACAGAGACAATAGAAGAGAGGAAGAGCTTCTGAACAGATACTTGGCTCACCATTTTGCAGAAAGTGTACAAGTTAGCAGATATTTTCTGATTAGAAAGTTGAGAATTTTGTTTGTTTGGGGTTGCTTGGTTGGTTGGGTTCGCGCGTGTGTGTGCGTGTGTATGTGTGTGTGTGTGTGTTGTTTTGTTGGTGCTGGAACCCAGGGCCTTGCATTTACTAGGCAAGGTCTCTACAGTAGAGTTGAGCTACACCCCCAACCTGAGGAGTTTTCTTTTTAAGTAAACATTGCAGCCTGTATTAGGTCTTTATTCACTTTAGAATTCAGTTCAAAATTGCTGTCTTTGAGGTTTGGTTTTTATGTGTTTATTTTTAACATGGTGTTCATCTCCATCTTTCTGACACGTCATTTTTTCTTCACAATCCTTAGACATGATTCATCATCACCTGGTAATTTCTTCTGCGTAACTGAGAACCCTGTCCCTTAGTCACCTGTGCAACTTGAAAAGGCCTCCTTTTACCTTACTGATTGATCTCATCTTAAAGTAAAATGTCCTCCTTATATAAAACATCTAGATCTCTCTCTCTCTCCCAACCCCTTGCCTTGCCACAGGAAGCTGCTTTACACGTTTATGCTCATTTGTTTCTTTACATTACATCCTGCCCTCTTGTCCTCTAGGATCTGATGTCTACAAAGATATAATCAAAATGAAATTGTATTAGTTAAGATTAGCATCTGTGGCAGCAATTCCTATAAATGATGTAGACAAGGCAGTAGCTATAATGTCTGTCTTGTTTCAAGGTAAAAATGAAAAATGACATCTTTGATGGAGAAGACTCCACGGAGACCTGAGTAGAAATGTGGCCTGTTCCTCTGTTCACAGACAGCTCTCTTTCCCATCATATGGCTGACAGGTGTGTAATCATGTTCCTTAGTCACAGTTTGTGTTAAAATAACCAATTACCCAATGAATGAGAATCAAGTTCCAGTGTGACTGTCACTACTACTGCAAAGTGAAAATGTGTCATCTGAAGCACAGGAGGCTCTGACTGCACTTCACCTTGGTCAAAGATGCTTTGCCAGGCTGTGAGAAATCCTTCTTACTGTACAGAGAGTTCAATAAAATGCAGAACATTTCTTCTTTGACCCCTGGTGTTTAGTAATGGAGATGCCAGCAGGCCACCATGGACAGTCGGTCAGATTTCCTGGATGACTCAACATCATCCCCGCCATTTCCTCTCTTTGACCTTTCCAGAGCGCATCACCCTCACTGTCATGGAGCACTGACTACCACAGCTGTCTCCTGCCCACCCAGACGTCCACGTGAACAGGACAGTATCTGCCATTAGCCCACTCTTTCCCCTGGGATGAACATAACCTTCCACCAGAACCCACAGGTACAAAGGACAAGGCTGAAACCCAGGACACTTGCTATTCCAACTATATCTTCACCAGGCAAGAAACTCCCAAGCCCAGTGGTAAGAAAAGGCATGGTAGCACGCAAGGAGTCCTCGGAATCATCCTTGGTTGTGGATATAGTCAGAAGCAGTAGATTCTTTAGCTTTTATGAAGAACATCAGCACCAATATTTCACTATCTACTGACCCAGAGGGTATTTGTTAACGTGCCAGGGGAGGAAGCCTGAAAGTAACTCAAAGTCAATGAACAAAGAGGAATCACAATGGATTGATTATAATAAGGCTATTGTTATACTTATGTGGATGTTCATCAAACACAGGCCCACTCCCCTCTCTGTCAAGCATTGCCCATTGTGGCCTGGGGCCTCCCAGACTGGTGGTTGAGAGCAAAGGACAAGTGAAAGGAACGGGCTGTCCTCTGGCTTTCTTGCCCTCCTTAAAGCAGAGCAAGGCCTTGTTTTCTACACCTTGTTGATGAGAGAGTGGTTGGAACCACCGTGTAACTGACCGTGTAACTCTAGAAAAGATTTTGAGTTGTGTGTCCACTAACATCTTTTGGTCAGAAATGAAAACAGTAAATTTTCTGTCAAGTCAAAGAAGGTGATGATTCAAATTTTAGGCAGTCAACATGGAAATGGAAATTCTCTTGACTGGTTTACTTAGGGCTAAAAGATATAAGGAGATGCAAAGAGGAGAACAGAAAGGACAAATTTTTTATATCCCTTGTTTTTGTTTTTTTGGTTTTTTGTACTGGGGATTGAACCCAGGGGCCCTTAGCCACTGAGTCACTTCCTTAGTCCTTTCTTATATTTTATTTAGAGAGACAAGGTCTTGCTGAGTTGCTTAGGGTCTTGATATTTTTTTTTTTTCCCCCCCGGGGAAGATGTTCCACTGGAAGATTCTCCTGCAAAGACCAGACCAATATTACTTCCAAATAAAGAAGCTTGAAAGTTGTGGTAAATGAAAGACAATAAACATTTAGGGGGAAGAAAAACACATCAACTTGGTTTTCCTCTCGTGTCATTGCTCTGTAACTGATGAGTTTTTAACCCGTCTTGTCCTCATTGGCATGGTGCTAATTACCACCTCTTCCCTCTTCCTGGAAGTTCAACCTGGACTCTACAACTTGCCTTAACAATGGCTGGCAGAGTGGGCCAAGCCTGAGGGAGCAGGATGACAGCATGGCGGTGTCGTAGTGAATGGTGGAAAACCATGTGAGACATGAGCTGAAGAGGGGGACGAGAAGGCAGGCAGGTGCTGAGGACCAAGGTGTCCTCCCCAGGTGGGGCAGGCCTGTGCCACCTTGCCTACAACAGCTCTCCTTCTCCTATTCATGTGCTCCTGGCGATTTTGGCAGTGGCACCTCGAGTGAAAAGCACACTACTTAGCACATATGGTAGAGAGAATCTTGTGCATCAGCTGAATGCATACTGTACTACATACACATTCTGTTTTATCTCCGGGCCCAGCCGTGCTGCAAACGCTTGCAAATTGGGAAACCTTCTGTGCAGTAAAAAATATGGACAGGAGAAGCTAGACTGTGACTTATAAGAATGTGACACTAGCCAAAAAAAGCCAAAGTAAGGAAAAGTTAAGGAGTGTGCTTCATACTCATTGCAACAAAGGCAGCTCTGCAAGGTGGAGACTCAATGGCCAGCCTCCATCGTGTCCCCCTCATCCTGTGGTTTCAACCCAGTGATGGGCTTCCCTTCCCCACACACATGCAATGCCTTCTGGGAAACTTTGCCTGTGTCCTCTGTTGCTTTATTTTTTGGAATGTTTGAAATTTATATGGACAAACAATTTAGTGAAGTTTCTCAGATTCACCTTGGTAGGGGGCAGTGAGGAAACTGTTATTTTTGTCCTTTTATCTTCAGGTCTTCAGCCCACTGTTGCGCCCTGGGATGCTGCTGCCCTTACAGAGTCACTGGAATCATTTTCCCTTCCTAAGCATTTCTAAAAGCAAAATCCAATACTGCTCAGGATTCAGACCTCCCTGCATATTTGGGACATAAAAGGGGCAAAGTGGTGGATCTCTCTGACCTTTCTTCTTTTTTCTCTCTCCCTCTACCTGCCCCTTTAATAATGATTTTTAAAACAACTATTCCCTAGGTAAGGAAAGTGATATAAAAATCCTTTTTCATTTCAAATCAGTACTTCCTTTCTTTTCTATTAGCTTTATATATGTTCGGGGGAAAAGTGGGGGAGTTTAAAGATTTTGCTAATAAATGGAGACATTTTATAGGGTCAGTGCATGAAGGCTTCTAGTGTTCTTTTTTTCAGCCTGCTGAGAATGATTTTCCATGTTTCACAAATGAAGAAACCGAGGTGTAGCCAGGGGATCCGACTGAAGGCACAGAATAAAAATTATAATAATATAGTATTCTTTACAAGATACTGACTGCTTAAATCACAAAAGGAAAAAGGGCAGAGGGTACCCAGAGTAATGCCCAATGGTGTCCCAACTACCTGCTGGCAGCTCCTTCTCATCCAACCACACAGGTCTCCTTTCCTGACCCTTTCGTCTGGTGTAAGATCAGAAGTTGTGAAGAAGAGGCAGGCTTAATAATGCTGAAGTGTGTGTTGCTCCTAACCTAATTTATTCTGTGTGTAGAATTCATGATTTCATTTCTATGTTATTTAGAATCATATCCTCTCACAAATGTTAGGAGTGATGGAAGTTAACCCCAAATTGGTGGGAAGCTTAGAGTTGCCTCAGGCATACTTTGGCTTATTTGAGTCAGTTGTTCCTTTTCAATATGGTTTCAGTTTGCCAAATTGCTAGAAACATTAAAATACATATTTAAAGGAGCGCGTTTTATAAGGACTCCGTGGGCGACTTGACCGCACTTCTCACTGTTCAGCACTAGCATTGTTCAGGTTTATTTTTCTTTGTTGTGTTTTTGTGGCTGCTTTTTTGTTGTTGCTGTCAATGAGTTGAAATATACAGAAAATATAATAATGTCCATAACTGGAAATGACTCTTACCATTTAACTATCTATTAACAATAGTGTTTGATATTTATTACTGGTCCAGCTGAAATAGAAATGGAGATTTCTAAGCAGTCTATATTAACTGAAGGGAAAGAAATATTACATCCTTGGAAAAAGTCCCAGGCTCTTAAAATGGACATTTTAACCAGGTCACAAGGGAACCAGCCAGTTGAGTCTAAATTTTGCCCCTCCTTCTACACACTCACTCTGGAACCAGAGCGGGTGGGGATTCTCTAGGCTACATTCTGAGTCTCTTCTTTAGTTCTTCCTTTGGAACGTTCTCTCATGCCAGGTCTCCCCAGGCAGACACACCTTGAACATTACAGCTCACCTTCGCCTGAGTAACTATTTTCAACACCAGGTCCTCAGTGGAGCAAGAGATTATCTCCTCAAAGTTCATCTCTTGGGCATTTCAAGCACTATTATTTTATTTTGCATCATCAAAATTCCTGAACATTTTACGAATCAAATTCTGGGATTGAATTGCTTTTTAATGCACAGTATATTCAAACATTAACCCAGGCTCCTCCCAGAGGAACTCCTTCCAATATTCTGAGTTCATTTTACTTCACCTCAGAGAACATCAACTCTGAGAATCATGGGAAAGATCTGGTAATAAGGGGAAATAAAATAAATAGTTGGCAGATGCTTGTTTAGACATGTACCCCGCTAGCCAAGGCTATAGGAGAGCACCATCTTCTTAGGCTGCAGTGGTCAGAAGGAAATGAGATTTTTGCTGAGTTCCATTGGCTGAATTTCAATATGAATTTTCAGTCACTTTAAGGACCTATCCCTCTTTCAATTTCACATTCAAGGAACAAGACCAAAGAAGAGAAAATGTGTTCTGGATTTTGGATCAGAACCACAAATCTGGTTATGGTTTATTAAGCCATCTTAATAAACCATAATTTTGCCATCTGCCCAATGTGCTCCCCAATATTTCTTATCCACTTCTGACTGTGGTCACTTTTCCCTTCCCTCTGCACCTCATATTCAGGAAGTATATGAGAAACTGAGTCCTTCTGAAACATGGAAGATTCAGAACTTTTCATCACCCTTGATGCCTACCACAATGCTGTTCATACATGCTGAATAAATGTGGGGCCATGGACTTGAAATATCAATCAAGGTGTGTATCTACCACACAACCTTCAAAAGGACTGTGAGATCTTTTTTTTTTTAACCATATAACCCAAGCTGAGCTGATGGAACATGGCTGGGCACATGACCCAAGGGTAGCCACTGGATAAGGTGTTCAGCAATCCATGATGTGTCCTGCTACAAAAGGATGAGCTGATTCTATCAGCTGCCCATTCCCCCTTCCCCCGCAACACACACACAAACACAAATTAGAATATACCAGGAGACTGCAGCAGATTAGGATGGGAGCTGACCTGAAAGGTCAGAATGTTGAGAGGCGCTGGAGAGGCCATGATGGGTTTGTACATGCTGAAGTGATTAGGACCAGGAAGCATGGGGAAGCTAAGAAATGTGACCTCGCCACAGTGGGGAAAATAGGGAGCAAACAGCCAGAGAAAATTGGAGATAGCAAGAGAGAAAAAGGAGAGGTACAGAGAAGTAGCCTCAGTTCTCACAGTATTCTGGTTCCAATTCCAGCCCCCTTTCCTGAAGAGCTTGACTAAAATAGCATTGGCTTGCCTTTCAAAAGTCTCTCTGCTTGTTTTCTTTCTCTCCCACAGTAAAGAGGGAAAGTAGCTACTACAGATGAAAGGAGCCTCAAAGGGTGACAAACGTGAGGAATCTAAAACTATCAAGCAACTCATCACGCACTTCCATCATCTGCTGAGTCTGGTGGACTGGGCACTGCATTGAATCTGAGAAAGGGGAAGGCATGGATGAGATGGTTTCTGTTTTGTTTTGCTGGAGAAGACAGCAACATTAACAATCAGAACTAGGCTGACCACCTTCCTTCGTCACCTGAAATCTCCACTAAGTACATGGATTAGACAATGCTGTCTACTCCGTGAATAGTGGAGCCTGAGTGGATTCTATTTTTGATGGAAAATCAGCCGATTAGTTCACAGCCTTTCACCCTTCGGGGTGTCTGTCATTTCTAATTTCTGAGAGTGGCAGATGTCAGCTCCCGTTGCAGGGGACAATTTTTTAAAAATCTGTTTGTACACATAAACGGACACAAACTGAGCTGAAACCCACTAGGGGAAAGTACCAGATTGTGCTTGAAGCAACCGGAGTACACGGGTTCAACTACTGTCCCTGCATAAGAGGGGCGCGGTAAGCCTGGGTGCCTTTTCACTCCAATTTCCTTTGGAATGTCCCAAAATGTTCCTGATTGTATATCTGGAAGGTGCAGAAACTGGTCAATTAATCTGAATACTCAGATGGCTTTTAGGTTCACTTTGATATTCTAGTCTTTCTGGCTTAGCACAAAGTTCTAGAAATTAAGTGTATATTCTACAGCTTAATAGAACCTTGTTTTTTAGTTTTGGATCCAAGTCAACAGAATTTACTCATTCCACTTATTTCCAGATACTCTACAGTCATAGCCAAAGTCCAGAAAAATGCTAAGGGATAGAGAGAGTCACTCCCTAGAACTCTGGCTGCTGCCCTTGGGCTCTATCCACTCATTCCACATCTACCTGGTTCCAGCCTCAGCCTAGGAGCTCTGGGAAGCTGCAGTAGGCTCAAGTTGCCTGCTATTCAGATGCCCATATGGGAAGTAAGTCAGTGTTAGATCTCTGTATCTGTTGCTTTCTCTCTCTCTCTCTCTCTCTCTCTCTCTCTCTCTCTCTCTCTCTCTCTCTCCAATAATTACCCGGTCTGGGGTCAGAACTTTTGCCCCTGACTTACACTGGATTTAGAGAACTCAGCATGAGAAGGGGTAGGTGAATGTAGAAATCTCCACCATGGTGGGAGCCATCTGGCCTTGGTCATACTGAACTTGCAAGGATAACCTTGTGCAGACAGATTCTAGAGCAGATCAAGACCGAGTACCTCTTCCGGCGAGGTGGTACATGCCTGTTAAACCCAGTAGTTCAGGAGGCTGAGGCAGGAGAATTACAAGTTCAAAGTCAGCCTCAGCAACTTAGTGAGACCCTGTCTCAAAATTAAGAAATAAAAATGGGCTTGGGAAAGTGGCTCGGTGGGTTGAACATCCTGGGTTCAATCCCTGATACCAAAAAAAAAAAAAAAAAAAGATAGAGGATCTCAATGGAACCTAACAGAGACCCTTGAACCTATGGACAACTAAGTCATATTTCTGGTTACCTCTGTTATTCCTTTTGCTACATGAAATATCATTGAGTCTTCTTGAGATCTCTTTACCCCTCAGATGACAGGGGAACTTTACTCCTTCATTATAGCATGAGTTGAAATGCCTTAATCTAGCCATATAATCCAAACCAAAGAAAAAACACTGACCATCTCAAAATTTGTGTTGCAGTCACTTCAACTTCAACTTTCAAAAGTCCTCTCTTCTTTCCCTCTTGCCCTCTTTATTTTGATCTGCTGCCCTTCCAGGCAGTGATGCTGTTTTCTTTAGCAAACCAAAGGCAGTTTGTTTCTGAGTTAAATGTCACTTCAGTATTTCCCCAAGTGAGATGTTTGAACCAGTTTATGGGTTTCCTAAGCAACAGAGAAACGCTGGAAAAATATTTGGTATCTCAGGTCTGTGAGTTGCCTTAAACTTTGGCTCCACAAAGCAAATGAAACAGATAGATTGAATAGTCCAGTCTCACAACAGTTTCAAGTTGAAAAAGGAATAGCCTGAAAGCATGGAGCTTTGAAAGCTGGTTGCTTGAGACCATGCCACTCAGGTTTTATGCCCCCAGTTTTAATACTGGAATATTCTGGTGACAACAAGAGAAACAATCGCTGAGCAAATCCAAAATCATGGCACAATGGTCAACAACTAATGTACAAGGAAGGAAGTGAGTTTCCCCAGCCAAACACAGACTTCTGGAGGAAAATTCCTGCGGGAACGCAGATTATGCCCTGAAGGCTGAGATTTGATTAACCTTCTTGTAGCATGTGTAACGACAAATGTTATTGGTCATAAAATTATCCAGCCCTTATTAAAACACAGCTGCAGCTCTGGGCTCAGTGACCTCCTGGGGGAGAGATTTCCATAAGATAGTGATAGACTTCATGGAAGGATAGTGCCTTCCCAACGTCAAAACTACAGGAGAGTGTTTTACACTTTAATGAGGAGTTCTTGAGAGAGACCAGGCTCCTTCGTATTAAAAGCTTTAAGAAATAGAAGGACCAGATTACATTCAGTCTGCTACTTGGTGGGCAGCCAGCCTATGGCTCACAATATGGATGCGTCTTCCCTTACAGGGAGATGCACACACATTTGTGTGTGCAGAATCACATTCACACAGACATACCTATTTTACATCCAAATGTTTCCATTTCTCTTTGTCTTATATAATCATAGCAGCTCAGAAATTGAAGAAAACTTAGAGACTTTCGAGTCCAGCTACCCATCCCTCTCCATCATAAAGTAGAATTACACAAAAATGGAAACCAGTTCACTGCCTTCAGAAGTGTTCCTGAGGGGTGCCACACTATGGGATGTTATAAGGGTCACCCTGGCCAGTGCAGTGTGTTTCTCCCAGCAGCTGATACTACTCTGCCCTCTATCTCAAGCTGGGGGGTTGGGGCTTCCCTGAGCTCTCCTGAGCCTCCACACTCCTGGGGAGTGTGGCTATAAGTCTCCATCCCCTACCTGCCAATTGTGGGAAGGGTGTCTGCTTTCTGGGCATACAGGTGAATCTTTAAGCAATGCCCTGTTGTCTATAACAAGTTTAAAAAAATACTTAGGAATAAGATAAGGACAATGAAAATGCTTATTCTTTTCTCTGGTTAGCTCCTCACTATTTATATCTTACTTTCATTTCTCCCACATGGGCCACTAAGCTGATTTTTACTAATGGTGCCTTATTTATGAAATTTCAGATCTGCCCCAAGAAATCCTCTAAACTACAGAGTATTTCCCTAGTTTAATTTCTCCTAAATTGATCAATCTATCTGCTCAGAATGATTAGAGTTACATCACATTCATTTTTTTCTCAAAGATGTAAATTTCTTGATGAAAAAAAATTTATCGAATGATACAAATTTTAGTGACAAGTGTTTCTCAAATAATTTCTATGAAATGATTTTGTAATATCAAACTCATAATCTATTTTTATTATTTTTCTATTTCTTACAAATCATGTTCCTATTACCATTTTATCACTCTTAAACTTTTTGTTATAATTTTTTAAACATACACAAAAGTGAGATACTAGTGAAGCCCCAAAGTCTCCTCAGCATCAACAATTATCCAGATTTTTACCCTACTACTTCATCAATCCTTCTTTTTTTTATTCTTTTTTTCTTGCTGAAAATTCTGAGATGTTATGTCATATCACAGATAGCATAATGCATTTATTTGATACATTTTTACATAATTTTTATGTTGTTTTCTTTTGAAAACTCTCAGGTTTTCCCCTCAGGTAAACCATCTCAGAACATTCAGTTCCTTCTTCAAAGGATCTCGGCATCTCTGCATGTCAAAATTATACTTCGTTCTGTACTTTGTAGAGGGCGAGGGGGGAAATAAAGATTTGTCTTCATGGAAGAATACTACCATAAAGTATGAAATTCTGGTTATGATTTAAAATAGCATTTATTACACCAAATATAAAAATGATTGATGGCATACAAGTGAATATGCTAACTATCCTACTTGGTAAATGTAACAAAATAACTCTTGCCCATAATCTTAGCAAGATCTCAAGGCACCATGTACCAAATGGCTTTCTAGTATACAAAGACAATCTTTTTTTTTTTTAATTAACCTCTAAAAGGCTTCCTTTTAACATACCTTCATTAAGTGAAATTCAGTATTAAAGAACTAGGCAGCCATTAAGAAGCAAGCGTGTGATGATTTTATAATATTTTAGTTCAAAGAACACATGATTTTGATGATCTCTTTTGAACACACAGAATCCCAGACACAGGAAGAAATAGAAACGTGTGACATACCATTCAGGGGATCTATTTCTCTCTGTTGTTCTTACTTCTTTTTAAAACTATCAAGCTGTAATAATTATTCAGTCTAAGCAGCCCCCAGTAAATGAAACAGCCCTTAGACAGCTGTCAAGGCTCAGTCTTCCAGAAGCTTTGATTTTAATGAAACTCATTAAGGAAAGAAATTAACAGAAAATATCATAATTTGTCTTGTTTCAGAAAACTAAACAGAAACAAAGGGCTTCTTAACCTGACAAGGAATCTGACCAGCCAAGCTCCTTCATTATATTCAGAGTTCCCCAACAGGCAGCTCTCAACAAGCACGGAACTGGGAGAAAGAACCTCCTCCAGGAAATAGCCAACCTAGCCCAGAGTGACTCCCCGCCTCCACTTCATGGAGATGGCCTCCTCAGGCAGGGCAAGGTTTTTCAGAACCACGCTATGCATGCACAGAATATTCAAGGAAATGAAAAGTATGAAAAATAATTCCCATCAAAGAGCTATGGCTGAAGAAATTGTCCATGTCTGGCTAAAACCCTCTCCTCTCTGAAGTCTAACTTCTCTCCAGACAATGAAATACTTAGCTTGGATCATTTTTAAAATTTAAATAAATCCATGAAGTGCATACTCCTTGCTTCCCTTTCTGTGATGTCTTCAAGTACAAATTGAGCTGAAATGGTTCAAGCCAGGAAGAAGCATTCACCTAAATTTCCATCTACCAGCTTGGTTGCTCTCAAAATGCCCCACAGAACCGTTAGCCTGATAAGTTCTGCACAGCCCTGATTTGGATATGATTAGATTCCACATGGATTTAATTGGCATCTCATCCTGGTGGGTCAGATACCCTCAGAGACAGACCTTTCCAAAAGAGAGGATCTCAGAAGTGTTTATGAAACTAAAAGCATGTATATTATTGACAGTGGTCTCACTGTTGCTTCCCAGCTGGAAGCACACATTTCTGAGTCTCTCACAAATAAACTTGAAAAGTTGGTTGGGCTTTTGCAGGGATTTAGGTTGTATTAACAGGAGCCAAGATAAGAAACAGAACAGAGCAGGAGCCATGTACAAGGCACTGTTAACACTGCTGTCTGCTGGCCGTGGGTGCCCGCTTCAGTGTGGTATCAGGATAATCCAAAGCACAACCTAATGGGAAAGCAGGTGGAATCCATTCCCAGCCATTCCCAGCCATTCTTAGCACACTTGCTCATGGGCTCTGACTTGATAAGTTATTTCACTTCTCTGAGTCTTAGCTGTTTCCTATGTGAAATGGGGACACTATCTTTTTCATCAGGATATCATGAGGATTAAACAACATGAAATATTTGTCCTAGAGTCTAATATAGTGAGAACTTGAAACACAGGAAGAACTGTGGGTTTCCCTAGGTGAGTGGGGAAAGTGCTTATGTGCTAACCAATGGGAGTCAGGATGGCTCTGGGGAATCAAATATTAGGGAAAGAAAGAATAGGCTTGGAGAGTCAAGACCTGAAGGAGAGGCACCAGAGAGAAAGGAACCCCTGTGGGTGGGTAAAGGCAAGACCCTGGGGGGAGCAGGTGGAGTTCCAGAGTCACTCTGAGCTGACTTCATCCTGGCTCTGCATTGTCCTGTCAGTTGATCCCGAGGTCCTTCTCAAATCCTGAGATAGCCCTGTTCTTATCACAAGAGTCTACATGGAAAAGCTAGAAGAGAGGTGCATGAAGTATTTCTGAATGTCACTTGGGATGGTGAAGGCTCCTGAAATCTGTTTAAAAACAGATTGGTTAAGGTGAAGGCAGGACACTGCAGATAAAGTAGAAACCACCAGATAGATTAGAGGAGAAAAATTAAAAGGGTCTCTATGGCACAAAGCAGTATTTCAAATGTTGAAGTCATTTCAAATTAGTTATTTTCTACCTTTTTCTAGGCTCCATCTGGATATACACCGGGGCATCAGACTCCCCCACTACTACTCTGCTGCTCCTCCCACTAAGGTCATAGTGGTATGCAATGCATTGAATACAAGTTCCTTTCAAAAGGGGAAAGAAATTGACGTGCATATTGCAAACCACAGAGTGACTGATGACCAAGATTTCTACTTTAGATTACAAGGATCAGTGTTTGCTGTGAGGTAAAAACTACATGTGAATGATAGTAAGAAAAAATAATCAGATCTGCAGGTCACCCAAATGTCATACAAATCATTCTTTCACACAATATGAAACAAGAGGTTTCATATAATGATATCACTGAAAGGTTAGGGGATAATTATTACTCCTGCTACAAACTGGGAAGACAAATGAAGCTAAAAAGGTTTTCTGTGACCCAGTGATTCCATGAAAAAGCCATGTGGATGGGTGATCAGGAGATTAAGGACCCTCTGATGTGGGTCTATTTACCCCAGATAGGAATATGCACACACTGCAGTTCTCAGTCTTTAATAGTATCTTCTCTTTTTCTTACTCCTTGCCTGTTTCTATTGTTTTCTTAAATTCTATTGAAATTTTTTCATCTCTGGTCCAGTTAGATTCTTTGTGCTAAGGTATTTGTACTATGAAGGAAGAAAAAATATGACCGACTAGAGTAGCCTTTACTTTTGCAATCTCTACATCCTTTGCATGGATTTCCAGGTTCTAAATATACACCAACACTTGATGGTACAAATGAGAATATCTATCAGCTTACAAACTAGCTTTTTTTTTCTTAAACATTTAACTAATTTAATTTGGTAAACAAATTAACATTCCTTTCAAGGCTCCTTATTCTAGAAAGCCAGGCCTGGTTTATTCAATTTCTCATTTAGTTCAGACCTATTGAATGAATATTTATTCAATGAATATTTATCAAGAATCTTTTATATGATGGACACAGTTTTTAAACACTGGGGATACAGAAGTGAACAAGACAGAGAAAATTGCTGTCTTCATGGGATTTTTATGATAATGGGAAACACAGACAAAAGATAAACAAATAGCTATAAAAATATATGATATCCAGTAGTATCATATACTGTGAAAAAGAAAAGCAGTTGTGTTTATAGAGTGATAAGGGACTGCTAATCTAAATAGTTATTTGTTGAACAAAATAACATGTGCTCAATTTTTAATATCATTTGGGTGGCTTAAGTTTTTCCTTCTCTCCCTAGTGTGCCATGAATTAGCATGCTAGGACTAACAAGCTAGCTAGCTAGCCATGGTCTTCTGCAGTTTTACTTATTAATTCTGTTTTGTTTGTTAATTTATTGTACCTGCCTCATTCTAGCAAGGATTTATGGTAAATCTACTATGCAGTGGCAAAACTGCGAAGCCCTTCTATTAAAGAACTAGATCTTTATGAAAATAGTAGAGACACAAACTCATTTCCCAAGTATTTCATTCTTCCATCTGAAGTTGGTTTCTTCAACCATTTAAGTATATCAGTAGGTATGCAAAATCACAATTTGCCAGGAAGATCAAATGAAAAGACTAAAAATCAATAAGGCAGCAACTATTGCATATAATCACAAATTCTGTAGAAATTCAACTTTGTAAAATGTATCAGTCTCAATCATGTCAGGATTGATCCTATGAATCAGCACCCTAACTCTAAAATAGTTACATTTTGCATTCTTGCCACTATACAATAAATGGCAGGGTAACATGAGACAGGAAGCAGAAAGAAGGGAGAAATTATTCATACACAACACAGAAGGTCATCTTTTGCTGATTCTTCCTGGTTGAATGGGAGGAGTTGGAATGACACAAAACAAAGAATAATCTAAAAATTGCAATCAAACATGCAAAACCAGGAGCCCTTTCCATACCCAATCTTGTCTCCTCAGAGTCCCCTCAGTAGCCAGAAGTTAGAATAATGGCAATAGGCAATGCCTTGTATTGGTGTGAAATTCATTTCATGACTAATAAGGGGTCTTCTGCACACAATGTGACCAAATAAAGCAAAATCTGTTTCAAATCCCCTACTTGCACTCAGTGTCCATTTACTGAAACATTCTATAACAACTTTCAAAATGCTTGGTTCATTTTGACCAAGTTTGATATACAACTAATGGACCTAAGGTACATTTTCATTTGTGGTGGTTCGTTTTTCCATTTTCAAATGAGTAGCCATTAACAGTTTTCAAATAACTGTATCTTACATAATTTTTAATAGTTTGAGAAAAATTTGTATGT
The DNA here is from genome assembly GCF_902686455.1 of Sciurus vulgaris. Classification (NCBI taxonomy): domain Eukaryota; kingdom Metazoa; phylum Chordata; class Mammalia; order Rodentia; family Sciuridae; genus Sciurus; species Sciurus vulgaris. The sequence continues at coordinate 57,060,632 of NC_136467.1, forward strand.
GCATAGCACAAATAGATTTCTGCTTATACAAAGCAAGCCTACAGCTCACAGAAACACTAATATTTAATTTTAGGGATATATTTAAAACATACATTTAAAATATATTTTTGTGGGCTGGGGATGTAGCTGAATGGCAGAGTTCTTGCCTGGTATGCCCTAAGCCCTAAGTTCAATCCCTAGTACCTAAAAAAAAAAAAAAATTACTTATATATACATATATATATGTGTGTGTGTGTATACATATATATTTACATTTCTTTTGCTTTTCAAGTCACCTCTACCAGAGGTATTCATTAATTACTTATGCACAGTTTTATATGTTTTTATTTTCCACTGATTTCAAAAGAAAAAAATATGAAATATATTTTTCTATACCTTAGTCTTAGCTCTATTTTGCAGATTATGTATACCTCATTCATGAAATGACCACTTGCACTAAGAAAAAATGAGTATACCAAGTGCACACAAAGTATATGTATAAATAAAAGAATTGGTAAAGATTAAAGAGGACAGATTAAGCTGGAGTCTGGAGGCTCGTGAATGCCTTACAAAATATAAAATGTGATTCAAATGTATATTCTTATAACTGCTATTGATGATATGCTATCAATTAATTTCCTTTGAGGTTCATTGTATAATATGTTAGGCCACAGCTTTTCAAATTACCACATGGCTCTCTTTTACATCAGTCCCCTGATTTTCAGAATTGCCAGATGGACACATCTGTTCTGAGGTCTGACTGGGCTCTGTTTCACCCAAGAAGAAGTAAGGTTCAAACCAGTCCAATGCCTACAGCTGCTGAAAGCTCTCTCCAAGCTGATTATTTACAAGCAACCTCTTATTCATGTACAACTATGATTCTCCTGTCTGAGTCAAGACTATAGATGAGGTTGTGCCACTTGCTTTGTTAGGCACAAATTAAAGCAGTCAAGCTATATAATTAATTCATGCCATTTTGTCAAGCCAATTCACAAAGAGCATTGGGAAACCACGCCATTACCTCCTTTGATACCTCCAAATTGTATTCAGTCATTTGCTCTCAGGTGGAATGGATCAGAAAGTGGGTCTCCAGAAAGTGTCTGAGATGATAGAAATCATGTTGCTGTGAGCATTAGGAGAATTCAGGTAGGTTGTGTGTGTGTGTGTGTGTGTGTGTGTGTGTGCATGGCCCTGGCATAATACATAACAGAAAACCTTTGACTACATGGAAATTTTGGAGAGGTCATTATTCGGTTATTCAGCATATCAAGGATAAAACACTGATTTACTGGGTTAGCTTCACAGTGTGCATTTCTGCCTTTTACAAATGACAAGCCACCGAGTGGGATCATTAGACATCATTCTTGACTCAAGACCATCCTGTAGCACAGGCTGCTTGTAACATCCCTATTCTTTAACAAGGGGAGCTGTGGTCTTGTTTCTGCAACTTGTCACAAAATACTCGGGTCAAGTGTAAATGCATTTTATAGAATACCCTCTGGCATGCATTGTTAGTCTTCATTAAAAACCTCCCAAACTCTTCAACCGTGAGATTGGAAAATGGTTCCAAATCCTCTTACCCCCAACATAGCAAATCCTACTGTTTATTAAATCTGATGTTTTGTATCAAATTTACAAAAATTTGATACTGACTGGTTCATAGAGAAGGAATATCTTGCAAAACAACCTAAGAGAGTTCTTAGGGAAAGAAAAGCAAATCTGGAGAACCCCCTCTCAGGATAAGAAGACAATTCCAGGATTAGGAGACACAACAGTATTGCTAACCAATTGCAGTTCTGTCTGGGTCATGCGCTATCTGTAGCAGAAAGAGGCAAGATGGCAGATGCCCTGGGTTATTTTAATTAATTTAATCATGTGACTAATTGGTCTCTGCTGGGTTTCTGTGGTAACTGCTTCCTAAGTGCTGATGGGCAATTGTGTTAAATGTAGCTTGGAATCCGCACGTAGGGCGCAGTGCCTTGGAGAGCTCGCGAGGAGAGCTGTGCAGCTGTGCTAGGAAGGTGCCCTGCTGGGCCTCTGATTGTCTGAGTGCGGAGCTCATACAGCTGCACCAGTCCCTGGAAACCGGTACTGCCTCCCTTTTCTGAAGGAACATTGCTTACCTACCTACAGGGGAGAGAACTCACCGCGGACATATGAAAATGATCTGTGATCAACGAATGCTCAGGTTCAGCAAGGATTGTGGAATTCGATGGAGGAAAGTATCTGTAATAAAGGGACACTGGATTGGGGAAAAGGAGAGAAGGAAAATTAAGGGTACTCTTCTGTGAATAATATGCAGTCCCAGAAGCTATCATGTGTTATTCATAGCTGTCCAAATGATACTAATAAGCCATCCTTTTAAATGCCTTGCGGGGTTTATCTTTTTTTTCTTTTCCATTCTCTTACAATGCCATCTCCTCCTTGTCACCGAGAAGGTGCGTGGGAGAATGGGTGGGTGGATGGCCAGTTTTAGAGCACAGTCTACTTCAGACAGATGGAAGGAAAATGACTTCCAAATTTTCTCATGTAGTGGGATATGTTTGTATTTGTGCAATGCATTCTAGCACCTGTGCAGAGAAAAAAAAAAAATGTAATCACAGATTTCCCTCAGAAGGGGATTTAAAAAAAAAAAAAAAAGTAAAATCACTAACTGCGGCACAAAGATGCTGCTGTACTTGAACGAGCCCTTCCATCTGCAGCCCAGGATCTCAGAACAACAGTTTCTCTCCACCCCATCCCAGCCCTCTGTAGAAAAAACCTTCAATGCCTGGACCATTTCAAAAGCTTAAGAGAAACTGCTTCCTGAGATAATTCCCAGGTCTACTGGAATGGCTGCATGAGTGATGTTTTTGTCCAGAGAAAGAGTGGGAGGCAGCAGGAGGGTGGTATTGCTTTTCCTTGACAGATGCCACTATGCCCCACAGAAGCCATTTCATATCCTGTGTATTCCAGACTTCTGCAGAGACAGCTCCAAAGGACTCCAGCCCTACTTCCCCCACCAGCTCTCCCACATGAAGAGATGTCTTGGTAAATTAAGCTAAATTGGTTTCATCTAAAAATTTCACATTAGAGATGAACACTTAATGGACTGACAGTCTAAATTCCATTCAGAGGTGGCAAAGAGTTCTGCTAAGTATTACAATGCATCCGACAGGACATCCAGGCAGCAAGCATTATTTAATATAATATCTTACTGATATCAGAGCTTCCCCACATTCATTATGTCTCTGTAATGCAAATGGAAGAATCTCCCCATGACATTACCAGTGTTGTGACTTTAATACCATCCATTTCAGGAGGTCTATGTCTGCTTAAATACTGAACAAACTGTTAGTTAAGAGTGTTACTTGTTTCTGAAGGTCGCATCAGGAAGGAGCATTGCCCCTAGTTCTAAGGCTGCCCTGCCCCTTCCCTAATCCTATAAGGTTTATTATTGGATGGCTACTCTCAAAATCTAGCTGGGGACACCAAGCAGCACAGTAATGCCTCCACACTCCTGTGTGGCTATGCTGTCCTACATGCTGATAGGTGAATAGCTCACCTGTCTCTTCTAAGCCTTCATTCCAGGTTGATAGGTCAGAAACCCTTCCATCTGGTTTTAAGGGAAGAAATCTGGTTTATACAAGAGCACTTCCAATAACATGTACTTATTATCCTAAACCTGGATTCCAGAGATTCATGAATGAAATCCAGAAAGTCCATGAACCCCACAAAATGATCCATAAAATTCTGTGTTCATGTCTATTGCTGAGGGAGGGTCCAATATGAAGCTTTCTACAGATTTTTAAAGGTGGCCATAACTCAAACAAAAGGTGAATTGTCCACGTGAGTTTATACCTCATGCTATCCCCACCTCACCCCATCTCTAATGTGGCTTTGAGAATCAAATTATTTAAGCAGGGAAACCTTAGCTAGCATTTCTTTATCAGCCTCCTTTAAAATACATTCAGCCACTCTTCCTTCTTGGTAGCCAAGCTGTCCTCCCAGACACCTTCCCTGATGTTGGCCAGTTCTCATAAAGAATAAGCCACGAGCCCTGAGCCATGACTAGCAACACAGTTCCATGACACAGGCCTGGGCATGAAGAGTAGGCCAAATACAGCAAGTCTCTCCCTCTGTTCAGTCCCTCATCACATTTGGCCCAAAGCTCAGAACTCTAGTGAGGAGTTATTTGTGAGGCTGTACCTCATTGTCTGGTCCTCCTCCATCCTCTGGCTTTCTTATCCTTGCCCCTTCGCCACCAAACCATCTCTGCCTTCCTTTGTTTCAGTATCATCTGATGAAAGATCTTGACACATTTAAAATGTGAGTATGCTCTTTACTGTGTGATCAATACACCAGTGGCTTCCTATTCGCCAGTGAGACAAATGCTGATGTTAAAAAATGATAAAAGCAGTAGTCCTTGACCATTTTAAGGAATAAATATGACTGCATTAAGAGAGTTTAAAACAATTGATGATACCTTGATTTAATATGGAGAGACTACAGAGTTAAAGTGGAAGAGAATCCAGTGGCAAGACCCTGAAGGCCTCACCTTCCATCATAATGGAATCTCATCATCTACCATTCTCAAGATGGGTTCTAAACCCATTAATGAGTCCCAAATAGTAAAATTTTAGTAGACTAGAATAGAACAAAACAGGAAATATCAGAGCACATCACATAGAAAAATAAGTATTGTCTCATGGAATTTATGTGTTGGTTTTATACCTTGTTTTTTGTGTTCAGAAGCCCCAAACATTTCTCACATTTTAGCATTTCTAAAATCATGATAAATTTTACAATTCTTGTTGACCAGGATGCAGCTGTGACTTAATTGTGCAGAAGTCTGACACTATCTGGTACAATCAAGAAAATACCAGTATCAAAGTGGCTTGCAGTCTGTGAAATAGGTTGAGTGTGTGTGTATGTGTTTGTGTGTATGTGTGTGTGTGTGTGTGTGTGTGTGTGTGTGTGTGAATGTGTGTGCACACTCAAATGCATGGACTTAATTTGAAAGCAAACTGTATTTCTACAGGTTCACAGTAAAATTTGAAAAACAGCACACTGAGTCATATTATAAAGTTCATATGTGCAGTTACTAAACATGATATGCTAATCATAAAGAGGACCAGTTCTTGGGCTGGAGTTGTGGTTCAGTGGTAGAGTGCTTGCCTCGCATGTGTGAGGCTCTGGGTTCAGTCCTCAGCACCACATATAAATAAATAAAATAAAAGATCCATTGCCAACTAAAATAATATTTTAAAAAATTTAAAAAAAAGAAAGAAAACCAGTTCTTATTGTTCTTCAGGTAACTGCAATTCTCCATTCTCTTTTCTTCCTGACCCTGGAGCCCTCATCAGAGCTGACACATGGGTTGTGTCTTTGCTCCTCCCTAATTCAGTGACCCCTGCAAGCCACTTACTTCTCAGAGTCATAGTTTTCTCATCTGTAACAGGAGGGTGCTGAAGAAGCATTCTAACATCACTTTACTTTTGAACAGCTTAGGATGCTCATGAGTCTGCTGCTCTGTGCCTTACTACATTCATGAACCCCATCTGTTAATTTTTCTACTTTCTCTGCCTCCTTTAAAACACTGAAGCAGACTTCTTTATGAAATCACCCAAAGACAAAGTGATGTCAAAATCAATTTTTTAAGTTGTGTAATATTGTTTCAAGCATTTCCATAAAATTTGTAACATTTTAAAATGCTAAAATGCAATGCAGGAATTGCCATGAGGGTTCATTTGTTTTTTAACATATGACATATGCACTTGTCATCCCTGACTCACCTCCTCTTTTGAGCCTCGCTGTCCTTAGCTGTTTTCTACCCACCCAGTTTTCTGAATTTACATTCTGGTTTCTATACCAGCATGCATTCACTCAAGCATAAAGTCTGACCTGGGCTGGGTAAGTCACCTATGATCCTTGTTTCTTCTTCCCCACATCTGTTTCAGTGCCCTCCTGTCGTATCATTTATTTGTGGGTCTACCCTACTCAACTGTGAGAGCCTTAGAGGCGAACACCTCTCCTTATTTATCTTAGTATCCCTAGCCACAGAACAGTGGCTGACCTGCTGCAGAAGCTCAATAATGCTCACTGAATAAATGAATAAGTATAGAAACGTGCAGCATGAAGTCAGCTTCCTACCAGCACAGGAAGAGTCACACACTCAGGTGTTCTTCTTCAAGCAGAAACCATGACACAGATTTCTAAGTTTTATAGCATCCAGCCCTGAGACAAGTCCCAATTTCTGAGGACCTCACTGAGTGGCCGATTCATGCATTCATTGCACACACACCAATCTGCACGTGAAGATGCATTCTTGTGCTTCTTTCCAGCCTTTCTCTCCCCAACCAAAAAGGGTTATTTCAGTCTTAGGACCCAAGAACTAAATGGAAGCAACTAATTTCCTTCTGTCCCCTCTGATCTTTCAGGTATGGAGTGGAGGAGCGCCACAAGTGGGCTACCCAGAGATGAATAAGGCCCAAGATGCCACATCCACCCACATGCAAAGCTGATGTATAGCAGTATGGCCATAACAACCACTTGCCAAGCTCCTGATGCTACTAGAGAGGATAAGTAACAGAGGCTCAGGGCAAATAATCACTTTGATAAGAAGTTTTATTCCATGTATTACCCCTTCTCCCTACAACATCTGCATCACCTTTACTAGCCCCTGGCCAAACATTAAGCCAAATATCTAGCCCTGGGAATGTTGAACATCTTGTACAGAACTGAATTACATGAGCATAAAGAATTAACATTAGTCAGGCATGGTGACGTATGCCTGTAATCCCAATTATTTGGGAGGCTGAGGCAGGAGGATCACAATTTGAGGCCAGTCTCAACAACTTATCAAGAACCTGTCTCAAATTAAAAAATAATAATAATTAAAAGGACTGGGGATGTAGCTCAGTGGCAGAGCATCCCTGGACTCAATCCCCAGTACCCCAAAAATAATTAATTAATTAATTAATTTTAAAATTGACTGATATTTACTAAGTGCTAGATCACTGCATTAGAAATGTAAAGAAAGTAAGCAGAGATGCTTGAATAAGGAGGAGACTTGTGCTGGTGATGTATGGAAATGTTAACTTAATCTCCACCTCCATTCACTTCAGTGCCCATAATTTTCTTCTCTCTTCACCTTTAATGCTAAATAACTCTCTAAAACAAACATGATAAGGCATGTAAAATTTGCATCCAACTCTTCCTTAATTTCTAGTTAATTCTGATTGTCTTGATTGAAAACTCAATAAATCCAAATGATTTCTATGAGCTTCCACTTCCCAACCCCCAGCATAGGGTTTAGGAGTGTGCCTCTTCCTAATTAATTCTGTGGGTTTTAACTATTTTTAATTCATTCTTTAAGTTTGAATGTACTGGAATTTGGGAGACCAACATTGTTTTCTGATCATTAAACAATTTAGGATAAAGAAAACTGAAAATGGTATCATTGATATAAGGCTCTTTCTGGTGTCAACAGGCCATGAATGAAGTTGGTTTTTTTTTTTTTTTAAATAACGAATGACTTGAAGTTAGGTTTAAACTTGAAGTTAGGTTTAAAGTTCCATTCGCTTTACAGCACTGATATCTGCTGCCTTCACATCTGATTCTCACATTCCTCATACACAGTGAATTCTCACACGGTACTACATTAACCAGAAGAAAGAAGTTGTTGGACTAAATCAGGGACCTGGGAGGTGAGTCCACCTCCTCTCCTTTTCATTTACTGGGATAGTGACCCTCACCTCTTCCCTGAGGCATGCCCTGTACAGTACAATTGGACTGTAGTTTGGATCTTAAATGTTCCCCAAAGGACTGCGTGTTGAAGGCTTAATCCTCAGGGTGAGGAAATCCCAAGGTGGTGGATCCTATAGGAAGTGGGGCCTAGCAGGAGGTCTTAGGTCACTGGGGATATATGTGCCCCAAAGGGCACTTGCAATACCTTTGTCTCCTCTCTCCTTCACTTCCTGGCCATGGGGTGACCAGTTTTGCTTCACTACACTCTCTTACCATAATGTGCTGCCTCACTGCAGGCCCAAAAGCAATGGGGCCAACCAATCATGGACTGAAACCTCCAAAACTGTGAGCCAAAATAAACCTTCTCTCATTAGACATTGATCATCTCAGGTATTTGTTAAAGTGATGGAAAGCTAACACAAATACAAAGGGGGACATGTTTTCCCAACCCAGAAACTCATCAGCTTGAACCCTGAAGCATGACATCTGAATACCTAACTGCAAGAGCAAAAGCAGCTCGCAACTGCTATCCACAATCATTAGCAACCTGCTTGCATTTCAGGGCTGCCGCCGTGGATTAATATGTGCACTATGTATTAAACCATCTGCCGCAGAGTTTGACCCAGTCTTTCTCCACAGTGGCCAACTGCAAAGGTTACCCCTGAGTGTAAGAAGCAGGGTACACTTCCATTACATTTATCTTTACCAATTCTTTCATTCCATCATGGGTTCTTTTGTCCTTGACACTACACCTTTGCAGCCTTTTGTTTCCTATATTTGCATAGCCTGAGGGCTAATAAAAATACATTTAATCCTCTATGTCAACTTGCTTAAAGTTCAGTGTAGTCTTTTACAAAATGGGAATGAAATACAAATTTCCTGTGAAAATGGGACACGGATTGACTATCAGCATATTGCTTGATGTCTGCATTCAAAAATTATCTTTAATGCAGTCAAGCATTTAAAACCTCTTTCTTCTTTTCTTTTCCTTTTCTTCTTCTTTTTTTTTTTTTTTTTTTTTTCAATTAATTTTAAGTAGGCAACAAAATGAGTGCCCTACAGAGTAGACCAACTTCTGCTCTCTGGGAATGCTGTCAAGTTGGTACCAGAGAATGCAGGATGAAAACTTTTTGTTTCCTTGAGCTAGCTGACAGGTGAGTGAAGGGAACGGCTTCTGATGTCAGGTTACCTCATTAGACTCACATGGCTGTACAGCAGGCTTCGTCCTTATATGCATAAACTTGTGGGGGTGCAAACAGAGGGGTAATCCTCTGTGGTTTTTCAAATGAAAACAACCTAGAGAAAGTAGCAAATGTTCCCACCTCCCTGTCATCTACTTCCAAATAAGCAAACAGTATACTTAGGGATACTACTCCTAATATACACCCTTGGGATGACAGGCTAGTAATTTATCTGTACTCTGAGGAATATCATCCACTCCTTACCCGGGTTCTTAATCCAAGGTAAGGCTTTACTCCTTGTCTTCCTTCCTCAAGGGTCCTTTCGGAGGGAGCCAGCCAACCTCCAAGTGAATTACTTAGATTTCTGAAAACGCAAATGACTTACCTTACTATGTGCAAGGCTATATCAGCCAATTTTGTTTAGGTTTATATCGAAGGCTAACTCAAGACACAAGTACTGTTCCTTAGTTTCCTCAGAGGAGGCCTTTCAAACAGTGACCCTGCAATCTCTGCACTGTCCTGATATTCTCCAGATTCCAAGTTCTTTCAAAATCATGATGACAAAAGTTCACGGATCTCAAGTCCAGAGGCTCTCTCGGCGTGCTGTGTGGGCACATGCACGTGCATGGGAACACACCTGGAGAGGGGCATCCCTGTGGCTTCACCTGTACCCTCAAAAGAGGTCGGACATTCTCCGCCCCAGTGATTTCCCAGTTCTCAGAGATGCCTCCAACTTTAAACAATACCATCAGCAACATCATACTTTATTTGCTTCATATGCCTGGGATTCTCTTACTTATGGCACTTAGGCTTCTTAAACTTACTTCAGCTGATATTCCTTGTAGCTTCAAATCACCATTTAAGTTGCACCAAATCCCTATAAAATCTGCTCTACATCAAAGACCAGTACAGTCGGGGGCCACACCCAACTCGTTGCACACTACATCTTTATCTTCCATTGCTTTCTAATATCCCTGGAGCCCAGCTTCCGATATCAACGTACGTAAGCACATTGTGTGTCTTCACAATCCTGGCTTGCTTTTTGAAATGTCATCTGTTTGCCCTCTCCATTTGCCATTGGTCTTTAACATGTCTTCCAAGTTTCCTGAGACAGATTTTTCACTTTTCTAAAGGAGGCCTTTTTAGCACTAATAAAACTTTCATACTTGTCTGCTTAATCACGCCAGCTTTACTGTCCCCTTTTTACTTTTTGTTTTTGGCTCAGAGGTATATGAACCATCTGTGCCTCTAAAACAGTTTGCTTAAATAGCCTCCAGGCAGATTTTATGGTTTTTAAGTTTTTTACTTTAACCTTCAGCCTGCTGTTAGCCATTTTCATCACAGTTTTAAAATCAGCCTCTTTTGGAAATGACTATCACTATTTGTGGTTTTCAGGAGCTACTGGAACTGGAAAGGGGGCTGCCAACTCCAGATGAACCAGAGGTCTCTGGTCCACAGTCACCTGAGACAGGTGCAGGTTAGCCTTGACACAGGACAGCTCCTCCACTCAGCATTCTGAAGAGCAATGCAGACATCTGTCATTTAGAATACCCATATCCACATCACCCAGGTAGGACAGAGGAAGATAAAATCTGAATTGCTTACCTATCTATTTATTTGTCACTACATTTCTACAGAGTTTTCATCATGATCCTAGGCACTAAAGCCAGATCCCAGGCTGAAACAAAGAACACAAAGAAAGGGAAGAGAATCCATTCCCTCCCACCATGCCATTGTGCCACCAGACTCTCCCTCTGCGGTTGTGCCAACAGACATGCTGTGCTATTTCCATTTGATCACAGTTGTCTGGTCTGGGGACCTAAGTGTCAATAAGTTTTTCTCTGTTATGGAATTCATCATTGCCAAACTTCCTCTTGCATTCATGGTAACATAGCTCCCTAGTTCTCTCTCTGTACAACAAAACTGCATCTCTTCTCCACACCCAGGGGTGGGGGTGGCTGAGCATGCGCCCCTTCTCTGGCTCCTTCCATCAAAAAGTGATTTCTCCCATTTTTTTTTTCAACCACATTCATCAGAGAGTAATTACTGTGAAATATTCTCCTCTTTCAAAACAGTGCATTTTCTCCATTATTATTGTTGCTTTTCTAACACATTTGATAATTAAAAACACTTAAGCTTTTATAGTCCTTCTTATTTTATTATTATTTATTTGCGAAGTGCTCCTACGTTCAGGAGCTATAAGCCACCTGTACTCTGAAGTGAACCAGTATGATGGGCTAACACCATAGCCCAGGAAGTCCAGTGAAAAGTCAAGGAGGCAGAGGCCAGCAGGCAAGCAAGGAATCCCCAAGGGCTGGAAGAATGAACGAATTTACAAACAAATAGATAAATGGGGTTATGGTTTGAGGGAACATTTTATTTGTTCAATGTTTTTCTCGTTTGTAGGAAATGCTCCATTACCCCACAAAGAACTTGAAATTAACAAAGAAGGAACAAATTCATGCCAGCATTGAAAATTATGATGCTGTGTCCTCAGTTCAGTATAGTCCCCCTTCCCTCTTTCCCTACTCAACACCTCTTCATCTTCAGACTTCAATTCTATCTCCACTTCCTCAGGGAAACTTCTAGATCTCCTGATTAGTCAAATCCCTCTGTGGCACTGTACCCACACTATAATAGAACCTGACATAATTTCCACTTCATATTGGATTATTTCAGTAAATGTCTGCCCGCCCCCCACCCCTAGTAAGCTTCATGAGAGCAGGGACCAGGATTTTGTTGGCCACTGTACCTCCAATGTCTTTCACAATGCCTGGCATGTAGTAGCTGCTCAATAGATATTTGTTGAGTAAATAAGTAAAAAAATAAGACTGTGGAAGTTGCAACTTTCAAGACCTCTTACTCTTTTGGCCACTTGAAATTGATGCATTCAGTTTCAGAGTAAATCACAATTCCCCTGTCCCTTCTGTTTAGCAGACATGGTTTTCAGCTGCAGAGAAAGTAGCTTTCAATGTGTGAGTAGGTGAGATCTTGACAGATAACAGTAGCTTCTTCCCATCACACATCTAGTCCAAAGCATCTGCTTCCCCATGTCCAATGTAGTCTTTGGCCAACCTCTTCCAGACAAGTTACACTAATGAACTTCGGATGTACTGGGCTATCTTTTCTAACTATAACATGTTCCTCTTCACAAATGGGAATTTCTAACAGCTAACCATGATCCCTTTGTTTCAGTTCTGTAAATTTCATGTTCTAGAGTCCAAACAGTAGTGCGAGGCTGCTCTTTAGCCCTGGTGTTAGAGCCAATATTCTAAAATCATATTTTTCAAAATAAGTGATACTGCACAGAAGAGGCAATTCATCTAAGCTCCTTATGATGAATGTTAATCACATTTTTAATCTTTCAATCCACACTTGGATTCTAGATTACTTTTTCTACCTGACAAGGATAGACATGACAAATTCATTTGTAAAGAATTTAACCTCATGAAATAACCTCATGGACCACCTCTTCCTCTCTAGTGGACATTTGCTAGCATCTACCTTTGGCTATCACTCTGATCCTCTCCCTCTTTAAATAGTTCCCAGATTTTTATTCTGGAAGCTATCCTTCCCTATTGCAGCCCATGATGTTTAGAAGAAATTGAGCTCAACTTTGACATCAGAGGGAAGCCCTGATTGACTCAAGCTAATAAGAATATTCTATTGCCCTGATCATGGTCCCTCATTCAGGCATAAACATGTTATGTAAGCACAGGCAATGAGGGTGAATTTTGAGAATCTTTTTTTTACACTCTTTAGAGACATTCATTCTTTTGGATGTGAGCAAGGGAACTTGTAGCTTGATTGCAGCTAGCAGCCATCCTATGGCCTCTGGGGAGCTTATGTTGGAACATGGTAACATTCCACACAGAAAAAATACAGAGTCGGAAAGAAATGAGACCATGACAAGACAACTATGCTGCTGGATCAGCCAACACTAAGTATACACTAACCCAGGACTTTATAACTCCATCAGATGAAAGATGCCTTTTATTGTTTAAACCAGTTTAAGTTGGATATTCTGTTACTTTCATTAAAAAATGCTAGTACACCCTATAAGTAATCACCAAACTATGTCTACTGTTAAGATAACATAAATTTCAAAATAATCCTTTTACCCAAAATTGATTCCTTCAAAGTTACCATTTCCTTTTTATCATGCTATCTCTAGGCATAGAGCTTAAGAAGACCTGTGGATACCATAGGTCTTCCAGTCCAAGAGTTGGGTTCTGTGTGGAGTTCACCTTTTAACCCCCCTACTTCCTCATCAGGTTGGGGCAGACCTATCTACGCTAAGGGAAGAAAACTGCTGTGTCAGAACACTTAACCAATGGTGTCCATTTGAGGTTCCTCTTATTCCACACCTCAGCCCCTTCACCCCTGCCTCCCCGCAAAAAAGAAACATCAGATTGATTCTACACCCTTTTGCTACTGGAAATGTTTCATAACCAGTAATGAAACATGCTGTGAATAAGGTATTTTTAGTTTTCTACTACCAGACACATTCAACTTTGATGGAATCCTGTTGCCTTTCTTCCTGTCCAAATCCCCTTTGCATATGGAATCTTAAATGTATTGCTTTGTTAATAGAAGTCCAATCAACAATAAAAATCAGATCATTTTGCCCACCCTTCCAAGAGCTGCCATCACACTCAGAATGAAATCTAAATGATCATCTCTCCAGCTTTGGTAATTGGGGGCCCCCACCAACCTGATCATTCACCTCTGGGCACTCTGCCCTTCTTGCTGCTGTTTAAAACTGCAAAGCCCCTTTCTGCCTTATCAGCTCTACTTCCCCTCTTCTTCCTCCTCCAGGACCCTCTGCTACAAGCTCTTCATACAACTAGGTCTGTCACCTTCCTCTGTCCCTACCCACATGTTACCTCCTTAAGGGGAACCTCAGTGTAACACATATGAAACAGTACCCCACCACTTAGCATCCCCCCACACTGCTTTTTCTTCATACCGTTTATCACTACCTGAAATTATATCACTCATATGTTTTTTTACATCTGTTTATCCTCTTACCCCCCCCCCACTAGAATTAACTCCCTTTAAGGCAGGGACTTTTTCTCTTGTTCCACAGTATCTCTATCAAACCTCATGAAGAACATATTATAACAACTCGTCATAGCTTTTTATTTAATTTTGAAAATAATGAGTAGGTCAATAAATGACAAACTTTGGGAATTTTTTTAAAGCTTAACTAAAAGCAAACAAAAGCAGGAAAGAGGTATTACCTTTGATCAAGCTAACACCACTTGCCCTTGATTGTCAACAATGCAAATTGCTCCAACTTAGAGTCCTACAGATAATCACAGGAAGTGTCAGAGCTTTATTTATTACAAAAAGTTAGATGTGCTCACCATATTTTAAATAATTATTTAAATAATCTATCAAGACAGATTACAAGATTATTTATTGGATCAGTATAGAAATCACCCCTTTAACATGGCAAAAGGCCTGTGAAGAAAATGAACAGTCATAATACCTCAAAATTTCTCTTACCTACTGAACCCTCACAATTCATGTAGCTTTTAATGCTAATTAGCTAATCAAGAAAGTTAAATATTAAGAAATTTTAAGTTTGTGTGGATGCAAAATTTTTTACTTGTCATTAATTATACTATTTCTGTGGAAAAGCAATCTTTTCAAAGTCAAAACAGTTGTTTTTCCACAATCAAAAGTAATTAAGTACTTTTAAATACATTATAACATATTTATGAAGGAATTCTCCTGCATGTCTCCAAAGCTCTCTCACAAATCAGTACAATGTTTCCAAAGCACATTTGGAAGTAAAAAAAAATTCATATCTACTAAGTATATTCCTTCTATTTGAAGATGAATTAAGCAGAAAAATACATTAATATCTGAATTTATAATAGAGTGGTTAACCCTTAACCAGAGCAAACTAATGAGGATATTTCACCATGGAAGGATTAATCAGGGCTCGCCAATGCTGTGCAATTTGACATTTTAAGGACTTAATCATGAATGAATTTTATTCTCCTATTTACTTTTCATCATGGGGATGACTTACAAAGACATTACACATTAGAATAAATGTAATTCTTAAGCTTAATCTTGTCACTTTAAAGTAATGTTATTTTAAATAATATTCCATAGCTTAAAAACAGTCCTCACAAGGCAACACTACTAAAATTATGCCTTCTCTGGACCAAATTCAGACTTCAAACATTGAATAAGTATCAACATAGACTCAGTGAGCCTCAGAGCCTGAATTTGACTCTCTCTTAGCACTGAGACAACACGAATCCTGGGAGGTTGTGATTGCTGGCCATTGACTTCCATCCCCAGCCATTGATTATCTCTATCTTTGTTAAAGACGACAGGAGTTTCATTTAACTAGAGTGCTCAGTAAATTGCTACAAAGTCCAAGCATCTTTTATGGATTCATTAAACCATTGATCTGTCTTCCCGGGCTTGTAGAAGCACCCAACTCTGGTCCACAGCCTGTGTTTACAGAAAATGCATTAGACTGATGTTGGTCACCTCCAAAAGCAGTCTGACAGCAGAGAGTAGATTCTACTGTGTTCACAGTCACCCGAAGGGTGCATGGTAACATAGGGGGGTCTCTAATCTCAGTCTGAATTGCTGGGGTAGAAATTAAGCAGCTCTCTGAGGCAAGATTTTCTTTATTCCCAATTCATGATAATATGTACACAGAGCAAAGAGTGCAAAGAACAGAGTATCACACATGACTTGCACAGTTTACACTTTTGTTGATGTGTACAAAAGCTATTCAGAGGTACTGAAATGAAGGAAACTAAAAATAACCACAGGCATGCCTATCATTTGGATTTGCCATATGTGGCCCTCTTGGGTATACTAGGTTTGGTGACCAGACATTGCAAACATTTATGAGAGAAATTCTGGACTCAATCACTACTTAAAATATCTCAAGGCAAGCCATGTGCCCTTTATGCATGCACTTATTTAGATATATAACATTTTAGAGTGGGGTATCAGAGATTGAACTCAGGGGCACTCGACCACTAAGCCACATCCCCAGCCCTATTTTGTATTTTATTTAGAGACAGGGTCTCACTGAGTTGCTTAGCACCTTGCTTTTGCTGAGGCTGGCTTTGAACTCACGATCCTCCTGCCTCAGCCTCGCGAGTCACTGGGATTATAGGCATGCATCACTGTGCCTGGCTTGTAACATTTTTTTTTTGTAAAAAATATTTTTAGTTGTAGAAGTACACAACACCTTTATTTTATTTATTTGTTTTTATGTGGTGCTGATGATTGAACCCAATGCCTCATATGTGAGATGTAAGCGCTCTACTACTGAGCTACAACCCCAGCCCTAGATGTGTAACATTTTTAACAAAGCATTTGAATTAACAGAGCATAACTTCAATCCCAGGAAAACGCATAATCGCTTTTGCTTGGTTTGTTCGGACAGCTCACTCGGTTCTCTCAGAAGCTTCTCCTCCTCTGGTCTTTATTAATAAGGTCTCGTAACCCTTTCCTTTTTAAGTCAGGCACAAAGAGTACCTCTGTGCTGAATGTAGCTTACGATGAGGGAAGCACATCAAAACAACCATTAGATAGTCTTTAAATGTTCATTCTTCAGATAAACCCGAACGCTGTTAGTGGCAAGGTGAGAAACTTGGCAATGCAAGTGACTGGATCAATAAGGAGAATGTACATCCCCAATAAATAGTTCCCTTCCTGATCATTTGTTTACTGAACTACCTACTGCCCAAACAGACAGTTGGACTATGAACTCCAAACGCACACATTCATCACTCTGCAGCGGCAGTCACCGGAGCACAATGCTGCTGATGCAATCTGACACTGTGGTTAATGTTAAAAGGGAGCGTGCCTCTTAGATGGATTGGATAATTACCGGCAGTTCGGATGAGAAAAACTTGATTTAAGTGAATAGTGTTAGCTATCGCCAGAAGGATGGCCTGAGATTCACTGTGTCTGAAAATTAACATTCCAGCACAGACGTCAATAGCCCCGGGTATTGATCCCCAGGTGACCAGATCCGGGTCTATGAAAAAATCCCCCTCTTCCTCCTGCTCATTGAAAAGAAATGTTGGACACCAACTGAAGCTATTTAGAGTTTTGATCATCTCCTCACATTAAATCTAAAATATCCAATATTATTCAGAAATTGACATCCATTCTGATTAATAGAATTAGTTCTCTGTTTTCCCCATGATCTTCTAAAATGTAGCCCATTAAAAATCAGAAATGGTTGCTCATCCTTTCTTTCAGTACAAACCTGTTTGCCTCATTCTGTTTGTGTTCCAAGTTTCCCTTAAACTACTCTTTCTCAAGTGGTTGTCAAGTGTTTGGGGACACAGAAAGATCATGTGCCTATTTCCCCAAGCTCCTGATCCCCCTGCAGGGATGCTGAACCCCAGTCCTGGAACCCTGCTGACTTTCCTCAGAAGCCTGTGCTTACACTTTAAGTTGACCTACACCTTGCTTTCCCTTCCAGAACTTTCCTGCTCTACCCCCTCTCCCAAATGTATTTCCAAAAGCAAATGTTTCCCTCTCCTCCACCATTGCTTTTCATAGGCTTTCATTCCAAGCAACGCACCAATATTCCATTTCATATTTTAAAATAAGAGAGCACAAGAGAACTGTTGGGTTGTTGTTGTTCTCCTAAGAGATTCTTGAGGACTGCCCTATTTTCTCTGCCTGAAAGGGAACTCAGTCATTGACCTGCGACCAAAGCCCCGAGGAGGCCACTCTACACCCAAGACTGTGGGAAAGCCTACAGCACAATTTCAATAGAGCTGCAAATCCAAGGCCTTGTCCTGCAGGCCAAGGTATAGGAACACAGACCCGATAGTTCCCTGGTGCCCAAATCAAATGAGGTAAATCCACAGCAAGAACCCTGGGGTGCCCTGGGTTCACTTACTTGTGGACCAAAGATATTCACAAACAACTGGCAAAAGCAAGTCTGTAGCCTGAGCTTCAGGCAGTCAGGGGACATTAATTTAAGTAAATTTCTTAATGTCCTTATCCAAAACTTCATGAATGACAGACGTTTTGTAAAGTAAATCTTGCAGGTGTTTAAAGGAAAAAAGTAGACAGGTTAATCACTAGATTAACAGGGCAATTGTTACACGTTTCTTCTGCACTACTAGGTTCTATAATTAAGTCTGAAACCAAGAAGTCTTTCTCAGGATATGTTCGAGTTTAATAAAAAGACAAATAGCCTATGATTAAATAAAGTATAAGTCCAAATAACATAATGATAAATGATAATTAGTTATGGCTTCCTCTAAAAGAGGTCTCTTTAATAAGAGATTTCTTTGTATCCAGGGATATAGTTTGAAAGTAAAATAAGCGTTTATTATTCAATATTCTCCTCATTGAATATTTGTTATTATTGCAGTGATTGTTAGGAAATCTTAATGGCACCATCATTTCCAAATGTTATTTGTTTATATAGTCTTTGGTTTTAATGCAGCTGTGACCTCATCTCTATATATCCATGGAAGGCTCTTCCACCATGGTCTATTGGAAATAGGAACATTGTGATATTAAAGATGTATTTCTAACTATTCCTGTTTAAAATTGCGGGGAAACCAGAATTAAACCAAACTTTGATGCTCTTAGGAACTTGTTTATTACTAAATTATCAATACTATTCATCTCCAGAGAACACTATTAACAAGATTTGGACGTGGAAAGCAAAGGATCGTCCTTTAGCTTGCCTGCTTTGGACATTTTTCTTGAGTTTTGACTTCCAGTTTGATTTCTGGATATTAGTTTAGACAATAGAATATTTCCCAAGCAAAAGGAAAAAGATCAAACACAGGCTACATGGAAAATGACTACTATTTGTGGTCTTATTTGTTACTCTCCTTTTTAGAGAGATAGCAGTTACAAAGAATATTTTTAAGCATCTGCAGCACAAAGTAAAACTGGTATTTCAAATACCAGTTTGGACTAAATGTTTCTGCATCTCTTACAAACCCACTAAGGAGACTTTGCAACTTTCCGACTCCTAGATGAATCACTAGGCTAAAAATGTTCTCAAGTCCTGCTCTACTGTGGCCTCAAAAAGGGGCTAGTCCCTTGAAAAGTCTCTGGTTGTTTCAAATATTGAGATTGGCATCTCATTGTTCACCCAATGCCAGAAGACTACAGGAGGGGGTTTTTTGTTTTTGTTTAACCCAGTGACTCAAAAACTTTTGAGCTAGCAAATTAGCCTTTCGGAAATAAGTATTCTACAAAATATATTATGAATTAGCAATATACACTTCTAAGAGTCCTGAAATGTGTAAAATTGCAGTTAGATTCCTTGAGAGAATACAGCTGTGATTCACAGGCCTCTCTCCCAACAGAGTTTAGCAGAAGCAGTTTGAAAAAAGCCTATTTGTGGCATTTCAAACACCTCTTCAAATCAATATTAAATTCTGTTTAAATATATAACCTCCATGCCATAAAGGGTTAACTTGGCTTTCATCTATTCCACCTTACTTCATCATGTCAGGGTTTGTGAAAGATGGATGTGACATTTTTTTTCAACCTACTCCATTCACCACGTACAAGAGACCCAAAGAAAAAGAAAGGGTTGAGAAGCAAATGAAATTTAAAGAGCCCATTTTCAGTGGGCCTTCATTTTGAGAGTTGGGCTATTTTTGTCCTTGTTTTTAGCAGCAAAGCAATGCCTGCCTCTATAGCTGAGCACTTGTGAAGAGGAGAGCATAGGACCACAGGCACAGCTGTCCAATTTATATTCACAAATGCAGGTGTTGCTCAGACACAAAACAGAGGTCAGCTGAACACTGCTCCTAATTAGCTATCTTTTCTACTAGCATTTTTCTTTGTAAAGTTATACACGCAATTTGGGTTTAACTTAGAGACCATTTTTAGATCCCAGCATGCTATCCAGCAAGAAATGGGTTGTCATTATAAAGCATAATTTACAACATAGTTAATTTTACATGTTTTTTTAAAAAAATCTACACTATACCTAAGACAAAATTCTATTCTGCACACACATTCACTCCATTTTCCATCTACCTCTCAATATTCAAAAGAATAGAATTTAGACAGAAAAAAAAAAAAAAAACCTGTATTATAGGAATGGGAAGAATTTTTCCCTTTCTGTGAGTCCCCAATTTTAATAATGAGGACTAAAAACTTTGTTAAATGACACAAGAAGAGACATAGCTATTTGCTATTGTCTTCAGGAGGGAACACTCTGGGGCTTATTATAGCAGTTCTTAGAAATGGCAGGATGGAGACTGGTATCTAATACAATCCATTATGAAACCAAAGCCCTAAATGAAATGACCACAAAATCCTATCAGTTAACAGAAATGCAGCAGCTGTACATGTTTCTTGTAATACAATATAATATTGTAGCAGAGATAACAGTCTAAAAATTATAAAACAAAAAAATAAAAGAAGCCAGCAGGTGATGTGACAAATTTATTTCTCTATTTGAAAAAAATAAGAAGGCATAGCATGGCAGAGCTTTGAAATACAAAAATAGGAGTGAAGATTGCAGAGAAGCGTCATATTGCATAAACACTAATGGGCTACTGGAATCAGCCAGTAAAATCGCTGTCTAAATATCGAACCACTGCAATTCCCAGGTCTAACACGAGGTCCTGAGACCTACCCCAAGTAATTCCTGGTGGGAAGCGCAACTCCCACTACTGATTTCACCTACTGTAAGAACTCTAAATACTCATTCTTATCTTGACTCCAAATTATTTCAAAAACGTATGTTATGAAAGTTTAAATACAGTTTGATCTTAAGCTTCATTGTGATTCTTTTTTTTTTAAGCCTATATGTTAGATAGTATTCTGGACTGCTCTCCAAGTGGTATCAGGTGCCCTTCTTCAAAGGCTTACTAGAGAGTAAAATCACTTTGCAAAGTGTCATATGTGTCATTGGGGTTGTGAAAATACATCTTGCTTGATTTCATTCACTACAAGCAGCTCATCAAGATTCAGAACTTTAACCCTTCAGAATTATAGTAGACAAAAAGCCCTGTTCTATAGCCATCTTCTGGGATGGAATGCAAAGTATTTTGTTGTGGTAAGTAGGGCTTTGAAGAAGAAAGCTCTGGGCCCACTCCTGGGATTGTTACTCCAGCGCTCAGCATTCAAAATGGGAGCCCCAGGGTCTTGGCAATCATTTTAATCCTCCTATATTAAAACAAAACGTGTCTCCCAGGCATCGTTCTTCTCACCCTCCTCCCCAGACTCACCGGCCCCTCCTAAGGGAAAGTGAACTCGACTTTTGACCATCCCCAAAGAATTCCAGACAATTTCCTTACTTGACTCCATGTTTCAGTGAAGATTATGAGCCTAATTCTTAAAGACTGCTACTAAAATTCCACCCCGCTGAATTCTGCAGCCTAATTCTTTAGGCATTATGTTTTTGGCAGAATGAATGTGACCCAAATTTGCAGCAGATAATTTGCTGCAACAGTGCTTCCTGCAATGCAGTAAGCCCATGCTTAGCATTTCAGAATGGCAATATTAGACTTTTTAAAAATAAGAACTGTTTGCTTCAAGAACTGATTTTGATTTTGTATTATGGAAAGGAAAATTCTTAGCAAAATGTAGATAGTGTTATGAAGTAAGGAAGCTTTACAGATCAATGAAAAATAATCAAGGACTAGCAATTGACATCAATAGTTGGTGGCAAAATGCTATAGCATTTCTTTAAGGATTAAAAAATTGTTGAGAGAGAGTGTGTGTGTATGTGCATGTGTGAGTGCACGCATTTGAAAAACATGTACCCCATTTCCCGTAGATAGTGAAAAAATACTACTAGAAAAGGACACCTTCAGATTTAGGAAGTCTTTTAAAACAAAATAAAAACTATAACTATGGCTGTCCCTGTGTTTACCCACCATGCTTCTCACAAATACTTGTCTGTGTGTGCAATGTTGATTTATGTATTTATAATTTCCCCTTTTGTCAAGATTAATCAACGTTAACATAGAGTGTCAAGGAGACTTGACATTTTTCCTGACTAAAACTTGTGGGTGAGGTTTGGAAAAAGAAAACAGCAGTATTCCCATTGAGAGCAAGAATTAAACTGGGTGGACTACAGCTGTCTGGCCATGCTTCTGTGCTAGTTTCTCAGTTCTGGGAAGACGTCTCTACCACTTATCTTTCATGGACTCTAGACTGCCCTCTGCTACTGGAAAGACTGCCGATGAGGATACCAGCTGGGATCAGGGTGTCCCCATCAGATTCATTCACCCTCTCAGAATTCAAACACCAAGCCAAGAGAAACTGAAGAACAAGGGTACACGTTAGAAGGGGATTGATTCCTTAACCCAAAAAGTTGAGCATGACAGAGGAAGAGAACGGACAAAACAAATAAAAGTACAAAGGGAAAGGGGCGCAGTTTGGACTGGAGGCTACGAGGCGCATGCGCACGTGGTGGGAGGCTGCGGGGCGCCCCCCTAAGGCGGCTTACCTTGTTTCTCTTGAAGTAGGCTCGCCGGCACGCTGCAAAGCACTTCTCGCTGCAGAAGCTTTTCACCTCGCTTCCCATACTCAGGGAATAGCGCTTGATTCCCACTTTCTGGCACCAGGCACACATTATTTGTACATTTGACACATCATCTTCTATAATAAAAGTATAAGAAAAATGTTCATATCAGAAGCAAACATCCCTTCAAACTTAGACGCACCCTGAACCTGACAGCTCCTGAGGTCTGATCCCAGTTCGCAGACCTCACCATTTTCTGACAGAGTAGGATGGCCAGCTCTGGGGGTGGGAGTGAGAGAGGGGGTGCTTAGTGCTTTCTCTCTCCTCTCTCTCTCTCTCTCCCTCTCTCCTAAGTTTCCAAAAGGCATTTACTTAAAAACCAGAGCATGACTGCAGAGCCGCAAGAGTTCCTCTGACTTCTCAGCCTAGTTTCATTCTGTCTAGTTAAACAGGCACCAGGATGAAGTAATAAAGCTTGTAAAATAAATGACCCATTTCTTTGAAGGTCCTGCTTCAAGTCCACAAGACCTGCATTGGGTAAGGTAATTTGTAGAGTACTAACCTACAAATGCAATGCCCCCAGGTGAACCTTGACAATCAGGGTCCAGACTCCACAGGGCATGTTCCCCATTACTGTTAACTGACATGGGCTGTTGTTTACTCTTGAAATATAATGATTTCCAAACCATGCGTTAGTTCAAAAAAAAGGAAAGATGTGACTAGCCAGATTCTGGCAATGGAAAGGAACAAGCCTGACTCGCTGAGCAGTTTCCTACAATGCAGTCTTCTGGTACTGATGTCCTCAGGGAGATGCAGGACCGATTTAAATTCTCCTCCATGTGATATGGCTCCTAGTCCCTGGATGGAGGATGGTAATAGGTATGTCAGATCCTTCTCAGCCAGACTGGTGATCCTCCTGGCTCCTGGAGGATCAGTTACCCATGTCAAAGGGTGGCTCAGAGTGACTTTAGGTGGTAACAAAGATTTCTAAGATTTAAAATGCTGCCTTTCTTTTTCTTTGCATGAGAAGAAAACAAATTTAACTGGCACAATGAGACTATGATATCACAATCATTACTGCTTAAAATATAGACTTTTAAAAAGAGTCGATTAATAAAATATATTGAGTAAATCATAGTTCAGGTGATAAGTTATGACAAAAATTGAGATGGTGATCCTCAAACGAGACACACTGGCCTCTTTTAGGGGGAATGAAAGGAGATTTTCGAAGCCTAAGAAATATTTCCTTCCTTCTTCCTAGGAGCTTTTGCTATATCTTAAGCATTCTCTGTCCTGCCAATTGACTCTGTGTGTGTGTGTGTGTGTGTGTGTGTGTGTGTGTGTGTGTGTGAGTGTGTGTGTTTGACCACTATTGACCACAGCTCTTCTTCCTTCATGGATTTTTTTGGTTTTTGTACTAACCCAGACTCATGCTCCAGATATGAATGGTAATCACAAAATCCCCAACAAGCTCTGGTATAGTGTTGTCTGATTTCTGAATAAAATCCCCCAAAGACTAATTGCTAAGCAAGGCCTGGTCCATGAGTTGTTGACATATTCATGGTTCATAGAGTCTGTCATGCAATCATTCCATTTCCAGGGAAAAGATTTGGTTTGAGGCACTGTGGTCATCAGCCTGCAAAATTAGAAGCAAACTAATTTGTAATGCAGTGATATGGTTTTTTTCCCCTGAATATCATCACTAGAACCACATACAGCATTTTATTTACCTTAATGGAATAAATATTGTCATTTGAATGACCTTTTCTATTTCACAAATTACATATTGTGATCTATTGTTAATTACCAAATGAGACAGTGTACAAAGTGATCTTTGATGTTAGTCAAACATTTTTTATAACATAACGTCCTTTAAATGAAGTCATAATATGAAATTAAATATAAAACAATTTAATATAAATTCCAATGTAAGACAATTATTACATTTAATGACTTGTAGTCAAAGGAAACTTATTCATCTTTTATATGATTTCTTATGTGGCATCTATTTACATATAGATATTTTACATAGTATTAAAAATTAACAAAGCTATAAAATTTACCCTAGAATATAGCATAATTTTCTTAAATTAGGCTAGAAGTAGTTGTTTTGGTTTTAGTTTGTCTTCTTGAGAATGGGTCTTGGTAAATTGCAGAGGCTGAATTTGAACCTGAGATACCCCTGCTTCAGCCTCCCAAGTAGCTAGGATTACAGGCATGTGCCACTATACCTTGATTAGAAGTAGCATCTTTTAAAATAATTATCCATCACATCATTACTAAACTAACTAGTATTAATAGTTTCTACGTTCCCAGTCGATAAGATGCCTTAAAAACCTTAAATTCCTGAAAAAGAAGACAATAACAGCAGAACTCTCACAAATGATCCATTTGCAAAAAGCTTGATTCTGATGAACTCTGTAAAGAAAAAAAAATGTAAGGGGGGAAATGATTTGGTCTCACGGTTTAATGAGAAGATCCACTTCCCAGGGAGCCATTTGAAAACACGCATTAGGTTCCCAGCATTATGTCTTCCTTTAAATGGGGTGATTTGGGAAATAAAACATGAAATTCCTTCCTTAAGCACTGAATCTTTAATTATAATGGAGTAAAACCGAGATGAGAAAGGGTAGGGGACAAAGCTATAAGAAGGCCCAGGCTGGGACCTGGCCTGGAGGAAAGATGCCAGGGGCCCAAAGGCAGCTCCCAGGTCCTTCTCAGGCTTCACTCCATCATCACCAGATAGGTCCACTTGTCACTTTTTAAAGAGAGGAAAGAATACTTTTTTACAATAGACCGAACAAATAAACAACAACAACAACAAAAGTAGAATTTAAAACAGATTAGTTTTATAAATCGTTCTTGCTGCAAAGTAACAACATGAGAAGATGAGACAAAAGAATCGTGCACTCTTGTATCTGACAGGTGTGCACTTTTTAGAATGGTGGTTAGCATCTGTCTTGTTAAATAAATCAGTATTCCTCTCCTTTTTTATAAAATTTTGTTTCATCAAGGCAAACACTTTGGAAAAATTTCATCGGATTTCTCTTTTTCTATCATCAAACTTATCAATAGTTAATGATAAATGCTTTATTCCAAAAGTTCAAGAAACACTTTCAGTTATCTCAGGTACTCCAGTCTTATAAGTCATTTATGTTAATATTGGACTTAAGAAACTAAAAAAGAACTGTGATTATCTAGATTCATTTTGTCAGCCAAACCACAGCTCAGATTCTGTCACCAGATATGACACACTGTCCCATCTTGGCATGACAGCACCCCCAGAAAAATGAACTTTGCCTAACTAATCAAAGTCATAGGGATCAGTTCATTTCAACATCACTTTTTTTGCCTTAAACCTGTTAATCACAAGCATGCTTTACACCAGCAAAACAGAAGACCCCAGGAATTTAGCTTTTCTAACTGATATACTTTAAATTTTTAAAATTCTTTTTAAAAAAGGATTTTTTTTTTTTCCAAACATGATTTCCAATCTCATAGTTAGGCTAAAAGTCAGGGCCAAGAGACTTGAGATTATCTCAGTAACATTCACACTACAGATTTTTATAGCATATTATCTTACAGCTATTAGCCTGTGTATTTTTCATAATGAACAATGCAACAACAAATGCAAAATGTTTACACCATTCAATCACATTCCCAGAGTGAATGGTTTATATAACATGATAAAAATTTCATATGGTATCATATAAATATGCATCAGTCAAAATATTCATTTTTCAATTAATCATGAAAAGTCTGTACCACCTCTTTAGGATTTAATTAAGCAGAATGTTTAGGGCATTTTCTTTCTAATCTAATCTTCAAAGAGCTATGGAACATTTTTCTACTTTACATTCCAGAAGGGAAAGTTCAGATTAATTACTCTAAGATGAAATCAAAAATTATATTTATTTATTATAGTGCAGAGAAGTATGAGATCAAGCATTTCTGAAATGCCTTGCTGAAGTTGTTTCAGAAATTGCCTTATCTGGTGACTTTTAAAAATAAGGATGGTCATTGGCCAGTGAGTTTCTTGGGGCATTTGAATCATGGCTATAAACACACATACTAGCTTACTTGACCAGAGGCCAATGAAAAACAGGAGGGCCTCAATGGACCCAAAGCAATTTAACTGTAATTTTAATTGTAACATTCATGGGCGTCCCTTTGTAATTTTCATGAGGGTCCATGAGGAAAAAATTCTGAAAATATTTGCTGGTGATATTTATCTTCTCCAATAGTTCCTAGAATGCACACATTCAGATGATCATTTCAAGACTTGAAATATATTTGAGATAAGTTACAAAGCAGTCTGAGGAGACTCCTGTGTGTTCCCCACGACCTGGGCAGCAGTCTGTCAAACTACTTAACGGAGTAGCTATATTTAAGAAGGGAATAAAGAGGCTGGGACTTAGCTTAGTGGCAGAGTGCTTGCTTAGCATGCATAAGGCCCTAGATTCAAAACCCAACAACAACAACAAAAAAAGGCATGACTTAGAAGGCAGGCAAGTAACTGTGGTTAAAGTTTGCTTTCTTTGAAGTTCTTTTGCAAAGAAAGAAATTCCTATTTGAAATAATCAAATTCCAAAAACTTTAACACAGTCTAAATTAAAAGTCTCTACAGAGTCCTCTGGGAGTTTCTTCACAATTCCTATGTTTTAGAAGTGAACACAAAAGGAGACCTGGGGAAAAACTTGGACTACTGATCCAAAAATCTAAATAAATAGCTGCTGTTCAATATCAGGCACAGTGTCCCTCATCATTGGTCAACATCATGTCCTCTTAGTAACAAATCCCAACCACCAGGCAGGTACTAACACTAGCCTCACTCTGCAGGTGGGAAAGTGAATTTGGAAGCTAATTTGCTCTAGTTAACACATGAGTACATACCAAAGTCTAGATGTAGACCCAGCCATCTGACTCCACAGGCCTAGCTCTTGACCACTACATCTTGGAAACCAGACTTTTCTAAGCATGTAAGATTACATACCATCCACCAAACTTCCCTCCACAAATAGGACTAGAAACTGTCACAGAGTCTGCTACTTACAAAGAGCACTTGCTCAGTGATACTCCAGTAGACAAAATGAAATCAAAAAGGTCAAAATGTCTTTGAGGAGACAGCTGAAATGTTACTCAATCAAGGTTTGCTGATTGTTTTTTTTTTTTTTTTTTTTTTTTTTTAAGTTAAAGGTCTGCAGTGCAAGTCTCTACTTCTTTATGACTGTGAGACTGAATCTGCTGCATGTGTCCCACATGAACTTGCACCAGCAAGTGCTATTTAAACACTAACTGATAACACAGAACCAGTACTACGCAGATCTCAGGAAGCAGTTATTCTATCCACAGGCTAGCAATGCTCTTGCCAGCTATCTCTTTTTAAGGAGCAGAGAATCACAACAGGACATGGATGAGATTGACTTTCCATGTGTGGATGAAGTGGGAGACCACCTACATCTGTAATTTCAAGAGTGCCAGTAAGAACACGCTAGCTTCAAAAAATGACTCCTCCACTACTCACTGAAATTCACTTCTACCTTTGGAGGATCATTTCTTTGGCTAATGTGTCTTGTATCCCATTAAAATACAAATTTCCTGAAAGCAAGGAAGCTCAATACATGTTTATAAATAATGGCTTCTATTCTATTTTACAATGAGTGATTCTTTCTTTTCTTTTCTTTCCTTTTCTTTTTTTTGGTACTGGGGATTGAGTCCAGGGTTGCTTAACCACTGAGCCACCTCTCCATCCCCTTTGTATTTTTTTTTTTTTTTTTTTAATTTTGAGACAGCCTTGCTGAATTGCTGAGGCTGGCTTTGAACTTGCAATCCTCCTGCCTCAGCCTCCCAAGTCACTGGAATTACAGGGGTACACCACCACACCCAGCATGAGTGATTCTTTCTGAAGAATAAGTTTTCACAAGAAAAGGTGAAAACTGCTGAGGACAGGGTTCCAATGACAAGGACAGAGGGGGAGAGATGCAGAAGCTGAGGCATCTCTGGTCATTGCTTAGCTGATGTCTAGTCTTGGGCATATAGCTGGAGCACCCTGAGGGCAACCAGGGTAGACAGAAAAAAAAAAAAAAAATACTGTCTGATCACACTATAGCATAATGTCAAATATTCTCAGAGTGCCTTTTAAGTGTGACTATAAAGCACAGTATGTGGGCATAGGGAAGAACAGCATATAGACAGGGGTGGCTAGGAAAGAAATGCAACAGGCAGGTGCTTATGACAGTCTCAAGGGGATGATGATTTAAAAAAAAAAAAAAAGCAAATGAGGCAATAGATGTTCAATGCTTTGCAAGCCTAGGTTGCTACTATTTGAAAGGCAACATGATTGAGTGCAGAGTGACAGAGACCTTGTTAAACTACTAATATTGCCCATTCTAGTTAGGAGATGTGGGCAAGTGATTCAAAGGATAGGAATGTCCAGCCTAATGAAGCTGCATAGCTGAAGTGAGGACCAAATGAAAGAAAGTGTGTACTTTCTATATGTAAATAAGCCTTTTTTAGAATGAGAGACGATTAGAGCCACAAGAAAAGGGTGTCAGTGATATGCAATCTGGAGAGGCCCAATGACCAGGTACTCAGCTCTCCAATCCCCTTCCCTCCCATGGAAGACATCTGAATACAAGGAACAACCCAGTAATTGGTTAAAATTCACTAAGATTAAGAGTAAAGCCATGAGAATTAATAAAAGCCTCACTTACTGCTATTCTTTTAAAAAATTACTTAACTTGAATTAATAGTTGACAAGGTGTTGCCAAATATATCACTGCAGTGCCAGATAGTCTGTAATTAATAGATGGGAATTCTTTGTAATTATTACATTAACCATCCACACATGGGTGGATCTTCCTAAATGTCTGAGAAGTTTGCTCTTTTAAAAGTATCAGAGTAGCAGCTAAAAACGTCTGCCACCTTGGTAACAGAACTGTTGAAAATTCCCAAACAGTAGA
This sequence comes from Sciurus vulgaris, assembly GCF_902686455.1. Classification (NCBI taxonomy): domain Eukaryota; kingdom Metazoa; phylum Chordata; class Mammalia; order Rodentia; family Sciuridae; genus Sciurus; species Sciurus vulgaris. The sequence continues at coordinate 57,089,947 of NC_136467.1, forward strand.
GACTGAATTAATAAAATTTTATTGCACTTATTTCTCATAAAAGGGATAGATGCAATTAAATGATAGAGGTCCATACGACTATATGAGTCTTCGTAGTACCTAAAAATATCCCTAGTTTTCTTTTGAAAGTAGATTTGAAGTGATTTCAAGAATTTAAATAGTTTACACTCCTTTAAATAGAGTAGTACTTAACCCCGAAATAAAATCTAATCTCTATAAATAAACCAAAATTTGGTTCCAATAAGTCGAAGAAATGAGCACCCAAAATAACAGAAAAATGATAGAATTTAAAATTAATTTTTGGTTTCCTAATGGAACTCTTCTGGTTAATGTTTAATTATTTATATATGTGTTCTATGTAGATAGAGATAGGTAGAGATGGAAAGTATGTGATTCCAGAAATAATTAAACATTTACACACAGGTCCCTGTGCTAGGTAAGTGGTCAAGGATATTGGGTTGAATAGGACACAGGCCCCTTGCCTGAGAAAAGGTAGGAAAGTGGCTCATCACGGGACAGGCAAAATGCAACAAGAGAACTTCTGAGAGCTAGGGAGCTGGTGGAGAGTTGAAGACTTCTGAGTGGGATCTTGAAGGACTTGCAGGGGGAGGAAATTCATGAGGAAAGGACAGAAAGAACTGCACTCCCCTAAGCCAGAGAGTGATAAACAGGCTCAGGGTGGGCAGGAGTCCTGAAAGACATGCACCTGACCAAGACTGTGTGAAGGGAAGTTGGAGATTAGACCAGTGCACATGGGCCTGAACAAGGAGCTCAGTGAATGCCACTTGGCTACGGGGGTGTGGGGCTTATCTTTATTCCCCACTCCTGAGTATTTCTCAGTAGCATCTGACAGGATCAGAGGTGTATTGAGAAATGTTACTGCAGCAGGATGGATCAGAATTCAGAAAGGTTGGAATCCAGTTCCACACCCAGAAGTCTCATAAGGAACATGAGAGTGGGGTCCTTGTCCCATTCACCCGTGTGTGTTCAGTGCCTTGCACACAACAGTGCTTGAACCATGCTGAATGAATAAGCGGATAGATGGATGGATGAATGCACAGGAGAAGGGGAGAGAAGGCTTGAAGTCCTGAACACATAAGTGACAGTGGAAATGAACAGAAGATAGACTTAACAGTGAAACTAAACAAAGACCAAAATGTTGGAATGCAGCTGACCCCAGAGCAATTCAAATTACAGAAAATTCATCTTCTTATATTTCTAGTCAAAGGCAGACCAGAGAAAAGTCCAGTCAGTTCTTTGTGGAAATTAGAATCAAATTAAAACAAAATGAACTTGCTTTATATCCAGTATCCCTTCCCCACGTATATTCCCAACACTGAAACGAAGCAGCAAAATAAAAAGAGAGACCAAAAAGTCACAAAGTAGTATAAGTTGGGCATCCCTAATCTGTAAATCTGAAATCCAAAATGCTCCAAGATCCAAAACTTCTGGAAGGTCAAGGAGATGCCGCAGTGAAAAACTCCTGATGGATAAGAGTCAAAACACCAGTGCTTTAACTAAAACTGTTACATAAAATCCATTCGGGCTATGAGCATAAGGTGTATATTGAACATAAATGAACTTCATTTTAAGACTTGGGTTCCATCCCCAAGATATTCTAATACATATATGCAAATATGCCAAAATCTAAGATAACCAAAGCACCTTTGGTTCCAAGCATTTCCAATAAGGGACATCCAATCTTCAATTCTCTCTTGAACACCACACTCAGCTTCGATTCTTTAACATGACACTACCAAGCACAAGTGGCTCTGGGTCCCTTACATGGATTTGAATATCTCCCCATAATTGCATTCATTTGCCAGGAAAGGGGGTCCTTGTAAGGATCTTTAACAACCTGGCCTCTGCATCTCCACATTTGCTGTGGAGAGTCTATGTTCTCACCCTAAGAAACTTGAGTGGGAAAGGGAAAAGGTAAACCTTCAGAGTAAGGAAAACTCAGAGACCTACATGCACCATTTCCCAAAGCGCATTCCACACACTCATCTCATGGGGTACCTAACTGGGTATTATTTTTAAAAAGACTTCCATGGTTAAATATATAGAAACACCAAGGGTAAACAAAGTTAAACAACAGACTTTTTGCCACAGGACATCTTGGTTCCACCAGTGTGTAGTTAAGAATCTTAAAGCGGGACATAAAGTGTGCTGTATTTCACAAATTTGACCATGGACATGTTTTTTCACAGAAGATTCCTGAGAATGAACTTCTGAAGAAGCTTCCACAGGGGATGCTGCTCCACTGCCCTGCATTAGCACCGAGGCATGAGCATCCATGTGGATCACTAATTACCAGGAAGGTTTTCCTCTTTTGCCCAGAATTGGATCCTCAGTTGCCAGGACCCTCCTTTGTCTGCACTGGGCAAAAGACAGCCATGTGGTCAGTGCTAGACACACTGACCAACACCTACCAGTTGTCAGACTGACCAGAGACATCCGTGGTCACAAAGTCCCACAGTGTCTATTACGTGCATCAAATACAGAGCAGGCAAGCCTTTTCCTGCAAAAATCCTAATGAAAATGGCAGAAATCAACAATTAGGCAAAAGGAGAGTAATACTACTCTTAACAGACTGAATAATTCCTATTCACTAGGTGGCTGCCGAAGACAGAGGCTATGTAAAATCTGGTCTCTTGTCTCTGAACCTTGAATCTGACCCTCCGAATAATCTAAGATGCTTTGGGACAATGATGCTGCAGTAGGGAGGTTCTCTACTGAACCTCTCATCCCTCTGTGACCGGAGTCCATTCAGCATCCAGCCCATAATGTATGTGATTAGGGATGAGGGAGTCAAGTCAAAAGTGTGCAACAGCAAGTCTGTTGTTATTAGAATAGTTAACCTGAGCCTCTGTCATGCCTCAAGGAATGCTATCGCCAAAGAAATACAAATAGTGGTATATTAGGACTAAAGCTGCTTTGTATAGTATCTAAAAGCAAGAAAAGCATTATTTAAAAACCAAGACAAACTGGCTGGAATTTTAGTAATAAGATAATGTGCTGGTGGAGTTGCAAATTGGTGCAGCCACTCTGGAAAGCAGTATGGAGATTCCTCAGAAAACTTGGAATGGACCCACTTTTTGACCCACTTATCCCACTCCTCAGTTTAAACCCAAAGGAATTAAAATTAGTATACTACAGTAGCGTAGCCACATCAATGTTTATAGCAGCTCAATTCACAATAACTTGATTGTGGAACCAACCTAGATGCCCTTCAACAGATGAATGGATAAAAAACTGTGTTATATATACATAATAGAATATTATTCAGCCATAAAGAATAATAATATTATGGCATTTGCAGGTAAGTGGATGGAATTGGAGAATATCATGTTAAGTGAAATAAGCCAATCCCCAAAAAACAAAGGCCAAATGTTTTCTCTGATAAGTGGATGATGATACATAATGGGGGTGGGGGGGTGGGGAGTGAGAAAATAATGGAGGAACTTTAGATTACATAGAGGGAAATGAGAGGGAGGAGGGGTCGGGGGTATGAAAGATGGTGGAATGAGACAGACACCATTACCCTATGTACATGTATGATTATACAAATGGTATGAATATACATCATGAACAACCATAGAAATGAAAAGTTGTACCCCATTTGTGTACAATGAATCCAAATGCAGTCTGTAAAAATTAAAAAATAAATAAATAAAATGTTTTTTAAAAAAGATAATTTATCTACTTTAGCTCATGGCTGCTATGTCCAGCTGCCTCCCAAACATCTCAGCAAGTCGTGTCCAAAACTACACTTAGACATACACCCCTCAGACAGCCTTCTCTACCTTGTTTCCCATTCCACCCAGTTGTTTGTTGGCACAAAGCTGCATTATTCCTCCCTCTCCCCTCTCACATTCTGAATAATCACCTGTTCTTCCTAAATATTTTTATAATGTACCCATTCATTCAGTCAATAAATATTCACGCAGTCTACTTAGTGCCAGGCATAGATTGTATTGTTCTCCATCCCAGTGAAGCCACCAATACTTCCTGCTCATAATATAAGTGGCCTCCTAATACTCCTATCCAGTTCATTCTTTCTACTTTGTATCCAGGGAATTCTAAACATTAAACTGATCACTGCCCTCACCTGTTCAAAACCCTTCAGCAGCATCCACTGCCCTCAAAATGAAGGTGGAACTTCTTGGCATGGTCTTAGCAGCCCCCATGACCAGGCCAGCATCTCAGTCTGTCTAACTAAAGAACTCTGGCTTCTGGTCCTTCCTTAGGGTTCTCTCCACCTTGAGCCTTTACGTGTGCTGCTTCCTCACCCACGACCCCAAAAATTGTTGACCGGTTCAGTCCTTTTTATTATATCTTAAATCTTATCCTGGGGTGGGGGAGGCTACCCTGATTCCAAACTTGGTCAGATCTTAGCAGTCTGGAGGTGGTAATCTTCAGTTGATTGAGGTGTGTTGTTGTTGTTGTTCTATGTCTATCTCCTCCACCAAACTCTGAGCTAGGTAAGACAAGAACCATGTCTACCTTGTTCACTAGAATGAAATGTCTGAACCGGGGCTTCAACCTAAGAAGGAGGAAAAGCAGGACCCTCACTAGCCAAGGGCGCCATCTTTGGTAAATACCAATGAAAAGCTTCAGAACAGAATGGGATCATTATTTCTACTCAGCCAAGTTCACAAAGTCTTCTCAACTTAATAGGAACTTTTGAGAATTGCATTGAGATTGTCCCTAGAATAACCAGAAACACAGACATCCTCTGGTAAACAAGGGAAAGCACAGCTGACATTTCCTTTTATTTCACAGTAACCTCTTATCTTCTTGGAGACCTGGGGCAGGGGATCCTGAAAGTATGATCTTAGCTAGGTTAATCTCAAAAAGAGTTTAGATAATGCCAAAAGAAGTTCTAGGCTGCCTTCAGGATCAGGAGTATGTGATTCAGAATCCATAATCAGATGATATTCCCACTTCAAAAGTGGGTTACCATTAATGTTACTGAGTGACCTTGAGAAGGTCATTTAGCCTCTCTAGACCTCATTTTCTTCATCCGTAAAACAGAATGTTTAATTAGATGTACCCATAGGCTCCTTCTAAATAAAATTATAGGATTCTAACTCCCTGAAGATAACAAGATCCATTTAAAGGAACACAGGCAAAGGGTATTCTTTTTCCTTTCCTTTTTCTTGAATCTCTGACCAAATTTCTTCACTTTTTCTCCTTCTGCTGTCCCTTACCCTTACCATAAGAAGCTAAGGAGTTGCTTTGGATGATAGGACTATTTTAGAAATGGCCCTTTCTGAGGACCACAATATTTGCACCACTAAGAATCTGGTACTCTCTTTTTTACTCTTTTATTATATATTTATGCTGAACTTTAAAGGGAAAAGATAAATATTCATTTTCTAACTTTTCAAATTCTGTTCTATTAACTTCTGGTCTTTCTCTGTGGACTTCCACACACATGGTATTTTTATTCTGAGTGTCCCAGAAAACAGAATCTGAGACAAAGACTTGGATGTGGGTGGATATTGGGCATATGATTCTGGGAAGTAGGAAAGAAAGACAAGAGGAATGAACCTGAGGAGGAGGAAGAGACAGCACAGGGCTGTGTTACTGGGTTGGCCACTGCTAAGAAAGGCAGGTGTTCAATCACACAAGTAATCTTCGGAGTGTATGAAATGTATTGCATAACTATTTCCCGAGGGGATAAAAGGTAGAATTTATTCTTTGGGTCTCATTCCCCATTGATCTAGTCTGTTAATTCCCTCACACTTTCAGTTGGCATATGTATGAATGATTGCCATGCACGGGATGCCTATACTGGCAAGTCAGAGAATTCCCCCATCAGAGAGCTAGAAATGTATGCCACGTTCATAAGGCAGGACACTTTCAAAAGGCATATGCCCAAGCTGGTCAAAGTACTACAGCAAGCCGCAGAATAAGAGATACAGTCAAGAAGATTCAGAGTGGTGCACAGCGGTGTCCCTACACAGGGCTGCCATCACTGCAGAACAGACTCTCAAGTGCAGCACTGCAGACATTTTCAGCTGGATCATTTGTTGCGGGATGTCCTGTGCATCTTAGGATGTTCAGCAGCACCCCTGGCCTCTGTCCACTAGTGACACTCCCTCTCCCAGTTGTAACAACAAAAAAATGTCTCCAGATATTGCCAAATGTTCCCTGGGGGACAAAGTGACCCACAGAATCATGGATGTAGAAATATCATGAGTTCTTCTTTTGTCATCCACCCAGTATCCTCAATTTCTCTCCATTTTGTACCATATTCAAGTACCATATTCAAGTAGACCACCATGGGGAATATTCATGCCTATGCTTACAATTTAATTTTTATACTTCACCATGATTCATTCACATTTAACAAGATAATTCCTTCATAATAAAGAATGATGGGATTTTTAATATTTTGCTTGATTTGAGATAGCTACGAACAGGCAAGATATAGGATTAAAATGTCAAAATTACATTATAGGACTTAGTTGCTTAAGCTATAAGGAGTTAAAATTGTTTTTAACCATGGAACTCCAGACCTCTAAGTCAAGGATTCTTCACATTTTGTGAGATAAGGATTGTTTTGAGAAAAAGGCATCTATGCATAAATTTTCCCTAATTTATGCATAGATGATTTGCACACAATTTCACATTCCACTTCAAGGCCCACATTTGCCCACCTAAGCCCATCTGAGGAACCCCTAGGAGTCCATCTTAACTATTACTAATGAACATTTGAGTTGTTTCCAGTTTTTAGTTATCATGCTTAATGGCTACTATGAAGAGTCTTCCATGTCTTTGGCTCACAAATACACACATTTATTTCAAGTACAAATCTAAGATGCAATTACCAAATGCTAAGATACATGTTAAGTTCAGCATTAATAGATATTGCCAATAAGCTTTCAAGAGTACCTATATTAATTTAGCCATGCATGATAGTTTAGTTCTTCCATACCTTCCTCAGCACTTGGTAATGTTAGCCTTTCTTATTTTAACCACTCTAATGTGCTATCTCATTGATCTTAAATTTTAAATCCCTGATGCTGAGTGAAATAGAGTAACTTTTAACATATTTATTGACCGACTGGATACTTTCTTTGGTATGGTACCTATTTATGCTTTTTTGCTCATTTTTCTATTGGATGGTTTTCTTTTTATTTATAATGGTTATTTTTGTTTGTGTTTTGGACTGGGGATCAAATTCAGGGGTGCTTTACCACTGAGCTACATCCCCCCCCCCCAGTCCTTTTTGGTTTTTATTTTGAGACAAGGGTCTTACTAAGTTGCTGAGACTGGCCTTGAATTTACAATCTACCTGTCTCAGCCTCACCAGTAGCTAGGAATACAGATGTGTGCCACTGCACCGAACTTATATGAATGTTTTATATATTTTTAAATGAACCTTGTATTGAGGCATTACAAATGTGCATAAAAATTGTACATATGACCCTGAGTGGCCTTACACTGGACATTCTTTTTTGTTAGTAGTAGTGGTGCAGGGGATATTGAGTTGAAATGTCAGTAGTATAATCGCAGAACTAAATTTTTAATACTATTTAATGTTAATTACTTTAAATTTAAATTATAAAGGGATATTCAACTCAATTGTTTAGAAACATTTAAGTTTTTCATACATTGAATATGTAAACATGATTTTTTCAACTGTAAGTTTTATGAAAAATATACGTTTAAGTATTGACAACAAAAAATTAGCATTTAAATTGAAAAAAAAATCTTTACTCAGTGACTTGCCATTAGTCTTTAAAAAGATATTTCATAAATAGAAATACTTCATTCTATAAATATTTCATTTTAATATGGTTGATCTAATCAATCTCTTCCTTCATGATGAGTGACTTTTTGTGCATAGTTTAAGAAATACTGGCCTACCCTAACCACAGATATATTCTCCTAGGCTCTTTTCTAGAAACTCCATTGTTTTACCTGTCACATTAAGAACAATAATCCAGGCTGGGAGGGACAGCACTTGCCTGTAATCCCAGCTACCTGGGAGGCTGAGGCAAGAGAATCACAAATTTGAGGCCAATCTGGGCAATTTAGCAAGACTCTGTCTTAAAATTAAAAATACAAAAAAAGGGCTGGGGATGTAGAGTTTTATGGCAGAATGCCTCTGGGTTCAATTCCCACTATTGCAAAGACAAAACAAAAAAATAATAATCTATCTAAAAAAAACAATAATCTATCTAAAATTGGTTTTTGTGAATGGTGTGAAGTAAAGAAACACATTTTATTCCATGAGCACATTTATTGAAAAGATTATCCTTTATGTGGATGCTGACACACAATGCAGGAGGCAGGGGAGGGGAGAATAGAAGTTCATTGGATTAGAGAAAGGGGAAGGAAGGGAAGGGAAGGGGATGGAAATAGGAAAGATAGTAGAATGAACGGGACGTGACTTTCCTGTGTTCATATACGAATACACGACCAGTGAAACTCCACATCATGTACAACCATGAGAATGGGATCCTAATTAGAATAAGTTATACTTCACATATGTATAATATGTCAAAATACACTCTACTGTCATGTGTATCTAAAAAGAGCAAATAAAAATATTTTTCAAAGAGAAAGTCTACATGATTATTTTCTTAAATCTGGTAGTTTCATGTTTTGTTATCTACTGTGATGTACACTTGTCACAATATTATGTGTAATGAACTATCTGAAAGCTTAAAAACAAGAATAAGTATGATAAGAATATAAAATCATATTTTCATTACTTAAAAAAAAAGATGATCCTTTCCCCACTGGTAGCTCTACACTGTCATCTTTGCTATCATCTACTTAATCTTTGCGTTCCCAGAATTCCTCTGTAGAAGCCCAAATGCCCAATGTGATGGTACTTGGAAATGGAAACTTGGGGGTTGATGAGAGTTAGACAAGGGTGGGACTCTCATGATGGGATTAGTGTCTTTATAAGAAGAGACACCACAAAGTCTACTCTATCAACTACATGAGGTAAGAGCAAGAAGGCAGTCATCTACGACCCAAGGCAAGTGCCTGTACTGGACACCAACCCTGGTGGCAGCTAATCTTGACTTCTAGTCTCCAGAAATATCAAAAAGTAAACTTGAGTTGCTTAAACCACCCAATTTATAGAATTTTGTTATGGCAGCCTAAACTTGCTGAAATCTTTGTCATAAATCAAAGATCTGATTATTTTTGTTTCTGGACTCTGTTGTATTGACTTATGTGTATATACTTGCATTTCTACTTCAATGTCTTAATTATTCTAACCTCATAATAAACTTTGAGCCTTAGTCATATAAGTCTTCCAATTTTTTTCTCTTCAAGATTGTCTTGGATATTATTGCCCCTTTGCATCTCCGTGTAAAATTTAGAAACAATCTTTTAATTTCCACAAAATTTCATGGCAGGATTTTCATCAGATTAATTTAGGAAGAATATGCTTCTTTTTCGAATATTTAGTCCCTAATCCATAAACATGATATGTTCCTCCATTGATGTATGTCTTCTTTAATTTTTCTGAGCAATATTTATAGTTTTTGATGAAATAAGCTTTCACATATCTCTTAGATTTCCTGGGTATTTGAAGGTTCAATTGCAATTTTAAGTAGCATTTTTAAGCTTCATTGTTTTTTTGGGGGGGGTTTTGTTTGTTTGGTTGGTTGATTGGTTGGTACCAGGGATTGAACCCAAGGGCACTCAACCACTGAGACATATCCCCAGCCCTTTTTATTTTTTGAGACAGGGCCTTACTAAGTTGCTGAGATTGGCTTTGAATTTGCAATTCTCCTGCCTTAGCCTCCAGAACCACTGGGATTACAGGCATGTGCCATAAGCTTTGTTTTTTAATTGTTTTTTGTTACTGTATTGACTTAATTGATTTGGAGAGTATCAATTTATGTTTAAAGATTTGTTAAATATGCTAATTAATTACAACAGTTTACCTGTAGATTATATTTGGGTATCCATTCAAAATGGCATTTCTACCTTACAAAACTCTTTAAAATGCAGTAATTACCTCTTTATATTTTCTGTAAATACCAGTACAAAATTGAATAGAAAGATGATAGTCATCTTTTTCTTGTTCTTGATCTTGAGCTGAACACTTTCAATATTTCCTCATTAGACATAATGTCTACTGTGGGTGTTTTGTGCATCTCTTATCAGGTTAAGAAAATTCTAGTCTACTCCTACTGTTCCAAGAAATTTTATTATTTATTGTGTTATATTTTATCAAATTATGTTTCTGTATCTACTAAGGTTATATAAAATATTCCTTTATTCTATTAATTTGGCTAATTATATTGACTAATTTTTAAAGTTTAAACCAAACCAACCTTGCCTTCCTAGAAAAAATAATCCAAATTAAATGTGATTTAGTATCCTTTTGCATATAACTTGGCTTTAGTTTGCTATAATTTTGTACAGGATTTTTGCATCAGTGTTCATGATGAACAGAAGTTTTCAATTTTAATGTAACTCAATTACATTAAATTATAACTTTCCTTACTTAAAATGCCCTTGGCACATACTATGATCAATGTTGTGCCAGGATTATAAAATGAGTGAAAGTATTTCTTCTTCTATTCCCTAAGAGAGTTTCTCCAAGTTCAGTTTTATTTTTTCCTTAAATGTTTCATGGAATTTACCACTGAAGCCATCTAGGTCTAGAATATTCTTCATGAACAGAATTTAATTATTGATTTCTTTAATAGATGTAGGACTACTTATGTTTCTGTTTCTTCTTGTTCCTGATTTAGTAAGCTAAACATAATGTGACTTCTCTTTTACAGAAATTCTAGGAATTACTTCCAGTGATCTCTGCTGATGTGTAACATCAAAATGATTAGGTCTATCATGAACTGAATTTAATTTCCATGCCTATCTGAGTTTGTCAGGATGAACCCAACTACTTGGTATAACCATAAAGATCTAATGTAAAAATAATAATAATAATGAATGATTAGGTTTAGTAACATATGGATTTTGTTACACTTCATATTTCTAGCACTTTTCATCTTTAAAAAACAAAGTTAGGTCTATTATTTCAACACGCTCATTCAGAGTAATTAAGAACAATCATTGAAAGTTGCCCTAAGTGGCATAAATCTCCCACTGGACTTTTGACTGCTATACTTAAGAGTCATAGATGAGTTTGCTTTAAATTTATTCAATCAACAAAGAAGTACATATTAAGGCACATTAAAATATCCCTTTCAAATAATAAAATCAAGTGAACAATTAACTATAGAAGTCACAAAATTAGGATTTTATAAATGTAGGAAAATAACAGATCACCTAAGCTAACCACATTATTTGCAGATGAGGAAACTAAGGATCAGAGAGGCTAAGTGACTTACTCAAGATTAGATAGGCAATAAATGGCAGAGCTGGCATTAACAACCCAGGCTTCCTGGTTTTTGCTCTGATAGTCTTTTTACCATCTCATGCTACCAACCAAATTATACATTTCTTCTAGAATTAAGAGTGGTCAAACACACTAAAATTTACCTGACACTTTAAGAACTTCGATTGTATAAAAAGGAAAACATATTAACATATTACAGTTTCACTTGGGATCCTTTTTTTTTAAATTATTATTACTTTGAATTTCACATGACTATCTCTCTAGCCTATATTATATTTCAGGAACCATTTTTCCTTAACTGTATAAAAATATAATAGTTCTTGATTATCTGCCTAGAGATTTTCTGCCACCTTACTTTTTTTTTTAAGGTACCAGGGATTGAACTCAGGTGCACTTAACCACTGAGCCACATCCCCAGTCCTTTTTATTTTTTTATTTTATTTTTTATTTATTTATTTTTGAGAGAGGGTCTCGCTAAGTTGCTTAGGGCCTCCCTAAGTTTTTGAGCCTGGCTTTGACTTGTGATCTTCCTGCCTCAACCAACTAAGTTGCTAGGATTACAGGTGTGTTCTACAGCACCCAGCTACCCTACTTTTAATGATCCCTGTACTTCCACATTGCACTCTCCAAATACAGATGAAATTATACCATACATTCTAAAATCAAACTGAAATGATGTTTTGATTATATGCCAATTATACTGTAAGTTCTTAGTCGTCAGGTATAATGATATATATTTGTATTTATTTGTCTAGTACAATGTAAGGAACATTCAATAAATACTTAATGAACTGAAAAATTGATGTAGTGTTTTAGATAATCCAGTAGTTATGAATATGGGAAATAACACATAGGTTCAAAGATCAACTCTGCCGCTTATAACCTGTGTGACCTCAGGCATGTTGCTTAACTTCTCTGTGTCTCAGTTTATTCATCTGTAAAATAAGGTTAACAGAGGCATCCTTCTAGACTCATTGTGAAAATTAAATGGTATAATTTATTAGCACATTGTCTGGCTCATAAGAATTATTCAGAAATTATTAATTATGATGAGATTATATCATGTTATTAACTGCTCCTATTCCTGCCATTCATCATAATTCCTCCTATCTCTATCCTAAGTGACTTGGAAAACTGAGAGTTCAATGAACCTCTTTTTAATTTTTTGAGAAATATATCTGGTACATAAATAGTAAGTCATCCAAATCCCATTAACTCTAGGTAATTTTATTTAATAATCATATTTTAAGAGTTGAACAAATAAACAAATGCCAAAGCAATTTTGATTAAATCCTGTTTTCTCAATGGTTATTTGGAATACATCATTCATATGCAAGCCCCAAGAATATTGAATAACAGATAAAATAAATAATGACTATAATGCAAACCACATTCTGATTCCCACTTCCCTGCAAGTAACAACTCCATGGAAGACTTGTAAGAGCCAAAAAGTAACATGCTTATTAACTGTGGGTTCCTCAGCTATATACATAGAGCTTAGCAGATCACACGGGTGTTTCCATATTCTCAGTTAAGCTAATCGTTCCTTGGAGTCCAGTTCTTATAACTTCTTAGGAATTTCAAGATTTGCCTGAAAAAATAGATCATATTTCCATGACTATGCCTGAACACAAATTGGGGGAAAAAAATCACTGAATGCAAACCATCCTGGAGGACAGGAAATGGTCATTATTTTCAAAGAAAGGACAGACTTTCCTGCACACAGGAAATCAAGCTGGCCTTAGGAGCCTGAGCTCTTCTTCTCACATATGAGCCTGGGCATGAACCTGGGCATGCAGTGTGAATGGGCTCTCCCTTTTCCCTCACCCTTGGGCACATGGTGAGGAATATGAATAAGGGCACTTATCATCAGAGGCAAAAGACATTTTATTCAAAACTGCCATACAAATGCATGAATAAGAGTATATTCTATCCTTTTTTCACATTCCATCTCAAGGATTTACTAGAGATTCTGGACTCAGAACAAGCGAGTTGTAAGCCTTTGGGAAAACCTGTCAAAAGAATCAAATCTACAATGTGGTTTCCTAGATACACAGTGATTTCTGCAGCAGTGAAGCTTCACCTCAAAAAAAAAAAAAAAAAAAAAAAAAAAAAAAAAAGCTTCATTTCCTCTTGTGAACAAAAATAATTACACAGATAGTTTCATTGAGTTTTTTCTTTAATTCTTGGGAGTAGAATACTATTGTGGAGCAAGTCTGGAAAGAGGAGAAAAAAACTTCTATTTGGTTCCAACTGGGACACAGTCAACCTTGGTCCCTCTGACCAGAGGTTGACAAAATGGGAAGACCCAAACCTGCCTAACCACTGCAGAAAACAGATGTGTGTTCATGGAGCCCAGTGCTCTTACACCTGTAAAGCAGTAAAGACCATTATAAGGTCTTTGGAAAAGATTGATATTCAGAAATCCCTTCTGAATGCTTTACTTCAATGGTCCAGCCTCAAAGGGATCCGGGCAGCAACAGGGTTTCAGTGGAGACTCACTATAGCACAATCCCCACCATCCATACCAAAAGTCATTTCCAAGCACAATCCTCTTTGAATGAAGTCCCAAAGAACTGGACCCACATTAAAACCTCTAACTTGAGAAGAATTACAGCAAGGTGACAATGCAATTAACCTGAGTAATCTTTCAAAACTCACTGATATATATATATATATATATACATAAATATATATATATATATTTTTTGCCACTTCAGACTCTGTTCATGATGTGATTTTTTTTTTTAATTAGTAAGGAAGGAGGTTTTCACATCTGTTCAAACTAAAAGGATAAATGCATGTTTGCATAAAAAGAGTGTTGGTCAATGCTTTTCATTATTTTCTGTATTCTCATAGCAGTTTTTCAAGTGGCTGCTCTGAAGCTTTATTCTGCAGAAAAGTCTGTGATTGTTACTTAAGAATCATGGTGATTCCCTTACTGCATAGGGAAGAAAAGAAAAGCAAAAACAGGGCTATTATTCTGTGTTTATAACAAGTCTATTACCATAGTAACACCTGTGATGTCACAAACAGTACACCAAGGACCAGAGGTTGTCTCTGAGGGGGAAGGGCAGTTTAACCTCAAAGATGGACACACATATGTGAGGTCAAAGCAGGGTCAATGCTGTGACAATCACCAAGACATAGGGAGCTCCCCTTCTCCAGAGGAAAGAGGGTGGGCCAGAATAGCAGTTCCATAGGCCCTGAAGTAAGCTACACCCACACTTCCGTACACAGCTGTGCAAAGGAGTGGAAATCCAAGCAAATGTGGTATCACTGTGTTCCCAATCATGAGTATTCCACTGGGCCCACTGGCTGCCAAGACATGGAGGGGTTCCAGTGGTGAGCCTGCCCAAGCACATGAAACACACTTTTGCAAGGAAACCAGTGCCTGACCAGATGGAGCCCTCTGGTACCCTGGAAGGGAAGTAATTCCCTCATGGTGACAAGCACTTGAAAACCCAAGCTAGGATTTACCCCCACCAGGCTATCACATTCATAGACCCACAGATAATCAGGGTTAAAGAAGTCTAGAGTCTCAGGTAAGATCAAGTCTCCCAAAAGATATGAACTTTTAAAAATACCCTTTTGCAAGAAGAAGCTGTATCCTGCCTCTGGGGGACCTGGAAATAGAATATTAATAAGCATTGTTATTCTGACAAAGTCTAGGGAAGCTTTATAGAAATATGCTGAAAATGGAACTTTATACTTAAAAAAGAGTAGAGTAGTAGTGGGGCACCCCTAGAATCTCAGCTACTCAGAAAGCGGAGGCAGGAGGATCACAAATTCCAGGCAAGTCTCAGCTTAATAATCTCAGCTCAAATACATAGAAGTCACCTTACCTTGAGAAAGCTACTTAACCTATCTGAGCTTCAGTTCTATTTAATGATATCTAACATGCTATTTCCTAGAGTTGTTGTAAAGACCAAATTAAATAAAATAAAAAATGTAAAAGAGCTTCATAAATTGTAAAGGGTTAAACACAAATATAAGGTATTATTAGCATTCTCACATCACCAGTTTACAGTCAACAGGAATAATTTGAACTATAACAGGAATCCAAAGCATGCATGCAATCCTCATCTTCTCTATCCTAAGACGTAGACACTAGCATGACAGTCATTGCCAAATTATTCAGGGTCTTATTAGCAGAGGACCATTAGCTTTTGGTCAATGTACCCTTTATCAATTACCCTCAGGAATGCATGTTAACCTGCCTATGGTTAACATGATAGGGAGGGTACCTTGACTCAATCACCCTGACTAATGACCCTGGTTAAAATTTTAGTAAAGGAAGAGTTGAAATGATCAATGAGGTAAAAGTTTCTGGATAGTGTGTGAACTTGACTGACTTAATTAAGAGCAATGGAATCCTTGCTTTATATCAAGAAAGATGTAGTTAAACTCAGACAGGTTGGGACTAACCCAGACAAAATACTAGTGTTTTCTCAGTGAACCATTTCTCTAACATGTGTACAATAAGATTTGCATATCAGTCATTTCATTCATTTTTTTCAACAAATATTGGTGTGCCAGTGCTCACTACATAATCTGCCCTTTCTGGTGAACCCTCATCACGATATTACACAGCACACCTTGTCAAATACACAGTCTGACTCTAAAACTATATCCATCTCCCTGTTATCATGAGACTTGGCTAATCTTACCCTAGCAAAAGCATCAGCAAACTATGGCCCCTGGGTCAAACCCTACCCACTATCTTTGTGGTAAATAAAATGTTATGGGAACACAGCCACATGCACTGTTTTACATATGATCTATGGTCACCTTCCTGCTACAACCTCAGAGTCTATAGTGAAGAGACAGCATGGCCCTCAAAGCCTAAAGTACTGTGTAGCCTCTTATGGAAAATGTTTGGTGATCCCTGCCCCAGATAGCATGACTAAAAAAAATAATTCATCTCTCTAGTAAGTTTCAGTTTAGAAACTAACACAGTAAGCTCCTAGAAAGCAGAGAACCTTCCTATATCTTTCTCTTGTCTTGTAGAATCCCTCAAGTTGGAGGGGGTCAAGGTTAAAGCAGTTACGGAAAATTAAACATGTCTTTCCCTACTTTTTGTTTTCCACAGATGAATGCCTTGGCATTCCATGGTAGACAACATAAAACCACTGGTGTTTGGTTACTCTGGCTTCTAATTCCTCAGAGTTCCTATGTCTAAGACTTCCAAGGCTCAGTTTTTGGCCTCTATCCCTTTGCATATTTATTTCCTGATCTGATGTGGAATTAGAGTTAAATAGGAGCTGTGTGCTTGAATTCCACGTGGCTGGCTCAGCAGGAAACTCCAGGGCAGGTTTTTTGGCATGCCAAATTCATGTTAGCCTCAGCTATGCTAATTTCTAAAGCTGTTTGCTTTGCGCAAATAAATCTTAGAGACAAATTTGCATTTGGATGCACACCTTTTTATGCACAAATTATGTGCATGATAACTCTAGGGCAGAATAAAGACTGAAAAAATAGAAAGGCATGGTGTTTGCTAAATGACATTAGCACTAGGCAAGCACTATGCTAGGTGCCTTTACATACATTTCCCACAACGCCCCCATGAGGTAGGACTGTGCCCCCACTTTTATGGATGGGAAAACTGAAAAAAAGAGAACTTATGTAACTTGTTCATATTTACAAAGCTGGCTACTGACAAAACCCAGAATGAAAACCAAACTTTCTGAATTGGAAGCCCATATTCTTATCACTTAGTCATACTCCTTTGTGATAGACTCAACAGCATCACCTCTCACCGAAGCCATGAAACACACATCCAAACATGAATGCTACAATTACAAAATAAGTTGGCCTGTGTAAAATATGTCTTTGGTGCTTGGGAAAGAAATTAGGACCAAAAATCAAAACCAACCAACCAAAGGAAAATAGGAACACTAAGCCAACTTTATATGATATACCAATTATATTAGTCATGAGTAGAGTAGAGAAACACAATTATAAGTGATTTTAACAGGTAAATGGATTTTAATGACATATCTAAGGACTTCAGTATGAAAGGACACTTTTACTGCTAAAATGTAGTAGAGCAACATGAGAATGTGGTTCTAACCATGAAAGAAAATGGAAAATGTGAGCAACACTTAGAAAACAGTGTAAATGCATCTATAACATAAGCCCAGGAACTTATATCTGTTTATGGAAACATAACCAAAGACCTAACTTCCTTAATAAAAATACAGGCATTAGCTTTAGAATATTATAATAAGTACTATTATTGTAACTCAGTATTTATCATTGTTCAATCCAATACACAGAAAAAATAACCTGTGTCACAATTAAGCACATTAACATAATTCCAACATTTTCTAGCAAGCCAGATACAATATTATTTAACTTTTTTCTCTGTATGAAACATATCAGTAGCCAAGCTTACAATATCATAATGCTCAGCTCATTGCCATCCAGATCTAATACACTGCCATCCAATTTTCTGGAAGTATAAAAGAACTGATTACATTTTCATGCAAGTGAAATTCAGATCTCCATCTTTTTTAAGCTCTCAAAGACAGCTTTCCAGGAATTAGAAAGAACTCTGTGGAGACAGTGCATAATCTAGCTAGGTTCTTGAATGGGTTTAGATGAAGGCATATTGAGGGACATGCCTACCACATGTCCTTTTACAAAACTACCCCTTTCCTCAGAAATCCCACAAAACCAGACTTTCCTTATATACCGCTCAGTTCAAAGTTACTTTTTTTATTGCCAATCAGTCATTGTACTTATCCTATTTTTAAAAACATTTAAACCTTTGTTTTTAATCAGTGAATTCAGAGAAGGAAATTAATTTTTATTTTGTAGCTGGTGGTAGAACCTAAGCAGCAGTAGCCTAAGCAATAATAGGGGACTTTCCCTGCTGTAGCAATAATACTTCAAATGAGACATGCACTAACATTTCTCAACTACAAAGTTCCTAAGACAGTCTTTACCTAAGTTAATTTGAACGCTTAAGAGTTATTGATACTACAGTTATGTGAATGGTTATCATTGAAAACTCCAGTGATGCTTACCTGCTGGTGGCTTTATGAAAGGTGGAGGAATTAAAGGTACAATAATGGGCACATTGCCATGATCCTTTGACCCTGCAGGTGAGTCACTGACACTGAGTCCATTTCCAGTGGCAAGCCCTGAATAGCCTGTGCTTATATTGTATGGTGAAATAACACTGTCCTCAGGTAATTTTGGTTTTGGCAAAGAATTTTCTGCAAAAGAAAAAAAATTATATTCAATATGTCAAAAGAACTTTTTCAGTGCACTTAAATTTTTCCTTATTTCCCCAGGTAAAATGATCATTTAACAAAACAAAATTTTCCTTGTGAACCTTTAAAAAATTTACCTGAACTCCACAGTCCATCCTAGAGCTTTTTAGTCTTGTTACCATAAATTTCCAATGGGCTCCTTTATAATTTGCTCCACTATGATAGCTAATATCCCAGTTGAATCATGGTGATGAATTTTAGCACTATAAAATCCCATAGAAAATTGAGAGGCAATTAACCTTTTCCACATACAAAGTGATATATAGCAGGCATCGCTCTCTGGCTACCAGAGGGAAAGCCTAAAGCATGCATCCCAGCTTTGTGACCAGATCCCACTGACCTGTAAACTTAGACTACAATACAATATATTGAACCAATAAGACAGAAGCAGATGATTCAGAAGAAAATTGCTGTGGCACCAAGTATTGACGACACTCATCAAAAATTGACAAAAAATGAAAATAAAGAAAATTTACAATGATATAAACTTTGCGTATTTTGTTCCTGTATGTGAATCATTTTTTTAAAAAAACTTCAACCATGGAAAACAATTCTTTCCCTATAATAACATATTCTGGCACTTTCTCTTTCCATATTCCCCAGGGACAAAGATTATTACCTAGGCTAAATATTATACAAGCTATTAGTCTATAGAATTTAAACTCATGACTTGCATTTTTCATTTACAGTGAAATTGATGACACTATCTTAGTAACACAATATGTACAATTTCATAGCAAGCTGAACATAAAATTTGTCACGTACATTCAATTCCACACGCATGCCTGCAGGACAGCTCATTTACATTTCATTGCTTAGCGTGTAAGAAGAAAAAAATACTATCTTAAAGACTGAAAAAAAGTGCTTGAGCAGGTAGTTTATACCAATGGATTTTGAATGCAACACAAGTACTTGGCAAATTGCCAGTGACTATGCACAATTAGTTTTACCTATATTTTATTAAAATTCTCCAAATTGGTTGTTTCCTCACATGTTCCTCCTCTTTTATAAGCAAACCCGCATTCCAAATTTAGGTTTATAAATTCTGTGTTCATACAAGCTTTCCCCTTAGATAACTGGTACTGTTGTCCACTGGTAGAATCAATGTAAATCTGACTCTGCCAGTCCTCTGTATTTTCCACTGTTTGGCTGGGCTTCAATGAAAATTCTTATAGAATCCTATAGGATCTAATCCTATACTTCCCTCTTACTCCTCTTCTTGCCCTACTCAAGGGTATGGGGCAGAGAAAGACAGAAAACTTCAAGCACAAAATGAAAACGGAATTCCTACCCCAGAAAAAGGAAGGAAGATTACCAAACTAATGGAATCCTAGAGTCTGAAAATATAAACCTAACATTGCACATAGCAGGAAGTCCCAGTCCCTGACAATTGATAATGTATCAAAGGGATCAGGAAACTAGAGGTTAGAAAATATTGTTCCTTTCTATGAATTTGTGGGCAGCACCATAGCACTTAAGGTCCTGTCTATTTCTTCCATTGCTAGGAGATTAAGTTGTGTCTATTTTTGTTTTATGTTGTGCTCTTATGTTCTATGAAGTTCTGCTTATGGAAAAGCACTACTGGAGAGGTATAGTTAAATCGACCATGGGTATAATCAACAAAAGGAGTCCCAAAGCAACTCAGTTCTAAAGGGTTGTGATAGTTAATCCTCCATCACATGAAAAAAGGGACATTAAATGTCATTACCTTTGAGAACAGAAATGTGCTGCCGGCTCTCCCCATCTGTAGGGTAACTCCTGAATTCAATATCTTCACCATCTTTTAATTCAACCTTATCATAGCCATACCAGCCAAGGAGTTCATTCATGGTGTTTTCTGCAAAGTTCTGAAAGAGAAGCATAGGCTACTACTTATTTCTATAATCAATAACTATTTGAAAAGAACACATAAATTGAATTGTTTGCCCTGCCCCATTTAATGTCAGCTTTACCCATCTTCCCCTAGAGTATTGTTCATTTTTTCAAATCACGTTCAAAAATTGTAATGCATTTAAATCACAAAATGACGCATCCAATTATGACAGGCCTTCAGACATTTGCAATTTAAAGATAATGAGAAAAAATGGTATTTGTCAGTTTTGTCTATGAATAGGAAGTCATATTTTACCATATTCTTCTGCAAAGTCTGGATCCCACACTAATGCAAAAATATTGTAAGGTAAAGCACAAAAAAAGGCTAAGAAAAGATTTTGAAAATGAAAACAATTAATCAACCTTTTTGTGGTTCAGATTAATTTAAATTAGAATTGCTTTCTGATTCAGGCATTGTTTCTTAACATGACTCTTATCTCAGATAATACAAAATCTCAACAAAGAAATAATTTCTCGATTGTCAACCATTATCATACAGAAAACTGAATAGGTTACAAGGGTCTCCCTTTTTAAATTTTCCTCTTTGCAAGAATATTTTGTAAGATCAAGGCACAATTTGCTTTATAAATTTTATTGGCGACAGATTCTTTCCCCATGAAATGAAAGGTCATTATGATTGTATTCTGATGAGTAACATGAAAGCACCAAACAACTTTAAGGTTACTAGCCAGACCAGGTTTTAGATAATGTATGAAGTCACTTTATGAACTATAAGTCAATATATAAGTGTAAGTTATTATTACTGTTATTAGAGGTATCAAAATTTGAAAATAATGGGTATAGCTGGATGGATCTAATTCTTTATATGAAGTGTTTATTTTTAATAACTTATAAATTGCTCAATCTGGAAGCAAGATGTGAGACTACATGTATTAATGATCTTAGTGCTCATGTGTACCTTAACAGTCTATCTGGCAGGGCATCACGAATCTCTGAGACTGAGTGAGGAAAACTATGTATTCTAACCTTCTCTGTGGCTCACAGAATCTTTCACTATTCTCCTAGAAGCTGTCATTTCTGAATTACTCTAGGATGTATAATTTATGTACTTGAGACAAAGCACCAAGGCTAAGTTAGAGTGTGCATAGCCTCAACGTGTGAGTTCCATGTTTTCTCAAATTTCAAGACTTTAGATTTCAGCAGGGGTGGCATAAAAAATAAAAGATATTACACTACTGACTTCATGAAAACAAACCTGACATTTCAAACCACCCACAGGATGCTACATTTTTTGCTTTGGTACCCACTTAAGCTCTGAACTCCAACTGGGTCAATCTGTGATGGTATAGTGCACCAGCAATTTAAAAAAAAAAAAAAAAAAAAAAAAAACTAGCCAGATTGATTCAATGTTACCATCCACAAGGCCAACAGTCAGCCATATCAAGCTTTAGTAAGGCATTTATTCTCTCTGATGGCTGATCCTGTCCACATTAAATAGACATTCTTTTCATGAATGCACAAAGATGATATGATCGATATGAATAATAAGCTCAGCAACTTCAGGAATACCACTGAGGAGAATGGGCTAAATGCTGCTCTACTCAATCAAAAGCGATTCCTTTAATGAGGCGTCACTCTTCCCTAACACCTAATTTCTTTCACTGAGGCCAAGTGCCTGACTAAAGAATGACAGTCCCTAAGCATACAAATCAAGGTCCTCCATCAGTGGTCTGGCAGCAGAAATCTCCAAGGTTGAAACTTACCTTGCATGGAAAAACTAATTCCCAACAGCATTAAAAGCCAAATCCAAGCCATCCTATTGGTCTGTGTTATTTGTCTCAATCTCTGAAAAAACTGTGCCAACAAGTCAGAAAGTCTTTGGCACAGTAACCCCTGGCTACCATATCCAGTTTTGTACACTGTCCCTATCCAGGAGCCACTTTCTCCAGTTCTGTCTAAATTTTGAAGTCACACAAAGGCTATCGATGCATAATTCATGCACCAACCTTCCAGCCAAGGATATAGATTTGTTTGTTTTAGTCCAGCTGCAAATCCATTCAGCCTTTCATAACCAACCCTGGGGAGGGGATCCAGAAGTTTCAGACATGTGAATAAAAACTGAAACCTCAACTGGATTATTAACACCAAATTCATATTGTTTGAGCATCTTAACTGCATCAGTTTAGTTTATGGCTCCTGCTGAAAACTCAGAGGTTTCATGGAACGATCAATATAAACTTGATCTATTCCACGATTTTCGAGTTACTATAAATGTCGGGGAAAATAAACTCTAAAACATTCCTTTTCTTGTCACTGAAAATAAAAATAAATACCATAATGTTTTGATATATGACTGCAAAAGCTGAAAACAAAAGGTTTATAAAGACTTGAGCTATAAGTCTCAAACCTTCAAGAAAGGTGGAGCAGGATGAAAGAAAGAAAGAAAAAAGAAAACAAACACCAAAGTTTCTTATAGTTTAGCTATGAGAAATGGACTATTACTTTGGTTATATGCATTAGTGCATTAAGAAACCAAAGAATCCCAGGGAATAAATGATTTAATTTTTAAAAATCCTAATTATAATTTGATGGTATTGATATTATATGGGCTCATTATGGTACTAAACCAAAGCAAATGAAATAGATTTTTGCAGTTATCTTCCAAGAAACATATTCTGAGAGAGGTAAATTTAATGTTTATGGCCTTTAAGGGTTTTCAAGTCTTTCTGGTAGAGAATTCTAACAGTTCTTTTTTGTATTATCATCCTTTAAAAAATAATCTTCTATCTAAAAGAATTATTCCTCCCCAAGCTGGGCATAGCATCACACACATATAATCCCAGCTACCCAGGAGGCTAAGGTAGGAGGATCACAAGTTCAAGGACAGACTGGGCAGCTTAATGAGATCCTGTCTCAAAATAAAATAGAAAGGTCTAGGGATGTAGCTCAGTGGCAAAGTACACCTGGGTTCAACCAGTACCCTCCCGCCACACACACACACACACAAACCTACTGTACTATGGAAGATCATAAAATTTCTTCCCCCCAAAATCATTACCCAGGATTTCTCCTTGGACTGAGGGCAGGAAACTAAGCATAATCTCTTTAAAATTCCTCCCAGCTTTAGGATTCTGTGAAATCAAGAAACTTGCACTTATATGAAAAATAAAATACCTTTTACAAAGAAATTTCATAATTATAGTGCTCACACATCATGAATTTTACTGAGCAGTCATTATTTCAAATATTTTATCATTGCTCCCATTAACTATCAAAATATGCCAGAAATTTCAATATTTTGGCATCTGAATTACATTTTGCAAACTGCCTCTTGCCCTTGGAAGTGACACAAAAATCCTCTTTCATACCATGTGGTCCAATTTAGGTTTGGAAAATAGGTCACTAAAATTACAATGATAATGTCTAACGCTCTATAGCATTTTGCTGTATTTCCGCATCCTTTAATTCTCCTGCCCTTCTCAATAACCCTATGTATTAAGTATGTAGTTTTCACAATAAACTTTTGGTGAACCTATGTGACATCATCATTTTATGACAGAAAATTAGAGCATCAAGAAGGTAAATGATAGGCATGGCAGATCACCTAGGAAAGTCAAAATTAAAGCACGTACCATCTGATGCTTATACCAGGTCTCTTTCTCTTACAAATTCTGTACAGTCTAATGTGTAAGCAATTGCAAAGAAGCTCCCCACTCCCCCACCAGGGCCAATCAAAAAGTGACAAAGAAATCGTGCCATAGGATGTCAGTACCATATACCAAAAGGGATCAACCAGGGCACATCTGCCTGTGTTGAGACTTTGTTGCTTTCAGATTCAATCACTGGCCTCTACTCTCCTCAATTACTTGTAGCATTGTAGAAGGGGTGCTCAAAATTTACAATTAAAACTGAGTCTTCTCATATTTTTTTTGACATCACATCTAACTCTAATTGCTTTGTACTTCTAGTACCTAATTCCCCTACCTTTTCCTCACCCTCTCCAATTTCCCTCTCTCACCTCCAGGATTTCTAAGAACAGAATCCTAACATTTAGTCTGAAAACATACTTTTTTCCTAAAATTAATAATAAATAAGTGGGTCATAGAAAGGAAATTTTACCATTTCTTCACTTCTTCTGGGTTCTTTCAATACCAAGAAAATTTATTTTTGTTGGATCTTAATCCCAGGATATTCATTAGATACCCTCCTTATTCAACTAGAAGTATCATATGAATGTCAGAGTTCAATCCAAATGTTAATTTTTTTCATAAAAAGATTGAGAGATATTTTTAAAATTTATTCAGCAAGGCTTTAGTTATACAGGACTTAACCTTAACAGCAATTCTTCCATTTATATTTTCTTTCCTTTTTTTTTTTTTTTTTTTACTTTTTTAAAAAAATTTATTTGTTCTAATTTATTGTACAGGACAGTAGAATGCATTTATACGTTTTGATAGATCATACATAAATGGAGTGTAATCTCTTATTTTTCTGATTATACATATTGTAGGATCACATCAGTCATGCAGTCATATATGTGCATGAGGTAATAATGTCTGTCTCACTCTACCATCATTCCTACCCCCATACCCCTTCCTCTCCCTTCACTCCCCTTTACCTAATATAAAGAAACTCAATTCTTCCCTATCCCCCTTTATTGTGAATTAGCATCCACTAAATGATTTTTAATTGAATATTTCATCAGGTAAATAATAGTTGACATCAAGGCACTATGAAAATAGCAGTGATTACAAATTCAGAAAATACCTCTGAAACATAAGTACTTCAAGCTCTTCAGAAAATTAATGATTTTTTTTTAACATCAAACACATTTCTTTCTTCTTTTGGACTTAACCACTGAGTTAAATTCCCAACCCTTTTTTATATTTTATCTAGAGACAGGGTCTCACTAAGTTGCTTAGAGCTTCACTAAGATGCTGAGGTTGGCTTTGAACTTGCCATCCTCCTTCCTCCACCTCCCAGCCTGCTGCAATTACAGACATGTGCCACCACGCCCAGCTCATTGAATTGATTTTTAAATGCAGGTAGGTACCACTGACCTTTTGTTCATATCAACTCTTGTATAACTAAATGCTGATGTGTTTTCAATTTTGTATCCTACCAAAAGAGTAGGAAGTACTCAAAGAGCTCCTGATCATTTTCCCAAATGAGGTAAATTCATAACCTTTCTTTTCCCATAAATATAATTTCTACCTTTCCTCCATGTCCCAGTTCTGGCAAAATATATCATTTATCCCAAATATATTGAGAGTTACTTGAGGGTAGAGACCTTTAATTTCATTTTATGCCTCACCTAGCACAACATCTGACACTTAGAATATACTCAATAAGTGTGCTAATTCATTTGGATACATTCATAAATATCAAAAAATGTGTAAACACAGAGAAATAATAAAATTCAGGAAAACCTAATTCTAACAATACTGATGTGAAAGTTTAAAAACCATTATGTGAGCTGGGCACAATGGTGCATGCCTGTAATCTTAGCTACTCAGGAGGCTGAGGCAGGAGGATAACAAGTTGGAGCCAGCCTGGGCAATTTAGTAAGACCTTGTTTCAAAATAAAATAAAGAGAGTTGGTGATTAGTTCAGAGGTAATACCTTCTTGGGTTCAATCCCAGCCAAAACAAACAAACAAACAAAGACCTAAAATAGGTAGTATTAATGAGCACTCTCATACTATTGGGAACTTAAACTGATAAAACTTTTAAAATGAGTGATTTGACTCTTTGCATTAAAACCCATTGGATTCAGCAATTTATTTCTAGGCATTTTAGGAACTATCCTAAGGAAATAGATATATATATATGCAAGTTCAGGAATATTTGTCTCAATGTTGTTTCCTTAAAAACAAACTAAATGCCAAACAATAGGAACTTGGCTAAATAAATTGTACTTCAGTCACATAAAGGAATACTATCATGCCACTAAAATATATGCTATAGATAAAATTTTAATGCCATGAAAAGATATGAACAATATATTAAGTTTAAAGGGAAAGTTGGTACGTATGAGTTCATTTTTGCTTTTTAAAAAACTGTATATCATACATAGAAAAGGGCATGAAAAGACACACATCAAAATATTGACAGTAATTGTGTCTGGGTGGGAAAATTATAGGCTTCATTTTTCTTTTTCCTTACTTCTGCTGCTTATTCTACTATTTGTCACATCTGTATATTATTTTTGTAAAAATAAAAAACCTAGTTTTAATTAAAAATTAACACAGTCTCACTTGTAGTCAACTATATCAGTTATATTCACAGTTCTAATGACAATAAAAAGAATGTCAATTACATTGCTTAACTTTGAAACATTCCAACATGCATTATCCAAAAAGTAGAGCACATGAAAAATACTCTCAAAGGAAAAGAAAACTCCCAATTCTGAACAATTTACAAAACGGTTTTTTAAAAAATGCTAGTGTCTCCGCTAGCTAAGGTTATGAATAACAGAATGATGGTTATTTTTGGAAAATATTTTCTCTTCATTGCCATCTCCATGTGTTCTGACCTCTGAGGTTAATTTCTATTAAGCATCATGGACTCTCTAATAGTGATAAAGAAAGTGAATCTTCAAAAGAGAGGCAGAGCCTTGATCAAGTTCAAATACAAAGTAAGAATTCAAATTGATTAGAAATCAGTTTCTAACTCTATTTCCAGCCATGGCCCAAGGCTGCATCTGAGTTGTCTCCTTTAACAGAGATTCAGTGAGCCACTTTTATTTATGGTTATGCCAAGAAAAAAGTCATGAAGTAAAATTCAAATAGTACCAAAAAAAAAATCTGAAAAGCCCTCTACAGATTGCAAAGTATTTTCACATTCATGATCCCATTGGATCAGATGGTACAGTAAGGACAAATCACTCCCCACAGATGGCTATTAGAAAGTCATCAACATGCATGAAATAATAAGAGTGGCCAGATTCACACTCTTGGTGCAGATTTTATACATTGAGCCCTGCTGTTTTTACCTGAATGACAGCTTTGGAGACTGAAGTCCTCTGAGGATGATCACTATACTTACTACACTTTGGTTCATTTTGTAGCACTGTTGTTAGTCACAACACAATAATTTTAAGGAAGGACTAAGTTCACAAGACACTAACACTAACACACAACCGGACAGGACCTAAGAAAAAGCTTATTCTCTTATTGATATATTCTGAATTGGATGACTACATAATTGGCATATGAAGCCAAAATAGTGTGCTTCCACATATAAAATCTATGGTATTTCATTGTCTAGTTGTGACACAGAGTAGACAATCACACAACCACATTTTATTCTGCTGCCAAGACACCAACTGTCCTAAAAGGGTCAAATAAATGCTGTGAAATTGTGGATACTGGCCCTCAGCTAATACTGTGGCAGGCATGGCAGGTGTACAGCTGTGTGCAGCTGTGTCCTATCACAGCTGCAGAACTGCCTTAAAAATCACCAAGACTTGTTACATTGTTTTCCTGTCTGTGCCAAAGCCACTGGCCTTAAAGCACTATGGAGTTCCACAGGTCTTTGGTTATATAAGAGATATTAACACCCATCAGTCTACAGATCCTAAAATATACATTCAGCAAATCTCACTCACCACATGCTTTCATGTCTGTTTACATGTTTCAATTGGCACTATCAAAAACAAAGTACTCTATTTTTTCCCCCTCCTTCAACCCTGTAATATCCCTTCCCTTTCAGGAAACTATTCAATAATCTTATTAGCTTGAGAGTACAAGTGTGGCTGGCTTCCCATTCCACAAGAGGAAGTTTTAGACTTCAGGGATTTTTATGATACACCTTCTACTACTTCTAGTATAATTAAAAAAATAAGTGTTAAGACTGCATACATAAAAGGGACATTTCTTTAGAAGGTATTATGATGTAAAAAATTTGGTCACCCTAATGAAACATTATCTTTCCCTGGGACTCTTCTTTTTTAGAGTCACAAGGACTCACTAATACTTGCCCTTTTTTGAGGCCCTCTTTTGGATGTTCCTTCAAAAACTCTGTTACCTCTTGGTTTCTGTAAATCTGTCTCTCACACAGCAGAGTAGGGCTTGGCTTCTCAGAGCAGTGCTTGGCAAGCACACAAGCAGGAAACGCAGAAGGGAATGAGTCTGTCAGACTCATTTTCTTCTAGTTCAAATGTTTATTTCAGATTCGGGAGGAAGTGGAGTGGTTCCTTTCCATTTCCTCGTCTCTGGAACCTGCGAGTTGTATAAGGCTTAGAGAATGGTGCTTTACTTACACATCACACTCAGTGGCTCACAGATGGAGAGAGACTCTTCCCAGAAACCCCATCTGAATAGAGCAGAATGCATAGCTCTCCAAACCCTCTCTGGATCATCTCTTCTGGGTTTAATCTGAAGTCCTGAGCAAGGCAACTGAGAGCAATGATGAGGGCTTAGGAACATCCCACACCTGCTCCTCAGGGGCAAGACCATGCCTCAAGTGACATTAGTCCCTAGCTCTGACGCGTGGCATACCTGAGGCTCCTGCTTAGGAAGGGAGGTCTGACCAACTGTGAAAGCTACAATGGGATCTGGTCCCAAAGCCACTTTCTAGGTTCCTGAGACTTACTGCATCTGACATCAGGTTGGCATTTCAACAGCAAAATGTAAAATATATCTGATTTGGTAATGAGCTGATTTCAAATTTAAACATGCTGACTTTTCCCATCCATACCGACTTCTCTAATTTTTATTTTTTAAACATCAGGTTATCTCATGGCATTCACCATTTCAGCTCTGCAATGTGCTTTATTGTCTATGCAATTGACAGAGATCATTTTTAATGTAATGTCAAATAAAGACCATCAGAAACCAAACTAGAAAATCTTGTCGTAAGTGTCCTACTAAATGCTAACAGATGTGTGTGCCTCAAACTTTCAGGACTGAAGCATAATTTTATAACAAATTACTTACTGAGAATATTAATATACGGAAACCTTCTTCAGCAAAGGTGAGACCTTTGACATTTAACATAGGTTTTCCAGCAGATGATAAAGAAGTCAAGCATTGTAAGTGTGTTAATTACAGTTTGTTTAGGAAAGTTTCCGGGACAGAGTGCTTGATCTAATCACATTGGTTTTGTCAAAGAGTTTTAAAAGATAAAAATCTGACTCATTATCTCTACTCATAGTTCAGATTTGGGGGTTTATATTATTGTTTGGTAGTTACTGATCACAAAGTACAACAGTGTTTACACTTACACACTAATTTATACTTACACATTCACTAGTACAAACTTGTTTGTAGACTACATCTTGCATGTTCTGGATGAACTCCTGAAATTAATTAACCCCTCCATATTTTGGAATTCCCCCCTGACATCCCTTTACTATGGCACATGTGAGCTAGAGTGTATCAGACACATTATACATTAGATATAATCCCAATATCCACTTTGGAAACCAAAAGTAGTAAAAATAGAAATTGCACTGCCATCTGATTTTCAAAAATCCTCTCTACTACTCACTGATTAAATAAGACATACTAATTGTAAGTAAAGCAAAATCAAGAAAAATCAGAATGAAAGGAAGAAGAAAAGATAAACATTGTAAAGGTCATAATGAGACAAACATTTCTACTTGAAGATATTTTCACTGAAGTACACCATAAGCAAGCTATGCCAAGTCATGTACTTCTCACTCACAAAATTATATTGTATCAAATTTAAATTT
Organism: Sciurus vulgaris; assembly: GCF_902686455.1. NCBI lineage: Eukaryota > Metazoa > Chordata > Mammalia > Rodentia > Sciuridae > Sciurus > Sciurus vulgaris. The sequence goes on from NC_136467.1 coordinate 57,120,103, forward strand.
GTTACAACTGCCATGTACATTAAACCAGTGATAACGAAAATGTAACTCAATATCTGATCTAGTGAAACAGCAACCAACATTAGCTCTCAGCCACATGAAGACAATCTCCAATGCCATTACTGGTGTCAGCTAAACCTCAGCCAGTTTGTCTTCTCCAGCCATTTTTAAATAAATAGGTGACTATCTCAATTAGGAGATCTTGAAGGGAGTCTCTGAGATGAGGCAATTTTGTTGTTCATTCTCAAAACCCTGCATTTGCTGTACTTAAAATAGATACTTGTACCAATGTCCTTTCTATTACCCAAAGGAGAAAAATAATCACATACACACCAGTCCCTTTTCTTTCAGCTCAGAGAAGCAACTCGATCCAACCAGTGTTGAAACCTGAGTAGGTCACTGTACACCACGATAAAATTCCCTAATCCCTGAGCCAAATCTCCCTAAGGGGGGCCTCCGCCTGATCCTCCACTTCCCCGGCTGACTTTTCCATTCGCTCTCTCCTCTGTCCCCCTTTCATTTCCCCTACCTTCAAGCCTTGATATGTGATCCGAGGTGGGGGCTCAGGTTTCCGTTTTTACAGCTTAGGCCGCGCTAGCTGTATACATTCCTTTCTTTCTGCTGGGCAGTGATTACTTACCAGAGCTTAGTTTACACTGGTCCAGATGAAAGCTGTTCAGATGAAGGCAAACACAGCCAGGCAGCTCCAGCGGCACCGATATGAAGCTGCACAAGGCCACATTGTGTTCTCGGTGACATTTTGTTGCACACATTTTTATACAGGGCAACCAAATTGTTATGTTACTCTACACTTCACCTTCGGGGAGCTGGAGGGGCAATAATACCAGGGGGTTTGGGGGAGGAGTTTGTTGTTGTGATTATCAATAATAAAAGCATGAAATATTAACGAGTTATAAAAAAGAAAACCCTTGTGACTTTGAGCAACCACTTTTTTAAAGAAGGATTTTTAATGTTACTATATTAGAGTAATGCCTACAAAACAATTCCACTCGACACGCTGGCATGGTGTGAATGGAAATGACTGAAAATTTTGGCCAGGGGTCTCACACATTGTTCCAAACCAGAGAGAAAATACCAATCCTACAGGTATTTTGGATTATTTGCTGTGCAAAACTTCTTGTTTATGCTACTTTGGATTGAAATGATGAGGATTAGAACTTCAAATAGTAGATGGTGATTTGGAAGAAAAATAACATTTTAAAAAGAGGAAATTCTGTTCACCAAGGTTAATTCCATACTTAGTCCTGCAGTACTGGCTAAAAATTGTGTAATTTTTCCCCTTAATACAATGTTGTTTTTGTTTCTTCCTCACCAGTTCAGACAAACATCTGTTATACTGTAGAAGGACAACTATCTCCCAAACCACGGAGTGCGCCTGCAGCCAAAGTCAACAACACGAGCCCCAAGCACTGAGCACAGTCAGCCTTTATATCCAGCCGGGATAACATTTCACATGTTTTGATTAAAATTAGCTAATTTGTAATTCTAGAACCTATGAAACTTAAAAGCTGCCATCCATATAGATCACATTAGGCAGCATTTTAAAGGGCCAGAGCATGCTGTGATTTCCTAGTGGCCTTCACCTCTCTCCTCTTCCCCCACTCCAAATTTAAAACGAAATGGAAAAGTAATCTGGAAACACAGGACGGGAGGGAAGGGCAAGAATGGCTATTGTAGACTGAATTCCACCCTCATGGGAAGAAAGCAACTTCTATTTTTTTTTTTTTTTTTTTTTTTGTTCTTCCTTAACTATCATTGGACTCAATGGTGGTTTCCATTACAAGGAATAGCATTGATTTCCAAGGCAAATCTCCTTTGGACTGATACTGCATCTCATGCTTCCAGGCACTAAGTTTCTCACCCTGAAATAAAACCTTAATTTCAAAATTATAATGCTACTGACATTTCTGGAAGAAATGTAAAGCTAAGCATATGCACCTAGCTACCTACGTACACACACACTCACACACGCAGGATGTACATCCATTTGCCCCTTCTAATCATGGGCTTCACACAAGGCATTCTTATGGAATACACATGTTCTAATCAAGATGTCAAAACGCAATAAATGAAACTAAGTTGCATACCTTTTTTATCTGGTTCGTCTTTTAAATACAAACTTAACCAAACCTAACCAAGTCAACTGGCACCATTAAAAGCAGAAGATGGGGAGCACCAAACCTGTTACTTTTTTGTAACTCACAGAAAAAGATAAATGTTTTTTTTTTTTTAAAGAGAGATTCATAAAATCAACATAGAATAAAATGCTCGCCCAGGCAAAGCCTCAGCATGTAGAAAATAAAGGAATGGGGCGACGAGTGGGGTCCGGAGTTGAGCGGTGTTCTTTTGCAATCGCTTCTACGCGAACAGCTGGAGCGCCAGGCGGCTGCGCTCGCCACCTCTGGGGCACCGCTGGTCTGGCCGGGAGCCCGGCCTCGCCAAAAGGACTCCGGGTTGGCCTTCCTGAACAATGGGCAGGCGCCCTGCGAAGGCCGCTCCTGGGTCAGCTATCTTTCGGCGGGGCTCGCTGAGGTCTGCTTAACTGGTAAGCTAGGCGTACAAAGCGAACAGGAGGCGGAGGTAGCGATGGAGAGGCGCGGGCGGGGGCGAGCGAGGCGAGCGGGCAGTCAGGACAGCCCTCAGACCCTCACAGCTCTGGCCGCAACTCGCCCAGCACTGACAGCCGCTACAGTGTCGCAGCTGGAGACTTGGGGCGAAGCGGGATCTCTAAGCAGGGGAATGAACTGCGGAGAGGGATGAACTCCAGCTCTCCCAGCGTGCCTCAGCCGAGCGACTCTTAACTTTGGAGGGGTCCGAAGGACGATTCGCGAAGAAGGGGTAAAAACTACACTGCCCACTAGGAAAGCCTCATCACCATGCCCATCCACCACTTGGACCCCGGTGCCCGCGTCTCTGAAACAAATCTGTGCCAACCTGGGGTTTGTAAGGTTAAACAGTATATGGTACCCCCTTCGAATCTGAGGCTGGCAAATTTCGGGATGCAGCCCGCGAGTTGACCTCCGCTTTGCACCTGGAGGAGGAGCCGAGGCGTTCCGGGCATCCTACAGTAACTGACAAGCGCGTCCCTGTACCCCACGAATCCATACAACGGCCCAAAGGGAGCGGACCGAAGAAAGAGCTCGGTCTCCCCAGCCCCCAAGGTCCAAAAATACCTTCATTTCCTCATTGATCTCCCTTTTCACTGGGTGAGCCGGTTTCCTGCTCCTTTTATTTTCCGGAGGTCTCCCTTCTTTCTCCATTTCTGCCATGTTTTTGTGTCTGGTTTCTGTGGAGATGAAATGGCTGCTGCCGCCGCCGGCGGTGGTGGTGGTGGTGGTGGTGGTGGCGGTGGCGGTGGTGGAGGTGGTGCTGATGGTGGCAAAGCTGGCGGAGGTAGCGGTGCTGGCGGGGCCGGGGCTGGGAGGGGGGAAAGGCAGGCGCGGGAGAAGCGGGGTCTCTTCTAGCGGCGGAGAACGTCAGTGGCTGTCAGAGGGAAAGGTAGCTCGGGGAGTCTCGGGGATGCCGCCGCCGCCGCTCCTGTTCCTGCTGCCGCCGCCGCCGCCACCACCAACGCCGCCAACGCCGCCGCTGCCCGTGCCGCCGCCGCAGCTTCTGTCGCTCCCGCCGCCGCCGCCGCCACCGCCGGGCTGCATCCTCGGTGCCCCATGGAGTCGTCAGCCATCTTCCGTCTCTCTGTCCGTCTGCATGGGCAAGGGGAACGAGGGCCGGGCGCGGAGAGAGCTGCTCTGGGCGTGCGTGCGTGGATATGTGTGTGCGCCCGGGAGAGCGCGCCAGCCCCGGCGCCCAGCGCCTCCCGCGAGCCGAGCCGGGGGCGGGCCGGGGGCCGGCGCGGGGAGGAGGAGGAGGGAGCAAGGGAGCTGGGGCAGGGAGGGGGCCGGAGGGAGGGAGCCGGAGGGAGGGGGACAGATGGGGGGGCTAGGACAGCCCCCCGCTCCCGAGCGGGCGTGGCTTCCACCGTCACTGTGTACGCGGATGCCGCGCGGCTCCGGGGGCTGCTCGCGGCCGCCTGTTCATCAGCGGCGGGCACCAGCGGATCGCTGCGCCCCTCGCGGCCGCCACCTCTCTGCGACGACCCACGCGCGTCGGCGCCCGCTTGGATCCCAGCTTTCCTTCGTAACTCAGTGATGCGGGCTCCGAGGGGTTTGGAGTTGGGTTTTTGAGCCCGCCCTAGAAGCTGCTGAGAAAAAAATGAATGGGGGTGAGGGGAGGAGGTTGAGCGCAGGAAAGGGCGCGGGGACCTGAGGTCGCTGCGCTAGAGGGCCGCTTCCCCAGGGGAAGGCCGACAGAGCTCGCCGCTTCTAGAATATAGCGCCAGGGTCTTGGGTGGGGGATAGGGGTGGGGAAGGAATCCTACAGCCCTGATCCACCCTCAGATACCAGGATAGTGTGTCCTCCTTCGGGGGACACCGCAAAGCATGGCGAGAGGTCCCTCGGAGAGGTCCCTGCGCCCAGTGTAAGCGGCGCCCAAAACTGCGCGCCCTCCAACTGCTCTTGCAAGGCAGTTTTGCCTTTCAGAGAACCACTTAGAAGTAGGACATTTCGGCCTCCAGTCCCTAGATCTATCCCTCCCCACTTCTCTCCTTGTCTACTACCCCCATTGCACACTCACGCACGTATGCCCTCCTACAAAGTAACAGCTTTTACCCCTTGACCCATATCGCGGGGTGGCCGCGCTCTCTGATCGCGGTCCCCGGGGTGTTATCCAAAAGGTTGGGCTTAGTGGGAGTACAAGGTCCGGCGTAAGATCTCTTTCTCCTGGACCCCGCCGATCTCGCCACGCCCGGCGGGACCCTCTCCTCTCGATTCTCCTACTCTCGCCGCATGACTTCTGTCTGCAGTTCCGAACCCTTGCTAGTTCTCTCTGCGTTCATGTGTGCCCCCTTCGGCCCCCTCCGTACACGCCTAGGGCCACGGTCGGATTGTCTCTGGGTTGAGGCATTGCTGTGAATGGTTTAATGAGTCTTCCGTGAGACACCCGGCCCTTAGCTTCTACAAGCTACAGGGGACACAGTGAGGTTCTCAGCTCAGCTTTCCCGCGCCGCGACACTTCGTAATTACCTGACACCATGTGATATGGGGGTGTCCATTGTTCCACTGCTTGTTATTGTAGAATGTGCATGATGACAGTGATGGAACTTAAAATTACACATTTTTAAGTACTTAAAAAGATAGAATGAATTCGGTGAGGGGGTATGAGTAAGCTTTCCATTAAAATCTCAGTTCGGCCTGTCAAACGAGTCTCATTCTGGGTATTAAATTGCCTGATTTGCATTTTAGCATTGTTTTGTTTCTTAAACGTCTAATTAGAGATTTGGGGGGCATACCCAAGAGGGCTGAGCACCTCCTCGTTGCCTGTTTTGCGTTTTAGCATCATTGTGATTTGTACACACCAAATTTCAAATATTTGGGAGTGTACCCAGAAGATCTGAGAACCTCATCTTGCCTCTTTTCTACCCTGGGTCTGGGGAGCGAAGGGAAGCCGCACCCGGATCCGCGTGGCTCTCCAGATCCCAGTGGAGCCAGGAGGCCTGAGCTAGCCGGGCGGAGCCGGCTTCTCTCCTGCAACGGTTTAGCGGGAAACACTTGCGCCCAAGGAAAAATTAAAATCCCTGGGACGATAAGCCGAGAAGCCAAAGAGTCAAGAAAGGAGAATTAACTAGGTTTTAGAGAGCGCTGTGCGGTAGAGCGTCCTCTATTCGAGATTTTCCCAGTAGCCTCTAGGAGAATATCCAGGTACACCCAGCTCGTGAGCCCCAAGTCCTCTGACTGGGTTTCGCATCTGGCGACTGTGGCGGACTTAACCGCGACCCAAGCAGTGAAAGAGATGCCCAGAGAAGCCCAAACCTGTTTGCACTAACTCTCCCCGCCCTCTCCTGGACCATTAGCACATTCCTGGGTGGGGGGGGGGGGGGGGAGTATCTAGGGGGAGTATCTCCCCAATGCTGTTGTTGGGAGGGGGAGAGGAAAAGGAATAAATTCAGGTTTTATAAACTGAATTTCACCCAAAGCATCTGATAAATGATGTGTGGGTTGGAATTAGTTTTCTCTATTTGTCCTCTTATTTAATGAGGAAATGATAATAACCCTTGGCGGGGGGAACTTTTGAAATATTCCCAAACTGCAGAAACATACGTTGTAAACTGTACACAAAAAAGAAACTTTTTGTCTTCTGGAAACATATTTAAGTTCCTTCCGTTTCCCTTGGTGCCAGAACCATTACAATTGATTCACTGTTGTTCAGCCGATATCAAATAGCAAGTTATGTATCCCAAGCTTTCAGATACAGTTTCAGGAGTTAAGAATAAAGTAAACAGAAAAAGTGAAATATAGCTCAGAGTTATATTTAGAGGCTGTTAAACTTCCTTTAAAGAATATGACTTTCAAAAAATGCTTCTGGTAGTTAATAAAAAATAATGACATCAATCAGCCACCTGTTCCTTTGCAGGCAAACTGAGGTAAGGAGAGGCATCTTTAGAAAATATATATGAGGAAAACTTTTAGCCTAGAGTGAACTTCAGAATTTATGATCATTTTCACATTGTTAATTACTCTAGGCCTTTTCAGATTACTATAGGTGAAGACAATTATAACAAAAGTTGCTGCTTTATGAATTTAGAATTTGGAGGGAAATAATGTTCCCTGGATAACTTCCCGGTTTATAAGAATAAACCCTGTGTGTGTACAAATGATAAATAAACATGTCTCAGAAGTCACACTTTGGCCAATGTGACTTATGTTCCCAGTCGCTAGTGAGCTCGCTCACACACTGTCCCCTCTCCATGTGCACACATACACATACCACAGAGAAAGCTCCAGGTGTACAATCAGTCCTCAATTTTCCTTCTACTACCCCTGCCAGTCACTAAGATGAGTACAGGACTGATCTTTCATACATTCCTTGAATACAGTGTTGTATTCTTTTCCTATTCAAAGCTGCTCTTGATGTTTATTCTAACCATATTTCATCTGAAAAACACATCAGAGGAAGATTTCAGGTTGATTGGTTTTGGACCCTTCACTTCTCTATGCACTTCTTTGTTATCTCCAAGAACACTTCACTCAGAGGCCAGCCCAGTCTTAATGCCTGGTGAGGAATTAGTAAATGGTGACTGATTAATTAGTATGTCCTGATAAAAATTGTAGAATAGGTTTTCCTGTATATTCCTTAAAATTAATGTTCATCTTGAACAAAGTCTGTGATCTAGCCAAAGGTGAAAATTCAAAAATGTGAAATAATTACACTGCTGAATTCAGATGAGGAATTTTATCTCACTTAATATTCACAAATTCTGAAGCCACTTCTACTGTCTTCATCTCACAGATGAGGAAACTTAAGTTTACACAAGCAATTAAGACACAAGCTAGTAAGTTCTGAGATTTGAATTCATAACTTCCTGTCCAACTCCAGCATTGGAGGTCTTAACACTTTGCTAATATACTTTAATGAATTCCTTTAACAATCTGTGTTTATTTAATCTAAGGTCCGCATTTTTTCACATTTTAACATCTTTGAGATTAAGATGCATATGAGGGCTGGGGTTGTAGCTCAGTGGTAGAGTGCTTGTCTCGAATGCATGAGGCATTGGGTTCAATCCTTAGCACCACATAAATAAATAAAGGCATTGTATCCATCTACAACTTAAAAAAAATTTTTTAAAAGATGCTTATGACACTGAATTTTTATAATTACAAATGGTGGCTTTTCTTCTCATGGTATATAAAATAGCAGTACATTTCCCAGTCAGTGGTATATTAAGTTTCATTGGGTTATGCTGCAATAACAAGTCTATGGAAAATCTCAGAGACTTTAAACAACAAAGGTTTATATTTCTTGCTCAAGTCAGTTAAGTATTCACTGTGTAACTCTCCAGGGCAACCATCCTCCATGTGATAGTATGGTGCTGAACTTCCATACCAGTATGTGTTGCCCTAGTGGCTACCCCAGGGGAAGATAGAACTGGGGACTTCACCAGCAATTATATGGTCCAGCCCAGCAGTGACATGTGTCACTAACTCCTAAGGAAGCTGGCAAGTTTAATCCTTACCAGTCTCACAAAGGAGAGAACTGGAGACAAACATTAATCATTAAATTCAATTCATTAAAATATGATAATTAGGATCCATTGATATAAGTATTAGGAATCTATTTTACTCAAAAATCAATGTACAGTGATTGGGCTGGGTTTTATTATAGACCATCTAAAACATACTTTCAAAATCCATGCTCATGTTTAATAGTAAAGAACAAAATTCTAGAACCATTTTTAAAAAGAAAATGGAGAAATAGTATAAATATAATGCAAAAGTTTTGATAAGGATCTATAGATGAGCTTCTGGGAATCTAAGACCTCTTGAAATTACATACAAAACTTTCAGTACCTTTTTTTCTTCTTCTGGGGAATGGGTAAATATCTGTCATCAGATTCTCATTTGAGGTTTATGATTTATTCATTCATTGATTCAACAAATATATGTAGAGGGCCATTTTTGGTGCTTAAGATTCAGCAGCAAACATGACAGACAAGTTCTCAAATCTCATGAAGCTTATATAGCCAGGAAAGTAAACAAGCAAACTAGTAACAAAGAAGAGGACATTAAATCCAGATAGGTGAAATCAAAGGACATTGTTGATAGAGCATAGAGGCAGGAGATCTGCTTTAGCAAAAAAAGATCTCCATGAGAAAAATTTTGACCTGCAACAGAAAAGATGAGAAGGAGTTAGCCATGCAGAGATCTTAAAATCCTGGAGGAAAAGTGTTCCGGTCAGAATGGATGTGCTCAGCAGGTTTGAGAAATTGAAAAGTATCTGGAGTGTAGAGAATGAAGAGAATGGTAGAAGTAATGAAACAGGAATGCAGAGACAGCTTATAAGGAGCCTGGATGTTGCGGTAAAGGACCGAGTTTTATTTTAAGAGCAGTATGGACATAGGCACACTCTGCTTTGCATGGGAACGCCTAAGTGCCTTTCTGGCTCAACTATATGTGTGGATCATCTGGTCATCATAGACTCTGCCATTAAACACCAGGTTAGCTCAGGTGGGCACCCCCCTGAGTGGGATCCCCTCCTCTCCTCTCCAGGAATGCCTCACCCGCTGTGTCATGCCAGGTGAAGACTACAGCCTTCCCAGAAGAATGCAGGGAATGATCTTTCCTTCCATTGTAGGGATATTAGATGGAAGGAAAGTCTTATATAGACTAATTGGGCAGACTCAAGGCTCTTTGTAGGAGAATGAGGGACTTCATCCTTTACTAAGGAGGCCTTGAACACAATAATTTGACCTTATGTTTCACTTTTTCATTTGTGAAAATGAGTTTATATTTTGAAATATTGTTGTGATGATCACAAAATATGTGTTAGAATGACCTGGAAATAAAACAGCACAAGTTTTTGTATGCACCTATGTATTATTTTCATCTTTTTTGGTGGATGGGGTTTTGCTACACATAGAACACAGAGCCTTACATATTCTAAGCAAGCACTCTACCACTGAACTGCATCCTCAGCCCCATTATTTGCTCTTCTGAGGATCATTATTATTTTACTATAGCTTTAGGTTTATATGTACAGACTGAGGTGTACCAATTTAAGGAAACCTGACACACGAGGAGTAATCTGCATAATAAAAATATTCTTCATTTTCAAATTAATGTACAATATAGTCCCTTTGAATAGCAATTTCCTAAAATGTATTGATTTTAATTTAGAAAAATAAGAATTTCGTGTGCACATGTGCTTTTATGAATGTTCCAATGTACCCATTGAGGCAAACCTAACAGTATCTATAAATTTAAGTTATAATTTTAATTGTTCCATCAAATCAGATATCAAAACCCAGTATTAATTCCAAACATTTCTATGCCCCAAAAAATGTTAAGCTCAGCTATCAAATGTGCATTTCTGAATACAATAGCTTTATGTATATTGAGCCTGGGAAAATAAATTAGGAGCACCCAAGTGAGAACAAGTCTATTTATTTAGATCAAGGGCGGTAGCCACCATCACCTGCATTTGATGAAGATTCAAAGGCAGCATGGGAATGGGAAAGCTAGATCATGGGAAAAAGAAGAATAAAGAAAGTTTGCAGGTGTGTTCTGATTGGAGGTGGTCGACATGGAGAAGTTGGAGGAAGACTAACCAAAGGACCAGCAGAGTAGAAGCAAGGCACCCAGTGATTGGGGAGCGTGTTTGGCTTTCTCTGGTTGGTCCTGAGTTGGAAGGAAATAGTGGTAAGGAGCTAGAAAACTGGAAGGCATTGACCAAGTAAGTCCAAACCATTCTGGTAGCAGCCAGAAATGATGGTTTGGCATCTCTGGCTTATTGCTGCAAGTTGTAGGTCAGAGTTCTATTCTTGTATGTGGCCTGACCACTGTCTATTTGTCTAGTCAGTCTCCCATGTCATAAACAAGATAATAATTTAGATCAGACAAATAAGAGAAACCAAATCCAGGTATAAGGCACTTCCATTTGTGGTAAGACAATATATTGATATATTAAAGTGTTTTGTCTTGTGTTCACTAATTCCTTTCTTTTCCATCAATCTTTCACTCAAATTAGACTTTGGCATCCATTGCTTCAGGAGGATATTATAAAAGAAATTCACAGATAAAATGAGTTGCCCACGACTTTTGAGTTTTAATACAGACTTGTGAAATCCAAAGTAGAAACAATAGTTAGTGAAAAATGTTTATCTTTGAGTTTGAAAAGCCTAGATTTTGATTATTAAACCCAATAACATGGGTTTTACGGTTTATGTCATAAAAAGTAGGTTTAGGCAAAGAAATTATAAGCCAAAGGGAGTTTTCTCAATCCAGAAAGAGATCACTATTCTGTGAGGTTGGGAGAAAGAAGTAACAGATGAGCAAAAGAACTTAAACATTGGAAAAATCTCACTGTAGATCCCAAGCTGGTCCCAGTGTCCACAGGTTGAGAGAAACAACTGAGCACTTGCTAGGTTTGCAGGAATCTGAAGGCAAAGGGCAGAGATCAGGGTTGACTCATATGTCCTTCAGAGTTGGAACCCAGAATAGCAGCACACCTTATAGAATACACCAGCCCAGCATGGCACAGCAGGCACATAGGGGGAGGCATAGTGGTTATGAAAGAGCTGGGCAGAAGGACCTGGTATGGTTGTAAGAACTCTCCACCTACCATAATGAGGTTTCATGCGTGACTGAGAGTGGAACTGATGTGGTTCTGAGAGTTTGCAGAGCTGGAGCATCCTGCACCCAAAACGTTCCATCAGAGACTGCATGAGAGCATTCATATCAGAGGAGGCCAGCTAAGAGATAACATAACTGGGTTTCCCAACCTCATGCAGATGCCAGCCTAGTGAGAATAAGAAATTCGCACAAGAGAAATCCAAATCAACTGAGGATCTGGAGATTTCATTTGCACCTTCTCTCAAGAAGTAAACTTGTGAAATAGAGATTTCATTCAGTTATGAAAAAAACTGTTTACATCTAGCAAACACCTGAGGTTTTTTTTTTTTTTAACCTTGATACTTATGACTCTCACATATACTTACCCTATGACTTAAATTTGCTTTTAAAAAATGGAGTTTTCTATCCCCTTAGGTAAATTTGAGGCATTATCTGATTAATTATTTTACTACATAAAACAGTTTCACCCAAATTAAAATAGTTTAAGGCCCCAAAGAAATATCATAATAAGACCAATTTAAATGCAGAATGTTTTTCATTTATTAATTAAAATTCTAATTGCAGCCAGCTGCTTTGGTGCACACCTGTAATCCCAGTGGCTTGGGAGACTGAGGCAGGAGGATTGCAAGTTCAAAGTTGCCTCAGCAACTCAGCAAGACCCTAAGAAACTCAGCAAGACCCTGTCTCTAAATAAAGTATAAAAAAGGACTGGGAGTGTGACTCAGTGGTTAAGTGCCCCTGGGTTCAATTCCTAATACAAAAAAAAAAAAAAAAAAAAAAAGTCTGATTAATATAAACTTTAACTGCATATTTGAGTTATCTTGAATTGTCATTATCTTCCTCAGTGATAATCATTGAATAATCCTCAGTGAAATCAAAGTTCTTCTCTTCATTTGATTTTTATAGACATGAATGTGAACTTATATTACCATTTCCTTGAGGTATATAATCAAATGCCATTAAAATTACTAAATATCTGATAATCCTATGTTGAGCTATAACATCAATTATCAAGTATTGAATTCCTTCTACAAGCCAAGAATTTTGCACATATTATGTCATTTATTTCTCACAGCCATCAGTAAGATTGTTTACATTTCACACCTTAGGAAAGTGAGATTGAACAGTGTCCCACTAGGAATTTACAGGTCTGGGATCAAAGTCTGCTGACTCCCACACAGGTGAGACATGCTTTGACATGTACTACACTGCTCAGCCCCCTTAATATTTGTTTTGAGCATGCAGAGATGGTAAATAATCATAGTTTCTTCTTTATTCTAACTTATACATGGCTGTTATGGAAATTAGAATAGCCATAACAAAACATTCAACCTTTCGAAAGCAACATACTACATTTTAATATTCTCCTGTCAAATATGGTATTCAGTAAATGGTTACAGAGGATTGATATCTGTGTTTTGACCTACCTCCTTTGAGAAACATTACATGTAGTAAAAAACATTTTTCTATAACAGAAAATTTGTCTCCAATGTGCTGTTGGGCTATAAGTTGTTTCTTTATTACATCCCAGAGGGAGGAAGTTGAGTGGAAAAGATTCTACAGTTTATCTATGAGAGGACATTATACATTTCAGTGGAAGAAAAAAAATCCATCAAAAGCTAAGTAGATAAATGAAGGATTCCATGATAAGTCTTGGGACACAGGCGTTACTTTTTTTTTTTTTTTTTTTACATTAAAGCCACAAAATCTGTATTCCAGATGCTGAAGGAGGACTTTGATTCAGTCAGTTTTGTTCTTTAACAAGCAGTTGATCTCCTTTTGGAGGCCTGGAGGTGGGACCTCTCTGGTAGGACAGACAGGAGAGGAAATCCAGGCACAATGACAGGGAGTTGTGCCCCTGAAGAAAATCTCAGGATATATCATATGAGAAGTTGCTGAAGTCCTAAACTGGGAAACAAAGCAAAACAAAACAAAACAAAACAAAAGACAGTCTAGGGGAAAACACTGATGTGTCACACTAAACACAGAGTATGCAGTGGGGCATTCTTTATGAGTAGTGAGCAGTTTTGTTGCCTGAACACAGGGATGGTTACATAGAGTTTTAGTAATAGCAACAACTACTATTTATCAAATGCTTCTTTATCACCCAGGACTGTGCTAAATGTTCCAAAGAGATTACTTTATTCAGTCCTCACACTAGCTTCATGACACAGTTATTTTTATGGTCCCATTTTACAGATGAACAAATGGAGGATTAAAGAAATTATACATTTGGAAAAGAATACACCTAGGCAACTTCTCCATTGTCCTAAATGGATGAATAAAGAAAATGTGGTATATACACTATGTAAAGTATTCAACCATAAAGGAGTGAAATTCTGTTATTTACAGCATTGTAGATGGGACTGGAAGACACTATGTTAAGTGAAATAAGTCAAACATAGACAAATACTGCATATTTTCACATAAACGTGGAAGCTAAAAAGCTTTATCTCAAAGAAATAGAGAATAGAATAGAACAGTGATTGCCAGAGCCTGGGAAGGGTGTGGAAAGAGGATGGATAACTGGTACAAGGGTGCAGTTAGTTGGGAAGAATAACTTCTAATGTCTAATGCACAACAGGATAACTATATATGGCCACAATTAATTGAACATTTAAAAATAGTGTTCCCAACACAATGTCTGAGGTGACAGATATGCCAATTACTCTGATATGATCATTGCATTATATATACATGTATTGAGATTCACAAAGTACCCCCATAAATATGTAAATTACTGTGTCAATTAATATATATACATATCTATATATGTATGTATGTGTGTACACACACACACACACACACACACACACACACATTTGTTTTGTTTTTTTGGTTTTTTGGGGGGTAGATTCCAGAAAGGTGGGAGTGGCTACCTGGAAAACATATAAGAGCCGAGGGGCTCAAGAGGCTGGACCACCAAAGGCTCGATCCAAGATGTCTCCATCTCTGTCTCTGAAGTGCCCCACTTCGTACAAACCATCATAAAACACTATGCTATCTCCCACAAGCTGCACCAGATGCTATTCCTTCATCTAAGGGGGAAACAGCCTGGGTGGAAGGGTCCATTGCCAGGTACTGAGGACCCTAATCCACATACCAGGATATTGAGAGAGTGAGATTCAAAGGTTTTGGCTTCCAGTAGAAGGTGAAGTCCTCTATCCCAAGACCAGACTCAATGAACTTTCTGCAAAGATAAGGACCCAAAGGAATGTTACAATGTCTTTCAAGACTGCCCACTGCAGTCACTTTGTAGCAAGTCATTCCATTAGGAAAGTAAATGTAGGCCTGTGAAATAATTTTGAAAAGTCAGGCAAAGGTTGAATTATGCAAACATTAAATATTGCAAATCAAAACCCTACTGACCTAGAAATTCATCCTAATAGATATATTTGCAATCTCTAAATGCAAACTTCAAAAGGCAAATTTTGTAACCCATATGCTAAACATCAATTAATTAGGATGTTTAGGGAATGAAATGTTCTTGTTAACTTAAGTTTATAAATAGGTGTGATTAAGCCTTTAAAAAGATCTGCAAACCTTTATATTTCAGATCTTGCCACTGGACTTCTTAATATCATATTTAGATTGTGAAGAGTTTGCAATGCCGCAGAACTAATGCCATCATGTGGGGTTGTAAATAAAGTACAGTGGATATGGACTGAGTTAAGTGTATACAGATCCTAGTATATACATTCTGTGTTCATTTCATTAACTAAATTTTTATTGTGAAATTGCCAGTTTTTCCCTGCATGTCATAAAAATTGGATAAAGTGAAAAAATAAATTCTGTCCATTTAAACAAGCTTTTTATTTGGAGTCCACTAATAACAAGCACACACTAGGTAGTGTGGACATAAACGTAAGTGATAAAGGTATTTTAAAAGTGAGATGGGAATTTTAAAAATCAGATTATTAATTCGGAGTGAGAGAGGTAATCAAAGTTTTGCATTTAAGGATGATAAGTAGGATATTAAGGGAGAAAAAGCAGCATTTTAGGCACAAAGAACAAAATGAAGAAAGTTGTCAGGATCTAAGAGAACTAGGGAAGAGTGAATGATTCATTGTGCCTACGATGAATGTGTTAAAGGAGGCTATGAGGTCACTACAAGGGTCGAATAGGACAAGGCTGTCAGTGGCCTCAAATATCCTGCTAAAAGAGTGTGGGACTTCTGTTTTTGTTTGTTTGTTTTTTCTTTTTCTTAAGTCTCTCAGTCTTTAAAATACAGGAATGATAAGAGAAAAATGGGGTGGATGGACTGGGGATACAGCTCAAGTGGTAGAGCACATGAGTGTTTGCCTAGCATGTGTGAGGTTCTGGGTTTGATTCCTTAGTACTATACACACACACACACACACACACACACACACACACACACACACACACACACACACAGGGATAGGAAGATAAGCCTGACAACAGGGGAAAAGCAAAAGGAAAGATCTGAGGTAGGAAATTACATAAGAGGGTTTATACTAATTCAAGAGGTAATAAATAGTTGCTTAGACTAGTGCAGTAGAGGTTGGAAGGAATTTTTTCTCTGAGAGTTACCTTATAGGCAGAATCCATAGGAATTGTTATCTGACCATGGGGGTGGTGGCTATTTTGGATAATAGATCCCATTACATAAGAACCATCTCATTTTGTAAAAACAACATGAATAATTACACTTCTATTAGTCCACTGAGTAAATGGAGCAGTGATTACCAGTTTTGATTGATCATTCCACATCTCTGACCTATTTAATCAGATTTTTGGAAGTGATGATAAGTAACCCATATCTTAAAAGTCCTCCAGACCTTCTGATAATCGTCTGGTTTGAGAAAGCACTACAGCTGAGAATGTGAAAAGGGAATAACACCCAGTAACATGAAGTTAGTAGTAGTATATCCTTTCTGTTTTTCTTCTGAGATGTATCTTGAATCTCACCACTTCTCTCTCATTCCACTTTGCCCACTCTAATCTTAAACACATTTGTCAATTGTCAAAACTAAGTAACAGTCACCTTCCTGGGTTCCCTGCTTCTATTCCTGCCCCTGAACTCTTTTATTTTTTATTTTTTATTTGTTCTTTTTAGTTATACATGACAGTAGAGTATATTTTGACATATTTATGTAAATGTGGAGTACATCTTATTCTAATTAGGATCCCAGTCTTGTGGTTGTACATGATGTAGAGATTCACTGTGGTGTTATTCATACATGTATATAGGAAAGTTGTGTCAGACTCATTCCACTGTCTTTCCTAGTCTTGTTCCCCCTCCCTTTCCTTCATTCCCCTTTGTCTAATCCACTGAACTTCTATTCTTTCCCTCCCTGCCCCTTGTTGTGTGTTAGCATTCACATATCAGAAAGAACATTTGGCCTTTGGTTTTCTGGTATTGGCTTATTTTGCTTATCATAATAGTCTTCAGATCTAGCAAAAGTCATAAATTCATTCTTTTTTATTATTTTAAAATTTTTATTAGTTGTTGATGGACATTTATTTTATTTACTTATTTATATGTGGTGCTGATAATCGAACCCAGTGCCTTACACATGCTAGGCAAATGCTCTGCCACTGAGTCACAAGCCCAGCCCCATAAAGACATTCTTTATTATAGCTGAGTAATATTCTATTGTGTATATATGCCACATTTTCAACAGATCCATTCTTAGTTATTTTGAATTGAGCCACTATAAACATTGATGTGGCCGTGTCACTGTAGTATGCTGATTTTAATCTCTTTGGGTATATGCCAAGGAGTGGGATAACTGAGTCAACTGGTGGCTCCATTCCTAGTTTTCTTAGGAATCTCCATACTGCTTTTCAAAGTGGTTGTGTCAATTTGCAGTCCCACCAGCAGTGTATGAATGTTCTTCTTCCCCCACATCTTTGTCAACATTTATTGTTATTTGTATTCTTGGTTGTTGCCATTTTGACTGGAGTGTTAAGTTTTTTGGGTTCTTTATATATCCTGGAGATTAATGCTCTGAGGTGCAGGTAACAATGATTTTCTCCCATCCTGTAGCCTCTTGCTTCATGCTTTTGTTTGCTGTGAAGAAGTTTTTTAGTTTGATACCATCCCATTTATTGATTCTTGATTTTACTTCTTATACTCTAGGAGTCTTGTTCAGGAAGTCAGTTCCTAAGCTGACATAATGAAGTGTTGGGCCTACATTTTCTTCTAATAGATGTAGGATTTCTAGTCTAATGTCTAGGTCTTTGATCCACTTTGAGTTCAGTTTTGTGCAGGGTGAGATAGAGGCTAAATTTCATTCTCTTGCAGAATGGATTTCCAGTTTTCCCAGCACCATTTGTTGAAAAACTATCTTTTCTCCTCCGTGTGTTTTTGGCACTTTTGTCTAGTATGAGATAAGTGTTTATGAGGATTTGTCTTTGTGTCTTCTATTCTATTCCATTGGTCTTCATGTCTGTTTTGGTGCCAACACCATGCTGTAGTGTAAGTTAAAATCTGATATTGTGATGCTCCTGGTTCACTTTTCTCACTAAAGATTATTTTGGCCCCTTTTGGGCCTCTTATTTTTGCAAATGACTTTTATGATTTTTTTTTCTATTTCTATGAAGAACATCATTGGAACTTTAATAGGAATTGCATTGAATCTACATAGTACTTTTGGTAGTAAGGCCATTTTGATAATATTAATTGTGCCTATCCAAGAACATTTGCAACACATTTTCCACAAAGCAGTCAAAATAATCATTTCATGTGCCCCCTGCTTAAAATGTTCCAATGACTTCCTATCTTACTGTGATGGTTTTTAAATAAGCCCAAAAATTATTTGATACCCTTCTCTTGAAAAGATAGAACTTACTTCCCCTCCTTTTGATAGTTGGCTGTACTTAGTGGTCTGTTTTAAAAGAAATAAAGTGTGGCAAAAATGATGGTGTATAATTAGGGCCTAAAAGGCATTGTGGTTTCCTTCTGGTTCTCTTTTCTCGAATCACTTACTCAGAGGAAGTCAGCTGCCATATCTGATGGCACGCAATCAACGCTCTGGAAAGATCCATATGGCTGGCACTAAAGCCCACAACCAACAGTCAGCTAGGAACCAAGCTTTCCTCCAATAAACATATAAATAAGCCATCATAGAGGCAGATTCCCAGCCCCAGTCAAGCCTTCAGATGACTATAGCCCTGGCCAATGTCTTGATTTCAATTACCTGAGAGACCAAAAGGCAGAAAACCCCAGCTATACTTATCCCAAATTCTTGACCCACAGAAACAATGAGGTAATTAATGTTAATTTTAAACTTCTACATTCAAGAGGAAATCTGTAAAGCAACAATAGACAACTAATACACTTATTTAACAATAAAATTCAAACCCCTTGCTATGGCCTTCCAGGCCCCACATACTCAGGATTCTGCCTATATTACTAATCCTCTCACTTCCTTTGTGAAAAAGACTATTTGCTGTTCCTCAACAAGTAACTTTTTCTTTCTCTCTTTCTCTCTCTGATTTAACATAGAATCAGCAAAGTATATTCCATCATGTGAATCCAAGCTAATGACTATTCCCTCGCTTCCTTCACAGTTACATATTGTACATATGGTCATATGACAAAGTTTTGGCCAATGAGACAAAAATAGAATGATGTGTGCAAATTCTAATCGTGTCTTTAAATAGAAGGGATGCGACTTCTGTTTCCTCTCCCCTCATTCCTGATTGGAGTACCAGTAAGATGGTAGAAAGGTGGAAGCTGGAGTAGTCATCTCAAGTCACAAGATGGAAGTTGCATGGAGGGAGTGGCAAAGCCCAGAGATAGAAAGGGCTGAGGCCCTCAACACCATTCAGCCAGAACTGTCTGTCTGATCAGACATGAACAAATGATAGGGCTCTAGCTTGCATGCAAATCACTATTTTGGAATCTCTTCATGACAACAGCCCAACCTTTGCCTTCATTGACGCCCAGCCCCCGTTCACCACATTCTAGCCACATTGATCTTCTTTCTTCTCTTTTACTACGCTGAGGCCTATGTACTTGCTAATCTCTCTTAGGAATGTTTTTCCTTCAGATCTTTGTGGGGCTGACTCCTTGCTATTGGGTTTTACTGTTCCTCAGTTCTCTACCTTATAATCATGAGTAAACTATAATATAGTTTATTACATTGACTCTAAGATGCCAACTACTGTGAAACACACCATTGTTTATGTACCATAAGAAAGCGGCTGTGATTCCTAAATTTCTATCCCCACAACCCCTTTCCAGCCTCACAGTGCATAAAGCATGGATCTGCTCTCCATTGTCAGATGTAGCCATGTGACTTGCTCTGGTCAAGTGAATGTGAGCGGAGGTGACAAAGGCCATGTCCAACAGCTTTACATGTGTTTGCAAGGTTTGAATCAGCTTTTGATCCTTCCCAAAATAGTCTCAGATTATGGCTAGTCCTTTCACTTGGGTTCTAGAATAGCATGTATAGCTATGCAGAGCTAAGTCATGCCCAGCCAAATCAACTACAGAAAAAGCCAGGGGAGCCCAGTCAACCCACAGTCCTCACATAATGTATATAAAAAGTAGGCATCCAGCCAGGTGCAGTGGTGCACACCTGTAATCCCAACAGCTCAGATGCGCAGGACTGCAAGTTCGAAGCCAGCCTCAGCAAAAGTAAGATGCTAAGCAACTCAGTGAGACCCTGTCTCTAAATAAAATACAAATTAGAGCTGGGTATATGGCTCAGTGGTTGAGTGCCCTGAGTTCAATCCCTGGTACCCACCCCCCAAAAAAGTAGGTGTCCTTAAAAGCCACTGAGATATTGATAATCACAATAAATTCTATGATAATTAAACTTCTACATGCTATCAACTGTAAGTTGCACCTTGATTTAAGAGATGCTACAATGTGAACAAATGTACATCCTAGAATCAATAAAATATGGTGTATATTGTACATGTTATATATCAGTGTAAGATATATATCCAGTACTCAATAAATATTTATTGACCTAATATTATGTACATGACGATAATATTTATGGTGAGAGTTTTCTTGATAAACACACTTTCCCTTTTAGCAGTGGAACCTCAGGTATTAACTGTAATCAAAACTAAAATTTATAAAGTCCAAGCCTAAGAAAAAGTTAGTTGTGACCTTTCATTACTTCTCATCTGTCGCACTCCTCTCTTACCTCATATCATTTGACTTATATCCCAAAGGACTCCCTTCCCACCTTTTAAATCCTATAGAGCTGCGCATAAGTCTTCTATTTAGGGTAGCCAAAATGGAGTTAAATAGTCACTGGCATTTCATGGCAGTGAAATGAGTTTTCATAACCTTTAACTAGATAAGAGACAGAATAGAGCGAAGGTTGGAAGGGGTGAAACCCCAGGAGCCACAAGCAGAGTCAGAGAGATTTCAGCATCTGCCAGATTAAGCACCATCTGCTATCAATACAAGAGCTGTATATAAGCCAACTCAGAGCATTGCTCACTAGAGATGGTCTAAACTGTGTTATTAATTAATCACAATATGTAACTTGTATTTTCTACCTAGTAAAAATAAAATAGTAATAGTAATGATTATGATGGAATAACAACAATATCGTTATTAACCCTCATGAGCAGAGCATTGACTAGATGACTAGCACTATGCTAAATATTTCATTTGTTCCTCACAATGATTTTGCACATTAGTCAGTTTTTGCTTTGATAAAGCTTCTATACAAACCACTCTAAAACTTAGTAACTAACAGCAACAGTTATTATCTCTCTCATCAGTTTACAGGTCAACTATGGTTTGTGTGATCTAGACTGAGCTGTGCTGCAAAGTCCTTCTTAGAGTTATAGACAGAATAGACTTGACTTCAGGGTATGTGTTGGGTTTGGGTCTGCTCCACGTCTCTCTTCATTCTAAGACAAATAGCTACCTGGGGTATGCTCTTCTCATAGTGATGATAGGCATATAAGAAAGCAAATGGAAACACATGTTGCCAGGCTTGGAACTGGCACACTGTATACCTCGCCACATTCCATGACCAGGATTAACTTTGATAGGGAGTAAATAATGGACTACACCAAAGAGATGGGAGTGAATATTTGTTGAATTTTAATAAAATACACTGTATAATAAGTTAAGTATATAGGAATTTAATAGCCATTTTACAGATGAAGAAACCAAGGCACAGAGAGGCTTAATGACTTGCCCAACAGCCCTCAGAGGGCTGAAGCCAGATTTTGATTTCAGAGTCCGAAGCTTTTAGCTATCTTTCTGTATGGTTTTAACAAAGCAGACTTCAGATGGTATTACAGGGGGAAGAATAGCAGCAGTGATTTTCATAATAATAAAATGGATCTGAGGAAAAGTAGGCAAGATAAAAGACTATTTTGAGATTCTTTGTATTGCTAGGAATTAAACCCAGGGCCTCATGCATGCTAGAAAGTGCTGTGCCACTGAGCTAGTTTGAGATTCTAATCAATGAATATGATTTTCTCATTTGCTTTCATAGGTGCAAGAGGGTATATTGTAGGAATTCACGAAAGAAGGTAGGTTCATTAATTTTTAGAATTCCCCTGTACACAGGTGACTATAGATAATGACAAAGTATTGCATATTTTAAAAAAGAAGAATTTTGAATGTTCTCAATGCAAAAAAGTGATAAATATTTGAGGAACTAGATATTCTTACCCTGGTTTGAACATTACACAATATATACATGTATCAAAACATCACATGGAACTCCATAAGTATATATAATTATTATATATCAATTAAAAATGAATAATAAAATATGTAAAAGTAAATTCCTCCTACAAACATATTAACATTTTATCATCCTAATACTATATTTGCTACATATTTCCTACCCACTCACTTTGAAAGAAAAGCTTATTTATTTTGCTGGACTTAGTTTGTAACCTAAAAGTAATTAATATAAAGTGTCTCCTTAGGGGACTGCATTGCATTCATATTAAACCAACATTAAAAACAAGGAAATTGCGGGGCATGGTGGCACACACCTGTAATCCCAGCAACTCAGGGGACTGAGGCAGGAGGACCACAAGTTCAAAGCCAGCCTCAGCAACTTAGGGAGGCTATAAGCAACTTAGCGAGATCCTGTTTCAAAATTTTTAAAAATAATAAAAATAAAGGACTGGGGATGTGGCTCAGAGGTTGCATGTCCTTGGGTTCAATCCTGGGTACCAAAACCAAAACAAAACAAGTCCAATAAAAGCTTTACATTCAAGTCTTAAGAGAAATGCAAATAGTCCAGTCAGAAAAAATGTGAAATATGATTGTAAAATATAAGAAATGAAGTACAAATGTCACAAACAAGTTCTTTGGATTTTTTTTTTTCCTTTTTTGATACCAGGGTTTGAACTCAGGGGCACTTTACCACTGAGTCACATCCCTGACCCTTTTTTTTTTTTTTACTCATGAGACAGGGTCTTGCTAAATTGCGCAGGATCTTGCTAAATTGTTGAGGCTGGTCTTGAACTTGTGAGCCTTCTGCTTCAGTCACCCAAGTAGTTAAGAATACCTTTGTTTTTAAGGAAGAGAAGAGAGAGTATGGGATCTATGAGCAACAGGATTCATACCAAGAGGACTTCAGAAGATTGGGGTGTTGACCAGATTCATGCACACATCCTACAACGCCCACAGACAGGCTATTTTTGAACTCTTGATGCTTTTAATGCCACAACTAATTTAGAAGGATTATTTTTTGTCATTCTGAAGTAGCAGAAGAATCTAATGTTATATAATAGAACACTACTTAGGTCAGTGTTACTACAAAACCCAAACCTACTGTGAGCCTCCCATTTATCCCTCTAACTCTGTTATTGTCATCATTTCAACTTCAAGTTACAATTGTAGACATTCATTTCCCTTAAGAATGAGTATAAAGCTGAAGCATCTTTCATAATACAGAACCAGATGGTTATATAATTTTTAACATTGAATCTTGATTTAACTATATAAAAATATGTCTAAGACCATTTGAATATTAAAAATTTTGTTAATTTTGTTAGATGCAATTGTACTGGGATTACTTTTTTAAAGGGAAGTCTTCATTTCTCATAAGTTCTGAAATATTTATAGATAAAACATTATGATAGTTGAGATTTGCTTCAAAATATTCCAACATTGTTGGGAAGGGGAGTACAAAATGTTGGTATTTGCCAAAACTGGATGACAAATACGTAAGGGTTCATTATTCTATTTTTCCTACTTTGTGCGAAGTTTAAAAACTTCTATAATAAAAAAATTTAAATATTAAATTTAAATAAAACATAAAAATCCCACTGTCAGGACCTGGGGCTGTAACTCAGTTGCAGAGTGCTTTCCTAGTACATGTGAAGCACTGGGTTCAATCCTTAGCACCACATAAAAATAAACAAATAAAATAAAGGCATTTTTTCCATCTACAACTACAAACTAGTTTTTTAGATTTCATTGTCAAGGAAGTCTAAGTCAAAAGATACCTTCAATGGTGAATAAATTTCTCTATATAATAAAATAATAGGTTCTAAGCTATACAAGTTTGGAAACAAAGTAATATCATCATAATATTCAAAAGCCATGAAGCATTTCATTTCATTTGTCTTTTGTATGTACATACATGTTCATGCTATGTGTGTAAAGTATATTATCTGTTCTAGAATTAAGAACTACTGTATTCCTAAAAGTATATGAAGTAAAAGCAATTCACATCTCTATATATTTTTGAAGTTAGGAGCCCTTTCCCCTGAATAGTGGAAAACAATGAGGGTTCATGCTATGAGCTCACTTTGTGCCAGGCACTGATCTAAGTACTTTATACTTATGAGCTCATGCTAATCTTCACAATTAACATTAATAAAGGTATTATTGTTATTCCCATGTTGTAATACTGAGTTTATATCATTTGGCTAACATTGTACTATTGGTTAATAGCAAAACTGGGATTCAAGCATAGGGCATCTGGCTCCAGTGTCTGATCCCTTAATCACCAAGCTCTGTCACTATTCATGGGAAGATATATTTGTAGAGTTATTTCTTTGTTTAGACTTTGGAGACTCAGTCTCTTTCATTCTTAGAAAAATAAAGCAACTCTTGCCGCCTTTGATATCAGCATATTCCTTTTCTTTTCTCATATACTTCAAGCCTATCACTCCAAACATGGTCATACCAGCTCTAGAATGTTCAAACATACTTATTACAGATGTGTGTATGACATGATTTCAAAGACCAAAAAACATCAGAGTAAGCTCTTCTGGGTGATATAAACCAGGGCAATTCTGAGAAACAGCGCTGATACTATGATAGTTGACAATGACATCTCTCTTATGTGTATATTGACTTCTGGGAAAAACCTTACATGATTTGCCTTAATGACCTGATTTTTCTTGTATGATCTTTTGCAAATTCTTTGCAGTCCAACAAGTTGATATTACTACTTTCATATTGCCAAGGTTCATAATGGAATCTTCTCTCCCCTCCCCTTCCCTTCAGATACATGACTTTACTTGGGGCAAAACTGTTTTTAAAGGTTAATTTACCCTGGACTACATGACAGTAATCTTTGAATATGGTGACTTTAATTTCGGGGAATTTTACTAGCTATTCTAGAAAGAAATTATGGTTTATCCACATGGTGTTTAAAATTGACTTATTTAACTGAACTTATGAACCAAAGGCTTGATTGCATTTTTGAAATTTGCGAAAAGTCACTTTTTTTTTTTAGCTTTCATTGATTAGTCTGATATGTTGTTTACCTATAGATACACCCATCCCTTAATGAAAGATTTTCCAATTGTAGAGGGAAACTGTACTATGAGACCAGGAAATGTGTTCATGTAATTTAGAGGCTGTATTTATTACTATAAGGTGGCAGTTACTGATGTGATGCCTTGATGTGTGTGTATGTAGATATATATAATTTATTATATATAAATGATGTGTACAATTTATTATATGTAAAATATACATTATTATATATTATATGTATAATATACATTATGATATACAATAAATTATATGTATATAATGCCATATGTCTTTTTTTTTGGTGGAGAAGCATCTTTTTTAAATTTTTACAGACTGCATTTTGATTCTTTATACACAAATGGGGCACATCATTCCATTTCTATGGTTGTACACGATGTAGATTCATACCATTCATGCAATCATACATGTACAGAAGGTAATGTTGTCTGTCTCATTCCACCATTTTTCATACTCCCCTCCCTCTCATTTCCCTCTACATAACCCAAAGTTCCCCCATTCTTCTCTCACCCCCACTCCCCCACCCCCATTATATATCATTCTCTGCTTAATCAGGGAAATATTGGGCCTTTGATTTTTTGGGGCTTGGCTTATTTCACTTAGCATGATATTCTCCAATTCCATCCATTTATTTGCAAATGCCATAATATTATTCTTCTTTATGGCTGAATAATATTCCATTGTGTATATATACCACAGTTTCTTTATCCATTCATCTGTTGAAGGGCATCCAGGTTGGTTCCACAATCTAGCTATTATGAACAGAGCTGCTATAAACATTGATATGACTGTTACTGTAGTTTGTTGATTTTAAGTCCTTTGGGTATAAACCAAGGAGTAGGATAACTGGGTCAAAAGGTGAGTCCATTTAAAGTATTCTGAGGATTCTCCACACTGCTTTCCAGAGTGATTGCACCAATTTGTAACTCCACCAGCAATGTAAAAGTGTGTCTTTTCCCCCACATCCACACCAACATCTATTATTGTTTGTGTTCTTGATAATAGCCATTCTAATTGGAGTAAGATGAAATCTTAGAGTTGTTTTAATTTGCATTTCTCTAATTACTAGAGATATTGAACACTTTTTCATATATTTATTAATTGCCTATGTGTCTTCTTCTGTAAAGTGCCTGTTCAGTTCCTTGGCCCATTTATTGATTAAGTTCTTTGTATTTTTGGTGTAAAGTTTTGTAAGTTCTTTATAAATTTTAGAGATAAGTGCTCTATCTGAAGTGCGTGTGGAAAAGATTTTCTCCCACTCTGTAGGCTCTCTCTTCACTTTCTTAATTGTACCCTTTGCTGAGAAAAAGCTTTTTAGTTTGAGTTCATCCCATTTATTGATTTTGCTTTGATTTCTTGTGCTTTGGGAGTCTCGTTGAGGAAGTCTGATCCTAAGCCAACATGATGAAGATTTGGGCCTACTTTGTCTTCTATTAGGTGCAGGGTCTCTAGTCTAATTCCGATGTCCCCTATTTTGAGTTGAGTTTTGTGCAGGGTGAGAGATAGAAGTTTAGTTTCATTTTACTGCATATGGATTTCCAGTTTTGCCAGCACCATTCGTTGAACAGGCTATCTTTTCTCCATTGTATGTTTTTGGCTCCTTTGTCTATTATGAGGTGACTGTATTCCAATATCCCTGATGAACATAGATGCAAAAATCCTTAACAAAATACTGGCAAATTGCATACAAAAATATACTAAAAAGATAGTGGACTATGATCAAGTGGGGTTTATCCCAGGGATGCAAGGTTGGCTCAACATCCAGAAATGAATAAATGTAATTTATCACATCAATAGAGTTAAAGTTAAGAATCATATGATTATTCAATAGATGCTAAGAAAGCATTTGATAACATACAGCACCCCTTCATGCTTAAAACACTAGAAAAAATAGGAATAATAGGAACATACCTCAACATTGTAAAAGCTATCTATGCTAAGCCCAAGGCTAACATCATTCTTGAAGGAGAAAAACTGAAAGCATTCCCTCTAAAAACTGTAACAAGACAAGGATGCCCTCCTTCACCACTTCTATTCAACATCGTCCTTGAAACACTTGCCAGAGCAATTAGACAGACCAAAGAAATTAAAGGGATACAAATAGAAAAAGAAGAACTAAAGCTGTCACTATTTGCTGATGACATGATCCTATATTTAGAATATCCAAAAAACTCCATTAGAAAACTTCTAGAACTAATAAATGAATTCAGCAAAGTAGCAGGATATAAAATCAATACGTGTAAATCTAATGCATTTCTATTCCTAAGTGATGAATCCTCTGAAAGAGAAATTAGGAAAACCACTTCATTCACAGCAGCCTCAAAAACAAACAAACAAACAAACAAACAAAACAAAACAAAACAAAACAAAAAACCTTGGGAATTAATCTAACAAAAGAGGTGAAAGACCGCTACAATGAAAACTACAGAACATTAAAGAAAGAAATTGAATAAAACCTTCGAAGATGGAAAGATCTCCCATGTTCTTGGATAGGCAGAATTAACATTGTCAAAATGGCCATTCTACCAAAGGTGCTATACAGATTCAATGCAATTCCAATTAAAATCCCAATGACATTCTTCATAGAAATAGAGAGAGCAATCATGAACTTCATCTGAAATAACAAGAGACCTCAAATAGCAAAACAATCCTGAGTAAAAAAAGTGAAACAGGAGGTATCACAATACCAGACATTAAACTATACTACAGAGCAATAGTAATAAAAACAGCATGGTATTGGCACCAAAATAGATAGGCAGACCAATCGTACAGAATAGAAGACACAGAGACAAAGCAATATGTCCTTTTACCTGATATTATCCGTGTATGCATTCCATACAACAAAGGGAGGATTTTTCTATATATAATTCCTTCAGAATTTCTCCAGAGTCCTAGGAAAAGGACTCTGATCTATATTACCCTAAAAAGTAAAGGAGAAAGAAACAAAGAAAGAAATGAAAGGAGGCAGGGACAGAGAAAAACAGAACAAAAAAAGAACAGAAAAAAGACTAGATTTTAATTTTTCTAGAATTGTAGTTCTCCAGCATGGCTACATATCAGAATCTCCTGGGGAATATGAAAAATACTGCTATCTGGTCCTCAAGCCCAGAGATTTTGATTCAAACAGATGTGGAGACTTTGGCTTCTAGAAGAAACATTTAGATGGTGATGGAGAGCTGGCTGAACCTGTAGTGATGGAGACAGTCTCTACTCTGTTTCCTGAACTTCTTATCACACATAAAGTATAGTTCTAATAATGTGTGAATTTGAGTGTTACAGTAGAGTGAAGATGGGCATCAGAACTAAGGACCTAGTTCATTCCTTTATTATTCATTCAACTGACCAATAAATAATTATGCATACCTGTTCTTTAGCTGATACGGTATTGGGTGCTTGGGGAGCAGTAATAAACAGAATGATTAAAGAAGCATGATAGAGCCCTCTCTAATGCCCTCTTTGTAGACCTCCAGTCTCAAATTATGTTAATGTCAAGATTAATCAGGTTAGTGGGAGTCATGTTGCAGCGGGAGGCAAACACAGATGAAGAGAGAATGATATGACCGCAAGGACTAGTGAGTCTATTAGCAGATTTTGTTCATGGAATGAAAATATTTTGACATTTAAGTGGATCCAAGAGATCACCTACTTTTGTTTTACAGATGAGTAATTTTCAACTCAGAGGAGTTAGATGATGAGCCTATGATCATGTAGTTATTCAGGACAGAGCTATAAAACCTAGATGGCTGACCTTTTATGATACTATGTTCAAGGAAAAACCTCAGCAGACTTTTTTTCCATTCCAAGTTTCTAAAAGAAAATAGTCCCCTGGAAAGAGTCTTTGTGAAAGAAAAGGACCAACTTCTTTTCCTGTTGAACTAATCCTAGTGTGAAATTAACTAGCAGCGCCGCTAGTCAATTCCACACTGCTGCCCTGTAGGGAGAGAAACTGGAAAAAAGGAGAGTAGGTCTTGGTCCATTTCCTCCCTAACTACAGTTGTTCTAAGGTCAGACACTTAGAACATTAGAAGGAAATGGAGAGAAAGAACTATTGTGAATAGAAGGAGTGAGGATCTAAGAAAGAAAGAACTAAAAATTAAATCAAAGAAAAGTGATAATTAAGAATTATGGTTATATATACCTTCCTGCATCCCCTTTGAAGGCTAATTTGCAAGATAAAAAGTGACAAGAGACATGCACATCCTTACCACAATGAGATTCCATTTTATATACACATTTGTTGGAAATATTTAGAAGTCTGACAATATCAAGTGTTGAGAGGGTAGCATCAACAGAATCATTTAGAGTCACTATGTCACTATTTTTTTTTTTTTTTTTTTTTTTTTTTGGTACCAGGAATTGAACCCAGGGCACTTAACCACTGAGCTACATCCCCGGCCCTTTTATGTTTTGAGACAAGGTCTGGGTAAGTGGCTGATGGCCTCACTAAGTTGCTGAGGCTGGCTTTGAACTCATGATCCTCCTGCCTCAGCTTCCCAAGGCTCTGGGATTATAGGCATGAGTCACCATGCCTGGTATGATACAGCCATTTTTAAAAGCTGTTGGGCATAATCTATTAAAGTTGAATATTCACATACTCTACAACCCAGTAACTCCAATCCTGTATATATTCTCTTCCCATGTGCACCTGAAGGCATTTGTAAACCTGTTTATGACAGCATTGTTGTGATAGAAAAAACATGGAAACAATCCAAACATTCACTGGTAAGTGAATAAAGTGTGGTATATTCCACAATACATATTATATAGCAGTGAAAACTAATGAAATGCATATATGTATATGTGGATATACATACATACATATATATATATATATATATATATATATAGAGAGAGAGAGAGAGAGAGAGAGAGAGAGAGACATGGGTGAATTGCATGTTGAGTAAACAAAAAAGCCCACAAAAAATTGCCTGTAGCATGGAAATTTCTTTTTAAGTTAAATATATCAAACTAAATTTTATATATATATATAATTTATATATATAATAATATATATAATATATAATAATATATATAATATATATAATAATATATATAATTTATATAATTTATATATATATATAAAATTTAGTTTGATATATATATATTTTTGGGGGGGTTACCAGGGATTGAACTCAGGAGCACTCAACCACTGAGTCACATCCCCAGCCCTATTTTGTATTTTATTAGAGACAGTGCCTCACTGAGTTGCTTATTGCCTCATCATTGCTGAGGCTGGCTTTGAACTAATGATCCTCCTACCTCAGCATCCCAAGCTTCTGGGATTATAGGCATGCACCACCTTGCTGGGCCTAAATGATATATTTTTAGGACTACATGGATTACTAAATTTTTTTAAAGTGAGAGGATGATAAATACAAGACTTGGGATAAAGACAACTTCAAGAATTTAGAGGAACAGGGTGGAGAAAGGTCACATAGAAGTAAGCTATTGTTAATATTCTACTTCTTAGTGGTGGGTTCATTTTATATATTAAATTATACCAAGATTAATAGATAATTGCATTATAGTTACTTATTGCACCATAACAAAGTATCTTATGACTTACCAACTTAAAATGATAAAAATTTGCTATTTTATAAAGTGTCTAGGGTCAGAAATCTGGGTGTATTCTGGATGGTTCTGGCTTGGGGTCTTTCATGAGGTTATAGTCAAGTTGTCAGTCAAGGTGATCATCCCTGAAGGAGCTGGAAGATCCACATCCAAGATGGTTTCTTCACATGGCTATAGTGTGAGGTTCTGTTCTCATAAAGTGGGCCACTTATAGAACTGTTCATGACTTGGCTTCTCCCAGAACACACAATGGGTGAGAGAGAAAGAATCAGGGACAGACAGAGGACAAATAAGCAAGAAATGCCCATGGAGGAAGCTGCAATGTCTTTTACAAAATTAATATCAGAAGATACAGACCATCACTTCTGCTAAATGCTATTGCTTGTGACTAACCCTGAGACAATGTGCAAGGTGACTCAGGGTGTGATAACCAAGGGACAGGGATCATTTGATACCACAGAACAATAAAAAAGAGCAATGCGTGCACCAATGATGAAACTATGTCAAGAATGATTATGTGTACCTGATGTTGGAAAATAAACTAATACATAAAATGCCTTCATTTTTAAAAGTGGATTTTTAAAATAACTTTATTTAGTTTTGTATGTGGTGCTGAGAATCAAACCCAATGCCTCATGCATGCTAGGCAAGTGCTCCACTACTGAGCCACAATCCCAGCCTTGCATTCATTTGTAAAGGCAACAGAACATAGGGGAAGGAGTAAGATGAGTTATCTTTGATTCTGGCTCTTCTACTTTCCAACTTTACTACAGGGTGTCTTTTAACTTCCTTCCATTTGTTAAAAAAAAAAAAAAAGGTGGGGGAAGGATGAGATATTTATTGCTTTTTAAAAAAATTTTATCATGAAAATATTCAAACAAAATAGCTGGGCCAGGTAATCCTAGTGGCTCGGGAGCCTGAGGCAGGAGGACTGCGAGTTCAAGACCAGGTTCAGCAATTTAGCAAAAACCTGTTTTGAATATTAAAAAAATGTAAAAGGGGTGGAAGTATGGCTCAGTGGTGAAGTGCCCCTGGGTTCAATCCTTGGTGCAAACGAACAAAAACACGCACAAAATAGAATAGTATGAATGCCCTTTGCCTATAATCCACAATGAACAACTTTCTAGATTTTAGCATATTTTTTCCCTTCCAAAAGACTACTTAAGGCAATTCCTAACATGTGTTTTTTATCCCTATATAGTTTAGTATTCATCACTTAAAAATACTGACATTTTCCTATAGACTCACAAATAAATAACTCCTTTGCAATATATATCAAAACTATATGCAAATTTTTTGAGTGTCCCAAAACTCACTTTTTATATTTGGCTTGTTAGAATAAGAATCGACTTGACTCCATGTACAAACAGAGAAACAACATGTATCCCATTTGTTTACAACAACAGCAACAAAAAAGAATCCAGACAAGTCTCACCTTACACTTGGTTTATATCTCCTAAAATCTTTCAATCTAGAGGAGTCCCCTTTTACCTTTCGCTTGTTGAAAACCCAGATAGTTAACTTGTAGACTATCCCACAGGCTTAATTTTTGGCTTCCTTGTGATGACATTTCACTTGTCCTATTCCTTTCTATGTTTCTAGAAGATTGGAAATTAGTCCAATTGGAAAACTAACTTACAATAAGATGATATTTAGATATTATTGTTTTGGCAAAAATATTTCTTTGGTGATGCTGTGTATCACATAATGTACCACTTGAGGAAGCCATTTGTGTAGACTTCCCATTCCTAGTGATGCTGGGTTGATTAGTAGTTGTGGGTAGTGTTAACAGAGGCCTCTGTTGCAAAATTCCCCTTCAGTCTCTGATGATTCTTGCCTGAATTAATCCAAAATAAATTATATAATGGTGATTTTCTAATTTTCTTTTCTTTTTTTATTTGATGGAATTATTTTTATAAGGAAGAACTTTTCCTTGTCGACCTAGGCTATTTGGTTACCATGTTAATAGAGGCTTGTTCCCTGTTCCACATCCTCTCATGCCTTTTATTATAGCCATTGCTGCAGTAACCTGCTTTCTGCAGGTGTAACCTGACAGCACTTCTCCTTGTACTCATTGTGTACATTTCACTCCCCACCCCCAGTTCCTCTGATTCCACAAGGGTGAGATATTTGTCACAATGACAGTTTAGAGGCGGGAGGCAGCTAAGGCCTCAAGGGGAAACTTGGACCAATAGGAATGGGAGTTGGTGAATAACTGTTCTCCTCTTGCACTGAGTTGACAACTATGAAGTATATTCTACAGGGTTCAAGGCCTCATTGCCCACAGTAATGACTAATTTGAGAATACCCTGTATTGACTTTCCTTGTTTCACTTTCCCTACTCATCCACTGCTGTTTCCTGAGATCACTGTCCAAAATCAACTACCTAAAAAGTAAGCCCTTGTCCCAGCTTCAGCTTACAAGGGGTAAGCCAGGATAAGACACCACTAACCATAATTCATGCAAGAAAGGCAGAATAAATGCTCAGTTCTTTCATTACATTGAAAATATTCAGTGTTGCTCTAGTTACATCTAATAATAAACTCATGGGATTATGTGTAATCAATGAATTTCAACAAGTTTTAGTATTTTCTCTCTCTCTCTCGCTCACTCTCTCACTCTCTCTCTCTTTTTATGCTCATATTGTCCTCTTACATCCACTGGGAGCTCCTTTATGCTGACATCTTTGTGCCTTTGACCTGTCCCTTTAGATTTTAATACCCTTCCTGATTTCTGATACAAGAAGATATTCCAGGCTCTTCACAGCCTGAAATCTGCCATTCTTCCAAAAAGAAATGATGCATTAAAAGTATAATGTGAGCCAGATGTGGTGGTGCAGGCCTATAATCCCAGCTACTTGGGAGGCTCAGGCAGGAGGATCGCAAGTTTTGAGGTCAGCAGCAACTTAGCAAGACCCTCCCTGTCTTAAAATAAAAAAATAGAATGGTCTGTAGCTCAGGGATAGGAATGTCCCTGGTTTCAATCCTTAGTACCACACAAAAAAGTACAATATGATGCTAAAGGTGTTTATTTCTATAAGATTGCCATTATCTGTGGGTCTTTTCAAATGACAAAAGAAGCAAATTCTTCTTTTTTAAAAAATAAATATAACACTTTCCTTGTAGAGACATAAGAAGCATTTTTATTGGTGCATATTAATTGTAGAGAATAGAGGGTTTCATTGTTGGCATATTTGTACATGCATAAAACATGATTTATTTAACTCCCCAATACTCCCTTCCCTTGACTCATTTTTTCTTTCCCGATTACCTTCCTTCGATGGTCTCTCTTCTACATTCATGATGTCCTTTCCTCTGCCCCTAGCTTCTACATATAAGAGAAAACATATGATTCTTGTTTTTATGAGCTTGACTTAATTTGCTTAACATGATGGTCTCCAGTTCTATTCATTTTTCTGCACATGGCGTAATTTCATTATTCTTTATGGATGAATAATACTCCATTATGTATGTATGCCACATTTTCTTTATCCATTCATGTGTTGTCAGAAACCTAGGCTGATTTCATAACCTGGCTATTATGAGTTGTGCCACAGTAAATGTGAATACTCATGTATCTCTACAGTAAGCTGACTTTAATTCTTCTGGATAAATATCAAGGAGTGGTATAGGTGGATCGTATGGTAGTTCTATTTTTAATTTTTGAGGAACCACCATACTGATTTCCATGGTGGCTATTCAAAGAAACATTTTTTTTTTTTTTTTTGCCGTGTTGGGGATCGAACCCAGGGCCTTGTGTTTGCAAGGCAAGCACTCTACCGACTGAGCTATCTCCCTAGCCCCAAAGAAACATTTTTGAAAAGAATAAAATCTTAGGATTTTATTCTAATAACACTATTTCTAATTCAACTTTAATATTATATGAATTCTATTATGGAAATCATTGTCCCTAATAAATCTTTTATCTGTAATATATAGTAATAGTTTGAAAATAATAGTATGTATATTTCTGCTAGCAATACTATTGAACAAACTTAAGATTTATCCTGAGAACATATTCTACTAGACTGTATAGAATTTATTGTTTACTTGATTTGGTTATACCACCAACTTTATATATAGTTAGATCATTTGCTTCAGTTTATTTTCAATTTTTAGAAACTGCAGTTTTCTTTTGGATTTGAAATTATTTTGAACATTGTGTGTGTGTGTGTGTGTGTGTGTGTGTGTGTGTGTGTGTGAATGATTCTAAAATCAAAACTATATAGGCACGGTTTATTCAGAGTGATCTAGCTTCCAGGTTGATAGTCTCTGGTTCTTCCTGCTCAAATATATGTAAATATATATTCAGAGTTCAACTATATCACCAAAAAAGCATACTATACTTTCTTCATGTTTTAAAGTTACTGTATATCCTGGAGATCACTACACATCATGTGAAGAGATGGCCCTCATTTTTTCCACAGTTGAATAGTGTGTTTCATTATGTATATCCACCACAGGTTATTCCATTAGTCCAGTACTTGTGGTTATTTGGATTGTTCCCAGTCTTTTGTTATTAAAAACAATAATATAACAAACAACCTTGTGCATAGGTCAATTTATATTTTGGAATAGCTTCCTAGAATTGAGATTTCTGGATCAAGAGGCAAAATTATGGGTAATTTTTTTAGTGATTATCAAGGTCCTTCCATGGGTCCTGTGTACCATTTTTCCTTCTCAATGGCAATTATGTGCCATCCCTGTTCCCTACAGCCCACTGATCCACTGATCAAGTAGGTGGCCAATCATTTGCTTTTTTGGTAGTCTGATTACTTACCTTCTTTTACCATTTTTCCCTAAGGTATACCAAGATGCTTTCATCTCCTTTGGAAGAACTCTCTCATGATAAACAGTAGGTGGTTGTATAGATGATGAAAGGAGAAGGCAGCTGGAGTGCCTCTATTTCCATTCACCTAAAGGGGGGGGGGGTGGGTGCAGATGTCAATGTCCACAGCATCACTATCCTTGTTAAGACCCTGTATTTCCACACGGCAGTCTGGGTTTCCAGTCAACATCAAATATGACCTCACTTCTTTCTAAAGTCAGCAGAATACAGAGACAGATAAATGAAATCCACTTTGAGAAAGGATCCTCAGCAAAGTGGAGGAGGAACCATGACCACCTTTGTCAGATCACTTCCCTAGAACAATCCCAATTCAATAGTGTTGATATGTACAGTTCGAGATTTCTACAGGTTGTGGAGTGACCATAATCCTGAAGCACTGCTTACACTCAGGATGTCTTCTTTTGCTGCTTTGAAGGAGTAAATATCATAAATGGATATTTTTTTCTTTTCTCCCTCCCTCCCTTTCTCTGTTTCTGCTGGGGATTGAACCTAGGACTTTATGCATCCTAGACATGCATTCTACCACTGAACATTGTTTTTTCTTCTAGCATCTTCCATATTCCAGTGAGTTATTTTGCCCTGCCTCAGGTGATAAACATTTGGTAATGTTTGGGGATATCTGCTTGCCACAATTTGGGATACTTCTGGCACCCAGTGGGTAGAGGTCAGTCATGTTGTTATACATCTTATGTAAAGTAATCAGGACACCCCTTCTGCACACCAAATAAAGAATAATCTGGTCCACAATGTCAAAAATACTTAGGTCAAGAAACCCTGCTGAGGGGCTGGGGGCTGAGGCTCAGTGGTAGAGTCCTTGTCTGGCATGTGTGAGGCACTGGGTTCAAACCTCAGCACCACATAAACAAAATAAAATAAAGTTATTAAAAAGAAGAAAACTCTGTTGTATTCCTACTTTATGCATACATTCATAGACATCCCTAAAATAGCTATTATCAGCGGCAGAGGAAGCCCCACCCTGCCCATTCCTCCAAAAGTCACTAGCAATTTGGAAATCTCTTTAATCATAAAGACTCAAAAGAATTATATATTTATATGGAAGATTAAAGAACAAACACATTTTGACCTTCTAAATACTGATAATCATTAGGTATGATGCAACCTTTTAACTATCAGTATAAAAGAAAGTGCTGATTATTTAAAGTAAATGGGACCAAAAGTCCCATGAATAATCAAAAACTTGGTTAACAGAGTATGACCAGAGAATAATGCACTTGGTTTCTGTGGAGAAATTAAAGTACATGCTGTGAATTGGTATTAAGGAAATTGCATGAAAAGTTGCTCTTAAGGTACCATGATGTGAAGAAACAGCCTTAAGTGCACAATATATCACATTGAGTCTTTTATATTTCTTTGGATTTTCATGACTTCTTTCACCTTAGATAACCCAGAAGCTCAGGCCTTGGAACGTTTTGAAATGGTACGATATCTCACTCACCACATTCATTTTCATCTAGCAGTAGACTTGAATTTTATTGCCAGGAGTTTATCTGTTTCACAGGAATTATTTTCAAACTTCAGCATACTTCACTTATTTTGAGGGCAGAGACTGTCTTTGATATCTCTAAGTATAATCCACTTTAAATAAACTGTACCACTAAAAAGTTATACCTAAATTAACTTTTTGTATATTTGAATCACAAGGGAAATCTGTCATTCAAAAGGACTCAAGCTAAACCTTTTGCAGGGAAAAACACCTTGTTTTACAAACTGAACAATTTCTCTTTAATTTGCCCTTTTTCAAAGTTACAATTTTTATATGTAGCCCAAAAGTCTAGTCCAATATTATGCATGATGCAAATTTTAAAAATACCAACCATGAATTTGGAAGGATTTTTAAAGCTGAAAAGAATGTTAGAAGCTATTTGTAAGAGTTTAAAAACTAGATAATGCATCCTTTACTAACAAGGGTTTAATACCTGTTTTGGGTGATGAGGAAGGGTTAAAATACTAGACATACTGAAAAGAATAATAGGTAGCACTACTTAACCAATGTTCACATTGACAACTTCCCTCAGCAATGAGAAAAAAATGGATTGCAGTCTACTACTTAAGAGTAAGATTATGAATAAGAGTATGTATTAAAAATGGGTTCATGTCCTGCCTAGTGTGGCTGTATGACACAACGCGATTTAGCTATGCCTCGGTGTCCTCACCTAAAACACGAAGAATACTAATATCTACCTAATGAGGCTGTTTTTTGAGAACTGAATGTGCTGATACGTGAAAAGCACTCTGTCCAGTGATAACAGTTTTGAATCCTGGATGGAGAATGGCGTTCCAAGGCTACGAATAAAGAGGAAAATGAGAGGTGAAAGATGGGAGGAGGCAAAGTTTCATTCCAATCTCTCTGCGCCAGTGTGAAGGAGGCACAGCTGATTCTGCCCGGACTGCACATCCGCGGCAACAGAGGCTGAGATGAGGCCGGAGATTCGAACAACTCTCAGAGGACGTCCCTAGGGAAAAGGTCCCCTTTCCGCTGTTGCGCCATTTTCAGTCTGGCTGAAAATGAGGATACGCGGGCGGAGCCCCATGGCCTGACTCCGCCCTCACTAGCCAGGCAGCTTGAGGGGCCGCCCTCACCCGGGTTCGCTGCCACTACCAGGGGCTGGCGGCGGACAGCAACTAACGACTTCGGGAGGAGCCCGCGCCTCCACTTGTTAGACACACGACTCTCATTCAGGACAAACATGCATGACCACTCAGTGCTGGGCGCCGGGACGCCCTGATGAATCCCGACTGGACCCAGAGCCCAGGCGCCCGGGGACCACTTCCCGCACACACGCTATCCCTGCCACGGTCCATCTTCTTAAGCCAAGGAAAGCAGAGGTTTTCATTCCACTGGTCGCCTTCCAGGGTTCACTTCCAAAACTCCGCCCTTTTGGGGCGTTTTCGGCGGCGCCGTAAAGTAGGGGGTATTCTTTGCCCTTCAAGAACCCGCCTCCATCTTTACGGCAGGTCGCATTCCACGCCTCCAACATGGCGTCCCCCATATAGGCTGTGGCTGTGGCTTCAGCTCCAGGTACTCTGCGCTGCTGTGTGCCCTCCTCCGGCTACAGAAAGCAGCAAAGTTCGTTTCTGGTCACGGCTCTAGGAAGCCACCCTCCTTTAAGAGACGGAAGTCACCGCTTTCTTTTAGTTCCTGGAAGTTCCTCCTCAGCCCCTGGTTGGTTTCCCCCGCCACCTCCGGACACCCCCTGACCCTCCCAGACTGAAACCATGAGGCTTCA
Source organism: Sciurus vulgaris (assembly GCF_902686455.1). Classification (NCBI taxonomy): domain Eukaryota; kingdom Metazoa; phylum Chordata; class Mammalia; order Rodentia; family Sciuridae; genus Sciurus; species Sciurus vulgaris. The sequence continues at coordinate 57,158,674 of NC_136467.1, forward strand.
ACATCTGTTATTGCGCTTGCCGGGTTATCTGGGGGCCTTGGGCCCCCCACGTCGCCTGTGGCGGTCCCGGTCCCTCAACAGTATCTCCCCGGTGGGATCCTGGCGTGGTCAGTCCTCCAGGTCCCCAGCCCACTGGAACCAGGTGGTGTCAGAGGCTGAGAAGATCGTGGGCTATCCCACATCCTTCATGAGCCTCCGCTGCCTGCTGAGCGACGAGCTCAGCAACATCGCAATGCAGGTGCGGAAGCTGGTGGGAACTCAGCACCCTCTGCTTACCACTGCCAGGTGAGCGACCCCAGTCCCGCTGACCCGCGCGCACCCATTCAAGTACTGTTTCCTGGCCAGCACACCTTTCCGTTCTCGTTGAGGCTGCTTCCTGCCAGTCTTTTTATCTTTCCCTTCTCCCGACCCTTCTAGACATTATTTATTGTCTTTTTTTTTTTTAATTGTCTTACTTGTCCACTTGAACCTTCTTTCTTCACTAACCCAACTGAGTAGATAAATGGTTTTCTTATGAGAAGCTCTTGTATGTTTTTCTTGATTTTGCTTTTTAATTGTTGGAGAAGATGCTACAGTGATTTATGGAGAAATTGAGCAGGCATGTAGATGAGTCACTTTCTAGATATGGCCTTTTAAAAGTGGGGTAGATTGGTTTTTCAGTTCCACACTCTTTGGGTTACCCCCAGAAAGAGTAGCGGAGAGAGAGACTGGAAATAGACATTTGTTTCCAAGGAATGTCCAGGCTTGAAGTAGGCATTTATTTAGTCTGTAGTCATTATACTTCTTGGGGTTTTTATCACTCATGCTGGACTGTTTCTGCTGAAACAGTCACTAGGTTGGTTTTTTTTTTTTTTTTTTTAAGTTGTTGATGGACCTTTATTTTATTTATTTGTATGCGGTACTGAGAATGGAACCCCGTGCCTCACACATGCTAGGTAAGCACTCTACCACCGAGCCACAACCCCAACCGTGTCACTAGGTTTTTAAAAAACGTTTTTCCACTTAAAACACAGCCCGCACCAGTGTGTGTGTGTGTGTGTGTGTGTGTGTGTGTGTGTGTGTGTGTGTGTGTATGTTGCTGGTGATCACACACAAGTGCTGTACTGGTAAGCTACACCCCTAGCTCAACAACCCACTTCTTTTGATTTGTAATTAATTTCAAACATATGGAAAAATTGCAAGAATGAAAATAGTATAAAGAACATACTTGCATAATCATTTATCAGATTCACCTACCATACATACACACTACTCATGTGGATGTGTATGTACATTTCTTTATTTTTGAATCATTTGAGGTTAGATTGCATACATCATGGTCCTTTACCACTGAATACTCAACTACTCCTAAGCTTAGTGATATTCATTTATATAACTACAGTAGTTACGAACTGGGTACATTTAATATTGATAAAATACTTTTATTTACTCTAGTGTTATATTCCAGTTTTGTTAATTGGCCTAATAATGTCCTTTTAACGTTCTTTACCTTCCAATACAGAATTCAGATTAGGGTTAAGTATTGCATTTAATTGTGGTGTATCTTTAGTGTCCTTCAGTCAGGAATATTTCCATAACTCTTCTTAGTTTTCATGACTGAAGTAGTGGTTCTCAATTTAGCCCCAGAGGGGACATTTGACAATCAATGGAGAAATTTTTATTTTCACAAATAGGGGCAAATAGAGGCTGGGGGGTGTTGCCCTAGACTGCCAGCATAGCCCCCCCACCCCCCATATATCCTTTAGTTAGTTTCTCCCAAATGGTAACATGTGGTGAAACTGTAGTATGATACCACAATGGATATAGAGTGATACAATTAAGATACATTTCATGAATATAAGAATCTCTCCTGTTGCTTTTTGTAGCCATACCCACTTCCCTTACCCACTCCTCTGCTTAATATATTATGGGAAACATCTGTCACTTTCTTACTATAAAAGTTAACAAATAGTAATAATAAAGTGATTGTATTTCTTTTCTTTTGGTACTGGGGATTGAACCCAGAACTGCTTAACCACTGAGCCACTTCCCCAGCCCTTTTTATTTTTTGAGACAGGGTCTTGATAAGTTGCTTAGGGCCTCACTAAGTTGTTGAGGCTGACTTTGAACTTGTGATCCTCCTGCCTCAGCCTCTTGAGTTACTGGGATTATGAGCTGTGCCACTGCCCCTGACTTCCAATGATTATATTTCTTTCTTTTCTTTTTTGGGGGGTATCAGGGATTGAACTCAGGGACACTTGACCACTGAGCCACATCCTCAGCCCTAGTTTGTATTTTATTTAGAGACAGGGCCTCACTGAGTTGCTTAGCATCTTGCTTTGGCTAAGGCTGGCTTTGAATTCCAGATCCTCCTGCCTCAGCCTCCGGAACTGCTGGGATTACAGGCACGTGCCATCACGCCTGACAAGTGATTGTATTTCTTAACATTGTTCCTAATTATCAAGAATGTTACCTTATGATTGGGCTAAAACTTGTCTGGTAGCTGGAATGTTACTTCTCCAGAGATTCTAAGTCATAAACACTCAGAATATATACACTTATGCGGGAGCGCACACACACACACACACACACACACACACACACACACAGATATGTATCTATGCATGTGGTTTAAAGCTTAATAATGAAACTAATGAGTCTACTATACTACCCAACTTACGAACCATAACTTTGCCAATTCTGTTGAAGCTACATGTGTATTTCCCAGTCTTGCTCTCTGAACTCTACTGTTTTTTTTCTTCTTAACATTACATAGGTGTTTTCCTAAACAATAGCATGTTTAATTTTGCCCATTTCCTTTGAAATTTTCAAAAATGGTAGTTAGTTACTTATGATTTTTTATAACTTTTAAATGCATTATTGTTTCTGAGACTCATTCATGATTCAACTGTATTTCAATAATTTTTCACTGGTGTGTGAAATTCTCTGTGTGAAAATACCACAGTCTTCTTTTAATCAGCATTTGAGTTGTTTGCATTTTTTTGGTGTTATGAAAAATGCTGCTATGATTATATATGATATTATCTTTAGAAGATAATATCAAATTGTTTTCTACAGTGATTGTACCAGTTTTCATTCTCACAAGCAATTGCTGAGTTCATGTTATTCCATGTTCTTACAACACTAGAATCATTGAAGTTTCTTAATATTTGCTAATAGAGAAGAGAGTTTCTGTTTGTGTGGTGGGAATGATAGTGTCAATGATGGGGTTTGTAATAGTATACTACATTGAGTATTGTAGTCCCTTTAATAAAGCATTGAAGAGACATGGGAAGAACTAAAAAGAAGTTTATTAATGTGTATTTTTGGAGAATTGCAATTCATTTACTTAGTTGCCAGAGCATCAGATGAGTACTTGATGAAGATTCTTTCTGAGGGCATTCTCTAATGTCCATCAGATGAAAGGTGTGTCTAATGGCTTTGTAACTTCCCTGATTATAGCTTACCCTGCCTAGTAATCTCAAAGAGGAACAAACTAAACAGCAGATTTTAGCAAAGTTATTATGGTAGCATATATGAATTGGTATTTTGTTAGAGGAGAAGGAGCTCATCTGCATGTAATTTTATTATAGTTACTATGATAGTATTTTGCAAATTAAACAGTCTAAACTTATAGGCAGTCAATGAAAACTCTTTTGGGGAAAAGACACCCCCCTCCTCCACCATCACACACGTACCACACATCAGTTTTAGCAAAGGAGGAGGAATTTGATGCAGAGGTTAGGCAAGTTATGGCTATTGTAAATTAGAGTTAAAAACATGGATTAAACAGTTATCTTATTTCACATACTGTACACCATAATTTGTTGACATCTTGTCAGCAAAGCACTGATAATTGTAATTAAGAGGAAAATGCTCTCAACAAGGTAGCCAAAGGGCACAAACACCCCCTGTAGTTGGTATAGTTAGGACTATAGGAAATTGAGCTGGTCAGTTCTTTAAAATTTTAATGTCCCATTTTATATTCTGATTTTCTATTATTTGTTTAAATCAATATTCTAATCCTTTGTGCCATTTACTTTTTGAATATATCTGAACTGTATGTTTAGGGTGAGATATGTCTAATAGCCTTAACATTTAGATGAATTGTAATAGTGTTGGCAGACAGCAGGAGATGAAAAGGAAATCACCATAACTCATTATTCACTACTTTCTTTTCTTTACCTAAGTCACCCCATCAAGAATAGTTTTATGGTTTAGATATGATGTCCTCCAAAAGCTCACATGTGAGACAATGCAAGATTTGTAGGAAAAATGATTGGGTTATATCCTTAACCCCGATCAGTGAATTAATCCCTGATGGGATTAGCTGAGTGGTAACTAGAGGCAGGTGGGGTGTGACTGGAGGAAGTGGTTCATTGTGGGTGGGGCTGTGAGGTATGTATTTTGTATCTGGAGAGTGGATTGTCTCTCTGTTTGCTTTCTGATCACCATGTGAGCTGCTTCCCTCTGCCCCACTCTTCCACCATGATGTCCTGCTTCACCTTGAACCCCAAGGAATGGAGTCTACTGTTTTATGGACTGAGACCTCTGAAACCATGAACACCAAAATAAAATTTTCCCCTTAATAATTGTGCTAGTAGGGGGCTGGGGAGATAGCTCAGTTGGTAAAGTGCTTGCCTTACAAGCACAGGGCTCTGGGTTCGATCCCCAGCACCACAAAAACAACAATAACAAAAAACAAAACAAACAAACAAAAAAAACTAGAAATATATACTCTCTAACAGTTTAATTCTGAAGTGAGTAAATTTAAAAATCTTGAGATTGGTGAGCTAATAATCTTACTACTGGGAACAATGGAGCAATTAGCTCTTATTTTTACCCTTTTTCTTTTAGATTTTCAAGAATCTCTCTGTTGTAACCTCCACTTAGATAATCTTTATTAATTGATTCAATGTTCATTGTAACTTATGAACATAAAAGAGTCTGAAGCAGGGACCCTGTCCCTTGCTGAATTGACATTCTATTGAACACTAAATATGTTTATAAATATCTAACAGAATGACAGAATGACTGTGGCTTATGAGTGATTACAGTTAGATATGACCTGGAATAATAAAGAACATTCCATGGAGAAATTGGGACTTCATTCAAGGATAAATGGATAACACATTACATGAGTACATGAGTAATATTTTAGGGTGTATATTACATATTTTTTTCCCCATAGTTCTTTTTTTCTCAGACTGTCATACCTTTATTAGGTATGGGGAAGACCTTAAAAGGATAAGCAGTGAAGTAAAATAAACCAACGTAGAATAGACAAAACAATGTTGAGGTGGGAATAAAGCGCGAGGAACCATTCTTCCTACTGCTCAGTCTTATTATATAGCTATATTTATCAAAACAGTGTGATATTGGCAGAGGCATGGACAGATCAACAGATCAGACCAGAAAATCCAGAAATAGATCAACATGAATATGCCCAAATGATTCTTAAAAAGTGAAAAAGCAATTTGGTGGAGGGAGAATACTCTTTTCAACAAATGATGTTGAAATAATTGGACATCATAGGAGAAAAGAAAAATACCCTCAACCTAACTCTCACACCATATATTTTCAAAAGTCAATACAGGACTGGGGTTGTAGCTCAGTGGTATAGTGCTTGCCTAGCATGTGTGAGGCACTGGGTTTGATCCTTAGCACCATATAAAAATAAATAAATAAAATAAAGATATTGTGTCCATCTACAACTAAAACAAAATTAAAGTTTTTTTTAAAAGTCAATATAAATTGATCATTGTGAAATCAATGTAAAATGGGTACATATAGGAAAAAGAAAACTATAGAACTTTTAGAAGAAAACGTGAAAATCTTTAGAACTTAGGGCTAAACAGTTCTTAGCCATGGCACCAAAAAAAAAGTTGGACCCCATCAAAATTAAAAATTTTGCTCTGGGAAAGATCCTGGGAAAAGGGTGAAAAGATTAATCACAGACTGGGAGAAAATATTTCCAAATCACATTTTTGAAGAAAGACTTAGAGACTTAATATGTAAAGAACTCTCTAAACTCAACAGTAAGAAAATAAACAGTACAATGGGAAAATGGACAAAAAGATGATCCTTTGAAGGTGGTAAGTATGCTTGTGGAAAAGTGTTCAATATTATCAACCACTAGGGATATGCAAATTAAAGCCATATGATATATCACCATTTACCCTATTAGAATGACTAAAATAAATAGTACTGACAATGTGAAGTCTTGGTGAAGATGCATAGAAACTAGATTTCTCATGCATTATTTTATAAGTAAAATGATATAGCCATCTGGAAAACAGTTTAGCAATGTCTTGAAAAATTAAACATGCATTTAACCTACATTCCACACTCTTAAGCAGAAATAAAATTTATGTCTATATCAAAACCTGTACCAGAATGTTTATAGCATCTTATGTGTAATAACCCAAAATTGACCAGCCCAAATGTCATTCAGTGGTGAATGGTTGAGCTGTGGTATATGGATAATAATAAAATGGTATTTGACAATTAAAAGGAATGAGCTATTGATACATACAGCAGCTTGGATGAATCTCAAAGGAATTGTGCTAAGTGAAAAACGTCAATTTCATTCCTCAAAAAATAAAAAGTAGAATAACCATATGATCCAGCAATTCCACTTCTGGATATATATTCAAAAGAATTGAAAGCAGAGTCTCAAAGAGATATTTGTATATCCACGTTCATAGCAGCAGTATTCACAATAGCCAAAAGATAGAAGCAACCCAAGTGCCAATTAACGGATGACCAGATTAACAAAATGTGGGTATATACATATAATGGAATATTATTCAGCCATAAAAATAAAAGAAATTCTGGCACATGTTATAATATGGATGAACATCAAGGACATATGCTAAGTGTTGTTCGCTCATTAAAAAACCAGTACTATATGATTTCACTTATGTGAGTAGCCAGAGTAGTCAAATTCAGAGAAATAAGAGTGTAGAAACAGAAAGGGCCTGGAGGGAGTGGGAAATGGGGAGTTGTTGTTTGATGGGTGTAAACTTTTAGTTTTGCAAGATAAAAAAGTTTTGGAGATTGATTGTACAACAATGTGAATTACTTAACACTGCTGCACTGCATACACTTAAAATGGTCAAGATGGTAAATTTTATGTAAGCATGTTCTATCACAATTTTTAAAAAAGTCAACTTCAAGAGTTTATATAGTATATGATTTCATTTGTACAACATGCCATTTTCAAAATGCCAAAACTGTAGAGATGGAGAAAATAGTAGTGGTTTCTGAAGTCTGATAATGTGGAGAATAGGAATGAACATAAATATAAAGAAGTGTATTGTGGTGATGAAGCAACTTGGAATCTTGGTTACATGAATTTAGACAAGGGATGAAGTTGCATAGAACTATATGCACTTACAACAACTGAATGCAGATGGAAAAATGCTGAAAATGGAATAAGATCTATGATTAACACTAAGGTAATTGTCAATTTTTTGTTTTTGATATTGCCAACTAACTATAGAAGATTCCACTATTGGGTGAAGCTATGTGAAGAGTACATAGGACTCAATATATACTATTTTTGCCTTTTTCTGTTTGTAATTATTCCATTACTTTGAAAAGCTTAAAAAATACATATCACTTCATGTTGATAGAGAATGGGGATGCAGGTGGGGGGGTAGAGAGAGGGGTGGGGGGGAGGGAGAGAGAGAGAGAGAAGAAAGAAAGAAAGAAAGAAAGAAAGAAAGAAAGAAAGAAAGAAAGAAAGAGAAAGAAAGAAAGAAAGAGAGAGAGAGAGAGAAAGAGAGAAAGAGAAAAAGAGAGAAAGAGAGAGAGAAAGAGAGAAAGAGAGAAAGAAAGAAAGAAAGAAAGAAAGAAAGAAAGAAAGAAAGAAAGAAAGAAAGAAAGAAGAAAGACCTGGGAGACTGGAGATTTGTGTGTTCTAGTTTTATCTCTGTAGGTATATAACTATGACACTGGCAAGACATTTCATCTCTCTGGGCTTTAGTTTCCTGAGAAATGAAGTAAGGAGTTTGACTAGGTGATTTCCAGTGTTATTGCCATTTCCATACTTGTCTAGAAATTAGTGTTGTGCCTGAGTGTGGTAGTTAAGGAAACCTTTCTCAGTTCTCAGAGTGAACAGATTGAATGCAGGTTAAATGAGTAATACAAATCTATAGTCCTTTTTCCACAATTTAAAAATCCTAAAAGCTCAGAAAACAGTGTTTTTGCAGACTCATAAAGTCAACCTGAACTGGTGTTAGACTATTTATTTATATAGCCTTTATCCCACTGAAAGTCAATATTTATTCATTTTATTATGCAAATATGAATGCATTTGATTACAGGTACTGCCCCAGTTCCTGCTGGAGTGTTGGGTTAAAAGGGCCTTCCTAAAATCAGAAAAATTTTGAATTCTGAAAAGACACTTGGTTCAGAGACTTTGATTGAGTGATTGTGAACATGTCCAAACTGGACAGTGGTCTGTAGGATGGTCCAGCTGTGTGACTTAGCTTGGAGGTGTGGGGAAAGCTAAAGGTAGCCACAGTGCATCAGCTGCAGCTGCCTGTACAACGTGTGCCCTATTGTTTCATTTCTGCCTCCCTAATTAAATCTAATTATTCACTTAGGCATTTTATATGTAATATATATAGATACTTCAATTACTTACATTTCTATATAGATCATTAAAATTAAAGTAGTTTTAGCTTTTGTAAATCACTTCATATTCTAATGTCAAAAACTTAAGTCCTTTTAATATCATATGGAGTACTTAATTGTTTAAAAGATGATGAGTAATACTTTTCCATTATAGAGTTGGTTAAATTTTTGTGGTTGCTTAAACATAGCTATTTCCATGAATAATGTGGCTTTATTTATTTCTATTGATTACTCTTGACATATTTAGCTTTTAGGATTAAATTTTTGTTTAATCTTCCTTTTTGCTTTTGATTTTTTAAAATTCTGCTCTCTACTTCAGATTTAGATAGATGGGATTAATTTAGTATGCAATTATAGGAGATGAATTGTGACATTTAGCCTCTTTTCTTTAAGGGGCATTGATTCCTTGGTAAAGACTTCTTGTTCCTGCATTCACTATAGTTACTTGGCTACCTTAAAAATCTCATTAGTTTTTTCTATATTATAAAATTCTTCAGAATTCTTTGAATTTATTAATAGAAATTTAGTTTTAGTCTTTTCCATGTTTATGAAAGACCCGTTCTAGATTCAATTCTGTAATTACTGACTGAAAACCTCCATTACTTACAAAGAACTTTTTTTTTTTTGATGACTAGAAGAAAATTATAAATTTCAATTCATTCCACAGATATTTGAGGTGCTCTGGGCATGGGATGTACAAACAGGAGTAAGACACAGTTGCTGCCATCCAGGAATTCATGAGACAGGATAGTGAACATAACTGTGAATTCAGACTGTTTGGGTTCACATCATGGTCCTCCTGCTACCAAGCTATGTGATCTCAGGCAGTTTACTTAACCTATTTGTGCCTTAGTTTCCTTTTCTATAAAATAAGGACAACAATCCTACTTATATCATAGGGTTTAATGAAATTTAAATGAGTTACTATGAAATGCTTAGAAAAACAGTATTGAGCACATAGTAAATATCCACATGATAACAAATTATTATTATTATTAGAAATTTGTTTTAGTTGGGGACACATGCACAGAATCATAGTACTTTGATAGCAGTGCTGTGTTGTGAATGAACGATGTGCCGTACAGACTGGGAGAAAAAGATCTATCTGTCTAAAATTGAAGACTTCCAAAGATGAGGTGGTTTGAGTTGGGTCATGTTGGATGAGAAGGTGTTGAGTGAATTTGGAAAAGAAATTAAGGCACAAGAATTGCTTGGCAAAGTCTAGGGAAATTTGTATTTTGATTTAGGGTGAGATAGGATGAGGCAAAAGGATAGGTTTGAACATCTGCTTCTGCCATGATAGAGTGACTGACACTAAACTTGCTCCTCCATTGTAAACAAGTAGGAAACTGAATGAAATAGATAAAACAGCTATATTTCATTTTTATTGCTGAAGGGTATTCTATTGCATGAATATAGAGCAATTTGCTTCCCTATTCAACTTAAATGAATATACAGATTATTTCTAGTTTTTGAATACTGCAGATAAAACTTATCTGAATGAAATGAAGTTGACTTAAAAGGTGAAAGAAAGGAAATGTTAGCACCAGATTTTGAGGTACTTTGTATATCATTTTAGGAAAATCTAATCTTGTCTTGAGGTCAGTGGAGACTGTAAAGGTTCAGCAGTAGAGAAACCTGAGCAGATGTGCTCTTTTGAAAGCTGGCTTGGACAGCTGTGGAGATTGTGAATTGCAGAAAAGAAAAGCTAGGCAGGAAGATCTGACAGAAGACTGCTAGGATTTATTCATTTCCTCTTTCAACAGCTAGTTAAGTGTGTCCCCTAATGACCAGGCACTGTGCATATTACTAGGGGATGCAAACTTCCCCTTGATACTGAACCATATCCCGCTCTTCTTGCCAGGATTTATAGTCAGGTAAGGGAAATAGATGTGTAAAACAATAAGTGCAATAAAATGTTACATATATGTCAGGATAAAAGTGTTTCAAAGTGAAATGAAACACAAAGATTGAAGTGGTTTATTGAGTAGGGACTAATGAAGTAAGGAGTCTAAATGAAATCACTTGACTATTGAAAACTGAGCTGTTCTAAGGGATAGAGGAATGATGAGGGTGGGATATGAACTTAGGCAGCAGTGGTGGAAACAAAGTAGAAAGAATGAATTTAAGGTACTTTCATGATGTGGGGTTGGCAGAACTTGGTAACTGAATGCAAGTACAAATCTGAGGTAAAGTAATTGAGTATATATGTATATTTTTTAATACATATTTTTTAGTTGTCAATGAATCTTTTGTTTTTTTAATTTTTTATTTACTTATATGTGATGCTGAGTATCGAACCCAGGGCCTCACACATGCCAGGCAAGTACTCTACCTGAATACTGCAGCCACAAATTCAGCCCAGTATGTTGAGATACAAGGGGAAGTACATTGGGGTACAGAGTATAGAGGGAAATTTTCTAGATTTGTTGAACTTGAAGTGTTTGTGGCATGTTGAGACGTCCAAAATGCTTAAGGGAGGTGGGCACTGGATCTAGAGTTGGAAATACTCAGACCAGGAAAGACTAAAAGCCACAGAGGTTTATTATGTGTAAGGGAGAGGTTATAGAATTATATCTACCTTGTTTTGTTGCAAGCAAATAAATTGATTTTGGATTACTTAAGCAAGGAAGAGCTATTCAGGCCTTAGGAAGAATTGAAATGGGAAGCTTAGGGAAGTCAGAAGTAGGATTTTATAGACAACCTCTCTACATGATGGTAGCATTGTCAGCAAGTTTTGACTCTGGCTATGGTTCATCTTTCGATGGCTCCTGAAGTTTTAAAGTCCTGTGAGAGAGGGTCTATTTGGCCTTTCTTGCATCTTGAACTGAATCCCCATCAGTTCCCTGAAGAGGTGAACAGTGTACTATGATTGTCTCTAGGGGGCAGTCATGGGCACCCCTTTAGTCAGTTGTGGGGTAAATTACTGTTTCAGGCCTGCCCAGACCTCACAGAGTAAGAGAAAGGAATTTTCCTGTAGAAAAAGTGAGAGACCAAGGGGAACAGATTCTGGCCAGGGCACTCCTTGCTTGAATTGACTTCGCTCTCCTTCCCGACTCCATTCACTTTTTACTGCATAGACAATTTAAAAGATACCCTGCATGAGACACTGGGTTCCATCCTTAGCAACGCATTACAAATAAATAAATAAATAAAAGAAACCCTTACTTAAAATGATGTAACTTGTCAATCTTAAAATGATGTAGCTATTCACTGTTCAAGGAGATAACTTATTATTAAGTCTAGGACCTCTGAGTGACGTCTGATCTTCTGATTTTATGGTGACCCAATTCTTATATTCATATCTTGTGGGTTAACCAATAGTTTTCTTTGAAACACCACAAATTATTGGCCCTTAATGGCAAAGACTGCTGGTTGCCTTTCTAAACTTTTGTTTTCTTTTTCCACCTGAATTTACCAGGCACGTCTGTAATCCCAGTGGCTCAGAAGGTTGAGACAGGAGTATCGCAAGTTCAAAGCCAGCATCAGCAATAGTGAGGCACTAAGCAACTCAGTGAGACCCTATCTCTAAATAAAATACAAAAAAGGGCTGGGGAGAAGCTCAGTGGTTGAGTGCCCCTGAGTTCAATCTCTGGTTCCCCCCCCCCCAAAAAAAAAAAAAAGAGAACCCTGAATTTATTTAGGGTGGCAATTCTTCCAGTTAAGGGATTATATTTCATGGCCTGACTTACTGCTAGTGTGGCTATGTGATTAATTTCTGTCCCCCACAATGTTGGTGGAATATGGAATTTCTAGGAAGTCTTCCAAGTCTTTCATCTGAATGTTGATATGGTGACAGAAGCTCTAGAAGCCATTTTTTGATGCCGCATTTTATGGATGATAGACTGGAGAGTAGGAAGATATATGTCTTTGTAGTTTCCACACAGTTCTGTATGACCCATCTCCACACTTTGTTCACATAAGGAAAAAAAACAACTGTACTGCTTAAATTGGTTTTTTGAGTTTTATGTCACAAATAGTAATGCTGGATCCTAGCTACTATACACATCAAATAAAATAATTTGGTTATTGATGCAAGTGGCCATGACCTAAGTTGCCTGGGATCCTTTCCTTGATGGGTTGAGACTTACATTCATTCTGAAGGGTTAAGCTATTTATGGCCCAATCCATTAGTCTCTCTTTATATTCTAACATGGAAGCACCCCAGAGTGTTACCTGCATTCCATCTGTACCCATTCTGGTTTCCACTGTATACAATATGCATATACCCTCATGGTAGTTAATATATCATTCTATTTAAGTCTCTTTTTTGCATTTTCTGAAATGATGAGCCAGGTAGCAGTTTCAGAGGCACCATCATTGTGTCTCCTGGTAGAAGTATTGTTTCCTTGGGCACAAAACCTTTAGTAGCTCTCAGTCTTAGGGATAGGAAACAAAAATTTGAGAGATTATTAGCTGTAGTTGTGAGAAGTGCTCTGTCTAGTACCCAACTGGAAAAGTGCTGGTTGAGCTCAAACACTGCATTCTGCAGGCTTCCAGTGTGGTGACCAAGCTGGACCCTTGTCCATGTTATCATAAATTGTTTCACTGTTGTGTGAGTCTGCTGCTTCTGGAAGGATGGTGAGAGTACATGTTAAAAATTGTACTTGAGAGTCCATTTGGGTCTGCTGGAATTTAGAACGAAATGCATCCAATAACAACTAATGATGGACAGCTAGACTTTATGATCACTTAATGTTCTATTCAGTAGCAGGCCCTGAGCTGTTTCTCAAAAGAAAATGGTTACTTCAGTAACCATTTGCCAAAATGGCCATGAATGTCTTATGGTGTGTTGTATTTTTGGGGGCTTTTTACAGGTTCAGTCCATCATTATTTTATGTTAAAACATCTTTTAAATTGCTATACAGTAAGAAGTGGGAAGAGGAGGGTAATATGTACATTTGCTATTCAAGCAAGGTGAGGCCCTGCCCAAAATTTGTTATGCCTTTGTTTCATAACAACATTTCACCTTTTCTTTAGAAAATGTCCCCTAGAAATCTAGTGATTTTGATATGGAGTGAGAATTTGATCAGCCTCTACTTTATGCTTCTTACCATGATAGTCCTTCCTCCTGAACCAGGGAGCTTATATGGAGATTCTGGCAATATTGGCAATTATCTGAAAATTAGCACATCTATGTGGGCTCTCATGATGCCTACTGTGAGAAGAGGTTGCATTACAACTTCACCCCTATATATAATCCTCATCAATCGTCAATCCAACTGATGGACCAGTGGTATTCTTAGTTTCTAAGAATCAGTGTCTGCGTAAAGCCAGTATGTAATGATCATCAAGATTAGGTGTTTCCCTTTTGCTTGCTCATGACTACCTGATTGGGCAGAAGTCTACTTGGGAAGAAGACATTCCAGAAGTGATATGGCCCCCCTTTCATTCAAGGAACTTCAGTCAGTGATCTTCAATTTGGGTGACAGTTCCTGACACTCAGCTGGGGTTACTAGGCTTGGAGTTGTTTGTTTTGATTATTTAATCTTTTAGTTAGATCTTTTTAGCAGGATGCCTGTTGATTTGAATTTTTGAATTCAGTTAATCAAATATAGACAGGGATTTCTGCCTCTCCTAAAGACCTAATATTCCATATTCACACTGCTGCCTAGTAGGATCACCTTGCCCACTTTGGGCAGTTAACTTCTACCACTTGGACTCAGCCTTCCTCTGGGTTCCTCTCTTTGCTTTCTGAGTTGAGGGGGTCATTTAGTAGCCATCCCTCCCACTGAAGTATTAGTAATGATTGTGAGTGCCCCTTACCAATCTGTTTCTATGTCAAGAGCAAAGAGAGAATCTTCTGGATCTAATCAGGAGATATAAGAGCATATGTTGTATGAATAACAGTTTCATAAATTCAAATAGAGGAAAGTTGTGAGAAAATGCACCCCCCCCCCCACATTGACTTCCTGTATCCCAAAGGATCTGTCTCCAATAAGGCAGTCAGTACCAGTGGCATACCAGAATAGCAATTTAGATTCAGTCAGCTATCATAATTTGTCATAGTAAATTAATGCCAATTTGAGAAGGTTTTGCTTTCAACTTTTAGTTGTGTAAGAACTATAACCATAAAGTTTAAAATTTTTATGTTTGTACATATTTAAATGAGTTTTTAATAAAAACCATTTAAGGCAATACTGATTACTCATTACTACTGTATTGACAAGAGCTTTTCATCAAATTGTGTTATGTAATTGTTTTTTATTTATTGTTCTTTGGGATTCACAATTTTCTTTTTCAAAAACTAGTTAGAGGCCCATTAGTTACAACAAAATATTCATTTGTGTCTGTGGTTTGAAGAGTTCAATGAATGTTTTTCCAAATATAGCTACCCTAGAGTAGATTTTAAAAATGGGTACTACTTGTTAACACTTCAGATAGTTGTTTATGATTTAATACTTATCGGAAATTCTAGATATAAGTATATTATATAGTTTTGTGCAGCTGGATTTGCTTTTCTTCCTATGACTCACCAAAGACTCTTTACAGCCTTTCATTTTTTTTCTATTTTCGTGTACTGAAACTTCATTTAAACAAATATTTAAAAATAGCTTTAAAAATTACTGTTCTTCCAGAATCTCCTTGGAGTGTTATTTGCTTAAAAATCTTTTTTATAGCCAAATGAATTGGTTTTATTTTCAGTATTGTGAGCCTAGACATAGTCTAATGAATATTACATTATACATTAAAATCTTAGCAGTTTTATTTTGAAATTTTCAAACATTGATAATTTATATGAATATACTCTTCATAGTGTTTAATAATTATAGGGACTTTGTAAGAGGTAATTTCTATCTGTTAAATTGTTAAATATCACCAAATAAATGGTGAAATAAAAATGTTGTCATGAATCTTCTATTTTGTTGACATTTGTCTTTAACTTTAGACTATTTTTTCCCTTTTCTTTACTTTTCCAATGAGTTTATATTATTAGTTAAGTCAAATTCAGAGTCTTAGTGAAGAGACTGACATTACCCAGGTCCCCCTTTGCCTTGGGAGAAGGTGAGAGGTGTGGTAGAACCAGTTCAGGTCTTCTCAGGAAATGTGCCTTCTGCCTGGTGGTAGTCCAAACTGAGATCCAGGATATGGGGTGGAGGGCCATTCGCACACAGAACCCATCCATCACCCGCTTTTGTGGTCATTGCCTTTTCATAGCAGTGGAAACTCAGGTAGTTCTTTTAGCAGTTCCTGGTTTGGTTCTAGTTGGGGAAGCAGCTGTTAAAAGGGGCAGTCTTAGAATTCTGGATTTGGACCTTGATATCTCTGTAATGGTACTGACTTTTTAAAGATGCTCTTGGAGCAGTACCTGAAATAATGCATAGTTCAATGTGACCCTTCACCCAGGCTGTTCTTTTTATGTTTTTGTATTTTTGAAAGGAATGCCATTTGGTTTCACAAACTAATACTATAGTATATACAAAGCTTTTATCAAAAGCTTTTAATGTAATTTGGTTATTTTAAAATATTTTTTCATGTACTTTATATTCTATAGCAATCATGATTTGAAAAAGGCATGACTATATGACAACAGAGTATGCATGGTACAATTTTATGTGTACATAGAAAGGAGCTCCAGGAACAAACATCTAATAGTAGACAGTAGTGGTCCTAACATTTTAATCTTACTTTACAAATACTTTAAAATATACTTGGTCAACCTATGGGAAAAATGGAGTGGAACTTTTCCATCCTGGATGATTTTGCTATTTCATAGGATGTTTAAAAATAATGCTTTTGATTTTGAATGTTAGAATACTAGGTTCTTGGTTAAATGATCAGGGTAATGTGTCTTGTCCCAGAGAGGAAAATTCTGGGATCTTGATAGTTTAATTTCCTCCCAAATTATATTATGTTTCTGATTATCTCTGTCCATTATCCAATGAACAATTTTAAATTCCTAGCAGATAGTATCTTGCCACCTGTTTGTCCCTTTCAGCACTTTCATTCAGTGAAGGTTTGGGAATTCTGACTGATTTTAATTTCAGCTTGAAATTCAAGCCAATTTTAGTTTAACTTAATTATGGTGAAAGCATGGTATCTATAAAGAGCACTATAGTTTTGGGTGGCAATACTGTATGATGTAGATAAGAACATGGTCTTGCGAGACTAGCACTACCTGAATTTTAATTCCAGTGCTGCCATTTCTTACCTGTGTGAACTGCAGAATTCCTTGAACCTTGTTCAGTATTAATTTACTCTTATTTCATGGAATCATAAAGAGGATTACATGAGAAAGCATATTGTAAAATGTTTAGTTGAATTGCTCAATAAATATAGCTGCAGTTAATAGTTGTTATTTGTGCCTAATAGTAATTTCTCTGTGATCTTATGTTAGTCATTCTCCCTCCCCCTTTGCCTAAGTTTCCTTTATAAAGATAGTTTTAGGAACCCTTTGATATATTATAGATGAAAGTGTTCTAAAAATTTATGCTGCACTATACAAATGTAAGATAGAAGTGGAGTATTATGATTGCTTTATTAGAAACAGTAGCAATTAAAGTTCTGTGGTATAGTAGAAAGAGCATAGTTTTGGAAGCATATAAATCTGTCTTCACACCTGGCTTAATTCATTTACTGTTTGTTATTTGGACAAGTTAACTACCCAGAACCTCAGTTTCCTCATCATCAACAATGGAAATAGCTGGGCACCGGTGGCACATGCCTGTAATCCCAGTCACTCCAGAGGCTGAGGCAGGAGGATCATGAGTTCAAAGCCAGCCTCAGCAAAAGTGAGGAGCGAAGCAACTCAATGAGACTCTGTCTCTAAAAAAATGCAAAATAGGGCTGGGGATGTGGCTCAGTGGACAAGTGCCCCTGAGTTCAATCCCCAGTACCCCCCCACACACAAAAAAAGGGAATAATAAGATATATTTTGTGGAATAATAATACCCATATTGTTGTGAGTCTCATTGAATGAAACTTAGGCAAATGTAGTTTTCTTTCCTCTTTCTTAATTGAAGAATAGGAAATATCCTTGGCAAAACAACCAACCTTTCTGAAGCAAAATATAGATTCATTTTATATTAAAGTTTATATATGTATGTTTATATATATAGAGAGAGAGTTTATTATTATTTATTTATTTTTATTTATTTTTTATTTTTTTGGTACCAGGGATTGAACTCAGGGGTGCTTAACCACTAAGTCACATTACCAGCATTACTAGCCCTTTTTAAAGACAGAGTCTCACTGAGTTGCTTAGGGCCTCTCACTAAATTGCTGAGGCTGTCTTTGAACTTTGGATCCTCCTGCCTCAGCCTCCTGAGCCGCTGGGATTACAGGCATGTGCTACTGCGCCTGGCTAAAATTCATATTTTACTTGAATGAATTGCAAGTAAAATAGGATTGACTAATGAGTTAGGAAGTTGAAGAAAATAGAGGTGCTGGTTTGCATATGATCTTGAACTAGATTTTAGGACTTTTGTCTTGATGCCTGTCATCATAGCAACTTGGGAGGCTGAGACAGGAGGATCATAAATTCAAGGTCAGCCTCGGGAATTTAGTGAGATCCTGTCTCAAAATTTAGAAAGACCTGGGAATGTAGTTAGGCTGCAACCTGTTTAAGGAGCCTCTGTGGCTACTGGAATCATACAGGCACTTTGATGTAGTTAGGGGCTTAAGAGAGTGTTTAAAGATGGCAGTCCCAGTCTAGCTTTGTGGATTAAAAGCAAGGTGCCTACCTCTTTATATGTCTATTAAATCTTGAAATTGCACTGAAAGTCAGTGTGGTGAAGTTTCTGGCAGATGGATAAATTCTCTTTTTCTTTAATGTAGAGCCATATTACACTATTCAGGAGTTTCCATGTTCTGTAGGGCACAGTTTGGCTTGTGCATGGCTTCTATCCTCTCTAATCGCTTCTCCTGCCTTTCCCTACTTTCTATTAAAACTGGAGCCAATGGAAATAAGCCCTCTACATTCATATCAGGTAAGCCCAGCTTAATTACTAGAACTCAGTGTTAACTCTCTTGCTAAGCATTTCTGATTTCTCCAGATTAAAGTGCTATTCCCTCCAAATTTCTGTGTCCTCTGAGAAAATCAGGCTATGATGTCACTAAACTTACATTCCCTCATGTCCTCCATCTGCAGGTGTCAGCTGGTGGCTGCTTCCTCTAGACTGTGTTCTCCACATCACGTTTGGGGCTGCTTCAGTTATAGCTGCTCACTTCATGGACTAGCTGGCCTACCAGGCCTTCATATTTTGGATCTCTAATTTAAGTATAGGTATTTCCAAGACTGAACTTTTTGAGATGATATTCTTTGTGTGTCCCTGTTGCCCAGCATATACTTGACACAGAAAGCCTTCAGAAAATACTCATAGAATTAAAATGAATGGAGTGAAATCTTTCCTAACCAGAGTTCTTTCCCTTTTGCCTTAGTCATTACTTTAGTTAGATCATGGTGTTCCTCTTACGTGTTATTTTTCATGGGTCAAAGAGGGATCAACACTTCTTGAAGACAAAGCAAGAGAAAATGCACTTAAACTGAAACAGTTTGATTAAAATTACGTGGGGAAACTTTTCCTAGCTATAACAGTTGTTAGAAATAGATTACCACAAGATGCTGTTGCATTCTTTTATTTTGAAATCTGCTATGAAATCAGTGTACACCTTAAAGACCAAGGGCAATATAGAATTCCTTATGAGTTTGTGCAGTGCACTCCTGAATAACCAGAATGTTTCAAAAATTTTGGCTGTAATATATAGTATAAAATAAATTAGTTTTAAAGTTCTGTAGATTTAGAATATGAGAATAATTCAAATCAGCAGGTGCACAACTTCTACAAAAAAATGCAGAATTTGTCATTCTAAAATTTGTTCCTTTATCAAAAACAGCTGTCTCTATATAGTGCTTCATAATGTTGGCAGATTCATTACAAATGCAGGAAGCAATTCCTGTTTCATATGATTTTGATTTGTGAAAATAATTTCAATGAAGCTATCCATAAATCATTTTTAAGTAACAGTTCTAGCTATATCTTCATGTTTTGGCATTATACACAAGTGTCATAAGTTTGAATTCTGGAACCTCCAAGTAGAAATATAAGAGAGGGCTCATTTAGAATGGAATGGCAAGCATTTCTAATAGGGAGGATTCTCATTTTGATTTCTGCCTTTCTGTTCCCACTGCCTAATCAAAGAGCATCAGAAGTTATTTAGGCAGTATAACAGTTCTTAAAAGAATGAATCCCTAATCATAAAGCTCTTCTTGGCGCTGAAAAATTCTTTGGATAGGTAGGATTCATATAATTGGTAAAAATGTCTTTCAGTTCACGCAAGCACTCTCAAATCATGAATGCAGGATTTGGGTGTATTGGGAGACCAAGACTGATGGAGTTGTTATGCTTTGAGAAGGAAGCAATCCATTAGCACCCAAGTGTCATTCCCTTGCCTTTTCCTTAGAATATGCTTCAATAAAGGTAGATAATTTCTTATAAATGATGGCTGTTTTATTTTGAAATACATGTACCAAAGGTAGGAATGTTATTTTATTTGCTTTTCTTTTTACAAGTTTAAGTAAATTTTGCTTCAGGGAGACAGAGAAGAACTGGTGCCCTTCCAAGCCCCTATCTTCCTTCTCTCCTTTGTAGCTTTATTCTTGTAAGACACAGGACAAGTAGGAAGAATAATAGCTAAGCATTGGAAGCAATATTGGTATCCATTAAGGAGTGAAATTGAAAGGTGTACCTGGTTGCAGTGTGTCAGTAAATATTTATTGACCCCCTACTGTGTTTTTAAACACAGTGAGGGACATGTTGAGGTAAAAAGTATTCTATAAGAGAACTTTGAATTTTCTTAAGGATACTAAATGTAAGTATATGAAAACTTTTATAATGATGCCAGATATAAGTAATTATAGTTGTCAGTAATTGCTAAGCAAGTTTAGTTAAGCATTATAGGAGTTCAGGGTAAACCACTGTGGGCTACCTAAACCAATGGCTTTATGGGAGAAGAATTTTAAGAAACTGCTTGAAAAATTGGTAGAATTTCAATAGATGAAAAACAGGAAGAAGTTGTTTCTGCTCTTCTTCTAGCTGGAAAACCTAGTATGTAAGTTAGAAAGAACAGAGTTAGTATCATGTTAATTCTGAATCAAAATCAGTAGTTAATCATATGGGAGAGAAATTTTATCATAATGAATCCAAGAAAACCTTTTGATGATTTAAGTTTACTATAAGTTTTGTTAATTCAGGTCTATAAGACAAAATAAAAACAATTTTAAAAGTGTTGGAAGGCTGGGAAAGTGATACAATCTAGGATATTCACTCTGAAAGCAGCAGCATTTTATTATTAAGCTTAGAGGTTTCAAGCAGTTTAACTACTATAAGTTTCTCTCTAGGGAAACCTAAACTTCTAGCTGAACAGTAGGTCTTGGTAACTATGACCAGCAAATAAGCTTTCAGAGATTCTCATCTTAATGCAAGTTACCAATCTAAAGAGGAACAGATTTCCTATATGCCTTCCTTCTTCCTTCAGAACTAAGGGGATTGTTTTCTTAAGATCACATTAAGGAAGATATTACCATTTCTGTCATTGTATTCTGTTTATCCTTTTTCCTGTTCAACTTCCTTTTATTCTAAGTGGAAAGTATTCTTGTTAGTATGTTATTAATCTGCATGAAGCTATTAGTCATTAAAACAGCATGGTATTGGCATCAAAACATACACATAGACCATGGAACAGAATAGGGATCCCAGAAGTAAACCCATGTATCTTCAACAAAGGTGCTGATAGCATGCATTGAAAAAAGGACAGTCCTTTTAGTAAATGGAATTGGGAAAATATCCACATGCAGAATGAGACTAGACCTCTACACACATGTAAAAATCAACTCAAAATGGATAAAAGCTCTAAGTCTAAGATCTGAAACTGAAACTCCTAGAAGAAAACATTCAGGAAACACTTCAGGACATTGGAATAAGCAATGATGTTTTGGATAGCACCCCCCCAACCCCAGCCAAAGCATAAGAAAAAAGAAAAAACAAAAATAGACAAATGAATTTTATCAAACCAAAAACCTATGCACAGCAAAGGAAAATCAGCAGGGTAAAGAGACATCCTATAGAATGAGAGAAAATATCTGTGAAATATACATCTGAAAAGGAGTTTAGTAATCAGAATATATAAGGAATTCAAACATCATAATAGTAATAAATTAAATAAATATTCCAATTTAAAAATGGGCAGTAGTCTAAACAAACATTTTTCCAAGGAAGATATACACATGGCCAATAGGTACATGAAAAAAAAAAAAAATGCTCAACATTACTAATCACCTGGGGAGTGCCATTAAAACTATAATGAGGTATCACCTCATTCTAGCTAGAGGGACTACTGTCAAAAAGACAAAATATAGCAAGTGCTGGGGAGTATGTGGAGAAAAGGAAACCTTTTCACACTGTTGATGGGAATGTAAATTAGCAGAGCCACTGGGAAAAATGGTATGGAGCCAGGCGTGGTATTGCGTACCTGTAAATCCCAGTGGCTCAGGAGGCTGAGGCAGGAGGATCACAAGTTCAAAGCCAATCTTAGTAATGGCAAGTGGTTGAGTACCCCTGAGTCAATCCCTGGTACCAAAAAAAAAAAAAAAAGAATAGAAAAAAAATGGTGTAGAGGTTCTTCAAAGAGTTGGAAATTGAACAACCACATAATCTAGCAATCCCACTATTGGGTATATGTTCAAGGAAAAGAAGTCAATCTGTCAAAAAGACATCTGCACACATATTTATCACATCACTATTCACAATTGCCAAGAAATGGAAATGACCTAGATGTCCATCATTTGATGATATATATACCTACTGGAATACTGCTCATTAAAAGGATGAAATTCTCTTGACAACATGGGTGGAACTGGAGGTTATTTTGTTAAATGAAATAGACTAGGCACAGAAAGACAAGTACCACATAATCTGTGGAATCAAAAAAATTAATCTCATAGAAGAATTTAACCTCATAGAATGGTGATTACAAGAGACTAGGAAAGTCACAACGAAGGAGAAATGGGGAAAGGTGGTTAACAGTTACTAAGTTATCATTAAATAGGAGAAAGAACTTCT
Source organism: Sciurus vulgaris (assembly GCF_902686455.1). Taxonomy (NCBI): domain Eukaryota; kingdom Metazoa; phylum Chordata; class Mammalia; order Rodentia; family Sciuridae; genus Sciurus; species Sciurus vulgaris. The sequence goes on from NC_136467.1 coordinate 57,181,356, forward strand.
GGTGTTCTGCTCAGTAGGGTGACTGTAGATATTAACAATGTACTGTTTTTTTTTTAATTTTTAAGCTAGAAGGATTTTGAATGTTTTTACCATAAAGGAATGTTAAATGTTTGAGGAAATAGATGTATTTACCCTTATTGGAACATTACACAGTGTATACATGTGTGGAAACATCACATGGTACCCCATAAATATGTACATTTTTTTATGTATCAGCAAACTGCTGGCACCTCTTCAGCTTACCTGTGTGTGGGAGTGGCTCTATCTGAGGCTAGAAGGTGATAGTACTTGGTTGGAGTGAACTTCTGAATATCCAATTTAGCAGTAGGTAGGAAGGAGAGTTTTTAGGGAATAAAAAGTGTTTCCTAAAGTTGAACAAAGACTTGACATCATTTTAAATCATTTTGTAGAAAAATTTCCTTTTGTGCTATCAATGCACAGCTATTATATGTAGTGTTTAGGATGGCACTGCACTGCTTGAAAGTAAAGGAATAAATGGATAAGTTCTCAAGGACCCTCTGTTGTTGTTTTCATTTTTCCACTGTTGCTAGCGACTTGGGTTTAGGTTTCTACAGCAACCAGTCTGGACTACATAATATGAACGCTCTGCGTGCATGTGGTGTTAACTCTGATGCCTTGTACACTACATGTGGCAGAGTTACAGTTGCTATGGAGATCAGTCTTTGGACACACTTGGTTGATAACGATGTCTTTCATATGTGGATTTTGCTGCTGAAAGAATATGAGGTGATGCTATGAGTTGACCAAGGGATAAATACAACTCTCAGTAAATTTCTTTACAGTTGAGTGTCTCACCTGTGAAAACTTTACATATGTGTTCACAAACATACTACAGGATGTGCAATTTTTTGTAAATATGAGTTTTACTTGAAAATGGAAATATAACTAAAAAACATCAGAGGAATTTGACAGCCTCCTCTTGGATAGTCTATACTATTTCAAAAACAGACTGTAAAAAATTCAAAGACTAAATATCTTGCATAATTTTAGTAGTTTTATAAAAAGGTTAGTTGGTAGTAGCAAAGTAGAGGAAGCAGACTTATTGTGAACTGCTCTTATTTGAATGTAGGTTCTTGAAGAACTGTATCTCTGAAGACTCTTTTGAACTCTTCAGGTGAAAAACACTGAGAAAGTAGAATTATTTTTATTATATTTTTTTTCCTTTGACAAAGTGTCAGTTAAACTAGGACATAATTCCCACTCTTAAATTTAAGCTAATACTGACTCTCAGTATACTCTGAGTATTTTTATTTGCATACTTTTTGAAACAAATGTGGTTTTAGGTTGAATTACATTCCTGCTTTGGATTAGGGAAACTGGTCAGTTCCAAGTTGCTCTACTAGAGCAGTGGTTCTTAACATTGGTTATACACTAGCATATGGGGCTTTTAAAAAACACTGATGTTTGAGTCTAACAGAAATTAAATCAGAATCTTGAGGGGTGAGAGAAGGCATGCATCAAGTGTCTGTTCTCCCTTGCTTTAAGCTAACTTGGATCTGACATGCAACCAGGGTTAAGAACTACTGAACCAGAGTATGTTTTCATGTAAAATCTTAAGTTTTGACTAAACTTGTTTATTTGGATAATCAATAGAAGTAATACAAAATATTGCAGAAAGATTAAAAAGGTCAGTCTTATCAAACTAGATACATAGTTTTTTTATTGATGTAGTATCAAATTATCACAAATTTAGTATCTTAAAAGAACACAAGTTTATTAGAGGTTTATTAGCTTGTATTCTAGAGGTCAGGAGTGTGAGATTAGTCATTTGGGATGAAAATCAGGATGTAGGCAGAGCTGAGAGACTGTCGGAAAGTTCTTTCCTTGCTTTTTCCAACTTCCAAAGGCTGCCCATCTTCCTTCATTTGTGGTCACATCACTTTGACCTCTGTTTTGTCATCACATTCTCTCTGACTCTGCCCTTCTGCCTCGCTCTTATAAGGACCCTGTGATTACTTTTGGCCCATTCATGTATTCCAGAATAATCTTTCCATCTCAAAATCTTTAACTTAATCACTTCTACAGAGTTCCTCTTGCCACATAAACTAACATTCACAGGTTCCAGGGACTAGGACACAGATATCTTTGGGGGCCAACTATTCAGCCTACCTTAACACAGTAATTATCATTTTGGTATTTTTCTTCCTAGTCTTCCTTAATATGCATATTTCTATTTGACATAATCATCATGTATATATAGTTCTATCCTTTTCTACTTAGCCTCGTTTACCCTCATTTAAAATAACTAGGTAATATTGCTTCCATGATTAGAACATATGTTTTATTTTATATTATACAGATCCTTATCCTGTTTGATTTTTGTGTTTCAGATTCTCATTATTGATAGATCAACTTTGATAAATCTATTTGTTTATTAGATAAATTCCATGATGGAGTGCCGGGCTAAAATTCCAAATATTTTTGTAGTGTTTAATTCAAATTGCCAGATTGCATTTTTGAAGAGTTTTAACCAATTTGCAACACTGTAAAAAATGTATGAGTACTAGGGTTACCATGTCTTTCCCAATATTACTCATTATCTTTTAAAGAAGACTTTAATTAATTAGACAAGGAAAAAAGCTACCCTGATTTAAAATATAATTTATTTGAATATTGTTTCTATTTTATTAGTTTTCTTTGTGTTTTTATTCATTTAGCTCTCATGATTTCAATTGTTACAAATTCTTTATGAGATCTTTACATAGTGAGATTATTTTCTTAAGCACTCCAAGTGCTTTATTTAAACATGTTTTTAATTTTAAATGTTGATATGTTTCTTTGTGTTTTTTACATTTTCTCTATATTCAAGTTTTTTTCATCTAACAAAATTTGCAGTGAATATCCAGTTCTGCTTTTCTTCCCCCCTTCATTTATGATTTAGTCATTGCCCTTAGCAAATTGCTAACAAGCTACAAAGTTTGGGGACTTGTGGGTCCATATCTAATGCTATGACTTATTGTACCAAAGCAAGTACCAAATTAATTGGGTTCCGTTTATACAATTTATCAAAATTGGAAACAATTTTCTAAGAGGTCTGGAGAAGAAATCTAGTAATTGTAGAATATTTTTGTGTAACCTAAGATGTTTGTTGCCCTTTGCTAGAAGGTTTATTTCCCATGCTGTCAGGTTGTGAGTTCATGCAGATAATTGAGAATTATAGTAAGCCATCTTTGTCCATGATAAACAGAGAGAATGTACTTTAATTACATTCTAATTTATTATCTGGTGAAAGTACCTTGCTAACAAATCAACCCGGATATGACTTATTGGATAGCCTTTGCACTTAGAGGAATAATCAGTCTGTAATCATAAACAACATGAACCATTCATCTTCTCGATTGCTATCATATTTATTACCCTCAAATGCCTGTGCCGAGTCTCTTTCCTGTTTGTTTCCCATTTCATGGCTCATGGGCTCCCATCTTGCCTGCTATAAGTTGAAATACTATGCTTACAGATTTTTTTTTCCCTTGAAACAAGGGTTAGGCACATCTCTTGGAGTAGATTTCTGTCATTTTACCATAAGAATAAAACAAACGTCTTCCCAATAATAGTAAATAGAAGAAAGTATCACCATAATGAACTAATACATGATTTATTCCCTGCTGTCTTGGTACGAACTAGCACAGGTCTGATTTTATAAATAAATAAAAAACATTGCCCTGCAGAATAGCCACCACATCCTTTAATATACTTTGTTACTTTCCTTTGGTTCCAAAAAGAGGGTATGTAAATTAGGCAACAAAACAAGCCAGCTAGTTCCTTTCATCTGAGATCACCTCCTGCAGAGAATTTATACCTGAAAGTAGATTTTACTAAGTGAATGCAGATCTGTTACAATACTTTCTTGTAATTCTACCACTTTAGACTGATGGCAGAATGAATAGCCTGTGGCACTAGTTCCACAGAATGATTTAGAAGTTTGTATACTATTGCATTTTTTCAGTTGACCCAAATCTTTTTGAGGCTGCTTTGTTACGTGGCATTGGAGTAGAGCTGTGTGTGTGTGTGTGTGTGTGTGTGTGTGTGTGTAGAACAACTTAAATACATTTATAACCAGTTTCCTAGATGAAGCTACAATAAAAAAAATTGTTGCTTTTCTTGTCTATTTCAGACACCTTTTTTTCCTTCTCCTCTACCACTGCTTCATTGCTTAGTTGAATCTACTGATCTTGCTTAGTATCTTACACAACCACAGAGGATAATAATCCTGATCTGAGAGTATTCCCTTTTGATGGACATCTAGAAGAGACCTCACCAGTGTTTTTGGTTACAATGTTGTTAACAGAAATGCTTATAATTGTGTAACTGGTACAGTGGTAGAAGGGATCTGGAATTTTTGCAATTTATTGCCATGACTTTTTTTTTTTTTTTTTTTTTTTTTTTTTTCCATTCTTGGTCCAAATTATGTTAAATGGGAGGTAGAAAGATTTTGGTCTGCTTCACTACCCTATTTTTCCTATGTAGAAAATTGGCTTTAGCATATAAAATTAGCTTAGGTGGTCTTGGAAAATTTCTGTTCTGATGAATTCTGCAGGAACTAAAATTTATTTTAAGTTTATAATGTGTTCCATTAATAAGTTCCACTTGAGATTTCTAGTTTTATTTGTTTCAGATATAAGTGATTAAATCATGATATAAAACCACCCTTCCCCTCCACTGCCTCCCTTTTTTTTTTTTTTTTTTTTTTTTTTAGCATTCTCTCTGAACTAGATAACATCTAAGATCCCACCCCTTAAATTAGGATTGTGTGATTATGTCCCTTGACATATGTGCCTCGCCTCCTGTGTATTCTCCATCCTCACACAGTTCTAGGTTTCTGGAGTTTCCAGTGGCTCATTCTCTTAGGGTTTGTTCAGCCCAGTTTGATTCTGACCAGGGTATTGTCCTTGTTTTATTGATCCCTCTGTTCTGACCCGTCTTCAGTGCTAGCCCATCTGTGAATGTTAGCAAGGATTGGAGGATATCCTTGAATATCTTTACGTGCTTACCAGAGGATGCCCACATACTTTTGTTGGGACTTATCCAAAACAGTAAACCCTGATGATGATTTTGAGGTCAGGTTAGAGATGGAGAGGCGAGTATCTTGACCAGAGGCCGAAGGAACTATTTCTGAGGAGTTAGCACCTTGTTTTCTGCATCCAGTTTAGGCAGCTACATATTGTATGTAGCTCTCTGGCTGTGGTTGTGCTACACCAAGCCAGCCCTCTGAAGTTGTAACCTGATTTGCTTTGGAGAAAATGTCCTTCATGTTTACCATTCCCTGGGCTCTATCACCTTTCCTTCCTACTCTGGTTCCTGATGTTTCCTTCTATTGGCAATATTTTCTGCATCTGTGTATTCTATGTGGTAATTATTCACAAATTAGAGTTCATACATACTCCTAGAATTGTATAAACTCCAGATGGGTCAGAGATTATAAGGTAAAAATATGAAAATAGGGAGATTTAAAAATTATAACCGTAGAGTTCTAAAGCCTTTCTAAAATTGTGACTTAAACCCCAGAGGTCAAAGGATTGGTAAATTTTTTTTTTTTTAATAATGTTTTTTTTATTGTAAACAAATGGGATACATGTTGTTTCTCTGTTTGTACATGGCGTTAAGGCATACCATTTGTGTAAGCATAAATTTACATACAGTAATGTTGTTTGATTCATTCTGTTATTTTTTCCCTTCCCCCCACCCCTCCCACCCCTCTTTTCCCTCTATACAGTCCTTCCTTCCTCCATGCTGGCCCCCCTCCTTAATCCTAACCCTAACACTAACCCTCCCCTCCCCCCATTATATGTCATCATCCACTTATTAGCGATATCATTCGTCCTTTGGCTTTTTGAGATTGGCTTATCTCACTTAGCATGATATTCTCCAATTTCATCCATTTGCCTGCAAATGCCATAATTTTATCATTCTTTATGGCTGAGTATTATTCCATTGTATATATATACCACAGTTTCTTTATCCATTCATTAATTGAAGGACATCTAGGTTGGTTCCACAGTCTGGCTATTGTGAATTGAGCAGCTATGAACATTGATGTGGCTGTATCTCTGTAGTATGCTGATTTTAAGTCCTTTGGGTATAGGCCAAGGAGTGGGATAGCTGGGTCAAATGGTGGTTCCATTCCAAGTTTTCTAAGGAATCTCCACACTGCTTTCCAGAGTGGCTGCACTAATTTGCAGCCCCACCAGCAATGTATGAGTGTACCTTTCTCCCCACATCCTCGCCAACACCTGTTGTTGCTTGTATTCTTGATAATCACCATTCTAATTGGGGTGAGATGGAATCTTAGGGTGGTTTTGATTTGCATTTCTCTTATTACTAGAGATGTTGAACATTTTTCCATATGTTTCTTGATTGCTTGTAGATCTTCTTCTGTGAAGTGTCTATTCATTTCCTTAGCCCATTTGTCGACTGGATTATTTGTATTCCTAGAGTAGAGTTTTTTGAGTTCTTTATAGATTCTGGAGATTAGTGCTCTATCTGAAGTATGATTGGGAAAGATATTCTCCCACTCTGTAGGCTCTTTCTTCGCATTGCTGATAGTTTCCTTTGCTGAGAGAAAGCTTTTTAGTTTGAATCTATCCCAGTTATTGATTCTTGCTTTTATTTCTTGTGCTATGGGAGTCCTGTTAAGGAAGTCTGGTCCTAAGCCGACATGTTGAAGATCTGGACCTACTTTTTCTTCTATAATCTACAGGGTCTCTGGTCTGATTCGAGGTCCTTAATCCATTTGGAGTTTAGTTTCGTGCATGGTGAGAGATATGGGTTTAGATTCATTCTGTTGCATATGGATTTCCAATTCTCCCAGCACCATTTGTTGAAGAGGCTATCTTTCCTCCATTGCATATTTTTGGCCCCTTAGTCTAGTATGAGAAAATTGTATTTATTTGGGTTTGTGTCCGTGTCCTCTATTCTGTACCATTGATCTACCTTTCTATTTTGGTACCAATACCATGCCGTTTTTGTTACTATTGCTTTGTAGTAGAGTTGAAGATCTGGTATTGCAATACCCCCTATTTCACTCTTCCTGCTAAGGATTGCTTCAGCTATTCTGGGTTTCTTATTCTTCCAGATGAATTTCATAATTGCTTGCTCTATTTCTGCAAGGCACGTCATTGGGATTTTAATTGGAATTGCATTGAATTTGTATAGCACTTTAGGTAGTATGGCCATTTTGACAATATTAATTCTTCCTATCCAAGGACATGGAAGATCTTTCCATCTTCTAAGGTGTTCTTTAATTTCTTTCTTTAGTGTTCTGTAGTTCTCATTGTAGAGGTCTTTCACCTCTTTTGTGAGATTGATTCCCAAGGATTTTATTTTTTTCGAGGCTATTGGGAATGGGATAGTTTTCCTAATTTCTCTTTCTGAAGATTCATCACTTATGTATAAAAATGCGTTGGATTTATGAGCATTGATCTTGTAACCTGCTACTTTACTGAATTCACTTATGAATTCTAAGAGTTTTCTGGTGGAAATTCCAGGTTCCTCCAAATATATAATCATGTCATCAGCGAACAGAGATAGTTTGAGTTCTTCTTTTCCAATTCGTATCCCTTTTATTTCTTTGGTTTGTCTAATTGCTCTGGCTAGAGTCTCAAGAACGATGTTGAATAGAAGTGGTGAAAGAGGGCATCCCTGCCTTGTTCCAGTTTTTAGGGAGAATGCTTTCAGTTTTTCACCATTTAGAATGATATTAGCCATGGGCTTAGCATAAATGGCCTTTACAATGTTAAGGAATGTTCCCACTATCCCTGTTTTTTCTAGTGTTTTGAGCATGAAGGGGTGCTGTATTTTATCAAATGCTTTTTCTGCATGCATCTATTGAAATAATCATGTGATTCTTGACTTTAAGTCTATTGATATGGTGAATGACATTTATTGATTTCCGGATGTTGAACCAACCTTGCATGCCTGGGATGAAACCCACTTGATCATGGTGCACTATCTTTTTAATATGTTTTTGTATGCGATTTGCTAAAATTTTGTTGAGAATTTTTGCGTCAATGTTCATTAAGGATATTAGTCTGAAATTTTCTTTCCTTGATGAGTCTCTGTCTGGTTTAGGTATCAGTGTGATATTGGCTTCATAGAATGAGTTTGGGAGGGTTCCCTCCTCTTCTATTTTATGGAATACTTTGAGAAGTATTGGAATGAGCTCTTCTTTAAAGGTTTTGTAGAACTCGGCTGAGAACCCATCTGGTCCCGGACTTTTCTTTGTTGGTAGGCTTTTGATGACTTCTTCTATTTCAGTACTTGAAATTGGTCTATTTAAATTGTGTATGTCCTCCTCGTTCAGTTTAGGCAATTCATATGTCTCTAGAAACCTGTTGATGTCTTCGAAATTTTCTATTTTGTTGGAGTATAGATTTTCAAAATAGCTTCTAATTATGTTTTGTATTTCAATCCTGTCTGTTGTGATATTTCCTTGTTCATTCCGAATTTTAGTGATTTGGGTTTTCTCTCGTCTTCTCTTTGTTAGTGTGGCTAAAGGTTTATCAATTTTGTTTATTTTTTCGAAGAACCAACTATTTATTTTGTCAATTTTTTGTATTGTTTCTTTTGTTTCAATTTCATTGATTGCAGCTCTGAGTTTAACTATTTCCTGTCTTCTACTACTTTTGGAGCTGGTCTGTTCTTCTTTTTCTAGGGCTTTGAGCTGTAGTGTTAGGTTGTTTATTTGTTGAGTTTTACTTCTTTTATTAAATGCGCTCCATGAAATAAATTTCCCTCTAAGTACTGCTTTCATAGTGTCCCAGAGATTTTGATATGATGTTTCTTTGTTCTTATTTACCTCTAAGAATTTTTAAATTTCCTTCTTAATATCTTCCGTTATCCATTCATCATATAATAGCATATTGTTTAATCTCCAGATGTTGAAATAGTTTCTGTGTTTTACTCTTTCATTTATTTCTAACTTCAATCCATTATGATCTGATAGACACCCCTAAGCATGTCTCTGCGCGGCTCTTCCACCCAGAAGCCTCCTAGATCCTGGGACCCTGCTCTGCACCTAATCGCCTGGCTATGCGGCCCCTCCTCTGAGCAGCCACCTGGGGCCCCGCACAATCGCTCTGCATCCCAGAGACCCGCCGCACGCCTCTTCCTCCAGACAGCCGCCCAGTATTCCGGTGTGGTCACTAGGAGTCCGAGCAACTCACTGTGTGCGTCCTCCTCCCACCAATCGCCCTTAGCCTTGGGCAATCACTTGAAGTAGAAGTGACCCTCCCCGTTCCTCCCCCTCCTCCAGGTAACTCCCCGAGTGTTCAGGAGCAGTCCCTCTGAGTGGCTCTGAATCCACGTGACCCGCTGCACACCTCCTCTGGGCAGCCGCCCGGACCTCTGGTGTGGCCACTCGAGACCAAACGACCCACCGCGCTTCTCCTCCAGGTAGCCCCCCTGTGTTCAAACAACTCACCACTCGCCTCCTCCTCTAAGCAGCCGCCTGGAGCTCTAATGCAGTCACTGCGAGTCCAAACGACCCGCCGGGCTCCTCCTCCTCCTCCTCCTCCTGTTCCTCTGGGCAGGCCCGGTGTTCAGAAGTGGTCTGAGTCCAAACAGCTCGCCACGCCGCTTCTCCTCTGGCAACCGCCTGTAGCTCTGGTGTAGTCACTCCGAATCCAAGCGGCCACACTCCTCCTCCTCCTCCTCAGGGCAGGAGTGTTCAGAAGTGGTCGCTCTGAGTCCAAACAGCTCTCCTCGCCGCTCCTCGCCTGGGCAGCTGCCGGAGCCCCAGTGGTTGCTCCGAGTCCCAGCGCTGTGCTGAGCGGCCTCCTCTCCGATTCTCCCAGTTGTCCGAGTTCACTGCTTCAGCGGGGGGAGGGGTGTCTCGCCGGCAGCTCTACTTCACAAAGTTCCCTGCATTCCGGCACTACCGCCCCATCCGGGACACCTCTCCAACAGGAGAGACACATCCGGCTGCTTTGAGTTGGTCCCAAGTCTCTCAATATCTCCTCTTTTGACTCCTGAGTCCTGGAGCAACATGAAATGCAGCCACCCTCTAGGCCGCCATCTTGAAAACTCGGTAAATTTGCTCTTAAAAAAGCTGTATGACTAAAAGCCCACAAAAGCAAAGTCAAAAGGAAATATAAAATTGAAGAAAATGCCACTTACATTGCAGACACACACGTACACACACACACACACACACACACACACACAATGCCACTTATATTGCAGACAAATATATATAAGGGAAAAATGCACAAAGGATATGTCAATGCATAATCAACAGAAAAGGTAGTATAGATGACTCAAACATTTGAAAGGATGCTTAACCTTACTAAAAAAAAAAAAGAAATGCAAATCTAAAACTATATTAAGATAGTTTCTTTCTTAATACATTGGTAAAAATCCAAAATTTATTGGTAACTCATTTGCTTGTTGAGGTTTTGTATATTCTTGGTAGGAGTGTAAAATTTAGCAATATACCTGTCAAAATTACAAACGCATTTTCTTTTTGACCTAGCAGTCCTACTTAGAAAATTGTAATAGTAAAATCCAGTAGCAGTTGGTTTTCTTCTCATTCAAGGGGACTGGTTAAATAAACTATTGTACTTACAAACCATGGAATGTTATGCAGTTGCAAAGAAACCAGATATATTAACTGTGTGTGTGTGGCGGGGGAAGCAGGGAACATAGCAGTGTGTATTACATGCTATTGTTTTTATTAAGAAAGACAAAAATGGGTCTGCATATCTGTATATTCATATCAGAACACTTGCACTACATATGAAACCAAGATTGATTACCTGTGTAGGTGGAGGAAATCAGGTAGAGGGTGGGAGTAAGACAATATATTTTCTTTATGTTATTTTGATTTAAAATTGCATAAAAAAATGTACACAAATTCCCCTTTCTCTAACGTTAGCTGCTTGTGTTGCTCTTGGCTTGAGACTTCTAATGTGAATGACAGGGCTCTGGGTAGTGTGTGTGTTCAGGCTTACCAATAGCATGCTTCAGCAATTCTTCCTGCTTTGGACACAGACCATTTGTTTGTGCCTCAGACTCCATTGTTAAATCTTTTCTTGTGTTCTTCTTCTGCCTAAAGATTTTACCTTGTTAAAACTTGCTTGTCCTTTGTTCTCTATAGATTGTTCCTTCCACAGAGAAGCCTCCCTGGATAAACTAACTGTTCCTTTACATGCATTTGTAGCACCATGTTCATCTCCTTTTTGTGACCACAAATGCAGTTGTACATTCTTGAGATTTTTTCATATCTGTCTCTCCCATTAGAACGTAAGCCTCATGAGGGCAGGGACTATGTCTGCTTTGGAGATAAAAGTGCCTGTGTCATAGGGTAATGAGGGTTCCATGAGATGATACAATAGGTTCTTACACATTATGTGTATTTGTGAAGCACAAATACACATAATGTTAACTAGATTATACTGTTTTCTTCTTTAGAAGAAATTATATTGTTTGTGACTAAATTAACAATACAATTTAAGGAAGAATTCTGATTCTCCTTGGCCAGAGAAAGGATTGCCTTTGGAGAAAGGATTGGAGGATTACTTTTGGATTACTATAGTCTTTTTTGTGAGGCAAGAAAGAAAATAGCTTTTGTTCCTCTACTATTCTTGGCTCCTATATCTGAGTCAAACTGTAAGAAAGCAGCTTTTTGCCAAAAGATTATTTCCCTTCCTAGTTCCATTTCTTTTAGTTATTTATTTTAATTAGATACCAGGCAGTTTCAAATAGACTTTTTTTTTATTAGAATGTGAGAAATGTACATATACAATTACAATCTGTATTTGTCACATAAACCAAACTGGGTAAAATTCAGGAGAGTGGGATTGAAGAAATACAATAGACAGTTCACATTGTGGCATAGGAGACATAATTGTTTTGAATCACTTGGGTCACACACCCTCTCATTTGTTTGTAGAGTGACTTTAAAGAGTTTTAAAAGTTATATTCTAGCTGCTTAATATTTTCTTCCAACATTCTCAAGTTACCGTCACCTCATCTTAGTTTTTGACATTTGGAAGTTGGTGGATTATTTTAATGTGTACTTTAAGTGCCAGGTTTTAACTTTCTATATATTAAGTAGGTATTAAGAAAATTTCCTTTTCAGTTTGCTTCTTTGGTTTCTTTATTTTCTGTTACTTGAATGTCGCCTGCTGTTTCACTCTCAGGGAATTGGAGCCTTAGATCCTAACTTGAGATACACATTACTAGAAAGTATTGTTTCCTGCCCCTTTCCTTTAGAACTTTAAGAAGGATGCATGTGGAGCAGAAAACACAAACCAGAAGACTCTAGGCTATTAGGGTTCTCAGATTCATTTTACTCAGCTTTTTGACTATGTTGAGAAATCTGAATTTCTAGGCACTTTTGAAAATTTGGAAGTCATGGTGAATAGTGAAGAAGCAGCATTACCACATGGCAGCACTCTGGGTGGCTAGTTTTCATTCTTCACCTTCCACATCCATCCTCCTTGCTTGCTTCATTCATTTGCATTTCTTACCTGGCCTCTGACTTCTTTAAGTATTTGAGATTGTGACCCTTGGCATTGAGGGGTAGGACACTGCCAGGTCAAGAGTCAGGGATGTTAAAAATCAGTAGTCTGCTGAGCTGATTGAATTAAACATTCTCAGGGACTTCAGTGAGAATTCAGCATGGTACTTCTTCTGGTAAATGGGATTTTTTAAAAAATGGCAATATATGTCTTGTAGAAATGAGTTTAGGACAGATAAATAGCCATTCACTAAGCACTGTAATACTACCAATTAGTACAGGTTTTACCTTCAAAACTATTTTCTCGGGGCTGGAGTTGTGACTCAGTGGTAGAGCACTTGCCTGGCATGTGTGAGGCCTTGGGTTCAATCCTCAGCACCACATATAAAATAAAATAAAAGATTCATTGACAACTAAAATATATGTATATTTTAAAAACTGTTTTCTGGAGCTTCCTACAGATCTTTTGGAGCTTCCTACAGTTCTTTTGATTGTCCAAATATGTCACTTTTTAGTAAAGAAAAAAAAAAGTTTGAATTTATGTTTTAAAAGACATTTTAAGTGAAAATAACCCATAACTAACAAGTTGGCAAGTTGGTAAGTGGCATAGAAAACAAGTTCCTCACACCCCTAAAACTCAACATTTAAAAAAACTGTGGTAAACTTGGGCATGGTTGTACACACCTGTAATCCCTGTGGCTCTGGAGGCTAAGGCTGGAGGATTGCTAGTTCAAAGCCAGCCTCAGCAACTTAGCAAGGCACTAAGCAACTCATTGAGACCCTGTCTCTAAATAAAATATAAAAAGGGCTGGGGATGTGTCTCAGTGGTTAAGCACCCCTGGGTTCAATCCCTGGGACCAAAGGAAAAAACAAACCAATCAACCAACATTCACATCGTTTTGCAACTATCACCACCATCAACAATTTTGTTATGCCAAACAGAAACTCTGTATTCGTTGAAACAATAATTCAATTTCTCCTCTTCCCAGCCCTGCTAACCTCTATTTTACTTTCTATCTCTATGAGTTTGCCTATACTAGTTATCTAATGTAAATGTTACATTATGTAACATCTTTTATGTCTGAATTACTTCACTTGCATGTTTTCAAGGTTTCATGTTGTGGTGTGTATCAGAATTTTGATCCTTTTGTGGCTGAATAATATTCCATTTTATGGATATTCCACGTTTTTTTTTTTTTTTATCCATTTTCTGTTGGTGAAATAAAACCCTAATCTTTTGACTGCATACCTCTATCAACAGCTAAATAGGAGAACAGGTTTTTTTGTTGTTGTTGTTCATTATTTCCATTGGCTCCTGTTCTTCCTCTCAAATCTCTGGAGACTTGCACATCTGGATGACTTTCAGTTATTGTGAACCCAAAGCAGTTCTGCTTCCTTTAGCTATTAGTGTAGCTATTTATAAATAATTCCCTACCCCACTCACTTGCTTAACATTAAGAGTATAATGATTTCCTACTTTGTTCTATTGGGCTTATGATTCTCTTGTGATTAGACCTATTTGGTGCAACTACCTAAATATCTGGAGGTTTAGCTTTTTGGTCTCCATGTTTCAGTCACTAACTAGTTGCTACACTATTCTCAATTATCATTCCCCTGAGAACCCCGTTAACCCCCTTTCCCAGACATTGCCCTCACCCTGGCCCCAGTTCTTCCTACAACTTGCCCAGGTTGGCCAGTCTGGTCAATTGTGATCTTTCCTGCCTCAAAGCTGTTGGAAAGAGAATAACTTATTTCTTTTCTACATGGTTAAATAGGGCAGTATATTAAGGAAGAAATGAGTTTAGAAATAGTTAACTGGGTCTAAAACAGTAAGAAAGTAATATCTCATTTTGAGCATTTTTGAAGAGTTAACTGGTAACATTTGGAAACAATTTCAGTACATTTATAATTCATTGATAGAGCCACAAAAGTTACTTTTATTACTTTTCTGTGACTTTTGGGGCAAGATAACTGCCTAATTTGACATAACTGACTGTATTAGAAAAGAGCTGGAAGGTCAAAGGCAGATCCTGATAAATTGATAAAGCTGCTATAGACCAGTTTATAATGTCAACTTTTAGTTTATTAAGAAAAAATTGTGAAACAAATATTATCTCTAATCCCTATTTCTAAAAGGGAAAACAAAAATGTTCTAATAGTTAACTATAGGAATACCTTGGAATAAAGACAGGTTTTTAAAAAGAATTGAACAGCACATTATATTACTGGTTTTATCTGCACCATTGTAAATTTGGTTGTGAATTAGTCTTTGGGCCTTACTGGTACAGATATAAATGTTTCTGAAACTTATCGGAAGTAAGGATCATAATTGCTCAGATTGACCAAGGGTAGAAAGAACAGAGGAAGAACTGGTGCTGGTTGGAGGTCAATGTTTGGGAAAGAAAATTTTTAGGGGGATGAAGCTGATTTTTTTTTTTTTTTTTTTTTTTTTTTTTTTTTTTTAATGTGCTGAATGTCCAAGTTAAAGGTCAGCAAGCAGTTAATGTAAATGTGGAAAGAGTTAAGCATTTTGCACTGGGGATGTAGATCAGTGGTAGAACTCTTGCCTAGTGTGTGCAAGACCCTGGATTTGATCCTAAGCCCTACTGAGTTGTAGTCTCGGTCATGAAAATAGATTGTTTTTTGAGGAAAATGGAAGATAGAGCAAAGGGTAGCTTGTTAGAGGTTAAGAGCAGGACTCTGAAACAAACAGACTGGTTTGAATCCCCAGTTCACTGCTTACAGTCCAACTTTACTAGGACAGTAATAACATCTACCTAATTGTGTTGCCTTCAGAATTAAAGAAGCTAATATTATATAAAACACCTGTAATATTGCTTGGCAAATAGTAAAGGATATATGTGTTAGCTATTATTGTTTGATAGTGACTTAAAAGACTTCGGTCTCCTGGGTAGTATGTATTAGGTAGTGGCAGATTATAGCTCATGTTTAGAGGATGGATAACTTCCCAAAATCTTAATTTAAAAATTTTAGGGGGGTCTTGGCCTATAGCTCATTGACAGAGCACTTGCCTAGCATGTGTGAGGCACTGGGTTTGATCATTAGCACTGCATCAAAAAGTAAACAAAATAAGGCATGTTGTCCAATACAACTATTAAAAAAATTTTTAGGGGAAATCTGGAAACAAAGACAAGGAGATAAACTCGGATCCTAAGGAGAGAAGAGCCCTTTTCATGTGAACTGAGATGGCCAGTGGGATTTTTTTTTTTTCCCCTGAGAGCAGTTTATGGACATGTTCTTTTATTTATTTATTTATTTATTTATTTATTTTTTTTATTGTAAACAAATGGAATGCATGTTGTTTCTCTGTACATGGCGTAAAGGCATACCATTTGTGTAATCATAAATTTACATAGAGTAATGTTGTTTGATTCATTCTGTTATTTTTTCCCTTCCCCCCACCCCTACCACCCCTCTTTACCCTCTATACAGTACTTCCTTCCTCCATACTTGCCCCCCTCCCTAACCCTAACTCTAACCCTAACACTAACCTTTCCCTCCCCCCCATTATGTGTCATCCTCCACTTATTAGCGATATCATTCGTCCTTTGGCTTTTTGAGATTGGCTTATCTCACTTAGCATGATATTCTCCAATTTCATCCATTTGCCTGCAAATGCCATAATTTTATCATTTTTTATGGCTGAGTAATATTCCATTGTATATATATACCACAGTTTCTTTATCCACTCATCAATTGAAGGGCATCTAGGTTGGTTCCACAGTCTGGCTATTGTGAATTGAGCAGCTATGAACATTGATGTGGCTGTATCTCCTCTGTAGTATGCTGATTTTAAGTCCTTTGGGTATAGGCCAAGGAGTGGGATAGCTGGGTCAAATGGTGGTTCCATTCCAAGTTTTCTAAGGAATCTCCACACTGCTTTCCAGAGTGGCTGCACTAATTTGCAGCCCCACCAGCAATGTATGAGTGTACCTTTCTCCCCACATCCTCGCCAACACCTGTTCTTGTATTCTTGATAATCGCCATTCTAATTGGGGTGAGATGGAATCTTAGGGTGGTTTTGATTTGCATTTCTCTTATTACTAGAGATGTTGAACATTTTTCCATATGTTTCTTGATTGCTTGTAGATCTTCTTCTGTGAAGTGTCTATTCATTTCCTTAGCCCATTTGTCGACTGGATATTTGAATTCTTGGAGTAAAGTTTTTTGAGTTCTTTATAGATTCTGGAGATTAGTGCTCTATCTGAAGTATGATTGGGAAAGATATTCTCCCACTCTGTAGGCTCTTTCTTCGCATTGCTGATAGTTTCCTTTGCTGAGAGAAAGCTTTTTAGTTTGAATCTATCCCAGTGGTTGATTCTAGCTTTTATTTCTTGTGCTACGGGAGTCCTGTTAAGGAAGTCTGATCCTAGACCAACAAGGTGAAGATTTGGGCCTACTTTTTCTTCTATAATCTGCAGGGTCTCTGGTCTGATTCCGAGGTCCTTAATCCATTTGGAGTTTAGTTTCGTGCATGGTGAGAGATATGGGTTTAGTTTCATTCTGTTGCATATGGATTTCCAATTCTCCCAGCACCATTTGTTGAAGAGGCTATCTTTTCTCCATTGCATATTTTTGGCCCCTTTGTCTTGTATGAGAAAATTGTATTTATTTTGGGTTTGTGTCCGTGTCCTCTATTCTGTACCATTGATCTACCTTTCTATTTTGGTACCAATACCATGCTGTTTTTGTTACTATTGCTTTGTAGTAGAGTTGAAGATCTGGTATTGCAATACCCCCTGTTTCACTCTTCCTGCTAAGGATTGCTTTAGCTATTCTGGGTTTCTTATTCTTCCAGATGAATTTCATAAGTCCTTGCTCTATTTCTGTAAGGTACGTCATTGGGATTTTAATTGGAATTGCATTGAATCTGTATAGCACTTTAGGTAGTATGGCCATTTTGACAATATTAATTCTTCCTATCCAAGAACATGGAAGATCTTTCCATCTTCTAAGGTGTTCTTTAATTTCTTTCTTTAGTGTTCTGTAGTTCTCATTGTAGAGGTCTTTCACCTCTTTTGTGAGATTGATTCCCAAGGATTTTATTTTTTTCGAGGCTATTGGGAATGGGGTAGTTTTCCTAATTTCTCTTTCTGAAGATTCATCACTTATGTATAAAAATGTGTTGGATTTATGGGCATTGATCTTGTAACCTGCTACTTTACTGAATTCACTTATGAGTTCTAAGAGTTTTCTGGTGGAATTTCCAGGTTCCTCTAAATATATAATCATGTCATCAGCGAACAGGGATAGTTTGAGTTCTTCTTTTCCAATTCGTATCCCTTTTATTTCTTTGGTTTGTCCAATTGCTCTGGTCAGAGTCTCAAGAACGATGTTGAATAGAAGTGGTGAAAGAGGGCATCCCTGCCTTGTTCCAGTTTTTAGGGGGAATGCTTTCAGTTTTTCACCATTTAGAATGATATTAGCCATGGGCTTAGCATAAATGGCCTTTACAATGTTAAGGAATGTTCCCACTATCCCTATTTTTTCTAGTGTTTTGAGCATGAAGGGGTGCTGTATTTTATCAAATGCTTTTTCTGCATCTATTGAAATAATCATGTGATTCTTGACTTTAAGTCTATTAATATGGTGAATTAAGTTTATTGATTTCCTGATGTTGAACCAACCTTGCATCCCTGTGGACATGTTCTTATATCAGATTTTGGTAGAGGAAGAGGGAATCCACAAGGCAAAAGATAAATCAAACAATCTTTTAACAGTTATGTGTACTGGTTTGATAGATGTAAATCTAGAGAAGCCCCAAATGCACAGCTTCTCCTACCCCTCCCCTTTTAGACATTTGTTAAGTACTGTGGTGTTATGGGAGGTTGGGGATGAGGCTGGAAAAACCAAATAGAATCTCTTGCTGTCTTACAGTGCTTAGGAGACTTTCTAGATTCTGAAACTTCTTGATTTCAAGACCCCTTTACTATCTTAAAAATTATTGAATTCCATGGATATTTTGCTTCTATGGCCTATGTCTGTTACTGTATCAGAAATTTAGAAATTAAAGGTAAGATAAATTTAAAGTATTTATTAATTAAAAATAATAAATCCATTGCATGGTAACATTAATAAACTTTTTTCTTGAAAAATAATTAAAATCAAAACAAAACAAAATGTTGCTAAGCAAGTCTTTATACTGTCTCTGCCTTTGTGTGTGTGTGTTTGTGTGTGTGTGTGTGTGCGTGTGTGTGTTTATGTGTGTGTGGTACTGGGAATGGAACCAGGACTTTGCAAATGCTAGGCAAGAGCTCTGCCACTGAACTACATTCCTAGCCCTGCAACTTGTTATTTTGATTGAAGAATGAAGAAAGTCTATCCTCATATAGATTAGTATTGGAAAAAAAATGAGGAGTAATTTAATAGCATTTTTAGATAATTGTGAATATCCTTTGATTCTATGCCCAAACTTGACAGGTGGAAGTCTATTAAAGGTTAGTTGGTGTATGAAATCTGAAACCACTTGATGAACTTTTTGTACTTCATTATATTAAAATCCATTGTTCTAGGGCAAGAGAGGGTAAAAGAGAGGGTGCATCTGATACATGTATGTTCAGAAATGTCACATTGAAATCCATTAACTTGTACAATTAATATATGTTAATAAAAAAATCTATTGTTCTATCTTGTTTTTTTTTTTTTTTTTTTTTTTTTTTTTTTTTTTGGTGGGGGAGGTACTGGGGCTTGAACTCAGGGGCACTCAACCAGTGAACCACATCCCCAGCTTTTTTGTGTGTTTTATTTAGACAGGTCTCATTGAGTTGCTTTGTGCCTCACTTTTGCTAAGGCTGTCTTTGAATTCACCATCCTCCTGCCTCATCCTCCCAAGCTGCTGGGATTACAGGCATGTGCCACTGTGCCTGGCTCTATCTTTTATTTTGAGTGAATCTTTTATCCATCCATAATTTTGAATCATGAACTAGCCATTTAGAAATATGTTTATTGAAGTGTGTGGCCTTCCAAACACTGACATGTTTCATTATATGGTATTAAAAATCTTATTTGTTCCTATCACCACTGATCTCACAAAAAAGTTGTTAAGTGTTGGAAAGCTGTCGAGGTTATATTGACTGATGAAAGTTTTCCACAAATTTAACTTTTGCCTGAAGGTTCAAGTTTTTTCATGGGCAACAAATACTGTTATTTTTATCCCTGAAGTTGTAGGTTTACTGCATTCATTTTTGAGAAAACGTCTGCTAATATCCAAGTTGAAAGGCCATAAGTTGTCTATTGGTTGTTCTTTCAAGTATAAAATGGTGTTTCATGGACAGTGGCGGACCAGATCAACCAAACCAGACGAAAAAGTTACACAGGACCTTTCCTTGAAACAACAACCATACTTCAGTGTATAGCAAAAATGCTTTTACACTTCTTCCCATTTTGTAACTTTGGTTATAAAAAGACATGTACTTAGTGGTCAGGAATTAATCAAACCAGTTATTTTTACTGTTTTATCAAGGAAAATTGGTATTTTTTTTTCTTACTGTGAGTGTGTGGCACTGATGAATATAATTGAACAGTTGGTGCCACTGCCTCAATTCATACAGAATTTGGAACAGTTTTACACATCATTGCTTTTGCACCATCAGTGCCTGTAAAAAGGGTAAATAGTATTGTAGTATTATTATAGTTTTTACTTCATAGGTCCCCTGGAAAAATCAGAGACCCCTGGGATCTACATACCATATTTTGAGAACTAGTGATCTAGAGGAGGGACCTGCATGACAACTAAGAGCTTTACCCTTGAGACAATTAAAAATAGAGGTGAGCAGAATCTTACTAAAGCTGTATTCTAGTTCCATCCTTGCTCAATTCCTTTTGACCCTAACAAAGGGCAGAGCAAATCTTGGAAAATATGTCAACCATAGCATCTATAGTTATTTTATAGGTAATATTTAATATACAGTCATTTGATTAGGAAAAAGGACTTCGTTTCTAGCCACAGGGAATAACAGGATCTGGAATTGCCTTTTCTCAATAAACAATGAAAAAACTGGACAATACATAGACAGCAACTGCCTTCATATATTGGATAACAAACAGGCAATACAGCACTGTGATTCTTGAGAATTGTCTTGACTTTCTGCCTAGAGGTAATTTCCAGATCTTAGTTTGGGGAAGGGAAACCCAAACAGTACCCTATGTTATGCTGAATGGTATGAGACATAGATCAGAGTTCAGGGAGGTCCTGGTGGCTAGAATTTATAGGACCGTGTACCCAACAGGAGGAAACTATGCAGACAAAGAACACTAGATATCTGAGTCCCTCTGAGTCCTGCACGTGGGTAGGGTGAAATTCAGTGAGTCTGGGCAAAGAACAACTTCTAGGAAAAACTGGGTTTAGTAAATTGTACAATTCCCAGAACTCATACAGAACCATAAATTATTTGAGTTCCCTTCCATCAGAGTGCAAAAACCTTATTGATTACATATAATATTCAGGGGGGACTTTAGAAATGTCACAATTTATAGTGGAACTAAATTAGTTCTACAATACTGTTCTACATCTCCCCTAAACATAAGGTGCACGTTAATCAAGTTGGTTCATGTGTAATTTGACTGCCAGCTAGATAATTTTTAAATGAATACATCAAAATCTAAAAATTACTAGGATAATATCAAAATTATTTGGCATATGATAAAAATTACTAGACATGTCAATAAACAGACAAAACATAACCAAATTTTTAAAAAGCAGATTCAGAAATAGCAGCAATGATGGAATTAACATACAAGAATGTTGAAAAACTTCAATAAGTACATTTTATGTTCTATTGACATAAAGGAAAATATGAACATTATAGGGAGAAGTGGGAAATATAAAGAACCAAATGGAACTTATAGATATGAAATATAAAGTATACTTAATAAATATCATTACAGACAAATTAGATACTAAAGACAAAAATATCAGTGATTTTGCAAGAAAATAGTAGCTATCCACACTGAAGTTTAGAGAGAAAAAAATCACAGGAGCTTATGAATATATTGGTCAATATGAGTGGTTTAAAATCTGAGTAACTAGAACACCAAAAAAGTGGGGGAAAATATTTGAAGAAATAATATCCTAAAAATGTTCATATTTGATGGAAAGTATCCATTAATATTTTATAATCAAATTGCCGAAAACAAGTGGTGAAGAGAAAAAAATCTTAAATTCAAGGGGAGAAAAAAAATAGGCACGCTAAGTACAGAGGAATACTGCAGACATCCAAAACTATAAAAACATGAAGATAATAGAAAGACATCTTTAAAGTTGATGGGGGGGAAAAACCCTGTCAGCCTAGGTTGCTGTGCCCACTGAAAATATCTTTCATAAATGGAGATGAAATACTTTTTCAAACAAATTAAAACCAAGTAAAGGCAAATTTGCAGACTTGTTCTGCAAGAACTATTAGACATCATTTTTTAGACAATAAGGAAAATGATATCCAGTGGAAACTGATCAACACCTAAAAATTGAGAGCTTTGGAAATACTAAATATGGGGTGTATATAGTTGTTTTTAATGTAATTCTTCTTTTATTGTTAGTTGTAGATGGGCACAATACCTTCATTTTATTTATTTATTTTTTTGTGGTGCTGAGGATCAAACCCAGTGCCTCACACATGCTAGGTAAGTGCTCTACCACTGAGCTGCAACTCCTGTCTGAGCTCTTTTAATCATTAAAAATTGAAGATAATTAACTGTTAAAAACAAAAGTAATAGCAATATATATATTGTGTGTTTGTGTGTGTGTGTGTGTGTAACATTTGAAGAAGTAAAATGAGAATATAAGATGGGAGGGGGGATGATAGAAGTGTACAGTAGCCTTCTTATCCATGGTTTTTTGTTTGTTTGGTACTGGGGATTATACTCAGAGTTGCTTTACATTTGAGCCATATGCCCAGCACTTTTGATTGATTGATTGATTTTTATTTTGAGACATGGTCTTACTAAGTTGTTTAGGGCCTCAATAAGTTGCTGAGGCTTATCTTAAACTTGCAGTCCTCCTGCCTCAGCCTCCTGAGTTGCTGGGATTATAGGCATGCATCACTATGCCTGGCTTATCCATGATTTTGATATCTACAGTTTCAGTTACCGTTGGTCAACTGTGATCTGGAGAATAGTAAATGGAAAATTCCAGAAATAAATAATTTGTAAGTTTTAAATTGTGTGCTGTTCTCAGTAGGGTGATGAAATCTCATGCCACCCCAGTCTGTTCCACTGATAAATCATCCCTTTGTCCACAAATCTGTACTGTTTGTGTTAACTGAATATATGCTGTATGCATTTTGTAGGTGTCTTGGTTATCAGATTGACTGGCGCACTATTGCATTGTGTGTATGTAGGATTTGGTATACTGTTTGTAGTTTTAGGTATCCAATAGAGGTCTTGAAATGTTTCATCAATAAGGGGAACTACTGTACTGTTTAAGATTAATACATTACACACAAAAGAGAATAATAGTGTTTGAAAATAGATCATGATTTAAGTAAAAGGTGCATGCTGTAAATCCTAGAGTATCCACTTGAAAAATAATTAGAAGCAAGGAATTGGGGTGGGGGACAAAGAACAAACAGAGCAAATAGAAAAAAAATAAGTAAACAGTAAAATGGCAGATTTAAAACCAGTTTCATCAATAATTACATTAACTAAAAGTGGCTGAAATACTCCAGTTAAAAGACAATGATTTTCAGGCTACATTTAAAAAGCATAAAAACTTAACTATCTGCAAGAAACTAATTTTAAATGAAGACCAAAGGATGGAAAAATATACATCAACCAAACTAATTAAACAATAAGAAAGTTGGCCATATTAATCTAAAACTAGACTTCAAAGCAAAGAATATTACAAAAGGTAAAAAGAAACACTTGGAATGATAAAACAATCAGTTCATCAAGAAGATATAACTATTTAAACTGACAACTGAAATAGACAAATTATAGTTGGTGATTTCAACACTTCCTGACTTGCCTTAAATGACATTTATAGAACACGCCTCCAAACAACTGCGGAATAAACATTCTTTTCAAGTACACATGAAATGTACACCTAGATTGCCATATGATGCAAGGTTAAAAAAAAAGTCTCAATAAATTGAAGTTTTAAATCACAAAATATATGTCTTGGATAAAAACAGAATTAAGTTAGAATTTACTAACAATGACATCTGGAAAGTTCTCAATTATTTAGAAATTAAGAGCAGAAAGCAATAGAAAATGGACAAACAATAGAGAAAAAATTAACAAAATCCTGATTTTCAAAAAGATCAGTAAACCCACCATTATTAGAAAGAATATTGACAAGAGTATGGTAGAGATGGGGAAGTCATCAGTTGTGCATATAACATTGTTTTGAGTATGGGACAGTAAGAAAGGAGACAAACAGGCTAAGGTTCAAGAAGGGGAGTTCCAAGGTCAAGATCTGGGTGAACCTGTTCTGGCATCACTCCAGAGGTTTCCAGACACTAGGATGAATTGGAGGGAATAGGGAGAGATGCTAAGCTGGAATTCAGAGGCCCAACAAGTCACCTGTATCAGTATTGTTGAACTGAAGATAAAAGGAAGAGAGGAAAATAATCTACTCCTGAGAAGAAAATGTTTGCTTTCCCTTGAGAAACCTTCTTTGGCTCCATTTCTGCATTAAAAATTTAGATGCTGTGAAAGCCTTAACTGTGGTCATTTTTCACTCTCAGATTTAAGCTAATGAATCATGTTTAAGTTACTTTAAAGTTGTATTTATTAAGAAAATGAGAATTTTTCTTTAAGAATATTAACAATGAACATATAACTAAACATCAAGAAAATATGCAACTGCTTGTGTGAATTCTCCCTTCTTCTTTAAGGTAATTTAAAATTGTGTGTGTGTGTGTTTTGTTACCTGTTACTGCTGCAGGCAGTATCTGACCATTTTATTTTCTATGGGCTAAGTAGAAGTAGGCAGTCAACAGAAATCTACCACAGTATAAGCAGAACTGCTGCCTTATGATTAGTTAGTTTCTTTACATACAAATAGTTACAAATTTAGCCAGTATTAAACCATGTATACCTATATGTTTATTTTCATCTTGGATCTTGACCTTTAATTAGAGAAAGATTTTATTACTAATGTTTCAGATGATGGCTTAATTTGCAGATTAAGCATCTAGGATTAATATTGGTATAAAATTCAAACTTCATAGTTGGGTTATGCTTATTTTTAAAGAAACTCTTCTCATTTGAAAAGTGATTAAAATACTTTTTATAAAATATGTGCAAATGTGTCCAATGAAGAGAAATATTTAGGTGTTTTTTTTAACCAAATACTAAATGCTAGGCAGTAGGTTGTAGGGTGATGTTTTTGTCATTTTTTGCACTTGTTTGAATTGCTTGAATTTTAAAATAATGAACCTGGGTCATTTTTTTCAAAACATGAAACATCCAAAAGTGCCTATAAGAAGCATAAATTAATATTTATCAAACAAATTAATGACTAACATGAATTTCATGAGGAAACTAAGGATATTTATTACAGTATATAAGTTTAGGTATAATATGTTTTCATATTTTGGACATACTGGAAAGTAATTTGGGCAGTAATTCTAGTTTATTACCTACCACAAAGGAAATAGGGACTTATACCATATTAGTATACCAGAAGTACCTAAAACACCAGCCCTTCTCTTTCTGCTTGGAAGGGAGAAAAGCATCAAGAATATTCGCTTTCAAATTAATTATGTATCTACTTTGTAACTTCCCCCCTGCTGTGAACAGAAATTACTTTTTAGTAGTAGGAGCTCTCTAAGAGAAATATTAGCCCTTACCACAGCAAAGTTATACAAAGGGTTAATTTTAAAATACAGTGTTCACTACCAGCCAAGATAGAAGGAGGTTAGTCAGTTTTCAGTATCTTCCTTTACTCTCGCTTATCATTAGAAGTGGCATTCTTTTTTTTTTTTTTTAAATCTTCCATTTGGTTTCTTTCTTATCTCTCATGGACTGTAGATATAGTGTTGTGGACCTCTCAGTTCACCACTAGTCTTATGAGTAAAATGGGATTTCTTTTTCACTAACCATGTCCTTATTTCTTCCACAAGAATAAAATATGTAAGCCTTTAAAAATAAAACTTGAACAGTACTAAAAAATCTTTTAATCACAAATTATCTTCTGCATTTGTTCTCTCTTATCAGTCTCACTAACTGATAACATTTTTTAAAAAATTTATGTAACTAGCAACTGTCAAAAAGTTATTTTTCCACAGTGATGGTATCCAATTATATTTTCATTGATGACTGAATAATACAAATTCCTCTATTGTTTTCTAGATTTTGGGGGGTGAAGTGGTGCTGGAGATTAAACCCAGGACAGCCTGAACCTAGAATCTTCAGGACCACTTGTTCTACTACTGAGCTACACTCTCAGCCCCTGTTCTCTAGATTTTGAACAGTTAGGGATATTAAAAATGAAAGTAGAATTGGCTCAGGCATCATTAAGAGTTTAGGATTAATATTGGCATAAAATTCAGACTTCATAGTTGATTATTCTTATTTTTAAAGAAAATTTTCTCATTTGAATAGTGATTAAAATACATTTTATGAAATATGTGCTGGCACATCTAGTGAAAAGAAATATCTAGGTGGGTTTTTTCTTAACCAAATGTTAAATGCCGGGCAGTAGATTTTTGGGTGATATAGGGTAATGAGCATAATGTCTAGTTTTTCCAGGATATTTCTGGATTATGTCTGTTTTCTTGACAAATTTTTCTAATGCACTTTTTATTTTGGAATAATTTTAGATTTACAGAAAAGTTGCAAAGGGACCATACAGCATTCATATACCCTTCCTTTAGTTTTCCCTTATTGATAGCATCTTATATAACCATGTTACATACTTTAAACTAAGAAATTAACATTAACTAAATCCCAACTTCATTTAGATGTCATGTCTCCTTAGACGCTGTTTTGTGATAGTTTATCAATCTTTCCTTATTTTTCACGACAACAGTTTTTGAAGAGTATTGGTTAGTTTTGAGGATGGTCCCTCAGTTCAAGTTTGCCAGATATTTTTTTCATGCAGACTGAAGTTATGGGTTTGAGGGAGCACGGGGGCAGGGATATACTCCTCTCATTATAGAATTTAAAGGGTTCTGTTTTTTTTTAGAGAAGGATCCATGTGCTGCTGAGAAGAAAGTGTATTCGCTCTTGGTTGGATGGTATATTCTATAAATGTCCATTAAGTCTAAATTATTGATTGTGTTATTGAGATCTATGGATTCTTTGTTCAATTTTTGTCTGGAAGATCTGTCCAGTGGTGAGAGAGGCATGTTAAAATCACCTAGTATTATTGTGTTATGGTCTATTTGGTTTTTGAAATTGAGAAGGATTTGTTTGCCATACATGGATGAGCCACTGTTTGGGGCATAGATGTTTATGATTGTTATATCTTGCTGATTTATGCTTCCCTTAAGCAGTATGAAATGACCTTCTTTATCCCTTCTGACTAACTTTGGCTTGAAGTCCACATTATCTGAAATGAGGATGGATACTCCAGCTTTTTTGCTGAGTCCATGTGCATGGTATGTTTTTCCCCATCCTTTCACCTTTAGTCTATGGGTATCTTTTTCTATGAGGTGAGTCTCTTGTAGGCAACATATTGTTGGATCTTTCTTTTTAATCCATTCTGCCAGTCTATGTCTTTTGATTGATGAATTCAGGCCATTAACATTCAGGGTTATTATTGAGATATGATTTGGTTTCCCAGTCATTTGGTTCATTTTTTTAAGAGTAAAACACAGAAACTATTCCAACATCTGGAGATTAAACAATATGCTATTATATGATGAATGGATAACGGAAGATATTAGGAAGGAAATTTAAAAATTCTTAGAGGTAAATAAGAACAAAGAAACATCATATCAAAATCTCTGGGACACTATGAAAGCAGTACTTAGAGGGAAATTTATTTCATGGAGCGCATTTAATAAAAGAAGTAAAACTCAACAAATAAACAACCTAACACTACAGCTCAAAGCCCTAGAAAAAGAAGAACAGACCAGCTCCAAAAGTAGTAGAAGACAGGAAATAGTTAAACTCAGAGCTGCAATCAATGAAATTGAAACAAAAGAAACAATACAAAAAATTGACAAAATAAATAGTTGGTTCTTCGAAAAAATAAACAAAATTGATAAACCTTTAGCCACACTAACAAAGAGAAGACGAGAGAAAACCCAAATCACTAAAATTCGGAATGAACAGGGAAATATCACAACAGACAGGATTGAAATACAAAACATAATTAGAAGCTATTTTGAAAATCTATACTCCAACAAAATAGAAAATTTCGAAGACATCAACAGGTTTCTAGAGACATATGAATTGCCTAAACTGAACGAGGAGGACATACACAATTTAAATAGACCAATTTCAAGTACTGAAATAGAAGAAGTCATCAAAAGCCTACCAACAAAGAAAAGTCCGGGACCAGATGGGTTCTCAGCCGAGTTCTACAAAACCTTTAAAGAAGAGCTCATTCCAATACTTCTCAAAGTATTCCATAAAATAGAAGAGGAGGGAACCCTCCCAAACTCATTCTATGAAGCCAATATCACACTGATACCTAAACCAGACAGAGACTCATCAAGGAAAGAAAATTTCAGACCAATATCCTTAATGAACATTGACGCAAAAATTCTCAACAAAATTTTAGCAAATCGCATACAAAAACATATTAAAAAGATAGTGCACCATGATCAAGTGGGTTTCATCCCAGGCATGCAAGGTTGGTTCAACATCCGGAAATCAATAAATGTCATTCACCATATCAATAGACTTAAAGTCAAGAATCACATGATTATTTCAATAGATGCAGAAAAAGCATTTGATAAAATACAGCACCCCTTCATGCTCAAAACACTAGATAAAACAGGGATAGTGGGAACATTCCTTAACATTGTAAAGGCCATTTATGCTAAGCCCATGGCTAATATCATTCTAAATGGTGAAAAACTGAAAGCATTCCCCCTAAAAACTGGAACAAGGCAGGGATGCCCTCTTTCACCACTTCTATTCAACATCGTTCTTGAGACTCTAGCCAGAGCAATTAGACAAACCAAAGAAATAAAAGGGATACGAATTGGAAAAGAAGAACTCAAACTATCCCTGTTCGCTGATGACATGATTAAATATTTAGAGGAACCTGGAAATTCCACCAGAAAACTCTTAGAATTCATAAGTGAATTCAGTAAAGTAGCAGGTTACAAGATCAATGCTCATAAATCCAACGCATTTTTATACATAAGTGATGAATCTTCAGAAAGAGAAATTAGGAAAACTATCCCATTCCCAATAGCCTCGAAAAAAATAAAATCCTTGGGAATCAATCTCACAAAAGAGGTGAAAGACCTCTACAATGAGAACTACAGAACACTAAAGAAAGAAATTAAAGAAAACCTTAGAAGATGGAAAGATCTTCCATGTCCTTGGATAGGAAGAATTAATATTGTCAAAATGGCCATACTACCTAAAGTGCTATACAAATTCAATGCAATTCCAATTAAAATCCCAATGACGTGCCTTGCAGAAATAAAGCAAGCAATTATGAAATTCATCTGGAAGAATAAGAAACCCAGAATAGCTGAAGCAATCCTTAGCAGGAAGAGTGAAACAGGGGGTATTGCAATACCAGATCTTCAACTCTACTACAAAGCAATAGTAACAAAAACGGCATGGTATTGGTACCAAAATAGAAAGGTAGATCAATGGTACAGAATAGAGGACACGGACACAAACCCAAATAAATCCAATTTTCTCATACTAGACTAAGGGGCCAAAAATATGCAATGGAGGAAAGATAGCCTCTTCAACAAATGGTGCTGGGAGAATTGGAAATCCATATGCAACAGAATGAATCTAAACCCATATCTCTCACCATGCACGAAACTAAACTCCAAATGGATTAAGGACCTCGGAATCAGACCAGAGACCCTGCAGATTATAGAAGAAAAAGTAGGTCCAGATCTTCAACATGTCGGCTTAGGACCAGACTTCCTTAACAGGACTCCCATAGCACAAGAAATAAAAGCAAGAATCAATAACTGGGATAGATTCAAACTAAAAAGCTTTCTCTCAGCAAAGGAAACTATCAGCAATGCGAAGAAAGAGCCTACAGAGTGGGAGAATATCTTTCCCAATCATACTTCAGATAGAGCACTAATCTCCAGAATCTATAAAGAACTCAAAAAACTTTACTCCAAGAATTCAAATAATCCAGTCGACAAATGGGCTAAGGAAATGAATAGACACTTCACAGAAGAAGATCTACAAGCAATCAAGAAACATATGGAAAAATGTTCAACATCTCTAGTAATAAGAGAAATGCAAATCAAAACCACCCTAAGATTCCATCTCACCCCAATTAGAATGGTGATTATCAAGAATACAAGCAACAACAGGTGTTGGCGAGGATGTGGGGAGAAAGGTACACTCATACATTGCTGGTGGGACTGCAAATTAGTGCAGCCACTCTGGAAAGCAGTGTGGAGATTCCTTAGAAAACTTGGAATGGACCCTCCATTTGACCCAGCTATCCCACTCCTTGGCCTATACCCAAAGGACTTAAAATCAGCATACTACAGAGATACAACCACATCAATGTTCATAGCTGCTCAATTCACAATAGCCAGACTGTGGAACCAACCTAGATGCCCTTCAATTGATGAGTGGATAAAGAAACTGTGGTATATATATACAATGGAATATTACTCACCCATAAAAAATGATAAAATTATGGCATTTGCAGGCAAATGGATGAAATTGGAGAATATCATGCTAAGTGAGATAAGCCAATCTCAAAAAGCCAAAGGACGAATGATATCGCTAATAAGTGGATGATGACACATAATGGGGGGGAGGGAAGTGTTAGTGTTAGGGTTAGAATTAGGGTTAGGGAGGGGGGCAAGTATGGAGGAAGGAAGCACTGTATGGTGGGAAAAGAGGGGTGGGAGGGGTGGGGGGAAGGGAAAAAATAACAGAATGAATCAAACAACATTGCTCTATGTAAATTTATGATTACACAAATGGTATGTCTTTACGCCATGTACAAACAGAGAAACAACATGTATCCCATTTGTTTACAATAAAATAAAAAAAATAAATAAAGGGTTCTGCCATTATGATTTATCACTTGGCATTAGATTAACCTTGATCATCTGGCCAAGGTGGTATTTGGTAGAACTGTCCACTGTAAAGGTACTGCCCTGCCCCATACTTTATTCTTTGGAAACAAGTCACTAAGTCCAACCTATATTCTAGGAGAGAGATTAGGTTAAGTAAACTCTTTGAGAGTATATGCAAAAGTTATTTAGAATTCTTTGAGGAACTGGGTATGTGACTCAGTGGTAGAGCACTTGCCTTCCATTGTGAAGCCCTGGGTTCAAGCCTCAGCACCAACAAAACAAAACAAAACAAAACAAAAAAACTTTTGTAAGAAAGATCTGTCTTTTCTTCCCCCAATTTTAAAAAATGTCTTCAGTTATTTATATCAGTAAAGGCTCATGGTATTTATTTTATACTTTGAGTTCTAATCCACTGTATACTATCTCATTGCTCAAATGTTTCTAACTTTGGCCATTGGAAGCTCTTTAAAATTGACTTCTATTCTAAAACCTCTTTCTTTCATTCTTCTGAACACTTCCTTACTATCTGGTACTGTAAGACATTCTCCTTACCATGTATTTTTTCTGCACTAAAGCAACCATTTCTCCAGTGAGCTGCAGTCCCTTCTTTGGAATAGTATTTTTAGCAAACCAATATTAGATGGTAGGTATGCTAAGTGTTGCTGGAGTATCACCATTTCTAAGTCCTCTGAAGAGAGAGCAAGGAGCTGGCCTGTGGTGCATGCCTATAATCCTAGCAGCTCAGGAAGCTAAGGCAGGAGGATTGGGAGTTCAAAGCCAGCGTCAGCAACAGCAAGGAGCTAAGCAGCTCAGTGAGACTTGTCTCTAAATAAAATACAAAAAAGGGCAGGGCATGTGGCTCAGTGGTTGAGTGTCCCTGAGTTCAATCCTCTGTACCCACCCTCCACCAAAAAAAAAAAAAAAAAAAAAAGAAAAGAAAAGAAAAAGATCAAAGAATGTATATACATACATCTCTGTAATTATTTCTATAGTTATCTGTGTGTCTATTTTAAGTTCAACATAAGTTTATGTTGATGATTCTTACTCTAATCCAGTTCCGCAGGATTCTTTGTACCTTTCTTCCTTAGTTTATTTGTGAATTCCCTAAGAGTAATCTGGCTTCCACCATCTACCATCTACTTACTGATTTGTTCAACTATAGTATGCATGTAAAGCAGTTTCAGACGTTAATTCATACTCCCATGAAGACCAACTTTACCAACTAGAAAGCAATGTTTATGTCCAAGTAAGTCTTTTTGCCTCTAGCCTTACTGTTTTCAGTCAAAATATGATTTCCCAAAATTATTTAGGTCAACTCCTGTATTAGCTTTCATGACTGTGATTGAAATGACAGACAATAACAACTTAAAGAAGGAAAGATTTATTTCGGCTTATAATTTCAGAGGTTTCAGTCCATAATTGGCTGGCTTCATTGCTTTGGGACTGAGGTGAGGCAGGACATCATGACTGAAGGGCATAGTGGACTATGCCAGGAAGCAGAGGGGTGGAGGGACAGGGACAAGATATAGTCCCCAAGGGCATGCCCCCCTAGCAGCCTACTTCTTCCAACCATGTCTCCACCTTCCTGTAGTTTCCATTTCCTCCCAGTTGTTTCATTTAAATTATTAGCCCATCAGATGGATTAATCCACCAATGAGGTCATAGTCCTCCTATGGGATGTGTGTGTGTGTGTGTGTGTGTGTGTGTGTGTATGTGTGTGTACATATATAAATTTATTCTTTTTTGGAGGGATATAAGGAATTGAACCTAGGGGCACTTTACCATGACCTATAGCCCCAATCTTTTTTTCTTCTTCTTTTTTATAGATATAAAAACAATTATGTTATTAATAATAAGAGTTAAAAATTTCGAGCAGTTTATTTGTGTCATCTTCCCAGGATCTCTGGATAAAGTTCATTTAAATGAAAACTACTAATATTTCTGGATATACAGGCTGCTGTATATCTAGTTAGTAATGCAAGTGAGAATTCTGCTGGCAGGTCAGAGACCACAGGTGCATTTGCAGGCCTGTCATCTTATCTCCAAGAATAGCCAACCAGCCTTTCTGATCTTTTTCACAGGTGCTGGAGAGAAACTGGGGAACAGTGAAGTTTCCAGATGTCAGGGTCTTATAAGTATGTCAAATCAGACCTTCTTTGGGAATGTTTAGTTCACAGTGGTCAGAATACCAAAGCAGAATGCAGTGATTGGCAGAAAATTAACAAACCTGTCAGACTTATTTGAGGATAAGGCAGCCTGTGGATTAAATTTTTCTGTTGTTCCACTGTGTGGTTTTCCATTATTTTTTTCTTTTTAAATATATTTTTTAGTTGTAGATGAACATAATACCTTAATTTTAGTTTTATGTAGTGCTGAGAATTGAACCCAGGGCCTCATGCATGCCAGGCAAGCACACTACCACTGATCTGTAACCCCAACCCGGTTTTCCTTTTCTTAGATGAAATTAATATATAGCATCCTTTTGTATCTTGCCACTATGGGAGATAGACAGAAGAATCTAAGCTTTGTACTTTCCTGGTTTAATTTTATGTTACTTTAGGTTCTCGGGAAATAATTTGAAGGCTTCCTTTATTACCAAAAGTGATTCCTAGATGATCTTCATATTCTCTTCAAAACTCAGAAAATAACTCTGATAAAACAAAACTGATTGAGCCTTTAAAAAGTTTTCCTTTTTAGCCAAATGTGTTTCAGTTAGCTTTAATATTAAAATGTTACCACTAACATTGTGCTGTGCCCTAATTATGAGATCACCAAACATTTTGGGCAAGTCACTTAACTTGTCTTAGTCATAGTTGTTCTTTCGTAAAATAAGGATATTGAATTATTGAATTTTGGATACCTTCCAACTCTGTATTAGGTTTTAACCTAAAATGAAAAATTTTCAAGTGATGTTGATGGGTTAAATGTAAGCCTAGACCTCCTGTGAGCCTTAGTAGAACACAGAACAATGTTCTGTGACATGTTCAGATGACATTTAAATATAGGATCAACGTCAATTTGTTTTTTTTTTTAATTGAAATCTACATCCCCAACGTAAAACTGTTTACATTACAAACTTTCTGCATATATCTAATAAACATAGAGGTTCCCTCCTGCCTAGTACTGGGAACTGAACCCAGAGCCTCACACATGCTAGAGAAAATGTTCTAATCATTGAGCTACATTCCCAGCCCTAAAGTTACTTTTAAATATCAGGAAACCTGAATTTTTAAATCTGATGTTCATCATTGTACAAATATTCTTTGTAATTTGTTTTGATTTTTGTATATGGGAACCTGGAAGAAAAGTAGATCACAATTTTCAATACCAGATTCTTTTCCAAATAAGTATACATAACTAATTTATTAACTAATTAGTACAGCCTTAGCTTTCAGGAACTGATATTTATCATCAGAGTTATATTCATTGTCAACAAGATGCCACAACTACAAAAAAATTATGTACATTGCAATCTCAACTCGAACAATTAATGGAATCTCTGTCTTATTAGAGTAATTCAGATTATCCTAAAAAGCAAATGAAGTTTTTAAGTATCTTTATTCATCCAGCCAACAAATTAAATTGGTTAACATAAAAAAAATACAAATTCAGAGGCTTGGAATTGATGCTTAACAAAGGCAACTACTGAAGCATTTCTATTGATTTGAATATCAGTCTAGTAGCCACTCAACTTCCTGCCATTCATCATCCAGTAGGCTCTCTCAGCCCCCTCTGGCAACTCTTCCTTAACCACACTGCTACCCTTGGGCTTCCCGTTCTTCATCTTGTTGGTGTACAGCACATGGCCACATTTACTGAATTTGTCCTTTAGCATCTTTCATGTAAAATCAGATGGGAGATTTCTTACAAACGTCTGGCAGGCCTTCCTGGCCACCAATCTTAGTTTTTAAAAATGTGTTTGGGTTGATTTTTGAAGAGAAACATTTATAGCTGCCTTTCTCAAAGCTGATTACAGAATGAAGAGAATGAGAAAGGGGAAGCTAAATTTGGCTTCATTTAATGTAGTTAATAGCATTCCAGGGCAGAAATTCTGTTTACTTAAACAGTTAGTTTGTAACATCATTGAACTCTACATAAGATTTCCTGTAGACTTGCTACTGTACTTGTTAGGGAATTATAATTCTTGTTCCACTAAGCAATCTTGTTACATATTTTGGGTCATGTATGTTTGGTGATGTACAATAGTGCTCCTTTAAGGTAGAATTGGCTACACATGGAAACTTGCAGGTTGATCCAGGCCACATAGAGATGTTACTGTGGTTTTACACCTAAAGGAGCATTTTGCCTCTGCATCCACATATGCTTGGCCTAAGTGGTTATCTGTTTCTTTGTACCAACACAGATTGAAAACCATTAAAAGACACAAGATGATAAATGGACTTGTCACTGTGTCTTCATCAAACTGGTATTTGCAGAGGTCTTTTTCTTCATCTTTTTACATC
The DNA here is from genome assembly GCF_902686455.1 of Sciurus vulgaris. NCBI lineage: Eukaryota > Metazoa > Chordata > Mammalia > Rodentia > Sciuridae > Sciurus > Sciurus vulgaris. The sequence goes on from NC_136467.1 coordinate 57,216,455, forward strand.
CCACCAGGAACAAACATTAGAAGGGCTGTGTGAAATTTCTCTTTTTGACCCCTTCCCTTTGTAAGAATTCCCAAATGTCACACTTCCTTCTCATTTAGTTTTCATTCAGGTTTTTTTGTTTGTTTGTTTCCTTTAATGATTTAGTGATAAACTACCTGTTTTATTCCTCTTATTCTTTCCTTTTTATTTTTCTAAGACATTCAGCATTCAGGCTTAAAGTGTCAGTTTTATTGTCCTATAATCAAAGTTAGTCTATTAGTCATTATTTCAACTGAGACTTCCTTACTGAATACTTGTACAAAAACAACCCAACATAGAAAATAATGATAGTTGATCATAACAGTGACCCCTAAGGTAGGGCAGGAAATCAAAATGTTTCCGATTTATTCACAAAAGATAATATTATGATCAATTTATTGTGTATTTTGTTTCAGCACATTTAACAGGTGCTAATCTATATAAAGTAACTAGGTATTGATCAGAGTACCCTATTTCCTGATCCAGGAGGGCAGCAGGATGTTTATTGTGTTTTGCTTTAACCCTGCTATAAAGGTTTTCTGTATGAACAACATTTTTTAATTAAAAAATGCAGGAAGATAAATATAGTATCTTCTTTTAGGGTCATGTTCTAAAGATTTTTCAAATCTCTTCTCCTAAACAAATGGGCCAAACACTAAATAAAAAGATGAAATTCAGAGGTCAGTATTCATCTGGAAAAGCTCACTATAAGAGTACTTCTTTCTGAATATGTAAGTTCCTAATCTCTTTTTGAATACAGATTTAAATAAACATTTATTGACTATTTGCCATGTATAAAATATTTGATAGGAGACAAATAGCAAGTTCAAGAATGAAGGGAAATAGAACTCTGATGTTGATACTTTTGTGACCTTCAAATATTTAATATTCTAATAATTCCTTAAATTAACAATTAGCCCTATATTTATAAATTTGGTAGAGGTTTTACATGTCTTTATTTGTGGAAATTTTCTGAGAAATTTTCGTGAGACATCCGAAAGGCACCAGGGGAACAAAGATCTATTCAAAATTCCATAAGCATGTGAGAGAGAGAGAGTGTGTGTGTGTGTGTGTGTGTGTGTGTGTGTGTGTGTGATCATAACTTTTTCATAGTATATTTTATGTACCATAAGATTTATTCATTGGTTTTGATATATTTACAGAGTTGTGAAACCATTACCATTATCTTATTTTAGAACATTTCCATCATCCCCCTGAAACTCCTGTATCCATTAGTAACCACTCCTTGTTACCTTTCACCTCTAAGCAACTACTAATCTAGTTTGTCTTTATGAATTTGCCAAGTCTGGGAATTTCAATAAATGGAATTATATAATATTTTCCTTTTATGTTTAGCTTCTTTCACTTTGCATAATGAAAGATGCAAGTTTCAAGGTTCGTCTATATTGCAGTAGGTTTCAGTACTTCATTTCTTTTTATAGGAGAATAATACCTATTGTGTAGATATACCACATTTTGTTTATTTATTGATCAGTTGATATTTGGGTTGTTTTCTATTTTTGCTATTATGAATAATGCTTCCACATATATTGATTTACAGGCTTTTGTGTGAGTACATGTTTACATTTCTTGTGTGTATATATGTAGGAGTAGAATTGCTGAATTGTATAGTAACTTACTTTTACCTTTTTAAATTGTTTTCCATGTTGACTATATGATTTTGCAATTAATGATTGAGAGTTCTAGTTTTTCCATATCCTTATCAGCACTAGCTATTTTCTCTTTTTATTTTAGCCCTCCTTATGGGTGTAATGTGATATCGCATTGTAGCTTTGATTTACATTTCTCTAGTGGCTTACGTTGTTGAACATCTCTTCATGTCCTTTGCCCATTTTAATTATTATTATTATTTTTTTAATTGTTGTGTTGAAATGTTCTTTATGTAATCTGGATACAAGTCCCTTATCAGATATATGATTTGTAAATATTGTCTTCTATTCTTTGAGGTCTCTTCACCCATCCCTTTGGTGTCCTTTCAAGTATAAAAATTGGGTTGGGGTTATAGTTGAATGGTAGAATCCTTGCCTAGCATGGATGAGGCACAGGGTTTGATCCATAGCACAAGGACATGGGGAGGGGAGGGAATTTTAAATTTTGATGAAGTCCATTTTATTTTTTAATTTTATTTCTTGTGTTGTATCTCAGAAATATTGGTTAATCCAAGGTTTTGAAGATTTACACCTGTATTTTCTAAGCATTTTATAAGTTCTTAGATTTAGAAGAATAATCTATTTTGAAGTTTTAAAAACATTTTTTAGTTGTTGATTAATCTTTATTTTATTTATTTATATGTGGTGCTCAGAATCGAACCCAGTGCCTCATACATGCTAGGCAAGCACTCTGCCACTGAGCTACAATCCCAGCTCCTATTTTGAATTTTTGCGTATGGGAAGAGTTAAGGGTGCAAGTTCATTTTTTTACAAGTTGCTATCCAATTATCCCAACACCATTTATGGAAATATTACTCTTTTCCCAATATTGAACTTAATACACTTGTCAGAAATCAATTGACCATAAATGAAATGCTTTGTTTCTGGATTCTAAAGTCTGTTCTGTTGATCTGCTTATCTGTCCTCATGCTGTTCACCATGCTGTCTTTATTACTGTAGCTTTGTGGTAATTTTTGAAATTGGTAAGTATTTATTTCTAATTTTTATTTTTACATTTATTTTTCCTCATTGCCCACATCCTTTTAATCACCAGTTCTCTTAATATTTTTTAGACTTTTCTATTCATGCTCCCAATAACAATTTGTTTGCTCAAACCTTAATTGTTTTGTTGTGGTATTGGGAGTTGTTATCCAGGTTTTTTTTTTTTTTTTTTTTTTTTTTTAAGGCCTCTCAACTAGTTCTTTATGTAAATTCATGCACTAGGAGCATAAACTGCCAGAATTGATAGGAGCACTTAGATTATAATTGAATAGTTGTTGGAGACTGGGTCTGGACCATTTTTGTTTGCTTTCCTGCTACACCTGGCATTATATAGGTGTATATAACAATAAGGGATATAACAATAAGACACCTGGATATGACCTGTAGAGTTGTGGACCTTACATTCTAGTTGAACTAAACATAATAAATAAATTTTTAAATTAATACAATGAAGGGAATTAAATGAAATAATCTTTGTAAAACAAAAATATATAATCTGAATACTATCGTGGTTAAAAGCTTCCCATTGTTTTCAGAATATAGTTTGCATTCTTTATTTGTATTTGAACTTTTTTTCAACATTAGCTTCTAGTTAATTCTCTATCTTCCTTTATAAGTACTACATGTAAACTGCATAGCTAGTGTTAAATCTCTGAAAAATTCATCTGTAGCTGTAAAGGATTTGTAATAAGCCTTTTTTATCTTAACATGTTGGCTTGTACATTGCCACTATTGGTTTATAAATTGTAATATACATTAATAAAATGCTATAATTTTAATGGCATATTTATAAATATGATGAAGTATGGTAAAGGAATTTATTGGTGTCCTAATGTGAAAATAAAAAAGTTCAACTGAAAGAGTTATTTCATTGTAAAAGCATTCTGGTTGCTTTGCATGAAACTGGATCACAGCATATCTCACTATAATAGTTTTAATGAAGGGATGGCATGTAATACAGTCTAATGATTAATGTTTCTCCTACATTTAAATAAACTATTAACGTTGTCTTTTACTTCTAGCACTTTCCATTCTTTAATGTAGACTAAATACTTTGGGTGAAAGAAAGAGTATAAAAATGAACCTATACCTTTTGTGACTTCTAGTTTCTGCTCTGACATGTAAAGAGCTTAAAAACTATCACTCCCATCTTCCCACAAGAAAAAAACTGAAAAATCAGTAACTGTTCTTAAATTTGTAGGCTAATTGAGATCATAGGTCTGCTGCTCTGAAAACTAGAGAGACAGATGAATTCAGAGAATTGCATCTTACCAGAAACATAAACTACCAGAACTGATAGGAGCACTTAGAAGATAATTGACTAGTTGTTAAAAACTGAGTCCGAACAACTTGAGAATTAGAAACTCCCAGGAACAAACTAAGGAGGCCCCACAAACTTCCATGCTTTTTATGTCCAAGTGGTACACCACCACTCTTATAAGTTGAAGATCTGAGAAAAATCCCCTCATGCTTCTGGCAAGGACAGGGGAAAAATCATTTTACAGTACTCTCAAGAGTGTTATGTTCTCAGTAATGAAGGCCTGCTCAGTGGTAGAGTGCCTTGGGTTCGATCCCCAGTATCACAAGAAAAACAAAAACAACAACAAAAAACATATCAAGATCACCAAAATGAGGAAAATCTGAGAAGCTCATTGCTAAGAGGAGGCTAAGGAGATATGATACTAAATATTATATGCTATTCTGGATGGGATCTTGGAAAATACAGGATGAAAATGAAGAATTTTTCAAAAACTTATAAAATTCAAATAAACTTTAGACCTTTGTAAATTAGAAAAACAACAATAAATTGCACATTTGTAGTCCATGGAATATATGTTAAGTGGTAATCAAAAGAAAATTTGTTATCTCACACCCTTTTATAAATAAAAGTGTCAAGTTAAAAAAAATTAGAAAACTAACAACAAAATAAACCTGAGGAAAGCAGAAAGAAGGAAATAATAAATATAAGGCAAATTCATGAGGAAGAGAACAGAAAAGTAGAGTAATAAAAAAATTAAAGATAGACTGTGTATTAGGTAATTTCATCAAAATGGGGAGAAAGCAGAAATTTACAAAATAAGAATTCACAAGGAAGAAATGAGTATGGATACCAAAGAAATATTTTTAAAAACTAATGACCTCTCTGCAAATAAATATGAAAGTATAAATAAAATCGATAATTTACAAGAAAAATACATTTTGCCAAAATTTACCTTATTGAGGATAGAAAACAATGAATCAGTCTGAGGGAAAACTGATGTCTTCACCACATTGAATTTTCTAATTCAAAATGGTATTTCTCCGCATACTTAGATCTTCATTGGTTTCTTTCATCAGGGCTTTCTAAGTATTTCATGGTTTTTGGTGTTCTTTTCTTTCTCTTTTTATTTTCATTTATTTATTTATTTTTTATTGTTGTTAGTTTCCAGCTGTCTTTTACTATCATATAGAAATACATTTAGTTTGCGTATATTGGCCTTCTATAATGCTGCCTTGCTAAACTCATTTATTGGTTCTGGTAGCTGTTTTTGTTTGTTTGTTTAGATTCTCTGTACTGTTCCATGTAGTCATAACATTTACAAATAGGGACAGGTTTATTTTTTCATTTTCAACCTGTATGTCTTTTAGTTTATTATATATTTATATATTATATATATTATATATTTGTCAAATTGTGCCTGCTAAAATGTCCTGTATGATGTTGGAATAGTCTTGGTAAGAATGGATATTTTCTACTTTGTAGTTTATTATATATATATATTATATATTATATATTTGTCAAATTGTGCCTGCTAAAATGTCCTGTATGATGTTGGAATAGTCTTGGTAAGAATGGATATTTTCTACTTTGTAGTTTATTATATATATATATTATATATTATATATTTGTCAAATTGTGCCTGCTAAAATGTCCTGTATGATGTTGGAATAGTCTTGGTAAGAATGGATATTTTCTACTTTGTTCCAAATCTTAGGGAACAATTCATATTTTCATTATTAAATGGGATTTTAATTAGGTTGAGGAAGTTCCCTTCTTTTACTTATTATCTTATGTCATAAATACTGAAAATTACTAACTTTTACCATTAACAGATGCTGAATTTTATTGAATGCTTTTTCTATGCATATTGAGATGATTTCATGGTTCTCCTTTATACATGTTAAACCAACCTCATATTCATAGTATAACCTTACTTGGTAATAGTGTGTTGTCTTTTTGTATATTGCTAGATATGATGTTACATGAATTTTGCAACCAATCTTATGAGGGATGTTGTTTTATAGGTTTTTTTCAGATGTTTTTGTCTGATTTTAGTATCAAGGTTGTCTTTGGTTTCAGTGTCAGGGTTATACTGGCTTCATGAAATGAGATAGAAAGTGTTTCTTCTCATTTTCTGAAAGAGCCGGTATGAGAGAATACATAATTACATAATTGGGAGAATTCACCAGTGAAGACATTGGGGCCTAGAATATGCCAGTTTTTATTCTTATTGCATGAGCTATTGTAGTTTGTATTTTTCAAGGAATATGTCTATTCCATCTAAATTACTGAATTTATAGGCAAAAAGTTCTTTCCAATATTTCTTTGTTATTTTTCTGAATGAAGTATTTGGGGTCTGTGGTGAAGTCATTTCATTCACAGAATGCTTCTAATTTATGTCTTCGTTATCTTACTCAATCAGGCTAGAAGTTTATCAATTTATCTTTTCAGAGAATTTGTTTATTGTTTTGTGTTTTGCCGATTTTTAAATTTCATTGAATTTGTTTTTCCTTCTGCTTGTTTTGAGTTTATTTTGCTCCTCTTTTTCTGGTTTTATAATATGAGAATGAAATTATTGATTTGAGAATTTTCTGCTTTGATGATATATATATAATTTAAAATTTTCTCAGTATTCCCCAAATTTTGATATTACATAGTTATTTTTATTCAATTCAGAATATTTTCTGATTTCCATATGACAGTTACTTTGTTCTGTGGGATATGTGGGAAATTTATGTTTATTTTCACATATTTAGAGATTTCCAGATATGTTACTGGTTTCTCCTTTTTTTTTTTTGTACAAGGGATTGAACCCAGGGGTGCTTAACCACTGAGCCACATCCCCAGTCCTTTCTAATATTTTATCTAGAGGCAGGATCTTTCTGAGTTGCTTAGGGCCTCACTAAATTGCTGAGGTTGGCTTTGAACTCACATTCCTCCTGCCTCCACCTCCAGAGCTGCTGGAATTACAGGTGTGTGTCACCACGCCTGGCCTGGTTTCTACTTTTTCTACTTTAATTCTTTTATAGTCAGAGAAAATTCTCTGTATGATTTTATTTGTGCTAAATTTATAGAGATTTGTCATAGGGCTAGAATGTAGTCTGTCTTGGTGAATCCTCCATACATTCTTGAAAAGAATGTTTATTCTACTTGCAGGTAGATTTTCTATAAATGTCCCATAAATCAAGTTGATTGATCATGTTGTTCAGTTCTTCTGTATCCTTTTCTGATTTTCTGTCTACTTTTAATTGCTGACATAGGAATGTTGAAATTTTGAATTTGATGTTTTCTCTTTAATTTCCATCAGTTTTTGCTTCATATATTTTGAGGTAAACTAAGTTTGAAGTACATAGGGCTTTCATGTCATCTTCATGGAGTATGTCTATTATTATTTAAAGGGTGCTTTAAAACATCCCTTTGTCACTGGCAGTGAGCCATGTTTTGAAGTGTATTTTGTATAGCCTTGTAGCCACTCTAGCTTTTTTTTTTTTTAATTAACTTCTGAATAATATATTTTTCTGCCTTTAATTTTTATGTATTTAAATTATTTTTAAATCCAATCGTGACAATTTCTGTCTTCGAGTTGGTGTCTTTAGGCTACTTACATTTAATGTAATTATTTATATTGGATTCAAATCTACCATCTGGTTAGCAGTTTTGAATTTAATTAATCATAGTCTACTTCTAAATAATTTTGTGCTACTTTGCATATACTGTAAGAACCTTGCAATTGTGTACTCCTAGCCCCTCAGTCTGTCCTTTGTTATACTATTGTTACACATTTTACTTTTTATGTATACTGCACATTGTTCTTTTTTTTTTTTTTGCTTCGGTTTGCTGTCTTTTAAACAATTTTTAAACAAAAAGTGAATCTTATATTTACCTTCATGTCTACCATTTTTAGAAGTTTGGAATTGGAGGTGTCCATAGAAATGCATTTTTTACCTTCATAGATTCATAGATGTTGATGTACATATATAAAAATGGATATGCATATATAGGTCTGTATGTGTATACACACATACACGTCTGTTTTCTTTCTTTTTGTGAAGAAAGCTTATAAACAGTGATACTCCAGTATCAGTGAGCACGTTTCATACCAGATATTGATTTCTAAATACTTCCTCTACTAGAGGAAGCAGAACTCCCTGGAAAATAACAGGATGATACTGGAACAACTTTTTGTGACCAAAAGGAAGAAGTGCTCAAAAAACGATGACGACATGTCCAAAGAACACATGAACCAGTTTGAATGAAATGCCAATGACCAACTGTCAAGAAAATTGAGCATCAAAAGAGCAAAAATAATGGATTATAACTCATCAAACCAAATAAGAACCCATGCACTCATAGTGATATAAAAATAAATAGGACAAAATAGACTCTTTGTTAAAAGTATAATGCCAGGGGCTGGGATTGTGACTTAGTGGTAGAGCACTTGCCTAGAATGCATGAGGCCCTGGGTTTGATCCTCAGCATCACAAAATAAATAAATAAATAAATAAATAAATAAAATAAAAAGTATAATGTCAGCTATATATAATAGAAATAGAAAAATCACCATTTGGCATCCAGTACAGTAATCATTCTTTTTAAAATTATAATGAATAGGTGCTAAAACTAACATGCACAAATTTCATCAGTTTTAAAATATTGCAATAGTTTCAGAGTAGGTGCCCAAAAGATTCCTTTTAATTACAAAAGGAAAAATAGTTGTCTTTTGGGGGAAACCAACAGACAAGACGTAAGCAAAATTGCAAATCCAGCAACACCAATAGTGAGACAAACTAACATCTGGTTCCTTCATACATCAAAATCATTTTCTGTTCTATACAGTTGAAGATATATCCCATACCCTAAGAGTTGCCTTATGGTCAGAAGGGGATGGGTGAACCACTGTCATTCAAGTGGAAGATATGAGACTTTGCCATATATGCAAGGAAAGGGTGAGATGAAGTTTATAGCCATAAGTTAGCAATTTCTACAAAGTAATTTATAAGGTGCTAATAACATAATTGAAAAGGGTTGCCTTTTCTCTCCAGTGAAATCTTGTCATTGTGTATTGACGTGCAACATTGTTTTAGTACAGAGAGGAATTTTCTCAACAGTATCTGCTTAAGACTGGGTAAAAAGAATAATTCTACGAAAAAATAACTCTGTTCCAGGTGTCTATTGTTCACATATCACCCCAGAGCTTTGTGATTTAAAATGAAAATCATTCATTTTGCTCCCAAACAAATTTTGGGAAGCCCTATCAGAGATAGTGCATTTCTACCCCATCTGTCCTTGTAGTGGCTCAGCTGGAGGCAGGATGACTCACTTTTATGATGGCTCACTCACATTGCTGGCAAGTTGCTGCTGGCTGTTTGCTGGAAGCTCAACCGGGACCTTAGTTGCTCCCCAAACAGCCTTTCCTTGTGCTCATTAGACTTCTTCATAGCATTCGACTGAATTTAAAGAACAAGTATCCTAAAGGATCAAGGAAGATACATATGGCATTTTTATGACCTAGCTTTTAGATTCATATAGCATCACTTCCACCATGTTCTATTTGTGGAGGTACTCTTAAGGCCCATCCAATTTCAAGAAGAAATAAGATCCTACCAGGCGATGGGAAGAATTTAGGGCTAAGAACATTTGGTATGGGAAATATTGTCGCCAACGTTGGAAAATATAATCTGCCACCATCCTAAAATCTGTGCCTTACTGTGTGTTTTGAGTCCAAGTTTACCCTATGTTGTATGAAATCCCCAACACCAGAATCAAAAGCGGGGGTTCCATTATAACCACATCAGAATTTGGTCTCCTGGGATCTCAGTGTTAACAAAAGCAAAGTGGTTTGTAGTAATACTTCCAGAATCCAGGCCATTTAAGATTACCACTAAAAGAATAATACCTAGTGGTAAACTCACAAACAGAAATTACAAATATATGAAAATATGACCTACTATAAATAAAAGTAAACATGAGTGTTAGCACCTCAGGAACCTGAGGTACAGAAAAAATGGAAGGGGCTATAAAATATATGTTTAAAATAATTAAAGAGATAAAATAAGGAGTATTACCCAAAGATAAAGAAAAGATACTATGAAAATGATGTAAGTCCAACAAAGTCTCCCTTAGGAGGAATTCCCTACACGCTGTCATAAGCTATGCATATCCCTATTGTGGCATTTAAAACACTGTTAATAGTATTTTGTGTTTCTGCCATCTGATCCATGTCTTAAGCACATGGATTTGGTAGTAATTTACAAGGCCTGGCACATAGTAGACCCTCAGTGATTGTCAGGCTGAATAAAGACCACACAATTCCATGCTAAACTGCAAAAAGCAAAAATCAGTTCAATCAGGATGAGGGGAACAAGTTTTTGTTTCTAATATTAAGCAATAACATTGGCAGCAGTACTTAAGTGTATTAGCTGCCTTTAGTTGCTGTAAATGGTGATATTTTATAAGATGTTCCCAGGATCCTCTCTTTAGAAGAGAACATCTTTCTCATTTACCTCAGGGGAAAGGGGTGTTTTCCTCTTGGTATAAGTAGTAATCTGACCTGGAAATGGAGCTGAGGGCCATGCTAGCATGTATACTTAGTATCTGTCATCCTGAGTGAGAAAAAGCAGTGAATTTGAACCCCAGAACCATAGCTTCTGCACTTTAATGAACTGTGGTCTCTGTCAGAGAAAAGATGGGGGAATAATTCCTAGCATATTGCCCTTGTGATGAAACATTAATAGTATATAGCTTGGAAAGAGAATGATTTCTCCTTTTCCCTTCCAACTTTTATAATAACTTTATGTAGAAGTTATTGATGGTACTTTTGAAGAAAAAATAAATAGATCCACCCTGAGAATTTCTGGTGGAACATGTGAAAACACAAGCAACAGCTGTCAACAAGATAAGGCTACTAGCTGTCCCAAGATTTAGACTAACCTTAAAGTGTAAATTTAACATATGTCCTGTTTATAAGTAATACTGATCATAATGGTATAAAAATATTACAGCAGATAAGATACAATTTTTTTCTTAAGCTCAACTCATTTTCTGACATGAGATACTCATGTAAGAAATATCTTACATGAGATAATGTTCTTCAAGCTTTTGAAAGCCATTATTTTCACTTGGACTAGTAGACTAAGAAATTACTCAGCATTACTCAATATACTTACAAAATGGATTAATAGTCCTATCAAGCAAAAATTAAATCAAGTATGTAGGTTTAGTTTTGGAACTCTGTATTTACTATATATATTGGGAAACACGAAAAGGTGAGGCTTAGACTTTGGCAATTGGCATTCTGTGTTAGAATTTGATAATTCTAATTATTTTTAATAATAATAATTCTTATTTGTTTAGAATCTAATGATTCAAGTTTTTTTCACTTCCTAATATGGAAGAATTAGTGATTGGTGTGAATTATATTATGTTAATGAAATATACTTTCTACCAAAGAGAGATTTTTTTTTTTTTAACCCCCAGCCTCCTATCCCAGGGCTAAATGCAGTTCTCATGAATTTTCCCTGAAAGGAATCTACCTAGAAATTCTTAGAATAGCTATACTTCAGAGCTTTGTGATTCACTTGTTCTTATTGAACATGTTTCTTTTTTTAAAGATATTTTTTAGTTGGCAATTAATCTTTTATTTTATTTATTTATTTATATGCAGTGCTGAGGATCAAACCCAGGGCCTCACACATGCCGGGCAAGCACTCTACCACTGAGCCACAACCTCAGCCCTTGAACATGTTCCTTTAAACCACCAGTGTACCGTAGTTAAGGGAGAAACCAAGAGCCAGTAAGGATGGATGGGTGGATGGGTGGAAGGAAGGAAGGAAGGAAGCAAGCAAGCAAGCAAGCAAGCAAGCTGGTATTTGCAGACACCTTTGCATAATTACCTTTTCTCCAGCTTACCATTTGTTGACTACCCTTCCTGACTTTCTGATAGACTATGAGAAGCCTATAGCATCAGGAAATGATAAATGGTTATTACTGTCTTTTTAATTGAATCTTTTAAAAGTACGTCATCTCTAATGTATCAAGTGATCATAGTGAATTAAAAAAAAAAAAAAAAAGCCTAAGTCCTTGGTTTGAATTTTGCCTTGGTTCTACTATAAATGTAAGACCCCAAAAAAGGAGACCCTAACTCTGTTCCACAGATCCACGGCAACCCCAATCAACCGCAGGAGGCATCACTTGATGCAAACCGCAAGAGGCTTTTATTCCAGCACGCTGGGACCCAACTCGTGACTCACGCAGGAGTCGAGTCCCTAGCAGAAAATCTTACAAGTTTATAAAGGCAGAAACCACACATCGGGAGGGGTCACACACGGAAGGAAAAAGGGGAACAAAGCCGCTGGGAAATTCCAAAGGGGGTCTGGGTTTGCTGATAACATACAACATGTTTCACAATGTTTTACAACAGGGCGTAGATTCTGGTCAACAGTTTCTGGTAATCTTATATCCTATATATCTTAACTGTCTGAGCACTATCTTGCTCAATTTACCCTTTTACTCTCTGTTTGGGGCTGTTTCCTGGAACAGCTTTAAGGGCTTTGTTCCCATCACTGGGAGGGAGACCTTAGGGAGTTGAGATAAAACAGACAGCTTAAAAAAATGTTCATTCTTTCATAAGCAAGTTACTTATTCTTGATACCATTTTTTTTTAAACTTATAAGTGAGGGGAAAATAATGCCTGTGAGGGTAGTTAGAAAGATTACATGAGATAATGTGTATCCTAGCATATTGCCTGCATTAGAATAGGAAATCAACAGATGTTAGGTCTCTTCCCTTCTTGTTAGAGCCTTTGACAGACTGTTTATGTGATTTGTAAATAATTCCTTAAGGAATAACTTTTAAGGTATCCTAGACGCTTTAAGACCTCTCTGGGGTTTCCCTGGTCTCTAGGAGTTTTCTGTGTCTCTTCATGCTTACTAATTCTTACTAATGTGTTTTTGCCAGTTTTACATTCCACAGGAGTATTTTCACTTTAAAGTGACACAATTCAACATGTCAGGCAGCATTTAGCATTTATTTTGAGAAAATCTACTAATCATTATTTAGATTACAAAGGAAACGAAAATTAATCTATCAGTCAGTATAAATGAAAACCTGGGAACATGTAAACTACAGATAGTTTCTCTGTCCTTTAATCTTGCTATATTCAGTTTAGACTTAGACTTTTTCTTATGGTTGCTTGGAAGTTAAAAAAGAAAAGATAAAATATTCTATTTCCTCTTCCTATATACCTGAATCTTAAGTACCCTCATCCTTTGGTAAAAACAAGTTGGTCCACTTCCCTGAGTTGAGTTATGGTAACTTATAAAATGGGTTTTTCTCACTGATATTTTATAGGAAAGTCTCATATTCAGTATACTTTTCTTTGGCTTCTAGTGGTTGATACTTTCTTAAAGCATTTACTACAACTATAATTAAAGAGATAAAAAGGAGTGTTGCTCTGATTGTGAACTGGAAACCAGAGGCTCAGAGGAACACAGATTTTCTTAGCTTCGTTAAGAATGATCTTGCCTCCTGCCACTTGAGAGAAGGTGATAAAATAAATTATTCTAGAGTTGTTATCTGTAAGTATAGAATTGATGTTTGCTGTGTTTGCTAAATGGGGAAAGAACAAAGTTGATACTTGAATACTCTGCATTGTAACCAGAGAGGGAGAAATTAAAATTTCATCATTCTTTAATATGTACTTCCTTATCTTTGAAATACACTCCAACTATGCTTAAATGGCAGACTCAAAATTCAGCCTTGTAAACCACACCATGCTATCTTTGGAGATTCTTTAATTTTGTAGATGTTATTGAATGCAAAGTTCCCAATGGAAACTGGAGATCAAGGAACTTTGATGACATTCTTTGTGGAAATAAACATCTGTTAGTGTATTTAGATCTTTGCATGGTCTTGTTTTCTTCAAATTGATATCACTTTTGAAGGTGATCTTGTGCAAATGATTTAATGAAGAGTTGCTGATGGTTTCACTGAAACATATCCTAATGATCGCTGATAAGTATTCTCTAGATTACTCAAGTCCTTGCCAGTAATGTGTGCTAAAAATACCTGAACCTCAAGTTGATGCTGCTGTAAAGTTTTATCAAACTTTCAGGAACTCTTGAGCATTTACCAGAACTATAACTGTGGGTTCAAAGATGATGTTCTCAAAGATCTCTCTTGCTCCCTCATCACTCCCTCTCTCTAGTGGTTCTACTGCTTAGAAACTTGGAAAAATTTTTTCTCCTAATTGAATGGGCCATCTTTCTGAACTTTAAAAATTTTCATTAGCAATACTAGGGTCTTTAAAATCACTATAATTTCAAGTTTTAAGTTTTGTAAAAACAAGTATATTGTCTTTTTCCTAAGGGTACTTATTTCTTTTGGGTTAAAAATATCTACAAAAACAGCTATTAACTTTACCTCAGGCCAAAGTAAACAAATGCCTGATGTTTATTTTCATGTCAGCATGCAAAGTAAATAAATTTTCCTATAATTCCATTATAATTATATACCATATATTTCCAAGCAACCTTTCAAATTTATTAATATTTATGAATATTTTCTTCATTTGTGGTCAAAGTATATATACAGTTGTGTTGTTTTTCATTTAGACTAAAACATACTTTCCTGTATTACTCTAATCTTCATATTTGTTATTTTTAATGACTATCTAATATTGTGTCCAGTTGAATCTAATCATTTCCTGTTATTGGACCATAGTGGGATTATTTCCAGAATGGATTGGCAATGGTTTGCTCAATGGTGTTGTCCATGTAATAAAGTAGAACAAATAATACTGGAGACCTGATCTCTTGGTTAAGACAGTTTAATTCTGCTGCTCAGATTCAATGAAGGTTCGTTAGGAGAGCTGACTTCAGGACATTTCCTATAATCTTTCCAGAACCATGAGAATAAATTTTTATCCTAATTTTACTAAGTCTATTGAAACTTGAGGAAATTAAGTGATTGTGCCAAACCATCCAGGTAGTAAATGGTCAATCTAATGTCCAAACCAGATTGTTTGACTTAAAATACTGTGTTGTGTTGTATTCTACAACTGCCTGAGGCATCCAAGAAGCAAAAATGAATTAGGTATTTTATAACCTAGAATATTCTTTTGTTTTAACCTTCTACTTACTGTGTATTTCTGGAGATGCTGTCTGACAAATAAAAAGGGAAATTTTGTTTGTCATGGGTAAATTGGAACAAATGTATAAAGATGTTGGTATAAGGAAGCTATATGAAGGACACTTTGAAAATTTGTAAACATTTAAACACTTAACCTAGACACATAATGTATAAAGTACTAGAATAGGGAAGAAATATAAAGATGAATAAAGCAATTCCTGTTCTCAAATTTAGTTTATAATCTAATGGAACTGACAGATTTACCCAGATAATGCAAGTAGGTTGACAAATGTTGAGTTGAGAGAGGGAAATTGCTGGAAGTGAAGTATAGAACCCCTTGGCCTTTGAGTTCTGACTTGAAATCAAAGTGTGAAGAGTGTAGGTTGTTTCTGATTGATAGTTGGGTCAGGAATGAAATAGCAAGGAGAACAAGATCCTATTTTAAGTCTCTTTGTGGTATGGTCTTGAACTGATCCTCAAATTTGTTAAATGGCAGAGTACAGTGACGTCATTATGTTTGAATAATATGGCAAGCCCTAAAGATCCCGCATCAGGTATTTACTGGATTTGAGTTCAGATGGTTGTATTAACAGTTTAAGGCAGAGTATGGGAAAGTATGGGAAATTAATTGACAAAATCTGTCCACTTTGACTTTTCTTTTAATTGGGAAAACCCAGGTATTATTTAGTTTGCTGTTAGCAACTTGGGCCAGCCTAAAGATCAAGCATAGTTTGAAATCCTCCAATTGTGACAGAACAGCTTATCTGAGACTATAGGTTTAAAAAAAAAAAAAAAAGGGAGCAGTACTAAACTTGACTATTGGAAAGTATTTATAAAGGACTATATAATAAATAATCCTTTATTTCTAGTATTTCTCAGTTATACAATTAATATTTCTTTCTCTATTTCAATAACAAATTGGAATTTTAAAAAGTTGCATGAAATTTATAAAAGTCATCTGAACATATCTTTTCTAGAATTAAGTGAGGTTAAAAAGTAGATATTGAAATAAAGTAATTTAGTAGCTGATGACAAATTATTATTTATACTAGAAGAATAAATTATAGGAGAAAATGCTTTAAAGTGAGAGGATTATGGCAATTTTAACATGCTTTTTTCTGTGAATTAGGAATAAAGTCATCCTAATCTGTTTTTAGAAGAATGCTGCCTTCTGCACAATTTGATAACCTCTACTGTACAGTAAGATGTAATGGTGAATCTTCTGTCTACCTGGTTTACCCATGTTCAGGGTCCTCCACTACTTGGCATCTCCTACCCTACCATAGATCCCTATTTTAACTAAGATAGAGTCAAATTTGTATTGATTCTTTAAAAAAAGTACCTTTATTGATGTGTTATTTTTATATCATAAATTAAATGAATTTTAGTAAATTTATAGAGTTATGTAGCTATCATTACCATCTATTTTTAGAACATTTCTATTGCCCTAGTTTCCTAGAGCCCATTTACAGAAGTCCTTGCTTTCACCCAAGCCCCAGGCAACTACTGATCTGCTTTCTTCCCCATAAATTTGCCTTTTCTGACAGATCATATAAATGAGATGATATAATATACAATCTTTTGCATTTGGCTACCTTTTGTTAGCATCTTTTTGTGATTTTTCCATCAGTGTAGTATATTACAGATTTTGATCCACTTGCTGAATACTATTCCATTGTATGGCTATATCACAAGTTGATGAACCATTGAATTGTTCTCACCTTTTTGCTATTGTAAATAATGTTACTGTGAACACACATGTACAAGTTTCATTATATAAATATTTACATTTTTGTGAGTAGAGTCCTAGGAATGAAATTGCTGGTTCCTATGTCTAATTTAAGAAAATGCCGAATTATTTCCTTCCTCCCTCCCTTCTCCTTTCTTTCTCTTTCTTTTTGAGTTGGGATTTCACTATGTTGCCCAAGCTGGTCTCAAATTCTTGGTCTCAAGTGATCTTCCTGCCTTAGTCTTCCAAGCACTGGAATTACAAGCACATGCCATTGCAACCAACTATCAAACTATTTCTGAAGTAGCAATACCATTTAACATTCCCACTAGCAATGTATGAGGGTTTCAGTTTTCCCCATGGCCATTAATAGTTGGTATTATTTGTTTTTTATTATAATGGCATCTAGTTGTAGGTTTTAAAGATTTGTTGTTTAAAATTTTTTAGTTATAGATGGACACACTACCTTTATTTTATTTCATTTCATTTTATTTATTTTATGTGGTGCTGAGGATCAAACTCAGCGCCTCACACACGCTAGGCAAGTGCTCTACCACTGAGACAAAACCCAGTCCCCTCATTGTGGTTTTACTTTGCATTTCTCTATAATGACTAATAATGTGGTATACCTCTTCATGTGCTTATTAACTATTGTCATTTCTTCTTGATGAAGTATCTATCAGGACTTTTTGCCTTTTTAAAAATGGAATTGTCTTCTTACTATCTTATAAAAGTTCATTTTAAATATACATATATGTGTGTACATAAATATATACACACACACATACAAACATGCACACATATGCATGCATACACATATATCCTCAATAATTTATGGAATATGTGACTGGGAAATATTTTCTCCCAGTTTGGTTTACATTTGTTCTTCAGGGCTTTAGAAGTGTTAGAACTTCCTGTTTTCTATGAAGCTTCATTTGTTCTTTTGCAGATTATGCTTTTGGTGTTCTATCTAAAGTGCCTAACCCAAAGGTCCTTAATTAGAATCCAGTTAGTCCCTCAGGGGACATTTGATATTGTCTGGAGTAATTACTGATTCTCACAACTGTGTATGGATAGTGCTACTGGCACTTGGTGGGGGATGCCAGCCAGGGATGCTCCTATACATCCTACAATGCATTGCACTATCCCCCAACAAAGAATTGTCTGGTCTAATGGTCAGTAATGGCGAGGTTGAGAAACCCTGGCCCAGGGTCGTGAAGATAGTGTCCTGTGTTTTTTTTCCTAGAATATTTATAATTTCACCTCTTAGGCCTATGATTAATTAGCATTGATGTGAGATAAAAGTCTAGACTATTGTTGTTTGTGAATATGTGGATATTCCGTTGCCCCAGCACCCTTTGTTACTATGACTCTTTCCCTATTGAATCATCTAGGCATGTAGGAATTTATTTCTGTATTCTCAGTTCTGTTCCATTGATCTGTATGCCCATCCCAGGCCAATACTATACTGCTTTATTTAAGTTCAGGTGGTATAAGTCCTCTAATTTTGTTGTTTCCAAAGTTGAGTTGGCTATTTTGGGCAGCTTTTCATTTAAATTTTAGAATCACCTCACAAAGTTTTGGTACAGATTATGTGACATCTAACATTGAGTCTTCTTATCTGTAAAAATGGAATATATCTCAATTTAGTTCTTTGATTTCTCTTAGTAAAATTAGTAGTGTCAGCAGTCTTGTAAAAGTTTTCAAAGTCTCTTCCAGATTATTTATTCTTTCTGATGTTATTGTAAATGGATTGTTTTTAAATTTTGTTTTTGAATTATTTTTTGTTAGTGTATAGAAATACAATCAATGTTCCAAAATTTTTATTGGAGCATAATAATTATACAGAATAGTAGGGTTTGTTGTGACATATTTGTATGTGCATATAATATAATTTGATCAATTGTATACCCCAGTGTGTCCTCCTTCCCCCTTAACACCTTCCATAATTACTCTTCTATTTTCACGAGATCTCTCTTTCCCTTTTTCTCTCTCACTTACACATATGTGAGAAAACATATGACTGATGTTCTGAAGTCTGGCTTAACATGATGCTTTCCAATTCCATCCATTTTCCTAGAAATGATATAATTTCATTCTTCTTTATGACTGAATAAGATTCCATTGTATATATATATACCATGGCATATATGCATAAATATAAAATACTCCTTTGCATATTTTTTTATCCATTCATCTGTTGACAAACAACTAGGCTGATTCCATAATTTGGGTATTGTGAATTATGCTGCTATAAACGTGAGTATGCTCATTACCGCTGTAGTATGCTGACTTTACTTACTTTGGATAAATGTGAGGAATGGTATAACTGAATCATATTGTGGTTTCATTCCTAATCTTCAGAGGAACCTCCATGCTGATTTCCATAGTGGCTATTCTAATTTACATTTCTACCAACAGCATATAAGAATTATTTTCCCTTGCATCCTCACCAGCACTTGTTACTTGTATTCTCAATGGTAGACATTTTAACTGGAGTGAGATAAAATCTCAATGTAGATTTGATTGACTTTTCCCTGATGGCCAAAGATATTGAGTGATTTGTAATGTTTGTTGGCTATTTGTACTTCTTTTGAGAAGTATTTATTGAATTCATTTGCCCATTTATTAATTGGGTTGATTTTTTGTAAGTTTTTGAGTTATACATATATTTTAGATATTAATCCTTTGGGAAAAGTAGCTGGCAAAGATATTTTCCCATTCTATAGCTTCTTGCTTCATGCTCTTGTTTCTGCTGTGCAGAAGCTTTCTAATTTGATGCTATTCCATTTATTAATTCTTAGTATGATTTCCCTAGCTATAGGAGTCCTGTGAGGGAGTTATTGCTAATGCCTATGTGTTAGATAGTTTCCCTGTGTTTTTTTCTAACAGTTGCCAAGTTTCTGGTCAAATTCCTGGGTCTTCGAACCATTTGACTTGGCTATTGTGAAGGAACTAGTCTCATTCTTCTACATGTGGATATTTAGTTTTCCCAGCACTATGTGTTAAAAAGACTGTCTTTTCTCCATTGTATGTTTTTGACACCTTTGTCAAGGATCAGAAGACTGTGTGGATTTGTCTCTGTGTCTTCTGTTCTATTCCATTGATCTTCATTTCTGTTTTATATTATTATTCTGTTTTAGTTACTGTAACTCTGTAGTATAATTTGAAATTGAATATTGTGATGCCTCCATCATTTTTGTTTTTGTTTTTGTTTCTTAGAATTACTTTGGCTATTCTGGGTCTTTTTATTCTTCCATATGAATTTTAGTGTTCTGAAATTTTCCTTGTAGAGGTCTTTCATCTCTTCAGTTATAGTTATTCTTAGTTTTTTTTGTTTTTGTTTAGAATTGCTTTTCTGATTTCTTTCTCAGCAGGTTTGTTATTTGTGTATAGAAAAATTATTTTTGTATATTGAGTTTGCATCCTATTTCTTACAAAATGTGTTTATCAGATCTCAACGTCTTCTACTGAAGCTTTACAGTCTTCTAAGTATAGAATCATATCATCTGCAAGTAGGGATAATTTGACTTCTTCCTTTCCTATTTGTATCCCTTTTATTTATTTATGTTTGCTTAATTGCTTTAGCTAAAATTTTAGTACAGTATTGAATAGAAGTGGTGAGACTGGACATTCTTGTCTTGTTCCTGGTTTTAGAGAAAATGCTTTCAGTTCTTCCCCATTTAGTATGATGTTGGCCTCCGGTTTGTAATACATAACCATCATTATGTTTAGATAAATTCCTTCAGTTCCTAGTTTTTCCACGGTTTTTATCATAAGGGTGTGTTGATTTTTGTGCAAGGTTTTTTCTGCATCTGTGGAGATGATCATGTGGTTTTTGTCCATAATTTTATTTATTTGGTGTGTTATGTTTATTGATTTGTGAACAACAAACCATCACATTCTCTGGGATGAAACCGACCTGATCATGATATTTGATCTTTTTGATATCTTGTGAGATTCTGTTTGCAAGTATTTTGTTAAAGATTTTTGCATCTATGATCATCAAGAATGTTGGTCTATAATTTTCTTTTTTAAATATGTCCTTATCCAGCTTTGATACTGGCTTTATAGAATGAAGGTTATTTACTTGAGATCTTTCTAATTTTTTCATGTAGACATTCATAGCTGTAAACTTTCCTCTTAGAACTGCCTTCATTGTGTTCTGTAGGTACTTGTAGGTTGTATTTCTATTCTCATTTGATTCTAAATTTTGTGACTTATCCTCTAATTTTTTTGAAGACCCACTCATTATTCAGAAGTGTATTATTTTTTAAAAAGTGTATTATTAAATCTCAGTGTGCTTGTGTAGTTTCCATATTTCTCCTTGTGGTTGATTTCTAATTTCATTACATTTTAATCTCATTCTAATTCCCTGCATCTTATCAGAAATGCGGTATTAATTATATTGATCATATAACCTGAGACCTTTAAATTCACAAATTATATATATATATGGTAGACTGAAGGATTTTCTAAATAGATGACTATCCTTAAATAAAAACAGTTTTTCTTTTTCTTTTTCAATCTGTATACCTTTAATGTTTTACTGCACTGACTGAAACCTTCAGTATAGTGCTGAATGGAAGTGTCAAGAACTGGCATCTTTACCTTGCTCCCAATCGTAAGTGGGTTTCTCATGGAGGTCTCATATTAGCTTGAGGTCCTTTTGTTTCTCATATATTGAGAGTTGTTATTGTGTGTGAAGAGGTGCTGAATTTTGTTAAGTGATTTTCTGTATCTTTTGAAATGGTAATGTTTTTGTCTTTTACCCTTTTAAATTGGACACTGTATTAATTGATTTTTGAGAGTGAAACAAACTGCATTCTTAGGATGAATCCCACTTAGTCATAGTGCATAAACCTTTTTGTTATGTTATGGATTAAGTTTGCTAATATTTTGTTGAGGATTTTTCTGTCAGTATTTATTAGGGAGAAAAGTCTGTTGTTTTCTCGTGATATCTTTGTGTCTTTGGTGTTAGGGTAGTACTAACCTCAGAATGAGTTGGAAAGTTTCTATTTTCTGAGAGAGTTTGTGAAGAAACCATATTTCTTTTAAAAATATTTGGTGATATTTGCCAAAAAAAAATTCCATCTGCACCTGGATTTTTCTTTGTAAGTAGGTTTCTAATTAATAGTTAAACTTACTTAATTGTTATAGGTCTATTCATATTTTCTGTATCTTCTCGATTTGGTTTTGGAAATTTGTGACTCTCTAGGAATTTGTCCATTTTTTTTCTAAACTGTGTGATTTGTTGGAAAAATGTGTTCATAATGTTCCTATGTAGTCCTGTCAATTCCTGTAGATTCAGTAGTGATGTCTACTCTTTCATTTGTGAATTTGGTAATTTGTTTCTTCTTATGTTTTTGGTCAGTCTAGCTGAGGATTTGTCAGTTTTATTGATCTTTTTAAATAGCTGCTATGTGGTTATATTGATTTTTTTTATTGTTTCTGACTTCTATTTCATTAATATTCGCTCTAAATTTTATTTTATTTTCTGTTTTCTTAGGGTTTAGTTTTCTCTTCCTGTCAAGTATCTTAAGGTGGAAGCTTAGGTTAATGATTTAAGACTTTTCTTAATTACAAGATATAGACTTCCCTTCAAATATTTCTTTACTTACATCCTATAAACTTCAGTATGTTTTCATCTTTATTCAGCTCAAAATATTTTAAAAATTTTCTATTTCCCCCTTTGGTCCCTGGGCTATTTAGAAGTGTATTGTGTAATTTCTGAATATTTGAGTTTTTTCATATTCATTTCCATTTGAGATCTTTACCTTAATTCTGTTGTAGAGAATAGGCCTTCATGATTTTGGTCTTTTTAAAGTTTATTGAGACTTGTTTTGTGGACTAGCATATAGAAAATATTTCATGTATGCTTGAATGTGTATTCTATATTCATTGTGCACACAGTCTATAAATATCAGGTATATGAAGTTAGTTGATAATGCTGTTAAAATCTTCTGCATCCTTGTTTTGTGTAGTTGTTACTGAAAATGATGTATTGAAATTTTCAACTATTACTGAATTGCCTACTTTCCCTTTAAATTCTTTTAGTTTTTGCTTCAAGTGGGGCCTCTATTGTTAGGTATGTATATACTTTCATAATTGTTATATCTTTTTATTTTTTATTATGAAATGTTCTTCATTGTTTCCAATAGTACGTTTTATCGGAAAGTCTATTTAATCTGATGTTAATTTAGCCATTCCAGTTTTATCATGGTGACTGTTTGCATGGCATGATTTTCTTTTTGCATTTTACCTATTTATGTCTTTTTATCTTAACAGTATATCTTTTAGAGACAGCATGTAGTTGGGTCTTGCATTCTAAATTCAGTCCACCTATCCTACTTTTGAGTAGGTCGTTTAGTTCATTTATGCCTGATCTAATTATCAATATGGTTGGTGTTTTAGTCAACTTTTTTTGCTGCCATGACTAAAAGACCCAACAGGAACAATTGTAGAGGAGAAAAAGTTTATTTAGGGGCTCATAGTTTCAGAGGTCTCAGTCTATAAGTGTTTGGCTCCATTCTTCTGGGCTCAAGAGTGAGGCAGGACATTATGATGGAAGAGTGTGGAAGAGTGTGGCAGAGGAAGCAGCTCACATGAGGAACGGGAAGCAGAGAGGAGACTGTACTGACCAGATACAAAGTATATACCCCAAAGCCAGGCCCCCATGTGCCACCTCCTCCAACCACACCCTACCAGCCTTCAGTTACCACTCAATTAATCCCTATCAGGGGATTAATTTACTGCTTGCGTTAAGACCCTCAACCCACTCGTTTCTTTCCTGAACCGTCTTGCATTGTCTCACACATAAGCTTTTGGGGGACACCTTACATCCAAACTAAAACAGTTGGCTGTGTCTGTCATTTTGCTATTTGTTTTGTATTTGTCTCATATCATAATGTTCCTCCTTTACTCTTATCCTTTGTTTAAGTGTATTTTAGTATGTCAATTTAATTTCACCTTTTTTAACTACATGATTTTGAGTTATTTTCCTGGTAATTGTTCTGAGGGATTATAATGTACATCTTAGTTCATCATAACCTACTTCAGAATAGTACTCATTTTAATTTTAGCAAGATATAGAAATTATACTTCAATATATCTTCATTTTCCCTTTATTGTATAATATAATACATCTCTGTGGTAAACCCATCAATACATTATAACTTTTGCCTTCTATAATCATATTTTTTTCTAAAATTTAAGTAAAGAAATGAGGAAAATATATTTATAGAATCTTCTTCGTTTACTCACGTATTCACTATTACTTATACTCTTGTTTCTTCATGTGGATTGATATTACTATCTGGTATCACTTTCATTCAGCCTGAAGGATTTCCTTTTATATTTTTTATAAGACAAATCTGATAGCAACACGTTTTGTCTTTATCTCAAATGTTTATATTTCACTTTTATTTATTTTTTTAAGAGTTATAGTCTTTTTTTTTAGTTTAATATTTTTTTTAATTTTAATTAAAAATCATAAATTTACATAGGACAATGTTGTTTGATTCATTTTGTTATTTTTTTCCCTTCCCCCTCCCCTCCCACCCCTCTTTCCCCTCTATACATTCCTTTCTTCCTCATTCTTACCACCCTCCTTATCCCTAACCCTAAACCTAACCCTAACCCTAACACTAACCCCTCCTACCTACCCCCGTATGTCCTCATCCGCTTATCAGCGAGATCATTCGTCCTTTAGTTTTTTGAGATTGGCTTATCTCACTTAGCATGATATCCTCCAATTTCATCCATTTGCCTGCGAATGCCATAATTTTGTCATTCCTCATGGTGGAGTAATACTCCATTCTATATATATGCCACAGTTTCTTTATCCATTCATCAACTGAAGGGCATCTGGGTTGGTTCCACAATCTGGCTATAGTAAATTGAGCAGCTATGAACATTGATGTGGCTGTATCTCTGTAGTATGCTGATTTTAAGTCCTTTGGGTATAGGCCAAGGAGTGGGATAGCTGGGTCAAATGGTGGTTCCATTCCAAGCTTTCTGAGGAATCTCCATACTGCTTTCCAGAGTGACTGCACTAGTTTGCAACCCCACCAGCAATGTATGAGTGTACCTTTCTCCCCACATCCTCACCAACACCTGTTGCTTGTATTTTTGATAATCGCCATTCTAATTGGGGTGAGATGGAATCTTAGGGTGGTTTTGATTTGCATTTCTCTTATTACTAGAGATGTTGAACATTTTTTCATATATCTGTTGATTGCTTTTACATCTTCTTCTGTGAAGTGTCTATTCATTTCCTTAGCCCATTTGTTGATAGGATTATTTATATTCTTGGTGTAGAGTTTTTTATAGATTCGGGATATTAGCGCTCTATCTGAAGTATGATTGGCAAAGATATTCTCCCATTCTGTAGGCTCTCTCTTCACATTACTGATAGTTTCCTTTGCTGAGAGAAAGCTTTTTAGTTTGAATCTATCCCAGTTGTTGATTCTTGCTTTTATTTCTTGTGCTATGGGAGTCCTGTTAAGGAAGTCTGATCCTAAGCCAACAAGTTGAAGGTTTGGGCCTACTTTTTCTTCTATAAGATGCAGGGTCTCTGGTCTGATTCCGAGGTCCTTGATCCATTGTGAGTTGAGTTTTGTGCAGGGTGAGAGATAGGGGTTTAATTTCATTCTGTTGCATATGGTTTTCCAGTTTTCCCAGCACCATTTGTTGAAGAGGCTATCTTTTCTCCATTGCCTATTTTTGGCCCCTTTGTCTAGTATGAGAAAATTGTATTTATTTGGGTTTGTGTCCGTGTCCTCTATTCTGTACCATTGATCTACCTGTCTATTTTGGTACCAATACCATGCCGTTTTTGTTACTATTGCTTTGTAGTAGAGTTGAAGATCTGGTATTGCGATACCCCCTGCTTCGCTCTTTCTACTGAGGATTGCTTCAGCTATTCTGGGTTTCTTATTCTTCCAGATGAATTTCATAATTGCTTGCTCTATTTATGTAAGGTACGTCATTGGGATTTTTTTTTTTTTTTAATTATTTATTTATTTTTTATTGTAAACAAATGGGATACATGTTGTTTCTCTGTTTGTACATGGCGTAAAGGCAGACCATTTGTGTAATCATAAATTTACATAGAGTAATGTTGTTTGATTCATTCTGTTATTTTTTCCCTTCCCCCCACCCCTCCCACCCCTCTTTACCCTCTATACAGTCCTTCCTTCCTCCATACTTGCCCCCCTCCCTAACCCTAACTCTAACCCTAACACTAACCCTTCCCTCCCCCCCATTATGTGTCATCCTCCACTTATTAGCGATATCATTCGTCCCTTGGCTTTTTGAGATTGGCTTATCTCACTTAGCATGATATTCTCCAATTTCATCCATTTGCCGGCAAATGCCATAATTTTATCATTCTTTATGGCTGAGTAATATTCCATTGTATATATATACCACAGTTTCTTTATCCACTCATCAATTGAAGGGCATCTAGGTTGGTTCCACAGTCTGGCTATTGTGAATTGAGCAGCTATGAACATTGATGTGGCTGTATCTCTGTAGTATGCTGATTTTAAGTCCTTTGGGTATAGGCCGAGGAGTGGGATAGCTGGGTCAAATGGAGGGTCCATTCCGAGTTTTCTAAGGAATCTCCACACTGCTTTCCAGAGTGGCTGCACTAATTTGCAGCCCCACCAGCAGTGTAAGAGTGTACCTTTCTCCCCACATCCTCGCCAACACCTGTTGTTGCTTGTATTCTTGATAATCGCCATTCTAATTGGGGTGAGATGGAATCTTAGGGTAGTTTTGATTTGCATTTCTCTTATTACTAGAGATGTTGAACATTTTTCCATATGTTTGTTGATTGCCTGTAGATCTTCTTCTGTGAAGTGTCTATTCATTTCCTTAGCCCATTTGTTGATTGGGTTATTTGTATTCTTCGTGTAGAGTTTTTTGAGTTCTTTATAGATTCTGGAGATTAGCGCTCTATCTGAAGTATGATTGGCAAAGATATTCTCCCACTCTGTAGGCTCTTTCTTCGCATTGCTGATAGTTTCCTTTGCTGAGAGAAAGCTTTTTAGTTTGAATCTATCCCAGTGGTTGATTCTAGCTTTTATTTCTTGTGCTATGGGAGTCCTGTTAAGGAAGTCTGATCCTAGACCAATAAGGTGAAGATTTGGACCTACTTTTTCTTCTATAAGATGCAGGGTCTCTGGTCTGATTCCGAGGTCCTTAATCCATTTTGAGTTTAGTTTCGTGCATGGTGAGAGATATGGGTTTAGTTTCATTCTGTTGCATATGGATTTCCAATTCTCCCAGCACCATTTGTTGAAGAGGCTATCTTTTCTCCATTGCATATTTTTGGCACCTTTGTCTAGTATGAGAAAATTGTATTTATTTGGGTTTGTGTCCGTGTCCTCTATTCTGTACCATTGATCTACCTTTCTATTTTGGTACCAATACCATGCCGTTTTTGTTACTATTGCTTTGTAGTAGAGTTGAAGATCTGGTATTGCAATACCCCCTGTTTCACTCTTAATGCTAAGGATTGCTTTAGCTATTCTGGGTTTCTTATTCTTCCAGATGAATTTCATGATTGCTTGCTCTATTTCTGTAAGGTACGTCATTGGGATTTTAATTGGAATTGCATTGAATTTGTATAGCACTTTAGGTAGTATGGCCATTTTGACAATATTAATTCTTCCTATCCAAGAACATGGAAGATCTTTCCATCTTCTAAGGTGTTCTTTAATTTCTTTCTTTAGTGTTGTATAGTTCTCATTGTAGAGGTCTTTCACCTCTTTTGTAAGATTGATTCCCAAGTATTTTATTTTTTTCGAGGCTATAGTGAATGGGGTAGTTTTCCTAATTTCTCTTTCTGAAGATTCATCACTTATGTATAAAAATGCGTTGGATTTATGGGCATTGATCTTGTAACCTGCTACTTTACTGAATTCACTTATGAGTTCTAAGAGTTTTCTGGTGGAATTTCCAGGTTCCTCTAAATATATAATCATGTCATCAGCGAACAGGGATAGTTTGAGTTCTTCTTTTCCAATTCGTATCCCTTTAATTTCTTTGGATTGTCTAATTGCTCTGGCCAGAGTCTCAAGAACGATGTTGAATAGAAGTGGTGAAAGAGGGCATCCCTGCCTTGTTCCAGTTTTTAGGGGGAATGTTTTCAGTTTTTCACCATTTAGAATGATATTAGCCATGGGCTTAGCATAGATGGCCTTTACAATGTTAAGGAATGTTCCCACTATCCCTATTTTTTCTAGTGTTTTGAGCATGAAGGGGTGCTGTATTTTATCAAATGCTTTTTCTGCATCTATTGAAATAATCATGTGATTCTTGACTTTAAGTCTATTAATATGGTGAATTACGTTTATTGATTTCCTGATGTTGAACCAACCTTGCATACCTGGGATGAAGCCCACTTGATCATGGTGCACTATCTTTTTAATATGTTTTTGTATGCGATTTGCTAAAATTTTGTTGAGAATTTTTGCGTCGATGTTCATTAAGGATATTGGTCTGAAATTTTCTTTCCTTGATGAGTCTCTGTCTGGTTTAGGTATCAGTGTGATATTGGCTTCATAGAATGAGTTTGGGAGGGTTCCCTCCTCTTCTATTTTATGGAATACCTTGAGAAGTATTGGAATGAGCTCTTCTTTAAAGGTTTTGTAGAACTCGGCTGAGAACCCATCTGGTCCCGGACTTTTCTTTATTGGTAGGCTTTTGATGACTTCTTCTATTTCAGTACTTGAAATTGGTCTATTTAAATTGTTTATGTCCTCCTCGTTCAGTTTAGGCAATTCATATGTCTCTAGAAACCTGTTGATGTCTTCGAAATTTTCTATTTTGTTGGAGTATAGATTTTCAAAATAGCTTCTAATTATGTTTTGTATTTCAATCCTGTCTGTTGTGATATTTCCTTGTTCATTCCGAATTTTAGTGATTTGGGTTTTCTCTCGTCTTCTCTTTCTTAGTGTGGCTAAAGGTTTATCAATTTTGTTTATTTTTTCGAAGAACCAACTATTTATTTTGTCAATTTTTTGTATTGTTTCTTTTGTTTCAATTTCATTGATTTCGGCTCTGAGTTTAACTATTTCCTGTCTTCTACTACTTTTGGTGTTGGTCTGTTCTTCTTTTTCTAGGGCTTTGAGCTGTAGTGTTAAGTCGTTTATTTGTTGAGTTTTACTTCTTTTATTTAATGCGCTCCATGAAATAAATTTCCCTCTAAGTACTGCTTTCATAGTGTCCCAGAGATTTTGATATGATGTTTCTTTGTTCTCATTTACCTCTAAGAATTTTTTAATTTCCTTCCTAATATCTTCTGTTATCCATTCATCATATAATAGCATATTGTTTAATCTCCAGATATTGGAATAATTTCTGTGTTTTACTCTTTCATTTATTTCTAACTTCAATCCATTATGATCTGATAGAATACATGGTAGTGTCTCTATCTTCTTGTATTTGCTTACATTAGCTTTGTGGCATAATATATGGTCTATTTTAGAGAAGGATCCATGTGCTGCTGAGAAGATAGTGTATTCGCTCTTGGTTGGATGGTATATTCTATAAATGTCCGTTAAGTCTAAATTATTGATTGTGTTATTGAGATCTATGGTTTCTTTGTTCAATTTTTGTCTGGAAGATCTGTCCAGTGGTGAGAGAGGCGTGTTAAAATCACCTAGTATTATTGTGTTATGGTCTATTTGGTTTCTGAAATTGAGAAGGATTTGTTTGACGTACATGGATGAGCCACTGTTTGGGGCATAGATGTTTATGATTGTTATATCTTGCTGATTTATGCTTCCCTTAAGCAGTATGAAATGACCTTCTTTATCCCTTCTAACTTTGGCTTGAAGTCCACCCTATCGGAAATGAGGATGGATACTCCAGCTTTTTTGCTGAGTCCATGCGCATGGTATGTTTTTCCCCATCCTTTCACCTTTAGTCTATGGGTATCTTTTTCTATGAGGTGAGTCTCTTGCAGGCAACATATTGTTGGATCTTTCTTTTTAATCCAATCTGCCAGTCTATGTCTTTTGATTGATGAATTCAGGCCATTAACATTCAGGGTTATTATAGAGATATGATTTGGTTTCCCGGTCATTTGGTTCATTTTTTAAATTCTATTTATTTATTTCTTTGACACAACTTGTTTCCTCCTTTTTTTGACAATTCCTTTAGGATAATTCCTCCCTTTGCTGATTTGCTGCTTTGTTTTTCATCTCTTCCTCATGGAATATTTTGCTGAGAATGTTTTGTAATGCTGGCTTTCTTTTTGTAAATTCTTTTAGCTTTTGTTTATCATGGAAGGATTTTATTTCATCGTCAAATTTGAAGGTAAGTTTTGCTGGGTATAAGATTCTTGGTTGGCATCCATTTTCTTTCAGGGCTTGAAAAATGTTGTTCCAGGCCCTTCTAGCTTTTAGGGTCTGGATTGAAAAGTCTGCTGATATCCGTATTGGTTTCCCCCTGAATGTAATTTGGTTCTTTTCTCTTACAGCTTTTAAAATTCTGTCTTTATTTTGTATGTTAGGTATTTTCATTATAATGTGCCTTGGTGTGGGTCTGTTGTAATTTTGTGTATTTGGAGTCCTATAAGCCTCTTGAACTTGATTTTCCATTTCATTCTTCAGATTTGGGAAATTTTCTGATATTATTTCATTGAATAAATTGTTCATTCCTTTGGCTTGTTTCTCTAGGCCTTCCTCAATCCCAATAATTCTTAAATTTGGCCTTTTCATGATATCCCATAGTTCTTGTAGATTCTGTTCATGATTTCTTACCATCTTCTCTGTTTGTTCAACTTTGTTTTCAAGGTTAAATATTTTGTCTTCAATGTCTGAGGTTCTGTCTTCCAGGTGTTCTATCCTATTGGATATGCTTTCTATGGAGTTCTTAATTTGGTTTATTGTTTCTTTCATGTCAAGGATTTCTGTTTGGTTTTTTTTCAATATCTCTAACTCTTTATTGAAATGATCTTTTGCTTCCTGTATTTGCTCTTTTAACTGTCGATTGGTGCGATCATTCAATGCTTGCATTTGCTCTTTCATCTCATCGTTTGCTTCTCTGATCATTTTAATTATGTACATTCTGAACTCCTTTTCTGTCATTTCTTCTGCCATGCTGTCATTGGGTTTTATTGATGTAACATCTAGATTTGTTTGCAGCATTTTCTTTCCTTGTTTTCTCATATTGTTCAGGTATCAGTTGACCGCTGAGATATTGCAGATTTCCTCTATTGACTTACAATGTCCCTGAAGATTTCTATATATATCCCCCCTTAGCCTTCAGTAGGCTGAAGTCTTGGAGGAAGTTGATAATGTGGAGCTCCACAAGGAAGCTGCCTCTCTAGGAGTGGTGGCCTTCAGGAGGGGTATAATCCCTGCTAGTGGGCAGAGGTGCCTCCACTTGTTGACCAATGGTCATCCAAAGGGGACCTAGGCTGCGGGCTGAGGCAAGGCCTGTTTGGGCCTGAGTCTCTAGTTTTACCGTCCTTGTGGGGAAACCTCACTCGGCAGGGAAGACTCACCCGGTGGGGAGGTCTCGCTTGTCAGTACCCTCCTAGAGGTTCCCCTCAATTTACAGCTACTGCCTGGGCTGGGCTGCCTTCCTCTGCAAAGTTCTCAGGGGCCCGGCCCTACCTCCTGGGCCTGGGAGCCTCACCCTTCGCAGATGAATCTCCTTAGGCTGCCCCTCCTCAGAGGATATGCCCTCAGGCCTGGAACCTTTGCTCCGCCCTAAGCCTGTCTCTGTGCGGCTCTTCCACCCAGAAGCCTCCTAGATCCTGGGACCCTGCTCTGCCCCTAATTTCCTGGCTATGCGGCCCCTCCTCTGAGCAGCCACCTGGGGCCCCGTACAATCTCTCTGAGTCCCAGAGACCCGCCACACGCCTCTTCCTCCAGACAGCTGCCCAGTATTCCGGTGCAGTCACTAGGAGTCCAAGAAACTCACTGCGTGCCTCCACCTCCCACCAACCACCCGTAGCCCTGGGCAATCAATCACTCCGAGTCGAAGTGACACTCCCCGTTCCTCCTCCTCCTCCAGATAACCCCCCGAGTGTTCAGGAGTGGTCGCTCTGGGTGGCTCTGAATCCACGTGACCCGCTGCACGGGTCCTATGGGCAACCGCCCGGAGCTCTTGGTGCGGCCACTCAAGACCAAGCGACCCACCACGCTTCCTCTCCAGGCAGCCCCCCTGTGTTCAGGCGCTGTCCCTTTAAGTCCAAACAACTCACCACTCGCCTTCTCCTCTGAGCAGCCGCCTGGAGCGCCAATGCAGTCACTGCGAGTCCAAAGGACCCGCCGCGCTTCTCCTCCTCCTCCTCCGAGCAGGCCCCGGGGTTCAGAAGTGGTCCGAGTCCAAACAGCCCGGCACGCAGCCTCTCCTCTGACAACCGCCTGAAGCTCTGGTGTAGTCACCCCGAATCCAAGCGGCCGCGTTCCTCTTCCTCCTCCTCGTCCTCAGGGCAGGCCCCGGGGTTCAGAAGTGTCGTTCTGAGTCCAAACAGCTCGCTGTGGAGTTTCTCTTCTGGCAACCGCCTGTAGCTCTGGTGCAGTCTCTCCGAATCCAAGTGGCCACGCTCCTCCTCCTCCTCCTCAGGGCAGGCCCCGGTGTCCTGAGTCCACACAGTTCTCCTCGCCACTCCTCCCCTGGGCAGCCGCCGGATCCCCAGTGGTTGCTCCGAGTCCAATTAGGCCTATTTCACGTCATTGGGATTTTAATTGGAATTGCATTGAATCTATATAGCACTTTTGGTAGTATGGCCATTTTGACAATATTAATTCTTCCTATTCATGAACATGGGAGATCTTTCCATCTTCTAAGGTGTTCTTTAATTTCTTTCTTTAGTGTTCTGTAGTTCTCATTGTAGAGGTCTTTCACCTCTTTTGTGAGATTGATTCCCAAGTATTTTATTTTTTTTGATGCTATTGTGAATGGGGTAGTTTTCCTAATTTCTCTTTCTGAAGATTCATCACTTATGTATAAAAATGTGTTGGATTTATGAGCATTGATCTTGTAACCTGCTACTTTATTGAATTCACTTATGAGTTCTAAGAGTTTTCTGGTGGAATTTCCAGGTTCCTCTAAATATTTAATCATGTCATCAGCGAACAGGGATAGTTTGAGTTCCTCTTTTGCAATTCATATCCCTTTAATTTCTTTCGTTTGTCTAATTGCTCTGGCTAGAGTCTCAAGAACAATGTTGAATAGAAGTGGTGAAAGAGGGCATCCCTGCCTTGTTCCAGTTTTTAGGGGGAATGCTTTCAGTTTTTCACCATTTAGAATGATATTGGCCATGGGCTTAGCATAGATGGCCTTCACAATGTTAAGGAATGATCCCACTACCCCAATTTTTTCTAGTGTTTTGAGCATGAAGGGATGCTGTATTTTATTGAATGCTTTTTCTGCATCTATTGAAATAATCATGTGATTCTTAACTTTTAGTCTGTTGATATGGTGAATGACATTTATTGATTTCCGGATGTTGAACCAACCTTGCATCCCTGGGATAAAACCCACTTGATCATGGTGCACTATCTTTTTAATATGTTTTTGTATGTGATTTGCTAAAATTTTGTTGAGAATTTTTGCGTCAATGTTCTTTAAAGATATTGGTCTGAAATTTTCTTTCCTTGATGTATCTCTGTCTGGTTTAGGTATCAGTGTGATATTGGCTTCATAGAATGAGTTTGGGAGGGTTCCCTCCTCTTCTATTTTATGGAATACTTTGAGAAGTATTGGAATGAGCTCTTCTTTAAAGGTTTTGTAGAACTTGGCTGAGAACCCATCTGGCCCCGGACTTTTCTTTGTTGGTAGGCTTTTGATGACCTCATCTATTTCATTGCTTGAAATTGATTTATTTAAGTTGTGTATGTCTTCCTCGTTCAGTTTAGGTAATTCATATGTCTCTAGAAACTTGTTGATGTCTTCGAGGTTTTCTGTTTTGTTGGAGTATAGATTTTCAAAATAGCTTCTAATTATGTTTTGTATTTCACTCGTGTCTGTTGTGATATTTCCTTGTTCATTCCGAATTTTAGGAATTTGAGTTTTCTCCCTTTTTCTCTTTGTTAGCGTGGCTAAGGGTTTATCAATTTTGTTTATTTTTTCAAAGAACCAACTATTTATTTTGTTAATTTTTCCGATTGTTTCTTTTGTTTCAATTTCGTTGATTTTGGCTCTGATTTTAACTATTTCCTGTCTTCTACTGCTTTTGGTGTTGGTCTGCTCTTCTTTTTCTAGGGCTTTGAGCTGTAGTGTTAAGTCGTTTATTTGTTGATTTCTACTTCTTTTGTTGAATGCACCCCATGAAATAAATCTTCCTCTCAGTACTGCTTTCATAGTATCCCAGAGATTTTGATATGATGTGTCTTTGTTCTCATTTACTTCAAAAAAATTTTTAATTTCCCTCCTGATGTCTTCTGTTATCCATTCATCATATAATAGTGTATTATTTAATCTCCAAGTTTTGGAGAAGTTTCTGTTTTTTATTCTGTCATTTATTTCTAATTTCAGTCCATTATGATCTGATAGAGTACAAGGTAGTATCTCTATCTTCTTGTATTTGCTAACAGTAGCTTTGTGGCATAAAACATGGTCTATTTTAGAGAAAGATCCATGTGCTGCTGAGAAGAAAGTGTATTTGTTCTTTGTTGGATGGTATATTCTATATAAGTCGATTAAGTCTAAATTGTTGATTGTGTTGTTGAGATCTATGGTTTCTTTATTCAATTTTTGTTTGGACGATCTGTCCAGCGGTGAGAGAGGTGTGTTAAAATCACCTAGTATTATTGTGTTGTGGTCTATTTGATTTCTGGAATTGAGAAGGATTTGTTTGACGTACATGGATGAGCCAATGTTCGGGGCATAGATATTTATGATTGTTATGTCTTGCTGATTTATGCTTCCCTTAAGCAGTATGTAATGTCCTTTTTTATCCCTTGTGACTAGTTTTGGCTTAAAGTCCACATTATCTGAAATGAGGATGGATACTCCAGCTTTTTTGCTGTGTCCGTGTGCATGGTATGTTTTTTCCCATCCTTTTACCTTTAGTCTATGGGTATCTCTTTCTATGAGATGGGTCTCTTTCATCTCCTCGTTTGCTTCCCTGACTGTTTTAATTATGTACATTCTGATCTCCCTTTCGGACATTTCTTCTGCTGTGCTGTCATTGGGTTTTATTGATATAGTATCTAGGTTTGTTTCGGACATTTTCTTCCCTTGTTTTCTCATATTGGTCAGATGTCAATGGGACTCTGTGATATTGTAGATTTCCTCTATTGGCTTATAGTGACCCTGTAGATTTCCAGTGTATCACCTACCAGCCTTCAGTAGCCAGAAGTCTTGGATTAATTTGATAATGCAGTGCTTCTGAAGAACGCTGCCCCTAGCCCGCTACTGGTTCTAGGGAGAGAGACCTGGAGAGGTCTCTTGTTGCACAGCCCTGGTTCCAGAGGCTGGTTGTAGGTCGGAGGTCTCCACTGGCTTGGGGACTTGTGGCTGGCTCTGTGTCGACAGGCTCTCACTGGGCGATTTGCCCCGAGAAGCTAGCCTAGAGAGGCGCTTCCCGCCGGAGGGGGGCGGGGCTGCTTGGGGAAGTCCCTGGCCCTGTGCTGGTCACTGAAGCAACCTGCGGGCAGGCTGGAGCTGGCAGCGGGGCAGGCCGGAGCTGGCAGGGGCGGGCCTGAGTTGGCTGCGCTGCTTCTGTGCAGAAAGGCTCTCACTGGGGGGCCTGTTCCGAGAGGCTGGAGGATCTGTCCCTGTGGGCGGAGCACAACGCCAGACTGCACGAAGCTGCCTGGGGGAGACGCTATCTGCCCTGTCCCACTCTAATAAGCCACTCGAATCCAGGCCTGCCGCCCAGCTGAGCTTCGCTGGGTGGGGGAGACTCACCCCGTGGTTCTATTTTAGTCCGAGACTCTCAATGCCTCCCCTTCTTGAATCCTGGTTTCTGGGGCAACTGGAGATGCAGTCGCCCTCTAGTCCGCCATCTTGGATCGCCCCGTGGAAAAAACTCACTTTTATTTTTAAAGGAAAGTTTTGTGGAATATAGAATTCTTTGTTATCAAACCTTTTCTACTTCAGCACTTAAAACATAGGACTCCACTGCTCTCTGGTCTCCATTGTTTCTTATGAGAAATCATTATTGTATTGTTACTCTGTGCATGATGAGTCATTTCTTCTTGATACTTTCAAGAGGTTTTCTGTCTTTCAGCAGTTTGTCAGGAATATGTGTAGGTTTTATTGTTTTGTGTTTGTCCCATAAACTGTGTCCAGTTGAGTAGCTTGATTCTATAAATCCATGGGGTTTTTTGGTTTGTTTCTTGTTTTGCTTTTGTTTCTGCCATGCTGAGGATTGAACCCAGGGCCTCACACATGCTAGAAAAGGCTCTACTACTGAGCTATACCCTCAGCCCCACATTAATGTTTTTAAAATCAAATTTGAAATGGTTTCAGACATTATTTGTTCAATTTTTTTTTTTTTTTTTTTTTTTCCCTTTTCTCACTTTCCCTCACCTTCCGAGGCTCTGGTTACACATATATTAGTATACTTGATATTGTCTCATAGGTCTCTGCAGCTCTGTTCATTTTTTCTTCAGTCTTTTTTCCCTTTGTTCTTCAGATTAACTACCATTATTCCATCTTTAAGTTTGTTGATACTTTTTTCTATTCACATTTATTCTTGAGCCCCTCTAGTGATACTTTCGATTATTATACTATTCAGCTCCAGATTTTCTTTTTGATTCTTCAAAAAATAAATAAATAAATAAATAAATAAATAAATTCTATCCTTTAATAAGATTCTATATTCACTGAGTCATTTAATTTTTTAAACATTTTCTTTACTTTTAAAAACTTATTTGAAATAGCTAGTTTGAAGTCTGCTAAATACAATATCTTAAAGATACTTGGAAACAGTTCCTAAAGACTGCTTTCTCATGAATCACATGTTCTTGTTTCTTGCATGACTCATAGCTTTCTGTGGAATGTTGTACATTTACTGGATAATGTATCATAGTAAATCCAGTTTCTGACTTGCCCACTCCATTGGTGATCTTGGTGGTTATTGTTTGCTTGTTTTGTAACTTGCCTGGACTAAACCTTTAAAGTTTGTAACCTCTATGATGTGATGTACAGCTGCAACATCTTTGCTTTTTTTTTTTTTTTTTTTTTAATTTTATTTTTTTTTTTATTTTAAAGGTCTGGCTTCCTAGCAGTTGCTCCTTTATCTGTAAAGCTGAGTTGTCAGCTAAACATTGGTCAGAAGCTATGCTGAAACACCTGGCCTTTACTTCCTATTGTTTCCTCTTATGTCTTACCAGCATACACCTACAGGCTCCATCACCCAGGGATCTTTGAACCTCTCTGCTCTCTACTAAAGGCACAAAACCTTTGGTCAACCCTAAATTTAAATGTGCTCCCCATCTCACATGAATTCATCAGGAGAGAATGGAAATGTTTTATTATTATGTGACCATATTATTTATAATTAAGTTCTTGATTGGATAGTCCTTGGAGGGATTTCCATGTATAGAAATATAGATGATTTGATACTTCAGTGAAATAATAGTTTAAAGAAAAGACATTTGTAAACTCAAGTAGAAAATGTCAACACTAAAGGTTTTCTTGAAACACACACTGAAAAATGAAATGGACCAGAGAGCATCAATTATTTATTTTCTAATATATTTTCTTCTATAGCTTGGAGCAGCATATTAACTTTTACATTCAAAGAATCCTTTATTAAATTAGTAATAAGTTAATAATAATTAGATTAATCCTTTATTATAGAACTGTGTGAAATGTCAACAATAAGTACTTAAAATGCAAGATACTAACTTGTTTTTTGTTTTGTTTTGTTTTTTGGTTCCAGGGATTGAACTCAAGGGCACTCAACCACTGAGCCACATCCCCAGCCCTGTTTTGTATTTTATGTAGAGAAAGGGTCACACTGAGTTGCTTAGCACCTCACTTTTGCTGAGGCTGGCTTTGAACT
Source organism: Sciurus vulgaris (assembly GCF_902686455.1). Lineage (NCBI taxonomy): Eukaryota > Metazoa > Chordata > Mammalia > Rodentia > Sciuridae > Sciurus > Sciurus vulgaris. The sequence continues at coordinate 57,254,248 of NC_136467.1, forward strand.
TGCAATCCTCCTGTCTCACCTACCTGAGCCTCTGGGATTACAAGGCATGGGCCACCCTACCTAGCCAAACTTATTTTTTATATATTTAAATTTTTATTATCATTTATATTATTTTTACCTTCAATATTTAGAATTATTCAAGGAATATAAAAAGAGTTTGCGTTTATTAGTAATAGATTTGATATAATTTGTCAATTTGGTATGTTTACTTTCTAAATATGAGAACATGCTTTAAAATGTGAGGCAGCAGTTTGTTAAAATTTTAATTTTCACAGTGAAAGTTTTCCAAATAGGATTTGGGTATTTATCATATGTCATGAATATTACAATATATGTAAAGTATAATATTAATATAAAATAGTCTGGCATTGCAGTTTTCCCAACTAAAAATAAGTTGTCCTCTATATAAATCAGATATCTCTGTACCTCTATCATTGGAAATTAAATTTTCATGTGCTGTAAAATGCTGTTCCTGTTAAAGGAAATACTGCCCAGGATGTAAATTTAGATCTAGTAAGTTATGTCCAAATTTCTAATGTTGAAGATATCACTATACCAGTCAAAACAAAACAGTATTAACAAAACTTTTCAGACTAGGCATCCTTTTGTGAAAACAGACCGCTCTCTTCTTTTTCAGTGTTGAAGAAACGAAAGTTTGTTGAGTTTGAAAACTCGAGACCAATTGGTATTTTTCAAGTGAGGTCAGAACCAAAATAAGCATAATCCTCTTGGTGATTATGATTCTCAGATTCATCCATTGTTCTATTTGTTTGTTTTCAGTGCAGAGCCTCTAGGTTCCTCTTAGAAGTTTAGAGAGCACTGATGACAGACCTATCTCATGAATTGTCCCTCTGATGGGCCTGATTCTTTTTAAATTAGATGCTAAGCTAACTCATGTTTTTGGTCACTGATTCTCAGACATTTCCTATCCATCTTTCTCTCTTGGTCTCTCCTTCTAGAGTACTTTCACCTGCTCTGTACACCACATTTTAAGAGTCATTGCCATTAATGAATAGCTGTTCAGAGTTTCGTACTTCAGCAGGTCGGAAGGTTGGAGAAGAGAGAATATAAAAGAAGATGCCTGAGACGGAGAAGGCGAGTTTTTTACTTTATATATCACGTAGATCCAATGTTTGCTTGCCACCTCAGTTATTTAGCCCTTGAGCTAACACTTTAGCAATCTCCAGTATAATAAATCTTCAGTATTCTTGAGACCTTTGGAAAATATGAAATTTAAGAATGATTTTATAACAGAGTTTTTTGTCATTTTTTTGTACATAAAATTCATATACAGAGAAAAAAAATCAAAACTGTATTGTTTTAATACCCTTAGGCCATTGGATAGGTTAAACATGAACTAATTAAAAGTCATATTCCTAGACACCAGCCTGGGATTGTACTTCACTGACATTTGTGTGTAAGAAATGGCAAGTTATATTTTGAAAGAGTAGGGAAGGAAGTACTAAGGGTTCTTTGGGGGAAGGAGAAGCAATTTCTAATTTGACAAGTCTTAATATAAAAAAGATACTTTTCATTAGGAATATGAACTCATTTTCTTCATTTTATATTTCTTTGGAATTTTTGGCAGTTAGTGACAAAAAACTATAAAATCAAAACCAGAGCCACATCATGACATTAAATATGTGATTTTATTCCTCTACTCAGTTATTCTAATGTTCATATTCTTAGATCTGAAGCTATTTAAGAAAACACTAAAACTCCCAAGTTGCTTTGCCTCTAGACAATATTTAATATGTATCATTAATCTTAAAATCAACTTAAAGTATAGTGGTTTGCCTTATCTAGTGATTTCTAACCAAGGTGATTTTGCCTTCTTGGGGACATTGGCAATGTCTGTAGACAATTTTGGTTGTTAGAACTAGAGGATCCTACTGGCATCTAGAGGTTAGGGATCTTTCTGAATAGCCTGCAACAGGTAACCCTTCATAACAGATAGGTTCCATTAAAAATATTACTGTAGTTTTAAGAATCATGATTCTATCTGTAACGTTCTCATCAATTTCAATTTTTTTTAATCATTTGCATTTCTATAGTGACTTTTCCTAAATACCTATAGAAATAAATCATGTTGTACCATCTTTAATCTCCTTAGTGTGGCACAAAGAGCGTAATCATTTAATACTTCTGAATTAAGGGGAAAAATATCATTGACCAAGTATTATGTAAGTGAATAAGCCAAATTAAAAATAAAACAAAACCTAGACATAGGTAAATGTCCGTTTGAAATAGCAACAACAATTTACCCATTGAATTTTCACATTATTCTTGGATGATAGATACTATTATACTGATTTTTAAAAATATCTCCTTATTAAAAATTCCCACAGGGAAAATAATTTATTGTAGTTTTATATTTGTGGATAGATTATTTTAGGACAAGTAAAGCACATTTGAGGATTAAGTCTGTTTGGAATCTGAATATTCTGATACATCTACAAGAACGATCTTCCCTTACTGGAACTTCTCTAAGTTCAGAAGCTCTCCAAGCTTTCCTTCCTAGGATTTAGAAATCTGTAATCTGAGTTTTCAGCATCTCCTAATTTTAAAATTTCCATATATGTAACCATCACTGTCTGGTAGCAACTGAACAGACAGGGAAGTTTCCAAAAATTAAACACTAATTTTCTGCAAAGTCTTTACTCATGAATTAACAGTCTTTCCCTTTGTTCATTATTCCCAAGACAAATACAGAAGTATGATCATATGTGGATACTAAGTAAGCTGAATTTTCTTTAAGAGATTGACAAATTAAAAGACAAAAGCTGATATATGGAGTTTAGATAGACTGTGAGTCTTGTGAGCTTGGGGACAACCCTTAACTCACCAGAATACAGAACTTGGTCTGATAATTGCTTGGATACACTTCCTCTCAAACCTTTTCCATAATTAAATTGTAAAATTACCACGTGATTAGAAGATTTTCCCACTGGTGGACTTATGTGTTGTTTCTTCCTTATTGTGAGATGAATGGCATGACAGAGCAGAGGCAAGGAGGCATATAATCAGTTCTTAAAGGATTGAGACAAAAAGGTCAGAGCTTCCACAGCATGGTGACAGCTTTGCAGATGCTCATATCATGACAGTTGAAATAACAAAGCCCAGCAAAGGTTAAAGCTGAGAGTGCCAAAAGGCCTGCTTTGGCAGCTTTCTGCAAGGCATCCCCATGAACATAGTAACAACTTGTTCAAGGCCCCAGTGACTAGGGAGAGTGAGGACTGCAGCCAGGAAATAGTACATTGCAGAGCAAGGGTTGAAATATGCAGCTGGAAAAAGGCCCAGAAGCTAAATACTGACAACCCTTTTGCTAGTCCAATGGAGAAATGCAGCCTTGGAATCAGAATGGTGGCTTGACGACAGGTCAATGTGCTGTGTTCTACACCATCCTGGGGTAGGTTGGTCCTAGAGAAATGGCAAGATGTGAGCAGTCTGACCACTGGAGTTTGAATGGACAGAGCTTGACTTCCTTGAGCACCAGAGAGGACACTCAGTCTCAGAAAACTGCCATCTTGCTTTTGAGCCTATTATACTGATTTTATAGTATTTTGACAGTTTCTGTGGTCAAAATGTTACTATATTTACCATAGCCAAATTACTTAGCCTAATGGTACCTTATTTTTTTTTTTAATATTTCAATTTGTTCTTTTTAGTTATACGTGACAGTATTTTAACATATTATACATACATGAAATATAACTTCTCATTCTGTGGTTATACATGATGTAGAGTTATACTGATCATATATATGAATGTAAGAGTTATGTCCAATTTATTCTACTGTCTTTCCTATCCCATCCCCCACTCCCTTTATTTTGTAAAAAATAAATATATATATATGTGTGTGTGTGTGTGTGTGAGTGTTTGTGTATGTATGCATGTGTATATGTATTGGAGGCTGGGGATGTGACTCAGTGGTACAGTAGTCACCTACCATATCTGAGGCCCTGGATTCAATCCCCAGCTCAAAAAAAAAAAAAAAAAAAAAAAAGTATTGTGGGTCAAGCTAGATTGTCCCTGCTGCACTTTCAATTTTAACATTCTAAATAGCTTTTAGTAACTGGTTGTAAAGTTTCCTCAAATAGTTTGTTTAATTCCTTTGTCATTGTTTACAGATGAGACAGTAAAAAATTAGAAGAGGTTAGCCATCGCCACTCTAGCTTTTCAAAATAAGTAGTATCAGATGTGGTGAAATGAAGTAAATTAGGTCAGGAGATTGATGTGCATCTGATTCCCTCCCCTACTTTTTTTTAAAGATAGATACTTGTTTATGTCTTTATTTAAATTTGAATAAAAATAGTTCTTAGTAAATAAAGCTTGTTTAGTTTTGTCAAGGCAAAAACTATTCATCATTTATTTTTGCATTCAAATGAAGTTTACTATGAAGGTCTTTATTTTGGAACTTAGGGAGTGTTGCATATAAACTTAAATGTCTTCCTATGATCAGGACCATAAAAAAATACCTTTGTATTAAATTACACTCTGCAAAGCTAGGCATTGTTTTCACATGCTAATAGATGGACTTTAAATTTGTATTTTATTTTTAATCTGTTGCCTAGTATTAAAATAAATTTGGATACCAGCAGCTCATAATAGTTAATAGCCTATATAAATGAGTCCCAAGACACCTGTTCCTTTATTGTTAATGAATCCCAATTATATGTGCAGGAAGATGAGAGTTCCTGTTGATTCTTTGTCCTAGCACATCTCCCTGTCTCCTGTGTGCATATTTAAATGACATTAAGAAATGTTGTTTCCTCTTGTTTTCTGTCATCTCTAGAATTCTGCCAGACACACTTAGTCTCTTTAATAGGTTGTTTGTTCCTAAATGCATTAGGGTGGTATTTTTTTCCTATTTTGTGTGTTTTGAATTTTTTTTTTAATTCAAACTCAATCATGTTATGGGATTTGATGTAAAATTATTATGAGTTAATAGCACCAGATACACAAATAGCCAAATAAAGTTTCTCAAGGAAAGACTAAATGCCTTATGGAAATTTTAGTAGCCTGTGGAAATGTAAGGAAACAAACAAATGGAGAAATCAATTCCAAGGTCATTTTATGGTCATGGTTTATCCCCTGTGATTACTTAATTGTACCTCTTTGTATTTTCCATCACTGACAATTTGGAGAGTTTGTAATTATTTTTTCTCCTATTTATTATTTCATATCAAGCAAATAAGTTAGTGGTCTCTTTGTAAGTGATTTGAAAGGAGAAAGCCATATAGATAAAGAACTATTATCACAATCTATTAGAGTAGTTATTTTTTCTAGATGTAGAATTTTGTTATGAACATATGACTTGAAATAATGTTCGTGATCTATATCATTGACATATTCCTTTTAGAGGACACCATATTAATAGGTTTTAAAAACATGCTTAGAAAGTGTGCTATAAAAGAATGTAGGTGTCCTTCTTATCTCTGGAGTGTTCCCTTCCCAACACCTGAATTTTCATTATTTTTGAAGACAGTTTAAAGGTCATTCTTGAAAAAGAGAATATGATATCTGTAAAATAATAAGTGAGAATTATACTGCTGATCATTTCAGTCAGTTCTTCAGAACTGTTAAGTGCACCCAGAAAGTATTTATTTTGTTCTGCAGTGTGGAGAATACATTGTAACCTGCTGACACACTATGAGTACATCCCAAAATGAATGAAAATAAATTACTGTTCACAAATCATCTTGACAGTGACAATTTTGCTAACAGGTAGTGTAAGGCCCCCAAAAAGGAAACCCCAACTCTGTCCCATGGATGGACGGCAACCCCAATCAACCGCAGGAGGCGTCACTTGATGCAAACCGCAAGAGGTGTTTATTCCAGCGCGCTGGGACCCAACTCGAGGAGTCGAGTCCCTAGCAGAAAATCTTGTAGGTTTATAAAGGCAGAAACCACACATCGGGAGGGGTCGCACATGAAAGGGAAAAGGGGGACAAAGCTGCCGGGAAATTTCAAAGGGGGTTCTGGGTTTGCTGATAACATACAACATGTTTCACAATGTTTTACAACAGGGCGTAGATTCTGGTCAATAGTTTCTGGTAATCATTCTGTTTGATCACTATCTGGCTATCTGGCTCAATTTACCCTTTTATTCTCTGTTTGGGGCTGTTTCCTGGAACAGCTTTAAGGGCTTTGTTCCCATTCCTGGGAGGGTGACCTTAGGGAGTTGAGATGACTGGGAGGGTGACCTTAGGGAGTTAAGATAACTGGGAGGGTGACCTCAGACAGCTTAAAAAAAGGTCCATTCTTTCAGTAGACATTACTATTTGGAATAGTTCACAGGGAAAGTTCTTTCACATCTTTGTCTTATATATTGTTGAACTCTTTAAAAAAATTTTTTTTACCATACCAAATAATTCAGCACAACAATGTTTGTTTCTTCAGTCTTATGCCTTTCTGTAGTGAAACACTGAATTCTGTGTCCTATAGAGTTGAAGTGGTGGTTTGAGATCTCTTGCTCATTAAGGGTAAAGAGAAACATGGGCACAGTCTTTCGGGTGTTTTTGTTTGTTTATTTGTTTAAACCATGTCTGCATCTTAGAATCACCTGAGGAAGGTTCCCTCTGCTCCTGGGGATAGAACCCAGGAACTCGTGCATCCTAGGCAGGGGCCCTACCACAGAGCTATATCCCCAGCTCCTGAAGGGTATTTTTTAAATACCCATATGTGGGTGCTACCACCAGAGATTCTTACTAAATTGGCATAGGCTGGGAATGTACTGCTATATTTGAAACTCTTTGGGTGATTCTGTTTTGCTGGGAACACTCTTAGATGGACACCTCTTAGAAAAAGTTAAGCTAAACAAAGAGGATCAGTTTCTAAATAGTGTTCCATATTGAGTATTCCATAGAAGGAGGCAAATTGAAGACCGTGAAAAGGGCTTCTGGTTTGCAGCCGCTCAAGGCAGTGATCACTTACTAGAGATAGGTGTGCTTGTTGGGTGGATGAGCTCCAGGATGGGAGACACTCTAGCCTCGTATGAAAAAGGAGATGCTTTCTTAGGCGTAAATAATTTCTAAATTTACATTATGGCATAGTAGTTTATCTAGGATAATTTTAGAAAACATTTTCCCATTTTCGAGTCAAATGTAAATCTACAACAGTTTCTAATTGAAATATTTTAATTGAAAATTTTTGTTTTTCAGTTGCGCCATAAAATACCTTCTGTCATCTAGATTCACTTTTATAAATATATGTATTTCTTTTCTGAATTGCCAACATGGATTGTCCTGAACCATGAAATACCTCACTTCTAATGAACTTGATTTTGTGTAAGAAGCATAGGAAGAATGTATAAATGGCAAAATTCAGCGAATTTAGAGACAGGTACATGAGTAGAACTTTAGAGGAGGGAGAATTTAAAAGTACTATTTACCAAATATTGTAATTGTATTCAAAATGGCCATTTATATAATTAAAAGTAATAAATATTGTCCTAACTTTTTGAGGTAAGCATTCTTCAACCTAGCTTGGAAAATATATCAAGGCCTCTTAAACCAAGCTTAATAAGGTTTCCAGTACCCTGTGGAGCCTTAGCCTCATGGACAGTCCCTTGGAACTAACTTCCTTATGGATACAGGGTCACTGCCTATAATTTGTTGATAATACATGCAGAAACTGGCTGTTCCAACTTTAACTGCCAGACTAATAACATTTGTAGTTTCTGGCTGCTTTGGTTTTCTAGTAAATAGTACCTAGCAACTTACCATGGTGGAATTCAGAGCACCTGTATTTTTGAAAGCCACTACTATGTACATGAAATAGAGTCTGATTTTTAAGCAGTTTGCCATTTGCTTTACAACCTATCATTTATTATAAGGAAACTCTTCGGGTTTCTTAATTTCTCATTTTCTATAAGAAAAGATGGCAAAAGAATATAATTTTGGACATGATTCCAATTTTATTATTTCAACCCATTATTTGTTTCTCATCAGATTCATATTTGTGGTTATATGCCCTGCATGGCAAGTGCCGAGAAAACATTTGTACAATGTCTTGCCAAGGAAAACTGTTGACTGTGAGGAGTATAGTGACTTCACTGTTCAAGATCTTCATGTGTTTATTAAAAGGGGAATTAAAAAAATAGATACTAGTTAATTATATTCATTTGAATTACTGCATCTTGTGGTTAGTGTATTACATTTATTAAATAGTTTAAGTGTATTCAATACAGTATTACAGCAGTTTTATTGATATACTGGCAAAGAAACAAACATGACCACTCTTTACCATCTGTTTATAATGCTATATAAAGAAAACCATGTTGGTTGCCGTGGAAACTACATTTCCAAAACCACTTAGTGTTTGCTTAAATTCTCCAGTCTTTTAAAGTCATAAGCTTTTTCTGAGGAAAAGAATAGAAAAATACATTTTAAAATTTCCAGTGATTTTTGTAAAAGTCTTTTCTCTCAAATTCATTTATGTTTAGGCTGATATTTTGCCTCAGGATTTCATGAATTAAAATGAAGGACTCAATTTGAGAATTTTTGGTTTTTTCAGAAACTGGGGAGAAAATGTTAATGCTATCCTATTGAGGGGTGCCAACAATCTTTTTATAGGCAAATACTTTGCTTCTTCAGAAAAACTTTTTATTGGCATAATAATAAAAAGGAGTCTGAAGCAGTAACAAATGTAATCATATGGTATCTGGGGAGGAAAGGTTGTAATATAATTACAATGGCTAACCATGTTTTGTTATTGCTGTCATATTAACTAATATGAGAAAAACTACAGTAAGGGAGTACTTGACTTTAAACAGAATGGTTCAGACTTTTAAAAGTGTGGCTATAAAGGCACACTTTGTTGTAAAAACTAAAATCAATTGATATTCCTGGGAATCAATCAATATTCTAGGGAAGAAAGCAGTAAAATATGTACTTTACTATTGTTCTTACTAATCTTGTAATAATTTTCCTAATCCAGAATGATTGTGTACACCCACATGTTTTGTTTATACAAACCTGGTGTCTATGTAGACTAAAAAAGCTTTTTGCCATTTTCTTAAAAAAAAATTCTTTATTTTTCAATGTTTTCAAACTGTTCATGATGTTTTTGCACTGGACAGATAAAATAGGATTGCATCTATTCTAGCATTTAGTAAAGCCAAAAATCATTGTATCGATAGCAATAGTAATTCTGATAATAGTAATAATTAGTGCATGTTGAACACATAGTAGTATTTTACATGCTAAATGTTTATCTTTAGGCATCATAATAACCCTACAGGGTAAGTCTTATAAGTACAGACATTGTCTAAATCAGGGTTTCTCAACCCTGGCACTTTGTGGTAGAGGACTGTTAGGTATGTTGTAGGATATTCAGAACCAGCAACCCTGGCCTTCATCAGTAGTAACCCCTCAACGTGTGACAGTTGAATATCTCTAGACATTGTCAAAGTCCCCTGGAGGAGTGTGTGGGGGGGGTAATCACCCCAAGATGAAAACCACTGCTCTGTATGAACCAGCCAGAATAATTTTTTTCTTTTAGACCTAGTTTGTATACCACCATTTGGTGTTCACATCTGTTGCCCCTACCACCATCATTTCTAATAGTTTCCAATTTTGTTCAGTTATTGGTGAGCATAATAAGCCAAATCCATGTATTGTGATAGCCCTCTTACATCCAGGATTTTGAAAACTATTTTGTAGCATAATGAAACAAATGGGATGGTAATTAGCATAAGTTGTACTAAAATTACATATCCATAAAAGAGAATTTTTAGTGGAATTTTAGAATCCTTTGCTGAGTTCAGTATATTAAAAAGTGGGAATAAATCCATGTTATTTGCATGTATTCTTCTATAAATGCCCAACTAAGGTTATTCTTTTTGGTTTTTCTACTACCTTCCTAGGTAAGAATACTGAGTATAGTTTATGTGAATCTTTTCTGCAATACTGGAAAATTAGAAGATGGTCAATCCTTATAAAGCTAAAAAAAATTAGATAAACTTATAATAACAATTTAATAATAAGACTTATTTTCTGTTCATTTTGAACAAAAAGTTTTGCTTCATTTTCTTATGAAAGTTTGCTTTTAATATAAAATACTTTTTAAGCAACATTTCAAATTTTGATATTGCAAAATGGGACTCAACAGGTCTCTGAATTGATTAAGTTAATCAAATTTCTGATTCATGAAATTTCTTTAACAAAAGTCTTAACCTATCAGTCCACTTCCCAAAAATCTCATAAAATATATTATTTTTCTCTGATTTTAGAAATGTATGGCAATACATGGCTCCAATTATGCTGTTTGGTAGGAAATTACTAGATCTCACTATTGTTAATTAAAAGAACATTTTGGAAAAATAGAGAGAATAAAAGCTTTTTTTTTTTTTAGATGTATGACTCTTCAGATAAGTAATTGTACAAAGTAATTACACTGAAATTTTAACTACTATAATTTTTTATGTAAGCAATAGTTTGCACAGTGCAAATATCATATTTTGAAATCAGATTGAATGAGAACCAGAGTATGCAGTAAGGACTATGTTTATTTCATATATTATACAGCATTTTCCAGCCCTTGAATAATGTGAAACAGATGCATTTACTAGGCATTGATTTAAGTGCAAAATATTCGAAGGTGATTTTACCTTACTCAAATGGTCAAAGTGAAAATGTGCTGTTTTGGAACAGACTGAAGTTGAAGTGGGAAGAATACAACATCATTTCTGTGATCTTCCTGCCAAAGATACATAATCTGAGTCCAAGCACAAAGAAATGTCAGACAAACCCTCAATGAGAAAACTTCTACAGGATAGCAGCTTGTAATCTTCAAAATTGTCAAGGCCACAAAACTAAAGGGATGCCTAAGAAATTGTTCCTGGTTAAAGGGACCTGAAGAATGATGACAAATAAATGCAGTGTATAATTCTGAACTGATCCTTTTTACTATAAAAGATACTCTTGGAATTGGTGAAACATGTCAAGGGGCCTATGATTTAGACAGGAGTGGTATTCCAGTTAATTTCCTGATTTTTGATGGTAGTATTGTGGTTATTAAGAGAATGTTCTTTTTTATAGAATTTATACCATATAGTATTCCAGGGTAAAGGGTTACCAATCAGCAATTGATTTTTAAGTGCTTTGAGAAAGTTCTTTATTCTGTACTTGCAACTTTTCTGTAAGTTTAAGATTACTTTTTCTAAGGGAGACTGGGAAAAAACTGTAGGGTGTAGTTTACTAATATTGGGGTTAGAATCATGTTGTTACCACTTACTTATTACCTCTTTGGATCTTAGTTTCCCCTTCTGTACATTAGGTTAAAAATAGTATCTTGTAAGCTTTTGTAGGGTTTGAGTAAATTAAAAACAAACAAAAATTTTTAAAGTGCTCAGTAGTGCCTGCAATGAGTATTGGCTATTATATTATTTGGGTTTATCACTTTTAAATTTCTAGGACATAGTGGTCATGATTGAATTCCTAATATATCAATGAGCAGTATTTAGAATCTTGGACTATTTATTATTTGTTGTGCTGAAATGACCTTTATATTGGTAGAAATATTTCAGTATAGAAAGAAATATCATCTGTTCCAAAAAATAAGTAAAGCTGTTGGCTACAAAGGAAGGGTTCTTATGTGGGCGCGCCTAATAATAATGATCATAAAGGACTCTAGAGTTGCAAATTTGTCCTGAGTTAATTTGAGCCTCATGAACCTACAAATCTTCCTAATCTCCTACATTGATAAACTCGATCTGTTTTTCACTGATACAATTATGAGTTACTGTCATCATGGTTTTCAGAGACTGACTAAAATACTAATTGCTTTCCTGCTGTTTGCAAAAATAGAACTTCTCTGCTGTCTTGTTTATTGCTGTCTTAGCATAATTCCTGCCCTATGTATGCCTTGTCCCATCACCGCCATCTGCCACTGTGGACTTCTGGATTGCTCTGATACAGAATATCCGTCACTGTCCACACCCCACCAAATAAAGAACAAGGATTTGGTGTTACTTCCCCTAACTTCACCCTCTCAGCAGAAACCAGTTAGAGATGTTTCACCCATTTTTCCATAGAAATGAAATGTAGAAATTGACAGTGGGAAATTTAACAGTGGCCCACTTTATGCTTTGAATGCAGCCCTTGCTGCTATGCCACTGCAACTTATTTTTTTGTTTATTATTTTATTTTATTTTTACAAACTGCATCTTGATTCATTGTATACAAATGGGGTACATCTTTTCATTTCTATGGTTGTGCACGATGTAGATTTGTATCATTTATGTAATCATACATGTACATAGGGTAATGGGGTCTGTCTCATTCCACCATTTTTCATACCCCCCCCTTTCATTTCCCTTTATATAATCTAAAGTTCCTCCATTCTTCTCTCAGCTCGCATCCTTCTACCCCCATTATATATCATCATTCACTTATCAGAGAAAACATTCAGCCTTTGATTTTTTGGGATTGACTTATTTCACTTAGCATGATATTCTCCAATTCTATCCATTTATCTGTAAATGCCATAATATCATTCTTCTTTAAGGAAACTATGATATATATGCAAACTTATTTTTTAAAAGGACATGTTTCTTTCTCTTCCTCTCTTCCTGCTCCTCCCTGATCTCTCCCCCTCCCTAATCTCAGGGGAAAAAGGATTACCATTCTTCCCTATTTTAGGCAGATTTATCTGTCCTTGAGTACACACCTACTATAGGAATGAAGTGTTCCAAACTTTGGGGATGGTACCAGAAGATCTCAGAAATGACTACATATCAAATTAACAAGTGAATTACAACTCCAACAGAGAACACATGGAATGTAGCCTTTGAATCACGTCTTTAAAAGCTCCTTGTTCTTGCTGATGGGCTGAATCACAGCCTCTGGGATAGGCATCCCCTGTGTTTCTCCTTTGCTGGCAAATCAGTAGAACTTTTTCCTTTTTCTCAAAAAAAGGAAAAAAGAAATATGATCTGTTGTGCTATAGGTAACCACATTGAAATAAATGTAAAGAAAGAAATAAGGAAATGTAGATACTGGATTTTTAAAATATTGTGTAGTTATAGAGCTTTAAAACTGTCAATAATAGCTGTTTTATTTTTGCTTGATACTCTAGTGATTGTTAAAGACTCCTTAGCCTATAACTATTAACAAAACCTAGCCTATTGGTTTCACTCCTAAATTCTGTTTCCCTTTATACATTAGCGTCATATCTATGCCTCAACATCCTTTGTCCCTGGTAACCAAAGAACTTTAACGAAGAACTAATAATTAAGGTAGCAGCTTTGTACACAGATCATCTTGATTTTGAATTCTGACTCTCCCACTTGTTTTTCCTAATTAAAAAAATTTCTTTTAAATTTTATTTTTGAGATAAGAGTCTTGCTAATGTTGCCCCGGCTGGCTTCAAGCTCTTGGATTTAAGCCATCTTCCTGCCTCAGCCTTCCCAGCAGCTGGGATTGCAGGCATGTACCCCCACCACCTGGCTTCCCACTTACTTTGACTTTGAACAAGAAACTTATGTATCTCAGCATTAACTCTCACCTATAAACTGGAGGTGACTATAGTGTGTGTGTGATGTGTACATAAAGTATGTAGTCTATGGTATACATTGTAAAAATATTAGCTTGTTCCCTATCCGTCCCCACCCCATTGCCTGTCATCTTGCATCAAGTCAGTCAGTCAAAAGGATATGCAGGTAGGTGCTCACAAGTTCCATTACCTTGTTTGTGGGGCAGGGTAGATTATGTGAGTTATCTTCTTTTACTTTTTTCTCATTTCTCATGAAATAAAGACTATTATTTTCAGTTCATGCCCAGCAACTTTTAAGGAAGGAAAACTCAGAAATGGCATCCTAATGAGGCAAAAACATGCTGATGACCACAGCATTTTCATTTTCTAGACGTTGTAGTTCTAATGCTGTCCTTTACTCTTCTTTTGCCTTTTAAAAAGACTATTTCATTATTAATTAGGACGAAATCCAGCTATTAGGATGGAAACAAAAAGTCAGACCTTGTAAGTAATTAGGCTTCAAATACATATTTTTGTCTCGTTTTAATAAAAAACTATATAAATTATTTCTATTAACTGAGTTGCCCTTCATTCAACTATTTCTGTGAAGAAATTCACATTCTGCCCAATTTTAAGAAAAAGACCCAAGATACTCAGAAAGAATGAAGAAAATTGTGGTCTCCTTCCATAAAGTTGTGAATTTGTGGACAATGTTAGAGGATCAACCAGCTGTTACAGACCACCAGAAGGGCACAGCACCATGGGCAACAAGCTGGGTCTGTGCAGATCCTCATTCAATGTAACATTCCTTGGCTGTGGCCAGGACCCTGGCTACTCTTACAGTCTATGAGGTTTTGTTTTTATTATTATTTTTTTTCCAGTTGGTTTTTAACCTGGACAGCACTTTCACTGTACTGCAGACTTTTCTCAGCATCTTTGTGAATGGGGGCTATTCAAGACTTCCCGTGGCCTTATGTTTAATGAGCCCTGGTTCCCTGGCTCTGTGCTGCCTGGGACACTTGTTGAACATGCCCAAAGACCCCTCTGCTGGTCAATCTTACTCTCAATATACCACGCCTGGAATCAAAGACATTTCAAGAAGGTGTTCGGGAGAAATAAACTTAATTTTTTTTTTTTCATATCTCTTACCTATAAGGCACTTCTTAAAGCTCTAATTTTTAGTCATCATTCCTGTTTATTCTCTGTATTTTAATTCTGCTGTGTTCTTTTTAAAAATATATATTTTTAGTTGTAGGTGGGCACAATACCTTTATCATATTTATTTGTTTGTTTGTTTTTTATGTGGTGCTAGGATTGAACCCAGTGCCTCACATGTACTAGGCAAGTGCTCTACCACTGAGCCACAACCCAAGTCCCTCTGCTGTGTACTTTATCTCCGTGTCAGGTGAATATGAACTACAGTGATAGACATCTAAATTGAACCCTGTCTATATGGCTATATACTTTTAGACAATATCTTATTAGTTCGTTAGAAAAGAATTTATTGAATGTCTTTGTATGCCAGGTGCCATTTTAAGCACTAGAATTCAACTGTAGTCAAGTAGATATGCAGTAACATACTTACATATTCTACTCAAGACAAATGACCAAAATAAATGATGTGCTATAAATATGTAGCTGATGATGGTAATTGATAGGGAGAAAAAGAAGTATCCTTGTAATCCTCCGTATCCTTATCAGAAAACTGGGATGACAGTTACCTCAAAAAATTTTTGTTCAGTCAGATGAGAACTACACATGAAAGCTGGGGACACTGTGGTAAATCAGACATTCTACCCCAGGGAGCTTCCCAGACTCTCTTAACCTGCTAGAATCGAGCAGATGTTTTTTGAGGCTTGTATTGCTAATATAACCTATATGTAATTTATTCTTGGTATCTCCTCATTAAGTAGGTGCCATCCTGTTCATTAAGTGCCATGTAAATGAAACTTTAAAAAATTGGATCATGTTTTTCTGTTGACACACATAATTTGAGAGATGCTCCTATTATAGTAATCCTACCCTTTCACTGCCTCTGTTGGTGGCTATTTTAGACATCTATAAGGTCTTAATGTTAATTGGGTGGCAACATTTGTGATTATGAATGCTAATGGGTTTGAACTTGGGCAGCCAATCATGGGATATTTTCTCTGTTGGAAACTCTTTACATGGAAAAGGAACATAAGCTATCTGTGTCCTGTCACTCCTGTTCCTTGTAGTTCCTTTTGTCTTGGTCTCCTATAAATTGAATGGTATTAACTTTGAAAACTAAATGAAATTTCCCTAAAAATTTTGCACTTCTAAACCACCGTGTTGCAATAATATGGTTTTATGTCTAATTTTTTCAGTAATGTTTTAAACACACTTTTCCTGCTAAAATCTGTTGTATTCCCTTTGCTATTTCCCCCTCCCCCTAACATGCCCTTGAGGTATTATCTGTTTCTCTATAAAATATAACATCGTTTTTTTCCCCCAACTTGCTGAGTTTTGCTGGCTTCTTCCATCTGCTATTTTGTCTTTTACATTTGGCTTTAATCTCTTAGTAATATGTTATGTAAATGCAAATCAAATGACCTTCTACATTTTTGTCCTTTTCAATTTGTTCAAGTACAAATATTCTAGATTTTGTGCAATTGAACCCCTTCATTAGCTAATAGGACCAATACTTCAAGAACTAACTACTCATTACTTACTTTGAAAGCATTCTTTTATAACTACTTGCATGAGTGAGTAAAACCATAGAAAATGATACAAGATTAATCGGAGAGCAGTTTTGTTGCTTTTGAGTGACAGAGTCTATTGAAACTGAGACTGTGCGTTGAGAAAAGCACTCAGTACTTAGGAAACACTCATTCACATTGGTTGATTTATTCTCTGCACAAACAGGCTGTGGTAGTGGGAAGTGTAATTCATAGCACATTAGCTCTTAGTGTCACTGCTTGAGTGGTGGTGTAAGGCTCACATGTATGCACAATGTAATGATACCTGTATTCCAACACTTGATTTTTCTACTCCCTTGCCTCAACCCTAAATTGATTTTTTAAAGTGTGAACAAAAAGGGCCTGTGCATAAAAATCACTATATGAGATCATTTTAAGAGTTTTCAGTATAATAAATATTTTATTTTTTAAAATGACCTCATTTCTTTCCATTAATATTTTAAATAAATCTTCAGTTATTTCAGTGGGAAAAATCTTTGTCATTGTTATTTTCTGGTGGTATGTTCAATTCCAAGGTGACTGGCCACATCTAACTGCAAATGTGCTCAATTAGGACATCATTTTTTATTTTTTATTTCAATCATATTTTAGTAAACTACTGGTGATTAGTAACTATTTCTGAAAAACTCCTGTCTTGATTTTCCCCTCTCAACAACCCTTATAACCCTACTCCCATTCCCCCATTCTACTTTCTCTTTTCTCTGTTTTCCTTTTTCCAGGCACCTGTCGTCTTCTGCCACATGCCTATCAAACCTAATTGCAGCTTCAGGAGGACTTTGGTGAGGCAATTCCTTGACCATGCTGTCCCTCAGGAATTTAATTCGAATGGGATGTGCATGTGGCCCTGAAGCCATGTCAATGACTGCTACAGCTCCCAGATTCTAAAGGCTGGTCACCTCAGGCCTTAAAGTTGTTTCAAGTCTAGGACAATTTAGTCTCAGGATAGATATGGCAGTAATAATACAATTTGGGTCATTTTGTCAATGGAAATTAACCTCCAGTTCTCCTGCTAATTTTATATAAAAATCTATGACATACAGACTATTTTTAGTCCTCTCAAATTATAGTGCTTTAAAACAATTTTCATGAGTGTTAATTTTTCCTTTTACAACTGAGTAATATATTACCATCATCAAATTGCTAAATGAGTGTGTGTTTTAAACATCTCTTCTTTAATATCATTTTTTTACTTTAAAAAAATTTTTGTAGTTGTAGATGGACAGAATGCCTTTATTTTATTTGTTTATTTTTATGTGGTGCTAAGGATCGAACCCAGTGTCTCACACATGCTTGGCAAGTGCTCTGCCTCTGAACCCACTTCTTTAATACCATTAATTTAAATTTTGGCCCTCTATCTAAATCCTAGAAAAATTAAAAGTGAAGCATGAGAACAGCAAATACACCCAACATAGTGCTCTAGGGTTCATTAAATATGGGTTAAATTTTTTTTCTTACATAAGAAACACAATTTAGCTGCCTTTAAAAATTTTTGTTGTTTTAAAAATATAAAGCTTTTTCTCCAGACTTAAAAAGAGATCTGTGGGGCTGGGGTTGTGGCTCAGTTGTAGAGTGCTTGCCTAGCACGCATTAGGCCCTAGGTTCAATCCTTAGCAGCACATAAAAATAAAATAAAGGTATTGTGTCCACCTAAAACTAAAGATATACATACATATATATTTAAATAAAAAAGAGATCTATCACTTGTATGCAATTGGAAAATAAATCATCCTTAAACTAGAAATGTACTAACTCTCAGTACCACTTGATAGTATTTACTCCCTGTTATGTTTCTTTCCATTTTTAAAGAACATATTTCAAACACATAGAATAAAGAACATCCTGTGTATTTGAGCATCTACAAAATGATACCCAGATTTAAAATGATAACCTTTCACCATATTTATTTCTAGTTTTTGCCCTTGGGTTTGTTTGTATATACACGTGTGCTTATTTTGAAACAAAGATACATAATGAAGATATTATTATGTATCTAGTTTTATATTCTTTTTCTTTGACATTTTAAATGTTTTGTAATATCATGATTTTATTTTATTTTGTTTAACTTTTGTGGTGCTGGGGATTGAACCCAGGTCTTCTTGCATGGTAGGTAGTCATTCTATCACTGATCAATAAGTTTGCAATATTGCTTTGTTGTAACACTAAATTTGTGTGTCAGTGTTTATAGCAGCATAATTCACAATAGCCAAATTATAGAACCAACCCAGATGCCCATCAATGAATGACTAAATTAAGGAAATGTGGTGTAAAAACACAGTGGATCTTTACCCAGCCATAAAGAAGAATGAAATTGTGGCATTTGCTGGTGAATGGGTTGAAGTGGAGAACATCATGATAAATGAACTAAGAAAGACTTAGAAAATCAAAAATCTGAATGTTTTCTTTCTTATGCAGAAGCTAGAGCAAAATGAGGGAAGGGGAAAGGAGGGGATTTGATATCATAATGATGTAGGGAAGATCAGTGGAGTAGAAGAAGGGGATTGAGGGTGGGAGAGGAGGGATGGGAAAAGGGGAAAATGTGGAATGAATTTAACAAAAATATACTATGTGCATGTATAAATGTATATACAGTACATACAATGTGAATTTCACCAATCAAAAATAAATAAGGGGGTGAAAGGAAGATCAGTAGAGTAGCAGAATAGGGCAAGGGAGAAGGGAAGGAAAGAGGGAGCTCCAGGGACTGAAATGGAGTAAATCAAATTCCATGCATGTATGATTTTGTCAAAATAAACCCACCTATTACTTATCACTATAATGCACTAATAAAAGAAAAAAAAATGTGCTATCATACGGACAGGTTTTGTTTTTAACAGGTGATAATTCTATTTTATTTAATTGATTATACATTATTTTCTTGCTCTTTTAATATATTGTATTCTATGATTTAAACTACTGTTTTTCAAAAGATTGTGGTTGCAACTCATTAGTGAGTTACAAAATCAATTTTAGCAGGTTGCAGTTAGAATTTTAAAAAAACTAAAAAGTAGAAAAGATCAGAATATTCCTAAGGTTATTTGGCAAAAAATTGTATATATTGTCATCAATCTCTTTATTTTAGTTGTCTGCATGTAATTTAATTTATTTATTTGGTTTGGTACTGGGATTGAACCCAGAGGCACTCTACCTCTGTGCTACATTCCCAGCCCTTTATATTTTTAATTTGGACACAGGGAGTGCTAAGTTGCCAAGGCTAGCCTTACACTTGTGATTCTCCTGCCTCAGCCTCCTGAGGAGCTGGGAACTTAGGTGTGTGCCACCATGCCCCACTGCATGTAATTTAGAAAAAAATTAAGGGTCAGAGTCATAAGCATTATTAGGCATTTTATCAGTCTACCTACCTCATGTGTTTGTATTTGGTATCCATTTTTATGCTTTTTCGGGATAGATTTATTAGGATTGGATATGAAAAGTGGGATAATAAAATAGTAAAACACACTGTATACCTCTGGGTTTTAGCACTGGAGGGAGTTCTTCCCTACAGGGTGATTGTTTCCATTCAGTTTTACATTAGGGGACTTTGAGCCTGCCTAAGGGTGATGATCCTTTTTTAAGTGGTAAGTTGTTTACTTAACACTGGATTATAACTTTATCAAAAGTTTGTCATTTAGATCATTGGTGTGCATTAGAATTCTGAATTCTTAAGCATAAATCTCAAAAGCATCTTCCCTTGCCCCAGTTCTGGCATCCCACCTCTGCTCCTTATCTGGAAGTATCTCTGCCTCAAAGCGAGGGCAGCTTTCCCTCAGGAGCACAGCTGCAGCAGTGGATTCAGTTAGTTCTCCCAAGTGAAAAAACAAGGCACAAGAAATACTTCAGTGTATTAAGTTCTTTCTAAAACTTAAGGAACAGGCCCTTTAATGAGACATTTTTATTGACAGTAATTTTTTAACATAGTATTAAAATAACAAATCTCTTTCAGCATGTTTTTTTAACAGTATGGTGTTTGTTTTCCTCTTTGTGGCTATGACTTTTAAAGCAGTCATCATGTTTTAAGAAGAGGGACATAGAACTTCAGAACCAAATGATTGAATGTGGCAAATGGATAACAAGAAGCTATGAGAAAATTGGGCATAATAATAGGTCTGTTTGGGGGAGATGCGTAAGATGGAGAGTCTACTGCCCTACTCCTTGAAGCTGTTCATTCTCTCATCTTTCACTTTCCTGAGAACTATTCTGGGTCATTACTCTGCCCAGGTGCAGGGCATGCCAAGATGACTATGCCTGAGTGTTCTCAAGGTTCTTGTAGCCTTGTGAGGGAGTCCCATGAACAATAATTGAATAGCAAGTCTGCAAAGCATAAACAAGCCTGGACTGTCAAGTCCGGATTCTGTTTAAATCTTAACTAATGTGACTAGTAATTACTGAACTTTTCTAATCCTTGCTAATTTTTCTCATTTGTGAAGAGTTATCACTAATTGCTTCATGGTTTGTTTGTTTTTTTTTTTTTTTTTTTTTTTTGAGAAAACAGTAGATGCCTGGCATTATAGTATGTTACAATTATTGTCTATGTCATTGTTATTATCACTTTTATTACTGAATTGTGTTAAGTGCCAAACTAGAGGTTTATAATAAGTGTCATCAAAGCCCATGAAAAAGGCAACTACTGTCTTTAGTTTCTGTGTGCTGCACTGTTGGAATTCTCTGCCTCCATTGCCCATGTGTGTGCAAGCTTCTTTATCTGTTTCTTGGATGCCTTTTATCTGTTTATAGAAGTGATGAATTCCTTTATGTTGGTTACTCATCCTTCCTTAGTCCCATAGGCATAGGAATTCTCATGATTCCTTTATTTTCTTCCTTTCCCTCCTTTCCCTTTGTATCTCTTCCCTCCCTCTCCATTCCCTATTTTCCCTTTTCTCTTCTCTTCCCCTTCAAAAACTCATCCATCAATTCCTACCGTTTAGCCATCACTTCTATGAAGATGCTTCCCAAATCTATATCCATAGCATTTCCAGCTGCCTGCTGGGCATCTCCATCTGGAAGTCCTTCTTGCATTCAGAGTTACCATGTCCAAAACTGAACTCATTAATTCCCCATTAGCTTCTCTTCTTTCTCTAGTAACTTCAGCATCATCACCTCCAGCAAACAAGTTTGAATCTTAAATTCAGCCCTTGCCTTTCCTTTGCAATTCCCTCCCTTGCCAATTCTTCCTTCATACAGTCAGTTGGCCAGAATAGCCTATTCCATCTCCATGCTGCTGCCATCATTCAGCTTTTCTTCTCCATCCCTGTTTGCCACTACTCTAATTTAAGCCCTCATTACCTCCCACCTGGGCTACTGGACCCACTAATCTTCTCTCCTTTCCTCTGCAAACAACACACTACCGCCAGAGTTAACAGTATTAGGCCCAGAATAACAGGTTTAGTATTTAGCTTTAATCACATCAGCCTTGGTGACAAACCATCCATGCCTCCAAATTGCCTGCAGACCCAGTTCCAGTCCTTTGTTCTTCAGACTATCTGTTTTCCTCTGCTTATTCACCTGCACATGTTGTCTGAATGCATAGCTCCACAGCTCCTGAACCTTCTCGCTATTCACTTCCTTGTCACTGCTTATCCTGCTTCTTAATCCTGAAAACTCCTTTTTTTCATTCCAGTATCCCTAGCACCATTCCATCTTCTATTCTCTACTCAAGGAAACTTGACCATCTTTCAGGCTCTACCATAAGGACCACCTGTAGTAATAAGGAATTCTCTTTCTTCTTGTGTGCACTGATACCTGTTTGTTACTCTACTTTTTAAAAAATCTGTGCCTTATAGCATTCAACACATAGTCAAATATATTATGAATTTACTATTACAGGTGTTTTCTTACAACTCTTATTTCATTGTATACCCCTCACACTTTGTACATTTGTGTTTAAATGAAATTTGAGAGAGTGTATGGAAAAGTGCCATATAAATGATTTGAGGACTTGAGATACTTACAGGATTGAGTTAAGGAAGAAAAATGGTTCCTGGTTGTGGAAAGATATAATGAGGCATGAGCACCACAGTCATGCATGGAAAGTATAATGTGAGGAGGGAACAGAGCTGACTTGCCTGAAGTTTCACCTACTTAATCTTGCTTTTTTTTTTTTTTTTTTTTTTTTTTGGTGGTGCTGGGGATTGAACCAGTGCCTTGTGCATGCTAGGCAAGCACTCTACCAACTGAGCTATATCCCCAGCCCTTTCACCTACTTAATCTTTATGACCATGAAATTGTCTAGCTATTAGTATACTAGTAGTATGAGTGTTACTGTTCATTTGTTATAGATCTGGAGTAGAATTTTGAAGAAGTGAAGTTTTTTCCCCTCAATATTCAGGTTAAAGACTTTCAGAATATTATTATTTAAAATTACTGATATATCTACATTATCTAAATTCTAGAACTGTGTAGCACACAATGTCTATTTAAATTGAATCAAAATATTATTTTGGGTTTATATCCAAATTTCTACCAAGTTGACCCTGTGTTTCTCATTGAGTACTACAAAAGCCTTCTCTCTGGATTCTCACACCCACTTGATTTCCGCCTCTCTTCTCCAGCCTAGTTGTTTCCCAAACTGAGGAGAGAGCATTTGGGAAGGGGTGATTTTTTTTTTTTTTTTTAAATATCTGCTTATGTTTAATAAAATGCTGTTGTGCCTTTGTATTGCACTTGGATGAAGAACAAACCTTTTACCACATCCTGTTCAACCTTCTTGATCCAATCCCTGTCTGTCTCTAGCCTCATTTCATACAGTGCTCTCAGCCTGGGATATGCCCATTCATGTGCTGTAAAGATACTCCTCTTACCTGTCTCTTCTCGTGCCCTCTTTTTTTGGAAGATTTTTAAAAATTTGTTCTGGTTATACATGATAGTAGAATGCATTTTGATACATCATACATAAGTGGAGTATAACTTCTCATTCTTCTGGTTGTACACAATGTAGAATCACACCTCTTTTGTAGTCATATATGCACACAGTGTCCAATTCATTGTCATTCTACTATCATTTGTGCCCCCATCCCTTTCCCCTCTCTATACTTCCCTCCACTCAATACAAAGTACCTCTTCTCTTCCCTAGACAGCCCCACTTATTGTGAATTAGCATCTGCATATCAGAGAAAGCTTTCGGCGTTTGGTTCTTTGGAATTGGCTTATTTTGCTTAGCATGATATTCTCCAGCTCCATCCATTTACTGGTGAATGCCATCATTTCATTCTTCTTTGAACCTGAATAATATTCCTTTGTGTGTATTTACCACATTTTTTTTATTCATTCATCCATTGAAAGGCACCTAAGTTGGTTCCATAGTTAGCTATTGTGAACTGAGCTGCTATAAACATTGATGTGGTTGCATCACTGTAGTATCTTGATTTAAGTCCTTTGGATATAAACCTAGGAGTGGGATAGCTAGGTCAAATGGTGGTTCCATTCCAAGTTTTTTGAGGAATCTCCATGTTGCTTTCCATAGTAGTTGCACCAATTTGCAGTCCTATCAGCAATGTATGAATGTACTTTTTCCCCCACATCCTTACCAACATTTATTATTGCTTGTATCCTTGATAATTGCCATTCTGACTGGAGTGAAATGGAATCTCAGTGTAATTTTAATTTTCATTTCTCAAATTGCTAGAGATGTTGAACATTTTTTCCATACATTTGTTGATCAATTGTATTTCTTCTTCTATAAAGTGTCTGTTCAGTTCCTTAGCCCATTTACTGCTGAGATTTTTTTTTTTGGGGGGGGGGCTAAGTTTTTTGAGTTCTTTATATATCCTGGAATTAACACTGTATCTGAAGTGCACCCACCCCCTCTTTTACATCTATTCTTCCATTGGCTATCAGCTCAGTTATCACTTTCTCCAGGAAGTTTGTGACTTCCCTGATGAAATTAGTTCTGTTATAAACTCTCATGGTGCTATCTCCTTTTTTCTTTTGTAGCATTTACTATCATTGTAGTTTTATACATTTATAATTCTTCCATTATTTATTATCAATGTTTTCCACTAATTGTACCCACAAGCTTCATGTCTGGTTTTGTTTGCCATTGCATCTGTGCCTACCATAGTATTTGGTCTGTGAAAGGTGTTCAGTTTATATTACATGAGTGAATGAATGAATGAATGATGAAGGTTCTGTTTATATCAACTAAAAAGAAAACAATTCTGCAGAACTTTAGTGATAAAGATTAAAAGATACTAGCCAGGTATGGTGGTGCACACTTGTAATCCCAACTGAGGCAGGAAGATCACACGTTGGAATCAAGGTTCTGTAACTTAGTAGGACCCTATCTGAAAATTTAAAAAAAAAAGAAGAAAGGGATGGGGAGATCAGACTGAGGATGTGGCTTGGTGGTTGTGTGCCCTGGGTTCAATCCCTAGTACTGTACCAAAAAAAAAAAAAAAAAGAAAATTATAAAATACTGAATATTGCTTTGTGACACTTTGATGACAATAAAAGATTCAATTTTATACCCATTATACATATCATGAAGTATCGGATAATTTAGTAAAGTGAGATCATAGAGTAAGGAAAACTCCCACATTCCCACATGTCAAATAGTGCAGACTTCTGTCAAATGTATCAGAGGATGTGCAGCTTCTTAAACATCTATAGCAGCCGAGGCTGCACTGGTTTTGCATTTCTTCATGTGCAGCAAAATTGACCTGCTCTAGTTTCTATCCATTAGTGTTGGACTCTAAAGTAGTATTTACCAGGTCTGTCTCCTGTCTGTATGGAAACCTTTCAAATGGGTAGACCACTTGGGTGCTCCTCTAGCATTATTTCTCCCAATTCCTCCCTTCACCGATTATGTTCTTGCCATGTTGATTCTGGAAACAGCTGTATTCTTCTCTCTCCTCCAAACCTTCACACATCATTTTTCTCTGCACTTTTTCTCACATCCATCTCAAACCTATTCCCCAGCTACTTCTTCCTCATTCTTTAAATCTCTTGTAGGCCTCTTTGACCCCCCAGTGTGTTACATTAGCTGCTGCTTCTCAGTGCTCCCATAGCTCTGTTCATACCTAAAACCAATTCATGTTGCATTTACTTGTGATGTTTTTCATTCGAAGTACTATCTACAAGAAGGGGGACCACATCTCACCATTGTTTATAAGTATGTCTTCTACTGCCTGTTTAGTACCATGCATAACATGCAATTGGCATTCAGTACATTTTTGATTGAATAAATTTTAAAACAACTTGACCATTCTCTAAGCTAGCATTCATTGCATGTGGCAGTACAGGTTGAATATTATTTATCCAAAATGCTTGACCACAAGTTTCCAATTTGGGTTTTGTGTGTTTATTTTATTTTGAAATATTTGCATAGGCCTTAAACTGATTGAGCATCCTTAATCTAAAAATCTGAAACTGAAATACTCCAAAGTCTGAAACTTTTGCAACCTGTATGTGATTTTACCATCTTCTGGATATGCTCCTGCTTGTCAGTATATCTCTTTAAAGAGAGACACTGAGGGGTTGGGGCTGTAGCTCAGTGGTAGAGTGTTTGCCTAGCACATGTGAGGTACTGGGTTCAATCCTCTGCGCCACATGAAAGTAAGTGAATAAAATAAAGGCATTATGTCCATCTATAACTAAAAGAGAGAGAGAGAGAGAGAGAGAGAGAGAGAGAGACACTGAGAATAGATCAGTATTCCAGGTGAAATATGACCTGGATTATATGAAGCATATTATCTCATTAAATTTAGAATGCCAGGAATTTTTTTATGTGCTTAGAAACAAAATTTCTTACTCTCTTTTGGATCAGAGCTAATTTTTGAGTCGTGAGCATCATCAGTTTATCTCAGTACTGTTCTTGAAGGGTGTTATTGAAGTGAATGTAAAGAAGTGGCATTTTGGAAACAGTTATTTGATTTACTTAAGATGGTATCTCTTAAGCTGGTTTCTCTTCCTGATCTTTTCAGTACATTGATAATGATGCTTGCAGGGGATTAGGATAACTTTTATCATTTGGGAAGGGAGAAAAGTAAACAATATTTGTAGGAGATTCTATATCCTGAAGAGTGGGGAAGACAGGAGAAAGGGAGGAAAAGGAAAAGTAGGAACTGAGAAAAAGTAGATTACAAAAAAGTGTCAAAGAGAATGTAATTTACTGATAACTTGCTCTTCTACCACATGCTTCACAGCGTTATAGGCTTCACTGTTGTCTGTTCCACACCATGACTATGGAAAGTAGACATTGTTACTCTCTTTTTATAAAGAGTTGACAGCCTTTAAGTCATACCACTGGTGAATGATAAAAGAATTTTCAGACATAAGCCTATCTGGTCCTAAAGCCTACTGTTCTAATTAGATTTAGCAAATAGTTTTGTCCCTGAACTGAAGCAGATGCAGAGTCACTATTAGCATAATGATTAAGAATATCGGTAGACCCTAAAACCTATTTGCTTGGTTCAGAGCCTGACTCTGTCAAGGCTCTAGCACTTACCAGCTATAGTACCTAGGACAAGTCACTTAACATCTCCATGTACTTCATTCTCCTCATTTGTAAAATCAGGATAATTGGGGTATTTTTCTGTTTGAGTTGTGAATTAATTTAGTTAATATATGTAGAGCATGTAGAACAGTTTCTAATATGTTAAAAAAAATAAAACATTAGATAAGTATTTACTGAAGCTATTATTATTAATCCCCTGCGAAAGGTCCCATCTCTGAGAAGTTTGGGGAAAATGTTGTCAAAACTGTTGCTAGATTTGGTTCATTGGTGTGAGTTGATTAGATTCATCTTCAAGTTCACCTGCTAGGGTTCTTATTGTGTCATCATGTCCTTCATCCCTGACCAGGCCCAACCCTAACACACACCCACACCTATACCCACCCACACACAAAGCTTTACCTACCTCTTTTGCCTTTTTAGAATTGAAGACCTATTCAGACCTTCTCTTTAATATTATAATAAAAGAAAGGAAGAATAAAGATTCACTGTAGCTAATACATAAATAAGGATCTGGTAGCCTCAGTTAAAATTTGCAATTCAAAGCAAAAGATTTAGAAAAAGGTCCCATTTTACATTTTCTTGTTCTAAGACAGGTTGCTTCCCAGCCTTCCTACAATTCAGATCCATAAGATTTAAGCAGATTGTTACATGATAATAAAGATTTTGGGACTTTTCTGATATTTTGCTTCTGTTGCAGTGTCATTTGGTTACTTTAACTTTATTTTCCTAGGAAATGAGAACTTCTTTTTTAAAATCACTAACCTTTCTAACTTACCAAAGATCATTTTCTTGTATAAGGGGAAAATATACCAGTAAAATAGGTAATGTTGTTCTTTTGCAAAGAACCTGAAGGCTTATCTTATTTTGAAACTAATGAAGAGTAAAAAGGGGACCTTTTACAAATTTCTGTTTAGAAACTTGAGAGGCAAAGATTTTTAAGTAATGGATTAACTCTTGGTTAGTTAACTTAATTAACTTAAATTCATTCTTTGTTCCAAACTCACTGTCTTAATTCAATGAATAATACTAATTTTTTGTATTGCTTTTTTACCACATTCAAGAACTAGTATATTATTTATTTATGCTATAGCATTATCTATTTGATTAGTGCTCACAAAATGCATTACTCTATTAATTTATCTTAACATTTTGCCCATTTTTCTTTCTTTTATTTTTTAAATGATGCCATTTAGTCCTTTTGACAACCATTTGCAACTTTAAATTTTGCAATTTTAAAAGAAAATGTGTTCCTAGAAAGTATTGTTAACCCCAGTTATAGCAGAAATCATAAAAGTTCAATCCTCATAACAGAAGAAATAGGACATTCTAAATTAAAGCCTTATTATTACCTAGAATGATAATGCTTTCCATTAATAGGCAATGGCAAGATTTTTGCTGAAGGCACTCATTTCTGTTTACTTACATGCATTTTTAAGTCATTTGGATTTGTTTTAATCCTTTCATTTTCTGAACTTCTTTCCTACCATGAAGACGAAATCATTTTTTACCATTCTCCCTTATTACTCCTTATCACCAAATAGTATCACTTCATCCAAGTCATTTAGTTTCTATTACAATTGCCATTGACTACCAAAAAAGCACTTTAAAACTATGGTTTCCTCTTGTTATCAGAGCAAAAGATTAAGATTGTAAGGGGCTGGGAGTTTGGCTTAGTGGTAGAGCACTTCCTAGCATGCATACTAGACCTGGATTCACCACCACCTCCAAAAATGACAACAACAACAAGAAAAAAGAAAAGAAAATAGACAGTAGAAAAATCCAGAAAGATGAGAGAGCCAGATCATCAAACCTTACAACTGAAGTATCACTTTTTAAAGCCAGACAGGGGTTTCTCTAGTTATCTCCTGTGTTCATTGCTTTCTCACACTAACTCCTCCCATCCCTTTCTTTTCAATAAATTCCATTCACCAGTTTTAAAACTGAGGCATATGGACCAGATGTGATGGTGCACATCTGTAATCCCAGTGGCTTGGGAGGCTGAGGCAGGAGGATTGAGAGTTCAAAGCCAGCCTCAGCAATAGCAAGGTGTTAAGTAACTCAGGGAGACTCTGTCTCTAAGTAAAATACAAAATAGGGCTCAGAGGTGAAGTACCCTGGGTTCAATCCCTGGTATCAAAAAAAAAAAAAAAATTAGGCATACTCATAGCAATTTTCTAACACAATCTGACTGAACGTGTGAGGGCATATTAATCCTCTTTTTCCTTTACTTGTTGGCAGGGGACTTGTACATGAGAGCCGCCATAACCTCCAGTTGAGGGGCTTGGTGGTGCTGCTTATTTCGAAAGCAGCTGGGCCTAGCAGAGTGAATGCTTCACAGAACTATGACACGGTCAGTGGCATCTACTCATGGTAAGAAGAAATAAGTCTTCCAACATTGTTCTCTAGATTGTGTTTTCTTTTACTGAATAGTGGTCAGTGAAATCACTGTTTAGCCCTTTGTCATTCCCTGATTCAAAGACAGATTAAAATAATATTGTAGGTTTTTAAAAATGGATTTTTGCTGTTCCTAATGAGTCTGATAGTCTTGGCCAGATCCATGTATAACTCTCATAAATTTCCCCACACATTTGTATCCAGTGCTTTCGTTTCTACCTTGGACATTTAAAATGTTCTACTCATCACTCCCCTCTCCCCATTATGGACTACTGCATCTCTGTAGAGACATCTGTGTCACCTATTTCAAGATTTATGATTTTAAAACCTACCCAAAATGATACCTAGTTGTATAAAGATTGATGCTACTCCCATTTTAGGAGAGATAGTCTACGTTAGTGCTGTCCTTTCTATTTGCTTTTGCTTTTTTTTTTTTTGAAAAGAGGTTTTTACTAGATACTAGAATAAGAAATTTTTATATCTTATACATTTAGATTAAAAAGTAAATTTATACATTTAGATTAAAAAGTAAATGTATAAGTATCACTCATTTTCTTATAAAATAAATTTAAAAATTTTAATTTTGTTTTAAAAAAATCACTGCATATATTTTTAGTAATAGTATTTCAGCAATAATTTGATTTAATTCTAACAGTATGCTTGGCACTGGGTTAATAGTCTGTGTAGAAGTAACAATCTGTCAGCGAACTTTGGCATATTAAGTTAAAACCACCCTAAAAACATGATGACAAGGAAGTTTTTCTCACAAAAAGAAGTATTTCTAGAAGCTTTGGCTTATGGTTAATTGACCTTGTTTATTTATTGTAAAATCAATACATATGGTGTATTCTATGATTCTTTTTTATTTCCAGCAGTCTTATCCATAAATATATTCTTCTACACTATTTAGAGATGACTTGCTTGCCATCTATGAAGTCCAGTGACCCTTCCTCATTAACAAGCAAGCAAAAAAAATTACTAGAGAGGCTAAAAATGACAACTCCTTTGGCCAGTATCATTTTACACATCTGTCACCATTTGTCTATAAAGTATAATCCCTAGAAAGGGTATCTGTAGATCACTTTCAGTTCTTACTCATTTGGAAATAATATATGTTTTATGCTTTTAGGTTACTAATTATTTTTATGACAGTTATCCCATTTGATCCTTATAATATTTCATAGCTAAGAGTTGTTATACTCATTTTCCTCTTAAAAAAACAGATTAAAAAACCTTGAGACTTTTTTAGGTGATATAGCTAGCAAATGGGGAAAGTGAGATTCTAATTGTGGATCTCTTCATTCTGAATCTCTTGTGTTTTTCCACCTTTCTGTTCTCTTTCAAATAATTAATTTTACTTCTATAAGTTACTAATACTAGTTATCAAATTGACATGCCAAAAATGATCTTAGTATAAGAATGTCTTAAAAGCTGGATTTGGTGGTGCTTGTTTGTAATCCCAGCTACCTGGGAGGCTGAGGCAGGAGGATCACAAGTTCAAGGCCTACCTGGGCAACTTAGACCCTAACTCATAATAAAAATAAAAAAGACTGGGATCGTAGCTCAGTGGAGAGCAATTTTCATGTGCAAGGTCCAGGATTTGGTCCCTACCACCCCACTCCCGCCCCTCACCCAACACACAAAATGTCAAAATGTCTTAGCAAAACTTACAAATTGAAGGCAACTTGGGAAGCCTTTAATTCATGTACATTCTTTCCTGAGACCTACTGGAATCAAAGCTCAAAATTTTAGCCTTTAAATCTTATAGAAACTCTTGGTTAAGATTTGTTGAGATTATAGGAGAAAATACGTAAAGATCTAGAACGAATGCTAATAGCCCTTTGGTCCCTGGAAAGCAAACCCATATCACCTAATATTCCTTATATTTGCTTATCATCTTCTATCTGCTTGTATATTTGAGTAACTACATATATATAATGAGTAGCAGCAATTATCTTTGATAACCTTTGGAAAGTACTGCTCAATACAGTATTTATTTGTTGTATAAGTGAATCATCCTCATTTTTTAGAAGAGATAACCATTACTCAAGTTAAGACTTGTTGAAAATCTTCAAGGTAGAAAGTGGTAGAGTTGGATTAAAGTCCTGTTTTTATTCTAAAGTGTATAGCCATTCTACCCTTGAGGGGTTGTTATCTATATGTACATGGTACACTGTGATTTTACCTCATGGTTCTGATTTCTTATCCAACCTCTAAGAAACAATTACATTGCTTCTGATCTTTCCCATAACATAAACTGGTAGATAATTATTGTAATTTGAGCAATCCGAGTAAAAGAACTTTGTGAAAAAGAAGGTATACATTC
Source organism: Sciurus vulgaris (assembly GCF_902686455.1). Lineage (NCBI taxonomy): Eukaryota > Metazoa > Chordata > Mammalia > Rodentia > Sciuridae > Sciurus > Sciurus vulgaris. The sequence goes on from NC_136467.1 coordinate 57,285,611, forward strand.
TGAACATAAAAATTTTCCAAATGACATTAAGTAGATTTTATACTCAAATGTATAGAATCCATAAATACATTTAGGGAATAATTCTGTGTATAGTTCCAGGCTATTTTCTACAATCAAACTTAATCTAGTAAGCCATTGGTGTGTTTGGTTGTTTTACATACTTGTTAATGTGAAAAAGTAATTTGGTATAGTACTTTGAGAAACCATTAATTTGTTTCTCTACCCCTGAAGTCATTTGTTTGGTTCCTACTTCCTTAATTATTCAAGTGTAACTTTTGCTGGAGGCTTGTATCTATAATGCCACAGTGAATTATTTAACATTTGAGAGAAGTACTGATTTGAGAGCTTTTTAATTTGCTTCCAAACTACTGGGATTTACGTTATTGGCATTTTTCTCTCATAAACTTGACTTTGATGTTAGCTAATGGGACCTTAGTAAATTACCTAAGGGGCCAAAAGTAAGTTAAGTGATTGCTTTTGTTTGGCCCAAGAATACAACTGGTGCTGTGGATTTGTTTGGTCACATAGTGGCCAAGAGGGGTGAAAGTTAGGCTAAACTGTAATAACTACATTTTAAAAAACAGGCACGATAACCACATTTATAAAAAGATACTATAAACACCCACCATAGCCTTTTACCAAGAAGACCTTGAGTTTAGGGTTTATCCTACCAACCCTAACTTTTAAAATATTGACTGTAAAGCCAGTCAAAAAAAAGTATTACTAAATTTTCAAGTATCCCTAGCCATAATTGAGAAAATACTTACTACTTTGTAATCTATCAATGATAGAATATTTTTATTTTTGTGTACAAAAGATAAGATCATTATAAAATACATGGTATCAAAAATAGACTTTTCTAATGTAACATGGTTATTAAGTTTGAAGAAATTTAGGTGAAATTTTTTGACTAGTAGTCCAACTTTCTCAGTTGTTTTGCAAGAACTGGCTTAGTTTTTTTCTCATATAACTAGCATTTAAAAACAGACCACAAACTAAAAATATTTTCCCTCTAACTTCATTCTCTGAAACTTCCCAACACCTTAATTGCAGTAAGAGACTGAAACAAGTATACTAGACACATTTCTTTTCTTCCTGTGTACGTAGCTAGGCCATTTCCCAGTGTTAGCTTGGTCATATGACTGAGATCTAGCCAATAGAGTGTGAGCAGAAGTGATATTTACTATTTCCTGACCATAAAAATCTTGCATTTGTAATATCCCTTAAGAAGATAATCTTGGAAGTGACCCATTCAAGATGAAAGATAACTTGCATCCCTATACCCCAGTACCTCACAATGTGACCTTTTTGGAAATAGAATTTTTACAGAGGTCCTCAAGTTAAAATGAGACTATCAGAATGGGCCCTAATTCAGTGTAACTGGAATCCTTATAAAAAGGGGAAATCTGATCACAGACACACTTCATATATAGAGGGAGGATGCCCTGTGAACTAAAGATGACCATCTACCAGCCAAGGAGAAAAGCCTGCCTGAAATAGAATTTTCCCTTACAACCCTAACAAACTCACATAGTAGGGAATAGAGAAAAAGAGAGGAGATAGAAAAGAAAAGTTGAAGTCATATTGTGAAGGACCTAAGGAATCAGGGCTCTGTCGTGGAGAAATAGTGGGGTGCCATCCAAGAGGCAGAGGGTAGACTTGGAATCTGAAGACAGATTCTCAGGAGTTATGTATATTTGGTATACTCGTGAACATCTAAGAAGAGATGCCCTTTCCTGATTGACTTCAGAACCCTTTAACTACTCTCAGCAGTGCATCTTATGGAATCCTGCAGAAGTTCAGTAAATATTATTTTATTTCAGAATGCCTAACTTTGAATCCTAATGGGAATTTTTTGAAGTAGAAATACACTTTCGCCAATGAGAAAACAGAATCAGAAAAGTGAACTTTCTGAGGTCCTACATGAAATGATCAAGTAGGGAAAGAAATATGTCATATTGGTTATAACTTGCCTGAGTTCAAATTCTGTACATCACTTATTAGTTGTGTGACCCTAGAGAACTTAGGACAAGTTAACCTCTCTGCTGCAAAGCTGTGTTGGACAGATTAAAGAAGGTATAATATTTATATTATAATATTTTGAATAGTGCCATCTGGGTGACTGGATCTTGGGTATAACATAAATATTCTAGACCAAAACAAACATTTGAATCACACATTTTACCTTTTAAGACAAACACACCATGTCATTATGTAAAGCATTATGTAATGTGACGTTTATTTTTTTTAGCTTTTTTTTTGTGTGTGGTGCTGCAGATCGAACCTAGTGCCCACAGGTGAGAGGCAAGTGCTCTACCACTGAGCCCCAACCCCAGCCCATGATGTGACATTTAAAGAAAGGAAAAGTATTAATGAAATATCACAAAAAGTAATCCAACATAAAAAAAAAAAAATTGTGGACTATCAAGTGATTTTTTTTTTTTTTTTTTTTTACCCCCTGAGATGGAGTCTTGCTGTCCTCTGAAACTACTGGATTCAAGTGATATCCTACTCTACCTCTAAGTCACTGGAACTAGAGCCACATGACACTGCACCTGGCTAGTGAAATTCTTTTTTTTTTTTTTTTTTTTTTGTAATTTTTATTTTATTTTACTTTTTAAAATTTATTGTTATTGTAAACAAATGGGATACATGTTTCAGTTTGTACATGGAGTAACAGCATACCATTTGCATATTCATATATTTACATAGCGTAATGATGTTTGATTCATTCCGTTATTTTTTTTCCTTCCCCCCCCACCCCTCCCACCTCTCTTTTCCCTCTATACAGTCCCTCCTTCCTCCATTCTTGTCCCCCTCCCACCCCCCCATTGTCATCATCTGCTTATCAGTGAGATCATTCCTCTTTTGGATTTTTGAGATTGGCTTATCTCACTTAACATGATATTCTCCAATTTCATCCATTTGCCTGCAAATGCCATAATTTTATTATTCTTTATAGCTGAGTAATATTCCATTGTGTATATATACCATAGTTTCGTTATCCATTCATCAATTGAAGGGCATCTAGGTTGGTTCCATAGTCTGGCTATTGTGAATTCAGCAGCTATGAACATTATTGTGGCTAATCTCTGTAGTGTGCTGATCTTAAGTCCTTTGGGTATAGGCCGAGGAGTGGGATAGCTGGGTCAAATGGTAGGTCCATTCCAAGTTTTCTAAGGAATCTCCACACTGCTTTCCAGAGTGGCTGCACTAATTTGCAACCCCACCAACAATGTATGAGTGTACCTTTTTCCCCACATCCTCTCCAACACCTATTGTTGCTTGTATTCTTGATAATCGCCATTCTAATTGGGGTGAGATGGAATCTTAGTGTAGTTCTGATTTGCATTTCTCTTATTACTAAAGATGTTGAACATTTTTTCATATATCTGTTGATTGCTTGTACATCTTCTTCTGTGAAGTGTCTGTTCATTTCCTTAGCCCATTTGTTGATTGGGTTATTTGTATTCTTGGTGTAGAGTTTTTTGAGTTCTTTATATATTCTGGAAATTAGTGCTCTATCTGAAGTATGAGTGGCAAAGATATTCTCCCACTCTGTAGGCTCTCTCTTCCCATTGCTGATAGTTTCCTTTGCTGAGAGAAAGCTATTTAGTTTGAATCTATTCCAGTTGTTGATTCTTGCTTTTATTTCTTGTGCTATGGGAGTCCTGTTAAGGAAGTCTGATCCTAAGCCAACAAGGTGAAGATGTGCTATAAGATGCAGGGTCTCTGGTCTGATTTCAAGGTCCTTGATCCATTGTGAGTTGAGTTTTGTGCAGGGTGAGAGATAGGGGTTTAGTTTCATTCTGTTGCATATGGATTTCCAGTTTTCCCAGCACCATATGTTGAAGAGGCTATCTTTTCTCTATTGCCTATTTTTGGCACCTTTGTCTAGTATGAGAAAATTGTATTTATTTGGGTTTGTGTCCATGTCCTCTATTCTGTACCATTGATCTACCTGTCTATTTGGGTGCCAATACCATGCCGTTTTTGTTACTATTGCTTTGTAGTAGAGTTGAAGTTCTGGTATTGCGATACCCCCTGTTTCATTCTTCCTAAGGATTGCTTTAGCTATTCTGGGTTTCTTATTCTTCCAGATGAATTTCATGATTGGTTGCTCTATTTCTGTGAGGTACGTCATTGGGATTTTAATTGGAACTGCATTGAATCTGTATAGCACTTTTGGTAGTATGGCCATTTTGACAATATTAATTCTGCCTATCCAAGAACATGGGAGACCTTTCCATCTTCTAAGGTCTTTCTTAATTTCTTTCTTCAGTGTTTTGTAGTTTTCATTGTAGAGATCTTTTACCTCTTTGGTTAGATTGATACCCAAGTATTTTATTTCTTTTTGAGGCTGTTGCAAATGGAGTTGTTTTCCTCATTTCCCTTTCAGCTGTTTCATTGCTTGCATATAAAAATGCTGTAGATTTATGCGTGTTGATTTTATAGCCTGCTATTTTGCTGAATTCATTGATGAGGTCTAGAAGTTTTCTGGAGGAGGTTTTTGGATCCTCTAAATATAGAATCATGTCATCCGCAAATAGTGACAGCTTAAGTTCCTCTTTTCCTATTCGTATCCCTTTAATTTCTTTAGTCTGCCTAATTGCTCTGGCTAGAGTTCGAGGATAATGTTGAATAGAAGTGGTGAAAGAGGACATCCCTGTCTTGTTCCCATTTTTAAAGGGAATGGTTTCAGTTTTTCTCCATTAAGAATGATGTTGGCCATGGGCTTAGCATAAATAGCCTTTCCAATGTTCAGGTATGTTCCTACTATCCCTATTTTTTCTAGTGTTTTCAGCATGAAGGGGTGTTGTATATTGTCAAATGCTTTTTCTGCATCAATTGAAATAACCATATGATTCTTATCCTTAAGTCTATTGATATGATGGATTACGTTTATTGATTTACGAATGTTAAACCATCCTTGCATTCCAGGAATGAACCCCACTTGATCGTGGTGCACAATTTTCTTAATATGTTTTTGGATACGGTTTGCCAATATTTTGTTAAGGATCTTAGCATCTATATTCATCAAGGATATTGGTCTAAAATTTTCTTTCCTTGATGTGTCTTTTCCTGGTTTGGGTATGAGGGTGATATTAGCTTCATAGAATGAGTTCGGTAAGGTACCCTCCTTTTCTATTTCCTGGAATACTTTGAGAAGTATTGGAATGAGTTCTTCTTTGAAGGTCTTGTAGAACTCGGCTGAGAATCCGTCTGGTCCTGGGCTTTTCTTGTATGGTAGATTTTTAATGGCTTCTTCTATTTCATTGCTTGATATTGATCTGTTTAAATCGTGTATGTCCTCCTGGTTTAGTTTGGGAGGAGCATATGTCTCTAGAAATTTGTCAAGGTCTTCGGTACTTTCTATTTTGTTGGAATACAGATTTTCAAAGTAGCTTCTCATTATGTTCTGTATCTCAGTGGTGTGTGTTGTGATATTTCCTTTTGCATCACGTATTTTAGTAATTTGAGTCTTCTGTCTCCTCTTTGTTAGTGTGGCTAAGGGTTTATCTATTTTGTTTACTTTCTCAAAGAACCAACTTTTTGTTATGTCAATTTTTTGAATAGTTTCTTTTGCTTCAATTTCATTGATTTCAGCTCTGATTTTAATTATTTCCTGTCTTCTACTACTTTTGCTGTTATTCCGTTCTTCTTTTTCTAGGGCTTTGAGCTGTAATGTTAGGTCATTTAATTGTTGACTTTTCATTCTTTTCTGGAATGCGCTCCATGCAATGAATTTTCCTCTTAGTACCGCTTTCATAGTGTCCCAGAGATTTTGATATGTTGTATCATCATTCTCATTGATCTCTAAGAATTTTTTAATCTCCTCCCTGATGTTTTTTGTTATCCATGTTTCATTCAATAGCATATTATTAGTCTCCGAGTGTTGGAGTAATTTCATTTTTTTACTTTTTCATTGATTTCTACTCTCAGTCCATTATGATCTGATAGAACACAAGGCAGTATCTCTATTTTTTTGCATTTCCTAAGGGCTGCTTTGTGGCATAACATATGGTCTGTTTTCAAGAAGGTTCCATGTGCTGCTGAGAAGAAAGTGTATCCACTCGTTGAGGGATGGAATATTCTATATATATCTATTAAGTCTAGGTTATTGATTGTGTTATTGAGTTCTATGGTTTCTTTGATTGGATTGTGTTTGGAAGATCTATCTAGTGGTGACAGCAGTGCGTTAAAGTCGCCTAGAATTATTGTGTTGTGGTCTATGTGATTCTTGAAATTGAGAAGGATTTGTTTGATGTACAGGGATGCACCATTGTTTGGGGCATAAATATTTACTATCGTTATGTCTTTCTGATTTATGGTTCCCTTAAGCAGTATGAAATGTCCTTCTTTATCCCTTCTGACTAACTTTGGCTTGAAGTACACTTTATCTGATATAAGGATGGAAACCCCCGCTTTTTTACTGAGTCCATGTGCGTGGTAGGTTTTTTTCCCATCCTTTTACCTTTAGTCTGTGGATGTCTTTTTCTATGAGATGAGTCTCTTGCAGGCAGCATATTGTTGGGTCTTTCTTTTTAATCCATTCTGCCAGTCTATGTCTTTTGATTGATGAGTTTAGGCCAATAATGTTCAGGGTTATTATTGAGAAATGATTTGTATTCCCAGTCATTTGGTTTATTTTTGGTTTTTAAGTTGGCTTGGTTTCTCCTTTGAGTGGTTTTTCTCTAAGGTAGTTCCTCCCTTTGCTGACCTCCATTGTTGTTTTCCATTTCCTCTTCATGGAATATTTTGTTGAGAACATTCTGTAGTGCAGGCTTTCTATTTGTAAATTCTTTTAACTTTTGTTTATCATGGAAGGATTTTATTTCATCTTCAAATCTGAAGGTTAGTTTTGCTGGGTATAGGATTCTTGGTTGGCAACCATGTTCTTTTAGAGCTTGAAATATGTTGGTCCAGGCCCTTCTAGCTTTTAGAGTCTGGGTTGAGAAGTCTGCTGCTATCCGTATTGGTCTCCCCCTATATGTAATCTGATGCTTTTCTCTCGTGGCCTTCAAATCCTATCTTTATTTTGAATGTTAGACATTTTCATTATAATGTGCCTTGGTGTGGATCTGTTGTGATTCTGTGCATTTGGTGTTCTGTAAGCCTCTTGTATTTGATTTTCCATTTCATTCTTCAGGTTTCGGAAATTTTCTGATATTATTTCATTGAATAGGTTGTTCATTCCTTTGGTTTGTATCTCTGTGCCTTCCTTAATCCCAATAGTTCTTAAATTTGGTCTTTTCATGATGTCCCATAGTTCTTATTGATTCTGTTCATGATTTCTTACCATCTTCTCTGTTTGGGTGACTTTATTTTCAAGAGTAAATATTTTGTCTTCATTGTCTGAGGTTCTGTCTTCCAAGTGGTCTAGTCTGTTGGTGATGCTTTCCATTGAGTTTTTTATTTGGTTTATTGTTTCCTTCATTTCAAGGATTTCCATTTTTTGAGAATCTCTATCTCTTAGTTGAAATGATCTTTTGCTTCCTCAGGTGCTCTTTCAGCTTATTGGTATTATCATTCATTGCCTGCATTTGCTCTCTTATCTCATCCTTTGCTTCACGAATCATCTTAATCATGTATAATCTGATGACCTTTTCTGACATTTCTTCTAACATACTGTCATTGGATTCTATTACTATAGAATCTAGATTTGTTTGTATCATTTTCTTCCCTTGTTTTTTCATGTTGTTCATATATCTTCCCCTCTAGCGCTGCAGATCTGGGGTATTGCAGATTTCCCCCTATAGGCTTATAGTGGCCCTATAGGTTTCCAAACCCTTTCTTTAAGGGGAGATCAATATTAGCAGTGCCCAAATCCGACACTATGCAATCCTAGACCAAATAGCCCCTATGGGGACAATAACAAAATTGTCGTAATAAACAAAATGTGTTCAAATGTTATCTTCGGTAAAACAAACAGGTTTACAATAATGTCTGCAGTTTCTAATGGAGGACAAAAAGGATGCAGAGGGATGAAGAATATGGCTGTTAATGGGATAATAAAAGAATATACAGAAGTTCTAGAAAATAGAAAGGGTGAGAGTGTAATCAAAAGAAATCGGATGTTAGCATGTAAATAAGGGAGAAAGCGACTCTGAGGGAACAGGTAAACAGAAGGAAAAGAAAGCAAGAAAAGTAAAGAAATAAAAACTTAAGTATTTTTTTTAAAAAGGAGAAAAAAGAAAATCTACTGTATAACAGTCATATACTAATAAAACCTCCCAGTGTTCAGTAGCCTGATGTATGAGAGGTACCTGACAATGAGCTTCAATCCTCCAGCAGGCGTCTCAGAATGGGATTTACCCCACCCAAAGATTGGAGCTACAGCTTCCAGGAGTATCCAAGATGGCTGCTCTGGCTTCCAAATGTGTTGGCAAATGGGGAGCTGCAGCTCAGGGGTGGACGTGGTCAGCTGGAGGTCCTGGAGACAGGATGCAGTTGGTCCGGCAGTGGTCCTGGAGGTCGGGTGTGTTTGGTGTGGTTGTGGGATCCAGGAGGCCGGGTGCAATCAGTTGGTCTGGGTTCCCAGTGATAGGGCACAGTCATTTGGTCCGAGGGTCCTGGCGGCAGGGAGCAGTCAGTTGATGTGAGGGCCCCAGAGGCAGGGAGTGATTGGTCGGGCTGAGGGATCCTGGAGACGGAACTCAGTCAGTCCGGCCAGGGGTCCTTCAGGGCCTGGCTGTTGTCTCAAAATGGCAGCAGCCATGTGTAATCAAATCTGCAGGTACTGTGACAGTGAACTTCCAGGCAGCAGCAGGCAGCTGATTCTCCACTGGTGGTCTGCGGTCAGTCTGCTGGCAGTCTGCTGGCAGCTGTCGGACGATCAGGAGGTGAACCTCCAGCGTTGGGTGATGGATGGGGTAAGGCAGGCAATGGACAGGTGAGAGGCAGGCAAATGGCGGATGATAGACGCCTGACAGTGAGCAATCTGCTCTCAAAAAAGGCATCGATAAGCTGGTAGATTGCAGGTGATCACAGCAGACAAATGGGGTAAAGAGCAGGGGATCAATAAGCAGCAAAAACTGCCTCACCGAGAAACAGATATCCTCTGCCTGAATCCAGCGTTGTGGAGCGACAAGGAACGCAGCCTCCCTCTAGACCGCCATCTTGGATCTCGATCAGTTTCTGAGGTTTCACTGCATGGTCACTTGGCCCTGTTGCTTCAGGCCTATGGCAAAGCTGAACATCATGACAGGGAGCATATGGTGGAGCAAAATTGCTCATATCATGGTGGACAGGAAGCAAGAGAAAGAAATTCTTAAAATTGTGTTAAACATTTATTTTCTTGATTTCTTTTTATTTGTATTTTTTCCTTCAGGTTTGAACCTATTTTTCTTGTACTACATTTTCTTTATTCTCCTCTGTTATCTGCAGCTTCCGTTCTGGTACCTATAAGATGTGAAGTTTTTCCAATAGTTTAGACTGTTCTGTGTTTGTATTGTCCTCCATTCCATTTCCCCCGGCCGTACAGGGAGGAGAATAAGCTACTGTGAAGACCACTGCAGGGATGGTATACCCACTGCTGTCAGAGTTGAAGCAGAGCAACTCACTGGGCCACATGGAAACTCAAAGCATACTTGCCAATTTTGAGGCATTACCACTAAATTTAATTACAGATCTATGATGTCCTGAGACACACGTTAGAGAGTGTTGCCACCTTCCTCTTCCCACCTCGCTCTATCTCTTCTCTGTTTTCTATAAAGATCAGTTTAGATATAAGTTGAACTTGCGAGAATGAAGTCATTGTGTCATAAATAAAATGATTGTTAGTATTTCTGCTTTTAGATAGCCTGTTGTCCAGGATACATAATGGACACTAACACATTTTAAAGCATGCCAATTCTATTGTAAACAAGCACTTGTATCCTAGTATTTTTGTGACTTCTGGGTAGCAGGTGAGCTGATGAATTAGAATAAAATTACAGGGGCTGGGGATGTCACTAACTTGCCTAAGATGCTGAAGTTCTGACTTCAATCCCTAGCACAACATACATACACATTCATATAAGAAAGAATAACATTTCTCATTCTTTTGGTTGTACATGATATAGAATCCCATGAGTAGTATAGTTATATATGTACATAGGGTAATAATGTCTGATTCATTCTACCATCCTTCCTACCCCCAAATTATACTCCATTATATATGATGTATCAAAGTGCATTCTACTGCCATGTATAACTAATTAAAAACATTTTTAAAATATTGATTAAAAAGAATAGCATTATGGATTGAAATTTTTTATATTTATTTGGAATATTGATAAGAAAAGACCATATCCACATTACTCCAGCATTTAATATATTCCCAGCACACAGATGGTAATCAGTGACTATTTGATCCTGACTGACTTCTTATTGCTAGTAGTATTTAATCTTGGAGCAGGGAAGACCTTTCTAAAAAATTCCCAAACTCTGAATTATAAATGTTAAGATTAACACATTTGACCGCACAAACAATAATTTCTTCAATGGAAAAAATTTCCATAAAGTCAAAAGACAAATGCCAATATTACAAAAATTCTGCAACATACATGACCAAGGGCCAAGTTTTAACCTACAAATCAGTAAGATCTTATAAATTATGAAGAAAAAGATAATATGACACAAACATAGACAAAGGACATGAAAGGACGGTAGCTTAGAAAGTCCATTCTGCTATTAGAATGAGGGTCTACAGTCTTTGGACTGAATTGAACTTTTATCTTTTGGCCTCTGATCCTGTGATCCTATGAAAATGTATGAACAGTAGATTTTTTTTAATTAAGAAAGTCAGGGATAAAGTCAAATGATAGTTATCATCCATGTTTAATTATTAATTTCTTAGTTACTGAGCTAATTCTTCACTAAACTCAGTGTATTATTCAAGTAATTAAGATTAAATTAATGGTTTAAATACTAAGGTAATTGTTGGGCTTCAAGAACTTATCACAAAAAGCATTATAAATATGTCAAATCTAGAAAAAAAATCAAATTACTGATCTAAACATTACTTTTTCTTTTAAGTGAAAATTGATCTGACTTGGTGTTAAAGGAAGTGGAGGTAGAGTATTCAGAGGTCTATGTGAAATAATCTGAATAAGAGAGGCAGAGAATATAAAGCTATGAAAGAGATGAGGGTTTTTGTTGTTTCCCTATAAACCTGTAAATTTAGGCAGGACTTGGTCTTAGCTGTAAATTTTATACTCCATAATTTATCATTTTAATATGATACAAATTAGCATCTGATGACATCTAATCATGGTAACAATAGGCTGTGACTATCAATCCTCATTATCGCTGGGCACATAAGAGTTATCCAGTACTTAAAAATTCCCTTGGTCATTGATCAAATCAAAAAACATCTTAAGAAATGAGACTTAAGTAGGAACATGTTGCTAATATTATTTATTTAAGATAGTTACATAAACATGAAAGAAGCAATATATAAATGTTACATATAACATTCAAAAAAATAGTTATGGTGGTTGTTGTATTTAAGATAATGTGTAATTGCATAGAAGAGTCTGGAAGAAAGCTCACTTACCTGATAACAAGAAGTTGGGGAACTTGGGGAAGGGATGGTTTGGGAGCATGTATAAAGGAATAGTCAAAAGGAGCTTTATTTGTAATATTTTAGTTTTTTAATAAAGAATCTATATTTTTATATTTTAAATTATCTCAAAATTAAAAGAAAACTGTATTTTATACTAGTAAAACAATGGAAACCTATATGAAAAATATATTGTATTGTACTATAAGAACCTTAAAAGTGAGGAGTGCATATTGACCAATTTTAAATGATTATGCTAAATAATTTACTGTCAGCTGTTGAAAATAATTTCAAAGGTATCTTAGCTACTCTGCAAATCTCAAGAAATGAAAGCATAAGCAGTTTGGTTATATATTCCTATTGATTGTATTCCACTTACAACAATAAAAATAAACTCCATACACAAATCTAGCAATATCACTAATTCATTACAACCAGTACTTATTTTCTTCATTAACTTTTTATTGTTATTTTCAACTTACACAACATGCACAAATGCAGCAATTATATGTTGAGCAAGAAGGGGAAGGCTCTTTATGTTCCATGTACTGTACATCAAAAGTCATTACTTCACCAGAGCTTTGGAAAAACACAAAATAAGATCAGCCTCTTACAAAATAAGTATAATTAATGGCAAAAAGTAGGTGGGCGAAGCTACTAATCTACTTGGCTGAGAGTTTATTGTATATAAATAACATGATATAGATAAGCCTGCCTGACTGTGTCACAGCAAAAAACAAGCTGCATAAATTGTTTTGTTAATGGTAAAACTTTTTTTTTAAATCTTTTTTTCTTTAAGGAGGGTGTTAAGTTGACTAGTAAAAAGCCAAAGTCAATGTCCAGTGTCTATCTCTTAAACAGTGCTTAATTCTTGACATTTATCAGTAAAATGTTAGTTCTGTGTGATAGAAGACCTGCAGCCACTTAAAATTTTTAATGTGATGTGCATTTCTAATCCCAGCTACTTGGAAGGCTGAGAGTCAGAAGGATCACAAGTTTGAGGCCAGCCTGGGCAATATGGCAAAACCCTATCTTTAAAAAAAATTAATGGCAGTCTGCTCTATAGCTTCATGACTTAATACTGATTCTTTGGACCCAAATTCAGGGCACCCCCTAGTAGTAAACTGTGTTGTAATAGAAACATAAAAGGGCTAGAGGACTGGATTGTTTCAAATATGTAACTGTTTAGTTATTTGACCTTAAGCAAGTAACTTAACTCTGCGTTCTTACTCATCTATAAAATGAGGGTTGATAATGGGTTTCATACTAGGAGCTTAACTAACTTAACACTAATGTGAACAACATATCACTTTAATGGTATGTATATCTTGGTACATATCTAAAATGACTTATCCTGACCACCTTCTGTCTGCAAGGCACAGGACTGGACATTGAGGAAAATGTAAATACAACTAAGAAATAGTCTTTAACGTCAAACGGCAAGTTAAGGAAATAATTTATGCATTCCTAATGTTATTCATTTTAGAACCTGTTTCCAGAACTTAACTGCTAGAGCTATATCTATATTCACCACTGGGTTCACCATCCACCCATGTCCATAGTCAGTTTCTTGGTTTAACTAAAGATGAGTAATCCAGAATACCCCTCACACAAGATTCTAGGTCAGAACTGGCATCCATACGTGGTTTGGTGCCTGAGGAACTCTTCTTACTATGCTCTTGTGCTTTCTGACTCTTGAAGCTGCATAGCTGGATAGCACAGGTAATAAAGGCAAAGAGGGCAGATTCTTGGGATAATTACCTCTACCCCTGTCTGGCATCCTTGCTCTCTGAAGTTGCTAGCATCTAGAGTCAATGTTTTTTGTTCTGAGTCTTCGTTTTCCCCATTGCCTCCTTTTCTCAAGTTTTCACATGTAGTAGAATATCTTAAATTCTTCATTTGCATCCCATTCCCCACAGGATTAAGTATGTGTTCTTTAACATAGTAACAGCCAGTTCCTAGAGTAAAAAACATGGTGTGGGTTTCTCTTTGCCCACCTAGGAAAGGGTACCTACAAGAGCTTAGCTGATCTGTTACTGTTATAATTGCCTAGGCTTGATCAGAAAGGAAACTAGGCTGAGGGGGCCCAAAATGGGGGAGAAAATAATGACCAAGGGACTGGAGGTCATGATGAGTCAGATTATAAGGGCAGAATTGGTAATGCAGTTAGAGAGCTGAGAGGTTAGGAGGTTGTACTTAGAAAGTAGGACACTTAAAGATTTCAAAGTTGGATCAGTTCTGAATGGATGTTTCAGTAATGCCTAAGAGTGGGTTTCATAGAGTTCTGTGGAGGTTGATTTCGGCAGATATAGAAAGTGTACGGTGGTCTTCACATGATTAGATCCAACCAGGAGAGCAGAGCTGATAAAAATGCCAGATACCAGAGAATGCAGAATGCCAAAAAAGAGGCATGATGGCTTCGAAGAACAGTGGCTTTTACCATGATGGTGAGGAAATAATGCGAGTCCTAGTCCCACCTCTCAACTCCTCAGTTTAAGTCTTAAACATAATGCCCATAATAATAGAGGACTCAGATATCCTAGGAAAAACCATAACCTAGAGGGAATGTTCTATGAATTCTTAAAGCAATTATTATTTTGTAATGACTGATTTATGTACATGTTTTCTCAGTAAAGTACCTTCTAGAGGTCAGGGCCTTTGTCTTAGTCATCCTTCATACTAGCATTTCTCCCATCACTGAACCCTCTATGTATTTCAAAACTTCCAGGTACTTCTTAACTATCTGATAGTAATTTATTTGCTTGTTTTTTTTTCTGCACTAGATTTATTCATTTTCTCATTGATTGATTAATTCAGGAAACATCTGTGAAGTACCTACTGTGTACAAAACTGATTATAATATAGAAATATAATATGTAGAATAATAATACAGAAATATAACTAATGTAGTTAACACATAGAGAGTTTTCTATAAGTCTAGTACTATTCCATGATCTTTTTATATGTTAATTCATTTATTCTTCACAACATGGTTAAGAAACAAATCACTTTTGGGGGAAAACAGGTTTAGAGAAATTGAGTAACCTACTCAAATTTATATTGCCAATAAAATATCAGAATTGAGATTCAAACCCTATTTGATGTAGAATCCATGCTTTTTTCAATACTATAGAAAGCCTGTAGATTAAGTATCCTAAATTTACTTTCTTACTCAACTCAACATCCATCCACAGCACTGAGCACAAAGTTTTATGTTCTGAGGTTGATGATGTTGAATTGTATAGTTGGGTAGGAACCAAATTCCAAACTTTTTCTTTGATCTCCAAAGCCCCAACACATGATGGACACTCCAGTGCTTTTGTGTATTATTCTTGATTTATTTAAACAAAATTTCCTATTGGGATTGAATGTGAATCATGGTGGACTCTGTACATCTTAAAAAATAAAAATAAAAAAATTTTAATGTTTGCAGACCGTATCTCTTTTGCTGCGCATTTACTTTCACTGATTTATTCTCTATCTGTTGTGAAATAATAATACTTGTATATTTTCTCTGATACCGGAATTACTTTTTAAAATCAACTTCTGCCCTAAACAGATGTTCTGTCTAATGTATTTCCTTTGTAGACAAAAAGCAAAATGTCATTTGTTATTAGTTCTGAAATGCACATTGCTACAAATTTTTGTATTAAAATTATTAACATTCGTACTCACTGGATAAACCATTTGAAGGCAATACTTGGATGATTATGCACCTACAAGATTTTCTACTGTCCATGGATAATTTGCATCCAGCAGTAATATGGAATATTTATTTATCCCCCCACACATACTGTGCGCGCTCTCTCTCTCTCCATATATATGTGTGTGTGTGTGTGTGTGTGTGTGTATACACACATATGTAATTACTTACATATTCATTGCAAATAATGATGTTACATATTTTTAGAGGCTGTGCAAAACGAACCAACAAACTGAGGCGCAAAATAAGTTTCCACCCCTTCTTTCCAAGGATGTATTTAATCACTTGAACACTATCCAATATAGTAGAAAGCTGGCAGACTTCTCTTTGCAGCAGGCTATGTAAAAATGTTTATAATTTACAGCTTATTATGCCATGCAAATGACTGTGTTCCCAGTGAAGAAGAGTGAGAAAATATGGCTGTGAAATTATTTAACTCCCTTTTGTTAGTTGTTTTCTGGCAACAGTGGAAGGATACTTTGCACTTAAAATGCATTTTTGTACCATTCAGTTTAAAACTTTATAAATAGGAGTTTAGTTTTTTTCTCTCTATATAGATAGGCCTGAGCAATTTTAATTTAACAAAAACAATAAGCTAATATCAGAACTGTCAGGGTATTTAAATGGAATAGTACTAAATTATTAGAATTTAATTCAATTTATGTCTTCAACTTTGCAAAACCTGTTTTTGTTTCTGACACACCTGCCAGTGCTTAACAGGCAACTTGTTATTTCCAAAGGTACCTTCTGCAAACTTTTATACTGTCTGCAGCATTTTGACTGAAAGTTAATCTTCCTTAGGAACAATTAGAGAGGTGATCAAGAGAACTTGAACCTCTCTGTAATCTGCTGAACATTTCCACCCACTTTAGGTCTTCCCTTAGCATTTTCTAATTTTATGGATTCCCTCCATTAGATTCATAAAGCCCTAAAGACAGTACCATATAGTCTCTTGTGGTTGCCATTCCCTTTGTGCCTGGCATCCTATTACAAGTTTATACCCAATAAATACACCTGAGGTCAGCCAGGACAGTAGCTAAGATTAGCTTTTAGATGCCATGCCTTATAATGGACCTTCCAGGAAGGAGGTGCCTAAGGGAGACAAGTTAAAACATAGAAAGTGGTATTTAAAATTCTATCTAGCCTTTTTCCTTCTTATTCTTCAGCTCTATGTGGGAGGGGAAGAACTTCCTATTTAATTTACATAACCCTGAAGATAAAAGAAGAAAAACTTATATTTAAGTATTTAAAGTACTCAAAAATATGTTTATTTTTTCTGTTCTGACTTGTTTTAGAATTCATTTATAAGCTTGGGACTTTGTAGCACTTTATCAGTTCTTATTAGTCACATTATTTTTACCTTTGTGCAAATCATCCAACATTGCATATATTTAAATAAGAATTTTTATGCACCTGCAATTTGTGCTTTTAAGAAATAATTGATTACTGTCCCAGAGAAGGTGGGATTTTTATGCCAATATCAAGGCACTACTGTTTTTATTGTGATTATTTTCTCTTCAAGGAATTTTTGGATATAAAAACTTGTCTTTTACAACCTCATGGGAGAATTTGTTTCCTTCTTCAAACCAGTTTTTAAAATTAAGCATTGCAGCAAACTTAAAAGTCACTTCAGATTGTGTCAAAGTGAAAAACTGGATATAATGATTTATTGTGTTTTCTTGACCGCTGATATTTGGGTGAACAGAGACCTAGAATGTGTTGGACCCAACCCTGTGGATGGGAGGATGGGTGCCTAGTGCTGCTCTCCGATGACCTCTTCTGGCCTCCTGTTAGATGTGTTGTTGAAGCCCAGCTGCTTCTTCCTAATCTGCCTTGAGAGAGGATAGTGGTCCAGGAAAGTGAAAGAAAATGAGACAGTGGAAACTTCCTTATGATCGCCTCCCAACCTCCTATACCCAGACTCCTTTTACTATTCTTGCACCACCTTTAGAAAAGAAAGTCTGCTTGTGAATCACACATAACTTTCCTATGTTTATATATGAATACACCACCAGTGAACACCAAATCATGTACAATTACAAGAATGGAATCCTAAACCCATGTATGTATAATGTGTCAAAATACACTCTACTGTCATGTATATCCGAGAAAATTTAATTTTTTTAAAAAGTCTGCTTATGATTTTATATATAAAATGATTACTTGATTTTCTGTTTTATTAGATACACTTGTAACTGCCAGAGCATCTAATGACCATGAGATAACCACTCTCACCTCAATAATGAGTACAAACTTAAAATTAAAAATTTTATTAATAGCTGTGCCTTTTTCCAGGAATGAATGGCTTTCCTTAGACATTTTTTAAAAGGGAAAATAACTCACCTCTGTGAAGAATTCTTCATTTTGAAAAATCCTTAAAGTTCTGGGCACCTCAGACTAGGAACTACTGATCTAGATGGTATCATTAAGCAAGAAGTTCTCCTTTAGTGTTTTTTTTTTTTTTTTTTGCTGTAGAAGTGGATTCCTTCTGTTAGATTCATAAAGCCCTGAAGTTAGTACCATATCGTCTTTTGAGGTTGCCATTTTCTCTGTACCTGGTCTTATACTACAAATGTATACCCAATATGCCTCAGGTCAGATGTTACTTGAAAAGTAGCTAAGAGTATCTTTTTAGGTGCTGTGGGTTATAATGGGCCTTCCAGGAAGAAGGTGCTAATTACTAATTTAGTACCATTTTTAAGCCGTAGAAGATTGCCTCTAATTAGAATTCAGAGTTCAATTTCTACTGCATGCATATTTTTTTGCACCATGGTAAAGTAAAAAAAAACTTAAGTCAAACCATCATAAGCTGAAGACCATCTATATATCATAGCCATAAATAGTAGCTGTACTAGAACAACTACTAAAAGGACATTTCCATTTTTTTTTTTTAAACAGCTTTTGAAGGTATCTTATTATACCTGAACTGTACTGGGGACCATACCAAAAAAATTAAATCAATATGTTATCTGTCCTCTAAAAATGTATTATCTCTTACAGATATTTTGAGAAAAGACACATATTTTATATATATATATATATCATATATATATCATAGTAATATATATCATAGTAAAAAATTAAAGTGGTTCTGTTATTTATATCTCATGTTTTTATCAGTTTAAAGGAAAAGAGACAAGAATCCTTATTTACCAGGGTTAAGATTAAGAAGGATAATCAACAAAATTAAAATATTAGTCATGGCAAGTTACCCAGTCAGACTTACAGTTAATATTAAGTGATTTATATATTCATCTATTCTGAAATATGATTGAATTTATGTGGGCGTAACTAGAAAATGATCTTAAGATATCACTTTTAGCTGGGTGCAGTGACTCAGGAGTGGCTAAGGGGAATCTCAAGTTCCAAGCCAGCCTCAGCAACTTAGCGAGGCCCTAAGTAACTTAGTGAGACCCTGCCTTAAAGTAAAAAAATAAAAAGGACTGGGGATGTGACTCAGTGGTTAAGTGCCTCTGAGTTCAATCCCTGGTTTAAAAAAAAAAAATGATAAAACATGATCTGAACTGTTCTAGAACATGCTTGCTGACTTTATTTTATAAAGCCTGTCAGTCTAATTTCAGGATGTTTTCTTCTAACTTTACTAACTTGGATCATTTTTTGAAAGAGATTTCTTAGAATTGTATACCCTGATAATCTGAGGTTAATAATCCCCTTTCAGCCAACTCTCTCTTCTTCACATTCTCAATGTTTCTCTCTCTTGTGGTCTCACGAGGTGGAATTCTTTAGGTACCACACCAGGTGTTACTTCCTTGCAGAATCCTTTTGATTTTCTGTTCATTCCTTCATCAATCTAGCCATCAGCTGGTTTGAGCACAGAGCTATGGTCTTCTTCCTTTTTTTAACCAATGAATTCTCAGAACCTATCACATGATCTGACATATAATAGGCACTCAATAAATGTTCATTAAATGAAAGCAAGGGTTTTTTGAATACTCACTACAATTGTAGTCTGTTAATAAAATATTGGGAAATACCTTTGAGTTTTGTTCTTCTAACTCTAATATATTTCAGCATTTTTATTAATATAGTTTGATCAGGTCTTTAGAAACCGCTTCACAAGATCTCTTTGCTGCGATTATTAACCCTGCTGCTAATTCAGATGTTGTTAACCAATTGTCTGCTGATTTAGCAAAATCCATTAAGTAGCTCTTAGTTAACAGGAGACATCTTAATGTTTGTAACTTACTCCAAGATCTGCACTCCTGACCAGATCTTTTTATAGTTATATCTGCAAATTACAATTCATTAAATACCAGTAAGTGTGGGTTTGTCACAAAGATTAGAAACAAGGTTATCTTTTTTAGGAAATAAATATTTATAGTAGTTCATGAGTTTATAACCAAATTGTCCACCAAGGCAGTATAAAAAAATGTTTAAAAATAAGTTAATGTAAATGAGGCATTTCAAAGTATAGGTTGGTGCCTCATCATTAACTTTAATTTTGTGACTCTTGTCAGTTGATGTCACAACCTTAGTGTTATTTTTAAAATAGTGTTTTTTTTAGGGGTATTTAATTAAGTAATGTGGTGTTTGCTTATTTCGGTGTGTCTTTGTTCCTGTCAAAGCCATGCTGGCAGGGCATTGCTTTTCTTTTCCCTTTTGTTAATATTCTGTGTTAGATAATGGTCTTGCAAATAATAGATTCCAAGGACCTTTGATCCACCATTACTGTAAAATAAAATGCAACTTAATTTTTTCTGGGCATAATGGTTTTAACCTTGTGTACTAATTTGACTGTGCTTGTGGGGGCAGATCCTTAAATGAGACGCAAATGAAGGAAAAATTGCTAATGCTGCCACTGTATATCTAATGAGCACTGTGTAATAAACCATAACCTCTTCAACATTTCTCTGGAAAGCGGCGTGATTATTTTGGATGGCTAGCCCTTTGTGGATGGCTCATTACCGTCTGGCATAATATGTATTGATAGAGACTGTAATTGTCAACTCCTATTTGACATGCTGCCTCTAATAAATATGACTTGCATCACTGGAGCCCACTAATGGTTATATGAGAAATTGTAACTAAGGGAAAAAATATATATTTTTAGGTTTACAAATAAACATGTATGTAAAATGTCTATAAAAAATTGTCTGCTGTCTCATCTTCCTTCTCCCTAGCCTCTTAGAGTATTTGAAGCTGCCCCTAAGTATTGGTGCTCTTTTATTAGTATAGGGGCCAAGATGAGACATGTGTGTGTTTGTTTGTATGTGTGAGAGAGAGGAGCAGAAAGAAGCATCTTCATGGCAAAGAAGTAACTGTATGAAAAACTCCATCTACCTATGTATAAGACCCATAAGATTGTAATCTCTACACTCTGGTTCAGCTCCTGAAGTTAATGCTTTATAAAAGAGTCTTGACTCTTATGATTCACCTTTCCCATGGCTTTCTTCAGCTGTATTTTTCCTAACTTTATTCTTATGAATTTTAGGTTCTGGGCTGAGGTTGTAGCTCAGTGGTAGAGCACTTGCCTAGCATATGTGAGGCATTGGGTTCAATCCTCAGCACCACATAAAAATAATAAAGGTATGGTGTCCATCTACAACTAAGAAAATTTTAACAAATTAATTAATTAATTTTAGGTTCTGTGATAAGGGAAGTAAAAGAATACCTAACAGGCCATAGTAACAAAATATAAATCACAAGGCTATTAAAGGTTCACGGAATACCTTACACAATATTTGGGGGTTGAAGATTACAGTTGCTTAATGTTGTAAAACATTTAGGTCTAGTCAATTTATAATTTCTGAAAATAATTAGAATGTTAGGAAATAATATTTCTTGTTGCCCAGTGTATAATTATACTATATTCTGAACTTTAGACAAGTAAGTATATTCTTGGTTTATATGCTGTAATTCTTGATTTTAATGAAATGGAATCCTAAGCATTGTACATAAAATTAGACATGAACACATATATTTATATTTCCTGGACTAGGCCTAGGAAATGGTATGAAAATTAGGCAGTTCTCAGATTTCTTCTTAGGAATGTCAAGTCTAATGTAATTTTCAGGCTAAGAAACTGGAGGCCCAGCGAGACAAAGAGAAATAATTTTGGGCAGAGCATAACTCTATTCTTCTACCCGTAGTTTTGAATCCTGGTTGTGGTCTAGATTTCTTGACCTCTTTGAACTCTAGTGAGTACACTGGGACAACAGAGTAGCAGAGTTGTCAGGATGCCGGGGAGGAGGGGTGGGGGACGGGACTTTGTACATGTGGTATTTAATGTAGTACTTTTGGCACCTCATAGATAATAGATAAATATTTATAAATATTTTCTTCTTCTTGCCCTTTTATTCTCCTTTCTTCCTCTACCCTTTACAGGTGACCACATTTCTAATCTAGTGCAATCTCTATTTGCTCAAGGATTTCTAGTCCGTGAAACAGACTTTTCATTTTGTAAGGTAATACTAGCTAACACTTATGAGCAGCCAGGCCATTACAATTTTCTTACATGGATTAACCTCCTGGCTCACAACAACCCTAAGAGATAGGTATTGTTATTTATCCCTGTTTAACAGATGGGAAACACTGAAACAAACAGATGAAGTTAACTTGCCCAAACGACCTAAGGATTTGAATGCAGGCAGACTAATTCCAGAGCCGTACACTTAGCCACTTAGTATACTGCCTCTGCCAGGCATCCTTTCTCACGTTCATATGGCAGAGGGAAAGAACAGGTTCTAGTGGGGTTGTAAAGGGGCCTGTTCTCACCTTCCTCTGCAGGGCTGAGATTGTCCTTATGTGACATATCTAATATAGCTGTCGGTGGTAGGAAGGTAAGTCATGAGAGGGGAGAATCAACTCTACTGTAGGAAGCCAGAGCAACAGGGAACTGAATAACAATTATTCTTGCGATAGAACTGCCCAGTAAATGCCAAATACTTGCATTACCTGCATTCATCATGCTGTCTCCACTACAAAGGATAATGTTCCCACCTTTCTTCATCTGACTAATTCTTGCCTATCTCTAAGATACAGCTCTGCTCTCCTTCTCTAAGAAAACTTTCGTGACCGAAGGCTGAGCTAAGTACTCTTTTCTGGTCTTCCACAGCGCACTGTGTATAAGTCTATACTAACATAAGTGGTGACAGTAAAATAGCTTCCTGTACTAAGCACTGTGCTGAAAACAGTTTACACATGTTACCTTATTTACAGCTCATGGTCATTCCAAAAGGTCATTAGTGATGGCTCCTTTATAAAGATAAGGACAGTAAAACTGGGAGATGTTAAATTATTTAACCAAGATCTACACAGCAAGTAAGTAGCAGATCTGAGATTTAAACCAGGTCTTACTCCAAACTCATATTCTTAAAAACTACAGTGTATTTACCATACTATATTGATATTTTCTGCTTTTATCTTTCTCATAATCACATAATAAATTCATCAAGAACTACACTGTCTTATTCATCTTTTACCTCAAATGCTATCAAAATTGTGCATTTGAGGTGAAAGAAACAGAATTATGTATTAAGATGTGCTTTTTTTGTTTTTGCTAAATGTACTTGAATTTTAAATGGTTTGAAATGAGCTGAGTTTAATGTAATTTCTTTTGACTTAATACAGTATCAAACTATAAAAATCATATACAGAAGATATTATGGACTGAATTGTGTTCTTCAAAATTTACATATTGAAGCCCTAACCCTGTTATGACTATTTGCAGATAGGGCTGTTAGGGTGGTAATTAAGGTTAAAGGAGGTCATAAGGGTGGGATCCTAATGGGATAGGGCTTGTATGCTTATAAGAAAAGGAAGAGACAACAGAGAGATCTGTATCACATTGTGCAGGCACTGAAGAAAGGCCATATGAAGTCACAGTGAGAATGGGACTATCAGCAAACGAGGAAGAGCACTCAACAGCAACAGTTCCTCAGCACCTTGATCACAGACTTCTGGCCTCTAGAATAGTGAGAAAATAAATGTGTGGTTAAGCACCAATCTGTGGGTTGTTTGTTTTGTTGTTATGGGAGCCCAGGCAGTCTAATGCAGTAGGTTATTTTACATTTTCTTGCTTTAGGATTTAAATCAACTATTATTTGAAGAAATGTTCATAATTGACAGTTGAATATGATAAATATCCAATACCCACAAGTAGTGCCATATGACGGCTCAAGATATGCCATTAATAATATAATAATAATAATAATGTTAAGAACTTTGTAGAGCATACAAAAATTGAATTGTTTGTGTTATTAGGAATTCAGAACAACAGCCTCTTACCATGAGTCACCTGAGGAATAGCCCAGCATCCTTCCTTTCCCACAGTGTGAGCATCACAGCTTCCCCATCTCTCTTTCCTCTCAGGATTCCTGGCTTAGTCCTTCCCCGTGGATAAGGGCTTATGGAAAGACAAACTCTGTGTAGTCGAAGGGTAGTTTAATTAGGAACCATCAAATTTTTAAAAATTAAGGTCAGGGGAAGCTGAGCAGCTATATTTTTATCTTTTAAGATAACTCCAGAGTATTTTCTGTATCACCTCCCCTGTTAGAAGTCTTGACTGCATTCTTTTCTTCAGAATGAGAAAGAAGACAAAAGGCTAAGTTAGCTTCATTTATTTCTCTGCTATCCTCCGACTGAATTAACTCTGTAAGGCCACTCTGATTAATAAGTAGGATTCTGTTTTAGACCACAGCAGAGCACTTGTGACCAGCTGAAAGTGTGCTGGTAAATTAGGTAGTATAATGACTTGACATTCTGATAATTAACTGTCAGTGAATATTCTTCTGTGGTATCTAAGACCCAGCTATCAACTCACATTTCTTTGGTTTAGGTAACCTTACTTGAGCAAAATGTAAAGTAAGAAACATGTTAATTTTCTTTTGTCTATGTGAAAATGACTTTTGGGAAGACAGTAGCAATTCAATCATTTTATTGTTCATTTTTCCAAATCATTTGAGAAAAATCAGGGCTGTGGGGAGAAAATGAAGGATGTTCCTGGACTTTTCTCCTTTCCTGGACTTTTCTCCCTTTACTCCCTTTTTTCCTTTTTCCTTTTTTTTTTTTTTTTTAATAAGTAATTTTCTTATTTCCTTTCTTCTCAGTCCCTATCGGAGAAAAAATACCCATGCCTTCGTCCAAAACCCATTTTCTGCCCATATTCCAGTCTCAGCCTGCTGGCTACAGCCACTTTCAAACCACCTCACAGCAGCTGTCAACACGGGTCATTGTCTGGCAGGGGCAGTGAGCCCTGTTGGTACCAGCAGAGGCCACCACCTTCTTGGAACACCGGAGCACTGTGGTGGCACCACGTGTGGCACCAGAGTAGGTGGGCAGCAGCAACATCCTTGCTTTCAGTGAACTCCATTCAAGAAGAGCCCAGCTTTCCTATCACCTTTCCCATAGGACTTTCCCATTCCTCACCCCAAATCTCCTGGGATCATCATGTACCCCTACAGCAGCTAGACTATGGCATTCATTCACATTTACGTACTCCATGGTTTTCCTTAAATCTTTTTATGCACTGTATCTCCCATTAAATTTTGAATCCTCAGGGCATGAATCATATTTTAAGCTACTTAAGAGAAATACCTACACATTCATACTTTGGTACATACTTACTGATAAAACAAAAACTCTTCTTTATATTTCCAGAGCATAAGTAATTTTTTGATGATAATGATAATCAGATAATCGAGGTGAATACTTCTGTCAATTTTTACTTGTTCTGACTCTTTTATTACTATGTTCTGCTGAATTTTTTTTTTTTTTTTTTTTTGGTACTAAGGATTGAACCCAAGGATTCTTAACCACTGAGCCACATCCCCAACTCCCCCACCTTTTATTTTTTATTTTTAAAAGGCTGGAGATTGAACCCAGAGCCTGGTGCATGTGAGGCAAGCACTTTACCAACAGAGCTATCCCTAGCCCCTTTTTAATATTTTATTTTCAGACAGGGTCTTGCTAGGTTGCTTAGGGCCTTGCTAAGTTGGTGAGGCTGGCATTGGACTTGTGATCCTCCTGTCTCAGCCTCCTGAGTCAATGGGATTACAGGCATGTGCCACTGTACCCGGCTCTGCTCTGCTGATCTTTGATTTCCAAATTAGTTTATGAAACATTTGTATCATCAACTCTCAAGAAGACTTCCAAGGGGGGAAAAGCAGTGACTAACTTGTCTTATTCCTTACAGCCTTGCTTTTTATATAAAGCTTACTTATAAACACACTTATTTGTAAATAGAGGAGTCATCAATATTTTAAAAATAATTACTGTAAGCTCTGATTACTCTTTAAGCAAGTGAACTTGATAGGATGGAAGTCCAAGAATACAGAGTGATGAGAAGAATCTAATTTCCTTTAATTCTTCCTAGTGAGTAGGAAAAACAGTAATGGTAGAGTGCCATGATGTGTAGATGTGGAACTATGTAAAGGCATGAAAGGCAATAAAAAACTCTCAAAAAGAGGAAAAGGGTCAGGCTGCTTGGAAAATTATAGAGACGCTGCAAAGTTTGTTCAGAATATACACAGTACTACAGGCAACCACTCTCCCAGCTCCCTGTTTACAAAGTTTTATGGAGTAGAAGTTTCTCCTGTATGAGTTAGAAGTACATCAGATGATCTCCAAGTTCTCCACTGAGTTCTCTCAATGCACACTTTTTAAGCTGCTGCCTGGTGTTCTAGATAAAACTATGAGTAGAATGCTTGCTAATCAAATGTGTAGTTTTATTCATTTGCAACATTTGATGCCTGGAGCACATTTTCACATACCTTTGTCTCTGTTTATTATTTTTTATCCTTATCATTCCTTACACTGCTCAAGAGTAGGACTTGAATGTGTTTATGGTGTAAAGACATTAGCAAGCACATTCTAAGCACTCACAAAATGAGATTGGCAGAACCATGAGCACATTTGGTCATTCTCAGGTGCATTTTAATAGTTAAAAATGTATATCTTGGGACTGGAGTTGTGGCTTGCCTAGCTTGTGTGAGGCACTGGGTTCAATCCTCAGCACCACATAAAAAATAAATAAATAAATGAATAAATAAATAAATAAATAAATAAATAAATAAATAAAATGAAGGTATTATGTCCATCTATGACTAAAAAAAATATATATATAAAAAAAAAAACCTGCATGAACTTCCAGGTCCCACCTTGCAATCAATACCCCTCCAGCCATCCCTCATCTAGGAAAATAAAGATTTTTTTAAAAATGTATGTTCTCAGGACTGGAGATAAGGCCCAGTGGTAGACCACTTACCTAGCATGTGCAAGGCCCAGGTTCAATCCCCAGTACCAACCCCTGCTACCCCACAAAAAAAAACAAGTTCTCAGAATATATATATATATATATATATATATATATATATATATACTTTAATGAACCATATTACCTAACTTTCTCAAAAGTGGAGATTAGCACTGAAGATACAGAAGGCCAGAAGAAGGTACAACCAACAGTAATGAGGTCTTAGAGGGGCCTTTATGAAAAATCAAATCCTTTTGCTTATCACTATTTGGGGTATGAAGCCAAAATTTGAAACTTGATGTATTTTACAAATTAATCTTCTCTGAGGTGGGGAGGCACATTTTTAGATATGTCTGTTTTTTATGCAGAATAAAAAAAACTTCATTAATTTGATTATAAAATTTATCTTTTTTTTATACTGTATTTTTTTATTGTAAACAAATGGGATACATGTTGTTTCTCTGTACATGGCGTAAAGGCATACCATTTGTGTAATCATAAATTTAAATAGAGTAATGTTGTTTGATTCATTCTGTTATTTTTTCCCTTCCCGCCACCCCTCCCACCCCTCTTTTCCCTCTATACAGTCCTTCCTTCCTCCATACTTGCCCCCCTCCCTAACCCTAACTCTAACCCTAACACTAACCCTTCCCTCCCCCCATTATGTGTCATCATCCACTTATTAGCTATATCATTCGTCCTTTGGCTTTTTGAGATTGGCTTATCTCACTTAGCATGATGTTCTCCAATTTCATCCATTTACCTGCAAATGCCATAATTTTATCATTCTTTATGGCTGAGTATTATTCCATTGTATATATATACCACAGTTTCTTTATCCATTCATTAATTGAAGGACATCTAGGTTGGTTCCACAGTCTGGCTATTGTGAATTGAGCAGCTATGAACATTGATGTGGCTGTATCTCTGTAGTATGCTGATTTTAAGTCCTTTGGGTATAGGCCAAGGAGTGGGATAGCTGGGTCAAATGGTGGTTCCATTCCAAGTTTTCTAAGGAATCTCCACACTGCTTTCCAGAGTGGCTGCACTAATTTGCAGCCCCACCAGCAATGTATGAGTGTACCTTTCTCCCCACATCCTCGCCAACACCTGTTGTTGCTTGTATTCTTGATAATCACCATTCTAATTGGGGTGAGATGGAATCTTAGGGTGGTTTTGATTTGCATTTCTCTTATTACTAGAGATGTTGAACATTTTTCCATATGTTTCTTGATTGCTTGTAGATCTTCTTCTGTGAAGTGTCTATTCATTTCCTTAGCCCATTTGTCGACTGGATTATTTGTATTCCTAGAGTAGAGTTTTTTGAGTTCTTTATAGATTCTGGAGATTAGTGCTCTATCTGAAGTATGACTGGGAAAGATATTCTCCCACTCTGTAGGCTCTTTCTTCGCATTGCTGATAGTTTCCTTTGCTGAGAGAAAGCTTTTTAGTTTGAATCTATCCCAGTTATTGATTCTTGCTTTTATTTCTTGTGCTATGGGAGTCCTGTTAAGGAAGTCTGGTCCTAAGCCGACATGTTGAAGATCTGGACCTACTTTTTCTTCTATAATCTACAGGGTCTCTGGTCTGATTCCGAGGTCCTTAATCCATTTGGAGTTTAGTTTCGTGCATGGTGAGAGATATGGGTTTAGATTCATTCTGTTGCATATGGATTTCCAATTCTCCCAGCACCATTTGTTGAAGAGGCTATCTTTCCTCCATTGCATATTTTTGGCCCCTTAGTCTAGTATGAGAAAATTGTATTTATTTGGGTTTGTGTCCGTGTCCTCTATTCTGTACCATTGATCTACCTTTCTATTTTGGTACCAATACCATGCCGTTTTTGTTACTATTGCTTTGTAGTAGAGTTGAAGATCTGGTATTGCAATACCCCCTATTTCACTCTTCCTGCTAAGGATTGCTTCAGCTATTCTGGGTTTCTTATTCTTCCAGATGAATTTCATAATTGCTTGCTCTATTTCTGCAAGGCACGTCATTGGGATTTTAATTGGAATTGCATTGAATTTGTATAGCACTTTAGGTAGTATGGCCATTTTGACAATATTAATTCTTCCTATCCAAGGACATGGAAGATCTTTCCATCTTCTAAGGTTTTCTTTAATTTCTTTCTTTAGTGTTCTGTAGTTCTCATTGTAGAGGTCTTTCACCTCTTTTGTGAGATTGATTCCCAAGTATTTTATTTTTGTCGATGCTATTGTGAATGGGGTAGTTTTCCTAATTTCTCTTTCTGAAGATTCATCACTTATGTATAAAAATGCATTGGATTTATGAGCATTGATCTTGTAACCTGCTACTTTACTGAAATCACTTATGAGTTCTAAGAGTTTTCTGGTGGAATTTCCAAGTTCCTCTAAATATATAATCATGTCATCAGCAAACAGGGATAGTTTGAGTTCTTCTTTTCCAATTCGTATCCCTTTAATTTCTTTCGTTTGTCTAATTGCTCTGGCTAGAGTCTCAAGAACGATGTTGAATAGAAGTGGTGAAAGAGGGCATCAATGCCTTTTTTCAGTTTTTAGGGGGAATGCTTTCAGTTTTTCACCATTTAGAATGATATTAGCCATGGGCTTAGCATAAATGGCCTTTACAATGTTAAGGAATGTTCCCACTATCCCTATTTTTTCTAGTGTTTTGAGCATGAAGGGGTGCTGTATTTTATCAAATGCTTTTTCTGCATCTATTGAAATAATCATGTGATTCTTGACTT
The DNA here is from genome assembly GCF_902686455.1 of Sciurus vulgaris. Lineage (NCBI taxonomy): Eukaryota > Metazoa > Chordata > Mammalia > Rodentia > Sciuridae > Sciurus > Sciurus vulgaris. Next base: position 57,314,799 of record NC_136467.1, read on the forward strand.
TAAGTCTATTGATATGGTGAATGACATTTATTGATTTCCGGATGTTGAACCAACCTTGCATCCCTGGGATGAAACCCACTTGATCATGGTGCACTATCTTTTTAATATGTTTTTGTATGTGATTTGCTAAAATTTTGTTGAGAATTTTTGCGTCAATGTTCATTAAGGATATTGGTCTGAAATTTTCTTTCCTTGATGAGTCTCTGTCTGGTTTAGGTATCAGTGTGATATTGGCTTCTTAGAATGAGTTTGGGAGGGTTCCCTCCTCTTCTATTTTATGGAATACTTTGAGAAGTATTGGAATGAGCTCTTCTTTAAAGGTTTTGTAGAACTCGGCTGAGAACCCATCTGGTCCCGGACTTTTCTTTGTTGGTAGGCTTTTGATGACTTCTTCTATTTCAGTACTTGAAATTGGTCTATTTAAATTGTATATGTCCTCCTCGTTCAGTTTAGGCAATTCTTATGTCTCTAGAAACCTGTTGATGTCTTCGAAATTTTCTATTTTGTTGGAGTATAGATTTTCAAAATAGCTTCTAATTATGTTTTGTATTTCAATCCTGTCTGTTGTGATATTTCCTTGTTCATTCCAAATTTTAGTGATTTGGGTTTTCTCTCGTCTTCTCTTTGTTAGTGTGGCTAAAGGTTTATCAATTTTGTTTATTTTTTCGAAGAACCAACTATTTATTTTGTCAATTTTTTGTATTGTTTCTTTTGTTTCAATTTCATTGATTTCAGCTCTGAGTTTAACTATTTCCTGTCTTCTACTACTTTTGGTGCTGGTCTGTTCTTCTTTTTCTAGGGCTTTGAGCTGTAGTGTTAGGTTGTTTATTTGTTGAGTTTTACTTCTTTTATTAAATGCGCTCCATGAAATAAATTTCCCTCTAAGTACTGCTTTCATAGTGTCCCAGAGATTTTGATATGATGTTTCTTTGTTCTCATTTACCTCTAAGAATTTTTTAATTTCCTTCCTAATATCTTCTGTTATCCATTCATCATATAATAGCATATTGTTTAATCTCCAGATGTTGAAATAGTTTCTGTGTTTTACTCTTTCATTTATTTCTAACTTCAATCCATTATGATCTGATAGAATACAAGGTAGTGTCTCTATCTTCTTGTATTTGCTAACATTAGCTTTGTGGCATAATATATGGTCTATTTTAGAGAAGGATCCATGTGCTGCTGAGAAGAAAGTGTATTCGCTCTTGGTTGGATGGTATATTCTATTAATGTTCGTTAAGTCTAAATTGTTGATTGTGTTATTGAGGTCTATGGTTTCTTTGTTCAATTTTTGTCTGGAATATCTGTCCAGTGGTGAGAGAGGCGTGTTAAAATCACCTAGTATTATTTATTGTGTTATGGTCTATTTGGTTTCTGAAATTGAGAAGGATTTGTTTGCCATACATGGATGAGCCACTGTTTGGGGCATAGATGTTTATGATTGTTATATCTTGCTGATTTATGCTTCCCTTAAGCAGTATGAAATGACCTTCTTTATCCCTTCTGACTAACTTTGGCTTGAAGTCCACATTATCTGAAATGAGGATGGATACTCCAGCTTTTTTGCTGAGTCCATGTGCATGGTATGTTTTTCCCCGTCCTTTCACCTTTAGTCTATGGGTATCTTTTTCTATGAGGTGAGTCTCTTGTAGGCAACATATTGTTGGATCCTTCTTTTTAATCCAATCTGCCAGTCTATGTCTTTTGATTGATGAATTCAGGCCATTAACATTCAGGTTCATTATTGAGATATGATTTGGTTTCCCGGTCATATGGTTCATTTTTTAAATTTTATTTATTTATTTATTTGACACTACTTGGTTCCTCCTTTATTTGACAATCCCTTCAGGATAATTCCTCCCTTTGCTGATTTGTTTCTTTGTTTTTCATCTCTTCCTCATGGAATATTTTGCTGAGAATGTTCTGTAATGCTGGCTTTCGTTTTCTAAATTCTTTTAGCTTTTGTTTATCATGGAAGGATTTTATTTCATTGTCAAATTTGAAGATAAGTTTTGCTGGGTATAAGATTCTTGGTTGGCATCCATTTTCTTTCAGGGCTTGAAAAATGTTGTTCCAGGCCCTTCTAGCTTTTAGGGTCTGGATTGAAAAATCTGCTGATATCTGTATTGGTTTCCCCCTGAATGTAATTTGGTTCTTTTCTCTCACAGCCTTTAAAATTCTGTCTTTATTTTGTATGTTAGGTATTTTCATTATAATGTGCCTTGGTGTAGGTCTGTTGTAATTTTGTGTACTTGGAGTCCTATAAGCCTGTTGAACTTGATTTTCCATTTCATTCTTCAGATTTGGGAAATTTTCTGATATTATTTCATTGAATAGATTGTTCATTCCTTTGGTTTGTTTCTCTAGGCCTTCCTCAATCCCAATAATTCTTAAATTTGGCCTTTTCATGATATCCCATAGTTCTTGTAGATTCTGTTCATGATTTCTTACCATCTTCTCTGTTCAACTTTGTTTTCAAGGTTAAATATTTTGTCTTCAGTGTCTGAGGTTCTGTCTTCCAGGTGTTCTATCCTATTGGATATGCTTTCTATGGAGTTCTTAATTTGGTTTATTGTTACCTTCATTTCAAGGATTTCTGTTTGGTTTTTTTCAATATCTCTAACTCTTTATTGAAATGATCTTTTGCTTCCTGTATTTGCTCTTTTAACTGTCGATTGGTGCGATCATTCAATGCCTGCATTTGCTCTTTCAGCCCATCATTCAGTGCATGCATTTGCTCTTTCATCTCGTCGTTTGCTTCCCCGATCATTTTAATTATGTACATTCTGAACTCCTTTTCTGTCATTTCTTCTGCCATGCTGTCATTGGGTTTTATTGATGTAACATCTAGATTTGTTTGCGGCATTTTCTTTCCTTGTTTTCTCATATTGTTCAGGTATCAGTGGACCGCTGAGATATTGCAGATTTCCTCTATTGACTTACAATGTCCTTGAAGATTTCTATATATATATATCCCCTCTTAGCCTTCAGTTGGCTGAAGTCTTGGAGGAAGTTGACAATGTGGTGCTCCACAAGGAAGCTGCCTCTCTAGGAGTGGTGGCCTTCAGGTGGGGTATATTCCCTACTAGTGGGCAGAGGTGCCTCCACTTGTTGACCAATGGTCATCCAAAGGGGAACTAGGCTGCGGGCTGAGGCAAGGCCTGTTTGGGCCTGTGTCTCTGCTTTTACCGTCCTTTTGGGGAAACCTCACCCGGCAGGGAAGACTCACCCGGTAGGGTGGTCTCGCTGATCAGTTCCCCTCCTAGAGGTTCCCCTCAATTTACAGCTACCGCCTGGGCTGGGCTGCCTTCCTCTGCAAAGTTCACAGGGGCCCAGCCCTACCTCCTGGGCCTGGGAGCCTCACCCTTCGCAGATGAATCTCCTTAGGCTGCCCCTCCTCAGAGAATCTGCCCGCAGTCCTGGAACCTTCGCTCCACCCCTAAGCGTGTCTCTGCGCGGCTCTTCCACCCAGAAGCCTCCTAGATCCTGGGACCCTGCTCTGCACCTAATCGCCTGGCTATGCGGTCCCTCCTCTGAGCAGCCACCTGGGGCCTCAAACAATCGCTTTGAGTCTCAGAGACCCACCGCACACCTCTTCCTCCAGACAGCCGCCTGGTGTTCTGGTGCGGTTACTAGGAGTCCAAGCAACTCATTGAGCGCCTCCTCCTCCCACCAACCGCCCATAGCCCTCGGCAATCACTCCGAGTAGAAGTGACCCGCCCCATTCCTCCTCCTCCTCCAGGTAACCCCCCAGGTGTTCAGGAGCAGTCGCTCTGAGTGGCTCTGAATCTACGTGACCTGCTACACGCCTCCTCTGGGCAGCCGCCCGGAGCTCTGGTGTGGCCACTGGAGACCAAACGACCCACCGCACTCCTCCTCCAGGCAGCCCCCCTGTGTTCAGGAGCGGTCGCTTTAAGTCCAAACAACTCACCAATCGCCTCCTCCTCTGAGCAGCCGCCTGGAGCTCTAATGCAGTCACTGCGAGTCCAAACGTCCCTCCATGCGCCTCCTCCTCCTCCTCTTCGTCCTCAGGGCAGGCCCCGGTGTTCAGAAGTGGTCGCTCTAAGTCCAAACATCTCGCTGCGCCGCTGCTCCTCTGGCAACCGCCTGTAACTCCGGTGTAGTCACTCCGAATCCAAGCAGCCACACTCCTCCTCCTCCTCCTCAGGGCAGGCCCCAGTGTTCTGAGTCCACACAGCTCTCCTCGCTGCTTCTCCCCTGGGCAGCCACCGGAGCCCCAGTGGTTGCTCCAAGTCCCAGCGCTGTGCTGAGCGGCCTCCTCTACGACGCTCCCAGTTGTCCAGGTTCACTGCTCCAGCAGGGGGTGGGGTGTCTCACCGGCAGCTCTACTTCACAAAGTTCCCTGCGTTCCGGGACAACCGCCCCATCCGGGACGCCTCCCCAATGGGAGAGACTCACCCGGCTGCTTTGAGTTGGTCCCAAGTCTCTCAATATCTCCTCTTTTGAATCCTGAGTCCTGGAGCAACATGAAATGCAGCCACCCTCTAGTCCGCCATCTTGAAACCTCCTAAAATTTATCTTTGATCATCTTTGACTATTTTGTATTTTAGTGCCCTGTAAGCACTGTTAATTGAATTTTAAAATAATCGTTGGCTAATTTCTGCTGATTTCAGGGCATAAGTTAGAATCGTTTTTCTTCACTGAATCCCAGGCATGAAACTAGGTCATGCCCTTATCACAAGCCAGTTGATTTACTTTTTAAAACAAAAGTAGAATAGGCCATTTAGCAATACCTAACAGTTTTAAATGACATTTTTTTTAGATCCTATAATTTTACTTCTAGGAATATATCCTCAGAAGTACTCCAACATATACACAAAGATATATGTAGAAGGATGTTCACTGCAACATTGTCTGTGGTACCGCAGAGTAAGAAATAACCTAAACATTTATTACTGGGGTCTGAAGAAAACTGTGGTACAAACATACAGTGGATAAAGACCTATCATTAAGAAGAGTGAGATAGCCAGATCTGGTGGCACATGACTGTAATCGCAGAAATTCAAGAAGCTGAAGCAAAGAGGATCATAAGTTTGAAAGTAGCCTGGGCAATTTAGTGGAGCTCTGTCTCAAAATAAAAGTTAAAAAGAGATCAGGGATATAGCTCAGTGGTCAAGCACCCGTGGGTTCAATTTTCAGTATCACAAGGGAGGGTTAAAAAAAAAAAAAAAAAAAAAGGAAGAAAGAAAATACAGAGTGAGGTAGTTCAATATGTAGTGACACAAAAATCTTCAACTATATTAAGTGAATAAAGCAAGTTACAGTGCCATATGTATAGTATGAACACATTTTTTTATGGGAAAATGCATAGCATTTGCTATATGTTTATAAACATATGTTAAAAACATGCAACAAAAGTCTGAAAGAAAAGATGCTAAACTATAAGAAAAAGAACTTCTGGGGAAAGAAATAGGAACCTAGTATGGTCCCAAAGGAAGAGAACTGTATCTGTATCCAAAGAAATGTAATTTTAAATTTGCTGGTAGCCACACTAAAAATACAAAAAGAAACAAGTGCAATTAATTTTAATATTTAAACTAATATATTGAAAGTATTGTATTTCAACATGTAATCATTATAAAGTACTTATTCAGATATTTTATTCTTTTATTAATTTTTTGTTCTGTTATATATGACAGCAGAATGCTGTATAATTTCTCATTTTTCTGATGGTACTTGTTGTAGGATCACATCAGTCATGCAGTCATATATGTACATGAGGTAATAATGTCTGTTTCACTCTTCTATCCTTTACACTTAAAGAGTATCTGAATTTTGACCAGCTATGATATTTTAAGTGTGTAATAGCTACCTTACTATCATATTGAACAGCTGAACTCTGTATACTTTTATAATTTTTATTATAGAGTATGCTCTCATCTGACTTGTATGATATCTTTTTTAAAAGCCATTCAATAGTAGTGATTTTTTTTTAAAGGTGAGTTTTAATGTCACCTTATTTCACCTTGTACTCTTCCTGCACCATTTTCCTATTAAAAAGAAATACTTTTTTGAGATACTTCTCTTGAAATAAGCATCGGTGGATTTTCATTCCAATGAACACACCTCAAGTCCAGATTAGAATTAAGTGATATAATTTAAAAGAATGAAGATTGCTCTTTGTTTCCTGTAAATTATGGTTCATATGTTTTTTCTTTATTTTATATGTATGCATTATTTTCTTGTATGACAGTGGCAACCTTTTGAACATTTTCATTGCTTCTGTAGATCCAGACCAAAAAGATAGCTGAATAAAAGATGTGAACTTAAGGATTTTCAGTGTGATTCTGAGTAATAAGGTAATTTGAGTAAATAAATGAGCTATATTCATTTGTTTCTCAAAATAATTTTCTTAGAAGTTGTATATGTATGCTTTCTGCATTCATTTTTTGAAATACCTTATAGTTAAGTTGTAAAGAAAAAAAGAAGAATTACTTTCAGGCACCTAATAAATGTGTCCTTTATAATTTGGCTTTGGAGATGATTTACTATTTGTCACATATCATAATTTTTTTTCAGTAGGAGTACAATGATATTTTTATATTATTACTATTTATAATTATTTTATATTGTTACTATTTGTAATTAATTTCATGAACAATTCCAAACACTTGAAAAATGAAAATCAAGAAAAATAGCCTAAGCTGGGTGCAGTGGCACATGTCTACAATCTCAGCAACCTGAGAGGCTAAAACAGGAAGATAGCAAGTTTAAGGCCAGCCTCAGCAACTTAGCAAGGCCCTCGGTAACTTAACAAGACCCTGTCTCAAAATAATGAAAAATATGATTATTTCAATAGATGCTGAGAAAACTTTTGATAAAATACAACACACCTTCATGCTTAAAACACTAGAAAAAATAGGCATAGTAGGAACATACCTCAATATTGTAAAGGCTATCTATGCTAAGTCCAAGGCCAACATCATTGTAAATGGGGAAAAACTGAAAGCATTCCCTTTAAAAACTGGAAAAAGACAGGGATGCCCTCTTTCACCACTTCATTCAACATCATCTTTGAAACACTAGACAGACCAAAGAAATTAAAGGAATAAGAATAGGAAAAGAACTCAAGATGTCACTATTTGCCAATAACGTGATTCTATATTTAGAGGATCCAAAAAATTCCACTAGAAAACATCTGGAACTAATAAATGAATGCAACAAAGTAGCAGGATATAAAATCAATATGCATAAAAAAATCTAATACATTTCTATTCATAAGTGATGAAACCTCTGAAGGAGAAATTAGGAAAACCACTCTATTCACAATAGCCTCAAAAAAATAAAATATTAGGGAACCAATCTAACAAAGGGGGTGAAAGACCTCTACAATGAAAACTACAGAATACTAAAGAAAGAAATTGAAGAAAACCTTAGAAGATGGAAAGATCTCCCATGTCCTTGGATAGGCAGAATTAATATTGTCAAAATGGCCATTCTACCAAAGGTGCTGTACAGATTCAATGCAATTCCAATTAAAATCCCAATGATGTTCCTCATAGAAACAGAAAGCAATCAGGAACTTTATCTGGAAGAATAAGAGACCTCAAAAAGCCAAAACGATCCTGAGCAGAAAAAGTGAAGCAAGAGGTATCACAATACCAGACCTTAAACTAAACTACAGAGCAATAGTAACAAAAACAGCATGGTATTGGCACCAAAATAGACAGGTAGACCAATGGTACAGGATAGAAGACACAGAGAGAGACCCACATAAATACAGTCACCTCATACTAGACAAAAGAGTCAAAAATATACAATGGAGAAAAGATAGCCTTTTCAACAAATGGTACTGGCAAAACTGGAAATCCATATGCAGTAAAATGAAATTAAACCTCTATTTCTCACACTGCACAAAACTCAACTCAAAATGGATCAAGGACTTAGGAATTAGACCAGAGACTTTGCACCAAATAGAAGAAAAAGTAGGCCTGAATCTTCATCATGTTGCCTTAGGACCAGACTTCCTTAACAAGACTCCCAAAGCATAAGAAATCAAAGTACGAATCAATAAATGGGATGGTTTCAAACTAAAAAGCTTTTTCTCAGCAAAGGATACTATCAATAATGTGAAAAGATTGCCTGGAGAAAATCTTTTCCACATGCACTTCAGATAGAGCACTAATCTTAAAAACTTAAAAAACTTTACACCAAAAATACAAAGAATCTTATCAATAAATGGGCCAAGGAACTGGACAGAGACTTTACAGAAGAAGACACACAGGCGATTAATAACTAATGAAAAAGTGTTCAACATCTCTAGTTATTAGAGAAATGCAAATTAAAACAACTCTAAGATTTCATCTTAACTCCAATTAGAATGGCTATTATCAAGAACACAATAGCTGTTGGCATGGATATGGGGAAAAAGGCACACTTTTACATTGCTAATGGAGTTGCAAATTGGTGCAGCCACTCTGGAAAGCAGTGTGGAGAATCCTCAGAAAACTTGGAATGGACCCACCTTTTGACCCAGTTATCCCTCTCCTCAGTTTATATCCGAAGGACTTAAAATTATCATACTACAGTAATGCAGCCACATCAGTGTTTATAGCAGCTCAATTCACAATAGCTAGATTGTGGAACCAACCTAGATGTCCTTCAACAGATGAATGGTTAAAGAAACTGTGGTATATATACACAATGGAATATTATTCAACTATAAAGAAGAAGCATATTATGGCATTGGCAGATAAATGGGTGGAATTGGAGAATACCATGCTAAGTGAAATAAGCCAATCCCAAAAAAACAAAGGCTGAATGTTTTCCCTGATAAGTGGATGATGATATATAATGGGGGTGAGGGGTGGGAGTGAGAGAAGAATGGAGGAACTTTAGATTATGTAGAGGGAAATGAGGGGTGGTATGAAAAATGGTGGAATGAGACAGACGTCATTACCCTATGTACATGTATGATTACATGAATGGTATGCATCTACATTGTGTACAATCATAGAAATGAAAAGATGTACCCCATTTGTGTACAATGAATCAAAATGCAGTCTGTAAAAATTAAAAAAAAATAATTTAAAAAATAAATACAAAAAAATAATGAAAAATAGGGTTGAGGATAAATTATATTGTTATATTGTGTGCATATATGTAACAACAAATCTCATCATTATATAAAACTATAATGTACCAGTAAAAAAGGTGGAAAGAGAAAAAATGTAAACAATATAGTATTACACTCATATGTTACGGAACCTTTTTATAGTTTGTTTCGTAAGTAAGCACTTTTTGTAATTTAAGAAAACTTAAGAGATAGGTTATTGTTGTGCTGACAATTATTTTTATAATTCTCTTGGCTATTCAGTGTCAGCAACTTCATGGAAGTACATCTGGGTGGTGTTCTTTGTGATTTTTAAAACCTCTGTATGTGGTTATCGAGTTCTATTGATCATGTGGTTTGACTTTCTCCCCTACATATTATTTCAAAGATATATAGAGTTCTAGTGATTAGATATCAATTATCATTTACTGTGTGAGAAACCAATAAAATTTACTGTCTTAAAAGGTGGGGCTAGGGAAGTAGCTCAGTGGTAAAGTGCCCCTGGATTCAATTTCCTGTACCAACAATAAAAAAGGAAAGAAAAGAAAAATAGCCTAAATAGAGAGTGACTTTACGTGGGCTTGAAATTTTTTTTCCTTTTAGCATAAAGGAAATACTGTAAAATTTGACTATAGTAATGGCCACACAACTCTGTCAGTGTATTAAAATTCATTAAATTATATGCTTAAAAATGGATGAAATTTATGACATAATTTTTCTCAATAAAGCTATTTTTAAAAGAAAAGAAAAAATAGCCTAAAAAAGCGACTCTGTTCACAATTTTTATAGCCAGATCTTTAGTTTGAAAATAATTTCAGACATGGTAACAAGAGTATTCTATAGAACTTGATTACTTAAGATATTTTAAAAGATATTTCATTTTAAATCTTCACTTAATATTCAGATTTGTATATCTTTCCCTGGATAATATTTCCTATAGAGATTCTCTTATTTTTTTTTCCCCCTGCTGTGGATAATAATTATCAGTAGTTTGCTGTTGAGGGATTGATGGATAAATTATATGCCCATGCCCACTTCAAGTTTTTTGCTCTGAAACATATACATGCATATCAAGGACTTAGGAATTAGATCATGTGTGTATGTATGTATATGCAAGAATATCTATTGTGTATATATTCACTGAAAATCAGAATATATACTTTTCTTGAAAACTTTTTCTACTATCCTGAAAACCTAGCAAGGTAAGGATAGAGAAATGCCAGGGCTGGGTATTTATCTTTATCTCTCTCTCTTCTCTGTCTCTCTCTCTCTCTCTCCATACAAGGGAATGAACTCAAGGGCTCTTTCCCAGTAAGCTACTTTCCAGCCCTTTCTATTTTTTATTTTGACACAGGGTCTCTCCAAGTTGCATAGAGCCTCACTAAATTGCTGAGGCTGACCTCAAACTTGTGATCCTCCTGTCTTAGCCTCCTGAGTTACTGGGATTACAGGCATGCACCACTGCGTTCTCTTTAGAGACCACTGTAGTTTTCTATTTGAATGTGATAATGCTCATCTTTGAGTGGTTTGGTATGTGTTTGTGTTACAGTTTACATATGAGATATTCCCCAAAAGCTCATGTGTAAGTCAATGTAAGAAAATTTAGACATAAAATGATTGGGTTATGAGAGGCTTACACTGATCAGTGCATTAATCCACTTGAATAGATTGACTGGGTGGTAACTGTAGGCAGGTAGGGTGTGGCCAGAGGAGGTAAGCCACTGGGGTGTATATTTCGTCCCTGGTGAGCAGAACTCTCTGTTTCCTGATTGCCATGTCCTGAACTACTACTCTCCATCACACACTTTCACCATGATGTTCTGCCTCACCTTGGACCCAGAACAGTGGAGTTGGGCATCGATGGACTGAGACCTCTGAAACCATGGGCCAAATGAACTTTTCCTCTTCTCATTGTTCTTGTCAGGTCTTTTAGTCACAGTGCCAGAAAAACTAACTAAAAGAGTTCATGTTTAAGTCATAACTTGAGTTTGGGTTCAGAACTGAAAAAGGGTTCTGTGAGGATTGTTTTTTTTTTTTTTTTTTTTTTTTTCCCCTTTTACAACCAGGTCTTTGTTACACATCGCTTGTTACTTCATTTGCCATGGAAGCATACCCATTCCTTTTTACTGTAATTCAGATCACATGGGAAATTGGATTACCTCTTTGGATGAAAAGATTTACATCTTGGATTTCAAGCTCTTTTACCCAAACCTTGCCAGCTATACACACACACACACACACACACACACATGTACACATACAGGTATATAACCTACATGTGTACATAAGTGTATATATGTGTGTATGTGCTTACATGTTTCATTTCTTGCCTTTCTCTCGATTCTGCAGTTTATTCTCAGTAGAGGTTCCACATAATTTTTAGCTTGCTTTGGAATAGTAAATGTGCCATCCCAATTTTTTTTCCTCATTTTATTTTACATCATATTAATTTCATTTGTGTTTTGATTTTTTAAAAAATTTGTTTCCAGTATACCTTTATCTCAACTTTATCTTCTCATTTACCTTAAATCACCCTCACCTCCAGAAATATTTTACATATGCTCTCCTAATACTTCAGGGAGAATCTTTTAAAAGAGAAGAATATTCTAAATGTACCTTAAAAGTACATTTAACTGGGCATGGCACCTGTATTCCCAGTGACTCAGGAGGCTGAAGCAGAAGGATTACAAATTTGAGGCCAGCCTGAACAACTTAGACCCTAAGCAACTTAGCAAAACCCAGTCTAAAAATAAAAAATTAAAAGGGGTGGGGATTAGCTTGGTGATAGAATTAGCTGGGTTTAATCCCTAGCAACAAAAAACAAAAAGAAAATAAAACCACTCTTAATGGAGGATATAGAAAAACTACATGTACCCATATAATATATACATTAAATCTGAGGGTGGTGGAGATTTGGGAAATCTTTGTAGGAAACCCTATTCTATTTCTAAATGTCACTACCCAATATAATTACTGATTAGGATGGGGAGCCTTCTTCGCCTGTGCCCTATAGGAAGGCCCTGCCACAGTACCCAATTGGATGTTCTGTTAGTTCCTTTCCTAGATCTAAGAATTGCAGTTGTTTTGCTCTCTGTGCGTGACGCTTTGTGAGTGGTGGCAGACAAGCACCCTGAAGGGAAAAGCATTTTTCTTGGAATTTCCAATTCCCTTATAACTCCACAAAATGTTCTATTTTTGCATTTCTTTAATATTATTCATACTTAAGAGGCATTGTGTAGATGCTTCACACCCTTAGCATATCCAGCTCTGTCATACCCATAGAACATCAACGTTCAAAGAACAAAGGAGTCTCAGGACTATTCCCAGGATGTGCTACAATAGAAGGAATTAAACTGTAGTGACAAATGACCCTAAAATGTCAATGGCTTATAAAATAAAAGACTACTTCTTACTCATGGGTCATATCCATGTCATCTTTACTCCAAGACCAAGGTTGATGGAGCCATCTCTATCTGGCACAGAAAAGAGTCTAGGTGAACCATAAGGTGGTTCTTAAAACTTTGGCTTAGAAATTACTTTCTTCACTCACGTTTCATTGGCAAAAGAAGGTCATACATACTTACTTGAGTTTAATGGGGTGGAAACAATTCTATTGAGAGAGGTGGGGTGAGTGTGGGGTGGACATCAGACTCTTTTCCACAAAGGTACATAATCTGCTATACACTGGAACTGTTTTTTCCTCTAAATTGTTCCAGTTCACTCTCTTATTTCTCACTCGTCAAAGTTAGGGTATAAAAGACCAGTTCTTCCCAAGGAGAAATGCTGATCAAGTCTCCCCATCCCCACCCATGCTCTTATCTCAACATTTACCTGCCAAGTTGTTGAAATGGGAGGAGCATGGACTCATAGGTCAAACCATCTCTGCTAATAACTCTCAGAGTGACCATAGGCAAATAGCTTGACCTTTTTAAGACTCAATTATCTGCATGAAAAATCTTAATGATTCCCTCTTTATAGGGATGTTGGAGATATTAAATAGTCTATGAAAAGCACTTGTACCCCACATTCCCTCCCATTTCCTCACAAAGGTTCTTCAGCTGGGCTTCACAGACATTCCTGAAGGACTCTACGAATTAAATCCAGGGGTCTAGAAACTTGAATAGAAAAATAATTGCATCTTTATTTTCAATGTAAGTTGCTTCCCTCATAATTTGTGTATGTGTGTGTGTGTCTGTGTGTTGCTGGGGATTGAACCCAGGCCTTATGCATGCGAGGCAAGCACTCTATCAACTAGTCTATATTCCCAGCCCCATCATAATCTTTCTTATGTGTTTTAAAGCTTTCTGAGTAGAGTCCTTAGGCTTCAATGAACTGCCAAAGGGATCCATGTTATAACTGAGGTTAAGAACAGCATCCGTTTATCTAGTGAGTCTGTAGATGCTACCACAATTATTCTGTTATATAAAGAAGAATGTTTCTTTAGGGAGTCAGTGAGGTTTGATAAATAGCAAGTAAACTGAATTTTACCTCAGCAAAAAAGTCTTTTAATCAAAATTTAGCCCCATTACTTACTAGTCATAAGATCCTGGAGAAAACAATTAACATATCTGAGCTTCCATACTCTCATCTATAAAACAGGGTTAATAACTAAATTTGGCAAAGATTAAATGAAATGTTCTATTAAAAATCATCATATTTGAGAGGTAGAAGAATGAATTGTGCATTAGCCTGTACACTGAGTACCTGCTGCTGTTGTCTGTGGTTTAAACATGCTGGGGAGTCACTCCACTTTTGTACGTGAAAAGACCTGGAAAACATTTTGGGGGCTATTTAGGATTCTTTTTTTTTTTTTGGTCTCTAGATACCTTGATCATTTGGGAAGTAGCATAAGAAATCTAACTTAAAACATATCATTGTGTAGCTTATACCCTGACACTCTTTTCATAGGAAACAGATTCTTGCCTCTTTATTCCCACTTTCCTTTCACATCTTCCAGACTCCTACACATTTTACGGTCTAAATGGAGCCTGCCAAGGTTCCCTCTTCAGTCCATCACTGCCTCTTGTTATGCAGCTGGTGAGGTTTTGCAGAATGACATTTCCCTCCTGCAGTGTTTATTGTGGCCCATTTAACATGCAACCTTCTCATCTCTCCTAACCCCTTCTTACTTTCTGAAGGAGCAAAAACTCAAACCCCAGCCTTTCACGAAGCAATTCTGAACACACACAGCCCTGGCACTAGGCACTGGGGCCAGCACTAAACTTTGGTAATGATTCACATCTCCCTTGTTTCTGCTCACTCTCCAATATTCACAGGTAAAAATCTGCTTGTCGTCTTCATTCACTGTCACATGTCTTTCCTACTGTCCCTTCTAAAACCAAGGTCTGTATGCCAACTCCAATTCACCAAGTATTTTTAGCTTTCTCATATTCTAATTTAGTTCAGCAACATTTTCTGGTATACTATCTGTGTTGTCACTGCATTGTCATTTCTCCCAACCTGGTTGTGCCTGAAGCAGTTTCATAGCTAAATGATGAACCCTCCAAGAAAGGGGTTTGTAATGAAAATGGAAACACCAGCGTGCTCTTTGTAATCAGTTCTTTAATTCTCCACCTGCCATACCGTGGAGACGATTCGTAATTATCAGAGCAGAGAACTGAACCCCCTGTACTGCAGCAGAAAGAATGAGCTCTCTGGGAGGGCAAGTGACAGGAACTACTCTCCAGTGAGGCAGGGGACAGATATTTTGGAAAACTTTGACACAGAATCTGATATATTTGTATAACCTTTTCATGTAGAACCGTGCTACCGTCAGAAAGGGGTTTTGGTTTCCTTCATTAAAAGCTTATTAAATGAAGAAATAGGACAGTGGTTTTGCTTCAGTAGAAGGGGGTCAGAGAGGCGGGTCTGATCTCCTCAGGATATTAATGTCTGCCTTCAGCCGGGGGAAATGAGCCGTCACTTGAGTTAGAGGCAGCTTTATGTGCTCATCACTAGGGATTCCCATATGTCCAGGGAACTGCAACAGTAAAAAATGGCAGAGCTCGGTTGTAGAGTGCAGAGGGCTCTCATTGGAATTCATGTCAGGCAGCTCAGCTCAGTCTGCCCAGAGCAAGTCTGTTTAATGTTGATCAGCTGTCCATGTGATAAACCGAATTGATATGGGCATTCCCTCCAAGGGCTGCCCTGACAGTGACAGCCGTGGCACCCAGATGTCTTGTTAGGCCTTTCCCCACCTAGTTGCAAGTATTTTTAACCCCTTTTGTGATACTCAAACCCAAAGGTACTCTTACCCATCTGAATAAGGATGCCTAGCTAGACTTTGTTTCTCTGGCAGTGAAGATCCCAGTGTAGCTGTATCCAGAAACAAAACACTATTAGTAAACTACCTTTTCCCCTCTGCATAATAGGCCTCTGTTGACCCAAAGGATATTATGTGTCCATAGTGTCAAGTTTGTCTGAGTTACTCAAAATAATGTTCCTGAAAATAGTAATTTGCCTGGGTTGGTTATACATTGTTAAAATAATTTGATATGTTCATTGATCACTAAGCTGAACTTTATTATGTTCATGCAGAAAGAGACAATGTAATACAAATTTTCTTTTGGCTGGCAAATTTCTAGTGGTAAATATGGTGACTTCTTGCTTGGTCTGAACATCCGTCTGCTCTTGCAAATATGGCTACCACCACCTAGGCAACTCACCTCTGTATGGCATTTATGGAGGGAATAAGTTACAGAACACATCAATACTGAGCTTTCTCTTTTGGAAACAAATAGAGGGCAGGGGAGGAATAGCACAGTCTTTGTGTTAAGCTTTGATTATTTAAAAATTATATTTCTGAAAAACTATCAGTAGTTTAAAATTATGGCATTTAAATTTTACATGGGAGAATTGTTTATTTTAAAGGTTTTTATTGAAGTACTACTAAAGAATTTTTTGTCTTTTTCAATGTTGTTTTCCCCAAACCCCAGACCTTGTGTTTTCATGGAATGGCAAGACTCTAATGGTTTCAAGTATCTAATCTCTTAGAAATGAGATGTTCTACTTCTTTTCTGTACATGCCAGCATGTTGGGTGAGCCTTCCTTAAAGAGACACCAAGACCTCAATGCAGGCAGTGAGTGCTTAGCAGTGAGTGTCCAGCATCAGAGCAGGACAACCACTCTTTTCATCCTTTGAACCTGTGGCTCAATCACTACATGGGGTTCACCTTTACTGCTGTCTGTAGCTCTGGCATTTTACTTTCAATGACTGAAATGTCTACTCTCATGTGGGTTATAAAGTCAGAATTCTCATTTCCAAATTCCAAAGTGAAATAAGATTAATTTTGAATGCTCTGATCATGGCAAACCTCAGGTTCAAAAGTTCCATCTAAACTTAGGTTATCAACATGTATAAGTGGTAAAATAGAAAAAATCCATATGTTTTTTTAATTATTGCAACTTAAATTGAATAAATCTCTTGGGACTTTGAGTCTGGTTTACTTATAAAAAATTAATGTAAATACTCACTTATTCACAATTAGTTGAAAGTGATCACCACAAAAGGTTCTTTCCCCTGGCATGGATTTACAAAAGCACATGCTTTTCCTTTTTACTTATAGTGGCATGCCTTCCTTTGCTAGAGATCGAACCCAGGGCCTCACACATGTTAGACAAGTGTTCTAAAGCTTGATAATTTTGAAGTGTGTTTCTGGAATTCTTTTGTTCTTATCCACTCCCAATCCCTGCCCCCCACCTTCAGTCTTTGCCCTTATGGAACTTTCATTCACTGGGACCATGGGTGAAGAATCAAAGCAAAGTAGGTAGCATGTCTGATAGTGATAAATGCTATGGAAGAAAAAAGCAGGAGACAGGGATAAGGAACAGTGATGGAGCCAGAGGGCTGATTGTCAATGGAGTGGTTTGGGAAGGCCTTACTTATGAGAGGTACACTTGAAAAAATTTTAAAAAATAAAAATTTATGTGTGTGTGTGTGTGTGTGTATATATATATATATATATATATATATATATATATATATATATATATGTTGTAGGTGGACTCAGTACCTTTATTTTATTTTTATATGGTGCTAAGGATTGAACCCAGGGCCTCATGAGTGCTAGGTGAGTACTCTACCACAACCCAGCCCCGAGAGGTACATTTTTGCAGAGACCCGAAGGGGATGAGTGATGAAGCTTTGTAGATATATAAGAGAAGTACAGCACAGACGGAGAAAA
The DNA here is from genome assembly GCF_902686455.1 of Sciurus vulgaris. Taxonomy (NCBI): domain Eukaryota; kingdom Metazoa; phylum Chordata; class Mammalia; order Rodentia; family Sciuridae; genus Sciurus; species Sciurus vulgaris. The sequence goes on from NC_136467.1 coordinate 57,332,055, forward strand.
GGGTAAAGGCCCTGAGGCAAGAACAGGTTTGGCAGGTTTAAGGAATAATAAGGAAACTAATGTAGGAGAGAAGGGAGAGTGGATTGGAGGGAATGAAGTTAGAGAGGTAAAGAATAGAGAAGCTCTGGTAGATCGGTTATATTGGACCTTGGAGTTCATTATAGAGACTTTGACTTTTGCCAGTAAGTGAGATGGGGAGCCACTGGAGCAAAGGAGCAATGAACCTGATGGTTTCTTCATTTTCTTGCTTGTTTCACTTCTGCTACCATTTTACCAGTCACTTCAGTTTCACATCTAAAAAGTATCTTCTAACTGAAGCATCAGCTGCTGCCCAAAGGTTTCCAACCTGCTGACCTGACCTGTGGATTTAGGGATTGTCAGTCCACATAATCACATGAGCCAATTCCTTGAAATACAGCTCTTTACATATTTATCTATGAATTTATCATTCTACTGGTATGTATCTTTGGAAAACTCTGGTGGCTAAAAAAAAAGTATCTTCTGTTCACCCTCCATATTCAGTCATAGCAATACAGTGGTCCCCCTCCCCTTAGCCACAATTTTGCTTTATAAGATTTCAGTTAGCCAAAGTCAACCATAGTCTGAAATTACTCCGAGAACATTTTCAGAAATAAACAATTCTTTCGTTTTAAATTGCAAGTCATTCTGAATAATGTGATGAAATCTTCTGCTGTCCCGCTTTGAATCAACCAGAACATGAATCATCCCTCATCCATGTATACATGCTATATATTCTACTTGCCTGTAGTCACTTAGTACCCATCTTAGTTGTCAGATCAACTGTCACAGTATTACAGTGCTTGTATTCAAGTAACCTTAATTTTACTTAATATTGACCCAAAGTGGAAGAGTAGTGATGCTGGCAATTCCAATAGATCAAAAGGAAGCTATAATGTGCTACTTCTAAGTATCATCTCACATCAACAAGAAGGGTGAATATAGTACAGTAAGATATTTCAAGAGAAACCACATTCCCATAATTATTATTATAGTATGATATTATAATTGTTCTACTTTATTATTAATTATTGGTAATCTCTTATTATGCTTGATTTATAAATCAAATGTATCACAGGTATGTAAGTACAGGGAAAAAAAACACAGTATTTATAGGATTTGGTAATATCCATGACCTCAGGTATCCACTGGGAGTCTTACAACATACTTCCCAAGGATAAGGGTAATATGCAGTTCTTCCATTAGATTATCTAATGTCACGCTGTCCCTGTTGTGACTTTAGAGTACATATTCTAATCATGTCACTCCTAAGTTTCTAGGAAGGTACAAACAATTTTGTGACAGTTATGGGTTGGCAAAATATCATATAAAACCAGAGATAAATTTCTTACAAAGCTATTTAAACAGAAGAAGTTTCCTCATGAAGTCACCAATTCCTTGTGACTGGAAGTATTCATACAGGTTGAATGACTTGCTAAGTGGGAGCTTGAACTAGAGTTCTCTGAAGTCACGCTGTAGTAACCCAGTCTTTTTGACATTCTGTACATCCTGGATTATGCTGGCATATTCCATTTCTTAAAATATCAATTTCATCTGAGCATCTCATGCTGAGCTCCTTAATGGCTCCACACTATGATGTAGAAAAATCTGAATTCCTTGCTTATATTCAAGACCCTCTTCCATTCACAACTGTAGTTTCATCTGTGCTCCTCTGTTTGATGGACTTATTTTGCTATTGTTTGTTTGCTGTTTTCTAGCAAACATCCCATTCTTACCTCCAGATCTCAATCTTTGCTTGTTCTGTGCCTGTAACTTTTAAAGTTTAAATATTTAAAAAACACAAATTGTGTTAAAAGTTTATAATCTTAACATCTCCCTTTCCTGCCTCCCATCTGTTTTCTTTCCTTTCTTCTTGTCCTTCCTTTTATTTTCCAAAAATCAACTCATGCTATTCATTCATTCATTTATTCATTCAGCAAATAGTAAAAACTTGCTCTATACTAGGTACTCATGTACATACTTGAGATACAGTAATGAAAAAAAAAATCATAGCCTTTATGGAGTTTACATGCTTCAGTTTGTTTTATATACTTACCAACATATCATAGACAACTTTCCAAGACAATAGATGTACATCTGCCACATTCTTTTTAATTGCTACTTAGTATTGCACTACATTAGTGAACATTTAGATGGTTTCCAAATTTTTGCTGTTAACCAAGTTCTGTAATGTATGTTAGTAAAACAAACATGTTTATGTATATATAAAATATCATAAGTCAAGGGATATCCACATTTTTTAAAAAATTTTTATCAGATATCATATTTTCAGTTACCAGAAATTATAGCAGTTTAAAATCCAATAGCGTGGCCATTTGCCTGCCTCTCGCCTGTCCATCGCATGCCTTACCCCTATCCATCACCCAACGCTTGAGGTTCACCTCCCGATTGTCCGACAGCTGCCAGCAGACTGACCACAGACAGCCAGTGGAGAACCAGCTGCCTGCTGCTGCCTGGAAGTTCACTGTTACAGTATCTGCAGGTTTGATTACACGTGGCTACCGCCATTTTGAGACAACAGCCAGGCCCTGTAGGACCCCTGGCCGGACTGACTGAGTCCCGTCTCCAGGATCCCTCAGCCCAACCGATCACTCCCTGCCTCTGGGGCCCTCACATCAACTGACTGCTCCCTGCCGCCAGGACCCCCAGACCAACTGACTGTGCCCTATCACTGGGAACCCAGACCAACTGATTGCACCCGGTCCTGGATCCCACAACCACACCAAAAATACCTGACCTCCAGGACCACTGCTGGACCAACTGCATCCTGTCTCCAGGACCTCCAGCTGACCACGTCCACCCCTGAGCTGTAGCTCCCCATCTGCCAACACATGTGGAAGCCAGAGGAGCCATCTTGGAGAATCCTGGAAGCCGTAGCTCTGATCTTTGGGTGGGGCAAATCCCATCCTGAGACGCCTGCTGGAGGCTTGAAGCTCATTGTCAGGTACCTCTTATATATCAGGCTACTGAACACTGGTAGGTTTCATTAGTATATGACTATTATACAGTAGATTTTCTTTTTTCTCCTTTTTTAAAAAAATTTAAGTTTTTATTTCTTTACGTTTCTTGCTTTCTTTTCTTTCTGTTTACTTGTTCCCTCAGAGTCGCTTTCTCCCTTATTTACATGATGTTATTGTCCCCATAGGGGCTATTTGATCTAGGATTGCATAGTGTCTGATTTGGCACTGACAATATTGATCTCCCCTTAAAGAAAGGGTTTTGGAAACCTATAGGGCCACTATAAGCCTAAAGGGGGAAATCTGCAATACCCCAGATCTGCAGCGCTAGAGGGGAAGATATATGAACAACATGAAAAAACAAGGGAAGAAAATGATACAAACAAATCTAGATTCTATAGTAATAGAATCCAATGACAGTATGTTAGAAGAAATGTCAGAAAAGGACTTCAGATTATACATGATTAAGATGATTCGCGAAGCAAAGGATGAGATAAGAGAGCAAATGCAGGCAATGAATTATAATACCAATAAGCTGAAAGAGCACCTGCAGGAAGCAAAACATCATTTCAACAAAGAGATAGAGATTCTCAAAAAAAAAAAAAAAAAAAAAAAAATGGAAATCCTTGAAATGAAGGAAACAGTAAACCAAATAAAAAACTCAATGGAAAACATCACCAACAGACTAGACCACTTGGAAGACAGAACCTCAGACAATGAAGACAAAATATTTAATCTTGAAAATAAAGTCACCCAAACAGAGAAGATGGTAAGAAATCATGAACAGAATCAACAAGAACTATGGGACATCATGAAAAGACCAAATTTAAGAATTATTGGGATTGAGGAAGGCACAGAGATACAAACCAAAGGAATGAACAACCTATTCAATGAAATAATATCAGAAAATTTCCGAAACCTGAAGAATGAAATGGAAAATCAAATACAAGAGGCTTACAGAACACCAAATGCACAGAATCACAACAGATCCACACCAAGGCACATTATAATGAAAATGTCTAACATTCAAAATAAAGATAGGATTTGAAGGCCACGAGAGAAAAGCATCAGATTACATATAGGGGGAGACCAATACGGATAGCAGCAGACTTCTCAACCCAGACTCTAAAAGCTAGAAGGGCCTGGACCAACATATTTCAAGCTCTGAAAGAACATGGTTGCCAACCAAGAATCCTATACCCAGCAAAACTAACCTTCAGATTTGAAGATGAAATAAAATCCTTCCATGATAAACAAAAGTTAAAAGAATTTACAAATAGAAAGCCTGCACTACAGAATGTTCTCAACAAAATATTCCATGAAGAGGAAATGGAAAACAACAATGGAGGTCAGCAAAGGGAGGAACTACCTTAGAGAAAAACCACTCAAAGGAGAAACCAAGCCAACTTAAAAACCAAAAATAAACCAAATGACTGGGAATACAAATCATTTCTCAATAATAACCCTGAACGTTAATGGCCTAAATTCATCAATCAAAAGACATAGACTGGCAGAATGGATTAAAAAGAAAGACCCAACAATATGCTGCCTGCAAGAGACTCATCTCATAGAAAAAGACATCCACAGACTAAAGGTAAAAGGATGGGAAAAAACCTACCACGCACATGGATGCAGTAAAAAAGCAGGGGTTTCCATCCTTATATCAGATAAAGTGTACTTCAAGCCAAAGTTAGTCAGAAGGGATAAAGAAGGACATTTCATACTGCTTAAGGGAACCATAAATCAGGAAGACATAACAATAGTAAATATTTATGCCCCAAACAATGGTGCATCCCTGTACATCAAACAAATCCTTCTCAATTTCAAGAATCACATAGACCACAACACAATAATTCTGGGCAACTTTAATGCACCGCTGTCACCACTAGATAGATCTTCCAAACAAAATCCAATCAAAGAAACCATAGAACTCAATAACACAATTAATAACCTAGACTTAATAGACATATAGAATATTCCATCCATCAACGAGCGGATACACTTTCTTCTCAGCAGCACATGGAACCTTTTCGAAAATAGACCATATGTTATGCCACAAAGCAGCCCTTAGGAAATGCAAAAAAATAGAGATACTGCCTTGTGTTCTATCAGATCATAATGGACTGAGAGTAGAAATCAATGAAAAAGTAAAAAAAGGAAATTACTCCAACACTTGGAGACTAAATAATATGCTATTGAATGAAACATGGATAACAAAAAACATCAATGAGAATGATGATACAACATATCAAAATCTCTGGGACACTATGAAAGCGGTACTAAGAGGAAAATTCATTGCATGGAGCGCATTCCAGAAAAGAATGAAAAGTCAACAATTAAATGACCTAACATTACAGCTCAAAGCCCTAGAAAAAGAAGAACGGAGTAACAGCAAAAGTAGTAGAAGACAGGAAATAATTAAAATCAGAGCTGAAATCAATGAAATTGAAGCAAAAGAAACTATTCAAAAAATTGACATAACAAAAAGTTGGTTCTTTGAGAAAGTAAACAAAATAGATAAACCCTTAGCCACACTAACAAAGAGGAGACAGAAGACTCAAATTACTAAAATACGTGATGCAAAAGGAAATATCACAACACACACCACTGAGATACAGAACATAATGAGAAGCTACTTTGAAAATCTGTATTCCAACAAAATAGAAAGTACCGAAGACCTTGACAAATTTCTAGAGACATATGCTCCTCCCAAACTAAACCAGGAGGACATACACGATTTAAACAGATCAATATCAAGCAATGAAATAGAAGAAGCCATTAAAAATCTACCATACAAGAAAAGCCCAGGACCAGACGGATTCTCAGCCGAGTTCTACAAGACCTTCAAAGAAGAACTCATTCCAATACTTCTCAAAGTATTCCAGGAAATAGAAAAGGAGGGTACCTTACCGAACTCATTCTATGAAGCTAATATCACCCTCATACCCAAACCAGGAAAAGACACATCAAGGAAAGAAAATTTTAGACCAATATCCTTGATGAATATAGATGCTAAGATCCTTAACAAAATATTGGCAAACCGTATCCAAAAACATATTAAGAAAATTGTGCACCACGATCAAGTGGGGTTCATTCCTGGAATGCAAGGATGGTTTAACATTCGTAAATCAATAAACGTAATCCATCATATCAATAGACTTAAGGATAAGAATCATATGGTTATTTCAATTGATGCAGAAAAAGCATTTGACAATATACAACACCCCTTCATGCTGAAAACACTAGAAAAAATAGGGATAGTAGGAACATACCTGAACATTGGAAAGGCTATTTATGCTAAGCCCATGGCCAACATCATTCTTAATGGAGAAAAACTGAAACCATTCCCTTTAAAAATGGGAACAAGACAGGGATGTCCTCTTTCACCACTTCTATTCAACATTATCCTCGAACTCTAGCCAGAGCAATTAGGCAGACTAAAGAAATTAAAGGGATACGAATAGGAAAAGAGGAACTTAAGCTGTCACTATTTGCGGATGACATGATTCTATATTTAGAGGATCCAAAAACCTCCTCCAGAAAACTTCTAGACCTCATCAATGAATTCAGCAAAATAGCAGGCTATAAAATCAACACGCATAAATCTACAGCATTTTTATATGCAAGCAATGAAACAGCTGAAAGGGAAATGAGGAAAACAACTCCATTTGCAACAGCCTCAAAAAGAAATAAAATACTTGGGTATCAATCTAACCAAAGAGGTAAAAGATCTCTACAATGAAAACTACAAAACACTGAAGAAAGAAATTAAGAAAGACCTTAGAAGATGGAAAGGTCTCCCATGTTCTTGGATAGGCAGAATTAATATTGTCAAAATGGCCATACTACCAAAAGTGCTATACAGATTCAATGCAGTTCCAATTAAAATCCCAATGACGTACCTCACAGAAATAGAGCAACCAATCATGAAATTCATCTGGAAGAATAAGAAACCCAGAATAGCTAAAGCAATCCTTAGGAAGAATGAAACAGGGGGTATCGCAATACCAGAACTTCAACTCTACTACAAAGCAATAGTAACAAAAACGGCATGGTATTGGCACCCAAATAGACAGGTAGATCAATGGTACAGAATAGAGGACATGGACACAAACCCAAATAAATACAATTTTCTCATACTAGACAAAGGTGCCAAAAATAGGCAATAGAGAAAAGATAGCCTCTTCAACATATGGTGCTGGGAAAACTGGAAATCCATATGCAACAGAATGAAACTAAACCCCTATCTCTCACCCTGCACAAAACTCAACTCACAATGGATCAAGGACCTTGAAATCAGACCAGAGACCCTGCATCTTATAGAAGAAAAAGTAGGTCCAAATCTTCACCTTGTTGGCTTAGGATCAGACTTCCTTAACAGGACTCCCATAGCACAAGAAATAAAAGCAAGAATCAATAACTGGTATCGATTCAAACTAAATAGCTTTCTCTCAGTAATGGAAACTATCAGCAATGGGAAGAGAGAGCCTACAGAGTGGGAGAATATCTTTGCCACTCATACTTCAGATAGAGCACTAATTTCCAGAATATATAAAGAACTCAAAAAACTCTACACCAAGAATACAAATAACCCAATCAACAAATGGGCTAAGGAAATGAACAGACATTTCACAGAAGAAGATGTATAAGCAATCAACAGATATATGAAAAAATGTTCAACATCTTTAGTAATAAGAGAAATGCAAATCAGAACTACACTTAAGATTCCATCTCACCCCAATTAGAATGGTGATTATCAAGAACACAAGCAACAATAGGTGTTGGAGAGGATGTGGGGAAAAAGGTACACTCATACATTGCTGGTGGGGTTGCAAGTTAGTGCAGCCACTCTGGAAAGCAGTGTGGAGATTCCTTAGAAAACCTGGAATGGAACCACCATTTGACCTAGCTATCCCACTCCTCGGCCTATGCCCAAAGGTCTTAAAATCAGCACACTACAGGGATTCAGCCACATCAATGTTCATAGCTGCTCAATTCACAATAGCCAGACTATGGAACCAACCTAGGTGCCCTTCAATTGATGAATGGATAACGAAACTGTGGTATATATGTACAATGGAATATTACTCAGCTATAAAGAATGATAAAATTATGGCATTTGCAGGCAAATGGATGAAATTGGAGAATATCATGTGAAGTGAGATAAGCCAATCTCAAAAATTCAAAAGACAAATGATCTCACTGATAAGTGGATGATGACACTTAATGGGGGGTGGGAGTGGGACAAGAATGGAGGAAGGAAGGGACTGTATAGAGGGAAAAGAGAGGTGGGAGGGGTGGGGGGGGAAATAATGGAATGAATCAAACATCATTACTCTATATAAATTTATGAATATTCAAATGGTATGCTGTTACTCCATGTACAAACAAAAACAATATGTATCCCATTTGTTTATAATAAAAATAAATTTAAAAAAAAAATCCAATAGCGTATCAGGGGAAATTTTCCCTGTCTTCAAGGGTCAGGCTGTTCAAGTGTATAATAAGGTTTAGGAAGTGGTAGAAACCAATGAAAGGATGAGCATAGCTCCAAAGGCTTCCGGATTCTGTTTGTGTATTTTTTTAAATACTGATTGCCAAACAGTATGCCTGTGGACTTCATTGTCATGTAGCATCACCAAGACCCTATACCCACACTCGCTGAAATGGTATCTTCTTAGTCCTTTTCATTTCTGCAAAGCTAACAAATTAAAAATATTATTTCACTATTATTATAATACTCCTTTTCTAAATTTTTTGTGAGGTTGAGCATCATTTTATATGGATTTTGGCTATTTGTGTTCCCTCCAGAATTACCTCTTTGTTTCCTTTCCTGTTTTGCTATTAAGATGTTTATCTTTTTCATATTAATTTTGTCCAATTTTGACAAATTCTGCACATTTTTAATACAAATCTGTTGTATGTGTTTCAGATACTTTACTTCAAGCCTATATTTGCCTGTTTTCTATATTTTACTATTAATATTTTTGTACTTTAATTAATCCATTATTTTTCTTATGTCTTTCTGACTTTCTATCTCATTTTATAACTTTCTTATTCCAAGACTATAAGAATGATTTCTTTATAGTTTTGCCTTTCACATTTAGATCATTAATCCATTACTTACATATATATATAAATATATATGTATGAATATAACATGATTTTGATAAATTCTTTCCTTTTATCTTTCCCTGTCCCTTCCTTCCTCTCTCACTCATTCTTTCTTCTGTTCCACTGATCTTCCCCATATCTTTATGATATTTAATTCCCTCCCCAACCTCCCTCTTTCCCTTATTTTTCTCTAGCTTCTACATATGAGAGAAGACATTTGACCCTTGCTTTTCTGATTCTAGCTTATTTCACTTAGCATAATTTTCTGCATTTCCATCCATTTACTAGCAAATGCCATTATTTCATTCTTCTTTATGCTAAGTAAAACTCCATTGTGTATATATTCCACATTTTCTTAATCCATTCATCTATTGATGGGCACCTGGTTGATTCTATAATTTGGCTGTTGTGAATTGTGCTGCTATAAATATTGATGTGGTTACATCACTGTAGTATGCTGATTTTAACTCTTTTGGATACATACCAAGGAGTGGGATACCTGGGTCATGTGTTGGTTTCATTCCTAGTTTTTTGAGAACTTTTCAGAGTGGTTATAGTAATTTGCATTCCCACCAAGAATGTAAGAGTGAACTTCTCCCCCACATCCTTACCAGCATTTATTATTATTTGTGTTCTTGATAATTGCATTCTCACTGGAGTGAAGTGAAATTTTGATTTGTATTTCCCTAATTGCTAGAGATGCTGATTATTTTTTCATGTATTTGTTGGCCATTTGTGTTTCTTCTTTTAAAAAGTTTCTGTTTAGTTCTTTTGCCCATTTATTGTTTGGGCAATTTGTGTGGGGGGTTTTGGGCATTGGGTTTTTTGAGTTCTTTATCTATTCTGGATAATAATCCCCTGTCTGAAGAGTAATTGGCAAAGATTTTCTCCTGTTCCTTAGACTCTCTATTCACTCTCATTTCCTTTGCTGTGCAGAAGCTTTTTAATTTGATGACATTCCACTTATTGATTCTTGGATTTATTTCTTGAGTTTCAGGGTCTTGTTAAAGAAGTATGTTCATCTAAATATATTTTTATGTATGATATAATGTAGGATCTAACTTTATTATTTTTCCCTTAATTGATAACCAATTTGCCCCAGCATCATTTGTAAGAATAATCCACCTTTTCCCTAATGGTTTGGAAAGTTATCTTTACCATAAGTATTTAGTTTTCCATATATATTTGCATCTCTTTCTGTATTCCAGTCCACTAATTTATTAGTCTGCTCACATGATATTACTATATTTTTCAAAACTACAATATCTCTTAAGACTTATATAGGGAGATCCAAGATGACGGACTAGAGGGAGGCTGCGTTCCTTGTCACTCCATAACTCGGGTTTCAAGTGGAGGAAAATCTGTATCTCTGTGATCACAGCAAAGACAATCAGTCTTTGCTGATCATCGATCCCCTGCTGTTTACCCCATTTGTCCACCTCTATCACCTGCCGCCTACCAGCATATCGCCTACTTTTGAGTGTAGATCACTCACTGACTGCCATCTATCATCAGGCATTTGCCTATTTGCCTGCCTCTTGCCTGCCCATCACCTGCCTTTCACCTACCCATCACTCACCACTTGCAGTTCACCTGCCGATAGTCTGCCAGTACCCTGAAGACTGTCAGTGGATCAACAGCTGCCTGCTATTGCCTGGAAGTCCATTGTCACAGTACCCACAGGTTTGGTTACACGTGGCTGCCACCATTTTGGGACAACAGCCAGGACATGCAGGACCAAACACGCTCCATATGGCTTCAGCCACTCACACCCCGCGCTGTAACTCCCCATTTGCCAACATGTTGTGCAGCCATCTTGAGTTATCCTGGAAGCAGAAGCTGCCATCTTTAGGAGGGGTAAATACCATCCTGAGACACCTGCTGGAAACTGGAAGCTCATTGTCAGGTACCTCTCATGCATCTGGCTATTGAAGACTGGGAGGTTTGAATAGTATATGATTATTATAGTGTAGATTTCTCTTTTTTCCTTTTTGGAAAGTTTTCGTTTTATTTCTTTATTTTCCTTGCTCTAGTTTCCTTTTGTTTATCTGTTTCCTCAGAGTCTCTTTCTCCATTTTCTCATGCTAGCAACCAAGGTCTTTTGATTACACTTTCACTCTTGCTATGATCTAGTACTTCTATATACTCTTTTCTTATCCCATTAACAGTTATATCCTACACCCCTCCCCATCTTCTTTGTTCACCATTAGAAACTGTAGACTTTATTGCAAATCTATTTGTTATATTGTAGATAATAATTGAACTCATCCTCTCTGTTTATTATGACAATATTGTTAACATCTTCATAGGGGCTATTTGTTTTAGGACTGCATATTGTCTGTACTGGGTGCTGCTGATATTGATCTCCCCCTTAAAGAAGAGATTTTGGAAACCTGTAGGGTCACTATAAGCCTATGGGGGGAAACTACAGTTCCCCAGATCTGCACTGTTAGAGGGGAAGATATGTAAACAACATGAAAAAACAAGAGAAGAAAGTGTTTCAAACAAACCAAGATTTCTATATTAACAGAATCCAATGACAGCATGGTAGAAGAAATGTCAGAAAAGGAGTTCAGAATTTACATAATTAAAATGATTTGTGAAACAAAGGATGAGATAAGAGAGCAAATGTAGGCAATGAACCATCACTCCAATAAACAGTTGAAAGAGCAACTGCAGGAAACAAAAGATCATTTCAGCAAACAGACAGAGATTCTGAAAAAAAAAAAAAAACAAAAAAGAAATCCTTGAAATGAAGGAAATAGTAAACCAAATAAAAAACTCAATGGAAAGCATCACCAACAGACTAGATCACTTGGAAAACAGAACCTCAGACAGTGAAGACAAAATATTTAATCTCAAAAATAAAGCTGACCAAACAGAGAAGATGGTGAGAAATCATGAATCCCAAGAACTATGGGATATCATGAAAAGACCAAATTTAAGAATTATCGGGATTGAGGAAGGCACAGAGATAAAAACCAAAGGAATAAACAACCTATTCAATGAAATAATATCAGAAAAATTCCCAAATCTAAAAAATGAAATGGAAAATCAACTACAAGAGGCTTACAGAACACCAAATGTACAAAATTAACAACAGATCCACACCGAAGCACATTAGTGAAAATGCTAACATTCAAAATAAAGATAAAATTTTAAAGGCTGTGAGAGAAAAACATCATAGGGGAAACCAATATGGATATCATCAGATTTCTCAGCCCAGACCCTAAAAAACTAGAAGGGCCTGAAACAATATATTTCAAGCTCTGAAAGAACATGGTTGCCAACCAAGTGTCTTTTACCCAGCAAAACTAACCTTCAGATTTGAAGGTGAAATAAAATCCTTCGTGGTAAACAAAAGTTAAAAGAATTTACAAATAGAAAGACTACACTACAGAACATTCTCAGCAAAATATTCCATGAGGAGGAAATGAAAAACAACCATGTAGCACAGGGAAGAACTATCCTAAAGGAAAAGCCAATTGAAGGAGAAATCAAGTCAAGTTAAAGACCAAAAATAAGCTACAATGACAGGGAATACAAATCATACCTCAATAATAACTTTGAATATTAATGGCCTATACTCATCAATCAAATGACATAGACTGGCAGATTGAATTAAAAAGAAAGACCCAACAATATGCTGCCTTCAAGAGACTCATCCCATAGAAAAAGACATCCACAGACTAAAGATGAAAAGATGGGGAATAACATACCACACACATGGACTCAGTAAAAAAAGAGGGGTTTCCATCCTTATATCAGATAAAGTGGACTTTTAAGCCAAAGTTAGTCAGAAGGAATAAAGAAGGACATTTCATACTGCTCAATGGAACCATAAATCAGGAAGACATAAAGATCATAAATATTTATGCCCGAACAATGGCACATCCACGTACGTCAAACAAATCATTCTCAACTCCAGGAATCAAATAGACCACAACACAATAATTGTGGGTGACTTTAACACACTGCTGTCACCACCGGATAGATCTTCCAAACAAAAACTAAACAAAGAAACCATAGAACTCAATAATACAATCAATAACTTAGTCTTAACAGGCATATATAGAATGTTCCATCCATCAATGAACAAATATGCTTTCTTCTCAGCAGCACATGGATCCTTCTCTAAAATAGGCCATATGTTATGCCACAAAGCAGCCCTTAGGGGGCTAGGGAGCTAGCTCAGTCGGTAGAGTGCTTGCTTTGTAAGCACAAGGCCCTGGGTTTGATCCCCAGCCCCCCCCCCCCCAAAAAAAAGGAAAAAAAAAATACTTGGTAATCTAAGAAAAGAGGTGAAAGACTTCTACAATGAAAACTACAGAACACTAAAGAAAGAAATTGAAGAAAACCTTTGAAGATGGAAAGATCTCCTGTGTTCTTGGATAGGTAGAATTAATATTATCAAAATGGCCATACTTCCAAAGGCGCTATACAGACTTAACACAATTTCAATTAAACTCCCAATGACACTACTCTTTGAAATAGAGAAAGCAATCATGAAATTCAGCTGGAAGAACAAAAGACCCAGAATAGCCAAAGCAGTCCTGGGCAGGAAGAGTGATGCAGGAGGTATCACAATACCAGACCTTAAACTTTACTATAGAGCAATAGTAACAAAAACGGCATGGTATTGGCACCAAAATAGACAGGTAGACCAATGGTACAGGATAGAAGACACTGAGACAAACCCACATAAGTACAGTTATCTCACACTAGACAAAGGTGGCAAAAACATACAATGGAGAAAAGATATCCTCCTCAACAAATGGTACTGGCAAAACTGGAAATTCATATGCAGTAAAATAAAATTCAACCCCTATCTCTCATGCTGCACAAAACTCAACTCAAAATGGATCAAGGATCTAGGAATTAGACCTGAGACCCTTCACCAAATAGAATAAAAAATAGACCCGAATCTTCATCATGTTGGCTTAGGATCAAACTTCCTTAACATGACTCCCAAAGCACAAGAAATCAAAGCAAGAATCAATAAATGGGATAGTTTCAAACTAAAAAGCTTTTTCTCAGCAAAGGATACAATCAATAATGTGAAAAGAAAGCCTTCAGAGTAGGAGAAAATCTTTTCCACACACACACTTCAGACAGAGCACTAATCTCCAAAATTTATAAAGAACTTAAAAAACTTTACACCAAAAATACAAAGAATCCAATCAATAAATGGTCTAAGGGACTGGGCAGACACTTCACAGAAGAAAATATGTAGGTAATCAACACATATATGAAAAAGTGCTCATCATCTCTAGTAATTAGAGAAATGCAAATTAAAACCACCCTAAGATTTCATCTTAACTCCAATTAGAATGGCTATTATCAAGAACACAAGCAATAATGAGTACTGGCATGGATGTGGGGGAAAAGGCACACTCATACATTGCTGGTGGAGTTGCAAATTAGTGCAATCATTCTGGAAAGCAGTATGGAGATTCCTCAAAAAACTTGGAATGGAGCTGGGGAGATAGCTCAGCTGGTAGAGTGCTTGCCTCGCAAGCATAAGGCCCTGAGTTTGATCCCCGGTACCGAAAAAAAAAAAAAAAAAAAAAAAACTTGGAATGAACTTATTTGACCCAGCTATCCCACTTCCTGGTTTATACCCAAAGGACTTAAAATCAGCATACTACATTGACACAGCACATCAATGTTCATAGCTGTCAATTCACAATAGCTAGATTGTGGAACCAACCTAGATGCCCTTCAATTGATGAATGGATAAAGAAACTGGTGTATATATATACACAATGGAATATTACTCAGCCATAAATAATAAAATTGTGACATTTGCTGGTAAATGGATGGAGTTGGAGAATATCATGCTAAGTGAAATAGGCCAAGCCCAAGGAAACCAAAGGCCGAATGTTTTCTCTGATAAGTGGATGACGAATTCATGACAAGTGGGGTTGGGGGACAAGAGAAGAATGGAGGAACTTTGGATTGTGTAGATGGAAATGGGGTGAGAGGGGATGGGGGAAGGAAAGATAGTGGACTAAGACAGACATTATTACCCTATGTACATGTATGATTACATGGATGGTGTGAATCTACGTTTTGTATAACCATAGAAATGAAAAGTTGTACCTCATTTGTGTACAATGCAGTGTACACATTTTGTGTACAAAATGCAGTCTATAAAAATAAAAAATAAAAGACAAAAAAAGCTACAATAGATTCATAAGAAGTTTAAAATCTAAAATAGCAGTCCTTATTTTTTTTTCCAAAAATTTCTTTTTAATTTTAAAATTTGTTCTTCCCATGTGAACATAAAAAAATTAACTTTCTGGTTAAAAAAAAAACAGTTTGAGGATACAATGAAAATGACTTTAAATAAAGGACTCTTGCCTACCATTTTTATACTTTCAGAAAGGCCCTAAATTTTTGTACATGTCGATTTGGGATTTTGATGAGTTTTCTATTGATATGCAGTGAACTTGGGCTTTAGAACCCAAGAGCCCTGGGTTCATTGCATATCAATATGCAAAGAACAGAGCCTTGAATCCAGCTCTGCTGTTTACTATCTATGTTAAGTAGAGCTAGTTAGCTTGTCAGCCTAGCTCCCTTCAGTACAGTGGAGATGCTGCTTATCTCAAAGTGTTCTGGTTTTATATTATTTGACTTATTAATAAATTAATTGAGTTATTCTTGAAAAATATTTTACTCAGTACTCAGTACTTAATTGGCTCAAACTAATTAATTTATTAAGTGGTAGCCATAATCACCACTAGGCATTTTTTTAAATAGGGTATTTGAAGTATTTTCAGATGGAATAACATGATATCTGGCATTTACTTCAAAAAAATCTGGAAGGGAAATGCGAATGCAGCTTACACAGGATTAGCCTTCCGTTAGTGATTCTTGAAGCTGGTGTAGGTCATCACAGAGAATCTTTGATGCTATTATTTTCTATTTGTATATGTTTGAAAATTCTCGAGGTAAAAAGATTTTTAAAATTTAATTTTTTAGTTTTTACAGAGTGCATTTTGATTCATTGTACAAATGGGGTACATCATTTCATTTCTATGGCTGTACACGATATAGATGAAACAGACATCATTTCCCTATGTATATGTATGATTACACGAATGGTAAAAAGATTTTTTAAAAAAATGCACCTCTAGAAGCTGTTAAAAATAACAAATTGTAAACATTTGTTATTTCTAAGGATGATACTATGTAAATATTATTCTCTGTACTAATCTGTATTTTTTAAAACCCCTCAAAAAGAAGGAAGAAAGGGGAAAACTAGAGAAAGAAGGTTCCAGGTTTTGTTTTTTGGTTTTTTTTTTTGTTGTTGTTGTTGTTTAACCCCCTTTGTGTATGTGATAAAACACAATTGATCTGTCTACTATTTTAACAGCAACCTAAATGTAAAACATTTACATTATTATAAGGAAAATTTTTAATAATTAAAACTATTTGTCAACAGACATGGCTTCTATAAAGTTGTCATCATTCACACCTGGAAGGGACTGATTGGAGGCTAACTGACCTCTGGGTCACTTTCAATTCTGGTACTATAAACCTGACTTTATACCATTCCTTTTCTTTTGAAACTTTATAAAAATGACTTCTAAGTGAAGAGTTATTAATTTAACAAATATTTATAGGCTAGGAAAGTAGATAGTGTAATGTACAGTGTAGTGTGGGAAGAGGGGAGAGGGAGACAAATGGCTAGAGAAATAATTGCAGTAAAGCATGATTAATGACTGAGCTATATTCAGAGGCCTTTAAGCATAGGAGTTAATTCTGGAGAAATGAGAGAAAACTTCACAGAAGAAGTAACAGATGAGCTGATTCTTAAAACTTCTTTAAACAAAAATATATATTGGTTACTTACTCAGCAAAAAGAGTTGTGTGCCACCTTCATACAGTGGACCTCTGTAGAGATATTAAATAAAACAAGGAGGTTTTCTACTTATAAAAATTGTGAAACTAAGAGATAATATTAGGTGAATAAAACCAGAATGCAGAGATATGAACTTAAAATATCTACACCATATTCGTGGTATAATTTTCACTGACTGTATCTTTCAGGAATTTATTTGGCTGCACATTACGGGACTCTAACAAACTACTGTTTGCTTAGAAGAATACTTTATCAAAGAGTAGCTTAAAAGTGTTTATCTCAGAAAACAGGAAGCTGGGGGGTGGGTAGCTCGGTGATAGAGTGCTTGCTTAGCATGTGCAAGGTCCTAGGTTCAACTCCCAGCACAAGAGAAAGAGAAAGAAAAGAAAACAAGAAATATAGAGGTGGGCTTATCAGAGCAAGTGCAGCCCTCAAAGAAGTCCTTGGGGCTCAAGTTTTGTCCTTTCTTCCTGTTCTACCATCCTTAGGTTGGGGGCTATCTTTAAGGTCCTTAACTCTCTCTTGTGCCTCTAGACAATTGGGCCATATTCCACATGAGAAGAAGGGGTATGCCCCAAATGCCAAAGGAACACACCAGCTGAATCTGTCCCTTTGTATCAGGAACTTAGCTTTCTCAGAAACCCCACCTAGTGGACTTCTGCTTAGTTTCATTAGCAAGAATTTGTCACATCCAGCTACAGATTTGGAGAGGTCTTTTTAAGTGAGTGCATTGCCTCTCCAAAGGTAATCAAAGGTCTGTTGGTGGTGAGGAAGGGAAGAATGGGGAGGTAACTGGCAATGTCTGCCATTCTTATTTTGGAAGCTTACGCTAAAAAATTTGCAGAAATGGTAGAGGAAAATGGACAGATCAAAAACAGATGAAGTTATTTAACAGATAATTGAAATAAAGTGATTTGGCAGAAATTATTTTTAAAAAATTGATTAATTTTGAGTTCTTTTAATTTGGTGATTACTTCCTTACTCATATTGCTTAACACAATGGTATTTATTTGTAACTTTACTCATATTGCTTAAAACAAATGGTATTTATTTGTAACTTTTATCCAAATCTCTTAGCATGAAATATACCGAAAAGTAGTAAAATACATATGTAGATAGATAAAACAGTATGATGATTTTTTTAATATGACTTTTTAAATCCAGCATATTGAAAGTTTACTAGATTGCTTAAGGTAGCTAAAATCGTAATAAGATAATGTGAAAAAAATTCTCCCAGATTTTTTCATACTCTCACTGCTTCTCTGCTGATACTAAATGAGACACTTAGATAATGTGATCAAGAGTTATTTATCTGATAACAAAATCTAAGAAGTTGAGTGTATGATACTGTTACAGAGCTCGGACCTTCCAAGAAACTGAAGCAGCACAAAGACAACCCCCGCTTCAAGCCCTGATTCTTGCAACCAAATCAGAAAGATTTCAGACATGTCGCTCAGAGTAACAGGAATGAGTTTACTGAAGGGATAGAAAAAGGGAAAGAGGACACTCTCAACGGAGAGAGTGAGTTCTGTCAGAGAGGACAGGGACAACATGCCTCTCCTGCTCTCCAGTTTTATCGCGCATCCCAGAGAAGTTTCCAGGGTCCCGCCCAGGTCCACCTCTTGACTTTTGACTGACAGCAAGTAGACATCAAACTTTCAAGTCCCCACTGCCATGGCAACTCTAGGTCATCTTGGCCCATGCTGACAAAACATTCTTATAGATTTTATGGTTAGGAGAAACTATCCTTATCTCCCAAAGTTTCAGGTTCTGGTCACAAAAATCTCCGGGTTCCTTCTATCAACATTATCTCTGGCCGGCATTTCTCCTGGAATTAACAGGTAGTTTGCTGAGAAATGTGGATATCCTGTCTACTTAGGCCAGGTAGGGCTACAGGTAAGTTGCTTCTTGGAGAAGAAAGCATGTGGGGGATCAACACAGTGAACCCATTTTATAGAATAATTTTGTTAACTTTGTGTTCCCACCATTCACATCTGTCTGTCCCCTAACAACACTAGATAATGGAATTATAAAACAGATTTTAGATGACCAGTCACTTTATTTCTGCTTCTTACAGAAAAGTAGGTACCAATAATAGTGGTAGTTTTGTGTATTTTTTAACAATTAGCTGCTACTCTGGGGGTTTTGTTGTTGTTTGTTTGTTTGTTTTAGTTCATGAATCTTAGAATTAGGGAGATGGAAGGAGTTTGTCTATCCAGTCCCCATCTTTTCAGTGATGAGAAGACCAAGGGCCTGATAGAGGGTTTGCCCCTGAGCTATCTCATGCAGTAGACAGACTTCTAACTGTCATTGAGATATTCCTGATTGGGCTAAATCAATTGGTGTGGTTCTGAGAGAATCATTTAGAAACAACTTGATTACTTTTTCAATTATTCTGCACAAAAAAAGAGCAAAACTTGTTCTTAATATACTTTCTCCTAGCAAAGTTTCCTTCCATAGTACTTAAAAACTGGACAGATATATGAAGAGCATTTACTAGCATCGGTAACGTTGGTTACTTGGGCTTTTTTCCCCTCCCCTTCCTATACTATTTGGGAGGTAAAGAGACAATTTAAATAATCACTGGTCACTATGACAAGGTGACTCTGAGTTCCAGCTTTCTCCTTTACAGACTCTATGTTCTCAATCAAGTATTTAACCTCCCTAGAACTGCTGTAATTAGAATCACAAGTAGATAATATAAATGAGTTCTTTTTGTAAATGTTGGGCTCTGTACAATATGATAGGTTTTCATTTTTATTATTACCATTGTTTTTGTTACTACTGACTGTGTGGCATTTAAAAGTTGCTATGTACTTAATGAATGCTGTTTTATGATTATAGATGTCTTTATTAAAAACTCACAATTACTTATTTTCTTCCTTAGAGTAATTCAAAACACCTACAAGTTCTTGCTTGTCTGGTTATTATTTTTCTTTCCTAAGTTAAACCTCATGAGAGATTTATCCAAATGCTTAACCCTTCTGAGTTTCATCCTTGCTCATAATTTAATTGTATTTTTTTGAAATGTGACAATATGGATTTTTTTAAGTGAATAGTTTTGTAAACTAGAAAGCATTTGCAGGATAGTAATAAAATGTAGTTTTATTCCTTTCTTTTAGTTGTTTTTATAAAGGATGATTTTAAATGTTAGTTCTACTTTTAAAAAAACATTTTCTGTTAACTTCCCAGTAGTTTTACAAGCATTTATCCTTAATGATTTTCTTTGGGATGTATTGAGATTTTAATCTAATCATGAATTTACTTTTTTCTTAGAAACTGTTTCACTCACTGGTTCATCTCCTTTCCGTATTCCTGCAGTTTGTAATAAAGTACAATATGTCCACTGGGTCATCCTTACAATCCTTTTTAATTTTTTAAACAAAGGAAATGAACTAGAGATATTTTTCTTTTGATATTGCCAAGTTGTTTGACTCCTTTATTTTACTTAATTATATTTTTATGTAATTATTATTTTATAGTTGTTCAACAAGTACCATATTTAAGTTTAAGAGTGGCATATGTTTGTTATTTGATGTATTTATTCCTCTCCATGTCCATAGGTTTTCATTTTAGGTCAATCCCTTTGTCACATTTGCCTTGGACATTTCTAATATCTCTTCACTTTCACTATCCACTTTTTCAGATTTTTTTCTACATTATCACCTTCAGGATATTCTTCCTAAAGTATCAATATATATATCCTTCCTCTTCTCAGAAACATTGCCTGTGGGACTGGGGTTGTGGCTTAGTGGTAGAGCACTTGCCTGGCACATGTGAGGCACTGAGTTCAATCCTCAGCTCCACATATAAATAAATAAATAAAGGTATTTTTAAAAAATTGCCTATGCAATAAAATACAAACCCTTAACATGCTCTAACCTACCTCCAGATTCTTATTTCTCCCTTAACCCACATGCTTTATACTCTGGCCAAGTTGACCTCCTCACCCTCCCATTACATTTTCTACCCTTGCCTTCCCTAGGCCTTAATTCCTGGTCTTCCTTATTCATGGTTCCTAACATCTACTGTTGTCTCTGCTCTTTTCTCCAGCTATGGAAATCCTACTTATCTTTCAAGACCCACCTCTCATTAGGTTCTTTGGGGTACATTTGGGAAGCAGCCTATGTAGTAGAGGTACTTTGGATTTTAGGGTCTGTTTTCCTTCATTGTATAACAAACCATCCCAAACCTTGGTGGCTTAAAACAACCATTTTATTTCTTATAATTCTGCAGGTTGGCTAGACTATCCCTCTGATGGTTTCTCTTGGGTAAGGTTTTGTGGCCTGGTAAAACAGCCAGGGCCTAGCCAGGGGCTAGGATGGCTGTACTCTCTCCATGTTGTTTTTCATCTCCTAGAAGGCTATACTAGGTTTCTTAGCATGTAGTCTCAGGGCAGCATTCCAAGAAGGCAAGCCCCAATGCAAAACACTTACCAAGACTGTTTGATCCATGTCTGCTGATGTCCCCTTGGCCAAACAAGTCATATCTGTCAGACTTAGAGTCAATCAAAGAGGAGCTACACATGGCATGGATATCAGAAGAGGTGACTTATTATTGGGTAAAGCAGTCTGCACTCTGGCTCCAATGGTTCACATTCTTTCCATAGGCAAAATGTGCCACCTCCTAGGACCCTTTACTTATTTCATGGCATCATGTTCAAAGTGCATGATCTCATCATTTATTTTAGGCCTAGAAGTGGATGTGTCTACTTGGGTGCAATTCCTCTAAATTCAGGGATCTGGAAACTAAAAGGACAAGTAGTCCACTTCACCACTACCACCACATATCCAGTATACCATAGTGAGTCAGGAACAAATTAACCACACTAGTCACTTCAATTTAAAAAAAAGGAATAATGAGAAGTACACAGCAATCATTGGTCCAGAGCAATTCTGAAATCCAGCTGGGCACACATCAGAGCCACCTACTGTGTGAGCAAGGATTGCTTCATGATTAGAGCTCCACCCTACTTCCTAGAAGTGGTTTCCTAATCCACTTCTTTGTGCCCCTTGACTCTGCTCTATCTTCCCTATTTGGTGAGAAATGACTACTATTTATAACTAAATGGCTATCAGCCTGCTTCTTGTCCAGAAAGCCTGAGATCCAGAAACTCCTTTTTTCCCTCATCTTAAACTTTTTTTTTTTTTTTTTTTTAATACCGAGGATTGAAACAAGGGGCACTTAACCACTGAGACACATCTTTTTTTATATTTTATTTAGAAACAGGGTCTCACTGAGTTGCTTAGGGCCTCACTGAGTTGCTGAGGCTGACTTTGAACTTAACAATCTTACCTCGCCTCCCAGCTGCTCCAGACATGCACCAGGAACCCAGCTTTTCCCTCATCCTAGTAAACTCTGTTACTTTTAACCCAAACATATATAACTTCCTAAAAAATTGTTTTTAGATTCCTGTGAATCTTTTTGGGCATTCTGTGCCCTAAAAGTCACATTCATAATTCTTTTTGAGATAGACTTCTGTACTTTGAACTGAAACTGAGGCTGCTGTCGGATAGTACTCTTAAAATTCATAGATGCTCTTTTGTCTGAGACTTCTGCCAGGCACCACTTTCAGTTTTTCTGCTTTTTACAAAGGGTCTTATGGCCATGCCTTTGATTTTATCTTTTTCCTAATACAGTTTCTTATTTGAGGAGTCTTTTTCTAGAAGTACAGAAATGTAAACGGCTTTATTTTTAGCTTAGCAAGTCTTTGCTCCTTTGGTGTTCTTCTAAATTGTACTTGAAAACTGAACAATTCTGTTAATACCTTTTTTCTCTCCTATATTTTATCCATATTGATACTTTTAGCATTCTGCCTGGAAACCTCCTTATTAAGATCCCTAAGTTTATTAGATATCATATCTACATATACATATAGATAATAAGAGATAGCTTTCCAGTTACTCCATGTATAAAATGATTTTCCCACTTATTTTACTACCATATAGCACAGTATATTCCTTCTCAATCCTCTAATAGCAATTTCCTCAGTGTCTTTTCAGCTCAGACTAAGGTTTGCCATTTTTTCACCCTTCACCTCCAAGACTCAAAGCCATTAACAACTAGTTTAAGTTTTGGTTACAGCAGCACCCCACTTCTAGATATACCATTTTCTGTGTCACATATCTATTGTTACATAGCAAATCACCCTATATTTTAGTGACTGCTAACAGCCATTTTTATTTCTTACTGTTCTATAAATTGACAGGAAGGTTCTTCAACCTGAGGTCATGCAATTCCTATGACTGCCTGAATAAGCCTAAGCTTGTCAGTTACATGAGCACTCATTAGGCTTTGCTTGCATCATGTTTGTTGATCTCCTATTGACCAAGCAAGTACATGGCTAGCCCAGGGTTAATGTGGCAGAGACTGCACAGGAGCATGGACCGAGAGGTATAGTTCACATAGGACCATTTGTAATGGTTAGAATCCAACAGATTCCCAGTTTACATTACTTTGTATCCTTGGGAAGTCATTTCGCTTGTATGTAACAATTTTCTTATCTGCATAAAGGGGCTAATAATATCTATAATAGGGTTGTTATGATCATTTAAGTAATTACTTGTTTGTTTGTTTATTTTGGTACTGGGAATTGAACTCAGAGCCTCATGCATGCTAGGCAAGAGCTCTACCACTGAATCACATCCCCACCCCCTAGTAATTACTTGCTTTTTGTGTGATTATAAGAGTAATATTTTTGTCATTGTACAAAATGTACAAACTGTAGAAAATTACTTAAAAGAAAGCAAACATCTCCTGAAACCCCATCTAATACAATATTATACTAGGAGTTCCTCAGGGCCTTTTCTATCTTATTTACCACTATAGGAGTGTGTGTGTGTGTGTGTGTGTGTGTGTGTGTGTGTGTGTGTGTGTATACGCCTTTATTATCCTGAAAGGTAAAGTCCCTGTTGGAAGAGAACTCATCTTTGTAAATTCCATAACTTTGCATTTAGGATGATAATGCACATTAAATGCTAAGCTTAGTATCTGGCACAGGTACATTCCCACTTAAATTGGTGTTCTGTTGATACAACCAAGGATTCTTAGAAATCTTGAAGTTATGAGAATGAGAAAAGTATACTGAAAGCAAAATATCTAAGAGTGGCTTCTCTCTGAGGCATCCCGGTGACTTGTGGGATAGAGTGTACGGCATTGTAGAGAAAGAAGGTCTCAAGATCTGCTTATGGATCCCAGACTACTCTGGCAAGGTCTGTATTATAAATTTTTCATTAAAAAGGAACACCCCCTCCAAAGAATAATCTATTAAATGTTTTGTTGAAAACTTGAAGCCTGACATTAGTGATAAAAATTAAATTCTTGATACTCAAAAAAAAATTTTGTCTTTATGTTTTAGTCAAAGAAGTTTGGCAGAGATCACAGAACTTATCCATACTGCTCTCCTTGTACATCGTGGGATAGTAAATTTAAACGAATTGCAGTCTTCTGACGGACCACTGAAAGACATGCAGTTCGGAAATAAAATAGCTATTCTGAGTGGAGACTTTCTTCTAGCAAATGCCTGCAATGGACTAGCTCTGCTACAGAACACCAAGGTAATAAATGGAAGGGCTTGCTTATGCCTGGATGCCTTCAGGTGGCTCTTGGTTGGGAGATGGAGCCATAGAGGGTTCTGTGCCCTGATGCCCAGCTCCCCCATGTAGATGCTCAGTAAAATTCTTCTGAAGGTGATGATGTCAGAATGAACACCAGGGAAAACTAGAAAATGCTATAAATCAGTTTTAAAATTAATTTCTATTTTTTTCTGATTGCAGGTAATAAAATTCACTAATTATAGCATAGTGTTAACTATTCAAAATAAAGACTATATAAATAAATATTATCTATAATCCCACTTGCTAGTTAATATTTTCATGTATTTCTTTGTAGTTATCTGTTGCTGTTCATTTATACTTTTATATATATAGGGATCATTTTTGTAATGGACAAGAACATGTTTGTGTTTAAGATTTTTTTATCCTAACTATTTCTTCCCACCTTTTATTATGATGTGGGCATTTTCCCATGCTATTAACATTTTTCATAAATTTGTAATGACTGCATAATATTCATTTATTTAGATATTATATCATTTATTTAACAAATTCTTCAGTGTTCAACATTTAGTCTGCTTCTTATTTTCTTACCATCACAAACCTGAAATAACTATCTTTGCACATCAATTTTTTCATTCCAGATTATTTAAGATAGATTGAAAGGCTTTAAACATTTTTAGTACTCTTAATACATATTGCTACACTGCTTTCTGGAAAGGTTGTAGAGGTATTCCTTATATATCAGGTTTATGGTTGACTACAAGAGAATATTGGCCTATGTGCGGGGGGGGGGAAGGCGGGGTTCTTTATTGTTTCTCTCATGTAAAAACATCCAGGAGTTGGTATGGTGATTCTGCAAAGTCAGGGACCCAGGTTCCTCCTTTTTTTTTTTTTAATATTTTTTAGTTGTCAGCGGACATTTATTTATTTATAAGCAGTGCTGAGAATTGAACCCAGTGCCTCACACATGCTAGGCAAGTGCTCTATCACTGATCCTCAACCCCCAACCTCTCCTTCTCTCTTACTGTTCTGCCCTCCTTATCTTCATGGTCCAAGACAGTTGCCATCATGCCTCACTCCAGTCAATAGGAAGGAAGAAGAAAGGCAAAAATGGATAGATCTCCTGTCCTTGAAGATCACCAGAGTGTACATCCTGGTTTGCTAAGAACAGTCTCAGTGTAGGACAGTTTTCCCCAAGTTCCATCTGATTTGACTTTTGTTCTGAATTTTTCATTTTTGAATAGGGATTTATTACTAATTATTACATTAGAATAAGATACAAAGGGTCTGATAGATTTCCACTTTGTACTTCTAGCCTCTACCTTAATTTTTGTCTAATATAGACTAATTGAACTGTGAGACCCTTACATAATAGAGGTTCTCATTTTAAGGTGTTATTAAATCTAAAAGACAACCAGCAATAACTCATCTTTTTTCCAGTCCTTTCAGACACAGTGTAATTAACACCTCCCCATTGCAGGACAATTGCTGATACAACAAAGTACTCTTAAATACAAATGTCTAGAGTGAAATAACTCCTTTCTGTATTAAGTGATAGGAGAAATTACTTGCCACTGCTACCCTAGTTAGTCATGTGGTGTTATCAACCAATTGTACCATGACCCATGCATGGCCTACAAAAGTCACAAAGCTGCCAGGTACCAGTGTGTAAGCTCAGAGGGAAACATAGGTTTGATGTCTTTAAAATACATGTGGGAAGTCAGGGCTGGTCATTTGTGTGTACAGCAAGTAAAAAGTAGGCTGAGCATGTTTGCATGTATAGTGAAAATCTATTAACTTTTTTTTTTTTTTTTGACACTCTTTTTTTACAATAAATCCTTTTGGCAGAAGTAAACTCAAAACACTAAAAATATATTTTTCATTTTTTCAAAAGTACTGCATTTTTTTGTTTTGAGAAATTTGATAAGGAAGGTGTAACTTGCGCAAAATGTTGGTTGACATTTACTATCCACTGTAGAAGCCATAGTGATATCACTGACCACGTGAAAACAAGAATTAGATTTACTGAAGAAGTACCAGAATCTTTGGAAGCTGGTAGTTAATTTAAGGTGACTGCCTAAAGATGATGATTTAACACATGCAGCTGCAGAAGGTATGTATACATACCAATCTATGAGATATAACTTGTGTAAATAAATAACTACTCTTCTAAGTTAACGTCACTCATTTTCAACTATGTTTTATGTGCACATAGGGAAAGGGAAGCATTGTCAAAACTTAGTAAACAGTTCAATAATTTCAGTTTTAGTTCATTATTATTAGGCGCTTCTGATAATTAAATCATTTTTTAAGTTAATTCTAAAAATGATTTGGATTTGTTTTCTTTTCATCCATTCATGGAATCAAAGTAAAGCTTTTAGGAGTATAAACTGTCAAAGATAAAGCCTTCATGAGTGAGACTTCAGTTTAAAAGTTCAGTGTTGATAAAATTATGAGTTTATGATAACAGTGCAAGTACAAATTTTGGTGAAGCACAGCATTTGTGGTAAAAATCCATGTTTTTACTACATTGAGAAATCTATGGAGTAGCTGGAATTGGTTATGGCACACATATAATTCATAGTACATCCAAACATGCATCAGTATCCCTCTAACTGAAATAAAATCTATTGCTAAATCAAAATTTATAAATAGCTCTATCGTCAGAGTTTCTGAACTACAGGATTTGGGGGATATAGCTGATGTGGAGTATAAAAATATACCTCAACACAGCAATGTGTACCTTCCCCATGCGTCAGCAATTAGATTTTAGAAATTTTTGTAAATTGATCTGTACCCAACAATGATTTGAACGTTGTTCTAAATGAGTCATCAAATGTGTGGTAATATTGTGTTCAAACTCAACTGGCACTCTAAAGTATTCAACAAATGGAACAGCAAATGAGGCTTTTAGGGAAAAAATTTCCACTGAAGTTTTTCCCCACACAATCTAGGAAGGAGCTAAACAAAACAGTGGCAACTCAAATAATATAAAAGATTAAAAATTTCACTTCTGTAGTTGTGATTTGAAGTGTCTCACCTTGTAGGAAGAATCTTTTGGTGGTGCTCCTATGTTGAATAAATTGTACATGTACATGAATGGAATGAAATTGTGAAAGAGAGTTGCAGCTTCTAAATTTGGCAAAACATTCAAAAATAATTTATTTAACAAATTTTGTCTTATAAAAATATTTATAGCCAGGTTCAGTGGCATGAACCTGTAGTCCCAGCTACTTGGGAAAATAAGGCAGATGGATTACTTGAGTTCAGCAATTCCAGACCAGACTGGACAATGTAGTAAGACACTGACCTTAAAAAAATAAAAATAAAAATAAATTGTCAAAGAAAAGATACACTGATAGAGGCAAAAGGACTGTGCCTGTGAAAATATTTGGGCTGAAATATTTACACTGTTCAATATTTTACAAATTGAAATTATACCCCCTAGCAAATTTGCACTGAGCTTAGCAGGTAACTCTGAACCTATAGAAAGAGCATTTTCTCAACTTAAAATATTATAGTATACCAAGAAGAATCAGTTGAAGATATCAGTAATTTCAAATTAATTAACCATAAAAATGCAACTGTGGGGAATGTTACTGGCAGTTTTATTTTTAAATATAAGACTTTAAAAATTTTTTTAGGAAAATGTTAGTGATGCAATATTAGAGACAGATTTGGCTAAGAAATGGACTAAAGTATATGATTATACACCAAGAATAACTATTCCACTTCTATTGTTATTTTTTAGTATCCTGTTAATCAATATTGTAAAGAAGTTTTTGCCAGGTGACATGGCTCATGCCTGTAATCTCAGCAGCTCAGGCAGCTGAGGCAAAAGGATTATGAATTCAAAGCCAGCCTCAGCAATTTAGCAAGACACTAAGCAAATCAGCAAGACCCTGTTTCTAAATAAAGTATAAAAAAAGGGTTGGGGACACGACCCAGTGGTTAAGTGCTTCTAGGTTCAATCCCTGGTACCAAAAAAAAAAAAAAAAAAGAAGAAGAAGAAGAAGAAGAAGAGGAGGAGGAAGAGGAAGGAAAAAAGGCCGGAGAAATTGAAGTTGTTGAAGAAGTTTTGCTTATTCATTTATTTTGTCCTACTGGGAATTGAACCCAGGGCCTGGCCCATGCTAGGGGAAGTATTCTACTACTGAACATCATCCCCATCTCTATTTTAATTTTGAAACAGGATCTCAGTTAGTTGCCAAGGCCAGAGTAGAACTTGTGATTTCCTGCCCTTAATCTTCTGAGTAGCTTGGATCACAGGCTTGTGTCCCTGTGCCCAGCAGTTTTTCCTATCTTAATATATATGAATTTTTTTTTGAAATTTTATTCTTAAAAATAGTTTTTAAATAGAGTTAGTTGAGTTTACCAAAATAACAAACTTGATTATTAATAAATACATCTTTTTTAAAGTATAAAATTTTAGTTATGTTGGCACTTTTAAATTATAGTATCCACACTTACAGGACATTTCTCAGAACCACAAGATCCTTCTGCTTTCATTTCATTGACCATAATTTAGTGATATGGCCATGTGCCCAGCTAAAAATCTGGAAGACACAAAATAGACACTGGAAGACAAGTAGCTTTCTTCCCTACATTTCCATCATATTTGTACATTTTGGGCTAGCACATATTTTTGAGATATACCTATCAATTTGAAGGAATAAAATAATACCTTTAATACTTAGTTTATATTCATGTGGAAAAAAAACTAAAGTATTTGCCATATGAAGCAGAATAGATTATCTCAAACAGAGAATCTCAAATCTCCCTCTGGTTGGGCATTCTATTTTATTTACCCTAAATTCTTCTCTATTTGTATAGTGTACTTCAATGGTTCTAACTTAATTCTCTTCCAACACAGAATTCACCTGTTAAGGGAAGGGGGAGTGCTTTATTGTCCTAGGAGTCACTGACTGTGTAAGGCATCTTTCCTCTCTATAATACTTTTTGCGGTCTATGGGGAAATGTGGAACTTGCCTGAAGAAGGAAGAAGCCTTTGAAAGTGTGGGTCTGTTAGAATTTCCTGGTGCCTTGAGCTGCATGTGAGCAGCTCTAGACACATAAACTAGTCACCTTGGATTAGACCCACATTCCTGAGGGGAAGGGTTGTTCTGGACCTGTTGTTCAATGGTCCATGTTTTAGGAGTTTAGCCTCAACATGGTCCCAGCTCAGGAAAGAAACTAAGGCTCATTGTCTTCAGCCAAACTTCTTCTATTTGTTTTCTCTCACGTTAGCTTAAACTTATTTTGAGCTATTCTGATGGAGTCTTATATAAATATGTTTAAGATGTGGTTTTTTGTACAGATAAAGTCATCATACAAATAGGCACTTGTTTGAACCACTTCTTTTTATGGGAATAATATTTAATGTGTTCCTTTTTCTTAACTACCTTGTGTTAGTCATACATTCTCTCTTTCTCTGTGGTTCAAGTTCAGTGAAAATGGAGGCTTTACTCCCATCAAAATCAAATCAAACTCACAGTCTGTGAAATCCACTCTTGGTGTTTTGCATTCAGAAGCATCACTACAAATGTTCCAGAGTCTAAGACCTCCACCATCTGCTCCATTAGGCACTGGATTTCAGTAGCACTACTTGATTTGCAAAGGAGGGGAGGGGGAACTTAGCATATCCAACAACAATTCAGCTTGAAGCTTCTCCTTGAAGTAAGAATGATCAGGCACCTTCCCCTTCAGTGAGCACTATACCTTCATGGTCTCTGCGGGTTTGCGTCTTTAGATTTGCATTTAATCTACATTCTTTTGGTGAGGAATTTTTTTTCCCTTGTTAGGCTATGATGTGTTCCCCTCCCCCCACTACCATATTGATAGTTGTGTGTTGAATTGAAGCCTTTATTCTGTACATTCCTCCTGCTCATCCAAAATATAGATCTTTTGCACCTTCTTTAAAGGGTCATCAAAACTCTACAAGGTCAATTTTAAAAGGTGCTTCACCAACACACTTTTGGTGAAAGACTCTGAGTGCCATGTGCAGGGTCCATGATTGATTTTCTGCAAGTCAAGGCTTTAGTAGCCTTCTTTTGATAATAAGAGATGGCATCCAAATCATGTGAAGAGTATTATAAACAGAGGCAACTGTAAGAGGTAACTAAATGGCTAGAAAAGCAGGAATTCTGTTTTATAAAGTCAGTCTCCCATTTTCAGAACCAGTTTCTTTAATTTACTTGGCAGTATTTTCATAAGAATGGTTTTTTAAGGAAGGTTAAGTAATAGCTCAGAAGAGGACTTATGTTATTAAACAAGTCTCCCATAAGCTTAATTTGATTAAGTATAATACTACCTTAGAATTATTTTTATGGTTTTATTTTTGGTTTGGTTTTGAAGGAGGAGGTGGCAATAAATATTTCTTTGGGCAGTAATAAGTTTTCTTATCTCTACATATGGTTAATGTCTTGTATAGTTAAATTCTATATAGAGATATTTGAGTTTTCTTTTATAAGAAAGAAAATTTCTGTAAAGCAACATAAATAGACATCACAGCAGTGAGGGATCAGACAGAACCTAAGACAGAATTTCTGTTTATAATGTAACTATTTTTTCAGCCTGCTTTTTCTTTGAGAGTATATATTTAACTTGGTAATTAAAGTTGGCATATTTGCAGCAACTTAATATTTTATGACTTATTCACTCCACCAATTTCCCATTTTCTTGTGCTAGTGAATTCTTGTCTGAATTTCTGTGTTATATGTTTATCACCATACTTCTCCAGGGGCAAACCATTAGATGAAGAATTCTGTAGTCAAATGAAATTCAGATCTGTTTTATAATTGCCAAGGGTAAAATTAGCAAAGTCAATTATTCTCCCTTTGGCTTTTCCCTAAAGATATTAAGGGTCTTCAAGGTAATTGCCTTAGGTAACACTTAGATTTTTAAATATCTCCAAGTATAGAAATTGGAATATTAATCCTCTGGTAATTGTCTTCTTACTATTATAGCTAGAGTCACATAAGTGCAAATTAACAAGATTTTGAGTTCAAGAATGAGTTTAAAAATTAATGCTTAGATTTTTATTCAATTATGGAACATAAGGGCAACTTTTTATTTTGGCACTTCACTGTGTAAAACCCTGGACTAAGAAATTTAAGGATGTCTCTTTTGTTTTGTTTTGATTTATTGGTACTGGGGATTTAACCCAGTGGTGCTTGACCACTGAGGCATGTTCTCAGTCCTTTTTAAATTATTATTATTTTGAGACAGGTATTGCAAAGTTGCATAGGACCTCACTAAGTTGCTGGGACTGGCTTTAAACTTGTGATTCTCCTGCCTCAGCCTCCTGAGTCTTTGGGATTACAGGCATGCACCACTTTGCCCTGCTCAGAATGTTATAATTTAGAAATCTAGCCTGACATTACAAGTTTTCTCTCATCCCCATATTTATTTAGACTGCATTGGTATTTTAGAATTAAGCCACAGTGCAAATAAGACTATGGGTTACTATTTGTCATCTTCTTTTTGTTTTTATTTTGTTTTGTCTTTTATTTTACATGTATAGTGATAAACCTAGTATTTAAAGAATTGAACTCACCATGTTATTAGTATTTTTAATTTTTGTAGTCACTTTCATTTAATGGACCTATGGCTATACATCACATGGGAGACTTAATCAGCCTGGGTCTTATCTAAATCCCCAAGAGCATTGTCCTGATGTCACTCCTGGGGGCTATTTGATTAAGCATTAGTGATTTTTATTTCTAAATAAATAGGGGCACAGATGTATTCCTTACATAGCTGATGTATTTCCTTATGCTTTGTTTTCCTAAAGGCATAAATATGTTGTTTACAAGGAAGAATTTTGTTTGTGTAAATATGCTCAATTTATGCATATAAATCTCCTTTTATACTGTCTATATATCTTAATAAAGAGGCTGCTATTGTTTGATGTTTGTCTTATCTGTTATATTAATTTTACTTTTTAATTCATGTTGAAAGTGAAATCCTTAAAGCATGCTACATCATATAATTTTAAATTTTTCCCTATCACATTTATTTAAAATAGGCATTATTATGACAATGTGTTTGTAGTTTTGCCAGCATATTTTACTTGCAGAAATTATCAGTCCTTTTTATTTTGTATTTTTTTATTTTTCATTTTGAAACAGGTCTCACTAAGTTGCTTTAAGCCTCACTAGGTTGCCGAGACTGGTCTCAAACTTGCTCCTGTCTTAGCCTCCTGAGTCACTGGGATTACCAGCATCTGGGATTACCAGCATTTGCCACCATACCTGGCTTCAAATTAATATGTTTTAGTCACTTTAGTTCAACACCCAAGATTCATGCTCTTTACTACATATAACCCACTGAAGTGTAGATTTTCAAGACTAGAGTAAATGGGTGCAGAAGGTGAGGTGTCATGTACTATAACAATAAAAGAGCCTATTTCCTTATCTATTAAATAGAAAATTCAAAATGCCATCATAAAATTACTGTGGTCACATATTAAACAGACTATATTCACTTTGAGTCTGCTAGATCTTTAGAGTAAAAATGATAAATTATTTTTTGTTAAATAAATTATTAATGTGTACAAAATATGCCAGAAATAAGAAGACAAATATGTCTTTTAAAATTTATTATCTCATTAAAATCTTGAATTTTGCCCATTCTGATGCTACAAAACAATGGAATGTAATCTCTGTCTGGCATAGGAACATCAAATGCCATCCCAAAAAATGGACACTTTTCTGAGTGTCTGTCAATCTGGAAACCTGACGATAAAGAAGAGCAAGATAAGCTTGCATATTTCTTTCACATGTCTGGCATTCAAAAACACCTTTTTAAAAAAAATCTGTATGCTATAGAAATACATCTTCTTAAATGGATAGAGTTGAACACCACACCGTGGTTGGCCAGACTGCTTACAGCAATCTTATAATACATTTAATGACTTCAATTTCTGCAGATCCCATTCTCTACTTTCCAGAAGTAAATTTAATTAAATAGACTTTTCCCCTCCATTTTCACTAGGGTAAATCACTATTTCTCTAAAGCCAGGGGGAGGGAAAAAACTATTTTCAAAGTCAAGCTCTCGTTACTCTTCTTTTGCCCTTCTAATGATCTTACCTAGGGAACTTCCTGAGTTGGGAATTTACAAAAGTTTTGGGTGATGAAAAGTGGATTTCTTCCTCTGCATCCTCAGCTACCTGGCCCAGCATCACTCTTCCTTTCTTTCTTTCTTTTTTTTTTTTTTTTTTTTTTTTGGTGGTGGTGGTGGTGGTGGCAGGGATCCAGGGATTGAACTCAGGGGCACTTGAACACTGAGCCACATCCCCAGCCCCCTATTTTGTATTTTATTTAGATACAGGGTCTCACTGAGTTGCTTAATGCCTCGCTTTTGCTGAGGCTGCTTTGAACTCCCAATCCTCCTGCCTCAGCCTCCCAAGGTGCTGGGATTACAGGCTTGCCACCTCACCCAGCTGGCCCAGCATCTCTTATCTCTACCCATCCTTTCTTCACATGATGTAAATCTTTTTCTCTTACTGTTCACAACTCAGTTCTAATTTCACCTTAGCCAGTCTCCAAAGTGCATACAAATCCTTTTCATCCCTTTTCCTCCAATTTTTCATTCTTTTCTTACCTGTTATTTCAGAAAAATTATGAACCACCTTTTTGCTTTCTTCTTGCTCATTTGAAAGAGAAAAAGGAAGCTAAGAACCTGTACTTGAAGTTGAAAAATAGCAGGGCAAAACCTAGTATACTCTTGTGTGAAGAAAACGGAATTTTATGTAGTTAGAAATGAAATTGGAATAGGAAAGAACCAGTGTCTCTATACTCATCCTCTTAAAACCAAATTTTCTATTAACTGTCAGTATTTAAAGATAATTTAGAAAATATTCTCTATTTCATTTTTCCTCTTATATTGGTTGATTGCAGGTATTTTAAGTGTGTGTTTTTCTGCTAATCTATTTTTAAGTATGTGGAATTTCTGGCATTATGAACTGATCAAGCTTTTGTGGCTGCTTTTATGTAACCTTGCTTTGTTGGGAAAATGTGGTATACGCTCCAAACCATTGACTTATAGATGAAATTCCAAAATGCAGTACATTTGTAATCTTGTACTTGCTGTATTAGATTAATACTGAATACTGACACTACAAAAGAAATGAGTATTCAAAAGAATCCATGTGACCACTTTTTATTAATAGCCTCTTATAGCTCAGTTGTGTCAATATAATTTGGTCTGAGCATTTTCATCATTTTCTTAAATCTTTAAATACTTAGGAAAAAATTCACTCTAAGCCAAAGTTGGCTTATAAAGCCTAAGCCCAGGAGCAAATTTTATTTATTTAGCAATGGTGATTGGGAGAGCCCTTTTCTGGCAGCTAATGACCTACTGGAGGACTCGTGTGCCCAAGGCAAGGCTGAAGGCCATTAGCCCAACAGGTCATTAACTGACAAATGCCTGACCCTGAGGTCATTTCTGATATTGTAAACTGTGAAAACATTAAAGTAGGGTTGTTGGAAAGTATGGCTGTGCCAAGCAAATTTCTTTTTAAGCATTTTGGAAAATGCATTAAATTATTTGTTGTTATTCATATGGTTTAATTGTCTTTGTTATGGGGCCATTTTCACTATGTGTGGTAGATCAGCTAGAAATTGGGAAAACACCAAATATCATATGCCCAGTCTTTTGTTATTAAAGAACAGTTACCCTGTTTAGAATATCAGCTTAACTGTTTCATTACTAATAGCAGTTTCAGCTACACTCTTGCAGATCACTTGTACTTTCATAATGGGTTGAGTTACATAGCACTTACCTGTTTTATACTCCTAGAAAAGACTTAAAATACTACAAAGAACAGTGGAATGAACACTGAAGGGTTCTAGCCTTGGCTTTTTTCTTCTCCCTCCCCCCGCCCCTTTTTTTTCCAGTTAGCCATTAACGTGTGAACCACTTATTTTACCTCTCAATATTTCAGGTTCAGGTCATTCATCTTTTTCTCCAAACTATCTAATGTCTTAATACACCAGTTTTTATCATTGAAATAAAAAACGTCAATAGAAAATCTTCCTTAAAATTGCTACCAAATATTTTAAAAATAATAACATATCTTCAAGTGCTTAGTACATGATAGAAAATGTTTTAAGTGCTTTATGTGTGTTAACCGGTTTATAGTGTCTTCTGAGGCACAGGGAAAAGGTCAGTAATTTCCCTGAGGTAACGCTGCTAATAAACAGGAGAGCTGCTGCCTAAACACTGGCCATCTGACTCTAGAATGCTTATGCTTAAGTAAATAGAAAACGAACAAACCAACAAAGAATCATGATATTTTACAACTCTGAGCCTTGTAAGAAAGAGTCTTAACTTGTAACGTAAAACTAGATCCTGGCATGAACATGGCATGATATGCAAAGAAAAATAAAGTAATCAAGAAAAATTGTTAATAAAATCAAGAATGTAATAAAGAATTCAAAATCTTTTAGACATGTCAGAGATAAGATTCACGTGCATATTTCAACAGTCTAAAGCAACAACTCTATTTAGAATCTCCATTCCAAATTCCAATCTCATGGTAGATTTGTGTTGAGAAACATATGACTTCATTTGTGTAAGTATTTAAAAGCCATAAGATAATATACAAATGTAAATTTCTGAGAATGATCCAGCAAAGTGATAATTATTCAAATTTATTTTTGAAATAGTTATGGTTTATACAACATTCACACATTGGAATGCTACTGCTATCTCAACAAATTTGTGTGTGTGTGTTGTGCTAAGCAGTCAAGATACCAGTTTAAAAGCTGGGAGGTAGCTGGACGTGGTGGCTCATGCCTATTTTCCCAACAACTCAGGAGCCTGAAGCAGAAAGATCACAAGTTGAGGGTCAGCCTTAGCAACTTAGTGAGACCCTGTCTCAAAATTTTTAAAAAGGGAGGAGAGAGGCTCGAGATGTAACTCAGTGGTGAAGTACCCCTCAGTTCAATCCCTAGCACCCCCCAAAAAAAATCCAATTGTATATTTGCACAGTTTGAAAATTTTTTGACCCAAAGATATCCCTTATTTGATTCAAGGTACAATGTAACCAGTCTCAAATTTCTATTACTTCATATTTTTTTAAGGAGGAGGGGAAAAAGATTACATAACTTTCTAGAACAGAGTATCAGAAGAACCAGTTATTTTTCAAATTCCATTAAATCGTGGATTTTCAAGAGCTTCAAAAGGTATTTGGGGGAAATACAATTAAAGTTTCAGACAAGATGCATAGATTTTAGTTCACATGAGTCAAACTTTGATTTTGTTCTTGCCTTTAGAGTACAAACCTTGGGATGTCTCTGAATTACAAACATCTGCCTTTTAGTGTGGTCCAATTTGAACAGGAACTGATTGAACTGAAAAGTGAACTGTTATCCAAAAGGCATGGCAACCCTGGAACTTCCAAAATACACTCATGAGTCTGAGGAAATTACTGCAATTTCTAACCCTTCGGTCAAATGTTGTCTAAGCTGATTTATTTTCGAATCTACCAGGATCAAAACTAAGTGTAAACAACATTAGTGATTTAAACCCATAAGATTAAAATGTACCATAACAGAATATGTCCCAGAGTGCCCAAAAATTAGTTCATCTTTAACTGCCTTTCTGTTTACCTTCAGTTGATTGTCATGTTTTTGGTAGAAAGTGATAAAAGAAAGTAATATCTTTTAAAATATATTTTAGAATAATAATGTTTTAAAATTGTCAGAAATTTGGGTGACCTCACATGCAACTTAGATAACTAATCAAGGCCTAAGGTATATATGACATGTATCATTATGATATAGTAGGATAATCGTTCAAACTGCACATCACTTTCTATTCACTGGTGAGTGTGTGATCAACTTAGTGAATCACTATTAACACTTTTTGAAAATAGAACACAATAGCAAGTAGAGGCATAATGAAATTTTGTTTTATGAAATTTTAAACACACATGTGTATATACATGTATATATGTGGTGTGTCATGAGAAAAAATGTAATTTTTTTTTTTTTTTAGTTATAGATGGACACAATATCTTTATTTAT
Organism: Sciurus vulgaris; assembly: GCF_902686455.1. NCBI lineage: Eukaryota > Metazoa > Chordata > Mammalia > Rodentia > Sciuridae > Sciurus > Sciurus vulgaris. The sequence goes on from NC_136467.1 coordinate 57,369,620, forward strand.
TTATTTATTTTATGTGGTGCTAAGGATCGAACCCAGTGCCTCACATGTGCTAGGCAGGCGCTCTACCATTGAGCTACAACTCCAGCCCTGGGAAAGTGTACTTACTATGGGTTGTGATTTTAAAATTTCAAAAACCTCTTATAAGACAGGTTCTAGCCAGCAACAGGCTTCCAGTTGACATCACTGAGAGGACCCCAGATGAAGAAGCTGTGAAAGCTAAGTGGAAATTTTTAGCCACAATGAAAAAACAATGATCACTGATATGTCCTAAATAATATATTCAAAGCTCAGTAACGGTGCTACTAAGTAACCAAAGTATTGAGAGTATGATGTTCTGAATACAGATTTTGTATTCAGAAATTCCCTTATAAGGTAGAAAACAAAGCAGCTAACTATAATATGATAATATTGGAATTACTTTGTTTCATGACTACTACATTCAATTCTCAGCATCTAGTTATAGTTATGAATAAAAAGTGTATATACTTACATATTTAGATATTTTTGATCATGGAGATTATTGTTGATAAAATCCAAATTCTACTTACCTACATAAGCAAATTGAGGTCCAATTGGCTAGCCTGAGGTCCTACAGCTCACTTGTATATTAACCTCCCAATGATCAAAGACAGATTAATGGCCTTTGTCTTTACAAGGTCATCTATCTGGACAATGAATGTGTCCTTTTAAAAAGAACAACTAGTATAATAAGAATATACTACAAAAGATGTAAAATACAATAAACTTGCTTATTAGATCTTCTTTAGATGTGGTCCCATAGTAGTATTTTAACCCCAAATATATTTTCATATATTAATTTTAAAAATTATGATTTAGTAAGTTTACTCCATGTGTGTATAATGTATCAAAATATACTCTATTGTCATGTATATCTAAAAAGGACAAATTTTAAATTTTTTTTAAAATTATGATTTAGACCTCTTTTTGGTTAATGCCTTAAGGTACAATCCTGACTTGATGATACTAGTTTCATTAGTATAGTGCCAGGCATATCATAGGCTATCAGCAACTGTTTATGGAATATGTACTGACCAATATAAAATTAAAACTCAATATTTCATATAAAATTAAAGCTTAATACTTCATATTAAATCATTTTCCTGAACTTGTGGGCATGTTTCTTTCCAGTTGTATTGGCGGCAGTTTTATACTTTTGTTTAGTTCACTGAAATTTCCCAAAACCTTTTTGACAAATGTTACCAGTAGTTTATAAACCAAAGTATCAGCTGTTCTAAATTAAAAATTAAGATTATCAATTTGCTTAGTTTTTGCTGCACCTGTCCTATTGGTAGTGCCATTTCTATCTCTGCTGTCCCCCCTTAGCCAGAAAGAACTTCCAGCTCAGTAGAACAGATTGTCATCCCTCCCACAAATAAGCAAGGCCTTACACATTTGGCAGCATTAAAAAGGCTCCCTTCAAACAGCCGAGTGAGAAGCTTCCTCCAGAACTCCTCTGAGTTAGTGGTGTGTTTATTGCAACAAACCTTTCATCCTTGCCTTCATTAAGCCTTGTCAGATAGGTAGGAGTGGAGAGCCATTCTTTCATAGACTTCAGCAATGGCTTCATCAAAGCCACTCATTTATATTAATCAGCCTGCAGAGTAGGGCTCATCTGGGCTGTTTGTGTCCAGGTGGTGACTGAGTAGATTTCCCCCTTATTTGGCCATTGCTGCTGCTCCCCGTGTTCTTCCGAGGTCGTTTCTCCACTGAGGCTGCCAGGCTGGAAGCGCTGGCTGAGCACTGGGGACCAAATCCACCTGGAACAGGATGGTTTGCTTAAACCCAGTTTGTAGCTGATAAAGTACCTTAAAAATGTCAGATGCTATTATTGATCTCCATAGGAGAGCACTACACCTTACCTGTTCCCTCTCTGCCTTACCTTGGCTATGCCAGCCTCTCCATCTTCATGTGCATTTCTCAGATACCATGTGCTCCATTTGTGCAAGAAGGAACTAAAGAATGACACTCACTGCTCTGATTACCTTTAGCAATCTATTTAGCATCCACTACCTATAAAAGGATTTTTCTGTAAGATGTTTTCTCAGTAATATAGTTTCTATGACTTAAAAAGAAATCTTGACAGTATTTCTTCAAATGCCAAAGCTCTTTGAAAAGGACATTTACACTAAATTCATCCCTCCCAAGATGTATATGAAAATTTATTCTTTCCCAAGAGTGTTTTTACTTTTGCTACTGCTTCATACGTTGCTATCTGTTCCTGGAGTAGAGGCAGGAGTGTGATAAATTTGTGTATAATTAATGCCATCAGCACTGCAGATGCACGTTACACGACTGTTAACTTTGCCAGCAGCTGTTAAGAGTAGTAAAGGCTGAGGGGCTCCGTGTTCATTTGCCTCCTAGAGTGATGGATCACACATTGTTTTGTTACTCCACACTGCAGTAAAAACTGTCATTAAAATAACCTTTCAAGGGCAAATTTTTGAAAGAGGATTATAAATGTATAAGGACCTCCACAATTTTTATATGACAAGTAAATCAAGTTGCACAGCAATCTTTTTAAGTGAATTAAAATACAACGGTGCTACCTTATTATATCAACTCAGCTTATGCTGCATTAAGCTTTAATTGAGCCACATTTGCTTATAGTTGTCATTTTTCTAAAGATTTACTTGTATTTTACTTTTAAGATAGGCACTCTTTTGCTCAAACCAAAGTAGTTTGGTGTACTAAACATCTACAGTGCTATTGAATCTTTTCCATCTGTCAAATGCTAACTGACAGTACTCTTGAATCACATTTATTGAGAAAGGTACAACTTGTCTATGCAGAATGCTTACCACCATTTACTGATCTTATTTTTGGTAGTCCAGATACTATTGACTGATATATTCTATAAATTAGGTTATGGACATAGCTCAGCTTGAAGGCTCTCTGAGACTGAAAACAGGATGTCCTACACCCCATACCTCCCAAGGAAAAAGAGTTTGTTTGTTTGTTTTTCTGATTATAAAAGCAATGCAATAAAAGGGGGAGAAAATGTAATACATGGTATATTGAAACAATTGTGAATTTAAGCAATTATAAATTTATTCAAAAAAGTCAAAGAAAATTTTTGATCAAAAATCATCTGGAATTTGTTGCTTATACATTGTCATTATGATTATTTTTGTCTCAAAATTTTCTTTATATATTAATATGTAGATTGGTCTCATTTTTGTTTTAAAACTATTCATCATGCTATTCTGTCTTGTAACCAGTTTTTTATTTATTTATTTACTTTCTTTTTGTATTGGGGATTTAGCCCAGGGCAATTTGCCACTGAGCCATATCCCTAGTCCTTTTAGTTTGAGACTGGGCCTCACTAAGCTATTGAGGCTAACCTTGAACTTGAGGCTAGTCTTGAACTAGCAATGCAAGGATATTTTTGTGATTGTTTTTCTCTTACCACCTCCCTACTTCTCTCGATTTTTATATTTTGAGAAGACAACTTATTATAACTCAGGGCTTATGCACACAACACCTATTATGAGGGTAGTCATCATCTTCATATTTCAGTCAAGAAAAATTAAATTGTAGTTACCCTTGCCAAAAGATAACATATGAAGCAATTATGTAACCCTTCGAAATTGCTGAAATTTGTCCCTTAAATTACCATTTAAGAAATTCATTGCAAAGTTCAATTGTATCAGATCTGTAATTGCATTAAATTCTGAAGCACCTGGGTCCTATCTATTCCTTATCATCAGTGAGAAGATGGTGAATGAAGTAGGAAAGATCAACAATTTGCTTGAAAATAGAAATTAGATACATACTATCCATTTACTTCCTTCTCTATGTTGCAGCCTTCTCCCTATAGCCAAAAAAAGAAAGGTGGCAGGAGAAGTCCCTTCATGTTACTGACATTGTGAAGGGTTGCTGCTCTGGTTCACTGGACTCTAAATTGTTACTCAGAAGACTATAAAGTCTGCTGTAAAGTCCAATTTAAACATGACACGAAGAACATTTTTGCATTTGCACACATATACAGACAATGCTGCTATTGTTGCAATGCCAGAAATGAAGAAACATCTCCTTAATTGTTTGCTCAGATGGCTAATCATTGTGACATTGATGGTGACATTTCTCTAATCTGAGATAGTTGGAGATACAATAAGTCAATGTCTCAGAAATATCTAATTTTGATTAAAATAGTCTTCCATGCATTCTGTTGTTGAACTAAAGCCCACTTGCTTCCAAAATATTTGGGCATACAATTTTAAAACCACTGAATCTTTGGTTTCCATGCTGTACCCTTCACTTACCCAAGACTTATACTGAATATAGAATAATAAGATAGAAATACAGAAGAATAGTAAGTTAACACTCAGACTTATGTTTCAGCTTCTCTTCTAAATACTTTATATATTTACTCATTAGAGATGGGAGTAATAAGACCAACTAGTGCCATTATTTGTTTGATGCTGCTTGGTAGTTAAGCCTGATGTCATTCCTAATCAATTTATTTAACTTATTCCCAAGCGTGAGAGCCTTTCAAGGATCAGAACTCGGTAATAATGCCTTTAATTGACTCAACTAGGCCTTCTTTCTAGCTGGTAAATGGACTACCACTCATAATGGCTTAAAAATGGAAGTTGTTTTATTTTCTTTCTAGGTATTGGAACCAGGAGGGGTTGGATACAGAAAGTTTGGCGAAGAAAGTCATCAGTAGAGTTCAGACAGAAAGAAAGATTCATGGGAAGCTGATAGATAAAAATAAGAGCATGAGGGAGTGGAGTGAAGCTCAGTGGTAGAACATTTGCTCAGTTAGTCTGTGTAAGGCCCTGTGTTCAAACCCAGCATGAAAGAAAGAAAGGAGTGGGGGCAGGGGAGAATGTAATAGCATGAGCAAAGATTTTCCATCAGAGTTTATGAAAAACTATTTCCAAGTCTAAATGCCTAATTATAAATACTGAGAATTACATTTCTGAAAGCTCAGAATTTTGGAGCTAGAAGGGACCTTATGGAATCATCTTTTCCAACTCTCTTCATTTAATAGTTGAAGAAAACCAGAGCTCAGAATCGATTTGCCCCAAATCTCACAACAAAAATGGCTAACATTGAGACTCTTTTAGCCTATTTTCTTTTTCTAGTGGAAATCATTGGCTTGCTGTCTGAACCTGAAGGCCAAAAGTCCTTGAATCTTTCTTTTGGTTGTTCTTATAAGAACACCAATAAGTCTGGTGAAGAAATGTCAGGAGATCCGGGTTTTAGACCTCTGGATTCTCCTCTGGCTGCCATTATCCTTATTAGTACTTTTTGTAACTTGAACAAATCATATCTTCAGATTCTGACATAGGGGAAAATGTTATTAAGTGCTTTCTTATATTTAAATACAACAGGTCTATATAAACAGGTGAATGGGGTAGTAAACCAAGTAATAAAAAAGGATGAGATCATTAAGTGATCTTACTATGTTTTGAGTGACTTGTAGCCCTGTGTTCTTTCTAGAAAAATTTGCAATTTTAAAGGAGAATAATACTTAAACACTATTTGTTATTTTATTTTTTTTTTAAATGAATAAACATTTCAGGTGTGGGACTGTAGCTCAGTGGCAAAGCGCTGGCCTAGCATATGTGAGGCCCTGGGTTCAACCCCCAGCACTCCCCTTAAAAAAAAAAAAAATTCAACGGGAATGGATTTATATGTGCCTTGGGCAAGTCACCCTGGCCTAGGATGCATTCAGCTCCCCTAGGCTCTTCCTATTTTTCATAGTCTCTTACCTTCCTCAGTTTGTTAACTCAGAGAAGTCCAAAACTTTCTCCTTAATGGTTGTCATTGGCTATGGAAGTATTTGGAAGTATTTCTGCTTGTAAGTACAGATCATTTATAAATTATGAAGTTATGAGTTGGATCTGCCTATATTTGCTAATTGCATTAAGAGAAAAAGAGTCAGAGAACAAAATGTTTTTGTTGCTTCTCCCTGGTCTGGAATTTCAGGGAAGTAAAAGAACACTCTGGTTATCCAGAGTCAGATCTGCTGTTAAAAGTTCATGCCATCATTTTGATATTTCATGTTGGACTTTCTCTTTGTAAATCCCTCTTCCCATTAGTAGGACTGGTCTCAGAGCTCAAACTGTTTCAAAACCATAACATTTCTTAGTGAGTGATTGATCTGTATTATGTGTCCAGCCATCAGGGGAATCTTGGGATGTTGCTTGTATAAACTGTAATCCAATCTGATGCTGTGCATTTAGTTACAGTCTTTCATGGACCCATTGACGATACTCAATCCTCCTGGATTTGGGAATAGGGCTTATCTGATACCTTCAGGGGGGAAAAATCCATTCATTTTTCTCTCTTCCCCACTTAAATAACTCAACACATCTGGTAACACTGTAGGATCATTGTCCTTCCAGTTCCTCTGCAGCTCATATTGCTACAATATTTCTTAAGTATTTAGTTACCTAAGAACAATGTGATTAACAAACAAACAAAAAAAGGCTTTGTATAGGTCTTACAAATTAACCCATCTACAGAACTAGAAAAAAAATATGGTCTTCTTTAAATAGCAAAATTACCATATTGACAGCCCTGTGTGTGTTAGTATGACTGTAAACAAAAAATTGGAGATAAATGTTAATGTGTTAAAATTTTAAGGCAAGTCTTTCTACAAATTAATGTAATTTGCCTCTAAAGAAAATGTTTATTAAGTGCCAAGTACCTGAGATTGGAGTATCCTTTGGCTTAATAATGTCTTCAATTACAAGAATGATAAAAGCTGAAATAAAATCCTTTAATTCAATCAGAGCTGAGCTAAATTTTTAGGAAGCAAAGTAGAAATCAGATACAGGACTGCATAATGTAGGAAGTTAAATATACCAGATATTAAGACTTCATAAGTAGTGGATGGGGTTGCCTGAAGGAATTCTTGTTTGAAATGGCTATATTGAACATTATCATTAATACCACTATTTTATTCTCTTAAGATGTTTTATGCAAACAACCATAAACTGTACAGAAGTTCCAGAGAGACCATTTACTGTTTTCTGCTTGTTTTACATTCTGGAATAAATTCAAAGCTTTTGATTTTGCTTGAGTCTTGAAAATAATACAGGTTTGATGAATGTGATCTCAGTACTGTGGTTCTATAAAAATTTTCAGTGTTTGCAGTACATTTGACCTAGGGGCCCTACACCACATATATCCACAGTGCATTTTAAGTATAATAAAATGAACACATTTGAAAGATTAACCATTCTCTTACTGTTACTTTTCATTCCTGTATTAAGTATGAAAATTAGCATAGTAATGGCTCCCAGAACGGGAATACTGAAAAAGTATCCACCTGACAGAAATAAACATGCAGAAAATAAATTGAATTAAGATCTCATTCTTATCTGAAATTTAAGCTCATGTTCAAAATGGCTATTACTGAATGTTCATGTGTATTAGTTAAATGCTACGCTTAAAAGATTTTTTTTTTTTTTTTGGCTTGAATTATAACTGAAAAAAAATTGGATCATAGCTTTTATATCCAGGTGGGCAGTGCCATTTGCCAGGATCTTTGCACATAAGTCTGGTTTTTTTGTGGTTGTTATTGTTTCTATCAAGCGTAAATCCTGCCTGCCTTACTAAAAAGTCTTCTAAAGGATTCTGAGGTAAAAATGGTGATATATTTTTTTTAGTGTCTCTTCTAATTTTTTCCTTGTTTTTTAGGTTGTGGAACTTTTAGCAAGTGCTCTTATGGACTTGGTACAAGGAGTATACCATGAAAATTCTGCATCAGCCAAGGTAAGAATTTCAGGATTATTGTAAAACCTTAGGTTAGAAATGCTATGGCAAAACTAGAATTGATGAGCAAAAATGTCAATCTTGTTTTGTGTTTAAACTATACATGACTTTTTTTTTTTAAGATTAGTATTTTGGCTACAAATTCATGACCATACGCTTAGTACGTACCAGATTTAGCCAATTAAAACAACCTCTTCTCCTCTGACTGGATTCGCAGTCTGTTCAATCTGCAGCAGCCCAGTAGTCATGGGAAGCTTCTGGCTAGCAGGTAGTACTGCCCCTGGTGGGCAGGCTGGAGGAGCAACTTGCACCTATCTGAATGGGTCCAGCCTTTCCCCAGAGAAAGGAGCTCCTATATCCCAGAAGAATGGACCATAAGTTTAGTAAGGCAGGCTGTGAGTTGGGGGAGGAATGTCTTTTATATCCAAGATCCAGAAATTACTACATTATTAGATTCTCTGTGAGAAGAATTAGGTTGACACAGTTGAAATATTTTCATTTTCTGAGTCTAGAATTAAGGGTTTTGTTTTTTTTTTTTTTTGTTTTTTTTTTTTTTTGACTCATTTAGCAGGACATCTCAAAAAAGGTTAGGTTTTATTTCCTTAAAATGCAGTTATTTCATTTCAGTAGGAGATTAGATATGAAGTAATTGCTTCATTGACCACCACCATCATTTACCATGCTATATACTATTTATAAGGGACTCCTCTCTCAGTGTTTCATTATTCTAACTTCTTTTGCTTCTGCATTAGCAAGATTTCACTCACTGCAAATTAGAAAAAATATGTATGTATGCACATATGAAACATTAACATTTCCGTTTGAAGAAAAGAGACAAATTTTACTGAAAATGAAACGTAGAGCATGAACAAGTTGGATAAAAAAAATTTAAAGTATAACCCAGGAATTCTGCATGGTTCAGAGAGTAGTTAGTGAAATATGAAGAATTGCACCTTGAACATCTGCTAACATTTGGTTCAGGTCACCACAGTTCCCAAAAGGCACATCTCACCTCACCTAAGCAGCAAATTGATATGTGGGGACCTCACAGGATGTATGACCACAGTAGACCCTCTGTGGGGTTTTTCAAAGACAAGTGTGGTTCTCTACTTTGACTGATGGTCAATGTCATAATGTAAAATGGGTGACTTCTGGTCTAGTTCCACTCATAGAAAAGTTGTCTTGTATGTAACATGGTACAATGATAGCTAAGCAAGCAATATTGTGATAAACCATTTACCTGTGTTTCTTCCTTTAATCTTCACAGAAATCATGAGCCATAGATACTACTACTATTCCCATTTTGCAGATAATGAAAACTGAGGTTTAGAAAAGATTTTCTCAAGACCACACAACTTGTAAGCTGGGATATAAACTCCAGACCCCAGGCTCTTAACCTCTTATTCTACTGCTTCTCTACCTTAACTGTACTTTATTTGGTAGCCTCCATCTGTCACACCTGAGTTCTCATCATGTGTTGATGACTGATCTATTTGTGCAGTTGAGGCATTGCTTTCTCTTGGGATACATAGTTCAATAAAAGAGCTTAGTATTTTACACTTAAATGCCTAATAATTTTTAAGTGAAAGTGTTATGGTTGGTTTAGGCTCTTAATTTATCCACTCAGCATTTACCCACTATAGTTAGCCCAATTCATTAATAACTGTGAACATTTGTTAAGTATTTTCTATATGTCAGGCAGACCTAATAAAAACAACAATAATAAATGATTAAATGGAACTTTACAGTTTACTTATGCTTTTTGTTCCAGTCACCTAGGCTGAAAAGGGCAATGTTTGTCAGTAATTCCATTTTATAGAGGAAAAGCCTGAAATTCAGAAATGACAAATGGCAGGAAGGCACAATGTCTGAAAATTATTTGTTAAAATTGTTAATGTTTAAATGTTAGATCTGAACCAAGTGTTTTGATTCCAAGTCCATGCTTTTTCAAATATAATCTGTTTCCTCTTGGAAAAGAGAAAAGAAGAAGCAACAAAGACTTTGATGGACTGTTGATCATACTGGAACAGCTACTGAGCAAGCACCATTTGCCGACTCTCTTGTTAGTTAATAAATTTTACTCAAAAGAATCTGTAGCAATGCTTCGTTCATCTGGCCTCTTTCCCTTCCACCTTCCTGAATAGAGTCACTTGAGTATTTAAGCAGTGAAGTTTCAAAATATAGTTAAGCCATTTAAAGCATCATTTTTTTTTTTTTTTTTTAATAATGGAAACAAAAATGCATAGTTGAACCACAGCAGTGAGAATGCTTCTTGCTGCTTCCATTTATGCCCCAGGTTCAATTTAGGTTAACCACATTTCCCTTCCTAACCAGAAAATTTCTGGCTTTTCTCCCTCTCCTGAGTGTGCTTGCCATTGCAATGGCTTTTCAGAATTTGGTTTTTCTAACTTGGCCCAGGAATCGCTTTAGAAGCAGAGCGAGGAAGCACTGCCCCCACATGGAGTGCCTTCAAGGTTTTCATGTTATGACATGACAGGGTAGCAGCCACAAGCAGAGGTCATGTGGGGAGGGAGGGCAACTCAGGGGGTCTCTGTTGCACAACCTCCGTAGCCTGGGGCCAATTCAGTACACAAAAGAATTGCTTTGTGATTTAAAAGACACTGCAAACCATTCCATCTCTCTAGGGATAAGAGGATACAATAGCAGTCTGTTTTCTATATGGCAACTTAATGCAGTGAGAGAGAATTGGGTAGTAGGAAACTGGGTTTCTGTGGGGTGGTATCAATTTGCCATTCTAAGGGTTCCCCAGATAAGCTGTGCCTTATATGTAATACTCATGTACTCATTATACTTGCTAAATATTTTACATTTTAACAAAATTGACTTTGGTTCCATTCCTTAGTATCTAAAATCTTTTCAAAATTATCTTATTGTTATAACTTACCTGTTGATTAGAAAAACAAAAGCATGTTCATTAAATGAAAATTTAAAACAGGAAAAGGACGAAAGGAACATAAAAATCATTTTATATAACCATCCTCCAAAACTGAGTAATGATTGTAAAATGATAAGCTTCTTTCTAGATTTCATTCTGTATTTCTCCCATTTTTGAGATATTACTGTATGTATATTAAATTTCTTATCTTGATTTATTATTAAATTTATTATCTTGATTTAGCAAGGTCCTAAGCATCTCAGCGATACCGAGTTCAATCCCTAGTATCAAAACAAAACAAAAACAAAGTAAGATTCTTTTAAGTTTAAAAATATGAATATTTTCATATTAAATATATATCCTTATACAGAAGAGGATTACTATCCTTAGGAAAGCCTGCTATACAGTTGGCCTGTGACTGGCCTCTCTGAGAACTTGGATTTTTAGGGGTATTCCCACCTTTTTCTGATAAGAATGGCCCAGGGTACCTATACAGCTTCTGTAGATCATACGGTTTATGCCAAACACCTGCCTTCTTTCTGGAGTTTTGGAATTTTAGTATATGCTGTGCAAAGGCTGCCTGCATGACCGGCATCCAAAAAAAAAAAAAAAAACCCTGAACATCTCCAACAAATTCCTCTGGAAGACAGAATGTCATGTGTATTTTCACAACCGATTGACTGATTGGTAAAGGAGTTAGGCACATCCTGTGTGACTCCACTGATAGTGGACTTAGGAAGCTTGTAACTTTTCCAGATTTCACCCAATGGAACTTTCCCCTTTGCTGATTTTACTGTGGAGTCTTTCTCCAAAATTTTTGTTTAAAATCAAAACTTGTAATTTGACTATATGCTGGGTACCATGAATCATCCTAACAAATCATAAAACCTGGGGGTAGTCTTGGGAACCCCCAGTACACCTATTTTCTGATACTTTTGTTTATTTCCCACCCATTCCTGTTTGCCCCTAAGAAATCTAACCAAGGCCCTTTGCAGAGGCAGTGTCTGAGTCAAGTTAGCTAAGAAGGAAACTACTACACACCTCTTCCCACTCTTCAAAAGTTCTGTCTCATAGGCTTGCCCAGACCCAAGAAAATTAGAGGCTTTTGGGCTAGGGTTGTAGCTCGGTGGTATGAGGGCTTGCCTAGCATGCATGAGGCACTGGGTTTGATCCTCAGCACCACATAAAAATAAATAAATAAAATTGTGTCCATCTACAACTAAAAAAAAAAAAAATTTATGAGTTTTAAAGAGAATCCAATTCACTTGAGAATTATTTTTGTTGTTGCTGTTCTAATTGGTTATACATGACAGTAGAATGTATTTTGATACATTTTATACAAATGGAGCATAGCTTCTTATTCCTCCAGCTGTACATGGTGCTGAGTCACACCAGTAATGTAATCATACATGTAAGAATTGGTTTTAAGTCAGTGAAATTGTAAGCCGGGTGCAGCAGCTCAGAAGGCTGAGTTAAGAAGATCACTAGTGAAAGGCCAGTCTTAGCAACTTATTGAGGCCTTAAGGAACTCAGTCTTATGATTTGGATGTGAGGTGTCCCCCCAAAACTCACATGCGACACAATGCAAGAAGGTTTGGAGGAAAAATATTTGTGCTATAGACTTAACCTAATAGGTGAATTCATCCCTGATGGGATTAACTAAGTGGTAACTGGAGGCTGGTGATGTGTGGCTGGAGGAAGTAGTTCATTGGGGGTGTGGCTAGTGGGTATATATTTTGTATCTGGAGAGTGGAGTCTCTCTCTGCTTCCCTCTGCCACACTCTACTCTTCTGCCATGATGTCCTGCCTCACCTTGAGCCCTAAGGAATGGAGCTGACCTTCTGTGAACTAAGATCTCTGAAACTATAAGCCCTCAAATAAACTTCTCCTCATGTTCTGGTTGGGTCATTTAGTTACAGCAGCAAAAAAGCTGACTAAAACACTCAGTAAGACCCTGTCTCCAAAATAAAATACAAAAAGAGGTGGGGATGTAGCTCAGTGGTTAAGTGTCCCTGGGTTCAATCCCTGCTATGAAAAAAAAAAAAAAAAAAAGTCAGTGAAATTATGGGGCAAGATAACTTTTGTCCATTTATTTATCTTATCTTCCTTTGACTCTCAGATAGTTTTCAAGTTAAGTACAAAAATAAGATAATTCAGTCCACTAGGAAGTTATGAGTTGTCTCCTACCTGTAAAGCCCTAAGTCATCATCTAAAATACAATAAAAAGATGAGCAAGATGAGTTTTTGCCCATTGAGAAAAATGACTGGAGGAAAATGTAAACAAGAGTCACATCTGGTTGGGAAAATTGGAAAAGGCATCAAGAATGCTCTGATATTTGAGACAGACATTAAAGAATGGAAGGATGTCTGTAGAAGGGAGAGGGTTGACATTCCAAAGGAAACAGCATGATGAAAACAAAGCAAACATATATAAAACCAGGGTTTTTTTCATGTAAGAATAAAAGTGAAAATTAATAGTGCAAAAGTAGGCGTACAGTGAAAACCTATGAGGCCAGGATGTAGAATAAACACCATATTTAGGAACTAGAGAGGGATTAAAGGTGTTTAAACAAAGGAACATAATCAGAGTAATCTTTGGAATAGTTGATTCAGGAGTGGTCTTTAGGATGGTTTACAGGAGATTGCAGGATTTCTTCTACTTTGACATCATGATGCTCTTATTTTATTTATTTGGTATTCTGTGTATTGTGCTTTTTTTTAATCACAAGGAAAAGCATTTATTTTCATCCTTTCACATATAAATCAAAACTAGTATCCAACTCTTTTTTTGCATTTTTTTATTAAAAATCATAAATTTACATAGGGCAATGTTGCTTGATTCATTCTGTTATTTTTTCCCTTCCCCCCACCCCTCCCACTCCTCTTTTCCCTCTATACAGTCCTTCCTTCCTCCATTCTTACCACCCTCCTTATCCCTAACCCTAAACCTAACCCTAACCCAAACGCTAACCCCTCCTACCCCCCATTATATGTCCTCATCCGCTTATCAGCGAGATCATTCGTCCTTTAGTTTTTTGAGATTGGCTTATCTCACTTAGCATGATATCCTCCAATTTCATCCATTTGCCTGCAAATGCCATAATTTTATCATTCTTCATGGCAGAGTAATATTTCATTGTATGTGCTTTTGAGACCCTAAGAAATGGTTGCCCAATCCAAGATTACAAAGATTTTCCCCCACTTTTTAAAAAATGTTTCAAAGTTTTATATTTACATTTATATTTTTGACCCATTTTGAGTTAACATCCACATATGGTAGGAGAAATGAATTAAAGTTAGTTTTTTTAACATATGAAATATCAGATGTTTTAGCACTATTTGTCAAAAAACTATCTCTGCTGATTAGTACCTTCATGTCTTTGTTAAAACTCAGTTAGATACATGTGTGGGTCTATTTCTGGGTTCTCTTTTTCTTTTATTAATCATCTTTATGTCAATACTACACTCTCCTGATTTTTATAGCTTTTTATGCAATATCAAATTCCAGGTAGTATAAATCTTCCAACTTTCTTCTTCATTTGTGAAGTTGTGTTAACTATTTTAGATCCTTTTTGTTTTCAAATGAATTTTAGAATTAGCTTGACAATTTCTACAAACTAGGCTTCTAGAATTTTGATAGAGCAAGGAATATGGGTCTCTGTTATTTTTGGTTCGATATAATGTCTTTGTCTAGTATGCGTATCAAGGCAGTGCAAGCCAGAATGAATTGGGAAGTATTTTTCCAAACTCTTCTGTTTTCTGGAAGTTTGTGTAGAATTAGTCTCATCTCTTATCTTTCTTTGGTGGTGAAGTGGTTACGATTCAGTATTTTCACTACCAAAGCCCAGGTTCAATTCCCCATCAGGGAAGACTAATTTTCCGTGGGTACTGGTGGTCGAGTGCCCCTGAGTTCAACCCAAAACATGCAAAGAAAGTATCATCTCTTCTTTAGATGTTAGTTAGACTCACTGTGAAGCCTTCTGGACCTTTCTCTGTAGAAAAGTTTTATTAGTGGTTGTGGTGGTTTATTTTTCTTTTTTTTTTTAATTATAAGTTCAATTGCTTTAATAGTCATAAAACTATTTAAGTTATGTGTTTCTCTTGAGCGAGCTTTGGCAGTTTATGTCCTGTAAGGAATATGTTTATTTCATAAGTTTTCAAATTTTTTGGCAGCAAGTTCTTCATAATATTCCTTTGTTATCATGTTAATATCTCTAAAATTTGTAGTGGTGTCACTTCTCACTCCTGATAGAGGCCATTTGTGTCTTCTCTCTTTTTTCCTTAGAAATATAGCAATATCATTGATCTCAAAGGACCAGCTTTTTGGTTTCACTGACTTTCTCCCTGTTTTTCTTTTTACTTTGATTTTCACTTTGAGTTTTAGTATCTCTTTTCCTGTGATTACTTGGGTTTTATTTCCTCTTTTTACTCTTATTTTTAAGTCAGAAGGTTAAATTTTTTCTAGTTTTTAAAGCAGAGATCATTAATTTGAGAACTTTTCTAATATGGCGTTTAGTTCTTTGAATCCCCCGCAAAGTGCTACTTCAGTGGCATCCCACTCACCTTCAACACATTGTCTTTTCATTGTAATTAAGTTCAAACTACTTACTGATTTCCCTTTTGATTATTTTTTCTTTGACTCATGGTTTAGAAGTTTGTTACTTTTGTTTTCAAGAGTTTTGGGGCATTTTCCAGATGTCTTTCAGTTATTAATTTATTATGCCATTGTGGTCAGAGAGTGTATTTTGTATGGTTTGAGTTATTTAAAATTTATTGAGAGTTGTTTTATGACCCAGCATATGATCTGTCTGGGTACATGTTTCATGTTAACTTATAAAGAATACATGTCATGTCGTTAATGGAATGTTTTATAAATATCTGTTAAGTCATTTTGGTTAATAGTGTTGCTAAAATCTTCTATATCTAATTATTTTCATTCTGCTTGTTTCTTCACTTACTTAGAGAAGGGTATTAAGATCTCTGATTTTAATTGTGGATTATGCTGTTTCTACTTGCAGTTCTAACAGTTTTTCCTTCATAGGTTTTAAAGCTTTGCTAGGCACATTAAACTTTAGGATGATTACATTGTCATGATGATGTGGTCCCTTTATCATTATTAACTCACCTTTTTTGTCCCTGGCAGTATTCTTTATATCTTTTTCTCTGTTATCGACTTCATCTGATAGTAATGTTTTCACTCCAGCTTTCTTTTCATCAAAATTATTATAGTATTTATTTTTCCATTTTTACTTTTTTGTTTTTAAAGTGTTTCTTAAATGCAGAACTTAGCTAAATCTTGCTCTTTGATCCATCCTGTTTCTGTTTTTTAATTGTGTGTTTTCCCATTTCATGTGTTTATTGACATGTTTGGGTTTAAATCTACCATCGTGTTTTCCATTTGTCCCATTTGTTCTTCTTCCCTTTCCTGCCTTCTTGTACATGTTCTTGTACATGACTTTTCATAATACCACTTTTTTTTTTTTTTTTTTGAGTGGGTATCCCACTGTTACTCAAGCTGGCCTCAACTCCTCATCCTCCTACCTCAGACTCCTGAGTACCTGGGATTACAGGTATATGCCTCTGTACCCAGCTCTCTTTTTAATCGTTAGCTATAACTGTCTCATATTTTTTAGTTGTTGTGTTTGAATTTATAATATATATCTTTAATTTACCATGGTCTACCATCAAGTGATATTGTGTCTTTTCACAGTATAAGAATCTTAGAAAAGTTTATTGCTACTTTTTCCCTCCAAGGCTTTGTGTTATCACTGTCATACATTTTTTTTTGGGGGGGGGGGGGTGCTGGGGATCAAACCCAGGGCCTTGTGCTTACAAGGCAAGCACTTTACCGACTGAGCTATCTCCCCAGCCCCACTATCATACATTTTAATCCCACAATACATTGTTTTTATTTTTATTTTTTTTAGTACTGGGGATTGAACCCAGGGGTGCTCTACCACTGAGCTATACCCCAATCCCGTTTTATTTTATTTTATTTTTATTTTGAAAGAGTCTTACTAAGTTGCCCAGGCAAACCTCAAACTTGGAATCCTCCTACTTTCTCCTCCCAAGTTCCTGGGATCACCGGTGTGTGCCGCCACACCTGGCTTTATTTTTACATTAAACCCTCAATTATACTTTATGGGGACTTATATTTTGAAAAGTAATTCATACTTACTGATACAGTTAACATCTTTGCTGCCCTCCTTTTGATCCAAATTGTCATGTGGTATTATTTTCCTTATTCCTAAAAGATTCTTCTACTGTGGTATGGCAGGCCTACTACTGATTAATCCTTTCATCTTGTATGTCTGAAAGGTACGTTCACTGAATATAGAATTCTGGGTTGAGTTTTTTTTTTTTTTTTTTTTTTTTTTTTTGTACTTAAAAAGTATTTCTCCACTGTTTTCTCACTTTCCTTGTTTCCAACAAGAAAGCTACTATCATTTTTATATTTGTTCCTGAATTCATAATTGTGTTATAGGGCACAACTTAAGAACAGACGGATCACCACTGAGAAGTCCAAATTTGAGAGTCTTTATTAAGCTGGCCAGCTGACTGTCTCACACAGTGCCCCAAAAAATGACTATTGGGAGAACAGCCCTAACCACAGGGTTGTAGGGGTTCTTATTACCAAAAATCACATTAATCATAAGTGTCTGTTGCTATGATTTGAAATTACACATTAACATCATGAGATCATCGACAGAGGGGGAAGTGGGTCAAAATGACCCTTACCTAGGTACAAACTAAAGAATGGTTACTAACATCCACACAATCACTGTTCACATGGTACATTGTTCAGGAGCAATAGGAATCAAAAGAGAACAATTCTTCACTACATAGGAGTTGCCATTGTATATTATTAAACATGTCACACTAAGTAACTGATGATGGGCACAGAGGCGGGGTGTTCCCATGGGAGAAACTTATTTCCTACATAACATGGAGTCTCAGAGCAAAATGGGAGTCTGTTTGGTCATTTCCCTTAGAGTCTGGCCTATAACATTCTCATGGAGCCAGATCTGTCAGCTCATCACAATTGGATTCTGATGTGTCTTCATGTCTATTTTTGTCTATTTTTTCATGTTTCTTCTGCTTGGGGTTCATTGAGCTTCTTAGATCTGTGAATTTATTTTTTTCATAAAATTTGGAAAATTTTTGATTATTACTACTTCAAAGATTTTTGTTTTTCTTCTTCTGTCCTACAGGACTCCAGTTACATAATAGGCCGCTTTAAATTTTCCAGAGCTTATTGAAGCTCTATTCTTTTTTTTTTTCTATTTTGAATAATTTTAATTGGTGTACATCCAAGTTCACCAGTTTATGTCTTCTGTATTTCCATTTAATATGCTCAGTGTCTCTTCTAGTTTCTTGACCATATGGAATATAGTTATGAAAACTGTTTTAATGACCCTATCTACTAATTATATCATGTGTCATTTCTGTGTTGGTTTCAAATGACTTATTTTTCTCTTCTTTATAGGTTGTATTTTCCTGCTTTTTTGCATGGTTGGTTATTTTTGATTGAGTGCCAGACATGGTGAATTGCATTTTTTTGCATGCTACATATTTTTGTACCTCTGTAAATATTCTTGAGATTAATGCAGTCAAGTGACTGGAAATATTTTGATCCTTTTAGGTGTTAACTTTAAACTTGTTAGGCAGGACTGGAGTTGCAATTAGTCTTGGGTGAATTTTTCCTACTTTTAAGGTAAAACCTTTCTGGGTACTCTACTGATATCTTGTGAATTCTGGTTTTCCTCTCTGGTATAACAGAACTATTTCTAGCCAAGTGTGAGCTCTAGTGATTATTTCTTGTGCTCCTTCTCAGTGATTGTCTTCCAAAACTTTAGTAGTCTCTTTATACCTATGAATTGGTAAGACCGTTGGACTTCCACATTGACAATTTCCACACCTGTGGATTCAACTAACTGTAGACCAAAAATATTTGAAAAAAGTTTCATCTGTACTGAACAGGTCATTCTCTTAAATAATACAGTATAACAACTGTTTGTATAGCATTTACATTGTATTAAATATTCAAGAATTCTTGAGATGATTTAAAGTATATAGGAAGATATATGTAGGTTATATGCAAATACTATGCCATTTTATTTAAGAGACTTGGGTGTTTGCAGATTTTGGCATCTGCAGTGGGTCCTGTGACCATCTACCTTCACATACTGAGGGATGTCTATACTCAGCTAAAGACTTTAGGAAAACCCTGTGTATATGCAGAGCTCTCTGCAGCTATTTATACTGTGTTCTCTGCCCTGTGAATTTTAGCAGCTAACTCTAATCCCTTTGACCTGTCTAGACATGGAGGTTCATGTCTTCCATTAAAGGATACTGTCAGGCTCCATTGAGACCCAGGATTCTCTCTAGGCAACGAGCTGAAAAATTTATGAGACTCATCTCATTTATTTCCCATCTCTCAAGGACTACTATCTTTCATTGCCTGATTTTAAATAACTTTTGTTTCATATATTTTATCTAGTTTGTTTGGTTTGGTTTTGTCCTTTAAGTTCTCTCAGGCAGAGAAAATCCAATTCTTTTTGTTCCGTCTTGTCTGGAAATGCTATACTTCCTGGTTTTTAAATTTTTGTTATACTGTCTGTTCATAAAATAATAAATATAAAATTTTCTCCCTGTAAATTTTGTGGTGCTTTTGTGTTGCTATACCCTACATGCTTGTTTATTGTGTCTGTTGGATACCTCAGCCAAAATAAGAAATCAAAAATAACATCAATGTTTTGCACCTGGTTGATGTGAAAGACATCATAATAAAGTTGCCATAAAAGAGGATAGCTTTTAAAAGAGAGATGTAGATGAGTTTGGGGTCAGATTAATGTTGAGGTGCTGGAAGATTCCCCTGATGAAAGAGTCAAGACTTCCAGAGAGGTATAGTAGAATTCATCTTTGTAGACTGATAGGTAAATGAGTTTTGATAGATGAAGAGACAAAAATTTAGGAAGGTAAAAATTGAAGAATATGTAAAGGAAGTTGAAATGGCTATGAGAGCTACCACGCTTGGCTGTAATTGAACTTTGAATTTGACACTGTTTCTTCCCAGCTAGTATCAAAAGAAAAATATGTTGTGTTCTGAGTTTTGCATTATTTGGTTATTAATACTATAGAAAATTTTTGTATAGAATATTTTTCTCAAGATTAACACCTACTAGAGAATGAGATTGATCAAATTACATTCATGTTAAAAATGGCATAATGAATTCCACTACATATAATGCACCAATAAAATGTTCTTAAAAAACAAACACAGGAGCTGGAGGTGTAGCTCAGTGGTAGAGCAGTTGCCTGATGTCACATGCCAGGCCCTGGGTTCATTTCCCAGCACCAAAAAAAAAAAAAGGGGGGGGGGGGGTATAAGGTATTTTTCATTGGGTTCTGATTGTTTGTTATTATGAATTCTACATTGACCATAGAATTAAATTAGGTAGTGCTGATAAAGTACATATTAGTAAACTTATGTTTTATTTCTTCTCCCTCTCTCTCTGTCTCTCTCTCTTTCTCTCTCTCTCTCTTCCTCTTTCTCTCTCTCCCTCTCTCTCTCTCTCTCTCTCTGTCTCTCTCTTTCTCTTTCTCTCTCTGTCTCTCTCTCTTTCCCTCTCTCTCTCCCTCTCTCTTTCCCTCTTTCCCTCTCTCTCTCTTTCCCTCTCTCTTTCCCTCTCTCTCTCCCTCTCTCTTTCCCTCTCTCTCTCTCTCTTTCCCTCTCTCTCTCTCTCTCTTTCTCTCTCTCTAAAAAAAATAAATAAAAAAAATAAAAAAAATATTTTATTTCTGCTTCATTTCAAACAACGTACTAAGTGCTCCTAGAACATTCAAAACAAAGGTGCAGTTCAAAAACAAAACAAAACACAGAACTGCCCTCAACCATCTGATTATGTGTATAGTTCAGAAGAAAAACATGCATAAAAAACCACTGGAAAACACCCATAAGACCACATGGTCTAGGCCATATCTGAAGGAGGAAGTGCAGCATTAAGGATTCACCATGTTTCAGAGGGAGGTTCTGGAGGAGGGAGTTTCTAAGTGGAGTCTTTGAAGATGCAATAGAAATAAACCAAGAGAAAAATGTTGTTTATTGGGCTCAGAAATTGGCATTGACCACTGGCTGGGAGTCAGATTTGTTTATTCAGTTATAGAACTTGTCTTTTGAGCATGTGCTGTGTGACAGGCCCCAGAGGTACAAGTGCTTAGTGAGCCAAAGTGTTTGTGTTCTCGGGGAGCTTATATCTCAGTGGAGAGGCCCACTGTAAGTAATCACACAAATAACTGAACAAGAGAAATAACTGATAGTTTAAAAACTAACTGCACAGCAAAAATCTAAGTAGGTAAAAATGCTAGTGAAGGATGAAGTGGTCACTATAGATTTGATGTTCATGAAGGTTGAGATCTGAAAGACAAAAAGCAGTCCATTGGGGGGTGGGGGGAGGTTTTCAAGGAAGAGGAAGCAACTGAGGTAAAGACCAGAAAGAGGAATTGGCTCAGTTTGTGCAAGGAATATGAAAGGTGGAACGTGGAAGATGAACATAAAAGTGGTTAGAGAAGAGTTCAGAGTAGCAGAGAAGTGTTATGAAAATGCACATGATGCAGACATGAAGGTGCTTTGAACATGGGTTCAACTAAAACTAAAGAAAGAAACCAGCTGGGTGTGGTGTAATCCCACCTGTAATCTCAGCTGCTTGTGATGCTGAGGCAGGAGGATCACAAGTCTGAGGCCAGTTATGGGAATATAGCAAGACCCTGTCTCAAAATAAAAAATAAAAAGGGCTGGGGATGTAGCTCAGTAATAGAGTGCTTTCCTAGCCTACATGATGCCCCAAATTCTGTCCTCAGCACAGCAAAGAAAGAAACCTATAACTTTGTTTTAGGATTCCTCGTTATTACTCAAGGACTGTTCATTCAACTGATGTTATTGAGTGCCCATTATGTTGTAGCAGCTGTTCTGGACCAATCAGGTATGTGTGTATTGAGAGCTGAGATGGAGACAAAAGTATAATGGAAGCTGATGCTGGGGCCTTGATGGGAAAGGTGATCATTTTAGAGGGAATAAAGAAATTAATGGATAGGTCTTGAACATTTGCATTGAGGAGTTTGGATTTAAAATATAAGCAGTAGGGATCTTATTTAATAAGATCTTTTATAAAAATTATTGTAGAAGCTGTGAATACGATAAATTGGAAACCAAAGAAATTAGAAGAAGAGAGACCAGCTGGAAGAGGTTTGAAATAAAACAGGTGTGAAGCAGCAAAGGCGACTGCGGCAGAGGAAACAAGTGTGGGGCAAGGGCCCAAGAGTTTAGCAAGTATCCTACCTCTCAGCTTACTAATTTACAATATATGTCCCCTGTTTTATTACTCTCTTACTGTGTGTTTTGTGGAATTGGGTCAACATTGACCATCTTTTAACCTGTGCTTGACATATTACAGTCTTTTATTTTAGTGCTAAGTAATTTCTAAACAGCATTTTCCCCATAAATTTAATTGTATTGCATGATTTTAAAAGTAGTAGGCAGTTATTAGAAATACAGGATATCTGCACATGTTCATTTTAGTCTCTTCCCATAGTATAACATTTCTAATCTTTTATGAGAAGCCCCAAGCTAGAAAACTAGGTGAGCCATTCCTGATTTCCTGATCCACAGAAATTGATGAGACATAATAAATGTTTATTGTTGCTTTAGGCTCCTAAGTTTGGTGCAGTTTGTTATGCAGCCATAGATAACTAATGTACACATCCACATCCTTTGCTATCTAACTGCAATGTCCTTCTGCTGAGGGAGCATACTATGGTGTACTTGTATGTCCTTTAACTCTGGGCTTAGTAGAAGGCCCTGCTGGGTTCTGCCATCACTGAGAGAAAAACATGCCCTGGCTAGCCTGTATGTCCTGGAAGAATGAGACAAACTGGAATGGAGCCTCTTCAGCCAACCCAGAGATGTGTAGTAAGCTGCAAAGCCACCAGCCTAGATGAGCTGATAGCCAGCTACTCCATAGCCCATGAGCAGTAATAAATGATTGTTGTTTGAAGCTCCTGGGTTTGAGGGTAGCTTTACCAATGGTAAGCCATAGTCAGAGTTAGAGATCTGTGCGGACTTGGGAGTCTAGGCTAAGCCTGTCATTAGGGAGCTGGTTTGAGGAGTTTAACCAGAGGCTTTTAGCCTCAGGGCATGAGACCTGCCTTCCAGGGATAGGAACCATTAAGTGACCTGAATGTCAATCCTCTCCATGCTGTAGGTAGCAAAACTTTAGTATTTGGAGTTTCAGAAAAGCCATATCAGAACTGTTCATGAAGCATTGACAGCAATTTTTATAAGTTTTTGTAGTTTATTCATGCTTTTCTGAAAAATCTATACAAATCTCTATAAAGTCATGGCAAAATCTGTATACCTTCTTTGTGAGCAATTTTGCAAACCCCATAAAAAATAGGTGAAGGAGAACAAGGGAGGTTGACTAGATAGAGGGAATTGTGTTTGAGTTGAAATAATAATAATTATTCAACTAATAATAGCTAATAATTCATCCTACCAATGTGGAAGAGTGTTCCTATTGAACTTTTTATTTTATAGATCAGAAATAGGAAAAGTGTAGGGTCAGGCATGATAGCAAACACCTGTAGTCCTGGCAACTTGGGAGACTGAGAGAAGGGGATCACAAGTTCAAAGCCAACTTCAGCAACTTAGCAAGACCCTCAGCAACTTAGTGACACCCTACCTCAAAATTTTAAAAAATTTACTAGGGGAAGTAGCTCAGTTGCAAAGCTCCCCTGGATTCAATCCCCAGTACCAAAAAGAAAAGAAATAGGAAAGATTTATTCTCATTTCTTTGAACTTAAAGATTGTGTGTGTGTGTGTGTGTGTGTGTGTGTGTGTAAAAGCTGTTTAAAAAAGAAAATGTATATTTTAAGAGGTTTAAAAGTGAGAGAGTGAATGCTGTATGAAAGCATTAAGACACTCTTGGGTGTATTTCCTTGGTTCATTTACCCACAACCTGTCCCTTACATTGTACCCAAGGCATGTATTAATGAGCTAATAAAACATACCATGTTATGTTTTACTGTTTCCTGGGCATCTGTTCTAGCTTATATCACTCACAGATCCAAGACTTTGAAGAGGCTGGTAGTGATGATGATAATAAATATCTATAATTTTACTAAGTATCCTTTTTTCACAAAGAAGAAACAACGTTAAATCATTTGTTAGAAATAAAAATGTCAAATTTATGTCAATTTGAAGTCTATTGAGAGTCATTTAACATGGTTTGTTTTAATTATAAAATGTATCTAACATACAAAAGTATGTGTGAGCCGGGCATAGTGGTGTACACCTGTAATCCCAGCAGCTCTGGAACCTGAGACAGGAGGATGGTGAGTTCAAATCCAGCCTCAGCAACTTAGCAAGGTACTGAACAATTCAGTGAGACCCTGTCTCTAGATAAAATATTTGTAAAAGAGCTAGGGATATGGCTCAGTGGTTAAGTGCCCCTGGGTTCAATCCTGATACCAAAACTTAATTAATTAATTAAAAAGTATATATAATAGATATATACAATTTAAGGGTAAAAATAAAATACCTAGGGACCCACTACCTCATTCAAGAACTATTATATATTTTATTTTCTTTTTTTCTTTCTTCTTTTTTTTTTCCTTGTGCAATACTAGGAATTGAGCCCAGGGCCTCCTACATACTAGGCACGCTACCACCAAGTTGCATCCTCAGCTCTTTTTATTTTATTTTGAAATAGTTCTTGCTAAGTTTCCCAGGCTGGCCTCAAACTTCCCATCGTCTGTCTCAGTCTCTCATGCAACTGAAAGTATAGGTGTGCTATAGTCAGCTATAATTCTTTAATCAACAAAACGTTTTTACTTAAAGAGGTTCAAAAGTGGCAAATGTGTTGTGACACAAACATACTAGAAATTAAATGTTCAGGTATTAAAAATGCAAAGATAGTGAAGATCAATATATACCTTGAGAAGGAAGAAAAGCTATTGGTGACTGAGAAAGCTTAATATGCATAATGGCCCACTTAATTAAGTAGACCCTCCAGTTTACAGTGGATCTAGTGGTGTATGTTTTTATTTGTTTAATCTTTAAATT
Organism: Sciurus vulgaris; assembly: GCF_902686455.1. Taxonomy (NCBI): domain Eukaryota; kingdom Metazoa; phylum Chordata; class Mammalia; order Rodentia; family Sciuridae; genus Sciurus; species Sciurus vulgaris. The sequence goes on from NC_136467.1 coordinate 57,394,387, forward strand.
GAATTTATACATCTTTCAAAAGCACTCTAGGTCACATACTGTCAGCTATCACAGAAAAACATCTGAAAAGGCAGTTTATTTGTCTAAGAAATGAAACACTGCTGCTAAGCATATAATTGTTTAATAGAATCCCGTTCTGATCAAAGGACAAGAATAAACTGTTCAGAAAGTGAAGCCCAAGTCTTCAATTATCATCTGTCTGTATTCCAGTGAGTCCCCATTTTATCTCCATCCCAGATCACTCCTGAGTTCTAGAGCTAAATAGCTGTTTACTCAGTATTTCAACTTGGAGATCTACAGACATCTCAGATTCAGCACATCGAAGACCAGATATATGATGCATTCTTCCAGAACCACTCCACTCTTCTCTGTCTTCATGAAGAGCATCACTGTTCCTCCAGATTTCAAGTCAACTCGGGAGTCCTCCTTAATACTGCTCCTTGTCAGGCTCACCTCTGTGGCTGCCTTCCTCCATTTCCTGCATCATCAGTATCTCCAGAAGCATAACGGAGAGGGAGCAGAGAATGCAGTCGCTCCTGAGCACTCTTTTTAAAAGCAGACTGTAGTGGTTAAAAAAAAAAAAAAAACTGAATTTTCAATGATTCTCCTCCTGTTGTCTCCAATTCAGTGGTGACAATCTGGATTCCTTTCCTTGAATTTTAGTTGACTTAAAAGCACCTCGACCACTATGATACCACAAAAGTGGTGCTATGTGACTTCTCAGACTGAGTCATAAAAGGGTCTCATAATGGTCACTTTCTTGAAACACATGATGTCAGTGCCCCCTTGAAGTAGCCACTATGTTGTGAGAAACCGTATGGAGACACCATGGATAGGTGCTCTAGGCATCTTTCCCAGGTGGACCTGAGTGATATGTGAGTGAATGAGCCATCTTACTGGAAGTGGATCCCTGTAATTCAGCCATTCCATATCCCAACCAGTCAAATCATCCCCAGCTCTCTGAATCATCCCCAACTTTTCTGGTCTTGGGAACTGAGACCCCAGACATCATGGAGCAGAGAGATGCCATCTTCCTTGTGACTTGTCTTAATTCCTGACCCACAGAATCTGTAAGCATAATAAAATGGTGGTTGTTTTGTGCCACCAAATTTTGGGGTGGTCAGTTATGCAAAAAAATAGATAAACAGAATATAGATCTTTTGAACAAATTTCAAGGCAATATAATAACATGATGGTTGTTAAGTCCATGTTAAAATACATGGGGAGAAACAGTATAAATATACTTTAAAAACATTGTGGATTAAATATTAAGAAGGTATTAGTCATCTTGGGCTGCCATAAACAACATAAATTTCCTTCTTTCATCCTTCCTGCTTTTATCCTTCTTTCCTTTCATCTTTCCTTCCTTTTTCATGGTGCTGGTCTTAGAACCCACGGCCACATGCATGTTAGGCAAGTGCTGTACCATTCAGCTACATCCTCAGCCCTTTTTATTTTGAGACAAGTTCTAAGTTACTTAGGCTATCAGCAAACTTGCAGTCAACCTCCAGAATAACTGCCATACCTGGTCAACCTAAATTTATTTTCTTACAGTTCTGGAGGCTAGAAGTTCAAGAGAAAGTTTTCAAACAATTTGATTTCTGGTAAGGGATCTCTTCCTGAGTTGATGACAGTCACCCTCTAGTTGTGTCCTCACATGACAAAGAGCACCAGCAAGCTCTTTGGTATCTAATAACAATCAAGGACATTAGATAAGAACAGTAATCCTATTAGATCAGGGGCCTACCCTTATGACCTCATTTAATCTTAATTGCTTTCTTGTTCCACACACAGAGGAGCAAGGGCTTTAACATTAGAATGGGGGGGATATTCATTCATCTTTAACAGTACTCAAGAGTGGTTCCTTTATAATTCTTTTTTTTTTTTTTTTTTTTTGGTGCTGGGGATCGAACCCAGGACAAGCACTTGCGCTTACAAGGCAAGCACTCTTCCAACTGAGCTATCTCCCCAGCTATAATTCTTTTTGTTTGTTTGTTTGATGGTTCTGGGGACTAAACCTAGGGACTCTTGCATGCCCAGGCAAGTGCCCTACCACTTTGTTCATGCCCTCACTGCCCTGCCATCAGTGGCACAGACTGCAACTGAATTTACCCTGCATCTGCTCACCCTGGTGTTAGAAATTGGCTGCCCCTTTTGCATGGTCGAAGATACCATCATCTCTTGCAGAGATACTCCAAACAACCTCCTCATTTGCCAACCTATGTATAGTCCTGAATGTCCCTCAAAGGCCCATGCTTTGAAGGCTTGGTCCCCAGGCAATAGTGCTTTTTGGAAGTAGTGATACTTTTAGGAGGTGGGGCCTAATGGAAGGAACTCAGGTTGCTGGGGGTGTACCCTTGAAGGGGATATTGGGACCCTGGCTCCTCCTCTTCCTCTCTCTTTACTTCCCAGCCACCATGAAGTGAATAACTTTCCTCTACCATGTGTTCCTACCAGGATATATTGTGTCACCAGAGACCCAAAGCAAAATGGCTAAGCAACCATAGACAGAAACCTCCAAAACTCTAAGTCAAAATACACCATTCCTTCTTTTAAATTGATTACTCAGTTATTTTTTACAGTAATGGAAAGCTAACACCTCCAATCCTCTAGTTTGTTCTCCACACTGGCAGGGATTTAAAAATACTAATCTGATAATGCTCCATTTCTGCTTCCCACCACACACACCTCTATCCAGTGATATCTCATTGCTCTTAGAGGGAAAAAACCAAAATCCTGGAAATGATCCAAAAGATCCTTCTAATCCTGTCTGTCTCTTTAACTTCACCTTAACATACTCCCCCTCACTGTCCGCATTCAGCCCTAGTAGCCTCAGGCATGTCTTCTCCTTTGTACGTTCAATCCTTGCAGCCTGAAACACTGGTAAGGCAGTCTCAAATTTGGCTGGTCAATATGTACATCCAAAGAGCTTCTCTAGAAAACAATTTAGCAGAATGTTTTAAGAGACTTTAAAATGTTCAGGATTGTTGACTGAATAATTCTTATTGTAGACTCCATCTGTGGTAGGCAGCCTCTAAGATCATCACCAGTGAATTCTACCTCTTGGTATTGCTCATGTGCTCACTTCCCACACTGCACCAGGGTTGATCTGTCAACCAATTGCATATAACAGAAATGATGGTATGTCACTTCCAAGATTAGTTTATAAAAGATTATGAAATTTCCTTCTTACGTGTGCTCTTACTGTGTTGGATCACTTACACCAGGGGAAGTCAGCTGTCAGATCATATGAGCAGCCCTACAGAGTGGCCCATGTGGCAAGGAGCTAAAGCCTATCGCTAGCAAGCACTTGCATGAGCTTAGAAGCAGATTCTTCAGCTCCCCTTTTTTTTTTTTTTTTTTTTTTTTTTTTTTTTGCGGTGCTGGGGATCGAACCCAGGGCCTTGTGCTTGCAAGGCAAGCACTCTACCAACTGAGCTATATCCCCAGCCCTCTTCAGCCCCTTTATGTGACAGTAGCCCCAGCCAACAGATTGACTGCCACCTCATAAGGAACTGAACCACTACCACCTTACTGAGCCATTCCTAGGTTCCTGACCCTCCTGAAACTATGAAATAATAAATATTTTAAGATGCCAAGTTTGTGTAATCATAAATTTATATAGGGTAATGTTGTTTGATTCATTCTGTTATTTTTTCCCTTCCCCCCCACCCCTCCTTTAACCCTTTCTGGATGGAATTATTCCCTCCTTTCTCTGGACTTTTCATACACCCAGTTGCTTTATAATCACTTATTGTTTCTCCCCTGCTGAATTTATCCTAATATCAAGGATTAATGCCTAATTCTCAAATTCACAGTGTCTGGTATGTAGTAAACACAAACAAAAATTAGTAAACTGCATCGATTGTACATTCACATGGTATGTCAAGCACCAACCTACACTGTGCATTTCCAAGCAGGCTACTTCTCTTTAATGCTGTCCAGTTTGTTTATCTCAAAGAGTTACTTGGACTCCGCTCTGTCCTGACTATACAGTCTGTCCCAAAACTATCGGCTGCCCTGTAGCTGCTCAAAACTTCCCCCGTAAGGCGTAGCACCTACTGGTAGTAAAAGGTTTCTTGCTGTCAAATAGGCTTCCTTCCTCCATCTAGACCCCTCCTTTTCACCATGATTGTTCCTGATACAGCTTAACAAGAACTGACTGTGGAGAGGAAAGGAAGAGACTCATCAGCACTAGATCAAAGAATTCTTACATTTTAAAAAAATTCCTTGTCAACCCTTCTGTCTAACTCATGAGTATAATTTTTAACACTCCTTGAATAGAAACATTCAAAAGAGTCTTTAGTAAGTCTTACTAGTTTTTTTTTCCCATGATTTACATGGATGTAAAGCTTCCAGATTCTTATTATCTCCCATTTGACTGCAATATAAATCAAAGCAAATGATTTCATCTTATTAGATGAAGTTGCTAAAATACTATATTTTTCCCCTTGCCTCAGGATTTCTTGAAAACATACTTACCTACTTTTCTTTTTACTTATATGCTCCTGTCTCTTCAATGAATATTATTGAAAGGTTTAATTTACAGATTTGAATGCTTTTTTATACCTTGATGAAATATGTCATTCCCTCTTTAACACAACTTACTTTTAAACCATAAAAGATAATTAAGCATTGCATATATTTTTACTGTGTGTTAAGCAAAATAGAAAACCAATTGCTATACATCCGAGACTCATCTCTACTACTTACTATAGTGTCTGATCTTGATCAAAATACATTCTTGACCTCCTTAGCCTCCTTAGCCTCCTTATCTATTAAATGGGAATGAAGATCCTTAAGATTTTTGAGGGCTGATATGATAAATAATGCAAAAGTGTCCTCATGTAATTAGTTCCCAGGAAATATTAGATTCCATTCTTCTCCTTGCTTCCTTCTAATTCCTAAATGTAGAGATTTATCAAAAGCTTCCTTTACTTGATTTTTATATATATAATATACAAAATTTATGTATATTATACATATAATATATATGTAGTTTATATACATAAATTATGTATGCAAACTATACAAAATCATACATATATAAAATGTATACATATGTGTATATACATAATTCTATATATATAAATTTTTAAAATAAATTTTATATATGAAAATTATATGAAAAATTATATACACATATAATTTTATATAAAATTTTCTATATGTATGTGTATGTTTATATATGTATATATGTATAATTTTTTCATGTGTATATATGTATAATTTATATATTTATATATATAACTATTTCAACTGTCTTGTTTAGCTTCTGAAAAGAAAATAACAACTCAAAGAAAACATTTGAAATGGTGCAATGTGTAGCTCAGTGGTAGAATACTTGCCTAGAATGCACAAGTCCCTGAGTTTAATTCCCAGCACTAGGAAAATAAATATAGTGAACCATGGTATTAGAGAGATCTAGTCACTTATCCAGTCCAAACTTAGATTGCATTTATAAAGGTAGTGACCCAGCATATGAACCTGAAGTAGAGAGCAAGGAAACAAGAAATATTTGCATTGGTAGGTGTATATGTGGTGTTGGGATCCACATGCTCACACATGCTTAGTGTGTGCTCCAACACTGAGCACATCCCAGCTTCTGCATACTTTTCTGAAAGTATTTTTACCTCCACAGTTAACTAGCTACTGAGTTCTAAAACTTTTCTCTTCTGATCATGTGAAAGGTAGCAGTTTGGCCCGACAGGTTCTAGTTGGGCTTTAATATCTTCCCAGGCCAATTAGTTTGCCTTTGTTCTGTGACCTTGGACCTGACCTTCAATCCCACACAGCCACTGTTACAAAGGTACTTTGGTCTTCCGTGAACATATACTAATGTATCACCACCAGGAAAAAAGCAACTCAAGTATGTGTTTGACAGGCAATAAAGTAGCAAAATAGTATATTACATCTGAGTGATACCATCAGGGCCACCATCTTGGGCAAACATCATCTTACGAGCCTCAAGTTTTGGGTTTTTTTTCTGTGTTATTTGAACCTGCTTTACTTGAGCAAAAAGGTCATGATACAGAGAACAACAAGACCTATATTTTCTAAATTATTGTACTTCTGATAGTTATTAAATAAGTATGTTGACTTACCTTCCTGAAAATAAGGAGATCTCATCAAAAGTAAATATTCACTGAATGTATCATCTTTTAATATATAATAAATTTTCAGTAAAAACTGCATGTAAAGCTGGGCATGGTGGCACACGCCTGTAATTCCAGAGAATCGGGAGACTGAGGCAGGAGGATTGTAAGTGTAACACCAGCCTCACCAACTTAGTGAGGCCCTAAGCAACTTAATGAGATCCTGTCTCAAAAAATAAAAAGGGCTGAGAATATAACTCAGTGGTAATGAATCCAATCCCCAGTACCAAAACAACAACAACAAAAAACTGCATTATATAACTTGAAGCTACATGTATCCTTAAATCTCATTCACTCTGACCATTGATTTCACACCAATTCTATATATCTGGAGAGTAAAAACTCTAGTTTAGATGTGATTATCATGTCTCAGTATTTCACAATTGTATATTAACTTTTCCTTTGTTCCTAAGAGAACAGAGCATGTTCTTTTAGTATATACATGACAAGCTGATAGAAATGAATAGGGGGATTTTGTTTCATTAATAACCAAGTTCACAATAGGTAATAACTTAATGTTCAGGGAATAACATTTCTGATTAACTTAGGAACAGAATTATTAACTTATGGTGCAATTAACTGGTGGCAGTAGATTTCAGGGGACTATAAATTAATTGTTTCTTGGTTTCTGAATTTCTTAATTTTGGGGGGGATCATGTATTACTTGCATAATTTAAAATGTGAAAATTATGAAATAAAATGTCTAAATTCCCATAAGAAATATATAATGAACAAAACTGAATCTTTGCTCATCAGAGATCCTGCAATTATTCTGAAATGGAATTATCTGTATATCCTATGTGGAAATGTCTACATTTGTATATTTATTTCTACATATCAATATGTAGATATATATACACACACATATACATATATATATATATATATATATTTACAGCTATATACAATCTATCCCTGAACTGTGAATTTCTTGAGGATAGACTATTAATCTTCATATCCAAATTACTTTACAGAAGAGCCTGACCCATGAAAGAACCTTAATAAATGTTTGTGTATGAATAAATGAGGTTGATATACAAATCACCAAAAGTTAATGTAAATATTTTTTAAAGTTAATTTATAGTATTTGAGGCCAAGAAGTATAAGATATTATCTTCATTAGTTTTTTAAATATTTTTATTAGTTGTTGATGAACCTTTATTTTATTTATTTATTTATATGTGGTGCTGAGGATGGAACCCAGTGCCTCACACATGCTAGGCAAGCGCTCTACCACTTAGCCACAACCCCAGTCCTAGTTTTTTCTTTAACAGGTTTATTGAGATGTCTTCTACATATAAAATTCACCAACTTCTAAAATATAATTCAATAATTTTTAGCAACTATAAAGTAAGTGATATAACCATCACTGTAAGCCAATTTAGAGCATTTTCACACGTATTTCTCTAAGGTCACTTATGCCCATTTATAGTTCTCACCTCCATCCCCAGGCAACCACTAGCCTACATTTCGTATAAATGGAATCATGCAAAATATATGGTCTCTGGTGTCTGGCTTCTTTCACTTAATACAATGCTTTTGAGATTCATCCATGACATAGCATGTATCAGTAGTTCCATTCTTTTTATTGCTGAATAATGTGCCAATATCTGAATATATCTACCCATTAGCTTTAAAAAAATAAATAAAATAAAAGGTAACTAAGACCAACCTTTGGGGAAACAGATATATAAGCAGTTACAAAATTTAAAGGGAATTAAGTGCTCTGTTAAAATATAACTCAGGTAATATTCATCAAAAGAAAATATTTGTGGGGATATTTGAGAATATTCCTCAAAGAAATGTTATTTGTTCTGAATAGATTCAGTTTCCTGGCAGGGAATGTGAGGAAATGATACTCCCTTTGAAAAGAATGATATTTTAAAATTTGTACAAATGTGAAAATACATATATTTACTACTCAAGAAACAACCAATTGTCCTGTGTGACTGAAATAGGGAATATTTTGGATTGGAGATGGGACCAAGAAATACTGCTTGCTTCCCTTAAAAGGAAGGCTCTAAACTGGGTGAGGTGGCACACACTTGTAATCCCAGCAGCCTGTAATCCCTATGGGTCAGGAAGCTGAAGCAGGAGGATCATGAGTTCAAAGCCAGCCTCAGCAACTTAGTGAGGCCCTAGCGAGACCCTGTTTCTAAATAAAATATAAAAAGGGGTTGGGGAGGGGCTGGGGCTATAACTCAGTGGTAGAGTGCTTGCCTCGAACACTGGGTTCAATCCTCAGTACCACATAAAAATAAATAAATAAAGATGTTCTGTCCATCGACAACTAAAAGAAATTAGAAAAAAAAAAAAAAAAAAGTGGGGTACTCTGGGGATGTGGCCCAGTGGTTAAGCACCTCTGGGTTCAATCCCTGGTACCAAAAAAAAAAAAAAAAGACCTTAAATGCAATCTATGGAGTTTATCTTGATTCTGTGAGCAGGAGAGAAGCATTAAAGGAGAATTATTTCAATTCCTCATTATGACTAGATTAGGAAGGATAGAGGAAGTTAGGCAAGGGGGAAACACAGCAACTCAGGAGACTGAGTCAGAAAGATTGCAAGTTTGAGGCCAGCCCAGTCAACTGAGTGAGACCCTTTCTCAAAATAAAAGACAAAAAGACATGGAGTTGTAGCTCAATAGCTTAGTAGTAGCACACTCCTGGGTTCAATTCCCAGTATCTTCAAAAAAGAAAAGAAAAAAAAGTGGGGGGACTGTGGGAGAGAAGGTAAAAGAAGATGAACATGAGAGAGAAAAGAAAGACATCAAAACAAAGATAAAAGATTGAGTAAATATTCATTGCTCACTTAATGTGCTATATTAGGGTGTTGAAATGTCTACCCATATTTATATCCTTGATTCAGTTGACAAAACAAGATCCTTACTTTCATGGAGCTTTTATTCTAGAGGAAGAGACAGACAGTAAACCAGTAAACAAATAAATAGTATCAAATAAGTAGTATCAAAGAAAACATGTTCAAACAGAGTAAGGAGACAGGAAATAATGTAGGAGGGAGGTAGATCATTAAAGATGAATAGAATTTTGAGAACAGAAAGCAATGAGGGGAATTTAGCCATGCAAACAGCAGGGAACAGTGTCTGCCAGAGAGAACAGCAAGTGCAAGGGCCTTCTTAAGGATGAAATGCCTGCAGTGCTTGAGAAACATCTGGGAGGCTAGTGTGGTTCTGGATTATACTTTTAAAAGATCACCCTGGCCCTTCTGCACGTTCCATTTCACATGTGTGTGATCTGTAAGGTAAATTCCTGGATGTGGGTCACAGGGCAAAAATTTTGTCATTTTGATAGAAAATTTCCATCTAGTTTCCACTTCCACCAACCATATTTGAGAGGTCTGTTCACCTTACACAGAGTGAAACTTTGGGGAAGTGGACACTTTATTAGTCAGAAATCACAAAATTAAAATGGTGACAGGGTTGCTGTCCTTCTAGAGGCTCTTAGAAAAAATCCATTTCCTTGCCTTTTCTAGTTTCCACCTTCATTCCTTGGCTTATGTTCCCATCCTCCATCTTCAGATCCAGCAACATAACATCTACAGTCTCCCTCCTGCCATTATGTAAGCTTTATAACTCTGACTTGGTTGCCTCCATCTTATATTGACCTCGTGATTGTATTTTACCCACTCAGTTAATTCCCCATCTCAAAATCCTGAATTTAAATCCTCATCCTGAATTTAACCACATCTGCAGTGTCCCTTTTGCCATGTACAATAACATTCAAGGATAATGATGTGGACATCTGTGTGAAGGAGGGAGATTCGCTGACTTTTTCTTTAATGATCTTCTAACCTTGATGAAAGTTGTGCTGTTGGTTGTTTTGGTTTTGGTGTTGCCATTTAGAGTTTATCCTAGTAAATAATGTGAAATGCAGATTAGATTTTGTCTTTTCCAGATAGCTCTTTGTAGTAAATGATACCTGCTCCACCCATTTACTGAGAAGTCCAACTTTTCCCTAAAATATAATGAATTCCTATACATAGTTTGGTTGCTTTCTGAAATTTGTTTTGTTCCATTGTTCATGTGTCTAAAAAATACATATTTTTAAAATTACAGCGGATTTTTAATATGTCACAGTATCTGGTAGGACTCGACAAAATTTGTTCTTCCTGTCTACCCCACCCCCATGCATACATATAGTACATATAGCTCTTCTGTTTTCAAGGTTTTCCTTGCTATTTTTGGTTATTTTTTCTATATGAACTTTAGAATCAACTTTCCTGATTTAGGGTGCTAGGGGGATTGTTAGTTTCATTAGAACTTTATGAGGTTAGTTAACTCTTACTGTCTTTGAACATGATATGTCTTTGCAGTCATTCAAGTTACTTTTCCCATCCCAATCACTGGGCATTGAACTCAGGGCATTTTACCACTGAAGTAGATCCCTGTATTCCTGCTGCCCACCTTTTTTTGAGACAGGCTCTCAAAGTTGCTGAGGTTGGCCTTGAACTTACAATACTCCTGTCTCAGCCTCCAGCTGGGATTACAGGTGTGTGCCACAGCACCCAGCTCAAGTCACTTTTGTTCCTTCAGTAGTATTGTAACATTTTTTTCATATGTTTTATACATTTTAAATTTATTCCCAGCTTTTTAATCTTTTTGTGTAATGAAAGAAAAGATACTGTTTGTAACACTCTGATTAGTTTTTATGTATGAAAGCGATAGTTAATACATTTTATTATCTTAATTACAAATTATTAATTTTACATACTGCTCTCTTACTCAATTATCTTTTTATAGTAGTTTTTTAGTCAAGCCTCTTGGTTTCCCCAGTACGCAGTTATATTGTCTTCAAATAGTGATAAGCTCTTCCTTGCTAATTTTTATTCACCTTTCTCTGTCTCTTTCATTACATTGTTAAACAGCAGGGTTCTGCATCTCTGTCTTATTCCTGATGTTAGTGAGGAAGGATCGTATTTCCGCATAAAGTATTTGCTGACTTTGGGCTTATACACACAAACACACACACACACAGTACACATCATGTTAAAAGAAATATACATCAGTTCCTACTTCACTCATTTTTCCCCCCTCAGGAAGAATAGGAGTTGAATTTTATCAAGTGCCTTTTTAGTATAATGGTACTATGGTTTTCCTTATGTTTATTAATGTTACATATTAACTTTTCATATTTTAAAATATGTTTTCAGGCCAAGTGTGGTGGCACATACTTTTAATACCAGCAACTCAGGAAGCTGAGGCAAGAGGATGGCAAGTTCAAGGCCAACCTCAGAAAATTAGTGAGGCCCTAAGCAACTTAGTGAGACCCTGTCTCAAAATAAAAAGAGCAGGGGTGTAGCTCATTGATAAAGTACCCTGGGTTCCATCCCCAATACAAAAAAATATATATACATTCCAAGTTTTCTAAGATTAAATATGTTATTAATTTTACCTAATGTTTTATACAGTAGGTTATATACTGTTTCTGTCCCATATGGGTATTTTATCATTACCTAATGCTATGTTGCATATTTGCAAGAGTTGCTTGCCGTAAGTAGAACATTATTTTTGTTCAAAAACTTAATAAAATTAAGCTGAGAATTTGATTTGATGACGGGACTGAGGATTCCCCTCAGTATAGCAAAAGAGGTGGTTCTAAATCTGATCCTTGTGATCCTTAATGATCCTTGTTTAATTTTTCTCCCACACTGTACCCCAGGTACTTGGGATTGAACCCAGGGGTGATTTACTACTGAGCTATGTTCCAATCCTTTTTATTTTTGTTTTGAGACAAAGTCTCATAAAGTTGGTAAGGCTGGTCTCAAACTTGTGATCCTCTTGCTTCAGCTTCCTGAGTCACTGGAATTATAGTCATGCACCACTGTGCCCTAAATTGCTTAACTAACTGTTTTTAAGAGAATACAGCTGGGAGTGCTGGGGCATACCTGCAATCCCAGTGACTTGAGAGACCGAAGCAGGAGGATCATAAGTTTGAGGCCAGCCTCAACAACTTAGCGAGACCCTAAGCAACTTAGCAAGGCCCTAAGCAACTTAGCAGACCCTGTCTCTAAGTAAAATATAAAAAAGGGCTGGGATGTGGCTCAGTGGTTAAGTGCTCCTAGGTTCAATCCCCAGTACCCCCAAAAACAAGAAAAAAATAGAATACAGTTCCTTCACTATGCCCTTGACATTTTCACATAAGTTAAATGCAGTAGGCTTCTTATGTTTTAGAATACCACTCAGTAGCATTAAAAAAAACTGATGTGAATATAGCCAGGAGTCACTTTAAAGGTCTAAGTTTCTACTTTGTACCTTACCCTATAGAATATATTTTAATAGAAGGTTCCTAGCAAACAAAATTTGCTTTAACATATCTTTCATTTGTTCCGCATTACCCTAAAAAACAGCTCTTCCCCCATTCTTTTTAGGTAGAATCAAGATTCGGCATCTTTTAGTTCTGTTTTGTTGCCATAGCCTGTTTTGAATAGCTCTTTTCCCCCTTTTTTTTTTTTTTCATCAAAAACAGAAACAATTAAATTACTCCTAAAATGCTTTTTATCTTGGTTTTTGTTACATTTTAGGAAAATTATATCACAGATGATATTGGAATATCAACTTGGAAGGAGCAGACTTTTCTCTCCCATGGTGCCTTACTAGCAAAGAGCTGCCAAGCTGCGATGGAATTAGCAAAGCATGATGCTGAGGTTCAGGATATGGCATTTCAGTATGGGAAGCACATGGCCATGAGTCATAAGGTATTTGCACACCCTTTATCTTTTGCCATACTTAAATAGCTAAAATGATACACAAAAAAACCTTTTGCCATTTAATAAGCTGCTTTTATATATCAAAAATGTTTATGTGCTCTAAATCTGTCACATAGATGGTTATTGTTGTGTAGTATAAACAATATGATCAGTAAGCACTATATAATTTTGACAGAAGTCTGCAGTTCACTTAAGCCATGTCGTTTGTTCATTTTTGTGTGTGTGTTTTTGTTTGTTTATATATTTGTTTGGTATGGGGATTTAACCCAGGGACAATTTACCACTTAGCTATATCCCCAACGCTTTTTATTTTTTTAATTTGAGATAGGGTCTCACTAGGTTTTTTAGGGCCTTGCTGAGTTGCCGAGGCTGGCCTTGAACTTGCAGTCCTCCTGTTTCAACCTTCCAAAGGCTATGTTTTTGATGTTTGTCTTTTCTTTCCACCTGAAAGGGTTCTTGGGAGAACTCCTAAAATTATTAAATAATAATATTGCCATGACAGAATGGGAGAATATTTGTTATTTTTTATGTAAAACAAATTATGGGAAATTAATGAAATTTAGAAATCTGAATTAAACTGAAAGATTCAATTCTAATAGCTGATTCTTTTAAATGGCATATAAATATCAAATATCCTAAAACTAGCTATTTATTCCCTTCGCATATATGTGTAATTTAAAATTTTCATTTTAGTATATAGTTTTCAGATATTAAATAGCTCATAAAAGGGAGGAAAATATATACCTATATACAAAATATCTTCCAGATGAGGTTTTTTGCATATTTTATTAAATTGTAATTTATCAAGTAATTATATTTATTAAATCTTTAAAAACTTTACTTTTAACTTAATTAAAATAAAGGTTGCTACCAAATAAAAAAGGAATAAGACTGGGTGTCGTAATGCACACCTGAAATCTCAGCTACTAGGGAGGCTGAGACAGAAGAATCAAAAGTTGTAGGCCAGCCTGGGTAACTTAGTGAGTCTGTCTCAAAAATAAGAAAGAAAGAAAAAAAAAAAAGGCCTGGGAGAGTAGCTCAGTGGCAGAGCACACCTGACTTTAATCCCCAGTACCACAAAAAGGAAGAAAACGAATGGGGCTAGGGATGTAGAGCATGAACACAGCATTCAAAGGCCCTGGGTTTGATCCCCAGCACCATCCAAAAAAAACAAGAATATATTAGGAAAAATTAATTCTAAAGAATTGTAAAGGTTAATGTTAATCATCCAAAATGTTCTTTTGCTTATTAAAGCTTATTAACGTACATCTTAAACCTTCATTCTTTACCGCATTACTGGTGCTTTCTGAGTATGACTAAAACATACTATTATGTATACATTTTACTGATAGAACTATTTTAACTACTCCTTCTAGATAAATTCTGACCTTCAGCCTTTTATTAAAGAAAAGACCAGTGACTGTGCGACTTTTCATCTAAACTCAGCTCCTGTAGTCTTACACCAGGAGTTTCTTGGAAGAGATTTGTGGATTAAGCAGATCAAAGAGGTAAAGTAAAATTCTTCCTGTTTTAGGTACTATTAGTATTTAGTCGATTTTAGAACATAATATCTGTTTTGTGATGATTTAAGGCTATAGATCAGTCATTAAAAAGCATATTTATTTAACAGACGATTCTTTATCTTTTTTTTTTTTTTTTTAGTTTTTTTGTTGTTGATGGACCTTTATCTTATTTATTTATTTATATGCGGTGCTGAGGATTTAACCCAGGGCATCACACATGCCCGGCAAGTGCTGTAGCACTGAGCCACACCCCAGTCCCTATCATCTACATTTTTAAAAGGTAAAATATTAGTTAAAAGTTAGAGACTGCACTATTATGTTTTCTTTTTGGTTTTTTTATTATTATGTTTTCTTATTATCCGAGTTCTTCGAAAACCACAGCACAACACTAGTGCCTGTGGCGAATGCTAATTAACTCAGAGGACATTTTTTTCTAAAGGCTTCAGAAATGGGGCTATGGTAATAGTACCACCCTTTAGCTGACAGCAATTTCCCATCTGTGGACTCTAGCGCAAGCTGCAGAATTCCAGGAGCTCCGTCTGTCAGCTCATTGGGTTATTTTAAAACAAACTTGGACCCTGAACACTTGTTCTAAGGCATTATCAAAGAAAAAAACAGCATGGTGAACTGGGAAGGGTAAAGGGCTTGAATCAGGTAAATTTCATACCTTTTGGGCAGGGCATGGGGATGTCAAACACAAGGGAATTTTTTTGGTTTTCTTTTAATTCAGAAACTCTGGTAAGAAGTTTTTAACCCTTTTATCCAAAGTCTTGTAGAATTTATTTAACTTCATGGTTGGATTAATTCGAGGCTCGGACTGGGAAACCAGGCACAGCCCGAGGGTGGGGAAGCTGGGGGTAGCACCATACTTATAGCAGAAAGCCTACATGAATATCTGCATTCTGAAAGATAACAGTTCCCCTCCTCAACCCTCTTTCTGTATTGATTCTAAAAATGCTGACAGTCAGCTTAAAAATCCCTGAATTCCACGGTAGAAAACTGGGAGTTATTTCTTAGGAAACTGTCAAACTCAGGAGAAAAGATCTGTAGATGTGGTTGTTTGGTGCCCTCTCAGTAAACACCCATATCCATGAGCTGTCCCCTATAGCTATCCCCTACCAGTTGACAAGCCTCAGTGTATCCACATGCAAAGAATCTCTAGCTACCTCACTTGAAGCAGAACAGGTAACAGGGCATTGAGAAAAGACTACTGTGAAAGAAAAGTCAAAAGCAAATTAATGAAAAGGGAACCCAGAGGAAACAAACAATGTAAGAAAAAAGACATTTCCAGAAGCACTTAATAGCATACTTAGCAAGATGTTAAACCCATGAAACAAAAACAGGTAATATGTAGAAAAGGACAACCCAACCAGGCCCACTGGCACACACCTATAATCCCAGCCATTTGGGAGATTGAGGCAGAAGGTTTGCAAATTTGAGGCCGGCCTGGGCAACTTAGCAAGTCCCTGTTTCAAAAAAAATAAAGACTGGGGATGTAGCTTAGAGGTAGAGTGCTCTGAGGTATAATCCCCAGAGCCCAAAACAAGAAATCAGAATTTAGAAATATAAAAATATAATTGTAGGTTTTTTTAATCAGAAGGAAAATGGAAGACACAAATGAGAAAATCTTCCAGAAAATTGAGCAGAAAAAAATGTGAAAATGCGAAAACTCTTTCAGGAAATCTTTTTTTTTTATTTGGCAGGGAGTGGGGAGGTACTGAAGATTGAACTCAAGGGCACTTGACCACTGAGTCACATCTCCAGCCCTATTTTGTATTTTATTTAGAAACAGGTTCGCACTGCGTTGCTTAGCGCCTCACTTTTGCTGAGCTCGGCTTTGAACTCATGCTCCTCCTGCCTCAGCCTCCCTCCTCAGCCTCCCAAGCCACTGGGATTACAGGTATGCTCCACACACTGTGTCCAGCCAGGAAATCTTACGCATATCAAGAGTCTCAGATAAAACTGAAAATGGAGGTGAGAAAATTAATAAACTTTTGAAAGAACACAGGGCATGATGGCATATGCCTGTAATCCCAGCTACTCAGGAAACTGTGCAGAAGAATCATAAGTTTGAGGCTCTTAAGTTGGACAACTTAGCAAGACCCTGTCTCAAAATTTAAAAAGTGTTGGGTGGGGATTGTGGCTCAGTAGTTAACTACCCCCCCCACACACACACACACCAACCCCCCAATTCCAATCCTTAGAACCTTAAAAAGGCAATTAGCTTTTTTTTTTTTTTTTTTTTTTTGGTACCAGGAATTGAACTCAAGGGCACTTAACCACTGAGCTGCATCCCCAGTCTTTTTTTATTTTCTAAGACAGGGTCTCACTTGGTTACTTACAGCCTTGCTAAATTGCTGAGACTGGCTTCAAAATTTGTCCTCCTGCCTCAGCCTCCCAAGCCGTTGGGATTTACAGGCGTGCACCACCATGCCCAACTATTTATGAAGTTTTAATTTTTTAAAGAAGACATTTTTACAAAGAAACATTCTAAGAACTGAAGGCTGAAGTGCCAGAGTTTCCAAATATAAATGGCGGTGACCTAAATAAGAAATTTCAAAAGATCCAGATGGGTCTTGGGGTGTAGCTCAATGGTAGACCCTGAGTTCAATTTCCTAGCACAGGGGAAAAAAAAAAAAAACGTGAAACACCCACACCAAGTCACATCATCACCAAAGTTTAAAACAATGGGGCTAAAGAACACCTCTAGGAAGAAAAAGAAACCTTTCAAAAGAGCAAGGATAAGAATGGTATCTCAATGGTAATACTCAAAGCTTCAAAACAGTGAAAAATACCTTCAAAACTCAAAGAGAAAGTTGGGCGCAGTGGTGCCTACCTGTACCCCCAGTGACTTGGGAGGCTGAGGAATTAGGAAAATTGCAAGTTTGAGAGCAGCGTCAGCAACTTAGCAAGGCCCCCTATCTCAAAATAAAAAATAAAAAGGACTGGGGATGTGACTCAGTGGTAAAGTGTCTCTGGATTCAATCCCCAGTACAGAAAAGAAAAAGAAAAATTCAAAGAGAAAATGGCTTACAACTTATAATTTTATGCCAGCCATGTCATCATCAAGTACATTAAATAAGGACACTTTTAAACAGATCTACAAGATTCCAAAAAATTTACCTTCCATGTACCTTTGTTTCAGAGAGCAGGTGAGGAATTCCATCAAGACAAGGGAGTAACTAAGACAGAGAAAAGGACAAGAAGTATAGGAACTATGGGATTAGACATTCGTGTGAGGCCTGGGAATTTCCAGGACAATGTGAAGGGAAGAGTAACAAATAATAATAAGGCCAACAAAAATAGCACTTAGTGTAAATCAAGTACTGTTCTAATGGATAATCTGAGGCACAGAGAGATTAAGTAATTTGCACAGTCTCACAACCAGCAAGTGGTGAATCCCAGGCAGCCCAGGTATAAAGTCTGCATTCTTAAATAATGTGCTGCCCTATCATCCCATCAAGCCCTAGGCTGATAGCTATGTATCCAGACTACACTGGGGCAAGAGAACAGAGATCTCCTGGAAAAATAACTTCAAAGGAAAAAAATGGAACTGATAAGTCACCTGAAGTAGTTGATCATATTGAGAATCAGGGATGAATTAATTATAGGTACATAGAAAATTAAATGTTCAGCCAGGCATGGTGGCGCACATCCCTGATCCCAACGGCTCAGGAGGCTGAGGCAGGAGGATGATGAGTTCAAAGCCAGTAAGCCCATAGGCAAATCAGCAAGACCCTCTCTCTAAATAAAATCTAAAAAGGACTGTGGCTGTGGCTCAGTAGTGAGCACATCTGGGTTCAATCCCTGGTATGGGAAGGAAGGAAAGAAGGAAGGGAGGGAGGGAGGGAGGGATAGAGGGAGGGAGGGAGGGAGGGAGGGAGGGAGGAAAAAAGAAAACTAACTAAAAGTTCCAGTTATTATTGTTACAACAAAACTTAGCTACTTAAAATAACCATTTTATTATATTCTGGGAGTTGTGAATTTGGACAGGGCATGGCGGAGTGACTTGGCTCTGCTCCATAATACCTAGGGCCTTAGCTGGAAAAATGCAGAACTGGAGGTGACAATAATGCTGGGAACTAGAATCATCTGGGAGGTCCTTCATTCACACTTGGTACCCAAGCTGGTATGTCTAAGACTAAACTGCTGACCACCCAGAATGCTCATGCATGACCCTTCCACTAAGCTTGGCTTCCTCACTGCATGGCAGCCTCAGAATAGTGGAAATGTTCAGAACTGTAAACACAGGTATTCTACCATGCAAGGCAGAGGCTGCATCTTCCTTGTGACCTGCTTCAGAAGTCAGTACCATTTCCATGGTCTCCTATCAAAACATGGGTAAGCTCACCCAGAATCAAGCAAGGAGTCATAGACCTCACCTCTTTATAGCAAGAGTGTCAAATAATTTGGAAGCCATGTTTTAAAACAGCCATACTAACTATATAGAGTAAAATGAAGTAGTTATTAGATGTAGTGAAAAAATTAAAAATATATAAGAAAGAAAATGTAATTGCAATACTCTGGTTAAGAAAATAATATTTATAATAGCATAAAATATAAATCCTAATATTTAAATGATAAGTGGATTTTTTGGGGTAGTTGTAGGTAGACAGTATGCCTTTATTTTATTTACTTTTATGTGGTGCTGAAGATCGATCCCAGGGCCTCTCACATGCCAGACAAGCATTCTAAGCTACAGCCCTAGCCCCAATAAATGGATTTTATTTTTAAAATGAAGCAAATGCCTTTTGGAATTGGAAAACATTTTCAATTTTTATTCATAAAATTGTTAATCAAAATTGCAAAAGTAGATTTATTGATCCAAAATGAGAGGGAAATGAAACATTCCAGAGACATCTTGAAAGTTCCAAAGAAACACACACTAGGCTAGAAGTCTACAGTTAACCCATGAGTACACAGGTTACATTCATTCTTGCATTTTCTCAATAAGTGATTCCTTTTATATGCTTTTCTTGAAGCTTATTGATTGAGTTTTGGCTCTGCATTCAAGAATTTTTCCAGTGTTAGCTTAATGATAACCACCTTGCTCAGGTGCATGCCCATGTGGACATTTATGCCTGTAGCCTTCTCACACTGCACCCCTGGATGTGGATGACATATTTTTTTCTGTACATGCAAACTGTCTTGCCAATTTGCTGATCTTTGTAGTGTCCTCAAAATACCCTAACCTTGTCATCCTTACAGATGTGCAGGAGTGGTCATTGTACTTTTGCCACAGCTCCTTAGGAAACAGAAAAGACATGCTCTTCCTGCACAAGTGCAAGGGGGCATTGAAGTGCCTTTTGTGGTTTTTGCTGCAGTCCAAGGTCATGAAGAGGTTGACCTTCATGGTGACTAGCTGGCGCCAGTTGGGCTCCTAAATACTGAATATTGATTTAACCAATATAAAACCAATTGAATCCAACCAATTGAATGGAAGGAAGATAGAAAAAGAGTGTTTGATCATGTAAGAGATCTAAATATTCCTTTCATGTAAAATCAATAGATGTTGAATTTTTTTTAAATAAAAAAGCAGTATTTGAAGATAAATAGCAGGAAAATTAGCTAAAGAAAAGGATATGGACAGACAGAGAGGGTCTAGAGACACTAAGGTTGTTTTCTTAGAAGTCTTGTCCTGCTTGACTTTTTAAGTATCCTTTTTGGGTTTTGTTTTGTTTTTGTGTTTGTGGTGCGAGGTTCAGACCCCATCTCACACTTGAAAGGCAAGCAAGCGCTCTTCCAGATCTCAGCCCTCATTCCTGTCCCATTTATTTTCATTTTAAAGCTTTGAAATTAAAAATGTAATGTAATTCTACTTCTAGGAATCAATCCTAAGAAAAGTTGCAAGCAAAGACTTACATATTAAAATGTGTACTAAAATACTAATTATGAAAGGAAGAAAAATGAAAATTGACCCATTTAAGTGTGAAAAAGGTTAAGTGAAGTATGGTACAATGAAATATCATACCGCTATTGAATATTATACTACTGGGGCGTATTTGTTTTTTGACAGCTGAACTGAAAATATATATACAGATGGTGCTACTAACTCTAATTGGGTTGCATTAGAATACATTGCAGATTTACATTTTGGTTGAAAAGATCCAACTGAATATGTTAAATGAAAGCTAGCAGCTCTCCCTTGGATATTCACTTATGTACGTGTGCATATAGGAATAACATAGATACAAGTTTTAAAGCAAAGTACATGTTTAACTCTTTTGTTTCTTTGCAAACTTACAAAGTTGTAAATATAGACAATAAGAGCAGTCCACAATTTCCCCAACACCTAGTGAAATATTCCAAAAATCATTATCTACAACTGGATTTTAGATTCAAAAGGATCTCCATTAAAGACACCTGTATCTTGGGCAGTAACTCAATAACTCAAATAAATCAAATAGACCTAATGTGGAGGTCAGAAAACCCTGAGATGTTTTGTGCAAATGACGTCCCACCTTCCAAGCTAGATCCCTGTGGTCATTTCTAAATCCTCATTCTTCAGGAAAGACTGGTAGTTTTTTGCCAACCCCAGGCTGCTTTGGTTTGCACCAATGACTTCAGGCCTTTCTCCTTACATCTGTATACCTGAGTGGAGAAAGGGATCACTGATAAAGAGAAAATGGATTCTTCCAAAGCAAATAACAAGTATGTCAGTTTCTGAAGGGGCAACATTCTCATTCTCCAATTAAAGACTCTACCCTGTGCCCCACCCAATTCCCCCCATGCCTCAACTGAACCCAGGTCCTTTTTAAATTTTTATTTTGAGTCACAATATCACTGAATTTCCCAGGCTGCCCTCAAACTTGCAGTTCTCCTGCCTTCGGTTTTTTAGTAGCTGGGATTACAGGTGTGTACCACTGTACCTGGCTAGATTAAAGACTCTACTTGAGTTTATCTTCTACATTAAAATATTTATGTTTTGTAAACTCTATATGATAATGATCTTGTTCTATCCATGCCTTGGAGTGAGAGACAGGGGATGCAATTTGCATAGCATCTGAGAGAAACATTTCCTTCTTAATTTCAAGCTTACTTCTAATACCCTTTTCAATTTTTGCATGTTATTTACCCTCCTGTTTATTTTTGTGACCCTTTCCTCCCCCAATTTTGAATTTGATTGTAAGATCCTGAAGGATACCTAGCACAGTGGCTTACTTGAAGTAATCATCTAATTAATATTTATCCGAAAGTATGCATGGGCACATCCCTTTCGTCCCAGTGACTTGGGAGGCTGAGGCAGGATCTCAAGTTTAAGGCCAGCCCCAGCAACTTAGTGAGACCCTGTTTCAAAATTTAAAAAAATAAAAAGGGCCAGGGATATAGCTCAGTGGTAAAACACCCCTGGGTTAAATCCCTAGTAACAAAAAATGGTGCATGTGGTGTAGCCTTCACTGGGTGAAGCTGTTTGGTCCCAGTCCTGTTTTGTCAAATTTAAAAACAAACAAACAAACAAAAAAAAAAAAAAAAAAAAAAAAAAAAAAATCAAGTTAGAATAGTAGAAATGACTGGTAGAAAATCAGGACTTAAAAGACCTGGATTCTAGTTTGGGCTCTGCCAGCTCTGTGTAACCCTAATCACATTCTCTCGTGTCCTTTTTACTATTTTCTGTAAAATGATGGCATTGAATTAGGTCATTTCTAAAGTCCTTTTCAGCTCTCAGATAAACCTAAGAAATTGATCTTTTAGACAAGAGTGTACTATAAGAAAATTATTCATCTCTGTTAGAAACTTACACAAGTTTTGACACTAAGAAATAGAAAAATCTTGTTCCTAGTGATAGAAATTGCCTATAATTTCTTATTATCACATATAAAATTACTTCCTGCTCTGCCCAAACAGGTGTGTGTCCTGTCTATTCTTTTGATTTCCTGCTCAGAGACAGTGAGAATTATTGGCTAGGCAAGGAATCAAGGAGATCACATTCTCTCAGTACCCATTCAACACCATTGTGAAGTTAGGAGGAAGAACACCCTGGAATTTTTTCTTTCATGCCCTGCCACATCTTCTCCAACTCTCAAAACACCCCCCACAAACATTTTAAGATTAGAATACCCTCTTCATCACAACCATAAGCCATGGGCACATGCGTACACACATACCCTTTCACAAGAGGCAGTTTTAAGAACACAAGGCTGGACCCCAAAACAGCTAAAAAATATTGATTGAGCATTGTCTCTATACTAAGTTCAACAGATCTCTCCAAATCTTAATTTTAAATTTAAATGTTATAGCTGCTGAAAAATAATGATCAGGTAAAAATACTGTTAGTGAATGGATGATTCACCCCAGGGAGGTAAAGTCATTACTCAGTTTTCATTTCAATTCCTAATAAAAGAAAGTAGAATCCTTCAGAGAACCACCAGGCTCTGTTTCTCACAGGGAGTCCAGGGGCTATTGCAGGTCAGCAAGCTTTATTTTTAATGATCCTTCTAGTTTTCTGCTGCCATTATAAGTCACCTGAAGAAATAAGAATTATGATTATATTTTCTTGGCCGTTCTTGAAAGTACTGAAATGTCAGTTAAGCTTATAACACTCTGACACTGTCATAACCGGCTGTAAAACACCTTAAGTGTACTACATATTACCATTGCTGTGCCATAACTCACTTGTCCCTATATATCCTGCTATTACTCCTTATTCAAAAGTAAAACAAAGACTGCTAGACAAAGCTAGTATGCATAAAAACAACACATGGAGATTCTTAAAAAAGAAAATGCACATTGAAAGAGTCCACATTAATACCACAAGTGATGTTTTTCTAGCTACCTAAGGTATTTTGAGTTATTCTAAAAGGAATAATATTTCATCATCCTCTACGATCTCAGGCATTTGAAAGAACCATATGTATAATCACAGACTATGAAATAACTCTAGCTATCTCCTAAATTAAAAATATTTCTTAAGATTTTTTGGTAAACAAAGTGCTTGACTACAGAAAATACAGCAATAAATTGGGGTTAGGCATGCAGTTCATTGTTGAGCGTTTGCCTGTGAGTAGTGCTGGGTTTAATCCCCAGGATTGGAAAGAAAAATAATAAGAGAGAGAAGAAAAAGAAGAAGAAGCCTGGCATGGTGACACAAACCTGTAATTCCAGCATCTCGGGAGGTTGAGGCAAGAGTATCAAAAGTTCCTGGCCAGCCTCAGCAATTTACCTTATCAAAATAAAAAATAAAAGTGGGGGCCGGGGTTGTGGCTCAGTGGTAGAGTGCTTGCCTAGCATGTGTGAGGCCCTGGATTCCATTCTTAGCATAAAAATAAATAAGTAAAATAAAGGTATTGTGTCCAACAACAACTAAAAAAATTTAAAAATAAATAAAAGGGACTGAGATGTAGGTCAGTGGTAGAGCACTCCTGAGTTCAATCCCCAGTACTGCCAAAAAGAAAATAATAGCAGTATATTGCCTGTGGTTTAGTCTGGTTTAGAGATAAGAAAAATACATGAATACTTAAGCCATTTGAGAATCTCAAAAGAAAAAGAATTGTTTACAGTTGGGAAAATCAGGAAAGGGTTTGCAAAGTAGTCAACATATGAAGGTCCTGAGGAGGGAACAGAGAGCTTAGGCAGAGGATGTCATGAAAAGATGATTGTTGGACAGGCATGTAGTGTATTCAGAGAACAGCAAGTTTTATAATTTGAATGGAGTGCAAAAAAACATGGGGACAGTGCAAGAGACAGATAAAGAATTACTCAGAAATAACAAAATGTTCAAAAGACTTTGGTTTAAACAAAAACATATACAACAGTATTCACAATAGCCAAAAGCCAGAAGCAGCCTAATTTGTCCACCAGCTGATAAGTGGGCCAACAAATGTGGTGTATGTATATAATGGAATATTATTCACTCACAGAAAAGAATGTGGTATCAGTGCATACTTCAACATAGGTAAACCTTGAAAACGTTATGCTAAACAAAAGTCACAAATGTTGCATCTAATGTGACTGCATTTATATTAAATACCCAGAATAAGTAAATCCATAGAAACAAAAACTATATTGGTGGTTTCCAGGGGCTGAGGGATAGGGGAAATGGGGAATGAGCATTTAATAGGTACAGATATCCTTTTGAGGTGATAAAAAATGTTCAGAACTTGATAATGGCGAAATCTGTACAGTATTGTGAATGTACTGAATGGTGCCCTTTAAAGTAGGTAAGATGATCTTAGCATGGTGGTGCATGCCTACAGTGCAGCAAATCAGAAGGCTGGGAAGGATCTCAAATTTGAGGCCAGCCTCAGCAATTTAGCAAGATTATGTCTCAAAGAAAAATTTTTAAAAGTGTTAGGGATATAACTCAGAAACATTGGGTTCAATCCCTAGCCTAGTAGCACCAGGAAAAAAAAAAAAAAAAAAAAGTTAAAATGATAATTTTTATGTTATGTGAATTTTACCTGAATTTACAAAAAAAAGAAAATGAACTTGATTCCAAAGTCATGAATCAAGCAGAGTGGGACAACTGGGGATTACTGTCTAGGTGTAGGTTACATGTCAATGCTGACCTAGGGCTGATACTTTTTGCTGGCATCAGAGGCCACCTCTTCAGAGGCTGTGGCACTCTGGTAACTAGAAGCAGTAGAGTTGATCACGCTGGCAAGGGTGTGCATATTAAGCCCAGGTATAGACTATTTTCCCAGATGACCAGATCCCTGGGGATCCATATCCAACCATGTGGTTCTAGATTCACTGGTGCTTTTACCATGACTCGCTAGCTGTGCTGGGTCACTTCACATATCCAGATATTTCTCAGTGGACAGATTAGGTTTCCATCCTGATAATGAAGTCTGAAAATGTGGACTCAGCTCTTTACAAATAAGAACCAAGTGAGAATTGCAAGGAATTATAGACTTAATATTATACATTAAAGTTATAAGTAAAAGTGGTTTGGCCAAGGAAAAAAAAAGTCACAAAGCAGACATTGAAAGTGTTTAGTCTGAACTGTGCCTGAGGGAGCTCAATTTGGCTACATTATGCGAGAAAAGAAACAGAAGGTACTACAGACAAGATCAGTTAAGATGCTTGAGAAACCTGTTGATAATGGGGGAAAAAGTCCCAGAGGGTTGACCCTGAGAATAGGAAAGTAGGGAAGTTCAGTGTAAAATTCTTTTCAGAGAGAATGCATAGGACATGAAAACTGATATGATACAAGATGGCAGGTGTGAACTGGGAATGGGATAGTCAGAGACCAAAACCAAAACCTAGAACTTGAATAACAGAAGAAAAAAAAAAAATGCCACCAATAGGAAAAGGAAAATAAAATGCAAAAACTGCTTTCAGTTAGGTTTTCAACATGGTGTAAGGTGTATCATCTGTTGACAGCCATTGCCTTGGGACCTTACCACTGTAGGTAGAATGTAGAATGTAGGAAACTACATTCTGCTATCAGCCTGATTTCCTTGCTTGTGCCCTTTCTGAGATCTGGGTAGATTTTTTTTTTTCTTGGTCAAACTTTGCAACTTTAAATTTCATGTCTCCTCCAGATTCCAAGAAGGCACAGCAGGAAAAACAGGTTGCAAAGAAATAACAAAACCTCTGAGCTCACAGTGGTGAGTTGGCAGGGTGGTATGGTCATAGACCATGCAGTTCAGTTCTGAATGGTGTTAACTTCCTTGCAGGTGCTCTGTACTCTGTTCTTAGTAGACAAGAATGAGTAAGATACCAAAGAGAAGCCCTGGCCTGGACCTTTGTGTTCTGTACCTTTCCAGTTTTGTCACTGGGAGCCTAACAACAGAAGGCCTCCTCCTACCAAACCAAAATTCAGTGGTCTGCTCTAACTTCAAAGCTAGCAGATCTAGTAGATTGCTGATTGGTTGCCATTTTTTGATCCCATACACTATACCCAAACTAATCTTCAAAGAGGGTAAAAGAATCCTTTCTCCCATTCTGTGTCCCCCCAAGACCTCCTTTTTTACATAGAAACTCAACTCTTCCTCTAAATACCAGTGCAAATACAGAATTGTATTCTCAGGAAGACCTGTTTTCTTTTAAAGCAGCCAACATTTCTACCACTATCAAAGAAAAAGACCTTTAAAACATGATTGTTTTGCAGCCATTAATGTAATCTTTTTTTTTTTTTTCTTTTCACATAAAATGATTGATCAGTTAAAATAACTGGATGAATGGTTAGTAGGAAACTGGGCACACATAGACTCAAAGCACCCAACAGATTACTTAGTAAACATATAGGGAAGCAACAAACAAACTTAATTTCAGCAGTAATGAGACAGGCTCTATTAAGTTATTCCTGCCATAAAGGAAAGAGAAGTATACATTATCACCTGTATTTGTCTTGTCAAAAATGTTTAACTGAATCTCATTAGGAGAAAACAATCAGACATCTGACCTGGATACTTTCTAAAAATGTCAGTATTATGAAAGATTAAAAAAAAAAAAAAAGGTAATTGCAAATTGGTGCAGCCACTCTGAAAAGCAGTGTGGAGATTCCTCAGAAAACTTGGAATGGACCCACCTTTTGACCCAGTTATCCTACTCCTCGGTTTATACCCAAAGGACTTAAAATTAGCATACTACAATAATACAGCCACATCAATGTTCATAGCAGCTCAGTTCACAATAGCTAGATTGTGGAACCAACCTCAATGGCCTTCAATAGATGAATGGATGAAGAAACTGTGGTATATATACACAATGGAATATTATTCAGCCATAAAGAAGAATAATATTATGACTGACAGATAAATGGATGGAACTGGAGAATATCATGATAAGTGAAATAAACCAATCCCAAAAAACCAAAGGCCAAATGTTTTCCCTGATAAGTAGATGATGATATATAATGGGGGGTGGGGGGTGGGGGTGAAGAATGGAGGAACTTTAGATTACATAGAAGGAAATGAGGGGGGGTTATGAAAAATGGTGGAATGAGACAGACATCATTATCCTGTGTACATGTATGATTACACAAATGGTATGAATCTACATTGTGCACAACCATAGAAACGAAAAGATGTACCCCATTTGTGTACAATGAATCAAAATGCAGTCTGTAAAAATAAAACAATAATTTTTAAAAAAGGTAGGTATGAGGGCTGTTCCAGAATAGAAGGGATTTTTAAAATGATATCCAGAGGCAATGTGTGATTTTTTAATTCAGTCTTCAATTGGGATTAGAACATTTCCACAGGACACTATTGGTTCAATTGGGAAATGTGAATATGAATTGCATTTCAAATACTATTATGATACAGGGCAAACTTGTCAGATGTGATAATGGGTTTGTGGATTATGTAGGAGAATATCTTGTACTCATGAGATAAAAATGATATATTTAGGGATGATCATCTTGATGTGTTCAACTTACTCTCAAATATCAAATGGTCATCTAAAGAAAGAGATGAAATGTTAGAAACCAGTAAACCTAGGTGGAGGGCAAATAGGTGTACATTATATTCTTTTAACTAAAAGTTGGGGGAAGGGAGACCGTTTGCCTCAAAGGTTTAAAAAGAAAATCCTTAAAAATGACTGATTCCAAAATTTACTTGGTAACATTTGGGAAGAATAACCTAGTAAGTAGAGATGATCAGCCTCTAGCAATTTCTGGACTCCCTGCTGTTCGAATATTAGTGTTCTGCATTTAGAAAAAGGTGCCCTCATCCAGCTTTCAAGTCCAGATAACAGTAGTTGGAAATTGGAAACAGTTCATTTATGTCATCCAGTCTTTCTTTGTTACCTGACTTATAAAAAAAGCATTTGTTTCTTAAAGTAAAAGACCACATTGTACATCCATTACTTACCAACAGGGAATCTGTCTGCCTTTGGTCTGCAGAGCAGTATGTAAACCTTTGGAATTAATCCCTTTGTGCATCCTCTCAATCAGAGTGCAGGCCCTTTTTTGCTTTTGTACGAAATATTGTTTTACATTGCTCGCCATGGCTGTCGGAGGAGGCCTTCAGTGTCATGAGCACTGGTGTGCTTCCTTGTCTAGTCGCACATTTTTTAAAGATTAAACAAGGTTCAAACCACACATTCTCTGTGAACTGCTAAAGACTGGGGAAATTTACTTTCTTTTCTCATGACCTGGATTGACAAGAAGCATACCTACAGGAGGCAAAGAGATGAATGAATCCCTTTTAAAGACCCTCGTAATGAAGCCCTCAGGGAATTGCCGTGTATGGTGGAATTTACAGTGGCTTCTGGGGACGAACATGCAGCAGGAAGACGTACAGGACTGCTGCTGTTGGAATATAGACTGCATTTATTTCATATCAGCCTATTCTGGGTCCCAGTGAGAAAGTTATTTTAATACTATCTTGCTCTGCTGGAAATATACATGATAAGTGACAGGTGTCAGAAAGGGTGGGGGGAGTTACAGTACTGCATTCTCCTTGAGACTTAAGGAGTTTATATAGTTGTTCTCTTTTTTAGCCTTTGAAGTCCACACTGATGCACATAGAAACATAAATTGGAAAGGACATTAGATTGTGACCAGACTAATGATTCTCAAACAAGTCACAATCCCATGGGTAGGAGGTTGGGAACTGCATTTTTCACAAAGTGCCCAGGTTTTTCCAAGACAGTTAGTCCAGTGTGGAGAGTGCCTAGCACTTGGGAACTTCTGGTCTAGTCCAGTACTCTTACTTTATAAACAAGGAAATGCAGACCCATTAAAATTTTTTTAATCCAATTAAGGCCTAGAAAATATATTTTCTGGCCCTTACCATATCCCTCTTCCAAGGAGGCCACAGTGCCTCTTGGAGTGGTCAATTAAGATCTTAGGCACTTGCTTTCCTTGGGAGACAAGGCCTTAACTGCCTGAGGCTTGGAGGGGCCCATCCTGAAGTCTGCCTGGAGGTCTCCTGACTTTCTAGGCACTTTGCACTGCATCACACTGCTGTCCCAGAGCAAGCACTGAATTACACTAAAGCTGCCAAATGTTCTTCTCTGTCTTTTCCTTTTGTTTTTCAATTTCCATGGAATATTTGAAATGATTTTCTATAGTTGGAAGCTTAGAAAATGAAAATAGTCATTGTTCAATATGGGCAAAACTTAATTGTAAGGTGTTGGCTAACAGCCCCACATTAGCTATATCCTACCTCTGAACTAACATCCAGTTTTCCTACAAGTAGTGTGAGTAAAATGAATTTTGCTTTAAAGTTTGCTTAATAGTTGCATAATTGACACATATGAAGAAAAGGCATTTATCTGTCCATTTAGTCATTCAGATACTGATCTCAACATGGGATGCAGTGTGAGCAAGACAGAAAATTTCCCTGCTCTCATGGAGCTGAAGTTCTAGAGAAAGATTTCTGTGAAGCCTAACTAAAATATAAAATAATGCACAATATGTAAAATAATATTGTGCAGCCCCTTAGAATATAAGCTCTGTGAGGACAGGGATTTCATCTCTCCTGTTTCTGAATGTATCTCTAGAGCCTCAGTAGTGCCTGACTCAAAGTAGGTGATCCGTGAATATTTGCTGAATGAATGAATGACCAGTAGGTATCAGGGAAACAGTAGTCCCTCCCAAATTAAATATTTTACAAAAATAACAGGAATAGGTAATGTTTAATGAGAAATGTTATTTATATTTGGGTTTGTTTCTAATTTGCTATATTTTTTGTAAGCTCTGAAGCTTTGTGTGGAAAACATCACAGTGTCTACTCCCAGCATGAGTGTGGTATGGTGTAGATATTTTATCCATATATCAACTGGAAATTATATGCATACACATCACATAATCAGCCTCAATGTCAGATGTCTACTCACCCAAAATGAGTTGAAGAGACAGCTGGGAGTTGGAGAACTTAAAGACCAACCCTGTTGCAAAAGTGCTGCTGCTGAATTTTGGCCACAAGCCATCCATGGATTATTCATAGAATCAATGCTACTGCATGTTTGCACAATATCAAAGCGAGTGACTAGGTCCTAAGCAAGGCCTACAGATATGTTCTGGGCTACTCCTGCCTGCAAAAGTTACCTTGGTGAGGGAGGGGGCTTTCAGTATAGGCAAAACAACTTTATTTTGGGAAAAGATTCTCATATACAAATAGACAAATATAAAATATCCTAGCAGAAAAGAATAGCCTGGTTTTAAAATTGGGCAAGAATGTACTCATTCATATGATGTGATGCATCTCAGTACTAAGCTCAGATTCTCATGAGTCCATTAGAAATCCTAGATCCCTAAAAAACTTTGAAGAGCAGACTGAAGACTTGGAACCCTTTTGTAAATAATACATTGGCTTTAGAGGTTTTTTGTTTCACTGAAATGTTCAAATCAAAATTTCAGAGTGGTTTGTGGTGGTGCCAATAACTGTGTGAGCAGTGGCTTGTTACAAGTTTCTTATTTTGAAAAAAGAAAAATAGGGCTGGGTATATAACTCAGTTGGTATCATGCTTGCCTCACATACACAAGGCTCTGGGTTTAATCCAAGAAGAAGAAGAAGGAGGAGGAGGAGGGGGAGGGGAAAGAAAGAAAGAAAGAAAGAAAGAAAGAAAGAAGGAAGGAAGGAAGGAAGGAAGGAAGGAAGGAAGGAAGGAAGGAAGGAAGGAAGGAAGGAAGGAAGGAAGGAAAGAAAGAAAGAAAGAAGAAAAAAACAAAAACAAAAAAACAATGCAGGCATAAAGAAGCAAGAAATCCCAGACAGTGTAATAAACATTTCCTTTTCTCTCAAGGGATAGTCTGCCCACTTTAATTACTGGGATAATGTAATTTTGGACTCAGGAACAAAGTGGTCCCAATATCTAATCTGTTTATAAAGGTTAAGTACTCTTATTCTGTGAAGAGGTGACAGAAGTTTTATTCTGAAGTCTGCAAAACACAAGTTGACCTGCCAACAAAGATTAATACATCATTATCTCTATTAAGATTTGATATATAGCATATTTATATGTATTAGTTTTAAATCATTATTCAATAACAACTAAAAATATTCTTAAATTTGACCTCACACAGAATATCTCCTTCATCTCCTTTCCCCCTGTCCCTCTGGGGCTGGCAGTCAGACCCAAGGCTTCATGCATGCTAGGGATTAAGCTACACCCCCAGCCTACCTCCTCATTTCTTTCCAATCCTCATCCCTAGTATGGATGGGTGGATGGGTAGGGATCTTTCAACACAGCAACATAAGAAAAATTACACCAAGAGATGTGAGAAGCAAATTGACCCCACAGATTACTTACAAATTGGATGGGACTCAGAGATCTGTCATTACTATGGAGTGATCTGATAGTTGTGTTAAACAAATGATCAAATTAATAGCATTATCAAGAGTGGGACTGCCTGACATTTTCTGCCATCTGAACTGATGAAGAATGGTAATATTCCACAAAGTATTCTTACCATAAATGTCTAACCTAAATCTGAGCAAGCTTCCCCAGAGCCAACGATTCCATTTACAAGCAAAATAGGGAATAACACAATGAAGGTAAAATGAGACAAATTTTAAAAGAGACATTATAAAGATAGCCATCCTGCTATCCTCAAAAAGTCATGAAAAGAAGTTAACGACTTTCATTCTCATTTCATGAAAACAGTGGGGGCAGTGGGGGGTGGGGGGCAATAGTCCCGATTAAATAGGCCGCAGGAGACATAGAAAACAGATCTAATGTGTCGATCTTGGTTTATTCTGGTTTGTGGGGGGAATAGATATGAAAGATATTCCTGAATCAGTTGGGGAAATTTGAATATGAATTGTATATTAGATGACACAACGGTTTTGTTAGTTTTTGAGTCAGACAGTGGTTGTATGGTTATGTATGAGCTGTCCTGTGCATACAAGATATGTGCTATAGCATGTAGGGGTGAAAAGTCATGATGTCTATACCTGTCAAATCCCAATAGAGTGCTTTTGTGCTCCTTGAAATATTCTTTCAACTTTGCTTTATGTTTGAAATATATGTGTGCATGTATATATGTGTAATATCATATATATTAGAACATAATATGATATATATATTAGAGAGAGAAAGATCACTCAGTATATGAGTGTGTATATATAATCCAGTATATAGATATTGAATAGAGGGGATGGGGAAAGGGGAAAGAGTTGACTTCTATTCTTTTGAGAAACAAGTTTTAGAAACACCAAATAATTTTTAAAGAACTAACAATTAATTTTCTATTTTAGGCTCAAGAAAAAGGAAGATTAGACTATGCTAAGGTAGGTAGATTTTATACATACTATAAAGTTTTATGCATTTCAATTTGGTGTTTGGTTTTTGTTTATATTTGAAAGGTAAAAAGAGGCTCATTACATTTCAATCTGAGGGATATTTTCTATTAAGTAATAATCATTAGCAAGTAGAATCAGATTTATTCAACAATAAATGTATCTGAGTGAGTGCCTGTTTCATTCCAGACACTGTACTAGGTATTGAGAATACAACAGAGAGCCAAATAAAATCTTTCAGGACATTTACAATCTAGTGAGAGAAATAGATAACTCAGTAAGCAACTAAATAAATAATATAATGTCAGGTGATAGTAATTGCTATACAGAAAAATAAACAGTAAGATCATTAATCACTGTTGGAAAGAAACCCATGGCCTACAGTGAAAGACAACTTTTAGTGCCATTGAGAATTCATGGCATCCTAGTCTGTTTTCTGTTGCTGTAACAAAATGCCTAGAGTGGGTAACTTAAAATAATAAAAGTTTATTTGGCTTATAGTTGTGGAGGCTGGGGATTCCAAGAGCGTGGTGTTGGCATCTGGTGAGGACCTTTTTGCCACATTATTACATGGTAGAGGTCATCACAGGTTAAGACAGAGCAAGTATGCTCTCAGTCTTGCTTCTAATGTCATCATGGGGGTCCCACCCTCATGGCCTCATCTATTCCTAATGATCTCCTAAAGGCTCTCCTTCCAAGTATCATCAACACATGTACTGGGGATTAAGTTTCCAACACATGGATTTTGGGGGGACACATTCAAACCACAGCATCTGGGAAGTGCTATGCAAGACAGACTTAAAACTCTAATAGGCACACGTTCTTACATCACTCATGGGGCTTTTGAAGAGACACACCTAGGTACCGCTGAATCACACCCTCTTTTACCAAGACTTAAAATCCCTGATGGGGTTGGGTGCATGGCCCACTCCTGTAATCCCATCTCTTCAGAAGGCTGAGGCAGAAGATAACAAGTTCTAGGCCAGCCTGGGCAGTTTACACCTTGCCTCAAAATAAAATTTGAAGAAGGGCTGGAGGCCAGGCATAGTGACGCAAGTCAGTTATCCCAGCTACTTGGGAGGCAGAGGCAGCAGGATCACAATTTTGAAGCCAACCTGGGGCAATTTAGTAAGACCCTGTCTCAAAATTAAAAAGGGATGTAGCTCAGTGGTAGGGTGCTTGCCTAGCATGCACAGGCATTGAGTTCAATATCTATTAACTCCCCTCCCCCAAAACAGGTCCTGGTGAGAACAGGGTAGGGCAGGGCAAGCTGGAGGGATTTGAAAAAGTCTCCCCAGATAATTCTGATCCAGAACCCAGCTAAAAACTGCTGGGGGGTTCAGATGTCAATGTGCCAGTGCAGACCTGTGAACACACTTAGGTCATAAATGGAACATTTAGTCAGTGTATGGCATACATTCACCTGCTTGGCTAAAGGAGCATGCTAGCTATCTGATTTATCCAACAATCAGGAATATTTAGAAGTTGAACACACATGCACTAAAAAGACAGGAAGAAAGAAATATGACTCAGAAAGCTTTGTTTGCCATGGGACCACCAAAATCCACATAGACCTTTCCAGGGCTGACCTGGAACCTTCCACTGAGAGTTCCAGAGGTGCATACCCATGGCTCTGTGCCTTTATTCTCCTTTCCTTGTGCCAAAGCCACGCACGCACACGCGCGCGCGCACGCACACACACACACACGTGTATATATATTTTGGGGGAGGGTGGTATCAGGGGCACTTAACTCTGAACCTCATCCCCAACCCTTTTTGTTTTTTTATTTTGAGACAAGTTCTCACTAAATTGCTTAGGACCTCACTAAGTTGCTGAGGCTGACCTTGAATTTGCAATCCTCCTGCCTCAGCCTCCCGAGCCACTGGGATTGTAGGCATGAGCCATTGTGCCCAGCTGCCTCATAAACTTTTGCCTCCTATAAGAAAAAACTAGAGGGATTGGGAATGTAACTCAGTGGTAGAGTGCTTACCTAACATGTGCAAAGCCCTATGTTCAATCCCCAGTACCAAAAAGAGAGAGAGAGAATGAACATGAACCCCACACCCACAGCCTCCCCACTAACAATACTCCACACTGGAAAAATACATTTGTTTCTATTAGTGTGCTTACATTAACACATCATTCTCACCTAGAGTCTGTAGTTTATGTCTGGTCTACCCTGGGTATTGTACCTGTGGTCCTTTTTATTTATTCTCTCTCCTATTGTTGACTGTCATCCCACCAGTCAACCATGTGAGAAATTGCTCCTACCTCCTCCCTGAATTCCATGACCAAGTCATACCAGTTGTATATTCTGTGTATCTTGAATCTGATCTTTCTTCTTTTGCGGGTGGGGATTGGGGAGGGAAATGAGGTTTGAACCCAGGGGCACTTTACTGCTGAGCTACTTCCCCAGTTCCTTTTTTGGGGGGACAGAATCTCACTAAGTTGCTGAGTCTGGTCTCAAACTTGTAATCCTCCCACTTCAGCCTCCCAAATTGCTGAGATTAAAGGCAGGCCCCATCATGGTCAGCCCAATCTTTCTTTTTGAGCTCTCCTTCATTGCTCATGTCTAGTCTTTTCATTTAACACTGAAAAACCTACTCCCTGGTCTCCCTGCCTTTCTTTTGTCCCCTTAGATCCATTATATGAGACAGAATATCTATCTAAACCACAAGTCTGACAGTTTTGCTCTCCAGCTTAAATCTGTATTGGCTCCATGTTACCTATATGGTATTCAGCTTGCTAGATTTATGTATACAAGGCCATGGTATCCTAACCCTAGAGGGACTCTCCAGCTTTATCTCCCATCCTGCTCCAACAACACCAAATTATATAATACAGATTATTTCTAACACAAGTACTTAGAATTTAGTAAGAGGTGAATTAGTGAATGAAGAGAAGACTTGAATCAGAAAATAGACACTTGAAGTAAGTTGGGAACAAGTAACTTGCAGGAGAAAATTTGGCATAGGGCTTTATATCTCAGTGCAGAGAGGAAAGGAAAGCTTTTGACACACATTACAGGTATCAGCAAGGTTGAGAAGATTACTTAGGAAGGTTGTAAGAAACTAGTTTTCAGATAAACCCTGGGATTTTACTGTGGTAGTGAAAGGAAATGAATATGTGAATAAAAGGGTAAAGAAAAAGAATATTTTGTTCAAGAGCACTATTGAGCGTTTATGCTTATTTATGACTCAAAGAACATCCCTGAATTTCTTATCACAGAAGCACTTTGACAATGGAAGAGAAGATTTTCACTGGAAAATGAAACAGAAGAAAATATGGTGCACAGATAACAGAATTTCTGAGCCAAGTAATGTCTCTGGCACCAACTCACTCCAAAATCTGATATCAGTCACTTAATCTCCTTGATCTTTCCTTAGTTTCCCTCAGTATAAAAGGAACAGTTTAGAATACTGCTGTCTTACTCTCTGAGGCCCATTCCAAATTCTTATTAGGCAACATTCTTATCCTAAGTACTGCTAAGGTCCAGACTCACTTCTTCATCTACCCCAGCAATATTTATTTCTACGTAACATGTTCAAGGCACCATGCTAGTGCTAAGACCACCACGAACAAGACTACCTGTACCACAAACTCCCTTGATTCAGGCCTCCCTATTGAGAGCAGCCCCTCCCCCTTTGCCCTATACTTTTCTTAATATTTGTTATGATCTCAAATTATCATTTTTGTTTAATTGATTATTTCCTCCTTCTTCCAGTAGAATGTAAGAGTTCAAAAGGCAGCAGCCTTGGTGGCCTCCTTCATGGTTGCCTCACATCCCCAGCACAGGCCGACACCAAGGAGTGCTTGACAAGTGCCTAGACATGATTGTGGCATTAGTGTTATGGTATGAGAAGAACAGGAGGCTAAGAGGTCTGAGATCAATGACTGTAGACTCAAATTAGCTACTTTAAGAATATATTGGTCGGGCTGGGGAGATAGCTCAGTTGGTAAAGTGCTTGCCTTACAAGCAGAAGGCTCTGGGTTCAATTCCCCAGCAACGCAAAAAAAAAAAAAAAAAAAAAAAAAAGAAAACATTGGTGAACCAGATGTAGTGGCACATACTTGTAATCCCAGAGACTCAAGAGACTGAGGCAGAAGAATTGTGTATTCATGGCCAGCCTGAACAACTTAGCAAGACCTTGTCTCAAAAACTAAAAAGGGCTGGAGATGCAGATCAGTGATAAAGCATCCCTGGGTCATACCCTCAGTACTGCTAAGAGAGAGAGAGAGAGAGAGAGAGAGAGAGCGCTGGTGTGGTATGGCAATGCATGCCTGTAATCCACCATCTTAGGAAGCTAAGGCAAGAGGACAACAAGTTTGAGGCCAGCCTCAGTAACTTAGCCAGGCCCTAAGCAACTTAGTAAGACCCTATCTCAAAATAAAAACTAAAAAGGGCTGGGGATGTAATTTAGTGTAAAGCAACCCTGAGTTCAATCCCCAGCACCAAAAAATAAGAGAATTTAATGACTACATAATATGACCTAAGATTGCCTTTCCAAGTATACAATAACTATATTTCTCTTACCCGTCAACAGAAATCTACCCCCTTGAATTTCTAGTGCTATTCTGATCAGTGTAGGCATAACACAGCTGGTCAGGATTGATTTAGTAATTAATCCAGACCTTGCCATCCTTTCACAGACTTAAATCCAGATAAAATGGGGGAAAAGACTATGTAGAGTAACAGAGGATTCTGCAGGGTCTCTTAAGCAGTGCATTCTGGGCGCTCATATCACATATCATGACCCCCGTCTCCCGTCTGTTTTGTGTGGTCTCACTGCTCATGATGTTCACACTGACTAATGCAGGCATCATGCCTGGTGGCTTAGGGTTCCCCAGGTGGGGTTATCTGTAAGATGATATTGGAAAAACTCAGCAGCCATTTCAGGAGACTGTGGTGAAATTTATTTGTTGCTGGAAATGTCTTTATTTCCAAGAGATGAGTATTTACTCAAAAGCCAAATTTTGTCTGAAAAAAAATCAGATTTCAGAAAATATAGAAAATTATTGCAGTTGTGCACTCTAGCTTTATATACCATCACTCACATTTTGTCAGTCTCAGTTGATAAGGAAGTAGGGGAGAGGTAATCATTTCAGAATCAGTCTCGGTTGGATCTCCAGAATAGCTGTCACATTCAGCACAACAGTGGGCTGGACTCAAACACTCAGATAAGAAGTTAATTATTTTTTAATTGAGTTCCCATTGCAGTGGATCCTGGATATGAATGCTTTACACTGCTGTAGTGCCTTTCATCCTAAAATATCAAACACTTGACAACTACTACTTCCTACGGTCTCTCCTTTCCTCTTAAGGTAGTTAACACAGGCTCCCAAGTCTCGCTACCCACTGCTGAAGCCCACCTGCCAGGAGGGTGGGCAAGGATAAAAGCTATCTAACCATATAAGCCAATTATAGCTTACAAAAATGAAAAACAAAGAATAATCTTAGCTATTTAAAACTGCAGAAAACATTTTATTAGATGGAGTGTAGTCACCGGAAGTGAATTGGAATGCTAACGGTTTTGCGCTTGTGCACAATGCTATGGGGATCTTAATTACAGTGACCTGGCTGCAGCCCTGGGTGTGTATCTCTTAGTCTATTCCTTGTTCCTTAGGCAGCCGGCCCCAAGGTTAAGCACTGCTGATTGAATTCAGTGCTAGAGGGAAGAGTGCCACCTATTGAATTGTAGGAATTCTTGGGTGTGCTTTGGGACTGGTGGAGAAGCCTCTCAGACCACATTCACACTTGGTTTGCTATGGTAACTAATATATATGTCTAAAAGAAAACGAATATGTTGACTACTCCTGCTTAGAAAAACATCTACAAACGTCTGTGTATTTTCCCCAGCTGGAGCCGAGCGTATGCCTGTAGTTTAGCCTACTGCTACTTGAAATAACCATGCTGCTAAAAGACTGAGGCAGATGGTATTTTTACCACTTCAGGCAAAACATGGCACCTATGGTTTGACTCTCTACAATTTTAATTTTTTAACATTTTCAAAATGGCTTGTTTAAATATCTCCATCACAGAGACACAGACTTTTTTCCAATTTCTTTTCAATAATTGCTTCAGCTATACAGACATGAACAAATATCACATGCAAAACTAGGCTCCATTCAACATTGTGGAGTCTGCCTTATGTTCATTCTTTCCCAAGTGCCTAAGACTGTGCCTCAATTGGACTTTGACATTCATGCTAATCTTGACACACTCTAAATGGTTTAGATTAGCTTGCTTTATATTTGTCTTTGCTTTACTTGGCATTTCATACCTCTTGCCCCATGACTCAGTAAAGAAAAGTGAGTTTTGTTGTTTTTTAAATATCTTCTTAGGAAGTTCACTCTAAGAACAGAGCAGAGCTCAAGGTTAAGCCCTCGGGAAATAAAGATTGCACAGATGTTCATTCTGTAGGCATTCGGTTCCCAGACAAGTGCAAGAGAGATTATTTAGAAGGATGGGGTTTTGGACTCAAGTTTTCTTCTAGAATTGGTTCAAGGTTCTGGGGTGGCACGTTCTTCTAGCTCTGTCCTGCCACGTGTCTCTGGCATCAACACCAAGCAGCTGCTGCTCTCCTCCACTTAGCCCACCCCCAAAAGTCCTTGCACATTTTGTTTTATTATAAAATGCATTTGCATAGACTACACATTAAAATTCTCTTCCCACCAGCAAACAGTGATGTCCATAGACATCTGCACTTGCATGCTCACATGTTATCACTTCCTTTAAGAGGAAAAAGAATATTTCCTCTTTTGTCGTGATTCTCCTCTCCAAGGTTTACCCTGTTAACCATTTCTTCTTTAAGCCTTACATCGAAACTTCAACCATTTTGCTGCATATTGAGTCTACAACTCTACTTTTTTGAACCTTGAGTATAGAAAAATGTTTTCTAAATGTTATTGTTCTTTCTTTACAAAGATAGAATCACTTTGTTTATTTACTTATTTATTTATTTTTGGCAGATGATTTTTGCAGCTCGCTTTCCCACAATCCTAGCTAACTGGTTCTGAGAATTTTTCACATTGGCACATTTAGAGACCAGATGTTGCTGTGTTTTCTCTTCCCTGTACCCTTTTCTTGGGCAGATGTTGCCTCTCCTGTCCTGGGATTTTACATTAGCTGCTTTGGTAAAATGTTCCATACCATATCACTTTAAATAGTAAATCTCTCATTTCTTCTGGCCTCTTGAAGATATCCTAATATTTAGCATTTCTGTTTTAGTGGTAACTATGGAGACTATTCAGAAGCATGGACCTTCCCCCTCTCCTATCTTGTTCCTAAAGAAGTTGTGGTACAAGTAGATAAGATGTTTATAGCAGAGTTTTAAAAAAAATCCTAAATCAAAATGTCATTATGACATGGGTACAACTGTGTAAAATTTTATATGCTCAGTAAAGACTGGAAGACAGCATGTAAAAATGTAAATAAAGGCATTAAAGTGATAACATTTAAACCTGTTTTAAATGAGACACATTGTACTTTTTAAAGATTTCTGTTTTCTAAGTGTAGTCTCTGATTTAAATTGTAATTTTATCAGATTTTTACCTAAGCTGGTGAGAACTGAAAAATAAAGTGTCTGAAATAATGTTTTATTGAGGTAACCAGGATTTAATTTTAGTCTTCTAAAGAATTAATTGCTTCTATGGCAATAGGCAGAAATGCACATTTGGGAGATATCAATTTTGTGCACTGAATTTCTGTGCTGGGCCTCCACAAATGCGGAGGGGCTAGAGGACGATTAAGGAAGTTGGAAACCTGTTACACTGCACATACCTTGTGGCTGTTGATCTTGTGCCCTGCCCACAGGGAGAGACACCAGAAGACAGGCCAGAACTGCCATCTGAAATTCTTAAATGCCTCACTCCTGATTCCTTAAAAACAGGATTAAACCAGTTGTTTAGATTAAACCAGTTTTTCTTTTGGCAGTCATATTTTGGGAAGTGTTTTTCCTTGCAGCAATAATGAATAAATTATCTTTAATCTATTTTTCAAAACAATATATTTGTCAGTTCTTGCAACTACTCCTTTGATTTCAAATCTCCTTCAAAATGCCATTATTAATGATTAAAAAAAATAATAATCATTGGTCAATTTCTGCCCATAGCAAAGCATAAAAGCAAAAGCTTTTGTAGTACAGTACTATATGGAACCTCCTATCAAAAACAAATTCTACCTGAGCAGGGTGGCTAATGTCTGTAATCCCAGCTACTCAGGAAAACAAGGCAGAAGATGACAAGTTCAAGGCCAGCTTCAGCAATTTAGCAAGCCTCTATCTTCAAAGATAAACAAGGCCTGGAATATAGCGCCCTAGGTTCAGCCCCCAGTACCCCACCCACACACACACAAACCCTAATCACAGATGAAACAATCAATATCTTAAATAGAGTTGTGTCTTATTATGAGCCCTCCAGATATTCATTCCTTCCCCATCATTAAGCTAGGTTTTTTTCCTCTTTAAGTCTCTGAGTATATCATTTAGCATTTGTCCCCAGTGACTATCATCTTGCTTTGATGATCTATTCCTCTAATTTCTTAATGTTATTTTAAAATTAGATTCCTGTTCTCTGAGGTGCTAGCAATCCCACACACCTCACTGGCATCAACAGATTTAATGATCAAAATCTCTGTTCCCTTGTGGATCATGAATAAAATTATTAAATTATTTCAATGACAAACCTATTTATAACATCATAAAATATGCCACCCTTTCAGTTGTTAGCTCAAACATCATTGATACAATGATAGGCAATTATAAATCTCTCTTATTTTTCTTCAAATTATAGCTGTTGATGTTTACTTTAAAATGTTATACATACTATGTTAAATTGTTTAGCTCATAACAAAAATACTTAGTAGAACAATTGCTCCTTTTTCTTTTTTTCTCTTCTTTTCTGGTGGTAATGGTAATTGAATCCAGGGGCATTCTACCTCTGAGCTACATTCTCAGCCCTTTTTTGTTGCTGTTGTTTAATTTTATTTTGAGACAGGGTCTCATTAAATTGCTAAGGCTGGCCTACAACTTGCGATCCTCCTGCCTCAGCCTCCCAAGTAGCTGAGATCAGAGGCATGTACCATCTTGCCCAGCTCCCATTCTTAAATTAACTATTTTTAATTATTTGTCTCTAAAAAATTACTTATTTATATGATAGCTAACATTTATCAGGAAACTAAAACAGATTTAGATTGGTAAAGACTAAGTCTGGATTCTAAGCCTGGAATGGTTTCTAGGTTTGCTCCCTTTTGAACCCTGAGGACTTACTGGGTGGCACATAGTAAGTACCCAACAGATATTTGTTGAAAAATTGTTGAATGAATAAATGACCTAAGATAACCCACATGTTTCTGCCTATACCCTG
Organism: Sciurus vulgaris; assembly: GCF_902686455.1. Lineage (NCBI taxonomy): Eukaryota > Metazoa > Chordata > Mammalia > Rodentia > Sciuridae > Sciurus > Sciurus vulgaris. Next base: position 57,436,286 of record NC_136467.1, read on the forward strand.
TTCTTCTGATTCATAAGACGTATTTGACTCTACCTTTGTTCCAAGTACATATGTTTATATATATATATATATATATATATTCCCCCCCCCCCCGTGGTGCTGAAGATGGAATCCAGCACCTCTGCACACTAAGCAAGCACTGTTCTAGCAAGCTCCATCCCCAGCCCCCAGCCCAAGCGTGTATTTAATCAAGTGGTTACATCCTCAAAGCCTTGCCCCCTCTGGATTGAAACAAAGATTGAATTGGGGTAATCTTTGGAATCTCAGCCTGGAAGCTAAGAATGCCCTCCAGGCTGGTTCTGTGGGTGGATGGCTGCACTGTGGGATTGCTGGATTCAATTATCGCTCCCAGTTTGTAGTGCCAAGAGCCACCTGTGCACAGGGAGAGCCTTCGTGCCTTTATGTAGAGAATGGAGCCTTCTGGCCCCATGAAAGAGCCTGCTTAGTCCATTAAAACAGTGTTTAAGTAGATCTGAAAGGAGTGTTCTTCCTTCATCTTAAAACACAGTGGAGAGGCTGGGTGTTCCAAAGTTATAGATTTTTTAGAATTAAGATGAAAGAGGCACTTTAATGTTGCTACTGAGTATGATATTAGTAAGTTACAAGTTCTTGTCATTATCTAGATTTATATTTTCAAGTTCATCCATAACCTACAATCTAATTTTGTACAAAATTAAGGATTTTTGAAATTTCAAGCCATCTAGTCCATCAGAAAGCTATGATTTGTTTAGTTGCTCCATCTGAAGCCATACCCCAACGCGTCTTGTGCAGTGTCTTCAAGCACACTCAGCCTCCCCCTTACCACATCAGAGTATCTATCCCTGCATGTACCTTAAATATCTTTCTGCAGTAGCAAGATGACTGTGCCCCCTTGATTTTCAAGCAAATTATGGAGCTAACAGTAGAGACCACAGGTCCTGCAAAATAGCTGAGTGATGTGTATCCCTTTCTCCTAAGTTCTTGACCTACTGACTTGATGAAAGGTCTTACCTAGTCCAGAGCATAATAAAGTCAAAGCCATACTCAGAAGATTAGTGAGGGCATAGCACAATAGCGCCCCCTGTGGAAGATCCCTTGTTCTAGCCCAAAGTAAATCATGCTAACCTATATCTTTGATCATTCCTGACAAGCTTTGTGGGTACCTGTTTAGGAAAGGTTGTAGGCCTTTCTGTGTGCTGTGCTTTACAAGACATGCTACTATATATATGTTTTTCAGTGTGCACTGCATTCAAGACTCTAAGAGCTTCATCAGATGGTTCTATCAGATTCTTCTTAGGGAGAATCTGAATTTCACATAGCTGTTATCTCCCAGAGTCAAGATTCTCCCCAGGTCTTTGACTTCCCAAAGTGTGTTCTTCACCACACTGCTTTTCAAAGTGCTTCACAAATATACTACAAAAAGAAATTCTGTGCAGGCTCTGGTCCTCTAAGCATCCAGAAAATGGTGTGAATTACTCTATAATGTAACATAGTTCTGACCTAATAAATGGATTTATATTTACTGAAGCAGGACAATAATTATTGTGACTTTTTAAAGATGATTAGCATTCTTCACTCTTCCCAGAAAGTTTTATAGATATTACCTCTTAAAACAAGTTCTGATCACCATCTTCTTGAAGAAGGTAAGAATCCAAGTCAACAAATAGACCTTTCATAACATCACTCCATAGAGACCCTCTACATCTGGAAGAGTTGTTCATCCTGCAGATGTGATTACACTTCTATGTGAACATGGTAACACTTCACCTCATATACCAATTCCCAAGTTTGCCCCAAGTCAATGCAACCTATCTAGAAGATGTGGTTAGATACACATTTCATTGTCATTATTCTTAGTTATGTAGAGTTTTTCTGTTGTTTGAGGTGCTTTCTGATGAAGTCATGAAAGTGTTTGAAGCTCATCTTACATCATGCTAGGATATTAGGAATCTAGGGTCATGTGGGGGTGGCAGTTTAGGGCCAGTGGTCCCCAGCTATCTGTACCTAAATACTAAAGCAGATGAAAAATTGGGACATGAGGAGATTAAAAGAAATTTATAAGATATGAATTCAAGTAAAATCATAGAAATTCAAACTTGATCTTACATAGTTTATGTATTCCTCTAATAACCTCTAGGACTATCATAACTACATGATATGAGTGCTCTTATCCCAAAGTGTCCTTTTTATGGATTAAATACCAATGTAGTATTTGTCTTGAGGTTACAGAACTATTTATTCCTCTTAAAAAAGTTACAGGCTAGAGTGACTCTGCTCCTGTCTATAACCTATGACATGTTTTGCTTGTTAAATTTCTATTACACAGTTTACTAAAAAAAACTCTACAGTCCCAGTTTCATTCTTTGAATCTGAATGTGTAGAATTAAGTTCCTCTTTGGAAAGTGATACTGAAATTTAAAAATTAACTTTGAATCAGAATATAGATAAACATGATTGTTTATAAAATCATGAAATTTTTCTTTGGAAGACATAATAACCAAGAAGCCAAGATTGCTTTTCCTTTAGAATTAATCCTGAATTTAGCATAATTCCATATTACTAACCTCAAATTCCCAATCTATTAAATATTGATGGCATTTTTTAAAATTTTTATGTTATCAATGGATTTTTTTAATTTTTTTTATTTATATGCAGTGCTGAGAATCGAACCCAGTTATTCACTCTTGTGAGGCAAGTACTCTACCACTGAGCTACAACCCCAGCCCAAATTGATGGCATTTTATAAATTAAGAATTAAACTATATATCTTGTCCCATTTAATTTCATTCTAAAATCAGGCACATCTGTCTGCTCATGCCCTGAGCTACAAATTGATCTCTGCTCCTTGAAGTAGCATGTAAGACTGTGCCTGAATTCTTCTCTGCCATGGGGTCAGCAATTTAGGTCAATTTTGGTTGCATCAGTAAGAATTTTATACACTCAAATCATATATTCATATAAACATACATATAAAGGCATGTATGTGCATATATACATGCATTTGCTTATATTGTTGGTCTATTTACATTTTTAGAGATGTTTCTATGCAGATATGACACTTCGTATTAAATGAGTTGTCGGGTTATTTTTCAACTCTTTGTATATGGATTGTAGGCCACTGCACAGACTCATAAATGTACTTAGCAGAGAGATTAATCCTTGAAATAAGTTCTAAACACACAACAGGAGGCCACACACCATCCAGACTGAGACTAACAGATGTGTGTAAGAGAGGGAAAGAAAAATCATACCAAATTTGTCTTTACCATTCTCTTCCCCAAACCCCCCCACCCCCTTATAGGAAGAATAGATAAATTGGTCAAAGGCCCAGGGACAACACTTGACTGGCATGTGTGGGTTTAATCCCCAGTACTTCAAAAAATAAAATAAAATCATCAAAGTGATTTGGAAATTCATTTTTTTTAAATAGGCATGTTTCTAATTCACTAACAATCAGAGACTTGAAATATTTAACACACTTTCATGAATCTATGTGAAATAGTCTGTGAATGTTTATCTTCAAGCCAAATATTTTATGTACATACATGTTGCATTAAGTTTTACGGTGATCCTGCGCAGCCTCTTTTCAGACCTTACCAATTGGCATAGCACTTCATCGACATCAGACTGATTTCACATACATTCTTATTCTTCACAGTAGATATTTTTCTGGCCAGGCTTGGTGACTCACACCTGTAATCCCAGCTGCTCAGGAGCCTGAAGCAGGAGGATCATGAGTTCAAAGCCAGCCTCAGCAACTTAGCGAGGCCCTAAGCAACTCAGTGAGACCCTCTCTCTAAATAAAATACGAAAAAGGTCTAGGGGATGTGACTCAGTGTTAATGCCCCTAGGTTCAATTCCCAGTGCAAAAAAAAAAAAAAGGTTATTTTTTAAATTTCTCTAAACCTGGGCTTAGAGAAGTTGCTCCACCTGTCAAAGGCTAGAGTTTCCCTACCACAGTTTGCCCAGTGCCTTTCTACAACTCTACAACTGTTTTTCATATTATTGTGAAACACAACAGGAATGAATTAATCAGTAGTTGTCCTGCTGGTGGAGAACATCCCAAGATGTTTCCCATTATAAGATTTTTTTTAAAGGTTTTCATGTGACTTCAAATGGAGAATACTGTTCCAAAGTGCTTAGAGAGTCACTAATCTTCCCAAAGATAGTGTGGCTCTATCTCCACAATCTACCTCCTCTTACCTCCCACTTCCATGGACTTTGGGTCCCAAGGCCCTGCAAGGAAAATGAAAGTAATGTAACCAATATCATGTGCTCCCACACAGTTACACAGAACAATTTAAGTTGCACAAGAGAATAAATAGAACTTGTTAAAATGTGGGCATATTAGTCCATATTCTCCACAAGATTGGAATTTCATAGACCATGTTACAAATACTCTGATATTTCATTAGAGAACAATAAAAATGTTAAAGTATAGACCAAATGATACTTTTGAACTCACTAATTCTTTACCAATTAGTCACTTAAATATGGTAGGATGAATCCTGAGATTGGATTTGAAGACAAGTGAAAATAATCTAAGGCAGTATTTGGTCCTGTCAGTGTGTGAAACCATGAGTACCGTTGCTGTAGTGTTTCGTTTTTGCAGTACTGGGGATTGAGCCAGGCCTTGGGCATGTGAGGCAAGCACTGTTACACTGAGCTCAGCCCCAATCTCTAGTCAGTGTCTTTGGTTGAGAATTTTGGTGAAAACTAAGTTTTTATCAGTTAAGAATTAAAGTTAAAATATATTAGTTTTATTTGTTACTCAGTGGTAGATATGATACCCAGATCTTCTTCAGTGCCTTTTTGTTGAAAGAAACATATATATGACCAGAAGAACAGATACTTCATCAAGATATTTTTGACATTTTTCTTAGCAGAAAATTTAGAGATTTTCTACCTCCAATTCCTATTGACATTTGTTCTGGAACCATATGGCATCTTTAGTTTGATAGAGAAAAAATATATATGTTGTGATAGAGGTACACAAATAATCTAATGATGCCTTCAATTTTATAGAAAATTTTATAGAAAATTTTATAGAAAATTGAAGGCATCTATAAATATGGTTTTGTCACAAGCTATTTCACTTTTTTGGGGGGGGAGGGGGGTACCACGGATTGAACTTGAACTCAGGGGTACTTAACCACTGATCCATATCTCCTGCCCTTTTTACTTTTTATTTTGAGACAGAGGTCTCACTAAGTTGCTTAGGGCTTCACTAAGTTGTTGAGGCTGACTTTGAACTTGCAGTCTTCCCGCCTCAGACTCCCAAATTGCTGGGATTACAGGCGTACACCACTGAGTCTGGCAACTCAATGTATTTTTTTTTTTAATCTGTGATATGTACTTTAAAACTTTGCCTTTGTGACCCGGAGTTATAACTCATAGTAGAACGCTTTCCTAGTGTGCATGATACCTGTTTGACCCTTAGCACCACCAAAAAAAAAAAAAAAAAAAACTTTGCCTTCATGCATAGGCATACAGAGGACAATATTGACATTAAGTATGTGTTGTCTTTTCAAATCAAATTGTAAATGCTTTCCAGTTCATTTACAAATGAAAGACAGTGTAGCATATTGTTAAGAACAAGAATTCTTTGAGACTTGACTCCAGCTCTTACCTTCTGTGTTACCTTGAACAATTTACCGTTGCCTAGGATCTTTTCCTTTGTAAAATGAAAATGATAATAATACCTACATCATAGGACTGTTGTGAGGACTGAAGATTTACATCTTAGAACAGGGCTGGGAACTCAGTAAGTACTATATATGGGTTGTCTTTGTTGTTTTGCTATTATTGTTGATGTTTTAATATTGGGAAGTACTGCCATTCTTAGTGTATTTTTCCATGTGAATTCATATGACTGAGGAAAGAACTAAAAATTCTCTTATTTCTATCTCCTTCCACTTTTGCTGAAGTATGATGTTCTGTTAAAAATCAGTGGATTGGGCTGGGATGTAGCTCAGCAGCAAAGCATTTACCTCACATTCACAAAGCCCTGGGTTTGAACCCCACTTCCAAAAAAAAGAAAAAGAAATCAGTGGATTTTTTTCCCCTGTAGACTCTTGTAAATAATGTTACCCTGAACAAAAAAGAATGCTTTTATTTGTTTTATTTGTTTGTAGTATTCAAGAAAGTTTTAATCGTACCTTTTCTTTTTATACCAAGTCTTGCCACTCAGAAATTATCAAGATTTTTCAGTTGAAGCACTGTGTGTTACAATCTTGTGGTTGAATGAACTCTTGGAGGCATCCTAGTTCCACTTTCCATGGTGGCTAAGAGTTTCATTCATAATTTCTCTGACATGCAGTCATCTAGTCACTTTGGACTTTGATTATAGGGAACTCACAGCTTGTCAAAAATAATTGTTCTGTTGTAGACAACTGTAGTCATTTGAAAACTTTCTTACTTGTAATTGAAATCTGCCTCCCAGAATCTTTACCATGTTGCTCTTTGTTCTGTCCCCTGAAGCTTAGGACTACCTCTTCTTCCATTTAATTGCTTTTGATATTTGGAGATGGCCTTTGTATCATTTATCAAACTTTTCCTAGATATGTTTTCACATCCTTCCTCAACCTATCCTGGACCCAATCTGTCATGTCTGTGCCCCTTTCAATCCACACATGACACCCGAATGGAACATAGTTCTGTTTTGTTGTTGTTTGTTTTGATGTACTAGAGATCCAACCCAGGGCCTCATGCAAGCTAGGCAAGCACTGCACCACTCAGCTACATCCTGAACCCTAAACATAGTTTTCTAAATGTTCATGGTCCTCAAGTGGACAGTGAAGCCAAGCTCAGTGACACATACCATTCCGCCCCCCGCACTGCCCCACGGTGCTGGGGGTCAAACCCAGGGCTTTGTGCTTGTGAGGCAGGCACTCTACCACCTGAGCTATATCCCCAGCCTGACACATACCTTTAATTCCAGCTACTCAGATACTGAAGCAGGAAGATCCCAAGTGTGAGGTCAGCCTGGGTAACTTAGCAAGACCTGTCTTAAAATTAAAAATAAGAAAGGTTGGCTGTATAACTAAGGGGTAGAGCACTTGCATAGAATATGCAAGGCCCTGGGTTCAAACCCCACCAACTACTGCCAAAAAAAAAAAAAAAAAAAAAAAAAAAAAGGAGGAGAAGGAGGGGGAAGGTGGGGCAGGGGAGAAAGGCAGGTGAGACCCTCTGCACCTGTATTTTGGACATGTACATCTGTTAATACTTTAAGTTTGCATTTGCATCCTTTGGATCTGCAGCACAATCTTGGTTATACGAAGAATGTGGTTTTCAAAGATTCTGAGCATTTATAATGTATCACTGCCAACTAAAGCTTTTACTTTTACTTTTTTTTTTTAGTATTGTGGATGGGATGTTTTATTTTGAGACAAGGTCTTGCTGAGTTGCAGTTTGGCCTCAAACTTACACTCTTCCTGCCTCAGCTGTCCGAGTAGCTGGAATTACAGATACATTCCATCACAATCAGTTTACAATTATTTTATTTTCAGAGGGATTGCTGGGTGTTAATCCCAAGGGTGCTCTACCATTGAACTACATCCCCAGCTTTTTTTTTTTTTTTTTCCCTAAATTTTGGGACAGGGTCTTATAAATTGCTTAGGCCTCACTAAATTGCTCATGCTGGCCACAAACTTGGGATCCTCCTGCCTCAGCCTCTTGAGTCACTGAGATTACAGGGCTTGATGTGCCTGGCTTACCCAGTTTACAATTAATTTTTTAAACCCAGATGCATACCACGAGTAATGTACATGCCTATAATTCCAGCAGCTCAGGAGGCTGAGACAGGACGATCACAAGTTCAAGAGCAGATTCAACAATTTAGTGAAGCTTTAAGCAACTTAGAGAGACCCTGTCTCAAAATAAAAAATAAAGGGCAGGAGTTGTGGCTCAGTGGTAGAGCACTTGCCTGGCATGTGTGAGGCTCTGGGTTCAATCCTTAGCACTGCATATAAATAAATAAATAAAATTTAAAAATGAAAAGGCCTGGGGATGTGACTCAGTGGTAAAGTGTCACTGGCAATCCCCGGTGCCAAGTAAATAAATAAACGAACTCAAATGCACAACTGTACAATTATTGTTATATTTCACTGACTACTCTGGTTAAACATATCAAAACCATTAAAATTTTGAATGCTTTTCATTTGTTAGATCTCTCTTGGCTCTGTGACATCTGAAAATTAAATTTCAATATGTATTCCTCTTTATCTTCATTCAAGCAATGCATAGAACTATGATAAGGGGAAGAAACCAAGTATTGAGTAGTGGCAGCACAACTCTAGAAATTCCTCTCTGTTCAATATAAATCTGCTACTAAATGTTTTCTAGGAATCAGTGTTTACATGTTCAAATCCATATTACCATGCTCAAATCAAGATCCTATTTTCTCTGCCTTATCCACAAAGGACTAAATTTGCAAAATCCAAATATATTCTATATCGCTATTTCTGAAGCTAATAACCAAATGACACCCCCCACACACCCGCAAAAAAAAGAGGGAGGGACTGGGAGTACAGATCAGTGACAGAGCATATGCTTAGTATATACAAGGCCCAGGGTTAAATCCCCAGCACGAAAGAAAAGAAAAAGTGAGAACATTTTGTCATGGCTTGTTCGTGGTGACCCACTTACCCTGAAGCCACCATCACCATTGCCTTTTTTCTAGAGTTCACAAACCATCTGTTTAATAACCCTTTCTGGAATTTTCCCCTAAATTATCCATAAATTCACTGGTCTGTGTTCCAGAATACACCTTTTCTTTTGTCCTGTGTTGGAAGATGTGAGTCAGTTGAAATTGCTCATCTCTCAGGTTTCTCACGGTCCTTGAGGAGCTGGGAAGGGCATTTGTGTTCGTTCCAGGCATGCAGGAGCAGGACAGAGTGGGTGGACGCCTCTGGGAAGGGGCTGTAGATGGAGAGGTAGATATTCAGAGTGCAGAGGAAGACAGAGAGGGGAAGGGCCAGAGAGGAAAGCCGGGCAGAAGCATCTGGGAAACAAAGCAGGAAAGCTGGCAGTGGAGAAGGGGCTCACTGGGTGCCACAGTGATTTGACCTGGACTCTGTCATGTTTGGATAGAAGTGTGGGTGGTCTTGGAAAGGAAAGGACACCAGAAGCTAAATGGAAAAAAAAAAAAAAAAAGCCCAGGCTGGCAGCTGCAGCCAAGGCCTCCCTGACAACCTGTAACTGGCTATTTGAATGCATGATTTGTCCTTAAAGGCCCCTGTTCATGGAATTTATTGTATTTTTACAACTAATTCTTTCTCTAGTTAGATTCTAACTCCTCTGTGTCTTCTCTTAATAATATATTCTCTTTTGGCTGACACAGTGGCACATACCTATAATCCCAGTGACTCTGGAAGTTGAGGAAGGAAGATTACAAGTTCAAGTCCAGCCTCTGCAATTTAGCAAGACCCTGCCTCAAAATGAACAGGGCTGCAGATGTGGCTCAGTGGTAGAGTGCCCCCTGAATTCAATCCCCAATACAAAAACATAGTAATAATAGTAATATATTATTTTTTGCAAAAACTTGAGTATACTTCTTCAACTTAACAGCCTTTACATTTATTAAGCCCCTGATTTTTGTCATTATCTCCTCTGCACCCACCCCCATCAATCTTAACAGGATTCTGGGTTTGGGTTTTGGCCTTCCTGACAAGTTTGTTTGCGAACATTTTTCTATCAGGAACAGCACTTTAAAAACACTTGTGACAAGTGTCCTGGTGATAATACAGACTTTGACATAGACTCCCAGCACAGTTTTTACAGCTTTGTACCTCTCCTTTGTCAACACTTTCCGATCAGGCAGGGTAGCCTGTATTCACAGTGCTTTGGGCAGACCAGATGTTTAACCAGGGTTCTGTAGCGGAGGGGATTACATGTTCCTCCTTTTATACCCAGGGGCTTTAAAATCCGATTCCTGAGAGAGAGCATTCTGCACCTATTTTAGTATCTTTACTATTAATTATGACTGTTGTAGGAATTTAATTTTTCAGAGGCACCCTGGAATTGTTTCCACTTATGATCTCTTATATTCATGATAGTCTTTCACTAAACTTTTTTTTTTTTTTGTCTATACTGAGGATTGAACCCAGTGGTGGTCTACCACTGAGCTAACATCTCTAGACCTTTTTGTTTTTTATCCTGAGTCAAGGTCTTGCTAAATTGCTGAGTCTGGCCTCGAACTTGCAATCCTCCTGCCTTAGTCTCTGGGATTACAGGCATACACCACCACATTCAGTTCACAAAACATTTTTGCAGTGAATTTTCCTCATGTAGGGTTCAGATTTCTAAAGCCATGCCTGTTACCCTTTCCCAGATTCTAATACCAAAGGACATTATTTAACAAGATTTCAGTCACCTTTATGCCCAATTATGTTGTCACAAGCGAAAAGTGCTTCTGTCCTCTGATATATAAGATTATCCATCAGGAACACCAAGAATTTGTCAATTTCAAAATGCAGAATGGGAGTGTCAGCAGATGTTCAGAGGTTGAAATGTCCCACCAACTGTGGTATCTTGCCTTTCTGCCCACTTCACGATTTCCATTAGGGAAACACCATCCACTTCTGCCACTTGGTTAGAATGTCTCCCATTTGTCTCCTTTTATCTGTCCGCGTGTTTTCAACCATGAAAAAAAAACTTTAACATTCTGTTTTGGTCTCCCTTACTTTCTATTATATTGTTTCCTTAGAACAAGATCTACTCCATGTTCCAGATGAGTACATCTCTGTTCTCTCTAAACTTTCTAGGGTCATCTCCAAATCTATTCCAGTGCTGTTGCTGGGAGCCCTCTGAGTGTGCAGAAATGAAACCAAGACTCTTTCACTGTGTGGACTGGGGGTGTGGCTCAGTGACAGAGCTCTTGTCTGGGTTCAACCACCAGCACAGTAACAATAACAACAAAAGTTCACTGTAGACTCTTGTCCATGTCTCTTAGGCTCTCTCATCCCAGTATCCTCTCCTGCAAAATGAGGTGAGAAGATAAGATTGTGCTTGGAGTTTCTCCCAAGTCTTAGTCTTTCTCTGGTGTCCCTGGACAGAAGTAGCTACTGCCTCCACTTCTTATAGCTACTTAACACCCCATTCCAGGAACTTTTCTTTAATATTTTATTGTATTTTATTTATTTATTTATTTACTTATTTATTTATTTGTTTGTTTGTTTGTTTGTTTGTTCTGGTACCAGGAATTGAACCCAGGGGCACTTAACCACTGAGCCACATCCCTCAGCCCTTTTAATTTTTTTTGTTTTGAGACAGGGTCTCACTAAGTTGTTTAGGGCCTTGATAAATCTCTGAGGCTGGCCTCCTACTTGCAGTCCTCCTGCCTCAGCCACCATGCCCAGCTTCTTTAATATTTTAAAAAGACTTTTGATCTAAATAGTTTTCAGAGCCATATAATTTCCTTCAAAAGGTCTCATATGAACAACATTTATCACTCGAGGTATTTCACAAATGTTAAATAAAAACACACTTAACTTTAAGTACTTTGCATCCTCTTTTCTCTTTGTTAATATCTTTAATTGGATCCTTTAGCAGGGGATTTGGACTTAATTTATTTCACATGATACTGCACTTATACATGTTTTAGTTGACTTAGAGATTTAATTATATTAGTGCCCCAAAATACTATATCAAAGAAATAAAAAACCAACTGATACACATTTTTATATTTGTGTGTGTGTGTGTTATGTAGCCTATAGCTAAAGTGTTTTTTAGGCCATAAGGGTCAAAGTGAACATACCAGCACTTTTCCCATATGAAAAGTTCTATCAGATTGAGCTTTTAACAGCCAAAATATAGGTGAACCCAAAAGTGGAAAGTTTTTTTTTTTTTTAATTGTGGTCTTTGGGTTTTTTTGTTTTGTTTTATTTTTGTTTTTGTTTTTGTTTTTTTAAGCCATTAGAACTAAGGTCATGGCTCTCTCCCTCAATGTTCCACTTAACCCTCTCTGATCTATAGACTTATTTCTGTCCCTTTTAACACGTGGTTAAAACAATCTAAACAATGTCCTTTGAGCCAACAGTTTTCATTTAGTGGGTAGAATGTCTACAGATGCCGGTGAGGCATGACGCCTTTCATGAAGGATTCGATTCCTAGAGAGTCATGGAATGGCCATCGTGCACATGGGTGCTCTCAGGTCCCTTGGTATACAAAGTCCTGTGGGTCTACTTTTGTGGATTTCAGTATGGACTGAAGTAAAATAGTCCTTATGCAAGAGAAATGTTCTTTAGGACTTGAGTAACTTTCAATGATGTTCTCCTGGCTGCTTTTTGCACTAATCTGAATTATCCTTCATCATAGAATCAGATTTTTTTGAGGGGTGCTGAGGATCAAACTCAGGACCTTGAGCATGCTAGGCAAGCACTCTACCACTGAGCTACACCCCCTCATCATAGGATTAAATACCCTATTAGCCACCATCAAATATTCAATTAAGTTGGGCATGGTGGGGCATTCCTATAATCCTAGCAACTCAGTAGACTGAAACTAGAGGATTGCAAATTCAAGGTCAGCCCTTGGCAATGTAGCAAGATCCTCAGCTAATTAGTGAGACACTGTTTCAAATTTTTAGAAAAGAAAAAGGAGACAGGCACAGCCGTGTACATCTATTATCCCAGCTGCTCAGGAGGCTGAGGCAGGAGGATTTCAAAGTCAGCCTCAGCAACTTAACAAGGCCCTAAACAACTCAGTGAGATCCTGTCTCTAAATAAAAAATAAATAAAAAAGAGCTGGGGATGTGGTTCAGGGGTTCAATCCCCAGTACCAAAAACAGAAAAAGGAATAGAGATGTAGCTCAGTGGTAAAGCACCCCTGAGTTCAATCTCCTGTACCAAAATAAATAAATAAATGAATGAATGAATTTTTTTGCATATACATATATATTCAGTTGAGCTGGGTTGACTTAAGTTCATAGAGAAACGAACTAAGTGAAACAATCAAAGAAATGTAGAATGTAAGTCATTCTACAACACAGCCTGGTTCTTTAAAAATGACAGTGTCATAGCAGAATAAAACAGGTTAAAGTGTTATTGTAAACAAATGTCATGTGTGAACTGGGATTAATCATGGCTTGAAAAAATGACTAAAAAAATTTTTTGAAACCAATGAGGATATGTACAGGGACTATATTAAATAATAGGAAATTCTCTTTTTGCTTGTTTTTTGGTACTGGGGATTGAACCCAGCCGCACTTTACCACTGAGCTATATCCCCCCCCCGCCCCGCCCCCACCCCACCTTTTTTTTTTTTTTTTTTTTTTGAGACAGGATCCTACTGAGTTGCTTAGGGCATCGCTAAATTACTGAGGCTGTCATCAAACTTGAGATCCTCCTGCCTCAGCCTCCCCTGTTGCTAGGATGACAGGTGTGCACCACCACTCTCAGCAGTTCTCTAACTTCTCCAGTTAACTTTACTAGTTTTGATAATAGTATTGTGATTGCATAGGAGAATGTTATCTTAGGAGATACAGTCAACAGAAGGATGAAGCATCCTATACCCAATGATATGCCCAAACCAAGTCCTAGCAACTCAGAGCCTATTGTTAAAGATCCAAGAATTTTGTGATCCCTTGACCCTGGCAGCTTGAAATCAGCATGATGAAAATACTATACCACAAAAATCTGCAAATGCTACAACAAGGGTTTCCCCCACCACCACACTCCTGAGAGCTGATTTACCAGCATACCACTTCCTGCAACTTATTTTCGGATGGTTCAGAGGCACATACATATGTGTAGATAGAACAGAAATGACAAATTTTAACAACTGTTGCTGGCATGGTGGTACACACCTGAAATTATGGCTACTCAAGAGGCTGAGGTGGGAAATTTGTAAGTTCAAGGCCAGCCTGGGCAATTTAGCAAGACTTTATCTAACATAAAAAGGGCTGGGGGGACTGAGGATATAGCTCAGTTGGTAGAGTGCTTGCCTATCAAGCACAAGGCCCTAGGTTCAATCCCAGCACCACCAAAAAAAAAAAAAAAGGTGGGGGGGGGAGGGTGCTGGGGACGTAGCTCAGTGGGAGAGCATTTTTCTAGCATGGGCAAGGCCCTGGGTTCAATCCCCAGTATTGCAAATAATAAGAGTAATGTAGCAATTGTTGAATCTAGGTGGAAGATACATAGTTATTCATTGTGCTAGTCCAGGAGTCCCCAGACCTTTTCTGTAAAGGCCAAAATGTAAATGTCTTTGGCTTATAGGCCCTACAGTCTGCAACAAAAACTCAACTCCACAGCTCTGCCCCCATAGCACAAAAGTAGCCATAGACAATACATTTAATAAACAATATATTTAACATGGTTATGTAACAGCAAAACTTTATATACAAAAACAGGGAACCAGATTTATCCCAGGGCCATAACTTTCAACTTTTCTGTTCTTTTTAAATACTTCAGTCTAAAAAATTGGAATAAAACAAAAGTACAAATGTTTTAGTCTGGTTTTCAGAACTTTCCTGGGTCCCCTGACATTTAGCCCTGTAAGCTGTGCCATATTAATTTGTTTTCATTTTCCGACACTCTGCACTCTTTGGTCTCCTCTGTGCCCTCACTAAAGCTGTTTTTTCCCCTGCAGTTCCCTCTCTATTCCAACGCCATATCTATTTATTAACATTTATGCCCGAAACCATATTCTGCAAACCTTTCTGGAATCTCCTAACTACAGTCAATCTCTTATTCTTCTCAACAGCCTAGTCCTACATTTGTAGCTTGGTTTTGATAATTCTACTAGTACTTACAAATAGTAGGTGCTCAATTAGTACTTGTAATTTGAGCATCTAGTCATGCAGATATCCTCATGCTTACAGGTACCAACCTAGAAGTTAGAATAGAACAGAGTGTTGGGTTTTCTGATTTAGATTTGGGGAGATTAAAGATAATGAAAACAAGGGAGTGTCCTATCTGTCTATGTTATCTATGTTCAGGACTGCTCTGATCCAAGTCCAGCTACCTTTGAGTTCATTGGGTATCAAGCGAAAATAAACTTGATCTGAGTAGATTCAGTGACTTTCTTGGCCACAGCTAAGGGCTTGGAGGGAGAACTAAGTCACCTGAGCATCTGTAGTGATTTAGACACTGTCAAACACTCTGTGCTCTCATGCATCCACCCCACCCCCAACAATCCTACAAAACACTGATCTTATCCTCATTTAGAACTGAGAGCTTCCATCGTATTGTAAAGCTGAAACGTGAGTTTGAATCTGGCTGCCTCTGCTGGTACCCAGCACCATTTTAGTACCTCCATGCATTCAGCGATCGGCAAGAGACCAGAGAAAACCCAAGCTGGAATAGTCCCAGAATTCATCTGCAGTGTGGAGTACCTGGAGTGCTGGGCACCTGGGGTTAGTATTAAGTGCCTTTGGATGAGCCATCGGCTTTGCTACTCTCCATCTGTGATCTTGAGTCACTGAGTTTCTCTGGATAATTAGAGGAATAAACGAGCATATTTCTTTTTGGTTCATGTTTCATGCATTATGCAGTAAGTAGCATAAAGTCTCATAAAGAGGTAGATAAATAAGTAGAAAATTGAAATACAATACTGTGTGATAATGCCATAGTCCAGATGTGCACAGGGTACTCCAGAAGCCCAGAGGAAGAGGGGCACCTAGCCCCTCAAGGCCACCATCATAGTTAACCAAGTACATTCCATCCAGGTAGAATTTGGGGAGCTTGCGGGGGTGGGATGGGCAGTCCTGGGGAGATGATAGGTCAGCTCTGAGAAGTGCAACTAGTTGCCCTAAACACATGATGAAAGGGTACAGGGGAGGAAATGGAAGCAAGGCTAGAACTGGATTGAGGAAGGGATATCACTGCCTCCTGAAAGAGCATGGACTTCTAAGGCAGTGGAGGGCTTTAAGCAAGGTCATATTTGCATTTTATAAAGCTCTTGCAGTGTGCTGTGTCGGATGGAGTCCAGGGATGCAGAACTGGTGGTAGGAAGACTCGAGGAGGTGATTGCAAAAAATAACCCAGGCAAGGCATGAAGAGCGTCTGAACCAGTGTAGTAGCAACAAGAAGGAAGCGTAGAGCATAAGCCTGAGCACTCCCCAGGAGGTGGAACGACAGGGCTCATTGACCCATCAGTGAAAATGGCTTCAGATGATCTCACAGTCTCAGTGGCTTAGGACAACAAAGCTGGGTCTCTTGTGCATACTATGTGTCCATTTCAGACAGGAGAGGCCCGTGGTGTGGTCACTCAGGATTCAGGCTAAGAAACAACTCCAAGTGCCAGAAGGAGAGCGCTAAAGGAACTCTCATAGACAATTCAGTGCTGCAGCCTAGAAGTGACATGCATCATCCACAACTCGTAGACTAGAACTTGTCTCCTGGCCTCCCCCAGTCTCTGGGGGCCAGAGAGTTCAGTCATGGGTGAGAACCCTACAACTGCCCTGGATGTGGGGAGCCAAGAAGATGCCCAGTTCCTGACCTGGGGAATGAGGTAGACGTTGGAGGTGTTGTCAAAGAAGAAGATGAAAACGGAGCAGAGGAAAGTAGACAGATCAAAGGGCTGAAGCTTCTCTACCTCTGAAGCATAACCATTCACTGGTCCTTTTTTGTGATCAGTGGGAGGAATCAGAATGAACTTCACTTGTCAGAAAGAGTTAATCCTCTGCAAAGGGTGTTTTGGTTAATTCTTCCCAAATAAAATGTTTTAGTTTATTGTTTTGGTTTGGTTTGGGTACTGGGGAGGGACCCGGGGCACTCTACCACCGAGCTACATCCCCAACCCTTTTTATTGTTTGAGAAAGGGTCCAAGTTGCTGAGGCTGGCCTGGAACTTTTGATCCTCTGAGCTTCAGTCGCTGGAATTACAGACGTGTGCCACTGTTCCCAACTCGTTTAAATATGTCACATTCAGGTCTAACAACGTGTGTCTTTCTTGAATTTTCCTATGGACTATTGTGCTCACATATAGTGTTAAAAAAGAAAGTTATGAATCAAGATGTTAGTGAGAGCTTTCTCACCTAAGAATAGCAGTCCTCAAATTCAAAATCCCAGAGATGTACATGCCCTCCGCCTTCCTTACCGCCATCCCCAGCGTGGCACATTTCACCATGTGAGAGTCGGGAGGAGGTGTAATTAGACTGATTGGAGCCTATTGTGCTGCTCTGCAGCGCGGACAGGGAGCAGCCCTAGGGAGGTTAGTGCCTCAATATCGCTGGGGAATGAAGTCCTCTTTCTTCAAAATAACGTAGCAGGAATACTGACTCTACTTGGTTTCTCCCCTTCTTTGTTTCCCAACACCCCCCATTTAATTGTGATCCTTATCTTGTACCCTAAAAACTGACTTTTATTTTGCATTTGTTTCTTAACAGTTGCGAGAAACAATCAAAGCTGGCAAAGGTGTGACTTCAGCTATTGACCTGTGTCGTTACCATGGAAACAAGGCACTGGAGGCCCTGGAGAGCTTCCCTCCCTCGGAGGCCAGATCGGCTTTAGAAAACATTGTGTTTGCTGTGACCAGATTTTCATGACACCAAATTAAAAAGACCCTATTGTTCCTGAGCTGAAAAACCTAGGGAATGAGGTGATTGGGAGAGCTTTTGTGATGAACTATCTATCTAAATGTGTACATGACTTTAAAAATATACACATTTTTCTCTTTCTTTATCACATTGCTAAAATGAATAATGCCTTCTTTTTGGAACTGCTACAAACAAAATTAGAAGAAAAAAAAAAAGGTCAAGCAGTTTTCACTTGTCACGCCAGAAGCACACTTGAGGCTGCACTAGCAGAAATAATTAATGAGATTCGCTCCTGTGACCTCAGCAAATGGACAGGAAATAAGTCCTTATTGATTGGACCAAGCCACGGATGGCGCCAGGGCGGTGGCCTGTGGTTTTCCTTCTAGAGAGGACAGAGTGTGCTGGAAGCTGCAGGTGTCAAGAGAAACACTCTGGATCCCAGCCAGGAAGGACTGTCAAATCAAAAACCACTGACCCATCTGTCAAAATGGAGAAGAGTTCAATGAATTAAGAAAAAATATGCTTTCTTTGTCATCTTGCAATTATGTCTCTATTTATAGATACAATATGAATATATTTTGTGCATCATGGTTTTTATAAGATTTGGGGGGAGGAGGGAAATTGCTGAAAAAGTTGCCAAATATTAAAAGTAGGAGATTAAATGTTATCTTGGTATATTGGAGATTGTCTTTTTCTTTCTTGAAGATGAAATTATTTTCAAACACATTTCAAAGAGCCAAACTTTTTTTTTTTAATTTTTAATGAAAAAGGAGTTTTTCACCTAGTAAAATGTATTAATTTGTAACACTTTGGTTTAGAGAATACCTTTAATTTTTACAAGTTTTGGAAATATAATTGTTATATTAGGGAGTTCATTAGTAGTGTTTTCTTTTACCCTCAGAATGTCAAATTTTGGTCTTGAACCACAGACATCCAATTATAGAAAGAACATAAGCAATCTCGCAGGCCTGCAATCGGACACTGTCTCTGTGTGGTTCACAGGAGATGATTTTTGTGGTTTGCACGCATGCAATGTGAGAACACCGTTGACAAGAAGGCTGAGTTTACATAAATGATCTGGACTGAGACTCAGCTACCTTTCTTCCTCATGTGGTGTAATTACAGCCCTATCTGGAGACAGCGAGCACAGCAAACAGATTTGATTACCTACTTCACTCAAACACTAAGGGAAGTAACTTTAGTTAAATTCCGCCCCCCAACACCCCAAAGTTTTATCATGGCCCAGCATGTGGCATGCAATGAAGAGAAAATGTAAGGCTACAGAGGTTAAGGTATTGTTTTATGAAATATTTTTAAGTGGACTTGAAATATTATAATTGGACAGTTTCTACTACAGTCTGCAGGTCTGTAGATTTTGAGTAGTGTGCTCCACTCTTCTGTTTGAAATGTCTTTTCTTGCTGAAATTGGCTTAATTAATAACTATGGCTGAGATGCCTTAGATGAGACTGGGCTTTAATCATTAACTTCTGCCAGGGGGGAGTCGTGCTTCGTGCTGGATGTACGGGAACCTCAGGGAGCTGCAGGTTCTGGGAAGCAGATGGACAGGTACTGCAGTGCACAAGGCAGGACCCTGGGGCTCCCCCAATTCTGGCTGAGATCTGGTTTGCTGTATGACCTTGAACAAGTCTTCCCTCTCAGTCTCAACTGCCTCCTCTGTAAAATTAGATTCAATGATAACTTATGGAGCTCCTTCCAGGTTTCTTTTATTTTTTAAAGTTTACCATTTCAGACTGTCTCAATAGCAAAGATCTTTTATGAGATTCGTAGAGGAGAAAAGGCGACATGCAGAGAGAAGCCATGAGGGAATGCAGAAAACTTAAGTGTTCTCGCTCCCCTTATATGAGATGGCCCCTGGACTCTTTATTTTCAACACTCACCTTCCTGCTCTCTTGGAGACCTTTCCTACCCGCCTTCTCATCCCCTTTACCTTGCCATCTGGACCCCCAAGCTCCTAGATGACCAAGAGCAGCAGCCCTGTCTTACAGTCAAGGGACAGAGCTCTGCCTTTGCCCCCAGGGTGCCTTTCTCCTGAGGTCACATTCAGCAGTTTTCGCTTCCTCAGCATCTTGGCAAGTGTGCGTGTGTTTGCTGTAGGTTAAACCCAAGGCCTTGTACATGCCAGGCAAGCACTCTACCACAGCTACATCCCCAGTCTTTTTTAATTTTATTTTAAGGCAGGGTCTCACTAAATTGCCCAGGCCAGCCTCAAACCGTCTATCCTCCCACCTCAGCCTCTTGAGTCAGTGGGATTACAGGCGTGTGCTTCTGCGCCCTGCTCTTGGCAAGCTTTTTAAAAACCTTACATGTTGACAAATCCACTCTAGAGTATGAAGTACTGATCGCCTTACTCCATGCCTGTTCTTAAAGGATATTTATTAGCTCACACCAACTTCTTATAATTTTCAGGCACCTCTAAGAAGAAATTTGGGGCACCAAGACATTGTTTAATCTCAGCCTACTCTGGGCATGGCTAGTGGAGGTAATGAATAGGTAGTCAGTAGCTCTCCAATGCCTCCTTTACTCCTGCGTCCCCCCTTCTCCATCCTGAGTTTCTTACTAGAGGGAAGAGTTCATTAGCCACTGTCTGCTTCCCCCTACCTGTTCCCCCTAAACTTAAGAGTTGGTGCCTCCAAACCTCACTTCGGGCCATGAGCCTACCTGCACTCTCCTCCCTACCAGTTTTTTCTTTATTAAGCATATTAAATGGTGTACTGCTGCCAGGTCTGGTGACACGCGCCTGTAATCCCAGTGTCTCGGGAGGCTGAGGCAGAAAGATCACAAGTTCAAGGCCAGCCTCAACAACTTAACCAGGCCCTGAGCAATTTAGTGAGAACCTGTCTCAAAATAAAAACTAGAAGGGCTGGGGATGTGGCTCAGTGATAAAATATTCCTGGACTAAACCCCCTGTTACCCACCTACACCCACCAGAAAAAAAGAATAAGACTTCTTTCCAAAGACCTCAGCCCTATTGCCTCCTGTCTCCTTCTGTTCCTGTGCTTGAATCTTAGGTTTCTTCTCTATGATTGTGCTCGGTTCTCCCTGTGCCTAAAATCCCTCACTCTTCCCTGTATGTTCTTCCACCTGCACTTTCTCCCTCCCGACTTTGCCAACAAACCTTCTTATAGTCTATACACTCCTTAACTTTACGAGTCATTCACAACTAGGTCCCCACCATCCTGCTCAGTGCTTGTGCTTTGGGTACTCAAAGAATACTTGAGTGAACACATCAGGTCCCTCTGCATGCTCTCCTGAGAGACTTCTTGGAGATTGTCCCCTCAGACCTGTCCCCGCGCTCTGCCCTCTCCCTGCCTGCAGCATATCATATTGTAGCTTGCCCGACTGCTCGTGGGTCCATTTTGGTTCAGAGTCCCCTTCTCTTCTCTGAATACCCTTCTTTTTTTTAACTCCTAGAGCCGTTCTTTTCTAAAATTTCAATTGTTTCCTCCAGAAATTACAAAGTAGTCTCCTGCCCCACTAAACGTTATTTATTTCTTCCATACTCCATATCAAACCAGGACCTTATGCATGCTAGGAAAACTCTCTACCTCTGAGCCACATCCCCAGCCCCTGACTCTTTTTTAAAATACTCTGAGTTAGTGCTGGCTTTATGGCTCATACACACACCAAGAAACCAACAATAAGCACGACAACAGGATGATCATTTACTTCTTTCTCATTTCCTGACTTTATTCCTGATCTCTTCTCCAATCAAATGTTTTTGGTATTTTTTCTTTTGGACTGGGTCTGTCTTTCCATTAGGGAGATCACAGAATTCTCAATGTGACCCTAGAAGAAGTGTCCCCCATGGGAAGGCCAGCACTGAGAGTGGAATCCATCCTCCCTTTGACTCACCCCCTGCCCTCCAGCTCTGAAATACACTAGGCCTTTCGCAGGGGGGTAAAATTTGTCTTTAGTACATATTTCTTTCCCTTAATAGAAAGAGATGCTCAGGATTCTACTCCTCTTTCTTTTTGGAGATGCCTATTTTCATGGAAAAGTAGCATCTCCCTTTCATCTAGTAGATCTGCTCGTATCTAGGATTGACAGTGCATCCTGTGAACTCATTCGTGTGTTGGATCACCACTGTCTTAGCCATTAGAGTAGCTGGATTTCACTTCTTTTTTTTTCTCTTTAAACACATCTAAGTAAATAATCAACTTACAGAACTATTGAAAAATGAAAAAAGTCATTCAGAACCACCACCGTAAAATAATCAGCATTACCATTTCATTTGTGTTTCTTCCAGCCTTTTTTGCCATGTGTATCTTTTCTGCATGTTTGTAATTATAGTATAAATTCAACCTTGGGTCCTGCTGTGTTCATATAACACCTTATAAACATTTTCCCATGGTGCTGCAGCCTTCATGACTGTTATTAACGAGTGGTTTAAATGTTAAACGAGGTATCTGAATTTCTATTCCTGGTTGTTTTCTCTGGTGTAAATAAGTATATTAAAATGGGCTAACTTGTCAGCCTCCAGATCCACTATTAAGAAAGCCTTTGACTTGGAAAAGTAGTGCCTCTACAGGTTCTCCATGGCAGCAGGTTAAAATTGTGGAACAAACTTACCTTAAAATTCTTCAACTTGAATTATTAATCTTCTCAGCTGATTCAGCCTTAGTGGGTCCCAGTTCTGTAAGATGATTCTCAAGATGAATTCATATATCTTTGTATTTTCCTCTTGTTTCAGTATAAGTTCCCAGCCAGTCACACTTCGGTATGATGACTTCTTCCTTCACACTGAGGTTCAGTCAATTTTTTTTTTCTTGGTACTATGGATTGAACCCAGGGGCACTTAACCACTGAGACACATCCCCAGCCCTTTTTAAATATTTTATTTAGAAACAAGGTCTTGCTGAATTATTTAAGGCCTTACTAAGTTGCTGAGACTGGCTTTGAACTTGTGATCTGCCTGCCTCAGCCTCCTGAGCTGCTGGGATCACAGGCATGCACCACATGCCCAGTGTCAATCAGTTGTCGTAGCTTCTCTTTTGAACAAGACCACCATCTTCACTTCTTTAAAGATTGGAAGAAGGAAACTCTTAGGAATTGTTCAAAAGGAAGTAAAATATTTGATTCAAATCTTTTATGGCATAGTACTTTGAGTCATCATGTTTGTTTTTATTATCTTTATTTTGGATTGAACCCAGGGGCCCTTAACACTGAGCCACATTCCCTGCTGTTTTTTATATTTTGTTTAGAGACAGGTTCTTGCTAAGTTGTTTAGGGTCTAAATTGCTGAGACTGGCTTTGAACTCACAATCCTCCTGCCTCAGCCTCCCAAGCTGCTGGGATTACAGGCGGGTGCCAGTGGATGGGCCATCTTGTTTTCTCTCTTTGTCTTGTTTTGTTTTGGTATCGGGGATTGAACCTGAGGCACTTTACCACTGAACTATGGGCTCCAGCCCTTTTTATTTATTATTTTGAGACAGATTCTTGCTATTATATTGCGCAGGGTTTCCATTTGACTTGTGATCCTCCTGTCTCAGCCTCCTAAGTAGCTGGTATTTCAGGTGTGTGCCACTGTGAGGGGCAGGTTCTGCATTCATTTTAATATCACATATAAGACAAAATAAAGTTAAGGTTTGTATTTGGGTGCTTTGGGCTAACCTTCCGTCCCATGCACATACCCCTCAGGACTTAAGTCTTTTACCCTCCAGGCTCCCTCCAGGCCATTCAACATCTGCTCAGCATTCAGACTGTGTGTGTGACTGTTGATGGAACCCAGGCCTGTGTGTGGTAGGCAAGCGCTCTACCACTAGCTACACCCCTGACCTCCTTTCTTACAGAACTTCAGAGTCCTTCTCGACAAGCACCTTAGGCACCCCCTCCTCTATTCCTGTATTGGAGACTGAACCCATGGTCACTCTACTGCTGAGCTATATCCCTATTTTGAAACAGGGTCTTCTTAAGTTGCCCAGGCTGGCCTTGAACTTGTAATCCTCCTACTGCAGCACCCCCTCCAAGTTGCTGTGCTTACAAACATGTGCCAACATACCCAGCTATTAATGTATCAGTCAGCACACAAGTTGAAACCTATTTGCCATTTCCATCCAACTAGCTATTTGCTTTAACCTATATTTTACCATTTTTAGTTAAGTATTTGAAATAAAATTAATAGCCCTAAAAATCAAGGTGATTTTATTTACTTTCCAAATGGTATATCCTTCATATCTTACTTTGTCCATATTGGATATAAATTATCTTTTTTTTTTTTTTTTTTTCGGTGCTGGGGATTGAACCCAGGCCTTGTGCTTATGAGGCAGGCACTCTGCCAACTGAGCTACCTCCCCAGCCCCTATAAATTATCTTGATAAAGATAATGAAAGGAGTCATATATTAGGTTGATTTTTTGCGGGGTGGGGGGCGGTAACTGGGGATTATACCCAGAGGCACTGAGTCACTTTTTGCTCTTTATTTTAAGACAAGCTCTCACCAAGTTGCTTCGGACCTCGCTAAATTCCTGAGGCTGGCCTCATACTTGGGATCCTCCTGCCTCAGCCTCCCTCCCAAGTCACTGGGATTACAGGTGTGGGCCACTCTGGTAGGCTTCATGGTTTAATTGAGGACAGAACTGCCTAACAGGATGTAATTTCCTATGTGGACCTTAAAATCAGGAAACATTAGGACAAGAGGAGTGAGGCCGAGAGACCAGAATTCCTGCTGGAATGCACTGGAGAGGAGTAACAGAAAAGAGACATGAGGATCAAAGACTTACTTGAGACAGAGTTGCTGCCGTAAAGTTTCATTTTTAGCAGGGAGTAAAAAGGGCCAGAAAGCAAGAATAGGGAGCAAAGTCTGACCTTCTCCCTATGGAATTGCTAGGCAGTGAGGCCTGTGAAAAAGGTGGGAAAAGACAAAAAGATAAAGCAAACCACCTGGAAGGAGACCCACAGAGAAGCCAGGTCCCTGAGAAAAAGCCAGGTTTGAACAAGAACGTGAAGAGAGAGCCAATAGACTGAGAAAACAAACCAACCCGTGGAAAACAAACAACAGAAAACACGAGAAATGGACCCCAGCTCAAGATGGCCAAAGGAAGAGTGCTCTCAACCACTAGAACACCAAAACTGGGACTGGAGAATAAGTTCACCCAACCAACCCACAGTCTAACTTCTAACCAAGTATTTAGTTCCCCCAGAGGGGTGCGCTATTCCTGAAGTACTGCAATCCCAGGTCCATGCTTGGACTGGATGGAGCAAGCTCCTGTTCCATCTCCCTGCTCCAAAAATCCTTTTAATATATCGTCCTGGGAGAGAGGATGTATCAGATATTAAACTGATAAGAACAAATACTATACTTGATCTTAACGAAAAAGCTGAGAAGCAATAGTAGGTTTGTTTTCATTTTGTTTTTTGTGGGTACCAGGGATTCAACTCAGGGGCACTCAACCACTGAACCACATCCCCAACCCTATTTGTATTTTATTTGGAGACGGGGTCTTCCTGAGTTGCTTAGTACCTCGATTTTGCTGAGGCTGGTTTTGAACTCCTGATCCTCCTGCCTCAGCCTCCCCAGCTGCTGGGATTACAAGTGTGCGCCAACTCTCCCAACTAGTAGGCTGATTTTTAAGATGTCGGTATCCATCATGTCATCCAAGTCGAGTGACCCAGAGGTGTTTATATTTTGTGCAGCCTTGTCCTCCTAATAGCTGTGGACAAAAATAGAATATCTGTTAGCATGGAAGAATTCTTTTGAAATCTCTTTACAAAACACTTTTCATGTACCCTTTGTGATCGTGAGTACCTATTGGGGAAAGGCTAAAATGTGTTGTTTTTTCATGATGTAAGAAAGGCTTAAATTGTGTTTAATCAATTATGACACTAGAGTTGATGTGAGCTTTTTTCGATTCTCATCCTTTTTCTGTGTGTATATGAATGTGGGATGAATAGATGGACAAAGACAGGTAGAGAAAGCAAATCTTTTTTTTCTTGAACCAATAAATATCTGTATTTTTTCCCTAGTGTCCTACCTACCAACTTTTGATGAGAGGCTGGCGTGACAAAGTAACCTTTTTCTGTATCTAGCTATTGCTAAGTCATCACCATGGTATCAAGACACTCAGGCAAATGTAGATGCCTAAACCAATGTGTAGGAAGAAAAATTTGTCCCTGATCCCCTCACCTCTACTGTCATCTGGTTGAGTAGTTCAGCATTAAATTCGTATCACAGTGGCTTCGCAGCTCTAACAAAACAAACACACTTGAAAAGCAAATTATTGCTTCCCATGAAAATACAATGATGTCTGCAAATTTTATATTTGTCATTTACAGAAGTCCTCACTAGTCTTTGTACCCAAACCTTGTAATCATTGAAATAGCCTGCATAGTAACATTTATTGAATTTTTGCCCTCTAGCAATATAAAACACCAGCAAAAATACAGCCCTATTAATCATAATTTTTATGTTCATACAATCAAAATGAATGGCACCTTTTTGTTCTAACTCAAGAGTTAAGGTTTTTCAAATTTCAGATCCTGATGGATGATTTCAGCAAAAAGATCTAGTGTGAGGTTTATCTTTTTAAAGTAGTATAAATACAAATAGCACTTTTCAATTTTGTATCTTAGTCCCATGAATTCCTTTGCCTTTCACATATACTTGATAGATTTTTTAAATCCAAAGGGAACAGCCCAATTTTCTTAAAAGTGTCCATTGACATTATCTAAGTAAGTTTATAGACTGATTATCACTTGTTTACCCAAATAGTAGCATAAAGGTCTGGTTTTCGAAAGCTTTATCATAAGGCTTTTTACATGATTGGATTCATAAACAAAGCTATGATTAGGAAATAAACCACTTTCCCCGTTGGCTAGTTCTAGTGTAAGCTTTCCAACTGAAACATTGTTGGATCACATTCCTAGCATTTGCCCATCAAAAAGCACTTTCTGGGGCTGGGATTGTGGCTCAATGGTAGAGCGCTTGCCTAGCATATATGAGACACTGGGTTCAATTCTCAGCACCACATTAAAAAATAAAGGTATTGTGTCCATCTGCAACTCAAAAAAAAAAAATTTTTTTTAAAAAAGCACTTTGTTTGCAGTACACAGGTGAACTATTTGTAACCTAGTTAACAATGCCAATTAGAGGTGGTTAAAGGTGTGTATTTCATATGCAAATTCCCAGCAATAGTTTCTAAAATTACATATGGTTGCTTGCTCTATTATGTTCAACATCAGCATTACAAAACAGAGTACAGAAAGGAGAAAAGAATGCAAAAATTTTTGTATTCCCTAAAGATTCTTTAATTGAATTAATTAGAAAGAGAAATCAAAGCGTGCTGGGCTGGGGGTGTAGCTGAGTGACAGAGCACCTGACTAGCCAGTGTGAGGCACTGGGTTCCATCCTCAGCACCACGTAAAAGTCAAAAAATAAAGGTGCTGTGTCCACCTACAACTTTAACTAATTAAGGGGTGCAAAATGGAAGTAGCCCTCGTTTGCAAGGGACACTTTCACAAAATACAACTTGGATGACCTGTCCTAGAGCTATTCAGAGGAGACAAGCTCTTTCCATGTCATCTCCAAATTTGTGTTTTCCTGGTCTTCTTTGCTGCCTCTTTGTTTTTCCAGATTGATTGCCTTGAAACCATCGATAGAGAAAGAAGCCAGGATAAGTTCATGCCTTCTTTCCACCCACAATTAAGTGTCACTATGGTCAAAGCACTGTCTCAGGGACAAAGAGAAACATTATTTGTGTCTTCCCACTATATTGTAGGCTTTTTGGGAGCAGGTTGTTTTTGAAAGCAGTGGACTATAACGATAGAAAACAGATCTGGTTTCAAACCCTCGCCTCTGTATCCAATGTGATATGAGGCAACTCTCCCGAGTTTCTTTTTTTTATTTACCTTTTACATTTTTCTTTGCAGTATTAGGGATTGAACCCAGTGCCTTGCATACACTAGGCAAACACTCTACCACTGAGCTACATACCCAGCCCTTTTGCTGTCTTGCAGAAATGGGGACAGTCAAGCATAATGGTAAAATAGCTACTAAGTGCACCTGTTACAGAGGTGGCCATTCAATAAATGCCATTAAAGGAAATATGCTTTTATAACAATGAAACAAGCAATAAAGGCACAATGATTGCAAATTATAATTTAAAAAAGAACATGGGTGATAAAATAGGTCTAAAGACTTCTTTCCACATACAGGAAAATATAAGGTGAGAAAGAGTCTAGAAAATCAGGCATAGTGATACACACTCATAAAATCCCAGCAATTTGGGAGTCTGAGGCAGGAGGATAGCAAATTTGAGGCCACCCTGGGCAAGTTTAAGGCCAGCCTCAGAAATCTAGTGAGACCTTTTCTCAAATAAATAAATAAGTAAATGTGCAGAGGATGTAGCTCAATGGTAGAGTACTCCTCGTTCAATCCTCAGGGCAAAAAGGAGGGAAAAAGAAGAGTTTAGTGCCTTCCCTAGGGTGTATATTTGAAAAGCAGTATTTAAAGGACAACCAATAAGTATAAAGATGACTACGTGGAAAGTTATAAGTTGAATGGGAACAGTATTCACACTACACATCCTCCGTAAACCACCTGTATAAAAATCGATGTCTTGCATTAGAATAGGGCTTCTTGCTGAAACAGGATTTCTTAAGGGAAGTACGAGAATCTACACTTTTTAGTTTTTGAAAGAGACAAGGTCCTGCTAGGCTTCCCAGATTGGCCCTGAATTGGGTTTAAGCGATCCTCTTGCCTCAGGTTCCCAATTAGCTAGGGTGATAGGCATCGGTTCACACGCTTATCTCAATGATATACATTTCCAGCTGGGCAAGGTGGTGTACCCCTGTAATCCTGTGAGAAATAGAATCCCCAGTTGTCCATTTTCAGAATATAGTTAGCCTTGATGGGGATGTAAGACCCAATTGTAGCCATTTTAACTCTCGTGCTTCCCTTTGCCCTCCCCAATTTTAAGATTAACCAATTGAGTAGACTGCAACCCTGAGTCTTTGCTGTCAGAGTAAGGGGCAGCGAGTGCTTCCTTAGGGGTGAAAACAGGCAGACTGGCAGGCAAGTGTGCTTGTTCGCTAGACTTTGTTCCGTAGCACACCCTTCTGCAGGAGTGAATTGCCTTGCTGAGCTATTCCATTGTGCCCAGGATTTCTAACAATCCCAGAGACCTGGGTGGCTGAGGCAGGAGATTTGCAAGTTCAAGTCCATTCTCGACAACTTAGTGAGACCCTAAGCAATTTAGCAAGACCCTGTCTCAAAATAAAAAATTAAAAGGGTTGGGGATGTGGCTCGGTTGGCTAGAATTCCCCTGGGTTCAATCCCCAATATGGAAAGAAAAAAAATTAATATTTTCCAGAAGCTTCCCTGTATTTCTCACACACATAATCCACTTTTAGATTCACTGGGGTAGATGATAAATTTCTTAGGCTCCACTAACACTAATTCCTTGTGGTGCAGCAGACAGACATGAGCTTTGGAGTAAGACAGATTCCAGGCAGACCAGAACGCTTAACTAAAATATAAGTCAGGAAAAAAAAAAACTATCCTATGGAAATCAGAAGGGGGAGGGGAGCATAAAATATTTAGTGAAAATTATAAAATAAAAGGACATAAATAAGTACATAGGCCAGGCACGGTGGCGCACATCTGTAATTCCAGCAGCTCCAGAGGCTGAGACAGGAGGATCTCGAGTTCAAAGCCAGCCTCAGCAAAAGCAAGGCACTCAGTGAGACCCTGTCTCTAAATAAAATACAAAATAGAGCTGGGGATGTGGCTCAGTGGTGGACTGCCCTTGAATTTAATCCCGGGTACCCACCAAAAAAAAAAAAAGTACTTATATTATAATTAATAATTAATATAAATTAATTAAATTCCAATTTTAAAACAGACTCCTAGGGCTGGGGATATGGCAGTGGTAGAGCACTTGCCTAGCATGTGCTAGGCTCTGGGTTCAATCCCCAATACTAAAAAAAAAAAAAAAAAAAAAGATAAAGAAAAAAGAAAAAAACTGAAACAATGTGTGTTTCTGTATCACTCTATACCCAAGAAATTATTTAATAACTATTAGGTGGAACGATAAAAATATCCATGGGCTGGGGACATAGTTCAGTTGGTAGAGCGCTTGCCTCGCAAGCTCAGGCCCTGGGTTCAATCCCCAGCACCTCAAAAAAAATCCATGTCTGACCTATAAAAATGACAATTTCATATTATTCCATCTATACCTCATATGTTAAAGGGATTAAATTAACTAATATTTTATATAAAACAATTAGCCCAATGCCTAACTAATCTCCATTGGTCCTCTGCATAGCAAGCTGGTAAGAAATTCTGGGAGTTCAATCATCCTGTCTAAATTCATGCCAGACTCAGATGTGATTTGACATCATCTGGTGGTAGCAGTTGGCCCCAGTTTTAATATTATGGGGGACAATTCTGAGTCTAGAGGTAATAGGACAGCATCAGCGATTCCAGAAATGGTCCGGTTAGTTCACCAGATTCAGAGATTCAGCTGTGAAACAGCAAGGACTGAAAAGACCAACCCTTTCCCTGCTGTTTCTGAAGTTCACGTGCATTTATTTTCCCTGCTTTAATGACCTCAGCCTCTATTCCATAGAACTTCCACCCCGTCCCCAACCCTTGTGTATTCTGTTCTCAAACCAAGTCCATGGAGGAAATGGGAACCAGCTGCTAAATCTGCATTATATCAAAAATTATATATTTATTTTTAAAAGATTGTATACACATACATAATTTAATTTATTTATTTTTTCCTGTGTTGGGGATTAAACCCAGCACCTCACACATGCCAGGGAAGTGCTCTACCACTAAGCTACATCACCATCTCTTTTTTATTTTGTTTTATTGGAAATGGGGTCTTATTAAATTGTCCAGGCTGGCCTCAAGCTAGCAATCCTCCTGACTCAGCCTCCTGAGTAATTGTAATTACATGTATGTGCCACAGAGCCCAATTTAAAATTATATTTTTGATGAATGCATTATTATAGGGTTTGTGCATATCAAGGATTTTCTGAATGCTTACAGCATAGTGGCTCTGTGTTTTTTATTTGAGAGCTTTTGATGACTGCAAGTGTTTTAGCTGGCTATAAAGTCGTTATTAGGTCGCGATTAATTAAAATTTAAACAGGAAAAGGGAGGCAAGCAAAGGTGAAAAATTCCATCCAGAGAACATTAACCTTATTGCATGAATGCCACAAAATTTTAGATTAAACCATTGCCTTTTGTGGATGATCTCTAGTTACCTAGCAAGCTCAAAAATTCTTAGTTTGTATTTTTCTTTGTTAAAATTCCTTGGTATATTGAGCCACTCTTTCCTTGGTTGCATAAACCTCTTCTAATATTGTTTGGTGATCCCTGTGAACACACAAAAATTGGACTGCTTTTTTTATTTTGGTGGTACTGGGGGTGGAACCTAGGAACAATCTACCACCAGGCTACATCCCCATCCATTTTTATTTTATCTTATTTTTTTGATACTGGGGATTGAACCCAGGGACACTTTACCACTAAGCTACATCCCCAGGCCTTTTTATTTTTTATTTTGAGACACTCTCGCTCAATCATTGAGACTGGCCTCAGACTTTCAATCCTCCTGCCTCAGCCTCCTGAGTCACTGAGATAATAGGCATTGGCCATTGCACCTGGCAAAACTGGACTTCCTGAAGCTGCACAGAGGTACAGGGCTGTTGAAAGACTGTGGTCTGTTATTGGTTATGTTTCTGTTTCTCTGTCATTCCTTTTCCTGGTATCTCTTCAGTTTTGATTTCCTGCTAAGTCACTGAAACTGAGTCTAAGACAGTCTAAGAGACCAGGCTGCTGAGGAGAGGTTTTGGAGTCTTCCTGGATCAGGGTTGTATGAAATAGTCAGGCACCAGGCTGACTGTCAGTCTTGAAAAGTGTGTGGCACAGGCTGGAGGAAGGCTTCAATCTGTGCCCCGCCTGCCTCTCTAGCCTTACCTACTCCTTCTATCCTGCCTTCCGCCCTGATTTTTGCTCCAAAGAACTACTTATAGTTTTCCAAATATTGCCTGGAGTTTTCTGCCTCAGCTGCTGCCCCTGGTCTTCCTGCTCAGAATGCTCTTCACCCAGCCTCCATGGGTCAAAATCCCGCTCAGCCCCCTCCTCCAGAGAACCTTCTGATCTGTCCTGGTTCCTTGCTCACCCCCACTTGGGTCTCTTCTCTGGTGCCACCTTCTTTTTATCTGATTCCAGGGTTAGTGATAATTCCTCAGTTAAGGCTAAAAGCTCGGTGAGGACAGAGAAGTTGCTCATCCTCTCTCTCTCTCTCTCTCTCTCTCTCTCTCTCTCTCTCTCTCTCTCTCTCTCTCTCTCTCTCTTCTTTTCAGTACTGGAGATTGAACTCCAGGGCATTCTACCACATCTCCAGTCCCTTTTTTTCTGTTTATTTTGAAACATTCTCGCTAAATCGTCCAGGCTAGTCTCAAACTTGTGATCCTCTTGACTCAGCCTCCCGGGTAGCCAGGATCACAGGTATGGATCACAGTGCCTCCGCCATTTAATTTTGAAAGCTTCTGTCACCTTACATCTGGCTGAGCCATGTTCCAAAGAGTTCTGAGACCTGCCTGAGTGCTAACCCCTTTATTTAGGTACCAAGGGTGCTTGTTCATATCCTTCTACAAAGGAATGAGCCAAATTCTATTCTGGCAAAAACTCTCTGGGAATATGGTCATGTTTACTTCCTCCAGTGCTGCTCGCTGAGAGATCCCTTTACTTACTTACCCAATGCCAAGGCCTAAAAAAGACACTTCCCACAGGACAGCCTTTACTTACTGAAAGTCAGTATGGCAACACAAGTCCTGGGGAGAATTTATGTAACTATAAAAGTTATTCCTTTCTTGTGCCCCAAATTTTTAGTAAGAAATGTTATCAAATTGTTGGATGCCAACTGGGAAGTAATATATTTTATTACATAAGCCATTTGAAAACTTTATCTCCATAAAGATAATTCAAGAACTACCAAATGTTTGATTCCTGGACATTCAAAACATGCAGTGTGTGTCTGCTCCAAAATTTGAGGACTTTCTCTCTGCCACCGTATAAATATGCCACTTGTTTATGCTAATGCTATTACTTTTTTAAAAATATACTTTTTAAATTTTATTAGAGGAAAGGAACTTAAAACTTGTAAAATTTATAATGCAAAATATTCAGAGGAAAGAAGCAGATCCATGTGGATTATTGGGTTCCTCTGGCCTCTTTTCCCTCAAACTCACACATTTTCGGGTTCTAAAGGGCAATTATTCCTCCTTCACCATGCTGATTAAATAGGTCAGGAGGGTAATAAGGTCATTTATTTGAAGGATTTTCATCTGGTGTATTTCTAATACTCTTGCCCCACTCCCGACCACTCAAATCAGTACCATACTGAGACCAGCATCTCTCTCTCACCATCAAAGAAAATGATGAAACAAAGGTAATTTCAGTGAACTTTCTGCCCCCAAATTTATCATCTTTCCAGTGCACAAAGGTTATATTGCTTTAGCCCTTTAAACCAGTAATGGCTCAATAACAACATTAGTGCTTTAAAACAGCAATGGCTCAGTAATAACTAGTATCATGTGTTTACTATTAACTCAGTGGCTAAACCTTCAAGGTGTTAAACTCCTTTTAGTGTAGCATTTTATTACATTTTTTAAAGATATATAATTGAATTCATAAATTTACCCTTGGCAGAATCAAGAAAACAAGGTACTCTGCTAGTAAAAGTGAATGTTACACAATCATATATTATTATTGTTATTATTATTATTGTTTTGTTACCAGGAATTGACCCCAGAGAGGCTTTACCATTGAGCCACATCCCCAGTCCTATTTATTTATTTATTTTTAGTAATAGGGATTGAACCCAAGGGTGCATCCCCAGTCCTTTTTATTTTTTATTTTGAGACAGATTCTTGCTAGGTTGCTTACAGCCTTGCTAAATTGCTGAGGCTGGCTTCAAACCTGTAATCCTCCTGCCTCAGCCTCCCAAGTTGCTAGGATTACAGGTGTGTTCTACCATACTGTTTTAGTCAGCTTTTTCGCTGCTATGACTAAAAGATCTGACCAGAATAATTCTAGAGGAGGAAAATTTTATTTAAGGGCTCATGGTTTCAGAGGTCTCAATCCATGGACAGCAGGCTCCATTCCTTGGGGCTTGAGGTGAGGCAAAACATCATGGCAGAAGAGTGTGGCAGAGGGAAGCAGCTCATATGAAGATCAGGATGCAGAGAGAGAGGGACTCCACTCACCAGATACAAAACATACCTCATAACCATGCCCCCGATGCCCACCTCCTCCAGTTACCACTCAATCCCATCAGGGATTAATTAACTGATGAGGTTAAAGTTATAACCCAATCATTTCTCCTCCAAACCCTCTTGGATTTTCTCACATGTGAGCTTTTGGGGGACATAACACATACCCAGCTTATTTTTAATATATATATATGTTTATATATTTATATAAAATTTATATATTCATATATTTATGTTTATATATATATGGCGGGTACCAGGCATTGGATCCAGGGGTGCTTAAGCACTGAGCCACATCCCCAGTCTTTTTAATATTTTATTTAGAGACAGGGTCTTGCTGAGTTGCTTAGGGCCTCACTGAGCAGCTGAGGCTGGCTTTGAACTTGGAATCCTCTGGTCTCAGCCTTCCGAACCGCTGAGATTACAGGCATGCCCCACTGCACCTGACTCATAACATAGTATTAAATAGATGCTGTGTGAGATAAAATGGAAGATTGATTAATTGGTTAAACTGGGATTTTCTTCCTGAAAGATTTTCCTAGTGCTTCCTTAGAATTCCCAGTATGGGGAAATTCCAAGCTTTTATAAATAACCTCAGAACATACAGGTGTAGTATGTGAGGCAGGATGATGTTTCTGCAATATCTATATTTTTCTTTTCTTTTTTTTTTTCTTTTTATTTTTTTATTTTATTGTAAACAAATGGGATACATGTTGTTTCTGTTTGTACATGGCGTAAAGGCATACCATTTGTGTAATCATAAATTTACATAGAGTATATTTTTATTTTCCTGGTTTTTTCCCCTTTCCTGCCGCCAAGTAGACATTCCTACCTGGGTTCACTGTCTTGGTAAGGGCAGAGATGGGCTGAGAGCTGAAACAGCCCTTAAGCTTTTGTTTCTTAGAGCTTAAGGCCTAGAGGAGGGTGCATGTAGGCCTGAGGCAGGGTGTCTTGGACAGAAGCAGAAGGGCCCTGGATCAGGCTCTGACTGAGCAGGGCCCCTGCATGGGCTTCCCTGCAACCTGACTGAGAGGCAGGACTCTCTAGTGAGGATGTGGCTGTGAGCTGTGGCAGGTCCTGGTCACAAACTGGAGACATCAGGGCTGTATCTGTTCTGCACTCAGGCTTTGTGTCTGTGCCAGTGAACTTCAGTCATTTCATATTAAAAACCAACAATTTGGGCTGCAGTTATAGCTCAGTGATAGAGAGCATGCTCAGTATGTAAAAGGTCCTGAGTTTACTCCCCAGTGCCAAAAATAAATATCAACAACAACAATAATCTAGACAATTCCACATAAAAATCCAGATTTCTGCTTCTTTTGAATAATGGCAGATTTGGCTATATTAGGTACATCTTCATGCACCAAATGCTTGCCTGCTTAGATAAGGAACTGTATTAGTCTGTTTTTTGTTACTATAATGAAATACCTGAAGTTGGATGTTTATGAAGAAAAGAGGTCTAATAAGCTCAGTCTTGGAGGTTGGAAGTCCAGGATCATGGAATCTCATTTGTTTAGCCTCTGGTGAGGGCCTAATGGCCAGAATCATGGAGGGAGTGCATGCCAGAGGGCAAGTCACATCATAAAGTAGGAGGCCAAAACCAGAAGGAGACCTGTGATCCTAGCTACTAGGGAGGCTGAGGCAAGAGAATTTCAAGTTTGAGGTCATCTTGGGCAATTTAGCAGAACCCTGTCTCAAAACAAAATTGAAGAAAGAGCTGGGGGTGTAGGTCGATGGTAGGGCGCTTGCTATGCACATAGCCTTGGGTTCAGTTTCTAAGACCAGAAAAACCAAAATGAAACCCAGGAAGCCAGAGCAAGGGAAAGAGGCAGGCTTGTTCCTTTTTATCAAACCCTCTCTTGAAAAGTAACCCAAGGCTCTCATGAGAACTACCTTAACCCCTTCTGAGGACACCCCCCCAATGACCGAAAACCTTCCACTAGGCCACCCCTCTTAACGTCACCACACTGAGGACCCGGGCTCCAACATATCAACCCTTAGGGGACAAACTTGAACCATATCCAGGGAATGAGCAGTCGGAGTTGCCACTATTTCTACTAGGAGGGGCCCTGCTCAGTCCCTGTGCTGAGACTCAGGGTTAGTCGCCACTCAGCTGGCTTCTTGTCCTGATGTTTTCCAGGCAAGAGAGGACTGGTCTTCTTTGCCCAAGATTTTCCTCATAAATGGGAAACAAGAAACAGATGGAAAGGACCAGGGACATAGCTCAGTGGCAGTGTTTCCCTAGTGTGCATGAGGCCTGGGTTCCATCCCCAGCACTGCAAAAACAGAGATTAAAGATTGAGGGAAAAAAGATGGTGGAAAGATTGGGAGCTGCGGGGCTTCTGGGAGGCGAAGAATGTCCTTGGAGGGTGCAGACGACCTCTCCTTCCTTGCTCCCTGCAGCATCTGCATCGCATGTCCAGGCAGCCTTGCACAGAGCTGACCAGGTCCCTGGTTGGGCCTGGCAGAGCTTTCTAGAAGTCCCTGGGCTGAGGGGACTCCAAAAGGAGGGGAATCAAATATAAATTCTAAACATAGTTATTTCATACACGAAGACCTGTGCATGCTGCCTCTGCTTTCTCACTGGCCCTCAAGTGCACACAGGATGGAGGTTTCTAGAAGGACAGCAGGACTCGTAGCTCCTTTCTTATGAGCTGGGTGAGAAGAATGGACATTAGGATTGGGGCTTGGGAGCAGCGCACCACCTGTAATCCCAAGTGCACCAGAAGCTGAGGAAGGAGCACAAGTTCCAGGTCAGCCTGGGCGAGTTAGCAAGACCCTGTCTCAAAATAAAATAAAAAAGGCTGGGAATGTGGCTCAGAGCTCGAGTGCTCCTGAGTTCAATCCTAGGAACAAAAGCAAAAAAAACAAAAACAAAAACAAAAAAAAAAAACCGTGATTTGGAGCCTATTACATTTTAAATGTGTTTGGGAATTATATAATGGTACAGTGGTATTTGTTTAACTTTCTGGGCAAAGTGAGAACTTAAAGTGGAGGTTGAGGCAGGAGGATTGAAATTTCAAGGACTGCTTGGGTGACTCAGCGAAACCCTGTCACAATATAAAATACGAAGGGCTGGGGACGCAGCTCCGTGGTAGAGCACTTGCCTAGCACACACAGGCCCTGGGTTCAAACCCCAGCACCAAAACATGAAATAAAGTGGTGTTCTGTGGATATCTTAGACAGCAATATGAACTTTTGTGC
This sequence comes from Sciurus vulgaris, assembly GCF_902686455.1. Classification (NCBI taxonomy): domain Eukaryota; kingdom Metazoa; phylum Chordata; class Mammalia; order Rodentia; family Sciuridae; genus Sciurus; species Sciurus vulgaris. The sequence goes on from NC_136467.1 coordinate 57,473,189, forward strand.
TTTTGCTGTTAAATTAGAAAGGTGTTTGAGGGCTGGGGTTGTGGCTCAGTGGTAGCGCACTTGCCTAGCATGTGTGAGCCCCTGGGTTCAATACCTGGCACCACAAAAAGAAAATAGAAGTGTCTTTGGGTTTTACTATTTTTATTTGTATTATTTGTTTGTATGAATGAGGAAAAAAAAATCAAACCTCTGCCCGGTGTGTGCAATGTGCATGCCCACCCTGCCTCCCACCCCTGTCCCATGTCCCCCATAATCTCAGCAACTCTGGAGGCTGATGCAAGAGGATCTTGAGGCCGGCCCCAGCATTTTAGTATAATCCTACTTAAAAAAAAAAAAAAAAAAAAAAAACTGAAAGACTGGGGAACTACTGAAAGTCAGTGGTAAAGTGGTAAAGCACCCCTGGGTTCAATCCCCAATACTGAAAAAAAAAAAAAAAAAAAAAGAATTTTGGATTTGAACCTACGGGCTGTGCATGCTAGACAAATCCCCTAACTTGTGGGCCTGGGCTAGTTATTGATATTTCAGCAGTTCACTCCCCACGTGTATAACCAATAACAACACCAGCTACTAACCTTAGGCCACTCATGGTTCCAGGGCCAAGGGTAACAACTGCCTAACTTGTAACCACCTTGTCGGGTGGGGGGAATCAGGAACTGGAAGGTAAAAGCTTACGCAGCTTCCTGAGGTCACACACAGAGCACATGAGTGAGCCTGGATCCAACCCCAGGTCTGCTGGACTTCACAGACCTGAGCTGTGAGCTGCTCAGTTAGCAAGTGCCCCAGCATTTGCCACCACCTGCTGTCTGCAGACAATGATAGGAACAGAGGGACAGGAATATGAATGCAAATGACCAAGGCCACAAGGAGCAGCAAAGTTAAGTTAGTCACATCCTTTAGGAGAAGAAAGGGAGGGCAAATTCCTGCAGCACCTGGAACATATTAGGTCTGCAATAATTATTCATTAAATTGAGGAGGGAATCTCTCAGGAGATTATTTTTCTCAAGTGTGTAAAAACAGGGTGGCCTGGGGAGGTGACGGGCCTTTTCTGCCTCTCACAGTCCTGTCACCAAGGGCGAACAGGACTCCAAATGTCAAACGCCGTTGTTTCCAACTGAAGTGGCCCTTGCTCAGTGGCAGGCACTTTGAGACACAGTGGTCAGATGGGGTCCTGCCCTCCAGGAGTTTACATTCTCATTACAGCTTCAGGGGAGCAGAGTGGGTCTCTGCATTAGTCTGCTTGGCTGTCACAAGAAACTATCACAGACTAGAAACTTCTCAAGTTTGAGGCGCTGCGTTTCCTGGGTGCTGGCAGGGCTGGTTTCTCCTGAGTCCTGTCTGCTTGGCTGGCTGAAGGGTGCTTTATCGCTGTCCTCCCATGATCTTCGCTCCATGCAGGCACATCTCTCATATCTTTTCTTCTACTTATGAGGACATCAGTCCTACTGGATTAGGGCTTCACCCTTTAATCTCATTTAACCCTATCGTCTTCCTAAAGGCCTTATCTCCAAATATAGTCACAGTCTGAAGTGTACTGGTGGTTCGGATTACGACTTTGGGGGAAATAATTCAGCCCTTAACAGTATCTATGACAGGGAAGACAAGCTGCCAGGGGAGTGCCCGGCAAGGGCCTCTGGTCCGCAGATGGGAAGCCAGAGCCCTCTTGAGGAAAAAATGTAAGCTCCTGAGTGCTGAAGAGTGAGGCTGGGGCAAGGGGTGATCTTTATTTTTTTCTTTTTGTACCAGGATTGAACCCAGGGGCACTTAACCACTGAGCCACAATCCCAGCTCTTTTTATCTTTTATTTAGAGACTGGGTCTCACTGAGTTGCTCAGGGCCTCACTAAGTTGCTGAGGCTGGTTTTGAATTTGTGATCCTCCTGCCTCAGCCTCCCAAACCACTGGGATTACAGGCATGAGTCACCATGCCCAACGGATGATCATTTCAATGCATACAATTCTGTGAAGCACAAACCTTACATATTTCACTCCTTGGTGATCTCTGATTTCTCTTTTTTAACTTTTTTTGGTCTTTGGTAGGAATATTATAGAAAGAAGAACTCAAGTGGGGTGCAGTGGTGCACGCCTTTAATCCCAGCAACTCAGGAGGCTGAGGCAGGAGAATCACAAATTCAAGGCCGGCCTCAGCAATTGACCCTGTTTCAAAATAAAAAAGAAAAAGGGTCAAAGATGTAGTTCAGTGATAGAATGTCCCTGGTTTCAATCCTCAGTGCTATAAAAATTTTAAAGTGTGTGTGTGTGTGGAGGGGGGTTGTTGGGGATATAACTCAGTAGTAGAATGCCCCTGCATTCAATTCCCAGTACTACAAACAAAACACCCAAAAGATAAAAGAACCCCAAAACATTGTTCCAAGGGCAATGAGCCTAGCCAGATGTGGAGGTATACAGAGCACACCTGTAACCCCAGGGACTCAGGAGACTCAGGTGGAGGATCTCAAGTTTGTAGATCAACCTTAGCAATTTAGTGAGCCCCTGCTCAGTGGTAAAGAGCCCTGGATTTAATCCCCAGAGTTGAGGGTGGGGGAATAGAAAAGGAAAAGAAAAGAGGCCAAAGAATGTTAGGCAAGTCCCCATTCCTTCGGCCTCAGTTTCCTTACTGATGAAACCAGGCACATCTATTATTTCTCTCATGTGTCATGATTCTAGGGAAATCATTAGGCATATTCAGTTACCTCTTAAAATATTATGTTACCATTTAGAAGCTTGGAGAAAGGGGGCCATGAATATTGTAGTCAAATACCATATTTAGTTTGGGGACATTATTATGCCAAAAGTTAATATTATTACACTTCTTTTTCTGCTTACTCCCTAACAGTATGCCGAGAAAGGGGGACTGGTGCCCAGCGCACACCCAGCGTCTCACGCCACCTTGGCATGACTTAGCTACTTCAGGTGACTTTTGCTCTTTAAGCCATGCTGAGAACTGTTTTTAGTCTGTGGAAGGTGAAAGTGCTTCAAAGGCAATACTTATCGAGGGGAAAAAACAGAATCAAACATTACACAAATGTATAATGAGAAAAGCAAAAGTCCCCGTCTCTTCTCTCCCAGGGTCACCGCTGTTTAGCCCTGTATTTCCCAGATGCTTTCCATTCACACCTAGACATACTTACATGTTTTTTTTTTTTGTTTTTTGGGCTTTTTTTTTTTTTTTTTTACAAAAACAGGATTGCACTACATATAAATCTGTAATTGTCTTCTTTTACTCAAGAATACGTCATAGACATTCTCCTATCCCATAAAAAGAACCTACATAGAATGTCTTAGCAGATCTCATTTAACTATTTTCCAAGTTCCCTTCAATTTTTTATTTTTTTCGCTATTGCAAATGAACCTGCAACGAACATCCTTAGATTTAGAGCCCTATTGAGTATTTCTCCAGACTGGATTCCTAGAAGTGGAATTCCTGGACCTCAAATCCACCATTTCTGTGAGGTATTTTGCTTGGTGTTTGTCTATGTGTGTATGCCTGATGTATCTATCCATTTGCCATTTCATTTAGTCTTTTGATCCACAGTATGAATTACTCATTTAATTATTTTTGGTACTGGGGACTGAACCAAGGGGCGCTTTACCACCGACCTACATCCCCAGTTTTTTTGTTTTGTTTTGTTTTAATTTGGAGAAGGAGCCTCACTAAGTTGCTAAGACTGACCTTTAATTTGTGATCCTCCTGCCTTTGTCTCCAGAGTAGCTGGAACTATAGGCATGTGCCACCGTGCCCAGCTAAATAATTTTTTAGAAAATTATCAGTCAACTAGAGCAGTATACGTCTCCTTTCTTTTCCTTAATGGGCTCTGATTGGCTGGGAGCCTGCCTCCTCTGACTCCCGCTTCCTGCCTCTCAGCTGCAGCTGTGTGATCAGCCAGGAGAGGCTTGCTGCAGGCCCCTGGGCACCCCTCTGGGCATAGGGGCTCTGGTGGCCACAGAGCCTCCAGGCAGCACTCTGGGCTGAGAATGAACTCGAGTTCAGATTGGCATTTGTTTTCTCAAGGGCTCGAAATAGAGTGTAGGATTGCAGCAGTTTTCACTTTCCCTAATATTTCTTTTTTTGCAGAATCCTATTTGTGCGAAACAAATATCCAACTAAAATCAGATCCTAATGGCTGTGTTGGGTGCTTAAAATCTCAAGCTGCTATAAATTATTAAATAGTTCTCCTACACATAAGGAAAAATGTCCATCTAAAATTCTTTAGCAGGGGTGGGGGGAAGGGAAAAAATAACAGAATGAATCAAACAACATTACTCTATGTAAATTTATGATTACACAAATGGAATGCCTTTACACCATGTACAAACAGAGAAACAACATGTATCTCATTTGTTTACAATAAAAAAAAATAGATCTAAAAAAAAAAGTTAAAAAAAATAAAAAAAATAAAATTCTTTAGCTTTTCAATCAAAATTTCATTTTGGGGATGGGGCAGCAGCTCAGTGGTAGATCGTGCATTTAGCCTATGTGAAGTCTTGGGTTCGATCTCACCACCAAAAAATGAACAAAATGAAAACCCTCATTTTTTCCTACTTTGGGGTCATAGTGTGTCATTTTAACTGTCCCTCATTCCAATAAGGGTAGGTTTTTTTTGTCGTTTGTTTTTAAGCATAGAGGGGTTAAACCTCAAGGTGTGTCTTTCTATAGGTTTTTTTATTATTGTTGTTTGTACCTGGGATTGAACCCAGGGGCACTTAACCACATCCCCAGCCCTTTTTATATATTATTTTGAGAAAGGGTCTTGCCAAATTGCTTAGGGCCTCATTAAGTTCCTGAGACTGGCTTTGAACCTGCAATCCTCCTGTCTCAGCCTCCAGAGTTGCTGGGATTACAGACGCTGGCCACCACCCCCGGTGGCAGGTCTTATTTAATAGAGTTAACACATGCTCCCTCTCCCCTCTTTTTCCTTCTTTCTTTTCTGTTGCTAGTATTCACAGAATCAGGATCTGCCAGCTACTTCTGTTTGAAGTTGAAGACTTGGCAAAATTATACATCCAGCAGGCAAGAAATAAAGTGGAAATGTCTCACAAGTAATGATAAAATCTGTTGTGTTGTTTTAAGACTTAACTACTGAAAAAAAGTCCCACTAAATATTGTCTTGGCAACTATAAATATATTTTAGCAATGATAAAAACCTTAGAGTAATGTTAAAAGATATTTGAAATCTAATATCTGTCTGCCACTCTCAATTATATATATATATATATATATATACATACACACACACACACACACACACACACATATGATATATATTCATGTCATCTCTCACTCTTCTTTAAATGCTGTGTAATTTCCCATTTGGTTTTCCCATTTAGTATTTTATGTTTTACATGACCAATTTCCCCCATGTTGAACTTACTCAGGTAAGATTGAAAATAAGGGCCTCAAACTGGGTATGGCAGCACAACCTGTAATCCCAGCCATTGGGAAGGTTGAGGTAGGAGGATCCCTGGGTTCAATTCCACGTACCAAAAAAGAGGGGGAGGGGGGAAATCCGAGTGCCATTGGACACATTTGTAATCGCAGCAATTTGGAAGGTAGAGGCAGGAGGATCACAAAATGGAGGCCAGCCTTGGCAATTTAGCGAGACCCTATTTCGAAACAAAAGATAAGAGGGGTGAGGTGGTAGACGACCCCGGATTCAATCCCCAATACCGCCCCCCCCCCCCCCCCCCCCCGCAAACGAGGGACTGAGGGTGTAGCTCATTGGTAGGGCTCATGCTTTAGCACGCGAAGGGACCCTGGTCTCTCTACCCAGCACAGGGAGGAAAAAAAAAAAAAAGTTCTTCTCAAACAAAGGGGAGTAACTTGCAGGTCTTCAGGGACATATCCTTATGACCATGAACTACTTCTTAGAGTTGTAATGAGCAGACATTTTATTTTAATTTAATTTTAAAAATATATATTTGTAGTTGTAGGTGGAGACATACCTTCATTTTATTTATTTTCATGTGGTGCTGAGGACCCACTGAACCCAGTGACTCTCATGTGCTAGGCGCGCTCCTCTACTGGCTGAGCCACAACCCCAAATCTAATTTTTAAATTTCAAGACAGAGTCTCACCAAGTTACTGAAGCTGGCTTCTGACTTCTAACTTCTAACTTGCGATCCTGCTGCCTTCCTGCTTCAATCGCCCAAGTCGTTGAGATTTAGTAAGTCACTGCCTTCGCCCTCTGAAATTTTTTTTGGTAATGGCGATTGAACCCAAGGGCACAGAGGTACACCACAGAGGTACATCCCCAGCTGTTTTTATTTTGAGACATGGAGCCTGGCGTGGTGGTGGTGGTTCACTTCTGTAATCCCAGCGGAGGCTGAAGCAGGATTGTAAATTCAAGGTCAGTCTTGGCAATTTAACTAGACCTTCTCTCAAAATAAAAAGGACTGAGGATGTACCTCAGTGGTAAAATGCGCCTGGGTTCAACCCTTAGTACAAAAACAAAACAAAAGTATTTTGAGACAGGATCTCCCTAACTCGTTTAGGCCTCCCTAAATTTCTGAGACTGACCTTGAATTTGTTATCCTTCTGCCTCAGCTTCAAGAGTCCCTAGAATTACAGGTATGTGCCACCGGGTCCAGCTAAGATTTTTTAAATTATTATTATTATTATTAATAGTTCATTATTTTCCTCTTCTGCCATGTTTGTTCAAAAAATTTTTGTAGGGCATTACTCATCCAATGCACTTTGATAACTTATTTTTTCATTTTAGAATTATTATTATATTATTATTATTATTTTGGTATTGGGGATTGAACCCAGCGGGGTCCCACTACTGAGCTACATTCCCAGCATTTTTTTTTTTTAAGAAAAGTTCTTGCTAAATTGTTGAGGCTGGCCTCGAACTTGCAGTCTTGTCCCCACCTCCACAGTAGCTGGGATTAGGGCGTTTGCCACCACTCCCTGTTTAGAATTTTTTTTTTTTTTAAGATTCCCAAATTAAGCCGATGGCGATGCGGTGGCCCCCGCCTGTACTCCCAGCGGGTCCGGAAGCTGAGGCAGGAGGATCGTGAGTTCAAAGCCGGTTTCAATAATTTAAGGAGGCCCTATGCAATTTAGGGAGACCCTGTCTCAAAATTAAAAAATGAAAAGGGTTGGAGATGTGGCTCAGGGTCAAGGGCCGGAGTTCAATGCCTACTAACCACCGCCCCTCCAAATTCCAAAATTCCATACTTTCTAATACATTTGTTTTCACCTGTCTGCACTGTTTTCCCTTTAAAAGAAACCAAAAGAAACAAAAATAAAACTTTAATATAAACATCAAAACCACTTGAAGATAGGTAATTTTCTTTCCTAGCTACTAGTGTTGGTACATTCTGTGGATAATTTATTTGGAGCAAACATGCTTTTGCAATAATACCCAAGGTAAGTGTCCTAATGAGATGTGTTTTGAAATGTTAGCTATATCAGTTAAGGAAGACTGCTTGCCTTGGATGCTACTTAATAAAAAAAAACATTGAATTTGCAAGATCTTTTATTTCTAATAGGAAGAGAAATGTTAATTTCTATTTTTATTTTTATTGCTTTGAAAGATTGGCTAAAGATATATCCCTTTGCATTATACATTTCATCTAGTCTTTCTACAAATTTGACAAGGTCATTTTACATTCTTAAAGCACTACAGTCAAGTGGTTTAAATGCAGAATGAGCTTAAATGTTACTCAACTCTTCTACTGGGAAATCCTAGAAAACAACTAATGAAATACAACTTATACTTTTAAAATTCTAATTATATGTCACATTAAATTGAAGGTGAAAATAAAACTGCTGCATCTGTTAACTATGTCAAGGGATGTGCTATATCATACGTGTTATTTAATGTGCAAGTGTAAAAGTCAAGTTCCCTGCAGAAATCCAAGTGCCTCCACTTTGTCTTCAGGGAATGTATAAATTAACCATTCTCCCTCAAGCCGTCCTCCTCCCTTCCTCCCTCCACCCTATTTTAAATGTAGATAGGGCGTCCCAAGTCTTTTGAATTTGAAGGGCTGCTATCTCGGCCCCATTCTTTTCATCATCCTGTTTTGAATGACACTGAGCACGTATAGATTCTTTTATAAAAGCACCCCCTGGATGCGGGGCTCAGTCCTCCAGGCTGCTTGCTAATTTTGCATAGCAATTAGTACTGACTTCTCCAAGCCTGCAATCCAAATACAGCCCGAGAATGTTCAACACAGTTTCTCAAAGGTCTTAGATAACTGAACCCTGTGCCTTTTGATTTCAAACCCGAAGGGGAGGAACTTGCGTAATTACCAAATTCCCAATTGGAGTGGTCTGAAGGAGGATATGGTAATCCAAAACTATACGTTAATTCAAACCCTCGCCGCGACTGGGCAGCAAGGAGCTAGCATATGCCTTCTTTTAAAATCTATTCTACCTATTCACTGACCGCGCAGGGCTGGGCCACATGGTCCTGTCTTACAGCCAGTCAGCTGTGAGCAGCAGATGGGATCATTTGCATTTTCCTCTTTATACTTTCTTCGATCGGCAAATTAAAGGATTTTTAAAGGAAATTTACATTCTCATTGTTTGCCTAAGATACCAACGTGTCTTAAATGTTGAATTGGGTTTCCCTCTCACCTACACTCCACCAGTCACTGAGACTCGAGAAAATACCCGAGACGTAGGTTTCATACTGATCAACTTGGAACCTACCGTCCGGGAGTTAGGAGTAGACAGAATCAGTCTTTACTGAGTTAGTGACTAGTGTTTTTGTTTGAAGCGCTCCACGCAGATATTCCGTGGGTTTATGTTGGTGACGTGAGTCGGAGCGCGCACGCTCCTGAAGCTTTGGGCCGTAACCTCAAATCTAAAAACTTCGGGCTGCAAGTAGAAAGCAGATTTTTAGCTGTAAGGCTTACAACCGAGGCGGCCACCCCGCTGGGGGAGTGGCCAGAGCCAGCGTTTCCCAGCGCCAGGGTCGCTCTCCCGCGTCCCGCTGGACTCCATGCCCGCTCCGCGGGGCCGAAGGGGGCACTTCGCCCCGATGTCTTTGTGCTGGACGCGGCGCGGGAAGAACCGCCGGGTGTCCAGAGCCACGGCTGAAATGCAAAAAATTCGGGAGAGGTGCGGGCGCGAGCGTGAAGACGTGTCGTACTGTCGTCGTCCCGCGGGAGAAAAAAGTAGAAGGAGGCATTTTGGGCCAAACTGTCGCGTCTGAGACCACGTTTTAGAGAAATGACTCACGGGGGGAGAGCACACGGTGTGCAAGGGACATTGTTCGCTAGCGCCGGTCCGGCGCGCCGTGGGTGCGCGGCCACCGCCCCCCGCCCGGGCAGCCCGCGCGGGCCCACGTGGAGCAGCGCGGCGCTGGCCGAGCGCGCCCGGCCGCTCGGGTCCCCGGAGTGCGCGCCCCAGCTCCCCGCCGCGGTCGTTCACGCCCGAGCGCCACCGCTGGTCCCGCGTGTGCCCCGCTGAGGGGGAGGGGCGGGCCGGGGGTGGGGGCGGAGGGGTTGTGGTTCCACTGCAGCGGGGGCTCCTGTGTCCTTGTGCGGAAATGACACACGGAGTCCCGTCACGTCACGCGAGAGCGCAGCGCACGGACACACACAAAGAGAGGGGAAAATACACGGCGCCCGCCCGCCCGCCGCCCCCAGCAACTCCCCGGGCCGCCCCGGCCAGGCCCTCCGCGCGCGGCCCCCACTCCCGGCCCCGCGCCCTTCCCCCGCACGTGGCGCCCAAACTCGGCGCGGGCCCGCTCCGCAAAGTACAGAACTCGTGTCCCAGGTAAGTGCGGGGCGGATCGGGCCGGCCGCGCTGTGGCGGCTCCGGGGCAGACAACCGGAGAGTGGCTGCAACATCCATGCCGGGTGGGGGCGGGAGCAGGGGAGGGGACGCGAAGGGGGGCTGCCCCGAGCGCGCCCGCCGGGAGGAGCGCCCACCCCCGCGCAGGGCCGAGCTGCCGGAGCGGCTGCCCGGCGCCCACGGGCTCGCCGCGCCCATTGTGCCGCGCGCCCCTTTGTGCCCGCTCCGAACGCCGCGGCTCCATGGCGTTCCGGGGACCTCGCGCGCTGCGCGGGGGCGGGGGGGGACGCACAGTGGAACGGTCCGCGCCGCCGCCCGCCCCACTCGCGCCGCGCGCCAGCCCCGCACCCCCGTTGCCCGCCGCGATGGAGCAGCCGGGGCCGCCGGAAGGCTCTGCGGATCCCGCAGCGGCTCCGCGTTCGCGCTTGGCGGGCTGCGGTGGGGGACAGCGCGGCGTGTGGAAGGGGGTGTCAGAGCTGGAGCAGGGGGCGGGGACTGAACGGAGCTGCAGAGCGGGGAGCTGGAGGCCGAGGAGCCGCCGCCCGGAGGGACGCTGCCTCGGGAGTCTGCAAACGGAGCGAGGCAGGCCGGCGGCGGCGGCGGCGGCCGGGAGTGGAGAGGGACAGGCCCCGCCGCTAGAGGTCGCGGCGCCCTCCCCGGCCGTTCCACGGCGGTCCGCGGTTCCCGCTGTCCCGGAGCTGGAGGCGGGCCCGGCGACCTGGGTGTGCACCCCGGCTGGCGTGAGGCCTTCCTGGCCGGCCGCGGAGCTACACCCGGCGGCGCTCGCCGCCCCTTGACCGCCCTTTTCCTTTCTATGGTGGACGTGATTTCCCACGCAGACTTTACCCTCGCTTTCTCTGGGAGTTGTGTAGCGACTATTTTGGGGACTTTGTGTGCTAAGACGTACAGACTGTCTATTTTTCTATTTATTTCTGTTTAAGGGAAACCAAGGTGCTGCTACAGAGTTTGCTTTCCCAGGTAGCTCATCTGGGAAGAATTTTGGTCGCCGAGGCCAACCGGACAAGGGTACTCAGAACTTCCAAGTCAGAAATACTGAATTTCTCTCCCCGGCCTCCTGTGCCGGGACTCGAACCCTTGAACGTCATCTTCTTAAAGTAACTTTTTGAATGTTTGGCTACAGATGTTCAATGTGCTACAGGGCAGCAGGTAGAGTGCCAGACGCTAAGGCTGCAGGAAATAGGCAAGAAAGTGAGCCTTTCAGGCTAGCTTGGTATGTTCAGAACAGGGATGGAAAAGATTCATTTGCTATCCTCTGTCCTGCCTCCTTTTTTAATTTTTATTTTTTGATACTGGGAATTGAACCCAGGGGTGCTTTATCCCTGAGCCACATTCCCAACCCTTTTATTTTCTTATTTTGAGGCAGGATCTCCCTAAATTGCCGAGACTGGTCTTGAACTTGCAATCTCCTGCCTCAGCCTCCCTAGTCGGTGGGATTACAGGCGTGCTCGCCTAACACAGTTTTACTGCACCCCTAGTTTCCGAGTTGATATCAGTATATCGGACCCTGTCAGCTTCCCTGAGTATTGGAATTTGGGCAAGATTATCTTAACTACATCCCTAGTCACTGAACCAGTATCTGATAATTTAGTAGATATTCATTAAACGTTTGCTAATGAATGGAGTGATCTTGTATTCAAGAAAAAAGAGATGGGGTCAGAGTGACCTGTTCCTGCTGACCAGTTAATCACTGTTTCTAGCCCTCAAAAGTCACAGATAAAACTAGAGCCTTTAAAAAAAAAAAAAAAAAAAACTGTCACATTAAGAACTACTGCCAGCCAGGTGCAGTGGCGAATGCTTGTAATGCCAGCAGCTCAGGAAGATCGAAAGTTCCAGGCCAGCCTCAGCAATTTAGGCTCTAAGCAACTGTACTGAGGAATCTTGTCTCAAAAATAAATAAAATAAAAGAGCTGGGGCAAAGTGTCCCTGCGTTCAATCCCTACCAAAAAGAAAAACTACTGCCACCCAAAATGGGCTTTACTAGAGAAATCATGTCCTTGTTCAAGTAATGTAACAGGAAAGTTTATGTTGTTACACCGTAACACATACACACTCAGACAGCAAGAAGAGATGCCAGTTAGGACCTAGCACAGGAGATGATTGGCCTGGTAGTAATCTGTTGAAGTGTGCCACATTGACACATTGTCTGCCTTAGTGCTTAACTCTCACTCTCCATGAGCACAGCCATGGCAAAGTAACTATCTTTAGGAAAAGGAAAATTGGGTTCAACCCTGATAGAGGTTCTATTAGGTGAAAATTGAATATCCTGCAGGAATGTCCCACCTACCTGCCTCCCCTGACACACACTTGGGTTTGAACCAAGAGGTGCTTTACTGCTGAGCTATACCCCCAGACCTTTTTAGGGTTTTTTTTTTTTTTTTTTGAGACAAGGTGTCACTAAGTTGCTGATGCTGACCTTGAACTTGGCTTACTCCTGCCTCAGTCTCCCAAGTCACTGGGATTACAAGCCTGCGTCACCAAGCCCAGCTTAGATGATAAATTTTTTAAATGCACACACTGAAGAAAGTGAATATCCATGTGCTCAGAAGCATCACCTTGTTCTCAGTTGCTTTCCCCCTCCAGATCTGACAAGTGCTTTTCTCCCTGTCCCAAAACTCTATCATCTCTCAAAATGACAGAACTCTTGTGATTTCTGGAATTAGCTGCCACATCACCCTGCATGTGCCAGGCTAAGAGCTCTCTGTATGCTAACGTCAGGCATCCAGTGTGTTAAACAAGAGGGCCTATTTCATCGGGATCAGTGCCTAATATGTTTATGTGTGAATTTTGTCTGAAAACCAGACTTTTATATATTATTATTTTAGAGCTGACTTTTTCTCAACAGCTTCTCTGATAACATGCCCTTCCATTTTCAGTTGAACTTGACATATATATTTAAAGTCAGCCATCTTAATTTTTTTACTTTCTAGTGATAGACACCTGTCTTCTTTGCTTGCCTGATTTCCTTTTTCACTGGCCAGTGAGAGACAGTTGCATCGCTGTCAGTAGGGTGTGGATTGTTCAATTGAACAAATCACTTGTGACCTTTTCTTGTAGGTAAGGGACTGTTGGTTTGCATTCAGAGCTAGCAAAGGAAAAACCAAGGCTGGCCTGGATCCATGGGCACAGGTCACACCAGACTGTGCCCCAAACTCTAATTAGCTATGTGGTCATTAGACAAAATACTTGAAAAAATGAGCAGTACTGAGGAAATTTGGCTTACATCTAAGAAAGTTAGTCACCACTGTCCAGTTCCAGAGTAGATGCTGGGGTGTGCTATCCCTCCTTCCCAACTGAGCCCAGCTTCTGAATGTCAAGGTTAGTCCTTCACGAAGCCAGGGAGAACTGATGTGGGACCTGTTAGCTGAGGAAGATACCATGTTTAGTCAGGTTCAGAAAATGCAGTGACCAAAGTGTTAGACACCAAATCACAGGCAAGCAGGCAGTCAGGAGGGAGAGTTGTACTTCACTGCTGGTGAAAGATGAGGTTGTGCTTTGAATAAGGAAGGCAGCGACAATTACAGCTTTAGAAAAACTCAGGGGGAAATTGCCCTGGTTTTGTGAGGACTGGTATTTTTCAAACTGCATTTGCAGATGTGTCTAAAAATAAAAACAAATTGAGAACATGTCCTACAAGTCCCATGGGCAGGATGCCAACTGCCAAGAGGGTTGGGTTCTAAATGCTGCAAAGCTCCTGGCTGACCTGAGCCCCCAGAGCGCCAGCCCCACAAGAGTGGATGGCATGGGAACATTCTTCTAGTCCTTGGGGAAAGCATTTGATCTGATTTCACCTCCCCCCAGTATGTTTCTTCCATTTAAAGGAAAACTTTTATAAACTAAGTCCTTTTATTTTACAGTTCTTTTAAAAATGTATCATTAAAATGGCGCTTTAAAATTTGGGCTCTTTTTTTTTTTTTTTAAACTTTGTAATAGGTCACATGGAGTGCTATGTGCCCGACACTTTTTCTTTTGTAATTTTCACAAAAACTCCATGAGGTTGAGGTAGATATGTTCAGCTCCATTTCACAGAAGAACAAACCAAGACTTGGATGGGTAGGTAAGCAACTCACCCAGTGTTAGATGCTAAACATAGTTGGAACTGGGTTAAAAGCCCTTTCAAAAATGAGGTTAAAAACCAGGGTTTTAACCTAGTTTTATCTGACTCTGAGGTTTAGGAGGGAATTCCATTTTATTCAAGGGCATCTGCTTTAGTCCCTGCATTGGCCAGCTGAGGGCTCATCTAGCTAGTTGACTTGCTCTCACAACTGAGCCCAGGTCACAGATGGCTGCCTAATCACAAGGAGGGAAATAGCTCTGGGTGCTGGTGCCGGCTTCCTCAGTCCCAGCTCTCTTGGGAAGATGGGAGGAAGCTGTCACCCTGGAAATCCACCCTACTCCTTTTCCTTCCTCCTGGTCTCTGTAGCATCCCCTTAGCAAGGCTCAGACGCTGGCCCCTTTGCTTCTCATGTGCACAGTGAGAGGGCCCACGTGAAGATTGCCCGGGTTAAGACCCTTAAAAAGCGTGGAGCCAGCTACATGAATATTAGCTGCTGTCCTCCTTCTCTATGTTTAATTTTTAAAAATCAATGTGACCTGTAGCTGAGAGGAGTCATAAAGTCAAATTATGCAATGTGGTAGTTGTGAAAGGGTTGAAATAAGGTTTTGGTCTTGGATAAGACTTTAAAATCCTTGAGTTTGTTTTATTAATGACATCGTTAAGATGACCCGTGCATATTCTGTGCTTTGCCATTTGTGTGTGGCAGAGGCTGTCCATGCCACAGTCCCAATTATCTCAGGTTCTGCTCACATTCTCAAGGGAATCTGGTAATGAGCATTTGCTTCACTTGACATCTGGAAACAGGTCTGGGGTTGAGGAGGATTTACCCCTGAGTGGCCTGAGGTGGGGGCTGCTGGCTGGCTCTTCCCTGACCTGTACCTCAGCCCACTGGCAAGTCCCAAGCCCAGCAGGCGGATGTTTCTGATTTAGCTGGACAGAATCCTGAGTCAGCTGTCTGGGATTTGAACCTTAAAGTTTCAGGAAGCCCAAGTACTTCCCATTTCTGGGCCTGCTGCTTGTCCTGTGTGACTTGGGGCCAGCCACAAGCCTTTGGCAGCTCTGATTAGCCTCACGCTGCTCTGACAAAGGGCCTGGTCTGGCTCTTCAGAGAACTTGATAGAGGAGTGTAGAGGCCACTCCAGCTCCCTGTGGCAGGCACTGGAGAATGTGTTCCTGTGGGTCACAGGAACATGGGTCTGTCAGGGAAGACAGCGGTCCTGTGAGGGCCAAGGACTTTGCCAAAGACTTTGCCAAGGAATTGCTCCCCTAGGTGCTCCATCAGGGGCACCATCAGGATGTCACCATCCTGGTGCTCAGGGAAGACTCCCTCATTCACCCACCTGAGGACTGAACCTCAGTCCTCACCACGCTGGGCAGGCCTTCTACTACTGAGCTACAGCCCTCGTTCTTTTCATTTTTTGAGCCTTAGTCTCCCAGGTAGCTGGGATTACAGGGTTGTGCCATTATGCCAGGCTTCACTGTCCTCTTTGTCAGTCAACGCGAGTCCTGGGTACCATTTGTGTAGAGGGGCATTGACAGCATAGATTAGGCCCAGGATTAAGATGAAAGATTTGGAAACATTTTCTCTAAGGAATGTTTGTTTTTTGTGTTGTTTTATTACTTTACTTCTCCTTTTTTGTAGTACTGGGAATTGAACCCAGGCGCTCTAGAGCTGAACTACATCTCCAGTCCTTTTTAATTTTTATTTTCAGATGGGTCTTGCTAAATTGCCCAGGCTGGCCTCTCTAAGTTGCTGAGCCTGATCTCAAACTTGCAGTCCTTTTGCCTCAGACTTTAGGATTACAGGTGTGTACCCCTGTATAGCTAGGTTGGAATATATATATATATATATATATATATATATATATATATATGTAATTCATATTTGATACTTATTTATTTAGCAGTACTGGGGATCAAACCCAGGAGCATTCTACCTCTGAACTAAATCCCCAGGCCTTTTTAATTTGTTTTGAGACAGGGTTTTCCTGAATTGCTGAGAGTGGGCTCAAACTTTCAGTCCTCCTGACTCAGCCTCCCGAGTTGCTGGGATTATAGGCATATGCCACCAGGCCTAGTGGATTATTATTCTTTTTTTTCATTTTTATAAATTTCTTCTTTAGTATCAAAAAATTGCATGCCCACTGTAGAATATTTGGAAAGTATAAGGAAAGAATCATCCATAATCCTCCTAATTGGAGGTAATTAACATTTTGGCATATTTCCTTCTAGCTGCTTTATGGCATTTTTTAATTACATAGTTGAGATATCTCCAGTGAACTTTGAAGTATGTTATTATTGCCTGGGTAGCCCTATAATAAACAATTGATTTTGAATCTTTACACGTAATTTAATGCTTAGCTCATTCTTCCGATAGAGGTTTTGAAGTCTTAATGTTTCCAGTGTGTAGATGTTGACTTACTAGCTTTATATAATGGAAAAAACAACAGTGATCAAAGGCCATCTCAATCCAAGTCACATTCACTTATTCTCTTCCATTTTCTTTGCACCTTTTTTCAAAAAATTATCAATATTTAATAACTCTAATGGTTATGGAGGT
Source organism: Sciurus vulgaris (assembly GCF_902686455.1). Lineage (NCBI taxonomy): Eukaryota > Metazoa > Chordata > Mammalia > Rodentia > Sciuridae > Sciurus > Sciurus vulgaris. Next base: position 57,489,568 of record NC_136467.1, read on the forward strand.
CTCCCCATACCAAGATTCCTGTGCCCCCAGTTCGGCCCTTGAGTTTGGCTTATGTTCAATGTTAAACTAACCGGCCCACGTCCTTTGCTCTCTGGCCTTTGCTCATTGCTGTGACTTGGGGTCAGAAATTTATTTCAAGTGGGTGAGGCTCTGTAGGTGACAGAAAGGTTTGGTTAGGGGTTTTTAAGAACATAAATCTGTTGAGGGAGATCAAGTTCTGCCTTGATTGACATTGATAGTTAATTCCTAGGTGGATTTTTTTTTCCCCTAGAATTAATTTTTTTTTTTTTTGGTCTGTTTTGTACCAGGGATTGAACCCAGGGGCACTTAATCACTGAGCCACATCCCCATCCCTTTTTATTTTTTTTTTTTTTTTTTTTTTCTTAATTTGAGACAGTCTCACTAAGTTGCTGACGCTGGCTTTGAACTTGTGATCCTCCTGCCTCAGCCTCCCAAGCCACTGGAATTATAGGCATATGCTATTGTGCCCAGCTACAATTAGCCTTGATTAATATTCTCTCTCTTCAAAGGGGGGAAATGTCTCATTAGTTCTGTGTTCGAGTTTAAAAATATTCGCTTTCAGATCACAAAATTCAAGTATTGGGGTGCTCTGCACAGCTGGGATACACAGCCTGTATTTGCTCGAGGTCAGTTTTGGTTATTGTAGAAATCCCAGTGTACTGTCCACTAACCTAGATGGTTCTGATTACTCTTTTATCTTCTGTCACTTACTTGTCCTTCACTTACACAGCAGTTCCCATGATTCCATCTTCAGCCTCCGGCTCCTCCTAGCTCTGCCTCTGTTGATTGTGATCCCTGTCACGAACCTCTACAGTTCATTGATCCTTATGGAGCAGGCCATGAGTGATCCTGTACATGGTCCTTACCTTCCTGAGCCTTGGGTCCTACACCTGTAAGACAGGGAACCGCATTAGATGTTCTCTGAGACCCCTCTCTGCCTAAAATCCTGCATCCATTTGAACTTGTACAAAAGGAATGACAAGAATTTCTACCTTATGGAATTATTAGGATAAGTAAGTTTACTGTAAAGCTCTTGGTACAGCACTTTCCACACTGTATTGGCTAGTATTTTTACTGAGTCTCCATTGAGTGTTCAGAGTATTGGGCAAGTGTAGGGAGGGGTCAGAAGGGAATGGTGCAGAGGTCTCTGGCTTCCAGGAACTTACCCTATGCATGAGGCTCCCCTTTGTGGATACCTGGGGCCTGGGTATCATGTGCCCCACAAACTGGAGTCCATTATTGGTTTTCAGCCTTCCCCTGTCTCTTCCCAAAGAGACTACTCATCTCCAAATCCCTATCTCCAGATCTGGGTTTTTTTTTTGTTTTGTTTTTCTTTCTTTCTTTCTTTCTTTCTTTCTTTCTTTCTTTCTTTCTTTCTTTCTTTCTTTCTTTCTTTCTTTCCTTTCTTTCTTTCTTTCTTTTTTCCTTTTTTGCTACTGGGGATTGAACTCTGGGACACTCTACCACTAAGCACCACCCCCAGCCCTTTTTACTTTTTTATTTTGAGACAAGGTCTTGTTAAGTTGCCCAGGTTGGCCTTGGATTTGCGATCCTACTGCTTTAGCTTCCTGAGTAGGTGGGATTACAGATATGTACAACTGTACCCAGCTTCAAGATCTGCCCTTGAGTGAACTCAAACTAAAACAAGTAGTGATAAATTTCCAAGCTGGGTATGGTGGCACATACCTGTAACCCATTGGGTTGGGAGGCTGAGGCAGAAGAATTGCAGTTTCAAAGCCAGCCTCAGAAATTTAGTGAGGTTCTAAACAACTTAGCAAGACCCTGTCTCAAAATATAAAAAAAAGGCTTGGGATGTGGCTCAAGGGGTAGGTGCCCCTGTGTTCAATCCCCAGTAGCAATAAAAAAGAAAGAAACTTCCGTGTTACTTTAAGTGAAAAAAGCAAGAAACAGTGTTGTCAAACATTCTTAGGATCCCCTTATACTCTTAAAAATTACTGAGGACCCCAGAGAGCTTTTGTTATATATGTCTGCATTTACCATGATAGAAAACTAAAGCTGGAAAACATTTAAATATTTATTACCTTTAAAAATTTTTTTTCTATTTAAAATTTATTTATTTATTTTTGTTACTGGGGATTGACCCCAGAGATGCTTTACCACTTAGCTACATCCCTAAGCCTTTTTATTTTGAGATTGGGCCTTGCTGAGTTTCTGGGGACCTCGCTAAGTTGCCAAGGCTGGTCTCCAACTTGGAGAGCCTCCTTTCTCAGCCTCCCAAGTATCTGGGATTACAGACATGTACAAACATGTCTAGTGCAAATTTCTTTTAATGTCTGGCTTAATAGAGGACAGTTGAGGGCTGGGGATAGAGTGCCTGTCTAGCGTGTACAAGGTCCTGAGTTCTGTTACCCAGTACCAAAAAAAAGACAGCTGAATTTCTATACTTCCTCTTTATTCAGTCTTCTGTGAAATGACAGCCTCTGGAAAACTCCCCTGCAGACCCGTGAAAGGAGGAGAGTACAAGGGCAGTGACATCTTAGTGTCATCACAGAGACAGTTTGATTTTATGATCTTGCTCTGGTAAACTGATCCTCCAAAAAGGGAAAAAAAAAAGTCCTCTTTAGTGAGAGTCAATTTCTATGATGTAAGTACCCCCCACCACCATGGCCTGTTTTGGGCTACCCACCTGACTAATGGTGGAGTTTGGGAGAGACACAAAATTGATGCAAGCCTTGTGAGCCTGCTCCACACACTCCCTTTTTAGGACCACACTTTGAGAACCATTGATAGAATCTGTCTCTGGAAGGACTGGAGAAAGTGAACATGTTTGCCTCCAAAACAGTAACCTCAGTGATGGTACAGAGTATTCCTTTTGAATTTTGGAATTGTCTTCCTTCTTTTTTTTTTTTTTTTTTGGTACTGGGGATCGAACTCAGGGCCTTTTGCTTACAAGGCAAGCACTCTATCACTCTACCAGCTGAGCTATCTCCCCAGCCCAGTGTCTTCCTTCTTATGATGAACTCTAAAAGTGTAACATGTCCTATAATCTGTAATGCTTTTGGTTTTTCTTTGTGGCATGGTTTGTTCTAAGCTCTAAATTCACATTCTGCTTCCCCAGCTTCCCTTCCAACCCCAAGCCAGCTGCATGCTGACAGGCTGGATTCAGATTCATCCCTATTCTCGCGGGCGACACCGGGTTGCCACAAGTCCTGCAAGTTATCATGTCTATGTAGCCAATTTAAACACCTTGCCCGTTGTAATTTGATATTTGAATGGCTAAAGCATGTTGTTATTTCCGAGCTTTTGGAATTACCCTCCTTTGTGCTTTTTGCAAACTGAAAGCTTTTCTGATGACCTACTAATCTTCCCCACCCACACACCCTAAATGGAAGGTTGAACCTTTGGTGGTCTCACTCCATGTAGGATGGAGACTAGAAGGCATTTTAATAAAATTACTTCTCTGAGCTCTGCAACATTTTAAACCTTTCTGTACTAACAACATTCATCTTACCTAAGGCTTTCTAAAAGGCTACTTGCTTTAAAAAGCGGGGAGGCACTGAGGAGTGTAGGTCAGTGGTTGAACACTTGCTTAGCATGTGCAAGGCCCTGGGTTCAATCCTTAGCACTGGGTGGGGCGGGAGCATTTTCACTTACTAAATAAGGCACCGGAGGCTGATGCTGTGGTGCTGTTTGAGTTAACGGCATCTTGCAACCTGTGGCATTTTAACTAGAAACAGCTGCAAACTGCACAGGCTTGGTGACTCTCATCTCTTCTTCCATTCATTTAACTCTTCCCTTGGCTTGTTCAGAGGTTTCTGAGGGACATGGAACAGCCACCCCATAGGGAAAAAGCTGATTTGGGGGATGTGCATAGTTAAGAGTGCACCACAGTTTGAGGTTTGTGCTGAGACGCAAGGTTTTGCAAAGAAGAGAATGCTGGAACTAAAGGTTCCACACAGTCCAGCATGCAGAGGTGACTAATGGGAGCAACCTGGCCCTGTGGGAGCAGCAGAGCTGAGCTGCAGAGGCTGCAGGCTTCTGCACAACCTGCAGTTATGCAATCGAAAGGAATGTCTGTGGCATGTGAGGCATCTGGGTGCTCCGTGTCCACCCACGAAGAGCAGAGCTTGTGACCTCCACTGGGCAGGTGATCAGCAAATGGAGGTGGCTCCTGGTACTCATCTCCTCTCTACCCAGCCGCAGCAGTCTCTAGTCTGTTCAGGGATGCAGGGAGTGACCTGCACGTCTTCCTGCAGAAACTTTCCTGCACTGTGGGGTGGAGTCTGTTTCCAAGCCCAGAGCAGACTGACTTTCCAGGTAGCTTCCTTGTGGTGAAAGGAGACTCGTGTGTCCCCAGCTGCTGCTGGAATGAGTGACCCGAGTCTGGAAGCAGGCCGTGTGTTCATCGAAAGCATCTTATCAGAGAAGAATGAGAACTCTGTTTTTCCTCTGACTGGCTGATGGGAGATCTGAACCCTGGTTCTGCCACTCAGTCGCCATATGACACAGCGAGTTATCAGCCCAGGGTTTCTTGATTGGTAAAGGTGGGATTAAAATAGCTCAGGGAGAGGTGGAGGCCCACATGCCATGGCCGCCCAGGGCTTGCGGGCTGGGATGTCAAGGAGGACCTTGCCCCACTCCTCCCACGGCAGCCAGAGGCAGCTGCAGGTTTTCCAGGCCTTGCAATTGGGAGACTTCCCACCCTCCCATGTGCGTGGCTATCTGCCTGTGTTCTGGGTTATTTCTGTGCTAACCTAGCATCTGCCACTAGTTGACAAAAGAACACAGAGATGTTTTCCAAAGCAGATGCACTCTGGGTGTCTCGAATACCCAAGCAGTCAGCAGTCCCTTCCTCTCACCTCAGCCCTAAGCCTTCCCAGCTCCCCGCAGCTCTTCTCCCACCTACAGGTGGCTCAGGTGTCTGCTCTTCCTTTGTCAGTTTCAGGAGGATTCACAATTAAAAGGTGCCAAATTGCCTGTTGTAATGTCATCTGGTGGTGGTTCAGAATATAGCTTCCTGCTCACCAAGTCCCATTGAATAGACTCCACCCAGCAGTCCGAGCACCAGCACCTGCCTCCCAGCTTCACGCTGTTCTGTATGTGACTGGCATCAGAGAAGCGGTGTGGGCGAGTGTCATGACGGATGAATAGAGTGCCCTCGCTCAGCTCCTGGAGTTGTCTGCTGTGCTCTTTCATCCATTCCTGTTTTCTAGTGCTGGCTTATCCTTTTAATGCTTTTCTGCTTAGCCAGGATCTTTGCAGTATTTTTACCTGTTTTCCCTCAAATAAACTATCAGCCGTGTCCTCCCTTTTCTGTTAAAATGTAGTTCGTAAAGTGTACCTGCCTCCCATATCCCAGGGCTCATTCCTCCCAGTCTCTTCTGCTGCTTCTCACCCCTGCCCTTGATGGGAAGCAACAGGTTATATGACTGTGTGGCAGAGTTTGTGAGGGCACTTGGCGAGCTCAGGGCACTGGGCTGACCTCAAGTGTGTTTCCTGATAGACCCTCTGGCTGGGCCAGGAATCACGTGAGTTTCTGCCTGGCATCAGCCGCCCTCTGGTTCACTCTGAGATGCCCAGAATCAGATGCAGGGTTTATGTTTTGAAATGCAATGGAAGGAGTCACTAAATTTGACCTCTGGTAAAATAAGGGATGAACCCTTGAACTTGACTTTTTGTTTTCTTTCAATATCACTTTGTCTATCCATTTGGCAGGTAGGAGATAGCTTTGTGAGCAGGAATTATTTTTAATTTCAAATGCATCTTATTGTCTTTTTTAGCCTCTGAAAGTTAGTAGTGCAGGGATGAAAAGAATTGTGTCGAACGCAGAGGGCTATTGTGATCCTCTGAGAACAGGCTTCACCTAATAAGTGTTGCTCCTATTAGTGACTTTTGAAGTTACTATTGTGCACATAGATCACCCAGACACAGTCTTTGTTGCCCCCTGCATCCTTCTAAAACAGAGAATATGTTGAACACATACCATTTCATAGCTGTACCTTAAATAGTTTACTGAATGATGTAGTTGACATTCCTCTTACAGAAGTCTCAAGGGATATTCCTTGGTCCTATTTCCTCTTATCCTTCACCCAAATGAGAACTCTGTGTTTGTAGTCACCTTAATCAGTTGTTGGAATCATAACTCCCCACTATCAATATTAAAGGTTGCAGTGTACATTCTTTTCCAAATGTCAGTAACTCATTTTTACCTTATACTATTTTCTTTTTTTTTTTTTTTTTCAGTACCAGGAATTGAACTCAGGGGCACTCAAGTCACGTCCCCAGCCCTGTTTTGTATTTTATTTAGAGACAGGGTCTCACTGAGTTGCTTAGTGCCTTACTTTTGCTGAGGTTGACTTTGAACTTGATCTTCCTGCCTCAGCGTCCTGAGCTGCTGGGATTATAGGCATGTGGCACCATGCCTGGCTTGTACCTTAAACTATCCATGTAGATGCTATTATGGAATTTGGGAATCCCAAAGACTTAACAATGATTTAATGATGTTGTTAGTTCCTTTCTGGCTGGGGCAGTGGGTGTCAGGACTGACTCTGCCTAGACAGAGCACCCCTGCCTGTGCCCTTGCCTGCTCTGCCTACACTGTAAAACCCGCAATGCCTTTCTGGCCTTGTTGTGGAAGGAAGAGCTAGGCTAGCATCATCCAGCAAAAATATAAAGGGACCTCATATGTAGTTTTAAGTTTCTTAAAACTGTGTTTAAAGATTAGGCGAAGTGTTTTGTGTGTTATAGTCCTGGGGAGCTAACCCATGGCTCATGGCTTTACCTTCTCCTGCCTTTTCCCAGCGTTCTCCTTTTCCTTTTTTTTTTTTTTTTTTTTTCTGGAATCTCACTAAAGGTCCAGGCACTGGCCTTGAACTTTAATAAGGTTTTATTTAGCTCAACAAGTCTAAAATGTTATCATTTCAATGTTACCAATATAAAAGGATTATGAATGAGGTGTTTTACATTTTTTTTAACTAAGCTAAGTCTGAAATCTGGTGTGTATTTCACACCTGTGGCATGTTTCCATTTGAACTGGCCACATTCTGAGTCCTCAGTGGTCATGTGTCACTATTGGCTGCCTTTATGGGCAGCATAGGCTTCTTGGCTACCTGGAGTGCTGAGACCTCTCAGCTCCATGTATTGGGACCACAGCCTCCCTTCTTTCATTTCATGGCTAGAGTTTTATAAGCAGGAACTAAAAGGTGATCATCTAAATTAGGTCTTTTGCAAGATATAATTTGCTCAAGTAATGTTCCCCTGGTTCAGTAAGTGATCTCAATGGATGCTCAAAGACAGGTTTTGCCAACATGGGTCTTGGAGAAGGGCTACCTGCTGGCAAGGCTTGGCTGCTCCTGAGCATCAGCAGACAAGATTAGGAGGCTGGGATCTTCCACAGTGCTTCTTGACCTTTAACCTTCCACTCCGCGGAGCTGGGGGCAAGGGAATTTCTCGGTGGGTAGGGAATATTACGAAGTAGATCAAGCAATAAATGAAGGCTTTTGTTTGTCTTTTCATTTAGTGGAATAGAAGATGAACTCAGCTGAATTCGGTGAAGATGTAGAAGAAGGTAAAAAAAAATGTTTCTCATTTAATAGTTTTGAATAGGTCATATATTACATAGTCAAAAAATGTAAACAGGAATATAATGAAAAGTCTCCTACTGCCTGTTCCCATCCCCCTCTACCCAATACCTGTTATAAGCATCATGTATTTTTCCAGAGTTACTTTTTAGAAGTGCAAACAGTTAATATTTAGTTATTTCCTCTCCATTTCCCTCCTCTCCCCTCAAAAGACTTATAGACCAATTTTGAACTTGGAACATTGTTTAGTAAGACAGATCACTTTGCTAGGAAGCACCAGTTCATGTCTAGATAGATGTCATTCTCTGAGTGCCAGTGCAAGAGGGTGATCCTCAAATACCTGTTGCCAAATACCTGCCGATCTCTCAGTGGCCCTGGTCTCCCCTGCTAAGTCCTATTTCTTCTCTGCCACAGTTCTAAAAAATAACACTGTGAAGGTGGAGACGGAGGCTGAAGATGCTGCCCTGGACTGCTCATTGAATCCCAGGCCTTCAGAGAAGCACCCTCTGGACAGCGTCTTTACTGCCCTCCAGGATTCCAGCAAACGAAAGCAGCCAGGCAGCGAGGGCCAGCCAGATTCTGTCCCCAGCGTGAAGAGGAGGCGGCTGATACCTGAGGTGAGGGCCCAGCACCTTCCTTCTGCTTGGGCTCTAACCCTCTCTGATGCGAGGCTGAATCTCTCTGGTCTTGGGCCTCTGGGAAACTGCTGAACCCTTGGGCCCAAGAAACCTGTGCCATCTCTGACTTCAGTTCAGCTGAAATCTTTGTCTATGTCTGGATTCCTTGTGGGGTAGGGGGTTTCTTTACAATGCAGCTGCTTTGAGTTCTTTGTTTTGCTGTGCTCCACGAGAGCAAGGATGCTGATGGCAAGGGTGATTGGCACATTCCACCTCAGATTTCATGGGAAGGTTGGGGGTTAGCAGGTCTTTTCATAAATCTATCTTACGTCCCAGTACTTTTAGGGAGCTTGTTCCCTAAAGAACTTTTCAGTGAATCTTTTTGTGAAGCGGGGAATTCTTTTACATCATGCCTGTTGTTGTGTGAGTTATCTGTTTCATGAATTTGTTTTATTTCTTCATCACCTGCTGGTTGTATCGCACTTGGCTAATCGCTGAGAGAGATGGAAAATGGGAGTTAACACGCTGGCCCCTATAGCAGCCTGCTGTTCAGGTGGGAGACAGGACATCCATGTAAAGTGGTTCACACTGAGGAGAGAGGCAGCTTTGGGATATAAGATGGGTGTTCGTGTTAGGATGCTTTGGTTGTGGTTGGTGGAGCCACCTCATGGTTCAACAGATAAACCTTGAATTCTTGGGAGGACGGTTCACCAAACCCCCAACCCAGCTCCAAGTCTCCTCCATGCCCTGCCCTCCGCCCTTGCCACACCCACCCTTTGGGAGACCCAGAGAAGCATTTTAACTTCTGTGTTCACAGAGAATCTGGATTTCAGTGCCCCTTGTCATTAGTCAGAGCACCACAGGGTATCAGTCTGGGACTCTTGGTTTTATTGGTTAGTTTCAATTCTCTATTGGATATTAGGACAGATCCAAATAAATTGGGAATTTATGCATTTTAGGGTCTTGGTTAGGTTTCAGTAACTAAAAATTATCCTCTTATTGCAACAGTGATGAGACTAAGATTTTAACCAGGATTTAAATATGCACGTTTATATTATGTAAGGACTTGCATTCTGCTTTATGGAACATTGAGAGAAACATTTTTTAAAAAAATTTATTCTTATTTATTGTTTTAGTTATCTTTCAAACAACTTTATTGAAATATAACTTGCACACTATACCTTTCCCCAATTTAGGTTTTGTGCAGCTCAGTGGTTTTAGTATAGTCATAGAATTATGCAACTACCACCACAAATTCATTTTTTCAATTCATTTTCATAACCCTGTGAAGAAACCCCTCAGCAGTCACTACCTTTTCCATACCTCCAACTCCTGACAGCGTCTGATCTACTCAGGCTCTCTATAGATTTGCCCATTCTGAACACCTCATTTAAATGGAATCACATACTCTGTGACCTTTCCTGTCAGGTTTCCTTCTCTCACCACAGTGTTTTCAAGACTCATCCCTGCTGTGCCATCTGTACTTCATCTCCATTGCCCGTGCCCTGTGCACCCCACCTTTTTTTTTTTCTTTTCGCAGTTCTGGATTGAACCCAGAACCTTGCGCATGGTAGGCAAGTGCTCTACCTCTGAGCTACCCCACCACATCCCCAGCACCACCCATGTGTTGTTGTTGTTGTTGTTGTTTTTAATGTGTGTGTGTGTGTGTGTGTATGTGTGTGTGGTACGGGGATTGAACCCAGGGGTGCTCACCCCTAGCCTTTTTTATGTTTTATTTTGACACAGGATCTAGCTGAGTTGCCCAGGCTGGCCTCAAATTTGTGATCCTCCTGCCTCAGTCTTCTGAATAGCTGGGATTACAGGCATGTGCCACCCTACCTGTACTAAGGCTTCTCTTAACACTTCTTGTAAGGCAGGTTTATTGGAAACAACTCCCTCGTTTGTTGTTTGTCCGAGATATAGTATGTCTTTTGCATTTTTGAAAAATAATATTGTAAGGCACAGCGTTTGGGTTGATGTTTTTTCCTTCTGTGTCACTGCGCTCTCTTGCCTTCATGGTTTCTGAGGACAAGCTGGATGTAAATCTTACCTTTGCCCCTCTTTAGTTTCTTTCAGGATTAATGCATCTTTGGTTTTCTGTAGTTTGTAAACAATATGCCTAGGCGTAGATATTTTGGCATTTATCCTGCTTGGTTCTCTCTGAACTTCCCAGATCTTTGGTTTGGCGTTTTACATTAATTTGGGGAAATTCTGTCATGGTTTCAAATATTCTCTTCCTTTCAGTCTTTCCTCTCTTTGTATTCTCATGACATCTTTTGTATTGCCCTACAGTTCTTGATGTTCTGTTCTGGTTTTTTTTTTCCCCAGTCCTTTCTCGTTGCTTCAGTTTTGGAGTTTGCTCTGGAGGTATTCTCAAGCTCAGAGAGTCTTCCTCAGCCACATCCAGTCTGCTAGAACCATCGAAGGCATTGTTCATTTCTGTTATAGGGTTTTGCCTTCTCTCTAGCTTTTCTTTTTTGTTCTTTCTTCAAATTTCCACTTCTGTGTACATTGCCCATCTGTTCTTATGTTCTGTCTACTTATTCATTAGATCCATTCATGTACAAATCCATAGTTGCTTTAAATTTTTTGTATGATAATTCTGTCTTCTCTACCATGTGACTCTGCTTTGGTCTTAGTATACTTTTTTTTGGTAGTCAGACATGATGTACTGGGTAAAAGGAGCTGTTATAAATAGGTGGTGGTGAGGGGAAAGAGGGGAAGGTTCTGCAGCCCTATGGCTCTGTCTCTGTCCTTCAGCAGACCTGTGCCTCTGGACTGTAAACTTCACTTGTTCTCCTTAGTTCCTCCTTTCCTCCCTGGCTGGGACTGGGTGGCTGGTGTGGGCTGGACTTGGTATCTCCCTTCCCTCAGGTCAGATAACCACCTCAGATAAAACTTCTTCAGGGTAGGCACCGGTTAGTTTCCTGAGGGCAGATCTCCTTAAGTATGGAATCCTCTGGAGTATTTCAAAATGCTTCTCTTTTTCCTCACAAGGTATGGGAGAGTTTTTCTCAAATAGTCACTCTGAGAACCTGGTAGAGTTCTTGAAGGTAAAGCCAGAAAAATATGGGGGCTCTCTGGGGCCTCTGGAGTTTTTAATCCTTGGACTTGTTCACCCAGGGCCTCCAGCAACCTATCATTACAAGTCAGACTTCCCTGCCCCAGCTCCGATAAACTTGGAGGTCTCCACTATGGGGTGTCTGGTCTGGGAAGTTGTGATTCTCTGTATTCATTCATTTCTCTCTCCATTTTGGGGTCAGCAGCCTGACTTTACCTATCTTATGAATCTAAGAAAATTTTTGAATTTTTTTTTTTTTTTTTTAGTTTGTTGAGGTTTTTACTTGTGAGGATAGAGTGGAGACTTCCAAGCTATTTACATGCAGAACCAGAATACTGAAACTACTGCAGTCCTTTTTGTGGCTGGGTAATAATAGTCTATTATATGGACACCTTCTGTTTATCCATTCATCAACTGATAGACATTTGGGTTTTCCATTTTTTGGCTTACTTGAGTAATAATTGAGCAAGACATTTTATAATGCGCAGCAAAAAAGTTGCATTTTTAAAATATTTTGAGAATTTTTTAATAAAGAAATAATTAGAAATACCCCCTCCCTCCCGCCCCTTGACTCTGGCTGCCTATACCAGCCCCTTGCTGTATACCCTCAAAGCTAAGGAAGGACTTCATGCTTGAGTGGCAGTTTCTAGTGAGTAATGACTGGTTTAAAATGCAGCTCCAGGGCTGGGGTTGCGGCTCAGTGGTAGAGCATTTGCCTAGCAGGTGTGAGGCACTGGGCTCAATTCTCAGCACTGCATATAAATTAAAATAAATAAATAAATAAATAAAGGTCCATCATCAACAAAAAAATAAATAAATAAAAACAAACAAAACCAAAAACTCAGTTCCCTGACTGCTTGTTTGAAAAAACATTTAACCGTTTGCTTTTTCTTTTGTGTTATTTTAGATCATATAATTTATTATCTTTTTTCCTAATGATTGATATTTAGAAATATCAAAAAATGCCACAAGGACCATCCATATACCTAAATGTAGTCACTTGTACAAGTGTGCCTAGGCCAGAGTCCTAGAGGTTATTCTGACAGTGTTGAGAAGTTTGAGGAGAAGTTTCAGGGAACACTTGGAAATATTTTCCTCATGTGCAAGGTTCAATCAACAAAGCAAAATGAAACCAACCCATTTTTCTCTGTGTGTCATGTTACATTTCTGCTTAGGGCTCAATTCTGCAACTTGCTTCAAGGTTGAAGTAAAGCTACAGTTCAGGAAATGGAAGATAAAGGTGAGCGTATCACTTTACTTGATCTGTGAAGCAAACCACCCAGAATTTAGTACTTTAAAACAACGGCCTTTTTCTTTTTCTTTTCTTTTTCTTTTTTTGCATATCGCTCTGTGGATCAGCTGGTGGTGGCTCTTCTGAGGTGGCCTGATGTGTTTGGGCTGGGGCCGGGAAGCCTCGAGTGGCCTATCTGGGCAGGGGTGACTGGAGCTTCCCTTTGTGCACATCTCCCCTTCTGGGAAGCCTGTCTGGGCTTGTTCACATGATGATGAAAGGGCTCCCAGGGCTGGGGAGGGCAGCTCTGGATACAAACACTGTGGAGCCTCTGCTTGCCTCACATCTTCAGGGGCCTCAGGTCAAAGCAAGTCACATGGCCAACCCCAGACTCAAAGGTGGACAAGTAGATTCTACCTCCTGATGGAAGGAGCAGCCAGCCCTCAGTGCAGAGGTTGGGAAGGAATGCTGGCCCCAGTGTCATAACTGGTTCATCACGGTGAGGAACAGCAAGCTCTCGGCAAGGGGTTCTGAATGTCTTAGGCCAGGTGGGCCTTTGTGGGCAGCCCGAGGTGGCCCCACTGCTGTGTTGTACAAATGATGTTACTCTTCATTCTTCCACATGGTACATTTTTGTTGTCACAACAGGAGCATAGAGAAGGGAGCTGCTTCTTATTCTTGGGGCAGAAAGGGAAGGGAATGTTCTTATAATTAGTATTTTAGTAGAATTCTTCAGTATGAAACCATTCAGAACAGCTCTGGCATCAGGCTGGAAGTCTGGGTTTATGGTGGAGAGATGTTCTGTATCACCTGAATGGTGTGAAGGTTGCAGATAGTGTTCTTGACAGTGTGTGGCGGGGGGATGCAGAAGATGGGCTGGAGCTTCAGGCATAGCATTTTGACATGCTTTGGGGAAAGGGAACCAAGAGTACATTTGAATACTTCTGCTATGACTTGTCTGATCTGCTTATACTACATGGTCACATGTGATTGCTTTTCGGTGGTTGGACACAGAAGGCAGTTCTAACCCTTTAGGTCCAAAGTGGAAAAGATATGTTAAGGCCAGATTTTATTTGGGTATTTTATTTACTTTCTTAATTTCTCTTAGTGTATGTAAAGAAAGGACATCTCTGCCCTCCTTCCTTGTTCTGTACAAATAGTGTAAACATAGAAATCTTTTGAAATTATTAAACTCCTTGTAGAACATTCAAAGCAGTATTTCCTTGTTAAAAGTTTAAGTAGGCATGTCAGTAAATCGATAAGTCTCAGAATCCTGGGGACTTAGAACAATCCATGACTTTCATGAAATTATTGTATGCGTTGACTTTTCAAAATAGTACTTGTCTAATGTAAACAGAATAGTCCTTTTTCATTGTCCCCCTAGGTCTTCTGAGTCTTCTACATGGTGGCAGGGCTGAGGCAGGGTGTATGTACTGCCTTCTTGGCACATTTGGCACTCTGGTAAGCCAGAAGAAACCTGGAGGCTGAAAGGAGTGATTATCAAAAAGGGTGGCAAGTGGGTCATCGTGACTCTTGCCTGTAATCCCATTAACTCAGGAGACTGAGGCAGGAGAATTGCAACTTTGGGGCCAGTCTTGGTGAGACCCTGTCTCATAATAAAAGGGTGTAGCTCAGCGGTAAAGTGCCCCTGGGTTCAATACTCAACACCAAAGGAAAAAAAAAAGTGGAAAGGTACATTAACAGCTATTCTCTTAGTACCTAGCCAACAAGTAGCCCTGTTCCCTTTCTTTTTTCACTTAATTCCTATCACAAGCCTGTGAGGAAGGAATCAATGTGTCCTCCAGGCAGATGAGTCAGCTCAGGCAGGTAAGTTAAAGCCACATGCTGGAAGGCCAGGGGAGCAGCCTTGCTCCGGGGTCGGGAAGGAAGACCCTGGCTGTCTGCTTGTCGCCTTCTCTTGTTTCATCTCCCCATCAAGGTTAGCATCAGTAGGAGCAGAGACTCTGGAGTCGGATAAGGGGGCAGATGCTGGTTCTGTGACCTCCGGGGCTCAGCTACTTCCACTGTGATGAATGATAGCGCTGCTCACCTCCCTGGCTTCTTGTGGAGTCGGTGAGGTGCACAATGAGGAGCCTGGTGTGGCCTGCCCCACCCTTCAGAAATGTTTATTTGCCTTCCCAGAAGCCTTATCTCATCCCCACCCTGAGACCAGTATTCACCTGCTTCCTTCCACATTTATCAGAATGAAACTGGCATGGGACTGTCAAGAGGCCATGGGTGCCCTCCAGGATGCCCCAGGCCTGCGCACTACCAAGCTCAGGGCCTAGAGCACTTGTTTTCTCTTTTCCACTTCAGGGGAAGAGGGCAGAGGGCTGAGGATTTGAGTGGTAGCTCTGATACTAAGGTTCCACATTCACATTTCTATCAATGTTGACAGCTGGTTTTGAGTGACATTTAGTACCACACTCAGAAAAGAAAACCTCCCTTAGAAAGTCTAACAAAAGGCTGTACGAAGACTTATTTGGCACCTCCCTGGAAAGGGCTGCATAGCCAAAGGCAGCAGATGTGGGAGGTGAGTAGCCAAAGTTTTTATTGGTAATCATCTTTTTGTTTGTGGAAGTGGAGGCGATGTTCAAGAGCTTTGTGCCAGGCAGAGGTTAGCTCTGTTCTGGTTTTTTTGTTTCTTTGTTGCTTGCTTATTTGTTTGAATCCTAAAATGCTGTTATGGTTGATTTTTCAATTGGAGAACAGAAAGGCCACCTCACTCACGCAGTGCCAGTGCACCGAATGCCTCCTAAGTCAGTGACTGGGAGGAGCTGGCAATGTTTAAGAAACCGCGTAGCAACCACAGCAGACAGGTACTGTGGCCATTCCCATGTTTACAAGGCTCAGAGAAGTTGGCACCACCAAGCCTGCTACATTTCACACTGCGCACCCAGTGCTGAGGCCTGGGGGCGGGTAGGGGAGTTTGTAAGACCCCTGAGGAAATTCAGATGCAGTGATATTCTGCAGTTCTTAGTTCTTCCTCTTTTCCCTTTTTTGCAGTTGCTTTATCCCCGCCCCCCTTCTCATCTCTTTGGCGTCTTAGCACATTCTTCATCCTCACCATATACTGTTGGCAGGGTAACGATGACCCAGAGGCTAAGGGCCATGAGAGGAGAGACTGCAGCCAGCTTGCTCCCCATGTGCCAGGGTCTTGCACAGTGCCTGCCAGGTGCAGGAGACTGTTGAGCAGCTCTCGCAGTAGAGGACTCCTCCTGACTGGATCCAGGAGGAAGAGGAGGAGGATTCTGCTGAAACTGAAAAAGGTTAGCATCACCGTCACCACAGTCATGCCAGGAGAGTGATGCCAGCCCTCTTGCTGCCTTTTTTCTTGGCCCGCCCTCGATAGCACATTCATTGTAGACGTCCTGCCTCCCAAAGGCATGCCGCTTTCTTGGTGTTCCACTTTGCTGCCTCTCTGGGCACCATTTAGTCCCTCATCAGTCATTGAACTGAATTCAGTGACTGCTCTTGGATCTGGGGGCCTGATGGAGATGTCTAATACTTACAGCATCTCCATGGTGACCCAGTCCCTGGGATGTTGCTGGGCATGAACACCTGGAATCTCCCCCCTAGACTTTCTATTAATTGTATTGCAACATCAACTTTTTTTTTTTTTTTTTTTTTTTTTTTCAGTTCCATTCTCCGACTGAGAGTTTTGGGCATTCCCTTGTGAGTCTACAGGTCCTCCTGGTAGAAAGGAAGGCCCGGATCATGATCCGGACTTGAGGCTGGCATTGCAGAGCCTCAGCTATGCAGCAGAGTCCCCATATGGTTGGAAGATAAGCCTCGGAGAATTGGGAACCGTGTCAACCAGACACCCAGTGCCAAGTAGCACAGATTTAGAGATTTCTTGATACTCCTAGACAGCTGAGCAGAGATTTTTATCATCAGCAGCAAATGCAGCCAGCCCATCGTGGCTTTGGCAGCATTTGTGGAATTAATTGGAGCACTGAGTTGACAGGACACCAGGGTGGGGATGTCTAAGAACCTTCTCTTTGGTACTTGTGTTGTGTTTTATGTTGAATTGTGTGTCCAGAGTTTCTAGGAGTGCAGAACATTGCCCTCTACTGGGATTGTAATATTTTTTATTCAAACAGTTCCATCAAAAATGTTGATGTGGACAACAGTGTTTCTAATATGCTCAGTGCAATCAGAAACATTTGTATTAATAAGGCTGAATATTAGAGTTAGAGAGGAGACTTCTAGTTCTGATATACTCTCACCTCCTGTATGCACTAGGAATGTGGGAGTCCAAAAACATGAATTGGTTGTTGGAATTCAGTTAGTCCCCCCAGTAACTTTTACCAGTACTTATTTTCCACGTTAGGTAGTCATTGGGGCTGGTCTCTAGAATATGCACTCTAATTAAATGGATGTGAATTTCTGATGGTCTTTTTCTGCACAAAATCCTATTTTATTTATTTATTTTTAATTTTTTTTTTCCTTTTTTTGCAGTACTAGTGATTGAACCTAGGGTTGCCCTATCACTGAGCTATATCATAGTCATTACTATTTTTATTTTGAGACAGGGTCTTGCTAAGTTGCCTAGACTGGCCTCAAATCTGCCATCCTCCTGACTTAACCTAACCACCTCCTGGTCCCCACCAAGTCTCTGGGATTGCAGGCATGTGCCCCTGTGCCTGGCATGAAATCCTATTTTAAGTGTACCATTGGTACCACTTGTAAAGAAACCTTCCTTTTCTAAAATTACTCCTAAGTTAGTTATGATTTTTAATTATTGCTATTATAAAATCAGATTGTCTGTAGTGGTAAAACCATATCATAATCTTTTAATCCACAGAACTTCCAAAATTATTTTGCTGTAATAGAACTTCTAGTGAACAAATTGCTAATCTAATTTCATCTACAGAAATTAGCAAGGACAATCTGATTTTGTTAGGACAGTACCTTTCAGCAGTAACCCACAGTAATAAATCCAGTTTCAGAGCAGTACAACTCACATGTATTTGTATGTAAATATATAGATACATGCAGAGAAATGAAGTAAAACTTCCCTGAATTTATTTACTTTGTCCAATGCCCTGTTTCCTTTTCTTTCTTTCTTTCTTTCTCTTTCCTTCCTTCCTTCCTTCTCTCTCTCTCTCTCTCTCTCTCTCTCTCTCTCTCTCTCTCTCTCTCTCTCTCTCTATCTCTCTCTCTCTTTCTTCCTCTCTTTTATTTTTTACTTCTTTGCTCCCTCTTTCTTGTGCTGGTCACGACTCACCAGATCAGTTTTATCATATACTGACCCACAATTCAAAGCACATTGCAAGCTGGGCATGATGGGGTGTACCTCCCCAGCAACTTGGGAGGCTTAAGTAGGAGGATTGCAAGTTTGAGGCCAGCCTCAGCAACTTAGTGAGACCTTGCTCAAAGTAAAAAAAGAAAAAGGCCTGGCGATGTGGCTCAGTAGTTAAGCACCCCTGGGTTCAACCCTCAGTACCAAAGAAAAGAAAAAAGCAAACAAAAAACCCACAGTGCATTATGGGTAAACTTTTTAGCTCTCTCCACCTCTTCCTTTCCTTGTTTCTGGGGTATTTGGGTATTTGGGGTTTTTCTGCTATTTTACTTTCTTTTCTTCTTTTCCCTCCCTCCCTCCCTCCCTTCCTTCCTTCCTTTTTTTTTTGTTTTTGTCTTTCTTTCTTTCTTTTCTTTCTTTCTTTCTTTCTTTCTTTCTTTCTTTCTTTCTTTCTTTCTTTCTTTCTTTCTTTCTTCCTCTCTTCCTCTCTTCCTTTCTTCCTTCTTTCCTTCCTTCCTTCCTTCCTTCCTTCCTTCCTTCCTTCCTTTCTTCCTTTCTTTCCTCCCTCCTTCCTTCCTTCCTTCCTTCCTTCCTTCCTTCCTTCCTTCCTTCCTTCCTTCCTTCCTTCCTTCCTTCCTTTCTTCCTTTCTTTCCTTTTTTTTAATGATGGCCACTATGTTGCCTGGACTGGTCTCAAGCTCCTGGGCTCTAGTGGTCACCCTGCCTCAGCCTTGCTGGCAGCTGAGACTACAGGTGCTTACCCTCATAGCTGGCTTTTTTTTTTTTTTTTTTTTCTTTCTTTGTTTTTTTTTAATAATAATCCTTTGCTTTCTGCTAGATAGCAGAATAAAAGAACTGGAAAGAATTTAAAATCCCTCCCTTAGCTCAATTACCAGGTGCAGCTCCCCTCCCCAGCCCTCAGGGCAAACAGACCTCTGAGAAGTGCTTTCTGGAGAGCTTGACAGAGTGCACTAGGGAAGTCCTCCATTGATTGGTTGAGAGTAACCTTTTACAAATTAACCAAAGGCCCACAGTAGGTACCTACCTCTGCTGTGGCTTATAAGTAGCATTGTTTAATAGTAATCCTTGGGCCAGGGTGGTGGCTTAGTGGTAGAACACTTGCCTAAAAGCACACTGGGTTCGATCCTCAGTACCACATAAAAATAAATAAATAAAGGTATTTTGTCCATCTACAAGTAAAAAAATATTAAGAAAAAAAAAAAATAGTAATCCTGTTGTTCCAGGGACTTGGGAGGCTGAGGTGGGAGTATCAGAAGTTCAAAACCAGGCTCAGCAACTTAACAAGACCTTGTCTCAAAATAAAAAATAAAAGGGACTGAAGATATAGCTCAGTAGTAAAGAACTGAGGATTAATTCCCACCCGCCCCCCATTATCATACCATTATAATAAATATCTGTTTAAGCATTTACTGTGACCCAGCCATGGGCTCAGTGCTTGATGGACATTATTTCATTATTAAGCCCTTCTGCCTTCCAAAACAGATACAGTTATTTATACCTGAGATACATACAGGAAGTTGAGACATGACCCTTCCTTAGCCTCTACAAACCACCATGAAAAAAGTATTGGCCAGTTCCATAGGGTAATTAAAACACTTTTGTGAATCCATTCATATTCAGATTCCTAAGGGAGTACAGTAGCCTTTCTTTGGCATGATTGTAATCAGTGGAAAAAACAGCCTTTCTTTATTGTGAGTCACATGATTCTGTTATCTAAAAGAGTGTCCGAGATTAAAAATTAAGAAAATAAAAGAGGGCTGGGGATATAGCTCAGTTGGTAGAGTGCTTGCCTCACAAGCACAAGGCCCTGGGTTCAATCCCCAGCACTGCAAAAAAAAAAAAAAAAAAAAAATTTTAATTATAAAAATTAAAGAGAGTGCCCAGAGCTGGGCATGGTGGCTTATACCTGTGATTCCAGCTACTGAGGAGGCTGAGGCAGGATGATCACAAATTCAAGGCCAGCCTGGGCAACATAGCAAAATAAAACAAAAAGATAAAAGGATCCAAAAAGTAGTTCATTAATTTAAGTGAATTCCAACCTGGGACCTTGTTAGAAATACAGACCCACAGTTTTCAGTCTGTACTCTTAACAGGAACCCAGGTGATTCATGTGGACATTAGGGTTGAAGCAACAGTGCGCTAGGCCAGACCCAGGTGTGGAAGTAGTATCCTAGGGTGCGCTGTGTTCTTGTCTGGTCTTCACTTGCCTGAGGCATGTGCATGTCAGTAGAAGCATAGGCTTTGTGCTTCAATCTTGCATGCTCCCCTGACACCTACCAGTGCTCGCTAATTAGCTCTCCTGCTTAATTAAACCCTCACAAACATATTCCAGTAAGTTTCTGGGTCAGATTCGGCATTTGTGAAAAATAGGTTTTATTAGGTAATATAACTGAAATACAATGAATAGTACCTTTTCAAGTATTTGATAAGTTTTGACATGTGTACAGTATACCAGTAAACCATGACCACATAAAGATAATAATTATATCTATCACCTACTAAAATTCTTTCATGTCCCTTTGTATCTTCCCTGCCACCCTCAGGCAACCTCTGTTCTGCTTTCTGTCACTATATGTAAGTTTGCACTTTCTAAAATCTTTTATAAATGGAATCATGCAATATGGTTTCTTTTGTTTGCGTGGTTTCTTTCATTCAGCATAGTTATTTTGAGATCTATTCTGAGTACTCTAATTATTGCTTTTTATTGCTGAATAGTATTCTATTTATGACTAGTTTATTTATGTACTTGCTGATAAAATCTCGGGTCGTTTGCAGTTTTTGTCCAGGGCTGCCTGGAACACCTGTGTACCTAGTCTTCATATGGACATGTGCTTTTTATTCTGCTTGGTAAACAGATATTGAGGAATGGAATACTTAGATTATATGGTCCATGTATACTGACTCTTTTAGAAACTGTGAAACTATTTTTAAAAGTGGTCACATCACTCTGTCCCCACCAGCAGGGTGTGAGAGCTTCATTTCCTTCCATCATCTTCAGCACTTGGTATTGTCTTTTTAATTATACTGAACTGAGTGTGACCTTGAACTTGTCATCCTCCTGCCTCAGTCACTGGGATTACAGGTGTGTGCTGTAGCTCCCAGCCGTTTAATAAGTTTTTAAAATTTTTTATTTTTGCTGAAGTCCAGTACACTCGTTCTCTTGTGGATTATGCTTTTGGTGTTGTCTCTAAAAATGCTGGCCTAAAACAAGGTCACAAAGGAACTTTCATAAATTTTCTTCTAGAAATGTTAGAATTTTAGGTTTTTAGTTTAGGTTCATGATCCATTTGGAATTAATTTTGTGCATAGTATGAGGTTTAAATTAAAATTGATATTCTTTTTGCATATGGATATTATTCAGAATCATTTGTTGAATGAGTCAAATTGCTTTTGAATCTTTGTAACATATCACCAGTGGTCTGCATACAGAGAGAAGTAAATCTCTTAAAACATCCAGAACCTAAAAACCAATGAGAAGAGTGGTAGGAACTCTGGGTTCCCAGGTGGGGATGGAGCTTGGCTTCAGGCATTGGGATCTTTGGAGAACCTCATATTCTCCCTCCTCATATTCTCCTCATGGTCTCCCTCCCACCCCTTGAAGAGTTCTCTTCTGGCCTTGCTAGCATCCATGCTCTGTCTCCTGTTGGGCCCTGTGGACAGTAAGTCCAGCACTGATGTCCTGAAGGAGCATGCATCTTGCTGGGTCCAGCCTGAGCCCTTTCTCAGGGACTGGGGAGAGCCAGCAGGGTTGGCCCTGGGGTGCAGGCGTGTGTAGTGGCACCCGCAGCGTGGTTGGGGGAGGCAGCATTGACCGTAGCAGACCATGTGGCAGACCTGAGCCCCAGTGTGAAAAGTCTGCACCCGCCTAACACCCTGGGAATCACTTCATGTTTTCCAGGCACTCCTCGCAGGCATGCGGAACCGCGAAAACAGCTCGCCCTGCCAGGGCAACGGAGAGCAAGCGGGCAGGGGCAGGAACGTAGGCTCCGTGTGGCCGGCGGAGGAGGAGCCCTGCAACGATGCCACCGCCCCTTCCTACAAGAAGCCTCTCTATGGCATCTCACACAAAATCATGGAGAAGAAGAACCCTCCCGTGGGGGACCTGCTCAACACCTATGAGCTCTTCGAGAAGGCCAACGCCAGCAACAGTCCCTCCCCTCTGCGCCTGCTGAACGACCCTCAGAAGCGGGACTGTGGCGGCGCATCGGGAGCAACCACTGACGGCGACCCCAACATCTACTTTCTGATCCAGAAGATGTTCTACATGCTCAACACTCTCACTTCCAACATGTCCCAGCTGCACAGCAAGGTGGACTTGCTCTCCCTGGAAGTGAGCCGCATCAAGAAGCAGGTGAGCCCCTCTGAGCTCGTGGCCAAATTCCAGCCGCCCCCGGAGTACCAGCTCACTGCCGCAGAGCTCAAGCAGATCGTGGACCAGAGCCTGTCAGGCGGTGACCTGGCCTGCCGTCTGCTGGTGCAGCTCTTCCCTGAGCTCTTCAGCGACGTGGACTTCTCCCGCGGCTGCAGTGCTTGCGGCTTTGCGGCCAAGCGGAAGCTGGAGTCGCTGCACCTGCAGCTCATCCGTAACTACGTGGAGGTCTACTACCCTTCGGTGAAGGACACCGCCGTGTGGCAGGCCGAGTGCTTGCCGCAGCTGAATGACTTCTTCAGCCGCTTCTGGGCCCAGCGGGAAATGGAGGACAGCCAGCCAGGAGGCCAGGTCACCAGCTTCTTTGAAACTGAGCAGGTGGACGCCGGCCACTTCCTGGACAGCAAGGACCAGGAGGAGGCCCTGTCTCTGGACCGCAGCAGCACCATCGCCTCAGACCACGTGGTGGACACACAGGACCTCACCGAGTTCCTGGATGAAGCCTCCTCGCCGGGTGAGTTTGCCGTCTTCCTCCTCCACCGGCTCTTCCCGGAGCTCTTTGACCACCGGAAGCTGGGCGAGCAGTACAGCTGCTACGGTGATGGCGGCAAGCAGGAGCTGGACCCGCAGAGGCTGCAGATCATCCGCAACTACACAGAGATCTACTTTCCCGACATGCAGGAAGAGGAGGCCTGGCTGCAGCAGTGCGCCCAGCGCATCAATGACGAGCTGGAGGGCCTGGGGCTGGAGGGCGGCAGCGAGGGCGAGACGCCACGGGACGACTGCTACGACTCCTCCAGCCTGCCGGATGACCTCTCCGTGGTCAAGGTGGAGGACAGCTTCGAGGGCGAGAGGCCGGGCAGGCGCTCCAAGAAGATCTGGCTGGTGCCCATAGACTTCGACAAGCTGGAGATCCCGCAGCCTGACTTCGAGGTGCCAGGCGCCGACTGTCTGCTCAGCAAGGAGCAGCTGCGCAGCATCTATGAGAGCAGCCTGTCCATCGGCAACTTCGCCTCCCGCCTGCTGGTGCACCTCTTCCCGGAGCTCTTCACCCACGAGAACCTGCGCAAGCAGTACAACTGCAGCGGTTCGCTGGGCAAGAAGCAGCTGGACCCCGCCCGCATCAAGCTGATCCGCCACTACGTGCAGCTGCTCTACCCCCGGGCCAAAAACGACCGCGTCTGGACTCTGGAGTTCGTGGGCAAGCTGGACGAGCGCTGCAGGCGCCGGGACACGGAGCAGAGGCGCTCCTACCAGCAGCAGCGCAAGGTCCACGTGCCAGGCCCTGAGTGCAGAGACCTGGCGAGCTATGCAATCAACCCCGAGAGGTTCCGAGAGGAGTTTGAGGGGCCCCCTTTGCCCCCCGAAAGGAGCAGCAAGGACTTCTGCAAGATCCCCCTAGACGAGCTGGTGGTCCCCTCACCCGACTTCCCCGTGCCTTCTCCCTACCTGCTGTCGGACAAGGAGGTGCGTGAGATCGTGCAGCAGAGCCTCTCCGTGGGCAACTTTGCCGCCCGGCTCCTGGTCAGGCTCTTCCCTGAACTCTTCACTGCCGAGAACCTCCGGCTGCAGTACAACCATTCTGGGGCTTGCAACAAGAAGCAGCTGGACCCCACGCGACTGCGGCTCATCCGCCATTATGTGGAGGCCGTGTACCCCGTGGAGAAGATGGAGGAGGTGTGGCACTATGAATGTATCCCCAGTATCGACGAGCGGTGTCGCCGCCCCAACAGGAAAAAGTGTGACATCCTCAAGAAAGCCAAGAAAGTGGAGAAGTGACGGCCCGTGGGCTGCCCAGAGACTTGGGGTCATGAAAGGCCGAGCGATGGGCACCCTTGGGCCTGAGTCACTTGGAGCATGTGTATGGTATCCACAGACAGGCACCTTATGTCAGTGGGGAGTGGCTTCCTACATTTGCACACGTAGACACCCACCCACCCATGAGAAAGCAGCCTTGAATTTGGTCTCTTGACCGTCCTGTATTCCCTGGTGGCACAGCTGGAGTTTGGGGGGAGCCAGGCTGTGAGCAGCCAGACTAGAGGAATAGGTCCTCTCTCCTTTCTGTGCCCTTCCCCGCCACTCACAATCCAAAATGCAAATTAAGCAGCTTCTGTTCCTCTCCCCACATTTTACATCTTCCATTTTTAACTTTTTCTTCTTTTTTTTTAATTAAAATGAACCCCTTTTTTAAAGAAAATCATTGGGCTCTTTGGAGGCCAATTTACTTAGAAAATCTTTTTAAGTATTTGAGATGGAGTACTGTAAGATAACTTCAGTTGCTGGGATTTTAAATGATGATTTCAGAGATTTATGAATTTTTTAGAAGTGCCATGTTTGTGCATGATGGGTAATCATAGCTGCAGGTGGCATGGAAATTGATTTTACTGACCTTGTCTTTGACATCTGATTTTGGAGGAGTCGAGATGCCCCTTGGACCACAGTAGAGGGGTTGGAATAGGAATAGCATGAAGTCCTTTCTGACCACATGCAAGATTTCCCTTCTGCTGTGTGCCCAGGAAGGTGACTGTCGTGCTCACTCTGTAGATGAGAACACTGGATGATGATATGAATGTAGATAGACCTGGAAACACACTTTCACAATGTCTTCATTTGAGCTGTGTCCTTCCATGGCCCCCTGTTTCCTCTCCACACTGGGTGCTGGTTGGAGGGGCAGATTCGTTTCCTTGGGAAAAAAAATGTGTGTGAGCATTTGGCTTCTTGTTGGATTGGAGGGTGGGCTTCTTTGGGTTCACCAAGAACTGTTTACTTTCTGTGCGGGTATTTGTACAAAATCTAGGTCTGGGAGCTGTGTGGTGACTTCCCCAGACCTCAGTGTTAGCTCCTCCCATTAGCGAGGCATCCTTGCTCCTGTGGGCAGGCCCAGGCCTGGGACCCTCTTGGGGATACCTGATATTGAAAGGGCACAGGTCATCTCAAGTGGGGCTCCCCTGTCCCTTCCCCGGTCCACTCAGAGTTTTCCCCTGGGAACCCCTAAAGGTTCTCCTGTCTTACCCCTGGCCCATCCCCTGTCTTCTAGGTGCACCTCTCCCCTCCCCTCTGATGGGGAAGGTCACATGGCTCCAAGTCAGCAGCTTGCTCTCCAGCAGCACCAGCTGGGAAACTTCCCAGAAGGTCAAGTCTTTAAAGGCAGAACTTTTACCTGCCCTACACTGGGGGCCAAAAGGTGAAGAAGGAAAGGAAGCAGTCTAACCCGAATTGAATGCATCTTACCAGAGACCTGGGAAATTGATTTACACCACCTAGTCATAAAACCTTGAGGACATTACAGATTTAATGTCCTAATGGTTTTATACTTTGCTACCTTAAAATGCAGAAATAATAGAAATAACCTGTGAATTTTCCTCATACAGTAAAGAACTTTAGTTCCAGTAGGTATATGACATACTTTTGCCTTCACCCAGTGGGCATTTGTTTATATAACATAGAATTTTGAGCTGCTTAAAAATTGCTCTTTGGTGTCATTTGCAGACTATTTCTGTTAAAACTGCAAACCTGAATTATTGGAAATGAAAAATGCACAGGAACTTAATGACTCTGTCACACGCACCCACACATGCAAACACACACCCTTCTTACTAGAAAACTTAAGTGAGATGAAGGGGACCTCAGTGAATTCAAGTTTGCCTTAGTGCCTGGAAAGAAGGGACTGGGGCAGCCAGGAGACTCACTTCCCTGCTCGGTTGGGCTTTTCTTTCTGCCTTAGTCTCTCCGCCACATATACACGTGCATGCACCCTACCCAAAGATGGCTGTGGCACTCTCCTGCTGGCCCCTCTGGTTGGGGGTCCCCTGGAATTTATTCTGGTCTCTAGGATGTATCCAAGAGGATTCCAAGCCATGTGAAAATTGCCCTGCTTTCTAGAGGGTGAATGTAACCCTACAACTTCAGAAGCACAATCAATTGTTAATTTTTAAAAAATTCCTGTTTGCTTAACATTATCAAAATCAACAGGTTCTAGAAATTAAATATGTCTCTTTGTTACCCAGAGCATGTTAAATTTTTGGAAACTGTATTTTGGTGGTTTCCTTAATACTTTCTTGTGTCCTGTCCCTCCCCGCCTCCCCTCCATCAAATCCTACAGTCCCTTTCAGTGAAGAGAGGTGGACACCCTCTGGGAGCTGTTTCCTGTTCCCCTGGACTGTGTTCTGTCTTTATGGGGTCCTCACTTCTGCATCCATGCAGGCAGCTCCGGTGGGGGCATGTTTTTTTTACATGAAGCAATAGAAAGTACAAAATACCTATTTTTTCAGAACTTAATGTGTTCCATAAAATCTGTTGGCATCGCCCCATCCTTCTCCCCATCTAAATTCTTTGGTTTTTACTTGTTTGTGTTTTGGATTATTTTCTGCCTTGTATCCCAAGGACTAAAGAATTAGCACAGACACATTCTGACGTTGATAGTAAGTCACGGTAGGTGGTAGTGGTCATGGTTCTCTCTGTTCGTAGGTTGTTGAAGAATGTATGAAGATAGTCATGAATGTACTAAGCGTTCGGATCCTGCTTCAGTTCACATGGCCGTGTCGACACGACGACAGAAGTTTGACAGGGAATCAAGTGGTGTCTGGTGTCATTAGTACTAGTGTGCCCCTCCCCCTTCAGTGTTGGCTCCAAACCTTGCTTTCCTTTCAAGTTAGGGGGCATATCAGCAGCAATTATCAACCACCCAAGGGATCTACTTAGTGGTGACTGGATTGGCTGTTAAAATGGTAAGAGTTCTGGCCTGACCACACCGCAGCATGGCCGCTTGGGTTCCTGTAGAGATGGCCTCAGCTTCCACCTTTCCCCCCCAGGGGCTGCTTCTTGCCTGATTGAGAGGGGTTCTCAAGACCCCTGGTTGGAGGTCATTGAGCTCTTGCCCTGCCTGGCTGTGATGATTCTGAAGGTGGGGGTGGGGGCCAGGGGTGTCCCTGCTGTTGGGAACACTTGCCTCTTGTAGATCCAGCCTTAATGTTTTCTGACATCCTAATGAGAGCAGACCCTGCACAAAGTGGATATCAGAGTTAATACTGTGAGGAGACAAAATAATGAGAATAGTTTTACCAAAGATAATGAAATATCACATAACGTCTGCATATTACCATTGAATTGAGTGCATCTTTAGAAAACTGAATGTAACGAAAACCCAGGACATTTTTGGAAATTGTATGCTCTCTAGCAACTTTGTGTGAATTTTTATACAAGCACTGTTTTATGAGTTATATAAAATGTTTTAAAAATAGAAAAACTATGGTCTCCTAACATCTTATTTCCTTGAGGCACCGGCCTCTTAGAACATGTCTTGGTCTGTCTGTCCTTCTGTGTGGCCTCCTGCCCACCTCCCAGGGGAGAGCATGAATGTTCTTTGGGGGTTCAGCCCCTTAGGCTTCCACTCTGTGGGTGTCAAGGGGGCATCTCACAGGCTTTCACTTTGGCCACTGCTGACTGACAGAAGTCACCAAATAAATCCTCCAATCCTGCTTCTACACAAACCACTTCCTGGCCACACTTGACCTTTTTTAACCTTCCCTGGTTAGGTGCCAGGCCAGCCCTGCCAAGCTAGCAGAGCTTCACTTTAACCTCTTTTTTATTCACTTTTGATTAGATGGGATAGAGTTCATCAAAGCTAATGTGTTATTAAAAACTCAGTGATAACAAAAAAATGCACTTTTTTAAAAAATTTGAACCCAGAGGTGCTTAACCATTGAGCCACATTCCTAGCCATTTTTTGTATTTTATTTAAAGACAAGGTCTTGCCCAGTTGCTTAGGGCCTTGCTAAATTGCTGAGACTGCTTTTGAACTCAATCCTCCTTCCTCAGCCTCCGGAGCCACTGGGATTACAGGCATGTCACACAGTGCCTAGCAAAATGCGTGGTTTTGATAGCAAAACCCTGTTTTCCCTCATGTTCTCTTGTCTTTGGCTAACTATAAATAAATAATCTTCAATATTTTATAGTAGAAATAAGCCTGAGGATCACAAAATGTATACAGATTGTGGCTCCTAACTGGAACTTTTTCTTACTGTAAGTGTGCTTATTTTGGGGCAGGGGCGAGTTGCTTGCTTATGTTGCTGGGGGTTGAATCCAGAACTTCATGCATTCTACCACTGAGCTATACTCCCCGCCTCGTATTTCTGATTTGAGAGCCACAGAAGCTTTTTGACATGTCTGTTCTGTAAATGTGGGCAGGGCCCCTGGCATGTGTGTACATGTGTACACACGTGTGTGTGGTACTGGGGATTGAACTCGAGTTCAATTATAAGATACACCCATAAGATCTTTTAATTTTTTTTCAACTTTGATATAGGGTCTCTCTGTGTTGCTGAGGCTGGCCTCCAACTTGGTGATCCTTCTGCCTCAGCCTCCTGAGCTGTTAGAACTGCAGTCATGCACCACTGCACTTGGCTAAGAAGGTTAATTTTAAAGTCCCTTCTGGCTGTGGGTGTCTGTTTTCTACCAAAAAGAAAATGTGAAGTTATTTAATAGATGAATGCATAATTAAAGAGCTCTACTTCTCAGAAATAAGAGCTCCACTCCAATTATGAGCTTTGCAATAGTGAGGTGCAGTGGACTCTTTAAGAAAGCTTCCAGGTAGAACTAAAATCCCCGGTGCCTGGTGGGGAGGGGAAGGAACAGT
Source organism: Sciurus vulgaris (assembly GCF_902686455.1). NCBI lineage: Eukaryota > Metazoa > Chordata > Mammalia > Rodentia > Sciuridae > Sciurus > Sciurus vulgaris. The sequence continues at coordinate 57,518,308 of NC_136467.1, forward strand.
CACTGTCTGCGGGCTGAAATGACCATGCCAGTCACACTGCTGAGAACTGTACGTGGAGGATGCATTGTAATCCTTTCCAGAGCCCTGTGAGGTAAGTTGCATAATTGTCCCCAGATAACAGGGGAGAGCCAGTACCCCAATGGCATTCATACAATCTCGCCCAAGGCCCACAAAGCTTGGTGTTGTGCGCACTCTTACCTCTGTTTTCTGGTGAAAAAGCAGGGAGAAGTGGGTTTCTTGCCCAAGTTCACACAACTGGTGAACGGTGCCAGAATTTGAACCTATGCCACACCATCGTGGGTGCTAAATACCCCCTGAGCCACAATACACCAGGATTCAGATCTCCAAACCATTTCAAGGCAGCAGTTGGCCTCTCACCACATCCTCTAAGCCCCCTCTGGTCTGATCTTAGATACAGGTGCGCTGGTTTTAGAATCGCCCTGGGTGAAATCGTTGGAGTGACTGTGGACAGACGTGTCCTGTAACAGTGGGGGAGAACATTTTTGGAGATTGTGAAAGTAGCTGCTGTAGATCGCATTCCTTGGGAGAGGCAGAGACAGACAGGGCAGCTCAAAGGAGGAGGCCGAGGGGGCCTGGAGTGTGGTCCTGCCTGCAGTCTAACTGTATTCTTGTCCGGGAAGGATCTACAACCTGATTACATGGCAGAATTTGCCCTAGTTGATAAAGGGACTGGGTGGTCACTGTCAGAGGTCTTCCTGGGTAAGATGGTAGCTGGCAGAGTGGCACCCTTCAGCTGAGGACAGTGCTCCAGAAGGGGCCACCATGGTGAGGAGCAGCTGGCCCTCAGCAGCTAGGGGGAGGGTGTGCTTGTGGAGGACCTTCCGTGGCAGTGAGTCCCAAGGCTTACCTGCGTCAGAATCCCACGGGGCTGGTTAAAACATTGCTTCCTCCACCCTCAAAGAGTCTGACATGGCAGGTCTAGGGAGGGGACCCAAGAATTGGCTGTGTGTGTGTGTTGCTGAGGGTCAAACCCAGGGCCTCCTGTATGCTCATGCGAGCACTCTACCACTGAGCTACATCCCCAGCCCAAGAGCTGGCGTTTTTTAACAAGTTCTCAGGTGATGCTGAGGCTGCTGGTCCCAGGATCACACTGGGAGAACCAGGGCACTGTAGTCACTTCTAAAAAATGTGCTGTATTACCGAAATGGAAGGGCATTTTATTAGAAATAGGTCTGAGCCCTGTACTCCCAGCTACTCAGAAGCTGAGGCCAGAGTGAGACCAGCCTCAGCAATTTTGCAAGATGGGTGCGGTGGTGCAAGCCTGTAATCCCATGGTTTGGGAGGCTGAGGCCAGAGGATTGCAAGTTCAAAGCCATCTACCACAACTTAGAAAGTCCCTAAGCAACTCCGTGAGACCCTTGTCTAAACAAAATATAAAAAGGGCCTGAGGACATGGCTTAGTGGTTAAGTGCCCCTGGGTTCAATCCCACCAGTACAAAAAAAAAAAAAAAAAAAAAAAAAAAAAAAGCGAGGGATTGTAGCTCCGTGGTAGAGCCCTCGCTTAGCACGGGTGAGGGCCTGGGTTCAGTCCCCAGCACCGCGCACACAAGAAACAACTTCTGAGCTGAAATGAGTGGTTTCCTATTGTGTTCACATAAAACTGCTTGTTTAACTAATTTAGCTTGGAAAATGAGTTGTCAGCTTTGAAGTCATTGGAAAGAGGCAGGTTTACAATGCTTCAACAGCAGCTATTATGGGCACCGGCTGAATACAATGGCATTTGACAGAACATTCAGTATGGAGAAGGCTATTGATTTTAAGGAGCAAGAATTAATTTGTTCTTCTCAGCAGTCTGTGTTGGGCTTGATGGTGCACATCTGTAATCCCAGCTACTCCAGAAGCTGAGGCAGGAGGATCACAAGTTCAAGGTCAACCTTAACAACTCAGTGAGACCCTGTCTTAAGAAATTAAAAGGGCTGGGGACGTAGCTCAATGGTAGAGACCCTTGGGTACTGGGCTCTAGGTTTAATCCCCAGTACCAATAAATAAATGAAGTCTTTGTGTTGCGGATGGTGAACTGTGACCTTGACAGAGGTGGAGAACATGCAGTGCCACAGCCCCTATTCTAGGAGCTCTCTCAGTGTGACAACTGTTGGTTCAGAAGTGACCATGGGTCCTTAAATAACAGATTCTTAAACTACAGAAATACCTCCTATTTTTTGAGTACCATGATGGGGGGCAAGGATGTGCTAGGAACTTTACTTATGTTATTTCATTTGTTTTTCCAAAGAAATCCATTTTACAGGTAAACTGAAGCTTCTAGGTTTGATAACATGGACAAGGCCAGATACCTAGCAGAGCTGGGGGAGGCTGGCTCCAAGGTTTGTGCCTTTGAGTTCTGTGCTAACACTCCTGTACAGAGGCAGCCAGTTTCTTCATCTCTCTACCTAGTGATCCCTGTGATTTAACTTGGGTTTTGATGTCTGTCCACCGTTGGGCTTCTGGATCTACCCTAGTGACAGTGACAGTGGGTTTGACTTAGGAAACATCCTTTTTCTTTTTGTTGTTTCTATAATTGGGCAACACTTCATTCCGTGACATAGAATAAGTGGGGGCTGGGTTTGTGCCTCAGTGGTAGAGCGCTTGCCTAGCACAGGTGAGGCACAGGGTCTGATCCTCAGCACCACATGTAAATAAAATAAAGGTATTGTGTCCATCTACAACTAAATATATATGTATATATTTATATATAGAATAACTGTTCAGATGAGCCAAGCAAAGGAGGTTGGTTTTATAGAAAAAAATCGAAGAAAGCAAAAAAACAGGAAACGTTTCAGTGCCACAGAAAAGAAAATAAGGAATGCAGCAAGAATCATGTCTGCCTCTAAGGAGGGTCATTCATTCAGCAAATATATGTGGAGAACTAGGTATTTACTGGGCCCTGTGCTACAATTCTAATGACTCCCAAGCACATGCGTTGGTACTTAGGCCATTGGAAAGAAGGTTCTGGTAGTAAACAGCAAAAACCTGACATCTCTTGCCGGAAGCTGATTTTCCAGGTGTGTGTGGGTATAAGGAGATGGGGACCTTGCTTCCTCCCCTCAGTGCCGACAGCTGCGGCCTCTGCAGATAGAATCAGCTGGGCCCTGGCCTGAGGCACACCTGCAGGACTACTTGGTTTCCTGACTCCCCTGCTCCTCCCAGGAGTGAAACAGTTGCTAAGCATGCCGAGTGCTGACTGCACAGTTTCTTAGCTCTGGTCTTCCTGGTATTCAGCTTGTGCTATTTCTGACACAAGGCATTAGATATTTGACTCCTTAGTTTTGACAAACCAACATCTTAGCACCATCGCAGGCCCACGCAGGAAGAGGCACATTCTTCAGCATATGTAAGTCCCCCAGGATGGGTGCCTTCGGTTCAGGCAGCTAATACAGATTGTGTTGCTGGGATCCAGAGGTTGGCCCAAATTGTTTCAGCCTCACTTTCGATTTCTGTCTCAGAATTGAGAGTTAAAGGATTTCTCCTACAATCCTAAAGAACATTCTCAATGTTCTGTAAAGAAGTGTCTGATAGTGACTTCTCTGAGTGCAGCCCTGGAAATGAATGTTACCTTCCTGACCTCTAAACAGAAAGTGCCCATTTTACTACTTATTTATGTATGCATTTCTTTATTTTTGCAGTACTGGGGATTGAGCCCAAGGACACTCTACCACTGAGCTACATCCCCTGCCCTTTTTATTTTTTGAGACAAGGTCTTACTCAATTGCTAAAGCTGGCCTCCAATTTGTGATTCTCCTGCCTCAGTTTCCTGGATTGCAGGGATTACAGGAATGGGTCACTATGCCTGCCTACAAAGTGCCATTTTAGATACCCATTGTTCTTCCCTGGCTGCAGTCTTTGAGCTTTCAGTTGTCTGTCTTTAGGAAAGTCTCACCAGCTTTTAAGAATAAAGTCTCATGTGCTGGTGCACAGTGCTGCACACCTGTAATTCCAGTGACTTGTGAGGTTGAGGCAGGAGGATTACAAGGCCAGCCTTAGCAATTTAGTGAGACCCTGTCCCAAACTAAAAAGTAAAAAGGGCTGGGGATGAGGCTCGGTGGTAAAGCACCTCTGGGTTTAGGCCCCAGTACCCCAAATAAATAAATAACTAAATAAAGTCTCAGGATGGAAGGTCCTCTGAGTGCAGTTGACATTTCTAGGATAGAATCAATAAGTGTATTGAGCTGGCCAAGGTGGCACATATCTATAATCCCAGCAGTGCGGGAGGCTGAGGCAGGAGGATTGTGAATTCAAAGCCAGCCTCAGCAACTAAGTGAGGCCCTAAGCAACTTAGTAAGACCCTGTCTCTAAAGAGTATAAAAAGGGGCTGGGGATGTGGCTCAGTGGTTAAGCACCCCTGGGCTCAATCCCTGGTACCAAAAAAAAAAAAGTGTATTGGGGTGTCCTCAGGACCACCTGCTTTTGATGTACACACCCAGTCTGTTAACCAATAATGATGAACAAAAAACTTTAAAACAAACAAGGGCCAGCAAGCCTGTCTTAATGGAAGGGAGCAGTAAAGTGGCAGACTCAGAATGCTGTGTCCTATTTTGGAGCATTTTGAGAAATTCCAAGCAATAGATGGGGCCACTGCAGCTGTTCAAGGGCTGGGAGGGCGTATGAGTGAGAAAGGAGAACTCAGGAAGAGCGCGTGTCACAGGTAACCTTCTTCCCCCTGTGTTGCACTGGCAAAATGAGAAAGCCGGATGATGCCATGGGCTGGGTGAGGCCAGGGCTGCAGGCACTTTTGTGTGGCACTGGTGGAAAGCAGCCAGTCAGACGTTCTGGGAGTCAGCAGCCAGTTATTTGTGATGAGGGGAGGTGGGTACGATCTGGACAGTGTCCCTAGGAGAGCAAGGAGGTAAAATGTGGCAGATGCACTTTGAGGCAGCAGCGATTAGGTGCAGCTATAGTGCCATGGATGGATCTTACAATCCATTCTGAGTGAAAGAAGTAAGATACAAAATGAGATGCATAACGATGCACTGAGGATACTTAAAACACCTATGCAGAAGAGCAAAACGTTCCACGAGAATGAATGCAAACAAAAAAGGTGCACATTAAACACAGAATGGCCAGCCAAGTCAGGGTGGAGGACTTCTGGAAGCACGCACGGAGGGAGACAGCTCCAAAGAACCGGGAGGGTGGACACTGGAGCCAAGGTTTTTCCTAATGGAAAAACTCTAGTGTTGTTGGTAAATGTTTAACAACTGCTTCTCCAAGGGGCAACAAGTAACCCCGATTGGCAGTGTTAGTGAGTTCCGAGGTACAAGCCCTCCGAGGTGGACTGGCGCTGTCTACACGGCTCGCTGAAAGCAGTTTGGGAGCAGGTGCCTGCGCTCCCGAGTCTGCTCCTGGGAACTCATGGTTGTCCTCCCCGCCCCTTCGGAGCCCTTCATGAAGTTGTGGGCGGGAAATTCTCTGATAGTGATTTTTTGAAAGGTTTTGAAGCTAAAGTTCTACCACGGTAAGGTAGAACTTCGGCGCAATATCGCTTCACTTGGCCGATAGGCACTGCATACCTTTCAGAGGCTTCATGGCACATACGTTCCCCACCCCAAGCTGAAATCTCTCTACCTCTAGTTTCTTGAAAAATAGTAGCTATGTCTGTCTCCCCAGCCAGTTGTCCCCAAATGTCTATTTCCTGCCACCTCCAAATGCTTAAAAGATAAAACAATTGCCTACCCACTTACGTGAATATTATTTGGCAGGGAAATACCATTAAGCATCGTGTTTCCTAAAGAAGAGACATTTCTTTTTGAAAAAATTGTCATTATTGGTAAAAGGGCAGGATGGGCCATTTCCAAAATAGTCATAACTTTAAAAACTGCATACACCAGAAACATTTTCAGACTTTCCTGGGAAAGCAAGAACTACATATTTTTAAAACCATGGGCTGGGGCTGCAGTGCAGTGGTGGAGTGGGACCCTGGGTTCCATCACCAGCACCCCACCCAAAAATATATTATTTTTTGCATAAAATATATTATGCTATTATATATAAGAATATACATAATTTTTAAAGTACATATCCTTCCTTATCCTATCAGAACAGGGTCTCAGAAACTCACCACTGTTGACATTTTAGGTCAGATCATCCTTTTTGGTGGGCGCTGTGTGTAGATTGCAGGATGTTCCACATCCTCCCTTCATCATGACAACCCCAAATGTCCCCGGTGGGGGGAAATTACTTCTAGTTGAGAACCACTGTTAAGGGTATGTCAAAGTATTTTCTTTAATCTTTTCATTATGTTGATCATATTTTCACTGAGGCCTTGCCAGAACCACATTAAAAGGCAGCTGTCATTTGGGTCAAGTTAATGGGCGAGTAGCAGGAGTTCCCTGAATCTTTATGAATTGCTCTTATGTTTCTGCTACTGTTTTATAAATGTTTGGAGTCCTGTGATGTGTAGACAACTATGAGAAAACCAGGTTCTGCCACGTGCTATGACCACACCAACATTCTGTCAACAGGTGTCCTTTTCTTAGTTTGATTTTTAAACAGTTTGGGAATGGGTCAAACTTGCTATGCATCTAAACTGATATGTTATTTACCGAAAGCTCCAATCAGCCTTTCAAATGGCCCTTCCTGCTCAGCTCACCTCATCTTGTTTAAGGTTTTGACTTTCTCCTCTGGAGAGGAAAGGAGAGCGCTCAGTACCTTGATCCCCTTTTGAGCAGTGAGGAAAGCAAGGCTCGGAGAGGGTAAGGTAAAACTATGATAAAAGCAACCTGACTGGCTAATGGCAGGAGTGGGTCTGAAAACCAGGACGCTGACAAACCCCTAGATCATCCTGCCCCTCACCATCCAAGACTTCTTAGGGTTACTAGTCATTTTCCAAAAAGAAGTCGAGAGGGAGATGGACAGGGGAAAAAGAGGATGAGAAGAAAGTATGGACATATCATTGCCTAAATTGTAATTCTAAGCTATGTAAATTAAACACTTTTTTTTTTTTAACTGATGACTTAGTAAAACTAAATTATCAAATGGTAAAATAGAGCAATTTCCTGTTACACTGCATGGTATATATTATTTTTTCCTAAGAGTTTTAAATTTTCAAATAAAAATCAATTTTCCCGAGTCTTCTAAAAAATGATCTGGTGAAAGACCTCAGACTCATGGGCCTAAACATTCACTGCTTTGGACTACAGAGCATCGGTCTACCTTGATTCTCAGGAATTCTTGGAGGGCACATAAGAGCCTAGACACCAGGTATGGCGGTAACATACCTGTAATTCCAGTGACTGGGGAGGCAGAGGCAGGATAGAAAGTTCAAGGCCAGTCAGGCAACCTAGTGAGGCCATAAGCACTTTAGGGAGACCCTGTCTCCAAAAATAAAAAGGGCTGGAGACATACCTCAGTGCTGGAGCTCCCGGGGTTCCATCCTCAGTGGAAACAACAAAAACAGAGAAAAACCAGGCACAGCTAGTTATTTTGATGACAGTCTGTTGAGCCTCTCTCCTTGGAGCTGACCTTTCCTAATGCTAGGAAACTTCATGGGGACATACAGACCAGCCTGTCTATGCAGATGCTCTCTTAGTGGGTGACAGAGAATATATGCGTGTGCCTCTAGTACTACTATATTCTGTATAGGTTTGGTCCATTTGTGACATTTTCCTGAGAATTACAATAATTCATACTTGATTCAAATTTCTCTTTGATTAAAAACTTTCCTACTTAGAACTCTGCTTATTACCCTAACACAGGGGTCATTTTTCCTGTAAAGGGTCAGATAGCAAATATTTTACACTTTGTGGACCACACCAATCTGTGTGTGTATATAAATTTTTTTTAAAGACATATAAACATTTTTTTTCCAGAACTGGGGACTGAACCAGGGGTGCTCCACCACTGGGCAACGTCTCCAGTCCTTTATTTATTTATTTATTTATTTTTGCAGTGCTGGGGATTGAACCCAGGGCCTTATGCTTGCAAGGCAAGCACTCTAACAACTGAGCTATCTCCCCAGCCCCATCTCCAGTCCTTTATATTCATTATTTTGAAATGGGGTCTTAGTTGCCCAGGCTTCTATCAAACTTGTGATTCTCCTGAACCAACCTCCTGAATTGCTGGGATTACAGGTGTGTACAACCTCTGCCTGGCTTGTAGAAAATATTGTTAGCTTGAGGACCATTCCAAAACAAGCCTCTGACTGCCTTAGCTTGATCCCTTCTCTAAACAATTTCAAATGGGCTCTAGCCTGGACGGAATTTCTTGTAACAACTTCACTCATCCAGATTTTGGAAGAAAAGCTGAAGGAAAACTAAGGCCAGTGTGCAGGTAATTCAGGAGGCAGGTGGAGAAGGGGACCTCCCAAAGCTTCTGTAATAACCTGAAGGGTGACCTTTACTTTGTTGGTTTTGCCATAAGAAGCCTGAACCTGGACAGGCTGGCCCCCGGGCAGGGGAACAATGCAAATAAAAATCCTAAGACCAACAAGGGCAGTTTATTTCATAATGACCGTGAGGTAGGTGGTGTGGGAAGCAGCGGGCCTGTCATTAGAGTCCCATGCAGGCTTTGCTCCTGTAGTTCGCATCTCACTCTGGGCAGAGGGTTCTCATCACAGCAAGGGGGACAGCAGCACAGATCCCGTCTGAGGGGAAATACTGGCCGGGACGTGTCTCCAGATACAGGTCCTAATTTTCACAAAATGCTCAGCAGATTCCGCAAATGGTGAGAGAACTTTATTTTAGTAGAAATGTCCTCTTTTTTATATTGGCTTCCTTCCCCACCGTTAGGAAGCAGCTTCGTGGATAAAAGCAACCCACTTATTTCGACATGCTCTTCTTAGGAAGGTGTAACTTTTTCCACCGTCGTAACACCACTCGATATTTTTCACTTTCAGTCTTCTCTTCAAACACCTTTTTCAGGAGAATTCGCATCACTGTCTCTGTTTCTGCTTCTTTGTCCTCTCCAATGAGAAGATCCAATGAATCTCCTACTTTCACCTGAAAATAAAAAGAAAATGGAGTCTTTATTATATATAGTAAGAAGCCCAGGCCTATGCGAACATCTGTTTTTCTCCTTGTGATCAGGTGATCATCATCCAGGATGGGCAGGTGAGAAAGGGCCCTGACTCCTCTGAAACGGTCCCCCTTTCCTTGTGCCTTAGCGTCAAAGAGCCTTACAGCAAGAGTGCCTCGTGCACAGGGACTCATTATCAGCCAGTGCTCTTCCTTCAGACCTAGACAACTGGCTGCCTGTGGGTGGTCTGTGTGTGGAGACTGAGGATTTAAGGAAATATTTGAATGGATATTTGTTTTGGGAATACTGGCAACAGACAAAGAAGGTGGGGCACAGTCTTTAGAGACTCTGTGCACAGAAATTACTGCATGTACTGGAAGGATGATTTCCAATGCCACACTTTCACTGAGTTTTTTTTTTTTTTTTTTTTTGTGGGTACTGGGGATTGAACCAGGGACTTTATCACAGAGCTACTTCCCCAGTCCCTTTGGGCTGACCAAGTTGGCTGGTCTTGAACTTGAAATCCTCCTCCGTCAGCCTCTGGAGTCACTGGGATTATCATTGATTTCCACTCCCCCACCCTCCCATCATACTAGAGACTGAAACCCAAGGCGCTTCACCACTAAGCTACATCTCCAGTACTTTTATGAGACAGTCTCCCTAAGTTGCTAAGGCTGGCCTCAAACTTGTAATCCTCCTTCCTCAGCCTCCTGAGTCACTAGGATTACAGTTTGTTGCAGGTGGGAGGGAGGGATATTGGGGATTTAACCCAGGATACTCTAGCACTGTGCCACATCCCCAGCCTTTGCCTTGAAATTGCAATCCTCTTGTCTCAGCCTCCTGAGCCACTGCACCTGGCTACTTTCATTGATTTTTTAACCCAGGTGACCTATATAAAATGGGGTTGCAGCAGTTTGTTGGACAATAGTCATCTGAAGAGAGAAGGAAGTAAAGAAACTGCTTTTCCAGTGTTAGCTGGCTCAAGTGATGCCATGCAATCAGAGAAAAGCCTCAACTCACAAAGGTGGAGTGCAGGGAAAAGAAGGCAGAGGTGGATGCCGACCCACTGGGTTAAAATGGCTGAGGCCAAACCTATTCTTACCCAGAAGGGAGCTTTGGGTTGAGCCAGTCAAGGCACACCCTCGGGCAGCCTGTCAGATCCAAGGCCTGAAGTCTCAGGTCTGTGCTGAGTGTGTGAAAAGCCTGTGACAGATTACCTGGTGCAAGTGGGTTAGGATCTCAAGGAATCTTCCCAGAAACCCAAGAAGGGACTAAACAGACCAGCTGCCACAACTTGCTGCCTCTGCTAAAACACAAGCCAGGGGTGACTAGGGGCAGCCTCCCAAATGCTTCCAAAGGAGGTGGGATAACAGCCCCATCTGTGGTCCACATAGTGCACGTGGCACACATGGCTACCTGAGGGCTTCAGTTAAGAAGCATGATGCTGCTTGGACCTGGTGCACCCAACTGTAATCCCAGCAACTTGGGAGGCTGAGGCAGCCTCAGCAATTTAGAGAGGCCCTAAGCAACTGATCAAGACCCTATCTCAAAATGAAAAGGATTGGAGATGTGGTTCAGTGATCAAGTTCCTCTGGGGTTCAATTCTCAGTACAAAAAAACCCAAAAACCAATTAATTAATTAAAAGACAGCAAAGGGCTGGGGGTTGTGGCTCAGTGGTAGAGCACTTGCCTAGCACATATGAGGCACTGGGTTCCATCCTCAGCACCCCATAAAAATAAATAAAGGTATTGTGTCCACCTACAACTAAACATTAAAAAAAAAAAAAAAAATTCTTGAAAATAAAAACCAGAAGCCAGATGTCAAATGCTGACTTTTATCTTATTTTCCAATGACGTTCTCTGCAGTAGACATAACTTTAGACAGTCAAAACATTTGTACCTCATCAGGACAAGCCTCTATTTGTTCTCCCACCCACCCAAGTCTTCTGCAGGTTCAAATTTGGTCTACAATATGCACATGCACACCTGCTAGCCACCATTCTACACTAGACAATCTGGGAAGCCCAGAGTAGCTGAATGTAAAACTCATGCACAGGCCGATTTTAAACCAATGACTTCTTCCCCTGAAGGGAAGAGAGAGGAGATGGGAAAAGGAAAGACAGTAGGTGAATCTGATATAACTTTCCTATTTTCATATATGAATACATGTCCAGTGAAACTCCACATCGTGTACAACTGCAAAATGGGATTCTAATTAGAGTAAGTTATACGCCATGGATAATATGGCAAAATACACTCTACTGTCATGTATATATCAAAAGAAAAGAAGACTGCTCTCCCCTTAAGTATGAAGAATGGCCCTACACAGGCATCATCTAGAGGGGCACTGCCCTCCTATAGTTCTGTTGGGTTTAATCAGAAATACACGACTTGGGCCAGCTATGGTGGCAGATGCCTGTAATCTCAGTGACTCAGGGAGCACAGGCAGAAGGATTCCAAGTTTGAGACCAGCCTTGGCAACTTAAAATAAAACTCAAAATAACTCAAAAAGAGCTGGCAATGTAGCTCAGTGGTAGAGCACCTCTGGGTTCAATCCCTAATATTGCCAAAAAAAAAAAAAAAAGAAAAGAGAAATACAAGGCTTGGAAACTACTCTACCTTTTTTGGCATAATTTTATTTCATTCACTTTTTTTAAATATTTTTTTTAGTTGTTGACGGACCTTTGTTTTATTCATTTATTTGTATGTGGTGCTGAGAACCGGACCCAGTGCCTCACATATGCTAGGCAAGTGCTCTACTACTGAGCTACAACCCCAGCCCCTCATTAATATTTTTAATAAGGAATGTATGCATGTGACACAAAAGAGTATACAAATAAAAGGCAATACTCTGTGCATCCTTTCAAAGATACACAGTGCAGCTAGTGTGCAACTGAAAAGTGAATCCCTGAATCCCTTTGGTAGCTTCCTTCTGGGGCAGAGGCCAGGCTATTTCTCCTGTGCCCAGCTGGTCTCCGGAGAGATGAATATAGGAAGGCATCAATCCCCATACTTGGGCTCCTCACAGCCCATTTGTCAACAGCTACCCCGCACCTACAGCACTCCTGATCCCACCTGTTTTGCAGCTCACAGAAAAGCTTTGCTCAGCTGCAGGCAGTCAGGGCTGGAGCTACAGCATCCGGCAAGCACCTGACCCTTCAGGGCCAGCAGCCAGACACAGGCTCTGTGGAGCTGGCCAAGGAAGGCAAGGCATTCTTTATTCCCCTCCCAGGCCCTGTCCTTTAGCAGACACAAAGCAAAACTGGCTGGGATTACTGGCTGTTCCAAATATCTACATTTCAAATCTCCCCTTAGCTGCAGTTTCTATGGCTACCAGGCCTCCTAGTAACAAGGCAGCTGAGTGTTAATACTGGTCTCTGCCTTTGCTGACCCTCGGGAGAAATCTGGAAGACAGTTGCGACAACAGAACACCCATGGCAGAATGAAGCAGCAGCAATTAGGCCTTAGTTAACAATATCTCAAAGCAGAGGGAGAAAAATAGGCTTGTGGGGTTTGTAAATGAGGCCCAGCAGAGAGGCAGAGTGTTCAGGGAGTAATCATTCCTTACTCCAAGAACAGGTCTTCCCTTCGAAATACTGTGGCTGAGGAGAAAGCAATTAAGGGCAGAGCAGGGCCTATCTAGAGCACCTGGTTTCATGCAGCTCACTGAACAAATAAATGTCTGGTGCACCAGTCTGAACCTGCCGGCTCAAGAGCTGTCAGAGGATCCTGGGCCTTGTGGGGAAGGGGGGTGCTTAGGCAAGCATGGGGGAGCTTTCCCTCCTTCTGCCCACATAGCTGCTCCCAGAGCATCCAGAGGTAGCTCAGATCCTCCAACCCCGGGGGAATTACGGAAGATGAAATAAAAACTACCTCCAAATGTGTATCTAACTTCACTGAAACATTTGTTCCTTCACATTAAGAGATTATATCTTCCAATATCTCATAAGTGTTATGTTTCCAGACTTTTAACGGGTCTCTCTCTTAACCCTTTTTATTGTTTTGTTAACCTTTACTATCAGTATTGTTTTTTCCCAATTATGCTAGTGATACATACTTATGGTAAAAATTCATAAAATAAAAGGCATGAAGAAAATTAAGACAAACCATAATATTCTAAAGATAAATTCTACTAGCAATGGTTATATTTTAATTCCAGAGGTATGTATATATGCAACTTATTTTTATTTCTGGTGGTGCTGAGGACTGAACCCAGAGGTTTTACGACTAGGCCACACCCTAGCCTTATTATTATTTTTTAAATTGTTTATCTTGAGACAGTCTAAGTTGCTTAGGGCCTCAGTAAGTTACTGATGCTAGGGGCTGGGGCTGTGGTTCAGTGGCAGAATGCTTGCCTGGCACTTTTGAGGCACTGGATTTGATCCTTAGCACCACATAAAAATAAACAAACACATAAAATAAAGGCTTGTTGTCCATCTACAACTACCAAAAAAAAAGATTAAAAAAAAAAAAGTTATTGATGCTGGCCTCAAACTTGGGATCTTCTTGCCTCAGCCTCCCAAGTCAGGGAGTGCACCCCAGCATCTAGCTATATGTAACTATTTTTACAAAAAAAATTTCTTTTTTTTTTTTTTTGTACTGGCAGCCTAACTAGTGAGCCACATCCCCAGCCCTTTTGATTATTTATTTTGGGGCAAGGTCTTGCTAAATTGCTTAGGGCCTTGCCAAGTTGCTGAGGCTGGCCTTAAACTCATGATCCTCCTGCCTCAGCCTCCCAAGACATACAAAATATTTTTAAGCTAGGCACAGTGGTGCATACCTGTAATCCAAGCTACTGAGGAGGCAGAGCCATCTCAAAAAACAAATACATCAGCCACACATGGTGGCACATGCTATAATGTCAGTGACTTGAGAGGTTGACACAGGATAGTAAGTTGGAGGTCAACCTGGCAACTTAGTGAGACTCTGTTTCAAAATAAAAAGGGCTAGAGCTCAGGGTAGAGTGCCCCTGGATTCAATCTCCAGTACCACAACGAAATAAAAAAACCCAAATGTGTATGTTTTGTGTGTGTGTGTGTATGTATGTATGTGTGTATATATGTATGTATATGTATATGTATATGTACATATATATTTATATATATATATATATATTTTTTTTTTTTCCCCCCCTTCTTCTTTTCTTTTTTCTTTTAGGGCCAAGAGTGTTACTGGCAGTGCTTGGCTAGCATGCACAAAGCCCTGAGTTTGATCCCCAACACTATGAAACAACAACAAAACAACAATAATACTGTCAGAAAATACAGACCATATTTTTCAAGTTGCTGTACACACAGAGATGTGCATCCAAGCAAGTGCTCAGTGGGGGCTGCAGAACTGAATGGAGTGAAACATCTGCTCATATAACACTAGGGCAAAGAACGCCTCTGCATGGGTCAAATGTTTTCTCTTAATCTAATTATTATGATTCCACAGAGGCTGACATTAATATCCTGGAAGTTTAATTAATGGATTGTTGCCAGTCCTGATGGTGGCTTATCCTAAATCCTCTTCATCACAAGGTCATTAAAGCTGCAAAGGAGAAAGTGGCCTGTGTGACTGAAGCTTGGTGACTGAAGCCTAACCAAACTACAGAGGACCTCAAGAGAAGATGAGGAGCCCAAGGGAAAACAGGGCAGCATTGAGGATTGGGAGAGCAATAAACAAAAATATCTGGCTGTCATTATAGGTTTAATGTCTCACCGTTCTGCTTTTCTTCCATAATTTTTCCCCATTCAGTCTGAGTTCACCTTTGTAGAATGCATCCTCCACTTTGCTATTCAAAAAAAAAAAGTCAAAAGTATTTTAAAATATAGAAATATATTCAAAACAATTATACAGGTTTGAGAGAAACACCTGTCATTAATATTTACTCAGATGACTCCCTATAAAATCTCCACTTTGAGTGCTGGGAAAGTGAAACTCAACTTTGTATGTATCTAAAACAGGGAGACCAAAGGGCACTTCTGAATATACGCTGAACTGCCGCAAAGATTTGCTAGTACTGTTGAGCTGTTAACTGGATGAGGCTTTGTGTGTATGTGTGTTAGTAGGGACTGAACCCTTGGTCTAACACTAAGCTACATCCCACCTTTTTTCTTTTTTCTTTTTCTTTTTGAGACAGTTTTGCTGAGTTGCTAGTCTGGCCTCAAACTTTTGATACTCCTGTCTCAGTCTCCCATGTAGCTAGGATTACAGGCGTGCATCACTGTGCCTGCCTTTTGGAGGTTTTAGCATGCATTCCAAGCTCCATTCTCCCAGTGCAACAACTACATGGCTATAGCTTGGTGATTAGCAATGCTTGAAGTGAATGGACACTTTATTCCCCTCAGACACCTGCTCTACACTGAGAGAAAACCCAGGCACTACACTTAAAATCAAAGTCATTAAGAAACCTGCCAATCTGCCCTAAGTTTGAGGAAGTGCCAACCCGACAACTGCTCAACTCTGAATTTAAACCACTGGACAACCAGATCAGAGGAGGATGCAGACAAAAATTAGTACCCTTTCCTACTGATAGTTGTGGTTCAGTTTAATAATAATAGCAGCAGCTACTACTCTGGGAAAGGAGAGGTCCCATTATGAGTTTGCCAGATTCTGGAGAACATTCAACAAATTCTGATCATCATGTCAAGAGGGGGACCAATGGGCCCAAAGTCATCTTTATGAGTTTCTTAAGCTACTTGAATTAAAAAAATTAAACTATGCCATTAGATTAGGTCATAAAGATACAAATTACATAAGGAAATCTTTCTGAATTTGTTCATACCATGATTCTTACCTTGTATGCAGTATGCACACAATCAATGATTGCTAATGCAATGAATGAACAATGATGGTCACTTAATAGTCTAATCAATCTAGCTGAGAGAATGAGCATATTAAAGAAATCCTGAAAGTTACACTTACTATTTTTATGTATTACAAACACATACATTTTCTTTATAAGATTTAACAAATATTGAATATTGACTATGTGCCAGGCACCATTATAAATGCTTTAGATAGATGTTTAATCCTAGCAATATTTAATCCAACCTCTAAAAGAGGTTCCGTCATCCCCATTTGACAGATGAGGAAACTGAGGCACGGGGAGTTTAAGTAACTTGCCCAGGGTCACACACAGAACCAGGACAGAAACCCCAGTAGTCTGGTTCAAGGGCCTGTATTCTTAACCACCACAATATATTCCTCTTGTTGATTCTGAAAGGTACCTTCTCACATTGTAGTGAAATCCAGGTGCGTTTTTATGCTTGCTATATACATCTAATATGGTGATTCCTTTTCTCCTCAAGAAGCTGTTATTAAATCAATGGTTCATCATACACACTCAATTGTCTTAGAATCAAGGAAATATGGCACATAGGAATTGCAGACAGTCACTTGACTTCTTAGGGAATCAGTTTTCTCATCTATAAAATGAAATAGTTGAAACAGGTTACCTATAAGGTCCTTTCATATTTGTGGTTATTCTTTACCATAAATACAGGCTGAGTGATTTGTAATGCTATGTTAAAATAACCATATGACAATTGAGCTTATAATAAAACACACATCATACTCACTTTCTCCCAACATCGAGGCCTGTCTTCAGGATAACATCATACCGAAAAGACTGCACAACCTTCTCCAGGTCTTTGTAGTCTTTGGTTACACTAGGGTCATCCTCCAGCTCCTCTTCCTGCTCACTCCTGTCCTCATGATCACCCTCCTCATCAGAATCTTCTTCATCTTCTACTTTTTGCAGAGTCTTTTTAGAGGACTTTTTAGAGCTTACATTACTTTTGAGTCTTATGGAAAATGGAAACATATATTCTGGAGATACTAAAAGCCCTGGGAGAATACCATGGAGAAGTGTTTTATACTTTGATGTATTTAACTTGCTACTAGAAAAATACAAGTATCGATTCCAGGAAGCACAGAGTTTGTGTGAAGAAGGTGTCCCTTGAAGCACAGTCCAGAATCCAATCCAGGCATCTGATTTTCTTAAAACACCAGTGAGCAATCTGACACTAGTCATAGCCATGGCGCATATAATCTGAAATAGACAATAATTCAGTTTTATTTCACAGGTGCAGCATGACATTGTTACAACATAAATCACACCCACACGCTGTGAATACTTTATATCTATTACTATACTTAGGCTTCCCTGTCCAAGGCCACATTAGACTATACTTATCAAGAGCTGAGTACCATACTATGGTGCAAGTAACATGCTTAGCTCATAGGGTTGACATGATGGTTAAACAAGACACTAATGTGTAAAAACACTGTTTCTACTCTTTTCCCTCCCTCCAATTAGCTCTGGGTACTGACTGCTATTAAAAATATTAATAATAATTCTCAATGATTTGCTTTTCTTTTTTAAAAAACATTTGGAAAAAACTCTTTGTTAACACTACATCTTTATAATATTCACATGCTAACAAAAGAGCAGATCATGATTTCATAAAATCCACAATGAACCTCTAAATGATTTCAACCTCCAACCCCAGCAAATCAGAGCTAGGAATAAACAAATGGGATAGACCTGATTTTTTACCTCCTTTTACATCTCCTTTCCACTGTTTGAGGCACTCACTAGCAGAAAGGGCACAGAAACCCATAAACTAGATAATCATTTCCAGAGATACTGAGATGCTGACATGCTGGAGAGCAACCAATTCCTATTGTCACCTCAAATGCAGCAGAAATCATACTATGATGGTGACAGACCTTCCTAAGCACACCAAGATGGTTTTAGGGACCATGATTTGATAAGAGAAGCGTTTCCACATGGTTGATATCCTCATACTGTTAGTTTGCAAATATCATTGTACCAAGGTTATACTTAGGTATTACTATGATAATGGTTCTCATCAGTTTTCCTTCCCATTTTCCATTTATTACAAGGCTAATAACAATTGTTTGTATGGCTTGCTCAAAAATACAGAGCTAGTTGAGTGCAGTGACCCACATCTGTAATCCCAGCTGCTTAGGAGGCTGAGGTCAGAGGATCACAAGTTCAAAACCAGCCTCAGCAACTTAGCAAGGGCCTAAGCAACTTAGTGAAACCCTGTCTCAAAAAATAAAAAGCACTGGAGATGTGGCTCAGTAGTTAAGAACCCCTGGGTTCAATACCATACCAAACCAAACCAACATGCTCCCCCCTCCAACCAAAAAACAAAAACAGGGCTAGCTACTTTCAGTTTATAGTTATCATTTTGGGCCTTCTTTTCCTGGCATGAATGAGAGGACAACACAAATTCAACTTTATCATTGCAAAATTCTTGGGACCCCAACCTAAACCTTAAATAAGAAATAAAGCAGGCTGAACTTAAGGGCTATTTTTTTTTAACATAACTATAATTTGGAGTAATTTTTAAATGTTATTAAATTCATACTCTAAAATAATAGTAAGAAACTACTTGAAGTATCTTCAAGAGAAATGTTGCAAAAAATCACAGAGGTGGAGAGTGTAGCTCAGTGGTAATGTGTTTGCCTTGCATGTACAAGGTCATGGGTTTGAGCCCTGGCACCAGAGGGGAAAATGTAAAAAAGGTACATTTATAGATATTTTAATTTAGTAGAAACTGAACAATATTCATTTCAAAAAAAAACTTTACATTTTATAAAAGCACGGATAAAGGAAGAAAATACTGTATACCAGGAGTTCTGAGACATATTTTCAAGGATCACTGAAATATTTTTTTCTTAAACAAAAGCTACTTTCACTTACTGTTATAGCAGAGAGAATGGAGAGTTTCAGGAGTAGGGGACTGGGAAGAACTGTCACCTTAACTCAGGGGAAGAAAGTGTCCATCACTAGGGATAGGAAGTTGAGTCTCTGTGTAAGTCCCTGGGTGTCACATTCCCCATCCCAAAGTCCTAGCTTTAGCTGAGTAATTCCAATGATTCAGGAAGCTGAGGCAGGAGGACTGCAAGGTTCAAGGTCAGCCTGGGCAACTTAGGGAGGCCCTATCTTAAAATATAAAATTTTTGAAAAGGGCTCTGGATGTACCCTCAGTGGTAGAGCACTTGCTTAGCACGTGTGAAGCCCTGGGTTCAATTCCCAGCACGTAAAAAAAAACAAGTCCTAGCTTTATTCTACACCATTTGAAGAATGCTGAGGTATGGGGCTGAGGTTGTGGCTCAGTGGTAAAGTGCTTGCCTAGTATGTGTGAGGCACTGGGTTTGATCTTTAGCACACATAAATAAATAAAATAAAGGTATTATGTACATCTACAATTTTTAAAAAAATGCTGGGATATGTTGCTCTTGGCCCACATCAGATGGTCACATTTACCTACAATAGTAAACTTTTACTGGCAGAAAATAACTAAAATCACACTTACATGTAAATAAAACACACACACTAAAATGTCAAACTAAGTATTACCTTTGTGATCTGCTTCACTTTTCAGCAAACTCTGGCTGCTGGATATTTAGAGAAAATGTATGAAAACCATAAAACTGAGGAAAAAAATTAATCTAGTTTTTGCTGGAAATGATGACCATTTGTAGGTGTTAGCCAGTGGACACTCAAGTCTCAAGGGAGGAGCCCAAGAACCCAGAACTGGTCAGAGGAGCCCTAAGGTGGACATGGAGGGGGCCAGAGCAATGCTGGTGAAAACAGGGTTCTTTGTATTTCGTTTGAGAAAAATATTCTATTGCTGAAAAAGTTTGTCTGGAAGAGATGCATGGCCTCCATCTCTTCCAGACTCCACACAAGCCCCTCTCATTCTTCACCAACCCCTGCACCAGACTCTGGTTGCACAAATACTACATATTTTGTCATTTTCTAATTAGTTTATGTGGACTGTTTCATCTCCCATACTCTAAGGGTAGTGACAGGGCAGAAACTGCCACATTCCTTACTCCCATCCCCTATCTGCTCAGCACATTAAAAGAAAAGAAAAGAAAAGAAAAAAGTCAGTAGCTGCAGATTCACTTTCTAGAAATGAAATGAATACCCTGTCCATGATAACCTCTAACTTGCATTCACTCGTTTACCCATATATCCAAGGGCCTGACCAGGCCTAGTTATAAAACACCCTGTCCCTGCCCCAATGGTACTAGCATTTAGTTAGATATGGGCAAGTAATTTACTTATTGGCTGTCAGAGAACAGAAATGAACACAGGTCTGGAGGGGACTAGACCCTGTAACAAGATGGGGCTCAGGAAATGTATGTCTAAGGCACATTCTAGTAGCACAGGTGGCCTGAAACAATTATTTTTTACTTTCTAATGGATCATTCTATCAGCATGTTGTTATTCCTCTCATTCAAAAACAAGCAAATAAATAAAAAAGCTAACTTTTTAACTTCACTACTCCCCAGCTATTACCTTTCCTTGCTCTTCTTTACAATAAAATTCTTCCAAAGGGGGGTTCATAATCTCTCCAATTCCATTCCTGTCATTTTCTAAACTCAAAAGGTCACTGGTTAGTTTCCATCTTACTTCACTTCTGATCATTCCCCTCTTCTTTGCTTGCTTCTAGGGCACCCCACTCTCAGAATTCCTCCTGTCTCACCAGGGGCTACTCCTTTGCTATTTCCTTTCATTTTCCCTGACATCTTATTGTTGGAGGGCACAAAGGCTCAGTCTTCAGTCCTCTTCTCGTCTACATTCAGCTCTTAAATGTACTTGTCAAATAGTTTTCTTTTTTGGTATTAGGGATACCAAAAAAGGATACTTTGCCATTGAGCTACATTCCCAGTTCCTTTAAAAAAAAAAAAAAAAATATATATATATATATATATATATAGATGTATATTTACACATGCACGTGCACACACACACACACACACACATATATATATATATATATATTTTTTTTTTTTTTTTTTTTTTTTCCCCTCAGTGTCTTGGGTCTAAGTTGCCCAGGCTGGCCTCAAACTTGGGATCCTTTTGCCTCAGCCTCCCAGGCAGCTAGGATTACAAGTATGTACCACTCTGCCCAGCTCAGTCAACCCATTTTGACAAATGCATTAAGATACCAAGTATTTCTATAGCTTTAAATACCACCTATAGAGCCAAGTACTTCCTAATCTATAACCCCATTCCAGAACAAACCCCAAATTCTGGACCTGTATATCTGCACAAAAAAAAAAAAAAAAAAGAGTTAACATAACAAACCTGAAATTACTATCCTTAGAAAGGCCTGCTTGCAAAGTTGTCTGGGAACTGGTCTTCAGGAAAGTCCCAACATACTCCAAACTGATAGGAGTAGAGTGCCAAAACTGATAGGAGTACTGTACCATTTGTTTTTATGCTAAATACCTACTTTTTTTCTGAGAATCTGTTACAATTCTTGCTACAGAAATTAAGCATGTCCTGGGGCTGGGGTTGTGGTTCAGTGGTGGAGCACTTGCCTAGCATGTGAGGCACTGATTCTCAGCACCACATATAAATAAATGAATGAAAAAAAAAAAAAAAAAAAAAAAAAGGTCTATCAACATCTAAAAAAAAATTAAAAAAGAAAAAAAAATTAAGCATGTCCTGTGACTACTGCAGAGGTCTCTTAGAAAAGATGGTGGTGTCTGGTTTCCTCTAGACTTTGTCCCATTCATCTTTTCTTCTTGGTTATTTTGCTTTGTATCCCTTTGCTCTAATAAATTATAGCCATGACTATGAATATGTGCTGAGTCTTGTGAGTCCATTTGTGAATCAACAAACTCAAAGGAACCTCTAATATAACATCCCAATGTCTGTCTACTTGACCCTGCACAAGAGTAATAGGCACCTCAAACTTAACTGGTCCAGAAACAAACTCCTGATATACCCCCAGCCCCACACCTGCTCCACCCACAGCAAAATTAATGGTAACTCCATCCTTCTAATTGCTAACAACAAAAGCATCTAGTCATTCTTTTTTTTTTTTTTTTTCATCTAGTCATTCTTGATGCTTCTCTTTCCATCACATCCATAATGTTGGCTGTATTTTCAAAATATGTCTGGAGTCTTACCACTTCTTACTACTTCCACTGCTACTATAGACTCAGTCCACCATCACCCATCAGCAGGTGCCACAAAGTTTCCACTTCAAGTCTTCTCTGATTCTTTTAAAAAGCAGTTAGACCAGGGGTGGAGGCACATACCTGTAATCCATACCTGCTTGGAGACTGAGGCAGAAGGATCACAAGTTTGAGGTCAGCCTGAGCAATTTAGTGAGACCCTACCTCAAAATAAAATATAAAGGGCTGGGGGTGTAGCTCAGTGATAGATCACAAAGTCCTGGGTTGAATACCCAGTAATGCAAGTTTTTTTTTTTAAAGTGATTCAGACTATGTCACCTGTTTCCTGAAATCCCACAAAAGCACCCAAAGCCCTCATCACCTGCCTCTTTCACCCTTTGCTCACTCAACTAGACAAAGTGGCCTTCTTCATACTCCTTAGATACAAGGGACTATTTTAGTTCATTCTCTATTGCTACAGCTGAATCACAGACTGGATAAGAGAATAGAGGTTTATTTAGTTCATCATTCTGGAGGCTATGAAGTCCAAGAGCATGGTGCTGGCATCTGGTGGGAGCTTTCTTGATGCATGGTTATATGATGGAGGGCATGATGGCAACACAAAGCAAGCATACCCAAGGGCTCTCTTTTATAACAAAACCACTCTAGATAATCTATTAACCCATGAATGGACTACTCTATTCATGAGGGCAGAAACCTCACGACCCAATCACCTCCCAAAGGTCCCACCTCTCAACACAGCTGCACTGAGGACCAAGTTACCAACACATGAAATGTGGGGTCACATTCAAACCATAGCAGGGACCTTTCTTCCAGGTATGCCTCACTCTTACTCAGATTATCTGCAAAGGTAACTCTCTGCCTTCTTCAAAACTTGGCTCAATGTCCCCTCAGTGAGGCCTACCTATTCCAACTCTATTCCACCCAGCTCTCTCAAATCCCTTACCCTGTTTACTTTTTGTCCCACAGTACTTCTTACATGCTATAATGAAATTTACTGGGTGTTTTTTGTTTGTGTCCCTCACTAAGATAAACTTCACAAGAGTAGGATTCTTCACCCCCAACTTTTCCCCTCTGCTGAATTCTAATAGCTGAGTGTAATGCCTGGCAATTGCAAAGTACTGAATTAAAAACTGTGGAATAAGAGACTGGGGTTGTGGTTCAGTGGTAGAGCGCTTGCCTGGCACTGGGTTCAATCCTCAGCATCACATAAAAATAAATAAGTAAAATAAAGGTCTTGTTTCCACTACAACTAAAAAATATTTTAAAAACCAAAATAACAAAAGCCAAAAACTTATGGGATGAAAGTGGACCAGGAGAATTGGTGCATTTCTATAGAATGAACCCAGAAAAGGACACGCAGCCAGGACTGGATTGATGCGGAAGGGGCTACATCTCCAAGAGCCTTGTACATCAAAGTTGTGACCTGATCCAGACAGCATGAAGCCACAGAAAGATCTTAAGTAGGAAAATGACCTGACAGGAGTGTGCAATAAAAGGTCTCTTCGGCTGTGTGGGCGTCAAGTAGGAGGATGAGTGCTAAGACGCCCGTCTGAGGTATAAAATCTGTGAACTAACCTAGGTCTGTAAGAAGAGCAATGTCTGCGATACACAGGAGACATGTCCTTGACCTGCACGACGCTGGGAATCGCGGCCGAGGACATCGATCCACGAGATGGGGAAACTGGCCTAAACGCTGTGAGGTTTACTGCAGCTTAAAAACCCCTCCCCCTGGAGATCTCAGAGGCTGCAGCTGAGAAGGTCGGGTTCCCTTCTCGCCCTCCCAATCCTGCGGCTGCGCACCTTCCCAGGTCCCCAAGGTCAAAGGAAACTGGACACCCACGACGCCGGGTTCCGGGTCTGCGTTTGGAGCCAGCAGAAGCGGCCTGGCCCAAGAGCCCCGACGCACCCAATCCCACAGTCCTCGTGCAGCCCCGGGGCTCACGCGGCGTCCCCAGGTTGTTCGGACTCTGCAAAACGCTGGCGATTCCCGCGCAGACCGGGCAGGAGCGTGGGCGGGGCCCAGGGGCTCGCCGCGTACGTTTCACAGTGAAAGCGTGAAGCAACAGAGACCCGCGCGGGCCGGGGGCGCGGCGCGCCAGTAGGGGCGCACTTACCTGTACGTCAGGGCCGCAGGTCCCTCCCCGCGGCCGCGCCGACAGCAGGTCCCCGGGTCATCCCCCGCCTCTGCTCCTGCCCCGCCCCTTCCGCCCGCGAGGCAAGAACAGGCCGGAAGTGACGCACGGGAAGGGCGGTGCCTGCGCAGCGACCCCTGCTGGAGGCCACACTCGGAGGCTTCCACAGGAGCGGCGCGGAGAAGACCGCCTCAGGCGGTGGTTCCACGTGGTTCCACGAGGCTCGGAAGAGCTTGGCGGTAAAGAATGGTCCTTTCTCTGGAGTTGCCAACGCCTTTGAGAGAGTTATAGACGTTGTCTGCAAATAAACGTACGCACGGTCCAGAACTTGGAACACCATTTTAAGAATAGAGCGACTGAAAGGATCAACTGTCACACCTGCCTGGCCAGTTCACTTGTCGCCCACTGGTGATTGGATGGCCAAAACGAGGGCGTGTGTGTGTGTGTGTGTGTGTGTGTGTGTGTGTGTATGTGTATGTGTATGTGTATGTGTGATGTGTGCATGAAAATACGGCTTAGCAGTGGACCTGTGGAAACAGCCCTTTTGAAGTAATAAGATAAACCAGACACTAAAGGAAGAATTTTCATGGAATAACCTGTTTTCGTAAAGTTTTATCCATGCTTATGTTAATGCTTTTGGGAACACATGCGTATAAAATTAGAAATAGCTATTTCTTTGTTTTCAGAATGTCCTCTGTTAATTGTTCCGCGCACCAGCTTGCTGCTTACGTTTTCTTTTCCGTCGCTTCCTCGCGGCTTCACACAGTAGCTACTTGGTTGCATTTGTGCATTTAGAAACAGCAGTTGCAAATGGTTTCAAGTGCAGGGGTGATACAAATTAACATGTGTCAGGTCAGTTATACTGTTGACATTTTGAGGAATACACAGTTGCATTTACTAGTTTAAGTCATTTGTAAAAGATTACAGATACATTGTTCATAAATCTGCCTGTAATGAAGTTAATCAGTATTATTACAAACTGACAAAATTGCTGAATATTTATGGTGAATATGGAAGGCGAGAATACAGTGATAGTGGATTACATACAATCAACTTGGTCACTGGTCTTTAAAAAAATGATTATTTAATTAGATGAATCAAGGTATCAAGGTAGTTTTTAAAACTTAAAAATGCTAAGTATGCTTAAATGCTACGGTAAGATTAACAAGCAATGTAATATATGTATATAGTGACACCTTTTTTTTTTTTTTTTTTTTTTTTAGAGCAGTAGGCACCTGTGGTTTTCACAGGTATAGAATCACAGGTATAGTGAACTATGATCCCATTTTAGTCAACAGCACTGTACTGCTTCAGACCACCACTGAAAATTGGTACTCAGTTGGGTCCAAAAATCTGGGCTACAACACATAATTTGGTTTAAATATTTATCTTACATAGGAAGTTTGGTAAATCAAACAGTGCTTCAGGCTGGGCTCTATACTCTAACACTGTTATAGATTGAATTTCATTTTCTTATATGAAATCCATA
Organism: Sciurus vulgaris; assembly: GCF_902686455.1. Taxonomy (NCBI): domain Eukaryota; kingdom Metazoa; phylum Chordata; class Mammalia; order Rodentia; family Sciuridae; genus Sciurus; species Sciurus vulgaris. The sequence continues at coordinate 57,543,856 of NC_136467.1, forward strand.
CAATTATTTTCTAAGCTTAGTGTGGTGGCACATACCAGCTATTTGGAAGGCTGAGGCAGGAGAGTTGCAACTTAGGCAACTTAGCAAGATCCTGTCTTGAAAAGTAAAAAGGACTCATAGTTCCAGTATCACCACCAACACACACACACACACTGTGCATGTATACACTTTCTACCTAGAGTAGAAAGTTCACTTCCTCATCCTGCTTATCCCAAACTTCAAGTTGAGTTAATCACCAAAAAGCCTGTGGCCTCTGTGCTCTGAACATTCCAACCCTTCTTACCTTCTCTCAAGGAGTTTGTTGTTGTGTTGATAGGGATTTTTGTGTGTGTTTGTTTGTTTGTTTGTTTTGGGGGGTGGGGGAGACTGAGGATTTAACCCAGGAGCACTCTACGACTGAGCTATATTCCCAGACATTTTTAATTTTATTTTTAATTTTGAGACAGGGTTTTGCTAAATTGCAGAGGTTTACCTTTAACTAGCCTGTCTCAGTCTCCAGAGTTGCTGGTGTGAGTCACCATTCACTGCCCCCAAATTTGAATTTAATCAAATAATTTTTCTGAGTTGGGTGTGGTGGTGCATACTTGTAATCCCAGTGACTCAGGAGGCTGAGGCAGGAATATTACAAATTCAAAGCCAGTTTTAGCAATTTAGCAAGGTCCTAAGCAATTTAGCAATACCCTATCTCAAAATAAACAAGAGCTGGGGATGTGGCTCAGTGATTAAGTGTTCCTGGGTTCAATCCCCAGTATTACTACTGCTACTACTACTATACCCATGTTCTATTTTATGCTTTGAATATAGCCCTTGCTTCTCTAAAACTGACATATTTTTTTTCTTCTTCCTGACCTTCACCTCCCTGATCTCTCCTCTCTGATCTCTCCTCCCCAATCCTGAGAAACAGAACATGCGGCATGTAGCTTTTGAATCACCTCAAGGAAAAAAACAACAGCAACAAAAACCCTGTTCCCCGTGATGGGAAGAACCACAGCCTCGGCAACAGGAGTCCCCTGCAAGCAAAGCAATACAACTTCTTTTTTCTTTTTCTCAAAACCAAGTCCTCATTATTGGATCAGCATCAGGGACAAGGACTGAGTTTTTGGTGACACTACTAGTAATTAAGAAGAACTAATATTTAAAAAGTACCTTGCTCATTATTTGATAAAACAGCAAAAACAGGAAGGTCACTTTCACTTTTCCTCTTCTCCTGATCCAGGCCCTAATATATATAACTTATATATTTAAAAAATATATATATATATAACTTATATATTTAAAAATTATATATATATACACATATATATTTTTAACTTTTCCTTGAAGCAGGTCACAAGATCCTTATCTAAAAAATGCCCTTCCTATGCCCTGAGGAAGAAATACCCTTATCTCTAAAGACACAGACAGAAAAGAACCTGAACACACAGGCCTTGAAAGTCCCCCTGGCTATTGCCATTAGGTCAATACTCCTTTGTCCACTGGTGCTTCACCATGTTACCATGCCTATCCACTTCATCTTCTATGGCAGAAATAATACACAGGTATACCCTTCAGCTTTTCATTTTCCTTATGACAGGTCCCATGTCTGATAAAACTTACACTAAATAAATTTGTGGGTGAGGATATAGCTTTGTGGGAGAGTGCTTGTAGAGCATGCACAAGGCCCTGGGTTCCAACTCCACCACTGGAAAAAAAAAAATGAAAAACTAACAAAAAAGCAAAGTATGCTTTTCTTGCATTGTCTGTTATTATTGTGGCCTCAGTCATGAACCTAAGATGAAAAGGAAACATTTTCTCCCCTGTACTTGGTTTTGTGTGTACACATATTCACACATGTAAAAATTTTAAATTACCAATTCAATTATTTTAAATAATAATAAATTAGAACTGATAATACAGAAGTGTCCCACTGTCTTTTTTTTTTTTTTCTTTTTTCTTTTTTCTTTTTTCTTATTTTCTTTCTTTTTTTCTTGTGGTGCTGGGGATCAAATACGGGATCTTATTCATGTTGGGCAAGTACTCTGCTACTGAGCCACACACTGAGCTCTAGATTTTCTATTTATTCTTCAGTCAGTTTTAAGTTAAAATTTCCATGAATTATTCCACTATGTGTGTTTTCCAGTTAAATAGAATAAAATTGTTTCGAATATTTTCTCACCTTTTAAATCTCTGACATATGTAGCTAGCTATACCCCATCATACCTTTTTGATACATCTTGCCAGAGGTTTGTCTTTTCTTTTTTCCTTTCAGTACTGGGGGTTGTTCCAGGGGTGTTCTATCATTAAACTACATCCCCAGTCCTTTTTTTTTTTAATTTTGAGATGGGGTCTCACTATGTTGTCTATGCTGTACTTGAATTTGTGATTCTCCTGCCTTAGCCTCCTGAGTCACTGGGATTAGAGGTATGTGCTACCACACCCAGAAATAATAATCTATTTTTTAAATTTTATTTTTATTGTAAACAAATGGGATACATGTTGTTTCTGTTTGTCTATTTTTAATATTATTTATTTACTTATTTTTTGGTAGCACAGATTGAACCCAGGGGTGCTTAACCCCTGAACCACATCCCCTGCCCTTTTTGTATTTTATTTTGAGACAGGGTCTCAATAAATTACTCAGGGCCTTGCTAAATTGCTGAGGCTGGCTTTGATCTTGTGATCCTTCTACCTTAGCCTCCTAAGCCACTGAGATTTCAGGTCTGCACCACTGATCCAGCTAATAATAGTGTTTTTATTTTTATCATTTATTTATATATTTATTTTTGGTACCTGGGATTGAAGCCAGGGGTGCCTAATCTCTGAGCCACATCCCCAGCCCTTTTAATTTTTTTAAATTTTGAGACAGGGTCTCACTAAGTTGCTTAGGGCCTGAAGAGTTTCTTTGAACTTGAGATACTCCTGCCTCAGCCTCCCAAACCTCTGGGATTAGAGGCATGTACCACTGCGCTCAGCAATAATAGTGTCTTTAAATACCCAACTTTCAACTTTCAAAAGTTTGTGATTATATTTTTATTTATTTTATTATTTTTGCATATGTGGTGCTGAGGATCAGGAACAGGGCTTCTCACGTGCTAGGCAAGTGTGCCACAACTCTTTCCTCTTTCTTTTCTTTTTCTTTCTTTTTTTTTTTTTTTTTTTTTTTGGTACCAGAGATTGAACTCAGGGTTACTGGACCACTGAGCCACATGCCCAGTCCTATTTTGTATTTTATTTAGAGACAGGGTCTCACTGAGTTGCTTTGTGCCTTGCTTTTGCTGAGGCTGGTTTTGAACTCTCCATTCTCCTGTCTCAACCTCTCCAACCCCTGGGATTACAGGCATGCGCCCTCCCACCTGACTCCTTTTTCTTTATTTGAATCCAGGGGCACTCTGCCATCATCACACAAGGCACCAATACCAGTCTTTGGATCACAGTTGAGATTGCCGTTGTAGATTGATTCATAGCAAATAAGCTAAATTTGTTGAGCACTAACTAACTATAGAGCACTGTGACTAACAGTCACCTTAGAAAATGGAAAACCTACACAGACACTGTCCACTTCCTTCCACCCACTAGAATGGTGAATCCATTGTGCATTTTACTTGAGGGTTAGGCCCTCAAAGTTGTGCAACCCTAACACTTCTCCCTGTGATAAGGACTTTAGAGTCAATAGGGATTAGACAATACCAATAATGAGCAATCACCCAAAATATGATACCATGAAAAGAAACAGTCTCAGTCCCAAAATAGTTTTCTTAAGTACCCAGTATTATACTGGGGATATGTTAGCTTTCTTCATAAATGTACTTTTAATTTGTACTGTATGCTATGCTGAAGGATGAACCAAAGATTAGAGCTCATTAGTAACATGAAAAGGTTAAGTTATTTGGGCAGAATATCCTTGTTCTTTGAACCATGTGATTTGGAATGTCTCAAGGTCAGCTTTTCATGTTTTGTGTAATTATGTTTAAGGCCTGAATCTACAATTTGTTGGAATTTTCCATGAATGCTACATTTGCCATCATTCATTCTCTGCTATTCCACAATTTCTAAGATCCATATGTGGGTGCATATTGTACAGGTAACCAGGAAATATTAGAGATTTCTGTGGTTGTCATTGTTATGATGATATAGAAGAACAAAGGAAGATTTGCATTCATTTATCTATCATTTGTATTTATACTAAGTTGAACCATATGAAATTGCTGATGTTTGACCATTTTTAACTGACAAAGCTAGCAATTTCATGACTCAATCTTGTGTAATTAGAACTTAAATAAAAGCTAATCCTATGTCATGGTCATGAAAATTCTCCTTTCTGCTGAGGGAAAGAAAAATTGGAGAAAATTAAAGTAGTTGTGTCATAGTTGATAAACTTTAAAATTCAAAGCTACTAACTAACATAATGTTGAGCTTTGGATATGTCATTAAAGTGTGACCAGAAAACAAGCCTCCCCCACCACTTTATGTCCAAAGGAGAAGAATGGCAGTGTTTCAAATGTTTGTACATTGTAAGATGGGCTTTGTTTTGTTTTAAACAGTTGGGAAAATAGTGAGTGATATAGGGGAGACCACAAAATCAAGGTCACAAAGAAGCAAGTTAAATTCACTTATTCAATGCCATCCAGTTTTAATTGTTATGTTGTCACCATAAGGGGTTCAAGGACATCTCTCCAGAAGTAGAGGAGACCTCTGCTTGGACCTTCCAGGCTTTCAACACGTCAGAGAGAAAATTTTAAGAACGTATCAGGTTTTAGCAAAGCAGAAGAATTTCATTAGAAAGTTAAAAGTGAAGATAAGCATTCCCAGAGCAGAATGTGGGCTATCTCGAGAGAGAGAGAAGCACTTTGGGGGCTCAGGCTGTTCTTTTAAAGGCAACTTTGAAAGGGGTAGGTGTAGGAAGGTTATGTAGAAATGACAGCCTGGTCAGCTCAGTTTTTGATTATGGATCACAGGACATTTATGATGGTCTGGTCCTCTCCAGGAGCTTCAGGTTGTCACTGCCTCTTCGATCTAGATAATGTTTGGAATGTACCTATCTTATAGGTTTCTTAAAATACAACTCCTTTGTTTTTTCTAATCTGAAAATACACTGTGTAGGCTAACAGTGCATTGGCAATTTAGTTAAAATAAAGCAACTTTGCCAGATGCAGTGGTGCAAGCCTGTAATCCCAGCAATGAGGGAGGCTGGGTTAGGGTTAGGGTTAACCCTAACCCTAACGGTTAACCCTAACCCTAACCCTAACCCTAACCTCCTGCCTCAGGAGGATTGCAAATTTGAGGTCAGGCTCACCAATTGAGCGAGACCCTGTCAAAATAAATAAATAGATAGATAGATAGATAAATAAATAAATAAATAAATAAATAGCTGGGAATGTAGCTCAGTGGTAGAGCACCCCTGGGTTTAATTCCCAGTATCACAAATAATTAAAATAAAATATAGAAAAAAACAAAATAAGGTACTTTTCATAGATGAGTGAATTTATAGTAACTATAAGAGTTGTTGATTTCTCAGGAATTTGTGAGGGACATGCCTGGAGGAAAAATAGGTCTTGGGAGCCTGATCATGGGACTTTCAGATTTATGGTTACATCCCCTGTACTGCAGGGAAAAAAAAAAAAAAAGAAAATTTAAAAATCAGATTTATGGCTGCATTCTCTTTTTCCTTCCTTTTTTAACTCCTTTCTATCCATCTTTATTCTTCTAACCTACCTCAATATGAAGAGCCAAGACTGTTGACTAATCTCAGAGGAGAAAGGGGCCAGATGTTCTAGAATACAAACTCATCATGCTGTTAATGCCACCTGATCCTAGGGGAGCTTTGTTGTATTGAAGTAGCCTCATCCTTGGGCACCATGTGGTCCTAGCACCCACCTTCCTTTGCATTCACTTTGTATGTATATTGCAATGAAACATGCTTTCTTAGAAATTTATAGATCTGATGTTTGCCATAGAGTCTATGTTTATCCACGTCCCGTGTCCTTCATTTATATAGTACTTGAGGTTACTTATTTATTTTTGTGGTATTGGGGATTGATCCCAGGGCTTTGCCCACTTAGCTACATCCCCAACCCTTTTAAAATTTTTATTTTGGGCTGTGCACGGTGGCACACACCTGTAATCCCAGCAGTTCAGGAGGTTGAGGCAGGTGGATCTCAAGTTCAAAGTCAACTTCAGCAATGAGACCCTGTCTTCAAATACATATGAAAAAAAAGGACTGGGATGTGATTCAGTGGTTGGGTGCCCCTGAGTTTAATCCTTGATCCCCCCCCACCCCAAAAATCTATTTCAAAATCAGTTGTAGTGACTAACACTGGTAATCCCAGTCACTTGAGAGGCAGAGACAGAAGGATCACAAGTTCAAGGCTAGCCTCAGCAATCTGGTGAGGCCTTAAGCAATTTAGCAAGACCTTGTTTCTCAAAACTTTTAAAAAAATAATAAGGGCTGTGGATGTAGCCCAGTAGTGCTTCTGGGTTCAATCCTTAGTACCAAAAAACAAAACATCAATAGCAACAAAATTATTTTGAGATGGGGTCTTGATAAGTGGTCCAGACTGGCATCTAACTTGTGATCCTCCTGCCTCAGTCTCCTATGTAGCTGGGATTACAGGCATTGGCCACTACCCCTGGCTAAATTTGAATTTCCCATCAGTAACCTCTTTTTTTTTTTTTTTTTAATGTCTATTTTGCTGCATAAGCTGACCTAAGACTCCTGGACCCAAATGATCTCCCACTTCAACCTCCTGTGTAACTGGGACTTCAGGTATATACCACCACAACTGACCCAACAAATACTTTTTTTTGGCATAAGTATCACCCAAATATTGTATGGGACATATGAATTCAAATTTAACAGTTTGTCTGTATTTTACCTGGCCATCCTATCTGTGAAGTGTGTCCATTATAGTGCTTGGCACAAACAAATGTAAGCTATTTCCTATGTCTCTTTCAAGGATATTATGAAAGTAGTAAGACATTTCTCAATTCACATTCAGCAGATTGAATGATCACTAATATAAGGTAAACTGTGGTGTCCTGGTGGCTGTTTACCTCTGTATGTTTCATTGTAGAAAGAAATTCAAGGGCCACATGGGAAGATTGGCCCCATCTGTACTGGCTAGTTGCTGAACATAAATCTTCCTGTTCATGCAGTGGGTGGTGCTGGGGATGGAAGCCGGGAAATCAGGGTCATTACCTCTTTTTTATTTTAACCTCTTTTTTTCACCCAGCAGCTGATATCTTGAGGCTATTTCCCAACTAGATTTTCCTCTTGATTAAAATGTATGTTGGCCAATATGCAAGTATTCCATTATTATCAGTAATCTTTCCAAAGACAAATTGGTAAAATGGATGAACAAACAAAAAAATCTGTAAAATGGCTATAAGCATGGATTATGAAGCCAGAGACCATAGGTTCAAATCTTGGTTCTATCACATTAATACTGTGACCTTGGCTATGTCATGTAACCTCTATGTCTCAGTTTCACTGTGTAAAATGGGGGGGAATAATATACCTATTTTGGGGCTGGGAATATAGTTCAGTGATAGAGCATGTGTTTAACATACAGCAGGCCCTAAATAAATGTTGATTCCCCAGCACTAAATAAATAAATAAATAAAACAATTACATTTATTTATTTATTTATTTATTTATATTTGGTCTTGGGGATTGAACTCAGGGGCACTTAACCACTGAGTCACACATCCCCAGACTTTTTTTGTATTTGATTTATAGACAGGGTCTTGCTGTTGCCTTGCTGAGTTGCTGAGGCTGACTTTGAGCTCTCAATCTTCCTGCCTCAGCTTCCCGAGCCATTGGGATTACAGACGCGTACCACTATACCCAGTGCAAAACATGTATTAAAGAGTATGATGAAGATTGAATGCATTAATATATGTGAAATACTTAGAGCAGTGTATGACTCATGGTAAGTAATATACAAAGGTTAGCTTAAAAAAAGAAAGAATATAATAAAAATACACATCAAGAATGCAAGCAACAATAAGTGTTGGAGAGGATGCGGGGGAAAAGGTACACTCATACATTGCTGGTGGGGCTGCAAATTAGTGCAGCCACTCTGGAAAGCAGTGTAGAGATTCCTCAGAAAGCTTGGAATGGAACCACCATTTGACCCAGCTATCCCACTCCTCGGCCTATACCCGAAGGACTTAAAATCAGCATACTACAGAGATACAGCCACATCAATGTTCATAGTTGCTCAATTCACAATTGCCAGGCTGTGGAACCAACCTAGATGCCCTTCAATTGATGAATGGATAAATAAACTGTGATATATATATACACAATGGAATATTACTCAATTATAAAGAATAATAAAGTTATGGCATTTGCAGGCAAATGGATGAAATTGGAGAATATCATGCTAAGTGAGATAAGCCAATCTCAAAAACTCAAAGGACAAATGATCTCTCTGATAAGCGGATGATGACACATAGTGGGGGGTGGGAGGGGGGCAAGAATGGAGGAAGAAGGGACTGTATAGAGGGAAAAGAGGGGTGGGAGGGGTGGGGGGAAGGAAAAAATAACAGAATGAATCAAACATCATTACCCTATGTAAATGTATGATTATGCAAATGGTATGCTGTTACTCCATGTACAAACAGAAACAATATGTATCCCATTTGTTTATAATTAAAATTAAAAAATAAAAATAAAAATACATTAATAAACAATGTAGAGAGAGAAAAATTTGTGCTACTCAACCTTGGCTGAGAGGCAGGGCACCTCTAATACCCTTTGGTGAATTGGACAATGTAGTCACCCTTACCTGACTTCTCTGTGAAAATATAAGCTTTTCTTTGATGAACCACCAAGACAGAACTTTGTCAAAAGCTTTTATATATTTCCAGACTCATCTTCTTGACAGGAAACAATAGCCTGTTTAGCAGAATGGCCTTTGACAAGTCTTGGTGGCAATGAGTGTTCTGTGATACTACTGTCCCTCTGTGTACAGGGACTCAGGGAGCCAACAAATGCTTAGCACCATGTAGAGTGCAGGGTTTTCCTCCAGAGAATGCTGGATGATAGCTGCACTGTAACCCATGAGCCAGTGTACCATGCTGGAAACACCTAGGGCTCAGTCCTTAAAAAGAAGAGAGAAAAGGTCTCAGTAGCACCAAGCAATGTAGCCTCAAGCCCTTGAGCTCTTCAGGGTGAGCAGAAAACTTGTGTTTGCATACTGTTTCCTGTGTCAGAGCTAAATCACCTACTTTCCTCCCCCCCCCCCCTTTTTTTTTTGGTGCCTACAGAGAATGAGGCTTATAAAGCTAACTGAGCCAATAAACATTAAATAGTGTCTTTACAGTCATCCATTTATTAAATGATTCTTTCAGTCAGTAAGTTGCCTCTAAACTGCAGTGTCTACAAGAAGCTACTGTCCAGAGAAGATAAACTCAAGAACTGATCATTTTAATGCTATTAAGTGCTTTTATATGTACAGTGATAGGCAGGGTCTTACAGAAGCAGAAAGAGGAAAGATGTGTTGGGCCTGGCAGAATTTGGTAAGACATTATGGAGGAGGTGGTATTTGAGTTAAGGTTTGAAGGATGGGTAGACTAAGGTAATCTTGGTCACATGAACAGCATGCACAAAGGCACAGAGCCATGCAACGGCTGGAGTGCTGGGAACAGTGAATGTGCACGGCGCTAGTAGAGGTGGAAATGAGATTGGAGTGGTTAATTAGGGAGAGGTGGGAATAGTGGCTTGTACCCAGCCAGTGAAACTTTGCTCTGGAGGTGTTAGGGACTATTCTATGCCATGAAAAACTGGTGTGTCATGCAGTGTCATCAAAGTCTGGGAGCTGCTTGGCACTGGACCTGGCACATTTGGAGTACTCAGTAACTCTTGATTCTGTCATTTCCCTTTTCATGCACTTTGGTTCCTCTTTTAACTTGCTTCTTTTCTCTGCTCTTCCACAGCATATTTCTGTCTCTTGGAGTGACCAATCTCTCTTCTCATTTCCCTGGCTATTAAGTCTGTCAAAATCTCACCCTCCTATCTATTAGGGGTTCATTGCCATGCTCCTTACAACTGCAGTTAAAATGTCTACTTCAGTTTATCTGCTTTCCCTCTCCTGCTGAGTTTTTCCCATTCCTTTGTGATATATGACCTTTCAGCATGTAACTTTACAAAGGAATGTCTCTGGTCTATCTATTACTGTGCATGACATCCTATCATAAGAAGGCATTATAATGAATGATTTTCAGGAATCACTTCATTTTTTAAAGGGCACCTCTTTTTTCTGAATGATCGCAGAGATTTCAGTTGTGAGTAAATGTGTCAGGCTGAGATTGCTCTTAATTCTGATGGACTGATAACAGACACCTAATTCATCTTAAGTCACTAACATGCAGGGCAGGCATACAAATGGAGGCATATTCCACATGTCTAAATATTTAAAAGCTATAAATCAGGCTAACGTCTGTTAAAGCATGCTTTCTCCTACATTAATAAATACCCTTTTGAGATGAAAAAATGAAGCATGTTTAAAATGATGGGTTTTTTTGTTTTTCATTATAATAGTAACTTGCTTTTTTTTTTTTTGGTACTGGGGATTGAACCCAGGGGCACTTAACCAGTGAGCCATATCCCCTGTCCTCCCCCTTTTCTAAAAAAAAATATATTTAGAGTCAGGATCTTGCTAAGTTGCTTAGGGCCTTGCTAAGTTGCTGAGGCTAGCTTTAAATTTGAGAAACTCCTGGCTCACCTTCCCAAGCTGCTGGGATTATAGGCATGTGCCACCGTGCCCAGTGTAACTTGCAATTTCATGTTATTTCTCTCCATGAAAAAAACCCACCGTAGTCATAGAAAGAGTTTGCTGTTACTGGTTACAACTAAGATACCCAGATGTATCTCAAGCTTGAGATACAGCTTGAGATGTAGCTCAAGCTGCGGGGAGACAGGTGGACCTATAATGCTAAAATGTTACAGTGGGCCTAGATACAGGGAGTAAAGTTAAAGTTAACTCAGTCTGGAGGTCAGAGAGAGCTGCTTGGAGGACAGGGCACCTCTGTTAATTCCAGTCAGGATAAGCAGGTATTCCAGGAATTGGGAACAGAACTAGCAGAGGTAAGAACAATATATTGCTTTGGGGGAACAGCAAGATATTCAGTAAGGAAAGGGCTAATTTTTATATGACAGAAAGTTGGTGACATATCTAAGATGATTAAGTTTAATTATTGCACGTATCTGAGTGTTCTCTTGATGGACTGCTGTTTGGATGAAACATAAAAGGACATACATAATTCACAAATGTTTTGTAAATTTATTTTTTCTACCTTCACTTCAGAATCACTAGGTTGTTATAAACAATATTTTTGGCAGTAATTTAAAGAATTGACAAAGGAGCCAGGCATGGTGGCACATGCTTATAATCCCAGCTACTTGGAAGCACAAGGTGGGAGTATTGCAAGTTCAAAACCAGACTCAGCAACTAAGTGAGGCCCTAGGGAAGTTAGTGAGACTCTGTCTCTAAGTAAAAAATAAAAACAGCTGGGGATGTGGCTTAGTGGAAAAGTGTCCCTGTTTTGTTTTTTTTTTTTTTTTTTTCTTTTTTTTGGGGGGGTGGCATTCCCCCCATAATCTTTTTTATTTGTTCTTTTTAGATATACATGACAGTAGAGTGTATTTTGACATATTATCATACATGGAGTATAGTTTATTCGAATTAGAATCTCATTCTTGTGGTTGAACATGAAGTGGAGTTTCACTGGTGGTGTATTCATATACAAACATAGGAAAGTTATGTCTGAGTCTACTGTCTTTCATATTCCCATCTCCTCTGCCTTCCCTCCATTCCCCTTTGTCTATTTCATTCGACTTCTATTCTTCCCTCCTCCCCCTATTGTGTGTTAGCATCTACATATCGCAGAGAACATCAGAACCTTTGTGTTTTCTTTGGCGGGAGGGATTGACTTATTTCACTTAGCACGATAGTCTCCACTTCCATTCATTTACCAGCAAATGTCACAATTTCATTCTTCTTTATGGCTGGGTAATATTCCATTGTGTATATGCACCACATTTTCTTTATTCATTCATCTATTGAAGGGCACCTAGGTTTGTTCCACAGCTTAACTATTGTTGTGAACTGAGCTGCTATAAACATTGATGTGGCTGTGTCACTATAGAATGCTGGTTTTAAGTCCTTTGGGCATATACTGAGGGCCCCGGGTTTAATTCCCAGTATCTCCTAATTTTTTTTTTTTTTTTAAAGAAGGGCGAGCATATGGAATAAGTGGTTCAGCTGGAATCTGAACTCGGTTTGCCAGGCCCCTTAGGTTTCAGGAGAGCTAAAAATGACATCAACGTTATAGCCAGGGTGATCACGTCTTAGGCTCTAGGACAAATGAAAAAGTACCACCACAGTGGAAAGATAACAGGCCGATGTACAACCAAATTAGTGTTCATGTACAGTAAAAATGAAACAAATTTCAGAATGGATGATCCACATAAATTTCTGTTTGTTACTGGATAAAGATTAAAAAAGAAAACAGTTTATATAAATAACAAACCACCAGCTAAGAACCTAAGATTAGTCAGGAGGCTTCATCATATCCTCATTTAAGAGTGACTTGGAAACATTTCCAAGACTGCTGCTTATGTTGAAAGACAGAAAGCTCTCCATTTTTCCTAGGATGTTCATAAATTCAAGGCAAAGTGAACAGGTAGAGTTAGAATAAAAGATGGACTTCCTCCTGTTGTGTTGGATTTTGGTGGTTTCTTGCTGTAATTCATTTGTCGAGGACTTATTGTGTACTAGGTACTTTATAAGTCACTGGGGAAACAAAGATTAACAAGATATGCTTGCTTCAGGAGCTCAGGCTGGAGAGAAGATGGCAATCTGTTACAGAATTATACAGGAAAGCAGAGGGACTGGAGGGTAAGGGGATGAGTGCCTCAGAATAGCCCTAACCTTAACAGGGTCAGGCATATCTTCCCAAAGCACACGGTGATGGTACAAGCCTATAATCTCAGTTACTCAGGAGGCTGAGGCAGGGGGATGGTTCAAGACCACCCTGGGCAATTTAGTGAGACTCCTTGTCAAAATAAAATTTTAAAAATGGCTGGGGGTGTAGCTTAGTGGTAGAGCAATCTAGTATGTGCAAGGCCTTGGGTTCAGCCCTCAGTATTGCAAAGAGGGGGTGAAAGAAAGAAATAAAGAGAGAGAGAGAGAGAGAGAGAGAGAGAGAGAGAGAGAGAGAGAGAGATAAAGAAAGAAAGGAAGGAAGGAAGGAAGGAAGAAGGAAGGAAGAATGCATAGGAGTCTAAGCAAGGAAGGATCTGGCTTTTTTCCCTAATTATTTTATTTAATTTTTTTTATGGTGATGCTGGGCATTGAACCTAGGCATGCTAAGTACTCACTCTACCACTGAGCTAAACCCCACTCCCTAGAAGAATGAAATGATCAGATTTGCATACTAAAACCTCTTACCTAGACAGTATTGAACAGGGGCAAAACTGAAGGCTGAAAGAGCAGTAATTAATTTAACATAATAATCTTTGCATGAAATCTTGAGGAGGGCTAGAGGTGTGGTTCATGGTAGAGTGCTTGCCTAGCATGCATGAGGCTCTGAGTTTGATCCCCAGCATCAAAAAAGAGGTAGAATCAACAAGGCTCTGGGACAGATTGAAAAAAAAAAAAAGAATGAAGTAAGTTAGGATTAAATTTGACTAAACATGTTAGAAATTCCAAAATAATAATTTCTTAAGCAAGAGAAAAAAGTCAGGCTGGTGGAGCTCAGTGGTAGCATTTACAAGTCTGAGTTTGATCCCTAGCACTGCAAGGAAAAAGTTGCATAAAATAATAAATTATTATTATTATTCGGTACTGGGGATTGAACACTAGGGTGCTTAACCACTGAGCCACATCTCCAGACCTTTTTATATTTTATTTATTTATTTATTTAGCAGTGCTGGGGATTTGAACTCAGGGTCTTATGCTTGCAAGGCAAACACTCTACCAACCGAGCTATATCCCCAGCCCTTTATATTTTATTTAGAGACAGGTCTCACTAAGTTGCTTAGAGCCTCACTAAGTTACTGAGGCTGGTTTTGAGCTTTTGATCCTCCTCCCTCAGCCTCTCCACCTGTTGGGATTATAGGTGTACTGCTGGGATTACAAGTGTATGCCACCATGTCCAGCTCCTTCCTTCCTTTCTTTGCAGTATCCAAGGATTCTTTGCTACTGTGCTATATCCCCAGCCCCTTTTTAATATTTATTTATTTAGTTTGAGATAGGGTCTCACTTAAATTGCCAAGGCCAGCCTCAAATTGCTATCCTATTGCTTCAACCTCCTGAGTTGCTGGGTTTATAGGCATGTACTACCACGCTTGGCTTAGAAATACACATGATTTCTTCATACAAACACACAATTGCTTACTCCAGGTTTTGGGTACCCTGTAATTCCCCAGATCAAGATTCATTGTTACAAAATATATTTGTTGTTGTCAATATGGTAGCTACTAGCCAATGACTATTAAGCACTCAAAATGTGGCCGGTCTGACTTGATACGTTGTAAATATGAAGTACACTGTAGATCTCAAAGGTTTAGATATGTGGTGGACAGACTGAAAAATGGCTCTTGCCAGGTACACTGGCACATGCCTGAGATTTCAACTACTTGGGAGGCTGAGGCAGAAGGATCACAAATTTGAAGTCAGCCTGGGAAATTTGAAATCTGAACATAAAATAAAAGGGGCTTGGGGGTGTTGCTCAATGGTGGAATGCTTGCCTGGCATGTGCAAGGCCCTGGATTCTATCCCCTATACCTGCAAAAAAACTCCAAACCCAAAACAAAACAAAACAAAACAAAACTTTCATTAACTCCTTTCCCTGCTGTTTATGCCTTTTTGGAATCTCCTCCCCTTTGAGTGTGGACAGGATCTGTGGCTTGCTTCTAACCAACAGACTATGACAAAGATGGTAGGAGGTCACTTCCGTGATTGCCTCACATAAGATGTGACTTGCATCTTGCTAATGGGCTCTCTGTGTTGACTCTCTCCCTTGCTGGCTTCAGTGAAATAACACACCACCAGGAAAGACCCACATGGCAAAGAATTTGAGTGACTTCCAGCTGACAGGCAGCAGGGAAATAAGGCTCTTAGTCTGATAGCCCACAAAGAAATTAGTCCCACAAACAATCATTTGAACTTGGAAGTGAATCCTTCCCTAGTGGAGCCTCAGATGAGATCCACGGCTCAGATGGCACTTAATGGCTGCAGCCTTGTGAGAGACCCTGAAGCAGAGGACTGAGCTAAGCTGTACTGGATTCCTGACCCATAGAAATGGCAAGGCAATGCATCCTTTAAGCTGCTAAATTTGTAGTAATTTATTATGCTATAATAGATAACCAATTGTCTACTGTAGTAGACAATTTTCTGTACCTAATAATGTAGCATTACGGTTTGGATGTAAGGCGTCCCCCAAAAGCTCAAGTGTGAGATAATGCAAGAAGGCTCAGGGGAGAAATGATTGGGGTTATAAGAGTCTTAATCCAATCAGTGATTGGATTAAGGGATTAACTGAGTGGTAACTGAAGTGGTAGGATGTGACTGGAGGAGGTGGGAATTGGGGTGTAGCTTTGGGTATATATTGTATCTGGCGAATGGAGTCTCTGCTTCCTGATGATGTGAGCTGCTTCCCTCTGCCACACTCTTCTGCCATGATGTTCTGCCTCACCTTGAGCCCCAAGGAATGGAGCCAGCCTTCTATGGACTAAGACCTCTGAAACTGTGAGCCCTCAAACAAACTCTTCCTCTTCTACAGTTGTGCTGGTTGGGTCATTTAGTCACAGCAGCGAAAACACTGATTAAATACACAGATTGGGTAAGTTTTAAGGAAAAGTGATTTTTATTGGCTCACAGTTCTGAAGATCCAAGGTCTAGTGATGACCTTCTTGCTGGTGGAGTCCCAAGATGGTGCGGAGTATCACACAGAAAGAGACAGGGTAGTCCTCATGAATACCTGAGTCTCTTCTGGTCTCTTTCCCTCTTATAAATCCACTAGGATTCAACCATAGGGGAATGAATCTCTAATGACTTTACCTAATTCTAATCACCTCTCAAGGCCCATTTCTAAATACCACAGTCAGAGTAAGTGTTTACCATTTTAGTATCTCACAATGGGGATTACATTTTAACACACGAGGCCTTGGGAGACACTCAAACTAAGGAAACATAGAAGAAATAAGGAACAGTTAAAAAGGAGGCATAGCCGGGTGAAGTAGCACATGCCTGTAATCCTAGTGGCTAGGGAGACTGAGGCAAGAAGATCACGAGTTCAAAGCCAGCCTCAGCAATTTAGCAAGGCCCTGAGCAACTCAGACCCTATCTCTAATAAAATCTAAAAAAAAGGGCTAGGGATGTGGCTCAGTGGTTAAGCACTTCTGAGTTCAATCCCTGGTACCAAAAAAAAAAAAAAAAAAAAAAGAGCATAAAGGAAGGACAGGAAATAAGGTTTTAATTGAAAAGTTCTGCAAACTTATCAGGGATGTTGATACATAATGGGGGTGGGGTATGGAGGTAAGAAGAATGGAGGAACTTTAGATTACATAGAGAGAAATGAGAAGGGGGAGGGGCTGGGGTTTGAAAGATGGTGGAATGAGACAGACATCACTACCCTATGTACATGTATGATTACACGAATGGTGTGAATTTACATTGTGCACAACCATAGAAACGAAAAGTTGTACCCCATTTGTGTACAATGAGTCAAAATGCAGTCTGTAAAAACAAAAAACAAAAAACAAAAATAAATAAATTAAAAAGAAAAGGCTCTGCATATTTTTCTAGGCCTGTCACTCCCTTAGTCAATCTCTCTTGGAGGCCTGTTACTCTCAAATTCTTGGGAAGTCTGTAAATCTGCTTGCACACTGTTAATTAACCTTCCAATAAATAGATTAAGCAAACAGAGATATGATATCTTGAGGAAGCTGCAATTTAGGGAACTTTCCAGTGGTGTTAATCAGATAAGGAAGACCATATCAGCCTAAGAATCAGGACACTGACCAGACCACCAGAGTCCAGCTTGAGATCACTGATACCATTCCTACATACCTCTCTATACCCACCGCTCACCAAATTTCCTCTAAAGGAAGTGCTGGGAACCCCAAAATCATATCCCTCCTCTTCAGATGGCTCTTGGATATGTATTCCTTGCTTTATCCCTCAAAAGCGTCACTATCCTGAGACTGCCCCCATTCCCCCAGGATTATGTATCTACTTTCTAAAATGAACCTCTGTCTATGCTTCTGACTAGTACGTGCTGAATCTTTCTTTCCCTCATGTATCCCAAGAACCCCACTGATTCAGAGTCCATTTCTCTCTTCTCTCCAGGAATTC
The DNA here is from genome assembly GCF_902686455.1 of Sciurus vulgaris. Classification (NCBI taxonomy): domain Eukaryota; kingdom Metazoa; phylum Chordata; class Mammalia; order Rodentia; family Sciuridae; genus Sciurus; species Sciurus vulgaris. Next base: position 57,561,198 of record NC_136467.1, read on the forward strand.
CTCAGAACTTTTCTCAGAGACATCTTTTCTCTGGTGACAAAACCATATCTTAGTTATATCAAGAACGAAAAAAGAAGGCAAAATGTTTCAATAATTGCTAATTATTATTATTACTCGTTTTAATTTTTGTGGAGCTGGGGATTGAACACAGGGCTTTCCACACGCAGGGCAAGCACCCTATCACTGAGTTACATCCCCAGCCTTTAACTGTTAAATATTGATAACATACTGGAATGTCTTAATCTGTTATCTGTTGCTATAAAAAATGCTTGAGCCATGTTTAGTGGCCCATACCTGTAAACCCAGTTACTCCGCAGGCTGAGATGGGAGGATCTCAAATTTGAGGTCAGTTCTAGAAAATTTAGTAAGACCCTGTCTCAAAATAAATAAATAAATAAATAAATAAATAAATAAATAAATAAATAAAAATAAAAAGGACTGGGAATGTAGCTCAGTGGTAGAGTGTCCCTGGGTTCAAACCGCAGTACCACAAAACAGTCACCACCACCACCACCAGCAGACCTCAAGGCAGGGTACTTTATAAACAAAAGAGATATCTGTAGCTCACAGGTCTATAGGTTCATAGTTCTATAGGCATGATGCCAGCTTCTGCTCAGTCCTACAAGGACCTCATGAAAAAAGGCATCCCAATGGTGGCGGGGTGGAGGTATATGGTCAGACAGGAAGAAAGAGTGAGCTGAAGAAGGCTAACTCACTTCATGAAAATCTTTTCTTCTTCTCCTCCTCTTCTCTCTTCTTGCAGTGCAGGGGATTGATGCAATCCCAGGGCCTTGAGCATGCTAGGCAAGAGCTCTACCCTTAGCACTTAACAACCTGTTCTTGCAGGCACTAAATTACCCCACCAGCATGAATTCCTTGCAAGGGCAGCACCCCATGACCTCACCACCCCCTCTAGGCCCTCCCTCTTCAAGGTTGTACCACTTCAATGCCACCGCTGGGACCAAGCTTCTAGCGCATGAAACTTCGGTGGACAGATCACATCCAAACCATAACATATAGGTTAAATAAAATATTTATCAAAATTAATTTTAGATATTTCTTTTTACTTTTTTTGTGCAGCTAATAGAATATTTAAAACTGTGTTTTATCTTTTTTTTTTTTTTTTTTTTTTTAAATGTATTGCACAGCCCCAGTACAGAATTGCAGGGAGACGGGATATAGCTCAGAGGTAGAGTCCTAGCCTTGCACATGAGCTCTGGGTTCAGTCACCAGTGCTGCAGAGCTCCAGGGAGACAAGGATTTCATGGAGCCAGGTAGCCCCATGTGCTAGGAATCGGTTGTCACATCTTTAGCATCAGCCTCTCACTTACTGAGGCAAGCTATTGAAACAGAAGAGATTATATCTCCTCTGGAAAAGAATGCTCCACCTTTTTGGAAAGGGGTGAAGCCTATTGTATAATTTGTGCCCAAAGGTGAAATCTGCTTAGTTTTCTAATTTTTTCTTTTTTCTTTTTTTAATTTTTTTGCTGGTACTGGGAATCAAGCCCAGGGCCTCACAGGCTAGGCATATGCTCTACCACTGAGCTACATGCCCCAATTCTTTAGACTTCTTATTTTTGGATGCTGCCTTTAGGGTTTAATTTGTTTCAAATTAACAGCAAGTGGCAGATGCAATTAAAGGGAAAGAAACCAATCACAAACTTAGCATGATATTTTGAAGTTCCTTATTTGATATGGCAGCTACACATTCAGGGAATAAATGCTAATTTTTTTGAATTATTTGTTTATGCATTGTGTCTGTTTGCCTTTTGCTGATTAATTCACCACAACTTATGCTACATCCTTTGTGGCTAATTAACAAAGTCATAATGCTGTGACTAGTGATCCTAAACCTGAGGAGGCTCTTTCAAACCCCACCCCCTCCGGAGGTCCCCCTGGGCATGTGCTCCCACTCTGCTCCCCTAGGAATTGCTGCTGTCAATGTGATTGATGCTAATGGAGGTTGCTCTAACCTTCCAGTGGATTAGGACAGAAAAAAAGTGTTGAAAATAACAAGAAGGTAACGAAGACATTTGAGTCCCCTGGGCAGGGGAACCAGTTGTGTCTTTAATATTTTTAAATATTTGTACTGGGGCTGGGGCCATAGCTCCGTGTAGAGCACATGCTTAGAATGAATGTGGCCCTGGGTTTCAATCCCAGCACCAAAACCAAACAAACAAACAAATAAATAAAAAATAAATAAAAGGTAACTTAACTTCTTTCCTTCCTTCCTGCACTGGGAACTGAACCCAGGGATGCTTAACCACTGAGCCACATCCTCAGTACTTTTAATATTTTATGTAGAGACAGGGTCTTGCTGAGTTTCTTAGGACCTCACTAAACTTCTGAGCTTAGCTTTGAACTCATGATCCTCCTGTCTCAGCCTCCCAAGCTGCTGGGATTACAGGCATGCACCACTGTGCTCAGCCCATTTTTTATTTTTTATTTTATTTTTTTGCGGTGCTGGGGATCGAACCCAGGGCCTTGTGCTTACAAGGCAAGCACTCTACCAACTGAGCTATCTCCCCAGCCCTCATTTTTTATTTTGAGACAGGATTTCACTAAGTTACTTAGGGCCTCACTGAGTTGCTGACACTGGTCTTCAGCTTGTGATCCTCCTGCCTCAGCCTCCTGAGTCTCTGGGATTACTAGTATGCATCACTGTGCCTGGTCAAAGAGAATTTTTTAAATAAAAAAACAATTTTTTTAGTAGGGTGTTTTAATTGATACACAACATTTGTACATATTTATGGAATACAGCATGGTAATTTGATACATACATACAATATATAATGTTTAAGTCAGGGTAATTAACATTCCTGTCTCCTTAAAAATTTATCATTTCTTTATGTTGAGACCCTTCAAACTCCTCTCTTCAACTTCTTTTTTAAAAATTTAATTAATTTATTTTTATTTGTTCTTTTTAGATATTTGTAACAGTAGAGTGTATCTTGACATATTATACATACATGGAGTATGACATTCAAATTAGGATCTCATTCTTGTGGTTGTACATGTGGAGTTTCACTGATTGTGTATTCATACATGAACATACAAAAGTTATGTCCCATTCATTCTACTGTCTTTCCTGTTCCCATCCTTCTCCCTTCCCTTCATTGTCCTTTGTCTAATCCAATAATTTTTTGTCTAACCCCCCTTATTGTGTGTTGGCATTTGCATATCAGAGAGAATATTTGGCCTTTCTTAAACTTCTTTATAAAGTATTTAATAAACTGTTGTAAATTATAGTTACACTATTATGCAAAACACTGGAACTTAGTCCTTCTATTTTTACCCATTATCTAAACCTTCTTCGACCTCCCCCCATTTTTATTACTCTCTAGTGGCAACTTTTTTTTAATGGGTGGGGGGTACAGAGTATTGAACCTAAGAGCTCTCTACTGCTAAGCTACACCCCCCCCCCCCTTTTTTTTTATTTCAAGAGAGAGTCTTGCTAAGTTGCTGGGCCTTGAACTTGATATCCCGCTTCAGCCTTCCCAAGTCACTGGAATTACAGATGTGCACCACTGCCCACTGCTGTTCTAATTTTGGTTCTTTGAGGAGACTCCATATTGTTTTCCATAATGGCTGCACTAATTCGCATTCCCACCAACCGCACCATCATCCCCTCTGGCACTTTTGTTTTTGTGGCGTTGGGGATTGAATATGCTTTTTGAGAATCCCTATTTGAACTGGGGTGAGAGGGTATCTCACTGTAGTTTTGATTTGATTCGCATTTCCTTGATGACTTTGAGCATTTTTTCATATACTTGTTGACCATTTATGACTTTGAGCATTTTTTCATATGCTTGTTGGCCATTTATATGTTTTCTTTTGAGAATTGTCAGTTCAAATCTTTAGACTATTTTTAAATCAGGTTATTTTTTGTTGAAATTTTTAAAATCCCTCATACATTCTGGATCTTAATACCAAGGGTTAGTCAGATTTTTATTGCTCTGACCAAAATACCAGATACAATTTGGAGAAGAGGTTTCTTTTGGTTCGCAGTTTCAGAAGTTTCAGTCATGGTCAGGTGGATCAATTGCTTTGGGCCTGAGGTGAGGGAAAACATCATGGAGGAAGGATGTAGCAGAGGAAATCTTTTTAGCTCATGGCAGCCAGGAAGCAGAAAGATGGGGGAGTGGGCCAGGGACAAGTTACAGTCTCCAAGGGCACACCTCCAGTGATTTCTTCAAAAAGATCCTACCTCCTGTGGTTTCTATTGCCTTCCAATAGACCATTCAGCCACCAATGGATTAATTTATTGATGAAGTTGGGGCCCTCATTATCCAATCACTTCACAAAAGCTATACCTCTGAACACAGCTGCACAGGAATCAAGCCTTTAATAAATGCATCTTTGGGACCATAACACCATGTTTGATAAAGAGTTTGCAGGGCTGGGGAAATAGCTCAATTGGTAGAGTGCCTGCCTCATAAGCCCAAGGCCCTGGGCTCAATCCCCAGCACTGTGGGGAAAAAAAAAAAAAAGAGCTTGCAAATCTTTTCTCTCATGCTACAGGTTGTTTCTTTGTGGAGAGGAAGGTTTTAAAGAAAATATTTTCTTCTTCACCTTATTTCTAGTAATGTTTTAGGGTTCCTTATAGTTTGGTATGCTTGTCACAGTCTGGCAGTCCTCACCCTCAATTTGACCCTGGTCATTCATGCATGCAAGATTTTCAAATGACCTAATGAGCAAATGTTCTTAATATGTAAAGAGTTCTTACAATAAAATAAGAACAAAACAGAATGAGCCTTTAAATTAATCCAAGGACTTGTTGTCTTGATACTCAAAGATGTTTGGAAAACTGCCACCTGTTACACATATTCTAACTTCAAAAATGTACTTGGGCCAGGATATCTTGCCCTATGGAGAATGAAAGTGAGATTGAGTTCATTCCTTAGAGTGCTATATCTTGTTTTTTGTTTGTTTTTGTTTTTCCATAGTGATGGGGATTGAATCTATAACCTTATGCAAAGAAAATATTTAAAAATTTTACTGTTTGTGGTTATCTCTTGTTAGTGAGCTATGAGTAATTGTCTCCTCCTCCTCTTCCTTGTCCTCCTTCTCCTCCTCCTTCTTTTTCTTCTTCTTCTTCCTCTCCTTTTCCTTCTCCTTCTCCTTCTCCTTCTTTGGTACCAGGATTGAACCCAAGTATACTTAACCACTGAGAAACATCCCCATTCATTTAAAAAATATTTTACTTGAGACAGGTTCTTGCTAAGTTGCTAGGACCTTGCTAAATTGCTGAGGCTGACTTTGAACTTGTGATCCTCCTGCCTCAGCCTTCAGAGTGGCTGAGATTATAGGTGTGGGTTACCATGCTCAGTGAGTAATTGAAATATCCCTGATGGTACCTTTCTATTTTTTCAAAATGTCTTTTTCTATTTTTTCAAAATTATTCTGTATTAGACATGTATATCCTTATTTGAAAAAGAAGAAATATGTAAGAGAATATTGAGAGGAACTTTTTTGTTTTAACTTGAAGATTGTCATACAAATGTATGGTTCTCTGAGAAATCTTCCAGCCCAGTTAATTAAATTCATCTGGCTCTATTTTAATAGCTGACTAGAACAGAATGCTTCTTCCTTATAGTAACATCTTAAAAGTAGACTGAACAAGATGTAAGTCATCTGCTTTAGATATAGGTGAGTGGAATCCTGGAAGAATCATGTTAACAGATTTAGAAAGGATTTCATGAAGTCTGAAAATGTAGTCCCAACCACTGTAATGTGAGGCAAGGGGAGGGAGAAAAAAATGTGGACGCCTATGTTGGCCAATGATTTCTCTTTACTTTTTCTACAGCTCGGTTCTTCATTAAATGTATCATTGTTCTTTTGGCCTATGAAAACATTGTATCCAATTTTCCAGGCCACATAAAATTTTACTCTCTCAGGGTGGAAGAGTCCCTCCTGCTTTAACCTAATAGAATATGAAAAACCTAAGAAAAGGGATGGGGTGTAGCTTGGTGGTAGAAAGCCGGCTTAACGTGTTCAAAGTCCTGGAGTTCCATACTCTGCACCAAAAACAAAATGCAGGACATCCTCCCCCCCACCAAAAAAAAAAAAAAAAAAAAAAAGAATCTGAGAGGATGGGATATATCTCAGTTGGTAGAGTGTTTGCCTTGCATGCACAAGACCCTGGGTTCAATCCCTAGCACCTCCAAAAAGAAAAAAGAAAAACGAAGACAAACTAGAAGTCACTTGGGTGTAAAATACACATCCATTTTCCCATTCTTCCAGTTTCATTGTTTCCAAGCAGAGGATCATTGAGGGTCTGCCTGCAAATGGCAAATGATGTAGCACTTCTGGGGTCTGGAAACTCTTTTCTGTGAGGTGGAAGTGGGATTTCATTCCTGTTGGAACTTAATTATCCCAATTAGGCCTTGAGTCTGCCTCCTGCTCTGGGGTGGGCGGGGAGTCTTAGAAAGGTCCTTTATACAGAATGAGCCCACCCAGCTCAGGCCTTTCTCTCAGGCCAACCCTGCCCCACAGCCACTGTAATTTGAGGCAAGGGGAGGGAGAAAAAAAATGTGGAAACTGATGGTGGCCAAAGATTTCTCTTTACTTTTTCTACAGCTCGGCTCTTCACTTTACTGAAAGGTTTTTTGTGTGTGCCATCTGGACCTGAGGGACCGTGGTCTCACAGTGGTCACAGGCTGGGTGAAGAGAGGGACAACTATCATTTCTGCTCGTGAACCTTTGAGCAATGGAAGGAGGGCTCCTGGGACAGGGTGGGGACCCAATTCTGAGGTCCCAGGGACTAGAGAGAGAGTTCCATATTTGCTTTGTGGGAACTGGAGTGGGGAAAGTCACAGAAGGCATTCGCTTGTTAGCTTATTTAAATTATTGGTGAATAAGTAATGTACAAGCTGTTGGAACAATGAAAAACGCATTTCATTCTGCACCCTGGCCACCTACTTCCTCTTCTTGGTGGCAAGAACTCTCATTTCTCATGTCTCTTTGGAAATATTTCCTTTGACTTTTTTAAAACACAGCATCATACTCTATACACAGTTACATATCTTCCTTTTTTTTCACTTTAGAATTTATCATGGAGATTTTCTGCTATTTTACATTTTATACTCTTTTGCACTTTTTAATGACTTCATACTGTTTTTTATAATCTAGATAATGCTAGCGTTAATTTAGCCAGGCCTCTTTTTGGATAATCCTTTAGGATTGCCAGGTCAATGGGGAACACAATATTAACATTGATAGATAGCAAGTATCCTTTCCATAATCCCATCTGGGCAGATGGGATGGCCTGCATTCTCATATTCTTGTCAACACAGTGGAAACAGGAAATTTAAGTTTTGGCTCAAGAGATTAAGAGTTCCTTCTTTTTCTTTCATTTCCTTAACAATAACAGCAACCCTCCCTAGGATGTTTATAGGTAAGTATTCTGTTACTCAATTTACATCTAAAAATAGTCTCTTCACATTTGTTTTCTTGTTGAGGCTTAGGACCTGAGACAATCTGAGTGACTCTAGAAGGGAAAAAATGTACTGACTGCAAAAGAAATTCATTGTGATTTCTTAGCTTCCTAAGGCTTCAAATATTCAGGGCTTTTTAGAGTCAAGACAAAGGAGAGATTTTTTTTTTTTTTTTTTTTTTTTTTTGACAGTGAGTGCTGAGGGTCCCTGTGGCCAGCAGGGGGCATCACATCCCCACATAGAATCAGGCTGCAACTCCACCAGCTGATTCAATATGCTCAAACTGGGACTGAGGACCTCAAAAGTCACAGATGCAAATTTACTTTGTTGCCTTTACTGTCATGTCACGGTTGGAGCAGGCTGGAGTGGGGAACGAAGTTTAGCTAAAAGACCAGGATAAACTGAAATATTCAATGCCAGGGAGGTGGCTCTGTGGCCTTGGGCAAGTTACTTAACCACTTTGTGCCTCAAAATGAAAACTAATGCCATGTGTCCTACTGACCTCACAGTTGCACAAATGAAATGCCCCATGAGAAGGTACTGGAAAAAACAGCAGTGTTATTACATTTGAAAGAACTAAAAAGTCATGTTATAATAAATATGGCAATGGAAGTAGCAGTTTAGTGAGTCCTTACTGTATGCCAGACACTCTGCTAAACATACACGTTAACTCAGTTTAGATCATACCCTTGTGCAGTAGGTATTATTAGACCCATTTTATTGATGAGAAATTTGACGTGTTGGGAGATTGGGAAGTTCATCCAGAATCAGACTGCTAGAAAGTGGTGGAGCAGGATTTAAATCCAGATCTGACTTCAGACTTTGCTGTTCTGGGTCTTCATCATTCATCTTAGCTCAGCACTTAGAAATTTAAGTAATACATTGCTGATGGGACTGCAAATTGGTGCAACTACTATGGAAAGCAGTATGAGATTCCTCAGAAAACTTGGAATGGAATCACCATTTAATCCAGCTATCCCACTCCTCAGCATATACCCAAAGGACTTAAAATCAGCATACTACAGTGATGCAGCCACATCAATGTTTACAGCAGCTCAATTCACAATAGCTAAACTTTGGAACCAACCTAGGTGCCCTTCAACAGATGAATGGATAAAGAAAATGTGGTATATGTACACAATGTAATATTACTCAGCCTTAAAGAAGAATAAAATTATGGTATTTGCAGGTAAATGGATGAAACTGGAGAAAATTATGCTAAGCAAAATAAGCCAATCCCAAAGAATCAAAGGCCAAATGTTTTCTCTGATATGTAGATGCTAATTCGCAATAAGGGATGGGGAAACAATAGAGGTATTTTGGACTGAACAGAGGGGAGTGAAGGGAGGAGAGAAGGCATGGGGGTTGGAATAATAGTAATGTAAATCAAACATTATTATCCTATGTGCATATATGGTTACATGACCTGTGTAACTCTACATCATGTACAATCAAACAAATGAGAAGTTATACTCCATTTATGTATGATGCGTCAAAATGCATTCTACATGTATAATTAATTAGGGCAGCAACAAAACAACAACAAAAGATGTTGGATAGTTTAAGAAAGAAAAAAAAAAGGAATTTAAGTATTGCTCTTGCAGTATTATTTAGAAGAGAACTAGCATGAAAAAAGCAGCATAGCATCTCATGAAAAACCATGAAAACCAAGTTATGCCTTTCCACACATGTTAACTTATTCAATTGGTTTCCAAATCATTACATGTGATATTTTCTTGATAAAACGGAAGTTGGATGAGTTAAAAAAAAAAAAAAAAAAAAGACTTCAGGATAACTGGTAAGATTCTTCATTTAGTAAAGTAGCATGCACTATTATTGGCTAAGAGAAAAGCAAAGAAAAGCTATGGAAAGCCAGGAGAAGAGGAGGAAGAATAGGAAGAAAGAACCACAAGCAAAAAAGAAGCCTAAAGGAGAATTTTCAGGCAGGTTTCTTGAGTTTCTTACTGCATAAGAAATAGGTGGGGGATCATTAAAGAGAACTTCTCAACCTGAGCTAAGTCTCCAAAGTCCTGGGCAATACCCCTTGCACAGTGGCCAGGGGGAAGTCCTTTGCAGATGGGAATGGGGTTGGGGGGGGGGGGCTTTCTCTATGAATCACACTGTCTCTTTCTTTGGTTGGTAAGGAGAAGGTTCACAAAGCACAGTTCCTGAGGGCCTCACCAGTTTGGGGTATTATTTACAGCTTGATATTTCTTTTGTGAATCATGCAACTATAAAAAAGGTACCTCCTGGTTCCTGACACCTTCAGTAGAGGAGTAAATATCAAGTTAGAGCTACTTCAACTTATGATGAGGTGATTAATGGTATCACCACCTCTATTTTACCAACGAAGAAACTCAGACTTTTTGCCTCAATTAAAGTAGTACAGATAACGTTTGAATTGGGGCAGTCTGGCTTCAGAAACTGTATTTTCTCTCTCTCTCTCTCTCTCTCTCTCTCTCTCTCTCTCTCTCTCTCTCTCTCTCTCTCTCTCTCTCTCGTTTTTTCCAGTGGCAGGGGTTGAACTCAATACCTAGCACATGGTACTGCTGAGTGACTCCACAGCTCATCTCCTCATGTTAATACCAAGAAGGAAGAAGAGGGAGGAGAAATTGGAGCTGAGAGGAGAGGGCAAGACGAGGAGGAGTGGGGGGTGGGGGAAGACAAGGACAAAATAAATAGCTCCGATAAATATCACTAGCTAGTTCAACATGCACACTCTGGAGGATCATCTCTCAAAGCAAAGCCCTTGGAATTAGGTACTCTTGAGTCACCCAATAGTCTTTTCTTCACCCTGAAAGAGGAGTGGAGAAGTTGGAAACAAACGCAGCATTTCTATACAATGTGGTAACTGTTAAACAGGAAAGTCCACTGGTGCTCCACAGAAATTCCTGTGTTGCCAAGTACATCCCAGACGTGGAAAGTTACTGAGTTACAGTGACTGGCCATTAAGGATTCCGTCCCAGACCAACTACTGCAGATTCCATTGTCACTTGGCTCCCATAAAACCAACCTTGTTTTTACGAGACTGTTCTGCAAAAGTGAAATTTAAACAAATTCACACCCTTAGTAGATCTGGTCTGTTTTGCTTCAAGGACGGTAAAACACTTGGGCTAAATCTTTAATAAAAAGGATCAAGTCTGCAATTAACAAAATATTCCACCAGTAAAATTATTTAAACTTTTGTTTTAAAGTTTTCACAATAGAGTGGTTGGAAGAAATATCCCACTAAAATTTGCAGAATGATGACTAATCTCCTATTTGAGCCAGTTCATTAAATTACTTAATGACAACTATGGAAAAGTAAATGGCTTTATCCTGAGAGCTTTTGCTCTTTAAACGAATGGCGAGCAAGTGCGTTGCAACGGGACGAAGAAGTGAGTCCCCAGTAATTAGAGAGCAGCAGCGAGTTCTGGGGGGACCTCCAGGGAGGTTCTTGCTCCACGGGTAAGACCTGGAAGCAAGGTCGCGCGGCGAGGGGGCAAATCCTCAGGGCGGGCGGTTTCCTTCTTGTTTCTGCTTGCCTGCAACTGCAGGCAGGAGCTCGAGGGCCCGAAACCCAATTGTTTTCTTGTGCGGGGGGTCGCCGGTTCGCGCCCAGCGGGCGGCTCCCCAGCTCCCGGGACAATGGGGACCCGGGATGTCCCGGGGGGCTCACACCGCCCGCGGGACGTGAGGCACTCAAACACAAAGCAAGTGGCTGGGGGAAGGGACGGCTGCAAGGCGATCCCATACACACAGCTCTGCGCCCGGGTGCCGCCTGCGAGCTCTGCGGAGCGGCCTGGAAGGGCTAGCGGGAGGCGGGTCCCGGGTCCCCTTGCCAAGCGGACAGCGTCAGGGCCCCGGACCTGCCAAGCCCTCATAGTCCCCCTTCCTCTGCAGTGGGCGTCTGAGAAAACCCAACCAGAGGGAATCTCGAACCCCGGGCTGGGGCCCGGCGCATCCGCGCTGCGGTGGGAGGCGGGTCTGGCGACTACCCCGCGGCGCCCGGGGCTCCGACTTTTCTTTGGGGGTAAAGATGGCAGGTCTGGGGAGACAAAGGAAACTTGGGGCGGGCCCCGAGAGCGGCGTGTGTGGTTCGCGTGTGCTCCCCGGGTCCTGTGTGGGAGTCGCCCCGTGCCTGTGCGAGCCTGCACGCAGCCCGCTTCGGGAAACACAAGCCTGGTGCCAGGAGCCGGCGGCGCCCGCCCACCTGCCGCGGCGGCCGCCTGGGGACATCCCGGCCCGCGAGGGCCGGGGCGGCGGCGGCGGCTGGGAGGGGGCGCTGGGGAGCCCGGCGGGGGGCGGGGAAGGCGGGGAACGGCGGGGGAGGAGGGGAGCCCGGGTGGGCGGGCGGTGCACGTCACGGCTATTGTGGCTGTCCCGGTATATAAGGTCCTGCCGGCCCGCCGCGCTCCCCACCTTGCCTGCGCCCTCCCGGAGCCGTCCCATCTCCACGCATCTAGCATCCTGCGAGACGCGCCGCGCACCGACGGAGCGGACATGGGCAGAGCCATGGTGGCCAGGCTGGGGCTGGGGCTGCTGCTTCTGGCACTGCTCCTGCCCACGCAGGTGAGGCCCTGGCGCCCAGTGGGGCTCGGGGGCCGTGCTCAGGGTTGGGGAGGGATGGAGCCCCTACCACGGGCCAGGCGCTAGGACTGGGAGTCTTGTGTAAGCGACCAGGGGGAAGGGCAATGTGGACCCCACTGTCCTTTGTGCGGGCCGCCCCTACCCCTCCCACGGAGTGTCTTCGCGCTTCCAGTGTACCACACAAAGAGACGATGGTCCCCTACCGGGAGCACTGCTCCTGCTCCATCCTCCATCCTCCGCCGTCGGAACTAATTATGGGGTAGAGAGGCAGCCCCGGCCATACCTCCCACCCCGTCCTGGGAAGCTCGAGTTTGAAGCCTGGGGAGGGACCCTCTCCCGACTTTGCGCTATTTGCCATGCAACCTTACACGTCGTCCATCCCTTGGAACCTTAGGAATCCGGTGTTAACCCTGGTTGACCAGCTCTGGGGAGGCGGCGTGGTGGGACGTTTCTGTCCCGAGTCTCGCCAGGCTTTGTCTCGGGCCCCGCCACCGCCGCCTGCTCCCCTTCTGTATCCCGGGGACGACCTCGCCCCTAGCGCAGGCACCGAGAGAGGCGCTGCACTGACTTAAGGGTGATTACACCGCGCAAGAGCCAGACTTGGGGCTGAGCCCGGGAGACCGAGTCGGGCGGGAAGGGGCTATTTCTCTCGGGCATCGAGGGGCTTGGAGGGCTGGGAAGGCCTGCTGGGTGGTTTTTCACAGCCTTTGGTTGGCATTTCCCCCGAAAAGTTGGGCGCGCCGGCCTTGGTCCCCAGACATCCAGCCTCCAGGCTCACCTGGGACGCAGCCTGAGAGTGTGGAGCGCTCTGGGTCTTCCCCGCCGCGGGCCGGGTAACTGTACCCTATTGTTGTGGTGCTGCAGGTCCGCTGCTCTCCCGAGCCTTTCTCAGTTCCCCCGTGGGGGAGGGGCGCGGTCGCCAGAAACGGACTAATCTCCCTCAGCTTGTCCTATCTCCTCTGAGCAGATTTGCCCTACCCCACCCCCCCCCAAAAAAAAAAAATTAAAGAGGGAGGTTTTAGTTAGGCGAATAAAACTAGCTTAGTAGGAAAATATTTTGTTTAATGCAAATTTGTTTTTGTTGTTGCTGGTGGTGTAGAGGGCCCTTTGATTTTCATATTGGTGCTCTGGGAGGGCTCAATTTTTAAAAAGTCACCTGTACTAAAGCTCTTTGAATTTATAAAACAGGCTACCTTCTGGGATCCCACCGAGGTCCGCAAAGCAGGCGCCCTGTTTTAAGAAACTTACCATATTAATGCTTTACTAATAGTGGGAGTGGGTTTTCCTGATAGGACAGGCTCGGTCTTACACATAGTAGGTTTCCAATAAATATACTTGACTTGATCAAGATTTTTGTTGTGGTGGTTAGTCTATTATGGATACAATTTGTACATTTCTTTAGTCAATATTTGCTTAAAGGCTTTGTGGGTTTTACAACAAAAGGAGCTAGTGCTGATGTAGGAGGGTTTTATCTTTGGATTAATAGGCAGTCGAATGTACATGTGGCCCAGACTCTTGCTTGGTGCCACGTCCTCCCTCCTCCCTGTAATTGGAAGCCCTTGTAAACCCTCCCTTGCAGTGAGGACTGAAAACTCCCGATCTGCCTTTGTTCCATGACAAAGGAGAGATTATCACGTGCCCCACTGGACTGTGCATTTCCTGGCTGGTGAATGATGCCACTCAGATGCTGGGACACTGGGAGAACCTTGGTTGTTGGCCACAGCACAGTGCTAGTGACCAGGCACTGAGTCTGCTGCTGGTGAAATTTAACACCAATTTCGTTCTCTTTGTGTGTGTGTGTGTGTGTGTGTGTGTGTGTGTGTGTGAAGTCATTCTGACTTAATGGTGTTTTGAGTGAAGTCATTCTGTCTTAAAAAGAAAGACTCATTTTTTTTCCAATTTAAAATAAATTCTGTTGACTGTTTAGAGATGGGTTAAAATTTAAGAATCCAAAGGTGTAAATAAGATACCAAATGTCCCCTTAAGTTAAAGACCAGGATACAAAAATAAGATAGCTAATGTCCCCCTTTAGAAATGGGTTTACGAAAATTAAAACCCTAGATCCCACAGATCTAGGATGGATAGTGACCCAATTAATTTTAGTACCATAAATCGCAATTATATTTTAAAGGCCAATTTTTAAAGTAACTCTAAAATGTCCCCCTTTCTAGGGAAATAGAGGCAAAATTTTTGTAATGTTAGTAAAATCGTATAATTTTGGAAACTGAATTAGTTAGCTGATTCTTTATTTCTTTGAACAGAATTGAAAATAGTGATACTTTTGGCTATGACTATAAAAGTTCTAATACAGCTATTAAAGAACTTTTTTTGATCTTTTTGCTGCTTGTTTTCTCTAGGCATTTATAGTAGTTCTTTTTGAAACTAAAGAGAATAACCTTGGTGGAACTGAGCAAGAATTCAAGGTGTGGGTAAGAGAACAGTGAGAAAAAGCCATCATCATGTATTAGGACCCAGAAATGTAGCTCAGTGGTAGAGTACAGGCTTAGCATGACCAAAAAAAAATCACCGACCTTAATTGTATGTTAGAGTGTATGTGGAGGTAGTTATAACAACTGTGCAAACTTATCAGTGTAACTTTTTATGTATTTTAGATTTATTCAAACCAAACAGCTGTTGTGACACTTTCAAGTAACTCCTCACAGAGTACCTCTGCTGCCCCCAATTCAACTCATGCTACACCCAAGGCAGGTGGCAGTGCCCTGCAGTCAACAGCCAGTCTCCTTGTGATCTCGCTGTCTCTTCTACATCTCTACTGTTAGAGACTCAGGCCAAGAAACGTCTCTACTTCCCCATCTTCTAAACCCAATCAGAATGGCGACCAGAAGTCCAGTGTGTCAAGGAAGAAGCAGGTCTGCATTAAATCTACCAATTCCACACCTGATTTTATTGGCACAGAAAACGTTGAGAATTCCAAATTGATTGAAGGACATGTGAAGGGTTTCACAGGTGATGAATGCTGATATTAAATCTGCTGGAGTTTCATGTACAAGATAAAAAGAGATAACATCCAAAATTGGGACATGATTTCCTTGAATGAGGCATAAGAAATATGGACACTTAAAACTCTACCTTGAAAACAAGAATAGATTTTATCTAGAGATAAAGGATGGAATGTGGAATGGAGATTTCAGTTTTCATTTGGTTCATGAAATCTATAAGGCCATAAAACAGTTAGGTAATATAAAAAAGCTTCCATGATTCTATTTATATGTACATTAGAAGGAACTTCCAGGTGTTACTGTAAATCCTCAATGTATTGTTTCAGCAGTACTAATTTAATGCTGATATATTCTAGATAAAGTTTCACATTGTTAAGCTATTTCTATTCCCTTGGGAACTGAACTCTTTCCTCTGTGGTTTTTGGATTTGACATTTTGTTTAATCTTTTATGTTTGAATTGACATGTGCTAGGGCAATGATTGGAATCCACCCCAAATCTGCATCACAAGTAAATCTTGCTTATCCTCTCAAAGTCAAATGGTAGACATCTCCCATCTCCTGTTTTCATTCAATAAGAGTGCCAGATTCCTTTAGCTAAACTGATTCCAAAGAGTAAAATTGCATTGACCTCAACTAATTTCAAAGTTCTGTTTTTATTTCTGCATTTGTTGATTACTTTTCACAATTTACAATTGGTCAGTTTTGAAGGTAAAATGGTAAATCTTGAAATTAGAAAGGTAACTATGTGAAGAAGCCAAAACTATAAATCAAGCATTTGGGAAGTGAAGACTGGAAGCTAGCTTGCATATTAAATTCACAAAAACTTTTATACTTTTTCTGTAAATACTTTTTTTAAAACAATGGATCAGAATAGCCACATTTGGAACACTTTCTGTTATCAGTCAATATTTTTAGGTAGTTAGAACCTGATCCTAAGCCTAAAAGTGGTCTTGATCCTCTAAATCTTTTACAATTGCCTTGATACACAGAAACTTTTCAAAAAATAGACACTCCCTGAAATCTTTTGTTCGCATGGTCACACACTGATGCTTACCTGTTCCAGTATCTAATATGGCCATAGTAGTCTTGATAACCCAAATCATTTTTTTCTCATCTTTAGAAACCTACATGGGAACAACCAGATCAAACAGATCTGAAGCTACTGTGTGTGTGAATGAACACGCCCCTTTGCATCATACCTGAATGCTGTACATCTATTTGGATTGTATATTGTGTTTGTGTATTTATGCTTTGATTCATAGTAACTTCTCATGTTATGGAATTGATTTGCATTGAACACAAACTGTAAATAAAAATAAATAAATGGCTGAAAGAGCAATCCTTTGAATTTTAAGTTTTTCTGGTATAAGGAATACTTTTGAGTGATCATGGTTGTATGAGTCCGCTCTTTTAAACCATTAGGGATATACCTCAATATTTTGTAGACTTAAGTAGACTATTGCAGTTAGTCTATTCTTCGTTGCCAACTAGCAGTGGATTTGGGCCAGAGAATTAATCCAAAAGTCAATACCTTCTTTTTCCTCTCCCACTGCTGAGCCCCTTCCTCTTCTCTACTGCTCTCCCTTCTGTTGCCAAAGTCAACATCTTTAAGGCAGCACTGCTCCTTACTCCAGTATTGTATGGCAGCCATATGGCAGGGTACTGATGATTGAATGCTGAACTTGCTGGACCGAGACTTATAATCTACATGATGACAAATGGTACATGTCAAGTAGTGCTCTGAGGAAGACCCCAAGGTGTCAGGAGCCAGGGCCATTGGTGAGAAACGGTGACTGTTCTTGGACATTGGAACTGACCTCTGACAAGACAGGTGTGGGAGGATTTGAGGAGAGAGGTTGGTTGGTGCAGTTCTGAACCACTTTCCTTCCATCTTCCTGGAAGTCCACAAATCACTTTGGTTTCCTATATTGTTATTCCCATCTGCTCCTTTCACACCTTTGAATTCTTTTGACACAGCAAGGGCATTTCTGGATTCCCAGCATCTTTATTGTGGCTCAGGGACCATCAAAAAGGCAGACTGGATGCTGGGGAATGACTAGCGTCCTCCCAGACTGATGGAATTTCTTCATCAAGCAAACCTCAGTTCTGCTTTCAAGGACTTTCAAAGGAAGGAATCAGGCCCATCTAGGTTATCTAGGACAGCTTTCTTACACAAATCATATCTACAGAATACTGATGGCAGCATAAAGTACTAGATAGTGTCTGATTGAATAACTGAAGACTAACTAAACCAACATTTAAACTGACCATCCCAATCCACTCCTTTTTTCAATTTGGCACCTGTGCACATCTCTCGACCATACTTGATTTTCAAATAAAGACAAGATCATACTTGTACCTATTGTGATAGAATTGTCCTGCATACAATTTGAAACACCTTCCCCAGAAGAGGATGCAATCTTTTGGGTTGTGGTGACTCTTCTCGATATGCTAGGACTTGCAATGGTAAGTTAGCCATAGTTAGCCATTATTAATAGGTTAGATGACAAGAAACAAAGAGGGAGGAAAGCAAACAGCTGCCTTCTTCCAGTGTCAATCTCATATTTCTTTGCTGTCAGTGAGCATCTCGGCAGGTCATGGTTCTTAGCCTGGAAGAATGACAAAATTTTGCCTGAAAGTTGTAGTTGTCCACTGAATTTAATCACAGGACATGGTAGTACTAAGAGAGATGCCCTAAGAGATCTGTTTTGAATACACTCTTGGCCTCCTTTGTGTAGTAGCAACCCAATTTTTCCTTGGTAATCAGGATCAATCACCATGAGTACAGAAACTCCCTTAGCCCTTTGATGCAGAGGTTGAGGAGCCCTAAGTGGCTGGGTGGCCGTCTCAACTTCTAGTTCAGTGGCAGCATCATTGTTTCTCCTGATGGATGCTTTCTTCCCTGGGAACCAAGACGGCTGGACCAGCAAAGCATAGGTCTTGAATAGGAAATTAAAATGCTGCTAGTGAATCACTAGGAGCAAGAGTGACTCATCCACTTCCATTTTCACCCCTTGGTTCCTGGACCTGTGAAGGAACCCAACCATGGGAGAAATGGCACCATATTTGGAGCATATGTTGTCTTCTCGGAGGACTTCGTCCCAGTTGTGCAAGGTATTGACCCTAACTAATGCTGTCACCTGGGATTTTTAAAGGTCCTTCTGGCTCAGGATTGTGGCTCAATGGTAGAATAACTGCACAAATATATTGCATTTTTTAAATCCATATATCTTTCTCAAAACTTGTTGCAAATTTTCAAATTGTGTCTCTTCCAAGTCCACCCAGCTAAATCATTGGCTACAGCCCATGAATCAGTATAGATTCATACGTCTAGCCATTTCTCCTTCCAGACCAAAATGAAAAACCAGATCTATCCACTGCTTGTAATTCTCCCACTGGGGGTACTTCCCTTCACTACTGTCCTTCAGGGATGTTCCAGACACAAGTATAGGGCAGCAGCTGTCCCTTTTGGGGTAGTGTTTGCATTTTGTATAGAACCTTCTATAGATCAGACCCAAGTTTTCTCTTTCTCAGTCAACTGATCATAGGGAACCCCA
The DNA here is from genome assembly GCF_902686455.1 of Sciurus vulgaris. NCBI lineage: Eukaryota > Metazoa > Chordata > Mammalia > Rodentia > Sciuridae > Sciurus > Sciurus vulgaris. The sequence goes on from NC_136467.1 coordinate 57,579,721, forward strand.
TGAGGTATAGGTGCAGGCTGGAGATAGGAGTGGCCCTGGGCTTTTGAGCTACTTTTTCATGTAATTGACTTGTACAGTCTCTATGGCTTGTGTACTACTTTTATGTGACCATGGAATGCTGCTGTATACACCCAACTTTGTGGTCCAGTGGATTATATAACACCCAACTCATGATGGACAACTCAGCCCATGGTTAAAGGTTCAGTCTTTTCTAAAGTGCAATAATAAGCCAAATATTCTTAATCAAAAAAGAGTTGTTATCTGCACAGGCTAGCAGGGCTCTCCTTTGAAATCTAAAAACTGACCATCACATCAACCCCTGATCTAACATAAACTTTAGAAAATATTGACATATTATCTTTTTAAAATAACCATCAAGTACTGGGGTTGTGGCTCAGTGGTAGAGTGCTTGCCTGGCATGTGTGAGGCCCTGGGTTTGATACTCAGCACCACATAAAAGAAATAAATAAGATAAAGATAGTGTGTCATCTACAACTAAAATAAATAAATAAATAAAATAACAATCAATATACATGGGGAAAGAAACATAATTGCTTTTTTAACTTTTTTTTTTTTTTTTTGGCACTGGGGATTGAACCCAAGAGTGCTTTACCACCAAATTACATCCCCAATCCTTTTAATTTTTATTATTTTTTTTTTTTAATATTTTGAGACAGGGTCTTACTAAGCTGCTTAGGGCCTTGCTAAGTTGGTGAGGCTGGTCTTGAACTTGTGATCCTCCTGCTTCAGTCCCCCAAGTTGCTGAGATTACCAGTGTGTGCCACTGTGCCCAGCTCTACGTTTCTTTGAAGATGACTTTTAACTAATTTGAGCCATTTCATTTATCAGAAAAAAAATTCCATTTCAGGGTTATACTTTGAATATTTACACTTAAATATTAGTCATATAATTTATGACTAAATTGAGTAATGAATAGCCATTGTATGAATGTCTCTTCTACTAAGTTTCGTCTTGGTAAATAAAAGCAAACAGTGTTGAGACAAGAGGTTAGTTGAAGCACCATGCCATAAAGTTAAGATGAGAAAAATCTATTTAGAACTAAGCATTCTAAACACACACACCCAATGCCACTACGGTCCTTAAAATAGAACTCAAATATTTAGGTAGCTGAAAAGTATGTGCTTTTCATTTTTCAGAGAACTCATTTGGGGTTGCCTTGGCTATTTTTGGATTCCTTACTCAGGATAAAGAGAGTTTTTTTTTTTTTTTTTTAACCCCCTAATTTGGTAGAATGATGCTCTTTGGAATAACAAAATCACCATTATGGGTTGCTTCTTAGTTTCTCTTCAAATTACATCTAAATTCTAAAATCAATGCTTTTTAAAGAAACTGTAGGAAGTTTCCATATTTATGATTTTGCCAAGAAATCTCTCCGTGAGTTTAACGGGTCTGAAGTGGTTTAACTGTCATGCCTCTTGGCAACTGCCTGGCAGGAGGGTTGGCGGAAATTGAATACTTCCAGAACGGAACTCATTACCTTCCCTCCTCAGACCCACTTCTTCTCTCAATAGAGCACCACCTGCCAAGGCTCCCTCATTATCAACCGGTGAGCTGCCTTCCACCTCTTCCCATCCCCAATCAGCTGCAAAATCCTGTCACTTCTGAGTCAGGTGTCTAGGCTTTCTACCATCTACTCCGTCCCCATCACTGTCTTCCTCCAACCTGCATCATCTGTGGAAATTGGACCTTTTTCCCATCGTTCCTCCCTTCTCTTCCTAATTTTCTAAAATGTAGATCTGCTCATTTTGCTCCTCAGTTTAAAATTTTGACTGGCTACCTTTTACCTAAAAGAGGTAAAAACAGAAATTCCATTCATGGTGCATAGGCCTTTTATAATCTGGCCCCAATCCAACTTCTTTGCCTTATCTTCAGTCATATAGGCTTACCAGCCATTTTTTGAACCAACATTTTTTTTTTCATACCTCTGTGACTTTCAACACATCTACCCATCCACTCATTTAAGAGTTAAAGGTGTGAATGGTAGAGCCAGGCTGCCTAGTTGGACTCCCAGTCCAGATGCTACTAGCTAAAGAAACTTAGACACTGATAACATTTCTGTGGTCCTACAGTCTTGTGGAATGGGCTTGATAGTAATGAGACTTATCTCATTAGGAATTAAATGAGTTAGTACACAGTCTTGGAACAGAGTCTGGAACATTGCAAGTACTTGATAACCATTGGCCAGCTTTATTATTTTTTTTTAATTTTTTATTTTTCAGCTTTATTTTTTATTAAGATATAAAACTTGCATTGATATGTCTGTCAGCTCCTGAAAGGTAGGAACTGTGTCCTAATCATTTTTGGGTTCCCTGTGTGTGACAGAAAGTAGGAGCTCAACTAATGGTTGAGGAAATAAAACTAGACAACAGTAGCACCTTAGTACTGGGTAACTGGGGAGGGAAAGGCAGAGTTTTGCTACTAAATTAGATACCGGAGGGGAAGTAAGAGGTGGTGGTTGGGACTATTACTAAACAGGCCGGCCTCTCAGGGCTACTCAGGTCTCATTAGAGAGGCAGCCTCCTTATCTATTTACAGCAGTGGCACTCAACTCTGATTGCATATTAGAATCACCTGGGAAGCTTTTTAAAATTAGTGATGTCTGCCACTTGTACCTGTCGAGGAGATTCCGATTCAATTGGTCTGCATGGAGTGCAATCATCAGTAGTTTTTTAAAAGTTCCCCAGATTATTCTAAAGTACAGCCAAGTTGAGAAGCATAGCTCAGAGGGTGGGTACACACAGCTCTATTCTCTCAGACCGAGTAGCTGGCAGGGCCTAGTTGACGGAGGCATGAGTTTGAACCCTGACTTCAAATCCTTGTGCCTAGCAGAGGCACTCATATCAGGGCTTTGAGTGGAGGTAAGTAAGTTCACTTTCCACCAGTGCGTTGTTTGGATTTCTACCCCACCCAAAAGTGGTGTTGAAGGGCCTCTGCTTTGTGTTCACAGCAATGTCCTTCTTGCGGGCTTGGTGGGTTGTGGAGAGCAAGCGCCTCCCCTGAAGTACTTGGCCGACTGTACTCCCTTCAAGTGGTGAATAACCCTCACACTGTACAGTTAAAACATTCTGTTTCAACTGAAAGATGAGTATGATGGTACCTCAGATTGGAAAGTGTGAGAACTACCACAGTGGGTTTTTTGATTTCTTTTTCTTTTTTGGTGCTAGAGATTAAACCCAGGGCCTTTGCACTTGCTAGGCAAGTCCTGTAGTATTGAACCATACCCAGCCCCACTGTAGGTCTGTTGGAATGGACACATGGATTTTTGCTAGAGTTGTTCTTGTTCAGTGCCTGAGACATCATGATCAGCAGATCTGGATCCCAGTCCTGAGATAACCCCTGAAAGCACTTCTGGGCTTCCTGAGGATTGCCCTTTGGGAGTATTTTTTAGTTTTAAAAGGCTGAGATTCCTTCCAACTTGATTCATGTTATTTTTTTTCCTCTTTAAACTTTTTTGCACTTGCTCTCCCACCCATGGAAATTGGGCTCAGTGCTCCCAAGCTGAGCCCACAAAAATTAATGTGAATGCACTAGAATATTCTACGAGATGTATTCATCACATTCATTCCCTCTGTTACTGCCTTGTCATTTTTGTACCCTACTGTATTTTATGAGGACTTGGAAAAGGTTTCTTTTAATGATAGATTAGCACCATTGACTATCTAATTGGTAGTTGCTGTCTGTCTTAAATGAAATGGTGACAACTTTAAACTGTTTGGCTGGGCTTATGAAAGACCACCAGTGGCTCAACCCTTGTTGAGACATGAATGTGAATGCAATCAGGAAACAGGCTTTCCCTGTGTCGTCTAATTATTACTACTGTGTTTATCAGCAGGTATTCAGTTTTGTATCTCCTTATTACAGGCTAAGTATTTTTTCTTTTTATTCAAAATGGGAGCAGAAGTCCTTCAGATTTTGAATTTAAAAAAAATTTGGAATTTTTAAAACTTAGCAAGGCAACCTCCTTATTTATCTACAATAGCAGCGCTCAGCTCTGACTACATTCTAGATTCCCTTGGGAAGCTTTTGAAAAATGAGTGATGTCTGTCACTTCTACTTGCATCTTGGGGATGGGATAGCACTCTAAACATAAAACTCATTTATGTTGCATATATACCTTATACACACAGCCTGATGGTAATTTTATACAATATTTTTTATCAGGCCTGCATTTTGACTGAAACCTGTCACGTAGGTCAGCTGTGGAATTTTCCACTGGTGGCATAATGTTGTCATTCAAAAAGTTTCAAATTTTGAAATCTTTTGAATTTGGAATTTTGGCTTAGGGATACTTAACCTGCATTTTCTTATTTGATCTATGTCTTATTTAAAAAAAGGATCTGGGTCAACTTCTTCACTATATTATATAACAGGTCACAAATAGATGAGAAATTTGAGGTAGATTACAAATATGGGTAAAAAAGTCTCATGAATTCATTGGGTTAGCTTCAAGGATGTTTGGCATGGGGTCCTGAATAGCTACTATGACCAATGGAAGAAAGGGGCCATGATTAGAAATGGTAAAAACTGAAGCTAAACTGTGCACTTAAACACACAATTAAACCAGAGACCTGAGGAAAGACACTCATATGGGTCCTGATGAAGGGAATTCCAGGTAAAATATGGTCAATGTTGGTACCATTCCTGAAGTGAGTGAGCCAGCAAGTTTCTGATGTTCATTTCTTATAATATGCATCAAGAGAAGTGACACAGCAAATAATAATTTAGCAGAAGTAATTTTGCCAGCAGCTAAAATAGCACTGCTAACCAAATATACAGCTCTAAACTTGAATATTTATAAGAAAGAACCCTAAGTAATCACAGGAATAAATAATATCCTCTGTAAATATTCTTTTTTTGTTGGGGGGTACTGGGGATTGAACTCAAGGGCACTCAGCCTCTGAGCCACATCCTTAACCCTATTTTGTATTTTATTTAGGGACTGGCTCTCACTGAGTTGCTTGCCCTTGCTTTTGCTGAGGCTGGCTTTGAACTCAAGATCCTCTTGCCTCAGCCTCCCCAGCTTCTGGAATTACAGGCGTGCACCACGGCATCCAGCTCCATAAATATTCTTTCTTTCTTTCTTTTAAAGTTGTAGTTGTGGATGGATGGAATGTCTTTGGTTTATTTATTTTTATGTGGTGCTAAGGATCAAACCCAGTGCCTCACACATGCTAGACAAAGTGCTCTGCTATGAGCTACAACCCCAGCCCCATAAATATTCTTTCTTGAAACAACTTTTTGATTTGGATTGAGCAGAAAGTAATAGTGGCAAACACCATGTGCCAGTCACCACTCTAAAAACATTTACATATATTCACTTGGGTAATACTTGCAACATTTCTTTTTGGTCATTGCTTGGGACCGTATGATCACATTTTCATGAATGAGGAACTACAACGCAAAGATGTTAGGTAGCTTGCCCAGAGTCAACTTGTGGTGAGCCCACATAGAGTGACCCCTTGTTCTTGGTCACTACACTAGAATTGACTCTGTGATAATTCAGGGTTATCTTTGAGAGGATCATTCAGTATGGCTCTTCCATTTACTGTTAAGCATAAATGCGTAAGCTTTTTAATTTTTTTCAGTACTGGGGATTAAACCCAGGGATGTTCTATCACTGAGCCATATCCCCAGCCCTTTTCTTTTTTTTTTTTTTAAGACAGGGTCTCCCTAAGTTGTTGATCTCAGACTCATTATCCTCCTGCTTCAGCCTCCAGAGTTGCTGGGATTACAGGTGTGTACCATTGCACCCCACAATATATAAACTTTGGCAACTAATCAAGCCTAGGATAAAGCTAACATCATGTCATGTCATGTTCATATGAGCAGATGGTATACTGTGGGCTGGACTTAGTTTGCTTCAGAAAACAATTTCAGATCTTCTTCAATATGCAACAAAATTGGTGCTATAGGCTGCAGAGGTCTTTGGTTTTAAAGTAGGACATGAAGGGACCCAGTCAAGAGGATAGAGAGGGTTAGGGGGAAGGTGGCAGAGGACAGAACTGAGTATACTGTGTCCTCAGTAAAACTGAGTACTTCTGTGATGATCTATTTCTCTTCTGGGGTTTATATGTGAATTTTATTTTATTTGGTATTTTATTTTGTTTATTATTTGGTACTGGGGATTGAACCCAGAGATGATTTGCCACTGAGCTTCATACTCAATCTTTTTTTATTTTTTGGTTTGCGGTAGGGTCTTGCCAAGTTGCTCAGGCTGGCCTCACATTTGTGATCCTCCTGCCTCAGTTTCACTGGGATTATAGGCACGGGCCACTGTGCTCAGTTATTTGTAAATTTTAATTAAGAATCTTCATGGCAAACCAGTTGAAAATTACAATTCTGTACCATCCCAGTGACAAAAATTTTTAACCTCTGAGTTTATATTTTCTTTCTAATTATGTAATCATTATATTTGTTCATTGTGAAAAATAGGGGGAAAAGTACAAAGAAGAAATTATAAGTCACCTATCATCCTACCATCTGGTGATAGATACAATTTGCATTTTTTTGTTCTTTTTCTTTTCATTTGAGCAGCCAGGGATTTGAACCGCGGTCCTTGCGCATGCTAGGTTTGCGCTCTCCAGAAGGAGCTATTTATTCAGCTCCTACAATTTGCATTTTGATGTTCAGACTTCTAGTCTTTTTTCCCTACATATTTATGCAAATGTTTGTACACACAAACATATACTTCAATGAAGTGGTTTTATAATTTGCTTTTTCACTTAATAATATGTATGTGATTAACTATTTCTGCGACTTTATTTTTCAGTGCTGGGGATTGCACCAAGGCTCTTGTGCATGCTGAGCAAGTGCTCTACCACTGAGTCACTCCTGAGCCCCACTTTTAATAAGTTTTTAGGCTGGGTACAGTGATGCATGCCTGTAATCCCAGCAGCATGGGAGGCTGAGGCAGAGGATTTCAGGTTCAAAGCCAGCCTCAGCAACCTAGTGGGACCCTCAGCAACTTAGTGAGACCTTGTCTCAAAATAGAAAAAGAAAAAGGGTTGGGGATGTGGCTTGGTGGTAAAAAAAAAAAAAAAATCTCAGGAGCAGGAGGTTTTGTGTGTCCCCAGATCTTTCCTTCAGGACTAAGGGACTCATTTCCCCTTTCAGGGGGTGTTGACTGTTGACAGCTTATAACTAATTCCTTCTCCAGGACCAGCCTTTGCTGAAGAAAATTCCCTCACTTAAGATAATGTCGTATCCAAGGACAGTTCAAGTCCAGTGACTCTAGGAGGAGGCATAAAGTCCTGGCTTCCTTCCCTCAATTCCTGCAGCTCTGAGAGCAGTCCTACTCCAGCTCAGCTCCAAGGGTCTAGTTGAGTCTTTGCTAGGACAGTGTCACAGCCCAAGGTCTCCTTCTGCCCAGTCCTGTTTCTCTCATGCCCTCAAAGTTGTTGATCTCAGGGTGTTACCCAACAAACTTCCTGCACCCAAATCGCTATCTCAGCATCTGCTTCTCTAGGACCTGAACTGAGACAGATGTTGCATACATGTTTTACTATTTAAAGTAGTTTAAAGACAACAGGAGTGCACTGTTGTATTTCAAATCGGTGGGTGTATCTGAAGAGTTTACGGAAAGCTAGAGTGGCTGTAGGAGAGAGTGAGAAGGAGAGAAGTGTGCCAGGAGGGTGGAGAGTTTGGCAAAGGCCAGATCAGCAAGGACATGGCGTACTGCTGTGGTTGTATTAGGGACCTGGCAGAAAGCAGATAACACATTCAGTTAGGCAATTTGAGGGCAGTTTAATAAGAAGTCTACTTACAAGATGTGGGTGGGGCCTGGTAAAAGTCACAAAGATGAACATCGTCCTTGGGCTAACACCAGCAGGAAGTCACGAGTGATCAAAACTTGAAGGAGCAAGGAGAAGCAGGAGTTGTTGGAATATAGTTGGTCACTGTGTGCACAGGTCTCCTAAAGGCAGTTGTGGTCTTTAGTAGAGGGATTCACCCAAGCTGAGGTGACTGATCAGAGAGGAATCCAGTGGAAAAATCCCTTCAACTTTACCTTCCATCCTCTAGATCTTTTACTGGTGCTCTCAATTTGTTAAATCATACAGGTAGCCTCTGGGGACCCAGCAGACAGACTGAAACCAAGTCAACAGTGGACAAAGGTCTGTAGCACAGTCTGACCATAAGATTGGTCTTTGTCTAAACTTGGCCTAATAGTGGTCCCATCCTAGTGAAGCTGGATTGGGTCTCTCCCCCATTTTTATATTGAAGTCCTGACTTCCAGTGCCTCAAAATAACTATTTGAAGATAGGACCTTTAAAGAAGTCATTTCAGTAAAATGAAGTCATTTGGGTGGGTCCTAATCCAATATGACTGATTCCTTAAAGAATAGAAAATTAAACTGAGTGCAGTGGCACACGCCTATAATCATAGCTACTGGGGAGGCTGAAGCAAGAGGATTGCAAGTTCAAGGTTAGTCTGGGTAATTTAGTGAAAGCCTGCCTCAAAATAAAATTTAAAAATGGGCTGGGGATGTAGCTCAGTAGTGGAGTGCTCCTGGTTTCAATCCCCGTACTGAAAAAAGTGAGGACATATTTCTGCACATCAAAAACCAAGTGAGGACACAGCATGAAGGTGAGTCATCTACAAATCAAGGAGAGAGGTCTCAGAGGAAACCAAACTGGCTGACATCTTATCCAGGACTTCTGGTCTTCAGAACTGTGAGAAAATACATTTGGAATTGAAGAGTATCATGCTAAGTGAAATAAGCCAATCCCAAGAAATCAAAGGCCGAATGTTTTCCCTGATAAGAGGAGGATGATATATAATGGGGGTGGGAGAAGAATGGAGGAACTTTAGTTTACGTAGAGGGAAATGAGAAGGAGGGGGGTATGAAAGATGGTGGAAAGAGACAGACATCATTACCCTATGAACATGTATGATTATATGAATGGTATGAATCTACATTATGCACAACCACAGAAACCCATTTGTGTACAGTGAATCAAAATGCAGTCTGTAAAAATAAAAATAAAAAATAAAAAATAAAAGAGAATACATTTCTGTTGTTTAAACTACCCCAGTCTGTGGTACTTTGTAATGGCAATGCTGGCAAACTAATACAAATGGGAAATCATGGAAGGGTGAGTGATGGAGTAACATAATTAAATTTTTCTTTTGGAAAGAGGACTTGTCTTGAGAGTTTATTGTAAGGTGCCAGAATAGATGCAGAGATCCCAAACAGGAGGCTCTTTTATGGTCCAACTATGGGATAAATAATAGCAGTTGAGTAGAGAAGCAGATTGAGAGATATTTAGAAAGTAAAATCAACACTCTTTGACAATGAATTGAATATCCTGGATGAGGGCAAGGGAGCCATAGAAATATTTATTTATCAAATATTTGTTGAATATCTACTCTACACTAGGTCCTCTCTCTTCTCGACACTGAGGGATATGGGTTGTCTTCTGCTGTGCCCAAATGAATGGATGGCAACCTCTGAAATGGGACACCCTTGAGGAAGGTTGGATTTTTTATTAGTTTCTTGCCAACGGACATTTAAGTGGTTTCCAAACGTTTTATGATATGTATGTATGTGCATGTGTGTATTAGCACACGCTTGCAAGAAAGATCATGTCAATTTCCATTCCCACCAGCCAGTAGTAATTTTAGCTTGAAAAATTTGTGAAGCATATGTTACCAGTTACCCATAATCTAAACATACAGTATATAATCAATAGAATGTCCACCTTTGAAAAATTTTACATGCAGCACACTTTCTTTTTTCTTTTCTTTCTTTCTTTCTTTTTTCTTTTTGTAATTGTCGATGGACAGAATGCCTTTATTTATTTATTTTTATGTGGAACTAGGATGGAATCCAGTGCCTCACATGCGCCAGGCAAGCACTCTATCACTGAGCCACAGTCCTAGCCAGTGAAGTGCACTTTCAAAGATAAGATTATTTCAAATGTTTTTCTAAGTAAGGAAGAGAGAGATGAACTGTTCTGTTGATTTTCAATTAACATCTATATAAAACAAAGACTTGGGGTTTTAGGATATTTCATCCTCAGGCACTTTCTCTGCCACTGGTGCTTTTTGGCAATGATAGTATGCTATCTATTAGTATATAGGATAATGTTCACATCATCTGAGAAGATGTGAAAGTTCATTTTCTGTTTGGCCTCCGTAAATTCATTCTCTGACTTTTTCCATTGCTCCATGTCCTGTGATGCTGACTATATCCCTCAGATGCCCTTGACCTCTGGCTACCTATTGGGTCAGTTAGCGGGAGGTACTGGGAGGCACTGGAGGGTTAGAGGAGAGGGTTGGGGTATTTATTTCCTGGCAACTGCCCCTCAATTTAACCATGATGCCCTTTCTGTGTTTGGTTCCTGGGTTGGGAGATCCTCTTCCTTGGTATAACTCTCTCTCCATTTCGGCACTACCTTGGAATCTGGGGAGGTCAAGACTTTTCATCGCTGCTAGACTGTGGGCTTCCCCTTCCCACTTTGGTTCCCTTAATCCTACCAACATTTTTGCAAGTAGTTCTCATTCAGGTCTCTTCAGTTAAACCTTTTGGTATACTGTTTTCAGGGTCCTGCCTGTTATAGGAAGTGCACATTTGGCCCATCTTGAGGGTCGAAGTTACACACAAGAGGTAGGGGACCATCCTAAACATCCTAGTTGAGCCTCTCACAATATCTGATCTCTTGATCTCTGGGATGTCTGCAATGATCCTGCATGGAGGTTGCCTTTGGGAACGAGTTTGCAATGAGCCTCAGTATAGTGTGTTGAGCCACTTAGTGTAGTCCATAGCTGACTCCTGCTCAGAGTTAGTCTGGCAAGGTTATGAACTAGCTAATGAGATTTTGGCCAACTTCTCTCTGATAATATACACAAAACCATGGACAGTCAAATGGCCCATCCTGAAACTCACTAACTCCTTCAATATATTATAGACCTGTGAAACCAGACTTTCCATTTATCATGGAGTTTTTGCTTAATTAACTTAAAAGCAACTAAGCTTTTAAGTAAATTTGATTGATTATTATCCATAAAGTTCTCCACAAGAAATTATGGCATAAATTTATATCCTGACTTTCTTTCTTTTTTTTTTTTTTTCCAGTACTGGGGATTAAACCCAGCAGAACACTACCACTGACCTATATCCCCAGTCCTTTAAGAAAAAAATTTTTTTAAGTTTTGAGACAGGTTCTAAGTTGCTCAAACTGACCTTGAACTTGTGATTCTTCTCCTCAACTGCCCTAGTAACTGAGATTATAGGCATATACCACCATGCTGGCTAAACCCTTATTTCTTAAAGCAACTTCCTTAAAAAACAAACAAGCAAATAAATGAAAACTTGATACTAGCAAAAGAAATTACCAAGGATTTTAAATTGGGTCCTTCAACAATGAGGTTCATGTTAAGGGATTTTTTTTTTTTTTTTTTTTTTTTTTGTTGGGAGGGTTTGTTTGTTTCAATAGGGAAGCAATAAGAAAAACGGGGGGGGCGGGGGGGGGGAGAACAACCAGAAAAAAACTTAGAATTTAAATAGTAGATTTGCTTTTTAAAAAAATTTTATTTAGCCTTTAATTTTTTACAGACTGCATTTTGATTCATTGTACACAAATGGGGTACATAATTTTGTTTCTATGGTTGTACACAATGTAGATTCATACCATTCATGTAATCATACATGTACATAGGGGAATGATGTCTGTCTCATTCCACCATTTTTCATAACCCCCTCCGTCTCATTTTTTTTTTTTAATTTTTTATTTTTTGCAGTACTGGGGATTGAACTCAGGACCTCGTGCTTGCAAGGCAAGCACTCTACCGACTGAGCTATCTCCCCAGCCCTCATTTTCTTCTACATATTCTAAAGTTCCCCCGTTATTCTCTCATTCCCCACCCCCACTCCCTTTATATATCATCCTCCTCTTATCAGGGAAAACATTTGGCCTTTGGTTTTTTGGGCTTGGCTTATTTCACTCAGCATGATATTCTCCAATTCCATGTATTTATTTGCAAATGCCATAATATTATTCTTCTTTACGGCTGAATACTGTGTACATATACCAGAGTTTCTTTATCCATTCATCTGTTGAAGGGCATCTAGGTTGGTTCCACAATCTAGGTATTGTGAACTGAGCTGCTATAAACATTGATGTGGCTATTATTACTGTAGTTTGCTGATTTTAGGTCCTTTGGGTATAAACTGAGGAGTGGGATAACTGGGTCAAAAGGTGGGTACATTCCAAGTTTTCTTAGGATTCTCCATACTGGTTTCGAGAGTGGCTGCACCAATTTGCAACTCCACCAGCAATGTATGATTCAATGCATTTCCAATTAAAATCCCAATGACATTCCTCATAGAAATAGAGAAAGCAATCATGAACTTCATCTGGAAGAACAAGAGACCTTGAATTGCCAAAACAATCCTGAATAGAAAAAGTGAAACAGGAGGTATCACAATACCAGATATTAAACTATACTACAGAGCAACAGTAACAAAAACAGCATGGTATTGGCACCAAAATAGACAGGCAGACCAATGGTACAGACTAGAACACACAGAGACAAAACCACATAAATACAGCCACCTCATCCTAGACAAAGGATCCAAAAACATACAATGGAGAAAAGATAGCCTGTTCAACAAATGGTGCTGGGAAAACTGGAAATCCATATGCAGTAAAATGAAATTAAACCTCTACCTCTCACCCTGCACAAAACTCAACTCAAAATGGATCAAAGACATAGGAATTAGACCAGAGACCCTGAACCTAATAGAAGACAGAGTAGGCCCGAATCTTCATCATGTTGGCTTAGGTTCATACTTCCTCAATAAGACTCCCAAAACACAAGAAATCAAAGCAAGAATCAATAAACGGGATGGACTCAAACTAAAAAGCTTTTTCTCAGCAAAGGATACAATCAAGAATGTAAAGAGAGAGCCTACAGAGTGGGAGAAAATCTTTTCCACACGCACTTCAGATAGAGCACTTATCTCCAAAATTTATAAAGAACTTACAAAACTTTACAACACAAATACAAAGAACCCAATCAATAAATGGGCCAAGGAACTGGACAGAGACTTTACAGAAGAAGACACACAGGCGATTAATAACTATATGAAAAAGTGTTCAACATCTCTACTAATTAGAGAAATGCAAATTAAAACAACTCTAAGATTTCATCTTACTCCAATTAGAAGGGCTTTTATCAAGAACACAAACAATAATAGATGTTGGCATGGATGTGGGGTAGAGGCACACTTTTACATTGCCGGTAGATTTACTTCTGGGTGGTGGGGAGCAAGTTTATGCAGAAAAATACATGGACTCTTATAATCACCTGGATTTTTGTAATCACATTATTCTCAAATAAATATATTTTAGAAATGCCATACACCACCAGATGCAGTGGTGGATACCTGCAATCCCTGCTACTTTGGAGGCTGAGGCAGGAGAGTCCCAAATTCCAGGTCAGCCTGGGTGTCTTACAGCAAAATATGAAAAGGTGGGAGTGAGGAGCTAGGAATATAGTGAAGAGGTAGAACATCCTGGGTTCCATCCCCTGTACCCCCTCCCCCCCAAAAAATAAGAAAACAAAAATATCACACACCCTTGACTTTCCATGGGGTCCTCTTTGGTTTTATTCTTCTTTCCTTGCTCCTAGAAGCAACTAGTATAAAGCATTCGATGTGTACCCAATCCATGCTTGTTAGAACATGTAGGAATTTGTTTATCTAAACTTCCATGAGTATTTGACGATACAACTGCATTTCAGTTTACATATCTAATTTCCTGCTGATACACCTTTGAGTTTTTGTCCAATTATGTTCCCACAAACAGTACACATCTCATTATGCATGCATTTTTCAGGGTTTTTACCTACACATGAAGTTGTTGGGTTATGGGAATATGCTCATTTTCCAACTATGGCAGGAACTGATTACTTAGTGAACTGATTTATTGGCATTGACTTCAGTGACCATCCAGATTGCTGCTTGACGGATTTCTGAGGCTTCTTAGCAAAGTCTGGCATTTGTTACACTCAGTCATATTACTTCAACTCTACATACATGCCCATGTACAGCGGAATGACTGAATAAGGTCAAGTGCAACAATGAGACTGGGCAGAACTTTGATAATGTTTTTGTGATGTATTACTCCTGTGTAGTGTTTGAAAGTAAAAACCTCAGAAATATGAATGTATCAGGCTCCTTTAATTTATTTGAGAATCCTCTTACCGAATATCAGAGTGAAACAACAACACTTTTATGCACTTCTGGCCTGCAATCACCAAAGCTAGTCTAAATAAACCTCAGAAACAGATGGCATAAAGTCCCTAAAAGTGACTTTCTATTGGAACAGAAGCACAAGTGGTCAGAGAGCAGACGGTCATAACTGTTTTCAGTCCCAAGAATTTTCCTGTTCTTTTGGTAATTCTTTTCAACAACTTTACTGAGTTTACTTGTAAATGGGGACCTTTATCAAAGTCAGTTAGTTCCTTGGATCAAATTACATAAGGCTCTATCCTGCATTCACAATGGCACTTTTGTGTCTATAAACCCCAGTACATAGTTAAACAGACGTAAAGGGAAGCATTTACCTGCTTTTCAGATGGCATAGTGTTTGGATTTTCTGACAAGAAGCTGGTGTTATTTCTCTTCTATTCTGATCATGTTCTATGGTAAGCAGTTGCTCTAGAGACAGTTTTAAAATAAAGTATTTGTCACTCAACCTAAAGTGGGATAAGATTTTGTTTATGTGTGCTGTTGTTCTTTCTTTTTCCTTGGTACTGGGGATTGAACCCAGGGGCACTTTACCATTGAACCACATCCCCAACCCTTTTTATTTTTTATTTTGAGACAGGGTCTCACTAAGTTGCTTAGTGACTCGCTAAGTTGCTAAGGCTGGCCTGGAACTTGCGATCCTCCTACCTCAGCCTCCCCATTCGCTAGGATTACAGGTATGGGCCACCCTACCTGGGTGTAGCTCCTTTCTTAAAGTTCTTAAAGTTTCTTGTGGTCTTATTTTATTCTTTATTTTTATTTTTGCAGTGCTGGGGACTGAATCCAGGGCTTTGTGCATGCTAGGCAAATGTTCTCTCACTGAGTTAGACCCCCAGCCCTCTCAATCTAAAAGAAAAGGAATTGGATATCATTCAGATTGCAGTTCTTATTTTGAGCGGGAATATTTTCACTATTTTGTTTCAGCCCTCAGGAAGAAACCAGATTGCTTCTAGTTAAGAGTTCTTGGCTCGCCAAGGGAATCCTCTCAGATTTTAGGATTGGGCACACATGATTGGGTCCCTGGATTCTTGATGAGCAGCTTCTGGGAATGAAATGGAGCTGCTGAGAAAATGTGGAATGAAATTCCTATATGGAAAATTACACTACAAAGAAGTGACTTGTAATTTAAGACGTGATGTCACCATCTGATTTCCTGTAACTGCATTTATGATTGACCTTCTATGAAGAACCTCTTTGGTGCTTTTAAGAGTTTTGTTCCTAACCCCCCTTCTCCATTATTAACAATGATTCCAAATAATTATTGAAGGGTTATGAAAAATAGTATTCCTATAAGACAGCTCCCCAAGAAAAATAGAGGTACGGTGTGACAATTATGACTGATGACCACAAATTATAAAAACAGTTAAGAGAAGCTGGGGTTGTGGCTCAGTGGTAGAGCGCTTGCCTAGCATGTGTGAGGCACTGGGTTTGATTCTCAGCACCACATATAAATAATAAAATACATGTCCATCAGCATCTAAAAATTTTTAAAAAAATTAAGAAGAAGGACATCTAGAAAATCTTACTGCATGTTCTCAAAATATATGTTTTAGAATCATTCTTTTTAAAAATCCCCCTCTCTTCTTATAGAGGGATGTTGCCCAGGCTGGTCTCAAAACCTGGACCCCACTGTCTCAGGTTCTGTGATTACAGACTTGGGATTATAGGCATGTCCCACTGCACCTGGCAAGAATTACTCTCGAATGACTCACCATGACAGCGAATTTCCCAGACAATAATGATAAGGTGAAATCTTAAAATCAAAATAAAAAAATAAAACTTTTTTTTTCCACAGAATTTTGAAATGGTGGTGTGAAATATGCATAAGATTTACAGCCTTAATCATTTTTGAGTGTACAGTTCTGCAGCATGAAGTGCATTTACATGTAACCATCTGTAACCATCAGGAACATCCATCTCCAGAACTTTTCATCTTGTAAGATGGCAACTCTACCCATTAAACACTAATTTCCCTGCCCCACCATCTACTTCCCACCCCAGCAAGCCCCCTTCTACTTTCTTTACAAATCTTGTTTTGTTGTGTTTTTCATGCTAGGGATGGAACCCAGGGCCTCACACGTGCTAAGCACGCACTCTGCCGCTGAGCTATATCTCCAAACCCAAGTCAAATCTTCTATGTTCTTTGTTTGTTGAAAATTTCTCACTATGATTGTAGGTGTGTCTTTCCTCTTCTTTCTTTGAGTCAAGGTCTTGCTTTGTTGCCTAGGCTGGGCTTAAGGGCTCCTCCTGCCCAGGCTTCCGAGAAGCTAGGACCGTAAGAGTGGGGCTGTAGAGTGGGTTAGTTATTACGGGAGTGGGCTCCTGATAAAAGGATGAGTTTGGTCCTTTCCCTCTCTTACTGATGTGCTCCTTTATCCTGTGTTGACTTTTGCCATGTTGTGATGCAATATGACATATGAATGTCTGTTTCAGTCCTTGTTTTTAGTTCTTTTTGGTGTTTACTCAGAAGTGGAATAGCCAATTTTCATGTTAATTCTATATTTAAGATTTTGAGGAATTGTTGTACTATTTTTATAGCTGTTGCATCATTTTATATTCCTGCCAACAGTGCACAAGGGTTCCAATCTCTCCACATCTTCACCACCTTTTATCACTTTTTTAAAAAAATATTTTTAGATGTTGATAGACCTCTATTTTATTCATTTATTTACATATGGTGCTGATAATTGAACCCAGAGCCTCACACTTGCAAGGCAAGCTCTCTACTACTGAGCCACAACCCCAGCTCCCCATTTATCACTTTTTAAGATAATATCTATCCTAATGGATATGAAGGATCAAGAAGAGTCATGGAAATCTTTGTATTTCTGTGTGTGTGTGTGTGTGTGTGTGTGTGTGTGTGTGTGTGGTATGGTATGCTGGGGATTGAACCCAGGGCCTCAGGCATGCTAGATGAGTACTCTACCACTGGGCTACATCCTTAGCTCTTAGTTATGGAAAATTTTTAATGTCAACATGTGTATAGGTTGGTTATCCTCTCCAAAGACATTTAACTTGTTTTTATCTTTTCACTGTGGAAGCAAAGCTATGAGAAACAAAATCTTCATATGAATATCTTTGTGATTCTCGCTGTTGTCAACTTGTATTATATTACCAAAAGTTGAATTACTGATTTGAAGTTATGTACACTTATAATATTTTCTGCCATTTATACTTCAAAGGTTTCTAATTCCCATATATAACCAAGAGCACCTATTGCCAATTTTTTTTTTTTTTTGCTAAAATATTACTTCTATGGGGTTTGTTCTCTCTCTCTCTTTTTTTTTTTTTTTTGGTACCAGAGATTGAACCCAGGGGTGCTTAGCTACTGAGCCACATTTCCAGCCCTTATTTTTAAAACAATTTTATTTACAGACAGGGTCTCACTAAGTTGCCTAGCCTAGCACCTTGCTAAGTTGCTGAGGCTGGTTTTGAACTTGCAATTCTCCAACCTCAGTGTCCCAGGCCTCTGAGATTATAGATACATGCCACCATGCCCAGCTATATTCTTTGGTTTCTAATAAGGGTTAATATCTTTTCACCTTTTTACCTCAATCTCCAATTAAATGGATTTGAAAATTGATGGTGAATGGCTTCTCAAGAAAAACTGAGATATTATTACCAAAAGAAGGATGAGCATATACTATGCAGGCAAAGAGCAGTGTATTTTTATCTTTTTAATTTCCTTATTTTAACATTTGATTCATCTAGAGTTTATTTTAATGCTATTGTTTTTCCATATGGTTAACTAGTTGTCACGTTATTTATTGAGTAACCCATTTTTCCTCCATTGATGTGAAATGCCACCTTTATTTATTTATTTATTTATTTTTGCAAGTTGACCAACACCACAGTTTATTTGTAAACATGTTATATATGTCAATAATCAAATTGATATTTTATACATTTCATTGTGTAATATTAACAGAAAACAATCCACTGTACTATTACAGTTTTGGTACTTTAAAATCTTTTAATACAAACTGTTTCTGAAACACCGAACATAAAAAAAGAAACATGAATGGCAGAGAAAACAAAGTAAAAGAAACCAGTATTTCCCCAGAAAACAAATGAAAAAAATCATCTGATACAGACTTTAAAAAGGAAAGAAGATAAGGAAATGACACAATAGCATTTTTCTAAGTGATATAAAGTTGCATTTCTTTAGACCCAGTGGAGATGTGAAATTTTTCTCCTACCAAATTCTATTCCCTTTTTGATATTCACTTTTTGTTGTTTCTAAAGAATGTTTGCCATGGTTTATGACGCTTTAAAGGGCAGGAGAGGAAAAGAGGGGAGGTGGTATGAAGCCAAATGAAATCAACCATTTGCAAAAAAAAAAAAAAAAAAAAAAATTGATACAAATTTTTCAAGAATCTTCTTTGGCAAATGACAAAGTATTATTTAAAACTTTTTGTTGTTGTTGCACTGGATCAACACTTGTAAGATTTAGGAGATGTAACTTTCTTTACATGAGTCAAAGTATAAATGAAACAAAACTACATTAAGACAGCAAAGCAGGAACATCAGAATTTCACATTTTGTTAACAGCTCTAAAAATGCAAATTCTCCCTTTGAAAGATTATGAGAGGTTTTCAGCTGGGTATCAGATGATCACTGTCCTCACTCAACACGAGAAACCA
Organism: Sciurus vulgaris; assembly: GCF_902686455.1. Taxonomy (NCBI): domain Eukaryota; kingdom Metazoa; phylum Chordata; class Mammalia; order Rodentia; family Sciuridae; genus Sciurus; species Sciurus vulgaris. The sequence continues at coordinate 57,598,636 of NC_136467.1, forward strand.
GAGTGGACCCAGTGTCCTCTCGAGTACTTTCACTGAAGTTCATGATCATTATTAGGTTCTACTTCTCCCTCCATTATCTCTCACAGGAAGTATAGCAGCAAATCACTCCCATATTTTAAGCTTTTGACTCAGCAACAACTGGGTTCAATGTCAACAACTACAAATGTTCAATTTTTTATTAGTGTGCATATCATTACAGTTGGCTTAGATGGTTAACACAAAAATAAATAAAATAACTACAGTTAATTCAAACAAAGCACATTAAAATGAGATTAAAGAGCCCTGATCAAAAGAAATACAACTTTCAGTTGAAACTGTAAAAGTTACTTACATACATACATACATACATACATACATACATACATATATAACTAACAGCACTAGGAATGTATAATATCAATTATTGGAAAAATAAATGAGTGATTCACAGTCATAAGAAATTATTTTAATATTAGTATGTAGTTTTCCTTTTATAGACGCACAAAACACAGACGTGGTTCCTACCTTCTAGAAAACAAAGTAGAAAATTAAACATTACCGTATTTACCCCAAACACAGCAGGACTGTGCGATAGGTAATCTGGTCCAAAATATTCAACTCTATAGATAGGCCATGGTATTAAATGCATGGTTAACAATTTTAAGAAAGGCATATATTTCCAGAAGTATGTTAAATACACAAATATCAGTTCTATAAACAACGAAAATCACCAGCAAAAATGTTTGGTTGTGACATTCCCAAATTTTCTAACTTTTTAAGTGTTTTAGATATATGCTGCTTAACCAGTTAGTTTGGTTACAGTTTTAAACTAGCAAAGCATTATCCTATAAGAGAAGCCTAAGCTAAACTATAACACTGCAAAAACTTCCCAAGGAAGGTAACTTGAAAAATCTTTAAAAAATGATTCCAATTATTCTAATTAACATTTGAGATGCTAAAGAATCAATGACTCAAGAAACACTTTGAAATTATTCAATTATTTTCCTTATCATTTCCTCCAAAACTATTAACAGAAATTTAAAAATCCAAATTGCTTAAGAATATGCCTTCACAATAGGTTTATCACTGAAGTGTTTTGATCCAAAGACCTAGTCTTAAAGCTTCTCATATGTACTTCTAATCTAAACTCACAATCCTTGGTTTGAAAACATCAAATTCAATTTCTAAAAAAATTCATTGGTAAAGCTACAAAACAAAACAAAACAAAACAAACAAATCAGGGTGAAAACATGTAGCAGTCTCAGCTATGAGTGGAAAATAAATTCTATTTTTCCATAAAGACTCTATGAAAATATAAAGCCCAAGGTGAATGACAACAGAAGTCCATATATAAACACTGTTTAAAAATAGAATGTTTTCCAAAGCTTCTCATGAGATGTCAATGAAGAGTCATAGCCTAAGACCTTATGAATGAAGGTTAAGTTATACATAGCTTCTGCTTACATACCTTCAACAATGTCCAATTGATATACATAATTTACAAACATCCACAGGAATTCTAAATGCCCCATCATATCACCTCTCAATACCAGATGTTTACTGTTTTACAGTTTCACTACTTTAAGTACCAAGAAGCCTTTTTAGAGGAAGAGTTCTGTCTCTTCCCTTGATCCCCTACAGTATAGGTAACAAAATATAAAATTAAACAAGATTTCTGTCTGATGAACTAACATATAAAATTACCATTGCAATATTCATAGTGACTGCTTATAAACATAATAGTCATTATAAAGCCTATAAAGTATATTATTAGTATTATAAAAGAAATGCAGATTGTCTCAAGGTAAAAAATACAGTGCTGGCTGCTAAAAAGCACTTTGTTGCAATAAGATGTGCAATAATGAACAACATGTCAGAAAACATGAACATGTTCCCCGTTTTAATATCAGTTAAGCAAGAATTGCACTGTAGCAGCAGGATGCTTTTTAGTGGCTGACACTATAAAGCTAACAGTAAGAAAGAAAAAAGGCAGGAAGTGTGAGCAACAAATAGTGTAATCAAATTACTGCAAATGAAGATTAGCAATAAGAAGTGAGGAAGGTGACCGTCCACTCCATTCTGATAAGATGCCATCTTTAAATATTAAGTTTTTTGCAGGCAGTGGAACTCCCATATCCACATAGGATGACTGTGAAAGCAGACTTGAAAAACTGGGCTCTGTGTGGATATCCAGTGTTGAAGCACCTTCCTGGAATGAGTGAACAAAGTTAAGTACTTGTAGAGAGAGTTTTCTACTGGAATGCAAAAGATTTTGAAGGCTTTCTTTTCTACAGAGACCATGTGTGGCAATCTTCCTACACACTTTACGGTTTAATTCAGAACTGAACAGTGGAATTCCAAAGCACAACTCAAGAGGAACCCAATCTGCTTCTGTTGTGGCACCAGTGTTTTGTTTCACTGCTGAATCCATAGTTGCTTCCTCAATAACCATTTCAAATGACTCTGACTCCCATTTACATCTGAGCCAGAAGCCAAATCAGGTTCTCCTCTCTCATCAGAAGCATCACTGAGTTTTCTACTTGCAAGTTGGCTAGAAGAATTCAACATGGTGATATATCCACAGAAATGCTGCAAGTCCACTTTGTTCCTTAATATTTGTAATGCTTTATGAACACCCATATTGACACGAGTAAATTCTCCTTGCAGTTCTGTTTCATCAAATGGAAACGGTATATGGACAGTTTCTCCTATCCCATGCAAACCATGTCCCTGAATTAAAACTGCAGAATGTGTTAAAGCATCATTCAACATGGTGAGTACATTTGACGTAGGAACTACCCCAGGATCGTGACCCCAAGACGTTATAAGTAATCGATCATAATCCTGGAATATATCTGGCAGTTTTCGAAGTCTTGTACCTTTGGACAGTAATAGAGATGGTGGTCCTTGTCCAGTGACAAAGTAAATGTACAGTTTAAACCAGACAGAACTGACCTCTGGGATAGCTGGTCCAATATGCTGAGGGGTACAGCTGCTGATGGGCCGGATTTCATTGGTGAGAGGAGCCATGGAAACAAGCAGGGTATAATTTTTGTTTGAAACTCTGCTGCAAGTGGCAGGGTCCAAACCAAGGAGGCTTTCACAGCGTAAAAGATCCAAGGGAAAACCATAATTGGGTTGGTCTGGCTGAGCAGTATGTGCAACTAGATCTTTATTATGTCGCAGAAACAGTATTGTGTTTCTCAGAGTAAGTGCATGATCAAAATATCTCTGTGCTTCTCCTTCACCAGTGCTCTGAACCTTTTCTAGTTCTATAAGAAAGCTGTCCAGAGACTCATCTGAGAGTTTTTTTTTTTTTTTTTTAAATGGTATACACATGACTCTTTTCTGGAGTATTTATTTGGTTTTATTTACTTCTCTGAGTCCTTGTTTTACTTACTATTGCTTTATAGTATATTTCAGTTGCCATTAGGAAACACCTGCTTGTTTTTCTCCCCTTAAAATTCTTGCTTTTCTTACATGCTTATTTTTCTAGAGTAGTAACTCTCTACCTTGGCTGCGCCTGGTCATCACCAAGGGAGCTTTTATAAACACTGATACCCTCCTGCCCCTCCCGGAGGTGCCAGTTTAATTGCTGAGGGTTGGGACCTGGGAAGAGAGAACTTTAATAGCTCCCTAGATGATATTAATATGCTGCCAAAGTTGAGTACCATTTTGCAAGATGAACTTTAAACCATTTTGTTCTAGTTCTGTTACGATTTTTGATTTGTATTGCAGTGAATTATAGATTAATTTAGATCTAGGTGACATCTTTATATTACTATGTCTTTCTACTTAATTCAGTCACCTTCTTTGGTTGAAAAAAAATCAGAAGCTGGTTTTGGCTGATGCTATGAACTAAATTTTGTGTTTCTCCAAATTTCTTTTTTTTCTTTCTTTTTTTTTTTTTTTTTTTGACTGGGAATTGAATCCAGGGGCACTTGATCACAGAACCACACCCCCAGCCCTTTTTATTTTTTATTTTGAGACAGGGTCTTGCTAAAGCTGCTCTGGGCCTCACTAAGTTGCTGAGGCTATCCCAGATCCTGCGATCCTCTTGCCTCAGTCTCCCAAGTTGCTGGGATTATTAGGTGTGCCCACCATACCTGGCAGTTTTCCTGAAATTTATATGCTGAAGCCTAAATCTCCAGTGTGGTGGTATTAGAAGATGGGACCCTTTGGGATGTGATTAATCAGGTGATGAGGGTGGAGGCTTCATGAGTAGGATTAGTGTTCGCTCCAGACATTGGATCTACCAGTTAGTTACCTTGACCTTGGACTCAGCATCTAGAACTGTGAGAAATAATTTCTATTGTTTAAACCACCCAGTTTATGGTCATTTGTTCGAGCAGCTGAACTGACTGAGATGGCTGACTTAAAGGAAAAGATAAAATGAAGAAACTTCTGAAGAACTTGGGGTAACAATGAAGGAAAGCTGAAGAACCAGATGTGGCAATGACAAGAACCAGAGCAGCTGTAGGGATCTGGAACCTGAGGAATGCAATTCTTGTTTGTGTTACTCAATTCACCAACTTTCCAGTTTTTAAGTGTTTTCTTTAAATTTTGGATTCTGACCACAATTTCAGTGGTGGTTGGGTACCTTGTCTATCCCTTGCTTGGATTCTGGAGGGCTGGACACTTTGAGTGATGGTCTCAACAGGTTGTACTCGGTCGGGTGGGGAACCCAGAGAGAGAGAACCAGTCTCTGTTTCCGAAGCCAGGGCCTAGATGTTGAGGGGGACAAGCATAAGTATGACAGAAATAACATGTGTGACAGGAGGAGACACGTAGCACACCAGTGTGAGCAAGACATTTCCTTTATCTATAACTTCCTGGTGTTTTATAGTTTTTCTTAATTTGCATTTGGTTTACTTAGCTAACGCCTAAATCATTTTGTTTTTAGTTGTGGATGAATCTTTGTTTTTATTTATACGCAGTGCTGACAATCAAACCCAGTGACTCACACATGCTAGACAAGCGCTCTACCCCTGAGCCATAACCTCAGCTCAAACTTCTAAATATTTCGTGCATTTTGTTTCCATTATGACTTTTGTTGTATGTATGTGTATATACACACACACGTATAAAACAAAAAAGTCAGATATATGTGTGTATATATATGTACATGTGTATGCATACATACATATATATATGTGTGTATATAAATATATTTTTAAACCTGGTTATAGGCAGGTGCAGTGGCCCACTCCTCTAATCCCAGGGACTCAGGAGACTGAGGCAGGAGAATTATAGGTTCAAATCCAGCTTCAGCAACTCAGGCCCTGAGCAACTTAGTGAGACCCTCAAAATAAAAGATAAAAAGAGCTGGGTTTGTAGCTCAGTGGCAAAGTGTCCCTCGGTTCAATCCCCAGTTTAAAAAAGATAATTCTGGTTATCATTACCATGTGAGAAAAATGTTATAATTTTATGTTAATTGACCACCTAATCAAACTCTTAATATTTCTAATACTTTTTCATTTCAGCTCTTCCAAAATTTCAGATATACTGTTGAATTTTCTGAAAATTAAAATTTTGTCTCCTTATTGCCAATATTTTACATCTTTTCCCCTTTTTAATTATTTTGTCTAGCATTTCCACAACAAGATTCAATAACAGTTACTTTGCCTTGTTCATTGTATTCATGGAGATGGCTCTTATATTTTATTATTAAATATAATATTTGTTTTTTAGTCGACAAATTAAAATTGTGTTTATCATGCACAGCACAGTGTATTGAAATATATATATATCATGAAGTGACTAAATCAAGCTAATAGCACATGCATTACTTCACATACCATTTTCTATGGTGAGCATCCTTAAAATCTATTGTCTTAGTGATTTTCAAGAATGTGATACATTGTCATTAAATGTAGTCAACATATTGTAGAGTTCTTGAATTTAGTTCTCTTATTTACTGAAATTTTGTATCCTTTGATCAATATTCCCCCACTATTACAAATACATAATTGATTATTTAAAATATCTAGCTGGGTGTGGTGACACATACCTATAATTCCAGTGACTCAGGAGGCTGAGAATGGAGGATCCCAGGTTCAAGGCCAGCCTCAGCAACTTTGGGGAGACGCTGTCTCAAAATAAAAAAATATAAAGGGCTAGGGATGGGGTTTGTGGTAGAGCATCCACTGGTTCAATCCTCGGTGCCCTGTCCCTGCCCCCACCACTGGCTAAATAAAACCCAGCTAAGATAGGACCTGAGGCAACTAACTAGCTTGCTCTCTTTGGTTTTAGGGTTCTCCAGGGTGGGCAGCAAAGCTCATTTTGTCAAATGAGGCTGCATGCTAATACTTTCTTTAGAATATGAGGGAAAGTCTTCATGTTGCTTTTAGTGATGGAAAAACAAACCTTCATTTAAGTTGAAATGTTTATTGAGGCAATTGTAAACTCACATGCAGTTATAAAAAATAATACAGAGGAATTCTATGCACACTTTGCCCAGCTTTTCCCAAAGGTAATATTTTTGCAAAATAAGAGTATATCACAACAAGGATGTTGACATTAATGCATCAATCTTTAAGAAATTCTTATCTTTTTATTAAAATTAAATGCAAATATTTCTTTTAAAAATAATGTTATTTATTTATTTATTTATTTATTTGATGCTGAAGATCGAATCCAGTGCCTCACATGTGCTATGCAAGCTCTCTACCACTGAGCTACAAACCCAGTCCCATAGTATCTCTTTAAAAAATTAATATTATTAATTCATAATCATATACATTTATGGGGTAAAATGTGATGTTCTGATACATGTTTACAATGTGTAGTGATTACATCAAGCTAATGAACATACATATCCATCACCTCAGTTACTTGCCATTTTTGGTGGTGAAACATTTAAAATTTATTCTTATCTCATTTTGTTTTGTGTTTTTGGTTCTGGGAATTGAACCCAGGGGCACTTAACCATTGAGCAACACCCCCAGCCCTTTTTATTTTTGATTTTCATACAGGGCCTTGCTAAATTACTGGGGCTGGTTTTGAACTTGTGATCTTCCTTCCTCAGCCTCTTGAGTCACTGGGATTACAGGCATGTACCACTGTGCCTGGATGTTCTTAGGTATTTTGAAATTATAATAAGTTCATTAGTATTGACTGTACTCAAAGCTTTCTCTTGTCTGAAACTTTGTACCCTTTGACTACCAACTTCCAATTCCCTCCCTTCTTCACCAATCCACTAGTATTGTTCACACTTCCTCAGTTTTACTTGCACTCATTGGGGTGTGTGTGTGTGTGTGTGTGTGTGTGTGTGTGTGTGTGTGTGTGTCTATGTATTTATTTCTATGCATTTAAAAAACCGTTTACGGTACTAGAGACTGAACTCAGGGCCTTGTACATGCCAGGCAAGCACTCAACCACTGAGCTATGCTCAGCTCCTTTATACAATTTTATCACATGTGTAGATTTGGGTATCTATCATTACAATCAAGGTGCAAAACAAAGATGGCTTATGTTTCTCCTTTATAACCATGCCCACCTCCCTCCTTCCTCATTTCAGTTCCTAAACTGTGGCAACCATTTACTTATTTGTCCTCCAAATAAGTTGTCCTGTCAAAATGTGTTATAAGCAGAATCATACAGTCTGTAATCTTTTGGGATTTAGTTTTTCTTGCAAACACAATTCCCTGGAGATCTGTCCAAGTTGTTGCATATTTCAATAGTTTATTCCCTTTTATTGCTGAGTAATATTCCAGGTAGATATGTGGTTCCAATTTTTTTTTTTTTTTCAAAATGAACTTTTTACCAAGTCTAGAGACTAACCCTTGAGAAGAGATTGCCTTAGGAGAACAGCTTGCCAGTTTAATGACTTTGGTCTGCAACCAGAGCACATGGTAAACATATCTCAATATCAAAAAACTGAAGAGTGCTGGGCATGGTGACACATGCCTGTAACCCTAGCAGCTCAGGAGGATGAGGTAGGAGGATCTTGAGTTCAATGCTAGCCTCAGTAACTCAGTGAGGCCTTAAGCAACTCACCAAGAACCTGTCTCCAAATACCCAAAAGGCTGGGGATGTGACTCAGTAGGTAAGTGCCCCTGAGTTCAATCCTGGGTAACAAAAACAAAAAAATATAAATGTAAGAAAACCCACAAAAACCACATCAGACACGGGAAATCACATAAGGGAGTTTATTAAGCAAATAGTGTCTCCCTGAAGGGTAAGAGAGAAAATGAGAGTAAAAGGAAGGGAAAGAGAAAGGGCGCATCCTAGAGAGAGTGGAATAGCACGGAGGAGAAAGAAAGTGAGTCAGGGGGAGAGAAAGCATGAGAAAAGATGGCGGGGTAGCTACCCTTAAGCAGTTGAATTCCATCCGGCTAACAGGGGACCAATAATGGAGAAGGATACTTGCAAGCTGACTGATGAACCAATAGCTAGCTAGCATGTTCACAGATTTACAAGTAGTTGGGAGGCGGGAAAAATGGCTGTACAGGAAAGGGTGGGGAGAGCAGCTTTCAGACTGACAAGCTAGGTTGTGATGCATTGGAAAGAGGGGGAGCAGCTTTGTATTACAATAAAGAGCAAGGATTGCTCCTTATTTTGTGTTGTACCTCTGGCTGGAACTCATAATTTAACTATGAAACCCAGTTATCAGATTGAGAAGTAATCATCAGACTGAAGGCATGGCAGAAGATTGAAGCTTGATAGATTATCTTGGTTCAATGCCTAGATAAGAGGAAAAGGAAAGATATCATCTCAGAACCTCCCAGACTCTCTGGATCACAGTTTTCACTTCAGAGAAGAAGGAAATGTTATTCCAGGAGAGTTTAGGTGCCTTGCTTGAGGGCAGTCAGCTGTCTTTCCTGATGCAATGTTACAGTCCTCTGGCCCCTTGAATAAATGGCTCAGTTTAATATTTTGTTTTGCAAATGGAGTCCTTTTAGCATGATTGAAACTGCCCAACCAACTTTTGCTTGGCGCCTGGGAGTCAGGGTAGGGCTTGGTAATCCTTGACTGTGTCACCTCTGACATTCAACTTGGCCTTACCTGGTCTTTTTGATGTTTCTTCCTGGCAGTTCCTATGGCAAAATGTGCTCTGTGGGCTCAGTGATAGCTGGTTGCATTTTACTAAGTGGATAAAGCTCTAACCTCAGGCTTTGAAGTGTCCTAGACTAAAAATTTGAATTTAAATTCCTATACTAAAACTTCTGAGTGTTTTGTTTTAACTTTTATTTATAGATACAGGTTGGCATATTTTATGTGTATGTTTATTATTCACAATCTAATCATTTATAGTTACATTATGAGTAGTTATTTAAACTGCTGACCTCAGTGTAATCCCATAAAAATTCAGAACATTTCTGAAATTTGCAAATAAAATTAAATATAGCAATGAACATAGATAGTCATGCAGCATCTCTTTCCTCTAAGGAAATGAAGCCAGCTCTCTACCACATCTAAAGAATACCTCTGGGATAGACGCAGGAGATACAGTGATGAAAAACAGCTCTGTGCCCACCACTGTGTCACCTCTGTTAATCTGTGTGAGAAACTAACGTTTAGGCGGTTCTGCCAGTAGTAGTAAGTGCTGGAACCGAATTTCCAACACAGGTCTGGCTTGGTCCAAATCTCCTGCTTTTCACCACCCGCTTATGTTGCCCTCCAGGAGATACACTCTGCAGGAAGGCACAATCCGGAAAAAATGGCCTCTGCATTCTTGAGAGTCAGTCACACACTGTATTAGTCGGAAGTCTTTCAGTTGCTAGGAGCAGACACCGGGTTGGAACAAGTTTAAGCAAATCAGGCTCCTGTGAAAAGCAAAGGCAGGGACGTGGCTGGGGCTGTCTACCAGGGTTCCAGCTGCCAGTTCTTCCTCCAGTTGCATGTCAACCTTCTCCACTTCTCACCGGCCCCTCCTTCCAACAGCAGGAGACATGGCCGTCAGTACCTCCACAACTGCAGTGACCCATTTGAGACCTGAGCGGCAGAGAGTTTTTCCAAACTCAGCTGCAGTGGATAAAGTCTTGGGCAGGACCGATGGGTCTACCTTGAATCATGTCCCATCCCTGGTCTGACCCCTGACAGTAGAGATAACGCAGATTGGATACCCAAGTCACATGTGCACCTCTGGTTTGGGGGCACAGGTGGCTCTCAGGGAAGGTGGGAGACAGGTAGGGTCAGCAAAGACCATAAACAGGTGTGCATCAAGCAGTGTGAGTAAGATTTTGGCTGTAGTCCATAGTAAATATTTTGGATGACATGCACACTTGATTTTCAGATGGCCAATACCGTGGATCTCGTTATAGATAAGAAAGTCAAGAATTTTTGGGACGCTGCCTGGCTGCTCTGATGGCGTCTCACAGGAGGACAGCACCTCCACAGGCCCTATGCTTTAAACTCACTTTCTGTAATACTCGCTTTGCTTATCAGCTTAGGGGAATTGCTACCCCTCAACGTACTCACCCAGGCTACTGTGCTTATCAGTTAATTCACAGTAAAGGAAGTAAACCTCTAGTCACCAGAACCTTTGTACTTACCTTCAAGCTGATCAGGATGCACATTCATCAGAATGAAGTTGGCACCGTGGCAGATGCCTGTGATTGTATCCAGCAACTGAGGCAGGAGGATTGCAAGTTTGAGGCTAGTTTTGGCAACGTAGGCAGGCCCTAAGCAATTTAGCAAGATACTGTCTCCAAATAAAAAATAATAAAAAGGACTGGGGATGTGACTCCGTGGTAGAGTGCTTGCCTAGGATGTGCTAGGGCTTGGGTTCTATCCCCAGCATCGCAAAACACCCTAAAACAAATAGACAAACAAGAAAAACAAACCCCATTTACCCTTAGATTTCCAAATGACATGTTTATACTGATATTTTTTTTTTTCTCTTTTCTTTTTTGGTACTGGCAGTTGAACCCAGGGGTGCCCGACCCCTGAATGACATCCACAGTCCTTTCTTTTTTATTTTTTATTGGGAAACAGTGTCTCCCTAAGTTGCCTAGGCTGGCCTTAAACTTGGATCCTCATGCTTTAGCCTCCCAAATTGCTGGGATTATAGGTGTGCCACTCTGCCTGGCCATACTTTTATTTCTTGATCTTTGAATTTTAGATCTGTATTGATTTCCCTCTATAGAAAAGGAGATCTTAGCTCTTTTGTAGTTTGTTTCCACCTTATAATTCCCTTCCATCTGCCCTCTCAGAGAGTTAACATATACTTTCTTAGTCAAATTGTTACTTAGAGTTTACATTATTACAGCTATAAGAATGTTACATGGGAGTAGTAAATACAGCAACTCTTTCTTGTACATTTTTTAAAATTATAGAGTATTAGTAGCTTATATCCTCCAGTAGGATTTTTTTTTTAAAGGCACATGAGAAATAAGTTTTAAAACTCTAGGAGGTTTGAACATGTCTATTTTCTACATTATACCTGATTGATAGAAATTCTGGGTACAATTTTAGTTTGGAAAAGAATTTCCCTTCAAATGGCAAAGGCATTGCCCATGGTCATCTAGGTCCCAAGGAAGTCTGCTGCCACTCTAATTCTTTATTTGTATCCTTTTCTTTAGAAGATTTTAGAGTCACCTTGTTATCTTTGGCAGGATATGGGCTATATGTGTATATTTTGAATAAGTAACACATTCATATTGTTTAAAATTCAAAGGTGTATAAAAGAGTATGAAGTAAAAATCTTCCTCCCACACTTGTTCTCTGGTAACCTAGCCTCCTTCCCAAAGGCAACTGGAATTTCTGAGGCACACCTTCCAGAGGTATTCTGTGTATAAAAGCAAATATAAATAAATAGTATATAAAAATTTTAATACAAATGGTAACATATGATGGCAGATTGTATTTTCCAAAGATGGCTCCCATGATATATTCTATCCTACCTTTTCTACTTGCAAAGGTAGAAAACGTATGATATTTATACTTTTCTCAATAAGCAATGCTGCCCATGTCTCTCTCCTCTTCATAGTGGGAGGACTGCCTCCTCCAATAGAATATGGTGGTAGTGACCCTTTGCCAGTTTCTTGCCTCTTGGGACATTTGCTCCTAAAATCCAACTGCTATGCGATGGGGAAGCCTAGGACACAGGAAGGAGCTATAATGGGTGATTTGATTGACAGCACCCGCTGAGGCCCTAGCCAAGCCAGCCTTAATTACCAGAGGTGGGTGAAATACCAGGTCACATCAGCCTCCAGGTGTCAAGTCACTTCCAAGTCTTTTTAGTTGAGGTCCCAAACATGGCAAAAACAAACTGCCACTGTGGCTCATCAGAAAAATCCTGACCTACGGAATTTGTAAGCATAACAGAATGGATGTTTTATGTTTTGGAATGATTTCTTACATAAAAGGAGATAATACATATATTATAAATCATGTTCTGTGCTTTGTTTTTCAAACTCATATATTTTCTATTTCAGTTCACAAACTAGGTATGTAAACCTCTCTGTTTCATTCTTGTATGTGGATGCATATGTATATATACACAAATTTATGTACAAAATATTTATCTATGTATTCTATATTTATATACAAATTATGTATTCTCTCTCTCTCTCTTTTTTTTTTTTTTTTTTTTTTTTTTTTCTTGGGATTGAACTCAGTAGCATTCAACCACTGAGCACCTCCAGTCCTTTTTTTTTTTTTTTAATCTTTTTAGACAGGGTCTCTCTAAGTTGCTTAGGGCCTCACTAAGTTGCTGAGGCTGGCTTTGAACTTATGCTCATCCTGCCTCAGCCTCCTGAGCTGCTGAGATTCCAGGTATATGCCACTGTGCCCAGCTCTATGTATTTAACCTGTCTTCTAGTATACGTGGACAATAATCTTCTGTATAAGTAATCTCACGTGTGGGAATATATTAAAAGAAAAAAAATCTACTCTAAGATTTCCTCTCACTCCAGTCAAAATGGCAATTATCAAGAAAACAAGCAACAATAAATGTTGGTGAGGATGTGGGGGAAAAGTACACTCATACATTGCTAATGGGAACGCAAATTGGTGGAACCATTATGGAAAGTAGTATGGAAATTCCTCAGAAAACTTGGAATGGAACTACCATTTAACCCAGCTGTCCCACTCAGTCCTTTGGGTAAAGGACTTAAAATCAGCATACTGCAGTGATGCAGTCACATCAATATTTATAGCAGCTCAACTCACAAGAGCTAAACTATGGAACTAACCTGGGTGTTCTTCAACAGTATATGATGGAATATTACTCAGCCTTAAAGAAGAAAAAGAAGAATGAAATTATGGAAGGCCAAATGTTTTCTCTGATACGTGGATGCTAATTCACAATGGGGAGAATAGAGTTATTTTAGGTAAAGGGGAGAGAAGGGAGGGGAAGGAATATGGGGATAGGAAGGATAGTAGAATGAAACAGACATTTTTACCTCATGGACGTATATGACTGCATGACCAATGTGATCCTACAACAAGTACAAGCAGAAAAATGAGAAATTATACCCCATTTATGTATGATTTATCAAAATATATAAATGCATTCTACTATCATGTGTAACTAATCAGAACAAACAAAAAAATTAAAAAGTTTGGAAGTGAAATTTCCAGCTAAAAAGTAGATGCAACTGTATTTTTGATAGATTTGGTCAAACTACCCATCACTGAGGTTATGCCAATTTATATTTCTATAGGAGAGTGATTATTCCTCATATTCTTGCCAATAATGATACATTTATATATCTATAAAATTTGTTAATCTTATAGGCTAACAGGTGCCTGGAAATTTAATTTGTATTTCTTTCCTTTTGGTGAAGTTAGTCACCTTTTCATTCTTTGAGGGCCATTTAAAATTTATTTTATGTGACCTTTGGGCAGTTTTTCTATTAGGGTGTTAACCTTTGTTATTTATAGAAGCTCTTTATATTTTAGAGAGGATAGTGCTTTATTCTGATGTGAGATACAAATTATTCCCACTTTGTTGTTTTACTGTTATCTTTTGCTTCTGGTTATCTTTGATGATTGAAATTTTATGATAACCTGCCATGAGTACATCAGTTGTGAACTATTTTAGTTCTAATAAATATCGTTATTCCTTTAATAATGTCTTCTCTTTTTTTTCCCCTGGAATTTCTATTAGTCGGGTTGCAGACCCTTTGGATTGACCCTCTGATTGTCTTCTCTTTTTTTCATATTTCCCATTGTTAATGGAAAATACATTAAACCTTCTCTTCTAATTTGTCTATGAGTGTCTCTTCAATTTGGAAATATATTTTAAATTTCTAAGAGTGATTTTTTTTTGTTTTTAATTTTTCTTTTTCATAGCATTCATTCTTAATTTATGAATGAACTACATTCTCATTTATCTGAAAATTTCTTACACTGGGTTTGGGGTACAGAAATGTTTGTTTTATTATAGCTCTTTAACCTGTTTCTGTTTTTAAGCTTTATATTTAAAAAACTTTTTAAAAGAGAAAAAATAGTAAATGACACTTTATACTTTCACTACAAGAGTGACATCCGCATATTTGAGTGTTTCTCTAAATAGCTGCAGTTTTCTAACTTCTTATTTTCGTGTGGTCACTGAATTTCCTTCCTGCCACCTGAGATCGTGTTCTTTGGGTCCTTTTGTGATGTCTCTGGACCTGCCCACTAGCTTCTTCTTCTTGTGGCACATTTAATAACCCAGCTAGTTAGAGATACAAGCATCCCAAATTGGGGTGTACCAGCCACACCATTTCTGCTCCACCACCTTGTTCAGTGCCCCACAGGGAAGCCACTTGTTTTTAACCCTGACTTTGACCTCTCTCTGGGTATATACATGAATTCTCTGTGGGTGATTTGGCCAGAAAGAGTATGCACTTAAAAAAATGTTTATTGAATAAGAGTTTATTCAAATCATAGAATGTATTTTCTGGACATGTTTCTCAATACTTGTGTATGATTTTCCTTTCTCAATTCAGTAAGCACTTATGGAAGACATACGCACAAAGAATGTCAAGTGTTGGGTATTTTATGGAATAATAAATGTATTAGAGTTAAGAGTCATTGCTTTGTTTTTTGAAAAATTTTATTGATGCATTATAGTTATATATAATGGTGGGAGGGTCATTGTTCTGAGATCTTTGTTGTTTTCATTAAGACAACTTTATTGCTGCACACTCTTGTAATTCCAGAGATTTGGGGAGGGTGAGGCAGGAGGATTGCAAATTTAAGGCCAGCCTCAGCAATTTAAAGAGATCTTGTCACAAAATTTAAAAAAATTAAAGGGCTGGGAATGTAGCTCAGTGGTAAAGCACTCCTGGGTTCAATCTCAAGAAGAAGAAGAAGAAGAGGAGGAGGAGGAGGAGGAGGAGGAGGAGGAGGAGGAGGAGGAGGAGGAGGCCCTTATTGGAGCCTATCTATACCTGATTTTAAGATTAACAAGAAAAACAGAAAATTTCTTATTAAATTTTCATGATCATCAGGTTAGGTTTCTACCATAAAATAGTAGGTTTATAATGTTTATGAGCTTCAGCTAATCAGAACTTTGGGGAAAATGTTTGACATCTATTCCATTTCAATTTAGAGACTTCTTTTACAAAGAAATGTTCAGATTAGGGTTTTGCTTATTGGAAAAACCTGAATGCCAACTTTTTTTTCAGAGTGAGAAAAAAATTTGCCCACATCAACGTAACCTGGACCCAGCCCATATTAATTAACAGGTACAACAAACATTTATTTGTAACATATGGCCTTTCTGATTTCAAAATGGTTATGATTAAAAATCATATGGTGTAATACAACCATTACAAGGAAAATAAAACATTAACTCCTATATAGAAGGAAGAAGAAGTAAATAGAGCAAAAATGTAGGCTAATGTTCTTATCCTGAGTCATCTATAAATTTGGCTGCGAGTTTCCCGATAGTTAAAGAATGAAGGCATATGTTATGAGTTATGGAATTCTTTTTTTAAAAACTATTAACATTTACTTAACAAACAGTTCAATAAGAAAATGTACAAGATCTAGAAAAACAGGCCCTTTGGAGAGGGGACATGGATTTCTCCGCTGAACAGGCATTACTTAAATTCATTCCAAGGCTTCCAACATGATGATACCATTTCCTCGTATTACCACACTCCAATATTGTTCTGTTGCCCACTAGTTGCCATCTCCACACGTTCATCTGTCTTAAGATTCACAAAGGGATAAAATTCTTGCAATATTCCTTGGACGTGTCTGCCACCATTTCATTTCAATGCCTTAAAATTGTCTACTCGGCAGACTCAGACTGCTTCGACATGCAGTTGGCAGCCTCCTTTACTCGACCATGGACAGTTCAAGAATTCTTGACATAGATGAAAGAGGGATCATTTCCTTGGGACAAAATATTTTATGTTTTAAAAATATTTCAGTTTAAAAAATGATTGTGTAGATAATTATACAAGAAACATTGAGCCACATATTGAACAATGGCTTTTGAAAGATAAGTATTATTCATGTAAGTCATTCATATATTCACTAAAAACCTAAAATATTTGCAGAGGAAAGTTTCTTTGTGTTGGAGATGGACACTAAACTAGTCTGGATCCTTGCAGACAAGACAAGGTGCTTTGAGTTGATAAAGGGACTTTTTACAAAGGTGTGTGGGAAGTGTAGGGAGGTCACAAGGGACAGCACAGTACTGTGAAGCTAGTAACTGTTACCTTTCTAGCCTTAAGAGGGATGAGAAGAAAGGACAGTTACTAGGATGAATCTTGGAGACAGAGGGTAGGGAAAGAGGACTGGCTGAGAGAAGTGGTGACCAGCCTGAAGCAGCCCCACAGACAGTCAGGGAAATAAAGAACTTGAACTCCCCACCTCTTCCTCTGATCCATGCTGGTGCTCTTCATGAACTGACTTCAACTAGACCCAGGGGCAGGCACAGGGAATCTATTGGTGCTTGTTAGCTTGCTGGTGCAGAGAAAGGACAAAGAAAGTATGTGCAAGTGTCCTGTCAAGAGAACATATTGGAGACTTGGGGAACTTTGTAAAGTTTACTCCACACCTGAATTTTGATAAGCTCCTCTTCTCTAGGTGGAGTAGAAAGGGACATGCCTTCCTGCCTTTCCTACTAAAGCTTGGTAGAGGATCATTACAGTGTGATGAGAACTGATCATAGTGTTAGCTGTGTGTAGGGAAAAAATGTTGAGAAACAGTGATCTAGAAGAGAGGACAATTCTGTTTCTCTTAAATGTTTTCTTCTCTCACATGGATTTAAGACTGGAGCTGAGTCACAGTCTGGGAATGGAGACATTTGATGTAGAACTTGAAGACAGTCCCTAAGTTTGGAATATCGGATGGGTTATGAGTCATTGTGTACAGGAAAATAAGATAACCCTTGGGAAAAACAGGTTACTTTCCCATGGCCTTGGGAATTTTCACCCTATCTGGAGACAGATACTTTTATAGGGGTCCCTGAATACTATGCAGTGAAATGACAGAAAAATGTTACTTTGATTGCTCCTAGGCAAGACCTTTCCAAGCCCAGACATCTTAAAATCTGTGTCCCTATAGCAGCAACAATTATAATCACAGCCAGGCATATAAAGCCAACTGCATTGCCAATGAAGCCATTTAAAAGATTGGAAACTATATTCTAGAATTTGTGGAATCTCTGACCTAATCCCCAATATTATGTGTTCTGTCCAATTTGAAAAGTCACCATTTTAAAATGAAAATGAAGCCAAAGATAGAAATATAAAAATCTTTATATTTTTAAAACTTTATATAAATCAAAATATTTACTTTTATTCTTTCACTAAAACATAAATCTTTTTCAAACTTAATCATGTGAATGGAAGACTTTTTGATTCTAATACAACAATGAGGAATGAATGGAAATTGTTGAATTTGCATTCTGTATTGTACTTTTATGCTGATAGGAAAAGAAGTGACTAGTTGAGAAAGTTATTACCTTCTCGTGTATATTAAAACAACACTTGAAGGCAACTGATTTTAGATAAGACAAAATAATCAGTATAGCCTGTGATGTTACTTTAGTTTAAATCCAGGCTGCCCTAAAGCTCAAACAGAGATAAAGAGCAAGAGTAGGATGAATGCTTTCATTGAAGTCCTAACTTCAAATATTGTGCGGGTCTCGAGAGGTTATCCAGTCTTTTTTCAGCCTTTGGCAGGATTACAGTTGAACCAACTCAGGGAGATGGCAATCCATCCTGTTTCTAAAATTGCCCATTCAAGAAATTTGATATAACTCTTGCTACAGTCCTTTCTATAACCTCACTTTTCTTTAAGTCCTCAGGGAATGTATGCATACAATAATGAAGAGCATACAGCAATTTGCATATGCCTACCATCATGGAGATGATTTGTAAACAATACCAAATCATGCACCAATCCCCATTCCTTCTTCATTCAATCTTACACATCCTCTGCCTCTCCTAGTAGCCTTCCCTTATCTTTTTGCCACTCCTGTTTCCCTGAATATCCTCTTTTCTCTCCTTATTCCAAGGTATTGGGAGGTTTTGTATGTGTTTGTATATGAATGTTTGTATATGGATATCTATGTTTGAGTTGGGTCAAAAATATGTGCATTTAAAAAAATTTTTTTAATACCCCAGGATACACAATACCCCAGGAATGGGAAAAGCAGTCATGCCTTGGCCCACAGGAGTGTTGTCAGCACCCTGGACAGGGGCCCTTAAGGCAAGGGGAGCATTTTAGTGAGGCTACCGCTTTCTAAGAGAATGTGTTGATGACTTGTAATATGTTGGAGGATCTTCAACAGCTCATCCCCCTTCTCTTTCCAGGCTTCTGGTTTTTGAGGTAGATGAGTTACATTGCTTCAACTTTACCGTGCAGGTGGAAGAGTCACATTTCAGTAATCTATGAGCTAGCGGGGTGGAGGTTGACAGGTGAACCCTTACTGGCTGGCTGAGGTTAATTTGTCACATGTGCTGGGACTCAGGGCATAGGCACAAAAGGCAATAGAAAGCAAGGGGGACTGTGGAAGAGGAAGCTCCTTCTTCTCTTCTCTTGCAGATGCCCCAATTAATTATATTTCACAAAGGATTAATGCCCCCCCATGTGAAAACATGTGATTACGCCATTTCCTATGCCTCCTATTTTCTGATCAGGAAACATTTGCTCTAACTTTAAATCCATCAAAAATTAGCTCTGCAGCCCCAGCTAAGCCACCTAAAAATCTGTACCTAATTTTTGGGAAAAAAATTTAAATGCATATATTTTTTGACCAAATGACTGAAATATAGAAATGATCTAACAGGTATATTTGTGCATGTACAAGTGACACATGCATAAGAGTACTCATTAAAAAATCAGAAGCAATCCAAAAACCCATTCATATAAGACTTTAAACAAATTACAGGAGGGCTGGGGGAATGGACAAAGAAAATGTGGTATATATACACAATGGAGTTTTATTTAGCCATAAAGAAGAAAGAATTATGTCACTTGCAGGAAAATGGATGGAACTTGAGACCATTATGTTAAGTGGAATAAGCCAAACTCAGAAGATTAAGTGTTACGTATTTTCTTTCATATATGGAAGTTAGGGAGGAAAAAGGAAAAAAAAATGGGGAGGGGGGCAAGAATCTCATGGAAATCAAAGGGAGATCTGTTGAGGAAAGGGACAAAGGCAGGGAAGAAAGGAGAGGGGGGGGCAGACAGGAGTGATATTGGCCAAATTATGTTGTTATATTGTGTGCATGTATGAATATGATGCATATGTAACAAACCATTATGTACACTATAAAGCATCAATAAAAAATGTGGAAAGAAAAGAAAAAAAAAAAAAGAATGGGGGTATAGTTTAGTGGTAGATGCACAAGGCCCTGCGTTCAATCCCCAGCCACACACCCACTCCCACATACACAATAAATAAATTGTAAGTTTATACATAAAATACTATGAAATAATAAGCAAAAGGAAGTTTATCATAAAACTGATATGAAAGATCTGCTGGGACTATCATTAAGAGAAATGAAAGTGACGTTCAGAACAATGACCGTATTAAAATATTTTTGTAAAAAGAAGGAAAATCACATCTAGCTTGCATAAAATACATATTCCCAGGACTATGTGTAGGAATAGGGAGTAGCCCTTGTTTCTAGGAAGGAAAAACTGGGTGGATGGAGTTAGAAGTGAAGGGAATTTTTCACTGTACACACAAAACTATACCTTTTAAATTTTGACTAATGGGAATGTATCAACTATGTAAAAATGAATAAATGAGGGTTGGGGATGTAGCTCAGTGATAGAATACTTGCCTAGTATGAAGCCCTGGGTTTGACTCCCAGTATTAAACAACAACAAAAAAAATTAATTAAAAATCGGGCTGGGGAGATAGCTCAAGGGCTGGGGAGATAGCTCAGCTGGTAGAGTGCTTGCCTCGCAAGCACAAGGCCCTGAATTCGATCCCCAGAACCGCAAAAAAAAAAAAAAAAAAAAAAAAAAATCAAACAAATTATCTGTGACTCAGTTTCCATATAATCATACCCACTTGATTACCCTGGGAATCAAATAGAACTATGTATGTAAAAGTGCTTTGAGAAACTTAAGTGTTTTTCACATACAATGCTTACTTCTAACATTTTAGTAAAGTACAGGTGCTCTTTTCTAAACCTTTTCAGCCCTGAGAATTGAACTCATGACCTGGTACATGCCAGACAAGTGCTCTCCCACTGAGCTATAGCCCCAGGCCATGTGTGGGAACTCTTCTATTTTTTGGTACCAGGGAATGAACCAGGGGTGCTTAACCACTGAGCCACATCCTTAGCCCTTTTAATTTTTTATTTTGAGACAGGGTCTCACTAGGTTGCTTAGATCCTCACTAAATTGTTGAGATTGGCTTTGAACTTGTGATCCTCCTGCCTTGGCCTTCCGAGCCATTGGAATTATAGGCGTGTGCCACAGTGCCTGGCCCATGTGTGGGCACTCTTAAATTCTCCTCGTGCTTCATAAACTTTGGAGTTTAGAACAGAACATCATAGGGAAGTAATGACAATAAAAAGTAAATTAAACATTTGTGGAGTACTTTAGAGTTATTACTGTAGCATGGCTCTTATGCAGAAGGAATTTCACACTAGGCTTCCTACTGCTCCCCTTTCTCTTCATACGGCTCAGTGTAGTTTTTGTCTTTCAGTAACTGGTGCTTCATAGCTGGCCTTGAAAGAAGGTGAAGTGTGCTCAGGATGGCTGGGAAGGGCCCAATGAGAGTAGTTAGTAACTTGTAGAAAACTGCAGTGTCTGAGAAAAGAAGGGGAAACAGCTGGGGCATTAAAATTCCGGAGTAACTCACAGAGACACTGAAATGGAAATTTCTTAGTTTAATTTTTAGAAGGAAGAAGTACTATACTTTCTGGGGGAAAATAATCCTTTGGGTCCTGTTGCAACACATTAAAAAACACACACAACACCAGTTTAGATAGGTTTCTTGTCACTCCTATAGGAAAGGAGGTGGGAAAGATAGTAGCATTTAATATCTCAAAGGGCTATGTTAAAAACAAAAGAATTCCAGCTTTTTGAATTCCAAGGGGTCCCCTGAGACCATCCCACACCTCATTAACACATGAACAAGCATGAGACTTGAAACCTCTGTGGGGACTTCTGGCCTAGGCTGGTAAGAAAAATGATGAGAGATTTGCAGGTCTCTGTGGAGTGGACCACAGTATAAGTAATATAAAGATCAAACAGAGCACCTCAGTTTCTACCGAAGGAGGAAAATAAGCCACAATATCAGTTCTGATTTTTTTTTCCGGTAATGAATGTTTTTTTTTTTTTGCACAGTTTGTGCCAAAAAATTCAATTTATTTTCAGAATGTCTTTTTTCCCCTTCTTCCTCTTTTTCCCTTCCCCCTCAGACTCTTCCTCTTCCCTCTTTTTCTCCTCCTACTCTGCCCCCTTGCCCTTTCTCCTCTTCTTCTGTTTTTCTTCTGAAGTAGGAGATGGCAAACTTTTTCCTTGAAGGGCCAGGGACTTAAGTATTTTAGGCCCTAAAAATCAAAGTGTCTCTGTTGCAACTATTTAAATTTGCTCTTCGTAGTGCTAAGCAAATCAAGAATAAATGGGTGCAGCCATGCTCCATGACACTTCATTTACAAAACAGACTATGGGCCAAATTTGGCCTCAGGCCATGGTTTATCTGCCCTTGTTCTGTGTTGTAATAGTTTAAATAAAGTTCGAAGAAGACATGTAATTGTCACTGTTTGGGACAACCAGGGAGCTATCTGGAAGAAAAGAAATTTACATGTGTACCTCATACTTCTTCAAAAAGCTCTAAGATTTAGTGATAAAGTGAAGGAATAATGATAATAGAAAAAAACATAGGGAAATTATTTTAACACCTCAAAATAGGGCAAAACCTCTTTATTAAACAAAATTATGTTTAAAATGATAGATTCAACTACATTAAAATCTTTACATAGACAGTACTATGAGCTAAGTCAAAAGACAAATGACAGACTGAAAAATTTTGCAATTCATTTCACAGGTAATTGAATAACCTCCTTAACATATTTTTTCCTACAAATCAATAAAGAAAACAACCAACCAACCAGTAGAATTGTGGAAAAATGCTATGACTAGAGCCCATGGAAAAGAAAATGCACACAATTGTTAAATATTTCTGAAAGTTTTAATTGACACATAATAATTATACATATTGATAGGGTACAGTGTGGTACTTCAATATAAGTAAACAATATGTAACGACCAAGTCAGGGTAATTGACATTTCTATCTGCTCAAATATTTATCATTTCTGTGTTGGGAAACTTCAGATTCTTCTAGTTATTTTGGGATATATCACAAATTGGTGTAGACTAGACTATAGTTACCCACTGCATTATGGAGTACTAGAACTAATTCCTTTGATATAACTGTGTTTTGGTACCTGGTGTCTAACCTTTCCCTATCTCCTCCCTTCTACCCTTCCTAGCCTCTGGTGACCTCTATTGTACTCTTTTGTCCTATGAGATCAATGTTTTTAGCTTCCACATGAGAGTGAGAACATGAGATATTTGTCTGGATTATTTTACTTAACACAATGTCCTCCAGTTCTATCCAGATTCCTGAAATGGACAAGATTCCATACTTTTTGTGGTTGAATAATATTCCATTATGTATATTTATATTTTATCTATTCATCTATCAATGGACACCTTGGTTGATTCCATATCTTGACTATTGTGAATAGTGTGATAATAAATATGAGGAAGAAGATATCTTTTTGATATATTAATTCATCTCCTTTGGAGGTATACCCAGGAGTGGGATTGTTGGATCATGCGAGAGTTCTATTTTTGGTTTTTTAAAGATCCTCCATCCTGCATTCATAAGGGCTGTACTAATTTGCATTCTTACCAACAGTGTATAATAGTCCTCTTTCTCCTTATATGTAATAGTGTTTGTTGTCTTTTTGATAGTAGCCATTCTAACTGGGGTGAGATGCTATGTCATTATGGTTCTGATCTACATTTCTCTGATGTACCGTGATATTGAGCATTTTTCGTATACTTATTGGCCATTTACATGTCTTCTGTCTGTTAAATATTTTTAAAGAATGTTCCACACCATTCATAATAGGAGGTACACAAATTTAAATAAAACTTGAAAACAGTTTCTAGTTTCTCACATTATCTTTCCCTTTTTTACAAGCAGATTCCATAGCATGGAATACAGTATAGCTGTAAAAAAGCAATAAACAAACAAACAAAAAAAAAAAAAAAAAGAAAGAAAAAAAGAAAAAAGAAAGAAAGAAAACAACTCTGTGTTTTGCTATGGAAAGATCTTTGACATATATTGTTAGGCCAAAAGTTATAGTAGAGTATGTGTGGTGTGCTTCCAACCTAGCGAAGCATGATACATGTTTTTATCTGCTTGTTAAAAAAGGGAAAGATAATGTGAGACACTAGAAACTGTGTCCCTGTCTGGAAGGAAAGGTGGGAAGAATTATGTGTATGTATGATAGAAATAAGGAGACTTTTTTTTTTTTATTGTAAACAAATGGGATACATGTTGTTTCTCTGTTTGTACATGGCGTAAAGGCATACCATTTGTGTAATCATAAATTTACATAGAGTAATGTTGTTTGATTCATTCTGTTATTTTTTCCCTCCTCCCCACCCCTCCCACCCCTCTTTACCCTCTATACAGTAGTTCCTTCCTCCATACTTGCCCCCCTCCCTAACCCTAACTCTAACCCTAACACTAACCCTTCCCTCCCCCCCATTATGTGTCATCCTCCACTTATTAGTGATATCATTCGTCCTTTGGCTTTTGAGATTGGCTTATCTCACTTAGCATGATATTCTCCAATTTCATCCATTTGCCTGCAAATGCCATAATTTTATCATTCTTTATGGCTGAGTAATATTCCATTGTATATATATATACCATAGTTTCTTTATCCACTCATCAATTGAAGGGCATCTAGGTTGGTTCCACAGTCTGGCTATTGTGAATTGAGCAGCTATGAACATTGATGTGGCTGTATCTCTGTAGTATGCAGATTTTAAGTCCTTGGGTATAGGCCAAGGAGTGGGATAGCTGGGTCAAATGGAGGGTCCATTCCAAGTTTTCTAAGGAATCTCCACACTGCTTTCCAGAGTGGCTGCACTAATTTGCAGCCCCACCAGCAGTGTATGAGTGTACCTTTCTCCCCACATCCTCGCCAACACCTGTTGTTGCTCATATTCTTGATAATCACCATTCTAATTGGGGTGAGATGAAATCTTAGGGTGGTTTTGATTTGCATTTCTCTTATTACTAGAGATGTTGAACATTTTTCCATATGTTTGTTGATTGCTTGTAGATCTTCTTCTGTGAGGTGTCTATTCATTTCCTTAGCCCATTTGTTGACTGGATTATTTGAATTCTTGGAGTAGAGTTTTCTGAGTTCTTTATAGATTCTGGAGATTAGTGCTCTATCTGAAGTATGATTGGCAAAGATATTCTCCCACTCTGTAGGCTCTTTCTTCGCATTGCTGATAGTTTCCTTTGCTGAGAGAAAGCTTTTTAGTTTGAATCTATCCCAGTGGTTGATTCTAGCTTTTATTTCTCGTGCTATGGGAGTCCTGTTAAGGAAGTCTGGTCCTAGACCTACAAGGTGAAGATTTGGACCTACTTTTTCTTCTATAATCTGCAGGGTCTCTGGTCTGATTCCGAGGTCCTTAATCCATTTTGAGTTTAGTTTCGTGCATGGTGAGAGATATGGGTTTAGTTTCATTCTGTTGCATATGGATTTCCAATTCTCCCAGCACCATTTGTTGAAGAGGCTATCTTTTCTCCATTGCATATTTTTGGCACCTTTGTCTAGTATGAGAAAATTGTATTTATTTGGGTTTGTGTCCGTGTCCTCTATTCTGTACCATTGATCTACCTTTCTATTTTGGTACCAATACCATGCCGTTTTTGTTACTATTGCTTTGTAGTAGAGTTGAAGATCTGGTATTGCAATACCCCCTGTTTCACTCTTCCTGCTAAGGATTGCTTTAGCTATTCTGGGTTTCTTATTCTTCCAGATGAATTTCATAATTGCTTGCTCTATTTCTGTAAGGTACACAATTGGGATTTTAATTGGAATTGCATTGAATTTGTATAGCACTTTAGGTAGTATGGCCATTTTGACAATATTAATTCTTCCTATCCAAGAACATGGAAGATCTTTCCATCTTCTAAGGTGTTCTTTAATTTCTTTCTTTAGTGTTGTATAGTTCTCATTGTAGAGGTCTTTCACCTCTTTTGTGAGATTGATTCCCAAGGATTTTATTTTTTTCGAGGCTATTGTGAATGGGGTAGTTTTCCTAATTTCTCTTTCTGAAGATTCATCACTTATGTATAAAAATGCGTTGGATTTATGGGCATTGATCTTGTAACCTGCTACTTTACTGAAATCACTTATGAGTTCTAAGAGTTTTCTGGTGGAATTTCCAGGTTCCTCTAAATATATAATCATGTCATCAGCGAACAGGGATAGTTTGAGTTCTTCTTTTCCAATTCGTATCCCTTTAATTTCTTTGGTTTGTCTAATTGCTCTGGCCAGAGTCTCAAGAACGATGTTGAATAGAAGTGGTGAAAGAGGGCATCCCTGCCTTGTTCCAGTTTTTAGGGGGAATGCTTTCAGTTTTTCACCATTTAGAATGATATTAGCCATGGGCTTAGCATAAATGGCCTTTACAATGTTAAGGAATGTTCCCACTATCCCTATTTTTTCTAGTGTTTTGAGCATGAAGGGGTGCTGTATTTTATCAAATGCTTTTTCTGCATCTATTGAAATAATCATGTGATTCTTGACTTTAAGTCTATTAATATGGTGAATTACGTTTATTGATTTCCTGATGTTGAACCAACCTTGCATCCCTGGGATGAAACCCACTTGATCATGGTGCACTATCTTTTTAATATGTTTTTGTATGCGATTTGCTAAAATTTTGTTGAGAATTTTTGCGTCGATGTTCATTAAGGATATTGGTCTGAAATTTTCTTTCCTTGATGAGTCTCTGTCTGGTTTAGGTATCAGTGTGATATTGGCTTCATAGAATGAGTTTGGGAGGGTTCCCTCCTCTTCTATTTCATGGAATACTTTGAGAAGTATTGGAATGAGCTCTTCTTTAAAGGTTTTGTAGAACTCGGCTGAGAACCCATCTGGTCCCGGACTTTTCTTTGTTGGTAGGCTTTTGATGACTTCTTCTATTTCAGTACTTGAAATTGGTCTATTTAAATTGTTTATGTCCTCCTCGTTCAGTTTAGGCAATTCATATGTCTCTAGAAACCTGTTGATGTCTTCGAAATTTTCTATTTTGTTGGAGTATAGATTTTCAAAATAGCTTCTAATTATGTTTTGTATTTCAATCCTGTCTGTTGTGATATTTCCTTGTTCATTCCGAATTTTAGTGATTTGGGTTTTCTCTCGTCTTCTCTTTGTTAGTGTGGCTAAAGGTTTATCAATTTTGTTTATTTTTTCGAAGAACCAACTATTTATTTTGTCAATTTTTTGTATTGTTTCTTTTGTTTCAATTTCATTGATTTCAGCTCTGAGTTTAACTATTTCCTGTCTTCTACTACTTTTGGTGCTGTTCTGTTCTTCTTTTTCTAGGGCTTTGAGCTGTAGTGTTAGGTCGTTTATTTGTTGAGTTTTACTTCTTTTATTAAATGCGCTCCATGAAATAAATTTCCCTCTAAGTACTGCTTTCATAGTGTCCCAGAGATTTTGATATGATGTTTCTTTGTTCTCATTTACCTCTAAGAATTTTTTAATTTCCTTCCTAATATCTTCTGTTATCCATTCATCATATAATAGCATATTGTTTAATCTCCAGATGTTGGAATAGTTTCTGTGTTTTACTCTTTCATTTATTTCTAACTTCAATCCATTATGATCTGATAGAATACATGCTAGTGTCTCTATCTTCTTGTATTTGCTAACATTAGCTTTGTGGCATAATATATGGTCTATTTTAGAGAAGGATCCATGTGCTGCTGAGAAGAAAGTGTATTCATTCTTGGTTGGATGGTATATTCTATAACTGTCCGTTAAGTCTAAATTATTGATTGTGTTATTGAGATCTATGGTTTCTTTGTTCAATTTTTGTCTGGAAGATCTGTCCAGTGGTGAGAGAGGTGTGTTAAAATCACCTAGTATTATTGTGTTATGGTCTATTTGGTTTCTGAAATTGAGAAGGATTTGTTTGACATACATAGATGAGCCACTGTTTGGGGCATAGATGTTTATGATTGTTATATCTTGCTGATTTATGCTTCCCTTAAGCAGTATGAAATGACCTTCTTTATCCCTTCTGACTAACTTTGGCTTGAAGTCCACATTATCGGAAATGAGGATGGATACTCCAGCTTTTTTGCTGAGTCCATGTGCATGGTGTGTTTTTCCCCATCTTTTCACCTTTAGTCTATGGGTATCTTTTTCTATGAGGTGAGTCTCTTGCAGGCAACATATTGTTGGATCTTTCTTTTTAATCCAATCTGCCAGTCTATGTCTTTTGATTGATGAATTCAGGCCATTAACATTCAGGGTTATTATAGAGAAATGATTTGGTTTCCCGGTCATTTGGTTCATTTTTAAAATTTTGTTTATTTATTTGTTTGACACAACTTGTTTCCTCCTTTATTTGACAATTCCTTTAGGATAATTCCTCCCTTTGCTGATTTGCTTCTTTGTTTTTCATCTCTTCCTCATGGAATATTTTGTTGAGAATGTTCTGTAATGCTGGCTTTCTTTTTGTAAATTCTTTTAGCTTTTGTTTATCATGGAAGGATTTTATTTCATCGTCAAATTTGAAGGTAAGTTTTGCTGGGTATAAGATTCTTGGTTGGCATCCATTTTCTTTCAGGGCTTGAAAAATGTTGTTCCAGGCCCTTCTAGCTTTTAGGGTCTGGATTGAAAAATCTGCTGATATGCGTATTGGTTTCCCCCTGAATGTAATTTGGTTCTTTCCTCTCACAGCCTTTAAAATTCTGTCTTTATTTTGTATGTTAGATATTTTCATTATAATGTGCCTTGGTGTGGGTCTGTTGTAATTTTGTGTATTTGGAGTCCTATAAGCCTCTTGAACTTGATTTTCCATTTCATTCTTCAGATTTGGGAAATTTTCTGATATTATTTCATTGCATAGGTTGTTCATTCCTTTGGCTTGTTTCTCTAGACCTTCCTCAATCCCAATAATTCTTAAATTTGGCCTTTTCATGATATCCCATAGTTCTTGTAGATTCTGTTCATGATTTCTTACCATCTTCTCTGTTTGTTCAACTTTGTTTTCAAGGTTAAATATTTTGTCTTCAATGTCTGAGGTTCTGTCTTCCAGGTGTTCTATCCTATTGGATATGCTTTCTATGGAGTTCTTAATTTGGTTTATTGTTTCCTTCATGTCAAGGATTTCTGTTTGGTTTTTTTTCAATATCTCTAACTCTTTATTGAAATGATCTTTTGCTTCCTGTATTTGCTCTTTTAACTGTCGATTGGTGCGATCATTCAATGCTTGCATTTGCTCTTTCATCTCATCGTTTGCTTCTCTGATCATTTTAATTATGTACATTCTGAACTCCTTTTCTGTCATGTCTTCTGCCATGCTGTCACTGGGTTTTATTGATGTAACATCTAGATTTGTTTGCAGCATTTTCTTTCCTTGTTTTCTCATATTGTTCAGGTATCAGTGGACCGCTGAGATATTGCAGATTTCCTCTATTGACTTACAATGTCCCTGAAGATTTCTATATATATCCCCCCTTAGCCTTCAGTAGGCTGAAGTCATGGAGGAAGTTGATAATGCGGTGCTCCACAAGGAAGCTGCCTCTCTAGGAGTGGTGGCCTTCAGGTGGGGTATAATCCCTGCTAGTGGGCAGAGGTGCCTCCACTTGTTGACCAATGGTCATCCAAAGGGGACCTAGGCTGCGGGCTGAGGCAAGGCCTGTTTGGGCCTGAGTCTCTGGTTTTACCGTCCTTGTGGGGAAACCTCACCCAGCAGGGAAGACTCACCCGGTGGGGAGGTCTCGCTGGTCAGTTCCCTCCTAGAGGTTCCCCTCAATTTACAGCTAGTGCCTGGGCTGGGCTGCCTTCCTCTGCAAAGTTCCCAGGGGCCCGGCCCTACCTCCTGGGCCTGGGAGCCTCACCCTTCGCAGATGAATCTCCTTAGGCTGCCCCTCCTCAGAGAATTTGCCCACAGGCCTGGAACCTTCGCTCCGCCCTAAGCCTGTCTCTGTGGGGCTCTTCCACCCAGAAGCCTCCTAGATCCTGGGACCCTGCTCTGCACCTAATCGCCTGGCTGTGTGGCCCCTCCTCTGAGCAGCCACCTGTGGCCCCGAACAATCGCTCTGAGTCCCAGAGACCCGCCACAGGCCTCTTCCTCCAGACAGCCGCCCAGTATTCTGGTGCGGTCACTAGGAGTCCAAGAAACTCACTTCGTGCCTCCTCCTCCCACCAACCACCCGTAGCCCGGGGCAATCAATCACTCCGAGTCGAAGTGACCCTCCCCGTTCCTCCTCCTTCTCCATTAACCCCCCGGGTGTTCAGGAGCAGTCCCTCTGAGTGGCTCTGAATCCACGTGACCCGCTGCATGGGTCCTCTGGGCAACCGCCCGGAGCTCTGGTGCGGCCACTCAAGACCAAGCGACCCACCACGCTTCTCCTCCAGGCAGCCCCCCTGTGTTCAGGAGCTGTCACTTTAAGACCAAACAACTCACCACTCTCCTTCTCCTCTGAGCAGCCGCCTGGAGCGCTAATGCAGTCACTGCAAGTCCAAACGGCCCGCCGCGCTTCTCCTCCTCCTCGTCCTACTCCTCCGGGCAGGCCCCAGGGTTCAGAAGTGGTCAGAGTCCAAACAGCTCGCCGCGCAGCTTCTCCTCTGGCAACCGCCTGTAGCTCTGGTGCAGTCACTCCGAATCCAAGTGGCCACACTCCTCCTCCTCCTCCTCAGGGCAGGCCCCGGTGTCCTGAGTCCACACAGCTCTCCTCGCCACTCCTCCCCTGGGCAGCCGCCAGAGCCCCAGTGGTTGCTCCGAGTCCCAGCGCTGTGCCGAGCGGCCTCCTTTACGGTGCTCCCAGCTGTCCGAGTTCACTGCTCCAGCGGGGGGAGGGGCCATAAGGAGACTTTTCACTGAATTCCTTTTTATTATTTTTTATTTTTGAACCATTTGACACTATCAATATTAAAAATATAAAGTGAGTAAGAATCACTGAAATAACTTGGTCTTATACATACACAACTTTGTTATTTCTAGATTCATGGGACATTATTGTACTTTGGGTCATGCTAATAAAAAATTTGGTAGTTAGTAAATCTTGAAAAAATTTTTTACTCTGTGTGTGGGGAGGAGACCGTGTGAGGATAAACTGTCTTTCTGTATAGTTCCCTGATTAATCAATCAGAGCAGACACATAGAAGATATTTTTGTCAGTCTGTGTGGTATAAAGAAGGACTGGGCTATCTTGGGAGTTGCCCATTTCTGGGCTTGTTCAAAGCATTCATGATGCAAGAACTTGGGGGGGCTACTCTAGAAAGGGAACAACTCTGTCATTCCCTCTATTCTAACTCTGGGATTCTATAATTATATTTAAAAAAAAAAAAAGATGCAGGGTATGGTGATGCACAGCTGTAATTCCAATGATTTAGGAGGCTGAGACAGGAGGATCTCAAGTTCAAGGCCAGCCTGGGCAATTGAGACCCTGTCTCAAAAAAGAAAAAGAAAAAGAAACAAACGAAAAAAGGACTAGGGATTTAGCTCAGAGGTAGAGTGCTTGCCTAGCAAATGTGAGCACCTGGATTCAATCCCCAGTACTTCAAAAAAGAAAAGAAAGAAGCTAGTGTGAGGAATAGGAAGAACTAGTGGTGGTGAAAGGAGAGCCGAGAGTCCCTGGGGTGTGGCATTGAGGTTAGGAGGAGGGCCCAAACCCAAGGACTTGGAGATACTCACATTAAGTGAAGCAGCCCTAGTGGGGGAGGGGGTGCGGCAGGTTTCAGCCTTTTGCTGGCAGCATAGAACAGAGCACAACACAACACATGGCTTTACAGAACTCCATGCAATGTGCAGATGGGAAGCAGTCTTTTAGGAAATGGCTAGAAATCATTAACATTGATTTTCAAATCCTCTATGGCTGGTAAAACACCTGGCAGTTAATGCTTTCAAGCACTCTAATTTGAAGTCTGCTTTAGCTGATATTCATATCTTAGCTGGATTTAGTATCTAATAGAAGACACTTAGTAAATTTTTGATGAGAAGCACACCAGGCCAAACACAGTGCTTTTGCAGGAGCATTGGAAAGATGACAGAGGTGGTCTGGCAAATGAACAACTGGTAATCCTTCCCCTGCAAGCTTTCTTTTTTTCCTTTCTCATCCCTTTGCTTTTCCTTCCTTTAAAGTTATGTCTGTAGGCCTTTTGAGAAAAGACTGAGTGGTCTGTTGAGAAATAGTACATGGGGTGCTCAAATTTGAAAAAGTTTTTCACAGACCTGTTTATTCCTACTTCTTCTGTGTTCTCAGTATGAGGGGAATAATGGTCTGCTTTCCAATGCTGTAGCATAGCTGATGAGCAGAGGTGTTCGAGTTACTGACAGGCGTGCAATTAAGTACCAGGTATATTTCCTGTGGGGACTGGGGTGTGCTAAAGGAGATTTTGAGGAATTATGGAATTTTTAATTATGATGGCTAATTTTAAGTGTCAAGTTGGCTGGACATGTTTGACCCAGATATTTGGTCAAACATTCTGGGTGTTTCTATGAGGGATTTTTTTTTTATATGAACATTTAAGTGGGTGGAGTTTTAGTAATGCAGTTAGCATCCATAATGTGGGTGGACCCCATCCAATTTTCTAAGGGTCTTAATAGAACAAAGATTGACATTACCTTTGGGAAAGAGAATTCTGCCAGCTGACTGCCTTTGGACCCATTCGCTGAGACTCCATCTTGCCTGCCCAACCTGTATATTTTGCACTTACTAGTTTCCATAAGCTGATTCCGTAAAAAGTTCTCCCTTTGTCTCTCTCTCTCTGTCTGTCTCTTTCATTATATTGGTTCTGCTTCTCTGGAGACACTGACTAATATGTTTCCATTTCCTCAATCATGCCCCTTTAAAAAAATGTCATTGGAAGTTTCATAGTATCTGGCAAGTGGAACTACTTCATTTTGTATTATGGACCCTCTGAATTTCAATTCCGTTATCTGTAAAATGAGAAAGATATGGTAGAAATTGTTGGTCGCCCACTAAAGTCCATTCTTCTTATCTCATGGGCACATTACATTTCCTACACCCCTGGACACGTAACTATGTTCTTTCCAATGGAATGTGTTAGTAGGGATGTATGCCACTTCTGGGCCTGCATCTTAAATGGTAGGTGTACTTTATTTTTGCCATCTTTCCATTTTTGCCAGGTATAGATTTGTGACCACTCAGCTTTGACATAAAAGTTTCTGAGAGGGCTGGGGATATAGCTCAGTTGGTAGAGTGCTTGCCTTGCATGCACAAGGCCCTGGGTTCAATCCCCAGCACCTCAAAAAAAAAAAATAAAAATAAAAATAAAAAAAAATAAAAAAAAAAAGTTTCTGAGAAAATGGCAGAGTGACAGAAGGAACCAGACTTCCTGAATGACCATGTAGAGCAAAACTGTGCCACGAAGCAGGAAGATCACCTCAATACTGTTACGTGAATTAGAAATGGACATCGGGTTGGGGTTGTTGCTCAGTGGTAGAGTGCTTGCCTGGCATGTGTGAGGCACTGGGTTCCATCATCGGTACCTCATATAAAGGAAGGAAGGAAGGAAGGAAGGAAGGAAGGAAGGAAGGAAGGAAGGAAGGAAGGAAGGAAGGAAGGAAGGAAGGAAGGAAGGAAGGAAGGAAGGAAGGAAGGCCTATCAACAACTAAAACTTTTTTTTTAAAAAACAGAGAAATGGACATCTTTGCTCTTGTATTGTTAGTATCTTTGTTACAGCGACTTAGCTTTGGCCCTAATATAGCATGGTAACAACTGTATCAGCTCTTT
The DNA here is from genome assembly GCF_902686455.1 of Sciurus vulgaris. Classification (NCBI taxonomy): domain Eukaryota; kingdom Metazoa; phylum Chordata; class Mammalia; order Rodentia; family Sciuridae; genus Sciurus; species Sciurus vulgaris. The sequence continues at coordinate 57,632,017 of NC_136467.1, forward strand.
CACCGGGATTTTTGTGGGAATCAGATGAAAGAAAACGGCAAAGGGCTGGGGGTGTTGTTCAGTGGTACAGCATTTGCCCTGCATGCCAGAGACCTTGGCTCCACCCCTTTCCCTCCCAGCGGGGGGGGCCCGCCCCCGCAAAAAAAAAAAAAAAAAAAAAAAAAAGGGAGAAAATGGGAAGCTTCTATACAAGTGTTTATTGTTTATAGTACCATCTCTAAATCTTCCTCTGGACCTCAACAGCACTCTGTAAAATGGGGACACAGGATTCTGTGATATCTAGAGATTGTTCTACTCTTTTTCTGATTGGAAAGATACTGCTTTGGGATAAAGGATTACATAAGAAATATAAAATGGCTAACAGATTTTGTTAATCACCACCAACTATGTCTTGATCATATTTAGGAACTAAGAGCTCATGTTCAAAGTGGGGAATGAGTGACTATTGAAAGCAACTGACACACTAGATAAACTTTATTTAATAACCACTTCACAAGCTGGTGGCAATCCCGGAAATATCCACATGAGTTACAATATATCAAATATCATTAGTTGTCTAGGCTTTGCCAGAAAACCAGTTTATAGTGACAGGATTTATGGTTTCATACTTCTGTGAGGGCATAAAATCCACTAAACCACATTAGTCTGCTGAGAGTCAAATATTAATTCTTACTTTACACAAAAAGAGTGTGTGTTTGTGTGTGTGTGTGTGTGTGTGTGTGAGTGTGTGTGTGAGCATGTGAAGCAAGGCTACGTAATACAAGTCTACATCTAAAGCAGATGTGAGCAAGCATTTGAAGAAAAAAGAAGAAAGAGAATGATTGTTTTAAATCTCTATGCACGGCCTCAGACCTCTGTTTAGGTCTTGTGGGATGGGAAAATGGAATTTTTTTATCTCTTTGTATGGGCAGAGTCAGTCTGATATGCCAGAGGAAGTGGTTTATTAAATATTTTGGAAAGAAATATTTTCACAGTCTCATTGCTGCTGCTTTCACTTGGTTATCAAAGCTTAATGCTGGAAAAGGAAAACCATTAATAGTTCCCATTAGGAAGAGTGAACCATTAGGAAAAGCCCCAGGAGGTGATTTCAGATGGGAAGAGCAGAAGGACTGAAATCCAGCTGTGAGAGTGTCTGAAATGAGGAGAAAGGACATCCTTGAAAACAACACTTGAAGCCGTACAACTTCAAGAGCTAAAGTGTAATGCCATTGCATTTCTTTGGAATCATGTACACCAGCCACTCTAAGCAAGTTCCCAAGAACAACTGCTTCCTTTTTGACCGTGGCATTTGCTTCTCCCAACAATGTTTTAAACTGACAACCTACAGTAGTCATTTTGGCAGGAAAGAGGGATCGTCCTAGGTGCTTAATGAAAGAAAAGATCTGAGCTTGTTTGTAATAAGTAAATATTAGTGGTTCAAGGCACATTTGGGAATTTCTTCTAGTAATAAATGTCAAAGAGAAATGTTTCTCCTTTATTATTAGGTCTTACACTAATGTACCCAAATACAAAGCTGTCTGTGCCCAAGGTGAAAGAGAAAAATAAAACCAAATGAAGTGAGTAATTAAACAGGGGAAAGGAAAGAAAAATGAGACTGAATTTTACTATGGTTCATGAAGCTCTCTTTGGGCTGAAGAGCATTAACTGTTATGAGGATTTTGTGCCGTGAGGAGATGATGACATAGATTTGTGACAGATGACAGGGACGAATGTATTCATTCAGACATTTCCAGTTTTTGTTCAGCATCTCTCTTGCTGAAGATGAGGGAATAGGTAAGATGTAAAAGGAGAACTGAGTCTTACAGCTCTGTATGAAAAATGACAAAAACTGGAACAAAATCGACTTTCACTTTCACTTGGTTTTGAGTTGATTTGATTTGGGTATATTTGAGTCATTGTATTAGAGTTCTCCAGAGGAACAACCAATAGGGTGTGTGGTATGTGTGTGTGTGTGTGTGCGCGCGCATACTACATCTAAACATGCATGTATCCATATGTACAAACACACACATATATATCCTATATTTATTTGTATGTGTTTATGTATTTATTGTAAGAAATTGGGAAGATGGAAAGATCTACAGTCCCAAGGTGGAAACACCAGAGAACTAATGGTAGATTTCTAGTCTGAGTCTGAGGGCCTGAAATCCAAAAGAGATGATGGTTTTAATTTCCAGCAGAAATTAAAGTTTGAAAGCAGGAGAAGACCACAGTGTCCCAACTCAAGGACTGGCAGACAAAGAGAGAAAATTCTCTTTTATTCTGCATCTCATTCTATTCAGGCCTTCAACAGATTGGAAGAGGCCCACCCACAGTGGGGAGGGCAATTTTCTTTATTTAGTTTACCCAGTCAAGTGTTAATCCCATCCAGAAACTCCCACACTGACATACTTCGGAGTGTTTAACCAAATATCCCAGCATCCAGTGGCCAACAAGATGACACATAAAATTAACCATCACAGTCATATTATACAAATAATGGATTTAGTGTAATTTTAGGAAACCAGTATGTGCCATGATCACATGGGACCTTTAATTCCCCCATCTCCCAAATACTCCTTTGCAAAAATGAGCATCAGAGAGTGCAGGTGGCTAAGAAAAGAATGATAATTGTTTTTCTTCTTGCTCTCTTTGGTGTCTTGTCTTCCAAAATGTGTTCTTCCTCTTCTGGCCTGGCAACAAGCCATACACTATTAGTAAATTGGTAGCTCTTTCACAAAATTGGGATGCAATTTCACAAAATGTATCAAAGTTTCACAAAAGCTTTTCACAAAATTGGAAAGCAATTTCACAAAATGTATCAAAACTTAAACGTGCCTGACGAGCACCTGTAATGCCAGCAGCTCAGGAGTCTGAGGCAGGAGGATCTCGAGTTCAAAGCCAGTCTCAGCAAAAGTGAGGCACTGAACAACTCAGTAAGACTCTGTCTCTAAATAAAATACAAAATAGAGTTGGGGATGTGGGTCAGTGGTTGAGTGCCCCTGAGTTCAATTCCCAGTATGCTTCCCCCACCAAAAAAAAAAAAAAAAAAAAAAATCTTAAAATTATATATGTTCTTTGAGGTAGAATTTTTCAGTTCTAGTGCTCTGTCCCAAGAGAACAGTCAAATCTTCACCACAGCTTCTCTTCCTTTGTGGGAGTGGTGGGTGGCCTGCAGTGAGGACAGGCCCACGCCACTGCCCCATCATGCAGTGCTCTGTTGCCTCGTTCACCTACAGGACCACAGGTTGCTTTCTGAGGAAAATCTCATTTTTACTAGCTACTATTTCTTTTATCTATGTCTGTACAGATGTGAGATTAGGATTTATTTAGGTATCCATCCTAGACAGATTCTTTAATTTGCTAAAGTTAATACACAATATTCTTTCTTTGAGGGATCATGGGAAAAAATTTCTTTCAGCCCTGTGTTCCAGAAAGAATTCTTCTTCTTTTGAGTCATAAGTTTGTTTTGTCTTCAGGTAACTATATATCATGTGGCTGGTATTGTTTTACTCTTTAAAAAAGAATCTCAGATTCCCACTTCCAGCAAAGTGTAGCAGATGCTTTTAGTGTCTTAGCCACATCCTCTTGGAATTCTCTATTTCATTGTATGATGTATTCAATGGCAAGTGGTGATTCCTCCTGAAGTCTTTCTCTCCACCTACCTGCAGGGTAGACTAGAAGTCTAGCGAGCTCCTGGTTCCAGGAGCATCCCTCTGACAACATGGATGAGATAATTCTGGATGTTCTCCTCTGTTGCTCAGGAGTGAGATTAAGCCTCTAGTTGCCTGCAGTGATAAGTTCAATAACTTTTTTGGCTCCTTCCTCTTTCCTATCTTAGTTCTCCACTTTGTTGCTGGTACTTACTGTCAAATAAAGTATTTATACTCCAATTCTAGCCCCAGGGTCTGGGAAATCCAGCCTGAGTTATCAAGTGTACATCATCTTCATCTAGAAGAAATAGTTCCATGATATAAAATGTTTTATGTTTGAAACCAAATCTTTTAGGGTCTGTCACCTTGGCTAGTAGATGTGCTCTGGGGACAATGACTCTCGGATATCAAAGGACAGAGATGAAGCTGGGTGTGGTGGCACATGCTGTCATTCCAGCTACTCAGGAGGCTGAGGAGTGGAAGAGCACTTGAGCCCATAAATTAAAGACCACCTAGGCAATATCCTGAGACCCCATTGCAAGAAAGAAAGAAAGAAAGAAAGAAAAGAAGAAGAAGAAGAAGAAGAAGAAGAAGAAGAAGAAGAAGAAGAAGAAGAAGAAGGAGAAGAAGAAGAAGAAACAAAGTAGATGGAGATGTCACATTCAGCCCAAGCACAGGAACTAACTTGTTTCCTCATTGGCCAGGGCATCAGCACTATGTAGGCAAGTTCCTGAGTCAAGCAAACAGGGGCACATGAGAGAGCACACAGACAGGTCGGGGGTCGACCTACAGAAACCAAGCCCTCAGATAACTGCAGAGAGAAGTAGAGATGTTGAGAGTCCAGTTCTCAGAAGTTTTGTGTTTCCTGGGATTTCCAAGTCCAGTTCCTAGCCATATGGTTCCTTACATGAAGTAACCACTCTTGAAGTAGATCAGCTGGAGCTCTGTACTCTGCACAGCCAAGTTTTCATCTATTTCGCATTATTTGTATGAGTGCTTGTGTAAAGATTCAACTGAGGTGTTTTCCCTTAACTTTCTTTTTGTAAATTCAGAAGCAAATACAGGAAAATCATTTGGCATCTTAGGGTCGCCTAGACTGCCAGAAGCAAGGTTGTCGATCCTAGCTTATTGGATATTCAGTATTGTATTCTTTTCAGGTTGGGCATAGGGATTAGTTTTGCTTTATCTTTCTTCCTATTTCATGACTAGTGCTTTTGTGTCATATCTAAGAAATATTAACCATGGAGACACAAATTTTATTCTATATTTCCTTCTGGGTGTTTTATAATTATATTTCTTACATTTTGGTCTATAATCCATTTTGAATAATTTATTTATTTATTTGGTATATGGTATGAGGAAAAATCCAGGTTTCTTTTTCCCAAATAATTATATGATCGTTCTAATACCATTCACTGAAAAGATCATCATTTCCCTGTGGTGATGGTTAATTTTGAATGTCAACTTGACTAAATTAAGGGATACTTAGAGAACTGATAAATCATAACATCTGGGCATGTCTGTGAAGGTGTTTCTAGAGAAGATTGGCATATGAATCAGAGAACTGAGTAGGGAAGATATAACTTCAGTGCAGATGGGTAAAGTCCAATTGGCTGGAGGCCTGGTTGGAATAGGAAAATGGAAGGAGGGGAAAACTCACTCTCTGGATCTTCCTTTTGGAGCAAGGCTTGTCTCTCTTGCTGCTGCTTTGGACACCAGATTCCAAGTTGTTAACCTTGGACTGAGGGCTGCACCAGTGGCCTTCCTGGTTCTGAAACTTCTGGTTTCTTGGACTGAGCCATGCTGATGGCCTCTGAGTCTCCAGATAGCCCATGGCTTATCGTAGGACTTCTCAATCTAATAAATTCCCTCATATATGTATATATTGTTTCTCTTTCTCTGGAGATCCGGATTAGCACCTATTGAGTTAGCACCTGTGTTGAAAATCAATTGAGAACATATCTGGTTCTGCTTCTGAATCCTCTCTTTTGTTCCAGTGCTGTGTATCAGGGATTGACAGAGTGTGGCTCAAGGGCCAAATCTGACCCATGACATGTTTTGTAAATAAAGGTTTATTGGATCTCATTGGGGACAGCAGGCTGTGTCTTAGTTTGAGTTACTTCATGATGAATATAACAGCAGTTTTCAGGCTGTGCCTAATGCTGTTACTCTACTTGTAAAGCAGTAGTTTGCATCATTTACTCCATTTTGAGAACAAGTGCCAGGGTAGAATGACTGTACTCCTCATTTATACCCGTAAATAACCACCATCTGCCCAGCACCACCATAAGGCACAGACTGATAAATAAAATAATTGTGCTAGTTAAAAAAATGGCCACCTGTGAACTTATCAAATCGAATCAGAAGCACATGGATGCGTTGGTATATCAACCCCATAAGAGAAAAGCCAGGCCCGGGAGCTTATCCATCTCATCAGTGGTAACTTCCTTCCCTGAAACCTATAAAAGAAGTACCCCGAGACAGGTTGTGGCAGCACAAACCAACTTGTCATCAGACCAAGCTGTGAATGCATCATGAGGTCAACAGGCAAAGAACCTCTGACTCTGCTCCTAGGCTTCAGCTCAGCTCCATCTTCTTGATATGGCCCACTTCAAAACTGCTTCTCTTCTAGTCCCTGGCCCAGAATAAGTTCTGCTAGGCATGCTGAACAAGTTCTTCAGCTGGTTCATAATCTTATCTCACACCCTGCAGTGACTCTTTCAAATCTGTTCCTCTCTGCCTTTGCTATATATAAAATATAAATATATATAATAGAAACTATATATATGATCAGAAATATAAATATATATAACAGAAAATATCTAATTATATATTATATATAATGCACGAGTGCTTGCATGTTATAGATATTAGTAATTAAGATTGGAATAAATAAAACCTGTGTTAGCCTGGTTTATGACTACCAAGTGACTCATGTACTTGGTGAATTGTAACCAATGACAGTAACATAGCTTGTGAATTTATTGTTATTCAATAAGTTTTGAATTTCTGAAAGATACAAATATGTCCAGAAAGACACAAACATGTCCAGTCTATGTCCAAGGAAAAGTTTATTTGAGTCTCATGGTTTCAGGGGTCTCTCGGTTCATAGATGACTGACTCCATTGCTCTGTACCCATGGTGGAAGGGTGTGAGAGAGGGAAGCAGCTCAGGACCAATCAGGAGGCAGAGAGCTCTCACTCACCAAGAACAAAATGAAAACCCCAAAGCCACGTCTCCTGTAACCTACTTCCTCCAGTCACACCTTTCCTGCTGACGGGTACCACTCAGTTAATTCCTATTAGGGGATTAATTCACTGATTAGGTTAAAACTCTCATAACCCAATCATTTTATCTCTAAACTTTCTTGCATTGTTTCACACATGAGCCTTGGGGAGATATCTCATATCTCATATCTAAACCCTAACACCATAACATGTATTTAGGTTATCCTTAATTTCTTACAGAAATATTTTAAAGTTTTTAGTTTACATATCTGCATATATTTGTTAAATGTATCTATAAATATTTCACATTTTACTGTTTTATTCTGTTGCTTTTTGATTTTTCAATTGTACTTTATGTCCCATAGAAATATAATTAATTTTTATCTTTTGACTTTGTATCTTCCATCTTTGCCATATTTACTACTGTCATGTATAACTAATCAGAACAAATAAAATAAAGAAAAAATCAGTCTCTGAGGATTTTCTATGTAGATCATCATGTCATCTGTGAATATTGGCAGTTTTATTTTTCCTTCTAATCTAGGTAACTTTTCTTTCTTTTCATCTTGCCTTGTTCCTGATCTTCAGGGGAAAATGTTTAATCTTCCACCGTTAAGTTGGATGTAGGCTTTTCTCAGATGCCTAGTAGAGAAAGTTCACTTCTAGTCCTAAATTTCCTCATGAATGGGTGCTGACTTTTGTCAAATGCTTTTTTAGTATCTATTCAGATGACCAGATGGTCCCTACCCTCACGTGTTTTCAGTCTGTTGGTAAAGACAGATACCAAACAAGTGAAAACAAGGAATATGCCATGCCACAGACAGGAAAATCCAGGATGCCAAGATCCTAATAGGGTCCTGGCCCAGTTCAGGGTCAGAGAAGTGCTTTTTCAGAAAGTGAAGTTTGTTTCTAATTTTATTTATTTGTATTGATGGAGATCAAGCCTAGTGCTTCATGCACGCTGAGTGAGTGCTCTGTCACTGACTCATGCCCCCAGCCCAAGAAGAGAAGTAAATTGAGTCTAAAAGAGAAGTAGGAACAGTTAGGTGACATGAGGGGGAGGAGAAGGAAATGCAAGTTGACTGAGTTTTGTTTCGGCTTTCAGAAGCAGCTTTGTAAACTTTTCTTTTAATGGTAATGTAGAGATGTTATTGTGTCAGTCTTTTACCAGTCTGTGATGTACTGTGAGAGGACTATTAGAGATAGAACTTCACCTCAGCAGTTGTTTTTCTTCTCATGGAGAATGGGAATAACGGGCTTGATTTCCCTTTCTTCTTCAGGGGCCTGCAAGCTGAGACAAACCCAAGCCCTGCTTAAGTAACAGAGAAGTACATTTCATGCAGACATATGATATTTTATCCTGGTCAGGACCTTTTGAAAAATTAACGTTTTTCTGTGCTTGACTTTATATTTATCACATATATTTCTTATATCCTATAAGTCACTTAAATATTTTATGGAACAAAGTAAGTAATACATGAATAAGCAAAAAATAAGTTGTAAAGAAATAAATAGAACTGATGTGGCAATGCCTGCCTGCAATTCCAGCTACTCAGGAGTCTGAGGCAGGAGGATTGCAGGTTCAAGGCCAGTTTGGGCAATTTAGCAAGACCCTATCTCAAAAAAAAAAAAAAAAAAAAAAAAAAAAGGTGTGGGGGTACTGTACATATAGCTCAGTGGTAGAGTGCCCCTGGGTTCAATACCCAGTACTGCCAAAAAAAAAAAAAAAAAAAAAAAGAAAAAGAAAAGGAAGGAAAATAGAGGAGGAGGAAGAGGAAGAGAAGAAAAAAAAAAAAAAAATGAGGAAATTAGAAAGTTTCCAGAAAGTTCCAAATGTGTTATTGTTCCTGGCCCCTGACCCATGCTTCCTGACTTCCTTTCAATAGGGTATTTAGATGACTGTTTTGCATTTCTCTTCAGCATTTTTGATCCATAGCATGATGCTAAAAAAAAATCTTCCTCATTAGGCAAACTTAACCCCTTTAAAGGCTTGTCTTTCATCCCAGAGACTCATGAGAATAATCAGGGACAGACTGTGGGTGTATTTTTTTTTTTTTAACTAGGGATTGAAGATTGAACCTAGAGGTACTTTGCTACTGAGCTACATCTCCCATCCTTTTTACTTTTTATTTTAAGACAGGGTCTCACTAAGTTGGTTAGGGTCTCTCTAAGTTGCTAAGGCTGGCCTCAAACTTGCAATACTGCCTCAGCCTCCCAAGCCGCTGGGATTACAGGTATGTAGCACCCTCCCTGACTCCTCTCATTTTCTCCCCTCTTATCTTAATAGTAATTGCGCTCATGAAGACCTCAGGACTTAGGCTTCCCATACAGAAATGAACCCCGCTGGGCCTTGTCTTGAACTTTGGACCTCTCGTTATAAGCCCTAAGACTCCTCAGAGTCAAGGCCCTATATTTGAAATGCAAAATGATGGTAGTGTTGTTGTGAAGGTCCTGGAAGCTCTATGGTTAGTAAGGTAGAGATAGATGCTACAACCTGGAGAGGGTGCTTGAAGGGAGAGTGGGTGGGTGGGGAGGGTGAGGCCCGCTTTGCTGGGCAAGTGAGCTGGGGCCTTGTTTACCAAGCCTTCCTAGCTATGGATGGAGTGGCTTATTTTCTGGGTGTCTGCCTCCTCCTGAAACTTGTTGGACCCCTCTTCTCTAGCCTGGCTCTCCCTCCCCAAGCCAGCGAATACTTGCATTTGGTTCCTTCTACTTAGAATCATGCTTCAGAAATACCTGTGTCTAGCGACTCCAAACGAAGTCTTTCAGTAGCAGTTCTTTGTAGAACCTAAATTGACCCCATCTTTGGGACACTCAATCTTCTCTGTCAATTCCTAAATAATCTCTGTGCTATGTGACATCTAAATTAACAGCATATATTGCAAGTGGAAGAGAATTCCCCAGGGAAATTCTGATTTTTTTGCTTTTTGTGCTATGTTTTGCTTTTTAAAAACACCAAATTCCTTTCCCTTGGTAACAAACTCCCATCCAGTACTGTTCATTAATGACTAACACTGGAGTCAAAGGGGAGACTCTGCCTCAAAAGACTTGGTGGGAAAGATTCTCAGTATATTACAATAAGAACCATGCAGCCTTCACTCGGTACTTGTTGAATACTGAATCACCACAAAGCAGAGCATTACCCTGGGCTAGCAGCACCTAGAACTAGAGAGAAGAGGCCTCTTGGGGATTGCTCAGGTGACTTTTCTATGGGTGCCTCCATGTCATATTTGTGTTTCAGTGAAATTTGGTTAAACACTCAGGGGGACATATTTAAGAACAAAGGGAGATGACACAGGATCCATGGGTAAGCTTTCTCAAGTCCAAAGAGGTGAGGACACTTCCTGTATTTTAGGTTGATGGTGTATTTGTAAATACGAAGGAGTGACAAAGCAGGGTTGCAAAATGCCCCTTTAGCAAACACCCCCCGCCACACACACACAAATGCAGTGCTTTGTGTATAATATCATTTGACAATAATGTCAGAAGCAGAGCTGCACGGACGGACAGTGAGCTCAGGCCAAATCTCTCTCCCTTCTGCCCCACTCTTCCTTCCAGCTCTCACCTTCTGTAGCTGTCATCACTGTGACAGGCTCTGAAGGCAAAGCATGGAGGATTTGGTAAGGGTTGGTTGCCAGGAAACCACGTTATGTGTAAAATCCGTCTCCGGGTCCTCTCTCTCTCTCCCCCGGCAGATTTCGTTTTCAATGTAGTGAATAGGTAAAATGTTCACATGGGTGGGACATCAAAAACAACAAAAAGCCATAAAACAAAAAAAAAAAAAAACAACTCCCTCCCACCCTTCCTCCTCAATAAGCAGCCACTGCCATTTCTTTCTTGTTCATTCTTCTGAATATTTTTTAGTTCTTTAGACATATTTTATTTCCCTCATCATTTTTGTTTTGTTTTTACGGTGCTGGGGATCCAACCCAGGGTTTCCAGTATGCTAACCAAGGACTCTGCCACTGAACTGCCTCCCCAGTCTTTTGCCTTACCCGTTTTTAAAAAACCTATCTGAAAGCTTGATTTACATCCATGTGTGAGATATGTACTTATCTTTTTATGCATGATTTTGTCATACTGATTCTTTTTAAAATTTTGATTCATTGTACACAAATGGGGTACAACTTTCATTTCTCTGTGAAGTAGAGTCACACCATTTGCATAATCATATATGCAATAGGGTAGTGATGTGTGGCTCATTCTACAATTTTCCCTTCCCCTCACCCACTTCTTATTGATTCTTTAAGAACTCCTTTCCTCTTCCTCCTCCTCCTCCTCTTCTTCTCCTCCTCCTCCTCCTCTTCCCCCTCTCCTCCTCCTCCTCTTCCCTCTTTCTCTGGCTAAAGAGTATTACATTGTATGGATTTAATAGAGTTGATTAAATCAGTTCTCTTTTGATACACATTAAGTAGTTTCTAATCTTTGGTTATTATGGACAATGTTTCATCATGAATAACCCTTGTACAGCCAGGCATGGTGGAACACGCTTATAATGCCAGAGACTTGAGAGGCCAAAGCAGGAGGATCATAAGTTCTAGGTCAGCCTGAATAGCTAGACCCTGTCTCAAAAAAAAAAAAAAAAAAAAAAAAAATATATATATATATATATATATATAGCTGGGCATATAGCTCATTGGTAGAGCACCTGTGGGTTCAATTTCCAGTACTGCAAAAACAAAATAAAACAGAACAGAAATAAATAACCCTTATATAATGTGTTCTTTTGTCATATATGGACATATGTGGAAGACATATTCCTAGTATCAAAGGGTATGTATACATACCATGCCACATAAGAACATTTTGGTCAACAACAGATGATATATATAATGGCAGTCCCATAAGATTATATCATGTGGTGATGTCACAGCAATTTTCCTTTGTATAAAGATACTCTAGGATGTTACTACAATAAAATCACCTAACAATGAATTTTTTTAAAAAAAATTTCTTTACCTTTATTTTATTTATTTATTTTATGTGGTGCTGAGAATCAAACCCATCCAGTGTCTCACACATGCCAGGCAAGTGCTCTGCCACTGAGCCACAATGCCAGTTGAACAATGAATTTCTTGATACATATCCTCTTCATTAAGCAGCACATAAATGTATTTATACTTTGCATAGATACTGCTAAATTACTCTTCACAAATGTTGAACCAATTTATACTTCTACCAACAATGTGTAAGATTAGGTTTTTGGTAGTTAAATGAGTGAAAAATAACATTTCATTGTAATTTTCTTTTCTTTCTAATGACTTTAAAAATATTTAAGAGCTACTTATTATTTCCCTTAATAAGCTCTTTGTTTACATATTTGCTCATTTTTCTATTGGGTTGTTGATATTTATTATTGAATTGATTTTTCCCATTCTGTCATTTATCTTCTGACTTGTTTATTTTTAGGTGGGGGCTGGGGATGCATGTTTTCATTTTTTCAATGTTAATATAGTTAAATTTATTAATCTTTTCTCTAAGGTGTTTGGATTTTGTGTCATTGTTTGAAAGACCTAGTGGGTGATAGTGATACATACCTATAATTCCAGCTACTTTGGAGGCTGAGGTAGGAGAATCACAAGTTTAAGTCCAGTCAAGGCAACTTGGCGAGACCCTGTCTCAAAAAAATAAAAATATAAAAAGAGCTGGGGACATTGTTCACTGGTGATTTCAGTCTCCAGTACCACCATCACCACTACCGGAAAAAAAAAAAAGACCTTATCTATTTGTGACCCCAAAGAATATTTAAAAAATTTCCATGTTCTCTTTTAACATGTTTAAATATTCATTTTTATAGTACTATTTTTATTTGTATGCAATTTATCTTGTATAAATGTGTTTCCAGATGGTTGTCCAAATGTCCCGATAGGACAAATTGACTAGTCTCTTTTTTCTCTTAAGCATGATCTAACCAGGACACTTCCTTATTTATTATGGCAGGCACATTTCTGAGCAATATAGAATTTAACAAAGGAAAGCACAAGGCCATCCTCCTATTTGCTGTGACAACACCTGATAAGTCTCTCCCATGTACCCATGCTATCCCACTTCAGAGACAGTCTCCTGCTCAGAAATGTGCTCACAGGGAACCCCAATTGTTGCCCATCTAGCCCCCCACCTGCTCTGCCTCAGCTCTACAAATAGGGAGTGCAGCAGCTCAGAACCACTGCACTCAGGGGTGGAATTAGGCTTTGGGCCTGAATAAATAATTAGCAATTGGCTGCTGAGAGAATGTCCCTGATGATTGCTTGCTCTGGAATTTTTCCAGGTGGCACACAGAGTTTTATTACCCAATTAAAATACAGCAGATTAAGTAGTGCAAAAGGAAGATGGAGTGGGCAATAAATCTGCTGTGGAATGGGCTGTGGAAGGCCCAACCCGAAAGGCATGAATTTATGGTTCAGAGAGAATTGAGAAAAAGAATAATCTAGTTTTGCCAAAAGGAATCACAAAGCCAAGCATATTCTTCGAGGGAGACTGAACGTTTGCTTTGGGGAGAAGGGATGGGGGTGGGTGTTGGAGGCATTGGCAATAGGGAAAAGAAAGGTAAATTTTCCAAGTTTTGAGTGACAGCCCTGGCTGGAAGGCAAGTGGAGGGTGAGGGAAGGCAGCCAGGGGCAGCACAAACCTGTTCTCCTGGTGAAGCCATGGCCTTTTGTAACAGACCAACAGTGAAATGGATACTTGGGGATGCCCATCATTGTCTAATGCTGCATAACCAGAAGGATCATGTCATAAAAGAGCTTTGAAAAGTCAGTGAGACAGGAAGAGCCAGGATTATCATATTACACCATCAAGTCCAAATGTCCCCATTTATTAGTTTCCCAGGGAAGCTGTTACCAAGTACCTCAACTTGGAAACTTCAACAACCAAAGTGTATCAACTCACAGCCCCGAAGGCTCAAAGTGTCCATCAAGGCATTGGCAGGATTGGTTCCTTCTGAAGATCATGAGGGAAGAATCCGTTCTAGGCCTCTCTCTGGCTTGTGGATGGCCACCTTCTCCCCGTGTCTCTTTACATTCTCTCCCTCTGAGTCCAAATATCTCCTTTATGTAAGAACCCCAGTCATATTGGATTTGGGCCCTCCCTATGACCTCATTTTAACTTGATTGCCTCTTAAAGGCCCTACCTCCAATAAGATCATACTCTGAGGTACTGGGAGTTAGGACTTCAACATATAATTTTGGGGTGAACATAATCCAACCTATAACACTACCTTGAAAAACAGCAATTTTCCTATTTACATACATAGTGATCCCCATCCTCTACCCCCAGAGATTAATCTTTTTCACATTTTTCATGGAGTTAATATGATATTTGGTACTGAGTTTCAGCTTGTTGGTGAGACCCTGTAACTACAGCATTGGATGCACTTGGTTTTATACACACACACACACACACACACACACACACACACACGACAGTAGGGTAAATTTTGACATATTATATGTACATGGGGTACAACCCATTACAATTCTGATCCCATTTTTGTGGTTGAACATGATGTGGAGTTACACTGGTGGTATATTCATATATGAGCATAGGAAAGTTATGTTGGCTTCATTCTACTCTCTTTCCTATTCCCATCCCCCTCCCTTCCCTTCCTTCCCCTTTGTCTAATCCAGTGAACTTCTATACTTCCCCTCCCTACCTTCTCTACCCTCTCTTGTTATGGGTTAGCATTCACATATCAGAGATATCTGGCTTCTGGTTTTTTGGGACTGGCTTATTTCACTTAGTATGATATTGTTGGGTTCCATCCATTTACCAGCAAATGCCATAATTTCATTCTTGTGAATGGCTGAGTAATATTCCATTGTGTATATATATCACAGTTTCTTTATCCATTCATCTGTTGAAGGGCACCTAGGTTGGTCCCATAGTTTAGCTATTGTGAATTGAGCTGCTATAAACATTGCTGTGACTGTGTCACTGTAGTATGCTGATTTTAAGCCCTTTGGGTATAAACTGAGGAGTGGGATAATTGGGTCAAAGGGTGGTTCCATTCCAAGTTTTCTGAGGAATCTCCCTACTGCTTTCCATAGTGGTTGCACCAATTTGCACTCCCACTAGCAATGTATGAGTGTATATTTTCCCCCACATCCTCACTATCATTTATTGTTGTTTGTATTCTTGATAATTGCCATTCTGACTGGAGTGAGATAGAATCTCAGTGTAGTTTTAATTTGCATTTCTCTAATTGCTAGTGACATTGAACATTTTTTTCATATATTTGTTGACCATTCATATTTCTTATTCTGTGAGGTGCCTGTTCAGTTCCTCTGTCCATTTATTGATTGGGTTACTTTTTTCTTTTTGATGTTAAGTTTTTTGAGTTCTTAGTATATCCTGGAGATAAATTAGATGCACCTGGTCTTAATACTCAGGGAAGAGGCAAAGTGGGTTGCCCTTATCTTGAGGGTGGGGAGGTAAACATTTCTCCTCAGGGCAGATGATGCCACCCCTGAGAGAGTGGACAGATCAATGCACAATATATGCACATGTGCAGATGTAACAATGAAATCCGTTAATTTGTACTTAATGAGGGTTAATAACAGCAAGAGGGATTATCATGCCTAAAGAAAAAAGAGACCCCTGAGCTTCCCTTTCCACCAGTCCTAGAGCTGCTAGATATTGAGTTTGAGACCAACTGATTTGGTATTCACACCTTCTGAAAGGAATTTATGAGTCCATATATGAGTTTACACAGATATCCAAGATTTTTTTTTAAATTATCCAGTTTTCCTCATCTGGTCTAGAGCTTTGTGCCTGTTGCATTTCCAGTCATTGAGCAAAATGAAATGCAGACACTGTAGGATTGATCTTTGGATCATTCCAACCATTAATGTCTTTTCTTTGTTCTGCAGCAAAGTGAATTAATAATAAAGATAAAGGTCTCAGTGTCCCAGAGCCTACATCTGTCAACAGGGGTAAGACTAGCTCCTCATAGCCCAACTCACAATGTATGTTGCTTGCATGGGTAGGTTTTCTAGTCGAGAAGCCATCCTTGATCCAATTCACTCAATCAGCAAATATTTATTGAGTGACTGCTCTGTGCCAGTTACTCTTCCAAGTTATAGGGATAAGTGATAAGGCTACTACCTCTGTGCCTGGGCCATCTCAGGCTACCACGATAGTCACAATATGGAAAAGATCTGAAGTGCTTGTAAGGTTACCTAAATGAGAACTATTTTATGAGTTTGCACATAACAAATATTTTCACCCTCCCCCACTCCACTCTCCACTAGTAATGAGTAATACTTTTCATTAATTCATCATTATTTAGAACCATAGAGTGAGCTCAATGCACCCTAGGAGAAGGCAAGGACTTGCAGTCTGCTACCTGTCAGCAAACAGTTCACTAAACATTTGTTAAATATATGTGGTAGGCCCTGGGCCAGGCATTGAAAGAACTAGATAAATGGGATGCATAGCCTGAGCTCTCCAGGAGGGAGATTTCAATAGCCAATAGTAATTTCAATATCCAATAGTAAAAGCACGCATGGAAGGACCCTGTTCCCCAAGCCAACAGGTGACCAGTGAGATTTACCTGTGAATTTGCAGCTAAGCACATGCTATTAAAGTCTAGGAAATTTTAAGTCAATTCATCAGGACATGGTCCAAAGGGGCTGTCCACTCCTTCTAGTTGCCCCTCCTCTGCTCTTGGGGTTCTATGAACTGTTCCCCTCCTTTTGAAATCATTCACGTCAGCTGTCATAGACTAAATGTTTTTGTGTACTCCCATCCCATAAATCCTATGTTGAAATCTAGTAATCATCAATGTGATGGTATTTGGAGGTGAGGCCCTTGGGAGTGATGAGATCACAAGGACAGAGACCTCATGAATGGGACTAGGACCCTTATAAAAGAGACCCCAGAGAGGCCCCTTGCCCATTCTGCCATTTGTGTACAGTGAAAGTCGGCCATCTATGAGGAGTAGCCATCAATAGACTCTGAATCTGTGGACACCTTGATCTTGAACTTTCCAGTCTCCAGAACTATGAGAAATAAATGTCTGTTGTTGATAAGTCATTCCACTATTGTAGTTGTCTTTAGCAGTCTGAAAAGACTAAATAGTGACCTATTTAATTGCTGTCCTCCCACCAGCCTACCTGATTTGGAGTGGCAAGGATGGGTCTGTCCTGTTCACTACTATTTCCCTAGGACCCCAGTGGGCTCAGAAATGAGATAACCTAGTGGATAAACCAGTGCATGGACAGATGAATGAGTCTTGTATTAACAGAAAACACATTATTCATTGAGTTTATCTTCAAATTTTAAAAGTGTTATAAGAGCACTACTAAGAATGTTCTTTCTTATTCGTTTTAATGATGTGGAGATTAAGCCCAGGGCCTCATACCTGTTAGGAAAGCACTCTACTACTGAACTACACCCCCAACTCCACATCATTTATTTTATAGGGAGAGTTGGTAGGAAATAAGATTTACATCAAAGAAGTCCTTCTTATATAGTTGTTTTTTGGAAAACAATGTATTAAACTAGGCCTATTTTATTTTCTCTCTGACCCAAAGACATAAGATTTTTTTAAAAGGAAGATAATTTGTGTTCATTTTATTTAATGTTGTAATTATATTTTGACATTATGAATATTTTATAAATATATAGAAAATTAAATTAAAAAGAAAACAATTTTGATATATTTTTTCCAATAATTTTTCCATGTCTAGATTTTGTTTTCTTTATTAGCCATGCTCATGTTAAATAAAATTCTTAAGTGTGAAGAGTAAAACCCTGGGAACCAGCCTGATCTCTCTCTAAAATGCCTTCTAAAGATTTTTGAAGATTTATCTAAATAAGAAAGTCAGGCAATATAATTAAACGAGCATAGTAATTGGGTCGATTCATGGTGATAAAATCCCCCACACAGTGAAAATAAAGCCTAAAGTGATACTCAACAAATAGGACATAAACTTGGGCAGTTATGGCAGATACTAGGAGATGAAGAAGAAACTGGAAGGACCCCTGGGCCTTTTAAGAGTAGCAAAACTAAGAACCAACCTGGCTAATCTGTAAGAATCAGCAAAAGATTTCCAGACACTAAAGGGAAGCCTCCAAAGAACAAAAGTATGCTGGAGGAGTTAATGATTTCTTTGCATCAAATTAATATATTAAATTGAATTAAAATAAATCCTAGAGACTGGCAGCATTTATTTCAATGTCAGCAGGGAATCAGAGAGCCAAGAATGTAAATTGTTTCCCAAATTAAGTCATTTGTCATGGAAAACAGACTATGTTGTAAATTTAGTTGGTTCTACATTTTCCTTTGTCAGCCAATACTGAGAAAAAAAGCAGGTAAGTGAATGACAGAGACCTTCTGAAAAAGACAAGCAAAATTCCAATTTGGTGCCCATAACAGGGGAGGGGGTGGCAGATTGGAGGGGACTCCACAGAATATTACCAGGACTTAACTAATTTTCTACACAGGGATGTTTCCTCATATACTCAGGGTCACCACTTTGCCCAGTGTTAACCTCAGTCTCAGTGTAGATAGGCTCTAGAATGGGTGCAGAACGTGATGTTAATGGTCCTTGGTAGGGATGTGAAGTGACCTGAGAGTTCCACCCTCTGCTCCTTTCCTGATTGTCCATTACAACATGGGGCCTCAAGTACCTGACATTCAGGGGTCTCTGCCTGGAGATTCCCTAGGCTCCATCAACTCTATCCTATTGAAGACATGGCCACTAGCTTTGATATACACAGCCATAGTTACCCATCCCTCCACCACCATCTACCTTGCCCATTCCTCTTTGTGAGAAAGTACACATTTTATTCAGTTTATAACTTATAACCATTTCCATAACCATCATCACAAAACTGTTTGTAGAAGTCAATCTTCCTCCTGACAAAGATACTCTATCAAAATCAGCAAGTCGACACTGATAGGTAATGTTAAAAGAAAAAGATTTCTTTTGTCTACCATTTTATATTCCTGTGTTGGGAGCCTGTGCATGAACAATAGACAGATTAATAAGAGAACAGTTGATATATGTGGGAGCTTTCAAGCCAAGAGTCTCCCTGAACATCTGGAGAGAGGAGTACGCATTATCACCTGAGTAACCAAGAAGTGCTGTTTAGAGCTTCAGAGGATAGAAGGTTTGAATTTTTTTGTTTTATTTGTTTTTGTGCTGAACCAGGATTTTGATTTGTACTGGATCTGGTTTGGATTGAACCAGGAATTTGCACAAGATAGAAAAGTTCCAAAGGATGGAGGACTGGATGAGGCTTGTTCACACAATTTTTTGGAATGTCCAGTACCTAAGGTCAAGTCTCCCTAACTGGGAGCCTGGGGAGGAAGGAAGTGGGGTGAGCATGAGGAGCTGACTCTCCTAAGTCTCTAATAAAGGAAAGACAGGATTTCTTTCTGCATTATTTGTGGTTCAGGTGTTTTCACTTTGAAGTCATCTTTGTATCACCCAAAGGGTTACCAGTCCCCTCAAGTACTACCAGAAAATCCATAGTTCCCCACTCAAGTTTTGCTAGTTGCCTTAGTAGCAACCTTTAAAGCAAAAGGATCTAATCTGGGACTACTTGTTGCATTTAGTTGTCATATCTCCTTAGTTTTCTTCAATTTAGAAGAGTTCCTTTGTCTTTGAATTTTAGGATCTCGATTTTTTTTTAACAATAGAGGCTGGTTACTATGGTAGAGTTTATTTAGTGGGTTTTTATCTATTCATTGAGGCTTCTGTTCAGGACAGGTATGAACTGATGATCTATAACATGCTAAGCTCTGTCAGGTTGGGGTATGTAATACACAAGATGGTGGCCGACCTTCTCTTGGGAGAAGCCCTTAGAGCCTCCACAGTGTTTAAGAATCCAGATTTTTGATAGAGAATGTCTGGGTTCAGGTACCAGCTCTACTGCTTACTTCCATTAAATCCTGTTGAAACCAGAGTTTCTTCCCTTCTGCTTGTGGGTGGGGTCTGCATACGCTGCAGGCCTCTGCAGCCAACATAGCCCATTTTAGTGTTAGCAGCTAATCAAGGCAGGGTATGCCTGTCAGGATCAACTCTGAGGGTTGCAGCTGGGAAAGCTGGATTCTTCTCCACTACTGTTGAGTGGCGTGTTGTAGTCCTTAATGGTGGGCGATGCTCTTCAGTGTTGCAGCAGACCCCAGCAGCTCACTGCCAATTTCTTTCCAGGTTCTTGGCTCACAAAATTAAATAATAAAATTCACAGACAATGGAAAGCAAGAGTGAAGTGAGTAGGATTTATTCAAGTGTGAAGAACAGCAGTGCGAGAGGGGAACTTTTAGTCAGTTGCCACTTGAGTGTGCCAGTCTAGAGGTTATATAGCTCCCAGGTCAACACTATTGGTCCAGATTTCTACTAATCAGGTTTTGAAAAATTACCAATGCTAATGGTCCAAATTTATGTTAATCAGATCTTAGAAAGTATCAATGCTATTGGTTAGCCCTGCAAACTCCATCTGAGTCTTCTCCTACTTCCATTTTCTTGCTTCTCATTGGACCTGACCTGGTTGCCCTGGGGTGACAGGTTGTCATGCCCTGGCTCACCTTGGCCCTGGCTTGCTGCCCCTTAGGCCCAGGCCAGCATGGTGGGTTCCACGCAGTTGTGGCCTGTGCTCACTGCCTGTGTTCTAGCCCATCCAGGTTGCTGCTCTGATGTTGCTTCTTTTGGGATAAGGGCTTGGATTCACTGTGCATGTACTTAACCTTTCTAAACCTCACAGAAAGAGGGAAGGTACCATATAGAATAGATATTTGTTTAAAATGGGTTGATACCAGCATCTCTTTTTAAATATTAGTAATTTATGCCTGAAAATTGGGCATTGTGTGTGTGAAGATGTTAATTGCTAATTTCACATTGTTTTAAAAAGGAAAGATTATAACACATTACACATGCAACCCAAATCCCCAATCAGTTTGTGAACACATAACTAAAGTACACAAAAACAGCTAAAGGAGATCAGGATATGCCAACTCCCAAACTGGTCACTTTGGCATAAAAATGATGTTGAACTGAAAGATTTCATTTCCTGAAATCCTTATCTGCCTAAAGGTAGGGGATCCACAAAAGACCCCACTGTCATGGATCCCTCCGAGGTCTAACGCTAGTCCTTCCCCAAGCTGAGAAGTCAGTGCCACACCTGGATAAACACTGTCACAAACTATCATGTCTCTCATCTGTTCTCCTGAGGGCCCATTTATCTTTCAAAAAAGTCTGTTGTATTTCCTTAAGTGTCCTTTCTCCCCATTCCCTCTTCTAAGAAGTCATTTGTTCTCTCAGAGGTGCCCCGTGCCTTCTCATCCTCTGTTAAGCCGTATATAACAGTTGGGGATGTAGTTCAGTGGTACAGAGCCTCCCTAGCATGTGCTAGGGGCTTTGATTTCCAGCACTACCAAAAAAAATCAAGTCTAAACTTGATTCTTTGAGTCATATTTTTCTGTAAACTTTCACAGATTTACTGGAACAAAAGTCTATTCAAGTTTTTTTTTTTCTTTGTGGTGCTGGGGATTGAACCCAGGATCTTGTGCACTTAAGGCAAACACTCTACCAGTTGAACTATATTCCCAGCAAGTCTTTCCTGTTAATCTGTCTTTTATGAGTTTAATTGGTGGGTCCTAAAGAGTCAACTTAAAACAATATAGAAAAAGTCCATCTTCCACGTACCTGTGTTTCAGAAATAATGATTGCTTTAGGGTTCAGTGGTATTTAAAACACTGATTACCAGAACATTGAAACAGTTACTTTATGTGCATTACCATTTCCTCCACTGTAATAGCTGTTTTTATTCTTTTACTTTCTACCCCAAATTCTCTTCAAAACTTTATCCACTTGTCTGGTCCTCATTGCACAGTGCTAGGCCAAAAAAAAAAAAAAAAAAAAAGGCTCAATATGGAAAACACCAATAAATGCATTTAGGACAAAAGCCAGTGTCAAAGCATGACTCACCCTGAGCAGGAGGCCCTGAGGTCACTCAGCATCGGCAACATCCAAAGACCACATCCCCCCTGTGGATACTCATTCAAAAATGTATGACTTTGAAAGATAACTGGAAAAAATTCCTCCATATTGTTTTGCTAAAACATGAAAATTTGAAGGTTCAAGTGTAAAATTTTCCATTCATCCTAAAACAAATCAATGGACTCTGTTGAGAGATACATACATTCTATGAAGTTTGGGTATTGAAAAATACAGGGGTTGTTTCTGGGAGATACTTGGCAGGCTGTGCTAGCATCTATAAAACACTTGGGTCAGTGTCTGACATGAAGAGAGTATTAGTTATTATTTTATCTTTCTGAACACAATATTTTAGTGGAAAAGGCAGCAAGGAAACAGGATGAAAAAGATCATTGCAGACTGAGAGGTTTTCTGAAGAGATCAGATACCATGCTAGAGATTAATAGGGGAAGGACCTTCTTCAGGCAGGTGGTCAAGGAGGCCTCCTTGGGAAAGTGATATCTAACCACAGACCTAGGATGAGAGGAAGCCAGCCATGAGGGGAGCCAGGGCCAACATTCCAGGTTGGGGTAAGGCGAATACTGAGGCAAAGGTGAGAAAGAGCTGCTAGATGTACAGTGATTGGAGAGTGGGGAATAGGGAGAACCCTGTGAGAGGAGGCCCGAGAGATAGACAGGGCCCAGGCCAGGTGGAAGCCTGCGGGCCATAGCAGAGTGTTTGTTCTGTGCTAAGTCCAATGAGAAACCATTTAAATGGAAGAGGGGACATCAGTTAATTTATGTTTTTAGATCACTTTTGCTGGGGTGATTGGGCTCATGGAGATTTCAAGTAGAAGCCAGGGGAACAGTGAAGAGGATGCTTGATTAATTCAGATAAGAAATGAGGTGACATTGAAGATGGAGAGGAGACATTAGAGATGAAAACTATAGAGGAAGAATTACTCAACTTGAGGTCGGGTGATAGAAATGGATGAGTCAGGGACGATGCTCATATTTTTGGCATTGAGAACTGGGTAGATAGTGATGCCAATTATATAGAGAAGAAAAACTAAATACAAGGAAGTCGAAAAAGTATTTCTAAATCCTGGGCCTGTACTCACATGCACACACACACACGCATACACACATAGATGGAGAACTATGTTCCCTATGTCCTTGGAGAAGAATCATTATTATAAATGGCAGTGTGGCTGCAAAATGATGAGGCGGTCTAGGGATTCCATTCCACATGGTGAAGAAAAGGCTGAATTCTGATTATTTGCTTCAGCCCCTTATAGTGACTGGTGGAATTGGTTTTGGTCCCACCTTTTAGTCCCCATTGTGATACATGACTTTTTGTTTGTTATGCCTTATTATTTGAAAGCATGAAGCTTGTGAGCTATTCTGGTAATACAAGCTAAATAGCAGGGATTTTTTTCCCCCTCCTTTATACAATAAAGAACTTTTGAATTAACCCTAGCAACATGGTAGGTCCAGTGCAAAGAGGAGCAAGGACTGACTCCCTTGTTAACTAGCTGTGCTTCCTTACACAGGTTACTAGTTTCTCTGGACCTGGTTTCTTCATTTGTGAAATGGTTTTGGGGAGCATGAAGGAGCAGAACAAGAATTAAATAGGAGTATAAGAAGCTGGGTGTGGTGGACACACCTGTAATCCCAGCTACTCAGGAGGCTGAGGCAGGAGGATTGCAAACTTGAGGACAGCCTCAGCAACATAAAATAAAATAAATAAAATTAAATTAAATTAAATTAAATTAAATGAAAAAAAAAAAAAAAAAAAAGGGTTGGGGATGCAGCTCCGTGGTAGAGTGCTTGACTAGCATGCAGGAAGCTCTGAATTCAATCTGTGGAAGCCGTGCTTCCACCCCACCCTCAAAAAAAAAAAAAGTACAGTGTTAAAATATTATAGGTTGTATTACGGAAACAAATAACTCTGAAACTCAGTGGCTTCAGTGGCTTCCACAACCCATGTTGATTCAGATGTGGGCCAATAGATTTCTCCTTCTGGAGACCCACTGGGATCCAGTGTTCCATTTTGTGATGTGACCTCCAAGATTGCTGAGGGAAGGAAAAAGAGAACAGAGGTCTGCAGGATATATTTTTAATGTTAGGACTTGGCAGTGGCTATGTCACTTCCACTCACCTTTCACCAACCAAGAGAGTCACACGGCCCCAGTTAAACATCCAGATAAGCTGGAAAATGTAGTTTCCAATGTACCCGATAAGATAAAAAATAGAATGGAATTTGGCTTCTACTGGAAAGCTAAAAGGTGAAGGGTGGAAGGTGGCAATAAATGGGGAGATGCAGGGTGGCTTCTACAAGTCAGAAAAATTAAAACAACTTCCGCTGTTTGAAAACATGGGACACACACTCTGGGATACCCTTCTAGACAAAACGGTCATGGAAGGAGGAAGCAGAATCCTCTTCAGTTGCTCTGAGCTTCATTTTCCACCAACCTGATCAGCTCACACCAGCCACACTGGACATTTCTGTTCCTTGAATATTCTGGCTACGTTCTCGCCTCCAGCATCAGCTCTAGCTCTCCCTGCTGTCTGGACAGCTTACGTCTGAGGAATCCACTCGGCTACCTGTCAGCTTCTCAGTGATGCCACGCTTGTTCCTTCCGCACACTAGATAGTTTACTCTTTGAATTGTTTGTTGCCTTCCCCCATTCAACAAGTCTGAAGATTATTTTTAAAATTTTTTTATTTGTTCTTTTTAGTTATACATGACAGTAGAATGAATTTTGATATATCATACTGTTGGAGACCGCTGCCCTGTAGGGCCTGCAGTGGTGGCTGGCCTCACCCTAAGATGGCACCTAGAAGCCCAACTGCAAAGAAAAACAACTTTAAGGAAGTGCTTTCTATTGGCTGACTGATCTCCTCTGCGTCTGTGCTTAGCTCGTGATCAGTACATGTCCTCATTACCCACCATTAAGTCTCCATGAGCCAAACGCCTGACCCGTTAAGGTGATTGGCTGTTACATCCCATAAAGCTGCGTATTTTGCGCGGCGGGAAGGAGAAAGGCAAGAAGGGCAGGCAGGCAACAGCTGCGGGATGAGAGAAGAGGAGAGGTGGCTGCGGTGCGACGAGAGAGGAAGAAGAGAGAAGCGGCAGCTGCACGAGAGAAGGAGAGAGAGAGAGCTGCGTGACAAGAGAAGAAGAAGAAGACGGCGGCGGTGGATGAGGAGGAAGCACCAGGCACTTGGCTCAGAAGCTCTCCCATAAAAATAAAGACCTTAAAACTTCATTTGAGAGCCGAGTCTTCATTGTACTCGCTGGATGAGACATCGTACATACATGGAGTATAACTTTCCAATCTCGTGGTCGTACATGATGTGGAGTTTCATTGGTCATGTATTCATATATGAACATAGGAAAGTTATGTCCTATTCATTTCATTCTATGGTCTTTCCCATTCCATCCCCTTTCCTTCCCATTATTCCCCTTTGTCTGATCCACTGAACTTCTATCCCCCTCTCTCCCCGCAGGCCCCTCCCACCCCACTTATTGTGAGTTAGCATATCTGCATATCAGAGAGATGTTTTTTGGGGATTGGCTTATTTCAATTAGCATGATAGTCTCCAGTAAGCAGGAGATTCTTTTTGCAAGGATGTGTCTCAAACACCTTAGACATACCAAGTATCTGTCAAAATGAATCAACTGCGCTGGTGACTGACTAGCTCCTAATGAGTAAAGTGGCACAAGAGACTTCCCCTAAAACAACTGCTGTGAACAGAGAGAGTTCTTGGGTATCAGAAAAATTGAAATTAGGGAGGGAAATCAGTGGGAACGTTTAAAAGTCTTTTATGTTGCCGATTTTGTATTGTAGGTTATGACCAATGATGTTAACGTTATTTAAACCATAATTTTTAGTTTTTAAAGTAATTCTTTGGAACATTTCGCTTTCCTTTTAAAACAAGTGAGCTCTGTCAAGAACATAAGCTGCAGTTTCAGCTTAAGAGAAAAACTTTTAGTTGAAGATAAAATAGACACCAGTACCTCCAGTTGATCTGTCACCACCTGGTCTGTTTGAAGAAGGACATGTTTGGACAGTAGTGCTTAATGAGGTCATTTCTGTTACTGCTTGTGAAAGGCTTTGCCTTGATCTCCTTTGGGGCTTCAGAACTAAGAAATTTTAGAATACCTTTTCAGAACTAAATAGAGTTTTGCTTTGATGGGGTTCAAGGGGACAGAAAAAGGCCATGAAATAATTTTAGAGCTATACTTGAACCAATTACTGAATCCTTGTGAAACCACAAATCCATATGAAAAGAGTCAACATTTTATACATAAATTATACTTTTATGGTCATGTTGTGGTGGGGACTGTTGTTTTGAAACATTAACTGCTCTGGAAACACTAATCGTTCCCTTTCAATGAATGCACAAATTCTCAGATTTGCTGCCATTGCTAGTCATTCTTGGCATTCGGGTGGAATTTGTATTTGTTTAGCAATCCCTTAACTTGTCTGCCTAGAAAAGAACTCTTTCATCTTCTAGGTCTAGGTGTGATTGACATTTTTGATTCGATCAGGTGCATTACAGAAGATTTGGGGGAAATTGGCTAAGAGAGGAATCTTAGACACATGGTCTGGTGCCTCTGGTTCTAAAGCTTTCTTGGGACACCTAATTTGCTGTTTAGGGCTAAGCACAGAGAGCCACAGCATTTAGTCACTAAGCCCATTCTGCATTGGGCATTACAACAAAATTAATGGCATCACCAGGTCAGAATCATTCATTTTAGTATATTCAAGAACAGTGGGACATTTATTTATAATTTTGCTTCAATTTGTAATTTTTTATCCAATAACGGGTGGATTAGCTCCCTGCTGCTGCTTCACTGGAATGTCAGCTATAATAAATAACTCCTCCACAATTTAATTACATTGTCACAACAATCAGAATTTTTGCAGGCAAATTGATAAAAATGAGAATAAGGGTTTTCATCTTATGCTGAGTCTGATTCTGTTACACCACAGCCTTGATCTGAATTGTACACTTCAAAAATGCTATTGGAACTTTCCTAAGATGATTTATAACCTTACCAACCACTGTAAAGGGTTTTCCTTGAGGTGAGAGATCTCGGGTTGGTCATTTGTGACGGTGGGAGTTACCGTAGGTTCATTCTAAATGTAATGGACCTGCCTGCCAGAAAAAAGATGGCTCGGGAGAAGTTGGCTAACTTGTCGCATGTGGATTTTGGGTGGAGCAGTACCTGCTTGCTAGGCTAGAGGATTATTGCTAAAAGGACCTCCAAGGAAACATATCCTGTATTTCTTTGAGCAACTAATGCCTGTGTAAATATAGGTTGCATTTTATATTTGCTTCCTTAGCAATAATAGAGAGTCCTACTTTGTTCCTGTTGGGGGTCAGAAAATAATACCGGTGCTCTGACATGCTGAGCATTTTGGACTAAAGGACATTGGAAGGCTTCAGATCCAAGGTCTCTCTCAGGACTGAACTGGTCCATTTTACAGTCTGGGGTAGTTACTGTGTGGATGCCAGGGTGTAGCTGGAATCTTCTATTTAGGATCATTGAAGTCAGTTGCAAGCCTGTGCTTAGGTCACCAGCAACTGTGGGGAGGGGGATTTTGAAAGTTATTTGATATACAAATAAGAACTATCAGAATTTTTTTAAACTCTCCTACATTTATTTATTCAGTTCCTATTTCAGGTGACTTCTCTTGCCTCGCCTAATAGCCTACATTCATTATAGCTGATTCTATAGGTGCCACTCATTAAAATGCAAAAGGGCTTATTTCCTTGCTCTTTCACTATGTCTAATAAAGCCTCAAAAATGCAGGAAAGTAAGCAAGCGATATGATGCTTCCTGGGACCTGTACTTGGCACTGTGAGAAGTCAACAAATGAGTTAAACCTACCCAACAAGTTCATCCTGTTCCCACAAGGTAATCAGGGCGAATGTGAGACTTAAGAGAGTTTGGGACATAGACTTCAGGCTTCTCTTTTGGAATTACCACATCATGGCCTCCACTCCTTGAATGCCATTCTTGGTCTTATGAGCATTCTCTGTATGTGCATGTGTGAGCAAGATGGATGTCATGGGAGTGATCTTCTGGTTGTCTGGGCTGTGTTAGATAACGCCAACAATGTCTTTAATGTGGTCCAGAGAAGAGCCAATGTGGAAAACAATGAACTTACTTGTAAGATATACCTGTATCCATTTTTTTTTTAAAACTCTCTTGGATTTGTTTTATTAACCCTTTCACATGCGTGTTCATGGGCTGATGAGGACCCAAGCTGGTCCATCAGCTTATCAGCCTGCGCTCTCCCTGACCCTGTGAAGTGGGAGGGGGCAGGTGCACACTGGGCATGCACCACTCCTCTGGCTTGTGCACTCTCTGAGGGTTAATCTGCTCCAGGGTCCAGGTTTTCTGACTTTGCAGAGGCTGGGCATCTTTTATTCCCTGGTAGTTGTAATGGTTCTCCTCTGGCCTGGGATTGTCAGGTTGTTTCAGGAACTCTGAGTTTGTTTGGCTTCCTTATTAGGACCATTTAGAGTTTTAATATAGATGCTTCAGGCTGAGTTGTGGCTCAGTGGTGGAGCACTTGCCTAGCAACTGTGAGGCACTGGGTTCGAACCTCAGCACCACATAAAAATGCATACATAAATAAAAGGCATTATGAAAAAAATATAGATGCTTCATTTGATCCAGTTTTCAGACCAACAGAGAAGTCCTTTTGCAAAGCAATGGAGAAAAAGGACAGGGAACACATTTGATTTGTGTGTGTGTGTGTGTGTGTGTGTGTGTGTGTGTGTGTGTGTTGCACTGGGGATTGAACCAGGGCCTGACTTGTGTTTGATACATACTCTACCACTGAGTCTTTTAAATTTTATTTTGGGACAGGATCTCCCTAAGTTACCCAGGATAGCCCTGAACGCATTTAATTTAGGAAAATAGATATATCCTTAAGAGAATAAAGAGCCAGGCCACAGGCTAGGAGAAAATATTTGCCAAACACATAGTTAATAAACAGCTGGTATCCAAAATATACCAAGAAGTCAACACTCAACCATAAGTAAACAAACCTTCCAATTAAAAAATGGGCAAAAGACCTGCACAGATACCTCCTCACCCAAGAACATAAACACATGGCAAACAAGAATATGAAAAGATGTTCCATATCACATGTCATGAGGGAAACACACAGTAAAACATCAGTAAGATACTACTATGTACCTACTAGAATTGCCAAAATGAAACACGCTGCCACCACCAAATACTGGCCAAGATGTGGGGCAACAGGAAATCTCATTTGTTGCTGGTGGGATTGCAAAATGGTACAGCCACTTTGCAAGACAGTTTGGCAGGTTTCTTGAAAAAGTAAATGTTCTCATACTTTATCATCAGCAATTGTGCTCCTTGATATTTACCCACAGGAGATGAAAACTTAGGTCCACACTAAAACATACACACATATTCACAATTGCCCAGACTTGGAAGCAACCAAGATGTTCTTCGATAGGTTAATGGATAAACAAACTGTGATACATTCATACAATGGAATATTATTAATCATTAAAAAGCAACAAGCTGGGTTGGGTGAGTAGCTCAGTGGTAGAGCACATAGTTAGCATGCTTGAGGTCCTGGGTTCAATCCTCAACATCAGGGGTGGGGGGAGGGCGGCAAACAATGAGCTATCAAACCATGAAAAGCATGTGCAGAAACCAGGTGCAGTGCTGCACACCTGTAATCCTAGTGATTTAAGAGTCTGAGACAGGAAGATTGCAATTTAGCACACTCCTAAGCAACTTAGTGAGACCTGCCTCAAAAATTAAAAGTGAAAAGGATTGGGGATATAGCTCAGTGGTAAAGTGCCCCTGGGTTCAATCCCCAGTACTAAAACAAACAAATAAACAAAAAACCCAAAAACAACAACAAAAAACAAAAACAAAAAAGGAGAACCTTAAAACCTTAAATACATATTGAATACATATTGCTAGGTAAAAGAAACCTACCTGAAGAGACTTTATGTGATGAAGTTCCTACTATATAAAATGGCAAAAAAGGCAAAAGTATGGGTTAACAGAAAGATCAATGGATTCCAGGAGTTCAGAGAGGAAGGGAAGAATGATCAGAGGAGCACAGGAGATTTTTAGGGATGTACCCATTGTGTATGACACTCTGATGGAGGATACACGTCATCGTGCATTTGTCCAAACCCATAGACTGTGCAATACAAACAGTCGGCCCTATTGAAAACCATGGGCTTCGATTAATAATCATCTGTTAATATTGGTTCATCGACTGATTGCAAGATGTTAATGATAGAGGGACTGGGAAGGGAGAGGGTATATGGAAACTCTATAATTTCTACTCAAATTTTCTATAAAACTAGAACTGCTATCTTTTTTTTTCTAGAACTGCTTTTTTAAAAAATTTTTACTAATTAAAAAATTAGTCCAGAAAGATGACAATGAAAAGAGAGGGAAGAAGGATGCCATGAGAAGAGTCGAAGAAAGTAAAGCCAACACACACGGAATCTTTCAAGTCCCCACAGGGGCAGATTTCTGCTGTGGTGTTTTCCTGTGGCATTTCACACAGTCTGGTGGGCTGGGTGTGGTGGCGCATGCTATGATCCCAGCTACTCAGGAGGCTGAGGCAGAAGGATCACGAGCCTGGACAATTTAGTGAGACCTTGTCTCAAAATAAAATAGAAGCAGGGCTGGGGATGCAGCTCAGTGGGAAAGCATCCTTGGACCAAAAAAAAAAAAAAAAAAAAAAAAAAAAAAAAAAAAAAGAGAGAGAGAGAGAGAGAGAGAGAGAAAGAAAAGAGTCCAGCAGGTGGATTTCAGTTCCCCACCAGCTGAGTGGTAGTCAGTGTTCACTGGCTGAGTACTCGTGATGGTATCAGAGACTGCCATCACAGGGAGGGAGGGGAAGAAGAAAAGTACTTTTCAACCGAGTTTAAAGACAGGAAGTAGAAGAGTCCAGTGGCTTTTTTAGCCTCTAGCATTTGAACAGCTCTTCAAATAAATCTTCTGAAGTTTGGAGTTGTAGCTAGAGCTGCCAGATTTGAGCAACCTTGAAATACAATGATGATGGGCTTTGATGTGGTGGTTTGTGCTGCATTCACAATATTTAACCCACGTGTGTGTGTGGGGCGGGGGGGGGAGACACAGAGAGAGAGAGAGAGAGAGAGAGAGAGAGAGAGAGAGAACAATAAGCAAAGGAGGAGTGATCATCAGATCATCATCTCTAGTTCCTTGAAATGGCAGTCTTACCCTGACCTGGCTTTTCTTTTATAATTATTTTAAAGAACCACTTGCATTTCTTAACATTTGCATTTATATTCTCTGAGACTACATGTTGTTTCTTCCTCTTTTCACCCTCCCATTCATCCATCCATCCATCCATCCATCCATCCATCCATCCATCCATTCATCTATTCATCTGTTTATTTATTTAGCAGTACTGCGGATTGAACTTAGGAGCGTTTGACCACTGAGCCACATTCCCAGCCCTTTTTATTTTTTATTTTGAGACAGGGTCTCACTTGGTTACTAACAGCCTCGCTAAATTGGTGAGGCTGGCTTTGAATCTGGGATCATCTTGCCTCAGCCTTCCAAGCCACTAGGCTTACAGGGTTGTGCCACCATGCCAGGTTTTATTTTTTATTTTGAGACAGGGTCTCCCTAAGTCACCTAGGCTGGCCTTGAACTTGTGATTCTTCTGCCTCGGCTTCCTGGGTAGCTGGGATTACAGGCATGTGTACCACACTCAGTCCTGTCATGTTTTTAAAAAAGAACATGCTGTCGATACATTCAAAATCTGTCTCTTGCTGTCACATTGTTATGTATTAATTCCCCCTACCTCTCTTTTTAAATGGCACATTTGCCTTCCTTGGGATGAATAGATTCCACTTGGTCCTGTTCCCCAGCCTGTTACTGGTTTGGAGACACAGCTCCAAGGTTTTAGGAAGCCTCAGTCTGAGATGACCCAGATATTTTAAGGGAAGTCAAAACAGAGTGATCCTTTTTCACAACTTTGTACTTGACAATTTCAAAAGGCCAGTGTTACTTTCTGAAGACTGGAAAGCACGTGAATGTTGCCTGTGTCTTTGGCAAATCCAGAGGGCTAGAGAAAGACCTTGTTCTTGTCCCCGCCAAATGTGCATCCTTGAGAATGTTACTCCACCTGCCCAAGCCTCAAGGACATCATGCACAATACTGCCCACTGAAAGGCAGAGGGCCAGGCCTTTGTTCTCCACAATCTCCTCTGGGCTGAAGTGTCCTGTGAATATTATAATATGAGAAACCTGGCCACCAAATTGATTTTAAACTTTTGCAAGGTAGAGTTGGGCCCAGTTTTCCTCAAAGACCTGCTGCCCACAGCATACAAGTAACAATCTTAATAGCTACCCTTTACTGAGCAACTTATGAACCTTATCTGCCTGGGGACTCAAACTTGTGCAGCAGTGGTCATACAGACAGAAGGGAGGGAGTGGGCCTCTGTGTGCAGCCAACAGTCCACCCAAGGGCTCCACCTTCTGAGATCAGTGACCTCCCTGAGTCAGCAAGCTCTCCCCCCGAGCTAAAGGAGAGAGGAAGGCCAAGTCTTTGAGATCTTTATCTCTTCTCTTTCTACTCTCCTGAGTAAACCACAGTACATGCACAACTTCCAGGCAGACAGCTGTTAGAATTCTGTGTCACTGGAAAAAAATTTAAGTATTGACACCATTCCCTCTAATGCATCTTTGGAGCTGAGCTGCTGCGCTGAATCGGGTTGTTTGGGTGGCGAAGAGCATCAGAAAATTATCCACATAAAGAGGCAGGAGTGTGGGGAAAGGTGAAGGGGGTTTGGAGGAGCAGCTGCCTTTATTTATCTTTTAATTTCTAAGATTTTGGTACTGGTGATTGAACCCAGGGGCACTTAACCACTGAGCCATATCTCCAGCCCTTTTTAATATTTTATTTAGAGACAGGGTCCCGCTGAATTGCTTAGGGCCTTGCTAAGTTGCTGAAGCTGGCTTTGAACTCATGATCCTCCGGCTTCAGCCTCCCAAGTCACTGGGATTACAGGTGAGCGCCTCCACGCCAGGTAGCAGCTGCCTCTATGACAAGAGAAAGTTACTAGGGCTCAAGAGAAAGTTACTAGATAGCTCAGCTGGTAGAGTGTTTGCCTTGCAAGCACAAGGCCCTGAGTTCGATCCCCAGTACCGCAAAAAAAAAAAAAAAAAAAAAAAAAAAAGAGAAAGTTGCTAAAGAGGATTGGAGGGAGATTCCCTGTGTGTTGAAGGAATAGAAGTCCTCCTTGTAGGCTGCACTCCCTCACCTGAGTCCTTCTAGAAATGTGAAATAATTGGTGATCTTTCGCCTTTAGGTTTTTTTGCTACCACATGGTGTAGACACAGGCCTTGAGGAGTACAGGTTTAGGTTAGACTGGCAGGAGAAGTTGCAACCAGTGCAATACTATGGTGTCTGTGTATATTAGTTTTCATCCATGGTTCCTGGCTCATAACTCCCTCCCTAACTGAGGCCATGGAAATTAGAATTTCTCTTCCCCAGCACAGATCATAGAAACTCTAATCTTCCTCTATCTTTCTGTTTTAAAGCTGGTCATAAAGAAATTCTCAGACCCACCTTGTCTGATAGTAAATCATCAAACCCTCGTTTCAGAACGGGGACTGCCCTATATGGAAGGAAGGAGAACTGCACAGAAAACCAGAGAAGAATCTGAATAGGCCTTGCTGGGTTTCCCCACCCCGCCTGTTGGCATTATATCAGACCCTTTTGTCTAACCCCATTTCTACACAGTTGTCTGTGCTTCAGTCACGCTGCTGCAAGTAGTCTTCACCAAAACTCAAGCAACAGGGTTACAGAGCTTCCAGAGAGCTGAGCACGTGCAGGTTCCTGGAGGGTGGTGCACCAGAGAGGGCATGGGAGGTCCACAGCCCTTCTCCGCTACCTTGCTTTATGCATCTTTTCATTTGTATTCTTTGCAATATCCTTTATAGCAAGCTGGTAAACGTGGGCTCGGGATGTAGTTCAGTGGCAGAGCACTTGACTAGCACATGGAAGACACTGAGTTCAAACCCCCAACATTGTTAAATAGTAAAAAAAATAGTAAAATATGCTTTTGTAAGTTTTGTGAGCCTCTCTAGGAAATTAATCAAACTTGAGAAGCGGGTTGTGGAAACCTTGACAGGTAACCAGTCAGATGTTCAGGTAAAACAACCGAGGTGGGGCCGGAGACCGGTATCTGAAGGGTGGTGGGGGCAGTCTTTGAGACTGAGCTCTCAACTTCTAGGATCTGATGCTGTCTCCATTTAGATGGTGTCAGAAATGGGTTGAATTAGAGGACAATTTATTTGCTGGTGCAGATTTGCTGGTGCTCACTTGAGGTGAGCAATCACATGAGGTGTCAGAAACTGTGTTGTGAAAGTATAGTGAGAGAAACTGAGTTTGAGTTTGTTTTTCCTATATTATCAGAACCAGAATCAAGCAGCTTTGCAGACAAAGGATCTTGCTGACAGGAAGGATTAAGCATGGGACAGGCAAAGAGTCAATAAGCAACAAAGCCTTGCTGATTATTTGAAGGGCAGGTTCAATAATTTCTTCCCTAATAAAAAGAATTTACACAGAATTTTCCCATCCATTGTTTTACCTTTGTTCCCATGAAAACCCAATAAACTATGCGTAGTAAATTTAGTATGATCCCCACTTAGAGGACAGGAAACCAATGTTCAGTGACCTGCCCAATTCACAGAGCTAAGAAGGGCAGGGCCTGGGCAGGAATCCAGCCTGACTCAATACGTCTTCATTCTTCCAGGCTCTTTGCCATCCCTGTCATTTACCTCCCTGTCTCCCCTCCTATTTTCTACCATCCCAGACTTTAGCTTGAAATTTGAGTTTTGAAGCCCAAGTGCAACAGAACACATATCATGGCCAGAAAGCCCATGAGCCTTTTCGCATTTTGCATGTATCTTATTTTGAGAAGTGTAGTGTTTTAATATTTAAGGGATTTGGTCTCTGTAGACCTGGCAAGATAGGACTTACTGATTTATAGACATCCAGGAAGTAAACCACAAGATAAATATCTCCTTCTCCTCCCTCTGTTGTCCTTATGTTCCAGTTGTCATGGGAAAGTAACTGGAGGTGTAGTCCACTGAATATGTTCAATACTATCTTCACATTTGTTCCTAACCATATAAAACAAAATACTTCATAACCTTCAAAGTAAACTTGGAACTCCCCAGGCATGTTCAAGGAAAGCATTTGGCTCAGGGCTGTTTAATGTTTCTATCAGAAACTTGAGTAATATGAGCAGAATGTCCACAGATGGTTGAGATGACAAAATCTGGAGACATGACTGATTGCTGTGTGGAGTCACAGAGAGGAGGAGCAGCAATGGCAGAATGGAGACTTCAACATCTCGTGTGGCTTCCGTGTGCATGCAGGTAATCCATCCAGTGCCCGCGGCTCTCATCTTGGCCTGCTCATTTGCAAGGAGTGGCCTCTTCTTCCTGTCATGACCACATTCTGGACCTAAGTATTGACCAGGCAGAGTTTTTCATAATTTCATTTTGTGCTTTCTTCCTCTTTCTCTTACACCTGTTCTGAACTTGTCCTTTCCCTCTTCCTACCCACTTCCTTTCTCTTCTGCATTAGTACATGCCACCACTTCCCTCCTGGGCACCAAGTCAGAAACTTGAACTTGCCCTCCTAGTCCCCCGATAACCCCAGAACGTCAGAGTGGATCAGAAGACGCCACCCCAAAACATGCCACTTTGGCATGAGGATTGTTTTGAGCAGAAGGTAATTAAACAGCAAATGCAGAAAGAACTTTGTGCCCTCCTCTTTTCAGCTTGAAAGCAGGACATAAATGTCCCTTTGTGGGGGAAACTAATAAAAGATAAGGGTTATTTTAGTAAGTTTGGTTTGTGTAGACCCATCTTAGGTCAATTATCTGTCTCCTAGTACAGGGCTCCATTTAGGGCTTAGGCAGAACTTTAACGTCATCCTAGATGCTCTCTTTCCCATAGAACCTTTAATTTCATGGTAGCCATAATGATAATCATGAACGATTTTCACTGAATCCTTGCTATATTCCAGGTACCGTTCTAAGAGCTTCAGGTGTATTAACCAATTTGATCTTTCCTGGCCACACTATGAGGTAGACTTTGTTACTGTCTCCCCTGGATGGATGAAGGAACTCAGAGACACAGCTAGTGAATGGTCAAGCTGGAATCTATGCTGGAGGCACCAAAGCCCCTTGCCTCCATTGGGGACATTCCTGTCAGGTCTTGCCATCTCCAGAGCTCTCTGGGGGTCTCTGTGCTCTTAATTCTTCACTCAACTGCCTTTTCATCACACCTGTTGTGCTAGAGACTTTTTTTGTTCTTATTTTTTACCTGTAGAGTATAAACTCAGAGAGCAGGAATTTCCTTGTTTATTGTTCTATCCCCAGCAAAGGGCTGGGTCCCATACAGATGCTTAATAAATATGATGATTGAGTAAATGTCTGAAAAAATGTCATGAAGAGATGATTAAGGACTTCCTAGTATAATTGAATTGTATAGCTGAACAGAAACTTAGAGCTCAACTAGTCCTAGGGGTATTTGACCTGGAAAAAAGAAAATTTAGGGAGGATATATGAGTGTCTTCAAGTATTTGAAGAGTTGCCAATGGGAGACAGACAGTCCCTCATGTTCCTGAGCCAGGAGTATCCGCAGCAGTCTAGAAAAAGAGGCAGGAGAGAATGGAAAAAGTTGGAGAGTTGGAAAATGTTGCACAGAAAACTACAAAAAAGAAAACTCAGCAAATCCTTCTGTCTGGTGGGACTTGGTAAGTGGCAGAGTGAAAAAGGCATGCTTTGGCCAGGTGAAAATTTGAGTCATAGGAAGGCTGGGCTTGGCTGACAGCAAGGAGGAATTCTGCCTTCTTGGAGAGAGGGTCAATCAACAAAATGGAGGTCACACCCTTTTCCTGATGTTGGATGGAGTCTGATGTTGGGTTGTGGGTTGGAACAGAGGTCCTTCAAGCTTCTGCAAACCCTCAGAGCTAGGGTAACTGTTCCCTGTTCCCTCAGTCTTTTCCCTGCTTCCAGTTCTCCCTCCAGAGTCATTTGGTCCTTGAAGAAACAGACCCCTTGTCTCTGGGCCCCTGAGCTTCTTCCCCAATCTGGACAACATGGCCACAGGTAGTGGGGGGTGGAGTGTACCTTCAACTTGCCTTTCTGGTCAGAGGCTGTAACCTTTCCTACCCTAGCTGTGGAGAGTGGTGGCTGCTGATGGCTCACAGCTGGGACCACCACCAGGTCCCTGTCTGGAATTGGCCTCAGAGGAAGGAAGATGCCTCACTGCCTGAGTTTTAGTCCTCCCTTGGGGCAGTCGCAATCCAATGACAGATCTATGCTGGAGGCATCAAAGCCCTCTGCCTCTGTTTGGGACATTTCTGTCAGGTCTTGCCATGTCCAGAGCTCTTCATGGGCTGAGTCCATTGTTGCAACTGTATCACCTTGCTGCTCCTCCCTCCGCCCACTTCTGCTTCCCTCCCTCCCTAAGTGTAGTGCCTGAGAGTACTAGCCAACCTTATTCCTTTCCTGAGGATGTTGTAATAAAGCATCACAAACTGGGTGACTTAAGACAACAGAAACATTTCTGTTACAGTTCTGGAGGCTAGATGTTTGAAATCAAGTTGTTGGCGGGGCCATGTCCCTCTCTAGGGGAGAATTTTCCCTTGCCTCTCTTCCCGCTCTGGTTGTTGGCAGCAATCCTTAATGCTGCTTGGCTTGCAGATGTGTCGTTCCAAGCCACCCTCAACCAATGGCATTCTCCTTGTTTTTGTGTCAGGTCCAGATTTCCCTGTTACACAGATATCAGCCACATTGGATTGAGAGTGGCCCACCCACAGCAGCCCACCCTAATCCAGTACCAAGGCATCTTAGTTGTATCTGAACTAGCCTATTTCCAAATAAGGTCACATTCACAGGCATGAGAAGACAGAACTTCAAACTATCTTTTAGGGGGGACACAGTTCAGTCCATACTAACAAACTACCTGCTTGCAAATCTCCCTCTCAGGATCTCTTTTCCAGGGAATCTGATCTGTGATCTTATCCAATCTCTAGTTTTCTTGCAATTCGGAATTCTAGACCCTCAGCCCAGTGAATCTTCAGCTTGTTCTCTTCTCTGGTGCCCCTCCCTATTGGAGTTCCTCTTCTACCTGGGTATCAGAATGTCTCGTCCCCTTCTGCCATGGCCTTTGATTTTCCTTCCATGTGCCTTATAGATAATAACCACTCTGGGTGGTCTCAGCATAGCCCATTGGGTGGTCTCAGCACAGACCATTTTGAATCAGCATTCACAGACACTGTGATTTACACGGTGTGCAGCTCATTGACATTGACGCATATGCATTTCCACTGATGCACAGGCATTTCTACCCATAGGTATGTCTATCCATTGCAGGAACATCAGAGTCTACGCACGCACTCTCTCTGGAGTGAGGGTTAAGGTGGAGGATGGGGTGGGGGGCACTTGGGGAATGCCAAAGCAGGGAGTAAACACAATTTTATTTTAAAGACTTAAGTTTGTTTTTTATTTTTTAATCATCAGAGTAATTAAAGGAATTTTGGAAGGTAGGGAAATACATGGAAAAATAATTCTTCCCCCAAACACAATAATTT
Organism: Sciurus vulgaris; assembly: GCF_902686455.1. Classification (NCBI taxonomy): domain Eukaryota; kingdom Metazoa; phylum Chordata; class Mammalia; order Rodentia; family Sciuridae; genus Sciurus; species Sciurus vulgaris. The sequence continues at coordinate 57,670,471 of NC_136467.1, forward strand.
AAACATTTCTGTATTTTATTTTTCCTACATTTTATTTCTTTATGGCCAAGATCATCCATCTTATATTCTGCTTATTTCCATTTAGCCTTATGTCAAAAGTCTTTATTATATTATTAGTCTATATTATGATAACTTTATTGGTTATATAATGTCCCCAAAAATGGACATGCTGCAATTTATATAAACCATTCACCTGTTGTTGGACATTTAGGTCGTTTCTACTTTCTTGCTATTTTAAATGATGCTGTTGTGAATCTCGCTGTGACTAAACGTTTATTTTTCTATATTTGAAATTTTTTAATATTGATTCCATGAGTATGATGCCACAAGTGTGATTAAATAATATGAACTTTCCCTCCAAGTATATTTTTTTTCTTATTACAAAATAGTACATGCCATTGTGCATATTTTGAGGGGAAAATGGACTTTCTTTCCCCGGAAGCTTCCAAATTCTATCCTGCCTCAGGGTCTTTGTACCAACTGTCTTTTGATGGGAATATTCTCCTCCATAACTTTCCCACAGCTGGATCCTTCTAATCTTTCAGTCTTAGCTGTCATCTCCTCAGAGAGGTCTTCTTTGACCTGAAATTCAGAGACAACAACCAACTCTCTATCAGATCATCCTGTTTAAATTTCTTGTCATGATCAGCATCTGAAAATCTTATTTGCCTATTTTCTGTCTCTCCCCATGGTAGCAGAATCTGGTCTCTCTTGTTCAACATCATAGCCTCAGTCCTGGGCATGGTGCCTGGTATGGAATGGACACACCACAGACACTTCCGGAATGAAACACTTTTGGTTTACAGAGTTGTACTGTTTCCCAGGGCTGCTCCCTCCGGTCCTCCTCAGGGGGGGTCTGCAGCACTTACTGGTGCCATGAAAGTAAGTCTGACCTCCCCTTCTCCACCTAAGCGTTTGCTCCGGTCACACAGAAGCTGGCTCGTGGGGAGAAAGATTAATGGATTGTTAAGAATTTCACCCACTGAAAAAGAAATGTGAGGACTGGGATCGTAGCTCAGTGCCTAGCGTGTGTGAGGCACTGGGTTTGATTCTCAGCATGACATATAAGTAAATAAGTAAATGACCATTGAGGACTTGAAAAATATTAAAAAAAAAAAAAAGACATGTGAAAAGAAAGAAACGGAGAATATGGCGAATCATTCAAGGTGTTAGATTGGTGTAAGTTACGTAGTGTTTTCTTCAAGATTAATTTAAATTTAACATGTAATTTTAATTAAAGTTTAACCGGTTTCTTCTAACAAAGTTTGTAGTCGGGGGTCATTAACAAACGGACATCCTGGTTTTGTTCCTCTTTGTTGAACCGCTTTGGTCAACACCTTTCCAGGTGTGCGGATTGACTTTTTTTCAAGTAAACTAAACATACGATCTGCATTCTATATACTGTACCAGGTCTGTTCAAAGGCAAATACCGAATGAGGTAAGGACTCAATTTTAATTGCTTAATAAATGTTTAAGTAGTATAACATTTACTAAAAATGTCAAATATTTACTAAAGCTAAGGTAAATATTACTTAAAACAGCAGTATATCTGGGCAGTAGAACTGAAGAAAATAGCTGGTGATTATGGAAAAAGTTAAGACGTTTAAATCTCTGACTTGAGAATTGACATCCATTAAATAAATTATTTAAAAAAATGAACAAATGGGGCTGGGGAGATAGCTCAGTCTGTAGAGTGCTTGCCTTGCAAGCACAAGGCCTTAGGTTCGATCCCCAGCACCCCCCCCCCGCCAAAAAAAAAGAGCAAACAACTTTTTTGAGGGCTGAATCCAGAAGGAAGATTTTTAACAGGGATCTGGTGGGAAGATTGATTTCCTGACAAAATTTCCTAACTGATTATATTAGACATGGTAACTGTATGTTTAGTCCTTGCATGCTTATAAAATTAAGTGAGTTTCTTATCCACATATCTGGGGTCCCTTAATAAAATCCTTGTTTTCTTATTCCAAGTATTTGGAGGAGTGTGGTATTAGGACTATTAAAGAAATCATCAGCCCAACAAAAAGTTAACAGTAGATTGGAAAGTCAAACTGACTGCTGCTGTTGTCAAAGAAGAAGTTGGACTGAGATCTTGGCATTTTTTCTGTCTTGAGATTTTGTGAATTATGCCAGCGCTTGGTATAGTGTCATGAGCACAGGGAGTATTCAGAAGCACTGGTTTAGGGAATAAATGGCTTTATATGCACTTTGTATAGATCTTCGACCTATGGAATCATGCCATATTTTAAGGTTTTCATTTATATGTCATTGCTATACAAATTCTTCTCTGCCAAGCCCTCCAGTTAAACCTTGCTTGTCAACTTATTGTCCTCTATCCCATTAACACATGGGTCCTCCTCTGCTGTCTTCTCTCTGTTTACTCCAATTGTATTCATTTTTCAAGATGCTGGGTTAAGCCTGAGACCTTATGAAGCCCTCTTCAACTCACAGTGATTTATACTGTTAATCTCTACATCTGCTGCTCTTTCGTTCCCTGCTGGTTTCCCTGAATCAATCAGGAGAATCATACGCTATTAATATGTCAGTCCAGCTTCCAGTCACCCAGAAGCATCTACAAAACATGGCTGTACCAGTTACTTAGGGCTGCAGTAACAAAGTGCCACAACAAACTAAGTAGCTCAAACAGTAGATCTGTATTGTCTCACAGTTCTGGAGCTAGAAGATGTGGCCAGGGTCGGTTCCTTCTCCACCTTGCAGGAACCATCTGTGAGGGAGGATGTGTCCCATGTCTTGCTTCTTGCTTCTTGTGTTTTGCCATCAGTCTTTGGCTTGTGGATGCAGCATCCTGATCTCTGCCTTTATCTTCACAGAGTGTTCTCTTCCCTGTGTGCATGTTTGTCTATATACAATTTTTTTCCTTTTTATAGGGACATCAGTCATATTGGATCAGAGCTTACCCTGAGAACCTCATTTTTAACTTGATAACTTCTATAAATGCCCTATTTCAAAATTAGGTCACATTTTGAGATATTAGTAGTTAGGAATTTAACATATCCTTTTGGAGGGAATAATACCACCCATGATAGCAGCACAGGTGAGAAGCAGCTCCAACACAAATTTATCCTGGTGCATCAGAGCCTTTGCCCTGGTGTCTTTTGGTTGGGGGATCAAAGACTTTTCTCTCTATCTATACCTTCTTTGTACCCATGGCTTCTACTGCCTGGACAGTGGTTTTGTGTTTCAGTTGTTTTAGAGGATGAGCATTTATAGTCATAAGGTGACCTTCCTGGGACTCCAAAATGATTTTGAGTATGATTGATTTTATTTATAAATATCTTAATTTTATATATGAAGCTCAACCAATATTGGACCATAAACTATAAAAACTAAGAACTTGGGTTCTGGATCCAGATAGCCCACTTTCAAATCCCTGCTCTGCCTTTTATCATCTGTGCCAAACTCAGTCAAATTCCTTAACCTCTCTATGCCTCAGTATTCCCATCTATTCCATGGAGATAATAATAACCTTAACCTAATAAAATTGTTGTGAAGATTGAGTATACATGGCCAGGTAGAGTGGTGCACCTCTGTAATCCCAGCAATTCGGGAGGCCAAGGTAGGGGAATTGTAAATTCAAAGCTAGTCTTAGCAATTAGAGAGACCCTGTTTCAAAATAAAAAAATAAATATGACTGGGTGCCAGCATCCCAACAGAACAGGTTCCTGCTCAGGAGGTGTGAGCTGCCTGGGAAAATAAAAAGTCTGAAATAATCAGTAAGAAATAAGACAAGGCCAAAGATTAGATTTAAAAAGCAGAGCGCCTGATGGGTCTTCCAGTCCTGGTAGGAACTGGAACTGAACGACTGAAGAAGTCCCTAATTCTTTATTTAAGGGGAAGGACATCAAAGGCAGGGATAAGGTTTCAGTGGGAGGAGTTTTGTCTGGGTACTTGGTGTGACAGGGGTCTTGCAGTAAACGGGGTGATTGGCATTTGGCAGGCTACACCCAAGGCTGTATTTGAACCTGAGCTGTGAGCAGGTCAGAGTGTCAACATGAAGTGGGCATTCTCACACCAACAGATTTCCACCTGGGAGTTCCCAAGACAGTGACTTCTCTGCCTAATGACTCGAACTTTGCTTGGTTCACACAGGCTCATAGATGGCTTCCCACAATTAAAAAAGATTGGAGGCATGTCTCAGTGGTTAAGCACCCCTGGGTGCAATCCCCACCACCAAACCAAACCAAACCAAACAAAAAGATTGAGTACACATAAAACTCACGGCCGTGTGTGGTACATAGACCTTGTCTGGTATGCTTGCCATCCATATGTTCCTGCTTATGCTTATTGTAATGTACACAAGGGTGAAGACACGGTTGTTTTCTTTCTAGAGCTTATGGTCTGGAAGAGCACTCACTGCCCTGTGTCAGGGACTAAATATTCTAGCCCCTCTATTATTGGTACGTAACTTGTCTGCTTTGTGTTTGCGCCTAAAGGGAGGGAACATCTCCTGGGACAAGAGGGATGAGGGATCTAGTAAAGGGCCTCAGTTAGGATGCTCTCCAGATCCAGGAGCCTCGTGGGAGCTGAGTCATCATCACTTGCCAACAGCGCAGTCTCCCGTTGCCTGTGGCAGGCTTGGCCAGCTGGTACCTCCCTGGGTGCCAGAGAACTCATTCGGACAGCGTTGAGGATTGTATTCCACTGATCTATTGCTGTCCAGTAGGATCCATGCCTGTCTGTGTGCAAGACTTGATTTGGGGTCTGAGTGGTCACTCTGATTGACATTCATCCTCCCTTCAAAGCAGAGTGGGAACCTCATACACTAAGTGGGGTTCTGAAGGGAAACTTTGTGCAGGAGATGATGCTGATCTTGGATAGTAGTTGGTGACAGCCTTGCTGAGAAGAGCTTAGAAAGAGGCACAGGCTTGGAACCAGGTGGCCTCAGAGAGACTGAGCAAGGCAACCGTGGGTCTAGGCACAGAAGGCTTCCCAGAGGAAGTTCTTAGGCTGAGCCTTCAAGAATGAGGAGTAAGTGCTTGTCTTGCAAGCACAAGGCCTTGGGTTCAATCCCCAGCACCGAAAAAAAAAAAAAAAAAAAAAAAAAGAATGAGGAGCTGTTTGAGTGGCAGGTGGTGGGAGGAATACAGGCTTGATTTCAGGAGAACTGCAAGCATTTCACTTTGGGGGAAGGTTACAGAAAATGGGCAGAGGTGAGACTGGGAAGGGACCAGGTCCAGGGGCTGGTGGGTCTAAGAACTCCATGCTTTGGTAGTTTTTTTTTGTTTTACTTTGTTTTGGTCTGGTAGTTATTGGGACTTTTTGAAAAAGTTATGGAATAGCAAAAACAAAAGCAAACGAAAAAATCAACAAACCTTTTTATATATTTTATTTTATTTTTGTGGTGCTGGGATCTAACCCAGAGCCTCATAGATGCTAGGCAGGATCTCTACCACGGTGTATGCCCCCAGTCCAACCTTTGTTATTTTGACAGATCACACAGGCTTCACACCATGTGAAGATAAAGACAGATATGAGGATGATGGCTACTTAAATCAAGAAACTACCAGAAGCCAGGGAGAAAGGTCAGAACAGATCCTTCCATTGCACTTCCAGAGGGTTCATGGCCTTTCCAACACTTTAATTTTGGACTTTTGCTCTCCAAAAGTGTAGAAAAAATTGTTCTAAACCACTCAATTTATGGTACTTATTTACAGTAAGTCTTCCAAACTAATAGTGGCTGATGAATATCCAACTGGAGATGTCTAGAGATGTATGGGTCTGGAGTTGAGAAGAAAGCCCTACACCAGGGGTGGAGTCATCTGTCATGACAGTGATGGACATACATCTTTTCTTTCTGACCATCATCTCTTCTTTTGGATAAATACTTCTCTACCACTCAGGGTGGTCTCAGGAGATTGCCATCCTCTCCAGCTTGTAGACAGAGTCTACTGCAGGAAAAGAATTTAGCAAACATTCAAAGAGAAACCAAAGCAAGGAGAGAAAGGAGAGGGTCAGAGAAAGCATGTCCTGGCAGTACTGAGTCCTGGATTCCAGTTCCTGGGGCACAAAGTCTTACAGATCTCCTAGGAATTCTGTGACCTACTTTATTCAGCATCCTTCTGAGCTATGTGAGGACTTACATTCTTCATTTGCTTCTGAGAGTTTGAGTTATCACCTGCCTTCAAAGGAATATGAGTGTTAATCAAAATCATGAAAGTGTTAAGGCAGTATATGTAGCATTGAAAAAAAAATAGGGTGAGAACAGAAAATGGGGAACCCTGGGGCAGGGGAGGCAAAGAAAAACTAAGAAAAGGGGACTATACAGCAGATAAGGGAGAAGAGATACACATGATTATAGAAGGGACTATAAAACAAGAACAAGAAGGGTCTTGCACAGTAGAACTTGAATCAAGTAAAGGGTGAAAATACAGCCAAGGGATCTGTTCTCAAGAAAACATTATTAATTATTTGTTACTATATAATGAATAACCCCAAAGCATAATAGCTTAAAACAACAAATGCTTATCTCACACGATTTCTGAGGGTCAGGGTGTCTACTTTCTTCTCCAGGACAAAATATTTGAGATAATCTATCAGGAGGAAAGATTCGACTCATAGTTACATAGGTTTCAATCCATAGTTGGTGGACGCCATTGCTTTTGGGCCTGTGGTGAGGCAGAACATCATGGCCTGGAGCATGTGATAGAGCAAAGCTGCTCACCTCATGGGGCCAGGAAGCAAAAAGAAAGAGAGGAAAGGGGCCTGGGTCTCAGTATCCCCTTCAAGGACACACCCCCAATGACTTAACTTCCTTTCGCTAGGCCCCGACTTCTGAAGATTCCACCATATCTCAACAGCACTATCAGCTTAGGACCAAACCTTCTACACATGAGATTTGAGGGACATTTGAGATCCAAACCATAATAGTCAGGAATCCAGAAGTGATTCTGGCTCTGAGCTTTCAGGAATTTGTGGTCAAGTTATCACTCAGGGCTCTGGACCGGTACTGGAGGATCTACTTCCAAGATGGCTAGTGACTGGGGGCTTCAGATCCTTCCTAGTGGATCTCTCCCAGGGACTACTTTAATCACAGCTGTCTCTATATAAGTGATCCAGAAAGTACTAGAATCTTTTTGTAACATAAGCTTTCAAGTGATAACTCAGTTTTTGTGCCACAGTTTGTTCAATAGAAGTGAGCTACTAAGTACATCCCTCTCAGGGGAAATGAATTGTACACTTATGGAAGTACCACAGAATTTGTGGATATAGATTTACAACCACTCCAAAAACTTTGAGTTATTTCTGCCAGAACCATGTCAGGGAAGTGGATAGAGTGAAAACCTATCTGTGAGGGCTACTGACTGAGGAAGATATAAGGTACATCCTTGTTCCTAGAAACTTGTTCTTTATTATTGGAGGAGGAAGGGAAGAGAAAGCATTTTTAATTGTTAATATAAATAATTTTATCTGTTAACATAGGATCTATATCTTTGTGTATTTACAGTCCCCTGAATATTAACAGGTTGAAGTCAATATGGGTTAAATAAGTTCAGAATTGGGAATGCAACTTCCCATAGAAATATCTTCCACAGGAAAAGAAGCAACCTTATAAAACTTCATAAAACCTTATTCACTGAACACAGTGGTGCATACCTGCAATCCCAGTTACTCCAGAGGCTGAGGCAGGAGGATTGCAAGTTTCAGGCCAGTTTGGGCAACTTTGCAAGCTGTTCTGAATTTTGTTTTGAGTGTCTCAAAACAAAAAATTAAAAGGACTGAAATGTAGCTCAGTGGTTAACACCCCTGAGTTCAATCACTAGTACAATAAGAAACAAGATTAATCTATTTAATCCACATGTATCTAGAACATGCCAGTGTTACTGTAGAATTCACCACAAAATAGAGTTTGCTTTTGTGTAGGATCTGAAACCAGGTATGACATGTAAAACCTATTTCTCCAAGGATCCCTAAGAGTGTCACAATGGGAAATGAGCACCCAAATGGAACCATTTAGGTAGATGTGTTCATGAGAGGCCTCATTGTGTAGAGAGTTTGCCAACATCTCTCCCTAAGAAAATGTTCTTTCAGTGTTCCAGCATACCACTACCTAGAGTACATCTCTTATCTTGTAGGCTCCAAGTGCTACTTCCCTGGGCTTGGGTCTTTGGTGGGACTGTACCTTCACAATGAGGAAGAGGAATGGAGGTGCAGCATGAGAAGAAGGAAGAGGATGTGGAAAGCAGTATTGAACTGACTTGAAAACTTTATGAGCTCAGCACTTTGATTCTCACTATAATCCAGAGAAGTAGATCCATTTTTAAAATGGCAAGTCTGTATAATATTGACCAATTGTAGAGACACTTAGTAAAATAATAGCACTTATAAGGAAAGCACTTCAGCTAGTGATGTGAGGGAACCAGTCATGGGAGCTGATTGTGATGTGAGTCTCCAACTCTGTATCTGGTAATATCATACTAGTAGCTTGAAATTGTCCACAACCACAGCATTTGTACTGTGGACATTGTCACAGTACATAGAATCCCTTTTTTTTTTTTTTTTGATACCAGGGATTGAACCCAGGGGTGCTTAATCACTAAGCCACATTCCCAGCCCCCTTTTTTAAAAAATTATTATTTAGAGACAGGGACTTACTGAGTTGTTTCTTGCCTCACTGTTGCTCAGGTTGGCCTTGAACTTGTGATTATCTTGCCTTAGCCTCCTTAGCTGCTGGGATCACAGATGTATGCCCTTGTGCCTGGCCATGGAGACCATTTTTAAACATTATGTGTCACAATCCCAATGCAGGTGAGATGTTAATTAAAGCAAAATGCTCATTGAAAGGATGGTGGTAGCTCAGGTGAGCAGAGTGGGCCAGTGGGTCAGAAATCCATGTTCTGAATTAGTATTAAGTTTCTTTTTTTTTTTTTTTTTTTTTTTTTTAGGTATTAAGTTTCTTATCTGTAACTCTTAGGCGTATAATTTCCTCTTTTATCTGTTTCCTGTCCACTTTACCCACACACAGATCAAGTTTGTGGTGTGAGATGTGTGACTTCCTTAGGGTAGAATTGAGGAAGTGGGCTGTTTGGGTAGGAGGCTGGGTGAACTTTTCTTTGGAATAAAGGGGGACCTTGTGTGGAGATTGAGAATTTTGACTTCCACCTGAAAGGACTGACGGTTATCCTTGTCAGAGATTGTGAATAAGGAGTTAATATGTTCTCATTTGGGATATGGATTTACAAAACTTTGTGTGCTCAGTTCTCTTTCATAAAGAGAAATTTTAGTGTCTCATTCTGCTGGATCCTGTAGACCCTGAGGTGTTTGTCATTTTCTGAAAGATGGAGAAGTAGATGATGATTTGTTCGGAGCCCTCTGTCTTCTCCAACCCCTCTGCTTTGCTCTGGTCTAATTCTAGAGGTTCAGGTCAGACAGAAATGGCTTCAAGACTTGGCCGTCAAGCAGCACTAGGGGGAAAGAGTCAAATTGAACTAGGGGGAAGCTGTGGGTTTCCGTTGCTGATGATTTTCAGGTTCTTTGCTTAAGGTTCAACTCTACCCTGCTTTTCAAAACTTTTATTGTACTGTATTTATTATAGGTAACTTAAGAGACTCTATTTAGCCAGTCCAGTGGTGCTATGTAGGAGGTTGAAGCAGGAGGATTGCAAATAAGAGGCCAACTTTAGCAACTTAGAGAGACCCTGTCTCAAAATAAAATTAAAATGGGGCTGGGGCTTAGCCAGCGTCACCTAGCATATGCAAGGTCCTGGGTTCAATCCCCAGTAAAATACACACACAAGCCTATACTTCACAATCACTGTTAACACCAGCAACTTCACCTACAGGACCTTGTTTTCTCTGAGTATGCATGCATGAGTGCTACTTAGGACTTCTGAAATGGGGAATTAGGACATGCAAATTTAAAACACAAAGATAAAAGTTTTTGGAAACACATACAAGAAACAGTCAAAGATAGACACAGGATATTTGTCTAGAAATCCAGTATGATACACACATACTTTTATATTTTGTCAATCTTTGTTTCTTTTCTTTATTGCTGTTTAGTAATTTTTAATGCTGAAATAAGTGTTTCAAAGCCACTATCTGAAACAAAAGTCAAGATTTTCTTTTTTATATTTTTTCTTCCTTCCTTCCTTCCTTTCTTTCTTTTTTGAGATGGTCAGGGGCAGGGGTGCTCTCTGTGTTGCCCAGACTGGCCTTCAATTTGAGATCCTCCTACCTCAGCCTCTGGAGTATCTGGGACTACCAGGTGGGTGTCACCGCACCTGGCTGAAAAGGTAAGATCTTCATGACTGTCATGACTGTGGGTTCCCTCTTTTCTGTCTCATTCCCCACCACCCCCCACCATGATAATCTTCACCCTGAATTCCATGGTCCTCATTTCCTTGGTTTCCTTTTTTCTTTTCTTTTTTTTTTTTTTTTTTAACAAAACTCTTCTATAAATTTTTTTTTTTTTAGTTGTAGATGGACACAATACCTTTATTTAATTACTTTATTTATATTTATGTGGTGCTGAGGATTGAACTCAGTGAGGCATGTGCTAGCCAAGTGCTCTACTGTGAGCTACAACCCCTGCTCCCCTTGGTTTCCTTTTTATAGAATTTTATGGCATGTATTCCTATAAAGTATACATTTTTATTGTAACTATCTTAAATTTTATGAAAAGACGATAGGTAATGTTGTATGTAATCTCTTGGCACTAAAGTTTTTCAGTTATTATTCACTTGATGTTAAGATTCATCCAGTTGTTTGGTTCATTCATCTTGCATACTGTCTAAATGTTTTACCAAGAGCATTTTGTACATTTTAATCATAATTTGTTTAAATGTTTAAGGATTAATGCAATTTTCCAAAGGAATATTGTGTGTATTAGCAGATCATAAATAGGATTTATGTGATACTTCAGTGGGAAGTAATACTGCCCCTTTCCTCTTCTGAAAAATCTTTGTATATTCTGGATGTTCTATGGCCAGTCTTAACATCTAATACACTTCTTTTTTTTTTTTTTTTTTCCACTCTTTCTGATTTCTGATCAATTAGTCAAGCTTTTTGGAGGTATTATATACAGTATAACATACCAGGAATAACTCAAAGGGCAGTATGACAACATTCTTCATGAGTTGTATGAAATTCACATTTTAAAGATACCAAGGAACTTTTCAACTTTCTATTGGATTATGCTTTGTAAAGTATTATTGATCTTACATCAATTGAGCATCCTGTGTTTGCCCTCACTTTAATCTACCACTCCCTCCTATCAAACCAATAGTAATAAAATTTTCAGGTCATGAAAATGATCTTAACTCTTATCTAAATTATCCTAACTCTTTCATTTGCCATTTAACATTGTATTTGTTAAGGTACCCAGGAATGTCCTTCATTTGTAATTCAAAACAGAATTTGACAGAGTTTTATACAAATCATTACTGAAGGAAGGTTGATATAAAGGGTAATAGAGAGGAGAACTGTCTGGAAGGACTTTCTAGGTAGGGCCTCTAGACTTGCCCAGAAACCCAGTTACTGTAGACTCGGGCTTCATGACCTTTTCCCAGAGAAGAGCCTGAGGCCTCCCTAGGCTCCAGCAATCCAGCAGCCCTGCTCCTGGGGCAGCACCGCTCTGAGGAGACACAGCCATGAGACATGGAGACTTTTTGGTAAATGCTCAAAGGTGAGAGCTGGCTCTCTTCCCTTAGACAAGGCATTTAGGGATGGCAAGAGATAAGAAATTTCTAGGAAGAAAACAAATGGGAAATAGTGAGAAGATAAGGGACCTCAGATAAGAGGCAAATGAGAAAAGCATTTTCTGCCAACATTGTGAAAAGTGGAAGAAATAAAAGTAGTCAGCCCTGCTTCCCAGCCAGGATGAAAGTAACTAGGCAAAAAGAGGCTTGGCTGCCATAAAGACGGTTCATAACAATGAGGAAAAACTCAAGGGTAATCCATGATATTGGTCCAGGGATGCCCAGAACAAGGTCCATGTAGATGACCAGAAAGGACACCTGTCTCTGTGGTGGGATTTCAGCAGCACCCGGAAAACTCTTTCACCCCCAAGTGTAGGGGTGCCAGGCTAGCTCAGGCACAGGTAAGGGCCGCAGAGTCAAGACCCAGACTCCGGGAGTTGTGCAGAAGCAGGCTTGTGGCGAGCAGCCCGCAAACTTGTTTATTGCAGGAACAGGTATAAATTTTGTAAGTTTCTTGCCCAATCACAATGTGCCACTGGGGATCAGACCACTAAGCTCCTATACGGTTTCCCTTGGTAACACTAGGTCAATTTGGGGCAGTTGTTTACTTTCCTAGGTGGCCAGAGTGGAATGCTCTTCTCTGCAAGTTTACACACTTGAGACATAAACTGCTGTGAGCCAAGAACTAGGATTTCTCCCAACACCCAAGTACCCTAATTACTCAGTTCTCAGTCTTGACAAAGGCCTCAGGCTGAGGGGGATGGTGTGGGCACTAGCTAAACTGTGCTCACAGGCTGCTTCCAGCAGCAGGAGAGGGAGAACACCTTTGCCAGGGGTTGTATGTACCCAGAGGAGGCCTCTTTCTGATCACTGTAAAACTTCCCAATTCCTAAAAGATAATCCATAAAGATGAGGCCATCCTACCCTACAAATAGAAGCCTAGGCAGGCAGTCTAATCTGGTGGGCGTAGTGAGGAGATTGTGGCATAGCTGAGGCCGTGGCTTGGTGGGTGGGAACCAGGACAGGTTTCAGCCCCTACTTGTCTGTCAGAGGGCATCTTTCCTCAAGGCCTTCAGATTCTTTCCATCCTGCAGTCTGGGATTTGGATCCCTGACCATAGGAATGGGTTTTGGTGTAAAGTAAAGCTGCCAGTCATTTCCACCTCACCTTGAATTAGTTTTGGAATCCATCCTGGCCACAGACTTTGGGAGGGGCCTGAGGACAGAACACTGAAGGGGAGTTTGAATCTACTCTGCAATTTTGACCAAGACAGGCCAGAGCCTAGAGCAAGGGAATGAGAAGAGAAGCTAAGTAAGGATGCTGGAACTGATGCTCTTCCATCTGGAAATCAGCAAATGGGTAAGACTGACCATGGATCACCATTGAGAATGGATCAGACCCGGGCCTGGAAACAAGCCAGCTCTGGGCAGGTTAGGCCAGCACCACCCAAATCAGGCTGCCTGGGATTAATTTTAATTTTAATTTTTTTGCAGAGCTGGGCTCAAGCCCAAGGTCTTGCACATGTTAGGTGAGCGCTCTACCACTGAGCTGCATCCCCAGCCTTCACTGAACATCTTGTTCTCTGCATTTATTTCCCCTTTAACTCTCTAATGTTTAGTAAAGTTTCTTCAAAATCTCATGCAGTGGAGCAGCTTCTTAGAGCATTAAAGAGTGGAACACTGGGTCACACTGGAGCAAGGGAAGACAGAATGAATCAAGACTTGTTCTACCTGACTCTCTCTGCCTGCACATGGTCCTCTGGACATTATTTTTTATTACAAAAGGGTTATTTCAGCCCCCTTTTCATAAGGGAATGCCTCTTTCAGAGTTTGATGATGCTGTGACATCTTGTAGAAAACTAGGAGAAGCAGCAATCAATGATTTCACTCAGAGGTTTTGGGGAAAATTTACATTATTTTTTAAATATGCAGATACATCATGGAGTAGAACACAAAATTCATAGGAATTTTAAAAATGCAACACAAATCTAAACTAAATTTCTAAAAAAACAATGAAAAAATTTTAAGTTAGCCAGACATGGTGGCACATGCCTGTAATCCAGCAGCTCAGGAGCCTGAGGCAGGAGGATCACAAGTTCAAAGCCAGCCTCAGCAACTCACTGAGGCCCTAAGCAACTCAGTGAGACCCTGTCTCTAAATAAAATACAAAAAAGAGCTGGAAATGTGGCTCAGTGGTTAAATGCCCCTAGGTTCAATCTCTGGTATTAAAAAAAAAATTTTTTTTTAATTAAATACATTTCTATCTTCTGGAGGACAGCTTCTATACTTACTCTCAGGTTTTCTTGGAATAGTCAGTCATTTGCTCTCTTCTGCTTTTAAAAGAATTTCAGTAGAAAAGTTTGAGGAACTTTAAAGGCTCTCACAGAACAAATGAGGTGATCAGGCGGTGAGAACTATGGAGGATAAGGTTCTTAAGCTCAGTTTGAATGTCTGGAAAGATGGGCCTGGATTTTTTTAAATTTTATTTATTTATTTATTTATTTACAGTGCTGGGGAAGACCTAGATTATTGAGGTCAGCTGCCTGAAATCCTAGAGGGAGCCAACACCTCCTGTAAGAGCAAGTTCTGAATTTCAATGAGTAATTATGGTGCCAGTTTAGGCCCTAGGACTTCACATGTAGCCTGGAGCATTTAGAGGAAGAAAGGACTTACATCATTCCTTCAGGTCCAGCCTCCTCTTATTGTTGGTGGAGGTCCAGATCTTAGAGATGTTAAGTGACTTGCCTGAGATCACACAGCTCATGGCAAAGACAGAACCTGGGCTTCCTACCTCTAAGCGCTCTGATGGTGACAACTGGAAGCAAAGCTCTTTGTCTTCTTTTATTCCATCTCCAAAGTTTAGGATAAATGCATTCTAAGTTACATTTGCTTCTAGGTTTAGATAAATCACTCAAGGGTAAAAGTTTCTTTGGAATGTGATGGGTAGCTGTCCAAGCATGGATAAATATGAGATCTTCATGATTCATCATTCACTCATTCTCCAGCATTACTTGCTTCCTGTTGCATGCCAGACCCTATGCAGAGGTGGGGAGGAGTGGAGATGAGGCTGGGACACACCAGCAGCAAGTCATCACGGTACGTCTTGATGAGTGCCAGGCAGCCATGTAGGAAGTGCCTGGGAAAACACAAGAGGAGATTATCTAGCCCAGAAAGGGAAGTGGGTCAGGGGAATTCAAAGGTGCCAACTGATGAAATAGGAGGGATATAGTTAGCAGACTGGAATTTTTGATAACAAAGTTCCCTCTGCCAGAATTCTTGAAATACTTTGAAGAACTTTGGCAATGTGTGGATCACATTGCCAGGTGTTGTATTCATTGGCCTCTGGTGGGCCACACAATGGAAACACTTGTAACCTTCAGAGAGAGGACATTATGATGCCCTCATACGTGGCAACCCAATCATTCATCACAATATTTCTCTTCTCATGTTACTCTTCTCTTGTTTATGCTACTCCAGCCCCATGGCTTCCTCCCTGTTGTTCAAGTATGCCAAGTACACTCCTACCTCAGGGCCCTTGAACTTGCTCCTCCCTCTGATCACTTTCCCTGGTGGCACCCTGTGTTCCTCACTTTATTCCAGTCTCTGCTCAAATGTCCTTTCATTAGGAAGGGCTCTCCTGGCTACCTCAAGAGAAACAACCTGCCTTGTGTTGAATACTGGCTCTCCAAAAAGATTTGTCTGCAAACGAATCTCCAGGACCTGGGAAGTGACCTTAGTCACAAAAGGGTTCTTGCAGATGTAATTAAGAATTTTGAGGTGGTATCATCCTGAATTGTTTGGGTGAGCTCTAAATCAAATCATGAACATCCTTATAAAAGAATGACAGAGGAGAAGGCCGTGTGAAGACCGAGGTGGAGATTGGAGCAGTGCTAGCTACAAGGTGCAGATACAAGAACACTGATGGCCATTGGAAGCGAAGAGGCCTGGAGGACTTCTCTCCCAGGGCCCTACCGATACTTTGATTTTGAACTTCTGCCTCCAGATGTGTGAAAGAATGAATTTCTGTTGTTTCATGCCACCAAGTCTATGGTAATTTCTTATGACAGTCACAGGAAACTGACATACAGGCTGCCCTGAGCTCTCTATCCCTTTTGCCCCCACCCTTCTTCATTAGCACCTGACATATATTTTGCACACATACATACACACACGTGTATCTGTGTGTGTTCTCTAATTTACAGTGCAGACCAGGGTCTTTGCTTTTGTTCATTGCTGTGTCACTGGCATCTAGAATGGTGCTTGGCACACAGGCACTTAGTAATTACTGAATGAATAGATGGGTGAGATGTTGGAATGTGATCCTCTCCAGATACTTGTGGTTACTTTTTGCATAACTGAGGAGACAGGACAATCTCAGTTCTGGTGATAGTGTGCACAGTAGGGAGAGGCCTGGGGTTAAGCCATTGCTCTACCACTTACAAGCTGATTACATGGGCTCTGAACCTCAGGTTCATTAATAGCAAAGTAAGGCTGTACCCATCTTTACTATCCAAGCTTGTCATAAGGAATAAGGGGATGATATTAATGGAGTGGCTGGCTCAGTGCTTGGTGGGTGGTGCTTGGGTTGGTTCCCTTTTCTTTCTGTTCAGGGTCCTTAACTTGCATGGCGGCAAGAAGACTATGCTATGCAAGAAGACTAAGACTTTATATATATATATATATTGGGGATTGAGCTTAGGGGCACTTAACCACTGAGCCACATCCTCAGCCCTTTTTAAATTTTATTTAGAGACAAGTTCTCACTGAGTGACTTAGGGCCTCACTTAGTTGCTGAAGCTGGCTTTGAATTTGTGATCCTCCTGCTCAGCCTCATGAGCTGCTGGGCTTACTGGCATGTGCCACCTTGAGTCTAGCTAGGTGTGACCATTTTCTCCCCCATCAACCAGAAGTTTCCTTAATCACATTCTCCCAGGGGTACACCTTGCCATTCCTGTCAAAGGTAGGATTTGCTTAATTAAATATAGCAAGACTTATGATTCTCTGTTGTGAGCTAGTGAACTCCATGGCATCTTTAATTTCCATCTTTGGACACTAACTCAAACTCACTTCCTCCCATCAACCTTTGCATAATGGAAAGCAAGGTAAAGACCATTTTTTATATGTGCAGCTTTGTGGTCTTTGCTGGCATCCATCAGTGTTAGAGGGGATGGCAACAGCATTCACTGCTGGCTCTACAGGGATAACCCTTTACTAAGATCAATTGTAACTTTATCTGTGGTAGGATGTGGTAGGAGAAAAAGTCAGCTTTTTGTCACTGTGACAAAATATCCAAGAAAAACAACCTAAAGAAGAAAAGATTTATTTTAGATCAGAGTTTCAGAGGTTTCAATCCATAGTCTCCCAGCTCCATTGTTTTGGGCCTGAAGTGAGGCAGAGCATCATGGTGGAAGGGTATGGCAGGGGAAAGCTGTTCACCTCATGGCAGCTAGGAAGCAGAGACAGAGGGAAGGGGCAGGAACACGATACAGTCCCCAAAGGGCCTGCCCCGAAGGACTCACTTCTTTTAACTAGGTTCCACTTCCTGTGGTTTCTACCACCTCCCAATAATCCATTAAGCTATGAATTCCTCAATGGGTTAATCAGTTGGTAAGATCTGACTCCTCATGATCCAATCACCTTCTCAAATCTCGACCTCTGAATCCCCTACCTCTGCATTGGAGATCAAGCCTGCAGCACAGGAGTCTTTGCAGACACCTTATATATAAACCATAACAGAGATAAAAAAAATTGTTTTTTAAAAAATCATACACATACATATACATATACATATACACAGACACAGGCACAAAAGTAGCCATCTCTTTTTCTCAGAAATATTGATTGAAAATACCTACGATATTAGAAATGTTAGCAGTTATTATTTCCAGGTTCCTGGGTTGTCATGGTTTTAATTTTTTTCTTGATACTTACCTTCATTTTTCAAAATGTAAATCGAAAGTGTTTCTAACTCATTTTTCTATCAGATAAAGCCCAACTTTGCCTTAGAGATTTCCTTTCTAGAACCCACTCAGAATATAAATGCTAAGGTTAGCTTCAGTGCAAGCAACTGGGGATTTCCTTGAATCTCAGTCTGATCTCATGGAACTTGTGTTTGTCATTTTTTTCTTTCCTTAGGCAATCAAATAGACACCAGACTTCTATGACAAAGAGGGATAACGGGGCAACTATTGTCTATCAAGAATTTTAGCCAGATTTTCTTTGTCTACTCCTTGTTGCAGTTTTGTTGGTTCCTTTGAAAAGAACTTTTTCTTGAGGTCTAAGGCAGACTTAATTTAAAGCATTGATCTCATCACACTTTTTTAGCTTCTGGTTAAAAATAGAACATCTCTTATAATTCCCAAGGAAAATCAGTTCTGTCAAATCTTATTGCTAATTCATAAAGGGCATTTGACTGTTCAAATGGAAGAATGCGGGCATCCAATGGATATCTCCAAAGTTGTTGTTTCTTAAAGGAGTTTAACACCCATCTTTGTCAATGGAGTAGCCCTGAACCAGTTTAACCTAATCCAATGGAGAGAAATTTGATTTTGCATGAATTAGAGCAGCATTTGCAGAAAAGCTCTTGATAGAATGTTTCACTTGTATCCAGTGTCAGCCTGTTTTGCTTTTCTTTTAAGGTTGGGAAGAAAAGGGTTTAAATCACACTTTGTAGGAAAATGTTATGTGCTTAATGTGGATGGAGTATAAGTTGTTATTATGATAATGTTAATAACACTCTTCATGTATTACTTTTTGGTTGGCATTTAATCCTAATTGAGAAAAACCTAAAATTAATCTTTGTAAGAAACAAGACCAGAGTGGCTAATCAGGTTTGGAAGTGGGACTAATGGTACTATAATCAGATTGATGAGCTGTTAAATATCTGATGTGAAAACCATGTCGTGAAATGATAAGAAAGAGTCTGTGCAAAAGTCCACTTGAATTTGCCCCTTGTCTTTTATTTTGCAGTTTGTTCAAAAGACTTATTACCTCAGCTTCAAAGCACAGATCCAAGATATTTACCAGCTGGTAACTTTTATTTTTTAATCAGCTCAGCTTTCCCTAGACAGACACAAAAGGAGAGGGGAAAAGAATCATTCTTTGCTGTCTATCGACCCAGGGTAAGATGTTACTGGTTTTATTGAGGTGAATGAATGAGCCATGAAGCTGGTCATCCATGACAATGACGCCACGTTGGGAACTGAACACCTTGGTGACTGATATTTTATAGCTAATTCTGGAGTCTCTTTATGGTTGGATTGCTTTATGTATGGGATGTGACATAGAGAGGGTAATAATGGGACTGGGAACTTGGCAGGATGGGACAGGGTTGAGCACCAGTTTTTCACAAAGGTTAAATTCTTCCCACCATCCTTGGACTTGGAAGGGCTATGTCCGAGGTCTTGTTATCTGGACATCTGGTCCCCAGGATCTGTAAAGATTTTTCACAGAGGTAATGCAAAATACAAGCACTAGTTCAAGTTTTCCTTGTGTTCCTTAAGAGGCAGAAGTCAAAGGTAAGTGTTCCATGGAAAGACTCTAGACATTATATCAGAGACCATCCAGAAAACCCCAAGACCACCCAAACCCAGGAGAAAGAATCATAAATGCCATCAATTTGATGAGACCGATGAGGTTAACAGCCATGTGCTCAGGGCTTCTGTCTTTGTTTCAGAACAGGTTGTCAAAGTAGAAGTGTTGTAACCTCAGATTCGAGTTTTTAAAAGATTACAGAGGAAGAAAGAATTGAGAAGCCAGATTTTTATTAAACTTAAAATAGTCTGCTCTGAGAAAGATATTGTCAAGACAAAGACACACAAGCCACAGATTAGGATAAAATGTTTGCTAAACACATGTCTCTAAAGGCTATTATCCAAAATATACCCCAAATTCTTAAAACTGAACAGTTGGAAAACAAACAATTCAATGAAAAAAAAAAAAAAGGACCTGAGAACTTAACAGACACCTCACCATAGAAGATATATAATAATGGCAAATATGTTCAACACATCATTAGGGAATGGTAGATTATGACAATGAGATATCATAATATACCTGTTAAAATGACCCAAATCTAGAACACTAACAACACCAAATGCTGGCAAGGAGACGGACAAACAGGAACTTATATTAATTGATGGTGGGAATGCAAAATAGTACCATCACTTTGGAATACAGTGGTATTTTACAAAAGTAAACATTGTTTCACTCAATGATCCAGCAATCATTCTTCTTGGTATCTACCCAAGGAATTGAAAACTTATGTCTATATAAAAACCTGCACATAGACGTTTTAGCAGCTTTATTCATAGTTGACAAAAACCTGGACACAACCCTGAGGTCCCTCAGTAGGAGAATTGGTAAATAACGTTCCAGAGATGGAATGTTATTCTACGCTCAAAAGAAAAGAGCTGTCGACCACTAGAAGACATGGCGGAAGTTTAAAGGCATATTACTAAATCTAAGAAGCTAATTTGAAAAGGTTATTAACTGTCTGATCCCAACAATATGACATTCTGGAAAAGGCAAAACTTTGCAGACAGTGAAAAAAAAAGATCAGTGGTTTTCAAGGGTTAGGCGGGAGGGATGCGAAGTGGTGGTGAAGAGACAGAGAATAGGATTTTGAGGGCAATGAAACTATTCTGTGCAATACTGTAGTAGGGGATACCTGTAATCATATCCTTGACCAAATAGAATACATGTGCAAGACCAAGAGTGAACCCTAATGTAAGTTATGAACTTTGGTGATGATTGATAATGATGTGTCGAAGCAGGTTCGTCAATGGTAACAAATATATCACTTTCGTGAGGGATGTTGATAATGGGAATGGGTACACATGTGTGAGGGCAGGTAGTATAGGGGATCCCTCCATCCCTCCCACTTAATTCCTGGAAAACACTGGCCTTTTTAGTTTTGCCTTTTCCAGAATGTTGTATTGTTGGAATCATACAGCATATAACTTTTTCAGATTGGTTTCTTAGATTTAGTAATATGCATTTAAGTTCTCTCCATGTCTTTTCATGCATTGACAGCTCATTTCTTTTTGGCATGCAAAAGAAAGAAAAGAATACTGAGGGGTTGAGTATAAGTTAGACATCTATCTATCTGTAATACTCAGTTTCAATATTTGGATATGAGATTTGAGGCTGAAGACTTGGAAGGAGTAGAAAGGTTTGAGATAATCTTGGACAAGAAGTAGGGTTGCCAACCCACTATAAGCGAATGAAGGTCTTGCCCAGATGAAGATTCCATGTACAGTTTGTATGTGTAAAATGTGCATACTGAAGACATCCAAAGATGTTCATGGCATGACAGCCAATGTTGTTTCATCTGGAGACTGGGAGAAAGTTTAAATATATGGGATTTAAAACATTCCCTTTTGCTTTCCTTCCCTCCCCCAGCAAGTGAAAAATTGCAAGGAGGGCACCTTTTAACCCAAAATTTTGAAAGGAGATTTAATGCACTGAAAATAATGTTAACATTCATTAGTGGGGTCATGGCATCCCTAAAAATACTGCTCAGTAGCCCATAGTCATTGGGATGGGAAGTCAGAGATTTAACTTGTTCTGTTTATCTTGAGCCTCTCTCAATGATCTATGTGGGTGCATTTCTTACCAAAAAAATATGCTGCTCCCTGAGCTTCTCTGGCCTCCTGGCAGGGGAAGACCTCTCATTAGTAAAACTCAATTGCCCCCTCTTCTCTTGGTTGCCTCCCCAACCCTGGGCAACCCATACTTGCCGAGAGTTTTTATAGCCCACCTGTCAGGTGAACATAATGAAGAGCCACCTGTTCTACAAGGTGGAGTTTTCTGCTTTGAAAGTTCTTCACTCTGTAGAGTCTGCTCCAAGACCAAACTGGAGAATTCCTGCAAAGGTATGGGTGTCCCAAACTCTGAGCTCACTGTCAGTCCACTAGAACCCCCTACCCAGCCCACTAGCACCATCTTCTACACCAACCACCCTTCTGTACTCCCACCCACACAGCACCATTAAAGGCAGGTCAACAAAGGACTTCATTTACCCAGCACCTCTGAAGAAAGAGGGGAGAAGAGCAGGTGGTGTAAATTCACAGGTATGGCCTTTGCGCCAGAGACCACAAGCTCAGGGTGAAGAATTCATGACAATCACTTCCGGCCAAACCCTCCTTCTCATGCATGTAGTCTATGACTCCATTAGGTCTTTTATTATTTTTTTTTCTTTTTTTTTTATTGTAAACAAATGGGATACATGTTGTTTCTCTGTTTGTACATGGCGTAAAGGCATACCATTTGTGTAATCATAAATTTACATAGAGTAATGTTGTTTGATTCATTCTGTTATTTTTTCCCTTCCCCCCATCCCTCCCACCCCTCTTTACCCTCTATACAGTACTTCCTTCCTCCATACTTGCCCCCCTCCCTAACCCTAACTCTAACCCTAACACTAACCCTTCCCTCCCCCCCATTATGTGTCATCCTCCACTTATTAGCGATATCATTCGTCCTTTGGCTTTTTGAGATTGGCTTATCTCACTTAGCATGATATTCTCCAATTTCATCCATTTGCCTGCAAATGTCATAATTTTATCATTCTTTATGGCTGAGTAATATTCCATTGTATATATATACCACAGTTTCTTTATCCACTCATCAATTGAAGGGCATCTAGGTTGGTTCCATAGTCTGGCTATTGTGAATTGAGCAGCTATGAACATTGATGTGGCTGTGTCTCTGTAGTATGCTGATTTTAAGTCCTTTGGGTATAGGCCAAGGAGTGGGATAGCTGGGTCAAATGGAGGGTCCATTTCAAGTTTTCTAAGGAATCTCCACACTGCTTTCCAGAGTGGCTGCACTAATTTGCAGCCCCACCAGCAATGTATGAGTGTACCTTTCTCCCCACATCCTCGCCAACACCTGTGGTTGCTCATATTCTTGATAATCGCCATTCTAATTGGGGTGAGATGGAATCTTAGGGTGGTTTTGATTTGCATTTCTCTTATTACTAGAGATGTTGAACATTTTTTCATATGTTTGTTGATTGCTTGTAGATCTTCTTCTGTGAAGTGTCTATTCATTTCCTTAGCCCATTTGTCGACTGGATTATTTGACTTCTTAGAGTTTTTTGAGTTCTTCATAGATTCTGGAGATTAGTGCTCTATCTGAAGTATGATTGGCAAAGATATTCTCCCATTCTGTAGGCTCTTTCTTCGCATTGCTGATAGTTTCCTTTGCTGAGAGAAAGCTTTTTAGTTTGAATCTATCCCAGTGGTTGATTCTAGCTTTTATTTCTTGTGCTATGGGAGTCCTGTTAAGGAAGTCTGATCCTAGACCAACAAGGTGAAGATTTGGACCTACTTTTTCTTCTATAATCTGCAGGGTCTCTGGTTTGATTCCGAGGTCCTTAATCCATTTTGAGTTTAGTTTCGTGCATGGTGAGAGATATGGGTTTAGTTTCATTCTGTTGCATATGGATTTCCAATTCTCCCAGCACCATTTGTTGAAGAGGCTATCTTTTCTCCATTGCATATTTTTGGCACCTTTGTCTAGTATGAGAAAATTGTATTTATTTGGGTTTGTGTCCGTGTCCTCTATTCTACACCATTGATCTACCTTTCTATTTTGGTACCAATACCATGCCGTTTTTGTTACTATTGCTTTGTAGTAGAGTTGAAGATCTGGTATTGCAATACCCCCTGTTTCACTCTTCCTGCTAAGGATTGCTTTAGCTATTCTGGGTTTCTTATTCTTCCAGATGAATTTCATAATTGCTTGCTCTATTTCTGTAAGGTACATCATTGGGATTTTAATTGGAATTGCATTGAATTTGTATAGCACTTTAGGTAGTATGGCCATTTTGACAATATTAATTCTTCCTATCCAAGAACATGGAAGATCTTTCCATCTTCTAAGGTGTTCTTTAATTTCTTTCTTTAGTGTTGTATAGTTCTCATTGTAGAGGTCTTTCACCTGTTTTGTGAGATTGATTCCCAAGTATTTTATTTTTTTCGAGGCTATTGTGAATGGGGTAGTTTTCCTAATTTCTCTTTCTGAAGATTCATCACTTATGTATAAAAATGTGTTGGATTTATGGGCATTGATCTTGTAACCTGCTACTTTACTGAATTCACTTATGAGTTCTAAGAGTTTTCTGGTGGAAATTCCAGGTTCCTCTAAATATATAATCATGTCATCAGCGAACAGGGATAGTTTGAGTTCTTCTTTCCCAATTCGTATCCCTTTAATTTCTTTGGTTTGTCTAATTGCTCTGGCCAGAGTCTCAAGAACGATGTTGAATAGAAGTGGTGAAAGAGGGCATCCCTGCCTTGTTCCAGTTTTTAGGGGGAATGCTTTCAGTTTTTCACCATTTAGAATGATATTAGCCATGGGCTTAGCATAAATGGCCTTTACAATGTTAAGGAATGTTCCCACTATCCCTATTTTTTCTAGTGTTTTGAGCATGAAGGGGTGCTGTATTTTATCAAAAGCTTTTTCTGCATCTATTGAAATAATCATGTGATTCTTGACTTTAAGTCTATTAATGTGGTGAATTACGTTTATTGATTTCCTGATGTTGAACCAACCTTGCATCCCTGGGATGAAACCAACTTGATCATGGTGCACTATCTTTTTAATATGTTTTTGTATGCGATTTGCTAAAATTTTGTTGAGAATTTTTGCATCGATGTTCATTAAGGATATTGGTCTGAAATTTTCTTTCCTTGATGAGTCTCTGTCTGGTTTAGGTATCAGGGTGATATTGGCTTCATAGAATGAGTTTGGGAGGGTTCCCTCCTCTTTTATTTTATGGAATACTTTGAGAAGTATTGGAATGAGCTCTTCTTTAAAGGTTTTGTAGAACTCGGCTGAGAACCCATCTGGTCCCGGACTTTTCTTTGTTGTAGGCTTTTGATGACTTCTTCTATTTCAGTACTTGAAATTGGTCTATTTAAATTGTTTATGTCCTCCTCGTTCAGTTTAGGCAATTCATATGTCTCTAGAAACCTGTTGATGCCTTCAAAATTTTCTATTTTGTTGGAGTATAGATTTTCAAAATAGCTTCTAATTATGTTTTGTATTTCCATCCTGTCTGTTGTGATATTTCCTTGTTCATTCCGAATTTTAGTGATTTGGGTTTTCTCTCGTCTTCTCTTTGTTAGTGTGGCTAAAGGTTTATCAATTTTGTTTATTTTTTCGAAGAACCAACTATTTATTTTGTCAATTTTTTGTATTGTTTCTTTTGTTTCAATTTCATTGATTTCAGCTCTGAGTTTAACTATTTCCTGTCTTCTACTACTTTTGGTGCTGTTCTGTTCTTCTTTTTCTAGGGCTTTGAGCTGTAGTGTTAGGTTGTTTATTTGTTGAGTTTTACTTCTTTTATTAAATGCGCTCCATGAAATAAATTTCCCTCTAAGTACTGCTTTCATAGTGTCCCAGAGATTTTGATATGATGTTTCTTTGTTCTCATTTACCTCTAAGAATTTTTTAATTTCATTCCTAATATCTTCTGTTATCCATTCATCATATAATAGCATATTGTTTAATCTCCAGATGTTGGAATAGTTTCTGTGTTTTACTCTTTCATTTATTTCTAACTTCAATCCATTATGATCTGATAGAATACATGCTAGTGTCTCTATCTTCTTGTATTTGCTAACATTAGCTTTGTGGCATAATATATGGTCTATTTTAGAGAAGGATCCATGTGCTGCTGAGAAGAAAGTGTATTCGCTCTTGTTTGGATGGTATATTCTATAAATGTCCGTTAAGTCTAAATTATTGATTGTGTTATTGAGATCTATGGTTTCTTTGTTAAATTTTTGTCTGGAAGATCTGTCCAGTGGTGAGAGAGGTGTGTTAAAATCACCTAGTATTATTGTGTTATGGTCTATTTGGTTTCTGAAATTGAGAAGGATTTGTTTGCCATACATGGATGAGCCACTGTTTGGGGCATAGATGTTTATGATTGTTATATCTTGCTGATTTATGCTTCCCTTAAGCAGTATGAAATGACCTTCTTTATCCCTTCTGACTAACTTTGGCTTGAAGTCCACATTATCGGAAATGAGGATGGATACTCCAGCTTTTTTGCTGAGTCCATGTGCATGGTATGTTTTTCCCCATCCTTTCACCTTTAGTCTATGGGTATCTTTTTCTATGAGGTGAGTCTCTTGCAGGCAACATATTGTTGGATCTTTCTTTTTAATCCAGTCTGCCAGTCTATGTCTTTTGATTGATGAATTCAGGCCATTAACATTCAGGGTTATTATAGAGATATGATTTGGTTTCCCGGTCATTTGGTTCATTTTTTAAATTTTATTTATTTATTTGTTGACACAACTTGTTTCCTCCTTTATTTGACAATTCCTTTAGGATAATTCCTCCCTTTGCTGATTTGCTTCTTTGTTTTTCATCTCTTCCTCATGGAATATTTTGCTGAGAATGTTCTGTAATGCTGGCTTTCTTTTTGTAAATTCTTTTAGCTTTTGTTTATCATGGAAGGATTTATTTCATCGTCAAATTTGAAGGTAAGTTTTGCTGGGTATAAGATTCTTGGTTGGCATCCATTTTCTTTCAGGGCTTGAAAAATGTTGTTCCAGGCCCTTCTAGCTTTTAGGGTCTGGATTGAAAAATCTGCTGATATCCGTATTGGTTTCCCCCTGAATGAAATTTGGTTCTTTTCTCTCACAGCCTTTAAAATTCTGTCTTTATTTTGTATGTTAGGTATTTTCATTATAATGTGCCTTGGTGTGGGTCTGTTGTAATTTTGTGTATTTGGAGTCCTGTAAGCCTCTTGAACTTGATTTTCCATTTCATTCTTCAGATTTGGGAAATTTTCTGATATTATTTCATTGAATAGGTTGTTCATTCCTTTGGCTTGTTTCTCTAGGCCTTCCTCAATCCCAATAATTCTTAAATTTGGCCTTTTCATGATATCCCATAGTTCTTGTAGATTCTGTTCATGATTTCTTACCATCTTCTCTGTTTGTTCAACTTTGTTTTCAAGGTTAAATATTTTGTCTTCAATGACTGAGGTTCTGTCTTCCAGGTGTTCTATCCTATTGGATATGCTTTCTATGGAGTTCTTAATTTGGTTTATTGTTTCCTTCATGTCAAGGATTTCTGTTTGGTTTTTTTTTCAATATCTCTAACTCTTTATTGAAATGATCTTTTGCTTCCTGTATTTGCTCTTTTAACTGTCGATTGGTGCGATCAATCAATGCTTGCATTTGCTCTTTCATCTCATCATTCAGTGCGTGCATTTGCTCTTTCATCTCATCGTTTGCTTCTCTGATCATTTTAATTATGTACATTCTGAACTCCTTTTCTGTCATTTCTTCTGCCATGCTGTCACTGGGTTTTATTGATGTAACATCTAGATTTGTTTGCAGCATTTTCTTTCCTTGTTTTCTCATATTGTTCAGGTATCAGAGGACCGCTGAGATATTGCAGATTTCCTCTATTGACTTACAATGTCCCTGAAGATTTCTATATATATCCCCCCTTAGCCTTCAGTAGGCTGAAGTCTTGGAGGAAGTTGATAATGCGGTGCTCCACAAGGAAGCTGCCTCTCTAGGAGTGGTGGCCTTCAGGTGGGGTATAATCCCTGCTAGTGGGCAGAGGTGCCTCCACTTGTTGACCAATGGTCATCCAAAGGGGACCTAGGCTGTGGGCTGAGGCAAGGCCTGTTTGGGCCTGAGTCTCTAGTTTTACCGTCCTTGTGGGGAAACCTCACCCAGCAGGGAAGACTCACCCGGTGGGGAGGTCTCGCTGGTCAGTTCCCTCCTAGAGGTTCCCCTCAATTTACAGCTACCGCCTGGGCTGGGCTGCCTTCCTCTGCAAAGTTCCCAGGGGCCCGGCCCTACCTCCTGGGCCTGGGAGCCTCACCCTTTGCAGATGACTCTCCTTAGGCTGCCCTTCCTCAGAGAATCTGCCCGCAGGCCTGGAACCTTCCCTCCGCCCTAAGCCTGTCTCTGTGCGGCTCTTCCACCAAGAAGCCTCCTAGATCCTGGGACCCTGCTCTGCACCTAATCGCCTGGCTATGCGGCCCCTCCTCTGAGCAGCCACCTGGGGCCCTGTACAATCGCTCTGAATCCCAGAGACCCGCCACAGGCCTCTTCCTCCAGACAGCCGCCCAGTATTCCGGTGCGGTCACTAGGAGTCCAAGAAACTCACTGCGTGCCTCCACCTCCACCAACCACCCGTAGCCCTGGGCAATCAATCACTCCGAGTCGAAGTGACCCTCCCCGTTCCTCCTCCTTCTCCAGATAACCCCTGGGGTGTTCAGGAGCGGTCGCTCTGAGTGGCTCTGAGTCCACGTGACCCGCAGCACAGGTCCTCTGGGCAACTGCCCGGAGCTCTGGTGCGGCCACTCAAGACCAAGCGTCCCACCACGCTTCTCCTCCAGGCAGCCCCCCTGTGTTCAGGAGCTGTCACTTTAATTCCAAACAACTCACCACTCGCCTTCTCCTCTGAGCAGCCGCCTGGAGCGCTAATGCAGTCACTGCGAGTCCAAACGGCCCGCCGCGCTCCTCCTCCTCCTCCTCCTCCTCCTCCGGGCAGGCCCCGGGGTTCAGAAGTGGTCTGAGTCCAAACAGCTCGCCACGCAGCCCCTTCTCTGGCAACCGCCTGTAGCTCTGGTGTAGTCACCCCGAATCCAAGCGGCCGAGCTCCTCTTCCTCCTCCTCGTCCTCAGGGCAGGCCCCGGTGTTCAGAAGCGTCGTTCTGAGTCCAAACAGCTCGCCGGCAGCTTCTCCTCTGGCAACCGCCTGTATCTCTGGTGCAGTCACTCCAAATCCAAGCGGCCACGCTCCTCCTCCTCCTCCTCAGGGCAGGCCCCGGGGTCCTGAGTCCACACAGCTCTCCTCGCCACTCTTCCCCTGGGCAGCCGCCGGAGCCCCAGTGGTTGCTCCGAGTCCCAGCGCTGTGCCGAGCGGCCTCCTTTACGGCGCTCCCAGCTGTCCGAGTTCACTGCTCCAGCGGGGGGAGGGGCGTCTCGCCGGCAGCTCTACTTCACAAAGTTTCCTGCGTTCCGGGACCACCGTCCCATCCGGGATGCCTCCCCAGGGGGTGAGAGTCACCCGGCTGCTTTGAGTTGGTCCCAAGCGTCTCAATATCTCCTCTTTTGAATCCTGAGTCCTGGAGCAACATGAAATGCAGCCACCCTCTAGGCCGCCATCCTGAAACCCCACCCTATTATTTTTTTATTAGATATTTTTAAAGTGTTTTAAAAACATTTGAAGGGAATAAATGTCTGCTATAAAAAAATAAAACACATAGAAGTAGGAAAATTGAAATGAAAATTTCCATTTCCCTTCATCTCCCCTCACCCTCATCCCCCCAGAAGAAAACGCAGCCGGTCATTTGAAATGAATTGTCTGGGTCTTTTCGTTTAACATGAATGAATTGCAACTGAGTCTTGTGAGCACTGATCACTATATCCAAAAACACCAAGTCCAGAAACTTCTTGGACAACCATAATATGCCATTGGCTTGTTAATATCAAGGCCTCTGAACATGGATATTCAGTTTTTTTCTTATTTTTTCTTTTACTTCTCATTCTTCTCTGAAAATGTGAAGTTCAAACAAATATGCTTAAAGGGAAACTTCTTTTGATCCAAAACTCACACCCATCAGAATTCACAGTATTTAATGATCTCAGTTCCTTCTCTGCAATCCCAAAACCTGTATCCATACAGCCCTTTGTTTAAATGAACTTAGCTAAGACTTGTCAAAGGCAGACTCTGGGTTTCTCATTTTGACTCTCCTTCCTATTAAATGCATATTCTGGACACCTAGAAAATAATAGTAATCACAAAACGTAGGCAATAATTTCCCTTTATTCCAAATTCCCAAAACTTCTTTTGAAACAACTCCTTGGAGGACTTCCTGATTTGGTTGCTACAGGGTAGATAAAAATGTAATTTCTTTACATGCCACGCCCTTTGCTCGGTGGAAGTTTCCTCAGAAGGGGCCTCTTTGTTAGCAAGACAGACTCAGCACTTCCTTTTTCCCAAGAGTCCAAAGGTCCCCAGGGACCACACTTTTTGGTGCAACTCAGGGTTCAGAGTCTTTGCTGAAGTAAGACCTTCATCCAGGTTGAGATGGCAGTAGTTTCTTTCAAAGGGTAAGACCCAGGAAGGTGGGATATTTCTCATTTCGTGAGAAATAATTGAAAAAACTTTTGAAAATTCTGACAACAGAGGACCTGAGTCTTTCAGGGCAAAACAGTCAAGGAACCTTCAAGGCATGAGAGTCATCCCGGAGTATCTCATGGAAGATTCCATGGGAAGTGAGAAAAAAGCCCTGGGAGAGGCCCCCCAGCAGCTCTGGAACCTCAGAGTTTTCTGGCATCACTTCTGTGTCAGATGAATGAGAGAGGGAAGGCGCAGACGGGGAAGACTTGTAAACTCCTCAGAGCTGGGACAGGAGTTCAGGGCTCTGGCTTCCTACCCTGGACACTTTTTATTATATCTGGCTGCTGCTCTGTTTCTGATGCCTCCAAATTCATTTTCTTTTTGGTTTTTGCTTCAAAAACTGAATGTAGTTATACACATTGCTTTTTCTTCATCATCCATCATGAACACTTTTGTTTACTTGGCTGTTTTTTTTTTTTTTCCCTCTGAATCCAGGGTCTCCCTGGGTCATGCAGGCTGGCCCTGAACTCATGGGCTTGAGTGATTTTTCCCTGCCTCAATTTCCCAGGCTGGGCAACTTAGCAAGATCCTGTCTCAAAATAAAAATAAAAGGACTGGGAATGTAGCTCAGGGGATAATGTGCCCCTGGGTTCAGTCCCCACTGATGGAGCAGGACCCGGGTGGGGGTGGGGAGGCATTATTGTCTTTTTCTTTGTATCAAACTAAATTCCAGATTGGACCACAAACTTCAGTGTAATAAAGTGAAAGCATAAAAGTGTTAGAAACAAATATGAAAGAATTTTAAAATTTAATAACATCAGTTAGATCTAGATTTTTCTAAGTGAAGGATTATGGAAAATTATATTCCCCAAGATAGCCCCCAAGAAGAAAAGAGGGACAAGGTGGCCAGAGGAGGAGGAGGAGGAAATAAGGCAGACATTAATCCTTCCTAAGGACAAGGGATCCTGAAGGGTTTGAGTGTCCAACCCTGGACTTTAGCCCTCTCCCATTGTTGATGAGTCCTGGAAGGAGAAAAAGTAGATAGTGAAACTTTGGATAACAATGGTCCTGGGGGAAGAAGGTAAACAGTGCGGGCCTGGCTCTGAGCTATCATCCCTCTGGGCTCTGAGCTCTTATCTCCCTCCCAGTAACAATGAGTTTCCGGACTTTTATGACTTTTTTCCTGACTACTCAAAGTGATTCGTTAATTCATCCTCATTGTTATTTATAAAACACAGACCTATCTTGTGACCAGTGGCCATTTTCTACTCAGAAAATGTGCCCCTCGGATGCCTGACTGATTGACTCTGCAGCTTACTAAAGGCATTGCCGGATCAGTGGAGGTCTGCTCCCATCTTGGTTGTTAGTACTTACATTAAGATCATTTAGCACATAATATATATATCTAGGAGTTTAGCTCAGAGGTAGAGCACTTGCCTAGCATGTTCAAGGCCTTGGGTAAGATCCCCAGCACCAGTGTAATAATCAAAGGTGTGTGTGTGGGGGGGGGTGAGCACGCGGGCATGTGCATATGTGTGTGCTTGCATAGGTATATAACAGAACTACTTTACTGAAGGTATTTTTAAGTTTTACAATTAAATAAGAAAAGGATATACAACTCAATAGGAAAAACCAGCAGCGCCAAGGACAGCTGGAGAGGCAGAATAAGAAATACAAATAATGTATAAGCATAAGAAAATGGCCGATTGCACGAATAATTAAGTAATGAATAATTAAGAAATACAAATTAAAACTTGACAGCAAGTTAATATTTTTCACCTATTAGATTGTCAATAATCATGGAGTTTTCATACTTTTTTAAAAATTATTTTTATATATATTTTGGTTACTGATGGACCTTTATTTTATCATTCTTATATGGTGTTGACCAGTACCTCACATGCTAGGCAAGCGCTCTACCACTGGACCACAACCCCAGCCCCAGAGTTTTCATATTTTAATTATTATTTTTTGGTGCTGGAGATTAAAGCCAGGGCCTTGTGCATGCTAAGCGTGCCTGCTCTATTGGTGGTCTACAACCCAGGACTCACAGAAAAAAATGTTTTTTTTGAGACAGGATCTTACTAAGTTGCTGAATTCAAACTTGTGATTCTCCTGTCTCAGTTTCCCTAGTAGCTAGAATTACCTGTGAGTTCCACCACACCTAGTTCGGAGTTTTTATAATAAATAATTTTAGTGAGGCTGCAGGGAAAGAAGCATATTGTGTGTGTGTGTGTGTGTGTGTGTGTGTGTGTGTGTGTGTGTGTCCGTGTTGCTGGGAATTGAACCCTGGGCCTTACACATGCTTAGCAAGTGCTCTACTGCTGAGCTACCCTCTCAGCCCCAGAGGCACTCTTACACATGGTTGGGAGACATAAATTAGTTGTAAGCTTTTTGGAGAGAAAATTGACACTATCGATAAAAATTTATTATTCAAACACATTTTGACCTAGCAATTTCTTTGTGTTGAGTTAATCTTGGAGAGTTATGTGCGAAGATGTTCATTAAACTACCTTTACACAAAAAATTGGAAATCATCTAAATGATTTTTAAAAATTAGTTGTCTGAATAAATGACTCACCTCCCCATGGTAGACTACTGCAGGATATGGATGCAAACTCCCCCAGTTGTGAGAGGACCCCTGCTCAGGCATACTCATTGCAGGATGGTTTATAAATAACAGAAACTGGAGGGACAACCCCTGTGTCCTTCAAAGGGGGCCCAGGTAAGTGGAGTGTGGTATGGACTACTGCGATGGGGAACTTCCTTAAGATATGGTGATGGAGAGAGATGACAGCAGGTATCACCTCCCTGGGGGACATAAACAGCGCATAGCAACAAGGAAATTAGAAAGATGGTGAGGGTACCTGCTTCTGGGGAGAGGATCTTGGTTTCCAGCACTGAGAGACCTGCTTTTAATCCTGGGCTTACTGTAGTCTGTATGTAACCACAAAAATTCCTGTGTTGAAACTTAATCCCCATTGTAGTGATGTTAAGGATTGGGGCCTTTGGGGGAAGTGATTTAGTCATGAGGTCTTTTTTTTTGTTCCAGAAATTGAACCCAGGGGCATTTAACCACTGA
The DNA here is from genome assembly GCF_902686455.1 of Sciurus vulgaris. NCBI lineage: Eukaryota > Metazoa > Chordata > Mammalia > Rodentia > Sciuridae > Sciurus > Sciurus vulgaris. The sequence goes on from NC_136467.1 coordinate 57,703,318, forward strand.
GCCCCAGGATCTATTTTATATTTTATTTTGAGACAGAGTCTCACTAAGTTGCTGAGGCTGGTCTCAAACTTGCCATCTTCCTGCCTCAGCCTCCCTAGCCACTGGGACTACAGGTGTGTGACACCACGCCTGCCTTATGAAGTCTTTTAGCTGAATTATCACTTCTTTAGAGAGGCTCACTGCCTTTTTGAAATTACCCCCCATGTCACTTCCCAAACTTAATCCTTAATTTCATTTTCTTCAAAATGCTTATAACTCCATTTATCTTGTTTGTTTTCTTGTTTCTCTGATTTCATTTTTTTCTGCCCCATTTGAGCAAAACATTATCAGTCTGTTCACCCCTCCTAGCACTGTATGATACGTGTGTATTTAACTGAAGGAAAGAGTGAAGAGGATTGTCTTATTTTTAATAAAAAATTCCTAACAGCAGTAAATGTAATAATATATAAAGAAAAGAAATCAGAAAAATATGCATCATATTGTTGATGATTGTTGTCTTTAAGGGATGGGAATATAGGGTGTCTTATGTTCTGTTCCTTATATTTCCATAAGGTTTGAATTTTGAATAATGAATATGTGTTGCTTTCTTACATTTATTCTATTTATTTTTTAATTTTTATTTGCTCTTTTTAGTTACACATGGCAGTAGAATGTATTTTGACATATCATACATAGATGGAACATAACTTCCCATTTTTGTGTCTGTACGTGATGTGGAGTTACACTGGTCGTGTATTCATATATGAACATAGGAGAGTGATTTCTGATTCATTCTACTGTCTTTCCTATTCCCATTCCCTTCCTGCATTCCCTTTGTCTAATCCAAAGTACTTTGCGTTTATTTTAATTACAAAATTTAGCTACTCACGAAGAATGTGTTGGGCTTGGGGAGATGACAGTCAAGATCTCCACGTTCCAATATGTCAGCTGCTAGCCACATGTTGTTACTGAGCACTTGAAATGTGATTGCTGCAACTGAGAAACTGACTTTTAAATTCTATTTAAATTAAATTTAAAAATTGATATTTAAACACTTAATCAGTTATTGGAACACTTAAATATGCTTGGAATAACTTGGGCATGTGAATCTACTTTTTCAAGTATAAATTCTTTAACTTCTATATTCAGATCAAGTTTGCTAGTGAAAATGTCACGTCTAAATTGAGATATACAGAAAGGCTAAGATCCATACTGGATTTCAAAAGATTTAGTACAAAAAAACAATGTAAAATATTTCATTATTAATTGCTTATGATCATATGTTGAAATTGTTATTGGACACAGGTATGGGCTGCTCACCACTTGAAAGTTAATATTCAGGAAAGAATCAGAGTTATTCAAGGGCTGGTACCCTGGAATATGGAGGGAACTATTGTCCTCAAAGCTCCAAGTAGGAGAACTCAGTGGTGCAAGGGTTTTTATAGCCAGGGAAAGGTGGTGCAGTGAGACAGGGGCAGGAAGGCCATGTGCTGAGCCTGGCCTTTGTCACCCAGGACACATGTCCTTTTTGTCACCTATGGTCAGAACATTGCAATCAACCTCAACTTCCTGGGGCTGGTTTCTGTATTTTCTTAGTCTCTCTCTCTCTCTCTCTCTCTCTCTCTCTCTCTCTCTCTCTCTCTCTCTCTCTCTCTTTCTCTCTCTCTCTCTCTCTCTCTCTCTCTCTCTCTCTCTCTCTCTCTCTCTCTCTCTCTCTCTGTGCTGGGATCGAACCCAGGGCCTCACATGTGCCAGGCAAATACTATACCACTGATCCATACCCCAGCCCTAGTTCTTATATTTTCTTAATACAGACATATTATTTTTCTGCAAGTTAAACCTCACAGCAATTTACATGCTTTTAGTTGAGGCACAGAGCTAAAGACTAAGAAGGGGGTGTCATACATTTTGATGTCATTTGAAGGTCACCAGATGTTCTGTGTTCTGTGAATCTAAAGATTATTTAGCAATTAACATCATTCTAGAATTGGAATGCAGGGCAAAAGGGAGGGGACATAATCCTTTCAAGAAGTATGTGGCGGGGAAGCAAAAACAAGGACAATTCCCAAAGGAGTGGCCCTTGTTACGAAGGAATGATATTTTGGATATATGAGGATAAACGAAATGTTATTAAAATTTATTTTACCCAATTTCTTAAAATGTGGCTTCTAGAAAATGTTAGATCACATGAGTGGCTCCCATTTCATTTCTATTGGATGGTGCTGATCTGGATGGTATGGAAACTGGAAAAGGGAAACATTTCAAAAGATGGGGAGGGGAAGGGAGGCTGGCCACAATGAGGCAAGACCCGGGTGCCTTTTAGGGTATGTTGGTCTGCAGGACTTGCCCAGTAAATTCTCAACTGCCAGAGAACCAGGAGCTTATGAGGAGTCTGGGGTTGACCCACCAAGTGGAATGAGTGACCTGCCTGTGAATGATGTGGCCCCGGGCCCTCTGGCCAGCCCCTGCCCCTGTCTTCACTTGATGTTCTGCTCAGCTGCTACCTGACAAGTCCCCTGGGCCCTGCTCGGACAGTAGCAACTCCACCAAGTTCCCCACATGTGGCCCAGCCTCCCTTCCTCAGGCACAGGCATTCTTGGTAGGGGACAGTCTGGAGGTGGAAGGAAATGGGATCTTGATTACAAGAGGAGGCTGCTTGCAGGCAGCAGAGGCACCACATGGACCTGTACTTCCTTGTTCATTGCTCTTCCAGCAGGTCAGGGAGACATGGAGCAGCTGCTTGGTTCCAAGGCTCCTATAAATTCTTAAAAATTAGCCAGACGCAATGGCTTACCCCTGTGATCCTGGGGATTTTGGGAGACTGGGGAAAGAGGATTGCAAAATCAAGGCCAGCCTCAGCAACTAGCAAGACCCTATCTCAATAAAAGAAGAAAAAGGGCTGGGGATGCGTGTTGGTGGCTGAATGCCCTGGGTGTAATCCCAGGTACTGAAGAAAAGCAAAACAAAAACTATTGCTAACCCCAAAGAACTTTAGATTATATGATTTATATTTATTGATATTTACCCTATTAGAAATTTTAAATCTCATGATCTCTTCTGAGGGGTCCTTGGACAACACTTTCAAAACCACTGTGACAGGTAATAAATCTGACACTTGGTAGGTGGTTGTAAGGGATCCCACGGAAACCACGGCCAAACATGGGAAATCACATAAGGGAGCTTATTAAGCAAACAGAGTGTCTCCCTGCAGGGTAAGAGAGAAAATGAGAGGAAAAGAAAGGGAACGAGAAAGGGCGTGCAAGAAAGCGTGAAAGTGAGGAGGATAGAGAAAGTGAGTAGGAGAGAAAGATGAGGAAAGATGGCGGGGTAGCTACAGTAAAGCAGCTGAATTCAGCTGGGCTAACGGGACCAATATTAGAGAAGGATACTTGCAAGCTGACTGATGAACCAATAGCTAGCCAGGATGTTCACAGACTGACAAGTGGTTGGGAGGCGGGGAAATGGCTGCACCGGAAAGGTCAGGGGGAGCAGGTTTGTACATTACAGTGGTGACAAAGTCAAGCACATAAACTGGGGCTCTTGACACTGAGATGACACCCTTTCTCTTAAAGCAATCTGTGTCCCAGTGAAATGCTGTAGTCTGGTGTCTCCGCTCCCCCACCGGGCCCACCCTTTGCCTTACCTGTCTGTCTACCTGGACTGTTGTACCCGGTGGACTGTGAATGGCATTCAAGCTTTGGAATGTAGTTTCACCCAGGCGCCTCATTTCCTGGCCCTGCAGGCAGGTATGTGACACCTGGCTGGGATCCAGAGCCCCTGCTCCTCCTCTGGTGATGCTGATGAATTTGTGGGGGATGCTTTAGAACTGAGGCTATTTGGAAATGAGATTGGGGGCCTGGCACTTTTAAGAGGTTCCGCTGGGCAGCAGGGTCAGGGAGCAGAACCTAGGAAAGGCATCCTGCAGGGTTAACCAAAGGGCTTGGGCCACTGCCCATCATAGGCACATAGGGCGTGAGGTCTGTGCAGCCCAGCCAGGCTCCTCTGCCTCTCGCCTCTTACCTACTTCAGTGCTGCAGTATCCCCTGCAAGTTGGCGGCACTACAGTGGGGAGGAGGAGACATCTCTAAAGGTCTGGACACAGGAAGGAATGAGATCCTGATGGGATGGGTCATGAAGAAAGTCTACCTCTGACTGAATCCTATTCTGGGCACTTTGCCTGCACTGGCTGACGTAGACCTCACTACACTGGGAGATGGCTACTTTGCTTTTGTAGACGAGTTAACTGAGGCTCAGAGAGGTTATCTCACCTGTTCATGGTCACACAGCTAGTAAACTGTGAAGCCAATCCTATTCTGTCTTCCTCAATGGCCACAATTTTAACCACTTAACAATATTGCTCAGAAGCCTTCACCAAGAAGACTTCCTTCACACTTTGCTTCCCCTTCAATTTTGGAAGAAACTCTCCAAGAAATCCAATCTCTTGAGAAATCTGACAGATAGAAAAATGTGATGGATCAGGAATTGGGACACATGCCTTTCTTTGAATTCTTGATGAAGTTTCATTTGAGATAATTCTATACAAAATTAATCAAACCAGTCTCACCCTCCCATCATTACTTCTGGGAGACTTAGCCATTCAGCTGTGTATGAGATGCGGATATATTCAGATCAGAGATGTGATGTGGGAAATGTTAAATCTACGGATCTGAGACCACTTTTTGGCTCTAACTTGCTATGTGACCTCAACAAATCACTGATGCGGTGAAGTTTCATTGGTTTATCTGCAGAGATTTGGACGAGTTTTTGTTTTTTGCTTAAATTTTCCATCTTCCAAAGAATATTCCCTGAACTGATTCCAAAATCCAACTTGGATTACAAATTACATATAAAAGCAGAAATGGAGATCTGCCTTGGGCCTTCCACCCACCAACCACTTGCTCCCCACTTTTGGCAAATGAGGGCTACCCCTTCTCTCTTCCTGTCAGGCACGCCTCGCTTCCTTGGCAGAGGCATGTCTATAGCTATGGACCAACATCCTGGGCTCTTCCCTGTGGGCTAGAAAATGGTGCCAACTGCTGGACAGAAGCCGCTGTTGCCGCTGCGGGTGGCAGTGTTTTCGGGTAACCAAAACCGGAGCATGGAGGCGCACAACATCCTCAGCAAGCGGGGATTCAGTGTCCGGTCCTTCGGAACAGGAACTCATGTGAAGCTCCCAGGACCAGCACCTGACAAGCCCAATGTCTATGATTTCAAAACCACATATGACCAGATGTACAATGATCTTCTCAGGAAAGACAAAGAACACGGAGTAGGTTCATTTCAGGGGGTTGAGGGGAAGTGACACTCTGGGGAAGGGAGGAAGAGGGGCGTGTCGGCGGAAGTTTCATTACCCGGGACCTGAAGCAGGAAGTTCAGGCCTCCTGAAAAGACCCTGAGAGTTGGGGCAGAACTAGAGGAAGAGGCCTAAAGATGGAGGGGCCCCTGGGCCTGTCAGAGGATCCAGGGATGTGATGGGGATCAGGAGGCCCTTTTGGGCTGCCTTTGTTGGGGGTTCCTCCTCTCTTCCAAGTGGTAGGTGGTACTTGTCGATGGACTTATTGATCAGGTCGCTTCCCTGTTTTATTCCATACACAGTTATAAGTCCTCTGGGAAATAGCTGACGGCCAAGTTGGGTTACAGGAATCAGGGTTATCCTTATGAAATGCTGGAATATGTGCTCATTAGTATGTCCTCTGGGCCTCGGTTTCCCTACCTGTACAAACAAGCCCAAACAACCTACTTGGTCACGGGGCTGTAAAAAATAAAGAGGTCCAGGAGGCCCTCATTATGCAGAGTTGAGTGGTTCTGGGAGACCGCTCCTCACAGGTCCAGCATCCTGCCCCTGCTTTTTTTTTTTTTTTTTTTTTTTTGTATTTTATTTAGGGACAGGGTCTCGCTGAATTGCTTAGGGCCTCACTAAGTTGCCAAGGCTGGCTTTGAACTCTCCATCCTCCTGCCTCAGCCTCCGAGCTGCTGGTGGGATTACAGGCACGTGCCACCACGCCCAGCTCCCAGGTCTCTCTTAACATGGGAACCGCATACCTGAGGAAACAGTAAGGAGAGCTTTTCACAGAGATCTTACCTCGAAACACAAAACTTCAGTTTCATCTCACAGGAAGTATTTTCTCTGTTTTGAACTACAGGAACAATCGCATCTTGCCCCATCCTTAGAACAAACCCATAGTGTTGACGCTGGGAGCTCTGACTGTCCTCCTGGCATCACTGTTTTCTGGCAAACTCGTTCAGGGTATGATACACCCTCACTGCGTGTTTGGTTTTCACAGTACATGCATAAACAAGGTCATTTCTTTGCAAAATTATTCCAGGGTTTTATCAGTTTTCCCAAGGGTTTCAGTGCCAGCCTTTGATATTCAAATGATCCCTTTTGAAGCACCTATCACCATCACCCTCAGATGTTCTCTTCAATTGTTAACTGGGGTAACTTTCCCAGGTTCTCATTTGTTAATGGCTTCATGTGTCTGATTTTAACAGTTTGCCCATAATCCCCACTCCCTTCACAAACGTGGCTATTTCCTGGATGTGCCATCTCTTTTGCATTTTTGCATGTACAGGATGCGGAAAACAGTAAGGAACATTCCTGATTATGACTTCAGGGGTGCTGGCTAGTGCCAAAGAAGGAGGGATGATGGAGAGGGGTTGAAATAGGAACGGGGTCAATATCTTTAGGGAATATTTTTGTGTTAGGATAACTTCTCTGTGTGGCCTTCTAACTGAAACTTGGGTAGTGATGGCTCACATTAGAAAGACCAAGGGAAAGGGCCTATCCAAAAATTTAGACAAAGAAGAACTAAGAGGTTTCGCCTAGTGCACTCTGATTGATCCGTAGTAGCTGCCTGAAGCGTGGTGTAGGGAAAGATCCTGAAACTCTTTGGCCTTACTAGGCAAGAGTACTGCAAGTGATTAAGAATATCTGCTGGGTTGTGGGATGGGTAAGTGGCTATATGTATGGAACAGAGCTGACATAGTCTACTGTAAATACGTGCAAATGACAAATTATTCTTTCTAAAAATGTGGCAATGTTGGGAGGGATATAAAAATGAAAAAATATGATCATTACTCATGATCTGAGGAAAAGATAAAGAGAAGCATGAGAAAAGTCGGTATGGTGGCATACAACTGAAATCCCAGTGATTTAGGAGGCTGAGGCAGGAGGATTACAAGTTTGAGAACAGCCTCAGCAACTTAGTGAGACCCTGTCTCAAAAAATAAAAAGGATTGGGGATGTAGCTCAGTGGTAAAGCAGCCCCTGTATTCAAGCCCAACCCCCCCCCCCCCCCAAAAAAAAAAGGAAGAAAGAAAAAGAAAAAGAAAACCAGAGTTGGTTGAATTTCAATATTTTATTGTGGTGGCCACTGCTTGGCTACTTGGTCAGTCAAATTGTCAAAAAGAAGCCATTGGAACTAACATGAACTTTTCTTTTGGCAATTTTTGCCTTTCTCTGCTACTTTGTGTGATGGAAATGTATGTATAAAACAAGTGAGAGAAGGAAACACATTACATCTTCTTATAGCTTTGGCTTCAGGCTTAATTTCAGCCCCAGTGTCTATTGTGTGCTACTAGAAAAGTTACTAAACTTGTCTAGATGTCCTTCCCTACTCAGCAAAATGGGAAGAATAATCATGGCTGCCATATTGGATTGTTACAAGGACTGAGTGTGCAGTCTGGAAACATGGAGAGCAAATTTTGTTCCCAGGAAAGGGGTATGATGTTTAGTTAAGGGAGACATCTGCAAAGTGCCAGGAGTTTGGATGTCACCTAACTCTAGGATCAGCCAGATGACACTGGAGCCAGGGGGAAGTTGACATATGGAAAAGAAGCTGGAGATCCAGTATGGTTAATGCTAAGGATTCTCTGTCCTTCCTGCTTCTCTCCAGGAATGTAGTTGTTGCTCAAGCAACGCTTCCATCTCCATTAATTATCTTAAAAGCTAATCAGAAGATACCAGGAAATGCAGCATTCTCTGCATGCCTAACCTTTGCTGAACTCTCTTAAATGCTTTTGTTTGAGAGAAAGTTGTATTAATTCAAATCTATTCAATCTTTCTATTCAGCCTTCTCTGTTTCATCCATGTTAAGGGCATACTTATTCTCTGGGCCTGGGAGGGAGCTTGAAATACATCTAAAAAAAGAAAAGCTGGGAGGAGGGGCAATAGGATAATTGGGGAGGGGAATGAGGGAGAAGGCTAATTCTTTTACAATCTGGAGTCAACAGGATGTTTATTTTACCATCTCATTTTGAGATTTTTCATGTTGACATAAAGAGTTGAATTGGGGGAAATAAAAAGTTAAAATGATTCAAAAGCAAAAGAGAACAAAGAAAAGATCACAATACAAAATATCAGTAATGACTTTTGCAGTCAAAAGGATGGTAAGATGAATAATGTGAACACTGAGTACTGCCCTAACATAAGCTGTAGATCAGCAGTACCCTTTGTGAGCTGGATTCACTTGTAATTCTGCCTTAAAATGTGGAAGCATCAATTACAGGCCATAGTGGAAGGCACTGGAAGGGAGAGAGTGTCTTGGGGTCATCCAGATGGTACTATCAGGTTTAACCGTCTTCTGAGGGACAGACCTGACACCTACCAGTCCAGGCTCTGGCCATTTTCTAGCTGTATAACATTGTACCATACATCTCAAAACTTTCACTTCCTCAACTATTATCCAAAGATAAAATAATGGTGCAATTATTAGTCAAGTCAGGCTAAGCTATTGGCTATGCTTCTACTCAATAATGCATAATTATAATTAACACTCAGCATTTTATAATTTACTTTTTATTATTTTGTAATTTACTTATTTCTAGGAAATAAAGGGACTTGCCCAGGGCCACCCGAGTAGTCCAATAGCCAGGACTCAAGCGTGGCTTTGTTCACTCAAAATCCCTTTCTTGGTTTAGTACACCTCACTGATCTTATCAGGTGGAAGTCATAGGAAGCATGGACAACTGCTGCTCAACCAGACCCAGAGCAAGGTAATTATCTTGGATGATCTGGTGCAGCCTCTTCAGAAAAGTGAGCAAAAGGGAAGTTACTTATAGCATACACGACCATGCACAATTTTTGGAAAGTGCCCATTACCTTTTGTTCAGTGGAAAAATAAATCTCTTCTTTCTTTCACATTGTGTAGGGTTCCTTGGTAAAATGTACATTTGTAGGGGGTTGGCCTTGTGTGGATAAAGGGCAAGAATGTATAGCAGCATCTAGAAGGGAAGGGTACTTATGTTGTCCTTTTAGTCCTGACATGGAACCCTGGCTCTTTTCCTCTGCATTCTCCACTTCCTGCCTAAACCATCTTGCTGTGGCCCAAGAGCCGTTGCTAGTTCTCCTGCCTAGTGGGGAGAAGTGGGTGCTGAGATGGCTACGGTCGAGCTAAGCCGGCTCCTAGCTACCCAGTCCTTCTCAGCTCTTCTTTTCGCCTAACTTGCTGTAAAGCAATGCTTTTTAAACTTTAATGTGCATGCAAAGCTCCCAGGGATCTTGTGCAAGCGCAGATTCTGTTGAGCAGGACTGGGTGGGGGCCTGAGATTCTGCAATTCTCTCGGGCTTCTTGGGAGGTGTCAGTGCAGCTGGTCTTCAGACCACACCTTGATTACAAAAGAGACGTAAACCAGCTTTTCTTTCAGGGCAAGATGGAGCATCCTGAAGCTCTGTACTCCTAAGAGAGGTTTTTAAAAAAATAATAAAATAATAAACTCCACCAGCCGTGCACAAATAATTGGCTAAAATGATCCACTCTTGAAAAATTCTCTTTCCTTCTGTGTCCAGATAATGCATTTAGAGTCAGCTGCCATGTCAGGAATTTTTTTTGCTGGACTCGTTCAGCGCGTGTTTTATTTCCACATGTCCTTCTGTTCGCTTCTGCCTAGTGCTTCAAATGAAGGTCTCTCTCTAAGCAGTGCCTCTAATCTGATTTTCAAATTAACCATAGGCTGCCGGTGGATGGAAAATGAGTCTGCTGGGGCACCATAAGTCAGAGGCTGCTGTTCTCCTGTCTGTGCCTCACTGTGAGCTCTGACCTTGGCCGATGGCTGTAGATATGAAATTTGACTCATGGAACCATGATTTCCTGACTAGGAGCTTGGCATCTTCCTCCACCCCACAACCCCCCAGTCCCGTATTGGGAATTGAACCCAGGGGTGCTCTACCACTAAGCCATATCCGTAGCCCTTTGATTTTTTTTTTTTTTTTTTTTTTTTTTTTTTGAGACAGGGTCTCCCTAAGTTGCACAGACTGAGTAGTTGGGATTACAGGCATGTGCCCCCATGCCTGGTGACACCTTCTCTTTTTAACACTGGTGACAGCTCCATCCAGCTCCTGACAATCCAGGATCTATGCACAGCTTTCTCCCCCTGGTTATGTCTGTGAATCAATGGGCTTTGGCTGCCAGCAGGTGCTTAGGAACTTTAGCCCTAGTGTTTTTATATATTCATTTCCTTCCCAGCAGATCTAAGCAACTACTGGCCTGTTTCTGTCAGTCAGACTCTGGCATCCCTTTGTGGGGAATGTGTGGGAAGTTCAGTTACTTTGACGATAATTTCTTTTACCTGCATCCCCTCCCCTCTCGCCCCAGCTGTGAACAGTTGAAAAGGCAACCAGAAGTTAGAAGACCCTCAGAGAGAACTCTGCAATATGGCTTTATGGACATAAGCCAGATATGACTTTCTTACTGAGTCTCAAAGCTACCATCAAATGCCTTCCTGCCACTGTTCTGATGATATTCATTGTGCAGACTCAGGACACTTTGTGGGTCTCAGAGGCGCACCCCGTAGAGTTGAAGAAGGAAGGCTATGAGGGGAACTCACCATTTCAGTTGTCTGCTCCTAGCACAAGGCTGGGTGTCATGGCAACAACTCGACTCTGGAGACAGGTTCACCAAGGGCCTTCCTGCAGGTCAGCAGCATCCCTGATGGGCCAAGATAATTAAAAAAGAGTTTCCTGTCAGTCACCAAGACCTGTCACTTTCTTCAAAATGCTTTCTGTATGCAGCTCTTCCACACCTTTGCCCTACCTGCTTCCACTCGCTCCGACTTTCCTCCCTGAACCCCTTATCCCTGCCCCTTGAGGCCTGTACCCCTTTAGCATATGCTTACAAGAAAAATCTTTCTACATGTTCCTCTCCTTGGTCCATTCCTCCACCTGGAAACCCACAATGGCTCAGTAGCTCGGCATTGCCTCTGGGAGGAACGTGAGTGCTTCCGCCCATGTCAGGGCACTGCAATCTACTGATCAGAGTCGCCATCTTGCTGCACCACAGCCGCGGCTCGGGCAAGCCTATTTTCCTGCTCTTTCCCTCTGAGCTGGCCATCAGGGCTCTGGGGTGTGCCCTCAGTCCAGTCCTGTTCTCTCTAGTGCCCTGCATGTTTTCATGAATGGATCAATGATACGATTTTATTTGTTGTCTCTCCTCCTCAGCAGATTCAACCTTAGGAGGGCTGTGGCATTGTGTTAATCTGATCTGGTTACCATATCAAAATACCATAGACTGGGCACTTAAACAGCAGAAATACATTTTCTTACAGTTCTGGAGGCTAGAAATCTAAGATCAAGGTGTCAAGAAGCAGATTTGGCTTCTCTTAAGGCCTCTGTCCTCCAGCTGCAGATGGCTGCCCTCTCACTGTGTCCTCACATGGTCTTTTTCTCTGTGCAACCCTGGTGTCTCTGTGTGTTCAAATTTCTTCTTATAAGGACACAAGTCGGATCACATTAGGGCCCAGCCTAATGGCCTCATTTTAACTTAATCACCTCTGGAAAGGGCCTCTTTCTAAATGCAGTCACATTCTGAAGTTCAGGGCTTAGGGCTTTGGCACATGAATATCTTGGGACATAACACAGCCCTTAACGGGCACTATCCTTCTCTCACTGGCGTACCCAGCACCTAGCACATCTGGCACATGGAAGTAGACTCAGCAGAGGGTTGCTGCTGGAATGTCAGTGTGGCGGAAGCTGTTGTCTCTCTCTGAGGTGTCTTGCCCCTAACCCACGGATCTTTTGAGGCCCAGGCCCAGGCCCACCTGAGAGGCCTTCCCAAACCCTGGCTGATTTTCTTCTCTGAACTTCTCCCGTCTACATCTCTGCCCAATCCCATGTTGCCACCTCCATTAGGGGTTTTAACCTTGATGTCTTAACAAGAATAGACATAGAGCAGGCATAAAGAGTACATTAGAACAAACTCCCCAAATGAATAATGGTTTTCCTTTAATAACAATCTTGATCTACCATTGATCAAAATCTCCATTGAGTAGGTCCTTGAGAGAACTATATTATCAGGTCCAGGGAAAGACTCCCTAAAAGTCACTGGGTCCTTCAGAGCAGAGCTAGAATAGAAAAAAGCTGTGGGCTGGGCACAGTGGTGCACTCCTGTAATTTCAGCAGCTTGGAAGGCTGAGGCAAGAGGATTACAAGTTCAAGGCCAGCCTCAGCAATTTAGTGAGGTCTTGAGCAACTTAGCAAGACCCTGTCTCAAAATAAAAAAAAATAAAAAGGGCTGGGGCTATGGCTCAGTGGTTAAGCACACTGGGTTTAATGCCTAGTATCAAAAAAAAAAAAAAAAAAAAAGTTATGGGTTTGGGAACTTCAATCCATAAACCCTAAAAATAATCATTTACCAAGATGGGAAACAACTACTCCACAACCTTTGAAAAATAATGGATTGAAAACACTTTATTCCCCCAAGGCATAGCAAATCCATGCGGAGATTTTCTTTTGTTTCAACCATCATTCTCATGGCAGGCTGGGAAGGAATATCTTCTGAGATTTAAAGAGTTAAGCCTAGTTATAAGCTGTACACATTCCTGGGCAACTTAGTTACTGACCCGGCTAGTAAATCATTCATAGATTTTCAAGGGTATCCATATACTTCTGCTGGCAGCAAATGGTATCCTGGGCTTTTGCAGAATAGACTGAGGTCAGGGACAGTGTGAAAAATTAAGAATAACAACACTTCCTTTCCTCCCTGAACTTTAATTGCCCCTTTAAATAAAGCCAAGGCTTTCTTCCTTTGCCACCTACTCAGAGGGCCACAGTTAATTGCCAGGAAGCTCTAGTTTCACCCCCATTCTCTGGGCCAAGCCACTCAAAGATACCAGGTGGCTTCTATTTCATCCAGGAGCCAAGTACCTGGGACCAGCCATCTTGCCTGTCGTCCCTCTGGATTCCAGCCAGGACCAGAGGAATGCAACATCTTAACATTTTAAGTAACTCTTCTAATCGGATTCCTTTCAGCAGGAGTCCAGTGAGATGTTTAGGCTGGTTTGTGGTTAACCACGCCACACACAGGTAGGCAACAAGGTCAGGTTTAATGGTAGTGGCCTCTGTGGGGGCTGTACCTCTATGGTGTCTGGTATCAGCCAGGCCTGCCCACTTTTAAAGGAGAGGACTGGTCAGGTCTCATGGGCTGCAGGGTTCAGGTTCAATGCCTGTGAAAACAGACACCAAAATAATCAAAGAGCTGCATTCCTGTGTCTAAATGGCAGTTAATTCCCACTCCTTTGAAGGCACAGAAACCACAGTGACAGTCAAACCCTTAAGAGATTCGGCTGTCTTGTTTGTCCCCAAGTCCTTCAGTTCTCAGAGCCCAAAAGCAACATGAAGATATCGCAGTCAGTTTTACAGATGAGGAAATGAAGGTCTGAACATTTATATGGACATTTTCTTTCTTTTTACTATATCAGGAGGTTTTGCTTTTGTTTTTTTAAAAATTCCACCCCAAACAGCTTATAAAGGTTTCTTTACTTAAAACTTTAAATTAATAAAAGCTGGAAATACGTATTGTATTAAATCCAAAACAAGAAATTAATGGCGAGAGACTTGTAAAGGTAAACAATTGAATATCTAAAATGCCAAAAGTTAACGTTATAATTTACCAACACTAGAGGCAAATGTTTCTCAAGTTGTTCAGTCAACACAGTCTGGTTCCTGATGGGCTCCAGTTGAGCATGTCTGGAAGCACATTTTCTCCCCTGGGGAAAACTCTGGAATAGCGGGCAGTGATTCCTGCTTGGGAAGTCCCTCTTCCTGTCCCTCAGGTATGTAGTGGAGCACTGAGGAACCCGGGGAAGAGCTCTGCAGGGGTGTTGAATAGGCTTCAAGTGTTTCACACGTCTCTGCAGACCACACCACGGGACAGCACGTGGGGTTGGGGCTACCTGTCCCCACACAGAGGCCTCTCAGAGCCTGAGATTTCAAAATCAAACTTCTCAGGCAGGAAGAGGCTCAAAGCCCTGCAGCCACCAGCCCCCACCTTTCTCACCAACCTCAGTTTTTACTTTTGGAGAACATGCTAGAATCAAGCACATACTTTTTCCAAATTCTATTCCTACTTGTTACCACTTCTGACCAGTTACTTTTTATATTTATAATTTCTTTCAATATTCATGAAAACCCTACCTGGTAGGTTTTATCATCTTCAGTTTTCAGTTGAGGAAACTGAAGCTCATACAGGTTGGTGCTCTCTCAAGATCCTTTATATTAGGTAGAGGGGAGTGAAGGAAGGGGAAGGAGTATGGGGGTAGGAAGGATAGCAGAGTGAAACAGGCATTATTATCCCATGTGCATATATGACTGCATGACCGATGTGATCCTGCAGCATGTACAATCAGAAAAAATGAGAAATCATACTCCATTTATGTATGATTTATCAAAATGTATGAATGCATTCTACTGTCATGTACAACTAATTAGGACATATTTAAAAATTTTTTTTTAAAGATCCCGTAATTAGTATTATCACTGGGGCTGTCTTAATTTCATGGTGCTAAAGAACAAAGCATAGGATCCTGTACTTTAATTTAAAACAAAACAATCTTTTTTTTTTTTTTTTGTACTGGGGATTGAATCTAGGGGCACTTTACCACTGAGCCAGATCCTAGTCCTTTTTATTTTATTTTGAGACAGGCTCTCCCTGAGTTGCTTAGGGCCTCTCTAAGTTATTGAGGCTGGCATTCAATTTGTGATCCTCCTGCCTCAGCCTCCAGAATCTCTGAGATTACAGGTGTGTACCACCAGACTAAGCTCAAAATAATCTCTTGACTGTAGTGTAAAACGCTGCTTAGTATAGAATAAGAGAAAGTTGCTTGCATCAGGGAATTCACACTGTCTGAGGGTAGACTCCTGTGTCCTTTGTGTGTGCTGTGTTTAAGTTGTTACTGCGACTTCTTGTAACTTTCCCCCTAGGGTACAGTCCTTGTTCAGCTTAAGGGTGGGGTCTCTAGCTGAAGGCTAAGGGCTGTGTCCGTGTATTTGCTGGGCAGAGCTGTAGTGAATTGTTTGGGGGCAGATAGTGGCATTTTCCCAGAGCAGGTACATCTTGCCCTGGCTTTACCAGTTCACGGAGAGCTGCATAAGCTTTATGGAAAGGAAATCTTTATGGAAACAGATTTACCAAGCTGCCTGTATGTGAGAATGCCACGTCAGGCTGCTAGGTTCCTGCTATTCTCTCTCTCCACATCTTTTTGGCTTCCATCATTTAAGGGAGCACTTTTACGCCAGTGATTTCAGTGCCTCTGTCAAGATGAGTGGATGAGCCCAGCAGTCCTCCTTCCTCATAGGGTCCTGCGCTATCCCAGCACCAAGTTGGAAACTAAAGATCTGGACACTAAAATTCTGGAAACTAATAAAATCCACCCTACAGTGAATGCACAAGAACAAGATTTTACTTAATGTTTACTTTTTGAAAAAGCTATAAACCTGACTTCAAAGATCCTGGAATCTGGTAGCCCTAAGAGTTGGCATAGTACCTAAAGTTTATGAGGGATAAATTATGATGCTTTTCCATGCCAGGGTTAGGGTGTAGCCTCCATGTGAGGGAGAAAACATTTTTATATGACCCTCCTGTGAATTATCTAACATTAGTCTCTATTATTCACATTTACTTCATGTTGTTTAAATTAAGAAATATAATTGTGTGTGTCAGTATATGCCTGTATTTATAATTTATTATGTTATTGTTATTTTTATTTGTTGCTCTCATTATTTTAAGTGTTATGTTGCATCACCTTAATTTTAAAAGCATGTTCTGTTTAATATCTTACATTTTCTCTTTTATAATAAAAACAACAGTACATCAACCAACCGATGATGGTTGAAAGATGGGTATTTTATGAATGTGTGGCCTTGGATGAATTCATGCCTCTGAATTGGGTTCCCTGTCCCTGGTGTTGGTATAAATGAAGTTCCCTTATCTCTGTCTGGTGGAGTTGGTTCAGCAGAATAAGAAGAGTTACCGTGGGAATGTCTGCTGCCTCCTTCCCTTTCCTAGATAACCAAAAATAATGCTGTAACCACCTCCCCAACCTCCGGGCTCCTTCTCCTCCTAAGGAGGAAGTGTTTTTACTTCTTTTTAGTCACTGGGAGAGGATTTGTATCAGTGTTCATAATCAAGGGATGGAAAGAAGACGGGAAATGAAAAGATGGAAATGCAGGTATGGGGCTGAGCTTGGACGAAGGGCTGGGAGAGTGGTGGACAGGGATGCCTCAGGACAGACAGAGATGAAATGGATGGAGAACAAAGGGGAATTTATAAATGGTGTCGTGGGCCAGGTATTTGCCCTCCCTTTCTGGTATCTAAGAACCTCAAAAAAGAATGTGAGTCTTTGAAATTCCTTGTTGTGGAGAGGACTGTATTCTTTTGACACTGACATGGGCCTGAGACTGAACCATGTGGACTGCAGCTTTATACAAGTTATATCTGAAGATGATTCCTGTGTCCCTTCCATTTCTGGAGCTTTCCGCTAGATTGCTCCATTTCCAGATCCAGGGTTCTGAGGACATAGCATCAGGATTTGCTTATCTTGAGGTGGATCATTAGAGATTTGACCATGTCGACGGTAGATCTAGACATTAACCACCAGTTTACTTAATTAATCTGATGAATCTGAGAGTAACTTCTTTATTACCACGACTGAGAAACTTTCCATATGAAATTTGTTTAAATAGTGAGGACACATGGAACTTCTTCAATTGTGTTGACTAGAATGATATCTGTTAGAGAAGCCTCAAAATGTTCTAGGTTTGTTCCATCTTCCTAGCCAGAACCTCCTAAGGAGAGCATGTTTGTCTATAGAAATGTAGTCAGAGTAAAGTTGTTGTTGTTGTTGTTGTTTTTTCCAGAGAACAGTAATTTTTCTCATGTATTTCAAGTTATTTTTTTTAATTAGAAAAATCACCAGTCATAAATTGTCAGAAAGATGTGGTGCTGTATTTATTTATGACAGAAATATATTCAATACATTTTTTTCCCCTCTGTGTGTTTTACTGGAGAAGTTTCTTATGTATTATTTATCCAATTCAAAAATCCATTCTCAGGCAATGTTCACCAGTTCCGAGTCTGTCGAGAATGTTCATGGAGTCCAGGAGATGCGTGAACTTCCCTGAATTGCCAAAGCCTGTGTTGGGACTTCTCTCTTGTCCTTGTGAATATGGTGCCCTCTTAATTTGGAAGTGACATTACCAGGCTTTATTTCACCCCTGTTTCCCTCTCATTTACTGTATTATTGTTTGTCACCACAGCAAGACATTTATGAAAGACAAGTTTTAAATGATTAACACTAGAGGTTTATTAATGACGGTCATAGCCTCCCCAGTTCTTTTTAGAGAGAAAATGGAAATTGGAAACTTGTTCATATTTCCTAATGTTTTCTCTGCACTATTATTAATCGTTTAACTGATTTTTGTCTATCAAAGGCCTTGTGCTCCAATTTTCTAGCTTTTTCTGTTATCCGAAGCATTTTTCTTCTCTTACCTTCCCAATTGTTTTAGTCTATATGGTATTACTCTGCCAGGATACCTGAGACTGGGAAATTTATTAAGAACAGAGATTTATTTCTTACTGTTCTGAAGGCTGGGTCCTTGAAGATCAAGGGGTTGCCGTACCATCCCTTTGCAGAAGGTGAAAGGGTGAAAGAGTTCAAGAGAGTGCACGGGGGCTGGGTAGACACAAGCTTACTCTTGTGATAACTAACCCACAGCTTTGGTAACAACATTACCCCATTCATGAGGGCTCAGCCTCTTTGTTAGTATCTACCTCCCAACACAGTTGCATTAGGGATGAAGTCTCCCACACATGAACTTTGGGGGACACATTCAAACCATAGTGCCAACTCATCCCCTTGAAATATAACAGGGGTTATGCTGCATTTTTAGCAATCCTTCAAAGGTCACCTACTCCAGGAAGCTTCCCTTGATTACCCTGGGTTGGTGGAAGGGACTATGCTTTCCTCAAGACTTCTTAGATGCTTGTTTCGTTTTCCTGTATGTGAATGTTCTCCCTCTCCAGGTTGTTGGCTTGAGGGTGTGGAATCTGCATGTCAACCACACTCCTTTTCATTGGGAAGCTCTGTCCAGGTAGTCAAAGGTAGGAATTGGGGTTACCAGCTCCTGCCAAGACCAGAGGAGGAGCAAGGGCCTGAAGGACCTGCAGGGGGACAGAGGTCTGCTTATCAGGACATGCATGGGTGAATAGGAAATCCAGGGGATTCAAAGCAGGGATCTGAGTCAAGGCCTCAGAACTCAGAGTCTGGAGTTTGGGAGATCAAGTGGAAGGATATTGAGATAAGGATCAGGTGGAAGAAAAGAAAATTGCCTAAATAATTTTCTTGAACCATACCTGGTATATATTTGAGTCTAGATGGGGCATATGGTGTGGGGCAGACATTTCTGAGAAGTAAAAAATACCTAGTTGGTTGAAACATAAATGATGAAGCATTGGTAAAGATGTTTTCTATCTGAATAACAGGCAGGACATTTGAGTGTCAGAGTTGAAGGACTTAACACTACTTAGGATTTATTTTTCAGGGTAGAAAATATGTGTTTCCATGCATCTTCATGAGACGTTTTTATTTCTTGCTCATCTTCTACCACTTTAATCAATACATAATTAAAACTTGATCTTCTGTTCAATTAAAAAAATCCCAAGTTCAGTTGGTTATAGCTTCTCTGAGGTAATCAATATTAATTCTGTATTAGTCAGGGTTTGATCAAAGATGCAGAGCTGCCGTGAGTGATAGGAATAAGGGTCTAGGAGTCCTATCTTTGCCTTATGAAGGCTGGGGGAGGTGGTCTGTGGGTGTCCTTGTCCCTACGGTGTCTGGTGTTAAGCCTGAAATCCTTATGGTTCAGCCAGATGGGCATTCAAGAAGGGCGTGGATAGGAATAAGGACAAAAGAAGACATAGCAAAGACAACCTGGGACTCACCAGAACACCTGAAACCCACAAGGACTAACTGGAAACTACGGCTCTCTCTCAACTCCAACCTTGATTTTTCTGTGACCTGCAGGAGAAGCTGGCACTCTGTGCTACAAAGCTGTGCTTGCACCTAGGCTGGGATTCAGAGAAACCACTGGAGATCTGGTAGGAGTGGGAGGAGCTTGGGTCTGGTGCTGTCCTACACAAACAGGCTGAGCCATCAAGCCTGCCCTGGAGTCCCCACAGCACTGGCTGCTCTGAAGCTACCTTCAGGCCATGGAGAACAGGCTGCTTCTTCAAGCCTACCTTCCAGATCTGATGCAAAATATTTCTTGTGGCCAGTCCTAACCTAGAACAATACAGGAAAAGGAATTCTCGGAAACACAGTTCCTGTTTAGCTCAGTGGTCACAGTACAAAGCCACCACAGCCTATTCCTTGTTGATTTAACATTCATATATGCTTCTTTTAGCCATGTTTAATTTCCAGATAAAGACAATCTCAGCATTATGCTTCTGCCTAACATGAGGCAACTCTTCCTGAACTACTGGAAACATGTTACTCTCTCCTGCAAGAGGTCATGAAGCTCTTCATTTCAAGGTGTGAGTTCCTCTTCTAATTAAGTCACACTCCCCCTTTGCTATTCTGTAACTTAAATTTCCTTAGCAAATATATGAATATTCACACCAAGTTAATTACCATTAACACTTCTTACATTAGATGGTAGAGGAAGGCGAAAGGGTAATTACCTTCTTTTAACATCAAACACTTTTGAACACAGCTAGACTTAGTGTTTTAGTCAGCTTTTTCCCTGCTGTGACCAAAAGACCTGACGAGCGCAATGAGAGGAAGAACATTTTATTGTGGGGATCATGGTTTCAGAGGTCTTAGTCCATAGATGGTGACTCCATTCTTCGGGACCCGAGGTGAGGTAGAACATTTTTCTGAAAATGCCATAAATCACTTTTCTTTATGGCTGAATAAAACTCCACGTGTATACATATCACATTTTCTTTATCCATTCATCCACTGATGGACACCTAGTTGGATCACACTTCTGAAACTATTGAATTCGGGATTAAGTTTCCAACACATGAACTTTGGGGACCATTCAAACTATAGCAGACAGTGTCTGTCCAGCCCAGCCCCAGGGCTTAGATCTGATCTCCAAAGACAAGGAAACTTGTCTTGGAGTAAGACAAGTAAGAAGAGGGTGCATATAATTTAGGCAGATGCAATTCTGCTTTGGGACCCATGTGGCAAAAGGTCACTCTGAGCTGGAGAATGGACAGTGTCCTCATTTCTTACAGGACAGCTTATGTAAGTGAGAGACCTCACTGCCCCATTTGCCCTGTCCAAGGTTTTTCGACTTTAGTAGATCCTGGAGACAGCATCCTGGACAGTAGAACACAGGATTTGGGATAGTGATGGCAGAGGGGACAGCACCAAGTTCCCCCAGGTAGCCTGTAGAAGTGATGGTTCTAAGCAGCCTGGGATGGGAGAAACATGCCTAGATGTCTCTGTGAGATACTTCCTGGGGAGCGGGGCAGGGGTAATGATGGGCCAAGGAAGGAGGTGGAGTACGAGTTTTTGGAGGTGGAGTACGAGTTTTTGGAGGTGGAACAGTTCTGTATCTTGATGGTGGTTGTGATTACATGAATCTATAGGTGGTAAAGTTGCACAGGAACACAAATGCATGTGTGTAAAACCCATATCATTTGTGGGTTGCACCAATGCTGGTATCCTGGCTTTAAACAGGATGGTAACATCAAGGAAAACTAAGGGTCCACAAGACCTTTCTGAACTATTTTTACAACTTTCTAGGAGTTTATTAGAATGCATTAAAAAGTCAAAACAAAGCTCTGGAGGATAATGGAATCAGTCTTTAGGGCACCAACCTGAGTGCAAATGAACCATGATCCAGAACCATCACTCTATAGGAAACCCTTGGGGTCAGATTTTTTAATTTAAGAAAGGAAATATGCATTTACTATATTATGTGATATCTCTAGGTGGTTTTGGGACAGAACCCTGTAATTAAACATATTTCTTTAGGAAGTATATAAGTAAAAACAACAATAAGAACTGGTGGAATCCTGTTGAAGAGAGTGTTCAATTCTTTCTTTTGTGCTCAGGTATGGCCGGGGAACTGTGCAGGTGTAATATGGACAACATTGTTACTAGATCTTTTCTGACCAATAGATTGCCATGAGACCTGAGTAAACAGAGGAAATCATTAGAGAAGCACATACAGATTTATACATAAAGATGTCATCCACATTAAAATGGGGAACAATCCGAAGTGATTTAAATATCCAACTGAATGAAGTGATCAAGTTAATTACATTATAGATTTATTGTGGAATATTATATAAGTCTAAAGGTTGTGTCTTAAAAGAATAAAGATATGGTAAATAATCATCATATGATAGTTGAAATGGGTTTAAAACCTATATATTCACCTTTTTTTTTTTTTTTTCATACTGGGGATTGAACCCAGGAATGCTGTACCACTGAGCCATATCCCCAGTTCTTTTTATTTTTTATTTTGAGACAGGGTTTCACTAAGAAAATACTCTGTCCATTAAGTCAAGCATAATCATGAATATAATACTATAGGGTTACTTAGGGTCTTGCTAAGTTGCTGAGGCTGGCCTTGAACTTGCAATCCTCCTGCCTCAATCTCCCAAACTGCTGGGATTACAGGTATGAGTCACTGAACTCAGTATAATTTTATTTTGATAATTACAGGAGGGTTTTTTTTTTTTTCCTTTATATATTTTTGTTGTTGTTGTTGTTTTAAGATGAGGTCTCTGTTGTTTTCCAGATTGGTCTTGGACTCCTGGCCTCTAGTTATCCTACCTTAGTTTCCTGAGCAGCTGGAACGACAGATGTGTACCACTGTATCTGACTCAATTAATTTACATTTGTTTGTTAATTTATTTATTTTTTTTAGTTGGGATCTTGCTATGTTGCCCAGGCTGGCCTTGCACTTGTGATCCTCTGGCTTCAGTCTCCCGAGTAGCCAGGATTATAGGCACATACACATATAGGAATAAATTAAAATGTTAACAGTGAGTACCTCTAGGTGGTGAGAATATTGAAAATTTTTATTTTCCTGTATTATACTTTTTATCTGAAATGTTCTACAGTGAACAAGATGATATTTATCATTATAAATAAATGTTATTAATTTCAAGATATGCCAAGAAATGGTGGCATACAAAATGCACAGATAACTAAAATATAGTTGGATTATATTCTTATAGCTTATGGCTTTTGAGGTGTTTAAATAATAGGTTACAAAAGTTTTGGGGACATATCAATGTAAATCCATACTGAAATGATAGCAATGAGAAAATATCTACCAGAATCAGTTAGTTATTCCCCTATCGTATATTTTTCCTATGACAATTTTATTATATATGTGTTAGGCAGTACAACTTACTTTGAAATTTTTTTCTGTTTCCAGAATTTGAGGAAAATACTCTGTGTCCATTAAGTCAAGCACAATACTATAATACTACAATGAACTTTTATTAAAAGGTAAGTACATGTTAAGTGATTTGATTCCCCCCCCCCCATTTAATCTCTAGAGCAGCCCTATGAAATAGCTGTTATTTTCCATTTTACAGATAAGGAATCGGAGTTCCTGTGAAGTTAAGATCGCATACCTAGGCTGTCTCACTTAAGAGCCAGGACTTCTAATATGCAGTCCGTAGGGAAAAGGTTTAGACGGCAGTGGCACAGGGGATAAGGTTGGATGTAAAATACAACGTGGAGGGGGCTTCGCCAGGGAGGCCTGGACAGTGGAGGACACAGTTTGCCTCAGGTGCAAGGCCTCAGGAGCAGCTTCAAAAGCAGCTCCCAGAACTGAACAGGGTGCACACTGGCTGTGTCACGACCTTATCTTTCAGTTCCCCAAACAAATTTTCTGTTACACGACCTGCACAAAGTGGTGGTGGTTCCAATTGTGGAAGGTCTAAAACTTCATCCTTCTGGGGATCACACACCACAAACTCCTGGTATTCGGCAGGGCCCTTCCCTTGAGTCTGGGGTACGGCTTCCTTTTTCCCAGGGCCCCTTCTTGGTGGCCTCTCTCAGGATGGAATGGGCATTATGCTTAGCTGGCTTCTGCCCTTCTGCTCCATGGAGACTGCACTCCTCAAGGGCAGGTTTTCTGCATCCTGCAAGTGTTTTGCAGCATGCCTGGCGCAAACAGCCTGCCTGCCCTTCTGGAAGTGAAAGATTCTGTTCTCAGGGAAAAGGCACCTGATGAGGTCCAGAAGAACAGAGGGCTGGCCTTATCTCTAGTGATGCGCCATCTAAGTATGTGGGACTTCAGGCAGTCAACCCTCTGTGGGCTAGCCTCTCAACCTCTGCCGGTTTCTGTTGCCTGGGACCCTGGCTCTGGTGTATACACATCCATTGCCTCAGCAAGGCTGCTGAGTAACTCCTCCTCATCTCCCTATAGGTCCTGACCAACAGCTCTGTGTATTCATTCACAGGCACCAATCTCATCCACGACATACTTCTGTGGTTATAGATACTTGAAGTCTCACTGCTAAAATCTGTTTCCTGGAGGAATGGGGCACCAGGTGCAGGGCTCCAATGTGGAAATGAAACTGGGACCAGAAATTGAGCTGTGTTGCTGGGCATGAGACTCTGGAAGAAGAGGGAAGAGATCCCCTTTTTCCTGTGGGTGGAGAGTCTGGGGGTCTGGGTGTGCCCCAGTGGACTGGGGAAGAAGGGAAGATGTTACTAAGACAAAACCTCCGTAAGAGACCAGATACCCATCCTTTCCCCGGGGCCTGTATTTCTTAGGGAAGGGAGGAGGGGGAAGGAAGAAGGAAGAAGAGGAGGAAAAAAGCTGTCGACCATCTCCTCTGGCCAGGTACCATGTTGGCCTTCCCAGAAAATGTATAAAATACTGCATGGTCCCTGGCATGTAAAAGTCCCTTGGTCATCAGGGATATTATTATTATTATTAACATTACTGCTTAATTCTCACCACACCATAAGGTTGGCATTTTTATTTCCATATTTTTGGATGAAAAAAATCGAGTTTCAGCAAAGCGAAGGAAATGGTGTAGGTGGGGCCAAATGTAATACAGCCTGACTCCAAACCCTGCGTCCAAGCCTGTGGTAGGGAGACAGGAAAGTCATCCTCGGTGGCTGGTAAGGTTGTAGGTGGTGGTGGTAAAGGTGGGGTGAGGTGGGGTGGGAGTGGGGTGAGGGTGGGGGGGCTACAGAGGGATGAAAGCTCCTTGCCTGGAAAAGCTTCCTAGGCCTGGGCTGCCCATGAAGGCAGCAGGGGACCAAGGGAGGCCAGAGGCAGGACCCTCCCAGCTGCTCCTCAGGCAGAGCTGGGAATAGGGTGTTAGACATCAGGACTCAGCAGCTACTGCAAGAAATATACGCCGCCTTGGCCTCTTGTGGGTTATACCTGGAGGACCAAGGTAAGCACAGCTTCCGAGCCCTCACTCAGCTATGAGTGCCCCAGAGGGCGAGGTGGGGTTGGCTCCCAGCAGGTCTGCAATGGGTGCTCAGCCAGTGACTATGTTTACTTGTCATTTTTGTTGCCAATATTATGATCACTTTTTTTTTTTTTTAAACTTTGCTGCCTTTAAGCCAAAGGAAGGAAGAGGAACACAGAATCAAAATAAAAGCTGATCATCTTTCCAGGTCAGAGTTAAATGTGTCAAAACTCTCAGGCTTGATCTGCCAGTGACGTTCTGACCACATGCCTCTATTGGAATCCCTCTTTGCAAGGAAAGTGGCATGCGTTGCCTTTTCTAGCCGTGGAAATACAGATGATTCACTATGGAAACTTGGCTGTTTTACTAATATGTTTACTGATAAATGATTATTCAGGAGCCAAGGTAGGCACCCAGAAATCAAACTGCAAAATTAGAGTCCTCTGTATGCAGACCATTGTGCAAAGGGTTAGGGATTCTACAAGGGATGCAGAGGGTGCGGATCTTATCCAGTGGAATTGGTGGGAAGGCAGGAAGAAATAACATGAACACTTATAACTGCAACACAGACAGGACCTGTGCTACCTGCTCTAGCTGTATGATCAGAATAGGATCAGAGATACGAGGGGGACTTCTTGAAGAGGGTGCCCAAGCCATGTTTTGGGAAAGAGAACCCCAGATCTGGCAGGGATGAAGGAGCCAGGTAACTTGCAGGTCTTGGAGGAGAGCAAGCTAATGTTGAAATCTGTCCCATTTTTAATGCTGCTCTTGTTCTTTTTTGGTATTGGGATTGAGCCCAGGGGTACTTTACCATTGAACTACATCCCCAGTCCTTTTTATATTTTATTTTGAGACAGGGCCTCACTAAGTTGCTGAGGCTGGCCTCAAACTTGCAGTCCTCCTAACGTTAGCTCAGTCTTCTGAGTCGCTGGGATTGCAGGCATGCACCACCCCTCCTGGCATTAAGGAATTCTTAAAAGTGGGGTTGTGTGGTTCAGGTGAATGAAATGGAACCTGGTGACAGAACCTACTAGCTTGTGAGAATGGAGAGGGAGAAACTGTTTCTTCTAGGGTAGAATTCCAGGAAGCTGGGAAGATCCTAAAGAAATGGATTTGGTGTCTATCTAGGTAGACCAGGCTGTAGCTATACCCTAACAGAGTCCCCATGTCCCAGTGTAGATTGAGAGCAACAGAATGGCTCCCAGGCTGTCCAGAAGGGAAGGAAAAGAGTGGCTGTTTTTTATGGACCCATTGGGTGAGACTACTGCTGCCATTTGCACGGATATATGTCCAAGGCAATGTGACAATGGTGGTTTGAGCAGATGCCAATCCAATGTGGACAAATGACTGAGGATTAGACTTAACACACACACACACACACACACACACACACACACACACACACACACACACACACCTCTTAGTGCCCTGAACAAATAGATAATCCTGAATTGATTGAAATAATATTTTGATTCCTTTGGTGAAATTAAGGCTGAAACAGAAGTTAAGTGGGGCTATAAAAAAAACAAAGAAAACTTGGTCCATCCATAGACTAAGATTTATACCTGCTGCTCCTTAGTGCTAAATGATAAAGATTTTCTTTATGATTTTCATTTATGTGGGGTTTTAATAGACTTTAAAGGATATGAGCTCTAGGATTTTGAATGTTAAAAATTTTAGTTCTGATCCTGCCTTTTGAGCTCAGTGTTGCATTCCCATATTTCCTGAGAATGCTGAAAAACAATTATTAGAGGAACCCAAGTTTATATGAAGAGCAAAGAATTGGAAAATCAGCATGTGGTGGGTCATGGTCAGACCTGCTTGTGGAAAGCCCCTAAGTGAATGTCAATAGAAAGTTCTTAGCTCCTGTAACATAAGAACAGATAAAGGAAAGTTGCTTAACGTGTAGAACTGGCACAGAAAGAAAGAGATTGTGTAAATATTGTGCAGTATCTTGGAACCCCAGATCCTAAATCCTACTGAGGTAATGATTGCCTGAAACGGTGTTATAAATGATCTCTGGCAGCCAGCCTGCCCTTTGTTCTGGGCTCCCAGGATCTGGTAGATTCCCCATCCTGTGGGCTGCTGCCCCTTAGGTTCATCCAGGTGGGGAACAAAGACTGAGGGGCTGGTGTGGTCACTTACTTTTCAATACTCCTGCACGAGTAATATGATGTATATGTGAGCAAGTTAATCCTAGTCTGCTTTAACTCTTTAAGATGAGTTAATTAGTGCCTAAAACACAAGTTAGTTTTAGTTTGTATAAACAATTTAGATTACTTAATTTGCATATGAAAGTGTTAGAATAATTCTTGATTTAGTGGAAATTGAATATATATCTATAATTTTTTTTTGGTTAGTGATTATCTAATCAGACTTGATTGACTAAGTCAGCCTTGTATGACTAAGGAATAAAAATCGGCAAGCCTAAGAATAATACTATCAATGTAGAGACCACTGATGTGATGTCATTAAGGATAAGACCCCTCCCTCCTCGTCTCCTACCTTCTAACCATAGAAGAACCCACTCTTTGTTGCTTCCAGAAAGCCTGTCCTAGCATTTGCAGGCTGGGGTAAGAGTGTCATGGAGACCTACATACCAGATGTCTAAATACTTAAATGCTGCCAATCTAGCTAAGAAACCGTGATATAGAATATGTTCTACTCTCTTCTCTTGAAAAGTATATCTTTGGTGGGACCCAGAATAGCAAATTTGAATCTAGAATTCCTGATTTGGAATTTGGCCTGCTCCTCACCTCAAAACCCTCTTCCTGTCTTCCTCCCCAACTCTACCCTACAGTTGGAAGACACCCTAATCTGTATATCCTATTCTGTATGAACAGCTTTCTGATGGTCATGCCTCAGGCCTAGGAGTCCCAGCCATGGAACTGTCCATTCTCAGGTCTCAGGCCCTTGGAAGAGGCCTGAAGTGGGCCCAGGGTCTTTGGGTAGGGAATTCTGGGAACCTGGGTTCTGGAGAGTGGTGTAGAATGTAGAGTAGGGGCCTCAGGTGGACATGTCCTCTAACCCCTATGACCCCTATGACTCATCACACTGTGGGGAGAGGGTGCCCAAGGAGGGCCAGAGAGAGACAGATCCGTTAAAGGACAGCAATTGCTCTTGTCTGGATTTTTTTTTTTTTTTTTTTTTTTTGTGGGGGGGTTGCAGAGTATTATAGGAAGAAGAGAAGTCTCTTTTGAACCAGAGAGTTGTTTTAAGATTAATTTTATCTGGTATCAGCAAAGGTCCTGCATTTGATGAAATCTGTCCTGAGCTAAAACTAGCTTTTATTGCAATGGCCCCACTTAGTAGCAAGCTTGTCAGGGTAGGGACAAATAGCCCTTCCTTTTGTCCAGGCACAGGAGGCTACTGATATTTTCTATGGTGGGATCATAACTTACTAATGCAGAACCAGTTATGGCCCAAGAGTTCCATTTACACCTGCTTATGTCCATGCTGGACTTGGCATATGCTGAAGGATTAGTTAGGTCCAGTGAGAGTGTCTGTTTCTCCATCCCAATTGAAGGTGGAGTTTTTGTTTGTTTTCTTGGTACTGGGGATTGAACTCAGGGGCACTTAACCACTAAACCACATTCCCAGTCCTTTTTTTGTATTTTATTTAGAGACAGGATCTCACTGAGTTGCTTAGGGCCTCACTAAATTGCTGAGGCAGGCTTTGAATTTGTAATGCTCCTTCCTCAGCCTCTGGAGCTGCTGGGATTACAGGCGTGCACCATCGCACCTGGCTAAAGTGAAGTTATCTTTCTTTTTCTTTGTTTTTTGTGGGGGGCTTGGGATTGAACACACAGGAGCATTCTATCACAACTATGACTCTAATGTCTCCCCACTTTAATTTTTTTTTTTTTTTTTGGATACATGGTCTAAGTTGCTGAGGCTGGCCTCAAACTAGCCATCCTCCTTCCTCAGCCTCCAGGGTCACAGGTATTACAGGCGTGCACCCCCACACTTGGCTGAAAGTGGAGTTCTTATGGCAATGGTATAATTCATGAACCTAAGGCCCTTCTCTCAGGCCACAATGAACCATTCAGCAAGACTCTCTTCCCACTGGTCTTCGATCTTCAGGGGGCAGTGTAATGGTGGCGTCTTCCAGCCCCAGCTGGTAGTCTGTAGAAGAAGACTAGGTGGACGTGAGCCCTGGTAATTCCAGGGCTTTTAGAAAACTTCAACAAACCAGGAAAACCACCATGCTCATGGAGACAAGCACGGGGGAGGGAGGAGAATGGGTTGGTGTTAGCTGGGTTCTAGAACCAACTTTGCCTATAATTTACCAGTAAATTTGTACAAATCTGTTTCCTTTCTGGGCCTCAGCTTCCAGAAGATGATAAGTGTGAATTAAATGATCTAAAATCCCTTCTAGTACCAGAATTCTTAGGTTATGTGATGCTCATTGGTTCCGGTGCCCTCGAATGTAAGCAAAATAAAATTCCCCTTTCTCCCTAAATGGACTTAGTTCTCCAGGCACAACAGGGAACCTATTTCCTAAGTCCATTTGCCCTCATTCAACAGGGGCAGGAGTCTTCCATCCATCTCCCAGTGGCCTGGGTCACCCTTCTCAGACAGGTCGTGCTTCTGTAGGCCTTGGTGGAGCTGAAGAGTTTCCTTTCCTCTCACGTCAGTTTAACTGAGCTTTCCCTTTTGTGTCTGGGCATCAGTTGTTACTCAGTGGACATGTGGTTTGTAGATGTATAGATATAACTTAAATCTGGAACTCCTCTCCTCTGGCCTCAATAGCCCAGAGGTGTATGCTTCTACTCTGCTCCCCCACCCCCTTTTCAGGAAGCCATAGAAGTACAAAAAAGCCCAGTGAGAAGGAAGTTGCTGGAGCAAGCTTTCCCCAGCTTCAATGTCTTACAGATGCCTTGTGTATCCCCTGCTCTTAGAGTCTGTTCCAGGTCTTTGAGAGCTCACTGTTCCCAGAGGCAAATAAAGCCTGGGCAGAAGATAGATTAAAAGATACTCCATCTGCCTGCTGCTCTCCTGAGTGTGGTGGTCATGAGGCTCACAAGTCTGTCAGGAAGCCTTGTGTGGTGGCACATGCCTGTAATCCCAGAGATTTGGGAGACTGAGGCAGGAGGATGGTAAGTTGGAGGCCAGCCTCAGCAACTTAGTGAGACCCTGTCTCAAAATAAAAAATAGAAGAGTCATGGATGTAGCTCAGTAGAAGAGTGCCCTGAGTCCAATCCCCAAGTACTGCAAAAAACAAAAACAAAAACAAAATTCAAATTTGTCAGGGAGACCAAGTGTCTAAATTGTTGAAAGAAAAATACATTCCTTCATTCTTGTTTACATATCTCACACCGGCAGTCCTGACCTTGGTGAGTTACAGGAGATCATAAGGAGGTGGCATTGTGCCTGAGCAACTGCTCAGCTACAGAAGCAAGCCTAGCGTCATGGTGGCCTCTTCTCTTCCGGGGCTCACTGCACCTTCCTCTTTTTTAAGTGTCCACATCTGTTCTCCTGCATGACCCTCTCTTCCTCTTCCAGCCACCTTGGTCAGTTCAGGCCCCACGAGCCTATCTCCCTGAGTCCCACTCTTACTCTCCTGTTTTGCCTGGGTGAATCTGCTAGGGAGCTGTTTGTAGAAGGTCTGTGGGATGAAGATGCCTGAGGGCTCTCACCTGACAAAAAATGGTGAACAGTGCTGCTGTAACAAAATACCTGACACTGGGTAACTGATAACTGATAGAAATTTATTTCTCACAGTTCTGGAGGCTGGGAAGTCCTAGATCAAGATGCCAGCAGGTTTCGTGTCTGCTGAGGTCTGCTCTCTGCTTCACCATGGCACTTTGAATGCTGTGTCTTCACATGATGAAGGTGGAAGGGAGAAAAGGGAACACAGTCTGTGTGAATCCTCTTTTGTAAGAGCCACCCTCATGACCTAGTCACCTCTTGAGGGACCTGCTTCTTCCTTTTCGTTATCCTTGTGCTGGGGATTGAGCTCAAGGCCTCACATGTGCTAGGCCCTACCACTGAGCCACATCCCCAGCTCTTTTTTAATTTAATTTTGAGATAGGGTCTTACTAAATCACCCAGGTTGGCCTCAAACTTGCAATCCTCCTGCTTTAGCCTCCTGAGTCACAGGGATTACAGGAGTGTGCCACCACGCCCACTTGGTCCCACTTCTTAATACTATTACATTGGAGATAAAGTTTCAGTATGAAATTTGGAGGGACACAAACATTTAAGACATAGCAGAAACGAATGAGGAAAGGGCTGTTTTTCAGGAAGACAGTTTGGTAGAATTGTTTTGATTAATCATGGTAGCCTTGTTTGGACAAGGTTATGAGGAAAGTCAAGTGTACCTCAGCCCCAGCTTCCCTTCCGGAAGCATCTTTCTTGCTTTCTGCTCTGTACTGCCTCCCCACCCCACCCCCAACTCTTTCCTATGAAAGAGTGCTTTACCCTCTTCAAAGACGTTGATCGTTTCTTATGGAGTAAGTTAAAGGCTCTATCTCACGTGAAGGGAATTTCAGGCATGTGCCAGCTGGTGGGGAGGACTGGGGATAGAGAGCATCTTATGACACTAAACTGCCTGGCATCGAACTTCCTGTGCCACTAAAGGTCTGTGCAAAGTTTGCTGATTGGTCAAAAAATTTTTTTAATCTAAAAATTTTTGAAAACTCTTTTTCAACCTTGTACTCTGGGATAATAAATCATAGATTATTTTAAAATATCACCTAAACTATAAATGAAGGAAATGATTCCACACTCTACCATGACAATTTAACTTAGCTAGGTCTTCTTGCACTACATGTGGACTATTTTTAATGGGTCATCTTGTAAACACTTGTAGATGGAGAATATTTAGCTGAAAGAAACTTAAAAGTCCTTTTTTCCTTGTTATTCAACTCCTGGTTCATGGGTGAGCGGAACTGGTGTCCATTGGAATCTTGTTAGAATGGATTCCCAGGCCCCGTGTTGCACCTGATGAAGCATCTCAGCAAGATCTCCTACGTCATTTATATGTCTACTCAAGTCGAAGCAATAAACATGACCATCTACTGGAGTGACCCAATATAATTAAAAATCTCCAATACCTGGCTTCTACTC
Source organism: Sciurus vulgaris (assembly GCF_902686455.1). Lineage (NCBI taxonomy): Eukaryota > Metazoa > Chordata > Mammalia > Rodentia > Sciuridae > Sciurus > Sciurus vulgaris. Next base: position 57,735,045 of record NC_136467.1, read on the forward strand.
CCAAGTCTTTTTCAACAGGTTTGGAGTAGAGTCCAGTATATGATATATTTTTTAGAAATTTCCCCAGGAACAGCCAAATTTGGGAACCACCAATCTAGTTCATCTTTCTGTTCTGGTGAGGAAAATGAGGCCTGGAGTGGTGAACTGCCCTATCCAAACAACCAACAGGTTAACACCCACATGCCACAGGCAAACCCCCTCTTCCTCCCCGCCCACAAAAATCTTATTATCACATATGATTGAAAAGACTATGCTTGTGGAATTTGTTCCAAGAAATACAAGGAATTTTGCTTGACAGAAACTTAAGCTTGGTAGTAAAAAGAAGGAACTAGAGGACTTGAAATCAGTTCTCAAGAAGCTTACAATGAATGCAGAAAAGGAGATGGTGGTCAATCCAATAAATCAAAACAGATTGAAGGAAAGGATCTTCTGAATGTGTTTGCCACTCCACACTCATGATGTGTTGAAACTGTTTCCGCCTTAAAAACACTATAGCATTGTATTTCTGTTTCCTGAGCCTGGCGCATGAGCAAGAGAGTGCCTACCCTTTTCTTAATGACCTTTGTGGCCAGCCAGCCAATGCTTTACACACAGCAGGAATTTAAGAGCGCAATGGAAATTGCCTGTAATCCAGCTACTGGGGAGATTGAAGCAGGAGAGTCACAAGTTCAAGTCAAGGCCAGCCTGAGCAACTTGGAGAGACCCTGTCTCAAAATGAAATAGAAAGAGCTGAGGATGTAGTTCAGTGGTAGAGCATTTGCCCAGCATGTGTGAAAACCTGGGTTTCAATCCCCAGCACCAAAGAAAGAAAGAAAGAGAGAGAGAGAGAGAGAGAGAGAGAGAGAGAGAGAGAGAGAGAGAGAGAGAGAAAGAAAGAAAGAAAGAGAGAGAGGGAAAAGAGAAAAAGGAAGGAAGGAAGGAAGGAAGGAAGGAAGGAAGGAAGGAAGGAAGGAAGGAAGGAAGGAAGGAAGGAAGGAAGGAAGGAGAAAAGCAAGCATTAGAAGATAGGCATGCAGGGAGGGAAGTATTGATTGTCCAATATGTGTTCTGCAGACTGGATGTTTGTGTCCGAAATGCTTATGTTGAAGTTCTAATCCCACAATGTAATAGTATTTGACCTCCTCAATATAATGATATTTGACCTTTGGCAAGCAATTAGATTTATGTTAGGTCATGCATGTGGAGTTCATGATGAGATTAGCCCTTATAAGAAGACACCAGAACACCTTTCTCTCTCTCTCTCCCTTTCCCATGTGAGGCTGCAGCAAAAAAACAGCCATCAACAAATTAGGAAGAGAGTCCTAACCAGACAGTGAATCTGCTAGTGCCTACATTTTAGACTTCCCAACCTCCAGAACTGTGAGAAATGTTTAAGTTGTGCAGTCTGGTATTTTGTTACAGCAGCCCAAGTGCACTAACACTGTGCATTACAATGAACTAAGTGGTGGGTAAAAGGCCAAGTTTATACAGCCCCACACTAAGGAGAAGGTAAATGGTCTCTGAAAAATGTTCAAGATTACAAGACAGTATGGAATAAGGGTCAAATGAATGATGAAGAACCTAGGCTCCCAACCCTCTCCCACCCAGTACCCTCTTTTTACAATAAATAGGTTTAAGTGGCCCCTTCAGTTTCTTCAAATAAAAATCATGAATAATCAACTTATATGTGTATAATATACCTAGCTCAAAATCAATATAATGAATTCTTTAACCCTGATATAAAGAAAAATAAAAGTGATTTATAATAAAATAATGTATTTTCATGTATCAATATTCAGACATGTTTATACCAAAAAGCAGAATGAAGTGCTCAGATATCAAGTCACCATTATTGAGGGGCTGGGATTGGAGACCAGTGGTAGAGCATGTGCTTAGCATGCACAAGGCTCTGAATTCAATCCCCAGTACTGAGAAATAAAAAAAAAAAAAAAAAGATTTTTAAAAATTAAAAAAAATTCACTGCTATTGAGATAGCTACAAATGCAGATTAATACAGACAGACCTGGAGAATAAGCTACGAGCAGCATTAGTACAGATATTGTTTCTCCAAAGTGATGAACAAAGGTCAATTTCTGAAACTACAAAGCATATGTTTCCTGAATTTTCAAAAATTCAAGCTGTAGAAAATCCAGTGTATCTTAAGTCTGTGTTAACAATGCTTTGTGTCCATATGTTGAAAACAAAACAGAACAAAACGAAGAACTAGGTTCCAAGTTCAGATAACTAAATACAGGAATTTTTTTGTTTGTTTGTATTTTACCTACCAGAGTAAAAACCAGAGTGCTCAGCAGTATTGAGAGTCACGTGACACACGGGCCAATTCTTCCTTATATATGCTACGACTGTCCAGCGTTATCCCTTCTCACTGATGCCAGTAGTGTCCCTCCCAGCATCCACCATGGTGACGATCAATAAATCCTATATACATTTCTACATTTCCCAAACCCCTGTAGCCGGGAACAGACCTCCTATGGAGAGCTACTGGTGGAGAAGGTATCTCTGTCATAGCCCCAAGTGATGGCCCTGCTGCCTGTCCCTGGACCACGTCTGGAGAGATAGAGAAGATATGAACTTGGGTTTCTGGAGACCAGACTTGACAGAGAAGAAGGGAACAGAAACGGAGGCTTGAAGAAAGAATGGCTGTGTTGCTGACGACATTCCCAGGGGCCTTGCTATTGGGGAGGCAGGCACACTGGACCAGCAGGGAGCTAGCAGGAGCCTACTGTGCCCAAAGCGAGTAAATAGCCTTGAGCCAACAACAGCAGCACTACTAGACAGGCGGGTAAAAATAACAACTCCCTATTGGGGTTGAGACGGCCAGACCCTGGTGAAATTCATTTCTTTCAATAAATCCAGCAGCTTCCCCTTTGATAAATACTGTCAAGGCTGGAACATGTGGTGCTAACAAAATATGGTTTTAATTTGGGGCCCACTGCACTCATGGTTAAATACTCGTGTGTGTGTGTGTGTGTGTGTGTGTGTGTGTGTGTGTGTGTACAAAAGCTGCCTCAGAGCCAGCCAAGTTAATATGCCTGGCCTGAAAATGGCTAAACCCATGAGGATTCAGTTATACAGATTTTGCTGCTCTGAAAGGCAACGTAATCACCATCATCAATTTTAATGCTCCAAGACTTCTCATGAACATGGAAGCTTTTAAAGTTCAGCCGTTTGTGCATTTGCATCCAGCGCAGAAGCAGCCACACATTTGTTTTCCTGATATTTTATACCCCCTTTATTGTCATATGTTGTTTGACATTCAGAAAATAACACGCTGTTTTAATCAACAACTCAACACTGCACTAAAACTTGATGGTCCATAGCTTTGTAGCACAGGGAGGTGGGGGTGGAGGGAGAAGCGGAGTCGGGGGAGGAAATGAGAATCAGAGTTTAGCAACAGACCAAGGCTTGTTCTAGTGGGACTCAGTCCTGGGAATACAGAAACGCTCAGTGTTTTTGTCAATCTGCTCGTCAGTCTTGAAACAGCCCAGGGAAAGAGGAAACTGGCTAAACGAGTTTCTGTGTGGCCCCTGTGGTGGACACTGCTGGTAACTGGACCTCCAGGCCATCATGAATAATGAAGAAACCTGCCTCTTCCCCAGTGTGGGTCACAGGAACTGTACGAGGCAGCTACCCAGTCAGCCAAAGACGACCCAGTCAGCCAAAGACGACCCACCGCACCTGGCCAGTAATCTTATCGGGAAACAAAGCTGAGAATGAGGTCAGCAGCAGGTGTCCTCAGGGTGATGGCGAGCAAAAAAGGGGAAGAGGTTGGGTAGGGGATGGGAGGGTGAACCTTTCTGCATGTCCCTAGAAGAGACGTTGGCCCTTCAAGAGACCAACTCCTCAGGAGGCAGTGAGCTGGGTCGTTTCAAAAAATAAGCAAGAATCGAATAATTTTCTGAAAGAAGTAGGAGTTTATTCCAAAGGGAATATGTGAATGAAGAGAGCTGGGAGGAATTCCTCTTTGCATGCTGCATTTTAAAATCTGTTGAAAGTATATTTCCAGGACTGGGGATGGAGCTCAGTGGTAGAGGATTTGCTTAGCAGGCACAAGGTCCCATGTTCAGTCCCCAGCACTACAAACAAGAAAAAAGAAAATTCATTTCTGTTTTTATATACTCATAGTTGACAGAAAAAGCCTAAGGTTCTGTGAACAGCAACTTCCCAATCAGTCATTCATCAGCAAGGGAAATTCTAAAGTAGAAAAACTTTATGGGAATCCTTAAACTTTGAATATTCATTGTCCCTTTCTTTCTCTCTTTCTTTTCTTTTTTTTTTCTTTTTCTTTCTTTCTCTTTCTTTCCTTCTCTCTTTTTTGGTGGCAAAAGTGTGGCATGTTTATTGTAGAAAAATGTAAGATATTAAAAGTTCAGGCATTGTTTAAAAATTGGGACAGTTCTTTTACTAAGGGAAGACTTCCTCTGGGCCACATAAAACTACCAGGTTTAAGGTAAGAGGTGCTTAGGTGTAGATAGGAGAGTATCAGGTATTTTCCAGTGGTCACTGGGGTCCTGTATGTTTTCTCTGGTTTTCTGGAGGGGGAGAGTAAAGGCGATATCCTCCCCACCCCAAATGCCGTTGGTCAGTGTGGAGCCATGGGGGCTGCTGGTCCAGGCCAGGGGAACATCTGGGGCACGGCTGCATGTTGACACTGGCTTCTTTTTTCCTTGGATGGCTTCCTTGCTAATGAAAGGGATTGAGAGGACAGCCTGGCAATTTATCTGGAAAAATAATTCCGACTTCTAATGGCATAGAGATTGTGTACCATTGGAGAGGGTGGGGGAGAGGATTTGTTCCTGCGTATTCATCGTAGTGATGAAATGCTATAGGGACAAGAGGTCAGTGGGCATTTAACCTAAACCAAATTTAGCAAGTGGAACAAGCCTCTAATTGGAGGCCTGGATTCCACATTAAAAGCCACTCTCTACCTGATACCTTTTTAAGATACTGCTGTGATATCTAAATTTCATGGATTTCACTTATTGCAGGTCCCCATGAAGCAGTGATACACAGCCCAGCACCTGCTCCCAGCAACCTTGAGAGAGGGGCTAAGTGGAAAGAATCAGCATTTCTGTTTTAGGCTCTCTGACTCTCTAATTTGTATTTAACCCCCTCCAAGCTGCTGGGTTCCTTTTTCCTCCAATATCCATTTTAGTAAGCTTCTGTGATTTCTGCCCTTATGTGTCTCTGCTCTTCTAGTAACTAAGAACCAAGATTCTGATCAGGGAACTTCTCCTCCCCCACTCACAGTCCCTGTGTGTGGATGAAATCAACACCCTTCTGAATGTGGGGTGGAGGACATAAGCAAGTGGAGGCTAATCCTTTTATCCTATTTCATGCCTACATGATTGGTCCAGGCACAGCCTATGAGAGGCAATGATATTTACCCAGGTACTTCTGGGAAAGAGTTTCTTACTTGTTCCTCTGTATTGGACACTTGAGGGAATTCAGGGCTGAAGCATCTTCCATTCCCTTGGGGGCCACAGCAAGTTGGTATGAATTCTAACACCATAGTCCAATCTGAAAGCTACTTGGGAATAAAACAAGACAAATATCTGTGTTCTGATAATACCTTATGAGCAATAAATCCAACTGTATCTAGAGCTGTGGATTTCTAATCAGGACTAGTTGATAATTTTTCTTTTTGCTTAAACCAAAATCATAGCAGGTGTTCTGCTATTTGCCATTAGATGATGGATGCATCCAAGAACTTCCTGTTCCTCCTCATTAACCCATATCAAAAACTACATTCAGGAAATGATCATCCACTCTAAATTATCAACTATTAGATAATACTTTGAATATGACTCTTCAAGAAAACTTTCAGTTGTCAGAATTAATTCAGCAAATATTAAGCTCCTGTGATATTTTGGTACAAAGAAACATGGCAAAATATGCTAGAAATAAAGGGTGGCCAAGCTTTCCCATGGAACTCAGTCGTTTAGTGTATAATTTTGGCCATTTTGATCAGTTCCAACTTCTGATAATGGCAGAGGAAATTGCATGTGACTAACCCTCCTGCCAAAGACAATTTTAAATTCTGGACTGCAAACAAAATAATTACAACAAAACATGTACGAAGGTCCTGAAAAACAAGTAACATCATTTGATTCTACAGACAAAAACTGGACAAGACATGACCCTTGCAAAATGGAATGACAAGGGGTGAGATGCACATGTATCAGGCTTTGCCTTGGACAGTGTTGTCCACTTCCCAAGGTGGAGAGAGTGTGAGCTCAAGAAGAAATTGGCAATCCAATTGAACTGAGGACTCAGAGATTGGAGTCTGGGGTTTCTACAGAAGGAAACTGGGGAGGAAGAAATCTCACAAAGATGGGAGCTTTGGAGCAGGAGCCCCTAAATCTGTGTGCAAACTTCCCTCACTCCTGAACTCTGCATATGCAGGGTAGGTGCAAGTGGCCCAGGGAAAAATAAACTTGAAGGCTGAAAAGTGCTGTTACCTGGCATTAGGTAGATGGAATTTAGGGTTCAATCATCACCAAGTTACCGAGGCCTGAAAGACATCTAAGCCTTTCCATTAGGTGACAGGAGGATTATTTCTCAAGACTAGTGACCTTGCTCTAGGAATAAAGGCAAAACTGAAATAGACCTACCCTTGGTTAAAACCAAGTCTCTAGAGATGCATCATTCAATATAATAACCTCTAGGCTCACTTGGATTTTGAAATTCAATTAGAACCGAAGATTTAAAATGTAGTTCCTCACTCACAGTAACCATATACAAATGCTTCTAGCTACATATGGTTAATGGCTGTGGTATTGGACTGCACAGGTAGTAGAACATTTATATCACCACAGAAATTCTGATGTTTCTTCAAAGGGTCAAGATACACTATGCTAGTAGTTTAACTGCTTGTGAGAACAAAAGTCAATTTTCTTTAGAGAAGGATAGCAGGATCCAGAATCTCTTTAATTTGTCATCCCCAAATTTCAGAATACAATTAAAAAAAAATAGTTACTAATTGTGCGATTAAGGAGGAAAACATAACCCATAATGAAAAGAATAAAAAGACAATAGACAAAGACCCACAGATGACCCAGAAGTTGGAATTAATGGACCTAGTAACTATGATAACTATGTTAAAGAATCTATAGGGAAATACACATATTGTAAGTGAAGAAATGGGAAATTCCAAGAGAGAGTTGAAAACTAAAAAAAGAACCAAACAGAAATCCTGAAACTAAAAATACACTATCTGAAATTGAAACACTCTTTTTGACATTAGGAACCACGACCATAGTGAATATAATATGTGAAATTGTTAGAGAACTTGAAGACAAGTCAATGGATATTATGTAAACAGAAAAACAGAAATTAGAAGAAAAAGAAGAATGGGGCATCAATAATCTGTGGCACAGTATCAACCAGTCTAAATATGGGTAATTAGAGTTCTAGAAAGAACGGGGAGAGACAGTGAAGTAGAAAAAGTATTTGAAGAAATATTGGTTGCAGCCAGGCACGGTTGTGCATGCCTGTAATCTCAGAAACTTGAGAGGCTGAGTTCAAAGCCAGCCTCAGCAACTTGATGATGCCCTAAGCAACTCAGTGAGCAACTCAAAGAGGGCTGGGTGAATTGTGTATATATACCACAGTTTCTTTTTCTATTCATCTGTTGAAGGACATCTAGCTATAGTGACTTGAGCTGCTATAAACATTGAAGTGGCTGCATCACTGTAATATACTGATTTTAAGTCCTTTGGGTATAGGCCAAGGAGTGCGATAACAGGGTCAAAAGGTGGGTCCATTCCAAGTTTCTGAGGAATCTCCACATGGCTTTCCAGTAAATATTATGGCATTTGTGGATAAATGAATGGAATTGGAGAATATCATGCTAAGTGAAATAAGCCAATCCCAAAAAAACCAAAGGTCAAATGTTTTCCCTGATAAGTGGATAATGATATGCAATGGGAGTGGGGTGTTGGGAGGTGAAAGAAGAATGGAGGAATTTAGATTACGTAGAGGGAAATAAGAGGGAGGGGGGTATGAAAAATGGTGGAATGAGACAAACATCATTACCCTATGAACATGTATGATTACATGAATGGTATGAATCTACATCGTGCACAACCATGGAAACGAAAATGATGTACCCCATTCGTGTACAATCAAAATGCAGTCTGTAAAAGTAAAAAAGTAAAATAGGGCTGGGGATGTGGGGATGTGACTCATTGAGTTTAATCCCTGGTACCAAAAAAAAAAAAAAAAGAAGAAGAAGAAGAAAAGAAGAAAAAGAAAAAGAAATATTGGTTGCATTTTTTTTTTTCCAAATTCGATCAAAACAGCCATTTCAGCCAACTCCAAACAGGATTATTGCAACCATTTAGATGACTCTTACCTCAAATCCAGTCTGACCCACTCACTGACAAGATACGAGGTCACATGTATACCAAGAACTTCTGTAAGTAAGACAGAGCCTGAGGTGAGGGCCCAAATATTTAGAGGCAGTGCCGACACCGAGGACTCTTCTTGGAGTTTTACTAACTGCAGAAAACAACTCTGGTGTATAGTCTCCTTTCTTAATGACATGACAGTCTCCTTCAGGACACCCTGAGATGGGCTCTTCAAACATTTCTAAAGGATCAAGTGGATTTGACTCCAGCTTACACTGACTTGAAGTAAATGTTATAGTTAGCTGGAGAATAACTACGATTTCTGAGAGCCAGAGGAAATGGGGAGAAGCCAAAGAAATCAAGGAAAACTAACCCAAAGCACAGCTAGAACTCAGGCTGAGAGGGATGAGGAAAAGATTGGCAGGAATCACCCTCAAGGACTCGGAGATTCCTGCTGGGCCCTTAGTTAACACCCATCAGGCCGCTTATGAGCACGTGTAGCAGTTTTGATGATTTCTGTGGCAATAGCCACTGTATCAAACTGACTTGAATACAAAGAAATTCATTACTTGGCAAAACTGAAATTCCAGAGGCAGAGTTGACTCCAGAACTGGTTGAGTTAGCAACTCACCCATGTCAGTCAGGACCCATGTCCTTTCCTTCCCATTTTATTTGTGTCGCAAGTGTTCTTACCTTAAGGTTGATTCCCTTCAAGATTCGAGAAGGCTGCTGAAGGACAGGGCTACCTGTGTCTACTTGTTCATATCTAGCAGAAGAAGCAGAAAGCAAAAGCAATCCAGTGGGAAGGCTTTCGCTTTAATCTGATGTAGCTAATTTAAGTTGTACCTATAGCAAAAGAATTTTAGAACAAGTATGGATGGGTAGGGTGTCTTAAGTCAATTCTTCTACCCAGATTCCTAAGGTTTGTCTCCAATGCAGGGGGGTCCTGGCATTTGGTAATTCAGAATTATCTCTTAGTATCACTTAATTGCATTTTCATTTATTTTATGTGACTAAAGAAAAAACTGACAGGCCCATGGAGTTGTTGCTCTTGAAGCTTTTTCTGGTTGCCTACATCATGGGGCTTTCTCTAGTAGGAGATATTTCTCCAGGCCCTCAGAAGGAAGCAGGGTCTGGTGGGCAGCAATTTGTATACTGAGGCAGTTGGTAAGCATTTTAGATGGTAGATGACATTAAACATAGCACCAACAGTAGACTCAATTCACCTATAGCACTACCCAAGGGTTCTAACAATAGCAACCATCAAAAACAACAATAGCAATACAAACTGGAAGAGATGACCCTGAATTCAATGAATTGAAAATTATGGGAAGAGTTTTGATTGAAAAATCTCCAGTTGGCTATAACAACTACCTCTTCTTCTTCTTCTTCCTCCCCCTCCCCCTCCCTTCCTCCTCTCTCCCCCACTCCCCCCTCCTCTTCTTCTTTGGTACTAGGGATTGAACCCAGGGGTGCTCAACCACTGAGCCACATTTCCAGCCCTTTTAGTATTTTGTTTAGAGACAGGGTCTTGCTGAGTTGCTGACGCTGGTTTTGAACTCAAGATCCTCCTGCCTCAGTCTCCTGAGCTGCTGGAATTACAAGCATGCACCAGCTCCCTATAACTTCTTATACAACTAAACCAACCTGTTGTGTAGCGAAATTAGTTTTCGGATTGTGTTTTTCACACTCAATTAGATCTGCATTCTACGTTGGCCTATGCACTAGGGGGCCTGAGTACACTGCTCACAGATGAGAAAAAGAAAACAATGGCAAACACTTGTGGTCTATTCATCAACATGAAGCCACAGGCTGTAGTCTAAGGATTAGGAAGGAGGTTATGATAAAAGATGAAAGGAAAAAGACTTGCAGGGAAGGTGATGGGAAATTTGGGAACTTTAGTTTTACTATTACACACTGATTTCTCTTTTTCTTTACTAAGAATATATTTACTATCTAAGGTGCAGCTACACGTCTGGAAATTTTAGTCCTATATCATCTCTTTTATTAATATCAGACATCACTACACTGCCTGGGGACCTTGGAGACACGCTGGCTGTCTATTAACCACACTTGTTGTTCCAGATATGCTTAGAATGGGTATAACAGAGGGTGGATATCCCAGCTAAAGTGAGGAGGGGTTAGAACCAAGCAGAGAAAATCACTGAAGGACAATATTAAGTACAAGGTCAAATGATGAGGTCAGAGACACACATAGGAAACCATCCCAGGAGCGTTGGCTTGAAGTCATCCTTTGGCGGTGGGGGTGGGGAGGTCTTTTTAAACTCCTATGTTTGGCAAACTAGAAAATAGAGACAAAGGTAAATATTATGCCAGATTCAGCAAACAGCAGCTGGTACCAAAGAAGGCCCAGGACAGCCCTGAGCATAGAGAGAATACTGCTGGTTAGGCACTGTTCTGTAGCCAGACCATGCACAGACACAGAGGGTCACCCGTAAAGGGAAGGGCAATTAGAGTCGGAATACACAGAGGTCTTTGGAAAGAAGGAATCATGCTTTCTGAACAGTCATTGATTTTGAAATTGTTCTAATGGCAGTGCTTTTCACAAGCTGTGACCCAAACATGCTCCAGTTGACACCTTCCCTCTTTAACCCTGGTCGATTCTGCTGCCTCAGTTCACAGGAGGGAGCCTTGGTATCTTAACCCTGATAAGTTCTCCTCTCTTCCACAGAGTTCCTTGCCTGAGTTGAAGCTTGTCTTCACTCGGAGGGCATCGCTTCTTCTGCAGTCCTAAGTATTCTTCTATATCATGTGTACCCAAGATCGGGAAGTAGGAGAGGCTGCATCCTTGTTCTCTGATACAGCCTCCACACACTCCTATAGAAGAGGCTGCTCCTCTGAAGCCCAGGAACTGAGTTCTTGTTCCCTGGCTTCCTGGATACTTTTTCTAGAGAGGGGTTATCTCCTAGCTCTCACACCTCAGTCTCATCTTTCTCCTAGGAGAAGTCACTGTACTCATGGATGACCCAGTCAACATTCTGGCCTCTTCATTTCTTCATCTCTTTCATCACCTGCAGCACCTGCTTCTTGGTCACACCTTGGACTTAGCCATCTGTCAAATCTTCCACGGAACTGCCACTCCCTATCATTCTAGTCTGCTTGCCCACTGTTCTGTACCTCCTTATACTGAGCCCTTAGTGCCTGGGCCACACTACCTTTCCTTATCCATTAACTCATCTTCGTTTCCCTGTGAAGCCACTTTAGATTCTGTGGTCCATATGTCAATCACTATCTTGCTGATCCCATTCTCTGAGTCTCCTCCTAGGCAGCAAAGGAAGACCAAAAAGAAATCCACAGCCTAGCAGTCTTTGCCTGGTCATTGTTGCCACTGATCTCAAACCATGTCCACCACAGGGAATCCCACTGTCCTCTTGTGCCCCACTCCTCAGTCTCTCAAATGATCATTTCAGACTTTCTCCACTTCTGACCTGATCTCATCCCTCACTCCTGGAAGATGCCTTTTTCCCCTGCTGGCAGGAATTGTCTCACTTCCTGCCACCTGCACCCATTTTTTGCTTTTTGTCCTTCTGACAAAATGGAAGTGATGTTCTCTTCCTGCAGAGTCAATTCCCGTCCTCATGCCATGGGTGCAGCCTTCTCCAAGAAGGCATGTTACTCAATATCTTCTTCTGTATGACCTGTTCCTCTGCCATGGGTTCTCTCTAACATCATCTAAGCATGCTCTAATCACTCTCATTGTAAAATCTCCCATTCCTGGACCCCAAAGTTTCTTTCCAGTTCTCTTTTCTTCTCCCCCACTTTACTCACAAATGGATCAGAAGATGTGCACAGTTGTAGTTTGCCTTATTCAGCATGCATTTCCTCTTCAGCCTCCTCCAGCTGGTTTCCTCCACTCTTCCAAAACCCAGGGACCTCAATGACCCTAAATCTCATGGCAATTCTCAGTCTTCATATTCTGTGACCTCTCTGTAGACTTCAACAAGGGTGACCTCTCTTCTTTGGGAAGAAGTGTGTTTTCTTGGAACTGAAGCCACCACATTCTCCTGAGTCTGCTCTTTCATTCTTGCCCTTTCTCTGTCCCTTTGCCAGCATCTCCTGTTCTACTTGACCTTTAAATGTTGGAACTCCCCTGGCTCAGCCTTTTCTCATTCTGTTTGCTTGGACTGTCTCACTCACTGGAGAGCTCACAACTACCCAAGCTTTTGTCTAATCTCAACCATACAAACACCTGCTATTTGGGGGCACCTGGTACTCAGTTTGTTTAGAGCAAACTCCTGGCTTTTCTTACGGTGCCGAAGAGTTTTGCACGTTCCCCTCCATTTCTCCACACAGGAGGCTGACTTGGTTACTCTATTCACTGGCTCTCTTGCCTCTGACTTCCACCTGGGTTTGGCCTTTTGGAATCCTTGGTAGGAGATTAGAAATTAGAGAGAGAGTGAGCACGGTTTATTCCCTCAGCTCTCTCTTTGTGGGGCTGTCTGGACTGAAGGTCACTGTTCCCCTTTATGGGGCCTTCTTCACATGACCATCCTCCTGAAGTTGAAGGTAGCAATGCCCTAGTTCCTGGTGTTGCCCCCACCTTGTGATTTCCCTATACCATGTCTACACCATTGTAAACAGTTTGCTGTTTATCCTAGATTGCATGTACCATCTGTTTCTTGCTGGTACCTTAGGTAATTGAGGAAGGTGCATCAGGAAATGGAGCCTCAAAATGGGATTTTGGGATTGAGTTGATGATGTTTGCAGAGCTAAAGAATAACCTTGTGGGGAAATAGAGGTTTGAAGGATGGAAATGGATGCTTACTTAATCTGCATGCACAATATCACACTAACTCAAATGATCTGTTGTCATAGCACAGGATGAGAAGTAAGCAGAGGCTAAGACACTGGTAGAGCAAGTGTCCGTGACACATGCTCTGTCAAAGGTAGTGATTTTAAAGACTTTGGAGCTACCCAGCTACTTATTCAAACTCTAGAGAGTATATATGGGCAAAAGCATAATAAGACCTATGAATACATATTGAAGAACGCCCCTTTAGAGTCCATTGTTCGTGGCAACACTGAGGGTCTCTCAATAATTTACAGTTGTTATAGTTAAGAACAAAGCCACAGGCCTTCTTGCAAGAGTGCAGAATTGCAGGACCAATTCAAGAGTTAATCTTTCCAGGTCTCTAATGTTAATGAAAAGTCCTAATGGGACATAGTTGAGGCTGGGAACCAAATTCCCCTACACCTTTTTTATGAAGGGAAACAACAAAACAAAACAAAAACATTTTCAGTGACTCTGTGGAGCAGTTGCCTCAAGAGCTGATGCCTATTCTCAGACCTACTCCCTGTCTTTGCTTTGCCTTCAGGCCCATAACAAGAATTAGATCCCAACATAGGCCAGAAGAGGGAATAAATCTATGAGACCTGCTGCAGGATAAAATAGCCCATCCAGACTGAATCACTTATAAGAACCCCATCAACAGAAACCAGGGAAGAATATGCAGGGGGGGAATCTAAGGGTGTTCCACCAAGGAAGAAGATGCCTTTGACTCTGTCAGGCTGATTTATAAACATGGGCCATCATCTAGGATTGAGTGTTGGCTCAAGCACCAGGGGTTAGGTTTGCAGTCTGCTGTATAGGCTAAACAGAGCTGGGAGACAATGATGACCTGTGGTTGTTTGGGTTGAAGTTCTGTAACTTCTCTGGCTTATGGTAGAACAGTGGTTCTCAAAGGTGGCCTTTGGATTATGAGCACTGCCTGGGAATTTGAACATAAATGCTCAAACCTTATCTGTTGACTAACCCCAAACTCCGGGGATGAGACTGGGACCCTGTGCTTTCAAAATAAACCTGATGCACATTAAAGTCTGGGAGCTTGCAGCTCAGATGCAAATATTTTCACGATTCAAAAATCACCTAGGAATCTTGTTAAGATGCAGATCTGATTTGGCAGTTCTTGAGGAGAGCCTGAGATTCTAATGTGCTCTCAGGTGACCAAGATATTGCTAGTCTGTGAGCCACACTTTGATTGGCACAGATGTAGAAGAGGAGCGAGTCTGAAAGCTGGGAGGAGTGGAAATGCTGGATGGAGCTATTGCAGTCCTTTTAGCCACCACCTAACCTCCTGCCCTGGAGAACCTGAGGAGAGTTTCAGGAAGGTAGGAGGGTAAGAGGAGTACCAGGGTCCTGGAAGAGCCCTGAGGTGACTCTCTTCTGAAGGCCAGAGATGACAGTGGTGATGATACAGTGGAATGGGTTTCTCTGAACTTAATGGGATCACCAGAGATAAGGCAAATACAATTTTCTTAGTAAGCCATGGGGACAGAGAGAGAATCATACCGAGAACTGCCACTGTTTGCTGATGGGCTGCTTCAAGAGGCTCCGATTATGGAGGAAAACTGCAGCTTTTTTCCCTTTTCGCTTACCTAAAACCGCCGCTTCTTGCGCTTGCGGCCCGACCAGCGGGACAGAAGATACGTACTTGAAAGGTTCATCAAGCAGCTTCCCCTTTATTCAAATAACACCCTCAATATATAAGCAGTCTCATGCGTAAGCAATTGTAACCAGATATGTCCATCCAACCCTGTTAAAGGTCAAGCAATCACTCGCTCGAGCATACATGTAAAGTATATCTGTCCATGCGCTAGGCAGCTGAACTGATTATAATACAGCCAATTGTAAACGTGTTCTGCCTTTCTCCATGCATAATCAGAACGCCGTTTGCTCTCTGCCAGTTGCCATCTTTGGATGCACGTGGTGTAACCCTGGGCCCCGGGTTCTGCCCACCACAAATCAGAGTGTTTGACATGCAGGTATCTGCAGCAATGGCTAACTAACTGATCACCAGTTTCCTAGAAATGAATGGGCAGCTTACTAAATTACTTTATATATACAGGGAGACAAATTTGAGCTCTGCTGGACAGAGATCAAACTTGCATCTTCACAGTGGGGACATATGACCTCTTGGATCTAAGCCAGAACTCTGTGAAGAAAGGTTTCTGTGACTTTCCCAATGGCTGGAGGGACCAGTGACCATTTATCACAGTGTCTGCGTGCTGGGGAAAAGGAAATAACCATTGCTTTGGTGGGGGGTGTTAGATACTGAGCTTTATAGTAACTCCCACCCTCCCAGACTAGAAATGGCATCTGAGTCCACTTCCAGGGTAGAAATCAGATGATACAGTCTTGACTTGAACTCATCTAATAAAGGGTTCAGTGAGACTCCAGACCAGTGTGAGCCCCTGTCCCAGAAGATACAAATGCAGTGTGAGGAGACATACTTAGTAAGTGGCAGAATCCTCATGTTGGTTCCCTGAGGACTAGTCTAGTCGGAAGGCCCAAGTGGACCCCTTGGCCTGGCTTCCCCCACCACAAATGGAAAACCAAAATGGTATTTTATTCCTGTCACCATTGGTTGGCCCCCAAAGCATACCTCTCCAGCTTCCCTCTTACTTCCAGGCCTCTGCATTTCTTCCTCATAGCTCTTCCCAGAATGCTCTCCTCTGTGCTATCCCACTGCAGGTCCACTCGCCTTGTACACCCTCAATTGCTTTCTGGGGCTCCTCTAGCTTTGTTGTCTTCACAGAAATTTGCCTGTTCTTGGTCCAGCTTGCTTGAGACACTGCTCCTTACCCCAGACTTTAGAATAATGGGTGAGCTCCCATTATTGATATATTGAACCTCTCCTTTAAAAAAACAAACAACTTAAATCACAAAAATAAAACATGTTGGTTGTAGACCACTGCAACAATGTGGGAGAATATAGGCCCAAAACAGTCCCACTCCTGTTTCCTTCTCCTCCAGAGGCAACCAGCACTTTCTATTTACCCACACATACAAGCCGATGTATGGCTTTGCTCATTGCAAATGGAATCATTCTGTTCCTATTAATTTGTGACATGCTTTTCTCACTTAACAGTGTATCAAAGAGCTCATGTTACATCATGTGGATCTACCTATGTCATTATTTTATTTTGAGGTCTGATCTTATTTGTTACTCTTAAAAATTCTCATTTTTTATTGGACTCAGAAGTAGAAGCTCTCAGGGAAAACAGTCTGCAACTCTCTGTAATCTGTTCCTGGTTTTTCTTTGACTTTCTTCATTCTCTTGACCTGAAGTTGAGCATATTCTGCAACCTCTTCCTTATTTTTTTAGTACACTGTTTCTTCAGACCAATGAGCCAGCATCTGTGTAGCAGGACACCTGGAGCAACAAAACACTGAACATTCTATGCTTTGGTCCTGGGTTTCTTACTGTCCTTATTTGAGGGTTTCTGGCAACATATTGTTGAATACCATCTTCTTTAGAGAGATTGAAGTTTGTGGATTCTTCTAGTTCTTTTGGGCCCCAGGCAACAAGGCACAGTAGTATCTATTAATCCAGGAATACCCTTCTCTCTATTTTTTACAATAACCAAATTGAGACTGCTCAAATTGGCATCCACAATGCAACCCTGAGCAGATCTGTACCTTTTCTCACTATTTCTCCATGGTCTATCACAGGAATGCTCTTTACTCAGTATCAGGTGAACTTGGCCATGGGTCAAGATACCTGCTTCAAACAAGGGAAACCTCGTTTGTCATTCCCACCACTGAATTGTACCACATAAGCCAACCAGAACACCAGGAGAAACTTCTGTGGCCATATGCTTCTCTTAAAAAGTTCAAAGATTGCATTCATCATCCACTTGAATGAGTTTATGGCAGTCAGTGACTGGGAAGGAGACATTAGTTCATCTTGATGCAGGTGATCATCCACAAGGTACACATAAAAAAGCCTTTTATAAATTAGACTTTTTATTGTGAGGTAGTAGATTCACATGCAGTTGTAAGAAATGATATAGTGAGATCACATGTAACTTTTCCCCGGGGTTCCATCAGTGGTAATATCTTGCAAAACTATAGTACCACATCACAGGGTATGAACATTGGTATAATCCATTAATCTTCTCCAGACTTCCAGTTTTGCTTGAACTCATTTGTGTGTATGCTTAGTACTATGCAATTTTTATCACATGTGTAGATTTGTATGTGGACCATCACAGTCAAAACAGAGCAATTCCAAACCACAAGAATCCCGTGTTGCTTACATCACACTGGGGTTAGGGGTGACGTTTAGTGGCAGATCATTCAGCTGGCATGCCTGAGGCTCTGATCCTGCTCCCCAGCATCACAAGATCAAACAAAAACAAACAAAAAATCCTAGCACACATTAGAGCCTCACCTGCTTTCCTCTTCCCTTACCCTTGACAATCACTCATTTATATTGTTTGGGTATTCCCAAGCTGTTACATAAATGGAATATTATAATTTGTAACCTTTTAGAACTGGCTTTTTCACTTAGCATAACTCCTTGGGGGGTTCATCCTGGTTGAGTGCATCAACTTTTTTTTTATCACTAAGTGGTATTCTGTGATATGAAGTTTCCATAGTTGGTTTAACCATTCAACATTCAAGAATGTCAGAATTGTTTTCAATTATGAAAAAAGTGCTATGAACATTCATGTACATTTTCTTGTGAATATACGTTTTTGTTTTTTCTGGGATAAATGCTTGAGAGTAAAATTGCTAGGTGGTATGGTAATTGCATGTTTAGGGGGAAATGAGTGTCTTAGTCTATTTTTTTGTTCATAATAATTAAATACCCCATACTAGGTAAGATATAAGGAAAGAAATTTTATTCTGGCTCACAGTTCTGGCCTAAGGTTAAGGGGCCGCATCTGGTAATGACCTTGCCAGAGTCCTGGCACAGGGCATCACATGGTGAGACAGAGAGAACATGAGTGTCTCTCTCCCTCTTAAAGCCACCAATATCCAATCAGGAGGGTCCCATCCTGGTGACCTTGTCTAACCCTAAATACTTCCCAAGACCTCAGCTCTAAGCATCATATAGTCAGATTATGTTTCTACCCTGACAACCAAGATTCAATTTTGACATGAGTTTTCAGAGGGATCATAGCAATGGACATGCTCATATTCTACAGATGTAAGTATAAGGTAGTACAATGTTTTAGGAGAGTAAGTTGGCAGTACTTATAAATTTTTTTAATGCATTTAATTTTGTCTCAGTTTTGCCTCTAGAAATCTACCTTACAAAAACATCTGTGTAGTTGTTAAAAAGTATACATACCAGCATATTCCTTGAAGCATTATTTGCACTAGAAAAAAAAAATTCAACAACCAAATATTCATGTGGCACTATGTTATAGTTCTTCTAAAATTTGTCTTTATTTTTGCCACTGGGTTGGGTGAAACTGTGATATTGTTTGAATTTGAAACTCCTGTAGGAATTAGAGTTATGCATTTTCCCCACAAGATTCTTATCTTTATATTTCTTCTTCTGGTCTAGGCATGTTCTTTGCACAAAAACACATTTGAGTGGTGGGTCTTTTATGAAGTTGGGGATAACTTTCTCAAATCATAGATGTTAACCTTTTATCTATTGGTCTGCTGTTTGTCCTTTAAGTCTAGAACTTTTAGATTTCTGTGTAATCAAACCTATCACATTTTTTCTTGAAGGTTTCTTGAGTTGTTGGGGGAAGAGTTTTCCTTCTTTCCATCCTGTGTTTATTCCTATTTTGAGTTATGTCATACATATTAATTTGTGTGTTGCCTCAAATTCTTTTTAAAAGAAGTAAAGGATACATTGATCCTATCAATAAGTAAAAATGCTATGTGAGACATGGAAAATGATTTTTATTTATTCCTAACTGTCACATTTCTCGAAAGATATAATTCTTTCTGTGCTGCATACATTTTCAAGTGATGCCGGAAGGAGTAATTATATCATAACTTTAAAGGATTATGAACACCGAAGGGAAAGGTGCTGTTTAAACACGCTGCTAATAATGTGTTTGCACATTTTCAACCTGCTCAGGTTACATTCACGTGGACCTGCAGCATGACTGGTACTGTTCCTCTGAGGACAGAGAATGTGAGGAGGCCAGGGTATGATTCTTGAGGTTTAGTTAGGCAAGGACGTCATTGAGCTTGCTAGGAACTGGATGAAGAGCTCACCATCCAGCCATTTGTAATTGACCACAGCTGTGTTGCCTGGTGGTGGGTATGAAATGAAGCAACGTATTTGGTCAGAGAATTAGCACAAATATCATTTAGGAAAATTCAAAAGTTGATTTAGCACCAGCAACAAAAATAAAGTCATTTGGAAGAACCAGAAATGAAACAAAGAGATGAAAACGGAGATTTAGTCCACATGTTGGTTATTGACAGTTCCTTGGAAGGAGCGGTCATGAATTTTTGATCCCTAAAAGCAACCACATATTAAAGCAATTTAACTAATTTAGACATGTTTGCCACTTACCACAAAGAAAATAAATTATAGTGGGTCCTAGACGGATGACTAGAAAGTCAATTCACCTAAGATGGAAGGCTGTTGCAGGCACTCACATTATGTAATCAGTACGGTATGTCGGCCCTGGTGGTTTGCCTAACCTAGGGAAACTCTTGTTTCAAATGAATGCACATTTAGTGAAATTTGGTATAATTTTCCTTCGAGAACTACGCTGCTCAATTATGGCAAAGTAGATTTCGCTAATCACAGGCTGCATAACTTGGAGACTGAGAAGTTTTTTTAGACCAAGATGCTTTTTATTATGTGTCTGGTCTTCAGTGGAGCATTAGAGAAGATGTTTCATAAAGGTTAACGTAATTCCTTTCTTTACTTCTTTAAGAATCTACTTAAGCATTTATGTGATCAAGGAATTGACCAAACTTCAATGTTCATTTTAGCAACCTTCTTCATTTCAACAGAGAAGGAAATAGAGGAATAAAGGTTGTGATTTGCTGGAGGTCAGGTAGTAAGCAAATGTCAAAGACAACCCCCAGACCAGTTTTCTTTTCGTTGTACAAAAATGCATGCTTCAAAAATCCAGGCTGGTCCATTTCAGGCCATTTAGACATTTCCCCCAAACTTTTCTAATTTCCCAAATTTTCAAAATTTTTTCCTAAAGTTACATTGAGTAATCTCTTGTCCCCATTCTTGTGGTGTCACCAGCTCAGGCCCTTAGTTTTTGCTGGTGTCTTTGTAATTTGGAGCAATGCAAAATGGTTGCAGTCTCAGGGAACTCTTAACTGAAGGCAGGTCTGCCACCCAAGACTGGGAAAAGTGCCTGAATTGAGCATTTAAACATCTCCAGGCCTCAGATGTTTCCTTAGTCCTTTGAGAAGCTCAGAGGTCACAGGCATTGTGCTTATGGATTTTAAGGGATAAAGGACCTGAAAAGGAGTACAATATTTATGTTGTGATCTTTTCACCACTCTTACCCAGGACCCTCTCCAATGGGTTTTACCACACTTAAAGGAGATCCTGGAGTGATTCTAGGGATCATCTTCTTCTTCTCCTTCCTCTTCCCCTGCTCTTTTTCCTTCCCATTCTTTTTGGTGATGCTGGGGATCAAATCCAGGCATCATGCATGCTATGCAAGTGCTCTGCCACCAAGCTACATATCCAGCCCTACACAATCTCATCTTATTCAAATCCACTTGAAAACAGGTTCACAAATTGGCTGAGCTTTATTGTTATGTCAAATGACCTTTTCTGCCTGGTGTGGTGACCCACTCCTGTAATCCCAGCAGCTGGTGAGGCTGAGGCAGGGGGATTGAGAGTTCAAAGCCAGGTTCAGCAACTTAGCAAGACCCTAAGCAACTCAGTGAGACCCTGTCTCAAAATAAAATACAAAAAAGTGCTGGGGTTAAAAATGCTCTTGGGTCAAACCCTAGTACAGTGTAAAAAAAAAAAAAATCCCTTTGCTTGCTCACCCTACAGACTCCAACTGGTTTTCTTTTATTTCCTCTCTTACTAATAACATGTTTGTATGAACTTAATACTGTTGAAAACAGGGCCAGAATGAACATGTAGCAATTCTTTGGCCACTCAATATCCATGGCATCTAATTTCTTTAGGGAATTACCTCCTTCCATAAGCACAGTCTAACTGGGGTGTCAATTCATGTGCCTGCTCCCTCACAGAAGCTCTCAAAGTGAGATTCCATCTCTTCCAGCTCTGAGGATGGGCATGAGGCCACAATTTTTAATGAAGTTAAATTTTTATCTACACTATAACCTAACAATCCCACTGTAGGCATATTACTTAAGAAAAACTAGTCACATGTTCACAAAAATTCATACAAGAATGTTCAGCTGGGCACAGTGGCACACTCTGTAATCCCAGCAGCTCAGGAAGCTGAGGCAGGAGGATTCCAAGTTCAAAGCCAGCCTTAGCAATTTATCAAGGCCCTGAGCAACTTAGCAAAACCCTGTCTCAAATAAGTTAAAAAAAAAAAAGACTGGGGCTATGGCTCAGTGGTAAAGCACCTCTGGGTTCAATCCCCAATACCACCACCACCACCAACACCACCACCAACATCACCACCACCACCAACAACAACAAAGAATGGTCAGAGCAAGCCTGGTGTGGTGCTACATACCTGTAATCCCAGCTATTTAGGAGGTTGAGACAGGAAGATCACAAGTTCAAGGCCAACCTGGGCAATTTCGTGAGATCCTTTCTAAAAATAATTTTATTTTTAAAGGGCTGGGAATGTAGTTCAGCATTAGAGCACTTGCCTGGTATGTGTGAGGCACTGGGCTCAATCCCCAGGATACCACCCTTCAAAAAGAATGTTCATAGCAGATTTATTCAAAATATTTCAGAAACTGGAAACAACCCAATTGTTTATCAGCAAAAAAAATAATATGGAAATTATATGTATTCATGCAATAGAATACTATGCAATAATAGAAAAGGACAAGTCACTGAAAAATGCAACTACATGTATGAATCTCAAAAGACTTATATTAAACCAAAGAAACCAGGACTTCACATGACTCCAATTATATGAAGCTCAGGAATAGGCAAAGTTAATCTATGGTAAATGAAGTCATAAAAGCAGTCATCTTCAGAGGAACATAGTCTAGGAAGAGTTACAGAGAGATTTTTGGGAAGCTAGAAATACATCTAATCTAGATGGTTACAAGAATTTCAGGAGTAGATACATATGCAAAAATTCATAAGGCTGTGCACTTAAGACTTTTATACTTTATTTCATCTATGTTATAGTTCAAAGGAAAGCAGAGAAGATAAACCAGGGGGCTGGGATGTAGCTCCACTGGCAGAGGCAGAGCGCATGATCCACATGCACCAGGCCCTGGGGTTGCCCCCAGCACTGGGATGAGGGGGTGGGGGGGAAGAAGAAGAGAGATAAGTAATTATATGGACATTGGCCTTTCCATAATTTAAATGTATTTTCTTAATTCTACATTCAAAATTAGATTTGTACCCCAAGCCCATGAGAATGGTTGGAAAGTCTTTTGTATTTCCCCCTCCATTCTTTGTTTATATGAAGGCATTAGGAAGCCAATGTGCTTCCCTTCCAGGCGTACTTTTTTTGTGTTTAAAGGAAGATCATTAGGAGTAAGTAATGATTAACACAAAGAAATGACCGGCTTAATAAGTGGACTTTCAGGCATCAGCAGAGGAGGTATTTCGGGTCAAAGCCGGGTTAAGAGAAACTTCCAGAGGATAATACACTGATTGGGAAGTGAGTGATAAAGTCTCAGTAGACATTTCTGCTGACCCACTGGAACAGCCAATTGTCTTTAGAATTCTGTTCCTCTGATGGAAACATCAGTGCACTTATTTTCAACAGACAAGAGGAAGGGTTTATCTTCTGGGGCCAGTTCTTTCCCCCAAAGTGGTGGTGGTGGTGGAGGAGAGTTTCCTGGGGTGAAACAGGCAGTTTTCCTCCCTGTTGTTAACCAAAGCAGGAAGCAGGAAATGGAAAGTCAAGGGCATGATGCTGAAGGGGGTGGGGGGTGAGGGTGGAAAAGCACCCGAGCAAGGGAGTATGGGAGCACTGGGGATGGAGCTTCGAAGCAGAGCCCTTGCTTAGCATGTGCCTGTCCCTGGGTTCCTTCCCCAGCACTACCGCAGAACAAGGAAGAATGGGGACACACTCCTGGGAAAACAAACAGAAGACACAGTGGGAATAAGGAGAGGGTAGGGGAAGCCCACAGAAAGTAAAAAAAAAAAAAAAAAAACAAGAGATGGCCCATCGGAGGAGACCTAGAAGCAGGCACCCCTGTGCACTTGGCCCCTACAGTCTGTGAATCTCCTTGTCTTTTGTCTTTGCCTGTTTTGTGTTGCTATAAGAGAACACCCAAGACTAGGAAACTTAGAAACATTACAAGTTTTTTTGGCTCATTAGTTCTGGAGACAGGAAGGTTCAAGAGTATGAGGCTGGCATCTTTCAGGGGTCAAGAGAGTCAAGAGCAAAAATGCTTTTTAAATAAGCCCACTCTCAAGATAACAAACGCACTCCCTCCCGGAACAACATTAACCCATTCATGAGGCAGAGGCCTCATGACTGATCCCCTCTTATTGGGTCCCATCTCCCAAAGCAGTTGCATTGGGGCTGAAGTTTCCAGCATATGAACACATTCAAACCACAGCACGCTGCCAGGGGCGCTGGACAGAAGTGACTTTTTGGCTCCTTTAGTCTCCAAGCCCTTCCCTCCCTCCTCTGTGCCTACAATAGCATGGTAGTTTTCTTAAAGCCTCGTCTGATCACATTATTCCCCAGCTTAAAATTGTTTCATAGCTCAACAGTACCTCTTTAAAAAGTCCTTAATGTGACCTATAAGAGCCTTTCATGACTGGTCCCTGCTTACTCCTCCTGCCTCATCTGTTTTGCAAATAATCAGTGACTGTGTTTGGTAAATTTTAGTTTTAATCTTTTTTCACTTTAAGAACCCTCAGAGGGTATTGGTTGTATTTATACAACCCAACTCCAGAAGGATGCTGCAAATGAATGCCTGTCAGCCTATCATGTGGCCCAGCAGGATCTGACTCCTTCAACCAGAACTGCCTGGACTACCACTTGCTGAGTGGAGACTGGGAGTCAAGATAATCTAATTGAGATTTGAATCAAGAAATTACACTACCACCCATGACATTTGTCAATGGTTCTTGTTCTGACAGAAAAGTCCTCCATTTTCCAAATCCTAGCCCCCTTTCAAGAATCATTTCAGGCACTACCTCTGTGATAGCCCACTTGGGTTCAGGAAGAAGGTTTCCTATTTTGGTAACATCTTTGGTTTATGGGCATAAGGAATTTGGTACCCAGAGGCAGACAGACCTTAGAATGGTCACATGAGGGAATGCTAGTGCTCCAGAGGGGCCCTTACAAACTTAGGCTAGTGGTCCAGAGGCTAGTTCAGAGGCCCACACAAACTTAGCCTTAGTTCTTGCAATAATCAATCAGTAACCTAGAGGATCCAGCCTCCTGCTGGGGGTTGGGAGCAGACAGTTCATGCAGGGGAAAACAGCTGAAATTAAGTGAGAATCCTATCAGAATGTCTCTGGGTGAAGAGTTCCTTTAGAGCAAGAACTCATAGGGTGATATGAACTATGATTGAGGTGCCTGAGGAAAGCCACAGGCAAGAGTAAGGCAGGGTGTCAGGGCCTTAGCCTGGAATAGGAAAGTGAATCAGATCCTAGTCATGCAGACCCAGTTGACCCACAAGAGAGGTGAAAATTCTCTGGGTCTCCAGGTGTGAAAGGTCCAGAGGATGCTGTTTCAGTGAACTATCAACAAATTATTGATTCAGCTTGACCAGCTGCTAGATTAATGTTGTTCATATCCCCAGCCAGTGCTCAAGAACTAAGTGTGGTTGAGCTTGAGGCTAAGGGGGCTGGTTGTAAGCTGCAGCTGCTCTCAGCTGGGGGAGTCAGGAACTCTACTTCCTCTGGGAAGCCTGCCATGCCCTCCCCATATTTGCCGGCACCTCTCCTTTGTTTATATTCTCTGCTATAAATAACTCTGCAGCAGGTAGCACAGGGCCAGGCACACACATCAATTGAGAATGAAGTTGAAGTCAATGGCACGAAGCTCCTAGACACTGTGGGCCTTGGTGTATACTATGCTCCCTAAGCCCGCTCTTTCTCTTCTTTCTTGTACCTCTGATGGACACTCCTCTTCCTCCATGTGTATTAAAAGGTATAAATGATCACTCTATATTCTTACTGGGAAGTAGCCTGGGGCCCACTAAGAAATGGAGTACAGTTCCTTGTACCCCATGTGTGTCTTTCTCTGCCTTTTCAGGGTCCAACCCCTCAGTTAAAAAAAAAAAAATCATCTATTCCTTCCTCCTCTCTGCCCCAACATCAGTGGAAAAACTTGATCTGGTTGTCATGGAGACCAGTCACTGACTTCAGAGAGCCTGTTTATTAAAGATGAAAGTAATGCATGCCTGGCTGATCTGAGCAGCTGTCAGAGAGAAATTCAGCTGTTAGTAGAGGAAGTCACTAATTTCAAGGCGTGATCACTCATTTGAGAGAGAGAGAGAGAGAGAGAGAGAGAAAGAGACACAGAGAGAGAGGCCCCTTTTCATTTTCTGAGCAGAGCTTGGCCGTGTGGCTAAGGTTTGACCTGGGCAAGCATTCTTGTTTGGGTTTTGTTTATTTGGTGACTTGCATGGAAATTGCACTTCTTTTTCCTTTTATTTTGTATGGCAAATATATAGCTTTACAGCAGTGTGATAGATCAATTGGGCTTTGTGGGCAGGCCTAGGAAACCCAAAGCCTGTTACAACGTTGTTTCTTTTGGAAAATGTTTTATGGATTCCAAGCCACCTACCTACAAATGAGATTGTCTGTTTATTTGTTCAACAGTCTCCACTAGGTGTGCAAGGGGAAAAGTGGTGGAGTGGAGCAACACGGGGAGAAATGGATGAATTTTATGTGCACTCGGACAAGTGGGAGAGAAGCCATTCCCTCTGGAGGGAGGCGATCAGTTAGGGGGGAGATGGGTATGAGTTGTGTGATTGTGAGGGGTCCATTTGATTTCGCTTTCTACTTTTTTCATTTGAGAGAAAATTCAATTCTGAGATTTGTTATTTTGATTCAACGAGATTTTTAAAAATCAACTAAACAAACTCATGGGTTGTGAAAGAGAGCACAGTCCCCACACAGCAGGGCTTTAACTCAAACCAACCAACCAGGGAGCCGAATGGCATGGGAAGTGTCTGCTGGCACCTGACTCTCAGGCACAGAAACAAGGTTCTAGTCCTAGTCCAGCCAAGTCTCTTTTCCTTTCTCACCTCAGTTTCCTTATCTGAAAATTAAGTAAAGAGTAAGTGAATCCTTCCCAATTCAAAATATTCTTTTTTTCAGTAGAGACTGTCAGTGCAGGTTTCCATGAACAGAGAGGGCTCCTAACCTTGAAGACTCAAGCGAAGATTAACACCAGGTCTAGGTCAGTGTTGATCAAGTGAGTACAACCTGTGCCTCTGGTAGGTGCTTCTTGGCATCAATGTCCAGGCACTGACGTGATGGTCTGAGCAGGAGCTCCTATTCTGCCCTATTTTCCCAAGTGGCCTGGTGCTTGGGAATGAAGATGAAGAATACAGCTAAGGAATAGGAAATGGGGTCATCGGTGCTTTCATGACATGCTGCATGTAGAGCCCAGATCGGCCTGAGGGTCCAGAAAGAAAACTCGTGGGCAGCAGTCCTCAGAACTGCCACTAGCCCAGAGCATTTTTTCTCACATTCTCCATCCCTAGGTCAGGTAGAGCTGCTGTCTTAGGTCAATGTAGTACCTTCTCCTTTTTTCTGAATTCATCCTGAAATCATTTCTACCATAACATGTGCACAGGTCTTAGGTTTGCATGCTTCACTGAAAACAAACAAACAAACTTAAATCTCATTCATAGGATTCCAAGGTAGGCTCGCTCTCTCTCTCTCTCTCTCTCTCTCTCTCTCTCTCTCTCTCTCTCTCACACACACACACACACACACACACACACACACACACACACAATTTCATACTCCCTGTACAAAGCAATAGGGGAAAGGGAATATTCATTCAACAATTACTCACTATAGGCACTTACTATGGTTCTGGCACTGTCCTAAGTTTAAAGCTAAGTATAAAGGAACATAAATTAATTTTTCTTAAAACTACCTTTATGGAAGTATACTTTCTG
This sequence comes from Sciurus vulgaris, assembly GCF_902686455.1. Taxonomy (NCBI): domain Eukaryota; kingdom Metazoa; phylum Chordata; class Mammalia; order Rodentia; family Sciuridae; genus Sciurus; species Sciurus vulgaris. Next base: position 57,762,369 of record NC_136467.1, read on the forward strand.
CACAGCAAAATTCATCCATTTAAAGTGAACAGTTTGATGTGTTTTGACAAAATCATGGGTAGCCACCACCACAATCAAGATATAGAACATTTCCATCACCCCAAGAAGTTTGCTTGGGCTGCTTTGCAAGTCAGCTTCCTATCCCTCCACCAGTCACTGGTAACAATTGTTGTGATTTGTGTCACTACACTTTTGACTTTTCTAAAAATGTCACATAAGAAGCATACATTTTATTAGCAAATACAGTCAAATAAAGAAATAGGAATTTGCGTTCTCACATTACCAACTTCAGGAACATTGTATTCCCTCTTTCCATCTATCAGCTATCTTCTCGTGAGGAAAGAGAAATGAGCACACCAGATCTGAGCTTTCTATTTGCACGCTGCCCAGGGGCCTGGATGCTAAATGTTCGATGACACTGATAGATGGTGTTTGGTTGCACTTACAAGATCACACGCCCAGAAATGCTTTAGCACACAGTCTACAAATGGACTAAATGGTCAAAGGAAAATCTTCTCCTCTCCAACCTCTTTTCTCTTTCAAGCAGAAAGATATTAAGGAAGCAGATTTAGTGTAGATTCTCTAGAGAAAAAGAACCAACAGAATATATGCAGATATATAGAAAAATTTATTAGAGGTTGATTCACACAATATTGAGGACCAGAGTTCCCACAATCTGCTGGGCAGAATCAGTGGGTTCCAGTCCACAGGCCAGGCTTTTCCTGGATCCCTTTGAGTGAAGGGATCATGAAGAGAAGTGAATCACAGATCTTCTTTCCCATTGCAGATATGACATTCTCTCATCTGAACAAAAATTCGGGCAATGGCGATTTCATCTAGCATGAGTCCAAAGTCTCAAGTGTACATACTCTAAATGATTTGTGCTTAAAACGTGCCTCTCCCATGCCCCTTCTAAATAAGAGCATGAGAAAGGACACTCACCTGGGTGCATGAAAAGTGTGTTTAGTGAAGGGTCATCTTGCCTGACTGAGAACTCTGGGATGTTTGACTCTTTTTTTCTGCTCTCCTTTAGGCTGACACTCAAAGCTAGGTCTCCTGCTTATTAGCCATCTGAGGCTATTTTAAAAAAGATTTTTGCTTTCATTATAACAAAAGTTGCCTTCTTGTTGGATTCACCACTGCATTTTCTGAAGAGGTAATGTCAAGGGAAATTCAATACCCACTCTTCTCATTCTTTGCTTGTTGCTTTGCTCACTCATCAAAAGACCACAGCTATTTGATACTTCAGAAGATTATTTTCCCCCTTCGGTGATGTGTCAAGGGAAGGGGAGCTGGCCCTGGCGTCAGGTGACTGGGTTCTGTTCCCAATTCTACTGTTGACTCAATAAATGCCCTTGGGCAAGTCACCGAGCCTCTTCGTGCTTCTGTCTCTGGAGATGAAATCTGCCAACTGCATCATGTGGATTTCAACCTCATTGCCCTCTGTGATAAAAATAGGAGGGGACCAGGTGTCCACGTGGCCCAAAACTGATGGGAAGAGGATGACCATGGGACCTCAAAGATGTCCTTGAGTTGCAAATTCCATAATAGGGTCTGGTCACCACCAGTGACCCTCAGACATTGGTCCAGTGACCTGTAGGATAAATTCTAGCACTTGAAATTTTCCAGCCCAAACCAGGAATTGTATTAGCCTCCCACTCCTGCATATTCTGCCCCTTTGTCCTCACTTCTCTGTATTCCCCTTGCCATATGCTCACCACTGATTGTTAGGATTTACTTGACCATTTACCTGCTGGACTGTAAGCTTCTTGAGAGAGGGGATCATGTCTGCCTTATGCAACACCATTGTTTGGTACCAAGTACACATATGGCAAACAGAAGTTACGCAAGAAATAATTGTCAAATGGACAAGTTAATGAATGCCACTCAACCTTGACAGAATATTCCATTTCTGCATCATTATGGTTGTCGTTCCTGGCCAAGATGTGGTGGGATCTATCTGATTGATCCCATCTCCCCATAACCCTACTTATGCTCATGTTATAGTGAACCTAAGTCTCAGTCCAAAGGTTGTCACACATACATATTTAATAGTAAGAAGATCCAAAAGCATTTGTTCAGCTGGTAAGGTCAATGAAGTTCCAGCTCTCTGACCCTTTATTTCTTCCAATTTTCTGCCAATTCTTCACTTGAAAGATTCTCTTCAATGACAGAACAATATTCTGGAGACCAGATGTTAATTAGTACCAGGTAAGCAGAATTGTCTGGATTTATGTCTGAACACAAGATAAGTTTAGAATCACACTTCTGACATCATTCTAAGAGACAATGACTAAAGGACTGCCTGGAATCTTATATCCAGCTTATGTAAGAGTACAGAGTGTCCTTGGTGTTTTAGCCAATTCACTTATCTTGAACACCTTTATATTCAACTCTAAGAGTCCATTTTTAAAAATTTCTTTATTTTTAAAAATTATTTATTTTTTAATTTTTTACAGACTGCATTTTGATTCATTGTACAGAAATGGGGTACATCATTTCATTTCTGTGATTGTACACGATGTAGATTCATACCATTTGTGTAATCATACATGTACATAGGGTAATGATGTCTGTCTCACTCCACCATTTTTCATAACCCCCCCCATTTCCTTCTACATAATCTAAAGTTCCTCCATTCTTCTCTTACTCCTCACACCCCCACCCCCATTATATATCATTCTCCACTTATCAGGGAAAAGAGTCCATTTTTAACACTCTCTTTTTTTTTTTTTTTTTTGGTACTGGGATTGAACCCAGGGAAACTTAACCACTGAACCACATCCCCAGCCCTTTTTGTATTATATTTAGAGGAAAGTTCTCGCTGAGTTGCTTAGTACCTCACTAAGTTGCTGAGGCTGGTTTTGAACTTGTGATCCTCCTGCCTCAGGATTACAGGCATGCACCACCACACCTGGTCATTTTTAATATTCTTTATGTTAATTAACAGATCATCAGTTTTACCAAAGAGAGGTCATTTTGCTAACTAGCCAAGTTTCTGCTGTTGACCCCAAATAAGGATAGTTAAAACAGTTGAGGTGATCACCAAAATAAAATTTTCAAAGGGAACAACTGGAAGTAAACTTAAAGAGCAATTTAAAAGACCCATGAGGGTTGACTCTTTGACAATGAAGGAAGGAATCTGCATGTTCTTACCAACCCTCAGGGGAGATTAGCTAGCTGGCTTTCCCAGGTACATCACTGTGGTCTGCACCTGGGAATAATTTACCTTCTGGGTTTCCCTACAACCTCTTTATTTATGTAGGTAATTCAGGCCCAAGGGGAACGATGTCAGATGGGCCTGGAACATTTTGGCTTTCCTCCAAAACCAAGTTTCCTCACCTTCCTCCCTTTGTTCCTGCTAAATACTTCTGTCAAGGTAAGCTAAAGAGTCATCTGGGATGAATTCTCCAATTCCTCACTCATCCCTCTAGGTTTCTGCCTTCTCTAGCCTCTCAGCCTTAGACATGGATGCCCTGAATTGCTGACCTACCCCACACTGGTAGGTATCGTAAGCCATGTTGCAGGTGGTGGTCTCAAGTTATTTGTACCACTATTGATCCACTGATCCTTGATTTTATTGTGGCTAATAAATATCCCCAGAGTTGTATGAATGTTATCCTACACACACACACACACACACACAGACACACACAAGACCCCCCCCATATACATTCCATAAGATTGAGCCTCTATTTTGGATGTCTGCTTGCACCCTACTGGGATTGGTAATTTTCTCTTAACTTCACACAACTTGGAGATCCTGTCTAGCTCTAGTTGCTCTTCTATAGGTCTGGAACCTACCCCAGGCATGGTACAACCATTCACTGGTTCTTAGTGGGTCCATCATCTGGAACCATGCTTTCCTACCCGGTTGGCTGCCATGAAACCCTTTGGTTAAAACACAGCCTGACTCTACTAACTCCCATGGATACTGCCCTCTTGGCTACCGCTAGAAGAGCAAGCCCTGAGGATAAGCGGTTCCCTTAAATCCAATCCTATCTGATTATGGATTCTTTTCTTTCTCTGCCATGCGTGCCATCAAGTTTTCCTAATGAATTTGGCTTATAGTGTTATCATAGCACGGGGTTAAATTTCTATGTCTCTTCCACATTACCTGTCATTCCCACTAGTCCTGGTAGGGGAAACCCCAGGAGCAGTTTTTAAGTGGTTGTACTTTGCCCTGTATGACCCTGCTCCTAGAGCAGATGGGTTCAAGGTAGACATCCCAAAAGGCAACGCCAATCAGTTGTTGTCCCGTAATTTACAACCTGGAATGCATGTGCACACACACACAGCTGGGTTAATTCCCACTTTTATCTTGGAAATTTCAACAGGGAAATGTCAAGAAAAAAAAACTTAGTAAAATGCTTGTAAACAAGCATATAAGAGTTGGGACCTTAATAGATCATAACAGATCCCAGCTGCAAAAGATGGAAACTCTAAGCAAGAAGTGATAGAGGAGAGAAGAGGTCAGGCCAAGGGAAAAGAGAAGCTCAGAGGAGACCTAGTTGGATCAATGATGGAAGCCAGTGGCCCAACTCTGGTGGCTAGTGGCGGAAGTTGTTCTATCTGTTCCCCCACCATTCTGAGACCAGTGGTAGCTTTCACTATACACAGCCATTGTGACAGAGAGGCATCAGCTTGGACTAGGGATTGGCCAGCAAACGTTCACTGTAAAGGGCTGGACAGTAAGCATTTTAGGTTTTGTGGTCCTTATGTCCCTGTTGAAACCATTCAGTCCTGCCTTAGTAGCGCAGAAGCAGTCATAGACAAGATGTAAATGAATTAAATATAGCTGTGTTCTAATAAAACTTGATTCAGGGGCACAGAAATATGAATTCTTTATAGTTTTTATGTATTTCCAGATATTATTATTATTATTATTTTAATTTCTTTTTAGCCTGTGGGCTGTACCCAAGCAGAGGATAAAGTGTGGATATAGGTTTGGGGTTGCTGCTTCCTGACTCACATGAGTGCCGAGGAAACCAGGTGTAGAAGAGATGCCTCAAATCAGCGTTGGGGCTCCTAGGGTGGGAAAGACCTGGGCCTCCCTTCCAGGGTGAATTCTGTGAGTCCCCTGGAACTTCATGTCCCCTGTGGCATCAGAGCAACAGAACAGCAATGGCCAAGTGACGTGGACAGAAGGACCTGGCCGTGGACAAGCACCTAAAAGGGTGAGGGCAACAGAGTCAAAGGGCCTGACCCTCTGTTGGAAGGACATGTGCAAGAGGCTGACAGACAACCATCAGATCTGGAGAAGGGTGGTTTGGGAGGAGACACCTGCCTGGGCCCAACAATCAGAGGCCATGGCAGGACGGAGTCCCCTTGGCAAGTACTGCAGGGGCACCTGTGGATACTCAAAGATTATATGGGATCAGACTCTCTTCAGAGGAGAGACAGACTTCCTTCAGGTTCCCTAGAGCTGAGAAGGGTCAGGGGAGAGGGCGTTTGTTGTCTACTTGTGCTGGCCATACCAGGAGGATTATATGAAGTAGACACTCTGAGCTCTTCCAGTGTCAGGCTGAAACAGAGTGAACTTCTTGGCAGCAGAATCTGCCTTTCCGATAGAAGACCTTTTTTTAATTTTATTTTATTTTAATTTTTGAGATGGGGTTTCACTTTGTTGCCCAGGCTGACCTCAGACTCCTGTGCTCAGTCAAGCAATCCTCCTGCCTCAGTCTCCTGAGTAACAGACTACAGGATCATGTTGACATTTGTATCCACAAACAAGGAGGGACATTTAAAAGCCGCACTCCTCTCTTCCCATAGAACAAGGGTCTTCCCAGACCACCTGCAGGATGCCTGGCCACCCCAGGAGCTGTACATTCTCTCTGAGATAGGATGTCACAAAGCAGCGGGAGGAACCCGGCCAACCCTCTGCGTGCTGGATGGTGCCCGTGTGGCAGTGACATCACCCAGGAAACAGGAGGCCACATTGAAAAGTCCCCCATCCTGCAGCTCAGCTGCCTTGACTCAGAAGAGCTCTGTGAGCAGTGCTATAGTCTCAGGGGTTATTCCAGAATCCTCTCAAAGTACTTGTCTGCTTTCAGAACTGGAGTGAGGTCAGGAGGTGACACTGTGGGCCATGATTGTCTGCCATTAATTCATTTTCATGGGAAACAAAACTTTTGATTTCTTTATGTCTCAATTTCTTTACCTACCTGATTGTAGTTATGTTATATTTATTTGTTTAATTCTCCAAATCCCGCCTTAACAGATTGTTTTTCTAATCCAGTCTGTAGAAACTCAAAGTTCCATAATGGATATACAATTATTCTAACCACCAAAGTTTGATATTTCAAGGGTAAAATAAAATGCAACTATTTATTTCCATCAAACGGAACTTAGGAATTCATGATAACTTTTCCTTTAACTTTTAAAAAACATTTCTGAATAAATGGCAATGTCTGGATTTTTTTTCCCCTCTCCCTGGGCCATCTTCTCCCTGGAGGCCATCACGGTCTCTGTGCAGAGAAAGGGCACAAGAGCACTCAGGCATTGGCGAGAGGGTTTCTGGCTCACCACAATCCTCTGCCTTCTCTTGGCATCGACTCACCCGAAACTTGGCACGTTTTCCTTTTAGTCATGTGTTGGCATCTACCCATTCACGCTCCAGATCCCGCCATGGCCTCCAGTCACAGGCCCACATGCTTTTAATTTCTTGCTCCCAGTCTCTTTGGCTCTGAAGCCTGCAGTGCTTGGCTGCTTTCTGCTCCCCTTCTGGGATTGAGGGGTGGGGGTCCTTTGAGCAGCTCACATCCTGGGCCCCTTGCTGGTGCCTTGCCAGAAGAGGGCTTCTCATATCTGCTTGCAGAGCCCCTGACCCACTCCCAGAGCAGTGAACCATGCTTCTCACTGTGCCTAGTCCTGCCTTGAAGAATATGAGTTTTTATTGCCCCACCTTCCCAAAATAATGCAAAGCAGATGGCAAGGACAGGGTTTGGGACCCTCTCAATGACATTCTTCAATGTCCGATTCAGTCTTTCCTTACAATTCTCTATCCTTCAATGTACTAGGTCTTGGATTCTATGACTTAAATGATAAAGATGTCAAATATCCTCAAATTAATTTATAAATTTAATGCAATTCCCATAAAAATATAACTATAATGGGAAAGTTGAAACCTGATATCCTTATTCTAAAATATATAGGGAAAATTAAGTTCCACCAGTAGTTAAGTCAATCTTAAAGTTGTAGAATAACAAGGGGGATACTGCTTCTCAGATATTGAGACACCTTACAAAGTTGTCTGGTTTTTGCTTGTTTTTTGCAATATCGGTCATTGAAGCCAGGGCCTATGCACACTAGGAAAAAGCTCTACCATTGAGCTATATTCTCAATCTTTTTAAAGATTTTTTATTTTGAAAAGACTTCTAAGTGGACAGACTGACCCCAAACTTTCAATCCTGCTGCCTCAGCCTCCTGAGTAGCTTGGATTATAGGTGTGCACCATCCAACCTGGCCCAAGTTGTCTTTCATGTTGCAGGGGAGTGGCATACAGAGTTGACAGGTGGTCTGTGTTTACCGTTTGCTACAATTTGGATCTATAATGTGCCCCCAAACACTGTGTATTGAAGGCTTGGATTACTAGCCAGTGGCACTATTGAGATTCCAACTTTAAGGGTAGAATCTAGTGGGAGGAATTTTGGTCACTGGGAAGTGCCCTTGAAGGGGCTGCTGGGACCCTGGCCCCTTTCTCTCTTGGCTTTCTGTTCTTTGAAGTTAGGCCTCCTCTGCCACGTACTCCTGCCAGGATGCACTGTGCTGCCACAGGCCCCAAACCAATAGCCATGTGATCATGGACTGATACTTCTGAAACCATGAACTAAAACAAACTTTGTCAGTTGATTTGCTCAGATATTTTGTCACAGTAACCTAAAGCTAATATACCTGTGAACTTTATATAATGTAGAGTTGGCCTCTCAGTTTAATAGGGGGTGAATGGGTTATTTAGGGAAAGATAGTGGGAAAAGTGGAAGAGAAAAAAAGGATAAAGGAAACTAAAGTTGAATCTCTACCTAACCCACATACCAAAGATTTCCAACAGATTAGATGCCTAACCACAAAAAATAAAATTATAAAGTCAAGAGGAGAAAAGAGTTATAACCTGGGATGAGTGAAAAATTCTTAAATGAGATTTTTAACTTGTTCTATTTAGGTATACATGACAGCAGAATATATTTTGACATATTATACAGTCATGGAGTATAACTTATTCTAATTAGGATCCCATTCTTGTGATTATACACGATGTGGAGTTTCACTGGTTGTGTGTTCATATATGAAAATAGGAAAGCTATGTTTAATTTATTATACTCTTTCTCATTCCCATACCTTCTCCCTTCCCTCCTTCCCCCCTCTTCAATCTGCTAAACCTTCACTCCTCACCGCCACACCACCTATTATGAATCAGCATCCACTTATCAGAGAGAACATTAGGCCTTCGGTTTTGGGGAGTGGCTTGTTTCACTTAGCATAATAGTCTCCAGTTCCATCCATTTAGCAGCATATGACACAGCTTCATTCTTCTTTAAAGCTCAGTAGTATTCCATTGTGTATATGTAACACATATTCTTTATCCTTAAATGAGATATTAAAAGCACAAACTAGAAGGCAAGTTGATAGGTCCCATTACATCAAAATTAAGGGTTTCTGTTAGCAAGTGATGCCACAATTGAATTGAATTTCAGAAATGGACAACAGATTGTGATGTCTCAAAGTGACAAAGAATCGATAACTAGAATACATAAAAAAAACTTGGGACACTCAACAAGAAAAGACAGTACACCAAAAGAAAAATGGGTAAAATATGCAAGCAGAAAATTTCCAAAACAGGAAACCCAAAGTCTAGCAAGAATATGAAAGAAACTGTAAATTAGGAATCAAAGAAATGCAAATTAAAGCAACAAGGAGAGATCACCTTCCACTCCAAAGCTGTCAAGCTGTAAGGCTATTACACAGCTTTTAGCCTGGGGAAGTTAGAAAGCTGGATAACGCCAAGTGCTGACAGGAGTGTGGGGCTACCAGCATCTTCCTGCCACTGGTGGGAACACAGGTGGGAGAAGGATCTGGCACAAGCTAATGAGATTAAGTCCAGGATACCTGATGACCCAGCATTCCACCCAGATGCCTTAAAAAAATTCTCACAGTGGTTCATTAAGGGGATATCTGTAGGAGTTGATTTTGATTCAGGATTTGTGGAGCTTGGAGTTAAAAATAATAATTTGGGGGACCCTGCTGTGATATCGTATAATAAGTAAGAAGTAGATATTTGGTCTCTGCCCCTGGTTTCTGGTACACTAAAACCCTTAGAATCTCCAAAGTGACAAGTGTCTTTTTGTATGTGAATAAGATGACTGGTGAGTGGAAGATCTTAGGGAGACTCAGGATGGGGGCTGGTCACTAGAAAGAGCAAAATATGGTTATAGGGTCACCTCCCTTCCGACTTCCAGGGAGAGGAGAAGAGTTGAAGGTCAAACCAATCACCAATGGCCAATATTTAATCAATTATATCTTCATAATGATGTTTTCATTTAAAAAAAATTTAAAACTCCAAAGCACAGAGTTCAAATGAATTCCTGGATTGCCAAACAGATGAAGGTGCCTAGAAAAGGCGTGGGGCTCCTTGTCCCTTCCCACACACCTGGTCTATGCATCTCTTCACCTAATATCCATCTTTAGCCTTTGATTTCCTTTGTAATAAATAGGCAGGGGATCATAAGTAAAGTGTTTTGTTGAGTCCTGCGTGCCACTCCAGCAATTAGTCAGAGCCAAGAAGGGATCATGGGAGTCCCAATGTATAACTGGTTGGTCAGTGTTTACTTGTGATTGGCACCTGAAGTTACGGTTTGACCTGTGGGATCTGATGCTGTTGCCAGGTAGACAATCAGAATTGAGTAAAGTTAGAGGACACCAGCTGGTGTCTGCTGGAGAATGTGAGTAGAAGGAAGCAACCCACATGCATCTGGGCAAAGAAGTTGTTTTTTGTTGTGTGAGCACAGCAGGAGAAAAGAAGTTTTGCTTGTTGTTGTACCTGTTTAAGAAGAAGAATATGAATTATGAAGACGAAATTCAGTACAGAGCATTACAAGGAGTTTATACAAGTGAGGAGCCCCAAAGCACAACTTTATCAGCCTTTTGGTGAATTTGCCTCTGCATGTGGCAAGGTCCACTGTGATGTTATATGCAGAGAGTTGAAAACCTCTAAGCCAATTTGGTTATCATATCTCTTGGGCACTTTGGAGATATTATCTCAGCATTTCCTTTAATAATAAGACATTCACCTAAACTTTCACACACATATCAAAAAAAAGTGTGAGCTGGAGTGTAGCTCAGAGGTGGAGCACAATCTTAGCATGTACGAGGCCCTGGATTCAGTCCACAGCTCAAAACTTAACACACACACACACACACACACACACACACACACACACACACACAGCAAACAAAAAACCGAATTCCTGTAATGGGAATAACTAGCTCAAAAATCTCCTGTCACGAAGGCTAGGGGTTGCTGGTGTAAACTTGCAAACAGATCCATTAAAAATATAGTCAGGAAGTCCGCATGCCTCTGGCATGGCAGGAACTTGTTGAGAGAATATGTTGCAATACTTCCCAGTTTGTTTATTTTTAGACATGCCTGTCTACTGCAGAGTACTTGAACTAAGAAGCTGTGTGAGATTTGCTGGGGTGAGCTAGGGCCTGCTCCACTTTGGGCTGAGGGTCAGGCTGTACCCCTGGGCAGCATGCTAAATTCATCTGTTTCAGCCAGTTTTCTGGGAGGTGATTGTCAGACTGTTCCTAATGAGAGAAAGTGGAAGTTGGAAATGCTAGCGTCCCCTGGGAAGCAAGGTACCCCAAGAAAAGGAAGAAGCTAGAGGAACATCAGTCTCAACTAAGCTCAGCCAGCTCTAGGGATGGCCACTACAGGTCAGCATATGCCACCCCAAAATATGCCACTTTGGCATGAAGGTTATTTTGAGCTGAAGACAATTGAGAACAGCAGAGAGCTGGGTGCAGTGGCGCACGCCAGTAATCCCAGCTACTTGAGGCCAGCCTGAACAACTTAGAAATGCCCTGTTTCAAAATAAAAATCAAAAGGCTGGGGTGTAGCTCAGTGGTAGAGTAGTTGTCTAGCATGCGTCAGGCCCTGGGTTTGATCCCCAGTACAGGAAGGAAGGAAGAATGGAAGAGAGGAAGGATACACATAAAAACTCTCTGCCCTCCTTCTCCACCATTTGCCTAAACACTGGCTTGGACTCTTAACTCAGGACCAATGGTCCCAGAGACAGAATGAGAGAAATCTATACAGCAAAACTCATTAAAACAACCCTGCCCTTCTACTAGTTTCTCCCAAATACCTACCTCCATGTAGTTTGCTGCCCTCAGAAGCCTCAAGTCCTTCCTCTTTGTCAGGTCACGTCCCTGCCAATTTATTGCTCTTTCTTAAGAGGCTCTATAAGCCCCGAGTTCTCACCACCCCCTTGGAGTTGCTGGTTGCTGAGTTTCTGTACACTGTGTGTATGTGTGCTGCACACATCAATGAACTGTTTTTCTCTTATTTGTTTGTTTTGGTTCAGGCTGTCATTTTTCAGTGTAATTTGCAAAATCCCATCTTAAGAACTCAGGAGGCAGAGGGAAAGAGCCATCTCCTTTTCTATATTATGTGAATGTAGAACAGGTATCACGCCACACCGGTGAGCTGGTAGGGGCCGAGCTACATTTCAGTGACTGTGGTCAGTGTGTACCTGGCTTATTTGATACCCAGAACAGACCCATTTCTGTGAATACTTATCTGTACAACAAAATTATTTTTAGTATTAATCATACAATAGCATAGATAAAAATGCTCAGAAAAGAAATATCCAAAGGTCTTTTAAATCAAACTTCATGCCAGTAAAGAGTAAAACTAAAATAAAATAACTCAAAGTAAAAAGAAAATGGATTATGCTTTTATAACATAAATGTGGTTCTTGAAAAAGAGAAAAACACATCTATTTGCTATAATACAGTATGATAACATTACAGTTCATATAAATAAGAATAATTAAAGTAAGCTGGGTGTGGTGGTGCAGGCTTTTAATCCCTGTGATTTGGGAGAAGGTGGCTGGAGGACTATGCATTCAAAGCCAGCCTCAGCAATTTAGTGAGGCCCTAAGCAACTCAGTGAGACCCTGTCTCTAAATAAAATACAAAATAGGGCTGGGGATGTGGCTCAGTGGTTAAGCACTCCTGGGTTCAATCCCTAGCACCAAAAAAAAAAAAAAAAAAAAAAAAAAGAAAGAAAAAGAAAAGAAAAGGAAAAAAGAAAGAATAATAAGTAGTAAATTTCCATTTAAAAACTAGTAAAATATTTATGTAAAAACTAAAATTTGTAGTTACCAATCAAAACAGGGGATGTTGCGGGGGAGTGCTTAATGGGTACAGAGTCTCCTTCAGGAACAATGAAAATGTTTTGGAACCAAATGGAGGTGATGGTGGCACAACACTGAGAATGCACTGAGTGCCTCTGGATGCACTTTAAAATGGATCGTTTTATTCGTGTGAATCTGACTTTAAAAAGGTTGGAAAAAAAAAAAAAAAGGACAGCTTGGAGTTCATGCTTTTTTCACTGATAAATTTCTGAATACAAATGAAAACTCCAAGTGGTTACCTAGAATGAAAGTATTAAAGTAACTCAAGTTCTGTTTCTTCTCTTGAGCACCATCGTGTTCCCTTCTGTTTCAACTCTACTGTTGAAACACAGATGTGCAGTGCCCAGGAGCTGGACAGATGACTGCCTTTGGTGGAAACCCGGAAGGATGTTGACCTTTCTGGACTTTTCCTAGTTCCTAGTGGGACTGTGCAGGTGAGTTTCTGTGTGAGGCGAGGGTATGATTGGGAGTGCTCCAGAATTAACTTCTCTGTAGAGAACAATGCATGTCAATGAAGAAGGAATACAATTTCCAACTCTGGAGTGTATGTATATGTAATAGCTTAAAAATCACTACAGAAATTGTTTAGAATTTAGACCCAAGGACTATTTTGTGAGAGAGGAGTATTTTATCTCTGCCATTACGCACAATCCACTATTTGTAATGATATTTAAAAGCAGCACACCTATTATCCCAGTAACTCAGAGGCTGAGGCAGGTGGATTCCAAGTTCAAGGCCAGCCTCAGCAACTTAGCCCGGCCCATAAGCAACTTAGTGAGACTCTGTCTCAATAATAAAAAATAATAAAAAGAACTGGGTATAATAATAAAAAGTTCAGTGGTAAAGCACCCTCTGAGTTCGATTCCAGTACCAAAATAAATAAAATAAAATAAAAGCAGGGATTTTTTGTTTTTTCTAATGTTAGGGAAGTAACCCAGGCATTCTGTATGCTAGGCAAGCACTCTACCATTGAACCGCCCCCCATATTACCTTTATTTGGTTTTATCATTACTTTTCAATCTTCTATGGACAATGCACTCCCTTGTTGCAGACTATGCCCTGGCTCCCACCTGTCACACACACCTTGGAACACTATAAGCTGTGGGAATCTACCTGCAGCAGGGGACACCACTGAGTGGGTTGGACTCCACCTGAAGGGCAAACATCACACTGTCCTTCCAGTCTTTCCTGACTTGGCCTTTGGAAAGTATTCCTAGAGAAGACAAGTTAGAATGGGTAGAAGAATACAGTAGGGTCCCCCCTCTGCTTTTTAGCAGTCACTTTTTGTGGCTTCAGTTACCTGTGATTGACTGTGGTCTGAAAACATTAAATGGAAATTTCTAGAAGTAAACAATTCATAAGTTTTAAATCATGTGTCATTCTAAGTAAACTGATGAAATCTTGTGACATCCTACTCTGTCCTGCCTGGGATTTGAATCACCTCTTTGTCCAGTATATCCATGCCATTTACGCCAATTGCCCTTTAGTCACTTTGTAGCTGTTTCAGTTACCAGATTAATTGTACTGGTATTGTGGTGCCTGTGTTCAAGTAACCCTTATGTTACTTAATAATGGCCCCAAAGTACAAGAGTAGCAATGCTGGAAATTTGGATATGCCAAAGTTAAGCCACAAAGTGCTTTCTATAAGCAAAAAGGTGAAAGTTCTTGGTTTAATGCAGAAAAAAATATTGTGTGCTGAAGTTGCTCGGGTCAATGGTAAGAACAAATACCTGTCCATGAAATAGCAAAGAGGAAAAAGTTCATGCTAGTTTTACTGTTTCATTTCCAACTACAAAAGTTATGATCATGGTACATGATAAGTGTTTAGTTAAGATGAAAAAGGAATTACATTTTTTAATATATGAGAAAAAATCATAGTATTTTATATAGGATTCAGTATTCTCCATGGTTTCAGGCATCCACTGGGTTCCCCTGGAATGTATTCCCACAGATAAAGGGGGTCTAGTACCTACACATCTCCACATTTACCCTTTCCACAGGGCTACCTTAGAAAACTGAGTACCAGATAGTGGCAAGAGTTGGGGAGAGGGCATGTGAGAGATTCTTAGAACCTATTCTTACCCTTTTCAGAGAGATTTAAGTGGATCCCACTATAGAAAGGAGCATCCATAAGGACTGCCAGCGGTGGTCATCATGCCCTAGGGGCTGGAGAGAATTTATTGTAGGGTGAGCCAGGGCACCAAGGAGGCCCCCCTGGCCACACTGGATGGAGTTTCAGACAGAGGCCCAGTGACAAGGAAGAATGGAGTGCCTGGCCAGTGCTCAAGACACAAGCCCACCTTGTTGAAGGCTACCATCGTGTGTTGTGAGTGTGTGTGTGTGTGTGTGTGTGAGAGAGAGAGAGAGAGAGAGAGAGAGAGAGATATGTTGGGGGTGGCCACTGTTGCTCCAGCTCCCTGGGCTCACTCCAGGATCAGAGCACAACTCTGGTAAGGAGCTTAACCTGCAACAGAGGAACTGCTGAACAGGACTGGACTGTTAAACAGGGCTAGAGAAGTACAAGCATCCTTCGGTATCTACGGGAGACTGGTTCCAGGACCACCCCCTTCCCACCCCCAGGACACCAAAATCCATGGTCATTCAGGTCCCTTGTTTAAAATGGTGTAGCAGTTGCATATAACCTATGCACATCCTCTCTAGTCATCTAGAGTTTGAATCATCTCTAGATGACTTAACATTTTTTTTCCCATGTATTTTCGATCTGTGATTGGTTGAATCTGTGGGTGTGGAACCTACAAACCAACTCTAATTCATTCTGACTAAGGAGTTGAAGCCACTTATTGGTAACATTTTTCTTGGACTTACAATTGGAATTTGCCTATCACATATGGAGAAGGAGGAGCCCCATGAGCCAATGTGGAGGAGAAAGACTTTATGGTATTTTGGGAAACTCTTGATTGTGGCATAAGTACATGGCTTGCAATGGTGGATGAAGAACATTAAGGAGAAATTTGAAGAGATGAGGGCCTGAGATAGAGGTCCAAGGCTGAAAGGGTCAGTTCCCTAATAATCCTAGTGTGGAGAAGATGAGGAAACAGACCAATTCTGTCTTCAGCTAAAACCATAGGGACTACAGTGGGGTACCAACCAGCACCACAGGGAGCATGATAGACAGGACCATTGTAAAGAGATGATACCTAAGCTGTATTTGAAGGATGCTGCAGAAGGAGTCAGGCAGGAAGGCTGCAAAAAAGGCACCTGGCAGAGGGAACAGCATGTGCAAAGACCTAGAGGTCCAAGACAGTAGGCAAGGAAGTTGCCATGTGCGGCTGCTGAGTAGGGTGTGGGTAAGGGCTGACTCACACAGGGCTTGTAATCCCCACTCACTGGTCTATTGAGGAAAAGAAGGAGCCAGCAAAGGTGAGGGTTGAAATGGGGGTCTGGAATGGAGAAACCAGGTTGGGGCAGAAAATATAGGTTGGAGAGTCACCATAAACAAACCTTGGTTCAGAATGGCTGGAGGAAAATTCTCAGATTTCTTTCCCCTCTGCTCTATACTTTAAATTTTATTTTATGCAGCAAATTTACTGGTACTTTTTCCTCAATCTAGAAAACTGCTAAGTGTATGGTTTTTGCTGGTATGAAATGAAAATGCTCTGTGGAGCAAACTGCTTGGGCAGAACAACCTTCAAACTTTTTTTACCCTTGCAGCCCCTACTCCTAGAACTTGGCAAGATGGGCTGAATTTACCCCTACACTAAGTCTTATGGGGTAGTGGCCATAACCTGAGGCTGAGGGAGAAGGTGGTTCCTGCCCTGCAGTCCTGAGAGAGGCAGCATTGCTACCATGGGCTCAGTAGCTCTCCGGGTTTCTCAGAGGGCAAAGGATCCTGCTGGGGCAGATCATGATAAAGCAGGTTAAAAAGTGAGAGGGGAGGGAGTGATGATTCTTACTTCCTGCTGGTTCTGCAGTGATGGTATTAGGCTTACAAGATGAAAAACAATTTCCTAGCCTACAAGAAACTCAAATTCACTGAAAAACAAATAAATAAATAAACCCCACCTTGGCATTGCTTTAGTGAAATTCAAGTAGACTCTACATTCCACTGGAACAATCTAGAATGCATGTGCTAGTTTCTTCTACATTTCAGGTCACACTCTCTGGCAGGCTAGCCACACTTGGCAATAGCACATTTGAAGAGAAACTACTTGGTATCCAGTTTCTGTGCCCTAGGCTTGCCATAGAAATGAATAAAATTAAAACAGAATTTGAACTTGTAAAGACATTGAAATTGCTGGTTCAATTCGGATTGGTCCCCCTTCAGATATTGTTCTCTACTCACCAATCCCTTGCTGGGAACCCATGGTGGCTGTCCGGTATCTTCTAGATTTGGTTAGAAAAACTTCCATTGTCCGTCAAGGCTGTCCGTAAGTTGTCTCTTGCATTTCACCTCCCCAGCTGTACACTTCAGTCACACATTCTAGCCCAGACTGTAATCTTACTGGAGCCCCTGTGCTTGTTTCTGTTTCTGCATTCTATTAGGTTGTGTCTTTTGCAACATAAAGAATGCAAAACTAACAGAATGCATTTCTATTCTTACACTCCACTTTGCATTCTTGTGTATGAAATTTCTCCTCACTGCCTCCCTTCTCCGCCTGCCCAAATATGTCAAGATTCAGATTTGGACCCAGCATGATGATACTGGTGGCCTCCTTTTCTCCTTGCCAAATAAGACCTCAGGGCTGGTTAGGAGTCCAGCTGTCCCCTAGTCAGTGGTGCCCTGACTCCAGTTCAGGGTAAGTTCCAATGATTAGGTTGATTAGGGTCACCATGACTAGTTGAAGTGAGCGATTAATTGGGAAGAGGGTCTGCCCAGAGACCACTGGCAAAGCTTCCTCTTCTGAAGCTGTCCCCTTTCTTTCACTGATTCAGGACATTGTCAAACAGCTGCTTCACTTGGAACCTGTGCAGTTAACTACAAGCAACTGAGAAAAAAGTCTACAGACTGAAAGCGGCTAATGGGGGAGAAGGGAAGTACCTGGATTGAAAGAAAGCACCCACCATTAGGTAACACGATGCATTTCCTTTTTGTTTAATCCAATTTGAGTTAGATTTCCTAACATCAAAGGCTTCCTAAGTAATCCAGGAGTTCTTAACCTAAGGTACACAGACTGTCAAGAGGTGTGGTATAGAATTCAGAAGTTCATGAAAGCTGCATATTAACTGCAATTTAGTATTTCCTTCAATTATGAATATAGGCAACAAGGTTTAGCAAATGAGTAGAACCCATGACTTATAGGAAGTCACGGGTAGAAAGCAAGGATTTTTTTCATATCACATTTTGGTTGTTAAAAGAATCTTGAGGGGCTGGGGCTGTAGCTTAGTGGCAGAGTGCTTGCCTGGCATGTGTGAGTCACTGGGTTCAATACTCAGAACTACATAAAAATAAATAAAATAAAGACATGTTGTCCATCTACAACTACAAATTAAAAAAAAATCTTCAACAGTATTTTCTCTCCCCATAAATGATGGTTCATGTCATATTTGCATGAATTAAATCTCCTCCTGTAAGCTCTTTGATGGCCATCTGGCATCCATTTCCTTGTATCTAGTTGTACTTGCACAGCACAAGTCACCCAGTAGATGCTCAATAAATGCTTGTTGACTTGACTTTGCCACTGAGCATGACCCTGAGGGAAGTGGCAGGGAAGGGGATGGTTGTCTCTTGTGACATTCATTCTGGGTTTCCTTAATCTGATTTGCAGTCTCAAGGGCCTTGTGAATTTCCCCAAAGCAAGATGAATTATAGTCAAACAAAAGTTCAGTGTTTAGGATAATGAAGAGAGAAGCAAGAGGGTTAAGATGGGAAGAAAAAGTAAGAAATCTCCCTTCAGGGAGGCAAGGAAGAAGAGGTCTTCCTGAGAGCTAAAATCAACCTCCCCATTTCACACAGGGATGCAAAGTCACCTAGGCCTTGTCCAGGGTCCAACTGTTTTCAAATGTCAACCTTCAACTAGGAAACTAGCGAGAACCCTAGAAGAGGAGGCTAAGGATAAAACAGGTGAAAAGGAAGCTCCCTCTGCCTGTCCTCTGTTCACCAACAGTAAAAGTCTCAGTAAGGATGATGTGCAGAACTGATGCGCGCTGTCCTCACGTTTCATCCTGACAACACCCCAGTGAAGAAGGTGTTATGGTCACAAGTTACAGATGAGGACACAGACCCAGAGAGGTTGAGAGTCAGTTACTACTCCTAAAACACACCACGATGGATTGGTCAGGGTTCTCCAGAGAAGCACAGGCAATAGGGTCTGTCTCTGTCTCTTTCCATCTCCTACTGGTGTGTGAATGCATGTATGCATGCTTGTGTGTGTGTGTGGAGAGAGAGAGAGAGAGAGAGACAGAGAGAGAGAGAGAGAGAGAGAGAGAGAGAGAGAGATTGATTATGAAGAATCAATTGATTATGCTTTCTTGATAAAGGAGGCTGAGAAGTTCCATTGTCTGCCACCTACAAGCTGGAGACCCAGGAAAGCTATTGGTATGATTCAGTCTGAGTCCAAGGGCCTGAGAACTAAGGGAAATGATGGTATAAATCCCAGTCCCAGGGCAGGGCAAGAGGAGAATTGATTTCCCAGCTTCAGAAATGGAGAACTTTGCTTCTGTTCTCTTTGAAGTACCTTAGTTTGGGATGCCACCCATGGAATCTCTTCTGTGGTTCTGTGAATAATTGGATGTTACTGACCCTCATTCTAAGAGCTCTGTGTAAAAAAAAAAATTTTTTTTTATTTAAAGAAGGATGTTGTGTACATTATATAGCCTGGCTACTGAATTTATGTAGCCCATCAATAAATGCTAATGATTTTTTTTTAGGCAAGGAGGAAACAAAAGAAGCCACAGACTCGAATGTCAGAAGTAATGTTTAACTGGGCACCCCAGGACTGGCCAAGCTAACACACAAAATTAACCATCTCACCTAACTTGTTCAGCGGGATCTCCTAAGAGATCCATAACCCTCTACAATGATGGTATAACCAGTACAGTGTTAACTGAGGAAGGTTAGTATTCATAAAAAGCTATCATCTAATATAAAGTTCAAGTTCAAATTTCTTCATTCTAATAGTGTCCTACAAGTTTTTTTTTTTTTTTTTTTTTTTTTTTTCCCTAAGCTAGGATCTAGTCAAGGACCACACATGGCATTTAGTTGTCACAGCCCATGAGTTTTTTTTTTTTATTAATAATTTTTAAAATTTGTTCTAATTAGTTATACATGACAGTAGAATACATTTATACATTTTGATAAATCATACATAAGTGGAGTATCATTTCTCATTTTTCTGATTTCACATGTGGTAGGATCGCATTGGTCATGCAGTCATATGTGTACATGAGGTAAAAATGACTGTTTCACTCTGCTCTCCTTTCTACACATACCCTTTCCCCTGCCTTCACTCCCCTCTACCTAATCTAAAGTAACTCTGTTCTTCCCAATCACCGGCCTCCCCAGCCTTATTGTGAATTAGCATTGGCATATCAGAGAAAACATTCGGCCTTTGGTTTTTTTGGGTTTGGCTTATTCTGATTAGCATGATGTTCCCCAACTCCATCCATTTCACTCTTTAGTCTTCTTTAAACAATTGCCCAGTAGCAGCAGCAGCAGCAGCAGTTTGGCCTAGCATCACAATGATATTTTTAAAGAGCTCAGGCTGTTTTGTAGAACATCCTTCAATTTGGATTTGCCTGATTGTTTCCTCATGTTTGGACTCAGGTTAAACAATTTGGGGCAGGAGTATGGGTAATCCACTCTTTGATTAACAGAGAAGGCAACTGGTATTTACTGCTTCTGGATCCTTTAAAATGTGAGGAGAGCCACGGAATCCATGTTCTTGGGGGCATCTTATTTATGAGCGAGTTTCTCAAATCCACATCAGTCTAGGGGATCCTGTGATTTTTGTTTTTTGTACAAATTAGTAAAGCTACTTGTACCAAAATAGGCCCTTACTTTTCCACACTCTTGACTGTCCTGCTTCATCCTGACAGAGCCTGAACCTGGAGCCTGGGCTTGGGCTTGAGCTGCTACCAGGGGATTGCTGTGGGTGGAGGTGGCAAGGGGCTGACAAATGCCTGTGGCTATTGTCACAACACCCAGAGAAAACTTCTCCAAGGATTCAGCAGAGGCTCCATTTACAACCTCAAGAGCTCCAGCCTTCCTCCCTTTCTGCCTGGTGGCTCCCAGCCCTGGTCCCAGAAAGGCTCAATCGGGAGGGGACTGAGGCCAGGTACCTTTACAGTGGAGCAGGTGGGCACAGCATAAACACAAAGATCCTTAGTGAGCATTGGCTGCTTTTCAGATCAATGCTGTGAAATGATACAAACAGCAAGGGTAAATCCAGTAGTTTATACTTTGTGGGTTTTGTTTTGTGTGTGTGTGTGTGTGTGTGTGTGTGTGTGTGTGTGTGTTTGTGCTTACCAACATTCTGGAGCCTTAAGCAAAATTGCAAAGGACTTATTATTCTTTGGCACCTTCAGGCCTCTCTTTCGCACCCCCTCAGTTGTCCTCCCTCAGACCCCTAGAGCTCAAAACCTATCAGAACCATTTCAATTTCTTTGCTCACCCTGAAGTATAAAGGGCTAACAACACTTTAAATAGTTATTTCTATGGAGATTCCTATTTTGGTATTTTACTAGGCTCAACCACCAATGGGAGATGCAGCTTAAAATGTCTTTGCATCTTCCGGATGGAGAAAATATGTGAGTTTATATATGGTTGTCCCCTAAAATTCATTTATTGGCTCAATAAATGTTTATCGAGGGCACTGTAGCAATAAGGGATGTATATAAAAGTACACAGGAAAGAGCTAGGTGTGGTGGCACATGCCTGTAATTCCAGCGGCTTGGGAGGCTGAGGCAGGAGGATCGAGAGTTCAAAGCCAGCCTCAGCAAAAGTGAGGTGCTAAGCAACTCAGTGAGACCCTGTCTTTAAATAAAATACAAAATAGGACTGGGGATGTGGCTCAGTGGTCGAATGCCCCTGAGTTCAATCCCTGATACCAAAAAAAAAAAAAAAAAAAAAAAAAAAAAAAAAAAAAGTAGACAGGAAAGAATTTGCACAAATGGGAAAAATGTGTGTCATGGAACATTAAATGTCTTACCTGAAATTACCAAATTTATTTCTGTCAATCTATAAATCATTCAGATGTTCATTGATGATTTTATAATGTGCCCTTCACCACACAAAGAATCATAGAAAATACTGAAGACGTGTAACGTGGCCTGTGACCTGATCGGCAATCTCATCTTTGGAGCATGAATAATATGATGAATCACTCTAGCAATTGTTATGAACTAAATATTTGTGCCCTCCCCTAAATTCATGGCATCCCCCATTGTGATGGTATTTGGACATGGAAGCTTTAGGCAGTAATTAAGGTGAGATGAGATCATGAGGGTGGGCTCTCATGATAGGATTAGTGCCCTTATAAGAAGACAACCTGCTCTTTCTCCTTGAGTATGCACAAAGAAGTCTTCTTTTGACTTGTAGACAGTCACTATCATGACAAAAGAAGAGAACACAGAATGAAACCAACTTGGTCCGCACCTTGACCTTGGACTTCTAGCTTCCTGAACTGTACAAATAAATTTCTGTTATTCAAGCCACCCAGTTTATGATATTTTGTTACAGCAGGGTGAATTGCCTAAGACACTAACAAAGCAAAATAATGAGAATTGTATATTAAACTCTGATATAAAATGTAGGAGCTTTAGTTAAGAAATAAAGGACTTTAATATGGGATCTTTACAACCTCTGCTCACACACCACATATTGGCTTGTTTTTGTTTTTGGAGGAGGCTGCATATTTTTTTAAATACCCAAAGTACAAAGACTGTTGTCACAAGCCTCTGTGTTCTCATAATCCAGACTTAAAAACTTACCAATTTGTTTCATATATAAGTTCTGTATGAAACAAGAACAGTAACTTAGGTGAAGTTGAAGTTCTCTGTGTTCCATTCTACATCCCTACCCAAAAGCCTTCTTGTATTCAACACTGTCCTTGTGAGAGTCATTGGTGTGGTGTGAGGCAGCTATTTGTCCATTTTCAGGGGTGAGTGATGTTTCACTGTATGACTGGACCAACTGTGTTCATCAATCCTATGACTGATGGACATTTGAGTTGTTTTCCATTTTCTAACTATTACAAATAATCCTGCCAAGAACTTTTGTACAAGTCTTTGCATGACCAAATGGGTCATTTCTCTCAGATATATAACTTGGAGTGAAACTGTGGTATCCCAGTGTATTATATTCAGCTGGAGTAGAAATTGCCTGTAATCCCAGTGACTTGGGAGGCTGAGGCAAGTTCAAGGATGGTTTGGGCAATTTAGCAAGACCCTGTCTCAAAAATAAAAAATGAAAAGGCTGTGGACATAGCTCAGTGGTAGAGCACCCCTTCAATCTCTCATGCCCCAATAAATAAATAAATTACATTAAATTAAATAAATTAGTTGTACCGCTGGCTCCACATCTTTGCTAACACTCAGCAAACACTTTTTAAAAATATTATCCTTTTGATGGATATATAGAAATACCTCATTGTGGTTTTAATTTTCTCTTCTCTGATGTCTAAAGTGGTTCAGTCCCACATATTATTAGTCATTTAATAGGGGACTGACAAATACCTGTCTTTCCCTCATTATTCTCTTGTGTCATTTTTCTACTTGCTGATCTGTAGGACTTTACATGACTGGGATAAAGGACATTGGTTTTTAAAATTTCGCAATTTCTCTCTCTCTGTTGTTTGTTTTCTTAATGGTGTCTTATATAAACAGATTCCTAATTTTAGGTGGTTGTCCGACATATCAATCTTGTCTTTTACAGTAAGTGCTTTATAATTCCTGATTAAGAAATCTTTGCCCACCCCAGGGATATAAAATTATCCTTTTGTTTTGTCTAGAATCTTGATTTTTTTCCCTTTCAGATTTAGATCCACCATCCATCTGCAACTGATTTTTGTGTGTGAAGTGACAGAGGTCAAGTTTTGCTTTTGCCCATATGAGCACCTCATTGACCTAACATCATTTATTGACACAACCTCTCTTTTCCTAATACTCTTCAGTGCCACCTGTATCATAATCAAGTGTCCATTCAAGCATATGTCTGTTTCCAGACTCTTCCTTCTGTTCTTTTGATCTGTGTGTCCTTGGGTCTTGACTACACTACTCTGATTCATCCCAAAGAGACTTGAGGAAGCTGGGGTGTCTGTACATCAACTCCTAATACTCACTGATTAAAGTTTGCTTCTGGAGACATGAATTGCCTAGGACTTCTGCTGTTCTGCATCTGTGCGCAAACCAAGAACAGTTCCACAATAGGGAAAGTCTTCAGGAGCTGCTTCTCCGCTGACAAGTTTCTTGTGGGTATAGGACTGAGAGCTTTGCATTGGTTGTTGGCCAGAGATCACCCTCGGCTCCTAGGGGACACAATTCTTTGCCACTTAGGATTGCTCAACATGGCCACTTGCTTTTTCACAGTCAGCAAGGGAAAGGAAGGTTCTAGCAACGGGCACTCCCATTTTATGGAACATGCACACAGTCACGCTTACCTTGCTTCATTGACTCCATTCTCCTCGTGTCACAGGTCCCACACTCCTGGAAGTAGAGGCACCACACAGGAGTGAGGATGCCTGGCGGTAACCTTAAGCATCCCTGTACTGCAGCAGGCCCGGAACTAATCCCCAAGCCCAAGGTGACTTGCCAATTCGATGCTGGCAAGACATCACCAGGGACTGCCGTGTGTGTCTATCCCAAACCTCTCTTGAATTTCAGATTTGTATATCAATGGGCTACAACATCTTCTCTCAGACCGCTAATAGGCATCTTGCTTTTAACATGTCCCAAGCTGAACTTAATCCACTCTTCCCCATCACAGTAACAAACAGAAAACATCCCGCATTCTTCCCGTTGCAAAACCCCAGCGCTGTCTTTGACTCCTCTCTTTCTCTCATAACTATGAATTTTGTCCTCTCGATTTATCTAGAAACTGACCACTTTTTAACCACCTCTGCCACCACCCACCTGCTCCGAGCCACTCTCATTGATGGCCTGTTTCTACACTTCATCCCCTGTAGCTGCCACCAGAGGGATTCTGCTTCCACATCAGTCAACATGGCAGTTCTCAGGTCAAAAAGCCTCCAGCGGTTTCCCAAGTTTCTCAGAGTTCAAGCCAAAGACTCTCCATGCATGTGTTCAGCCCCACCCCCGGCCCAGCTGCCATGCTGCTCTGCTGCAGCAACAGCGACTGCCTTGCTGTTCCCTGACCACGCTAAGCACACTCCCACCTCAGGGGGTTTGCTGTTCCCTCTAGAAGATGCTCCTCACCCTGAGAAGCACCCTGTTCATTCCTTCAGCTCCTTCTGATCTCAGCTCAAATGCCCTGTTATTAGTGAGGCCTTTTCTTACCATCCAACATAAAACAGCCCCTTCCCTCCTTACTCCACTTCATTTCCCTCTGTAAATAACATGACACATCATGTATCCATGTAGGTACACATTCCTTCTCTTTCCCCACTGAAGTGTTGTTCCATGAGGTCGGGGACATGGTCTTTTTTATTCACTATTGTATCCTCTCACCACAGTCCAGAGCAATGCTTCACGTGTAGGCAATTTTCTATAAATAACTGTTAAAGGAATGACTGCTACATTCCCAAAGAGACCTAAGAAGTCATCTGGTCCAGTCTCAGTTCAGAGAAGGGACTGGCTCTTACACATTGAGTGAGTGCCAGAACTGGGACAGGATTCTAGGTCTCTTTTTTTCTCTGATCCATTATTTTCTTACTCCAATACTTCCTTTATATTGAAGAAAGTTGATTAGCGTCAACTGGTAATTTAGTAAAATAATAGGAAATTGTACTGAAGGTGTTCCTGAAGGTTTTGCCAAGTGAAACTATTCTGTCCTTTTTATCTATTAGTTTATTATCCCAAGCAAATGTCAGCAGTGGGTAGAAGAGACCAAATACAAATTGTTACACGGATGAAGGAGAGGATTATTGATCAAGTGATTCATTGTCCTGCCCCAGGGAACAGCAGTCTGAGTTATCTTAAAAGGTAAATGATTCCGGGAAAACAACAACCACAACAACTCAGTTTTCTAGAAAACAAAAGTATGAGTTATGCACAGTAAGAATTTAACAATAATAACCAGTAATAAAATAGAATAATTATTAAGAGAAAAAGAGAACTCAGTTTGTTCCTTGGATGCACAGGTAAGGAATGGCTCTCACCCTGCTCAAAGGTGTCTTCCCCTCTGTTCTTTACCAGAGCGGTGGCTCCAGGAGCTACTTTTTAATAATCAGTGTCTAGCCTATAAATCCCAGGAAGGGAATCTCTCCTCTGTGCAGTGGCTTGGGCTTTTTTTCCAGAGAGTATGCATGTGGAGAACGATGCTCCCTCCTCAGTCTTTTCTCCTATTCCTTCCCCTGTCTCATCACCGACTCTCCTTTTTAGCAAACTCTGCTTTTCCAAAATAATTTAATTAAGCTAAAACAACTTCCTAGGTTCCTAGGTTGTTTCTCTCCCCAACTTGTTTTCAACTGCCTTTCTTACTGTGCACTCTGTTCAAATATATTTTCCATAATGGACATTGAGATGGAATTCAAACCTGAAAATAATAATGTAACTTTATTGGCATATTTCCATAATTTCTCCTGCAATATGTAAGTAGACATGGTGGATAGGTTTAACGTGGAAAATAATTAATTTGTTTTTTAACTGACAAAAATTTTATTTATCATGTACAACATGATGTTTTGAAGTAGGTATACATTATTGAATTACTAGATGGAGCTACTTAAGATATTCATTACCTTTTATACTTGCATTTTTGTGGTGAAAGTACTTAAACTTTATTCTTAGTGATTTTCAAGAATACAATATATTGCACCTAACTACAATCATCATGTTTCAAATTTGTAGGCAGGAGATGCCAGAAAGTTATCTCTGTGAATTTAAAATGATAGTATGGTGTGTGTGTGTGTGTGTGTACATTTGCTCTAATATTCACTCCAGAGGGCATGGATAGCATTTGAAGGAACCTAATTAGGAAAGCAGCATCTAGAAGTCATTATGGAAACATTATAACAATTGTTACAAAGTCTATATGAGAAGGTGTATCAATTAGTGTAAGTGATATAGAGAAGGTTTTTCTTTTAATTGGTAAATAGCCTAGTTATGAATTTAGATATAAGACTGTATTAGGTCCCACCATCCTGGTGTGGGAAGAGCACACTTTCACAGTGAGTCCAGGAACCCTAAACTTCCGGGCAGTTCTCCAGGGCCAGAGTCCATCTGTACGAGGGCTTTGTGACCTGATCCTACCAGAAGCCCACCTGAAACTCTGCCAGGATATTGTAATGTCTGCTTCCTTCTCATGCAAAGTGCTTATCAGTATCTGAGTGTGGGGACTTGACCAAGATGAAAGGAAACGTTCTGTGATGATTTCCATGCCTGTTTTCTAATAGTTTTGTTGGTTTGGCAGAAACTAACCTGAGACTAGTTTGAATCTAGTAATGAACCACCTGGGGGCAAGGAGTTGGTAGAAATTAATGTAGAGTCTCTACTCTTCTCTAATGCCAGTTATTTGGCACAAGAACCTGATAATTACTGAACAATCAAATTGACTTAGGTCAATTCACAATCCATATATTTGGCCATATTTTATTTTTCTTGTTCTTGATGAGGAAGAAAAGCAAACAGGGCCTAGTTGTTAGTGGAGGCTGGCAGGAGGTAAGATTTTCTCTCAAACTTGTCATCTATTTAAGGGCTCTGACATTCTGGACTTCTTGGTGCCTTTCAGATATAAAATGGTAGGACTTAGGTTCCTAAGGTGATGACAGCTATTTTTTTTTAAAGAATTCTCTTAATAGTTATGAGAAAGGAAGGACTGGGGAGTCTAGGCCAAGGAATCAAAATACCATGTTTGCCATGATTTTGGCATAGAGGTCTTTGATACTTGAGGCCAGGATGGGGTTACAGAAAGAAGAGAATGAGAGGAGCATCCTCAGGGAGTGTTCTTCCTGCAGGACACCTCAGAAGAAAGCCAAGGGCAGCCTCCTGCACCAGCGGTTTGGGCTGAGGAGGACTGGTCCCCAGAAAAGCAGTAATCCAGGGAGGTCAGGTCCCTAAGGGCCAGAACTGAAGAAGGTGATGTCTGTGCTGACTGACTTTATATTTTTACGGAACCAGACAGCTCCCAAATACAAAGAGATACTATCTTTGTCCTTATTCCATTCCCTTCCACCCCACCACAAAACTAAACATGTACTCAGAGTCAGTGGGGAGTGTGGACCAGAGTTCTGTATTCCGGTGTGTATGAGTGTGCAGGGTGAGGCAGCTCCAAACAGGCTTCGTCTTTCTCTTTTTTAGTTTGAAACATTTGGGGGCAAATGAATTGGCATAAAGCAAACATAATTACGTTAACTTCAGAGATGGAAAATACCATGTACATTAAATTCTATAATCTTCCATGAAGAAAACTATCTATGTTGATCTGATTTCACTTCTGATCTACTTACTGTTGTTTAGAATAAAAATGATTCAGTGCCTTTATTGGAAAATATTTTTAAATGGAAGATAGCTAGATGGAGGGAATAGGATACTAAAATTCTATAGTATAGAGTAGAATACCTTAGTGATCATTCGAAGTCACTTCTCTTTAAAGATAAAGAAACTGGCATTGAGAAAAATGTCATTTGAGAAAAAAATTACACAGCTTAGCCAAAGTTACATATTTGGTTAGTAATAAAGATTTATTTAGAACCCCAAATCTCATGAATACACATTGCAACCAAGTACTTATTTTGCATGTATCTTATATCTATAGATAATGGGTGCCCATTTTGGTAGAGAGATTTTCAAATCTTTTTAAAAGAAAAACAATACTGTGGGTCATTTTTGTCTTTATCAAACTTTTTTGGTCTTTTATTCTGACCACTATTCATTTACCATTATTAAAACCTTATTGTTTTCCTACATTGATTCAACCTAGTTTGTATCTAAATTTTCACATTTCTGGGTCATTTTATTTTAGGTGTTAGGGAAGACACTGAAGAATAAAGATCAAAGAATCTCGGTAAACATTTAATGTAATCTCCTCACCTTAAAGATGAAGGTTGGTGCAGTGGCACATGTCTGTAATCCCAGCTACTCAGGAGGCTGAGGCAGGAGGACTGCAAGTTCAAGGCCAGCTTCAGCATTAGTAAGACCATGTCTCAAAATAAAATCTTTTTTTAAAGGTCTGGGGATGTGGCTCAGTGGTAAAGGGCCCCTGAGTTCAATTCCCTGTACCAAAAAATCAAAAAAAGACCAGCCGGGGCAACATAGTGAGACCCTTGTCTTGAAAACAAATAAATGGCACCACTTACTCCACGTTGCTGAGATGATTAGCAGCAAAGAAGGATTTAGAACTCAAACCTTACGACTCAAAGGTTCAGAGTCCTTAACCCACACCACACTGCTCCTAATTACCCTCTGTCCTGTATTTTAACATTCTGACTCTTCCTTATCCTTTTGAGTGGATATAGACTGTTTTAAATTTTGTCCTTCAAGATGGAATGTTACTATCCCTGTCCCTTACCTTTTCTCCTTGTCTCACACCATGTGGCTTCGTTGGTGGGAATTAAAAGGAGATGGGGGGGGGGCACATTTAATAAAAGTCAGGTAAGAGAGGAACATAAACAAGAGAAAAATGTTTAGACTGGTTTGTAGATAATGCAGTCTGAGGAATCTGAAAGATACAAGAACATTAAGATACGGTATACGGTCCCAGGTGGAGACTGGGACCTCTACTTAGGGCAGAGAATAACAATAGATGAAGGGGATGCTAAAGGTAGAGTCATGAAGGAGAAACTAGAGAGAGAAGGGCTCTTGTACCCAGCCGAGAAGGAGCCTGTGTGAATTGATAGGAGACTTAGCAATGTCTTTCAGGCTTCATGCAGTTGATCATATAGCCTAAAGGTTATATAAGATTATACACTCTACACATATAGCTATGGGCCTAATGAAAGGGCACTTGATAAAAATGACAAGAGGCCATTGTTCTCATCTAAACTCCTGAATAGACTAAGCTAAAAATCAAGATGGAGTCACTCATGCTAAGGTTCCAGTCACCAAACTGAAGCTAAACTTGTGAACTTCTGAGAAATCAAGATTAGTGATAACAGCCAAATTTCTCAAATAGGCATTTCAGTTAGCATGATAATACCATAATGATATCCCTCCACTTTAACCCTTATACAAAACAAGTAATCTGAGGAGCTGAGGGTGTAATCCAGTAATAGAGTACTTACTTTGCATATGGGATGCCCTGGGTAAATCCTCAGCACAAAAAATAAATAAATAAATAAAAATGTAACCTGGTATTAACTAATCAGTTATTTTCCTATTATTCTCTCTCCATGTTCCAATCTTACAAAGACAGTAACTTTAAAATGACCAATCCAAACTGAACAGGCACTTCACAGAAGAAGAAATATGAATGGTTAACAAACATATGAAAAAATGTTCAACATCTCTAGCGATTAGAGAAATGCAAATTAAATACACTGAGATTCCATCTCACTCCAGTCAGAATGTTAATTATCAAGAGCACAAGTAACAATGAGTGTTGGCAAGGATGTAGGGGAAAAGATACACCCATACGTTGCTAGTCGGATGGCAAATTGGTACAACCACTTTGGAAAGCAGTTTGGAGATTCCTCAAAAACTCTGAATGGAACTGCCATTTGACCTAGTTATCCCTCTTCCTGCTATATACCCATAGGACTTAAAATCAGCATACTACAGTGATGCAGCCACATCAATGTTTACAGCAGCTCAATTCACAATAGCTAACCTATGGAACCAACCTAAGCGCCCTTCAGAAGATGAATGGATAAATAAAATGTGGAATGTTATTCAGCCATAAATAAGAATGAAATTATGGCATTTGCTGTTAAATGGATAGAACCGAGTCCATCATGCTAAGTGAATAAGCCAATCCCAAAAAACCAAAGGCCAAATATTCTCTCTGATATGTGGATGCTAATACACAATAAGGGGTGGGGGGAATAGAAGTTCATTGAATTAGACAAAGGGGATGAAAGGAAAGGGAGGAGGATGGGAAGAGGAAAAGCAGTAGAATGAATGGAACATAACTTTCCTATGTTCATATGTACATGACCAATGAAACTCCTCATCATGTACAACCACAAGAATGGAATCCTAATTAGAATGAGTTATATTCCATGTATGTGTAATATGTCAAAATACACTGCTGTCATGTATCTATAAAAAGAACAAATTAAAAAATGTAATTTAAAATAAAATAAAATGACCAATCCATGTTTTGTTTTGGTTTCTGCTTTCTTTAGGCCTTTTCAGTTTACAAAACCAACCTCTTCTGCTTTATCCATCAGAACACTTATTCTAGTTTATGGAATGAGTGTTGTTCAATTTTAGACTTGAAAATAAGATATTTCAAATAAATAATGGAAATTTTGTCCTTTGACAAAAGTACATTGAAAATGTGGACATATTAGCATACTATTCTGCTGTTTAGATCCCACGCTGGCCAATACGAGCAATCCTAAAATAGCTCTTACGGATATGCCACGCTGACAGGAGACAGACAGACATGAGTGGTGGGAACTTGGGGTTAAGGAAGTAATTCTATAAAATGGGCCCATTGTGCTGAACCCCACCTGTTTTCATTTTTAAAAGCAATTTACCTGCATCCCTGCCCGCCATAAGTTTGTAAGATATTACATTCCTTAGCAAACTATGTGTTACCTGCAGAACAAATGTGGGCCCTGAAATGCTGATAAGACCACAAACTTACCTGGAAGGAGGGGACTTTGTGACCCTTGCACAGACCATATCCCAGAATTCAGGGAATAAGGATCATTCCCTCTAACAATAAAATCTATGACAACAGGTTGCAAAGCCCCTCAGTATGGTCTGTGTACCAGCAGCAAAGGCATCACCTATGAGCTTATGAGAAATGCAGAATCTCAGGGCCCTCTATGGAGCTGAATAATAATTTGCATTTTAATAATACTCTTAAGTGATTCCTATATTCATTAAATCTGCAGAATTGGTGGTATTTTTTTTCTCCTGGGATTGAGCAGATTCAAATCAACAAGAAGGCCTTTAGGGTTTTTTATTATCTTTTAATTTCTCAGGAAGATTTCCTAACTAGGATGGGACACTTCCTTGGTATTCTGATCTGGACAGAGGAATCTCCAAGTCAGAGTCAGGCTGTGGGTTCTGAAGAGATTCTTGGAATTTCTCTCCTGAATCCAAGGCAACAGGTGTGCAGGAAACCCGGAAGTGGAGAGGTTAACGTTCTTCCTCTGTTGAGGAAACAGGAAGAGGTTGAGGGTTGTCCTTCTAGACACACCTGGCAAGTGTCTTACTACCTACCTGCCCATGCAGCTCCTGGTGCCCTACTTTATTTCCGAAAAACAGAAGCACTTTTGTCTGTGACCTGTACTTAGGCCCTTCATCAGCCGTGTGGTGGAAAAAACAACAGAATAACGCCCCTGGGCAAGCCACTTCAGCTCCCCTGCCCTGGTCCCTGACATGTAAAAAAGGCTTAAAATTGTGAAGTTAGGGACCCAGGGTTCCCCAGTGCCATGGGGACTAGAACTGTGGCTTTCTGATGACCCTTTTCTACTGAATTGCCCTTCTAAGTCAGCAGTTGGTCTGGTGATGAAAATGAGAGAAGTTGCTGATTATAAAAAGTGTCAGGTAGGACAGCACTCGCTCCATCTGACAGGGACAGTTACTGTTCAGCCCTGCCAGGTGTCAGTATGAGGGATTTAGACTAGCAGGGCCAATATCCTGCCCCAAGGAAAGCTAAAAGTTCAGAACTTTATACTAAATTTTTTGATTTTTAAAGGCTAACAGTGAATTCATTAAAGACCCAAAATAAAAAAACTGCTGCTCATACAAGACAAATCTGAGGGGCTGATAGAGCTCACAGGCTGCCAGTCTATGACCGCTTCCCTGAGTCTTGCAAAAGAGGAGATTGAAATTTTTATTGAACAAGGCAAAACCTCGAATTTGCCGTTGGTCCCAGCGTGGTAGGCCCTGTGACGCCTCCTCAAGGGAGATGAAGACACTGATTTGCCCCTCTGAATGGACACAGTTTGAATGACATATTGTTATTACACCCCTTCTACCACAGCTCCATTTAAAAATACAAACATGTTCAACAAGCTGCGTGTACTAAGGGAAGAAAAAGCCTGTCATAATTAGTTGATTAATCACCGCCAGTCTCTTGTCGTGTGGTGATACATGAGTAATGTATGTTCAGAGTATTGATCACATCCAAGCTAGTATTCCTCCAAGGCCATTACCTGAAGGACACCGTGACCACAAAGGTCTACCTCAAGTTACTGCCTTTTGCAAAGTGATAACGGGGTGCCCCACCAGGTGTAATTCAAGCACCTCTTCCTGCAGGCAGTGGGTGGTTTCTGCTGGATGACTGTAGCTGTATTGCTTTCAGCCCTAATGGAAATCTTTATTGAATCAGAAATCTAATTCCATTTAGGTTAATAATATGCCCACTCCATCTTCCTTTCCAGAACCAGCAAGATCTTGACACTTTCTGAGTGGGCACTGGCAGTGATTCCTCCTTGCAGGTAGGTAGTTCATCAGACACTGCAGACTTAGAAAAGACTTCCATTTTTACTCTAAGCCATTCCGATATATATTTTTTTCTTTTTCTGTAGTGAAAATGCAGTAACTCTTATCTCTCATGCAGTGGTGTTAAAATGTGGTGTAGACCCACAGAAGTTGGCATTTGCCTCCCCAGTACACCAGTCTGATATTTATGAGTGGAAAGAGCTCATCTTCAGGTCTTGAGCCTGGACTGTAGCTGTTTACTCCAAGGCGGCTCTTTCAATCCAGACTCCTCTTTGTGATTAACGAGTGTGGAAATAATTCATGGGGTCCAAAAATGGGTTCTGGGGATATGACAATCTGGATGCAGTTTCCATCCTTCCTACCATAAACTCCAAAAGTTCTTACTCTCTGAGGTCAAACAGCTGCTAACTCCTATGTGAGGTTGAGTGAGGTCTTGTGCCACTGTAGTATGTTAATCAGCTTTTCATTACTGTAACAAAATTCAAAATCAATTAAAAAGAGAAAAGTTTTCTTTTAGATGCCCACAGTTAGTTGCCCCATTGCTTCTGGGTCTGTGGTGAGGCTGTGCATCATGGCAGGAGTGTGTGACAGAGGCGACTTTTCACCTCACAATCAGAAAATGAAAGAAAAAATGAAGTCAGGGTCCTAATAGCCCATTCAAGGGCACACCCCCAATAACCTAACTTCCTCTCTCTAGGCCCCACCTCTTATATTTTCTACTACCTCCAAAATAGTGCTGCAGGCTGGGGACCAAGCCTTTAACATGTGAGCCTTTGGGGGATATTCCGTATCTAAACTATGGCAAGTGGGTTTCCAGTGGACAAAACGGGTGAGTTTCTTTCTCCCAGAGGACTGGGCAAGTGCCTTGAGAATAATGTCAAAGGTAAAGCAGAGAAGTCATCAAATCCTTGAGAGAGTTGTGCTATCAGGGACAAAGTCAATGCAGGCCCAGTGTAACTGTGCTGGGTTTTCTTACTAAGGCCAAGGAGGAGCTTAATGGGGGACTGGGTCCTCTATTTGGAAGCAGGGGCAGTGTGAAAAGTCTGGGGACAGGGAATTTCCTGTAGGTGTTGAGCAGAGTTTTGGTAGCTTCTACAGTTCAGCCTGTGAGGACTGAGATCTCTTTACTTTTTACCATCTGAGTCTCCCATCACTTAGAACACATAAACACAATTCCCTGAGACCTAATGAACCCACATGGGAAAATAACATCCCATTTACAAAGGGCCAGCAGCCAGAGAGAGGATAATCAATTGAAAACACAAAACACATCTCAGTTAAATAGAGCTATGAGAGGAGTGTCTGAGTGGGGAAGGAGAAAGAAGGATGGGAACTTAAATGAAAAACCAACAACCTCTCTAATGGAGAGAGAGAAATAAACAAGAGACCAAGGGTTTAAGGAGGGGAAGAGAAAGAGAAAGGAAAATGATTCTAAAGCTCCCTTCTTGATGGAGCGAAGAAGCAATCAGAAGGAAGCTGAAGCATCTCCGGAGGAAATGGGACATATTGGTGGATCCCATTATCCCATTAGTGGTGGATGCTAGTTAGGTATCTCTTCTCTGAAATGCTTGGGACCAGAAGTGTTTCCCGTTTCAAAATGTTTTCAGATTTTGGAATATTTGCATATACATAAGGACATATCTTGAGGATGGGACCCAAGTCTACTCACAATGTTTATTTACATTTTATATACACCTTACACAAATAGTCTTAAGATGTTTTTTACAGTATTTTTAATATCCCTGCATTTTGAATGTGACCTGTCACTTGAGTTCAGGAGTGCAATTTTTCTCTTGTGATGTCACATTGGTGCTCAAAAAGTTTCAGATTTTGGAACATTTCAGATTTTGGATTTTCAGATTAGGAATGTTCAACCTATATCATTTTCAAATGGTACTGGAGAAGTATGTGCCAGAATGGAACAAGGAGTAATAATTTGCTCAGTAATCAAAAAGAAAAAGAACAAAAAACAAAAAATTACAGGGAAAAAGTAATTTGAAAGAATATAAATATCAATAATATACAAAATGTGAGAATGAATTCTTTAAAAGACAAACTGTAAGTTTGGCTTAAAAACCAAAACCTGTCTATGTAAAAAGCACAACTAAAACATAGTTCAAAGATTTTCAGTCAGGTGCAGGGGTGTACACTTTTAATCCCAGCAGCTTGGGAGTCTGAGTCACGAGGATCTCAAGTTCAAAGCCAGTCTCAGCAACTTAGCGAGACTCTGTCTCAAAACAAAACATAAAAGGGCTGGAGATGTTGCTCAGTGGTTAAACACTCCTGGGTTCAATCACTGGTACCAAAAAAAAATCTTTTTTCCAAAGGAAGGTTGGAAATCAAGGGATAATCCAACTCAAGCAAAAATAAAAATAGAAGTAGAAATATTACTACTTCTTTACATATGGTAGAACATTAGAGGAAAAGTGTTTGGGAGGGTTATTATGTAGCAGTAATATAAAAGATAATGCATATTAAAAAAAAAAGCAGACCTGCAAGACACATGCCTCTAATCCCAGAGACTCAAGAGTCTGAGGCAGGAGGATCACTAGTTCAAAGTCAACCTCAGTAACTTAGCAAGACCCTGTCTCAAAATAAAAAATAAATAAAAGATCTGAATTTTAACATGAATAATTCCTGTTACTTAAATTGCTCCAGAATAATCTAGACTTAGTGGTAAAGCTCCCCAGACTCAATTCCCAGTGCCTTAAAAAATAATAATAAAAAAAAGTAAAGGTAGCAAACAAAGTCAAATCTAAAGCAAAAACAATCAGTAATGCAAGAACAACCTAACTTTCTCTTCCCCCATATATATAATGTATATGGGGAGACTTATGTATTCTCCCATGATTCAATAAATTTAGTAGATAAAAAGTAATTAAGGACAGAGGGAAATTAGCAATATAATCAGTAAAATTGATTTAATGACTATATTTAGATAACTGATCCCCCAGACAATATGCATTTTTTGTGTGTCAATGAAACACTAACCCTCCCCCTGCACACACACACACAAAAAGCACCTCAATTCTGTATTTGTCATAAAGAAAATACATTTTAAAAAAGTGAGCTCTAACAGATCAACTGATCATAAGTCAGCAGAATTAGTTATAAATAATAAGATGACAAAAACACTTATTTACATGGAAATTAAGAAACATTTACTAGACAGAAAATGGATCAAAGAGAAAATTTAAAGGAAAATTGCAAGCTATAAGGAGAAGAAAGGAACAGCTAAGACTAAACCCAGGGCACACAGTGAAAGCTTACTCAGAGGATAATTTATAGCTTTATATGAATTCATTTTTAAGGAAGAAAGATAAAAAAAATAAAGGAACTAAGCATTCATCTTAAGATATTTGAAAAGAGCCATAACCAGAGAGAAAAGGAAATTAACAAAGATAAAAATTTACACAGAAAATAAACTATAAAAAATAGAAGGATAAATCAAAAGGTGGCTTTTCAAAAGACTAATAAAATAGAAAAATGCCACCAAAGTCTGCTAAGAAAAAAAAAAAAAAATAAGAGAAGAAAGCTATCTAAGAGTTGAAATGAGAAAGGAGATAGAATACACATAAAGATTAAAAGAATCTTGGGAGAATGCTAAAAGAAACTTGGGGAGAACATATATGAAACCCTATTGAAGACAGATGACTTTCTTTTAAAACATTAATTAATAAAACAGATGCAAGAAGTAGAAAACCTGAACAGATCAATTGTCACAGAAGTGATTAGAAATACAATTAGAAATCTATACTGAATGACTATGTAACCATGTTTTATCTGAACTTTAACACAGATAATTCTTGTGTCCCAAACTACTCTAGGCTACAGGAAAAAGATGAAAGGCAACCATTTTGTGAACCAACAAAACTGTAATACTAAACCCTGATGAAAGATAGAAGAATAGAGAATTATAAACTGAGCATTGTTGTGCATACCTGTAATCCCAGCTGCTCAGGAGGTTGAGGCAGAAGAATTGCAAGTTTAAAGTCAGCCTGGGCAATTTAGTAAGACCCTGTCTCAAAATTTAAAAAAAAAAAAAAAAAGTGTTGGGAGTATAGCTCAGGGATAGAGTATTTGTCTAGCAGAAGCGAGGCCCTGGATTCAATCCCTGGTACAAAAAAGAAAAAGACCAGAAGAAAAAGAATAATTATAAAGTAATCTTACTTATGAATGGGTATGAATTTGTAAATATAACAAATATGTGCCACTATTCTCTCCCCAAACCATAATAAAACAACAATAAAATTACTAAGGAGGTATAAAGCTGAAAGACAAATGGAACAGGAGTGATGGGACTTAGTACATGTGAGGCCTTGGGAGCAACCCCTAGCACCTTCCTCCACTACCACCATCAAAAGAAAAAGAGCAGAAGAGGCAATAGTCCCACAATTTTGGTAGTTTGAAAACAGATATACAAATGGTAACTGACATGTAGACCATAGAAAGCTAAACCCAGACCAGAAGTGAATTCACCCCCAGAAAAGTTCAGTACTTTGGAATCGAGTGCCTCTGGAAATGGGGGATCCAAGAGGAGTTGAAAACAGGAAAATTAACAAAAATCTATACAAGAAACTGTCAGAGTTGGGTGCTGTGGTGCACACCTGTAATCCTAGCAACTTGGGAGGCTGAGGCAAGAGGTTTAAAAGCTCAAGGTCAGCCTCAGCAATTTAATGAGACCTTAAGCAACTTAGTGAGACCCTATCTCAAAATTAAAAAAAATAAAAGGGCTGGGAATGTGGCTCAGTGGTAAAATACCCTGCATTCAAACCTCAGAACAAACAACAACAACAACAAAATTAGGCTCCCAACCTCACTTTACAAAGGCAAAGTAGCCCTCTACTCTTTCTTGGCAGAAGACTCTGGAGAGGCTGTACTAGAGGGATTCTGGACCAGGCACATTGAAGCAAGGATACTAAGTGAATAGTAGAGATTGGGAGGAAGTTTAGTTACAGAAAAGTGGGAACTTTGGGCCCTTGTTGTCTTCTGTGCCTTATTTACTACCTTACTAGAAGCCATGTTTATCCCTCCAAGGAAGGAAAGGAAAGAATTCTTCTTGTGTGACCTGACCAACTCATAAGAAAAAAAACCCTAAAGATACCAACACTTGCCCTTAAAGAAACAGACAGAGGTACAGAAAAGCCTACCATCAGCAGGTCCCCACACCTGCTGAACTCCCAATGAAATATTTAGTGCATCACTTAACCATGAGCAGACAACCAAGGATCACAGACATGTTAGGAAATGTAATGCAAAATGGAGAGAGGGAGGGAGAGAAAAGGGGGGAAAAAAGGAGTTCAGAGCAGGAAAAAGGAAAGAATAATTGTGTGTAGTGGTGCATGCCTATAATCCCAACTCCTTGAGAGACTGAGATAGGAGGATTGCAAGTTCAAGATCAGCCTCAGCAACTTAGTAAGATTCTGTCTCAAAAAAAGAAAAAGAAAAAGGAAAGGAAAAGTGCAGGCAGCAGATGAAAGGTGTTAAAAAAGCTTTCAATATCTCTAGAAAGGAGAAAATAGTGTACCTAAGAAACAATAGGAATCTGGACTTGGTGGCCTGCAACTGTAGTCCCAGCATGCAGAAAGCTGAGTGAATGATCCCTGGGAGTTTGAGACCAGTCTGGGAAATATAGCAAGACTCCGACCCAGCCATAGGGTGGAAAAAAAGCAAAAAAGAAACAACAGGGAAGGCTGAGGTCAGAGGATAGATCAAGCTCAGGAGCTGGAGATTTTAATGTGCTATGCCAATCAGCATCCAGCTGTTCCCACAAACTGGTAAAATTTTGCCTATGCATGGCCACTATACTCCGGCCTGAGCAACATAATGAGGTCCCAACTCTTAAGATAAATTTAAAGAGAAAGAAAGAAAGAACACAGAAAAGAAGTTGCTAAAAAATATTTTTAGAAATATCTTGGGGATTAGAAAGGATAGCAGAAAGGAACAATTCAGTAGAAGAGTTGGATGAAGTATTATTAAACATGGCAAATAAAAGTTTAATTTGAATTTCAAATAAGTAACAAATTACTTTTGAGTATAAATATGCCCCATGCAATACTTAGTTTGAAATTTAAAATTTCCTGGGCATCCCTCTTTTTATCAGCACCCTACTTGGAAGATGAAATTGATAATTAAATCTCCAAGAAAACATAATGAGAGAAAGATAAAATGAAGAATCAGTTGAAGAAATATAATACTTGAATGATAAGAAGGTTAAAAAAAAAAAGAATAGAGGTAATAAATGATCAAGGAAATTTCTCAAAATGAGGGAGTCTATCCAGAATCAAACTCAAAGGA
The DNA here is from genome assembly GCF_902686455.1 of Sciurus vulgaris. Lineage (NCBI taxonomy): Eukaryota > Metazoa > Chordata > Mammalia > Rodentia > Sciuridae > Sciurus > Sciurus vulgaris. The sequence continues at coordinate 57,801,716 of NC_136467.1, forward strand.
TAAAAATTCTGACTCAAAACATCATTGTGAAATTACATGGTATTGATGACAAAACAAAGAAAGATCAAGCCACATACAGAGGATTAGAAATGAAAATGGTAAGCTATCTCTGTAGGAAACATGGAGGATGCCTTCTGAATTCTCAAAGTTGCTTCCAGTCTAGAATTCTATACCCAGCTAAACTGGTCATTGAATATGGAGGCAGAATAAAAAATTGTTTTCCAGGCCTCAGGATCTTCAAATTAACTTCCATAAGTCTTTTTGTTGAAGGCATTCCATCAAAATATGATAGTAAGCCAAGAAAGAGGATAAGGACTCAGAGAGAGAGAGAGAGAAAGAGGGATGAAGGAAATCTCTGAAAGGATGATAAAGGAGGATCATAGGATAACAGCTGTATCATAAGCCAAGAGACTCATCAGTCCTGATTGGAGCAGTACAAAAGCTCCAGGTGGGATATCCATTCCAAAAAGAGAAATTTGATAGAATATATGAAATCTGTCAGCCTTGAAAAATGGGATTTTTTATTCTGTCAGAGTCTGGCTGTGAATTAGTGATGAAAACAGAGGAAAATCAAGAGAGCAAAAAAGTGAGAAAATTATTATTGCTAGAGAAAACCAAAAGCTGTACAAGAAGGAAATTTAATTATACTTCATTGCATGACTCAGTTGGGAATATAGTTACATAGTCATAATAATAAACTATATATTAATCAAAATTATGATATGACTGCATGGCATGAGGAAGAGTTGAGTTTGCTGGGGGCATTCAAGTGTAAGTGTGTGTATGAGTAGGGTATATGTAGGGAAAAAAGTCAAGTTCCATAATCCAAAACAGAAATATCAAGGAAGAGTTGAATAAGTATGCATTAAGGAATAGAAAAGCAAATAGATAAGGGAAGCAAGGAATACTATTTGGTCTTACACATTTTTTGGAAAACTTGACTTTTAAAAACTACTTTATTAAAAATAATTAATAATTCTAAAATGTAACAAATTTTATTTTACATGGAATCTTAGCGACATACTCAAAGAATAGCAATCATGACCATGCAGGATTTTTTCTAGGAATTTCAGGATGAGCCAATAACAGAAAATCTATTGATGTAATTTATTATGTTAATAAGCTAAATTTTGAGAAACAATCATACCAGTGTTGAAAATATTTTGTTGAAAGTTTGATTTGTGGGGCTGGAGTTGTGGCTCAGTGGTAGAGTGCTTGCCTAGCATGAGTGAGGCACTGGGTTTGATTCTCAGCACTGCATACAAATAAATAAAATAGAGGTCCATTGATAACCAAAAAAATTTAAAAATTTTAAAAAGAAAGTTTGATTTGTAATTATACATTTCTAAGTAAACTAGAAACAGAAGAACATTTATGAAATATATAGAAGACTACCAAAATTAAGAACAAACATTATTCTAAATGGCTGAAGGAGAATGGTAAGAGAATGTTCTTGAGAGGTATCAGCTTCTGGGTCATGAGGAAATTTTTCCTGTGAAGTTATGAGATGTCAGCTTTATCTTTTCTGTAATTCCAAAAGGTGAAGGATCATATATATTAGAAGTACTTTTTAGAGTCCCAGGAATCTACATTTCAAACAAGAGCTCCAGGTCATTCTGTTTTGTATTAAACTTTGAGAATGCTGTTTAAGCCAATGGAAGTTACCAGAGTATTTGAACTGAGAAAGCAACAGAATCAAATTTCCAAAGACCTTTTCCCTACGCTTTTGCTCCAGTGCACCCTTCTGTGACTCGTTGCAATGGAGGCGCTATAGAGTTGTTTTTATAAATCAACTGCACTGTTTCCTATGGAAAAGTTGGGTCATTCGGCTCCATGCCAGAAAAGTTAGTGGAAATGGCCCTGGTTCCTGGCGCATCATGCATTACCTGATTTGCAGTAAACAGAAAGACAACATACTCCTGGGGCAGGGAAAGGAATAAATGCTGGGTCTCATCTGAAATATCTTGAATCTTGGATTCCATCCAATCTTAGATTTGAAAATGTGTTTGTTTGTTTGTTTACTTGTTTAATTCCCCAACAGGGAAATGTAAAATAGCTCTTAGAGGTAGTCAGTGCCGGTTTTGCAAATGATGGAGGAAGTAAGTAGGAAAAAGAATTCCTCTGCGTGGATCTTAGAGCCTCGCTGGAGCTGTTCTCATTCAGACTTTGGTAACATCAGCCTAGAGAGGCAGATGGGCTTTCTAGAGAGATCCTCGGTAGTTAACAGCCACAGAATGCTATGGAACCTCTCAGCAAACTTAAAATAACCATTAAAAACTGCCCTTCTCACAACCTGAGTCTAGAGAACAAAGGAAAATGACTGAGCAACCCAGAGAAGCCTTCCCCAGCCCTGGGAGACTCGGAGCACAGAAACACAGTGGTTCTTAAAGTTAAGCATGCATAAGAATCACCTGGAAAACTTGTAAAAGTACAATTGCTGAATCCCTGGCTGACATTTCTGATTCTGTAGACTTGGGTGCAGCTTGAGAATTTGCATTCCTAACAAACTCCCAGGTGATGCTGCAGCTGCTGCTCTGCAGAACCACAGTTTGAGGACCGCAGCCCGATGGCAGGCAAAAGAAAGCCTCTCATCAAGATCTTTTTGCTTGGCCATGACCTTGTGACCCTTCTGAGGAAAAAGAACTAGGAATGCCAGCAGGATGGATACTGGGGTCGCACAGGATTTCAGAGGTTTAATAAACAATAGATTCGAGGACAAGAAATAGACCTGGGGCTGCTTGACCAGAGAGCTATATGCCTGTTTCCATCACTCTAAACCACAAACATCCAATGAGTGCCTATCATAATATAGCTACCTGCTCTGTGGAGTATGGTTTGTTCCCCAAACTCATGCAGGAGTTTAATCCCCAAATCCATATGTGAATGATATTAAGACTTAATCTAACTAGGGTGTCCAGAGGTGAGGCCTTTGGTAGGTAATCAGGATTACAGAAGGTCATTAGGGTGGAACCCCTAGGAGTGAATCTTGGTGACTTTGTTATAAAAGTGGTAAGCATACTAGATGCACATAGATGGACATGCCACTCCTTGTCTTTTCTATGTGATGTTCTGTGCTGCCTTGGATTTCGATGTGATGCTCTGCGTAGACCATCACCAGATGTGGCCCCTAGACCTTGCATCTCTAGAACCATGAGCCCAAATGAACTTCTTCCTTTCCTGGCCCCTCCCATATTAGAGATTGAATCCAGTGGTGTTCTATCACTTAGTTTCATCCTTAGCCATTTTTTTTTTTTAAATTTTAATATTGTGATAGGGTCTCACTAAGTTGCCCAGGCTGAATTCAAACAGTGATCCTTCTATTTCAGCCCCCTAGTAGCCAGGATTACAGGCACGTGCCACCATGCCTTTCTAAAATGCGCTTCTATTCTTTATAAAGCAGTCTGCCTTGGGTATTTTGTTATAGTAACAAAAAACTGACCAACACTACCACTTATTAAATGCTATCTGTTTGCCAGACACTTCATAAACATTCAGTCTTCACAGCAGCCCTACTCCTACCTCTACGCTAATCTTACTAACATATTCCCATCTCAGGGCCTTGGCCCGGGTTGGGACTTTGGCCTATGTATCTTTCCTTAAGTTCATGGCTGAGGCCCCTATAACAAAAGAGAGATTAATAGGAGAAAATCATAAAACATTATTTGATGTAAGTTTTACGAGATGTGGGAGGCTTTGTTAGGAAACGAACACCTAAAGGAATTTTTGTGCTAGGCTTGATGAAGAAGTGGATAGTTATGGTGAAGTCTGACTGGCCGGTGTGAGTATGATGGATTTAGGGTTACTTAGCTAAACTTCTTTGTTTAGATTGCTCTCAGGGTCTCTGTGTCTTTAGAGATACGGGTGTTCCTTTCCTCTGAATGTAAGAAGTGTACCTCCTGAATAAGGGTTTTGTGATCTACTTCAAGGGAAGCCCAGAAAATCCTTCCTAGGTTTTAGGATGTGCTGCAAGGGAGTTGGGGGAAGGTAAGCTCACCTAACTGCTTCTGCCGTTTTCTGGAATGCCAGTGTGCCACCACATTGTCCTGAACCCCATCACCTGGAACATGCCTTTCCCACCCCTCTCTCCAACTCTAAGGGCTTTGCCCAAACACCCACTTGTCAGAGGATCCTTCCCACCCACCCCATCCAGGATCTCAACCACCCTGGTCATACTTCCTGTTGTACTTTGTGCTTTGTTTTCTCTCCTCTGCGTTTGTCATGAACATTCTATGTATTTTGCTTGGTTTGCTTATTATCTATCTCCCTCATGAGCACCCAAGTACAAGGATGAGGACTGTGTCATTGTAATAACATAGTCTGGTACGTAGAACCTGGATCTTTCTAGTATGCAGAATCAGTCCTTAACTGGCAACATGAACAAATGAAACTTTTAGAGGGTTGAGCCTTGTTTTGCAGGGACATTCAGAATTTGGTGACATGATGATTAGAATCCATCTGTTAAAAAGCAACACATCTGGATTGGTTGAAGCTGCTTACCTATATGGGAAGAAAATAGGTAGAAATTAAAACAGAAGATGAGAATTGGGATGGGGGAGAGCACACTGGGGGAGAAACAGCTCAATTAGGACACCATTTACTTTGAATCTGGGGGCAGTTCTCCCTCAAGTCTCTGGCCAAAGGTGGCAAGAAGCTATTGGATGTGTCCCCTTGGCTCTTGCTGGGTGCAAAATACAGCTGCAGCAGTCAACACAGGGAGACTCCTGCTCAGTAGAGGCTCTGGAAAGAACGATTCATTTCTAAAGCGACAAAAAAGAGTTTGTTGCAAAAGCAGCTTTCATTCAGTCAAACCATCTGACTCTGGAGGGAACTAGAACCAGGTGTCCACCAAGAGGTAGCTGCTGGCCCCTCTGGGAGGCGACACTGCTGGTGGGAGTCAGAAAGAGGAAGCTGGGCAGGAGTCAGCTTCCGACCAGCAACCAGAGGATCCCGAGGCAAAGGAAGAATCTAGACCTCTGATTTAACTGAAAAAACAGACTTAGTTGGTTTGGCCACATTGTCTGATAGAGTCCTTGCCACATGGAAAAATTAAACATTTCCTCTCCTGGCACCTGCTTCTAATGACAGACTAGAGTATTGACTACTTGGCAATGACATAAATTCAGTTTGTTAATGAACTCCAAGGAGAGTCCACATGTTCTGGCCAGCATGGTTTATCTCTTATTTGAACATAGAAACAAACAGTGCCTGAGCAGTTGAGCTCACGACACTGCACACACAGACAGGTGCTCTGTCATGCTTCTTAGTGCCGAGCCCATGTGCCGAGAGAGGAAGGAAATATAAAGTAATTCAAAAACCAACAGACTTCACCCACAGTGATCAACTGACCAGCCACTAGATTCATCCAACTGAATTCTACAAACAGTATGTGTAGAAATCGACTTAGAATAGAGAATCCTTTTTTCTAAATAAAGGTTGAGAGGAGAGCGTGATGACTGTGTAAGAGTGGTCCACTTTATGCTTTGACTATAACCCTTGCTGCTCAGCCACTGCAACCTATTTTTAAAATGGATATGTTTCTTTCTCTTCCTTTCTCCCTGCTCCTCCTTAACCTCTTTCCCTGCCTAATCTCAGGGGAGAAAGGATTACCTTTCTTCCCCATCCTAGGCAGATTTTCTGTCCTCGAATACACACTCACCATAGAATAAAGTAATCCAGACTTTGGGGATGGTACCAGAAGATCTGAGAAATGACCATCTCCCAAATTAACAAGTGAATTGCAACTCCAACAGAGAACACGTGGAAGGCAGCCTTTGAATGACCTCTTTAAAAGTCTCCTGTTCCAAATCTTCAGCACTGACAAGATTATTCTAGGATAAAACTTCTTGCCGATTGCATTTCCATTGAGAAGGGAAGGAGGGGAATTGTTCTAAAGAAGTAAGACTCTAGTTAATCATTTTGGAATCAGTGCTTCAGTGAATTTCAAGAAAAATCACATTGTTTTCTAGAATCCTGAATATTATTATGGGGAGGGTAGATTATTCTCTTGTTCTCTGAGTTAAATTTTTTAAAAATATTATTGTTTCTGTACTTGGGGATATAATTAAAATATGTTCAAATAAGTGGAATCAATGATTTAACAGAAAATTTGCATCAAAAGTTTTGCCAAATCCGTAAAAAAAAAAAGTCTTCTGTTCCTGCTGGTGGGCAGAATCACAATCTCTGGGACAGGAGTCCCCTGTATTTCCCCTTTGCTAGCAAAGCAATAAATCTTCTTTTTCCCTTTCCTCAAAACCGTGTCCTCGATATTGAATTGGCATCAGGGACAAGGACCAAGCTTCTGGCAACAATTGGACTTCCCACGTTGAAGCTTCTCAAGGTATGGAGTACGTAATTGATAATTCTCACTTCCATCTCCAACAGAAAACTGTCAAGGACCTACTGTGTGCTGTTGAGTAAAGACTGTGTGTTGTATAACAGCAGTCCCAGGACTAAGATACAGCAAGCTGTGGGGAGCCCAAGAGAGGTGGTGTCAGGCTAAAGGCTGGGTCAAGGGTAGCAGAACTACTGATAGAGGTTACTTAACACAGATTTCAAGGTCAAACATATTTGGGACCTGTTAAGTTGAACGAAGTTAAACCCATCATTGACTGTGTTCTTTCATAGACTAGTGTGCACTTGGCATCTACAAAAGAGGATTAGGAATGTGTTTGACTCTTGATGCCTTTTTCAGATTACCCACATTAGAAAAAACTGCTCTAAACTCGTTTATCCAAGTGTACACATGCTGGGAAAGAAGGCTGTGGTCCGTCTCATTTCATAAGCAGATTCATTAGGTTTGTAGGGAAAGGTTTTGTCACAACTGGATTAGTGAGTTCTTGAAATAGAAATTAAATTTGGGTCCCCCTCCAAACAAGACTTGAGGGTGACCTTCCTAGATACACCTGACAAAACTTCAAATAAGACCTGCTGTTGGATCCTAGTTTTAATTGAGTGTGTTTGCTTTAAAGTGCTGTTTGCAACCCACCAAACTGATTTCATTAACCTCTAAAAGGTTAGAATCTGCAGTTTGGAAAACACTAAACTCTATCTAAACATAAACATATTAAAATTTGTATATCCCTTTCCCCCCCAAAAAATTCTGTGCCCATTATTTTATGAGGTAAGAGAAGAGCAAAGCAGGACCTGGAGAAGTCTTCAGGCATGTTTTTCTTTTAGGAAAAGTACTAAGTACCTAGTACTGTACTTTCTTCAGGTAGTACAAGATCCTGAGAGACCCCTGGTTTGGGAAGGAAACAGGGTGAATTGTGGTTAAAATTGTCATTAACATGCTGCTTTCAAATTAAAAGTGTAATTTCATATTCTAATCTTGTTTCGTATAAACAATTCATATCTAGTCCCTCTGTTAGTTCTAATGGGGATCACAGATGAAGCCCTGGATAATGAGATTGATAAGGTCTGCTGCACATCTGTAGGGCTTCCAACAGGTATAGGGGAGGACAACTGTCTTTCTTTCCCATCTCAGGTTCAGGGCTGAGACCCCTCTGACAAGGCAGATTAACAAGAGAAAAGCATACAGATTTATCTAATGTAAATTTTGTGTGACACAGAAACATTCAGAAATGAAGACCCTAAGAAAGAAGGAAACCTGTGTATTCGTATGCTAGGTTTGAGGAAGATGTGGATAGTTGTGGAGAAGCATGATTGGACCACAGGGTTATGATGTACTGCTACTATTCTGGGGAACTTAGCAAGGTCTCTGTGTTCCAATTCTTCTCCATGATGCTTGTCTTCAGAGATGAGGCTGTTCCTTTCCTTGGGGTGCAGAGAGGGCATCTCTTGAATGAAGTTTTTAGGACATCCTTCAGGGGAGAAGGGCAAGGGAAAGGTAAGAGTGAGCTTCCTGCTTCTACTGTATTCTCTCACATGCCCTGGGTGCCATGTTTTGGGGTAGTACGTTCGGACCCCATCAAAGGCAGGTAGACCTCCTATAGATGCTCTCCCCTTTGCTTCACAATGAGAGTCTTAAAGTCAGTCCCTTGACCTTGAACCCAGGCTCAGTTGCTGAGGGAGAGTAGACTCCAGACTCAGGAACCCATGGCCTCCTGCTACATGAAGAAAAACAGGAAAAATTAATGTTAAAAAAAAAAAAATCTGTTAATACTTTTCTACCACATCAGAAAGGCCCTGGTTCTGACCTTGGGATGCAGTTTCTAGACCAGCCAAAGCCTCCTCCTTATCCTTTGGTGCACCAAAAAAAAATGTCCTTTTTTTTTTTTTAACTAGCCATCAGATGTGATATTTTACAAATGATTGTGGTTTTTCAAGCCTTCTGTTTCAAGGGGTCTAGAAAATACTTGTATTTTCAGTCTTCCTTTTCCACAGTCTTCTCTTTTTGATTCACTTGGTTTCCTTTTGCTCATTTTGACTGTGGAGTTCCTCATTATTGTTCCTTGGAGTAATATCTGAAATATAAAATGCAATCTTGTTTGGAAAATTAAAAGGAAAATGTAAGGGCAGGTAATGGGGCTTGAGGAACAGCAGGGGGGAAGTGGGGTGGCAGAGACGCCAGAGGGACTGTAGTCCACTCAGAATGACAAATGATTTGATGTAATTTCAAGACTGGAAAAAAAGTGGATTTTAGTGCCCTAAATCAATTTAACTGTTCAAATGATTATTGCTCCCCTGGTGTTTATAAAGATATGGAATGAAAGGAGACAGACTCAAAAGAGTTTTCAGAAATTATTAAACCCACAAAGTCTGTTTGGATTGTGCCTGATGTTAGGAATCCTAACCTATCAACTTTACAGAATGGACAGGAGAGCTTTGTGGTAAAGAGGGTGACTCTGAACATTGCATCTGTGATTCTGGCTCCACCACTGACTACCTGGGTGACCCTGGACAGGCAAGTCACCTCACCTGGCCAAGCCTCAGTTGCCTTCTTTTTAAATGGGAATCATTCACAAATCTAACCACAAAGGGTTATGGTCAGGATTTATTTAAGTAATGTATAAAAACATTTACTAATAGTCTGTCATATGTGAACACCCAATATGTTTTTGTTATGAAACTACATGAACAGAGCTGCTCTAATTAAGCCAAGATTTGGTCCTTGGCAGAGAGGTTCATAAAAGCTGTGTAAAAGAGGCCAGTTTGGTAGACCTTTTGCTCTGAATCCCAAGCAAAGCAAATTTTAGTCTAGAATAATTTGCCCTCCCAGGAGACCTTTGCAATGTTTGGAGAAAATTTTTTGTTGACGTATTACAGACTCTCCTTGATTTATGATGGGGTTATATCTCAATAACACATTATGAGATGAAAATATCATAAATTTATAATACATTTAATGTACCTAACCTACTGAACATCGTAGTCCACTGTAGAGCCTGGGTTACTTCCCCTCCTCACTGAGTGGTTAACTGGGAGCCGTGGCTCACTGCTGCTACCCACTATCATATGAGAGTATCACGTTGCATTATCATTAGCCTGGGAAAACATCCAAGTTCAGAGTTTGAAGTACAGTTTCCACTGAATGCATAAAGTCAAATCGTAAGTCAAACCATCCTAAGTCAGAATCTGTCTGTAGTATGTGGGGGCAGGTGTAGGACTCCTGGCATCTAGTGGATAGAGGTCAGGGGTGCTGCTTAACATCCTACATCACACAGGACCATCCCCACAATAAAGAGTTATCTAACCTCAAATGCCAATTGTGCAGAGGTTAAAAACAAACAAAAAATCGACCAAGCACATTCCCTGTAATATCTTAGGTCCAACAGCAAGGCTTTCTTTTATGTCTGGGAAAAGAAAGACAGAAAATGTACAGAAAGAAAAAGAAAGAAATGAAGGAAGGAAGGAAGGAAGGAAGGAAGGAAGGAAGGAAGGAAGGAAGGAAGGAAGGAAGGAAGGAAGGAAGGAAGGAAAAGAAAGAAAGAAAGAAAGAAAGAAAGAAAGAAAGAAAGAAAGAAAGAAAGAAAGAAAGAAAGGGAACTGTAAATGAAATCTGAAGAGACAAGAAAAAGAGGTCTCAATTCCCTAGGAGGCAAATCCCATTGAAAAGGGGAGTTGGGGAAGAAATAGCAAGTGCAGATATTATCTCAGCAGTTAGCACTAGAGATAGAACCCTGCCATTTAACCACATTCTGCTGCAGGCTCTCCGTCTGGAGATGAGTGGGTGGGAGCTCAGAGGCCCACAGAATGAGATTTAGTTTGGTTTAGTGGGTTTAGTTTGGTGGAGTGAGACATTTTTTATGATAATCTGTGTCCTGAGATGAGAGCACAGATACGCTGACTCTAAGGGGTGTGTCTTGACTAATAATTCCTCAGGCCCATTTGAAGGTAAATATACATCAAGTTGATCCTTCTGGAAAGGCATGTTTTGACTCAAACAAATGCACTAAGTTGTGCTGTGATTTTCCTGCATGTGTGCAAATTAGATCCAAAGACTTTCTGGATTCCTGTTGACAAGACTCCCAAAGAGGGAACTGCATTAGAAGGTCTTGACAACTTCCCACCTTCAATTTGAGATCAAAGAATAATAAGGCAAGGACAGAGAAATGGGCTGAGAAATGTTCCCATTAGGGTGTAGCCATTTCCCCTGTCATCCCATAAGCAGGTGTGTGTCTCTCAATTAAATGGAAGATAGATTGTTCGGTTTGTGAGATGGAAACCTATGCACTTGAGAGCCACTCCTTGCTTTTATCTAGCAAAGAGGAGACGAGGCAGCAATTAAACATGAAGGGTGCAGATGGTAGCCCAGTAGTCATTTCTCCACAGCCTCTGTGGCATTAGCCTGATTGCCTAAGAGCCAGCCTGAGGCTTGGTGCAAGGGAGACTGGAGGATGACATGCCTGACTGGAAGAGTTGAGAAGAAGACCTTTGCAAAATGGCACACGACTTTCCCATGTCAAACCAGGGAGGCCAGCGTTTCACTTGAACTGCCATTAGGGCTTATTTCTATTCGTGAAATACTCTTGAATTTTTCTTTCTTTTTTTTTCCAATTTAAATTTCTGCGGGAACTTCAGAAAGCCTCCAACTTCTCCAATGATAATTTAACGCTGAAGATATTTGAAATATTTGAAAATATTTCAAAAGGATACAAAAATTGGTTTGGGAAGGGGGTGGGTGGTGGCAGCATAAGGGATATATGGACCTTGTCACTCTGAGTAGGCAGGTTGAGTTTATGAAATAATGTTTCAGAATCTCCATAGGAAGTGAGTAAAAAGCACCCAGTTGTCCCACCTGAATGCTATGGCACAGTTAAGAGTGCCAAAAAATTTGATTATATTTGTCACCTTTGTTGCAAGAAGGGAAGTTCAAGTGATCCTCATAATGTTGGTAGAAGTGGGTTCAAGTAAATATTTTAAAACTAGAATGCTCCTCAGAGCACAGAAAATCTTGATCATCGGGAATCATGTGCAAGCAAATGACTTTAGAAGAAACATTATATTTGGAGGAGCTCCCTAATTAACCATGATGTCATAAAGACTCCTCTCTTTAAAGCACTTAGACCCCGAAAGGCTATAATGGAACCTGGAGAGCAGTACGGCCAGAAAGAAATCAACTTGTGACCCCCTCATGAGCAAAAAAGGCAACAAGAAATAATGTGCAGTGGTAGAGAGCCTGGCCAGGAACCCGAGAGCAGGCCAGCTTCCTCCTGCCCCCATGATCTCAGAGAGTCTCCCGACCCTTTGAGTCCCATCAGTAAAATGAGGATGGATGACGGCATCTGCTGTGTGCTTCCCACTGGGCTGTGAACATTTGAGAAAGCTTCACGAATCGTTGACTCAACAACCAGTGTCTTACTGTTCTTGTCAAAAGGTAATGAGAGTTAGAATCAAATTGTATCCTATTAAGGAAATATGTTTATAACCAAATTACTTCCTGAGAACTTCATGTTTCCTGGCATGATCTTTCATTTCTCTCCTAATACAAAATCTGTCAGGAAACCTATGTTTTCCTGAGTAGAAAATTGCACAGCCAGTAAATATATTTTAAAACATTTTATGGCCATCTCCTTGGGTCATCTAGATGGGATCTTTTGGAGGGGTTCCTACACAGAGTTTTTTTGTTTTGTTTTGTTTTGTTTTTTACAAGGGACAGAAACCCATTCAAGTCAGTACAAACAAGAAAGTTGTTATAAAAACAAAAACAAGATAAAAAATACCAGCAGGTCATCTCCCATGCGCTTCTATTAAAGTAAAGGCAATCTGTGCAAATCCCACCACAAACCCATAAATCATAAATTCAGCCCAGTAGATGCCCCAAGTCCCCAAGTCTATCTGATAATTAACTTATGAATTGGAGGGATTAGGTTTCTAGTATATGAATTTTGGGGGACATACTCCAACCATAGCAGTATTGTTTGGGGAGCTATTCTCTGCTCTGTGGTTGGAGTAGATGAGATTTTGTGTAGGATTGGTCTGAGGTTGGTGTGGAATGAGTGGTGGGTCATTCATGGTGGTTGCTTAGCTGGAATCTGCAATTTCTCTCTACTGTCCCAGAAATGGAAAGTTCAGGCCTCCCTTCTGACATTACCTTCCTTCCAGCATTATCCCAGAGGACTGGTGGAGTCCAATTGTGTTAGTTTTCTGGCACTTATAACAAAGACCTGAGATATTGAAATTTTGAAGAGAAAAGGTTTATTTTGGTTCACAGTTTTAGAGATTTTGATGCACAATCAGTTGGCCCTGTTACTATTGGACCTGTCATGAAGCAACACACCATGGTGGGAGCTCATAGCAGGGCAAAACTACTCACCTTAGGGCTTAAGCAAAAGAGGAAGAGGAAGGAGCTGAGGTTCCACCAACCCTTCAGGCTCACCTCCAATAACCTGAAGGCCTTCCACTCAGTCCCATCACCTCCCAATAGCGCCCCCTGGAGAACCAAACCTTTAACACACAGATCTTTTTGGAAACATTAAAATCAAACTGTAGCACCCAGAAAAGGTATCACGGTTATGTTAATTAACCAAAAGGACACAGTCCAACTTCACAGCTCTTTGTCCGGAAACTACTCTAGCAGGGGAGAAAATGCCAGGAAACCAGCATTCATACTGCGCTGGAGCTGGTCCTGAGGTTACAGCCGTGAGAAGTCCCAGGCTCCTTCCACGTACCAAGGCTGCCTGTTTAGTCATTTTGCCATTGCCTCTGCCTCCTCAGGGGGCAGCTGTATCACTCCACTGATGCACCAAGCTCTTTGAAGATTCCATCCCTGTTTCCCTTTCTTCCTTCAAACCCTCAGATCGCTCTGTGGTGCCATCAGAATGTGAAATATTTGTTTCAAATGCACACGATTTTATTTTAAGTACTATTAGTTGCAGGGTTCATTAATTAAGATATCACACTTAACTAGAATGTGAGTTTGTTCATGGTTAATCCTCAGTGCCTGGCACAGAGTAGGAGCTCAAGTTCATAGTTGTTGAATGATGCGTGAATATCAACCTGCAAGGAATGGCACCCTGCTTGGCATTTTATATTTTGTTCCCAAAGTTTGTCCCCTGGGACTTTTCTCCCATCACAGACTGTATCCAGGGAAAACAAGAGCTGAGTTTCTTAGAAACAGCTCTGTCAATAGCCTCCCCCCACCCTACCTCCTTTGCCAGAAGTGGCAAGGCTGTAAACAGCTTTTATCAGAAAACTGGCACTTGGAAAATATAAAAGCAATTAGGGATCTGTGAAATGCCTCAGGAGAGCATTATTAGAGAGGTAGAAGGGAGAGTACACACATTTTGGACAAGACCTCTAAGACATAACCTTTTGGAAGACAGCATTGATTGTAAATAGTCAAGTTTAAGTTTAATCATTTGGCAGCCTCTGAACTTTATATACATCCTTTTGTGTTTTGTAAGATGTTGGACTGAGGGGAATTATCAAGGGGAAAGTTTAGATATTTCTTGAGGGGGTCATTTTATATGATATTCTTTTGCCTCATGGATTAATCAACTCAGCTGCCATAACCAAGTACCACATACTGGGTGAGTTAAACAACAGAAATTTAATTTTCTCACAGTTTGAGAGGTTAGAAGTCCAAGATGAAGGTGTTGGCAGGGTTGAGTTCCTCTGAGGCCTCTCTCCTTACATATGACCACCCTCTCGCTGCTTCTTCACATGGTTGTCTCTATTTGTGTGCATACCTCTGGGGTCTCTCATTGGGACACCAGTCAAATTGGATTAGAGCCCATGCAGAGGATTTCATTGAACCTTACCTCTTTAGAGTCCCTTCAACATATGGATTTTAGAGAGCCACAATTTAGTCAATAATACCTTACTGTTTGTGTTAGATGAAAAGTAGCATCCTTTCTTCCCTGCATGTACTCTTTCTGCCAGTTTCTGGAATTGTTAAACCTACAAACAGGTGTGAGGATGTACAGGGGACTTTAGGAGGGAATGTGGGAATGTGCATGCAGTTCCATGCATCTTCAGTCCAGTCATTGGATTCTTTCCTTTTTCTGTTTGTCAGAAGATAAGAAATTAGATTGGGGTAGGGGAAGACATTTAATTAACACTTAACAATCTTTTCAGAAGTCTTGGTACTACGGTAAAAACCCAGAGGGAGGTCACATTGCAGTATTTCCATCTGACTGTAAGACAAGGAACTGGCTTGCAAGTTCTAGGCCCTCCCCAGTCTAGGCATGTGTAACATTTCTAGTCTTTTGTCTTGGGAGGGTCTTTTGCACCTTTTGAAACTAAAGCTATTGACAAAGGAGGAACTGGAGTGGATTGTCATGTGACACTCCAAACTTGCTAGGTCCAGACTTGCTTGCTGCCATAGCCAGCCACCTGAAAGTTCCCTTCCAGGATGACCTCTGGCAGAAAGCTGACCCTTAATTGACCCACAGGAACCAGATTGACTTTGCTTTTCAAAGGAAAGAGATCATATGAGAACATCTGATGTTAAAGCCCATGTCATTTTATTTTATTTATTTATTTATTTTTGCAGTGCTGGGGATCAAACCTAGGGCCTTGTGTTTGCAAGGCAAGCACTCTACCAACTAGGCTATCTCCCCAGCCCCTTTATTTTGTTTTCTAATTTATTTTTATTGTAAACAAATGGGATACATCTTGTTTCTCTGTTTGTACATGAAGTAGAGGCATGCCATTTGTGTAATCATACATTTACCTAGGGTAATAGTTCATTCTGTTGTTTTTTTCCTTCCCCCCCACCCCTCCCACCCCTCTTTTCCCTCTATATAGTCCCTCCTTCCTACATTCTTGCCCCCTTCCCACCCCCCATTATGTGTCATCATCCACTTATCAGTGAGATCATTTGTCCTTTGGTTTTTTGAGATTGCCTTATCTGACTTAGCAAGATATTCTCCAATTTCATCCATTTGCCTGCAAATGCCATAATTTTGTTCTTCCTTATGGCTGAGTAATATTCCACTTTATACATATACTACAGTCTCTTTATTCATTCATCAATTGAAGGGCATCAAGTTTGGTTCCACAATCTGGCTATTGTGAATTGAGCAGCTATGAACATTGATGTGGCTGTATCTCTGTAGTATGCTGATTTTAAGTCCTTTGGGTATAGGCCAAGGAGTGGGATAGCTGGGTCAAATGATGGTTCCATTCCAAATTTTCTAAGGAATCTCCACACTGCTTTCCAGAGTGGCTGCACCAATTTGCAGCCCCATGTCATTTTAAAAGTACAAACTTGAACTGGGGGAATAGTTCAATGATAGAGCACTTGCTTAGCATACACGAGGCCCTGTGTTCAATTCCCAGTGTTGCAAAAAATAAATAAATAAAATAAAATACAAGGAGAGAGCGAACAGGACATATGCTATTTTTGTAAATTTCCCCATTTATATTAATATGTTTTTTAAGGTACATAAAATTACACAATAGCCTAGAAGAATATGTTTTCTTGAGATCACAGGATTTCTGATGCCTTCTTTTAATCCACCTAAATGTTATGCTTTTTTTAACAAAAAGATTGATATACTTAGTAATAATTTAAAAATTATTTTTTCAAGGATGAGAGAATTTTCGATTTGTTATTTTAGTCTCTCATTTATTTCCCTAGTACTTGACAAGATAGACATATATTTATTCAATGAATTTGCTCATCAGTGCCATAGATTAGAATTTAATGAATTATCTATGTCACAGATGAAAATGACTGGAAGGGATGACATTGGCATAGCTGCAGGAAACGTATTTTCTGTGTCACTAGGGTGCAGGGGCTATGCATTCAGCTTCCAGGTCATGGTTAGACTTTTTTATTTTGGGCCACACTGAGTACTGACCCAGGATCTCACGTGTGCTAGGCAAGTGCTCTACCTACTGAGTCACACCCCCAACCCCATACTGCTAGACTTTCTAATCTCTTTCTTTAAAAAAAAAAACTCTTTTTTAGTTGTCGATGGACACAATACTTTTATTTTACTTATTTTTTTTAATGTGGTGCTGAGAATCAAACCCAGTGCCTCACATGTGCTAGGCAAGCACTGAGCCACAACCTCAGCCCTCCAATCTCTTTCCAAAGGAAGAAACTTCCTGATAGTATGAAAATTGATTGAATCTTAGTCAACTAGTCAACCGATATCTTTTATTCGAAATGCAATTATTTTTACTTTCCTTCTTTATGAGAATGGGAAATGGCATCCGTGAGAAATGGTATGGTATATGGTATTTTTTGGCCTTTTACGTCAAGAACTACTTAAATAATCAAGTTTTGTGATCATTTTGTCTATAATAAATGCTACAGTGACTGAGGCTTACATTTCCTTTTCAGGCTACCTAAATTCTTTTCTCATCAAATAATAGCAAATGAAATTATTTATACAATAGAAGGAATTATTTAACATTGCTTACACAAATTTATCAAGTTCTGCTTATTGAGGTATTTCTCTTGTGTTTTTGAGAACCCCGGAGGTTCTTCATAGAAAAGGACACATCCGAAAATGTCAGGGCAGTATGTGTATAATTTTCAACCAGATTTAACTTTTATAAAGGGCAGTTTAAATTAAATATTTGAAAACATTATTTACTAAAAGGGAAAATAGTTTGAATTAAAGTCAGAAAAAAATCTTAAAGAATAAATTTATAAATTGTTCCTTAAAGCTTCATTTTTGGGGGCTGGGGAGATAGCTCAGTTGATAAAGTGCTTGCCTTGCAAGCACAGGGCCCTGGGTTGGATCCCCAGCACCACAAAAAAAAAAAAAAGAGCTTCATTTTAATTTATATTTCATCCTTCTGAATTCATAAAACTCCACCATCCTTATCTTACAAAGGTATGACAAAGTCTTTCTTGAACCAGAGTGATTGATTCTTTCACTTAATTTTAATTTTTTTCCTTCACAGGGAAAGTATTAATTTCCCAAATTCCATAGAAAAAATAGCAATGATAAACCTGTATGTCCTTCCTTCCTTCCTTCCTTCCTTCCTTCCTTCCTTCCTTCCTTCCTTCCTTCCTTCCTTCCTTCCTTTCTTGTGGCGGGGAGCAGGGGGTGAATTAAACCCAGAAGCACTATACTACTAAATTACATCCCTAGTCCTCTTTTTTTTTTTTTTTTAATTTTTTAAAATTTTGAGACATGGTCTCACCGAGTTGCTGAGGGTGTTGCTGATTTGCTGAGGCTGACCTTGAACTTGCCATCCTACTGTCTCAGTCTCAGGATGACTGGGATTACAGGTGTGTGCCACTGTGTTTGGCAATCTACACGTTTTTAATGCTATTTTCTACTCTAGGGTAATTTCTTTCTTTGGTGCTAAGCACATGTTCTACCATTGAGCTATACCTTCAGCTAGAATAAATTTTAATTGATTTTCTAAAAATAGTTTTTATTCCATTGAAATAAAGTGGGTTTATTCATGTGTTAAGTACTTCATACAAGTATTATAACTTTTTTGTATGTGTGTGGTGCTGGGGATCCAACAAAGGTCTACTGAAGCCAGGACCTCACACAAGCTAGGTGAGCACTCTACCTCTGAGCCACACCCCAATCCCAAGTGTTATACTTTTAAGTGAGATGCTGTAACAAAATGCCAAAATACATTATATACCCAGGGTAAACTTTCTGTGGTCACATAGAGCTTTTAGAGAATGATGGGTTCTTATCTCTGGAAGGAACGGAGTCTCTGAGCACAAGCTAAACAGTCTCCATGCTGCATTTTTAGACTCAAGCTGCTTAAAATTCTCTTTATTGGTGACTTACGGGGTTTCTGTCTTAAGATTCAGGGTAAATGCAGCAAGTCCTAAGTAATCTAGCTTCATTTTAAGCAAACTCCACTGACCAGGACAAGCCAACGAGAAATACCAATAACTCAGAAAAGTGTGGTAAGTTTAAACAATGATGTACGGAAGGGCAGAAAGGGTTACCAAATGTCCTGTACAGAAATTCTGGCCAACTCCTATGAAGACTAAAGAGTATTTTTACATGTCAACTGTAGTTATTGCTGTCTGCAATTTTCGTTTATGGGTTTAAATTTTTTTTTTAAAAATTGCTTTATTTTTTAAAATTGCATAAAATATTACAAAAGATACAAAGTCTATTTCTAGCGAATTCCATGTGCATTGTGTTTAGTTCTTTGGTTAATACATTCTTTCTAACACTAAACATTTGCCTATGCCACTACTGGAGACAGAATTATCATACTTTCAACAAATAGAAATACAAATATCACCACATGAGTTCTGGTTAGATGCATTAGTTAAATGATTGTTTTCTATCACTCCTTCTAGAAATAACTGTTAGATGACAGTAAAGGATTTAAAAAGGCATACAAATCACAAAAACAAAAAGAATGAGAAGAAAAAAATGAGGTAGCATCAAAAAACTGGAAGCTGGAAGTGTTTGCACTAATGATTAGGGCAAGATTTCACAGCCTTGGTGCTACTGACATTTGGGAACATATTTTTTTCTATTCTTTTCTGTATGTGCATTGTAGGATGTTTAGCAGCCTACATTGGCATTTATTGGGCCTGCCTGTACCCACTAAATGCCAATGGAACCCTCCCACCCACCAGTTACTGTCAAATGTCTCCTGGGGGCAAAACTGCCCCTGTTGGAGAATCATTAATTCAGGGAATAAGAAAAATCATGAAGTATTCCTAGGGAAAATCCAGAAGCAAACTTATGCTGGTGAAATAACCTCCCATAAGTTCAAGGGCTAGAGAAACTAGGCAGAAAATAAGACTGGCTAAACCTCTGTATAAAAGGCAGGCTGAATCCTCTGTATCCCTTCTGCTAGAGAATCCTTCTTTGGAAAGGCTGAGTCTGGGGGGCTCCAGACTTGAAGGTGCAGTTGAGGGTACAGGTTCCATACTGAACGTATTATATGAAAATCCAATATGTGAGCGGAATCCCAGGTCCTTGTTCCAGTCAGCTCTAAGAACATTGGTTCCCAGATCCATATTTTCCAGGCAGGAGACTGGAACATTTTTGCAATTAAAAAAAAAAAAAAAAAAAAAAAAACTGACCAAATCACATAAAAGTAAAAAAGATCTATTGTTATTCAAACTAAGTGAATTGACCAGATCACCCTAAAGCCTTAAGGTTCATGAATCATCTCTCCTTCCCTTCTCCACCCATATCTTCTAATCAAAGATTTGCAGGACCTCACATTGTGCAGACAGTCAGCCAAGGAAGGCCAAGCACTCAGAGAAAGCCTCCAGTACGAAAGGGAAAAAAATTTAAAAAACAAGAAGGAAGAATAAACTTAGAGAAATGTTGCAGGGAGCCAATGAAAACTTCCAACAAGTTTTAAGTAAAGCTCTCCTTTCCAGATCTGGTTTCTATACCCTTCTCCCCTGGTTGGGGGCATAGACGCAGCCTCTTGTGCTGCAAAAGAAAGAAATCCTCAATGAATGAGGAGGCCATGAAAAAGAACACACTGATAGCTTGAATGGGTGTCCCCTGGCCAAACTGAGGGCAATTTGAGCATAAAAATAAAGGGGGAAAGTATGACATTGTAACTCTTGATTAAATTTGGAATCCACGAGTCCACAATGATGTAAACAAATAAGGCAAAGGAAAAGAGATCATCAGTGGATACTATGGCCAGTAGGTGGAGGTTTGGTGAGGAACAGGTCACGGCAAAATCTCAAGATGTTCTGCGCAAAATACCAGTCATGTACAGAGGGAGAACTGGTGACTTTATGGTGGGCAAAAATAGGTAGACACAAAATAACAAGTGATAAAGGTTAATATTACCAAAATGGGATAGGTTGGCATTATATGCATGATGTGATGCTCTAAGAAAGGGCACAGTATGTTGTAGAATCCATGGTGCTGGGGAAGCATTGAAAACGTAGGGTGGATGATCATCCTGTGCAGTGAAAAGCTTGCACTCTGAAGATATTAGAGGCAGGGAAAGACTGCAGAACTGTTTTACAATGACCCATCAATGCAATGTATGACTCCAAATAGGAACCCTAAACCTTAAAAGAAAAAGAGGTTAGGGTTAGAATGGCATTATCAAGAACACAAACAATGATAGATGTTGACATGGATTTGGGGAAAAGGCACACTTTTACATTGCTGGTGAAGTTGCAAATTGGTGCAGCCACTCTGGAAGGCAGTATGGAGAATCCTCAGAAAACTTGGAACGGACCCACCTTTTGATCCAGTTATCACACTCCTCGGTTTACACACAAAGGACTTAAAATTAGCATACTACAGTAATGCAACCACATCAATGTTTATAGCAGCTCAATTCACAATAGCTAGATTGTGGAACCAACCTAGATACCCTTCAACAGAGGAATGGATAAAGAAACTGTGGTATATACACACAATGGAATACTATTCAGCCATAAAGAATAATGATATTATGGCATTTCCAGATAAATGGATGGAATTGGAGAATATCATGCTAAGTGAAATAAGGCAATCCCAAAAAACCAAAGGTCAAATGTTTTCCCTGATAAGTGGATGATGATATATAATGGGGATGGGGGAATGAGAGAAGAATGGAGGAACTTTAGATTATGTAGAGGGAAATGAGAAGAAGGAGGGGTGGGAATATGAAAGATGGTGGAGTGAGACAGACATCATTACCCTAAGTACATGTATGATTACACTAATGGTATGAATCTACATCGTGCACAACCATAGAAATGAAAAGTTGTATCCCATTTGTGTACAATGAATCAAAATGCAGTCTGAAAAAAAAAAAAAAGAAAGAAAAAGAGGTGTTGTTTGGACAGCAGGTAAAGTTTAAATGGGGTCTTGCAAAGATACCACATTTGGCACAGCTGCAAAATCAGAGCTACTTCTTGGATGACTTTTTGTTCTTCTTTTTTAGTTGTTGTTTTTGTTGTTTGTTTTGCTTTTTGTGCTGAGGATCTAACCCAGAGCCTCATGCATGCTAGGCAAGCATTCTACCACTGATCTACACCCCCGCCCATCCTTGATTAAGTTTTAAGTAGAAACCTGTTGCTCTTCAAATTCTGTTTTTTGTTTGTCTGTTTGGTGAATTAAGTGGAGATAATATAGAGTCCACTCCTCTCTGAATTCTTGAAGTTTTTAAGGGTGACACTGATTTTTGCCAGACCCTCAATGATACAGTATTGGTTGTGATTTCTCATCTTGATTGTGTGTGAATATGTGTGTGCATTTGATGGGGTGTTAGTTTCAGAGGTATCCCCTTGGCCATTTAATTCCTGTAGCTTTTACCCTTCAGGCCAAGGAAACAGTGTGGGATGTGTCAGTTCCAACTACATTCAGAGACCGGAAAATGCTGTGCATGGGTCTGCAGAGTCAAGGGACTCACTGTCACCAAGGCAGAACTCCATTCATTATTGAACTCCATTGCTTTGAGTCCAAGGTGAGGCAGAATATCATGGCAGAAAGGTGTGGTGGAGGACACTCCTTCCATCACGGTGGCCAGGAAGCAGAGAGAGAGGTAGGGACGGGGCTGCAGGGGAGAGAAACCTTTCCAGGGCATGCCCATGGTGACCACCTCCTTCAGCCACACCCCACCTGCTTACAGTTCCCACCCAGTCAGTCATTCGAACTAGGGTGGACTGATTTAAGTTGCAGCTATCACAATCCAGTCATTTCACCTCTGAACATTCCTGCATCAACACAGGAACCTTCGAGGGACGCTATATATCCAACCGTAATAATAACTCTCTGCAGGTCAAGCCCTTTGCCTGTCGCTCAAACTCTACCACTCATGACAATCACTGTACCCATCTGGCTTCTGATGGTTACATACTAACCTGGACTTTATTGAGTAAGAGAGGCTGGAGATGGGGTGGGGTGATAGGCACTATCCTACGATCTTCATTACTGTCAGGGAGCCCAGTTGTGTAAAGACAGAACTTCATCCCTGGCCTCCAGAGGGACGTTACCGCTGAACTCTTAGAGATGGTGGTGCTACCCTTTCCAGCACATTCCCTACTGCTCTGGTCAGTGATGTTTATTCTGGTGTCCCCTGACCCTGCATAGAGCAGTCATCTGGGTCTTGCATGGTCTATCCACTCTGGCATGCCTGCTTCTCTGAGCCTTGTGGTCCTGCTTTTGCCACCTGCTAAGACAGTTCTCACTGAGTGGACCACTGCTGTTCCCTGGCTTCTTGGAGCCATCCTAACAGCACATTTCACCATCTCCTGGGGACCCCAGCCACTCACTGAGTTCATGATAGCGCTCCCAGTAAGCATTCTCATGGAAAGTGATGTTTTGCCTGCCTTCATCCCACGCCTGCAGAAATCCCGTGCCATGTGTTCCCTACTGGCTCCTGCCAGTATCTGCTGCAATTCCCTTTGTGTCTTGTCCCTTTCCTCTCCTGATGAGTATGTTGTGACTTAAACCTAGGACTGGCCTAGGGGCCAGGATAGGAGGTTGGGGCAGATCTGAGGGGTATAGCCCTCTGCATCGTCTTTAGAAGTGGAGCGTACTGGCCCAAACTAGAGGAAGGATACACCAGTTGTGCCAGTTCAGTTCTGTAGGTGCCTTAACCCAGATGCCCCCATCCTATCATCAGCCTCCTACTTGTCAACCAGGGCCCTGGCCTTGGCATAGCAAACCTGCCTAATCTGGGGACTAACCATTTTTTGGAGCTACCTTCACAATAAGTTCTGAGTCTGGTTCTCAGCTTTCTCTGTCTCTCTGCTACAGGAGAAAAAGATTTATTATATGCAACCCAAGAGGCCCTCTTGTTTTAACATTTAGCTTTTGAAAGTCAATTAATCACTCTTTGTCTTTAATTATCTTTTTCCAAAATATCAGTTTAGCATAGCAATCATCACTTTTATTATTCTTGTAGTTATGTGCCCCACATTGCCCCTGCACTTTTTATGACACCCCAATTAGACAGAGCATTTACTGCCACAAAGCAGGTTTTAAACATTTGCGCTGTTGCCTTGCGCTCTCCGTCCTCTCCCCTCAGCCTTCATCAGTGACATCTTCATTGCTGACTAGACAGCATAGGATGCAGCTCCAAAATCTCATCTTAGCATTGCATTGTCAGACCATTGCTGGTACCAGATTTTCACCGGCTGGATATTGGCAGGCAGGAGATTGACTAGGGAGAACTCTGAGGATCAATACTTGTGGTAGAGAAGGAAAGGCAAAGAAGCAGGACTGGACAGAGAGAGAATGTGGCTGATTACACAGGGGGCTCAATAACTGAGCTGGCCCTCCAGAATTGTCCCCAGTTGCAGAAAGGGCCTCTCCAGCTCCCTGTGTCCAAGAGTCACTGAATCATGGCCGCTCTGGGAGGGGGTCTTGACCATCTCTGAAGCTAAAGTAATTCCCAAGCAGGCAGATGATGGACAGCTGTCTGCCAGCAGCACTTCAGCAGATGGGGGGACCAATCTCTACTCAGGAGGGACTTGGTGGCTCATCCAAGCATCTACCTCATCATATGTGTAGTAACAGGAACACTCAATTTTGATCTCACCAAAATGCATGCTGTGATTGGGAGAAGAAATGTGTTTGTTTTATGTGCATGTGTATATGGGGTTGAGGAGTATAAAAATGAAAATCCTCTTTTTTCATGATTAGTTCTCAAATATTGTCCCCCAAAATTAAAATAAAAATCTGCTATGAAATAAGTTGCCCAGATGGTGTAATTTACTCAGGTGTTCCTGTCTTCTCTTCATGAAGGACACTACTTTTTCTACCCACCAAGAAAATGTTATATTTCTAAAAAAGTTTTTTTTTTTTTTCCCCAATAAGTTTTTAATAGCAAAGAAAGCATTTTGCATTGAGTTTTCACCTTTTTGTCTTCCTGGACAGGATGCTAAACCATCAATCCAGAGCTGGTCCTCTCACAACCTTAGTATCGGTGAAGATGGAAAGCATTCCTGGTTGCCTCTTTTTTAATTTTTTATTTAATAAACTTTTCTTTTTTCAAATGTGTAATCAGTTTGACCTGTTCATGAATCTCCACCAGCAGCTGGGCATCTCCACCCTTGCTGTTTTTGGTGTAAATTACTTGAGCTTTGTGCTTCCAAACCAGTTTGATGAGTCCTTTATTAAGAAGCTTCTCAGGGCTGCCCTGGCCAGGGAACCATGACACTTCTGTCTCTCAAAGATCACAGCTGGGATTATAAGCTTATATTTGGGAACTTCCTCATAGCACTGGCCAGAAGTAGCTTTTGTGGGTAAGCCACACAGATCCCTCTTGATAAGCCTGTTCTGAACTTGGCCTTGGCCTTCAGCCTTCTTTTGGTCCTTGGTCCCAGAATTGTTCATTGAGTCTTTTTCTTTTTTTCTTTTTTTTTTTAAACTTAATTTTATTTTTACAGACTACATTTTGGTTCAATGTACAAAATGGGGTTCAACTTTTCATTTCTATGGTATACATGATGTAGAGTCACACCATTCGTGTAATCATACACATACATAGGGTAATGATGTCTGCCTCATTCCACTGTCTTTACCTCCTCCCTCTCCCCTCATTCCCTCTACACAATCCAAAGGTCCCTCCAATCTTCTCTTACTCCCGACTTATCAGTGAAAACATTCTGCCTTTGGTTTTTGGGGATTGGCTTATCTCACTTAGCATGATATTCTCCAACCTGCATCCGTTACCTGCAAATGCCATAATTTTATTCTTCTTATGGCTGAATAATATTCCATTGTGTATATATACCACAGTTTCTTTATCCATTCATCGATTCACCTGGTTGGTTCCATAGCTTAGCTATTGTGAATTGAGCTGCTATAACATTGATCTGACTGAGTTATTTATAGTATGCTGATTTTAAGTCTTTTGAGTATAGGCCAAGGAGTAATATAGCTGGGTCAAAGGTGGATCATTCCAAGTTTTCTGAGGAATCTCCATACTGCCATGTGCCACCTCAGGACCCTGGCCCTTGATCTTTTTCTTGTTTGACTTTCCTGAATTGCCTCCTGGTCCTCTGTGAGCAGCACTGGGAAGCTTAGAGGGCAGTGGTAACCACTGCAACCTTGCTAAGATGATGGGCAAAAAGCAGTTGCCTCTTTTTAATAAGGAATGATAATGGTCAGTTTAAAACTGTTTGACATATTTCAAATTCCATTCACATCTCCAGTTCTCACAGTAATTCTCCAGTGTCAATAGAGCAGATGTTATCCCCATTCGGTGGATGAGGAAACTGAGGTTCAAGGGGCCTATGCTTTAGAGGTGAGATCTGTGTCTAAATACTGGACAATGAATTCAATTAACGACAGAGTTCCTTTGTGTTTCAGTTGGTTGTATAGAATCTTAAAATAACTGCTGATAAAAAGAAATCATTTAAATGTTAAACTGTGTTAACAGGGAAGATAATTTTTTCTACCCAAGGGTTTTCTAAGGTACTTTTTGATAGAAAATAAGCTTATTCTAGAATAATTTCATCAGGCTTGAAGAACTTCATGTTAAATAGTATTCTGCCTTTTAAAAGAGCTACATTGTCAAACAGTGAATGAGGGAATTAGACAATTCCATCCCTATTGGCAAATAGTATATGATTTTTGCTGGAGATTGTTGGATGCAAGTTTAGAACCTTTAAAGCAAAACAGAAATAGTGAGGAAGGTGGAGGAGGCTCCCGAGGCTGAGCAGGATCTTAGCAGTGGTCGTTGTGGAAAACACCATCTACACGTGTTCCTTGGTATCCACCGAGGATGGGTGTCAGCATCCCCCCAAAATCATGCTGAAGTCCCTCCTACACAATGGCATGGCATGTGCACATAACCTGTGCCATCCTCCTATAAACTTCATCTCTGTGTTATAATACCTAAAATGATGTAAATGCTATGCAGATAGTTTTGCTATATTGTTTAGGGATTAGGGACAGGAAAGAAGTCTGTACATGTTCTCTACAGATCCATTTTTTTTCCTAAATATTTTTGATCTGTGGTTGATCAAAGCCAAGCTTGATTGAATCTGGAACTTGTGGATTCCCAAAGCTGACTGTGTGCTGTGTACAGGGGAAAGCACTGGGGAACATTTGAGTTTCACTCTGCGAAGCACTCCTCTGTGTAGAATTCTCTGAACTGGTTCAGTAATTTGTCATTTCACTCATTTTTACTTTTACACTGCAGACCACTTTGGCCCTTCACTTTTGCTATAAAACAAAGAACCCATTTTTATTTGCTTCCTTTTTTGTCTGTCTTCTTTAAATAATATAAAATTACATCTGAGCAAGCACTAAGTACATTAATGTCAGATCTCCATTACTTGCTGAACGCTTATTAAGTAGATTGCCAAATTCTAACCTTCCAGACAAGTTTATTGCACTGAAGCCTGAAATCACTGCCCATAGACTTTTGACAGCTCTTACATAAAAATGACAATGAATTTGGAGCAGGGTGGAAATAAGATAGGGAAGATACAACATTTTCTATAAGTTTCAGGGTTTGGTCTTTAAAATAAACTATTTGACTTGTTTTAAAATAGTTAATTCATATATATTGTGTTAATTCAATGGCACAAAAAGTTATCACTGAAAATCAAGTCTGCTTCTATGAAATTATAATATATATGTTTTTGAACATGGGTCCTGGCTTATGCTCCTTCCTCAAGACAGCTGTGGGAACTAGAATTTCCCTTCATCAAGACAGGTCATAGAAAACCTCCCCCTCCCCCGCCCCATAGTCTCAGAGCTGGTCATAAAGAAATTCTCTCATCTATCCTTGTCCAACGATCAGAAGAGAGAACTCAGGGATCCTGCCCCATACTCTAGAGGAAGGGAAGCTGCTGCCCAGAGAGGCCATGGATAATTGAATAGACAGGCTTGCTGAGTGCCCCCCGTCAGGACTCTCAGCAATCATTCCTATGCAATGAAGTCTCCATAAGAACCCCCACATCAGAGGGTTCCGGGACCTCTGGACAGCTCAGCACGTGGAGGGTCCAGGAAGGAGGAGTGCTTCCATCCCCCTTCCCCATGCCCCGTCCTGTGCAAATGAGCCCTCAACTTGTGGGATCCAACTTGAGCTCTGTTGTCAGAACTGACTTGAATTGGACACTAGCTGGTGTCCACTACTGCAGAATTAATTGCTTGTTTGGTATGTGGGAAAACTCCAGAAGTCCTTGTGTTGTGGTGTGAGAGTAGATGAAAATAAGACCCTGGTTCTTACACACACATCTTCTCATCATTTCCCAGAGCTCAGTTTTCCTCTCTAGTGGAAGCAAAGTTTTTTGCATTTCCCTTTTCAGAGAAATTCTCTGTATGCATAAGCCTGCACATAGACCACACACAAATGTCAGCTTGCTAAATCTACTTTTCTTCGATCCTTATCAGAATATAATACAGCTAGAAAATTCCTTTCCCAGTGGCTAAGTTGTATTAAGTGGAAGGGATATGCCATAATGCACTTAATTATTAAAGGGCGCCTAGGTTGTTTTCAATCTTTGACTGTTACAAGCAATGCTGTAATATCCAGTTATGTGCCCCAGAATGATACTTAGGGCAATGATGATCAAATATATGACAATAATCCCATAAAGTTATGTTGCCTAGTAATGTCATACCTATCTTAGTTTGTGTAAGAATGCTCTATAATTATGTTTGCAGAACAAAAATACTTCCCTAACAATGCATTTCTCACATCTCTGTTATGGACACATGCATCTCTCTTTGCTACAGTGAAACTTATTTGGAGTAAGGAGTAGGTAAGTTAGTAACAGAATAATTCATCTTTTACCATTGATTTAAAAGACCTCCATCACAACTAAAATTTTTATGTGTTGGAATAAACTTCTGAAATTTTTATTGCTTTATTTATTTCTGCCTATGGAAGGTTTTAATTATTATTGTCTTATAATGTGTTTTAATATCTGTTAGGGTGGTCGCCCCTTATTATGATTATGATTTTTCAGAGTTTTCCTGACTTTTACTATTTTTTTCATATGGCCTGTTAAAATTTCATTTAGATTACCTATTTCCCATCAAATTTCAAGTGTCTATCAAGGATTTGAAATGTGGTTAATGTCGCTAATGAACAAATATTAAATTTTATTTAATTTTAATTTTTTTAAAGAGTTAGATGTGGTTAGTGGGTACAGTGTTGAGACAAGGGAACTCTAACAGGTTCTTGTTTGCATATAGAAAGGGTATTAATTTCTGATTTCTGAATACGAATTTTGTAACCAGCCATTTATTCAAGTCCTCTATTAATTGTAATCATTTTCAGTCCATTCTCTTGGCGTTTCCAGGCACACATTATATAATCAGAAAGTGACAACCTCTTTCCTTTTTTTTTTTTTTTTTTTTTTTTGTGCTGGGGATTGATCCAGGACTTTGCACAAGCCAGGCAAGTGTGCTCTACCACTGAGCTACACCACTGGACCTTTACAAATTTTATTTTGGGACAGAGTCTTCCTGCATGGCTCAGGCTGGCCTAGGCCTTGTGATCCCCCTGCCTCACTCTCTGGGATTACAGGAATGCACCACAATCCCAGTCCCAATTAAAGTAACTTCTATTTATTATTTATATCTTTTAGTTTGATTGAAACAGTGGTACATTGACTTCATGAAATTAATTAAATCATTCAACAAACATTAACTGCCTTTTAAATGTTAAAGAACTTGGAAGATACAAAATAACTCAGACATTTTCATTCCCTTGAAAAATTTGTTTAGAGTGTGGTAGATAGGATCATCTTACAGGAAAATGTAATACAAGCCAGGCATGGTGGTACAGGCCAATAATCCCAGCTACTCAGGTGACTGAGGCAGGAGGATCACAAGTTTAAGGCCAGCCTTGGTAATTTAGCAAAACTGTTTCAAAATAAAATAATATAGCTCAGTGGTAGAGCACTTGGCTGGCATGGATTCAATTCCTAGTACTACAAAAAAGAAAATCAAAAACTAGAGAAGAGTAATACAGTACAATAAAACCCACAAGAGAGACATGTAAGGTTACGTGTCTTTGGGGAAGTAATAGCATAAGAGAGGAGTTCTTTAACTGGTGTGTGTGGATTTGTGTGTGTGAGATCAAAGGTGGGAGAGAAGGCATGGATTTTGGACAAAGGAGATGACAACTGATCTATATGAATATCTTAGTATTATTTTTCTTTTTGATTACTCTTTATATGTGGTATAGACATTTGATAAATATTCACATAAGATTTATCAAGCCTTTTGAATATTATATATTGTATAATATAAAATATTATGATAGATTATATTTGAAATAATATATATGTTTGGAAACTCAGTTCTCATTAAAATGGCACATGATAAAAATAAAAGTGATATTTTCAACTAAGGTTTTAAGCTACCTGCATATAAGGGTTGCAGTACAATTTAGCTGGTAGGTTAATTTCAAAGTAAATTTTATAGCATGCTTAACTTTTCACTAGTAATTATTTCACACTGGAAATTCATTATACCTCAAAATGTATGATCTCTTCTTAGGAAAAGTGCCTTCACACCAGGAGGTTTTGTGTTTCATACAGAGTTGAAGAGATGAACTTATATTTCTTTTGAAATACTTAGCTATATTGTTTCTTCAAGAAATGCTGAAATTCTAATTAATCATTCCAGCAAAACAAAAAGCCAGTGTGCATTGGAACTCTTTGATACATGATGTTAATCCTCTCATTCTCTAATATCATCTGGGTCCTGATCATAAAGGCTCTAGTATTATAAAAGCTCTAGGTTAAAATGTCAACTTGTAAAGTGACCAATTTATCAAGTTATATACATACTCATTTTTTAAATATTAGTTGCTTATAAACTGTGTACCAGTGTGCTGAGGCTTCGATGTTCAGTGTATTTGGAGGATGGATGTATCATGATTGTCAGGAGCTGTAAACGTCTAAATAGAAGGCCATGGACTGAGTTGAAAATGGTATATATCAGTCATATCTGTCAAATTTATCAAGTGAATCCCACACATTCTTTTCTTTATCTATTTTTTATTTTCAGTGCTGGTAATCAAATCCAGGGACTTGCGCATGGTCAGCAGCATTCTACCACTGAGTTACATCCCAAGTTCTCACATTTCTTTATGGGGATTGTTCGAGGCTCAGTTGAAGGTTTTGCCTCCTACTAAAAAATGTTGTTATTGTTTTCCTTCTCTGTAAGTTGAGGATTTTTTTTCCTTTTCCTTTCTTTCCTTCTTCTTTTTTTTTTTTTTTGGTGCTTCGGATGGAACCCTGGATCTTTTATATCCTAGGCAAGCACTTTACTACTTTACTATTGTATTATCCATCCAGTCTCTTCCTCTGTAAATTGTGGATTTTCAACGGACCTAAATAAATATTTCTCTTATTTTTTATAGAAATATTAATTTTCCAGGCATTTCACTAAACCTAGAGCACTTCTGAAACCCTCGGCTTCTACATAGGGCTTACCCTACCATGTAGCTGAAGTTATGTCTCTGAGAAGAGTGAGGATGCAATGTAGCTCTCTTCCAGGCCCAATTTCTTCATGCTCTATCTGAAACTCTTCCTTTACTTCCCCCTCAAGAAAGCAGACCAGTTGGGCTGGGGATGTAGCTCAGTGGTAGAGCACTTGTCTGGCATGCCCAAGGCCCTGCCAAAACAAACAAATAAATAAACAAAAACAAAGGAAGATGAAAGGTCAGCAAACAAAGAGATGTAGGAAGGATGGTAACAGGCTTATTGGTCAGGACAGGCACTATGCTATGCTTCATCAATATTCAATCCCAAATTTCAACAGCTTAAAACAAAAGTTTTAATTGTCTTATTTCTTGGATGCTACTTATCCATTGGATCGACAGAGGAGGTTGTAAACTTAGTGACTCAGGAACTTGGGCCAATGAGCAGCTAACATTTTGAACATTGCTGGAGAAAAGAAAATTCTAAGGCATCAACCCACAACACATGACTGGAACTAGGCCCAAGATCCCACCTAACTATGGATGATCTCAAAGTGGAAAGAACTCAAAATATTTGATAAAGGAAACTAATAATTTCTATGATTGTATTGAAAATGCGGAAAGAGAAGTTTGGGCAAGAGCAGAGGTGATCTCAGCACAAATGGAAACAATGTGAATGAGGAGAGATCACAGCGTTGGCTGGTCTGTGTTAGTCACACTTTCCCCTTCGACTCTTTTCCAATTCAATTCAATTCTATCAACATTTACTAAATGCTTTAGAGTGCAAAACACCTGCTTTGGTAAAGATGGCAGAAGCAAAACTGTGGATATCACATTTCTTTAGATGTTACACTCAGGCTACTTTGAGGTTACCTTAAGAAAAACCAACGAAGATTGAACAGTGCCCCCAATCAACTTAAGTATACATAAGCATTTGGACTATAAAAATAGTGTGGATAGGTATTGGGTTAATTAATACTTCAAAAGGAAAGTTAGATTCCTTCTTCATATCATTTACTAGCATACATTACAGACATACCTGGCACATGACATCAAAGGCAAGAGCCACCAAAGGAAAAATAGATCAGCAAACTTCATCCAAAGGAAAAACTTCACCAGCTTCTAAGAGTCATCTCATAGAAAGAGAGATAATAATTGCAAACCATATATCTGATAGGGAATTTGTATTTGAAACACACATACATCCACATTCTTCAGCTTAAGATGGGGTTGTATCCTGATTAAGCTCATTGTAAACTGAAAATATTGTTACATGGAAACCAAACCTACTGAATATCATTGTTAGCAACATAATCCTTCTCTTAAATTACTGGCCTGAAGCACAAGACCCTGGGTTCAATCCCCAGCACTGCAAAAAAAATGACTGGCTTGCTTTCTTTTTTTTGGTACTGGGGATTGAACTCAGGGGCACTCAACCACTGAGTCACATCCCCCGCCCTATTTTTTGTATTTTATTTAGAGACAGGGTCTCACTGAGTAGCTTAGCGCCTTTCTTTAGCTGAACTCTTGACACTCCTGCCTCAGCCTCCCGGGTTGCTGGGATTACAGGCGTGCGCCACCATGCCTGGCTTTCTTTTTCATCTTCCTGTTTTTTGTGGTGCTAATGATAGAACCCACGTGCTCTACCACTGAGCTACCCAGTGCTACTGGTTTGCTTTCCTGAGTGGAAGGTAGAGTTTCAGGTAGACATGAAGAAATTGGGCCTGGAAGTGAGTTCATATCGGCCTCTTCATGCACCCTTCTCATAGGCTTCACTTCAACTACATGTTAGGTAGGTCCACCAGTTGTATGCAAGTTGGGTTCCAGACAGAAGCACTCCAGTGTTTGCATGGCTGACATTGGAGGGGGAGTTGCAGCTCGCTGCCACTGCCCAGTGTTGGTGGTGGTGGGGGAGATCATAGTTCATATTACTAGCTCCAGGAAAGATCAAAATTCAAAAAAGATTCAAAATCAGAACTCAAAATTTGGTATATCTTTTACTGAATGCATATCATCTTCACAGTAAAGTTGAAAATCATTAAAAGGAACCATCCTAAGTTGGGAGCCATCTGTATTTAAAACCTCTTTAAACTCGATAGTAAAAGACAAACCAATTTTAAAATGAGCAAAGGATTCTCTGAAGAATATAAATGGCTAGTAAGCATGTGAAAAATACTCAACTTCATTAGTCATTAGAGAAAAGCAAATCAAAACCCACAGTGAGATGCCACTTTATACCCCATAGGATTGGTAGAATCATAAGGTCAGACAACAAAAGTGTTGACAAGGATGTCAAGAAACTGGGATCCTCATACATTATTGGTGGGAATGCATGATGCTGCAGCCAGTTGAAATAGTTTGGCAGTCCTTCAGAAAAGTTAAATACATGGACCAGGTGATGTATCTCAGCAATAGGGTGCCTGCATAAGGTCCTGGGTGCCATCCCCAGCACAGGGGGAAAAAAAGATATAGCATTACCATATGATCCAGCAATCCCATATCTAAGTATGTATCCAAGAAAATGGAAGTGTGTTCACAGAAACACTTGTACACACCTGTCCATACTATTATCAGCAGCAAAGTCACAGAAACTGCCTGGTTCCCTGCTGACTGGATTCAGCTGCCCAACTGCATAAGAAACAAGCAAATGACATAAAAGGAAAAATGAATTTAAGGCAGTTTGGACAGAAACAGTCTCCATTGGTCTTAAAAAGTGGTTACAATTTATAAAAACAAATGTTGGAAAATATACACATGTAGACTTTAGGCTGTGCTAACCAGAGATGTCACAATTCCTGCTTTTCAATCCTTGCTGCCACCATCTATACTTCGTGGGCAAGTTTTGTTTTGTTTTTTAAAATCTCCTTTTAAGATGGAGAAATAACAGCCAGTAAACTGAGGGAACAAACAATGTGAGGTTTTTAATTTTACCAGGATGCTGTTACAACAGCATTATTATTATTATTATATTATTATTATTATTATTATTATTATTATTACTATTTTGGTACTTGGGGAGTGAATTCAGGGGAACCTATCCACTGATCACATCCCCGGTCCTTTTTTTGTATTTTATTTAGAGACAGGATCTCACTGAGTTGCTTACTGCCTTGCTAAGTTGCTGAGGCTGCCTGTGAACTCTCCATCCTCCTGCTTCAGCCTCTGGAGCCACTGGGATAATAGGCATGCAAAGCCACCATGCCCCAGCAGCATTATTCTTAATAGTGAAAACATGGAAACAACCTAAACGTCCATCAACTGATGGCGAATAAACACAATGTAATACTTTTCCACATTGGAATATTACTCAGCCATAAGAATGAGAAATTGATACATACTATAATATGGATGGACCTGGAACACATTGTGCTAATCAAAAGAAGCCAGGCACAGAAATTCACAGGTTGAATGATTCCATTTGAATAAAATGTCAGGAATAGGCAAATCCATTGAGACAGAAAGTAAATCAGTAGTTGCCAGGAGCTGGGAGGAGAGGGGGCATGGGGCGTAACTGTTGATGTGTATTGTTTCCTTACAGAATAAGGAAAATGTTCTGGAATCTAGTGGTGATGGTTGCACAACTGCTAAGTCTAACACCAGTTTTATTATTGAAATACATATAACTACATTCATATATACACATTATTAAACAAAGTAGGAGGTCATTGGCATGAGGTTGTTTCTATACGAAGAGCTGTTAGGTAAGCATATAGGAACCTAACTTGGAAACATTTCTTGTAACTAATCCGATTTTTAAAAAGACCTCAAGCCAATTGCAGGCAACCTGTCAGTGGTTCCATATCTAGGGACCTCCCCTCAGAACTACTCCAATAAGACAGAAGCTTCACCTTACCAAGTCCAAATAAGGCAGAAGCCTCGCTGAAGGTCGTCAGGTGATTTCCAGACTTTGTTTCTGCGGTCAGCCTATGGAAGCCAAATGTTCCGCTGTGAGGTGGAGCCCTCGAAACCTCTTCCGGTTCCAAGTGCTGCTTGATTCATGAACTGTTCTTTTCTTGAATAAATTCTGTCAAATTTTATTTTGTCTAAAGTTTTAACAATGTACTGCATGGCAAGATAAAAAGTGATTTTTATCTTTTCTTTCTCTAAACTTGCAACATACCTTTGTAATTAGTAAAAGAAAATTTCTGTTAAACAATTTAGATCAAATTCAAAGCTGAAATCTTGCATTTCTCTAATAATCTTTTAAGTGATCTGAGGCAGATTATATATCTATACAAAGTTCTAGAATAAGCAAAACTAAATTATGCTGGGAAAATTTTCTGGAAGAAGTGGTTTCCTCCAGAGGGACAGGGCAGAGATTAATAGGAGTGGGCATGAGGAAATTTGCTGGGGTGACAGAATTGATAGGGCTTTGGGTTATATAGATGAGTGCATCTGTCAAAATTCAGGGAATGTATGTTTAAGATTTGTGAATTTCATTGCATATAAATTTCAGATAAAAACCATAAACATTGAATTCAAGTTAATGATAGGAATGCCACACCATTTGGGGAAATGTACTTTAAGGTATATATTTTAAATAATAAAGTAGGTTAATGAATCAATAGAGGTGACAGTTACATGATAAGGCAAATATTTTTAAATGTTAATAGAATATAAGTGGATGTGTGAGTATTCACTGCCTTATATTTGAAACTTCTGAATAAAACATTGTGGAGAAAGAAACCCAACACTTTATATGATAAGTCTTTACTTCATTATCTGTCCCTTGATTCCCCAAACTCCATCTTACTTAATTGCCTATTTTCCCTGTTGGCATTTTCCATTGGTTATAGAATTCATCTTTAGCACCTACAAATTATTCGTGCTTTCTTCCCCTTTTTATTAATGGCAACATCATTCATCAAGTTGTGAACATTTCCCAGGATAAAAATTATTCTTTTCTCCTTTCTCCCATATCCTCCAATCCAATTAAGCTCTAATTTTTTCTGTTTTTTTCATTTTTTAGTGTCTCGCTTTTACCATTAGCACTATCTAAAATACCAATTACCAGTATTCTAGTGGCTGTTTAGAAATAAAGTAGCATCCTAAGAATATAATTTGCACATAATTTAAAAAGACATAGATTTTTTACATGCTTGCCTGTAGAATGGTTCTGATACAGTATTAGAATATCCTGGATTCTTGGTAAGTCTTCAAACTCTGAATTCCAGTCTCACTTCCTTTCAGTTTGTATGCTAATGACTTGAAGTCAGTTTTGGATAATTTAGATGTGTGAACCTGCATTACAGAAAGCAGAATGATAAGTATTATGAATGAATGGCCTCTGCAGACAGTTGGTCCTGCTAAGTGAACTATGCTAACATTGTCAGTTATCATTTTGGCGAGGTATGTTACCTCAAGGCCCATCTTGGACAGAAATTATCTAGGAAGATTCACCAACGAGTGAAATTGCTTACAATTAGATGTCCCATGGGCACTTCATTAACTTCTTTTTCTTGATGGATACACAAGTGGGCTGTTGGTAACATCTACCCTTACAATTTTCCCTTATTAAAGTAATTACAGCTGAGATACAGTATTTGGGAACCTTAATTATCTGACTGTGTGTTGGAATGGAACTTATTTTTATGAGGAAGAACTTGGCTCTGTCAAAAACATTTTCCTCTCAGGCATGGCTGCACATGCCTGTAAACCCAGTGACTCAGGAGGCTGAGGCAGGAGGATCTTAAGTTCGAGTCTAGCCTGAGCAACTTAGTGAGACCATGTCTCAAAATAAAATTAAAGAGCTGGACATGTAGCTCAGTGGTATAGCATCACTAAGTTCAATGCCCATTACAAAAAAAAAAAAAAAAAAAAGCTTGATTTTTGCAGAAACTTCTTTTCTTCTTGCAGTACTGGGGATTAAACCCTTGCATAGTCAGGCAAACATTCTACCACTGTACTACATCTTCAGCCCAACAGGGCCTACCTTCTTAAAGGAGTAGGTCAGTCAGTCCTGTTCTTCATTTGGTTGTCAGAGTACAAAGGAGTTGAAGACCTCCAGATTTCTCGACTCTGTGGTAGCCAATTTTTAAATATCAAAAGTTCATGGAAATTACTTACAAATATGCAGTCCTTCCAGTTCTTCCAGATATTTTAAATTTATTCTTCAGAGGAAGCCACAGCATCAGGGAGACATATCACTGTTCTCCAGAAAAAGCTTTTAGCAAATACAGTTGTGCCATATGTCATTAGTTTACCATGAGGTCTCTAAATGAAAATGAGCTGGATTTATGATTGCATGCATTGCTGTATAGCTTCAAATTAATGACGCCTATTCTGTCAGGATCATGCCAGGTGCTTTCGAGTGCACCATTTAAGTTCAATCTTACTCCGTGGAAGAGATGTCATGATTATTTTACAGATCAAGGATACTGAAGCTAAGTTATACAGCTCACAAATGGCAGTAAAAGGACTCAAACTCAGGTTTGTTTGAGTTTTAAATTTGGTGAGCTTACCCCACTGGATAATTTCCCACTTTATCACACACTCTACAGCCTTGAGCATCTGCATTGGTACCTTCACAAGCATTTTTTGCCTTTCATCTTTTCCTGGTTTTATCCTTCTTTCTCACCTTCTATCATTTTTGCTTCACTGATTTCCTCAATTGGTTTAATACTTTCATAATAATATATTTTTAAGAAAGTGCTTAAAATTCTTGTGGATTTATATCCCATGTAAGTATAAAGAAAAGTAAATTTTAAAAACCCCTCTAAAACCCTGTAATAATTGCTTTTACCTAATGTTGTCTGGGGTTTCTTGATTATTTGCTTTTTATTAAAATTTCAGCTTTCTGTTCCAGTGTACGTGTTGCTTCAGTTATGAAATAACGGAGGAAGGCCTTCTGTATTAAACTGCTTCTGGTGTTTCTGAACAGTGAAATAAACTACCCAAGGCTTACACAACAACACACATTACACTTGGTATAGACAATTACATTTTGAGGAAGGAAGGGAGGTTAAAGTAGTTAATGAATGAATGTTCACAATAAAAGCCAATTTTAAGATTGCATTATTTGTCACTGGGTGCCGGGGTGCACACCTGTAATCCCAAGGAACAATGAAGCCTGAGGCAGGAGGGTTTGAAAGTTTGAGGCCCCTCCTTGGCAACTTAGGGAGACCACATCTCAAAATAAGAAAAAAAAAAAAACAAAAAAAGGCTGGGATATAGTTCAGTGGTGAAAGACTCCTGTGTTTAATCCCCAGTAAAAAGAAAAAAAAAGTATTTTACAACAAGTATTTTTACTCCCTTGTTTCAAATGTGACAGGAGCATGACATATAGCTTGCTGAGGTCTACTGATTGGTAAACCGGAACCATTTCTATTTTCACTGTACTTCAGATTGTTCTAAACTCTGAGGGTACTTGTTTTTAAATAGAAGGTACAGGTTACTTTCTAATAGAAACTACCTTTTTGTTTTTTTTTAAAAGAAATTCCTCTTCTGTACTACCCGGCCTTTTTCTAGATGGCCCAAGTTCGTTGTCATAACAAAGGACATGGTGTCAAATAGGCATTCAAAGGGAAACATTCCGCCTTCCTGTTTTCAAGTGGTTTTCTTGGTAACAGCTAAGCGTGGGCTGACACGGAACAATGGTTTTCCCATTTGCTCCTCTGGCTCTATGTGGCATCAGGGTGCCAATGTTCTGTGACTGCATCACATTTTTTTATCCTGGCATAACTTTTTCTCTTTTCTGTTTGGTTGGTTTGGTCTTGCTGGGTCTTATAAAAATACTCATTTTACACTTGAAGCCACCTTTGCCTTCCAGAATCTCTCTGCTGCTGACAAGTTCAGGGGTTAATTAGGTGAGGCACAGAAAAATGTCACTTGAATCCCAGTGACTTAGCAAAATGAGGTCTACTAGGTTTAGGCGTAAAGATGGAGGAGAGACACAAATTAGGTATCATTTCATGCTAGTCCGATATATTTCATTGTGAATAGTAATGTTGCACTTCCCCTGTTTACAGATTCAAATCATAGTGCAGCTCAGGTTGAGATACAGGAACAGCAGTACGTAAATATTCTTTGGAAGTTTTTCATTTCAAATTACACATACATTAAAAATAGATTGGGACAAAGATTATTTGCTTGCATTTTACATCATTCAACTAGATGACTTCCTACTTCCTTCCTACCTCTGGCGGATTGGCTCCAGGATCCCCACAGATACCAAAACCCACAGATCTCAAGTCCTTTATATAAAATGTCCAAGATTTGCACATAATTGACACACATCATCCTACATACATTAAATCATCTCTAGATTAGATTCATGTCTAATACAGTACCTACCTACCACTTCATTTGCATAGATTCAGTGTCGTACTCAGTGCAAGGCAAAGTTTCCAAGTTCAGCTTTTTGGAACTTTCTAAAATTCTTTTTTTCTGAGCATTTTTGACCCATGGTTAGTTTTACCTGGCAATGTGGAACCCATGGATATGAAGGGCCAACTACAATACAATTTTCTCTGTCATGGATTTCTTCTTTTAGGGATTTGGAGTAAAATTTGTAAGAATATAGAGAACCGAGCTCATAAAGTGTGTGTGTGTGTGTGTGTGGGTGTGTGTGTGTGTATATATAAATCAGATGATTTGATAGTGGGAGGATGTCGGGAAGGGGGAAAACTATTAATAAGTAACAGGCAGATGAAATTCCTTTGATAAAACACCACTGATGCACCAAGCTCTTTGAAGATTCCATCCCTGTTTCCCTTTCTTCCTTCAAACCCTCAGATCGCTCTGTGGTGCCATCAGAATGTGAAATATTTGTTTCAAATGCACACGATTTTATTTTAAGTACTATTAGTTGCAGGGTTCATTAATTAAGATATCACACTTAACTAGAATGTGAGTTTGTTCATGGTTAATCCTCAGTGCCTGGCACAGAGTAGGAGCTCAAGTTCATAGTTGTTGAATGATGCGTGAATATCAACCTGCAAGGAATGGCACCCTGCTTGGCATTTTATTTTGTTCCCAAAGTTTGTCCCCTGGGACTTTTCTCCCATCACAGACTGTATCCAGGGAAAACAAGAGCTGAGTTTCTTAGAAACAGCTCTGTCAATAGCCTCCCCCCACCCTACCTCCTTTGCCAGAAGTGGCAAGGCTGTAAACAGCTTTTATCAGAAAACTGGCACTTGGAAAATATAAAAGCAATTAGGGATCTGTGAAATGCCTCAGGAGAGCATTATTAGAGAGGTAGAAGGGAGAGTACACACATTTTGGACAAGACCTCTAAGACATAACCTTTTGGAAGACAGCATTGATTGTAAATAGTCAAGTTTAAGTTTAATCATTTGGCAGCCTCTGAACTTTATATACATCCTTTTGTGTTTTGTAAGATGTTGGACTGAGGGGAATTATCAAGGGGAAAGTTTAGATTTCTTGAGGGGGTCATTTTATATGATATTCTTTTGCCTCATGGATTAATCAACTCAGCTGCCATAACCAAGTACCACATACTGGGTGAGTTAAACAACAGAAATTTAATTTTCTCACAGTTTGAGAGGTTAGAAGTCCAAGATGAAGGTGTTGGCAGGGTTGAGTTCCTCTGAGGCCTCTCTCCTTACATATGACCACCCTCTCGCTGCTTCTTCACATGGTTGTCTCTATTTGTGTGCATACCTCTGGGGTCTCTCATTGGGACACCAGTCAAATTGGATTAGAGCCCATGCAGAGGATTTCATTGAACCTTACCTCTTTAGAGTCCCTTCAACATATGGATTTTAGAGAGCCACAATTTAGTCAATAATACCTTACTGTTTGTGTTAGATGAAAAGTAGCATCCTTTCTTCCCTGCATGTACTCTTTCTGCCAGTTTCTGGAATTGTTAAACCTACAAACAGGTGTGAGGATGTACAGGGGACTTTAGGAGGGAATGTGGGAATGTGCATGCAGTTCCATGCATCTTCAGTCCAGTCATTGGATTCTTTCCTTTTTCTGTTTGTCAGAAGATAAGAAATTAGATTGGGGTAGGGGAAGACATTTAATTAACACTTAACAATCTTTTCAGAAGTCTTGGTACTACGGTAAAAACCCAGAGGGAGGTCACATTGCAGTATTTCCATCTGACTGTAAGACAAGGAACTGGCTTGCAAGTTCTAGGCCCTCCCCAGTCTAGGCATGTGTAACATTTCTAGTCTTTTGTCTTGGGAGGGTCTTTTGCACCTTTTGAAACTAAAGCTATTGACAAAGGAGGAACTGGAGTGGATTGTCATGTGACACTCCAAACTTGCTAGGTCCAGACTTGCTTGCTGCCATAGCCAGCCACCTGAAAGTTCCCTTCCAGGATGACCTCTGGCAGAAAGCTGACCCTTAATTGACCCACAGGAACCAGATTGACTTTGCTTTTCAAAGGAAAGAGATCATATGAGAACATCTGATGTTAAAGCCCATGTCATTTTATTTTATTTATTTATTTATTTTTGCAGTGCTGGGGATCAAACCTAGGGCCTTGTGTTTGCAAGGCAAGCACTCTACCAACTAGGCTATCTCCCCAGCCCCTTTATTTTGTTTTCTAATTTTTTTTATTGTAAACAAATGGGATACATCTTGTTTCTCTTTTTGTACATGAAGTAGAGGCATACCATTTGTGTAATCATACATTTACAAACGGTAATAGTTCATTCTGTTGTTTTTTTCCTTCCCCCACCCCTCCCACCCCTCTTTTCCCTCTATATAGTCCCTCCTTCCTACATTCTTGCCCCCTTCCCACTCCCCATTATGTGTTTTCATCCACTTATCAGTAAGATCATTCAACCTTTGGTTTTTTGAGATTGCCTTATCTGACTTAGCAAGATATTCTCCAATTTCATCCATTTGCCTGCAAATGCCATAATTTTGTTCTTCCTTATGGCTGAGTAATATTCCACTTTATACATATACTACAGTCTCTTTATTCATTCATCAATTGAAGGGCATCAAGTTTGGTTCCACAATCTGGCTATTGTGAATTGAGCAGCTATGAACATTGATGTGGCTGCATCACTGTAGTATGCTGATTTTAAGTCCTTTGGGTATAGGCCAAGGAGTGGGATAGCTGGGTCAAATGATGGTTCCATTCCAAATTTTCTAAGGAATCTCCACACTGCTTTCCAGAGTGGCTGCACCAATTGCAGCCCCATGTCATTTTAAAAGTACAAACTTGAACTGGGGGAATAGTTCAATGATAGAGCACTTGCTTAGCATACACGAGGCCCTGTGTTCAATTCCCAGTGTTGCAAAAAATAAATAAATAAAATAAAATACAAGGAGAGAGCGAACAGGACATATGCTATTTTTGTAAATTTCCCCATTTATATTAATATGTTTTTTAAGGTACATAAAATTACACAATAGCCTAGAAGAATATGTTTCTTGAGATCACAGGATTTCTGATGCCTTCTTTTAATCCACCTAATGTTATGCTTTTTTTAACAAAAAGATTGATATACTTAGTAATAATTTAAAAATTATTTTTTCAAGGATGAGAGAATTTTCGATTTGTTATTTTAGTCTCTCATTATTTCCCTAGTACTTGACAAGATAGACATATATTTATTCAATGAATTTGCTCATCAGTGCCATAGATTAGAATTTAATGAATTATCTATGTCACAGATGAAAATGACTGGAAGGGATGACATTGGCATAGCTGCAGGAAACGTATTTTCTGTGTCACTAGGGTGCAGGGGCTATGCATTCAGCTTCCAGGTCATGGTTTAGACTTTTTATTTTGGGCCACACTGAAGTACTGACCCAGGATCTCACGTGTGCTAGGCAAGTGCTCTACCTACTGAGTCACACCCCCAACCCCATACTGCTAGACTTTCTAATCTCTTTCTTTAAAAAAAAAAACTCTTTTTTAGTTGTCGATGGACACAATACTTTTATTTTACTTATTTTTTTAATGTGGTGCTGAGAATCAAACCCAGTGCCTCACATGTGCTAGGCAAGCACTGAGCCACACCTCAGCCCTCCAATCTCTTTCCAAAGGAAGAAACTTCCTGATAGTATGAAAATTGATTGAATCTTAGTCAACTAGTCAACCGATATCTTTTATTCGAAATGCAATTATTTTTACTTTCCTTCTTTATGAGAATGGGAAATGGCATCCGTGAGAAATGGTATGGTATATGGTATTTTTTGGCCTTTTACGTCAAGAACTACTTAAATAATCAAGTTTTGTGATCATTTGTCTATAATAAATGCTACAGTGACTGAGGCTTACATTTCCTTTTCAGGCTACCTAATTCTTTTCTCATCAAATAATAGCAAATGAAATTATTTATACAATAGAAGGAATTATTTAACATTGCTTACACAAATTTATCAAGTTCTGCTTATTGAGGTATTTCTCTTGTGTTTTTGAGAACCCCGGAGGTTCTTCATAGAAAAGGACACATCCGAAAATGTCAGGGCAGTATGTGTATAATTTTCAACCAGATTTAACTTTTATAAAGGGCAGTTTAAATTAAATATTTGAAAACATTATTTACTAAAAGGGAAAAATAGTTTGAATTAAAGTCAGAAAAAAATCTTAAAGAATAAATTTATAAATTGTTCCTTAAAGCTTCATTTTTGGGGGCTGGGGAGATAGCTCAGTTGATAAAGT
The DNA here is from genome assembly GCF_902686455.1 of Sciurus vulgaris. Lineage (NCBI taxonomy): Eukaryota > Metazoa > Chordata > Mammalia > Rodentia > Sciuridae > Sciurus > Sciurus vulgaris. The sequence continues at coordinate 57,844,971 of NC_136467.1, forward strand.
GCTTGCCTTGCAAGCACAGGGCCCTGGGTTGGATCCCCAGCACCACAAAAAAAAAAAAAAGAGCTTCATTTTAATTTATATTTCATCCTTCTGAATTCATAAAACTCCACCATCCTTATCTTACAAAGGTATGACAAAGTCTTTCTTGAACCAGAGTGATTGATTCTTTCACTTAATTTTAATTTTTTTCCTTCACAGGGAAAGTATTAATTTCCCAAATTCCATAGAAAAAATAGCAATGATAAACCTGTATGTCCTTCCTTCCTTCCTTCCTTCCTTCCTTCCTTCCTTCCTTCCTTCCTTCCTTCCTTCCTTCCTTCCTTCCTTTCTTGTGGCGGGGAGCAGGGGGTGAATTAAACCCAGAAGCACTATACTACTAAATTACATCCCTAGTCCTCTTTTTTTTTTTTTTTAATTTTTTAAAATTTTGAGACATGGTCTCACCGAGTTGCTGAGGGTGTTGCTGATTGCTGAGGCTGACCTTGAACTTGCCATCCTACTGTCTCAGTCTCAGGATGACTGGGATTACAGGTGTGTGCCACTGTGTTTGGCAATCTACACGTTTTTAATGCTATTTTCTACTCTAGGGTAATTTCTTTCTTTGGTGCTAAGCACATGTTCTACCATTGAGCTATACCTTCAGCTAGAATAAATTTTAATTGATTTTCTAAAAATAGTTTTTATTCCATTGAAATAAAGTGGGTTTATTCATGTGTTAAGTACTTCATACAAGTATTATAACTTTTTTTGTATGTGTGTGGTGCTGGGGATCCAACAAAGGTCTACTGAAGCCAGGACCTCACACAAGCTAGGTGAGCACTCTACCTCTGAGCCACACCCCAATCCCAAGTGTTATACTTTTAAGTGAGATGCTGTAACAAAATGCCAAAATACATTATATACCCAGGGTAAACTTTCTGTGGTCACATAGAGCTTTTAGAGAATGATGGGTTCTTATCTCTGGAAGGAACGGAGTCTCTGAGCACAAGCTAAACAGTCTCCATGCTGCATTTTTAGACTCAAGCTGCTTAAAATTCTCTTTATTGGTGACTTACGGGGTTTCTGTCTTAAGATTCAGGGTAAATGCAGCAAGTCCCTAAGTAATCTAGCTTCATTTTAAGCAAACTCCACTGACCAGGACAAGCCAACGAGAAATACCAATAACTCAGAAAAGTGTGGTAAGTTTAAACAATGATGTACGGAAGGGCAGAAAGGGTTACCAAATGTCCTGTACAGAAATTCTGGCCAACTCCTATGAAGACTAAAGAGTATTTTTACATGTCAACTGTAGGTATTGCTGTCTGCAATTTTCGTTTATGGGTTTAAATTTTTTTTTTAAAAATTGCTTTATTTTTTTAAATTGCATAAAATATTACAAAAGATACAAAGTCTATTTCTAGCGAATTCCATGTGCATTGTGTTTAGTTCTTTGGTTAATACATTCTTTCTAACACTAAACATTTGCCTATGCCACTACTGGAGACAGAATTATCATACTTTCAACAAATAGAAATACAAATATCACCACATGAGTTCTGGTTAGATGCATTAGTTAAATGATTGTTTTCTATCACTCCTTCTAGAAATAACTGTTAGATGACAGTAAAGGATTTAAAAAGGCATACAAATCACAAAAACAAAAAGAATGAGAAGAAAAAAATGAGGTAGCATCAAAAAACTGGAAGCTGGAAGTGTTTGCACTAATGATTAGGGCAAGATTTCACAGCCTTGGTGCTACTGACATTTGGGAACATATTTTTTTCTATTCTTTTCTGTATGTGCATTGTAGGATGTTTAGCAGCCTACATTGGCATTTATTGGGCCTGCCCTGTACCCACTAAATGCCAATGGAACCCTCCCCACCCACCAGTTACTGTCAAATGTCTCCTGGGGGCAAAACTGCCCCTGTTGGAGAATCATTAATTCAGGGAATAAGAAAAATCATGAAGTATTCCTAGGGAAAATCCAGAAGCAAACTTATGCTGGTGAAATAACCTCCCATAAGTTCAAGGGCTAGAGAAACTAGGCAGAAATAAGACTGGCTAAACCTCTGTATAAAAGGCAGGCTGAATCCTCTGTATCCCTTCTGCTAGAGAATCCTTCTTTGGAAAGGCTGAGTCTGGGGGGCTCCAGACTTGAAGGTGCAGTTGAGGGTACAGGTTCCATACTGAACGTATTATATGAAATCCAATATGTGAGCGGAATCCCAGGTCCTTGTTCCAGTCAGCTCTAAGAACATTGGTTCCCAGATCCATATTTTCCAGGCAGGAGACTGGAACATTTTTGCAATTAAAAAAAAAAAAAAAAAAAAAAAAAACTGACCAAATCACATAAAAGTAAAAAAGATCTATTGTTATTCAAACTAAGTGAATTGACCAGATCACCCTAAAGCCTTAAGGTTCATGAATCATCTCTCCTTCCCTTCTCCACCCATATCTTCTAATCAAAGATTGCAGGACCTCACATTGTGCAGACAGTCAGCCAAGGAAGGCCAAGCACTCAGAGAAAGCCTCCAGTACGAAAGGGAAAAAAATTTAAAAAACAAGAAGGAAGAATAAACTTAGAGAAATGTTGCAGGGAGCCAATGAAAACTTCCAACAAGTTTTAAGTAAAGCTCTCCTTTCCAGATCTGGTTTCTATACCCTTCTCCCCTGGTTGGGGGCATAGACGCAGCCTCTTGTGCTGCAAAAGAAAGAAATCCTCAATGAATGAGGAGGCCATGAAAAGAACACACTGATAGCTTGAATGGGTGTCCCCTGGCCAAACTGAGGGCAATTTGAGCATAAAATAAAGGGGGAAAGTATGACATTGTAACTCTTGATTAAATTGGAATCCACGAGTCCACAATGATGTAAACAAATAAGGCAAAGGAAAAGAGATCATCAGTGGATACTATGGCCAGTAGGTGGAGGTTTGGTGAGGAACAGGTCACGGCAAAATCTCAAGATGTTCTGCGCAAAATACCAGTCATGTACAGAGGAGAACTGGTGACTTTATGGTGGGCAAAAATAGGTAGACACAAAATAACAAGTGATAAAGGTTAATATTACCAAAATGGGATAGGTTGGCATTATATGCATGATGTGATGCTCTAAGAAAGGGCACAGTATGTTGTAGAATCCATGGTGCTGGGAAGCATTGAAAACGTAGGGTGGATGATCATCCTGTGCAGTGAAAAAGCTTTGCACTCTGAAGATATTAGAGGCAGGGAAAGACTGCAGAACTGTTTTACAATGACCATCAATGCAATGTATGACTCCAAATAGGAACCCTAAACCTTAAAAGAAAAAGAGGTTAGGGTTAGAATGGCATTATCAAGAACACAAACAATGATAGATGTGACATGGATTTGGGGAAAAGGCACACTTTTACATTGCTGGTGAAGTTGCAAATTGGTGCAGCCACTCTGGAAGGCAGTATGGAGAATCCTCAGCAAACTTGGAACGGACCCACCTTTTGATCCAGTTATCACACTCCTCGGTTTACACACAAAGGACTTAAAATTAGCATACTACAGTAATGCAACCACATCAATGTTTATAGCAGCTCAATTCACAATAGCTAGATTGTGGAACCAACCTAGATACCCTTCAACAGAGGAATGGATAAAGAAACTGTGGTATATACACACAATGGAATACTATTCAGCCATAAAGAATAATGATATTATGGCATTTCCAGATAAATGGATGGAATTGGAGAATATCATGCTAAGTGAAATAAGGCAATCCCAAAAAACCAAAGGTCAAATGTTTTCCCTGATAAGTGGATGATGATATATAATGGGGATGGGGGAATGAGAGAAGAATGGAGGAACTTTAGATTATGTAGAGGGAAATGAGAAGAAGGAGGGGTGGGAATATGAAAGATGGTGGAGTGAGACAGACCTCATTACCCTAAGTACATGTATGATTACACTAATGGTATGAATCTACATCGTGCACAACCATAGAAATGAAAAGTTGTATCCCATTGTGTACAATGAATCAAAATGCAGTCTGAAAAAAAAAAAAGAAAGAAAAAGAGGTGTTGTTTGGACAGCAGGTAAGTTTAAATGGGGTCTTGCAAAGATACCACATTTGGCACAGCTGCAAAATCAGAGCTACTTCTTGGATGACTTTTTGTTCTTCTTTTTTAGTTGTTGTTTTTGTTGTTTGTTTTGCTTTTTGTGCTGAGGATCTAACCCAGAGCCTCATGCATGCTAGGCAAGCATTCTACCACTGATCTACACCCCCGCCCATCCTTGATTAAGTTTAAGTAGAAACCTGTTGCTCTTCAAATTCTGTTTTTTGTTTGTCTGTTTGGTGAATTAAGTGGAGATAATATAGAGTCCACTCCTCTCTGAATTCTTGAAGTTTTTAAGGGTGACACTGATTTTTGCCAGACCCTCAATGATACAGTATTGGTTGTGATTTCTCATCTTGATTGTGTGTGAATATGTGTGTGCATTTGATGGGGTGTTAGTTTCAGAGGTATCCCCTTGGCCATTTAATTCCTGTAGCTTTACCCTTCAGGCCAAGGAAACAGTGTGGGATGTGTCAGTTCCAACTACATTCAGAGACCGGAAAATGCTGTGCATGGGTCTGCAGAGTCAAGGGACTCACTGTCACCAAGGCAGAACTCCATTCATTATTGAACTCCATTGCTTTGAGTCCAAGGTGAGGCAGAATATCATGGCAGAAAGGTGTGGTGGAGGACACTCCTTCCATCACGGTGGCCAGGAAGCAGAGAGAGAGGTAGGGACGGGGCTGCAGGGGAGAGAAACCTTTCCAGGGCATGCCCATGGTGACCACCTCCTTCAGCCACACCCCACCTGCTTACAGTTCCCACCCAGTCAGTCCATTCGAACTAGGGTGGACTGATTTAAGTTGCAGCTATCACAATCCAGTCATTTCACCTCTGAACATTCCTGCATCAACACAGGAACCTTCGAGGGACGCTATATATCCAACCGTAATAATAACTCTCTGCAGGTCAAGCCCTTTGCCTGTCGCTCAAACTCTACCACTCATGACAATCACTGTACCCATCTGGCTTCTGATGGTTACATACTAACCTGGACTTTATTGAGTAAGAGAGGCTGGAGATGGGGTGGGGTGATAGGCACTATCCTACGATCTTCATTACTGTCAGGGAGCCCAGTTGTGTAAAGACCAGAACTTCATCCCTGGCCTCCAGAGGGACGTTACCGCTGAACTCTTAGAGATGGTGGTGCTACCCTTTCCAGCACATTCCCTACTGCTCTGGTCAGTGATGTTTATTCTGGTGTCCCCTGACCCTGCATAGAGCAGTCATCTGGGTCTTGCATGGTCTATCCACTCTGGCATGCCTGCTTCTCTGAGCCTTGTGGTCCTGCTTTTGCCACCTGCTAAGACAGTTCTCACTGAGTGGACCACTGCTGTTCCCTGGCTTCTTGGAGCCATCCTAACAGCACATTTCACCATCTCCTGGGGACCCCAGCCACTCACTGAGTTCATGATAGCGCTCCCAGTAAGCATTCTCATGGAAAGTGATGTTTTGCCTGCCTTCATCCCACGCCTGCAGAAATCCCGTGCCATGTGTTCCCTACTGGCTCCTGCCAGTATCTGCTGCAATTCCCTTTGTGTCTTGTCCCTTTCCTCTCCTGATGAGTATGTTGTGACTTAAACCTAGGGACTGGCCTAGGGGCCAGGATAGGAGGTTGGGGCAGATCTGAGGGGTATAGCCTCTGCATCGTCTTTAGAAGTGGAGCGTACTGGCCCAAACTAGAGGAAGGATACACCAGTTGTGCCAGTTCAGTTCTGTAGGTGCCTTAACCCAGATGCCCCCATCCTATCATCAGCCTCCTACTTGTCAACCAGGGCCCTGGCCTTGGCATAGCAAACCTGCCTAATCTGGGGACTAACCATTTTTTGGAGCTACCTTCACAATAAGTTCTGAGTCTGGTTCTCAGCTTTCTCTGTCTCTCTGCTACAGGAGAAAAGATTTATTATATGCAACCCAAGAGGCCCTCTTGTTTTAACATTTAGCTTTTGAAAGTCAATTAATCACTCTTTGTCTTTAATTATCTTTTTCCAAAATATCAGTTTAGCATAGCAATCATCACTTTTATTATTCTTGTAGTTATGTGCCCCACATTGCCCTGCACTTTTTATGACACCCCAATTAGACAGAGCATTTACTGCCACAAAGCAGGTTTTAACATTTGCGCTGTTGCCTTGCGCTCTCCGTCCTCTCCCCTCAGCCTTCATCAGTGACATCTTCATTGCTGACTAGACAGCATAGGATGCAGCTCCAAAATCTCATCTTAGCATTGCATTGTCAGACCATTGCTGGTACCAGATTTTCACCGGCTGGATATTGGCAGGCAGGAGATTGACTAGGGAGAACTCTGAGGATCAATACTTGTGGTAGAGAAGGAAAGGCAAAGAAGCAGGACTGGACAGAGAGAGAATGTGGCTGATTACACAGGGGGCTCAATAACTGAGCTGGCCCTCCAGAATTGTCCCCAGTTGCAGAAAGGGCCTCTCCAGCTCCCTGTGTCCAAGAGTCACTGAATCATGGCCGCTCTGGGAGGGGGTCTTGACCATCTCTGAAGCTAAAGTAATTCCCAAGCAGGCAGATGATGGACAGCTGTCTGCCAGCAGCACTTCAGCAGATGGGGGGACCAATCTCTACTCAGGAGGGACTTGGTGGCTCATCCAAGCATCTACCTCATCATATGTGTAGTAACAGGAACACTCAATTTTGATCTCACCAAAATGCATGCTGTGATTGGGAGAAGAAATGTGTTTGTTTTATGTGCATGTGTATATGGGGTTGAGGAGTATAAAAATGAAAATCCTCTTTTTTCATGATTAGTTCTCAAATATTGTCCCCCAAAATTAAAATAAAAATCTGCTATGAAATAAGTTGCACAGATGGTGTAATTTACTCAGGTGTTCCTGTCTTCTCTTCATGAAGGACACTACTTTTTCTACCCACCAAGAAAATGTTATATTTCTAAAAAAGTTTTTTTTTTTTCCCCAATAAGTTTTTAATAGCAAAGAAAAGCATTTTGCATTGAGTTTTCACCTTTTTGTCTTCCTGGACAGGATGCTAAACCATCAATCCAGAGCTGGTCCTCTCACAACCTTAGTATCGGTGAAGATGGAAAGCATTCACTGGTTGCCTCTTTTTTAATTTTTTATTTAATAAACTTTTCTTTTTTCAAATGTGTAATCAGTTTGACCTGTTCATGAATCTCCACCAGCAGCTGGGCATCTCCACCCTTGCTGTTTTTGGTGTAAATTACTTGAGCTTTGTGCTTCCAAACCAGTTTGATGAGTCCTTTATTAAGAAGCTTCTCAGGGCTGCCCTGGCCAGGGAACCATGACACTTCTGTCTCTCAAAGATCACAGCTGGGATTATAAGCTTATATTTGGGAACTTCCTCATAGCACTGGCCAGAAGTAGCTTTGTGGGTAAGCCACACAGATCCCTCTTGATAAGCCTGTTCTGAACTTGGCCTTTGGCCTTCAGCCTTCTTTTGGTCCTTGGTCCCAGAATTGTTCATTGAGTCTTTTTCTTTTTTTCTTTTTTTTTTTTAAACTTAATTTTTATTTTTACAGACTACATTTTGGTTCAATGTACAAAAATGGGGTTCAACTTTTCATTTCTATGGTTATACATGATGTAGAGTCACACCATTCGTGTAATCATACACATACATAGGGTAATGATGTCTGCCTCATTCCACTGTCTTTACCTCCTCCCTCTCCCCTCATTTCCCTCTACACAATCCAAAGTTCCTCCAATCTTCTCTTACTCCCGACTTATCAGTGAAAACATTCTGCCTTTGGTTTTTGGGGATTGGCTTATCTCACTTAGCATGATATTCTCCAACTGCATCCGTTTACCTGCAAATGCCATAATTTTATTCTTCTTTATGGCTGAATAATATTCCATTGTGTATATATACCACAGTTTCTTTATCCATTCATCGATTCACCTGGTTGGTTCCATAGCTTAGCTATTGTGAATTGAGCTGCTATAAACATTGATCTGACTGAGTTATTTATAGTATGCTGATTTTAAGTCTTTTGAGTATAGGCCAAGGAGTAATATAGCTGGGTCAAAGGTGGATCCATTCCAAGTTTTCTGAGGAATCTCCATACTGCCATGTGCCACCTCAGGACCCTGGCCCTTGATCTTTTTCTTGTTTGACTTTCCTGAATTGCCTCCTGGTCCTCTGTGAGCAGCACTGGGAAGCTTAGAGGGCAGTGGTAACCACTGCAACCTTGCTAAGATGATGGGCAAAAAGCAGTTGCCTCTTTTTAATAAGGAATGATAATGGTCAGTTTAAAACTGTTTGACATATTTCAAATTCCATTCACATCTCCAGTTCTCACAGTAATTCTCCAGTGTCAATAGAGCAGATGTTATCCCCATTCGGTGGATGAGGAAACTGAGGTTCAAGGGGCCTATGCTTTAGAGGTGAGATCTGTGTCTAAATACTGGACAATGAATTCAATTAACGACAGAGTTCCTTTGTGTTTCAGTTGGTTGTATAGAATCTTAAAATAACTGCTGATAAAAAGAAATCATTTAAATGTTAAACTGTGTTAACAGGGAAGATATTTTTTCTACCCAAGGGTTTTCTAAGGTACTTTTTGATAGAAAATAAGCTTATTCTAGAATAATTTCATCAGGCTTGAAGAACTTCATGTTAAATAGTTATTCTGCCTTTTAAAAGAGCTACATTGTCAAACAGTGAATGAGGGAATTAGACAATTCCATCCCTATTGGCAAATAGTATATGATTTTTGCTGGAGATTGTTGGATGCAAGTTTAGAACCTTTAAAGCAAAACAGAAATAGTGAGGAAGGTGGAGGAGGCTCCCGAGGCTGAGCAGGATCTTAGCAGTGGTCGTTGTGGAAAACACCATCTACACGTGTTCCTTGGTATCCACCGAGGATGGGTGTCAGCATCCCCCCAAAATCATGCTGAAGTCCCTCCTACACAATGGCATGGCATGTGCACATAACCTGTGCCATCCTCCTATAAACTTCATCTCTGTGTTATAATACCTAAAATGATGTAAATGCTATGCAGATAGTTTTGCTATATTGTTTAGGGATTAGGGACAGGAAAGAAGTCTGTACATGTTCTCTACAGATCCATTTTTTTTCCTAAATATTTTTGATCTGTGGTTGATCAAAGCCAAGCTTGATTGAATCTGGAACTTGTGGATTCCCAAAGCTGACTGTGTGCTGTGTACAGGGGAAAGCACTGGGGAACATTTGAGTTTCACTCTGCGAAGCACTCCTCTGTGTAGAATTCTCTGAACTGGTTCAGTAATTTGTCATTTCACTCATTTTTACTTTTACACTGCAGACCACTTTGGCCCTTCACTTTTGCTATAAAACAAAGAACCCATTTTTATTTGCTTCCTTTTTTGTCTGTCTTCTTTAAATAATATAAAATTACATCTGAGCAAGCACTAAGTACATTAATGTCAGATCTCCATTACTTGCTGAACGCTTATTAAGTAGATTGCCAAATTCTAACCTTCCAGACAAGTTTATTGCACTGAAGCCTGAAATCACTGCCCATAGACTTTTGACAGCTCTTACATAAAAAATGACAATGAATTTGGAGCAGGGTGGAAATAAGATAGGGAAGATACAACATTTTCTATAAGTTTCAGGGTTTGGTCTTTAAAATAAACTATTTGACTTGTTTTTAAAATAGTTAATTCATATATATTGTGTTAATTCAATGGCACAAAAAGTTATCACTGAAAATCAAGTCTGCTTCTATGAAATTATAATATATATGTTTTTGAACATGGGTCCTGGCTTATGCTCCTTCCTCAAGACAGCTGTGGGAACTAGAATTTCCCTTCATCAAGACAGGTCATAGAAAACCTCCCCCTCCCCCGCCCCATAGTCTCAGAGCTGGTCATAAAGAAATTCTCTCATCTATCCTTGTCCAACGATCAGAAGAGAGAACTCAGGGATCCTGCCCCATACTCTAGAGGAAGGGAAGCTGCTGCCCAGAGAGGCCATGGATAATTGAATAGACAGGCTTGCTGAGTGCCCCCGTCAGGACTCTCAGCAATCATTCCTATGCAATGAAGTCTCCATAAGAACCCCACATCAGAGGGTTCCGGGACCTCTGGACAGCTCAGCACGTGGAGGGTCCAGGAAGGAGGAGTGCTTCCATCCCCCTTCCCCATGCCCCGTCCTGTGCAAATGAGCCCTCAACTTGTGGGATCCAACTTGAGCTCTGTTGTCAGAACTGACTTGAATTGGACACTAGCTGGTGTCCACTACTGCAGAATTAATTGCTTGTTTGGTATGTGGGAAAACTCCAGAAGTCCTTGTGTTGTGGTGTGAGAGTAGATGAAAAATAAGACCCTGGTTCTTACACACACATCTTCTCATCATTTCCCAGAGCTCAGTTTTCCTCTCTAGTGGAAGCAAAGTTTTTGCATTTCCCTTTTCAGAGAAATTCTCTGTATGCATAAGCCTGCACATAGACCACACACAAATGTCAGCTTGCTAAATCTACTTTTCTTCGATCCTTATCAGAATATAATACAGCTAGAAAATTCCTTTCCCAGTGGCTAAGTTGTATTAAGTGGAAGGGATATGCCATAATGCACTTAATTATTAAAGGGCGCCTAGGTTGTTTTCAATCTTTGACTGTTACAAGCAATGCTGTAATATCCAGTTATGTGCCCCAGAATGATACTTAGGGCAATGATGATCAAATATATGACAATAATCCCATAAAGTTATGTTGCCTAGTAATGTCATACCTATCTTAGTTTGTGTAAGAATGCTCTATAATTATGTTTGCAGAACAAAAATACTTCCCTAACAATGCATTTCTCACATCTCTGTTATGGACACATGCATCTCTCTTTGCTACAGTGAAACTTATTTTGGAGTAAGGAGTAAGGTAAGTTAGTAACAGAATAATTCATCTTTTACCATTGATTTAAAAGACCTCCATCACAACTAAAATTTTTATGTGTTGGAATAAACTTCTGAAATTTTTATTGCTTTATTTATTTCTGCCTATGGAAAGGTTTTAATTATTATTGTCTTATAATGTGTTTTAATATCTGTTAGGGTGGTCGCCCCTTATTATGATTATGATTTTTCAGAGTTTTCCTGACTTTTACTATTTTTTTCATATGGCCTGTTAAAATTTCATTTAGATTACCTATTTCCCATCAAATTTCAAGTGTCTATCAAGGATTTGAAATGTGGTTAATGTCGCTAATGAAACAAATATTAAATTTTATTTAATTTTAATTTTTTTAAAGAGTTAGATGTGGTTAGTGGGTACAGTGTTGAGACAAGGGAACTCTAACAGGTTCTTGTTTGCATATAGAAAGGGTATTAATTTCTGATTTCTGAATACGAATTTTGTAACCAGCCATTTATTCAAGTCCTCTATTAATTGTAATCATTTTCAGTCCATTCTCTTGGCGTTTCCAGGCACACATTATATAATCAGAAAGTGACAACCTCTTTCTTTTTTTTTTTTTTTTTTTTTTTTTTGTGCTGGGGATTGAATCCAGGACTTTGCACAAGCCAGGCAAGTGTGCTCTACCACTGAGCTACACCACTGGACCTTTACAAATTTTTATTTTGGGACAGAGTCTTCCTGCATGGCTCAGGCTGGCCTAGGCCTTGTGATCCCCCTGCCTCACTCTCTGGGATTACAGGAATGCACCACAATCCCAGTCCCAATTAAAGTAACTTCTATTTATTTATTTATATCTTTTAGTTTGATTGAAACAGTGGTACATTGACTTCATGAAATTAATTAAATCATTCAACAAACATTAACTGCCTTTTAAATGTTAAAGAACTTGGAAGATACAAAATAACTCAGACATTTTCATTCCCTTGAAAAATTTGTTTAGAGTGTGGTAGATAGGATCATCTTACAGGAAAATGTAATACAAGCCAGGCATGGTGGTACAGGCCAATAATCCCAGCTACTCAGGTGACTGAGGCAGGAGGATCACAAGTTTAAGGCCAGCCTTGGTAATTTAGCAAAACTGTTTCAAAATAAAATAATATAGCTCAGTGGTAGAGCACTTGGCTGGCATGGATTCAATTCCTAGTACTACAAAAAAGAAAATCAAAAACTAGAGAAGAGTAATACAGTACAATAAAACCCACAAGAGAGACATGTAAGGTTACGTGTCTTTGGGGAAGTAATAGCATAAGAGAGGAGTTCTTTAACTGGTGTGTGTGGATTTGTGTGTGTGAGATCAAAGGTGGGAGAGAAGGCATGGATTTTGGACAAAGGAGATGACAACTGATCTATATGAAATATCTTAGTATTATTTTTCTTTTTGATTACTCTTTATATGTGGTATAGACATTTGATAAAATATTCACATAAGATTTATCAAGCCTTTTGAATATTATATATTGTATAATATAAAATATTATGATAGATTATATTTTGAAATAATATATATGTTTGGAAACTCAGTTCTCATTAAAATGGCACATGATAAAAATAAAAGTGATATTTTCAACTAAGGTTTTAAGCTACCTGCATATAAGGGTTGCAGTACAATTTAGCTGGTAGGTTAATTTCAAAGTAAATTTTATAGCATGCTTAACTTTTCACTAGTAATTATTTCACACTGGAAATTCATTATACCTCAAAATGTATGATCTCTTCTTAGGAAAAGTGCCTTCACACCAGGAGGTTTTGTGTTTCATACAGAGTTGAAGAGATGAACTTATATTTCTTTTGAAATACTTAGCTATATTGTTTCTTCAAGAAATGCTGAAATTCTAATTAATCATTCCAGCAAAACAAAAAGCCAGTGTGCATTGGAACTCTTTGATACATGATGTTAATCCTCTCATTCTCTAATATCATCTGGGTCCTGATCATAAAGGCTCTAGTATTATAAAAGCTCTAGGTTAAAATGTCAACTTGTAAAGTGACCAATTTATCAAGTTATATACATACTCATTTTTTTAAATATTAGTTGCTTATAAACTGTGTACCAGTGTGCTGAGGCTTCGATGTTCAGTGTATTTGGAGGATGGATGTATCATGATTGTCAGGAGCTGTAAACGTCTAAATAGAAGGCCATGGACTGAGTTGAAAATGGTATATATCAGTCATATCTGTCAAATTTATCAAGTGAATCCCACACATTCTTTTCTTTATCTATTTTTTATTTTCAGTGCTGGTAATCAAATCCAGGGACTTGCGCATGGTCAGCAGCATTCTACCACTGAGTTACATCCCAAGTTCTCACATTTCTTTATGGGGATTGTTCGAGGCTCAGTTGAAGGTTTTGCCTCCTACTAAAAAATGTTGTTATTGTTTTCCTTCTCTGTAAGTTGAGGATTTTTTTTTCCTTTTCCTTTCTTTCCTTCTTCTTTTTTTTTTTTTTGGTGCTTCGGATGGAACCCTGGATCTTTTATATCCTAGGCAAGCACTTTACTACTTTACTATTGTATTATCCATCCAGTCTCTTCCTCTGTAAATTGTGGATTTTCAACGGACCTAAATAAATATTTCTCTTATTTTTTATAGAAATATTAATTTTCCAGGCATTTCACTAAACACTAGAGCACTTCTGAAACCCTCGGCTTCTACATAGGGCTTACCCTACCATGTAGCTGAAGTTATGTCTCTGAGAAGAGTGAGGATGCCAATGTAGCTCTCTTCCAGGCCCAATTTCTTCATGCTCTATCTGAAACTCTTCCTTTACTTCCCCCTCAAGAAAGCAGACCAGTTGGGCTGGGGATGTAGCTCAGTGGTAGAGCACTTGTCTGGCATGCCCAAGGCCCTGCAAAACAAACAAATAAATAAACAAAAACAAAGGAAGATGAAAGGTCAGCAAACAAAGAGATGTAGGAAGGATGGTAACAGGCTTATTGGTCAGGACAGGCACTATGCTATGCTTCATCAATATTCAATCCCAAATTTCAACAGCTTAAAACAAAAGTTTTAATTGTCTTATTTCTTGGATGCTACTTATCCATTGGATCGACAGAGGAGGTTTGTAAACTTTAGTGACTCAGGAACTTGGGCCAATGAGCAGCTAACATTTTGAACATTGCTGGAGAAAAGAAAATTCTAAGGCATCAACCCACAACACATGACTGGAACTAGGCCCAAGATCCCACCTAACTATGGATGATCTCAAAGTGGAAAGAACTCAAAATATTTGATAAAGGAAACTAATAATTTCTATGATTGTATTGAAAATGCGGAAAGAGAAGTTTGGGCAAGAGCAGAGGTGATCTCAGCACAAATGGAAACAATGTGAATGAGGAGAGATCACAGCGTTGGCTGGTCTGTGTTAGTCACACTTTCCCCTTCGACTCTTTTCCAATTCAATTCAATTCTATCAACATTTACTAAATGCTTTAGAGTGCAAAACACCTGCTTTGGTAAAGATGGCAGAAGCAAAACTGTGGATATCACATTTCTTTTAGATGTTACACTCAGGCTACTTTGAGGTTACCTTAAGAAAAACCAACGAAGATTGAACAGTGCCCCCAAATCAAACTTAAGTATACATAAGCATTTGGACTATAAAAATAGTGTGGATAGGTATTGGGTTAATTAATACTTCAAAAGGAAAGTTAGATTCCTTCTTCATATCATTTACTAGCATACATTACAGACATACCTGGCACATGACATCAAAGGCAAGAGCCACCAAAGGAAAAATAGATCAGCAAACTTCATCCAAAGGAAAAACTTCACCAGCTTCTAAGAGTCATCTCATAGAAAGAGAGATAATAATTGCAAACCATATATCTGATAGGGAATTTGTATTTGAAACACACATACATCCACATTCTTCAGCTTAAGATGGGGTTGTATCCTGATTAAGCTCATTGTAAACTGAAAATATTGTTACATGGAAACCAAACCTACTGAATATCATTGTTAGCAACATAATCCTTCTCTTAAATTACTGGCCTGAAGCACAAGACCCTGGGTTCAATCCCCAGCACTGCAAAAAAAAAATGACTGGCTTGCTTTCTTTTTTTTGGTACTGGGGATTGAACTCAGGGGCACTCAACCACTGAGTCACATCCCCCGCCCTATTTTTTGTATTTTATTTAGAGACAGGGTCTCACTGAGTAGCTTAGCGCCTTTCTTTAGCTGAACTCTTGACACTCCTGCCTCAGCCTCCCGGGTTGCTGGGATTACAGGCGTGCGCCACCATGCCTGGCTTTCTTTTTCATCTTCCTGTTTTTTGTGGTGCTAATGATAGAACCCACGTGCTCTACCACTGAGCTACCCAGTGCTACTGGTTTGCTTTCCTGAGTGGAAGGTAGAGTTTCAGGTAGACATGAAGAAATTGGGCCTGGAAGTGAGTTCATATCGGCCTCTTCATGCACCCTTCTCATAGGCTTCACTTCAACTACATGTTAGGTAGGTCCACCAGTTGTATGCAAGTTGGGTTCCAGACAGAAGCACTCCAGTGTTTGCATGGCTGACATTGGAGGGGGAGTTGCAGCTCGCTGCCACTGCCCAGTGTTGGTGGTGGTGGGGGAGATCATAGTTCATATTACTAGCTCCAGGAAAGATCAAAATTCAAAAAAAGATTCAAAATCAGAACTCAAAATTTGGTATATCTTTTACTGAATGCATATCATCTTCACAGTAAAGTTGAAAATCATTAAAAGGAACCATCCTAAGTTGGGAGCCATCTGTATTTAAAAACCTCTTTAAACTCGATAGTAAAAAGACAAACCAATTTTAAAATGAGCAAAGGATTCTCTGAAGAATATAAATGGCTAGTAAGCATGTGAAAAAATACTCAACTTCATTAGTCATTAGAGAAAAGCAAATCAAAACCACAGTGAGATGCCACTTTATACCCCATAGGATTGGTAGAATCATAAGGTCAGACAACAAAAGTGTTGACAAGGATGTCAAGAAACTGGGATCCTCATACATTATTGGTGGGAATGCATGATGCTGCAGCCAGTTGAAATAGTTTGGCAGTCCTTCAGAAAAGTTAAATACATGGACCAGGTGATGTATCTCAGCAATAGGGTGCCTGCATAAGGTCCTGGGTGCCATCCCCAGCACAGGGGGAAAAAAAGATATAGCATTACCATATGATCCAGCAATCCCATATCTAAGTATGTATCCAAGAAAATGGAAGTGTGTTCACAGAAACACTTGTACACACATGTCCATACTATTATCAGCAGCAAAGTCACAGAAACTGCCTGGTTCCCTGCTGACTGGATTCAGCTGCCCAACTGCATAAGAAACAAGCAAATGACATAAAAGGAAAAATGAATTTAAGGCAGTTTGGACAGAACAGTCTCCATTGGTCTTAAAAAAGTGGTTACAATTTATAAAAACAAATGTTGGAAAATATACACATGTAGACTTTAGGCTGTGCTAACCAGAGATGTCACAATTCCTGCTTTTCAATCCTTGCTGCCACCATCTATACTTCGTGGGCAAGTTTTGTTTTGTTTTTTAAAATCTCCTTTTAAGATGGAGAAAATAACAGCCAGTAAACTGAGGGAACAAACAATGTGAGGTTTTTAATTTTACCAGGATGCTGTTACAACAGCATTATTATTATTATTATTATTATTATTATTATTATTATTATTATTATTACTATTTTGGTACTTGGGGAGTGAATTCAGGGGAACCTATCCACTGATCACATCCCCGGTCCTTTTTTGTATTTTATTTAGAGACAGGATCTCACTGAGTTGCTTACTGCCTTGCTAAGTTGCTGAGGCTGCCTGTGAACTCTCCATCCTCCTGCTTCAGCCTCTGGAGCCACTGGGATAATAGGCATGCAAAGCCACCATGCCCAGCAGCATTATTCTTAATAGTGAAAACATGGAAACAACCTAAACGTCCATCAACTGATGGCGAATAAACACAATGTAATACTTTTCCACATTGGAATATTACTCAGCCATAAGAAATGAGAAATTGATACATACTATAATATGGATGGACCTGGAACACATTGTGCTAATCAAAAGAAGCCAGGCACAGAAATTCACAGGTTGAATGATTCCATTTGAATAAAATGTCAGGAATAGGCAAATCCATTGAGACAGAAAGTAAATCAGTAGTTGCCAGGAGCTGGGAGGAGAGGGGCATGGGGCGTAACTGTTGATGTGTATTGTTTCCTTACAGAATAAGGAAAATGTTCTGGAATCTAGTGGTGATGGTTGCACAACTGCTAAGTCTAACACCAGTTTTATTATTGAAATACATATAACTACATTCATATATACACATTATTAAACAAAGTAGGAGGTCATTGGCATGAGGTTGTTTCTATACGAAGAGCTGTTAGGTAAGCATATAGGAACCTAACTTGGAAACATTTCTTGTAACTAATCCGATTTTTAAAAAGACCTCAAGCCAATTGCAGGCAACCTGTCAGTTGGTTCCATATCTAGGGACCTCCCCTCAGAACTACTCCAATAAGACAGAAGCTTCACCTTACCAAGTCCAAATAAGGCAGAAGCCTCGCTGAAGGTCGTCAGGTGATTTCCAGACTTTGTTTCTGCGGTCAGCCTATGGAAGCCAAATGTTCCGCTGTGAGGTGGAGCCCTCGAAACCTCTTCCGGTTCCAAGTGCTGCTTGATTCATGAACTGTTCTTTTCTTGAATAAATTCTGTCAAATTTATTTTGTCTAAAGTTTTAACAATGTACTGCATGGCAAGATAAAAAGTGATTTTTATCTTTTCTTTCTCTAAACTTGCAACATACCTTTGTAATTAGTAAAAGAAAATTCTGTTAAACAATTTAGATCAAATTCAAAAGCTGAAATCTTGCATTTCTCTAATAATCTTTTAAGTGATCTGAGGCAGATTATATATCTATACAAAGTTCTAGAATAAGCAAAACTAAATTATGCTGGGAAAATTTTCTGGAAGAAGTGGTTTCCTCCAGAGGGACAGGGCAGAGATTAATAGGAGTGGGCATGAGGAAATTTGCTGGGGTGACAGAATTGATAGGGCTTTGGGTTATATAGATGAGTGCATCTGTCAAAATTCAGGGAATGTATGTTTAAGATTTGTGAATTTCATTGCATATAAATTTCAGATAAAAACCATAAACATTGAATTCAAGTTAATGATAGGAATGCCACACCATTTGGGGAAATGTACTTTAAGGTATATATTTAAATAATAAAGTAGGTTAATGAATCAATAGAGGTGACAGTTACATGATAAGGCAAATATTTTTAAATGTTAATAGAATATAAGTGGATGTGTGAGTATTCACTGCCTTATATTTGAAACTTCTGAATAAAACATTGTGGAGAAAGAAACCCAACACTTTATATGATAAGTCTTTACTTCATTATCTGTCCCTTGATTCCCCAAACTCCATCTTACTTAATTGCCTATTTTCCCTGTTGGCATTTCCATTGGTTATAGAATTCATCTTTAGCACCTACAAATTATTCGTGCTTTCTTCCCCTTTTTATTAATGGCAACATCATTCATCAAGTTGTGAACATTTCCCAGGATAAAAATTATTCTTTTCTCCTTTCTCCCATATCCTCCAATCCAATTAAGCTCTAATTTTTTCTGTTTTTTTCATTTTTAGTGTCTCGCTTTTACCATTAGCACTATCTAAAATACCAATTACCAGTATTCTAGTGGCTGTTTAGAAATAAAGTAGCATCCTAAGAATATAATTTGCACATAATTTAAAAAGACATAGATTTTTTACATGCTTGCCTGTAGAATGGTTCTGATACAGTATTAGAATATCCTGGATTCTTGGTAAGTCTTCAAACTCTGAATTCCAGTCTCACTTCCTTTCAGTTTGTATGCTAATGACTTGAAGTCAGTTTTGGATAATTTAGATGTGTGAACCTGCATTACAGAAAGCAGAATGATAAGTATTATGAATGAATGGCCTCTGCAGACAGTTGGTCCTGCTAAGTGAACTATGCTAACATTGTCAGTTATCATTTTGGCGAGTATGTTACCTCAAGGCCCATCTTGGACAGAAATTATCTAGGAAGATTCACCAACGAGTGAAATTGCTTACAATTAGATGTCCCATGGGCACTTCATTAACTTCTTTTTCTTGATGGATACACAAGTGGGCTGTTGGTAACATCTACCTTACAATTTTCCCTTATTAAAGTAATTACAGCTGAGATACAGTATTTGGGAACCTTAATTATCTGACTGTGTGTTGGAATGGAACTTATTTTTATGAGGAAGAACTTGGCTCTGTCAAAAACATTTTCCTCTCAGGCATGGCTGCACATGCCTGTAAACCCAGTGACTCAGGAGGCTGAGGCAGGAGGATCTTAAGTTCGAGTCTAGCCTGAGCAACTTAGTGAGACCATGTCTCAAAATAAAATTAAAGAGCTGGACATGTAGCTCAGTGGTATAGCATCACTAAGTTCAATGCCCATTACAAAAAAAAAAAAAAAAAAAAAGCTTGATTTTTGCAGAAACTTCTTTTCTTCTTGCAGTACTGGGGATTAAACCCTTGCATAGTCAGGCAAACATTCTACCACTGTACTACATCTTCAGCCCAACAGGGCCTACCTTCTTAAAGGAGTAGGTCAGTCAGTCCTGTTCTTCATTTGGTTGTCAGAGTACAAAGGATGTTGAAGACCTCCAGATTTCTGACTCTGTGGTAGCCAATTTTTAAAATCAAAAGTTCATGGAAATTACTTTACAAATATGCAGTCCTTCAGTTCTTCCAGATATTTTAAATTTTATCTTCAGAGGAAGCCACAGCATCAGGGAGACATATCACTGTTCTCCAGAAAAAGCTTTTAGCAAATTACAGTTGTGCCATATGTCATTAGTTTACCATGAGGTCTCTAAAGAAAATGAGCTGGATTTATGATTGCATGCATTGCTGTATAGCTTCAAATTACTGACTGCCTATTCTGTCAGGATCATGCCAGGTGCTTCGAGTGCACCATTTAAGTTCAATCTTACTCCGTGGAAGAGATGTCATGATTATTTTACAGATCAAGGATACTGAAGCTAAGTTATACAGCTCACAAATGGCAGTAAAAGGACTCAAACTCAGGTTTGTTTGAGTTTTAAATTTGGTGAGCTTACCCCACTGGAAATTTCCCACTTTATCACACACTCTACAGCCTTGAGCATCTGCATTGGTACCTTCACAAGCATTTTTGCCTTTCATCTTTTTCCTGGTTTTATCCTTCTTTCTCACCTTCTATCATTTTTGCTTCACTGATTTCCTCAATTGTTTAATACTTTCATAATAATATATTTTTAAGAAAGTGCTTAAAATTCTTGTGGATTTATATCCCATGTAAGTATAAAGAAAAGTAAATTTTAAAAACCCCTCTAAAACCCTGTAATAATTGCTTTTACCTAATGTTGTCTGGGGTTTTCTTGTATTATTTGCTTTTATTAAAATTTCAGCTTTCTGTTCCAGTGTACGTGTTGCTTCAGTTATGAAATAACGGAGGAAGGCCTTCTGTATTAAACTGCTTCTGGTGTTTCTGAACAGTGAATAAACTACCCAAGGCTTACACAACAACACACATTACACTTGGTATAGACAATTACATTTGAGGAAGGAAGGGAGGTTAAAGTAGTTAATGAATGAATGTTCACAATAAAAGCCAATTTTAAGATTGCATTATTTGTCACTGGGTGCCGGGGTGCACACCTGTAATCCCAGGAACAATGAAGCCTGAGGCAGGAGGGTTGAAAGTTTGAGGCCCTCCTTGGCAACTTAGGGAGACCACATCTCAAAATTAAGAAAAAAAAAAAAAAAAAAAGGCTGGGGATATAGTTCAGTGGTGAAAGACTCCTGTGTTTAATCCCCAGTAAAAAGAAAAAAAAAAGTATTTTACAACAAGTATTTTACTCCCTTGTTTCAAATGTGACAGAGCATGACATATAGCTTGCTGAGGTCTACTGATTGGTAAACCGGAACCATTTCTCTTTTCACTGTACTTCAGATTGTTCTAAACTTCTGAGGGTACTTGTTTAAAATAGAAGGTACAGGTTACTTTCTAATAGAAACTACCTTTTTGTTTTTTTTAAAAGAAATTCCTCTTCTGTACTACCCGGCCTTTTTCTAGATGGCCCAAGTTCGTTGTCATAACAAAGGACATGGTGTCAAATAGGCATTCAAAGGGAACATTCCGCCTTCCTGTTTTCAAGTGGTTTTCTTGGTAACAGCTAAGCGTGGGCTGACACGGAACAATGGTTTTCCCATTTGCTCCTCTGGCTCTATGTGGCATCAGGGTGCCAAGTTCTGTGACTGCATCACATTTTTTTATCCTGGCATAACTTTTTCTCTTTTCTGTTTGGTTGGTTTGGTCTTGCTGGGTCTTATAAAAATACTCATTTTACACTTGAAGCCACCTTTGCCTTCCAGAATCTCTCTGCTGCTGACAAGTTCAGGGGTTAATTAGGTGAGGCACAGAAAATGTCACTTGAATTCCCAGTGACTTAGCAAAATGAGGTCTACTAGGTTTAGGGTAAAGATGGAGGAGAGACACAAATTAGGTATCATTTCATGCTAGTCCGATATTATTTCATGTGAATAGTAAATGTTGCACTTCCCTGTTTACAGATTCAAATCATAGTGCAGCTCAGGTTGAGATACAGGAACAGCAGTAAATATTCTTTGGAAGTTTTTCATTTCAAATTACACATACATTAAAAATAGATTGGGACAAAGATTATTTGCTTGCATTTTACATCATTCAACTAGATGACTTCCTACTTCCTTCCTACCTCTGGCGGATTGGCTCCAGGATCCCCACAGATACCAAAACCCACAGATCTCAAGTCCTTTATATAAAATGTCCAAGATTTGCACATAATTGACACACATCATCCTACATACATTAAATCATCTCTAGATTAGATTCATGTCTAATACAGTACCTACCTACCACTTCATTTGCATAGATTCAGTGTCGTACTCAGTGCAAGGCAAAGTTTCCAAGTTCAGCTTTTTGGAACTTTCTAAAATTCTTTTTTTCTGAGCATTTTTGACCCATGGTTAGTTTTACCTGGCAATGTGGAACCCATGGATATGAAGGGCCAACTACAATACAATTTTCTCTGTCATGGATTTCTTCTTTTAGGGATTTGGAGTAAAATTTGTAAGAATATAGAGAACCGAGCTCATAAATGTGTGTGTGTGTGTGTGTGTGTGTGTGTGTGTGTGTGTGTGTATATATAAATCAGATGATTTGATAGTGGGAGGATGTCGGGAAGGGGGAAAACTATTAATAAGTAACAGGCAGATGAAATTCCTTTGATAAAACATTCCAGTGGTTCTCTTATTTTTTTCCTCATATAATATTTTATATATATATATATAAATAATATATATATTTGGGGGGGGGCATGGCATCCTCACCAGATTGTCTGCAAGTGTTTCCTTTCTCACTAAAACCATGCTCCACCATCTACCAACTTTCCAGTCCAATATAGTCTGTTAGGTTATAACAAATGTTTCTAAGACATCAACGAGCTCATGTGTGATCAGTAAATAGAATGAACTCAACAGGAACACAGAGTTGTTCTGGCTCCTAAGCACAGGCTCTGGGACAGCAGAAGTCAAAATTTAACCCTAAGGAGGAAAGGAAAATAATTCTCAGTCATTTCAGTTCTATTCTTAGAGAAATAAAAGGAGCATCTGCACCTGGGGCTCCTCCCTAGAGAGCTGTCCCCTGAAGTTTTGCATGACTCTGGGCCCTGGCAAGTTGCACTTCCTCCTATGCTCAAAGCTTCCCTCCCACTTGCTTTGTGCAGCACTCAAAAGAGAAAATACTGCTTGACTGCTTTCGTGTGGTTTTTAACATTCCCTCAAGCAGCTTCTACTGCTTGATGAGAGGTCATGCAGGTTATCCCTGGAGATACAATTACTGTTTTTGTTAGTGCTTTAGTTATAAAGATATATGTTTTGAGACTTTTTTCCTAAGCCTATTTTTACTGTAAATTCTGTTATTTTTAATGAACATTTTTGCAGAATGTACTGTTTTTCAGGAATATATATATATAGCATTATAGTAGAAAGTCTGTACTTTATACTTATCAGACAGCTTATTATAATTAATTGTATCAGAGGAATTTTAAAAATGATTCCAAGCAATGACTGTGTTGACAATGAACCAAATTGCAAGAATTGAGTAAGATCATTTGACTCTCTTGAGTTCAGAATCTTTAAGTCATTTTAATTTGCAGGATACATTTATTGTTACTGTTTTAGAGAAACAGAAGCTAACTTTTCATTTTCAAGGCTTAGTGAACAATCATCCAAGAGCTGTGGAAGTTGAATAACAGGAAACTGCACTTGTTTTTCAAACCATTTGGCGACTGTAAGAAGCTGCTGGTCACAAAATGCCCGTCCAATAAACTGTAGTCCTACTGGCAACCCTTTGCTTGAGAGGGATACAGGGATACTCACTGCTGGCAATCCTGAAGAAAAGAAGATTCATTAGTTGATTAATTCTCCGTCTTAAGAAACAGAGACCTCTTCTATTTTCTAGTGCTAGGAGGTCAAGGCAGAATAAGGTTTAAAACAATGAATAGTATACTATGTATTTTGCACAATGTTTTGTTTACATAACAATGTATCTTAGAAATCACTATCAGTTCACAGAGACCTTCATTTCTTTTTTATAGCTATATAGTACTCCATATTATGTGGTTTTGCCATAATTCATTCAACCAGGCTTTTATGGTTGGGCATTTAGGTTGTTTTCAACATTTATCTATTTTATATAATTCCCCATTGTACAATACTTGTGTACATGCTTTTTGCTATTCTTGAAAGTTTTTTAGATGAAGAGAGATTGCTTCATCAAAGGATAAATGCATACATAATTAGAAATTCCACTTCAAAGTGGCTGTACCAATTTGAATTTCCACCAGAAAAATGAGTACTTCTTTTCCTACAGTCTTACCAACAGAGTATGTTGTTGAGATTTTGAATTTTTTCCCATCCATTAGATAAATAGGAAGTAGCTCTGAATTTCAGGTTTGAGGCAGGGAAAGCACAAGATCACAGGACATCTTGCTATGCCATTAAAAATAGTTTTCAAAAATTAAAATGGGAACAGGTCTAAAGGACTCATACAATTTGAAGGAACTTCTACTGGCCAAAATTAGGACGATTCAAGTATCAAAAACAATGACAATAATTGTTTATAATAAATTCAGTTTTGTAAAAAGAGGAAAGATTTCATTTAGAGAAATATGCTCATTAATAAATGGATGCTAAAACTGGGTTCAAGATTACTGGGGAAGAATATATTCACATGGTCCCAAGCATCACTTCATAAATTGCTTACAAACCATAAAAGGAAAAATGTACCTTAATAAGGATATTCTGGCAGTTAGCTCCTTAACTAAGTGGGACAAAATGATAGTAACTGTTTCGTGACATGAAAAGTATGTAGTATTTCTGCCAAAAAATGTTTAACTCAACCCAATTAGGAAGAAATTATGAATGGGATATTCTATAGGACAAGTACACAGAACTCTTCAAAAAAAAAAAAAAAAAAAGAAAGAAAAGAAAACAAAAACTCAATGTGATTTAAGAGAAAACATTTTAAAGATGGGTGATTTCTCATTAAAAATTAAGCAGGACGGAAGAAAATGGCATGGCATTTTTTTGTGCCAAAGGTAAGAACTGTTGAACCAGAATCCTAGACCTGCAAAAAGAGTCTGACTCTAAAAGTGAAAGGGAAATCAAGACATTTTTGGAAGGAAATCTGAGAAGATTTGCTGCCAGCAGGAACTACCCTAAAAGAATGGCCCCAACAACTTCTCCAAAAGGAAGGAAGTGATAAAAGCATCTTCATATTTTAGGAAGGAAGACTAAATGCAGAAAACAGAAATATGGGTAAATAAAATAGACTTTCCTTCTCCTGGAGTTTTTTACATTATGTTTGATGATTGAAACAAAAATTCTAACAGCCTGATGTGGTTCTAAAAAAAAACATCAGAGACATGGGGGGTGATATTCTAGATCTTAAAAAGATAATCATAAATGCAATATGACTGGAGAAAAAATAACACATAAAAGACATACAACTAAGAGAATGTGAACATGAAGTATAATCAAATTATTACTGAATTATTATTTTCTTAGTTGGGACAATGAAATTGTGGTTATGTAGAATGCCTTATTCTTAGAAGATTCATGCTAACTTATTTAGGCATGAAGTGTCATGATATCTAAAATTTTCAAATGATCCATCCAGTTAAGAGGTGTGTGTGTGTGTGTGTGTGTGTGTGTGTGTGTGTGTGTGTGTGCATGTACAGAGAGAGAAAGAGAAAGAAAATGAGGTAAAACGTTAACAAGGATGAATCTTAGCAAAGGGCATATCAATGTTTGCTATAGTATTATTTTTAACTTTTCTGTAGGTTTAAGTATTTTCAAAGTAACAGTCAAAAAATACTAAGTGTATTAATTCAGAAGGTGTGTGTATGTTTGTGTGTACACACTTGTGCACATAAGAATACATTCACACACACTCCTAAGTATTCCAGAAGGATAGGCTATTTCTTTGAGGGAACAATCTATCTAGAACCTAAATTCAAGACCAGGGTTCTGCCTAAAAATTTGAAGAAAATCAGAATATACTCTTGAGGGATTCTCACCTGCCATATTTACAGCCTGTGTAAAAATATCATCCTGGGCACTTCGTGTTCTATTGTCTTCTTTGATAAACTCCAAGTATGGTACTGCCTCACACAGGGTGGTGGGGGTTAGCAAGACATCCACGCCAGAGTTAAAAACATTCACAAAATCATTTGCAATGAGGCGCCGCACCTTCTGTGCTTTGATGAAATAATTCTCATAGTTTCTGTGGGAAAAAACATAGACAATATTTGAGGGACTTTATTTTTTTTAATAAATTCTCTTACATTAGGCTTCTTAGAGAACCACTGGATTCTTGGCTTTTATGAGTAGGCACATTAAGACTTTTTGGGCCGGGGCGTACCAGGACACTCAACCACTGAGCCATAAGCCCAGGACTATTTTATATTTTACTTAGAGACAGGGTCTCACTGAGTTGCTTAGCACCTCGTTTTTATGTAGGCTGAGTTGAACTCTCTATCCTCCTGCCTCAGCCTCCCAAGCCACTGGGATTACAGGTGTGTGCCACCATGCCCAGCACATTAAGATTCTTAATACATAAAGATGAATTGTGTTCAACTCTTTTGTTTCTTTGAAAATTCATTCATCTGGGCACTTAATTAATCAGAATTCACTACTAGATGCAATTTTACACATACAATCGCAAAATATTAATTGTTCTAGAGACACTGCTAATCAAGAACATTCATTTGGGAGTGAAGAAGATTGGATGCACAGCCATTAAATAAGATTTCAAAAATCATAAAGCTAGGCAGTGGTGTAAAGCAGGTAAGAACATAGGTTTCTAGAGGCTCATCCAATATTCTTTCTATTATAATGTCTTATTTCATCTATTGTAAAATGATTCATTACAAGGACCCTCAAGTTTTGTAAAATTCTTATGTGCTATCTGAATTTGACACTGGGAAAGACATCTAGGAAGAAGGTTCTACAAACAGAAACTGGGAAAAGCATGCAGTGTTTGTAATTTTGAGTTTCATGGATAGCATAGTTTGAGAGTGGAGATATGAGATACAAGTAAGGATGCTTACTTTACTAAAAGATTAAGAGAAATGCTACACATAAAAGTGATCATGTGTCAATGATGCAAAGAAAGGGAAGAAAACTTCAGATCTTTCTGAAGCTATTAAAGAAGGCTGTCAAAGGAACTAACTGTTCTAATCCTCAATTTCCTCTACTGTAAAAATGGATATAGTATCTCCAGTCTCACCAAGGATCAAATAAAATGAGATAAAAATGTGAAATCTTTCTTATCCTAGAAAGATTTAGAGTACTGTAAAAATCGGATTCCTTACTACCACCATCTGACTACAATGTCTATGGAGATACAAATGAAGGCATCACATGGAATTTACACCATATGTTGGGTATAGTGGCACATGTCTATAATCCCAGTTACTCAGGAGGCTGAGGCAGGAGAATTGCAAGTTCTGGTCAGTTGAGCAACTCAGTGAGACCCTGTCTCAAAATAAAAAAGAAAAGGACTAGAGATATAACTCAGTGGTAAAGTGTCCCTGTGTTCAATCCCCCGTACCAAACCAAACCAAACTACACAGCAACAACTAAAGTTGGTATTTTAAATATTGTATTTGGGTTGGGGGTACAGCTCAGAGATAGACCTGGATTTGAGCCCCAGCACCAACTCCAAATATACAAAATAATAGCATTCCCCAAACCTAAATTTTATAAAACTAATACTTTCTACTAATTTCCTTCCTATTTCATTTCTTTTTTCTTTTTCTTTTTGGTACTGGGGATTGAACCCAGGGTGTTTAATGACTGAGCCACATCCCCAGCCCCCTCTTTTTTTCTAAATTTTAAAATTTTGAGACAAGGTCTCACTAAGTTGCTGAGGCTGGCTTTGAACTTGCCATACTCCTGCCTCAGCCTCCTGAGCCTCTGGGATTACATTACAGGTGTGTGTCGATATGCCCGGTCCCTTCCTATTTTAAATATGGTTGAAAAATAGAACTTCTGCTTCCATACATGATAGAGTATAGGGATGAGACTTATCCTGTCTTCTTAAACAACCCCCAAACTGAACAAAATATGTGAAACAACCATTTTTGGATATTAGGCAAAAGGCATCTGGGAAATAGTATACTTACGAGGAGAGACAATGACGTGAACCCTATCATTTCCCCAGCCTAATGCCTGGAGGTACTTTTTCAGCCCTTCATCCAGAGAGGAAGGATGCATACACAGTTGGGTAGTCTGAAGTTCAGGGAGAAAAAGATGGCAGCAATTTTCAAGGCAGTACTGAAAGGGAGAGTGGCACACACAGAGCGCAAGAGATGTGCAGAGAGATCCCTCAAGTCTCTGGCTCAGTATTGACCTGTGCATGAATAAGAAGACATCCCCAAGGTTGAGGAAAGAATCCCAAAAAGCAGGTCAAACATTTCTAAGCTCACACAGGGCTGGAAATAGTGCAGGTTCCTAAAAGCCAAAGTAGAAAGACCTCAAAATGCACAAAGCATCTGGGAGAGTCTGGAGGATATGGCCTTAGAGTTAAATTGCCCTACTCAAAGGTTTTCTGAATTCACACTAATGGAGCTTAAAAGAGAGGTTTGAAATGATCAAAAAGATTCCAAGCAACCACACCTTAACAAAGTGTAACACTGTTTAAAAGAAACAACAAAAACCCAGCACATGACCATGTGAAATTCGATGTTTGGGTGTACAAATAAGCAGAAATATGATTCATAAGGGGGGGGAAAGCAATTCATATAAAAGGGAATCTGAATAGAAATAACAGAATGTTGGAAATAACAGCTAAGAACATAAAAAGGTATGTTCTATATGTTCAAGATGTTAGAAGAAAACAAAATGATAAAGAAACTGAAGAGATAAGAAGACTTATTTGGAAATTCTAGATCTGAAAAATACAAAATATGATATAAAAATATACTGGATGGAACTGACAGAATATTGATACTGCAGAAGAAAAGATCAGTGGATCTCAAGATAATAATGGAAACTATCCAAAAGGAAGCACACACAGAAAAAAGATTGGGGGAATGAGCCATGAGACAACAGCAGCAGATTAATATACATACAAACGGTATTCCAGAGGAGGGGAGAAGATCGAAAAAAATATATTAAGAAATAATGGTCAAAATTTTCCCAAATTTGATTAAAATTATAAACACACAGATCCAAAAAGTTCCAAAAATACCTAAGCAGAAGAAATATTCAAGAAACCACACCAAGGCACATCCTAAATTCCTAAAAACCAATGATAAAGAGAAAATCTTAAAACTAATCAGAGGGACAAAGTCACATTATACATTTGAAACTAAGATAAGAAAAACAATAGACTTCTAGAAACTAGGCAGGCCATAAGACAGTGGAACAAAACCTTTAAAGTACTGAACGAAAATGCTTAACATCAATTTAGAATTTTAGATCCAAGAAAGTATCTTTTTCCAAATTAAAGGCAAAATAAAACCTTAACATATAAACAAAAGCTGAAAGATTTCACTGATAGCAGGACAACACTATAAGAAATGTTAAAGGAAGTTCTTTAGACAGAAAGAAAACTATAACACAAGGAAATCTGAATACACACAACAGAGTAAAAGGCACCAGAAATAAATACGTAGGAAAATATAATGCCTCTTGGCTGGGCCTGGTGGCACACACCTGTAATCCCAGCGGCTCAGAAGGTTGAGGCAGGAGGATCATGAATTCAAAGCCAGCCTCAGCAACTTAGCAAGGCCCTAAACAACTTAGGGAGACCCTGTCTCTAAATAAAATATAAAAAGGGTCAGGAATGTGGCTCAGTGGTTTAATCTCTGTTACCAAAAAAAAAAAAAAAACAAAAAAACCAAAAAAACCTCCCTTTTTCCTTGTTTTAAATTTCTTTAAGAGCAAATTTTATAGAAAAATGAAAGGCAGGAAAAGAGATTAGGAGAAAGAACTAGAAGACAGGTAACAAGAAGAAGACTTAAATGTGGTTAAAAAGTAAATATTTATGCTAATTTAAAAAAAAAAGATAAGCTGGGTAAAATGGTACATACTTGTAATCTCAGCTACCTCAAAAGCTGAGACAGAAGGATCGTAAGTTTGAGACTAGCCTGGGCAACCTAGGGGAAACCTATCTCAAAATAAAAAGGGATGGGGGTGTAGCTCAGTGGTACAGTGTTTGCCTAACATGCACAAAGCTCTGGGTTTGATTGCCAGTATTGCAAAATAAATAAAGAAATTTGAAATTCCTAACTCAAAGGTAACAGAATGATAAAATTCAAACAGAAGTAAATAAAGAAGTAAAAATGTTAAGACCTTTTCTATTTCTGGACATACAAGTTGACTTTTTAAGATAAAAAACAAGTATCCCAAATCCCATTTTTCTAATCACTCATGTTCACCCCTACCCCATCACAAAACAAAACAAAAAACGAACAAGTTGACCCAAGTTGTAACTGCATCAGAAGCTAGGGAAACTATCAGTAATTCTTCCTTTTCCTAATAACCCCAGTTGGTAATCATGGAAGAAGCTTGCAAACTCCTCTCCTTCAATTTCTTTTTATGCTGTTACAGTGACCTATATAATCCATCAACTTTTGCCCTGACACATTCAATATGATTCTAATCAGTAATACATAGCAAATGTAACATCTTTAGCTTAATAAAGTCTTTGCTTAGAAAACTTCTTTACAATATTTCACTTTTCCTACTCTAAGTCATTACAAGTACCTGGTCAATATGGAAAAGTGTCTTTTAATATGGCATATGATTAAATAATTTGGAAAAAAATGTTCCTAACTTTGGTCCTGAGGGGATGCACAGATGAATAAAATGCTTTCTGCCCTTGAATGCACAGAGTAAAACTTCAAAAAGTTACTCATTACAAAAACCATTCTTGCTTTTTCATATTTTTCATGTCCTCTAGACTCATTTAGTCTAGAGAGAAATGAATCCTATTCACAAGATCTTGAATAAACTTATATTAGAGAAAATTTAAGTAAGGGTCTCAGTAACTTGGAATTCTTTCTTGGAATAAACAAATACGTAAAACAAAGGAAAACAGTTGATTCACTAAATTTTTCAACAGATCACACTATAACTCCATGTTTAAGGCTGTAAAAACAAGCTAACAGGAGCTGGGATTATAGCCCAGTGGTAGAGTGCTTGCCTAGCACGTGTGAGGCACTGGGTTTGATTCTCAGCACCACATATAAATAAATAAAATAAAGTTCCTTTGACAGCTACAAAAAATATTCAAACAAACAAACAAACAAAAAACAAACAAGCTAATAGGCAATAACAGCAAGAGAATAAGTAATGAGGCTAAAATCTTCCAGGGTTTTGTTTAGTTTGTACCAATCATTCAGCTAGAGCATCAATTAAAAAACATTTTTTTAATAACTAGCAACTGAAAGTGCCATAAGTAGGCCTTTTCTAATTCAAATCACAAGGATTTTATTTTAGTAAATATCTTGGCTTATAAGACCTGATAGACACACTAATAACTTATTCTTGACCTTTCAAGAATGGGGAAATGCTTAAACTAATTGTCTTACTCTTTTAATAAGAAAAAGTTTCCCGAGAGAATTCTTCCTCGCACCACATCATTGAACCCTTCTCTTCTGGTTGCAGCATACATGGCTTCAGTAGACACATTAATGTCACATCGGTGACCTGCAAACAAAAAAAGAGATGTATGATACTTGCAAAAAGAAGTAAAATTTTGGCTAAATACTGGCAAAGATTCAGACTTTTATGACCAATATTAAAGTTTAGGGAACATAATTACTAGTTCCTTTTTTCTATCAGTGACAGAACTGATCATGGAGAGAAAAGAAAACAATCAAGAAAGAAATTTCATTTGCTTATTCCCTCATCCATCCATCTACCCACCCATTCATCCATCATCCAAATATTCAAACATTTACTAAGCTCCTACCGTATTTCAGGTACTACATTAGATGGGTTTAACACACAGACAAGATACTATTCATTCAAAATATTCAAAGTCCAGAGAAGTGAAAAGAACATCCTGAGACATTTAAGATGAATAGCATATGTACAATGTTAAAATGATAAGGTAAAACGATTCACTGATTTACTTTTCTGAATCATTAATGCTATCTCAGGCAATAATTCTTTATTATTGTAAGTTAAAATTTCAAATGTCATAAGAACAGCTATGTTAAAAATCCAAAAAATTAGCTGGGCCCTGTGGTACATGTCTGCAATCCCAGCTACTTGGAAGACTGAGGCAAGGAGGATAACAAGTTCAAGGCCAGACCAGGCAACATATTGAGACCCTGTCTCAAAATAAAATTAAAAAGGGCTGAGGATGTAGCTCATTGATGAAGTGGCCCTGGGTTCAATTCCCAGTATCCCCCCCGCAAGGAAAAAAAAAAAAAAAAAAAAACAGAAACAGCCATCTTACCATATTCTAGCCCATCAAATCTTGCCATATTCGATGCCACTTCTGATGTGCACAGTACATGGTAACAGATAATTGAATAACAGGTGTGGGGCAGGGATACTTCTATCACTTTGGCTCCCTCAGACTCAAAGAGATCAGCAGCTTTGGACCAGAGAGATCGTACTTCACTTGATAATTCTGGTACAAGATATTCCTTACAGGAAAAAATCAAGATACAGAAACTGGAACACTGATACAGTTTTATAAAAATTTGTATACCAGGACTTCTGGCAATACCTTTGAAATATGGATTGTATTGCTGGCAGGTTGCTAGAAAGACCAAACTAAGATTGTTTAAGACATGATTAACCTGGTACTAAATATTATGAGCTGGATATAACAATTTAAAAATTGGAGATCTGGTTGGGGAGACTCATATCTGTTAAATGTACATTATGTACCAGAGATGCAGCTAGATGCTTTTTAAACATTCTCTCATCCTTTTATGAATTCATGAAGGAGAAGAACTGAAACTAGAGAAGTTAAGTAACTTTCCTAATGTTATATAGCAGGTTAGTAGAGGATTCTAGGATTCTAAACTAGGTCTGCTTCTAAAGCCTATATGCTCTCATTCTTTTAAAAGAAGGTAACCTCAATGGAAGACTTTAAAGAAAGTAGCATTTCTCAAAAGTACTGGTCACCTGAGGGCAATTTTTGTCTCCTTTTCTCAACCAAGGAATATTTGTAATGTCTACAGACATTTTTGGTTGTGAGGTTGTGGTGGTGGTAAGAAATGATATTTGGTATCCAGGGGTAAAGACCAATGACGCTGTTAAACTTCTTATAGTGCAGTATAGTCTCCCACAACAAAAAATTATTCAGCCCCAAATACCAAATGTACTGAGATTGATGTTTGGGGGTAATTCTAAATGATTTCTGAAAGGTTTTAAGCATTATTATATTACTAGGTTTAATTATTTTTATTTTTAAAAGGTCAGTAATTTAAAATTATATCTACAATATAATGACTTATTTAACTATAATAGGTATAGTAGTAGTAATACTAGTAAAGATAACATTTAATAAGCTTTACTATGCAAGGTATGTTTTTGGGCTACATCTTTTACATTAGGGATTAGCAAACTGTGGCCTGTGGGCCAGATGTGACCAGTTGGCTATTTTTTTTTGGCAGGCAGGGGGGACATTATTGGGAATTGAAGCCAGGGTTGCTTTACCCCTTAGCTATGTCACCAGTGATTTTTATTTTGACACAGGATCTAAGTTGCTAAGGGTCTCACTAAATTGCTGAGGCTGGCCTCTAATTTGTAATCCTCTTGCCTCAGGCCTCCAGAGTCTCTGGATTATAGCTACTACACCTGGCCAGTCAGCTATTTTTGAAAATAAAATTTTATTAGAGCTGGTTATGGTGATACATGCCTATAATCCCAGTGACTCAGGAGGCTGAACCAGGAGGACTCCAAGTTCAAGGCTAGTCTGGTAACTTGGTAGGATGCTGTCTCAAAATAAAATCAAAAGGGGTAAGGGAGGTAGCTCAGTGGTAGAATGCATGTCTAGAACATGCATAGTCCTGGTTTCAATTCCTAGTATCATAAAAAACAAAAGTTTAATTAGAACATAAACATACTCTGTTTACATGTTTTCTGTAGCAGCTTTTTCACTATTTGTTTTTTATTTTTCACATCTGGTTCTGCTTTTGCATTATAATGGCTGAGTTAAAAAGACTGTCTAAAAAAAGATTTGATTTCAAGATTTTATGTTTATGGTAGTTTTATAGCTTTTATAGATAACTATTAAAGGAAAATATGTCATAGTTTTTTTAAAAAAAAGACTGTCTAGTCCACAATTATCTACTTATTATCTAGCTTTTGACAGAAAATGTTTACAGACCCTTGTTTTACATGATAATCTAATTTAATCCTCATGACTCTCTGAGGTCAATATTTTTATTATCCCATTTTGCAAATGGGGAAATTGGGTTTAGAGAGATTAAGTCATGTGTTCAAATCACATGGCTAATAAAAATGGCAGTATAGGGATATGAAACCAACCAATTGCCTCCCAAGACTGTGCTCTGTATTTGACTTCACAGTTTTTCTGTGGAGTAATGAAAGAAACAAGTTACCTTTGGAATTCCTATACATAGCTTGCTCACATCTGTCAAAGTGGGAAGAATAAATGATTTAACAGGTTCCTGTACTGTGGTAGAATCTTTGGGGTCATGTCCAGCCAGTATATCTATAAAGGGAAACACTTATGAGTGACAGATATATTATTCAACAGTAAGAAAATTTCAAGTGATAAAGAATAAGATAAATACCCAACACAATTGCTGTATCATCCACATATCTGGTTAAGATTCCTGGCACATCCATTGAATTTACCAGGGGAATAAGACCATGACGGGACACTAATCCATAGCTTGGTTTGAAACCAACAAGCCCACAATGGGCAGCAGGATTTCTGGTTGATCCTCCAGTATCTGATCCTAAAGCCCTAGAATTTAAATGGAAGAATGACATATCTCTAATTATATTTGGTATGTATGCTTTTAAATGTATATTTTTAACATGTCATTTCCCTTTATTATAAAAAGTAACACATACTCAGAATTCATAATGTATAGAAAACGGTAAAGAAATAATGAAATATTCTGCAAACAATGTTAAAATTTTGGCATATTAAACTCTTTTTTAAAATACATTTTTCTTTCATAGCTGAGATCATTCTATAGTCATAAGTTTCCATCTTTTTTTGCTTATCATGAGCTTTTACTGTCATTAAAATTCCTTCAGATTTAAAGTATATATAATATTCCATCTTATAAATTGATGATTCTCAGTATTTTAAAGCACAACCTCCTATTGATACACATACTAATTTTATATCTTCCTTTGATGCTACTTGATATTTAAGATAAATCAAATTAAGGCAATTTTATAGTATGCTTCTACAACCTAAATTCAGATAAAGCCCTTTTCCTACAGAGATCAAATTTATGTAAACATTTATATGGGTTCCAACTGAAATAATAACTATGTAACGAACGACTGTAATGAACATCTTTAAACATAAATATTTGCCCATATGTCTGATTACTTTTAGGCTGGCTTCCAAGAAGCAGACTTAATGGATGAAAGGATCTGTTTCTTGTTGTGAGAATTTGTGATATATATGATCAAATTAGTTGTCAGGAAAATTCTGCCAATTCATATTCTCAACTGGAATGAATCCAAATGTTTTAATGTTTCAGTACCATCACTAAATACTAGTAATTCAAAATTTTTTTGTTAACTCAATAACCAAAATTTTGTATATGCACATTTCTGAATAATTTTTCACATTTACTTGTATTTGCATACCCAACTATGAAAAAGGACTGTTCATTACTTTTTTTCCCCCCATTTCTTGCAGTACAAGGGATTGAACCCTGTGGTGCTCTACCACTAAGCTACACCCCCAGCCCTTTTTATTTTGAGATAGGGCTTTTATTTTGCTAAGTTGCTGAAGGTCCTCCTGCCTCAGCCTCCCAAGCAGCTGAAATTATAGGTGTGTTCCACTGTGCCTGTTCTTTCCTCTGTCCACTCACCTACAAAGTATGTGCTATTATTTAAAAACAAAAACCAAAAAAACTACCCTTGAGGACATTATGCTAGGTGAAATAGTCCAGTCACAAAAATATAAATGCCCATTTACACGAGGTACCTACAGTAATCAGATTCAGACAGCAAGTAGAGGGGTGTTACTAGGGACAAGGAGGAGGGTTAATGGTTACAGAGTTTCCATTTTGCAAGATGAAAGGGGATTATTTGTCTATTACAGAACTGCACATTTAAAAATAGTTAAGATGGCATATCTTATATGCATTTTACCATAATTAATGTAACATTTTAAACAACTGTTTCAGGAAAAAAAAAGTTTTTTTTTTTTTTTTTCAGTAGAAAAATAGTACTTATCTACTGCAAAAATTAAAATGTAACTATATGATAGAGAATAACATTTCCCTTAACACAGTCCCCATAATGGTCATGTTACTACTTTTAACATACTTTTATCTAGACACTTCCAGGTAATGACTGATATCCATACCTGTGTGATTATTATTTTAATAGAAACAGGGTCACACTGTACATACTGTTCAGTAACTTGGTTTTCACTTAACAATGCATCCTGGATCACTTTCCATGTCACTACATATAGCCCTATCATTCTTTTTAGAGGTTACATAGTATTCCAAGAATCTTTCTGTTATAAAAACTATGATAGAAAGTTGGGGAACAAAACGGAATACTTTACAGTTTGGAATACATTCAATCCAAAGTTATCTTTGGTCAGTGCTTCTACAGATTATATTTAAAGTGAAGTGTTGGGCTAAGTGACATTCCTAAAAATAACATGACACTTGTGCTCTATAGAAAATGGAATTTACATTTCCTCTCTCACCAAGTCCATTTAAGCCACAAAATCAGACTGTTGCTTTAACAATTTAAAAAGATACATTCTCTTATTAGCATTCACTGACGGCTGTGTAAAAGTGAAACCTACATTTCCATAGGAATTATGTGTCAAAATGCCATCTTCTCAAAGCACATTCAGAAAGATGAACACTAAGTGGGCTGATGAGGATAGGGAAAAAAAAGCACCTAATCCTGCAATTCTAACTTGTCAGAACTCTCATTAATATTAATGCAATGCTATAAAATTCCACAGAGATAAAATGAAATGGTTTTACTTGTTAACAAGATTTCAGGAAAACTAAAAAAAAAAAAAAAAAAAAAAAAAAAAATATAAGAAACTAAATCTCTGTAGCTAAAAGAATAGAAATAATTTATTGGATGCAATGTTTGTGAAAGAGCTTAGTTTTGGTGGATAATTAAGGAGAGATAAAATACATATAGTATTACTGAAGAAACACATTCAATTTGGTTAAACTGAGATTGATAAAATAAATAACAGCCATAATTACTTACTTTTATTTAGGTGGTTAAGAAATGCTTTAAAAATGGGACTTAAAATACAATGGATGGATTCTTTACTAAATACAAAATATGACAAACAGAATCAGCAATTAACAGGGTTAAAAAACTTTACCTAATGATAAATATTTTTAGTTGCAGATTTATGAAAATATTTTAAATATCCAATTGATACATATTAGGATTTTTTTCTTTTTTAAAGTCAGATTTAGCTGAAGGATAAACCATTTCTAAAAGCTCAGCAGCCCTGACCTAAAACCATGGAGTACCTAAATATCTGCAGTGAACAGACATTAAATTATTTCAAAAGTAAAATTCAATGTGGTTCATTTATGCTCAACGCTTAATTCTGTAAGATCCATAAAATCTGTTTTTAAGAAAACCGGATATTATAGAGGAAGAGTTTAAATATTATTTTAAGTTAAAGTTAAATGTATAAAGGAGCACATAGTGTGAAGGACAGTTGAGTATATGCAAAAGATATAATTTTGATATATGATTGAGCACAAATAACTGACTGAAAAGAAATTCAAATGCCAGGGTATGAACTGCTCCGTTGTTGGGTTTTGCATATGGTTTGTGACTATTTGTATTTGCATGGGTCTTAAAGTACAGATGAAAGCATCTTACGCAAAGCATGTGAATGTTGATACGGCAGCCGCGCTCCCGCCTGAGCTTCCTCCAGTTATTAGCCAGTTTGAATCCTCACTCTCACCACGGGGATTCTGCTGCTTCTTTTCTCTATATTGTTTTGAGTAACTCCAGGGGTTTTTAACTGGTCCAAATACACCATCTGTACTTCCAGATCTGAGATGAAAAAGTGAAGTGATTTACCTTAGAAGTTCATTTTATGTGAAAATCTCATCTTCTGAGACAATTATTTGTTTCTGACACTCACTGCGCTTTCAGTTATCCAGTGCAGCTTGAACTGGAAAGGTAGGAAGTCTGCTCAGATGTAGCTGTCACTAATTACAGTTGAGTTGGGAGATAGGAAAGGAGAACACTTGTGGTATTGAGAAAACTAGTCTGCTCAGAAAGAATTTTATCCCAGTCAACTAAAAATGATCTTCCTTGTAAATTAAGGTCTTTCAGTTGAAAAGAGACACATTCAAATAGTTAAGAAGTTTTTTGAAGGGATCCCTCCATTAATAAGAAGTTTTAAGGAAAGCATTAGAAGTGGAATATTAACTTATTTTTAAACAAATTTTATTCTTAAATTACAAAAATCAATATGTGAAACACTTTGTACCCTTGAACCAGATGCACCTATTGTTAATATTTGGTCCCATTTGCTTTATCACTTGCACACTCTGTGTACATAAACACTTTTTTTTTTCTGAACCACTTAGAGGTAACGTATAGATGTGACCTTGACCTTTAAATACGCTAGTATGTATTTCCTATGCATTTCCTAAAAATAAGAACATTTTGTTGTACAGTCACAGTACAGTTAACAATCACATTAAAATTCATATCTACAATAATCTACTGTATGTAATCCAACTGCCAGTTGATTCAGTAATGTACTTTATAGCATTTTATTCTTTTCCAAGATCAAGTCTAATGGCAGGTATTATATTTAATTATCACTGTCTCTTTAGCCTCTTTCAATTTTCTTTTAAAAAATCCTTTATCAGTCAATAGACATTGGGTTATTTCCAGTTTGGGACATTATCAATAAAGCTACTATAGATACTATATTGAAAGGTCCTAGCCGGTGCTTTTGTGTACATATATATCTTGGGTAAATTCATAGGACTGAGACCACAGGGTTGTATAGTAAGTGTATGTTCACTTTTATTAGAAACTACTGAACTTTTCCAAAATGGTTATACATTTTGCATTGCCTACCAGCATATGAGAATAATTTTTAGTTGAATGGGATGATCAATTGGGATAAAATCCTTTCTGAGCAGGAAATTGCTCTGCATTCTGGTCAATAATTGATATTGTCATTTTTGTTAAGACAGTCTAATAGGTGTATGTATCTCAATGTGATTTTAATTTGCATTTCTCTAATATCTAGTGACATTAAGAATTTTTTTGGGCTGGGGAGATAGCTCAGTCGGTAGAGTGCTTGCCTTGCAAGCACAAGGCCCTGGGTTTGATTCCCAGCACCGCAAAAAAAAAAAAAAAACAATTTTTTCATGCATTTGTGAACTATATATCAACTTTAATGAAATGTCTATTTAAATCTTTTGCCCATTTTGTAAAAAAATGGATTTTTTTCTTATTGTTGAGTTGGAAAAGGTTTTCTATAGTTTGGATACCATTTCTTTCTCAGACATACTTTTTCTTTTGTATAGCTTTCACTATATCTTTATTTATTTTTATGCGGTGCTGAGGATCGAACCCAAAGACTCACATATGCTAGGCAACCGCTCTACCACTGAGCTACAGCTACAGCCCTCAGACATACATTTTCTCTGTTGCTGATTTTTCATTCTTTGGTACTATATTTTGAAGAACAGAGATTCTTAATTAATTAATTATTATTATCATTATTTTGAGTGCTGGGGGACCAAACCCAGAGCCTTATGCAAGCACTGACCACTAAATAATATTCTAGACCCATAAGTTCTTAATTTTAATAAAGTCCAATTTATCAAATTGTTAAATGAATTTGGTCATTATGTGCCTTTAAAAAATCTTTGTATACCAAATTCATTCTACAAAGCCAGTATCACTCTGATATCAAAACCAGATAAGAATACATCAAGGAAAGAAAACTACAGACTAATATCCCTGATGAACTTAGATGCAAAAATTCTTAACAAAGTATAAGCAAATTGTATTCAACAACATATTAAAAAGTTTGTACATCATGACTAACTTGGTTTTATTCCAGGGTTGCAAGGATATGCAAATCAATAAGTATAATTTGCCACCTAAACAATAATCACAATCATCTTAAGAGATGCAGAGAATATCTTTGACAAAATTCAGCATCCATTCCTGATAAAAACACTGAAGAAATTGGGGATAGAAGAAACTTACCTCCACATCATAGAGGCTATATATGACAAACCCAAAGCCAACATCATAGTGAAAGGGGAATTCTGAAAGCATTCCTTTTAAAATCTAGAAAAAAGACAAGGATGTCCACTCTCACCACTTCTACTCAATATACTACCAGAAATTCTAGTCAGAGCTATTAGGTGAGGGAAAAAATGGGAAGGAAGAAGTCAAATTATCACTATTTGCAGATGATATAGTCCTGTAGTTAGGAGATCTAAAAAGCTCCACCAGATGACTGCTAGAGCTAATAAACAAACTCAACAAAGAAGCACATAACAAAATTAACACAAAAAAAATCAATAGCTTTCCTATACACCAAAAATGAATCTGCTGATAAAGAAATCAGGAAAAAAATTCCATTCGCACTAACCTTAAAACAAACAAACAGACAAATAGTAAAAATAACAACAAAAAAATTAGGAATAAGTCTAACCAAGGAGGTGAAAAATCTCTACAGTGAAAAATATAGAACACAGAAGAAAGGAATTGAAAAAGACACAAGATGGAAAGACCTTCCACATTCATGGACAGAGGCAGAATCAATATTGTTAAAAACGGTCACCCTACCAAAAACAATATATAGATTTGATCCAATTCTCATTGAAATACCAATGCCATTCTTCCCAGAACTAGGGGAAAAAAAAAACCCAAAACAGTACTTAAAAATTCATTTGAAAAAAATAAAAGACCCAAAATAGCTAAAGCAATTCTAAGCCAAAAAAAGCAATGCTGGAGCCAGGTGTGGTTGCCCATGCCTGTAATCCCAAAGGTTCTGGAGGCTGAGACAGGAGAATCTCAAGTTCAAAGCCAGCCTCAGCAACCACAAAGCACTAAGCAACTCAGTGAGACCCTATCTCTAAATAAAATACAAAATGGAGTTGGGGATGTAGTTCAGTAATCAAGTGTTTTTGAGTTCAATCCCTGGTACCAAAAAAAATTTAAATAAATAAAAAGCAATAATGCTGGCAGCATCACAATACTTGACTTCAAATTATATTGCAGGAGTATAGAAACAAAAACTGTAAAACTGCATGGTACTGGCATAAAGAAAGATACATAGACCAATGAAACAGAAACAGACAAACCCAAAAATCTACAGTCAGTCATCTGATCCTTGGAAAAGGTGCCAAAAATACATAAACAATGGTGCTGATAAAACTGGATATCCATATATAGAAGAATGAGACTAGATCCTTATCTCTCATCCTACATAAAAGTCAACCTAAAATGGAACAAACACCTAAGAATTAGATCAGAAACTATTAAAACCCTAGAAAAAAACATAGGGTTCACACTCCAATATTGAGGTACAGGCAACAACTTTCTCAATAGGATCCCTACAGCTCAGGAAATAACACCAATAATCAATAAATGAGATGGCATCAAATTAAAAGATTCTGCACAGCGAAGGAAACAATTAAGAATGTGAAGAGAGAACCTACAGAATCAGAAAAAAATCTTTACTAGCTACTTTTCTAACAGAGGATTAATAGCTCAAAGAACTCAAAAAACTTAACACACACAAACACACAAAACCCTAATTAACCCAATTCGTAAGTGAGCAAATGAACTAAAGAGACATTTCTCAAAAGAATACAAATAGCCAACAAATACATGAAAAATGTTCAACACCTTTAGCAATCAAAACTACACTAAAGCCAGACAGGTGGTATATGCCTGTAATTCCAGCAATTTGGGAGGCTGAGGCAAGAAAATTGCAAGTTCGAGGCCAGCCACAGCAAATTAGCCAGGCCAAGCAACATAGCACCACCCTGTTTCAAAATAAAAACTAAAAAGGGCTAGGGAAGAGGCTTAGTGGTTTAGTGCCCCTGAGTTCAATTCCCAGTACCAAAATCAAAACAAAACAATACTAAGATTTCATTTCATTCCAGTTAGAACAGCAGTCATCAAGAATATAAACAATAATAAATGCTAGAGAAGATGTGGAGAAAAAGGAACACTTTTACACTGTTAGTGGGATTACAAATTAGTACAATCACTCTGGAAATCAGTATAGTGGTTCCTTAAAAGAGTAGGAATGGAACAGCAGTATGACCCAGCTATACCACTCTTTGGTATTTATCCTAAAGAATTAAAGTTGGTATACTATTGCAATATATGCAAATACATGTTTATAGCAGCACAGTTCACAATAGCCAAACTACAGAACCAGCCTAGGGGTCCATCAATGAAGAATGGAAAAGACAATGTGATTATATATTATATTTACTGTATGTGTATAATATATATATAATTATACATATATATACACAATATAACAATATAATTTAGCCAATATCATTCCCCAATATTTTCCCTTTCCTTCACCTCCTCCCACCCTCTGGTCCCTTTCCTCTGCTCTACTGATCTCCCTTCAATTTTTTTGAGATCACACACACACACACACGTTCACACACATACACACATTTCATTTCCTTTTTCCTCTCTAACTTCCACATATGAGAGAAAACAAGACCCTTGATTTTCTGAGTTTGGCTTATTTCGCTTAATTTAGTATTCTTAAGTTCCATCCATTTTTCTACAAATGACATAATTTCATTCTTTATAGCTAAATAAAACTCCATTGTGTGTGTATGTATATGTATGTATAAGTGTGTGTGATTACACATTATATATTATATATTACATGTGTATAATATATATATTAAAAAAAAAAAAAGAAATATTTGCCTAACTCAGGGTCACAAAAATTTTCTCCCAAGTTTTCTTCTCTAAATTTTATAATTTTAGGTTTTACTTTCTTTAACCTGGAACCTTTTCACAACCTTTGTTTTTTATGATATGATGCTTTAATAGACTGCTTTTCATTATGGATTTGTCATATGTTTTCTTGTTATCAGATTCATTTACATATTCTCAGCTGGAATATTACATAGGTGATAGTGTGTCCTCACAGAATCACATCTGGAGGCACATGAAGTCCACTTCACCTTTACTGGTGAGGTTAATTTTGATCAGCTGATGAAAGTAATGGCCTAAAATCCTATGTTTAAGTTTATTCCCAAGGATTAGGTCATTAAACATATATCTACTTAATAGCAAGAGGCAGCACTGTAAACATAATAGTCAAGGGTTCTGTTTCTATGAAACAGAGCACATAGAGCAAGTTAATATTATAAATGTGACAAGTATAATAAAAGGAGAAATGTAAAGTGCTTTTGGTGAAAGATTGAATACTTTTGCCCCAAGATTAGGAATAAAGCAAGGGTATTTTCACCACTTCTATTCAACATTAAACCCAAGGCCCTAACTGGTCCAATAAGGGAAGTAAAAGAAATGAAAAGAAATAAAGCCATCTTTACTTATAGACTACACGATAATCTACATAAAATATTCTGAAGAATCCACAAAGATCAACTAAAACTGAAAAGTGAGCTTTAATAAGGTCATGGGACATGCTCAGTGGAGAAAAATCAATTATATACCTACATACAGAAATAAACATTTAGAAATTGAAAAATACACCATTTTCTATAGTATTAAAAAACATTAAACACTTGAGAAAATTAAATTATATGCAAAATTTATATTAGAGGTTCACAAATACAATTCTGAGAAAAAGTAAACAAAATCTCAATTAATGCAGAGGTATAGTGTGTTCATCGATTAAAAGACAAATATAAAGATGTCAATTCTTCCAAGTTGATCTAGAAAGTCAATACAATTCAAATCTCATCGAACTTCCTTGTAGAAAAGAAGCTGATTCTAAAGCTTATATAGAAACACAAAGCACTGAGAATATGCAAAATGATTTTGAAAAAGAGGAACAAAGCTGGAGAACTCTTCACTACCTAGTTTCAAGACTTACTATAAAGCTTCACTAATCATGATGGTATGATATTGGAGTAAATACAGATAGAACAGTGACCAGAAACAGACTTGGATGTGCTTGATTTCTGACAAAAAAACAAAACAACAACAACAAAAAAACTGTAATTTCAGGAGGAAAGGATTATCTTTTTTAAAAAAATAAATAATGCAGTCACTATTGGACACCCATTTAAAAAAAAAAAAAAAAAGAACTTTATTCACACCATATACAAAAAAAGTAACTCAATGTGAATTACATGTCTAAATATAAGAGCAAAAACTATAAAACTTTTAGGAGAAAAATCTTTGTGGCGATATTAGGTAAAGATTTCTTAGGACACATAAAGCATGAATAA
Organism: Sciurus vulgaris; assembly: GCF_902686455.1. Taxonomy (NCBI): domain Eukaryota; kingdom Metazoa; phylum Chordata; class Mammalia; order Rodentia; family Sciuridae; genus Sciurus; species Sciurus vulgaris. The sequence continues at coordinate 57,889,168 of NC_136467.1, forward strand.
TAAGAGAAAAAATTAATGAACAGGACTTCATCAAAATTAAGAACTTCTACTCTCTGAAAAGCATGTTCAGAGAAGGAAAAGCCAGAGACTTGGACAATATACTTGCAGATCACTTATTTGTAATGGATATGAATCCAAAATATATGAATCTTACAGCTTACTTACCCCATAGCAAACTCATCTAAATTTGTTTTTCCCATTAGTAGAGCTCCCTGATCCAATAACTTCTGAACTACTGTAGCATTATAAGGTGGTACATAACCTGAAAAAGTTAAGTGATTTTATCATAGGAGAGAAAACAATGAACATATAAGTCATATGCAGGAAATAAGATTTTAAACCACAATTAAGCAATTAATATTGACATGGGTTAATTATTACTAGTTTAAAGAGTAGTTGTGCTTTCTTCTAAGAGTTATTTTCTTTTCCTGCTAACTTGTACATGTTTTCCAAAGACAGTCTGTATACTATTTTTATAATTTAAAAACATATTTTAATAGTAATACAACATATTGCCTGACAGAGATATACCCAATTCACTGAAAGTAATTTCAAATCATTATTTTGCTTTGTACTTGTTTTCTTCTTAGATGATATTATATCACATAAATTTTTATGTATTTCTTATTAGAAAGAGCCCTTTATTCTCAAATAAAATTTCTTCTACCTTTTGAAAAGCTCTAGTATATATTACAAAACAACTAATAATAGTCTATTAGAAGACCTTGAGGCATATTCCTTATAGAATATTACTTTTAGTGTGTAGTAGTCTGAATAAACTTTTTCCTTTTCTTTTTCTTTCTAGGACTCAAATATCTTGATAAACATGTTTGCTTTTGACCTATTAAATTATAAGAATAAAACTAAGCATCACTATTCTGTGTTACAGGAGATGGAGGAGTCAGGAAACAAAAAAATAACTGGTGAGGAGATGCTAATGAATTTTCACATCATCCATAAAAGGGAATAATGATAGCCAGCTCATACTTACTCCCATATTTTCAATGAGCACAAGTTAGAGGTCACTTAGTGTGTTTGTGGTCAGTTGCTAAGTCTTCCCTAAATGGGATTTCTAAAACTTCTGAAGTAGCATTCATTCATAAACTGGCCTGCCTCTAAAAAATAATTCTGCATTCTGAAAGAGCAAATAGTAAAGAGGTAATAGTTTTCCTAAGTATTTCCTTCAAAGATATAATTATCCTGAGGTTATCTTGGTGCTTAGTATCTGAAAAATACATATTTTAATAAAATTATTAATTCTCTCATCAGTTATTCTTTACCTTTTAACATATTTGATGCACATGTTGTCTCGATGCCAGATGTGCTAAAGTTGTCTTTTACTGCAATAGGAATTCCATCTAGATCCCCAAGTGACTGACCTGCATTAAAAAACCAACAGAGGCTTATGGGAGATGATAATTCAAAATTTAAAGTTATTTATAATAACTACTAATTTTTGGAAATAAAATTGCTTCAGGGATCAAATTTATGTTAGAAATTATTCCAGTTGAATATTACAAAGCTTCACATACCTATTGACTTCACTTTATTATACTTCTCTAAATAAGAGTAGGTTTTACATTTATAGCTTCACTTCCCAAATGGAGACTACTGCATTCAATTTAAACTCCTTCTCTGATAATAAGACAAATTAAGCAAAATTGGAAGTAATTTACCTTTCTTGTATCTTTTCTCTGATTCTTCAGCCTGCTTTAAGGCCACCTCTTCTGATACAGTAATATAAGCATTAAGAAACTTGGTCTTCTGGATAAGGGAGAGACATTTCCGACAGAGCTCTGTTGGTGTAATTTGGCCTTGCTTCAGTGCTGCAGAAACCTATACATACAATTCAAAAACTGTTACTGAGTCTGTGGAAGTTCCACTATTATACTGAGGGGAAAACAAAGTAGCTAAACATAAAATTTTGAAGTCAGTCTTTGGTTGAAAATCAAGAGAACCTATTAACCCTACACTTAAGAGAATGAATAAAGAATAATATGTCGATCAACTTGAGGAGGAGCCTGGTGACATGGGATTCTTCTTAGCTGATTAATTTTTTGTTCCTAAGTTAGGCTTATGCAAATGATGACAGTTTAAGTAAGTTATCCTGGAAAGAGTTGAGGTCCAGCCTAGGTAGAGAAAAACAGTTGAATGTCGTTAAAAAGAAAAGAAATTATATGATTTTAAGTGGTGTTGATCTTCATTAGGATCACTTTTAGGAACTCCAGATTTGAGAAAATCAGAAAGGGAATTGGAAAAAAGAAGTGAGAACAAGGATGCTAATTAGCTAGAATGTACCACGCATGAAGAGCATGAAATGTACAGTGTATAGTTTTCTTGGGTCAAAACTGCAGGTGTTATATCTGAATATAAAATAAAGTCAACTTTAAATTTTTTTGTAAAAAAAAAAATCTTTGCCTGGCACTTCTTTTATCTCTAATGGTAACTGGGGTTTCCCTTGAGGCCACTGCTTCCATTTCCATGTATCATAGAGTCCAGTGTCCAGAGGGCAGAACGCAGGCAGGTGTCCTCCTAGTTCCTCAATTCCTTTCTCTTCCCCTTTCTCTCAAAAATCCTAAGTCATGTGAAATACACATCTTGGAGACTATATCACTCTCCCGCCTCTTCCTCCTCGGAGTTGCTTTCCTTCACGGACAATTTTAGCACCCAGCTCCCTGTCTTCGTTACTATTGTAACTACTGTCATTCTTGTTCAATTCCAACTTGAAGTCCTTTCTGTTCTTTGACCTCACTTTGCACAAGCTTTCCTTTCCCTCACCCCAGTTACCCAGTTTGCTCATTCTATAGCATGATCCATATCTGTAAATCTTCCAAACCTTAATTCTTGTCATTCCACACCTTTTGCCCCCTTAGCTCATTTATTTTACTACCCATGAAGCCAGCAAGTAAACAGTGACCTCAGTCCTACAATCATAAGGACATGGATCTTGCCAATAATCAGTGAGGTCAAAAGAAGACCCACAGACTGCTCCAGATGAAAACTCAAGCCCGACTTAAGTCTTGATTTTAGTCTTAAGAGAGTGAGTGAAGAATTCAGCTACTCCACACCTGGATTCCTGACCCACAAAACTGTTGGATAATAAGATTGTGTGATTTTAAATTGCAAAGTTCATACTCATTTGTTATGTATGCAGCAACAGGAAGCTAATATATCACCTTAGAAAAATTGAGAAATCTTCCTTAGGAACCATTCTTAGAAAGTATAGAAAGTAGGATAAGGGAAATTGTAAACACTTGGCAATATTGTCTATACCAAACATATTTCATAATAGTTATTTAGTATTTAGATATAGGCATCATCCAAGATGCTTTGTATTTCATTTAATCTTTACATTCATACTGAGGGGCTGATATTATTTTCTCCACTTTACAGATAAAGAACTGATTTCCTCCTGAGGTCACATAGCTAGAAAGAGGCAGAGCTAAGATTCAACCAAGGCCTGATCTTGTTTTCAAAGTCTATGCTCTTAAAGCACATAATACTTCTCTACACAAGGCATTAAGGCATATACTTCTCTAACAAAGTGGAGAACATTATTAGTTTTAGAAATAACATCAGAGGTTCACTTAGGAAAAGAACTGTCTTTTAAAAAAGAATTGCTTTGATAAATACAGAAGTAAAGCTTTTCAGGGCTGAGTGTCTTGTGGATGGGCACTCAGTCTCTTTGACACTCTAGTCATGTTCTGTCTTCAGTGTCCCATGCAATTGCATGTCAAGCTCACCAACAATGTGCACATTCCTAAATCCAGTAGTCAACACTCAGTCCCCATTTGATAGCATTTCTTAGCAGTACCAAAACAAATCAGTTTCCTCCTTGGAACACTTCACTTGTGTTCTGGCACTTGCCATACTGGTTTTCCTGCTTTCTCCCTGATCACTCCTTCAAGTTTTGTTTGTTTTTTTCTGTCAGCTGTACTTACTATTAGTGAGCCCTAAACACTGGAAAATATTAAGTCTTCTTTTATTTGTATACTGAACTTCCAAAGTGACATTATCTAGCCACATAGCTTTAATTATCTTCTATATTTATATCCTCAATATTTATACCAATATTTATGTTTCTACCAATTTATGTCCTCATATCCAACCTCTTTCCTAGGACAGCTCTAAATTTATCATCCACTTGCTTAATCAACATCTTACATATCTAGAAGGGATTTCAAAATTAACATCTCCAAAACAGATCTTTTTTCTTTTCTTCTGAGACAGGGGTCTTGCTAATTGTCCAGGCTAGTCTCAAACTTGTGATCCTCCTGCCTTAGCCTCTCAAGTATCTGAGATTACAGGCATGTGCTACCACACCCAGCTCTAAAATAGAACTCTGGAGAACCTCTTCCTTCCAAATATACTCCCTTTAAAAAGTCTTTTCAATCTTGATAAATGCCACCATTTCAAACAATTGCCAGGTTAAAAACCCCAAGTATTTTCCTTGATTCTTCTCTTTCCTCAAATTCCATATCCAATCCATCAGCAAACCCTAAGTTAAAAAAAAAAAAAAATACCCACTCACATTACTTCTACCACTGCCCCCCTATTCATAATGCCATCATTTCTTGCCAATACAAGTTAACAGGTCTTCCTGCTTTTTCACTTGCTTTCCTATAGACAACAGTCTCTGAAATTTTAAAATTTTAAATCAGATCATATCCACAGACTCAAAACTTTCCAGAGACTTCCCATTGAACTTGGAATAAAACCTACATTCCCTACTATGGTCTCAAAGATTCTTCTGATCTGTCCCTTTTTTCTCTCCTTATTCACTTCTCTCCAGGAATGCTGGCCCTGGTGCATTCCTTGAATATGTCAGTCTTGCTCTTGCATTTTGGTATTTGTATCTACTGTTTCTCCTGCCTCAATCATCATTTTCCCAGACTTTCCCAGTGCTCACCCTTCTTATCTTTCAATGTCCCTATTTAAATATAAGCCAATCAGAGAAACCTTTCCTGACTAAACCATTAGCAACCCAACTAATGCCCAACTCCCCCTATAGCCTGCTTAATTTTTCTTCACAGTACTTATACATAAGTACCTGAAATTATGTAATTTACTATTTTAAAAAATTATTTAATGCCTGTCTTCTTACCAAAAAATATGTAAGTTTCACAAAAGCAGGGATTTCTGTCCAATGCTAACTCCAGTGCCTGGAACACAGAGGTACTCAATGAATGTTAGTTGAATGAATGAATAACTTGAGTTTAAAATTCAGATCCTATTCTGGTATCGAGCAACGATTAAATCTTCTAGTTAAAACCCTCAACAAGTCAACTAAATATAACATTAATTAAGCTTTCAGATTAGTATAGCCTGGTATCTGACTCCTAGAAACATTGGGATTATACCACAAAAGAAAGGTAAAATTGAGACTCCTCCACCTTCCTGAATGTATTTGGGTAAAATCTGCAAATAGGAATTTGACCTCCTATTTGGCATTTGACCTCCTTTTGTACATCTTCCCAGTGCTCCTCTGTTGTCCTAAGCTTACATTACCTAAATTGCCTCAGATGTTCAGTTTTTAGCCCCTCATCTTAACTTCTTCCCCAACAAATTTTCTCCTTCTTCAATTGGTTGATTATTTCAACAAGGGTGTTATGAAGGAGGGAAATGTGATTTGGAACAGTGAAAGAACAAATTGTGTAACCTTCCCAGGCATCTGCACATATTTAAGAAAGAATGTATACTGAATTAATTAGTCACCAATTGGTAGGATTTGGGGCATCATTATGACAATGTGGAAAAAAATGAGTGGACAGAACATACTTTTGGGGCTGGGAAAATAACCAAATGTTTTGCATACAGTAGGAATTAATAAATAACCAAATGTTTTGCATACAGTAGGAACTAATAAATATTTGCTAAAGTAGTGATTAAGTGAAAGTGATTATGCCAAGATAACCTTTTGGTCTTCCCTTGTGTTTGTTCCCCTAAATGGTTCTTTTTTTCCCATGAGGCAAAAGTCATTTCTCACAATTACTCAACATCAGAAAGGATCACACAAAAAAGAAGGGTAAAAGATAGAAAAAGGAAATAACATTTTTATAGATTAAATTTTATTTTTTTTAAACAGGTTTTGGGTTTGTTTAAAGAACAAACTTGATTCTTTACTGACAGCACTGTATGCCAGATGCAATTTAAGATGGTAAAATTATAATGTGTTCAGGGGAAGAAATATTTATTATTTAAAACTTGTGGATTTAAGTCTCATAGTTGATAGCTTTCTACAAGGCTGTCAGCTAGCCCTTTCTATGGCAAATCTTTCCACCCTCCTGGGGTCCCCACAAGAAAAGAGACTTCCTAGGTGGAGATACCAAAGGAAGACAGAAGACAGGATAGGTTCTCAACCTCAGAAATTCCCTGGAGACTCCATTAAATTACATACTCTGGGCCTTTCCACACAGAACTGTCTGTGGCAAACAGTCTAGTTCTAACAAGGGCCCTAGGAGACTGACAGCAGTGGTCTTCTGACAGTTCTAAAGGTAAGCTATCTGGGCCAGAAAATAAGCAGACCAGAATAAAAGTCATAAAAGCAGGAATAAGAGAACAAATTCTAGTCATATTTACAAGATGGAGTTAATAAGGCTCGGTGATGTTGGATGTTAAAAATGAAGAAAAATCTCATAAGCAATAGGATAAAGGCTATGCTAATTTAAAAAGACTACATTAAGAATTCAGAAAGAGGAGGATTTTTGTTTGTTTTGAAGATGGGAATTGTAAAGGGGTGGTACTGTTACAACTTCCGTTAAAGTGAGTTTGCTGATATTTGGAAGAGACGTCCAGAAGACATTCACAAATACAGTTTAGTGTTCAAAATGATGTCAAGTATATGGAGACAGGGATAGTGAATCACAGATATCTTGGTGGTAGCTGAAGCCTTGAGAATAACTTTCTAAAAATGAAAATCCAACAATTATTCATCTGAATTTTGCAACCCACAAATTCGCCACATCCTTCAGCAACAACTGACGCAGTTGGGACATGAGAAATTAAAGTGGACCAGCAAAATCATCCTCATCTGGCAAAGTTCATTCTGAGAGATCTTGGGTCTGGGCTTGACCCAAGTCTGAGCAAACGTCTAATATAGAGAAGACAATGGATGTACACTTCCACTCCACAGTTCTGCGGTGTAGACATCTCCCCTGCTGAGGTCCTCCCTCCAGAATGGGCAATGCAGGTACAGCCTAAGGCCCACAAGATCTGAATACCCCACCCAATTCAAGGAAAGAAGGCGTCCAGCAGGAACAAGATCCTCCATCGGGCCCCGGGACTCCTAGTCCACGGAGTTCACGAATCTTTCCACCCTCCCAGGGTCTCCCCTAGGCCAGTTCCACTCACTTCTCGGAGTGTCCGGCCCAGCATAGTCTTTCGGCTCAGCCTGCCACCACAGGGGCCAGATGACAAGGAGAAACAAGAGGTCAACAGCCGCCACCAGTACTACTGGGCGCAGCCATCTTCGCTCGTCACGGAACTCTTCTACACCGCGCGCTTCGATTGGCCGAACTGCAGCGCGGGGGAAATGATCTTCGCGCACGATTGGCTGTCGCTGCACAGCCCCCTCCCCCCCGCGGCGAGGAGAGCCGGCAGGCGAGTGGAGCCCGGGCCAGGGTCGCGGCGGGACTCGGGCAGCGGTGGTTTTACTTGGCATCGGGATCCCCAGCAGTATCTGCTCGTCTCGGCAAGGGTTCCAGAACAGGATAGGAATCTAGGGAGGTTACACACCTGCTTGTTTGCTTTTTTTTTTTTTTTTTTCCCCCTTTCTTTTTGTTGCCTTTTAAAGGACTGTCGGGGCTTGGGGGAGGGAGGAGAATGGACAGAATATTGACTAGAACGTTACTGGAGCATTTCTGATGGGAAGAATACAATAGCAAGTCTATGTATACTCTTCATTGGCTCTGTTAGGTTAATTTCATTTTCAGTTTTGAAATAGGTTAATGCGTTTGATTGAATCCAGGGGTGAAATTTGAACCACTCCAGGTGCGTTTTATTGGAGCACAACCACTGTTCCCGATGGAAGTTTTGAAGACTTGTGTACTGAGAAGAAATGTATGTACTGCTGCCTGCTTCTGGAGAACCAAAACTGTACAAAAGCTTTCAGTTAGAAAGATTAGTACTACCTCTCCAAGGAACACTGTCATGCCCGCTTGGGTGATAGATAAATATGGGAAGAATGAAGTGCTTCGCTTCACTCAGAACATGATGATACCTATCATACACTACCCAAATGAAGTCATTATCAAAGTCCATGCTGCGAGTGTAAATCCTATAGATGTTAATATGAGAAGTAAGTTTTGAAACGACTTTTTCATTACCTTTTTAAAAACCAGAATCTCATCAGGCGTGCAGTTTATAAAGAGATCAGTTGTCATTTGACAACATTTGGGTTAACACAAAGAAGTCATTTAGGTTCTTATTAATACCCCTACAAATAGTTATTCCAAAAATTTTGAAATCTCAATGGTAAGGTTATACTTTAATCTTTTACAAAATACAAGTTTGTTTCCATGCTTCCTTAAAATGTAAATTGGGACTTGAGAATTTTGTCTGCAGCAAACTTGCATGTGTACTCTCCTGGGAACTTTGTAGTAATCTTCGATCTATCACAGGCTTCAGAGGTGTGGTTATGTTTCCACATCAGTTCAAAATTTGCATTTTTGTAATAATTCCTGTCCTCTTTGCTCTTTCATTACAGTTTCCTTTATTGATTCAATAGACAAAGCAAACAGAATATTGTATCCAGGATATGGATAACATTTTCCTCATTTGTACTGTTATATTCTTCCTTCAACAGTTAAAGTATACTTTCCTGTTTTCTCTTTTTAAAATCAAAATATTATCTGATTTTCTGCTGGGGTGGGGTTGACAAAGCTTGAAAAGCACTACATTCTTTTTTTCCTTTTTTTAAAATTGTGGGTCTAGGGATTGAACCCAGGGGCACTACCACTGAGCTATACAGCCAGGAATTCACCTTCCCAACTTTTAAAATTTTTGAGACAGGGTTTTGCTAAATTGCTCAGGCTGAGTTAGATCTTGTGATCATTCTGCTTCAGCCTCCCTGGTGGCTGGGATTATAGGTGTGGGCCACCTGGTACTATATTCCTACATGTATACATACTATATGATGACTATATTTATTGGAGTGCTGAAGGATTGATTAGCATTTGTGAATTACTTTAACTTTGGAAAGTATTGACCAAAATGTCAATCTTGCTTATGAGAACTCATCTGTGTCTTTTGAAGAAATTGAGAAACATCTTTTGGGATGATTAACCTTGGTGTTAATTACAGGGCATTAATTTCAGTGTTTTAAGTTAACAGCCATATGCAGTTTAATTTAACCATGGACAGGTGTTTCGAGGGACTTATGAGTAGACCTATAGTTACATTCAACATATTGCCTCATTAACAACTCTCATATATGACCTATGTGTGGTGAATTGAATTTCTTTGTTTCTATATACATATAATTACAGAATTAAGATTAATGATAGATAATCATTTTGTGGAATTTATAGAGCTGTGGAATTTGTGAAACTGTTGAGACTTTGACTTTACTTCTTTCTTGTACACTGAGAACTAGTATGATAGGTTAGAGGAGCAATTCTCAAAATTTTTTTCAAGACTACTTTGCACTTAAAACTGGACAATGTTATCTGTAGTTATAAATATTTACCTTATTACAAATTAGAACAAAATTTAAAATATTAACTTATTTTAAAGTACAGTAACATTACAAAATTAAGTCAGGAGAAAATATAAAGTGATATTAAAATAATGACTGAGAGACAATTACATATGTAAAGCACTGAAACAGGTAGTAGTTGATAGAGGTTACAATAAAAAGTAACTATTTTCCAAAATAAGGCAAAAAGTTAGTGAGAATAGCTTTGTTGTAAACTTCTGCATACTTCTTTGCTGTCTTGTTTAATAAGATAGCTGGATTTTCATACATACTTTTGTATTCAGCCTGTCACAGTATGTTATTTGAAGTAATGAAGTAAAAACAGCCCACAAAGATAAATTGCTGGAAAAGAAAGAACTTCTTAGAGTCCTTGAAAAGACTGGGACATACCAAACTTGGACAAGTTCTGAATTAGGGAAATAAAGTCCAGATTCACTGGCATTAGGTCATTTTATTCCAATTTTGAATGCTGTTCTTTTTAATTTAGTGACTATTTGGACTAATGCTTTTTTCAATATCGTAACCACTAGCCAAATGTGACTGTCAAACAGTTGAAAGTGGCTAGTCTGAATTGAGAGTGCAATCGGTATAAAAGACTTAGTAAAACAAAAGAGAATGTAAAATATCTTATTAAGAATTTTATATCAGGACTGGAGGTGTAGCTCAGTGATAGAGCAATTGCCTACCATATGTGAGGCCCTGGGTTCAATTCCCAGCACTTGTCCCCAAAACCCCGAAAGAATGGTATATTGATTACATGTTAACCCAATAATATTTCGATATTTTGTGCAAAATATTCCCAACACTAATTTCTGTTGTTCTCTTTACTTTTTGAATAGTCACTAGAAAATTTTAATTATGCACATAGCTTGCATTCTATTTCTATTGGACAGCATCTATCTAGACAATGTGACAGAAGTAACTGTTACACATTTCTTTGGGTAAAGAAATTTGGCAAGTGGCTTTGGAGTCTTAAAAGTATTTGTGGCTAGAAAGCTCTATTAAGAATGCATTGAAATGACTTTGCTGTGATTATCTCATTAAATTTACATTTGTGTTTTTGTTTTGAAGTCATAATTGCTGTGACTATTTGGGCATGTTGTTTTAGTTTATTCTTTATTCTTTTTACATTAGGCTTGAAGGTGATTTCATTTTGCAAGATACGCATGCACACTCTGTGTTGTATACATTTTTATTTCAGTAGAATAGCTGCATCTGGACCTTTCTTGGCTGCTGTTTAATAAAACACTGTAACACATTTTACTTTTATATAGTATTCTTGAGACATCTTAGTGTTTTATGACTTGACTGAGTTATATTATTTGCAAGTTATCCTCCTGCCCATGGATTCTTTTTGAGCAAGTGTTGTTGTTGTTGCTGAAGATATCTGAAATGGTAGCTTGGGGAAATAAAATAATGAGTAGATGATTGCAAACTTTCAGAAGCAGTTATTTCCCTTGATAAGAAAACAAGAGTCATGTCTTGACTCTTTATTTTGAAAGATGAAGACTGGCTCTTTTTCTGAAGATGGTCACTACAGTTAGACATAAAATAGTAACTCATAGCAATGGGTAAGGCAATGAATAGTTTTAAAATAGGAAAATAATACTACCAACAGGATTATATCAACAAAGTTTGGTTTCTTTCCCAACAAAGTTTTAAAATGGCATTAAAGTCTTTGAAATTGGTGACAGATTTAGGACTTTTAAATTGGCCCATTTCTCTGAACAAGTCAAACCTTTGTCAGTGGACTGGAACTCTGAAGGGCCCCATTCATTTGTGTCATCAAGCAGGTTCTCCTACCAGCTAGCTGCATTCTGGATCTGGGGCTACTTTAGATAGTACCAGTGTGCTAGGGCTACTCAGCTGATATGTGGGCATATTAGGGTTACCAAGAAAATTCTACAAACAACCTTGAACTGCTAGCTGTGTACCTCAAAGAGGACTGAAACCTTGCAACGGCTAAACTTTGACATGGCTAATTGCCTGCTTCTGTTGCTCAAACCACATAAGGGTTTCAGTGAGTAGTTGTTTGTGTTTTAGCAGTGGAAAAGAAATGTAAGACAGGAAGAGAGAAGCATGCAATTTTTATGTCACATGTGAAGGGTTTTTTTTTTTCCCTCTGATAACATGCAATTCTATCTAATTCTAATGTTAGTATAATGGCCCGCAGCTTAGATTTTTTTGGAACTATCCCAACTTTCAAACACTTTTCCATGTGTCTTGAGTTTTCATTAGGAAACCAGCTTCTTGCAAGCTATGTACCTGTCTGGGTCTGTCCCTGTATCTGTCTTCCCTCCTGCTGTGACTAATTGTCATTGCTCCCAAGTCTAACTCTCCATTTGTGTTCTTCATACCATTCCCTCACTTGCTCTGGAGTTTCATTCCAGAATTGTCTCCTGCATCATGAGTGTTTCCCTTTCTACTGGATCATTCTCATTTGGCATACAAATTTGCTATTATTTCTCCCCTTTTAAAAAGGAAAGAAAAGAAAAAAAAAAAAAAGACACTGAAAAATCCTCTCTTGCCCTGTCCAGCCGCTGCTCCATTTACCTGTTCCCCTTTGTAACACAACTATTTGAAAGAGTTGATTCTTCTCACAGTTTCTAATTCCTTGCTTGTCGTCTCTCTCATGCATACATTGTCACAGGAACTGCTTTTACTAAGGTCACCAAGGTCTCTATGTTGTTGGACAAAGTCTTGTTAAAGCCTCTAGCAGCTTCTGACCTTATTTGAAAACCTGTCTCTTCCCTGTCGGTAGCATTTGGCATCTTGAAAGGACCTTCTTCCCTTGGCTTTCAGGGCATCTCCTACTTTACTAGCCAAGTCTTCTCCTTTCCTGGATGCTTCCCATCCTTGAGATGTAATATTGCCCCCACCCCTAACACCTGGCAGAGAGTGGGTGAGGGGCACAGGGAGACTTGGAGAAGGTTGGTGATTCTGCAGAATGTTGTGTGGCAGGGAGAGGTATGTGACACTGGGGAGTTAGACAGGGTGCCTGTCTCGAAGAACCGAATATGTAACAGGCATGTTCTCAGAAACATTCAGGCAGAAGGGAGAGTAACAGATAGTTTTGTGTCTTAGAAAAGGCATTTTATAGATTGAAGCTGTGTAATGAACTACTTGGGATTATTGCAGATAGAGTAACCAGTTTATTTGAACCAAAGATTGTGTTTGTTTGCAGCTTTATTTTTCTGATGTTTATGTAAATATTCTTAGAAATAAAGTAACTGACCTGATTAAACATATCAGAATAGATGTAGCTTACAGTCTCTCTTCCATTTTAGGAACCTTTATACTTACTCCAAAATTGTTTTTCTAGAAAGATATTTTAGGAGATAGGGACTATCACTTATAGACCAGTGGCAGAATCAAGTACTTTGTAGCCATGCCTTGTTTGTTTGCTAACAATTTTTGGCTATACTAGTATCTTCTGTTTATTAACTTTTTTTAAACTTTAAAAAAATTATTGTAGATGGACACAATACCTTTATTTTATTTAGTTATGTGGTGCTGAGGATTGTGCTCCACACATGTGAGGCAAGCGCCCTATCCCTGAGCCACATCCCCAACCCTGTTTATTAACTTTTGACAGCATTAACATTCATCTTCTTCACCAGACTTGGCACCAAGCATCTTTATTGTTTATAAAGTTCATGAATGAATAAATTAATAAAGATACTACCTTCAAAGAGCAAAATGTATAAGACAATGCTAAAAATACTGAAGATAGTTTCAAAACTTGAGTTTCAAAGAGATTTCGAGTAATGATGACTTTAGTTTAATAAGTGATCATGACTTTCCAACTGATTTTCTTTGAATGGAACAGCACTCATTGTTTTTATGCTTTTCCATAATGATATAGAATATTATACAGTTTTTGTTTTGAATCTTTATCTTGAGACTAACATTTTACCTGGGCTGTAATCTTATATTAGTATTAAAATCATTCTGTTCTTACTTTTGGAGCTAGATAAACTGTTTTTTTTTTTTTTTTTTGTAGGTGGTTATGGAGCAACAGCGTTAAATATGAAGCGTGATCCTTTACATATTAAAACCAAAGGAGATGAATTTCCTCTGACTCTGGGCCGGGATGTCTCTGGTGTGGTGATGGAGTGTGGGCTTGATGTGAAGTATTTCAAGCCTGGAGATGAGGTGCGTTAATCCTTTAATTCCTTATTTCTTATTCCTTTTCTAAATATGCATATTTCATTTTACCTTTTTTTTTTGTAAGTATATCCTGTTACCATTGACCATTTTTCTTCTCTATGATAAATATTCTGACCTTTGGCTGTAGCCCTCATTTCCCTGGTTCAGTTACATTTTTTTTCAAGTAATTAAAAAATAGCTTGACTATACTTGAGTTTCTAAGTTTAGTGCTTAAGAATCACAAGACTTGAAAACACATAAGATTGGAACTATTTTTCTTGAAAGAACCTTGAAATGACAATTACTACCTCCTAGATTCAGTGGTTTTAAAATAGCTGAAATTTGGTGTGATTTGTCATCTGTCACTTGGAACATTTGTGCCAAGAAATTGTTGTGAGCTTGTATTAATAGCTAGCAATGTTCTGATTACTTTTTTTTTTTTTTTTTTTGGGGGGTGCTGGGGATCGAACCCAGGGCCTTGTGCTTATAAGGCAAGCACTCTACCAACTGAGCTATCTCTTCAGCCCCCTGATTACTTTTTAAATGATAACTAATACCTGTGAGATAGGTACAGGTAGGCTCAGTGTGTAGACAAGGAAGTCAAACTGTTTAAAAGACTGTGGTCTCTCTAGAACTCTTAGTAGTCAGTCAGTACTGCGGGATACACTGGCGTCTGCTTCCAGTGTGGTTTGACTTATTTCATAATCATACTAAGTAATTTATCACATGAAAATAACTCTTTTGCTTAGAGCTATCTAAAAGGGCAAATAGGTATCAGGGAACACCTTCATGCAAAACTTGGATCAGAACACAGGCCTGTTTCCTTTGAAGCTGTTTCTGTGTGTGTTTCAGGTCTGGGCCGCAGTTCCTCCTTGGAAACAAGGCACTTTCTCAGAATTTGTTGTCGTCAGTGGGAATGAGGTAACTCACCATCTCTGCTGAAGGTGCCATTAGGAAGTATAAACAAAGACTGACAAATATCTCTGCAATAATTGGTTGTTTTTCAGATTAGGTTCATGTTTTATGGGCAATTTCGAGAAAGCTAAAATAAACAATAGGAATTTTCGAAAAATTAAAAAGTTCTTGGCCTCATTTAATAGCACTGCTTGCTAGAGCAGTTAGCTTTGCCTCATGGAACAGGGATTTGGTTGAGATCTAGAACCCGGCTGTGTTTCTTGGTTCCTCCCAGTATTAACAGTTGAAACCAAATAGACCCAGAGAGAATATGGATTAATCATAAACAGAGGCATGGGAATGTCAAGCTGTTTTGAATAACTTTAAAAACAAGAGTCTAATCACATATAATCAGGAGACCTGACAATTTGAATAGAGAGAAAGGGTTTAATGTTAAGGAAATTGGCTACAGAAGGGAGTCAGGAAGGGGAAAGGGGGTGTTATTGAGATTGGAAAAAGCCTAGAAAGATTATTTTTCAGAAAATGGGAGTATCAGAAGCAGCTAGTTGTAAACATAAATTAGAATATGTGTATGAGGATTCAAGGTTTATTTGGGATTATATCTGGTATAGACAAGACTACTGGGATTATTGCTTGTGGTCTTTTTACGAACAGTGAAATAGCTATATCTAATAATGTAGCCTATAAAACATTACTGAACCTCTGTGAGGCAGCTAGACAACCATTTGGAGAATATTCTTTAGTAATAATCTTGGGATAAGATGTTTAATAAACACTGAACCTGTAAGACTTTTCCAGCTTTACCTCTGAAAATAGTTGGATTTCTGTGAAGGTCAGTGTGCTTAATTGTGTTCATAGGTATGCAATTTCTGCTTATTTTTTACTATTGTCTTCAAATCTAGGTCTCTCACAAGCCCAAATCACTCAATCATACTCAAGCTGCCTCTTTGCCATATGTGGCTCTCACAGCCTGGTCTGCCATAAACAAGGTTGGCGGCCTGAATAACAAGAACTGTACAGGAAAACGGTAAGTTTCTCAACAGTGGCATCTAAACCTCCCTTCTTTCCTTCTGTTCTTTGTAGTAAATCTGTCAGAAGAATTATTTATATGACCAGAGTGATGCTAACACTGGAAACAATTTCCAAAGAATTCTGTGTTGGTTTGCACTTTTTAAACCTCATTTTGTTGATTCTAATGTTCTTTGTATTTTAGAAAGTTGATAATCATAGAGAAAACCAATGAGTGTTTTTTGGTGAGAAAATGATGTACTAAGAACCATTTAATGATTGTAAGAAAAGAAAGAGCTATAGGTCAAATTATAAATTAAAATAATGTACTTTTTGTTACTAAGGCTTATGCCAATAAGATAACTAAAGTGTGTCATTCTATATTCCTATTGTTATGAAATATTGAACTTTACATTTAATGTGTTGAATGATGGAACATTAAATTTAAAGAAAGTTTAAGCTGTATTCCTGAAAACATTGTGAGGTTATTCATCTAATTAGATGCTACCCATTAATCTTAAAATTCAAGGTAAATACTTATTCTAAAGGTTAACCTTGTTTATTTTTTAAACTTTTGTGACCTTTTTTTGAAATTACTGTTTTTGTCAAACACTTTGTTCAAATTAAATTCATTTCACCAGAAATTTTTCTAATGGTCCTTCTTAGTTAATAACCTTGCAAAAATTTCATTCCAGAGTTTTAGATCTTTATTATTATTGTAGGCTTAGCAAACATTGGTGTTTTTTTCTTTGCTTCCCCTCCTTCCACATAAAACAGTAGATTTTCTATGCCTGCATGATTGTACACATACTGTTAGAGAATGCTTGTTTCTTTTGCTGGTTCAGGGTTGTCTGGGCATACTTTTGGTACACTGTAAAAAACAATTTGAAGACAAAGATCTAGCTGTTTTTCCTTGGATTCATAGGTGTGAACTCCCAATTTATTGCTGGCTTTGTGGGTAATTCTTTAGTATACTATTATTGTCTGTTTAAGCAATAATGGTCTGACACTGAGAAATTGGAACCCTGGGTCCTACTCTTCATTCTGCCATTAGCTAGCCAGGTGACAACATGATGCTCCTATTCTCTTTGCAGTTTCCTTTTAGTTACTGAGTGTAGGATACTAGCTTTGGGCAGTAGATAATTTTATGTCTTACTAGGCCATTTTTTATATACATATTTATATGTTTTATATACATATTTGTATATATATACATATTTATATATATATACATATTTTTATATATATATATATATATGTGTGTGTGTGTGTGTGTGTGTGTGTGTGTGTTCGTTGATTTAGCCACTTGCAAGCCAAACTAGAATGAAATCCATTGTAAAGCACCTCAATAATTCATACCATGGACTTCTGCATTCTCATCTGCATAGTGACCTGCAGGATACCTACGTCATGAGCCATAGTGAGAGCTGGGTGTCATAGTTTCTTTAGGCTGCTACAACAACAACAACAGAACATAAACTGATGGCTTATAAACAACGGGAATTTATTTCTCACAGTAGTTCTGGAGGCTGGAAAGTCAAAGATCAAGACACTTACAGATTCAATCTGGTGAGGTCCAACTTTCTATTTCATAGACAGTACCTTCTTGTCCTCACATGCTAGAAGGGGCCAAAATCTCTTTGGGATTTCTTTTATAAGGGCACTAGCCCCATTCTTGAAGGCGTTTCCTGTATGATGTAATCACCTCCTATATCATCACTTGGAGATTAGGATTTCAGTACCTGAATTTTGCAGGACAGAAACATTACGACCATTTAGACCTTGTACTTGGTGCTCCTAGAAATGTCAGTTTATTGAAGTCACTATCCATCGGTTATAATAATGGCCTGTCTCCAGTTGCTTATGAGAATCTCAAGCAATGTGAGCACCTTAAAATGTTAAAAATACATGTGTGTGGGGGTGGTCACTAGGGATGAATCCCTGGACCTCTTACACGCTAGGCAAGTGTTCTAACTAGCTTTTTTGTGCTGGGTTGAAAAGACTTGACAAGAACAACACAGAGGAGGAAAAGTTTATTTTGGCTCATGGTTTTAGAGGTTCAGTTCATGGTCAGCCAATTCCATAGCTCTGGGCTCAAAATGAGGTAAACTGTCGTGATGGAAGGGCATGGCAGAGGAAAGCAGTTCATGACACGACAGCCAGGAAACAGAGAGAGCTTTGTTACAAGGGACAAACTATAAACCCCAAAGGTACACCCAAGGACCTACTGCTTCTACCACACCCTGTGTGCCTGCAGTTACCACCTTTATTCCACATCAGTGGAGTAATCCACTGATCAGGTTACACCTCTCAAAATCTAATCTTTTCAGCTCTGAAAATTCTTGTATTGTCTTACACATGAGCTTTTGGGGGCACCTCATATCTAAACTATTACAAGCTATATCCCCACTCAAAATAGTTTTAATGAAGAAATTATATAATGGGGTTTTATAATACAAAAAAACTCATAGGTTCTAAAGTCCAAAGTGGATTTTTTTTTAAATTTGATTATTCATTGTGATTGATGGAGCACATTTTGACTTCTCTGTATCGTTCCAGATTTTTAGTATACGTGCTGCTGAAGCAAGCACACATTTTGACTTCTCTAAGCAATAATTATTCTTTTTCTGTTAGCTATTAGTATTAAGACTTGCTTTAGTTTGCACAAAGCAGGTCAGTGTTTGTCATCAAGGACTAATGGTCTAGTTTTTTTTCTAACCACTTAAGGGGGAAAAAAAAAGAAAAATTAACAGTAACAAAAACACCCATCAGTACCTTGAAAGATTTTATAGGATTTCTTTGTTACTAACAACTTTTTTGAAATTAAGCCAAAGCTTTCTAAGGATTCAGTGTTATCCTTCTTTGTTATCTAATTGTATTTCACAACAACTGAGCCTCAGTGAACCAAGGGGATGATTCAGTCTTGATGTTACATGCTGTTATCAACTTTGGCCACACTTGGGCATTACTAGAAATGTCAAGTGAAAGTATTCCCTTTCTATCAATCCATCCACGGTTTCTTTATGATTTATTTATAGAAACACATATACAATTAGGGATCTCAAGATGAACAGAGGCAGGTGATGGACCTCAGTGGCAGAGTGCTTGCCTAGCATATGCAGGGCCCTGAGCAGGGTGAGGAAATTAATAGAAAAAAAAAAGAATTAAGTTGTTATATCTGATATTTTTTAATATGGTACAATCTGATGGTTTCATTTATTGATAATGTCCTGGGACTTGAATATTTCATGCTTTTCCTGAGAAAGTTGTGTACACTTGAAAATATAGTAAATTTAGGCACACTTTTCAGTTTTCTTTCTTTCTTTCCTTTTTTTTTTTTTTTTTGGTACTGAGAATTGAACCCAGGGGCATTTTGCCACTGAGCTACATGAGCTACACCTTCAACCCTTTTTTTATTTTTTATTTTGAGTTAAGTTGCCCAAGCTGATCTTGAACTTGAAAACCTCCTTCCTCAGCCTCCTGAGTCAAGTTGCCAGAATTAAAAGTGTAGGCTACTGTGCCCAGCTTGAATTTCTTTTTTGAGATTAGGGTCTATTACAGTGAAATTTTGTCAGATAAGTATAAATTAGGTGGCTGATTAATTTTGTTTATAGAATTAGACTTTACTCCCCAGCAATAGCTTATATTGAAGTTAAAATGATTACCTGGTAATCCTGACAGCTTCCTTCTTTCAGATGCCTTCTCTTGCCTGTTTTTCACCTCCCAACTCTGCTCCTGCCTCCACTGTGGGCTTTGCGTTTTTTTCATCTCCACCTGACCACATTGTGAAGAGAAGAGCAGGGGTGGAGTCTTTGGCCTGGTAGTGTGATACAAATGAATCTTCCTGAATCCTGCTCTGTGTTCCAGGAAACCTCCTGGAGGAATAGTAGAACCCTCCCCCCTGAACTTTTACTTTTTTTTTTTTTTTTTTTTTTTAAGAGGTTAGAAGCCATTTGCTCTTCAGTTCCTTGTAATCTAGCTTCCAGCCTTGCCATTCAAGGGCAGCAGTCCCCATGGGTTCACTAAGTGGCCAAATCCAGTGATGCTTAGCAGTTTTTATTTCAGTTGATTCCTCTGAAGTATCAGGCACTGTTGGCAACTTCCTTAATACTCACTTTTTCTGTGGTTTTAAGACACTAGACTCCTTTATTTTCCTTCTTGCCTTTTTGACCATTTCTTGTCGTTTTTTTTTTTTTTTTTTTTTAAAGGCCTCCCTTCTTCCAGCCCTTTAAATGTGTTTTCCCTGTGTTCTCCATCATTCCTCTCTGTCTCCCAAGGTTGTCTCCTCTACTCCCAGCTTCTGTTTAAAGTTGGGTAACTTGCAGATCTTTATATCTAACTCTAACCTCTCCACTAAATTCCAGTTAGATGTTCCATTTGAACGTCAAAATCAGCTTGTGGAAAACAGAACCTAAGTACTGCCCCGACTCTTCCTCTATATTCCTAATGTCATTTAAGTGTTATTTACCTTAAACCTGATATTAAGGCAACTGAAACCTGATATTGTTCCTAAACACCACTCCCTCTTCTTCTCTGCACAACTTATTATTGTTCGTCTAATGTAAAATTTAGGTTTGTTGTCAACTTTGGAACAGCGACTTCCAGGTTTCTCTTACATATGAATTGTAAGATTTCAAGCATTTTGAATTTTCTTACATAGCAAATAAGCCAAAAAATACTATCGGATTTTACTTAAGAACCCCTACTAACTAGTTCATTGTTATGTCTTTCGTATGGTGTTTTAGAACTTTTTAAGTGTTCTAATTAGAAACATTTTTTACAGACTGGCTTCTGGTTCTATACATCTCAACCTTGTTTAATTTAATCTTGTTTGTTCTTCTTCACTATCACATAATCCAGTGTTAAATGCAGTAATACTTGGTCTTCTTGTATTGGTGCATTATAATTATACATAGTGGTGGGATTTGTTGTTACATATTTGTACATGCACACAATATAACAATATGATTTGACCAACTTGGTCTTATCTTAATAAAATGTTCAGAGGCTTAGGTAAGTTGATTTTGTGAGAAGTAGGAACTATTCTTAGAAGGCATTCTAAAACCAGGACTGCTAGCAATAACTTAACTCTTTGCAAAAAGTAACTGTGAACCTTACCAATGTTTCCCTCTAAACCCAAAACAAATGTACAATAGTCCCTCTTTATCCATGAGGGGGTACATTCCAGGACCCCCTGTTGATCCTGAAACCACAGACAATATTGAATCCTATGTATACTGTGTCTTTTCCCATACATATATACCTCTGATAAAGTTTAATTTATAGACTAGGCACAGTTCAAGATTAATAGCAATACTAATAATAGAATAACCATAAAATATACCTTTATAAGAGTTACTTAAAACAAATGAATTATTTATTTCTGTAATTTTGTGTTTAATATTTCTGTACCACAGTTGACTGTGGGTGACTGAAACTGCGTGGATAGGAGAGGACTACTGTATCTCTAAATCAGCTTCCCCTTAGTCAAATCTAGTATGACCTGACAAGAGGGCAAGTATGCAGGAGTAGAAAGAGAGCTACCATAATCGATTGTGAGAGGTATATCTTTCTTTTGCAAAGTTTACAAAGAATACAAAGTTTACAAAAGAATATATCCTTGAAAATATATTGCTAGGGTTCCTCCCAGGACCAAGGTTCCTCCCTGTCGCTTCATTGGATTCATGGTCAGTCCTCTGATCAGACTACTTTTCTTTCTGATCTATTGTACTATAATGAATTCCTTCCCTCCAGCTACTTCTGTGTAAGATTGAAGAAACTACAGATTTGGGGATGGTCTTGTTACCTCTTCCTTTGGGAAGATAAATTCCAGTACCTTGAAATTCTAAATACATCTGAGATAATAGAGGTGTTTTTATCTTGGTTCATTATGGGTTAGCTAAACCTTTAGAAACAACTTCCCTGGCTACCTTGCCAAAATGTATGAGTAGCTTTGTTTTCATGGAAAATGTGTTAAATTTCCAAACATCCTATTCACAAATGAACTATCCTGTAAATTGGGGAGTTGTCAACATGAATTACAGAGGCTTAGAAGAAGAGGTCACACAAATCTAAGCTGTCTTGGTCACATTTGGTTGATTTGTTTTATAGCTCTGTAAAACAAATTATGCTAAGACTCTTTTACTCATTTCCCCCCCAGATTTAAAAGCTGAGAAATGAGATGTATTTTCAGCATCATCCTTATTTCTTCAAGATCATTTGTTTCTACTAATGGAAGATTTAGCCGTATTTAAATCATCTTTTTTCTTAAACCATTAGGACAAAATAGATAGCACTCTAATCTTGTGATTTGTCTTTTTTCCCCTCCATAAATATGTGATCTAGGGAAAAGCATGAAGATCATATGATTTCTATGTTAGAAAGATAGAAAAATGAAATATAAGCTTAAACTGGATTGAAAGCACCAGTTTTTTTATTGACTCTCGAAGTCTACCTCTGTGGGCATCATGTCATTGATGAGGAATCTGGGGCCTAGGGGTTCCATTAGTGAAAGAGCTGAGACTAGAACCTGAATCACCAGAGAGCCAGCCCTGGCATTCAGAGATTTCTGAGATCAAACCAGAATATGGAAATTTGAAAGGGGATTCCCTCCTGTTTCTTACGCCAATCTGTGGTTTCATTATTTTTTTGTTTGTTTGTAAGGCAGTTGATGACCTGCCTCAAAAGATTGTAACACTGACAACTGTAATTCAAAGGACTTAGGTCCCCAAATGCTAAATAAAAAGTGTCTCAGTCATGAAAAAGAAGCCAACACTGCTTTAGTACCTTAATGTTTGTTTAGAACATTTCAATGATTAAATAGAAAGTGTCAGAGTAAGATGAAATTTAGGGTTTAAGAATGCATAGCAGTATAGTAATTATTCATATGCCCCCCCATATTTTCTACACATGCCACTAGTGCAATCCCCACTAACTTCAAAGGAAGCTTTCTGCATGGACCAGGAAATAAGAGAGGCATGTGAATAAACATCATGACAATTTTGAATTAGAGTGCTTTTTGCAAGTATAGTATTTCTTGGGTACTTTTTAAAATATAAACCAACAAACAATACAGGACACCTTTCTTCATGTAGCAAATAGCCTTCTACTTCAGTGATGTTAGCGTGTGCAGTGTGACCCTTACAGCAGGCTAGGTAAAAGATACCCCCAGTGTCTCCCAGCAATAGTTCCTAAGTGAAGGGCCGTTGTGAGGTAAGCTCTGAAAGTGCTCTGAAGAGTCCTTGACCACAGCTCTTCAAACCTTAGAGCACCAGTCAGTTTACTGCTGGCTTAAAAATTTATTTTGCCCCCTGTCCTTTTGGGAGCTTTGTTCAAAAAAGTATGAGCCCTGGTTGACCTTGCCTAAAACCGAGTTTGCAGGACCAGAAAATGAAGCTTGTCCTGGGCTGCTGTTTTTTTTGTTTGTTTGTTTGTTTTTAAGATGTAGATAAACTCAATACCTTTATTTTATTTATTTATTTTTATATGGTGCTGAGGTTCAAACCCAGGGCTTCACAAGTGCCAGGCACGTGCTCTACCACTGAACTACAACTCCAGCCCCTCTGGGCTTCTTCATAAGCAAACAGCATTTCCTTGGGCCTGCCCCTTGCCTCTTTTGCTCTGTGGGGTGCCATCAGGTGGCAACATCAGGAACTGAAGTTGCTACTGCAGAACCACTCCCTCTTCTGCCAAGCCCTGCTGAGAAACATTTTGCTTTTTTATTTGAGGAAATGAGGCTACTTTGAATTAAGAGTTATGGGGGAAGAGATAACTAGCAATAATGAGGCTAGAGATGTGTCTAGCAGTTGAGTCCTTAAATAGTCATTAAATTTGGTGTCTTTTTAATCTAGCTTTCTCTGAGAGAACTAGAAATTAATTTCATGCTTTTCTTTACTGGAAAACACTTTGATGCAGACTTTCAAGTAGCCAGGTGACCCCCTCACTGAAGGTGGTAAAAATTTGTTCTTGCCCTGATTGTAGAAGATAGTGCTGACTGGATGATTTTTAAAGTCAGGAAATACTGATGAGGTATTGGCCATAGTAGAGCCAGCAGGGCATCATAGGAGGTCTCTGTCCTTGAGTACTTGCAAGAATACCTTGGGAAGCAGAATGTGTGTATGAGTTTACTGTGTGGCAAATGCCAGTGTTCAGTATAGATATCAGGTTGTGGATTCCATTAGATGTATTGTAGAGGAAAACTGCCTTTAAGGGGAAAGAGACCTTAGCAAGTAGTGAAGGCATTTTGGAGCCTGGAGGAATGTGCCATGACTTGGGGTAAGGAGTGAGGGAACCAGAGTCATCAGGAAAGGAATAGTAGAGAATTCAGATGATTTGATTGTGAAGAACTTGAAGGAGAGTTTGACTAGCTGCATTGCAACAAGAATGGGCAAAATGGAGAGGATAAGATATTTGTTGGGTGAATTAATTTTTGTTGTATCTGTGAGGCAGTTTTAATACTTTCCCCCTACTTAGGAAGTACTAAAGCAATAAAATGTGTGAATTGTAGGGTCTTAGAAGAGAGGATTTTCAATTTCTTCTGTACTTCATAATTGATAATTCTGTGAAATTGGAAGCAACTCTTCTAGAAGGAACATAATTTGCAAGAAGAGTTCTTTTAATTACATTTAATGCTACTGATCTAAAAGGAAATAGCTGGTTTAGAAATTTTAGCAGTAACTTTTAAAATATAAAGGGTAATACTCATCTTTCTGTGACTGGATAAGAAAGAAAAAAAAATGAAGCTAGGGTTGATTGTTGACAGTATGCATATTCCAAGATCCAGTGTACTTGTTAGAGATAGGTGGCAAAATTCTTTGCACTTTGTAATAGCCAAGACAAAAGGGAACTACAGCCAGCAGTTATGCAATTTATAGTGACAGATATATAGTACAGATACTTCCATCAGTCTTCAGAAAAATATTTTTCTGTGGGTACTCAGAATTCTCAACAGTATCCCCTTAGCTAATGTAGTGTCAAATACCATATAATCAATTTTTATAATGTCCCTCAGCCTCCCCTGGTAGCAAAACACCAAAGTGCAGTTCAGTAAATACTATTTTCTGGGCACCTGAAGCCTTACAGTTCAAGTAGGCAATTCTTTGAAGCTCTAGTTTAATTCAAGAGTAAAATATAAGTGTATGCAAAGCAGTGATTTTTAACCACTGATTCTTTTATAGATCACAAACTTCTTTGGAAATAGATGATAGGTGTAGATCCCCCTCCTTGCCAATACATCTGTCCCTAATTATACCAAATTTTCAGTGTCATTTTAGGAAATTCACAGTTTTAAAATGATTAGGATCTCACCCTTCCTCTGTATCCCCCACCCATTTATAAACTTCAGGCTAAGCATCTCTGGTCCCAGGAGGCAGGGAGGCTGCAGTGAGTAGACTTGATAAGAGCCTGGAGCACAGGTTGATTGTACCGATAGGACACGTTCATCTGCTTTAACAGGACAATGAGATTATTTTCGTTTATGACAGTTCATGAGCTTGGCAGAACATGTCTGAACACAAGATGTTTATTCCACTTTGGCAGGAATGTGGTTAGGAATGTGATTTTTTTTTTTTTTTGTAGAGATCTGCTAAGTCTAAACACTGAAAAGGGTCCAAATCTCTCTCTTGTAGAGGAGGCTGTGGTGATTTTGGCCCCCCCCCAAAAAAAAAAAATTGTAAGGCAGATGATAACTTACTTTTTTTTTCTTAACCTAAAGGAATTTTTAATATTTTTGATATTTGGTGTTCTTGGGGAAGCGTTCATAGACTGTTTTATTTTAAGCATATACAATTTCTGGCTAATCTAAAATAAAAATCCTTGTGTAATATAATCTTGGGAAGCTGAATAATTTTATTTGCTTTGAGGATTGTCATTGAGCCAGTTACATTTTGAAATATTGACTTATCCAGTTATATCTGCTGAAGATTCTCAACTGTGGTTTCTTTTGCATTACAGTGTTTTAATCTTGGGCGCTTCAGGTGGAGTTGGTACTTTTGCAATCCAGGTAAAATAATTTTTAAATATTGTGTATAGAAAAATGTTGTTTACATGAATTTATAAATTTATAAATTCATATATTATAAATAAGTTACTTTCCCTGAAAAGGCAAGAGATACAGGTCTGGTGAATATACTGTAATTTCACTTGCTTTTCGAAGAGGAACATGTTCTAATGTAGTAGGCAGTGTTAACTTATTCACTGGTTTAAACTGAGTGAGTGGGTGATATCTCATCAAATAAATAAAGAACTTTTAGCAGGGAAGACCATGCACAGTGCAGGTAGATGGAAATTTACAATTTAGTAGAAAATAGCCAATGCCAAAAACCATTGCTGATTTCCAGTCAAAAATTTTCAGGCTTTTTTGTAGAAATTGATAAGCTGATTCTAAAAATAGATAAAAACATGTAGCCAAAATACTGTTAAGATGTCAACACTCTTTCTAAATGATCTACTTATTCAATGCAATACCAATCAAAATACCATCTGCTTTTTTTTTTTTTTTTGCATAAATGGACAACGTTATCCCAAAATGCATATGGAATTATAAGGGACCTGACATGCCAAACAATATTGAAAAAGAAAGAAGAGCACTTATACTTCCCAATTTCAAATTTTCTACAAAGCCATAGTAGTCAAACAATGTAGTACTAGCATAAGGATAGACAAATAGGTCAATGAAGTAGAATTAAGCATCCAGAAATGATCTGTACGTCTGTAGACAATTGATTTTCTTTCTTTCCTCCTCTCCTCTCCTCTCCTCTCCTCTCCTCTCCTCTCCTCTCCTCTCCCCTCCCCTCCCCTCCCCTCCCCTCCCCTCCCCTCCCCTCCCCTCCCCTCTCCCCTCCCCTCCCCTCTCCTCTCCTCTCCTCTCCTCTCCTCTCCTCTCCTCTCCTCTCCTCTCCGCACTGGGGGTTGAACCTAGGGGACTCTACCACTGAGCTACATCCCCAGCCCTTTATATTTTTTCTTTGAGACAAGGTCTTGCAAATTACCCAGGTTTGCCTTGAATTTGTGATCCTCCTGCCTCAGCCTCCCAAGTCACTGGGATTACAGGCTTGCACCATCACACCCAGCTTGATTTTTGACAAGGTTGGCAAGACCATTAAATAAGGTAAAAACAGTCTTTTCATCAAATGCTGCTGGAGCAAATAGCTATCCACCTACCCTACCTTACATCACCTACAAAAATAAAAGTAAAAACTGAAAGTGGACCAAAGACCTAAATATAGGAGCTAAAATCACAAAACTCTTAAAAGAAAACAGGAGTAAAAATATCCATCACCTTAGATTAGACAACAGATTCTTAGATATGATACCTAAAGCACAGGTATAGAAGAAAAAGAATGGGTAAATTGAACTTTATTAAATTAAAAACTTTGGTACCTCAAAGGGCACTATCAAGAAAGTGAAAAAACAGTCCAGAGAATTGTAGAAAATATTTGCAAATCATTGATCTGATAAAGGTCTACCATCTAGACTATCTAAAAAACTTTTAAAACTCAGTAAGAAGGCAAACAACCCAATTTAAAATATAGAAAAAATTTTTGAAGAATTTTAAAGAATGTATTAAAATGTCCCAGAAACCCATGGAAAGATCCTCAGTATCATTAGTCATTAGGGAAATACAATGTGTTCATCAGCTTTCTGTTAGTTAACATATGTCTGAGACAATAAAGGTAAAAAAAGAAGGTTCATTTTGGCTCAAGTTGTAGAGATTTTAGTCCATGATTGACTTGCCCTGTTGCTTTTGGTCCTGTGGTAAAGCAGTACAACATTGTGGTAGCATGTAGTAAAACTTTTTCTCAAGGCTAGGACATGAAAAAGGAAGAAAGGAAGAGACTAGAGTCCCATGATCCCCTTCAAGACTGCACCATCAGTGACTTGAAACCTTCTGTGAGACCCCACCTCTTAAAGTTTCCACCACCTCCCAATCTGGAAGTAAGCCTTTAACAAAAGATCATTTAGGGGACATTCAAGATAAAACTATAGTCAAGTGCAGTGGTACATGCCTATAATCCCAGCTGCTCGGGAGGCTGAGACTGGAAGATCACTTGAGCATAGGAATTTGAGGCCATCTTGGGCAATGTAGTGAGATCCCATTTCAAAAAACAAACAAAAAGTGTTAAACATGGAATTACTGTATGATCCTTCCAATTCATTCATAGGTATATACCTGAGAGAAATGAAACATACTTCAAGCAAAAACTTATATACTAATGTTCATAGCATTATTCATAATAGTGAAACAGTGGAAATAGCTCTAAAGCTCTAATGTCTATCTACTGATAAATGAATAAACAAAATGTGGCATATACATATAATGTATTGTTCAGCCACAGAAAGGAATGAAATTCTGATGTGTGATACCAACTTGAATGAACCTCAAAACATTATACTAAGTGAAAGAATCCCAATAAAAGGTCACATATTATATGATGTCCTTTATATCATATTTCTAGAATAGGCAAATCCATAGAGATGGAAGGCAGATTAGTTGTCTGGAGGAGGTGGGGGGCAGATAGGGAATTACTGCTTGATGGGGGTGAGGATTATTTGGGGGATGATAAAAATATTCTGGAATTAGTGCTGATGATTGTATAGCATCATGAATGTAGTGGAAGCCACTCTGGATTGTATGCTTTAAAATGGTGAATTTATGCTATATAAGCTTTACATCAAAACAAGACAAAACAAAACTGTGCCCCAAGCATCCAAGAATAGGCTGGAGCCCAATGGCTATTCCTGTTGAGGTCAAATGTTCAACTGGCTGCCTCCGGTGGGAGGGAGCTTGATTAAGCCTCCTTTGGAGTGGGGGAAAGGATCTTTCTCCAACATGGGAGCTGGTGAGCACACTAAAAGTCTCGGCTGCATCCCTTTCCTGGAGGGATTCAAAGGGATGCAGCAGATTCTGTGCACTTCCTGAGAACCCTGATGGTAGTTTATTGCTTCTTAGAGAGTGAGGGGGGTTTTATTGGGAGGCTCAGTCATATGGTGGTTTTCAAATTCACAATCTTGAGTGATTCTTGCAATGATATTTGCTTTGTAGTAATTTGTTAAGCTGTACATTTTTATTCTGTGCACTTTCCCATGTATTTCACAACAAAAATATTCT
Source organism: Sciurus vulgaris (assembly GCF_902686455.1). NCBI lineage: Eukaryota > Metazoa > Chordata > Mammalia > Rodentia > Sciuridae > Sciurus > Sciurus vulgaris. Next base: position 57,918,042 of record NC_136467.1, read on the forward strand.
AATAAAATGAAAAAAATGAGTAATAGAAGCCAGGTGCAGTGGCACACGCCTATAATCCCAGCAACTGGGGAGGCTGAGATAGGAGGATCACAAGTTCAAAGCCAACCTCAGCAAGGCCTTCAGCGATTTAGCAAGATCCTGTGTCAAAAATTTTTTAAAATTTTAAGAAGGGCTGGGGATGTAGCTCAGTGGTTAAGTACCCCTGGGGTTAATCCCTGTGCCAAAAAAAAAAAAAAAAAAAAAAAAAAGGAAAGAAAGAAAGAGTAATGGAAAAGTATCAAGGTTAAATCACATATAAAATTATTATGGGGAAAATGAGAGTAAATAATAGAATAACATATCTGCAGATAATAAAAGCACACAAAAAACATGCTAACAGTTCAAAATGTAACCTACTACTTCAAAACAAGTTAAAGACATTAAGAGTGTGATACAAACATGAAAAAAAGTAAATCAGAATTGGAAAAACTTAGGACAAGGAGATAGGAATTAAAAATCATTTCATAATGAAACTAGAAAGAATTCAGTTACAAGCACAATGCATAATATCCCCATATAGAAATAGAATGCAGAAAATAAATTACAAAAGAAAGGAAAAGATAGATTTTAGAAGAAAGTATCAAATATTTGAGACAGGTAAATAAGATTTATATACGGAAAAGCAAAGCAAGGGAATAAAACAGACACTAAAACCTATAATTAAAGAATATCCTAAAATTAAATGATTTGAAACTATGTATGCATAGCCTCATCACTGCTCTAAGAATATGAACCAAAATGAGCATTACCAGTGAAAGTTGCAAGTAAACTGGCCTCTAAAGAAAAATAAAAATATTCTTTAGATATCTAGAAAACAGAGCACATGACTTATTAAAGAAATAAAATTATATTATTGTCAGACTTTTTTTTTTTTTTCCCCTGTTCTGAGGGTCAAACCCAGGGCCTCTCGTATGATAGGCAAGTTCTATACCACTGAATTATATCTCCAGGCCCTATCACCAGACTTTTTGATAGTAATAATTTAAATGTTTTTTTAAAAATGAAATAACATTTAATATACTCAAAGAAGAGCAGAACAAGCATTTTGTATACAACAATACTGGCTTTCAGGTGCAAGAGCACATATCAACATGCATGGAATTGGAAAATATTGTTCTTCTGATTCCTTTCTGAGGAATCTACTAGATAATGAGCTTCTGATAGCAAATGGTGAGGGAGACACTATTTAATGACTAGTGGCAAATGTTAAATGTAGTCATCTGTGGAACAAAACTAAATGGGGGCTTGGAAGGTAAGAGTATAGTATGTATTATAACTGTATACTTTGAAAAGGCAAATGTAGTATAACTTTTTTAAAAAGGGGAAAATAAAGAGAACATGTGTTAAAATGTAATGCTTTCATCATATTGGTAGTGATATTAGTACTATTATTCAGTACTGTTATTTGTGTAATATACAATTGAGCAAATGGATATTTAGGGTATATTTTAATTCTCTCATCCGCTGTGTCTTTGAGAAGCAGAATTCTCAAAGGAGGTATAGAAGAAAGGAAATATAGATGTAACAGAAAAGGGGTTAAGTAAAAACTTTGTAGTCTCAAATTTGAATTGTAAGTATTAATATGAATTCAGAAGGTAGTTTATATTTCTATGTAAAGCCACCTCTTGAAATATCTTTTCTCACTCAAAGAATGCAAGGCTTCTTGGAGAAATGGCAGAGTTCAGATCTAGGGCACAAAACTTACAAGAATAAACCTGGAATATATTAAATAGCAAGGAAGCTATCAAAGACTAGTCTGATCATCTCAGAAGAATGAGCCATCTTGAAGAAACCCCCAAAGATGTGGCAGTTTGAGCTTTAAATAATAACAGTGATAATTAAATTCATGAGATTTTGATGATACTTCTTTTAAGTGGTCACTTTTGGAAGATGATAAAAAACCAATTTATTATCTTATAAACTGACTAAGGGAAATAAGTAAGCATTTGTTCTACCTTTTCTACATAAATTGTATAGCTGAGTAAACCCAGTAGCTTACAAGGGGAGGTGTTTCTCTGTGAAAGTATTCCAACTACTGAATGAAAAGAAATAGAATTTGAACCTCACTGTTTTGCAATCACTAATAAACAGATGCAGATATTGAGCATTGATAACTGCTGAGATTATAAAAAGAGTAACAATCAGACATAATGTGCCTTGTGTAGTTTTTCCAGATACTCTCCATGGTTTTGCTCAAGGGTTTGAAACTGAATCTGATCCAGTCTCCAGATCCATCTGCCAAGTTGCAGAAAATACAGAGAGCAGAGCAACATGCAGAACTGTCTCTGCGTGTGCAATCAGAAATTCCAGTGGTAAACTCTGCAGGTCAAATAGCCTGGATTTTTCCACACATAAAGTATAAGAAAAGCCTGTAATTTAAGAGAAATTTAAAAGGTATCACATTTTTTAAATGCACAAGACTGAACTATAGCATCTAGAAAATGCATATTTGATTGAGAAAACTTTACTAAAATGCAAGGAGTGATTACTGAAAAAAATCAAGAAAATAACTTTTGAGAGAGGCAGATGAGGTAGTGGTTTAGGACAGATCACATTAAAAGAACTTTTGGAATGCTTGCTGGTATTGCATTACTTTTCTCTTTTTCCCTCTCTTCCTCACCTCCATTCCCTTCTCCCTCCTTCTCACCCACCCTTCTTCCTGCCCTTTTTTTTTTAATAGATGTGTTTTGGTATTTAATAGATATAACCTTGCGGTGCCTTGGAGCGGGAATTCACAGTTGACAAAACATAATTCCCTTGTATTTTAGTGACCTTTTGCAATTTATCTGAAGGAAACATAGGAAATTGATACTCAGGACAGAATTAAGATAACAACTGATCTGTTATAACCTGCAACTATCAGCACACAAATTTCTTGGTGAACTTCAAGTAGCCATTCTCAAATTAGGTTTTTAATTTTATGAAATTGGTATTATAGAAAATAGAGGAGTTTTAGAGTGGATGCTTTCTGGATACTTAATCCTGAATAACCATTAGAATTTAACTTTAATTTTTATTTAAATCTAATTGTTCTTTATTTTAAAATTAAGTCATCTACATTTTTAAAGCCTTTACACATTTATTTAGGTCTTCTTACTTCAGAGGAAATCCCTGATCCATGTTTTAAATGTAAAGTAGCCATACTTTCTTCCCTCTTAATAGCACCTTTTCAGATATTACCAAGCATCTAATAGCTGATTACTTTGATGTACTTAAGACTGCATTAATACTTTTTGGAGATACAAATGAAGAGATGTTGTACATTAATGTTCTGAACACATTTAAAATATTCATTTTCTGAGCATGTGCAATTTTTCATTCCCATTGATTATAGCCATTTAACTTTATTATCATTGAAAGTGCAAATTTGAGGCTTTCATCTCTTGTCTTTTTGATCCTGGTGAGACACTGAGCCCTTCTTCAAGTGGACTGGTTAAAACTTTATGCCATCAAGGTGACTAGCTGTCTTGTTTAAGGAAAATGAGATCTCTTTCTTGGGATTTTTCTTAGTAAACAATAGTTAAATCATTTTCACTATTATTTGACGGAAGACTTCCTACAGTTCTTGTTTAGATGAAGTTCTTAAAGTTCCCTAGAAATTAGTGTGATACATGTACACATGGTGCCAACTTTTTTTTTTTTAATGCAATCAGTTTTTCTACCCTGACCCCTTTTGGCAGGTAATGAAAGCGTGGAATGCTCATGTGACAGCAGTTTGTTCTCAAGATGCAAGTGAACTTGTGAGGAAGCTTGGAGCAGACGATGTAATTGATTACAAATCTGGAAGCGTGGAAGAGCAGTTGAAATCCTTAAAACCGTGTGTATCACAGCATTGTTGTCATTGGGAGGGTGGGCACAAGGCCAGTTGATAATACAGGTCTCAGGTGGTTTGGTGGCCTCACAGTCATATTGGAATCTGCAAGAGGAATCTGAAAACATTCTGTATCAGTAGAAGTCATTCAAATGGGTTCCATTTTAATTTCAGAGGTTAATACAGCACAGTGACATGATGTGATATATACTAAGGAAGTTATTTTGCTTACATAGCCTTTTGCTAATTTTCAAGTTAATGTACTATTATTGCTGGCTAATAAGAGGTTTGAAGGCAAAATTGGAAGTGTGTTCCCTTCTGTGGCATCTATCACAGGAAGACTATAGAGTAGTACTTGAAAACACATGCTTAACACTACACATACTTTCAGCGTTCCATAAGGATGTGGGAGCAATACTGGTAATGGAACATTGTGGGTGCCCTTAGCATGTCTAAATGCCAGGTTTGGTCTGGCCGGAGGGACCAAAGAGGAACAGATTCAGGAATTCCCACAAGCTCTGTTGCTCTGACTGTGGCTCCAATTTAATCTGATCTTCATTAGCCCAGGAAAAGCTGAAGCTGATAGTGCAACTAGGAGTATGTGGAAAGCTAATAGGAGAATTTTACTGCTCCTATTTCAAAGGTTTCTCCATTTTTAAAATTTAGTTTTCAGAAGTCAATTATTCTTGCCCACATTGAATATAAATATATTTTCATAGATTAAAAAAAAAGGGGGGGGGGAACCCTATCTGACACTGCTTAGCCTTTCTCAGCCAGCACCTCCAGCTCCAGCAGTAATATGGCATTGCTCCTGGGAGCCACCAGACCATTGTGACTCCTTCTGCTCTGTGCATCTACACTTGCCAGGTGCTGTTCTAAACACGGGATACAGTGGTGAACAAGACACTACTCTCCTCATGGAGCTTACATACTATTTGAGAAGGTTTTAGGGGTTAGTGCTCTGAGGAGAATTGATGCAGGGAAAGGGGAGGGTCAGTGTTGGAGAGGAGGTTGTTATGGGTGGAGTGGTTGAACAATGCCTCTTTGAGGAAGCAACATTTAGACAGAGGTTTCAGTGAACAAGCCATAGTAATGGGAATTTTTTTTTTTTTTTTTTTGTCCTGCTTGCTGCTGTCTCCCTCTACCTGGTAGTATAGTGCAGTGCACATAATAGGTGCTTCATAATTTTTTTTTTATTAATTATTGAGGGAATATATGAGAACAGTTGTTGCAACTAGAGAACACAGTGAATATTAAGCTCTTCCATCAACAGCAGGTATGGCATGGTTGAGGACTCACAGCTACCCTCTGAGTGTCAGAGTCTAAGCCCATGTGGGCTACTCGGAAGTGAGGAAGTGACAGGTCTCCACAACTGGGCTTCTGGATTGTGGTAGTTTAAGTTATCTCATATTTGCCATTGCTAGGAAGAGCAGCATGACCCTGAGGCCAAGGCCAACTCGTTTCCCTCTATCTACTCTAAGTGTTAGGCGTGTCTAGAGTTTGTTTCCAGAGACTGTAGTTGATGGAAAGCTGGAGGACACTCAGTCTAGCCCCCCAGCCTGGTGCTCCAGTTCCCCCTAAGCATCTCTGGCAAGTGGTGATGTTCCTTTTGCTTGTGCTTTTCTGGTAGGGCACCTCACTGACTTATGAATCCTGGCCATTATTGTGACTACTACTCCTTCTTTTCCTCCTTCTCCTCTCCTTCCTCCTGTCTTTTCTCTTGCCTCTTCCCCTTCCTCCTTCTACTCCAGCTTAAATTAAATTGATCTTTATAACTTCTACCTGAGAATTTCAACTCTGAATTTACCTGTAGTAATTTGTTCTTCCTTTTATATGGCAACTTCTTAGATACCTGAACCTTAAGTTTTAGAGTAAGAAGAGGCTTTAAAATTCTTCAGTTCACCCTATCATGTAGTTGAGAAAATGAGGAACATAGGAACAAATTTTTTGCATGCTCAAGGTCACACTGTGAATCCTAAATAAGAGAGCTGGGTCTTCAACGTGGTCTGCAGACTCCTTTTCAGACAGTGCCTATTCTATAATATTAGGCTGCCTGTAAATATTCTTTAAGTACTCTTATATTTTTTTAATCAAACTTTGGAAACAAAGTAGGAACTCTTCTAATGAGAAGAATAATCATCTGGTAAGGTCATTGTACATTTTATATCTGTTAATTTTTATTCATCTTTATTTAATTTAATCCCTTGAAAGACTCAAAAGTCTCAAAGTTGGCCAACGTTGGTTTTAGAAGCTTTGATGTTTAACTTTATCCAGATGAATTGGAAAGTGAAAAAAGATTTATCCAAGAGGAATTCATCAATTGATTTACTTAATTTATACATATGCATTCTCTAAATAGATCTGTATTTTCAAAAGTATTTAAAAGCTTTAGTGGGATTTTCTCCCTTTTAAGTAGAGTTTAGGAATTATAGCAGTTTTAGGTTAGATTTAAGGATTTGAATATCTGTCAGTTCCTGTGGATTCCATTATGATGATTTTTTTTTGACTTGTTAGAACAGAATTGAAGACAAGAGAGGATGTTGATATTTATGCACTGTCTTGATGCAGTACATGAAACCAAAAGGTAGAGAATTCCAGAAAGTAAACAGGATGCTTCTACAAGTATTTCTGACTATGACAGGAATAAAAGCAAATTGTTCTTGTGGATGAGAACCCTATATGCTCTTCTTTCAAGTTTTTGTATACACTGAAGTATTCTTTGGGCTGAGGATATAGCTCAGTGGTAGAGTGCTTGCCTAGCATTGATAAGGCTCTGGGTTTGATTCCCTGGTACTACCAAAAAGCAAACAAACAAAAAAGAATCCTTTGACTTACACTGAATGGATTGCTTTGTGGTTTTATACAGAGCTTAGATCAGGGTTCCTCAACATTGGCCACTTAGTTCCTCAACTATTGATACTTGGGGCTGGATACTATTTTGGTGTGTGAGGGTCTATTCAGTGCATTGTAGAAACCCCACATCACCCCCAGTTCAGAACCACTTACTCACATCATTCTTAAAGTATTAAAAAATGGTAAGATTTTGATGACAAAAAAAGATTAGTCACATTTGATTTTACCTTGGAGAAAAGCCATCAATGCAGGGAGTGGCTATGTCCTTTCTGTCAAAAGAGCCATGCTGGGCTGAGTGGTGTAGTGCAGCATGGTTTTGTGAGCTATTGCTGAGGAAAACCCTGTAGCCGACTGGTGATGGGAGTGAAGGGGATTAGAGCCTAGCATGAAGACTGACAAGAATATTTTGATTTGATTCTTTCCCTCCAGGTTTGATTTTATCCTTGATAATGTTGGTGGATCTACTGAAACATGGGCTCTCAATTTTCTCAAGAAATGGTCAGGAGCCACCTATGTGACTTTGGTGACTCCTTTCCTCCTGAACATGGACCAGTTGGGCATAGCAGATGGCATGCTGCAGACAGGAGTCACTGTGGGCACCAAGACATTAAAGGTAGGAAGCAAAGTCTCGGTGAGAGCAAGCAGGCACCTCAGGCTACTAGAAATTTCTTTGTCACCTGGCCCTCTCTTCTCTTGGTGACAGCATAGTGCAGCAGCTACCAGCATGGACCTTGGAGTCACATTGACTAGTTTGAAATTCTGACCTCACTTAATGGCTATTTGACCCTGTACAAGTTATTTAATATCTCTCAGTCCAATATCTTTACCTATAAAATGAGGCTAATAATTCTTCTACCTTATTGCCTTGTTGTAATGATAAGATAAGAAAATCCATGTGAGGAATGTGGCACAATGCCTAGTATATAAATAGCTCTTATTAAATGTTAGTCTTATTATTATCTGTTATTACCTTTTTAGATTCTAACTCATACACCGTCTGCTTCCTTTCTGCCTGTGTACCTGATGGTCCTCTCCACTTCACCAGCCTTAGCACATACATCCTCTTATATGTAAAAGTGGAAACTTTATTAAGACAGCATATGGCTGCTGTTGGGATTTACCACTGATTCCCAGATTTCTGACTTTTAGAGGTCTTAGAGGCTTTTTATTGAATTTCAGAAGTCTGAAGGAAATTATGCTCTTATTTCAGTGAGGCTACAAAGGCCAATGGAATGATCATGCTTTTGCCGAGATTATGGTAACTTGTCCTAACACTGCTATTCCTGTGAATATGAAACTCTACCTATTGGTGACATTATGAAAGTTTCTGGTACTCAGTTAGTGAGATTGACCGTTGATAAGCCACTGTTACCAGGGCTGTTTGAAAATACATTACTCACACTGAAGGCACCTGGTGAGTGGTGAGCCTTGCAGGTTGGTACACATCGGCTTTGGTGACAGTACTGATTAACGTCATAGCCTATTGTCATCACAATGGGGACAAAGGCTTATATAATTTCAGATTATAAAATTTTGGTAATTATAGATCATCGAATTAGTGTTGAAATAGAACACATGATAGAAAAAAATAAAGATAAATTCTACTCTTTTAATTAGACAGAATACTTCAGACTCTGGAAAAAGGCAGTCCTCCCACCACTGAAGTCTACACCAGCCCTTTAGCAGCTTCTTTATACTATGGATTCGTTCAGGACTTTTTAGGGGGTGAAATTTAGGACTTTGCTCTCTTGAATTCTGGGCGTGAACTAAGTATTTAGAGGTAGTATTGAAAAGCTAGTTGTGATAGAGCAGATCATAACACAGTTCACATGAAATATGTGTGGGTCACAGAGATGAGCAATGCAAGCTAGGCTTTCTGGTGTCCTCCATTTTGGTTTGATTCAGACAGCAGCCAGAAACAATGCCACAGTATACTTTGTGGCAGAGAAAGGAATCTGCACTGTCCTTTATCTCTTCTTTCTCTTTTCACACAACCTAGACTTTCTAGTGCTTCAAAGTACAAGTTTAAGTTTTCTGTAACATTTCACAGTTTATACTCCAGTGAGACTTCTCTCACAAGGTAACCTTTAGAGTTGTCCTGAAAGTAAAGCAGGCATTGCTTCCTTTATTTTCCATTTCCCCCTAGTTGAAAGACCCTAATGGTCATCTCAAGCAGTTTATTTCCAGCAGTTTCACCATCTTTCTGAGATTGCACAAAGCCTCACTGTCATGCTTCCAGCTCTCCTGCCTGGGTTACTTTCTCCCCTGTAATGGCCTGGGAAAAAACAGACCCCTTTTATCAGAATATAAAAATTCTGCTATTACAGACCAAGTTTCACTTTGCAGAGTAGCATGCTTGTAAAAAATTATAGATGTGGCAGTTGTGACCATTTCTGTTCCTTCTTTAATACCCTAAACAATTTCCAGAATGTTTTAATTGTAGCCCATGAGGCCAGACCTTAGGGCAATGTACTTGAATAGGTCTCTTGAGGTGGTCATTAACTGGGCCCACTGTCAGCTTAGGGCATTTGCTTTGCTTCTGGTATCTAGCCACATAAGTATTCAGACTGGTTTTTTCTTTTCTTTTTAAGTTAGTTGCCTAGACCAGTGTTCCCCAGCCTCTCTCATGCCTTAACACACAGAAAACGATAGTATTTGAACAACATATTGAGGCTACTCTGAGCTAAAAGTCACCTATCTGGAGACTTCTACTAGCCCAGGCTTCTGTCATGTTACGCTGAGGATTAACAGGAGCCAATATCTCATCACACCTATTCTGGAGTAAGCTTGACTATTTCTACCTATTGTCCGGGGGCAGTTGTTGTTAGTGACTCTTAACTCAGAACTTTTCCAGATTGAATGATAAACTATATGGTCACTCAACTGGTTAGCCATTGCCAGCACACTAGGTGGGAAGCTTTGCCTAGGCAACAGCTTAGTTTAGTTGTTTTTTTTTTTTCCCTACATTCTTAAACCCTGATTTGGTATTGTCCCAGTCTTTACTTTTTTTTTACTGGACAAATACTTATTGGATACCTTTTATATGTCAGGCATTTTATGTGCATTCTTGTTTAATCTGTCCCATAACTCTGTCAGCTATGTGGTGGTGGTATTGGTTCTCTGTAGGCCAGGAAACTGACTGAAAGAGGTAGCTTGACTGAAATAACAATGGTGAGTACCTGAGCTAGGGTAGCAAGGAGTTCCATTACATTGCCAGCCTTATATTTTGGTGACTTATGCCATGCTGCAGGATTGTCAGGCTGATAGTGAACCCAGTGGAAAAGAAGTCCCCGCTCACTTAGCAGGTTGGGGTAGATGCAGGGAGGGCAGCAAGCAGCATAGTACTGATTGACCCCCACTCCCTCTGCCATTTGGTTGGACAAGTGGTTGAGATATCATGGAGAACCTCTGTTTGCTTCTGTATTGGCAGTGCACCACCTACTTCTGGCACCTTCCACCTACCTTTGAACCCTCTTGGTGTTAGATTTTTGCCCATCTTGTCTCATAATAGATTGTATGGCTTGGTATTTGCCATAACTGTAGGGAAAAATCCATCTATGATGTATGCAGAACTTTACACTTTGTTTTGCCTTTAAAATTACTGTATTCTTGTCAGAGCCGGGGGTGGGGGGAATGCAATTGGGTTGTCTAAGATCATATTTTAGTACCTTATTGCCCCTAGAGCATTATTGAATTTGGTAAAATCTCTTCTGGTACTTCTGAGCTCTTTTCAAACCTTATTAGAGAAAGCCTAGAAGTCCTATCCCCTAAATCCCCTTTCGGAAGCAATCCACTGTCAAAGACTATTTAAACTGCCATTTAAGGAGTGCTTTCCTGTGCTTACTTGTTAATCAGTCACAGCTTAGAGAAGCCTACGTTGACATGGACGTCTCTGTTCATTTACTTCTTAAACATTTTGGAGCATCTGCTCTCTGTCAGTCACTGCGCTAAGGTGCTGGGCATATAGCTCATGTGTCAGCAAGAAATGGGAAATTGGTTTGTCTTACACATCCAGAAAAATGCCTTTCCCTGAATTTACATTTAGTCCAATTTTATCCTTTTCTATACTTGACTTTTTTTTTTTTTTTTTCTTTTTAGCATTTCTGGCAAGGAGTCCATTACCGTTGGGCCTTTTTCATGCCCAGTGGTCCATATCTAGATGAAATTGCAGAACTTGTGGATGCAGGAAAGGTAGGTGCATCAGGAAAACTTTTATTTGGAAACCTTGGTATTGCTGGAGCACCTCTGATAGACCCGCCCACCAAGTCTCATCAATGGAATTCTCCAGGGGTAGGCTTGACTGGGACATACACTGCCTTACATAGCCAAGTTAAAGTGCTGTATTTTTGTCTCTGTCATCATGGAAATCATAGATGTAGACTGTTTAGTCTGGAAAAGAGTTTACCCATCTCGTTCACCCTCCTTGGCTTGCAGATAAAGAGGCAGACCTGGGGAGGTTATATGATTTTCCCAAAGGCTCTTGGTTAGACAGTGGCAGAGTCGGGATTTACAATGGACTGCTGACATTTTGGTGGTAGTTCTGAAATCATGGCACTTTGTGAAGGCCATCTCTGCACAAAGGTGAGAACACACCTGTGAGTTCAGTTGAACTGCTCATGTAGCTGACTCAGTCTGAGGGCAGGGCTGCCCTGAAGGTAAACCACTTTCCAGACGAGAAGGGGAATCTCAGTCCCAGCCCAGCTGGATGAGACGTAGATCCCCCAGTCTCCTGATTCCCAAGTTAGTGTGATAAAATCCAAGGCAAATAAACAGTATATCTGAGAAGGTCAATGACCAGGTTGTGGGTAAGGATTGACGGGGGTTGTGTAAAAGACAACTGATTCATATTCTCGGCTACTGGTGCCTAACTTTGTGAAAAGGGACTGTTACTTAGAAGCTGGTCATCCCTTGCAGGGATCTTGGTAACTGAGTCTTCTCAGCTGACACCTGCTCATTTAGATTCTTACAGTGTCTTAACTGCTCTAACATTCCATCGCTGGAGGAATAACCCAGAAAATAAACTCATATTCTGGTGCTGATATTTGCGTTTTTATTGAGAGATTGTATGGAATTATAGAATGCAGAACATTTCATACCTTAGAGGATTACATGAGATCATAACCACAATGATTGTCATTTTACAGATAAGAATACTAGCTTAAGGAAAAAAGGAACATGCTCAGCTGGCTAAGCATGGGAATAGATCTCAGATCTCCTGATCCCAGGATTTTTCCCCACCATTCAGCTACCTTCTTAGTGTTTGGGACTGATTTGACTGAGCTTACATTGTCTTGTCTTAGTCATTTTACAGTGGCAGAGAAAGGGGTTGAAGCAGGGCCAACATTGCCATCACACGATTCATACCCTCACACTTGGAAAACCCATCCTGGAGGGATGACACCCCTACTTAGAAATCTTCTGCTTCCCCCTGCCTCTGGTGGCCCATTTCATCATCCGTTTAGATTTCGGAAAAGCAAGGTTTTAAGAAGTACTGACTGTTTTTGTACATTTAAGTTTTTTATCCTAGTATAGCCAAGGAACTATATGATAGGACATGTCCTGTTATTATCTCCCAGATTTTTTGGTTCCAAGTTTGTGAGCCTTTTTGTAGATGTCTAGGTTTCAGTATGTCCTGAGTAGAAACAGGGGCTCAGCATTATTGTGATTGTATAAGTTCCTCTTTGAATACAGGGATCTCTCACATCCCATAGGGATGTTTATTTTATTTCTAAGAAGAAGGAAATTAACTATGGTCAAATAAGTAAGTGCTTCATGTGACTAAGCCCATTATTAGAGATGTCGCTGTCTTCCAGAAGTCCACCATGTGATTGTGCATGTCCTAGTATCTGCTCCAAACTGTCCACATGCTTACCATTGCTCTTTTGTGTTCAAAATATTGTGACTCTCTCTCTTTACCTGGAAATTACTATTTACCCAACAAAGATGAGAGGTGATTTGTGTATATCTACCTTTTAAATTTGGCAGATAACCGGTAGAATGGCTAAAAGAGTACATGATAGAAAAAGATGTCCTTGAAATATCCTTAAAAGGAGAGTGACCAAGGAAATAATCCTCGCCTTCGATTCTCCACTCTCCTGCCCAGGCTGTTGGATTTGAGAGTCATTTCTGATAGTGAAGGACTCTGGGACTGTGCAAGTTGAGAGGTGACACTGGATGCTGTAATGAAGTTGGCCATCTTTTTGCATCCCTGCTTCTCTGTGATTGTGAGAAGTCATTGTCTGTCTACCCTGGGAAACTGGGAAAAATAACAAAGCAGATCTTACATATCATGCAGTTAGTAGATATTTGCTCAACTGGACAAAAGCATTTAAGTTCTTCATGTTTTGGCTGGGTGCTTAATGAGTCTAATTAGCAGGTATCTGATAGAGGAGCAGTATTTGTTTTTTATAGTGTAAAGCTAGGAAATCACAGAGCCAACTATTTTAAAATATGTATACGTTTTTAGATAAAGTATTTTCACAGGATTCAAAATCCAAGAAGTAGGAAGACTTATTTCAAATAATCATCCTTTTACTCCTATCCCTCCGTCACTGAGATTCTGTATGTCACACACAACCAATGTCACATTTCTTGGGTGTTGCAAAGACAGTCTGCCTATCCAACAGGAAAATTCCTCTCTCCAACACAAATAGATAACATGTTGTTCTGCTCCTTGCTTTCTATTTTAACAACCTATCTTGAACTTTATTTCACATTAGGATACAAAAACTTTCTTCATTCTCTATATTATAAACAGCTGTGTAATATTCCTTTGTACAGGTGTATTATCAATATCATTCCAGTCTTTTTGTAGATAATGCTTCAGTAGTTAACCCAGTATTTATTTTAGTTACCTAATTGTGAGTATATCCATTTGTCTTCATTGGAATGGCATTGTTGAGTCAAAAAGTACATGCATTTATAATTTAATAGTTTTGAAAATCTAGTTTGTATATTTAATGTGTGGATTTTTTCATGAGGCCTACCTTCTAGATTCCTTTTCTCTTTATTTACCTGTTATCTTGTTCTCTTTGCCTGTTTTATTTCATTAGAGACTTGGAAATGTGAAGATAGTCTGGCACTGGTCACTTATAACTTAAACTGTCCTGATTGAAAATAGTACCTAGATTAACAAGTATTATTGGTGGATTCTTGTTGCTCTGTGTGGCCCAGTGAAAATGGAGAAGGCACAGAGTTAATACCCACACTAATGAGTACTCTGAGTCACAGCAGTAACATCCTCACGCTGTCTAACCATCAGCTGTGCCTTTGCCTTCTCTCAGGGTAGCACTCAGTAGATGTTTTTGGAGTTGTAGTCTCCTGCCTTTCATGTGTCCACCATTGTCAGTCCCCCAAATGACGAGGATCTAAATGTCAAAAGCACATGGGGATCTCACAATTCATTTTTCCTCTAGCTCTAGACTTAGGCATTGTCATCATGAGATCGTTTTCCCTTTTTAAGGTTGGTTCTTACTCTGTTGACCAGGTTGGCCTTAAACTAGGGATCCTTCCCCTCAGCATCTTGAATAGCTGGGATTACGGGAGCACTGGGTCTAGCTCATCATGAGGTCTTGCTGGACACAGTAGGATTTCACATTCATACCCATTCCAGCCAGGCACAATTGCAGTCTGAATTTTAAGACGTGTGTAGTGTTTTTATTGTAGCTTAACCAGGGGCTGGCCAGCTACATATGGTGGGCCAAATCCAATCTGAGGTCTTTATTTGTACATCCTCTGAGCTAAGAATGGTTTTTGTGCTTTTAATAATTTGTTAAAAAAAAAAAAAAAAAAGAAAGAACATAGACCACGTGTAGCCTGACAAGCCTCAGATTCATGTTTATCTCTTTACCAAAAGTTTACTGTTATTTACCTTAGCCTAGTAGTGAACATTTTTAAATTGAAAAAACCGGTCATACCAAGTCCCAGTTTTTAAAGTAGAAGTAGCTCTGCTGGCAAAGTCATGTCAGGGAGTGTCCTCCCCTGCAAATGTTCCCTCTTTCCTCCACAGGCTCTACACAGCCAAGGAATTCTGGGCTCTCAGAAACCAATTTGAATACCTCTGTTCTGCTGGACAGTCTCAAAAGGAATTATTTATAATTAGCATGTTGAGTATAGGGGGCTGCCACTGAAATTCTGCCTTGGGCCTGCGGTTTATTGGCATTTTCTCCTGAGAACAATAAATATTTCCTATTTTTATACTATTTAGCAAACCTTTTTGGGTGGAAAGTGGGACACTCTTGTCAAAAATCATATTCAGGCCAAGCATGTGTCATTGATTAGCATTGGTTAGAAACAAAAAACCAGTACTTCTCTAGTTTCTGTCCCTACCTCATCCTATATCACACTTGAAGAGACAGTGGCCCTAAGAAATTAAATAGCATGCTCAAAGTGATGCAGCTAGGTCTCTTGACCCCTAATTCCTTCTTCTGCTGCCTTTAAGATTGCAGCAATAATAGTTAAATAATAAATCCCTCATTCAGCCTTCATTGTTTTCTGCTTGTGTACATAATCATCCAAACATTACACAGATGGAGTTTGAATTCTTGGTATTTTATTATATCTTCTTGTATATCCTTCAGGACTTTGAGGAGGTGGCAAGGCAGATTCATCAGACCATAGTCTGCTACTGATAAGAACAACTGTGTTTTGAGGGAAAATATTTATACATATTTGCTTATTGGTTTCCTATTGCTGTAACAAATTACCACAAACATGGTGGTTTAAACAACACAAACTTATTATCTTATAGTTCTGAAGGACAGAAGTCAAAAATGGGTGAGCAGGCTGCGTTCTTCTGCAGGCAGGCTGGAGGGAGAAGCTGTTTCCTTGCCTTCCCCAGCTTCTGGGGGCTGCTCCTGCATTCCTTTACTTGTGGCTACATCAGTCTGCTTCTGCTTCCACTTCTACCATCAAATTTCTTTCTGAACTCTTCTGCCTCCCTCTTAGAAGGACCCGCTGATTCCACTGTGCCCACTTGGATAATCCATGATGATCTCTCCATCTTAGGATCCTTACCCTAATCGCATCTGTGAAGTCCATTTGCCGTATAAGGTAACTTATTCACAAGTTTGGTGATATGAATGTTCTTGGGGACCACTATTCCGCCTCCCATAAATATATCCAAAAGATAGGAAAGGATTTTGGAATATTGGTTGGCCCTGAGAAAGAAAACTAGATGCCCAGGGATAAAGTATGGGATCTTTTTATTTTGAGATGGAGCCTCACTATGTTGCCCAAACTGGTCTTGAACTCCTGGGCTCAAGTGATCCTCCCAGCTTATCCTTCCCTATAGTGGGTACTACAGGTTTAGAACCACCATACCTGGCTCCTTTTTACTTTTTAAGTATACTTATTTGCATATATGTATATATTCTTTATACAATTATTAAAACTTTCTGATTTCATGCACTTAAAGTTTACAGGTCTTTTCAGAATCCTAGGTGACCAATCAAGTTTCTTGGTTGAGCAATGATATAGACTTTATAAAGCTTATTTATTTTAGCCAATATCAGAAAAAATGCTATGTAACGTTTTTGAGTTCAATTCAGAGTATATACTAAGGGCCCCTAGTATTCTGCTTCAGCCAGTAGGGTGTGGAGAGATCAGTTGGCCACATCGAGTTACCTTTTGAACAGTGCTATCCACTGGAACTTTCTGTGGTGATGGAAATGTTCTCTGTCTGGAACTGTCTGGTACAGCAATCACCAGTCACATGTGACTGTTGAGCCCTTGAAATGTGGCTAGTGAAACTGAGAGACTCAATTTTTCATTTCATTTACCACTTTGGGGAGTTTCTGAGGATTGAACTCAGGGGTGCTTTACCACTGAGCTATATCCCTAGCCCTTTTTATTTTTTATGAGACAGGGTCTCACCAAGTTGCCAAGGCTGACCTTGAACCTGCAGTCCTCTCTCCTCCCAGGTCACTGGGATTATAGGCATGTGTTAACCTCCTCACTTTTGATTAAGTAGCCACATGTGTCTAGAGGCTACTGTTTTGGGACTTTCCACCTTAAGCACTCTCTCTCTCTCTCTCTCTCTGTGTCTCTCTGTCTCTCTCTCTGTCTCTCTCTCTCTCTCTGTGTCTCTGTGTCTCTCTCTCTCTTTCTCTCTCTTTCTCTCTCTCTCTCTCTTGGTACAGAGATGGAATCCAAGGTTGCTTAACCACTAAGCCATATCCTCAGCCCTTTTTTTATGTTTTATTTTGAGACAGGGTCTCACTAAATCCTTAGGGTCTCCATAAATTGGTGAGGTTGGCTTTGGGCTTGCAATTCTTCTCAGCCTCCCAAATCTCTGGGAGTGTAGGCACATGCCACCACACCTGGCAACACTGCCACTTTAGAAGAAAATGTAATGAGTTCTGAGGTGGGTGATTTCCCAGACCCCTCTTGAATGACCTAATTTAGCAGAGGACTGTGTTTTAAGCCCTAATTTTCATGTTGCAGCTGGATTTTGCTCCATAGAAAGTGTAATGATTAGAGATTGAATGCCAAGAAACAGTAGAAGATGGCTAGCTTGCCAGATGTGGCAAGTATCTCATGAATCTCTTAACCTTGGTGCTTCTGAAGTTCTTCTGGTACTCCTGAAATTGTTTCTATGAGGAAATGTATATCAAGTTTTTCCTCTTTGTAGCTGTAAGGAGTGCCTTTTCTTAGGGGAGTACCTAGGGACAAATACGTATTCTTTCCAAAACTCCCTTGGCAAGCACCCTCATCTACCATCTCCTCCTATCTTACCACCATTCTTGCAGCTTTGAGTTTTCCATGGGGGGCAGGAAGTGTCTAAGAAATAGCAAATTGGAGCAAAACTCACCTCTTCCTTTGTCCTCTTCTTATCTCGGGAAACTTAACGTTGCCATCTTCCCCTTTACACCAACCAACCCTGGACACTGAGCCTATCACAGAAGTCAGGGCATACCTGTCCGAGAAGTAGTGCTGGGGCTGTGCCTGTGCCCATCCACAGGTATGTAGATTTAGACTTTTACCAGGAGCCCTCAAGTCTTCCTTGGTGTCTGTCACCTGTCAGCCTGTCCTCACACTCCACCCTCAGATCTGCAGCTTCTTTGCCTGGTGGAGGATGAGGCTGAGGGGTGAGGGAAAAAAGTAGGCAGACTGACTTCCCAAACCACGTCCATCCCATTTGGCAATGAAATCAGGGGTCCTGTGTCCTAATTTTGGCTCTGCTTCAGTAGCTCTGACTTTACATGTACTGCTCAGCCACTGGTGCATCAGCTTCCTAATCTGTCAAAACAGGCTTGCTCAGATGTTTAGATTCATTTTGGTTCTGATGTTTTATATTTCTTATTGGGAAAATGGGAATGGAGGAAAACCCTCTTGCCTGCCGCCAGTGCTGTCTGCCATGTCCTCTGGCCATCAACAATCCCTCATTCTTGTGGTGGCAAAAGGTCCTCCTGTACCTTCCCCTCAAGGAGTGGAGAGGGTTTCTGCCCCAGAGAGGAGGCTTGCCCAGCAGCTGGTAAGCTGCAAGACTGGGAGGCCATATTTAGAGAGGGTAAGGTCTCCTTTGTCCCCATGTTGTAGATGTCAGGCAGCGGGTGCTAAATCTTGGGGTCTGGCTTGGCACAGCCTTTAAGGAAGGTAAGGTATACTCAGGAGACCCCACACTTGGACCAAAACTGAACAAGGGCTCCTGCGGTGCACATCTCCCAGCCGACTGTGAGCCCCGGTGTCTGTGGCGGGAAGCCTGGTGTTGAGGCTGCCTGCTTTATAACGGAGCTCCCTGTGCTGGGTGGACTATAGCAGTGTCATCACATAAATGTCCCCACTTCAGTATGAGTAACCTTTCTTTCCCCTCTCTGGATTTTAACTCTGATCCCTTTGTTCTAACAAACAAGCATTGGAGATCTGATGTGAGACTGTGCATAGACACTGTCTCATTATCCAGTTAATCTCCATTTGCTGTCACATATTCAGCCAACAGTGGCATTTGCCTGCCTGTAATTCGAAAGCTTTTTTTCATTGTCACTTATGGGAATCGCTGAATGACTCATTATGCCATGGTCAGCCTCCTGGGTTATTTGCCACAATGGGCCTGACCAGCCAGATCAAAGTGTGCAGTCACTGCAAGCTGCCTGGGTCATCAGTTCAGCCTCTGTGGCTCTGGGCAGAGCTCTGAAGTGAACATGGCTTGATGGCTTGGGCAGCGCATTCTGGAGTGGAGCCTGTTTTGTGTTCCTGCTCTGTGTTAGTCCTAGCACTTAGGAGGCAAGCACTTAGTCGATATTTGGAGAATGGATGCATATGTGTTCGATACAAGTTCAGAACCTGAGAATAATGGCAGAAGGCTGCAGCGACTTCACTGTAGTGTATGCACATTTCCTGGGAAGCTTGTGTAAAATGCACTGTCCTCTTCCCTGCCCCTGGAGATTCTGATTTTGTTTTTCTAGCAGGTGGCCTAGGACAGTGCAGTTTAAGCATGCATTCATGTGATTCCTTTTCCGGATAAACAGTATCCCCAAAACAATGTCCCAGAGGTTCAAAAGGTTTCCTGTGGGTTATACAGAAATCAACCTGAATGCCTTTCATCCTCTGACCAGAGAATGAATAGGTTTCATCTAACATGCTAGTCACATCAGTTCTTAGTGGTTGCGATATTGAAAATTTTTGAGGTCATGCTCAGCACCCTGGGGAATTATCAATTGGTGATGTCCTCCATAGGCAGATGGAAGGGTTGGCACAAGTACTACACATCTGTCATCTTGGTGGCCTAGATACAGGATCGAGAGGCCACATCCTCAGCTGGCACAAGTAAGACAGGCCAAGATGCAGGCTGTGATGTCATTATTATCCTTGGCTTCCTTTCCCTTCCTTCTAGGTGTAGAGGTAGAAAGCTGCAGATGATAAGGAAAAGTTCAGCTTGTAGTGGTGAGAGCAGATTTGATGATGCCAGATTGATCCTGCCTTACCACGTTGGCTGTGACTTTAGCAATTTATTTAACTCAGTGCCTTGATTTCTTCTTTCATAAAATGAGAATAATAGTAATATCTGCCTCAGAAGGTGGTTATGGGTTTTAAATGAGGTAAAAATATAGAGAACCCTTAGAAGAGTCCCTGGCATATATAGTAAGGACAGAACATGCCAGGTGTTGCTTTTATTATGAGCTTATTGTGATTTGTGGCTACAGAAGAACTTTTAGCTCTTTGGAGAAGAAACGTTTGAAGTTTGAGATGCTCTTTGGGTGTCTGGGTTCTGAGAATCACACAAAAACACGTCTTCTCTTATAAAAATAAAATGGTTGTCAATTGTATGAGTTGGCCTCTGACATCTTATCCCTTCCAGTGGAGCTATGGGAGGAAGGCCACAGAGGTATGCAATGGATAATGACTAATTTCTGCTCGAAGTTTTGAAAAGGAAGAGCGCGATTGCATTTTTGCATGGGAAAAGGGTGTTACTGGGGACCTACTTTCAAAAGGAGGTTGCAGGCAATTGTAATGGTATGGTGAAAAGAACCAGCAACACTAAACATCAACGAGCTGGCTGAAATGGCTTTCCTGTAAATTCTAACCAACTGTGCTACTGTTTAGCAGAGGCTCCTAGGGCAGCTATAGCCTGGGACAGTTTCTCCTGAAGGCCAGAGAACTCACATTAGACTTTTGCTTCCCACACTTTGGTTTTCACCTAAGTGACATTTATGAAGCTCCTACTACATTCTTAGGTGTTGTGGAGGGGTACAGAAGAGATGGCCCATATCACAGGTGCTTTATACTCTGGTTGAGTAGATAGCCAAATATTAAACAAATTTAAAAAACAAAAAAATACCACTACTTACTCTGCACTATCTGTAAGGGGACCAGAGAGATATATACAGCAAGGAGCTTGGGGCACCAGGCTCCTTTGGTGTTTTCCTTACAGGGTAGTCTACATGTGTTCTCAACTGTAACAAGTGTAGCTCTGAGGGCTGCCTCGTTCCTGGAGCAATTCAAAGGGAGAACACACTACAGGCTGGGGGATGAGGAAATGAGTGTGAGATCAAAGCCAGGAGGGTCAGAGAAGAGGCATTTCTGGACTTACTGACTTGCACTGGCAAAGGCACCAATCTAGTGTGTTCAGATAATGGTAAGGAAACCATTTTGGTAAAGCATAGGATCTGCCTGGGGCTGAGGTCCAGAGTAGTAGTCTTCGAATGCCTGTCTTGGGAGCTGTTTAGGGTTCTGAGTAGAAGAGCAACGCGACAGCATAGAGCAGAAGTCTGGTGGAACAAAGTGGAGTTGGGCCACTCCAGAGAAAAGAGAGGCCATGAGGCAAGAGTGGAGGCAGCAGGTATGGCTGGGCATGAGCTCCTCACCTAGGCAGGATGGAGAGAGACCTGAAAAAGACCAGCCTTAAGTGATAGTGTGAAGAAACTAATTATCGGTGTCATTTGCCTTGAAAGATGTAGGTATTCTGATCAGTCAGTTTCTTCTTGTATTTTACAGATTCGACCAGTTATTGAACAAACCTTTCCTTTTTCTCAAGTCCCAGAAGCCTTCCTAAAGGTGGAAAGAGGACATGCACGAGGAAAGACTGTAATTAATGTCGTTTAAATAAATACTGTATGTGGCTCACTGTTGGCTTTTTTATTTGGTGAGTGCTGTGGTCTAAACATTTTCTAGCCATCCCCCTCAAACATTTTTCCATATTAGATTATAAGTTTCCATGATAGGCTTAAAAAAATAAACACACCTTTTTTTGCCAATAACTTGCCAGTAGTTTATACAAACACATCAGCACTTGGACTTGTCTGTAGTCAGTGAGAATTGCATATTCTTTGAAAGCTGCTCTTTGACATCAGTTTGCAGATTGCTATGGTACCTTCTCTTCGAGCAACTCAAAACTTGTTTTATTATCATAGTATTTATGAGATCCTAAAACTTTCAGTTTGTGAATGAAAAGTTATTTAAAAAACTTGCTCTGGACTGGGAGTATAGCTCAGTGATAAAGCACTTGCTTGTATGCATGAGTTCCTTGCTTCCATCCCTGGCATCACAAAAGAAATGTTTGTTAATTGAATAGAACAAAAGCTAGTTACTTCTTGAATTCATCAGTGAACACTTTCTAACTGGCTGCCATAGTTTGGATCTGGATGTCCCCCAAAGGCCCATGGTATTATTGGGAGGTTGTGGAACCTTTAAGTGGTAGAACTAGTAGGAGGAAGCTAGGTCGTTGGGGGTGTGCCTTGGAGGAGATACTGGGATCCTGGTTCCTCCCTGCCTCTCTTTGCTTCCTAACTGCCATGAAGTGAGTGTTTTCTTCCACCCTTTGCTTCCACCATGATGTGCTGCTTCACCACAGGCCCCAAAGCAACAGAGCCCAATGACATGAACTGAAACCTCCAAAACTGGGCCAAAATAAACATTTCCTCCTTGTAACTTGATTATCCCAGGTATTTGTTACAGTAATAAAAAGCTAACACAGAATATTGGTACTAAGAAGTAGGAGCATTGCTGTGACTATACTTGATTCAGAAGCCTTTGGAATTGGTTTGCAGGAAAAATTTAGAAAAGTTTGGAGAAGCAGACTATAGAAAACTAGAATGCTGCAAATGGAATTTAATGGGTAAGTCTGGTGATGGCTCAAGGCTAAAATGCTGATAGGAATGCAGACAGTAAGACTTGCTGATCAAGCTGCAGATGTAAGTAAAGACACTATTAGGAATTGGACCAGCAGCCATCTGGGTTAACAGTCTGGCAAAGAACTTTGTTATATTATGTCCATTCCCTGAGAGTTTGTATAAGGCTAATTTAAAGGCGATGGGTTAGTTTATCTGGAGGAGGAAATTTCAAGGCAGCACAGTATTCAGACAGTAGCACAGGTATTGTCGGCTGCTTTTAGTCAGATATACAGTGAGAATCAGAAGCAAAGAAAGTGTGGAAAAATTAGGAAAAACTGCAATTCGGCCAGAAAAGAAGCTCATTTTAGGGGCCGACAAGGAGGGTGCTAAAGAGAGCAGCATAATTAATAAGAAGCCAAGTACTTCGAACTTGGACAATAAGGAAGATGCCTTCAGGGCATCTCAGGAATTGATCGAGTTTTGTTTGAAGAGAGAGCCCTGGGGACACTCTGTGCACAGAGCCACCTAGGGAATTGTTTCCCAGGATTTATTTCCTGTGTTTGGCCAGAACTCGGGCCACTGCAGCAGTGGTTTGAACCAGCATGGACATGGCTGCCACCTATCATTGCCCTCATGATGCTGGTTTGGCAGGCATGCAGAATGCAGGAGGTCTTGGGTCATTGAGTCTTCCTTCTACCAAGATTTCAGGAAAGCCTGGGAGGCTGGGCAGCGGGTGACAGGGTCAGAGTCCCTGCAAACAGCTCCTAGCAGGGAGGAGATTCATGAAGCTTAAGAGTGAAGCTGAAGTCACCGTGAAGACCCCAGGAAGTTATACGTGCCAGGTACGCGGAATACCTGTCAGGAGCTGCTGGCAGGAAAGAGAGCCTGAGAGTGGTCGTGGGGGCTGTGACTAGTAATTCTGTACTAGTAAGTCTTGGGTGGTGCTGTCCAAGCACTTTGGCCCTCACATCATAACATCATGTGCCCTGGTGGATATAGCTGTAGGATTTGATGTTTGCCCTACTGGGTTTCAGTTTAGCTTCATTGTAATCCTCCCTTTCTGTGCCCCTATTCCTCCATATTGGAATGGGAATATTTACCCTGTCCCATTGTATCTTGGAAATTTATGTTCTTCTGATTTTTATAGGGGCTCACAGCTAAGAGTTTGTCTTGAGTCTCAGAGGAGACTTTGGACTTGAATTTTTGATTAGTGGTAGAACTGTTAAGATTTTGAGAACTCTTGGAGATAGATGGAATTCATTTTGCCTTGTGAAATGGAAATGAGTCTTTGGGGCCAGGGTGGGATGCTATAGTTTGGATGTGGAATGTTCCCCAAAGGCCAATCTTGTCCCCAGTCTGTGGCCATCTGGGGAGTGGCAGAACCTTTGGAACCTAGTGGAAGCAAGGTAGGTTGTTGGGAGCATGCCCTTGGAGGGGATATTGGGATCCTAGCCCCCTCCTGCCTCCCTGTTTCCTGGCCTCCATCAGGTAATCAATCATCTTCCTCTACCGTGCTCCCTGTTGAGCTCCTCACCACAGGCACAAAAGCAATGGGGCAAACTGACCATGAACTGAAACCTCCAAAACAGTGAGCCAAAATAAACATTTCCTCCTTATAACTTGGGTATCTCAGGTATTTTGTCATAGTAACAGAAAGCTAACACACTTTCATTTTTATTCCCCTGCTCTAATGTGGTTATCACAGAAGTTTGGAATCCCTTACAGTCATCTATTAAAACCTGGCCTGTGATTTGATTGCTTGTTCTTTTAATATTCAAAGGGTTAAAGCTAAAGTTTCTAACTTCTATAAACCCTAAGTTTTGCATAATGGCTGGGCCTCTTTCAGAAATGGAAACATGCTTCTCTGGGGACTTTTCTGTGGAAATTGCCACCATTCCAATGGAGTCCAGTTGGCTATTATCTGACCTCCTATGACTGCATTTAGGTATTTCACCAATATACCCATCGCAGTACGTACTTCAGAATCTCTAGTGTCTCATTAACATGAGTGTTTTTTATTGACTCTAGTACTCACACCCATTATCAGACCTTTGAGACTTGTTTTGAGAAGATTTCACTTTGTTTTTTCCTGTTAGATGCCCATTTGGTAGCAGGTTTCTCTAGAGTTGTCTTAGTACAAATTTACTTCAAAAGAAAAAGATGTTTTTCCATTTGTAAATACTAACTGCTCTTAACTTCCACTTGGAGCAGTCTCAGTTCTTGTCCCAGAGAGCAGTAGTGAGGTGTCAGGTACTCAAAAGCGCATAGGTGAGCCAGGACCTCACTTGCTATCTTATCCAGTTAGAGGGTGGTCAGCAAAACCTTCCCTGCCATCACACCAGGACCCTTGAGCCAGCCTCATCCTACTCTGTCAGACATTTATTTCTAGTCTGCTGGCTGACCCTTGGAAGTTTAGATGAGGGTTCTGAATGGACTATAGGTGATTTCACCAATATAGTTAACCAGAAACAAGTTTATTCAAGAGGTAAATTCAGCACAGGTTATTATAGAGTATCTTACCCCACCATTCTGTAATGATATACACAAAATGCCTAAAATCAGAGCTATACATCTAAGAACGAGACAGACCTCTTGGCGCGGTTGTACATGTGCAAACATTATTTTAAAACTGAAGGTAAATTATTCTAATGACCACAGTTGCCTATGGACTTCAGGGAGGATCACATTTTAGAATTGGAAACACCTAAACAGAGAAATGGAAACAAGATTTGTTCTACTTGTGACAAGAGCACCAGTATTCAGTGACAAGGACAAAAAAGAGGAAGGAGGTACTCAAGGAAACATTTAGCAGTTTAGTTCAAAACAGAACCAACAGAGCAGCAAGTGAAATAGTTCCTTTGCATTTTTGAATTGCTTACAGTATTCATGGGCTCACAGAGCTCCAACATTTGACCACCACCAGCCTCAAGGGTCTCTTCTCCTTTACTTTCTGGACATGAGTGCTGGCCATCCCCTGGAGCTTTGCACACCTCTCTTTCTGCTACCAGAAGGAAATATCAGGGCTGCAGTACCCTCAGTACCTTCATATCTGAGCCTGTCCCACTCAGTAGTGCCTGGAAATTAGTTAAAAGGTCTGACTTTAGCAAAAAAACTGTAGAACATGGCCTCAGTACTTGCAGATAAGTAAGGAGAGGCTAATAAATTAGGCCATGATAATACTGTTCCAGTAGCAGCTTTGAGAAAGGCATTAAACATTCACTTGTGACGTTCTAGGGCAATCCAAATTCTGCTAATAAATGTTAGCAGACATGGACATGAAATTCCATCAGTTTACTAATTTTTAAATATTAACTGAAAGAAAACAGTATTTGTGTACACTTATAATATTTCTGAATATATATAAGGCTTTCCCACTTTATTATCAATGATAATTAATGGTTCCAGAAAACATTAAGGCCAAGAACCAAAGGTACAGGCCTAATAAAGCATGTTTCTCAGATGTTCAACAGTCTTCTACCTTACAAACTTAGGTTTCTATCCTTTCCCTTAAAGTGTAAGAGATTTTTAAGTCCACAAAGTCAGTAAATTTGGTCCTGTTCTCTCCACTACTATCTTTGGAAATAATTTTAAATGTCCATAGTCTTGAAGTCTTCTTACAACATCTTAAACACCACAAAGCTGCTAATGATGCAACCTGTTTAAGTAGCTACTGAGAGAAAATGAAAGGCAAGAAATGAAAGGAAGACAAATTATTGGTTTAAAATTATTACAGTCTTTTGAAAAGATGAGATGATTCTCCCAGACATGGCAGTGTCATTCAAGATGGAAGAAGGTGTCACTCTACTTGGCTCCTCCATCACCATTGTCCTTTGGTGTTTCTCAAATAAGGCAGCTGGAAAGACCTCCAGAGAGATTCCCCCTGCATTCGTTCTTCAGGTTCATAGGACCATGGCTTCCCATACTTGTGTTAGCTTCTCTCTGCTGATTGTGTTGAGGATAATGTGATTTTGGTCATACTGTGCACCCCCTGAAAGAAAGAAAAGAGGAACTATGACCAGGGTAAAGGAGCAACAGCAGAGACATTTTATACTAACACTCCAGAGCAAAAGCCATAAACAGGGCATAAAACTGTGTGCTCCAAGGAAACAGCAGGAAGGAAGCCCTGAACTCCTGCGGGATGAGAGGCTCAACCCCATACAGGCCAATCTGTTAAGATCTGCATGGGGGCTCCAGCGCCTCCACACAGCACAGCCTACCTCACAGGGTTCCTTTTCTACCTGATTCTTAAAGGCCAGTGTATGGTCACTCCCACCATGTCTGAAACTGGGAGCAACAGGGAAAAGTCTAGAGAGGCAGAACAGAGCAAAGAGACTACAATAGAGTCTGTGGAGAGATCATGGATTTGAGCTCCTAGTGAGGAGTAAGCAGGCAGACCTGACAGTGGCAGAAAGCCTGTGGGCATGGCTATCAGAGGGAACAAGATAATGAAAAAATGGTGGTACTAAGACAAAGGGGAGGGTTTAATGACACCCAGAAGTATGCACAGGGACAGGAAGCACTCCCACCGCTGGGAATTCAGCATATGAAAATACCTAGCAGTTAAAATACTGAGAACCATCGCACTGTAAAAGTAGTACCATGAACCCCCCTAACTCCTTTTCACCAGAATGTCTGTAAGAAGACTTTCCAAGGATACTTATTTGAAACTTCTGATACTTAACTTCTTTCAATGGAGAAGTATCTTTTTTACCCACAAAGGAGAAGTATCTTAACCAAAAACAGGTTATGTGATTTTCTTTCCAGTATGGAATAAACATCCTTTCAGAAACCTTATCTTTTTTTAGCATAAGCCTCTGCACCAAGGTGCATCACCAGGGGCTTCAGTGAAATAAAAATCTGTGTGTCTGGATGCAGGACATGACTGGTATTGAAATCATGCTTCATCATCAGGCCAAGAAGAAATAGACTTCTCCCCTCTTTAAAATCATTTGCAAAGTATCAAAAAGTTCTGAAAATTTACATGATAGACCTAAGCAGA
This sequence comes from Sciurus vulgaris, assembly GCF_902686455.1. NCBI lineage: Eukaryota > Metazoa > Chordata > Mammalia > Rodentia > Sciuridae > Sciurus > Sciurus vulgaris. The sequence continues at coordinate 57,945,292 of NC_136467.1, forward strand.
TGGGGAAGGAAGTCATCTCTGACACTTCTGTAAGAAACCAGTTTGTCATCACTAGTTGTCAGGAGCCTCCCCAGGTAGGTGCAGCATGGAACAGGTACAGATGAGGCGCCTTGGGCCTCTGTATCTCCAAGTCAGCAGTAGGTACTAGTAAATCGTACACTCTCCACCAAGGCAACGTGCTCCACTGAAGTTCCAGAAAGTACTCAGGGCACAGGGCCTTGTTTTTTTCAGTCTTAAAGATTATAGTAGTTGTTGTTGTTTTGAGGTACGGGGGATCAAATCTAGGGGCTGTGCTGGACTGCTGGAGTCCACGATTAGAGTATTTTAATATACTTTTTGTGTGTATTACACCAAATCTAATTGGACTCATGAAGACTAGAAAGATCTTGAGAAATAATCTGAGTCATTCATTTGCCTTCGGGAAAAATTTAATCATCCCAGACTTTTTTCTCTCTTTCTGGAAAATTAGGTATATTTCAGGGCCAGGGGTGTAGCTCAGTGGTAAAGTGCTGGATTCAACATGCGAGGCGCTGGATTCAATTCCCAGCACCACAAAAAACAAAAACAAGGAAAAACCACATAGATTTCTATTGGACTATCTGATACAGAAGACAGTGTGGGATGGATGGAGAGTATAAGCACAAACACCTTTTTTTTTTTTTTTTTTAAACAAGTATTTGGAGACAGGAGGACACTGTGGGTTTTTTTTGTTTGTTTGTTTGTTTGAACTTACCTTCCCATATAGCAAGTATAATGGTATAAAGGAGGCCACTGTCACCAGTGGTCCTTTCATAGCTACACACCTGTGTACTGAGATCACACACATGCCTGCCAGGATAGCTGGGAAGTGACTAAATCCTAACTTTTCTAACATTTCCAATGTTGTCACATTTCTTTGTCTTCCCTGGGGATTTTGAAGCTATCTTACATAGAGGAGTGCTAGTGCCACAGAGTTGATCAAATAAGAATAAAGGCCCGCATCACTGATTCTCAGCCAGTTACATTTGAGTTCTTGGCAAATGGGACTGAGAAACAGTAATTTGGAACAAATTTTCTATCCTATTTAAAAGAAATCAGTACTATTCCCTCAAAACACAAAATGATACAAATATATTGCCTGGAAGATATCCTTTCCCCTTTGGTTCACTTTTAGTTTTTGTGATGCAACTGTTTCATTCACCTACTTATAGTACAATCCTGCCAGACTTTTGATGATTTTTAAAGTGAGTGTGAATCAGCTTCCACTGTTATCATAAGATACGTGGTCTGGTATAACACAGGACCATCTATCCAAACAACATCCTCCCCAAACACAAGGAGAGAAGAAAGACACTCCATCTAGTAAGTCTGAACAGCAATTTTAACAGGTTTTGGCAATTTTAATTCTCCTGGGGTAGCTCATGAAGACCACAGGCTCCTACTAAGTGCATGGCAAAAGAGAGATGTGCTTACTGTTCTCCTTGCATGAGTGTGGGCTGTGCCCTACTCCTTCCTATCCAGAAGATGGCATCATTCTCCCACATGCTGAGAAATTCAAATTCAGTGTAACAAGAAATTAAGTAATTATTGCAGCTGCCATACTACATATTGCGGGTTCACAAATACACAGGCCTCTGTCCTTACTCACGAGAGATGTGCTTACTGTTCTCCTTGCATGAGTGTGGGCTGTGCCCTACTCCTTCCTATCCAGAAGATGGCATCATTCTCCCACATGGTGAGAAATTCAAATTAAGTGTAACAAGAAATTAAGTAATTATTGCAGTTGCCATACTACATATTGAGGGTTCACAAATACACAGGCCACTGTCCTTACTCATGAGGCATGTGACTAATGAACAACCTATTCTAGGAAGGAGCTTTGGAGCTTCAAAGTGAAGCCCTAGAAAGAACCTCCTAGAGTCCCAAGTGCAGGTCAGGGCCAAGGCAGAGGTCACCAATCACTTTGGTATCCCAGGGTTCAGCACAGAGCCTGCCACCTGGTGGGTACCCAGTGAATACCGACTTGCAGAAACAAAGGAGAAGTGCTCTAAGGATTACAGTGACCTTAACCCTGGACATAGGAAGCTCATTACACCTGTAAGAAACATGTAGGTCTGCTCAGCCTTCTTTTGGGGACTAAATATCTTAAATTTTTTAATATTTTCAATGTTGTCACATTTCTTTGTCTCCTCTGGGGATTCTGAAGCTATCTTACATGGAATGAGGAGTGCCAGTACCACAGTTGATCAAAATAAGAACAAAGGTATTAGCCAGTTTGAATTTTGAGTAATCTTCCATTAAATGGGTATTTTGCCTGTGTATTAAGCGAAATCTGTTGTAGCAGATGTGATATGAGGGTTGTATACTATATAGTTCATTTTCTGAATGTTAGATTTATTTTCTTATGTCCAAGGGAATATGTAAGATATAGGCCATGTATGTGATTATTAGTTCCCATCTGGCCTGCAAGCACGTTGCTTAATTTGTGCTCAGTCTGTGCCTTCATTCAACTTGGTTTGTCTGCCTATCCTAGCACCTTTCCAACTTCTCAAGTTATGATTTTAATTCCACTGTTAAGTGGGTTGTCCACTCTACCTACCTGGACCCAGAATTGACAGGCACTTCCAAACCCAAGCAGCTACCAAAACCCATGATAAAAATGTTCTTGATGAGAAGTAAAATCAAGAATCAATAAATGGTATCAAACTAAAAAGTTTTTTTACAGCAAAGGAAACAATCGGAGTGTGAAGAGAGAGCCTACAGAGTGGAAAAAAAATATTTGTCTCCTGCACCTCAGACAGACAGAGTGTTAATTTTTAGGGTATACAAAGGATTCAAAACACCAAAAAAAAAAAAAAAAAAATCAACAACCTGATAAATAAACAGGCAAATGCTTCACAGAAGAACTACAAATGGCCAACAAATATATGAAAAAATGTTCAACATCTCTATCAATTAAAGAAATGCAAATTAAAACTACACTGAGATTTCATCTCACTCCAGGCAGAATGGCAATTATTAAGAATATAAGTGACAACAAATGTTGGTGAGGATGTTGGCGAAAAGGTGCATTTAAATATTGCTGGTAGAACTGGTGCAACCATTCTGGAAAGTAGTATGGAGATTCTTCAAAAAACTAGGAATGAAACCACCATTTGATCCAGTTATCTCACTCTTAGATATATATCCAAAGGAATTAAATCAGCATATTATAGTAACGCAGGCACATCGAAGTTTATAGCAGCTCAAATCACAATAGCTAAGCTATGGAACCAACCTAGATGCCCTTCAACAGATGAATAGATAAAGAAAATGTGGTATATATACACAATATAATATTATTCAGCCATAAAAAAGAATGACTATGATATTTGCCAGTAAATGGAAGGATCTGGAGACTACCATGCTAAGTGAAATAAGCCAATCCCAGAAAATCAAAGGTTGAATGTTCTTTCTGATATTTGGATGCTAACACACAACCATGGGGAGGGGGGATAGAAGTTCAGTGGCTTCAACAAAGGGGAATGAAGGGAAGGGAATAGAAATAGGAAAGACAGTGGAATGAATCTAACATGACTTTCATATGCCATATATGAATACATCACAGTGAATCCATATTGTGTAAGTCATAAGACTGGTATTCTAATTAATAATAAGATATATTCCAGGTATGTATAATATGTCAAAATATACTCTACTGTCATGTATAACTAAAAAGAATAAGTAAAAAATAGTTCTTGCTGTATTTTCTGTTATCCAGAAGTATCTTAAACACCAGATTGCAATTGTTTCTTTACCTTTACATCTTAGTTTTTAATGACAGCATTGGCCTAGAGCCCTGATTAAAGTGCTGATTTAGAATGGAGTATGCAGTGAAGTATGTTTACATTATCACTGGTTCATGTGTAGCAAAACAATCCTGCCTCTTGACAGGAAATAGAAAAGTGTTCATTAATAATTTAAAACAAAATTGCCCCAGATGACATGAATACACAGTCTTCATCGGCTTATAAATGGCAACAACACTAGTTCTCTGAATTCTATTATGAGTCAGGTCAGTTTTGTTTTCTTATTCTTAAAGTACCATCAATGTTTCCTTTAGTTTGGTCCTTAGATCAGCAGCACCTGGGAACTCATTAGAAAAGCAAATTTTTGTCCCCCACCCTGGAACCTACTGAATCTGGAACTGTAAGGATGAGACCCAGCAGCCTGTGTTTAATAATCCTGCAGGTGATTCTGCAAACAGATATGGTTTGAGGACCACTGACCCAACTCGCTATTCCAAGAAGCACCATCCATTCACCCTGGATAAACTTCATTGAACAACATGTTCCACTGAAATCATCCCGTGTTATTCCCTTTTAGATCTTAGATCTTTTCATCAACTATACTAAGATCACAGCTTTTTAGCTTATTATTTTTAAAATAAAAACAGGGTTTGGGGTGTAGCTCAGTGATAGAACACATATTTAGCATGCTTAGACCCTGGTTTCTATCCCCAGCACCTAAAAAAAAAAAAAAAAAAATGGTTTGGAAATCAGCCTGTATCCAGATCCCAGCTCAGCACTCCCAGGTGTGAGATCATGGCCAAACTGACTAATGCCTCTGAGCCTCAGATTTGGGGTTTATAATGGGAAGAGAGAGAGGAGGGAGGAAGTTCTACACAGACCTCCTAGGGCTGCTATGAAGATCTCATAAGCTAATGTACGTTTTGAACACAGTGGCTGGCACCCAGTAGGATCTCTCCTACTGTTATGGTTTGGATTTAAGATGCTTCCCCAAAACTCCCATGTTAATGCAGGAATGTTTGGAGGGGAAATGATGAGAGCTATGCTCTAATCAGTTCATCCTAGTTTGAATGGACAGACTGGGTGGTAACTGAAGGCAGGTGGGGCATGGCTGGAGGAGGAGGGTCACTGGAGGAGGTGCCATGGAAAGATGCATCTCTTGTGGCCCCTTGCCACCCCTCCACGCCACCCCCACTTCTTGATTCCTCCATAAGATGAGCAGCTTTCCTCTACTGGGCTTTTCCCCCATGATGTGCTGTTCACCTAGGACCCAGATGGAGTCATCCATCTATGGGTTGAGTCCTCTGAAACTAAGCACCCCCCAAAAACTTCCTCCTTTAAGTTGTTCCTGTCAGGCATTATGGTTATAGTGATGAAAAAGCTAACAAAAACACTTACTATTCATAATGTACTTACCAACTGCAGAGATTTTTTTCTTAACTGAAGCAAGGCACATTATAATAAAGGAAATGATCCTTACCTTTGATATCTAAAACTAAATTGGGCTTCAGTTTGCTGTGGATCCTGCCATCTGGCTTCATGCACCAGAACTGACTGTCAACACTCTGGTCCAGCGCCAGGCCCAGCTTTGAGCCAGATGTTACCAGGCTGCCCACAATTGTCAGGCAACAGTCTTCTGCTATCTGTGTAGTGGAAAAAACAAAGCACTAGAGAAAGAGATATATTCAAGTCTCACAGCAATTATTCCTCTGGTTTTTAAATTATCGTAGTTCCTGACTTCATTTATCCCACATGAAGTATTTCAGCTTTTAGCCAGAATAACTAGAACCAAACAACAAGTATTTATGTCCTTTATTTCAGATGATATGAGTAATGGAAAGTTCTCAATTCTTGTCCATCATAAGAGACTTCTGCCCTTGGCAAGACTCTGTATTACTGTTAAGACAAGTCTCAGGACATTAAAACTGCCCATTGGGATAGTTTTCCCTATTAGAAGTGACTGATCTGAGGCTGGGTCTGTCGTTCAATCTCTACCCTTCACCCCCACCCCACACACCTGCCACTGCTTGACGGACCTTCTGGTATATGACTGTACTTCTAATGCTATAGCACTGGAGTGGCTACTGTGTATTTTATCATTTTAAAACTTTTTTTTTTTTTTTTTTTTTTTGCGGTACTGGGGATCGAACTCAGGGCCTTGTGCTTGCGAGGCAAGCACTCTACCAGCTGAGCTATCTCCCCAGCCGCTGAGCTATTTCCCCAGCCCATTTTAAAACTTGAAATCACATTTATTAGCTTCTCTTGTCTTTCCTTCATGAGGAATGTCTAAAATTTCCTAAATAGGCATGCTATCAACTATAAAAAGAGAGAGAAGAAACTACAAGCTCACTAGAGGGTGTTTTAATGCATGTTTAAAAGTCTCCCTGAAATGAATCTACCCTTAATATATAAACATTGTATTATAGTCATATGTTCACATACCACTAACAGTGCAATAAAAGTAAATAAAATATTTTAAAAAGCTCATTAAAAGTGTACTGTTCTGGAATGGGGATGAAGCTCAGTAGTAAAGCACTTGCCTAACATGTGCCAAGCCCTGGGTTCAACCCCCAGCACCTGAATCAATCAAACAATCCATCAGTCACCAAATGTACTACTCTATGTCCAGATGAAAGCATTGTGATTGTGATCATCTGTAACACTTCACTTATCTCACTGACCTAATGAATTAAAAGTTTTTAAACAACATCACCGAAACATTGTTAGAAATAACTGCTGGAAGCAACATTTTCTTGCATTACTTAAGAATTCCAAGGTAGAAGTGGGCTTCTCTTCATGCTTCTATATTATAGCTACTTCTGTTTCTAGTGCTGCTGCTTCTGTGTGCGTCTAAACAGCACTTCTATTTACGAAATGATATTTCTCCCTCATGCATGGCAGACCCAATGAGCAAATGTGCTCCTCCCCATGAGACTGTGTACCTTCTGCTGACTCACAGACACCAAGTTTTTAAAATACCTGGAGCCAACCGTCAAGCCCATAAAGTCAAGGAGTAAAGAAGATACCTAAAATAGAAGCATGGGCTTCTCTCATAAAATCTGTCTACATTCAACTTTTAAATGTCTGTGGGGACAAGAGTGATGCAAGAAGGCGATGGGCCATCCTCCACTTCCCAGCATGTGACTATTAGGAAATGGGGGCTCCCACCCCCAGGGCCATCCTTTCACCCTTCATCTTATGCCGTGAGTTCTCCAAAACAGAAACAAACCAAAAGTGATTTCTATTGATGCACTTGGGCGAGAGTTTACTTTTACAATAAGTAGATTAAGGACAGGGGAAGAACAGCGATCATTTACTTTTTCTATTAAAAGATAGAAACCAAGTATAAATAGAATACTCTTTCTTGGATCAGTACTAGATTTACCTCCCATTTTAAGTTCCTGGGACTGATTCTATCAAAGTCGTGAAAAATTTTCATGAAAAAACAACAAAAAAAACCTTCCCATTTATTTGGAAGGTGTTCAGGAATCATGAGTAGTATCTACTTGAAGAAAGATCAAAAGCATGATAAAGGATGAATCACCTCCTGGCAAAGGTATTCCAGACCCCTGCCTAATCCAAAAGACTCACCCTGCATTTGATGCATCCTTCCTGATAAATCCAAATCTGATCATCAGCACCAACATCTTCCATGACCTGTATTCTAAGAAGCTTCAGATCCTCTAAGTTGCCATTGGTTGACATAAATAACCCTGTTGCTTTGTTTCGAAGTCTGAAATAAATTCGTTTCTAGAAGACAAAACCCCAGCAATAGTCATATACAAGCTGTGCTTTTAAAAGCACTGAATAAGCATTAATATTCAGAAGAAGCCAAAGTGAGGTATGGATAGGGATAATTACTATACTTGAGGTTTCAAGATTTTCTCAATGATAAGAGTTTGACAACATTTCAAAGTGCCAAGGGCAGCGAGCCTGCCTGTGAACTCACCAGAACTTGGGACATACCATTCATTGTCTTAAGTTGGTAGCATTTCTGAAGCAGCCACACCTCATGTTGCCCAAATATTGAGCACAAATACTGAGGGGGTACGGGACAAGCCAATTTCAAACTTTAGAAACTAAAAGTTAACTTGCACTTTCAAAAAAAATTTTTTCAGAGAAGATTCTATTCATGGCATGGAAAAGAAAAACATACCTGAACGAAAGGTCGTAGAGAACCTATTTGGCGACAGCCACTGAATTCATACCAACTAGGTACTTCTGCTGGTGACAATAGGAACTGTCGACCTCTGTAATTGCCATATTCATAAGTAATCCATCTGGTTGTGGGGGAAAAGGAGATAACCATAAGAAATGGAAATTTCCATTTGACAATAGGCCCTACAATTACATCTATTTTTAGAATGCTTTCAAATTCTGGACTGAACTTTATACTTTAAATATACATTGATGGAGGGACAAAACTATTTTCTAGAATACCTAAAGCAGCCATTTTTTGACAAATAGCAGATTTTTGGTATAGTCTTGAAAAAAATAGATAATCTTTTTCCTCCAATGAAACAATGAAATAAAGATAGTCTTTTAGCAGGACTTCCTGAGAGCTGTTCATAAAACAGTCTCAGTTTATGGATCTTTATAAATAAATAGTTAATATTTGCAAAGCTCTTAGTATGCAGCATTAGTAAGTGGTGAGGATTAAATAAAAAATAAATTCTTGTTTAAAACAAGAATAAAATCCACACAAATGTTAAAAAGATACTCAAGTTCCTTCCCTGCAAATGCTAGAGCAGCACACTCCATGGACTGACGGGGGGCAACCCCCTGGCCCTCTTCCATCGCTGACACACCAAGGGAGAAGTCATCTAATCCTGTCCTGGCATACTAAAATGTTATTTTAGCCATCTCATCTTAAAATATTCATTAGAAACTATTGAAAAAAATCACCCATAATTCTCTTTTTTAAAATAACTGTAGTTCCCTCTAACATTTGATGCATACAGATAGATGATACTTATCCTTTTTTTTTTTTTTTTTTTTTTTTGTAGCAGGGATTGAACCCAGTGGTGCTTAACTACTGAGCGACATCCCCAGCCCTTCTAATTTTTTTTTATTTTGAGACAGGGTCTGGCTGAGTTGTTTAGGGCCTCGCTAAGTTGATACGGCTGGCTTTGAACTTGTGATTCCCCTGCTTCAGCCTCCGGAGTCATTGGGATTACAGGTGTGTGCCACCACACCCAGCTACTTATTCATTTTTATGTCCTATTCAATTTCAAAATTAGTCAAAGTTGAAAAAAAAAATTCCCATCTGTCAGTTACTTCTAGTCAAAGGAAAAGCTTAAGCTTTAGCTCCAAAATCAAAGGACTTGGTCTTTCAAAGGAATGAGAAAAATAAGCTCTTCTCTCTCTCATTCTCTCTCTTGCTAAAAAAAAAGGATGCCCCATAAAATTTGCTGAGCACTTGTGTGCTAAGTATTCCCCTAGTGACTTCACGGGGTGTTAGCAATCCTTACCTGAAGCTAAAAATTCAGATAAGGAGATGAAAGATAGTTTATATATGGCTTTTCCAACCAAGAAAAGTGTCATTATTAACACTTACAGAAAAGGAGGAGCTCTATGTTCATTCATTTAAGGTAACAAAGGAAAGAGGAAAATTTGACCAAACAATTTTTGTAAGGCAGGCACAGAGAAACAAATACCACATGATCTCACTTCTGTGTGAAATTTAACACAGTTGAACTCTTAGAAGTAGAGAGTAGAAAGGAAGTTACCACAGGCAGCAGATGGAGGGAGGGGTGAACTGTTGGTCAGTGTATACAAAGCTACAGTTAGGAACAGGTAGGAGGAATAAGTTTTGTTATGCATAACAAGGTAACTTCAGTGAAGAATAATGTGTATTTCAAAACAGCTAACAAAGGATTTTAAATTAAGTTTCTCAAAACAGAGAAATGATAAATATTTGAGGTTATAGATACACTAATCACTCTTCGTTAGTCATCTCACAATGTATGCATGTATCAAAACATCACTTTGTACCCATAAATATATTCAATTATCTCAATTTTTTAAATGTTTTAAATTTAATTTAAAATATTATCTTTTTTTGCCAGGTGTGGAGGCACACGACTATAGTCCCAGCTACTCAGGAAGTTAAGATGGGAGGATCCCTTGAGTCCAGAAGTTCAGGGCCAGCCTGGGCAACACAGTGAGACCTGCCTCTTTAAGGGAAAAAAAAAAAATCTATTTTATTGAATTAACAAGTAGGCAACTCACTTACATGCCACCAATAACCTGAACAGAGCGTATTTGTGTGTTGAATCCCAGGGATTGGAGATTAACTGTCTCTGCATTAAGTTCAATCTTTTTTCCTTTGAAGTTTTCTCTTTCAAAAAGAATAATTGTTGGTTCAGAAAATTCCTGTTTGAAAGCAAAAATAGTATTCTGTTATTCATCTGTTAATAATTGGAAGCTTATGTGAAAATCATCTAGATACAAGGACAAAGCACAAGACTGCCAGATGTGGCTGGCTCATAAACTCCCTTTCCTGGGAAACCTGGATGTCTACATGCTCCAAAGCTGAAGGGAACGCATACAGGGGATGAGTTTCCCCACTGCACAGAAAGGCAGGTCCATGTCAATCACATTAAAAAGAGGGGGAAAGATCCCAGTCAGGGATCTTTTTTTGCCAGGTGTGCAAAAAAAAAAAGAAAGAAAAAAAAAAATGGGTATGTGCATGGAATGCCAACACTTTTGACAGAATTTATTTTCAACTTGGCCTTTTTCCATGGGACAAATGGAGGCTAAAGAGCCATGAACATAAATGGCAAGGAACAGAGGACTATGGCAGTCTGATGTCAGTGGCACAGTAGTGTTCCTGGTTAAGGAGATGTTCCCTTGTAGCCATTTTCAAATGTCTCTCTCTCTCTCTCTTTTTTTTTTTTTTTTCTGTTTTGTTAATAAGATTAGGATTCTGTATGCTCATGCTCCCAAACCTTCCTGTAGGCTTCATTGTCTAGAGGAAAGAAAACAGGATGGAAGCCCCAGTTTCAAACTGTCAATCATTTTAAAGAGCACAACAACATGTAAGTTCACTGATTTCAGAAAAATGAAACGTTGGCAGCTTCTGTTTGTTTTCAAATTACAGACCCTTATGACCCTAGACTAAGCTCTAATGATAATATTCCTAAGATCATAAATGATACATCAAAAAAGTAGGTGGGGATTACAATTATTTCCCCACCTGCCTAAAGTTCTGTGGCAAGGGTGCGGCACTTTACTGCTTCATTTATGTGGATATGCCCCGACATGTAGGAAAGATTTCGTCCATCAGTCAACACAGCAGATTAGTGTGTGGAGGTGGTTTGCATGGTCTAGGAATTAGGTTATATAAAACATACAAGGAGGAAGCAAGACAAAAATTGTAGTCATCTGACTACTTTGCACGTTTACCGCACTTTTCTCTAAAATGGCATGCCCCAAATGTTCCAAACAGTCAAGGTTAATATCAAAATGGATTAAACAATTCTGAAGTATCAAATTACAATTAAAAATGTAATTAAAAATAGGGCTGGGGATGCAAACTCCATAGTAAGATGCTTTTAGCATGCAACAAGGCCCCCAGTTTGATTCCAAGCACTGCCTACACACAAAAATGTATAGTCTTAATATGGATAAAAATGTGTTTCCTCACAATCAAAACTTAAAAGGACATCATCTATAAGTGTTTGAGTGATGTGAATATAGATGCCAAGCTCTGGTTGAGGAATGGCATTTGAAAACCTCAAAATATATAATTGAAGGTAGCTTTTAGAATTCTAAGCAGGTTAACTATCAGAAAGTCTTATTTCATTACCTGAAAGCTAATGAATCTTACCACATCATTCCACATTTCACCGATACTATTTTCATGTCTTTCAATAACATTTTATTATTTAAACAGACAGGCAAGGATAATATAAAGCCAACTCACATATTTTTCCTACCTTTAAAATCATCAGCTACATATGTTTAAAGCTTTTTATGAGATCAGTTACCAAGGAACTAATAAAAATTTCCAAAACTGCAGACACACTTAGACTTAAATATCCAAACATTATCTTGCAGTTGTGTTGTTTTGAGTATTGCTTGGACCACATCAAAATGGAAAATTTCTGTTCTAAAGGGGGCACTATAACCTGGATTAACACACAGAAGTCATTTGATTGAAAATTTCTCAAACAAGAGTAATAGTCTAAAAAACTACCAGGAATTTCTGCAGATCAGTAAAAACAATAAAAGACAGGAAATCAAATAAAGAGCAGGACAAAGGATATAAATGGGCAATTTACCAATCAGAATATGACAAATAAATTATATGATACAACTTCACTAACAGCGATGTACAAATCAACCCAACAATGAGATAAAACTTTCTACCCATTCCATCAAACTGACATGAGAATGAGACTACAGTCTCAGAGACCATGTGGGAAGCAGGAACCACAGTGCAGAGAAGTGGTGGGACCTGGCAGCACTAAGTGACACCCTGCACTTCCACTCCCTGGTCAGCCCCAGAGGCTCCCACAGTCCGCAGGATAAGCATATGAGGATTCTGTAAGTAACACAGGGTGGTGGAACACTTGTACCTATCCAAATGCACATACGGCAACACGGGGTGTTAAATAGTTTCATTTATAGGCATAAGGTTTATATGAATTGAAAGCCTAAGAACAGAACTTTTAAAAACATACATTTTATAAGCATATCCAAGCTATGTTCCAAAATCACACTGTAATGGGTGCCTGTGAATAGAGATATGATAGGAAATGGGGAAAAACAACACAGGAGAGGGTCCTTGAATTAATCCATGATGACGGTGGCCCGTGACTAACCTAACACCCTGCCTCTGAAGACTCAATAAATAGCAAAGGTTCCTACGTTAGATATATAAAGAGACCAAAAGTGACAAAGTGGAAAGCTGGCTGCAACTGTTTTCTTGTCTTCAACTTTAATCCCCAACTACGCTCTAGGTGCTGGTTTCCTCGCTCTAACCATCAGCTGTGCGGGCCATACATTTCTGAAACCCTGTGTTCACACTGACGCACTTACCACATCTATAAAACGAAGAGACTTGAAAGTTGCTCCGGGCAGGCATCCCATTGCAGAGAGACAAGGATAGTGGCCTTCTTCCAACACGTACTGATTGCCAGAGAAATTTTCTCCATCATATGCAACCCAGCTACAGTAGGAAAAACCACATACACAATATGTAATTTGAGCATTTCTACTCTATAAGTCTGATTTTTAGAGGCAGCCTGCTATGACAAACATGAGGCTTCTGGCTAACTGTTCATTCTTCAAAAATATCTGGATATACTTACTGCATTTAATCTCATGACAAATTAATATTCATAAGTCAACTAGTTTTGCATTTTGAAAATAAAACTTCCTTCTCCGTGGAATGACCCCTGATTTTACTTCCCACCTCCCAGCCTTCCTTGCTTCTCTCACAGGTGCCAGCTTTTCCCAGCCAATGGTAGCCTAGGAGTCTCCTATAATAATTTTTCTTCAACCATCATAGCTGTCAGTCACCAAGGTCTATTGACATCCTCCCAAAATTTCTCTCACACTTCCCTTTACTCTTTACCCTCATTTCCAACACCTCTGCACTGGGCCAGGACTCAAAAATATCACAGTGACTTAGACAAGTCACTTGTCCTCTCAAGGTCTCAGGATTATTGATAAAATGGTGATGCATCATGCGTCCCGAGAAGTTGTCCCCACACCCCCTAAATTCGACAAATGCTCATTGAGGACAATTGCATGTCAGGCATTTTCCTTATCTAGAGACACAGGAGAGAACAAAACAAATCCCTGCTCTCCTTAAGTTTATGTTCTAGAGAGTTGAGAAAGGCAATGAAACCATGTGCACGTCTGGAAGGAATACATGAATCAGCGGGGATAAGGAGGAACAGGGATGGGTTGGAGCTAAGCAGCTCTGAAGCTGCTTACATCAGTGTATGTATCTGAATGTGAAGCCAGTGCTCTTTCACTGATGCTAAATGGTATGGTAGTGCTGCTTAGATCATAAAGAATGAAGAATTAAAGGAACCATTACCATGATCATTAGACTTAATTCCTCATCAATTCTTGTACATACTGCTCCAACATTTTCCTGATCAAGTTTCCCAGACCTCAGACTCTCCCTTCTTTAATGAAGCTCTGGTAAAACCATTGTTTTCAGCATGGCCCATTGAGCCTATAGCCTTTCCCATCTTGTGTTTCCTATGGCATTCATAGAACTGAATATTTGCTTAGGGGGAGTCTTCACAGCCTGAGTCCGCCCTCCCAGCCCAGGCTGGCTTCACTTCTTTCCTACAAAAGGCTCCAGCTAGGGAGGATGTTGTGCTCCTGGATCAGCATACACACCAACTCCACTCCAGTCACGTACTTTTCTTCATCTGCCTAGTGTGCAGTGTGCCTATCCTATTCTTATCTGCCTGTAAAACAATCTACCTTTCAAGGTACCTTGAAGAGTATCTAGAGTTCAGCTCTCCTTTTATAGATGAGAGAGCAGGAATTTGGAGTACAGAACTTGAAATGAATTCCTTGTACACTGAGATGATCTTCAACTTCTCAACCACTCTCATGTCCAGATCCTCTGGCACCTAGCACTCAGATGCTGCAAAATGTATTTCCAAACTAAGATGGTGGCTTCATATAGTGCCAGGCACCTGATGATTATTGCAAAATTGACATGTGAATCCTATTTTACCCCAGTGATTCCCACTCTGCAACTCCATTGCTTTGCTCACCTCCCTCCTAAAACTCTGCAGGACTTGGTAGAAAATGAATCATCAATTTGATTTGTTGTCTCTTCAAAACTTTGACTTTGACCTTGAAATTGTGGTTCCGAAAACAAGTGAATCTTCGAAAAAGCAAACAGAACACACAAAATTATTTCCCTAAAATATGTTAACATATTCAGCTTTTGAATTGATGACCCAAACCTGACCTACTAACCTGTTACAGCAAACTGGTATGAATTTTATAAATCCTTTAATTTTCTACTTCTATATGAATGATCAATTAGAAACATGTTGGCTGTGCCATTCATGACTATTTAATTCAGAGACATCAAAGGACAATCCATCAACAGAGGCAACTTTCTATAGAACACCCTGTTGTTAACAAGCCATGAGGCATTTTAAAGCTTTATTGTGGCCAAAAGTAATTGTTCATTAGTTCTAACATTAATAATAAACTGTATTTTGGAAACATATAGTATAGTTTTCCTCCCTCTCAATGGAAGATACTTGCTGACTTATTAGAATCATTCATATGCCAATAAAGGAGACTACAGTGGTGTTTGTACCTCTGTAATTATGGTTGTCTGAACATTTCCATTAAAAAGCCTAAATAACAAATTTAACACTGCAGTTGGTTTAAGAGTCTGCAATCAAAAGGCTTGAGCGAGACCATATAAAATATTTGTCTAATGCAGACACAGCAAATATGAAAATTCATTTTGCCATTTATCATAACTATATGCTATTGTTTGAAATATTTATCTAAGTATATTAATGTAAACTGATTCAATGTAATAATATAAAGTTTAGCTTTACATATTAATTTACATGATAAGAGTATAAGAAAAATTTGATGGGTCAGTGCTACCAATCAAGTCTTAAAGTTAACATGTCTTATTTTTAAAATACAACTGATGTACATAAAGCCTTAATCCCTAGCACAATAAGGAGAAAAGGGAGAAGAAAGAAGAGGAAAAGAAAACAAAAAAATACAACTAGGTTTTCCTACATAAAAATGGGTAAATTAACAAAATGTCCCACATATCTGACATTTAACACGTAAGTTCAGCTTTTCAGTGAAAGGTCCCTTAATTATTTAAAAAATGGAATATTTTTTGAATTACCTGGTTTCGTCTCCTTGGGCCAGTGAAAGAATCCTAAAAATTTTTAAAAGGAAGAGAAAAAGAAATGAATAGATCAGTTTTCTCTTCCAGATCATTAGCAATTACTGCTAAAATAACCTCAGCTATTTGCTATAGTAGTCAACAGTGTGTGAACCAGAAGCACACATTATGGAAATCCAAAATTAATACAATAAATATTCTCATACAAATAAATAAGTCCTTACCAAACATATGGGTTGGACAGAAGAAATCTTACAATTTTTGCCTCCCCAGTCCTCAAAACTGGTGTAAAAGCCTTTGTCCAGAACATACTGTTCTCCAGTGAAGTCAGGATTTTCATAGGCTACCCATCTAAAGAAACAAAAACAGTGATTGTTATCACTCCTATTTTTACATATAAAACTGTCATACAAATATGGGTAAATAAGGATCATGTGGAAAACTTCATTTGTTTTACTAATCCATGACCTTAATGTTTCTGATTCTCCATTAATCTTTAGGAATGGATTTGTTCACATGAGAGATCAAAATGGTAGGCAAAGTCTAAAAAGTCCCAGCTACTCAGGATGCTTAGGTGAGGGTCATTTAAGCCCAGGAGTTCAAGACCAGCCTGGGCAAGACAGTGAGACTTCCATTCCCGAAAGACACAAAAAGCAAAAAAGAAATGATAGGCAAAAAAGTATCTTTATATGAACTCTATGGTGTCCTTACTTATCAAATCCCTATTCCTTGAGGAAGCTCCAATAAGGGTATTTCTCTGTATTTTCCTAATTCTTTTCTAAGGAAACAAACTGAACTTTAAAGAAGAACCTATTTATTTTAATAAGCAAACAAGAATTCTTTTTGTTATCAACATTAAATATTTTTGCAGAAATATTTTAACAAGAAGTTATGTCTCTGCTACACAACAAAACACATTGAAAAAGTCAACTGCTAAAAAAAAAAAAGCGGCTAATTAAGATTTTGTTTCGAATATTATTTCCAGCATGATACAATGGTATAATAAGCAAAACTGAACAAACTCACAGAAATACTCAAAACAAATCTCTTGTGAATGTTTTCATTTGTTATCTTTTCAGTGATCTAAACTTGGAGAGGAAAATCAACAAAACTAACTATTCCTATGTTATTTCCTATCAAAGATAAAGTCCTTGAAGGGAAAACAGTTTTTCAATTCTGTTGTATTCAAGAGCGATTCAGTTAATTCATTGCTCTAATGATCCATGGCTTAGAGGAATAAGCCTCTGGTATTGCATTCAGAACTTTCCAAGTGCTTTCACATCTACTAAAGCACACTTACCAAAGGCAGTGCTGGTGTGCCCAGTTTACAGATGGGGAAAATCTAAAGACACAGGAAAGTTCATTCATCATACATTCAATAAACACTGCCTGACCTTTTGCCATGTGCCAGGAACCAGACTGGCACTAAGAATACAATGAAAAAAGACAAAATCCCTACCCTCAAAAGTTCATAGATGGGTAAGAAGCATGACAAGGAATTATTTGCTGCTGCTTGTTCTGAATGGGAAGTGACCCTCCAAGATGACACAATTAACCAGGGGCCAGAGCATGACCAAACCTGAGATAGCTCCCCAGGCTCTCTTTGCTTTGCCACCCACCTGCCATGTGCTCTGTGAAGTTTCCTTCCATTTACTTTTCTATTAAAGCATACTGAAAGCAGTCTGCAAACTTCATAAATAAAACAGATTCAGATTTTACTTTACTAAAGGCCAATTTAAACAAAAGTGTAAGCCCAGACATCACCAGGAAATGAACAGCCACCAAGGAGAAAAAGAACGCTGCAGAAATCTCCACTGGTAGTTCGTGCCTGCACGCTCACCTCTGGCCACCTGACAGAAACTGCTATAAACGCCAGTCCCGGGCTCTTTCAGAAAATACGGCCACCCCATTTCTGAGCTTCCTTAGCAGTTTTTAAAACCTACTTATTACCATTATGAGGAATTAGGAGACCTTGTTCCAGCTGTGGTCAAGACATTAACTTTCAGGTGACTTTGAAGAGGTCCCTTAAGCTTTGTGAAAGTGTGTATTTTCATTTATAAGTTAGGGAGTTGGCTAAGATCCCAGAACTGACCTGGTGAGGTCACAGGGCACATGGGTACCTGTAGTGCTGCCTCTGCACATGCAGCCTGTGGCTAACCACACGCTGGGCACTGACAGCCACAGAAGCAGGGTGCTGTTAGGTGTGTGTGTTGGGGGGGGGGGTCTGTTTAGCAAGGAAATCTTAAAAAACAAAATAGGACTTTAAAAAAGAAAAGAAGGAAAAATTTAAATGAAAATTAAATTAAAAAGTCATATCTCAAAAATGTTCCCAGTACGGCCTTTATAGCAAATTAGAGAACAAAGAGCTAAAAGGCTTTTTATTCCACCTCAATGTATAGAGGCAAAAAGTCAGTAAAGAGGGAGAGATAGAAGAACGCTCCACAGGAAAGCAGGTAGTCACTGAGCCAGCCTGGGAGAAGTTTCTCAATTCTTTTTTTTTTTTTTTTTTTCTTTTCTTTAAGAAGTATGAGTACTCCAATTCCCTATAAAACTAAAATAAACTACATGTAAGTAAACACACCACACCCAGGTAAGCCCATCTAAATCACCAAAGTTGAAACAGGAAAAAACAATTTATGACGATGCTGCTTGAATTCAGGCTGCTGCTGTTCTCCAAGATGCAGCCCCAGCCAGAATCCATGAACTGTGTGTACGAAGGGGTTCCGGGGAGGGAGAAGAAACCCAAACATGCCTTCTGAGGTGAGCATCTACTAAGACTTGGGACTCAAGAAAATCCCATTCTGGGTCTGGGGATGTGGCTCAGTGGTGGAGTGTTTGCCTTGCATGTATGAAGCCCTGGGTTCAATCCCCAGCACCACCAAAAAGAGAAAGAAAAAAAAAGATATGCCATACTGGCCTTATTCAAATGTATTCTGTACATGTGACTCAGGATGCCTCTGTTTAAAGGCTGGCGGGGGGCAGGAGAGAGGCAGGAGCAAGTGCTAGCAGGTCCTGGCCTAGTGGGCACAATGGCTCAGAATTACCAAACCTACCCTTCTGTAGTAGGCCAAAGGAAAAAGAATTAAAGACAACGGCCTAATTATTTTTATCTAAGCTCCAGAAATACTTCATTTTGCTCTTAGTTTTTAATAAAATTAGCACAGACTCCATTATTTAAGCAAGAGTATAGCACAGAACTAGAAACTGATAAGCAGAATTGTGTAAAGGAGTTTCTTTTGACTTCCCAATAAGAAATGGAATCCAGTTCCTCAAAACCTCAACTCCAGATCTCATGAGCATCCTTCCTGAAGGCTGTCTCTGTTTCAGAGCTAATAATGAGCTTCCTACCCAGGGAATTTGTTACCTGTGAGTTTCCTGGGAGATCCTTTCACAGAGTAAGAATTTCAAAAGTTTTATTTTTTCTATTGTTCTGACTTTGAATCACTGGAACAAACTAAAGAAATAAAGAACCAACTAACATGCTTATTTACCAATAAAAATAAAGCCATTAAAAATAAAACTTCTTTTCTTTGAAACTATAAAAATGAATAGACTAGTCTTCTTCATTTTGGCATATCTTACCCTTCCCATCCTGAAGGCCTAACTCCCTTCCCATCCTGCAAGGCCTAACTCCCGTCCTAATTCCTCCAGGCCCGAAATTAATCTCTTTCTGCTGTGCAGAGCATTTAATCTCCACCTGTTGGTAGCAATGATTATGTTTTATATAAATACTGTAACTTTTGTAAGGACATAATGTAGTGCTTTTGCACATGATAGACCTCAATATATATTTGTCAAATGATAAAAGGGCATGAAATAATAAGGAGGCAGCTGGTCCTGGTAAGTACAGAAGCCCTGCCTCATCCAACGCATTAAAAGGAAGTAGTGTGTGTGTGTGTGTGTGTGTGTGTGTGTGGTGTGCACATGTGTGCCTCCCTTCAGCTTCCCCCAACACCAAAACTCAACTGCTGCAATGAGAAAAAAACCCCAAGCCAGGAAATACAACTAGAAATTACTAATAATAGAAACATATAAAAGCCACATTTTATAAAGGAAACCAATTTCAAGTAAGCAGGGACTGGGTAAAAAGGAAAGGAGACTGGCTCAGGGCATAGTAATTCCACCTGTGCTAACAGCATAATCTTCATAAATGCATAATCTACATAAAAGGGAATGCTACCCAGCATCCTCTGGCCTCCTTTGCTAGGGTGAATGACTGACTTATGACTAATCTACATGACACTGTTGGATCCCCTGCTTCAGTCATTCCTGAAGCAAAATCTTCTCCAGGGCGTTTCAGTTAGCTAAGCCAAAATTTTTATCATTTGAACCAACTGAGCTTGGCTCACAGTTACTGGCCTCTTGACTGGTCATCTTTCAATAAAATCTTGATTTACCATTAATAAAGCATTGAATTGCTGACTCCAGGCAGATTGAAACAATTATTTTTATGTACAAATAATAGTGAAGAAACACTGGAGCAGGTGTAGGAACATGGGAGAACATGAGACTTTGTTCCACCCTTGGGTTTCTAATGTTAGATTACCAATTATTTGATTTCCATCTAAAGAAATTCATGACCTTTCCATGCAGATACCCAAAAGCCTACACAAACATTTTATTACACGTTACATGAGGTTTTTGTTGTTGATATTATTTGTTCTGTAGTACTGGGGACTGAACCCACCGACTCTCTACAACTGAGGTACATCCCCACCCCTTTTCATCACACTAAGTTGACAAGGCCGGCCTTGATCTTGCAATCCTCCTGCCTTAGCCCCCCAAATGGCTGGGATTATAGGGGTACACCATGGAGTTTGGCTATGAGAAATATTTTAAAGCAGCTACAAAAAGGCATGGCAGTAAATATTAAGGGACTGAGTTAAAGGTTAACTGTTGAGATATTTACTCAGTAGCCTCTTCTGGGTCACGGTCTTATTAGTTTAACACAAACTAAGGCAGAACCCAGTTTAAAATCCCAAATTGATTATTTCACTTACACTCCACTCAGCACATTAATAGACTGTGTCTTCACTCCATATCCAGTCTCCTTTAAATTAGCAACAATTCCTAACACATCAATACTGGAACCTTTGGATCCAAAGTTTTTTTCACTGTACATAATCATGTGAGCATTTGAAAAATCCTGTTGAGAAAAAAAAATTCAAAATTCAAGGGTAGTCATTTATTATTTTAAAACAAAAAACAAAAAACTAGTTATTAGCTTTCCTTTAGCTTACCCCTAATACAGGTCGTAAGGACTGAAGCTCTCCATTATAACCTCCCCAGTCTTTCCAGTCCTTGTATTCTCCTTCTTCTAGCAAATACTGATGACCTGCAAATCCAGGCTTCTCATAGGCAACCCAACTGCAATTGAAAGAACAGGCATAGAGCAGTGATTTTTCAGACATCTCTCCCCATGCACACATCAGTTTCACTGACAAATACCTATGTTTATAAAACTAGATACAAAGTTATGTGTTACTACTGGAATTCTCTAAAATTTAGGAAAATATGTTGAAGAAAACAGCCTAAGACTACAGGGGTGTGAGGGTGTGTGTGTGTGTGTGTTTCAGCTGACTCAAATGAACCCCAGCAAGTAAAACTGGATAGACTTTCCTATAGTAATAATTCAAATATTAAGAGTTTTTGGTCAGCTAGGGTTGTAGCTCAGTGGTAGAGAGAGCACTTGCCTAGCATGTGTGAGGCACTGGGTTTGATCCCCAGCACCACATAAAAATAAATAAATAAAATAAAGGCATTGTGTCTATTTACAACTAAAAAATATATATATTTTTAAAAAAGAGTTTTTGACTATTTCTAAGACCAGTTCCAGTGTATACATCTAGAGTAAATGGGTAAGATCTATAAAATACAAAAGATCATAAAAATTAGAAAGCAAACTATAATAGTTCAGTAGTTTGGAGCATAATTCTAATAAACAAGATTGCAGGTTTGATCAGTCTGGATGGGTCAGTGACCAACCTTGCCGTATGACCTCCTGCCTCTTTCTCAAGTGAAGATCATAATGGGTGAGATACAGGTGTGGGTAGAGCTACTGAAATTCATCACAGCATAGAATTGGAAATATAACCTTTAGTAGGGAGATAGGACACATTTATTACTTGTTTAAGGGAAAAAGAAATTGTTCTAGTTATGCCTGTCTACTTACATGCCTCTTAGAACTTTCATAGACCCCACTGACGAAAGGGGCAAGTAACCATCTCCAGTCACTTCTGTCTCCCCAGTGACAACATTACACAGTTCTGTTTCTAGTTCCATACATTTTCCTTCAAAGAAAGGCTTTTCATAAATAACAACCTACAAAAGAAATGAGATAGACCAGTACTTTGTAAGAAATTAAATATCTCAACAGTTAAACATGAAATCAGTCACTTAATATCACTAAGTCCTGGAACACAGATTAAAATTTTCTAATCATATTTTTAAAAATTAGCTAAATAATAACATCTGATAATATAGTTTTTTTTTTTAAAAAAAAAGCACTAGGTTTTTTATTTTTGTTTTTGTTTTTGTTTTCCTGATGTGAAATAGCACAGAGCCAGAGCATAAAAGATAGTTTTTAAATCATGGGTTTTTGTTCAATGTTGAGAACTGATATTTAGAACTTTGCTTAGGACAAACTCAGGAATCAGAATTCTAAAGTTGCTTTAAAATTTTTTAAATCTATACCATCAAACTATGTGGCTAGATGTAGGAAATAGGAATAAGAGCGTTGGGGAGTAGGGAGAATTTATCTTGAAAGTTTCTTCTTGGCTAACTAGCAAGCAGCAATAGGCCCTGCAATTAGTAAATACAACTAAAAATTATACATTGAAGACCACAGTGAATCTTTTGAGTCAGCTACACGTATAGTTAATGATAATTGTGCCATTAGCAGCATTTTCCAGCCTGAAGGATAGCACATGTAAGTTGGGACATCTTCCTTTGGGGACAACCATGTGTGATGGAGCTTTATATGTGAAGTCACACAAGCATCATCTTCATGGAGATGGAGTGGAATCACACACACACACACACACACACACACACACACACACACACACACACATTTACCTTTGGATCTGTCGGGAATTCAACTTTACGTCCACCCTGAAGAGAAAAATAACGTAGAAAACTGGTTTGTGATTGCTTCCTTAGCATTTTATGTTACCCACAGAAGCTGCACCTCATGGTGTGATTATATCCCAGTTTGTTTTAATGTATGTGAGCTAGTGCTAAAATTACCAACAAAGCAATGAGAACAGCCTAGATAGCCTAGAACAGACCCACATAGTGGTCTGCATGCTCAATGTGTACATAAAGTATGTTTTTGTTTATATTTAACTGAGAAAATTTCTCATTAAGAAAAATCTGTATTTCTCACTTCTCTTAAAAAACAATCCTAAAATCTGACATCTCTGGACCTAAACTTACACTAGCAACAACCTTCACGTTCTGCACGAAGCTCAGCCTTCAGCAAAACACAGGTTGGGGTTTGCTGTCCCACCTACCCACTGTGGTTGAACTCTCAGCCAGTCTCACCCATTTGTATTTCCTGCCTGGTCACTGAAAGTATTTGATTTTGCAACCTACAACCTACAAAACTATTGAAATTTATACCAGAAGATCTGGAGGATTCTTGAAATTATAAACTATTAGATAAGACTATTAGAGAAAATTTAAAACATCCCAGTCAGGCATGGTGGCACACATCTATAATCCAGCAACTCAGGTGGAAGGTTCGCAGGTTGGAGTCCCCACAAATGTTTAGGGAGCACCTACAACATAGCACACACTGTGTCCCATGAGGGTACAAGGGAGACACAGCCAAACCTACAGTCTCTCCCAAGCAGAAGAGACAAAAAACAAGGCAAAATACAAGGATAAGGTAGAGGAAATACAAAGCTAAGGCCAATCTTCAGGAGGACAACTCTCACTGGGACATCCAGCCCCAGGCCCTCCCTGCCCAAGTGCCACCCAGCTGAGTCTCCTGTCACAATTGGCTTGTCCTCGGAGTGTCCTGCCCTTTCAGAGCTCTGCACTCTGGCTCACTCAGTCCTTTCTCTGGCACCTCCACCTAAAATAATCCTGCTCATGACTTAAGACTCAACCTGATTTACCATGAAGCTTCCCTAGTTGCCCCCCTTCTCTGTCACATCAACCAGAAGTTGCAATTTTATTTATCTTTCCTCCTGTTTTTCCACGCACATTTAATCCTTCACTTTCTTCACTTTCTACACCAGGCTGATGCTTTGTGCACACATCTGCAGGCTTGCAAAGCTGAGGATGCCTTGGAGGCAAAAGGCAGAGTCTTATCCACTTCTTAATCTGTAGCACCTAGCAAGTTATCATTCCTATTATTTCTATCCAGCAATGGGTCCCATCCACTACAGGTTTGTTTTTTAAAAGCCAGTTTTGTTGCTTCAACATCACATCCTATGAATTATCAACGTCAAGCTGACAGAGAGTCACTGCCTTCAAGAACAGCATGTTTGATTACCATTTTCAGAGGCCTCATGGACCCAATGTATGCTTCCTCTGTATCCCAGAAGGATAAGTCAGGGTATACACCAGGTTCCAAGATGAAAGGGATACCTTGAAATCCAGGCTCTTCATAAATCAGCCATCTAAATAAACACAAGAGGAAGAAAGAAACAGACAACTCATATGAAAGTAGTTTACTTCAGTTTTTCCTCTCTCTGGTACAAAGGGCTCCAGTGGCAAGAGGGAAAAGGAACAGAGGATGTGGCCCCATACAAACGTACGGTTGCAGTTAGCTGTCAGTATCAGGAGGAGCAAGCTGTGCTCTCTCCCCTTCCTGATCTTCTTACTTTTCTAGTTGGCTGGCTCTGCCTACTTACTTTTAATTGATATGATTAATTGCTTCCAACTATAAATATCTCTATTACTTCCAAGTAATAAAAGTAGTTATCTTTTTGCACTGTATTTGGAGAGGCCCTCTTGGGAAATCGCAAGGCCTGTTTTAAAAGGAAACCCCTCATTTGTAATCTGAGACTGGGGTGTGCCA
Source organism: Sciurus vulgaris (assembly GCF_902686455.1). Taxonomy (NCBI): domain Eukaryota; kingdom Metazoa; phylum Chordata; class Mammalia; order Rodentia; family Sciuridae; genus Sciurus; species Sciurus vulgaris. The sequence goes on from NC_136467.1 coordinate 57,969,959, forward strand.
CCTAATCATTTTTCATGGTGTCAAAATTAATACTAGCTAACATCCCCCTCGAGCTCCTAAGGAGTGCTGCCCAGAATTTCATCTAATCCTCACAACAATGCTACCAGGAAGAAATACTTTTGTCCCCATTTTACAGATGAAGTTAAGTAAATCACCCCAGGCCACACAGCTGTATATGCCAAAGGCAAGGCTGATCAAAGCTGACTCCAGAACCAAGCTTCTAATCATTTTTTTATGGTATTATTTTTCTCACTGCAGACAGGGCACCAAACATAATTTACTCTCTTCACAGGTACTCAGGATCATCACCGTGAGCATACTTAATGCACAGTGATGTCCCCGGGGGCTCTCAAGGTCTGTAGGGCTGCTTGCTCCCAGCCTGCAAAGGTTTTTGAATTCTTGGTTCTGATTTTAATGACCGTGCAATACCACACCCTTCTATTGGGCTTGTCAGCTGTCACTTCTGCTCCAGTCAGGGAACCAGCAGCCCCACCCTCCTCTCCTGTGCTAAAAGCAGGAAACCATAAAATCATGCCTGTTAGAACTGCCTCTGAAGCCTTCAAGGTCTGCTAAATTTGCTCATTCCAGAAAGGGCTCTGGGAAGGTGAGGCTGCAGGAGAAGTGACTTTTAGATGAAGGTGTGTTAAGGTATCTTTCATGAACCTAGACTTCTTAGAGATCACTTAAGCTCTCCAATCTGTTATGTGTTATACCCCCCAGACACCATCAAGAACAGGATGACCCTAAATGAAATCTTCTACCAGCAAATTGAGCCTCTTAGCTTTTCTCTTCTTTGCAGTTTGGGCTTAAGCCATGATTTTTAGTGATTTTTTTTTCTTAAAGATTCCCCTGGGTAAATCAGTAACTTTAGACTCACTAATTATACAGGGATTTACAACTAGAATCCTACCCAAGACCTTTCAACACACACCAAGGAATGTTGGGAGGCCAGGGGTGGTTTACTAGTGGGGATCAAAGCTAATCTACAGTGTTAGAAGTCAGGGCAATATCAGATGTGGGGGTGAGCAGGGCGGGGAGGGGGCATGAATGAGGGAGCTTCTGAGGTGCTAGAATATTCTATGTTTTGATCTGGTGATGGTTACACTTATGTATTCACTTTCTGAAAATTCACTTAGCTTATGCACTTATGTATATCTTTTTGTACAAATGTTGTGCTTCAAAATAAATTAACTGAAGGAAAAGAGGCTTGTCTTTTCAATACCACTGTAATGCCCCTAAACCACAAGCAAACAGAGGCTGAAAAGGCAATACTTTCAACTTCCTTATGTTTAAAGCATGACCGTTAAGGATGCATTATGTATTTTTTGAAGTTCAAAGCTACACGTGGATTCTGTGCCTTAACTAATGGGAGTTGTACAATAAATTCTGTTATTATGCTAACGAGAAGTTCAACTCCTTCATAAGTGAAGGGGCTTAATTTTTCATAAACAGGATATATGGTCATGAAAAAGTTATTCTAAAATTCTGAAATAATGTTTACCCAAGTATCCTTTTTATTAGGTCTTTCCTTCTACTATTTTTGAGTTCTGAAGGAATTTATTCATCTGAAACTAAAATTTCATCTTCCTGGAAGCATGTGGGTAAGTCATATAACATTTACAGAAGGAAGAAATTTGGGGTAAGAGGGGATAGTGCTTAAAAAAACAAAACAAAACCTGAAGACATAAACTGTTATATTTGAAAAGACTGAATTCTAAGGGTACTTCCTTGGCAAGGAAGCCTGCTGGGTAACTCAGACATTTATGACACAGCATGATTCATTTTGTTCCAATAAGATAAAGTATTCATGAGGCTATCAGGAAAGGGGGAAATTATCTTCAGGCAATGTTATTTCAATTTCTAAAGGTGTTCTTTCTCTTTTCCTGTGCATTTAGGTAATGAGCTTTTGATAATATACAAAAAGAAATACTACTTTATAGTTGTGCTTAAACTGTGCAACTATAAAGCATGAGTTTCTTTTTTAACAAACATAAATGTATGCAAATATATTAATGACAAACACATGGATATTGCTGAATAATAATAGTCATTCATATGCATATGAAAAATATCTGTGCAATTATTCTTTTAGAAATACCCTTTGAGTCATCTAAGAATAAATTCAGTCCTGTCTTATCCGCTTGTTCTTAAATAAGTAACTTGAAAGTACCACCTAGAAAGCAAAGTTGAACATATAGCACTTCCACCTGGATCCTAAGACATGGCTGAACATAATCATTGGCCATTTACAGAAACCAACGAGATACTTAAATACGAATTAAGTATGAATGTGCCAAGCTTGAGATTATTCAAAAGAAATGGGCTATGAATCTCAAAGGAAAAATACATATTCTCTAATACAGCCAACCTAAGTTCTTTTAACAAGTCAGTGGCAAGGAAAATAGAGATGGGGTACTTCAGAGATTAAAAGAGACTTATGAGACAGGACAGTCAAACATATTTATATGACTTTGAATCCTGATTTTTAAAAAAGAATTTAACATTTAATTTTTATTTATTCATTTTTATATGATGCTGAGGATTGAACCCAGCGCCTCACCAGTGCTAGGCAAGCACTCTACCACTGAGCTACAACCCCAGCCCTGAATCCTGGTTTTAAAACATAAAATCAAACAACTCTAAAAGACATTCCTGAGGCATTGGGAAAATGTGGTTATGGCCATAGATTACATATTATCATAGATATGGTACTAATTTTCTTAAGTATGACAAGGATAGCTAGGCAGGAGAATGTTACTGCAAAGAATTTCAGGCTGAAATCAGTACAAGTGAAGGGATGTAATAGCTGCAACTTAGTGTCAAGTGCTCAGAAAAAGATAACATAAACATGGTAAAATATTACCCATCATTGAATCTGGTGGATGACATGTGGGTTTTTTTTTTTATTAAAAATCATAAATTTACATAGGGCAATGTTGCTTGATTCATTCTGTTATTTTTTTCCCTTCCCCCCCACCCCTCCCACCCCTCTTTTCCCTCTATACAGTCTTTCCTTCCTCCATTCTTATCCCTAACCCTAAACCTAACCCTAACCCTAATGCTAACGCCTCCTACCCCCCATTATATGTGACATGTGGGTTTTTATTGAACTATTCTTTCTACTTTTGTATATGTTCGAAACCTTTCTAATAACAATTGGGCTCTGAGGGCTGGGGGTGTAACTCAGTGGTAAAATACTTGCTAAACATGCATGAGGCCTTGGACTCCATCCTCAGTACCACCAAAACAGAAAAACTGAGCTTCAATATGATATACTCCACAATGAAATATACATAAGGAATATTACACAGTAATGAAAAAGAACAAAATAGAGGTATATTAGTCAATATGGGGCATCTTAGGAGAGAGGTTAGGTATGGGAATCGGGCTGGGACCAAGGTAGGTGACAACTTTCTGCCACAGTGCTGGTGACGGCCTAAGTCACGAGCTAGCTGGTGGGCCCATGGGGTCTTATTTCATTATTAGGCTCCATCATTCATGTGTGTGTGTGTGTGTGTGTGTGTGTGTGTGTGTGTGTGTGTATGTGTGTATGTATTCTTCTGTATATATTAACTATTTCATAATAAAAAAGATCAAAGAATGGCCAGTGAAAAACAGCCCCTTCACTTCAGAATATCTGTGTCCTAGAACATGTACTGCTAACAACTAATCCTAGTCTAGAGAAATTGACCAGAGCCTGTCTTCCTTGCTTAAATGACAGTATTAGACCAGATGCCATATTCTCTATGAAGTTCTAAAGTTCTTTGTTTTATTAGCGACATGCCAAAAGTAAGAGTGTGAGGGATGCATACGGGTATGTATATACAGTATGTGCATGTGCGTATGTGTGTGCACATGTGCACGTGTGCATGTATGTATGTATGCATATGGATGCCTTCACCTCTGGAAGGATGGGTGCCAAGATTGGTCAACTGCTTACAAAGGTTTAAAAACAAATTACTCTCAGCAGAATTGAATGGCAAATCTGGTTAGGAATTACTCATTTCCTTAAATAAGGATTTGACAAGACAAGTAATATTCTTGTTTTGTTTACATGCAGAAGAGCTTAATCTAGAGTGGATGGATCCTGAGATACATATCTTAACACAATCCAAAAATGAACCCTCCATTCATCATTATCCTATGTACATATATGATTACACGAATGGTATGAATCTACATTGTCACAACTATAGAAATGAAAAGTTGTACCCCATTTGTGTACAATGAATCAAAATGCAGTCTGTAAAAGTCAAAAACAAATAAATAAAAAAAAGAACCCTCCACAGCAAAGACTTCTTTTGCTCCAGCTCAGCACACTGGTACATGAACAGAGGCAAAATGAGTTTTATTTATCAGTTAAATCCTCTCCACCCACCACACTCTCTTGGAGCTTTGTCAAAGTACTGATGTCTGATGCCTTACAACTAAGTCCAGCAAGCCCAAGCTTTAAGCTGTCATCTGAGGCAGATTTCATGATCCTAACGACACAAAACAGCTAGAAAAAAGATGTCCATCACCACACAAGCCCATTATATACCGTAAGCTAGGACAGGCTTGCAACCAGCACCTAGCAGGCAAAGCTAATCTTATCGCAAAGGTAAAAGAAGTTATTTAAGTGTAGTTTGATATGCTCCAACATAGCCCAAGCCTGAGTCATGAAGCATTCCAGACGTTGAGATTAAAATCTTATGGCAAACATCCTTTTCATTCTTTCCTTAGGAAAATGACATTGCTCAACACCAATGCTTTGGGGGAGGGGGAAACGTATAGATTCCTTTGATGAGAAAAATTAAAGACAGCAAGACATAAAGGCGTTTTCTTTTGCTTAGATTCCTACTTTTCCTCCTAATCCCTAAATACAAAATTGCAGAAGGTTCCCATGGCACCTCATAGTTGAACTACACCCAGTCCCCAGTCCCCCATCCTGTGCCTGGTTTGAACACCTTCTCCATGCTAAGGACTCCAAGTTTTGTCTGTGGCCTCTGCCCTGAACTCCAACCTGATATATTCAATCAACTTCCTGCCCGTCTGTATGAACATGAACTTGACATTTCAGACTTATGGTTGTCCAAAAACAACTCATGAATTGCACTTTCCCTCCCAACCTGCTCCTCCAAATCTTCTCCTTCTCGGTACACGCTGGGGTTCCAAACCCAGGACACTTCTCAGCCCCTTGTACTCCCCCCCATACGATCTGTCAGCAAGTGCTGTCAGTTCTACCTTCAAAATGCACCAAAATCTGCCCATTTCCCACCAATCACATTATTTAAGCCACCATCACCTCTTGCCTGTATGATTGCAATTTCTTCCTAACTGGTTTCTTTCTTTCCACTCTACCCTCTCTACAGTCTGTTTCTACCCAGCAATCAAAGTAATCATTCTAAAATACAAAGTTGATCAAAATTCTCCAAGGATTTCCCATGCCACTTAGAGTAAACGTCAATTCCTTCCCTAAGGCCTAAAAGACTTGGCATGACAAGAGACCTCTTCCCTCACCTTCCTCCTAGCTAGCAGGCTGGCCTCCTAGCTCGCCCTGCAGGGTTTTTGCAAAGGCTGTGTTTTCTGCCTAGGGCATCCCCTGTCCCCTCTCCTCCATGGCAGACTTCCTCACTTCCTTCAGGTCCCTGCTTAAATGTCACCAGAGACCTTTTTTCACTACCTTATCTAAAATGGCACTGTCTCTGCCCTTGTCTATAATATATTTCCTGTAGCCACATTACACACTTATTTGTATTTGTCTGGTCTGGTTAGATGAGTGCAAGGACATCCAATTGGAAGTCACACTTCCTATTAAGTTACCTAGAAGTTTTTAGTTCCTGATTTCTGAGAAACAAAAATCAGACTCTATAATTTACCCAGCTGGTACTTTCTGCAAAATCAAATCATTATTCTAAGATAAAAAAATAGTAAACTAAGACTTTTAGTAATCAACAGAACCAAAACAACATGAAGGAGTGCCTTATCACTCACTGTAGAGATATTCTATATCACTTTACAGGACAGACTACGTATTCTATTAATAAATACTTCTGCACATTCACTGGACATGTAAATATTTCTAAATGATATGCATTCACACTGAGATAATATATTATGCATACTAGGAAACAAACAAAAATAAAATCCTTTTTTCTTTCTCTACATTTTTTTATCGGATCATTATAGTTGTAAATAATGGTGGGATCTGTTGTTACATATTAGTACATGCATATAACAAAAATGAAATCTTAAAAGGAGATTTTAAATAAAATATAAAGCAGTATTGGTGGCTTTTTTTCCATGCATCTCTGTAAATGCCTTTCACATGCCCTGGGCTGTGCACTCCACATTATGTGAATTCTTTTGTTCGCTTTCCAGTACTAGGGATTGAACCCAGAGCCTCATGCATTCTCTACTGCCTGAGCTACACCCAGCCCTATGTCCTCCACTTTATTTTTTTTCTTTTTAAAAATTTGTTATTTTTAGATATACATGACAGTAGAGTGAATTTTGGTGTATTATCCATACATGGAGTATAACATATTCTAATTAGGATCCCATTCTCATGGTTGTACATGATGTGGAGTTTCACTGGTCGTGTATTCACATATGAACACAGGAAAGTGATGTCAGAGTCATTCCACTGTCTTTCCTATTCCCATCCCCTCTCCCTTCTCGTCAGTCCCCTTTGTCTAATCCAATGAACTTCTATTCTTCCCTCCCCACTATTCTCAACTTTAGAGACCACATTCCTAACTGCTGCAGTCTGTACTTTTTATCCTAATTTCTCCCCTATCTGAGATATTCCCATTTCCTTCAAAATATTCTTGCAGTTTCCTGTGATTTGTGACAACATCCTAGAGGCTTTCAACAGCATTGTGTGAAAATGTGAAAGGAAGTACTGTGTGTTGGCTTCCATCCTGCCCGAATTATGGGGGTACATGCTTCAGATCACCTCCTTTGAATTACCATGAAGGTATACTTGCTACTCAGTTTTGAATGTATCAGGGTTCCTCTGATGTGAAGGAAAAAGGCCTACATTAAAAATCCATTTTCCTCCACACTTCCTCTAATAAATTGTTATTGTTTATAAAGGAAATGAATCACAGTAACACGGGTGCAAAACAATCAGGACTTCATGTATCATATTAAAAATACTTTTTAGTCAATAGTTACTTAGCAAGATAACAAATCAGAAACCAAATACTCTAGTGTTCTCTCTAGTAATACATACACAAAAAAGACTGATTAAAACTATATTTGAGGGCTGGGGTCATGGTTCAGTGATAGAGCACTTTCCCAGCATGTGTGAGGCAACTGGGTTCGATTCTCAACACTGCATATAAATAAATAAAAATAAAGGTCCATCAACAACTAAAAAATAAATAGTTAAAAAAAACTATTTGAAATACAATACTTACGTGCCCCAGTGCACCTTAATGGAACATGTCTTCTGCATGACACCAAATCCCTGCATTTCTTCAGTGTCATCAAAGTAGGAATTTAGGAGTCCTAACCCCTCTGGTTCAGTAAATAAATCAATTTGACTAATTCTGTAATCCTGAAAAAATACATATACACATATATAATACACATACAACAATTACACCATGTATTATAGTAAGCTTGTTATTCTTGTTTCTTGCAACCAATTAAAATAGGCTTCAGGGCTGGGGTTGTAGCTCCAGCGGCAGAACACTTGCCTAGCATGTGTGAGGCATTGGTTTTAATTCTCAGTATCACATATAAATAAATAAAATAAAGATCCCATAGACAACTAAACATTTTTTTAAATTAAAAAAATAGGCTTTAAATGTACACTTAAAAAACATACACTTTCATGGGACACCTGCCATTTTATCCCTATCCTATTTTTACCCATGACTTCATAATATGCCTCTTTTTGGAGCAGACACACTACTTTAGTAATGTGTCTTAGCATTACATTCAAAAAGATCAGAAATGCATTTTATGAACATTCTGGAACACCATTTTCACATCCTCTCTTGGCTTTCCTTGGTCACAGGAGTTCTGGCTACTTTGCTCACAGGCCATTCTCTAAGTCCAGAGATCCTAGACTATAGAATGGCTGCCCTTGGAATTTTCCTCAACTATTGTTTTGTGACCACAAAACCTCTGGGGTAACTCTCTGTGACTAGACCTCTATGATGTTGGTCTAGTCTAAAATGTAAAGCCAAAACGCACATTCATGGTGAATGAATCTTTCACACTTAGGTCATTGTTCCATGCCCTGCATATTCAGGTTCATCAAATACTCTTCAAAGGGCCTTTCCTGGCAGAGTGTAGTAATCAAATATTTATCAAACCCCTTCTATGCTGCTGAGTTGTGTGAACTACAATACAGAAGAAACATTACCATTTGGGTCAGTTGAGATGAGGCACTTTCAAACATGACCCAAATGAGGAATTAATGAATTAAAATGGTAACCCTCTTGAATATATGTTATGATATGTGTTTCATGTTTCAAAGAAACCATGCAGATGATCTGTTAAAAAAAAATGTGTTCCTGCCTTTCAACATAATATAATTCAGAACAATTTAATCCAAGGGACTAAATCAGAAAAATAAATTATTAAACAAAAAGTGTTCACACATCATTATTTAAAATAGTAAAAGAGAAAGAAAAGAAAACCTAGAAACAATTTTAAGATCCACTTAAAGAGAAAATAATTAACGATGGCATCTAATTTATGTCTTGAATGATAAATAACATGTCATTTCAATGAGATATAATATTTAGCTAAACCTCAAACCACATAGCAACATTAAAAGCAATTGCTACAATGAGTCTGTTGTTATCAAAACAAACAGAGAATATGCCAATGTGCTTCACTTTCTTTACCCCACCTTCCTGGATGCACCCGAATTCTCACCTCACCAGATTCCAGTGCCACCCCTAGTTGCAAGTCATTGAGCAATGTTACCCATGGGAGTGTGATTGTAGGAAAATGGTAATGGAGACAGAGAGAGGATTGGGAATTATAGCGTTAAGTAGAAAAAGCAGAACATTGCACTTGTATGTGAGGATTACAGCTACAGAAGGAACAGATGAGAATACAGCCAACAAAGGGTAGAGAATCCAAAAGTGTGAAGGGAGAGGACATGTTATGAGGATGGGTTTCAGATATTTTTAAACAATGCTTTATTACCAATATTATATGTGCAATAAATAAAAATGTAGGTAAAATATTCCATTAATGAGGACATTTAGAAATAGGGTTCTTTATATTTAATTTAGAGCTTTTCACCTTATGTACTTAAAACAAAAGACAAATTATTTAGAATACCAATTATCATTTAAGTCACTCAGAAATGGGAGATGCTTTCTTCTGCCAGAAAGTGTTGCTTATTCTAATTTTGGAGCCTTCTATTGCACTTCATGACACCCATCTCTGTGATACAAACTTGGGGTTTTAATTTTTCACTTGGAAGACCAATTAATCTCATTTTTTAAAATTCTATGAGCCACAAAGAAAGATGTTGATTACACCTTGCTCATCCATGAATAAGAAATCAAGAAATTGTATCTAATCCATAAAGAGGCCTCAAATATCTCAAATAACAGTTTTTAAATTCACACAAAATTCCAGAGTTGAACTATCAACTGAAATATTTTTGGATTATGTTTCCAAAATACAGTATCTATAAACTACTCAAGGCAATCAGAAATCATAAAGCAACCAAAAAGACTAAGTAAAGGGAAAAAAAACCTGTTCACATAGAACTTATTACAACCAGGTAGCTACAAAAGGTACATTTGGGAGATGGGAACAGGGGTTCAGGGGTGAAAGATTTTTCTTACAGGTTTATTGTAAAAAAAAAAAAAAAATCTAACCAGCTGAAAAAATGTTCTACTTTGTTTAAAATATACAAATACTTAAATAATAGAACGTATATAAAGTACCAAATATTTTCCCCAATCATTTATTTCATAAAATGAACACTTCCTTAAAGTAAGAATCAATAAACAATCATACAATAAATATTTACCATAACCTACCTGGACCACGTGTCTGATTGAACCAATCACTACAGGTTTATCAGACTCTACCTCCTCATTTCTTTCCAAGATATCTTCTATTCCCCAGAGAGCAGACAGTTCCAATTCACCTTCTTCTAAGGGGATGGAATGTCCTTCAAAATTTGGTTTCTCATACAAAATCCAACTAAGAATAAAACACAACAAAAACATTAGCTAGTCTTGGGAGAGAGGTTTTAATTCTAAACTACTCTGGTGTATATATATTCATTTTAATTTTATTGTTGTTATTATTATTATTATTATATCAGTGACCAATTCTCTAGCAACCAAAATGGCACAAACGCTCCCTAAAACAAACTTTACTGGGTATAATAAATCTCTGATAATTCAAGAACAATATCAGGATCACAGGAAACTTGTGGGTTATCACTACAAACATTATAGGGTTACCAATATTCTATGGAATTGCCAGTTATTGGAGACTTACAAATGGTACATCTGACAAATGGATGTTTACCGTAGTGGGGTTCCCCCCCCACTTAGATGTGTAAAAAACATGTCTCTTAAAGGAATTTTAATATATGTTAGAGTCAAATCAATGAATGTTAATACAAAGGACCATACGCATACTAGTGGAAAAAGCATCTTATAACTACTCTTCCCAATAACAGCCAAACACCATGAAAAGCCTCATATGGATATATGACAGTGCTGCTCTTAAGTGTTTATACTTTCAAGAAAAGAAATAAGCCAACAAAATCTGCAAAAGAAAAAAAGCACTGTTCTATTAAAAACAAAACTTATGCAAATTTGTTTCACTACAATTTTCAGTCTTCAAATTTAAGAATTAAGTAAAATTTTATTTTGCTAATGAATATGTTAAATACATAGAAAACTATATTAAAGTACCTAAAATCCTAATAGGAAAAATGTTACACATTTAATCAAATGGAGACCAAAAGAAAGGCTTACTAATTTTTAAATCCATAAAATATAACACTACCTTCTTTATTTCAAACAAGTTTATAAGCAGATACCAAAGATAAGTATGCCAGATCAGTGATTTTTTTAAGTTGCTTTCTATTCAACTTCTTGTGCATTTGCAAGACACAATTAAAATGGTTAAACAATTTTAGAAACTGTCAAATTGTTATATTCTCACCAGTTTCTTTATTTAATCAAAACTATTTTGTCAAAAAATCATAAATTAAATTTTAGTTAAATTCACTGAACTGTGTCATTTATTTCTTAAAAATTTCATGTGGCCCAGGAACATGACTAGTGTGTGCATTCTGGGTTGTGGGAAGGGCCTGGAGATTGAATTCAGGGAGACGCTTCCACTAAGCCACGCTCCCAGCCCTTTTTATTTTATTTTGAGACAGGGTCTTGATAAGTTGCCCAAACTAGTCTCAAACTTGCAAACTTCCTGTCTCAGCCTCCCAATTCTCTGGGGTTATAGGTGTGCACTACCACACCCAACTGATTAGTGCAATTCTTATCGATATCATTTAAAACTCATCAGCTAAACGTCTATTATGGGCTCTGATGTATGATTAACCAGAAGCAATGTTGTGTGGGATATGTGTACTGCACTTTTCTAATTTTTCTACAATAAACACGTATCACTCTTATAATCAGAAATAAGTTTAACCATATTTCTTAAATACAAATTCCTTATCTTACCATACACAGTATTTTCTGCATTTTACACTGATAAAGACATAATCGTAAATAAGGAGTGAGGACCAAAAAGGTGCTTAAAAAGGTAAAACACACAGGCTGTGAATCAGGAAGCCCAAGGGCCACTCTTACCATCCTCTGACGACTTTCACAAGTACTACTGGAGAGAGGTTCCAAGAAGTGCAATCTTCAATGTCACTGAAAATTTCAATGCACTCCTCCGAGACATCAGGCTCAATGAAAATCACCACCTACAAGAAAAAGGAAGTGGTAGCACTTCGCCTGTTAGACCAAGATGAAATCTAGACTAGAAATAGAAAATAATCTTACCTTTCCAGGTCGGGGATTGAGTTTATTTTGAATACTTCCTCTCAGTGTCTGTAATCAGATGAATAAAAACACGAAAAATAAATACAACTTTACATAGCAGTCCTCTTTTTCCCACCTATAAGTATGATCACATTTACCTCATGGTTTAACAGTTTGAAACATGTCCACCTTTATGCCAAACTTGTATTAAAATTCTTTGAGTTTATACTATTAAAAGCTTCCCCCAGCTGGGCACGGCGGTACATGTCTGTAATCCTAGAGTCTCAGGAGGCTGAGTCCGGAGGATCTCAAGTTCAGCGCCAGCCTCAGCAACTGAGTGAAGCCCTAAGCAACTCAGTGAGACCCTGTCTCTAAATAGCATATAGAATAGAGCTGGGATGGGCTCAGTGGTTTAATCCCCAGTACGAAAAAATAAAAAGCTTCCCTCACCCCCAACTGTATTTGCCATTTCAATTTCTCTTCAATTAAATGTCTGAGATATTTCCACCTATGCTAGAAAATTCAGGGTCCCAAAGCCAGACCTATGTTTTATGTCAATTCACAGAATAAGAACCAACTGAGAAATTCTAATTCAGATAATATCCATGTAATCTCAAATACATAAAAAGAAATTAGAATGTACTAATAACTTATCTGTAAAGAGCTGAGTCAGTTTATATGTTCAGACACCTTCTACCAGAATCTGTAAATACTGTGTTTTCATAGTAATATCTACCATCATTAACAACTACTGAGTCTAAATAAAAATGAATGTGGCATATTTCACAGCATAGACTGCACATGGTATATTTAATCCCCCCTTTCTGATGGACAAAATATATTTTTATATGACTCTGAAACTAATTATTTTCAAGACCATCTGACAAGACCAGTAAAGCCAGAAACACATAAGATAATAAAAATAGTAATTATACATGTAAAAATATTACAAAACATGAACTACTTTCAATGCTGACCAGGATGCCTGCCTTTCTAAAACCTGCCTTTGATCTGACTGCCCTTACATCATACCAAAGTGGGATCTCTCCACAAGATCACAGGAAAGCACCACTGGAGCATTATTGTAAATCAAAATGGCATATACTTATATATATTTACATGCACACATTAGAAGTGGACAGACCAAAGGAAACACCTACAATTTAAAGTAAAATTCAGGTAAAACATTACAATGGTTCTATAGTCAACAAAGGCTATGATCTACAAAAAAAAAAAAAAAAAAAAAAAAACAATTTTGCTTTACAAAGTCATAAAAAGTCCTAGAAAAAAATACAGAACATTTTGTGTATCCTTTTTACTCCAACTAACTGAATTTTCATAGAGAAATTTTGTATATTCTGTCGTCAGATTATAGTTAAATAACAGATGTGATCTAAAATAATTCTAAAAGAACAAAGTCATGATGAATGGGAAGTGAACGAGCAGAAATTTTGTTCTTGAGAGAAACAGTTAAGAATCTTATGATTTCTGACTGCTGTAGGCAAATTTAGTTCTAAAAGTATGTTCCAGATGTCCCTAGTGGGTCCCCAAGATCCTTTCAGAATGTCCATGAGGTCAAAGCTATTTTCATAATAAGAAGAGGCAATTCTCCCTTTCCATCTCTCTCAGAAGTGTGCAGAGGAGTACAAAGCTCTGTGTGATGTATAACAACACACTGCTTTGAAGGCTAAGGGAATGTGCGCTTGTGTTTTCTGGTGCTTCAAATTTTTCTCCGTTGTTAATTTCCAATATAGTAAATTCTGATAGGCATAAACCATATTTTATAAAAGCTCTTTGGGGTTATCAATAATTTTAAAATGTAAATGGATACTAGAACCAAAAAGTCTGAAACCACAAGTCTACAAAATCATATGAAAGAGGGGATCTGTATTGCTGCTGGAAACCCATCTCTACATTTCACAAGAGCTTCCAACTACACTCTATGCTTGGATTATTGCACAAGCCAACACAGCACACTGAAGCACTGCAGTGAATTGACCAGATGAGGACGGGGCAAGGTGTTTTCTGCCTGGCAATCTATGGTAGATCATGGTCCACGGTTGCCAGGTAGCTGGCTCACAGGGTGGGCCACAGGGACTCAGTTCCATTCCTGCTTATTCAGTTCCACTCTTGTTTCCAGGTGGGTAAAGTGGAGCTCAAAACCTGTTATTCTGCCTTCCTCTTTCATTGTCCTCCCTCAACTTGAATATCAAGCTCAGTGGCAAAAAAGGCACAAATTCACCAGAAAAAAACTGAAAAAAAAAAAAAAAATTCTGGCTGGGGTATAATTCAGAGTATATGCTGAGCATGCACAGTCCCTGGGTTTAATCACACACACACATATGGAAAAAAATACTTCAGACAGATGAAGATGGAAAAATCATAAATCATAATTGTCCCTCAAAATCATATGTTGCTATCCTCTCAATAATATTTAAGGAAAGATACAATATAAATCAAAATTTTCTTGCCCCAAAACTTTGCAGGAAAAAAAATGTGTTTTTTTCCTAATGAAAACTAATTCCTAGCAAACAGAAAATGCTTTGGCTGGGTAGGACTTTCCAAATAGAGGAAGCTACTTCACAAATGTTCAGAATTCTAAGAATAGTACTGAGCATTTTTACACTGAAGAGGTAAGAAAAAGTATCTTATCTGCCTCTGAAATCTTAAAGCAACTTTTCTATACCTGTCGTAATACAACATGCAAATTCACATGTGCCTTAAAATATAGTTTACTTGCCCTTCAAGATCATCAATGTCTTTCTCGAAGAGTCTTTGTACCTTTTTTCCTTGGGCCCTGGCAATTCCTTGTACACAGAAGAGCTTCAAACACATGATAAATAAAAACTATTGCACACAAGCACAACAATTTCTAAAGAACAACATGAACTGCTCATCATCCTCTCTCCTCTAGCTTTATAAATACTCCAAATAAATGTTGGTACTTACCGTGGTATCTGATAATGACATTCCAGAAAAAGAAATGCTGGGGTCATACCGGCTTGATTTGAAAAGACCCATGAAGTCAGTGTCACTGTTTCCATGGTTTGGAAAGTTTGATTTAAGAACACTTTCAATATGATTAGCCTTTTCCATACCATCATTGTTTTTTGATTTGGAAAATTCTGAAAATTTTGTTTCTGGCAAGTGTAGGTTGCTTCGTGAATTCAGGTCTTCTTTGTTTTCCTCTTTTTGCAAGTGTTTCTCCATGTGGCTTGGACTTTTCAGATCTGAATGAGATGCATTTGATGAGTTGAAATTGAAGACCTTCAAGGAGTGGTGGGGTGGAAGACTTGGCTGCTCTTTGTCTAAGCCACAGGGTGGGGCACCCTCCGTCACGGGCTGTACCACTGAAGACCGAGACAGAGAACTGTTCTGAGAAGTGCTGAAAGAAGTGGTCATAGTGTTGACTGTCGTCACAGAGGGAGAGAAGACTTTGTCTTGTGGCAAAGAAGATAGCATGCTTGAGAAAAGTGCGCTTTTTTCTAGCCGTGATCTCTTAACTCCACCGCTGGTAACATCCCTGTTCTCTTTGTCATTTTTTTCTAAAGTGGCCTGATGTTCACTTTTTCCATTTGTAGTGTTCGTGTGCAAGGACTTGAAGAGGACACTCTGCTCGGTGGATGCACGTTTGGGTCTCAGTTTGGATTTGGAGTCAAGGTTCTGCATCAAATGTAAAGCAGGTAACATTTCTGTCTGGCTTTCCTTCTTCTTCCCCAAACCAAAGGTGAACACGTTGGGATCAAACACCTTTTCTAAATTGTCCTCGTGAATAGGAGGCATAGCAAAGTGAGGGGCAGGGGAGTTTGGCATCCTGGCCTTCTTTTTCTTCTGGGGCACACAAATTGCACTGTCCATATTTTTGATAATTTCTGTGAATTTTTCCATATCAGAGGAAGAATCAAATACACTATCATCACTACCAGCAGAAACATTCAAAAGACCCGTAGGGGTGTCCTTGCCATTCACCATGTTTTGATCTGGCCTCTGGGAAGTTTCTGAATGATTTCTGCTGGTGGGAGAGTTGGTGGGGCTGCACTCAGCCACCGAGTGTGCTTGGCTGCCCTGACTTTCAGCCTGGATGGGCAGAGCTTTCTCGCATTCTGGTGGTGTGATCTGAGGGACAGATTTTGCCACATGTTCCTCTTTACAATGAGTGTGTTTGGGTGATACACCCAGGACTTCCTCTTGCTGGGGAGCACAACTTGCAACGGAAACCACTTCAAGTTCATTATTGTGACAACTTGGCAACTGCACTTCTTTAACTTCAGAACTTTCTGAAATGATCTGGGAGCTCACATCCTGGGTGCTCTCCATGGGAAGAACGAAGGACCTGACCTGGACAAGGACCTTGGATGGACACTCATTTACCACAGCTTGTGGGCTTTGCTCTGGGGATGAAGGAGGGTTTGCTTCTCCTCCTCCCTGTTTGGACAGGGGCATTTTCTCACCGTGATGAGACACAGGCAAAATACGCCCATTATGGTTTTCTGACACTTTGAGATCAGTGCAGGCAAAATTACTTATGGGAACTTGAGCACATTTGTCTTTGGGAACATCCACAGGAATGGGTACAGGCAGAGGAAGAGAAGGCCCTGCAGATGACTCATCTTGGGGCTGTGAGTCAGTCAGTGTACCCTGGGGCTCTGGAATTGAATCTTTGGCATCAAGAATGGTGGGGATATCTTGTGCTGTATCATTCATATTTTTAAGTTCAAGTCTTTTGCTGTCAGCAGCCTCAGAGTTGTCCTCTCCTAAGAGCTTATGGTCCTTGATAGGAGTCAGAGCAGCAACCACTGGTTCTGAAGGACAGCCAGCATCTATTTGCACATCTGCTTTGTCATCTTGGTTAGACTGGGGACCAAGAGCTTGACCTTCAGTGGGCTCCCCTCCTGTTTCTCTGGCTACTGAGAGAATCTCTTCTTTGGGGACAGTGACTTTGGTTTCTGCAGAGGGCTCCTTCATCACCACACCATTATGGTGACTGTTTGGCATTACTCTTTTTTCTGGTTGCTCCATTTCCTTGGCTTTTTTGGCTAAATTCAGCTTTGCTCTCCCAACAAATGTCTTATTCGAGGCAGGAACGTTCCTTGTGCCTCGAATGTCAGTGTGTCTTGGGCTACTGTTCACTCGTTTATTTTCAAATAAGGAGATTTTGGTAGCAGTGTTTCCCTTATGAACTGGCTGGCTAAATGGATTATGTTCATTTCCCAAACTGTCAGGATTCTTAGGAGTTTTAAGGTTTAATTCCACATGTTTGGGTTTGGCAGGCCTATGAGAAAAAAGAAGTAGGGTACTTATTGGCTCAGTTTTAAAAAGCAAAAACAGAAACCATTTTATTAGAAAAGCTTGAAAAGCCAATATCTTTCTGGTATATAACATGTTTAATGAAACTTTTTAAGCAACCCTAAATATGCCATCGATTATTTTTAATGGATGTTTTGCTTGCATATTAAGGATGAGAAGGTTGTACAGTTAAGAAATCCTAAGGAAAAGGGGCTAAAAAATTTACTAAATACTAACATATATTAATGCTTGGCACTAGAGTCAGAAGACATCACGGGACTTAAAGAATAGTAGAACAAATTTAAGTGCTTAATGCTTTCCTGTACTTAAAATATATAAATGATTTCCCCAAATATCAATGCCTTTTAATCTTAATTATTTTTAAAAAATCTTAAAAGATTAGATTATTTAAAATGTTCATCTATTTTTGAATTTTGTTTAATATTTTGGTTCTGTCATTCTTCCTTCATAAAGAATTTTCTGATTACAATGCATTCACTATGAAAAATTTGAGGGGCTGGGGATATAGCTCAGTTGGTAGACTGCTTAAGACCCTGGGTTCAATCCCCAGCACCGCAAAAAAAAAAAAAAAAAATTTTTTTGAAAAATACTTTTACAATCACTCATAATCCTACCACTCAGAAGATACCCCTGTTAATATTTTAGGTCATTCCCATCTTTTTATATACATAATTAAGTGCTTTTTAATAGAGTTGAAATAATTCTGTTCATAGAGTTTGGTATCTTGTCTTTTTAAAAAAAAGGAAGGAAGCTTAACCCTTAACCTTTCTGCATGAAAGTCCATCACACATTAACCATAATTTACTTATCATTTATTCAATTGTTGGTTTTGTTACAACTTACCAGGTAAAAAGAGCTTCCCTTGTCTGTCAAGTTTGTTGAATATGACTACTCCCTAATGGAAATAATGGCTTTGAATGTACACAGTGCCTTCTTTCACAAAAACAAAATGTGCTCTGTTGGGCATGTGCTGGCTCCAGTCCTGGCTCTCACATTAATTATCTATGTGAACTTGGTCAAGTTACTTTACCTCTCTGGACTCTACCTTCTCTATCTATTAAAAAAAAATCTAGATGGCTTAAACAGAGTTGTTTTTATTTTCCTCCAACATATGGTTGAAAGAATCCTTGAAGTCCTTGAATGGGGACAGTGGGGACTGCAGAACAGTGGTGCCCATCCCCTTTCAACCAGAATCACTCCCACTTACCTGTTTTACATATTGCTTCCATCTAAACTTTTCTAGAAGAAAGGGTTCCAAAGATTTTGTTTTTTAAAGTTGGTCGAGTGGTTTATAAAATGGAAGAAATAAATAATAACCATTAACAGTCACTGATTGCCAAGCACTTGAGAAATGCCTGGTTTACCTAATGTATATCTTTGTACATTCTGTTCTAAGGTGAGGAAGTAGAGGCTTAAAGAAGGTAAGTAACTTGCCTGAGGTCACACAGCTAGTAACTGCTCTCAGACACCACACTCTCACTATACTATGCTACTTCCCTTTCAAAGTCAGATTCGAATGGCCTGAAAGAGCGCCCCTGGTTCTTTCCATCTTTCTCACTTAAGGACTCAATGAGTTATCAGGAGATCTATCAGATAAGGTGATCAGATAATGTGTTCTCATAGAACACAAAAGAGGAAAAGCACAGAAATCCCTTGCAGGTGGAGCCTCCAGAAGGGACAGGCAGAATGACTCTAGGTGAGACACCTTATCCTTCTGGATAAAATGAGAAGCCTGGGCTAGATGCCACTAAGTCCTCCCCAGAAAAGAATTTCAATTTTGTTTTTGAACTTTTATTTAAATACTAAGTTTGATATATACTCATAACTTTCTTCCAGGCATTGCTTTCCCCATTATCTTCTTAAAATACTGAGGATCCCTTATTTTAGGTCCATATCTTAAATTTAAAAGCAAAATTAACTTATAAGCATTTCTTTAAAGATTAAATTATAAAACCAGTGAAATGATACAGTAACTTTACAAATGCTATACTAATCAATAAGGGATAGCCACATAATAGGGAATATACATTTTAAAATTCTCACCAATCAGCTCAAGGAACAGTACTCAAGCCAAACATCAAAGTGTACCTTTCCATATAAATGGAAAACACTACAGGTTAGGCAACAGCTAAGAATAGGAAACATCTGCACATTAAAGATTTACATCAGATCGAAATGCCTTTTTACAACCAGACTTTCTGTGCTATTAAATTCTGCTACCAAGAGTCACTGCAATTAACCTAGTTCAGGCTGATTAAAAGGAAGGCTGCCATAATTCACGTTGTAATGCCTTCATTAAAATGTGAGAAGGGAAAAGAATCTGGTGTCTATAAAGTCAAAGTTATTCTAAGAGGAAAATTCTCCCTCTTTTAAACATATCATTTTAAGAATTCAGTATTTGGTAGAGAACTTGAAGAAGTAATTTTTCTAACAGTATACAAATGCATGCAGCTTTACGGTCATTTTTCAGGGCATATACAATGATTTTCTAACTCTTCAGTCTCAAATTTTTTTAAAATATAATCTGATTAACATGGTTACTTGCAATATAGTCACAGGAAGAATTAAAGGGTCTGAAAACCCCTTTAATTTGACCCATCAAAGTGAAATGGTTCAAAGACCTAAAAAGAATTATTAGTTTTCCATTTTGATAGTTTGCCAATTCACCAAGTACAAGGCACTGTGCAGAACGAAATTAAATAAACTGGGTGGTAAAGTTTCAGGTAGAAAGTAATCAGTACTGAGAAAAAGACAGTAGGTTTAGTTCAATTAGAAAGCAGCAAAGGAAGAAGAGTTCCATTGTAAGATTGGCTTCCTGCTGTTTGTTTACCCTATTCCTTAACAGTGTAACATTTCTGGTTTTGCCACCACTCTCTTCTGATTGGAAGACAGGTGAAGCATCCTTAATCTGGTATACAGCAACTTCTCTAAACTCACACTTAGGAGGTTTCAGTGTTGGGTCACACTAGTCTTCTGCAAATAATGAGCATCATTCACAGTTTAAGTCTCCAACGCTACCGTTACAGAATAAATAGCTGACTATATCAAAGGTCTCTAAGTTGGCAGCCCGGTAAGGTAGCTCATGTTATTCATTAAGCACATCTTCCTCAAGTGTTTACCAAACAGACTTTCTACTCCAAAGCTTACTTCTTCAAGAAATCAAACAGAAAGAAACCATTCAAGAATGCTAATGTGAAAATACCAGCTCCCTTAACAAATGTGTGAATGTAGGAAAAACTTGAGCACTTTAATCATTTTCACCTGGGCTAACTGGAGTGGGGGATGGGACTTGGGGGAAGTTTTACATCATATCCTGATCCTGCCCATCTATACAAATCACGTTTACCCTCAAGGCACCAGCCTCAGTTCCTCCAAAAACCCCACAGTGATTTCTTCCTTCCTGACACTCTCCCAGCGTTTGCAGCAACAACATCCATTTGGCAGTTTAATCAGGTATCACCTCACACTGTTTGATTTGTGTGCTTCTTTTGTGCCAGAGGGGGCCATAAACATTTCAAGGGTGACATGCTGAATCACAGTTATAGTATTTTCCTCCCATGGTACCTAGAACAATACTCTGCACAGAAAGTACTCAATAAATATTTGTTAAATCAATTAACAGCACATAGTTACAGTTTGTTGTTTTGTGCCTTTTCACATAGCAAATTATTTTCCAGTAAGAACACATTTTTTTTCTTCACTTGGGTAACTGAAAACTGATTTTCAACCTACGAGTAAAAATTGCAGGCTCCTAACATCAGAGAGAGGAAGAGGCAACCAAGATTTTTGTAATAAGGATTTTTTTTTTTTTTTTTTTTTTTTTTTTTAAGTTTTAGGGCAATGCACTAAGTTCCACAGTGATATGACACAAGCCAGGGCTACTGGGTCATACTGAATACATTAGTGTTTGTTCCATGAATATTTTAAGAACGTCTTACTGGTATGCCCTGTGTACATTTTGAATAAGGGTTATAATTAGCTCGTGTCAAATCATGAAGTCTTATCTCCATTATTCATATAAACAGTGAGCCTCAAGGAGGTATCCTATTTTTTACATTCATTTAACTTAGATCTTGTATTAATAAGAATTAACTGATGAGGACGCCAAAGATGTCACCTTCTTAAAACTTAACTCACGTTATTCATTAAGGACTGGGTCCTTTACTCTCTAAAGTTCAGCACAGAGAAGAAATTTCAGCATACTGACAATTCCAAAATGCAAAGACCCTGAGCTTCTCAGAGCGCCCCACCCCCAGCACGTCTGCGGACACACAACTCAGGACCAATTCCGCAGCTACTTACAGGGTCACTTTAGTGGTTACGGTCGACCTGCCCGCACCGAAATGGTTCCTGGGCTTCAAGCAGTCGGCGTCCGAAGCTCCGGACGTTCTGCCCAGTTCTTTGCCTCGGCCTCCCTCTGCCCGGCCGTCGAAGTGGTTGGGGAGCGGGCCCCTCTTGTGCTCAGGCTTGAACTCCGGCAGCAACGAGCTGCTCTTGACAGTGAGCTCACGAGGAATGACCCGGGCCGCCTCCTCCCCGCTGTCGGCCGCGCAGCTCTGGGCTACCACGCCGGGGTCGGACGCCGGCGCCCTCTTGGGTGGGGACTCCTTGGCAGGAGCCCGCGGACCGCTGGCAGGCTGGCTGGGCACAGCCTCCGGGGCGCGGCTCCTGCCCTTCCTCTTGGTGGGGGACGAAGCCGGGAGTGGCTGTTTGCTCCGGTCCGACTCCCCTCGGAGCTGCCCTTTGGGGCCGGGGCTGGACTTGGACTCCGAGCCCGCAGCTGAGGCAACGCCCCCGTCGAGGGCCGCGCGCGGAGATTTCACTTTCTTTTCCGCAGAGATATTCTCTGTAGCCGCATTTAGCGCCACCTCGTCGTCGAACACCGCGTCGTCCCTCGCCGCGCTCTCGGGCAGCGTGGCGTCTGAGCCAGAGGAGTCGGTGGCTTTCTGAGATTTCCTCCGCCTGCCCGATCTGCGAGTGCCAGATCTCTTCTCCATGTCGTCGGAATCGCCGCAATCCTCGGTTCCGGAGGTAACCACGACCGGCTCTTCCACCTGCGACACCTCAGTCTTACTCAAATAGATATCCAAAGTCAACACTTTGGAGGGATGGGCGCGATCGCCACGCGCGGCTGTGCCGCTGGCCTGCCCGGTGCTGATCTTATTCTCTGTGCACTCGGCAGGAGAGTCACCTGGCAGAGCAGATGCGCCCTCGGGGGGCTGGCTGCGGGCGTCTAGGGGCAGCAGAGAACTTTCTACAGTACCTACGCTGGGGGCTTCCTCTAGTCCTCCAGCAGACTGCTCCCGGGTGGGCGACCCCGGCACACCCCTCGCATCCCAGGCTGTCTCCTGTTCACCTCCAGCGCCGGGCAAAGGGTCCGCCCCCAGACTGCGGGAAGGCGTCTCTGCGTGCTCTTGCCTAGAGGAATTCCCTGGTGAGGAATGCAGCTGCTTGGCAGCGGTGGTGGCATCTGGGAAAGTCTCTCCCCCTGCCTGCAGAGGTTTTAATTGGGGTGAATCACTTTCATGGCACTGCTGCACGGCCGCTGCACTGCTGCTACAGCAAGGTGACAGATCGGCGTCACGGGGGACTGCCTGGACACAACTCTCTGAGTGCTCGCCGTCTGCTCCCTGAGGGGAGCCCTCCTCGCTCCTGTCTGTCTGCTTAGGTTGGCTGCTCTGAGACTCACTCTTCTCGCCCTCTCTTTCAGGGAGTTTAGAAGAGGTTATATCTTTGGAAGAGACAGATTTGACACTTGAGCTGGTGGGGCTCTCTAACCCATTTCTGGTGCTCCTTTTCCTTCCTGCCGTGAATAGAGTGCCAAGTTTCCCTAAAACAGGCTTCCTTCTGTTGTCTTCTGCTGGTTGTGCTCTGGACTGGAAAATAAAACGGGAGAGAAGATAAAATGTGAGAATCTGTTTTTTTCCCCTTTACGTAGCATATTGCAGAACTACTACAAGCTAAATGGAAGTAGTTTCTAATTGAAAAGGAGAATGCTGTGTCTTTGTTACTTTTCTCAACAAAATCCTCATTTTACTTTTTGAATTTTTCTTAAAACACCGTGTTTTTTCGCCACTACATTACTTAGAATAGCACTTCCTTTCATTATGTTTCTTGCTTTTTTAAAAAAGGAAAATTCGAAAAATCCAAATAATCACATATACAGAAGAAACAATTCCCAGTTTTCGCTAGCTTTTTTTTTTTTTTTTTTTGCCTCCTTCCTCAATAAAGATGCATTTTCAAAACAGCCATGCGGCTTTTTAGTGTATACGACGGCATAAACACTAACGTATCTTAGGAAGTTTTTCATGAACACCATTCTTTTTGTATAGGAGGGAGGAAGGGCTAAGAAAAACCCTTCATAGCCTTCTCCAGAACGTTAAAAAAAAAAAAAAAAAAAAAAAAAAAAAAAAAAAAAAACCTGGATTCAACAGCCTTGCAAAATGAAAACATCAAGCAAACTTGAAGAAATCCAGCACCTGGCCCCGCCCTTGGCAAACCAGCGGCGGGGAGCGGCCAATGGGAGAGGCGCGCGAGCATTCAAACTCCCGCCGCGCTCCCCCACCGCAGGTCCCACCTCTTCCGGGCTCAGCGGGAGGTTTCTCCCTCCTCCCCTTCCACCGACGACTGTAAATAGGAGCGACTTTGTACCAAAAAGGCGCGAAGATGGAGGAGGATCTCCTCCGAACACCTGTCCCCTTGCCAAGGGCAGAAGGCAGTGAATGAGCGGGGCTCTGCCCACGCAGCCTGCGCACCGGGCCGGCCTCTCGCACCCCACGAGGCAGCGGGTGGCGCACTGGCAGCGGCCCTGGGACCCGCCCTCCAAGGGAGAGGTCTGAGCCGCCCGCGAACGATCCTCCTGGGTCCCGGGAAGCGGGAAAAACTGAGCTTCTAACATTTCCTGGAGCAAAACGGCCGGTACCAGGTGCCCCTGCCGGAAGCCAGGAGGAACCTCACAACAAATCAATACAAGCAAATCCGCCAGTGGGAGCGGCGCTCGCCTGGGTTTGCCCGCGCTGGAAAGACTGGGGCGGTAGAGCCAAAGGGCGGGCAAGAAGAGGAGGAGGCGGGCTGGGAAAGGAACTGGCGAGCCCGACCTTGACTCCATAGGAAGGCAGCGCGTGCCGGATAAACGACCCCGGAGACACCGGGCTCTCAGGTGTGGCCACAGTCCCTTAAGAATTAACTCTTACACTCAGAACACAGAAATAGCTGGTGTGGCAGAAAAGATTCCCCCACCTTTTCAGGAAGGTGAAGATTCAGGACAACATTGACTACAGGGAGATTTTAAATCACCCTAAGGCAACTCCATTTCATTTGCGGTACACGCAGCCAGTGGAGTTTGACTATGGTGCGAAATTTTAAAAGACGATAAAATTGAGCATGCATCTGCTGAGACAAAATCAGCAGTGTAACATCCTGTAGCCGAGCTACATACAGCTTGGTGAGGTAATGCTGTTACCTCATAGAGGGATGAGGAAAGAAAGCTAAGTGACTAACACAGTGTGTTTGTAGCAGCAATAAGTCGGAATTCAAAACCTAAGTCCTGCAATTCCAACTCGTGTTCTTTCGAATCGCTCACAGTGGGCCCCTTTCAGAGAACATAGGTGCAGACAGCACTCTGGAACCAGAGTGGGCCCTGAGGAATAGTCCAGACCACCCATCTTGAGTCAGAGCTCTTAAGGAAGCGCTCAGAAACTATATTTGCTTACAAACTCCAGGCGATGCTTCAGGCCTGAGAAGCATCTGGTGGAAGTTATGAAACTCTAGAGAGGTGGTAGACTAAGGTGCATCCACTCAGGAGCTTTTGTGACTGAGGCAATCTACTTCTAAAATCTAACCAGAGTTTTGGGGATCCAATTCTTCAATGGTTTCAGAAATAATGGAGAATTTGATTGAATGAGACATTATTCTCCATATACATATATAACTATATGATCGGTGGGATTCTACATCATGTATAACCAGAAGAATGAAATTATACTCCATTCTATATCATGATATATGTATCAAAGTGCATTCTGTCATGTATTACTAATTAAAACATTTTAAAATTTAAAAAAATTTGGTGTGATATAAGAAAAAAATAATTAAAATATTCTGACTTCTGAAACATTTGGATTCTTTCACAGGTCAAAGGTATTATATGATTTTAAATCACAACACATGCTTAATGAACACTATGCCCCAGACACTTGCTACTTAGCAAGTGATTTACATAGATTTTTATTTTATCCTCCCATCAGCCCTCAAAGTAGGTCTTTTTTATGCCCATTTGCCATGGTTACTTATCCCTGTCCAAGGCTCCATGGCCAGTAAAGTCTTTCTGACTCTGAATATAGAGCTCTTTGTCTTATTACTGGACTGACCATCAAACACACACTGAAGAAGTAGCTGGAGAAAATAGGTTTGAGTCTATTGGTTGAATTCCAGTCCCTGTCAAAATAAAACAGCTAAGTGTATTATTCCATCCTGCCAATGATGTTGAAATCTGTTTTTCCCAGGCTGTGAAGATGCCTGATCAGCATTAGTATTGGCATTTCCTCCCATTTTTGGCTATAGTTGCTTTTACAGAACTAGTTACTTACTCTTCAACTTGCCTGTAATTATTTGACTACTCCTGGTCACCCCAGGAGCAGTCTATTTATCACTTGCCATATTGTTTTGTTGAATTTCCTAAATTTTTAGAGGTTTGTTTATACACACATCTTCAGAGCAACTTCATTCATAATAGCCCCAAACTGGCAACAACTCAAATGCCCATCAACTGATGAACGGATAAACAAATCTTGGTACATCTATACACCAAGAGTACTACTCAGCAATAAAAAGAAACAAACTTTTGAAACATGTAACTGAGAAATAGGTAGACTTTCCTGGAAGAGAAAATGAGATCCTTGGTAGAAGGAGACCTGGATCTATAGCACTGAAGGATATGGAAAACAAATCCCAGGGGGAGAAGGGAAACAACAACCTCCAGAGAGAAAAGGAGGGCAATGGGTCCCAGAGAGAAGAAAAATAATGGGCTTTGAACTTTCACAACTCTTCTGACTACCCAACTGACACATTCTGCTATGATTCAAGTCTAACTGACTTGAATAAAACTCAGACCCCTCTTGTAACCAGTTGCCATTTTCCTCCTGAAAATGTGTCCCTCTGGTGATTAATAAAGCATCACTGGTCCATGGAGGTCTGTCCCCATTTCGGTTATTTTTACTTTCAAGCATGACCAGTCATGCTTATCTCTTTAGTTAGATGACAAAACCTTTAGCATATGCCTGTACCAGATCAACTAAAACAAAAAAACATAATTTAAATGCCACCAGATTCAAAGACAACACAATGTGCCTACACAGATTTATGGGTAGACTACTTAACTGAAAAGAAACATTCTGAACTCCAAATATCAAATGAATGACATGGGATTTTTCAAAGAAGTCTGCCTGAGAACCTGAACATTTCTTCCCAAGAAAATCATATACACAGTCACAGAGTTCAACTCTGGGTGTGTCACTGTCTTCTCCGAGAAACAAGGGGCACCCAGACTCTGGCTTTGGGGTATGTATCCTCTTGCTGTCCTTAAGTAAATCTTTGGTTGGACCTTGCTTTTGACATGTCCTGGAATTCTTTTCAGCAATTTAAATCAAGACCTATGCAGGCCGAGTTGAGGTCCCATCGCCCCCTCCTCTAAAGCCCGGTCTGGTAATGTAAGAACATGGATGAATCTCAAAAGCATTACTACATTAGGTGGAAGCAGCCAGACCCAAATGGCTACATACTGTATTGTTGCATTTATACATGTGTGATAATTCAAATCTAATACACAATGATAGAAAGTAGATCAATGGTTACCTGGGATCAGGGCTAGGGTTAGGGATATTGTGACTGGGAAGAGATACAAAGGAAATGTGGGAAATGTACAACATCTTGATTTTAGTGATGGTAACACATGAGTGCATATCCTGTAAAATTCACCAAACTGTATACTTATATTGGGTATACTGGTTAGGTGCTGTGGGACATGCCTGTAATCCCAACTACTTGGGAGGCTAAGGCAGGATGATTACTGGAGCTCAGGAGTTCAAAACCAGCCTATGTAACATAGCATGACCCCATCTCTTTATTTAAAAAAAAAAGATAGCTGGTTGGATAAACAGAACTCACATAATGGACAACCTTAAATGACAGAATAATAATTTTATAAATAATCTGATAACAGTAGAGACTCATTAAAGTTTCTTGGGGGATTAAGAACAATTTATATTGGATATCACACAGTGCCCTATAACTTTGAGGCCAGCGGATATCCCTGTGCCTCTTATGACTATAATCCTCAGTCACTGCCCCAAATAAAAACCTTTCATTTAAAAAAATAAATAAAAAGTAGTTGGAAGTGGTGGCACATGCCTGTTAATTCCAGCTATTTGGGAACTGAGGCAAAAGAATTGCAAGTTTGAGGCCAGTCTGGACAACTTAGCAAGCCCCTGTCACAAAATACAATTTAAAAGTTTGGAGATGTAGCTCAGTGGTAGAGCACCCCTAGGTTTAGCTGCAAGTACTGTCAAAAAGCAGGTGGTTGCAAGGGGTGGGGATCAATGATGGGGATGAAGCTCAGTGGTAGAGGACTTGCCTAGAAATGTATAAAGCCCTGGTTTCAATCCCCAAAGCCCCCCCCCCACCACACACTTATACAATAATTTGTTATATAAAATTGTATCTATGAAGTTGTTTGAAAGATAAAGCTTTCCCTGAGAAATAGAAGAAATACAGTGTGTGGCACAGTCTGTTTGGCTTGGGTACATATTTCATGGTTCTTAATGTAAGGGAGTGGTCCTCAAGTCATTTCAAAGGATAAAATCATTTACAGGGAATGTAGTCCTCTCCCAAGGGACTCAGTCCCTGTAGCTCTCCAGTAGCATGGTATCTTTGAACAGGATCATCTGAGCAGGGCTCACAGAACCCCATTCCTCCTCAGTCACATCCTTAGTCACATCCTTTGACAATACCACTTCCTGAACAGAATACACATTTCTTTTCAAACAGAGATTGTTTCTTTCCACTATTCATAGATGAAGTATAGCAGTTAGAGAATGAATCAGGTGACCTCATGGTTGTCAGAAAGTGCCAGTAAGTATGAGCTTTTGAATTTGGAGTCCTAAACCTAGAATGGGAGGCCACACACCCAGAACCTTCTCCCTCAACCTCTAATCTATTAGAAAGGGAAGTGTTTTGCAAAGAGACCATCAGGGCCCATCAGGCAGCTTCATGCTCCCCAGACTCCCTCCTGGCACTCTGAGTCTGACCTGGGCAGCACCCTATCTCTTCTCAGGCTGAAAGTTTTCAGAACCTATGCCATGCTGGAACTTCCTCTGTAGTTAACTTTTTACCTTGTGCCTTTTGCCCACTTTACTTAAGGCAGCCTGCACACCTCACTATGCAGAATCTGTACTTGGCATCCTCATATCCATTACCTGTGCCCTACTGGATGGGAATGATCCACTGTAGCACTGTTAAAGAAATGGCCCAGGAGTTGTGTGCCAGGACCTGTTCTAGAGTGTTCTTGTTGGCTAATATTAAATGGGACTCACTAAGGGGTATCATAAGTATTCACATATGATCAAACTCCAGCAGTAGAGGCCCAGGCAGCGCTGACTGCAGTGCCATTCTGTGAATCTCAACCCTTTTGGTATGGCAGCACCTGCTATCAGCAGATGCCACTTAGTAAACATTACCTTATACTGTTATAGATAATTTCAGAAATTTGTGCTACCTCTCCAATTTGTGGGGAACTAAAGGCCGGGACATACACATAAACGGTTAAATTGTCAATATATTGCAGTATATCCACAATGTCTAGAAACACAGGCAAAATCATATTTATTGTACTTTGGGGGTTTGTTTTTTTATTTTTAGATTACAAATTGAAGTCATTGCTTCAAATTTAGAAGTATTAAAAGTCATGTTTGGAGGCTGAAGAAAAATATATTGAGCATATTATTTGAAAATTTAACTAACAATCTGTTTAAAAATAAGTCTTTCGTGTGTTCCCCCGCTTTCCATTCCCTGATAGAATGTAAGCCCCTTAACAATAGGAAAAATGTCCAGTCTGCCTTCTCAAGAGTAAGCACGGAGATTTCCAAGTGGACATCAAGGATTTACTGCTACTAAAGAATTAGGGGCATCCCTCTTTTCTTCCAAGGAGTAATCAACATTCATGGACATAACTAGAAACGCAGGCCTGTCCAAAACAGAATGAAAATCTTTCCTGCCCAAGTTAGTGTGGTCAAGAATGTGCAATCTCCGTCTACCCATGGGAAGATTCTGTACATTGATGTGGCTGCTGGCACACAAACTTTGACTTCTTCAGGTTCACTGCTGGCTCTCAGCCCAACTCTGACTTGAGAAAACAGATCCAGATCTGTATACATGTCCTTACCTGTGCATCCTTTTAGAATGTGGTCACTGATATACAAAAAGAACTCTTTTTAAAACATTAAGAGTTCACTTTGTTGATTTCTGAAAGATACCTTAGTTCTTAACTTCAGTTTAGCTTTGATGAGGAATGAGTTAAATGGATATTATTTTGCATAATCTGGTCATTTGGTTTTAATATGTTAGTTCACAACATATTTGGGTATTTGATTTTTTTTTTTTTCCCTTTGACAAGGGACTTTTTTTCTGAATAAATTTTTAAAAATAATTTTAGTTGTGTGGCTTCAAAAATATAAGATTTTTATTTTTATTTGTTTATTGATGCTGGGGATTGAATCCAGGGCCTTTTTCATGCCTAGGCCAATGAGTTACAAACCCAGCTTTCAAAATATAAGGATTTAAACTGCTTCACTCTTTGTCTTTTAAAAGTAAGAACAGGGCTAGGGGATGTAGCTCAGATGTACAGCACTTGCCTAGCATGTATGAGGCCCTGGGTTAAATCTTCAGCACCACAAAAAATAAAATTAAAATAAAAACAGAGATCATAAAATTTAGAACCATGTGACAGGTAACAAAAGAACAGAGATGGAGAGTGGGGCAAGGGAGAAAGTTCAAAGATGGGGTAGAAAACCTGATGCAGAGTTATGTTGGGAGAAACAGAAACATATAATCATGGGGAGACCTGGCTCTTAACTTCCAAATACTCATTCTGAAAACTTTTAGAATTAAATTCAAAATTACGTTTTTCCCACAATAAGTATACAGTTGAATATAATCTCAGTATCAGGAGCAACAGATAAAGTTAAAGGAGTATCTAAATATGGATCTCTGATCCTGCAGACCTAGATTTAGAATAGGCATCCAAAATCAACTACCCTCCTGCCTCTCTGTTTTGTTGTCCTTATCGCTATTGCTAATATAAAAGACTCAATTCACACACACACACACACAATGCAAAAGAACAAATAAAATATTCACATAAGTCTTGATCTGTTAAGCACTGGAAATTTTCATTTTAATTTTAAAATAAATATTTTTCTACTATATATAATTCAGTTTCCTCTCTCAGAATATACTAAATAAAATTTAGCTAATTGTTTCTTTCTTCTTCTTCTTCTTTTTTTTCCTTTTTTTTTTTTTTTTTTTTTTTTTATAATGGGATCTTACTACGTTGCCCAGGCTGGTCTTGAACACCTGAGTTTTAGTGATCTTCATGCCTCAGCTCCAAGTACCTGGGACTACAGTTAGCCACTTTTTCATGATTCTGGAGACAGAACTAAGAACCTCTGTTGTTACATTTATGCTTTAATAGCAATTTCTTCCAAAGTTATTACTGAGTGAAGTACTAAGGTTTGCACCAATGACCACAGTCTGTAACACTAATAAACAATAACAAGCAGGCCTCTTTTGAAAAAAACACATAAACTTGCTACACTAACTTTTTTTTTTTTTTTTTTTGGTACTCTGAATTGAACTTAGGGGGCACTCAACCACTGAGCCACATCTCCAGCCCTATTTTGTATTTTATTTAGAGACAGGGTCTCATTGAGTTGCTTAGCGCCTCACTTTTGCTGAGGCTAGAGCACTGACCATTTATGATGGCCCAATTTCACGTTGTGCAACAAGTAATAAGGAATGGAGTTTTGTAGAACTCCATTATTATTCCTCCCAGGAGTGGCCCTAAGGTGGAATGCTTGTTTGTCCCTACCCTGTTTCTAACATTTGCTACCTCTTAAAGTGTCCACATCATCTCTGCTGGTATTTTTCCTTTTTAAAAAATCTCTTCTTTGTGTTTTCAATGTTAAATGACACATACTTCTCTACTTACACCTCAGCAAGTTTGTTTTTTCCTAATGCTGCCACTTCAGCCTGAACAACAATGGCACCCCACTGTGTAAAATGAAGGGTGTGTTTTGGATGAAAGAAAGGTGACAGACCTTTTTCTTACAACCTCCAGGTTTAATGGCATCCTAAAAAAGAAAAGCATTATTGAATATGAAAGCCATTGTTTGTGAAAGAGTTCAATTTTCATTGTTCCAAAGAGTTTCTTTTTAAAAAGCAGACTCCTGGTTTCAGAAAAGAATTATCCTCAGGTCATTTATTTTTTAACAGAGTGAAACCTAATTGTTTAAGGTCACTGACACTTGATCAAATAGAAAGAAAGATAAAAGGGCTGGGAATGCAGCTCAGTGGTAGAGCACTTGCCTAGCATGTTCAAGGCCCAAGGTTCAATCTCCAGTACCACACACACACAAGGATGGATGTATGAATTGTGGGATCATTTACTCATTCATTCCACTAACAATTGAGCATCCAGGTAAGGAGCCAGAAGTTTCTCCTTCCTCACTAAGGAGTCTAATTTTCCCATGACACGGTCAGACTTTCTGAAAGTTAGCTCAGTAATTTTCCCCATTTGAAATTATATCATTCAAAAAATAAGACTTCACTCATATAACATGATGTTGGTACCACTCTATAACCGCACTGATTGCATGGAGTGCAGCACACCTCTGTGGCCTGCTCACAGAGACCTGGCAATACAGTGGATGTGACAGGGTAAACAGCAGGGAGCCTGAGCTGTTGGAGGAGCTCTGCTTTAGAGTTCGGTTAACTGTGTAAACAGTGTGTGCTGGGTATTCTGCTGGCTCACCCTTCTTTGCCCTTATCTGTGTGCCAGGTCCCCAACCAGGATGGAATGTAGAAACTGACCCCCTTGCCCTTTGGTTTTTGTAAGATTCATCCAGCCAGGGCACTGACAGGAGCTCAGAGGGGGAGGCCGGAATGAAGTCAGGGCATTTTCCCCACTGTCCCCTCTCCTAGTTAGGCTGAGCTGAGCGTGGCAGGGCTTCCTCCAGGCAGCCCTGTACTGCAGCTAGGCTCTCTTTCTGACTTCCAGTAAGGGCTTCCTTATTGCCCCTTAAGGCCTAGGATGAGAGTCTGAAAAGACACCTGCTAGGAAGTGCTTTATTAGTCTTTGTCTGATACAACCAGATTTCTTAGGGCTGAAGCTTATATAACTTTTAAGAGTTTTCTTCAAGAACAAGTACCTAAAATTCTGGAAAACATATTTAGGCACAGGGCCTCAGAAGACGCCATGTGAGTCAAAAACCCGTGAGCTTAAGTGTAATTATCCACTCTTGGTGGTTTCCTCAAAACCTAGTCCACACTTCTTCATTACTTTTCTCAATTTCCCAAGTTACTATGCTATCTGCTTCCTGAGTGGGACCCCGACCAACACTATGTGCCTAATTATGGGTGATAAATAACCAGAACTTTCTCCACAGATAAATTAAGCAGTCTCCCTTACACTTTCTTTTTCTCACAAAGATAACTGTCAGGCTGAATTGAATTGCTTTACAGTTAAGGTATGTAATTCTAATCTGGTGAATTTGTTTTTCTTATGCATAATATGTAACTATAAGGGGATAGAGGAATTTGAAATTTAGAGCAAACTTTTTCTTATTCTACCTCTTTGGTGCATGTATATACTGATTAACATAATCAAATGACTATCACGTTTCTAATTAAAGTTTATACAAACTGGAAAAAGGAAATGCACTCACTGTGAATTAGTTTTCTTTTTATTGTCAGAGCCAAAAAAGCATGCCATTTAGGCAATTTTAAAATAATGATATTGCACTACACCTCAGGTCAAGGATCAAGAGTAATTACTTTTATATAACTATTAAACCACTGGCGAGTCTCAGAATCTAAGTACTAAAGGACCCAGGACTTATCTTCAATTAAGTGATGCATGTATAAATGACTCGAAGAGAAAGACCAGGAATAAATTGGGGAGAAAAAGAGGGAGTAGCCAGGGATAGGACTAACACAGGCTGCCTGCTTTTCATCAGATATGGATAGCGGTCAAGTACGAGCTCTGGGAACTGATTGAGACCAGGAAGAGAAAAGGAATGAGGAGCGGAAGGCAGCTCTATAAAGAGGAATGGAAACCTCTCCAACATAGTAATATTGACTCCAGGCTGCCTGTGATGGTTAGTGATCTTGAGACCTCCTAACTTAAGGTTAATTTAACCACATTTCAAAGTACAGCAGAAAATAGTGGATTTATTTCTAGAAAATGGAGTATTTTTTATCTTTTCAATCAATATACACTGCCCAGAAATTTCCCTATTTCCTAAAATTTCTAGTAAGAATTGACTTCCTAGCAATGCTTTTAAAATGAAGAAGCAGAAGGCATATTTTCATGAAGCGAACTCAGGAATAGTACTAAGTATGAATCAAATCATTCATCCTCTCAAAAATTCCATAAGTGTCATACAGGGTATCAAGAAATTCACATAAAATGTTACGTGTGAACATACTTTGCAAAATACACAATGCTCCGCGACAGTGATTGTTAACAGTCTGGAATTTCGAGGATGTTTTATAGCCCAAGTTAAAGTTACATATACTAAGTAAATCACTAATAAGATCCTTTTCAGTAGATAAGATGGAGACAAATTTAGCAGCTTCATCTGGTACAGTTTCTACAAGAGTTAATTGTCTGCAGAATGAAGTGTGGTGGTGTTCATGAACACTCAACTTTAATGTGTCATGTCTAGAAAAAAAAAACAAGGCTACTCTCTTGCTAACTTTAAATTTTTTTTCTTTTCTTTTTTAATAGACTATAATGTTAAAAGATATGTGGCTAGGGAGTGAACTCCTCTGGCTCACCCTGTTCACTCTACATAAAATAGGATCCTCACTTTCTATAACCTTATCCTCCTTTATTTTTTCTTCATTTCACTTATCATTACTCAAAATGTACTACATGCTTATTTGTAAACCGTATTTCTCTTTTTTGGGGGGTGGGTACTGGGGATTGAACTCAGGAGTACTTGACCACTGAGCCACATCCCCAGTCCTAGTTCATATTTTATTTAAAGACAGGGTCTCACTGAGTTGCTTAGTGCCTCACTTTTTGCAGAGGCTGGCTTTGAACTTACAGTCCTCCTGCCTCAGCCTCCCAAGCTGCTGGGATTACAGGTATGCACCACCACACCCGTATTTCTTTATTATTGTTTGTCTATCTGTCCTTACAGACAACAATGTAGTCCTGTTCACTTCTGTATCCCCAACCCTCCATCAGTGCTTGGTGCAAATAAACACTCAATAAATATTTATTTACCAAAAAAATATAAGGTCAATGATATTTTCCAGAAATACCTTACTCTCCCACTATCAATAAGCAAGAACCAGACAACAGTATATGGTGGAACACCTAGTAGTTGGGGAATCATTTATGACAAATCCTAAGAGCAATTTTCTGATAGGAACAAAGGTCTGTCTCTAGTCTTAGCTTCTCAACTGATTTCCCCCAAGTCCAGCTTCTGAAATATTTGTCTGGATTGTTTTAAGGATCTAATGAGATGCTTGTAAAACACCTAACACATTCTCTGGAGAAAGAGACAGGGAATAGAAATAGAAACTGCTAACATGTGGATCTGGAATGTCCCAAAGGCCCATGTGTTAAAGGCATGGTTCCCGGTTTGGTGCTATTTCTAGTTGGTAGAAACCTTAAAAGGTGAGTCCTAATGAGAGGTCTTTGGGACACTGAGGGCATGCCTTCAAAGTGGATTGTGAGATTCAGGTGTCTTCTTGTATCTCTCAAATTCTGGCACAAAGTGACTAGCTTTACCTGACCATGCACACCATACCATGAAACAGGCCCAGCTGATCATGGACTGGAGCCTTCAAGACTGTGAGCCATATAAACCTTTCCCTTTCTGATTATCGCAGGTATTTGTCATAGTGACAGAAAGCTGTCTAACATAGAAAGCATAAAAGGAATACATATTCATATTTGAAAGTCAGAATTACAAGTAAGTGCAATAAAGAAAACATAAATTATACTTAATGTTTCTATCCCAAAACATCACTATCACAACTTTTTCTCCCTTTCTTTTCCAGGGCATTATACAACATCATTTTATACATACTAATTGGTATATTCTTCTTTCACTGAATTCATGTCATTAATGCAAGTCTGTATTAACGTTTTTAATGGTTGCAATGAATTCCATCATGTCACGGTACCACAGAGGTTCCTACAGTGGTTCATTTATGTTACTTTCAACGTACTGCAGGTTGCAGAAAACGTATCTGTAGATAGTATCTACGTCTAGCTTTAATTATTTCCCTAGGATATATTCCTCCTTTGTAATCAGGGGAATGAAAAGGAAAACCACAATGAGGTACAGTTATATGACCAGATTTCCCAATCTTATTTCTAGATTTCCCAATTTTAACAGAATAATAATTTCAAATATTAGAGAGACTGTGGAGAACTAGGAACTGTCATTCACTGGTGATCAGAATGAAAATTGGTATCCCTGTTTTGGGAAACAGTTTAGCATAACCTAATAGAAATGATGACATGCATATATCCAATGAGCAGGCAATCCTACCCTACACTATATTCTCTGGAACAGCAGCAGCAGGATCAGTCCCAGTATTTAATTTCATTTATATGAAATTCAAGAATAGAAAAACTAAGTTGTATTATCTTGGGATATAGTCATAGGTGGTACAACCACAAGGAAAAGCACAGGTGTGGTTATCACAGAAGTTAAGATACTTCTTTGTGGTTTGAATCCCGATTTTCTTAATATTTTATTATTTTGCCTGTCATGGATTTTTTTGCATTAACTTTTACTCTTTAAAATATCACATTAAAATATTATACATCTTGATTACTGAGGTTTTTGGTGCCTCCTTAAATTTTACTTCTGACGCAAGTACCTCCCTCCCCTCCTGCTAGTTCTGGCCTTGGTGGTGAGAGAGGAGTGTGATCAGACAGATGCATGGGAGGCTTATAAGGGAGCAGAAATATTCTGTTTCTTGTTCTGTGTCTAGTTATATATTGCAGCTTACTTTATGATTATCCATTACACTCTACATTGATATTTATAGTGTATACACTTCTATGATTCAAGCTATATTTCACAACAACTAGAAAACATGCATTTCTTTTTTTTTTTTTTCCTAAACTCTTTTTTTGTGTGTATGTGGGGGCACCGAATTGAATCCAGGGCCTCATACGTGCTAGGCAAGTGCTCTATCACTAAGCTACATCTCCAGCCCTTTTTAAATTTTATTTTAAGATAGAGTCTCACTAAGTTGCTCAGGTTGGCCTTGAACTTGCAATTTTCTTGCCTCAGACTCCCTAGTAACTGGGATTATAGGCATGTGCCACTGCGCCCAGCCTGGTAACATGCGCTTCTTTGGTTTCTCATGGCATTGAACATATTTTATATACTTATTGGTCTTTCACTTTCCCTCATTTATGATGTATTTTAGCTAATAGATCTTACCAATTTACCATGTGCCAGGTGCCTCATGACAGTCCTGTGAAGGGTAATTGTCATCATTTCACATCTGAGAAAAGGGCAGTGTACAAAGAAATTCACCCAAGGTTCCACCCAGCTGGTTGGACTCAAAGATGCATTGCATTGCAAAGTGTGTGCCACTTCTCTCCTAATTCCTGTTCTGCTCCTTTTGACAACATTGACACAAACTCCCCCCCGCCCTTTCATACACACACACACACACATACACACACACACACACTTAAATGTGAGCAGAGAAAAAGGAGCTAGGTCACATCAGACACAAAGAGCTGAGAAGCAAAGCCTGCTGCAAAGGAAGGTAGGGCAGGAAGGGGAGGCCCCAGGTGGTGAGGGGCAGTTCCAGCAGAGCCCAAAGACCTAGGAGACTCAGACACTTTAACTGATTTAACTCTATGATATTATGCTTGTAAGGATTTTCATTTAACATCTATTATCTTATCCACTCCCTGCCTCACTTCCTTTCTACCTTTAGATGGAATTCCTCCTGTGGAATTGGGTTTTATTCTTTGCTTCCTCTGTGAGACTCTGTCTTGGGGCAGGTGGACTGGGGTGGAGGTAGCAGAGGTCGGGACTAAGCATGGGTTGGGAATGGGGAGACTGTGAGAAATCCGTGCTCTTTCAGTTTTGAAAAGTTAAACATTTCATCACCTCTCACCACTCTGTTCCTGGCGCGAGAGCTGGGATGCCTCCTCCCTGCCTCAGCTTGTGTGTTTGGACTGCGTTTTGCAAACCTCACTCCTGTACAGGCTTGAGGCGAACAAGCCTGCACACCCAGGCTTTCCTGCATTGCCCTCGTCCTCATTATGCCTGGAGACACAGGCAGCAGGCTGTGCCCATTTTCAACATTTTGAATTAAAATTCAAATGTCTTTCTCACTAGCCACTACACTATTAGTACCTGCAGCGTGATTACTAACACCATGTGCCTTCCATGTACCTTTATCTCATATCACAGAGAAACTCCAGGGAGAGACAACCTTCAGAATGATCAGCCTGGCCAGGACACCTCCTCCTGCCCTTCTCCACACCCCACCCCAACCCTCCCTACCACTGTTGCTAGGCTATCATTCAATCAATCTGCTTAGATATTAACAACTAGGCACTAATCAAATGGTTGGCCAAAATATCAAAATTTTACTTACTAAACCTGAAATGCTTTTGGAGGTTCATAGTCATGATGCTCTTGATCCTACGTGTTTAATTTTTTTCAGTTTGGCAAATAATTTCAAAAAGGCATTTAAAAACATGATATGAATTCTGCTAAGACTTCTAGGTGCCAATCAAGAGCTCACACCTTCATGTAAAGACTATTTGTAAGTGTGATTATTAAGCCATAGTGTCTGAAATAGCAAATGATGGGGAAAGTGTTAAGGATTAAAGCTTTAACAGGGAAAATGAAGGCAATAACGCCCAATGCTTACTCGGGGTTTTATATTTATGCCTCTATGATCAAACTAGTGAAGCGAAGTTTAATATGTCTTACATAAACTTCTTTTTCTTAAAAGTTTACAAGATTGCTTTTTTCTCTTCACTTATTTTAATTCCCAGCCAGCACTTCTTCAATGATAGGGTTGTAAGAAGCTGAGTTGTTCCCATAAATTTCTGTGTCCTAATAAATCCCATTTGGGGAAAGTATGTGCAATACATAATAACTCGTTATACAGCAGCCGGTGAGAGCAGCAGGCAGCCAACGCCCGCTGAGAGCATATTTGAAAGATAACCTACTTTTTAAAAGAGTGTACTAGAGTTCTAACTTCTGCTACCATGAAGATAAATGAAAATCAACCCTTCTCAAAACAGTGTTTCCCCACTAGTTCCATCCCCAACCCCACCACTGCCCAAGGGGCTGGATATCAGTTTGCCTTTGAGATTTGAAAAAGGGGTGGAGAGAGAAGCTGTTTTTTATCTCAGAGAGGAAAAAAGGACTAAGTTCTTTATAGCACACTCAACAACAGGTCTATAAAACAGACATTGTAGGGATGGCTGATGGAGCTAAGTCAAAAGCATTTAACGAGAGTAGCTAGCTAATGATCACCTGCAGTATTTTAAAGAACTAAAACTAGCAAACAGTAGGAATGACATGCAAGGCGTTTCATTTCCACTTCAAGTCCAAGTCTCCGAGGGTGCTCAGGCTCCCACTCTATTCCCCCTATTCACAATTGCTTAAGATTTTTAAGCCCAAAGAGTTTGCTGGATGTAGACAATAAATACATTGTGAAGTTAATTGATGTTATTAATAATAATACTACTAAGTAAATTCAAAACAAGGTCTTAAGCATGCAGAGATAACAAAACTTAGGTTTGTTCTTACCATGTTGTTGCTTCTTTTTGCTTTCTATAGATACACCAAGAGGATATAGGGAGTAAACTCGGTTCCCCCGGCATTACCAGTATCGATCTTCTTATTTCTCAAAACAGCCTGGTCTGGTCCTCCGCCTTCCAGTACTTAACTCTCGCCAGCTCACCTGCCAAGGAGTTGCTGTCTCCCAGAGTCAGAGCTGAAGGACAGATGCTGACTGTTCATGTCAAAAGCGCTTTTAATAAGGGTGTGTTTGACTCAAGAGTTGAAAGGGTTAAAGAGGTGCGCCCTTTTGTTGGGTGTGACACTAAACCAAAATTGCTGAAAAGACAACAGAGGAAGTAGTAGTAGGTGGTTGGGGAAAGTTGTCGTGCATATATTAAATTATATGAAAAAAGCCTGGTTACAGGAGGATGGGAAGCAAGTGTTTGGAAGGGTATCTTAACTCTGATTTTCTATCTCTGGTGAACAAAGTCGATCGTCTTTAATGCTGAGTTTTTGTTCTGTTTTGTTTTAATTCCAGTTTTTATTTACTTATGCTGTTTTCCCCTACATAGGAATAAATTATATCCCACAAACCATATCCCATGTAACATTTTTTTGAAAAGTATGTCCATGTAATAGGAGAGGTAAACATGATGTCCATAAGGCTTATTTTTATTTCTAGAAGCTTATAGATTTGTCTATAGAGTAATCACCAGTGTGCAGGCAGGCATATAATTTACTGCGAAAGTGTGAGGTATAGGTATTTGTGATGCTTTCAGAGTTCAAAGGGGAGGAGACCAGTGAGGGTGTGCAACCAGGGCCCACAGGAAGACACGGGACCAACCCTGAAGGGCAGACATCACAAAGCATGGGGGCGAGGAAGCCACTCCAGGCCAGGGCCCAGCCTAAAGACCCATGACCCGTGGCCAGTTATGGGGCATGATGAAGGCTGGCAGAATAAGTAAGGGGAAGGTGGAAGGTGCAGTAAGGAAGATTAATCCCGTCTGGGGAAGGCTGGGGAACTTAGAATCTCCACAGGTTTCTGAGCAGGAACATGATACCATTGGAAGTGATGCTGGTGGAAAACAATCATGGCAGCTTCTGGTGGACCCCACAGATGAGGACCTGGGGTTAGTGAAGTGATCAGAGGCCTCGAGTGACCACAAGTAGTGGAAATGGAAGGAAGAAAATAAAGGTATGTGGGAAAGCAGAGACTGGAAGAGAGGTGAACCCAAAGAAACTCCTGATGCAGAATCTCACAGCCTGGAGAGGGCTGGGAGACTGGCATAGGTCACGTGGACTTAAGGAACACAAAACCATGTCGGTTACACTCTTAAAGCTATACATCTCTACTTAATCTGAACCCTAAATCAGTCACTTATTAAATCACAATTTTATAGGAAAATAGAAGCAACAGTCTGTAAATGGCATTATTGGCTCTATTATAGGACTTATTCCCTGTAAAAGACAAAAGACACAGTTACTGCCATCAGCCTCCTTCAGCATCTGACAGTTGTCATCAGCAGTTTGTCCCTGTGTGTCCTTTACAGAGGTGGCTCACGCTGGATGACCTTCATAATGAGGACTTCACTAATAAGCATAGGTAATGACTACTCTGAATGACTGCACAGCATTTCATCATTTTGTTTAAATAAAGTGTATGAATAAAGGCTATTCTTTGTGATTATCATAATGAGTGAAATAAAAATAGCAAGCTTGTAGTTCTATTTTTCAATAAACCAGTGAAATCCTTTTGCAAAAAGATACTTCCTTAAGTCAACACCACGTGGAGATGAGAGGCAGCCGGGCCAGTCTTATTTATTTCCAGGCTTACTTAAGGTGGTGTACTTTTTCATTAGTACACCTTTTAAAGTACAAACTGAAAATTGATTATATATTCATCACTAGCATCAGGCTTTTCAGAGGGTAGAGAAAGGAAGAAGAATTCAACACGCTTTTTATTTCCTGTCCCCTCAGCAAAATTCCCCAGGGATGGATTCTACCCCGGAGGCCTTCCTCACATGCTCACTCTTACTGTGAACCTATTTCTGCCTCTGACTGAGACTGGGTTTCTGCAAAGCCCAGGAGTATGGCTAGATGCAAAGAAAGATAAAATCACCAACGCCTGACTTTCCATCCACATTTGCTAGCCCTGCCTGTGCATATCACATAGGAAAAAGTCACACAGACATACTTCAGCTAGGAGTTCCCCCATACACACATACACAGAGGGTAGAATTTTGAGAAGAAATGGTAACTGTAAAGCGGGCAAATTTATTAAACTAAGATTCCTTTATAGTTGGGTTTTTTAAAGTCCTGCTGGAGGCTTTAGTCTCTTTATAGAATACAAAATTATCTCTTTTTTTAAAAATGGGACCTCACTATGTTGCACAGACTGGTCTAGAACCCCTGGGCTCAGGTGATCCTCCTGCCTCAGCCTCCTCAGTAGCTGGGACTAAAGGAGAGAATTTTAAAAGCATATATATATTTATGTATTAAAATAGGCTCAGGAAAACAGGAAGTAGAGAGCTTCAGTGGGATTGGGGGTTTAGGGAAAGAATGGAAATTTGATGGATCAAACAGTGATCTCTAGAAATACTGAGAGGTTGGGACTCAAAGTAAAAAGATCAATGAGAAATTCCTAGTCTGGAATGACCAAGTAGTAAACAAGTAAACAAGTAGTAAACAAGGCTGTTTTCAGTTCTCTATTATGCTGTGCTGATCTGGTCAAGGTTCACTGTGTGTACACAACTGCATTAAGATGATGGTGTTTTGGGGAAATCAAGAAGGAGACTGGTTCCATGGACAGGGTGACTGGTGGCACAAGGCGGTATGGGAGAGGGGTGAGGGGAGTGGTCCTCAGAGAAGAACCAGAGTCAGAGGTGATGGGAGGACTTGGACCTTGACTTGCATGTGGAATGGGGGCTTCTATCTTTTTATTTAACTGTTCAAGTACAGGCTGTAAGTCTTGGGGGACACCAGATATCTGTATTACACTTTAATGAACTATATAGCCTTGGGTTAATTATGTCCCATTGCATTTTGCTAAGCACTTTACATTCATAAACTTGTCAAATCTGAAGAAGTACAAATAATTGTCACCATTTTACAAATGAGGAAGCAAGTTCAGGCAAGGAAGGAGAGTAATTTGTCTAAGGGCCCAGAATTAATGAATAGCACCCAGTTCAAACCCAGGACTGTTGGACTCCAAACTACACTTTTTTTTTTTTTTTTTTTTTTTTTTTTTTTGTGCTGGGGATTGAATCCAGGGCCTTGTGCAAGCAAGGCAGGCACTCTACCAGCTGAGCTATATCCCAACCCTGAAACCACACTTTTTTAACCACTTGTCTCTAATGTCAGCTTCCACCACACCCTCTCCACAAACCATTCTGTCCCTCTGTGGCCCCTTGTGCCTTCCCTCATAACCTTATTGCCTCCACCCCCCGCCCCAATCCTTTATCTTTGTTAGCCTCACCTTCATCTCCAATTGAATTTCTGTCTCTGGAGGGCACCCAACCATCTCCAGGGCCTCTCATTTCCCTGCCATAGATACCATGTCACCTTCATTTTCAGATCAGATACTCAGCCTCCTTGAAGTCACAGGACTTACCTAAGGCTACACAGAAAGAGGCAAAAGCTAGGTGCTTGCGAGGGGCACTGATGGTTCTGTCTGAGGTTGGGAGTGACCAAGATGGCTGCCAGAACCCCCTCAACCATATTCTGAAATTCCTGGGCTGTTTCAGCACCAACTACTTCCTGCTTCAACTCTTGTCCCCTTCAGTCTGTTTTACACATGGCAGCTCAGGTGAGCATTTTCAAAGCACAGTCAGATCTTATCACTCTCCTATGCAGAATCTCCAGTGGCTTCCATTAAATTCTGACTGAAATTCAAAGTTCTTACAATGACCCTTAGCTTCTGTGTGACCAGGTCCCTGCCTACCTCTCTGCCTCCAACTTGTCTCCTCTTTGCCTCATCCACGTCCCTCCAGCCTCAAGGTCTTTACCAATTCCTACCATACCAAAGGCTGCTGCTCTTTCTTCTGGATGCTTCTCCAGATATCCACCTGGTCATTCTTCACTCAGTCAGTCTCCTCAAGAGGCCTCCTAAGCCCACACGGCCTCCCTAGACAGCACTGTCCATCCTCATCTCACTCCCTTTCCTTGCCATTCTTCCTCCTAGCCACCTGTCTCTCGCTCACAATACTAATGTGTCCCTCTCGCTCACTGTCTGTTTCTAGCTAGAATGGAAGCTCCTGAGAGCAGGGATGTTATGTCTCACTCACCCTAAATTCTCAGCACTGACAGGTATAACAGCATTCAGTCACACAGTAGGTGCTTCAGAACAGAACGAACAAGTGCAGTTCACAGAGTTGTTTTAAAGTGAAAGCCTTCTACTCTGGCCTCTCAATCCACAAAGGCCTGACTAGGAGAGAACATGTAACAGTCAGGTCCTAGGAGAAGGAAAAAAATGGGAAAGAGTAGAATGATTTGATGAGAGACTAAAAGGGTCAAAGGAGCCGGGCATGGTGGCACATATCTGTAATCTCTGCAACTCAGAAGGCTGAGGCAGGAGGATTCCAAGTTTGAGGCCAGCCTCAGCAACTTAGCAAGACCCTAAGCAACTTAGTGAGACCCTGTCTCAAAATTAAAAATAAAAAGTAAAAAGCTGGGGATGTGGCTTTTTGATTAAGTACCACTGGGGTCAATCCCTGGTATCTAAAAATAAAACTAAAAATAAAAGGGGCAAAGGTGTGCACAGGGCTTAGGGAAACCCCTAAGAATAGT
The DNA here is from genome assembly GCF_902686455.1 of Sciurus vulgaris. Classification (NCBI taxonomy): domain Eukaryota; kingdom Metazoa; phylum Chordata; class Mammalia; order Rodentia; family Sciuridae; genus Sciurus; species Sciurus vulgaris. Next base: position 58,014,093 of record NC_136467.1, read on the forward strand.
GTCCTAACCTGAGACTAAAACCATACCCAATGGCAAGGAGGGAGCAGCTGCCAGAACAGGCACACAGAGGACAGTGCAGGGGGTGGTGCTGGCAGGGGCTGAGGGACACAGCCAGCTTGTGGTGTCCCTCAGGAAAGGATCCAAGAGAATGAACACCTGACCTTATTTTCCTTCCCTCTCTAATCTCCTGCCAAGACCCTGCTTCAACCCCTATCAGAAAGCCAGATGACCAAGCAGAGAGAGCTGGTTGATGTCCATGCAGGACATGGAATAGGATGGGGGATGAAGTGCCATCTGGAGAGCAAAGGAGGGCACCCAGAAGCAAAGATAGAG